>NC_039366.1:44782395-50518549 GCF_003573695.1 Papaver somniferum
GGGTGGTAACAGTCTAGTTTTTCC
Source organism: Papaver somniferum (assembly GCF_003573695.1). NCBI lineage: Eukaryota > Viridiplantae > Streptophyta > Magnoliopsida > Ranunculales > Papaveraceae > Papaver > Papaver somniferum. Next base: position 44,782,420 of record NC_039366.1, read on the forward strand.
TGGTATGAATAGTTAATCTGTCAGAAGTTTGAGGGAATTACAGACTAGGTTTTTGGGTCATGTTTTGATGTGAATCTTGTGAATGGGTTTGATTGTAATGGAACTACTTAGAAATTAGGGTTCTTTTGTAAATATGGTGGGTTTGACTAGTATTTGTAAATCTGGTTAATGGAATTGCAATTACGGTTTCTTTTTGTGTTGATTTGAATATAGTGGGTTACATTTGGTATGTTGGTGATGTCTTTGTGATTTCTAATGGAAGGAACAATGGTATGTTAAACTGTGGTATGTTGAAATGTATTATATGATCTATGAATTTACTAAAGCATTATCTGAATTCTATCCATAACTAGAATCCTGGTACAAGGTAAGGTACTAATCCTAATTCTAGACGCTTTTCATCTAAAGTGCAAAAACTGCTTCTCAAAACATACTACAATCTTGATTCACTAATGGTAACAATATCCTACACCCAAACACTCTAACCGAGTCTAAGTTTATTATCAAAAGGTATAACAAGCAGTAGATCATCTGTCAAAGTCGTAATAACTTGACTCAAGATTGAGTCTGGTGAAACCTACATGATTCCACTGACCCACAAAACTACTTGGTGCTGGTGGGGGCATATACACATCTAATTTTAATCTAGAATGCATTCTGACCACTGAATTGTGTTGACTCAACGAGTTAATTACAAATGACTGATTAACAAACAAATATCAAGCAAAGAATTTAAAGAACCAATATTTTTATAAAACTAAACCAAGCAAAATAATACCAGCATCCTCAATATTTAAAAAAATAATTAATCAAAATAAACAATTTTTAAAAACAAAAACCACATTATTCAAAAGTTTCTTTTATTATATGCTCAACTAAAATCATCGCATCTGGATCTGGTAATCGTGTTGCAGCATTAGCAGGCTGTGCTGGAACTTCAAGTACCTTTTGCTCTAGAGGTGTCTCCCTGGGTATTTCTGGTGTGCCAGACACAGTTTCACCAACAGGCTCATTCAAAGGAATGGGAGCATGAACACCATCCATTTCAACAGAAGCAGAAGCAGGAAGAGTAAGATTGTCAACGTGAGCTTGAACTTAAGCTAACAGGAGCATGCCAGGAACCTTACACACGCCATCAATGGTTATGGTGATCCTTAGCTTTGTAGGTACATCCATTACTATCCTTGGAGTTGTTTTAATCCTCTTATTGGAACTCATTTTCTTCCTCTAATATATCAATCTATCTTTTATGCTGGTGTGGTGTATATATATATATATATATATATATTGAAAAAACCCTAATTTTTTCTAGGTTAGGAGCATTATCTCCAATTACCTAATTTAGTTGTATTCCGCATATCACTCTCAAATAAACAAAATATAACAGTTTCCATATTGATAAATATATTCTCATATACGCGTATAACACCACATTGATTTTAGTATATAGTATGATTTATCTAAATACGGAAAAATAGCACGAAAAAATTGCGTAAACACAACCATGTTGATTGAGTACATATATGCTTTATCTTACAGTAGATCATAATCATGTACTCTTTGCTAATGTGCATGCCTTGGCTAAACTCTTTCCAAATCTGTAGGTATCTGAAGTATCTCTCTCCATGATTCGCCATGCCTAATCTTCTCTGAACAAATTTCTATTTTTGGTGTAATTCCCTCGGTAATTCACACCTACTCAAATCCATGCGCAACAATTCCATCCAGCCAAGCGCTATAATTATGCCCAAATTCTCTTTTAGCTTTCGTATATTGGTCAACACCATAAATTACAGCTATATATGATTGGCAACATCAATATATATTGGGATCATTTTTTTTCTTCAAAAGATTAATATACTATGGTCATAACCCTAATTTCTTGTCTTCAAAAGATTAATATACTATGGTCATAATCCTAATTTTTAAATTTGCAATGGACACATAAATAGAATGTTGATAAACTAGAATAAATCTCACACAAACACGTGAAAATATCCATTTCTTGTTTGGATCATGGATTTTTAAATAAGGCATGTTGATTAAGGATGCGACCATTGGCAAAACGGTGTAACGGTTCGCACCCCTTCGTATTACGCTTCACATTAACCGAATAGATTTTGAAACACCAAAAGACGTGAAAATTCCAACAGGTGTGTTGTGTGGGGACACATATTGCATCCATTGGATGTCTATATAAGCATTCAACAAAAACGAAATCCTAAATACTTCTACATTAAAAAAAAAATATTTCACCAGTAATAGTAATGGAAATGTTGTCGGGTTTAACTCCCGAGATACTACAACTCCTCCCAAGTACAAAAGGTATTTTGTCAAGCAAATGTGTATGCAAAGAGTGGAAGTCTGTCCTTGCAGACAAAAGAATTGGACTCCTTTTCGGTTTCACTCAAAAAGTGACAGAAGAAAAAGTTACAAAACTCTTCTACAAAGAACAAATTGAGGAGGAAGATTACTACACGATGATGGGAGATTTCTATCATATGTTATTTGGAAACAATGGTACCTGGAATATTATCCGATCCTATGATGAAAACATGTCACACCCAATCGTTGGATCTTGTAATGGTCTGGTATGTTTTTATGTTTCACACCACGGCATACAAGATCCTATCTATATTATGAATCCAACAACGGGTGAGCACCTCCATCTGCCACAAATATGCGATCCAACACCAACGCCACAAATTAGTTGGGATCCACGATTCGTCGTAGGGGGTTCGGCTATTGTCAACATACCGGTGAATACAAAGTAGTTTGAATTCAAGTGGACGGTAAAGTGGACGTACACACTCTAGGCGACAACAAGGGATGGAGGAACATCGGATATTTTCCTTTTACTTTTTGGGATTCAGGTGTGTACGCACATGGTTGTATTTTTTGGATAAATCATTATTTTTATGACAATATTCAGATAGTATCTTTCAATTTGGACAATGAGACATTCCAGTCACATTCGCCACCCCCGCATCATATTTATGAGATTCAGTACTCCAAAACTTGGAATGGTCTTGTCTGAAGTTCGCCTTTTATTTTACAACATTCACGATATTTATGATCTTCAGATTGATTTTTGGGCACCCATTTAGGATAATGATATTTATGCACGGGCACCCGGTGTAGAATGGAATTGGGAACTTAAGAGGAGCATTGTCTTGGAAGAGCCTTCGAATCTATGGTGGCCGCCTTGTAAGATTATATCCTTGGAAAGAACAACGACGTCCTATTGCAAAATGAACTCACCAGAACTTTGACAGAAATTGTGGAGATAAGGTGGGCAAAGTTTAGAGTTATTCCTCACATGAGGAGCGCCGTCTCGTTGAGGTATTTTGGAGGACAACCGGAAACATGTACTGACGATGACCATGCCACAAACATATTCCGAGTGTAGTGTTTTTGTTTTTGTTTTGATTAGAGTAATGTAGTTTGGTGTTCAATATATATATACTATATATTTTTAAAAGTACTATTCTCATCTTTGATATTTTTTTTCGTATCTTGTTTGGACTAAAAGTTGTTTTTGAAATCTGAAGAATCAGAGTTGGTCTTATTTTGGGTAATAATGGTTGGTATTTTATTTAATGGAGTTAATGCTTTTAAACATATTCCCGACTAATTTAGAGGGGGATTTTCTTTTATGGTGGTCAATTTGGTATATAGGGAGGCATTTCTGTATTCCAGTTGTATTTATGGTTACAAATTTTGCGAATATATAGGGAGACTTTTATATGTTCATTATTGTAGAAAATCTGATATCAAAGACTTGATGAAAGGAACACAGAACTAAAACTCAAACAAACTTCTCTTGATTGATGTATTTCGACTCATGGATTGATGTATTTCGACTCATGGCTCAACATCCTTTTTATATGAGTAACAAACTTGACTTTCAAGAAAAATAACTTTCCAAACATAATCAAACTCTAACAAAGAAACTTCTAGACAATTCTCACTAAATAAACTCTTAAAACCAGTAATACTTGCAACCCAAATAAACTTCTATAAACCGTACCATGTCAACAAGAGTTGTTTATCCATTCACTTCATGTCAACTGTACCAGTTGACTCAACCATATTGGTTTATTCTTCATGTCAACTGTACCAGTTGACTCAACCATATTGGTTTATTCTTCATAGTATCTTGGTTTATTCTTCAACAATTATAATAAAATCCGATAGGGGAAAAGAAAAATGTAAAAAGAAGTGAGAATTTGAGATGCAAATGGTATAAGTGATTGATAGACAAATCAATGATGATATTCTTGAAAATGCATACGAATGAAAAGATTTTGTGAATAATCGGGATTCTTTTTGTAGACGAATTATTGATTTGAAACTGGTGTTTGACACCAAAACACAAAACCAGAACATAAATGGGAAAAAAGAGAGATACATAAATTATGGTACCACTAGCCCATATTTGTAGTGATAAATTCACGTTTTGTATTTTATGGATAGTTCCTGTTTTATATTATCAACCAATGACGTTGTAAATATTAAGATGTTGTCGTGACGGGTATTCTAATTCCAAGAGGTCAGCATTAGTGAATTGGTGTCTTTTCATACCTACTTCATGACGTAATGGTTATCCTTTAGATTTTGTTTCCTTTTAAATAAAAATTCAGTTATAGGTTTAAGCTATAACCGCTTATAAGATAAAACGGGAAAATATGCTTTACTTGCCTGCTCAATAAGGATGCGACCTTTCAAAGATAAAACATGCAAATATGCGTTACTTGTCTGCTCATTAAAGACGCGACCTTTCAAATAATGCCTGCTCATCAAGGACGCAACCATTCGCCAACAGATGTATTGGATGTCTATATAAGCATTACTCGTATTTGCTTGTAGCATTCTACAATATTAAGAAAATCTTAAATGCTTTAAAAAAAAAAACTATAATCTTTCATCAGTATAATAGTGATGGATATGTTGCCGGAATTAACTACCGAGATACTACAGCACCTCCAAACTGCAGAAAGCATTTTAGCAAGCAAATGTTTTTCCAAAGAGTGGAATACTATCCTTGGGGACAAAAGAATTGGACTCCTTTTTGGTGTCACACCAAGAATAGGGAAAGAAGTTACTCAACTTTTATAGAAAGGAAGATTTCAGCCCGATCATAACAACCAACAATCAAGACGCCCCGAATGATGGAACCCATGAAAATTTTACTAAGTTGGACCCAATAGTTGGATCTTGCAATGGTCTGGTCTGTTTTTATGTTTCACACCATGGCATACAAGATCCTGTATATGTTATGAATCCAGAAACTGGTGAGCACCTACATCTGCCACAAGTATGCATCCCAATTATTGCACGAGATCAAGTACTTTATTGGTATCCTGTAATTGGGGGTTTCGGATACTGTCAACGTACCGATGAGTACAAGGTAGTTCGAATTCAGATGGATGGTAAAGTTCAAATACACAATCTAGGAGACAAGAAAGGATGGAGGAACATAGCATGGGAGATTCCTTATATTTCTCGGTGTTCGGGTGTGTACGCACATGGTTGTATTTTTTGGAAGGATTGTTGTCAGTGGGATAGTGGCATAGTTTCTTTCAATTTGGACACTGAGACATTTCATCAACATTCGCGACTCCCGCATCATATTCCTAGGAGTGAATTCCCATCAATTGGGATGGTTATATTCGAAGTCTTCCTTTTATTTTGGGAACTTTGTTGTTTGGTCCTAAGCCCACAAAGTTAGTTATAGTAGGGTCCAACCGGATTTTTTTTTATTTAGAGGTCCAAAATTAATTAAAACATGGAAATGACCATAATACCCATTGTTACCAAAAGTGTGTGTTTACACATTCATTATATTGAGTACATATCTGTTACACTGATTACAAATTCGAGTACATATATGCTACACTGCTTATAAATTCGAGTACATATCTGCTACACTACTTACAAATCTGAGTACATATCTGTCGCGCTGCTTACATATAGAACACGTATCCGCTAAACTGCTTACAAATTCGAGTATATATCTGCTGCTTACGAATTCGAGTATGTATCTGTTTCACTGCTTACATGAAAAGTACATGTTTGTTAAAATCAATGATAAATAAATTAGAAAACGTTTTACATCACATATATTGTAGGATCATACCATTAATCTCTAGTATTTCTTTAATACAATATTAAATCATATAAAAAATAAAGGAAAACCTATATATGCACAATATACACATAAAAAGTTGTACAAAATTAACACATACTTCAGTATTTCGCATACGTACTCATGGATCAAACAAATAAAAAAAGTGGCAAAATTCTGATAAAACAGAACCACAAGAAGTTTCTATCAGTACGCAATATACGTACTGCGTATTCATGAACTAAAAAATCAACTGCATGTAAAGAAGAAGTGATGAATATAACATAATCAAAGCACATATTCAGTATTACACATACGTACTCATGGATCGAACCCAAAAACAGTGGCAAAACTCTGAATAAATCATAATCAAAAGAAGTTTGTAACAGTACGTCATATACGTACTGCATATTCATGAACTAAAAAATCAATTGCATGTCAAGAAGAAGTGATGAATCCATGCATATAACTGAATCAAAGCATATACTTCAGTATTACACATACGTACTCATGGATCAAACCCAAAAACAATAGCAAAACTCAGAAATATAAATGAATCAAAGCACATATTTCAGTATTACACATACCTACTCATGGATCAAACCCAAAAACAATAGCAAAACCCAGAAATATAAACGAATCAAAGCGCATATTTCAGTATTACACATACTTACTCATGGATCGAACCCAAAAACAGTGGAAAACTTTTGAATATAACCGAATCAAAGCACATACTTCAGTATTACACATACGTACTCATGGATCGAACCCAAAAACAATGGAAAAACTCTGAATATAACCGAATCAAAGCACATATTTCAGTACTACACATACGTACTCATAGATCGAACAAAAAAAAAACGGCAAAACTTTGAATATAACCGAATCATAAGAATTTTATATCAGTACGTCGTATACGTACTGTCAATTCATACACAAAAGCAAACTGTATCAAACCTAAAAACATAATAGCATCATGAAAATCGATTTGATCTTCATAATACAATCGAAAAAAAAAATCAAATGAAGAAAAACGAACAAAATAATCAAAGAAGATGATTAAAAAACATACCCGGAAACACAAACAAATCTTCTCGTTGTAAATCATAACGATGCATCATCATCATCTTCTTCTTCTTCTTCTTTTTCTTCTTAATAAATTGAGTTTCTGTCAGTACGGGATATACGTATTGTTGCTTCATATACAAAAACAAACTGAAACACATCTAAAACCAACAAAATGGAAGTGGTATAAGTAAATCTAACAATGAAATGAACAAAAAATATGATTATTCATCTGGATCTGGTAAATAATCAACAAATCAAACATGGAGATAGAAAAGCGTAATCAAACACAACAACGATTCGATCGTGAAACCCTAAAATAAACATTGATTTGATAGAAACGAGAAAGATTGAAGAATTTTTTTTGGATATGTTCAGAATCCATTTGTAGCAGCAGTGAGAAGAAAGAGAAGAAGAAAATGAATATGAAAGGTTAATGTTCTTCTCGTGCTTATAATCACTGTTAAATAGGGAGGGTTATTTGTGGTATTTTTAAATTTCGCATTAGTTATCCCGCACATGTACAGGACCTGGGCTTAAAAAATTAGGTCCATTTTTATGTTTTCTCTTAATTATGGACCTCTGGTTACTGGGCTTTAGTGGGTGGACCTGCCACTAACTAAGAACACTATAATAGGATCTATAGGTAATTCCTACTTTTATTTTACTACATCCATGAGGCCTGCTGTGATGAGGGGATTAATCAGCCCCGGATAGATTTCTGGGCACCCATTTCCAAAAAAAATATTCATACATGGGCACCTAGCGGGGAATGGAATTGGAATCATAAGATAAGCATTTTTTTGGAAAAGGATGAGGATGAAGGGTGGTCGGCCTATTACCCGATAGCTTTTGGAAAAAACAAGGACTCATATTGTGGCAGAATGGGCGTTTATTGCGTTACAATGCACTCACCAGAACTTGGAAGGAAATTTGGGGGACACAACTGTGGAAAACAAGCAAGGTTGCAATTATTCCTCATATGAGGAGCGCTGTCTCAACATGTACTCATGATGTCCATGCCACTAACACATTCCTTGGGTTATCTATGTAGCTTTTTTTTTCTTGTAGTTGTGTTATTTTTTGTTTTTTTTGTATTTGGATTTGGATTTGGATTTTTTTCCTATGTACAATTTATTCCTTGGGTATGTAGCTTTTTTTTCTCTTGTAGTTGTGTTTTTTTTTTTTTTTTTTTGGTGTTTGGATTATTTTCTATGTTGAAATGTACAATTTAGTTTGGGTCATTGTTTAACTAGACAAGCTTTGGTTTTTTTCTTTTTTTTGCGTTACACCTATGATACAGCCGTCCGGGCCACCCCAACCCACCTAGGTAATTAGTCGAAAAGTAGAAAAATTATTTGGGTATTTCCTAAGAGATAATGATTTATTTTAGTTTGCTATGTTCGTAATGTATATATTAGATTAAAAATGAAATTAGATAAACATGAAAATATTCATTCCATATCTCATTATACCGCTACAATATCTCATTTTTTAGTAATATGGAAATTGAAATATTCGGTGTAAATACCAAAGAATCGTGATTTAAGATAATGATGGAAAACCTAAAAAATTAGAGTTTTCAAATTAAACCAAGCATAGAAAAAACTAACATAGAGTATTAAGAGGGATTGTTGATATGAAATTGACTAGAGGATCCAAAAACGTCCTAGACTGACGCGACCATTCACCAACAGGTATATTGGATGTCTATATATATATAAGCTTTATACTCGTATTTGCTTGTAGCATTCACAATAAGAAAATCCTAAAAGTTTGTAATTTTTGTTTTTTTTGGTAATCTTTCATCAGTATAATAGTGATGGATATGTTGCCGGAATTAACTACCGAGATACTTCAACGCCTCTAAACTACAGAAATCGTTTTAGCAAGCAAATGTGTATGCAAAGAATGGAATACTATCCTTGGGGACAAAATAATTGGATTCCTTTTTGGTGTCACACCAAGAATGGGGAAAGATAAAGTTACCCAACTCTTTTATAGAGAGGAAGATTTCAGCCCGATCGTAACAGCCAACAATCATAATGCCCCGAATGATGGAACCCATGATGATTGGACTATGTTGCACCCAATAGTTGGATCTTGCAATGGTCTGGTTTGTTTTTATGTTTCACACCACGGAATACAAGATCCTGTATATATTATGAATCCAAAAACTGGTGACCACCTCCATCTGCCACAACTATGCATCCCAATTGCAACAGATCAAGTACTTTCGTGGTATCCACGATACAACGTAATTGGGGGTTTCGGATACTGTCAACGTACCAATGAGTACAAGGTAGTTCGAATTCACATGGATGGTAAAGTCCAAATACACACTTTAGGAGACAAGAGGGGATGAAGGAACATAGCATGGGAGATTCCTTATACTTTTCGGAGTTCAGGTGTGTACGCACACGGTTGTATTTTTTGGATAGATTGTTGTCAGCAAGATATTGGCATAATATCTTTCAATTTGGACACCGAGACGTTCCATCAACATTTTCCACCCCCGCATCATATTCCTGGGAGTGAATTTTGGATAAATACTTGCCCATCACTTGGGATGGTCATGTTCGGAGTTCGCATTTTATTTTACTACATCCATGAGGGAATTGATCGGCCCGGATAGATTTTTGGACTCCCATTTCCAAATAAAATATTCATACATGGGCACCTGGCGGGGAATGGAATTGGAATTATGAGATAAGCATTTTCTCTAAAGAGGATGAATGGCCGACTCATAACCCGATAGCCTTTATAAATAACAAGGAACTCTTATTTTGGCAGAATAGGTGTTTATTGCATTACAATGCACTCACCAGAACTTGGACGGAAATTTGGGGGCACTACCGTGGGAAACAAGGGTTGCAATTATTCCTCACATGAGGAGCGCTGTCTCGTTGAAGAATTTTGGTGGACAATCGGAAACGTGTACTCATGATGTCCATGCCACTAACACATTCCTAGGCTTATCTATGTAGATTTTTTTCTTGCAGTTGTGTTTTTTTTTTTGGTATTTGGATTCTTTTCTATGCTGAAATGTACAATTTATTCCTTGGGTTATTTATGTTGCTTTTTTTTTCCTTGTATTTTTTTGTTTTTGTTTTGGTGTTTGGATTTTTTTCTATGTTGAAATGTTCAATTTCGTGCATCAACATGAAAGTGTTGCCGCTAAATGTTGGGTCATTGTTTAACTAGCCAACATTTGATTTTTTTTTTCCTTTTTTTGCGTTACACCTATGGTCCAGCCGGCCGGGCCACCCCAACCGACCTAGGTAATTAAATTAAAAAGGAAATTAGATAAATATGAAAATATTCATTCCATATATCTCATGAGATCATAATTTATTTTAGTTTGTTATGTTCGTTATGTATATTAGATTAAAAAGGAAATTAGATAAACATGAAAATATTCATTCCATATCTCCTTATATTGATAGAATATTCGATGTAAATACCAAAGAATAGGTGATTTAAGATAATGATGGAAAACCTAAGAAATTAGGGTTTTCCTTAGAAATATATATAAATTACACCAAGCATAGAAAAAATTAACATAGAGTATTAAGAGGAAAAAATGAGTTCTACTAAGAGGGACTGTAGAGATGAAACTGAAGAGAGGATCCAAAAATGTCCTCGACTGATGGCTGGTCCTCGTAAGTTGAGGATTATCATTACTATGGACGGAATAACTATTGTTCCTGGTGTTCCTCTCGACGTTGTAATTAGTTCTGTTGTCAATAGTGTTGACAATGATTATGTTCCTATTTATGCTGATGTTATTCCTGGTGTTCCTCTGGACGCTGTAATCAGTAGCGTTGAGGATGCTGATGTTCCTGCTTATGCTGATGTTCCTACTGTAAATGATGATGCTCCTGCTTCTATTATTGAAATTATTGATGAAGATCGTCCCGATGTTCCGGATATGGCAGATAATCGAAAAGTTAACAGGCATGATCTTAACAAGCATGTGGAGCCTGATGAAGCAGAAAATGACAAATCTGAGGATGACAAGGCTCCCAAGCCTGTTGGTTGGAGTGATCAAGTTCACCTCAGCGTTGCAAGAAGAATTGTTTGAAGATGGGGGATGGTTCATTTGATATGTTTTTTTTTTTGATGATATGGTTTGATTTATCGATTTCATTTTGTGGACGCTTTGAAAGTTGTTTTCGTTTCTTGTTTCGTTTGCTAATTTTGTCATTTAGAAGAAGGTGATGTTTATGAATTCTTTTATTTTTTAGGTATTGGAATCATGAAATAAATCAGATAATTATTTACAAGTTCATAGAGTTTACAAAATGCAATATATTCTTGCAAATTTATTTATTTATGAGGTGTGCATTCTTTTGGAAAAATAAATATAATTAGCTGAAAGAACGGAGGAAATGTAGAAAAATACAGTTTCCCCCCATATAAACAATAAGAATCAATTTATCACTTTAGGTCCGATCTTATTATCTCCTTGCCAATACTTTTAACAAAAATACGAGTTTGAACAAGTAAAGTGCTATTGAAAGTAAAGTACTGCTATACGACGATGTTAATGATAAAGATCTTTGCGTGGAGTTGGATGAGAATGAGGAACCAGACTAATCTGACAAAGAACCAGACTCATCTAACAAGTTCTTTTCTTTTTAAACAGGGTTTTTGATGACCATTTTGTTTTCAGTGGTGGTTTTATTTATTTTTTAAGTACTGCACTAGATGGAGGCTTTTTACGCTGATAGATAGGTTGACATTTATGTGATGAATGATTCACGTTGAAATTTATGTTTTCTGGAAATGATGAACATGAAAATGGATGAGTTTAGTTTATTTATCTTTATTAGCTTATTGTATGATTAGAATAATATGTTTCCTACATAGGTGCCACTAATAATTCATACGTTTCCTCCCTAAACCAAGAATAATACAGGAGATAACCCATCTTAAAATTATTAAGGTAAATATTATTCGAAGTAGGAAAGTACTTTTTTTCTATAGCCTCTTCTCGAGTTGGTTAGAGATAGGAAACAAAATTTCGAAAATTTTGGGAAACAATTTTATCATAACTGTCTACGATATATTCTCTCATAAAATAAGGAAACTAACCATATTGGTCACACATCAAAAATTTGGAAATAAAAAAAGAAAAACACCAAAAATCTTTTGTTTGGCGGGTGATGAAAATGGATTTTACTGGGCGGGATGATTTCAAAAGGAAAATCAATTCCCGCATGATGGTTTGGTTAAATTCCAAAAAGAAAAAGAAAGATGAGTTCGATCTACTTTTTCATTTTTTATTACTCGATTCATTCTCTCTATGAAATCATAATTCTACTACTATCGTCTCTAATCTTTACAAGGAACCTACCTCTTCAGACTCGATCTTTGTTGTTGGTATTATTTCTACAACCCATTATCGAATGAATATTAAATTGATATTACATTTTTTGTTCGATCTTATGGAATCAGATGTTATATCTTATAGGTTTACTAGTTAAAGCATGATTAGGGTTTTTATTCTATCACTTCTTATAGGTTTACTAGTTAAAGCATGAGTAGGGTTTTTATTCTATTACTATCTCTAATCTTTACAAGGAATCTACCTCTTTAAACTCGATCTTTGTTGCTGGTAATATTTCTACAACCCATTATCGAATGAATATTAAATTTATGTTAGATTTTTTGTTTGATCTCATGGAATCAGATGTTAGATCTTATAGGTTTACTTGTTAAAGCATGATTAGGGTTTTTATTCGGCTGTATCAAAGAACAAGTTAATGACAATCACGGGTTGTACGATGAGATATGATTTCATTTTGTTACAACAATAATATTTTAGGCTTAAGTTACATGCATGAACTATTATAAGATTTAGGTAAGGATCTTTCTTTCATGTTACTTAGTTAGGCTTTACTAGTTAGTTAGGTTTTACAAAATAAAATAAAATAAAAAACTTAACGATGCTAATTTTTTTCTAGGGTTTTTGTTATTGTTTGGGTTGGATTTTGATTGAGAGTTCATTACTCTACTTTGATCGACGATGTTGTGTCAATCATATTTATATACAAGGCTTCTCAAGATTTAATCATTTGAGTCTCTGTTACTTGGCGAGCCTGTAACGTCTGTATTTTAAGTTGCCACTTTTAATAATACCATGTTTCTGGTTGGCCAACTTGAATATATCTTCAAGCTAAAAATGGATAATCATTATCTGGTGCTTTCGTGCTCTTGGCTTTTGTAACAAAAAGTTATATAAGACCGTTTAACCGGTACCTTTCGCTTTATGGATAACACAATAATCATGAGGAGATTTTGTGTGTTGCAGTGATGTTTTAGCCTAAAGTTACATGCATCACTGAGTTCATGTTTGTTTTCTTTTCATATAATAGAAAATAGGTGTAACACATGTTGCCTATCCTGTTAGGTTTAGCTAATATTTTCCAAAATAAGCTCAAATTCCTAACTGAGATGCACGTACCTACACAGCTTTTGTCATGGCAGAAGATGATGATTACGACCAATGGAGGGAATCAGATGTTGAGGGGGATTCTGATGAAGAAACGGTGGATTTAGATGAGAGTCATGATGACATTGTACAATCATATGACGATGATGGTGGAGATATGCTCCACACTGCTAGATTTGAAGACTTAACAGGTAATGTGCGAAACCTTGTACTTACTTGTTTCTACTTAAACATCACATGGTTTCATATGTTTCCTCGGTTATTTCCAGAGTCAGAAGATTCTGAAAATGATGATTTGGAGGTGTTAGAAGAAAAAGAATTGGAAAATGCTTCATAAGCAGAAAAGCAACCACAACAAGAAGACTCTACAGAAGTGTTCATAAAAAAGAGGGGAATGACAAGAATGTTGAAGCTGCATAGAGACTTCTCGATAAAAGATGCCAGAAGAAGGGATATTGAATTTGACAAAATGTTCCGGCCTATTAGTAACCATAGAATTGAATTCAGTAGTTACCTAGGCTATTTGGTCCGTGATATGGTTGGCATAAAACATTTATGTTGGAAGGAAGTCCCTTCAACAACAAAAGAAAATATGTGGGAGAAAATTATGGTATGCATATGCGGTTACCAATTCGTTGTTTTTGTTGTCTAACTGTGAGTCTGTGATTAACATACATTAGATGTTATTGCGGCTTCATTATGAGGTGCCCCATGAGATGAAGCGAGTGGTCATGAAGCGTCTACCTGTTCAGCTACGGGACTTCAGAAGTAAATTTTACAACAATCATGTAAAACCCTTCCTGGAAATGCCGCACAAACTAAGAACTTTCCCCAAAGAGTACGAAACGGTAATGGACCAAGAGAACTGGGACAATTACCTTAATCATGTACTAAAATCGGCTATATTTAAGGTATGGAATACACATTGCTTTTTCTGATTTTGTGTTTCGTTCTTATTGTCTATCCCAGCATACTAATGAAATTATTTTTATTTCCTCTGCAAGAATAATTCAGAGAGGGGAAAAAAGGCAATATCACAATCCAAGTTCCCACATCGGACGGGACGAGGAGGATACTCGGGATTAAAACTAAAATTAGTAAGTCTGTTGTCTTATTTATTATACACTGCACAGTAAAACCGGCCATATCAGATACTTCTGTTTTGTATGTCGTGTTGCGTGTCTCATATATGCAGAAACTTAAAACGGTATAGGGATGTGTCCTCTTACACCAATCTGTAATTTTGTCACATTAGACGCTTTTGAATAGGTTTTCTGTTTTACACAGTTAATATCTGTGCGGATGTAAATCCTTACTTGTTTCTGGTAACTACTAGGTCCAAAGCGGAAATGTTGCCGAAGAAGATCTTGAAGACCGGTGCTTCATGTGGGCAAGAGCACGCGAAAACAAAAACGGAATTGTTCCAGACGAGTTTGTCAGGAAGAAGACATCTGAAGTTGTGAGAAAACAGAAACTTTACAGTCCTCATATTTTTAACCAAAGTAAGTGCACAGTAATTGCGCAAGGTTTAAAGCGGAAATGTTGCCGAAGAAGATCTTGAAGACCGGTGCTTCATGTGGGCAAGAGCACGCGAAAACAAAAACGGAATTGTTCCAGACGAGTTTGTCAGGAAGAAGACATCTGAAGTTGTGAGAAAACAGAAACTTTACAGTCCTCATATTTTTAACCAAAGTAAGTGCACAGTAATTGCGCAAGGTTTAAATCAGAATTTAACACATTATTTGAACAAGAAGAGAAGCGGAAGATGATTCGAGAGGGAACTCTAAAAGTTGGTCATAACGAGGATGCCCTAACAGTTGCGATCGTCCCGAATAAGGGTGGACGTGTCAAGGGGGCTGGCTTTGGAGTGACGACAACCCTTTACTTTCCAAATGGAAGAAAACCAAGACACTCGAAAGAGAACGATGAACTGCGTGAAAAGCTGAAAGTTAAGGAGAAAGAATTAGAGTCTACTAAAAATGCGTATCAGAGATTGACAGATAACGTGTTATCTCAAGGAGTCGACATTGCGAAAATTGTGGGCAATAGTATCAGCAAGTCTGGAGGAGAGGTAAGTGAACCGAGTTTTGATTAGATTGTGTAATTTTTTGAAAAAATTGGCAGACAGTATCTGATTTTTTCAAACAATGTGTTCAACTACAGTCACAGGATGCAGGACCTATCAACGCCTCCAATCGATCTAAGAATAACATAGGTCCAGAATCAGTTAAGCAACTTCAAAAAAAACATGGGAAATCCGGTCCGCAGAAGTCATCTGAAAGCACCAAAGGGTCCGCGAAGCGGGTCTCTCCTTGTACTAAAACGCCGACCGTTTCTACTGAATCCCAGCCGTCTTTAGTATCAAAAAGAAGTCTTCGTCTCCTTCATCCACTGGGGAATCTCAGAATGTGCCTCTGAAAAAGTTACCATTGATGTATGGTTTTCCAACGCGTTTAAATTTGAATCTTCCATTTACTATCTCTCATGCGCCTTGTGTTTATGCAGGGCACATGATGCAAACTTTGGTTTGGAGAAAAGGACAACATTGTTGCCATTGTTTGAGCTTACTCTTCAAAGAAGGTATCTTATAAAATGAAGTCAGGAATGACGGGTGAGGTTACATGCTATAGCGTCATGGTTAGTGAAGTACTAAATGAAACCATCAAATTACCCTTTGGCACATCTTCTGGGATAAAAACTTTAAAAGATGTTGGTGATGCTGAAATTTGTTGGCCATCAAATCAAACCATCTTGGATCAAAAGGTTGGTTGCTATGCTTGTTTGCTTTATTAACTCATTGGATATGTTTTTACACAAACCAGTTTTATATATATCTTGTTTGATATAAGAGACGAATATGTTATCAGCTATATGAATCACGGACGTTAGTGTATATTTTAGAGAACCTTATAGAACGAGATATGTGGTTAGCTATTTGATTGTGAGTCAGTTGTGCATTTTGCTTAAATGGTTTCACTGCAAAAACAAGGTACAACTTTCATTTCAATTTTCTGATGCAGGTAAGTCAACCAAAACATTCTGAGGCTGTGAAATCACCGGATCTACTCAACGGAAGCCAATCTCGTATCGCAATATCTGAAAAAGTTCCGAAGGTATGTGTTTTAAACCAGTTACATGATCTTAAGACCATATGAGTCTGAAATATGCTATCAACTACTATATGAATCACGGATGCTAGGGTGTATTTTGGAGAACCTTGTATATTTGTTACCTATTCATCTGTCTTCGCATTCACGGTGGAATTTGGCATATTTGTCACCCGAATATGGAATATTACTCTACTGCTGCAGGTAAGTCAACAAAATTCGGGGAAACATACTCTGGATGTGACATCAAAAGATCCACCTAGTCGGAGCCAATCTGAGATCACGACAACTAAAGCAGTTTCTCCGGTATCTGTTTTATTTTTACATGCATTTTAAATCTCAATTTGTTTTGAAGTTTTCGCTTGAAGATGTTCATATGCCATATATTTCCGCAGGGTAGAAGGTGCAACCTTTTTGACGAGCTGTCTAAGGCAAACGTCCTTGCTAGAGGTAGAGCTTTTCTGTTAACAGGAAAACAACAATTACATGGAAAGGATGGGTTGGAGGTTGATTGCCACAAAATCCTGATTGATGAAGTAATAAAACCGAATTTCTGTCTACCCGTACGATTTGCTGGTATGGAAACATTAGGGCAAACTTTTGGAAAAGCGATTCCTTGGCCAAAGTATGGTGTTCAGTTTACCGAGCCTGCTAAGAAGGTTAGTTGCTTGGCTTGTTTGATTTGTAAGTCGAATATACATAAACCAGTCTATCAATTATATGAATCACCGATCCAAGTGTAAATTAGAGAACCTAGAAAAATAGAAACATGTGTAACTTTCAAAAGTAACTAATAACTCTTTTAATCTTATGCAGAACCCTACCAGTAATTCACAACCAACTACTTCTCTGCGGAAGTCTCCTTCACGTAGCAACCCTTCTGATGGATCTAAGAAGCAGTCTCCTAATCTTATGCAGAACTCTACCAGTAATTCCCAACCAAATCCTTCAATATCTCTAGAGAAGTCGTGCACATCTACGGCAGAACATCTGGATAAGACATCTGGAGTATGTTTTTTTTGATTTTTTTTTCTTCGTAAATCTATATTGCTAATTCTAGCATCTTCTTTTTATATGATGTTCATATGTCGTATCTCCGCAGAAAGCAAAATACGACTTTTGGAATGGATCTAGGGGAAACGTCGTTGCTAGAGGCAGTATTTTACCTATGGTGCCTAACCAGAAAATACATGGACAAGATCTTCCTAGTAACTGTTATGCTGTCAATATTCAGGAGGTTATAGTTCCATCGTTCGTGTTAACCGAACCAAGTGGTGAGTTTAAGTTATTAGGGGAAGCTAAAGATGGTTTGTGGCATGGCCGAAAGATAATGTTCCATCTCTGATGACAAGGTTAGTTTCTTAGCTCTTTTGCTTTGTTAATCAAGTATATAAATAGTTTTACATAAATCGTGTATTCAGTTTGATTAAAGAATAAGTACGAGATAGAAATATATTAACACCTAAATGGAACATGAATGCCAGTGTAAATTTGAAAATTGATATTTGGTTACGGATTTTATTATGGGCGTCAGCTGTGAAAAATGCCGCGGCCTTCAGTGAAGTTGGCTTTATTACATTGTTGGAAAAATGACTTTTGTCTGTCTCTTGTTGAGAATTCACATGACAGACGAATTCGCCTTGGATTTAGAATATATATATACATTTAATCTCTTGCTGCAGGAAACTCCACAGCATGGAAAACCTCATGAGCAACCAGAACCAGTTTTAGATTCTGAGAAGAAATTGGACAGTGAAAAACTGAATGAGGAGCACCTAGCAGTCAATCCACATTCGGGGAGTCATGCAGCCTCTGAAAAGATTTCTCAGAAGACTAAAAAGGCGCAGAGAAGGTTATATGTACCAACTGTGCAGAAGGCATTGCAACTTTCAGCTGCGCACCAGAGGAAGACAAGGTTTGGCACGTCGAGAATGTCACAACCTGATCCATTGCATGCAGAGACACCACCATCAAAAAAGTTGAAGAAAAACTGATGATTTTTGGATAAATGCTCATCTAACAAGTTCTTTGCTTTTTTAAACAGGGTTTTTGATGTGTGAACTTTTAGTTTACGTATTTTTTAAGTACTGCACTAGATGCATGCTTTTTACGCTGATAGATAGGTTGACATTTATGTGATGAATGATTCACGCTGAATTTTTATGTTTTCTGGAAATGATGAACATGAAAATGGATGGGTTTAGTTTATTTATCTTTAGTAGCTTACTGTATGATTGATTACCAATCCAGATGAACCATGGGCTGTTTTATGAAGGAAAAATATTTTCATGTGTTAATCCTTTAACTGATATTGTGAACAAACAGGGGTCTTGGATTTGGCAAGGCATATGCACAGGTTTGAATATAATTAAAAGACACTACATATGGGAGATAGGTGATGGTACTTCTGTGCAAATTTGGAAAGATACTTGGATTCCAAATATGCACAGACCTCCAGATAGTCATTTTAGCTCTTTTAATATGAAAACTGTGAATCAGCTCATTGACCAAGACTCTAAGTCTTGGAATTCTGATATTTTGAATGCTTTGTTTGATGAAGATACTGTTAAAAGGATTACTGACATAAGAATTCCTATTGCAGGTAAAGATAAGCTGAGATGGGAGCCTTCCAGCAATGGAATGTTTACTATAAAATCTGCTTACAATGCCATCTTGAATGAAAACTTAGCTACTAAGCCAACTAAGAACAACTTAGACATCTGCTGGAAATCCTTTTGGAGATATAAGCTACCTCCCAGAATTCAGTATTTTATATGGAAATTCCTACATGGTTGCATTACTACTAAACATAGACTTGCTAGGTTCACTAAACATAAAGATAGTAGATGTGCTATTTGTAGTGGTAACCCTGAAACTATTCAACATCTGTTCTTTGATTGTCATCATGTCAGACATATATGGGATTCAGTAGACTCTATATTATCTACTATCCTCCAGGGTCTAGACTTACAAAATTGGATAAGTGGTTTCTTTCTAAAGGCAAACAATGGTATGCCCAAGGATTTTAGTCTGTATGAGAGTGCCAGTTTCATTTTGTGGCTAACCTGGAAGGCTAGATGTGATACAGTTTTTGAAAACAAGCCATTTAACAGTAACATTGTTATAAACAATATTGTCAGGCAGATTGAGGACTGGAAAAGGGCTAAAAGTATGCAAACTAGTAGCAACAGTGCTTTGAGAATAATTTATAAGAACTGGAAGGCTCCTATAGATGATATATACAAATTGAATTTTGATGCTTCCTATATTGATAAAACTGTATTATCAGGATGGGGACTGATTTGTAGAGATTCTGCAGGAAACAACCATGGATTGCGAGGAGGTGCATCTTTAGCCATTGATCCAGAGCAAGATGAAGCGCATTCTCTCCTAGAAGCAGTACAATGGGCTCACAGTAAGGGATGGCGAAAAATTCACTTGGAAGGAGATTGTCAGAATGTTATAGCAGTTGTGAATGGGAAGGCTACAACAGTTAAATGGACAACATATAATTTAATCCATGATGCATTAGTTATATTAAGTTATTTTGATTCTTGGGTTTGCACTCATGCCCATAGGGATGCAAATCATATTGCAGACTCTATAGAAAAGTATGCAAGAACTCAAACAATTTGCTTTTGTTGGTTTAATAATCTGTCTGTATGGATCAATCTTCTGATTCAACATGATAAATACAATATGTAAGCTTGCTTATCAATATATTTATTCTTTCCTATTAAAAATAAAATACTGTATGATTAGAAGAATACGTTTCCTACATAGGTGCCACTAATAATTCATACGTTTCCTCCCTAAACCAAGAATAATACAGGATACAACCCAGGTTAAAATTTTTAAGGAAAATATTATTCGAAATAGGAAAGTAATTTTTTTTATGGCCTTTTCTCGAGTTGGTTAGAGATAGGAAACTAAATTTTGAAAATTTTGGGAAACAGTTTTATCATAACTGTCTACGATATATTCTCTCATAAAATAAAGGAAACTAACCATATTGGTCATACATCAAAAATTTGGAAATAAAAAAAGAAAACACCAAAAATCTTTTGTTTGGCGTGCGATGAAAATGAATTTTACTGGACGGGATGATTTCAAAAGGAAAATCAATTCCCGCTTGATTGTTTGGTTAAACTCCAAAAAGAAAAAGAAAGATGAGTTCGATCTACTTTTTCAGTTTTTATTACTCGATTCATTCTCTCTTTGAAATCATAATTCTGCTACTATCTCTAATCTTTATAAGGAACCTACCTCTTCAGACTCGATCTTTGTTGTTGGTATTATTTCTACAACCGAATATTAAATTGATGTTAGATTTTTTATTCGATCTCATGGAATCAGATGTTAGATCTTACAGGTTTACTAGTTAAAGCATGATTAGGGTTTTTATTCTATTACTTCTTATATGTTTACTAGTTAAAGCATGATTAGGGTTTTTATTCTATTTTTACTATCTCTAATCTTTACAAAGAACCTACCTTTTCAGACTCGATCTTTGTTGTTGGTATTATTTATACAACCGAATGAATATTAAACTGATGTTAGATTTTTTGTTCGATCTCATGGAATCAGATGTTAGATCTTATAGGTTTACTAGTTAAAGCATGACTAGGGTTTTTATTCGGCTGTATCAAAAAACAAGTTAATGACGATGAGAGGTGATTTTATTTTGTTACAACAATACTGTTTTAGGCTTAAGTTACATGCATGAACTATTATAATATTTAGGTAAGGATCTTTCTTTCATGTTACTTAGTTAGGCTTTACTAGTTAGTTAGGTTTTACAAAACTTAACGATGTTAATTGTTTTCTCGGGTTTTTGTTATTGTTTGGGTTTGATTTAGATATAACTATACTTTGATGGACGATGTTGTGTCAATCATATATATATATAAGGCTTCTCAAGATTTAATCATTTGAGTCTTTGTTACTTGGCGATCCTGTAACGTCTGCATTTTAAGTTGCCACTTTTAATGATACCATGTTGCTAGTTGGCCAATTTGACTATCATCTTCAAGCTAAAAATGGATAATCATTATGTGGTGCTTTAGTACTCTTGGATTTTGTAACAAAAAAGTTATATAAGACCGTTTAACCGGTACCTTTCGCTTTGTGGATAACACAATATTCAATATTTTGTGTGTTGCAGTGATGTTTTAGCCTCAAGTTAGATGCATCAATGAGTTCATGTTTGTTTTCTTTTCATATAATAGAAAAGAGGTGTAACACATGCAGCCTATCCTGTTAGGTTTAGCTAATATTTTCCAAAATAAGCTCAAATTCCTAACTGAGATGCACGTACCTACACAGCTTTTGTCATGGCAGAAGATGATTACAACGTGCCCCCAGAGGAGGACCAATGGGATGATGAGGTGGATTCTGATGGTGGCCATAGAATTGAATTCAATAGTTACCTAGGTTATTTGGCCCGTGATATGGTTCGCATAAAACATTTATGTTGGAAGGAAGTCCCTGCAACAACAAAACAAAATATGTGGGAGGAAATTCTGGTATGCATATGCGGTTATCAATTCCTCGTTTTTGTTGTCGAACTGTGAGTCTGTGATGAACATAAATTACTTGTTATTGCAGTTTCATTATGAGGTGCCCCATGAATATAAGCAAGCGGTCATGAAGTGTCTAGTTGTTCAGCTGCGGGACTTCAGAAGGAAATTATACAATAATCATGTAAAACCCTTCCTGGAAAGACCGGACAAACTAAAAACTTTCCCCAGAAAGTACGAAACGGTAATGGACCAAGAAGACTGGGACGAATACCTTAAGTATGTACTAGAATCGCCTATATTTAAGGCATGGAATACACATTGGTTTTTCTAATTTGTGTTTCGTTCTTATTTTCCCAGCATACTAATGAAATTATTTTTATTTCCTCTGCAAGAAAAATTCGGAGAAGGGAACAGAGGCAATATCACAATCCAAGTTCCCACATCGGACAGGACGAGGAGGATACTCGGGATTAAAACTAAAATTAGTAAGTCTATTGTCTTAAACCAGTTACATGATCTTAAACCATATGTCTGAAATATGATATCAACTATATGAATCACGGATGCTAGGGTATATTTTGGAGAACCTTGTATATTTGTTACCTATTCAATTCATCAGTGTCTTCGCATTCATGGTCTAAGAAGCAGTCTCCTAATCTTATGCAGAACTCTACCAGTAATTCCCAACCAAATCCTTCAATATCTCTAGAGAAGTCGTGCACATCTATGGCAGAACCTATGGCTAAGACATCTAATGGAGTATTTTTTTTATTATTTTTTTTCTTCGTAATCTATATTTCTAATCCTAGCATCTTCTTTTTATATGATGTTCATATGTCGTATCTCCGCAGAAAACAAAATACGACTTTTGGAATGGATCTAGGGGAAACGTCGTTGCTAGAGGCAGTATTTTTCCTAAGGTGCCTAACCAGAAAATACATCGACAAGAGCTTCCTGAACACCGTTATGCTGCCAATATTCTGGAGGTAATAGATCCATCATTCGTGTTAACGGAACCAAGTGGTGAGTTTAAGTTATTAGGGGAAGCTAAAGATGGTTTTGTGGCATGGCCGAAAGATAATTGTTCCATCTCTGATGACAAGGTTAGTTTCTTAGCTCTTTTGCTTTGTTAATAAAGTATATAAATTGTTTTACGTAAATCAATCGTGTATTCAGTTTGATTAAAGAATAAGTACGAGATAGAAATATATTAACACCTAATGGGACATGAATGCCAGTATAAATTAGAAAATTGATATTTGGTTACGGATTTTATTATGGGCGTCAGCTGTGAAAAATGGCGCGTCTTTCAGTGAAGTTGTCTTTATCACATTGTTGGAAAAATGACTTTTGTCTGTCTCTTGTTGAGAATTCATATGACAGACGAATAATTCATATGAAAGACGAATTCTCCTTCGATTTAGAATATATATATATATATAATACATTTAATCTCTTGCTGCAGGAAACTCCACAACATGGAAAACCTCATAAGCAACCAGTACCAGTTTTAGATTTTGAGAAGAAATTGGACAGTGATAAACTGAATGAGGAGCACCTAGCAGTCAATCCACATTCGGGGAGTCATGCATGTAGCCTCTGAAAAGCTTTCTCAGAAGACTAAAAAGGCGCAAAGAAGGTTATATGCACCAACTGTGCAGAAGGCATACCAACTTTCAGATGGGAAACATAGGAAGACAAGGTTTGGCGCGTCGAGAATGTCATAACTTGATCCATTGCATGCAGAGACACCACCATCAAAAAAGTTGAAGAAAAACTGATGATTTTTGGATAAATGCTCTTTAATATTTATTTTTTTCCAAACTGTTAGACCAAAGCTCAACATTTTTTACTGTGTTATTAATAATAATATGAATTTTGGCATATATGAATTTCAGATTTAACCACAATTTATAAAGTATATAAGAGAATTTGGATAGTGCCAGGTGGATGGTTTAGATGCGCCATATCTAAACGGCTTAGAGGCGTCACACGCGTAATATACACGCTTCGAGATTAATTGGCGTGGCTAAACATAACATAAAGACACATTAAGCAGATATAAATTGGCGTGGCTAAATATCATATAAATCCACGCTATATGGCGTGTCTATAGGTTCTCCGATGAACGGCTCCCAACGTTACATGTGGACGTTCAACGTTACATCTAAACGGTCAATATTGCATCATCTTAAACGAGATCCAATGGTACCTAATACAGCCACGTGGATGAAGGTAACTGTAAATTGGCGTGGAAAATATCACATATAGCCACGCTATATGGCGTGTCTATAGGTTCTTCAATGAACGTCTCACAACGTTATATGTGGACGGTGTAGGATGCATATAATTTAACGGTCAATATTGCATCATCTAAATGAGATCCAACGATTCCTAATACGGCCACGTGGATCAAGGTAATTGTAAATTGGCGTGGCTAAATATCACATATAGCCACGCTCTTTGGGGCGTGTCTATAGGAAATCATTGAACGGCTCACAACGTTACTTTTGGGCGGTGAAGGATGCATATAATTGAACTGTCAATATTGCATCATCTTAAATGAGATCCAACGATTCCTAATACGGCCACGTGGATCAAAGGTAATTGTAAATTGGCGTGGCTAATAGCACATCTAGCCACGCTATATGGGGCGTGTCTATAGGATATCCAATCAACGGCTCACAACATTACATGTGGACGGTGAAGGATGCATATAATTTAACGGTCATCATCTTAAATGAGATCCAATGATTCGTAATACGGCTACGTGGACCAAGGTAATTGGAAATTGGCGTGGCTAAATATCACATATAGCCACGCTCTATGGGGCATGTCTATAGGATATCCAATGAACGGTTCACAACGTTATATGTGGATGGTATTCAACGGTTCCTAATGCATCCACGTGGATGAAAGTAAGTGATATTGGCGTGGCTAAAACATAACATATAACCACGTTAAACCTATATGGCGTGTCTATCGGATAACCAATGGCTACGCTAAAAAGCAATTTGCGTGTCTAAAGTGAACCAAATAGGCACGCCAAAACGCAATTTGCGTGTCTATAGTGAATCAAATAGCCACGCCAAAAGCAATTTGCGTGTCTAAAGTGAACCAAATAGCCACGCCAACAAGCTATTTGTGTGTCTAAAGTGAACCAAATAGCCACACCAAAAAGCAATTTGCGTGTCTATAGTGAATCAAATAGCCACGCCAAAAGAAATTTGTGTGTCTATAGTGAACCAAAAAGCCACGCCAAAACAATAAATCGTGTGTCTATAGAGTACTAGTACTTAAGTTTTTGGGACCCTATATAGCAACGCCTATATGGCTCTGACGTGTCTATTTCATGCAGAAATAGACACGCATGGCAGGCGTGGCTATAAGCTACCTAAAACCACGCCATGTTACCCAACCACGCAAGCAGAAGTCACGCCTAGTCCAAACCGAAGTGGCGTGACAAAACCCCTATGGACACGCCAATTTGGCGTGGAAAAAGGGTCTCTGTGTACTAGTGCATTGTCAAGATTCTACGAAGTTCAAGAGTTATCATCACTAGTTGAAGACCAAAGATGAAGACAAGGATTGAAGACCAAAGACGTTTCTATGGATGTTGTGAGAGTTGTGCTAACTGCACGCCGAACGGATAACGAGGTAAGTAAGCATATTCCCACCTTCGTTAAGTGGTTGATTTCCTTTCTTAGAGATCGTCAAAAAAAGGTTTTCAAAATGAATAAAAGATGTGGGTTTTCAAAACAATTCGGAGGGTTTGCCTTCCTACCATTCAACGTGTCGCAGTATTCTCTTTTCACTCCTACCTGGACACATGTGTGACCCATAAAAAGCTACTTATTATTGAGAGCAACTTCATAAAACCCTTTCTTGTGAGGCAGAGTCGAGACTTTTGATCACTCCGAACCCGAATTTATTTCGATAAGGGATGGTTATTTATCTCTCAAC
The DNA here is from genome assembly GCF_003573695.1 of Papaver somniferum. NCBI lineage: Eukaryota > Viridiplantae > Streptophyta > Magnoliopsida > Ranunculales > Papaveraceae > Papaver > Papaver somniferum. The sequence goes on from NC_039366.1 coordinate 44,808,661, forward strand.
TTTTAAGGATGAGATTGTATTCATTTATGTGTCTAACTTCTTATTACTAGTGTGCAGAATATCTATGTCTTCTTAGCGCGTTGGATGCTAACATTTCGGAGAACTAGTAAGTTAGAAATATAGGTTTTGTAGGTATACCACTTGTAAACCTTCACGAGACTATAACTCGTCCACTAGGGACACCTAGGGGTTTAAAGGCTTGTTATTTATGCTAAGAGTAACCGTAGCCTCGACGACACAGAGTTGTATGTATGTTTTAGAATTTGTTTTGTTTGATTTGCTCGAGGACTAGCAAAGTTTAAGTGTGGGGGAATTTGATAGGTGTCTAAAACACCTAATTTTATATCTAGTATTTATGTTTTCTTTGCTACTTTTCTTATAAATTATGTACCTTATGTTTACTTTTGAGTGTTTTAGGTGTTTCGGAATCATATGGGGAAAAAGAAGAGAACTAAGAACTTAATTCATCACTTAGCAATATTGGAAGGCGATGGACAAGAGCGTACAAGGATGCAAGTCTACAATTGCGTGGGAAACCCGCGCACTCCAACTGTTTCTGAAGATTACTAGGAGGCAGCCACATTTACAAAGGAATTGAGAGATTACTAGGGGGAAGCCTACTGTTCTAGCAAGCATTGCTATGGCGAGTCACTAAGGTTTGTTAAAGATAGAAAATGGTTTACTAGGTGCACCTCGATCCCAATTTATATAACATCTAAGTCGATAAATCAGTTCATATGTCAGCCGCTTTTGCTCAAAGGGTTTGTTGTTGTACGGTCAAGCTGGTCGAGAGTAATCGAGAGTTGTTGCCGGAAATTAAGAGCAAGAAACTAATGGGTTTGTAGTGGTTCAGTTACTGCTGTCTGAGATGGGGATCTGAATTGAAGAAGGAGAAGAACAACTGAGATTCGAAGTTTACAAGTGGTGGAAATAAGATGGGTTTCAACTGAATTTACTAGTGGTTTTGTTCAGTTCAACTGAGCTGAAATGGAGATAGAACAGGTTTGTTCTTCAGTGGGGCTGTTGTTGATATTGAAGATGTTTTGATTTCGAAGAAGAAATGATGAAGTTGTGCATACAGGGTGTTTGTAATTATGCCTGACAGAAGGATGATTGAGATGGAATTGCAGGTGGAATGGCTAGTTCGTGGCTCAATGATGCTTCAGAAAATAATGGTGATGGACTGATGAAGCAGGGATGGTATGGCAGGGTTTGCAAGAAGCAACAACAGTTGGAGTTTGCTGAAAGAACGAGAAACATATCAAGGAAATGAATCTGCTGCTGGTGCCATAGAGGATAACTCAGGAAGAGATTGCAATGATGGGATTAAGAAGATGCAGCTTGCCTGTGTTGCAGAATTGCAGGTTGTACTGAGAAGTGCAGCTTGAGATGGGGGTTGAAGCTGAATTGCACTTTGGTACTGTGTAACTCAATATGCAGCTGGTGAATCTACTGAGATGTTGATGCAGTGAAGCAGGCGTTGGTGTTGTTGCTCATCTAGTCATGACTCGAGGCAATTGGTGATGAGTGCAAGGGTGTTTAGGCAGCTGAAACTACAGGCGAGTATAAGATGCAAAGAATTGAAACTGCAGGGAACTGTGATGCTGCTAAAATTGCAGGTGAAATGCAGGAACTGCAAATGGTAGTGAGGTGGTTTTGCAGCTGCAAGAAGTTAATTGGAGCATTAAGCAATGAAATGCAGCAGCTAAAGGCTTGCTAGATATAATGGATGCAATATTGGCTTGATTCTGGTGTTGCTACTGAGAGCTTGTGATGATTTCTGTGAAGGCTTGATATGAAGTGTTAGATGTATGTCTAGGACAGGTTTGAGCTCAATGTGGAGTTGTTAGTGATACTGAAGTTCAGATACAGTTGACAAGGGTATGTGCTTGTAAGCATCAGAATGTTGTTGCAGAATGAGTTACGGAGATTTGAAGCTGCAGAATAAAGTTAAAGCAGGATATTGCCATTGATTGTAATGATTTTGATGCAATCTGAGGTGGTGCGGTGACTGGTGCACGATGTGAGTAATCAACGGAACTGGTGGTGATATGCATAGAAGCAATGATACAGTTGAGGCATTGAAGGATGTCTGGTGGGTGTTTAGAGTGGCAGGAAATACTCAGCGGAGAAAGTGACAGCAACGAGGCCGAAGTACTGGAGTGTGTATGAGTTACAGGGAAGTGTGGCTGAATTATGGAAAGTATATGAAGGTCTGCAAGCTAACTAGTGCTTGTAAAGATGCAAAAGGTCATGGAGCTGTGAGGTTTTAACTGATGCAGTTGATCTGAGATAAGAAAGAAAAGGGAATGAGATGTTGCTGTATGAATTGGAAATAGAACTGGTGGTATTCGAAATTTCAGATGAGGTGTCGTGTGTAGGTGAAATTGCAGGCATGAATTGAATGGTTGTGTGCAGATTATTGCATTCGCAGGAATTTATTGTTGAAGCTGCAGTGGAACTAAAGCAGGCTTGTGGCAGTTGGAGCTGCAGAGCTAATACAAGAGTTGGAGGTGCAATGATTTGAGCCGGTTGTGTTGGTTGAAAGCTACAGATGTTGCAGTATGGAATGAATTGTGCATGAGAGGTCTGAATGGATGATTGTATAAATGATTGTGAATGGTGCAGGGTTGTGAGATGCTTGAGTTTGCAGTCGAGATAGGACAACAATGCAAGAGAAGGACGGCAGACACTGGTAGTTATACAATGGTCTAATGGTGAAGTTGTAGCAATGGGATGAGTGGTGGAGCTCAATTGGCTTGTTAGTTTTGTGAAACTGACAGGGATAGTAATGGACCTGAAGGGCTCAGAGTTGTGGGCTTGAATGTTTGGGCTTTTTAAGCAGAAACTACAGTTAACCTACGTTTTGGTTAAGCTTTGGCCGAGACTTGGAAATTGGTCGACCAAGAGAAAAGATATAAAAGGGACCTCTTTCTCTATTCTAGGGGATCTGATCTTCTCTTTTATTTTTTTGCCTAGGGTTTGAACATCATAGTTTTATTGCTTCTTCTTGTTTATGAACTCCATGGATACGATTAGATAACTCTCTTTTGGTTAAGGAATAAGTTGGAGTTCCAACCATGATATTTATGCAATGAATTAGTTTTGTCTCCATATTTTGTTGCTTATGATTCACTATTAATATTGTTATATGATTTGAATGCATGTTTAGTCGAGTCGTGAATCGGTTGAATTAGTTTTCATCTCTATTGCTAGATTAGGGTTATTATACGCAAAAGTGATAATTCATGATTGCAAGTAGCATAATTGTGAGTATTGCTTGTACTGATACATCCTAGTAGTCACAAGTGGATCATAACCTTTGTTAAAACGGATTAGTGCTTTTACACGTTCGTTTGCATTGATTAGTCTTATTTCATAGAACTTAGTGCTCTTAGGGAGTTAAACTTAATTGTGGTTTTACACTTTAGGTTGCTTTCTAGGTAGAATTCACATTTGCATATTTTAATGTGTTTGTTGATGCCAAGAGGAAATTAGAGGGCTATTCTTGCGATCAAGATATCCTAGGACTTTTGATAAAAGTTGAGATTAAATATCAATTCTAGTTATTGTTACAAATTCATGTTTGTGAATGAAAACTAATCCTTGACCAATATCTTCATCTTATTGATTTGCTTGTTTATTTCATTATTTGCTTTTAGTTTATTTTTCTTTACATAAAAATCAGAAATCCCCCTTGTTTATATAGGAAACCGAAACAATTTGACAACCTAGATCCTCTCTGTGGGAACGATCCTTTCTTACCCTTGTTATATTATTTATTTTGTGTTGTGAGAAAGTGTAATTTATTTTTGACACATACGACGGCGATTAGTCTGCGAACTTGAGAAGGTTATATATCTAAAGATGATTTCTGAACTTAAACTTAAAAAGACTAAGGAATGCAGTTTGCAAACGGTGGCTATAAAATTTCATGAACCGATTCGAGTGAATCAAATCATATTTGCTTCAATTGTGTCTTGTGTAGTTACATAAGATTTCCTTGCAATTGAACAACTCTCTAACTAGTTCATTTGAGTCATTTGAACTAGTTATGGTGAAGAAGAACATGGTTGATATGAAATGCTCATATGGCTAACCTTTTGGTTAACTATTGTTGAACCAACAATGCACACGTTTGGGTACGGTTAACAAACCTAGAAGCGTGTAGTTCATTTGTGTATAACAAGCTAAGTTTTCGATCTAACAGTTGAGAAATATTAGCTTGAATCTAAATCAGGTTTTCATCTAACAGTGAATATTGATTTCTTTGTTACCAAGGAAAAAACCTGATTTGAAAGACTATATAAAGGATACATATAGTATTGTGCAAAACTAATCCCCACACCTTACGTGTGATACTAGTTTGCGTACTAGAGTCGGTTCTCCTTTAACCTTTGGTTTTCTTCTTCTAAAACCAGGTTAACGACTTAAAGTCTTCATTGGGATTGTGAAGCCAGACCGATACTACTTTTATCGTAGTTGTGTGATCTGATCTTGCATCTTCTATCGTACGAGTACAATTAGATTGATTGGATTGAGATTTGATATCTATGATAGGCAAGATATAAAAAGTAATCACAAACATCTTCGTCTCATTGTTTGTGATTCCACAACATCTTATTGCGCTACCATACAATTAAGATTATTGTGAGGTGATTGATTAATATAGGCTGTTCTTCGGGAATATAAGACCGGATTATCAATTGGTTCCTATTTACCTTGATTATTATCAATAGACGGAACAAAAACTTTAGGGTTTTTCTGTGGGAGACAGATTGATCCTTTGATAAACTTGTCTGTATGAGACAGATTTGTTTATTGTCAAAGCCTGCGATTTTGGGTCGTAGCAACTCTTAGTTGTGGGTGAGATCAGCTAAGGGAATCAAGTGCACAGTATCCTGCTGGGATCAGAGGCGTAGGGAGTACAACTGTACCTTGGATCAGTGGGAGATTGATTGGGGTTCAACTACAGTCCAGTCCGAAGTTAGCTTGGAGTAGGCTAGTGTCTGTAGCGGCTTAATACAGTGTGTGTTCAATCTGGACTAGGTCCCGGAGATTTTCTGCATTTGCGGTTTGCTCGTTAACAAAATTCTGGTGTCTGTGTTATTTCTATTTCCGCGTTATATTTGTTTATATAATTGAAATAATACAGGTTGTGCGTTTGAATCAATCAATTGGAAATCCGACCTTTGGTTGTTGATTGATATTTATTGATCCTTGGATATTGGTCTTCGGTACCTTCCAAGTTATTACTTGTATTTGATTAGTACTCGCAGTTTATGTTTGAGGAAATCAAATCAAGTGAGAGATATAAACTCGTTGATATACTTTTGATTGATTGAGTCTTGTTGATTCTCTTAAAAGTATATTCGAGTTTGTCCATACAGATTGCTAAGCGAAATATTGGGTGGTGTTGTTAGACCCCCGCTTTTTTAAATTGGTATAAGAGCTGGCAAACACGTTTAAGACCTTACAAGTATGTGTTTGTTGCGATCTGACTCTATGGACATTTGTGCTATCTCAGTAAACGTACCACCATCCTTCGATGGCTCAAACTACCTATGGTGGAAAGTTGATATGCGTACTTTTCTTCAATCGCGTGATTTCCAATCATGGGTTTATGTTGTTAATGGCTATGAGATTCCTGTCGTTATAGTTGAAAATACTACCATGCCTAAAAACATCGGTACATAGATTGCTGCTGAGTCACTTGCTGCAAAGCAAAACTCCGACGGTTTGAATGCCATCATGCATGCCATTACCCCAGAGCTTCGACACGATGTGGCTTCATGCTCCACGTCTAAAGAAGCTTGGGATACTTTAGAAACTGTATTTGAAGGTAACACCAGCGAAAAGGAAGCTAGGTTTAAAAACCTTAATTCCGAATGGGAAAACCTTCATATGGCAGAAGAAGATTCATTTGACGAACTTTATCACAAAATGTCTGAAATTGTTAATGCATCATGTGCATTGGGTAGGACTATTCCTGAAAAGGAAATTGTGATGAAGATTCTCGGATCACTGCCATCTAAATACGAATCTATAAAGCATGCCATCGTTGAGGGAAATAACCTTGATACTCTTTCGCGAAATACGCTTGTCGGGAAGCTTAAAATTTTCGATCGTGAATTTAATTCAAGAGATAAACATCACTTGTCTAATAATCATGTTACTATTCCTGATGGAAAATCTCACCGTCCTAAATTGATTGATTAGAAAAACGAGAATTTCTTTATTTCTACGTTGTCTCGGTTTATACAACAGCTTAAGAAAATTCTTAGACAAAGTAAAAGAAAGTCTCAAAAAGAGGTTCAATCAATCAAAAAGGGGGATAAGAGAGTTCAGAAAAACTGTACTAGCGAAACTGGTCTTGTGTGTTGTAAAAGTGTGCATACTTCCAAAGGTCCAGATACTAAGGTGAATAAGATAACTAAAGCATGGATGAATACTCTTGATTATTGTCCTGAGGATGAAATGTGTGATTGTTCTCTTAATCTCTTTTCTGAAAATCACAATCGTGATTCTTATACGACATGTCGAATAACTCCGACTGTGTCTCATAAGCTGTGTCAGTAAATGTCACCTGACTGTGTATCACTCTCCAGTCATCTTGACAACAAGGGTGATACAGAAAAACACAAGATGCTACCAAAACTCTCGGGTTCCTTGTGTCAAAATCAGGATCATCTTAGCACGAATAATCAAAAGCAGTCCTGCTCTGCTAAACACTGGGTGCATAAGAAAAAGAAGAAATCTCCTAGGAAATCCTTTTTTCCTCAGAAAATGATTTCTAGAACGGTGCATGATTTGCAAAACTCAACAATCAAGTTGTTCAAAACTGTGATTAAAAGGGAAAAGAATGATGTGCATAACTCTTCTTTCCTAAAGAATAAGCAAAAACTTGAATTAACAGATAATTCCTCGCATCGCAAAAATTATCCCAGTCCTATATTGGATTGGAGTAATTATGATCTGTAATCTTCTTGTTTATGATTCTTTTGTCTATCCCTCTTAGGAAAGAATCATTATTTTGAGAGGGTTGTGTTGGAATTTGTCTGTTAAATCTCTATGAGTTTTCGGTTCTTGTTTATTCTCTTCTAGTACCGTCTTTTGTTGTTCATGAACGGTTCCTGGTTCTTTAAAAGACTTTATCTTGGAGATAACCGAATTTTTCTAGGGTTTGGTAAAAGGTCTTTTTTGGAAATTCTTCATCTTCATTCCTTTAAAATGAAGTTTCTCCGCTTCTGCATGATCATTTCATTTACCTTCTCTTTCATGTCCTCCTCCAGTCTTTCAAGCAAAGAAAGTGATGTATGGAATGTTCTGTTTCCCTCTAAGAAGATTCGTTTTGATTCCTCTGACAATGAGATGTGTTATGACAAGCGTATCTCCTCTTCTGACGAGAATTCTTCTGTCTCACAGTTTGATAAGCTCTCGTTAACCACGAATCTTGTCTTGGAACAAGTACGTGCCCTGAAAAGTGAACTCGAAGCTTCTTCCAAAAGACTTGAAGAAAAGATGGATAGTCTTGAATCTAGGATTGATCTAATCGAAGAAGATCTTGATGAATACAGGGAATATGAGAAGAATATTCAAAGTAAGTGAAATGATTCATAGAGGTTTTGTTGCCTAGTATGTCTTCTTTTTGGTTTAGTTGGAAGAATAACTAGTGCTTGAATAGCAATGATTGTGACTACACATAGTTATTATTTTTCATCTTCTTGTGTTATTTTTTAGGTTTTTTTGTTTTAAAATTCTAAAAATATTTGGAGGATGATGTTTTTGCAGTATTAATCTTTATGATTTGTGATATTGCAACTTGTTATGGGATATGTATGTTTGCGTCCGTGAACTTGAAGGTCCCATACTTTGTCAAAAGTAAAGTCGTTCGTGTTCGGTATTCACATACTGGTAAAAGGATGAATGGACTTTTGACAAATACAAACGTTAAGCCTATATTGTCGATTATGTTGATGGAAGACAGGTTAAAATCTTTTGTTTTCAAGGATTATGTCTATTATTGTTGTTATGAAAATAATGATTGAAGTTAGAATGAATCCTTGTGTATTCCGTAGTATTGATCATCCCTGATCCATATTCGTATGTATTACTGTGAGGCTCTGTAATGTGTCTTATGTTGAGCACGATACAACCAAGTTGATTATTTTTGATTAGCTTTGTTGGTTGTTCCGTAAGGTACTTTATGTTGAGCATTTTGAACTAAATTAATCATCTTGTTTGGTTATTTAGTTATTGCTCCGTAAGTTTTCTTATGTCGAGCAAACAATTAAATTGATTACTTTCGTAATTAGTTTGCTTGTGTATTCCAATTAGATTAATTATGGGTTCTCTTGTAATTAATCTAGTTGAGTATTTTTGTGTCTCCATGAGTTTTCTTATGTTGAGCGCAAACAATTGAATTGGTCACTTTTTGTGTTTGATTTGATTGCGTATACCGATTAAATTAGTCACGGGTTTTACTTGTGATTAATTTGATTGACTTTTTGGATATAGAAAATCATTCTTATAGTTTTTGGTGTCCAATAAAATCCTTCTTTTCTTTCGAAATTAAGGTCGCTCTTGTTGTTCTTTCGGGAATGACATCAAATGGGGGAGAGTTATTTTGAACTTGTGCTTAATGGTCATATCTTGAGGGGTGTGCGGATGTGGAATTTTAGAGGGGTTATCTTGTATCTTTAAACTCCTTGATGAATGTTATTAGATTCAGCTATATGATTGCATCTATATAAGATGATGTGTGTTCTTTCTTTTTAGTCATGAAATGTCTCTTACAGAATTTTCATTATGATCACGTTCTTGTACCTTTGTCAATTTTATTGACAAAAAGGGGGAGAATTAATATGTAGTTCACACTACAAATACATATGGTCCTCTGGTCATTATGTAAGGGGGAGTGGTTTCCATGTGAGATGGATATTGACTAAGGGGGAGTGATACATATCACCATAGTATTATTGTTGAAGTTGTGATACAATTGAACTTTGACGTTGTGTAATAATACTATGACATTGTATAACAATGATCGAGACCGAGCTTTCTCATTGTTATAGCTACGGATCTTCAACAACGGTGATGCTAAACTTACAACCTTTGGGATCATTGGAGTACATGGAAGTGACGAAGATTTCGAGGAATCTTGAAGATTAGACATGTGGAATAGGAGCTACTTAAGTTTTTTTTATCTTTTTTGTATTCCATATGTATTGATAGTGTTGTCACTAAAATCGACAAAGGGGGAGATTATTAGAGCATTGCTCGTTCGAACTCGCATGCGTTTCTATCTCAAGAATGTTTGTCAATGTTAGTGATCAAAACTATAAGTCTTGATTTCTAGTCTATTATAGCTAAGTCTCGGACTAGGATAGAAAGTGTAGCTGAGCTCAAGGAATTCATGGCGATTCATCATGCAAGTAGAAGAACTACTCAAGGAACCGGTGGAACTTCTCGACAAAGAGGTATGTGAAGACTTGAACTTATCTGTCACTCAAAAGTCTATCTACTCTATCTCCTACTTTTTGAGACAAAAAGTCATATGTTATATATATAGACTTAGATTATACACATTTGGTATTTCGATCCGAGTATACCTCGCCTATCTATATCTCGAAATATGTGTTGGTAATCTTTTCGCTTCGACCAAGTTTATCTTTACCTAGTGACGAAAGTCATGATATGTTTCAATCACTTTGAAAATTGTTTTGACGAGAAATGGTGTAACAACTATATAACGTCCTCTAAGAATGTTTCAATGATTCAAATGATAGTTTAGATTACATAACCAATGATGGACATAAGCATTGTTGTGGAAACACATTTATGTATAAGTCTTATTCCTTGAACCAAAGTTTTCAAACTTTGTTGATCAAGAGAACCAGAAGAATGGCAAGTGCCAAGTCCGCGAACTCAGTCCGCGAACTGCCGAAGTTCTCAAACCCGAGAATTTCTGCTGGAGTTGACAAACCACTTGCGTGAGCAAAGTCCGCGAACCGACGAAGTTCTCATACCCGAGAATTTCTGCTGGAGTTTGTAAACTCTTTCCGGTGTCTTAAGTCCGCGAACCTAGTCTGCGAACTTGAGAAGGTTATATATCTAAAGATGATTTCTGAACTTAAACTTAAAAAGACTAAGGAATGCAGTTTGCAAACCGTGGCTATAAAAGTTCATGAACCGATTCGAGTGAATCAAATCATCTTTGCTTCAATTGTGTCTTGTGTAGTTAAATGAGATTTCCTTGCAATTGAACAACTCTCTAACTAGTTCATTTGAGTCATTTGAACTAGTTATGGTGAAGAAGAACATGGTTGATATGAAATGCTCATATTTCTAACCTTTTGGTTAACTATTGTTGAACCAACAATGCACACGTTTGGGTACGGTTAACAAACCTAGAAGCGTGTAGTTCATTTGTGTATAACAAGCTAAGTTTTTGATCTAACGGTTGAGAAATATTAGCTTGAATCTAAATCAGGTTTTCATATAACGGTGAATATTTATTGCTTTGTTACCAAGGCAAAACCCTGATTTGAAAGACTATATAAAGGAGACATCTAGTACTGTGCAAAACTAATCCCCACACCTTACGTGTGATACTAGTTTGCGTACTAGAGTCGGTTCTCCTTTAACCTTTGGTTTTCTTCTTCTAAAACCAGGTTAACGACTTAAAGACTTCATTGGGATTGTGAATCCAGACCGATATTACTTTTATCGTAGTTGTGTGATCTGATCTTGCATCTTCTATCGTACGAGTACAATTAGATTGATTGGCTTGAGATTTGATATCTCCGATAGGCAAGATATAAAAAGTAATCACAAACATCTTCGTCTCATTGTTTGTGTTTCCACAACATCTTGTTTCGCTGCCATACGATTAAGATTGTTGTGAGGTGATTGATTAATCTAGGTTGTTCTTCGGGAATATAAGACCGGATTATCAATTGGTTACTGTTCACCTTGATTATTATCAAAAGACGGAACAAAAGACAGATTGATCGTTTGATAGAGTTGTCTGTGTGAGACAGATTTGTTTATTGTCAAAGCCTGCGATTTTGGGTCGTAGCAACTCTTAGTTGTGGGTGAGATCAGCTAAGGGAATCAAGTGTGCAGTATCTTGCTGGGATCAGAGGCGTAGGGAGTACAACTGTACCTTGGATCAGTGGGAGACTGATTGGGGTTCAACTACAGTCCAGTCCGAAGTTAGCTTGGAGTAGGCTAATGTCTGTAGCGGCTTAATATAGTGTGTGTTCAATCTGGACTAGGTCCCGGGGTTTTTCTGCATTTGCGGTTTCCTCGTTAACAAAATTCTGGTGTTTGTGTTATTTCTATTTCCGCTTTATATTTGTTTATATAATTGAAATAATACAGGTTGTGTGTTTGAATCAATCAATTGGAAATACGACCTTTGGTTGTTGATTGATATTGATTGATCCTTGGATATTGGTCTTTGGTACCTTCCAAGTTATTACTTGTATTTGATTAGTACTCGCAGTTTCTGTTTGAGGAAATCAAATCAAGTGAGAGATATAAACTCGTTGATATACTTTTAATTGATTGAATCTTGTTGATTCTCTTAAAAGTATATTCGAGTTTGTCCATACAGATTGCTAAGCGAAATATTGGGTGGTGTTGTTAGACCCCCGCTTTTTCAATTAATCTGATAAATATCAAAGACAAGTCACATAGCTTCTGAAATATCCCTAACCAAACAAGAATTTAGCTACCGAAGTTCATGACTGAAAAAAACAATAAGCAAACCGAAACAACAACAACAGGTGGAGATGCGAATATGGAATGGTAGTGGATGTCGTGGACTGTTGCAAACAGGTAGGCTGATGGCAGGATGGAATGGTGCAGGTGCTGGACTGAAGTGAACTGCTACTGTTGTGTTACGACTGCGCACAGTGAAGCTGATGGTCTCGAACACAGGACCAGGTGGTGATGATGGTGTATGCAGATGAGGTGGAAGGAGGAGCTGCGAAGTGTCGATATGGAGGTGGTATGGAGGTAGATTTGGTGTGATGGGTGTATGCAATGGAATGGTGATGGATGGTATGCACTGGTGGATATGGAGAGTATGCTGATGGTAATGGAGATGGTGGTGATGGAAGGGTTTGGAGAGGAGCAAAAGCTCCTCTCTTTTAGCTGTGAACGGCGGTGGTAAGGGGGTATGTAGGATTCTTTTTCCTGGCAGTCCGTTTATTCTTTTATAGCTTCAATATCTTTCTGCAAAAGCAAATCGGGTAAGTCTCATGTTTCCTAATCCTGTTTTGTCGGCCAAGCAAACACATCTGTTGCGTCCCTATTCAGTATCTCGACTTTCCTCTCATACGAATTAATTTTGTATCTGAGTTGTAACCTCCAATCAACGGCAGTAACAACAATACTTGGGACTGAAGTCTCGGAAGCAATACAACTCAGTTTTCCACCGCACTCTAACCAAGTCAGCCGTGTGTCTTTCTCTTAACCCCTGAATTCTCGAATACCTCTTGAACCCACTAACGAACTGAGTCATACTTCTCCGGCAATTAACCCTTGGCTGCAGAGCAGTGGCAAGAAAATATAGCAGACTAACCCTTGTTTCTTCACTGACATATCGACTTGATTATACACTCTCAAGTTCTGATTTCTCTCTTCGAAAACTCTTTCCAAATCTTCAACAGCTCAATCTCAATGTCTCTACATATCTGAACTGCTAAATGAATTCCCAATCTTTCGAAATACCCAGCAGAACCCATAACAGTTCACTATCTCTCCCATTCCTTGCTTGCCTTAACTGCTTTGAACCCGTGCTTCAACTCTTCAAATGACTACAAAGTTCATGGCAATAGATGGTTCAGCTAATTGACACTGAACTTGAATTGTGTAAAACTGTTGTCTCAGGCATTTCTTCGAACAATGAATGTGCACCCCTCAAACTTGTGAAGGTTGTTTACTGGCTGCATCCAGGAAGCCGCAAAAATTGTTCCTTCCCTGCAAACACACGTTTAAACACATTTAATCACACACTAAGAAACACCCATTTTCAGCCATAAAGATCAATGGCAGCAGCTCAATTCTTTCTCCCTGTTTCTCCAGCTGAAGTGAACCCAAATCTTCTTGTAATCTTTGTAATCTCGAGTTTGCTTTTGCTGCCAAGAGGAATATTGTTCCTGAGCTATTCAGACTCTCAGTCACCGTTTAACTCTTCTCATTTCTTCCCTATCTTCAATGGCAGTATCATTAGCTTTCTCTGTTTTCTCGGATTCAAACCACGACTATATACACCAAAAATACCTTGACACGTGGACGGCTATTATGAGCTGAAGATGGACACAAGCCTACAACGGCACACACTGCATCAACTCTAAGAGTGCTTACAAACTAAGCTAATGGCACTTTAGTAATAAACAAGTTTCTCTTCCTTATAAAGCAGCAGGGAGAAGGGGACGGGTCGGTGGACTTATGGGAAGAGGAGATGAAGGTTGAAGAACCTTCGTTCCTCCTCTTAAATCATTGAACACCTTCCTTCTCTTTCTCAGTAATAAAACTCATCATACTTTGTAACACCCACAAATAATAAAACCCATCTTTCATTTTCCCGTGGATGTATACACACCGTTGTCGAACCACGTTAATTCGTTTGTGTTATTACCTCTTTATTTCTCCGCATCTTATATTTTGCTCTTGATTTATAGTTTCATCTGATGTTATCTATTGTTTTTTATTTTTAGTCAATTGGATGTGAACTCAAATAAAAAGGTGTTCACAATTTGGCGCAAGAAAAATGTAGTTGAACCTGTGTGAGATCTATCACCATTCAAGTTTTTATTTCTAAAACTGGTTTTCATTTTTATAAAATTTTCAATTTACTGTTCTTAAAGACAATTCAATGGTGGCTTTGCTTTTCGGAATCGGTACCCACTTCTATTAAGTTTCAATTTACTATTCTTGAAAATGAAGCTTTCTGAAATTGATTTTACATATTTTGATGAAACGCCAAATTTTCATGAGTCTTTAAAAGACCCAGGAGAGGTCTTCACCTCCTTAGCATTTTTATCCAAAAAAGGCTTCTAGCCGAGGTTTATTCAGGTGCAATGTTATACATACTCTTCCGATATGTTTTCTAATAATAAACTAGCTTCGTATTCTACCCGATTGGAAAAATGGTTCAATGAACTGCCATGTCCAGATTTGATTATTACCTAATCTTGGGATTTGTTTCTGCTGGTGATGTTAGCCTCTAACACAATATATTTTGACCTTAACGTTTTCTTTCTCTCAATCGAGTCAAGCCCCCGTTGTTTTCATTTTTTGGGCGGAGCATAGCCACTCTTTTGATTTTTAAAATGATGTCTTACCATCGGTAGCTTAATTTGTTTCCCACAGTTCATGCCTTGAACTGAGCTTGCAAAAACAACTCAACGAATCACCGTTCATAGGTCCGGGATGTTTTCCAATAAATGAATTTCTTACCTTGCATATGCATTGTTCTAGAAAATAGCTCAATGGACTGTGGTAATAGATATTATTCTAAGCTAGGAAACCCAAAGTCCGATGGTTATGTTGTTGTTCATCCCAACATCGTATTTTCGAATCATTGTATTCTTTGTTGTTTGATTATAGACCACAAAAAGTGTCGAATAATGACAGACGTCAGTTTACTAGCCATACTAGCTTATCTATTCTACTTTATGACCTTATCTTCTCTGCTTTATGTCTTTCTTTTGTCAGAAAATATTGTCAGAAAATACTACCTTATCCTAATGCTAGTTTGTACCAGAATCACAAGGATGGAGTTCAGAAGAAGCTTGGATCCAAGGTCCGATGTCAAATGCATAAAGCAACGTAGCAGGGGAAATAGTGGAGCCAAAAGGTCACTCTACCTGCTTGGATCTTCATCACTTGCATGAGTAGTCATCGACTGATGAAAAAAGCTTCAAAATACAAAGCTAATCACGAAGATTTAAATCACGAAGCTTCAAAACACGAAGCTGGTGACAAAAGCTTCAAAATACGAAGCTAATGATGAAGCTTTAAATCACGAAGCTGATAACAAAAATCTTCAAAATACGAAGCTAATCACGAAGCTTCAAAACATGAAGATGGTGACAAAAGCTTCAAAATACGAAGCTAATGATGAAGCTTTAAATCACGAAGCTGATAACAGAAAGCTTCAAAATACGAAGCTAATGACGTATTTTCACATGGTATAACTCAAGTGTGACGTCGACGATGGCATGAAGATGTCACCGTCGTTCTTTTCACATGTATTTTAACATGATACATCCTTGATGTATATCATAAATCAGGCTAATGATGAGACAAAGATTTACAACGATGATTCAAAATCCGGTGGGGGTGCCCAAAGAGGATGATTGTTGCTAGCCAAAGAGGCTAGCTAAAGATGATCGTTAGCACATGTCTTTGTATCTTCGCCTACGCACCGATCTCTACTGCCATGTGAAGTTGTATGATGATAGAGGCATATCTTCATGAATAAGAGATCGAGATATGAAGATATCTCTTTCAGATCATCAGTTCATGAAGATATTCCTTACCAATGAGATAAAGATATCTCTCTCATTGATCTCCATTCCTATGATAGCTCTAGCCTAGTCCGAGGTTTCTAAAAGAGACAGCTGACCTATAGTCGACGATGAGCCGAAGCCTTGCTACGATACCAAAAATTCGAAGAGTTCAAGCTGAATCTCAAAGCAACAGAGTTACACGAAAGTTCCAAGTATCAATTTTTACGATGGCACAGAGTATTAATACTTTGATCTTGCATCTCTTCAATGATCTATGTGCTTTCAACTTCTTATACTTTGGTCCAACGATGGCACGAAGATGACAAATGATTCTTATGCTTTGGTCCAACGATCTTTGTGTTTTCAACTTTGTGCTTTAATTGCAAATTAATACGATGAATGAAAGCACAGTTTAATTGCAAGAAGGAAAGCACGAAGCTTCCCAAAGAAGTACTGGAAATATAGTTCAGTAATGCCGAAAAAGACGACGTCTGACTCAACATATTACCTAATCAATACTTCTTATTACGTCAGGCCTCTTACCGAAGAATGCTGCGGGAATTCTCACCGGAGGCTATATTTCCAGGCACAAGTGAGCCAAAGTCTGATGCTCGTAGTGCTTGCCAAAGCACTAAACTGGTGCTTGCTGGAGCAATCCAGTCCCACTCCGGTGATATGTACCTGCGATCTCAACAATGATGCAGCTCCCATCCTATCACGATGATATGTACACACCCAACTAGCTAAAAGAATAACGAGGCACGATTAAAGAGGAGTTGAAGTTTAACTCAAAAATCTTCCAAAGAGGATCTCGTAGGTCAAGATTTCTCCCATTCTTGTGTGGATAAATGGCATGGCTGGATTGAATACTGCCAAAGCAACGGAAGACGCCATGCCAGTACTTCAATTCTAGCTTTGGTTCTACGTCCGATAATGTCCAACAATTCTGATGTACCAACGTGCCAAGACGATAATGGTAAAAATGCCAAGTCGATGCCTAGTCTGACGTCGACGACGCCATGAAGATGCCAAGTCGATGCCTAGTCTGATGTCGACGATGGCATGAAGATGCCAAGTCTGATGTCGACGACGATGGGTTAACCTACTTTCTACACGAGGAGTTAATTATGAAGCATACTTCAAGAAGGTCTGTGACTGGCACGATCGTAATGAACGAGGTTGCTGCAGTCTAGTTCAGTCCCAAGTCTTAAGCTTAGATAGGCCGATCAACAAATGAAGCAGATAATAACTCTATTCCGGTGTGCAAAGTGATGACGATGCCTAAGAAGTACAAAATTCACCCAAGTACAAGTTCAGTGACGACGATGCAAGGTCTACCAGTGTACAACTCAAGCCCGATGACTCTTCTTCCACCCCGATGATACAGAGCACCAGCCGAAGTCCGATGCTGGTAATGCTTGCCAAAACCCGAAGTCGACCGCAGATGCACCAAAGAACGCCAGCAACGATGAACCAGAGTCCGAAGATAATGACGAAAATGACTCCAACGATGGTGGTCCAACGTACCAAGACGATGATGATGCAGGCTTCCACCATTCAGGTTCCAACAACGAAGGCTATGTTATTCATCGAAGACTCAGTTAACGAAGGTTCCACCAATGCAGGCTCTGCTGACGAGGAACCAACAACGAAGGTTCTTCAACGGTGACATGCACCCGCTATTCTTCGACCATACTTCATGAAGAAACGAAGATGATCTACACCAAATAACAAAGTGAACCCGCACACTACGATAACCCTGATGACAAGGAAGATTCTAGCCTTCCCACAACAATCCGAAGTCTCTCCACGATGATTCATAGCCCAAACATTATGAGCACATACATCTCAGCTCAAGTTCAAGAAAGCTGCTTCACAGCAATCCGAAGATACAAAGCCCCTTGATTAATCCAAAGATGGTTTCATGTCACTGGTGTGACATGAATGATGCAGCTCCAAATATCCATTCCAACAACCATACAGCTCCAATAATTGCTATTCGTTATCATTGCTCACCTGGTGCTCATACTATAGGCACGATGCTACAAGGTTGCTGTGATGACCAATTGATCGAAGAAATCCATCATTGTAGTCTCTGCTACTACAGTGAGTGCTTGCCGCAAAGAATTCGTTGAAGCAATCCTGAAGCTATTGGATGTTACCGTTATTGCTGCAAAGATATTGCGGCCCCAAACGAAGTCCCTCCGCGGATACAAGAATGGGGAAATGTCGCGAAAGCGTGTCCATGCAAGCTGAGAAAAACGAGGCACAGTTGCTCAGATTTCTTTGCTATGGCAAACATGCCGCTGACGATGTTATGTGGTAAAGAGGGAAGGCTGAAGATCCTTCGTTCTCCATCTAACTTCTATTCTTTGGAAAATTGTACAAAGTACGATGTAGAAAATGCGAAGATAGTTTTCCCTTTAACTTCAACTGACGCCACAGTCAGAAGAAAAGGGGCAAATTGTATGTGTATTCTTTTGGCGAATAAATTGTATGACGACGAAGTAGTTACTCCGGTGTTATTTTGGTATACTTTTATTCTTTGGAGAAATTTGCCAGGATATATCAATAACCCGAAGGACAAATCCAATGAAGGTGATGCAATGTTTTGATACAACGCAACACCAAACAAAGATCCAAGGTCCGATGACAGCCAGAGTCTTCCACGATGTCCAGAGTCCAGGGATGAAAAGTTACAGGTGACGATGGTGCAGAGCTTGATTCAAAGCCAAGTTGATCCGGAGATGCAGTCCATCACTCCACGTACTTCTTACATGTTTTTCAACACAATTCACACCGACAACAATGACGAAGCATGGTCCGTCCGCCGCCCAGCTCAACTACGAAGATTCAAGCAACCCGAAGATCTAAGCTCCGCAGTCCAAGTGAGGGTATTAAGACAAGTTTTTTCCGTTCATCTCTTTGCAGGTATACGACCAACAACCAAGTATCTTCGGAGGTGCGGCGAAGATAAAAATCTGTTCCTCCAACCCTACGATAAAAGGTTCACAAAATCACTGTCCAGTTTAAACAAAATATCAAGCAACAGTATTTACAAAGACTCCAAGTTTAAAATTGGCAGTATCAGAAGTACACTACCAAGATTCTTTTACAAAGACACAAAGCTCTGCCATGTCATGAAGGGGCATGGCCGACGAAGATGCAAAGCCATGTCATGAAGGGGAATGGCTGACGAAGAAGCTCTACCATGCCACGAGGATGCATGGCGGATGACCATGCAAAGCGATATCACGAAGGGGCATGGCTGACGTTGATGCCAAGCCATGACAAATATCGCTGCTTGGTCTAAGCCGTAATAGACTTATCTTCGACAGATAACCTGTTGAGGGAAGGACCACTCTACGACTCACATTATTGACATAGTCAAGTAATCCGAAGCTCAGAGCTCACCTTCAGCCAACGTGCAAATTACGATGCCAACGATCAAAGTACCCAGAGTTTGATTCCGCTGGATCGAAGTACAACACGAAGGTGCAAAGCCCAGTGGAGAAGGCGCAAAGTAAATAAAAACTCAAAGCTGAAGTACCAAAGTTGATGTCCAGTTCAAGCTTAAAGATGAGACAAGAACAAAATGGACGAGTCCCAGGGAAGCATAGATCAAGATATTGTAGAGTCCGGTGAGGATGATCTCCAAAGACAGATGAGCCAAAGTCTTGCATGGACGATGATCCCCGAAAACGACGATGTCAAACCCGAAGATAAAGCTTTTCGCTTTCGTTTCTCCACTCCAATGATGTAACTCCCGTTTGTGCTAGGATGCCAAAGTTCGGTTGTGAAGTAATTTGAAGCTCTCACCCCCATGAATGCAAAGCACTTGCAGTAGCTCAAGTTCAAGTAATGATTGCTCCCAACAACATAGCCAAGGTCATAGTTTCTATAATGATATGTGGCTACAGTGTAGCACCATTCGTCGATGCTAAAGTATCAGAGAGGCTATGTCGCAGAGACACACGATCAGTGGGGCAACAAAGTTCGAAGAATCAAACGACAATATTCAGTACCTTCCCTAAGCAACAATGATGATGGATTACCTCCAGACACAACTAATGTCTCGGAAGTCAATTAGAAGATATGGGAAGACGAAACAGTTCATTTCAAAGGTCATACCAGTAGCAGAAGCAGCAGCGACGCCATGCGGCAAACCTCATTCAATGTATCAGCAAAGATTTTGCAAGAACAAATACTTTTGCTTCCACAAGCTTCAACAATCAACTTCTGAAACCAAAAGGGGGCATACATAGATCACACCTAACTACAGAGTTTGAAAATACCGAATACTCCTTACATTCCTTACATTTTATTTATACTAGCATACATTATCACGCACACAGCACACATTTTGCGTACTTGGTACATGTCTTACATTTTTGTAAACTACATTTTTACAAATCTCAAAACACCACCGGTCTCATATCTTCATACTGGGTAAAGCGTTCACACGCAATCTCTCCGGACTTCCCCATAAGCGTCTATGAGTGTACGACCAGGGGGAAGGCTTCCATAAGAAAGAGATGCCCAACATGACATGCCTTTGGCAGCTCAGCGGAACGGGTGTTTGCAAAACATTCAGTTTTACACCACGTCTCCGGGAGATTTTCAACCCCCACCGTTCGGTAATCTCCTGGCCCGAGATTGGCCAACGGGGTGACAGGTTCAAACACTCATCTTACCTCTGCGATAATGGATTTACGATTCCCCACAATTCAGGGGCAAGATCAAACCATACAAATACTTAATAAATTTGTTACTTCTCATACGATGAATTTACCTTATTTATTATAATACAAAAAACTCTTACGAAATGTCGTCCACTTACATTTTTGTGCCAGATAAATTCGAGTAATCCTACGAGGCCCATGTATGATCCTTGGCTCAAGCAAAGAGCCACATGAGCATGAAGACGAACATAAGCAAACTGTGGGAGCTGTAAGGAGGAAGGCAAGCAAACCAATAAAGTTGGATGTAGATAAGACCAAGAAGCTACGAACAATTACTGGTACATATCAACATAAGAGATGTTGCCTGACCGATGCCGGAGCTGCTATGTGAATAAAGCAATGTTGTTGCCCAAAGTTTTTATCGCTGCTGTCAACAATCATGATGTGCCAACAAAGCGATATTGCTACGATGCTGAGATCCACTTATGTTGCGTCTCATTCTCGGAATATGATGGATGAAGATCCACTTATGCTGTTGAGACGCACCTGTGTTGTTGTTGCTGTGGCAAACCCAACTCTGCTGTAAGAATGAAGGCACGGCTGCTACGATGCTGCGATCAAGCTGCTGCCTCTAAGTGATGGACGTAGCTATTACCACCCGCTGGAATCATTAATCCATGTCGCTGCTCATTTGATTACCCGAAATGAGACTCACAAGCGACGACGATGATGGTGCATAGTGCGACGATGATAACAATAGCAACCTGACGATAGCTCATGCCATGAAACAAAGGCGATATGTCCAATGACAGTGATGAAAGCAAAACGAAGCATAGTTCACCCAGAAGTCAGCACCAATCCCAACGATAAGGATAAATTGAAGGAAATAACGGAAGCATGGACAAGCGTGGCAAGGGTGATTTTTCTTGAGGATCGCTCATCATCAATCCTCAATAAAAGGGGAAAATTGTATACACCAAAAATACCTTGACACGTGGACGGCTATTATGAGCTGAAGCTGGACACAAGCCTACAACGACACACACTGGATCAACTCTAAGAGTGCTTAGAAATGAGGTTAATGGCACTTTAGTAATAAACAAGTTTCTCTTCCCTATAAAGCAGCAGGGAGAAGAGGAAGAAGGGGACGGGTCGGTGGACTGATGGGAAGAGGAGATGAAGGTTGAAGAACCTTCGTTCCTCCTCTTAAATCATTGAACACCTTCCTTCCTTCTCTTTCTCAGTAATAGAACTCATCATACTTTGTAACACCCACAAATAATAAAACCCATCTTTCATTTTCCCGTGGATGTAGACACACCGTTGTCGAACCACATTAATTCGTTTGTGTTATTACTTCTTTATTTCTCCGCATCTTATATTTTTCTCTTGATTTATCGTTTCATCTGATGTTATCTATTGCTTTTTATTTTTAATCAATTGGATCTGAACTCAAATAAAAAGGTGTTCACAACGACCAAACTCGAATCAAACCTCCGTGATGTTCTCGGCTTCCTGACCGTTCATCGGAACCCATCATACTTGAGCTTCCCGGCAAAAGAACTTGGTGCAGAGGCATCTTCTCGGCTCAGTGAGGAGAAAATAATTATCTGATGAGACTGCACTTGACTCGACCAGTTTGAGTTATAAAGGAGGAGATGCCCCTTAACGAACTTCAGTCTGTCCTTAGCGAATCTTTCATATGGTCGCCTCTTATCCTCGGCCGAGCTCCCAGTAGCACTTGCCTATGAAATGACAGATTCACCCATTTTGCACATATTTCTCCTTTTTTTGCTCCAGTGATTCTAAAACACCTACAAAATGAAAACAAGGAATAATATACGAAAAATACAAGAGAAATAGTTAAGAAAAGCATAGGAAATCGATATTCAAAAGATGTATTTTAGGCTCCGATCAAATTCCCCCACACTTATTCTTTTCTAGTCCTCGAGCAAATAAAACAAAACTAGAATACAACAACTCCATGTCGTCGAGGCTACAGTTACTGTTAGCATGAATAACAAGCCTTTAAACCCCTAGGTGTCCCTAGTGGACGAGTTATAGTCTCCTGAGGGTTTACAAGAGGTGTACCTACAAAACCTTTTACTCCAAATTTCAATTACCTGTGAAGAATGTATGAATGAAACCAAAATGACTACAGGAGGAAGTATCCAGATGCAAATCCAATTCATATATAAACAAATATCTACTCAGAAAGTCGAACAAACCACAATACTCGGAATCTAACAAACCACAATCACACATGAATAGATTAAGAAGATGGATATAGAGATAGATGGTTGTGATGTTAACTAAAGTGAACGGTGTTTCCCATATCTTTCTGAAGGTCACTTCCAAGATGAACCTATTAATCCTAATGGATTGAGATACTGGTCTGAAATCTAACATCAACTCAGCTGGCATATACAAGGGAACCAGTGATCGATTATCCTAATTCTAGATCAACTCAGCTGGCATATACAAGGGAACCAGCGGTCGATTTATTAATTGAACAGTAATAATAATTGTTCGATATCTCGTTTTATGGAGTTCAACACTCGTACAAAACTTTGGTTGGTATCCTAGCAACAATCTGAGCTCCAACACCTTTTTTAATAGCAACACCTAATCTATGAAAAATAAAACTACCTACTCCACTACTAGCATCATTACAAACTAAACAATTTTTTCAAACGCTTAAAAAAACACAATGTATCCTCACCAAGCTCCCCCAAAGTAGAGAAAGCTAGAACGCCTAAACCGTAGCCATGCGAAACACATTTGTCCAAGTTGTTAGAGCATTGCTCGGTCGAGCTCGCATGCGCTGCTATCTCAAGCATGTTTGTCAATGTTAGTGATCAAAACTATAAGTCTTTATTTCTAGCCTACATAACTAAAGGTCTCGGACTAGGATAGAAAGTGTAGTTGAGCTCAAGAACTCCATGACAATCATCATAAAAGACGAAGGACTACTCAAGGAACTGGTGGATCTTCATCGACTAAAAGGTATGTGGAGACTTGAACTTATCTGTCACTCAAAAGTCTATCTATTCTATCTCCTACTATTGAGACAAAAGTCATTTTGATATATATACTTTCATTATGCATATTTGTTATTTCGAGCCGAGTTTATCTCGCCAATCTATTTCTCGAAATATGTGTTGGTAAGCTTTCGCTTTAGCCGAATTCATCTTTACCTAGTGACGAAAGTCATGTTATGTTTCAATCACTTTGAAAATTTCTCTGACGAAAAATGGTCTGTGAATAACGGCTATATCGGTCCTCTGAGAATGTTTCAATGATTGAAATGAGAGTTTAGATTACATAACCATTGGTAGGATATAAGCATTGTTGTGGAAACACATATATGTATAAGTCCTTATTCCTTGAACCAAAGTTTGCGAACTTTGTTGATCAAGAGAAATGGAAGTGGCGTGAGCCAAGTGCGCGAACTGGCGGAAGTTCTCGACTCGAGAATTTCTGCTGGAGTTTGAAAACTCCTTCCATGAGCTTAAGTCTGCGAACCCAGTCCGCAAACTTGAGCAGGTTATATCTAAAACCGGTTGTTCTTGAACTCATGTTTATTTAAACTAAGGAATGCTTTTGCAAACCGTGGCTATAAAGTTCATGAACCGATTCGAGCGAATCAAACCGTTTTTGCTTCGATTGTGTCTTGTGTAGTTACATAAGATCTAAGAAATTGAACAACTCTCTAACTAGTTCATTTGAGTCATTTGAACTAGTTATGGTGAAGAACAATATGGTTGATATGAAAGTAATCATATGGCTAACCATTTGGTTAACTATTGTTGAACCAACAAATGTTAATGTTTGAGAACGTTTTGTAAACCCAAACTTGGACATTATATTTGTGTGTAACAAGCTAAGTTTTCGATCCAACGGTTGAGAAATATTAGCTTGAATCTAATCAGGTTTTCATCTAACGGTGAATATTGAATTCTTTGTTACCAAGCTAACATTGGTTGCAAACCCTGATTTGAAAACTATATAAGGGAGAACTCTAGCAACTGGGAAACCTAATCCCCGCACCTTACGTGTGATACTAGTTGCATATCTAGAGTCAATTCTCCTTTAACCTTTGGTTTATTCTTCTAAACCAGGTTAACGACTTAAAGACTTCATTGGGATTGTGAAGCCAGGCCGATACTACTTTTCTTGTTTTTTGTGATCTGATCTTGTTGTTTCTACCGTACGAGTATAATTGAAATAATTGGCTTGAGATTTTATATCTCCGATAGGCAAGATAGAAAAGTAATCACAAACACTTCGTCTCATCGTTTGTGATTCCACAATATCTTTTTTCGCTGCGTCGATTAAGATTATCGTGAGGTGATCAATAATACTACGCTGTTCTTCGGGAATATAAGATCGGTTTATGGATTGGTTCCTGTTCACCTTGATTTATCAAAAGAGGGAACAAAACTCGTAGGTATATTCGTGGGAGACGGATTTATCTATTACCCTAGACTTTTCTGTGTGATACAAATATGTTTATTAAAGTCTTCGACTTTGGGTCGTAGCAACTCTTAGTTGTGGGTGAGATCAGCTAAGGGAATCAAGTACGTAGCATCCTGCTGGGATCAGAGGCGTAGGATCATAACTGTACCTTGGATCAGTGTGAGATTGATTGGGGTTCAACTACAGTCCAGACCGAAGTTAATTTGGAGTAAGCTAGTGTCTGTAGCGGCTTAATACAGTGTGTGTTCAATTTGGACTAGGTCCCGGGGTTTTTCTGCATTTGCGGTTTCCTCGTTAACAAAATTCCGGTGTCTGTGTTATTTCTCTTCCGCATTACATTTTGTTATATAATTGAAATTTCACAGGTTGTGCGTTGTTCAATCAGTTAGAATATACGACCTTTTGGTTGTTGATTTAAATTGATTGACACTTGGATATTGGTCTTTGGTACCATCCAAGTTATCTCTCTAGTATTTGATAAAGACTCGCATATTTCTATTTGCTTGAGTAAAGATCAAATCGAGGGATTGAGATATAAACTCTTTGGTATACTTTTCATCTAGATTGAGTCTGACTGTCTAGTTGATTCTCTAGAAAGTATATTGGAGTTTGTCCATACAGATTGCTAATCGAATTGTTGGGTGTGGTTGTTGTACCCCCGCTTTTTCAATTGGTATCAGAGCAGGCAAACACGTTTAAGACCTTACAAGTCTGTGTTTGTGGCAATCTGAGTGTGAGGACAGAATCTCTTTTACGCATACCAAGATGTCTTCTAAAGCTTTTAACTATGCCAAATGTCTTGGGAATACCTCAAAGGATTACTCCTTAGCTGATTCTTCCGAATCCCGAGGTAAGAAGATTGTTTCATCCTGTGATGACATATGTCTCTCTGACGAGACATTGAGCACTATGGAAAAAGCTGAAATGAAGCTCACCAGAATCTCAAAAAACTCTGCTGAGATTATTGATTTTCAGGATAATGATCAGCTGATTGATGAATTTGAAAAGTATCTTGATCGAGAACATGAACTCTACAACATCATTGAGTCTTTCTCTAAGAGTATTGATAAACTACTCCAAGAAACTACTCTACAGCGTGAAAAGATTAGTGCTCTTGAAGATATAGTTAAGGAAGACTCAATTAGAGAGAAACGTTTGATCGAGACGCATTCATCACTACTTAACAGGCTTCGTGTCAAAAAAGTGAGACTAGAAGCATCTCTTACTCTAGCCAATGAACATTGCAGTTCCTTGGAAAAGGAAAACTCTGTCTTAAGGAGGAATTCTTTTTTACAAACTAATTCTCATGGATTGCAGTACACGAAGGATCTTCCAGTAGAAGTTTGTGTCAAGAAAGGTTTATATAACTTACAATATTCTCATATGACTATGAAGTCAAAACAGGTGTTGTTTGCTGCTTCTCCTCCACGAACCTGTACTTTCAGTGGGAGAAAGAATCATTATGCTATCCATTGTTTTGCCAGAAGGAAACAAATTTCTAAACTTCATAATTTGCTTCTTTCCACTGTCAATGGAACATATAGTCAGTTGACTACTGCAGTGAATCGCATGCCCACAGAAAACCAGAAGTTTTATAAATATGATCTCTTTCCTATAAATCATCACAGAGTTCAAATGCATTCTAGTGGTATAAATTCTTGTGCTGCCGATAAAAGCATTCCCTGTGTTTATAAGACTGGTTCTGGTAAATCTAAGTCTAGAAAATGGATTCCTATCCATTCTGATCCTCTTGAACCAGTTGCAAGAGGTCCTAGATTTAGTCCTCATAAAAAGCCTTCTGACGGATATGTTAAACACACCGTGTCTTACTCTTCTGGGATGAAAGACAACCGAAGAAAGGCGAAGAACACGAAGATCAAACTTTCAGATGATATATACAACTCCTTTCTCGATGACCACAGTGGAACTAAATTCCACTCTACCACCTGACTCCAGGAATTCTTTTCCTTGTTTCTAACTTGAGAGGTGCAAGGAAATTTATTGAGAAATGCTCAAGTATGTTGTATATTATTTCAGTTTCGGTTTTTGTGCAAGTTCTTTTTTGTGCTAACAGTCCACAAACGTCCACGTCCTCCTCTTGAGAGTTCTTAGGGTTTCCATAAAAAAGAGTTTCCATCTCCTGTTTATATACACATATATATCACTCTATATTGTGTCTCTCCATTCATATCAAAAAATTACATTGAGAAATCTGCAAAAGCTCAAGAGATTGTGCATCTTGATATGGAGGAAGACGCTTAAGGACGTGAGTCAATTCAAGAGCTGGTCCTAAAGAAGATGCTTGAAATAAAGGATCACAACTCCTGGATTGATGATTCTGTCAAGGATTTGATTCGTGTTCAGAACGATTCAAAGGTCGAGTTTGCAAATCTTCAACTGCAAATAAACCAACTCTTGGATGGTCAGGCCAGAATCCTTGCTAATCAGAATATTCTGATACGGAATCAAAAGAAGCTCATCATGGACTGCACCAAGGCTAGACAGCTTGCTCGGGTTGTTGATCGCAAAGTTAGTGTTCTAACTCATGAACATGGTGTGTCTACAATCAAGAGAATAAAGGAAATCAGTGGTACCTTCTTTGATGGATTCGTTGAAAGATATGAGGTTCTCAACGAACTTTGATTCTCTTCTTATTGTCTAGTAAATCTTCTATTTTTCTTGTTTTTATTAGAAGAATAACTAGAGTTTGGAATATCCGTTATTGTGATTACACATAGCTATGTCCAACGTTTTCATTTTCATGTTTTTAGATTTATTGGTTTAAATTCTAAACTTGTTTGGAAGATGATTTTTGCAGTATTAATCTTTATGGTTTTATATATTGCAATATTGTTACGGGATTTGTGTGTTTACGTCCGTAAACTTGACCGTCCCATATCTTGTCAAAAGTAAAGTCTTTCGTATGTCGATACGCATGTATTGATAAAAGAATGAATGGACTTTTGACAAATACAAAAGTTAAGCCTATATTGTCAATTATTGATGGAAGATAGGTTAAAATCTTTTGTTTGCAAGGATTATGTCTATTGTATGTCATTGTGCAAATAGTGATGGAAAATAGAATGAATCCTTGTGTATTCCGCAGTAATTGATCTTCCCTGATCCATATTTTATGTATTACTGTGAGGCTCCGTAAAGTGTCTTATGTTGAGCATTAAACAACCAAGTTGATTATTTTTGATTAGCTATGTTGTTGTTCCGTAAGGTACTTTATGTCGAGCATTTTCAACAAAGTTAATCATCTTGTTTGATTATTTAGTTGTTGATCCGTAAGTTTTTCTTATGTCGAGCATGACCAATTAAATTGATTACTTTTGTGATTAATTTGGTTGTGTATTTCAATTAGATTAATTATGGGTTCTCTTGTGATTAATCAAATTGTATTTTTTAAGTCTCCATAAGTTCACTTATGTTTGAGCATTTATCGATCAAATTAATCATGGGTTCTCTTGTGGTTAATTTAATTGAACTTTTTGGATTCAAATTCATACTTGTATGTGATTTGTTATGTCCAAAGAAATCCTTCTTTTCTTTCGAAATTAAGGTCGCTCTTGTTGTTCTTTCGGGAATGACATTTAATGGGGGAGAGTTCTTTTGAACTTGCGCTTAATTGCCATATCTTTGTGGGGAGTGCGGCTGTGGAATATTATAGAGGTTATCTTGTATCTTTATAAACTCCTTGATGAATGTATTTAGCTTCAGCTTTATGATTGCATCTAAAGAACAATTTGATATTTTTGCTTTCTTTTGGTCAAGAAATGTCTCTTTCGGAAATTTCATTAGGATCCCGTTCTTGTACCTTTGCAAATTTTATTGGCAAAAAGGGAGAGAATTAATATGTAGTTCACACTACAAATACATATGGTTTTCGAATCATTATGTAAGGGGGAGTGGTTTCCATGTGAGATGGAGTATTGACTAAGGGGGAGTGATACATATCACCATAGTATTGTTGTTGAAGTTGTGATACAATTGGACTTTGACGCTGTGTAATGATACTATGACACTGTATAACAATGATTGAGAACTATTGTTTTCTTATATTATAGCTACGGATTTTCAACAACGATGATTCTAAACTTACAACCTTTGGGATCATTCGAGTACTTGGAAGTGACGAAGATTTCGAGTAATGTTGAAGATTAGGCATGTGGAATAAGAGCTACAAAAGTTAATTTATTTACTTTTTATATTCCATATGTATTAATAGTTTTTCCACTAAAATTGACAAAGGGGGAGATTGTTAGAGCATTGCTCCGTCGAACTCGCATGCGTTGCTATCTCAAGCATGTTTGTCAATGTTAGTGATCAAAACTATAAGTCTTGATTTCTAGCCTACATAGCTAAAGGTCTCGGACTAGGATAGAAAGTGTAGTTGAGCTCAAGAACTCCATGACAATCATCATACAAGACGAAGGACTACTCAAGGAACTGGTGGATCTTCATCGACTAAAAGGTATGTGGAGACTTGAACTTATCTGTCACTCAAAAGTTTATCTATTCTATCTCCTACTCTTGAGACAAAAGTCATTTTGATATATAGACTTTCATTATGCACATTTTCTATTTCGAGCCGAGCTTATCTCGCCAATCTATTTCTCGAAATATGTGTTGGTAAGCTTTCGCTTTAGCCGAATTCATCTTTACCTAGTGATGAAAATCATGTTATGTTTCAATCACTTTGAAAATTGCTCTGACGAAAAATGGTCTGTGAATAACGGCTATATCCGTCCTCTGAGAATGTTTCAATGATTGAAATGAGAGTTTAGATTACATAACCATTGGTAGGATATAAGCATTGTTGTGGAAACACATATATGTATAAGTCCTTATTCCTTGAACCAAAGTTTGCGAACTTTGTTGATCAAGAGAAATGGAAGTGGCGTGAGCCAAGTCCGCGAACTAAGTCCGCGAACTGGCGGAAGTTCTCGACCCGAGAATTTCTGGTGGAGTTTGTGAACTCCTTCCATGAGCTTAAGTCCGCGAACCCAGTCCGCAAACTTGAGCAGGTTATATCTAAAACCGGTTGTTCTTGAACTCATGTTTATTTAAACTAAGGAATGCTTTTGCAAACCATGGTTATAAAGTTCATGAACCAATTCGAGTGAATCAAACCGTTTTTGCTTCGATTGTGTCTTGTGTAGTTACATAAGATCTAAGAAATTGAAAAACTCTCTAACTAGTTCATTTGAGTCATTTGAACTAGTTATGGTGAAGAAGAATATGGTTGATATGAAAGTAATCATATGGCTAACCATTTGGTTAACTATTGTTGAACCAACAAATGTTAATGTTTGGGAACGTTTCGTAAACCCAAAATTGGACATTTCATTTGTGTGTAACAAGCTAAGTTTTCGATCCAACGGTTGAGAAATATTAGCTTGATTCTAATCAGGTTTTCATCTAACGGTGAATATTGAATGCTTTGTTACCAAGCTAACATTGATTGCAAACCCTGATTTGAAAAATATATAAGGGAGAACTCTAGCAACTGGGAAACCTAATCCCCACACCTTACATGTGATACTAGTTGCATATCTAGAGTCGATTCTCCTTTAACCTTTGGTTTCTTCTTCTAAACCAGGTTAACGACTTAAAGACTTCATTGGGATTGTGAAACCAGACCGATACTACTTTTCTTGTAGTTGTGTGATCTGATCTTGTTGTTTCTATCGTACGAGTACAATTGAAATATTTGGCTTGAGATTTTATATCTCCGATAGGCAAGATAGAAAAGTAATCACAAACACTTCGTCTCATCGTTTGTGATTCCACAATATCTTCTTTCGCTGCGTCGATTAAGATTATTGTGAGGTGATCAATAATACTAGGCTGTTCTTCGGGAATATAAGACCAGTTTATTGATTGGTTCCTGTTCACATTGATTTATCAAAAGAAGGAACAAAACTCGTAGGTATATTCGTGGGAGACGGATTTATCTATTACTGTAGACTTTTCTGTGTGATACATATTTGTTTATTAAAGTCTTCGACTTTGGGTCGTAGCAACTCTTAGTTGTGGGTGAGATCAGCTTAGGGAATCAAGTACGTAACATCCTGCTGGGATCAGAGGCGTAGGAGCATAACTGTACCTTGGATCAGTGTGAGATTGATTAGGGTTCAACTACAGTCCAGACCGAAGTTAATTTGGAGTAGACTAGTGTCTGTAGCGTCTTAATACAGTGTGTGTTCGATCTGGACTAGGTCCCAGGGTTTTTCTGCATTTGCGGTTTCCTCGTTAACAAAATTCCGGTGTCTGTGTTATTTCTTTTCCGCATTATATTTTATTATATAATTGAAATATCACAGGTTATGCGTTGTTCAATCCATTAGAATATCCGACCTTTTGGTTGTTGATTTAAATTGATTGACACTTGGATATTGGTCTTTGGTATCATCCAAGTTATCTCTCTAGTATTTGATAAAGACCCGCAGATTTCTATTTGCTTGAGTAAGATCAAATCGAGAGATTGAGATATAAACTCTTTGATATACTTTTTTATCTAGATTGAGTCTGACTGTCTAGTTGATTCTCTAGAAAGTATATTGGAGTTTCTCCATATAGATTGTTAATCGAATTGTTGGGTGTGGTTGTTGTACCCCCGTTTTTTCACAAGTATTTAGTACGTTTACGCGAGACAGCATTTGAAATGGCTTTGCCGGGGACGAAAGCACGAACACCTTCTCCAGTGAAGCGTGAGATACCTGTGACATCCATACAAACATCTTTACCATTCTCCCAATTTAAAACAAGGATGTCTGCAGGACGCAGATCTTTGTCATTATCAGACAAAAACCCAAGGGAAACTTCCTTACGAGCAGGTACACCAGCCTTGTAACAAATGTCGGCAATAACATCACGAACAAGGTCATGTCGAAACTTGAGTCCAACATCCTTAGCACAATGGAGCACATGATCACCGAAAATATCAACAGTTTTGTTACAGCTTGGGCACGAACCATTTTCCACAAATAAGGGGATACCAAGGCGATAACAAAGTACAACTCTGAACTATCTAGGGCTAAGACATTGATTAAGCCCACTAATGGGTGTAGCCATTAGATAATCATGTGCATGTTTGACACGGTTACATTACCACAGAATGAATCTCTTGCAGACATAGAAAATTGGTTGGGGATTGGCTTCTTCACTGCATCAAAATAAGTAACTGCCAGGGAATGCATGGAAGGGGGGAAGTATCATCGACGCTAAAGCTAGAAGGAAGTCCACAAACCTGGATAAATTTCTGAAGAGCAAACTGATAAGCAGAACCTTTGTCTGAAGATAAGTCACCAAGGATAACGTTTTGCACCGAAGCAGTTTGGATCTGAGAAGCAAGATAACAATAAGCGCGGGTGTCAGCCATAGTATAAATACCCAAACCACCCTCTTTGATCGGCAAGGTAGCTAATCTCTGCTGTAATGGCCCAAAACCGGCTCCATAATAATAATAATAACTTTTTCTTTTTCTTTCTCACTTTTTTTTCTCTCTTTTTTTTCCTCGAAGTGACAACATGATTAGATCTTTTGAATTCAAGCGCATGCTTCTTGTCAGCAGATTACATGGTAATTCCTGTGGATCCTGCGTTCCACGCTTGTTTAGGCGACGGAGTCAGGGAGAACACACACATATTGCTATCCAAGTGTCAATCTTTCTTTCTTTTTTCATATTTTTTTTTTCAAATATATACTCCGATTGGTCTAATTGTCAGGTCTTTTTTTTTTAGTAAGTCAATCTCTATTTCATCCTAACAGTAATAACAATTCGATGTTAGTGACCCACCAAATCACTTAGAGAAATAAAATGTTTGCAAAAATAAAAACAGAAAGTGATATGGTGATGATTCCGAGATATGGTAACAACTATTATATAATTTCTAACACATCAGCTCTATTTTTTTAGTTAATGGGTTCCTCAACTCCTGCAACCAAGATGGTTCCATCCACTTATATTGTTTAGTGTCATCCTAAAGGCACAAGTTTCTAGATTTCAGAGTTTATCATGCAATTTTTTTTTAATATTTTTTTAACTAAAGGCATCAAATTCTACAAATTATATACAAATTACATAAACTGATACCCCAACTCATAGTTATTTCTGAACAATAGAGGATAAACACTAAACAAGCTATTTAGTTGGCATCTAATCCCGACTCAGTTGAAATATACCTCATCGTCAAGAAAAAAAATTCATCGACTTAGAAAGACTAGTGTTTATTCTAAATTGTTCAAAAATCTCTAAAAGTTAGAGTTTTGTATGCGTCAATATTTGTTCTTATTATACCCTACCCCCACACTTAAATCAAACATTGTCCTCAATATTTCAAACCATTACAAAAAGAATAAGAGGAATACTTGAAAAAGACAAGGAAGTAAGAATTGGAAATCTTCACCTGATTGACGCATACGAGAAACATTCAAAATAGACTCCCCATATATCAACAATCTGAAAATTTGAGGATCTACCCACAGAACAATCTGCATATATAGAAAAATCTTCACAAGAATGTTAGCATATTGTGGGTAAAACAAAATTATCATCCCACGAGAGTCACCCCCATACTTAGTCCTTTCTACACTCTGAAGTGTATACAAAACATAAGTGGAAGGCACTTCTATTGGTTTTTCTTCGCAGACCTGCATGGTATTAGACTCAAACACATATGGTGGATACTTAGAAGCAATAAATTCAGAAAGAACTTTAGAAGCACACAATTCCAACCCCAAATGAGTTATTTTCCTAAAAGATGGATTAGCAACTCTTTGAGAAACTACTACTAGTTTGGGAGGATCATCATTAGATAGAGATTCATGTAAAGGGTTAGACAAACCTTGCGAAATCTCTTGTATTACCGAATCCTCGGCACTGCTGGACACTTCTATTCTCACATCACAAGTATCATCATTCTCACTCGAACTCTTGTTAATACATTCATTGGTTTCTTCTATAACCAAGTCCTCTTCATCGGAAAAGAAATCAGGATCTTCTCCAAGAAAATCATCGCAATCTTACGTTCTTCACAAGTTGACTTCTCATTCAAAGTATCGACTATCTCTGAATTTGGAGTAGGGTGCACAAAGAAGTCATAGTCATCATCGCTCTCATACACAACATAAGTCTTACCATCAATAATTGTAGTGTTTCTAGACACAACTTCTTCCTTTTGAATAGGATATGATCATTATGATCATGAGTTGAGTTAGTAGCACCGTCATTATCAATATTTTCCAAAGGTTCATCATCCTCGGAATCTTCTTCTTGGGGCTCTTCTCCATTATCCACACGGCGGTTAACCTCATCATGTATGGCCCTAGAAATTGCTTGGAGAGTCTTTTCTGTTACTCTCTCTTCTTCGAACTGCTCATATTGTCTAAAGAGTTTCTTTATGTTAACATGTTTTCCGCTACTACTCACAATAGGTGCTCTAGACCACGTCTCTTCCCGTTGAATGGGTGAAAGATCCTAATTACGATCTGGAATAGGTCTAAATACACTATCATATGTTTCACTTGATACGAAACTCGACACGTTGGGAGTTGAGTTAATTCGGTTCCATGTA
The DNA here is from genome assembly GCF_003573695.1 of Papaver somniferum. NCBI lineage: Eukaryota > Viridiplantae > Streptophyta > Magnoliopsida > Ranunculales > Papaveraceae > Papaver > Papaver somniferum. The sequence continues at coordinate 44,842,930 of NC_039366.1, forward strand.
CGTCGCAAATCCATAAACTCATTAGGCATCTGGAAGAAACAAGATTGGAACGTATGAGAAGTATAACTATTCCCCCATCCTTGTGATTTTTCACTTACATAACCACCAAAAGGTTGCTGCGATGTATGAGAATAATCACAAGGTCTCGTAGAATAGTCATCATAGCCAAAAGATTGGTTTTGATTATATCACGTATGGTTGGAAGTTATAAGAATAAGGTTGAGAGTTAAATTGATCACCATAATATGCATGGTCTTGTGAACCATATGTATTGTTCCCAAAAGGATTCATCTTGCACACAAAAAGTTTAGAGACTTACCTCTTGTTCCAATTGTGCACAGGCAAAAAGAATGATTAATGGTACCTAAAAATAAGATTCTAGAAAAAAAAATTAGCAAAAATCAAAGAATGCAAAAACATAAAATCAAATAACAACTAGAACTACCGACTGCTCCCCGGCAGCGGCGCCAATTTTGATGAGGTGTCAAACTCACAAAAAATATATTCCTTACTCTTCTTACACTAAAAAGTAGCACAAGGATAAGCAGTTTCGTTCCTAAGGGAGAGTTGAGGTAAAGTTGTCGATTTAATCTCTGAAAATATGAATAATGCAAAAACTATGAAACAAATATTAATGCAAACAATGAGGATGAGAATGATTAGGGTTTTTTTCTCCACTAGTGAACATGAATCTTCTTCAAAATACGTTTACTAACAATCCTAGACAAGTTATAAGTTCAACAAGTTCATTAAACTCCAAAGTCACTTCGTAAAATAAGTTCTCTACTCGTTTCTAGTCAATCAAGCCATTTTGAATAAGCTCTCTAGTGTAACTTAATCAACCGATATGTTCGATGAGTCGGATTGATCCTAACCACATGCTCGTAAGTTCGACATGTTAACTTAGGGTTTTCAAATACACATCAAAATCCGCAACATCCCATTGCAACGTTGATGTTTCGCTACTTATGATTATGTCCTCTTAACAATTACGGATTAAGACTCCAAAATCTAGCATTAGTTTTGCAAACAAGTCATCTAATTGGCCACTCAAAAAACTTGAAAACAATCCATGGTCATAAGAACCGTAAAATACAATCAATAAAACAATATAAGAAGAAAGATTAATTTGATAAATATCAAAGACAGGTCACATAGGTTCTGAAATATCCCTAATCAAACAAGAATTTAGCTACTGGAGTTCATGACTGAAATAAAACAATAAGCAAACCGAAACATCAACAGCAGGTGGAGATGCGAATATGGAATGGTAGTGGATGTCGTGGACTGTTGCAAATAGGTAGGCTGATGGCAGGATGGAATGGTGAAGGTGCTGGACTGAAGTGAACTGCTGCTGTTGTGTTACGGCTGCGCACTGTGAAGCTGATGGTCTCGAACACAGGACCAGGTGGTGATGATGGTATATGAAAATGAGGTGGAAGGAGGAGCTGCGAACTGTTGATATGGATGTGGTATGCAGGTAGAATGGATGTGATCGGTGTATGCAATGGAATGGTGATGGATGGTATGCACTGGTGAAGATGGAGATTATGCTGATGGTAATGGAGATGGTGGTGATGGAAGGGTTTGGAGAGGAGCAAAATCTCCTCTCTTTTGGATGTGAGCGGCGGTGGTAAGGGGGTATGTAGGATTCTTTTTCCTGGCAGTCGGGTTATTCTTTTATAGCTTCAATATCTTTTGCAAAATAGAATCGGGCAAGTCCTATGTTTCCTAATCCTGTTTTGTCGGGCAAGCAAACACATCTGTTGCGTCCCTATTCAGTATCTCTACTTTCCTCTCATACGAATTACTTCCGTATCTGAGTTGTAACCTCCAATCAACGGCAGTAACAACAGTACTTGGGACTGAAGTCTCGGAAGCAATACAACTCAGTTTTCCACCGCACTCTAACCAAGTCTGCCGTGTGTCTTTCTCTTAACCCCTGAATTCTCGAATACCTCTTGAACCCACTAATGAACTGAGTCATACTCCGTCGATTAACCCTTGGTTGCAGAGCAGTGGCAAGAAAATATAGCAGACTAACCCTTGTTTCTTCACTGGCTTATCAGCTGGATTATACACTCTCAAGTTCCGATTTCTCTCTTCGAAAACTCTTTCCAAATCTTCAACAGCTCAATCTCAATGTCTCTACTTATATGAACTGCTAAATGAATTCTCAATCTTTTGAAATACCCACCAGAACCCATAACAGTTCACTATCTCTCCCATTCCTTGCTTGCCTTAACTGCTTTGAACCCGTGCTTGATAGGTGTCTAAAACACCTTCATTTATTATCTATTGTTTATGCTTTCTTTGATACTTTTCGTGTGAATTATGTATCTTATGTATACTTTTGAGTGTTTAGGTACTTGGAGTCATTATGAGTAAAAGAAGGAAAAATCATTCAATTGGAGTTGAAAGGAGCAAAGTCGTCACTTCACAGGCGACTGATATTTGGAGCCTGCTAAAGTTGCAAGGAGGAAGTGAAGAATGAACTGTCAGTTCCCCGCAACTGACAGTGGAGCAAGAAAGCGAATGGAGTGTCAGTTATATGGAACAGACAAGCCAAGTTATTTGAGGTTTCCCTTATCCAGTAGAGCAGGGTGGCAATATAAATTTCAATCATTACAACCCTACAATCGGGAATAGTCTTCTTTATTACACCTGAAATAGAGAAAGAAACTAAGAAGGCATGGCGGCAAGGGAAATTCAGAGGGGGGAAAGAGATTTTGAGATCAGAGAAAAGAAGATTGAGAAGATGATGCTGCTATGGATCGATGTAGATGGGTCTGTGGTGTTTGATGGCTATACGATTCAGATGAGAGAGATTGAGATGTTGTTTTGCTGTTGATTCAAGGAATTTTGAGAAGATGATGGAGATGAAGGTACATATTCAGTTATGGAACTAAAATGAGAAGAACCCAGAGAAGGGATTATTGATGTTCTCAGTTAATGAAGGGTACAGGTTGATAGAGTCTGGTGGTGATATTCTCAGCTATCTGAGATCCATTTGAGCAGATGGGTCTGTCGGAAATTAGAAGATGAGTTTTGCAGTATGAGATCGAATTTGCAGGGAGAAAGATAGATGCAGTTACGGGTTGTAATGATGTGGAGTTTTGGGTTCAGTTTGCAGTGAAGACAGGAATTGGAGATGGTTGCTTATGCTCAAGTCGAAATTGCTGTTGTCCATTGATTGAGAAAACAAGACAAGAAAATGGGTTTATGACGATTGCAGGTGGCACCTGGAGTTGGAATTATGAAGCAATGATGCTAGGGTTGTTAGAGAGTCTTCATGAGACAAGGCTTGTGATTCAGGATCGTTGGCTGAGTTGCAGTTGGTGCTTGTGGAATGATGGTGCCGATGCTGCAATTGGAGTAATGAAAGTATGGAGAATATATTGATGCAGGTGCAGTTCTGTTGTGAAGAAAAGAATTAATGTGAGCTGAAAAGGATGATGATGTTGTTGCTACTGCAAAGAAGCTGGATTTGAGGTTATGAGCTTAGTCTTGGATCTGCAATGGACTAAGACAGAAGTTGAAGGTGTGAATTGCAATGGTGGCTTTGATGGTGCTGGTATTGAACTGCATATGGAACACGGGTTTTGACTGAAGTGATGGCTGGAAGAATGTTGCAGGGATTATGAATGGCTGTGTAGAGCTGGAGGTTATTGCAGTTGCAAGGCAGAAGTTGAGATGATGTTGGTTCAGGTGGTGTTGGTTTGGGTCTGTAATGCACAATGGTTGTGCTGGTGACAAAAGGCACTGGTGGGATCAAAAGGTTCCAGTTACACAGGTTGAAGTGATGTTGCTGTGCAAATGGCTTGAGTCTGAGATGCAATTACCAGGCAGTGGTTATGTTACAGAAACTGGTAATGGTTTGTTGGTGAATGTTAGGAATGGGTACAAGCTGAAGTGGATGGACATTGCATGGAAGCTAGAACAGTAAAATTGAGTTGGTTATTGAGGTGTTTCTGTGACAATACATGAGCTCATGGCAAAGAATTAGACCCAAGTTAAAGAAACTGGAACTGCAAGTGATGCTGCAATGAGGCTGTTGCAGGTGATTGTGGAGTTCCTGGTAATGTTCTGGTGCTGTTTCTACAGGTGCTGCAAGAAAGTCATGGAGAGAATTGAATGGGCTGGAGTTGCTTGTCAGTTCTACAAGACTGACAAGCTTAACAATTGAATGGGCTTATGGGATTTGTAAGGCATGAGTAGTAGTTGTGCGTATGGGGATGTGATATGGGCCATATGGTCGGTATTCTGAAAACTTAGTATGGGGGTATAAAAGAAAACCCTTCTCTACACAAGAGGGGATATCTTATTATCTTCTTCTCTACTTTTGTTCTAGGGTTTAGACATGGAAACTCTTCTCTTTATCCTTATTATGAACTCCATTAACATGAGCTAGTTTTTATTATTGGTTAAGGAATAAGTTGAATTTCCAAACATGGGTTTTGTTCAATAAATTAGTTTTGTCTCAAAATTATCGATTATGATTCACTAGAAATATCGCATGTATGATTGATTGTTAGTTTCATCAAGTTGCAAATTGGTAGAACTCGTAATCATATCTATTGCTAGTTTAGGGTTTATTATACGTAAACGTGATACACCTTGAATACAAGTAGCATAATTGTGATTGTTGCTTGTAGTGATACATCCTAGTAGTCACATGTGAGTCATAACCTTTGTTAAATCGGATTAGTGCTTTTACACGTTCGATTGCTTTGATTGGCCTGATTTCATAAAACTTAGTGCATTTAGGGAATTAAACTTGATTAGTGATTTTACACGTTAGGTTGTTCTCTTAGGTAGAATTCATATTCGCATCTTTTAATGTGTTTGTTGATGATAAGAGGAAATCAGTGGGATATTCTTGCGATCAAGGTATCCTAGGGCTTTTGATAAAAGCTGAGATTAAATATCAATTCTAGTTATTGTTGAAAAACATGTTTGTGGATGAAAACGGATCCTTAATCAATTTCTTTCATCATTTGCGTGTTTGCTTCGCTTTATTTGTTTTGTTTGCTTTTATTTTACTTTTATATTATAAAAATCAGAAAATCCCCCCATTATTTTATATAGGAAACCGCAACATATTGACAACCCAAGACCTCTCTGTGGGAACGAACTCTTTCTTATCACATACTATATTTATATCTAGTTGAGCGAGAAAGTGAATTATATTTGCACGGCTGACAACCGGTCAGTGCTTCAACTCTTCAAATGACTACAAATTTCATGACAACAGATGGTTCATCTAATTGACACTGAACTTGAATTGTGTAAAACTGTTGTCTCAGGCATTTCTTCGAACAATGAATGTGCACCTCTCAAACTTGTAAAGGTTGTTTACTGGCTGCATCCAGGAAGCCGCAAAAATTGTTCCTTCCCTGCAAACACACGTCTAAACACATTCAATCACACACTAAGAAACACCCATTTTCAGCCATAAATATCAATGGCAGCAGCTCAATTCTTTCTCCCTGTTTCTCCAACTGAAGTGAACCCAAATCTTCTTGTAATCTTTGTAATCTCGAGTTTGCTTTTGCTGCCAAGAGGAATATTGTTCCTGAGCTATTCAGACTCTCAGTCACGGTTTAACTCTTCTCCTTTCTTCCCTATCTTCAATGGCAGTATCATTAGCTTTCTCTGTTTTCTCAGATTCAAACCACTACCAAACTCGAATCAAACCTCCGCGATGTTCTCGGCTTCTAACATATGTCCTGACCGTTCATCAGAACCCATCAGACTTGAGCTTCCCAGCAAAAGAACTTGGTGCATAGGCATCTTCTCGGCTCAGTGAGGATAAAATAATTGTGTGATGAGACTGCACTTGACTCGGCCAGTTTGAGTTATAAAGGAGGAGATGCCCCTTAACGGACTTCAGTCTGTCTTTAGCGAATCTGTTATATGGTCGCCCCTTATCCTCGGCCGAGCTCCCAGTAGCACTTGCCTATGAAATGACAGATTCACCCATTTTGCACATATTTCTCCTTCTTTTGCTCCAGTGACTCTAAGACACCTACAAAATGAAAACAAGGCATAATATACAAAAAATACAAGAGAAATAGTTAAGAAAAGCATAGGAAATCGATATTCAAAAGATGTACTTTAGGCTCCGATCATTTGTTTGAGCATATGCCTACTTAGCTTGTTTTGATCCAATTCTTCATATGACAAATTGTTCGAACACTATATATCTTTGTTAATATTAAACATGGATATTAAAGCTACGTTGTTATAAGCATTTGGACTCGGTGAATTACTTAGTAGTTTAATCGGGACTCCATAAGTTCAGCAAATTCCGTCGGCTAGAGTTAGTAATTTCCAAAATTTTTGGCGTTATTTTGGCATTATCTCATATTTAACTCTTTTATTCACTGTTTGACTAGTTGCAACACACGCATTCTCGCAGAACGCATACTCAAAGATGCGTCATTGAATAAGATGAAGCTTTATATCAAGCTTGTGTTACGCATTCAGTGCATGTTGGCCCAGAACATAAATTCATTTTTATCATTCTCCCGCTTTCCTTAACCCACAAATATTTCTTCTTCTTCATTTTAATTAAATTTTTTCATCTACTCACTTTCACGATCATCAACATTTATCATTCTCCTATTATTTTTTTGACAAAAATTTATAGGGTTATTTGGTTTTTTGTACTTAGGTTTTGACCAAAACCTGGTTTTGGTTTAACATTTATCCAGTCTTTGTGTTTGGTCTAAAGACCAACGTTGACCCGCGCGCACTGATTCTGTTGAGTGATAACGTGTTTAAATTTTGACTTAATTTATTTTTTCGTTGTCCTCGAATTATAAATTATTTTTTTATTCCACCCCCAACTCACTTTCACCTAATTATTCTGTGGCCCTCGATTTTTTTTTGTACCAACCATTGTGATGTATCAACAGCAGTAACATCTGCATCTTCCCTGAATTTCCATCACCAAGCAACTTCTGAATCAACAAAGCATCATCAATTTATGTCCAACACAACACAATTAGTTCTTCACATTCTCCATCTTAATCACAGTTCCACCTAAATCAGCCAGCAAATCCCTTTTGTTCACATCTTATACAAACCCTAAATGCTTCTTCAGATTCACCTTCTTCTCAAACCGTTGAACTCAGAAGTTCAAGTAATAGATTTCACGGGTATGATATTAATCGATGATGATTTTGGGTAAGGAATTAATGGTGGTTATTGTTGTGACGCGCCAAAATTCAACTACTTAGAAATCTAGACTAACATTCTATAATCTGAGGCATCAAGGATCTAAAACGTCTAATTAAGCAATAATTAAAAGTTCTAAAATACGATTAACCCAAAACTAAACCCTCTCAGACAATAAATACATGAATTCCTCTCATATGATACATATATAATAGTGTATTGGTTTTCAAACTCTGTATATATATAGTAGCAAATAAAGCAGAATCATCCAATCTTGATCATCTTCGCGAACGCTTATCGAACCTGTTATCTGAAACTGGAGTGGGAAACGAATGAGCACATCATCCCAAAAGGGGTGCTCATAGGAAATATATAACAAACTTTCAAACATTCATAAAAACATATGCATGTCGGATGAAAACACGGAAAACGCAGTCATCTCGCATGTTAAAGGTTCCTCTAGATAATAAAAGTAATAAATACCACCAGGAAAACCCGGGCCTCGGCACCATTCCATACCGGCAAACATGGGGAAGTCCCCAAAGCATATATGGCTTATATATCGGGTTGGCATACCCGTAATATGATGAACCATCAACATAAAATCGAATGACCATGAAAAAAAAACAGTAATGAACATAAGAGAGTTCGTTATCGATTCACACCTCTTTTGATGAAAAGCCACGCCTACCTCAAAATCCGCGATCCACTACATCTTCCTTGGAGTCGATCGTTGTTAACAAAGACTAACTGTTAATCACACAAGGACTCTAAGAGCTTTATCCAATAGACTCATAAAATATTTATAGCTGAAATTCATCAAATTCACTGCTAATGGTTTAGTAAACTACCAGGTGGTTCTATAATGCACTATTTACTAATTTTAACATAAATGAGTATCTATCGATCTAAAGAATATGAATTTGGTGTCATAACCATTTCTCTTACCCGTCACCTATAGCTAACCAGTTCTCTAATTAACTATCAATAATATTAACTATCGAATGGGGTGTTTTAATTTGATGGGTTTGTAATGAATTCACATCTACAACGAATTAGAGATGAAGAAGAATCCTAAATGGGTATTTGTTGGGTTTCTAGAATTGAGATTTGAAGATGGTGATGAATGTTCCGGTGAAGAATTGGTTAGGGTTTGGACTGATTAATAGGTGTTGTAAAACACCTAATTTCATATCTAGTATTTATGCTTTCTTTGCTATTATCCTTGTGAATTGCATCTGTTATGTTTAGTTTTGAGTTATTAGGTGAAATGGAGTCCTTGGGAACAAAAGAAGGAGAAAACGTTCATTTGGAGCGAAAAGGGGCAAAAACATCATTCCATGTGCGGTTTCTACTGGGAGCGGAGCCGAGTCAAGCCGGTGATAGGAGACAAACACTGCATCTTAGTCTAGAGAAGCAACGGACTGGCATCTTGGAGCCCAATATATAATACTTAAGGGTGCATAAATCATCATTGATTACCCCTTATCTGCTTCACATGGGTGGCTATATCCACCCCATTCTTACACTAGACCTAAAATTCAGAGAAGACATCATTTTTCTTATCATTGCATTTATTTCTCTATTTCTCTCTGTCGGATATTGAGATGGCGGCTCCACTGCTTATCAGGGAAGGAAGGATGCGCAGAGAGATTGAGGGATTAGAAAGGAGAAACGAGCTGCACTGATTCGTAATAAGCTGATATATCCTGGTTCTCGACGGATTTTTGATGTCTGAAAAGGCAGAGAAGAGGAAAGGGGTTACTACCATCAGAGTTGTGGATGAATGGAAGAATCGATGGAGATGAATGGAGATTTAGCTTCTGTAAAGGATAGAAAAGATGGGGTATATGATGAATTTACTTTTAAGAGCAGGAAAATGAAGAATCACGAATCTGTGTTGAAGAAGGGTGAAACTAGGGTTTATCTGAAATGAATCTTAATTGGTTTTTACAAAGACTCAGATGAAGCTAATGTTACAGGTGAAGCATTGGCTGAGGTGATTTAAGTGTTGTTGGCAGAGTTAAAACCTCTATGGGGTTGAGATGATTACGAAAGAGACAGGGAATATGGAAATTCTGATAAGGAACTGAGATTGTATGCAGAAATGGGTATTGGGCTTTGAGCTGGAATGGTGGTGTCCATTGCAGGGACAAGAAACTGGGATGGTGTTATGATTGTAGTTGCAGCTGGTAGGAGATGATGTTGTTGATGCCTTGAGTTATGCCTTGAACTAAAGGACACAAATGAGATAATGATGTAGCTGTGAAGATGTTATTGAGGTTCAGGTGGGATTTGAACTGAGTTTGTTGGTGGTGGTTGGCATGAGGCAGAGATGAAGGGTTTGCAATGAACTGAAGTTGTCATGGAATGGCAGGTGATGATCTAATGGTTGGAGTTTCACTGCCCTGGTGGTGTTTGAAGTCATATATATTGCAGGTGGAAAAGCTAGCATGGGTTGTGTTGGTGTTGTGGTCTGGTTCTGGTGACTGCTATTGAAATGGGTTGTGAAGGTTGTGCGGCTGAGACGAAGATGGTAATGAAGCTGCAGTTCAAGGTGTTGTTTGTGTACGAGACTGAGATGATTGCAAGTGTTGCAGCGGGTTGGATAAAGCTGTACAGATTGAGAAGAAGATTGCAGTTAAGAACTAAAAGAATTGTTGGCTGGAATAGAAGAAGTTGTTGAGTGGTGTTTGTTGTATGAATGGCTAGGTCAAGAAGGGCAATGTGAGTCTATGGAGCAGTTATGAAGTTGCAGGTGGATCTCAAGGAAGAGCCTGGTGATACATTGCAATGGCAGTGGTGACTGAATGAGATGTGATTAGATGAATGCATAAACATATAGGGTTTTGGTGGAGTCGCGGCTGCAGTGCCTGGAGTTGTTGAATCTGTAATTGAGATGGAGGCTGCCATGATATAGCAGGTACAGCTGAGGTGAGGAGATGGCTTTGCAAGCATGTCGCAACTGCAATTTTGTGGTGATTATGAGGCATAGAAGTAAATGCTTGTGTGCAGTGAAGGCCTGAGTATGAGAGGTGGAACTGGCAAGCATAGAAGATGGGTATGAGCCATAGTGAAGTTGATGCCGAGAAAAAATGGGTTTGTTGGTGTTGATGGAAGTTGCAATTGCAGGAGGAATCAGTGTTGGTGTTGTTGTTGCAGCAACTCAAGTTAAAGCTGCAGTAAACTGGTGGATGTTGCAGTTGGTAGTGTGTATGAGATGCAGCTGTGGATAATGAATTTATGACGACTGAGGAGATTCAAGGGTTGTGAAAGATGAGCAGTAAGGTGTTGTTAATGACAACGAGCTGAAGATGTTGAACCTGTGTTGAGTTGAAATGATGCTGGTGCTGTTTCGCAGAAGCAGCCTGCGTTTGAAATACAATGAATTGGTTAAGGAATGAGTTGTATGAACTGCAAGTGTGGCTTGAGTTTGTATCAATGAATGACTGTGTCTGCCTGAGACAGAATGGATGTGTGGACAGAATGGCTTAGCGGCAAAGAGAACTGCAGGTGTGTGTTCAGTCATTGCAAGGATGAAGAATTTGATCTGGTGGTCAAGGTGGTGATGATCTGCAAGTTACAGGGACCATGTTGTTGCAGAAATGTTAGTGAATGGAATGAGGTTGAACTGCAAGTCATGAAATGCTGTTGTTGAAAGGAAGAAGTACAGTTGATGGTATTGTTGGCTGGAGTGGAGTTGTGATGCACCACAATGGTGCAGCACAGAGAATATGGCTCATGCAAGATTGCTTAGGCCTGTGCAAAATCACTTTGTCCTGGAAACTAGTCCACTCAGCCAAACAAGACACCCTGGCTCATCTTAACTCGGCTGACCTGACCGAGCTGACTCGTTGACCGGTGACCGGGTGGGCTTTGCCGGTCACCTGAGATACTCTACCGGCGATTTTCCGTCCAACTTCCGGTACTTTGACCCAGTTTTCCGGCGACCACTTTTGGGACATATTTTCACATGGGTATTCCTCACATATGGGCTTGGTGGGCATCTTTATATTGGACTTTGGACATTGTACCTAATTTTAGAAGTTGGAGAAAAGCTACAAAAGGAGAGTTTTCTACAACTTGGAGAGGATCACGTATGTTCTACTTGGAACTTTGGAGAGCGGAGATTCTACTAGGGTTTTTTTTCGTTTATTTTTCATCTTCTTCAATTCATTTTTGATTATGATTATGATAAACTCAAAAGCTATGAGTAGCTAAATATAATTATTGGTTATGGGACAAAAGTTGATTTCTCAAGCATGATATTTAAATCAATGGATTAGTTTTGTCTCAGCTTTATTGTTTATGATTCATGGTTTATATTGTTTTATGATTTGAATGCTAGTTTGGTTGAGTCCGGAATCAATTAGATTAGTCTTCATCTCTATTGCTAGATTAGGGTTATTATACGAAAAAGTGATAATTCCTGATTACAAGTAGCATAAATGGGAGTAGTGCTTGTAGTTATATATCCTACTAGTCACATATGAATCATAACCTTTGTTAGAATGAATTAGTGCTTTTACACGTTTGTTTGCATTGATTAGTCTTATTTCATAGAACTTAATGCTCTTAGGGAGTTGTTTGTGCTTTTACACTTTAGGTTGTTTTTTAGGTAGATTTCACAATAGCATCTTTTAATGTTGTTTGTGATAAAATCGGGAAATAAACGGGATACTCTTGCGATCAAGGTATCCTAGGAATTTTCGTAAATGAGAGATTAAAATACCAATTCTAGTCATTGATGAAAATATATGTTTGTGAATGATACTATCCCGTGACCAATATCTTCTCCTTATTGATTATTCAAGTTATTTTATTGCTTTCAATTTATTTTATTGCTTAGATAAAAACAAAAATCTCCCCCTTGGTTACTAAGAAACTGAAAATTTATAACAACAAAAGCCTCTCTGTGGGAACGAAATATTTCTTACCACATACTTCATTTAAATTTAGTTGAGTGAGAAAGTGAATTATTTTTGACGCATACGACTGCGATCACTGATAAAGCAATGAATTTACAGGTTGATGTAAAGCAGAAATGGTGTATTGCTTCTACTGGTAAGTGAGATTTGGATGGGATTCAGAAGCTGATGAGAAAGGGGTTGAGAAGAAGATAAGAAGTCTGAATGTGTGGACTTCTATTAACCGTAGGTTCTGGTGGTCGTTGACTGCAATGGAGTTGGATGTCTGGTTGTTGTTGTTCAAGATGGAGATGTTGGTTCTGGTTATGGGTTTGTCGTAGCTAGAAAAGGTTGTTGAAGTTGTGACTGAGATGGAGTTGCAGGTGGTGATGTAATAGTGAATACATAATTATTTAATGGGTTCACAAAAAATAAACTAAGTCAAATGGTAAGACACATCATCATATAAACTAGTCAGCGTGAGTCAATGTATGATCCAAGTACCAAACACAAAGGCTGGACAAATGTTAGACCAAATTCAGGTTTTGGTCAAAATCCGAGTACCAAAAACCAAATGACCCAAATCTATAAACAGTGGTGACCATGAGATAGTTGCAAAATATAAACAACTAAAATTTTCTACCGTAATAATTATGTATATATAATTATGTATTTTGATACACCGACCTGATATATATATAATAGACATAAGATGTTGTTTGGTGTTTCACGTTTAAAGATATATGTAGAGTTAATAAAAACAAACTGGTTATTGTTTGATTAAAATGGAAAAGATATAAAAGTAGTTGAGTTATTCTAATCTCTTGCAGTCTTCATTATCTACCGCCAAAATTAGGATTATATACATCTATTACTTTCATAAATAGTGTATAGGGAATTTCTATTATTGGTTTTGTATGTATATGGATTTTTCTCATTTTTTTTCAATCACTTATTATTTGTCCAATCTTTTTTCCCCTTTACTTTCTTCTTTCCACACTGAATATGATTTTTTTAGTTCTTTCCATTTTGTCACAAGAACTTACTTAGTTCTATCAATGATCATTATCAATGACAATTATTTCAACTTACGATATTACTTTGCTGCCATACTTTCTTATCAGCTTTTTCAAATTTTAGGTCACCCAATTCCCAAACTAGCTTATCTAAATCGTTTTTCTCAGAAATATTTCTAAAAAGTTTAGGATTTTGGCATCCAAGCAGGCAATAAGTGTATCCAAACACCTTATAGATCAAGTTTCAAGGAAAAGTGCTACTCCAAGCTTGTATCAAGCATGTGTATGCTTTCGTTGCTCGGATTTGAAAAGGTTTTTTTTGTTAAGATGGATATTGCAGAGAAGTCTGCAACAGCTGGAATGTTGAGGTTATGTGGTGCGTAAAGGTAATAATATTATTTATTTATTGTTAGAAGAATGATTTTCAGTAGTTTCATTTATCATCTTTGGAGAGAGAGAAAATTCCAGATTTTTTGCTTCTAAGTATTCTTCTATGGAAGTTGTGAGTTATGTAATTTCTCAAGAAGTTTTGCTTAAGATGAGCTCTTAGAATCTTAAGACTGATGACAATGTTGCTAATAGATAATTTATTGAAAGATGGAGACTTAACTGTGCTTTTATGGTCAAAGAACTAGGCCTATTAGTGGATTACCGAATATTCCGTATTCATTTGAGTTCATCCAAAAATTTAGATTATATATGAAATTTCGGATAAAGAATATCAGATATAGATATCTTATCAGATAATCCCAGTTTAACGGTTCGGATACGGAATATAAATTATCTTATGGGATAATATCCGATATTCGTTTAAAAAATGTATATACAAAAAATAATATATTTGATTGTTAACTTGGTAATTTATGCAGTGAAATTTTGGCATCTAGTTTAGTTATCTGGTTCTATTTTGGTTGAATTTGCTTAATGTTTCTTTATATGTTTGTATCTATGAAATGTAAATAATATCAAATATTACCGAACATTGTAGGATATCTGGAATTGTTATCGGAACGGATACGGAAGTAAATGTTGATCATCCGCCGGATATCAAATATCTGGTAATTCTTATCGGATGTGGTTAAGGCAGAGGTCATATCTGTTCCAATAAGTACCGTTGACAGGTCTACAAAGAATCTATTTAGTGTGTTTGGGCTACTCATAAAGGCTATGATGTTATGATCAGTACCAATGGTTTTAAGGGAGATGATTATGTTGGGTATAATATGCAATTACTAAAGATTTTCAGAAGATACTTTGACTGCTGCTTATGGCGGTTTTCATCCCATCTCAATTGCTACCCATGAGCTTGAGGGAGTGGAACTGGATCTGCATAAGACCATTCCTCATGGAGTTAATTCAAGCCTTCTTTTGCTGCTCCCTAAGGAAAGAGGTGAATACTCTTAATAATTTTAGGCCAATTGGTCTTAGTAATTTTTTCTTTAAAATTTTTACTAAGATTTTGGCTACTCGGCTTGGTAGTGTGTTGGGTAATCTTGTTCGTGAGCAGTGGGTTGCTTTTATGAAGGGCAGAAATATTCATGAAAATATTAGCCTGGCTTCGGAGATGGTAAATGAAATTCAAATAAAACGGAAACATGGGAATGTTGGTTTGAAGCTTGATATTACTCAGGCTTTTGATACAGTTAGGTAGAGTTTTATTTTGGAAGTGTTTAAAAGGTATGGCTTCTCGGATTGGTGGTATGACTGGATTCTCAATATTTTAAAATTTACTAGGATTTCGGTGCTTGTTAATGGTAATCCGGAAGGTTATTTCAGTATAGATAGAGGGATTCGTCAGGGGGGATCCTTTATCTCCACTGATTTTCGTCTTGATTGAGGATGTTCTTAGTAGAAATATCACGAAGCTTTTTCGTGAAGGTGCTATGACTACTATGGTCTCTATAAAAGGTATCTCTCCCACACATTTGTTTTTTGCTGATGACATTATGATTTATTGCAAAGGTAATATGAAGAGTTTGAGGAATCTTGTAACTCTTTTGGGTTCTTATCAGCGTGCTTCTGGCCAAACTGTTAGTAGGGCTAAGAGTAAGATATATTATGGAGGAGGTTCTTTGAGGAGGAGAGCTACGATTTCTGAGTTTTTGGGGATGCCTATTGCGACTTTCCCGGATAGGTAAGTGATGCCAGGGCCTGTAAAATATCACCATATTTCTAATGTGGTGGAGAAGATTAAAGATCAATTAGCGGGTTGGAAAGGAAGGATGTTATCGTTTCAAGACAGAGTGGTGTTGGTGAAATCTGTTATTGCGAGCTTTTCTATTCATAATATGGTTGTTTACAAATGGCCTAGGAAGTTTGTTCATCAATGTGAAGTGGCTATTCGTAATTTTTTATGGTCTGGAGATTCAAAGGTGAGTAAATCTTTTGTAGTTGCTTACGACAAGATTTGTGCTCCTTATGATGAAGGAGGGTTGGGTTTAACTCAGATGAGTGTTATGAACAAGGCTTTACTTATGAGTCTTTGGTGGAAAATCCACAAATCTAATAAAATTTGGGCTCGATTTCTTCGAGCAATTTTTTTTAAGAGGAATGGAGAATTGGTCCAATATGCGAAATCTTCTATTCTCCCCGGTATCAAATGGGTTTACTCTTTGGTGGAGGAGAATGCTAAGGTCCTGGTTGGGGATGGTCGCAATACTTCTTTATACTTTGATGTTTGGGTTGGGGAGGATTCCAAAGCCGAAATTCTTGAAGATTACTCTTTGGATCGTTCAGTTTTGGTAGGTGATATACTTACTAATGGCGCTTGGAACTTGAATGAGGATTGTCATAATAGTTTGTTAACTGCTGGAATTGTTGTGACAGATTTGCCTAGGCCGTTAAATGGAGAGGATAGTATGATTTGGAAACCCAACTACGATGGTGTTTTTACTGTCATATCAGCCAAGCTATAATTCTCAAGAAGTTTCCAAAGCTGGAAGGTGCAAACTTGTTATCGAGGCAGGCAATTCATCCCGCTCTTGCTGCGAGAAACTGGAAGATCTTAAGGGGCGCCTGTGCTACCTTAGATAAAGTTCAAAGCCGTTTTAAAATTCAGATTGCTAACAAGTGTTGTTTGTGTAATTCTGAAGAGGAGACGTTGGATCATATTATGTGGCATTGTTCGTTTGCGGACAAAGCTTGGAAATGGATTGCGGACACTTTTGGTGTTCATTCGCATCTGCAGCTGACAACTGCGTACAAGGCAGCAAAGGGGAGAAGTGGAATGTTCAAGGATATGTGGTTGTTGACAAATTTGGTAGTGCGATCGGATCTGTGGCAGACTAGGGACAAATTTGTTTATGAGAACAAAAAAGTTTGCTGGACTTTCTTTCAAAAAACTGTGTTTAACCAAGTGCAGGACTACTCAAGAAGGCTTAAGGGATTCATGCACAATTCTGTGGAGGATCTCAAAGTGTTGGATTTCTTTAAAGTGGCACATAGGCGAGTGAAATTTCATGAACCTGTTGAATGTAGCTGGACTGTACCGGAGATGGATGAGCTGCTTCTGTGTTGCGACGATGCTGCTCGTGGGAATCCGGGGTGGCTGGATCTGGTATGGTGGCGCGAGATCATGGAGCTAATGTTGTTTGAGCAATGAGTATAGGTTTGGGTATTACTACAAATTAACTGGCTGAAATTTATGGCATTATTATTGGGCTGGAATGGGCGTTACAATGGGGTTTTTTGAGAGTTTGCATTCGTTCAGACTCAAAGAGTGCAATTATGGCTTTTTCTTCTTCTTCTCTTCCGTGGTTTGCACGTCAGCGTGAAATTTCTTCAAATTTTGAAAATATTCGTTTTGAGCATTCTTTTAGAGAAGGTAATTTTGCAGCGGATAGCATGGCAAAGAGAGGTTGTAACTTTCCTAATGAGGAAGGTAGGCACTATACTGGAAGACCGGATTTTCTATATTCTGTTGAGTACCCAAATATAACTTATTTTCGTTTCAAATAGGGTTCAAGTTTTTGGGGTCTTTCTGGCCTCTTTTCTTATAGCTTATTTTGTTGTACATCTTTGCTATTTTTAATACAATTTGAATTTACCAAAAAAAAAAAAAAAAGTGGAACTGGATCTGCATCTTGCAATGAAGATTAAAGCTCAGTTGATATATGTGCACACAAATTCCATATTTGTTTGTTTGTTACTTAATAATTCTGACTTTAAGCCGCCTTGGAATGCCACTAAGGTTTGGAGAAAAATTAAGTCTATGCTAGGAAGTTTTTTTCAGTTATGATTAATCATTGTTAAAGGGAGACAAATCAAGTTGTTGACTATCTTGCTAAGATTCACAAAAAGAAAGCTTTCATTGCTTTGTTTTTTAAGCATTTCTCTCCCGATTTTAGGGAGATTTGGCGGCTGATAATGTGTCTCAGGATTCATTCATTAATTTTGGGGTTTAGTTTTGGAAGTTTTTGAAGTTCATTTTTC
Source organism: Papaver somniferum (assembly GCF_003573695.1). NCBI lineage: Eukaryota > Viridiplantae > Streptophyta > Magnoliopsida > Ranunculales > Papaveraceae > Papaver > Papaver somniferum. Next base: position 44,860,466 of record NC_039366.1, read on the forward strand.
TTTTATTTTTTGTCGTTGTAGTTTTTTGGTACATTATTTATATGTCCTTACTTTTAGAACCCAACAAATATATCCTTTCCCAAAATAAATATATCTCTACTAATTTTAGGAATTAAAATCCGAAATTACTAGATTACTAAAATGCCCCCTATATATTTCACATTATACTAGATCGGACACATTAAATCTTCATTTTCAGTTTCTCTTGTTCCCAGTCTTCTCTCACTCACTCTCGATTTTTGATCTGCACCTGGAAAACTGAAACTGAGAATTAATCCACTAGCCGTTGCAGAGAATCGATCCACTAGCCGTTGAAACTGAAAATCAACCATATAACTTTGTTTCTTCTCTCTCTGATAACAGACCACGATCTGAAAAACTGAAAATCAACCATATAAATTATGTTTCACCAGAAAACCTAACCGATTTCACTTTCGTTTCATCATCAACGTTTCATCATCAAAAACCTAATTGAACGATTTGAAGATTGCAAAATTGAACAGGTAAAACCTAATTTTTGATGTCAGATTTAATTGATGCATGTATGTTTTGATCTTGATTTTGTTAATGTAATGATTATATATTTGTATTTGCCAGATTTTTACACTGCGGTTTACTGATTAGGTTTGATATTGGTCTTGTTTAGTTAATTTTGGTTAGTGTTCTTGGGATATTTGTAGGAGGAAATGATTTCTCGTCAAATCTGAGTATTTTGTGTGTGACTAAAACAAGCACAACTCGGTGATTATGAATGTTTGCTAGTTATGTTGATATTTCTCTTCAAACTTTTAGTATTATTTTGCTTAGATGCAAATTTGTTCAAGTGGTAAATGGTTGAAAAATGTGATTCTGGAGGTTTGATTGGTTTAGATATTTTTGTTCAAATTTAGGGGATCAACAGCAGTAGTTGATCCAAATGAAAGGGGTCAACAGTAGAAGTTGATCCAATTTAGGGGATAAACAACATCAGTTGATCCAAATAAAAATAGGATAAACAATAGAAGTCGATCCATTGTATGCAAATTTGTTTTACTGTGTTAATGGGTTAAAATGTGTTTCTGAAGGATTTTTAGATACTTTTGTATCAACAGTAGTAGTTGATCCAAATGAAATGGATCAACAGTATGTGCACTTGCACCCCCTGCTCAGCTGGATCCAAAGCCCATTTTAGGCCCTATAAGAATTTGTTTTTTAACAAACAAGCCTGTTTTTGCATTTTTGCACCCCCTTAAATTTTTGGTTGCACCCATAGCAAATTTTTGCACCCCCTTCCCATGATTATTGGCTCCGTCCCTGAGTATAAGTTGATCCAATTTAAGGGATAAACAACAACAGTTGATCCAAACAAAAATAGGATAAACAATAGAAGTTGATCCATTGTATTCAAATTTATTCTACTGGTAATGTGTTTCTGAAGGATTTTTAGATATTTTTGTATCAACATCAATAGTTGATCCATAAAACTGAAATGTTTGCTAGTTATGTTGTTTTCTACTATGAAAATATGAATGCTAACTATAATAATTATTGAACTCAGGTTGAGAAGACATAATGAATAGGAGATCACCAAGGATAATAAAGAAGAATCAAGATGAAAAGGGAATGCAAGAGACTAAGCAAGCTATAGAACCAAAACGAAATGCGAAGAACAAGAAGATAATTGAAGAAGAGGCAACAAGGAAGAGGAAGAACATGAATGCAAATGAAGAACAACAACGAAAGGTGAAACAAAAGAAGCAAGTTGAGGAAGAACCAAAACAATCAGAATCAGAATCCGAAGAAGAAGGGCAAGAAGAATCAGATGATCAAGAGTCAGAAGAAGAGGAAAATAAAACTGAAAGAGAAGTAGAAAAGAGCAAACCGAAGAAAGTCGTCAAAGGTAAAAACATAGATTATAATATTTGTGCTGGTATATATAACTATGTTGTTTAAAATATTGAAAACAAAATGAAAATGATTGAATTTCATGTATGCAGGCGGGATTTATATTTAAGAATAGATATTACCCCTCTTTTTTCCCTTTCAAACAAACCAAAATGATTGAAGTTTTACTATTTGGAATCGTGTTAGGTCTAATTCCTATTACTTTGGCTGGATTATTCGTAACTGCATATTTACCATACAAACGCGGTGATCAGTTGGACCTTTGATTAAGTAACATCTCGTTTTTGATTGACCTCCTCCTTTTTTAATTCACAGGAGGTCAAATTAAGGTTTATGTTTAAGTTGGCGGAGTTATTTCATTGTAATTCGAGAACAGAATCACGCTTTGTGGGATTTGAACCTATGACATCGGGTTTTGGAGACCCATGTTCTACCGAACTGAACTAAGAGCGCCTTCTTATCACAATAGATAGGACCATAAAAAAGTATTATGTTTGTAGGCCCAATAAACTTTGCATGTTTATAGTATCATAATGTATGTACAATTAGGGTCGATCTCAATTATTTTCCGCGGGAAAAGTAATAGGTAGGGATGACAAGATTTGAACCCGTGACATTTTGTACCCAAAACAAACGCGCTACCAAGCTGCGGTACATCCCTTTCAATTGGTATATAGTGTCATTGTAGAGAATCCCTGTCTTGTTTTCCACATCATTATTTCCCCCCTATAATAAAAAATTTCGCTTGCAATTTGTTCTTTTTGGTCTCGTATAACATATAATAAAAGAATATTTACATATGAAATCCGTCGGATAGAGAAATGAATATTTGTCGGTAATACTCAGGAAGAGGAGGGCGTCTTTTTCTGTTTTAAGGAAAGGGAAATCTTATCTACCGGGTCGTTGTATATATCCATTTTTGTTAGGGATTTCACGTACTAATACAAGTGATCCTTAACTACATATACATCTGATCATATATGTATTACAATAAAGAATGAGAGTTTGCAATGCGAGATATAAAAACATATCTCTTTGTGGCACCTGTGCTAAGTACTATATGGTTCGGGTCTTTAGCAGGGCTATTGATAGAGATTAATCATTTATTCCCAGATGCGTTGACATTCCCGTTTTTTTCATTCTAGTTCTAGTTATTGACATGGGAAGGGATGAAGAAGATCAGTGAGATAATAAATTATCTGTGACTAATCCTTCTTCCTCTCTTCGTTTTATTCTTTTTTCACATTTTCAAAATATAGAAGGACAGAAAAGGAAAAAACAAAAGTGGAACAGGTTTTAGAAGTGTGATCGCTTGATTCAATATCAATAAACCTAGAAAAACGGGTTGAAGGTTGGAACGAACGTATAACAAGAATTCTTGGAATTCCTTGGGGCTTTTTGATTGGCGCAGAGTTAACCATAGCACAAAGTCGTATCTCTTTGGTTAAGAAGATTCAAAAAGTTTATCGATCCCAGGGGGTGCAAATCCACAATAGGCATATAGAAATTATTGTGCGTCAAATAACATCAAAAGTTTTGGTTTCGGAAGATGGAATGTCTAATGTTTTTTCACCCGGAGAACTTACTGGATTATTGCGAGCGGAATGAAAGGGACGCGCTTTGGAAGAAGCGATCTGTTATAGAGTCGTCTTATTGGGAATAACGAGGGCGTCTCTGATACTCAAAGTTTCATATCCGAGGCGAGTTTTCAAGAAACTGCTCGAGTTTTAGCAAAAGCCGTTCTACGAGGTCGTATAGATTGTTTGAAAGGTCTGAAGGAGAACGTTTTTCTGGGGGGGATGATACCTGTTGGTACCGGATTCAAAGGATTATTATATCATTCAAGGCAACACAACAATATCCATTTTGAAATAAAAAAGAATAACCTATTCCGAGAGGGGTTTAGAGATATTTTTTTCCAACACAAAGAATTATTTGATTCTTACATCCCAAAGAATATCCACGATCCATCAGAACAATTATTTACGGGACTTAATGATTCCTAAGAGTAGATTCATCCTTTTACCTTAACTTTAAACTATTTGGTCTAAAGATAATAGTGAATAGAAAGGAATTTATGGTTTGGCACGTGTATCAAGGGTCAATCTCTGGTAAAAGTTTCCATCAGAACAATTATTTATTTAGTATTTAGGGTATCCCATCTCTTAAAAAAACGGGGAAGCGTGGGGAGAAATGACACGAAGATATTGGAACATTAATTTGGAAGAGATGATGGAAGCAGAAGTTCATTTTGGTCATGATACTAGGAAATGGAATCCTAGAATGGCACCTTACATCTCTGCAAAGCGTAAAGGTATTCATATTACAAATCTTACTAGAACTGCTCGCTTTTTATCAGAAGCTTGTGATTTAGTTTTTGATGCAGCAAGTAAGGGAAAGCAATTCTTAATAGTTGGTACCAAAAATAAAGCAGTTGATTCAGTAGCATCGGCTGCAATAAGGGCTCGGTGTCATTATGTTAATAAACAATGGCTCGGTGGCATGTCAACGAATTGGTCCACTACAGAAACAAGACTTCATTAGTTCAGGGATTTGAGAGCGGAACAAAAGAAGGGAAGACTCAACCACCTTCCGAAACGAGATGCAACAATGTTGAAGAGACAATTATATCACTTGCAAACATATCTGGGTGGGATCAAATGTATGATGGGGTTACCCGATATTGTAATCATCGTTGAGCAAGAAGAATATACGGCTCTTCGAGAATGTGTAACTTTGGGAATTCCAACGATTTGTTTAATAGATACAAATTGTGACCCGGATCTCGCAGATATTTCGATTCCGGCCAATGATGACGCCATAGCTTCAATCTGATTAATCCTTAACAAGTTAGTATTCGCTATTTGTGAGGGCCATACTAGCTATATCCCAAATCGTTGATTAATAATAAGATAAGTCAATTACTTCGAGAACTCCATAGATTTTTTTAATCGGTTACTATATTATGAATACCAAAAAAGAGATAAAAAAGCTGGGGATATTATGTGATTACTTGATATCCGAAAAAGATGATTCAAGTAGACGAGTTGAGAAAGAGATAGTGGAATCAAAATAATTCCTTTTTAAGTTCTATTTCTGCCAGAGGACAATATGAATGTGCTACCATGTTCCGTCAACACATTAAAAGGGCTATACGACATATCCGGTGTGGAAGTAGGCCAACATTTCTATTGGCAAATAGGTGGTTTCCAAGTCCATGCCCAAGTCTTTATTATGTAATGGGTCGTAATTGCTATCTTATTAGGCTCAGCTGCTATAGTTGTTCGGAACCCACAAACTATTCCGACCAATGGTCAGAATTTCTTCGAATATGTCCTTGAATTCATTCGAGACTTGAGCAAAACTCATATTGGAGAAGTGTATGGTCCTTGGGTTCCCTTTATTGGAACTATGTTCATATTTATTTTTGGAGAAGAGTACAAAATATCTTTTTATAGATCTCAATGTACCCCAACCCAATTGCTCACCATTCCAATTCTACCGATGCCGACTTTATGCTAGAAGGTTGAGGTCTCCTTTTTGCACTTGGATGAGTTAAGAAGCCCCCAACTCATCGTTTTTTCGGGAGCAGAACTCAATTCGTTGTTTCAGAGATAATGAATCTTTCCTAACTCTATTAGTGTTTGCATCCCTGTCTATTTCCATGAGTTATTTGGGGGATTTGGTCTGTCGAATCATTAGATTTGATAAAGCGCGATTCGATTAGAAGAAGTTTATTCTGTAAATTATTTAGTATTCGGCTTACTTTCCCGTTGTGATATACTTCGTTGTGTAGGGTTCGCTCAAAATAAATATGTTTTTGTATGAAGGCTAACCCAGTGGTTGGTCTTACTTTAAAATTAATTTTTATTACATTAATAAGTATTCTCGCCTTTTCGGACCCATTTCAAGTCAAGTACTAAAGACCGATATTCTAGATTCTTCTTTTAAGACTTCGAGCTTTAATTTCATAACCCGATTCTTTTTTGGGGAGACGGGTTGCGGGTCGAGGTAGTACAGACTAAAAAATGGTAAATTGGGGATAGAACCCTAGGATTGTTATATGTAAGGGTTTCTCTCAATTCAAGGCATTGAATAAAATCCATGAAGTCTAGAACAAGGATAAAAAATAGAATAGGGCGATGCATTCAGTTTTCGTATCTAATCAATAGAAACAACAATCCTCTAACTGGATTGGATATTACTGGAAAAAAAATAAACCAATACCCTTCGTTTTTATTATATGAATATTCATAAAATATATAACATCCATATAGAATTCTTAATATTCTTAATAGTATCTTAATTTAATCTTAATACAAATTTTCTATAAATTATAACTAAAAAAAATATGTAATTCTTTTTTCTCTTTTTTTTTAGAGAAAATCTGAGACAAGATAAAAATGATAAGTTTGTAATAAGAGCATAATATGTCTCTAGCATATCGAAATGGAATTGAAATAAGTGAAAATAGGACTCCACTCGATGAACCTTGAAACAAGAATGACCCACAGCAAAAAAAAAACGGGAGTTCAATCAAAATTCATTGGTATTTCGACTAAACAGTTACAACTTGATTCAAATTCCAGTTCGAATCGAAGAATACGATATATATTTTTTCCACATTCATAGGAGTGCATCTATGTTTCTGCTTTACGAATATGACATTTTCTGGGCATTTCTAATAATATCAAGTCTTATTCATATTTTGGATTTTTTCATTTCCGGGGTTTTAGCCCCAACTCGCGAAGGACCGGAGAAAAATTCTAGTTATGAATCAGGCATAGAACCGATGGGTGACGCTTGGTTACAATTCCGAATTCGTTATTATATGTTTGCTCTGGTTTTTGTTGTTTTTGATGTTGAAACGGTTTTTCTTTACCCATGGGCGATGAGTTTCGATGTATTGGGTGTATCCGTTTTTATAGAAGCTTTAATTTTCGTTCTTATCCTAATTGTTAGTTTAGTTTATGCATGGCGAAAAGGAGCGTTGGAATGGTCTTAGCTCCTGAATATTCAGAAAATAAAAAGAAAAAAGAAGGAAAAAAATGACATTGAGACAATTATGAATTCCATTGAGTTTCCGGTACTTGATCAAACAACCCAAAATTCAGTTATTTCAACTACATCAAATGATCTTTCAATTTGGTCAAGGGCAAAAGCAAACAAATTCAAAGCAGAACCACAACAAAAAGTAAAAAACAAGAAGGTAGTTGAGGAAGAATCAGAAGAATCGGAATCAGAATCCGATGAAGAAGAGCAAGAACAATCAGATGAATAGAATCAAGGATCAGAATAAGAGGAAGTAGCAGAAGAGGGAAAACCAGAGAGAGAGATCAAAGGTAAAAACATTGACTTGAATACTTGTGTTGTTATATGAAATATGTTGTTTAAAAATCGAAAATGAAAATGAAAATGATTTGAGTTTCATGTATGCAGGCAAGTCAAGAGAAAAAGAAAAGAAATTCAAAGGAGGTCTCCAACCATTGGTTGAAATTGGGAATTTCTTATGCAAACTGTTTGAAGTAGAAGATAAAAATAACAAGAAGAAACTGAAACTTGCACAGGCACTGAAGGAATCTCCATTCTGGGACTTAATCAGCCCATTTTACGTAACAGACATAAGTGAAATTATGAGTGGTAAATGGTTGAAGAAGATTAATCTTGCAATGCAGCTGCTGATGAGTGCATTTAATAAAAGAACCAAAAAGTTCAAATTTGGAGAATCCGAAGAGTGCTCTATAGAAGCAAGAGATTTCGCTTTGATATTCAAGATGAGAAGACTGATAGAGAGTGAAGATTTGAAGAAGCAACTGCAACCGAAGAAAGGACTTGACTACAACGAATTCTTAAATAAAAATTTCAGACCAGAAAGACCAGCAGATTGTCCAGACGCAATATTGAAGAATGAGGTTGTAAGCAAACTGAAAAGGGCAACAGAAGATGAGTCTGATCCGGTGCATTTTGTGAGACTTTTCACTATGTGGTTATGTACGGTTTTCTTATTCCCAAATGCTGTAATGACAAGCTTCCCAAAGAAACTGTTTCCTCATATCTTACTGATGGACAAAGTGTCATGGCCGGATCACGTTGTGGAATATTTGATTTCTAACTTGGGAAAAAAAGGAGGAACAATTAGTGGTAAGAAAAAACGTTAATTTTGTAAAAGTAAAATGTGTATTGTTGTAGAGAGTGAAATGCATATTGTTGGATAAAACTAACCTTGTTGTTATGCAGTGTTGGTTCTGCGAACATACCGATAAGTACATCGACAAAAGGGAGAATTTTGAAAATGCATCTCCGAGATTCTACAATGGAACCAGCACACATTGTGCAAGAAGCTTGTAACTAATTTTGGCAACAAAATCAAAAGAAGAAAATCGATATGACTTGGTTCGACCGTCAGGTAATTTTTTTACTATATTTATCTTTACTATTACAAATGTACCATTTTTTTTGGGATCAACAATGGAAGTTGATCCAAGTGAATGGGGTCAACAGCCAATGTTGATCCAGTTTTAGTGTCTGTTTTTTGTGGATCAACAATGGAAATTGATCCAAGTGAATGGGGGCAACAACCAATGTTGATCCAGTTTTATTGTCAGTTTTTTTTGGATCAACAATGGAAGTTGATCCAAGTGAATGGGGTCAACAACCAATGTGGATCCAGTTTTAGTGTCAGTTTTTTGTGGATCAACAATGGAAGTTGATCCAAGTGAATGGGGTCAACAACCAATGTTGATCCAGTTTTAGTGTCTACAATATTTTGATTTGTGTTGATCATGCTTCGCAGTTTCATCAAGACTTTGTTGATCCAGTGTCAGCTGAGGAGAACTATTTGTTAGAGCATAGCTCTGTTAAACCCACCAAGCGCTGGTATGTCAAGTTTGGTAGTCATATTTTAGTGAACCAAAACTCATTTAAGAGTCGTTTGATTAAATGTACTAGAGTCAACTTTGTATAGGTTAGATTGAAAGTATTAGGATATGAGACATTACAAGTATTGCGAAAACTTGAAGAAGTAAAGAAGTACGGAGCTACAACCACAACATCATCCTTCCACTTGAGGTTAGTAATATTTGACTTGAACTGTTTCATTCCCTAACGTATCTTTCAAGCAGTGCATATTGAAAACAAAACTGCGAAGCATGAACACTCTAGATAGACATAGTATTAAGGAATTCAATACGAGGTTTATTGCTTAACCATTAAACTTTGTAGATAAGACATGAACATAATCATATAAATGCTATTGTGATTATGTACGGGTATGAGGTGAGGATTTCATCCTAGGAAACAATGTTGTTACATGTGTTTTAAGGAAGTAAGTTCATGAACCGAAAAGGAAATCGCCAGGCATTATTGGGACTGTTCTTCATTGCATATCTTATGAACGACCAATATGTGTGATTAGTATAACCGCTCATGACTTGTTTGTGTTCTTGGTAAAACTATTCACATGAGGCCTGAATTTTATATTCGTATGACTTTTATTAGAGAAACCGATCTTAAGTAATCACTTGTTGGTATGATCGAGTTTGTGTAGTTTGTAAGGCCTAACACTGGGTAAAGGGGAACCGATCCTAGTAAGAGGTGCAACACATCACAAAGGGGAATCAATCCTTGTATGGGGTGCAACAAGGTTTATAGCAGAAAAGGGAACTGATCCTATGGACATGTGTAACACATATGAGTTGGATACCATATATATGTGGGGAACCGATCCTAGTACCTAGTCAACCGAATTTTGGGAAGCTAGTGTGACTATGCACAATAATCACATGGAGGTAGAACCGAAACTTGTTTTGGTAGAACCGTTAAACCCATGATTTGTGATTGAGAAGTTCTTAATCAATCGTATAGCTCTTGAAATTCATATGAACCAATTCTAAACTTGTTTGGAAGTGTGGTAAATCGGTTTCAAGTGAGTAAGTATGAAAGATGACTTACAAAGAAAGGATGTCGACACACTTTGAACACATGCAGTAATGCGTATATTTTATATTGTTCAAAGATATTCCTTAACGGCTAAGAAGGAAGTAAATCCCAGAATCGAAATTAAATAAGTTAAGAATCTTTTAATTAAGGTTTTTAATTATATATGGAAAATAAGAATTAGTAATGTGCATTTGCTAGTTAAAGATTTTCCAAGGAGATTTTCGATCATTATCTTTGATAGAGCATTCTCAGGAATTATGAAAACCGAATATGGAAATTATTATAGAATATCTGAGAATATTTTCAGTTTTGGAAATTCCTTGGTGTCCAAACTTCCTTGTCTATAAATACTTGAAGTTTGTATTTCTAGCAAACTAATCCTTCGTGGCAGTAAACTTCCTCTGTTGTACTGTTACTGGTGAAGCCGCCTATTCGGAGAGGAGAGTAACCTAATTAGGCGAAATCTCTTACGACCGTTTAGTTTAAGTCTTCTTTGGGATTGAGAAGCTCTAGCGCGTACAGTTGGTGGGAACCTAGATAATTGCGGTTTATCTTTTGTTTTCATATTGATTTGATTGACTAACGGTGGTTGAACTTTGATTGCACCTAGTTTGTTTATGCTTGAGAATCTTCTCTTCTGATATAAGATTCACTCAAACTAGTTCAAGGTTTCGACGGGGATCTTTAGACTGTTGTTAGTGCTAAAGACGATCTTGTGATAATCCATTGTTAACAGACTCCGTTATGTGTGTGATTGATCACAAGAGATTCAAGTAGTTATATGCAGGTGTTTATTGAAGATCTAAGAAGATTTGAAGACAAAGAAGAGATAGAAGATTTCTGACTTGGTTATATACATCTTTGGTGTGCACAATACTTGTTTGGGTAAAAGAGGATCCAACTTGTTAGAGCATAGCTCGGTCGACCTCGCATGCGTTGCTATCTCAAGCATGTTTGTCAATGTTAGTGATCAAAACTATAAGTCTTGATTTCTAGCCTACATAGCTAAGTCTCGGACTAGGATAGAAAAGTGTAGTTGAGCTCAAGGACTTCATGGCGATTCATCATACAACGACGAAGATCTATACAAGGAACCGTGGAACTTTATCAACAAAAAGGTATGTGGAGACTTGAACTTATCTATCACTCAAAAGTCTATCTATTCTATCTCCTACTTCTTATCAGACAAAACTCGTATGCTATATAGACTAGATCATACACATTTGACATTTCGATCTGAGCATTCATTGCTTATCTTTTATCTCGAAATCATGTGTTGGTAAAGCGTTTCGCTTTGATCAAGTTTATCTTCACCTAGTAACGAAAGTCATGAAAAGTTTCAATCATTTTGAGAATTGCTCTGAGGTGAATCGGTCTGTGAATAACGGCTACATAGCGTCCTCTGAGAATGTCTCAATGATTGAAACGAGAGTTTAGATTATATAGCCATGTATTCCTTGAACCGAAGTTTTCGAACTTTGTTGATCAAGAGAAATCGGGAGGATTGTGGAATTGGCTTGCCAAGTCCGCGAACCCAGTCCGCAGACTCAGTCCGCGAACTGTTGGAAGTTCTCGATCGAGAATTTATGCTGGATTTTCTAAAACTCGTTTGTGTGCTAAGTCCGCGAACTCAGTCCGCGAACCCAGTCCTCTAACTGGCAGAAGTTCTTTTTCCGAGAATTTCTGCTGAGTTTGGAAAACTCAACCGATTAACTTAAGTCCGCGAACTTGTTTGTGAACTTAAGAGGTTATGATCTAAAGATGTGTTCTGAACATGAAACATTAAATTACTAAGGAATTCTTTATGAAAACCGTGGATATAATTTTCATGAGCCGATTCAATCGAATCAAATCATCTTTGTTTCAATTGTGTCTTGTGTAGTTACATAAGATCTCATAGCAATTGAACAACTCTTTAACTAGTTCATTTGAGTCAATTGAACTAGTTATGGTGGAGAAGAACAAGTTTAATATCAAATGATCATATGGTTGACCTATTTGGGTTACTATGTTGAACCTACATACACGTACACGTTTGGGCATGGTTTTCACAAACCAAGTAAACGTCTACCCAAGTGTGTGTGACAAGCTAAGTTTTCGATTTAACGGTTGAGAAATATTAGCTTGAATCTAAATCAGGTTTTTATCTAAAGGTGAAAAAGGATTGCTTTGTACCTAAGGCAAAACCCTGATTTGAAGGCTATATAAAGGAGACATCTAGCATTGTGCAAAACTAATCCCCACACGTCTGCGTGCTACTAGTGCGCCCGCTAGAGTCGATCTCCATTAACCTTTGATTTTCTTCTCTAAAATCAGGTTAATGACCTAAAGACTTCATTGGGATTGTGAAGCCAGACCGATACTACTTTTATCTTAGTTGTGTGATCTGATCTTGCATCTTCTATCGTACGAGTACAATCTTTGATTGGCTTGAGATCGTGAGAGTTCTCCGATAGGCAAGATAAAGAAGTCACAAACATCTTCGTCTCACTGTTGTGATTCCTCGACAAACCGCCTGTGTAGTCAGGAAGGATTATAGAGAGGTGATTGATTAATCTAGGTTGTTCTTCGGGAATATAAGACCGGATTATCAATTGGTTCCTGTTCACCTTGATTTTATATCTTAAGACGGACCAAAACCTAGGGTTTATATGTGGGAGACAGATTTATCCTTTGATAGACTTTTCTATGTGAGACAGATCTGTTTATTATCAATTCTGTGATTTCGGGTTGCAGCAACTCTTGATTGTGAGTGAGATCAGCTAAGGGAATCAAGTGCGCAGTATCCTGCTGGGATCAGAGGCGTAGGAGTACAACTGTACCTTGGATCGGTGGGAGACTGATTGGGGTTCAACTATAGTCCCGTACAAAGTTAGTTTGCAGTAGGCTAGTGTCTGTAGCGACTTAATACAATGTGTATTCAATCTGGACTAGGTCCCGGGGTTTTTCTGCGTTTGCGGTTTCCTCGTTAACAAAATTTATGGTGTCTGTGTTATTTCTTTTCCGCATTATATTTTATATAATTGAAATAATACAGGTTGTGCGTTCGTGAGCATCAATTGGAAATCCAACCTTTGGTTGTTGATTGATATTGATTGATCCATGGACATTGGTCTTTGGTGCCGTCAAAGTATTCCTTGTATTTGATAAAGACTCGCTATTGTTTTTAGCTTGATTAAAAATCAAATCAAGAGAGAGATATTAACTCCTTGAGATACTTTTATCTGGATTGAGTCTGACTGTCTAGTTGATTCTCTAGCAAAGTATTTCGGAGTTATTCCATACAGATTGCTAAGCGAAATATTGGGTGGTGTTGTTAGACCCCCGTTTTTTTACAACTATAATCGATCTATCCTTGTGGTATTTTGATAGAATAGTTGTGTAGATCGGCATCAATACGTTTCCTTGGGATTAAAGGTATTGATTGCAAAATCTTAATGATTACCTTTTGGTAATTGAACATAAGATAGATCTTGGAACCTGGCAAATGAGTTTATGTTAAGATAAACAGAAGAGCCTTTGTCCAACTCATATCACTTGGTTGAAGAGAGTTGATACAAACAGATTTTTTGTTCCTTTACTGTTTGGAATACGAACCAAAGGAATTGGTCCAAGTACGTGACTTGTTTACAGGTCGGAGGCGTGGGAATACAGACGGAACTAGGTGAACTATAGGTTTAGTTGCTTGGTCTCAACTATACGAAGTTGGTTTATTTTGTATAGCGGCTTAATCCTGAGAGTATTCAATTCTGGACAAGGTCCCGGGGTTTTCTGCATTTGCGGTTTTCCTCGTTAACAAAATCTTGTTGTGTCATTTACTTTATATTTCCGCATTATAATTGTTTTATTATAATTAAAGTAAATTACACAAACGTTAATTATTATTTACTTGATAAGCAATCCTATTGTGTTTGGTTAAGTCTGAACCCTTGTATCAAGTAAACATACTTCGTTGTTGTATTGTCTCGATCTCTTATCCATAGACGATCACACGAAGTGTGAACCGATTTGTTGTATTGTCTCGACTCAGTCCATAGAAAATCACTTTCGGAGAAAGAACTTATAGGAAGGAAAAGTTTTAGCTTGAGGTATATTTTGGTACCCTCGCCTTTTCACTATTTAATTGACCTACCGGCACCTGCAAGAGAACTGGAAGAAGAGAGGCATAAGATAAAGGAGCTAGAGGAAGAAAACCTACTTCTTGAATGTGACAAGCACAAAATTTATTACATGGGAAAGGCTCAAATTAAATTGTTTGTCCACAACACGATATTCTTGAGAGAGTTGTATGAGAGAAACAAAGACAAACTAGAGTTACAAGCTGGAGAACCAGAGCGACTTGCTGAGATTGACAAGAACATAAAGGAATGGAAGGAAGAGAAAATGATTTTTCAGGAATCAATGAATAGAAATAAACCAAAGTATATAGGGAAGTAATTTGAATATTTGGAAAATGTTTTCACACAGACACGGGGAGAATCATCTGGAAAAGGAAATCAACATAAAATGAACTCTTCGGCGAATGATCAACCAACAGATAGGAATGAAACAAGAGTAAACATGGAAGTCGAAGATTTAGTGGTTGTGAACAATGAAGACACTCAAGAAATGAACGAGTCATTGGGAACTCAAGATGGAACTCCAAGTACTTCAGAAACTCAAGATACTTTGGGAACTCAAGAAAAGTGTTGGCGGAAGGGTTCTGAAAGTGGAATGAAGTTTCCGGAAGAACCAACAACTAGCAAATCTTTGGAGAATTGGAGGGACGGCTTTCATGCATGAAGAAAAATAAGGCAAGCTGATGATTTATAGCTCAATACTGTGTTCGAAAACATTGCAGAGCTCGATTCGGTGGTCAAAACATCGCAATATCTGCTGGAATAGTAGAACAGAAAGATGACATACAAATGGAAGAGAAGAGTCCGCCTGTTGAGAAGAACAATAATGACATACAAATGGAAGTGGTTGTGTTTGACACTCCTCCAATTACAACAATAAAACCATATGAAATTTCTGGGTATGTGCATACATGTACCACACCGAGTTTCGGTGCAATAATGGATGAGGTAAATCGTAAGGCAACACAAGAAACAGAAGAGGTTCAAGAGGAAACTGAAGAGGTTGACAGTACATCAGAAGCTGCAATACGGGAAGGGTTGAAGCAATTGTTTAATTTGTATGCAATTGAAGAGCAAACTGAAGAGGAAACCGAATTAGAGGAACAATCTGATGATACAAAGGCATCAGAAACACAACAACAACACGTCAGTTCTCTTGTGAAACGGGTGAAGAAGGGAGAAAGGCCAAAGAGAAAGACGTATAGACTTCGAAGTCAAACACCTCCTCATAAGAAGCGTAAAAGGTCACAAAGGAAAGGTGGAAAAGGAAAAAAGAAGGAGCAGGAGGAGGAGGAAATATAAATAATTGACGTCGACAGTCAAATTGAGGTCACACCAGCCGAACCAAAAAAACTGATAAAGCCACAAAAACTAAAATTGTGGAAATCATGCAATGAGAATGAAAAAAAAACTCATCCAGCCATTCTTTGAGAATGCAAATGAATGGTATGTAATTCACCTTAGATCACATAGTTTTTTTTTGGGTTATGCTAGTTCTTTTTAATAACATATTCATTTGTTGTTTTTTTTGTTGTTGAAATGCAGCGACAAGGCTTATAGTTTTTATTTCTGCAATCATGATTTGGAAGTAATCATCAATAGAAAGCATATACAGTGTCTACTGAATAATCAAAACATTCACGGTGAGATTATTGATTACTACATCAACATGATGAAATCAAAGATGGAATCGCCGCATAAACCAGAACACAGGAACCACATTATTCTCTCAACAAATGATTATGTAAGTAACCGAAAAAGTTTGGTTTGTTCAAATGCATCGTCCAATTGATTGTCTATTGAATTGTCATAATAATCTTGGTGATTTTATGTGTGTACAATGGTATTTAAAATTTATATAGGTCTAGAGAATGATAAGCACATTAAATTTACTGGTTACGATATGTTGTTCATTTTATGTTGTTCTCTGGTTACAATATCACAGTTGCATTTTCCTTTTTTTTTTGTTGATAATGTAGCTTTTGTTTATAATGTAGATGATCCATAATACGGCAAACTAATATATTTGAAAAAATATAGATACAACCGTTATTGGGGATCGCAATAGCCTCGAAAAATATGGTAAAGGTAGAGAGATGTGGGATTCCGGAAAAGCTGAGGAACAGTTACACATGGAATGTTGAAGACACATACCTCATTATACCAATGTGCTTGACTGATAAGGACGGTGTTGGATACCATTGGGTGGTGCTGGCGTTGGTTAAAGGAAAATGGATAGTGTAAAACTCTGCAAGGCGCAATCCGGCTTACAATTGGCAATATCTTGTGATGATAGTACCACTGACTAAATGGCTGAATGAAATGGTCCACAAAGATCCAGAGACAGGTGGTGATATCGAGACAAGCTTTTCACATTACACTGTACCAGCACAAGACGGATGCAATTGTGCATTGCACACTTGCATGTACTTGAAGAATTTGGTAAAGCGTGGAAACTGTGAAAACCTATATGAAATCACTAAATTAGTTCAGAAGTTAAACAAGAAGAGAGTGAAGATTGCATCAAGAATCTTGGCAATTGGGTTCATAGAAGAAACCAGAACAACTTCCTGATTCAGCTACCGACTCTATTGAAGAAAAAACGCAATTGCAAGACTCAGT
This sequence comes from Papaver somniferum, assembly GCF_003573695.1. Lineage (NCBI taxonomy): Eukaryota > Viridiplantae > Streptophyta > Magnoliopsida > Ranunculales > Papaveraceae > Papaver > Papaver somniferum. The sequence goes on from NC_039366.1 coordinate 44,877,028, forward strand.
TGAACCAATAGTTGAACCATTAGCTGAACCATTAGAGTGAGCTTGATGTCATAGTCTGTTCATGGTCTGTAAAAAAATTCTAACTGTAGTTTTAAAAATAACTATCTTAGTAAGTAAATCTTATTGTAAGTCTGATTATGAATGAATTATTATGAACCATTATGAATGAATTATTATGTATGTATTTTTGATTTGATTATGAATGAATGTTACAGGTATGTATAGCTTGAGGAGATTAATAGCAAATACAGATAGGACCACGCAAACTTTCTGTTTGTTTTGTGTGTCAACAACCATTGTTGATCCAATTAAGTTGGATAAACAACCATGTACGGTTCATCATTTTCTAATCTGCAACATTGCTTTCATTGCATGAGTGCAAGAAAAGCTATGTTTTTGCCACCATTTGCATCTGCAAGTTCTAGAATCCAAGTCGACAGTATGCTTACCTATTGGAGAAATGATCTCAAATACTTTATCACTTGATCTCCGAAACTTGTATGAACGGCAGTCGTTTATCCTCTTGTTGAACCTTGCTTGCATACGAGGAATAAGCCTTGTAGTCCACTTGTTAGACTCCAATAACCTCTTATAATTCTGCTCCATTACCGTAGCACGAATAACATCAACAAGCTCAAGTGCTGGAAGCGGCTTATCATGCTTAATGACGTTGCTAAAACTTTCAGCAATATTAGATGTGTTCTCACCCCACCTTTCTCCTAGAAATGCATGAGCAGCCCAATTCTCGAATGGAATCTTTATCATCCAAGCAACCACTGAATCCAACTTTAGATTACTCATACTCTTCGCAGCAACATAAATTTTTTCCTTCGTTAATGCAGTGTAACACTCTTTGAATAACTTGACTGTAGTTTGTCTACTCCTGCCCTTTGGAACATGAATATTTCCTTTCATATGGTACAAACAGAAAGAATGGAAAACATTTAGGAAAACTTCAGGTACATGCTTCAAAAAGCCGATTCCACGATCTGATATGATGGTCAGTGGACGATCTTCACGAATAATACCCTTCAAATTGGTTAAGAACCATTGCCAACTCTCACAATTTTCACAAGGAACAATTCCAAATGCAACTGGATAGATCTCTACAAAAACCAAAAAACAAAAATAAGTGACCAAAAACAAAAATAAGTGACCAGTAACTAGTGTCAACAAACAAATTTAATCCATTTCAGTTGGATCAACAATGGAAGTTGATCCATGCTGATGGATCAACAGTATAAGTTGATTCAAAACAAAATATAGTTGTTGGATCAACAATCACAGTTGATCCAATAAATCTGTGTAAGCAATCATAGTTTTGGATCAACAACGACAGTTGATCCAATAAATATGTGTAAAAAATCACAGTTGATCGAATAAATCTGTGTAAAATATCACCATTAAGAGGTAGTTACAACATGAATTTCAATGCAAACCAAAAAGAAAGCAGTCTAAACTACCCTAAGTTACATATAGTATTACGTCGCACCTCACTCGGGGGCTACGTCCCCTCGTGAAAGTTAAATTCAATGTAGAATGTGAGAAACCTAAAATAAAAGCTACATTTATCAACAAAATGAATGCATAATGATTACCTGCAATCTACCAAAGAAATAAAAGCACAAAATAAAAACATTTTGTGTTCAGAATTTTGGATCAACAACAACAGTTGACACAAATAAACTAAAAATCATCCCAGTTATTGTATCAATAATAAAGGTTGATCCAAAATAATATCTACATTTCATCAAAAACATAATCAGTAGTGTCTAAAATTCATCACAAACAAGATTCTTCAACATTTCAGCATAAACATAAAACCAAAGTTGATGAGCAGATCTAAGAAAAAAATATAAATAACAAATCAAAATTAAAACGTACCTGTTTAAGAGATGAATAAGGATCTCGAGATTAAACTATATCAATATCAAGCAATCAATCTAACAGAATAATCACGAAATCAATCTTCCCACATAAATCACGATCTCTACAACATCAACAAAAAACAAAACACTGAAATCAAAAGTAAGGACATATAAATCTATGAAACGAACATGCAATCATCAAAAACAACTTTATGAATTTTCAAATAAACATCAACATTACCAATTTGTTTCAGGAAAACAGATCTAGTGATTTCTGTTGATTAAAAATATATTCAAAAAGGACTGAAAATTCTGATTTTGTTGATTAAGATGAAGAATAAGAAGGAGGAGAAGCAGAATTTCAATATCTGTTTGCAGATCTCGTCGATTCACAGAAAAAAAAATTCAAATTTTTTTTCATGAGATCAGCTCCCGTCTGTAGCTGAAACTCTTTCTCTCTCTCTTTCAGTTTTTATTCTCGTTTAAAACTGAAATTTGATTTTGTAATTGAATATATATTAGGGGTATATTTGGAAGTCTTTAATTTGTCCTTGAGCCCCTGATGGGCTTTTACAAAGAGAGGGATATATTTATTGTGTGATAAGGATATTTGTAAAAGCCATCAAAATTAGGGATATATATTCAATTACCACTAGTTTTTTTTTGGGTACATTATTTATATGTCCTTACTTTTGAACCCCAATAAATATATCCTATACAACAATAAATATGTCTCTACTTTTTAATAACCTTATCCATTTAAAATTAGATTACCTTAATACCCTCACCCATATAATATTTTTCTTTATTTCAAAATGGAACAAATTTCTTCCTCTACCCCTTCACCACCACCAGTAGCACCCCCACCACCAACATTCAACTACCATTCCACCACCATTGTTCAACCACCACCACCTACCAACCGCCACCACCACTAATATTCCACCACCACTCCTTCACCACCACCATTACACCACCACCAGTCCTTTACCACCACTAGTCCGTCGCCGCCGCCACCACCACCGCCACCACCACCGGTTCATATATTTTTGTATCAACAACAATAGTTGATCCAAATAAAAATAGAACCAACAGTAGAAGTTGATCCAGTTTAGGGGATCAACAACGGTAATTGATCCAAAAAAAAGGATCAACAATAGAAGTTGATCCAATTTAGTGGATCAACAATGGTAGTTGATCCACTAAATTGGATCAACAATGAAAGTTGATCCATGTAAATGGAGTGAATTTGGCGTGAGTCGAACATGCATCATCTGACATGGAGTCAGTCATGCTACCATTGCACCACAAGTTCAACATTGGAAGAAATTTACGTGATTTAAACTACAAGCATGATTATACTAATCCAAGAAAATGTTGTCAACAATAGGAGTTGATTGGATCAACAATAATAGTTGATCCCATACAAAATTGGGTCAACAACTGTAGTTGATCCATAAAAAATTGGGTCAACAACCGTAGTTGATCCATAAATGGGATCAACAGCAACAATTGATCTCATAAATGGGATCAACAGCAACAATTGATCCCATAAAAATATATAAACAATAACAAATGATCACCACCAACATTCAACTACCATTCCACCACCAATGTTCAACCACCACCACCTACCAACCGCCACCACCATTAATATTCCACCACCACTCCTTCACCACCACCATTACACCACCACCAGTCCTCCACCACCACTAGTCCGTCGCCGCCACCATCGCCGCCGCCGCCGCCACCACCACCGGCTCAGATATTTTTGTATCAACAACAGTAGTTTATCCAAATAAAAATAGAACCAACAACAGAAGTTGATCCAGTTTAGGGGATCAACTACGATAGTTGATCTAAAAAAAAGGATCAACAATAAAAGTTGATCCATGTAAATGGATTGAATTTGGCGTGAGTCGAACATGCATAATCTAACATGGAGTCAGTCATGCTACCATTGCACCACAAGTTCAACATTGGAAGAAGTTTACATGATTTAAACTACAAGCATGATTATACTAATCCAAGAAAATGTTGTCAACAATAGAAGTTGATTGGATCAACAACAATAGTTGAACCCATAAAAAATTGGGTCAACAACATGAGTTCATCCCATACATGGGATCAACAACTGTAGTTGATCCATAAAAAATTGGGTCAACAACCGTAGTTGATCCCATAAATGGGATCAACAGCAACAATTGATCCCATAAAAACATATAAACAATAACAAATGATCATCACCTGTAGCTTCATCATTGTTGTGTCTCTCTGAAAAGCTCCCAAACCTAGACAAGCACCACCACCGTCCCAAAGGCAACAAAATCACACTTAATCTTCACCGCCGCCGCCACCAACACCCCCAAAAACAATCAGAACCACCACTATCTCTATCTCCAATTTTATCAACAACAGTAGTTGATCCTATAAAATATTGGGTCAACAACAGGAGTTCATCCCATAAATGGGATCAACAACCATAATTGATCCATAAAAAATTGGGTCAACAACAACAATTGATTCCATAAAAACATATAAACAATAACAAATGATCATCACGTGTAGTTTCACCACCGTTGTGTCTTTCTGAAAAGTTCCCAAACCTAGACAAGCACCACCACCGTCCCAAAGGCAAAAAAATCACACTTAATCTTCAACGCCGCCGCCACCACCACCGCCAAAAACAATCACAACCACCACCATCTCTATCTCCAATTTCATCATTCCAACAAGAACCACCACAATCGATCAATTGAAACAAATAAAATTTCGTTTCCAGAAAGTTCAGATCTGAAATCGATCAAATGATATTTTTGGTTGAATTGATTCACAAGGATAATGATATATTTATCTGTTCAATCGTTTTTGATGACGCTAAAATCAGATCTCGACATATTTGAATTTGATTTTGAAAATTAATCTTTAGAAGAAAGTTTCATTTGATGTTGATACTTGTGGATCGAATCCCGAACCAGTTAACGACGACGAAGGTGATGGTAGTTGCAAAGCTAGATGAAGATGGTGGTGGTGGGTTTGGTTTGATTTTCAATCGCAGATCTCAAATCTGTTCCACCTCAAATATATTCTCTCTCACTTTGAAATTGTGGTGGTGGTGGCGACGGTGCCATTCCCGGTTGTGGTAGCGGCTATAAAAATGGAGGTGGTTCGACTGATGCTGTTGTGGGAGAGATGGAAATGATGTTGGGGTTCGACTGTTGTATTGGAAGAAGAAGGTGAAATAAGAACGAAAGGTTAAATAAGAAATTTTGGTGAAAAATAATTCTAATGAAAATTTCAATTATGCCATCAGGGATATTGTAAAGTTTTCTAGAAATATTTGTGAAGGCCCATCAGAAGGAGGGACAATAATTCAATTTCCACTTTTTTTTCTTTTTGCGCGGTTGGTACCGTGTTTAATTTCATAGTTGGGTTTCATATTGTAAGCCCATAATTTTGCCATCATAAGCCAGCCCATTAAGCACCTGAATTGTTATAAGCACCAACCGTGTGGTGCCCGTGCCTTCTTATCACCGACTTTATAAGTTAAGAGCTCAATGGTGAAGGTCACAAAAGCTAGCCCAACTAGGGTTTTTATATAGTCCTCCTTCAGTCCGCACAAGTTATTTCTCTCTCAATACCAACACTCATCAAATTCAAAGGTGAGTAGTAAAATATCTTCATGAATCAATCTTACTAGTTTCTACCATCAAATCTCATACTCCGAATGAACTAAACCCTAGATTTTTACATTCCCTCCTTCCCCGTACTTGAAAAAATTTCTAGGGTTTTACGATGTATCTCTATAGTTTAACCTTGCAAAAAGCTACTGGTGTTGTATGTGCAACGAATGGGAACTTCATTGGTGGAAAATCACAAGAGATGGTAGTAGCAAGAGGTAAAGTACTAGATCTAATACGTCCTGATGAAAACGGTAAGATCCAAACTATTCTGTCAGTTGAAGTTTTTGGAGCTATTCGTTCATTAGCTCAGTTTAGATTAACTGGTTCACAAAAAGATTATATCGTAGTTGGTTCTGATTCTGGTCGTATTGTAATTCTTGAATATAATAAAGAAAGAAATTGTTTTGATAAAATTCATCAAGAAACTTTTGGGAAATCTGGCTCCAGAAGAATTGTGCCAGGACAGTATATAGCTGTTGATCCTAAAGGACGTGCTGTTATGGTTGCCGCTTGTGAGAAACAAAAGCTTGTTTATGTATTGAATAGAGATACTGCTGCTAGGTTAACCATATCTTCCCCTTTAGAAGCTCACAAGTCTCATACTATTGTGTATTCCATTGCTGGGGTTGATTGTGGTTTTGATAATCCTATTTTTGCTGCAATTGAGCTTGATTATTCTGAAGCTGATCAGGATTCTACTGGGCAAGCAGCCACCGAAGCTCAGAAGCATCTTACGTTCTATGAGCTTGATTTAGGGCTTAATCATGTCTCCAGAAAATGGACTGAACCGATTGATAATGGTGCTAATATGCTTGTTACGGTTCCTGGAGGTGGAGATGGACCTAGTGGTGTTCTTGTTTGTGCTGAAAATTTTGTCATCTACAAGAACCAAGGTCACCCTGATGTACGAGCTGTCATTCCCCGACGAGTTGATTTGCCTCCAGAGCGCGGGGTTCTCATAGTTTCTGCCTCTATGCATAGACAGAAGTCCATGTTCTTCTTTTTGTTACAAACTGAGTATGGAGATATATTTAAGGTGACTCTTGACCACAATAATGATCGAGTTACTGAGTTGAAGATCAAGTATTTTGATACTATACCTGTAACAGCTGCGATGTGTGTTCTCAAAACAGGGTTTCTGTTTGCTGCCTCAGAATTTGGGAACCATGGGCTGTATCAGTTCAAGGCCATTGGAGATGATGCTGATGTTGAAGCTTCCTCATCTACGTTGATGGAAACTGACGAAGGTTTTCACCCTGTCTTTTTCCAGCCTAGAGGTCTTAAGAACCTTGTTAGAATTGATCAAGTTGAGAGTCTGATGCCTATGATGGACATGAAAGTTTCAAATCTATTTGAGGAAGAAACTCCTCAGATATTTACTATTTGTGGTCGGGGACCACGTTCATCTCTACGAATTTTGAGGCCTGGTTTGGCTGTTGCTGAGATGGCTGTGTCTCAACTTCCTGGTATACCAGTTGCTGTTTGGACAGTAAAGAAGAATGTGAGTGATGAGTTTGATGCATATATTGTTGTTTCCTTTGCGCAAGCAACTCTTGTGCTCTCTATTGGCGAGACAGTCGAGGAAGTTAGTGATAGTGGGTTTCTGGATACAACTGCTTCACTTTCTGTCTCTTTGTTAGGAGATGATTCTCTGATGCAAGTCCACCCAAATGGTATTAGGCATATAAGGGATGATGGTCGTATTAATGAGTGGAAAACTCCTGGGAAGAGAACGATTGTGAAAGTTGCTTCTAACAGGCTTCAAGTGGTTATCGCTTTAAGTGGAGGGGAGCTTATCTATTTTGAGATGGACATGACAGGTCAGTTGATGGAGGTCGAAAAGCATGAGATGTCTGGAGATGTGGCTTGTTTGGATATTGCTCCAGTTCCCGAGGGTAGACAGAGGTCTCGTTTCCTTGCAGTTGGATCCTATGACAACACAATCCGAATTTTATCCTTAGACCCTGATGACTGTATGCAGATTCTGAGTGTGCAAAGTGTGTCTTCAGCGCCTGAATCTCTCCTATTACTAGAAGTTCAGGCATCTGTTGGCGGGGAGGACGGTGCTGATCATCCGGCTAGTGTGTTCCTTAATGCTGGATTACAGAATGGGGTTCTTTACAGAACAGTCGTTGACATGGTGACAGGTCAGCTTACTGATACCAGGTCCCGCTTCTTAGGTCTGAGAGCACCTAAGCTCTTCTCTACTCTAGTGAGGGGCAGGCGGGCAATGCTTTGCTTGTCAAGTAGGCCTTGGCTGGGTTATATTCACCAAGGACATTTCTTGTTGACCCCTCTTTCTTACGAGACTCTCGAGTATGCAGCGTCATTTTCATCTGATCAGTGTGCTGAAGGTGTGGTAGCTGTTGCTGGGACTGCATTAAGGATCTTTGCTATTGAAAGACTTGGAGAAACTTTTAATGAAACTGTTATACCATTGAGGTATACCCCTAGGAAATTTGTTATTCACCCAAAGAAGAAGTTGCTGGTAATAATTGAAAGTGATCAGGGAGCACTTGCTGCAGAGGAGCGTGAAGCTGCAAGGAAGGAGTGTTTGGAAGATGCTAGGATGGGGGAGAATGGAAATGCAAATGGAAATGGAGAACAGATGGAGAATGGGGCTGATGATGAAAAGGAAGACCCTCTTTCTGATGAGCAGTATGGTTATCCGAAAGCAGAGGCAGAAAAGTGGGTGTCTTGTATCAGAGTTGTTGAGCCGAGGAGAATTCTTGAGCAAGAAACTGCAGGCACTTGCACTACATGTCTTCTTGAACTTCAGGATAATGAGGCAGCATTTAGCTTATGCACAGTCAATTTTCATGATAAAGAGTATGGAACCCTTTTAGCTGTCGGCACAGCAAAGGGACTACAATTTTGGCCCAAAAAAAGTTGTACAGCAGGGTTTATCCATATCTGTAGGTTTATGGATGATGGAAGACGGCTTGAACTTCTACACAAGACACAAGTGGAAGGTGTGCCTCTTTCTTTGTGCCAGTTCCAAGGAAGATTACTTGCTGGGATAGGACAAACCCTCAGATTGTATGACCTAGGAAAGAAGAGATTGCTCAGGAAATGTGAGAATAAGCTGTTCCCCAACACTATCGTCTCTATCCAAACATATCGTGACCGGATTTATGTGGGTGACATCCAAGAGGTATATTCTTTTTAATGTTCGCAGCCCTCTTCATTATCATGTGTTTCACAAGAACTTTTTTCCCTTCAAATATCTGTTGTCTGAGACTCAACACTGTCCTACTTCTTTACTTGAGAATTTTTGTTACCATGTTAACCTTAGGAACCTTTCTGACTGCCATTTTCTTCCATCTGTGGCCTTCCTCACTAGAGATACATTTTAAGATACAAGACTTTGTATTACACCGTAAATTGCCCCTAGACGAGTCTGAAATCTTAAACCAGTATGTTTGGTCTAATAGGCACTGCACAGGTAGTTACAACTTTCATTGAGATATTCTACCTAGAGTAATTTTTAACTGCCTTTTGTGTATGTGTTTTACAATCATTTCATCTATCTAAGAGTAATAATTAACTGCCTTTTGTGTGTGTTTTACAGTCATTTCATTACTGCAAGTATAGAAGGGATGAAAACCAGCTATACATATTTGCAGACGATAGTGTACCCAGATGGCTCACAGCATCATACCACATAGATTTTGACACCATGGCTGGTGCAGACAAGTTTGGGAACGTGTACTTTGTCCGGTTACCACAAGATCTGTCCGATGAGATCGAAGAAGATCCTACGGGCGGAAAGATAAAGTGGGAACAAGGGAAGTTGAATGGAGCCCCCAACAAACTAGAGGAAATTGTTCAGTTCCATATAGGTGACAATATCACCTGCATGCAGAAGGCATCTCTCATACCTGGAGGCGGCGAGTGTATGATTTATGGTACCGTAATGGGAAGTGTGGGGTCCTTGCTTGCGTTCACCTCAAGGGAAGATGTTGACTTCTTCTCACACTTGGAGATGCATATGCGGCAGGAACACCCTCCTTTATGTGGAAGAGATCACATGGCATATAGGTCTGCTTATTTCCCTGTTAAGGTAATAATGCAGTTCGGCTCCTAAGTCTACTCAATGTTTCTTTCCTCTGATTATATTCTTCCATTTTACTTTCTGTGAAGTCTCAACTGAAATAACAATTATGGAATGGTAATGTTATTGCAGGATGTGATCGATGGAGATCTCTGCGAACAGTTCCCGAATCTGCCTCTAGATTTGCAGAGGAAGATTGCAGATGAGCTTGATAGGACTCCTGGAGAAATATTGAAGAAACTAGAAGATGTTAGAAACAAGATTATTTGAGATTGGACATTTATTGTTCTAGTCTGTTTACCCTCTGTGCTGGAGACATACATAACAGTTCCCTATTTCCAAGTCTACGGAATCAATGATGCAGCAAATTGGGCTTTTTGCCCTTGATGTAACGTTTTCATAGCCAAATTTAACGATGTAATACTTTTAAGATTCATTACCTCGTTGAAGTGGCAGCACTGTTTTCTGCTCTCTTTTTGTTGTGCAAGAATATGCATGTTGGTATTTCCGTAACATCGTTATGTTAATCTTGTGTCTCGTGCTAGTACTCTATTCCCACCTGAATTCGGGAGGATCACGATTTCGAACATAATGACCCACCATTTGTTACAAAGGATAATTTAAACCAGGGTGTGTTGGACAATTTTTGAGAAAGACCATTCCTACAATTAATGATGCGATGTGTTATACTCCCTCCGTTACTTTTTAATAGGACAGTTTTTATAAATAAATATTTGAAAAAATAGGCCAGTTTTCTAATTGGGAAAGTCGAATGTTACTTTAATTTTTGGGACCACTTTTCTTTTAACTTCTTTTGATGATAAGTATTATGTGGACCATTTCACTTATTTCTTTGGCTATCAAGTGTCATGGGGACCATTTCACTTCACTTCTTTTATTGACAAGTGTCTAGAGGACCACTTTCAATAATTAGTTCTCTTAATTTCCTTAATTTTCTCAAAAAAAGAAACTGGCCTATTAAAAAGTAACGGAGGGAATAAATATGTAATTATCTATCGTATTGATGAATATAATTTCTCCCTTCTAACTTATTTCCTTCTCTATTTTCTAGTTTCACAACACGTTATCACGGACGTTGCTCTACGGACAAAATCCTGTACATAGGGTCTAAATTTCCGGAAACAAAGCACTAAAAAAGAGTTTCTGCTATTGTCTTTTTCTTTTTTTGTTTTTTTATAGTAAAGATGAAATATTACCCAGGAAAACACAACACAAATATTCAGAAAAAAAGAAAGAAAAAAACAAGGAAAACAGAAAGGAAGATATGATGTTGTCAAGTTATCATCTCAGGACATACCCTGTTATGATCATCAGACAACAAACCCGCATTTCTGCCTATGACATTGATCATACCGCTATTATGGTATGATCAATGTCAGGCATATCTTCTTTCAAACACTAAAAATTGAAGACTTCCTAGCCTCCACCGCCATTTTGTCCGCCACTGAAATTACTCCTTTTATCTAATCTAATAAACTTATCTAAGAAGGCAGGCATTTCTTTAAAATTACTCCTTTTATCTAATCTAATAAACTTATCTAAGAAGGCAGGCATATCTTCTTTCCAAACACTAAAAATTGAAGATATCCTAGCCTCCACCACCAATTTGTCCGCCACTAAATTGCCAGTTCTGTGGATAAACTTGAAACCCAAAAAGTTACTACAATCTTCCAATATTTTTGTCGCCTCTTTCACGATCCTCTGATTTCTCCAGTCCATCATAGACTCCTTTCCTTGAATCTTTCACAGTCACCCTCTAGCCAGAAACTTGATAAACCTTCGTCTCTGGCCCATTTTGCACCTTGTAGAAGAGCTAGAGCTTCGACTTTTTCTGGACATGAAGCTTTGAATATGCCAGATTTAGCTGCTCTTCCCTCACCTGCATCATTCCGCAAAATTAGTCTGTATCCAACATTATCAACAACACACACCCAATATGCATCATAATTAATCTTATTGCATTGAGATTCAGGTAAAGTCCAAGGGATATTTTTATGCGCCACCAAGTTAGTAGAACTTGTTTGCTGGTTCATATTCCTTCTAGGCTTGCTCCAATAATTCATATGTCGTTGGATTGTAATTGAAAGTTGTAGAGAAGAAGTACATTTTTCCTCAAAGATCCTGTTGCACCTCTCCTTCCATATGAACCGACATTAAGTTGCACAAGTTTCAGTTAGAGTGTCGCCTTCAACGTGCCATTGATTATAATGTTCTTTGAAAGACAAAGGTCCTGAATTACTAGTAATTCCCCCAGTGAAAGGTGGAAGGTTCCATATTGATTCACAATAAGCACATTAAAAAAAAAGATGCTCTAAGGTTTCAATATGTTCATGACAGAAAATGCATTTTTCATCTACATCAGACATATAACAAGAAAGAATTTGATTGATTGATAAAGCATCATTAAGACATTTCCATACAAACAATTTTATTCTCCGCGACATTTCAACTTTCCAGAATTTTTTCCAAAATAACTCCATAGTTCTGTTAATATCATGCATTCCACAAAGTCTATCATAAATGGATTTAGTTGTGAAAATGCCATTCCTAGTTAGTTTCCATCTAGGTTTACATGTTCTAAGTTTTCATCCTTATCTAAGAAGAAGTTGATATTTAAAATAGATTGTGCAATTATATGAGGAAAAGATTCATCAGAACAAAGTTGATCAAGAGTAGTTTCAAGATCAGGGATCCATTGGTCAGTCCAAATATTAATGGACTGACCATCTCCCACATCCCAGCACAAGAATTTGTGAATCAGATTGATTCCCTGCAACAGACACTTCCATATCCAAGAAGAGTTAGAATATTTTTTGATTGAAAACATAGATTCTTGAAGTATTTTTGTTTAAATTGCTTCACCCACCAAGAATCTGGTTGGGTAAGCAATTTCCAGGCCAGTCTAGCCATCATTGCCTTGTTCATTTTTTCAGCATCTTTAAAACCTAATCCCCCCATGGTCATAGATTTACACATAAATTTCCAAGACTTAACATACCTTTTGAATTAAATTTTCTCCCCCACCAGAAGTCTCTCTGGATGGAGTTGATTCTAGCTGTAATTTTCTTAGGGAGTTTAAAGCATCCCATCTGATATATTGGCAGACTAGACATAACCGATTTATCAAGAATCAGTTTGCTTGGTTGGCTGAGAATTTTACTCTTCCAGCCTTTTATTCTCTCTTCCATCTTTCTGATAATGAAATCAAAAGTTTTAAGTTTTGATTTGTCAACGAAGAGAGCTGCTCCCAGATAAGAGTCTTTCATGTCAATTTTCTTGATTTTCAATAATTTGGACATCATCCTTTTAAGTTTTGGGTGAGTTTTTTTTCAAAAAAGATACCGGATTTTTCAAAGTTCACCATTTGTCCTGCGGCCAAGCTAAATTCATGCAATACACTTAACAAATGTTTACAACTTTGCAAGTTAGCTTTGTAAAAATGATGCTGCGAAAAAAAGATGATTGATGGGGGTGTTATTCCTACTAATTTTTATACCCTGAATTTTTTTTGATTTTTGTTTATCTAAAAGTAGTCTTGAAAAAACTTTCATGCATGTTAGGAATAAGTAGGGGGAAAGTGGATCCCCCTGTCTTAAGCCTCTTGTAGGTTTAAAGAAATCCCCTGCAGTTCCATTTAATAAAACTGCGATGGAAGCAGTGGAGATACATTGTTGTATCAGTATGCACCAATCTTTACAGAAACCCAGATTGTCCATAGCTGTTAACAAGAAATCTCAGCTTACCCTGTCGAAGGATTTCGACATGTCAATCTTGACACCTAACCCCCCAATTTTTGATTTTTTATGGTTTATTGCGTAAATTAGTTCATGAGCTACTAAGATATTGTCAGTGACTTGCCTATTAGATAAGAAAGCTGATTGGAAAGGAGAGATTAGCTTTTCCAGTAAACTTTTCATTCTGCCAGCTAACAGTTTAGATATAACCTTATATGGGATATTGCACAGACCAATTGGTTTAAAGTCAGAAGGTGATTTTGGTTCTTTTGATTTAGGAATTAAGAAAAGAAATGTTTTATTCAGTTATGGGTTTAACTTTTTTGTTGACCAGAACTCTTGAATTAGACCTACCAGTTGTTCTCCTACCAAAGACCAGTTATGTTTAAAGAAACAAACTGGAAACCCATCTGGCCCAAGAGATTTGTTTCGCTTCATGTTCATCCCAAATCTCCTCAGAATTGGGCATTTTCATAAGTAACTCGTTATCTGCTTCCATTACTCCTACTGATAGATGAGAGAATAAGTTCTCATGCTTCTCAGTAGGCAAAGCTGTGAAAAGTTTTTCAAAATAGTTTTTTAGCTCTACTACTATTTTTTTTTTATCCTTGACTTCATTGGTATCCGAGTTTAACAAACAATCAATTATGTTTCTCTTCCTTCTTTTAACTGTTTTTAGGTGAAAATATCTTGTGTTTATTTCTCCCAGATTCACAATATTATCTCTAGATAATTGTTTAACTATTGCATCTTCAGTATTGTATAATTGTTCTAAACTTAGCATTTTGAGTTTAGTTGTTTTTGATTTTTTTATACATTTTTTTCTTGTTTAAAGTTTCTAAATCAGATAGAAGCTTCTGTTAGAGCATAGCTCAGTTGAAGCCACCAAGCGTTGGTATGTCAAGTCTGGTTGTCATATTTTAGTGAATCAAAACTCATTTAAAGAGTCGCTTGATTATATACTAGAGTCAACTTCGTATAGGTTAGCTTGAAAGTGTTAAGATATGAGACTTACAAGTATTACATGAAGACTTGAAGAATATGAAGAAGTATGGAGCTACAACGAAAACATCATCCTTCCTCTTGAGGTTAGTAATATTTGACTTGAACTGTTTATTTCCCTAACGTATCTTTCAAGTCGTGCATATTGAAAACATAACTGCGAAGCTGTTTATGAAACTCTAGTTAGACATAGTATTAAGGAATACAATACGAGGTTTATTGCTTAACCATTAAACTTTGTATATAAGATATCGACATGATCATATGAATGCTATTGTGATTATGTATGGGTATGAGTGAAGATTTCTTCCTAGGAAACTATGTTTTACATTCATTTAAAGGAAGTAAGTTCATAAACTTGTTTTGTGAATCGAAAGGGAAATCGATAGGCTCATTAGTATTGTTATTCATTGCAAATCTATTTTGAATTACCAATATGTGTGTTTAGTATAACAGCTCATAAACTTGTTTATGTATCTTGGTAAAACTATTCACGAGGCCTGACTTATGTATTGGTATGACTTTTATTAGTGAAAACGATCTTAAGTAATCACTCAAGATGGTATGATCGATGCCTTGTAAATAACAACCTTTATCTAGTCATTAGGGAACCGATCCTAGTAAGAGGTGCAACAAATTTACAAGGGGGAATCGATCCTTGTAAGAGGTGCAACACGTTTTTAGTAGATGGGGGAACCGATCCTATGAACATGTGCACCAAGTTTGTAGTTTTGGGAGAACCGATCCTATGGACATGTGCAACCGAATACAGGTAGTTACCATAAGTTGTGGGGAACTGAAAAAGCGTGGGTCTAACAACCACACCCAATACTATATTCTTTTATTGCAGTTTGGCAATTCTTTTGTTGTTCCTTATGAATCTCCAACACGTGCTTTGAACATGGTTTGCATTTCCACAAAACGAACAAATCAATAAGGATTCTTTGTTTTGTTGAATTGCCTCCTGTTTATCACAACCATCAACCTTTATTTTTCCATGATCAATAAGAACAAATGGGTTGATTATGCCTGCATTTTTGCCTTTAAATCCTAAACCATTTGTGTCTCCAAAGGATTTCTGACCGAATAGCATTGCTGAAATTTTGTCAGAACTTCCAGATAATCTTTTTTTCCTTTAGAGCTATGGTTCTGGTGAGTTTATCATTAAGACAGTCTATCTCAAGATTTTTCACATGGATTGATGATTCAAGTTTCTTCAATGAAGCTTTTAATTGAAGATTTTCATGAAGAATCTCTATATTCAAGAATTCAAAAATCTCTGTGTCAGACTCAAGTTCTGAATCAGAAATTGAGTACGTGGATGTTTCTGCTGCAAGAGCTGAGGATTCATTACATCCATCAGACGTATCCAAGACGTTGACATTTAAATATTTTTCTTCTATTGAATCATCTGAAGCAAATGCTGACAAGAGACGTTTTTCACATCTATTGCTTCTTTTTACAAAATCTTTGATCCTTTCTGTTATCAGTGATTTATCGAAACCAACATCATTGGAAAAACATTCATCATCCCAAGACAATTTAGAGTCTCCACTTGAGTTGGAAATAACATTGAATGCAGATGTTCGAACAAAATTTTGATCAAGAGTTCTTATCTTTCCAACAAGAGTATTTCTGGAAAGAGTATTAAGGTTATTTCCCTCAACGATGGCATGCTTCTTAGAATCGTATCTAGATGGCAGCTATCTGAGAATTTTCATCACAATGTCTTTTTCAGGAATGGTCTTACCTAATGCAAATGATGCATTAAAAATTTCAGACACTTTGTGATTAAACTCATCAAATGTTTCTTCATCTTCCATACGAAGGTTTTCCCAATCATAATTTAGGTTTTGAAGCCTATCTTCTTTCTCATTGGTATTTTCTTCAAATGCGGTTTCCAAGATATCACATGCTTCTTTAGACATAGTGCACGTAGTCACATGGTGCTGAAGATCTGGGGTAATGGCATGTATGATAGCATTCAAGCCGTTAGAATTTTGCTTTGCAACAAGAATTTCTTCTGGACTATATCTACCAATATCCTTCGGTATAGATACATCACCTTCTGTATTAACTGGAGGATCATAGCCGTTAACAACACGTACCCATGTTTGAAAATCACGAGCTTGAAGAAAAGCACGCATAACAATTTTCCACCATAAGTAGTTTGAGCCATCGAAGACTGGTGGTACGTTTATGGAGATAAAATTTCTGTCCATAGAGTCAGATCGCTACAAACACAGACTTGTAAGGTCTTTAAACGTGTTTGCCTGCTCTGATACCAATTGAAAAAGTGGGGGTCTAACAACCACACCCAATATTTCGATTAGCAATATGTATGGACTAACTCCAATATACTTTTAAGAGAATCAACTAGACAGTCATACTCAATCTTAATAAAAGTATATCAAAGAGTTAAATCTCTCTTTTCTCGATTCAATATTTACTCAAGAAAATAGAAATCTGCGAGTCTAATTGAATACAAGAGAAATCACTTGAACGGTACCAAAGACCAATGTTCAAGTATCAATCAACTTCATCAACAACCAAAGGTTGGATTTCCCAAATGAATGATTCAATGCACAACCTGTGATATTTCAATTATATAACAAAATATAATGCGGAAAAGAAATAACACAGACACCAGAAGTTTTGTTAACGAGGAAACCGCAAATGCAGAAAAACCCCGGGACCTAGTCTATATTGAACACACATTGTATTAAGCCGCTACAGACACTAGCCTACTACAAACTAACTTCGGTATGGACTGTAGTTGAACCCCAATCAATCTCACACTGATTCAAGGTACAGTTCCGCTCCTTACGTCTCTGATCCCAACAGGATACTACGCACTTGATTCCCTTAGCTGATCTCACCCACAACTAAGAGTTGCTACGACCCAAAGTCGAAGACTTTAATAAACAAATCTATATCACACAGAAAAGTCCATGGTAATAGATAAATCTGTCTCCCACAGAAATACCTACAAGGTTTTGTTCCGTCTTTTGATAAATCAAGGTGAACAGGAACCAATTGATAAACCAGACTTATATTCCCGAAGAACAACCTAGTATTATCAATCACCTCACAATAATCTTAATCGGCTAGCGAAAGAAGATATTGCGGAATCACAAACGATGAGACGAAGATGTTTGTGACTACTTTTATATCTTACCTATCGGAGAAATCAATCTCAAGCCAATCTTACGATTGTACTTAGTACGATAGAAACAGTAAGATCAGATAATACAACTACAAGAAAAGTAGTATCGGTCTGGCTTCAAAATCCCAATGAAGTATTCAAGTCGTTAACCTACAGGGTCTCGGTAGAAACCTAAGGTTAAAGGAGAATCGACTCTAGCTAATACAATTAGTATCACACAGGAGGTGTGGGGTTTAGGTTTACCAGTTGCTAGAGTTCTCCCTTATATAGTCTTTCAAATCAGAGTTTGCAATCAATGTTAACAAAGCATTCAATATTCACCGTTAGATGAAAACCTGATTAGATTCAAGCTAATATCTTTTAAACGTTCGATCAAAACTTAGCTTGTTACACACAAATGAAATGCATGTTTATCTAGGTTTGTGTAACCGTACCCAAACATGTACATCTAGTTGGTTCAACAGTAGTTAACCAAGTGGTTATCCATATGAGCACTTTCATATCAACCATATTCTTCTTTACCACAACTAGTTCAAATGACTCAAATGAACTAGTTAGAGAGTTGTTCAATTTCTTAGATCTTTATAATAGACACAATTGAAACAAAAACGATTTGATTCACTCGAATTGATTCATGAACTTTATAGCCACGGTTTGCAAACTTGCATTCCTTAGTTTATATAAGTTTAAGTTCACGAATAATCGTTTTTAGAAAATAACCAACTTAAGTACGCGGACTGGTACGCGGACTTAAGTACCCGGAATAAGTTTGTTTTCAATTCACAAACTCCAGCAGAAATTCTCGGGATGAGAACCTCTGACAGTACGCGGACTGGGTACGCCGACTCTAGTTCTGGTTTTCCTGAGAAGCAAAGTACGCATACTTTGGTTCAAGGAATAAGGACTTATACATGTATGAGTTACCACACAATCCTAATATCCAACCATGGTTATATAAACTAAACTCTCATTTCAATCATTAAAACAATCAGTGAAAGAGGCGCCAAAAATTGATGTATTTTTTAAAGTGGTAAATAAGATTCGTTCAACTCGGACTTGGTGAGATTGGTTTAAGACTTAAAAATAAAATATGTACACAAGTTTGTCACAAAATATCGAGAAAACTGGGATTCGGGTTTCCACCATTAATCACATTCAATTGGTTCGTATATTGATTCAAAACAATTCTAGCTCTTTTATGGACTCTATTTCTTTGCCAAAGGTAGATTTTGTAACAGATTAATTGTAAATCATAAGCATGACACATCAAAAGCTCTAAGTCTACGCATACGTCATCAGACAAAATCACAACTAATTAATAAAAATCATAAATCAATTAAATCAATGCAAAAAGTCATGAAGAACCATTATAGTTACCAAGCAATTGTGAAACATGGCCTCCCCCGTCGTCCCATTGTTGGGGTTTAGCTCCTCATATCAAAAACACTCTCAAAATAATAACTCATGGCTGAATAGTGTTTTATTGAAGAAATAACGAGTTTGTAACAGATATAATTGTTACAGAGCCTGCTATTACATAACCTACTATTACAGAGAAATCTAACAGTAATAATTGTTGGCGAAGTGTTATAAATTTGAAAGAAAAGGTGACGGTGTTTCTGTCTTCTTCCTTCTTCTCTGTGATGATCGAAAACGCCTCTGCAACCTTCGTTTCTCTCCCGCAGCTTCACAGACTTTACCCCAAACTCCCGATAATCCTCTTGGGACTCGTATCAACCCTTTTTATACGTAACAGGGTCCAAAATCCCGAGAAATCTTCCACTTGCCTCCTCCAAAAGTCTCGGACTTTTTTTTCTCATTTTATTCTCCTACACGTCTCTGCCTTGTTCAATTATTTCCTAAACTCCGTCCAAACATTATAGAAATAATTTTTGGGGAATATCTTCTCCATACCTTCACGTACCTTCCATATATATCCACTATTCCCGGAAATATTCTTTCTTTTGTCCCGTGAAACCAAGAAAACCCGAGACCCTGTTTAACTCAAACTACGATGATCTGGTCCAAGTTTTTCGATTAGAACACCCATTCAATCCCTGGTTATCCCAAACGAGTTTATCCAAAGCAAAAACAACGATTGAATCTCCCTACAACTGGCCCAAAACTCAAAACAAACCCGATAAAAGTTTCCTCTCCTGTTTTGCTTTAACACGACTCTGCAGCCAACTATGATCGATCATAAGACATACATCAGGCCTGTTATGATCCAACAGATCCATCCCAACGAATATTTGCAATTGAATCTCATTCAGTCACGTCCAAGTTTCGAATCCAAACTCTGACAGCGCTGGTTCATTTTCCCGCCAGTTTCTTAATTCAAACGGTGATGAAGAAGGGTATCCCCCTATCATCTGATGGGGTGTGAATAGCACTTTGGGTGCAAATAACGGTGGGTTACCCTTTATCAACTGTGTGCCCCTTTTCCACTTGAGGGGTGCGAATAGTAATTTTGTCCCACGAGCACAAAAACCACTTTTCGAGCCAATTTCGCCGCAAAAACTTATTTCTCCAAAAACACCCACAAAAACATAAAATAATCAAATAACTACAAAATCGAGCACTAACAATACACATAATTGAGACCAAAATAGACACATAAATGCGTCTATCAAATACCCCAAACTTATTATTTTCTAGTCCTCGAGCAAATCAAATCTAGAAAATAAAATCATAACTCACTGTCGCAGGCATCGTCGGTTGCATTTAGCTTATGCAACAAGCCTTTAAACCCCTAGGTGGACCTATTGGCCGAGTTATAGTCTCGGAAGGGCTTACAAGAGATACACCCACAAAACCTTTACTCCATACCCTAGCTATCTAGGCAGAACCTTGGAAGGCACTAAAGAATCTCCTTGGTCGACATACTTATTGACTACATGAGGAAGTAACTTGATGCGAAATTCCAATTGTTGTACACGAATTTGCACTCAAGCATACTAAAGTTCATATATAAGTGACAAAGCTCTACTCAGATAGTCGCACTATGGACATCAATATCCGGAGTTAAAAAATCACATGGATAGATTAAGAGATGGATATAGAGAAAATCATAGATGGTTTTGATGTTGACTAGGCGAACGGTATTTCTCATATCTGTCTGAAGGCCACTGCGAAAATGAACCTATCCTAATGGACTGAGATACTAGTCTGACTAATATAACACAACTGGCATATACAAGGGTACCCGTGGTCGATTTTATTGAATTTATTCTGGTTGGTCTAGTGGTCTGGTCTACATTTTTATTTTCATTTTCTTTCTTTCAGAATAATTCTTTCTTTTTCTTTCTCTTTTTCACTTTTTCTTTTTCACTTTTTTTTTTTTTGTATCTCAATCACTCTATCTCACCCTAGCAGTGGTAACAACTTGATTCGTGAGCCCCACCTAATCACTTAGAGAAACATATTTTTAAAAAGAAAACAAAATAAAAATAGAAGGTGAAAAGGACTCAACGAGATATGGCGAAACTACCATGTTATTTCTAAAACCTGAGCTCTGTGCTTTTATGAATAGACTCTTTAGATGTTTTCATCTAATCAGATTGGTTCCTCAACTCCTACAACCAAGATGCTTCCATACACTTAGATTGGTTAGTACCATCCTTAATAAGCATAAATTTCTAGGCTCTGGAGTTTAATAGTGCAACTAAAATGTTTCTCCCATACCCCTAAACTTAAATCTAACATTGTCCTCAATGTTCTAAAGATGAAATTAAAAGCATGAACAAGGAGAAATTGTTACCATTTGAAGCAAAAGAGTTAAGGAAAGATATTACCGTGTTGCGTGAGCATGGGTTACCTCCCAATAAGTGCTAAGTTTAACTTCTTCATCCAGACTAAGAAAGAATTAATCACCTCATATCATAAAGCAATAACCGAAACAACTGTGGATTATATGCATCAAAAAGTGTTAACAGAGATAAAAGGAAACTGCAACAAACCAATAATAAACATAGCACACCCTTTCCTAGTTTCCTGTTTAAGACAACTACATCTAGTTGAGGTTCGGGTTCTATTAAGGGGTCTAAATAAAAAAAATTCATGGGATGCACCTCTTGATAAGTAAGATTTGAAATATCAGGTTCTAAGGGCTGGAAAAATTTAGAAGCACACAATAATAACCTGAATAATTGAGGATCCTCTAAGTCAATCAGATTTGACTCGCACAGTTGACCATAATGAGAGTGGTGGTCATTCTTAAGCAAATGTATCGTTTCCATTTTCCTAAAGTACTTAGGCTTAGTCTCAAAACTTAGTAACTGACAAATTTCAAATTCAAATGTCCCCACAATTGGTTGAAAACTATTTGGTGAGAAAACAAAGTCAATTTTAGTATTATCGTCTGGGTAAACCACATCGACCAGAGGATGGGTTTCTAACAACTAAACTTCTTCTTGGACATCATTAGGTTCAGGAAAACGTGTATGAAGATAATCTTTTAAAATAGTTGAGGCACATAAGTCAAGTCCCAAGTGAGGGACCTTTCTAAGAGTTTAAGCACATAGAGAATGATAATCACCCCCAAACTTAGAGTTTTCAGTGTCTCTAGAAAGACTAGTCACAACTTCCGTAATTTCTAGGTCATCAGATTCCTGAAAATGGTTAATTGATTCTTCTAAGTTAGGCTCATCCTTACTCATCTCTACGAGCTCATTTTCTTTGTGTGAGACTATTGTTTCTAAATCGCTAGACTCAAAATAAACTCGTTCCTCTAAAGCACTATTGGCTTCGTAATCAAAAGGAAATATTGCATCATCTAAAATAGTGGTATCTCTAGTCAAATCCTCTTCCTTTTGAATAGGTGAATAATAATCATTAAAATTATTTGGATTTGAGCTAGAATCATTATAAAGCTCAATTGGAGTAATAAATTCCTGATCACTATGCCTATTATACTTCATTAGCAATATCCTCATCATATTCATCATAATAACATGAAAATGATCGAACCTCATCTAAACAAGTAGTGTTACCAATTCTAACCTCGTCATCTTGATTATGTGAATAACTATCCTCGTTTTCAAGGGTGCTATTGGAAACACTGTATTGGAAATTAAGATTATTTCGAGCAAGTCTTTCGTTCGTCTCAGCCATCAGCTTGAGGGATTCCTCTATAGAAGGTTTATTCATTGGTGCAGTTTGTCCGTTCATTTTCAACACAAACCTATTTGTCTGTTCAGTTAACTGCTTGAGAGACTCTTCTATAGAAATGGAGGTATCATAAATAGCACTAGGGTATAACTGTTTGATTAAATCATTCAACGGGGAACTATCACTATTATATTCCTTATTTTCTTGCTCGTATGACCGGTGTGCGTGCAGATAGTAATTGGGATCACCATGGTATGAGCCATAACCTTCAAAAGGTTGATGTTCCCAACCACTATTCACACTATGGTCAAAGTTGTAACGTCCATTTGGAAACTCAGTCGGATATTCATTGTATTGGCTATTGTAATACCAGTTCGACATACTTTTGTGTACGTGCAAATACAAGGTCGACTAAAATTGGGTAAGCTCAGGTTACCTTTAGCAAAATATACCTACATTCAAAGACTGGTCAAAGGTACAAGGCTAAGGCTTGTGGTGTTTCAGATGATAACGCCCAGAGGGTTCACCGTACTAAACCACGTGTTTTCCTAATTATCGGTAATCTGACGATGCAATCGGTGTGTGCACGTGCTTTTAACACAAAAGAAACCCACTGACAGGGGATTCGTGGGTGGATAGAGTCTTACCTCACGTACCAGATGGGCGATGAACCGTTGAAGTCGACTCAGGTCACCGACTTCTATGTCAGTGTACGAACCTGATGGGCCGAGACAGTATCGTAACTGTTGTCCTTCCCTGCAAAACAATTTATATTTAATTTTAACCCTTCCTTAGGGTTTAAAAATAATAATGTCCAAGTCCAAAATAATATCCAAAAAGAAAAAGAAAAATTCCAACAAATCAAACCCTAATACAGTTTCTAAAAATAAAAAGAAAGAAAATAAAAAATAACTATATACAAAATAACTATATACAAAATATTCTTCACTCCTTTTGGACTCCTCTTTTCTTTTCTTTTTTTGTGATGCTTTCCTTTTATAGCACTTTTTCTTTCCTTGTAGCTTCGCTCCAAATCTGAAAAGACTCAAAAAAATACCAAAAGCGAAAAAAAAAAAAAAAAAAAAAAAAAAAAAACCTAAAAAAACCTAAATACAAGTCCTCGTCGGCGGCGCCAAAAATTGATGTAGTTTTTAAAGTGGTAAATAAGATTCGTTCAACTCGGACTTGATGAGATTGGTTTAAGACTTAAAAATAAAATATGTACACAAGTTTGTCACAAAATATCGAGAGAACTGGGATTCGGGTTTCCACCATTAATCACATTCAATTGGTTCGTATATTGATTCATAACAATTCTAGCTCTTTTGTGGACTCTATTTCTTTGTCAAAGGTAGATTTTGTAAAAGATTAATTGTAAATCATAAGCATGACGCATCAAAAGCTCTAAGTCTAAGCATACATCATCAGACAAAATCACAACTAATTAATAAAAATCATAAATCAATTAAATCAATGCAAAAAGTCATGAAGAACCATTATAGTTACCAAGCAATTGTGAAACATGGCTTCCCCCGTCGTCCCAGTGTTGGGGTTTAGCTCCTCATATCAAAAACACGCTCAAAATAATAACACATGGCTGAATAGGTTTTTTATTGAAGAAATAACGATATTGTAACAGATATAATTGTTACAGAACCCGCTGTTACAGACCCTACTGTTACAGAGAAATCCTAACAGTATAATTGTTGGAGAATTGTTACAAATTTGAAAGAAAAGGTGTCGGTGTTTCTGTCTTCTTCCTTCTTCTCTGTGATGATCGAAAACGCCTCTGCAACCTTCGTTTCTCTCCTGCAGCTTCACAGACTTTACCCCAAACTCCCGATAATCCTCCTGGGACTCGTATCAACCCTTTTTATACGTAACAGGGTCCAAAATCCCGAGAAATCTTCCACTTTCCTCCTCCAAAAGTCTCAGAATTTTGTTTCTCATTTTATTCTCCTACACGCCTCTGCCTTGTTCAATTATTTCCTAAACTCCGTCCAAACATTATAGAAATAATTTTTGGGGAATATCTTCTCCATACCTTCACGTACCTTCCATATATATCCACTATTCCCGGAAATATTCTTTCTTTTGTCCCGTGAAACCAAGAAAACCCGAGACCCTGTTTAACTCAAACTCCGATGATCTGGTCCAAGTTTTTCGATTAGAACACCCATTCAATCCATGTTTAGCCCAAACGAGTTTATCCAAATCAAAAACAACGATTAAATCTCCCTAAAACTGGCCCAAAGCTCAAAACAAACCCGAGAAAAGTTTCCACTCCTGTTTTGCTTCAACACGACTCTGCAGCCAACTCTGATCGATCAGAAGATATACATCAGGCCTGTTATGCTCCAAAAGATCCATCCCAACGAATATTTGCGATTGAATTTCATTCAATCACGTCCAAGTTTCGAATCCAAACTCTGCCAGCGCTGGTTCATTTTCCCGCCAGTTTCTTAATTCAAACGGTGATGAAGAAGGGTATCCCCCTATCATCTGATGAGGTGCGAATAGCACTTTGGGTGCAAATAGTAGATTGGGGTGCAAATAACGGTGAATTACTCCTTATCAACTGTGTTCCCCTTATCCACTTGAGGGGTACAAATAGTAATTTTGTCCCACGAGCGCAAAAACCACTTTTCGAGCCAATTTCGCCGCAAAAACTTATTTCTCCAAAACACCTACAAAAACATAAAATAATCAAATAACTACAAAATCGAGCACTAACAATACACATAATTGAGACCAAAATAGACACATAAATGCGTCTATCAGATTCCGTAGTGAGAGAAAATCTCACACTAATACCACTTAAATGGTATTAGAACACCTTCCTTACTGTGTGCCAATTTTTGTGTAAGGAAGAAGAAAGTTCAAGGAAGTTTTGTGTAGATTACGGGAATAAAATCTAGTAATTGAAAATACTTAAGACATTCGTATTTATGGGAATATTATATTTTCGAAAAAAAATAAATATATAAAAATGACCTTCTATTCTTTGGTCATTCCTTATCCGAACTATGGGTCTGGATCCAATGTCTTCTCTTGATAAGATGCTAGATCAGAAAGATCTCTTGAAGAATAAATCTTCATCATCTCAGGACGAGAAATCAAGGAGTGAGATCAAAAATAGAGATTGGCTTAGCAAGAAATAAAGATGGAATATGCCGAAGAAAGATCAGTGTATTGAAGCATTGACACACTTCTGTGTCCAATCCAAGACCGAATTACATGTTCTTGCAGAATCCTTCTCGAAAATAACTCAACTGCAAGAAATTCGGGTCAAGCAACAAGGTTATCTACTGGAAGAATTTCACAAGTGGAAGTGCGAAAGTAATAACCTATCCTTCACCGGTGCTGAGATGAAGGAGTAAATCCAGAAAAATAGACTTCAGTTTTTTGATTTCTTTCAATAATTGTAAAGTCTATTATGAATAAAACTATCTTATTATTATGAATAAAATTATTATTTTATAATATTTATTGTGATAGTTTTCGGTTACATAGCCCGTGCTTGAATGCTTTATTTTATTGCTATGTATGTTTATGGGATGTTTGATTTCGGTTTCATTACTTTGATATTCAATCTCATAATGTGTGAACCCTTATGGTTTGGGTGACTTTTCATTTAGCGGGATTAAGTTCTAGCCAATGTTGGTAGGCTTTATCAAAGGATCATGAGGGGACCCTGTAGAAACAATATGTGAAAAAGTCACAATATGTTCAATCTTTTGTTTTTAACATAAAAGCATATGTGTTTCGAGGTTTCAACTTTTGCATCGCATAGTTAAAACCGGTTTTCAACCTTTCTATGGTAAAGGTTGGTTGTTGTTGTTCTTTTGTTTTGCGAGAGGATGACAACATGATGATATTCTCCACGGAAAGATATGAAGAAAAGGAGAAGAGGATGCGGAATTTAAGGTAACAATCTTGTTAGTTAATTGTTTTCCTGTTTAAGAAAAGCATGATTTTATTTCATATTCTTATTGCTTTTGCTTAAAAAGTTTTCGGTACAATTGATGTTGATTCCATTATGTGTGTATGGATGTTTGATTGTGATTCAATTGTTTCCGGTTAAGAAAAACTATTGTTCTCTTTCGTTATTGTTTGGTATCAATTATTTAGGCTTACAAAATTTCGGTGCTATAATGTCTATGTTTGTTTCAATTGCTTCCGGTTAAGATAAATGATTATGCAAGTTGATTTATTTGGTTTGTATGGATTGTTTATGGCTTAACAAAAGTATTTCGGGATTATTTGTTTAGTCCAAGTGATTTCCGGATAAGAGAAACTAAGTTTTTCGGATCTTAGCTAGTTAACTAACCTAGTATTTGTCTTGTTTAAAAGTGACAGGTCTAAGTTATTTTTGGGAATAATTAGAATCTGATGAGAAAAATAAAGTTAATTCTCATCGTTATTTTGGTCTTATCGAACAAGCGATTGTACTTGTACAATCGGGTTAGCAAAAGAACTAAGGTGCTTAGTCGATTTTTGATGTGTTAAACTATTAGGGAAAATTGCTTCGGGAAATTGTTTCCTAGATAACCTGTTAAAAACAAATTACTTGTAGTTTCAGTTTGGATATTGGTTATCTAAAATGGTGTGTAAAACCCTCGTGCTCAACTCTTATAGGTTTGCAAATTCTCTTTGTGAGATTTGTAAGATCCTCTCGGTTTGTCCTTTATTTTTTTTTTCGTTTCTTTGTCATTTTGTGACAAAAATGGGAGAAATATATGGAGTAAACAAGTGATATTAACTTGTTGTGAGTTGGTATCACTAAGGGAAAGGACATTTGTGCTAAAACGTTTATTCTAACGAAAAGAGTGAAAGCATAGACTAAGATGGAGTCACATACCATATGATATGTAGTTATGAGGAACTACATGGAAATAACAAAGACATGCGGATTGAAAATCTACCTATCTGACCTTTAGGAGGAGTATTAGCTTTGTTATTATAATGTCAGCATCGGCATTTAAGGATTGAATTTAATGCAGGTTTTGTGTTGTTGAACTTGGAATCAAGCGTATGTGTATAATGAATTTTTGTAATTTATTTATCCATATGATGTAAGAGTTTTGTCACCAAATTTGACAAACGGGGAGATTGTCAGAGGATAGCTCGGTTGAACCCACCAAGCGTTGCTATGTCAAGTTTGGTTTTCATATTTTAGTGAATCAAAACTCATTTAAAAAGTCGCTTGATTATATACTAGAGTCAACTTCGTATAGGTTAGCTTGAAAGTGTTAGGATATGAGACTTACAAGTATTACATGAAGACTTGAAGAATATGAAGAAGTATGGAGCTACAACGACAACATCATCCTTCCTCTTGAGGTTAGTAATATTTGACTTGAACTGTTTCTTTCCCTAACGTATCTTTCAAGTCGTGCATATTGAAAACATAACTGCGAAGCTGTGTATGAAACTCTAGTTAGACATAGTATTAAGGAATACAATACGAGGTTTATTGCTTAACCATTAAACTTTGTATATAAGACATCGACATGATCATATGAATGCTATTGTGATTATGTATGGGTATGAGTGAAGATTTCTTCCTAGGAAACTATGTTTTACATTCGTTTAAAGGAAGTAAGTTCATAAACTTGTTTTGTGAATCGAAAGGGAAATCGCTAGGCTTATTAGTATTGTTATTCATTGCAAATCTATTTTGAATTACCAATATGTGTGTTTAGTATAACCGCTCATAAATTTGTTTATGTATCTTGGTAAAACTATTCACGAGGCCCGACTTATGTATTGGTATGACTGTTATTAGTGAAACCGATCTTAAGTAATCACTCAAGATGGTATGATCGATGCCTTGTAAATAACAACTTTTATCTAGTCATTGGGGAACCGATCCTAGTAAGAGGTGCAACAAGTTTACAAGAGGGAATCGATCCTTGTAAGAGGTGCAACACGTTTTTAGTAGATGGGGGGAACCGATCCTATGAACATGTGCAACAAGTTTGTAGTTTTGGGGGAATCGATCCTATGGACATGTGCAACCGAATACAGGTAGTTACCATAAGTTGTGGGGAACCGATCCTAGTACCTAGTCAATCGAATTTTGGTAACTAGCGTGACTATGCACAGTACTCACATGGAGGTAGAACCAAACTTGTTTTGGTAGAACCGTGAAACCCATAAATGGTGATTTGATAGGATAATCTATCACATAGTTCTTGGAATTCAGACGAACCAATTCTAAACTTGTTTGGAAGTGTGGCAAATCGTTTCCAAGGTTGTAAGTATGAAAAAGGACTTGCAAAGTAAAGATGTCAACATACTTTGAACATGTGCAATAACTCTTATCATTAATTGTTCCAAGATATTCGTTAATCGCTAAAGGAGAATCCCATGATCGAAATAAATTGAGAATCTTTTAATTAAGGTTTCTCAGTTTTTATATGCTATTTAATTTCCAGCAATTAAATGCATATCTTTAGAAAATAATAATTAGTAATGTGCATTTACTGATTATAGATTTTTCTATTGGGATTTCGATCAATATCTGGACAGTGCATTTCCAGGAGTTATGAAAAACGATTTTGTGTTTATTGCATACCTTTGAGAATATTCAGTTTTGGAAATTCCTTGGTGTCCAAACTTCTTTGTCTATAAATATTGAAGTTTGCATTTCTAGCAAACTAATCCTCAGAGCTAGCAAAACTACCTAGTTGTATTGTTACTGGTGGAACCGCCTATTCGGAAAGAAAAGTAACCTAATTAGGTGAAATCTCTTACGACCGTCAGTTTAAATACTTCTTTGGGATTGAGAAGCTCTATTAGTATCGTTGGTGGGAAACTAGATAACTGCAGTTTATTATTAGTTTTCGATTGATTTGATTGACTAATTTTCGATTGATTTGATTGACTAACAGTTGTTGAACTTTGATTGCACCTAGTTTGTTTATGCTTGAGAATCTTCTCTTTTGATATAAGATTCACTCAAACTAGATCGAAGTTTCGACGGGGATCTTTAGAATGTTTGTAGATCTAAAGACGTCTTGTGATAATCCAACGTTAACAGACTCCGTTATGTGTGTGATTGATCACATGAGATTCAAGTTGATTTTGTGTGCAGGTGCTAATTGAAGACTAAAGAAGATTTGAAGACAATAAGACATTTTGGGTTCATAATCTTTGGTGTGCACAATACTTGTTTCAGATGGAAAGGGATCCAACTATAATCGGTTTATCTTTGTGATAGATTGGATTGGTTAGTTGAGTAGATCGGCAACAATACACTTCTTTGTGATTAATAATATTGATTGCAGAGTCTAACAATTAGTTCGGTAGTTGTTGAGAGATTGTTCTAAGGACCCGACAAAGGACTTTATTGGTTAAACGGAAGAGCCTTTGTCGGACTCATATCACGTTGTTTGAAAAGAGTTGTTACCGAACAGATTTGTTGTTCCTTTACTGTTTGGAATACGAACCAAATGAATTGTTCCAAGTGCATGACTTATTAACAAGTTGGAGGCGCAGGGATACTGAGGAAACTAGGTGAACTATAGGTTTAGTTGCTTGGTCTCAACTATACGAAGTTGGTTTGGTTTTGTATGGAGGCTTAATTCTGGGAGTATTCAATTCTGGACTAGGTCCCGGGGTTTTTCTGCATTTGCGATTTCCTCATTAACAAAATCTTGCTGTGTCTTTTACTTTTTTTTCCCGCAATTATAATTGTTTAATTATAATTAGAAGTAAAATACACAAACGTTAATTCCTATTTTACTTGATGGACAATCCCTAGAGTTTGGTTAAGTCCGAACCTATTATAAAGTAAACATGCTTCGTTGTTGTATTATCTCGATCTTGTATCCATAGTCAATCACACAAGTTATCTTGTTGTCGTATTGTCTCGATCTCGTATCCATAGACAATCACACGAAGTGTGAACCGATTAGTTGTATTGTCTCGACTCAGTCTATAGACAATCACTTTCTGAGAAAGGACTTATAGGTGGAAAAGTTTCAGATTGAGGTATATTTGGGTACCCAAGTCTTTTCAGCTTCTTAATTTTCTTTTTTGGTAAACCACATTTTTCTTCCAAAAAGTTAGCTGGTTACCTACATTTTCTAGGTTTTTTATCATGGACATTGTTGGTTCCTATTTATCAGTATTCCATCAAGAGTAATAAGATCAATGCAAGATTTTTGTTTTAACCAAGTGTCAAAAAATTTAAAGGAAAAGGATGAGTTGCTCTTATTATGTCCTTCTATGTTCATTAATAAGGGAGAGTGGTCAGATCCTACTGGAACCAAAATCCTTAGAGAGGCGTCTCTGAATTGGTCTTGCCATATAGAATTTATAAATGCTTTATCCAGTCTCTCTTGGATATTTTCAGCCCCTTCTCTATGGTTATTCCAAGTAAAAGCTGCTCATTCCTAGCCGAAATACCCTGATTGAGATTTCTTCAAAAAATCTCCAAGATTCTAGCTTGGATGGTTGATAAGGAGAGCCATAAAATCCTGTTAACAACCATTCTTTTTCTAAAAAGTTGGTTTTAACAAGGACATTAATCATATCAATACTAGATTGCAATATTTCAAAACTAAAACCATCTACCCATGTCATAGCTAATCCCCCTGCTATACCCACTGGGTCTACTATAAAAACATTTGGAAAATCAGATAAAAAGTTTCTAACCTCAGATCTCTTTTTCTTTTCATGACAAAAACACAACATCTGGGTTCTCTGAGTTAATCAAAAATTTAAAATGTTGATTTGTTTTCTTTGATCCAAAATCTTGGGCATTCCAAGCTAGGATTGTGATAATGATTCAAATATGACAATAAGGATTAAAAGTATGTAAGGTAGCTAACTATGATTCCAAATAACTATTTAGGAAATCAATACTTCTACGAATTCAATACTTATATTGGTTATGTATACTAGCAAGGTTATGATAAAAGGAGAAGAAAAAATAGTAAATGGAATTTGAAATTAAGAGATAAGTGTATAGAATTTGTTACCTGGATCCCTTTCCCCTTTTTGTCAGTATCTTTGGTATTTTCAGTAGCAGCAACAGTATTCATCTCATTTCATCCTAAATTTGGTAATGGCACTGGACTTGAAATTATATTCTCGATGACATCATAATCTATAAAGGAACCATATTGCTCAATCATCAAATCACTAGTAACATTTTGATTAACCTCTTCAGAATTTAATCCTAAGGAGCTTCTCAGTCTCAATCGGAGAATTAATCGACATTCTGAAAGCTGCCTGACTAGCCTGAATCTCTAATTCTCTGTAAGGAGAATAAATTCATCTTCATCCTCTTCAATTGAATTGGAGAAGGAGTAATGAGCATCAACAGTTGTGAAATCGAAGTTAGGTCTTGAAAAACCTTGATACACCACCACCCGAGCGTACCAGATTCAGGTGGAAAGTTATCATTAATTGGAGATATTTCTGAGAAAGATCTCTTCCCTAGTGCTGAGATCTCTTGGGTTTCAACCACAATTTCAACAGATACATTCTCAGTAGATTCGATTTGGGAGGATTGAGACGAAATAGCATCCAAAAAAACTTCGTCCCTATTTAGGACAAACTTAGGAGAGGTATTTACCGGACTTGCCATTCGTGCATCAGATAGCTCAAATGCATCAATTTGGTCACCTATGAGTATCTTAAATTCGTCTTCCCAACTTTGTGATTCGTTCTCTTCCGCTTCAGATACCTCAACTGTATCATAGATGCCCTCTAACTGCCTACCATTTACAAAGCACATGAATCAACCAAATGACCTAGGCGGCAACAGTTAGTGCATAAGCGGAAAGGGGTGTTAAGATAGTATAAGAAAATCATAGATTCCGGGTTGTTTCCTACTTTTACTCAAATGGAAAACTTAAGAGGTCTTTCTATATTAAGATGGACTTCAGCCATCATTGGTTCCTCACCCACAGGAGCAGCATTACTTGGTTTCAAAGCCAAAACCATCCCTAGATGATAAGCAATCTGAGCCATTACAGATGATTAACGCCCCACCACCACTACAGATTCTTTTCGTAAGAAAACAAAAAAATTGATTAAAGCTTTTGTATTTTGTTAAGAACTAGCTTGTGTTTTTTTTAGTTCTGAGAATCTTATCAGACATAATTTTATTTTATTAATACTAACCACCTGATTCATCATATTTTATTACGAGTTTATTATTATACATTTAATAGGTCTGATGAAAATTCTTTCTCAATGTCACCCAGGATTGACGACACTGTTTCTACGAATGGGCGACAAGAAAATTTGATCGGTTTTATTTTAATAACTTATATTCACCAGTTATAATGTTTTAAATATTATTTGATCAATATTGTTGAGTAAATTCGATTTCCCTTCTCCTTTAATTTTTCTATAAAAAGAAATTCATCATAAGATGGTTTATGGTTTCTATTCTTTTGATGAAACTATATGCTCCGGATCCCGTATACCCAAGTTCCCTGTCTCCTCATATACCCTCCAATAAAAAAATGACACGTACAATTTGACAACTAAGAAATTAACGTCGTTGATTTCCGTAACGAAAGCCCGTTGATTAATTTAACAAATTAAAAATTAAAATAAATAAAAGGAAATGTATTTTCAGTCTTCCATATTTCCTTCTCCGTTTAAGAGAAGTTTGATACTCTAATGAGATAGCTCAACCTAGGTGGTTCGATTCTACCATCTCTAAATACTGCAGTTGAATGTATAAGTTGTAAAGAAGCTTGTAGAACTTCCTCCAAAAAAAATAAAGAACGTTGATTTACAATTGACTTAAGAAATTACAGAGGAAACCCATTGATTTTAGAACAATAGAAAATGGAAACCCATTATAATTTTGCACAACTCTGATAATTTCAATCGGATTCTTCAAAATATGAATAATAGTGTTCAATCTTAGAGAATTTATTTGTAGTAATTATGAACCTTATGGTTGTTGCACAAATGAAGAATTTATTTCGTGGTTGTTATATTGAAGTTATATATCGATCAAAAAAAGGTTGTTAGATGCTTCAAAAACAAAAACAAAAACAAAAACAAAAGATATGATGTTAGATTCAAGTCCCCTCTCTTGTATGGATCAAGATAATCTCATCCGGATTCAAGATAAATATCCATCATCTTTTAAAATAATTTAAAATAAAATATCTGATGAGGATTCAAGATAATCTCATACGGATCCTTCCTTCCTTCTTTATGTTCTTAGGTTAGGTTCTCACATAACAACGTTTTAATGGAGAGACAGAATCCATGTTGCGATAACTTCTACTGTTAACAACGTCAACCACTTAAAAAGTTTGTGCCACGTGGAGTGATTTGGTTGGAAGGACATAAGGATACAGGGAACTTGGGTACAGGGTATCCGAACCCGAAACTATAATCGGCAAAAATTGGTGCTCTCGTATATTTGGTTACGTTTAAGTTTGGTAACTAATCACGATTCACATGCATGGTTCATTAACCTCCGTCCAATTAAGTTGGTATCTTCGTCCATTCGATGAAGATCATGTAATTTTTATAATTGGTTTCTATTTTTTTACAAGAAACCATCTACCAACCACGAAGTGGATTTTTCCTATGCAGTGACTAAGTCGACATTTCTTTTTATTTTTGTCGATGCAATTTTGGTGTATCGTATATACCAGCCAGTATTGGTTTTCTCCATCAATTTTACGGAAGATGTTAAATTGGCATTTTAAGAAATTTTAGTCAATTTTTTTTCCGTAGTTTGACGATAATCGTCTAAACAAACCTTTACCAATCATGGTTTTATTTTTCTACTAATAAACCATTGGTTTCCATTTCTTACGGAAACCATGGATTCCCTAACAACGAAAATGACCTTTTTATTTTCTTAAAAAGAATCATATAAGCCAGTTGATTTGGTTTTTCCCTATCGATCCTAAAGGGATATATAAAGTACCGTTATTATGATATTAACAATTCCAAACACCAAGTGGAATTGCTAAGGGATATTGAGCATCCTTTTTCCTCATGGTAAATCTCCAAAATTTTAAATAGTTCCACTTGTAGTTGGAATTGGACACTAAAGATCAAAGGGTGCGCACACGACTTGTTGGCATATCTCATTAGTCTTTGTAATGACTATATTGATCTTAGAATTAATTTATTTTGATGAAATAAAGTGTCCATAATTTCATTCTTAGGCGAATTGATATCTCGTCGGCCTTATAGATCACTGGAGATTTTGTTGCATATTTTATATGTTTTTTTGCTATAACCAATAAAATTCATGGTTCAATTAAATTTGTATATCAAGAAGACTACAAATTTATTTTTATTGAAGGACTTAATTATTTTACTTTTTTGGCTTTTAAAGTCGTTATCTACGGTCCAACTGATATTTTTAAAATC
Organism: Papaver somniferum; assembly: GCF_003573695.1. Classification (NCBI taxonomy): domain Eukaryota; kingdom Viridiplantae; phylum Streptophyta; class Magnoliopsida; order Ranunculales; family Papaveraceae; genus Papaver; species Papaver somniferum. The sequence continues at coordinate 44,912,040 of NC_039366.1, forward strand.
CAAAAATTAATATGAATATATGACTTTGATTTAATCAGATAATACTCCACGAAACTTATTTTCGTATATGAGATGTCAATATTTTCCGCCAGAATCAGGAGGAGACTTATGCTATTAGAAATTGGCATTAATTCACCTAAAAGTTATATTTTTTCTCTCCCGTCATGATCAAATCGAAAAAGGCTGCAATTAATAGGCGTGAAATTATCTCATTTAGCTTTTCCATAAGCTAATGTCGTTTGGAAAGGTAAATCCAATCACATATAGCAACAAGTAGCATTTTAGAATGAGCCACAGATAGTGCTTTAATTGAGTCTATCAAAAAAAAGGTCCACATTCTTATAGTTCATATCTCCTCACTGGAAGATGGGGAGATTATCATGCCCGATGGCGCTAGTACCGGTAATTCTGTAAAAAAAAAATCAAGATACACATACACTTGAGAAATGTCGGATCGTTGTTAATTAATATTGTCGAATATTCGTTTACAGTAGCTACTGAAATAATAAATGATGGTGGTTGTTAACTCATATGCAGAGGAATATCGACATACGTGATTGGTTGGCATACAATCCAATTAGGTTGGATTAACTTCTCAGTTAACGCAGGATCCAAGACTTAACACCTTAAAATTGCCAAACCTATTACTTACTGGTTGGTGTAGTCATAATGTGTTGTATGAGAAATATGTTCATTGTAGAAATGATTTGAGGGTTTTATTTTTTATCAGACCCAATGATTGGTTCAATAAATTTTTGTTCTCCATGTATGATGCTTTTGGCGTGGTAGTCCTTGAAGGACTTGCATTGCATTGTCACAAGAAATGTGGTTGGAAACATATTTAGGCAGCCACCTGATTTGATTATGTTAAGTCGAACAATCTTGTATGTGTTTTTAGAAATTTGGTACAAAACCAAAAATTTGGATTAATTATTTGATGATATCAGCTTTATAGGTCTCTTGAGGAGTCCTTAAAAACATAAAAATCCACGCTTTAGCAACATAAGTTTTATTTTCTTTCCTTTCTTAAATCTGCAGTTAGAATTATGCTAGGATAAACTCGTCTTTAAGATAGACTAGAGTTAATATTTTGATGCTTTTTAAAAAAAAAACTCATATAGTTGGGTTACCATCGATAAATACGTCCAAAGTTGTACTTTTTTCCCTTCGTTATCAGGTTTTGTCCCACGTGGTTTTCCTGACAAGGTTTTGACGAGGCAACATCTCATTAACGTTTAATTTTCGTTCAAAAATATTGATATTTGTGCTCTTTTTCCTTCGTCCAAATTTTTTCCCATTGGGCTTTATTGGAAAGGTTTCAGTGAGGCAAATTAATTCAACATGGTGGTCATCCAAGGGGGAGTCGTATGAAATTTCGATTATTTGGTGGATTCCCACCATTAAGTAGGTCATTTTGTTTTCCCAAGTCAACATAAAAACCCTTAGAAATTTGGATGTCATTATGATCCACATAATGCATGACCACAAGTACAAATTTATTCACTTCTGGTACTGTATCTACATCTTGGCCCTTTTGTTGAAGAGACTACATCAACTACTTCTGTAAAGCATCTCCGAGAAGCTAGCAATCCAAGACACAAGTCCTCAATATATTTAAAGAAGCATGAAGACTCGAGAACACTACCATTAGAAGACTAACACAAAAGAAGACTTCATCAACTGGTAAATTTCTCACGAAAACATTGCTATCTCCAGCATTCAAGAATTTCGTTTGCCGAAATTGGGAAATCTCAACTCGAAGATTTGCAAGCCAAGATTGAACTGAATTACTTATCAGGGGGAGCATCATAGTAAAAGGTATTTTACTGGACTATCACGTTGTATTCTTTTTTCTTCGTCAAGGTTTTGTCCCACTGGGTTTTCCTTGTCAAGGTTTTAATGAGGCAACATATGCATGTCCAGCTCCGTTCTAAGTTTACTCACAATTGTACTCTTTTCCCTTCGATCAGGTTTTGTCCCTTTGGAGTTTCCTGACAAGGTTTTAACGAAGCAATTAGCTTAGACACAATGTCATCAGGGGGAGCGTTATAAACGTGTAATTATGTTAAGAATCTAGGGTAAATCTCGTTTATTATTAGGATGCCCTTGTGTCTAGCCGTATATATAGAGGATCTAATATTTTTCTATCGTATTGATGAATAGAATTTCTCCCTTCTTCTTTTTACCGCTTTGTGTCTTTCCTTCTTTATTTTCTAATTTAGCCCTACCGCTTTGTGTCTTTCCTTCTCTATTTTCTAGTTTAGCCTACCGTAGTGCAAGTTGTGTGAGGCTTGACAGGCCGGCGTAAAAACTATGTTATACATTTATAAAATAATCTCTAGCCTACCTGGTACTTGCTACTGGAAAAACGGCTTTGGTTTAGACAATTTTTGAGAAAGACCCGAGGACGAGGAAAACATTCAGTGAATTTCATTCTTGATTCCTCTCAATGTTGCTGCAATAAAAATTTAGACAGGGTCTAAGCACACCATGTGACAGCATCAATTCTGGAAAAATAAAAAATGAGGGTCGTCAAAAATGAGGGACGCCCCAAAGCGACTCTTTGGCCGCTTATGCGACCGGCCCTTGCAAAAATTAACCAGGACATATAAAGGCAAACAACAAAACCAATTGGCAGGTGACTCTCTCTGTACAACAGAAGTTGCTCCAATACTACTATTTATTTTATCCTTAAAGTCTTTGTGTTTCCTCGTCTATTCGCTTCTGAAAATCAGTGACCATCCGAGGCAGGCCTTCATTCAGTGAAATTTTTGGCTCCCAATTCAGCAGTTCCTTTGCTTTGGTAATGTCTGGTTTCCTCATGTGTGGATCGTCAGCAGTGTTTGGTTTAAACTCCACTGTCGCACTAGAATCAATTGTTTGTTTCACCACCTATACAGAAGTTGCCAGATGTGTTATTTTAACTTATTTATAGTAAAGAGGACAAAAGAAACACAGGTTGGAAAACTGAAGCGTATACAGGCTTCCTATGGAATTCAGTAGAACAACAGACCTCAGCAAGCTCTAACATAGTGAACTCTCCTGGGTTGCCCAGGTTGAAAGGTCCGACATGATCCCCTTCCATTAGGGCTACCAGTCCATCCACCTGTCTCACATTTTACATGTTAGACTCTTCGATGAACAAGTCAAATTTCCACACTAAAAGCTGAAAAGTTCACACATACATGTGTAGCTAAAAAGTGTGACGGAAAAAAATTCTGTTCTTTTGCCTATGCCAATCATGTGTAGCTAACTTTTGCCTATGCCAATCATGTGTAGCTAAAAATTGATTAGGACCTTTTGTTTGAACAGACCCTTGCCAAGAAGATAAGTATGGACCTAAGCTTCGACATAATTGATATTTTAAACCATTAGGCAATGCTTGCTTTGATAAACTAAATATATTACGAGTCAAACTAAAGCTCAGGTAAATGCATAAATAGTACTCGGGAGGCCTTCCAACTTTATGGACCACCAACACAGTGGATTAGCAAAAGAAGTAAAATGTCATCTTGTAATCATATCTTTGTCAGAGAACTATGGTCAAATGACGAAACTCATACAACTGTTTTCTTGTTCAAGGCTACCCCAGCTAAAAGCCTATAAAAATTAACAAATGCACGGGCATAAACAGAAATGTTAGATAGTGTTAAACATATTCACAACTTAACGTTCCTGGCTTACTCGGCAGGGTCAGCATCATATCAAATTCTCCAACTTGATGACATTTATTCTAACCTATAATTGTGAAGCATCAGTTCATTCATTGTCAGGCTTGTGATCTCATTACACTGATAGATCAAATAAGCCGTCTGTGCCCTTAACATCGCACATCTTCATGAAATCTGCATCAAGTCCCACCAAGTATACAACCTCTGTCTCTTACACTTCTCCTACACTTCCAGCCAATCCCACATGCCGATTATCTCATCACTGATTAATTTACAGGATCTTTATCTTGACGATCAACATCAAACCTTGTTATCATCATGTGACCCTAAATCCGACATACCTAATATATACAATTTGAGCGCACATACCCCAGTTTTTGTGATAGAAGTCACATATACAATTTGAGCGCACATACCCACACCATAACCATAAAGGCTGTATAAAATATAAGTACTCTAAGCTAACTGATTACATATGTGCCAACACATGCAACCACTATCAGAATTAGCTATAAGTGATACTCTAGAAACAGGTGTTGCTTGCCTCCAGAAACCAAACAAGTGGACTTAGAAGTCCCAAATAGAAAGGCAATTGCAAGATTGACTTACCAAATCAGCAACATATTGGAAGCTTCGTGTTTGCTTTCCATCACCATAGACTGTTAGCGGTTGCTTACGGAGCGCCTGCAAACGGGGTCATAATAGAGAGACAATGTTGTAAAAAGATCTCCTTGAAATTTCTGATTTAAAGGTCTTCAGTGCAATGAACCCAAAAGGGATTAAGCGAGAGCAAAACCTGAGCAACGAAATTGCTAACAACACGTCCATCATCAATGCACATACGAGGTCCATATGTATTGAAAATGCGGGCAATGCGCACCTGAAAACAGCATGTCCTCGTATTACTTTTGTACATCATTTATGTAGCTACAAACATCCATACTGTGTATAATAGTGAAAATTGGCGCAGAAATTCGATAACCACAAGGAAACACACTGAAATTCATCAATACAATCAAATAACCCATAATGTGTACCTCAACACCTGCTCCTCTATGATAATCCATTGCTAAAGTTTCAGCTGTTCGTTTGCCTTCATCGTAACAACTCCTCACACCTTCACAAAACCAAATACGCTGAAACTTAACAAGAAAGTCGATAAACAAAACGAAAAATACAGCTTAGCAGCAGCTCACCAATTGGATTCACATTTCCCCAGTAAGTCTCCTTCTGAGGGTGCTCTAGTGGATCACCATAAACCTCACTAGTACTTGTTAAAAGAAACCTTGCACCAATTCTCTTAGCCAAACCCAACATATTCAAAGTTCCCATAACATTTGTCTTGTAATTATCAGTTAAGGAATCAAAACATGCTAAATTTTAAGCAAACCCATTTAATTTAATCAAAACCACTGAAATCATAAGAAAAAGATAACAAAAAATAGAAGGATATGATAGTTTTGATTGGATTGAACTTGTAATGAACAGGTGAAGCAGGACAAGCTAAATGATAAATCTGATCCACTTCTAACAAAATTGGTTCAACCACATCATGTCTTATCAATTCAAATCTTGGATTCCCAAAATGATGCATCACGTTTTCTTTCCTACCAGTAAAGAAATTATCAATGACAATTACACTATCACCTCTTCCTAATAGTTTATCCACTAGATGACTTCCCACAAATCCAGCTCCACCCGTCACAACAATCCTCAATCTCTTCCCTGGTATCGAAATCGGAACTCTCTCGACCTTACCTGACCTATAATTTCCCATTCCAGCATTCACGTCTCCTCCACTGAATCCTCCACCACTAGAACTATATCCACCGTTTCCAACACCAGTGCCAAAACCACCACTAAACGCAGGATTAACGTCACCACCGCCACTGTATTGATCGGAAATTTCGTCGCGATTAGCAATGTGAGGAACGAATGTGCGAGTAAAATGAGATTCAGATGGAGAAAGTTTAGTGAGAGTAGGTTGCAGGATAAAAAAGGAAGAAGCAATTAAAATACCAACGAGAACAAATAAGAGTCTCTGTTCTTTCAAAAGGTAAGATAAAGATCTAGGTAAGGTTCTTGAATTCTTTAGGGTTTTGTTTGAATACGGTGATGTAACATGAGATGATGATCCTTGATTTTCTTCATCTCTTCTGTGATTCAAACTTGATTGTTTATGTAGTTGCTTCATTATTCAATAATTAAATTAGATTATAAAAAATGGGGTTCAGATTTCTAAAATTTGAAATTGATGATGATGAGATTTGAATGAGTTCATGGAGGAGATTTGAGACTGAAGATGATGATTTGCTTGGTATCTGAAAATGAGATCGCGAAGGAGAGGAGGTACACACCAGGAGTTGAGTAACAATCGTCAAGACAAGAGAAAGGAACTGACACGTGGGTACTGTCTATTTTTATATGGCAAGGAAAAAACAGAGAGTATAACTAAGGCGTGAGACCGACTTATATTTACTACACGTGTCTTCAACAATGACACTACACGGTCAAACTTTAAAACTTCAAGATTGCCAAGATTGTTCGTTTAATCGTCGTCAATCATGATCACAATTCACATTTCTTAATACTCCTCCGTTTCAAAGTAATAAAAAGGTTTGTGTGTAGAAAGGTTTGTGAATCATGATCACAATTCACATTTCTTAATACTGCCCCGTTTCAAAATAATAGAAAGGTTTGTGTGTAAATTATTTTGAACCTGCCTATTATTTTGAAACGAGGACAGTAACTTTTATGTATGGTGCTCATGATTATGTAGAAAATAAAAATCAATATTTCATGGATGTGCATAGATCTTTTGATCTCCCCTAGGTCCTGTTTGGTGATTTGAATTTCACTATGTGAGATTCAAAAACTCTTAGTCATTCTAGACATGCTCATCATGCTAGTTATATAAGAAACAATGTTCAACAATTAGGACTTATTGATTTGAGTTATATGCGTTCTGACACCACTTGGTCTAATCATCGATCAGGTATTGATCATGTTTCCTCTAGATTTGATAGAGCTCTTGTTAACACTCAACGGATTAATCGTTATGATGATGCTTATTTGCAACATCTTGTTCACATTGCATCTGACAATAATCATATTCTTTTGCATTCCGTCCCTAGTTCAATTAAACACTTCCCCCTTTAAGTTATATAAACGTTGGTTGAGATTTCCTTGTTGTATCGACACCATCAACCAAAGCTGGAATCATAATTTCTTGGGTTCTCCTTCTTGTCAATTTTCTAGTAAGTTAAAGTACACTAGAACTACAACAATAGAAAAGGCTGAATTTTGGTAATATTGAAGCTACTATTCACAACATAGAGACTCAACTTTAGAACTGCTATGCCAATAATCTCACTTCAAATAATCCTGAGGTTCGACAGTTAAGTACTTTCTTTACAGAATTGGCTTTCAATTCAAAAGAAATATTTTATGCAACAAGCGGGTGATAAATTTTTAGAAGCAGACAGAAACACATCTTATTTTCATTTCTTAGCCAAATTTAATAAGAGAAGATCTAATATACAAGCTATTCAAGGGCCTCTTGGTATCTGGTATGATTCTAGAGCTGATACTGAAGATGTTTTCCTCTCTCATTTTAATAGTATTACAACTACTTCTCACCCTATTCTTCATCAAGATATTTTACATCTTTTTCAACCTTGTATTTCAGAAGATGAGAACTTGAGTCTTACTCGTCTTCCTGATGCTCAAGATATTAAAGATATTGTTTTTAGCATAAGACCTTGGGATTCTCCAGGAAATGATGGATTTCTAGCAGATTTTTACTAGCAACATTGGGACACAATCAATACTGAGGTAATCTCAGTGATTCATCATTTTTTTAACAATAAACATATGCTCAAAGCACTCAACCACACTTATCAAGTCCTTATACCTAAAGTTCAATATCCTTAAACCCTAGCGGACTATAGACCGATCAGTCTTTGTAAAGTTATATATAAGATCATTTCGAAATTTTAACTAATTGTTTAAAGCATCTTCTGTCTAAAATCATCTTTCCAACTCAAACTGCGTATGTTGCTGGTAGACATATTCATGATAATGTCATCATTGCACATGAGTTGTTGCATATTATGAAGATGAAAAAGAAAAAAAAAACTATTGTTGGCATGAAATTAGATATGTCGAAGGCTTTCGACATGGTAGCATGGTAGTTTTTACTATCTATTTTTCGTCAGTTGGGTTTCCATTCTGACTGGAATGATCTAATTGAGCAGTGTATTTCAACAACAAATATTTCTTTAGTGATTAATGGAGTTCCAAGTGCTATCTTTTCTCCCACTCGAGGAATTCGTCAAGGTGACCCACTGTCACCTTAATTGTTTCTTTTTGTGATGGAAGCTTTTTCGAGATTATTATAACATAATGTGGATTCTGGTCTTCTTGAAGGTTTAAGAATAAATAGTCATTGTCCTTTAATTAATCATTTGTATTTCGCAGACGATTGTTTGCTTTTCTTTCAGGAAACTCTACTGAGATGCAACATCTTAAACGCTTATTTGATTGGTTTGGTGAAGCTTCAGGGCAAGTTATTAGTATGTAGAAATCCACCATTTTCTTTGGTAAGCAAACTTCTACTTCTCAGCAAAACAACATTTCAGGTATTCACAATATCAAGCTTATGGGTTTAGGTGAAAAGTATTTGGGTATCCCTCTTCTGTTACACAGGTCTCGTCATCAAAATTGTCAAGGTATTATTCATAACATGAATCATCGTCTTCAAGGATGGCAAAGTAAAACTGTTAACCAAGCAGGCAGAACAACTCAGATAAATAATGTTTTTAACTCAATGGGAATGTATCAGATGCAGGTTTTTTAAATTCATGATTCAAATATTCAACAAATGAATAAAATCTAGATGCATTATTGGTGGAATAGTTACAACAGTAAGCATCCTCCTAAACTCATCTCATGGGATAATGTTAAGATTGATAAAAGACATGGAGGTTTAGGTCTTAAGAACTTAGGTTATTACAATGCTGCTTTTTTGACTAAGATGTCCTGGAACCTGATTCACAATCAAGATGCTCTGTATGCAAAAAATTTAAAAGGAAAATACTTTCCTTTCTTTGATCCTCAGTTTTCTCCTCCACCTGACACAACAAACTCAAGATGGTTATAGCAAAGTTTATGTTATGGTCTCAAAATTATAATGAAACATGCTAGAATGGCAGGTAGGTGATGGTTCAATAATAAACATTTGGATTTCCAACTGGATACTTTCTATGACATAGGCTCTTCAAGATTGGGATGAGTTACATCTTCATGACCTGTGATGGGTTTCTCAGTTAATTGATTTACCTGAAGCTCGGCGGAATATTAACCTTCTGCGATAACTTTTTACTCCTTATCAGATGAACTAAATTTTAACTAACCAGACACTCTTATTTGGCCATTCACAACAACATGTATCTTTACTACTTCTTCAATTTACAAATTTCTTTGTATTGATGATTCTCCCAACAATATGTAGTTGAACTTGTCTTAACAATTTTGGCTCAAATTCTGGAAACTAAAGATGCCTTAAAATTTTAATTTTTTTATTTTATAGAAAACTCTTCATAATGCTCTGACAGTTAAGATCGATTATTTCGTCATCTGAATATTTTTGATCAACAATGTGTTCTCTGTACTACTGGTCATACTGAAGATGTGGATCATATGCTTCTTAATTGTCCTTTTGCTCAAGCCTTATGGAGATATTTTCTTCCTCAACAATTTAATTCTATGATGCAACATTCGACTATTTTATCTTGGATTTAGAGTTGGCAATTACAGGATTCTCCTATAAACAAACATATACAGTAACTCTATTTCCATTCATATCATAGCCTGCATTATGCGCTTTACCTGGAAACATCCTAATACAATAATCCACCATATAAGTTACTACATGTCTCAACATCATTTAGATCCTGTTTTAGACAATAGTCATACCTTGCGTCATTCCATAACAGTTAGAAATAATTTGAATCATACTTGGCAGCCTCCACCTGTATAAAGTTAACAGTGATGCTTCATTCAGTTCTCCATCTTTAATTTCTGGAATTTGCATTATAAGGAGAAATCATGCAGGACAATATGTGGTGGGAAAGGGAGCAACAAAAAGAGCAAGTAATATTCATCAAGCTGAAGCCTGGGCTTTGTTGGAAGCAATGGATATGACAACTACTTATGGCTGGACTCAGGTTATCTTTGAAACTGATAACTTGAATATCTACTCTTATCTTCAGAATAGTTCTACTCTTTCTCCTTGGCAGAGTACTCCAATATTAAGAAAGTGTGTTGATAAATGTAACATAAACTCGGTCTGGTCTTGTGAGTTTTTCCTAATAGAGTGTCTCATAAATCTGCTGATACTTTAGCAAAAGCTGCAAGAAAACATCATCTTTGTGGGGAATGGTGGTTACATCCACCAAACATCTTACTTTCTCACTTGGATAATGATGTAACTTTAAGCTCTGTTTAATATTATGGTATCTTTGTTCAAAAAAGAAAGAGAAAAAATCGCCGTCAATAAACAAAGTATGAGGTATGAACCATGGAGATGGGCTTCGCAACGGATAATCCAACCTATGATATGTGTCCGGATCCGTACTGGAAATTTAAGATATCATTTGAATTTTCAGATATAGGATACGGATACGGATATGTTTTTCAACAATAGACCGTTTTTTTTATGAGAAATAGACCGTGAAAACATTTTTACATAGCAATATTCTTATGATTGGGAATTCTAAGAAAATAACCATATAGGGAAATACAAATAATAAACTGCTTACGTCTTTTTCGATTTTAGTTAAATGTCCATGTCGTTAGGGAATCCGTCAGGACCCCCCAAATTATTAACATCGTGGATTTAGTTGTAAATGACAAAATATAGATCTATTCAAGAACTGACAGGTGAAGCATAATACATATGAGATGTAAAATAAGACTCAAGGTCAGATGTCGAAGACCTTAACCAGGTGTCGAAGATCCAAATCACGGGTCGTCAAATAGAATAGATACAAAATACAAATGGTAAGCTTAGAAACCTACGATTATAAACCGCAAGGGCACGGTGTCTATAACATGGATAACGACAAATACGGGTCGATCCTATGGGGAGTTGGATTGGTGAATCTAAACTTCTAAGGTTCTACTGTACTAATTTAGAAACAGGTGGGTTGTCGATGCGACGAGAATATGAATGAGTATACTAAGATACAAAATGAAAGCAAAGATAAAGATATCTATGGTTTCGAATCCGCCAACCAAATGCTTAGAACTCCCTAATTCGATATACTAGTTATCTCTTAATCAAGGATATATAGAGGTTATAGCCTCAAAATATATTGAAGATGTGATAAATCACTCGCACAAATGGATAATTTAACGTCAAGCCAAAAACCTATCAAACCCTAATACTGGTTGTCTTGTTACCGCACAACCAATCACAGAATTAGGGTTTGATAGGTTTAAGGCATAGGTAATCACAAATTGAACTACATCAGTTTACAAATCTTGAAGACATAACAAAGGATTATTCAAACTACCAAGGATGCATGAGATACAAGGTGAAAGTGTCAATTTCTAGCATTACCTATGTGTTTAAGGCATAGGTAATCACAAATTGAACTACATCAGTCTACAAATCTTGAAGACATAACAAAGGATTATTCAAACTACCAAGGATGCATGAGATACAAGGTGAAAGTAATTTGCTATGAATTCATAAATTAAATTATTCTTTTTAATAAAATTCCATGGAGAACAAGTGAAATCAAACCAAGTATTTCTAATTATTAAGGTGGTGTCATCTCAACCAAAATAAGAAACTAAAACACGATGAAACAAAAAATAAAAATACCTAAAACTGCAGATGCGTGCACCGGCTATTTCGGGCTTGCTTTCTCATTGACCACCCATCCTCTATTTATGCAAAAGTCCCCCAATTATCAAATCCCATTTTCAATAAGGTATAATCAGTAAATTAAAGATTTGAATATAAAACTACCACTTACACGAAATTCTGACAACCCTTTTCTTCAATTGCTTGGTGTCATTGACTCCTTGTGTTGTGTTATCTCAACATCTTCAGAGATTGAAATCAAATTTCTTGTCACAAACAGTATAGCTAGTTGTAGCTTTAAGTGAATAACTAAACAAGATACGGGAAATGGGGAGAGAAATACAGATGCGTTAGGCTAGAATGTTTGATTGAGTGTCAAAATGGGGAAGAGGAATGGTCGACGGTGATGGTGGTTTGGTAGACATAATAGATAGAGGTATGTGTATATTTGTTGAGTCGACAGTAACAAAAATTTATGAATTTTGGTTCTGATCTTAGAAATGAGAATTGGTAAAGTTGATAAAGGGCTTACTTGTGTGTTAGGCGTTAACACCAAGCTTATATATGCGAGAGATTGAAAGATTGGCTTGGTCGTAATCCTTGAAAACAAATAAAATTTTCCTTTGACGCCCATTAATCATATACCATGATAATTACCGACACTTGATTTTCCTACCACTTCTTAGCTCCCATTTGGTGTAAAATTTCCCCTTCCCGTAATAACTCTGCCGACCATACTATCTTTACTCTCCTACAAATACAACCAAACATAAATCATCAAGAAATAAGATTATTAATACCTCGAGCTGCAAATTACACTATTTGACTTAAATTGGATGTTAAAGCGCTTTGAGATATGACAAAATCTTATAAAATTATATAGAATTATGCATTATTACGCACCAATCACACCCCTAAACAAGAATTTTGCTCGACTTCTAGTAAAAAAAAAACTAAGAAAAATCTACCTACCACTGTCGTTGGTCTCTCGATTGCATTTAGCGAATGCAATGAGCCTTTAAACCACTAAGTGTCCCTAGTAGACGAATTGAAGTCTCGTGAGGGTTTTCTTAGAACATACCCACAAAGTTCTATGTCAAAAGAGAGCTCACCTTGTATGAAATATGTCACTTGCAATTCTGAGATTAGTTCACAACAAAATGGATATGTCAATCTATCTTTCAAAGGCACAAGTGACACACATTGATTCCAGCACAATTTTTTTTTAAATCCAAGAGTTCGTATCATTAACATGTGATAAGAGTATAGGTGTAACTCTATTGTGAGTATGCATAGAAACTTATTTATCAACCGAAGTTATGATTGCCAATAACTAAGAGATAATTGAACTGATTCAAACCCAAGCTAGCTTTATGGGAGATGTGAATGTTCACCTAAATGGTTGCTGATATTTCAGCTTACCTATTGTGTACATCGATGGCATATAGGCTCCCTTGCTTTATAACAAGACTAACTACAACAATGAAAAGACTAATTACAACATATATACAAGAATGTATTGACTGACTTGTTACTTTGATTACTTTCTAAATGTGAAGCAAAAGATAGAGACAACTTGACTCAATGGTTTGAGGCAAAAGATAAAGAAATAGATCCTCATATTATTATTATTATTATTATTATTTATTTATTATTTTTTTTAAAAGAAATCCACGGGGGCTTTCACTAAACAAGCAAAAACGATATTACATATAATCAGATTGAGGGGTTGGAAGGGGAGCAACAAGTTGTGCCCCAACACCTTTCTGAATAATAAACCCAACCTATAAAAAAGAGAACTGCCTAAGTTGTTATTGGCATCATGTATAGCCGTGCAGTTCTTCAGTCTTTTCAAAAGAACAGTGATATCGTCTCCCAGTTCCCCAAGCGATGAGAAAGCTAAGACACTAAATCCATATCCATGTGTCAAACAATTGGCAGCATATTTATTCCGTTTGCGAGTAATAGCAGCAGCGATGGCATGACCAGGTGTAAAGTTGCGATATCCACTCCCGGCAAAGGGCGACACGCCAGTGACATCAAAGCAAACATCACGTCCGTTTTCCTAATTGTAGATTAGAATGTCAGCAGGTCGCTGAGCATTTGCATTGGTTTGTAATATCTTTCGCACCCCTAACCTTTCCTCATTGGTGTTTTTAGGCATGTACATGTTCAGAGTGCAGATGGGAAGCAGTAGTAAATGAATCCATGCAGTTAAATCAGTTGGTTTGGTAAATACCTTATCCAGGGTCGCTTTCAATGTACGTGAGAAATTCAATCTGCATTGCGTAGGGATGCTGGAAACAATTGTTATTTGATGCTGGTAAGCCTTATCGAGTAGTTCCAGGGACAGTCCCACGACTTCGCTTGTAGGAATATCAGAATCATTGGTGGCTGGGTTGACAGGTTTGTCAACATTCCTTCTATCGAAAGGTCCTAGAAGGATATCTCCATTATGAGGTCTGCACGGTCTCTTCCATGATTGAAGGCGTATACAAAGACTGCACAACCACATCTGCATTTGGTTGAGTAACCTTTCCCAGGCCAAGTAAATACTCAACTCTGTACGTATCTTTCCCTGCAGACATTCTTACATGCTTCAGATGGCCAGTGACGATCCTGGAAATGCTTGATGATTGAAGTTTTAACATACCCTCTAACATTAACTCCATTACCACATTCATCAAAGTTTCTGAACGGGCAGTGGACCAAAGTAGCATCTGAGAAACGTATCGTGGGAGGGGGTTGTGAAGAGGAGAAACCAGGCTCATCAAACTGGCCTGAAACATCTATCGATGGCTGGGAGGAAGATGTAGAAGCTCTGGTTCTCGGCATTGTTGCAATGGCAACAATAACCGTAGAAACCGTCGCTGGTGAGATGCGTTAGGGTTATGGATTAGGCCAAAGAGGGTATCGCTAGAATGGGAATGATGAGAGGAATCTAATGATGTGATCATTGAAAAGGGTTGTGAAGTGTAGGTAGTCAAGAAGAAGAAAATAAATTCAAGGCTTTCAATCGCCTGAATTTTCGCCAGAGAGAGACTCTCACAACGGTTTTTATGTATTTTCTTTTTCTCTGTTTTTTTTTTGAAAAGAGAGTCAAGAACACAAGATGATGCAACAACTTTACACAAAAACATAAAATACATTGCATGACAATTTTGGCAAGATGTGACCCTTTTCGATGCACATAGTAATGGTCGCTTTTCATAATCTATACACCAACTACTATCCCAATCGACCAAAGAACAATAGTCAAGTTTCATCGGTATTCTAGATGATTGGCAGTTCTATTGGATTATGCAAATTACATGTTATACATGATAGATCGTGCAAGTGCATTTTCAGATCACATGTTCAAAACGTTTCAAAAAAAAAATTGAACTCACTTGTTACAATGCTAGAATAAGAAAGTTATTAAATGAGTGTTTCATCATCTAGATCAAGAACCCCAACATATACGCGCAGGCATCACGGATCAAGGTAGATGATCTTAATTGTTTTATTTTATTTATATTTTTTTTTTTGGCAAAGTTCATTCATTTTAAGCACAGTGACAGTCACATGGTATCCACTTTTCACCCCAAACATAATCTAAACATTGTCCTCAATGTTTCTAAAGATGATCAGGACAACAACAATGTACCATAAGGACCATGCTGATTAGAGAAAAGAAAAGAGATTACCAGATGTTGGCGGAAAGCAAGTTAGATGTTGGACAATAATGTTAGAGAACTCCATTATTCAACGCTAGAATCCAACAAGAAATCAACTGATAAGCAAATTGGATTAGCACGGTATATGCAGAAAAGAAAAATAAAACTGACGCAAGATAGAGAAATTAAACATTACATACTAGATTATATACAAAGATGATTTACCATAAATATACAACATAAAGAGTTGAGGATCAACCCAAAAAATGACTTGCAAAAATATCAACAGTCTTACACGCATATAACATGAGAGTGCAAGTAACACTGCGGATGCAAATGAGATACCCCCAAACCTGAAATTTTCAATAGATATGCTTTTGGACACAAAATCTAGCAATGTTAGGGGTACATCATGCACAAGGTCTAGTTCAAAGTGTACTTTGTTAGGGATGGGCAGAGAAACATGAATGCATTCCAACCGTGGCTCCTCAAGGACATTATATTTAGCTAAGATTTTTATTGAAGTTCAAACGATGCCCAGATTTTAAAAAAATCTCCATTTGTCGACGATTGCAAGCTATAAATCTAAATTTCCTCGTACAATATCTAATAGATTCCATGTTTTGTGTGTATGCTTAAATTTCTTGATCCTTTTCTTCAATCCCTCCACATAATGTCTCTACTAACCCCAATTATCTTTAACTCTCTACTCTAAGTTTAACTAAAAAAACTAACCTAACAACTAATAAATTTAATTAACACTGATTAATTAAATGTAAATTACCGATTAACAGAAATATATGGAGTGGGGCTTTTGAAATTACTTTGAATTATTCTTTTTATCTTTTCTTAGAGGTCTCAAATTATTTTCGTAGATCTCAATATTTTTCGTATAACTTTTGTCCCTATTTCTTTTTAAACTGATTATTTATTCCGAAATTTCGCCTTTTAATTACCTTTTGATCCGATTATAAAATACCAAATGAAAAATTGATTGAAGAAGATTTTTGAAAAGTAAGACTTAGAAAGAGAATTAACACGAAAGTCAAACATAAGCGAAAGAAAGAAAGTCTTAAACCTGAAAATGTTAATTACCCGGTTCTTTTGAGTTAGGTGGCGGACCTTATAATTATGTCATGCATTTTTTCATTTTTTTCTGTTTTATTTGACCATATTTCTTTTTAAATTGTATTATCTATTCTGAAGTTTCGCCTTTTAGTTACTTTTTGATCCGATTATAAAATACTAAATGAAAAATTGATTGAAAAATATTTTTGAAAAGTAAGGTTTAGAAAGAGAATTAAAAGGAAAGACAAACATAAAGAAAGGAAGAAAATCTTAAACCTCAACTTGTTAATTATCCGGTTCTTTTAAGTTAGGTGGTGGACTTATAATATGTCATGCATTTTTTTCATTTTTTTTTCCTGTTTTATTATTAGCCTAGAGTTTAACCCGTGCCGTACAGCATGGCCTCCATAATAAATAACTTTTTCCTGCTTGGTAGTTTTTAACCGGTGTCGTTCATTTGGTACTATTATACATATAAGTGACGATTATTTCTCATGATTTTTAATTGTTATGTTCTCTTTTAGATTGTAATCGAGTTTATTTTAACACTAAAGTAAATCAACCCGACTTCCATTATCTAATATTGTGTGTGTTACAAAGATAAGGAATAAACTATGCCTACTACCGCCACCTGAACCACCTATTATCACTACTTTTTCCACCTTCACCGCCCACCATTACTACCTCTATCGGCTTCATCACCACCCTAACCACTCCTATAACATCTTTTTCATGTGTCCCCTGTCCAAGCCATTCAGGAGATGCCACGACAACTAATCTAACTTCCCTTTTTTGACATCCTAAGGTAAAATAAAATCAAATATTTTAACTCTAGTTAAGAATATTTGTGCGATTTGAAATGTCTTTTGAGAAGAAAAAAAAGTTAACTGATTTTTGTCATTTGATTAAAGTGTGGTTCATTTGGGGATGAACCCGTTATTTTGTCTTTAGGTTTATTTTTCTAATCCTCATTTCTTTTGTATAGATTTACGAACAAATTTTAGGTCATCGGAAGTGGTTAAGATTTTAGATCTTGAAGATGAAGATCAAAGATTTTCTTGTTCAGATTTAAAAATAAATTTCAGGTCATCTGAAATGGTCAATGTCTCAACTCTTGGATATGAAGATCAAAATATCATGTACCTGAGTACGGTGACAAGGGGTGGATAGATTTGAGGATAAACCCTTCTTGATTCTCACGAATCAAGTCTATCTGGTTCACGAAGAACACAGCCTAAGAACAAAGTTCTGTTTGGATTAATGGTTTGATGAGTTTTCATTTACATAACAATTAGCTTATAAATCCAAGCTTCCCCACTCTAACATCCAACGCTCAATACGGTCACAAATGGTTACATCTAAGCCATTCATACAGTTAACTACACTCACTCCTACACTAAATACTACTAAATATAACTACTATAGACTGGCAGGTAACACGATATGGGTAGCCTCTCGCATATAGGGTACATGAAATTCCCTTCCCCTTCGAAACATCCTTGCCCTCAAGGATAAAAGATTTGACGGAGCTCACTGAAACGGAAAACTCCGATGCTGGCATTTGCAGTAGTGTCCTTCGAGCACAGTAAGAAATGTCGTCATTCTCCACCTTCAAAATCAGCATCAAGAATAGCCTTATAATTGATATTGCCACCACGACGTCATGGGAAATCCTTCTCGATGGCCATTCCTGAACCTGAACCTGAACCTTCACAATATTTTCCATGTGGTTAACCCGTAATAATCCTGTATAAAGAACAATAGTATCATTCCTTAACCATTCCGGAAACTGGGAACCAAGAAATCTTGGTAATGTGCTCGTTGAAAAAAAATGATCTGATAACTTTTTTTCTCCTGCAATATTGTGCCACAAGTCCCGGAAACATTCAATTGCTCGAAGATGTGTTGGAAATTCCCAGTAGTATACCCATCTGAAGTCATCCATCTTGTCATTGTACATCGCAAGTCTCTGATTTCCATCTGCAGTTGACTACCCCGCTCATCGTATTTACTAAACCAAAACCCCATAACAATTCTCTTAGTAGTTGTGGCCATACCGTTGATTCCCACTCTCCACAAACTAATGAAAGGAAATTCGAATTTCCACCTCAATCAATCGAGCCATATCCAGACATATATAATTTGAGTGAACATGAGCAAATGTTTAGTCCCAAAGCTAAAAACGTCAACTCCCAGTCCAACAAACAACTGGCCATTGTCCCCTGTTAGGTAATGATTACACCAGGCTGTGGATCTGCTCTCAATACCAGTGGACTAAATACTCTTACGCTTATTTTCTCATAGCAAACACGCCCACAATTCCCATATTTAACGGCTTGGGAATCACTGATATAATTAGCAGTAGCAACATTACTCTTGGATAGGGTCCCATTGACACCAGAAATAACAACTTTAGAATCATAGTGACTAGTAATTTTAGAATCAGAAGTAACTATACGAACTTGGTTGTTTGATGCCCCTGTAAGGTCGTCCGGCGTTAGAAGTGTTGCTCCTTTAAAAACTTCAGCTGCACATGGAAATTTGGTCTCATAGTAGCTGCTAACGATAACGCATGCAACTGATGTAAAGCCCATAATAAACCAATCAACACCTTCCCTACTCCATAAGCAAGTCAAGAATAAAGTCCAACTCAAGAAAACCACTAGCATCAATATCAGTGGAGTGTAAATCACAGTTAACACAGGTAAGAAACTGCATTTCCACCTTAATAACACCACAAATATCAATACTTTTGAAACTTGACTCCCAGTGAGCATGTGTTGTATTTCCATAATCCTTGCCACAATATCAGCCATGTTATTAATTGTGAGAATCACCCTTTGAGCATAGTAACAGAGACTAATATAATGGCCATCTGAAGTTAAGACTCGAATCACTTGGTTAGATGATTCAGTTGCTTGCATACATGCTTCATTACCGAGTAGATCCGAACCAACAATAATTGACCAAAGATGAAGAACAAAAACCTCATCAAGCAAACCATACCCTAGATGCGAAAGAAATTCTTCTCCCCACATATCTAGAACTTGATCAGACAACTCATATTCAACTGAATTTGAAGACAACAAATGGAAATGATGCCCACAGTTAAAAACCAGCTCATGAAAACATTCTATACGATATCTATCCATCAAAATTGAACCCTCAAACGTCTTTCCACGGTCAAATACGAAACATGTGTAACAAACACAAACAAAAAAACCAACATCTTCATTCAAATTCCTCATATCACAAACAGGATTTTCATCGAACAGTTCTTTTGCCTGGTCACCTGCATGTTGTGTTAGCCATTTATTTATCACTAGATTCCAGTCTTCAGTACCCCAATGAAGCATTTTACCATACAAACTCCATGCAGTATTAATAGCACCTCTCTTAGATGACAAATAAACAATTGAAGCAGTAAACATCCAATCTGAAAGGTACCCAATTTGATAAACTAGCTCATAAACAAATTTGTCATAGTAAGGAACAAAATAGGTTGCAGAATCATCGACAAAAGAAAACAACCCCTTAATAAGTTTCCATTCTTTTCCACGATCAATGACCGTATCAGCAGACTTGAAACAATGGTAAGTAGATATCCCAGTAGGTAGTGTGTGGTTGGAAAAAAAATTGTGCTCAAAACATACACTATCCATTGGAAGTATTTTAACAAACAATTTCCAAGCAGTGTCAGAACGTAACCCTTAGCAAACATACAAACAATTGGATCCATAAACCATGAGTCTTTCCAGTACCCATGTTTGTGAACCAGCTCTTTAACAAGTTCTCTATCAGAATAATATTTAGCAAAACAAAAACCCCATAAACTGAGCTCGATCGAATAATGAGCGGGTAAAATAAGAAAGAAGAGTAAAGAAATCCTTACGATTCAATTTGTTGAGGATGATGATTAAATCCTTTAACTGCCTGCTATACTCCACCATCTTGCTAGCAACAATTTCAGATGGAGAACCTTTAATATCAAATGAACTACCCGAATTAGCGTGGGGATTTCCTTCATGTGGATCTACAATCATTGAATCTTCATTTTCTTCAAAGAAAAACGGCGGAATCAACTTGCAATCGAGAGATTCATCTTCTTCTGCAGCTAATGGAATTGAAGATTTCTGAGTGGAAACACTTACTGAATCTGAATCAACAGGAATTGGTTCCATGTGGTCAGCGATGTATTTCTCCATCGTCTTCAATTGTTGAACCACTGATTGGAGTAATCCAAGACTTTCTTCTGAATTCTCATCATATAACCTACGCTCCATTACTAGTATTTCCTTGATTTCCCTTGATAAGATGTTCATCCATGCAATTACCTGATTAGGAGGTCGAATAAATTCACCCTCCAACTTCTCTGATACTGCAGCTAGAAGTTTTTCTAAGCCATAAACATTTTGTGATAACAACTCAGCTTCTGTAAATTTTATTGGATAAAACTTGTCCAAATCTGCAGCCTCCATTGAAGAAACCCGCAGAATCGAAACGGCTCTAGATACCAATTGTCATGTACCTGAGTACGGTGACAAGGGGTGGATAGATTTGAGGATAAACCCCTCTTGATTCTCACGAATCAAGCCTCTCTGGTTCACAAAGAACACAACCTAAGAACAAAGTTCTGTTTGGATTAATGATTTGATGAGTTTTCATTTACAACACAAATTAGCTTATAAATCCAAGCTTCCCCACCCTAACATCCAATGCTCAATACGATCACATATGGTTACATCTAAGCCATTCATACAACTGATAACTACACTCACTCGTACACTAACTACTACTAACTATAACTACTACTATAGACCAGCAGGTGACACGATATGGGCAGCCTCTCACGTATAGGGTACATGACATGAAATATTATTTGGAGATTTAGTAAGAACAAAGAAGATCAACATTGGATTTCGTCGATACTTGAAGAACATAAAAGTATCTTCTTCCATAACAATCATTATAAATATTGTTTGTTATTTTAAATAAAATATTTACTAAAATGAAGTTGTAAAATGTAAAAAAAAACAAAAAAACAAACAAAACAAAGAAACAAAACAAAGAACCCAAAAGAAAATGATAGATTCTGAACTCTTGACAAAGAAGACGATGAGATGAGTTTTAACTCTAATATTATTTTAAATTATTAATTAAATAAATAGAAGTGGAGAACATAGGAGAACAATAGATGGCATGTGGCATCCAATAAATGGTTGAGACACCCGCATAAGGAGAAATTATATTATTAAAATTATAATTATTGACAAATTTATTATCTATTTTTAAAATTATATTTATTATGATGAATAATGAAACATCTATCATGAGAAGTTAATAAAACATTTACTAAGAGAAATTAATGAGTCATAATGACGTAAATAAATTGAGACCGTTGGATGCGTTTCTAACTTTCAATCACAGACGTCATTTATAAAAATTCATACGAACAACCACAAGCTTAGATTTAGCTTTTCCACGAATGAATCCAGAGCATTCTTTATCTTGTCTAAGTTGTCCAAACTATGCTTTATAAGCTTGACTAGGGCTTAACCCGTGCCATAACGGCACATGCATAATTTTTATTTGATATGCATTTTCCGGTGTTTGGATGTTAGATTTAATACTTATTATTTGTCGTGTTACCCTCCTTATTTCCGGTCTTCAGTCTACAAATCCTTTCTCATGTACCCATATATGATTTTTTTCTATTTTGAAACTTTCACATCTACCCAAATATGTTAGACTTGTATCCCCAAGCCACGAATTTATCATAATTATTTTCACACTCTTTTTCCCAAAAGAAAAGAAAAACTTTTATAGTGTTTAATAATGTACAAATGTATCTTATGAATCATTTGGAATGATGTTGCACTTCTGTATTTCCCTTATTTAGTGAATGTGCAAAATCAAAATATTGAACTATGTTAGTCATTACGTCATCTGAGTTTATTCGTCATGGAAAGTTGGGCTGGCCTTGAAAAATGTCCAGATCCTTATTGACTTTTTTCCATTTAAGAATAGTCCAAGAAGATTACAACCCAGTGGACTCAAAAATAAATATCATTTTTATGTTCTTACGAATTCAATAACACAATAAGATCTCTAGTACCTTAAAACTTCTACACATTCTACGATATTGACCTTCCAAATGTGTGGTTATTCGCTGCGGTTAGCTAGTCAGTCAAATGGTTAACCACTTAAAGTGATAACAGTAAACTCAGTTATCTATCATTGAATAAAAATGATGTTAAAACATTTATTAAGGAATATTTTTGTGTGAAATGTCTTATGGAATCTCTGGATACAATAATTCTTACAATCGAATTTTCTTAGCTTTTATCTTTTGTTGACTACGATATTATGACTCGGCATTTTAATCTTGCGTTTGCTACCTGAAAATTTAAAATCGTGTAAGTTTGCTCAAGAAAACCCCTTAGTAAGGTAGGAAAACAGTCTCGATGACAAACTTATAGCGGTAAACATGTACATGTTATCAATATCTTCTTTGCACTATCTTATAGTAGTAAACATGTGCGCAATTAATGAGACGCTAATTTATAAAACACACTCTTAATGGTTTTAAGTTGAAAAAACCAAGGTCATTGATTTATCTTCTCCCTAGAAAAATATGGACCTCTCTTTATCTTGCCTAACTTGTCCAAACTGTGTTTTTTCTAGAATACATAGCATAATTTGGTTAACTTTGCCTATGTAAAGAGTGGTCAGGATTTGTCCAGGGAAAAGATAAATCTACGGTCGTGGTTTGTTCAACTTAAATGTTATTATTAGTGTTATATTAATTGGTATCTCATTAATTGCTCATGATGAATGATTTATTAAATTTTCATTTCCCTTAATTAATCTATTAAATACATAATTTCATTAATAAATAATTTTACTAAAAACTATCAATATGTTGTAGGGCCTACGGCCCATGGGTGTGCATCCCAACTAGAAGCCTAAGGATTTCTCTTTACATGTATATAAAGGATACTTTACCTATGTGATATGCTAATCAATAGAAATCCTTCTCTTCCCCGCCTCTTCCTTTTTCCCCTATTATTCTACTGCAATACGTTATCAAGCACGAGCTCAGCCGCTGATTTTTTTTTGAGATTATCATTGAATCACAAATACCATCTCAACAACCTCCATATTCGTTGGATATCCATACTTATCGTATTCCTTCTATCAAATACGCAGGGAGTCGCTGCCGCAAAGAAAAAGAAAAGAAAAGAAACCATAGAAAGAGAATTGTTACCGATCGGTGTACCTCGGTAAGATCAAATCATTCTAGATTCATTAAAGAATAAAAGGTATACCTAAATAACCCCCCCTCCCCCGAAATTCATCGGATGAAGGCTACTTACTGAACTTGTAATACTATTTGATGAATCTAAATGGTATCTTTTGTCTGTTTAATTTCCACGAATACATTCATGTACATGCAAAGACAATTAAAATAATAATAATTAAAATATATTCATGCAAAGTTTGAAAAAGCGGGGGTCTAACAACACCACCCAATATTTCGATTAGCAATCTGTATGGACTAACTCCGAAACACTTACTAGAGAATCAACTAGACAGTCAGACTCAATCTAGATAAAAGTATCTCAAGAAGTTAATATCTCTCTCTTGTTTTGATTCACTCAAGCTAATAGAAATCAGCGAGTGTATAATCAAACACAAGGAATAACTTGAACGTACCAAAGACCGATGTCCAAGGATCAATCAATATCAATCAACAACCAAAGGTCGGATTTCCAATTGATTGATTCAAACTCACAACCTGTATTATTTCAATTATATAAAATATAATGCGGAAATATAAATAACACAGACACCAGAATTTTGTTAACGAGGAAACAGCAAATGCAGAAAAACCCGGGGACCTAGTCCAGATTGAATACACACTGTATTAAGCCGCTACAGACACTAGCCTACTCCAAGCTAACTTCGGACTGGACTATAGTTGAACCCCAATCAGTCTCCCACTGATCCAAGGTACAGTTGTACTCCCTACGACTCTAGCACGCAAACTAGTATCACACGTAAGCGGTGGGGATTAATTTTGCACAATACTAGATGTCTCCTTTATATGGCCTTTCAAATCAGGATTTTGCCTTAGTTACAAAGCAATCAATATTCACCGTTAGATGAAAACCTGATTTATATTCAAGCTAATATTTCTCAACCGTTAGATCGAAAACTTAGCTTGTCATACACAAATGATTGTACGCTTCTAGGTTTGTTAACCGCACCCAAACGTGTACATTGTTGGTTCAACAATAGTCTACCCAAAGTGGTTAACCATATGAGCGTTTTATACCAACTATGTTCTTCTTCACCATAACTAGTTCAATTGACTCAAATGAACTAGTTAAGAGAGTTGTTCAATTGCAAGGAAATCTTATGTAACTACACAAGACACAATTGAAGCAAAGATGATTTGATTCACTCGAATCGGTTCATGAACTTTAATAGCCACGTTTTTCAAATGCATTCCTTAGTCTTTTAAGATTAAGTTTAGAAATCATCTTTAGATATGTAACCTTCTCAAGTTCGAAGACTAGGTTCGCGGACTTAAGACACCGGATAGAGTTTACAAACTCCGGCAGAAATTCTTGGGTTCGAGAACTACGCTGGTTCGCGGACTGGGTTCGCGGACTTGGCTCATGCAAGTAGTTTGTCAACTCCAGCATAAATTCTCGGGTTTGAGAACTTCGGCAGTTCGCGGACTTGGCACTTGCCATACTTCCGGTTCTCTTGATCAACAAATTTCGAAAACTTCGGTTCAAGGAATCCATTGGTTATGTAATCTAAACTCTCATTCCAATCATTGAAACATTCTTAGAGGACGTTATTTACACTATTTCTCGTCAAAGCAATTTTCAAAGTGATTGAAACATTCATGACTTTCGTCACTAGGTAAAGATAAACTTGGTCGAAGCGAAAAGCTTACCAACACATATTTCGAGATATAGATAGGCGAGGTATACTCGGCTCGAAATACCAAATGTGTATGATCTAGTCTATATATATAGCATACAACTTTTGTCTCAAAGAGTATGAGATGGAATAGATAGACTTTTGAGTGACAGATAAGTTCAAGTCTCCACATACCTTTTTGTCGAGAAGTTACACCGGTTCCTTGAGTAGATCTTGTAGTTGCAGGAAATCCTACACTACACCCCTCATATGATTTCATTAACATTCAACTCATTTTAGATTAACAATCTTAATTTTATTGATGAATCTTTGAACAATCTTACAAGAAAAGATAAAGGAATCGAGAATAACCATTAATCGTGTTTATCTTCTCGAGAAAAATTTTCCTCTATATATACTCTTTCTCACTCTTTTTATTTTCTCTGCAACTTCATCGTTCTTCTGCAAATTCCGTTATTGCAACTTTTCTTCTTTCTTCTTCTTCAATCTTTTTAAGTTCTTCTTCATCTCCATACTGTTCCCTCTGTAGATCTTCATCATTCGTAATTTTCTTCGAAATAATCTTCCTGCTAGTGTTTTCCATGGATTCATCAAGGTTAGTTTTCTTTTTTCTTCCTTATGGGTTTTGCTGAAATTGATCTTGCTTACTGCCTTATTTGATGTTGTTTATGTGATTCCCATACTGTTGTTATTTCAGCAAAAGCGCCTCCAACACTAAATTTACGGTTCAGAACCCTAATATTCCCAAACCGCATCATAAGATTGTTGTACACAAAAGAAAGTCTGTGAATCATAAGGTAGTAAGAAACATTATTCTTTTCTAATAACAATATTGTTGCCTCTGTTTCTTATCTGGATTGTAATTCGCAGGGTGATAAGGATGTCAATAAACCTCTCAAGAAATCTCGCCACCTTAAAACTGTTGAAACCTCTGTTCCATTCCACTTACTTATCTCTTCTAAATCTCCTGCGACATCTTCGCAAGTTAAACCATTATCTCAAATTCGCGAAAAAGCTGCCTCAGACTTCATTTCTTCAACTGACCTTTCAATGATTGAAACCCCCATTATTTATCCTTCTGTGAATGAAACTTCTTCTCTTCTTATTGATAATGTTTCTCAACCTTCTATCATTGCCAGTTCTCTACCTGAGCCTCTTCCCTTTTCGAAAGAAACTGTGGAAGGAATAGATATTGCTTTCAAAGTTTTGTCTGAAGTCCCGGATGACTGCAAGAAGTCTCCCATTGATCCTGTCAAGTTTGTTTTTTACGAAATTCTGAGTAAGTATTTCGGTTCTGACAGAGCTGCTTCGCAAATAGCTTTGGAAAAAGAGTGTAATGCTCTTCGTCTCGAAAATCAAAAGCTTCAGAATATTTTGTTGGATCGTGACAACCTTCGCAAGAAGAATGATGAATTGAGAGGTATGATTTCCTTATCTGTGTCTTCAATTTTCCTTTCTAATGATTTTATCCTTCCCATATTTAATTATCCTTGAAATCCCTCTTTCGCATGTTAAGCCTTAAACCAGAAACGAATAATGGAGAGATATCAATTTGAATCTATTGTTGAAGAAGCCCGTGTTGATAAAGAGATTTTGATGGATCAATATAACCAATTAGATAACCTCTATTCATATTCTGTTGATCATATAAATAATCTTACCAATGAAAATACCCAATTAGTTCAGAGTCAAGATTTATTAAGTAATGAAATATCTCGCCTTTCTTATTCTTTAACTAAAGCTAATTTAGGGATGAAAACTTTATCAGATGAGAATAAAACCTTATCTCAAGAGAAGCGAACTTGTTTAAACAAGATGACGATATCTTCGCAACAACTTAGCATTCTTCAGAAAGTATGTGATGACCAAGAACAATCTCTTCGCTCTTTGAGAAATGAACTTAAAGAAGTAACAAAGTCATCTATCGCTGAAAGAGATACACTCATTCAAGATAGAATAGCTTTAAGTGTAAAGGAGAATCAACTTAAAGAACAATATTTTAAATTAGAAGAATCTTATTCTTCTCTTGCGAACAAAAATGCCTTTCTTATTTCTAAAGAGAAAAATCCTCAGTCTCGACTTAAAGGTTTAGTTGGAGATAAATTTGATGACGCAATGGACCGTTGGGAGAATAGTTGTCTGACCTTGATTCAACACCTTATTTCGCAAAAGGAAGGTAGTCAGAATAGTTTGACTGCCTTAACTATCTTTTCTTTGTCATATCTTTTTGAGTTCTTCATCTTATTGAAATTTTGTATTCTACCTTTCGCAGAGTCTGGGAAAAATCTTCATTCCTCCATTTCTGTTTTGGAGGATAAATATGCCAAAATTTGCAAAGAAAATGCATTACTCGTCTCTGTCCTTACTAGTTCTCACGACTGAGCAGAAAGAAGACTTGATTATCTTGATTACTTTAAGGATATTCAAGATAGGAATAATCAGAGAGCACTTCTTCGTCAAGTTCATCTCCGGGCTGAAGTCCTTGTAAATGATATTTTATGTCTAAATCTCTTCCTCCTACATCAATCGAACCTTTGGAAGTAGATGATGATGAAGTTCCTCGTCCTGCTGACAGTGATTATGATTATGAAAGTGGTGCAGAGGATAGTTTTTGGAAGATGGAGAAGAGATTCCTTCTAAGGAAGCAACTGCTGTGTTAATCAAAATGAAAAGAAAGAAATCTCTTCTGAAGAAGTAATTGCTGGCGATAATCAAGGTGCTAATCAAGGCGAAGATCAGAATCGAAATGAAGGAGAGCTTGGCGATAATGAGAACATTGGCGAAGAACGTCTATTATCTCCTTCTACTGGAATTAATACGAAGCATGAGCTTCTTATCTAGTTCTATCTTCTTGAATTGTCTATCTTTATTACTTTTTGCGAATAATATTCTTCAACCAACTTTGGAATCAATTTTCCCTTTTAGTATTTGCTGTGAGAAAGATAATGCCTCTTGTTTATTGATTCCCATACTTGCCTCTCATTATCTTTCTTGCGAAAAATGATCTGTTATGAATACTTATAAATATTTTGTTTTGTCATGTGGTCTTATTTTCCTTCCTAATTAAAGGTCTTATTATGCCACCTCTTGTCATTGCGACAAAATCGCAGGACGTCTTGCACTTTCATGCAAAACCCATTGATCTTGCCTTAACTTTTTCTTTTGTATTATGGCCTCTTCAGGAATGTTGCGACAATATGACAGGCCTAAATATTCTTGCGAAAATAAAGCCCCATGACATTGTCGTCTTGCGACGAAATCGCAGGACGTCTTCGCACTTTCATGCGAAAACCCATTGATCTCGTCTTATCTTTTTCTTTTGTATTATTGCCTCTTCAGGATTGTTGCACAAATATGACAAGCCTTAATACCCTTGCGAGTAAAAAGCCTCATGACATTTGCGTCTTAAGACACTTATCAGCTCCCTAATGGAGGGTGCCGCTTATCTTCCCCCTGGTTGCCCCTTCAAGAAGGCGTACTTATACCATACAAGGTTAGCTCCTCCCATCCAGACTTAACAACAACCAGTTGTTTTCGCAGCCTTTTATCCCTTTTACCTATAGGTCTTATGGTTACGAGACTGCACCCTAAGTGGGGTTTTCTTCGGGCCGAGTGCAGTATAAGCCAAGACTTGTCAAGAATGGCAAGGTACGCTTCAAACGCCTCTGGCACTCTTGACTGAACCGTGTACCTCAGCGCCTTGATCAGATTCTGCACTCCTTGGGAGAGTCCTTATTACCTTAGTCGCCCAACCTAAGTCATATGCTTAAGCTGAGAATCCAAGGTTCCTCTCCCCGATGGGCTTTATTGACCCCAAATCTCCATGACTCAGG
The DNA here is from genome assembly GCF_003573695.1 of Papaver somniferum. Taxonomy (NCBI): domain Eukaryota; kingdom Viridiplantae; phylum Streptophyta; class Magnoliopsida; order Ranunculales; family Papaveraceae; genus Papaver; species Papaver somniferum. The sequence goes on from NC_039366.1 coordinate 44,941,099, forward strand.
TTCCGGTGGCGGTGTAGCCTTTCCCTGAGCCATGCAACAGGTACCCCCTTATATGACGTACTTTAGGTCTTACGTTTGCCTCTTGCGAAAATTTATTCGCGAACTAGGGTGTACGCCATAAAGGTTCACCCCTTTCTTTTATGTCATTGTTCTATGATTATCTCTGCGAAAGTTTCGCACATCATGATCTTGTTTTGATATGAATAATCTCGCAATTATTCTTTCAGAGTCCATAACTTCTCAAAGCTTCTTACGGATAATATCTTTTTAAGTACAACCTGTTCCATGGTCTGTCAAGTCTATGACCAACATCTCTACCTTCTGGATCCATTAATTTATAAGCTCATGTTCCAACTATCTCCTTAATGATGTAAGGCCATCCCATTTTTCGCTAGTTTTCCACCATTTTCTCACCAATATATTGGTGTCTCTCGCAGAACTAAATCTCCTGGTTGGAATTCGCGTACTTTGACACGTTTATTATATTCTCGGGCTAATCTTCGCTGATAATTCTCCATATGTTGTAAAGCTCTTTCTCTTCTTTCTTCTAATTCATCAAGTTTGTTTAAGATCAAACCCGCACTAAGATTTTTCTCCCAAGCTTCTCTCTTTGTTGTCGTAATAACAACTTCTGTTGGTAACACCGCTTCAACTCCGTATGTTAAACAAAAAGGTGACATTCCAGTAGCTTCTCTTCTAGTTGTATTATAAGCCCATACTGCATTATGTACTTGTTCGCACCATGCTCTATGATGTCCTTCCAATTTCTTCTTTAATATATCTGCAATTGTTTTGTTTGTTGCTTCTACCTGCCCATTAACTTGTGGATACAAAGTAGTAGACTTTCCACATTTTATCTTAAATCCATTAAGTAACATTTCTATGTTCTGTCCTTCAAACTGTTTCTCATTATCAGATACCAACTGCGCAGGAATTCCGAATCTGCAAATAATATTTTCGAATATGAATGTAAAGATATCTTTGTCGCGAATATGTTGTACTGCCTTCACTTCTGTCCATTTTGTGAAATAATCTGTTGCGACTATTAAATATCTTCTTTGTCCAGAACCTGGTAAAAATGGCCCCACAATATCTAAGCCCCACTTTCCAAAAGGCCACACACTGGTTGAAGATGAAAATGGTGCTCCAGGTGCATGTATTTTCTTTCCATGCCGCTGACAATCTTCGCAACATCTTGATATTTGTTTTGCATCTTCGTGCATGTATGGCCAGTAATAGCCTTGCATTTTTGCTCTATGTGCCAAAGATCTTCCCCCGCTATGATTGCCAGCATCACCAATATGTAACATTTTTAGCACTTTTTCTCCTTCCTCTCGTGTCAAACATCTGAGTGATGGTCCATTAAAGGATTTTCGGTATAGCAGCCCATCTCTTAATTCATAATTCGTTGCGCGGCTTTTTAACTTGTATGTTTCCAATCTATTTCTCGGTGTTTCTCCTTTCGCCAAATATGCATGAAGTTCTGTTCTCCAATCTGCGATATTGTTCGTTTGTTCTTCTTCTTCACCGTCTATTATTATCACGTTCACTTCTTCTTCTTTATTAATTGATGGTGACAGAAGTGTTTGTATTTTTATGCATCTCGCAGTTGGATCTGTCATCATGCTTGAGATGAAAGCAAAAGCATCTGCGAGTCTGTTATCCTTCCTTGAAATGTGCCTCCATTTTATTTTTGGGATTTTCGCTGACAATTCTTCAACGAGCTTCTTGTATTTCTTCAAGGATGGTTCATTTGTAGTGTACTCTCCCTTTATTTGGCGAATAACTAGCTGCGAATCACTAGTGATCCTGGCATTTTCTAGTTTCATTTCTATTACGAATTTTAAGGCATGTATCACAACTTCATATTCCGTTTCGTTATTAGTGGATGCGAATTCCAATCTGAATGAAAAAGCCATCTTCACTCCTTTTGGAAAAATTAAAATAATTCCAACTCCATTGCCTTCTCCATTTGATGATCCATCTACCAATATCTCCCATCTATTTGGTTTTGTTATTAAGTCTGTTGGATCTCCGTGTTCTTCTTCTATATCCATCATTTCTTCTACCGCTTCATCTTCTTCTAAAGGAAATTCTGCCAAGAAATCTGCAACAACTTGTGATTTTGGTGAAGACAAAATTTCATATTTAATATCAAAGTGGCCTACTTGTGCATTCCATCTCTCCACTCTTCTTGATCTTTTTGAATTCTTCATCACTGATTCAATTGGTACTTTTGTTAATACCTTTATCTTGTGCGCTTGAAAATATATGCGGAGCTTAAATGATGCATAAACTGGTGCTAAGATTAGCTTCTCAATCTTTGAGTAATTCTTCTCGGCAGTACTAAAAGTTTTGCTAATGTAATAGATGGGTTTCTCCACTCCTGCGTCTATTCGCAATAACACGACACTTAATACATGCGACGTCGTCGCAAGATAGATCAGTAATTCTTCTCCTGATTCTGCTTTTTGTAAAATAGTTGTATTCATAAGATGTTCTTTGATCCCTTGAAAAGCTTTTTCGCATTCATCAGTCCATTTGAATTTCGCCCCCTTCTTGAGTATATCGAAAAAATATTTGCATTTGTCTGATGATCGCGAAATGAATCTCCCCAGCGAAGCTATAAGTCCATTCAACTTCTGTACATCTTTTATTGTTGCTGGTGTTGGCATGTCACGAACTGCTTGCACTTTTTCTGGATCAACCTGTATTCCTTCCTTTGATACAATGTAGCCTAAAATTTTTCCCGATGCAACTCCAATAGTACACTTCTCAGGATTCAATTTAATGTTATACTGTCGCATTTGTTCAAAAATCTCCCTCAGGTCCTGTACATGGTATTTGGCTTCTTTACTCTTTACTAACATGTCGTCCACGTATACTTCTAATGTTTTGTGTATCCATTTCGCGAACACCTTCTCTACCATTCTTTGATATGTTGCTCCCGCATTTCGCAAACCAAATGGCATTTTCGTGTAACAATATAAACCTATAGGGGCGAAGAAAGCAGTATGTTCTTGATCTTCTTCAGCGAGAGGGATTTGGTTATACCCTTTGTACCCATCTAAAGACGATACCCTATCATTTCCCGCTGCGGATTCCACCATTTGAGGAATATCTGGTAACGGAAAACTATCTTTAGGACAAGCTTTGTTTAAATCAGGAAATCTATGCAAATCCTTATTCCTTTGTTTTTCTTTGGGACAATGACCATATTCGCTATCCATTCTAGGTATTTAGCTTCTCTTATGATTCCTGCATCAAGCATTTTCTGTAGTTCTTCTTCTATTTGGGAATGGTAAGCTGTTGCGATTTTTATTATTCTTTGTTTAAATGGTCTCACATTCTTGTTAATCTCCAACTTGTGGCATGCAATTGATGGATCTATTCCCGGTATCTCATCCACGCTCCCTGCGAAAACGTCTTTATATTCTCGCAAAAGTTTAACGGTTCTTTCTTCTTCTTCTACATCCATCTTGGTTCTAATTCTCAATATTAGAGGTTCTTCTATAGTTCCAACGTTTACTTCTTTTGTTGGTTCTGCGGCAGTGTAACTGGACTTGGGTTCTCCCATTGGTGTTGGTTCTTTTCTTGTTTTCACAGGTCCTTCTCCTTCTTCCGAAATTTCGCTAGGTATTCCCCTGCCTTCTTTTGCCCTTATCATGTATACTCTAAATTCTTCTTCTTTCTTTGCCTCCTTTGCCAACTTTCTGCGAAATTGTTTCCTTTTTGCTTGTCCTTCATAATGCTTTACTTCAATTTGATGACATAATTTCGCATTGTCAACATCTCCTCTGATTTCACCTATTCCATTTGGTGTTTGTAATTTAATACATTGATGCAACGTTGATACTACAGCTTTCATCGCATGTATACATGGTCTTCCTAGCAACATATTATATGGCGATTCCATATCCACCACGCATAGTGTCACGTGTGTTTCGATCTCTCCTGGTGGAATTCGTACCACTATTTCTCCTTTAGGTTTTGTTGTGGATTTTCTAAAGCCATGAACAAGATATGTTGAACTGGAAATTTCTTCATATTTAAATCCCATTCCCCTGAACGCATGATAAAATATTATATCCACTGAACTTCCTGTATCGATTAAAGTTCTGTTCAATATCCATTCTTCCGTGGATTTTGTTGTTTTCCCCTTCTCTTTTCGCGTAATAGGCACTGTAATAACCAATGGAGATGTGTGGTTCAAATTTTCTTTTGGTATTTCTGCCGCCATGAATGTGATTTTTTGCTTTTCCCAATCTTTCAAGGGTGATGTCTTTTCTACCGCCATAACCTTCCTTCCTTCAAAATTTTGTTTATGTATTCTTCCTTTGATGTTTTCATGGAATTCATTAACCATTGTTTTTGTTATCATATTACACTCCAATCTTTTGTCATCTTCATTGACTCTAATCATTTTTCTTTTAACTGGTTCACTGATTTATTTAATCACTTTCTTGATTTGAACAATCTCAACAACAATCTTCAACTTTCGATCTTCAGATTCCCTATTTCTAGCGCCATTATGTGGTTGCAGGAAATCCTACACTACACCCCTCATATGATTTCATTAACATTCAACTCATTTTAGATTAACAATCTTAATTTTATTGATGAATCTTTGAACAATCTTACAAGAAAAGATAAAGGAATCGAGAATACCACTACTCTAGATTTTCTCTCTCCTATTTACTTGCTTCTCACCCAGAAAAAGATCTTTCCCTTTCCTTTACACCTGAACGACTATTTATAGGGAAATACATAGTGGATGACAGCTAATCTGTCCTTTATTTTCGGATATGGCTTGCGGCATTCTCGCAACCTTACAAATGTTAATCTCGCAAACTCTCTAATTTTCGCAGGACTATCACATCTTTCTCATGATTTTAGCTTACGTCGTTTATTATATCATTTCTGAAATTATTCTGCGACGCTGTTGTGTTGTGTTGTTGATAATTTCGCTGAGACATTATTGCTGCGAGATTATGATCCTACAGATCTTCTACTTGTATGATGAATCGCCATGTAGTCCTTGAGCTCAACTACACTTACTATCCTAGTACAAGACTTAGCTATAAGAGACTAGAAATCAAGACTTATAGTTTTGATTACTAACATTGACAAACATGCTTGAGATAGCAACGCATGCGAGTTTGACCGAGCAGTGCTCTAACAATCTCCCCCTTTGTCAATTTTAGTAACAAAACTATCAATACATATGGAATACAAAAAAGATAATGAAACTTTAGTAGCTCCTATTCCACATGTCTAATCTTCAACATTCCTCGAAATCTTCGTCACTTCCAAGTACTCCAATGATCCCAAAGGTTGTCAGTCTAGCATCACCGTTGTTGAAGATCCGTATCTATAACAATGAGAAAGCATCGGTCTCGATCATTGTTATACATGTCATAGTATTATTACATAGTGTCAAAGTCCAATTGTATCACAACTTCAACAATATGGTGATATGTATCACCCCCCCTTATTCAATACTCCATTTCACATGAAAACCACTCCCCCTTACACAATTATCCGAAAACCATATGTATTTGTAGTGTGAACTACATATTAATTCTCCCCCTTTTTATCAATAAAATTGGCAAAGGTACAAGAACGGGATCATAATGAAATTTCCGTAAGAGACATTTCATGACTGAGAGAAAGAAACACCCATCATCTTATTTAGATGCAATCATATAGCCGAAGCTAACAACATTCATCAAGGAGTTTAAAGATACAAGATAACCCCTCTAAAATTTCACAACCGCACACCCCTCAAGATATGACCATTAAGCACAAGTTCAAAAGAACTCTCCCTCATTTGATGTCATTCACAAGGGAACAACAACGAGCGATCTTAATTTCAAGAGAAATGAAGGATTTTATTGGACACCAAAACCATGAGAATGATTTTTATATCCAACACTCAATCAAATTATTCATAAGTAAACCCATGAATAATCTAATCGGAATACATAATCAAATTAACCACAAAAGTGATCAATTTAATTCATTGTGCTCAACATAAGTAAACTTACGGAGCAACGACTAAGTAAATCATACAAGAGAGTGATTGGCCTAATCGTTCATGTACTCAACACAAGAGAACTTGTGGGGTAATAACTAAGTAACCAAGAAGATGATTAATTTAGTTCTAAAATGCTCAACATAATATACCTTACGGAACAACCAACGAAGCTAATCAAGAATAATCAACTTAGTTGTATCGTGCTCAACATAAGACACATCACGGAGCCTCACGGTAATATAAAAATATGGATCAATGAAGATGTATACCGTGGAATACACAAGGATTCATTCTTTTGCACAAGCATATACAATAGCAATAATCCTTGTGTTGATGGTGGCTTTTAGCTTAGGGTAAAAATCGTAAAAACCTAGTCAGACAGTGATGTCACAAAACTTGAGTAATAATGTCTCCACTAAGCACATTTATAGAACCCTTTAATATGTCTGCGAGAAAATTACCAGGGTACCTTTTTTCTTAATACTAATTAGGGTTTCGATAGGCCAAACCCTAATTCCCACACCACATGTGCCAATGGCATGCCGTGCCAGCCACACCTCCGCGCCAAGGCATGCCAACCATGCCAGCCGCACCACCGTGCCAATGGCAAACCATGCCAGCCGCACCACCGTGCCAATGGCAAACCATGCCATCCACGTCCCGCGCCAAGGCATGCCAACCATGCTAGCCGCACCATCGTGCCAATGGCAAACCATGCCAGCCACGTCTCCGCGCCAAGGCATGCCATCCATGCCAGCCGCACCACCGTGCCAATGGCAAACCATGCCAGCCACGTCTCCGCGCCAAGGCATGCCAACCATGCCAGCCGCACCACTGTGTCAATGGCAAACCATGCCAGCCACGTCCTCGCGCCAAGGCATGCCAGCCATGCGTGCCAATGGAAAACCATGCCAGCCACGTCTCCGCGCCAAGGCATGCCTGCCATGCCATCCGCACCACCGTGTCAATGGCAAATGATGCCAGCCACATCTCTGGGCCAAGGCATGCCATCCAAGCCAGCCGCACCACCGTGCCAATGGAAAACCATGCCAGCCACGTCTCCACGCCAAGGCATGCCAGCCATGCCATCCGCACCACCGTTCCAATGGCAAACCATGCCATCCACGCCTCCATGCCAAAGTCATGCCGCTGGCTTCCAAACAAAGGGTTGCAACAATCAACGACCACCCTTCCATATGAGATGCAGATCCCAGTCATCCAAGTTTGCCACCAAACGCATGGGAACTTACGGCCCAAAGCCAAACATCACGGTTTTACCATAACCCTAATTTTGGCCGCGCCTACACTATGCCAAAGCCATGTCGGCCCTAAACCATGTCGCCGGCTGCCAAACGAAGGGTTGCCACAATCAACGGCCACCCTTCCATCTGAGATGCAGATCTCAGCCGTCCAAGTTCGCCGCCAAACGCATGGAAACTTGTGGCCCAAAGCCAAAATCACGGTTTTACCAAGACCCTAATTTTGGCCGCGCCTACGTTATGCCAAAGCCATGTCGGCCCTAAACCATGTCGCTGGCTGCCAAACAAAGGGTTGCAACAATCAACGACCACCCTTCCATCTGAGATGCAGATCTCAGCCTTCCAAGTTCGCCACCAAACGCATGGCAACTTGCGGCCGAAATCCAAAATCACGGTTTTCCAAAACCTTAATTTTGGCCGCGCCTACACTATGCCAAAGCCATGCCGGCTCCAAACCATGCCACTGGCTGCCAAACGAAGGGTTGCAACAATCAACGACCACCCTTCCATCTGAGATGCAGATCTCAGTCGTCCAAGTTCTCTACCAAACGCATGGCAACTTACGGCCCAAAGCCAAACATCACGGTTTTACCACAACCCTAATTTTGGCCGCGCCTACGTTATGCCAAACCCATGCCGACCCTAAACCATGCCGCTGGCTGCCAAATGAAGGGTTGCAAAAATCAACGGCCACCCTTCCATTTGAGATGTAGATCTCAGCCGTCCAAGTTCGCCACTAAACGCATGGCAACTTGATGCCCAAAGCCAAACATCACGGTTTTACCAAAATCCTAATTTTGGCCGCGCCTACACTATGCCAAAGCCATGTCGGCCCTAAACCATGCCACTGGATGCCAAACGAAGGGTTGCAACAATCAACGGCCACCCTTCCATCTGAGATGCATATCTCAGCCGTCCAAGTTCGCCACCAAATGCATGGCAACTTGCGGCCTAAAGTCAAACATCACGGTTTTACCAAAACCCTAATTTTGGCCGCGCCTACATTATGCCAAAACCATGCCGACCCTAAACCATGCTGCTGGTTGCCAAACGAAGGGTTGCAACAATCAACGGTCACCCTTCCATCTGAGATGCAGATCTCAGCCTTCCAAGTTCGCCACCAAACACATGGCAACTTGCGTCCCAAAGCCAAACATCACGGTTTTACCAAAACCCTAATTTTGGTCGCGCCTACACTATGCCAAAGCCATGCCGGCCCTAAACCATGACGCTGGCTGCCAAACGAAGGGTTGCAACAATCAACGACCACCCTTCCATCTGAGATGCAGATCTCAGCCGTCCAAGTTCGCCACCAAGCGCATGGAAACTTGCGGCCCAAAGCCAAACATCACGGTTTTACCAAAATCCTAATTTTGGCCGCGCCTACATTATGCCAAAACCATGCCGACCTTAAACCATGTTGCTGGTTGCCAAACGAAGGGTTGCAATAATCAATGGCCACCCTTCCATCTGAGATGAAGATCTCAACCGTCCAAGTTCGCCACCCAAGGCATGCCAACCATGCCAACCGCACCACATGTGCTAATGGCATGCCGTGCAACCTTCCAAGCCAAGGCATGCCAACCATGCCACATGTTCCAATGGCATGCCGTGCAGCATCTCCGCGCCAAGGCATGCCAACCATGTCGCATGTGCCAATGGCATGCCGCGCCGCATCTCCGGGCAAGGCATGCCAACCATGCCACATGTGCCAATGGCATGCCGTGCCAGCCACATCTCCACGCCAAAGCATGTCAACCATGCCGGCCTTTTCTTCACGTCGTTGACTGCCAAAGCAAGGGGTTGCAACAATCAACGGCCTCCCAGCTATCTAAGATGCAGATCTTAGCCGTCCAAGGTCACCATCTAACGTGTGGCAACCTTTGGCCCAACGCCAAGCCCTAATTTTGGCCGCGTATGCCAAAACCCTAGTTCTTGGCCGCGCCTAAACTATGCCAAAATCCTAGCTTGGCCACGCCTAACCATGTCAAAGTCATGACGGCCATGCTTTCATGCCACTGGCTACCAAACGAAGGGTTGCAATAATCAACGGCTACCCTTCCTCTCAAGATGCAAAATCTCGACCGTCGAGGGTCACCAACGAGCTGGCAAGTCTCCCAAGCTAAACTTTCCAAACAGCAGCAACATGCTACATGTTTTCCACGAAAACACTCGAGACATCAACACATGTCACAAACTGGGGGATGCTCATCAAGGTATTGGTTTGGCGGTTTACAGCGTGCAACGTACACTACGGCCGTTACAAGACAGTGTCATAAGAATGAGGCGGTTAGTAAATACAGGGAGTAATGGTGAAACACTTTCCTTCATTATGGAACATCAATTCCGGGCGTTACCAGTTACCACCTCCTACCATTTACTCATCCTTTTCTATTTCTTACGAGACCAGAGTACGTTTCACTTCGACTTGTATAAATAGGTATTACCTAGTTCCACCGAACAACAAGTTTGGGTCAGGAGCATACAACACTCAGAAATCACTTGTTAGCTTTCCCATCTATTAGCTTTCACTTTCTGATACAAGTCAAACAACTACTCTTCCCGAATCAACTATTCTGGTCTCAACATTCTCTTCGTTTCCCTCCCCAAAACCAACCCTTCTCCTTCACTTTGTGACCGATGCAAGTCTGGAACGGCCATTTCTTGGTTTAGTCCGGATTTGTACAGATTGATATGTCGAATCTAAAGTACTCCCTTGCAGCACATTGTTTAGGGTTTAAGCTCGTTTCTCACCCACAACACACAAAATTACCGAAACCAGCAGAAACCGTTTTCACCCTCAAACAATTGGCGACCACAGTGGGAGATTAATCTCTCGGTTGTAATATCAATTTCTAATTCCCGATCTCATACTTCAATCCAGACATCAAGGTGGTGGAAGCTAACGATCCGCTCTAGGATCGACGACTTAGTTACCTGGCGACTCAGTTACCAGTCATAACACGACAAGACGTGACTGGGAACTTCCAAGATGGTAGAAGGAAACTATCCTCCCAGGGATCGACGACTCGATTATCAGATGACTCAGGGACGACTGGCGACTTTCCACGATCACGACGACGCTTCCCACAAAACTCAGACTTGCACCCAGAAGATCCATTTTTTTTTAGGAGATCCAAAAAACTGAGTAAGTCTTGTTAGACAAAATACATGGTCTACTACTTCAAATCTTCACAGAGATGATGAAAAAAGATAGCCATATTGTTCCCATGTTTCATTTCATGCTTTCTACTATCACACAACATTCACAATTCCATGGATTTTCTGAGATACTTACGCTACTTATAGTCATAACCAAAACAACATTATTCTAAAATAATTCATTCCAAAAGAATAATTCAAAACCCTCATAGATAACAGTTATCTAGAAATTCAAATCAAACCATAGGCCATGCGCTTTGTTTGCCTTAAAAAAAAAAAAAAACAGTCACCTACCCGTACGTGCCTCTTTGCATAATAATGATTACCCGTCACTATTCATGAGGTAGCCGACGTTATTACGGTGATATTCGAAGAGGAATTATTTATGATGAAGTATTTCTACAAGTTTATGAAATGCATACCCATGGCTAGGGTTTACACCAGTTCAGAAGAAAAATATTTCTACAGATTTATGGATGGAATACCTATGGCTAGGGTTTGCACCAACACAAGAAAACAAGAGAACAAATTGAAAGCGAAACGCTGGAGTACATAGACGGAATATGCTTGCCCACTTTATTTCTACCACGCTACCGCTAACACCAGGACGTGATAACAAAGATACGAGATAAAAAGGAGAGCCAACCCCTTTCATAAGCATAACACTTTTGGAATTTGGAATTCGAATAAGGAAAGGATTTCCTGTTTGAGATGCGTATGGAAAGAGGTAACTGGGCCCGCAAGAACAAGTCCGCGCCACGCCAAGCCAGCGCCCTGCCAAGCCAACAGTCCGCGCTATACCAAATCCAAGCCAGCGTCCATGCCAAGCCAGCGTCCACGCCAAGCCAGTGCCCATTCCAAGCCGATCCAACACTGACAGCTTGCATCTTTCCAGCGCCAGCAGCTTGCATCCTTTCCAGTACTAACATCTTGCATCCTTCCAGCGCTAACAGCTTGCATCTTTCCAGCGCCAGCAGCTTGCATCCTTTCCAGCGCTAACAGCTTGCATCCTTCCAATGCTAACAACTTGCATCTTTACAGCAGCTTGCATCCTTCCAGCGCTAACAGCTTGCATCTTTACAACAGCTTGCATCTTTCCAGCGCCAGCAACTTGCATCCTTTCCAGCACTAACAACTTGCATCCTTCCAGCGCTAACAACTTGCATCTTTACAACAACTTGCATCTTTCTAGCGCTAACAACTTGTATCTTCTCAGGGTCAGCAGCTTGCATCCTTCTGGCGTTGCTCTTGAACGCCTAGTATAAGGGAATCGGCAATCTAATTTCATCACACGTAAAGATCAGGAACGACTTCTCCAAAATCGAAGCAAAGAAAATCAGCAACCCCCCTGAGTTCACAAAGACTCTTTTCCTGTCAGGAGATGCATGATTTCTGGGGACTTCGCCCACAAAATTGTGCAGTCTATGATGAAACATTTATGTGAAATTATATATTTACCCAAGGAACAACGTCAAGACATATTTGCAGCCCTCAACCGCACTGCATCAGGAAAGCAGCTGTTTCCAGCCAGGAAGCCGTTCCCAAACCCCAACCTCTCTTGGAAAACATGATTGATAGATGGAACTGGGGACTCCTAACCACTGTTCACTTGAAGGGTGTCCAGGTTGAAAACACACTGATTGACGCAGCCTCTCCGCTTCAACGTCCTCCAGCAGCGGCTCCGCTTCAACGTTCGCTTCAGCAGCCGCTCCGCTTTAACGTTCGCTCCAGCAGCCGCTCCGCTTCAGCGTTCTCTCCATAAGCTGCTCCAGGATCCGAAGACGAAGCTTTAGCGTTTTTGCTCTATAATTTTCAACGTCCTCCCCAAGAACCGAAGCCGTTTCAACGCCTCCTTCCCGCCAAATCTAGTGGTCATGGACAGTTTGCTCACTTACGCATCCATCCAACCTACTTTGTTCCCATGACAATGCAGTCTCTTCTGATCACATCTGCTCGTTTGTTGATACCAGCGAGAGCTTCACCAAAGCACGATCACTACAAAGATGGAAACATGTAAACCACATTTGGGGACTGAGGATCTACACAGAATCCCTTCACTGTCAAAGCTCAGAAGACATGGTCAACCAAAAGGTCATAGTCACGACAAGGTCATTTACTCTTCAAGGGTGCAGCGTAAGAATATCATTACCTCTCTGTCTAGAAGACGCCTGCAACACTTTACAAGGCCGCGGTGGATCCCAAGCCTGCTTAGAAGAAACAACTTCAGAAACTAAAGAAAAGTGTGACTGGGGACTTCTCATTGCAGTCCATCCCGATGACCATCAAAGATTCATGAGATAACCCCAGAGATGCGGCTGAAACATTTTCCTGAAGAAGCAGAGGGAGCCACGATAAACAACATAACTCTCTCATTTTTACCACTTTACTATCCATAGTATTTCATCCATGTGATATTCTGAGCATCCCAGCGTCACATCCAGAAGAGTACAATAAGCTTGTATCAAATGCCGTGGACATGGATTCAAGGCGATGCAATGAAAGTAGGCTATACATGGGGACTACCAGCACGGGGAGCTTTCACCCCCCTCAACCAGGTTATTTCTAATTTCAACATTATCACTGTCGAAGTTTTACGAGCCGCATGAATTTCTCAACACGAAGCCGTACATGTGCATCGAAGACTCCAAAAGCACGCCACAGAGATACATTCACATGTTCGGCCGTTCCATCGGATCTAACAGAAATATAACTGGGGACTGATCACCGCATCCCATTCCATACGATAGTCCAAGATTCAGAAGATGGTTCAAAGGATGTCTCTTGGAACAAAGTCCTTGAAGACTTGATATCAGCACGTCGGCAATAAAACGTCTCCCAACTCATCTATTTCATCCAGTGGCTCCGGAAGATTTCGACCATACAAGCATCCACAACATACTGTCACCGCGATCAGAAGGTCCAGGCACTGAACAACCTAAAATCAAGGATGGACCGACAACGCAACCACATCCATCCATCCCAAGAATGCAATGGAGTTTGGTAAATTTTGGAATCCATTGGCGAGACATTGCAGACGAAAGCACGGATCCGGACGAGCAACAGAAAATAGAAGAAGGTCAATACCTCTTTTCATACGGACGAAGTTTCTAGAGTTCGCACAGAATAAAGTTCCCTTCTTGCTCCATGAACGGGAATGGATGACTCGGCGCGACTATGCTACCCTGGGCCCGCAACATCCCTCATGAATTCTTCCTGAGTTTCACTGTCGGGCCGGTTTTACCTCCTAAATGAGCTCAAAACCTAAATATTCCCGCGTAGTAAGATAGTAAATTCTTTTCCGATTAAAATGGAGGGGCAGATCATCAAAATCCGAGTTCGTACAATAATTCTACAACAATTCTAGTAAGGGGTACTAATTAGGGTTTCAGCATGCTAAACCCTAATTTAGACAAAGTTGTCATTATCCCACGGAACTGAAGCAAGTTGTTATCTTCCCGAAGCCATTCGTCACCTTCCCACGGAACTGAAGCAAGTTGTTATCTTCCCGAAGCCAGTCGTCACCTTCCCACGGAACTGAAGCAAGTTGTTATCTTCCCGAAGCCGTCGTCACCTTCCCACGGAACTGAAGCAAGTTGTTATCTTCCCGAAGCCAATGCTCACGCCATGCCAGGCCAACAGATCAGCGCCCACGATAAATTTACGCTAGCGGCTCCCATTCCAAGCCGATCCAGTGCTAACGGCTCAAAGTCCAAGCCGACCAGTGCTAGCATCTTCCCTTCACACAAAATCTACACTAGCGGCTCTGTTCCAGCCCAACCTACAGTACCACTAGCAGAATTTACGCAAAGCCGCCAAATACGAGGATCACAGATTCTCCTTACTTCCCGAAAAAGGTTAGACGGATCTTCCTGACCATCTTGCATGATTTACGTTTCGATTCTGTCCTTGTCTATCACCATCTTATGCTTACCTCGCAACAATGCCCCTGTTCCGAGCTAAGCAGGGGACTTAATGTTGATGGTGGTTTGTAGCTTAGGGTTAAAATCCTAAAACCCTAGTCAGACAGTGACGTCACAGAACTTGAGTAATAATGTCTCCACTAAGCGCATTTATTGAACCCTTTAATATGTCTGCGAGAAAATTACCAGGGTACCTTTTTTTTTAATACTAATTAGGGTTTCGATAGGCCAAACCCTAATTGCCACACCACATGTGCCAATGGCATGCCGTGCCAGCCACACCTCCGCGCCAAGGCATGCCAACCATGCCAGCCGCACCACTGTGCCAATGGCAAACCATGCCAGCCACGTCTCCGCGCCAAGGCATGCCAGCCATGCCAACCGCACCACCGTACCAATGGAAAACTATGACAGCCACGTCTCCGACAAGGCATGCCAGCAGCACCACTGTGCCAATGGCAAACCATGCCAGCCACGTCTCCGCTCCAAGGCATGTCAACATTGTCAGCTGCACCACCGTGCCAATGACAAACCATGCCAGCCACGTCTCCGTGCCAAGGCATGCCAGCTATGCCAGCCAAACCATGCCAGCCACGTCTCCACGCCAAGGCATGCCAGTCATGCCAGCCGCACCACCGTGCCAATGGAAAACCATGCCAGCCACGCCTCCATGCCAAAGCCATGCCGGCCCTAAACCATGCCTATGGTTGCCAAACGAAGGGTTGCAACAATCAACGACCACCCTTCCATCTGAGATGCAGATCTTAGCCGTCTAAGTTCGCCACCAAACACATGACAACTTGCGGCCCAAAGCCAAACATCACGGTTTTACCACAACACTAATTTTGGTCGCGCCTACACTATGCCAAAGCCATGCTGTCCCTAAACCATGTCGCTGGCTGCCAAACGAAGGGCTGAAACAATCAACGACCACCCTTCCATCTGAGATGCGGATCTCAGACGTCCAAGTTCGCCACCAAACGCATGGCAACTTGCGGCCCAAAGCCAAACATCACGGTTTTACCAAAACCCCAATTTTGGTCGCGCCTACACTATGCCAAAGCCATGCCGACCCTAAACCATGCCGCTGGCTGCCAAACGAAGGGTTGCAACAATCAACGACCACTCTTCCATATGAGATGCAGATCTCAGCCGTCCAAGTTCGCCACCAAATGCATGGCAACTTGCGGCCCAAATCCAAACATCACGGTTTTACCAAAACCCTAATTTTGGCCGCGCCTACATTATGCCAAAACCATGCCGGCCCTAAACCATGTTGTTGGTTGCCAAACGAAGGGTTGCAACAATCAACGACCACCCTTCCATCTGAGATGCAGATCTCAACCGTCCAAGTTTGCCACCCAAGGCATGCCAACCATGCCAACCGCACCACATGTGTCAATGGCATGTCGTGCAACCTTCCACGCCAAGGCATGCCAACCATGGTGCATGTGCCAATGGCATGTCGCATCGCATCTCCGCGCCAAGGCATTCCAACCATGCCACATGTGCCAATGGCATGCCGTGCCAGCCACATCTCCGCGCCAAAACTTGTCAACCATGCCGGACTTTTCTTCACGCCGTTGACTGCCAAAACGAGGGGTTGCAACAATCAACGGACGCCCTGCCCTCTAAGATGCAGATCTTATCCGTCCAAGTTCACCAGCTAACGCGTGGCAACCTTTAGCCCAATGCCAAGCCCTAATTTTGGCCGCGCCCAAACTATGCCAAAACCCTAGTTCTTGGCCGCGCCTAAACTATGCCAAAATCCTAGATTGGTCATGCCTAACCATGCCAAAATCCTAGGTTGTCCACGCCTAACCATGTCAAATCCATGACGGCCATGCTTTCATGCCACTGGCTACCAAACGAAGGGTTGCAATAATCAACGGCTACCCTTCCTCTCAAGATGCAAAATCTCGACCATCGAGGGTCACCACCGAGATGGCAAGTCTCCCAAGCTCAACTTGCCAAACAACAACAACATGCTACATGTTTTCCACAAAAACACTCGATACATCAATACATGTCACAAACTGGGGGATGCTCATTAGGGTATTGGTTTGGCGGTTTACAGCGTGCAGCGTACACTATGCCCGTTACAAGACAGTGTCATAAGAATGAGGCGGTTAGTAAATACAGGGAGTAATGGTGAAACGCTTTCCTTCATTATGGAACATCAATTCCAGGCGTTACCGGTTACCACCTCCTCCCATTTACTCATCTGTTTCTATTTTTTACGAGACCAGAGTACGTTTCACTCCGACTTGTATAAATAGGTCTTACCTATTTCCACCGAACAACAAGTTTGGGTTAGGAGCATACAACACTCAGAAATCACTTGTTAGATTTCACTTTCTGATACAAGTCAAACAACTACTCTTCCCGAATCAACTATTCTGGTCTCAACACTCTCTTCGCTTCCCTCCCCAAAACCAACCCTTCTCCTTCACTTTGTGATCGAAGCAAGTATAGAACAGACATTTCTTGGTTTAGGCCGGATTTGTATAGATTGATCTCTCGAATCTAAAGTACTCCCTTGCAGTACATTGTTTAGGGTTTAAGCTCGTTTCTCACCCACAACACACGAAATTACCGAAACCAGCAGAAACTGTTTTCACCCTCAAACACCTTGGATACAAAAGATTTTAACTTATCTTCCGTCAAGGGTTGACAATATAGGCTTAACTTTTGTATATGTCAAAAGTCTATTCATTTTTAAACCAATAAACGAATACCGATCATGAACGACTTTACTTTTGACAAAATATGGGACAACATAGTTCATGGACGTAAACACAAATATCCCATAACGAGTTGCAATATAACAAATCAAAAATATTGCAAAACATCATCCTCCAAAAAGTTTTAGAATTTAAATCAAAAAACCTAAAAACAAGAAGGTGAAAATAATAGCTATGTGTAGTCACAATCGTCGCTATTCAAAGCACTAGTTATTCTTCCAACTAAGCCAAAAAGAAGACATACTAGGCAACAAAGATAAATCAGCAAGCTAGAGGAAAACAGACTCCAGTACAATTTTTGAACACGAACTAAGATCATATGGACGGTTCAGGAACTTCACGAGTCAAGGGTTTTTTGGGCTTGTAATTGACATCATCCATTGCACCCTTAGAGAGAATATCATTGTTTGGACGATCTTTTGTCTGATTTACCTTTTTCAACTCAGATTTTGCCAAACCAAGACACTTATTTACACCAACCAGTTGCAGAGCAACAAGAGAGGGATCAGTTGAATCTTCTCCCCAATATCTGAGTAGGAATCAGGAGATTGAGGAAATGACCTTTCAACCTTAACAAGGGTTCCTTTCTCTTTATCAAACTCAAAATATATACCATTGTCAATGAAATCTTCAGGTAAATCCCACGTGCAAGAAGAAGACGCCATTGAAAAAGAAACATGGAGTGAAAAATCTGGCACAACAGGAAGGGTATATAGATGATCTGAGAGAAATAGAGTTTATGAGACAGGTATATGAGATTAAACCCAAACTCGTATAAGTACCTGTACGTGGATGACTTAAAAGCCCATAAAACTTGTAGTTCTCGAAACCAAGTTTGAAAGCAAATATAAAACAAACATAATATAAAAGGAAGAGATCAAAATACTCATGTAGAAGTATATGACTGATTATCCATCTAAGAACGATAAGAAAATAGCGAGATAATCAGAGTTACTTTGCCAAGAGTATACCTATTCAATTCTTACACAACTAGGATTTTCGGTGAGTGAGATATCAACCTTGTGATTAATTTACACAAGTATCAGCGTTTATCTCATTAAATGACCATCGTCTTTGTTTATCCTTCTTCCTTTGATTATCACTCAGTATAGAAAAATAAGACATAGCTTGTTCAGCGTATCTGTCTGAAGCCTTTCTCTGAGGACTAAATCTAGGACCTCTTGGAATTGGATCAAGGGGATCAGAATAGATGGGAATCCATTTTCTATATTTAAATTTACCCAAAACATTCTTATAAACACAGGGAACACTTTTATTAGTAGTACAAGCATTAAATTGTCTCGAATGTACTTGTGCCCTATGATGATTTCTAGGATGAACATCATGTTTATAAGGTTCTTGGTTTTCTGTGGGTATTCGATTCACTGTGGTATTCGACTGACTATTTTTTCCATTGGCAGAGGATAGAAGCAAATTACGAAGTTTACAAATCTGTTTCTTTCTGGCAAAACAATGGATAACATAGTGATTCTTTTTCCCACATAAGGTACAGGTTCGTGGAGGAGAAGAAACAACTGGTACTTGTTTAAACTTCATATCCATCGGAGAAAATTGTAAGTTATGAACACTTTCCTTGAAACGATCTTCATCTGGAGAAAATTTCATTCTGCACAGTAACTCATGATAACTAGTTTCCGCAGAATAATTTTTTCTTAAGACAGAGTTTTCCTTTTCCAAGGATTTGCACTGTCCATGGGCTAGAACAAGTGATGCTTCAAGTTTCTCTTTATCAACACGAAGTCTGTCAAGATCAGATGAATGAGTCTTGATCACACATTTTTCTCTAATTGAGCCTTCCTTGATCAGCTTTTCAAGATCACCAATCTTTTCATGTTGTAGATTATTCTCTTGAAGAAGTTTCTCAATATCCTTAGAGAATGACTCTATGATGTTATAGAGTACATGTTCACGATCAATAGACTTTTCAATTTCATCAATGAGTTGTTCATGATTCTGAAGATCAACAAACTCAGTAGAATGTTTTGCAATTCTGGTGAGCTCCATTTCAGCTTTTGCCATTGTGTCCAATGTCTCATTGGAGTAAGAGTGGCCAACACAAGATGGGACAATCTTCCTACCTTGGGATTCAGAAGAATCAACTAAGGAGTAATCCTTTGAAGTATCTCTGAGACACTTGACAGAGTTTAAAGCTTTAGGAGGCATTTTGGTATGCGTACGAGATTTCGTCCTCAGACTCAGATTTCCACAAACACAGACTTGTAAGGTCTTGAACGTGTTTGCCTGCTCTGATACCAATTGAAAAAACGGGGGTATAACAACACCACCCAATATCTCGATTAACAATCTGTATGGACTAACTCTGAAACACTTACTAGAGAATCAACTAGACAGTCAGACTCCATCTAGATAAAAGTATCTCAAGGAGTTAATATATCTCTCTTGTTTTGATTCACTCAAGCTAATAGAAATCAACGAGTCTATAATCAAACACAAGGAATAACTTGGACGGTACCAAAGACCAATGTCCAAGGATCAATCAATATCAATCAACAACCAAAGGTTGGATTTCCAATTGATTGATTCAAACGCACAACCTGTATTATTTCAATTATATAAAATATAATGCGGAAATAGAAATAACACAGACACCAGAATTTTGTTAGCGAGAAAACCGCAAATGTAGAAAAACTGCGGGACCTAGTCCAGATTGAATACACACTGTATTAAGCCGCTACAGACACTAGCCTACTCCAAGCTAACTTCAGACTGGACTATAGTTGAACCCCAATCAGTCTCCCACTGATCCAAAGTACAGTTGTACTCCCTACGCCTCTGATACTGCGTACTTGATTCCCTTAGCTGATCTCACCCACAACTAAGAGTTTCTACGACCCAAAAATCGCAGGCTTTAACAATAAATAAATCTGTATCACATAGACAAGTCTATCAAAGGATCAATCTGTCTCCCACAGAAAAACCCTAAAAGTTTTTGTTCCGTCTTTTGATAATAATCAAGGTGAACATGAACCAATTGATAATCCGGTCTTATATTCCCGAAGAACATCCTAGATTAATCAATCACCTCACAACAATCTTAATCGTATGGTAGCGAAACAAGATGTCGTGGAATCACAAACGATGAGACGAAGGTGTTTGTGATTACTTTTTATATCTTGCCTGTCGGAGAACTCTCACGATCTCAAGCCAATCAATATGATTGTACTGTTACGATAGAAGATGCAAGATCAGATCACACAACTACGATAAAAGTAGTATCGGTCTGGCTTCACAATCCCAATGAAGTATTTAAGTCGTTAACCTCGTTTTAGAAAAAGAAAACCAAAGGTTAAAGGAGAAACGACTCTAGCACGCAAACTAGTATCACACGTAAGGTGTGGGGATTAGTTTTGCACAATACTAGATGTCTCCTTTATATAGCCTTTCAAATCAGGGTTTTGACGTAGTTACAAAGCAATCAATATTCACCGTTAGATGAAAACCTGATTTAGATTCAAGCTAATATTTCTCAATCGTTAGATCGAAAACTTAGCTTGTCATACACAAATGATTGTACGCTTTTAGGTTTGTTAACCGCACCCAAACGTGTAGACTTAGAGAAATTTATGAGTCAATTTGGTGAAATGTAAATCACTAGTATTTGGATAATTGAATCCATATTGACCCCGAAAACGAAATATTGGGTATTGAATCATAAGAGCTTTGGCATAACCATAAAACCACTTTGGCTGTGACATGATGATCTTCTTGAAAGGACTCATACGAACATCACTTTATTTGAGTGTACGAGAGCGGAAAAAAGATTGACAGAATGCGAAGTGACGGCATATCTCTCAATAAGCGTTTTCTAAAGTACTAGATGCAAAACCCCCTTCCCATTATGCTTTTATGTAAGAAAGCATATCACTCATTTTACAAAGGCTTCAATAAAACAGGATCGAGATCACCCTAATATGCAAATGGTAAACAATCCATATTACAAAGAAAACAAGGTGATATTTAGAAACATATCCATGCAAAATTGGGACCATAAAAGTACTTATGGCTCTGGTGGACGTTGTGACACTTTGGACTAGTTATAGTTCCAAATAAGTTTTGTGTTTGAAAATCTACTAGCAAATATTGTACATGTAAGGGCTCACCACTCCTATGTAAATGCTAGTGAGTGTGCATCAAAAGGACTTGATGAATATTGCACGTTTACTATGATCAATGTAGAGTATCTTATACCCAATGGTCTCGCACAGACTACCATCAAATGTTACAAATGATGTCTAAGGAATAGGTTATGCGTACCAACCTACCTTCTATTGCTTTGGGGATATGCAATATTACGCACATCTTTACTTAATTCGTTTTAGAACCCAATATTAGTCAACCTTTTATGTGTACCAGTTGGTAACTGAATTTAAGCCCGACATTTGTGTTCTTACGCATTTTTGGTTGCACTGTATATGTGTCATTACGAGTCCACATCGTACTATGATGGGTCACGAAAATGATTAAGTAACTTTGTTGGATATTTACTCTCAACAATTATCCGCATTTTAAACCTTTTTGCAGAAGATCTCTTACCGCTAGATTTGCGGGTTATCACTTTAATGAGACAGTCTTCCCGTCGTTAGGGAGAGATAAGAAAAAGTATTTTTTAATGGAACGACAAGAATTTTCATGGTGTGCTCCCACTGTGTCTCATATTGATTCATGTACTCCAAAAATGTAAATGTGAAGTGAAAGAATAATCGATTTTTATAATGTACATTGATGTCGCTAAAGTGATGAGATCACATATACCAGCTGAAAACCTACCTGCAAGGTTACAAATCCTCAATAAGGGATATACACCATAGACTAAGGTGTTTCAACTACACTTAGTGGAAGTGTGGTTGATGCCGTGGCTCCATAAAGGAAGTTGGAGAGACTACTTGGTTCGACCAATCCTCATCTAGAAAGGTGGAAATTGAATTATTGTCCTTACTTCTGATGGGCCTTCAAAAATATCCCTAACATACTTTACAAATGTTCCTGATGGCATAATTGAAATTTTATCTGAAAACATGATTTTCATAATTCCCCTTTTAGCCTTCGAATCTTTTGTACTTCTTATTCTTTATTCCTATCGAAACGCTCAGATATAAATCCATCGCTCCCACCACCACAATCTCTATCGCTCCCACCAACTCAACAATCTCTATCGCCGCCACCACAATCAACACCACCACCTCTATCATGCCTGTTAAAGATTGATTCAATCAAATTCAACAACTTCTATCGTCGCCGCTTACAAATTCAATCAAAACTATCAACATCAGATGGTTTGTGTTCAGAGATGTTTTCTTCTTCTTATTCTAAAAATTAATTTTTATAATCAGATTTAAAAAGATCAACATCTAATTTTAGGTTTTGATTTCTGGTAATTTTAGAATTAACCTTGTTCGAGCTATTAAATCTCAAGAACTAATGATGATGATGGTGGTGGTGGTGGTGTCTCTAGTGGAGGCGGTGGAGGAGGAGGTATGTAGTTAAATATATTTTGTGATTTTTGTTTAAAGATCAATTAATTGGTATGTAACGGTGGTGCAACGGTGGTGGTAATTCATCTGATGCTGATTCATTTGGTTCTTCTTGTTGTTAATTGATGTTTAGTATTATAGTTTTATGATGATGAACTTTACCTCAGCTTATTTCAGTCGTCAATTTTATAGATTTGGATTTGAATTTGCAACCCGTGGATAAACTAGTTTTAGTACTTTTAAGTTGCTTAAAATTGGTTTTACAGTTTACTTGAATCAATTACTAATAACAATTTTGGATTTCTTTAATGATTGCTTGTTGGTTATAGAAAGTATGGCGTATGGGGATAAGTAGAGACTAATGATGGTGGTGGTGGTGGGGGTGACTTCAAGTAGCAAGGAGGTGTGATATGCATAACTGCTGGTGGTTGAGTTATATAACTAGTGTATGAGTTTCACATGTTGGTGCAGGTGGTGGTGCATCATTATTCTAGTGTGGAGTTTCACATGCTGGTACAGGTGGTGGTGGTTTGTATATACTGGAGTTATTAGTGGCTCATACGCTTATGGTGGTGGTGGTGGTGGGCGGATATTAACAGCTACAGGATGATGAATTTTGGTGTGACGATATTGTTGTGTAACAACATCAAAACAACAATAATGCAGTAAAGATTACTTGCACTAGGAAACTATTGGTTAGAATGTTCTCCCACTATCATAGTATGGCAACCAATTACTTTCATCAAAATAAAAAAGTAAGCTAAATTGACATCACATTGGTACGGTTTGAATGTGATATTAGGGAGGTATGCAAATTTCTTATCCAAAATATTTTATTTAGACTAATTTAGTTACGTCTATAGCGGTCTCTCTCTGTTTTGGAATTATTTTCTCATACGTTTGTTCTTTGATTTGTGCCAAGGTGTGGTTCATGGGTAATATTCCCACGTCTCAACGGATTTTGACGCTGTAAGTGAAGTTTCTCTTTATAAAATGGTCTACTGAAGCGGTGGACACTTTTATTATTGTTATTTGATTTGGTAACATTTGACATTGCTAGTTCCATGTTCAACAATATACAAGCTTTATTCAAGTGTAGTTTCTGATCCCATAAGTAGAAATTGTGTGCAGTCCTTGGTGTATGCATTTATTTCAATAAATTGAGCCTATTAAGAGATGCAACTCATAATTTTTCATGGAATCAACTGTTGTTGTTGATCCCGTAAACCCATTTACGGGATCAACTCCTGTTGTTGACCCAATTTTTTATGGATCAACTCATGTTGTTGACCCAATTTTTTATGGATCAATTATTGTTGTTGATCGTATCAACTCCTATTATTGACAATATTTCCTTGGATTAGTATAATCATGCTTGTAGTTGAAATCATGTAAATTTTTTCAAATGTGGAACTTGTGGTGCAATGGTAGCATGACTACCATGTCAGATGATGTGTGTTCGACTCACGGAAGGTTCACTCCATTTACATGGATCAACTTTCATTATTGATCCAATTTATGGGGATCAACTAATGTTGTTTATCCCCTAAATTGGATCAACTTCTACTGTTGATCATTTTTTATTTTGGATCAACTATTGTTGTTGATCCCCTAAATTGGATCAACTTATACTATTGATCCTTTTTTTTGTGTGGATCAACTATTGTTGTTGATCCCCTAAATTGGATCAACTTCTACTGTTGGTTCTTTTTTTATTTGGATCAACTACTGTTGTTGATACAAAAATATCTGAACTAGTGGTGGTGGCGACGGCGACGGTGGCGGCGGTGGCGGACTAGTGGTGGTGGCGAAGGCGGATTGGTGGTGGTGATGGAGTGGTGGTGGAATATTAGTGGTGGTGGCAGTTTGTAGGTAATGGTCATTGAACGATGGTGGTGGAATGATAGTTGAATGTTGGTGATGGTGGTGCTAGTGGTGGTGGTGAAGTGGTAGAGGAAGAAATTTGTTCCATTTTGAAATAAATAAAAATATTATATGGGTGAGGGTATTAAGGTAATCTAATATTAAATGGATAATGTTATTAAAAAGTAGGGATATATTTATTATTGTATAAGGATATATTTATTGGGTTTCAAAAGTAAGGACATATAAATAATGTACCCCCTAGAAAGGAAGTAGGTGAGGAAGGCACAACTTATTTATATCATCAGGAATCACCTCATAAGATTGTCTCTGAACATGTCCATGAATCAAACTGGAGGACGCTTCGAAGTTTAATGATTCCAGAGAACAATGACATTCCAAGTGAATTATGAGAATGCGCACGAGTCAATGGAAAGATCATGCGAGCATATTGATGACTAATTTCATATACACTTGCTTAAGGAAATAGAGCAAAATGAGATCGAACCAAGCTCCTTGTTGTTTAATGTCAACGAATAGCATATTTTGCCTATACAATCTAGGTAGAACTTGGTTCTTTGACAAATATACAGGTATTTGGTGTGGTAGTGCTAACCAACCAAGTGTAAAGCCTATTGTAAATACATGATTAATTTGTCACAAAGCATAATGAGAAGAAAGCAGTCTTAAAGTATAAAGACTCGCCTTGTGGCGCGAGGTTTCTCACAAAGCCATGGAATTGTTCTCTTGTAATGAACGTTATAGCGTTCCGCTACTTAGTTAGATTGGTAATTTCAAAAGGACTTGAAATGCAGCATATGTATGTGGTTTTTACGTATCTCAAAAAGAATCAAGAGATACCTTTTGTCGCCAAATCAAGTGACTCTAAACCACAGAGTGCGTTTACAATTAGATAGAACACTCACTTATAGATTGAAGCAATCAGGCGGAGGTGGTATACTCTTCTAAGTGACTATTTGATTTGGAGGGGATAAACAAGTAAGATATTTTTCCTTGCGTACTCACAAGAAAGTTCCTGATTTGGAATTATAACTATATATGTCGATGGTACAAACATGATGGGTACTCTTGATTTAATAAGAGACCTTAAAAGTTATTTGAAATCCGAATTTGAGATTAAAAGTCTGGTGAAAGCTCGACCGAATACTGAGATTTTGGTATGTTATTCCACCAGTTTGCATATGTTTAAAGTTGTCTGGCAATTTAACAAAGACATGCATCCTGATAGCACTCCCATGATTAGTCAAGGTTCAAATATAAGTTAGTGACCATTTCGTCTAAAGGAAGATGACGAAGATGTGTTGGGAGATGAAATTACCATATCTAAGTACAATAGACGCATTTTTGTACTTAGTATAATAATGTACTCGATTAAATTTTACATCCTCAAGGAACTTGTTTGCTAGATATAGCTCAACGCCAACGCAATGTCATTGGAATGGTACGGTGAATGTAATCATGTAGTTAAAAGTAACCATTGACATAAATTTGTCTTATCCCTGCAAAGACGTAAAAAGGAATGCTAATGAACGTGAAATCCAAAAGTTGTTGATTATGAAGGAACATAATCTCTTCTCTAACGAAAGTAATCAGGGGAAAATATGGTAGACTATAAGTCATTATCTATATTCAGTTTCGAAAAGTACATGACTAAAGGAACTGTATGGAACAATTCTGAAAGTAATCAGGGGGAGATGCCGACATCAGGGGGAGGATCCAAGGATATGATGTCGACATATTTTACTTCGAAATTGAAGTTGTGTTGTACTCTTTTTCCCTCCGATCGAGAATAGTTTTTCCCAAAGGGTTTTGTTACTCGACAAGGTTTTTAGCGATACAACACTAAAAACATCAAGTATGTTGAATGTTGAAGACATAGATATCGCGTTGATATTACTGAAAATATCTGAATCAAATAAATGAAACGTGATATTCTCTTAAGCAGCGTAACTTCCAGAATCAACAACATGGTCTTATAAACATTCAAGTCACCAAAGTAAAGTGTGATAACTTCATTAGACTAATGAAAATTATCTGACATCAGGGGGAGCATTTAATGGTGTGTTGAACTATTTTCCTTCACTGAGGTTGCTTTTTCCCAAAGTATTTTGTTACTCGGCAAGGTTTATAATGAGATAACAACAAACACCGGGAATGTAATTCCCAGCTAAGGCTATTGTCTTTCCTACGAGGATTTTCTTCCTTAAGAGTTGTGAAGCAACTAGTCAACTTCAACGGAGCAAAGTGATCATCTGCAACAGATCACCTTTACTTGCATCTATCACATTGTACTATTTTTCATTCGTCAAGGTTTTATCCCACTGGGTATTCCTTGTCAAGGTTTTAGTGAGGCAACATATTTGAGTCCAACTGTATTCTAAGTTTGCTTAATATTATACTCTTTTTCTTTAGTTCAGGTTTTGTTCCTATGGGTTTTCCTGACGAAGTTTTAATGAGGCTATTAACTTAGACTCGTCGATCTTTGAAAATCGTATTGCATGTGATGAACTACATGTAAAGTGCATGACAACATGTGAAGTACTACATGTGAAGAGGACGACATTTGAATACCTACATTCATGTGAAGTACTACATGTGAAGTACTACATGTGAAGTACTACATGTGAAGAGGACGACATTACCAAGGTTTTATCCCACTGGGGTTTTCCTTGTCAAAGTTTTAATGAGGCGATTGATTTCGACACAAGTCATCAAGAAGAGGACGACATTTGAATACCTACATTCGAAGCACTACACATGAAGCACTATAAACGGAGTTCTATTGGACCACACAAGGGGAGTGTTGAAGGGCCTACGACCCATGGGTGTGCGGCCCAACTAGAATCCTAAGGGTTTCTCTTTATATGTATATAAATGATACTTTACCTATGTAATAGGCTAATCAATAGAAATCCTTCTCTTCTCTGCCTCTTCCTTTTTCCCCTATTATTCTACTGCAATACAATAGAAACTATTAATGGATGTTTCTCACAAGTGATGGTTGTGATTGTGATTAGAAATGCATCTAACGGCCAAAAATTACTTATCATATCACTAATGTCTTTTTATCTTTTTACAATAAATATTTTATTAATTATGTCATAATAAATGTTATATTAAAAATTATAGTAAATAAATTACTCTATTAACAATTATATAAATATATTTCTTAATGCTTTTTTAGTGTCATATATTTTCATTTATAAGTTGTGATTGGTGAAACTGTTATTTTCTGAACTAATGCTAAGATTTGTTAACAATTATATATGTGGACTGGTGGTTGTGGTGGAGTTGGTGAGCAAAAACGTTATGCCATTTGTGGATAGTGGTGGCGGAAGCTGTTTCGGTAGCAATAGTAGTGGTGGTAATTATTGGTGAACAACGATGGTCGGTGAAAAATAAAATGCACTCATGTCCTTCAACCATAATAACATATATTTTCTTAATCTTTTTATGTTTTCCCAAATCGAGTTAGTTGCATGGTCTTAAATCACTATCATTTTTCTGCTTGCTCCCAAGTCGTGTTTTATTTACATTTCTTATTTTCTATTACTTTGAATCTCAATCAGAACAAATAAGTAAAAAAGAAAATTATAGTTATTTCATCGAACGTGGTATGATTTCGTTTTAAATGTTCCACCGTGCTTTCGACAATACTATTGGGAGGCAATGGGCTTTTTCTCAATTCTTCGATGGATTATGTAATTTTCGTGAGGTTTACTTCCCCGAACATAATTTCCATAATTATCTATATTATTTATTTTTTACTTTTTTTTGGTTAAACTTTGAAAAATTGGAACCCAGATAATTTTTTCTTTTTTGAGTCCGATTGTTTTTCTTATTCTTTTTACTCATAATCTCTTGCATTTGTGATTCCTATTATTTTGTCCTTATTATTTTTCCATCTTCATTTCCAGATTACTCCAAACAAATCCTTAATGCGGGTGGAAATGAATAATACTGAGAATCATGAATCATATATCCTATACCAAATGAGCAACTCATCTTGAGGTTACCCACCTACTTATTTTGTTCTTTATACGAATTATAATATGTTGTTTGTTTTGCAAATCATCCATTTTCATTCATGCTCTGTCGATGTTCATGTGTTCCTAAAAGCGTTCAACATAGGGAAAGTAGCAGCGAGCATAAAAGCACTTTCAAATGCTTTATTTTTTTTTTGTCCCACCAATCAGATATGGGACTTATCATCTTCGGATAACTAATTTGTTAGTGTTACTCTACCCGTTTCCTCCTGGGTATCAAACGTATGATGTTAACTTAAGTCGTTGTATCCAAAAAATTCTACAAAAAAAAAATCACATGTGTTCAGAAACATTCCTTTCCTCATTCGACTCTGTATAATTAGATGATTTAATAGTTCAGTTTTATACTCACCTGCTAAGATACATGCCTTTTTCAAACAACCACCCTGATATAATCTATGTCTCATAATTTTTCTTTCTATTTAATTCATTTCACCACACAAATCAGAAGCTAACCTTCTCATTCTTAGTCTTTATCCTATTACTAATTGTTATCCTTGAATGAGTTACACTTTAGTCGTTATATTCTCAAACTTTGATCACACTGCTAAATATATCTCAACTTTGTTGTCATGGATTTTTAGAATTTTAGTCTTTTGTGGATCTGTGACAACGATAACGTGGTTTTAAAACAGTTTAACTATAAATAGAACATACATTCTTTTGCGCACATGTTAACTACTATAAGATAGTCCAAAGAGGATAATGATAACGTATATATGTTTACTGCTATAATTTTGTCATTTAGATTGTTTTCCTACCTTACTAAGAGGTTTTCTTGGGCACACTTATATAATTTTAAATTTTCAGGTAACAAACACAAAAATAATGCCAACTGATGAGTCATAATATTATAGTTAACAAAAGTTGAGAGCTAACAAAATTTGACTGTAAGAATTATTGCATCCAAGAGATTCTACAAGGCATTTCATACAAAAATATTCCTTACTAAATGTTTTAACGTCATTTTTATTCAATGATGGATAACTGAGTCTACTATTATCAGGTTAAGCGGTTGACCATTCGACTGATTATCTAATCACGGTTCCATCATTTTTATGCAGCGAATAACCACACATTTGGGTTTAATCTTATTTGTTATTGAATTCGTAAGAACATAAAATGTGATATTTATTGTTGAGTCCATATTGGGTTTTAATCTTTTTGGACTATTCTTAAAGGTAGTCAACAAGGATCTGGACATTTTTAAGGCCTACCCAACTATCCAGGACGAATGAACTCAGATGACGTAATTTTTTAATAGCTAACATGGTTCAATGTTTTGGTTTTGTGCGGTCACTAAAATAAGGTAAATTCAGAAGTGCATGTCATTTCAAATGACCCAGAAGATACTTTTGTAAACTATAAAATAGATGCTCCAAGTATTAGCAAAGTGGTAAAATTTGTCAAGGCTAATGATTCTTCTCAACAACAGGTTTCCACTGATGGCAAAAGTGAAATACCTTCACTGATAATTAAAGTTCGAAAGAGAAATGTATATCAATCTCCAAATTCATCACATACAGATCGAGGTAAGAACATTCCTTATGTTTTCCACTATTGCGGAAATAAAGGTCACCTGGAAAGGAGATGTCGTTTTCGTATATGGAATGAGAAACTTCATGATGTTCTTGTTTGGGCATCACAAGAAGTTGTGAAACCAAGATCATATGTTAAAACTAATCCCCTTAAAATTACAGGTTGTAACTGTCCAACCTTTAGGCAAAGGAATCAGTGTTGTGATAAACCTAGATTTGCCTATAAATGTCATACGAATCATTTTCATAATAGTAATGGTTATCAAAAGGATAACTTCGTAAAGACAAAGACAAGATCTGATGCTCCCAATTGGAGAAAGACTAACTTGCAAAAGAATAGTAAATCCAATTCTCTTCCGATAAATCTATAATAGAGTAATGGGAAGAAAGTTCAGATTGTTTCTAAACGCACTCAAAAGTGGGTACCAAAGAAACCCAATGATGCCTTGAGTGTGAAAAGGAATGATCTACCAGAAAATTCCATGACTATGGAGAAGGCAGTATCCATGATGTTCGAACTTAAAAGGTTCTTTGGAAAAATGGATTTGGATGTGAAAGTTTCTAAAAGTGATCTCTTTCATGATAATCCATAAGTGAAACGAAATAAGCCAAAAACTATAAATGGTGAAAAATCCATAGTTACGGAAAAGTATATTTCAGTCACTTGTGGTGAGCAAGACATTTTTCACCTCAAAACAACTTGATTGTGTTGTAAGTGCATCCTCACCAAGGAATGCCATGTTAAGTATACGGTGAGGGAAGCACAAGAATTGGGGCGCACATATTGTGTTAAGTACGATATTGAATATTTGGTAATGCCGTAGAATTCGATTGGATTCTTCTAAAAAGGTATGTCTATAAAATTGAGCAAGATTTGTGTTTTTATTTATTTTCTTAGAGTACTTATAAGGATCCATGTAACTTTCTTATCGTTCATTTCTACCTAACTTGATCTGTGTTTAAGGTTCTTAAATGTTTAGATTTGAAAATAGTAGTTCGGGATGTTTGGACTTCATGGTACACACACCAGGTATGCATACCATCATTTAAAATCAAAATTCAGGGATTTTAGTGCGCAAACCTGTTTGCATACTGATCCGGGTCACGAAAATTCGTTTCCAAACCGGAATGCATACTGGCCTGTAGACGTCGATATTCGGTAAACTTGTTTTGGCCGTAACTTCTTCGTCCGAACTCGGAATGACCTCATTCTTTTTGCATTCTATTCCTCTTTGAATTATCTTAAAAATGGTGATAATAATTGCTGGATTTGGATGAGTTAAGATTGGTCTTTGTCCCGACTCTTGTTTTTGAGTTTTTTGCTTCGTTTCGTCGCACTTGTTCCACTTCTCTTGGACTTGGGCACTTGGATTCTTGGAGTACTTCTATTCTAAGCTCATTTGTAGCTTTTGGACGATGATTTTGCAGTATTTAATCTTTTTGGTTTTATATATTGCAAATAATGTTACGGGATATGTGTGTTTGTGTCTGTGAACTATGATTGTCCCATATATGCTCAAAAGTCAAGTCTATCATATGTCTTTATGCAAATATTTATAAAATATAGAATGAACTTTTGACAAACAAAATTTAATCCTATTATGTCATTGCAAATATTGATGGAAGATAGGATGGACTTTTGTTTACAAAGATTAAGTCTATTATGTCTTTATGCAAATAGTGATGGAAGATAGAATGAATCTTTGTTTATTCTGCAGTATTAGTCTTCCCTGATCCACATCTTTGTGTAAATACTGTGTGGCTCCGTAAGTTATCTTATGTGAGCATTTCCGATTATAATCATGGGGTCTCTTGTGGTTAATTTAATTGAGTATTTTGGATACAAATTCATGTCTCATGCGATTTATTAATGTCCAAATAAATCCTTCTTTTCTTGTGAAAGTAAGGTTGCTCTTGTTGTTCTTTCGGGAATGACATTTTATGGGGCAGAGTTCTTAACCGAACTTGTGCTTAATTGCCAAATCTTTGTGGGGAGTGCGGCTGTGGAATATTATTGTAGGAGTTTTCTTGTATCTTTATAAACTCCTTGATGAATACACTAAGTTTCGACTATGTGTTGGACGAACATATGTCCAATACTTGCGTTTCCTAATATAACGGTGTTTCCGTTTTTTTCTTCATCTTTTTAGTCCCGATTGAGAAACCTAGCGTTAATCTTTTTTTCTCCTCTATTCTCTTTAATCTTGTGTCAATCCCAAACTCTATAAAGCCAAGCATACCCTGATTTTAGAAGGTATTGTCTTTTCTCCATATATAGAGCTGTCAGTGTTTAAATTAGAGTAATAGGGATTGTCGAATCATAATAGTGGTGAGAAAGGTGTTTTCTTCTTTGATCAGTTTCATTCTTCATTACTTAGTATGGGGATTGTTCGACATTAGTACCATGAATCAGTGTCTGTCTTAGGACAAAGATATCCATTGATTTCGGACATCCGGCGGCTAGGAGTATGTGTTAGCGATATTTTTACCCGTCTGTCCATTGTGTATATCATCCATATGCTTGTTGTGTATACGGCTGATATTTTATTATTTCTGGCGATATGGATTATGCCGTGGCCCGGAACAAAATTAATCATAACCCGGCCACTACTCCTAAACATGGTCCTAACCTTGGCTCTGGTTTCCTAATGCTAACACAATAATTCATCATGGGTGGCAGTTCAATTAGACTTTCCTTGTACGACAGCTCTTCTGCCTTCCTATAGGTTGTCCGACCAATTTCTTTTTAACCTCGAAGTTTTCCCGCTCTTAAGCTTTGAATTTCAAAAGGACAAAAGGAAATTAAATTCTTTTCTTATCCATAACTCAATTTAATCATACAAATATTGCTCTTATACCTAAAAACCCATGCAATGGCTGGCTCTATTGACCAGTTTCGACTTATTGGTTTATGTAACTATGTGTACAAAGTAATTTCCAAGACTTCGGCAAACGGAATGAAGCCTTTGATGGATAAATTAATCTCTCTGAATCAACGTACCTTTATCCTTAAAAGACAGAAAACAGATAATGTGATCTTAACACATGAGCTCATACATACAATCAAGAACAACAAAAGAGAAAAGGACTACGCAGTCATCAAACTGGATATGTCTAAGGCTTACGACAGAGTGGAATAGTCTTTCCTGCCATGAAAAAGTTGGGATTTCATAACAACTGGATTAAACTCATAATAAACTGCATAAGTAAAGTATCATTATCTATCCTTCTTAATGGGAGTCCAATGGGATTCTTTAAGACGGAGAGAGGATTGAGGCAAGGGGATCCCATGTCCCCATACCTCTATATTATATGTGCAAAAGCTTTTTCAACTTATATGAATCACTTGGTAGATACTAACCTGGTGAAAGAAATCAAACGTGCCAAATCAACACCAACTATTTGTCACCTATTTTTTGCCGATGACAGCCTCCTCTTCACCTATGCCACGATCCCAGATTTCATGGCTATCAAATCTTGCCTGCAAGTTTATTGTAAGGCAAGTGGTCAGGAAATCAACTATACAAAATATAGTGTATTGTATAGTAGGAAAGTACAACCTAAACACAAAAAAATGCTTGAAAGAATCTTGAATATCTCTAATATGAGCATAAGACAAAAATATTTGGGGTGCACCATTAACAATTCTAAGATCAAAGACTCAAACTCATATTTCTCTCTTAAGCGTCGTGGAGAAAAGAGTAAATGGTGCCTAACTCAATTCATAGCACATGCAGGGAGAACAACACTAGTGAAACATGTTGGTCAGGAAATGTCGCTATACCAAATGGCCACTTTTCTTATCCCAAAAAGTTTATGTTATAAAATCGACTGTCGCCTGAATAAATATTGGTGGGGAGAAGACCCAACATCAAAAAACAGAAAGCTGCATCTGGTAGCTATAGAAAATCTCTATAAATCAAAGGAAGAATGAGGATTAGGTTTCAGAAAAAGTGAAACTAATATTCTAGCTATGTTGTTAAGGAGTGTATGGAGGTTAGTCGAAAATCTTGATTCACTCCTAGCATCTGTGCTAAAAGCAAAAATTTTGAGAATATTGAAATAATCAACACTAATTGTCCTGGTACATCATCCTGGGTATGGAAGTTCCTTCATCAAACCATGACCAAGATAAAACCATTTATTGCTTGAGTGATGGGGGAAGGTAACTTCATAAACCCATGGTGTGATAATTGGATTCCTAGAACAGGGAGTTCCAATCCTAAAGCTAATACAATACCTGATAAAAATCTGAAAGTAAAAGATCTTATCAATCAGGATACAAGAAATTGGGATATAGCAAAATTGAGTGTTGTGTTTGATTAACATTCTAAAAAGTTGATAGAAAAAATCCCTTTAACCATAGAAACTTCTAGTGACAGAAGAATCTGGACACCATCAAAAGATGGTAATTTCTCAACAAAATCAGCATGTAATTCCCTTAGTGTAAGGGGTGATAACACTAATGTAGACCTGGACCTCTCTCTCTCTTATCTCTCTACCCAAAATTTCTGGCGAAGAACTTTTTCCAGACAAAGATCGAAACTGCTCAGATCTGTTTGGATCTTCAAAGATATAAATAGATCTGAGCAGTATTAGCCCAAATATTAAAGCTTTATTAGATTTTTCGTAGTTACAGTATAAGAGTTTTTTCCCAGTTCATCTCAAAACTCTAAATTTTATCATGCCAGTACCGCCGAATCTCAGCTAAATCTCACAGATCGCCGACCTAATCACACCAAATTAATGCTTCGATTGATGGATCTATTCCACCTTTGTTTTATCATGGTATTTCATGATTAATTTATCTATTGTGTTGTTGTATGGAGAAAGGTATGAAAAACCAAAAATAAAATAAAATGGTGTTTTCTTCATCAGCCGCCGTCTCCTCGATCTACCTGGTTGGTGTTGCGTTTTTCTGGATTAAGTCTCAATCACATCAAGGTATCATGATGTTGAGTTAATTACAACTTTATTGAATTATCTATTGATTGTCCATAAGTTTAATTGCCGCCATTAATGATCTTCATAATTACAGAATTGCTGAGTTTAGTTGAAGTTGTCCTTCTACCTTTCCCTAACTTAATTAGACCTCATAAACAAACCCCTTTCAATTCAGAACCTTCTCTCTACGGGCTGCCATTTTGTATCTCATTTAATCATTTGCTGCTATCTCAACATAAACCCGTTGATTATGATTCCATATAAATTAAATTTGATGCTTCTCAAATTTTAACCCAAACTCATAAACATAACCCTTCTTTGCCAATTTTCATCCGGTATGTTTTTGTGTTTGAGATTATTTCCTGCATCCTTGAAGTCTCTGTTTGTTGTTCTAGGCTTGTTATTCCTCCTTGTGTTATTTCTCCTCATTTAGGAATGTTTTGGTTTTTTCTTTCCTAATACCAGTCTGTTCGCTGAACTGAAGTTATGAAAGGCGTTTATTGCCTTGTTGTTAGAAGGTTTGGTAATATTCTTCTCATTCAGAATCAGGGTTTTCGTTTTTGATGTGTGTTTCACCATGATTAGTTAATTATGATGGAGAGACTTTCTTGTTAAAGTTTTTGATCCAAGACAATATTTGGTGAAGCTGTGGTTATTACAGAGGTCATACTCTCAATATTGGAGAAGTAGACATATTGTAGCTAGTTCAGATTGGTGTCATCCAAAAATTTTGGTTTTGTCGGGAGAAATTGCAGCTCTTCATTTGATACTTCCTCCAAGCATCTTATAGAGTGGTATCTATGAGAATTTTCTTATTTACTTTATGGATTTCTTCGGCCTCTACTTATAGGGAAAGGAAGGGAGCACTATCGTGACTATTTGCTAGACAGTAATGGTGAATGGTCTTCATGCATTTTTCAACTTCAACAACATATTTGCATCATCTTGGGATCTCGTCTGCTTTTCACCGTGCTTACAAGACGAAGACATAAAATTGAAAACACGAAGGTCAGCAAGATTTGCAACAACAACCACAAATTTATCAACAACACTCAACAACAATAACTTTTAGATCCCATAGAAGCTTAAACGACGTGTTTTTGGACCGGTGAACTTAACTCCTTCACTCACTTTTAGATACATTGCAGTTTACTTTTAAGAATTTTTTTTTTCCTCTTCTCAATTACATTAATATAATCTATGTCGTGTCAATAATACCTGTTGTATCTTTTTTTTTTTCAGTCTGCAGTATTTTTTTAGTTACATTATTAGTAGTTGTTGTTAGAGCACTGCTCGGTCGAACTCGCAAGCGTTCCTATCTCAAGCTTGTTTGTCAATGTTAGTGATCAAAACTATAAGTCTTGATTTCTAGTCTACTTATAGTGATGTCTCGGACTAGGATAGATTGTGTAGTTGAGCATTAGACTTCACGACGTTCATCAATTGAAGACAAAGAACTACTAAGGAGAGCTTGTGGAACTTCATCAACAAAAGGTATGTGGAGACTAAAACTCATCTATCACTTGAAAAGTCTATTTCTACTATATATCCTATATTGAGACAAAAGTCGTATTACTATATAGTATTCGATTATGCACATTTGAGATTTCGAGTTGAGTTTAACTCGCTTACATATTTATCGAAATATGTGTTGGTAAGCTTTCGCTTCAACCAAGTTCATCTTATATTCTTGACGAAATTCAAAAGATGATCATGTGAAAATCGCCGAGTAACATCTTACATGATTTGTATGATACAATCATTTGGTGTAGACTTGTAATGTTTCCTTATGATTATTTCAATAACTTTAAAATTGCTTTGATGCTAATAGTTCGTGAAAACAACTATTGTCATCCTCTAAGAAAGTTTCAATGATTCAAATAGAGTTTAGAACACTTAACCATCATTAGATTATCAGCATAGTATGTGTTTTTGCATATATGTGATCCATGACCGGAACCATAGTATGCATACCTGTTAGTTGTGAAATTCCGAGTACCTAAGTACACATACTCGTACGCGTACTGGCGAAGGGTTTAGGTCCAGGAATTTCTGTTATGTTTGGAAGTATGCATACCTGTTCGCATACTGGAGAACCCAAACTCAGTCCAGCTACTTAAGTATGCGTACCCGTTTGCATACTTGAGTGGTTAAAGTTCTAAAATCGGTTTTTTCATGAACTAATACATTTATATATTAAGGAATGCATTCTTTGCAAACTGTGGCTATAATGTTCATGAATTGATTCGCGTGAATCAAACCGATTTTGCTTCAATTGTGTTCTTGTATACTTCTATGAGAATATATAATTGAATAACTCTATAACTAGTTGCATTTGAGTCATTTGAACTAGTTGTGGTTAAGATGAATAAGGTCGATATGAGAGTGTCCATATAACTAACTTTGGTTAACTACTGTTGAGCCAACCTAGTGTACACGTTTAGGTACGGTTACTCAAACCTAAATGAAGGTACATTTCATTTGTGCGTAACAAGCTAAGTTCGATCTAACGGTTGAAATATATTAGCTTGAATCTAATCAGGTTTTCATCTAACGGTGAATATTGAATGCTTTGTTACCAAGGTAACTTAGATTGCAAACCCTGATTTGAAAACTATATAAGGGAGAACTCTAGCAACTGGGAAACCTAATCCCCACACCTTCTATGTGATACTAGTTGCGACTAGAGTCGATTCTCCTTTAATCTTAGGTTTTTCACGAAACCATGTAGATTAACGACTTAAAAACTTCATTGGGATTGTGAAGCCAGACCCAACTATTTTCTCCGTAGTTGCATGTTCTGATCTTACTTCTACTATCGTGATTGAGTATTATCTTTGTTAAGATTTGCTTGGGATTTATCTCCGATAGGTAAGATTAAAAGTAGTCACAAACATCTTCGTCTTATCGTTTGTGATTCCACAATATCTTGTTTCGCTTCCATACGAATAAGATTATTGTGAGGTGATTGATAATACTAGGCTGTTCTTCGGAAATATAAGTCCAGTTTATCAATTGGTTCCTGTGCACCTTGATTTATCAAAAGACGGAACAAAACTCATAGGTGTTTCCGTGGGACACAGATTTATCTATTCAATATACTTTTATGCGTGAGACAGATTTGTTTATCAAGTCTTCGACTTTGGGTCGTAGCAACTTTTGGTTGTGGGTGAGATCAGCTAAGGGAATCAAGTGCGTAGAATCCTGCTAGGGTTCAGAAACGTAAGGAGCGCAACTGTACCGTGATCAGTGTGAGATTGATTAGGGCTCAACTACATTCTAGTCCGAAGTTCATTGGTAGTAGGCTAGTGTCTGTAGCGGCTTAATACAGTGTGGTGTTCAAATCTGGACTAGTCCCGGGGTTTTTCTGCATTTGCGGTTTCCTCGTTAAAAATATTTCTGGTGTCTGTGTTATTTCTTTTCCGCATTATATTTTGTTATATAATAGAAATATCTCAGGTTATGCCTAGTTCAATCAATTAGAGAATCCAACCTTTGGTTGTTGATTATATTGATTGACACTTGAACATTGGTCTTTGGTACCGTTCAAGTTGTTTCACATAATAATCAGACTCACGGATTTGTATCTGTTTGATTTGCTGATTACATTGTGAAACAGAGATACAACTCTTGGATAAATTTCCATTGATTGAGTTTGACTGTCTAGTTGATTCTTTTGGAATTATATTAGAGTTTATCCATATAGATTGCTAAGCGAAATATTGGGTGTGGTTGTTAGAACTCTGCTTTCTCAGTTATAAACTCGGACTTGTTTGGTATTCACCACATCATGGGTCAAAATGGAAAATAAGAAGACATACAGTTAAAGTCCGGGCAGTACACCTCAGCTTATGGACGCAATTGCATGACTACCACCTTCAATCAAGCGCATCGAACACCTCTACCATCAACTCATCTCTTATGGACTCTGTCGTGTCCATCAAACCTTTTATTGTGGAAAGCATTGAATGGGGATCTTCCGACCTTCGACTCCAACATCTTC
Organism: Papaver somniferum; assembly: GCF_003573695.1. NCBI lineage: Eukaryota > Viridiplantae > Streptophyta > Magnoliopsida > Ranunculales > Papaveraceae > Papaver > Papaver somniferum. The sequence goes on from NC_039366.1 coordinate 44,980,149, forward strand.
CCTCGATGCATCTTTGATCCGAAGACTATTGATCAAGATGGTCTTGCTACCATAGATTCATGGCGTACCACTCCAATTGTAATTGATGAATCTTTGGTATCAGTATCATATACCCTCGTATAATAACCCTTTAATTAGTTAAATAAATTTCATGCTTCAAAAAAAATAAAAAAAACTAATATAGACCTATGGAATTCAGTCTGGAAACAGAAAGTTCCAGCAAGGGGCTTTACCAGTGAACGAAATTCTACATTCTCGCATTCATATCTCTGATTTCACTTGCCCGAAGTGCAAGTTGAAATCAGAATCAATTACGCATGCTCTTGTTACTTGCAGGAAATTAACCGGTGTTTGGTTTATGATTAATGTGGATAATCAAAAGTTCCAGAATCTTACCTTTCAGCAGGGGACAAGATTTTGGCTTCAATTAAACTCCTACAAAGATGATTCAAGCAGATCGGAAAGCTTCACCATGATTGCTTGTCGCATATGGTCGATATGAGAGAGTAGAAACGAGATGGCGCATAATAAAAAGATAGAAGAACCAGCAACAATCCTATCTAGGGCGAAATCAATGATGTTGATCCCCAATTCCGTGAATCCCCTCAATCGAATTGTAGAAATGCACACAAATAATCATGAAATTTCATCTTGGATACCTCCACCTGAGAGCTGGACGAAATTTAATATCGACAGAGCATAGAATCCAAATTCAAGTGATGGTGGATGGGTATTATCATCAGAGACTCGAAAAACCCTTTCATCTATGTTGAATCAACAAATCTAACCCGTTACTCAGCAAAAGAAGCAGAAGTAAAGGCAATTAGAGAAGCTCTAAGGATAACTTTGGAGAGGAATGAGAAGAAAATTATAGTGGAAAATGATGCTGCAGGAATTATAAAACAGATCAATAAGAAGATTTACCTGGGAGATCAGCGAACACATTTAAGCTTTGAAGATATCATAACCCTAACTCTGAAATTTGAGTTTATCTCCTTTACATATGTAAACCGTCGGGTTAATAATGTGGCCCACGAACTGGCGCAACATGCTAAGAATAACACGAGTCGTATGGTGTGGTTTGTCCCACCGGTGTGGCTTATGCCGTCTCTGTGTGCCGACCAGAAGAGAAATTAGTCCTTTTTCATATTTGCTTATAAAAAAAACAGCCCATGTGTACAATAAGCACTCAAAGGAAATTTCCCCGCAATCTTCCATTTGCACTAACTTTAACCTAGCCGTTAATCCTAAATACAGTTGCAAGTCCAGGCTAATTTGATCGGACTATCGAAACACTAAGGCATGCTTAAGAGGCCACGGCCGGGACTGTAGTCCTTACAGGCTGATTAAAAAGAATGCGGGTACACATGGACCTACCGACTAGACAATAGACGAAAGTCGAAATAATAAACCAGCAAATTTGACCCGACCAACAAAATACCGAAACAATACACTAGCAAACTTCTAAAAAGAAACTAAAAGGAACCACGACCGAGGCCTACAACCCCGGCATATCTGACTCGACCAATAAAACACTCGGTTGCAGGATCTGACCAACCATAATTTTATCGTGACTAAGTTTCCTAATATAGTTATATTTCCTATTCTAACTCAATTTCCTAATCAAAAATGGTTAATCATAATGTTAAATGTTAATTCCCCAAAAATATTATGTGGCCCGGCTAATTTGACCTGACCAACAAAATAATGGGAACTGCTTAAGTGCTCACTGCCATGGCAGTAGGCCCAGGCTAATTTGACCCGACTAACCAAGTTATTTTTTATTGGGATACTATTGTGGGTTTGTAATCTTTTTTCATTATATTTGACATTGGTAATTGTCCTACCTCATGACGGTGGTGAAAAGGCGAGGGTACCCAAATATACCTCAAGCAAAAACTTTTCCTACATACAAGTCCTTTCTCCGAAAGTGATTGTCTATGGACTGAGTCGAGACAATGCAATTAATCGGTTCACATTTCGTGTGATCGTCTATGGATACGAGATCGAGACAATACAACAACGAAGTATGTTTACTTGATAAAAAAGGTTCGAACTTAACCAAACACAATAGAGACAATACAACAACGAAGTATGTTTACTTGATAAAAAGATTCGAACTTAACCAAACACAATAGGATTGCTTATCATGTAAATAGGAATTAACGTTTGTGTAATTTACTTTAATTATAATAAAACAATATAATGCGGAAAATGAAAGTAAATGACACAACAAGATTTTGTTAACGAGGAAACTGCAAATGTAGAGAAACCTCGGGACCTTGTCCAGAATTGAATACTCTCATGATTAAGCCGCTACACAAAATTAAACCAACTTCGTATAGTTGAGACCAAGCAACTAAACCTATAGTTCACCTAGTTCAGTCTGTATTCCCACGCCTCCAACTTATGAATAAGTCACGTACTTGGAACAATTCCTTTGGTTCGTATTCCAAACATTAAAGGAACAACAAATCTGTTTGGTAGCAACTCTCTTTAACCAAGTGATGTGAGTTCGACAAAGGATCTTCTGTTTATCTCAATAAACTCCTTCGTCAGGTTCTTAGATCTATCTTATTCTCAACTACCGAAGTAATTGTTAAGATTTTGCAATCAATACTTTTAATCACAAAGAATTGTATTGATGCCGATATACACAACTAATCAATCTAATCTACCACAAGGATAAACCGATTATAGTTGGATCCTCTATACCGAAACAAGTATTGTGCACACCAAAGATTATGAACCCCAAATCATAAATCTCTAATATCTTATTTGTCTTCAAATCTTCTTAGATCTTCAATAAACACCTGCACACAACAACTTAAATCTCTTGTGATCAATCACGCACAGAACGGAGTCTGCTAACAATGGATTATCACAAGATCATCTTTAGAACAAAAAACAGTCTAAGATCCCTGTCGAAACTTCGATCTAGTTTGAGTGAATCTTATATTGGAAGAGAAGATTCTCAAGCATAAACAAACTAAGTGCAATCAAAGTTCAACCACCGTTAGTCAATCAAATCAATCGAAAACACAAGATAAACCGCAATTATCTAGTTTCCCACTAACGGTACTAATAGAGCTTCTCAATCCCAGAGAAGACTTTAAACTGAGCGGTTGTAAGAGATTTCACCTAATTAGGTTACTCTCCTCTCCGAATAGGCGGCTACACCAGTAACAACACAACCGAGGAAGTTTGCTGTCACGAAGGATTAGTTTGCTAGAGATGCAAACTTCAAGTATTTATAGACAAGGAAGTTTGGACACCAAGGAATTTCCAAAACCAAAAATATTCTCAAGATATGCAATATATTCCAAATTCGGTTTCCATAATTCCTGGAAATGCTATGTCCAAAATATTGACCGAAAATCTCTTTGGAAAATTTTCAACTAGTAAATGCACATTACTAATTCTCATTTTCCTAAAATAAAATTAACAACCTTAAATAAAAGATTCTTAACTTATTTACCTTTCGATCCTGGGATTTTCTTCCTTTAGCTATTAAGGAATAACTTTGAACAATAAAAGATAAAGATTACAACACATGTTCAAAGTATGTCGACATCCTTACTTTGTAAGTCCTCTTTCATACTTACAACCTTGAAACCGATTTTCCACACTTCCAAACAAGTTTAGAATTGGTTCATCTGACTTTCAAGAACTATGTGATTGATCAAGAAAACTCAATCACAAATCAAGGGTTTAACGGTTCTAGCAAAACAAGTTTCGGTTCTACCTCCATGTGAGTACCGTGCAGAGTCACACTAGCTTTCCAAAATTCGGTTGACTAGGTAGTAGGATCGGTTCCCCACATATATATGGTATCTAACTTATATGTGTTGCACATGTCCATAGGATCGGTTCCCCTTTCTGCTAAAAACTTGTTGCACCTCATACAAGGATCGATTCCCCTTTGTGATGTGTTGCACCTCTTACTAGGATCGGTAATACATAAGTCAGGCCTTTGTGAATAGTTTTACCAAGAACACAAACAAGTCATGAGCGGCTATACTAAATCACACATATTGATTGTTCACAAGATATGTAATGAATAACAATACCAATAACGCCTGTCCATTTCCTTTTCGATTCATAAACAAGTTTATGAACTTACTTCCTTAAAACACATGTAAAACATTATTTCCTTGGATGAAATCCTCACCTCATACCCATACATAATCACACCATTTAAACGATTATGTCGATGTCTTATCTACAAATTTTGATGGTTAAGCAATAAACCTCGTATTGTATTCCTTAATACTATGTCTATCTAGAGTGTTCATGCTTCGCAGTTTTGTTTTCAATATGCACGACTTGAAAGATACGTAAGGGAATGAAACAGTTCAAGTCAAATATCACTAACCTCAAGTGGAAGGATGATGTTGTCGTTGTAGCTTCTCACTTCTTCACTTCTTCAAGTCTTCGCAATACTTGTAATGTCTCATATCCTAATACTTTCAAGCTAACCTATACGAAGTTGACTCTAGTACATAATCAAGCAACTCTTAAAATGAGTTTTTATTCACTAAAATATGACAACCAAACTTGACATACCAACGCTTGGTGTGTTCAACCGAGCTATGCTCTAACAATCTCCCCCTTTCTCAATTTTAGTGACAAAACTCTTACAATCATATGGATAAACAAACTACAAGAATTTATTACACATACGCTTGATTCCCAAATTCAACAGCACAATAACCTGTATACATTCAATCCTTAAATGCCGTTGTTGACATTATAATAACAAAGCTAATACCCCCCCTAAAGATAAGATAGGTAGATTTCATCAATACGCACGTCTTTGTTATTCCCTTGGTAATGATATGTTACTCCCCCTTAGTCTATGCTTTCACTCTTTCATTAGATAAACGTTTAAGCACTAATGTTCTTTTCCTTAGTGATACCAATCAATATAAAATCAATGCAAGTATCACTTGTTTACTCCATATATTTCTCCCCCTTTTTGTCACAAAATGACAAAGAAACGAAAAAATAAAGGAAAAACCGAAAAGAATCTTACAAATCTCAAAATTAGAGTTGCAACCTATAGAGTTAAGCACGAGGGTTCCACACACCATTTCTGATAACCAATATCAAAATCGAAACTACAAAGTAATTTGTTTTGATATGTTATCAAGGAAACAATTGCCCGAAGCAATTTTCCCTAATAGCTTAGCAAACCAAAAATCAACTAAGCACCTTAGTTCCTTTGCTAAACCGATTGTACAAATACAACCGCTTCGTTCGAAAATAAAGATAACTCTATTTTTCTCATCATATTCTAATTATCCATATAACTTAGACCTTTCACTTTTAAACAAGACAAATACTAGGTTAGTTAACTATTATTTCTTGTTAAGGCATTCGATTAGACTTGAATAACCGAAACCTCCACTTTGACAAGTCTAACTAAGATAAACTTAGTTTCTCTTATCCAGAATCGGATTGGACTAAACAATCCATCTCGTAAGCTTTTTCTTTCGTTAAGCCATAAATAATTCATACAAACCAAATAAATCAACTTGCAAAATTATTCATCTCAACCGGAAGCAATTGAAAAAACATAGACATTATAGCACCGCAATTGCACCGAAATTTTGTAAGCCTGAACAATTGATACCATACAATAAAGCAAGATAACAGTAGTTTTTCTTAACCGGAAACAATTGAATCACATACACATCCATACAAATATCATGGAATAAAACATCAATTGTACCAAAATTTTGTTAAGCAAAAGCAATAAATATATGAAATAAAAATCAGCTTTTTCTTAAACAGAAAAACAAGTAACTAACAAGATTGTTACCTCAAATTTCGCATCCACTTCTCCAATATGTTTGCATCTTCTTCCAGGGAGAATTGATATCGAAATATCATTATGTTGTCATCCTTATGCAAAAAAAAAAAAAAGAATAACAACAACCAACCTTTACCAGAGAAAGGTTGAAAACCGGTTTTTAACTATTGCAAGCAAAAGTTGGAAACCACTGAAACACATATGCTTTTATGCTAAACCAAAAACGATTCAACATATTGTGACTTTTTCACATATTGTTTCTATCAGAACCCCTCATGATCCTTTGATAAAGCCTACCAACATGGGCTAGAACTTAATTTGCTAAATCAAAAAGTCACCCAAACCATAAGGGTTCACAACATTATGAGATCGAATATCAAGGTAATAAAACCGAAATCAAACATCCCATAAACATCCATAGAAATAATAAAGCATTCAAGCACAGGCTATGTAAATCAAAAACCATCACAAGAAAAATTATAAATCAAATAATTTTATTCATAATAGACTTAATACAATCATTGAAAGAAATCAAAAATTGATGTCTATTTTTCAACAGATCTTTCAAAGATCATCTTCAATTTCCTCAAAATTTTCAGGATCCTCATCAACGACATCTCGACTGATATCTCGGATTATGCACACAATACTTTGATCATGTTCACAGGCTAATGCATTAACCTTTCGATTAATATTTTGAGCATACTCCCTGTTACTGATTCCAAGTTTAATCAGCTTTCTTTGTTTACGGATAACAGTTCTTAGTAGTGTTGTCTGTCTATGGTGAGTTTCAATAGTACCGAGGAGGACTTGACGTAGATTAATAATATCAATCTTAGCATCCAGGCTGTTTTGGACAAGGAGATTGGTGACATCTTCCTTTCATTTTCTATATATTCACAACCAGATTTCTTGAAGGTATCATCAAGATGAACGGTTTCCTTAGAAGTCATTCCACTCAAGGCTTTCAGAAGTTTTGCTTGAGATCTGGTTTGAGAATACATCCTTTAGCATAAGTTCTCAGACACGTTGAGTAAATATACTTGAGATACCTTTAACACATACCAAATATAAATATCAACCTTAAATAAATAATTCTGACAAGATCTGAAAAGATTTTCGCATCTTATGTGTTACAAATTCACATCTTTTCTTCGAAATGAAATAATATTTCTATATTTGCATCAAGAGATACATTTAGCTCGGAAACTTATCCTGTTTTACAGAAGTTGTCTGTAATACAACTTTTCTACACAAAGACCCAGTAAATTGCATCTTCATGTAGGTTGTGTAAACTTTCCGTGGTGAATAAGAGATTATAGACAGGATACAGAATGCCCGAGTATATGTGCTTCCTTACATCCGAAGATTGGGCATTGTAAGGATGCACAATTCAATGCGGTTAAGCACTGGAATGAGTATATTCCTCATCAAATACCTCATGAGGAGATCTTCCCCCTTTTTGAACATCATCATGTTCTTCTTCGTGGGTTTTGAACCCATCCTCTTTGTTATGAAAATTGCGAGATGCAATATCCTCGATTACATCTTGTGCCCAAGATGGTATGTTGTTTGAACTTGAACTCGTGTGATCTAGATCTGCCAGTTGGCAGTATGCTATTGTCTCATGTTCAAGACATTCTATATGTCCTCTTAAGGTATCCATTCCTTGTTGGAAATCTTTTTCTAAACTTCTGTTTAGATATACCTCTTGACATGTTACAGTAAGAAGTTTCTCAATAAGGACCTTATTCCTTATCTGTGAATGTTCCAACGATTGAGTAAGAATTTCACACTTTGTAGTCTGTTGATGAACTTCCTCACACAAGGCCAACTTTTGTTCCATATAATCTGTCAGATTATTTTGAAAACTGAGTGTTTCTCGCTTTCCTTCACATATTCTTACATTTAGTTGAACAATAAATTCTGTGACATCATCTAGACCGTCAATGGTCTTTCCCTTTTCTGTATATTTTTCAACATGTTTGAAAAATATTTCCAACGTATTTCGAAATCCAGAACTTGGGCAGGCTAGTGAATCGAATCTCTTTTCAGACAATTGTTCACTGGGAATTGGAGTCAGATCCAAAACATGTTTCTTGAGTTTCTGACTCATTCTTCTCTGATCAGTAACCTGACTCGCAATCAAGTCATTAGTCATAAACTTTTTTCTTTGATTTTCGAAAAGGCTTTCGAGACCAATTTCCATTGACCTTCTGTGAGATATTATTCTCATTATCTTGACATACGTTAACTGAGTTCTTCATAAGTTTAGCCTTGCTTTTCTTATTTTGACTCATATCTTATAGGTTGGATCGCACCAAACACAGACTGTTAGATCTTTTTGTGTTTGCCTGCTCTGATACCAACTGAAAATGCGAGGGTACCCAAATATACCTCAAGCTAAAACTTTTCCTACCTATAAGTTCTTTCTTAGAAAGCGATTGTCTATGGACTGAGTCGAGACAATGCAACTAATCGGTTCACACTTCGTGTGATCTTCTATGGATACGAGATCGAGACAATAAACAACGAAGTATGTTTACTTGATAAAAAGGTTCGGACTTAACCAAACACAATATGATTGCTTATCAAGTAAATAAGAATTAATGTTTGTGTAATTTACTTTAATAATAATAAAACAATTATAATGCGGAAAATAAAAGTAAATGACACATCAAGATTTTGTTAACGAGGAAACCGCAAATGCAGAAAAACCCCGGGACCTTTTCCAGATTGAGTACTCTCAGGATTAATCCGCTACACAAAATTAAACCAACTTCGTATAGTTGAGACCAAGCAACTAAACCTATAGTTCACCTAGTTCCATCTGTATTCCCACGCCTCCAACTTATGAATAAGTCACGTACTTGGAACAATTCCTTTGGTTCGTATTCCAAACAGTAAAGGAACAACAAATCTGTTTGATAGCAACTCTCTTCAACCAAGTGATGTGAGTTCGAAAAAGGATCTTCTGTTTATCTCAATAAACTCCTTCGTCAGGTTCTTAGAACTATCTTATTCTCAATTACCGAAGTAATTGTTAAGATTTTGCAATCAATACTTTTAATCACAAAGAATTGTATTGATGCCGATATACACAACTAATCAATCTAATCTACCACAAGGATAAACCGATTATAGTTGGATCCTCTATACCGAAACAAGTATTGTGCACACCAAAGATTATGAACCCCAAATCAGAAATCTTCAATATCTTCTTTGTCTTCAAATCTTCTTAGATCTTCAATAAACACCTGCACACAACAACTTGAATCTCTTGTGATCAATCACGCACAGAACGAAGTCTGTTAACAATGGATTATCACAAGATCGTCTTTAGAACTAAAAACAGTCTAAAGTTCCCTGTCGAAACTTCGATCTAGTTTGAGTGAATCTTATATCAAAAGAGAAGATTATCAAGCATAAACAAACTAGGTGCAATCAAAGTTCAACTACCGTTACTCAATCAAAAACACAAGATAAACCGCAATTATCTAGTTTCCCACCAACGGTACTAATAGAGCTTCTCAATCTCAAAGAAGTCTTTAAACTGAGCGGCCGTAAGAGATTTCGCCTAATTAGGTTACTCTCCTCTCCGAATAGGCGGCTACACCAGTAACAACACAACCGAAGAAGTTTGTTGTCACGAAGATTAATTTGCTAGAAATGCAAACTTCAAGTATTTATAGACAAGGAAGTTTGGACACCAAGGAATTTCCAAAACCAAAAATATTCTCAAGATATGCAATATATTCCAAATTCGGTTTCCATAATTCCTGGAAATGCTATGTCCAAAATATTGACCGAAAATCTCTTTACAAAATCTTCAACTAGTAAATGCACATTACTAATTCTCGTTTTCATAAAAATAAAATTAACAACCTTAAATAAAATATTCTTAAATTATTTACCTTTCGATCCTGGGATTTTCTTCCTTTAGCTATTAAGGAATAACTTTGAACAATAAAAGATAAACATTACAACACATGTTCAAAGTATTTCGACATCCTTACTTTGTAAGTCCTCTTTCATACTTACAACCTTGAAACCGATTTGCCACACTTCCAAACAAGTTTAAAATTGGTTCATCTGACTTTCAAGAACTATGTGATTGATCAAGAACACTCAATCACAAATCACGGGTTTAATGGTTCTACCAAAACAAGTTTCGGTTCTACCTCCATGTGAGTATTGTGCATAGTCACACTAGATTTCCAAAATTCGGTTGACTAGGTACTACGATCGGTTCCCCACATATATATGGTATCTAACTTATATGTGTTGCACATGTCCATATGATCGGTTCCCCTTTGCCTAAAAATGTGTTGCGCATGTCCATAGGATCGGTTCCCCTTTCTGCTAAAAACTTGTTGCACCTCATACAAGGATTGATTCCCCTTTGTGATGTGTTGCACCTCTTACTAGGATCGGTTCCCCTTTACCCAGAGTCGGTCATACACAAATCACAAACTCGATCATACCATCTTAGGTGATTACTTAAGATCGGTTTCACTAATAAAAGTCATACCAATACATAAGTCAGGCCTTTGTGAATAGTTTTACCAAGAACACAAACAAGTCATGAGCGGTTATACTAAATCACACATATTGGTTGTTCACAAGATATGCAATGAATAACAATACCAATAACTCCTGGCGATTTCCCTTTCGATTCATAAACAAGTTTATGAACTTACTTCCTTAAAACACATGTAAAACATTGTTTCCTAGGATGAAAATCTCACCTCCTACCCATACATAGTCACAATAGCATTTAAACGATTATGTCGATGTCTTATCTACAAAGTTTAATGGTTAAGCAATAAACCTCGTATTGTATTCCTTTATACTATGTCAATCTAGAGTGTTCATGCTTCGCAGTTTTGTTTTCAATATGCACGACTTGAAAGATACGTTAGGCAGTTCAAGTCAAATATCACTAACCTCAAGTGGAAGGATGATGTTGTTGTTGTAGCTTCTTACTTCTTCACTTCTTCAAGTCTTCGCAATACTTGTAGTGTCACATATCTTAATACTTTCAAGCTAACCTATACGAAGTTGACTCTAGTACATAATCAAGCGACTCTTAAAATGAGTTTTGATTCACTAAAATATGACAACCAAACTTGACATACCAACGCTTGGTGGGTTCAACCGAGCTATGCTCTAACAGGTGGCTTATCTATGTAAATAACTCTGTACGTTTTTTGTTTTTTTTTACTTTTTCATTTTCAATATCTATCCTTCTCTTTTCAGAAAAAAAAAAGTAGGAACAAGGTGGTTGTAAATGGTGGGGAAATTGGAGGATACTTTATGTTGCAGTTGGCATAATTTCTCTATGCTGACTGCAATAGTTAGTACTAAAAGTCTTGCCAACTGCAGCACAAAATATCCCCAGTTTGCGGAGATATGTCTCAAATATGGGTTCTTGGAGATTGTCATATCAAGGTCGTAGGGTGGATTGAGGTCAAATCATAACCTGTTTTAAGCTTAGTCTTCCAAAATAACGGTCTAGGCAGTAATATTGGAATAACTAGATACCAAATTAAAGTTTTAGACAAAACCTAGATACCAAAGTACAAATAACCGACAAGATTAATACGGCTTTGCATAATTTTGTGATTAACCGGGTTTATTTATGTCCCGCCTCTCACAAAATTATGGGATCCGCCACATCCAAAAACGACCCCCTGTTAGCTCTTCTGGTGGTGGGTTGCGCAACTCTATCAGAGTCAGGACATAAATCGGGATGTGTATCATCTTCCTTCGGTGAGTCCGCACCGTTTTTGACAGGAAACATTACTTAAATACCCCTCAAAATTCACATCTTAAAATATACCCTTATTCAATTTTTAAAAATACCAGTATCTTCTGAAAAGTGGAAGCAATTGGCACAAGTTGCTTCCGGAAGCGGACGCAACTTTATACAAGTTGCTTCAAAAAAGTGGAAGCAACTTTCTCAAGTTGACTCCAAAAAATGTTATCTTTTACCTTTCGGGGTATAAGGTCAACAAAAATAGAGGACATTTATAACATTCCCACTTTTTTTTTTTTTTTTTTTTGATAAACATCAATGCGATGAGATGACACCGCCACCTGTCACTGCAAATGATTACGGGTAGGTATGAAAAACATGCCCAGATTCACACCAATAAACATGAACACTTCTCCACACTTCCTCGCAACCTGAAAAAGTGCAAGTGAAAGAAAACAATGTCTACTAAATTAATGACCTTTTCATTCTACTTCCTCACACTATGTTGCTTCGTTTCAGTTGTTGAAAGTAGAAAACTAGGGTTTAATTCAAGCTTATTCCAGGAGGTCAACGGTAACAATGATGGTGATGATTCAATTGTTTACATATGGCCATTACCTTCAAAGTACACTTATGGAAATAATACAATTTCCATCAATCCTGATCTTTCTTTAGAAATAAGTGGAAATGGTGGATATTCAATTATTGTTAGTGAAGGGTTTCAGAGGTATCGAGAGATTATATTTAAACATCATTCTAGAAAGAAGAGTGGAGTTCTCTATGATGTTAATAAGCTCAAGATAATCGTTAATTCCGATAACGAGACAGTGAGTTTTTGATTATTATATTTAAACATCATGCTAGTGTTTTATGTTTTCTTATTTTGAGTTCTGCATTTTGGTTTGTTTGTTTTCATAATTTGCAGTTGAATCTGAACGTGGATGAGAGCTATTCTTTGTTTATAACGGCTGAAAATGGCAGTTCAATAATTCAAGGGGCTTCGATTGAGGTATTCAAAGCATTTAGCTAAATTGTTTTTATCTGATATTGAATTCAGAGAGGTTTATGGACTTGATATTCAACTGAGTAAAGTTGATAGAAAATGATAGGCGCATACTACTTGCTTGGGCATGGTGATGCGGAGCCCTATGATTCCTGGGATAATTTTCATTTTAAAGGTTGATGATTTAGGGTTTGTGTGTGGGCAGCCATGTACACAAGTAACTAGGGTGCAAGTAGTGTGCATCAGATCTCAGTTGAAAGTTGGTGGATATGGATTCTTGTTGTTATTTTAGTTGCTTCAAGTAGTTTTCAGTATTGGGTTGCAGAATATATTGACAATATGCTGTGTGCGCTGTGCAGGCAAATACTGTTTTCGGTGCATTACGTGGGTTAGAGGTATGTGATATGGTGAATCTGCGAACTTTTCATTTGTTTTGTTTTGGGAATTTCTGTTGTAGAACTTTAAATAAGAACATGGTGTAACTGCTTAGTATAGCAATGGAAAGTAAATAACTGCTTACTTTGAACCTTTTATAGACGTTCAGTCAGTTATGTTCATTCGACTATGGAACCAAATCTGTACAAGTTTACAAGGCGCCATGGTATATACAGGATGAACCAAAATTTGTATTTCGTGGGCTTCTTCTTGGTAAGCAATATTACTATTATGGATAAATAGAGATTTTTTTCCTTTTCTACTTTTTTTCATTTGCTTGATTTTTTTTCCCTCTTTCTCTGCAGATACTTCTCGTCATTTTCTACCTATAGATGTGATTAAGCAAGTTATCGAGTCCATGTCTTATGCTAAACTTGTAAGAAATGTTGTTTCCCTGTCTCTTATATTCTTATTCCATTCTGCTTATACTATCAAAATGCAACAAATTCCACTTACATCTTCTCATCCATTCTTTCCTGCCCTAAATTTCTGCATGTACTTCTGGTAATGGCAATCTCGTTCAGTAGAATGTTCTTCATTGGCACATCATTGATGAACAGTCGTTTCCTTTGGAGGTGCCCTCACATCCATATTTGTGGAAAGGTTCATATACAAAGTTTGAGCGCTACACTGTTGAAGATGCTTATGATATTGTTGAGTAAGATATCTGCTATACCGTTCTGTTGGAGACTTGTTAAAAAATGTCAAAACAGTATTATTTGCTTTTGCTATAAGTTTTTAGTCTGTTGCAACTCCTGAACTCTTGGTTTAAGCCTCTGGGAGTCGGTCCTTCTGTAGCTTTCCTTCACTTTGTAGTTACATGTTATCAGAGTATGCTGATAGTTTATATTTTGCTTCATGTCTCTTCAACGTTTGTACTGGATGAAGCTTTGCCAAAATGAGAGGTATGAACCATCTTCTTATGTTTGTGAGAATGTTTTAATCAAAAATCATCTTGAATTGCATCGTCTTGCTTCAATAGTCTGTATGTATACCAATATTCTATGCTGAATCAGGAATAACTTTAGTACATTAAGCAGACCACTGAAGTAGTTAAAGCTTAAGATGCTTTTTGAAGTCAAATTGACCTTTAAGATTTCAAAGGTTATCTTATAATCTCCCTTTTTCTTGATGATTTGGTTCACTTATGGCAGGCATTAATGTAATGGCGGAGATTGATGTTCCCGGTCATGCGGAATCATGGTAAATTCGATTCTTTTTAGATCTCTTTGAATTTTGAATTTATTATTTTTCTAAGACATGACCCTTCTAGAGTTCTTGTGAAGTTGGAATTGCATAAACTCAGGGAAAGACAAGAATCATAAGATGACACCGACCAGCTTCAGTGTGCCAACCTAATAGTTAGTATAGTCATTGATACATCTTCTATTGCTTGGTTGTTCCTATTAAACCATTATTGTTTTGCAGCACGCTTAGCTTGCGATCTGAAGTTTGTATTTACTGATTCTTGTACCTTGCAGGGGTAGAGGATATCCTGAACTTTGGCCTTCTGAAACCTGTAGGGAGCCTCTTGATGTCACAAAAAACTTTACTTTTGATGTGGTTTCAAGCATTTTGGCAGGTGAGACTCCATTTGACCACTCAACCTTTTTGTTGAGCCTGTGATTCTGTAAAAGTCATATCAAGTATCCTAATACCAGTGTTTGATATTTAAGATTCTCAACCTTACGTCTCTTATAGTTTAGAACTTAACCTGCATTACCCATAACTCTTACTCTTGTGAGTAAGAGATGGTCTGTCAACAATACACTTTTGTCACATTTCAATTCTTGTGCTTCTGCAGATATGAGGAAAATTTTCCCATTTGAACTTTTCCATCTAGGCGGTGACGAGGTTAATACAGGTTAGTGAATTGCTTTGCTCTTTTATTTATCAGTGTGTTCTGCAACATATGCATAAAGCATGAGAGTAAATTAAAAGATTGAGAGAAACTGTATAAAATATGTAATCTCAATATGTGTTTCTCTCTAATGGCATACACGCAACACTGAGATCACGCTTAACAGAACACAGCTTAAACTTCCCACACAAATTTGATTGCAAACATGAGAAATGGTTTTCATGTGAGGACTCGTCACAATTCATGGTTGGGGCATGCCATTATTGTTATAACGGAAGATGTTAGTTGATACATGAATTAATAATTTAAATAGATTACATAACTTATATAACATCTGCAAGAAAGCTATCTACTCTAGACAGCATCTTCGAGGTTAACGAGTTATATTCTTTTGGGAAGTCCAAAAAACTTAGTCGCATACCACTTCTCCAAAAATCGGCTTAAAGGAGGATGACCACCTACTAAGTTTCTTTTGTACATTATATTTAGTTTATTAGAGAAGCTATTATATAGATGTTTCCAATCTATAAGCAGTATCTAGATAAAGAAAAATCCAAGATGGTTATTGGATTAAAATTCTTTGGAGAACTAAGAATCTCAAGAAATTTCAGTCGACCTTGATCTTGAGAAGGCGGTGTCTTAAAAGTTATCACTAACTCTCTCTCTTCTCTAAAGATACGTTGTACTGATATCCAGTTTGATGCCTTCAATTAAAACATTAGCTGGACAGATTCACGAAAATTTTCTATCTTAGTATATTCATACTCTAGTGTTGTCTTAACAGGCTTGTTAACCCTGTTAAATTCACTATAAACAAAAAAGTCCCTTCTATCTTGCTTATAACTGACTGACCGAGGTTAGACTTTCCTAATTGTAAGTTTTACTCCCTTAAGAAAGTTGGTTGAGAACTCTAGAGTAGTGGATATTCGGGAGAAATACTATCTTGATAAACATTTTTAAATAGTTAGATATTGGTCCTATAATTCTCTAGAAAGATACAGATGGAGTCGGTAGTGATTTATACCGTAGCAGAAAGCCATGAATCAGTAAAGAGGAACTTCCCTTCGCTTTCTTTCTTTTATGTATGAAACAGATTCAGTTACTCAAAAGTCTGTGTGAGATAAAACTCGTATTTTTTTCCTTAATTTTTTGTTGTTTTGCAGATTGCTGGAGCTCAACTCCACATGTGAAGCACTGGTACTTTCTTCCCTTCACATAATGTCATAAATTGTTTAAAAAAAAAAAAGAACTGGAAAATTTTCTTTTGATTATTTAATTCATACCAAGACAAATTTTTTATCTAATAATTTCTCGATGAATGAGGAGACAACAAAAACTAATGTTTGAGGTTATTGGAGGTGTGGAAGGTACAGGAAATGTGCATGACTCAAGAGTCAAGATATCATTTGGCAATTTTCAATTAGTTAGAGAAGTAATTGATTATTAATGTCAGGCTTCAGGAACACAACATGACGACAAAAGATGCATATCGGTATTTTGTACTGAGGGCTCAAGAAATAGCAATTTCTAAAAATTGGACTCCTGTCAACTGGTATACTCCTATACGTGTTACTAATAGTCTTGTATTTTAATTTTGATCTTCAGGATTACCTCTGGAATTGTAAGGCCGTAGGGATAGGGCAATGCTGATTGATTTCATAATACACTTGCATACTGAATAAACATGTTCAATGTTTATCTGGACATTCTTTTCATGACTTGCTCAAATTCTGGAAGAAATAAATAATCTTATAACATAGCCTTTTATTTTCACCCTGATCTTTTTTTTTCATGAGGTGATTCTGATAAAATGTTAAAATTACATCTCAGGGAAGAAACCTACAACTCGTTCAAGGGAAATCTTAACCCTCGTACGGTGGTACACAACTGGTGAGCGCAATCGCCAGTGCGGATTATAAGATCTATACCAGACAATAACACTAATACATTATCTGTGCATACAGGTTGGGCCCAGGAGTCTGTCCAAAAGCTGCTGCGGATGGCTTCAGATGCATATATAGCAACCAAGGAGTATGGTACTTGGATCATTTGGATGTACCTTGGGAGGATGTTTACAAGAGTGAGCCTCTGGAAGGAATAAGTGATGGTTCACATAAAAAACTTGTACTTGGAGGTGAAGTTTGCATGTGGGGTGAAACAGCCGATTCTTCAGATGTCCAACAAACAATATGGCCACGCGCTGCGGCTGCTGCAGGTACGCGATATGGAAGTGAAACCTAACTCTGGTCTAAATATCCCCATTGGAAAGTCTCAAACTGTAGTTATTGACCTTGCAGACATTCTCTAAACCCTAACTTATAGGTCAAACTACATATACAGTTGTTTTTGGCTTATAAATCATGTTGCTTATATCAGCTAATCTGTTTGACCTTCAGAACGCATGTGGAGCAGTAGAGATATGACTTCTGCAAGAAATATGAGCTCGACTGTGTTACCTAGGTTGGAATACTTCAGATGCTTGTTAAATCGACGTGGGGTGCCAGCAGCACCAGTGAATAATTATTATGCACGAAGGCCTCCTGTCGGACCTGGATCATGCTACTTGCAGTGATTCTACAATTGCTGCCACGTTTGTTTGTTTGTACATTATATGCTTTCTTCTTCTGTCAGTAATGATTCTGCTGTTTCAATAACTCTGTTGCTATGCAAATCCATTATTTGAAAGTTGTTCAACCAGTCTACCTGGTTACAATGCTTATAGCCTATACTGGCTAGCCGATTAAGATCTTTAAGTTTTTGGATTCAAGATCCTTACAGTAACAGTTGTTGAACTGAGTTTTTAAGCTCAAAATCTCTTCGATCAATGCAGTTGGCTTGCTAGGCGAATGTTCCTGTGTTTCCTTTCAGAATTCCGATGAGCAGTTTTTATTCTCTCCTACTAAGTTGATGTTACTGCATTTCAAAATGATAGCCCATCTTACGGCTTCTAGGACTGCAATGTCGTCTCCTTCATCCCTGCACTGGACTCTGACTTTTGAAGTTTCTTTTCCCAATTGTGATTCCTGTACAAGAAGTAATACATACGCCAATTCCGGTGAGATTAGTACTTCGGTCATAAACAGATGGAGTAATACAAGAATCACTAGGTAGTAAAACCAATAGCCCTTTATCCATCATCATATTTATAATAATGACACTAATGTCTTCATCATTTATAATTTTATATTCTTAAAAAAAAATATTAAAAAGATTTTTTAATATTTTTTTAAATATTTTTTTTAATTGTGAAATAGAGAAAGAGAGGCAGAGGAAAGGAAGAAGATAGAGAGACTTTTATTGATATGTACAGAATTACAAGGATTTACATCTCTATTTATATTTATAGGGATAAAATAAACCCTAATCTTAGATACAAGGTCATCTTAGTAAATAAACATTAGTTTATAACACTCTTCTTAATGACCACTGTGTGTAAGTTACTAAAACTCAAAAGAAAAAAACCTGAAAATACACAACTTATAACAGTGTTGGGAACGCATATGTTGCCTCGTTAAAACCTTGACAAAGAAAACTCAGTGGGAAAAACCTTGACGAAGGAAAAAGAGTACAACGCGATAAGTCCGGTGAATGCACCTTAATTTGATGGTGACGCTCCCCCTGAAAGTACTTCAATCAAATCTTGGCTTGCAAATCATTAAGACGAGACTTTCTAATTTCGATGAACGAAATTCTTGAATGCGGGAGATTACTGTGCTTTTGAGAAGAAATTTGTTAATTAATGAAGTCTTGTTTTGTGTTCGTCTTCTAATAGTAGTGTTCTCGTATCTTCATGCTTCTTTAAATACATTGAGACTTGGGTCTTGGGTTACTAGATTCTCAGAAGTTGTTGATGTAATTTCCTTAACAAAGTGTCAATATGTAGTTACAGTTGCATAAGTGAACAAAATTTGTGATCATACATTATATGAATTAGAATGATATCTAAAGTCATAGGAGATGGTTATGTTGATGTGGTCTAACAAAAAAATCTAGTTAATGGTGGGAATCCACTAAATGACCGAAATTGATACAACTCCTCCTTGGATGACCACCATGTTGAATTAAATTGCCTCACTAAAACTTTTCCAGTAAAAACTCAATGGGAAAAAAATATATGGAAGAAGGAAAAGGAACACAACATAAACATTTTGAATAAAAATTCATCGTCGACGAGATGTTGCCTCGTTAAAACCTTGCCAGTGTTAGAGCATAGCTCGGTTGAACCCACCAAGCGTTGGTGAAAAGACGAGGGTACCCAAATATACCTCAATCTAAAACTTTTTCACCTATAATTCCTTTCTCCGAAAGTGATTATCTATGGACTGAGTCGAGACAATACAACAAATCGGTTCACACTTCGTGTGATCGTCTATGGATACGAGATCGAGATAATACAACAACGAAGTATGTTTACTTGATAAAAGGTTCGGACTTAACCAAACACAAGAGGATTGCTTATCAAGTAAATATGAATTAACTTTTGTGTAATTTACTTTCAATTATAATAACAACTATTATAATTGCGGAAAATAAAAGTAAATGACACATCAAGATTTGGTTAACGAGGAAACCGCAAATGCAGAAAAACCCCGGGACCTTGTCCAGAATTGAATACTCTCAGGATTAAGCCGCTATACAAAATCAAACCAACTTCGTATAGTTAAGACCAAGCAACTAAACCTATATTTCACCTAGTTCCATCTGTATTCCCACGCCTCCGACCTGGAATAAGTCACGTACTTGAAACAATTCCTTTGGTTCGTATTCCAAACAGTAAAGGAACAACAAATCTGTTTGGTATCAACTCTTTTCAACCAAGTAATATGAGTTCGACAAAGGCTCTTTTGTTTATCTCAATAAACTCCTTCGCCAGGTTCTTAGATCTATCTTATTATCAACTATCTAAGTAATTGTTAAGATTTTTCAATCAATACTTTTAATCACAAAGAATCGTATTGATGCCGATCTACATAACTAATCAATTTAATCTACCACAAGGATAAACCGATTATAGTTGGATCTTCTTTTACCGAAACAAGTGTTCTGCACACCAAAGATTATGAATCCCAAATCAGAAATCTTTACAGTCTTCTTTGTCTTCAAATCTTCTTAGATCTTCAATAAACACCTGCACATAATCAACTTGAATCTCTTGTGATCAATCACGCATAGAACGGAGTCTGTTAACAATGGATTATCACAAGACGTCCTTAGATCTACAAACAGTCTAAAGATCCCCGTCGAAACTTCGATCTAGTTTGAGTGAATCTTATATCAGAAGAGAAGATTCTCAAGCATAAACAAACTAGGTGCAATCAAAGTTCAACCACCGTTAGTCAATCAAATCAATCGAAAACAAAAGATAAACCGCAATTATCTAGTTTCCCACCAACGGTACTAATAAAGCTTCTCAATCCCAAATAAGACTTTAAACTGAGCGGCCGTAAGAGATTTCTCCTAATTAGGTTACTCTCCTCTCCGAATAGGCGGCTTCACCAGTAGCAGCACAACTGAGATAGTTCTTGCTGTACGAGGATTAGTTTGCTCGAAATGCAAACTTTCATATTTATACCAAGGAAGTTTGGACACCAAGGAATTTCCAAAACCGAAAATATTCTCAAGATATGCAACATATTCCATATTCGGTTTCCACAATTCCTGGAAATGCTTTGTCCAAAATAATGACCGAAAATCTCTTGGAAAATATCCAAATAGTAAATCCACATTACTAATTTCCATTTTCCTAAAATAAAATTAAAAACCTTAAATAAAAGATTCTCAATTTATTTTATTCGATCTGGGATTTTTTTCCTTGAACTATTAAGGAATAACTTTGAACAATTAAAGATAAGCGTTACTGCACATGTTCAAAGTATGTCGACATCCTTACTTTGTAAGTCCTCTTTCATACTTACAATCTTGAAACCGATTTGCCACACTTCCAAACAAGTTTAGAATTGGTTCATATGACTTTCAAGAACTATGTGATTGATCAAGAACACTCAATCATAAATCATGGGTTTCAGGGTTCTACCAAAAAAAGTTTCGGTTCTACCTC
This sequence comes from Papaver somniferum, assembly GCF_003573695.1. Taxonomy (NCBI): domain Eukaryota; kingdom Viridiplantae; phylum Streptophyta; class Magnoliopsida; order Ranunculales; family Papaveraceae; genus Papaver; species Papaver somniferum. The sequence continues at coordinate 45,001,079 of NC_039366.1, forward strand.
CATGTGAGTACTGGAATTAGTCACGCTAGTTACAAAAACTTGGTTGAATAGGTACTAGGATCGATTCCCCACATATATATGGTATCTAACTTGTACTTTCTGCACATGTCCATATGATCGGTTCCCCTTTGCCTAAAAACGTGTTGCACATGTCCATACGATCGGTTCCCCTTTCTGCTAAAAATTTGTTGCACCTCATCAAGGATCGATTCCCCTTTTTGATAGGTTGTACCTATTACTAGGATCGGTTCCTATTTACCCAGAGTCGGTCATACCATCTCAGGTGATTACTTAAGATCGGTTTCACTAATAAAAGTCATACCAATACAAAAGTCATGCCTTTGTGAATAGTTTTACCAAGAACATAAACAAGTCATGAGAGGTTATACTAATCACACATATTGGTAGTTCAAAAGATATGTAATGAATAACAATACCAATAATGCATAGCAATTTCTCCTTTGATTCACAAAACAAGTTCATGAATTTACTTCCTTAAAACAAATGTAAAACATTGCTTCCTAGGATGAAATCTTCACCTTATACCCATACATAATCACAATAGCATTCAAACGATTATGCCGATGTCTTATCTACAAAGTTTAATGGTTAAGCAATAAACCTCGTATTGTATTCCTTAATACTATGTCTAACTAGAGTATACGCATTCATGCTTCGCAGTTTTGTTTTCAATATGCACGACTTTAAAGATACGTTACGGAATGAAACAGTTCAAGTCAAATATCACTAACCTCAAGTGGAAGGATGATGTTGTCGTTGTAGCTCCTTACTTCTTCAAGTCTTCGCAATACTTGTAATGTCTCATATCCTAATACTTTCAAGCTAACCTATACGAAGTTGACTCTAGTACATAATCAAGCGACTCTTAAATGAGTTTTGGCTCACTAAAATATGACAACCAAACTTGACATACCAACGCTTGGTGGGTTCAACCGAGCTATGCTCTAACAGTTGGTATGACAAGTTTGCTTGTCATTTTTTAGTGAATCAAAACTCATTTAAAGAGTCGCTTGATTATTTACTAGAGTCAACTTCGTATAGGTTAGCTAGAAAGTTATTAGGATATGAGACATACAAGTATTACTCGAAGACTTGAAGAATGTGAAGAAGTAAAGTGCTACAACGACGACACCATCCTTCCTCTTGAGGTTAATAATATTTTGACTTGAACTGTTTCATTCCTAACTCAAGTCGTGCTATATTGAAAACATAACTGCGAAGCTGTGAATGATTATACTCTAGTTAGATGTAGTATTAAGGAATTATAATACGAAGTATAACGCCTATCTTTTGAACTTCGTATATAAGGCATCGACATAATCGTATGAATGCTATTGTGATTATGTATGGGTATGGGTGAAGATTTCGTCCTAGGAAACAATGTTTTACATTCATTTAATGGAAGTACATTCATAAACTTGTTTTGTGAATCGAAAGGGAAATCGCTAGGCTTATTGGTATTGTTATTCATTGCAAATCTTTGGATTACCAATAAGTGTGTTTAGTATAGCCGCTCATAACTTGTTTATGTATCTTGGTAAAACTATTCACAATGCCCGACTTATGTATCTGTATGAATTTTATTAGTGAAACCAATCTTAAGTAATCACCTGAGATGGTATGATCGATATTTGTAATTGGCGTGACCATTCCTAGTCATTGGGTAACCGATCCTAGAACTTGGTGGGACTAATCACAAGATGTGTAATCGATCCTTGTATTAGGTTAACAAGTTTTAGTAATTGGTGCAACCGATCCTATAACTTGTGCAACCGATCACAAGTAAGTACCATAGATAATTGGTAACCGATCCTGGTACTTAGTTAGCCATTTTATGGAAACTAGTGTAACTGATCCTAGTAGCCACTTGGAGGTAGAACTGAACTTGTGTTTGGTAGAACCGTTAAACCCATGAATGGTGATTGAATGTTTATGATCAATCACATATTTCTTGGAAATCAGATGAACCAATTCAAACTCGTTTAGAAATGTGGCAAATCGGTTCCAAGATTGTAAATATGAAAAAGGATAAGTAAAGATGTCGACATACTTTGAACATGTGCAGTAATTCTTATCTATTATTGTTCAAAGATATTCCTTAATAATTAAAGGAGAATCCCTGATCGAAATAAATTGAGAATCTTTTAATTAAGGTTTTTAGTTTTATATGCTTTTAATTTTTAGCAATTAAATGTATATCTTTAGAAAATAAAAATTGGTAATATGCATTTACTAATTGGAGATTTTCTACTGATATTTCAGTCAATATTTGGACAGATCATTTCGATGAATTATGAAAACCGATTTTGGCTTTATTGCATATCTTTGAGAATATTCGGTTTTGGAAATTCCTTGGTGTCCAAACTTCCTTGGTCTATAAATATTGAAGTTTGCATTTCAAGCAAACTAATCCTCAGAGTCAGCAAAACTATCTAGTTGTGTTGTTACTGGTGGAGCCGTCTATTCGAAGAGGAAAGTGCCTAATTAGGCGAAATCTCTTACGAACGCTCGTTTTAAAGACTTCTTTGGGATTGAGAAGATCTACGAGTACCATTGGTGGAAAACTAGATAATTGCAGATTATTATTAGTTTTCGATTGATTTGATTGACTAACGATTGTTGAACTTTGATTGCACCTAGTTTGTTTATGCTTGAGAATCTTCTCTTCTGATATAAGATTCACTCAAACTAGATCGAAGTATCGACGAGGATCTTTAGACTGTTTGTAGATCTAAAGACGTCTTGTGGTAATCCATCGTTAACAGACTCCGTTTTGTGTGTGATTGATCACAAGAGATTCAAGTTGTTTGTGTGCAGGTGTTTATTGAAGATCTAAGAAGATTTGAAGACAAAGAAGATTTCTTATTTGAGTTCATAATCTTTAGTGTGCATAAAACCTGATCGGTTGGGGATCCAACTATAATCGGTTTATCTTTTGATAGATTGGATTGATTAGTTGTGTAGATCGACATCAGTATTTCGTATCTTGATCAGATCCTATTATTGATTGCATAGTCTAAAAAATTACTTTGGTGGTTTTTGAGTAGATTGATCTAAGAACCCGACAAAGGAGTTTATTGGGATAAACGGAAGAGCCTTTTGTCAAAATCATATCACGTTGTTTCAAAAGAGTTGTTACCGAACATATTTGTTGTTCCTTTATTGTGTGGAATACGAACCAAAGGAATTGTTCCAAGTGCGTGACTTATTGCAAGTTGGAGGCGCAGGGATACTGAGGGAACTAGGTGAACTATAGGTTTAGTTGCTTAGTCTCAACTATACAAAGTTGGTTTAGATTTTGTATTACGTCTTAATTCTGAGAGTATTCAATTCTGGACAAGGTCCCGGTATTTTTATGCTTTTGCGGTTTCCCCGTTAACAAAATATTGTTGTGTCTTTTACTTTTCTATTTCCGTAATTATTACTGTTTTTATTATAATTAGAAGTAAAATACACAAACGTTAATTCCTAATTACTTGATAGAAATCCTATAGTGTTTGGTTAAGTCCGAACCTATTATCAAGTAATCATACTTCGGTGTTATATTGTCTCGATCTTGTATCCATAGTCAATCACGCAAGTTATCTTGTTGTCGTATTGTCTCGATCTCGTATCCATAGACGATCACACGAAGTGTGAACCAATTCGTTGTATTGTCTCGACTCAGTCCATAGACAATCACTTTCGGAGAAAGGACTTATAGGTGGAAAAGTTTTAGATTGAGGTATATTTGGGTACCCTCGTCTTTTCAATTGGTGTCAGAGCAAGAAAAAACGAAAAGATCTAACGATATGTGTTTGGTGCGATCCAACCTATAAGACATTAGTCAAAAGAAAGTAAAGCGTGAGCGAAAACTAAAGAAAGACTCAGTTAACGTATCACAAGATATATGCTCAAAAGGAGATAAGTGTTCAAACTCGTGTTTCTCAATAAATGATGTCTCTAGCGATATATTTTGGGTTCCATACTTGAGACCTTTGATGAAAGATCAAGTGTGAAAACATATGAACTAAAGGAATTGAGTAAACAATTTCTTTTTTGTTCTAATGAACTCCTTTCAGCACTTGAAAGAGAACGAGATTTAACTTTAAAGTTTGAAAATCTCGAGGAAGAGCATAACTTGCTAAAAGGAAAATTCTCACAACAAGTTTGTGACTTCGAAGAGAAGATGGATACTGAACGCCATCACGTAAAAACTTGTGAAAAGAATTTGGATAAAACCCTGGAAAAGGTTTTTATTTTAGAAAAAGAGCTTGATGACTCTAAAATAGAATTAAACACTCAACAAGAGTACTTCAAAAAAAATATGAAAATAGTCTTCTTTCCAACATAAAGCGTTTAGAGGAAAATCTTAACTCTGCTCTTGATGAAAATGATTCACTAAAAGGAGAAATCTCTGTGCTGAGAAAACTTAATGAGAGCTCAAGCAACTTATCTTCTTTGTTGAAAACATGGAGAAGTCATGGGGACACACGTGGTTTAGGTTATGAAGGTAGTAATACCGTTGCTCCTAACAATGAAACAAATTTATCAAATCCCTGTGTGCACAAACAGAGGACCCTCTAAATGAAAATACTCAATATTGTTGTGGAAAAACTAATGAGGGCAAACAGACAATTGATGATCATTCAAACCAGAAAAAGAATGATGATGAAGAAAGGAAGAATTCAAAGCTACGAAGAGTAGAGAAAAACAAAGGATCCTCCAACAACCTTGCACAAACAATTAACAACAAATATTATAACTTTTATAATACCAAACGTTGTTATTCTTGTGGTAGTAAAAAACATGTTCAGAAGATGTCCAAGATTCGTAAAATGCACAATGTTCTCCGTTTTGTTTCAAAGGAATTGGGAAAGATAAATTTTGGTTCTCAACTCTTAACAGACAGAGTAAAGGAATATTATGTTGATTTCTTGTCTACTCAGTATACTCCAAAATCATTTAAAAGAAGGCATAAGAAAAATGATTTTAAACGATCAAGTTGTGTCTCTCATCCTTTAAAAGGAGTAATTTCTAAACCATTCTTCGATTATGATGATATATCATATCTCAAGAAATGGAAGAGGAAGGATAAAATCGTTAAACAAAAAGTTTCTTTTTATAAAAGGATAAAATCTTATAAGAACCTAACCCGTATTCGAATTCTTCATGATTCTAAATAATGAAAGACCTAAAAAAATGCTATATCTGATTTGATATAATCCTATAGATTTCATGATCAATTAACTAGAAAAATTCATATAATTCTTTTCACTGAGAATAAGAGATCATACAGTGAATTTGTGGGAGAATATTGTATTCAAGAAGTGGAAAGTGTTTTGGATTCCTCTAATAAAGGAAGACTCGAACTTTGTTCTGATTTGTGCTCATATCAGATCATGCCCCCTCTTACGGAAGTAAGAGCAACAAATCTGTGCGAAAGAGTTCTTGAACTGATCGGAAAAAAGGAACTTCTGAAGGAATTATCCTCAATTGCTAAGAAGGAAATTATTTTCCATGTTGTTTGCTGGGCATCTTATAGAGACTTTCGTGATCTTCAAATGATTAGTTTTCACTCTACCAACCTGGAGCTGTTTGAAGAAAACCTTGATGAAATCATGGAAACAGAGGATAACAAGGATGAATAAGTTTAAACTCTTGTTCAGGAAAATAGACATCAGTTTTTGATTTCTTTCAAATAATTATATAAGGTCTATTTTGAATAAAACTATCTATTGTTTACGAATAAAATTATTATTTTATAATTTTTCGTGTGATAGTTTTTTGATTACATAGCATGTGCTTGAATGCTTTATTTAATTGCTATGTGTTTATCGGATGTTTGATTTCGGTTTTCATAACCTTAATATTTGATCTCATATTGTGTGAACCCTTATGGTTTGGGTGACTTTTCGATTTAGCGGGAATGGGTTCTAGCCCATGTTGGTAGGATTTATCAAACGATCATAAAGGGTTCCGATTGAAACTCATGTGTGAAAAAGTCACAATATGTTGAATCGTATTTGGTTTAGCATAAAAGCATATGTGTTTCGGGTTTTCAACTTTTGCATCGCATTAGTTAAAATCGGTGTTCAACCTTTCTCTGGTAAAGGTTGGTGTTTGTTATTGTTTTTTGTCTTGAAAGAGGATGACAACACAGTGATATTTCTCTCCAGAAATATGCAAAGAAAAGGAGAAGAAGATGTGGATCTTGAGGTAACAAATTTGTTAGTTAATCGTTTTCCTGTTTAAGAAAAGCCTGATTTTATTTCATATATTTTGCTTTTTCTTAACAAAATTTCGGTACAATTGATGTTTATTCCATTATGTGTGTATGGATATGTGTGTGTGATTAAATTGTTTCCAGTAGAGAAAAACTATTTGTTAGAGCATAGCTAGGTTGAACCCACCAAGCGTTGCTATGTCAAGTTTGGTTGTCATATTTTAGTGAATCTAAACTCATTTAAAGAGTTGCTTGATTATATACTAGAGTCAACTTCCTATAGGTTAGCTAGAAAGTTACTAGGATATGAGACTTACAAATATTACGTGAAGACTTGAAGAATGTGAAGAAGTAAAGAGCTACAACGACGACATCATCCTTCCACTTGAGGTTAGTAATATTTGACTTGAACTGTTTTATTCCTAACGTATCTTTCAATCCGTGCATATTGAAAACATAACTGCGAAGCTGTGAATGATTATACTCTAGTTAAACATAGTATTAAGGAATTATAATACGAAGTATAACGTTTATCTTTTGAACTTCGTATATAAGACATCAAAATAATCGTGTGAATGCTATTGTGATTATGTATGTGTATGGGTGAAGATTTCGTCCTAGGAGACAATGTTTTACATTTGTTTAAAGGATGTACAATTCATAAACTTGTTTTATGAATTGAAAGGAAATTGCTAGGCTTATTGGTATTGTTATTCATTGCAAATCTTTGGATTACCAATATGTGTGTTCAGTATAACCGCTCATAACTTGTTTATGTATCTTGGTAAAACTATTCACAATGCCTGACTTTTGTATTGGTATGACTTTTATTAGTGAAAATGATCCTAAGTAATCACCTGAGATGGTATGATCGATATATTGTAATTGGTATGACCAACTCTAGACATTGGGGAACCGATCCTAGTAAGAGGTGCAATCGATCACAAGCATAAGGAGTCGATCCTTGTAAGAGGTGCAATGAGTCTTAGTAATTGGTAAATGATCATATGACTTGTGCAACCGTTTACAAGTTAAATACCATAATTATGTGGTAACCGACCCTAGTACCTAGTCAACCAATTTTTGGAAAGCTAGTGTGACCGATCCTAGTACCCACATGGAGGTAGAACCGAAGCTTTGTGTTTTGGTAGAACCGTGAAACCCATTAATGGTGATTTGATAGGATAATCAATCACGTAGTTCTTGGAAGTCAGATGAACCAATTATAAACTCGTTTGTAAGTGTGGAAAATCGGTTCCAAGATTGTAAATATGAAAAAGGATTTACAAAGTAAAGATGTCGACATACTTTGAACATGTGCAGTAACTCTTATCTTTTATTGTTCAAAGATATTCCTTAATAACTAAAGGAGAATCCCGGATCGAAATAAATTGAGAATCTTTTAATTAAGGCTTTTAGTTTTATATGCTTTTAATTTCCAGCAATTAAATGCAAATCTTTAGAAAATAAAAATTAGTAATGTGCATTTACTAATTGGAGATTTTCTACCGAGATTTCGGTCAATATTTGGACAGTGCATTTCCATGAATTATGAAAGTCGTTTTTGCCTTTATTGCATATTGTTGATGGTGGATTTTTGTTCAAGGCTAAAATTATAAAAGCCAAATTTAATACGCTGACATCCTGCAGAGAATAAAGCTATTTGATGAGTGATGAGTACCTGTTCGCTTTATTAATTCACCTAGAGTGGAGCATGTAACAACAATCCCAAATATTCTATGAATTAAATACACAAAATTCATCCAGGATGGAGCATGTAGCAACAATCCCAAATACCCTGTGAATTTTTAGCATTATTTATAATACATGATTTGCCTAGTATTTCCTGTGTTGTTCCCGCAGAAATCTCATTATTGGTGCGGCATGACGACTGAGCGTCGCTCTTAGCAGAGTAACACGAATCTCCAAGTGTCAATGGTGAGGCATGCACGAAATACTCGTACAAGCTATATCTCTCGGTGTGTTATATTAGCCCGATTGAGCATATTTAATTTCCTAAGGGAAATCTGGACTGTCCGTATCAGTCTCAGAACGATCACGGCCACACAGGTTTACCGCATGATTTAACCATCCTAGACGAGCCCTAGCAGGAGAAGGCTATCACCGTGATGACCACTGGCGGGCCTATTTATTCCCTAGCCAGTCGAACGTTACACTTTATTTCCCATCATGCCAAAACCCCAGCCCTAAAATAGGGTGGCCGCGCTGCTTTGGAAGAAGCTCGAATGAGCAAGACTGTTTAAGACAGTCTCAAAATGATCGTGATCGTCCAACTTCACTAGCCTGATTGGATGGCTTAGAACGCACCATGAAAGATGGAGGAGGCGCTAGCACGCACATTAGCGAGCCCACTCTATCCTTACCTGATCGGTTTGCTCACGACGTAGTCATGCAACCACGATCGCATGCCCAAAACTTGGATGGTATGATGCTTTGCAAGCGTCACGAAAATTCCACTAATGTCTTAAATTAATCACGACCATCCAACTTCGACAACATGTTTGGATGGCTTAGATTGCGCCTAAGACCATTAGAGAAGTACACACACGTTCGCTGTCGGCCCAACGTTGGCCCCACACGATCGTTTCCTCCAAAAGAGGAGCATAACTTGCCAAACCATTTGGCCAAAATCGTATGTACGTGTTGTTTTCAAAACCCTAATTAGGGTTCGCGGCGCTGCATAACTGTCGCAGTTCGATCACGACCATCCATCTTCGCAAGCTTGGATGGAAGGTATAGATATAAACTTAAAAGGTCCCAAGCATGTCAACATGATCACCGTGGGCCCACCTTTGCGCGGAGCTGTTCGGCCTAGGCAGACTAGGACTCGATGACCTCGAAACGCGCCCCCGAAAGTGGCATGCTGAGCGGCTTCCAAATCCTTTGCGGCAATGGATTTCTGCCGCAAATCGATCTCGACCACTCACCTTTTCCGGTCAAATTGAGTGGCGTAGATCGCACATTCATGAGACAAAGAGGTATGGGCATATATACCGTCAGGCCGTCTACATGCATGCCTGGTCAGCCCCACCAAAACTTGTGCCCAAACTCGGATTCGGTCAAGCATAGGAGTGATGCTCGCGCACTTCCTAAAACCCTAAAAATCCATTAACGGTCGCAGATGAGGGTCTTAAACCATCTCATCCGTCCAATTTCGCTAGCTTGGTCGGACAGCCTAGGTTGAAAGCTAGACGACCAGTGAGGCATCATGATGATTACCATCTGCCACTCTTCCACAGGGAGTGATCGGCCAGGAGATAGCTCTCCCATGCAGCCTCCAAACGATCACTCGAAGATGGTTGGACGTGATGCTATTTTAAGACGCTTGCTCCGCAACTTATGCTGTCAGGCTTTAAAACATCGATGCTTCATACATGCTGATTGTTTGCGGTGCATTACATGCATTGAGCATACACGATATTTCATAAATATCAAATACTTTGTTATTTTAGCATCACATGCTACTTCCTACAGTGGTCCCACGATCCACTCATTCGAGACATCAAACATGTCACAAACTGGGGGATACTTACTGGGGTATTGGTCTGGCGGTTTACAGCGTGCGGCGTACAACACACCCATTTACAAGAACGTGTCAGGAGACATGGACGGTTAGGAGGATAAGGGAAGTGGGACAAGACGTGATCGTGCAATCACTCACACGACCCGACTACTCCATTACTCAACTTCCTCAGCTTCCTACGAGATGAGGGTTTTGCGCTGAATGACTTGTATAAATAGGTCCTTTACCTATTTCCAAAACAGACAGACAAGCACAGAAAACCAAGTGTTGTCATTCGTATCCAGAAAACATCAAAACTGATAGCTTACATTTTTCAAGCCATTTCAACATCCTGATACAAGTCATAAAACAACCAATACCTTCACAATATCAACACCTTCTTCGCTTCCCTCCCTAAGATCAACCCCTTCTCCTTCACTTTGTGACCGAAGCAAGTCTGGAACGACCATTTCTTGGTTTAGGCCAGAATTGTATAGATTGATCTCTCGAATCAAAAGCACTCCCATGCAGTGTATTTGTTTAGGGTTTAGATTCATTTATCACCCACACACCCAAAATTATCAAAACCAGCAGAAATAGTTTTCACCCATAAACAATTGGCGACCACAGTGGGAGATTAATCTCTCGGTTGCAATCTCAATATTTTCAAAAAGATGGTTGTCCTCAGAGACGATTCTACCGCGAAGGATCTTAGCCAGAATCCCTCAAATGGTAATGTCTCTCACCCTCATTTGAACAATTCTGTTTATAACGAATTTTCATATTTCAATACCCCCATTATCTCTGTCGCTTCAACCGACAGAGAAATCTGAACTCTGGTTGAACTAGAACGGAGGCAAGAAATTCTGGCAAGAAATGTTGATTGGATAAAAGGAGCGATTGTCAAATTGTTCACCTGCTTGGTGCACGTGACGAGAATTTTAGGAGCAGAAAAGGTGGAACGCCCGGCAGACGATCCTCCTCAGGTCAATAGTTTCACTATGAACCAGAGACCGGTGGACCAGGAAGCAGCTTCTCTAGTAGAAAGTTTATGCGAACTTTTACACCTCTCAAAGAATCAACGGAAGGAGACGTTTGCTGCAATCAACCAGATAGCACTAGACGTACATTTAGCCCCTTTGCGTCCAGAAATCTCGAAAACACCAGAGATGTCTGTAAATAATATCACATTTACATAAGACGACATGATGACGGAGGAAGGTCACAACCGGGCACTACATGTTGCTGCATCCATCACGGATTTAGAGTTCAAGAGGGCCCTCATCGACACGGGAGTGTCTTCGAATGTGATTACTCTCAAGACTCTCAGGACGACCAAGGTTCGACCAGGAAAGATCGTACGGCAGCCTACTACGATTACAAACTGTGAAGGAAACCAAACCAACACGTACGGGTATGTCAATCTGAATTTATCTGCAGGGCCCGTCCAGTCGAAGGTGAAATTCGAAGTCATAGAAAAGGAACCGGACTACCATATGATACTGGGGAGACCGTGGCTTCATGACAATAGGATTGTCCCTTCGACGTATCATCAGTGCCTGAAGACTATGCTGAATAAAGAAGTCGTTCATATTCCTGCATCGTTGTCTCCTTACACACCGATATGTGGAGTGGAATTGTTTGAACCAAGGGAAGCTCCGCAGGGAGAATCAGACAAAGTTCATTGCATCCCACTCCCCACGTGGGAGTCAATCCAGGAGGAGGACCGACTTGCATCATTGAGGGCCAAGCCCCACGATGCATCTTTGCTGACAAGGCGTTCTTCTTCATCCGGTGAAGCCGCGACCTACGTTCACACTAAGAAGGAGCAAACGTTTGTGGCAAGCCGTGACCAGAAAGGGAAAAACGTGTATTGACGCCGCTGTTATCAATTAGCAGGGGAGACTGTTACCCAGTCTCTCCGCCCGACGGAATGCTACAACAACGACGAGCCACAAGAAGAAGTACTAGATGCTCCACGACAGCTGCAAGATGGCACCAGATCCACAACTGATGAGCTCGAAATCGTTAACATCAGGAATGAGGAATCTCCTAGGCCTATCTCCACCAGCTCAACCTTGTGTACAGATGAACACACGAAGCTCGTGGAACTTCTCAAAGAGTACCAGGACATATTCTCTTGGATGTATGAAGAAATGCCCGGTTTAGATGAAAAATTGTCCACCCATCATCTACACGTCAAACCTGGATCCAAGCCGGCCAAACAATCTCCGAGGAAATTCAGGCACGAGGTAGAAGAGCAAATCAAGACTGAGATTCAGAAGTTGCTAGCTGCTGGCTTCATCAAACCCCTTTATCATCCAACCTGGTTCCGGTAAAAAAGAAAAATGGACAGATCAGGTGCTGCATGTATTTCAGAGACTTGAACAGGTGCTGCCCCAAAGATGGTTTCCCTCTACCTAACATTGATATGTTAGTAGATGCCACCAACGGACACGGCATGTTCTCCTTCATGGACGGATATAACGGGTACAATCAGATAAGGATGTACGAGCATGACGCAAGTAAGACATCTTTTCTAACTCCTCTCGGAAATTTTTATTATACTGTAATGCCATTTGGCTTGAAGAATGCTGGTGCAACGTATCAACGCGCTATGACGGGAATCTTCCACGACATGATGCATAAGCAAGTTGAAGACTACGTGGATGATGTAGTAGTCAAATCTTTCCAAGTCTGTAAACTCCCAACCTTTCGTTCGAAAGCTCGGCGGATCACACAGGAGTCCTACGGCAAGTGTTCGAAAGGTAACTGCTGAAGGGATCAAGATGGACCCATTCAAGACTCAAGATATCCTCACGATGCCGCCGCCGCCGCGAGCTGTGAAGGAGATCCAAAGCTTCATGGGCAAGGTGAACTACATACAACGTTTTATACCTGGTTTAGCCCGTCGCTTCATGCACTCCCTTGCTGAAGAAATGAGCAATTTTCGTCTGGACCGCACTACAACAGAAAGCGTTTCGGAAGATTCAACGAATATTGTCATATCTAAATCATCACAAAGGGTTCGCCTGGGAAATCTTCAAATCTACTGGAGCCGACACCTCAAGGGAGCATCCTCAAGAAGATAGCGATGTACACATCATCATGTCGAGGAAGAATCTGCAGCTTGGGCGAATCACTCTGTCAGACTTAAGAGGAATGCTTCAGCGAAACAACGAACATCCAAATGATTATGTCAAGAGGTCCCGAATTCAGTCACTGGAGGATCCCGATCCAAATGTGACTTAACAACAAGTGGTGCAATTGTGCATCAATAGGATGGTACCTGTCTATCGTGCTTTGCCGCTTTCAGACATCCTCTGAACTACGTGAAGCTGCTAAATGCTTAGTTACGACAGCACCTGCCCTGCTAGAAGAACAAGCCTTCCAGTAATGAAGAGACTCATGATCCTCGCGGAAGAATACATCTCACCAACATGCAATACAACCTTCAGCCTTCTGTAAGCAGTTTCGCTGAAGCAGCAAGAGGAAAACCACCAAAATACAATATCCTGCGCGTCCAAGATTGCCAACTCCAACTCCAGTACCACATGCACGACTACCACAATGATGAAACAACGTCCAAGATATTCCATGTATGGCTTGACGGAAACAACATCAATAAGAGACGCTTTCAGAATTTCGTCCACCGTAGAAGAAGTAGTTGACTTACCAAAGGAGATTGCACCTGGGATTTAAGAAATACATACATATTCTCCATGTCAAGAGCTTCATCATATTTGCAGAACCTATTAGTTAAGTCATTCGCACGAAAGAACTTCCCTACTCCTCAAAGACACGATCCGAAGATGATAATGGCAAAGGAGTATGACTGGGGACCGCTTAACATTGCTCATCTCAAAGATGGTGAATTTAGAGAGATGCAAGCACGCTATCATTCCAAGATGTCCAAAGACGAGGATATACTCAAGAGAGCAGACGTATTTTCAAAGGCCAATGATATTCCTGGACGTCTATGAAACACAACGCAGACGTAAAGACGGCTTCATGAACCTAGCGTGACAACATCTATAAGTCGAAGGCTCAGTGGATACTCGTGGGCATGGGACTGTCTCCCTCTTTTCCATTCCATGAGGCAGCATCGAGGGAGCTATCGGTTCAATCATTAACTTCTACCTCTAATGACGAGACAAGCTCTACCACTATATGAAGACTGCCAATCCTGAGCTTCACCATAACCACTACGGACAGAGTCAAGGACTTATTCAACATAAGAGAGGTGGTCAATCAAGAAGCATGTAATTCACAAGGGGAAGTCAAACTGAAGCAGAAGCCTCTTCAACACTCTCTCCAGCATAAGCTGCTTCAACATTCCAGAAGAAGCCTCTTCAACACTCGCTCAAGGAGAAGCCGCTTCAACGCTCTCACCTGAAGAAGCTTGCTTCAACGCTCTCTCCATAAGAAGCTTGCTTCAACGCTCGCTCTATGAGAAGCCTCTTCAACTCTCTCTCCTAAAGAAGCTTGCTTCAAACGCTCTCTCCAGGAGTCTCCTCGATGTTCGCTTCAGAAGCTGCTTCAAACGCTCTCTCCAGGAGTCGCCTCGACGATCGCTTGCTCCAACGCTCTCTTCAGGAGCCGCCTCGACATTCGCTTCAGAAGCTGCTTCAACATCTTTTTCATAAAATTGCTTCAGCAGCCCTTTAAGGATATTACTCATGATAGGGATCGTCCTCATCAGAGTCGAGGATTACGACATTTTCATGAATAGTTTGAGAATCCAGCCAACCATATGCCTAATCTACATGGGGCCAACCGACATCATGCTAGGGGAACGCTCGCCTTGACGCCTCTTGAACGTGACATGCTCCAAGGACAGGACGACCCGTCTCTCCTGGTAACATCTAACTTCGTCTCATAAGTTTTATCTTTATTTTTCACCATCTAATGCCTACCCCGCAATAGTGCAACTATTACGTGCTAGGCAAGAGACTTAATGTTGATGGTGGATTTTTGTTCAAGGCTAAAATTATAAAATCCAAATTTAATACACTGACATCCTGCAGAGGATAAAGCTATTTGATGAGTGATGAGTACCTCTTCGCTTTATTAATTCACCTAGAATTGAGCATGTAGCAACAATCCCAAATATTCTGTGAATTAAATACACAAAATTCATCCAGGATGGAGCATGTAGCAACAATCCCAAATACCCTGTGAATTTTTAGCATTATTTATAATACATGATTTGCCTAGTATTTCCTGTGTTGTTCCCGCAGAACTCTCATTATTGGTGCGGCATGACGACTGAGCGTCGCTCTTAGCAGAGTAACACGAATCTCCAAGTGTCAATGGTAAGGCATGCACGAAATACCCGTACAAGCTATATCTCTCGGTGTGTTATATTAGCCCGATTGAGCATATTTAATTTCCTAAGGAAAATCTGGACTGTCCATATCGGTCTCAGAAACGATCACGGCCACGCAGGTTGACCGCATGATTTAACCAGCCTAGACGAGCCCTAGCAGGAGCACTCTATCACCGCGATGACCACTGGCGCGCCTATTTATGCCCTAGCCGGTCGAACATTACACTTTATTTCCCAGCATGACAAAACCCCAGCCCCAAAATAGGGTGGCCGCGCTGCTTTGGAAGAAGCTCGAATGAGCAAGACTGCTTAAGACAGTCTCAAAATGATCGTGATCATCCAACTTCACTATCCTGATTGGACGGCTTAGATCACACCATGAAAGTTGGAGGAGGCGCTAGCACACACATTAGTTGGGCCCACTCTATCACTACCTGATCGTTTTGCTCACGACGTGGTCATGCAACCACGATCGCATGCCCGAAACATGGCTGGTATGATGCTTGCAAGCGTCACGATAATTCCACTAATGTCTTAAATTGATCACGACCATCCAACTTCGCCAACATGTTTGGATGACTTAGATTGCGCCCAAGACCATTAGAGAAGTGCACACACGTTCACTGTTGGCCCAACATGGGCCCCACACGATCGGTTCCTCCAAAAGAGGAGCATAACTTGCCAAATCGTTTGGCCAAAATCGTGTGTACGTGCTGTTTTCAAAACCCTAACTGTCGCAGTTAGGGTTTGCGGCGCTGCATAACTGTCGCAGTTCGATCACGACCATCCATCTTCGCAAGCTTGGATGAAGGGTATAAATATAGACTTAAAAGGTCCCAAGCATGACATGATCACCGTGGGCCCACCTTTGCGCGGAGCTGGTCGGCCTAGGAAGACTAGGACTCGATGACCTCGAAACGCGCCCCCGAAAGTGGCATGCTGAGCGGCTTCCAAATCCTTTGCGGCAATGGATTTCTGCCGCAAATCGATCTCGACCACTCACCTTTTCCGGTCAAATTGAGTGGCGTAGATCGCACATTCATGAGACAAAGAGGTATGGGCATATATACCGTCAGGCCGTCTACATGCATGCCTGGTCAGCCCCACCAAAACTTGTGCCCAAACTCGGATTCGGTCAAGCATAGGAGTGATGCTCGCGCACTTCCTAAAACCCTAAAAATCCATTAACGGTCGCAGATGAGGGTCTTAAACCATCTCATCCGTCCAATTTCGCTAGCTTGGTCGGACAGCCTAGGTTGAAAGCTAGACGACCAGTGAGGCATCATGATGATTACCATCTGCCACTCTTCCACAGGGAGTGATCGGCCAGGAGATAGCTCTCCCATGCAGCCTCCAAACGATCACTCGAAGATGGTTGGACGTGATGCTATTTTAAGACGCTTGCTCCGCAACTTATGCTGTCAAGCTTTAAAACATCGATGCTTCATACATGCTGATTGTTTGCGGTGCATTACATGCATTGAGCATACACGATATTTCATAAATATCAAATACTTTGTTATTTTAGCATCACATGCTACTTCCTACAGTGGTCCCACGATCCACTCATTCGAGACATCAAACATGTCACAAACTGGGGGATACTTACTTGGCTATTGGTTTGACGGTTTACAGCGTGCGGCGTGCAACACGCCTATTTACAAGAACGTGTCAGGAGACATGGACGGTTAGGAGGATGAGGGAAGTGGGCCAAGACGTGATCGTGCAATCACTCACACGACCCCACTAATCCATCACTCAACTTCCTCCACTTCCTACGAGATGAGGGTTTTGCGCTCAATGACTTGTGTAAATAGGTCCTTTACCTATTTCCAAAACAGACAGACAAGCACAGAAAACCAAGTGTTGTCATTCGTATCCAGAAAACATCAGAACTGATAGCTTACATTTTGCAAGCCAGTTAAACATCCTTATACAAGTCATAAAACAACCAATACCTTCACAATCTCAAACACCTTCTTCGCTTCCCTCCCTAAGATAAACCCCGTCTCCTTCACTTTGTGACCGAAGCAAGTCTGGAAAGGCCATTTCTTGGTTTAGGCAAGAATTGTATAGATTGATATCTCGAATCAAAAGCATTCCCGTGCAGTGTATTTGTTTAGGGTTTAGAATCATTTCTCATCCACACACCCAAAATTACCAAAACCAACAGAAATAATTTTCACCCATAAACACATATCTTTGAGAATATTCGGTTTTGGAAATTCCTTGGTGTCCAAACTTCCTTGGTCTATAAATATTGAAGTCTGCATTTCAAGCAAACTAATCCTCAGAGCCAGCAAAACTACCCAGTTGTGTTTTTACTGGTGGAACCGTCTATTCAGAGAGGAAAGTACCCTAATTAGGCGAAATCTCTTACGACCGCTCGTTTTAAAGACTTTTTTGGGATTGGGAAGCTCCACGAGTACCGTTGGTGGGAAACTAGATATTTGCAGTTTATTATTAGTTTTCGATTGATTTGATTGACTAACGGTTGTTCAACTTTGATTGCACCTAGTTTGTTTATGCTTGAGAATCTTCTCTTCTGATATAAGATTCACTCAAACTAGATCGAAGTATCGACGGGGATCTTTAGAACTGTTTGTAGATCTAAAGACGTCTTGTGATAATCCATTGTTAATAGACTCCGCTCTGTGTGTGATTAGTCACAAGAGATTCAAGTTGTTTGTGTGTGGGTGTTTATTGAAGATCTAAGAAGATTTGAAGACAAAAAGGATTTCTTATTTGAGTTCATAATCTTTGGTGTGCACAAAACTTGATCGGCTGGGGATCCAACTATAATCGGTTTATTTTTGTGATAACCTTGATTGATTAGTTGATTAGATCAACATCAATACAATTCTTTGTGATTAAGAGTATTGATTGCATAGTCTAGACAATTACTTTGGTAGTTGTTAAGAGATTGATCTAAGAAACTAACAAAGGAGTTTATTGGGATAAACGGAAGAGCCTTTTGTCAAAATCATATCACTTGTTTGAAAAGAGTCGTAAACGAACAGATTTGTTGTTCCCTTACTGTTTGGAATACGAACTAAAGGAATTGTTCCAAGTGCGTGACTTATTACAAGTTGGAGGCGCAGGGATACTGAGGGAACTAGGTGAACTATAGGTTTAGTTGCTTGGTCTCAACTATACGAAGTTGGTTTATATTTTGTATAGCAGATTAATTCTGAGAGTATTCAATTCTGGACAAGGTCCCGGGTTTTTTTTGCATTTGCAGTTTCCTCGTTAACAAAATCTTGATGTGTCTTTTACTTTTCTATTTCCGCAATTATAATTGTTTTTATTATAATTAGAAGTAAAATGTACAAACGTTAATTCCTAATTACTTGATAGCAATCCTATTGTGTTTGGTTAAGTCCGAACATGTTATCAAGTAATCATACTTCGTTGTTGTATTGTCTCGATCTTGTATCCATAGTCAATCACACAAGTTATCTTGTTGTCATATTGTCTCGATCTCGTATCTATTGACGATCACACGAAGTGTGAACCAATTGTATTGTCTCGACTCAGTCCATAGACAATCACTTTCGGAGAAAGGAGTTATAGGTGGAAAAGTTTTAGATTGAGGTATATTTGGGTACCCTCGTCTTTTCAATTGGTATCAGAGCAGGCGAACACGAAAAGATCTAACAATTTGTGTTTGGTGCGATCCAACCTATAATAAATTGAATCTAATGGTTGATTCAGTTAACGTAACGTCAGGATTTGACTACTTCAAAAAATCGTGGTGGAAAACACGAATGAAGTATGTAATACTCTTATTCCTAATTACTTTAGGAACAAGAATTATGTCTATGTATGTCGTGGGTGACTTACATAATTCTTTTGATTTCATAGGGTTGTATATCATTGTGTTTGATACTGACTGTGACAATGATATAATGCTCTATGCGACAGATCGTATCTCGAAAATGCATAAGATTCCTATCATAATTTTTTATTACATGAACTATGGCTATTGTGTTCTTGAAAAATCTGGAATCTTAATATATTTTGGATATCCTACCAAAGTATATATATGTACATTTCCAGATCTAAGACTGTCAGTGTATCGCTATTTAGGATGCGATTTTGGAAACCTTGTAACCCTACAAGGAATGATTTTTCAGTTAATAATTCTATTAACAATGGATTGCTTCATACACCTCACAAATGTTTTAATGAAGCAAGTGATCTTTTGAAACATTACATGATTCATGATTCTAATGGTATTTTTAACAAATATCATATTATGTTCAAATTTATCTCTGTATACTCTATTAGAAAATTCTTGAGTGAATTTCAAATGATGTTATCAAATTTTGATAATAAAAAAGTAAACAGATTTTTGGACAGAAACATAGAATCAATCCAAGATAAAGATCCAGACCATGAAAACCGGCTTTCCAAAAGAAAGACCTAGATATAAAATCGGAATTGTCTCCCCACAAGCTTCGATTTCCGATTTTGGCAGAATTTCCTAAAGCTAGTTATTTCCGGTTTTTGACATTTATTCTTCCTATAAAAGATAATCTCTTGCTATGTTCACTAACATATTGGGGAAGACTGATCGAACCCGTAACTAGGGTTCATCATATTTTCGCAAATATGAGAAAAAGGAAATCAAGGGAAGACAACTTTGAAACAGACAAACTGGTTGTAAACCCATTTATTCCTCCTGGAGATATTGAGAAAATCAAGTATCCTCACTTGATCAAAGATAAACATGATCGTACAATCTCCGTGGATAGTACATGCTTTGAAAGATATCAAGCTTTAAAGGGAGTAAGTTTCACTGCTGAGAAGAGATTCAATCTAGATGTTTTAGAGATCAATTATGTGAAGTTTGTGCAAGACCGAATCTGGGGAGATATGTTCGGGTTTGAAAAATATTCACCTGATATAGTAAGAATCTTTTATGCTAATATTCATAATATTAATCATGAAAATCGTACTTTTAGTATTTGATTGGAAGTACTGTTAATCATGTCAACAGAAAGATAATATCAAAAATCATCAATTACAAAGTGAAGGGGAATCATATGATTACCGGTTCTGAAATTGAGCACGATAACATTTCAAAACTTATCACTGGTAAAACTGTTGAATGGAAAAAGGGAAAGATGCTAACCAAAGATGTACCCTTCTGCTTAAGGATTTTCGGTAAACTTGTTGTAGCAACTCTTTTTGCTTGTACAAGAGATTCTTCACAATGAAGTAAAGAATTTGCTGAATTTATATACTACCTTCTAGAAGGCAAGAAGAAAATCGACATTTTTGGATTAATTATCAATCAAATGATTAAAACCATTGAATCTCTCAATACCACAACATTCCATATAAATCTTGGATATCCCTGTCTCATCACCAAGTTGTGTGAAAACATAATGGGGAACAACTTTGGAGATGAGAAAGAAACTAAACTGTCTCTCAAGGAATTATCAAGCAGATGAGTGGAACTCAAAAGAGATCTAGTATCTCATATGATCAAATTTATAGCAATGGAGATCTCATGTTCCACATTTTACGACTTGGGAGACAATTAGACTGTATTCAGAAACAGTTGGTCTTTGCCTATAGAGATGATCCAGAAACTCTTGAAGGAATCCTAGTGATCAATAATGAGCTTCTAAAAAGTGAACAAGAACAAGACTCTGAAGAAGATTCTGATGATCAAACAAATGAAGATTAATTCGTCTTTAAGAAAGAGAATAGACATCAGTTTTTGATTTCTTTCGATAAATTGTATAAGGTCTATTTTGAATAAAACTATCTATTAATGAATAAAATTATTATTTTATAATTTTTCTTGTGATAGTTTTCGATTACATAGGTTGTGCTTGAATGCTTTATATTATTGCTATGTATGTTATGGGATGTTTGATTTCGGTTTTCATAACCTTAATATTCGATCTCATATTGTGTGAACCCTTATGGTTTGGATGACTTTTTGGTTTAGCGGGATTAAGTTCTAGCCCATGTTGGTAGGCTTTATCAAAGGATCATAGGGGGTTCCGATTGAAACTAATATGTGAAAAAGTCACAATATGTTGAATCGTTTTTGGTTTAGCATAAAAGCATATGAGTTTCGGGGTTCCAGCTTTTGCATCACATTAGTTAAAACCGGTTTTCAACCTTTATCTGGTAAAGGTTGGTCCTTGTTGTTGTTCTTTTGTCTTGCGAGAGGATGACAACACAACGGGGGAGAGTTCTATGTGAACTTGCGCTTAATGATATATCTTTCAGGGGAGAAGAGGATGCGGAGCTTGAGGTAACGAATTTGTTAGTTAATCATTTTCCTGTTTAAGAAAAGCCAGATTTTATTGCAAAAACAAAAAGCTTCCATCAAAGGAAAAGAGACAGAAGTGCTAACATACGCAACTACACAGCTCAGGTGAAGTCCTAGTACAAGTGCCATTAACACCTACCACCGCTAGCGCTGGCACATACCACCGCTGCCAATATTGTACTGTGCTGGAAATTTCTATCACTAACACCTTCTAACGCTGGTTTATTCCAACGTTGTGATACTCTATTGCTGGAGCTAACAACCTCAAGCACCAAACACTTTCCCGTACTGGCATAAGCAAACAACGTATTACCTTGTCACTGAGACGACAAGCTCCAGCATCAATACCTTCCAACGCTGGCTTCTGCCAGATTTTTGTGATATCCTAGTGATTGAGCTTACAAGATCCAACATAAATACCCTCCGACGCTGGCTCCTTATGCCAGCGACCCTTTGTCACCTGTCACTGTCTTACTTCCACTAACCTATGTTAGAGCATAGCTCGGTTGAACCCACTAAGCGTTGGTATGTCAAGTTTGGTTGTCATATTTTAGTGAATCAAAACTCATTTAAAGAGTCGCTTGATTAATTACTAGATTCAAGTTCGTATAGGTTAGCTAGAAAGTTACTAGGATATGAGACTTACAAGTATTACGTGAAGACTTGAAGAATGTGAAGAATTAAAGAGCTAAAACGACGACATCATCCTTCCTCTTGAGGTTAGTAATATTTGATTTCAACTGTTTCATTCCTAACGTATCTTTCAAGTCGTCCATATTGAAAACATAACTGCGAAGCTGTGAATGATTATACTCTAGTTAGACATAGTACCAAGGAGTTACAATACGAAATATAATGTCTATCTTTTGAACTTCATATATAAGACATCGACATAATCATATGAATGCTATTGTGATTATGTGTAGGGGTATGGGTGAAGATTTCGTCCTAGGAAACAATGTTTTACATTAGTTTAAAGGAAGTACAATTCACAAACTTGTTTTATGAATCGAAAGGGAAATCGCTAGGCTTATTGGTATTGTTATTCATTGCAAATCTTTGGATTACCAATATGTGTGTTTAGTATAACCTCTCATAACTTGTTTATGTATCTTGGTTAAACTATTGACAATGCCTGACTTTTGTATTGGTATGACTTTTATTAGTGAAACCAATCTTAATCAATCACCTGAGATGGTATGATCGATATATTGTAATTGGTATGACAAACTCTATACATTCGGGAACCGATCCTAGTAAGAGGTGTAACTGATCACAAGCATGTGTAATCGATCCTTATAACAGATCAACAAGTCTTAGTAATTGGTAACTGATCCTATGACTTGTGCAACCGATTAAAAGTTAAATACCATAATTATGTGGTAACCGATCCTAGTACCTAGTCAACCAATTTTTGGAAAGCTAGTGTGACCGATCCTAGTACCCACATGAAGGTAGAACCGAACTTGTATTTGGTAGAACCGTGAAACCCATTAATGGTGATTTGATACGATAATCAATCACATAGTTCTTGGAAATCTGATGAACCAATTCTAAACTCGTTTGGAAGTGTGGCAAATCGGTTCCAAGATTGTAAATATGAAAAATGATTTACAAAGTAAAGATGTCGACATACTTTGAACATATGCAGTAATTCTTATCTTTTATTGTTCAAAGATATTCCTTAATGACTAAAGGAGAATCCCGGATCGAAATACATTGAGAATCTTTTAATTAAGGTTTTTAGTTTCATATTCTTTTAATTTCCAGCAATTAAATGCGTATCTTTAGAAAATAAAAATTGGTAACGTGCATTTACTAATTGGAGATTTTCTACTGAGATTTCGGTCAATATTTGGATAGAGCATTTCCACGAATTATGAAAACCGAATTCGGAAATATATTGCATATCTTGAGAATATTTTCGATTTTGGAAATTCCTTGGTGTCCAAACTTCCCTGGTCTATAAATACTGAAGTTTGCATTTCGAGCAAACTAATCCTCAGAGCCAGCAAAACTACCTAGTTGTGTTGTTACTGGTGAAGCCATCTATTCGGAGAGGAAAGTACCCTAATTAGGCGAAATCTCTTACGACCGCTCGTTTTAAAGACTTCTTTGGAATTGGGAAGCTCTACGAGTACCGTTGGTGGGAAACTAAATAATTGCAGTTTGTTATTAGTTTTCGATTGATTTGATTGACTAATGGTTGTTGAACTTTGATTGCACCTAGTTTGTTTATGCTTGAGAATCTTCTCTTCTGATGTAAGATTCACTCAAATTAGATCAAAGTTTCGACGGGGATCTTTAGACTGTTTGTAGATCTAAAGACGCCTTATGACAATCCATTGTTAACAGACACCGTTCTGTGTGTGATTGATCACAAAATATTCAAGTTGATTGTGTGCAGCCTAGTTTTTTTGCGAACTGATACGTTTCGCGTATAATACACGTCCTACTCTAACTCCGACCCCATTCGCGCCTTTTGTAGGAGATCCGAATTATGCGCGTATTATACGAATATGCGGATCATACATGATACGGATTCGAACAACTGGCTCACTTAATCTCCTTCTTCATTTTCTCTGTAATTGCGGAAATAACTGGAATACTGGATGCAGGCTTTTAATACTTCTTTACAAAAAAGTGTTTGCTGAGGGATTGGATCCCTCGACCTAGCCTATGTTTAGTTACATTATAAACCACTGAACCACTCTTCAGTTGATGACTACAACTTATTTCTTAACTATGTAATTATAAAACTAAGGTTACACCACCCGATCCTACGCTAAAGGTGATATTTTTGTATTAAATACATAACGAATTTTGGGCGCCGAATTGATATCTTTAATACGAATTATATACGTATGTACACCGATCCGAATTACTTTTGAATCACGAACCGTTAACCGGATTTTTGACCGACTTCGACTCCCACAAATTCGAATAATACTCTTACGTTTGTTGTTCCGTACATTTGCCGAACCCCGAATTGCTAACTAGGCTGTGCAGGTGTTTATTGAAGATCTAAGAAGATTTAAAGAAAAAGAAGATTTCATATTTGAGTTCATAATCTTTGGTGTGCACAAAATTTGATCGGCTGGGGATCCAACTATAATCGGTTTATCTTTGTGATAACCTTCATTGATTAGTTGAGTAGATCAACACCAATACGTTTCTTTGTGATTAAGAGTATTGATTGCATAGTATAAACAATTACGTTGGTAGTTGTTGAATAGATTGATCTAAGAACCTGACAAAGGAGTTTATTGGGATAAACGGAAGATCCTTTTGTCAAACTGATATCACTTGTTTGAAAAGAGTTGTCACCGAACAGATTTTTTGTTCCTTTACTATTTGGAATACGAACCAAAGGAATTGTTCCAAGTGCGTGACTTATTGCAAGTTGGAGGCGCAGGGATACAGACGGAACTAGGTGAACTATAGGTTTAGTTGCTTGGTCTCAACTATACGAAGTTGGTTTAGATTTTGTATAGCGGCTTAATTCTGAGAGTATTCAATTCTGAACAAGGTCCCGGAGTTTTTCTGTATTTGCGGTTTCCTCGTTAAAAAAATCTTGTTGTGTCTTTTACTTTTCTATTTCCGAAATTATAGTTGTCTTTATTATAATTAGAAGTAAAATACACAAACGTTAATTCCTAATTACTTGATAGCAATCCTATTATGTTTCGTTAAGTCCGAACCTATTATCAAGTAATCATACGTTGTTGTATTGTCTCGATCTTGTATCCGTAGTCAATCACACAAGTTATGTTGTTGTCATATTGTCTCGATCTCGTATCCATAAACGATCACACAAAGTGTGAACCGATTAGTTGTATTTTCTCTTCTCAGTCCATAGACAATCACTTTCGGAGAAAGGACTTATAGGTGGAAAAGTTTTAGATTGAGGTATATTTGGGTACCCTCGTATTTTAACTATTATTATCTTGCTTTATTGTTTGGTATCAATTGCTTAGGCTTAACGAAATTTCGGTCCAATTGAGGTGCTATAATGTCTATGTTTGTTTCAATTGATTCCGGTTGAGATAAATAATTATGCAAATTGATTTATTTGGTTTGTACGAATTGTTTATGGATTAAAAAAAGGTTTCCGGGAACAATTGTTTACTCCAATTGGATTCCTGATAAGAGAAACTAAGTTAATTCTTGTAGATGGGGAAAAAACGATTTGCTGGTTTTTAAGGAATTGAGGAGACGATCGTACGGAGGAGACTCCACGAGCCGAGCAAAATGTTAAACCTCACACAGATGCACCGCTGCAAAGGGGGTGCTTTAGATTTGAGAGTGCAATTTGTAGTACTCCGGCCTAAATCAAGACAATGACCGTTCCAGAGTAAATTCGGTTACAAGAGAGGATGGGTTGATCTGTAGGAGGGAAGCTGGGAAATGTATGAAATCAATGGTAATCAAAGATTGTGGGTGTGTGAATTCTGAATATGATAAGCTCTGAATGATTGAAATTGCTCAATTGAGAGTAGTTGCTCAATTGATGAGTTGATGATCTCGTGTTGTCGATGAGACGTGAGATTGATGATACTATGATGATGATTCAATCATGATTCAGAGACGTATTTATATTGCTGGAATTTTAGACACCATGATTCCATGAAGTGTGACAGTTGATGGCATCAAGGAGTGGGGAAGTGGAGATCGTGTTTGAAACCAGTTGCTCAACGTGTGGAGACTTGGTCGATTTTCCACCCACTACCTCGTGAATTCCTTCAACTGATTGCACGACTTGCTAACATTCCACTGTGTGTTTGAACACACGTGTCGTAGACCGCCAGACCAAAACCCTAAGTGATATCCCCCAAAGTGACACGATTGACGTCTCGTGGTTTGTTAGTCAATTGATGACTTCGTGGTTTGATGGGACGATGAGTCCATGTAGTTGCTGAGTGTCAAACATGATGTTCTGAAACTCATGAATTGAACATGTCATGAGACAGAAGTATAGTTCTTACGATGAAGTGAGCAAGTTTTGCTCATTCGGTAGATCGTTGAATATTGATTGTTGAACCAATATTACGTGGTTTGAGAAAATATTTATCATCTGAGCAAGTGTTGCTCATGTGATGAATTGTTGAATATTTGATCGTCTGAGCATGTGTTGCTCGTCTGATGGATTATTGGCAGCGTACCAAAAATATTAATTAGAATACTGGTCGTTGAACCGAGCATAATTAATAAAACTTAATGACCATGAGGTCGTCGTAAAATTATTAAGGTTAGAATCTGGAATGATGATCCTTGGATTCAGAAACCCTAATTTGATCAATTGATGATCAATTCATGGTTCGTCAGAAAACCATGGGACGAAGGAGGGAGCGACATGGACTGTGGGTCAACCATGTAGTGTCCATATGCTCACGTGAGCAAATACAAAGAACTCATGAAGAGTTGACGATTTGTTGGTGAAAGAATGATCAAATGATGATTTAATCATTTATTCGAAAATGCTCGTTTGGACCTTAGGTGAGAAAACCTAATTAATTATGACGAGGCGAGGAACCGACCATGGAGTCATGAAACCGGCCCTGGGTTGTCACGTGACTGCCTGACGATCACTTCATGAAAATCCAAAGTGTTTGGAAGAGTTTTGGACCTAATACGAGCAATTGTGCAAATTAGGTCAAAACTGTGAAAATTGATGGGACTGGCTTCCGTGAGCCAAAGAGCCAATCTTGGTCGGTCAAGATAGCACGCTCTTGTCCCCAAGGCGTCCGCGTCTCAGTCTTGAGAATTTTGATATTTTCTGGCGTGCAATTGAGCGTCCATTCGAGAAAATATGCCAAAATTAGGGTTTCGACGAAACTGAGGAAAACACCATGAGATGATGAAAAATAATTATAAAATAAGGGATGAGGAGGCGTGGGACCGCCGTGGTCAAGGCATGGTCGGCCGGTCGTGACCACGGTCCCATGGTGCCTTTTCCTTAATTTTATAATATTTTGATGATTTTATGAAAAATTCATGAATTTTGAGAAATTTGATGAATTTAGGGAGTTTTCATGAATTGAAGGAGTTTTCATGAGTTCAAGGAAGCAAAAAATATTAAAATAATAAAAACAAGGGCGTGTGGGACCGTGGAAGGCATGGCCGGCCGGCTAGGGCCCGTTCCCACGAGTTTCCCTAATTTTTTTAATATTTTTAGGTATTTTGATGATTTGAGGGAATTTTTCCTAATTTGAGAGAAATACCATGAAATCAAGGAATTTGATGAATTCAAGGAAAACTAATAATAATAAAATAATAAAACAAAGGGGCGTGTGGGACCGGCTAGGGCATGGCCGGCTGGACAAGGCCCGGTCCCACAAGTTTTCATAATTTATTTTGTTTTATTATTATTTGATGATTTGTGCAAAAATACCATGAAATCAAGGAGTTTTTTCATGAAATTAGAGAAATAATAATAATAATAAAATAATAAAGAACTGCGGGGTGTGGGGCCGGTTGGGACCAAGGCATGGCCGGTTGGCCAATGGTCACGCCCCACACTCCTTTCCTTAATTTTATATTATTTTTTATGGATTTATGGAAGTACCATGAAACCGAGGAGTTTCCTCGAGACGAAGATTTGATAAAATGAGAGAATTTCATCAAATCATGAAAATAAGAAAAATGCATTAAAAATATAAAACTGGCGTGGGATTGACCACGACACGGTCGGTTGGTCGTGTGTCCGTGCTCCCAGCACCCTGGTCAATATTTTTAATTATTTATTATTTTCTTCTCTATTTTGCATAGGTTCAGCGTTTCGTTGTATTTTTGAAATACTCGTTCGTGCGGTGACTGTTAGTGTATCGTCGTTGGATACACCTTCACCATTTGAATCGGGGCTTACTTAGAGGTGACGCCCGGTTGTTGATTATTTATTACTAATTGTGGAATCCAGTGGAGAATAATTCACAAAACTGAGTAATAAGATGTTTATTATTAATTCATAGGATCAGCTGAGGATTTGACTACGAATTCAGAATAATAAAGTGAGCATTACCATTCCATGGGATCGTAGATTCGACCATAGAATCGGAGTAATTAAGATTTATCTATTACCATTTATGAGACCAGTTGTGGATTCGATCATGGAATCGGAGTAATGAGATAATATAGTTATTGCTATTCTATGAGATCAAGCCGTGGATTCGATCATAGAATCAGAACAACTGTTATTGCCATTCCGTGGGACCAGTCGTGGATTCGACCATGGAATAGGAGCGATTGTAATTAGGAATAATTAACTTTGTGGCTCTATACTAGCAGAGCAAGCTGTCTAGGAGCATTAATTATCCTGATACGATCTTGTCGGTAAGTCATATCCTTTATATAGTCAGGGTAAACTCATTGTTTGTTCCTGAAGACGTTATCGCTCTAGCAGAGCAAGCTGTCTAGGAGCCGTCCATCTCGTGATACTATATAGAAATAATCACTGAAAGTATTCAGTATTCATGAGATATGCCGTTGTCCAGTCGTGAGACTACATATCCACATGTACTCTGAGAGAAGGTACTCTCCGTTGAGAATTCGATGAGAGACCCGTGTCTCGATACTCACGTCTGATTGCTGAATCAGAGCTTCGTATGAGTTTGCGAATTTAGCCTTTGTCGAAAATCCACCATCTACATTAAGTCCCCTGCTTACTGAGGAAAGTTGTG
This sequence comes from Papaver somniferum, assembly GCF_003573695.1. NCBI lineage: Eukaryota > Viridiplantae > Streptophyta > Magnoliopsida > Ranunculales > Papaveraceae > Papaver > Papaver somniferum. The sequence continues at coordinate 45,030,128 of NC_039366.1, forward strand.
TTCCTCAGTCAGCATTAAATGGTGATTTTCCGGCCATAAATAATAATACCAGTAATTGAACTTAGTCGTAAGTTGAGACGTTACCGGATTTAGAGAGCATGAGCAAGCCACGACTTGATGAAGGCTTCAATGTCATGATTGGAGCGTCGTTTGATGAGCATAAATTGGTGTTGAACCGCTGGTTTGGACGACGAGTCCGTGGTCGGTTAGGATTCGCGGGTCGGGCCCAATAAGGAAATCCTTAGAAAATTAGGTTTTGGAAATAAAATTGATATAAAAGGGATTAATCCTTTTTTTTTTTTTCCCTCACACGACCAGCACCTATCACTCTTCACTTCACACGCCAGCAGCAGAAGTTCCGAGTCCACGCCGCCGCCATCGTCCCGCCTGCCGTTGCCGCCGGCCAATTTCCGGCCGACCAGGCGTATTTTTTTTTTTGATGTTTGCTGATTATGACCTCATGATTTTCATGTTTTGATCATGATGAAGTTATATACATGTGTGTATATTAGTGTGAGTTTTATGAAAAACCCTCGTTTTTGAAAACGTACGTTCAATCGTTAGTTTTGAAAACTAACTATAATCCCTGATTTAGGAGAGATTTTTTTTTTAGTATATGAACCTAGGTCCAGTTATAAAAATTAGTGTATGAGCTCTCATGTGTACCACGGTTTTATCATAAAAGGAATAAATTTTCACGAAATCGAAATAATCCTTCGTTTTAAAGACAAATAACGACGACACGAAGGAAAATATGTATGATGAACTTGTGTCCAGTGATAAAATTCTGCTTATAAGCTTTCATGTAAATACAAAACTTTGTCATATGTATGAGATGTGAGCTTTCACAATATTTTTGAAATAAACCTTCGTTTTAAAGACAAATAACGACGATACGAAGGAAAAATAGTTTTTTTTTTATATGCAGCCGTGACATATATTGTGTAAAATATGATGGTATATTTTATTTGCATGAATTTGTTTTCATTAGATAAAATTCTTGAGAATTTATGTAAGCAATGTTGCATTAATTGCTGTTTTTGAGAAATCAGAAATGTGGGTTTTGAGGAACCTTCGAAGATAGACAATATATTTATCATAGAATATTGTATGGTTATGAACTTCATAGGTCAGTTGTGTGAATGCTCACATTATGAAAATTGTGTCAGTGATTTCATGAAAATCAGTTTCGGAAACTAAATAAAGTTTCGTTCGTTTTTTGCAGTTTTCGAAGAGACGAACGATTTTGAGGTGTTAACTCTAGCATTACTATCACTATTGTTAGTGGAAGTATAAAAGATAAGAGTTAAGAGTTACCATTTTTTTCTGATGTTGGTTTGTTTACATAGTAGTAATCTTTGATCTTCCGGTTCCAGAAAATGTTGACCAACAATAACAACAATTACGATTACTGGTATTCCTCTTCTTCCTCTGGATCTTCTGATGAGGATTCCGACGCTCCTGTAGCGAAATCAAAGGCTAGGGTTACCCAGAAAGGGGCGAAGCCTAATGTTCCCTTGGGTGAGCGAAGAGTCTCTTTTGCTGAACTCGAAAAGAAACGAGCTGAAGACAAAAAGAAGGATGCCCTTCAACGTGAAAAAGATCGCACCCGGCGTAAGAGACATAGGGTTGAGGAGAAGCGTCAATTCTTGGATGGGGTTCCTTCTGATTCCGATGTTGATGCTTCCGAAGAAGAGATCACATGGGAACCATCCGAGCGTTACATTAAGCATGATCGATATGAAAGAGAGCATCGGAGGACGATGAAGAAAATTGAAGCTGAAGCTGCAGCAGAAGATAATTCGGATTCAGATGATGATGTTATCTTCCGTCCACCGGACTTCACCAATGATCCTGACAGTGACTCTGAAGAAGATGATTCCGAGAAGGACAATGACGATGAAATTGACAATTCGGATGAGTCCGACGAGTAGTTTTACTTCCATCTTCTTGTAGATGGTAGAGCATTCCCTTTTTAGTCTTCATAGTGGATATCTTTCTTTTGACTGTTTAAACGACTTTACTTCAATTATACTTTTCTTCTGAATGATGAAAATTTTGTTAACGTCGATTTCTTCTAATCCATGACATGGACCAACGTCCATATATCCAAATTTATCATGACATGTCGATTTTCATGAGAAGTAACACACAGTCGGGAATTCATGACGTGTACAAGGCCGCGTGGCCTATCCTTTGACCCGTGATGTTCAGTCCCCAGTGTGTTATTTTCCTCCGCGTCTTCGGTATCGATCTTTGAAGCCTAGGGTTCCAGTGAAACTCGTAACTAAGTTGACCATATGACTATCGCCTGATATATATATCTTCAATACTCCAAATCTATGATCCACGCAAATATTTCTTTCATTCCTGAGTCAGTTTTATCGTGCAGAGAAGTTTTGATCCTACCCTCTTGCCGTCATGTCGAGCAATAGCATTTCTTCTCAAGATGATCTTCACTCGAAGCGTGAAATAGCAACGTCTATCTCAGTAAGTTGTACACTTCTTCTTCTTCCCCTTTCTTGTCTTTTTTCAATCAAGATTGTTGATCATAAGAGAATGATTTGTCATAGGACTGTAAGAAGAATGTTACTCCTCATAATGCAAGGCCCAAGCGGACTATTAGAGCTCCTGCCCGGTATGGATCGGCTCGTGCTGAATCTGTATCGTCTGTAAGTAAACCTATGACTCTTGAGATTGTACTGAGTCCCAGGATTAACACTCCTTCGTTTCATCGTAGGCGGATGTTCGTGTCGTCGTCGATGCTAGACGACGAAAGAGTGGAAAGTTCGTGACCGTGGTTGAGGTTGAGGAAAGCAGTAACCAGGCATGTGAAGATTCTGTAAGATCCGTGGAGACCGGAGACGGTGTCCATGCTCGTGAATACCCAACCGCCGGACTTTTATTCGAAGCCCCATTGATTAATACCTTCCCAGACAATGAAATGGTCGGCGGATTCGTGGTTCCCAAATGTCATGCATCTATGTACACCAAGATCTGGAAGAAGTATGGTCACATTGCTACCACAGAAGTGTGGAAAGGTTTTCTTCCAACCCTTTTAACCAGGGTAACGGGGCTATTGCCGATCATCGAGGAAATGAATCAGATGCACTTGCGAGACGTCAAAAACCATGAACTGCACCAATGTGATGAAATGATCTCGAATTGTGAGATATTGCGATTCAATGTAAGATGACTCCGTCGTCGTCTTGAGATAATCAAGGTTCATAAGGCGGCAGAGGCTGCTGATGCAATTTCCATGAATGCAGCTTTACTGGATGAGGAGAGGATACTGGCTCTGGAGTCAGCAAGGGTTGAGAAAGCGGTCGAAGACTTCAAGGAAAAGACCAAGATTTTTCGGAAGAAGCTTGACGAGGCTTCTTATAGGGATTATCCGTTGCTGGATGGTTTGCTCTGAGTGAGCATTTGTGGTAATTTTTTTTTGAGTAAATTTGAGTTTCTAGTTAGGTGAAACAGTTGATCATGGTATGAACGAATTTTGCTCATTTATGAAATGTTTAATGAACAAAGGAGCATTCGCATGCTCTTTGGAGGAATGAAATTACATTTTTGAAAATGCTTGAAATGATGAAGAGGTAGTTTGTTTCATGGATCAGACATAATAATCTTTGAGCCATTTGCCATTGATGATGTTTCCTTCCTTTCCTCCATTGATTGCTAAAATTTTGTAGTATCCTCTAGACACTGCTTTGATAACAACATATGGCCCTCCCATTTAGGAGAGAACTTAGGAGCAGACATGTCTTGTTGAACGTGCTTTTCCGTCTTTAATACCAAATCTCGTACTTGAAATGTTCAGGGTCTTACCATTTTGTTGTAGGCTCTGGAGATCCTATGTTTGTAAGCTTCCACATATTTTTCCACCTTGGATCTCCTTGATTCAAGCATATCCAATTCAGCGATTCTTGATTTGGAGATTTCAGCCTCATCCCATTGTACGCCACTGGATGCTGCAATCCTGGCTGAGGGAATTTTGATTTATGCTGGAAGTATGGCGTCAGCTCCATAGACGAGGGAATATGGTGAAGTACCGGTCGAGCTCCTTGGTACAGTTCTGTAAGCCCACAGAGCCATGGGTAATTTCTCATGCCACGATCGAGGATTGTCATGAATTGTCCGACTGATAATCCTGATCAAAGTCTTGTTCGTACTTTCTGCTTGAACATTTGCTTGTGGATAGTAAGGCGTAGAGAAGATTTGTTTGATCCCATATTATTGAGCAGATTCTCAACATCTTGATTGGAAAAAGGATTTCCGTTATCTGTGATGATGTGCTTAGGAACTCCGAATCTGCATATTATGTGCTCTTTGATGAAGGCAGCAATCGTAACTCCAGTGGTGCTTCGAAGAGGAATAGCTTCGACCCACTTGGTGAAGTACTCTGTTGCAGTGATGATGTATTCATGTGGTTTTGAAGATGCTGGATTGATCTTCCCAATGATATCTAGTCCCCAGCTGTAGAAAGCCACAGACTATTCACTGAATTCAACGGGAGACAAGGAGTGTGGATGAGATTACCATGGGTTTGGCATTGGTGACACCTCTGAACGTGTGCGGCTGCATCATCTTCCATGGTTGGCCAATAATATTTCTCATGAATTTGAAGAAATAGTTTCCTCTTTCCTTGATGTTCTCCATCATGTACTTCCTTCAGGATTGTAGGGATTTCATGTTCGGCTAAGCACCTCAGTAAATTTCCACCAAAGCTTTTGCGGTATAAGATCCCATCGAGATAGACGAATCTCTTAGCTTTCTGAATGAGTTTGACTGCTTGCTTCTTTTCCAGTGGTAGTTCGTTGTCCCGGAGGTATTTGATGTAAGGCTCCCTCCAGTCCCCAGTGTGGTGGACCGTCAAAACCTCCAAGTGATGAGGAGGTGTTTGGCAATCAGGACAAGATCCTTGTAAAGCTCTTGACTGAGTCTCCATGGATGGCCAGTAGTACCCCATTCTTTGAAGCTTTCTGTAAAGTGTTACCACTAACGTTTGCCCACAGACTTCCTCATGTATGCGCTTGAGTGTTCTTCCGCTTCGTCGCTCCCAAGACATCGTGATAGAGATCCATCAGGGTTTCGATAGTATAGCCCCATGAAGCAAGAAGTAGTTCTTCAATTCCTTGAGGCTGACTTGGCCTTCTGAAATAGAGCTGCTCAATTCATGAATGATGGGTGCTCGCCAATCGTTCGCTGGAATGTCTTCGATCTGAGTGAGCCAAGTTGAAGATACTGTACGCCTCGTACAGTGATCGTTTTTGTGCTCCTTCGAATTGCTCTTGGAGGCGAGAGTTGCTAGGCAATCAGCATGCCTATTGTTAGTCCGTCCAGTATGGACGATCGTTGCGTCAGCAAAATAGGTCAACAGTCGCTGAGCTTCGGTTCTGAATGGAGCAAGTGTGATTTCTTTGAGAGAATATGTTCCATTCATCTGGTTGACCAATAATTTTGAATCTCCCCTTATCTCGAGGTGTGTTGCTCCTGCTTGCTTGGCCAAGGATAATCCTAATAGGAAGGCTTCATATTCCGCTGAGTTGTTGGTGCAGTGGAAATCCAACTTGAACGAATGTGAGAAAACTTCACCAGATGGAGACACCAGCACTATGCCCGCTCCTCCGGTGTCACTACTAGGGGTGGCAATCCATCAAAGTATAGAAGCCATGTTTCTTCCTTGATGACCAAGATGTCTGGGAATTCGCCGGGCACTTCTTCATGTAGTGTTGTTGTGTCTTCCCCTGGAAAAGCGAGCAAGTCTGCGACCGCTTGACCTTTGATGGATTTAGGTGGCGTGCAAGCTATGTCAAATTCTGACATCTGGAGTAGCCACTTCGCTGGTCTCCTATCAAGGCTGGCTTTGATAGCAAGAACTTTATGGGATCAGCTTTGGAGATGAGTACGACCCTGTTAGATAGTAAGTAATGTCTGAACTTCTGGATTGCATGTACCAATGCCAGGCATGCCCTTTCGGCCTTTGGATATCGGAGTTGAGCATCTCTCATTGTGCGGCTGAAGTAGTAAATCGGTCGTTCGACGCCTTCGTCGTCTTCCTGAGCGAGGAGTGCGCCGATGGCGACGTCACTGGAGGCTGTGTAAAGAATCAGAGGTCGTCCCTGCACTGGAGACCTCATGACGGCCGGTGACAATAATATCTGTTGTATTTTATGGAAAGCTTCTTGTTGAACAGCTGTCCAGGTGAAGCTTGCTCCTTTCTTCAGCAGAGGTGTGAACGAAGCAATGAGTTGAGCTAATCCAGGAATGAAGCGTCGAATATAATTTACCTTGCCCATAAAGCTCTGTAGTTCCTTCACGGTACGTGGAGGAGGCATGGTAATAGCTTTTGCCTTGTCGGGTCGACTTTGATCCCTTCAGCCGTGACCAGGAATCCTAAGAATTTTCCGGAAGAAACTCCGAATGCGCACTTTAAAGGATTCATTTTTAATTTGTATTCTCTGCACCTTTCAAACACCTGCCTTAGAACTTCGAGATGAGATGCTCGAGTCTTCGATTTTACCACCACATCATCAACATAGTCTTCTACTTGCTTGTGCATCATGTCGTGGAATATGGCAGTCATGGCTCGTTGATAGGTGGCACCAGCATTCTTTAATCCAAAGGGCATCACAGTGTAGTGAAAATTCCCAATGGGAGTACGGAACGCAGTCTTGTTGGCGTCATGTTCATACATCTTGATCTGGTTGTACCCACTATAGCCGTCCATGAATGAGAACATACCGTGACCACTGGTTGCATCGACGAGCATGTCAATGTTGGGTAGAGGAAAATCATCCTTTGGACAACATTTATTCAAGTTCCTGAAGTCGACACAACATCTGATTTGACCATTTTTCTTCTTAACAGGTACCACATTTGCTAGCCACGTTGGATGAAGAATAGGTTTGAACCCTGCTGCCAACAGTTTCTGGATTTCGACCTTGATTTGCTCCTCGACTTCGTGTCTAAATTGTCTGGGCGGTTGTTTGACAGCTTTGGAACCAGGGACGATGTGCAGGTGATGGGTGACGAGTTTTCATCCAGACCCGACATTTCTTCGTACGTCCAGGCGAAGACATCTTGATATTCTTTCAATAATTTTACCAGCTCGGTCCGCTCCTCTGGTGATAGCGCTGAACTGATCAGGATTGGCCTTGGATCGTCAGTCCCAATGTTGATTGTTTCAAGTCGTCAGTGGTAGAGTCAGTGCCGTCCTGTAGTTGTCGTGGGGCATCTTGGACTTCTTCTTCAAGTGATTGCTCACTCTGACACGATTCTTCATGGTGGGGAGACTTTTCATCGTTCTCCCCGATTAATTGCTAATCTTTCCGTCGGCGATAAATGACTCTCCCTTCTACGTCTCGATCGGTCGTGAAGTTTGTCCCTGGAGTTGAGACTTGATCATTATGGCGTTTAGTCGGTGTAGTAGGTGACTTGATCATTTTAGCAGCTGAGGATGACGGATCGTTATCAGCCTTCTCGATAGTCTTCCAGCTTGGAAGTGGAGTACTGTGAATCCTGCTTGGAGGTTCCGGGACGCCTTTTTGAGATTCAAGGAACTCAGTATCATAGACGGGAGCATAAGGAGATGATGAAGCCGGAATGCGAACGATCTTGTTGTCGAGCAGGGCCTTCATGCATTGATGGTATGTTGAAGGAACCACCTTGTTATCATGGAGCCATGGGCGTCCCAGTATTATGTGGTAGTCAGGTTCTTGCTCGATCACATGAAACTTTGCTTTCGATCGAATCGGCCCCCCCAAATCTATGTATGCATATCCATATGTATGGCTTTGACTTCCTTCAAATCCTGTCATTAGGATGGGATAGCGAACGATTTTACCTTGTGGGAATCTGGCCATCCTGAGAGTCTTCATAGTGACAATGTTGGTGAAGCACCGGTGTCAACAAGAGCTCTTCTAAATTCGGTGCCTTTGATGAAACCAGTGACATACAATGCTCGGTTGTGTCCTTCATCCGTCATGCGATCTTCTTCTCCAAAAGAGATGTTGTCGATCGAATGCCCAGGCACTAGGGAGACTTCTTCAACTGATGGTGTTGGTGGCGTTATTTGCACGCTGGATGATATCTGGTTGAGTGCTGAAAATGTGTCTGTGCGCTGATCCCTGGAGAAGTGCAGGAGTTCACATAGATTTTCAATCAAATGTGTGACCTCTTGTTCCACCGGCTTCTCGTATGTGGTGAAGCTGTTGATTTGAGGGTCAGATGACGCTTCAGTCCCCGGTGTTGAGGCTTCTGGAGCGGAGATACCGCCTAACTCGGATGTTAATCTGATGAGAAAGTCGAGGATGTGGTTTATCGTCTCCTTCATCAGGTCCATGTTCCTGGTATGGACCTCTAGGATTTGAGCCAACTCTGCCAAAGTCGGGATCCCTCTGCCTTCCATGCCGCCAGGTGTAACATGAGGAATGTTTCCGTTTGAAATATTCTGATCTGAATTAGTTGAATTAGTCCTAAGACCAACCATCTTGTGAGATTGTTAGATTGCAACCGAGAGATTAATCTCCCACTGTGGTCGCCAATCTGTAGATGGGGAAAAACGATTTGCTGGTTTTTAAGGAATTGAGGAGACGACCGTACGGAGGAGACTCCTCGAACCGAGCGAAATGTTAAACCTCACACAGATGCACCGCTGCAAAGGGGGTGCTTTAGATTCGAGAGATCAATCTGTAGTACTCCGGCCTAAATCAAGACAATGACCGTTCCAGAGTAAATTCGGTCACAAGAGAGGATGGGTTGATCTGTAGGAGGGAAGCTGAGAAATGTGTGGAATCAATGGTAATCAAAGATTGTGGGTGTGTGAATTCTGAATACGATAAGCTCTGAGTGATTGAAATTGCTCAATTGAGAGTAGTTGCTCAATTGATGAGTTGATGATCTCGTGTTGTCGATGAGACGTGAGATTGATGATACTGATGATGATTCAATCATGATTCAGAGACTTATTTATATTGCTGGAATTTTAGACCCATGATTCCATGAAGTGTGACAGTTGATGGAATCAAGGAGTGGGGAAGTGGAGATCGTGTTTGAAACCAGTTGCTCAACGTGTGGAGACTTGGTCGATTTTCCACCCACTACCTCGTGAATTCCTTCAACTGATTGCACGACTTGCTCACATTCCATCGTGTGTTTGAACACACGTGCCGTAGACCGCCAGACCAAAACCCTAAGTGATATCCCCCCAAGTGACACGATTGACGTCTCGTGGTTTGTTAGTCAATTGATGACTTCGTGGTTTGATGGGACGATGAGTCCATGTAGTTGTGAGTTGAACATGATGTTCTGAAACTCATGAATTGAACATGTCATGAGACAGAGGTATAGTTCTTACGATGAAGTGAGCAAGTATTGCTCATTCGATGGATCGTTGAATATTGATTGTTGAACCAATATTCCTTGGTTTGAGAAAATTTTCATCTGAGCAAGTGTTGCTCATGTGATGAATTGTTGAATATTTGATCGTCTGAGCATGTGTTGCTCATCTGATGGATTATTGGCAGCGTACCAAAAATATTAATTAGAATACTGGTCGTTGAACCGAGCATAATTAATAAAATTAATGACCATGAGGTCGTCGTAAAATTATTAAGGTTGGAATCTGGAATGATGATCCTTGGATTCAGAAACCCTAATTTGATCAATTGATGATCAATTCATGGTTCGTCAGAAAACCATGGGACGAAGGAGGGAGCGACTACATGGGACCGTGGATCAACCATGTAGTGTCCATATGCTCACGTGAGCAAATACGAAGAACTCCTGAAGAGTTGACGATTTTTGGTGAAGAATGATTAAATGCTGGTTAATCATTTATTCAAAATGCTCGTCTGAGCCTTAGGTGAGAAAACCTAATTAATTATGACGAGGCGAGGGACCGACCATGGAGTCATGAAACCGGCCCTGGGTTGTCCGTGACCCGACGATCACTTCATGAAAATCCAAAGTGTTTGGAAGAGTTTTGGACCTAATACGAGCAATTGTGCAAATTAGGTCAAAACTGTGAAAATTGATGGGACCGGCTTCCGTGAGACAAAGAGCCAATCTTGGTCGGTCAAGATAGCATGCTCGTGTCCCTAAGGCGGCCGCGTCTCAGTCCTGAGAATTTTGATATTTTCTGGCGTGCAATTGAGCGTCCATTCGAGAAAATATGCCAAAATTAGGGTTTCGATGAAACTGAGGAAAACACCATGAGATGATGAAAAATAATTATAAAATAATGGATGAGGAGGCGTGGGACCGCCGTGGTCAAGGCATGGTCGGCCGGTCGTGACCACGGTCCCGTGGTGCCTTTTCCTTAATTTTATAATATTTTGATGATTTTATGAAAAATTCATGAATTTTGAGAAATTTGATGAATTTAGGGAGTTTCCATGAATTGAAGGAGTTTTCATGAGTTCAAGGAAGCAAAAAATATTAAAATAATAAAAACAAGGGCGTGTGGGACCGTGGAAGGCATGGCCGGCCGGCTAGGGCCCGGTCCCACGAGTTTCCCTAATTTTTTAATATTTTTAGGTATTTTGATGATTTGAGGGAATTTTTCCTAATTTGAGAGAAATACCATGAAATCAAGGAATTTGATGAATTCAAGGAAAACTAATAATAATAAAATAATAAAACAAAGGGGCGTGTGGGACCGGCTAGGGCATGGCCGGCTGGCCAAGGCCCGGTCCCACAAGTTTTCATAATTTATTTTGTTTTATTATTATTTGATGATTTGTGCAAAAATACCATGAAATCAAGGAGTTTTTTCATGAAATTAGAGAAATAATAATAATAATAAAATAATAAGGAACTGCGGGGTGTGGGACCGGTTGGGACCAAGGCATGGCCGGTTGGCCAATGGTCACGCCCCACACTCCTTTCCTTAATTTTATATTATTTTTTATGGATTTATGGAAGTACCATGAAACCGAGGAGTTTCCTCGAGACGAAGATTTGATAAAATGAGAGAATTTCATCAAATCATGAAAATAAGAAAAATGCATTAAAAATATAAAACTGGCGTGGGATTGACCACGACACGGTCTGTTGGTCGTGTGTCCGTGCTCCCAGTACCCTGGTCAATGTTTTTAATTATTTATTATTTTCTTCTCTATTTTGCATAGGTTCATCGTTTCGTTGTTTTTTGAAATACTCGTTCGTGCGGTGACTATTAGTGTATCGTCGTTGGATACACCTTCACCATTTGAATCGGGGCTTACTTAGAGGTAGCTCAGATGCCCGGTTGTTGATTATTTATTACTAATTGTGGAATCCAGTGGAGAATAATTCATAAAACTGAGTAATAAGATGTTTATTATTAATTCATAGGATCAGCTGAGGATTCGACTACGAATTCAGAATAATAAAGTGAGCATTACCATTCCATGGGATCGTAGATTCGACCATAGAATCGGAGTAATTAAGATTTATCTATTACCATTTATGAGACCAGTTGTGGATTCGATCATGGAATCGGAGTAATGAGATAATATAGTTATTGCTATTCTATGAGATCAAGCCGTGGATTCGATCATAGAATCAGAACAATTGTTATTGCCATTCCATGGGACCAGTCGTGGATTCGACCATGGAATAGGAGCGATTGTAATTAGGAATATTTAACTTTTTGGCTCTATACTAGCAGAGTAAGCTGTTTAGGAGCATTAATTATCCTGATACGAGCTTGTCGGTAAGTCATATCCTTTATATAGTCAGGGTAAACTCATTGTTTGTTCCTGAAGACGTTATCGCTCTAGCAGAGCAAGCTTCTAGGAGCCGTCCATCTCGTGATACTATATAGAAATAATCACTGAAAGTATTCAGTATTCATGAGATATGTCGTTGTCCAGACGTGAGACTACATATCCACATGTACTCTGAGAGAAGGTACTCTCCGTTGAGAATTCGATGAGAGACCCGTGTCTCGATACTCACGTCTGATTGCTGAATCAGAGCTTCGTATGAGTTTGCGAATTTAGCCTCTATCGAAAATCCACCATCTACAATTCTGATCTTAGTTAGACTTATCAAAGTGTAGGATTCGGTTATTCAAGTCTAATCGAATGCCTTAACAAGAAATACTAGTTAACTAACCTAGTACTTGTCTTGTTTAAAGTGAAAGGTCTAAGTTAATGTTCGAATAATTAGAACTTGATGAGAAAAATAGAGTTAATTCTGATCTTTATTTTGGTCTTATCAAACAAGCGATTGTATTTGTACAATGATAGGTGTTATAAACACCTTGTTATTTATCTATTGTTTATGCTTTCTTTGCTACTTTCTCGTAAATTATGTACCTTATGATTGCTTTTGAGTTATTTAGGTACTATGGAGTCATTTGGAGCGGAAGAAGAAGAAAGTACTCAATTTGGAGTAAAAAGGTCAGAAAGGTCATTCACAGGGGAGCACTATTTGCAGTCAGGTGAGCGTTAAGGGACAACCTTATATATGTTTCAGAAATGATGGCTTCCAATTGGTGGCCCAAATCCATTTTTTGGGTGTTTATAGCAATTGTGGCTATTACCTAGCGCTAACATCACGATAATTGTCTTTCTCATTTCTTTTCGAACCCACCTGAATTCTAGAAAGAAGAAGAAATGGAGGCGTAAATGTTCACTGAACTGTGTTCTCCTGAGATTGAAGAGATGATGATGATTCTGTAATGAAGAAGAAGACTACGCTGCTGAATCGAGAAGAGAGTAATAGAATAGGAAATGGGTTACACTTGGATTCACAGTTAGGGTTTGTATTGAAGGTTGCTGAGATGAACAAGAAATCAAGATCGAAAGGATGTGTTGATGCTCAAGTTACAGAATGGATCGAGAATACCACAAGGAAGTTAGGGTCTGGTGGTACTGAAATTGAACTCGATGGAATCTGATGTATCTGGTTATGAACAAGAACTGGTTTGATTATGGAGATTAGGGTTCCTGAGAAATCAGAGAAGGAAGATTGATTGAAGGGTTTAGAAGAAGAATTTGATGATAAGGAAAGATGGGTTTGAGCTGAATTTTTTCTTTGCCAGAGAGATGACCGAAAATTGGGTATGAGCAGAATGGTGTTGCTGTCATGGTTTATTTGTTTGAAGTGAAGCACAGGCCTGGACCGCCTGGTAAATGAATGAATGGGAATGAGGAATAGATGTATGTTAGGAGATGTGTGCAATTGAATGAACTAATTAGATGAATGTCTAGTTCAGATTTGCAGGTGCAAGTAATGGCATATATGTTGTTGTTGCTGCAGTTGGCCAAGTGGGTACAGGTTGAATACTGCAGCTGAGGGATTGGTAGAATCTGTGAAGCATTAGAAGATGGCAGAGCAGGTCTGAATTGCATTGGTGTTAACCTGCGAAACACTAGTACAGAAATGGCCTTTATCCACACCAAATATAAATTTGCCTGTCACGCCTTTTTGGTTTTGGCGTGTCTATAGGGTAGAAGCTTCTACCCTATAGACACGCAATGTTCAATGGGAGTGTTCATATAAGTGCTTTCAGCCACGCCAGGGCTACTAGCGTGTCAAAATTTCAACCGTTTAGTCACGTTAACTTCAAATTTTTGATTCGGCGTGTTTATAGACCAGTCTATGGACACATTAGGTATTGGGCGTGTTTATAGACCAGTTTATGGCCACATTAGGGAGTTGTGGCGTGTCCAAAAGGTTAGACATGCCATTTAAGGTGTGGTTTTAAAGTTGGTTCATTAGACACGCCAGTATATGCGTGTCCATAGTGTACGATTGATTGACACGCCAAATTCAAAGTGTGGCCAAAAAGTTCTTCTTTGGACACGCCGGTATATGTGTGTCCATAGTGTATGATTTATAGACACGCCAGTATATCGTGTCCATAGTGTAGTATATATAGACACGCCAAGTTGAAAGTGTGGCCAAAAAGTTCTTCTTTGGACACGCTAGTATATGTGTGTCCATAGTGTGCGTTCTAAAGACACACCGGTTTTATAGCGTGGCTAAAAAGTTCGTTTTGAAAAAATTAATAAAAATCTTTCGCCCATATTCGAACGCATGACCTCGAAGATTTAGATAACATACCAATCCACCAAGCTGGCCATCTTTAGATGTTTATGATTAGTGTTTTGAAAATACTAGATTGGTTGAACTACTCAACATTTAAATAAACACGCCAAGTTGAAAGTGTGGCCAAAAATTTCTTCTTTGGACACGCTAGTATATGTGTGTCCATAGTGTGCGTTCTATAGACACGCCGGTTTTATAGCGTGGCTAAAAAGTTCGTTTTGAAAAATTAATAAAAATCTTTCGCCCATATTCGAACGCACGACCTCAAAGGATTTAGATAGCGTACCAATCCACCAAGCTGCCCATCTTTAGATGTTTTTGATTAGTGTTTTTAAAATACTAGATTGGTTGAACTACTCAACATTTAAATAAACACGCCAAGTTGAAAGTGTGGCCAAAAAGTACACCCAAAACCCTCAAGACTAATTCCCTAGCTTTCTCTGGAATAGATTCTGACTTGCATGTTCTGCAAGTTATTGGGTTCTCCAAAACTATTTCTGCAAATCTTCTAAACACCTATAATAAAAATTTCTTTGGTAATCCGTTGCATTGGAATGCTATAAATAACTTGGGAGTCTGCAATTTGGTTTCTAAAAGATCCTACTCCTGGACTATGTGTGCTATCAAAATTTCCTCTCAGCTACCACACTGTATTTCTGGTAAGATTTTTCATTGCTCTCTTAAGCATTGCTGTACTAATATGTTATTCTATCTCTATAACTTCAAAGTTGCCTATGCTACCAGTTGGAGTAGTTCATATGAATGCCCAGATAAAACTATTAACCCCATAAAACAATTTCAAACCTTCATGATAACGAGAAAATTTCCAAAGGTGTCTAGTTTTCTTTAGTTATTCCCAAAAATGTTATAAATTCCCAAAAATGTTTGAATATGTACCCATTGCTTGATATTGTACCTTTTTCGGAATTTTTAAAAAACTAGACATTTTTAGTAAATAACTTTCTGTAGAAAACACTTTTGGGCATAACCCCCTTTCAAATTCCCCCTGCTATTTACTATAGTCACCATATCAAGCTCAAAAACAAAATTAAACACAACAGCCACTCAACCAAGCATAATACAATAACCCAGAACCACATATACATTCAATTGAACATCATTGTCTTTAAAACCAACACTATCAAATCCAAAATCAGCACCACTAGCATTAACTGTTTATCCATGAGAAACATATGCAATATTCACCCAAAAAACATTTACAGGAATACTTACTTTACCATCTGGAAGGGGATGGTTGGATACTGGTCAAGCTCCTGGTGCAACCCCAGAGGTCCCCGCACCACTTCCAACAACCTTCTTGTTAGCTCCACTCCCTTCTGGTGCAGCCCTCCTCCTTGGCACATAATAGTTTCCCCTAGGAGGAGGCATGGTCACTACTACATCCTCAGGAATCTCATTAGAATAGTTATCTCCCCTGGTCCGAAGATTGCAATATCATAAGCATCCTCTGCCAACTGTCGCATCACTGGTGCCAGCATGAAGATATTGGGGAAGACTACCACATCATTGGGGAGACCATGAGTGTCATTATCCCGAATCTTAGATTTGCATGCAACTGGAACTGGTGCAGAATAGAACCCCTGTCTAGCACCACCACAAACTACCTGTTGTTCCCCTACAAGCACCACACCT
Organism: Papaver somniferum; assembly: GCF_003573695.1. Classification (NCBI taxonomy): domain Eukaryota; kingdom Viridiplantae; phylum Streptophyta; class Magnoliopsida; order Ranunculales; family Papaveraceae; genus Papaver; species Papaver somniferum. Next base: position 45,045,824 of record NC_039366.1, read on the forward strand.
TCATTAATCACAAACTGGCCTTTGTCAGGATGAACGACATACACCACCCACCCTTCATCAGCCCCTTGGAGTTGAGGAAGTTGAGGATCCAACGCATAAGCACTGGCACTATCATGCATAACAACCCTATCCTCTTTGACTTCTCCAACACCTCCAGTACCAACTTGCATGTTTGTCTTTGGTTCCTCACTGCTGCTACTGCTTATCTCTACTACCTGTCAAATTGGAGAAATGGGGGAATCCCAATCAGTAACACCATCACAGTTACTAATAAAGCCAATTACAACTATGAAATTCACTTTCAACACCTTGAACCCAACAATTCTTCCATGATTATCAAAAATCAATACCTGGTTTTCTTGCATATTCATCTTAGGCTTATTTTCTTCTGGTCTACCCATGGATTCTTGATTTGTAGACATGGCTGGGCGATCATTCAGATTTAGATATGCATTATAACCTCGTTTAGACATAGCTTCAACAATTGGAACACCGAAGGGATTTTGCGGAGATAGAATGTGGAAGTTACAGAGTTACAGAATTGGAAATTAAAATTGATTTCTTCTAAACATGCCTTATGGACGAGAATACCAATAGTTAACACATCTCACCCATCCTTTTTCAATCCTCGAGATCAATTAGTTGACATATCGTGGAGGCACATGCCTACTAAGTGCATGCAAAAACCTATTGAACGCCACCCAAACTTATTGGCCGTTAGGAGGCGGCAGCAAACACTTGGCATCTATTTGGAAAGCGGACTCTCTAAGCGGGCTACCCGTGACCCGAAGTCGAAACCCAGTACCGAACCGCAGCTGCCCTAAACTATTTTCGTCAGAGACGGGCATGAAGTGGCAAGTGGAAGCCCAATTACCTTAAAACTTCTAGAAGAAGACGCTGTCATCCTTCTGAAAAAATTAATAAAAAGCTTTCAAACGCAATATTCGAACGCATGACCTCAAAGAAGTTAGGTAACGTATCAATACACCAAGTTTCCCATCTTTAGACGTGTCTATAGGGTGTTTTGAAAAAACTAAACTGGTTCAACTACTCAACATTTTAATAAACACGCCAAATCAAAGTGTGGCATGTTATAATATGCATGGGATATGGTGGCTATCCACTTAGCACCATTAGTTACACCAAGCACCTTGCATAAGCACCTTGTTACACCAAGCACCTTGTATAAGCAACTTGTATAAGCTACTTAAGCAATAGTAAGCTACTTTGTTGGATGAGACTAACACCTAAAGCTAGTGGGTGTTGAATTGCATGGTTTGCAAGCTAGAGGTGTTATTGCTACATAACATCCTACATGTAGTGTGACATGTAATACTAGGTGGTGTATACAAGCTAACACCTTAAGACTTGTATAAATAGCTCCCTTAGGCTATTGTATTTTGTATCCCAATTTCTTAAGTAAATAAGAAATTCCCCCTTCTCCCTTATTAGTTTTCTTAATATCCATTTTGAGTTTAGTGGTTAATTAGTATTTGCTTTAATTATTATTAATATTACTTTGGAAACGTAATATGGCCAAAGTTTTCCTTTTATGGACACGCTATTATATGAAGGACTGTTCTACCACGAAGAGCATTTTTAGCAGGTTGCAATGAAGCCTCCCAACTGGTGCTGCCATCTCCTAGTATGCATAAAACATAAATAGTTAATTAGACCCCAAAGATAAACATCAAAGTTTGGTGACCCACCAGATACTCCCTTAATGGCAGTTCGAAAGAGGGTAAAAGTCTTAATGGGAATTAGGTGTTGAAAATAGGTCTTGATAGGGTAATGATGGTTATTAGAGTGAAGGGGACACAAATGGCTTTGAATGGGCGTAGTTAACAATGTGACATGACGACTAACTAAGCGCCATAAATGGAATTGAATTGGCACAATGGGGTATTTGAGGGGTTAATTAGCAGAGAGATTACCATTTTTAGAGAGATCTTTAACAGAAGAGGAAAGTTTTAGGTTTAGCAAACTAAATTGAGAGTATGGATGATCCTGCCCAGAATTTAACCAATTCCATTGGAAATCTTCCAAATACACCACCAGTAACACCTGAATTTGTACAAGCCAAGTCAATTCTCCCTTCTTTGAGCATAGAGGAATTGCAGCAGTTAAGAGAAGATGCACAGTCTGAAATTGATCATCGGATTCAAGAGCAAACTCGTCAGAGAGAGGCAGAAGAAGATGTTCAGGAGCGGAATAAAAGGAGATTTGAGGCTCTCTACAATGCATGGATACCCAAGTTCTTAGAATGACAAGAACGGAAGGATGAGGAAAAGGATGGGAAGCAGGCCAAGACCCCAAAGTTTGGCAGTTCAACAGAAAGTGATTCCGAGGCCTCAGAAGGGTATGAGTATGAAGTGGAGGAAGTGGACACCAGTGACCTAGATTCGGATGCTGCGGAGGACAAGCAAAGGATGAATTCTTATCATGATGAGAAGGCGAGAAGGCAATTTGAATATGAACTTGCCAATCCCAAGATTTTTGCTCGCACCATGAGTGAGGGTGAACCTGTTGCAGTGAAGGTGAGCCGTCGAATCGCTGATCTCGATGATGAGTCAAGTGAGGAAGAAAGGGAAGAAGGGGATGAGGATAGTGATGATGAATCATCATCCAGTGGGACTTCTCCTGCACCATCTGATAGCGAGGACTATGGTGAAGAGGGTCTGGATACTGATGAGGATGAACGGTGGTAAGCTCAACAGAGTTACCAGGAAAAGCTAGATTTTCAGGCATTACATAAATCCTGAAAACGATCAACAATTTTTTTGCAAAACAGCTTTTCTGGTAATTTTCCTTCCTTCTAATCTTCCTGATGTTGGTGCGAAAGATGGCAAGTTTCTTTGTATTTTGAAAGTTGATGCGGACGGTTTTGGATTTCCTTTTATTTTGATTTTGTGGGCAAGTAGTAAGATACAGGGAATTTTCTTGTGTTTGGATTGTAAATTTGAAAGGGGTAGTCGTTGTTTCAAGTTTGTAGTAATGGTTTGTAATGAAAGGGGTTTGGGTTATGGAATTTTGGTGAAGGTATTTTGAGAATATGTAATGGTAGTTTAAAGCTTTGATCTTTTGAGGGTTTGATAGTTGTTTGAACTTGTGGTGCTGATGTGGAAATTGAAAAAACTTGATATAATGCTCAATGAGCTGATAAATGTTAAAGGAATGCTTGTAGTGTTGGACTTGTTTTTGTTATTGTCTTCTTGTTTTTGTAAATGTACAAACAAGCAATGTTCTTGGTGAATGATTCTAAAATTCCAATGATTGTTAAGTAGAGATGGGTAGGAATGACTGAATTAATGAATCAATAGGGTATATAAAATGTTGTTTAAGATGGTGGGTATTACTCCAGTTTATAAAATGTTGTTGGAGTAAGATTAATTCAAAGACTATTTTAGGCCCAATTCCAAAAAAAAATCTATGTGCAAGCCTAGTACTATTACTACTAATCCTAGCATGACAGAATATTAATTCAATAATTAGTATAGCCAAATCCAAACTCATCCAACATTGCTAAAACCCATCTGCATACAAAACCCCACCATGATTTAAGAATCAATTTTTTTTTCAACAATCCATACATTCATTCTCTAGTTAACAGAAAAATCCAAACAACTACATTCTATCACCTGGCTTGTCGCTTAGTCCTTGGAAATGGTTTCTCAAATGCAGTCGTTTGAGAAGCAGGGACTGCTGTTGGTGTTGGTGCTGGTGGTTTCCTTACAGTTCTACCCTTAATGTCGTCCGATAGTAATCATCCCTGGATGTCCTTTGCAGGTCAAGTTTATCTACCTTTGGAAATTTATACTCATTCCGACAAATAACTGCCGTACTGAATTCCTCGTCGACTTCATCACCGGCATATTTCTAGATTTGGGTAGATGCACCTAACACAGTAGACTTTCTTTTATTTTCCTGGTCTGGCACATAAAATACTTGTTTAGCTTGGGAGGCTACAGCGAAAGGATCATCCTGGAGTCCCAACTTATCAAGCTCAACCAAAATGTAGCCAAGTTTGTCTTTTGAGACCCCTGCTTTGGTAACCCATTTACACCTGAAAAGTGGCACTTTCAGCGAATGATATGTCAGCACCCATATCTCTTGTAAAACACCATAATAATCCACCATATTAAGGGTAATCCACGTTTTCTAATGTGCGTGTCAGTTGCCTCTACGTAAACCCCGCTATTCTGGTTAACGAAACCATCATGAGATTTTGTGCGAAACAGGTATCCATTGATGTGATATGCTTTGTATGTCTCTACTTGTGCACTCGATGGGATTGATAGCCACCTTAAGTCCTGATTGAAGTTTTCCCTAGAGTATTCCCACTCACTCTCAACCTGAAATACATTATAAGGATTAGCCTCCGTCTCAACGCAAAAGTTACATATAGCAAGATTGACATTTTCTGCAAACTCTTACCACTTTTTGTAACCATTTGGCGAACTCTTCACGATGTTTTTGATCTAGCTGTCTATCACTCATACCAAGATATTTATCCTTCAAAAAATTCCGGTGTCGGCTGGACAGTGCAATGATTAATGTTATTATCTTTACAGAAATTCGAACACAAAATCAAAAACTAAATAAAAAATGAGGTTATTTGGTTAGATCTAGTTATACTTACTCAATGTAAGGATCAACTACAGGTGAATTCCGAAATACATAGAAATACGCTTTATCAAACAGATCCTTATCAACACGAGAAAACTTAGGATCTGACATTGGTTTTTCCCTGAAAGAATAAGAATCTTCGCCAGTGTCAGATGTGTTGAGTTTGTCTGGTGGAATTCCGAATGTATCATTCATGCTTTGTTGGTGCTCACTGATAACCTCAATTGTCTCTTCCACAAGGTTCCCTTCAGCAATGCTTCCTCCAGGTCTGTTTCTGTTTCGCACATGCCCTTTTATGACCTTCATGCATCTTTCAAACGGATACATCCATCGAATGAATACAGGACCACAAATTTGCACTTCCCTGGTAAGATGCACAGTTAAATGAACCATGATGTCGAAAAAGGATGGAGGAAATTATTTCTCGAGCAAGCCCAACGTCACAACGAGATCCGAATGCAATTTTTCTAGCGTTGCCACCTTGATTTCTTTGCTAGATATTGCCCTGAAAAAGAAACAAAACCTGATAATAGCATATCTTGTGGGTTGCGGCATAATTGATTTAATCGCAATGGGAAAAAAATGTTGCATTAGTATGTGATAATAATGTGATTTTAGTCCGATAAGCTTTCGATCTTTTCGATTCACCAGTGTTGAAAAGTTTGAACAATACCCTTGTGGAACCTTTATCTCGGATAATGTTGCACAGAACTTGTCCTTTTCCTCTGGGCTTAATGAGTGACATACCGCCAGTAGGGGAGGATCCGGAACCATATATTGAACTTTTTCCAGTAGCGCCTTTCGGTCTCCTTCTCCTTCCCCTTCCCCTTTTTTGGGTCTATGGTCTTTTCGATTCTCTTCATCTTTCCACCTCTTCCAGGGTTATCCTGCACGAATTCCACCACAATGTTCTTCCGTCCCTTTCCCCATTTATTCTTTATAATCTTTACCTCATTGTATATTTGTGACGGGGTCATAAGTTCCGGAGCCTTTTCAGTTTCTTCTTTTCCGTTGAACCCCTTCTGACTTCTGAATGGATGATCGTATGGTAGGTATCTTATATGCCCGGTATAAACCTCTTTTCTACAATGTTTTATCCTGACATAGTAAGTATTTCTCCCACACACCTTACAGGCGTCTCGTCCCTGGTAGGGGCAACCACACAGTGTACCGAGAGCAGGGTAATCATTTATTGTCCATAAAACAACCGCACGTAGAGTAAACATCTCCTGTTTCAGCGCATCAAAACATTGGACTCCCTAAAACAATTCCTTGAGATCCTCGATAAACGGTTGTAACATAACATCAATGTCCTTACAAGGCCCCCCATCGATAATTAATGACAGCATGGTGAACTTTCTCTTCATACACAACTCTGGCGGAAGGTTATAAATCACTGTCAGAATTAGCCACACACTGTGTTGTTTTTGCATGCCTTTGTTTACGTCAACCCCGTCAGCCGAAATGCCTAGCCGCAGATTTCGAGGATCATCACAAATTACGGGATATCTTTCATCTATATTTTTCCATGCTGGTGAGTCCGCCGGATGTCGTAAAACACCCTCTTCTTTCTTTTTGGTGTCGTGCCACAATAAATATTCGACAATTCTCTTTGATTGAAACAGCCGTTTCAGTCTTGGGATAATTGGGAAATACCACAAGACTTTTGCCGGAATTTTTTCATAAACCTCGTGGGTGGTGTCGTCAACTTTCCATCTTGATTCCCCACAGGTGGGACACTTGATGTGATCCTCGTAATCCTTCCTATAGAGAATGCAGTCATTGATGCATAAATGTATCTTTTCGTAACCTGAACCCAAATCTCTCATCACCTTCTTAGCTTCATATGTACTTTTCATCATCTCATTTCCTGGAGGGAGCATGGATTTTAACAGCGGTAGAAGTTTATTAAATAACTTGTCGGAAGCTTCATGCTTGATCTTCATATTAAATAGTTCACACATTGCAGATATCTTTGTAAAATCGGCACATCCTTCGTATAGGGGTTTCCCAGCATCTTCGAGTATCCGTTGCATCTTCTCAGAATCCTTTGAAAAGTTGTCTCTTAATAAAGCACTAACCATTTCTCTAGTCTCTACAGCATGTGTTGGTTCATCAGAGTGCGGACCGTCGCTGCTATTACCATCCAGAAGTGTCCACTTTGATGAATCATCTCCTTCTCCGTGCTTAGTCCATACCGCATAATTTTGAATGAATCCATAAGAAAATAAATGATACTTAACTTTACTTGCCTTGTGCGCGTAGAGGTTGAGACATTTCACACATGGACATAGAAACTTAACTTTTCCCTTGTGGTATGGTTTCCGTTTCCCATTCGCAATATCCTGTTGGTATGTATGTGTAGCAAACTTTATAAATGCATCGACTCCGTCTTGATAACGCGGTTTGGTTCTATCGGTATACATCCAAGATTTATCCATTACTCTAGGATCCATTATGAATTCTCAGATACCTGGACGGAGAAAAAACTTGTGAACATCTTGTGAAAATGCCATTGTGCTCCGAATAAAACTACGAAATATCATTGCAAAGAGTAATACGTACACAAAGAGTAATCACAAATCACAATGTTAGTTCAGTTTTCATATATGAATCATACAAATAATCAGAGGTTATCTACCTACATTCAGTTGCATGTGAAGACAATATTTACCCTACTATGACCATTAGAGTTACAATCTCAGTTAACAAAGCAGTACTGAAAAGAATTACTTACACGGTCGATCCGATTATTCCGCAAAGCAAAACTGACAGGGGAATATATGGTTTATCCAGGAGATGAATCAGATGATCAAAGTAAACCACTTTTTTAGTTTTCTAGGGGGAGGTTAGAAGATTTAAGAGTAAAAACATGAAATTATTTAAGACGAGAGAGATGAACACAAAGGTTGAATGGAAATTTGGCAATATTTTTACTAATAAATAATTTGGCAAAATATTTAAGTGTATATCTTAAATAATTTGGTAAAATAGGAAGGTAAAGATCCTTCAATTTGCATGTTGCACGTTCTATGTTAAGAATTTTCTCAGTCAAGACTTGTTATCCTGCTGCATAGTTTTCTGCTTTGACGGCTCTAAAAGACCGGAGTGCGATGCGACTAAAATGCGGAGTACGTGTTGCTACAGTTGTTATAACGGTACTAAAGTAAAAAACTAACTTTGTAAAAAGTGGAGTACGTGTGGGTACAGTTGAAAAATAAAATCGTAAGAACTGGAAGAATCTATGGCCCCAATTAGAATTAAGTGAACTAAAACACATTACTCTAATAATTGTGTGTTCTGTCCAACTAGAATTAATATTAACCAAAGCTTGATTCATCCAATTAACATAATAGGTTTGATCATTGATGGATTTCATTAAAGTCTCACAATCTGATTCATATATAACATAATTAAAGTTCTTAGAGGGTGCCAGAGTAACAGCTGCCAGCATAGCCTTACATTCCATCTCCTCAGCTACAACTCCTATCTTCATTCCTCCATTGAAGCATTGTCCTTGCACACGAATGCAACTACCTGCACAATTCCTACCTTATAATGAATCTGACTTAAAAGAAGCATCAAAATTTGTAAACATTATCAGGAGATTTCCATCTTAGCGGCTGGAAAACCCCATTAGTAGAAGAAACAAGATTAGTTCCAGGAGGCACAAGTTTATTAATGACATCTATTGACATTGTCTTATTTGGAGTTATGTTCTGAAAAATCTTTGAACATCAAATTGTCCAAACTGATGCTTCAAATGTCTTGCACCAAAGGTAATAATATTTCCTGCAGAAAACCAAGAGAGAATCTAGCTCCTAAATGAACAATGTTGTACCATAATATTACTAACATTGATATTTAAAACCAAACAAATAATTTCCATATCTAGCTAGTTTATCTCTTGTTAGGACTATATCTTTTAAGCACTTCCAAACAAATAATTTAACTTCCCCAAAGCTTTCCATACCTGTGGATAAACAGAATTAGTACCTGCAAAAGTATTAGATGCACTAGACAACACATTATAGACACTCTTAACATAGAATTGACCTTTGCTATCTGGAAGCCAAATAAGAGTATGGAGTCCAATTCACCCACCATTGAGTTCTGGTGGTACTCCGTAGCTGGTGGTACTCCGAAAATTTAAATTATATGAAGTAAACGATTTCATCAAATGTGAATGCTTCCTCCTTTTCCTCTAAGTAGCGCGCTTTAACGGTTTCGTGCTACAAAAACAACACATAAACTTATTTGGTTACATATAAATTGAAAAAAGTATTGTGCCGAATAAACCATAAAGATACGTACAAGTTGTAGAGGGGACAAGCTCAGGTGGCTTGAGTGCCAGATCCGGTGTTTGATTTTAAAAAACCCAGCTACCACATCTAGGATGATGTTGTGCTTATCCTTGATTTGTTGAACACTTCTTCCTCTCGGGTTCCCATAATGTTAGCTAAATTTGTTATGTATCTTCTCCCAAAGGGTCTCGGTCGAGGAGCGATCTAGAACTCGACTTTTGGCTGCCCATGCTTTGGTGATTGCCAAATCTTTCGCGGAGTCAAACGATGCCATTTATTGTATGTGGAGGTAGGGAATGAGTAGGTTCTCTAATAGGCTACAAGTGGAGTGCACGTGCGTTGCTTGCCGAACACCGGGTTCAAATACGCCTTCTTCCCTGTTAAACCAATTGCTTAGCATGATAGAACACCGTTGCGAAGTGAAGAAAAACAAAATTGATAGAATACAGTAACAGATTCTCCTTTCCATCTATATAACAACGTCGACCTAATCTACAATGTAACTTTTACTCCTTACAGCAACAAAAGCAAATCCCTAAATCCATTAACATCTACTAGTAACAAAAATTAGCTCAACCTAAACCAAATTCCATAATTTCCGTCACAAGAATCACTCAAAACATCAATTGTTTCAACCAATTAATACTAAGATATGAAAGACCTAAATTGGTTTATGATCATAAAAATATGAAAGACCTGAACAAAACAAAAGAAACCCTGACAATAAAAAAACTCTTAAAATACTAAGATATAGAATCACAGACAAGATCATAAAAAACTCTTAAAATTGACAGAACCCTAGGTTTACATATTACAGTAGAAAACGATTTTAGATTTGGGAAAGGTATATACCTGAAACCCTACCAATAGTAATTTCAAAGTAATAAAATAAAAACATCCCCCATTCATGAAATTAAACAAGTAAGTTTGAATTTAATCTGATAAGAGAAAGAAAGAATCCCTTACCTAGGGTTTCTCTATTTCGCCTCTTCCAGTCTTTCTCCCGCGCAAGTAAGAGAAGGAAATAAAAAAAAATCTACTTTGATTAACCAAAATGCCATTTTACCTAGGTTTATCACGTCATTATGACATTGTGGTTTAGAATAGGTGCCAATTAGACTAGGGTACGTGTTCGATTAAAGCTTTCTCTTGGAAATAGTCGTGACCCTACAAGAATATAGTGTATTCCAGAGAGAGAATAAACAGGGAAACCAAAGGAATTAACAAGGAAACCAAAGGGTCAAAGAGCAAAAAAATTCAGAGAGAGAATTTGTAGAGGGAGATTATTGTTTTCTGAATTTTTCTCAATCAAATCAAATCAATCAAAATGGCTGGTGATGATGATCAACACAGACTAAAGGGTAAAGCCCCCATGACTGAGGAGCAACTATTGAAAGAGTTAGAAGAGAAAGAAAGATGTGAAAGGCTATCAGCCACTATGCAGATGATTGGCAGATGAACAAGGATGATATGGAGAAGGTAAACAAGAGAGTAAATGACTTGTTATATGATATTGAAGTACCTACACTCTGGAAAGAGATGCATGCTGCAGTGGATGTAATCAAAGCAGAAGAGAAACTAGTTGAAAAAAAGAAACCAGTTGAAAAAACGGTACAGATTTTGCAAAACTAGCGTCGTTTTGATATTTTCAAAGATGAAGAAGAGGAGGAGAAGTTCTGGGAAGTGCATGCTAAAAAGATGAGGTTGGATGAAAGGGCAGTAATGAAGAAAGAAAATGATAGTGATGCTTCCGAAGATGAAGAGCCTGCTGCTTTTTTTGGGTATCGAAGTGATACAGAATCTGCTCTAAGAGTGATGATTGAGGATTTTCGCCAAGATGAGAGATTTGGGATTAATGATGCATTATTGGCCCAAAAGACCGTTTCTGAAGCGGACGATGCAGATGAAGACAAGCAGGAAGAGTGGTTTGATGAGGAGCAAGAGGGGCCTGACGAGGAAGAAGAGGGGTCTGATGATGAGGAAGAGGCGTCTGATGAGGAGGAAGATGAATCTGATGATTCCGATTCCGAGTGATGGGTATGACAATGAGTAAGCCTTATCGACATTTGAATTCTTCTGTAGAGAGATGGTGGATTTTTAGGTAAGTGCTCGAATGGAAATGATGACATAATGTTAATAAATAGCTATTATCAAAGTACAGAGAAGAATTCGAATGGAGAGGGGTCTAATGCAAATGGTAAGTCACTGAATCATGTTTTCTTTTTTGGTTCTGGCAATGGAGACTGAAAATGCAGGGGAATGTTATGTTTATTTTGCTTTTTTCTTTTTCTTTTTGATATTTAGATTTTTTATGGGTAAGATGGTGAAATACATGTAAATGGGTATGTTTAAGTTTATGAACATGTAAATGTTGCTCAACACTGAATGAACAAAACAGTTATAACTTTTTTAAATGCAATATGATGAAGTCGGCTTATTTATATTGTCCAATGATTGTGCGTCGATAATGTTGGATATGCAGGGTGTATTGTAGAAACTAAAACTACAATCAAAGAACTGGATCATGTACAAGACTAAGATGTATCGAAAACAAATGCATATTGACAACAAGTCACTTTAGTATTTTTATATCTAGTCTAATTCACTTGATAGAGAGGTATATACACACCTAGTCTTAATCTACAATCTGGCAAAGGGACACATTACGAACATCCATATATGATTGATCTTTAGATACAAAGATCAAATCACAGTGACTAACAATAATTGGCTTGCGTTGGTTGCGTCGTATTCGACTTGCACATAATTGACATGAGCACTACTTGGTGGAGCCTTATGCACACCTAATTTAATTCTACAATCTGACAGTGAATACAAATCACAGTGACTCCTGAGATGCTGCTTCTCAAAACAGAATACAATCTTTATTCACCAATGATGGCATCATACAACCAAATACTATGTCTTAGTTTAAGATCATTTGTCAACTGACATATAAAACTACTTGGTGGAGGCATAAATCATGCAATTGAGATGTTCATAATCACAATACATTCTCAAAACAGGATACAATTCACAGCAACATAATAAACATAAAATCTGAAAGATAGAGATGTTCATAATCACCAAAACATTCTCAAAACAGGATACAATTCACAACAAACATAATACACCTAAAATCTGAAAGATAGAGATGTTCATAATCACTATCAGAAATTGTACCATTCAAAACCAGTAGTGTGTAACCTCCAGTTTAAAAAATCATTAAACCCCCAAATGAATGAACGAGAAATACCTTAGATGAAGATGACCAAGATTTGCATTTCCAAAATTATTAATCACTAGCAATACTTCTATGAGAGATCGATTAAACTTAAATCTAGGCCTGAATCGATCTTTCACAGAAGAATCAATTGATTCATTGTTGTTGATGAAGTTTTCTGCAGATGAATCTCCAAGAAACCCCAAATGAATATTACATGAAGATAATCATCGTGGAATTAATTCAATGAATTCACCCAGTCTTCGATTAGAAAGCAGAGGACGAACTTGGTGATGGTGGTGGTGGTTCGTTCAATTCACCCAACTTTGAATTTAGGGTTACAGGTTAGAGAAGATTGAATATTCAATCAACCAAATCCAAACTCTATAATCTAAGTCGAAATTAAGTAAAGATTGATGGAGATTTTAGGGTGTGAAATTGATGAAGATGAAAATGGATTTCAATTTCGACGAAAAAGAAAGGATTCGAGAGAGATTTCTGCTGCTGATCGTTTGAGAGAAAGAATAGACTATGTCTCAGGCGTTGTTGACATGGTGTTGGTAGTTTCCCATGCTAGCTACAGTTCAAGATATGGCCCCTGTTAACTAATTAAAATTAAATAAATAAATATACACAATTTGTGCAGGGATCTTATGTTTGACCATTTTTTGATTTTAATTGTTGGTAAAGCAGTTAAAGACATGGATAGGGTTTACGGGTTGTCTGCAAGCCGGGCATGTTCAGGATTTCTTACTTGCTATTCTAATTATGGGGAACATGCAGTTCATTGTAAGGTAGACCCTGGTTTTAAACATAGACATGATCGTGTGAGGGATATTTTATATGATATACTATGTAGATCCGGTATTTCTGCAAAGAAAAAAGCGGCTGTCAATTTTTTGATTGATCCACTCGAAGGAAAATCGATGCTCAGACCAGCAGATGTTTTAATTTTTGGGTGGGCTAACGGAAAACATGCATGTGTTAATCTTACTGGGGTTTCTCCATTAGTAGGAATTGGAAATGGTACGTTTATAGTCGGGCAAGCGGCGTTGAGGGCTGCCTCAGGTAAGATAGCGAAACATGAGAAAGCGTGTCTTGATAATGGGTATACCTTTATTCCTTTTGCTTTTGATACTTTTGGTTTTTTAGCTCCGGAGGCGGTTGGACTCCTCAGAAGAGTCCAGAAAGTCATGCACAATAATGTCATGACTCCTGGTTCGAGGGAGTTTGTTTTCCATAGGTTAGGTTGCAATTCAAAAAGGGATCGCGGCGCAGCTTGTTGCGCGTTTGCTTATTTCGTCTAGGGATGGCCATTTTCCCCACCCAAACCCATCCCCGTGGGTACCCGCACAAATGGAAATGGGATCGGATATGGGTAATACCCGAAAACTAAGTTACGAGGATGGGGTGGGGATGGGATTCAAGGTCCCCGCCCCGTATCTTTCACAAGTTAGGGGTTTAGACTTTTATGCAACAATGTGTATAATTTTTATACTTCTACCACTTAGTCGAGCATTCTTTCATTTATCATATTCTCGATCGTTCTTGTACATTCATCACTTTCGTTCTTTTTTTTTTGTGATCAAACACATTCTTTAAAAGTTAAAATAGAGAAAATGAAGCAGATAATTAAATGGTTAACGTGGACGAAGATAGAACGGGACAGGAAAAAACAGAAAAATTAATAAGTCATTAACAGATTCTTTTGTTCACTTTTAAGATAAATTACTTAATTTAAGATTCCAGAATGCGTCGTTCTTACGTTATTATTTTTGTTTGAATCATATTTAAGTTTTGATTATAATCAAATTTATGTATTAACTCAGTGTTACGGGTAACCCATGGGAAACCCGCTCCATATGGGTATCCCCCATACTTGTCCCGCCCCAATTCATATGGGTAACGGGGCGGGGATGGGTATTTTTTTACGAACGGGGCAGTGACTGGGATTGACACTACCCGCCCCATGATCATCCCTAATTTCGTCGATGTAAAATATTATAATTTTATTTTATTATTAATTAGATCTTATTGTTGGTCACTTGCTCAGGTAGTTATATGGCTTGATACATGAGCCAAACATGCGAACCCTGGTGAACCATAATGCTACAGTTATGGCCTTCAAATTAGGCTACCGCCTCGTTTTACTCTTAAAGATAACGTTGTGTACAATTAAGAGATGGGACGGGTCAGGAGAGGATAATAATGATGTATTTTGACAAATCAAGATATGGCAATACACCAGCGTCACATAATGCCTGTAAACCCTGGTAAACCGTGCATGATCAATAAGTGCTGGTCTATGAATTTTACAAAAAATCAATTATGATAGTAGTAATAATGTAGTAGGAAAAATTGCGTCTTAAATTCAATAAGGAAGGATTATTTTGTTAAATAAGGAAGGTAAACTTTTAATTTTAACAAGTGTACAATCTCATTGACATGAATGCTTAACGTGTCAGGATATTTAGAGATTTCTTTAGGGTTTCAGCAAGAATATAGGCGTCTAATTAGAACTGACAATCAATAGTCTAATCCTAGAATCCTAATGCAATATTTTTCTGTTGGGTCTCGCAAAATCCGCAAAATCGCACTTTCCATATATCACCTTGATTTTCGTATGTTATATTCATGGTAAACATAACCCACCCACTATATTTAGATTTGCATACTAGATATTTATAGGAAAAAATAATATATTTAGCTAGATTTGGATCCTAGATACCTCGTTCATAAGTAAAAGAATGAAGGAATTGAGAGGATGAGTTCTAACGAGAAATGTGTTGTTCCTGCCAATGGTCTTGTTAATAATGATCCTCCTCCTCCGAAGGGCTTTTCTTCATGGGATGACTTTGTGGAAAGCATTGGTGATATACTAGAAGAGTATGTCGATGAAGAATGAGAATTAGTTCATATTAAGAAAATGATCCATGTTGAAGATGATCCTCCTCCTAAGGGTTTTGCTTCTTGGGATGCATTTGAAAAAAGCTATGGTGAACATTTGGATAATGATTATAATGAATAAGAACATGGGAAGCCACCAAACCAAGACCAGCAAATTTATGGCTGAGCACTCGGCATAGACTAAATTCAATTTTTTTACATTATTTTTAGTATGCTAATTTTGTTAATTGTGTAAGCAAAATTATGTAGCAGTCAAAGGCCTACTGTTCAATTGTGCTCTCAATTCTGATTTTTTTTTGGTTAAGTCTGTCAGATTTGGCATTACAATTTATGAAAAATTTGGTTATGTTTTTCAACTCTAATACAAGACTCAGTATATAGTCCCTATCATATTCATGATCCTATCACTTTAACAACAAAGCCACAACAAAATCATGGTTAACCCTAACTCTTCAGATCCAAATCTCTAAGCCAAACCCCCTTAAACACATTACTAGTTCATTTTGTTTCATCAAGATATTGATACTCCAACAGATGAACAATAGAAAGAAATTAAACAACATATGCACTTGGAATCTAAACAAAATATTGCATCCTTAAATATTAAACATTCACAAAAAGTAAACTTACAAGCAGCTTTACAAACAGACTAATTAAACATCTAAAAAAAACATAAGATACACTAATAACACACACACACACACAAAAAAAAAGACATAACTAAACAAAAGATGATGGATCAAGATGTGATTCAATACCATTCTTGCATAGCAGAACCATGAAAACAGAGGACTAGATCATTTAGAATCCACTTCTTCTTCACTGCTGCTGTCGATAATAGTAACCACATCTTTGTATGGCGAATCATCATCAAAATCATCGTCTTCATCTTCATCCTCAAGCGCTGGCCCAAACCAAAAGAAGTGTTCTCGATCATCTAAATCATCATCATCATCATCCTCAGAATCATACTCATCATCATCATCCTTAGAATCATACTCATCATCCTCTTCATCGTCCTCCTCTTCTTCATCGCCAACAGCATCATAATCATCATCCTCTTTATCTCCAAAACAAGGAACAACCTTGCAACCAAAATAACCAATAATCTCGTTGTCTTTACCATCAAGAAGAAGAAATCGGAAGGAAGTTACTACTATAGAAGTCATTTTCTCTGGTTTGATACTAAAACTTTCAGTTTTTTATAC
Organism: Papaver somniferum; assembly: GCF_003573695.1. Lineage (NCBI taxonomy): Eukaryota > Viridiplantae > Streptophyta > Magnoliopsida > Ranunculales > Papaveraceae > Papaver > Papaver somniferum. The sequence goes on from NC_039366.1 coordinate 45,062,092, forward strand.
TGAAACCCTAGGTTCAGTTTAGAGAGAGACTTGGAAAAGAAAAGTCCGAGTAGTAGTACTCTCCTAGTCTCCCTTGCTCGTGTTTTATACCGTGACACACGTTTTCACTTTACGATTCAACCTCTAGCTTAGCCACGTACAAGCATGATAACTTGGCTAGTGAACAAGTATAGCTTTGGAAAATAAATAGATACAGTACAATATAAAATAAAATAATTGGGTGGAAAATTAACATCAAGGAATTTAACTTGGAAGAAATATAAATTAGTTTACAAGCTCGTCCAAGAGTGACATCGATAAAAATGGAAAATTAACATTAAGCAATTTGTCTCGGTGGAAATACTCTCCGGAAACTTAGATTTGGACGAAAAATTCTTGCTAAGGTCGTGACATCGAAATAAATAAAAATTGGTTTAGAAGCTCGTTCAAGAGTGACATCGGTAAAAATTGAAAATTACCATAGATCGTGACATCGAAATATAAATTGGTTTACAAGCTCGTCCATGAGTGAAATCGGTAAAAATAGAAAATTAAATCAATTTATCTCGGTGATCTCCGGAAACTTAGATTTGGATGAAATATAATTGCTAAGATATCTTGACAACGAAATAAAAATCCGGGGTTTATAAGCTTGTCCAAGAGTAACATCGGTAAAAATTGAAAGTTACCATCAATCAATTTATCTTGGTGGAGATGTTCCCCGGTAAACTTAGATTTGGGCGATAAATTGTACTTGCTAAGATTGTGACATCGAAATATAAATCGGTTTATAAGCTCGTCCATGACATCAGTAAAAATAGAAAATTAATTCAATTTATCTCGGTGATCTCCGGAAACTTAGATTTTGGATGAAACTTAGATTTTACAAGCTCGTTTAAGAGTGACATCGGAAAAAATGGAAAATTACCATCAATCAATTTATCTTGGTGGAAATACTCTCGGAAACTTAATTTTGGATGAACTATACTCTTTATGATCGTGACGTCGAAATAAAAAATGGTTTAGCTGAATAAGCCATGTCCAAGAGTGACATTGGTAAAAAAAACTTGGATATCGAGTCTTGTCGAAGAAGCCAATCATAGTCGTTCGTGAATTCATATTGCCGACCAATCAAATAAACTAGTTACACCTGACAACCTAAGATCCCCAAACATCTTTGCCAATATTATCGGCTGACCGGTCCGATACGACCAATAATGCGATATTATCGGATATTCATATTTATGTATCACTAATATTTCATGTTTCGTCCAGAATAAAGGCATAAACATGATAAAATCCTATATTATCGGCCTGTATTTTAAAAAATAAATACCGATCGATTCTTTTAATACAAATTTAATTGTAAGAGCTAGCTAGAATTGCTTCTAAGAATATGAATTGGGATTTTAATCAAAAAAAATTGCACAAAAAAGCATTTATGATCTTCCAATGCACTAGCTAGTACTATATTACTCCGTAATAATTTATTAGTTTTCTTTTAAGAATATGTGAATTGGGAGTAAAATAGTGCAATGTAGTTGACTAAAGTAGTAAAGAAAATATACTACTATATATCCAAAGCACTAGTAACAAAAGAATTAGCTAGTACAATAATAAGTACTCTAGTTTAGATGTTAAGCGGTAACAACAACAACAACAACAACAAAAATAGAAAATATCTTGAAGGGAAATCAAATTTCAAAAACGTTAGTGAGGCACAGTGGTTCACTTTAGTTATTTTAAGTTTGAGGTTGGATGTTCGAAACTCTTTAGACCTTTTTTATTTTTCTTTAAAATTTGAGCATTATGTGGCACAGTGCTGATTTGATTTTGCTTGACCTATTTTGTTTTTGGTCAGGACTCAGGGACCAGGGTATTGAGATATGGCATGATGCCTGAACCAAACCATGCTGCAGTTCAAGATATGACCCATCTGTTAACTAATTATCAAATCAAATAATTATGCCAAATATACACAAGTGTGCTGATTTTATTTGGTATTTGACCTTATGTTTGACCATTTTTTGTACACCTAACAAATCTCATCAATGTTAAGCCATTTCAGGTGTGAACATTGCCATTATAGATGCAGTACACCAGCGACACATCATGTCCCTCAACAGGTGCTGGCGCTGCAGTATCTACCAAAAAATCAAATATGATAATTAGTGCTTGGTTGAACTGTCTATCAACCCCTTAATGGTAGATTTATTAGATATTGACCATCGGAAGAGTCTGCAATTAGGCTAATGGGGGTGTACCAAATTAGTGGGGGGAGTAGCAGCCCCAAAGCAAAACCAGTTTTCTCTTATGATTTTTGAACCCACCACCCGCTAATTTGGTACACTCCCATTAGCAATGTTCGTGTGCAGGAGTTATTATGATGGGTTTAGGACTTGTTGCGCATGCCTTTGAATAGGCGTGAATTGCTAAGGGACTAGACGTTCCACCGAATGCCTTAAATGACTATTAATGTCATCTTCTCTATAAAAGGAAATTAAACAGAGAATTTCCAAAACACACAAAATCATCCTAAATTAGGCAAGGAAATTAAGAAAAGAAAACATAGATTATAGATAATGGGTGATCTAGGAGGAAACAATGCTAACGGAGATAATCAGCCTTCTGCACCTTTTAAGTTCGCCAAGAAAGTTGCCAAGACTCTCTCTACTAGAGAGTTGGAGAATTTGATGGATTTTGTGCAGCAAGAGATTGACGAGAGAAATCGTCTGATTGAGTTCGAAAGAGTTTTTCAGGAAAATGCTCCACTGTATGAACAATTGAAGAGGAAGAGAATTGCAAGATATGTGAGGAAATTCAGAGAAAGAGAGGAGAGAGATGAGGGGAGAAGGAGCAGATTTGTTTGGAGAAAGACCCGTAGGTGCAACCTCAAGTGATTCTGAAGAGAAAGAGAATAATTTTGAGAGAAGTGATGATCATGAGAGGAATTCTGAGACAGAGAAACAAAGGAGGAAGAGAGAAAATAAGATTGAGGATGCATGGTATGAAAGGTTCTTAGAAGAAAAAGCAATCCCTAGGCTTTTTGCAAGAACCATGAATGAGAGATTGAATGTTGATTTTGATGGAGAAACAATTGATGGTGCTGATGAAAATGGTGAACCAGTTGAGGATGGAGATTTGGAGGAAGATAATGAAGATGATGAAGGAAGTGAAGATGCATGTGATGAAGGTTATGGAAGTGCAACTGAAACAGGCAGCCAGTATAGAAATGATTACAGCGATCATGAGATGGGCATCGACAACGACGACGATAGCAGTCAGCAGAGCAATGAGAGCAACGGTGATGATTCTGAATAATCATCCCTGGAACATCAACAAGATTTCGATGGGAAAGCTTCGATTTTGTGAAATCGAACTAAGAGCTTCTTCGTGAAAATTCAAAGAAATCTCGTAGGTGCTTGCTGATCATTTTGCTCATTGTTGATTTTCCTCATATTGTTGAATCTGCTGACAGATGTTTTCTTGTGGTTATGTTGCTATTCAGATATTTTTCTTTTTTTTCAAATAGGTGGGCTTTTTTTGATACTGTTATGCAGATGGTAACTGCTAACAGTTTTAAGGTGTTAAGGTGTTAAAAGTTTTAAGGTTTAATGCTTTTAAGGTGTTTTGCAGGGGGTAACAGTTTTAGTTTGTTTGTAATTAAGGTGTGTGTTTGCAGCGGGGGTAACAGTCTAGTTTTTCCTGGTATGAATAGTTAATCTATCAGAAGTTTGAGGGAATTACAGACTAGGTTATTGGGTCATGTTTTGATGTGAATCTTGTGAATGGGTTTGATTGTAATGGAACTACTTCGGAATTAGGGTCTTTTTGTAAATATGGTGGGTTTGACTAGTATTTGTAAATTTGGTTAATGGAATTGCAATTACGGTTTCTTTTTGTGTTGATTTGAATATAGTGGGTTAGATTTGGTATGTTGGAGATGTCTTTGTGATTTCTAATGGAAGGAACAATGGTATGTTAAAATGTGGTATGTTGAAATGTATTATATGATCTATGAATTTACTAAAGCATTATCTGAATTCTATCCAGAACTAGAATCCTGGTACAAGGTAAGGTACTAATCCTAATTCTAGACGCTTTTCATCTAAAGTGCAGAAACTGCTTCTCAAAACATACTACAATCTTGATTCACTAATGGTAACAATATCCTACACCCAAACACTATAACTGAGTCTAAGTTTATTAACAAAAGGTATAACAAGCAGTAGATCATCTGTCAAATCCATAATAACTTGACTCAAGATTGAGTCCGCTGAAACCTACATGATTCCACTGACCCACAAAACTACTTGGTGCTGGTGGAGGCATATGCACATCTAATTCTAATCTAGAATGTATTCTGACCACTGAATTGTGTTGACTCAACGAGTTAATTACAAATGACTGATTAACAAACAAATATCAAGCACAGAATTTAAAGAACCAATATTTTTATAAAACTAAACCAAGCAAAATAATACCAACATCCTCAATATTTAAAAAAATAATTAATCAAAATAAACACTTTCTAAAACTAAAAACCACATTATTCAAAAGTTTCTTTGATTATCTGCTCAACTAAAATCATCGCATCTGGATCTGGTACTCGTGTTGCAGCATTAGCAGGCTGTGCTGGAACTTCAAGTACCTTTTGCTCTAGAGGTGTCTCCCTGGGTATTTCTGGTGCGCCAGACACAGTTTCACCAACAAGCTCATTCGAAGGAATGGGAGCATGGACACCATCCATTTCAACAGAAGCAGAAGCAGGAAGAGTAAGATTGTCAATGTGATCTTGAACTTCAGCTAACAGGGGCATGCCAGGAACCTTACACACGCCATCAATAGTTATGGTGATCCTTAGCTTTGTAGGTACAACCATTACTATCCTTGGAGTTGTTTTAATCCTCTTATTGGAACTCATTTTCTTCCTCTAATATATCAATCTATCTTTTATGCTGGTGTGGTGTATATATATATATATATATATATATATATTGAAGAAACCCTAATTTTTTTTAGGTTAGGAGCATTATCTCCAATTACCTAATTTAGTTGTATTCCGCATATCACTCTCAAATAAACAAAATATAACAATTTCCATATTGATAAATATATTCTCATATACGCATTCAACACCACATTGATTTTATTATATAGTATGATTTACCTAAATACGGAAAAATAACACGAAAAAATTGCGTAAACACAACCATGTTGATTGAGTACATATATGCTTTATCTTACAGTAGATCATAATCATGTACTCTTCGCTAATGTGCATGCCTTGGCTAAACTCTTGCCAAATCTGTAGGTATCTGAAGTATCTCTCTCCATGATTCGCCATGCCTAATCTTCTCTGAACAAATTTCTATTTTTGGTGTAATTCCCTCGGTAATTCCGTCCAGCCAAGCGCTATAACCATGCCCAAATTCTCTTTTGGCTTTCGTATATTGGTCAACACCATAAATTACAGCTATATATGATTGGAAATAGCAATATATATTTGGATCATTTTTTTTCTTCAAAAGATTAATATACTATGGTCATAACCCTAATTTCTTGTCTTCAAAAGATTGATATACTATGGTCATAACCCTAATTTTTAAATTTGCAATGGACACATAAATAGAATGTTGATAAACTGGAATAAATCTCACACAAACACGTGAAAATATCTGTTTCTTGTTTGGATCATGGATTTTTAAATAAGTCATGCTGATTAAGGATGCGACCATTGGCCAAACGGTGTAACGGTTCGCACCCCTTCGTATTACGCTTCACAATAACCGAATAGATTTTGAAACACCAAAAGACATGAAAATTCCAACAGGTGTGTTGTGTGGGGACACATATTGCATCCATTTGATGTCTATATAAGCATTCAATAAAAACGAAATCCTAAATACTTTTACATCAAAAAAAAAATATTTCACCAGTAATAGTAATGGAAATGTTGTCGGATTTAACTCCCGAGATACTACACCTCCTCCCAAGTACAGAAGGTATTTTGGCAAGCAAATGTGTATGCAAAGAGTGGAATTCTGTCCTTGCAGACAAAAGAATTGGACTCCTTTTCGGTTTCACTCAAAAAGTGACAGAAGAAAAAGTTACGCAACTCTTCTACAGAGAACAAATTGAGGAGGAAGATTACTACACGATGATGGGAGATTTCTATCAGATGTTATTTGGAAACAATGGTACCTGGAATATTATCCGATCCTATGATGAAAACATGTCACACCCAATCGTTGGATCTTGTAATGGTCTGGTATGTTTTTATGTTTCACACCACGGCATACAAGATCCTATCTATATTATGAATCCAACAACGGGTGAGCACCTCCATCTGCCACAAATATGCGATCCAACACCAACGCCACAAATTAGTTGGGATCCACGATTCATTATAAGGGGGTTCGGCTATTGTCAACATACCGGTGAATACAAAGTAGTTTGAATTCAAGTGGATGGTAAAGTGGACGTACACACTCTAGGCGACAACAGGGGATGGAGGAACATCGGATATTTTCCTTTTACTTTTTGGGATTCAGGTGTGTACGCACATGGTTGTATTTTTTGGATAGATCATTATTTTTATGACAATATTCAGATAGTATCTTTCAATTTGGACAATGATACATTCCAGTCACATTCGCCACCCCCGCATCATATTTATGAGAATGGTGGTTTCAGTACTCCAAAACTTGGAATGGTCTTGTCTGGAGTTCGCCTTTTATTTTACAACATTCACGATATTTATGATCTTCACTTGATTGATGTATTTCGACTCATGGATTGATGTATTTCGACTCATGGCTCAACAGCCTATTTATATGAGTACCAAACTTGACTCTCAAGAAAAATAACTTTCCAAACATAATCAAACTCTAACAAAGAAACTTCTAGACAATTATCACGTAAATAAACTCTTAAAACCAGTAATACTTGCAACCAAAATAAACTTCTATAAACCGTACCATGTCAACAAGAGTTGTTGATTCATTCACTTCATGTCAACTGTACCAGTTAACTCAACCATCTTGGTTTATTCTTCATAGTATCTTGGTTTATTCTTCAACAATTATAATAAAATCCGAGAGGGGAAAAGAAAAATGTATAAAGAAGTGAGAATTTGAGATGCAAATGGTATAAGTGATTGATAGACAAATCAATGATGATATTCTTGAAAATGCACACGAATGAAAAAGATTTTGTGACTAATCGGGATTCTTTTTGTAGACGAATTATTGATTTGAAACTGGTGTTTGACACCAAAACACAAAACCAGAACATAAATGGGCAAAAAGAGAGATACATAAATTATGGTACCATTAGCTCATATTTATAGTGATAAATTCATGTTTTGTATTTTATGGATAGTTCCTGTTTTATATTATCAACCAATGCCGTTGTAAATATTAAGATGTTGTCGTGACGGGTATTCTAATTCCAGGAGGTCAGCATTAGTGAATTGGTGTCTTTTCATACCTACTTCATACGTAATGGTTATCCTTTAGATTTTGTTTCCTTTTAAATAAAAATTCAGTTATAGGTTTAAGCTATAACCGCTTATAAGATAAAACGGGAAAATATGCTTTACTTGTCTGCTCATTAAGGACGCGACCTTTCAAAGATAAAACATGCAAATATGCGTTACTTGTCTGCTCATTAAAGACGCGACCTTTCAAATAATGCCTGCTCATCAAGGACGCAACCATTCGCCAACAGGTGTATTGGATGTCTATATAAGCATTACTCGTATCTGCTTGTAGCATTCTATAATATTAAGAAAATCTTAAATGCTTTAAAAAAAAATTATAATCTTTCATCAGTATAATAGTGATGGATATGTCGCCGGAATTAACTACCGAGATACTACAGCACCTCCAAACTGCAGAAAGCATTTTAGCAAGCAAATGTGTTTCCAAAGAGTGGAATACTATCCTCGGGGATAAAAGAATTGAACTCCTTTTTGGTGTCACACCAAGAATAGGGAAAGAAGTTACTTGACTCTTTTATAGAGAGGAAGATTTCATCCCGATCGTAACAACTAACAATCATGACGCCCCGAATGATGGAACCCATGAAGATTTGACTAAGTTGCACCCAATAGTTGGATCTTGCAATGGTCTGGTATGTTTTTATGTTTCACACCACGATATACAAGATCCTATATATGTTATGAATCCAGAAACTGGTGAGCACCTACATCTGCCACAACTATGCATCCCAATTATTGCACGAGATCAAGTACTTTCTTGGTATCCTGTAATTGGTGGTTTCAGATATTGTCAACGCACCGATGAGTACAAGGTAGTTCGAATTCACATGGATGGTAAAGTTCAAATACACACTCTAGGAGACAAGAAAGGATGGAGGAACATAGCATGGGAGATTCCTTATATTTTTCGGAGTTCAGGTGTGTACGCACATGGTTGTATTTTTTGGAAGGATTGTTGTCAGTGGGATAGTGGCATAGTTTCTTTCAATTTGGACACTGAGACATTTCATCAACATTCGCGACCCCCGCATCATATTCCTAGGAGTGAATTCCCATCAGTTGGGATGGTTATGTTCGGAGTTCACCTTTTATTTTACTACATATGAGGCCTGTGTATTTAGGGGATTGATCAGTCCGGATAGATTTCTGGGCAACCATTTCCAAAAAAATATTCATACATGGGCCACCTGGCGGGGAATGGAATTAGAATCATAAGATAAGCATTTTTTGGAAAGGGATGAGGATGAAGGTGGCCCGACTATTACCCGAGAGCTTTTGGAAAACAAACAAGGACCTCCTATTGTGCAGAATGGGCGTTTATTGCGTTACAATGCACTCACCAGAACTTGGATGGAAATATGGGGGACACAACTGTGGGAAACAAGCAAAGTGCAATATTCCTCATATGAGGAGCGCTGTCTCGTTGAAGAATTTTGGTGGACAATCGGGAAAACATGTACTCATGATGTCCATGCCACTAAACATCCTTAGGTTATCTATGTAGCTTTTTTTCTTGTAGTGTGTGTTTTTTGATTGGATTGGATTTTTTCCTATGTACAATTATTCCTTGGGTATGTAGCTTTTTTTTCTCTTGTAGTTGTGTTTTTTTTTTGGTGTGGTTTGGATTATTTTCTATGTTGAAATGTACAATTTGGTTGGGTCATTGTTTAACTAGACCAACCTTTGGTTTTTTTCTTTTTTTTTTGCGTTCTCCTATGGTCCAGCCGTCCGGGCCACCACAACACCTAGGTAATTAGTCGAAAGTAGAAAATTATTTGGGTATTTCCTAAGAGATCATGATTTATTTAGTTGTTATGTCGGAATGTATATATTAGTAAAAAGGAAATTAGATAAACATGAAAATATTCATTCCATATCTCATTATACTGCTGCAATATCTCATTTTTTAGAATATGAAATTGAAATTCGGTGTAAATACCAAAGAATCGTGATTAAGATAATGATGGAACCTAAAAAATTAGAGTTTTCAAATTACACCAAGCATAGAAAAAAACTAACATAGAGTATTAAGAGGGATTGTTGATAGAAATTGACGAGAGGATCCAAAAACGTCCTAGACTGACGCGACCATTTGCCAACAGGTATGTTGGATGTCTATATATATAAGCTTTATACTCGTACTTGGTTGTAGCATTCACAATAAGAAAATCCTAAAAGCTTGTAATTTTTTTTTGATAATTTTCATCAGTATATATAGTGATGGATATGTTGCGGAATTAACTACCGAGATACTTCAGCGCCTCCAAACTACAGAAATCGTTTAGTAAGCAAATGTGTATGCAAAGAATGGAATACTATCCTTGGGGGAAAAAGAATTGGATTCCTTTTTGGTTGTCACACCAAGAATGGGGAAAGATAAAGTTACCCAACACTTTATAGAGAGGAAGATTTCAGCCCGATCGTAACAGCCAAACAATCATGATGCCCCGGACCATGATGATTGGACTATGTTGCACCCAAGAGTTGATCTTGAAATGGTCTGGTTTGTTTTTATGTTTCACACTACGGTATACAAGATCCTGATATATTATGAATCCAGAAACTGGTGAACACCTCCATCTTCCACAACTATGCATCCCAATTGCAACGGATCAAGTACTTTCGTGGTATCCACGATACAAGTATTGGGGGTTTCGGATACTGTCAACGTACCAATGATACAAGGTAGTTCGAATTCACATGGATGGTAAAGTCCAAATACACACTTTAGGAGACAAGAGGGGATGAAGGAACATAGCAGGGAGATTCCTTATATTTCGGAGTTCAGGTTGTACGAACACGATTGTATTTTTTGGATAAATTGTTGTCAGCAATATATTGGCATAAATCTTTCATTTGGACACCGAGACGTTCCATCAAATTTTCCCACCCCCACATCATATTCCTGGGAGTGAATTTTGGATATAAATACTTACCCATCACTTGGGATGGTCATGTTTGGAGTTCGCATTTATTTTTACAGCGTTACACCTATGGTCCAGCCGTCCGGGCTACCCCAACCCACCTAGGTAATTAGTCGAAAAGTAGAAAAATTATTTGGATATTTCCTAAGAGATCATGATTTATTTTAGTTTGTTATGTTCGGAATGTATATATTAGATTAAAAAGGAAATTAGATAAACATGAAAATATTCATTCCATATCTCATTATACTGCTGCAATATCTCATTTTTTAGTAATATGGAAATTGAAAAATTCGGTGTAAATACCAAAGAATCGTGATTTAAGATAATGATGGAAAACCTAAAAAATTAGAGTTTTCAAATTACACCAAGCATAGAAAAAAACTAACATAGAGTGTTAAGAGGGATTGTTGATATGAAATTGACGAGAGGATCCAAAAACGTCCTAGACTGACACGACCATTTGCCAATAGGTATGTTGGATGTCTATATATATATAAGATTTATACTCTTATTTGCTTGTAGCATTCACAATAAGAAAATCCTAAAAGCTTGTAATTTTTTTTTTTTTGATAATCTTTCATCAGTATAATAGTGATGGATATGTTGCCGGAATTAACTACCGAGATACTTCAGCGCCTCCAAACTACAGAAATCGTTTTAGCAAGCAAATGTGTATGCAAAGAATGGAATACTATCCTTGGGGACAAAAGAATTGTATTCCTTTTTGGTGTCACACCATGAATGGGGAAAGATAAAGTTACCCAACTCTTTTATAGAGAGGAAGATTTCAGCCCGATCGTAACAGCCAACAATCATGATGCCCCGGACCATGATGATTGGACTATGTTGCACCCAATAGTTGGATCTTGCAATGGTATGGTTTGTTTTTATGTTTCACACTACGCCATACAAGATCTTGTATATATTATGAATCCAGAAAATGGTGACCACCTCCATCTGCCACAACTATGCATCCCAATTGCAACGGATCAAGTACTTTCGTGGTATCCACGATACAACGTAATTGGGGGTTTCGGATACTGTCAACGTACCAATGAGTACAAGGTAGTTCGAATTCACATGGATGGTAAAGTCCAAATACACACTTTATGAGACAAGAGGGGATGAAGGAACATAGCATGTGAGATTCCTTATACTTTTCGGAGTTCAGGTGCGTACGTACACGGTTGTATTTTTTGGATAAATTGTTGTCAGCAATATATTGACATAATATCTTTCAATTTGGACACCGAGACGTTCCATCAACAATTTTCCACCCCCACATCATATTCCTGGGAGTGAATTTTGGATAAATACTTACCCATCACTTGGGATGGTCATGTTTGGAGTTCGCATTTTATTTTACTACATCCATGAGGGAATTTATCGGCCCCGGATAGATTTTTGGGCTCCCATTTCCAAAGAAAATATTCATACATGGGCACCTGGCGGGGAATGGAATTGGAATTATGAGATAAGCATTTTCTTTAAAGAGGATGAATGGTCGACTCATAACCCGATAGCCTTTATAAATAACAAGGAACTCTTATTTTGGCAGAATAGGTGTTTATTAAGTTACAATACACTCACCAGAACTTGGACGGAAATTTGGGGGGCACTACCATGGGAAACAAGGGTTGCAATTATTCCTCACATGAGGAGCGCTGTCTCGTTGAAGAATTTTGGTGGACAATCGGAAACGTGTACTCATGATGTCCATGCCACTAACACATTCCTAGGCTTATCTATTTAGTTTTTTTTCTTGCAGTTGTTTTTTTTTTTTTGGTATTTGGATTTTTTTCCATGCTGAAATGTACAATTTATTCCTTGGGTTATTTATGTTGCTTTTTTTCCTTGTATTTTTTTGTTTTTGTTTTGGTGTTTGGATTTTTTTCTATGTTGAAATGTTCAATTTCGTGCATCAACATGAAAGTGTTGCCGCTAAATGTTGGGTCATTGTTTAACTAGCCAACATTTGGTTTTTTCCTTTTTTTGCGTTACACCTATGGTCCAACCGGCCGGGCCACGCCAACCGACCTAGGTAATTAAATTAAAAAGGAAATTAGATAAATATGAAAATATTCATTCCATATATCTCATGAGATCATAATTTATTTTAGTTTGTTATGTTCGTTATGTATATTAGATTAAAAAGGAAATTAGATAAACATGAAAATATTCATTTCATATCTCCTTATATTGATAGAATATTCGATGTAAATAACAAAGAATAGGTGATTTAAGATAATGATGGAAAATCTAAGAAATTAGGGTTTTCCTTAGAAATATATATAAATTACACCAAGCATAGAAAAAATTAACATAGAGTATTAAGAGGATAAAATGAGTTCTGCTAAGAGGGACTGTAGAGATGAAACTGAAGAGAGGATCCAAAAATGTCCTCGAATGATGACTGGTCCTCGTAAATTGAGGATTATCATTACTGTAGACGGAATAACTACTGTTCCTGGTGTTCCTCTCGACGCTGTAATTAGTTATGTTGCCAGTAGTGTTGACAATGATGATGTTCCTATTTATGCTGATGTTATTCCTGGTGTTCCTCTGGACGCTGTAATCAGTAGCGTTGAGGATGTTGATGTTCCTGCTTATGCTGATGTTCCTACTGTAAATGATGATGCTCATGCTTCTATTATTGAAATTATTGATGAAGATCGTCCCGATGTTCCGGATATGGCAGATAATCCAAAATTTAACAAGCATGATCTTAACAAGCATGTGGAGCCTGATGAAGCAGAAAATGACAAATCTAAGGATGACAAGGCGTCCAAGCCTGCTGGTTGGAGTGATCAGGTTCACCTCAGCATTACAAGAAGAATTGTTTGAAGATGGGGGATGGTTCATTTGATATGTTTCTTTTTTGATGATATGGTTTGATTTATCGATTTCATTTTGTGGACGCTTTGAAAGTTGTTTTCGTTTCTTGTTTCGTTTGCTAATTTTGTCATTTAGAAGAAGGTGATGTTTATGAATTCTTTTATTATTTAGATATTGGAATCATGAAATAAATCAGATAATTATTTACAAGTTCATAGAGTTTACAGAATGCAATATACTCTTGCAAATTTATTTATTTATGAGGTGTGCATTCTTTTGGAAAATAAATATAATTAGCTGAAAGAACGGAGGAAATATAGAAAAATACAGTTTTCCCCCCTGTAAACAATAAGAATCAATTTATCACTTTAGGTCTGATCTTATTATCTCCTTGCCAATACTTTTAACAAAAATACGAGTTTGAACAAGTAAAGTGCTATTGAAAGTAAAGTACTGCTATACGACGATGTTAATGATAATGATATTTGCGTGGAATTGGATGAGAATGAGGAACCAGACTAATCTGACAAAGAACCAGACTCATCTAACAAGTTCTTTGCTTTTTAAACAGGTTTTTGATGACCATTTTGTTTTCAGTGGTGGTTTTATTTATTTTTTAAGTACTGCACTAGATGGAGGCTTTTTACGCTGATAGATAGGTTGACATTTATGTGATGAATGATTCACGTTGAACTTTATGTTTTCTGGAAATGATGAACATGAAAATGGATGGGTTTAGTTTATTTATCTTTATTAGCTTACTGTATGATTAGAATAATACGTTTCCTACATAGGTGCCACTAATAATTCATATGTTTCCTCCCTAAACCAAGAATAATACAGGAGACAACCCAACTTAAAATTATTAAGGTAAATATTATTCGAAATAGGAAAGTACTTTTTTTCTATAGCGTCTTCTCGAGTTGGTTAGAGATAGGAAACAAAATTTCGAAAATTTTGGGAAACAATTTTATCATAATTGTCTATGATATATTCTCTCATAAAATAAGGAAACTAACCATATTGGTTACACATCAAAAATTTGGAAATAAAAAAAGAAAAACACCAAAAATCTTTTGTTTGGAGGGTGATGAAAATGGATTTTACTGGGCGGGATGATTTCAAAAGGAAAATCAATTCCCGCCTGATGGTTTGGTTAAATTCCAAAAAGAAAAATAAAGATGAGTTCGATCTACTTTTTCAGTTTTTATTACTCGATTCATTCTCTCTATGAAATCATAATTCTACTACTATCGTCTCTAATCTTTACAAGGAACCTACCTCTTCAGACTCGATCTTTGTTGTTGGTATTATTTCTACAACCCATTATCGAATGAATATTAAATTGATGTTAGATTTTTTGTTCGATCTCATGGAATCAGATGTTAGATCTTATAGGTTTACTAGTTAAAGCATGATTAGGGTTTTTATTCTATCACTTCTTATAGGTTTACTAGTTAAAGCATGAGTAGGGTTTTTATTCTATTACTATCTTTAATCTTTACAAGGAATCTACCTCTTTAAACTCGATCTTTGTTGTTGGTAATATTTCTACAACCCATTATCGAATGAATATTAAATTTATGTTAGATTTTATGTTTGATCTCATGGAATCAGATGTTAGATCTTATAGGTTTACTTGTTAAAGCATGATTAGGGTTTTTATTCGGCTGCATCAAAGAACAAGTTAATGACAATCACCGGTTGTACGATGAGATGTGATTTCATTTTGTTACAACAATAATATTTTGGTCTTAAGTTACATGCATGAACTATTATAAGATTTAGGTAAGGATCTTTCTTTCATGTTACTTAGTTAGGCTTTACTAGTTAGTTAGGTTTTACAAAAAAAAAAAAAAAAACTTAACGATGCTAATTTTTTTTCTAGGGTTTTTGTTATTGTTTGGGTTGGATTTTGATTGAGAGTTAATAACTCTACTTTGATTGACGATGTTGTGTCAATCATATTTATATACAAGGCTTATCAAGATTTAATCATTTGAGTCTCTGTTACTTGGCGAGCCTGTAACGTCTGTATTTTAAGTTGCCACTTTAAATAATACCATGTTGCTGGTTGGCCAATTTGACTATATCTTCAAGCTAAAAATGGATAATCATTATCTGGTGCTTTAGTGCTCTTGGCTTTTGTAACAAAAAGTTATATAAGACCGTTTAACCGGTACCTTTCGCTTTGTGGATAACACAATAATCATGAGGAGACTTTGTGTGTTTCAGTGATGTTTTAGCCTCAAGTTACATGCATCACTGAGTTCATGTTTGTTTTCTTTTCATATAATAGAAAATAGGTGTAACACATGTTTCCTATCCTGTTAGGTTTAGCTAATATTTTCCAAAATAAGCTCAAATTCCTAACTGAGATGCACGTACCTACACAGCTTTTGTCATGGAAGAAGATGATGATTACGACCAATGGAGGGAATCAGATGTTGAGGGGGATTCTGATCAAGAAACAGTGGATTTAGATGAGAGTCATGATGACATTGTACAATCAGATGACGATGATGGTGGAGATATGCTCCACACTGCTAGATTTGAAGACTTAACAGGTAATGTGCGAAACCTTGTACTTACTTGTTTCTACTTAAACATCACATGGTTTCATATGTTGCCTCGGTTATTTCCAGAGTCAGGAGATTCTGAAAATGATGATTTGGAGGTGTTAGAAGAAAAAGAATTGGAAAATGCTCTAGAAGCAGAAAAGCATCCACAACAGGAAGACTCTACAGAAGTGATCATAAAAGAGAGGGGAATGACAAGAATGTTGAAGCTGCATAGATACTTCTCGATAAAAGATGCCAAAAGAAGGGATATTGAATTTGACAAAATGTTCCAGCCTATTGGTAAGCATAGAATTGAATTCACTAGTTACCTAGGCTATTTGGTCTGTGATATGGTTGACATAAAACATTTATGTTGGAAGGAAGTCCCTTCAACAACAAAAGAAAATATGTGGGAGAAAATTCTGGTATGCATATGAGGTTACCAATTCGTCGTTTTTGTGGTTTAACTGTGAGTCTGTGATTAACATACATTAGATGTTATTGCAGCTTCATTATGAGGTGCCCCATGAGCTGAAGCGAGTGGTCATGAAGCGTGTACATGTTCAGCTGCGGGACTTCATAAGGAAATTGTACAACAATCATGTAAAACCCTTCCTGGAAATGCCGCACAAACTAAGAACTTTTCCCAAAAAGTACGAAACGGTAATGGACCAAGAGAACTGGGACGATTACCTTAATCATGTACTAAAATCGGTTATATTTAAGGTATGGAATACACATTGCTTTTTCTGATTTTGTGTTTCGTTCTTATTGTCTATCCCAGCATACTAATGAAATTATTTTTATTTCCTCTGCAAGAAAAATTCGGAGAGGGGAAAAAAGGCAATATCACAATTCAAGTTCCCACATCGGACGGGACGAGGAGGATACTCGGGATTAAAACTAAAATTAGTAAGTCTGTTGTCTTATTTATTATACACTGCACAGTAAAACCGGCCATATCAGATACTTCTGTTTCGTATGTCGTGTTGCGTGTCTCATATATGCAGAAACTTAAAAAGGTATAGGGATGTGTCCTCTTACACCAATCTGTAATTTTGTCACATTAGACGCTTTGGAATAGGTTTTCTGTTTTACACAGTTAATATCTGTGCGGATGTAAATCCTTACTTGTTTCTGGTAACTACTAGGTCCAAAGCGGAAATGTTGCCAAAGAAGATCATGAAGACCGGTGTTTCATGTGGGCAAGAGCACGCGAAAACAAAGACGGAATTGTTCCAGACGAGTTTGTCAGGAAGAAGACATCTGAAGTTGTGAGAAAGCAGAAACTTTACAGTCCTCATGTTTTTAACCAAAGTAAGTGCACAGTATTTGCGCAAGGTTTAAATCAGAATTTAACACATTATTTGAACATGAAGAGAAGAAGAAGATGATTCGAGAGGGAACTCTAACGGATGGTCATAACGAGGATGCCATAACAGTTGCGATCGTCCCGGATAAGGGTGGACGTGTCAGGGGGGTTGGCTTTGGAGTGACGACAACCCTTTACTTTCCAAATGGAAGAAAACCAAGACACTCGAAAGAGAACGATGAACTGCGTGAAAAGCTGAAATCTAAGGAGAAAGAATTAGAGTCTACTAAAAATGCGTATCAGAGATTGACAGATAACTTGTTATCTCAAGGAGTCGACATTGCGAAAATTGTGGGCAACAGTATCAGCAAGTCTGGAGGAGAGCTAAGTGAACCGAGTTTTGATTAGATTGTGTAATTTTTTTGAAAAAATTGGCAGACAGTATCTGATTTTTTCAAACAATGTGTTCAACTACAGCCACAGGATGCAGGACCTATCAACGCCTCCAATCGATCTAAGAATAACATAGGTCCAAAATAAGTTAAGCAACTTCAAAAAAAAACATGGGAAATCCGGTCCGCAGAAGTCATCTGAAAGCACCAAAGGGTCCGCGAAGCGGGTCTCTCCTTGTACTAAAACGCCGACCGTTTTTACTGAATCCCAGCCGTCTTTAGTATAAAAAAAGAAGTCTTCGTCTCCTTCATCAACTGGGGAATCTCAGAATGTGCCATCTGAAAAAGTTACCATTGATGTATGGTTTTCCAATGCGTTTAAATTTTAAATCTTCCATTTACTATCTCTCATGCGCCTTGTGTTTCTGCAGGGCACATGATGCAAACTTTGGTTTGGAGAAAAGGACAACATTGTTGCCATTGGTAGAGCTTACTCTTCAAAGAAGGTATCTTATAAAATGAAGTCAGGAATGACGGGTGAGGTTACATGCTATAGCGTCATGGTTAGTGAAGTACTAAATGAAACCATAAAATTACCCTTTGGCACATCTTCTGGGATAAAAACTTTAAAAGATGTTGGTGATGCTGAAATTTGTTGGCCATCAAATCAAACCATCTTGGATCAAAAGGTTGGTTGCTATGCTTGTTTGCTTTATTAACTCATTGGATATGTTTTTACACAAACCAGTTTTATATATATATCTTGTTTGATATAAGAGACGAATATGTTATCAGCTTTATGAATCACAGACGTTAGTGTATATTTAAGAGAACTTTATAGAACGAGATATGAGTCAGTTGTGCATTTTGCTTAAATGGTTTCACTGCAAAAACAAGGTACAACTTTCATTTCAATTTTCTGATGCAGGTAAGTCAACCAAAACATTCTGAGGCTGTGAAATCACCAGATCTACTCAACGAAAGCCAATCTCGTATCGCAATATCTGAAAAAGTTCCGAAGGTATGTGTTTTAAACCAGTTACATGATCTTAAGACTATATGAGTCTGAAATATGCTATCAACTACTATATGAATCACGGATGCTAGGGTGTATTTTGGAGAACCTTGTATATTTGTTACCTATTCATCCGTGTCTTCGCATTCACGGTGGAATTTGGCATATTTGTCACCCGAATATGGAATATTACTCTACTGCTGCAGGTAAGTCAACAAAATTCCGGGAAACATACTCTAGATGTGACATCAAAAGATCCACCTAGTCAGAGCCAATCTGAGATCACGACAACTAAAGCAGTTTCTCCGGTATCTGTTTTATTTTTACATGCATTTTAAATCTCAATTTGTTTTGAAGTTTTTGCTTGAAGATGTTTATATGCCATATATTTCCGCAGGGTAGAAGGTGCAACCTTTTTGACGAGCTGTCTAAGGCAAACGTCCTTGCTAGAGGTAGAGCTTTTATGTTAACAGGAAAACAACAATTACATGGAAAGGATGGGTTGGAGGTTGATTGCCACAAAATCCTGATTGATGAAGTAATAAAACCGAATTTCTGTCTACCCGTACGATTTGCTGGTATGGAAACATTAGGGCAAAATTTTGGAAAAGCGATTCCTTGGCCAAAGTATGGTGTTCAGTTTACCGAGCATGCTAAGAAGGTTAGTTGCTTGGCTTGTTTGATTTGTAAGTCAAATATACATAAACCAATCTATCAATTATATGAATCACCGATCCAAGTATAAATTAGAGAACCTAGAAAAAAATAAAAACATGTGTAACTTTCAAAAGTAACTAATAACTCTTTTAATCTTATGCATAACCCTACCAGTAATTCACAACCAACTACTTCTCTGCGTAAGTCTCCTTCACGTAGCAACCCTTCTGATGGATCTAAGAAGCAGTCTCCTAATCTTATGCAGAACTCTACCAGTAATTCCAAACCAAATCCTTCAATATCTCTAGAGAAGTCGTGCACATCTACGGCAGAACATCTGGATAAGACATCTAATGGAGTATGTTTTTTTTGATTTTTTTTTTCTTCGTAAATCTATATTGATAATTCTAGCATCTTCTTTTTATATGATGTTCATATGCCGTATCTCCGCAGAAAGCAAAATACGACTTTTGGAATGGATCTAAGGGAAACGTCGTTGCTAGAGGCAGTATTTTACCTATGGCGCCTAACCAGAAAATACATGGACAAGATCTTCCTAGTTACTGTTATGCTGTCAATATTCAGGAGGTTATAGTTCCATCGTTCGTGTTAACCGAACCAAGTGGTGAGTTTAAGTTATTAGGGGAAGCTAAAGATGGTTTTGTGGCATGGCCAAAAGATAATTGTTCCATCTCTGATGACAAGGTTAGTTTCTTAGCTCTTTTGCTTTGTTAATCAAGTATATAAATAGTTTTATATAAATCGTGTATTCAGTTTGATTAAAGAATAAGTACGAGATATAAATATATTAACACCTAAATGGAACATGAATGCCAGTGTAAATTTGAAATTTGATATTTGGTTACGGATTTTATTATGGGCGTCAGCTGTGAAAAATGTCGCGGCCTTCAGTGAAGTTGGCTTTATTACATTGTTGGAAAAATGACTTTTGTCTGTCTCTTGTTGAGAATTCACATGACAGACGAATTCTCCTTGGATTTAGAATATATATATATATAATGCATTTAATCTCTTGCTGCAGGAAACTCCACAGCATGGAAAACCTCATGAGCAACCAGAACCAGTTTTAGATTCTGAGAAGAAATTGGACAGTGAAAAACTGAATGAGGAGCACCTAGCAGTCAATCCACATTCGGGGAGTCATGCATCTTCTGAAAAGATTTCTCAGAAGACTAAAAAGGCGCAGAGAAGGTTATATGTACCAACTATGCAGAAGGAATTGCAACTTTCAGCTGCGCACCAGAGGAAGGCAAGGTTTGGCACGTCGAGAATGTCACAACCTGATCCATTGCATGCAGAGACACCACCATCAAAAAAGTTGAAGAAAAACTGATGATTTTTGGATAAATGCTCATCTAACAAGTTCTTTTCTTTTTTAAACAGGGTTTTTGATGTGTGAACTTTTAGTTTACGTATTTTTTAAGTACTGCACTAGATGCATGCTTTTTACGCTGATAGATAGGTTGACATTTATATGATGAATGATTCACGCTGAATTTTTATGTTTTCTGGAAATGATGAACATGAAAATGGATGGGTTTAGTTTATTTATCTTTAGTAGCTAATTGTATGATTGATTACCAATCCAGATGAACCATGGGCTGTTATTATGAAGGAAAAATATTTTCATGTTGTTAATCCTTTAACTGATATTGTGAACAAACAGGGGTCTTGGATTTGGCAAGGCATATGCACAAGTTTGAATATAATTAAAAGACACTACATATGGGAGATAAGTGATGGTACTTCTGTGCAAATTTGGAAAGATACTTGGATTCCAAATATGCATAGACCTCAAGATACTCATGTTAGCTCTTTTAATATGAAAATTGTGAATCAGCTCATTGACTAATACTCTAAGTCTTGGAATTCTGATATTCTGAATGCTTTGTTTGATGAAGATACTGTTAAAAGGATTACTGACATAAGAATTCCTATTGCAGGTAAAGATAAGCTGAGATGGGAGCCTTCCAGCAATGGAATGTTTACTATAAAATCTGCTTACAATGCCATCTTGAATGAAAACTTAGCTACTAAGCCAACTAAGAACAACTTAGACATCTGCTGGAAATCCTTTTGGAGATATAAGCTACCTCCCAGAATTCAGTATTTTATATGGAAATTCCTACATGGTTGCATTAGTACTAAACATAGACTTGCTAGGTTCACTAAACATAAAGATATTAGATGTGCTATTTGTAGTGGTAACCCTGAAACTATTCAACATTTGTTCTTTGATTGTCATCATGTCAGACATATATGGGATTCAGTAGACTCTATACTATCTACTATCCTCCAGGGTCTAGACTTACAAAATTGGATAAGTGGTTTCTTTCTAAAGGCAAACAATGGTATGCCCAAGGATTTTAGTCTGTATGAGAGTGCCAGTTTCATTTTGTGGCTAACCTGGAAGGCTAGATGTGATACAGTTTTTGAAAAACAAGCCATTTAACAATAACATTGTTATAAACAATATTGTCAGGCAGATTGAGGACTGGAAAAGGGCTAAAAGTATGCAAACTAGTAGCAACGGTGCTTTGAGAATAATTGATAAGAACTGTAAGGCTCCTATAGATGATATATACAAATTGAATTTTGACGCTTCCTATATTGATAAAGTTGTATTATCAGGATGGGGACTGATTTGTAGAGATTCTGCAGGAAACAACCATGGACTGCGAGGAGGTGCATCTCTAGCCATTGATCCAGAGCAAGCTGAAGCGCATTCTCTCCTAGAAGCAGTACAATGGGATCACAGTAAGGGATGGCGAAAAATTCACTTGGAAAGAGATTGTCAGAATGTTATAGCAGCTGTGAATGGGAAGGCTACAGCAGTTAAATGGACAACATATAATTTAATCCATGATGCATTAGTTATATTAAGTTATTTTGATTCTTGGGTTTGCACTTATGCCCATGGGGATGCAAATCATATTGCAGACTCTATAGCAAAGTATGCAAGAACTCAAACAATTTTCTTTTGTTGGTTTAATAATCTGTCTGTATGGATCAATCTTCTGATTCAACAGGATAAAAACAATATGTAAGCTTGCTTATCAATATATTTATTCTTTCCAATTAAAAAAAATACTGTATGATTAGAAGAATACGTTTCCTACATAGGTGCCACTAATAATTCATACGTTTCCTCCCTAAACCAAGAATAATACAGGATACAACCCAGGTTAAAAATTTTAAGGAAAATATTATTCGAAATAGGAAAGTAATTCTTTTGTATGGCCTTTTCTCGAGTTGGTTAGAGATAGGAAACTGAATTTCGAAAATTTTGGGAAACAATTTTATCATAACTGTCTACGATATATTCTCTCATAAAATAAAGGAAACAGACCATATTGGTCACACTTCAAAAATTTGGAAATAAAAAAAGAAAAACACCAAAAATCTTTTGTTTAGCGTGCGATGAAAATGAATTTACTGGGCGGGATGATTTCAAAAGGAAAATCAATTCCCGCCTGATGGTTTGGTTAAACTCCAAAAAGAAAAAGAAAGATGAGTTCGATCTAATTTTTCAGTTTTTATTACTCGATTCATTCTCTCTTTGAAATCATAATTCTGCTACTATCTCTAATCTTTACAAGGAACCTACCTCTTCAGACTCGATCTTTGTTGTTGGTATTATTTCTACAACTGAAGATTAAATTGATGTTATATTTTTTATTCGATCTCATGGAATCAGATGTTAGATCTTATAGGTTTACTAGTTAAAGCATGATTAGGGTTTTTATTCTATTACTTCTTATATGTTTACTAGTTAAAGCATGATTAGGGTTTTTATTCTATCTTTACTATCTTTAATCTTTACAAGGAACCTACCTTTTCAGACTCGATCTTTGTTGTTGGTATTATTTATACAAACCATTATCGAATGGATATTAAACTGATGTTAGATTTTTTTTTCGATCTCATGGGATCAGATGTTAGATCTTATAGGTTTACTAGTTAAAGCATGACTAGGGTTTTTATTCGGATGTATCAAAGAACAAGTTAATGACGATGAGAGGTGATTTTATTTTGTTACAACAATACTGTTTTAGGCTTAAGTTACATACATGAACTATTATAAGATTTAGGTAAGGATCTTTCTTTCATGTTACTTAGTTAGGCTTTACTAGTTAGTTAGGTTTTACAAAACTTAACGATGCTAATTGTTTTCTCGGGTTTTTGTTATTGTTTGGGTTTGATTTAGATATAGATCTACTTTGATGGAAGATGTTGTGTCAATCATATATATATATATATAAGGCTTCTCAGGATTTAATCATTTGAGTCCCTGTTACATGGCGAGCCTGTAACGTCTGCATTTTAAGTTTCCATTTTTAATGATACCATGTTGCTAGTTGGCCAATTTGACTATCATCTTCAAGCTAAAAATGGATAATCATTATTATGTGCTTTAGTACTCTTGGCTTTTGTAACAAAAAGTTATATAAGACCGTTTAACCGGTACCTTTCGCTTTGTGGATAACACAATATTCATGAGGATATTTTGTGTGTTGCAGTGATGTTTTAGCCTCAAGTTACGTGCATCAATGAGTTCATGTTTGTTTTCTTTTCATATAATAGAAAAGAGGTGTAACACATGTAGCATATCCTGTTAGGTTTAGCTAATATTTTCCAAAATAAGCTCAAATTCCTAACTGAGATGCACATACCTACACAGCTTTTGTCATGGCAGAAGATGATTACAACGTGCCCCAGAGGAGGACCAATGGGATGATGAGGTGGATTCTGATGGTGGCCATAGAATTGAATTCAGTAGTTACCTAGGCTATTTGTCCCATGATATGGTTTGCATAAAACATTTATGTTGGAAGGAAGTCCCTGCAACAACAAAACAAAATATGTGGGAGGAAATTATGGTATGCATATGCGGTTATCAATTCCTCGTTTTTGTTGTCGAACTGTGAGTCTGTGATGAACATAAATTAGTTGTTATTGTAGTTTCATTATGAGGTGCCCCATGAATATAAGCAAGCGGCCATGAAGCGTCTAGATGTTCAACTGCGGGACTTCAGAAGGAAATTATACAATAATCATGTAAAACCCTTCCTGGAAAGACCGGACAAACTAAAAACTTTCCCCAGAAAGTACGAAACGGTAATGGACCAAGAAGACTGGGACGAATACCTTAAGTATGTACTAGAATCGCCTATATTTAAGGTATGGAATACACATTGATTTTTCTAATTTGTGTTTCGTTCTTATTGTCTATCCCAGCATACTAATGAAATTATTTTTATTTCCTCTGCATGAAAAATTCGGAGAAGGGAACAAAGGCAGTATCACAATCCAAGTTCCCACATCGGACAGGACGAGGAGGATACTCGGGATTAAAACTAAAATTAGTAAGTCTGTTGTCTTAAACCAGTTACATGATCTTAAACCATATGTCTGAAATATGATATCAACTATATGAATCACGGATGCTAGGGTATATTTTGGAGAACCTTGTATATTTGTTACCTATTCAATTCATCAATGTCTTCGCATTCATGGTCTAAGAAGCAGTCTCCTAATCTTATGCAGAACTCTACCAGTAATTCCCAACCAAATCCTTTAATATCTCTAGATAAGTCGTGCACATCTATGGCAGAACCTATGGCTAAGACATCTAATGGAGTTTTTTTTTTATTATTTTTTTTCTTCGTAAATCTATATTGCTAATCCAAGCATATTCTTTTTATATGACGTTCATATGCCGTATCTCCGCAGAAATCAAAATACGACTTTTGGAATGGATCTAGGGGAAACGTCGTTGCTAGAGGCAGTATTTTTCCTAAGGTGCCTAACCATAAAATACATCGACAAGAGCTTCCTGAACACTGTTATGCTGCCAATATTCCGGAGGTCATAGATCCATCATTCGTGTTAACGGAACCAAGTGGTGAGTTTAAGTTATTAGGGGAAGCTAAAGATGATTTTGTGGCATGGCCGAAAGATAATTCTTCCATCTCTGATGACAAGGTTAGTTTCTTAGATCTTTTGATTTGTTAATCAAGTATATAAATTGTTTTACGTAAATCAATCGTTTATTCAGTTTGATTAAAGAATAAGTATGAGATAGAAATATATTAACGCCTAATGGAACATGAATGCCAGTGTAAATTAGAAAATTGATATTTGGTTACTGATTTTATTATGGGCGTCAGCTGTGAAAAATGGCTCGGCCTTCAGTAAAGTTGGCTTTATCACATTGTTGGAAAAATGACTTTTGTTTGTTTCTTGTTGAGAATTCATATGACAGACAAATAATTCATATGACAGACGAATTCGCCTTGGATTTGGAATATATATATATATATAATACATTTAATCTCTTGCTGCAGGAAACTCCACAACATGGAAAACCTCATAAGCAACCAGAACCAGTTTTAGATTTTGAGAAGAAATTGGACAGTGATAAACTGAATGAGGAGCACCTAGCAGTCAATCCACATTCGGGGAGTCATGCATGCAGCCTCTGAAAAGCTTTATCAGAAGACTAAAAAGGCGCAAAGAAGGTTATATGCACCAACTGTGCAGAAGGCATACCAACTTTCAGATGGGAAACAGAGGCAGACAAGGTTTGGCGCGTCGAGAATGTCACAACCTGATCCATTGCATGCAGAGACACCACCATCGAAAAAGTTGAAGAAAAACTGATGATTTTTGGATAAATGCTCTTTAATATTTTTTTTTTGCAAACTGCTAGACCAAAGCTCAACATTTTTTACTGTGTTATTAATAATAATATGAATTTTTGGCATATATGAATTTCATATTTAACCACAATTTATAAAGTATATAAGATAATTTGGATAGTGCCAGGTGGATGGTTTAGATGCGCCATATCTGAACGGCTTAGAGGCGTCACACGCGTAATATACACGCTTCGAGATTAATTGGCGTGGCTAAACATAACATAATGAAACATTAAGCAGATATAAATTGGCGTGGCTAAATATCATATAAAGACACGCTATATGGCGTGTCTATAGGTTCTCCGATGAACGGCTTCCAACGTTACATGTGGACGGTCAATGTTACATCTGAACGGTCAATATTGCATCATCTTAAACGAGATCCAATGGTACCTAATACAGTCACGTGGATGAAGGTAATTGTAAACTGGCGTGGCAAAATATCACATATAGCCACGCTATATGTCGTGTCTATAGGTTTCCAATGAACGACTCACAACGTTACATGTGGACGGCGTAGGATGCATATAATTTAACGGTCAATATTGCATCATCTAAAATGAGATCCATCATTCCTAATACGGCCACGTGGATCAAGGTAATTGTAAATTGGCGTGGCTAAATATCACATATAGCCACGCTCTTTGGGGCGTGTCTATAGGAAATTGGTGAATGGCTCACAACGTTACATGTGGACGGTGAAGGATGCATATAATTGAACGGTCAATATTGCATCATCTTAAATGAGATCCAACGATTCCTAATACGGCCACGTGGATCGAGGTAATTGTAAATTGGCGTGGCTAAATAGCACATATAGCCACGCTATATGGGGCGTGTCTATAGGATATCCAATCAACGGCTCACAACATTACATGTGGACAGGGAAGGATGCATATAATTTAACGGTCAATATTGCATCATCTTAAATGAGATCCAACGATTCGTAATACGGCTACGTGGACCAAGGTAATTGGAAATTGGCGTGGCTAAATATCACATATAGCCACGCTCTATGGGGCGTGTCTATAGGATATCCAATGAACGGTTCACAATGTTACATGTGGATGGCATTCAACGGTTCCTAATGCAACCACGTGGATGAAAGTAAGTGAAATTGGCGTGGCTAAAACATAACATATAACCACGTTAAACCTATATGGCGTGTCTATCGGATAACCAATGGCTACGCCAAAAAGCAATTTGCGTGTCTAAAGTGAACCAAATAGGCACGCCAAAGCGCAATTTGCGTGTCTATAGTGAATCAAATAGCCACGCCAAAAGCAATTTGCGTGTCTAAAGTGAACCAAATAGCCATGCCAACAAGCAATTTGTGTGTCTAAAGTGAACCAAATAGCCACGCCAAAAAGCAATTTGCGTGTCTATAGTGAATCAAATAGCCACGCCAAAAGAATTTTTTGTGTCTATAGTGAACCAAATAGCCACGCCAAAACAATAAATCGTCTGTCTATAGAGTACCAGTACTTAAGTTTTTGGGACCATATATAGCAACGCCTATATGGCTCTAGCGTGTCTATTTCATGCAGAAATAGACACGCATGGCAGGCGTGGCTATAAGCTACCTAAAACCACGCAAGTAGAAGTCACGCCTAGTCCAAACTGAAGTGGCGTGACAAAACCCCCATGGAAACGCCAATTTGACGTGGCAAAAGGGTCTCTGTGTACTAGTGAAAGGGGTATGAGATCTGGTGCAAGTGAAGATGAATTTTGTTATGTGGAGGTTGTAGCTCAAGAAGAAATGTTTGTCAACGGTTTGTTGGTGGATTTGAGACAATGATTACAGGGTCTGTGTTGTAATGATGCAAGATGCAACAGTGGAGAATAGGTTTGAATGATTGAGGTTGAATTGGTCGTACAGGGGCAGCTGAGTACATTAGGTCTTGCTGTTGAAGATTGCACTGGTGTTGGTAAATATGCAATAGGGAGCTGTGAACTAATGTTGTGACTTGATGTTGAAGCAAGGAGATATAGCAGACAGAAGAGATATTGAGCTGAGCCATGTAGAATGGATGGGCAGGGTTATATTGCAGTGCAGGTGGTATGACGAGATGACGTTGTTAAATTATGAATGTATGATATTGCGGGGAGGCTTAGATTGTGCTGCTGACTGAATTGGTGGCTGGTTTGAGTCAGTGTTGAGAATGCAATTGCAGAGAATGGATTATGGCTCAAGTGGTTATGCAAGAGTACAGTTGAGCTGAATTGTGCAGCTGAGAAGATTACAAGGGTTGTGAGTCTGATGCCATGAGCTTGTGGTTGTGCTTGTCTGCCGAGATGAATGAGGAGATGGGTTAGATGATAAGGAGAATGATAAAGGTGGTACTGTGATGCAAGAGGTTCCGGTGGATATGTTCAGTTCAAAGAAGTTGAAGCTCGAGTCTACGGAAGATGTCACAGGAATTTGGAGATTTGGAGATTCTGCTATTGTTGATGATGGCTGGAGGAAAGGAGTTGTTGATTTCTAAGGTTGGAGGTCTTAAAGATGCCGCAGACATGGGAAAATGGGTGAACTACAAAGGATGAATGGAAATGAACTGGTGTTGCTGTGTGTGCTGCCATGGTTTTGGTAGTGGAAAAAATGGGAGTATGATATATGCCGTAACAGATGGGGGTTCGATCTATGGAATTGCAGGCAGTGGAGTTGCAGATGATATAAAACTGTGGGGAAGAACTAATGGCCTGAATGTGCCGGAAACATGGCAGAACAGTCAGAACCTTGGCTGAATCGGAGTCAGCCTAGTTGACTCACCGATTTAGTTGCTTACTCAGATGGACTTGGGCTCTGATATTTGGGCTCTTATGTAGCAGAAGAAACAAGAGCCTATGCGTTTGGAAATGGCTCATATTTGGAAATAATGAAGGCAGGGCTATATAAAGGAAGGAGTTCTATTCTTTAAAAAAGGATCTTATCTTATCTTTGAATCTTATCTCTTCTTCTAGTTTTGTTCTAGGGTTTAAAAACATGATAGGTTTTCTTTTCCTTCTTGTTATGAACTCCACTCACATGTTTAGATAATTCTCTTTTGGTTAAGGAATAAGTTTGAGTTCCAACCATGATATTTATGCAATGAATTAGTTTTGTCTCCATATTTTGTTGCTTATGATTCACTTTTAATATTGTTATATGATTTGAATGCATGTTTAGTCGAGTCGCGAATCGATTGAATTAGTTTTCATCTCTATTGCTAAATTAGGGTTATTATACGCAAAACTGATAATTCTTAATTGCAAGTAGCATAATTGTGAGTATTGCTTGTAGTGATACATCCTAGTATTCACAAGTGGATCATAACCTTTGTTAAAACGGATTAGTGCTTTTAGACGTTCGCTTGCATTGATTAATCTTATTTCATAGAACTTAGTGCTCTTAGGGAGTTAAACTTAATTGTGCTTTTACACTTTAGGTTGCTTTCTAGGTAGAATTCACATTCGCATCTTTTAATGTGTTTGTTGGTGACAAGAGGAAATTAGCGGGATATTCTTGCAATCAAGGTATCCTAGGACTTTTAATAAATTGAGATTAAATATCAATTCTAGTTATTGTTTCAAATACATGTTTGTGAATGAAAACCAATCCTTGACCAATATTATAATCTTATTGATTTTGCTTTATTTATTTGTTTTGCCATTATTTTATTTTAGTATATAAAAATCAGAAAATCCCCCTGGATTTACATAAGAAACCGAAACATATTGGCAACCTAAGACCTCTCTGTGGGAACGATCCTTTCTTGCCCTTGCTTCATAATATATTTTGAGTAGTAAGAAACTGTAATTATTTTTGACGCCTACGACAGCGACCAAATTTTGGCGCCGCTTCCGGGGAGGCAGCGGTTGTCACTTGTTTTTGGTTTCTTGTTTTCTTGTTTTTAGTTTTGTTTTATTTTCTGGTTTTTAACCTTGTTTTGAGAATCGTGTTTCAGGTACTTATTTCTCATGGATGGAGCATATTGGAACAATGGATACGGTTTCCAACAATCTCAACAACATGACAACTTCCAACAATTCCAGGGGTATAATCAAAACCAATTCATTGGCTATGACCAATATTCCATGGATCCTTATGGTTTTCCTCAACAACCTTATGGAGGGTATGTGTGTGAACAACCACAAGGATGGGAGGATTCTTATGCTCGTGAACAAAAAGTCTCTGACTTTCTAGCCAAAGTTTCCAACTTTGTACAACAAGAGTTCCAAAAAGATAAAGAGGCTACAGAAGAGCAACTCCAAGAACTTCGTGAAGGTATTGCTAACTTACAAAGAGGTATTGATCAAATCAAAGAAGAAAGATATGAGGAAGAACTTTGCTTTAAAAACAATAACTATTCTAATGTGCCTATGGTTTGTGATGAATATTTGATTGATGCTAATGTTGAAAAGGGCCAACCTTTGGGGTCTTTCGTTGATAATTGTGTAGCTACGTCAACTCTTGATCTTACTAATGATCATTCACCTATTCAAAAGGATGAGATTGAGATTAGCAACAGTAAATTCAGAGAGAACCAATCTTATGTTAACTATGAAAGTGATGATGATTATGAAGATACATTTCTTGAACCAACTCATGGTGACATTTCCCAAAGGTGTACAACAGAATCTTTTTGGGATCAAAATGAAGACGAAGAGGAATATGTTGACACTTGTGTAGATTACTCAAGCATTGATCTTAATAATGATCAAGATCCTATTCAAAGGGTGGAGCTTGAGGATGATGCATTTTTGAGTCTTCTAAAAAAGTTCCTTATAGCGAAATTTGCAGCCGAAAAAGAGTTTGAGCCTGATGATGACGAGTATGTTGAGAATGTGACCGATTTTACCAATATTGTGGAAGACCCAATTGAGCTTGCAAAGAATTGTAATGATGATGTTTATGTCGAGACTTTGGTTAAGGCAGAAACGGACGAAGAATGGTTGCAAGGTTTGATAGAGGACCATGATATAAAAGAGGTGATTAATTCACTTGAGTTTTTCAAGGATGAAGAGGATTATGTGATACAAGAGATTGTGCAAGGTTTGTCTAACCCTTTGCATATTGTTTCTTCTCCTTTACCTCTTATTGGTATGAATGTATGTACTTCGAGAATATTGTTGAACGACTTTGTTTCTCGATTTCCGCCATTAGAAACATTTGATTCTCATACTATGGATGTTTGCAAAGAAGAAACCATAGAAGTTCCTGATTTTTATGTTATTTATACACTTCCAAGTGTATAAAAGAATAAGTGTGGGGGAAACTTCTATTGGTTAATATCTTCGTTTATGTTTTATGAAACTGATATTTGTGTGAAGCTAGTGTTTGCAAAACAGGTTACGTGGAAGGATCCCCAACTTTTCAGATTGTTGGTATATGGGGAATGAATCTTGCAAGGTTATAGTCGGGCTGACGGCTTTAAACCAAGCGCTAAATGGGAGGCAACCCACATGATGAGTATTTCTTGTCTTGTATTTATTTCTTGTCTTGTTTTTAGCTTTTTCTTGTCTCGTATTTACTTTTTCTGATTTCTTGTCGCATATCATTATATGATTTCCCACCTTGACTTTGTTTGGACGATTCAATTTACATTGAGGACAATGTAAAGTTTAAGAGTGGGGGAGTGGTTAAGCATTTGCATTGTAAATTTTTCATTTTTTTCAACTTTTGTGTAAATTAGTGAATAAAAAAAAACTCCAACTTGTAGTTAGTTTAGAGTCACATAGTATACATGTCGCTAAGATTACATCGAGATTCTCATAAGAGTGACTGAACTTAGAGATGACAGAGAACATGATCGGGTTTCTTACTTGTATGAGATTTAAAGTTGGATTTAACCATCCCAGTGGCAAATTAGGTGCAGACTAAAATTCGGTATTAGAGTTGTGGTCCCCTATAGTGGAGACTACCAATGTTACATAATGTGAGGCACCGACCTTCAATTCTTTGTACCTGTCTAAATATGTGCTTTTAGAGTGTGTGTCACCGTACGTAAACTCCGGGTAGAATGGTGAGCTACCCAATTTCCCACCAATAGAAGCACTATTTTGATCTCTTAAGTGCTATTTTATCAATCATGATGGTGACATCGAATTGCTATCTTACATACCACTTGTAATCTTGTTTGCAGTTAGCACCATCCACTTTATCTCTCTCTACATCAACAGGTCCATAAAAACACTATCATCATCAACAAGAGGAGAATCACAAATTCGAAGGAAAGTTGAAGACGTTCAAGGTTTACAAACAACGGTACAGAAATGAGCAGATTTCAGATTCAAGTAAAGCAACAAGACAAGGAGCAGAATTCTTACAAGTTGAAGACTATTGTACAAGAGCGAATATTATCAAGAGGAGAATCCAAGAAGTTTATGATATCGAGACATACAAGTTGTGGAGAATCGAGCGGTAAAGTACTTACACCATGGCCTTTGTACTTGCATTTTATTTTATCTTTATTTTTATTTGTTAATTTGTATTTTATTTTCTCTTGTCAAAAAAAAAACTTGGGACATGGTCATCACTATGCTAGGTACCTTGTCAAAAAAAAATGAAAAAAAAAAAAGACAAGAGAAAATTTCTTTAGGTTCATTCTTAGTTCTATTATTTTATCTTGTTTTGTTTTCATTTTGTATTTGTTATATTTTTCTTGTCTCAATAAAAAAACAAAAACTAAACAATAACAAAAAAAAAAAAAAAAAAAAAAAAAAAAAAAAAAAGAAAAAAAAAAGAGACAAGAAAAATCTTTTGTATTATATTTTGGGTTTGTATCATTTTGGTTTGTTTTTAGTTTTGTTCTTTCAATAAAGCCAATGGAAGAAGAAATATCCACAATGAAGTTTCAAGCAACAAGGAATTAGAGGAAAGAATCACATTGTCAAGATTCTACGAAGTTCAAGATTTCATCATCAAGAGTTGAAAACGGAAGAAGAAGATGAAGACAAGGATTGAAGACCGAAGACGTTTCTATGGATATTGTTAGAGTGGTGCTAACTGCACGTCGAACGGATAACGAGGTAAGTAAGCATATTCCCACCTTCATTAAGTGGTTGATTTCCTTTCTTAGAGATCATCAGAAAATGGTTTTTTAAAATGAATAAAAGATGTGGTTTTCAAAACATTTCGGAGGGTTTTGCCTTCCTACTATTCAACGTGTCGCAGGATTCTC
Source organism: Papaver somniferum (assembly GCF_003573695.1). Taxonomy (NCBI): domain Eukaryota; kingdom Viridiplantae; phylum Streptophyta; class Magnoliopsida; order Ranunculales; family Papaveraceae; genus Papaver; species Papaver somniferum. The sequence goes on from NC_039366.1 coordinate 45,095,156, forward strand.
TTTTCACTCCTACCTGGACACATGTGTGACCCATAAAAAGCTATTTATTATTGAGAGCAACTTCATAAAACCCTTTCTTGTGAGGCAGAGTCGATACTTTTGATCACTCCGAACCCGAATTTCTTTCGATAAGGGATGTTTATTTCTCTCTCAACTTTTAAGGATGAGATTGTGTTCATTTATGTGTCTAACTTCTTATGACTAGTGTGCAGAATCTCTATGTCTTCTTAGCGCGTTGGATGCTATCATTTCGGAGAACTAGTAAGTTGGAAAAGTAGGTTTTGTGGGTATATCTCTAGTAAACCCTCACGAGACTATAACTCGTCCACTAGGGACACCTAGGGGTTTAAAGGCTTGTTATACGTGCTAAGTGTGACCGTAGCCTCGACGACACGGACTTGTATGTATGTTTTAGAATTGGTTTGTTTGATTTGCTCGAGGACTAGCAAAGTCTAAGTGTAGGGGAATTTGATAGGTGTTATAAACACCTTGTTATTTATCTATTGTTTATGCTTTCTTTGCTACTTTTCTTGTAAATTATGTACCTTATGATTGCTTTTGAGTTATTTAGGTACTATGGAGTCATTTGGAGCGGAAGAAGAAGAAAGTACTCAATTTGGAGTAAAAAGGTCAGAAAGGTCATTCACAGGGGAGCATTATCTGCAGTCAGACGAGCGTTAAGGGACAGCCTTATATATGTTTCAGAAATGATGGCTGCCAATTGGTGGCCCGTATCCATTTTCTGGGTGTTTTAGCAATTTTGGCTATTACCTAGCGCTAACCTCACGAGAATTGTCTTTCTCATTTCTTTTCGAACCCACCTGAATTCTAGAAAGAAGAAGAAATGGAGGCTCAAATGTTCTCTGAACTGTGTCCTCCTGAGATTGAAGAGATGATGATGATTCTGTAATGAAGAAGAAGACTACGCTGCTGAATCGAGAAGAGAGTAATGTAATAGGAAATGGGTTACACTTGGATTCACAGTTAGGGTTTGTATTGAAGGTTGCTGAGATGAACAAGAAATCAAGATCGAAAGGATGTACTGATGCTCAAGTTACAGAATGGATCGAGAATACCACAAGGAAGTTAGGGTCTGGTGGTACTGAAATTGGATTCGATGGAATCTGATGTATCTGGTGATGAACAGGAACTGGTTTGATTATGGCGATTAGGGTTCCTGAGAAATCATAGAAGGAAGATTGATTGAAGGGTTTATAAGAAGAATTTGATGATAAGGAAAGATGGGTTTGAGCTGAATTTGTTCTTTGGCAGAGAGATGACCGAAAATTGGGTATGAGCAGAATTGTGTTGCTGTCATGGTTTGTTTGTTTGAAGTGAAGCATAGGCCTGGAACGCCTGGTAAATGAATGAATGGGAATGAGGAATAGATGTATGTTAGGAGCTGCAATTGAATGAACTAATTAGATGAATGTCTAGTTCAGAGTTGCAGGTGCAAGTAATGGCAGATATGTTGTTGTTGCTGCAGTTGGCCAAGTGGGTACAGGTTGAATACTGCAGATGAGGAATTGGTGGAATCTGTGAAGCATTAGAAGATGGCAGAGCAGGTCTGAATTGCATTGGTGTTAACCTGCGATAGGGGTATGAGATCTGGTGCAAGTGAAGATGAATTTTGTTATGTTGAGGCTGTAGCTCAAGAAGAAATGTTTGTCAAGAGTTTGTTGGTGGATTTGAGACAATGATTACAGGATTTGTGCTGTAATGATGCAAGATGCAGCAGTGGAGAATAGGTTTGAATGATTGAGGTTGAATTGGCCGTGCAGGGGCAGTTGAGTACATTAGGTCTTGCTGTTGAAGATTGCACTGGTGTTGGTAAAGATGCAAGAGGGAGCTGTGAATTAATGTTGTGACTTGATGTTGCGGCAAGGAGATATAGCAGACAGAAGAGAGATTGAGCTGAGCCATGTAGAATGGATGGGCATGGTTATATTGCAGTGCAGGTGGTATGACGAGATGACGTTGTTAAATTATGAATGTATGATATTGCGGGGAGGCTTAGATTGTGCTGCTGACTGAATTGGTGGCTGGTTTGAGTCAGTGTTGAGAATGCAATTGCAGAGAATGGATTATGTCTCAAGTGGTTATGCAAGAGTACAGTTGAGCTGAATTGTGCAGCTGAGAAGATTACAAGGGTTGTGAGTCTGATGCCATGAGCTTGTGGTTGTGCTTGTCTGCCGAGATGAATGAGGAGATGGGTTAGATGATAAGGAGAATGATAAAGGTGGTACTGTGATGCAAGAGGTTCCGGTGGATATGTTCAGTTCAAAGAAGTAGAAGGTCGAGTTTACGGAAGATGTCACAGGAATTTGGAGATTTGGAGCTTCTGCTATTGTTGATGATGGCTGGAGGAAAGGAGTTGTTGATTACTAAGGTTGGAGGTCTTAACGATGCCGCAGACATGGGAAAATGGGTGAACTACAAAGGATGAATGGAAATGAACTGGTGTTGCTGTGTGTGCTACCATGGTTTTGGTAGTGGAAAAAATGGGAGTCTGGTATATGCCGTAACAGATGGGGGTTCGAGCTTATGGAATTGCAGGCAGTGGAGCTGCAGATGATATAAAACTGCAGGGAAGAACTAATGGCCTGAATGTGCTGGAAACATGGCAGAACAGTCAGAACCTTGGCTGAATCGGAGTCAGCCGAGTTGACTCACCGATTAAGTTGCTTACTCAGATGGACTTGGGCTCTGATATTTGGGCTCTTATGTAGCAGAAGAAACAGGAGCATATGCGGTTGGAGATGGCTCATATTTGGAAATAATGAAGGCAGGGCTATATAAAGGAAGGGGTTCTATTCTTTAAAAAAGGATCTTATCTTATCTTTGAATCTTATCTCTTCTTCTTCTACTTTTGTTCTAGGGCTTAGAAACATGATAGGTTTTCTTTTCCTTCTTGTTATGAACTCCATTCACATGTTTAGATAATTCTCATTTGGTTAAGGAATAGTTTGGAGTTCCAACCATGATATTTATGCAATGAATTAGTTTTGTCTCCATATTTTTTTGCTTATGATTCACTTTTAATATTGTTATATGATTTGAATGCATGTTTAGTCGAGTCGCGAATCGATTGAATTAGTTTTCATCTCTATTGCTAGATTAGGGTTATTATACGCAAAAGTGATAATTCCTGATTGCAAGTAGCATAATTGTGAGTATTGCTTGTAGTGATACATCCTAGTAGTCACAAGTGGATCATAACCTTTGTTAAAACGGATTAGTGATTTTACACGTTCGTTTGCATTGATTAGTCTTATTTCATAGAACTTAGTGCTCTTAGGGAGTTAAACTTAATTGTGCTTTTACACTTTAGGTTGCTTTCTAGGTAGAATTCACATTCGCATCTTTTAATGTGTTTGTTGATGACAAGAGGAAATTAGCGGGATATTCTTGCGATCAAGGTATCCTAGGACTTTTAATATATTGAGATTAAATATCAATTCTAGTTATTGTTTGAAATACATGTTTGTGAATGAAAACCAATCCTTGACCAATATTATAATATTATTGATTTTGCTTTATTTATTTGTTTTGCTATTATTTTATTTTAGTATATAAAAATCAGAAAATCCCCCCTGGATTTACATAAGAAACCGAAACATATTGGCAACCTAAGACCTCTCTGTGGGAACGATCCTTTCTTGCCCTTGCTTCATAAAATATTTTGAGTAGTAAGAAAGTGTAATTATTTTTGACGCCTACGACAGCGATCATACAATCGGCTTAGCAAAAGAACTAAGGTGCTTAGTCAGTTTTTGATTTGCTAAACTATTGGGAAAAATTGCTTCTGGCAATTGTTTCCTTGATAACACATCAAAAAAAAATTACTTTGTAGTTTCGGTTTTGATATGGGTTATCTAAAATGGTGTGTGGAACCCTCGTGCTTAACTCTTATAGGTTGCAAGTCTTTTAAGATTTGTAAGATCCTTTCGGTTTGTCCTTTATTTGCTCGTACCTTTGTCATTTTGTGACAAAAAAGGGGAGAAATATATGGAGTAAACAAGTGATTTGGTATCACTAAGGAAAGGACAATGGTGCTTAAACGTTATATGTAACGAAAGAATAAAGTATAGACTAAGGGGGAGTAACATATCATATTGATACTTGTGGTTATCTTAACTACAAAGGAAATAACAAAGACGTGGGGATTGAAAATCTACCTATCTTACCTTTAGGGGGAGTATTAGCTTTGTTATTATAATGTCAACAGAGGCATTTGTGGATTGAATGTATATATGTTATTGTGTTGTTGAAACTTGGAATCAAGCGTATGTATAATGAATTCTTGTAATTTGTTTATCCATATGATGTAAGAGTTTTGTTACTAGAATTGACAAAGGGGGAGGTTTTTAGAGCATAGCTCGGTTGAACCCACCAAGCGTTGGTATGACAAGTTTGGTTGTCATATTTTAGTGAATCAAAACTCATTTAAAGAGTCGCTTGATTATTTACTAGAGTCAACTTCGTATATGTTAGCTAGAAAGTTATTAGGATATGAGACATACAAGTATTACTCGAAGACTTGAAGAATGTGAAGAAGTAAAGTGCTACAACGACGACATCATCCTTCCTCTTGAGGTTAGTAATATTTTGACTTGAATTGTTTCATTCCTAACTCAAGTCGTGCTATATTGAAAACATAACTGCGAAGCTGTGAATGATTATAGTCGTGTTAGACGTAGTATTAAGGAATTGTAATACGAAGTATAACGCCTATCTTTTGAACTTCATATATAAGACATCGACCTAATCATATGAATGTTATTGTGATTATGTATGGGTATGGGTGAAGATTTCGTTTTAGGAACCAATGTTTTACATTCGTTTAAAGGAAGTACATTCATAAAATTATTTTGTGAATCGAAAGGGAAATCGCTAGGTTTATTGGTGTTATTATTCATTGCAAATCTTTGGATTACCAATATGTGTGTTTTAGTATAACCGCTCATAACTTGTTTATGTATCTTGGTAAAACTATTCACAATGCCCGACTTATGTATCAGTATGACTTTTATTAGTGAAATCAATCTTAAGTAATCACCTGAGATGGTATGATCGATATTTGTAATTGGTGTGACCATTCCTAGTCATTGGGTAACAGATCCTAGAACTTGGTGGGACTAATCACAAGATGTGTAATCGATCCTTGTAGTATGTTAACAAGTATTAGTAACTGGTGCAACCGATCCTATAACTTGTGCAACCGATCACACGTAAGTACCATAGATAAGTGGTAACCGATCCTGGTACTTAGTTATCCATTTTATGGAAACTAGTGTAACCGATCCTAGTAGCCACTTGGAGGTAGAACTGAACTTGTGTTTGGTAGAATCGTCAAACCCATGAATGGTGATTGAATGTTTTTGATCAATCACATAGTTTTTGGAAATCAGATGAACCAATTTTAAACTCGCTTGGAAGTGTGGCAAATTGGTTCCAAGATTGTAAATATGAAAAAGGATTTACCAAGTAAAGATGTCGACATGCTTTGAACATGTGCAGTAATTCTTATCTATTATTGTTCGAAGATATTCCTTAATAACTAAAGGAGAATCCCGGATCGAAATAAATTGAGAATCTTTTAATTAAGGTTTTTAGTTTTATATGCTTTTAATTTCTAGCAATTAAATGCATATCTTTAGAAAATAAAAATTGGTGATGTGCATTTACTTATTCGAGATTTTCTAATGAGATTTCGGTCAATATTTGGACAGAGCATTTCCAGGAATTATGAAAACTGATTTTGGCTTTATTGCATATCTTTGAGAATATTCGGTTTTGGAAATTCCTTGGTCTATAAATATTGAAGTTTGCATTTCAAGCAAACTAATCCTCAAAGCCAGCAAAACTACCTAATTGTGTTGTTACTGGTGGAGCCGTCTATTCGGAGAGGAAAGTACCCCTAATTAGGAGAAATGTCTTACCACCGCTCGTTTTAAAGACTTCTTTGGGATTGAGAAGCTCTACGAGTACCGTTGGTGGGAAACTAGATAATTGCAGTTTATTATTAGTTTTCGATTGATTTGATTGACTAACTGTTGTTGAACTTTGATTGCACCTAGTTTGTTTATGCTTGATAATCTTCTCTTCTGATATAAGATTCACTCAAACTAGATCGAAGTATCGACGGGGATCTTTAGACTGTTTGTAGATCTAAAGACGTCTTGTGATAATCCATCGTTAACAGACTTCGTTCATGTGTGTGATTTATCAAAAGAGATTCAAGTTGTTTGTGTGCAGGTGTTCATTGAAGATCTAAGAAGATTTGAAGACAAAGAATTATTTGAGTTCATAATCTTTGGCGTGCACAAAACTTGATCGGATGGGGATCCAAATATAATCGGTTTATCTTTTGATAGATTGGATTGATTAGTTGTGTAGATCGGCATCAGTATTTAGTATCTTGATCAGATCCTATTATTGATTGCATAGTCTAAACAATCACTTTGGTAGTTGTTGAATAGATTGATCTAAGAACCCGACAAAGGAGTTTATTGGGATAAACGGAAGAGCCTTTTGTCAAAATCATATCACGTTGTTTGAAAAGAATTGTTACCGAACAGATTTGTTGTTCCTTTACTGTTTGGAATACGAACCAAAGGAATTGTTCCAAGTGCGTGACTTATTGCAAGTTGGAGGCGCAGGGATAATGAGGGAACTAGGTGAAATATAGGTTTAGTTGCTTGGTCTCAACTATACGAAGTTGGTTTATATTTTGTATAGCGGCTTAATTCCGAGAGTATTCAATTCTGGACAAGGTCCCGGGGTTTTTCTGCATTTGCGGTTTCCTCGTTAACAAAATCTTGTTGTGTCTTTTACTTTCTATTTCTGCAATTATAATTGTTTTTATTATCATTAGAAGTAAAATACACAAACGTTAATTTCTAATTACTTGATAGCAATCCTACAGTGTTTGGTTAAGTCCGAACCTATTATCAAGTAATCATACTTCGGTGTTGTATTGTCTCGATCTTGTATCCATAGTCAATCACGCAAGTTATCTTGTTGTCGTATTGTCTCGATCTCGTATCCATGGAAGATCACACGAAGTGTGAACCGATTCGTTGTATTGTCTCGACTCAGTCCATATACAATCACTTTCGGAGAAAAGACTTATATGTGGAAAAGTTTTAGATTGAGGTATATTTGGGGTACCCTCGTCTTTTCATCCAGGAAAACCACATAGGACAAAACCTGAAACGAATGAAAAAGAGTACAATTTTCGACGATTTATGGATGCTAACTCAATTATATGATACAAAAAGCAACCATCAAAATAGATACTTAAATCTATATCATGTATCACAGATAGTTGAAGTTCATTCAAGCATAATTTTTTATTTTTTTTTGATAAAGAAAATTTTATTGCTTAAGAAGAGATATAGTTTTGATCTTTAGAAATAAGATCACAAAATACTGGAGCAAAATTCTCAAATTGCAAGATGTTCATAGCCGTCTCTCTGACATTTTTGGCTATTGCATATGCAACTTGGTTATGTTCTCGCCTAGTGAAAGAAAAATTACAATAATTAAAAGTGGAACTTAAGTGTTTAATCCCTTTTATTAAATTCTTGTTCTCCCAGGATATGTAGCCTAGATCTTCAGTGATAGCTTTGATGACAACCTCAGCATCAGCTTCAACATGAATCCTCTGCAAGACGTCCATAGTCGTCTCTCATACATTTTTGGCCATTGCATCTGCAACTTGGTTATCTTCTCGCCTAGTGAAATAAAAATTACAATAATTAAAAGTGGAACTTAAGTGTTTAATCCCTTTTATTAAATTCTTGTTCTCCCAGGATATGTAGCCTAGATCTTCAGTAATAACTTTGATGACAACCTCAACATCATCTTCAACATGAATCCTCTGCAAGTGCATCTCTTTCGCCCATAAGAGTGCTTCACGAACATCTAGACACTCTCCCTCTTATGCGCTTATGACTCTGTCAGCATAGGTTCCTCGAATTTCTTCACATGTTCCCGTTGAGTCACGCATCGCAATGCCAATTCCATTTTGATTAGTATGATAATCAAATAAAGTGTCAACATTAAATTTAGTAATACCTTGTGCAGGGGGTAACCAATTGTATGCATTATCATTATTGCAGTACGGAATATTATTATGATTTTCATGCAAATGAGAATCTAAGTGATAGTGAATTCTGTTAATAGATATGAATGAGTTTAGAGTGACTCCCTGGAATACTTTGCCACACCTATCCTTCCAAATTATATATCCAAGCACCAATCATCAAAGAGAAGAGCCACCTATCATCAAAAATTGAATTCCTTTCATCAAACCAACTAGTAACCCATTCTGAGACACTAATATTTTGATTTTTGACAGCATTTATATCAACATAGATACCTCTCCAGATTTTCCTAGCATGAGAGCATTCAAAAAGGAAATGTTCTATGGTTTCTGAGCTACCACCAAAAACTCCATAATGTGTATCAATGCTGTCATTATGTATTGCCAACTTAGTTCTAGTTGGATGGCATTCATGAATGCACTTCCAGGAAAAAAGATTAACTCTATGTGTAACTTATGTATTGCCAACTTATTTCCATAAAGATTTCCAGACTGCAGGTGGTATAGTTCTTTCATTGATATGTACTTCACTAGAGCCTTGAGTAAAATGATTGTAGGCACTTTTAACAGAGAATTAGGCAAGGAGATTGTCTTTCACCGTACATTTTCATTATCTGCATGGAAGTTTTATCTCAACTCATCTTGAAAGGTGAAGCTCTTAATCTTATTCAAGGTTTCAAAATTCGAAAAGATAGTCCTTTTGTATCTCATTTATTCTTTGCTGATGATTGTATGCTGTTTTCAAAAACTTCTTTAATGTATGCTAGAAATTTGATGAAAATTATCAATGTTTTCGCTAAGGCCTCTGGTCAGGCTATCAATTTTGAAAAGTCTGATTTTTTTTACTAGTTCTAAAATGCACCATAAGCATAAGAAACTTCTTTCAAAAGCTTTAGGGATGAAATTTATGAGTTCTTCTGAAAAATACTTAAGTACCCCTCTTTTTGTTAATAGTAATAAAACCAAATCTTTTCAATTCTTAATAGATAAATTTTACTTTAGATTAGGAAACACAAAGAAATTTAGTCTAATTGTTGTTGGTGGAACTGTTGCAACAAAGCATGTGTTATCTAGTCTTGCAGTTTATCATATGTCATGTTTTCCTTTTCCTAAGAAGATCACTTCTAAATTTGATTCCATTCAAAGAATTTTCTGGTGGTCTAAGAAAGACCCTAGACGTGCGGCTTATTTTCGTTCTTGGGGTGATATTGGGAAAGATAAAAAATATGGTGGGCTTGGTATTAGATCTACTTATGCTACTAACAAGGTGTTTATCGCAAAACTTGGTTGGAGAATTATTCAAAATCTTGATCTCTTAGTTTCAAATTTTTTAAAAGACAAGTACTTCATTAATCATAATTTGTTGGAAATTGATAAAGCAGCGGATTCAAATTCTTGGATTTGGAAGGGTATAGTGAATAGTCTATTTTTCTTAAGGTCTAATATAGTTTTTAAAATAAATGATGGTAATGATACAAGAATATGGGATTCTGTTTGGTTGCCTGGTACTTCTTTTCCTCCTGTTTCTCTTAATCCTAATTATGATGAATTTAATCTAGTTAGTGAACTTATTGATAAGCAATCTGGTACTTGGAATATTGATCTGTTAAATTCTCTGTTTGAGCCTGAAGATGTTGTTAGGATTAGAACTATTAAGATTGATTTGCTTCTTAAAGATCAAATTATGTGGGATTATTCGAAAGATGAGTCTTTTACTATAAAATCTGCTTATAGAGTTTATAAAAATGAAGTTAATAATGGTGAAGAAGCTTTGTTTTGGAAAAAGGTTTGGAACCTGAATTGTCTGCCGAAAATTAAATTTTTCATGTGGAAGATATTTGCTCATATGCTTCCGGTCAATGCTTTGTTAAAAAATTATAACCCTGTTATTGATGAATCTTGTCCTCTTTGCAATGCTGATGTAGAAACTGTTACTCATTTGTTCTTCCGTTGTCCTGTTGCTACTCATATTTGGTTTGGTTTATCGCTGCAACATCTTGTTAGTCTTAACTTGGACTGGCCAGAAGATTTCTTTCTAGAATGGTTTGATGATAGATTAGGACAGTCCCCTTTTGTTGTTGATTGGCCAAGTTTAGGCGCCATAATCATGTGGTGTATCTGGAAGCTTAGATGTGATGTAGTTTTCAGCAGAATTGCTATTAATCTGGATAAAGTTATTCTTGATACAAAAAGAATGATTAATACTTATATTGTTATTCCTAAAAAGGTCCAGAAGGCTAGTATGGAAGTCAAAATTCCAGATTGGATAATTGTCTCTTTATTGATGGTTCTTTTAAGGATTTTAATTTTGGTGTTGGCATGATTTTGTGTGATAATGCAGGCTCCATAACTCAATCTCGTTCGGACTTTGGACTGATTTCTGATGCTGTAGGCGCTGAGGCGACTGCTCTTTATCTTGCTATCTCCTGGGCAATGGAGATCAATCTTTCCAAAGTCTTGTTTATCAGCGACTGTCTTCAAGCTGTGAATTTTGTTAACGGAAGCGAAGTTAGTGTCGAGTGGAGATGCAAGGATATTTTGCTGGACTGCAAATCTTTACTCTTAAATTGTAATAATTTTAAAGTAGTTTATATTAAGCGTTCAAAAAACAAACAAGCAGATAGGCTTGCACGCCGTGCTAGAAAGTATTGTCTTAAGAATATTTGGGTCTCTTTTCCTTCTTTTTTGAACAATGTGGTCAGAAGAGAACCCATCTTAAACGTTTGTAACTCTCTTTTAAGTTAATGTAGTTAGGATGTTTTCTTAACAAAAAAAAAAAAAATGTTTGCGTTAAAAAATGTTACCAGAACTATCGACATTAACTACCAAAGGTCCAAAACCACATATACATGTAATTGGGCCTAATAATGATTTTATAGATGCGATTTCCTTACCCATTCTACAACATTCCCTTTTTTCAACTTCATCTGTAACTAGGACTTGTCAAGTTTACAAAAACGGGAAATCTACAAAAGATCAATCTGTGATGGAATATCAATCTTTTTGCACAAAGAGACGGGGGAGGAAAGACATATGTTTTCTCCTTATATTGGTTAGCTTATAAATTACCCAATAATCATGAAAGAAACAGGACGGGAATTTTAGGCGCAGGCCCAAAAAAAAAAAAATCTTATCACCAGGCCCATAATTAATTTCTGATACAGTCGCACCCATAATTATTTAAAAATATTTAAAACGTACCGAAAGACTCTATCACCCTTCATCGTTTTTGGGCATAATTTTTTTCTTCTCCGCCGGTTTCTTTCCCTATTCCTCCATTAATCTCTGTAACGGATCTGCAAAGATTTTTTCTCCATCATTTAGAGAAATAAATCATTTAAAATCGATGATTCAAAGAAGTAAATCATTTTTGACTAAACCCTAGAATACATTTCAACAAAAATGGATGAAACAAACGAAGAAGAAAAAATCAAGTAAAAGAAACAGAAAAAATGTTATGCAGCTAAATTTTCTCTTATATTGTCTTATGCACTAAACAAAATGATGCATAAGACATTATGCACGTGCATAAAAATCCATAAATCAGAAAAGTGAAAAAAGTAATGCATAAGACAATATGCAGCTAAAACAAAATAATGCATAATGTCTTATGCATCTAAAAAAACTGATGCATAACCAGAAAAAGTGAGAAAAGTAATGCATAAGACATTATGCAGTTATGCTTATCATAAATCACTGCAGATGCAAAAAAAATATGCATAACTAGTTATGCAGTACAAAGAAAATGTGCATAACAAGTTATGCAGTACAAAAAAAATGTGCATAACCAGTTATGCAGATGCATAACTTGTTATGTGGCACAAAAATAAATGTGCATAACCAGTTATGCAGTACAAAGAAAATGTGCATAACTAGTTATGCAGTACATAGCTGAGATATCATCATCAGACATTGTCAAGGTCAATCCCAATGCTACACCAAGAGCTGCAAGGTGGGACTTTGCAGCAATGAAGAAAGCAATGCTCAAGAAGCATATTTCAAGCTTAGAGGTACTTGTTTATGAACCTTAAGAATGAATGTATATTTCAAGCATATGAAAGCAAACATGCAGAATTGCATAACTTATTATGCATAACTTGTTTAACTGCATAAAATACGAACATTGTTTAACTGCATAACATCTTATGCAGATCCAAAAATAACTGCATGACCTGTTATGCATTGTTTAGAGTATCTGCATAACTTGTTATGCATATAAGAAGTGTTATTGTTTTTGTTAAGCATTCCCTGCGTCACTTATTGTTTTAATGCATAACATCTTATGCAGATCCAACATTGACAGCATGTTGGATTTTGTTAAGCATTCCCTGGGGCAGGAGATTTTGGATTCATAATACTGGTCCTCTTGGATGCTTGCCTCAAAATGTTGCAACATTCGGCAAAGACCCGTCTAAGCTTGATGAACTTGGATGTGTCTGCGGACACAACCGTGCTGCTAAGCTTTTCAACTTGCAGCTTCACGCTCTCTCACCAAGAAATTGCAGACTCAATTGACGGATGCAAATGTGACATACGTCGACGTATTCTCTATTAAGTTCTATTAAATGCATACTTGATGAAGCTCTACTACGACTGCTGGAACAATTGAAAGAATTGGAGACAACTTCAACAAGTAAATCAAAGCTCTTCTGACCTTTATAGTGGCAACGAGATACAAAACACTGAAGTAGAAAATCAGAATCAACTCGCAAAAACTTGCTTCCATCATTAAAGAAAAACTGACATGATGAGGTAGTAAACGAGTCCACTTCAGGCAAACGGATGTCTTCAAATTTTCCAGAGTTGAATTGACATCAACATGATGTGCTAAGAATTCACTGAAGTAGTGAATCACATCTAGTGCACTAATAACAGGCATTTCACCCTGCAAAACACAAAAAGAGAAAAAATCAAACATATCTATCCTGCATGTTGCTTCAGAAAAAAAAATTCTTACTCAAAATTAAAATATCAAATCAACAACAGCAAAGATCAAATTAAAAAAATCAAATCATATCTATCCTGCATAACATCTTAGGCAGATCCAAAATTAACTGCATGATTTGTTATGCATTGTTTAGAGTATCTGCATAACTTGTTATGCATAACTGGTTATGCAGTAAAAACAGCTATGCATAACGTTATGCATAACTGCTTCTGCAGTAAGAGCAGCTATGCACAACTGCGTAACTTGTTATGCATAACTGGTTATGCAGTAAAAGCAACTATGCATAACTGCGTAGCTTATTATGCATAACTGCTTATGCAGTAAAAGCAACTATGTTGAACTGCGTAGCTTATTATGCATAACTGGTTATGCAGTAAAAGCAAACATGGTGAACTGCATAACTTATTATGCATAACTGCTTATGCAGTTAAAATACAAACATTTTTTAACTGCATAACATCTTATGCAGATCCAAAAATAATTGCATGACCTTTTATGCATTATTTAGAGTATCTGCATTACTTGTTATGCATATGAAAAGCCTTATTATATTGGTTAAGCATACCCTGCATCACACATTGTTTAACTGCATAACATCTTATGCAGATCCAACATTGACTGCATGACAAGTTATGCATTGTTTAGAGTATCTGCACAACCTGTTATGCATATAAAGTTATGCCTTCCCTGATGAGTGTTATTAAATCATGTTGCAGTTTTAAGAGAACTTTAGAGATGAGTACAGTGCAATGGAGTTGGAACTCTGTGAAATCGAAACTAAAAGATTGGATCGAAAAGATCTGCATTGATCGTAAATTAAAAAACAAGCTTAAAATATCTAAAAATCCATTCGAAAACCTAAATTAAACTCTGTAACTTAAAATAATAGATCATAATCTTAAAGAAACTGAAACCTAGAATCGAATCAAGATTAAACAAGATCAGAATCAAAGTTAAACAAGATCAGAATCAAAGATAAAACGAACGAACCTGAGCTTGAATTTCAGATTATCTTTGCTGAGTCAATTGAATCTCTCAATCAGCTCCTTCGCAACTCTCGATAATTCAATACTTCAGCTCTCGCTCCGGCTCTATCTCAATCTCTCAGAACAAAATCTCAATACAAAATCTCAAAACATAAAGTGAGGTTAAACTTGGAAATAAAATAAAAAGAAAACTGAATTTTGAAAATTTTGGGTTTCGGCAGAATTTATACGCCGATTTTGGGTGCGCGTGTGAACTTTTACACGCGTGGGTTTGACAGTGGTGGAAGGTGAGAAAATGGGTGTGGCTGTAGTTTTCACAAACAGGATTAGTCTTTTTAGGAGCCTACGGCAGCTGGGCCATGACATAATCTATGTCGTCCAAAATTTCGGACTGCCGCTCTAACCCACGTACATATACACCACCTTACCTTAAACTATTGATTTGGCCCAGTCTGTTTTAGTAAAGTTACAATGCATGAGTATCTGTTCTATGGTTTCTACAGATTCCTTGAGAGATGGCAAATGTGATCTATATATTGTGGATGAAGGCAGCCAAGTGACCGCTTAATAGGAAAATGTTGGAATTGAGTTTCCATGTGAAAATATGGATCCTAGGGATGGTGTTTGGCTTCCATATTCTTTTTTTTTGGGCAGTATTATCAATTGATCAAAATGTTAAAGGTCCTTTTTTGATCAAAATGACCTTCCATATCATTGCAATGGGCTGACGGTCCTTTGTGATCAAAATATCCTTGGCTTTAATGTTGGGTTTGATTTTGAGAGCAGAATTATAGTGGGAATGACTCAGGGTTATTCCACGAAGAGGGGGACTATAACGAGATCACAGACAAGTAGAGGAGAGAAAAATACCCAAATCTGTGGATTTTGCACATTCCGCTCTGTATTTTTGCGGGTGGATACCCTATCCGTATCTAAATATATTGAATGTGGGTGAATTTTTGGGACCCGTAATTTTTACGGACTGGACGCGGATGGAACATCGCCCATCCAAAAAAAAATTGGACACCCAATCCGAAAGACAACGTTTGTATATACATATGTATGAGACTAGAAATAACCCGCATCGTAATTGTACTCGTTGTAACAGTTACTCTCTTTATTTCATAATTTCCATACTATGTACCCTACTCTATTTTCATCTGTTTCAAAATAGTGTCTTATTCTGTTTATATAGTCGATTTTTCTCAATAAACTCTCAAGTATATCCTTAATTTATTTTAGTTATAAATTTATTTTTAACGGGACTCATCTGAAATTATAAAGACTATCTCCATAAATAAGAAACAAATATGATTCATATCGATCTATGTTTTTTTTCTTTTTTTTTTATCTTCATTCCTTTTAAAATTTATTTTATTTTTCGCTGCAAATGTTAAATTTCTTAAAAGTTTATACATGAATATAATTAGTTTATTAGTTTCATATGGTATGAAAATCATAAGTTTCCAAATTTTAGAGCATCTTATATTCTTTCATTTCATTTTTATTTAGAATAGAGTTAGGCACTTTAGGTAATTGTTAGTAATAACTTCCTTACAAAAAATAAAACCGTAAAAGAGTTAACGATAGTCTAGGAAATCTCATAGCCTCTTTAAAATCTTGACTTTGTCAAAGCGGACTAAAATTATGAAACTAACGGAATATCTAATAACATGGTGAGTCCTGAACCAAACCCAAATCACCTATAACATCATGTTCTAACAATTAATTAAAAAATGGGTAATGTAACGTTCATCTGATTTAATTATTGCCTCTAGCGGTAATAAAATTGTCCCCTATTGTACCTCAGTTAGGCCGAATTACACATATTTTTTATTGGTTCTTATAAAAAAAATAGGTTAACTGACATATCCTGTACATGCATATGCCACCATCCATACATATGCTTTCACTCCAAAATTAAAATATGAAAAATTAGAGTGAAACAATGGCATTTGTCCTAAGTAGAAGATATTAAAACAAAGAAACATTCTAACGATATTTCAGAGCAAAATTTACGTTAGCCTTTATTTTCCCTCAAATTTTCATCGATCCCTATTACGTTTTTGACTCTTACTCTATATAAGTTAATGAAAATTATCAAGTGCAGATCGACTAAATGAATTTTGAATTCGTTCTTGATTTTCCATCCCATATCTACTGAAAATTTTGGAGAGGAAGTTTCAACGATTTTATATATCATATTTGTGATGCGTGGTTGAGGTGAAAACATGCAAAATCTATTATGTAACTGTGATTCTTTGCACATGTTTATCGATTGAAAGGGTTGATCCAAAGGAATGACAATGGGGGTTGTGACTCTTTGCACCAAATGACTTTATATCACCAAGGTAGTATAACTTCTTTAAAGTAATACTCGATAATATAATATTCTCTCCAAAATAATAAAATTTACTGGTCCGCCCTTAGTGCTAAAATAATAAATTCGATAAATTCGATAAAATCATAAAATAATACATTTTAAAAGATACTTTAAGCATTAATAGGTCCCAAATAATATATAAAATAATAATGCTACAAAAAATAAAAAATAAATTTCATACATATTAACTTTTTCCAGAATATGATTCAATATTGGTTTTTGTTTTTCTTTAAAATTCAAATCAAGATGATTTCTTCCCTAATAGTTTGTTGTGCACTCAAAAGACCCGAAGTCATGTTGTTGAATTGCAACAAGAAGTGCTGAAGTGTGATTGATACTTAGAATGCTTGTATTTGTATTGTAATTAGTCAATAATGGAATATCTCTACAAAATTAATTAATATGGTATTTACAATGTACAATCTACAATCATTATTCAGCCTCCAAACTGAGAATTATTCTATAAATCGTAATATATTATTTAATTATAAAATAATAATTTATTTTATTATTCAAATAGGAGTTGGGCCCAGCTTATCGCTAGGTTGCCAACCAAAAGCTCTGTGTAAATTATATTTTTGTTTTTAATTATAATTTATTATATTATGGATAATATAATATCTCTTTAAAATAATAAATTTTCTTGGTCCCGGGTGTATTGTTTTATAGAAGTTATATTGTAATTGGTTATCATGGATGTTCTCTATAGTTGGTGTTTTTATGCACAATTCTTCAATAGCTGAAGAATAACTTAGTTTTCATTTAATTTTGTAAATTTAATTGAAATATTTTCATTTTTGCTTTTGAGGTTTTTTGGGTGTCTTATTTATTTATTTAAATATCTATTTGTTTGTAGATTAAGAATATAATGTCAAAAATTAAATAATGAGATAATTAAAGCCAATGGTCCTTAAAAAAATCACACTTACTTTAGTTTTTATTTATGATCCTAATTATGAGGGAACCCGCTCAAAATATATTTATAACAAAAAGAGGTTACAACTCTTACATCCGTTAAATGTCTTTTGCTGAGATGACTGGAATGGTCGGATACAGTGTTTGTCTCTCAAAATGTTATCCGTTCGTCCAAGGCTAAAAAACAAACACGCAATTGAGGGATATGAATTAATATTCCTATCCAATAGTTCCTTCTAAGAGGTGTTTTTTAGGTCTGAAAATACTTAAGTACCCTTTTAAACAAATAAAAACTAAATCTAGAAACCTAAATATATTCTTCTCATACCCCCCCCCCTCCCCAATTCTCTTTCAACTTCTATGTCGGCTCCTCTCTGTGATTTTCTTTTCTTCATCGCCGATCTCAACACGGTTTCATCAATGCTTCAAAAATATCCTCGGCGATTAATCGATTATCTAAACATGCCTCCTTGAAAGAAACATAATCATCGATTTGTTTTAAAAGAACTCGTTTAGGTTAGAATCAAAAATTGTCACTGGAAATTCTCAGTTTTAGTTAACATCGATATTGTATTCATCATGCCGGTTTTGCATAACGACATATTTTTAGTATGAACACCATGCCGTTTTTACTATGTTGGCACGGTTTTTAGTATGAATACCACGCCGAAATTAATTGTCGGCATGCTCGATAGAAATCTATTAATGCCAATAGCCAAGTGAAAAAAACTCAAGTTTCTGGAAAAATTGCATCATGTGCCAGCATAGCAAGTTAAGCAATGTACCATGACGTCACCACTACCGGCATGCTCGATAATGAACATTATGTGCCGGCAGTGTACTTAAGGACCACTTTTTATATATAAAAAAAAAGAGTTAATTAGTGTTTGGGCCGTGGATTTTAGTATTCATTAGTGTTTGCGTCCTAAATTTGTCCGTTATAGTGTTTGGGTCCTTGAGCCCGTTAGTCAACCAAGTCAATTAACGTTTCTGGTGAAACTAACGCTTTATGTTTAACCTTAGTTTGTTAAATCTTATTAATCGCTTAATTTGAAAAATCTAATTAACCTAGCTCAAAATTCCCTAATCATCATCATCGTCATTCTTCGAAAAAACAAAAAATATCATCTGCTCAAAACTGAAGAAACCCATTTTCAATTAATTCTTATATTTGGGTTTATCATTTTTTTCTTAATTTTTGAACGCATGTATTTATTTACAGACTTTTTACAGTAACACAATCTCAGGTAGAAGTTTTCACTACAGAGAGTAAGATATGGAGAAATAAATAGACTAGAAAGCAATATAACGGGGAAATGATGTGATAATCTATTGCCCAAATGAAATCCACAGTAGAGACTCAAACCTTACATTGGAGTTGGTTGTTAAGATGGAAGAGGTGGTGGCTTTCATGAATGGGTCCTCTCTGTCGAGTTTTTTCGAACAACCGGAGGCCGTAATGACGAAGAGATTGTTTGATGTTGATGTATTGCCCCCTTTTATTTATTAATTCGTCCCTTCAAAATCGACTCTATACATTTTCTTACTAATCCAAATTAATCTGGGACACTAATAATGACTTCAACGTCTCACCCAATCATCCATGGAATTATCGGTCACAACACCTCTTGTAACTTTCTTAGAACTTGAGTTTAACATAAACCCAACTTTCCCTAGATCTTAATTTCCTTTATTTTCATCAAAAATCAACGATCAATCACCTCAATTCTTACAAACCTACTTCTCCAACTCCTAGTTGGTGTAGTTGTATTGAAGATGAGAACAAGATTAAGATTTATTTAGTAGTGAAAGTTTGAAAACTATCTGAAGAAGAAAAATAGATGAAGTACATATACAGATCTTTAGTGACTCTAAAAATTAGATACCTGTTGTATAAATTTCCGAGAATAGATTCCAAAAAGCGATAAAGAAATAACAAATTCCTTTGTAAAATTTAGGTGCATTTCTTTTAAAATGTCTATTTCTTAAAGAAACGGAAGAGAGAAGAGGATTTGTTTTAACATTTTCTAATCATTAGAATGGCGGAACTTAACGTACAGTAAAAGTTCGACAATTTGACTACATTGATTAACGGGGCAATGACCCAAATATTATAACGGACAAACTTGGAACCCAAACAATAAAGGGTACCAAAATCTACGACCCAAGCACTAATTTACTCTAAATGACTACAATTTCAAATTTGGGGGATATTGTGTGCCGGCATGGTGAAAGTATGAATATCATGCCGACTAGGTCCCTACTGGCATGGTATTCATTCTTTTACCATGCCAACACTGAGTTTTTCAGGCGTAACAATGGTGAATTCAGTGAAAAAATCAAATATCAATACATTAATACCTATACATGAGTAATTGGAGCACTTTTATGCTCAACTTGTTTACTTTTCTGGGTTGATTCTTCATCTGATCCTTCATGACCATAAATATCTTGATTTAATGTTGTTGCATCAATAAATTCAATAATAATGATTTATACTAGTCATTATCAAACTAATCTGTTAACTTAACTAAACATGATTAAGTATGATCAGTGAGGGTTAATTAGGAATTACACAAAACATATGGATATGGGGTACCTGAAAATTACTATTTAAATCCATATTTTGTCTTATTAGCATATTCCCCAATTATTTTGTATATTCCCAATTGCGTATTCTAAAAAAACCCTTATATTTTGTATTATAGATTATTGAGAGGTAATATATATAGTTTTCAATTGATTATGACCTAGTATTTTTCTCTTTAGAGAACATTATTCTCCATTTATCCTCATTCAGTGATTCCCTTCCTTGTTTTCTCTTAATAGGTAATATATATATATATATATATATATATATATAAGTGGTGTATGTCTATCCGGACAATTACATCCATTGATTTTGTCATCCTGCGGCATGGATCGACCGAACTGCAAGAGACAATGGGGACGTCCGATCGGGAGACAAGACAAACAGTGACGTCAGTTTCCTATTTTAGCTGTGTTTCTTAATACGCAACAACAACTACAAACAAATTGGATTTCCTATTGTACCAAATTTAAATGGATTTCCTACACTGAGTTTCTGGAGTCTTTACCTATATATCTCTTTTCTTCTATTAAGTTCTAACCCAGGATAGAGCTGGAGTGCAAAATTTTACTCTCGAAAGTATAAGGTATGTAATAGTTATTGAATAGTTTTTCGGTTTTCTTTTTTCTCCGGTAGTCTCAAGGCTCTTTCTGTTGGTGTTATTCCCCTGATTGAATTTTATGTGTATAAGATATAACTCTTTTTGATTTGATTATTCTTTCTTTTATTTTTTTATATTTGATTAATATTTTTTGTTGCAGGAAATTCGTGAAGGAAAAGAAGAAGAAGAAGAAGAAGAAGAAGAAGAAGGTAAACATGTTAAAAAAACCTTAGATGTTTTATCTATAAAGGTTTTTTAGGTTTGAATTCGATGTAAACATATGTAATATACGGGTGCAAATTATGATAATAATGATAATTGGGACTGAAATATTTACTTTATGCTCAATCTTTGTTTTTAGGGAATGCAACTTACTGATAGTATCAGAGGTATGCCAATGCCCAATAAATAGTGAGTTTCCGCTTTTTACTTTGCAACAGAGTTGGACAGTTAGGAAAATATTGTTTGATGCAAACTGTTAGAGCATAGCTCGGTTGAACCCACCAAACGTTGGTATGTCAAGTTTGGTTGTCATATTTTAGTGAATCAAAACTCATGTAAAGAGTCGCTTGATTATTTACTAGAGTCAACTTCGTATAGGTTAGCTAGAAAGTTATTAGGATATGAGACAAACAAGTATTACTCGAAGACTTGAAGAATGTGAAGAAGTAAAGAGCTACATCGACGACATCATCCTTCCTCTTGAGGTTAGTAATATTTTGACTTGAACTGTTTCATTCCTAACGTATCTTTCAAGTCGTGCTATATTGAAAACATAACTGCGAAGCTGTGAATGATTATACTCTAGTTAGACGCAGTATTAAGGAATTATAATACGAAGTATAACGCCTATCTTTTCAACTTCGTATATAAGACATCGACATAATCGTATGAATGCTATTGTGATTATGTATGGCTATGGGTGAAGATTTCGTCCTAGGAAACAATGTTTTACATTCGTTTAAAGGAAGTACATACATAAACTTGTTTTGTGAATCGAAAGGGAAATCGCTAGGCTTATTGGTATTATTATTCATTGCAAATCTTTGGATTACCAATATGTGTGTTTAGTATAACCGCTCATAACTTGTATATGTATCTTGGTAAAACTATTCACAATGCCTGACTTATGTATCGGTATGACTTTTATTAGTGAAACCAATCTTAAGTAATCACCTGAGATGGTATGATCGATAATTGGTGTGACCATTCCTAGTCATTGGGTAACCGATCCTAGAACTTGGTGGGACTAATCACAAGATGTGTAATCGATCTTTGTAGTAGGTTAACAAGTTTTAGTAATTGGTGCAATCGATCCTATAACTTGTGCAGCCGATCACAAGTAAGTACCATAGATAAGTGGTAACCGATCCTGGTACTTAGTTAGCAATTTTATGGAAACTAGTGTAACTAATCCTAGCAGCCACTTGGAGGTAGAACCAAACTTGTGTTTGGTAGAACCGTTAAATCTATGAATGGTGATTGAATGCTTTTGATCAATCACATAGTTCTTGGAAATCAGATGAACCAATTCTAAACTCGTTTGGAAGTGTGGCAAATCGGTTCCAAGATTGTAAATATGAAAAAGGATTTACAAAGTAAAGATGTCGACATACTTTGAACATGTGCAGTAATTCTTATCTATTATTGTTCAAAGATATTCCTTAATAACTAAAGGAGAATCCCGGATCGAAATAAATTGAAAATCTTTTAATTAAGGTTTTTAGTTTTACATGCTTTTAATTTCCAGCAATTAAATGCATATCTTTAGAAAATTAAAATTGGTAATGTGCATTTACTAATTGGAGATTTTCTACTGAGATTTCGATCAATATTTGGACAGAACATTTCCAGGAATTATGAAAACCAATTTTGGCTTTATTGCATATCTTTGAGAATATTCGGTTTTGGAAATCCCTTGGTGTCCAAACTTCCTTGGTCTATAAATATTGAAGTTTGCATTTCAAGCAAACTAATCCTCAGAGCCAGCAAAACTACCTAGTTGTGTTGTTACTGGTGGAGCCGTCTATTCGGAAAGGGAAGTAACCTAATTAGGCGAAATCTCTTACGACCGCTCGTTTTAAAGACTTCTTTGGGATTGAGAAGCTCTATGAGTACTGTTGGTGGGAAACTAGATAATTGCAGTTTATTATTAGTTTTCAATTGATTTGATTGACTAACGGTTATTGAACTTTGATTGCACCTAGTTTGTTTATGCTTGAGAATCTTCTCTTCTGATATAAGATTCACTCAAACTAGATCGAAATATCAACGGGGATCTTTAGACTGTTTGTAGATCTAAATACGTCTTGTGATAATCCATCGTTAAAAGACTTCGTTCTGTGTGTGATTGATCACAAGAGATTCAAGTTGTTTGTGTGCAGGTGTTTATTGAAGATCTAAGAAGATTTGAAGACAAAGAAGATTTCTTATTTGAGTTCATAATCTTTGGTGTGCACAAAACTGATCGGCTGGGGGTCCAACTATAATCGGTTTATCTTTTGATAGATTGGATTGATTAGTTGCGTAGATCGGCATCAATACATTTCTTTGTGATTAATAGTATTGATTGCATAGTCTAAACAATTACTTTGGTAGTTGTTTAATAGATTGATCTAAAAACCCGACAAAGGAGTTTATTGGGATAAACGGAAGATCCTTTTGTCAAAATCATATCACATTGTTTGAAAAGAGTTGTTACCGAACAGATTTGTTGTTCCTTTACTGTTTGGAATACGAACCAAAGGAATTTTTCCAAGTGCGTGGATTATTGCAAGTTGGAGGCGCAGGAATACTGAGGGAACTAGGTAAACTATAGGTTTAGTTGCTTGGTCTCAACTATACGAAGTTGGTTTAGATTTTGTATAACGGCTTAATTCTGAGAGTAGTCAATTCTGGACAAGGTCCCGGGGTTTTTCTGCATTTGCGGTTTCCTCGTTAACAAAATCTTGTTGTGTATTTTGCTTTTCTATTTCCGCAATTATAATTGTTTTTTACTATAATTAGAAGTAAAATACACAAAAATTAATTCCTAATTACTTGATAGCAATCCTATAGTGTTTGGTTAAGTCTGAACCTATAATCAAGTAATCATACTTCGTTGTTGTATTGTCTCGATCTTGTATCCATAGTCAATTACGCAAATTATCTTGTTGTCGTATTGTCTCGATCTCGTATCCATATACGATCACACAAAGTGTGATACGATTTGTTGGATTGTCTCGACTCAGTCCATAGACGATCACTTTCGGAGAAAGGACTTATAGGTGGAAAAGTTTTAGATTGAGGTATATTTGGGTACCCTCGTCTTTTCACAAACCTATGGAGTGAATTTAATGAGATGGATATGGAGTTATTGTTTATGATATGCTAACGTAATACTCTTATCCTTTGGTATCACTTGATGATTTTAATCGTTCTCAATTAACTATATATTTATAGTTGGGATTGCAGTGAAGATCCTGGAGGAGTGTTTTGATTCATTACGAACTGGATACTTATTATATCATGTAGGTTGTAAGATTAGGTATATCCTAATGTAAAGTACAAAATAACAATTGATTTTATTGGTATTATGAGACACCACCAGGAACAGCAACAACATGCACCATTCTGGCTTCAAGCAAAGATATGTTGCACAACCAAGATATATGGAGATATAGGGATTAAGTTCACTGATATTCATAACACCTCCAATGAATAGAAGTATCAGTTGGCAACAAAGACCGACATATGAAAAATCTTTTACCCAAGTTGTTGATGGACGTCCAAATAAACCTAATATTGCCATTGAGATATGCTAATTTTATTCCCACCAAAAATTCATGAACCTTCAATGTTAATCTCTTTCTCCTTTATGATACTATTTTAATCACAATTTTTCTTATCTATATGCAAAAAAAGAAATAATAATCTCTTAGTCGTATTAATTTCTGTGGACTAATATCTGCATTTGTAAATTTTTTAGAGAGAGCATGCATGATGGAGCCACTGTATATGCTACATAATCCTCTACCTCCTACTGAAAACGCAGGGGGTACCAAAATATACACCAACGTTTTCGTTCGGACCTATAAGACATGACCTAATACAATGATAGACACATTTTTGTGTCTAATTTGTCTCGATTCTATATATTGATAGTGCTCATTTTTGTACTTATTATGGTGTTTTATGTGTGTGTAGGTATTTTTGGCCAATAAACATTTTTGGAAAAATCAGCTCGAAAAGTTGTCCAAAGCACCCGGAGGAAGTGATTTTGGCCCCCAAACTTTGGATAAGGGGCACCACCAGGGCACCTCCTAGACAACTGCTATCGCGACCCCTACTCTGGTTAGGGGGCCACCCTTCTTCACCTTCGTTCAAATCATATTTTGGCGGGAAAACTTTGCAAACGGGAAGAAGATCAGGGTTCGCATTTTTGGGAGGATTTAAGGAGATTCAATCACGGAATTTTGGTGGATTGGACCTGTTAGAGCCTAACAGGGTTTTTGTGTATATTTGGATCGAGTATTTTGGGCTGAAAAACCATGTTGGAGCGAAACAGATGAGATGGATGTTTATCGAAGTTCTGTTGATGACTAGGAGGAGATTTAGTCTGAGTTTGACGTGGAGATGGATTGGGATTCATTTGATGAGTCAAACCAGGATTGTTATGAGCTTTAGATTCGATAAAACAGTGACAAATCTTCGGTTTGAGCGAAACAGGGAAGTGAAGTTATTATCGGACTTTCTGGTTATATAGATGGGAGTTGGCGAGATTCTGGAGAGGTTAACTATATTTGGGATTCTATCTTACCTTATTTGAGAAGTTTACATCTCACAGAACCGCGTACAAAAGCTTGGAAGGGAAAGAAATCCCGAGACTTGAGGTGGAGGGAAAATAAGAATAGCCGAAGATTTCTTGAAGTTCATTCGACATGTGGGCTATAAAAGGAGCAGGGATAGGTCAAGGAAGGGTTACGTACACTTTGGGGAAGTTTAGGAGAGAACAGAAAGCTGAAATCACAAGTTGAAGTTTTGTTTCTGCTGCTGAATACCTAGAACACGAAGAACATAAGACGCACAAGAAACTGTCGCAGACAAATATCGTTATTCAACAGCAGAACCTATTTATCGTTTATCAACTGTGATTTCCTAAGGTCTTTAGCTACTATTTCTCCTTTGTAACAGAGATTCTGTAACACACTCACGTTGTTGAAAATCGGCTGTGTAATTACTTTTCATCCTTTTAATCATCTTTTGAGCCATAAACAAATATTTTAAGATCATGATTAATACAAGGAGCTAAACCCCATTGCTGAGGCGATAGAGGAAGCTATTTTTCCAACAAGAAGTGGTATATTCTATTTCATCTATTTATTGCAATTATTATTATGATTATTTTCCTTGAGCTATAATTGAATATGATTTTTACTTGAGTGATTGTTATCTATTTTGATGAAGTATGCTTAGTTTATAGACTTTTGATGCTTCATACTTGATATTTACAATTATTGCTTTTGAAAATCTACTTGTTGCAATATTTTAGAATCAAATTGAACGAGAAAATTGCATTAAATCATTTTGAACTTGGAAAATAGTGGAATCTTAGCCTCAGTTGTCTTTTAATATTGATATCAACTTTGTCAGTGTTTGCTATAATTATTAGTGAGTTTTCTATTTTAGTTTTAGAATTTAAGTTTATATTTTATCCTTCGCAAGTCTGAGAATCGAACCACTTTTACCACTATCTATAAAATACATCAATTTTTGGCGCTGCCGACGCGGATTTGCTTTTAGGGTTTTAGACTTATTTTTCTTTTATTTTGTTAGGTTTTTATTATTTTTGTTCTTTTTTACGTTTTTGGGTATTTATCTTTTGTCTACAGGTTTTGGATCATAAAGAAAATTGAGCCAAGGAGTTTGGTGATTTCGTAAAGACTGGATCTTAAAGCATAAAGACTTGGAGTGAAAGATTAAAGCGACAAGAACAGAAAAGAAGACAATTTCTTTTAGTTATTTTATTTCTTAGGGTTTTGTTTATTTTTCCTTATTAAAAAAAATATTGTATTAGGTTTTATTATTTTTGTAATTTTTCTTTTCTTTTTGGACACTTTGGACTTTAAACTTTGGGACATTATTTTTAAACCCTACGGAAGGGTAGTTTAAATATAAACTGTGTGTAGAGAAGGACGACGATTACGATATCGCCTCGGCCCCTCGGGTTCATACATGACATAGGAGTTGTGGCCCGAGTCGACTTCAGCGGTTCTTCGCCCGTCTGGTACGGGAGGTAAGTTTTTTGAAACACCCGCGAATCCCCTGTCAGCGGGTTTACTGTATTCCTTCGTTTGCATATATGCTGAGGACTTGAAAACGGCTGCTTTAATTTCCTAGTAAAGGGCAAGGACTGGCCATACAAGATAAGGGTTCGGTTTTCATCACCGTTCTCTTCTTGCCCGCCTTAGGAAAACGAAACCAAACGCGAACCTAAGCCTAAAATTTTGACTAGAACGAGACCTATAGGGTAACGAGCTTAATAGGAAATTCGTTCGAAAAATATTGGTTACTCTTTTGAGCATTCTTCGAAGTTCATGATGGTTTCTATGAGTTGAATGCTTGACTGCGCCGCCTTATGATACCGGTGAGGCCTTTGGGTATCAAATCTCCATCGCGCTTCCCTCGCCTCTATTCAACTTACTTTGACTCGGATTGATTCCAGAGGGGTTTGCTCAGATTGTAACGAGTTCCTTTTCGAAAGAATAGAAGCTGGTTTCGAAACAATCTAAGTGGAGCCATCATGCTTTTTGTTTGCTAAAAAATAATAGGTTTGATTTGGTTGAGTCAGCCTTGTTTTTTGGTTGCATAGAATTCCCCACCTTATTCTTTTGCATGCCTGAACGTAAAAGAGACGCCCTAGGTAGATCTGTTAAAGAGAAACCTAATAGTTCTAAGCGTCTCGATTACCTCAATTTAGAAAGACTGATTCTTGAAGATTCCATTTTTGAACATCCGTTTGAGGAGAAAATCCCTGATATTCCAATAGTGCCAGAAATGGCAACTTTGAAAGATTTGTTGAACCCTACTAGGACTACTCGTCCCTCGTGTATCAGGTTATCTGAAACTGAAGCAAATTATGAACTTAAGCCTGGAACCTTACAGTTGCTCCCAATATTTTTAGGGAAAGAAAATGAAAACCCCTATTTCCATGTTAGGGACTTTGAGGAAATTTGTAGTACCCTAAAAATTAGAAACCTTGATGATGATGCTTTGAAAGTCAGGTTATTCCCCTTTTCCTTGAAAGATAAAGCCAAATCGTGGCTATATAGTTTGGATTCCGGATCAATTGAAACATATGAACAACTTACATCTGCCTTTTTGAACAAGTTTTTCCCTAGGCACAAAACATCGTCTATTAGGACGCAAAACTGCACATTTTCTCAACAGGAGGGAGAATCCTTGTATAGGTATTTGGAAAGGTTCAACGATCTATTAACCCAATGTCCTCATCATGGTTTAGAAAAGGTTAGGTTAGTTCAAATCCTTTATGAGGGTTTAGATTATCCCACTACAACCACAGTAGAATCTATGTGTACAGGTGGGTTTGAAAACCAAACAGTTGATGATGCGATGACATATTTGCATAAAATCGCCGAAAAGACCCAACAATGGGAAAGTAATAGGGGACCCCATAAAACAATTCTTCTAGGCATAGGAAACATTAATAGGGTAGAAGGAAACTTTGAATCAGATGCCAAAATTGTCGCTATAGCGAAAAGGTTAGAAGCTTTAGAAGTGGGTCACACTAGTGGTAGATTAGAGACTTTTTGGGAAGGCCAGAATAATGAAGAGAAATCCAATGCTCTCTATAATAACACTAGATTCTATAACCGTCAGAAGTTTGACCCATATTCAGAAACCTATAATCCTGGTTGGAGAAACCATCCGAACCTTTCGTGGTCTAAGGGCCAGAGTCAAGGTCAGTTTAGTAATTCTAATGCTCCCCAGGTTTTGGTTCAGATAAGAACTCTTCAGGTCAGTTTCAGAACTCTTCAGAGAATAGAATGACGAGCTTAGAGGAATCTCTTAGTATATTAAGAAAGAGCCAGGATATGTTAGCACGAGCCAGGACATGTTAGTAAAGAGCCAAGTTAGTTTTCAACAGGAAACCAAGCAGAACTTTCAAACTAATGCTCAGACTCTTGCTAAGTTAGAACTTCAAGTCGGCCAAATAGCTAAGACCTTAAGTGAGAGAGATAACGGAAGGTTCCCTAGTCAGACTAATCCCAATCCTAGAGGAGTTCATGAAGTAGGTGCAAAACCATCGAATCAATTGAATGTTGTTAGAACCCTTAGGAGTGGCAGAGTAGTAGACAATCAGGTAACCATGCCCGATAGTGAACGTACTGTAGTTACCCCTAGATCCATTCCTCAGGATCTCATCCCTCAGGACCACTAGCTGAGGGGACTGATAAAATTTCCGATGATGCCAACTCGGTTCCTGAGAGGTCTGATTCTGTGCCTAGAGCCCCATTTCCCCAGCTATTAGTACCAACAAAGAAGGAATCGAACTTTAATGACATATTGGAGGTTTTTAAGCAAGTTACCATAAACCTTCCTTTATTAGATGCAATTAGGCAAATTCCTGCTTATGCCAAGTTCCTCAAGGATATGTGTACGCGAAAGCGAAAACTTAGCGTCCATAAGAAAGCCTTCTTAGCTAGTCACGTAAGTTCAATCATTCAGAACACCACAACTCCAAAGTACAAAGACCCAGGTTCCCCTACCATTGCTTGTACAATAGGTAAACACCGGGTAGAAAAAGCTTTACTTGACTTAGGAGCCAGTGTGAACTTACTGCCGTACCATGTGTACTTACAACTAGGACTTGGTGAAATGAAACCTACTCAGATGACACTGCAGTTAGCTGATAGGTCTGTTAAAATTCCTCGAGGTGTTATTGAGGATGTTCTCATTGAGGTCGACAAGTTTATTTATCCAGTAGATTTCGTGGTCTTAGATACCCAACATGTCCCTGACCCAAAGAACCAGATACCTGTGATTTTAGGTCGCCCATTTTTAGCTACGTCTAATGCGATCATTAACTGTCGAAATAGTGTGATGAATTTATCTTTTGGTAATATGACTATGGAGATGAACATTTTTAATGTCAGTAATCTACCTTATGAGATAGATGACACGTGTGTCGAAGAGGTGAATATGATAGAAGCCTTAGTTCAGGAGTCATTACCAAACATCTTGTCTGAAGACCCATTAGAAAATTGTATATCCCATTTCGGTTTAGACTTTGACGACGATAGCACTATTGAACAGGTGAATGCTCTATTAGATTCTACCCCTGTGTTAGACACTGATAGATGGAAAGCTAGGTTCGAACCATTACCAGTTTCTCAGAATACCCTAATTCCTTCTTTAAAAGAGCCTCCTAAGTTGGACCTTAAACCACTACCAGATACCCTGAAGTATGTGTTTTTAGGACCATCTGAGACTTTACCTGTGATAGTAGCTTCCGATTTGGATAGTGATCAGGAAAGTAGGCTAGTAAAAGTTCTTCAAGACAATAAGGAAGCTTTAGGGTGGAATATAGCAGACATTAAGGGTATAAGTCCTACCGTTTGTATGCATCAGATTCATTTAGAAGAAGACTCCAAACCTTCTAGGGAGATGCAACGTCGGCTGAACCCTAACATGAAAGAGGTAGTTCGAAAAGAGGTGCTTAAGTTGTTAGATGCGGGTATTATCTACCCAATTTCAGACAGTAAGTGGGTCAGCCCCGTTCAGGTTGTTCCCAAGAAATCAGGTATCACTGTAGTCCAGAATGATAACAATGAGTTAATCCCAACCCGAGTGACCATGGGATGGCGTGTCTGTATTGACTATAGAAAATTAAATAAGGTCACAAGGAAGGATCACTTTCCCCTTCCTTTTATCGACCAAATGCTAGAGAGATTAGCTGGATATAGTTATTATTGCTTTCTAGATGGCTTTTCCGGATATAATCAGATCGTTATTGCCCCAGAAGACCAAGAGAAAACCACTTTTACCTGTCCCTTTGGTACCTTTGCGTATAGACGCATGCCTTTTGGGATTTGTAATTCCCCTGCGACCTTTCAGCGTTGTATGATGAGCATATTTTCTGATATGGTAGAACGGTTTTTAGAGGTCTTTATGGATGATTTTTCAGTGTTTGGTTCATCTTTTGATGAGTGCTTGCATCATTTGATATTAGTGTTGACTAGGTGTAAGGAAAAGAATTTAGTGCTTAATTGGGAAAAATGTCATTTCATGGTTAAATCAGGAATTGTGTTAGGGCACATTGTTTCTTCAAATGGTATAGAGGTAGATAAAGCCAAAGTTGACCCTATTAAGACTTTACAGATCCCAAAAACTGTAAAAGACATTAGGTCATTCTTAGGACATGCAGGTTTTTATCGTCGATTCATTAAGGATTTTAGCTTGATTTCTATACCTCTTTGCAATTTACTTGCAAAAGACGTTAAGTTTGTCTTTGATGATGCTTGTTTAGAAGCTTTCGAGAAGCTTAATACTTTACTCACTACCGCTCCCATAGTCTAGGCACCTAACTGTAACCCACCCTTTGAGATTATGTGTGATGCTTCAGATTATGCTATAGGCGTCGTGTTAGGTCAGCGTGTTGACAAATTACTTCATGTGATTTACTATGCTAGCAAAACTCTGAATGATGCCCAGTTGAACTATACAACTACCGAGAAGGAACTGTTAGCCATCATGTTTGACTTGGATAAGTTTAGATCCTACCTATTAGGTTCTAAGATCGTAATCTATACTGATCATGCTGCTTTGAAATACCTTTTATCTAAGATGGATACCAAACCTAGATTGATTAGGTGGATCCTATTGTTACAAGAATTTTCTCCAGACATTAGAGACAAAAAGGGTGCTGAAAATGTAGTAGCAGACCACTTATCTAGGCTAGTTGTTAGTTCCCCTAGTGATTCCCTTCCTATAAGGGATATCTTTCCTGATGAACAATTGTTCTTTGTTTCCCAATCACCTTGGTATGCAAATATAGTGAATTATCTTGTTACTGGTCGAACCCCTCAACATTGGGGTAAACAAGATCGTTCTAGGTTTTTAGCCGAAGTTAAGCATTTATTTTGGGACGATCCTTATTTGTTTAAGTATTGTCCAGACCAGATTATTAGGAGATGTGTACCTGAGAGTGACCAGTCCAGTATTCTTTCCTTTTGTCATGAACATGCTTGTGGGGGTAATTTTACTGCTAAGATATTACAGTGTGGCTTTTACTGGCCTTCGTTGTTTAAGGACTCCTATAGTCACTGTGTGTCTTGTGATCGTTGCCAGAGGTTAGGGACCATTTCCCGTAGAAATATGATGCCTTTGAACCTTATTTTAGTGATTGAGGTCTTTGATGTGTGGGGCATTTATTTTATGGGTCAATTTCCTAATTCTTTGGGTTATCTTTACATACTTGTCGCTGTAGACTATGTGTCTAAGTGGGTTGAGGCGGTTCCGTGTAAAACAAATGACCATAGGGTCGTAATTAAGTTTTTGAAAGAGAATATACTTACACGTTTTGGTACACCGCTAGCTATAATTAGTGATGGGGGTTCACACTTTTGTAATAGACCGTTTGCTCTGTTAATGAAACAATATGGTATTACCCACAAAGTAGCTACCCCGTATCATCCACAGACTAGTGGTCAGGTAGAGGTTTCCAATAGGGAAATTAAGCGTATTTTAGAGAAAACAGTTAATCCCAATAGGAAAGACTGGTCGTCAAGGCTTACTGATGCCTTATGGGCTTACCGTACTGCGTTTAAGACACCCATTGGAATGTCACCCTACCGTTTAGTATTTGGCAAGGCATGTCACTTGCCAGTTGAGTTAGAGCATAAAGACTATTGGGCTATTAAGCAGCTAAAATTTTCACTTGACAAGGCAGGAGCTCACAGAAAGCTCCAGCTCAATGAGTTGGACGAGATTCATAGAGATGCATATGATAGTGCTAAGGAGTATAAGAACAAAATGAAACTTGTGCATGATAAGAATATTTTACGAAAGTCATTTTCTCCAGGTCAAAAAGTTCTTCTGTATGACACTCGTTTGCATCTATTCCCCAGGAAACTGCGCTCTCGGTGGACCGGTCCTTTTGTGGTCTGTATTGTTTATCCTCATGGCGCTGTTGAGATTGAGACATCAGATGGTAGTAGTTCTTCAAAGGTTAACGGTCAGAGATTGAAGCCCCTTTGGGAACCTTTTCCTACAGGTGATGTTGAGGAGGTCCCTCTGGAGGACCCTGTTTACCCTTGATTGACCATCGAGGCGATTTGTATGTTGTATACTATTTTTGTCAGTTTTTGGTTTCACTTCACCCAGGTACTATCTTTCCGAACTCTCTCTTTACTATTTCCTCATGTTACTTATATTTTTGGTACTGTTCTTTCATTTGAAACATTGAGTACAATGTTAGATTTAAGTTTGGGGGTGGGGTAGAAACTTTTTGTTATAATAAATAAACTCCAGAGCCTAGAAATTTATGCATATTAAGGATAGCACTAACCAACCTAAGTGGATGGAAGCATTTTGGTTGTAGGAGTTGAGGAACCAATCTGACTAGATGGAAACATGTAGAAGATTATATTCATAAAAGCACAGAGCTCAGGTGTTAGAAATAACATGATAGTTTCACCATATCTCGTTGAGTCCTTTTCACTTCTATTTTTATGTTATTTTGTTTTTAAACTATGTTACTCTAAGTGATTAGGTGGGTCTCACGATTCAAGTTGTTACCAATGCTAGGGTGACTTAGAGTGATTGAGATAAAAAAAAAAAGAGAAAAGAGAAAAAGAAACTGAGACCAGACCATTTGACCAACCGGAATAAATTCAATAAAGTCGACCACTGGTACCCTTGTATATGCCAACTGTGTTGACCTAGAGTTAGGATTATCAATCACTGGTTCCCTTGTATATGCCAGTTGTGTTGATATTAGTCAGACTAGTATCTCAGTCCATTAGGATAGGTTCATTTTGGCGGAGGCCTTCAGACAGATATGAGAAACACCGTTCACTTAGTAAACATCAAAACCATCTATGTTTTTCTCTATATCCATCTTCTTGATCTATCCATGTGTGATGTCCATAGTGTGACTATCTAAGTAGAGTTCTGTCACTTATATATGAATTTTAGTATGCTTGAGTGCAAACTCGTGTACAGCAATTGGAATTTCGCATCAGGGTACTTCCTCCTGTAGTCAATAAGTATGCCAACCAAGGAGATTCTTTAGTGCTTTCCAAGGTTTTGCGTGGATAGGTAGGGTCTGGACTATAAAGGTTTTCGGGTATACCTCTGGTAAGCCCTCCCGAGACTACAACTCGGCCACTAGGGCCACCTAGGGGTTTAAAGGCTTATTGCATACACTAAATGCAATCGACGATGCCTGCGTCAGTGAGTTAGGATTTTATTTTTCTATTTTATCTTTGCTCGAGGACTAGCAAATAATAGGTTTGGGGGTATTTGATAGACACATTTTGTGTCTAATTTGTCTCGATTCTATATATTGATAGTGCTCATTTTTGTACTTATTATGGTGTTTTATGTGTGTGTAGGTATTTTTGGCCAATAAACATTTTTGGAAAAATCGGCTCGAAAAGTTGTCCAAAGCACCCGGAGGAAGTGATTTTGGCCCCCAAACTTTGGATAAGGGGCACCACCAGGGAACCTCCTAGACAACTGCTATCGCCACCCCTACTCTGGTTAGGGGGCCACCCTTCTTCACCTTTATTCAAATCATATTTTGGCGGGAAAAACTTTGCAGACGGGAAGCAGATCAGGGTTCGCATTTTTGGGAGGATCTAAGGAGATTCAATCACGTAATTTTGGTGGATTGGACCTGTTAGAGCCTAACAGTGTTGGTGTGTATATTTGGATCGAGTATTTTGGGATGAAAAACCATGTTGGAGTGAAACAGAGGAGGTGGATGTTTATCGAAGTTCTATTGATGACTAGGAGGAGATTTAGTCTGAGTTTGACGTGGAGATGGATTGGGATTCATTTTATGAGTCAAACCAGGATTGTTATGAGCTTTAGATTCGATAAAACAGTAAAAAATCTTCGGTTTGAGCGAAACAGGGAAGTGAAGTTATTATCGGACTTTCTGGTTATATAGATGGGAGTTGGCGAGATTCTGGAGAGGTTAACTATATTTGGGATTCTATCTTACCTTATTTGAGAAGTTTACAACTCACAGAACCGCGTAGAAAAGCTTGGCAGGGAAAGAAATCCCGAGACTTGAGGTGGAGGGAAAATAAGAATAGCCGAAGATTTCTTGAAGTTCAATCGACATGTGGGCTATAAAAGGAGCAGGGATAGGTCAAGGAAGGGTTACGTACACTTTGGGGAAGTTTAGGAGAGAACAGAAAGCTGAAATCACAAGTTGAAGTTTTGTTTCTGCTGCTGCAATACCTAGAACACGAAGAACATAAGACGCACAAGCAACTGTCGCAGACAAATATCGTTATTCAACAGCAGAACCTATTTATCGTTTATCAACTGTGATTGCCTAAGGTCTTTAGCTACTATTTCTCCTTTGTAACAGAGATTCTGTAACACACTCACGTTGTTGCAAATCGGCTGTGTTATTACTTTTTATCCTTTTAATCATCTTTTGAGCCATAAACAAATATTTTAAGATCATGATTAATACAAGGAGCTAAACCCCATTGCTGAGGCGATAGAGGAAGCTATTTTTCCAACAAGAAGTGGTATATTCTATTTCATCTATTTATTGCAATTATTATTATGATTATTTTCCTTGAGCTATAATTGAATATGATTTTTACTTGAGTGATTGTGATCTATTTTGATGAAGTATGCTTAATTTATAGACCTTTGATGCTTCATACTTGATATTTACAATTATTGCTTTTGAAAATCTACTTGTTGTAATATTTTAGAATCAAATTGAACGAGAAAATTGCATTAAATCACTTTGAAATTGGAAAATAATGGAATCTTAGCCTCAATTGTCTTTTAATATTGATATCAACTTTGTCAGTGTTTGCTATAATTATTAGTGAGTTTTCTATTTTAGTTTTAGAATTTAAGTTTATATTTTATCCTTCACAAGTCTGAGAATCGAACCACTTTTACCACTATCTATAAAATACATCAATTTTTGGCGCTCCCGACGCGGATTTGCTTTTAGGGTTTTAGACTTATTTTTATATTATTTTGTTAGTTTTTTATTATTTTTGTTCTTTTTTACGTTTTTGGGTATTTATCTTTTGTCTACAGGTTTTGGATCATAAAGAAAATTGAGTCAAGGAGTTTGGTGATTTCGTAAAGACTGGATCTTAAAGCATAAAGACTTGGAGCGAAAGATTAAAGCAAAAAGAACGGAAAAGAAGATAGTTTCTTTTAGTTATTTTATTTCTTAGGGTTTTGTTTATTTTTCCTTATTTAAAAAAAAAAAATTGTATTAGGTTTTATTATTTTTGTAATTTTTCTTTTCTTTTTGGACACTTTGGACTTTAAACTTTGGGACATTATTGTTAAACCCTACGGAAGGGTAGTTTAAATAATGTGTGTAGAGAAGGACGGCGATTACGATATCGCCTTGGCCCCTCGGGTTCGTACATGACATAGGAGTTGTGGCCTGATGTGTTTCAAGTTGTTATAGATAGTGATAAAAGGGTTGTTTTAAGACTTGTGAAGGCAATGAATTTTAGACTTAATAAAAATTCAAAAACAAAGAAAACTTATTACAAAATTGACTTCAAGATATTAGAAAACAACCAAGACACTGATTTCACTATTACACATGAATAAATTATGGTAAACAATCCAAAACTCTAATTATCTTTTAAGACTCTTATTTCTTAATTCACAAATAATCTGGAAAATTCTCAAAAATTAATTGTATCCCTAAGCATAGATTATCTAAACAAAGCATAACATATCTAATTGAATCACAACTAATGAAGAAATTTTTTGCAAACAATTAAAAACTCTGCAAAAGCAGTGATTGAGTGAATTATAAATTAGAGAGAATAAATAATTACCAATTATTCATGCGTAAATAGCTTCCTCATTGTCTTGGTTGTGAGAGAATTAGCCGCTCATCATGTTGGAAAACCTCTCAAAGAATTTCATTGATGCTCAAAAATGGTTTACAAATGATGACAATATGAGAAATACAATAAAATCGGGTTTGTAACAGTTATAAGTGTTACAAACCAGAGAAGTACGACCCACAATATGTGTCACTGATACTGTTTCTCTAAGACCCACGTTAAGCGTCGTTGTCACTGTTGGAAAACGACTGCCTTTGGCAGTCCGTTCTTCGTGTTCTTCAGAAATGCAGTAGCAGAAAATGGCAGCTCTGCAACTTTGGTGTTTAAGCTCTGTGGTGCTCTAAAACTCTCCCCAAACTCTCTGTCCCTTTCTCTGCTACCCCAGGATGATATTTATACTCAACAGGCAAAGAAAATCCTGCGTAATAACTCACAGTAATCTCTCTTTATTCGGCAGTGAAGGGTAATGTTCTCGGAATATTTTCTTTCCAAAAATCCTTCTTCTACACGTCTGCTGCTGTTGAATCTACCTTATTTACCTCTGACACGCTCCAAACTGTTGCTCGAATCAACAAACATGCTCAGAAATCGTTCAGACTCATGCAATCCCGTGAAATAACTCTCCCATGCACGTACTTCCCTGTTTTGCTTCTCGCGGAATATCCAGCCAAATTGGATCGAACCAAAGGCCCATACCAAGCCTTTTAGGCTATATCACGTCCACCCATGAAGTTTCAGCGATTTAGTCTACCTCTAACTCATCCAAAATCCGATCGAGAAAACTGCCAGGAGTGAACTCTTCTTCCCGCCAAAAAATGAATTTGAAATGAAGAAGAAGGGTTGCCCCCCTATCCGGTTCTGGGTGCGGTTAGCAGCTGCCTAGAAATGTGGTGCCCCTTAGTAATTAGGTTATCCCTTATCCAAAGTGAGGGTCTGTATAGCAAATGTCCTCCGGGGGTGCTCCGAGCAACTTTTCGAGCTGAATTTTCAAACAATATTTATTTCCTAAAAATACATAAAAACACAATATTAGTACAAAAATCGAGTTCCAACAAAACAGACATTGAGGACAATTTAGACACAAAAATGTGTCTATCAAATACCCCCAAACTTATTATTTGCTAGTCCTCGAGCAAAACTAATAAAAAAACAAAACCGAGTTAATCTCGAGAGGGTTTACCAGAGGTGTACCCACAAAACCATTACTTCTAATTGGTCACAAGTATCCAAAGAGCTATGAGGACATACAAATTCTCAACCTATCTCCAAGTAACTAGAATGCCAGAGAAATTAAAGGTGTCAGCTTTAAAGCTGACTGGAGAAAAGCGGAGACACATCCGCAACACTGCTAGATAAAGAGATATTTGCTACACAGCTAGATAAACATTGTAAGATGCGTCTGCTGCTTTACAACTTGATAATATTAGGAGAGAGATAAAGATGAGAGGGACATCTGCTACACAGCTGGACTAATTACGTGTGATGAGTTAAACCAGTGCTAGAAATATCTTGTGCCAGATTGAAAGCGGACTAACAAAGCAACCAAATGTATCTTTCTTCGACTCTCTCATAGTGCTTAGTAGAAACAACGTCTTCTTCGGTCTTCAAATGTTGATGATAAACTATCGAACCTCATAGAACCTTGACAATTAACTCTTCTCTTCGATTTCTTGCTTGACTTATAAATTTCTACTTCCCTTTGGCCTTATTGAACAAAACGTAACGATGATTTTTTTTTTTTGGAAACAAAAATTACAAGACAAAAATTTACATGGCCATGAGAGAAGGACTTTCAAAACTTGGATCTTCGCAACTTGTGATGTCTTGGTATCATGGATTCTAACAACTTATATCATTTGCTCTTATAACTTCAACTTTGATTTTTGAATTATTCTTTTCTATTGTTGCTTCTAAACCTAAAACGTCTTCAACTTTCTTCATAGATTTTGATGTCGCTCCGCTTGTTGATGATGATAAGTTTCTACTGAGAGAGAGTCGCAATCCAGTAACTAAGACTACATTGTGAGGTTGCTTTGTCTTTCTGGCATTTCCTGACCTACTTGCCTTTCCATCATGTATGGTTAGGTCCATCACGGTTACCCTCTAAAAGGAACAAGTTCTCTCCTGAATTTCAAGGATCTCAATGTCTTTTTCTCTAATGTCTCAAAAGGTTGTTATCCCTAGCATTCCAATTTCTATCTTTTCGGTGAGAAACAGTATGTAAACTTAGCTAACCGGATACCATGTGACGCTAGAAGTTTCAAAAGTGCAACTAAAAAGTTCTTCCCCACCCCCAAACTTAAATCTAACATTGTCCTCAATGTTTCTAATGAAAGAGCAATACCAAAAGTAAAATAACACGAGGAGAAGTTGGAAAGATAGTACCTGGGTGAAGAAAATCAAAAACTAATATACAACATACAACT
Source organism: Papaver somniferum (assembly GCF_003573695.1). Lineage (NCBI taxonomy): Eukaryota > Viridiplantae > Streptophyta > Magnoliopsida > Ranunculales > Papaveraceae > Papaver > Papaver somniferum. The sequence continues at coordinate 45,134,197 of NC_039366.1, forward strand.
TCCTCGATGGTCAATCAAGGGTAAACAGGGTCCTCCAGAGGGACCTCCTCAACATCACCTGTAGGAAAGGGCTCTAAAAAGGGTTTCAATCTCTGACCGTTAACCTTCGAAGAACTACTACCATCCGGTGTCTCAATTTCAACAGCTCCATGAGGAAAGACAGTGCGAACAATAAAAGGACCCGTCCACCGAGAACGTAACTTCCCAGGGAAAAGATGTAAACGGGTATCATACAGAAGAACTTTTTGACCTGGAGAAAATGACTTCCGTAAAATATTTCTATCATGCACAAGTTTCATTTTGTTCTTATACTCCTTCGCACTATCGTAAGCAATACGAATCTCGTCCAACTCATTGAGCTGGAGTTTCCTATGGGCTCCTGCCTTGTCAAGTGAAAAATTTAGTTGCTTAACACCCAATAAGCTCTATGTTCTAACTCAACAGGTAAATGACATGCCTTGCCATACACAAGCCGATAAGGCGACATTCCAATGGGGGTCTTAAACGCAGTACGGTAAGCCCATAAGGCATCAATAAGCCTAGATGACCAGTCTTTCCGATTAGGATTAACTGTTTTCTCTAATATACATTTTATCTCCCTATTGGAAACCTCTACCTGACCACTAGTCTGCGGATGATACAGGGTAGCTACCTTATGTGTAATACCATATTTCTTCATCAGAAGCCTAAAAGGTCCATTACAAAAGTGCGACCCTCCATCAATAATTATAGCTCGCGGTGTACCAAAACGTGTAAGTATATTATTTTTCAAGAATTCCATCACAACCCTATGGTCATTGGTTTTAAACGCAACCGCCTCAATCCACTTAGAGACATAGTCTACGGCGACAAGGATGTATAGGTTACCAAAAGAATTAGGAAATGGACCCATAAAGTCAATACCCCACACATCAAAGACCTCAAAAACTAAAATAAGGTTCAAGGGCATCATGTTCCTACGAGAAATGGTTCCTAATTTCTGGCAACGCTCACAAGTAACACAATAACTATGGGAGTCTTTAAACAACGAAGGCCAATAGAATCCACACTGCAATATCTTAGCAGCAGTCTTCTTAGCACTAAAGTGACCTCCACAAGCATGATCATGACAAAAGGAAAAATACTGGACTGGTCACTCTCAGGTATACAAGTCCTAATAATCTGGTTTGGACAATACTTTAACAAATAAGGATCATCCAAAAAGAAGTGCTTAACCTCGGCTAAAAACCTAGAACGATCTTGTTTACCCCAATGTTGGGGCATTCGACCAGTAACAAGATAATTCACTATATTCGCATACCAAGGTGCTTGGGTAACAAAGAAAAGTTGTTCATCAGGAAAACTATCACTTATAGGAAGGGAATCATCAGGGGAATCAACAACTAGCCTAGACAAGTGGTCTGCTACTATATTTTCGGCACCCTTTTTGTCTCTAATGTCTGGAGAAAACTCTTGCAACAAAAGTATCCACCTAATCAATCTAGGTTTCGTATCCTTCTTAGACAAAAGATATTTCAAAGCAGCATGATCAGTATATATGACGATCTTAGAACCTAAGAGATGGGGGTCTAAACTTGTCTAATGCAAACACAATGGCTAACAGTTCCTTCTCGGTAGTGGTATAGTTCAACTGGGCATCATTCAAAGTTTTGCTAGCATAGTAAATCACATGAAGTAATTTGTTTTCTCGCTGACCTAGCACAACACCAATAGCATAATCTGAAGCATCACACATGATCTCAAAGGGTAAGTTTCAGTTGGGTGCCTGGACTATGGGGGCGGTAGTGAGTAAAGTCTTAAGCTTCTAAAAAGCCTCTAAACAAGTATCATCAAAGACAAACTTAACATATTTTGCAAACAAATTGCAAAGAGGTCTAGAAATGAAGCTAAAATCCTTAATGAATCGACGATAAAAACCTGCATGCCCTAAGAATGACCTAATATCTCTTATGGTTTTTGGGACCTGTAAAGTCTTGGTAAGGTCAACTTTGGCTTTATCTACCTCTATACCCTTAGAAGATACGATATGCCCTAAGACAGTTCCTGATCGAACCATGAAATGACATTTCTCCCAATTAAGCACTAGATTCTTTTCCTTACACCTAGTCAACACTAATGACAAATGATGCAAGCACTCATCGAAAAACGAACCAAACACTGAAAAATCATCTATAAAGACCTCTAAAAACTTTTCTACCATATCGGAAAATATGCTCATCATGCAACGCTGAAAAGTCGCAGGGGCGTTACATAGCCCGAAAGGCATGCGTCTATACGCAAAGGTACCAAAGGGACAAGTAAAAGTAGTTTTTTCTTGGTCTTCTGGGGCAATAACGATATGATTGTAGCCTGAGTAGCCATCTTGAAAACAGTAATGACTATGTCCATCTAATCTTTCTAGCATTTGGTCGATAAAGGGAAGGGGAAAGTGGTCTTTCCTAGTGACCTTGTTCAATTTCCTATAGTCAATACAAACACGCCAACCCGTGGTCACTCGGGTCGGGATTAACTCATTGTTATCATTCTGGACTACAGTAATACCGGATTTATTGGGAACAACCTGAACGGGGCTGACCCACTTACTGTCTGAAATGGGGTAGATAATGCTTGTATCTAACAGCTTAAGAACCTCGGTTCAAACTACTTATTTCATATTAGGATTTAGTCTTCGTTGCATCTCCCTAGAAGGTTTGGTATCTTCCTCTAAATAGATCTGATGCATACAAACAGTAGGACTTATACCCTTAATGTCTTCTATGGTCCACCCTAAAGCTTCCTTGTTGTTTTGAAGGACGGTCACTAGCCTACTTTCCTGATCACTATCCAAGTCGGAAGCAACAATCACAGGTAAAGTTTCAGACGGGCCTAAAAACACATACTTCAGGGTATCTGGCAATGGTTTTAGGTCCAACTTAGGAGGCTCTTCTAACGAAGGAACGAGGGTAGACTTAGAAACTGGTAGTGGTTCGAACTCAGGTTTCCATCCGTTACTAATGTCTAACAAAAGGGTTGAATCTAACAAAGCATTCACCTCATTAATCACATTATCATCATCGAAATCAATCCCAAAGTGAGCTAGGCGTTTCTCTAACGGATCTTCTAACAAAGTGTTTGGTAATGACTCCTCAACTAATGTTCCTATCATGTTTACCTCTTCTATGCTCGAGTCATCTAGTTCAGAGGGTAACTTACTAATATGAAAGACGTTCAACTCCATAGTCATATTACCAAAAGACAAGTTCATAATACCAGTTCGACAATTAATGATCGCATTGGATGTTGCTAAAAATGGGAGACCTAAAACCACTGGTATCTGGTTCTCCGGGTCAGGGACATGTTGGGTATCTAGGATAACAAAATCCACTGGATAAATAAACTTGTCTACCTCAATAAGAACATCCTTGATCACACCACGAGGAATTTTAACGGACCTATCATCTAACTGAAGTGTCATCTGGGTAGGTTTCATATCACCAAGTCCTAGCTTGAGGTACACATGGTATGGAAGTAAATTCACACTTGCTCCTAAGTCAAGCAAAGCTTTCTCAACACGGTATTTACCTATTGTGCAAGAAATAGTAGGGGACCCAGGGTCTTTATACTTAGGAGTAGTGGTATTCTTAATAATGAAACTCACGTGACTAGCTAGGAAGGCTTTCTTTTGGACACTAAGCTTACGCTTTCGTGTACACAAGTCCTTAAGAAACTTGTCATAAGCGAGAATCTGCTTAATCGCATCTAACAATGGTAGGTTGATAGTAACCTGCTTAAAAACCTCCAATATATCATTAAAATTGGACTCCCTCTTAGTCGGAACTAGCAGCTGTGGGAATGGGGCTCTGGGAAGAAAGTCGGACTCATTAGGACCCTCATTGGTCTCTTTAGAGACTCTATCAGTCTCCTCATTTTCTGGCTCAAAAGGGTGAACTACAGCATGTTCATTTTCAGGCATGGCAACCTTATTGTCAACTTTGTTTCCACTCCTAAGGGTTGTAATAGAGTTCACATGATTGTACGATTTCTCTGCTTTAGGATTGGGTTGAGTTTGACTAGGAAACTTACCTTTTTCCCTTAAAGACTCATTTATCTGACTAACCTGGGTTTTCAACTCGGAAATAGCCTGAGAGTTAGCCTGACCTATTCTCTTATTTTCTTTTAAACCTTGAGCAACAGATTGCTGAAACTGCACAGTGTTACGAGTTAACAAAGCAAGAGACTCTTCTAAACTCATAATCTTTTTATCTGAAGGGTTCTGAAACTGTGCCGGAGCTGAAGGATTCTTAGTGTAGCCAAAACCTGGGGGAACCTGAGCATTACTAGACTGACCTTGATTCTGTCCCTTAGACCAAGAGAAATTAGGATGGTTTCTCCAACCAGGGTTGTAGGTATCTGAGTATGGGTCAATCTTCTGACGGTTTTCAAACCTAGCGTTGTTATAGAAAGCATGTGCTTGTTCTTCACTAACCTGACCTTCCCAAAACGAGTTATTGGGTTCTACTCCACAACTAGAAACTTGAGAGGCTCTAATCCTCTCATCAGGTTCAACAAGAGACCTATGTTTAGACCGATTCAATTCCAAAGCTTCTAACCTTCTAGACAAAGCAAGAAACTTAACATCTGACCCAAAGCTTGTATCTACCATATCGGTGCTACTTCTATTGACCAAGAGTCTTTTAAAAGGTTCAAAACAAGACTCTCACTGTTGGGATTTTTCAGCGGTAGTTCCTAAGAAGGTAAAGGCATCATCAGCACTTTTACTAGTGAACTCACCAGCACACATAGACTCGACCATGGCTTTGGTCGAATAGTCTAAACCATCATAAATAATCTCTACGAGTTTCATCTTATCAAATCCACAGTGAGGACACTGGGATAGGAGATCATTGAATCTCTATAAAAACCTATAAAGAGATTCTCCCTCTTGTTGCGTACTGGAACTAATTTTCTGCCTAGCAGCTGCAGTTTTATGCTTAGGGTAGAACTTCATATAGAAAGCAACAATAAGTTATTGTCATGTTTCAATGGATTCAGATGGAAGGTTGTTCAACCAGGTCTTGGCTTTATCTCTCAAGGAAAAGGGAAACATCTTAAGTTTCAAAACTTCATTAGTAAGGTCTTTTATTCTAATTGTCCCACAAATTTCCTCAAAGTCCCTAATATGAAAATAAGGGTTCTCATCATCCTTTCCTAAGAATATAGGGATCATCTGAAGAATACTAGGTTTTATCTCGAAATTAGCCGTAGTGGCTGACAATTTAATGCACGAAGCTCGGTTGGTCCTAGTTGGGAACATGTAATCTTTCAAAGTTGTCATCGCTGGCACAGCTGAAGTACTAGGGGTACCTTCCTCACGAAGAGACAGATTTTCAAAACCGAAGTTTCCAACAATATTTATTTCCTAAAAATACATAAAAACACAATATTAGTACAAAAATCGAGTTCCAACAAAACAGACATTGAGGACTATTTAGACACAAAAATGTGTCTATCATGGCCCGAGTCGACTTCAGCGGTTCTTCGCCCGTCTGGTACGGGAGGTAAGTTTTTGAAACACCCGCGAATCCCATGTCAGCGGGTTTACTGTATTCCTTCGTTTGCATATATGATGAGGACTTGAAAACGGCTGCTTTAATTTTCTAGTAAAGAGCAAGGACTGGCCATACAAGATAAGGGTTCGAATTTCATCACCGTTCTCTTCTTGCCCGCCTTAGGAAAACGAAACCAAACGCGAACCTAAGCCTAAAATTTTGACTATAACGAGACCTATAGGGTAACGAGCTTAATAAGAAAGTCGTCCGAAAAATATTGGTTACTCTTTTGAGCATACTTCGAAGTTCATGATGGTTTCTATGAGTTGAATGCGTGACTGCGCCGCCTTATAATACCGGTGAGGCCTTTGGGTATCAAAGCTCCACCAATCTTCCCTCGCCTCTATTCAACTTACTTTGACTTGGATTGATTCCAGAGGGGTTTGCTCAGATTGTAACGAGTTCCTTTTCGAAAGAATAGAAGCTGGTCTAGAAACAATCTAAGTGGAGCCATCATGCTTATTGTTTGCTAGAAATCAATAGGTTTGATTTGGTTGAGTCAGCCTTGTTTTGTGATTGCATAGAATTCCCCACCTTATTCTTTTGCATGCCTGAACGTAAAAGAGACGCCCTAGGTAGATTTGTTAAAGAGAAACCTAATAGTTCTAAGCGTCTCGATTACCTCAATTTAGAAAGACTGATTCTTGAAGATTCCATTTTTGAACATCCGTTTGAGGAGAAAATCCCTGATATTCCAATAGTGCCAGAAATGGCAACTTTGAAAGATTTGTTGAACCCTACTAGGACTACTCGTCCCTCGTGTATCAGGTTATCTGAAACTGAAGCAAATTATGAACTTAAGCCTGGAACCTTACAGTTGCTCCCAATATTTTTAGGGAAAGAAAATGAAAACCCCTATTTCCATGTTAGGGACTTTGAGGAAATTTGTAGTACCCTAAAAATTAGAAACCTTGATGATGATGCTTTGAAACTCAGGTTATTCCCCTTTTCCTTGAAAGATAAAGCCAAATCGTGGCTATATAGTTTGGCTTCCGGATCAATTGAAACATATGAACAACTTACATCTGCCTTTTTGAACAAGTTTTTCCCTAGGCACAAAACATCGTCTATTAGGACGCAAATCTGCACATTTTCTCAACAGGAGGGAGAATCCTTGTATAGGTATTTGGAAAGGTTCAATGATCTATTATCCCAATGTCCTCATCATGGTTTAGAAAAGGTTAGGTTAGTTCAGATCCTTTATGAGGGTTTAGATTATACCACTACAACCACAGTAGAATCTATGTGTACAGGTGGGTTTGAAAACCAAACAGTTGATGATGCGATGACATATTTGCATAAAATCGCTGAAAAGACCCAACAATTGGAAAGTAATAGGGGACCACAGAAAACAATTCTTCTAGGCAGAGGAAACATTAATAGGGTAGAAGGAAACTTTGAATCAGATGCCAAAATTGCTGCTATAACGAAAAGGTTAGAAGCTTTAGAAGTGGGTCCCACTAGTGGTAGATTAGAGCCTTTTTGGGAAGGCCATAATAATGAAGAGAAATCCAATACTCTCTATAATAACACTAGATTTGATAACCGTCAGAAGTTTGACCCATATTCAGAAACCTATAATCCTGGTTGAAGAAACCATCCGAACCTTTCGTGGTTTAAGGGCCAGAGTCAATGTCAGTTTAGTAATTCTAATGCTCCCCCAGGTTTTGGTTCAGATAAGAACTCTTCAGGTCAGTTTCAGAACTCTTCAGAGAATAGAATGACGAGCTTAGAGGAATCTCTTAGTATATTAATAAAGAGCCAGGATATGTTAGCACAGATCCAGGACATGTTAGTAAAGAGCCAAGTTAGTTTTCAACATGAAACCAAGCCAGGACAGACTCTTGCTAAGTTAGAACTTCAAGTTGGCCAAATAGCTAAGACCTTAAGTGAGAGAGATAACGGAAGGTTCCCTAGTCAAACTAATCCCAATCCTAGAGGAGTTCATGAAGTAGGTGCAAAACCATCGAATCAATTGAATGCTGTCAGAACCCTTAGGAGTGGCATAGTAGTAGACAATCAGGTAACCATGCCCGATAGTGAACGTACTGTAGTTCACCCCCCAGGATCTCATTCCTCAGGATCTCATCCCTCAGGACCACTAGCTGAGGGGACTGATAAAATTTCCGATGATGCCAACTCGGTTCCTGAGAGGTCTGATTCTGTGCCTAGAGCCCCATTTCCCAAGCTATTAGTACCAACAAAGAAGGAATTGAACTTTAATGACATATTGGAGGTTTTTAAGCAAGTTACCATAAACCTTCCTTTATTAGATGCAATTATGAAAATTCCTGCTTATGCCAAGTTCCTCAAGGATATGTGTACTCGAAAGCGAAAACTTAGCGTCTGATGGAATTTTCAAAATTATTGTAGTGATAGTGGTAAAAAGATTCGTTTCAGACTTGTGAAGGAAATGAAATTTTTAGATTTAATAAAAATATATATACAAAAATATTAACAATGGGCGAGAGGTACTGGGACTAAGGATTTTGCCGAATTCACTACACAGGGTTCATTCATATATTCTTGGACAATTTAAAACTCAATAAAATTAACATGGACTCTGATTTTGCCAAGATAGATTCTCAAAACATCGATTGTAAGTCCTAAGCATGATGTATCAAAACACCTAAGCTAAGCATACATCATCAAATTAAATAACAACCAATTAATTCAAATCATATTTCAATTTTAAATTAATGCAAAAGTCATAAAAAAGAATAAAATAAATTTACCCGTGTATGAAATTCACCCTCCTCTGTCGTCCCAGTGTTGAGTTTAGCTCATCATGATAAAAACACGTGTTTACAATGAAGAGAATAAGAGAAAATGGTGTAAACAGCTAATGTGCGACCCACAGGAAGCGTCACAAAAGAACGATAAAAGAGAAATGCTATTGTCGCTGTGGTTCTAAGACCCACACCTACGACCCACGCCTATGAGTCTGTTTCACTGTTGATAAACGACTGTCCCTGCGAGTCTGTTCTTCGTGTTCTTGGTCATCAGCAGGAGCAGAAACAGAGTTTCATCAACTCTTGATTTCTCGCTCATGAGCTCTCCTATCGACCCCAAACTCTCGACACCCTTCCTTGTACCTGGAGAAACTTATTTATACTCAACAGGGCCCTCGAATCTCTCCATAACTTCAAAATATTTCCCATGACTCGGCAGTAAAGAGAAAATATTCTCGGATTGTTTTCTTTCCTTTCTTGCCTGCTCACGCTGTCAACCAGTGTTTACACTCTCCAAACATGCTCCCAGATCATCAAGGAATGTGTCAAGACGTTGCAAACGCATGCCATTTTCCATACAACATCGACACAATCCCGAGTATCTTTTCTCAACCACGTATTCCCTGATTTCTTTAAACCGAGAATCAAGCCCAACTGGATCGATTCCAACAACCAAAATAGCTTCACATATCCATATCACGTCTACCCAACAAGAATCATAGGTTTAGTCTACCTCTAACCCCTCCAAATATCCGATTGAAATCTGCCAGGGAAGAAAAAAAATTCCCGCCAAAACTGAAATTTGAATTTGAGAAGAAGGACACCCCTTATCCAGTTGTCGCCCCTTATCCGCTGCTGGAGTCCGAATAACACATGTCCCTTGGGGTGTTGATAGACACATTTTTGTGTCTACTTTGTCCTCAATGTCTGTATTGTTGGAACTCTATTTTTGTATTAATATTGTGTTTTTATGTATTTTTAGGAAATAAACATTTTTGGAAAATTCGGCTCGAAAAGTTGATTTTGGCACCCAGAGGAAAAGTGTTATTCGGACTCTCGCTTTTGGATAAGGAGTAACCTAATTACTAAGGGGCACCCCCAGGTCACCCGCAAGGCATCTGCTATTCACACCCCAGTCCAAGATAGGGGGCATATCATCTTCAACCTTTTGAAATTCAAATTTTGGCGGGAAAAAATTGTTCTTGAACTGTCGTGACTAGGGTTGAGGATTTGAAGGTGTTCCAGTGAGATTCAACGGCCCAAATTAAATGGGTTTGTTCCTAGGGCCTAGACAGAGCTGGTATGGGTGTTGGATTCGGTCAAATTTGGTTAGATAATCGGTGGGAATCAAAACAGGGAAGATATTCTCAAATAGGGAAGATATTCTATTCTTGGAATTGTTGGATGGAAGAGACGTGCATGGGTTAACTCTATTGGCTGGAAACTTCTCCTACAACTCAAAGATGATGCGTGAAAGAGATAAACCATGAAATAATCTGTAACAAATCAGAGAAATAAATAAAAAATATTTCGGAAAATATTCTTTTTATGGCCGGATATTCTTGGAGTTATTACAAGGATTGGAGTGACCTGTTGTGTATAAATAGGTCCCTAGTGTCGAGCAGAAGGGGTTAGCGAAGTTTAGAGAGAATTGGGAGAGGTTTAGAGCACTACAAAGCAAGAAAATCCAAGTTGCAGAGATTCTGGTTCTGCTACTGCTGCTGCTGCTGCGAGGAGGAAGAACGTGAAGAACAGACTCTCCAAGACCGTCGTTTATCAACAGTGACATCGACTGTCATCTGTGGGTCGTAGTTTCCCAATGACAACAGCACCTCAGCTTTGTCGTTGACTCTGGACGCCTTCTGTGGGTCGCAAAATCCTGTTTTACATCATTTTCTTGTCTTTCTCTTCATTGTAAAACACTTTTGAGCATCAATGAAATATTTTGAGAGGTTTTCCAACATGATGAGCGGCTAAAATACCTGGTGATTGAGGCAATGGAGGATCTATTCACTCATGTTTGATTGGTAATATTTTTATTTATAATTTCGTTAATTATTTATTTTATTTAATTCACTTGGATAAAAATATTAAAAAAAAGGGGATAAAATGGTTTTCTTAATTATTTGTGAATCAGTTTGATGTTTTATGCTTAGAATATATTCTTTGATAAATCATGCTTAAGGATTAAAACTTAATATTTGGACACCTTTTAAATTAAAAAGTGATTTAATAAGAAAAAGAGCTTAATAATAATTTCTGAAATATTATTTATAACCAATCAACTTGAAGTAATAGTGAATCCTGAGCCTTAATCTTTCTAAAATCTTGACATTACTATTTATTTTCTTCATTTATTTATTTGTTTAAATCTCAAAAAAAAAGAGTTACCTTCACAAGTTCGAAAAGAACCCCAGTTCTTACCACTATTCACAACAACTTTTGAAAATACATCAGGTGTCTTTAGTAATTTTTTTGGGGTGTTTCCAACATTTTTTCTGGGTTCCTCCGGTGCATTTCTGGGGTGCTTCCGGTGCATTTCTGCGGTGCCTTTAGTACTTTGTCCTGGGGTGTAAAACACTACTTTTCGAGCCCATTTCGCCGCAAGGACTTATTTCTCTAAAATTTCCTACAAAGACATAAAATAACACAATAAATACAAAATCGAGCACTAACAATACATACAAATGATACATATTAGACACATAAATGCGTCTATCAACAGCCCCAAACTTATTATTTGCTAGTCCTCGAGAAAAACTAATATGGAAAATAAAATCTTAACTCACTAGGTGTACCTAGTGACGGAGTTAATCTCGGGAGGGTTTACCAGAGGTGTGCCCACAAAACCATTACTCCAGACCCTAGCTATCTATGCAGAACCTTGGAAGGCACTAAAGAATCTCCTTGGTTGGCATTCTTATTGACTACAGGAGGAAGTACCCTGATGCGAAATTACAATTGATGTACACGAGTTTGCACTCAAGCATACTAAAATTCATATAAAGTGACAGAGCTCTACTCAGATAGTTTCTGGACATCATAAACCGGAGTCAACCAATCACATGGATAGATTAAGAAGATGGATGTAGAGAAAAATGTGGATGATGTTGACTAAGGTGAACCTATCCTAATGGACTGAGATACTGGTCTGGACTAATATCAACACATCATGGCTGCGTTTCTTCATGATGTTGACTAAGGTGAACCTAGGTCCGAATCATTAGGTTCTATGAAAGGGTCTAAATAGAAAATTTTCATTGGTTGCGTTTCTTCATAGGTGGGATCCGAATCATTAGGTCCTAGAGTCTGGAAAAACTCAAATATGATCTTAGAAGCGGACAATAATAACCTAAATAACTGAGGATCCTCTAAGTCAATAAGATTTGACTTACATAATTGACCACAATGAGAGTAGTGGTCATTCTTAAGCAAATGTGTCGATTCTAATTTCCTAAAGCATTTAGGTTTAATCTCACAACTTAATATTCGACACATTTGGAATATAAACGTTCCCACAGTTGGAAGAAAACTATTTGGTGGGAAAACAAAGTCAATCTGGTGATCATATCCCGGGCAAACCACATCAACCAGAGGATGGGTTTCTAACGACTGAACTTCTTCCTGGACAGCATTAGGTTCGGGAAAACGAGTATGAAGGTAATCTTGTAAAATTGTCGAGGCAGAGATATCAAGTCCTAAGTGAAGGGACTTTCTGAGAGTTAAAGGTAAGGCACTAGGAAGGTGATAATCACCCCCAAATTTAGAGTTTTCAGTATCTCTAGATAGACTAGTTACAATCTCCCTAATTTCTGGATCATTAGATTCTTGAAAATGGTCAATTGATTCTTCTAATTTATTATCAGGTAGTGCATCTTTATTCATCTCTACGGGTATATCTTCTTCATCTAATACTATTTTTTCTAAGTCGCTAGACTCTAAAACAACATTTTCGGAATAAACCCGTTCCTCTAAACCATTATCGGCTTCGTAATCAAAAGGAAAAACTACATCGTCTAAAACGGTGGTATCCCTAATCAAATCCTCGTCCTTTTGAATAGGTGAATAATCATAAATATTATTTGGATTTGAACTAGAAATAATATAATCATTATAAAGCTCAATTGGATTAATAGATTCCTGATCACAATGCCTACATATTTCAGATTCTTCATTACTACTATCCTCATCATCATAATAGTACAAAGATGATTGAACCTTATTTTATTCTAGCCTCGTCCTCTAAATTAGGCAAATATTCACTATTGATATCAAGGGTAGAATTAGAAACCCTATTTTGGAAATTTAGATTATTTCGAGCAGCATTAGCCAACTGTTCATTTTCTGCCTCTACACATGCCTGAATTTCACTGAGCATAACACTTATACGTTTACCACTCTCGTTTATCATCTCAGAATATCGTGTACACTCTTCTTTTGAACTATTCATTGCAACTAAACTTTTATACGTCCTTTCAATCCGTTGTTGGGTCTCTTTTAGAGATGGAACGGGTTCATAAATATCATAATCAGGACTAGTTTCCAAAAACGAGTAACCAGTACTACAGTGTTCCTGATTTTCTTGCTCGTAAGACCAATTCGCGTGTGGATAGTAATTGGGCTCACCATGGTATGAACCATAACCTTGAAAAGGTTGGCGTTCCCAACTATTATTCCCACCATGGTCATAAAAATGATGATGTCCATATTCAAATTCAGATCGATACTCATTGTATTGGCTTCTGTCATACCAGTTCGACATTCTTAATTGCAAGGGAATTCTACACAATCACAAACAAGGCTGACTTGACCAAATCAAACCTACTGATTTCTAGCAAACAAAAAGCATGATGGCTCCACTTAGATTGTTTCTATACCAGCTTCTAATCCTTCGAAAGGGAATTCGTTACAATTTAAGAAAACCCCTCTGGAATCAATCCGAGTTAAAGTAAGTTGAATCGAGGCGAGGGAAGCTCAGTGGAGCTTTGATACCCAAAGCCTCACCGGTACAAGGAGGCGCAGTCACGCATTCAACTTACAGAAACCATCAAGAACTTTGAAGTATGCTTAAAAGAGTAACCAATATTTTTCGAATGACTTTCCTGTTAAGCTCGTTACCCTATAGGTCTCTTTCTAGTCAAAATTTTAGGCTTAGGTTCGCGTTTGGTTTCGTTTTCCTAAGGCAGGCAAGAAGGGAACGGTGATGAAATCCGAACCCTTATCTTATATGGCCAGTTCTTGCCCTTTACTAGGAATTTAAAGCAGCCGGTTCAGTCCTCAACATATAATCACCTTAAGGCATACAGTAAACCCGCTTGCAGGAGATTCGCGGGTGTTTCGAAAGACTTACCTCCCGTACCAGACGGGCGATGAACCGCTGTAGTCGACTCGGGCCACTGACTCCGGTGTCAGTGTGCGAACCCGAGGGGCCGAGAAGATATTGTAATCGTCGTCCTTCCCTGCAAACAGTTTATATTTAATTTTTTTATATATATAACCCTTCCGTAGGGTTTAAAATTAAAATAAATTGTCCAAAGTCCAGTCCAATGAAAAGAAATACAAAAAATAATAATAATAATTACAAAAAAAAAAAAATTGGAAAGTCTCTTAAAAATATAAAAAAATAATTCTCTCTTTTTCTTTTTTTTTTCTTTATTTTTTTGCTTTGTCTTTTTTCCTTCTCATTTAGCTTTAAGCTTTGATTCCAAGGTCTTTAGTATCCAACTTCAAACTTGTAATACAAAGACACAACCAAAGAGACGTAAAAAGAACAAATGGAATAATAAAAAATAATAAAAACCTAAAAATTCTACCTAAGCACAAATCCGCGTCGGCGGCGCCAAAATGATTTTGATTTTTGATGAGGTTTTCAAAATTGTTGTAGTGATAGTGGTAAAAAGATTCGTTTCAGACTTGTGAAGGAAATGAAATTTTTAGATTTAATAAAAATATATATACAAAAATATTAACAATGGGCGAGAGGTACTGGGACTAAGGATTTGGCCGAATTCACTACACAGGGTTCATTCATATATTCTTTGACAATTTAAAACTCAATAAAATTAACATGGACTCTGATTTTGCCAAGATAGATTCTCAAAACATCGATTGTAAGTCCTAAGCATGATGTATCAAAACACCTAAGCTAAGCATACATCATCAAATTAAATAACAACCAATTAATTCAAATCATATTTCAATTTTAAATTAATGCAAAAGTCATAAAAAAGAATAAAATAAATTTACCCGTGTATGAAATTCACCCTCCTCCGTCGTCCCAGTGTTGGGTTTAGCTCATCATGATAAAAACACGCTCAAAATATTTATTTATTGCTCAAATGGTGTTTACAATGAAGAGAAGAAGAGAAAATGGTGTAAACAGCTAATGTGCGACCCACAGGAAGCGTCACAAAAGAACGATAAAAGAGAAATGCTATTGTCGTTGTGGTTCTAAGACCCACACCTACGACCCACGCCCGTGAGTCTGTTTCACTGTTGATAAACGACTGTCCCTGCGAGTCTGTTCTTCGTGTTCTTGGTGTTCTTCATCATCGGCAGGAGCAGAAACATAGTTTCATCAACTCTTGATTTCTCGCTCCTGAGCTCTCCTATCGACCCCAAACTCTCGACACCCTTCCTTGTACCTGGAGAAACTTATTTATACTCAACAGGGCCCTCGAATCTCTCCATAAATTCAAAATATTTCCCATGACTCGGCAGTAAAGAGAAAATATTCTCGGATTGTTTTCTTTCCTTTATTTCCTACTCACGCTGTCAACCAGTGTTTACACGCTCCAAACATGCTCCCAGATCATCAAGGAATGTGTCAAGACGTTGCAAACGCATGCCATCTTCCATACAGCATCGACACAATCCCGAGTATCTTTTCTCAACCACGTATTCCCTGATTTCTTTAAACCGAGAATCAAGCCCAACTGGATCGATTCCAACAACCAAAATAGCTTCCCATATCCATATCACGTCTACCCAACAAGAATCAGAGGTTTAGTCTACCTCTAACCCCTCCAAATATCCGATTGAAATCTGCCAGGGAAGAAAAAAAAATTCCCGCCAAAACTGAAATTTAAATTTGAGAAGAAGGAAACCCCTTATCCAGTGGTCGCCCCTTATCCGCTGCTGGAGTCCGAATAACACATGTCCCTTGGGGTGTCTTTAGTAATTTTTCTAGGGTGTTTCCAACATTTTTTCTGGGTTCCTCCGGTGCATTTATGGGGTGCTTCCGGTGCATTTCTGCGGTGCCTTTAGTACTTTGTCCTGGGGTGTAAAACACTACTTTTCGAGCCCATTTCGCCGCAAGGACTTATTTCTCTAAAATTTCCTACAAAGATATAAAATAACACAATAAATACAAAATCGAGCACTAACAATACATATAAATAAGACATATTAGACACATAAATGCGTCTATCAGCGTCCATAAGAAAGCCTTCTTAGCTAGTCACGTAAGTTCAATCATTCAGAACACCACACCTCCAAAGTACAAAGACCCAGGTTCCCCTACCATTGCTTGTACAATAGGTAAACACCGGGTAAAAAAAGCTTTACTTGACTTAGGAGCCAGTCTGAACTTACTGCCGTACCATGTGTACTTACAACTAGGACTTGGTGAAATGAAACCTACTCAGATGACACTGCAGTTAGCTGATAGGTCCGTTAAAATTCCTCCAGGTCTTATTGAGGATGTTCTCATTGAGGTCGAAAAGTTTATTTATCCAGTAGATTTCGTGGTCTTAGATACCCAACCTGTCCCTGACCCAGAGAACCAGATACCTGTGGTTTTAGGTCGCCCATTTTTAGCTACGTCTAATGCGATCATTAACTGTCGAAATGGTGTGATGAATTTATCTTTTGGTAATATGACTATGGAGATGAACATTTTTAATGTCAGTAAGCTACCTTATGAGCTAGATGACACGTGTGTCGAAGAGGTGAATATGATAGAAGCCTTAGTTCAGGAGTCATTACCAAACATCTTGTCTGAAGACCCATTAGAAAATTGTCTATCCCATTTCGGTTTAGACTTTGACGACGATAGCACTATTGAACAGGTGAATGCTCTATTATATTCTACCCCTGTGTTAGACACTAATAGATGGAAAGCTAGGTTCGAACCATTACCAGTTTCTGAGAATACCCTAATTCCTTCTTTAGAAGAGCCTCCTAAGTTGGACCTTAAACCACTACCAGATACCCTGAAGTATGTGTTTTTAGGACCATCTGAGACTTAACCTGTGATAGTAGCTTCCGATTTGGATAGTGATCAGGAAAGTAGGCTAGTAAAAGTTTTCAAGACAATAAGGAAGCTTTAGGGTGGACTATAACAGACATTAAGGGTATAAGTCCTACCGTTTGTATGCATCAGATTCATTTAGAAGAAGACTCCAAACCTTCTATGGAGATGCAACGTCAGCTGAACCCTAACATGAAAGAGGAAGTTCGAAAAGAGGTGCTTAAGTTGTTAGATGCGGGTATTATCTACCCAATTTCAGACAGTAAGTGGGTCAGCCCCGTTCAGGTTGTTCCCAAGAAATCAGGTATCACTGTAGTCCAGAATGATAACAATGAGTTAATCCCAACCCGAGTGACCACGGGATGGCGTGTCTGTATTGACTATAGAAAATTGAACAAGGTCACAAGGAAGGATCACTTTCCCCTTCCTTTTATCGACCAAATGCTAGAGAGATTAGCTGGATATAGTTATTATTGCTTTCTAGATGGATTTTCCGGATATAATCAGATCGTTATTGCCCCAGAAGACCAAGAAAAACCACTTTTACCTGTCCCTTTGGTACCTTTGCGTATAGACGCATGCCTTTTGGGCTTTGTAATGCCCCTGCGACCTTTCAGCGTTGTATGATGAGCATATTTTCTGATATGGTGGTAGAACGGTTTTAGAGGTCTTTATGGATGATTTTTCAGTGTTTGGTTCATCTTTTGATGAGTGCTTGCATCATTTGACATTAGTGTTGACTAGGTGTAAGGAAAAGAATTTAGTGCTTAATTGGGAAAAATGTCATTTCATGGTTAAATCAGGAATGTGTTAGGGCACATTGTTTCTTCAAAGGGTATAGAGGTAGATAAAGCCAAAGTTGACCTTATTAAGACTTTACAGGTCCCAAAAACCGTAAAAGACATTAGGTCATTCTTAGGACATGCAGGTTTTTATCGTCGATTCATTAAGGATTTTAGCTTGATTTCTAGACCTCTTTGCAATTTACTTGCAAAAGACGTTAAGTTTGTCTTTGATGATGCTTGTTTAGAGCTTTCGAGAAGCTTAAGACTTTACTCACTACCGCTCCCAAGTCCAGGCACCTAACTGGAACCTACCCTTTGAGATTATGTGTGATGCTTCAGATTATGCTATAGGCGTCGTGTTAGGTCAGCGTGTTGACAAATTACTTCATGTGATTTACTATGCTAGCAAAACTCTGAATGATGCCCAGTTGAACTATACAACTACCGAGAAGGAACTGTTAGCCATCGTGTTTGCCTTGGATAAGTTTAGATCCTACCTATTAGGTTCTAAGATCGTAATCTATACTGATCATGCTGCTTTGAAATACCTTTTGTCTAAGAAGGATACCAAACCTAGATTGATTAGGTGGATCCTATTGTTACAAGAATTTTCTCCAGACATTAGAGACAAAAAGGGTGCTGAAAATGTAGTAGCAGACCACTTATCTAGGCTAGTTGTTAGTTCCCCTAGTGATTCCCTTCCTATAAGGGATAGCTTTCCTGATGAACAATTGTTCTCTGTTTCCCAATCACCTTGGTATGCAAATATAGTGAATTATCTTGTTACTGGTCGAACCCCTCAACATTGGGGTAAACAAGATCGTTCTAGGTTTTTAGCCGAGGTTAAGCATTTCTTTTGGGACGATCCTTATTTGTTTAAGTATTGTCCAGACCAGATTATTAGGAGATGTGTACCTGAGAGTGACCAGTCCAGTATTCTTTCCTTTTGTCATGAACATGCTTGTGGGGGTCATTTTAGTGCTAAGAAGACTTCTGCTAAGATATTGCAGTGTGGCTTTTACTGGCCTTCGTTGTTTAAGGACTCCCATAGTCACTGTGTGTTTTGTGATCGTTGCCAGAGGTTAGGGACCATTTCCCGTAGAAATATGATGCCTTTGAACCCTATTTTAGTGATTGAGGTCTTTGATGTGTGGGGCATTGATTTTATGGGTCCATTTCCTAATTCTTTGGGTTATCTTTACATACTTGTCGCTGTAGACTATGTGTCTAAGTGGGTTGAGGCGGTTCCGTGTAAAACAAATGACCATAGGGTCGTAATTAAGTTTTTGAAAGAGAATATACTTACACGTTTTGGTACACCGCGAGCTATAATTAGTGATGGGGGTTCACACTTTTGTAATAGACCGTTTGCTCTGTTAATGAAACAATATGGTATTACCCACAAAGTAGCTACCCCGTATCACCCACAGACTAGTGGTCAGGTAGAGGTTTCCAATAGGGAAATTAAGCGTATTTTAGAGAAAACAGTTAATCCCAATAGGAAAGACTGGTCGTCGAGGCTTACTGATGCCTTATGGGCTTACCGTACTGCGTTTAAGACACCCATTGGAATGTCACCCTACCGTTTAGTATTTGGCAAGGCATGTCACTTGCCTGTTGAGTTAGAGCATAGAGCCTATTGGGCTATTAAGCACTAAACTTTTCACTTGACAAGGCAGGAGCTCACAGAAAGCTCCAGCTCAATGAGTTGGACGAGATTCGTAGAGATGCATACGATAGTGCTAAGGAGTATAAGAACAAAATGAAACTTGTGCATGATAAGAATATTTTACGGAAGTCATTTTCTCCAGGTCAAAAAGTTCTTCTGTATGACACTCGTTTGCATCTATTCCCCGGGAAACTGCGCTCTCGGTGGACCGGTCCTTTTGTGGTCCGTACTGTTTTTCCTCATGGCGCGTTGAGATTGAGACATCAGATGGTAGTAGTTCTTCAAAGGTTAACGGTCAGAGATTGAAGCCCTTTTTAGAGCCTTTTCCTACAGGTGATGTTGAGGAGGTCCCTCTGGAGGACCCTGTTTACCCTTGATTGACCATCGAGGCGATTTGTATGTTGTATACTATTTTTGTCAGTTTTTGGTTTCACTTCACCCAGGTACTATCTTTCCGAACTCTCTCTTTACTATTTCCTCATGTTACTTATATTTTTGGTACTGTTCTTTCATTCGAAACATTGAGGACAATGTTAGATTTAAGTTTGGGGGTGGGGTAGAAACTTTTTGTTATAATAAATAACTCCAGAGCCTAGAAATTTATGCATATTAAGGATAGCACTAACCAACCTAAGTGGATGGAAGCATTTTGGTTGTAGGAGTTGAGGAACCAATCTGATTAGATGGAAACATCTAGAAGAGTCTATTCATAAAAGCACAGAGCTCAGGTGTTAGAAATAACATGATAGTTTCACCATATCTCGTTGAGTCCTTTTCACTTCTATTTTTATTTTATTTTGTTTTTAAACTATGTTACTCTAAGTGATTAGGTGGGGCTCACGATTCAAGTTGTTACCAATGCTAGGGTGAATTAGAGTGATTGAGATACAAAAAAAAAAAAAAAAAAAAAAAAAGAAACTGAGACCAGACCATTTGACCAACCGGAATAAATTCAATAAAGTCGACCACTGGTACCCTAGTATATGCCAGCTGTGTTGACCTAGAGTTAGGATTATAAATCACTGGTTCCCTTGTATATGCCAGTTGTGTTGATATTAGTCAGACTAGTATCTCAGTTCATTAGGATAGGTTCATTTTGGCGGAGGCCTTCAGACAGATATGAGAAACACCGTTCACTTAGTAAACATCAAAACCATCTATGTTTTTCTCTATATCCATCTTCTTGATCTATCCATGTGATTAGTTTTGACTCCGGATATTGATGTCCATAGTGCGACTATCTAAGTAGAGTTCTGTCACTTATATATGAATTTTAGTATGCTTGAGTGCAAACTCGTATACAACAATTGGAATTTCGCATCAGGGTACTTCCTCCTCTAGTCAATAAGTATGCCAACCAAGGAGATTCTTTAGTGCTTTCCAAGGTTCTGCGTAGATAGCTAGGGTCTGGAGTATAAAGGTTTTGTGGGCATACCTCTGGTAAGCCCTCCTGAGACTACAACTCGGCCACTAGGGCCACCTAGGGGTTTAATGGCTTATTGCATACGCTAAATGCAATTGACGATGCCTGCGTCCGTGAGTTAGGATTTTATTTTTCTATTTTATCTTTGCTCGAGGACTAGCAAATAATAGGTTTGGGGGTATTTGATAGACACATTTTTGTGTCTAATTTGTCTCGATTCTATATATTGATAGTGCTCATTTTTGTACTTATTATGGTGTTTTATGTGTGTGTAGGTATTTTTGGCCAATAAACATTTTGGAAAAATCGGCTCGAAAAGTTGTCCAAAGCACCCGGAGGAAGTGATTTTGGACCCCAAACTTTGGATAAGGGGCACCATCAGGGCACCTCTTAGACAACTGCTATCGCCACCCCTACTCTGGTTAGGGGGCCACCCTACTTCACCTTCGTTCAAATCATATTTTGGCGGGAAAAACTTTGCAGACGGGAAGTAGATCAGGGTTCGCATTTTTGGGAGGATTTAAGGAGATTCAATCAGGGAATTTTGGTGGATTGGACCTGTTAGAGCCTAACAGGGTTGGTGTGTATATTTGGATCGAGTATTTTGGGCTGAAAAAACATGTTGGAGCGAAACAGAGGAGGTGGATGTTTATCGAAGTTCTGTTGATGACTATGAGGAGATTTAGTCGGAGTTTGACGTGGAGATGGATTGGGATTCATTTGATGAGTCAAACCAGGATTTTTATGAGCTTTAGATTCGATAAAACAGTGACAAATCTTCGGTTTGAGCGAAACAGAGAAGTGAAGTTATTATCGGACTTTCTGGTTATATATATGGGAGTTGGCGAGATTCTGGAGAGGTTAAATATATTTGGGACTCTATCTTACCTTATTTGAGAAGTTTACAACTCACAGAACCGCGTAGAAAAGCTTGGCAGGGAAAGAAATTCCGAAACTTGAGGTGGAGGGAAAATAAGAATAGTCGAAGATTTCTTGAAGTTCAATCGACCTGTGGGCTATAAAAGGAGCAGGGATAGGTCAAGGAAGGGTTACGTACACTTTGGGGAAGTTTAGGAGAGAACAGAAAGCTGAAATCACAAGTTGAAGTTTTGTTTCTGCTGCTGCAATACCTAGAACACGAAGAACATAAGACGCACAAGCAACTGTCGCAGACAAATATCGTTATTCAACAACAGAACCTATTTATCGTTTATCAACTGTGATTGCTTAAGGTCTTTAGCTACTATTTCCCCTTTGTAACAGATTCTGTAACACACTCACGCTGTTGCAAATCGGTTGTGTTATTACTTTTCATTCTTTTAATCATCTTTTGAGCCATAAAAAAATATTTTAAGATCATGATTAATACAAGGAGCTAAACCCCATTGCTGAGGCGATAGAGGAAGCTATTTTTCCAACAAGAAGTGGTATATTCTATTTCATCTATTTATTGCAATTATTATTATGATTATTTTCCTTGAGCTATAATTGAATATGATTTTTACTTGAGTGATTGTGATTTATTTGATGAAGTATGCTTAGTTTATAGACTTTTGATGCTTCATACTTGATATTTACAATTATTGCTTTTGAAAATCTACTTGTTGCAATATTTTAGAATCAATTGAAATAGAAAATTGCATTAAATCACTTTGAACTTGGAAAATAGTGGAATCTTAGCCTCAGTTGTCTTTTAATATTGATATCAACTTTGTCAGTGTTTGCTATAATTATTAGTGAGTTTTCTATTTTAGTTTTGGAATTTAAGTCTATATTTTATCCTTCGCAAGTCTGAGAATCGAACCACTTTTACCACTATCTATAAAATACATCATACAATTAGAAGTAAATCAACTCAATGATCCTTCGATAATATGTATATACGTGAACCAAATTCCAACTAGAGTTAATCTTGTAATCTATATTTCAAGATACGAACTCCAAGAACTAGTCTTGTAGGTTCACTATATATTAATTAAAAATGTTGTTTAGGTTGATTATCGAATCACTTGCGTTAACTTGATGATTCCAAAGATCAATTTCGAAGTATTAATAAAATTGTATCCAACAAACAAGGATGGATAAACAATATAATGCAGAAAAAGAAATGACACAAACACAGAGAATTTTGTTAACGAGGAAAACTGCAAGTACAGAAATACCACGGGACCTAGTCCAGTTTGAACACCGTTCTGTATTAAGTTGCTACAGACACTATCCTACTACCAATTAGCTTCGGACTGGAATGTAGTTGAGCCCGAACCCAGTCTCCCACTGATTCACGTACAACCGATCTCCTTACGTCTCTTCAACCACGCCGGATTCTACGCACTTGATTCCCTTAGCTGACGTCACACCAACTAAGAGTTGCTTCAACTTAATTGAAGACTTTTTGGATTTTGAATCCACAAAACACCGGTTTTGACTTCCCCTTAGATGTGAATCAAGGTCTTGGAAATCTTGTGTTTGTTTTGAGAAAAACAATTACTAGGTAAAAGTAATATCAAAACAAACTTATAAATTAGGGATTATTATACTCCTCAAAAATTGGAAGAGAAACATAATATCTACATCAAGAACAACTGGAATAAATCTAGAGATATCTTGTAAAAACTTCTAAGGAATCTATGAGAAACCTTAATTGAAGTTTTCTTTCTAGTTCCGATTTCGACTAACAAGTGTTGGTATATGATCGTGAACTGAAATCTATCAAAACCTAGGGTTTATGATCAACACTCTTGAATGGCCTTATTTTAAAAGAGAAGGACCTTATAATAGACAATAGTTTGAAACCTAGATTTACAAGTTGTTTTAACAATCACGAAGATTATTACCAACTCGGCTTTGTGATCCCAATATAAAGACTTATATCTCACTCTTGTTCTCGAACAACAGAAGACGTGGAAAACAATCTATGAAGCTTACGCGAATTTTCCAAAGGGATAAAAGGTTTAGCATTCACGAACCTTTTATTTATAGTGAACAAGTTAGCTTGAAAGCTAAGCTAAGGTAGATTGAATCCAAAGAAAGTTTGAGCTATTTTCCTTTTTCAAGACTCTCATAATTTTGGGAGTCATTCCTAAGTTATAATATATCTTGCATAAATAATTAAATAAATAATTGCTTTAGCATAAATTGTATTTTTGTGAATAAATCACAATTTAACTTAGGAAGGAATTTTAAAATATCATAAACACTTTAATATGGCAATTAATTGTGTTTGGAATAATAGCCATCTTGCCTAGATGAGGAAACATCAAAAACCTGACTAAAATAGACTTCTAGTCACGTATTTGCGCTCAAGTCCGTGAACCGTTACAAAAAGTTCGTGGCTTGTTTCCTACTAACGAACTGCAATAGTTACAACAAAAGGTATAATTGTTGCTTCAAAAAATCACTCATAACTTCTTCGTTATAACTCGAAATTGAGTGATTCTTCGCTTGTTGAATATGTAAGCTCATTCACTATAACATGAGAACCTTTCTAGAGATAAAGGTTGTTATCACTGTCACAACTCAAATAACTTCAAGTATATATACATAAATGTATATTTACCATCATGGAAATTGTTCCATAGAGTGAGCATTTTTTTTGATAGATTAGAAAGGTAGAATCGAACAAGAATTCCAAATGAAATCAAACCACATACCTTTGTTAATGAAGTCCTCATTGATGTCTTTGTTTGATCTTCAATATTCAATCTTCAAGGGTTCGGTGATGTCCAATACTCAACTACACACTTTTAATCCTAAATCCGAAACTTTGGATTTAGTAGACTAGAAATCAAGATATAATTTTGACAACTAAATTTGTCAACAAGCTTGATATAGCAACACTTGTGAGTTCGACCGAGCAATGCTCTAACAATCTCCCATTTTGTCAAATTTAGTGAGAAAACTATTAATACATATGGATAAAAAAAAAAGCTTCAAAAAACTCCTTGATCCATCATGTCTTGATTTCCTTGGTTTCTTCAACTCTCCTTGAACTCTTTGTTATTTCAATTCGCAATGATTCTGAACGTGTTAAACTCAGATCGATGTTGTTGAAGATCCGTAGCAATAAAAACTCTTGTCGCTATACAGAAACATAATATTATTATCTTCTCTTCGAAGTCCAATTGTATCTCAACTCTGAAGTAATACTTACATTTTTTGTATAATAGGTGAAACCTATTGCTAAATGATTCACTCCCCCTTACATAATGATCCGTAAACTATATGTATGTAATATAAAACTACTAAATAATTCTCACCCTTTTTGTCAATAAAATTAACAAAGATACGAAAATCACGGGATCGTAATAAATACAACCAAAAGATATCTCAAGTTTTAAGGAAGATGGAGATACTACATAATAATATAGTTAAAATGCAACTCATCATATCAACTTATTTAGATGATGTCACATAGTAATAAATACTTAGCGCTCATCCTAGGAGATTAAAAAGATACAAGCATCCCTTTAAAATTCCGCAGCCACACTCCCCATAAAGATATAGCAATTAAGCAAAAGTTCATTTAAGAACTCTCCCCAATATGATGTTATTCACAAAGAGAACAACACGACGACCTATACAAGTAAAGAATTTCTATGGACATTAACAAATTCACAAGTAAATTTGTATCCATCATCATCATCAAAAGTTTACTCCTCTTAGTTTATTAAGAACGTAAGAGTTAATAGCTAGCTTTAACTTTTGAGAAAAAATCATCATGAGAAGGTGTTCAATTCATATAACTATGATAAACAAGAAATATATCTCAAGGGAGTCAAGCAATACGCAAGAATAATCATGAAGATCGAGTATCGCGATCATCTTATGTAAGATATAAACTTGTAAAGAACATACAAGATTCGATTTACTCTTAGACGAAAGAACTAATATTTTCCGCAAGGATTTATACCAAGATTAGCTACCAAAAACGTATAAAAATATTTTCTTGACATAGGAGAATATGCATGTATATTTAAAAATATATAACCCACTAAGAATCGTTCATCATTCAAGCAATAACCGCGTTCACTAACACTCAAGACTTAAACTATGAATCATGATCAAAAGAGATTTAATGATCAAAGTTGTATCAGAAGTGTTTTAGAGAGTTATTCAAATGCTAATTATCTCATAGAAATAATTTAATCGCAATTGAATCATAATCGACATAGTTGGTAAATGCACAAGGTACAAATACATGAGTCGTTCGTGAATCTGTCGAGTCATAGTACGCGGACCGGTTTGCAAACTTATGTGCAATAACCGAGTTCCGAAGTCTACAGAACTTTCGGTTCATAAACCGGTTTGCAAACTTATGCAATTACCGATTTCCGGACTCTACAGAACTTTTCAGCTCACGTACCGGTTTGCAAACTTTGAACCAACTCAAAGTTCTGGAGTCTACATAACTTTTTACTTCACGTACCGGTTTGCAAACTTAAGACCTTTGCCGGTTTCGGAGTTCACAGAATATTCAGCTTGCGTACCGGTTTGGGTACTAAACTGGTTCTAGAACATAGAACTGTTTTGGTTCGTATACCGGTTTGATACTTTAGCCCTGTTCCCTTACCATAGTTCCAAAATGGTTTGTATACGGATATACATACCTATCTGGATCACGAAACAAATAGATTTTCCCATGATATACATACGAATATGCTTATCACAAGAATCTGAAAGTCGATATATAGCTACTCCGCTACGTGTACGAGTACATGTAATACGTCTTCAGACGTATAACAGTTTTTCCAGTTTGTAAGACTGATAACACTGTCTTGTATCTGAATCTATAGTAGTTCTATATTTCTCTCTAAATCAATTCGAAACGTACCAAAATGACATTAAAAATGAACATCATTGAAACGGGTTATTTTCAAATGATTAACTTGACTCAAATCTTAGTTTATAAACAATAAATTGTTCTTCACTACATTTGTCAAGAATATGAACAACCATTGCTTGAATTATATGTCGATAGTTTAAGCAAGATAAGCTTTAACTTGAAATTTCTTCTTTGCGATTCACCAAAAACACAGGACATGGTATTGTTTGTTTCTTCATACCTGAACATTAAAGAATCTTAAACATAAATCAACTTAGGTGTACATTAACGATACACGGGGTATATGGATCATTAACCGCATTGGTTTGTCTATTACAATACTTCACCTACGATCTATTATCTCTTAGCTAAAAGTGAATAATGTACCCGGAATTAACATGATTATCGTGTCTTGAGAGTTCTACCCGGAACCTAAGCTCAAATATCAACATTATGATTAGATATTATCCATTGCATATCCTTCTTAGCTTTTTATGCATAAATTCCCATGGATCATGTTCTCGTCTCTTGTAAGGAGTCAGATAGGCAGGGAGAACTCTACAAAGAGCATAAGAAGTGTTGATACCCACATCGAGTCAAACGACGTGGTTCACCTTGAGTTGTATACTATTACATTGACTCTTTTAAAGGTGCATAGAAAACAAGTATGACTACCATTATGGATTTTATTATCATAAACCATTTAAACAAAAGATTATAAACCTCTTGACATGGAATCATCTCTTTGGAGCGTAAGCTCAACAAGGTAGAGATAAAAACTCTTGTCTTCAGAAACATTGGGTATTAAACTTCAAGTAAATTTTTAAACAACCATTCATGACGATACTCGGGTTTCCACCAAAACGCTTAGCGAAAAATAAATAGATCATGGCATCAAACATATAATAATGAAATCATAAAACTTGTTCAAGTTTATACACATACCTTTTTAGAAGTATCCAATTTTGAACCCTACGACTTTATCAAATATTCAAAATCTTACCCAACATAATATGTGCTCCCTAATTCTTGTGTCTTCCTCACCATATTTCTTATAGGGCATTTCTTGGTGAGGGTACATTTCCAACACAATCAAGTTGTGTTGAGGTGAAAAATTTCTTGCTCGCCACAGGCGATTGAAGCACAATTTTCCGCATTTATACTTTTTAGCTTATCCTGTTTCTTCTTCCACCAATTCTTGTGTTTCGCTTTTAGATTATCATGAAGGAGATCACTTTTAGATCCATTCATATCTAAACCCATTTTTCCCAAGAAATTTTCAACTTCCAACATCATGGATTCTGCCTTTTCCATAGTCATGGAATTTTCTGGGAGATTATTCCTTTTCACACTCAATGCTTCATTGACTTTCTTTGGTACCCACTTTGAGTGCGTTTAGGAACAACCGGAACCTTCTTCCCATTATCCTTTTCAAGGTTTCTTGAAAGAGAATTGGATTGACTATTATTTTGCAAGTTGGTATTTCTCCAATTGGGAGTATCGGATCTTGTCTTCGTCTTTACAAAGTCATAATTTTGATAATCATTGTAATTGTGAAAAGGCTTTGTATGACGTTTATATGAAAATCTTGGTTTATCACAGTACTGATTCCTTTTCCTAACGGTTGGACGTTCACAACCCGTAATGTTAAGAGTATTAGCCTTAACATATGATCTAGGTTTGATCACTTCTTGTAATGCGCAAACAAGAACATCATGAAGTTTTGCATTCCTTATACGAAAACGACATCCCCTTTGCAGGTGACCTTTATTTCCGCAATAATAGCAAACATAAGGAATGAAATTATTTGGATTCGTGTGTGCTGTTTTTAGAGGTTGATATAATTTTCTCTTTCGAACCTTAACTGCCGGTATAGGTGTTTCACTTTTTCCATCAGTGGAAACCTTTGGTTGAAAAGAATCACTAGCCTTGACAAATTTTAACTCTTTGCTAATATTTGAAGCATGTATTCCCTTATAGCCCAATCCTCGTGTATCACGATGACTTTTACTTGCTCCTAGCATAGTGGTTAATTTGTTTGTGCTAATATTGAACTTTTTCAAGTCCTCCTCTAACATCTTGACTTTATCAAGAGAAGCAGCTAAATCAGCCTCTAGGCGTTTTTCTCGAGCGAGATAAGCGCTTTCTTTGTCTTCAAAACTAATTTGTTGAGAGTTAGTCCTTGCTTCAGATTTTACAAGTTTTTATTCCAACAAAAATTATTTTTGATAAAGATTATCACATTCAAGTGACTTCTTACATAGGTCTTCCTCAGAATCCTTGAGGATCGATTCGTTATAGCGGTTAGAAACATAAAGACCTTCGTACAATCTTCTCAATTTCATGTTTTCTCGACATAGAGGAGTCAGAATAGGAGTGAGGCAAGAAATCGTCACATTTTTCTTTTCAAGAGATTCCAATATCTTGGCATGCTCTGAGATGTCCTCATCTACATCTCTATCAATATATGAGTCACTTTCATCATCCAACTGTTTTTCTAGGAGTGTTTCCCAGTTATCCACAGTTTCTTTATCACACGAGGTGATTTCATGAAGGTTTTCAGAAATTGATTCACATGCGACAGTTTTCTCAGGTGGTAAATCCAAACTTTGAACAAAATCACTTTCTGTGCATTCCATATTCAATGATATGTCTATAGGTCATATCGCTACAAACACAGACTTGTTAGGTCTAAAAGTGTTTGCCTGTTCTGATACCAATTGAAAACGCAAGTGGGTACCAAAATACACCACCAACTTTTTTGTTCGTACCTATGAGACAGAACCTAATATAATTGGAAATAAATCAACTTAGTGATCATTCGATAATATGCATATACGTGAAACGAATTCCAACAAGAGTGAATCTTGTAATCTATATTTCAAGACACGAATTTCAAGAACAAGTCTTGTAGGTTCACTACATATTTAATTAAAAAAACTGTTTAGGTTGATTATCGAATCACTTGCGTTTACTTGGTGATTGCAAAGATCAATTCCCAAGTATCAATAAAGTTGTATCCAACAAACAATGATGGAGGTATCTACTTTAATTGATTAACGCAACCTATGATATTTCAATTATAAAGATAAACAATATAGAGGACGGATCCCTTGACAGGCTCAAAACTTACAGGATTTAACTCTGCCTTAGATCCGTTAGATTTATGAAAATTAATGGTGCCGATTAAATCAGTATTTCTTTAAAAAAATCGGAAACCCGTGACCCGTTTTATTTTTATCTCTTCGTTACTCTTTAGTTTATTCTCTAATCCTCGCTCTAATGTTTCCATTGTTCTTTCTCTGCTTCTTCTCTACAGTTCCCAGATCATTTTGGTTAAATCACAGTTGCTACTATTTTTTCTGGTTGTTTTTTAATCAACCATCTAATAGATCAGAGCTCGAAGGTTCATGTGCATTGAATTAAAAAAAAAATCATCTGAACACAAGATAAGATTGCAATTGCATGAATAATAAAAACAAAAATCCATCCCGAATACTAATTCCCTTAATATTTATCAAAAAGAGATATGAATCATATGATTGATGCAATTTAAGAATGTTGATTTACTTAAAAAATTATAAAAATTTAAAACTGGTCCATGAAGAAGATTCCAGGGCATCTGGTTTTGAAGTTTGATGCATGATCTTCACCTGCAAGTACAACCAATCTCTTACTAATGGAAATGGGAATACATTAGAAGAATGAACTTAATTAAGTAGATATATATTAAACTTTTGAAACCCTCAAGTTCTCCTGTTTCCCTTATATTTTTGAATAAGCTTTCTCTCAAATCCAATTAGTCTGTGGACTCTTCTTCTTAGATGGTTTTAATCGTTTTTGCAGTTCGTAAGATTTATGACCAAGGGAAGATCGAAAAGGAAAGAAGTAAACGTGGGAGAGGAGAGAGAATTGGTCTAAGAGTAAAGAAAAATGAACATGGGTTACGGGTTTCCGAATTTTTTAAACATATACCGACTTAATCAACACCATCAGTTTTAATAAATCTAACGGATATTAAGGCACTGTTACATCCTGTAACTTTGGAGTCTGTCAACGGATCCGTGCTCAACAATATAATGCAAAAAATGAAATAACACAGACACAGAGAATTTTGTTAACGAGGAAAACTGCAAGTGCAGAAAAACCCGTGACCTAGTCCAGTTTGATCACCGCTCTGTATTAAGCTACTACATACACTAGCCTACTACCAATTAACTTAGAATTGGAATGTAATTGAGCCCAAACCCAGTCTCCCAATGATTCAGGTATAGCCGCGCTCCTTACGTCTCTTGAACCACGCATGATTCTACGCACTTGATTCCCTTAGCTGACGTCACACCAACTAAGAGTTGCTTCAACTTAATTGAAGAATTTTTGGGTTTTGAATCCACAGAACACCGGTTTTGATATCCCTTAAGATGTGAATCAAGGTTTTGGAAATCTTGTGTTTGTTTTGAGAAAAACAATTATCAGGCAAAAATAATATCAAAACAAACTTATTGATTAGGGATTATCATACTCCTCAAAAATTGGAAGAGAAACCTAATCTCTACAACAAGAACAACTAAAATAAATCTAGATATATCTTGTTAAAACTTCTAAGAAACCTATGAGAAAACTTAATTGAATTTTTCTTTCTAGTTCTGATTTCAACTAACAAGTGTTGGTATACGATCTTGAACTAAAATCTATCGAAACATAGGGTTTATGATCAACACTCTTGAATGGCCTTATTTTAGAAGAGAAGGACCTTAGAAAAGACGAGTTTCAAAACCTACATTTATAAATTATTTTAATAATCACGAAGATTATTACCAACTCGGCTTTGTGATCTCCAATACAAAGACATATTTCTCACTTTTGTTCTCGAAGAACAGAAGACATGGAAAAAAACTTATGAAGCTTACGCCAATTTTCCAAAGGGATAAAAGGTTTTGCATTCACGAACCTTTTATATATAGTGAACAAGTTGGCTTGAAAGCTAAGCTAAGGTAGCTTGAATCTAAATCAAGTTTGAGATATTTTCTTTTTTCAAGACTCTCCTAATTTTGGAAGTCTTTCCTAAGTTACAATATATCTTGCATAAATAATTACTTTAGAATAAATTGTATTTTTGTGAACAAATCACAATTTAACTTATGAAGGAATTCTAAAATATCACAAACACTTTAATATGGTAATTAATTGTGTCTGGAATAATAGCCATCTTTCCTAGATGAGGAAACATCAAAAACTTGACTAAAATAGACTTCAAGGCACGTATTTGCGCTCAAGTCCGTGAACCTTTACAAACTCTTTGTGGCTTGTTTCCTACTAACGAACTGCAATAGTTACAACAACACTTATAATTGTTCCTTCAAAAAATCACTCATAACTTCTTCGTTATAACTCGGAATTGAGTGATTCTTGGCTAGTTTAATTTGTAAGCTCATTCAACGGAACCTTTCTAGGGATAAAGGTTGTTGTCACTAAAGTCACGGCTCAAATAACCTCAAGTATATATACATAAATGTACATTTACCGTCATCGGAATTGTTCCATAGAGTGGGCATTTGTTTCGATAAATTAGAAAGGTAGAATTGAACAAGAACTCCAAATGAAATAAAACCACATACCTTTGTTGATGAAGTCCTTGTTGATGTCTTCGTTTGATCTTCAGTCTTCAATCTTCAAGGGTTCAGTGATGTCCAATACTCAACTACACATTCCTAATCCTAAATCGAAACTTTTGCTTTAGTAGAATGAAAATCAAGCTATAGTTTTGACCACTAAATTTGACAACAAGATTGATATAGAAATAATTATGAGTTCCACCGAGCAATGCTCTAACACCTACTTTGGCCGTTACCCGTCTTGAAGACCGAATGATGCTCTGAAGGTAACTATTTCTGTAATTGATTTTTGACATAGAGCATCTTTCAGCATACATGATCTCTTCATGAAAGCTACCACACTCATAAGTTATCTGATGCACTAGTATAGTCTTCTCAGTTGCATATGAAATAATAATTACATGAGTTCTTAATAATATAACATCACTAAATAGAAAGTGACCAACCATACGAATTGTTTTTGAGGCCACTGTACGAGGAGTAGCTTAGTTTCACTAGTTTATTAGTATACTCCATTAGTCCATATATTACTTGAGCGTCGTTTTATATTTCATTTACAGTTGATCATAGGCTTATGGGAATACTATATGAATTCTGAATTTAATTGTTATTGCACTCTGAATTGCATGTAGGAGATATTCAATTACTATCCTACCAATTTACACACCTACAAACAATCTGGTGGTCCATGAATTTTAATTATCAATGAGATCAACAACTGCTTTTGAAAATGCGGGGGTATAACAACCACAATATTTCGATTAAAAATCTGTATGGACTAACTCCAATATAGTTTCTAGAGAATTAACTAGACAGTCAGACTCAATCTAGAGAAAACTATAGCGAGGAGTTAATATCTCTCTCACTTGATTTGATCTTTACTCGAGCAAATAGAAATCTGTGAGTCATTATCAAATACAAGGATAATAAGTTGGATGGTACCAAATACCAATATCCAAGTGTCAATCAATTTAAATCAACAACCAAAGGTTGGATATTCTAATTGATTGATCTTAACGCACAACCTGTGATATTTCAATTATATAACGAAATATAATGCGGAATAGAAACAACACAGACACCAGAAATTTTGTTAACGAGGAAACCGAAAATGCAGAAAAACCCCGGGACCTAGTCCAGATTGAACACCACATTGTATTAAGCCACTACAAACATTAGCCTACTACAAACTAACTTCGGTCTGGACTGTAGTTGAACCCTAATCAATCTCACACTGATTCAAGGTACAGTTGCGCTCCTTACGTCTCTGATCCCAGCAGGATACTACGCACTTGATTCCCTTAGCTGATCTCACCCACAACCAAGAGTTGCTAAGACCCAAAGTCGAAGACTTTAATAAAAAAATCTATATCACACAGAAAAGTCTATGATAGGTAAATATGTCTCCCACAGATAGACCTAAGAGTTTTTGTTCCGTCTTTTGATAAATCAAGGTGAACATGAACTAATTGATAAACCAGACTTATATTCCCAAACAACATCCTAGTATTATCAATCACCTCACAACAATCTTAATCATATGGTATCGACACAAGATCTTGTGGAATCTTAATCGACACAAGATCTTGCGGAATCTTAATCTTAATCGTATGAAATCACAAACATTTTCGTCTTAAACGATGAGACATAGATGTTTGTGATTTCTTTTTTATCTTGCCCTATAGGAGATATAATCTCAAGTCAATTATTCAATTGAACTCGTACGATAGAAAATGGCAAGATCATATCGCTCAAATACAAGAGAAGTAGTTTCGTCTGGATTCACAATCCCAATGAAGTCTTTCAGTCGTTAACCTACAGGGTCTCGGGAAGAAACCTAAGGTTAAAGGAGAATCGACTCTAGAAAACTAACTAGTATCACACAGGAGGTGTGGGGATTAGTTTTTCCAGTTGCTAGATGTCTCCTTTATATAGTTTTCAAATCAAGGTTTGCAATCTAAGTTACCTTGGTAACAAAGCATTCAATATTCATCGTTAGATGAAAAACCTGATTTCTCCAAGCTAATATCTTTTCAACTGTTAGATCGAAACTTAGCTTGTCATACACAAATGAAATGTGTTTCATTAGGTTTGAGTAACCGTACCTAAACGTGTACACTTGGTTGGTTCACAAGTAGTTAACCAAGGTTAGCCATATGAATACTTTCATATCAACTATATTCATCTTTCTCATAACTAGTTCAAATGACTCATAAGAACTAGTTGATAGAGTTGTTTAATTGCTTAGGTCTTTATTCATAGACACAACTGAAACAAAATCGGTTTGATTTTGGAAACTCAGCAGAAATTTTCGATTCAAAAACTTCGGTGAGTACGCGTACGGGTACGCGTACCTAAGGTGACTGGTTTTCCAGTTTGTAAACTACAAACTCTAGCAGAAGTTTTCGGTTAGAAAACTTCCGCCAGTACGCGTACCCAACCTGTATCCTTTACCAATGTCGCATGCATAAGTGCACACAATTGGTTTCCAACACATGGATTTATACACTAATGTGCGAACACACTATATATGCTTATATCCATAGTTGGTTACATAATCTCAACTCTACATTTCAATCATTGAAACATTCTTCTATAATGTTATAACAATCGTTATTCACGACTACCGTCATCAAAACTATTTTCAAGATTGAAACGTCATCATGAATTTCGTCACAGATGAAGATGAAAAGTAGTTAAAGTGAAAGCTTACCAACACGTATTTCGAGAAAAAGATAGGCGAGCAAACTCGGCTCGAAATAACAAATGTGTATGTATGAAAACTATCATACTTATACGACTTTATCTCAAGAGTAGGAGATAGAGAGATAGACTTTTGAGTGATAGATAAGTTCAAGTCTCCACATACATTTTAGTCGGATGAAGTTCCACTGGTTCCTTGAGTAGTTCTTCTTCTTCGTAAGATAATCTCCATGGAGTCTGGAGCTCAACTACATTAATCTGTCCTAAACCGAGACTTATCTATAAGTAGTCTAGAAATCAAGACATATAGTTTTGACAACTAAACTTGACAAACATTTTTGAGATAGCAACGCATGCGAGTTCGACCGAGCAGTGCTCTAACAACTTTTATAAAAAAAATTAACAATACCTCTCACTGATATATGCATAGTTCATAGCAAATGAGATCAATATGGTGGTCTATGAATCTAAAGTAACATAGTAACAAAAATATTACTATGTGCAACCATGGACGTCCGATCGCGAGACATGATAAATAATGACGTCAACTGTGTTTCTTAGTACGAAGTGGTGTCTGTCTATCCGGAAAATCACATACATTGATTTCGTCATCCTGCGGCACGAATCGACCGGACCACGAGAGACAATCAGAGACGTACAATCGGGAGACAAGACAAACAGTGACGTTAGTTTCCTATTGTAACTGTGTTTCTTAATACGCAACAGCAACTACAAACAAATTGGATTTCCTATTGTACCAAATTTAAATGGATTTCCTAATCTGAGTTTCTGGAGTCTTTATCTAAATAGTTCTTTTCTTCTATTAAGTTCTAACCCAGGATGGATCTAGAGTGCAAAATTTTACTCTCGAAAGTATAAGGTAGATAATAGTTATTAAACGGTTTTCTAGTTGTTGTTTTTTTCCCGATAGTCTCAAGGCTCCTTTCACTGGGTTTATTTCCCTGATTGAATTTTGTATGTATAAGAAAGATATAACTCTTTTTGGTTTGATTGATTTTTGTTTTTTCTATTAGATTTATATCTATTGTTGCAGGAAATTCGGGAAGGAAAAAAAGAACAAGAAGAAGGTAAACATGTTAAAAAAACCTAGATGATTTACTTATAAAGGTTTTTTTCAGGTTTGAATTCGATGTAAACATATGTAATATACGGGTACCTATTATGATAATAATAATAATTGGGATTGAAATCTTAAATTTATGCCCAATATTTGTTTTTAGGGAATGCAACCTACTGATGGTATCAGAGGTATGCCGATGCCCAATAAATAGTGAGTTTCCACTTTTTACTTTATATGCAGAGTTGGCCAATTAGTAAAACATTGTTGGATGCAAGCCTATGGAGTAAATTTAACGAGATGATGATGGATTTATTGTTTATGATATGCTAACATAATACTCTCTTTGATATCACTTGATGATTTTAATCGTTCTCAATTAACTATACATTTATAGCTTGGATTGCAGTGGAGAGCCTGGAGGAGTGTTTTGATTCATTAGGAGTTGGATAATTATTATGTCAATAAGGTAGTATTAATTATGTCATGTCTTGTAGGTTATAAGATTAGGTATATCTTAATGTATAGTACAAAAGCTTAACGATTGGTTCTATTGGTATTAGGAACACCACCAGGAACAGCAACAACATGCACCATTCCGGTTTCAGGCAAAGATATGTTGCACAACCAATATATAGGGGGATATAGGGATTATGTTTATTGATATATACTACACCTCCAATAAAGAGTACCCCAACCCAATAGTAGAGCAAACATCTCCACGAACTTCAAGCATTGATCACAATCATGTGCTCCACCAATGGTTTTATTTCACAGGTATTAGTTGGCAACAAAGACCGGCATATGAAGAAACTTTCACCAAAATTTTTGTTGAAAAGCCAAATAAACGTAATATTTCCATTGAGACATGCTAAGTTCATTCCAACCAAAAATTCGTGAACCATCAATAGTAATATTTTTCTCCCTTGTGATATATTTTTAATCACAATTTTTCTTATTTATATGCAAAAAAGAAGTTGTAATCTCTTAGTCGTATTAATTTTTGTGGACTAAGAAAACCATGCATGCATGATGAAGTAGACAATCTCTTGAAGACAAAACTCAATGAATCAAGGGATGATCTAATACAAACACTTTCAACTATTGAGAACTTGTAAAAAGAGTTATCTAGACTAAAACAACCATGTGGTCAGGTAAGAAATAACTCAGTATGCTCTCCATAAAATTATATGAAAAGCAGAATTCCTCATGGGTATCAGCATGTCAGAGAAATGGTTTCAAGTGCCTTTAAAAGTATATTCAGTTCATAGAGGAAAAGTAAATCTGATCCCGTTAGATCTCGGAAAAAATCTTTCCACTGTAAACGGGAAGGTCATATGGAACCATGCAGGAATAATTCTAAAAGAAAACCGTCTAGTATGGAACCTTGTCTCCATATGGAAAGTTTCTCAAAACATTGTTCATCAGTAACTGAGGGAGATAGGATTTCTGTTTTACAAAATTCCTTGCACCAAATTATTAATTGTGTTGCAACTCTCAAGTTATATGGGAAAAAGAAAGATAACTTCAATTCAAAGAAAGTTTTCCCAGAAACTCATAGCTATACAGTTATGAACCTTCAGAAAAGAATTGATCATAAGATTTCTAAACTCAAAACACAGATTAACCGATTGAGAGGAGGCATTCAAAGGACAAGGAAAAGGCTATATTCATGTAAGAATTATACTTCTTTATCTCTCAGTAGCTCACATAAGAAAAACGGTGTTAAAGATATAACAAGTACTAAATAAGAAAGTATACCAAAATATCTTGTTGTTCATGATGGACATTTGTTGGAAGCTTATCATAACTTGATTATGGCATATAGTACCTCCTTCTGTAACAATATAAAGGAGGATGCACAACTTGTTCAATTCTTGACATATGATGTATCTTGTTGTATGTAAATTTTACACTTGTGCAAAAACATAGCTCTAAACATTATCATAGGGCTTGTCCTTAATACAGTCACATCAGATGTCTTGATGTGAATATCAACTAACTCTTGTGCTCTAGATCCCCATTTATTGAGCTAAGAACAATGTTGATGTTGCTTATATGACCTGTCTTGGGAATTGGTCACGAACTTCGTAAACTCACAAACTATTAACCAAGTCGGTCATATGACCGATCTAAAGCTCGTGTAAGTAATGAGCT
This sequence comes from Papaver somniferum, assembly GCF_003573695.1. Taxonomy (NCBI): domain Eukaryota; kingdom Viridiplantae; phylum Streptophyta; class Magnoliopsida; order Ranunculales; family Papaveraceae; genus Papaver; species Papaver somniferum. The sequence goes on from NC_039366.1 coordinate 45,172,019, forward strand.
AATACTCTTCAGAAGATTCTAGAAAAGGATCTCTCTTCCTTCAGTTTTCTTGACCTAGAAACTGTGAAAGATATATATATATATATATATATACTCAAGGTACGCCTACCTTTGAAGGATGCTTCTAAGATTTCAAGCAACACAAAGGAAGATAACAATAAGATAGAGGATGGTGGTACCAAAGGTATTGTTGAGTTTTCCGATAATCATGTCACCATATACTGTTACTTTGCTCAAGAACATGCAGGGACAAGATCGGTTTAGATGTCCACCGATTTGGTTGGAAATCTTATGAGAGATATTAGAGTTGTGTTCGATCAATTGTCTGCAGCTAAAAGGGATTTCAATCACCTTAAATCAGAGTTTGGAAAAGCGTCTGATGATCTTGGCTCTCTCAAAACTCAAGTCACTGACTACATATGAGTTATAGTTTTCCTTATTATGTTCTCGACTATGTACTAGGAAACTTCTTGTGAGAATTTATTCTTGTGTTCAAGAAGGATAACTAGGGTTTGGTATAGCAAATATTGTGAGTACACAAGCTATTTCCAATGATTTCCATCTTGCATGTTTTTAGATTTATTTATTTAAATTCTAGAGTTTTTGGGAGATGAACTTGCAGTATTTAATCATTTTTGGTTTAATGTATTGCAAAGTCTTATGAGATATATGTGTATTTTTACTTTTGTGAAATTAACTGATATCTCATATATACTCTATATCTATTAAGTTTTATGAACTAAAAATATTTAAGCTTTGTGAGAATTTTTCGCAGTATTGATCTACTTGTGATCACACTCTTGTATAATTACTGCTTATCAACTCCGTAAGATTTTCTTATGTTGAGTCATATTGATTAAAATTGTCTCCTTGCTCGTAACTGGCGTTGAGATTAATTTATGTCGATGTTTAGGATACACATCCATGTGATTTTTTTAATGTCCGACAAAATCCTTCATTTTTATTAAAAAAAAAGGGCATTCACGTTGTCCTCTTGGGAATGACATCAAATGGGGAAGAGTTCTTTATTGAACTTGTGCTTAATTGCTATATATTTGTGGGAAGAGTGTATGTGGAATTGAAGGGGATGCTTGTATCTTAAATCTCCTAGATGAGACGCTAAGTATTTTATACTCTGTAATATCATTTATATTAAAGTTGATATGTGTTTCCTTTAAGTCTTGAAGCATTTTTTGTTTGAATTCATTACGATCCCATAGTTTTTGTACCTTTGCCAATTTTTATAGACAAAAAGGGGGAGAATTAATTAGTAGTTTCGCATTACATACATATGGTTGATGGATCATTTTGTAAGGGGAGTGAATCAACATCTATAGGTTTCACCTATTATGCAAAAGATGTAAGTATTGACTAAGGTGAGAAACATAACACTGTAGTATTAATTCGAAGTTGTGATACAATTTAAACCTTGGAGAAGATAATAATATTATGTTTCTGTATAACGACGATTGAGAATATTTGTTTTCAAAGTTGTTATCGCTACGGATATTCAACAACATCGATATTGAGTTGAACACGTTCAGAATCATTACAACTTGAAGTAACGAAGAATTCAAGGAGTTGAAGAACCAAGGAAATCAAACATGATGAATTCTGGAGTTTAGAAGCTTTATTTTTAGATCCATGGTAGGGCTTAACCCGTGTCGTAACGGCACGGGCATGGATTTACATATTTAGTTTAGTAATTGTGTGACCGTTGGGTTATTGCATTATCAAAAGAAAACAAAAATCACATTGTTCTTGAAAAGCCATTTCATGTTTAGAATATCACAACAAACAACCCCTTTTCCCCACAGAAATCCTCAATGGCACTTAGTTAGCAACTCATTAGAATGTCCACACAACATTAAGGAAAAGACGATGTCCCATGGATTGATGACACTTTTGTAGGAGAAGACAGTTCCCATAGATCGGATGTCACTTTTTTCTGTGACTTTCATCCTCGAGATCCAACCGAGACTATCCATCTTCTCCATCAACTATTTGTCTTTTCCCAAAACACTTTAAACTTAAGCACATTGTAATACCATAATATCACAACATCTACCATCAGCAAGTACTTCAACACATTGCAACACCACCAAGAAGCACACTTGGGCACCATCAGTGGCCTGAATTTAATAAAGTTAATATTAACTCGAAAGACAAACAAAAATCATAGATTAATTAGAGGGTGAAGATCAATGGAAATATCTACCACCCCATAAATGGTGTCCTAAACACCAAAAGCAACATCAATGTAATAAAAAACAATGAATCTCCGTGCAGTGACATCTGGAAGCATTGGTTTGTATAAATGGAGGAAGAAATTTAAATTGCACTATCAACCCAACACAAACTCAATAAAAACTCTATCTGCATACCTGCTTGCAAACTATCAGCAACTAAAGTCCTATATTTTTAAAAAGTTTTGGATAGAAACTCGTATCTTGAGTGATAATAATTTATTCTTTTGAGTATTGGAGCATTTCATGTAGCCCTAAGATGAATTATAATTGACGGGAAAAAACTAACAGTAACACATAAACCAAACCGTAAAGAAAACATAATACCCAAATAAGATTTGTGTTCAATTGAGAAGTATTTGAAGATTTTTGGATATCCCACAACACTCAACATCACAATCTTATAACAAATTCCCAAATTTGTAGTTCAATTCTTATACAAAAATAATATTGATAATGTAACTCGATCTTGATAAATAGAAATCAAACTTTACCACAAATATGTGCATTGTAAGAAAAGCCCCTCATGTGGGCAGTCCGCAGTTGTCCAACAAATAAATAAATAAATTGATTCCTCAAGTCCCGTTTCTGATCATAAATTATGCAAAAAATAACAATAAAAACCATATATACAAGTATAAAAGAAATTTCTTCAAAAAATACGAACAACATGACTAACATAGCGTGTAATGTAGAAAATGCGAACTTACAATATCCACCCCTATGTTGACTCCTGCTTCTTTTGCTGGCTACTTTGAGAAGAGATTGGTTAATCCCTTGGCACTTGTGGTTTATGAATAGTAAGCAGACTTTGTGATTTCTACTATTTTCTCCAAGTTTCTCACACCTACAGTAGTATAACTAACTGTCAGGTCATTAGCGTATGTGAAAAATATAATGTAGTTGGTTCTAAATTTTGCTAAGGATTCCTCTAAATACATGAAGGAAACTGTGGTTAGGATAATATATACGAATATGTCACAACTTGATTTCTAACTCCCTGTAATCAGAGTGCTTCCATGCGATCCCATAGATTATTTGTGTGTTAACCGACTCTAGAAGGAGGTGCTGCTGATACTAGAGTAACAACATGAGTTTAATTATACCACTCCACTAAAAAAAGGTATTTGAGTTAAAAAGGGTACAACTTGCTGAGTAACTCGACCTTGAACTTCAAGAGTATATATAAAACAGTTGACCGCAAATGTACCATGAAAAAAATGGCAGGGAGAGAAAACATACATGGTGTTAGTGTATGAGACGAGAGGTACTTCTGGTTCGGAGGGTGAAGCTTTTAATGAGCATTGGTGGTGGTGACATTCAACCTCATTTTAAAAGCAACGGTACAAAAAAATTGTATACTCATCTTAAGAGCTAATCATAAACTTAAGTAATTTTATACTTAACAAATCAAGTTAATACAAAGTATATGGTTAGTACCTTGTTCATATCACGCGTAAAGATATTAATACTACTTAGTAACTTATCCTCCGCAGTAAGTAATAATTGTCTTTCTTGTGGTATCCATGATTATATTTGCACATTGAAAAGACGAGGGCACCCAAATATACCACAATCTTAAACTTTTCCACCTATAAGTCCTCTTACCGGAAACGATTGTCTATGGATTGAGTCAAGACAATACAACGAATCGGTATTAACACTTTGTGTGATCGTCTATGGATACGAGATCGAGACAATACAACAATCAAAGTGTGATTACTTGATAATATGTTCGAACTTAAACAAACTCTATAGGATCACTATCAAGATATACGGAGTTAACGTTTGTGTAATTTACTTTAAATTATAATAACAAAAATTATAATTACGGAAAACAAAAGTAAATGACACAGCAAGATTTTGTTAACGAGGAAACCGCAAATGCAGAAAAACCCCGGGACCTAGTCCAGAATTGAATACTCTAAGAATTAAGACGCTATACATAATCACACCAACTTCGTATAGTTGAGACCAAGCAACTAAACATATAGTTCACCTAGTTTCTTCAGTATCCCTGCGCTTCCGACATTCAATAAGTGCACGCACTGGAACAATTCCTTTGGATCGTATCCCAAATAGTAAAGGAACAACAATCTGTTCGGTAACAACTCTATTCAATCTCAGTGATATGAATTAGACAAAGGCTCTTCTGTTTAATCCAATAAACTCCTTTGTCGGGTTTAGATTATGCAGTCAAAAATAGGATCTATCAAGATACTATATAATGATGTCGATCTACGCAACTAATCAATCAAATCTATCAAAGATAAACCGATTATAGTTGCATCCTAGCCGATCAAGTTTTGTGCACACCAAAGATTATGAACCCAAATAAGAAATCTTCTTCGTCTTCAAATCTTCTTAAACCTTCAATAAACACCTGCACACCACAACTTGAATCTCTTGTGATCAATCACGCACATAACGGAGTCTGTTAACAATGAATTATCACAAGACGTCTTTAGATCTACAAACAGTTCTAAAGATCCCGTCGACACTTCGATCTAGTTTGAGTGAATCTTATATCAGAAGAGAAGATTGTCAAGAATAAATAAACTAGGTGCAATCAAAGTTCAACAACCGTTAGTCAACCAAATCAATCGAAAACTAAAATAATCTGCAATTATCTAGTTTCCCACCAATGGTACTCATAGAGATTCTTGATCCCACAGAAGTCTTTAAACGAGCGGTCGTGAGAGATTTCACTTAATTAAGGTACTTTCCTCTCCGAATAGACAACTCCACTAGTAATAACACAACAAGGTAGTTTTGCTGGCTCTTAGGATAGTTTGCTCTAAATACAAACTTGGGTATTTATAGACCAAGGAAGTTTGGACACCAAGGAATTTCCAAAACCGAATATTCTCAAGATATGCAATATATTTCCAAATTCGGTTTTCATAATTCCTAGAAATGCTTTGTCCACTATTAACCGAAATCCTGCTAGAAAATCTCCAACTAGTAAACGCATATTACAAATTTTTATTTTCCAGAGATATGCATTTTAATTGCTGGTAATTATGAGCATATAAAATTAATAACCTTAATTAAAAGACTCTCAACTTATTTCGATCCGGGATCTCCTTGAATTATTAAGGAATATCTTAGAACAATAAAAGATAAGAGTTACTGAACATGTTAAAAGTATGTCGACATCTTATTTCTTTGCAAATCCTTTTTCATATTTACAATCTTGGAACCAATTATACCACACTTTCAAACAAGTTTAGAACTGGTTCATTTGATTTCCAAGAACTATGTGATTGATCAAATCAACACACTAATCATGGATTTACGGTTCTACCAAACACAAGGATCGGTTTTACCTTAATATGGTTATTGGGACCGGTTACATCAGTTACGTCAATTACCAGGACCGGATACCATATTCTCATGGTATTATTCGTGATCGGTTACACTAGTTACCAGGATCGGTTACACCAATTACCAGGACCGGTTACACCAATTACAAGGATCGATTATACACTCTTTTGTGATCGGTCACACCAATTACTAGGATCGGTCACACCAATTACAAATATCGATCATACCATCTTAGGTGATTACTTAGGATCGGTTACACTAATAAAAGTCATACCAATACATAAGTCAGGCATTGTGACAAGTTTTACCAAGATACATAACAAGTTATGATCGGTTCTACTAACTCACACATATTGGTAATCCAAAGATATGCAATGAATAACAATACCAATAAGCCTAGCGATTTCCCTTTCGATTCATAAAACAAGTTCATGAATGTACTTCCTTTAAACGAATGTAAACATTATTTCCTAGGACGAAATCTTCAACGATACCCATACACATAATCACAATAACATTCATACGATTATGTCGATGTCTTATATACGAAATTCAAAAGATAAGCGTTATACTTCGTAGTGTAATTCCTTAACACTATGTATACTAGAGTATAATCATTCAAAGATTCACAGTTATGTCTTCAATATAGCACGACTTGAAAGATACGTTGGGAATGAAACAGTTCAAGTAAAAATATTACTAACTGATATGATTTGTAGATAGTGGTAAAAGTGGTTCGATTCTCAGACTTGCGAAGGATAAAATATAGACTTAAATTCTAAAACTAAAATAGAAAACAACTAAAAATTGTCACAAACTCAACCAAAGATGAGATCATATTAAAAGAACACTGAGGCTAAGATTCCACTATTTTCCAAGTTCAAAGTGATATAATCCCAATATTTATATTTATGCAATTTTCTCGTTCAATTTGATTCTAACTATTGCAACAAGTAGATTCTCAAAATAACAAGTGTAAATCCGAAGCATAAAACATCAAAAACCTAGGTCCAAGTATGCTCTATCAAAAGAAATAACAATTGCTTAACAAGGATCATTCAAACAATTTTCAAACAAGGCAAATAATCATAAAATAATTTCAAATAAATAAATAAAATAGAATATACCACTTCTTGTTGGAAAAATAGCTTCCTCTATCGCCTCAGCAATGGGGTTTAGCTCCTCATATTAATCACTTGCTCAAAATATTTGTTTATGGTTCAAAAGTTGATTAAAAGATGAAAAACTATAACACTGATTATTTGCAACGGTGTAATGGCGTTGCACAACAAAGGACTGACTGTTACAAAGAAGTCACTGTAGTAGCGATACAAATTTGAGACGTTGTTCTTATTTGCAACACTTGTTCTTCAGCAGCAGCAGAAACGCGGGTTTTCCTGCAACTCGATCTCTTCAGCTCTGTGGTGTTACAAACTCCTCTGCGACTGCTCCAATGACTTCGTAACCTTCCATGGGACTCGAACACACCTTTTATACTACTCAGAAACCTAAAAATAGCGATTAAATCTCTCTTTTTCTTTTCGTGCAAGCCACGGAAATAATCTTCTCTGCCAACTTCCTTACGCGTTTATAAGACTTCCAAATCATCCGAAACTCTTCCTTAGATAGAATCTCATCTTAGGAAACAATCTCACGCCTTTAGTCTCCTTGAAATTCCTAAAATAATTCCATACAGTTTCCTTTTACAAGTCAACCTCTGTTTTATTCTTCCGGATTATCCAGCCCAATTTGATCGATTAAATCACCCATACCATGCATGTTTAGTTATATCACGTCTAGCCCAACAAAAATCCGAGGTTGAACCTCCCTAAAACTTCTCAAAATTTTGATTTCTTAAACTGCAGGCTCGCTGGTTTTGTTTCCCGCCAAAACCAAAATTCAAATGATGAGGATGACCTCCCCCTATCCTGTGCTGATCTCCCTTTAGCGCTGCCTGGAAATGGATTCCCCTTAGTAATTGGTTACCCCTTATCCATTTGAGGGGTCCGAATAGCAAGTGTCCTCCGGGGTGCCCCAACTTTTCGAGCAGATTTTTCCAAAAATGTTTATTGGCCAAAAATACCTACACACACATAAAACACCATAATAAGTACAATAATGAGCACTATCAATATATAGAATCGAGACAAATTAGACACAAAAATGTGTCTATCAAATACCCCCAAACCTATTATTTGCTAGTCCTCGAGCAAAAATAAAATAAAATAAAATCCTAACTCACTGACGCAGGCATCGTCGATTGCATTTAGCGTATGCAATAAGCCTTTAAACCCCTAGGTGGCCCTAGTGGCCGAGTTATAGTCTCGGGAGGGCTTACTAGAGGTATACCCACAAAACCTTTATACTCCAGACCCTAGTTATCTACACAGAACCTTGGAAAGCACTAAATAATCTCCTTGGTTGGCATACTTATTGATTACAGAAATACCCTGATGCGAAATTCCAATTGTTGTACACGAGTTTGCACTCAAGCATACTAAAATTCATATAAAGTGACAGAGCTCTACTCAGATAGTTGCATTATGGACATCAATATTCGGAGTCAAACCAATCACATGGATAGATTAAGAGATGTATATAGAAAAACGTAGATGGTTTTGATGTTTACTAAGTGAACGGTGTTTCCCATATCTTTCTGAAGGCCTCCGCCAAAAATGAACCTATCCTAATGGACTGAGATACTAGTCTGACTAATATCAACACAACTGGCATATACAAGGGAACCAGTGATTGATAATCCTAACTCTAGGTCAACACAGCTGGCATATACAAGGGTACCAGTGGTCGACTTTATTGGATTTATTCCTTTTGGTCAAATGGTCTGGTCTCAATTTTTTTTTTCATGGTATCTCAATCACTCTAATTCACCCTAGCATTGGTAACAACTTGAATCGTGATCCCCACCTAATCACTTAGAGAAACATAGTTTAAAAACAAAACAACATCAAAAAGAACTAAAAAGGACTCAACGAGATATGGTGAAACTATCATGTTATTCCTAACAACTGAGCTTTGTGCTTTTATGAATAGACTCTTTATATGTTGCCATCTAATCAGATTGGTTTCTCAACTCCTACAACCAAAATGCTTCCATCCACTTAGATTAGTTAGTCTGATCCTTAATAAACATAAATTTCTATGCTCTGGAGTTTATTAATGCAACTAAAAAGTTTCTCCTATACCCCCAAACTTAAATCTAACATTGTCCTCAGTGTTCGAAAGATGAAATTAAAAGCATGAACAAGGAGAAACTGTTACTATTGAAGCAAAAGAGTTAAGGAAAGATATTACCGTGTTGCATGAGATTGGGTTACCTCCCAAGAAGTGCTAAGTTTAAAGTCTTCTGCCAGACATCAAGTTTCATAGAATGGCTAGTTACCTTTCAAATCATATAACTGTGGGTCATCAAAACCAAATAAAACTGCCACTAATATGAAACAACTGCACAGGATCAGAAAAATAACATAAGGAGCACAACCTCATTGAAAGTTTCTTGCAAGACAACTGGATTTATTTGGGGCGCCCATTTGGGCTTCATATGAGTGTCTTGAAAAACAGACTCATCCGAAAAACGGGACTTTAATAGCTGGATTTCCTCCTGGACAGTATCAGGAGGATCGGGTTGAGGAGTCTGAATAGACTCAAGTGATACCTCATATGCAGTAGGCTCGAGTCCCAAGTTAGGGACTTCTACTGGGGATAATTGACGGTCACTACCCCCAAACTTAGAATTTTGGGTGTCTCTAAATAGACTAGTCACAATATTCCTAATTTATAGACCATTAGGTTCCTGAAAAAGGTCAATTGCTTTCTCTGAATTATAATGGGGTGGTTCATCCTCTAAATTCTTTTGAGGTATACTAGCTGTAGGACTTATATGTTTCATATCCTGTATGGTCAACCCTAGAGTTTCTTTATTGTCTTGAAGCACAATTTCTGGCCTACTGTCCTGATCGGATGCTATAATCACAGGCAAAGTCTTAGATGGCTCTAAGAATGCAGATTTAGGGTCCAACTTAGGAGGCTCTTCTGAACAAGGGATTAAGGTAGACTCAAAAGCTTGTAATGGTTCGAACCTAGCCTTCCATTTATCAGTATCTAACATAGGAATAGAATCCAACATAGCATTCACTTGTTCAATATTGCTATCTTCGTCGAAATCCATGTTAAAGTGGGATAGACAACTCTCTAATGGATCTTCTGATATGAGGTTTGGTAATGATTCCTGAATTAAGGTTCCTATCATGTTCACCTCTTCAATGCACGTGTCATCTAGCTCAGAATGTAGCTTATTGACATTAAAAATATTTAACTCAATAGTCATATTACCAAAAGATAGATTCATAATACCATTTCGACAGTTTATAATCGCATTAGACGTAGCTAAAAATGGGCGACCTAAAATCATAGGTATCTGGTTCTCTGGGTCAGGGACATGTTGGGTATCTAAGACCACGAAATCCACAGGATAAATAAACTTGTCGACCTCAATAAGAACATCTTCTATCACACCACGAGGAATCTTGACAAACCTATCAGCTAACTGCAATGTTATCTTAGTAGGTTTCAATTCACCGAGCTCTAGCTTTAAGTACACATGGTATGGGAGTAAGTTCACACTGGATCCTAAGTCAAGTAAAGCTTTGTGTACCCTGTGTTTTCCTATCGTACAAGCAATGGTAGGCGCACCTGGGTCTTTATATTTAGGAGTTGTGGGGTTTTGAATGATCGAACTTACATGACTAGCTAAAAAGGCTTTTTTCGGGACACTAAGCTTTCGCTTTCATGTACACATATCCTTAAGAAACTTGGCATAAGCTGGAAGTTTCCTAATTGCTTCTAGTAACGGAAGGTTTATGGTAACTTTCCTAAAAACCTGCATTATGTCATTAAAGTTGGATTCACTCTTTGTTGGTACTAGTAGTTGTGGAAATGGGGCTCTAGGCATAAAATAGGGCCTCTCAGGAACCGAATTGACATCATCAGAAACTTTATCAGTCTCCTCAGCTATGGTTGGTCCTGAGGGGTGAACTACAATATGCTCACTATCGGGCATGGTTACCTGATTGTCTACTACTCTACCACTCCTAAGGGTTCTAACAGCATTCAACTGATGTGATGATTTTGTACCTACTTCATGAACTCCTCTAGGATTTGGATTAGTCTGACTAGGGAACCTTCCGTTATCTCTCTCACTTAAGGTCTTAGATATTTGACCGACTTGAAGTTCTAACTTAGCAAGAGTTTGAGCATTAGTTTGAAAGTTCTGCTTGGTTTCCTGTTGAAAACTTACTTGGCTCTTTAATAACATGTCATGGCTCTGTGCTAACATATCCTGGCTCTTTATCAATATACTAAGATATTCCTATAAGCTTGTTATTCTATTCTCTGAAGAGTTCTGAAACTGACCTGAAGAGTTCTTATCTGAACCAAAAGCTGGGGGAGCATTAGAATTACTAAACTGACCTTGACTCTGGACTTTAGACCAGAAAGGTTCGGATGGTTTCTCCAACCAGGATTATAGGTTTCTGAATATGGGTCAAACTTCTGACGGTTATCGAATCTAGTGTTATTATAGAGAGCATTGGCTTGCTCTTCATTATTCTGGCCTTCCCAAAAAGGCTCTAATCTACCACTAGTGTGACCCACTTCTAAAGCTTCTAACCTTTTCGCTATAGCACAATTTTGGCATCTGATTCAAAATTTCCTTCTACCCTATTAATGTTTCCTCTGCCTAGAAGAATTGTTTTCTGGGGTCCCCTATTACTTTCCCATTGTTGGGTCTTTTCGGCGATTTCATGCAAATATGTCATCGCATCATCAACTGTTTGGTTTTCAAACCCACCTGTACACATAGATTCTACTGTGGTGTAGGGGATAATCTAAACCCTCATAAAGGATCTGAACTAACCTAACCTTTTCTAAACCATGATGAGGACATTGGGCTAATAGATCATTGAACCTTTCCAAATACCTATACAAGGATCTCCCTCTTTAGAAAATGTGCAGATTTGCGTCCTAATAGACGATGTTTTGTGCCTAGGGAAAAACTTGTTCAAAAAGGCAGATGTAAGTTGTTCATATGTTTCAATTGATCGGAAGCCAAACTATATACCACGATTGGCTTTATCTTTCAAGGAAAAGGGGAATAACCTGAGTTTCAAAGCATCATCATCAAGGTTTCTAATTTTTAGGGTACTACAAATTTCCTCAAAGTCCCTAACATGGAAATAGGGGTTTTCATTTTCTTTCCCTAAAAATATTGGGAGCAACTGTAAGGTTCCAGGCTTAAGTTCATAATTTGCTTCAGTTTCAGATAACCTGATACACGAGGGACGAGTAGTCCTAGTAGGGTTCAACAAAGCTTTCAAAGTTGCCATTTCTGGCACTATTGGAATATCATGGATTTTCTCCTCAAACGGACGTTCAAAAATGGAATCTTCAAGAATCGGGCTTTCTAAATTGAGGTAATCGAGACACTTAGAACTATTAGGTTTCTCTTTAACAAATCTACCTAGGGCGTCTCTTTTACGTTCAGGCATGCAAAAGAATAAGGTGGGGAATTCTATGCAATCACAAAACAAGGCTGACTCAACCAAATCAAACCTATTGATTTCTAGCAAACAAAAAGCATGATGGCTCCACTTAGATTGTTTCTAGACCAGCTTCTATTCTTTCGAAAAGGAACTCGTTACAATCTGAGCAAACCCCTCTGAAGTCAATCCGAGTCAAAGTAAGTTGAATAGAGGCGAGGGAAGATCGGTGGAGCTTTGATACCCAAAGGCCTCACCGGTATTATAAGGCGGCGCAGTCACGCATTCAACTCATAGAAACCATCATGAACTTCGAAGTATGCTCAAAAGAGTAACCAATATTTTTCGGACGACTTTCCTATTAAGCTCGTTACCCTATAAGTCTCGTTCTAGTCAAACTTTTAGGCTTAGGTTCGCGTTTGGTTTCGTTTTCCTAAGGCGGGCAAGAAGAGAACGGTGATGAAATCTGAATCCTTATCTTGTATGGCCAGTTCTTTCCCTTTACTAGGAAATTAAAGCATCCGTTTTCAAGTCCTCAACAGATATGAAAACGAAGGAATACAGTAAACCCGCTGACAGGGGATTCGCGGGTGTTTCGAAAAACTTACCTCCCGTACCATACGGGCGAAGAACCGCTGAAGTCGACTCGGGCCACGACTCCTATGTCATATACGAACCCGAGGGGCCGAGGTGATATCGTAATCACCGTCCTTCCCTGCACGCAGTTTGTATTTAAACTAACCCTTCCTTAGGGTTTAAAAATAATAATGTCCAAAGTTTAATGCACAAGTGTCCAAAAAGAAAAGAAAAAATTACAAAAATAACAAACCCTAATACAATTCTCTCTTTTTTTTCTTTTTTTTAATAATAAAGAAAAATAACTAAAAAGAAATTGTCTTCTTTTCCGTTCTTTTCGCTTCAATCTTTCGCTCCAAGTCTTTATGCTTTAAGATCCAATCTTTACGAAATCACCAAAATCCTTGGTTCAATTCTCTTTATGATCCAAAACCTGTAGACAAAAGATAAATACCCAAAAACGTAAAAAAGAACAAAAATAATAAAAACCTAAAAAATAAAAGAAAAATAAGTCTAAAACCCTAAAAGCAAATCCGCGTCGGCGACGCCAAAAATTGATGTGATTTGTAGATAGTGGTAAAAGTGGTTCGATTCTCAGACTTGCGAAGGATAAAATATAGACTTAAATTCTAAACTAAAATAGAAAACTAACTAAAAATTGTCACAAACTCAACCAAAGATGATATCAATATTAAAAGAACATTGAGGCTAAGATTCCACTATTTTCCAAGTTCAAAGTGATATAATCCCAATATTTATATTTATGCAATTTTCTCGTTCAATTTGATTCTAACTATTGCAACAAGTAGATTCTCAAAATAACAAGTGTAGATCCGAAGCATAGAACATCAAAAACCTAGGTCCAAGTATGCTCTATCAAAAGAAATAACAATTGCTTAACAAGGATCATTCAAACAATTTTCAACCAAGGCAAATAATCATAAAATAATTGCAAATAAATAAATAAAATAGAATATACCACTTCTTGTTGGAAAAAATAGCTTCCTCTATCGCCTCAACAATGGGGTTTAGCTCCTCATATTAATCACTTGCTCAAAATATTTGTTTATGGTTCAAAAGTTGATTAAAAGATGAAAAACTATAACACTGATTATTTGCAACGGTGTAATGTCGTTGCAAAACAAAGGACTGACTGTTACAAAGAAGTCATTGTAGCAGCGTTACAAATTTGAGACGATGTTCTTATTTGCAACGCTTGTTCTTCAGCAGCAGCAGAAACGCGGGTTTTCCTGCAACTCGATCTCTTCAGCTCTGTGGTGTTACAAACTCCTCTACGACTGCTCCAATGACTTTGTAACCTTCCCTGGGACTCGAACACACCTTTTATACTGCTCAGAAACCTAAAAATAGCGATTAAATCTCTCTTTTTCTTTTCGTGCAAGCCACGGAAATAATCTTCTCTGCCAACTTACTTACGCGTTTATAAGACTTCCAAATCATCCGAAACTCTTCCTTAGATAGAATCTCATCTTAGGAAACAATCTCACGCCTTTAGTCTCCTTGAAATTCCTAAAATAATTCCATACAGTTTCCTTTTACAAGTCAACCTCTGTTTTCTTATTTCGGATTATCCAGCCCAATTTGATCGATTAAATCACCCATACCATGCCTGTTTAGTTATATCACGTCTAGCCCAACAAAAATCCGAGGTTGAACCTCCCTAAAACTTCTCAAAATTTTGATTTCTTAAACTGCAGGCTCGCTGGTTTTGTTTCCCGCCAAAACCAGAATTCAAATGATGAGGATGACCTCCCCCTATCCTGTGCTGGTCTCCCTTTAGCGCTGCCTAGAAATGGATGCCCCTTAGTAATTGGTTACCCCTTATCCATTTGAGGGGTCCGAATAGCAAGTGTCCTCCGGGGTGCCCCAACTTTTCGAGCAGATTTTTCCAAAAATGTTTATTGGCCAAAAATACCTACACACACATAAAACACCATAATAAGTACAAAAAAGAGCACTATCAATATATAGAATCGAGACAAATTAGACACAAAAATGTGTCTATCACTAACCTCAAGAGGAAGGATGATGTCGTCGATGTAGCTTGTTACTTCTTCACATTCTTCAAGTCTTCGAGTAATACTTGTATGTCTCATTATCCTAATCTTTCTAGCCTAACCTATACGAAGTTGTCTTTAGTATATAATCAAGTGACTCTTTAATTGAGTTTTGATTCACTAAAATATGACAACCAAACTTGACATACCAACGCTTGGTGGGTTCAACCGAGCTATGCTCTAACAATACATGACTTCTTCAATGTTCCTAATTTCTGCAACAACAAAAGCACAAACATCAACAAAGAGAATTGGCTCTAGGCTTGGAACAACTTTGGTTGACCAATTGAAAATTAGTATGGAAATATTGATAAGGATTTATGACATGCTGCCACAACTACATAAATTGCGTAAGCACGAAGCATGCATAGATATCTTTTTGGATATAGAGGTTCCATGGGTTATGTTTCTGAAAACAAAACTCCTTGAATCCAGGAGTGAGAGTAGTTTTATTGGGAAAAATGTTTGAAATGATTCATTTATGTCCATTCAAAATCGTCAACCGAGAAATATGGAAAAAATGGTGGATTTATGTGGAACGGTGAATGTAGAGACGACAGAAACGTAATATTCTTCGGCGTCTACTATCTCTAAATTCAAAGCAGAGACGATTGAAACCGGCTCACATCACCAAACGATTGAGTTCTCCTATAAAAAACCATAGCCGTTGATTTATCTTTTCCCTAGATAAACTGGACCGCCACTTACATAGGCAAACTTAGCCAAACTGTGTTATGTATTCTAAAAGTATTGATAGTTTTGTCACTATAATTGACAAAGGGGGAGATTGTTAGGGCATTGCTCGGTCGAACTCACAAGTGTTGCTATCTCAAGCTTATGGTCAAATTTAGTTGATCAAAAGTATATCATGATTTACGGTCTACATTTAGTCAAGTATCGGATTAGGATATAACTGTGTAGTTGAGTACCAGACATCACTACGTTCTACCGTTTGAAGGCGACGATCAATCGAAGCTTTTGGAGAACTTCATCAACAAAAGGTAAATGAAGGTTGAACCACCTATTACTCAAGTTTTCAGCTTTCTATCTATGAGACAACGTCGCATGACTAAATTAGACATTACATGCATAATAGAAATTTCGAGTCAAGTTTATCTTGTTAATCGTTCTCGAAATATGCTGACTAAGCTTAAGAACGTTTGTTCATACTTGATGAATTTGGATAAGAACCATTTATTGTTTATGACCTAAATTATGATTCAAGATTTAATCATTTGAAAATAGCCTGGAATAGTGATATGTGTCATTTATGTTATTCGAGAATGTTTCATATCGATTATTAGAGAGATATAAAACTACTGTAAATCTGGATACAAGACAGTGTGTATACCAGTTCACATACTGGGACAACTTTTATAAGTCTGGAGCCGCATGACATGTACCCAATATACGTACTGGCGTAGCTATAGTTCGGCAACGACTTTTTGGTACGCATACCCGGTATCCATACCATAAAAATTTTGTTGACTCGTGAACCAGGAAGGTATGCACACCTAGTATGCAAACTGGAAAAGATCTGTTGGTATCTAAACTGAAAAGGTATGCATACCCAGTATGCAAACCGGAAAAGATCTGTGGATCCTGAACCCGTTTTTATCTTAAGGGTATACAAACCCGGTACACATACTATGACAAAAATACTCACGAACAGGAATGCAGTACACGTACTTACCTTGTCGAGTATTTTCAGATGCATCAGAATTATTTCAATGAAATATTCGACATTTGAACAACTCTCTAAAAATACTATCTAGACATGTTTGATCACATTTGTAACTCAAGATTTAAGTCTTAACATGTTATATGAAAATGGTTAAGCTTATCGTTCGAATGGTTAGTTTCAGCTAACCTTTCATGAACAAGTCGTTGTACACAGTTCGTTTATGGTTCATCCTAACCATATTGTATATTCTATTATTTTAATCTCAAGTCAAATTTTTCATCTAACGGTGATTATTGATTGCTTGATTCCAAAGTTATCTTAACTTAAATATAAAGCAACCTTGATCTTGAATCCCTGACATTATTCTTGTGTGTCCTAGTTGTAAACTTAGTGACTAAAAAGACTTCACCTAGGGATTCGTGAAGCCAGGTCCAAATATCTTTATCTTGATAGTTCTTGTATCCCAATCTTTCTTTCATTGTTGAGCCTTTAGATCTAACAAATAAGATAGATAGAAATCACAAAGTTTTTTCGTCTCAGACTTTGTGATTCCAGAAGTATATACTTGTGAGGTGAATAATAATCTAAGCTGCTCTTCGGGAGTCATAAGACCAGATTTTGAGGTTTGCTAGACTTTGTGTATTGCAATCGATTTCCTATCTCACCTTCATCTTTGATCAGAACTGAAATTACATAGGCTTATCTGTGGGAGGCAGATTAGTTTAAAGTTTTCAATTGAGTTGAATCAACTCTTAGGCTCTAAAGGACGTCAGCTAAGGGAATTAATTGTGCGGAGTCTTGCGGGATTCAAGAGGCGTAAGGAGTGCGAGTGTAACTGAATCGCTATGACGGTATATTCAGTCCCAACTACATTCCAGTCTGAAGTATTGATAGTATTCTAGAGGATGTAGCGGCTTAATACAGTTTGGTGTTCAAATCTGGACTAGGTCTCGGGGTTTTTCTTCATTTGCGGTTTCCTCATTAACAAAATTTATGGTTTCTGTGTTATTTCTTTTCCGCATTATATTGCTTATCTTTATAATTGAAATATCACAGGTTGTACGTAAATCAATTCAAGTAGATAAGTCCGACTTGATTGATCTTGAATATTGATTCTTGGAATTGTCCAAGTACTCTCACGGAATAATCAGGTTCACGGACTTGTCTCTATTTACATACTGATTGTGAGAGAAAGAGATACAAACTCTTCATATAATTCCTCATTGAGATTCATTAAGTTGTAACTCTCAGAACTGTATTTGAGTTTAGTCCATACATGTTGCCTAAGAAAAGTTGGTGGTGTATTTTGGTACCCAATGCATTTTCAGTAGTTTTCCTCGTTAACAAAAATCTCCGGTGTCTATGTTATTACTTTTTTCGCATTATATTGTTTTATCTTTATAATTGAAATATCACAGGTGGTACTTATTTAAACCTAGATAGTATTAAATCAATTATACAGAACCTACAAGACTCGTTCTTGTTGAATTCGTATCTTGAAATATAGATTACAAGACTTGTTTTTGTCAGAACTCGGTTCGTGAACAGTTCGGGTATATACTAGGTTTACCTTAAAACAATCTTAAATATAGTTTTGTAACCGAACATATAGATTGTACAAGGATTGTTCATATAGGATCCCGAATGAAAAATTTGGTGGTGTACTAGTTACCCTCTCCTTTTAAAGATGTTCTTCCAACTAGGAATTCGATCCCTAATACTTTGTATCCTAATTGATAGCTAGAGTCCTCCTCTATAGGCCTAGGTTTCCTTTGAGAAATATAATTAGGTATACGACTAAAATATTTCTCTTTGCGGATTCGTGAAGCCAGGTCCAACTATATTTATCTTGATAGTTCGTGTATCCTGATATTGCTTTTCTATTATCGAGGTTCTCGTAATCTCTTTCAAGCAAGATATATAGTAATTCGTCTCAGACTTTGTGATTCCTCAAGATAGAGATATGAAAACTATTCTTAATTGATAAGTAGAAGATTATTCTTGAGAGGTGGTAAAAATCCAGGCTTCTCATCTAAGTGAGTATAAATTTTCCGAATTTGTGAGGTTTGCTAGCTTTGTCTTTTGCAAACAGATTTCTAAGCCTTGACCTTTGATCTAAAGGAAAATCAAATAAGCTTATCTGTTAGAGGCAGAGGTTAAAACAACTCTTAGGCTGTAAAGGATGTCATCTAAGGGAATAAATTGCATAGAGCCTTGCGAGGTTCAAGAGACGTAAGGAGCGCGACTGTAACAGAATCACTTGGAGGGTGGATTTGGTCTCAACCACGTTCCAGTCCGAAGTCTAATAGTAGGCTAGTCTCTGTGGCGGCTTAATACAGTCTGGTGTTCAAATCTGGACGAGGTCCCGAGGTTTTTCTGTTAGTGCGGTTTCCTCGTGAACAAAACTTCTGTTGTCTTGTGTTTTTCCTATTCTGCATTATATTGTTTATCTTTATTGGATTCACACAATTTGAACATATTCAATCCTAGTAGATACGTCTATATAATTATGATAGATTACGAGACTTGTGACTTGTAGAATTCGTATCTTGAAAGATAGTTTATTACGTGTCAGACTTCCGATCGAATTATTTGGATACAGCTAGATTGATCTTGGATGTTGATTTTTGAGATCGTCCAAGTGATCTACTTAAAAGTCACGGACTTCACAGTCTATATATAA
The DNA here is from genome assembly GCF_003573695.1 of Papaver somniferum. Taxonomy (NCBI): domain Eukaryota; kingdom Viridiplantae; phylum Streptophyta; class Magnoliopsida; order Ranunculales; family Papaveraceae; genus Papaver; species Papaver somniferum. The sequence continues at coordinate 45,191,167 of NC_039366.1, forward strand.
GTTCTAATTGAGAAGAAATAGAGATATAAACTCTACATACATATTGTCAAGGGTCATTAAATTGGTCTACTTGCAATTGTATTAGGTTTTGTTTACACAGATTGCCGAATGAAAAAGTTGGTGGTGTACTTGGTATCCCCACCTTTTCATAAATGCTAACGAAAATTTGGCATGTTTCCAAAAATTACCAAAATGTTTTAAATAGCTTCTTAGACCCTATCTGTTACAAGTCATACATTTGAAAACAACATAATAAGTGAGTTAGTCATACAAGTGATTAAAAATAAAGGGAAGTTGCAAATACAAAATTCAAAAAAATCGTCAAAAGTGGACCTCTCTCCTTCTGATTTGGTTAGATTAAACTGTGGTCTTGGCAATCTTCAATTTCATACTCCTTTACATAGAGAATCTCTTATAGCATATCGACTTGCTTGATTATTCTGCCAAGTTTTTATGATGTGAAGTATATATACTTCAACCTCTGAAGTAGAACCACCATTGTCTATTGAAGTATGAAACGCCATCATTCTTTGAAGGTGGAAAAACTCTGTAGGCATTATATTTGAGGTATTTTTGTATGACATAAATGGTAAGGCAGTTAGGGAATGGAATGAAAAATTTATTATCATATCTCGGTAATAAAAATCAACCATGACTAAATATCAATGATCCCTCAAAATATGGGGTTCACGGTTAACAAGAAAAAACCTCATGAACTTTTATTTGGACAATTAAGCGAAACACGTCCTGGGTCATATCTTTCCTACCCTTACAATTCATTTTATCCATCATTTATATAGGGACGGAGGATCCCCTTACACTCTTATTTTCACACTATCTCACACTTTGTGCGCTTTTACAAAAACTAAACATTATCGTATTTGAAGCTAATATTTTGGGACTATGTTTGTCTTACCAAGTTCTACATACCCACAAAAAATAAGCACATTCCGGAAAGTAAAACCCCAGCATCTACTACTTTGAAAATCAACTGCCGAAAATTTATGAATTTTCACCAATATATTAGCTTCAAATACGTTAACGTTAAAATTTTACTAAAAAAATATGTCACCTGGGATTGAGTGAATTTAAGAGTGTGGGATCCCCTTCTCTCTTATGGGCGAAGCATAACATTAATTTTTAAAATAAAAAAAAGATAACGGCCTTCAGAATGGCTAATGATCCCTCTCGACTGTTGGTAGCAACCAAACAGGAGGCACGGACCAGTACATAGAGGCATTGTTTGTTTTTGCCCATTGAGCTAGCTCATGAGCCACAAAATTATAAACACGAGGTTGAAAATTAAAAATACAAGCAACTAATTTAGAAGAGAAAAACTGAATGTCTTTTAGAATAGCATCCGTACGAGAATCTCCATCAAACAAGCCAGCTGAAAATTAAGATTCTTCGCATCACTTTCAACAACGATATGAGTTAACTTTTGTTCCAAGGCTTTCTTCAAGACTGCCCAAATAAATCTGGCTTCAGCTTCTTCTGCAGACTTTACTTCAAAAACCATGGAAGCACAAAAAGAGGCTTTGCTTGAGAAATTCCTCATCACATACCCTGCACCATCAGCTCCAGTAATGTCATCATAGGCACCATCAGTGTTACACTTTATCCAGCCAAAAGAGGGGGGCATCCATTTATCACATAGATTAATACGGGTAATGGGAGAAACAGTAAAACAAGGTTTCCTGGTTAGAAGCATGGCTCTACCCTTTCTAAGAATGCTAAATGGGTTTCTTTAAGATTTTGGAAGATTAGGTTATTTCTACAGAGAGACCACAGGATAGTAACAAATAGACACTGCGCCTCATCAGGTAATCTAGACACAGGATCAGTTAACCAAAACATTAACCAGTCGATGAAGGACTTATTTTGAAAGAATTGAGTGTTGATACAAAAGGCATATAGAAACCATACATGGCTATCAAAAGGACAAAGGACCAAAGCATGCTTCTTGAGGATCATTACACCTAACACAATCAAAATTATGCATGGGCATTCTAGTATGCAAAAATATTCTAGCAGGTAAAACATTTCTAGGAGATTTCCATGTGAAGACTTGGATTCTATAAGGAACCCTAATCTTCCAAATACGCATCCAAAGATTTTTACAAGGGGAGGGCCTAAGCCCTCTGATTCCCATGTAGGCAAATTTTGTAGAAAACTTACCATTCTTTGAAAGTTCCCAAGCCCTCCTGTCAGGAGTGCATAACCGGCTTAAGGGAATAGTGATAATCTTCTTAACATAAGCATTATCAAAGTGAGTGTTTAATCTAGAAATATTCCAAGTTCTATTAAAAGGATCAATGAAGTAGGACACTTTAATATTAGGGTCAGGTGGAACTAAAGTATTACGTGTAGCAGTACCCATTGTAGGGATTTATCACACCAGGGGTCAATTAAATGACCATCCCCAACAATCCAAGAGATGAAAGGTTTAATAAGTTATTTTATAGCATGCAAACACTTCCAAGTCTAGGAGAACCTGCTAGTACACTTGGCATTCAAGAAATCAGTTTTAGGAAAGTATTTGGCTTTAAGAAAAGTGGCTAGCATACAATTTGGATTTTCTATAATTCTCCAAGCATTCCTAGCCAGCATAGGTAAGTTGTTTAATTCAGCCTTTTCTAAATTCCAGACCACCTTCTTCCTTAGGGGAGCACAGAATGTCCTACCCCAGCAGATGAAGTTTCCTATATTTAGGATCTAAGGTCTCTCCCCACAAAAATTTGCAAAGGTGGGAATCCATTTTTTTACAAAGATGTTTTGGGATGAGGAAATCTCCCATTTGAAATAGGGGATGGCTTGACCAATTTGTTTAATCAAAGTAGTTCTAGCAGCTTGAGACAAGAGCTTATGTAGCCAGATAGAAATTATGGCATCCACAGCTTGGAGAATACCCATATGGGTTTGAATTTTAGAGGATTGAAACACAGTAGGAGTGCCAAGATATTTTTCTCCTAGATCCCTGATCTTAATCTCTAGAATGTTAGCAAGTTAAGTTTTCTTATGTTCAGGAATTCTCTTACTAAATAAAATACTAGACTTGTCAAAATTGATTTCTTGGCCAGAGGCCAAACAATATTTTTTAAGATAGTCTTTGATAATTTGAAATTTGTTAACAGTAGCTTTAGAGAACAAAAGGGAATCATCAACAAACAACGGATGTGTCATTTCTGGAGCATCTTTACACACTTTGATACCTTCCAAAATTCCTTTCTTGGAAAGACTGACAATGTAGGAAGAAAGAGCTTCAGAACAAATGATATAAAGATAGGGGAATAGAGGATCCCCCTGTCTCAGACCTCTTTCAGGTTGAAAAAACCCAGTAGGGATACCATTGAGGAGGACAAAGTAAGAAACTGTAGAAACACACTGGTTTATGAGTTTAATCCAGTGGTTAAAGAGCCCCATTCTAGTTAATACACTTTCAAGAAATGACCATGTCAAGCTTAATGGCAACAATACCTTCAACTTTGTTATAATGATTGACAACAAATATAGCCTCATTAGCTAGCAGAATATTGTCAGAAATACTCCTCTTAGGAATGAAGGCACTTTGATTTTGGGAAATTGTGTTATTCATGAAAGGTTTCAGTCTATTAGCAAGAATTTTTGAAAGAATTTTGTAGATAAAATTGCAAAGCCCTATAGGTCTATACTGAGAAACAAGTTCAGGAAGAGGAACTTTAGGAATAAGAGAAATATTGGTGTGATTAAAGACCTTAGCAATATGCCTAGTTCTAAAGCAGGTTTGATTCATATCAATGACAGCCTCCCCAACCATATCCCAATGTTTTTGATAGAAAAGGCATGTAAAACCATCAGGGCCAGGAGATTTTTTTCCCCATTTGAAAAACAACATTCTTTATTTCCTCAGAGTAAGAGGCAAGTTTAGGAGGGAGTTATCCTCAGCAATAAATTTAATAGGGAGATCAAGAAGGATTTCATATTGAAATTGCTGAGGATGGGAAGAATAAAGGTTTTTGAAATAATTAATAAAGGAAGTTCCAATACTATCTCTATCAGTTAAAATAGTATTTGAGGAATCCTTAATCCAACTAATGACATTTCTTTTCCTATTGAAGAGAGTAACTCTATGGAAATAGGGTGAGTTTTTGTCACCTTCCATGAGCCATACCTCTCTAGATTTATCCTTCCAATAAATTTCCTCTAAATTGTAAAGATATTCCATTCTGGCCTTAAGTCTAGAAGTAGTGCTAGAGTCAGTTGGATTAGAAATCTGAACATCAACCAAACATTTCCTAATGGTAGATATATTAGTTTGAATATTACCAAAAGAAGATTTGTTTTAATCCCTAATACCTCTCTTGGTACTTAAAAGCTTAGATTTTAGTTTATAGGCAGGGGAGCCCACAACATTAACAGACCAAGAATTGGCAATAATGTCTCTACAAGTAGGATCTTCAATCCACATAGCCATAAAGCGGAAAGGTCTAGGCATAAAAACATCCTCATAATTGAAACCTATATGAATGGGGCAGTGATCGCAGGAGTCTCTAGGAAGATTGTTTGCACAAAGTTTAGGACATAAATCCTCAGCAGACTGGTTTATAAGGCATCTATCTAATCTTTCAAGAATTAGATCAGGACCCTGTTGCATATTAGACCAAGTAAATTTGGGACCAGAGAAACCAGGATCATGTAAGTTGAATACAGAAAAAAGTTCCTAAGGTTTGAAAAATCAGAGTCATCAACTTCTAGACCACCATTGTTATTCTCAGTTCCTAATAGAGCATTAAAATCACCTACAAAAAAAAACTGGTTCATCTAGAGGAGCACTGGATAGTTGACATTGTTGTTCCCAAAAGGCTTGTCTTAGACTACTATTAGGTTCACCATACATAAAATGGATGTGACAAGTTTTGGAATGGATAATGTCTGTAGAAGTGATATAGATTCCCCTCAGGCTTGAGGATATAATGTTAAGTTGAATTTCCTTATTCCAGACCAAAACTAGACCACCACTTCTTCCAATACTAGAAACATTAAAAGTACAGGGGAAGCCCATATTTTTTAGTTTTCTAGCCTCCGGATCTTTGTTCATTTTGGTTTCCGATAGGAAAATGATATCAGGGTTAACATTTCTACACAGCAAACTAAGTTCTTTATTTACTGTTTTCTTACCCAATACTCTAACATTCCAACATACCATATTGACATTATTGACAGGAAAATGATTTATAGGGATAACAGAGTTAATAGGATCATTTAAAAGGGGGGAGGGAGTTGAGTTTACCTGAGTGGTGGAGTCAGACCCACCACCAATAGGAGCAATGGTAGTTTCACCACTTTGAGAAGTATATTGGGAAGAATTGAGATTAGAAGTAGCAGCATTGTGATGAGAATTAATGCAGACACCATTTTTATTTGGGGAAGTATCAGCAGGTACATTATATCTTCCATAAGAATCGACCAAAGGCTGGGTGTTGAGAGCAATTGGAGAGACTGGTAGCAGGTAAATCCCCCAATTTGGTGATTTGTGGGGCAAAGTTGGGCATAATCAGGTTCAGTAGTATCATGTTCTTCTGGGATAACAACTATGCTAGCTAAAGTAGAAGAATTTGCTCTTGTACGTTTTCTCAGATCAACTATAGGGTTAATATTCCTTTTGATGTTTGATAGTGCATCATGCTCAACAGAGTTGATAGTTCCTCTAGTGATAATTAGGGTTTGACTCGGGACAACATCAGTTTTGAATCTTCTCGAAGAGTTATAAGTTCGAATCGTACCATTATTAGCCGATTCAGGGACAAGGATAGAAGCTTCACACTAACATTCTGAGTGGTGACTTGTTTGAATATAATTGGTAACCCATTGTTCTGCTGAGTCGAGTTTTGCTGAATCGGACCAACATCAAAAAAATTCAGAGCCGTGGATCTGTTGACAAAAGGACCCATCTGAAACATATTTGATAAGTCCTTTTGAGCAGTGTTCTCAACGTTTTGGACATTCTCCATAGCTTTTCCTTTCTCGCATATAGAAGCAATGGTAGATTCAACTTGTGTATCTGGAACAATATCAGTTTGTTGCATGATAGTATCATTTATTGCATTAGAGATAGGAGTCAGTTTTGTATTCACTGACTTTGCTGGCATCATAAGCCTTGAGACTGCAGGGAAAGTATCTTTGTTGTTGGAAGAAGAATCTCCCTTAATGGCTTTCTGTTTCAATTTCCAAGCAGGACAATTAACATCTTTATGATCAAGAACACGACATGAAGAACATAAGTATCTTGGAAATTTCATGTATCTGCATTCTATAAGGAAAGGTTAAGTTCTTCCACTAGTAAACAGGGGGATGCCTAATGGTAAAGCTTTTTGAACTGGAATTATGACACAGACTTTAACATTCTTCTTTAAAGGGTGATTTCCATAAGGATCTTGAGATTTAACGAGTTCTCCCATCTTGAAAGTAAGTTTCTGAAGATCCTCAAATTCAGTACATTGTTTTGGGATATTGCATAAGATAAACCACATGAGTTCTTCAATAAATGAGAGTTGATAATTTGCTGGCCAACCTGTTGGAAGAATAATCCTCAGCTAAGAAGGGAATGAAACTTTGTTGCGTAATCCACTAAAAGTTGTAACAGTAGGTGATTGAGAAGTAGGCCATTGGTTACAGATGTAATAGCGAATTGAAGAAGTAGGAACGAGGGTTTCACATCATAAATAACCCACCATATACCATTTCCAATTGTTATCAGACTCAGCTAGAATGACAGTTTTATCAATGAATACTGGTTCAGATAGTGTAGATGGTAAAGTTAATTTTTCAGCCATTTGAGCAGGAAGGTTTTGAATTTCTAGTTTTATCGTTTAAGAGGTATCTGGAAAATTAGGGGAATCCATATGATATATAAACTGGATATGTATGAAGAGAGATAGATTGGGGAAAGAAGCAAAGGTAAGGAATATAATATAAAGGTGGATAGAAAAGAATATATTCTTTCTACTGTCGTGATAGAGTTTGCAAACTATAAGGATGAAGAAATGACAATACGTATTTCCTTTGTTATGGTTTGAACCTTAAAAAAGGAAAGAGAATTCTGTAGAATAAGGTTTGACAAATTCTCAGGTGGAAATTGGTGTAAGGTAGTTGTTGTTGTTTTTTTGGAGGTAAAGCTTAACATACGAGTTGTCCCTATTTTTCTATCATTTTTATGTAACGACAGTGATGGGGGCTTTGAATTCACGTGAGATGGATGACAATAAAACAAAGAAAAAGCAAAGCCAATGATCCAAGATAACCTTTTCTGGGATACATATATCTGGTACGTAAGCATGATGAGGTTAAGAGTTGGTGAATCATAAATGGGTTTGTCTTTTTTAGATAGATGTGGGATTGATGGTATAAGCTGCCAAGAGTAAAAATGGTATTGATATGAAAGAATGAGTGGTGAGGGTTAAAAGGATAAAAGTGATGGGTAATGATATTTGGTGGTTTATGGCTCTGATGATAATGTAACTCTTGGCAATGTGGTTAGACATGATGGCTAAGTTGGTTCTGGAGATAACCCATCTGGCAGACATACCCCAAGCCTCAATGGTTCCTCTCAACATGTGCTGCATTCCCCTAATCTGAATAAAATACAAGATTTTAATTAGTTCCCATAAAAAATTATCAAAATTAGATGACCTACCAATACCTCCCTTAATAGCAGTTCCAACAGGAGTAATGGTTGAAGAGACATTTAGGTGTTGAAAATAGGGTTTGATTGGGCAATTATGGTCTTGATGATGAAAATAATACGCATGGTCTTGAATGGGCGTGCGAAATAAAGCGACATGACGCTTAACCAAGAGCCATAAATGGTAGTTAATGACACAAGAGTGTCTTTAAAAGGATGTTTAGTCAAGAGATTAACACGACCATTAGATTTTTGATCAGAAAGGGAAAGAATTAAGAGGAAGAGAGGGGATTTAGGAGATGGACAATTCAGATAATCAGAATCTTCCAGGCAATATCGGAGAGGATATTCCGGTTGTTCCACCATCCTCTTCAGAGTATGAACAAGCCAATAATCTTGATCTTTCACTGAACATTCAAGAGCTTCAGAAGTTGCGAACTGATATACAAGCAGAGATTGACAGGCGTGCACATGAGTTGATTCGCCAAAGAGAAGAGCAGGAGTTGATCCGTCAAAGGGAGAAAGAGAAGCTTGATAATCTTTTTGCTGCATGGAAGCCAAAGTTTTTCGGAAGATGTGATAGTAAAGAAGAAGAGAGAGCAGAGAATCAAATCAAATATAAAGGTTATGGTAGTGCAACTGAAAGTGAATCCGGTGCGTCTGATGATGGGTTTGAGTATTCAATAGAAGAAGTTGATACCGGTGAATTAGATTCAGACGCAACAAATGAGAAGAAGAGGATGAAAAGATATCATGAGAGAAAATTGAGGAGAAGGTTTGACTATGAGAGAGCAAATCCAAAGATATTCGCAAGGACCATGCAAGAAGGTGAAGAACATGATGAGGATGAGGAGATGTTGGAAGAAGAGGCTGATGAGGATGAGACTGAAGGAAGTGCTGGTAGTGCTGAGAACTCTTCTTCTTCGGACAATACTTCACCTGCTTCATCTGACAATGAGTATAGTAACTGGTATAGTGAGGAAGAGGATTAGATATATGATGAAGATGACTATTAGATATCTCTTTACAGGTATCGGAACCAACCAAATTTTCAGGTTTTGAAAAGAGCTTGAAAATGATCAACAAGTTTTTTGCAAAATGGTTTTTCCGATGCTTGCTCATGTTCTTCCGAATTTTGCTGTAGATGATGATGATCTGAAGTTTGTTCTTTCTCTCTTTGCTACCGGTGCCTACTCTCTTCTGGTGGTGATGATGATGTGAATAGGAAGTGGTATTCAAGGTGTTTTTTTGGGCAAGTTTTAGTTTTAATTTTCCCGTGATTAAGGTTGTGAACTAGATGTTTATGGTGTTGACAAGTAATGCTCAGGTTCTTTGGACTGAGATTGATGATCTTTTGTTTTAGTACACTGTGTGTGATGGTTTAAATGAATGTTTGGGTTTGGATGGCAAGTACTAGTTTGGGAACTTTGAGTATAGAGATTAATGTGCTTGTTGCTTTCAATTTGGATGTTATTGAATTCTTCTGAGTAATTTCTAAGATTTAAAATGTTCTTGATGAATGAATTGAGTAGTTTAATGATTGTTTTAAACAAATGGTATAGTTAGAGAGAGAACAGAGATCCACCCTTTTTGTTTTATGATGTCCTAAAATCCCATTAAACTATGTCTCATAACATCAAATTTCACTTGGATTGATCTCACATACTATTTCTACTTTTTTTTTGCCACATAATACTTCCCAATTTGTAGCAAAGTTGTACATGTCATAATGTAAGATCTTTTTTTTGTGAATAAGTGAAATGCATTAAAACCTAGACGAAATACAAACAACACAGGTTGTTGTCATGTTATCAAAAAGGACATGCGCTAATTTGAGATGTAGACAACAACCTAATGGTAGAACTGCTACCTTCTTACTGATTACCTAATTTATCTATACTAAGAAAATTATTTAGGAAAGCTGGTTAATCCTCCTTCCAAGTGTTAAAAATGGAGGATTTTCTTGCCTCCGACACTAACTTATCTGCCACAGAGTTGCCAGATCTATGGACAAATTTAAAACCCAAAAAGTTGTTGTAGTTTTCTAAGATCTGCACTGCTTCCTTGACTACCATCTGATCTCTCCAGTCCATCAAAGTCTCTCTTCTCTGAATGAAACCTACAATCCTTTCACAGTCTCTCTACATCCAGAAATGCGATAAACCTTCATCTCTAGCCGATTTAGCTCCTTGTAGAAGAGCTAAAGCTTCTGCCTTTTCAGCACTTGATGCCATGAAGACACCTCTCGTTGCTGCTCTTCCATTACCTGCATCATCTCTTAATATTAGGCCAAAACCAGCATAAACTGTGGCAGAAATCCAAGATGCATCATAATTAAGCTTAAAGCAATTAGAATCAGGTAGTTTCCATGGAACATTAAGATTTAAATTTATAATAGGACCAACATTTGGAATAGCTAAGTTTGTTCCATTGTAATTCCAGAAGTTTAAGTATCTCTGAATGATGATAGAGGTTTGTAAGGAAGAGACATTTTTTTCTTCGAAAATTCTATTACACCTCTTTTTCCAAATGAACCAACATTTAGTAGCATTGATTTCTGTTATGCTATCCCCTTGCATCTGCCACCATTTATAATGATCCATGAAGGAGTTTCTTACAGTATCATACCTACCTCCATCAACAAAGGGAGGCTGCATCCAGATGGACTTAGCGAACCAGCAATCGAAAAGAAGATGTTGCATAGATTCTATATTCTCTTTACAAAAGATACATTTGTTATCTACTTCGGACATATGTTTACTAAGGATTTCTGTGACAGGCAGGGCAGCATTCATACATTTCCATAAGAATAATTTAACTCTTTGTGGCAATTTTTCTTTCCAAAAGTTCTTCCAAAATATTTCATTGTCTATATTTATATCATGTTTACCACAAAGTTTATCATATAAAGACCTAACAGTGAAAATGCCATTCCTAGTTAGTTTCCACATGGGTTTGTCCCGTTCTAAGGTATCATTTCTATCCATAAACAGTTTAATATGCATAATAGGCTGAGCAATTATATGAGGAAAAGAAGCAATGATTAAGTATTGGTTCCACCTATTAGTATCAAGATTAATCAGATCCGATACAAGTGTTAACTGAATGTTCATTTCGGAACAAATTTGATCTAGAGTAATATCTAGATCGGGTATCCATTGGTCAGTCCATATATTTATGGACTGTCCATCCCCTACCTCCCAACAAGTATGCTTATGAATTAAGGAAGCTCCCTTTACAATACAGTTCCACATCCAAGAAGTTGTTATAGCTTTTTTAATAGCCAAAAAGTTTTTTTTTTGAAATATATTTTTGTAAACATTTTAACCCACCATGAATTGGGTTCTGATATGATCCTCCAGGCAATCTTTGCCAGCATTGCCTGGTTCATTTTTTCAGCATCCCTGAATCCCAAACTTCCCATGGAGATGGGTTTGCAAAAAAAATTCCAAAATTTTATGTAAAAGCCCTTGACATTTGATTCTTTTCCCCACCAAAATTCAGTTTTAATTGAATTTATCTTAGCTGTGATTTTTTTGGGAAGTTTGAAGCACCCCATTTGGTAGATGGGCATACTAGAGAGGACTGACTTGTTTAGAACAAGTTTACTAGGTTGGCTAAGGGTCTTGCTTTTCCAACCCTTTACCATCTCTTCCATTCTAGATATAATGAAATGAAAAGTTTTAATTTTTTTAATTTATCAATAAACAGAGGCATTCCTAAATAAGAATCTTTGATATCTATTTTCTTTATTTTTAACAGCTTGGACATCGTCATTTTTAGCTTATGGTGTATCTTTTTGCTAAAAGAGACTCATGATTTCTCAAAATTTACCATTTGCCCTAACACCAGGCTAACGTCATGAAGAGCATTTAGTAAATTTTTGCAGCTTTGCAGATTTGCCTTAGTGAAGATCAGACAATCATCTGCAAAGAATAGATGAGAAATTGGAATATTGCTCATACAAATTCTTAAATCCTCAGTTTTTTCTGAACTTTCTTTTAAAATCAAAAATCTCAAAAAAATCTCCATACAAATGAGGAAGAGATAAGAAATAGTGGATCCCCTGTCTTAATCCTCTTAGAAAGTTTAAAAACATCTCCTGTAGAACCATTTAAAAGAACTGCAATTGAAGGTGTGGATATGTAAGATCTTACACATAATACTATTTCTACTTTCAATAACACTAGATGGACCCAACAAAAAAAATAAAAAATAAAAAAGGAAAGAGGCGAAAGACCAAATGAGTTGAAAATGGTCCTGTACGATCGATCCACACATGCAAATGTTCCCCCACCAATACACGAAGTTATTTCTATACAAAAAGAATTCATAGCTTTTTCAGTACATGTGCACCGCACGTGTCTCTGAATTTCAAAATATAGAGGAGGAGAAAAAAAAAAGAATTTTACTTACAAATAGAATGAAAGAGACCTAAAACGAATCGCCTTTTTAATTTCGTAACTGCGGGACACGCAAGGTTCGTGTTTATAAAAATGTAACCCTAGCTAGGGTTAGGCTAAAAGAGAACATTTATTTAACCGTGGTTAAAACCTAACCCTATTCCCTGGGTTTCTTTTCATTCTAAAAAAAAGTTTCTCTTGGGTTCTGTTTCTCTTCTTCGTCTTCTTCATGGTGGTGGTGGTCTTCGAAATTTTGTTAATCAAATCAATTTTGTAAGTCTCCGGAAACCCTAATTTCCGAATTTTAGTTTTAATTTATGTTTTTCTTGTCACTTATTATTTTATGTAGTAGCCTCCTCACAGATTTGATTTGTTATTTCACTAGTTCGATTCTCATTTCAATTTGTTTATTTTTTGGATGCCCTAGATCTGGGGGTTAAGTTACATTGTTAATTCTGCTGGAATAAATGATTTATCTCAGAGAAATTTAGTTTTTTCGGATTGAATTAGGTTGTGTTTTGGCTGAGGAGATTAATTGTTGGTGATGGTGGTGGGAGAAGAAGATGATGCCACTACTTCTGTGGAGAAATTTGAAATACCAGGTGGTCGTAAGTTCTGGAAGTCGGCATCATGGTCTGCATCTAAGTCTCAGCAACAGGGGCCTGCAGTTTTTGATAATGTAAAAGAAGGTACTGAGAAGAATGGTGGTCCGTTTAGACGGTTCCCTGTTCCACTAACTCCTGGGTCGCAGCAGAATTGCAAGGCTAGAGCTTGTTTGCCTCCGTTGCAGCCATTGTCGATTGCTCGTAGAAGTTTAGATGAATGGCCGAGAGCTGGTTCAGATGATTTAGGAGAGTGGCAACCACCTACCCCCAGTGGTAAAGGTGATTCATTTAAGCTTAGAGAGGGTTTGAAGCTTGATGTGTCTCTGTGCCAGAAGGTTCCAGATCCGTCGGGAAGTCTTGCTAGTAGAGATAGGATTGCTTGCTTCGACAAAGAGTGTTCGAAGGTTGCGGACCACATTTATCTCGGAGGAGATGCAGTTGCGAAGAACAGAGATATATTGAGAAAAAATGGTATCACTCATGTTCTTAATTGTGTTGGTTTCGTTTGTCCTGAATACTTCAAGGCAGACCTTGTGTACAAGACATTGTGGTTGCAGGATAGCCCTTCAGAGGACATAACTAGCATACTTTATGATGTCTTCGACTACTTTGAGGATGTAAGAGAGCAAGGGGGAAGGGTTTTTGTTCATTGTTGTCAAGGTGTTTCTCGTTCGACATCTTTAGTGATTGCATATTTGATGTGGAGAGAAGGACAGAGCTTTGATGATGCTTTTCAGTTTGTGAAGGCAGCAAGACGGATTGCTAACCCTAACATGGGGTTTGCTTGCCAGTTGTTGCAGTGCCAAAAGAGGGTTCATGCCATTCCATTGAGCCCCAGTTCTGTACTGAGGATGTACAGGATGGCTCCACACTCTCCTTATGACCCTCTCCATCTGGTCCCGAAAATGTTGAACGATCCTTCTCCATCAGCTCTTGATTCTAGAGGAGCATTTATAATACACGTGCCTTCAGCAATCTATGTGTGGATTGGTAAACGATGTGAACCCATCATGGAAAGGGATACCAAGGGAGCTGCATATCAGGTTGTTCGGTATGAGAGAGTGCAGGGTCCAATTGTTACAGTTGAGGAAGGTGATGAACCATTGGAATTTTGGGATGCTTTTTACAACCTTGTGCCTTCTGTAAATAAGTCCAACAACGGGGCGCAGCTGTGCAGTGATCAGGTTGGGTCAGTGGTTAAGAATTGTGCAGGTGAGAGAAAAGTGGATTTATATAATGTTGACTATGAGCTTTTCCAAAAAGCAACTGCAGGGGGTTTTGTGCCTCCCTTTTCATCATCAGAAGCAGGGGAGGAAACCCTTCTTCCTGTACGCGAAAGTAATTGGAGTGTGTTAAGGCGCAGATTCGCTTCTGGAAAAATGAAAGAGTTCGTCTCTGCTCCCAAGGTATCCCTTTGTAGAATCTATTCCGACTCCATTTTGATAAAAGACACTGATAGTCGTGTACAAAAACTTCTGCCGTTGCTTGCAGACTCATCAACATTATCTTCACCATCTTATCACTCTCCAAATTCTGTGTCATCTGATTCAATCCCCAGTTCTAAATTTAGTTCAGAATCACCTTCACAATCTCCTTCTACATCGACATGTTCTCTTACTCCATCACCTGCTTCCTCTACCTCATCAGACTTGTTACATGTTTCTACTAACAATTCTACCCACAATGTATGCAACAGTCCACGGGTTGCGAGTGTCGGTCAATCTCCAAAATCTGGTTCTCAATCAGTTCTGTCACCGTCTAAAAGGTTTGCGCTTTCTCTTGCTGAACGAAGAGGTAGTTTGTCTCCTTCTCTGAAGTTGCCTTGCTCGAAGGATGATGCATCCCTCTCGTCTAGAAGGTTTAAAAGCGCATTTGCCAGTTCTCTTGTGAGTCTGCAAGATGGTTTGGGGAGAAACAGCCATCCCTGCTCCCTGGACAAAGCTTGCAACAAAGAAGAAGTCGCACAGTTTAAAGAAGGGTTTTCAAGTGAAGTGGGAGATGCAATTCAAGGAAGCCAGTTGCAAAATGGTTGGGAGTTGTCTGTTAAAGCTGAATCATTAGGCAAAGATTCAGAAGTCCATAGCACAATTCAACCATCCATATTTTGTTGGCCTAACTTAGAAAAGATTGAAACATTTGCAGTTAGCAATTTGGATTCAAAATCTGCATTTCTTTTCTTAGCTCCAAGTGTAGGTGTAAGCAAGGACACAGTTAGGATACCTTATTTATGGATAGGAAAATTCTTCAAACATGATAACAGCCAAACTCAATTAACTGACAAAATAGATGTAGCTGAAGTAGAACAGGTTGACTGGAATCAAGCTGGTTCGGACTTTCACAGTCTAATAGATCTTCCGAAGGATGCCACCATTAAGGTATTGTGTTTATTCTTTTTTTCTTTGTTTAGGTTATTAACTATTGGTTGCTTAATACTGTCCTCTATACACCATTATTCTTCAAATCTGAATTTTTGCTGCTGTTTTGGCTACTGCCATATGACACCATAATGTTTTTTGTCCAGTCCCTTAGCTCTCTCTCGCGTAGACCACCATCTTTACATCTCCATCTCTTCTCTTTCTGCGCTGTAACCTCCATCACTTGCCTAGGATTAATACCTAGATAGTAATGAATGCATGCCATTACTTCTCTATTATCACTGCTAATAAATTTTCGCTCTCTGCGTAGCCTATAAATAGAGGTACAATTCATGACGGTGTCTCTATACTTCTTTATTATTTTGTGTCTTTTGAATTTTTAGTTTGCGATATACATACAAGTAAGAAATAGAAAACAATTGATAATTTGACAGAAGAAAAGAAAGACCAGCTTCATCATGTAATTGATGTGTATTACAAGGAGAACAGCCTTCATTTATATGGCTACATAAGAGTGGGTGATAAACGGAGTGAGCTACATGCATCCGCTCCTAGCAGTGTTAAGCCTATGTTAATGGTGGTGGTTACGAGGTAATTGAGATGATGTAAATATGATGGTGTAAGTTGGGTTTTAGTGTGGTGCTGTTTTTCTTGATTGCAAGTGGTAAATCTCCCTACTATATTAGGCACGTAAAATGCATCTGTAAAAAGGTGCGTACTCTGATTTTAGACATGTGATCAATAAAAGTAGCATAATGTATTATGTTGCTATTTAGCACTTATCAGCAGTTCGGTTTACTCGCAGTTAAAATACCCGAAACCAAGGATCTCTAATAATTTGCATATTGCATACGGTGAATGATTGCTAAACAACACAAGTAGCTAGGTCTTCCAAGGCTCGTCTGCATGCAAGATTCTGAGAAGTTTGCGCTATCTTCTTTAGCGCTTTCTTCTTTAATATATTTTACCTGCACTGCTAAAACTAAAGAAGGAATAGGTATCTGATATAAACTCTTTGATGATTCTAACCTTGTTTTTTGTGTTGGTTAATGACAGGTGGTTAAAGAGGAAGAGGAGCCAGCTGAATTCCTTGATCTGTTGTATTCTTTGTAGCCTGCAGCAGATGAGGAATGAGTATTTTGCACTGGCACTAAATTTTCCTAATCCACGAGCTATTTACGACAACAATGTTTGTCATGTAGCAAGAGCTGCACCTGACATACTCAACAATGTAATTACTAACTACAGCCCTTCACGTCCGCTACATTATTGTTTCTCCCTAGTATACTTTTCAACGTTATGGCTTTTATCTTGGCTTACAAGTTCTATTACTTCTTGGTTTGTAGGGCACTCTGACGAGGAAGTAATCTGTGGGATGGCCCAATTGTTGTACAGTAACCGTTTGGCCGCCTATCACTGACTTAGAATTAGTTTTTTCTTTCCCCTTGTATACTGAACATTTAGCTTCCTATCGATGAGTAGATATATTGGATTTTCCTCCCACGATTAAGCTTGTTACGTGACTGTTGTCTGAGCATGTGCAAGAGCACCCAAGTATAAAGAAAGTTTAAAGATAAAGCAGAAGCATGCCTTCTCGACTTTCCTTCAGCATGGTGTTTTTTTTTTTAAATGTTTTAGTTCGACAGAGGTTCTCTCCTTTCTTTTTGGCTTTTGAAGTGAATGGAGTTCCGAAACCTGCTCTACTACATGAAGTTCTGTATGAATATCCGGGTTATAAATACCATCAAAATATGCCATCTCATTAACACTTAATTACAGCTTGATTCGTTTAACCAGTGATATGTGAAAGAGAAAAAGATGAACATATGGAACCAACAATCATCTATAGCTTCATCGCCAGAGAGTTAAAATAGAAGAAAAGACGGTCCGCGAGTTATAACCCCAGAGGTTAAAGTCAATCTCGTTGATCAAATATTAGATCTCATTGTGTTACATGACTGACTTCTTTTGAGCTAGACTTGACCATATATGTAGGAAAAAAATAATCAAACGACATATACCTGTGTGCAACTTCTTCTTTCCCTTTTCTTCTCCTTTAACTAGTGTATCTAATTCAGCTAGTATAGAACTAACCTTCTGGATTAAGCAAAGCCCTTCTACCTCTTGTGTTTGAGTGAATGAACAAAAATTTCAAACAACATAAGAGCTTAATAGAAGGTCGTAATTCCTCGATTGTGAGGATAATGTGTCTAATGACATCCCTATTCCACAAACAACAAGAAAAGTTCTTCATAGTACTCAAGGGTTCCCTTTCAATGGACTTGTTACCACACCACCTTGCACATGTTCGGGTAATGCTAGCTTTTGAGATACAGTTCTCATAAAGCTTTTCATATAAAGAGAACCAAAGACGACAACCTGGTTCCATAGTCCAATAAAAGGTGTCACCAGATTATTTTTATAGATAAAAAAGAAATCCGGAACAAAGAGGAAGAGTTTGAGGCTTACCGCTCCAAACCACTGTATTGGGCTTAATGGGTGTGCAAACCACATGCACGACAACATTATGCTCACCAACTTCATCAAAAAGGTAACGTAAATCAGAACACCATATGATTCGGTATGAAATTCAAAACAACATGATTAATAATAAGTGCTACACTTCTACTTTTGGAGGTTTTCTGTATACCTGTCTTGTGGTCATTATGGTAGCAAAAGTAAGTGCCCCGAATGTTCTGATCGTGTAAGAAATGAAAAACTGACTAGCAGTGGCTACCTGCAATTGAAATTTTAGTCGCCAATTATAATTAAGTTTTTCTTATTTTCTTTATATGTGATTAGGTTTAAGAATATTACTTAATAACTGGTAACTAAGGTTCGACAATATATTACTTACAGTAGAAAGCAATGCAATATCGAAAAAGCAATCATTATGTCGAGCGACAAAATCTACTGCCAGGAGAAGATTCCCCTGTAATATAAGACCTGATTGAGAATAAATAAAGCTAGCAGTATCAGCAACCCAAAATTAGCAATATTTTTGCCAAACACTAAAGCTTGTTAGTAAATATACGTTTTGCAGAGAAAATGTGGACAAACGAAAGCAAACTACTTTTCATAACAGAGGCATAAATAGGTATAAGAAAACAGTTTTTATTTCTTTCTATTTAAGCATTAACACCGAAGAGATTTAAGGTCGGACCCAGTATGACTTAAACCTACAACATATGATACACGTTAACCAGTATTCAGAGAGACAGATACTTGCCAGATAAACTGAGAATACAAGAACACAATGTCGTGTAGAATATCTGATTATGTATTTCCATATCGTATCCTTTAAATAGCTTGTCCTGAAATGTGCTTGTGAATCCATCAAACCTGTAAAACAAGGAAAGATGTTTGTAAAAAAAAATGACAGTATAAGAGCAGGGAATACAGAGAGAATGGTGTCAGATTTTGGACAGATGTTGACAAACCAAAAATGAAATGGAGGATTCTGTAAATCTTTACCCAAGATAACCCATCATCAGGGAAACACCCCAAACTGTGCTTTCCCTGCCACTAGCATATGGACTAATGTCTGCAGCGGCCTACGCACAAAAATCAACAAAACAATTTATCAACAACCAATAACTGCCAGTATCCCGAGTGGTGCATCTTTTAAAAATACATCAAATGGTAAAGCGAAAACGGTAAATGATGATGACATAAGTTTTGGCTTTCATTCTAAAACCAAGGTCAAGCAGAAAGCCAGTACTCAAAAGCTATATTGGAATAACATGTTCTATTTGGAATTTCCATGGTTAATAGTTTTAGATTCCACCCCAAGCCAGCCTTTTTATGTACAAAAGGAAAAGATGAATCTTCTACGATGAAAGAATACTGCAACTAAAGATAGCCTATTACACCATAGTTATTACCGGATATAATATAAATAACGAACACCCTAGTGTCACTAGCACAGCGAACAAGTAGTCTTGGCCCTTATATTTCTTCTGCATGATCATTGTGCCCCATACCTGCAGAAAAGTTGCAAGAGAATGAGCTAAAACAGAACAAATGTGAGACTAGGATAGGCATAAAAATTTAGTTACAAAGGGAACCTAGACCGATGAGGGAACATAAATCAAATTGACGGTTAGATTGCGTTAAACATAATTAAGCAAGATAACCAAAAGCATCTCGTTATAAAAGACGAGAAAGTCAATGAATAACATATGCTCTTTCATTGCGAAGAGCTAAAAAAAATATTCAGATACTAGTCGTGTATAACAGCATATAAATCACAATTAACAGTATATATTGATTTGTCATGTTTCAATGTCGCAGTCTTGCAGCAAAAAAGAATGTTTCAAAATGAAAAGTGATAACTATAATTAAATAGACACTATGACTTACCATAACTGGTATCATCTTGGCACATTTCGCAAGTGTCTGAACTGGGAAACTAACGTATTTGAGTGCCTAGGACAACAAATTTAGCAAAAACGTCAGATACATTGGCAAAGAGCAGTGCTCAATTGAACTTACCTACCAGTAAGAACTGACACAATACCATATACGATCATTCTCAGTTTTTCAGAACGAGTACCTCATACTGGCATGTTGTAGTAAGTATGTTAGAAACTGATATGAGACAGTACTTATAAATCGGTGCAACAGGGTCCAACGCTTTCTTACTTGCCTATCAGAAAAAACAAAAATTACATATCAGTGTGTGTGGTTGGTTATATAGTTCCAACAGTAAAAACCCATATCAGCTGAGCTACACTTCACCAGTAAAGAGCCTGCAGATACAGCAGATGTTGTAATCCGATTGCAAAAGACTAAAAACAATGAATATCTAAAAAACTCTTTGTTTTCTCCATATGGTACTCTCATGATCTTTTCCTGCAACATAACCAACTCAAAATGAATTAAAAACTAGAAATTTTTCCATCTGCATACAAAATTGTCCTTGCTTACAATGCACATCATCTAACATTAAAAAAAAAAAGGCAAGGTTTTTCTGTTTTCTAAAAACTAAAAACATTAAAATTTTGATAATTAGTATTCTTTTTTTAGGGATTGAAAAGAGAATGGGGGTACCTGTAAAACACCATATATAACAAGAGTAGTCATGATTCCAGCCACAGCAAAAACCCCTTTCCAAAATTTGTTATCTTTCTCTTGTATTGAAGGTTCAGCCATGGAAGGATCCTAGATTTATTAATGAGAGATGATCCTAACAGTTACAGAATCGATTAAGGGTAAAAAATGATGAAGAGAAATATTTAGGGATAAAAAAAGGAGTGAGCTTTGTTGGATCTAAAGATGCAAGAAAAGGTAACGGAAAGAGATTTGCCGAAGAAGACACACGTGTTACTGGTAAAAGAGAGAGATTCGGAGTGGTTATAGGGGACCTAGGGGTTAGCGCGGGTTTTAGGGGAAGAGAAAGAGAGCTCATATGAGTTGCAAAGAGAGTATCTGAACTGAAGTTCTGTTCTGCCGGCACTCAGTCAGTAGAACTACAATATAGATATATTGACTTTAACCTTCACCCATATTAAAAGTTGGTGAACAATACATTCTATATTTATTGCATTTTGTTTTAAGGTTCCCCTATTTCCCATCCCCATTTCTCATCCCCTCCACAGCTTCTAAAATCAATTTATTTTTTAATTTTGGTTTTTCTTATGTACCACCCGGTTATCCGTAAAAGTTAA
This sequence comes from Papaver somniferum, assembly GCF_003573695.1. Taxonomy (NCBI): domain Eukaryota; kingdom Viridiplantae; phylum Streptophyta; class Magnoliopsida; order Ranunculales; family Papaveraceae; genus Papaver; species Papaver somniferum. The sequence continues at coordinate 45,211,879 of NC_039366.1, forward strand.
ATTGGCTTTGACTTTGATTATTACCATTTTTATTTGTCTTCTTCTTCTTCATTAATCTCTCTTTTTTATTGAACAAAATCAAAAACTACCAAGTTAGAAACCCTATGTTAAAATCCATTGAATAATTGTATTACATACTAGGCGTCATGTAATCTTCGGAATCCGACATAGGGTTTCTAGATTGGTAAGCTCCGTGAAAATATTTTGAAATATCATTGATATGCTTTTGTTATCCATATATATCCACCTATATAGTCCGGTTTTTGTTATCTAGGTATCACAATCGATGATTTCCTCAAAAAAAAAAAAATCCTTGGTGCCTTTTTCATTTGTTGATTCCAAGGTTTTAAATGGTGATGATAGATTAAACGTAAACATCACCTGTGAAAGATGACAATCAAAGTATAATATGACTTAGCTGGACGATTATTGGGAGTTTTTATCTAACAAATTAAGCTTGAGCGTGGTATGAAAGCAGTAAGTCTAAAACAACGCAATCCATAAAGTTTATTATGAAGAATAAAATGTCCCAATCTAGATACGAATTTAAAATACCAAAATAATAATAAGGTAAATGATGATAATGTCATTGTAGTATATTAGTATATAGTAATAAAATCGTTGAGTGATGGTACCAGTTACCTGAGTTCAAAACTCGTCAGCATCAAATTCTTTATCCATGAAAAAAACGGTAAATAATTAGATGAATAATGCAAAAGATATTTGAGTTGTTCAAGAAATTATTAAACTGGAGTTATAGCATACCTTGCTAGAAAAATAAATTGACTAAGATAACGAAAGAATTTAGATCCATCAAAAATTACTCCTAAAAGTGAGTGGGTATGTTTTTGATCCGTACATGAATTCCTTGGCATTCAGCTATTCTTAAGTAGTTATTTATTCTCTCGAGTTCAGATTTTTTCTACGCTGGTTCAGAATATTTGTTGTTTGAATTGTCACAACTTGTATTTTGTTTTTTATTTTAACTTCTCCAGATTTTCATTGACGGATACCAGGTATTTGTAAAAATCATGTTCATACTCACGTTGAACGAAAATATCGATGCATGCTCGTTATTTACACACTGTTTTTATATCCCGATTTCCTGTAAATGCAATCATCTCCTTGTTGATTTCCTTGAGTGTTAAATGGTTGTTGTCTTCCTTATCTTTAACGAAATTTTCATTTTTAATGAAATTTTCATTTTTCAAATAATCCTCGAGCATCTTAATATAATGTCATTCTCTCTTCATTTTTTGCTTTGGTATTTTATATTGTTTATATTTTAGTTGTTTTTTTTTCCACATAATCTTCCATACAATTATTTCGTTTCAAATATATGTTTAAACAATTATTTTTGTTACGTTCCCAACTCTCGATGTTTTTTTGTTGATCTAGATACTCCAATAAGTTTTCCTATTTATCTTCGTGATCCGAATATTTGGGATCTTGATCAAGGACACGTAAGTATCATGCAAGAAGTATTTGTTTTTTATTTATTTTTTCAGCACCAGTATCATTGTTACCTTCCATGACCTTTTGATCCTTTACAAAGTTTAATTTCCTTGTTGTCAAGCGATGATAGTCTTTTCCTCCGTCTCAATGCATCACCCGACCTATGTCCCTGGCTCATCATGATATATTTCCTTTTATCCATGTTATTTAATATAAGGTTTGTTAATTCAATAATGGATAATGCCTAAATTCAGATTTACACAATAGTTTAGTCCATATTCAATATGTTATCACATGTTACATTCGCAACCTTTGATTTTAGTATTTTGATACATGTTTCTGGTTATCCAACATAAGCTTTTTAATTTAATATATTTCAAATGTTTACTTGATCTTTAATTATAATTTCTTCACTTCTAGGTAAATGCTTGGTATATAGCGGCTAAGTAAAATACTTGATTATGGTAAAGTAAACTGGCAATCAAAATGTGATGACATTAAACGCTCAAAGACAGTCATTATATATTACGTTTTTAGTTGTCAATGAGAATTAATTTTCCATGCCTCGACCAATGTTAAACCAAGCTACTTTGACTCAATTGAACAAACAGGGGCGATACATCAGTTGTTCAAATGAATTTGTTATAACTGTGAAATAAAATTGCGAAATTTAATGACTTGGTTTTCCTAAATATAAAAATACGATGAAGTTACATTCACAGTGCCTTATCGAATCTACCACGACCCATAATTTGTTGTTTAAATTGCAAATTTATGAGTTTAAATTTTCTTAATAAGCAGATATTTTCCATTGTAGAATGCAACAATTGTTATCGGAATAATATGTTGTGGTTAGATTATATTGAATTAAAGTTTTACAATGCAAGAATTTGGTAAAAAAAATATATTAAATAGTAATAGATAGTTTGAAAATAACCACAAATTATCATAAGAATTACCGTGAATGAAATAAAATCCTTAATAACTAATTAATCTAAATATTTTGTCGTCGAATTACCAACTCCATGTTGTTGTTTATAGTTACCTCCTTTGTAAAGTTATGATGGTGAAATCAATTCATCAATTATGGGTTTGTACGTTTTTCCCGTTTTTAATGGATATGTATTCTTTTATTATTTCGAGTAGTTTGGGGTTATGCACTTTTTTTTTTTGCATACACGTTCAACTTATATAGTTTTTTTCTCTATGAATTATTATTTCAGTTGAAATATGATATGTTACTCATGGAACGTGCCATATATATTAAACAATATGTCTTTGTAATTTACAGAATGTGTGGCTTATCTTTGTAAAAATCAATTATCTTTCATTTCAACAACCCTTGTTGAGATTACAGTTATCATATCCTCGTATTCTCCATGATCCTTGATTTCCTATGTGATTTGATTGGCTAAATAACCGCATAGGATTATTTTTTTCTTGATTGCCTTTTACATCTTGTATCACAACATTTTGAACTTTAGGTTTCACACCCATTTTTAGCATTTTAGTTATTTTCTTAGATCCAGAAACATTTTCCTCTCACATCTGCAACAATATGACTTCTATTATTTCTTTTAAGTCATATAAAAATAAACAATACATACCAAATTTTTATCTAGATACAATTATGGTACAATTACCCGTTAGATATTTTTAAGGTGTAATATCAAATTTCCTGGAACAAGTCTCTATTCACCATTTAAAGTGGAAATTGTGAAAGTGTGTCATAGTTACATCTTCCTCAGATTTAATTATATCTAACTTTCTTCTAAGACCTTGTCACCTTTTGTTAGGGCTTCTTCAATTTTGTTATATCTGTATTATTATTGTATTGTATGAAACATAAAAAGGAAGTAACATCAAACAATAAATTATCGTCAAATTCAAAGAGTAAGATGTGGTTATACCATAAATGTTGTATATCACATGGGTAAACTATCACGCATAATACGCTCAACTCTTATTCTGATGTTTCGTCGATACATCTTAAAATAAATAACTCTAGATTTAAAGAAATCCAAATAGATTAGTTAATTTATGGTTCATTCTATCCAAGATCGTTGGAAAATCAATTTTATTTTTATTGGAAGATATATAATTTTTTGGCTTAGCGTTTTTTTCCCGCATATTCAGATATATGTAGAGCATATGAAGTATTTCCACGATATTTCGTGTAGTCGAGTTAATACCAAGTTTATTCATTTGTAAAATTTATGCCCCAACCTAAATGTTGGTCCTAACCTTGATTTTTTTTTTCCTATATGCCAACCATACTGATATATTTTTGGTCAATAATCAACTTTGTCATTGTACTTAGGCCTGTCAATGGAAGAATATCCGTCGGATATTTAGAATTCTGATATCCGACAGGTTAAGCATTATCGGATATTCGATATCCGATAATATCCTATAGGATATCAAAATCAGATATCGATTCCGATAGGTTAAGCTATCGGATATCGGATATGTATCCGATAATATCTGATTCTTACAAGAAAAACAACTAATCAACTATTGTCTGTAAAACATATGAAGAGCAGCAAAGGTGATATTTAAGTTAAATTTCTCATACATACCATCCAAATTGTCTTCAAAAAGTCTTAAAACATTACTCTTAAGTAGTTATGTTTCTAAGTAAGTCTCTTACACACACATACATGAAAAGAAACACAAGAAAATGCTATAGAAAGTAAGATAAGTATCTGTCACTCTCCTCTCCAGGCTCCAGCCTCTGACCCTCTTGAGTCTTGACTTCATTCGTCGTTGATTTCCAAATTTTCCATATCTGCATCCAGACAAACACACATAGATTAGATCCAAATTGAAATGCTAACAAGTAACAATAAATAGAGATTAGTAGTATTTCAGAAAAAACATCTAAGTAGATAGTTTGTTTTGTACTGCTCATTGCTCTCTAAATCAAAATATACTGGTCAAAACCAGCATCCGGTATGCTTTTCTCTTATGTAGTCATAGCATATTTCAATAGGAACTAAGAAGAATAACAGATTACAGATGGATCTATGCACTGAGTTTAAGCAAAAAAAAAAAGAAAAAAAAATATGTTACCTTCATAAATGAAATCTGGCAACCAATCGCTGAAGCACAAAAATGCTTCAACAAGCTCTGGATCTAATGAAGCTTTGTGTGTTGTAAGCACTCTACCACCTGCACTTAACATTGATTCGGATGCAACACTGGTGACTGGGATAGCCAAGACATCTCTTGCCATCTTTGCAAGAGTTGGGTACTTATGTGCATTTAGCTTCCACCAACTTAAGATTTCAAACAAATACTCATCTTTTGGCGAGCCTTTGCTAAGCATTGGTTCTTCTAAATACTTGTCCAACTCAGACTTCTGCACCTCAAATTCAATGTTCTCCATCATGAACTCAGCATATTCAGGATCGCAAGCTTCATCTGGATTGTCTGAATCCATCATACTTGAGCTAGAGACAGAGCTGCGGGCACCAAAATAGTGTTCATCTGCATTTGAGTTTTGTGAATCATACTCATAAAAAAGAGCTGTCAATTTTGTTTTGAATTTGTTATACTCTACTGCATAGCCAGTTCCATACAACTTCTTATAACGAAACTCTACCCATTTGGCTTTGTATCTAGGATCTAACACAACTCCGATGCCCATAACCAAATTACTTTCAAGCCAATACACATCGAACTTCTCCCTCATCTTCAACCCCATTTCTCTGATATACGCATACTCACTGTCTTCCCATTGTTTGATGCACTTGTTAATTTCATAGACCCCATTTTAGTACAGATTTGCAGTTGGATACTTCATCCCTGCAAACCTGGTTGAAACATCATATTCAGGATTATGCTGTTACACATCATTACTGAAATTCAACTAAATATAGTAAACAAGGATGTAAATTAAGATGCATTATCAGAGAATCAGAAACATAATTCCAAGAGAATGATTATGATACCTGATAGAGCAGAAACCTTCTTTAGAGCCTTTTGCTTGTCTTTGTTGTCAAAATTAACTTATGTTTAACACCAAAAAGATAGAAATCAGATTCTTCACATAAAGAAAGTAAAACAGAAACTGCAAGTGTAAACCCATCTCAAAAATAGATCAATTCAATCAAACCCTAAACTAATAACTATCAATATTGAGTTATTCTTCAACCTCAATGCCTCATATTCTTATTTAAGTTAAACCCATCTCAAATCTTTCTCTAATTTCATCCATACATGTAAGTCATATCAAACCCTAATTTTTGATTGCAAGACAGAAACCCTATTTTCATGTCAATCGATGAATCGAACAAAAAAATTTAACAAAGAAAATAAAAGAGAATTAGTACCTGATTGTGCGGGTGAGTGATTGGTAAACAACTGAGTGAGTGAGCGATTGATCGAGAGAGGCAGAGACAGAATGGAGACCCGAGAGGCGACTGAGAACAAACGGTGATAAACTGAGAAGAGAAAAAAAATGAAAAAAACGAAATGACTTCTCGAGTCCTCGAGTAGTCAAATAAGGATATGGGAAAATTACAAGTACGTCCTTAACATATCGGATATCTAAACAAACGGATATAGCCTAATCCGATTCCGATATGTTAAGGAAGAAATATCCGATAACATATTATATCCGATATCCGATAAAACGGATAAAATCCTATTAGGATATCGAATAATCGGAAACGGATTCCGGATATCGGATAGATATTGACGATGCAAAGTCGGACATGCTCCAATGATTTCTTCTCCAATATCATCCATAGATATCAGGCAATTTTTTCCTAAAAAATCTCTGCCCATAATAATTGTAACTACATGAAAGGGTCTTTTAGGATCCCACAATTACAAAGTGTTAAATCAACTCCTTCGATGTGAAGTCTATGATGCAATAGAACTTTGTCCTACATAATTAGCTTAATTTGTCTCAGGAGTTTAGTGTGTGGATCCTTTTGATCAATTCCACGAACACTGGTTTCAATTATTTCTTTGAGAGACTTGAACATATAATATGTGGCACAACAACCTCTCAAGAAAAGAAGCAAAACAATTCAGAAGAATCAGCAGTGAGTAACATGTATTCAGCTACGCGCAAACTTGCGACTAATGTTTAGCACTACCATTTAGAGAGAATTTTTTTTTTGTTACCTACCTGCATGAAAAGAATTAGTTTCTTGTGAGGTTGGTATCCAACTACTCTGACAAAATTTATTGTGTCTTCAAAGTAAAAACGACAGAAATAATTTTTGTAGGATTTGGCGACCTTTGAAGTATGAAACCAACAATATTTTCCTAGCTTATAAAGCAGTTTGGTAACCATGATGAACCTGGGAAAAGTTCAATATCTTCATTGATTTTAGAATCTCATACTTCAAGTTGCAGCAACCGATACTCCCAAGTATACTACCAGCGACATCACTCCAATTTTATATTGGTTTTGGCGTATCTTAGAAATCGTCAAGAAACTTGCCAGATTCGAGTAGTTGTTCATCAAGGATATATAATCCGTAATCAAGTACTTTTTCATTAGTTGTCCTATGGATGTTTTACCTCACACGTAGTTTATAGTGTACAGACCACCGACATTATGACTGATAAAATGCATCCTTGCAATCGCAAAACCCATCGTCTTTTTTTCAATTATTGTTCTTGTACACACAAAATGCTACGGAGATTCTTGATGAGGATATTCTTTGGAAGTGAGGTTAATATTCAGAGTACACCATCAATGTTGACTTATAGTCTTCTACAATTTTTTTAACTTTCTTCATTAACTTACTCACATCATACACAATTCTTTGTTGTCCGATAAGATGGATAGCTAATCGAACAACATTAGGCTCTTTTTGGTGTGTAGCGAACGATTGTATAAACGTCATGCAACCTCTAGTGGTCCAATATATCTTGCATTGATGTACTATTATGCCTCGTCACATTTACTGAAAACTAACGTCACATCGTACATCGTCACGACCTTTGTAGATATATTTATTTAAAGACCCTTACTTCCCCACCAATTTCAACATTAATGTGGCCTATAAATACTCTAGAAAATTATGGGTCTTATGGAATAACATTTTTATTTCTTGCTATGTATTCACCGTGAATAATTACTTCCTTCTCATCATCACGCCGACAATAAATTTGATACCCACCTTCATCCATGTTTGTACCATTAACGTGTTTCTTTAGATTATCTTTATTATAGTTTCCATTTTTCATGCACATAGATAGAATCCTTATTACATGGACCATGTACGATGTACCATACATATCCTAACAGTTTGAAACAAACCTGGGTCATTTTTTCGTTTGAAAATTCGCCCGGGTCAAAATGTTCAACTGGTTCCATTGTTCGATTTTTCCCAAGATCATTTGGCCGCGTTTTTGAATTTCAATCGTGAACACGTGTGTAACCACTTTGCCAAACATTGTTCTTTTTTTGATTTCTGCCACTAAATGGTCCTTTTTTAACTCAAGGACACGGGCAATCAAGTTAGGACGATTGGACGCATATTGATGTTGCATGAGCACGTATCTAATCTCCACCCAACTGGGATTCACACTCATTGTCCGGAAGATGTCTGGGTGTTAATTAAAACGTGTGGTTGCCATTAATCTTAATATATCTCAATCATATGCCTGGGACCACCAATGAACGATGATGGCATGACATGGCTTACCTCCTTCGATGGGTTTGGTCCCATCATACCAATATAACAATCCGGTGCCAGCATATCTTGGATTTTCATGAGATATTATAGGCGATTATGTTGGGTTGATTCCCAAGCGCTTACTAATAACTCTAAAAATAGTTTTTAGCTCTTGGAATGGTAGAATGCTTTCCCATACGTTGGAAAATATGGAAATTGTCAAACTATTCGAGAGTCGATCAAGATTTAATATGCTCTCCTATAGCAGTATCCAATTGTTTCATACCAAGTTTCCAACTCACCTCACCTATGGAAATAGCAGGACGAAAAGTATCACTCTTCCATAACGGAAAGCATCCTATAGCAGTATCATGTAATGGAAAGTATGCACTCTTCTTGAATAGGACTTCCATTGCTCATTCTTATGATGCACTCCCAAGCTAATTTCAACTAGAAAGCTCTTCATATCTTGCCGTTACATGATAATTTATCAGAATTCTAGTAAAAGCAACAATGTAATCCTAATCTCAATACGAAATGTTGCAAATGATACATTTTTAACCCCTTGCTAAAAATGTTTTAGTTTTAGCAAGGTATCATATTAACACTAAACTTTAGTAAATAGAAAGCCTATCAAACATGTTTCAGAATATATAATGTAGCATTTCGTGTTTGACACTGACAAAAAGGCAGGTTCTTATGCAAGTATGTAAGCGAACTTGACTACTTGAGGAAGGAGAACCATAGATTTTTTTTAGAACAACCACCACATAGCTCTTCAACATATTAACCCCTGAATCCTGATCCCTCCATCTTTCAATGAGAAATCGTTAGAATTTATCAAATCCAACCTTTTCCTTACGTCGCCATCTTTCTCACGCCTTTCAGCATCATCCGAGCATGGTTCAGTTCTGCTCTCAGTTCTCATCTCATGTCTAAATACTCAGAGATTTTCAATTTTCATCTCATCTCATAAGAAAGTGAAACACCCAATGGGTATAGCAGTTAAAAGTAACAGAATCCCCATCATGACGCCTCCTCAACATCCATGGTCCAATTACCATAGTGTCACAAAACATTTGGCTCTTCAAGCTTCTTATCTAACAAAACAGAAATGTGATTAAATATCCCCAAAAATAAGTCTGCCATTGCATCAGTTTGTTCTACAATAGAGAAAATTGGTAAAAAAGAATCAACTCGGAGTACTATAACGATTAATGATATCCGACTATCAACATATTCTCCTCTAAAGGAAAGTGCTGAGAAAATAGTATTAGTATCTGATTGATAGAAAACAATGTATAGAGATAAAAGGTTTTTTACATGTACACACTTATATGGCACTATATACTGGTATTTGAAGAATGTAAAGTTCTGGTTTACTCAAAACAACTACGCCATCTGCGGGAGTCGAACCCGCAATTACATGGTTAAAACCATGCGCTCTGCCATTTGAGCTAAGACAGCAAGAAGAGAATGTACCTGACACCCTGCATTATACACATTTAACCTCAACATTATGATCTTAAGTTTGTTTCTGTCTCTCTTTCTGAACCTCCATCATCATCTCTACATCCATCCTCTAGCTCCTTAGTGAAACCTATGTTACGCATTGATATCATACACAAAAACCCTTCAGTGGCTAACAAAACCTAACCCTTCTCCTGCTTCAGAATTGTTTGTGGGATTCTAGGTAGTTACATTAGACTGATGCCACTAACCCGCTGGCAGTCTTGGACATGTTCTAGAATCATGCCAGTGAGCGATTTTCCCATTAAGCGAAGATGCCAAATATAGGTAGCATCCACTGTTGTAATATACAGACAATGCCAGCAACTCAACTACCAATACCCATAATTTTATGGTAGCACTGAACTCATTGACCACGACAAAGATGTTAGAATCATTGATGCTAACAAAATCATTGTTATAAACCATGGAAAAAAAGAATATGCCACGCGCACAAAGTTGAAATAGATCGGACAAAAACAGACTCACAAAACTCGATAAGATAAAATTAATTGAAATATCTAGGGATAAAATTATCTTACTTTAACTGCATCAACCTTTATAGTACCATAGAAATGCTACTGGCTACTAATTATATCATTTGTCTAAGATAACCACCTCCGGCCATCTGTCTGCAATGTGACATCAGGTTAGTATACCTCCACAAATTTAAGCAGTCAACACACCCTGTTATGTTTTATATGCCGACAGACTATGCATTGAAAACTTGCTTTGGTAGTAAAATATCATCAATAACCTCAAGCAGAACAAACAGTAAAACAATAGATACCTTCTGCAATACTATCTAGAAGCTCTTGCAAGTTTGTTGCAGTTTTTAACTATTTTCATTTGTTTCACCAAGTTCTCTTTCATGCTCAGTAAGCAGAATCTGATAAAGATACTTGATCAGAATACCCTAAGTAAGATTTTCAGCTGTTGTTAGGGGAACAATGCAATGGGTTTTCTCTTCCCTGGGTGCAACAGTTGTTTACTTTGCTCTTCTTCATCTAAACAGAAAATAAGCCAATCAAAGAAGAACAAAGGAAGTCAAGATCATCGGATGTAGAATAGATGATAACAATGCATAAACCATTTATTATTACCTAATTAACATAAATGAAGGTAAGATGCGTTGTAGTCTAACCTAAAACCAAGGCCTTAACGCGATAGTAATTCAAATGTATATAAATGACACAACATCAGTCCTATAGATAAGCCCGGAAGAAATTTAACATTGAACTCAAAAAGGAAAAAGAAAGGACTCCAGAATTTTGAGAATACAATCCTGATCGTCTGCATCTCGGGTCTTATATTATCACAGTAGTTTTTAGAAACAAAATAACCAAAGATACCACTTAAAATCATGATTACAGGTAGTGTAAAAACCCACTATTCATTATATAACATGGCTCTATGCTTATGCTTATGTTAAAGTATGCTCCGGTCTTATAATAACCATCTAATATATTCATTCATATCCCCATTTCACTACTGTCGTTATTATCATTGCTTCTCATTATCTTTGTGTAAAGCGTAAATTACTATGTCATACCTTAGGTTGGCCGTCTGTCTAGAACTGAGATGCTTGTGGTTGAGATTCTGACGAATCAAGCAACTCTTCTTTATTCATGATGCGACGGGAAGACTGAATATATTCCAACATGAGTATTACTTTCACCTACATGCCAGCATCACGCAATGTACTTATGAGTTGCACTTATCCGCAGTAGAAATAACCATCATCACCATCTTCAAACTCCATAGAGCCACACACAATGTTTTTACCATACAACATTTTTGGCAGCAAAATTAACCATCATCATTAATAAGGTGGGAAGATCCCAAGTTGCAGGATCTCAACACCCCTAATGAAAAAGCGGGGGTACAACAACCACACCCAACAATTCGATTAGCAATCTGTATGGACAAACTCTAATATACTTTCCAGAGAATCAATTAGAAAGTCAGACTCAATCTAGATAAAAGTATATCAAAGAGTTTATATCTCAATCTCTCGATTTGATCTTTACTCAAGCAAATATAAATCCGCGAGTCTTTATCAGAGAGAGATAACTTGGATGGTACCAAATACCAATATCCAAGTGTCAATCAATTTAAATCAACAACCAAAAGGTCGGATATTCTAATTGATTGAACAACGCATAACCTGTGATATTTCAATTATATAAACAAATATAATGCAGAATAGAAATAACACAAACACCAGAATTTTGTTAACGAGAAACCGCAAATGCAGAATAACCCCGGGACCTAGTCCATATTGAACATACACTGTATTAGGCCGCTATGGACACTAGTCTACTCCAAATTAACTTCGGTCTGGACTGTAGTTGAACCCCAATCAATCTCACACTGATCCAAGGTACAGTTATGCTCCTACGCCTCTGATCCCAGCAGGATGCTACGTACTTGATTCCCTTAGCTGATCTCACCCACAACTAAGAGTTGCTACGACCCAAAGTCGAAGACTTTATAAACAAATATGTATCACACAGAAAAGTCATTGGTAATAGATAAATCCGTCTCCCACGAATATACCTACGAGTTTTGTTCCGTCTTTTGATAAATCAAGGTGAACAGGAACCAATCAATAAACCGGTCTTATATTCCCGAAGAACAGCCTAGTATTATTGATCATCTCACAATAATCTTAATCGACGCAGCGAAAAAAGATATTGTGGAATCACAAACGATGAGACGAAGTGTTTGTGATTACTTTTCTATCTTGCCTATCAGAGATATAAAATCTCGAGCCAATTATTACAATCGTACTCGTAACGATAGAAGATGCAAGATCAGATCACACAACTATAAGAAAAGTAGTATCAGTCTGGCTTCACAATCCCAATGAAGTCTTTAAGTCGTTAACCTGGTTTAGAAGAAGAAACCAAGATTAAAGGAGAATCGATTCTAGCTATGCAACTAGTATCGCACATAAGGTGTGGGGATTAGGTTTCCCAGTTGCTAGAGCTCTCCCTTATATAGTTTTCAAATCAGGGTCTCCAATCAATGATAGCTTGGTAACAAAGAATTCAATATTCACCGTTAGATGAAAACCTGATTAGATTCAATCTAATATTTCTCAACCATTGGATCGAAAACTTAGCTTGTTACACACAAATGAAATGTCCAATTTTGGGTTTACGAACCGTTCCCAAACAATAACATTTGTTGGTTCAACAATAGTTAACCAAATGGTTATCCATGTGATTACTTTCATATCAACCATATTCTTCTTCACCATAACTAGTTCAAGTGATTCAAATGAACTAGTTAGAGAGTTGTTCAATTTCTTAGATCTTATGTAACTACACAAGACACAATCGAAGCAAAAGCGGTTTGATTCACTTGAATCGGTTCATGAACCTTATAGCCACGGTTTGCAAAATCATTCCTTAGTTTAAATAACATGAGTTCAAGAACAACCGGTTTTAGATATAACCTGCTCAAGTTCGCGGACTGGGTTCGTGGGCTTAAGCTCATGGAAGGAGTTCACAAACTCCAGCAGAAATTCTCGGGTCGAGAACTTCCGCCAGTTCGCGGACTTGGCTCACGCCACTTCCATTTCTCTTGATCAACAAAGTTCGCAAACTTTGGTTCAAGGAATAAGGACTTATACATATATGTGTTTCCACAACAATGCTTGTATCCTTCCAATGGTTATGTAATCTAAACTCTCATTCAATCATTGAAACATTCTTAGAGGACGGATATAGCCGTTATTCACAGACCATTTTTCGTCAGAGCAATTTTAAAAATGATTGAAACATAACATGACTTTCGTCACTAGGTAAAGATGAATTCGGCTAAAGAGAAAGCTTACCAACACATATTTTGAGAAATGGATAGGCGAGATAAACTCGGCTCGAAATAGCAAATGTGCATAATGAAAGTCTATATATCAAAACGACTTTTGTCTCAAGAGTAGGAGATAGAATAGATAGACTTTTGAGTGACAGATAAGTTCAAGTCTCCACATACCTTTTAGCCGATGAAGATCCACCAGTTCCTTGAGTAGTCCTTCGTCTTGTATGATGATTGCCATGGAGTTCTTGAGCTCAACTACACTTTCTATCCTAGTCCGAGACCTTTAGCTATGTAGGCTAAAAATCAAGACTTATAGTTTTGATCACTAATATTGACAAACATGATTGAGATAGCAACGCATGCGATTTCGACCTAGCAATGCTCTAACAATTTCCCCCCTTGTCAATTTTAGTGGCAAAACTATTAATACATACGGAATACAAAAAATAAATAAATTAAATTTTGTAGCTCCTATTCCACATGCCTAATCTTCAACATTACTTGAAATCTTCGTCACTTCCAAGTACTCCAATGATCCCAAAGGTTTTAAGTTTAGCATCATCGTTGTTGAAAATCCGTAGCTATAACAATAAGAAAACAATAGTTCCGAATCATTGTTATACAGTGTCATAGTATCATTACACAACGTCAAAGTTCAATTGTATCACAACTTCAACAACAATACTACGGTGATATGTATCACTCCCCCTTAGTCAATACTCCATCTCACATGGAAACCACTCCCCCTTACATAATGATCCGAAAACCATATGTATTTGTAGTGTGAGCTACATATTAATTCTTCCCCTTTTTGTCAATAAAATTGGCAAAGGTACAAGAACGGGATCCTAATGAAATTTCCGAAAGAGACATTTCTTGACCAAAAGAAAGCAAAAATATCAACTTGTTATTTAGATGCAATCATAAAGCCGAAGCTAAATGCATTCATCGAGGAGTTTATAAAGATATAAGATAACCCTATAATATTCCACAGCCGCACTCCCCACAAAGATATGGCGATTAAGCGCAAGTTCAAAAGAACTCTACCCCATAAAATGTCATTCCCGAAAGAACAACAAGAGCGACCTTAATTTCGAAAGAAAAGAAGGATTTCTTTGGACATAACAAATCACATACAAGTATGAATTTGAATCCAAAAGTTCAATTAAATTAACCACAAGAGAATCCATGATTAATTATTCGACAAATGATCAAACATAAGTGAACTTATGGAGACTTAAAAAATACAATTAGATTAATCACAAGAGAACCCATAATTAATCTAATTGAAATACACAACCAAATTAATCACAAAAGTAATCAATTTAATTGGTCATGCTCGACATAAGAAAACTTACGGAGCAACAACTAAATAACCAAACAAGATTATTAACTTAGTTGAAAATGCTCGACATAAAGTGCCTTACGGAACAACAACATAGCTAATCAAAAATAATCAACTTGGTTGTTTAATGCTCAACATAAGACACTTTACGGAGCCTCACCGTAATACATAAAATATGGATCAGGGAAGATCAATTACTGCGGAATACACAAGGATTCATTCTATTTTCCATCACTATTTGCACAATGACATACAATAGACATAATCCTTGCAAACAAAAGATTTTAACCTATATTCCATCAATAATTGACAATATAGGCTTAACTTTTGTATTTGTCAAAATTCCATTCATTCTTTTATCAATACATGCATATCGACTTACGAAAGACTTTACTTTTGACAAGATATGGGACGGTCAAGTTCACGGACGTAAACACACACATCCCATAACAAAATTGCAATATATAAAACCATAAAGATTAATACTTCAAAAAATCATCTTCCAAACAAATTTAGAATTTAAACCAATAAATCTAAAAACATGAAGATGAAAACGTTGGACATAGCTATGTGTAATCACAATAATGGCTATTCCAAACTCTAGTTATTCTTATATTAAAAACAGAAAATAGAAGATTTACTAGAAAATAAGACCTTTGAAGAATTATTTATCGTCCCCGAACTCCTTGTCGTCAACATCCATTGGGACATAAGGTTCATTAAGGTAGGAGTTTATATCAATAAACCTTCTCAGTTGATGTTGTCAAACCAGGGCCTTCTGAATCTCATGAGTCTTATACACAAAAACCTTTATTTGTTGAATCTCTTTTCTCATCTCCTTCAACTCTTCAAGAACACCAGAAAACTTCTGAGAGTTTGAAGGAACGACTCTTGGCTTCCTCACATTCCTTCCTTTTATTTTCAAGGTAGGAGATAACAGAGATTTTTGTTTTTCCTTCATGATTGATGGCTTAACAATCACATTAACATCTTTTCCATCAGAAGACATCATGCTTGGAGTATCCATAACGTATGGGTTTGTGAGAGGAAATCACAAATTGAAATCAACAAGTAATCTTGAGATAAAAAGAGGTTTTGAGGAAGGAAAAAGGAATGTGGGGTTTCGAAACCTTTAAACAGGTTCGTACACGTCCAACTCACAACCCTATAAAGAGTCGAACTGTCGATAATAACCCTCCTTTATTGATAGACAGGAAAGAACAAAAAACTAAGAAAAAGAACGAAAAACTTTTCTTAAAGCCTGAGAGGTAAAAAATCATTGTCTCTTTTGATCAGGCACATGAGACAATATTTCCAAAACAACACAATCAAGTTGTGTTGCGGTGAACAAAAATTTTTCCACCATTTTCCTCTTGAGAGGAATCCTTGTCTATCAAACCGATTTGACCATACCTTCTCCTCTAATGGTCTTGGTTTGTTCTTGGAAACTAACTTCTTAGATGAAGATAAAATCCTACTGTTAGATCACTGCTCGGTCAAACTCGCATGCGTTGCTATCTCAAGCATGTTTGTCAATGTTAGTGATCAAAACTATAAGTCTTGATTTCTAGTCTCATATAGTTAAGTCTCGGACTAGGAAGTAAGTGTAGTTGAGCTCAAGGACTTCATGGCGATTCATCATACAAGTAGAAGGACTACTTAAGGAACCGGTGGAACTTCTCGACAAGGTATGTGGAGACTTGAACTTATCTGTCACTCAAAAGTCTATCTATTCTATCTCCTACTCGTTGAGACAAAAGTCGTATGCTATATATATAGACTAGATTATACACATTTGGTATTTCGAGCCGAGTATACCTCGCCTATCTATATCTCGAAATATGTGTTGGTAAGCTTTTCGCTTCGACCAAGTTTATCTTTACCTAGTGACGAATGTCATGAATGTTTCAATCACTTTGGAAATTTCTTTGACGAGAAATGGTGTAACAACTATATAACGTCCTCTAAGAATGTTTCAATGATTGGAATAAGAGTTTAGATTACATAATCAATGTATTCCTTGAACCGAAGTTCTCGAACTTTGTTGATCAAGAGAGCTGGAAGTATGGCAAGTGCCAAGTCCGCAGACCCAGTTCGGGAACCGACGAAGTTCTCATCCCGAGAATTTCTGATGGAGTTTGTAAACTCTGTCCGGTGTCTTAAGTCCGCGAACCTAGTCTGCGAACTTGAGAAGGTTATATATCTAAACATGATTTGTGAACTTAATTTTAAAATACTAAGGAATGCTTTTGCAAGCCGTGGTTATTAAAGTTCATGAACCGATTCGAGTGAATCAAATCATCTTTGCTTCAATTGTGTCTTGTGTAGTTACATAAGATTTCCTTGCAATTGAACAACTCTCTTCACTAGTTCATTTGAGTCACTTGAACTAGTTATGGTGAAGAAAAACATGGTTGGTATGAAACGCTCATATGGTTAACCTTTGGTAAACTATTGTTGAACCAACAATGTACACGTTTGGGTGCGATCAACAAACCTAGAAGCGTACAGTCATTTGTGTATGACAAGCTAAGTTTTCGATCTAACGGTTGAGAAATATTAGCTTGAATCTAAATCAGGTTTTCATCTAACGATGGATATTGATTGCTTTGTAACTAAGGCAAAACCCTGATTTGAAAGACTATATAAGGGGACATCTAGCTACTCTGCAAAACTAATCCCCACACCGTACGCGTGCTACTAGTTTGCGTGCTAGAGTCGGTTCTCCTTTAACCTTTGGTTTTCTTCTTCTAAAACTAGGGTTGTACATGGTGTCGGTTAACCGTTGGAAACCGACCGAACCAGACCAATAAGCAAGAAACCGAACCAAACCATTTAGATTTGGATTGGTTTGGTAAAAAAAGTTGAAAAACCAACATTACTGGTTTGGTTTTGGTTTGACCTGAAAACCGAACCAAAAACCATTGGGTAACCGATAAATATAGACCGTTGATTAAAATCAGATAGACTTAATCTACCACGTCTATAACACACTTTTAAACCTAATTTCTAAACCTACGCTACACATTTTCTTTCTCTTCTTCTCCTCTTCGTAAACAGTCTCCAGAAGCAAAAACCCTCGCCATTTTCTACACCATTCCACCACCATCTCCAGCCATAATGAAACCACCACCCTAGTCCAATCTTATCTTCGTATTTCTTCTTATTCTTCTTCTTCTTCTTCTTCTTCTCAATCTTCATTTTTCTTCTTCTTCTCAATCTTCTCAGTTCTCAGATGTACTGAAATTCTCAAACTTACAAACATCTTCTCACTTGTCACATAACCAAATCGATTATCTAAGTCGACTGTTTTCATCATTTCAAGGTACTTCAACTCGATGATGATGATAATTTTGCTTATTTAAGCTTATAATTTATAATTTTAAAAACTAGGGTTTACTAAAATTGATTTTGCATACTTGATTTTGCAGGTTCCCTTTGATTCAATCATGGAGGATTCACAATCAACACCCGTTAGTTCCTATTTCTCAACTAGTTTGGGTTTGATTCTGGTTTTGATAATTAGTTTGTGAAATTTGGATTATCAATTTTGCTGTATAACAACTAATCATAATAATAGAGCAGCAGTAACATAACAATGAACATAATAACAGTGAGCAAAACTTCTGTAGTTTGGTTTTTTGTTTGCCAAATTGCCTTAGGCCTATGTAACTTCTCTTGAGTAGATTTGTTGTGTTTATTTATTACAGCACTAGCCTTGGGTTTCTTAGTGACCCTTCTTGTTTTGTTTCTTGTGATAGTGAATAGTGATGTATATAAATTATATGGTCTGCCAAATGGTACTGGCACTTAGTGAGTTATGTATTGCAATTTACTTCTATTATGTATGTCTTTATATCATCAGTTCAACTTTACAGTAGTATATTTTCTATTGGGTTAAGCCATATTGGTTTGTTGATTGGCATTTTGTTAGTGACTCAGCTTTTATGCAATGGAAGATTGTGATGTATAGGATTAGTGACTTATATATACATGGTAAGAACTTAGAACAGATTGGTGCAGGTCAAAATGCTTCACCGTTGATTTTTTAATGAAACACTTCTCTTAGTTCTCCTCTTTAACTTCTTTTTAGAAGCAAAGCGCATCATCCTGTTGATAAGTGAACTAAGACAAGTTTCTGCCTTGTTTATATTCAGGATTCCGTTAACTCAAATGCATTGTTGCCACCACTACATCCTCCTCCAAGATCTTCTAACGCCTCTACAGAAGTTAGTTCAGTTGGAAAAGTACCAACTACAGGTGAAGCTCCATCTGCACCAGATGCCAATGTTTCCGATGCTGGTACCATCACTTGCACTGAAAGTCAAATTCCTTTAGTTTCTTCTACTTCTAGTACTTCCACCGTTCATAACCAACCTTACTGGGATGTGGATGAAAACCAAGATGCAGACTTAAGTTCTGATGAAGAAGTTATTGCTACTGCAAAGAGAGAAAAGAAACGCAAGAGAACAAGTTCTGATAAGGCCCCATCAGCACCTCCTTTGCACGCGCCATACCCATTAGATTGGTCGTATGCTAGAGCCTTCGCGAAGTTTTTGAAGGTATTTTTGATTTTACTGTCAAGTTCTCCACTTCTACTCATGTTACTGCACACGAATTCTTGTTTCATGTGAGTGTTATTCATCGAACTTTAAACACATGGGAAAATCACAAAGATACATTTCTTTCTAGCATGGGTCTTAAAATGCAAGGTAAATATAACGAGTATTGGGGACGTTATGAAAAGATGAACATTCTTATGTTTATTGTTGTATTATTGAATCCACAAGATAAAGAATTAGGATTGAAGTTTCTTCTTGGCCAGTTAGGAATTGGTGGTGGTTATTTGAGAACAGAACTAATGGATCTTGTAATGAGGGACTTTAAGGCTCTTTTTGAAGAATACTGGGATGTCCAAATGAGTGCTGGAAACTCAACAATTGTAACAGATAGTAGTGGTGGTAATACTGTTGGCGCTGAACCAGATGATGAAGGAGATTGTGCTGCAGCCGCTCTTATGGCAGAGAGAGCAAGAGAAGAAGAGGAAATTTTTGATGATGAAGGAAAAAATGAGCTGGAGACTTATTTGAGAGAGAAACGAGAACCGCGGAAAGAGAAAGTTTCTTTTGATATCTTAGGTTGGTGGAAGACGAACTCGACTAGGTATCCTACTTTGGCACTAATCGCAAGAGATATATTGGCTATACCCATCTCTTCAATGGCATACGAATTTTCCTTTAGCATTGGGAGGCGTATTCTCGATCCATATTGAAGTTCTTTACTTCCCACAACAGTTGAGGCATTGATTTGTGCTCAAAATTGGTTGAAGACGCCGATTGATCTTGATATTTCTTCCTTGGGACCAGAAGAGGAAGTTAGTTCAGGTATTATTTCATTTGTTAATTTGTTTGTAGAATTTTTGGACACTCACTGTATACTACTGATCGTGCATTTGTTCATTGCAGAATTTTTGGACTCTCTCTCTAAATCCATGTTCGTAAACATAACAGATGATGATGTTGAGGACTAAGGAGTACCAAGGTAATTCATGATAAGTAGAAATATACATGAATTAGATTTTGTGGATGTTAGTTGATTAATGCAGTTGATTATAATGATGTTAGTTGATTAATAGGATTATAATGATTGATGTTAGTTGATTAATGCAGTCAGCAACCCTGGAAAGTTGAAGCTATCAGTTGATTTTGTGGATGCATGGAAAGTGTCGATGTTGTTTAGCTGCTATGGAGACTGTGGATGCTTAGGTAGAACCGGCTTAGTTTACTTTTTTTTATATAAGTTTTGGTGAAACTGAAAGAAAATGTAATCTTTATCTTTTGAATTGTGTTTAAAAATGTTATGAATTTGGATTGTGTATGGAACGTGAATGTAGGTAGGTTTGAAAATCTTTGAACTATGTTTTTCTTTTTCAGATTTGAACTGTCAGTTTCCTGAAACTGACATAGCAGCCGGTTAACCGATATCCAATTGGAATTAACCGAAACCGGCTAGAACCATTAAGAAACCGAACCAATGGTTAATGGATTGGTTTGGTTTACATTCTTAGAAACCGATAGTATTGGTTTCGGTTTTGGTTTGACTGGAAACCGAGCCGAAACCGACCATGAACAGCCCTATCTAAAACCAGGTTAACGACTTGAAGACTTCATTGGGATTGTGAAGCCAGACCGATACTACTTTTATCGTAGTTGTGTGATCTGATCTTGCATCTTCTATCGTAATAGTATAATCATATTGATTGGCTTGAGATTGTTTGATTTCTACGATAGGCAAGATATAAAAAGTAATCACAAATATCTTCGTCTCATTGTTTGTGATTCCACGACATCTTGTTTCGCTACCATACGATTAAGATTGTTGTGAGGTGATTGATTAATCTAGGCTGTTCTTCGGGAATATAAGACCGGATTATCAATTGGTTCCTGTTCACCTTGATTATTATCAAAAGGCGGAACAAAAACTTTAGGGTTTTTCTGTGGGAGACAGATTGATCCTTTGATAGACTTGTTTGTGTGAGACAGATTTGTTTATTGTTAAAGCCTGCGATTTTGGGTCGTAGCAACTCTTAGTTGTGGGTGAGATCATCTAAGGGAATCAAGTACGCAGTATCCTGCTGGGATCAGAGGCGTAGGGAGTACAACTGTACCTTGGATCAGTGGGAGACTGATTGGGGTTCAACTATAGTCCAGTCCGAAGTTAGCTTGGAGTAGGCTAGTGTCTGCAGCGGCTTAATACATTGTGTATTCAATCTGGACTAGGTCCCTGGGTTTTTCTGCATTTGCGGTTTCCTCATTAATAAAATTTGTGGTGTCTGTGTTATTTCAGTTTCCGCATTATATTGTTTATCTTTATAATTGAAATAATACAGTTTGTGCGTGTAGATCATCAATTGGTATAATCCAACCTTTGGTTGTTTGATTGTCATTGATTGATCCTTGGACATTGGTCTTTGGTACCGTCCAAGTTATTTCTTGTGTTTGATTAGGACTCGCTGATCTATATTAGCTTGAGTAAATCAAAACAAGAGAGAGATATTAACTCCTTGAGATACTTTTACCTAGATTGAGTCTGACTGTGTAGTTGATTCTCTAGAAAGTGTTTCGGAGTTAGTCCATACAGATTGCTAAGCGAAATATTGGGTGGTGTTGTTAGACCCCCGCTTTTTCAATTGGTATCATAACAGGCAAACACGTTCAAGACCTTACAAGTCTGTGTTTGTAGCGATTTGACTCTATGGACAATAGTGCTATCTCAATAAATGCACCACCAAATCCAGGGATTTCAGAATTCTCTTCCATAACTGATTTAATAAAATCTGTAGAAGAAATTCTATCTAAACCTCCACCAGATTTAAAATCCCTTGAAGTGTTTTCAGGGCTTGAAAAGAAGCTTGAGAGCTTATCTCTTCATGTTAAGTTATACCTCCAGAAAGAGCAAGAATCTCTTGACAGGCTAAATCAAGTTACGATGAATAATATTCATGTTGAGGTTGATATTGATTTACTAATCATTGAGAGCAATGCTCATCCTCTGCGTAATCCAATTAATTGTGATAAACTAAACGAATTACAAGAAGAGTTTAATCTCAGTTATCTGAGTGTATCACCTCAAATCATGAATTGATTTGTTGCTCAATTCCTGATACTTCTTATCAAGATAGTGGTATTGTCTTCTTTTATGAAGAATCTAGGACGTCTCTTTTTATCAAAATAGTTTCCTTCGCAGTACTAAAAACTATCTGCATAAACTGTTTTTTATAAGTTGGAAAACAAGAAATCAGAAACACAAATCTTTTTGGGTTCTCTTGAAGTTCTTTGATAGACTTATAAAAACAGTTCCTTGGGTGTTTCTCAACACTACAAGATTTAAGAGTTGTTGGAAAGAAACTATTTCTTGGTGCCATGGTGAGCAAGACGTTGTTCACCTCAACACAACTTGTTTGTGTTGAAAGTGCATCCTCACCAAGAAATGCACTGCTATATATACGGTGAGGGAAGCACAATAACTGGGGCGCACAGATTATATTCGGTAAGGCTGTATAATTCAATTGGAATTTTCTAAAAAATGTATGTCTATAAATTTGAGCAAGTTTTATGTTTTTATTACCTGTTTGAGTACTTATAATGATCCATGTACCTTGCTTATCGTTCATTTCTACCTAACTTGATATGTGTTTAAGGTTCTTAAATGTGTATGTTTGAAAACATTAGTTCGGGATGTTTGGACTTTATGGTACACATACAAAGTATGCGTAACATCATTTAAAACCAAAATCCAGGGGTTTAAGTTCGCAAACCCCGTCTGCATACTGCTCCAGGATAAGAAAATTCGTTTGCAAACCCGTATGCATACTTGACGTCGATATTCGGTAAACTTGTTTTGGCCATAACTTCTTCGCCCGAACTCGGATGACCTCATTTTTTTTGCACTCTCTTCCTCTTTGGATTCTATTCAAAATGGAGATGAGAAACCTTGAATTTGGATGAGTTAAGATTGGTATTTGTCCTGTCTCTTGTTTTTGAGTATTTTGCTCTGTTTCGTTGCACTTGTTCCACTTCTCTTGAACTTGGGAACTTGGATTCTTGGAGTACTACTCTTCTAAGCTAATTTATAGCTTTTACAAGAATATTGTTGGTTGAATCACAAAGAAGGAAATTCAAGAATGGAAAGTAGTACGCAGTGCTATGGAATTCTTGAATGTTCACAATCATCCTTTGTGAACTATGGTGCATAGTCGTTATTAACTTTGTATGTTCTTCTTTGTTAAGAAAATCTTTTTATACGCCTTTGGTAGCTATTATTGGTGTAAATCCATGCGAAAAAGATTGATTCTGCCCTATAAGGACAAATCATCTTGTATGTGCCTTACAAGTTTGTCTTGTTGCCTGGGAAACTTCTTATGAGAATTTATTCTTATTTTTGAGAAGGATTACTAGAGTTTGGAATAGCCATTACTGTGACTACACATAGCTATTATTTTTCATCTTCTTGTGTTATTTTTTAGGTTTATTAGTATAAAATTCTAAAAATATTTGGAGGATGATGTTTTTGTAGTATTAATCTTTATGATTTGTGATATTGCAACTTGTTATGGGATATGTATGTTTGCGTCTGTGAACTTGAAGGTCCCATACTTTGTCAAAAGTAAAGTCGTACGTGTTTAGTATTCACGTACTGGTAAAAGGATGAATGGACTTTTGAAAAATACAAAAGTTAAGCCTATATTGTCAATTATATCGATGGAAGATACGCTAAAACCTTTTGTTTTCAAGAATTATGACTATTATTGTTGTTATGCAAATAATGATTGAAGATAGAATGAATCCTTGTGTATTCCGCAGTATTGATCATCCCTGATCCATATTCGTATGCATTACTGTGAGGCTCCGTAATGTGTCTTATGTTGAGCACGATACAACCAAGTTGATTATTTTTGATTAGCTTTGTTGGTTGTTCCGTAAGGTACTTTATGTTGAGCATTTTGAACTAAATTAATCATCTTGTTTGGTTATTTAGTTATTGCTCTGTAAGTTTTCTTATGTCGAGCAAAACATCTGACAATTAAATTGATTACTTTTGTAATTAGTTTGGTTGTGTATTCCAATTAGATTAATTACGGGTTCTCTTGTAATTAATCTAGTTGAGCATTTTTGTGTTTCCATGAGTTTTCTTATGTTGAGTACAATGAATTAAATTGATCACTTTTGTGTTTAATTTGATAATGTATTCCGATTAAATTAATCATGGGTTTACTTATGATTAATTTGATTGAGTTTTGGATATAAAAATCATTCTCATGGTTTTGGTGTCCAATAAAAATCCTTCTTTTCTCTTGAAATTAAGGTCGCTCGTTGTTATTCTTTCGGGAATGACATCAAATGGGGGAGAATTCTTTTGAACTTGTGCTTAATGGTCATATCTTGAGGGGTGTGCGGCTGTGGAATTTTAGAGGGGTTATCTTGTATCTTTAAAATCCTTGATGAATGCTGTTAGCTTCGGTTATATGATTGCATCTAAATAAGATGATGTGTGTTTCTTTCTCTCAGTCATGAAATGTCTCTTACAAAAATTTCATTATGAACCCGTTCTTGTACCTTTTCCAATTTTATTGAAAAAAAGGGGGAGAATTAATATGTAGTTCACACTACAAATACATATGGTTTTCAGATCATTGTGTAAGGGGGAGTGGTTTTCATGTGAGATGGAGTATTGACTAAGGGGGAGTGATACATATCACCATAGTATTATTGTTGAAGTTGTGATACAATTGAGCTTTGACACTGTGTAATAATACTATGACACTGTATAACAATGATCGAGACTGATGCTTTCTCATTGTTATAGCTACGGATCTTCAACAACGATGGTGCTAAACTTACAACCTTTGGGATCATTGGAGTACTTGGAAGTGACGAAGATTTCGAGGAATGTTGAAGATTAGACATGTGGAATAGGAGCTACTAAAGTTTCATTATCTTTTTTGTATTCCATATTTATTGATAGTTTTGTCACTAAAATTGACAAAGGGGGAGATTGTTAGAGCACTGCTCGGTCAAACTCGCATGCGTTGTTATCTCAAGCATGTTTGTCAATGTTAGTGATCAAAACTATAAGTCTTGATTTCTAGTCTCTTATAGCTAAGTCTCGGACTAGGATAGTAAGTGTAGTTGAGCTCAAGGACTTCATGGCGATTCATCATACAAGTAGAAGGAATACTCAAGGAACCGGTGGAACTTCTCGACAAAAAGGTATGTGGAGACTTGAACTTATCTGTCACTCAAAAGTCTATCTATTTTATCTCCTACTCTTTGAGACAAAAGTCGTATGCTATATATAGACTAGATTACACACATTTGATATTTCGAGCCGAGTATACCTCGCCTATCTATATCTCGAAATATGTGTTGGTAAGCTTTTCGTTTCGACCAAGTTTATCTTTACCTAGTGACGAAAGTCATGAATGTTTCAATCACTTTGGAAATTGCTTTGACGAGAAATGGTGTAACAACTATATAACGTCCTCTAAGAATGTTTCAATGATTAGAATGAGAGTTTAGATTATATAACCAATGTATTCCTTGAACCGAAGTTCTAGAACTTTGTTGATCAAGAGAACCGGAAGTATGGCAAGTGCCAAGTCCGCGGATTCAGTCCTCGAACTGCCGAAGTTCTCAAACCCGAGAATTTCTGCTGGAGTTGACAAACTACTTCCGTGAGCCCAGTCCGCAAACCCAGTCCGCGAACCGCCGAAGTTCTCATCCCGAGAATTTCTGCTGGAGTTTGTAAACTCTGTCCGGTGTCTTAAGTCCGCGAACCTAGTCTGCGAACTTGAGAAGGTTATATATCTAAAGATGATTTCTGAACTTAATCTTAAAAGACTAAGGAATGCTTTTGCAAGCCGTGGATATTAAAGTTCATGAACCGATTCGAGTGAATCAAATAATATTTGCTTCAATTGTCTCTTGTGTAGTTACATAAGATTTCCTTGCAATTGAACAACTCTCTTAACTAGTTCACTTGAGTCATTTGAACTAGTTATGGTGAAGAAGAACATGGTTGGTATGAAACACTCATATGGTTAACCTTTTGGTAAACTATTGTTGAACCAACAATGTACGCGTTTGGGTGCGGTTAACAAACCTAGAAGCGTACAGTTATTTGTGTATGACAAGCTAAGTTTTCGATGTAACGGTTGAGAAATATTAGCTTGAATCTAAATCAGGTTTTCATCTAACGGTGGATATTGATTGCTTTGTAACTAAGGCAAAACCCTGATTTGAAAGACTATATAAGGGGACATCTAGCAAATCTGCAAAACTAATCCCCACACCGTACGTGTGATACTAGTTTGCATGCTAGAGTCGGTTCTCCTTTAACCTTTGGTTTTCTTCTTCTAAACCAGGTTAACGACTTGAAGACTTCATTGGGATTGTGAAGCCAGACCGATACTACTTTTATCGTAGTTGTGTGACCTGATCTTGCATCTTCTATCGTAATAGTACAATCATATTGATTGGCTTGACATTGTTTGATTTCTCCGATAGGCAATATATAAAAAGTAATCACAAACATCTTCGTCTCATTTTCTGTGATTCCACGACATCTTGTTTCGCTACCATACGATTAAGATTGTTGTGAGGTGGTTGATTAATCTAGGCTGTTCTTCGGGTATATAAGACCGGATTATCAATTGGTTCATGTTCACCTTGATTATTATCAAAAGACGGAACAAAAACTTTAGGGTTTTTCTGTGGGAGACAGATTGATCTTTTGATAGACTTGTTTGTGTGAGACAGATTTGTTTATTGTTAAAGCCTGCGATTTTGGGTCGTAACAACTCTTAGTTGTGGGTGAGATCAGCAAAGGGAATCAAGTGCGCAGTATCCTGCTGGGATCAGAGGTGTAGGGAGTACAATTGTACCTTGGATCAGTGGGAGACTGATTGGGGTTCAACTATAGTCCAGTCCGAAGTTAGCTTGGAGTAGGCTAGTGTCTGTAGCGGCTTAATACAATGTGTATTCAATCTGGACTAGGTCCCGGGGTTTTTCTGCATTTGCGGTTTCCTCGTTAATAAAATATCTGGTGTCTGTGTTATTTCAGTTTCCGCACTATATTGTTTATCTTTATAATTGAAATAATACAGGTTGTGCGTGTAGATCATTAATTGGCATAATCCAACCTTTGGTTGTTTGATTGTCAATGATTGATCCTTGGACATTGGTCTTTGGTACCGTCTAAGTTATTTCGTGTGTTTGATTAGGACTCGCTGATTTCTATTAGTTTGAGTAAATCAAAACAAGAGAGAGATATTAACTCCTTGAGATACTTTTACCTAGATTGAGTATGACTGTCTAGTTGATTCTCTAGAAAGTGTTTCGGAGTTAGTCCATACAGATTGCTAAGCGAAATATTGGGTGGTGTTGTTAGACCCCCCGCTTTTTCACCTACATACCTCAACGGTCTTCTGAGTAAGTTTAAGCTTCCTTGTTAAATGATTTGCTCTTCGTTGAAGTTTGCTGACATACCTCAATTGGTGTTTGTACTTGTAACACCTTGAAAGTTCAAGACCCTTTAAAGAACAATACGAGCACGTCAAACTAGGATAAAAGTCAGGCTTCTGAGATGTGCACGCAGCTAGACACATGGTGGAACCTGAAAAATTACCAATTGAGTTTCCAAGAATTGAGTCAATTTTTTCTTCCAGATTAATTGGGTTCTCTTCTGAAAGAATATCAAGACTGATGTATGTATTGCTACAATTATCAAAATCAATATTTTCACCAAGAAGTGCAACATTTGATTTCTCGTCTTCATTAGAGTCATAGTTGTCAGACATTTCATCAAGAGTTTCCGCAAGACCTTTGTTCCCAGTGTATTTTCTACGATTTGGACACTTGTTTGCAAAATGACCAAAATCCTTTACACTTAAAGCACTGAGGCATATCCTCATCATCAGTCTCATCTGTTTCCCTGTTTTTAGGAGGAATACGATTATGAGGTTTAACTGATGCCTTAGGCTTATCTCTGGAGAACCGTTTACTTCTCTTCAACAGAAGATCCCTAAACTGTCTTGTGATCATCAAGACTGACTTGTCAAGATCTCCATCTGATGAATCTGTCTCAGAGTGATCATCTTCAGAGATATACACTTTTTTACTCTTATCAAGTAATTTAGTGTCCCTGTGTGCTTTGAATGCAACATCCTTCGTTTTGGATGAATATTCGTGATCAAAGATCTTAAGCTTCCCAACCAGCGTATTTCTGGAAAGATTATCAAGTTTATTTCCCTCAACGATGGCATGCTTCTTAGAATCGTATCTGGATGGCAGCGATCTGAGAATTTTCATCACAGTGTCCTTTTCAGGATTAGTCTTACCCAATGCAAAAGATGCATTAACAATTGCAGACACTTTGTGATTAAACTCATCAAATGTTTCTTCATCTGCCATACGAAGGTTTTCCCAATCGGAATTAAGGTTTTGAAACCTAGCTTCCTTTTCACTGTATTACCTTCAAAAACGGTTTCTAAGATATCCCAAGCTTCTTGCGACTTAGTGCAATTAGTCACATGGTGCTGAAGATTTTGGGTAATGGCATGTATAATGGCATTCAAACCGTCAGAGTTCTGCTTTGCAGCATTTATCTCGGTAGGGGTGTATTCACCAATAGGTTTGGGAACGTTTACATCTCCAACTACCACAACGGGAGGATTATAGCCATTAACAACATATACCCATGATTGAAAATCACGCGCTTGAAGAAAAGCTCGCATATCGATTGTCCACCATAAGTAATTTGAGCCATCGAAGACTGGTGGTACGTTAATAGAGATAACACCTCTGTCCATAGAGTCAGATCGCTACAAACACAGACTTGTAAGGTCTTAAACGTGTTTGCCTGCTCTGATACCAATTGAAAAAGCGGGGGTACAACAACCACACCCAAAAATTCGATTAGCAATCCGTATGGCAAACTCCAATATACTTTCTAGAGAATCAACTAGACAGTCATACTCAATCTAGATAAAAGTACATCAAAGAGTTTACATCTCAATCTCTCGATTTGATCTTTACTCAAGCAAATAGAAATCTGCGAGTCTTTATCAAAGAGAGATAACTTGGATGGTACCAAAGACCAATATCCAATTATCAATCAATTTAAATCAACAACCAAAAGGTCGGATATTCTAATTGATTGAACAACGCACAACCTGTGATATTTCAATTATATAAACAAATATAATGCGGAATAGAAATAACACAAACACCAGAATTTTGTTAACGAGGAAACCGCAAATGCAGAATAACCCCGGGACCTAGTCCAGATTGAACATACACTGTATTAAGCCGCTACGAACACTAGCCTACTCCAAATTAACTTCGGTCTGGACTGTAGTTGAACCCCAATCAATCTCACATTGATCCAAGGTACAGTTATGCTCCTACGCCTCTGATCCCAGCAGGATGCTATGTACTTGATTCCCTTAGCTGATCTCACTCACAACTAAGAGTTGCTACGACCCAAAGTCGAAGACTTTAATAAATAAATCTGTATCACACAGAAAAGTCTACGCTAATAGATAAATCCGTCTCCCACGAATATACCTACGAGTTTTGTTCAGTCTTTTGATAAATCAAGGTGAACAGGAACCAATCAATAAACCGGTCTTATATTCCCGAAGAACAAACTAGTATTATTGATCACCTCACAATAATCTTAATCGACGCAGCGAAAAAAGATATTGTGGAATCACAAACGATGAGTCGAAGTGTTTGTGATTACTTTTATATCTTGCCTATCGGAGATATAAAATCTCTAGCCAATTATTACAATCGTACTCGTAACGATAGAAGATGCAAGATCAGATCACACAACTACAAGAAAAGTATTATCGGTCTGGCTTCACAATCCCAATGAAGTCTTTAAGTCGTTAATCTGGTTTAGAAGAAGAAACCAAAGGTTAAAGGAGAATCGACTCTAGCTATGCAACTAGTATCACACGTAAAGTGTGGGGATTAGGTTTCCCAGTTGCTAGAGTTCTCCCTTATATAGTTTTCAAATCAGGGTTTGCAATCAATGTTAGCTTGGTAACAAAGCATTCAATTTTCACCGTTAGATGAAAACCTGATTAGATTCAAGCTAATATTTCTCAACCGTTGGATCGAAAACTTATCTTGTTACACACAAATGAAATGTCCAATTTTGGGTTTACGAACCGTTCCCAAACATTAACATTTATTGGTTCAACAATAGTTAACAAATGGTTAGCCATGTGATTACTTTCATATCAACCATATTCTTCTTCACCATAACTAGTTCAAATGACTCAAATAAACTAGTTAGAGAGCTGTTCAATTGCTTAGATCTTATGTAACTACACAAGACACAATCGAAGAAAAAATGGTTTGATTCACTCGAATCGGTTCATGAACTTTATAGCCACGGTTTGCAAAAGCATTCCTTAGTTAAACATGAGTTCAAGAACAACCGATTTTAGATATAACCTGCTCAAGTTCGCGGACTGGGTTCGCGGACTTAAGCTCATGGAAGGAGTTCACAAACTCTAGTGGAAATTCTCGGGTCGAGAACTTCCGCCAGTTCGCGGACTTGGATCACGCCACTTCCATTTCTCTTGATCAACAAAGTTCTCAAACTTTGGTTCAAAGAATAAGGACTTATACATATATGTGTTTCCACAACAATGCTTATATCCTACCGATGGTTATGTAATCTAAACTCTCATATCAATCATTGAAACATTCTCAGAGGACGGATATAGCCGTTATTCACAAACCATTTTTCGTTAGAGCAATTTTCAAAGTGATTGAAACATAACATGACTTTCGTCACTAGGTAAAGATGAATTCGACTAAAGCGAAAG
The DNA here is from genome assembly GCF_003573695.1 of Papaver somniferum. NCBI lineage: Eukaryota > Viridiplantae > Streptophyta > Magnoliopsida > Ranunculales > Papaveraceae > Papaver > Papaver somniferum. Next base: position 45,243,059 of record NC_039366.1, read on the forward strand.
CTTACCAACACATATTTCGAGAAATAGATAGGCGAGATAAACTCGGCTCAAAATAGAAAATGTGCATAATGAAAGTCTATATATCAAAACGACTTTTGTCTCAAGAGTAGGAGATAGAATAGATAGACTTTTGAGTGACAGATAAGTTCAAGTCTCCACATACCTTTTAGTCGATGAAGATCCACCAGTTCCTTGAGTAGTCCTTCGTCTTGTATGATGATTGCCATGGAGTTCTTGAGCTCAACTACACTTTCTATCCTATTCCGAGACCTTTAGCTATGTAGGCTAGAAATCAAGACTTATAGTTTTGATCACTAACATTGACAAACATGCTTGAGATAGCAACACATGCGAGTTCGACCGAGCAATGCTCTAACACCTAAAATTATGTAGAGTATAGAATGGGAAAAACATCAGGACCAACAAAATTAGTTGGATAAAAACGCCAAGTGAAGAAAATACTTGTAACCATAAAGTTACTTCAGACATTGCCAACATAAAACCTATATTCCACACATAATATGAACATCTAATTGTAACTTTCTATAAGGAATACTACAGTAGTCCAACTCAACAACTAACTTTATGGACCATTAAGCTTTAAGTGGGTTAGATAGGCCAATAGGTTTCAGAGTATGAACCTGAAATATTAAGGACAAAAACTCATACAATCATACTACCCAACTGAATCCCAACTAATATAAGGAAACATATCCTACTGCTAGAAATATATTCGATTTTTAAGGTTTCTTCTAAGATAGTTGTGTGATTGATCATTTATTCGCTAATATACATTTTAAACAAAAACCATTGTATGAGTATGACCCACTTGCTCCACCCACTGCACCACTAACTTTAATATTATCCATTAGCCACTAAAAAGATAACAACATTCAAATAGTATCCCCAAACTCCATATCAAAGTTAAGTACACAAATATGAAATAAATTCAATGAAATAACCTTGGTACTTCTTTGGCGTATGTACCAATGAACCCTCGAAACTTATTCTGAATAAGTTTACACTAAATGCAGAACATTTCCATGTAGATTATTTATTTCTCAAATAAATTTCTTCTCCTAAGTTAGATTACACTAAAAGCAGCACGTTCCCCTTCTAAATTAGAAATAAGTCAAATAACTTAACTGAACCATTCCATAGATTCTGAACCACCGCAAAGATTCTACATCCAAAGCATCCAAATTTATAACCATCTAAATTCTAAAGTTTAATTTCATCTGACTTGCCATATAGACATGGAAATTAAAAACCTTGAGTAATGAGAAACTGAATAACACTATTGAAATCCATATTTGATTCCAAACTATTGTCTGACCCTTTTTTCTACATCTAGATGATAGAAAGCACACACATTCTACATCTAAAGCATAACCATCTAAATTCTAAAGTTTAATTTCATATGAAGCTTGAGTAATGAGAATAACTTCCATATTTTATTCCAAACTATTGTCTAGCCCTGTTTTCTACATCGAGATGATAGAAAGTACATAGGTTTCAGATTTATGCCAACCTGTTATAGCATATATGTCGTGTACATTACCTATAAGATATGAAGCAAGAAACTAATAAGAAACTCTACTAAAACAAAAAGTTATTAAGCAGCAAAAATTTTCACCAACTGATGTCATTGTATAATTCGTTGTCACAATAAAATCATAAGAAAAAGTAATACCTTTTTAACCTGATCCCAGCTGCCACCAATTCATAAATGAGTGAACCAATCCAGAATTTACATTTTCCCCTCCAGTGGTAAGGCTAGCTTGTACATCTCCCACAGAGATTTAGCTGAGGTGGCATAGCCTTTATAACCCACCCAATAAAGCCTCTTTAGATTTAGACAATGATTCATAATATGGAACCAAACCTGATCATTATGAGCAGGAAACTTTATTATGTTTTGCTATAGCATCTGCACACAAAAATTCTGTCAGGGTGCACAACTTAGCGAAGTTTGTGACCTTCTCCTACGTTATGTTTCCTCTCTACATGCTTCAACTCCTTCCTACTTTCTTCTTGCTACTTTAGTTGCAGAAATTAAACCTACACCTAAAAAACGCGGGCGACAATCAATTCCATCACAAACAATAATTAAATTTGCAAACCGTAGACATGAAGATTGTAATAGTCCTCACCATATTCATTAAGATGATTCGAATATCAATTTAAAAAATATGTTGTCTTTCCTCTTTTACATAATTCGTATTTAATAAACAACATCAATCAGACAAAAACCATAATCAGACCCAAATAATTAAACAAACAGCTTAATCAAAACCTATCCGAAAAAGAAAAAAAACAGATACAAATTTGAGATACAAACTACTTCAAAACGTGAAATTTCGGTTGAAATTAAGACAGAAGCTTGGATTTGATGCTTTTTTTTAATTATGGTTTTTGCGAGAGAAGAAAAGTTCCTGGAGATGCAGAGAGAAAAAATGTTGAGATTATTAGTCCCACATGGTTGGGTTATTTAAGATCCTGCAGTTTATAATCTATTAGGGCCTCTCCACTCATTGCCAATTGGTTTTGAGTTGGATGCCCGCAGACTTTAATATGGTATCAGAGCAGGCTATTTGTGTCGAGTCAGTTGACCGCACCTTTATTCCGCGTCACCCGATTTAGTTGTCCACGTCTTTGTAAGACCCGCCGAGGCTACACGTGAGGGGGCGTGTTGAGATTATTAGTCCCACATGGTTGGGTTATTTAAGATCTTGCAGTTTATAATCTATTAGGGCCTCTCCACTCATTGCCAATTGGTTTTGAGTTGGATGCCCGCAGACTTTAATAATTGTGAAAGGACAATAGTCCCACATCGCTATAATCCGCTTAATTAACTTAAAAATATAATATGGAAGGGCCGCTCCACTCATTGCCAATTGGTTTTGAGTTGGATGCCCGCAGACTTTAACATGGTATCAGAGCTAAGCCCCCATGACCCAGATCTGCGTACGCCTGGTGTAGGCCGAGTTACTGGCCGAAGTGTTTAATGTACATCCGGGGTGTAGGCCAGTGCCGATACTGGCCGAGGTGTTACCCCCTGATTTAGTCACTCACCTGTGTACACCCGTTACCGATGGACTGGTAACTCGTACGTAGGTCCACGTGTGAGGCCCAGTGACTGGCCTTACACGTGAGGGGGCGTGTGAAAGGACAATAGTCCCACATCGCTATAATCCACTTAATTAACTTAAAAATATAATATGGAATGGCCGCTCCACTCATTGCCAATTGGTTTTGAGTTTGATGCCTGCAGACTTTAACAAAAAATAAGGAAAAGTTTGGTAAGAAATTAGTTTTTTTTCAAAGTAGGAAGAATATCAGGACAACCCCAATCTTTTCTGGCCGTCGATGTCAAAAACCGAATTTTTCCTGACCGTCGAAGTCAAAAACCCGAACGGAAAGACATCCAAATTTGTATCAACCACTCAAATAAGAAAGCATGTACGCCAGAAGAAAGGCAAACATTTACGCATTAAGGGTGCCGACCCTTGTCATTACTTCATCTGATGCCCAGTGTAGATGACCTCGAGCCTCTTTAAGGTGGCTTAATCGCCTATGCAGCCATAGGCCAAATTATAATGGGTGTAGAAAGAGCACTCCTATTTGGTATTAAATTAACATTAATGGTGAATCAAGTAACAACTAACTAATATTTTTAGGTCTATCCTGGTTTTCATATATGATATATCCACTACTCTAAGTCTTGCACCTATGATTCGTAATAGAAATTACAGTTTCATTAGAAATTGTCCCATTTAATAATTTTGAAACAGTGGGGCGTAACCCATTAAGACACAGTAACAACCATGTATTTTAATTGAGACTTCCTAAGCATCAAAGAACACCAAAGAATTGGTTATCACGAATAAGAAACCAATAAAGTAATTGAGCTTAAGAGATCAACACATTGACAAAGGAAGTTGGAAAACCTGGGAGACGTATGCTCTATCGGGGCAATCAATTCATTTAACTCTAGGAACTCATTTCTGCTCTGTTACTATTTATCCTTCCATAGTTGATGCGAAAGTATATGCTCAGCTGGAACAATAACAAATTAAAAAATATTAATGGATAACCAAGAAACTAATTATCATACAACAAAGATTTTGACATATATCATTTCATTCAGAGTTCATTTAGATAATGATTGATTTCTCGAAGCAAGATAATTTCTTGCTCAAGTAATACACGAATTCCATCACCGAAGGATGATTGAGTGAACAAATTTCAATACACATCTGCTCAAGCTCTAGTTATAACAATGATGACTGAGAATTTTTGCACCATATTACAATAAGAAGAACTTTAACAATGTGTGTTAACCTATTGAGGACCAACTCAACTTGCGCTTAATGAATATGCACTTCATGTACAAACATCGATGTCGAATTCTGGCGGTTCTGTTGTGTTCAATTAGACAGACAAAGAATGAGTTGAGACCCTTCTGAGTGATTGTAAATTTTGACAGGCTTTTCGTCCACTCGTCAGCTAACTGTGTATAAAAGAGATTAGAGTTAGTTATAGAATCTCCAGGGAAAATGGTCCAGAAATAAGCAGGAATAGGAATACCTTTCTAGTTCTCGGATAAAGTTAATTTTAAATCTTATCTGGAACCTGTTGGTGCACATAACAAATGTAAAATATGAACATGATAAAGCAAAGGTTTGAATAGGTTATCCAAAAGAGTGCCTGGGAACCTGAATTTTAAGTTTGAAGCTGTTACCATGCACGAATTGGTTATCAACACCTAGAACCCACCACACCACCAAATAAATTCAGATACATAGTGAATCCAATGTCGAAAAAATAATGGACACAATGTAACATGGAGGATGCAAATAGATGTCCAGACAGTTAAGTATATGGAAATACCTGGATGTCAACCGAGAAACTACAATAATAGGGAGGGCTGGCATGATAATGGAGGAAAAACAACTCTCTGATCGAACACAGCAAGATAAACAAATTAACAGAAAAATAAACAAAATAATTAACTTCTGTGAAGCTCTCTGATTGAATGGCACTGTCCCCATGTTGTTAACCAATCTCCAAAAACATAATTCAATTACCCAAAAATTTGCAAAAACTCGTTAACAAAATTGAAGAAACAAACAAATTAAATTAAGAAAAAATCAATTTAACCCATAAAAAGGGTAGCTCAATAATTCGAAACAAAAATGAATCAAAAACCCTAGATATCATATAAGAAATTGATAAATTAGAATAATTCGAAATAAAAACGAACCAAAAACCCTAGATATCAATTGTTTAACTTAAACACTATATTGGAAAAACCCCAAATATATGAAACCCTAGGTTTTAATTTGTTTTACTAACTGGTCATAGCATTCAACAGAAAGTAGCTCCGAGATCTCTTCTTACCTAGAAAAATCCCTTCAAGTTCAACTGAAATCCACAAACAGAAGATGAAGGTGTCGCAAGCACTTTCTAAGTATGAGAAAACGATGATGTGTTTCACTGTTGCTGCTCAAGAAGGAGAAGTAGATTCTGGTGTTGGTGTGTAGGTAGTATTGTATGAGAAGCTGTGAAAATCCATATAAGAAAAACTTCTCTCTACAGACAAAGCTGGTTAGGTTATACGATTAAACCTCTCTCCATTAATAAAAAAAATTGGGGTTACTTTTGAAACCCGCAAGTCTTTCCCAGCCGTCCAAGTCAAACGAAATCCGGACGATAAGGACCGTGAGATGACCCTCTCTGGCGAATCCTGACCACCGATTGACTCTTTGATCAAGGAGTCAATTACCACATCTTTTTGTAACCATGATGTCTTTATTTTTTTTGCTATTTAATTTTGCTATTAGATCGACACACCATTATTATAGGAGATATCATTATGAAAAATCTAGGAAGAATATGTAAACCCTAATTCCATATAATGGCAGTAGGTTTTACTTGAAGCTCCAATGAACTACTCGCGTACCAACCAAATCATGTTAATTAAGTCGCACAGATCTTTTATTTGAAATTAACGCAGAAGATCTTTTTAAATGTCAACAAATAGGCGGCTGTCCTACAAACTCAATTGGATTCACGACTATAGTTTCGGGATGCATATCTTTGTTTTTCCTAAACTCATGAAAATTTTAGTAACTTGCTAAAGTTACTTATGATTATGGATGGCTTGGGACTTGGGAGTAAAAATGATATCAAGAAGATGAGTGGTAGGTGTTGTAAACAACTTGATATTTATCTATTAATTATGCTTTCTTTGCGAGTTTTCTTGTAAATTATGTAGTCTTATGTTTGTTTTTGAGATTTCAGGTACTTTGGAGTCATTTGGAGCAAAAGAAGGAGAAATCGTCCATTTGGAGCATAAAAGACAAAAGCGCCATTTCATGTGCAACTGTTATTGAGAGCGACGCTGAGCCAGACCGACAATAGGAGACCGCCACTACAACTTAGTCTAGAAAAGCAAGGGGGCCAAACAACCATGATGGCCCTTATCTGATGAGTGGTGCCTAGAATCACCTTGGTTACCCCTTATCTGCCTTACCTGGGTGGCAGTATCCCCTCTCATTTCCTACAGCAAACCTAAAATTGAGAGAGAAATCATTTCTTCTCATCATTAGCTAAGGGTGCACATGAACCGAGCCGGACCGACGGACCGAACCGGAACCGTACCTGGTTTTGGACCGAACCGAGGTACAAGGTACAGGTACCGGTCCAAAAAATAGGAACCGAGGTCTTGGAGGTACAGGTACACGGTCCAATACAGGTACCGTGCCGTACCGGACCGAAAGTCCCGAAAAATATATACCGTTAGATTTGGGAGATAAGGATCAGTATTAGCCGTTAGATTAAAGGGTTATATAAACTAGGGATTAGGCTTAGGGTTTCAGTTCCTACTTCCCTTCCTTTTTTTTTTTCTCGTCTCCTCTCTCTGAGAAGGAGAACTCTCTGTTAACTAACCCTAACCCTTCGTTTCTTCATCAAGGACCAAGGTTGTTGCTTTCTTCATCAAGGATTCAAGGTTGTAGAACAGTAGAAGACCTTCAAGTGGATTTATCTTCAGGTATAACATCTCCTTTCTCCCTCATATTCGTCTTCCACATCTCTTCTTCTCTCTGTCCCATCTTCTTCTTTATAGATTCAAAAGAAGAGACGGATCTTAATTGATAAAATAAGAACTATTATGAAATTTAAATTTTGGATTTAACTTTAAAGAAAATAAAATCATTAGGGTTGATTGCATTCACTAATTAGGGTTTCAGAAGGGATTTTCTATTCTGTAACTTCTGTTTAAAATGTTATCAACAGCATAAACTTCGATTTGGTTGCTGCTTGTTTTTTTTTCCAAACCTTATGTGGCTGTTGTTTCACATGAATCTTGATGGATAATAGTGTTTTTGTTTGATTTGTGTATGAGAAGATGAAACTGAAAATATGACACTATTAGCTATGATGGATAATAGGTTTCATAAGTAAACCCAGGGACACTATTACACAAATTTTCAATTGATGGATAATAGTGTTTTTGTTTGATTTGTGTTTTAGGGATTTCAACCCTAGTCAATTTCATCTCTAATCACCACCACCAGGTCTACCACGAAGGTAATTGCGATTTCTACCTATTTACTAGTTGATTTTATGTTTTATTTACGAGTTTAATTATAAAATCGGTTATGGAATTTTGACAATTTTGTTGTTAACCAACTCAATTTTGGTTTTATGTTGACAGAATTATCGATCTTGATAGAAAACGACCAGTTAGTGTGTGATTTTGGAAGCAGAAGCTCATCTGACTATCTAATTAGTACTAGAGTACTCGATTGCACACATCGATTTATGCCACCAAGTTGTGATTCATAAGTGCTTCCCTTAGGTAGGTTGAACTGTTTCAGTACATGGGTTTCTTTATGCAAATATTACTTACTACTGTAGTACTTTGGTTGCCTGAATTTCTTTCGGTATACACGAGTCTAATTTAGTTTATACTTGAGCCTTTATCCCTAATAGTACGTTCTTGAGATTTGTTGGTGGGATTTAGATATTTCGTTTACACGAATTTTCGCGTTTCATTTTCTACACAGGTATGCTATCCACTACCACTAACCAGTTCATATATTATACTCCATTGACAACAATATCCTGATATTTCCAGTAGACTGAAGTTTTTGAAAGAATCCAAGATTAAGAAAGAATAAGGGAGTTTGGAGGGTTCTACAGTTCTACTTATCTTATGTTCTGGTTTCTATTTTCTTTCAGTCACACGTTACTACATCTTTTTTAAGATTTTCAAGACATTGTTTGCTTGGTTTGCTAGTAATATTGCTACTTAGTAGTTGTTGCTTTGAATGAGAATTTGAGATATTGAAAAACAGGTAAACAACAGGTGCTTTGATTTCTGTCTGAAATGGAACCGGAACCGGAACCGGTAACGACCGGTACCGACCTGTGCCGAATGGAACCGGAATCGAAGTACTCGGTACCGGGACCGGTCCAAAATTTTGGAACCGTCAGGTGAGAGGTACAAGTACTCGGCCTCGGCAAGAACCGAGCCGAACTGTACCGTGTGCACCCTTATCATTAGCTTTATTTCTGAACCCATGGCGGCACTATTTTATCAGAGAGATCGAGAGATGCAGGGAGAGATGGCTGTTGTGGTGGAAGAATTTGTGAAATGATAACTGAGAAGAATCTGTAGCTGCCAAAGAAGTTAGGGTTTTGCTGTGTTTGAATTCTCAACCGAGAACTCAGTTGAAATGAAAAAGAAGAATGAATGGATCTGTGAATTAACAGGATAGAGTTCGATGAGGGTTTGAAGATGAAGGTGATTTTCTGCTGCCATAGTTATTGAACTGAAGAATCGATGGAGATTGAAACGGAGTTGTCTCTGTTGTTGTCGATTGAGCAGATGGGTTCAATTCTGGTGATGTTGGTGAAAGGAAGTCTAGGGTTCTTGAACTGGTGGTTTTTGTCAATGAGTTTGAGTCATTAACTGAATTGATTCCACAGATGGTGGAATTAGGGTTTGAAATCAAAGAAGAAGGTGGATTTGTCACTGCCAACATTTAGTAGGTGGGGTTCGAATTGATTCTGTGAATAAAGAGATGGGGATGAATAACTGTGATTCAGCTGATAATAAGAATGGGTTCTTGAGAATTACAGAGATAGGTAAGAGCAAGGACATGGTGATGTTGTTGCTTTTGGTTCAATGGAGCTGAGAATTTGCAGTTATGAAGCTACATGAAATGGGTGTTGCAGAGTGTAATGTAATGGATGAAACCGTTGCGGCTTTTGATCTGAAAATGGGATTGGTGGTGGTTACAGCCTTGATTTTAATGGGTATTTGTTTGATTTCGTTTTGAGAAGAAGTTGGGTCTGCTGTGTTGATGGGTTTTATTGTTCAGGGGATAGAAAAAATGATGTTGATGGAGGATTTGTGGTTAATCTCAAGGAGATGCAGATGGCGTTGATGCCATGACCTGGTGGTAATGAAATGGTTGTCTGTGATATGCTGTTGCAGGGAGAAGGAATTGAAATGAGTATGTGTTGCAGTATTACAGGGAAATGGCTTGCTTGAGCTGTTGTTGCTGCAATGGGTTGCAGGCTTGCAGCTGAACTGAAGATCAAGCAGTGACATTGCAGGTTGTAATGAAGCTGTTGCTGCCTGGGAATGTGATGGGTTTCGCTGTGTAGCAGATGTATGGACTTGAACATGGTATTGGCTGAGGCTACTGTTGGAAATTGGGATATGAGCTGCTGCTAGTGAATGTGTTGTTGAACTGGAGTGGTTGAGCTTGAACTGACTGAGTGGCGAAGATTTGGTGCTGGCATTACAAGGAAGAACAAGGATTTGAATTGAGCACTGGTCATGGTGCAAATGAACTGTCGGTGGGCTTTGTTGGTGGTTGTAAGCTACAGAATATGCAGTCAACAGTGCTGGAATGGAGTTCGCAGGGTGTGTGTGTTGCCATGGATGAGAAATTGCAGCCGGAGCAGAGAAATTGAAGCTAAGAAGAAGCATGATGTCTTTATTGCTGTTGGTCTTGGTTATGTGCTGCAAGACTCGGGAGATTACAGTGAAGTGTGTTGGCTGGAACGGAATTGACTAAAGGAAGGAATGATGGCGCAACATTAGTCATGGCCAGTGCGAATGGCTCATGCCATGGCAACTCAACCAAGTCAGCCCAGTTAGCTCACCTGAATAGCTGACTCGGTTCTGACTCATGATCTAACTGAGTTGGTCAATTGACTCGGTTGACCCGACCGTTTTGACCCGTTTGACCGGTGTCAGGGTGGACTTTGCCGGTCACCTGAGCTTATTACCGGTGAATTTCCGGGTAACTTCCGGTCAGTCTACCAGTTTTCCGACGACCGTTTTTGGACAGAATTTTACATGGGTTTTTCTACATATAGGCGTGGTGGATATCTTTGTATTCAACTTTTGAAGACTAGACCTAATTTTGGAACAAGAGGAGCTACAAAAGGAAAGACTTCTACAACTTTGAAGGTATCATGTATTCTACTTGGAGCTAAGGAGGAGAGCCACTTTTACTTACGCCACTAGGGTTTGCTTTGTTTTCATCTTCTTTATTTGATTATTGATTATGATGAGCTCCATAACTATGAGTAGCTAAATTTAATATTATTGGTTAAGGATGTAGTCCTATTTCTAAAACTCGTGCTTTATTAATACATTAGTTTTCTCTCTTGATTATCGTTCAAACTTCTACTGTTTTTAATAATCACATGATTGATGTATTGTCAATGTAGTATGCCTTGGCCGAGTCAGCCGAGTTACTCGCGAGTAACCCGGGTATCGGTCTTTGGCCGATACGATCCTCAAAAACTCGGCCGAGCAGGGTATTCTCTATATACTCGTCGAGTTATTCGTGACTCGGACCGAGTTATTCGGCAGACTTCCATTCTTCTTCTGCATATCTTTTTCACCACAAATATTTATAAAAACTTGAACACAGTGAAGGAGGACTTAATCATAGGGAAAAATACTTATGATGGTAGATAAACCTAATTTAGGAAAGGAAGTTACTACCGTAATTAATTTACACATTTATAACTATTCAATTATGATTTTTACAGAGAATAATTGACAACATTCTAGGATTGAGAATTAAGGAAAGAAGCCAACTAAGACTAGAATTTAGGAACGAGAAATAAGGAAGGTATATCAATTATGTAAACATTATGAGATAAATTAGGAAGCATAAATAAAATGCATATTAATTAGGAAGGAAACTAAAGAAGTCACATTAATTGACCCAGCGAGTAACTCGGCTGACTCGGCGAGTAACTCGGCCGGGATCGGGGATCGCTCCCCCACCGAGACGGGGCCGATCCCGAGTCGTACTACATTGTGTATTGTGATAGGATTTAGGTGGTTGTTTAGTTAAGTGGCCAATTAATTGAACTTGCATCCTTGTTCATAGCTAATTTAGGGTTTTTCATCGAGCGATAACCCCAAATACAAGTAGCATAATATGATCACGGTTTGTAGTGATACACTCTTGTGATCATATGTAGAGTTTGACCATTGTCCGAATCGTTATGCGCAATGTATGACAATTGCATTGATTAGCCTATTTCTGAAACTAAATGCTCCTAGGAATTGAACTTAATTAGCGCAAGGCGTTAGGTTATTCTTTAGGTAGAATTCACATGCGCAGTTCTAATGTGTGTGTTGATGAACTTAGGAAATTAATAGATTATCTTGCTCTCTTGATACTCTAGGCTTTTGATGATAAAGAGATTAAATTGTAATTCTAATCATGTATGCAAGCACATGTTTAAGATTCAAGATGAATTCCTTGACCAATATCTTTCTCTCATTGATTATTTCTCCAATTTACTTTGCTTTTGATTTACTTTTATTGCTTACATAAAAATCAGAAATCCTCCCAATTGGTTACTTTAGGAAATTGAATACATAATAACTACAATTGCCTCTCTGTGGAAACGAACTCTTTCTTATCATATACTTTAGGAAAGTGAAATTATTTTTGACGCATAGACAGCGATCAGTGAGTTGCAGGTTGGCACGTGTTCGAACAAAAAGCACGTGCTTCCAAAACTTTACCTTTCAAAAAATGAAACACTATCGGATCAATTAATTTTAAGTAATATGATGGCCTAGTACCTTCTCCACCATTTTTAATATCTAGCTTACTTAACACTTCAAACTCTCCTCCCGTATATTCACCGAACCTGGTGATGGGATATGTAGATGGAGCAAAATAGGTAGTGGTCGGTGGGGTGGACATGGAAACTTGAGTGATTTTGAGTGATTATCTAGGTATTTATTTTTGTTTAGTTGTAAGGTGATGTTATCCCTGGGTGTAAATAAAAAGTCTAAGAGATGGTGTTTAGGAGATATGAAATTGCATACGGGTGGTATTTAGGATAATTAGGGATATAAATTAAGATGGATGGGAAACAGGAAAAATGGGGATGGGAAATAGGAAAAATCCTCATAAAATAACCTAAAATAATTAGCTATTGTTTCGATTCAAACGAGCTATCGATTAAGTTAATAATAGCTCTAGATTATTAAACAATTAGAAAGACTAATAAGAAATTACTGTAACAAGGGTATGTTGGATAAAGATTTAAATAGATATTAGTTTAGGGGATTTTAATAAAGTGCCACACTTTTAATTTCATGTTTAAGAAGTGCCGCCATTTTTTTAAATACTTATGGAATGCCATTCATTTGACTTTTCCATCCTGTTTTTTAAAGAAAACAGCTAACGGTACGTTACAATTATTTTATCCTAGTAAAAGACAATTAAACCCCTGAATTACTTGTTAGGACCAAATTAGTGAGTCGGTCTAGTCTTGCTAGGACCGAATCAGTGAGTCAGTCCCAACCAAATAAGGACTGAACTGTTGTCCTTCTTCTTCCCAAATTAAAACTCAATATGTTACTCAATATTAGCAAGGTCGATGATAAGGAACTGGTAATAAAATTGGTTGTGAACTTCTTACAAACAGGTTGTGCACGATAGTGGTAAATGCATATGAACTCAAAGGGGACTTCTATGGTTAACAAGAGATACATCTTTGTTGATGTTTTAAGACTCCTTTTGCTAGCTAAACTTCCCCGTAAATAATAGAATAGAGACCCAACAATCAAAGCATACACAAGACTAAAGACAACAGCTCCTCTTGTCGACTGTTTTCACGGCGACAAAAACATCTTTGAACTGATATTTCGAGCTTAAACTCCAACCAATCTCGAAACGAGTTCGTACCCGTGTCTTTCTCTTAATCGACTGCTGAAAACCCATCTTAGCCATTTCTAAATCATCCACCGAACCGTAGCAACAACGAATATCTTCGTTACCCATTCTTGACCCACATTACCACTATGTTTAGGGGAATCCTCAAATTGACAATTACAAACCATAATTGATTGATTGAAACACAAATAAACATCAATAAGATGAATTAGCATGAACCCGTAACCTCGAGTGGAGAAGATTTACGGCAGTTTCAAAATTCTTCTTAGGTTTCTAATCAAATCCATAATTTCTTCAAACCTTAATACATATTGTAGTTGTAGGAAATCCTACAACACACCCCATTAACTATTACTAGATCTAAATCTATTTCACAATCAAAATAAAGATTAAAGTGCTAAAATTATAAATTGGACACAAGATTTACGTGGTTCGATCAATGTGATCTACGTCCACGGGGTTAAGTTTCACTATGATTGTAGAAATTACATATGAATTACAATTGAGATTCCATTAATGAGTATTTGGAGCTCTAGTTTCTTGAAAGAAGAAGAAGGAGATAATACTAATAATAATTCTACCTTCTCTCTCTACATAATGCGTCCTCATATAAAGTGTGTCTCTTTCCTAAAAGTGTATCCTTTTTCTCTCTCCTGCCTTCCTCTTTATATAGGATATTATCTAGTGGATGACAACTCACATGTAGTGGAATACATCTCATATTTACCCTATTTACGGAATCACCATGCGACACTATCGCACAGTCATACTACGTTCTCGCACTCCTAATATTGATAGAACTCGCATAGCCTTATATGAATGCCGCACACTTGATTTGTCATATGCGATATTTTGATCCTACACATACCTATAAACTCAACTGGTTAGTATTTAGAATAAGGTAATGTTAAAAACAATTAAATGATTAGAAGGATAAACGTCTATGATCACCCGTTGAAGCTGATGACGATGAAGAAGAAGGTACTGGAAACCACGAAACGAATTTTTGGTTCCCATTTCATCAGAACATTACAAACAGCGAAAGGAAATAAGTTAAGGGAGGATAGGGTAGTAATTAGGCCTTAAAAATCTATTTTATTCTCACGGGAAATTGACTATGTCAACGAGAAAATATCAAACATGTAGGCCCAGACGGAAATGATAATAGAGGTGGCATTTTATATATTTTGAAAAAAATAGTGACACTTTCTTATACCAGAAATTGAAATGTGGCATTTTTTTAAAATTCCCAATTAGTTTACCTGAATGTGGTGTTGTAGAGCACTGCTCGGTCGAACTCGCAAGCATTGCTATCTCAAGCTTGTTTGTCAAGTTTAGTTGCCAAAACTGTAAGTCTTGATTTCTAGTCTACTTATATCTATGTCTCGGATTAGGATAGAATGTGTAGTTGAGCTTTAGACTTCACGTCGTTCATCGATTGAAGACGAAGAACTACTAAGGGGAGTTTGTGGAACTTCATCAACAAAAGGTATGTGGAGACTTGAACTCATCTATCACTTAGAAGTATATTTCTATTGTATCTCCTATTGAGACAAAAGTCGTATAGCTATATAGAATTTATATTATACACATTTGATATTTCGAGTTGAGTTTAACTCGCTTACATATTTCTCGAAATATGTGTTGGTAAGCTTTCACTTTAACCAAGTCATCTTTTATTCTTGACGAAAGTCAAAAGATGATCATGTGAAAATCGCCTGGTAACATCTTACATGATTTGTGTGAGACGGTCATTTGATGTAGACTCGGAATGTTTCATATTGATCTATTGATCACTTGAAAACTGCTTTGAAGCTGATAGTTTGTGTGAGACATCTATTCCCGTCTTCTAAGAATGTTTCAATGATTAAAATGGAGTATAGAACAATTAACCATTGATTGGATATGGTACAATATGCATACTTGTATGTTCACTGTTGCATGTTACTCCAATTCCGGGAACCATAGTATGCATACCCGTATGCGTACTGGTTTAACAGTTGACGTCCGGGGACTTAGTATGCATACCTGTATGCGTAATGGCTTAAAAGCTCAAGTCCAGGAATTTAGCATGCATACCCGTTTGCATACTAATTCAACTGAGTTCGGTCGTGAACGACAGTATGCGTACCCATTTGCATACCGGCGGACAGACCAAGTCCGGAACTCTAAGTATGCGTACCGGTTTGCATACTTGAGTAGGTTACGTTTTAAAATCGGTTTATTCATGATCAAATAAATTTATACAATAAGTAATGCAATATTTTTCCAAACTGTGGCTATAATGTTCATGAATCGATTCGAGTGAATCAAAATCAATTTTGCTTTAATTGTGGCTTGTATACTTCTATGAGAATATAAACAATTGAACAACTCTATAACTAGTTTCATTTGAACTAGTTGTGATAAAGATGAACAAGGTTGATATGAAAGTGTTCATATGGCTAACTTCGGTTAACTATTGTTGAGCCAACTAAGTGTACACATTTAGGTACGGTTACCTATATCTAAATGAAGGCACATTTCATTTGTGTATAACAAGCTAAGTTCAATCTAACGGTTGAAAGATATTAACTTGAATCTAATCAGGTTTTCATCTAACGGTGAATATTGAATGCTTTGTTACCAAGGTAACATTGATTGAAAACCCTGATTTGAAGACTATATAAGGGAGAACTCTAGCAACTGGAAACCTAATCCCTACACCTTCTGTGTGATACTAGTTGCGACTAGAGTCGGTTCTCCTTTAACCTAGGTTTTTCTAAAACCATTATAGGTTAATGACTTGAAGACTTCATTGGTATTTTCTCTGTAGTTGCGTGTTGTGATCTTACTTTGCTCTATCGTATTGAGTACTATCTTCTCTAAGATTTGCTCGAGATTCAATCTCCATAGGTAAGATAAAAAGTAGTCACAAACAACTTCATCTCATCGTTTGTGATTCCACAATATCTTGTTTCGCTACCATACGATTAAGATTATTGTGAGGTGATTGATATTACAAGGATGTTCTTTGGGAATATAAGTCTGGTGTATCAATTGGTTCCTGTTAACCTTGATTTATCAAAAGACATAAGTAAAAAACTCGTAGGTATTTCTGTGGGAGATTGATGTAGTTTTAATTGTGATAAGAACGGATTTGATTCTCGGACTCTTTTAAAGATTTGATTTCAGATTAATACAAAAAATACTAAGACAGGCTAATTAAAATTGATTTTGTTTACCAAGGAGAGATTAATCTAGGGTTTTGGAGTCCACTACTTCAGATATTTGTAAACTCAATAATAATTTCTTTGACAAATTACTCCTAATTTACTCAAAACAATTCGAACCCAATCTCATGCTTTGGAAGATATAACATTACAAGCTCTTTTATTGACTTTCGTCACTATTCTTAGACCTAATTCTCCTTCGCCTATAAAAAATCAATAGTATAAACTATTCAAAACAATTAAAATGAGGCATACAAAGAAGAGAGAATTTTTAAGGAATTATTAGCACAAAAGGGGAGTCAATGAGATAAAGAAAATAATTATTTAAATAAACTAATCAAGAAAATAGCTTCCTCCCAAAACCCTAGAAAAGATATTTAGCTACTCATGAAACCAAAATGGAGAATACTTGATTAATCATTGTGTTAAATAATAGAAGTTTGCTTACAACGATATTTATCTGCTAAAAGTCTCCAGCAACTCAGACAGCTCTGGCTAAAAGTGTTATAGCAACTGAAGATGTAAAACGATACATGAATTGTGTTCTTGTACAGCAACAGTATTTGCGACTGTTTCTGGCAGCTCTTTGTTCTTCGTGTTCTTGGTTCACAGTAGCAGCAGCAGAGTTTTTGCAAACTCTGATTTTGTTATTTCTAGCTCTCTATTATTCCTTAGACTCTCCATAAATTCCGTCAAACTCCCAACAACCCTTTTTATACTCATAGCAGCATCAAATATTCAAAATATCTCGGCTTCAATTCATTATTCTTCACGAAATATTTTTTTTTCCTTTTTTACAATACCCTGCGATTTTCTTTCCTTCTATTCCTCTTTCACGTGTCTGCAGCAGTAAAACACTCTCCAACTCGTTGATTACTCATCTCAGACCGATCAAAACCTTCGCTTAGCACACACCAGATTCCAATCATACACAGACAACTCGGAAAGATAAAGTTCGAGTATTTTCTTCCGTATTTTAGTTCTGAACCACGTGAACTCCTCATTCTTTGATTCTGAGTCACCTACCACTCCTGTTTTGATGAAACATGATAATATGAATCCTATCCCGTGAAAAAATCGGACCAGAACTCGGCCAAAATCTCTCACAGAGTCCTGGGTACGTGACATGCCCTAATTTCTTCAAATTTGATTACCCAGCCCAATTCCTTCGAACAAAAAGCCCATATAATTCCTGTTTGTCCCATACAAGTCCATGCACTTAATTTCGGCCATTGAATCTTTTCAGAGAGTCTCCAATAATCGAACCCTGATTTTGTTCTTGGCTGCAAAATATTCCCGCCAAAATGCATATACTGTTGTCTTGAATTCTCGATTATCTAGCCAATTTTTAGTGAAACAAAACCCATTACCAAGCCTGTTAAGCTTAAACGGACAACCCCAACAAGTTTCAGCCATTTAGTCTCATGAAAACCCCTCCAATTATCAAACCCTAATTCTGCAGTTTAGATACCAGTTTTCCCGCCAAATTCCAGATTCAAATTGTTGAAGAAGGTCACCCCTTATCCGAGATGATGGGTTGCCGATAGCAATCAGGGTACCCCATAGTAATCTGGGTCCCCCTATCACATTTCTCCCGGGGTGCAAATGCCACTTTTTGAACCGATTTTCTCCAAAAATGTTTCTTTTCCAAAAACACCTACAAAGACATAAACACCAAAATAAGTACGAAATTGAGTACTAACAATATATAAAATTGAGACAAATTAGATACATAAATGCGTCTATCAAATACCCCCAAACTTATTATTTGCTAGTCCTCGAGCGAATCAAAATAAAATCCTAACTCACCGTCGCAGGCATCACGGTTGCACTTAGCGTGTGCAACAAGCCTTTAAACCCCTAGGTCCGAGTTATAGTCTCGGGAGGGTTTACAAGAGGTGTACCCACAAATTTTTTACTCCAAACCCTAGCTATCTACGTAGAACCTTGGAAGGCACTAAAGAATCTCTTTGGTTGGCATACTCTCATTGACTACAGGAGGAAGTACCCTGATGCGAAATTCCAATTGTAATACACGAGTTTGCACTCAAGCATACTAAAATTCATATATAAGTGACAAAGCTCTACTCAGATAGTCTCACTATGGAAAACATATCCGAAGTCAACAAATTACATGGATAGATTAAGAAGATGGATTTAGAGAAAAACGTAGATGGTTTGATGTTTGACTAAGGTGAACAGTGTTACCCTTATCTGTCTGAAGGCCACTGCCAAGATGAACATATCCTAATGGACTGAGATACCGTCTGACTAATATCAACACAACTGGCATATACAAGGGAACCAGTGGTCAATAATCCTAACTCTAAGTCAACACAACTGGCATATACAAGGGTACCAGTGGTCGACTTTATTGAATTTATTCTGGTTGGTCTGGTTTCAAATTTTTTTTTTTTAAACTGCATGAGTTGATCTTTGGGATCCAAGCGCATGCTTCTAGTCAGCAGATTACATGATAGTTCCCATGGATCCTGTGTTCCACGCTTGTTTAGCGACGGAGACAGGGAAAACACACACATATTGCTATCCAAGTATTAACTTTTTTTTTTTAAATTTTTTTTTTATGGTATCTCAATCACTCTATTTCACTCTAGCAGTGGTAACAACTTGATTCGTGAGCCCCACCTAATCACTTAGATAAACATATTTTTAAAAAGAAAATAAAATAAAAACAAAAGTGAAAATGACTCAACGACATATGGCGAAACTACCATGTTATTTCTAACACCTGAGCTCTGTGCTTTTATGAATAGACTCTTTAGATGTTTCTATCTACTCAGATTGGTTCCTCAACTCCTACAACCAAGATGCTTTCATCCACTTAGATTGGTTAGTGTCATCCTTAATAGGCATAAATTTCTAGGCTCTGGGGTTTAAATTTATTTTTATTTATTTATTTTTATATTTATTATTAAAAACTAGCTCAATGTTTTTCCCCCACCCCCAAACTTAAATATAACATTGTCCTCAATGTTTCAAAATTAAGGTGTAGTACCAAAAAATATAAGTAACAAGAGAATAAAGAGGTAAGTCAGAAAGATAGTACCTGGATAAAACGTAGCAATCCTTCCATGGGAGCAAGAAAGAAAGAAAATAAAAACAAAAACAAAACTAATGTACAACAACAACATAGTCCTCCGGAGGGACCTTAATATCACCATGTATGGGTTGCCTCCCAATAAGCGCTAAGTTTAGTGTTTTCAGCTAGACTTTGTTACCCGTAAAAATTAATCCTGGTATACATGATCTCTCAGCTCCGATTCCTCTATTGCATGACTGGGTAACTCCAAGAATGTTTTCAACCATTGACCGTTAACCTTGAAAGTTTTCTCCGTTCTTAGGATTTTCAACTTCAACTGCACCATGAGGAAAAACAATTTTGACAAAGTATGGTCCGGTCCACCAAGACCTCAATTTACTAGGGATAAGATGCAGACGAGAATTGTAAAGGAGAACTTTTTGACCTGGTTCAAATGTCTTTCGAATAATCGATTTATTATGAAATATTTTTGTTTTCCCCTTGTAAATTTTCGCACTCTGGTAAGAATCATTACGAATTTCTTTTAACTCATTGAGTTGCAGTCTACGGTGATCACCAGCAGTAGATTGGTCAAAGTTTAGCCGTTTAATGGCCCAATAAGCTCGGTGTTCTAATTCTACATGCAAGTGGCAGGCTTTACCGAAGACAAGTCTATACGGAGACATCCCAAGTGGAGTCTTAAAAGCGGTTCGGTAAGACCACAATGCTTCTACTAAGCGCAGAGACCAATCCTTTCGGGTAGGGTTTACGGTCTTTTCTAAAATCTGTTTAATTTTCCTATTAGACACTTCAACTTGGCCACAAGTTTGTGGGTGGTAAGGTGTAGAAACCTTATGGGTAATGGAGTATTTCTTCATGAGCGTCTCGAAAGACCGGTTATAAAAATGGGAACCTCCATCACCAATGATAGCTCTAGGCATACCAAACCGAGAGAAAATATTGTCTCTAACAAACTTGATCACGACGTGGCGATCGTTTGTCTTGGTAGCTATTGCTTCAACCCACTTAGACACATAGTCATCAACTAATAAGATGTAAAATTTGTCATAGGAATTGACAAAAGGGCCCATAAAATCTATAGCCCACACATCAAATATTTCTATTATTAGTATATGACTAAGGGGCATCATATTACGTCGGGTCATCTTTCCTAACTTTTGACATCTATCACAACTTTGAAAAAATAGGTGGGAGTCCTAAAACAGAGTTGGCCAATAAAGACCAGATTGTAAAACCTTTGCAGCTGTTTTCTTAAAACTAAAGTGATCTCCACAAGCTCCAGAATGACAAAAAGTCATAACACTGGAGATTTCATTGTCAGGAATACAACGACGGATGATCTGATAAGGGAAATATTTGAATAAGTACGGATCATCCTAGAAAAATATTTAACCTCAGACAAGAATTTAGCTCTATCCTGTTTAGACCAATGGTCGGGCACTTGACCAGTTACCAAATAATTGACAATGTCAGCAAACTAGGGTAACAAAGAGATGGAAAATAATTGTTCGTCAGGGAACGTGTCAAGGATCGGTCTCTCATCATCTTTAGTCTCATCAAGGATATGGGATAAATGGTCAGCTACTATATTTTCAGACCTTTTCTTATCACGAATATCTAGAGTAAATTGTTGAAATAACAATACCCATCTAATCAGCCGAGGTTTTGAGTCCTTCTTTGAAAGGAGATATTCGAGTGCGGCATGATCAGAATAGACTATGACCTTAGACCCTTGGAGATATGATCTAAATTTCTCCAAAGCAACAACGATGGCTAACATTTCTTTCTCAGTAGTTGTGTAGTTCAACTGGGCATCGTTTAAGGTCCTACTCGCATAACAAATCATACTAGGTGCTTTATCACGTCGTTGGCCAAGGACAGCACCAACCGCATAATCGGACGCATCACACATGAGTTCAAATGGGAGGTTCCAATCGGCTGGTTGAATGATAAGGGCAGAAGTCAACAATGATTTTAGCTTCTCAAAGGCTACAACACAGGCTTTATCAAATACAAAGGCAGTATCTTTAGAAAGTAGGTTCGACAGAGGTAAGGCAATCTTGCTAAAGTCTTTTATGAAACGACGATAAAATCCATCATGGCCAAGGAAAGATCTAACATCTGTTACATTCTTAGGTGGTCTTAATTTTGAAATTAGGTCAACCTTGACTTTATCAACTTTTATTCCCTTAGAGGACACCACATGTCCTAACACTATTCCATATTTAACCATAAAATGTCACTTTTCCCAATTAAGTACTAAGTTATTTTCTTTACAACGTTCTAGAACTAGTGTAAGGTGGTGCAAGCACTCATCGAACGAGGAACCAAAAAATCGTCCATAAAGACCTCAAGAAATCGCTCGACCATGTCTGAAAAGATACTTAGCATGCAACGTTGGAATATTGCGGGTGCATTACACAACCCAAAAGGCATAGCCCTATAAGAAAAAGTACCAAATGGCATGTGAAGGTTGTCTTCTCTTGGTCTTCCGAGGCTATATGGATTTGGTTATAACCGGAATAACCATCTAGGAAGCAATAATGGTTGTGGCCAACTAATCTTTCTAACATCTGGTCGATGAATGGTAGAGGAAAATGGTTTTTCCTAGTTGTTGAGTTCAGCTTACGGTAGTCTATACAAACTCTCCACCCGGTAGTAACACGGGTAGGGATCAATTTATTGTTCTCATTCGCAACTACTGTAATCCCAGACTTCTTTGGGACAACCCGGACATGGCTGACCTATTTACTATCAGATATGTTTGGCAATCTGAGAGGAGTTACTCCAATACACTTTCTAGAGAATCAACCAGACAGTCAGACTCAATCTAGAGTAAAGTATATCAAAGAGTTTAATATCTCTATTTCAACACAATGAAAGTTAAACAGAAACAAGTCCGTAAACTTGATTTTAGTGTGAAGCTCTTGAAACAAAGTCTTTTGTTTTAATCACAACCTATTCAATATCCACCGTGTATAAACCTCTTTAAGCAACAATCACTAAAGGAATATTTCAACACAATGTCCACTTGAGATAAGGTTAGTCCAGACTGGTCTAAGAATGTGAAAATAACAAAATCAATTGTTCAAGATCAATCAAGTCTTATCCAACAAACAAGGTCAGAATTAACTATGATTGATTAACGTACAACCTGTATTATTTCAACTATATAAAATAAATAATATAATGCGGAAAAGAAATAACACAGACACCATAAATTTTGTTAACGAGGAAACCGCAAATGCAGAAAAACCCCGGGACCTAGTCCAGAATAAACACACACTGATTATAAGTTGTTACACCAATTTCCTTCTACATATTCAGACTAGATGTAATAACTGCTTCAGCACAAATAGAACTCCTAGCACAAAACCGATTGTCTTTAGGAATCTTCTCCTTAATCTTCTAGCAGAACCCAAGGCTCTCTTTAAAAGATACAACAACACGATTGATACGATTCGACATTTTTTTTGCACAAAACACCGGTTTGATTTCCCTTTAGATATGAAGCAAGGTTTTGGAATCTTGTGTTCATTTTGATAAAAACAATTACTATGTAAAAGTACTATCAAAACAAACGTGTAGATTAGGGATTATTATACTCTTCAATAAAGGAAGAGAAACCTAATTATTCTACCACAAGAACAACTAGAATAAATCTAGAGATATCTTGTTTAAAAGTTCTCAAGGATTTTTACGAGATGCCTCAATACAAGTTTTCTTTCTAGTCTCTGGTTTCTTCTAACAAGTGTTGGTATACGATCGGAAACTGAAATCTATCAAAACCTAGGGTTTATGATCAACAACTCTTGAATGGTTTTATATCAGAAGAGAAAACCTTAGAATAGACAAGAAGTGAAAAACCTATATTACATGTTGTATGATGAATCACGAAGATTAAATCCAACTCGGCTTTGTGATCCCCAATAAAAATACTTTTATCTCACTGTTGTTCACGAAAAACAGAAGACGTGGAAAACAACCTCAAAGCTTACACCAATTTTCCAAAGGGGATGAAAACGTGTAAACTCGTGAACCCTTTATTTATAGTGAAAAAGATGGCTTAGAAGGTAAGCAAGGGTTTTGATAGACACATTTTTGTGTCTAATTTGTGCTCAATGTTTTGTATTGTTAGTACTCGATTTCGTACTTATTATGGTGTTTTATGTTTTTGTAGATGCTTTTGGAAAAATAAGCTCTTGCGGCAAAATTGGCTCGAAAAGTGGTGTTTTACACCCCATGGTGAAATACTAAAGGCACCCCCGAAATGTGTTAAAGGCACCCCAGAAATGCGCTGAAGGAATCCCAGAAAAATTACTATTTACGCCCAAAAATACTATTTGCACCCAGGGCAAGTGCTAAAGGGACACCCATACAGGATTAGGGGGAGGGCATTTTCTTCCCAAAATTCAAAAATGAAAAAAGGGAAAAATGGCAGCAACAATGGCAGAGTTTTCGATCGGATTTTGGATGAGTTTTTGTGTGATTCAATCGCTGAAACTTCATGGGTAGTTGTGATATGTCCTAACAAAGCTTTTATGGGTGTTTGTTTCGATCGAATTTGGATGAAAAATTCGTGAGAAGAAAACAGGGCAGCACGTACACGGAAGAAAATATTTACGGGATTACAGCGAGTTAGATGTGTGCTGCTCGTGTTTGGAAGAACCTAACCACTATTTGGAGTGTGAAGAAGTTAAATATGGCAATATGGAAGCTTCAGAACGCGTGAAAATCAATATCAGTGAAAATAATTAAAAGAAAATAACCCGAGTAAATGAAGATTATTTGGAGTTAATGGAGGAGATTCAACGTCGCAATCACGTATAAATATGTTCACAAGGTATCATAGAAGGGGTGTAGAGAGTTTGGGGGGGCTGAGGAGAGCCAGAGAAGAAGAAATTCGAGTTTTCCCAAACTCGGTTTCTGCTGCTGCTGATGATGAACATGAGGAACACGAAGAACAGACTCGCCAGGACAGTCGTTTTCCAACAGTGAGAACGACACAAAGGCGTGGGTCGTAGAGATACTGCGTCTGTGACCATTACTATTTATCGTTTATTCTGTGACGCCTTTTGTGCGTCGCAGATTACAGTTTCACACCATTTTCTCTTTTCCTCTCCATTGTAAACATCATTTGAGCTATAAATAAATCTTTTGAGCGTGTTTTCATCATGATGAGCTAAACCCAACGCTGGGACGACGGAGGAAACCAAAATTCATCATGCGGTAAATTCATTTAATTCTTTATTTGACTATTTTCATTGAATTAAAATTAAAAAAAAAAAAATCTTAATTAATTGTCATTTCGTTTGATGGTTTATGCTTAGGATTAATTATTTTGATATGCCATGCTTAAGATTTACAATTAATATTTTAAGAATCTATCTTAGGTAAAGAAATAGAGTCAAAATAGTTGTTGAATGAGCTATAATGGTTTAGAATAAATAGGTGAATCGTATGAATTTGAATATTTGGTGGCATCCTAGTCACAGTACCTCTCGCCCACTTTGTTAACATTATTTGTATATTTATTTTTATTAAATTTAAAAATCGAACCTTCACAAGTCTTGAACGAACTCTACTACTACAACAACTTTTGAAATTCATCAAATTTTTGGCGCCGCCGACGCAGATTTGTACTTAGGTAGAATTTTTAGGTTTTTTTTATTTTATTTGTTCTTTTTACGTTTCTTTGGGTGTGTCTTTGTATTACAGGTTTGAAGTTGGATACTAAAGACTTGGAATCAAAGCTTAAAGCTAAAAGAGAAGGAAAAAGACAAAGCAAAAAAAAAAAAAGAGCGAAAGAAAAATTAAAAAAAAAGAGAGAATTTTATTTTGTTTTTTAGAGACCTTCCATTTTTTGTAATTACTTTTTTTTTATTTCTTTTCTTTTGCACTTTATTTGGACTTTGGACTTGGAATTATTTTTTTTAACCATAAGGAAGGGTACATTAAATATAAAACTGTTTGCAGGGAAGGACGACGATTACAATATCGTATCGGCCCCTCGGGTTCGCACATGACATAGGAGTCGTGGCCCGAGTCGACTTCAGCGATTCTGCGCCCGTCTGGTACGGGAGGTAAGCTTTCGAAACACCCGCGAATCCCCTGTCAGCGGGTTTATTGTATGCCTTAAGGTGAATATATGCTGAGGATTTGAATACGGTTGTTTTAATTTCCTAGTAAAGGGAAAGGCCTGGCCAAATTAAGATAAGGACTCGGATTTCATCACCGTTTCCTTCTTGCCCGCCTTAGCAAAACGAAACCAAACGCGAACCTAAGCTTAAAATTTTGACTAAAACTAGACCTATAGGGTAACGAGCTTAATAGAAAAGTCGTTCGAAAAATATTGGTTACTCTTTTGAGCATACTTTGAAGTTCATAATGGTTTCTGCGAGTTGAATGCGTGACTGCGCCGCTTTATAATACCGGTGAGACCTTGGGTATCAAAGATCCTCGCAACTTCCCTCGTCTCAATTCAACTTACTTAAACTCGGATTGATTCCAGAGATGTTTGCTCAGATTGTAACGAATTCCTTTTCGAAAGATTAGAAGTTGGTCTAGAAACAATCTAATTGGAGCCATCATGCTTGTTGTTTGCTAGATTTTATAGGTTTGATTTGGTCGAGTCAGCCTTGTTTGTGATTGTGTAGAATTCCCTTGAAATTAAGAATGTTGAACTGGTATGATAGAAGCCAATACAATGAATATCGACCTGAATTTGAATATGGACATCATCCTTTTTATGACCATGTTGGGAATAGTGGTTGGGAACACCATCCTTTTGAAGGATATGGGTCATACCATGGTGAGCCCAATTACTATCCACATGCCCACCGGTCATACGAGCAATATTCTTATAATTCCTCTCCTCTCGATGAAGCACGTAAGATACTTGATTCAACGCGTAAGTTAACTGAGTCAACACGTGAGTTTGCTGAGTCAACACGTAGGCTTAAATTAGAGACGGAAGAAAGAACTGCTCGAATTACTCTTGATTGCCAATACATTCTTTCCTATATCACCCGTGAAAATAAGGATAATTTTTATCAAAATGACGAGGTTAGAATTGGTAACACTACTTTAGATGAGGTTCAACCATTTTCATGTTATTATGATGTGGATAGTGTTGATGAAGAATTTGAAATTTGTAGGCATAGTGATCAGGAATTTGTTACTCTAAATGAACTTTATGATGATAGTGTTATTTCTGGTTCAAATCCCGATAATTTTAATGATTATTAACCTATTCAAAAGGACGGGGATTTGATTAGAGACACCACCTCTTTGGATGATGTAGTATTTCCTTTTGATTACGAAGTCGATAATGGTTTAGAGGAACGAGTTTATTTTGAGAATACTGTTTTAGAGTCTAGCGATTTAGAAACAATGGTCTTAGACGAAGAAAATGAACTCGTAGAGCTATTAAATATGAGTGAGGATGCGTCACTTGAGTATAACCTAGAAGAAGCAATTGACTATTTTCAGGATTCCAACGATCTAGAAATTAATGAAATTGTAGCTAGTTTATCTAGAGATACCCAAAAATCTAAGTTTGGGGGTGATTATCATTCCCCTTGTGCCATACCTTTAGCTCTTACAAATATCCCTCAGTCGGGACTTGAAATTTGTGCCCCAACCATCTTACAAGATTATCTTCATACACTTTTTCCTGAACCTAGTTGTGTCCATAGGAGAGCTCAGTTGTTAGAAACCCATCCTATGGTTGATGTGGTTAACCCAGGCTATCATACCAAAATTGACTTTGTTTTCCCACCAAAAACTTTTCTTCCAATTGTGGGAACATATGATTTTCAGATGTGTCGGTTATTAAGTGTTGAGACTAAACCTAATTACTTTAGGAGAGTAGGGTCGACACATTTGCTTAAGGAAGACCGCCTCTTTCTTTGTGGTCAGATGTGTGAGTCAAACCTGATTGAATTTAAGGATCCACAGTTATTTAGGTTATTATTATGTGCTTCTAAGTTTTTACTTGAGTTTTTCCAGACTCTAATACCTGAATCGGATCTTAGCTATGAGGAAATGCATTCCATGAAAATATTTTATCTAGACCCTTTTATAGAACCTGAACCTGAACCACAATTAGATGTAGTTGTCTTAATCAGGAAACTAGGTAAGGGCATGCTAGTCTTGTTCATTTTCTTGGTTTACTGCAGTTTCCTTTGGTCAGCTCTATTTGGTTTTGAAGACCCACAGTTATTCCGGCTACTGTTATACGGTTCGAGTTGACTAATCCTTTCCTAAGTATGGCTGACGACTTTAAACTTAGCACTTCTTGGGAGGTAACCCATACTCATGCAACATGGTAATATCTTTCCTTAACTCTTTTTCTTCAAGTGGTAACAGTTTCTCCTTGTTCATGCTTTTAATTGTATCTTTAGAACATCGAGGACAATGTTAGATTTAAGTTTAGGGGTGGGGAAGAACTTTTTTAGTTGCACTTTTCAAACTTCTAGCGTCACATGGTATCCGGTTATCTAAGTTTACATATTGTTTCTCATCGAAAAGATAGAAATTGGAATGCTAGGGATAACAATCTTTTGAGACATTAGAGAAAAAGACATTGAAATCCTTGAAATTCAGGAGAGAACTTGTTCCTTTTAGAAGGTAACCGTGATGGACCTAACCATACATGATGGAAAGGCAAGTAGGTCAGGAAATGCCAGAAAGACAAAGCAACCTCACAATGTAGTCTTAGTTACTGGATTGCGACTCTCTCTCAGTAGAAACTTATCATCATCAACAAGCGGAGCGACATCAAAATCTATGAAGAAAATTGAAGACGTTTTAGGTTTAGAAGCAACAATAGAAAAGAATAATTCAAAAATCAAAGTTGAAGTTATAAGAGCAAATGATATAAGTTGTTAGAATCCATGATACCAAGACATCACAAGTTGCGAAGATCCAAGTTTTTGAAAGTCCTTCTCTCATGGCCATGTAAATTGTTGTCTTGTAATTTTTGTTTCCAAAAAAAAAAAAAAAAATGAAAAAAAAAAAAAAAACAAATGAAAAAAATCATCGTTACGTTTTGTTCAATAAGGCCAAAGGGAAGTAGAAATTTATAAGTCAAGGAAGAAATCGAAGAGAAGAGTTAATTGTCAAGGTTCTATGAGGTTCGATAGTTTATCATCAACAGTTGAAGACCTAAGAAGACGTTGTTTCTACTGAGCACTATGAGAGAGTCGAAGAAAGATACATTTGGTTGCTTTGTTAGTCCGCTTTCAATCTGGCACAAGATCTTTCTAGCACTGGTTTAACTCATCACACGTAATTAGTCCAGCTGTGTAGCAGACGTCCCTCTCATCTTTATCTCTCTCCTAATCTTATCCAGATGTAAAGCAGCGGACGCATCTTACAATGTTTATCTAGCTGTGCATCGGATATCTCTTTATATAACAGTGTTGCGGATGTGTCTCCCCTTTTCTTCAGTCAGCTTTAGAGCTGACACCTTTAATTTCTCTGGCATTCTAGTTACTTGGAGATAGGATGATAATATGTATGTCCTCATAGCTCTTTGGATACTTGTGACCAATTAGAAGTAATGGTTTTGTGGGTACACCTCTGGTAAACCCTCCCGAGATTAACTCGGTTTTATTTTTTATTAGTTTTGCTCGAGGACTAGCAAATAATAAGTTTGGGGGTATTTGATAGACACATTTTTGTGTCTAATTTGTCCTCAATGTTCTGTATTGTTAGTACTCGATTTCGTACTTATTATGGTGTTTTATGTTTTTGTAGATGTTTTTGGAAAAATAAGCTCTTGCGGCAAAATTGGCTCGAAAAGTGGTGTTTTACACCCCATGGTGAAGTACTAAAGGCACCCCCGAAATGTGTTAAAGGCACCCTAGAAATGCGATGAAGGAATCCCAGAAAAATTACTATTTACGCCCAAAAATACTATTTGCACCCCAGGGCAAGTGCTAAAGGGACACCCGTACATGATTAGGGGGAGGACATTTTCTTCCCAAAATTCAAAAATGAAAAAAGGCGGGAAAAATGGCAGCAACAATGGCAGAGTTTTCGATCGGATTTTGGAGGAGTTTTTGTGTGATTCAAACGCTGAAACTTCATGGGTAGTTGTGATATGTCCTAACAAAGCTTTTATGGGTGTTTGTTTCGATCGAATTTGGCTGAAAAATCCGTGAGAAGAAAACAGGGCAGCACGTACATGGAAGAAAATATTCACGGGATTACAGGGAGTTAGACGTGTGCTGCTCGTGTTTGGAAGAACCTAACCACTATTTGGAGTGTGAAGAAGTTAAATATGGCAATATGGAAGCTTCAGAACGCGTGAAAATCCATATCAGTGATAAAAATGAAAAGAAAATAACCCGAGTAAATGAAGATTATTTGGAGTTAATGGAGGAGATTCAATGTCTCAATCACGTATAAATATGTTCACAAGGTATCATAGAAGGGGTGTCGAGAGTTTGGGGGGGGGGGGGGGGGGGGGCTGAGGAGAGCCAGAGAAGAAGAAATTCGAGTTTTCCCAAACTCGGTTTCTGCTGCTGCTGCTGCTGATGAACATGAGGAACACGAAGAACATACTCGCCAGGACAGACGTTTTCCAACAGTGATAACGACACACATGCGTGGGTCATAGAGATACTGCGTCTGTGACCATTACTATTTATCGTTTATTCTGTGACGCCTTTTGTGCGTCGCAGATTACAGTTTCACACCATTTTCTCTTTTTCTCTCCATTGTAAACACCATTTGAGCTATAAATAAATCTTTTGAGCGTGTTTTCATCATGATGAGATAAACCCAACGCTGGGACGACGGAGGAAACCAAAATTCATCATGCGGTAAATTCATTTAATTCTTTATTTGACTATTTGCATTGAATTAAAATTAAAAAAGTTCTTAATTAATTGTCATTTCGTTTGATGGTTTATGCTTAGGATTAATTCTTTTGATATGCCATGCTTAAGATTTACAATTAATATTTTAAGAATCTATCTTAGGCAAAGAAATAGAGTCAAAATACTTGTTGAATGAGCTATAATGGTTTAGAATAAATAGGTGAATCGCATGAATTTGAATATTTGGTGGAATCCTAGTCCCAGTACCTCTCGCCCACTTTGTTAACATTATTTGTAAATTTATTTTTATTAAATTTAAAAATCGAACCTTCACAAGTCTTGAACGAACTCTACTACTACAACAACTTTTGAAATTCATCAGGTTTTGACTATTTTCCTTTTTAACGACTCTTGTAAATATGAGAGTCTTTCCTAAGTTACAACTCTTGCCAAAATAATTAAATAAATAACTAATTAACAAAAATTGTATTTATGTGAATAAATCACATTTTAACTTAGGCAGGAAACACAAACACTTTAATATGGAAATCAAATATGTTTGGACCAATAGCCATCTTGCCTAAATAAGGAAACATCACAAACTTGACCAAAGATGTCTTTTAGTCACGTAATTGGGCCCAAGTCCGTGAACCATTACAAGCGGCCCATGGACTGTTTCCTACTAACGAACCTTTAGTAAATCACTCATAACTTGATCGTTATAACTCGAAATTGAGTGATTCTTGGCTCGTTTGATTCTTAAGCTCATCCACTATAACATGAGAACCTTTCCAAGGATAAAGGTTATTGTCACAAAATTCGTGGTTCAAATAACCTCAAGTATATATACATAAATGTACATTTACCGTTATCAGAATTGTTCCATAGAGTGAGCATATATCTTGATAGATTAGAAAGGTAAAATTGAACAAGAATCCAAATGAAATCGACCACATATCTTTGTTGATGAAGTACTTGTTGATGTCTTCTTGTAGTCTTCAATCTTCATCCTTTAAGGATAGCTTCGATTTAACTTCTTAGACCTAATCTAGTCCGAAACTATCTTTAGTATGCTAAATCAAGAATGCATTTTGGCAACTATAATTGACAACTAACTTGACATACCAACGCTAGAGGTTTCAACCGAGCAGTGCTCTAACACAACTAAGAATGAGACTTAGGCATCATTTATACTCTTCCGGCTAAGCTGTGAAGCTTACTTGGTACATGGCCCGCATATGTACCTTAAACCAACTACCCCTCCCTATATATGTTTAAAAGACATTTTTACAACTTTGATTGGGGGAGCAAAAATCATCCATCAACTCCCCAGGCCGTGATGGCTGCACCTTACCACCCTGGCCAACAACGATGTACGACCGTGATGGTTGTACATGTCCGTCCGCTGCCAACCCGACGTCCATCCATGTTGGCCGTCCTCTGCCAACCCGACGTCCATCCATGTTGGTCGTCCACTGCCAACCCGACGTCCAGCCATGTTGGCGGTCCGTTTCCAACCCGATGTCCAGCCATGTTGGTCGTCCTCTGCCAACCCGATGTCCAGCCATGTTGGCTGCACATTACCAACTCGATGTCCAACCATGTTGGATGTACATTTTCAAGGCCATCTACCCAACTGGCCTAATGCATCATTTGATGCAAGATTGGCCCTTAGCCAATGTAGCCTCCAACTAACGTCATATTGGCCTTAGCCAATATGCGTACGCGATGTGCCTTACTTGGAACCAAATATGGCTCCGGGCCAATTGCATCTCACTCTGCAAAGAATCTTTGGATAAAGCTTCATCACAAGCAAATGGCGCATCTTTTAGCATGCGCCATGCTAAAAACACAGGGTGTTACAAAGGGTAGCCATTGATTATAACCAAATCCTGTTGGCGCCTGATAATGGCGCAGTGGCGCCATTGGCATATGCCAATGGTATAGTGGCGCCCATTGGAACTGTGTCATGGATAACACAGTTCGTGCATGCCAGTGGCACAGTGGAATAGCCTGTGCATGCCAGCGGCGCGATGGTGCATGTAGTGCCTGGTGTAGGCATGGTCACTAGATTTTGGCACATTGGTGTTAGACTCCAATGTGTTGTGGCAACATCAGTTTCAGTAGTCAAATCAATCCATATGCTCTGTGGAACATTATCTGGCTTGGTTTGCGTATCAACTTTGCCTGAATTAGGGTTTGGCATGCCGAAACCCTAATTAGCGCATATGGCATGCGGCATGCGGTAGGTGGCCGTGGCATGGCTTTTTATACCAACGGTGCCAGAGTCATGCCAGAGGAGCCATAGGCAGGCCACCATGTAGAAACGGTCACAAGAGCGAATATTTCCACGAGTGGCTATGGTGTGGCGCCCTTTTTAGAGTTCCCTAAGTCTGCACGGCTTGTAGCATGTTGTGGTCCCGAGGTGGCATAGTTTTGTTCCACGATTAGAAGTTAGGGTTTCATCTACCACCACTAGAGCATGAACGCGCTTACCGTTAGGCTAGCCAAAATTGAAGTCTGTTGTGATGCTGGTCACGAATAGAGAGTGGGTTGGTATGTTTTGGCATGCTGCCATGGTAAGTGGTACGTTTGGCATGTGCGCCTGGCATGCTCGTTTTGGTACGTTTAACATGCCGTTAGTATGTTGGTGTTTTTTTTTTGCAATAGGGCCGACAAGTATGGGCCCAGCCACATGTTGATGGTGGATTTTCGTTTAAGGCTAAAATTGTAAAAGCCGAAATTATGTGCTAACATCCTTCAAAGGATAAAGCCCCTGATAAAATAGAGAATACTTCTCCATTGAAAACTTGTAGCATTATCAATTAATGCATGACCAGCCTTGTATTTCCTGTATTGATTTACTCTTATCATTATTGGTGCGGCATGACGACTGAGTGTTGCTCTCAGCAGAGCAACACGAATCTCCAAGCATTAAATAAGAAGGCATGTACGAAATACCCGTACATGCTATAACTCTCGGAGTGTTATACTAGCCCGATCGAGCATCTGGACTGTCCGTATCAGTCTCAGAAACGATCACGACCATCCAACTTCACCAGCATGATTGGATGGCTTAGATCGAATCCATAACCCTCAAGCAGGTATTGGAATGTTCAACACCGGACCAATGCGGACCCCGCATGGTCGGCCCACGAAAAAAGGAAGCATAGCTTGCTAAAACGTCCAGCCAAAGCAATATGGACGTGAAACCCTAAATTAGGGTTTGCGGCACATTACATGAGTCGCAACTCAGTCTCAACCATCCATCTTCGCAGGCATAAATGGACGGTGTAGATGTAGATTCAAAGGGCCCAGAACATGTCAACACAATCACCACGGTCCCTCCTATAAACACGACCAATCGGTCAAGACCAACCACAGTTGGTCGTTCCAAACCGTACGCCCAAAGTGGGCATGCCGCACGGCCGGAAAAAAAAACTAATTAGGGTTTCCATTGATCGTGAGCATCCGTTTTCTCCTGATCGAATGGAGGGCTTAGAAGTCGACTGAGCAGGTCCAGTGAGCATAAACATGATCACCGTTGACCCATCTATCTCCACACCCGATCGGCCAAGGCATACCATGCCTGGTCGCCTCGATTCGCACGCCCAAACTGGCATGGTCACACCTCCCAATCACGAACTGATCTTGACCACTCAACTTCACCGGACAAATTGAGTGGCTTAGATCACGTTTCCATGGGACAGTCAGGTATAGGCGTGAACACCAGCCTATCACCTACACGCCGAACCAATCGTCCAGGACCGACCAAGCTTGGTGGTATCGGAACGCGCGCCTGAAGAAGGCATGGCGCATGGCATTTGCGGCACCAAACTTCTGTCGTAATTCAATCCTGACCGCTCCTCTTTGTCGGAAAAATTTAGCGGTCCAGATTACACTTTCACGGGACAACAAGGTATGGGCATGTACAACGGCATGCCGTCTACACACATAA
The DNA here is from genome assembly GCF_003573695.1 of Papaver somniferum. Taxonomy (NCBI): domain Eukaryota; kingdom Viridiplantae; phylum Streptophyta; class Magnoliopsida; order Ranunculales; family Papaveraceae; genus Papaver; species Papaver somniferum. The sequence continues at coordinate 45,277,363 of NC_039366.1, forward strand.
CCAATCAGCCATGCCAAAATCTTGTCCCAAGCTTGGATTCGACCAAGCTGAAAACTGGTGCTTGCGCACCTCTTCCAAAACCCTAATTCCACTAACGGTCGCAGATGAGTGTCTCAAAGATCATCTCGTCCGTCCAACTTCACCGGCTTGGATATACAGCGCTGGTCAGGAGTTAATTGGTCAGTGAGGCGTCATGGTGATCACCACCCGTCACTCTACCACACCATGTGGTCGGCCAAGGGAGGACTTGCTTGCGCAACCTCCAAACCATCACATGAAGTAGGCTGGACATTAAGCTATTTTGAGACGCTCAAACAGCCATGCTTCATACATGCTTAATATACTCGATGCAGTACCTGCATAGAATACACACGATACTTCACAAGTATCGACTTCCTAAACACTTAGTTATCTAATCTAGCATTACATGCTACTTTCTGTGGGTCCCACGTTCCACACACTCGAGACACCAATCATGTCACAAACTGGGGGATACATATTGGGGTATTGGTCTGGCGGTTTACAGCGTGCAGCGTGCAACGCACCATCACAAGAACGTGTCAAGAAGTCATGGACGGTTAGTGATGATGGGAGAAGTGGGAAAGATTAATCGTGTAACACTAACACACGACTCCACTACCCCATCACTCCACTTCCCACGAAATACGAGGTTCAGGCTCAAAGACTTGTATAAATAGGTTCTCCTCCCTATTTCGACAGGACAAGACAACATAAACCAAGTGTTCATACAACCGTATCCAAACATTGGAACTGATAGCTTTCATCCTGCAAGCCAGTTCATCTTTCTGATACAAGTCATAAACAGCCAACACCTTCACAATCTCAACACCTTCTTCGCTTCCCTCCCTAAGATCAACCCCATCTACTTCACTTTGTGACCGAAGCAAGTCTGAAACGGCCATTTCTTGGTTTTGGCCAGAATTGTACAGATTGATTTCTCGAATCACAAAGCACTCCCGTGCAGTGCATTTGTTTAGGGTTTAGATTCATTCCTCATCCATACACCCCAAATTACCAAATTCAGCAGGAATAGTTTTCACCCATAAACACCACAGTGGGAGGTTAATCTATAAAGTCAATTTCTTCAAAATACGATTCTAATTCATCAATTTCGAAGGGGTAGATCTGAGATTCAGTTTAATCATCAACATGTTTCAAGATGGTAGAACTTAGGTCGGGATCAATAATCAATCCTGATGGAGCTCCTGCGGATAACACTCTTGGTATCGATGTACATGTCAGTGGAGCTACTGTGGTCAATACATATCGTGGAACCGTCTCTTCTACCACCAACGCCACCGGAGCAGGAGATATTCCAGTAATTGTAACGCCTCCTATCACCAGAGCCAGAGCAGCCGCGAACCCTGGCATCTCTTCAAGTGTAACACCTCCGGCGATCACCAGAACAACAACTTCCATTCCTTCATCAGGACGGGGAGACGGAGGAGCAAGAGGAGGACCATCTCCAATTACCATCGCAGACTTGATGGAGAGGCAAAAAGCTCTTGTTAAGACTCAAACGGATATGGCTGCAATTCAGAAAAAGGTACTTGATAGACGCATTTATGTGTCTATTTTGTTCTCAATATTCTGTATTGTTAGACTCGATTAAGTACTTATTGTGTTATTTTGTGTTCTTGTAGGAAATTTTAGAGAAATAAGCCCTTGCGGCGAAATGGGCTCAAAAAGTGGTGTTTTACACCCCCAAGATAAAGTATTAAAGGAACCCCAGAAATGCACTGGAAACGTCACAAAAATGTCCCGGAGGAACCAAGAAAAATTACTATTTCCACCCAAAAATTACTATTTCAGCCCCGATTGCTAAAGGGACACCAGAACTGGATTAGGGGGAGGCCGGTTTTCTTCCCAAATTCAAATTCCAAAATTGGCGGGAAAATTTGGTTATTTACTGGCATATTTGCCAATCGATTTTTGAAGGAGTTTCAGGCCGATTCAATGGCTGAAACTCATTGGGTATCTTCTGCTGGGATAGACAGGAAGGATATGGGTGTTGGATGCGATCAAATTTGGCTGGAAAATCCATCAGATGAAATCAGAGCAGACGCGTGCATGGAAAATATTTCACGGGGTTTTGATGAGTTGGAAGTGTGCTGCTCGTGTTTGGATGGGGCTTCGCTATATTCTGAAGTGTGTTTGAGATAAACAAAGAAAATGTACTCACCATTTACAGCTCCAGACGCGTATAGAGATAATTCAGGGAAGAAAATATTCCGAAATATTTTTCTTCAATGGCCGAGTAAATGAAGATTATTTGGAGTTAATGGAGGAGATTCAATGGTTCAATTACGTATAAATAGGTTCCTAATGTGCTACAGAGAGGTTTTCGAGAGTTTGGGGTCGAGAGGAGGTCCAGAGAAGCAGAAATCAAGAGTTGATGAAACTCTGTTGCTGCTGCTGCTGCTGATGAAGAACACCAAGAACACGAAGAACGGACTCGCAAGGACAGTCGTTTATGAACAGTGTCTAAGACGCACAACCATGGGTCGCAACGCAGACTAAACAGCAGCAGCACTTGTCTTTTATCGTTCATTCTGTGACGCTTTTTGTGCGTCGCAGACTACAGTTTTACACCATTTTCTCTTCTTCTCATCATTTGTAAACCATTTTTGAGACATAATAAATTATTTTGAGAGCATTTTTACTATGATGAGTTAAACCCCAACACTGGGACGACGGAGGAGGCCGAGCTTCATACATGGGTAATTTTATTAATTATTTTTAAGACTTTTGCATTAAAAATTAATTGAAATATGATTTGATTAAATTGGGTGTTATTTGATTAGATGGGTCATGCTTAGCTTAGGTGATTTGATGTTCCATGCTTAACATTTACAATCAATGTTTTGAGAATCTACTTTGGCAAAATAAGAGTCCATATATGTTTTGAACGACTATTGTTGAGAATAAATCATTGAGCCCTATGTTATGAAGATTGGCCGAATCATTAGTCTCAGTACCTCTCACCATTGTTAATATTTTTATTGTATATATTTTTTTTTTATTAAGTCTAAAAAAAATCATCCTTCACAAGTCCGAGAGTTTGAACCTCATTACTACAACCCCACGAAAAATCTTAAATCAGTACTCACTTTCCTCAAAACCTTAACTGAACGATTTCCACAAGACTCACGACAACCCCTGGAGCCAACAAGGGATGCCTTCACGTCCAGAACAGGCGTTTCCACTCAGACCCACATGAATGAAGAAACTCGTGTTGTTCCTGAACGCCCAAGGGAGATGGACCGGTCTCCCAACTTCATCACACGTGAAGACCTTGAATGATTTCTCCAAAACCGGGGCAAAGGAAGCATGATGGAGGTGCACCAACATCAGCCGCCGTACCCTCAAGATGTACAACGAATTCCTCTCCCAAGAGGATACACCTCTCCTCAGTTCTCTCTCTATGATGGTACTGGTAACGCTCATGAACACATCTCTCGATTTTTGGAATCATTAGGAGAACATGAATACAATCGTGTTCTCCGCCTGAAAGAATTCTCGAAGTCACTTACGGGAAGGGCGTACACCTGGTACAACAACATCGCGCCTAACTGCATATCCAATTGGGACGGGATGGTCAGTGCTTTCTATAAAAAGTAAATCTTCGATTCCGAGCAGATCACCTTTTCAGACCTGGGGAGAATCTCTCAGCGGTACAACGAACATCCGAACGATTTCGTTAAAAGGTTCAGAACTCAAGCACTAGATTGTCATGATCCGAATATCACTGAACGACAGTTGGTGGAGCTGTGCATCAACGTGATGATACCTATATACCGCGCCCTACTGGAGAATTTGGGGTTTCGGACGTTCTCCGAACTCCATGAAGCTTCCAAGCGTTCAACCACAACTGCCCCAGCGTTACTAGAGAGAACCGGGGTCGTTCGAGACGAAGACCTACATGAGAGTCGAGGAAGCAGGCACCTCACCAACAAACAATACAACACTGGTCCTTCTGTGAGCGTGGTAGGCGAAGGAGGAAAAAAGAAAGCTTCAGCAACAAAACGACAACCCAAGCGTACGGCTCCGGCACAGACGACCTCGTCTCAAAAAGGAGTAGGCAAGACTCCTGCACAAGACACCGAAGATTCAGGCTTCCCATTCCCCATGAGTGAAGTGATGGAACTCTTGGAGGCATTGATTCAAGAAGACGCTATCAAGCTGCCTCCTATCAGACGCCCGCCAACCGAGAAAGATATGGCGGATCCCAAGTACTGTCGCTACCATAGATTTTTCCATCATCCGACTAAAGACTGCAATAGACTGAAGCAGATCTTCAAAGAAAAGATAGAGGCAGGAGAACTCCAGCTTGGAAACGAAGGTGTTCATAGAGATCCTCTCCCTGTCAGGAACTGCATGATTTCCGGGGATTCTGTTCGCAAGACTGTACAATCTATGATGGAACATTTGTGCGAGATCTTGTACTTCTCCAAAGCACAATGCCAGGACATATTTGCAGCCCTCAACCGCGTTGTCTCATGCAGGCGCTTGTATCTGGAAAAAGAAGCGGTCTCGAGACCTCAGTCCTTACTGGAAGATGCAAGCCAGGGAAACTGGGGACTCTTAACCGTTTTTCGTTTGAGGGATATCGAGTTCGATAGCACATTGATCGATACGGCCTCTGAGTTCAACATCATCACTCTCCAGACCTTGAAAGCAGCAAAGATTTCAAAGCAGGAAGCTACTCACAACCCAACTGTGATTAAGACTCCAGAAGGAGAACTTAGAGACGCATATGGATACATCGATCTTGAAGTTAAATTGGGTGACGCCCTAACGCAAGCAAAGTTCTACATAGTCAAGGAGCATCCTAATTACGACATGATCCTAGGACACTCTTGGATACACGACAACAAGGCAACACTGGAAGTTTGTCCTCTATCGGCTTCGGTACCCGAAAGGATATCCAACAAGCCGTCTGGACCTGGGGACTGTCTGTTGCCGCACCACCTACAGCTTGCAAACGTGATACAACTTCCTGGAGAGAGCCCGTCAGCGTACATTAAAAGGTTCCGAGCCCAAGTAAGTCTCATCACACAATCCTTTTTGCAACCAATCACTCCTCACTCTGACAAGCAATGGGGACTGGTTCCGACTAATAAACCAACCCCGACTAAGAGATGTGAATGGGAGTCCGGCCCCTTCAAGCGTTTTATCAATATCTTAGAGGCTGTCTCGGTCAAAGACGATAAAGCTAAGGTCCAGGAATCTGCACGACCAAACCCATTTGGAATTGGAAATCTGGTGACGAAGACGACTACATTCAAGGTTGGGAGCATGACGGTGAAAGTAACGAATCACCTGGCTCACCCACTGAAAGAGAGGATGAACCATACCTGGTAGCAGACGTTATCCTAGGAGGCTACTGCAAGCTTATCAATGCTGACATACTGGAAGGCGTAACGATTCACTCGTGATGGCTCAAACCCTACCGTACTTAATACGTTGTGCTACCACTTTCCAGCGTCCTCTACACTTTAAAACGCTGTGCTGTTTTCTCCAGCGTGTCTTTTTACAATTACCTTCTCATGTCATATTTGTAATTCCTCTAGAAAATGATTGCAATACTTGCATTCATAATTAGGGTTTCAATTTTCAATTTCAAATTAATTGAAGTACTGTTTCCATCCAAGAACTTCTTTACCCCTAAAGGAAGACACAAAGTCCTGAGTCAGCCTAAACCCATTAGAGCAAAACAGAGAAGGAAACCCTAAGCAAACATTTCATAAGAATTCAAGGAAATAGAATATGTGCGGAAAAAGAAGATGATTTGAGTCATTCTCCCAGCAAGACCAGGGAGATCTCACGTCAGGAGCACATACAGGTCCGTGGTATTCCATTATGACATTATTTCTTTTATCAGGAAGAATCACATACATATGAAGGCACACCATTGCGCCTGAAAAGGTTCAGATGTAATCTTAACAAAGGATTATAACATAAAAACCTTTATTCAAGCAAGCAAAACAAAAAATCCTGGACTCAGCCGCCACTGAGTACAAGGAAGATGTATATGAATTACGGGAATGTATTTAAAGAGAAAGAAAAGCAAAAGCCTAGTCGTCAACAAGGTCTACCGTGTCAGCACCACTACTAGGTCCTGCTTCAACGCCATCACCATCGTGAGCCGTTACTGCTTCTTCCTTCGGATCTGCCTCAGCTTCCGCTTCAGATGTTTCTACAGCAGCACTCTCCACCCCAACTTCGTTAGCAGGAACAACTTCCATGTCTTCCTCAAAGGCCACAACAACGTTAGGGATTGTATTGACTACTTTCAGACGCTCAGGTTCATCTGTGTCAGAATCAAGGATTATCACACCGTCGTGGATTGGATAATCACATTTATATTCACCAAGAGGTCGTTTGTGTTCAACCCTCCACCTCTTTAACCGTGCTGCAAACCTCTCTGCCCTTGCGCTCACTGAGGCTTGCAACACTTCATCATGCCTCCATTGCTCTTCCATGTCGATTGCAGCTGAAAGGGCATAGATACGTCCCCTGACAATACGCAGGTGCAGAATGGACATCCCCTGTATAGCACGACCAACTTCGCGAAGTGGGAGATCGATTTTAGCCATTACTTCTTCGTGCGCATCAGCTCCGGGCTTGTCGACTTCGAAACTTTTTTCTGGAGAAGTTACAGAATGGTCATCGTCCATCGCTTCCATGATAAGCTGCAAAGAAGAAGAAGTTATGAGCATATAAAAAATGTGTGTATATCATCATCAATCAAATCATAAGATCACATAAGTGTGGAGAAATACCTGGATATACGACTATGGATGAGAAGAATCCTTGGAATATATATCTTGCAAGTCAACAGAATCCCAGGAGAAGAGAAGTCTTTACTGGCACCTATGAAGGCTACTGATTTGGGATAATGATCAACGAGGCTAATCGGATATATCTGGTAAAAGATGTCGTGCAATGGAGGAGAGTACACCCAGTTCAAGAAGTGGGCCAAGCTCTGTCCAGATGTACATGGAGGAAACCAAAAGCGACTCGCCTGACCAAGTCATGCCTCCTTCATGACCCTAATCAAGACTTCCAGGACATCATCTGACGATCTATGTGGTAAATACGTATTTACTTTACTTTAGCTTAATTGTTTCAGCATACAAAACCGTCACCATCTCATGCCTACCCCACAATAGTGTAACCATTACGTGCTAGGCAGGGAACTTAATGTTGATGATGGATTTTCGTTTACGGCTAAAATTGTAAAAACCGAAATTATGCGCTAACATCCTGCAAAGGATAAAGACCCTGATAAAATAGAGAATACTTCTCCATTGAAAACTTGTAGCATTATCAATTAATACATGACCAGCCTTATATTTCCTGTACTGCTTCACTCTTATCATTATTGGTGCGGCATGACGACTGAGTGTTGCTCTCATCAAAGCAACATGAATCTCCAAGCATTAAATAAGGAGGCATGTACGAAATACCCGTACATGCTATAACTCTCGGAGTGTTATACTAGCCCGATCGAGCATCTGGACTGTCTGTATCAGTCTCAGAAATGATCACGACCATATAACTTCTCCAGCATGATTGAATGGCTTAGATCGAATCCATAACCCTCAAGCAGGTATTGGAATGTTCAACACCGGACCAATGCGGACCTCGCATGGTCGTCCCCCGAAAAAAGGAAGCATAGCTTGCTAAAACGTCCAGCCAAAGCAATATGAACGTGAAACCCTAAATTAGGGTTTGCGGCACATTACATGAGTCGCAAACAGTCTCAACCATCCATCTTCGCAGGCATAGATGGACGGTGTAGATGTAGATTCAAAGGGCCCAGAGCATGTCAACACAATCACCACGGGCCCACCTACAAACACGACCAATCGGTCAAGACCAACCACAGTTGGTCGTTCCAAACCGTACGCCCAAAGTGGGCATGCCGCACGGCCGAGAAAAACCTAATTAAGGTTTACATTGATCGTGAGAGTCCGTTTTATCCTGATCGAATGGAGGACTTAGAAGTCAACTGAGCAGGTCCAGTGAGCATCAACATGATCACCGTGGACCCATCTATCTCCACACCTGATCGGCCAAGGCATACCATGCCTGGTCGCCTCGATTCGCACGCCAAAACTGGCGTGGTCACACCTCCCAATCACGAATTGATCTCGACCACTCAACTTCACCGGAAAAATTGAGTGGATTAGATCACATTTCCATGGGACAGTCAGGTATAGGCGTGAACACCAGCGTATCACCTACATGCCGAACCAATCGTCCAGGACCGACCAAGCTTGGTGGTCTCGAAACGCGCGCCTGAAGAAGGCATGGCGCACGACATTTGCGGCACCAAACTTCTGTCGTAAATCAATCCTGACCGCTCCTCTTTGTCGGACAAATTGAGCGGTCCAGATTACACTTTCACGGGACAACAAGGTATGGGCATGTACACCGGCATGCCGTCTACATACATACCCAATCGGCCGTGCCAAAATCGTGTCCCAAGCTTGGATTCGACCAAGCTGAAAAGTGGTGCTTGCGCACCTCTTCCAAAACCCTAATTCCACTAACGGTCGCAGATGAGTGTCTCAAAGATCATCTCGTCCGTCCAACTTCACCGGCTTGGCTATACAGCCCTGGTCAGGAGTTAATTGGTCAGTGAGGCGTCATGGTGATCACCACCCGTCACTCTAACACACCATGTGGTCGTCCAAGGGAGGACTTGCTTGCGCAACCTCCAAACCATCACATGAAGTAGGCTGGACATGAAGCTATTTTGAGACGCTCAAACAGCGATGCTTCATACATGCTGAATATACTTGATGCAGTACCTGCATAGAATACACACGATACTTCACAAGTATCGACTTCCTAAACACTTAGTTATCTAATCTAGCATTACATGCTACTTTATGTGGGTCCCAAGATCCACACACTCGAGACATCAATCATGTCACAAACTGGGGGATACATACTGGGGTATTGGTATGGCGGTTTATAGCGTGCAGCGTGCAACGCGCCATCACAAGAACGTGTCAGGAAGTCATGGACGGTTAGTGATGATGGGAGAAGTGGGAAAGATTAATCGTGTAACACTAACACACGACTCCACTACCCCATCACTCCACTACCCCATCACTCCACTTTCTCCACTTCCCACGAGATACGAGGTTCAGGCTCAAAGACTTGTATAAATAGGTTCTCCTACCTATGGCATGGCCACACTCCCTCTCATTGATGCTCCTACTCCGCGACTCCGTTATTCTCTGTTTTCTGATTTTTGGTAGGACTTTGCACCTACTGATCCACGACAGGTCAATTGCTTAGTTGCTTATGCATAATTTCGACCAACGGGGCCTAATATCACGCGCAGGGCAAAAAACCCTAATTTTTTGCAAATTAGTTTAGATTCATGAATTTTGTGAATTATCACAAAATTGATTGAATTCTATGTGTTGACACTGAATTATTTATTTACAGAAAGCAGTATGCTTTCTGGTTGAGTACTTTGTGCAAGGACCTTAACCTTGGTACTTGGAAACTTGTGCTACTCTGCTACGAGTGGACACAAATCCGTCATGCCATACCAATATTAAGGGTTCAGCCGGGAAACATAGCACCGGAAAAGTACTCAGTGGGTATATTAGCGAATAATATAGACAAGATGCTGAAATTTACAGAGTATCTGGGATTGTTGCCACATGCACCGGTCTGGATAAATTTCATGCAAATATATTGAATGGATCAATATATGCGCCAGTGGAGAGGTTGTCTCTCGTCACTTTTACATGGCTCTGTTTCCTTGCAGAGTGACGGCACATTAGATGCAAGGTTTTACAAATTTAACCCTGAACTAAAAACCACCATCAACACCTTCCAAATGTGAGGTTATTCGCTGCACAAAATAGTGAAACCATGATCATCTATTAAGTCAAATGGTTATGTTGGTCTTAAGTCTATGTCTCTCCCCAAATCCACAAGGTTAAATGACTTTTTTTTTCCTAATTGTTGGATTGATCAAAGCCTTTAGCTTGGGTTGAATTATTTTATTCCAACCCCCTGGTTCTGTCCATGTTAATAAAAGTAGACTATGTTATCCATCATCATTGCATAATAATTACGTTAAATTATTTAATAAAAAATACGTGAGACGGTGCGAAATTGCTCACTGGCCACGCTTCTCACCAATACTTGTCGCCAACATAGCACCAACCACTACTACTGTTATTACTGAAACATCTTCCATCACCCAGTAGCGGAACCAGGATAAAATTTGAGGATGACTAATTTAATTTAATTTTTAAATATGTCAATTTTTTCCTTCTAAAAACACTTCCAAAATTGACGATCTTTAGTTTGGACATTAAACTATTGCGATTTTTAGGTACTTATGGTGGTTAAATTCGAATGACAGAAAAAAGAACTAACCTTATATTAGCACGGGTATACAAATTAGTTTTACTATATATAATAAGTTACAAGGTTTTACTATATACACAGTCAGTTAAAAAAATCAAGTTTCCCTGTTCTTATCCGGAAGTTTGCTAAGTTTAGGCTAGATAAAGAACTTTGTTTTATATTATAGATACTTTTCTTGATAGTTTTGTTGATACGAGAAACTTGATTTTGATACATGGAAATTGTTACAGGTCAAAGCCATTTTTTAATGTTGCGACCGGTCGTTGAAGCCCCAACTTTGCAACGCTAATGTTTTCGTTGCGTAAACCTACAACACCGTGTTTCGTAAGCCATTTGTTGTTGCAAGCCTATTTTGTAACAGAAAATTGGAACCCGTTGCCAAACCAAGAAAGTGATGTAGCGAGAACGCAGAAGTTACAACTTTATAACCATCAATAACAACTAATTGTTCAAGCTTTTTTGATTTGGCCATCAACATAATCATATAAATATGTATTCATGAGAATAGATTTATAATATGTCACATTACAACCTAGCGCAACGTGATTAGTTATTTAATATACCATTTAAGAAACCAACATCACCAAGATTCACAATACAAATTGGCTTAACATATATGTCACAGTTTATATCTATATTACAAAATTTAAAAAGTGATAAACCCACTTTTTGTGGAATTGAGAAGTATTTTAAAGCCGTTGTTATGACAATATAAGTGCATAGTTGGAGTAGTATCAATGTGGGGGGAAAACAATACCTTTTGAAACCAGATAGACGAAATCGAGCCTCCAACAAGGGAAAAATATCGTTTGGTCCTTTTTTAGGTGGGGCCATGTATGTTTGGTCCTTTTGCAAAACGCCTTTACTATTTGGTCCATAGTTATTTAAAAATATAATACAGACAAAAATACCCTTTTGTGTTAATTTTTACTTATTTTTTTGTAGCAGTTCATTCTGTGTGATGAACCATCAAAGTTCATTCTTACAAATGAAAACCTAATAAAAACCAAATTAAATCACATATGAACCAACTTCATTATTTCATTATAATTCTACAAAATTTTTATTATTAAGAACAAACCAGAGTTCATTTCTGGAATGAACTCCTTATAAAACCTGTATAAACCAGAGTTCATTTCTGGAATGAACCCCTCATAAAACCTATATAAACCAGAGTTCATTTCTGAAATGAACCCCTCATAGAACCTATATAAACCAGAGTTCATTTCTGGAATGAACCCCTCATAGAACCTATATAAACCAGAGTTCATTTCTGGAATGAACTCCTGATAAAAACCTATATAAACGATTATGTTCATCAACAACAGAGTTCATTCCAAAAATGAAGTTCATTTCAGTAATGAAGTTCATTCCAGGAATAAAGTTCATCTTAAGCAGCAGCAACAACAACAAAACGCATAAAACTTCATCTTCAACAACAACAACAGATTTCTAGGATTTGACGAGTTCACCTTCATCGTCATCTCCAATCGCAACAACATCAAGAAAACCAAAAAACCTAATTAAATCTTCAACAACAACAGATCTATCTTGAGTTCGTCTTCATTTTCATCACCAATCGCAACAAACATCAAGAAAAACAAAAACATAATTAAATCTTTAACAACAGCAGATCTATCTTTGACAACAACAGTAGTAGAAGATGAGTTCGTTCCATCAAGAAAACACATCAAAATCTTCATCACAAACCAGAGTTCATTCCTGAAATGAATTCTGTCATCTTCATCTTCTTTATCAGCAGCAGCAACTCATCTTCATCATCTTCATCCTCTCCATCATCAGCAGCAACAACAGACGAAAAAACATCAAAATATTCATCACAAACCAGAGTTCATTCCAGAAATGAACTCCATCATCTTCATCTTCTTTTATAGATCCGAAACTTACCCAAGCATGTGAAGATGATAAAGGTTCATCATCATCATAAATAGCAGCAAAATCTTCATCTTCATCATCTTCAACACAAACAGAGTTCATTCTTTACATGAACACAAACCTTCAACAACAGCAGGAACAAATCAAAAAAGAAAAGAACAACCAGATCTTTAACAACCCCGAGTTCATCATCATCATCTTTAACAACCAAATCTGTTTCATCGTCATCTTCATCAAAACAGATGCAACAACAAATTAAAATCAAGAAAAACTCGTTTTCATCATCGTCGTCTTCATCAAACAAAAACATAAATAACACGAGTTCATCATCGTCGCCTTTATCAAACAGATCTATTTCATCTTCTTCTTTATCAAACAGATGCAACAACAGATTAAAATCAAAAGGAAAAAAAAGAAAGAAAAAAAAAAGAAAGAAAGTAGATCTGAAAAAGAAAAGAAGATGAGAAAGAAAGTAAATCTGAAAATGATTTATCTCTCTTGATAATTGAGTATATATGCATAGGGTGACGTCATGATGATGTAATTGTCCTAAAAGGGTATTTCTGCCACTACATGATGACATTTACATCATCCATGATGTCATCCTAGGACCAAACCATTATTTTTAGGACCAAACTATAATATATTTTCCCAAATAGGACCAAACAGACACATAACTGGATCAACTGGATTAGACTCATCCTAATATATTATTTCTACGACCTAATGGTATTTCCTACCTCCAACAACGCCTTCACTAACAAGTTGATCTTGAATCCATAAGCTCCTTGCATCACATGGAAACATCTCGAGAATTGAATGCGCCAATGAAGAATAAACGGTGAAGCAGTGGATAATATCTCAAATCAACTTTACCCTAAAACGAGATATCTAACACTCGCCTAGGATGCTGACATGTGTAAAGGGTGGAGAAGATCGACAGTGAAATTTGAAATAGATAGGGATACGTCTAATGAAAGTCACGGTCAGATTCGCGGAAGACCAAATGGACCAAGTACGTAGCGATATAGGATTTTCCTTGGTGGATCGAAGAATAGTAGTCTCAACGAACATTAATCTCATTGCCTGACGGGCCCAATCATCTCTTCGTTAGACCTAGCTCCCAGCGATCGAAGTGAGCTATCATGCACTCTTATAATCTCACTATGCTAGATTTTGTGCCGGTGATACGCACCGGGCGGCTCCGCAAGCCATCCAATTTGTTGTGCATTTTTTCATTTGGTGTTGCGGAGCGAAGCCCTGCCTCGTTGCTTAGGACTTTTGATTTGGTGTGATTCGGCTTTGTCTCGCCCCGTTGTTTAGGATATTTGATTTGGTGTTTTTCTTTTATTTGCTTAGGATACTTTTTGTTTCTCACTTTGTCGTGCATTTTTTCATTTGGTGTCGCGGGGCTCCGCCCCGCTCCGTTGTTTAGGACTTTTGATTTGGTGTGTTTCGGCTTCGTCTCGCCCCGTTGTTTAGGATATTTGATTTGGTGTTTTTTTTTTTAATCTTTGTTCAATAAAAATAGAGTCCGAGATGTAAAAAGTCCAAGCCGGCAAGCATTATTTTTATCTTTTTATCTTTTTTCCATCTCTGATCTTTTCCTGTAGGCATGAAGAAAAGTAATTAGCATTTGGCGTTAGTGATTTAGTGCTAAGTATTTATCATAAGTTTACAGTAAAGCTTCTGGACTTTTGATTTGTGTGGAGATATAATCAAAATAAAATAATTTTAAATCAATAGACACAGGCGGTATCAGTAATTTTTTTTTTTTGTAAATAAGGCATTGTATTAAAAATTAGGATTCTGAAAGAGTCACTATTACAGGCAAAGTAGATCCATCTAATATGGGGTTTAAGGGACTCTCAATATTAGATTTATCTACTAGAAGTTGCTTCTTACTACATATTGGTGAGATTTGTTCCCATTCCAAAGAGTTTGTTAAATTTGTAGCAAATTTGGCTAAACTATCATCCACTTGATTTCCTGATCAAGGCACAAAGACAAAACTCAAAAAGTTGTTACAAAAATTAGCTAGTCTATGAGCTTCTCGCATATACGCTTTGGCTTTCCAAGAAACGTCTGCACTATGTCTATCAATGTAGTTAAAAATGCTTTCACAGTCTCCTTCAATACTAAAGTCTTGTAGATAAAACCCATTACCTAAAAATGCGGTATCAGTAATTTGTCTTCAATTAGCTTGCAAATCTCATGTAGATAAAACCCATTACCACCAGCAAATTTAATCCACCAACGCCTGTGTCTATTGACCAACCAATTCTCATTTCTACCACCATCCACCGATTGCAAAGCTAAATAGCAAACCCCGCAACAAACCCAGATCAACATCATTCCCCATTCCCCAAATCTGACTGCCGCAAATTTATGTCTTCAACTGAAATCTCAAGAACTCATAATTTAGATTCACAACTAACCCAAGCTGTCTGAATCGTCATTGCAGCTGCAACTTCGAGAGCAGCAATCCATAAATATCCACAATAAACACTAATGCCATTAACTATCCAAGCATTGGAAGTTTGATCTAAAAAGAGTTAGGTCTTCACTTTGACGGATGTATTATCCATAAACAGAATGCTTGAAACAAAATATAAAAACCAAAAAGTTAGTTTTTCCTCGAGGATCACCCAAGCTTTTCCTTAAAGGTCACATTCTTCGCGGGGTTAGCAGCAGAATTACGGTAAACCACTATGAATTTAAGTGATCTCCTCTACAGTTATTATCCTCCCTTAACCATGGAATTCCTATATATTCCAATAAACTTTAATGAAATTGGATCACAAAACCAACTCTTTTCAGATACTTGAATTACCTACTTAAACCTTCTCATAGATTTATTGCTAGTGATTTCCGTTTTTGATGAAAAAACTTTATTACCCAACGAAATTTATTGTACAAAAATAAAAGCACAAAATAGAGTATTACATATTCTTGCTAGCTTGTCTAGCGTACAACGCATTAGGGTGTGCTTGATGAACTCTCCCGAAGGAATATCCGCAAACTCTAGATGTGTAGTATTTCTTTCAAATCTTCTTCCTGCAACAGAAAATAAAAAAAATCATTAATTTATTATCAATAAACTACATCTTAATGTTTTAGTCACCCAACAGTCTCAACTCTGGTGCAATAGGCCAAGGAAATAGTGCCTGGAGTTTACCTTGAACAAAATGTGAATAAGACATAAGATAAACATGACAATCAGAACATATGGAACAACTACCATTATGTCATGTACCTAAGGGTTATTGTGTGGAGTGCATCTACTGATAATAAGCTGGTTGGTAGCCCTGAATAATTAGCATGGGGTAGTTAGTATTCTTATCCTCCTTCAGTAGGATTACGACACGTGTCTCGCACATATTGGTCCTTCTATTGACCAGTATTTTCTTCTTCATTAAATGTGTAAGAACAGACCCTAATTGCGGCAAGTTTAATGAATGAATCTGAGTATTGTTGTTTACCATTTTTGGCTAGTTTCTCATAACAAGAGGGCTCAGATCGTGAGGTTTGAGAATTTATCCTTTCATTTCATGTTTGATTAAGTAGGAACATAACAATTGGTATCTAGATCCGTTTCTTTCCTGATTCACCATGGGAGGAAGTGGAAACCCAACCTGCAAGGATTTACAAGATAAGTATGATACACAGCAGCGACAGATCGTTACGATTCAATCTGATTTACGCTCAATCAAGGAAGCAATGATAACTAAAGAAGATTTGAAAGCACAAATGGAGGTTTTTGCAGAATTTTTTTGTTCAACTTACAAAAATCAAGACGATTCAAATCGAGCAGAGTCTTCTCACCAGCGTAATCCCCATGAGGATGATCGATATACGTTTGGAGCACACTATGGACATCGAGATGTTCATCCTTCACCTCGTATGCCTAAGCTTTATTTTCCGCGCTTTGATGGTGATAACCCACGGGGCTGGATTGAGAAGTGCAATCATTACTTTCATCTTCATGACATTAGGGATGAGACACAGAAAATCAAAATGGCGTCTATGCACTTCGAGGGTAAGGCTGAAAAATGGCTCTATAACCTTCAATCTTTTCGTACTGTTATTACTTGGTCTGAACTCACTGAACAGGCTTGCATCCGATTTGAAAATCCTGCTAATGAGAATATAGTTGATAATTTCAATAAATTGATGCATAAAACTATTGTTGATGAATTTTTTGAGGAATTTGAGTCTGCTAAAGCTCTATTACTCAGCATACACCCTGATCTACCTGAGAGCTTCTTTATCAAAAGTTTTATTGGTGCTCTCAAAGAAGACATTCAACATTCTGTGCTGATGTTCCACCCAACTACCCTGATGAGAGCTTTCTCCCTAGCAAAGATGCAGGAACAAACTGTTTTGTCGCAACAAAAACTTTATAAGCCTACACCCAAGCCTTACTATAACAGTTATTCTTCATCTAAAACTATCAATTCTCTACAAGCTCCAAAACAGTCCAACAGTACTCCCTCCTCAATTAAACCATCTTCAGTCACACCACCATCTAAACCACACACCTCCTCTCTTCCCCCTATCACTAGACTTACTCCTGAGAAAGTCAGAAAGAGGAGAGAACAAGGTCTTTGTTATAATTGTGATGCAGTTTATAGGCCAGGCCACATTTGTACCATACAACAGCTTTTCATGGTTGATACTGCACCACAACTTCACCATGAAGAAATTTTTGAAGCCCATCCTTCTGAAGATATTGCTTCTCCAGTGGAGTCTGATATGGAGATTTCATTGAATGCTCTCATTGGACAAGTTAATGGGGAAACTATCAGGATTCCAGGCCTTCTAAACAAGCACTCCATCTCAGTCCTCATTGACACTGGCAGCACTCACAGTTTCCTTGATAGTGACTTGGCCAAGAAATTACAATGCTCAGTTGAACCCACGGCACATATGTTGGTCACTGTGGCCAATGAAAACAAGACCATTAGTTCTGGTGGGTGTTCTAAGCTGGGATGGACTATGCAGGGTTACAAATTTGGTGCTCCACTGAGACTCTTACCTCTTGGGGGCGGTGACATGGTGCTGGGAGCAGACTGGCTCAAACAACTAGGTGATGTTGTTTTCTATTTCCCTAAACTTACAATTTCTTTTAAACACAATGGGAAGAAAATTACACTCTCTGGTTCTCATGGAAAATCTTTTTTATCTATGATGAGTGGTAATGTCCTAAGGTCATTTTTCACTAAGCATTCACATGGTCTTTCTGTCAGCTATTTTCTATTTCCACCTCTTTATCTCCAACCCCAGTACCACCTCAGATATCAGCACTTTTAGAGCAATTTCAAGATATTTTCTCAGAACCAACTAAGCTTCCACCTCAAAGGAGCTTAGATCATACTATCCCACTTAAACCTCATTCTAAACCATCCAATCTCAGACCCTATAAATGCCCCTATGTTCAAAAGGATGTGGTGGAGGACTTGATCAAAGACATGTTGCAATCTGGCATCATACAACATAGCCATAGTCCCTTTGCTGCTCCTATCCTATTGGTAAAAAAGAAAGACAATTTTTGGAGGTTTTGTGTAGACTATAGAAGGCTCAATAGCATCACTATCAAAGACAAATTTCCTATTCCTGTTATAGATGAACTCAAGGGTGCTGTCTGGTTTACAAAAATTGATTTAAGGTCTGAGTACTATCAAATCAGGGTCTACTTTAAGGACATTTACAAGGCTGTTTTTAGAACACACCAGGGCCATTATGAGTTTAAAATAATGCCCTTTGGATTAACTAATGCACCTGCCACTTTTCAAGCTCTCATGAATGACATCTTTGAAGATCACTTGAGGAAGTTCATACTTGTGTTCTTTGATGATATCTTGGTTTTTAGTTCCAGCTTGGAGGATCATCTCAAACATTTGGAAATCACTTTGAGCATTCTGATGACTCATCAGCTGTTTGCCAAACTCTCCAAATGTTGTTTTGCCCAACAAGAATTAGAATATTTGGGTCATATCATCTCTTCTGAAGGTGTCAAAGCTGATCCTTCCAAAGTTTCAGCTATGACCACATGGCCTACACCTTCAAATATCAAAGATTTAAGGGGCTTTCTTGGTTTGACTGGTTATTACAGGAAATTTGTCCAACACTATGGGATTATCAGTAGACCCTTAACTAACTTACTCAAGAAGAATGCATTTCAGTGGACTCCAGCTGCTACTCTTGCTTTTCAGCACCTCAAGACAACAATGTCTACTACTCCAGTGCTGGCTCTCCCTGATTTCACAAAGGAGTTCATTCTTGAGGTTGATGCTTGTGATAATGGTATTGGTGTTGTCTTATTATAAGAAGGCAAACCAATTTCTTTTTTCAGCCAACCTTTGGGTCCCAAAGCAAGTGCTCTATCCACATATGAGAAAGAAATGATTGTCATTGCTCAAGATGTAACTAAATGGAGGCATTACTTACAAGGCCATCACTTTATCATCTCAACTGACCGTCAAACTATTAAGTACATTCTGGAACAGAAAATTAGTACAGTGCTTCAGCAAAAATGGCTGATTAAGTTACTTGGTTTTGATTATGAAGTCAAGTACAAAAGAGGTGCAGAAAACAAGGTAGATGATGCCTTGTCGAGAAGACCACACCTGCCTGCTGAGTGCAACATGCTAGCCATTTCCACACCACTATGGGCTTTGGACATTATTACCAGCTATGTAGATGACCCCAAAGTTCAACTCATTCTTCCTCAGCTTCTAGTGAATCCTTCTGCAGTGCCACATTTTACTTATAGTGAAGGCATATTGAGATACAAGAACAGATTGTACATTATCAGTGGAGCAAATTACTAGACAAACAATTCTAGCTTCTGTGCATTCTTCTTCAGTGGGGGCTACTCTGGTATACAAGGTACTTATGTCAGAGCCAAAACTTACTTTTTCTGGCCTAACCTGAAACAAGATGTTTTGCTTTTTGTCTCATCTTGTGACATTTTCCAAAGAAACAAAAGGGAGCATACATCACCTGCTGGCTTACTGCAACCTCTCCTAATTCCTGACTCAGCATGGCAACACATCTCAATGGACTTCATTGAGGGCTTACCTGCAAGTGAGAAGAACTGTCATTCTGGTGGTAGTTGATAGATTGACTAAATATGCACATTTCATTTCTTTGATTCGCTCATACACAGCCATTACAGTGGCAAAAGAATTTATCAACCAGATTTTCAGGTTGCATGGCTTAGCTGCTTCAATTGTCTCTGATAGAGACAAGGTCTTCACCAGTTTATTTTGGCAAGATATTTTCAAAGCTCTCAGCACCATCCTCATGCCTTAGCACAGATTATCATCATTAATCTGATGGCCAGACAAAGAGAGTTAATGCTTGCTTAGAGAATTATTTGAGATGCATGACTGGTCATAAACCTAAGCACTGGTTCAGGTGGCTTCCACTAGCTGAATGGTGGTATAACACCAACTTCCACACCAGCATCAAGATGTGCCCTTTCAAGGCTTTGTATGGTTATGATCCACCTCATCTTGCTTTTCCCTCCACAACCATCACATCTATCAAAGTTGTTGAAGATTACTTGAAGCAGAGAGATTCTACTTTAGATATTCTCAAGGAGTCACTACACAAGGATCAAGAAAGGATGGTACACTATGCCAATGAAAGAGGGTTGATAGGTCTCTCCAAGTAGGTGATGCAGTCTACCTCGAACTCCAACCCTACAGACAATCTTCAATAGCACTCAGAAAAAAATTTGAAGCTCTCTGCCAAATACTATGGCCCATTTTTGGTCATTCAGAAGATAGATGCAGTGACTTACAAGCTTCAACTGCCTCTTAGCTCCAGGATACATCCTGTTTTTCATGTCTCCCAGCTGAAGAAGTGCATTAGCAATACACAAACTTCTTCCACTGAGTTACCAGTTGTGGATGATGCTGGCCAGATTCTTCTTCATCCAGCTGCTATCCTTGATACTAGAAGCATCACCAGACATGGCAGCACTGTGGACCAATTACTCATCCAGTGGACCAATTCTTCAGCTGAAGATGCTACTTGGGAGGATTCTACAAATGTCCATGCTCATTTTCCTGATTTCAATTCTTGAGGACAAGGATTTGGTAGAGGGGTGGTATTGTCATGTACCTAAGGGTTATTGTGTGGAGTGCATCTACTTATAATAAGCTGGTTGGTAGCCCTGAATAATTAGCATGGGATAGTTAGTATTCTTATCCTCCTTCAGTAGGATTACTACATGTGTCTCGCACAGATTGGTCATTATCTTGACCAATATTTTCTTATTCATTAAATGTGTAAGAACAGACCCTAATTGCGGCAAGTTTAATGAATGAATTTGAGTATTGTTGTTTACCATTTTTGGCTAGTTTCTCATAACTAGAGGTCTCAGATCGTGAGGTTTGAAAATTTATCCTTTCATTTCATGTTTGATTAAGTAGGAATATAACACATTAGTCCATTACCAAACAAAGAATCTTTACATGGACCACGGGATAGTATGTACTAATTTGTGGACGTACTAATCAAGAATGCCTCAGAGTAGTCAAAATATAAAATATGGGAAAGGTTTACACTTAAACAGAATGTGTATATCCCGCTACAGTGTTTCAAGTTGCAAATACTATAATTAGAAGGAAAAAAACACTTTAGAAATCATGCAGACCATTGTTATTCTAACATAGTATGGCTTGCCTATGATTTCATCACAACTTAACTAATTAAGGCTTGCATAAAAATTGATACAAAAAAAGATGCTAGTAAAGTAGTACCTTGCCATCAAAAGTTATGACATCTGCATGCTCAGTGAGCATTCTCTCTGCCAAACACAACTCCGCCTCCTACCCAGACCATGTCCTCCAACTGATGACAACATTTAACACCACCTGAACCCATTAAACCCCTCATTCAATCGGCAACAACATCCTTACAGTAGCATAAAAACTAATCAATTCATTTAGGCATTTTAGCAAACACCCTTACACAGCAATAAAATTCACATAAATTCATATTGAACTCATTACAGAGCTCAAATCAACCGTCAATTAATCTACGCCATTTATCACCACAGTCAAACAGCGAAGCCAAGATACTGTATTTGGATGATAAGTTAATCAAACAATTAAGAGATTACCCTGAATCAAAGGGATTGAAGTCAGAGGGATATTTTTCTGAGGAGAGATCTTTTTTTATTTTTTGTGATAACTGTATCTGTAACGGAAGAGTTAAATCAAACCTAATGATACCTAAAATTAACAAAATAGAAAAAGAAGTTTGATCAACAGTATAAAAATCGATTGATTTTTACAAACAAATCAGATATATTGAACATATTGATTTTTGGAAACCCTAATAAAAGAAAATAAATGTCGGTGTAAATTAAGATGAAGAAAATCTCACCGGAGAGGATAGTCCAACTTCTTTCTTCTTGATTTTTATATTGAAATTTTATAATCTCGGTCCATGATTGGTTCGCCATTGAAGTCATCGAGTTCTACTTTCTTCTGAGTTCAGAAGATGGGAACTATGGCAGCCGTTTTTTTACGGAAGAACTGAAGAAGAAAATAAAAAGAAATGGTTTTAGATGATGACAATTTAACGAACGTATTATACACTTAACGGACGTCAATAAGGTACAGTTAAGTTTTTGGTGTAAACAAAGTGTAAGTTTTTAGTTCGGTGTAAATCCTCACATAAGTATTGTATACCCACGTTTTTGCTAACGGTGTTATTAATGACCAGTTAAATGTAGGGTGTAAACAGAGTGTAATCCAGCTTTTAATGTTTCGACCAACAAAATTCTGCCACTTGTCCTTTCCAGAATTGCTCTGTGTGAGAGCTTTTATCTAATTTAATTTGAGGGAGGCGTTATGCTCACCGTGCGACGTGGGAACTCAAATGACTTAGTGCTTTAAAGAAGGGGAGATAAGAGAAGGGGAATATTAATCTCATTGTCTGTCATGAAAATGAGGGTCATTTATTCAATTCCCACTAAGGGGTACATTAATTATATACCCTTAGTTTTCATGACCAACAAATATACCCCTATTACACAATAAATATACCGCTCACCTCATCCATTTAAAGATGGATTACATTAATACCCTTTATTATATAATTTTTTCTTATTTTATCACACAAACATTTATTTTTATTTAAAAAAAATATTCCTCTCATTTCACCACCACCAGTCTACCAACGCCACCTCCAACTCCACCATCACCACCACCACCATCACCACCGTCACCACCAATCCACCACCACCGTCTCCACCAATCCACCACCACCAGTCCACCACCGCCACCAGTCCACACCGCCACCAGCACGACCACCACTGTCGGCGCCGCCGCCATTAGTCCACCACCACCGCCTGTGGTGTCAACAACGGGAGTTGATCCCCAAAAAAAAGTCAGAAAATAAATAAAAAATAATATGGTATCAACAACCGAAGTTGATCCCCAAAATATGATATCAACAACCGAAGTTGATCCAAAAAAATAAAATCAAAATAATAAAATAAAATAATAATAATATAGTGTCGACAACCGAAGTTGGCACCATAATATAGTGTCAACAACTGAAGTTGATCCCAAACGCAAAAATCAGAAGAAAAAAAAAATATGATGTCAACAACCGAAGTTGATCTCCAAATATGATGTCAACAACCAAAGTTGATCCCCAAAACAAAAAACAAAAAATAAAATAAATAAATAATATAATGTCAACAGAAGTTCATCCACAAAATTAAAAATTCAGAAAACGTTCAGAGTTTATGGTATCAACAACCAAAGTTGATCCCAGAAAATGGTATCAACAACCAAAGTTGACCCCAATATCTAGTGTCAACAACCAATGTTGATTTCAAAAATTGATGCATTAAAATTAGTGAACCTAACGTGAATCGAACACACATTTTCTGACCTAGAGGCAGTTGTGCTACCATTGCACCACAAATTTGCATAATATACCTCAACCCTGCAAACGACGACTTTACATAAAATCGCATAAACAAGTCCAAAAAATAACAATGTTCTAAGGACAATTAGTTAATTATTGACTTTTTAGAATGCTAATAAGCTTCAAGCTTACCTGCTAACACTAGAGAAGCTAAGAGGGTGAAAAATACAACTAACTGGAAGAATAAATGATATTTTGGTATATTTCTACTATGACTAGTAACTAGGCGTGAAATCGAACTTTGCAAATATGTCATTTCTAACACGATTAAAGATTAAATTTGTAAACAAAGAATGGAAATCAGACCTTGTTAATTGTCCATCACCAGCACAAACTATCTCTGGAAAGTATATGAGGATTGTACCTTGTTAGCTGCTCATCTGTGCGGTGTTGATACGATATGGTACTCACTTATGCATATATACATGGTCGTGAGTAAAAGTTCCACCTGCAACATAGTTATACGATGATATTCACATACATAGTCACATACATATCTAATCCCACTATTCTACCACTACATACGTTCAATATGTTTATGAAAGTATACCCCAGACCAAGACCAGGAAAGAGTTGTTTTAAATTGGTAACAATGGTCTCAAAGGCAGAATAACCAATATGTTTTAAAGAGTTTTTTTAAAATAAACCCAAGCCTGAAGCACAAATACAACACATTGTTTTGAACACAAATTACAAAAAAAAAACACTTATGTTGGTTTCAAGACCAAAAACCGACGGTACTTGCTCGTAATATTACTAGCAAATAATTGTGCAATAAAATGTAAAAACAAATCAGTGAGCAATGCCTCAATTCTAAGATGTGTTCGCGGCTATTAACTCATAGTATATTCAAAACCATCATCGGCACTAGTCAAGAAATTTTAAAAAAAAAAAAAAACAAACAGAAAACAAGCCAAATCCATTGCACAAACATGATAGGATTAACTTAATAAAAGCTTCAAAATCTCTTTCCTTTTGTCTTTTCTTTTCAACTTATCTCTTCATATCAATCATTACCTCAAACTATCTATCTATTTCCCCACTGTTCTCTAGTAAATTTATATGCCTGAACAAGATATAGAAAAGTACAGAGGTTTGTGGGAGATGCGACAATGAATCATCCCAAATGTAACTAAAATGATGGTTAACTAATTATACATTACAAAATAAGAAATTGAAAATGATTATGGAAACTACCATATTGCAAATGTAATCCAGCTTGTTAGAGCACTGCTCGGTCAAACTCGCATGCGTTGTTATCTCAAGCATGTTTGTCAATGTTAGTGATCAAAACTATAAGTCTTGATTTCTAGTCTATTATAACAAAGTCTCGGACTAGGATAATAAGTGTAGTTGAGCTCAAGGACTTCATGGTGATTCATCAAACAAGCAGAAGAACTACTCAAGGAACCGGTGGAACTTCTCGACAAAAAGGTATGTGAAGACTTGAACTTATCTGTCACTCAAAAGTCTATCTATTCTATCTCCTACTTCTTGAGACAAAAAGTCGTATGCTATATATATAGACTTAGATTATACACAGTTGGTATTTCGAGCCGAGTATACCTCGCCTATCTATATCTCGAAATATGTGTTGGTAAGCGTTTCGCTTCGACCGTGTTTATCTTTACCTAGTGACGAAAGTCATGATATCTTTCAATCACTTTGAAAATTTCTTTGACGATAAATGGTGTAACAACTATATAACATCCTCTAAGAATGTTTCAATGATTGGAATGAGAGTTTAGATTGCATAACCAATGATGGACATAAGTATGTTGTGGAAACACATATGTACATAAGTCCTATGCTGAAAGAATGGTTTGTAACCAAGTCCGCGAACTCAGTCCGAGAACTGCCGAAGTTCTCAAACCCGAGAATTTATGCTGGAGTTGACAAACTACTTGCGTGAGCCAAGTACGCGAACCCAGTCCGCGAACCGGCGAAGTTCTCATACCGAGAATTTCTGCTGGAGTTTGTAAACTCTGTCCAGTATCTTAAGTGCGCGAACCTAGTCTGCGAATTATATATCTAAAGATGAATTTTGAACCTAAACTTATAAATACTAAGGAATGCAATTGCAAACCGTGGCTATAAAGTTCATGAACCGATTCATTGAATCGAATCATCTTTGCTTCAATAGTGTCTTGTGTTAGTACATGAGATTTCCTTGCAATTGAACAACTCTCTAACTAGTTCATTTGAGTCAATTGAACTAGTTATGGCGAAGAAGAATATGGTTGGTATGAAATGCTCTAATGGATAACCTTTTGGTTGACTATTGTTGAGCCAACAATGCACACGTTTGGGTACGGTTAACAAACCTAGAAGCGTGCAGTTCATGTGTGTATAACAAGCTAAGATTTCGATCTAACGGTTGAGATATATTAGCTTGAATCTAAATCAGGTTTTCATCTAACGGTGGATAGTGTTTTCTTTGTGACCAAGGCGAAACCCTGATTTGAAAGACTATATAAGGGGACATCTAGCAACTCGGAAAAACTAATCCCCACACCTTACGTATGATACTAGTTTGCATCTAGAGTCGGTTCTCCTTTAACCTTTGGTTTTCTTCTTCTAAAACCAGGTTAACGACTTAAAGACTTCATTGGGATTGTGAAGCCAAACCGATACTACTTTTATCGTAGTTGTGTGATCTGATATTGCATCTTCTATCGTACGAGTACAATCATATTGATTGTCTTGAGATTAACCTCTCTGATAGGCAAGATATAAAAAGTAACCACAAACACCTTCGTCTCATTATTTGTGATTCCGCAACATCTTGTTTCACTACCATACGATTAAGATTGTTGTGAGGTGATTGATTAATCTAGGTTGTTCTTCGAGAATATAAGACCGGATTATGAATCGGTTCTGGTTCACCTTGATTATTATCAAAAGACGGAACAAAAACTTTAGGGTTTTCTGTGGGAGACAGATTGATCCTTTGATAGACTTGTCTGTGTGAGACTGATTTGTTTATTGTCAAAGCCTGTGTTTTTGGGTCGTAGCAACTCTTAGTTGTGGGTGAGATCAGCTAAGGGAATCAAGTGCATAGTATCCTGCTGGGATCAGAGGCGTAGGGAGTGCAACTGCACCTTGGATCAGTGGGAGACTGATTGGGGTTCAACTACAGTCCAGTCCGAAGTTAGCTTGGAGTAGGCTAGTGTCTGTAGCGGCTTAATACAATGTGTGTTCAATATGGACTAGGTCCCGGGGGTTTTCTGCATTTGTGGTTTCCTCGTTAACAAAACTTCTGGTGTCTGTGTTATTTCTTTTCCGCATTATATTTTATATAATTGAAATAATACAGGTTGTGCGTTAGACCATCAATTGGATTAATCCAACCTTTGGTTGTGGATTATCATTGATTGATCCTTGGACATTGGTCTTTGGTACCGTCCAAGTTATTCCTTGTGTTTGATTAAAGACTCGCTGATTTCTATTAGCTTGATTAAATCAAAACAAGAGAGAGATATTAAATCCTTGAGATACTTTTACCTAGATTGAGTCTGACTGTATAGTTGATTCTCTAGATAGTGTTTCGGAGTTAGTCTATACAGATTGTTAAGCGAAATATTGGGTGGTGTTGTTAGACCCCCCGCTTTTTCAATTGGTATGAGAGAAGGCAAACACGTTCAAGACCTTACAAGTCTGTGTTTGTAGAGATCTGACTCTATGGACATAGGTTCTATATCTATTAACGTACCACCAGTCTTCGATGGCTCTAATTACTTATGGTGGAAAATTGTTATGCGAGCTTTTCTTCAAGCACATGATTTTCAATCATGGGTATATGTTGTTAATGGCTATGATGTTCCCGCTGTGGCAGTTGGAGATGCAAACGTTCCCAAACCTATTGGTGAATACAGCCCTGCTGAGATAAATGCTGCAAAGCAAAATTCCGACGGTTTGAATGCCATCATACATGCCATTACCCAAAGTCTTCAGCACCATGTGACAAACTGCACTAGGTTTAAAGATGCTTGGGATATCTTAGAAAACGTATTTGAAGGTAACTCTAGTGAAAAGGAAGCTAGGCTTCAAAACCTTAATTCCGATTGGGAGAACCTTCGTATGGCAGATGAAGATACGTTTGATGAGTTTAATCACAGAGTGTCTGAAACTGTTAATGCATTTTGCATTGGGTAAGACTATTCCTGAAAAGGACATTGTGATGAAAATTCTCAGATCGCTTCCATTTAGATACGAGTCTAAGAAGCATGCCATCGTTGAGGGAAATAACCTTGATAATATTTCCAGAAATACCTTCGTTGGAAAGCTAAAGATCTTTGATCATGAGCATACATCCAAAATCGGAAAGGATGTTGCCTTTAAAGTACAGAAGAACACTAAATTACTTGATAAGAGTAAAAGTGTTTATGTCTTTGAGGGTGATCAGTCTGAGGGTGATTTTTCGGATGAAGATCTTGACAAATCAGTCTCCTTGATCACAAGACAGTTTAGGGACCTTCTATTGAAGAGAAGTAAACGGTTTTCAAGAGACAAACCTAAGTCGTCAGATAAACCTCACAATCGCATACCTCCTAAAAACAGGGATGCTGACGAGGACATGCCACAGTGCTTTAAATGTAAAGGTTTTGGTCATTTTTCAAATGAATTCCCTAATCGGAGAAAATACATTGGGAACAAAGGTCTTGCTGTAACACTTGATGAGATGTCTGAGATCTATGATTCTGATGAAGATAGGAAATCAAGTGTCAGTCTTCTATGTAAGAACATTGATTTTGATAACTGTAGCAATACATATATCAACCTTGATGGTTTCGGTGAATATGAGAATCCAATCAAGCTGGAAGAATCAATTGACCCATCCTTTGGAAACTCTGTTTGTGATGTTTCAGGATCTACCTTGTGTCTAGTTGCAATCGCACCACAGACGCCTGGATATTATCCAAGATCGACGTGCTCGTTTTGTTCTCAAAAGGGTCATGAACTTTCAAGATGTTACAAGTACAAACATCAAATGAGGCACGCCAACAAACTTCAACGAAGAGCAAATTAATTAGCAAGGAAGCTTAAACTTGCTCAGAAGACCGCTGAGGTATGTAGGATTTTATCATCGTTTAAGAAGTCAGTTTCCAAAGACAAAACAAGACCATTTGAGAAGAAAGTATGGTCAAGTCGTTTTGATAGACATAGGTCAGAGGATTCCTCTCAAGAGGAAGTTGGTGGACAAATTGTTGTTTGATTATATATTTTTCGTGGTTGTAGTAGTGAAGGTTCGAACTCTAAGACTTGTGAAGGTGAAGGATTTTTAGATTTATAAAAATTATATACAAAAATATTGACAAATGGTAGAGAGGTACTGGGACTAATGATTCGGCCAATCTTCATAACATAGGGCTCAATGATTTATTCTCAACAATAATCGCTCAAAACATATATGGACTCTTATTTTGCCAAAGTAGATTCTCAAAACATTGATTGTAAATGTTAAGCATGGAACATCAAATCACCTAAGCTAAGCATGACCCATCTAATCAAATAACACCCAATTTAATCAAATCATATTTCAATTAATTTTTAATGCAAAAGTCTTAAAAAGAATTAATAAAATTACCCATGTATGAAGCTCGGCATCCTCCGTCGTCCCAGTGTTGGGGTTTAACTCATCATAGTAAAAATGCTCTCAAAATAATTTATTATGGCTCAAAAATGGTTTACAAATGATGAGAATATGAGAAATACAATAAAACCATAGAACTACGACCCTCAGTGATAAAATAAGACTGCTGAAGCTCTGTCGCAAACGCTGTGGAAAATAAGACTGCCCGATTACGACCCACAGGTGTTAGTCGTTACTACTGTAGAAAAACGACTGATGTTGCAGGTCCGTTCTTCATGTTCATCAGCAGCAGCAGAAGTAGAAACCGAGTTTGGGAAAACTCGAATTTCTTCTTCTCTGGCTCTCCTCAGCCCCCCAGACTCTCGACACCCTCTCTGCTCAACCCCAGCAACCTATTTATAGCTAACAGACCCATCGAATCTCGCTCATTCACTCCATATAATTCTCCATTACTCGGAAAATATATTTTTCCATTTTATTCACTGTCAGCGGAGATATGATCTTCTCCATCCCCTCTGCCTGCGCATATGAGCTGTAATACTTCCATAGTTGCATAAACACTTAAGAAGATCAGATATCTTCCCCATTTAGTCCACAAAACTTCCCAAAAATTCCTCTCACAGAGAACTCGAGCGTATCTTCCCTGTTTAACTCTCGATTGAAAGTTAGCGGATTCTAGCCAAATTTAACTCATTCCAACGCTCAGAATAATCTTGTTATACTCAATAGATATGACCCAAATAATTCCAGCCATTTAGTTTCTCCACAAATCCATCGAAAATCAATTTGAAAATCTGCCAGGGAGAGAATATATTTTCCCGCCAAAAATGAATTTTGAATTATGAGAAGAAAAGTGTCCTCCCCCTAATCCTGTACGGGTGTCCCTTTAGCAATTGGGGTGGAAATAGTAATTTTGGGGTGGAAATAATAATTTTTCTAGTTCCTCCGGTACATTTCTAGGACGCTTCCGGTGCATTTCTGAGGTGCCACCGGTACATTATCCTGGGGTGTAAAACACTACTTTTCGAGCTCATTTCGCCGCAAAGGCTTATTTCTCTAAAAACATCTACAAAAACACAAATAACACAATAAGTACTTAATCGAGTCTAACAATACAGAATATTGAGAACAAAATAGATACATAAATGCGTATATCAAATACCCCCAAACTTATTATTTGCTAGTCCTCGAGCAAAAATAAAACTGAGTTAATCTCGGGAGGGCTTACAAGAGATATACCCACAAAACCTTAATACTCCAGACCCTAGCTATCTACAACGAACCTTGGAAGGCACTAAAGAATCTCCTTGGTTGGCATACTTATTGACTACAAGAGGAAGTACCCTGATGCGAAATTCCAATTGATGTACACGAGTTTGCACTCAAGCATACTAAAATTCATATATACGTGACAGAGCTCTACTCAAATAGTTGCACTATGGACATCATATTCGTAGGCAAATTAATCACATGGAAAGATTAAGAGATGGATATAGAAAAACATAGATGGTTTTGATGTTTACTAAATGAACGGCGTTTCCCATATCTGTCTGAAGGCCACTGCCAGAATGAACCTATCCTAATGGACTGAGATACCGGTCTGACTAATATCAACACAACTGGCATATACAAGGGAACCAGTAGTCAATAACTTAAATCTAGATCAACAAACTGGCAAATACAAGGGAACCAGCAGTTGACTACACAGAACAATAACCATTTTTTTTTATTTATTTTTTTTACTTAACGGCATGAATAGATCTTTTTGATCCAAGCGCATGCTTCTTGTCAGCAGATTAAACGATAGTTCCCACGGGTCCTGCATTCCACGCTTGCTTAGGCGACGGAAACAGGGAGAACACACGCATATTGCTATCCAAGTGTTAATACTTATTCCGATTGGTCTAACTGGTCCGGTCTTTTTTTTTTAGTAACTCAGTCACTCTAATTCACCATAGCAGTGGTAACAACTTGAATCGTGTGCCCCACCTAATCACTTAGAGTACATAGTTTAAAAACAAAATAAAATAAAAATAGAAGTGAAAAGGACTCAACGAGATATGGTGAAACTATCATGTTATTTCTAACACCTGAGCTCTGTGCTTTTATGAATAGACTCTTTAGATGTTTCCATCTAATTAGATTGGTTCCTCAACTCCTACAACCAAAATGCTTCCATCCACTTAGATTGGTTAGTGCCATCCTAAATACGCATAAATTTCTAGGCTCTGGAGTTTATTTATTGCAACTAAAAAGTTTCTCCCATACCCCCAAACTTAAATCTAACATTGTCCACAATGTTCTAAAGATAAAATTAAAAGCACGAACAAGGAGAAACTGTTACCATTTGAAGCAAAAGAGTTAAAGGAAAGATATTACCGTGTTGCATGAGATTGGGTTACCTCCCAAGAAGTGCTAAGTTTAAAGTCTTCAGCCAGACTTAGGAAAGGATTCGTCAACTCGAACCATAAAGTAACGTCGAAATAACTGTGGGTCTTCAAAACTAAATAGAGCTGACCAAAGGAAACTGCAATGAACCAAGAAAGTGGACAATAATAGCATGCCCTTACCTAGTTTCCTGAAAACTATCGCTAATTGCGGTTCAGGTTCAGGTTCTATGAAAGGGTCTAAATAGAATATTTTCATTGGCTGCGTTTCCTCATAGATGGGATCCGAATCACTAGGTCTTAGAGTCTGTAAAAACTCAAATACGAACTTAGAATCACGAAGTAATAAACTAAATAATTGCGGATCCTCTAAGCCAATCAGGTATGACTTACAAAGTTGACCACAGTGAGAGTAGTGTTCATTCTTAGGAAAATGTGTCGATTCTATTAACCTAAAGTACTTAGGCTTAGTCTCAGAACTTAATATTCGACTCATTTGAAACGTTCCCACAGTTGGAAGAAAACTATTTGGTGGGAAAACAAAGTCAATCTGGGTATCATAGCCTGGGAAAACCACATCAACCAGAGGATGGGTTTCTAATAACTGAACTCCTTCATGGACATCATTAGGCTCGGGAAAACGAGTATGAAAGTAATCTTGTAAAATGGTCGAGGCACAGATATCAAGTCCTAAGTGTGGGGACTTTCTGAGAGTTAAAGGTAAGGCACTAGGGAAGTGATAATCACCCCCAAACTTAGAGTTTTCAGTGTCTCTAGATAAACCTCTAATTATTTCTTGAATTTCCGTATATTCAGAGTCCTTAAAATATTCAAGAGATTCTTCTAAGTTATTATCAGGTAGTGCATCTTTACTCATCTCTACGGGTCTATCTTCTTCTTCCAAGACTATTGTTTCTAAGTCGCTAGACTCTAAAACAGTATTTTCGAAATGAACTCGTTCCTCTAAACCACTATCGGCTTCGTAATCAAAAGGAAAATCTACATCGTCTAAAACGGTGGTATCCCTAATCAAATCCTCGTCCTTTTGAATAGGTGAATAATCATAAAAATTATTTGGATTTGAACTAGAAATAATATAATCACTATACAGCTCAATTGGATTACTAGACTCCTGATCACTATGCCTACATATTTCAGATTCTTCATTACTGCTATCCTCATCATCATAGTACGAATATGATTGAACCTTATCTAAATAAGTAGTGTCTTTTATTCTAACCTCGTCCTCTAAATTAGGCAAATATTCACTATTTACATCAAGGGCAAAATTAGAAACAATATTTTGGAATGTAAGATTATTTCGAGCAAGTCTTTCGTTCGTCTCAGCCATCAGCTTGAGGGATTCCTCTATAGAAAGTTCACTCATTATTGTAGTTCTTTCGTCTAGAATTACACTATTCATCTCAGCTAACTTACGCGTCGACTCAGCTAACTCCCTGAGGGACTCTTCTAAAGGAGGAATAGGAACAGAGGGATCATAAAAAGGACTACTTTTCAATAGTTTGATTGTATCCTCTAAAGACGAAGAACTAGTACTATAATCTTCTTGCTCGTAAGACTGATGCATGTGTGGATAGTAATTGGGCTCACCAGGGTATGACCCATATCCTTCCAAAGGATGGCGTTCCCAACCAATATTCCCAACATGGTCATAAAAAGGATGATGTCCATATTCAAATTCAGGTCGATAATCATTGTATTGGCTTCTATCATACCAGTTCGACATTCTTAATTGCAAGGGAATTCATATATGTTTTGAGAATCTACTTTGGCAAAATAAGAGTCCATATATGTTTTGAGCGATTATTGTTGAGAATAAATCATTGAGCCCTATGTTATGAAGATTGGCCGAATCATTAGTCCCAGTACCTCTCTACTAATTTGTCAATATTTTTGTATATAATTTTTATCAATCTAAAAATCCTTCACCTTCACAAGTCTTAGAGTTCGAACCTTCACTACTACAACCACGAAAAATATCTAATCATTTTGGCGCCGCTGCCGGGGAGAGAATATATTTTCCCGCCAAAAATGAATTTTGAATTATGAGAAGAAAAGTGTCCTCCCTCTAATCCTGTAAGGGTGTCCCTTTAGCAATTGGGGTGGAAATAGTAATTTTGGGGTGGAAATAGTAATTTTTCTGGGTTCCTCTGGTACATTTCTAGGACGCTTCCGGTGCATTTTTGAGGTGCCACCGGTACATTATCCTGGGGTGTAAAACACTACTTTTCGAGCTCATTTCGCCGCAAAGGCTTATTTCTCTAAAAACATCTACAAAAACACAAAATAACACAATAAGTACTTAATCGAGTCTAACAATACAGAATATTGAGAACAAAATAGACACATAAATGCGTCTATCATTGTTCACCAGAGCACAAATTAATTGTGTTGATTGGTAAACCTTGTCTCATGTGCCTGATCAAAAGAGACAAGGTTGTGAACGCACAGGCTGTAGGAAAAGTTTTTCTTCTTTTCTAAGTTTGTTTTCCTGTCTATCAAATAAAATAAAGGGTTATTATCGACAATTCTACTCTTTATAGGGTTTAGAGTTGGACATCCACAAACCTGTTTAAAGGTTTCAAACCCTACATTCCTTTTTCCTCTTTGATATTCTTTATATCTTAAGACTGCCTGTTGATATTGTGAATTCCACTCATAAAAACCAGTTGTTAATAACTGTTCTCAAAGCATCATGTCTTTGGATGGAAAACATGTCACCTTGAAAAGAAAAAGGATGAATACAAGAAAGACAAGGGTTGTCCCTTCCAACTCTCAGAAGTTTTCCGGTGTTCTTGATGAGTTGAAGGAAGTAAGAAAAGAGATTTGTGAAATAAAGTCTTGCGTTTTAAGATCTTTGAAAATTCAGAAAACCCTGGTTCGACATAACCACCCAAGACGGTTTGTTGACATCAACTCCTTTCTCCACGAACCTTATGTACCAATGGTGGTTGATGACAAGGAGTTCGGGAATGATAAAGAATTTCTCAAAGATATTGTTGCCTAGTATGTATTCTTTTTGGTTTAGTTGGAAGAATAACTAGTGCATTGGATAGCAATGATTGTGACTACACATAGCTATTATTTTTCATCTTCTTGTATTATTTTTTAGGTTTATTGGTTTTAGATTCTAAAAATATTTGGAGGATGATGGTTTGCAGTATTTAATCTTTATGATTTGTGATATTGCAATGTGTTATGGGATATTGGTGTTTACATCCGTGAACTGTGTTGTCCCATATTTTGTCAAAAGTAAAGTCGTTCATGATCGGTATTCATGTATTGAGTTAAGGATGAATAGACTTTTGACAAACACAATAGTTAAGCCTATTGATGGAAGATAGGTTAAAATCTTTTGTGGTTAAGTATTATGTCTATTAAATATCGTTATGCAAATAGTGATGGAATATAGAATGAATCCTTGTGTATTCCACAGTATTGATCTTCATTGATTCATTCTTTATGTAATAATATGAGGCTCTTAATGTGTCTTATGTTGAGCACGATAAAACCAAGTTGATTAGTTTATGATTAGCTTTGTTGGTTGTTCCATAAGGTATTTTATGTTGAGAATTTGGAACTAAATTAATCATCTTGTTTGGTTATTTATTTATTGATCTGTAAGTTTTCTTATGTCAAGCAAATCAAATGTCAATTAAATTGATTACTTTTGTAATTAGTTTGGTTGTGTATTCCAATTAGATTAATTATGGGTTCTCTTGTGATTAGTCTAGTTGAGTATTCATATACTCCATAAGTTTTTCTTGTGTTGAGTATATGAACGGCTGTCCTAATCATTTTCTATTGGTTATGTTAGTCGTGTCTTCCGTAAGTTTACTTATGTTGAGCACAATCAATTAAATTGACCACTTTGTGTGTTTAATTTGATTGCATATTCCGGTTAAATTAATCATGGGTTTACTTGTGATTAATTTGATTGAGTTTTGGATATAGAAAATCATTCTCATGGTTTTTGGTGTCCAATAAAAATCCTTCTTTTCTTTCGAAATGAAGGTCGCTCTTGTTGTTCCCTTGGGAATGACATCTAATGGGGGAGAGTTCTTTTCAACTTGTGTTTAATGGTCATATCTTGAGGGGTGTGCGACTGTGGAATTTTAGAGGGGTTATCTTGTATCTTTAAACTCCTTGATGAATGTTGTTAGCTTCGGCTATATGATTGCATCTAAATAAGATGATGTGTGTTTCTTTCTCTCAGTCATGAAATGTCTCTTACGGGAATTTCATTATGATCCCGTTCTTGTACCTTTGCCAATCTTATTGACAAAAAGGGGGAGAATTAATATGTAGTTCACACTACAAATACATATGGTTTTCGGATCATTGTGTAAGGGAGAGTGGTTTTCATGTGAGATGGAATATTGACTAAGGGGGAGTTATACATATCACCATAGTATTATTGTTGAAGTTGTGATACAATTGGACATTGACAATATGTAATAATACTATAACACTGTATAACAATGATCTAGACCGATGCTTTCTCATTGTTATAGCTACGGATCTTCAACAACGGTGATGCTAAACTTACAACCTTTGGGATCATTGGAGTACTTGGAAGTGACGAAGTTTTCAAGGAATGTTGAAGATTAGACATGCGGAATAGGAGCTACTTAAGTTTCATTATCTTTTTTGTATTCCATATGTATTGATAGTTTTGTCAGTAAAATTGACAAAGGGGGAGATTGTTAGAGCACTGCTCGGTCAAACTCGCATGCGTTGCTATCTCAAGCATGTTTGTCAATGTTAGTGATCAAAACTATAAGTCTTGATTTCTAGTCTATTATAGCTAAGTCTCGGACTAGGATAGTAAGTGTAGTTGAGATCAATGACTTCATGGTGATTCATCATACAAGCAGAAGAACTACTCAAGGAACCGGTGGAACTTCTCGACAAAAAGGTATGTGAAGACTTGAACTTATCTGTCACTCAAAAGTCTATGTATTCTATCTCCTACTTCTTGAGACAAAAAGTCGTATGTTATATATATACTTAGATTATACACATTTGGTATTTCGATCCAAGTATACCTCGCCTATCTATATCTCCAAATATGTGTTGGTAAGCGTTTCGCTTCGACCGTGTTTATCTTTACCTAGTGACGAAAGTCATGAAGTGTTTCAATTACTTTGAAAATTGCTTTGACGAGAAATGGTGTAATAATTGTATAACGTCCTCTAAGAATGTGTCATGTACCAGGATAAGAGACAAGAGGGGCCCTTATCATAATTAGGAATTGATTCCTCCTTTCTTCTTCGGTAAAAACGATGATGTTGAATTACTTCATAGTGTGAGGTTACAATTTGAAGAAAACTCAAAATTAGAGATGAATGGATTCGCTGAGTTGTCTCCAGTTATAATTCACATAACGAAAGATGTAGAGATGTAGGTTTGCGTACAATTTTTGGAGGAGAACTTTGATATGTCTGCAAACTTGATGGAGTTGTTATTTCTTCACAACAAGTTACTCGTATGGATTATTTTGGTCTTTATTTTGATTATAATCGCTTCTTGTTCGGTCGAGGTAAGTGTACTGTGATCTCATCACTTACTTATGAGAAATTACTTCTTCAATTGCTTCTTAGCCTGGGGTATAACTCAGATTTTTGGTTTCTACATTCATTTCCTCGTTTCTGTGTTACTGGTTTTGCATTTCTGGGTGCGAAGAAGATGTTTGTTCACAGGCCTGAGAGGGATAGATTTTTGTTACTACTCTTGTTTGCTAGAGTAATTACTATTGAGATTAGCTGTGAAAACCTTGCAAGCTCAAAGTATTTGATCGTTATTGACAGCAAATTGAATTGCAAGGTCTATGTTACTCTTCTTTTTGATGATGATACTCGTTCATTATTTGATCGAGGAAAAGAGATAGAGCTCAGTTTAGGGACTTCATGTTTTACTAAATGTTCTGAAATTATATCTACAATTGATGTATGCTTGAAATTCCTGGGTGGATACTATAGAATTTTTGTTCCATAGTTGATTCATGAACATGGTTACTGGTCAGATTCATGGTATCATGGTATTTATAGTGCTGCTTGGAAGATGCTTGGTAAAATGTTTCCAATAGATGTTGTGTGTCTCAACAGTAAATATGTTCTTAATCACCAATTTCCCAGTGAGAAATCCTTAATTAATAGTAGAGTAATTGATCGTGGAAAAGAATTTGGAGCCATTGATGGATGCTCTTATTTTACTGGTGACTATGGGCTCTGTTTGGGTCTAACTGATTCTTATTTGTTTGTCTTAGATGTTTTTTCAAATGTAAAGGATGCAAACAATGTGAAATTCGTTTATGAGCTATTTTTTAGACATGGATTTCGATTACATTCACTCTCTATCAATTATATCTTGTTTGTGTTCACAACTGGTGATATTGTTGATGTTTTTCTGTGGTGTCTTCAAATGGTTAAGATGTGGAGAAAAATATTTTTTCTTTTGCAGCTGAAGTATGATTCGCTTAATGATATTTCAATTCAGTTTCTTGAATCATTGGCTATTCTTGGGATTCATATAGAGAATTTTGAATGCTTCTCCGAGTTTATTATGTTCATACTTCACCATGGATTCTCATATTTGCAACTTGGTATTCACTCTTCTCTTGGGATAATATTTCATCCGCAGAATTGTTATTGGTTTGCCCACATTGCTAGAACTTGTGCAATTATTGGACTTGTATCTCTGCAAATGATTCACGTTGCTGGTTCAGCTGAATTTTTTTCTTATAAGCATGTGATCTTTCTGTTGATTCCTAGCTTGGGGTACCACTCAGATTTTTCGGATGAACAATCCACTGTTCTTCTATGTGTTATTGATGCTGACATTGTTGATGAGAGGACACTGACTATTACAATGGCTGCAATAACTGGAAATTTGAGTCACTTGGCTGAGAGTTTAGTGTGGAGATTGCATAGTGGTGATGCTACAACATTCATACTTGCTGAATTGTGGGATATTCGTGCAAGGGAACACGGGCACAAGCAGTGGACGCCAAAACCTACAGAAGTTAACCTGCTTGTTTGTACTGATGCTCATCTCCAGATAAATGTGCTTGCATCCGAGGCCTATGGGAGATTTTCGATTAGTGAAGGTGTTGCATATTATGTGGAGAAGCATTGCCACACAAGACATCAAAATTTCAATGTTGCTTATTTTTATATGCCTCTTACACAAATTCCTTCCTACATAATCGACTTCAGCAAGGTATACTTCTTCCAGTACATATTTCTGCTTACTTCTAGATGTACTAGTTTACCTACTGCTGTGTATATTCGCTTCATATTTGATCGTGGTAAAGAAATGGAACCGGTTGGGAGGGGGTCTGTCTTTGTTAGACATAATTAGAATGGGTTGATATTCGCGGATGCTAGTACTATCAAATCTTCTCATGAATTGATTTTGGAGTTTGGGTACCATTTCATTTTATTCCTTGGAGTCTTGACTGTACTTGAGTTCGTTATAACTGGAGAAATGTGTGATGCTAGTCAGCTGGTTTATGGAATGTCGCAGCAAGATTATATTCTCAGGTTCATTTCGATACTACAAGTGACAAGGAAAAATGAGCTTGGCAGCGTATCCGAACTGTATGGCCAGTTGCTTATCCAAGTCACTAGTGGATTTCACACTGCAATCTACATTATTCTAGATTACTCTTCAACGCTCTTACCGTTGCTACTACAGATGAATCCAAGTTTCCGGCCAAGGGCCTTACTCCCTGTCAATTTCGAGTAGTTATAGGTGGAATGGAGAAGCTACACTAGTGACTCTGATACACGCATTTATGTGTCTATTTTAATCTCGATTTTCTGTTTTGTTGGTACCCATTTGTGTATTTACTATGGATTTTTATGTATTTGTAGGTGTTTTTGGAGAAATAAACATTTTAGGAAAATTCGGCTCGAAAAGTTGTTAAAGGCACCTCAGAGGACATTTTCTAAACGGACCCCTGCTTTGGATAAGGGGCACCTCAATTACTAAGGGGAACCTTAACTGATAAGGGACACCCTCTTCACTATTTACAACCGTCTGATAAAGAGACCCAGCTGACTGGATATGGGGCGACCTTCTTCACCATTTCAAAACTGGATTTTGGAGGGAATTTTGTGCAGTGACTGGCAGCAATTAGGGTTTGAGAATTGGACAAGTTTTAAGGAGATTCAATCACTGAAACTCTTTGGGATTACTCTATTGAGCAAGACAGGAATGTTAAGGGTGTTGGAATCAACCAGAATTGGCTGGATAGTTCGATTTAGAATATCAGGGAAATATGGGTTTTTCTCGGGTTTTTTAGTTTGAAAGGAGAGAGATTATTTCGGTGATTTGGATCAAAATGATCATGTTACGACAAAACAGGATGGGTATATGGGTTAGAACCGAATAACAAGGGTTGAATCATTGCTTTTGATAAAACAGAGTAACACGAGTAACCCGAGTTCTGTGTGAGTGATACGATGGTTTGCGTGTGCCTGCTGCGTGTTTAACCACTCCTGGGATGTTTACTGAGTGTTTTTGGAGTGTTTCAACATGATAAAACTGCGTGAGGAGCTAAATCCGGGAAGAAAATATTCCTGAGAATATTTTCTTTCACTGCCGAATAATGGAGGATTTGTTGGAGTTATGGAGGAGTATTCTCGGTGATTTGAAGCTATATAAGTTGTGGAGGAATAGTATATGAGGTACCGAGAGTTGGGAGAGGCTACAGAAAATAATTAGAAGCTGCAGATCAGATTTCTCTGCTGCTGCAGAGAAGGAGAAGCTGAAGAACAATAAACAGATAAGAACTGTCGTTCTTGACCGTCACATATTCATCCCATAAACGTCAGCTCTTCTGCGACACCAGCTATAAACAGTTCTTCGCCACAGTTGTAACAGGGAGTTATAACGATCACTAGGCGTTGCAAACTTCTCGTTTGTATTATTTTCCTCCCTTTTCTTCTTTGTAAACGCCATTTGAGCTATAAAAATATATTTTGAGCGTGTTTTTCACTATGTGGAGCTAAACCTTTCTCTGGGACGACGGAGGAAGCCAAAATTCATCATGTGGTAAATTCATTTAATTCTTTATATGACTATTTGCATTGAATTAAAATTAGAAAAAGATTTTTCTTAATTAGTTGTCATTTCGTTTGATGGTTTATGCTTAGGGTTAATTCTTTTGTTATGCCATGCTTAAGATTTACATTTAATATTTTAAGAATCTACATTAGGCAAAGAAATAGAGTCAAAATTCTTATTGAATGAGCTATAATTGTTTAAAATAAATAGGTGAATCGCAAGAATTTGAATATTTAGTGGAATCCTAGTCCTAGAACCTCTCGAAACATTGTTATTATTTTGTATATATTTGCTAGTTTTATAATTTAAATCTAAAAATCAATCTCATCAAGTTCGAGTGAACGACAACTCTATTTACCACTATATAAAATTCGACCAATTTTTGGCGCCGCCAACGCAGACTTGTTCATAGATTTGTTTTTAGGTTTTATTTTTATTTTTATTATATTTGTTCTTTT
The DNA here is from genome assembly GCF_003573695.1 of Papaver somniferum. Taxonomy (NCBI): domain Eukaryota; kingdom Viridiplantae; phylum Streptophyta; class Magnoliopsida; order Ranunculales; family Papaveraceae; genus Papaver; species Papaver somniferum. The sequence goes on from NC_039366.1 coordinate 45,318,180, forward strand.
TTACGCGTTTTGGTGTTTATGTTTGCTTTCAGATTTGGAGCGGAGCGAAAGAAAAAAAGAAAGTGTTGAAAAGAAAAGCAAAGCCAAAATAGAAAAGAAAAGAGAGATCCGAACGGAGTGAAGAAGAAACTTTTGTATATAGTGTTTATTTTATTTTTATTTTTTTTAGAAACTGTAATTAGGATTTTAATGTTGTAATTTTTCGTTTTATTTTTTTGGACTTTATTTTGGGACTTTTGGACATTTTTATTATTTTAAACCCAAAGGAAGGGTAATTTTTTTTTTTATATATATAACTGCTGCAGGGAAGGACGATAGTTACAATATTGTCTCGACCCCTCATTGTTCGTGCACTGACATCGGAGTCGGTGGCATGAGTCGACTTCAATGGTTCATCGCCCGTCTGGTAAGGGAGATAAGAATCTATCCACCCACGAATCCCCTGTCAGTGGGTTTTATTTTGAGAATATCAAACTGGTATTACAATAATAGCCAATACAACGAATATCCAACTGGACAATATGGACATCACTCTTATTATGACCATAGTGTGAATAGTGGTTGGGAACGCCATCCTTTTGAAGGATATGGGTCATACCATGGTGAGCCCAATTATTATCCACACGCGCATCGGTCATACGAGCAAGAAGATTATACTACTAGTTCTTCGGCTTTAGAGGATACAATGAAAATTTTGAAAAGTAGTCTTTTTTATGATCCTTTTGTTCATATTCCTTCTTTAGAAGAGTCCCTCAGGGATTTAGCTGAGTCGACACGAAAGTTAGCTGAATCGACATGTAAGTTAGCTGGGGTGAATAACGTAGTTATGGACGAAAGGACTGCAACAACGACTGAATCTTTAGAAGATATCTTCAATAGATTAACTCAAAACTTAGATCCAACACTAAGGGAACTTTCTTTGGAAGAGATCCTTGAGAGGATAGCTGAGTCGACACGTAGACTTGAGTTAGAGACGAAAAAAAGTACTGCTCGAAATAACTTGAATTGTCTATATAGTGTTTCCAATAATACCCTTGAAAATGAGGACAATTTTTATAATCAAGATGACGAGGTTAGAATTGGTAACACTTGTTTAGATGAGGTGCAATCATTTTCGTGTTATTATAATGATGATTTTGATGAGGATAGTATTGATGATGAACCTGAAATATATAAGCATAGTGATGAGGAATCTGTTACTCCCAATGAGCTTTATAATGATAATGTTAATTTTAGTACAAATCCAAATAATTTTAATAATTATTCACCTATTTAAAAGGACGAGGATTTGACTAGAAATCCACGTTTTAGACGATGTAGTATTTCCTTTTCACGAAGACAACGAAGGTTTAGAGGAGCGAGTTTATTTTAAGTCTAGTGATTTAGAAACAATAGTCATAGACAAAGAAAGTGAACTCGTAGAGATGAGTGAGGATGAACCTGACTTAGAAGAAACAATTGACCAATTCCAGGAATCTGATGACCTAGAAATTAGGGAAGTTGTGACTATTCTTTCTAGAGACACCGAAAACTCAAAGTTTGGGGTGATTATCATTCTCCATGTGCTTTAACTTTTCGAAAGGTCCCTCGCTTGGGACTTGATATATGTGCCTCAACCATTGTGCCATATTACCGTCATACTAGATCTCCCGAACCTAATAATGTCCAGAAAGAAGCTCAGTTGTTAGAAACACATCCTATGGTTGATGTGGTTGACCCAGGCTATGACACCAAAATTGACTTTATTTTCCCACCAAAAACTTTTCTCTCAATTGTGGGAACATATGAGTTACAAGTGTGACAGTTATTAAGTTTTGAGACTAGACCTAATTACTTTAGGAGATTAGGGTTGACACATTTGTTTAAGGAAGACCACCACTTTCATCGTGGTCAATTGTGTGAGTCAAAAATGATTGACTTTAAGGATCCGCAGCTATTTAGGTTATTATTATGTGTTTCTAAGTTTTTACTTGAGTTTTTCCAGACTCTAATACCTGAATCGGATCTTAGCTATGAGGAAATGCAGTCCGTGAAAATATTTTATCTAGACCCAGTTATAGAACCTGAACCTGAACCACAGCTATATGTGGTTGTCTTAAACAGGAAACTAAACAAGGGTGTGCTTTATTCGTTAATTTTCTTGGCATGTTGCAGATTCCTTTTACTTGTCATTGCCCTATTTGGTTTTGGTGATCCGCAGTTATTCCGGCTATTACTTTATGATTCTGTAAGGTGGATAATCCTTTCTTAGTCTGGCTGAAGACTTTAAACTTAGCACTTCTTGGGAGGTAACCCATGCTCATGCAACACGGTAATATCTTTCATTAACTCTTTTCTTCAAGTGGTAACAGTTTCTCATTGTTCAAGCTTTTAATTTCATCTTTAGAACATTGAGGACAATGTTAGATTTAAGTTTGGGGGTATGGAAGAAACTTTTTAGTTGCAGTATAAATAAATAAACTCCAGAGCCTAGAAATTTATGCTTTTAAGGTTGGCACTAACCAATCTAAGTGGATGGGAACATCTTGGTTATAGGAGTTGAGGAACCAATCTGATTAGATGGAAACATCTAAAGAGTCAATTCATAAAAGCACAGAGCTCGGGTGTTAGAATTAAAAAAAAAAACATGGTAGTTTCGCCATATCTCGTTGAATTCTTTTCACCTTCTGTTTTTATTTTTATTTTCTTTTAAGTGACTGGGTGAATTAGAGTGATTGAGATACCAAAAAAAAATTGAGACCGGACCATGAGACCAACCGGAATAAATTCAATAAAGTGGACCACTGGTGCCCTTGTATATGCCAGTTGTGTTGACCTAGAGTTAGGATTATCACCCCGCTGGTTCCCTTGTATATGCTAGCTGTGTTGATATTTGTCAGACCGGTATCTCAGTCCATTAGGATAGGTTCACCTTATTCGACATCAAAACCATCTACATTTTTCTCTACATCCATCTTCTTAATCTTTCCATGTGATTGGTTGACTCCGGTTATGATTTACAGAAACTATCTAAGTAGAGCTCGGTCACTTATATATGAATTTTAGTATGCTTGAGTACAAACTCGTGTACAATAATTGGAATTTCGCATCAGGGTACTTCCTCCTATAGTCAATGATTGTATGCCAACCAAGGAGATTCTTTAGTGCCTTCCAAAGTTCAGCGTAGATAGCTAGGCTCTGGAGTAAAGGTTTTGTGGGTACACCTCTGGTAAACCCTCCCGAGACTATAACTCGGCTTTGTTGATTAGATTTGCTCGGGACTAGTAAATAATAATAAGTTTGGGGGTACTTGATACACGTATTTATGTGTCTATTTTAATCTCAATTTTCTATTTTGTTGGTACCCATTTGTGTATTTACTATGGCTTTTTATGTCTTTGTAGGTGTTTTTGGAGAAATAAACATTTTAGGAAAATTCGGCTCGAAAAGTTGTTAAAGGCATCTCGGAGGACATTTGCTAAACGGACCCCTGCTTTGGATAAGGGGAACCTCAATTACTAAGGGGCACCTTAACTGATAAGGGACACCCTCTTCACTATTTACAGCCGTCTGATAAAGACACCCCAGCTGACTGGATATGGGGCGACCTTCTTCACCATTTCAAAACTGGATTTTGGCGGGAATTTTGTGCAGTGACTGGCAGCAATTAGGGTTTGAGAATTGGACGAGTTTTAAGGAGATTCAATCACTGAAACTCTTTGGGATTACTCTATTGAGCAAGACAGGAATGTTAAGGGTGTTGGAATCAACCAGAATTGGCTGGATAATTCGATTTAGAATACCAGGGAAAGATGGGTTTTTCTCGTTTTTTTTAGTTTGAAAGGAGAGAGATTATTTCGGTGTTGGATCAGAATGATCCTGTTACGACAAAACAGGATGGGTATATGGGTTAGAACCGAATAACAAGGGCTGAATCATTACTTTTGATAAAACAGAGTAACACGAGTAACCCGAATTCTGTGTGAGTGATACGATGGTTTGTGTGTGCCTGTTGCGTGTTTAACCACTCCTGGGATGTTTACTGAGTGTTTTTGGAGTGTTTCAACATGATAAAACTGCGTGAGGAGCTAAATCCGGGAAGAAAATATTGCCGACAATATTTTCTTTCACTGCCGAATAATGGAGGATTTGTTGGAGTTATGGAGGAGTGTTCCCAGTGATTTGAAGCTATATAAGTTGTGAAGGAATTGTATTTGAGGTATCAAGAGTTGGGAGAGGCTACAGAGAAGAATTAGAAGCTGCGGAGCAGATTTCTCTGCTGATGCAGAGAAGGAGAAGCTGAAGAACAATAAACAGATAAGAATTGTCGTTCTTGACCGTCACATATTCATCTCATAAACGACACCTCTTCTGCGACACCATCTATAAACAGTTCTTCGCCACAGTTGTAACAGGGAGTTGTAACGATCACTAGGCGTTGCAAACTTCTGGTTTATATTATTTTCCTCCCTTTTCTTCTTTGTAAACACCATTTGAGCTATAATATATTTTAAGCGTGTTTTTCACTATGTGTAGCTAAACCTTTCTCTGGGACGACGGAGGAAGCCAAAATTCATCATGTGGCAAATTCCTTTAATTCTTTATATGACTATTTGCATTGAATTAAAATTAGAAAAAGATTTTTCTTAATTAATTGTCATTTCGTTTGATGGTTTATGCTTAGGGTTAATTCTTTTGTTAAGCCATGCTTAAGATTTACATTTAATATTTTAAGAATCTACATTAGGCAAAGAAATAGAGTCAAAATTCTTATTGAATGAGCTATAATGGTTTAGAATAAATAGGTGAATCGCATGAATTTGAATATTTGGTGGAATCCTAGTCCTAGAACCTCTCGAAACATTGTTATTATTTTGTATATATTTGCTAGTTTTATAATTTAAATCTAAAAATCAATCTCATCAAGTTCGAGTGAACGACAACTCTATTGACCACTATATAAAATTCGATCAATTTTTGGCGCCGCCGACGCGGACTTGTTTATAGATTTGTTTTTAGGTTTTATTTTTATTATTTTTGTTCTATTTTACGCGTTTTGGTATTTATGTTTGCTTTCAGATTTGGAGCGGAGCGAAAGAAAAAGAGAAAGTGCTGAAAAGAAAAGCAAAGCCAAAATAGGAAAGAAAAGAGAGATCCGAGTTGAGTGAAGAAGAAACTTTTGTATACAGTGTTTTTTTTTTTTTTTTTAGAAACTGTAATTAGGATTTTAATGTTGTAATTTTTCGTTTTATTTTTTTGGACTTTATTTTGGGACTTTTGGACATTTTTATTATTTTAAACCCAAAGGAAGGGTAATCTTTATATATATATATATATATATATATAACTGCTGCAGGGAAGGACGACAGTTATAATACTGTCTGGGCCCCTCAGGTTCGTGCACTGACATCGGAGTCGGTGGCCTGAGTCGACTTCAACGGTTCATCGCCCGTCTAGTACGGGAGGTAAGACTCTATCCACCCACGAATCCCCTGTCAGTGGGTTATATTTTGAGAATGTCAAACTTATATTACGATAATAGCCAATACAATGAATATCCAACTGAACAATATGGACATCACTCTTATTATGACCATAGTGTGAATAGTGGTTGGGAACGCCATCCTTTTGAAGGATATGGGTCATACCATGGTGAGCCCAATTACTATCCACACGCGCATCGGTCATACGAGCAAGAAGATTATACTACTAGTTCTTCGTCTTTAGAGGATACAATGAAAATTTTGAAAAGTAGTCTTTTTTATGTTCATTCTGTTCCTATTCCTTATTTAGAAGAGTCACTCATGGATTTAGCTGAGTCGACACGAAAGTTAGCGGAATCGACATGTAAGTTAGCTGGGGTGAATAACGTAGTTATGGACGAAAGGACTGCAACAACGACTGAATCTTTAGAAGATATCCTCAATAGATTAACTCAAAACTTAGATCCAACACTGAGGGAACTTTCTTTGGAAGATACCCTTGAGAGGATAGCTGAGTCGACATGTAGACTTGAGTTAGAGACGAACGAAAGTATTGCTCGAAATAACTTGAATTGTCTATATATTGTTTCCAATAATACCCTTGAAAATGAGGACAATTTTTATAATCAAGATGACGAGGTTAGAATTGGTAACACTTGTTTAGATGAGATTCAATCATTTTCATGTTATTATAATGATGATTTTGATGAGGATAGTATTGATAAAGAATCTGAAATATATAGGCATAGTGATGAGGAATCTGTTACTCCCAATGAGCTTTATAATGATAATGTTAATTCTAGTAAAAATCCAAATAATTTTAATAATTATTCACCTATTCAAAAGGACGAGGATTTGACTAGAAATATCATGTTTTAGACGATGTAGTATTTCCTTTTCACGAAGACAACGAAGGTTTAGAGGAGCGAGTTTATTTTAAGTCTAGTGATTTAGAAACAATAGTCTTAGACAAAGAAAGTGAACTCGTAGAGATGAGTGAGGATGAACCTGACTTAGAAGAAACAATTGACCAATTCCAGGAATCTGATGACCTAGAAATTAGGGAAGTTGTGACTATTCTTTCTAGAGACACCGAAAACTCTAAGTTTGGGGGTGATTATCATTCTCCATGTGATTTAACTTTTCGAAAGGTCCCTCGCTTGGGACTTGATATATGTGCCTCAACCATTGTGCCATATTACCGTCATACTAGCTCTCCCGAACCTAATAATGTCCAAAAAGAAGCTCAGTTGTTAGAAATACATCCTATGGTTGATGTGGTTGACCCAGGCTATGATACCAAAATTGACTTTGTTTTCCCACCAAAAACTTTTCTATCAATTGTGGGAACATATGAGTTACAAGTGTGACAATTATTAAGTTTTGAGACTAAACCTAATTACTTTAGGAGATTAGGGTTGACACATTTGTTTAAGGAAGACCACCACTTTCATCGTGGTCAATTGTGTGAGTCAAAAATGATTGACTTAAAGGATCCGCAGCTATTTAGGTTATTATTATGTTCTTCTAAGTTTTTACTTGAGTTTTTCCAGACTCTAATACCTGAATCGGATCTTAGCTACGAGGAAATGCAGTCAGTGAAAATATTTTATCTAGACCCAGTTATAGAACCTGAACCACAACTATATGTAGCTGTCTTAAACAGGAAACCAGACTAGGGTGTGCTTTATTCGTTAATTTTTTTGCATGTTGCAGATTCCTTTTACTTGTGATGGCCCTATTTGGTTTTGGTGATCCGCAGTTATTCCGGCTATTACTTTATGATTCTAGAAGGTGGCTAATCCTTTCTTAGTATGGCTGAAGACTTTAAACTTAACACTTCTTGGGAGGTAACCCATGCTCATGTAACACGGTAATATCTTTCCTTAACTCTTTTCTTCAAGTGGTAACAGTTTCTCATTGTTCATGCTTTTAATTTCATCTTTAGAACATTGAGGACAATGTTAGATTTAAGTTTGGGGGTATGGAATAAACTTTTTAGTTGCAGTATAAATAAATAAACTCCAGAGCCTAGAAACTTATGCTTATTAAGGTTGGCACTAACCAATCTAAGTGGATGGGAACATCTTGGTTATAGGAGTTGAGGAACCAATCTGATTAAATGGAAACATCTAAACAGTCTATTCATAAAAGCACAGATCTCAGGTGTTAGAATTAAAAAAAAAAAAAACATGGTAGTTTCACCATATCTCGTTGTATCCTTTTCACCTTCTGTTTTTATTTTTATTTTCTTATAAGTAACTGGGTAAAATAGAGTGATTGAGATACCCAAAAAAAAAAAATGAGACCAGACCATCAGACCAACCGGAATAAATTCAATGAAGTCGACCATTGGTGCCCTTGTATATGCTAGTTGTGTTGACCTAGAGTTAGGATTATCACCCGCTGATTCCCTTGTATATGCGAGCTGTGTTGATATTAGTCAGACCGGTATCTCGGTCCATTAGGATAGGTTCATCTTAGTCATCATCAAAACCATCTACGTTTTTCTCTACATCCATCTTCTTAATCTTTCCATGTGATTGGTTGACTCCGGTTATGATGTACAGAAACTATCTGAGTAGAGTTATGTCGCTTATATATGAACTTTAGTATGCTTGAGTGCAAACTCGTGTACAATAATTGGAATTTCGCATCAGGGTACTTCCTCCTATAGTCAATGATTGTATGCCAACCAAGGAGATTCTTTAGTGCCTTCCAAAGTTCAGCGTAGATAGCTAGGGTCTGGAGTAAAGATTTTGTAGGTACACCTCTGGTAAGCCCTCCCGAGACTATAACTCGGCTTTGTTGATTAGATTTGCTCAGGACTAGCAAATAATAAGTTTTGGGGTATTGGATACACGCATTTATGTGTCTATTTTAATCTCAATTTTCTATTTTGTTGGTACCCATTTGTGTATTTTTACTATGGCTTTTTATGTCTTTGTAGGTGTTTTTGGAGAAATAAACATTTTAGGAAAATTCGGCTCGAAAAGTTGTTAAAGGCATCTCGAAAGACATTTGCTAAACGGACCCCTGCTTTGGATAAGGGGCACCTCAATTACTAAGGGGAACCTTAACTGATAAGGGACACCCTCTTCACTATTTACAGCCGTCTGATAAAGAGACCCAGCTGACTGGATATGGGGCGACCTTCTTCACCATTTCAAAACTGGATTTTGGAGGGAATTTTGTGCAGTGACTGGCAGCAATTAGGGTTTGAGAATTAGACGAGTTTTAAAGATATTCAATCACTGAAACTCTTTTGGGATTACTCTATTGAGCAAGACAGGAATGTTAAGGGTGTTGGAATCAACCAGAATTGGCTGGATAGTTCGATTTAGAATATCAGGGAAAGATGGGTTTTTCTCGGTTTTTTTAGTTTGAAAGAAGAGAGATTATTTCGGTGATTTGGATCAGAATGATCCTGTTACGACAAAACAGGATGGGTATATGGGTTAAAACCGAATAACAGGGGTTGAATCATTGCTTTTGATAAAAAAGAGTAACACGAGTAACCCGAGTTCTGTGTGAGTGATACGATGGTTTGCGTGTGCCTGCTGCATGTTTAACCACTCCTGGGATGTTTACTGAGTGTTTCTGGAGTGTTTCAACATGATAAAACTGCATGAGGAGCTAAATCCGGGAAGAAAATATTCTCGAGAATATTTTCTTTCCCGGATTTCCCGAGAATATTTTCTTTCACTGCCGAATAATGGAGGATTTGTTGGAGCTATGGAGGAGTATTCTCAGTGATTTGAAGCTGTATAAGTTGTGGAGGAATAGTATTTGAGGTATCAAGAGTTGGGAGAGATACAAAGAAGAATTAGAAGCTGCAGAGCAGATTTCTCTGCTGCTGCAGAGAAGGAGAAGCTGAAGAACAATAAACAGATAAGAACTGTCGTTCTTGACCGTCACATATTCATCCCATAACGACAGCTCTTCTGCGACACCATCTATAAACATTTCTTTGCCACATTTGTAACAGGGAGTTGTAACGATCATTAGGCGTTGCAAACTTCTGGTTTATATTAATTTTCTCCCTTTTCTTCTTTGTAAACACCATTTGAGATATAAAAATATATTTTGAGCGTGTTTTTCACTATGTGGAGATAAACCTTTCTCTGGGACGACGGAGGAAGCAAAAATTCATCATGTGGTAAATTCATTTAATTCTTTATATGACTATTTGCTTGAATTAAAATTAGAAAAAGATTTTTCTTAATTAGTTTTCATTTCGTTTGATGGTTTATGCTTAGGGTTAATTCTTTTGTTATGCCATGCTTAAGATTTACATTTAATATTTTAAGAATCTACATTAGGCAAAGAAATAAAGTCAAAATTCTTATTGAATGAGCTATAATGGTTTAGAATAAATAGGTGAATCGCATGAATTTGAATATTTGGTGGAATCCTAGTCCTAGAACCTCTCGAAACATTGTTATTATTTTGTATATATTTGCTAGTTTTATAATTTAAATCTAAAAATCAATCTCATCAAGTTCGAGTGCACGAGAACTCTATTTACCACTATATAAAATTCGATCAGACTCTCACCTTAAGTCCAATGCTACTATGAACAGGGGTGCTGGTATGAGTACTTATCCAGAGGGAGGTGTTGATGACTATGAGCCTGCATTTTACTATGAACAACAAAACACAACCAGGATTAGGTCGATGGTGGACTTTACAAACAACTCCTGCCTTGTGGTCATTTTTATTTGTCGTTTGTTTTGCAGACATTGGACTTGTTCTAGCGGCTATTTTTTATCTCCTTTGCTCGCTACTCGGAAGATGAAGCCACGGATGCTTACGGTCATGTACCAGCATAAGAGAGGAAGAGTGGCCTAGAAAATCAATTCACATCCTTGAGGACAAGGATGTCCCGAAGGAGTAGGGAATGTCATGTACCAGCATAAGAGAGAAGATTGGCCCTTATCATAATTAGGGTGGTAGTTAGTCTTTAATATTAATTGTTCTTAGTAGCTAATTAGAGATGAGTATTAGTTAATAATAGTTGTAATCGATGGTTGGGATGTAACCATCTGTGAGGCTTAGGAACGTCCGATCTAGTTGGCGAAAAACCTAGCTATAAAGAGTGAGAGTTTTTAATGAGAACGACAATCAATTATAATCAAAAATATCGTTTTAACGATTTAGGCTGTGTTCTTACGAACCAGTAGGCTTGATCCTTCTGGATTGAGAGAGGTTTATCCTCAAAATATCTATCAACCTTGTCATTGTACTTGGGTACATGACAGAATGTTTCAATGATTGGAATTAGAGTTTAGATTACATAACCAATGATGGACAAAAGTATGTTGTGGAAACACATATGTGCATAAGTCCTATGCTGGAAGAATGGCTTGTAGCCAAGTACGCGAACTGCCGAAGTTCTCAAACCCGAGAATTTCTACTGGAGTTGACAAACTACTTGCGCGAGCCAAGTCCGCGAACCGGCGAAGTTCTCATCCCGAGAATTTCTGCTGGAGTTTGTAAACTCTATCTAGTATCTTAAGTGCGCGAACCTAGTATGCGAATTTGAGAAGGTTATATATATAAAGATGAATTCTGAACTTAAACTTATAAATACTAAGGAATGCAATTGGAAACCGTGGTTATAAAGTTCATGAACCGATTCTTTGAATCGAATCATCTTTTCTTCAATTGTGTCTTGTGTAGTGCATGAGATTTCCTTGCAATTGAATAACTCTCTAAATAGTTTATTTGAGTCAATTGAACTAGTTATGGTGAAGAAGAATATGGTTGGTATGACATGCTCTAATGGCTAACCTTTTGGTTGACTATTGTTGAACCAACAGTGCCCACGTTTGGGTACGGTTAACAAACCTAGAAGCGTGCAGTTCGCGTGTATATAATAAGCTAAGATTTCGATCTAACGGTTGAGATATATTAGCTTGAATCTAAATCAGGTTTTCATCTAACTGTGGATAATGTTTGCTTTTGACCAAGGCGAAACCCTGATTTGAAAGACTATATAAGGGGACATCTAGCAACTCTGCAAAACTGATCCCCACACCTTACATGTGATACTAGTTTGCGTGCTAGAGTCGGTTCTCCTTTAACCTTTGGTTTTCTTCTTCTAAAACCAGGTTAACGACTTAAAGACTTCATTTGGATTGTGAAGCCAGACTGATACTACTTTTATCGTAGTTGTGTGATCTGATCCTGCATCTTCTATCGTACGAGTACAATCATATTGATTGGCTTGATATTAACCTATCCGATAGGCAAGATATAAAAAGTAATCACAAACACCTTCGCCTCATTGTTTGTGATTCTGCAACATCCTGTTTCGCTACCATGCGATTAAGATTGTTGTGAGGTGACTGATTAATCTAGGCTGTTCTTCGGGAATATAAGACCGGATTATCAATTGGTTCATGTTCACCTTGATTATTATCAAAAGACGGAACAAAAACTTTAGGGTTTTTCTGTGGGAGACAGATTGATCCTTTGATAGACTTGTCTGTGTGAGACATATTTGTTTATTGTCAAAGCCTGCGTTTTTGGGTCGTAGCAACTCTTAGTTATGGGTGAGATCAGCTAAGGGAATCAAGTGCGTAGTATCCTGCTGGGATCAGAGGCGTCGGGAGTGCAACTATACCTTGGATCAGTGGGAGACTGATTGGGGTTCAAGTACAGTCCAGTCCGAAGTTAGCTTGGAGTAGGATAGTGTCTGTAGAGGCTTAATACAATGTGTGATCAATCAGGACTAGGTCCCGGGGTTTTTCTGCATTTGAGGTTTCCTCGTTAACAAAACTTCTGGTGTATGTGTTATTTCTTTTCCGCATTATATTTTATATAATTGAAATAATACAGGTTGTGCGTTAGATCATCAATTGGATTAATCCAACCTTTGGTTGTTGATTATCATTGATTGATCCTTGGACATTGGTGTTTGGCACCATCCAAGTTATTCCTTGTGTTTGATTAAAGACTCGCTGATTTCTATTAGCTTGAGTAAATCAAAACAAGAGAGAGATATTAACTCCTTGAGATACTTTTACCTAGATTGAGTCTGACTGTCTAATTGATTCTCTAGAAAGTGTTTCGGAGTTAGTCCATACAGATTGCTAAGTGAAATATTGGGTGGTGTTGTTAGACCCCCCCCCCCCCCCCCCCCCGTTTTTTCACAGCTTATAAATTTTTTAGTACTCACCTCAAAACTAACAGACTCCTCCAAACCCGTCATTTGTCTCATAGCAAGTGTATCCAAAGCATGTATTCGATATTCTAGGCTTACTGGAATTTTCCCAGAATTAAAACAGTGTTTCTTGTTTGTCGATGTAACTTGATTTTGCATCATTCCATCTAGTTGTTGTGTTCCAAGGACCGACCATTTAACAATTGTATGTTTGAATTGGAAAATTAGTCTATAAAATTAGCTAAAATTCCATCCCTTAACACCAAACATGAACCAAATTTTTTAGAATTGTGAAAGAAAAACTTCATTAAATGTTGAATGTACCTTGATGTGAGACTGAATCACATGTGCAGCTCCGAGAGAAGGAAAAATTAAAATACAATGAGTCACAAGCTCAAAGAATATTGAACTTTATCACATGTTTGACAACCAATTTTGGACATAATTTCTTCTACCACTGCACTACTATGTTAGGGTTCTAGACCAAAACACAAGGTTTATGTAACTGAAATATGTATAGAACCCGGATAATAAGAAGAATTTAGAGAATAAGAGGAGTAAGAAGAAGAAAAGAAGACTAGAGGAGATTGTAGAAGAGTTTCTCGTATTAATTCTTAACTGTTTTACAAGCTCAGGCGTAGTATTTATACCTGCAAATACTTGTGGAACAAGTAATATTAACTATAGAGTCTTAACTAATTACGGAACTGAAAGTAAACTAAAAATATCAGAGCTTATTAAGGGAAACTAAGCCAACTCAGTGTTGGTACCGCAATATCCCTCCCTGGATGAAAAATGGCTTGTCCTCACGCCTCAAATTCTAGAAAACGAAGAAGCAATTCAACCGCATCTTCCCATGTAGCTTCATCATTAGGATGATCCATCCACTTGACTAACCATTTAGTGCCTGCATATGAACCTTTCTTGAACATTTTGCGCTCCAAAACAGCTTCTAGTTCCCACTTATCATAATCAATGACAGATGGTAAGATATGTTGAACATAGTTAGTTGATCCTAACTTCAGTTTTAATTGAGAAACATGAAACACAGGATGAATACGACTTTCCGCAGGTAGTTCCAACTTATATGCTACTGAACCAATTTTCTCAAGAACACGAAAAGGGCCATAGAATCTTGGAGAAAGTTTTGAGAATGATTGGTTAGTAACAGTTCTCTGTCCATATGGTTGTAAACGAAGATAAACCCAATCACCTATAGAAAATTCTCTTTGTGTACGATGAGCAACAATGTATGCTTTCATTCTTGCTTGAGCATAATGTAAATGGGATTTCAGTAGTTTAAGGGTATGATCTCTAGCCTTTAAGTTTAAATCCACATCATTCACATAAGTAGAACCATGAAGATAAGCAGAGATTGTTGGTGGAGGGCGAATGTATAGTGCTTGGTAAGGAGTCATGTTAATGGTTGAGCGATGACTTGTATTATACCACCATTCTGCCCATGGTAGCCATTTAGACCAATCCTTTTGCTTCATACCAGCAAAGCATCTCAAATAACATTCTAAGGTTCTATTAGTTACCTCTGTTTGGCCATTGGACTGAGGATGGTATGCTGAGCTACGACAGAGTTTCGTATTCTGGAGAGTAAAATAAGCATCCCAAAAGTTACTCATGAAAATTGGATCTCGATCATTGACTATACTTCTTGGCATCCCATGAAGACGAACAATCTCTCGTACAAATATCTCCGCAATAGAGCTAGCAGAATAAGGATGTGTGAGTGCAATAAAGTGTGCATACTTGGTTAAACGATCCACCAACACCAGAATGGAATTCTTACGATCAGACGATGGAAACCCATCAATAAAATCCATTGATATGTCGATCCATACATCGGCAGGTATAGGAAGATGATTCAATAATCCTGGTGGAGCTATAGCTTCAGCTTTATTTCGTTGACACACATCACACTGAGCAATAATTTCTTTAAGTGATCGTTTCATGCCTTTCCAATGAAAATTATGTTGCAAACGCTTGTAGGTTCGCAGAAATTCCGAATGAACCCCAATAGGATTTGAATGAAACTCCTCAAGAAGTTTGATACACCATAAAGAAGTTGGAACCACCACTATACGTCCTTTGTAGCGTAAAACTCCATTAACGTAAGAAAAATTGAGTTTGCATGATGGGGTATCAATGAGTTATTGAATAAGAACACTTAGCTCAGCATCGGAATGACATTCTTGGATTATCTTAGTAATTCCAGAAAAAATTGGTGCAGTAAGACTAAAATTAGAGCATGTGTTGCGAGACAAAGCATCTGCTGCAACATTTTCTTTGCCTTGGCGGAAAATGATCTCATAATCATGACCCAGTATTTTCGATAACCACTCTGTTTCTCCATTGAAGATAGTTTTTGATCAAGAAAATACTTAAGACTTCTGTGATCTGTATATATCTTGAAGTGCCTACCAAGTAAATATGGCCTCCATTTTTGAATTGCAGATACGGTTGCAAGCATCTCCTTATCATATATAGAGAGATTCAAATTTTTACCAGCCAATGGTTTTCTATAATAAGCAATTGGTCGACCAGACTGCATTAACACAGCTCTTAGCCCATTGCCAGATGCATCACACCCAAGAGAAAATTCCTTAGAAAAATCTGGAAGTATTAAAACTGGGGTTGTAGTAAGAGCATGTTGAAGCACTTTGAATGCAGTAGTGGCAGTATCATTCCAGATAAATGCATCCTTCTTCAGTAATTGAGTTAAAGGTGCGCTAAGATTACCAAAATCCTTTACAAATTTGCGATAATAGCCGGCTAGACCCAGAAAACCGCGTAATTCTTTCAATTAAGTAGGAAGAGGCCATGAAAGAATACTTTGAACATTATCTTGGTCGACTGAAACTCCTTCAGAAGATATTACGTGACCCAAATACTTCACTGTGTTTTGTGCAAAGGTACACTTAGACTCTTTGAAAAATAATTGATGAGTTTTTGATAATTCAAATACCAAAGACAAATGCTGAATATGCTCAGATATGTTTTTACTGTAAATTAAGATGTCATCGAAAAATACCAGCACAAACCTGCGAAGATGAGGACGTAAAATATGGTTCATCAATCCTTGAAAAGTGGCCAAAGCATTTGAAAGTCCGAATTACGATGACCAAGAATTCGTAATAGCCATCATGAGTTCGAACAACAGTTTTGGGAATGTCTGGTTTATGCATAAGTAGTTGATGATAAGCAGATCTAAAATCCAGTTTGGAAAAAACTGTTGCACCATTCAACTCATCAATAACTCATCCACCATCGGTATTGGAAAAGGATATTTGATGGTTAACTTATTCAGAGCTCTATAATAATCAACACACATTCGCCAAGAGCCTTCCTTCTTACGTACCATCAATATGGGAGATGAGTAAGGAATCGAACTCGGTCGAATAAGTCCAGCTTGCTGAAGTTCATGCACTATCTTCTCAATTTCGTCCTTTTGAAAGTGTGGGTAACGGTATATCCTGACATTCACAGGTGCAGAATACGGAAGCAAATTGATACGATGATCATGTAGTCTCTCAGGAGGTAATATAGTTGGAGTCTTGAAAACATCAACATATGTAGAAAGAAGTTCATGCAACTCAGGTGGAATGATTGGAGCAGCGTTGATTGAAGTATTTAATGCAGATATTTATAGGAAAACTGCAAAAGTTTCTCTGGATAATAAAAGTTGCATGGATTTAGTGTTCAAAAGCATAATGTTGGAGGAATTATGTCCTAGTAAAACCACATCTTGCTCTTGGATTCGAAACTTCATCATTAACTTTGAAAAGTCCCATGAAATAGGTCCCAATGTGCATAACCATTGAACTCCTAAAACAGCATCACAACCACTGATATCGAGAAGATGAAAATCTGTGGAAAAAGAATAATTCTAAAGTTTCACCTGTATATTATGGCAAAATCCACGAGTCTGTATTTGAGCACCATCACCAACAGTAACTTGTAAGGCAGCCTCTGCAGATTGCTTAGAATACCCACATTGCTTAGCAATTTTAGGGTGAAGAAAATTATGGGTTGAGCCAGAGTCAATCAATATTGAAAAAGGCTGAGCTTTAGTGTAACCCAAAATACGCATAGTCCTAGGAAAAGAAGAACCTACTAACGAATTCAAAGAGGTTTTTGGTTCCAAATCCTCTGAAAGGGTAGGTTGAGTTAGAATGAGATCTGCATCAGTATCTTCGCTTATCTCATTGATAGACGCATTTATGTGTCTAATTTGTCCTCAATGTTTCGTATTGTTATTACTCGTTTTCGTCCTTATTATGGTGTTTTGTGTGTTTGTAGGTATTTTTTGGAAATAAATATTGTTGAAAATTTGGCTCGAAAAGTTGCTCGGAGCACCCCCGGAGGATATTTGCTATACGGACCCCCACTGTTGCTATATGTCACCCAAGGCTATGTGTAGCCCATTTGTCCATAGCACCCATTTGTTATTCGGCACCCAGGACGTTGGATAAGGGCTAACCATCTTCTTCATTTCAAAAGTTATGTTTTGGCGGGAAATTTTTGGTTTCAATGTCAGAACTAGGGTTGCGAATTTGAGCTTGTTTCAGTGAGACTAAAGAGCTAGAAAAGTTTGGGTATCTTCCTTTGAGCCTAACAGGATTGTTTTGGGTCTTTGGTTCGATGGATTTTGGCTAGAACTCGAGTTAGAAGAAAACAGGGAGGTTTGTTTGGCCGAGAAGACATTCACGGAAAAGAACGTGAAGATAATGTTCTTGCATGAGTTTTACTTCACCAGGGACTCATTCTAAGCGTGTTTGGAGCATGAATAAGATTAACAAGGAAGGTCGGACAGCTGCAGATGCATGATTGTGAAAGAAAGGAAAGAAAATATCTCCAAAAAAATTTCTTTTACTGCCGAATATTGGAAGGATTTTCTGGAGTAATTAGCGAAGATTCTTGTCCCTGTTGAGTATAAATAGCCTATTAGGGTATCACTGAAAGGGGACGGAGAGAATTGGGAGGATTTGAACATCTCAGAGGCGAGAAATTGAAAGTTGCAGAGAGTCACCATTTCTGCTGCTGCATAGCTGAAGAACACGAAAACACCCAAAACAGTCGTTTTTCTACAGTGATAACGACTCACAGCCGAGGGTCGTACATCAAGGCAGACTTATTTGCTATAGTATCAGTGAACATACTGTGTATCGTTCTGGTTTGTAACAATAAACTGTTACAAACCCGGTTTTCATTATATTTCTCCCTTTTCATCATTGTAAACCATTTTGAGCAATAATAATGATTTCGAGCGTGTTTCCAACATGATGATGTGCTAATTCTCCCACAACCAAGGCAATGAGGAAGCTATTTACGCATGAATAATTGGTAACTATTTATTTTCTCTAATATTTAATTATAATTCACTCAATCACTGCTTTTGCAGAGTTTTTAATTGTTTGCATAATTTTCCTATTAGTTGTGATTCAATTAGATAGGTTATGCTTTGTTAGATAATCTATGCTTAGGGATACAATTATTTTTGAGAATTTGCTGATTATTTGAGTTAAGAAATAAGGACTTAAAGATAATTAGAGTTTTGGATTATTTACCATCATTATTCATGTGTAATAGTGGAATCAGTGTCTTGGTTATTTTCTCATATCTTGAAGTCAATTTTGAGTTTTTTCTTTATTTTAAGTTTTATAAGTCTAAATCTTGCTTTCACAAGCCTCAACGAACCTTTACTACAACAATTGAAAATCACATCAATTTTTGGCGCCGCCGACGCGGGCTTGTCTTTAGGCTAGAGTTTTTAGATTTTTTTTTTTTTTAGGTTTTTATTTTTATTTTATTTTTCTTCTTTACGTTTTTGGGTTTTTGTCTTTTCCTTACAGATTTGGAATTTGGAGCGAAAGAAAATTTTGCCAAAGCTTTGGTGAATACTTAAAGACTTGGAGTAAAAGGCAAAGCGAAAGGAGCGAAAGAAGAATTTTTTTTGTTTTATTAAAAAAAAAAGAGAGACATTTTATTTTTTTAGACTTTCCTTTTTTTTGCCTTTTTTTGGACTTTGGACTTTAACTTTGGACATTATTTTTAAACCCTACGGAAGGGTAGTATTAAATATTAAACTGTTTGCAGAGAAGGACGGACGATTACGATATCACCTCGGCCCCTCGGGTTCGTACACGACATTGGAGTTGTGGCCCGAGTCGACTTCAACGGTTCATCCCCCGTCTGGAACGGGAGGTAAGTTTGTCGAAACACTCGCGAATCCCCTGTCAGCGAGTTACTGTATTCCTTCGTTTGCATATATGTGAGGACTTGAAAACGGCTGCTTTAATTTCCTAGTAAAGGGCAAGGACTGGCCATACAAGATAAGGGTTCGGATTTCATCACCGTTCTCTTCTTGCCCGCCTTAGGAAAACAAAACCAAACGCGAACCTAACTAAAATTGGAATAGAACGAGACCTATAGGGTAACGAGCTTAATAGGAAAGTCGTTCGAAAAATATTGGTTACTCTTTTAGCATACTTCGAAGTTCATGATGGTTTCTGTGAGTTGAATGCGTGACTGCGCCGCCTTGGAATGCGGTGAGGCCTTGGGTATCAAAGCTCCATGCAGCTTCCCTCGCCTCTATTCAACTTACTTCGAATCGGATTGATTCCGGAGGGGTTTGTTTAAATTGTAACGAATTACCTTTCGAAGGATTAGAAGCTGGTCTAGAAACAATCTAAGTGGAGCCATCATGCTTTTTGTTTGCTAGAAATCAGTAGGTTTGTTGTGGTGGAGTCAGCCTTGTTTGTGTTTCATAGAACTTCCCTTCCTTTTAGGATTTTTCTTTTTCTTTTGTTTTTCTAGTGTATGCCCGAGGTTATTAGAGAGAAGTCATGGAAAAGAAACACTCTTTGATTAGTGATAAACCTAGTAGTTCTTCTTGTGAAGGCGGGGAGCTCGAAGACTCTTCTTTCGAGAGGTTTTTGGAAACTTCAGTTTTGAGAATCTGTCTCTTTGTGAGGAGAGTACCCCTAGTACTTCATCTGTGCCAGCGATGACAACTTTGAAAGATTACATGTTCCCAACTAGGACCAACCGAGCTTCGTGCATTAAATTGCCAGCCAATACGGCTAATTTCGAGATAAAACCTAGTATTCTTCAGATGATCCCTATATTCTTAGGAAAAGATGATGAGAACCCTTATTTTCATATTAGGGACTTTGAGGAAATCTGTGGGACAGTTAGAATAAAAGACCTCACTGATGAAGTTTTGAAACTTAAGATGTTTCCCTTTTCCTTGAGAGATAAAGCCAAGACCTGGCTGAACAACCTACCATCTGAATCCATTGAAACATGGCAGGAACTTATTGCTGCTTTCTATATGAAATTCTACCCTAAGCATAAAACTGCAGCTGTTAGGCAGAAAATTAGTGCTAGTGTGCAACAAGAGGGAGAGTCTCTTTATAGGTTTTTAGAGAGATTCAATGATCTCCTATCCCAGTGTCCTCACCATGGATTTGATAAGATGAAACTTGTAGAGATTATTTATAATGGTTTAGACTATTCGACCAAAGCCATGGTCGAGTCTATGTGCGCTGGTGAGTTCACTAGTAAAAGTGATGATGCTTTTACCTTCTTAGGAGCTATTGCTGAAAAATCCCAACAGTGGGAGTCTTGTGTTGAACCCCCTAAAAGACTCTTGGTCAATAGAAGTAGCACCAATGTGGTAGATACAAGCTTCGAGTCAGATGCTAAGTTTGCTGCTTTGTCTAGAAGGTTAGAAGCTTTGGAATTGAATCAGCCTAAACATAGGTCTCTTGTTGAACCTGATGATAGGATTAGAGCCTCTCAAGTCTCTAGTTGTGGAGTAGAGCCCAATAACTCGTTTTGGGAAGGTCATGTTAGTGAAGAACAAGCCCATGCTGTCTATAACAACGCTAGGTTTGAGAACCGTCAGAAGTTTGACCCATACTCAGAAACCTACAACCCTGGTTGGAGAAACCATCCTAATTTTTCTTGGTCTAAGGGCAGAATCAAGGTCAGTCTAATTCTCAGCCTCCCCCAGGTTTTGGTTATGCTAAGAACTCTTCAGGTCAACCCCAGTTTCAGAACCCTTCGGATAAAAAGATCACAAGTTTAGAAGACACTCTAGCCTCGTTTATTAAAAACTCTGATAAGATCAACCAATGGTTGCTCAAGGGATAGAAGAAAGTAAAAATATAGGTTATGCTAACTCCCAAGCTATTTCTGAGTTAAAAAACCAGGTTAGTCAGATAAATGAATCTTTGAGGGAAAAAGGTAAGTTTCCTAGTCAAACTCAACCCAATCCTAAAGCAGAGAAATCGTACAATCATGTGAATCTATTACAACCCTTAGGAGTGGAAAGAAAGTTGACAATAAGGTTGCCATGCCTGATAGTGAACATGTTGTAGTTCACCCTTGAGCCAGAAAATGAGGAGACTGATAGAGTCTCTAAAGAGACCAATGAGGGTCCTGCTGAGCCCGTTTGTTCCCAGAGCCCCGTTTCCCCAGCTGCTAGTTCCAACTAAGAGGGAGTCCAACTTTAATGATATATTGGAGGTTTTTAAGCAGGTTACTATCAACCTACCATTGTTGGATGCGATTAAGCAGATTCCCGCTTATGCCAAGTTTCTTAAGGACTTGTGTACACGAAAGCGTAAGCTTAGTGTCCAAAGAAAGCCTTCCTAGCTAGTCACGTGAGTTCCATTATTCAGAATACCACTACTCCTAAGTATAAAGACCCAGGGTCCCCTACCATTTCTTGCACAATAGGTAAATACCGTGTTGAGAAAGCTTTGCTTGACTTAGGAGCCAGTGTGAATTTACTTCCATACCATGTGTACCTCAAGCTAGGACTTGGTGATATGAAACCTACCCAGATGACACTTCAGTTAGCTGATAGGTCCGTTAAAATTCCTCTGGTGTGATCGAGGATGTTCTTATTGAGGTCGACAAGTTTATTTATCCAGTGGATTTTGTTATCCTAGATACCCAACCTGTCCCTGACCCAGAGAACCAGATACCAGTACCATGATTTTAGGTCGCCCATTTTTAGCAACATCCAATGCGATCATTAATTGTCGAACTGGTATTATGAATTTCTTTTGGTAATATATATTGAGCTGAACGTCTTTCATATTAGTAAGCTACCCTCTGAACTAGATGACTCGAGCATAGAAGAGGTAAACATGATAGGAACATTAGTCGAGGAGTCATTACCAAACACTTTGTTAGAAGATCCGTTAGAGAAATGCCTAGCTCACTTTGGGATTGATTTCGATGATGATAATGTGATTAATGAGGTGAATGCTTTGTTAGATTCAACCCCTTTGTTAGACACTAGTAACGGATGGAAACCTAAGTTCGAACCACTACCAGTTTCTAAGTCTACCCTAGTTCCTTCGTTAGAAGAGCCTCCTAAGTTGGACCTAAAACCATTGCCAGATACCCTGAAGTATGTGTTTTTAGGCCCGTCTGAGACTTTACCTGTGATTGTTGCTTCCGACTTGGATAGTGATCAGGAAAGTAGGCTAGTGACCGTCCTTCAAAACAACAAGGAAGCTTTAGGGTGGACCATAGCAGACATTAAGGGTATAAGTCCTACTGTTTGTATGCATCAGATCTATTTAGAGGAAGATACCAAACCTTCTAGGGAGATGCAACGAAGACTAAACCCTAATATGAAAGAAGTAGTTCGAACCGAGGTTCTTAAGCTGTTAGATGCAGGCATTATCTACCCCATTTCAGACAGTAAGTGGGTCAGCCCCGTTCAGGTTGTTCCCAAGAAATCCGGTATTACTGTAGTCCAGAATGATAACAATGAGTTAATCCCGACCCGAGTGACCACGGGTTGGCGTGTTTGTATTGACTATAGGAAATTGAACAAGGTCACTAGGAAGGACCACTTTCCCCTTCCCTTTATCGACCAAATGCTAGAGAGATTAGCTGGACATAGTCATTACTGTTTTCTAGATGGCTACTCAGGCTACAATCAGATCGTTATTGCCCCAGAAAACCAAGAAAAAACTACTTTTACTTGTCCCTTTGGTACCTTTGCGTATAGACGCATGCCTTTCGGGCTATGTAACGCCCCTGCGACTTTTCAGCGTTGCATGATGAGCATAGTTTCCGATATGGTAAAAAAGTTTTTAGAGGTCTTTATGGATGATTTTTCAATGTTTGGTTCGTCTTTCGATGAGTGCTTGCATCATTTGTCATTAGTGTTGAATAGGTGTAAGGAAAAGAATCTAGTGCTTAATTGGGAGAAATGTCATTTCATGGTTCGATCAGGAATTGTTTTAGGGAATATCGTATCTTCTAAGGGTATAGAGGTAGATAAAGCCAAACTTGACCTTATCAAGACTTTACAGGTCCCAAAAACCGTAAGAGATATTAGGTCATTCTTAGGGAATGCAGGTTTTTATCGTCGATTCATTAAGGATTTTAGCTTGATTTCTAGACCTCTTTGCAATTTGCTTGCAAAAGATGTTAAGTTTGTCTTTGATGATGCTTGTTTAGAGGATTTTGAGAAGCTTAAGACTTTATTCACTATCGCCCCCAAAGTCCAGGCAACCAGCTGGAACTTACCCTTTGAGATCATGTGTGATGCTTGAGATTATGTTATTGGTGTTGTGCTAGGTCAGCGAGAAAACAAATTACTTCATGTGATTTGCTATGCTAGCAAAACTATGAATGATGATCAATTGAACTATACCACTACCGAGAAGGAACTGTTAGCCATTGTGTTTTCCTTAGACAAGTTTAGACCCTATCTCTTAGGTTCTAAGATCGTCATATATACTGATCATGCTGCTTTGAAATATCTTTTGTCTAAGAGGGATACGAAACCTAAATTGGTTAGGTGGATCCTTTTGTTGCAAGAGTTCTCTCAATACATTAGAGACAAAAAGGGTGTCGAAAATGTAGCAGCAGACCACTTGCCTAGGCTAGTTGTTGATTCCCCTGATGATTCCCTTCCTATAAGGGATAGTTTTCCTGATTAACAACTTTTATTTGTTACCCAAGCACCTTGGTATGCGAATGTAGTGAATTATCCTGTTACTGGTCGAATGACCCAACATTGGGGTAAACAAGATCGTTCTAGGTTTTTAGCCGAGGTTAAGCACTTCTTTTGGGATGATCCTTATTTGTTTAAGTATTGTCCAGACCATATTATTAGGAGATGTATACCTGAGAGTGATCAGTCCAGTATTATTTACTTTTTTCATGATCATGCTTGTGGGGGTCACTTTAGTGCTAAGAAGACTGCTGCTAAGATATTGCAGTGTGGATTCTATTGGCCTTCGTTGTTTAAAGACTACCACAGTTACTGTGTCACTTGTGAACGTTGCCAGAAATTAGGAACCATTTCTCGTAGGAACATGATGCCCTTGAACCCGATTCTAATTGTTGAGGTCTTTGATGTGTGGGGTATTGACTTTATGGGTCCCTTTCCTAATTCTTTTGGTAACCTATACATCCTTGTCGTTGTAGACTATGTCTCTAAGTGGATTGAGGCGGTTGCGTGTAAAACCAATGACCATAGGGTTGTGATTGAGTTCTTGAAAAATAATATACTTACACGTTTTGGTACACCGCGAGCTATAATTAGTGATGGAGGGTCGCACTTTTGTAATGGACCTTTTAGGATTTTGATGAAGAAAAATGGTACTACACATAAGGTAGCTACCCCGTATCATCCGCAGACTAGTGGTCAGGTAGAGGTTTCCAATAGGGAGATAAAACGTATATTAGAGAAAACAGTTAATCCCAATCGGAAAGACTGGTCGTCTAGACTCACTGATGCCTTATGGGCTTACCGTACTGCGTTTAAGACTCCCATTGGAATGTCGCCTTATCGGCTTGTGTATGGAAAGGCATGTCATTTACCTGTTGAGTTAGAACATAGAGCTTATTGGGCTGTTAAGCAGCTAAATTTTTCACTTGACAAGGCATGAGCCCATAGGAAACTCCAGCTCAATGAGTTGGACGAGATTCGTTTAGATGCTTACGATAGTGCGAAGGAGTATAAGAACAAAATGAAACTTGTGCATGATAAAAATATTTTACGGAAGTCATTTTCTCCAGGTCAAAAAGTTCTTCTGTATGATACCCGCTTGCATCTTTTCCCTGGAAAGTTACGTTCTCGGTGGACGGGTCCTTTTATTATTCGCACTGTCTTTCCTCATAGAGTTGTTGAAATTGAGACACCGGATGGTAGTAGTTCTTCGCAGGTTAACGGTCAGAGATTGAAACCCTTTTTAGAGCCCTTTCCTACAGGTGATGTTGAGGAGGTCCCTCTGGAGGACCCTGTTTACCCTTGATTGACCATCGAGGCAGTTGTATGTTGTATATTAGTTTTTGATTTTCTTCACCCAGGTACTATCTTTCCAACTTCTGCTCGTGTTATTTTACTTTTGGTATTGCTCTTTCATTAGAAACATTGAGGACAATGTTAGATTTAAGTTTGGGGGTATGGGAGAAACATTTTAGTTGCAGTATAAATAAACTCCAGAGCCTAGAAATTTATGCCTATTAATGATAGCACTAACCTATCTAAGTGGATGGAAACATCTTGGTTATAGGAGTTGAGGAACCAATCTGATTAGATGGAAACATCTAAAGAGTCTATTCATAAAAGCACAGAGCTCAGGTGTTAGAATTAAAAAAAAAAAGACATGGTAGTTTCGCCACATCTCGTTGAATCTTAATCCTTCAGTTTTTATTTTTTAAGTGATTTGGTGGGGCACATGATTCAAGTTGTTACCTTTGCTAGGGTGAAATAGGATGATTGAGATACCAAAAAAAATAAAAAAAAATTGAGAATTAAGACCAGACCATCAGACCAACCGGAATAAATTCAATAAAGTCGAACACTGGTGCCCTTGAATGTGCCAGTTGTGTTGACCTAGAGTTAGGTTTATCGACCACTGGTCCCCTTGTATATGCCAGTTGTGTTGATATTAGTCAGACCGGTATCTCAGTCCATTAGGATAGGTCCATCTTGGCAGAGGCCTTCAGACAGATATGGGAAACACCGTTCACTTTAAACCATCTATCTTTTCTCTTTATCCATCTTCTTAATCTTTCCATGTGATTGGTTGGCTCCGGTTATGATGTACAAAAACTATCTGAGTAGAGCTCTGTCACTTTATATGAATTTTAGTATGCTTGAGTGCAAACTCGTGTACAACAATTGGAATTTCGCATCAGGGTACTTCCTCCTATAGTCAATGATTGTATGCCAACCAAGGAGATTCTTTAGTGCCTTCCGAGTTTCTGCATAGATAGCTAGGATTTGGAGTAAAGGTTTTGTGGGTACACCTATGGTAAACCCTCCCGAGATTAACTCGGTTTTATTTTTATTTTTTATTAGTTTTGCTCGAGGACTAGCAAATAATAAGTTTGGGGGTATTTGATAGACGCATTTATGTGTCTAATTTGTCCTCAATGTTTCGTATTGTTAGTACTCGTTTTCGTCCTTATTATGGTGTTCTGTGTGTTTGTAGGTATTTTTTGGAAATAAATATTGTTGGAAAATTCGGCTCGAAAAGTTGCTCGGAGCACCCCTGGAGGACATTTGCTATACGGACCCCCACTGTTGCTATGTGTCACCCACGGATATGTGTAGCCCATTTGTCCACATCACCCAGTTGTTATTCGGCACCCAGGACGTTGGATAAGGTCTAACCATCTTCTTCATTTCAAAAGTTATGTTTTGGCGGGAAATTTTTGGTTTCAATGTCAGAACTAGGGTTGCGAATTTGAGCTTGTTTCAGTGAGACTAAAGAGCTGGAAAAGTTTGGGTATCTTCCTTTGAGCCTAACAGGATTGTTTTCGGTCTTTGGTTCGATGGATTTTGGCTAGAACTCGAGTTAGAAGAAAACAGGGAGGTTTGTTTGGCCGAGAAGACATTCACGGGAAATAACATGAAGATAATGTTCTTGCATGAGTTTTACTTCACCAGGGACTCATTATAAGCGTGTTTGGAGCATGACTGAGATTAACAAGGAAGGTCGGGCAGCTGCAAATGCATGATTGTGAAAGAAAGGAAAGAAAATATCTCCAAAATATTTTCTTTTACTGCCGAATATTGGAAGGATTCCGGAGTAATGAGCGAAGATTCTTGTCCCTGTTGAGTATAAATAGCCTATTAGGGTATCACTAAAGGGGTACGGAGAGAATTTGGAGGATTTAGAACATCTCAGAGGCGAAAAATTGAAAGTTGCAAAGAGTCACCATTTCTGCTGCTGCATAGCTGAAGAACACAAAGAACAGACCAGCAAACACAGTCGTTTTTCTACAGTGATAACGACTCACAGCCGAGGGTCGTACATCAGAGGCAAACTTATTTGCTACAGTATCAGTGACACATACTGTGTATCGTTCTGGTTTGTAACACATATAACTGTTATAAACCCGGTTTTCATTATATTTCTCCCTTTTCATCATTTGTAAACCATTTTTGAGCAATAATAATGAATTTCGAGCGTGTTTCCAACATGATGATGCGCTAATTCTCTCACAACCAACGCAATGAGGAAGCTATTTACGCATGAATAATTTGGTAACTATTATATTTTCTCTAATATTTAATTATAATTCACGCAATCACTGCTTTTACAGAGTTTTTAATTGTTTGCATAATTTTCTTCATTAGTTGGGATTCAATTAGATAGGTTATGCTTTGATTAGATAATCTATGCTTAGGGGATACAATTAATTTTTGAGAATTTGCCTGATTATTTGTGAGTTAAGAAAATAAGGGACTTAAAGATGATTAGAGTTTTGGGTTATTTACCATCATTCATTCATGTGTAATAATGGAATCAGTGTCTTGGTTATTTTCTCATATCTTGAAATCAAATTTTGAGTTAAGTTTTCTTTATTTTAAGTTTTATTAAGTCTAGAATCTTTTGCTTTCACAAACCTCAACGAACCTATTACTACAACTCAATTGAAAATCCCATCACTCATTATAAGCTGCAACACTGTTCTATGAATCCGTAGGAACATCCAATAGTAATAGTCTAGGCTTCTCACATATATGACCAGGCTGATAAAATTTGTCACAATTAAAGCAAAGACCCTTTTCCCTCTTTTATTTTTGTTCTTCCCAAGTAAGCCGTTTAACACCAGCTGGTAAAGGATTTCTATTGATTTGGGGATTGGTAGAAGCTATAGGTGATCTGAACTGGTTGGTCCTAGGAAAAACTTTGGGGGATATCAACAAAACTTCTTCCTGATTAAGTGCCTTCTTAAAAGCTGAAGCCAAAGTTGTGGGTTCAAATAACTTCACCACAGAACCAATCTCAGGTTTTAAGGAATGGATGAACAGATTAATCAAGTGTGATTCAGAAAAATCAACAAAGTTCAAAAGACGTTCAAATGCAGGAATATGCTCTTTAACAGTACCTTTTTGCTTAATTGTGCTAATGGACATTTTAGCATCAATAAACTTCTCAAGAGAGAATCGTTCACGCACCAGAGAACAAAATTGTGGCCATTGTAGGTTGAAGACTGTAGTTCGCTTCCAACGAAACCATGCATTAACATCTCCTTTAAGATGAGCAGCAGCCAGTGATACCTTCATATTGTTAGCAATATTATGCCAAGTAAAATATTCCTCAGCTTGAAATAACCAACCATCAATGTCATCACCATCAAAAGAAGCAAACTTCAGGTGAACTGGTGGATTGCGAGGAGGGGTATCAATAATTCCACCACCAGTAGTATGTGTATTACGATTGGTATGGGTTTGAGGAATATCGTCTGTTGTTTTCAGATGAGGAATGAGTTCTTGAAGCACATCACGGAAAGATTTAGTTAATCCAGTGGTAAGAGATTTTTCATGTTCAGCGAGATCAATTTTACGGTTAGCTTTATCGTCTTCTCGAGCTTATTTTTTCCTCTGCACGTAGTTTCTTAACCGCAGCTTCATCCAACTCAAGATCTTTGGTGATAGTTTCACCCAGTGTATTAAGTTTGGTTGTAACACCATAAATACTCTGTTGTATTTTAGACAAATCGTCTGTGTACGTCATTGGAAAAAAATTGTGTAAAAATAGGTACAGGATAAACCTGCTCTGAACCAGATATTAGGGTTCTAGACCAAAACACAAGGTTTATGTAACTGAAATAGGTATAAAACCCGGATAATAAGAAGAATTTAGAGAATAAGAGGATTAAGAAGAAGAAAAAAAGACTAGAGGAGATTGTAGAAGAGTTTCTCGTATTAATTCTTAACCGTTTTACAAGTTCAGGCGTAGTATTTATACCTGCAAATACTTGTGGAACAAGTAATATTGACTATAGAGTCTTAACTAATTACGGAACCGAAAGTAAACTAAAAATAGAAGAGCTTATTAAGGGAAACTAAGCCAACTCAATGTTGGTACCGCAACATACTATGAACACGTTTATATTGTAAACTTACCACCACTCCACTACCACTAGCACCACCACCACATAAACGTGGAAACAAAAACGATATGAGGTGATTAATTTTCAAGCTTCAAATAAACCAAAAGTGCAATAAATCAAATTGATAATTAACAGAAAACAAAATTGAAGACCTAAATCTCTATCTCGATCGTTTGGATCTTCAACCGATAATGAAATAGAACTAATTTGAGAAGAAGAAGAAATGAAAATTTTGATGGTGACTACGAAGTCGATTTCGAAACTTTTGATTGATTTCAGACGAAGATATCTCTCAAAATCTCAAATCGTTTAAAGAAAAATCTCTCTCAAATGAACCAAAAATAAGTATCAAATAGTTTTATTGGGTCATAATCAATTGGCGACCGCAGAGGTGGTGGTAGTGGTGATGACGGAGGTGGTGGTAGCGATGATGAAGATGGTGGTGGTGGCGGTCGTTCAGAAGAAGAGGAGATCGAAAAAATAGAAAGAAGAAGATCGACTTTTATGTGGCCGAAAAGATATATAATATCTAATCTGTTATACAGGGAGGGTAGAATAGGTATTCAATATTGATTGGATTTCCACATAAACAAGGAAGGGTATATTTATTGATGGATAAGGGTATTTTTGAAGCCCATGAAAAGGAGAGTCATTTATTCAATTCCCACTAAGAGAAATTAGTATTAAAAGAATGTTAAAATAATTGAGAGAACCAAAGAGAAAAATTTGTGTCTGTAAACTACCCGAACTCCTCCTGCTTTAGAGAAGAATTCTCCGTTAAATTGTAACCTCTGCTAATTTTTTTGACGAAAAAATGGCAAATTATATTAAAAAGCAAGAGGTCACCGGAGAGTGACATCTTACAACAACAACAACAAAAAAAAAAAAAGTAATCAGCAATTGGAAACACAACATCCCAGTTACAAATTAGGGTACTCAAAGAGCAGCCATCAAAAATCTTAGTAGACAGTGCCCAATTAGAGTGCACTTTACAGAAATTATAAGTTGATTAATTTTATTTTTTTCCATTCTCGAAAAGCCTTGCATTTCTTTCTTTCCAGATTGTCCACCAAATGGCAAAAGGAATAAGTCGACCCCACAACTTCTTCTTCATATCCATACTCTTCTTGATAGGCATTCCCAAAGAGTAGATTTAACACTATCAGCAAAAGCCCAATCATACCCGAAAGAATCCAAAAAATAATTCCAGATCGTAGATGTTTTAGAACAATGAAGGAAAAGATGCATATTATTCTCCTGTTCAGTACTACAGAAAAGGCATCTGTCTGTATT
Organism: Papaver somniferum; assembly: GCF_003573695.1. NCBI lineage: Eukaryota > Viridiplantae > Streptophyta > Magnoliopsida > Ranunculales > Papaveraceae > Papaver > Papaver somniferum. Next base: position 45,348,510 of record NC_039366.1, read on the forward strand.
TGATTTACCCGTCTTGAAAAGAAAATCTAAAGTAGGAACTTCATTATAACACAAAGTCCATACTAGAAAAGATACTTTTAAAGAAACTCGAGAATTCCATACTTGTTTGTGAGGGAAAATGAGATAACCATCAACATCCAAAGACTCATAACAATTGGCAACATTGAAATCACTCCCTGCATCGCATTGTCTAGTATCATCAAATTTGAATCACCCACAACATCAGTCGGGTCTCCAAGAGTTTGTAATAAACGAACCACTTCACCCATTTCATTCTCATTTAAGTTCCTTTTGAAATCTAAATCCCAGGCATAAACATAAGAAATGCATTCTCTGATTGTGTCAGTTTTCTTTTTGGATATATTATAAAGAGATGGAAAAGCAAGTTGCGAAGTGTTATTGCCTAGCTATCTGTCTTTCCGAAAAATAATACTGCAACCATCAAATGAAATCTAGTGTTTTGAATAATATGATTCCTAGATTTCAAAATACCACCCCGTAAGTTGTGACCCATAGATTTAGATGAAAGTTAAGATTACCTCATGTTAAAATACGGGCATCCAACTCAAAACCAATTGGCAATGAGTGGAGAGTACCAAAGGAGTATAAACTGCAGGATCTTAGATTGCCCAGACAATGCGGGACTAATAATCTCAACACGCCCCCTCACGTGTAGCCTCGTTGGGTCTAACACGTGGACAATAAATCGGGTGACGCGGAGCAATGGTGCGGTCAAACGACTCTACACAAATAGCCTGCTCTGATACCATGTTAGAATACGGGCATCCAACTCAAAATCAATTGGTAATGAGTGGAGAGGCCCAAAGGATTATAAACTGCAGGATCTTAGACTGCCCAGACAATGCGGGACTAATAATATCATGTTAGAATACGAGCATCCAACTCAAAACCAATTGGAAATGAGTGGAGAGGCCCTAGGGGATTATAAGCCGCAGGATCTTTAGATGCCCAGACAATATGGGACTAATAATCTCAATACACCCCCTCACGTGTAGCCTCGTTGGGTCTAACACGTGGATAAAATTAAATCGGGCGACGCGGAGTAAAAGCGCGGTCGATGACTCGTCACAAATTGCCTGCTCTGATACCATGTTATGATACGAGCATCCAACTCAAAGCCAATTAGCAATGAGTGGAGAGGCCCTAGGGATTATAAGTCGTAGGATCTTTAGATGCCCAGATAATATGGGACAATAATCTCAACACCTCCAAATTTGTGAAACACCAATTGCCTCCAAAGTGCTTTCTTCTCAGCTCCGTATCTCCAAATCCACTTGCAATGTAAGGCATTATTAACAAGCTTTAACTTTTTAATACCAATACCACCTCTGCTCTTTGGGAGATTAACTTTAGTCCAATTAACACAACTCCTTTTCTTTGAAATAGCCGATCGGCAAATACTTGGTGAAAACATCACGTTGGTTTTAGCGCCGAACTATATAAATCATTTATATCTTTGACTTCGCTTGTTTCACTGTCTTAGCTATCCTCATTGAACTTATACTTGCTTGAATCTTTCTTTGCCTAGTGGTTTTGGATGTAGTTGCAAGTTTTCCTGCAGTTAGGATCAATACCATCTACTAAGCAATAAAGAAAATTTGGACGTTGTTTAGGTTTCAAATGGATGTATCGGCTTAGCTATAAAATAAGGCAGATGATTCCATTTCTCAAGACAAAAAGATCCTTTAACAAAACTCCATATCTATCCATTGATATGGTTAAGTGACCGTCTGACGTCTTGAATAACTCCTCGACCTATCTAGGCTTGTGATTCATTGTCAGTTATGGCTTCAATCACATCCCAGAAACAACGGTAATCGGGAGAAGCTCCCTAAACCAGTGTACAGCCACCAAAAATGCTATTGCCTCTGCTTGTCTTTTCCCGATCTCCGAGTCTTAGCTGGGCACCTGTCCAATTCCTGGAAAAGCCATCTGGTGCTGAGCATCATTTCCCCCGTAATAAAAATTGACTACTCCTTTTGAACTGTGTGTTTTTCTGTATCACATTAAGGATTAAAAGAAACCAACTAGTGAGACAACTTCTGTACGAGTTGGTGAGAATGCGACCGGGAATTAGAAAATGAAGTTCGTCGGCACAAAAATTAGATTGGCTACTGTAGCAGTAGACTAGTAGTATTACACATGGTGATGACTCAAAGGACCAGATGTCACTTGACTGGCCAACATCTCTACTTAAATGGAGACAATAACCTCATCCCCACCACTCCCAAACTGCACTGTACATCTCCTCTCACTCATCGCAATGCGTCAATGCCTTCATTTAATGGAGATGCTAGCAAGTATACTCTCGCAATGCGCCAATGTCTAGATCTCAGTATTTCTTATCCTAACTTCATTTTTTACTACCAAGGTAGCATCGTTTGTTTTGTTTCCTGCACCGAGATCTGAATGTAAATCCGCTCCGAGACAAATTAAGATCCATTCATTTCTTGTTTTATAAAACTTCCAGAGGCTGCAGTGTCCACTCGAGACTCACAGGTTCTCATATGAGAAGAGTTAAAACATGTTACCTTCAGGCCCTATTCAACTTACTAAAAATGATGGTATATCTTTCTAGGTCCACAGAGCCACGAAGAAACACATAGCTAAGGATTCAAACCAAGACAAAAATGCTAACTAACATCGTATGCATATAGATGGAGAGAAGAGTAAAAAAGAAGAACGGGCACCGGATATATTTGACATAGTAGTCTAGAAGTACATATACATGCAACATTATCACAGCCAATACATACATGGATAATGCTCTGCAAATTTCACTACTAAACAAACGATCTGTTTGCTAATATTTTTGTTTTCTGATCTGCTTGGTTAACTGAATCACCCCACCCCCCACTCAGTACATGTGTTAGAATACTACCTTCGCTCCAGTAAAATAAAAAAAATTAAGCAGATTTAGATTTGTTTTAAGACTGAGATCAACCTATGGGCCGATCAATCAGTAATTAACTTATACTACCTACTAACTAGTATGCATTGCATCGCATTACCCTATAGAGAATTCTGATGACCAGAATGAACAAGTTCTTCTGACAGCTCCTTCACCAAGTAACTAAAGATGTCCAACTCGATTGCAATAGCTGTTTCTTTCACTTGTTCTTGATTTTTACGCCATTTGTCACTCTCCCTTCTGAAGTCCAATTCAACCATCATGTCAATTGTGTTAGATTCAACTTCTTTCCACGAATCTAATCTTTTTTTTAGCTTGTTCGTCATTATCATCTCCCTGTCGTCGGGTGAGACCGATGGGGACATCACACATTCCTCTTCATCTTCTACTTCAGTCATTAGATCTAAAACTAGTCTTCTCATGTCTGAAGGAATACGTCCGTCAATGATTGTACATAAGCTTGTTTCAACCAGAAGTTGTTTAACAAACGAATCTCCTTTATAGTTATCTGATACCATTTCATCTTCACTATCATCACCCTCAGAGCCATATAGTTCTTCCTCAGCATCCTCTTCCTCTGCGATTCTCTTTTCAAGTTCGATAGGATCTAATTCAGCCAGTCGCTCAAATCGGCGGAGTTTGTGTAGTAATTGTTGTCTTGCTCCTGTAAATTTACCCAACAAATTAATAAAACCAAATGTATAATGTTTGAAAGAATATGTTCCAGCAATAAAAATGTAGTCAGATGGTGTAATGATGAAAACAACTATACAAGTCATTAACATGTTTTTGAACCAGAGAAGTGAGAACAGTACCAAACTCATTTTTCTGCTATACTGCATATCAGGGCCACATCTAAAACCATACTTCCTATACCTCATCTATAACAAAATGACCCAAGAATATGCTGAATATCAGACTGAATTGTCCATGCTAGTCATCATCTTCCACATGGTTTAGGAAAGTTGCAGCCGTGGAGTGGGGACCTAGCTAGAGTTCCAGTCCTAACCACTACTGGTTTTGCTCATGTCCAGACTCTGAAATTATAAGGTGGTACTAGGTTTTCATATATGTTTCTGTCACTATAACCTTTGGGTGTCATAATCCATCATGATCGGCGATGTAGGAATAAACATGTCATTTTCATGATGAACAAGCAAGGGAAAATGTGATTGATTCATGAGTGGTCATGCATTCTCAGCCTAAAACTCGAACAAGAAAGTTTCTCAAGTTACTTTCCGAAAAATGCTTAAATCACTGAGAAAACTGACAATACAATAAACTAGAATTTATTTCACGCATACTACTACTTACTGTGAACATTGGCAAAGCTACGTTCCATTTCGGACCCATCATTTTCTTCCTCCTCTTCTTGCTCATCGTCATCTTCTTCGAACTGAGGTTCCAAAACAGAGACAGGACTAAATTGTTCTTTTTCATCTTCTTCCAAGTCATTTCCTGAGCAATGCAGTTCTCCTTCTTGGCTCTCTACAACCTAAACATTTAAAATATAAACTGGTTGATTAGTGTTAGTTGTATAATCATCTAATAATATTAAGAATCGAACTAATTTTGATTCAAAAACATGTTTCTTTGACTATTATTGACTTTGAAATAATATTGTAAAGATCCATTTTTAGACAACAAAATTTGTTACAAATATATTGTCGTGTTCTATAACGCATAAACCAACCAATGGAACAAAACTCTACATTGTCATTTTCTAACAACAAATCATGGGAACGGATGTGGATCGTGAAAATATAAAAAAAAAACAAATGACATTAAATACTCTTGGTTTGAATCTTTAATTAAAATTCACAGGGGGTATAGACGTCATATGGTAAGTATAGGCCACCGACAGCTCAACAAATCAGCCAGTTTATACATTTTAACTCGGTTATCATGTCGTCCTCGCCGAGTCAAAGAAAAAACAAAACTGATCATAAATACGGATGCCTCAGTTTTCGATGAATCAGGCTTTCAGGTTTCAGAAGTAAAGAATCAGAAACTTTTCCAGTTGTGTTTTTTTCTTTTTCAGATTATGGTACAAAATGAATAGTATTTAAATCACTCGAGTCAGAATTGAGCCTTGACTCGTCCATTTCCCGAGTCACGTTTTTATCTTAAATAGTACTGTAGTAATAAAATAAAATTAAATTATCCAAATAAAAGCGAAAGTGGTAAAAAAGAAAGAAAGCAAACCTGCTTTTTGAGGCGAGCCGGGGAAGATACCGGAGACCTAAATTCCGGTGTAATTTGACCGGTAGGGGATGAAGAATTATCAAGAAAAAATCTAAATGGACTTGAACAAAATTCTTTCTCATATGTAGAACAAAAATCTCCTCTGATATGTTCTTCCACAAAATCATCTTCATCAGAATCTTCATCAGACCTACTGCTAGAAGTCTCTAAATCTAATGATTTTTCTTCATTACTTTCAGACCAAGCACTGCTGCTAACTCTACTGTTATTACAAGAACATGAAAAACCCATATCAGAAGCCCTAATTTCATCGTCCGAATCCTCTGCTTTTGTAACTTCCATCATCTCATCTGTGATTCTCTTACGGCCATTAGTAGAATCCCATTTCAAAATATCCTTCACAGAAACTTTAATCTCATCATTATCCAGAGTAAGATTCTTCCGTTTTCGGTTAGTTATTCTCTTCAACATCGTACCAAAGAACCCAAACCCAGTATTTTTAGGTTTTTTTGCCACAGATTGTTTTTGAATCCTTAAAGCAGCATCAAGTAATAAAGCAGCAGTTCTAGAAGGGATATGAACGAAAAGGGTTTTATTGTTATTGGTATTATTACTGTTGATGTTTGGACTTCTATATGGGCTGCTTTTAATCGGTGAAAACAGAGGAGACATTTTAACGTCGGGAGAATCATGAAAGGAGAAGAAACAAGAATTTTTTCTTCTCATTTCTGAAATGGGTTTTCTTCTTTTAACCTGTAAGTGTGCTTTGGTCGCTAATACCAATGATGATGATCTCTTGAGTAAGTAACGTTTCTCATCAATGTAGTTCTTCAATATAAATGGTTCTTGATCTTCATCTAGTAACTGTCTTAGTAAATGTTGTTTATTACTAGAACCCGTCATCACTAACAATGAATTCAACTTGAACGAAATTCTTATGAACAGATGAGTTTATAGTGAGAATTGCTAATAATAGTGTGGGTGGAAATAGTTTTTAGATAGGGAGAGATACAGAGAAGGTAAGGTAGAAGAATGAGGAGGGTTCTGGTTTCAAATCTGGGTTTTTATGGTTTCGAGAAATGGAGAGGACGAAGATTTTAAAAAACAAAAAAATCACAATCACAGAAACAAACTGCAAGTTTGGAGTTATTTTTGCAGAGACTCGGTCACAGGATGCGCGAGAGTGCGAGCGAGAAAGTTTCCTTTTTATCGAGTTATACGCGCTGTCTAGCTGGAAACAAAGAGAGAAGTTAAGAACCCGCCATAATTAGAGTTAATCTTTTTCTTAATACTAAAATCATTCCTGAGAATGCACTAGTAGTAATCCACGAGTAATTTAATCGTGAGATTTTGGTTGTTGAGAGATGCCTTGTGTTTTCGAATGAAATGCAAATAATGAATAATTAGATTAATGGAGTACTGGTAATGATGATGATGGGGTACTCGATATACGCTGCTTTGTACTCACATACCCAATCAAAATAACTTGTTAATTTGCTCCACAAATTGAAATGTTACCTCAAATGAAAATCATCAAAATATCTCACTTCACGTTTTGCATTCATATCTGTCAATATTACAAAACATTTTTCTTTATTAAGTGGTAGAATACATTGCTGGTTTCCGAAGGGGGTGACCGTTCGACGGAATTCAGGTTCAGCTTCAGCTTCCTTAACTTTTTTCTTCTTCTTTTGATGAGAATAAAAATGAAGGGTGGCATTTTCCTTATCGGTGAACTCAATTCATGAATACAGTTGAAAATAGTCTTACAAATTTTCCCAAAAACTACCAACGCCAACAAACGATTTTGAAATCAACTGTGGAATATACTTGCCTTAGTGAGTTAGAAAATCTCAGTCAAACTGGACAATAATAATTCATTCTATCAACCTGCTCAAATTTAATGCCATTCTCAGCGGGACATTTAGCATATTTCTCTATCGCTTAACAACCAGACGTAAACCAAAATGAGCTCAAGAATTTGAAATTTGAACCTGGCAACTAACAAAACACCATTCTTCTTTCATGTATATCATTAAGAAGGTAGATGAGATAATTGACCTCTATTAGTAGTAACAGAAGTTTTGTACGTTATGTTATGGACCATACCATTAAAAAACCATTGCTCGTGCAATCTGTACTGGGGGATTCACTAGAATTATATCATCAGATGTACATATTTAAGTTATTGAAAGATTAATTGGACTCCTGGAAAATAATTGGGGTCTCACTAAATTTATACCCACACCAGAAAAGTTAGGGGCTTCCAAAATGATGGTGAAAATACCATTTTACCCTTTTCTAAAAAACTAACCCTAAAATCCTATTAACACTTAAGATAGGCCCCCAATTTTCATTCCAACCCAAAATTCTTCTTCTTCTCCTCCCCTCCCTCTCCCTATCGTCCCCATTTTCTTCATTAACGACTGTGGAGAAACTTTTTTTCATCCGATTTATAATTACAGTTTCAGAAAAAAGGTCGTTAACATCGAAGTTTTGTTGCTTAACGATTTTTGATTTGCATGTGAAATTTATGAAAAATCGTTAACCATTAGGGTGGAGGTGAAAACGACCTTACCAATTTATGAGTCGTTGGTTACGAAGTTTTTTTCTTAAACGTCTCTGTGTTTATGCCAAACCACCTCTCTGTTTGAAAAAATGAAAGGGTCGTTAATTAATTAATAATTAGTTAACGATCCTATGTTGACGACCAATTTATGAAATTTACGACTCAGCACCCTTCATATACAACTCCTTTGTCAACAAAAGTGTAAGGGTCGTCAATAGAAAGCAATTGAATCATCAATTTTACTTTGCGAATCGTCAATGAATAATCAGAATCGTCAATTATTTCTAAGGGTCGTTTTAGCTTCTTCTTTTTTTCTAACGACCCTTGAACTTTTTTTTTTTTGAGTCGTCGGGTTCTAAACATATTGAGTTAACGACTCTAGATGACCTAACTAGATGGAGTCGTCAATGCTATCACACTTGGTTGACGATTTTTCATAACTTGTAAAAGTTGCAGGTTGGAGTCGTCAACAGTTGTGACAAATCATTGACGACTCATCAGGGTCGTTGGTTTATTACCCTCCTGACCTAACGACCCTCACTCTGAGCAGTTCCATATCGACCATGAATTGACCACTTGGAGCACCATTCATGCAATTTGAAGAGTATAGGCAGTTTACCTGATTGTTTTGAGTTCCGGGTTCTTCATTTTGAGGATTGGTTCCTTCATTTTGAGCAATAGGATCTTCATTTGCATCATTTATCAAAGCTTCCTCTATTAACATCTCACCATCAACACAATCATGTATGTTGTTTGAATCTTCACCTACATCATTTCCTCCACTAGAATCACTCATTTCAAATACCCCTAAATTTTCTCCCAAAACTCACTTTCTTCCTCTCTCCAACACAAAAAACACAATTTTTCATATAATAAGATTTAATCCCTAAATCTGATTTTAATCCAACTAAATCATTACCAATTTATTAACTTAACTTAATCACTAATTAGCACTAATGATTAGGGGTAGTTTAGCCATTTAAAAAAAGGATAAGGGATAACCCTCAATTACTATTTCATGACCTTTTTCTTGCCTGTAGTTAGGGGCCCAGTTATTTTTCAGGACCCCAATTAAGCCTTGATATTTAACTAAATTACATTCCTCGGTGGGTTCGTATCTTCTATGCCAAAGCATTGGTGAGCCACCTGTGCCAAGCCAATAAATTGGTGACACCTGTTCCATTTGATTTGTAAACAGAGAAGAGTAGAAAAAGGAAACTCCACCCGGCTTTGCTGTTACAAATCAAATGGAACAGGTGTCACCAATTTATTGGCTTGGCACAGGTGGCTCACCAATGCTTTGGCACAGAAGATACGGACCCTCCCTCGGTATATATGTGTTTTTCTTTTAAAACTTCATTAAATTTTCTATCTTTTTTTTTCGTAAAGCAAACTTCATTTACTTCCCTTCTTCAGATAACGACTCTGGAGATCGTTGACGACGTTTTAACTACAATTTTTTTTTCTTTTCTTATTTTGTTTTGATCAATTTAAAAAAAAAATATTATACTCTATATATCGTGATATTTTTACGCATCAAGCGTTTTTATCACGAGAAATCATAAACAATCAACAGGGATATGATCGTAATTTGACGCACCGGCGGCACTACAGCCGAAACGCTGAGAAAACGACAAAGCTAATAAGGCTCGCGCGTGCCAATGGCTCTGTAACACAAACAGTCGCCAAAAAAGATCCTGATGTGATCTTTATTTGTAACCTGTTTTCCAACCGTTAGATGATATTTACTACTGGCACCCACACAGATCCTCTGACTACTCTCCATTTGACCTCTATGCTCAGTCACTTTCTTTCTTACTCGCTTGCTTTTTCTTGGTTCTCTTTTACTCATGCAAATGTCCTTCGAGGCATAGTTTTTTAGTACGTGCTACGTAAAAATCCAAGCTGTGATCATATCCATCATCATATCTGTCTTTCACAAGATCGCAACTTTAATTCAAAAACTATGAAGAGGGAGGTTAATATAGTGGGCACCTGTAGTACCTGTAGGTCACTTGTGTGTTGCCATTTGTACAAGTGAGTTTTGTGTCTGAAGGTGTTGCGGTGAGGAGTACAATTAGATTAGTATATCAATACTGTATTTGGATCATCTAAGCAGGGTGTTGCTTTTGCTTTTGACAGTCAACTCGGTACGTACCAAGGTTTGTGGATAAAAAGATGATTCTTACTGATGGTAGGATGGAAATTCAAAACTTCTTATAAAATTTGAAAGCCAAGAAAAACAAACGGAAAAAAACAATATCATTTTCAGCAAAAATAAATAAATAAGTGGAAGTGATTTAAATTGACTCCTCGAGTGGGGCTTATTGGTTTTATTTAGTATGCGATTTTGGGATATGATAATAGGATAAATCGGAGGCTTAAATAGTAAATTAGAGTCATCCTATCCATATATTTAAACTAATTCCTTATTTATCCTCACTAGTTATGTTTAGTGATTAATTATAATTAGCTAATTTATTAAGTTATTAGATAAATTATTCAGAAAATGGGCTATATAGTCAAAAATATAATTTTTCTGGGTCAAATGGACGGGTAAGAATAGGGTCTGGATGAGATGGACAGTTAAGGAAAGAGACCATTATACCCCTCTTCTCCATTATCTTTTCCCATTTCCCATTACAAACGATACTCATTCTTCTTCCCATCAAAACCAGATCCAAATTTTCTCCGAGTTCTCCATCATCGTCACCACCAAAAACTCTAACACCACCATATGGTTATTACTCCTTCTCTTTCTCCGCCACCACCATCATGAACTATGACCACAACTACCACCACCACCATCGACAATAACTACAACCACCACCATCTACAACAAGTACAGCCAACACCACCACCTTCCTCCACCATTTTCAGGGTCTTTAAGAATGATTCACTTCCACAAAACACCGAATCTTGATATTCGACATCCACCACCACCCAATAAACCCTAGTTAGTTTCATCTTCACGAATCAACATCACCACCAAAAACCCTATCCAATTAATCGCTTAATCATCACCGCAAACGGGGTAATTACCATTTCTATCTATTAATTTTAGGTTTTCTTTGATTTATTTTTTTATGATTTTGAAATTGGTTTCATCTGCTTCTTAATTTCACCCTAATCTTCTCACATGCTTAATTTTTAAGGCAATTTTGCACATTACCCATTTAAAATTGGACGAAACTGAAATCATACATTTAAGTTCTATTAAATCTGGTCAAAGTTTTTGTAAACCTGAAATTTATTGTGAAATTGGTGTGTATGCTGTGAAGTTGCATTGAGTTGTTATTGGTGAACCATGTTACTATAAAATAGGATGAAATTAGTTTCATCCAGGTTTAATCTGCAGTTTCAGCAGGTTTAAACTCGGATGAAACTACTTTCATCCAGGTTTAATATGTGATATATTGGTATACCTAATTCTAATGATTAGGATGAAACTGAATTTGGTTCCATCCACATTTACACTAGGATGAAACTGGTTTCATCCCGTTTTAAATTGAGTTAAATTGAACTGGTTTCATCCTTTCTTAGATTGAATAGAATTTTGTTTTCATCCATGTTTGAACCAGGATGAAACCAGTTTCATCCAATTCAACAGTGGATTGAATTTGGTTTCACCCATGTTTAAACTAGGATGATAATGGTTTCATCTAATGTTACGTTGGCTTGAATTTAGCTTCACCTATGTCTAATATAGGATGAAACTGGTTTCATTGTGTGTTAGATCGGGTTGAGTTTAGTTTCACTCATTTTTAAACTCAGATGAAACTGGTTTCATCCAGTTTTATGTTTGGTGGAATTTGTTTCCGTACAAATTTAAACTAGGATGAAACTGGTTTCATCCTTTCTTAGATTGAATAGAATTTTGTTTTCATCCATGTTTGAACCAGGATGAAACTAGTTTCATCTAATTCAACAGTGGATTGAATTTGGTTTCACCCATGTTTAAACTAGGATGGTAATAGTTTCATTTAATGTTACGTTGGCTTGAATTTAGCTTCACCTATGTCTAATATAGGATGAAACTGGTTTCATTGTGTGTTAGATCGGGTTGAGTTTAGTTTCCCTCATTTTTAAACTCAGATGAAACTGGTTTCATCCAGTTTTATGTTTGGTGGAATTTGGTTTCGCCCATGTAAGTGGGCATGAATGTTAGGGTACTATTGGTGGATACATCCCTGAAGGGGACATGGGTTGGAGTTAGTGTGTGGGGGAGGATAAGGAGTTAACCATGTGGGATGTGGTACTTGAAATGTTGTTCGTGGCGCAAGGGAACGTTAAAGCTCTTGCTTCTGGCGATATTCACGAATGCACCATTTCGTGGCTATAAATGACATATTCTTGAGCAGGCTTGGAAGAAGATGGCCGAAACACTAACTTGGAGGCGCATTTGTAAGTAAATGATCGATTTAGTTTTTAAATTTGCGTATGGCTGGAAAGGTTGGGATACTTACTCGCTATGCGAAAAATTTTGTTGTGTAGGCTCCCAAGCCATCATCAGGTCCACACAAATCCAGGGAATGTCTTCCCTTGATTCTTATCCTGCGAAACAGGTTGAAGTACGCCCTTACATACCGTGAGGTTATTGCTATTTTGATTCAAAGGCACATTCTTTTTGATGGAAAAGTGCGGACAGACAAGACCTATCCATCTGGATTCATGGGTATGTGTGTATAATATCCTCCTTTATCTGTTTCTTCCGTTTAGTCTCATTTTTCTATACATGTTTCCATGGACAAATGTTATCTATGAAAAAGAATGACATTAGTAAATTGGCTCCTTGCCTAGTAGTTCTCTTGAATCAAGACATTTTTAACTTTTGAGCATATCTCCAAAGGATTGTTCTTAACCTTCTTCCTACCTACAGCATTTTGATGGGCATAGAAAATGTGCACCTCTTTAGGAGATAATTCATTATTGTGGAAGTTGTTTTATATGCTTTCTTACTGAGCCCCATATGTTTGTTTCATGTCCCTTAATGTATGCTGGTTACCATGTCTTGACCTTAAAAGTATGTGAAACCCTGATATTGCTTCTTTGTCAACCTTAATATATGTTGTTTCGATTCCCAAGACGAACGAGAACTTTCGTCTCCTGTATGACACCAAGGGTCACGCAGTTTCCGACTCATGACATAACAGAACTCTGTTTTTTGCTCTGTTTTGCTGTACTCTGTTTTTTTTTCTGTTGTACTCTGTTTTTTTTTTTGCTCTGTTTTACGTACTCTGTTTTTAGTCTGTTTTACGTACTCTGTTTTTTGATATGTTTTACGTACACTGTTTTGCTTGCAATTAATTCGTAAAACAGAGCAATTAATTCTGTTTTTTTTTGTTGTACTCTGTTTTTTTGCAGATTACTCTGTTCTTCCCCAACCTAGTAAACATTTGAAGAAGATAAGGACATATTGGTATGTTCCAATTAATTCATAAAAAATATTCTGGGTGAAATAACCAAATTGATTATTTAAACAGTATATTTCTGATTTTTGGCTATATAAACAGTATCTAAACCTAGAAATCTATTTCACCCAGGAATTCTTGCTTTTGGTCTTTTTGACCAATTTTGTGTAAATTATTAGTGTATTATTTTGGATGAGATGAAAATAGAAGGAAAAAAAATTGAGAGAAAAGGTTTTGGGAGAAAATGGTAAATAAAAGTGAAGAAAGAAATGCTGATGAATCTTTAGCAATCCGTGAAGCTTGTATTCTATTTTAGAGGAGGTGAATAGAAATGTACGATGTGGTTCTCCTTCACCTTCACCTTGTCCCGATCCTTTTCCTTGTGTTGGTTGTTCACTTGGACCAGTGTCTTCCTCTAAATATTCATTTTGTCTTGCTTGTCGGCTTGGCTCAAACCTCATCATCTTCCTCTTCATCGTGCTCATCATCCTATTCTCCAGTACGTTCATGGATTACTATTCTTCTACAGTCCCTAATCTCCCAAACTTTCCCTCTTACAGAGCCTGCCCCCAAACGCTTTTTGTGATCAAATTCTTTTCCTTAAGGAGGCAGAGACTCGGGAGATCCAAGAGTGTTCTTCTTTATTCTCTTACCGCCAACATTTTTACTTTTTTTTTCTTAATTTCCTTAGATTTATACCTATATCAAAAGACATACAAAATAGATAAACAACAACTAAAATCATATCTAAAGCCGACATAGATATGTTGAATAACGACAATGAAGCATATGTCCGGACATTGTTTAACGAAAGATCGACCATGCCGAGAAAGGAAAACGACATTGAAATAGATAAAGAAACTATTGCGACTAACAAGCAAAAACTAAGGAGTTTTCAGTAGTCTTTTAAAATTAATCCGACATTATCTATCGGAAGCTCGACCATGCGGAGATAGGATACCGGCATAGAAATCGAAATGCCGACAATGCCGACAATTTTAACATTCCTAAGTTCTTTTTATAAACTAAATGAGAACTGCCGGCATAAAACTTAAATTACAAACAATGCCAAAATCAAATGCTGGTATGATATTCAAACTAAAATCAATATCGAAACCCTATACCGGCATGGTATTCATACTAATTTCAATATCGGAATTAACTTTAACTGAACTATTTGAGTTAGAGTTCGCGATTCTAATCTAAACCCACTACTTTAAATCGATTAAAACAGTTATAAAACAGTTCAAAATCACTTACCTTCTCACAGAAGCCATTTATCGAGAGTTTGATGGTCTGAATCTTTTTCTTCCTCTTCAAAAGCAATCCGATTAATCCTTTTTTCTTGTTTTTGTTGAGCTACTGATTTTGAATTTGATTGTAGATTGGGTTTCATTCGTGGAGGCATGTTTATAGGATCGGGTAATCAACATAGATATTTTTGAATCGACGATAAATTCGTTTGAATGATGAAGAACAATGGATTTTTTTTCTCAGAACCCTAACGTAAAGTGCCGGAAATGAAGAGGAAATGGGGAATATGATTTTTGGTTTTTAAATTTAAATTTTTATTTAGATGGAAGGGTATTATAGTCATTCTATAGGTTTTTAATTAACCTAAATGGTATTTTAGTAATTTTGCCCCTAAAAAACACCCCTTAACAAAACTATTGGATGGAATACAAATTCATATCCCTCAATTACTTTCCATATCCACCAATTGCGCGTTCTTTATTTAGGCCTATCATTTTCTTTCCCCAACCTAGAGAAGCACATATAAGGTGTTAAAGTGTGTTAAAATACCAAATTACCCTTTACACTAGCCTTGTTCTAATTATCTAAAATAAAGAAAAAAACCTAAATAATTTCTATTTACAATCTTTAATCATTTTTTTTTTCAATTTCCATGATAACTAAATACTAAAACCTAATCCAAAATAAGAATTTTTTTTTTTATTTTCTTTTCAAGTTTTTTTCGACGACAAACAATTCAAGTGATTGAGTTAAATCACTTTCATCAGTTCCTTTCACAAGGGATTCATCAATGATTTAACTATAAAACTCCGAAATTTCCTCATCAAGTTTTTCTGAAACTCAACTAGAATCGGTTGAAACGAGCATTAAAGAATACCGATTGTTGCTGATGTTCATGAAACACGAAGAACATTGCCTAGAATCGGTATACGTCAATTCATATGTCAACCGATTCATTAGCCATTTCTGAATTTTTGCACAAAGAATGAAAATATGAGTTGAATGCAAAAGTAGTAACCAAGGCCGGGCCATTACTTAATTTTTAGTAGAGTTGAAAATTTTTTGACTAGGTCATTGTTGACCGACTCTTATTTTCCTGGTAAAAAATTAGTAACAGGTTTTTTCCGCTACTACATTTTTGCAACGTCTTCATTGACCTAGTCAAAATTAATTCCCCGACCCTTTTATTTTACCCTGCAAGTACCTTATCTCCCTGAAATTGTTATTATTCAATCCAATTCAAATATTCATTTTACAAACTTTTAAACATTCATTTTACATTCAAAAGAAGCCACTCTACTAAACACTCAAACATTCATTCTACAAAAAGAAAGGGAAGCAAACATTATTCGAATTATTATATATGTTTATCGATTTGTTTAATAATACTTAGGTCCATGGTGAGTTTAACTGTCAGATGATTCATAATTGCTAAGTATAGGAAGATGACTCTTTTTCATCTAAAAATATAAGAGTTCCAGCAGTACTAACAAGATTACTTGAATCCAATTGTTTCTTATCTAATTCAATATTGACATAAGACAAAATATTTGAACCTGTTGAATTTCATAATATTGAAAACTGATAGAACTTGGTATCTCTATTGCAACCAAATGGAAGAAAATATAGTGGTTAATTACTCAATACCCTCTTCTTCAGTTGTTCATCAAACATGATTAGACACCACAAGAAATGGCTAGAGTTCTGTTAGAGCACTGCTCGATCGAACTCGTAAGTGTTGTTATCTCAAGCTTGTTTGTCAAGTTTAGTTGATCAAAACTATATACTTGATTTCTAGTCTACTTATAACTATGTCTCGGATTAGGATAGAAGTGTGTAGTTAAGATTTAACCTTCACGGCTTTCACCAATTGACGAAGAAGATCTATTGAAGAGCTTGGAGGAACTTCGTCGACAAAAGGTATGTGGAGACTAAAACTTATCTATCACTCAGAAGTCTATTCAATTCTATCTACTAATAAGACTAAGTCGTATAACTATATAGACTTTGTGTTATACACAATTGAAATTTTGAGACGAGTTTATCTCGTTTATATATTTCTCGAAATACAAGTTTAAAGCTTAGAAAGCTTCATCATCTACTTGACAAGTTTAGTGGTAAACAATTTATTTGTTGGAAACTAAATATTGAGTCAAGATGATCATGTGAAAATTACCTTGAACGTCTTACATGATTTGTGTGAGACAATCATTTGATGTTAACTTGGGAAGTTTCGTATTGATCAATTAATCACTTGAAAATTACTTGAAGCTAGTGGTATGTGTAAGATTACCATAATTGTCTTTTAAGGATGTTTCAGTGATTGACTGAGAGTTTTGAAACTACTACCAATGTCTGGATACAACACAGTATATATACCTAGTATGCGAACTGTTAAGTACTAGTTCAGGTCCAGACTCTTTTTTGCGAAAGGGTTTACTTGTGATCGGTCCGGAACTGTGGTTTGCGAACATTGTTTGTGAACTACAAGACTAGGAAAGTCCGGAAATGTTGTTCACGTATTTAGTTTGTGAACACAGTGGTTAGGTTCTAAACTCGTCAAGTATGATAACTCATACTCATGAACTCAGGTTCGTTTGCAAACTAAAGTCCCTGGAACTTTAATGAATAAAGGTATGCGAACTTGCTTTGCAAACCGTGGCATTATGTTCATGAATTGGTTCTTGTATAAGTACTTTGTACAATTACAAACTGAAAAGGCGGGGGTCTAACAACCTCACCCAATATTTCGATTAGCAATCTGTATGGACTAACTCCAATATACTTTCTATAGAATCAACTAGACCGTCAGACTCAATCTAGGTAAAAGTATATCAAAGAGTCAATATCTCAATCTCTCGATTTGATCTATGCTCAAGCAAAAGGAAATCTGCGAGTCTTTATCAAATACTAGAGAGATAAACTTGGATGGTACCAAAGACCAATATCCAAGTGTCAATCAATTTAAATCAACAACCAAAGGTTGGATATTCTAATTGATTGATCTTAACGGACAACCTTTGATATTTCAATTATATAACAAAATATAATGCGGAATAGAAATAACACAGACACCAGAAATTTTCTTAATGAGGAAACCGCAAATGCAGAAAAACCCCGGGACCTAGTTCAAATTGAACACCACACTGTATTAATCCGCTACAGACACTAGCCTACTACAAACTAACTTCGGTCTGGACTGTAGTTGAACCCTAATCAATATCACATTGATTCAAGGTACAATTGCGCTCCTTACGTCTCTGATCCCAGCAGGATACTACGCACTTGATTCCCTTAGCCGATCTCACCCACAACCAAGAGTTGCTACGACCCAAAGTCGAAGACTTTAATAAACAAATCTGTATCATACAGAAAAATCTACGATGATAGATAAATCTGTCTCCCATAGATAAACCTAAGAGTTTTGTTCCGTCTTATGATAAAATCAAGGTGAACAGAAATCAATTGATAACCCGGACTTATATTCCCGAAGAACAACCTAGAATTATTAATCACCTCACAATAATCTAAATCGTATGGTAGCAAAACTAGATATTGTGGAATCACAAACGATGAAACGAAGATGTTTGTGATTTCTTTTTATCTTGCCCTATTGGAGATATAATCTCAAGTCAATTATTCAACTGAACTCGTACGATAGAAAATGGCAAGATCAGATCGCTCAACTACAAGAGAAGTAGTTTCTTCTGGCTTCACAATCCCAATGAAGTCTTTCAGTCATTAATCTACAGGGTCTCGAGAATAAACCTAAGGTTAAAGGAGAATCGACTCTAGCAAAACCAACTAGTATCACACATGAGGTATGGAGATTAGTTTTTCCAGTTGCTAGATGTCTCCTTTATATAGTTTTTAAATCAGGGTTTGCAATCCAAGTTACCTTGGTAACAAAGCATTCAATATTCAGTGTTAGATGAAAAACCTGATTTAACCAAGCTAATATCTTTCAACCGTTAGATCGAAACTTAGCTTGTCACACACAAATGAAATGTATTTCACTTAGGTTTGAGTAACCGTACCTAAACGTGTACACTTAGTTGGTTCACAAATAGGTAACCAATGGTTAGCCATATAAGCACTTTCATATTAACCATATTCATCTTCTTCACATAACTAGTTCAAATGACTCATAAGAACTAGTTGAAGAGTTGTTCAATTTATTAGGTCTTTATGAATAGATGCAATTGAAACAAAATCGGATTGATTCACTTGAATCAATTCATGAACAATATAGCCACGGTTTGCAAAGATTGCATTCCTTATTGATTTATTGTTTAAGTTCATGATCTTCTGATTTAAGAAATATAACCAGCTTGGGTACGCGTACGGGTACGTGTACCATAGCTACCGGATTTGAGTTTAGAAACTCAGCAGAAATTTTTGGTCGAAAACTTCCGTGGGTACGCGTACGGGTATGCGTACCTAAGGTGACTGGTTTAACAGTTTGCAAACTTACAAACTCAGCAGAAATTTTCGGTTCGAAAACTTCCGCTGGTATGCGTATGGGTACGCGTACCCAACCTGTCTCCTTCACCAATACCGTTTGCACACACATGCACACACTTGGTTTCCGGAACATGGATTTATACGCTAATGTGCGAACACACTATATATGCTTATATCCATAGTTGGTTACGTAATCTCAACTCCACATTTCAATCATTGAAACATTCTTCTATAATGTTATAACAGTCGTTATTCACAACTATCGTCATCAAAGTTGTTTTCAAGATTGAAACGTCATCATGACTTTCGTCACGAGTTAAGATGAAAAGTGGTTAAAGTGAAAGCTTACCAACACATATTTCGAGAAAAAGATAGGCGAGTAAACTCGGATCGAAATAGCAAATGTGTATGTATGAAAACTATCATACTTATACGACTCTGTCTCAAGAGTAGGAGATAGAGTAGATAGACTTTTGAGTGATAGATAAGTTCAAGTATCCACATATCTTTTAGTCGGATGAAGTTCCACTGGTTCCTTGAGTAGTTCTTCGTCTTCGTAAGATGATCGCCATGGAGTCTGGAGCTCAACTACACTAAATTGTCCTAAACCGAGGCTTAGCTATAAGTAGTCTAGAAATCAAGACATATAGTTTTGACAACTAAAGTTGACAAACATGCTTGAGATAACAACACATGCGAGTTCGACCGAGCAATGTTGTAACAGAAACCAAACCGAATATGCTCCAAATTGTTCATGGATATTTGTATGAGATAGTGAACATTTGAACAACTGTCATAAAGCACATTTAGATTCATTTGATTATCTATCATGATTGATTGATCATCATATTTGATCTAGAAGTGTTAGATGAATATGTCTAAGCTAAAAGTGTTCATATGGCTAACTTCGGTTAACTGTTATTGAGCCAACTTGTTATACACATTTAGGTACGGATCACCCATATCTAAATATAGGTACATTAAATTTGTATCAAGCTAATACCATCTAACGGTGAAGATTGATTGCTTATTTTCTAAGCAGACTTATCTTGAAACTTAAATCAGGAGTTCATCTAACGATGAATATTGATTGCTTTGTTACTAAGCTATCTTAGATTTGATTATAAGCAACCCCGATTTGAAAGACTATATGAGGGAGAACTCTCGTGTGACCTAGTTGCAAACTAGATTCGATTCTTCATTAACCTAGGTTTACAGTTCTTATGAAAACCATTATTAGGGTTAACAACTTGAAGACTTCATTTGGGATTCGTGAAGCCAGGTCCAACTAGTTTCTCTGTAGTTGCATATCCTGATCTTACTTTTTCTATAGTATTGAGTTTAATTTTCTCAAGATGTATCTCCGATAGGTAAGATATAAAAAGTAATCACAAAAGTTTCTTCGTCTCAGACTCTTGCGATTCCGCAATCACTTCCTCTGTTAATCAGTTAGGTTATTATAAGGTGACTAATATTTCAATGCTTCTCTTCGAGAGTATGAGAACAGATTATTAGTTGTGTTTCTTGTTCATCTTGATCTTTATCTTAAGACGGAAACAACAAATATAATAGACTTATTTGTGGGAGACAGATTTATTTATAAGTCTTCGACTCTGGGTCGTAACCGCTTCTGCGTTGTAAAGGACGTCAGCTAGGGAATCAAGTGCACAGAGTCTTGCGAGATTCAAGAGGCTAAGGAACGCGACTGTACCTTAATCGATGTAAGATTTGGTTAGGGCTCAACTACATTCCAGTCCGAAGCTAACTTGTAGTAGGTTAAAGTCTGTAGCGGCTTAATAAAGTGTGGTGTTCAAGTATGGACCAGGTCCCGGGGTTTTTATGCATTTGCGGTTTCCTCGTTAACAAAATTTATGGTGTCTATGTTATTTGTTTTTCGCATTATATTTTTGTTATATAATTAAAATATCACATGTTGTGCATAGTTCAATCACAGTTGATAAATCCAACCTTGTTTGTTGGATAGGACTTGATTGACACTCGGTCATTGATGTTTGGTACCATCCGAGTTATTCTCATGACAATAAAGTTCACGGATTTCTATCTGTTTGATTTACTGATTGTATTGAGAAAGAGATAAAGCTCTTTAACATATATCCTGATTGAGACTCAGTAACTTGGTGTTCTCAGAATTATATTGGATTTTAGTCCATACAGATTGTCGAACAAAATAGTTGGGTATGTTTGTTGTACCCCCGCGTTTTTAAGTTCTGCAAAAGCAGTGCCGACAACTTCTTCTCCCACCAGAACCTGAAGGCAAACCAAACTTATGCATTGGTTCTTTTGATGCTGCTATTTTTCCATTTCAGCTTCTGAATTGCAATTGTATTGTCAGCACATTACTCTTATGTCACAACAGGGACATGGTTGTGCATAATTTCAAGAAAATCACAACAGAGACTTACTAGATGAAGGTCACCAACAACATAATCCAACATCAATTTGATCATTAAACGTTGTACCTTGCAAGAAAGTGTAAACAGAAGGTTAAAACCTTAACTACAGTCAAGGATAACAAATCAAGTAATACTATATCCATAAATTTCAACTCAATAATACAAGCAGAAACAAATCAAGTAATTACCAGGATGAATATTCCCCGGGTGGCTACTATCGCTTCACCAAACCTTAACTGCAGTCACTGCACATCTATAAACACATATACACCAACAAAAACGCACCCATATACAAAGTAAACTTCATAAAAATATATATAAATATTCAGAGTCTTTTTTAGTTAGAATTAAGTACTTTCTTATGTATAATAGCATAAAAATCTCCCTTAAGCACAACTGCTTCAGAGTTTACTTATACAACAACATATGAGTACATGTTAGCTTGTTCAGCATACATACATACAAAAGTGTGAACATTAGAAGAAGAAAAAAATGAAAATCATAGGATGATGGCTGACATAATAGGAAAAAAAATTATAATCGCAGGCTGATGGCTGAAATATTAGCAAAAATTATAAAAGTCATATGATGATGCCTGAGATATCCATGAAGAATTTCATCATTTCCAAAAAGACAGATAAACCCTTTTAACCATATCAGATGCAAATTTTTGGTTGAACCACAAATGCTTTAACCCCAACATCTTGAAACTTCTTCACAAGCTTGTTAGTTTTTATGGTCAATTTGTCCAGCAGCACCTTTGCATGATTATCAGATACAGGTGAGCCATACGTCCTAAATCACCGGTACAAAGTTTACCAACAACAATGGTCTCACCATCCAAGTTTAACAATAAACATCACGCCGTATCAGTTTCTACTGCTGATCGATCTGGTGATATGATGGCTTCATGTGGAACTGCCTTACAAGGTGAACTGTTCTGACCATCTCAAGCATATATACGGGACTGTAGCATTACGATCAAAGTGGTTCGAGGAAATATATAATGCTTGTCCAAATTAAATTTCCTTCACAATGTGATATAAGGATCCAAATCCTTCAAGCGGAACCTCCATCTTTCCACCTAACTCCTTCATCTCATGCTTAAGATCTCCAAATTCCAACCTTACACATCATTCAACAACTTTGGCACGCGTAGGAGCAGAATAATCATAATGTGTACGAGAAATAAGACCAACATCACGAACCCATCCCATAAAATCCTTTCTAAATGCTTTAGTCAAAGCATCCACTTTATCTACAGGTAAATCGCGTATTGTTTTTCCCTGATCTCTTCTTACGCCTTCTTAAGTTTATCCTGTAAAGCCAAGCACATTTTTTAAATATAAAATATCCTAGCTAGTATGATGTTCAAGAAAGATAGATGGAATGAATGAATCCGAACAATAAGTAGGTTCGGATGTTGTATTAATTAATTGTAACACATGAAGCTAATTTTAATGTGGTATCAATATGATCAACTTTGAATATTATTACATCATGGAACATTTGATTAAACTGATGATACAATTAGAAGAAGAAGAATAAAAGTAATAACTGGTAGAAATAGAATGACCCACTTTCTTATTTTCATGAAAAATGAGATTCGGGTTTCATTAGTAGACAGAAATAAAGCATAGTCTGATTCATATAGTATGGTTGCACACTAGGTAGAATTTTCCCACCCTCTTGTGTACGAGATTTAATCCACACATCATAGGTAGTGATCTCCACTCCAGGATTCTCGCTCTCCTAAATTTACAAAGAGGATGAGTCGATTAGTATCAATCAATCGAATATAATTATACCATCTTGTCAACAAATTGTGGAAATATAAAAGTAACTCAGAAAATTAATCTTGTCAACAGATTGTCTCATGATTGTAAACAGATTGTGTTAAATTCATAAAAGTAAACAGATTGTCGAAATATACATACCAGTTCAGCTTTTAACATACTATGAGGTTTGCGACCAGAAGTATGAGGGTAATCATATCTTTTATTTTTCTTCTTATGATCATCTCTATTTTTCTGTTGTACATCATCTTTCTCATTGTCGCAAAATATTATCCAGTTCTCTTCTCTTAGAGTTGGAGGAATATGAGCAATTTTCTTCATAGGTGTCATATGGATCATAATAGTCTCTTATCGACTCATACTTAAATCTTATATACATAAGCCATCCCCTTTATCATATCTAGCTTAGAAGTATCCGGTAATAGAATGATATCTGAAAGAAAAAGAGGTTCAATTCTGATGGCATACTGACTCAAAAGTAAACAACAACTTGACATAAATCAGATTGAGGTAAGTATTTACCTGCA
Organism: Papaver somniferum; assembly: GCF_003573695.1. NCBI lineage: Eukaryota > Viridiplantae > Streptophyta > Magnoliopsida > Ranunculales > Papaveraceae > Papaver > Papaver somniferum. The sequence continues at coordinate 45,372,082 of NC_039366.1, forward strand.
ATACATTCCAGACATTATCTTTGTATTTATATGGCACATCCCTCAAAGTTTTGTAGGAGATAAGGATATGAGTACTAATAAAAGCACCCTTATGGTGGTCGAACTTAGTTTAATTGAGAGAAATGGGAAGTCCATTTTCATCTACCACCACTGCTTTCACAGTAACCTGTAAAATAACATTTAACAAACATCCATATGTTGAAGAAATGCAACCTACTAAGGTAGCACAAGTGATATGATAAAACAGAGCAACCAAACTTCTTAAATAACAAAAGAACCTACTAAAATTGTGCAAGTGATAAAAAAAACCTTCATAATGCACAGTCAGAAATACAACATGCATTGCAATGATGGCAGAAACGAATCTAAACTACAACATCGACACATATAAGTTTTTCCAAGATCTGATTGTCAGTAAGAGATGACTGATAACTAGTAGGGATTTCTGGTTGATATATGTCGCAAGTTAATCGTTCTTGTGAATGCAATACCACAAACCATCCCACTTTAAAAAATTCCTTTGAATAAAACACTTGAGTCGCTTCAGATGCACGAATAAATGACTTATCCATCACTCTATTAGTGCTTTATCAGCTTAGACAAGTTGACCTTTATCGAGTTTGAGTTCGGATAAACTTTGCACCCATTATTCTTATCTTCAACTATGACCCAATCACAATAAACAACTTCCTCTAATTCCATATAATTCAAACTGATAATCTATTTAATGTTTAGTGACAACATCATAGGTAATTCACGCTTCCACCAAATTTCTTTTTGTGGACTTTGCTCCCTGTCTCGTAATGACTTTCATAGATACACCATTGTTTTTTGTTATGAAACCCCCTTGTAATCATGAGAGCTGAAAGCAAAGCCATTGGTTTGGTATTTATTATACGACTGCGCCTTGAAGAGGGGTCCTTGCACTAGTCACCAAAGTACTGAATTTTTATCTTTGACTTATACCAACTATAAGAGAACATGTGTATCAGTTGCACAACCAAAACCACAATATGTTAGTCTATAAACCAATTCTGAAGCTAACATATAGTACGTCGTCGCGTAACCATAAGAGAAATCTTTTTGGCCTATTCTTCGAAGAAAGATTTTCCTGACTATTAAACTTGTCGTTGTCATTAGTACAAAACAAAGATAGGATAAGTTAGCCTGTGTTAGTGGTGGTCAGGATTTGTCCAGACAAAGATAAATCAAGGGTTGTGGTTCTCCTGACCACCCCCTACAACTCGCACGCGTGGCATTAATTCCAATAGTATGAATGAAAAATGAATACTCAAGTCAAGATATGGATTTTCAAAAATTATAACGGGGAGGTTCGAACTCATGACCTATTATGTCATAAGAGTGGCCTCTAACCAGTGTTCCACCTTGGTTGGAATTAATAGAAAAGATAAATCAACATTGGTGGTTTGTTCAACTTAAATATCATAATTGCTTTATTAATTAGCGTTTCACTAATTTCACATAATAAATAATCTATTCACTATAAAGTGTTTTATTAATTATGTGTTTCACTAATTGCTCATAATAAATGACTAATCATTTTTTAATTATAAATGTTTTCTTAATTAATTATAATATGTATTTCTATTAATAAGTAATTTTGATAAATAATATCAATAGACATTTTTAGCGACAATGAGTAGTAGAAGAGGTGGAGGCCGAAAGATTAGTTGTGGTTAAGGGCGGCGCCAAGCACAATTATATTATATTTATTTTTGTTCTTTTATCATAAAATGGGATTCGAAGTCCATTTTTCACATGTATCCAACTTGCCAAGATTTTTTTCTCCCTCTTTCCTCAAAATCCTGGCTTCGCCCCTGGTTTGTGGTGGAAGAAGTAGTGACGGTGAGTGCTGGTGAGTAGTGATGGACAATATTAATTTTATGTTGTCGTTACAACATCGATAACATCGTAGTGTGGAAGATGTGGTTGGTTGTTTTTAACACTTTTGATAAAGGAAGGTACCATATATTTCCGGGATGATATCATACAAGATAATACTTTGATGATCGTAGTTGGATCACCCAAATGGTACCCCTGTTATCTTTGGTACTATATCGTATAAATCATGATTTTTTAATGTTAAAATAAAATTGATTGCAATACAAAAAGGAATATATACACGGAAAAAAATAATAATGAAACCAATCAATTGACGACATTTTTTTCAATCTAAACCTCATACATGGCATTTGTGATTGAAAATTAGAATTGCGTCCAACAACCTACATGGGGTGGGCGGCAATGATGGTGGCAGTGGTGGAGTCAAAAATTGACATTGAGGAGGCCTACTTTAAAAAAAAAAAAAAAACATGTAAACTTTGGTGGACTAAACCATAAATATATGGACAAAGTACTATTTATAAAATAAACTAAAAAGTTCATGTAGTTATTAAAAATTTAAGGGGTTAGAGCCAGGTTAGTCAACCCTTGGCTCTACCACTAGTGGTGGTGGATAAAAAAAATGGATTCATATGGTTTTATGATGGTGGCGGGTATTGGTGAACAAAAACATATTATGCTAATTTTTAATGCCACAAAATATGTAACGTTATATTATAAAGTATAAAACGTGGTTGATCATTCTAATGTTAAAATAAACTCGATAAAACACATGTCCATTTTAAAAAATTGGTGCAATCAATTGCCATGTTATGTCATAACTAAACGAACGACACGAATGAAGATCAGAACATATGAAATTATTTATTATCGATTTGTCTATGTAAAGAGTGGTCAACATTTGTCCTTGGCAAAGATAGATTTATCGCCGGGGTTTGTTTAACTTAACCATTTTTAAATACTTTATTAATTAGTGTCTCATTGATTGTTCATAATGATTAATTAAACTTCTATTATAAATGTTCCTTTAATAATCTAACATAAATACATAATTTTATTAATAAATAATTGCACAAGCTATATTAATTCTAATGGTGGTAGTGGAAGTAGGGTTAGTATAAACGGTGGCGGGTGTTTGTGAATGGTGGAGGCGGTAACATTACTATTGGTGGAAGAAACAGTGGCAGTTGATGGTTTATATGGTGGTGGGTGTTGGTAATAGTAGTGGATAATAATAGTTTTTGCTTTTCAGTGAGTTTTATTGACTGAGTAAAAATAAATCTTCACAAAACATGCAACATTGTATTGTGAAATATGTAATTGGTTGTTTTTAGCACCATTGATAAGGACAAAAATCAAATATTTCGAGGATGATACCGGAACGTATAAGACAATATGATCATGAATGTTGGATCACCGAAACGGTATTCGTATTATATAAAGGCAATTGGTGTGCCCGCGTAAGAGAAAATTATCGCTCTCTGAAGTACTATTACATTTTTTCCCTGAAAGACCATCAACGTCAGTTGTTTCGCGACAACTACCTACAAAGACAACAACTGTTTGAAAATATTTGTTTGTTCATCAAAATCATCATAAAAAAAACTCTAAATCATAAATCTAAATTTCGCCTCCGATGTTTATAGAATATTTTTTATACTTTACATTCTCAAATCATGCGACCTCTTAATTACAAGTCAACAATATCAAATTACGGATCAACATGTATAGGTTCCATTCACTGGGTTAGAAGGTAGAGTAGATACAGATGGGTAGATCACACAAAGCAGAACATGACTGAGAATACTTCAATAATTTGGTCAAGAAATAAGGTCAAAATTTTAAGATTAACTTTCTATAGGACTAATTAGATCGGCTTCAATATGAGCCGACTAAAATATGGATTAATAATAATTTCCACGTAAGACAATTTCAAAACATAGTTTGGCTAACTCTGCCTATGTAAAGAGTGGTCAAGATTTGTTTTTCCTCAATTGATATGTTATGTGAGAAGAAGGTGATATCTAAGATTGAGGTACAATTCAAATCCATTAGATTCATACCATTTACAACTGGACGCCTTGAAAAAAATTGACGCGTTGTTATTATTATTACAGGTAAGGGATACATTGACCACACTTGTGCAAATAGCTCACTTCGCAAATGATTGGTGTTGCATGTACTGCCTAGAATGCAACGATGAATTTGAGGAAACAAGGCACCAGAAGCAGTGTCCGGAGTATTTTGGATATAATAACTTAGACCTGATGAAATACTTATGTTCTTTTTTTTTTTTAGTTTTTCCACAATCTATTTATTTAAGAAAAATGAACATTCCAAATACATAACATCAACAAAAATTAGACAGATTGCGTCTGATCATAATGGCTATCGATGGTCCGGAAACGGCAAAAGAAAGGAATTGTTGTAGAAGAATTGTTGGGATATACGATGGATTACTTGATACGAATGAAAGAGGTATAACTATTTCGATTTTGAAATAACATAAAATGCACAGTAGAAGTTGACATCAAGTTTAAAGTTAGTAACAAACATAATATGGCTAACTAAAATGTTAAAAACAAACAAGATATATAAACTTAGAAAGTCTTGGGACTTGAAGAGACCAATTTTGAAAACTACAATCTTAGAAAGCAACGATCCACAATACCATAATTTTTTTTTATAAATATTCAACGTAGAAGATGTCAACTTTTGGTAAAGGATCTATTGACAACCTATAAATTTGAAATAGGATCAGGGAGTACAATATGTGTTCAAGGTTCTTTATGAGGTAATGTGTCGCCAGATTGTATTCCAAGTGAAGGTAGAAACATATGGAAGTGACAAAATGGCCAAGACTTTTGAAGTTACCAAAGCCTTCATTAAGACGAACTGTTGGGCACAATACTTTGTTGAAGATTTAATGGCAGAGGTTTCCATATATAAAATCCCTTCGAAAAGGTAATTGGTACACATTTTAAACATTGTCATCTGATGGGTGTTGAAAAATTACAGGAAAATCATGTCACATTGGAGGGTTTGTATCATCCGTTCGATGCAAAAAAATATTATTCTCTTCCTATTTGGAGGATCGACAACATGACCATGATAAATGAGTCAGCTGGAGCGAAATAGGAGCATGGGGAGACTTTTATGGACGATATTGATTAGTTGATTTCACTGAGATGAGCGCTGTTGACGACATATTTCCAAAAAATATTTAAACTTCCATGTTCATGTAGAGCATTATCTCATTATAAGCAATGAACCAAAATAAAAAAAATTCTGGAAGTTAAGATTATATTTCTTTCGTTTGAGCAAATCTCCGGCGGTAAAATATTAAAGGAAAAAAAAACAAGAAAAAAAGAGAGGAAAATCCTGACTATTTTTATGACAAACCCATATTAAATTATAAGGAGTTGATAAGTATTCAGGACACAAATTATACGATATATTAAAAATGAACCAACATCATGGCCCGTGCCGTTACGACACGGGTTAAGGGATAGTTCACATATAAATCATACTTTCTACCATCAAAGAACAGTTTAACGACAATTAGATCGATAATATAATAATTAAAAAACATCTAACAAGTGTGAATGTAACAAGTTGTACCTATTTTATTCATCTTTTCTACATACTTAGACAAAAGCCACCTACGAGCTTGCTAAACTATAGTTGAGTTAAATTAATAGGTTTAGTAGTACTCAAAGACATTTCATCGAAAAACTCATCATCATCATCTAGAAAGGCCTGTCGAGTATGTTTATGAGTACCACCATCATCATTTGACACTAGCTTCTTGCAATACATAGCCTCTTGCAATGCAGCCGTTGATGTACCTTTTATTGTGCACCAATCCTTTGTAACCTTTCATCAACCTAAAAATATCATTAAGAAAAGTTAAAAGCTCAGTAATGACAACACTCAAGATACACATTAAACAACAAAGTAAGTTCTGGTAATTACCTCTCAAAGGGATACATCCATCTAAATCTGATAGGAGCGCAGATCAAAGTTTCGTCAGCTAGATGAACCATTAGGTGAATACTTATATAATAAAGAAGAAAGGAGGAAAATATTTTTCCAGTACACAGATTGCTTCCACTAGAATAACTTTTGTTTTTAAAAGTTGTTTTCTGTTGATAACCTTCACGCGCAAAATTTTGAAAAAAAAACTTATCTAAAGAAGAGAAATTCGCAGATCTTTAGGTAGTGAAGGCGATGCGTGAACTAGTAACGGAAACAAATGTTGCATAAAGATATGGTAATCATGAGACTTGAAGTTCTTTAGCTCAGGAGGATCAATGCTAATGTTATTCCGGAGATTGGAACAGAAACCAGATGGCGCCTTTAAGTTCTTCAAAATAGTACGAAGTTGCAAGTTTTTATTTTTTTTCGTCATTGCAAAACCAACATCTTTCATTGTCGTTTTACCAGTCACATCATCAACTTTCAGCCATAGCTTATTTTTAACACCCATTGCTTCCGTATCTCTATGTTCATTAGGACTATCCTTTGACTTGCTTCTAGGGCTGTCAATAGGTACCCATTACCCGGACCCGGACCCGGACCCGGTAAATTCAGGTCCGGTTATGGGTCCTAAAGTTGGGCCCATTGATAACTTAGGACCCGAGGGTAATTACCCGATTGGACCAGAATGTTAACAGGTCCAAACGGGTAATACCCGTCGGGTACCCGGTTATTCATCCTTTTATTAATCTTTTTAGCAAAATTATACGCACTTTGCTAGTTTCGGCTTTGATTTTTTTTATATAAAAATAATTTAGATTCAAGTTAAAAAGAGAAAGAAATTAAGTTTTTAAGATTTTTTTTATACTTTTTTTAATACCCAACGGGTACCCGGGACTTTGAACGGGTCCGGTTCTGGGTTCACAAATTTAAGAACCGGACCTGAATTTTATAAGTAGGGTCTGGGTATGGGTCTAGTGATACCCGGGAGGACCCGAACCCATTTAAATCCCTAGCTTCCACCGTGATCGTGTTAAGAAGATGCTTAGTTATGTTCTTCTTTGTATGCATAACATTTATAACATGTCGCACCGGATTTGATCTCCAATTCGAAAGATCATGAAGAATAGATCTTCAAGAAAATAATGAGTGGCCATGAACCTCAGCTTCTACATCAGTATCATCTTCATTTTCTCCTTCAGGTCTTCTTTTACGTTTCAGTCGACTTGCTACTGATGGTTATTTTCTCCTACCAATCTTGGTTCTGATATTAGCTACAATATCTTGAACCCGCAACCATGTCAGTGGCCATGGTGTTAAACCGTGTTCTACCCTCTAGGGAAATTGGTTTTATCATCTCGATACTTATGTTTTGCTGGCATCCATCTTCAGTGTCCCATATAACAAATCTTCTTACGGAATGGAAGATATTCAGAAACAGTTCATTCTCCACAAGTTGGACAAGCATAGTAATGATGAGCGCCACATCCATCTAAAGTCATTAATGCCATAAAATCATGAATAACCCATAATAAGCTTGTTTTCATCAAAAACTCAGTTTTAGTGAAAGAGTCGTACGTGATAACACCTTCATTCCATAACTGCATCAACTCCTCTATCAGTGGTTGCAAGTATGCATCGATATCTTTACCTGGTGCTCTTGAGGCTGACATGAGCAAACATAACATTGCGAACTCTCGTTTCATGCACATCGAAGGAGGCAGGTTGTATGAAGAAATAATTACAGGGCAACAGTTGTGACTAGGACTGAAACACCCATTCATGTCGATGCCATCAGTTCATATCCTTAATGTTACATTCCTTGGTTTCTTGGAAAATTCCGGTGAAAAATTATCTGCGTATCTCCAGGTTGAAGAATTGACCGGATGAGAGTGTAAAATTTTCATCTAATTGTGCTCTGTAATGTCAATACGTTGCTCTTCTATCCACGGTATATTATAGAACCTTTGCAGCTTTTTATCATCGGAAAATGTCTTAATGTCATGTGAGCAACTTGCGTAAGCTTCCTCTCATTATTAAAGACCTTCTCATACCTAGGTTCTTGACACACATGACACTTCACCAATGATGCATGATCCTTCCAGTATAAAATACAGTCGTTGACTCATGCATCATAGTTATATAATCCATGTCCATCCCTAGTTCTTGTATCAACTTTTTGACATCATGGAACTTAAATGGCAGTGTATTTCCATCAGGAAGAAACTCCTTAAACAATTTTAAGAGTGCAGTGACACCATTGTCAGAAAATCCATATTGGGTCTTTATGTTATTCAATTTAATGGCAGCATAGAATGGTGTCTTTTCATTAGGACATGAATGATATAATGGTTCTTTAGCACGCTCATAAAACTCTCTTTTTTTCTTACTGCTACTAGTTCCAGCATCATTGTGAACCTACTGCGTACGCCAACATTCTCATCTACACTGCAAGTGGGATCAACATTGTCAGTAAAACCTTCAACATTCCTAGATGAATTTCCTACATTATCAACTGCAATTCCTATATTATCACTTCTAGGTTTATCTTTATGTGACTTTTTCCCGTGAAAACGCCATGTTGTATACGTCAACTGAATACCAATCTTGAGCAAATGATAATCAATTTCACTTAGAGACATATGTCCTTTACCATTCTTATAACTGTTACAAGGATATGAGAACATCGTTTTGCCACCACCATTTTTACGGATAAACTCTATGAATGAACTTACACCTTCTACGTATTGAACAGAATTACGAGCACATTTGATCCAACCCTTATCAACCATAGATGACATGTTCTATTAGCCTATATTGTAATAACTAAAAACGATGATATATATATGTTAAAATTTAGGCAATATCTGTACACATATCTGTACAAAAAATCAACAGTTTTGACTATCAGTATATGTACACAACATTAAATGTTTTACATCCATTCCATAAAAGTGATTGCTTTTGGGTTTATCTTGATTATTTATAGAGAAGGACCAACATGTTTTACTACTGTATAGTGGAAAAACTTAGAGAATATAGGAAGTTTTGTCTGACAGGAAGAGTTGGTCGTAGTTAAGTTCTTGTGATCATGTGACTTAGTTTTGTGGTTTCTATCAAGTGTCAAGTTTTATCTGAATCGAAAGTACCAACCATATTTAATTGAATCAAAAATCACAACAAAGTACTATCCATTTTTATTTTTGAAAGAACTAATTCAAGCACAAACTAAATAAGAAAAAAAAAACTATAGAGAGTTTGAGTTTGGGATTGGGTTTGGGTTTAGGTTTAAATATTATCTTGATTTCTTAGTTTCATACTCACTGAAATTCAATCAAAATCGAAAATAATTGAAAAACCTAAATCTCTGTTACAACCAACTGACCTAAAAAAAAACCCAACGAATAAAACTAAGGCAAAAAAAGAATAATACCTGATTTATTATGATTAGCAAAGTTGTTGCAGTAACACAAAAGAAATATGACCTAAAATCCCAGCTGCAGCAAAATAAATGAAAGCCATTTAAATCAAAACCTAATTATCAGGATATAACCTAACTATTATCTTACAGAGATGTAACCTAATTATTAATAGACTTAGAATTAATGGCAGCAAAGATTTCTTCAGAGCAGTTTCTAGATCTGGATAGACTAAACAAAGTAAAAGGAGTAGAGAAGATTAGAGGCTGAATTTGTGGTTGGAAATGCTTAAGTACAGATTGGGAATGGGGAAAAAATGCTACCCAAGTGATAAAAGGGTTGATTAATCTCCGAAGTTTCTTTTCAGTTACAAAATTTGGGTGGAATGATAGGAATAAGCGTTCCCTGGACATACGCGTTTGGCATGATTTTTTCCTAGCAGTTGTTAATAGTAACATGATATAGGCCATTACTAATAATCTCTAAATTCGTAAACTGAATACAGGCTGTTATTAAAACTGAATTTTTTGGTAGCGAATTAGTAACGATCACATTTCCGTCACTAATTTTAGTTCCTAATTTGCAAATATGGTGTAGTGGCATGTTCTGGGGTTATCATGTACTGTTCGTTTGAGTATCCGGATCAACGTTTTGTTAGTGTTTTCGTCATATCCATTCCTTTGAGTATAATAGGGGATAAAGAAAATTTATCTGGCATCGTATACTTGAAGTAAATCCCTTACGTGTTGAAGTAGTTGAGTAGTCAAGTCTTAGCAGTAATAAACCCTATTTTTCAGGGTGTAATTGGTTGATTTATTCTTTCTGTTAGGTTACCAGTAGCATCACTACTAAGTCATGGTTGTTATGATCCTACTTTATAGTTCTTGTACGGCTATATATAGCCATCTTTGTTTTCCTATGAATAATAAGAAATACTGACTTTTCTTATACTTTCTGGTCTCTAGATTTGGTATCGAGAGCCAACTCGAGCTGGTGTGCGAGAAAACAACAGTCTTTCTCTTGTGTGTGAGAAACAACATCTTTTCAGTGGGTTATTTGAGTAAAAATACTTTGCAGAGAGTGATTTGAGTGAGGAATTGAGAGAATGGCAACAAAGAGCAACTTTGTTCAACCATCAATTTCAAAGTTTGATGGTTTTATGATCATGGGTCTATGTTGATGGAGAACTTTCTTAGATTAAAAGGATATTGGGGTATCGTGGAAGAAGGGATTCCAACTGTAGCAACGGGAGGGAAAAAAACAGAAGCACGATTGAAGGAAATCAATTATGCAAAGCTAAAAGATTTGAAGGCGAAGAATTACTTGTTTCAGGCTATTGATCGAACTGTCTTGCAGGAAAGGTGAGCGAAGAAGATGTTGTTGAGAAAATATTAAGATCAATGACTCCTAACTTTTCTTATGTGGTTTGTTCAATTGAGGAATCAAAAGATCTTAGCACTCTTTCAATTGATGAGCTTCAAAGCAATCTACTGGTTCATGAACAACGCATCAATGCTCATGTTGAGGAACAAGCCTTGAAAGTTACATATGGTGAATCTTCAAGAGGAAGAGGACGTGGTGGATTTCGAGGATGAGGCAGTGGAAGTGGGAGTTACAACTTCGATAAGTCTACAATCGAGTATTTTGGGTGTCACAAACTTGGACACTTTCAGTATGAATGTCCAAACAAACCTGAAGAGAAAGCACACTATGTGGAAACATGAGAAGAGATGTTGTTGATGTCCTATACAGATGAAGAAGTGAAATAACATGATGAAGTATGTCTGTGGTATCTCGACTCCGGCTGCAACAACCATATGTGTGGCAAAAGAGAGATGTTCTCAACCATGGATGAGAATTTCAGAGAGACAGTGAAGCTGGGTGACAATTCGAAGATGCAGGTGAAGGGAAAAGGGAGTGTTTTAATGATGGTGAATGGTATATCTCAAGTTGTCCCATGCGTGCTCTATGTTCCATATTTAACAAACAATCTTTTGAGCATTGGACAGCTTGCTAAGGGCTTGAGAATTGTTATTGAAAGAGGAAGGTGCGATATATATCATCCACAGGGGGGTTTGATCTCAGAGATTACAGTGTCTACTAATCAGATGTTCAAACTATTTGCAAACGTAAGACGAAAGGAGCAGATGTGTTTCTCTATTACTGAAGATATACCTCAGATGTGGCATCGTCGAATGGTCACTTGAATCTCAAAGGGATGAGAACACTTCAACAAAAGGGATTGGTGAATGGATTTCCTTTACATGGAGCCATGACAAGGGTGTGTTAAATGTGTTTACTTGGTAAGCAACACAGATTACCATCCCAGCTGAAACCACATGAAGAGCAACTCCAGTTATGCAACTCATCCATGTTGATATATGCGGGCCTATCAAACCTATGTCCAACGATGGAAAGAGGTACATCATTACATTCTTTGATGATTTTAGTCGAAAGACATGGATATACTTTCTTGTGCAAAAGTCAGAAGCATTTGATACTTTTAAACTGTTTAAGAGTCGTGTTGAGAAAGAAAAATGCATGTTTATTAAAGTTCTTCGCATTGATAACTTTTGCAGCGACAATGGCATACAAAGACAGTTGACAACTGCATACACTCCACAACAAGACGGTTTTGCAAAGAGGAAGAATCGAACTATCATGAATATGTTTCATAGCTTCCTTGTGGAGAAACACATTCCAAATACCTTTTGGGCAGAAGCTGTAAACTGGGAAATTCATGTGCTGAATAGAAGTCCAACACTTGCCGTGAAGAACAAGACTCCCGAAGAAGCTTGGAGTGGTGTTAAACCATCAGTCATCACTTTAGAGTTTTCGGCTGCATCTCACATGTTCATGTACCTGACAGTAGGCGCACCAAACTTAACAACAATTATGTGAAATGTGTACTTCTCGGAGTCAGTGAAGAATCAAAGGCTTATCGAATGTATGAACCCATCTCGCAAAGGATAATAGTGAGTCGAGATGTTGTATTTGAAGAAGATAGTAGCTTACAGTGGGATAAAGAGTTTGAGAAATCTACTCTTGTTGATCTAGAATGGGAAGAAGAAGATGACACAGTTGTTTCAGCTAATGGAGATGCGACAATTGAAGTCCTTGATCAATCTGCTGCCGTAGTAAATCAACCTGCTGATACTACACCTGAAACCATCTCAAGCAGTGATGTTTCAATCTCCAATGATAGTTCTCCATCCCCAATTGCTCAAAGACGAGAAAGAAGACAGCCTGCATGGATGAAAGACTACACAAGTGGAGAGGGGCTATCAGAGAAAAAAGAAGATGCATCATTCCTTGCAATGATGGCCACCTCAACAGATCCTGTTCACTTTGAAGATGATGTGAGAAGCGCATCATGGAGGACAACAATGGATGCTGAAATTGCAGCGATTGAGAAGAACAATACTAGGGAATTAACTAATCTACCTGATGGTGCAAAGAAGGTCGGGGTGAATGGTTCTATAAGACAAAACTCAATGAACATGGTGAAGTTGAAAATCTTAAATCTCGATCGGTGGCAAAGGGATACACTCAAGAGTATGGTGTAGATTACACTGAGGTATTTGCACCAGTAGCTTGATTAGAGACAGTTCGACTGGTTATCTCTCTTGCTGCTCAAAAGGAATGGAGTATATACCAACTTGATGTCAAGTATGCCTTCCTTCATGGTGAACTCAGTGAAGAAGTGTTTGTTGCTCATCCACATGGTTACAAAATACAATGAGCAGAATATAAGGTATACAAGTTGAAGAAGGCTCTATATGGATTAAAACAAGCTCCACGAGCTTGGTACAGTCGCATTGAGTCTTACTTTGCTAAAGAAGGATTTCTGAGGTGCCCTTATGAACACACACTCTTTATCAAAGTGGGAGAGGCAGGTACAATTTTCATTGTATGTATTTGTGTTGATGATCTTATATTCACTGGCAATGATGAGAAGCTGTTTGATGAGTTTAAGAACTCTATGATGCAAGAGTTTGACAGGAAAGACCTTAGAAGAATGAGTTATTTACTTGGTATAGAAGTAATGCGGAAAACTGGTGGGTATTTCATCTGTCAAAAGAAGTATACTGAAGAAATACAAGAGAAGTTTGGTATGACTGGTTGTAATTCAGTCCATAACCCAATTGTTCCAGGTTCTTAACTCAACAAGGATGAGAATGGAGTAAGGGTGGATATCTGTCAATACAAACAACTGATTGGGAGTCTCATGTACTTAACAACAACAAGGCTTGACATCGTGTTCGTGGTAATTCGCTTGAGCAGATTCATGGACTGCCCTACATAACTTCACTATAATGCAGCAAAAAGGGTGTTACATTATTTGAAAGGAACACTCGATTTTGGGATTCTCTACTGAAAGGGAGGAGATGAGAAGCTGGAGAGTTACACGGACAGTGATTATGCAAGTGATGTAGATGACCGCAAGAGCACATCAGGTTATGTTTTTTTAACGAGTTCTGGTGTTGTGTCTTGGTTATCAAAGAAGCATGTCATAGTTACACTGTCAACAACTGAAGCAGAATTTGTTGCAGCTGCTTCAACTGCAACACAAGCAGTCTGGTTACGAAGTATTTTGGAGTATTTGAATCAAGCACAAAGTGGTGAGCATACAATTATTCTCTTGTGATAACAGTTCAACCATTGCTTTGTCGAAAAATCCAGTTATACATGGTCGTTGCAAGCATATAAATGTCAGATTTCATTTTCTTTGTGATCTCACAAATGATGGAGTTATCAAGCTAGTTCATTGTCCCAGTCAAGATCGAATTACATATATAATGCAGAAGCCACTGAAGTTGAATGCTTTGTAAGGCTTAGAGGTCTGATGGGAATGCATTCAGAATCTGTGCTAAATTGAGTTCCAGGTTTCAGTTTAAGGGAGGAAATGTTGAAGTTGTTGAGTAGTCGAGTCTTTAGCAGTTATAAACCTTATTTTTCAGGGTGTAGTTGGTTGATTTATTCTTTCTGTTAGGTTACCAGTAGCACCACTACTGAGTCATGGTTGTTATGATCCTACTTTCTAGTTCTTGTACGACTATATATAGCCATCTTTATTTTCCTCTGAATAATAAGAAATACAGACTTTTCTATGACTATAGATGCCGACGTACCAATGATATTCGGTTCCCAGTTATGAAAATGTCAAAGGCTACTACCTACTGAATGTAACCGAGAAAAAAGAATGTGAATAAGGTTTCCATGGATTTAGTCATGGTGAGATCTGAACGAAAACAGTTGCATCATAAAATTTTAGCGTTTTACTCCTAGGTACCGATCCATGCCTTGCCTTAATCGAGAAAACACATGAATTCTCCAAAAAAAAAAAAAAAAAAAAACGGTAACTTAGTAGCATGCAAGAGCGAAGCAAGGCCGGCTTATCAATAAGCCAAATAACATAGTGTCTAATTTTGTTTCTTCATTCCTTTATTTATATATAATTGTTTTTTTTCAAAATTAGTCATAAAAACCCAAGGTGACCAAACTTGTGGTACAAAAATCCCACTCAAATGTTGGGATCCATTAAAACTTCATCGTAAACAAAATTGATATAAAAACCCCAAATTTTTAAAAATTGATACAAAAACCCAAATTTAAATGTTGGTTTCATCATAAATTTGATGAAACCAACATTTAAATTTTGGGTTTTTGTGTTAATTTTGTTTTGATGAGGTTTTTGTGTTACTTTTGTTTTGATGGGTTCTTTGTGGAAGGATGATGACACCTGTGGGATTATAACTCGCGGACCATTTTTTTTTACTTTCTTTTCTTTTTGAGTATTTTAGTTTTACAATCATCTCAAATTGTCGGGAATTAGCTTTTTAAAATCTTTCTTTTGATGAAGCTTTAGAGCTGATAAATTACGAATCACCTTTATTGCTTTTCATTTTAAAACTAAAAAGCTAATGAGAATCTTTTGCTAATACGATATGCAACATAACTCTAATGGAAATTCGATAAAGCTATCTAAGCATTTTGTTATGCAGGCATGCTTAAAAAGTATGAGTATTACAATGCTGAACTCTTAATTTTGTTTTGTTTTGTTTTAGAATCTCTTTTTGAGCTTACCAGTTCAATGCAAAAAGATTATTAAAAACTAAAATCAGCTCAAATAACTCATGGTTAGGGCCGCGTTCATTAGTGTTTCATGTTGTACCCATTTTACAGATCATTAGTTAGGTAAGCCACTAATGACTAAACTATGTTGACAAAAGGTTGCATAACTGAATTATAATTAGATGATAAGATTTTCAATCGATAATTACAAAATCATGGGGCCTCAATATGGATAATTATCAGTACTCGATCACAGAAGCGATCAAGTTTCCTTGCTGGAATGTGTCATTAGAATTCCATAGAAACTCTTTCGTCTTTCCATGGTATCAAACACAGCCCAAGTGGCCATAGAAAGTCTCAAGAAAACTGGTTAGGTAGAGTTGCAGACAAGTGGGGCTTAGGAAACTCTGCCGATCAGCCTAGAGCAATCTAGATGCGCTTCGGATTCTAGATTGCAAAGCCTGTAAAAATAAAACAGAATAAAACAAACGGTAGAATCGCTGAAGATTGCATTCTTTTGTGTGATCATGCGCGACCATACACACAGACTCATGTCTAAATAACGTCGATGGGAAAGAATGTCTCGACCTATATTGGCCTTTCGCTTGTCTTTTCCCAGAGGATTTATACAGCACGTTTATAAGCCCTACTACTTCCACGTACAGCTATCAACTACGCATCAATATGAACAAACGAAATAAAAAGATACTCCCTCTATTACTTTTTAATAAGCCAGTTCCTATAAATAAATATTTCAAAAACATAGGTCAGTCTTTTAATTGGGAAAGTCAAATGTTACTTTAATTTTCTGGGACCATTTTTCTTTTAACTTCTTTTGATGACAAGTATTATGTGGACCATTTCACTTATTTCTTTGGCTGACAAGTGTCATGGGAACCATTTTACTTCACTTTTTTTATTGACAAGTGTCTAGAGGACCACTTTCAATAATTAGTTCTCTTAATTTCCTTAATTTTTTCAAATAAAAAACTGGCCTATTAAAAAGTAACCGAAAGAGTATGAAAAATGACAGAAATCACAAATCATTAATGTTTTTATCTATTCATGTACTGTGCTGTGTACGTAAAAGACCAAAGACGAAAAGAATGGATGACGCATTTCTATTCATTATCTTCTAAGAAGGTCCAAAATCAGGACCACCGTTAAGTGTTTAACCTAGATAAAAGAAGTGAAAAATGAACGATGCATGCAATTCACCGAGGATGCTTCGGTTCGGCGGGCGGTATCTAGTCTAAGTGTAGGGAATGGATATCCAGTGTCCTTAGACTAAGTTCTATGGGCTTGATTGAGCTGCTAGATTAGCATTAAGTATTGCAATTCAAAAAACAAGTGTGACCTAAAAGTTAACACTAGTTCTCTCTCCTAACATGTGCTCGCAGGTGAAGTAACAACGAGATTGAAACGCTGAAAAATCACATTTACGCTGAATGGTTCAGCGCTCACAAAAATCACACGGATCACAAAAATCACAAAATTGATCTGACGGCTGAAATTGGTTGCGCTGAACCAAACAACGCTGGACAGTGGTCCCAGATGACGTGGACCGCTAATCTAGCTGCTAGATTAGCACCCCATAGGACTAAGGAGGTTGCCCCAGTTGACGTGGACCGCTAATCTAGCTGCTAGATTAGCACCCCATAGGACTAAGCCTTAGGCGAAGTCATATGGTCTTCCAATCTAGCATCTAGATTGGAAGTCCATGTCAGCTAGAATAGCCCCCTAAGTCCTATGGCAGTTTTAATCTAGTATCTAGATGCACATAACCATTTTCTGTGTTCGCCGAATGGAACAACGCAACATCTCAGCCGCCGGATCAAAAGATAAATCAATCTGTGCTGAACCAAACAGTGAAAAGATGATTTTATGCGTGCTCAACAATTCAGCGAAACTACATCGCTACTAGTTGGAATGCGAAATATATATGGAAACAAAACTAGTGGTAAACAATAGGCAACGTTTTTTTTGTATAAGTCCTTCATATTAATACACAAGAACTAATGGATTCTGCTTCGAAGAGCCAAATGTAATAATCTGGGTGTTGTGCATGTCCTATCACACCCGTAATACCTAACAAAATTCTTTAAAAGACTTGCTGCAAAATATTGTGCAACATTTAAAGATCTAAATTTTTCTGTCCTAGTCGGCCAAGTACGTGATACTGATTGATAGATAACCACGAGGAAACCATACGTGCAGGGAGTATATTCCGAAAAACATGAACCCACTAATTTGACCAAGTAGACTAGAGTTTAGTAGCTAGGTATGTCGTTATGTACGCATGCAGCATCTGATATTAAAATAAGCATTGTCTACTGATGCGCCGAATAAACGAGGAATAGGGTAGTTACGTTGATTCCAAACCCGGCACAGGATGCGGATGCATCTTAAATTATTTTCCAGTTGCAAGCTCAAAATTGATTTATCTGATTCTTCGTCCAAATGTAGGAAACAACTAGTCAGTAAAATATATATACTCTGATTTTCAGTGTCGCGAGTGAGAACGGCGCGCTGGCGTAGAATCAACCTTACGTGTTCTTTCTACGTTGCTCACTTCAGTTTTCTTTAATGGCTTGAGAGGATGGATAATCTTTCAGAAAATCAAGCGATTCTCGTGAGACTCTACTAAACATGTATGTAAATGATTCCCAATCTGTGAAAATCAACCTCTTTCTCTGCATCTTCCCATGTCCACAATGGACATACTGTATGCAATTGTCCGAAGTCCGAATCTAAGAAAATCAATGATTAATTATATTATTGACTGAAAATTGTCGTTCAGACCCAGCATGTTAAGGTTCGTGAATCCCCAAGTTGGTATTTCGTATAGAATATTCAGTGAAACTATTTAAACGTTTTAAAGTTGGTGACTGTGAAAGATAAATAATCTGAGTTGAGATACAGTTCAACTTGGGTCGGAGCTCAGATTTTTATTACTCCCTCCGTTCCAAAATAGATTTTAGGATTTTTTTTATGTTCCAAAATAGACTGAGTGTTTAGATATTTTTCCCAAATTCTCACTAATTTGCCCTTGCATTGGATTCATATCATACCATTAATTTCCATTGAAATTAGTAAATGGATAATTAATCTAATTTTTTAATCCACTCCATAGAGGATAAATACTCTATCCCAAGTAAATTACCATACCGCCTATTCTCGTCTCTAGGGCGATTTTTCTCTCTCATCTATAGGATGATTTTCTTTCTCGTCTGAGGACGATTTTTTCTTTCAATCTAATCTTTCTCTTGTTCTTTATTGCTGTGTTTTTTGTTTTGCAGGTTAACCAGTCCTTTGTTTCTCTTCTTCAAGACAACTTGGTGTGTCTCGTCTAGGGTTCCGTCGAGAAACCTTCTTCTCTATACTTCATGGCCGCTTCTTCTTCTCAATTCTCACTACCAGAGTATGAAGATCTGGCAGATAGAATGGCAGCACTATTACATAATGAAGAAGACGACTTCAAAGTTCCAGAAGATCTGGTGGAGGCCTCAACAACTCACAAGTACTCTTTGGTTATCACTACCATTACCAGAAGGGAATACGAGATCAACATTCTTTACAACATGCTCCAAAGATCTTGGAGACCGTCAGGAAACATTGAAATACTCTAGCTTCGGCAAGGCAATCTACATGATTCATTTTGAACTGGAATGTGACTACAACACAGTCCTCACAAGATCTCCTTGGGGATTGAATGAAGATCTTCTCTTAATGGAAATATGCGATCCTGACAAACTCCCTGAAGAATATGAATTTAAGTTTCCAGACTTCACAGTTCAAGTGCATGGTCTACCTATGAGTGCTCAAACAATCAAGATGGTGGAATTTCTGGCAGGAAAAATAGGAACTCCTTACCCTATCTCTGGATCTGACAAAAAGAAGTGGGGAAGCTTTGCAAAAGTTTGTGTCAAGATTGATGTCACCAAAGCATTAAAACAAGAACTTAACTTCACGTTACCATCCAAAAAGAAATGCAAGGCAATGCTGAGGTATGAAAGACTCCCTAAAGTCTGTTTTTTCTGTGGAAAATTTGGTCACATCATGAAGCAATGCCCAGATCTCTCAAGAGAGTGTGAGAAATTAGGGTTCTTCTCTCGAGAAACCTTCATGGAGAAAATGCAGGATAAAAATATAGCTAGATTCACTGAGGAGATCAATGCTAGCTATAAATCCAGAGTAATGCAGAGTGGAACCACTAAAAGCACACCACAA
Source organism: Papaver somniferum (assembly GCF_003573695.1). NCBI lineage: Eukaryota > Viridiplantae > Streptophyta > Magnoliopsida > Ranunculales > Papaveraceae > Papaver > Papaver somniferum. The sequence continues at coordinate 45,391,647 of NC_039366.1, forward strand.
GCTCACAGAAACCCGATTAATGGAGTTGTAGAAAACGTGCAACCTAATCCCTGTCAAAAAACCAGTCAAACAGTTACCAATTTTACCTCCAACATTAGCTCCACCGAAAAAGCCATGCAGCCACAAAATCCTCTTGTTACCATACCAAGTCATATTTCCCAGCCTAATCGGGAAACAACCATAAATTCCGTTGAGCCTAACAACAAGGAGAATCAGTCACCTAATATACCCACATCCAATGCAAATCCTCTTGCTACCGAAAAAAGAAACAATATTACTTTGACCAAAAATCCTGTTGCAAACCCATTACCCATCTCTCTTCCAGCAAAAAACCCCGACACCTCCTCCATAACCCCCAGCAAAACCTTGCCCAACCCAAACCCATTCCCACTGCTGAAGTCAACAAACCATCACTGCAGAAACATACCCCTTCACCCATCCATCACCATCCCCCCCCCCCCCCCCCCCCCCAAATCTCCATCTAGCTAAACAGATTACAACAATACACCCCAAGCTCAACCCCAAGAAAAACCAACTCCACCAGAGCAAACTCAACTCAAAAGCATTCGTCAATGGAAGAGAGTCGTCAGGCAGAATCATAGTACTGACCTGACAGAAACAACCCCTCTTGCTGGCAATAAGAGAACCCCAGACCCCATGGACTGTGATCCACCACTTAAGCAAATCTGTTATAACAATGTTGAGGTTGTGGCGACTTGCCCCGAAAAGTCGCAAGGCCAATGTTAATACAATCCTGGAACTGTCGTGGTCTAAGGAACGAGACGACAGTTCTAACATTAAACTCGTTCCTCCGAAGCTGCAATCCAACCATATTATTCCTTTCAGAGACAAGACTAAATGAAACCAACAGTATCAAGGTTTGCAGCTCACTGAAGTTCAGACATTTTGTCTATGTTCCGGCGAACGGGAGAAGTGGTGGTCTTTCCTTACTCTGGAAAGATTCAGTTGAATTAACTGTAATCTCTAAATCTCATAACTGTATCCATTGTACCATTGAAGCTCGGCTCTCAGCTCCAAGTTGGGAATTATTCTGTGTATACGCCCCCCTGCACATGCTCATAGAAATGGTTTCTGGAAAAATATGAGTACCACTTTAGAAGGAACTGCTGGTGCCTGGTGCATGGTTGGAGATTTGAACGCTCTAATGCATCATCATGAGAAGCAAGGCGGCTCATCAAACACCGACATCAGCTGCGAAGAATTCAGAGCCATGATTAGAGAAAGAGATGTCATTAACCTTTGTTTTGCGGGCCCTGCTTTTACTTGGTCTAATATGCATCTCAAAACATCCCTATCTTTGAGAGGCTTGACAGAGCTATATGCAACTCAGAGTGGAGAGTTTTATTCTCTGATGCTGCTGTCCTACATCTTCCACGAATTGAGAGCGATCACTCCTCTATCATTCTCAACACCATGGGATAACCCCCAAAAAGGGTACCGAACTACAAGTTCGAGTTCTACTGGACAGATTACCCTGAATTCAAAACTGTCCTCCAAGATAACTGGGAAAAAGCAACTGGTAGCACAATGTCTAAACTCATAAACCTGGGTGAAGGGCTGTGGAAATGGATCAAAAGCACCTTCGAAGACACAAGAAGGGAGATTGAAGAAGAGAAACAAAAGCTGGTTGATCTTCAAGCAACTGCACACCTGACTGACACAAGGGCAGCCGAAAAAGTCATCTGCAACAACATTATCTCCCTCGAAAGTAGAGATAGAATGTTCTGGCAGTAAAGAAACAAATCAAAGTGGGTGCCATCCATTGATAAAAACACTCAGGTATTTCATGTCTCTACCATTCATAGAAGAAGCAAAAACAAGATCTTTTCTCTTTAAGAATCAAAATAATGAATGAGTCTCTAATCCCGACCAGATTAAGGAGACTCTCATTAGCCATTTCCAGGATATGTTTACAAAGGATTCAAATGTTAATCCCAGGGTCTCGGCCCTAGACAATACTAACAAATTGAATCAAGATAAGTGCAGGTTTCTTAACTCAATTTCTAGTGCGGAAGAAGTATTCAGTGTAGTGAAGAAAATGGGATCCTTAAAATCACCAGGCCCAGATGGTTACCAAGCATTATTTTACAAAAGGTGTTGGGAGGTGGTTGGTCAAGAAGTTGTTCACCTGGTACAAGACTGTTTCAGATACTCCACAATCCCACCTGGCATGAACCATACCTACCTTGCTCTCATTCCAAAAAACAAAAATGCTGAAGCCGCAGTTAATTACAGACCGATTGCCTTATGCAATGTTCTGTACAAAGTTGTTACCAAGATTCTCACTAACAGACTCAGCCCTTCCCTAGACAGTCTCATAGAGAAGAATCAATCAGCATTCGTGTCAGGAAGACAGATACTGGATAACATTGTCATTGCCAAAGAGCTATTTCACTCCATGAAATACTCAAACATGACCCAAGGTTCTTTTGCACTGAAACTTGACATGAGTAAGGCATACGACAGGGTGGATTGGGATTTTTTGAGTCAAGCTCTCTCGAATATTGGTATCACAGATGGAGCTCATGATCTTATAATGAGTTGTGTAAGAACTCCAACTTTCACCATTCTCATCAATGGTTAGCCGAAAGGATTCTTCAGTGGAGGAAGAGGCATTAGACAGGGGTACCCCCTCTCTCCATATCTGTTCATCATATGTGCTCAATCTCTCTCTGGCATCATCAACAAAATGGAAATGGAAGGTATATACAGTGGGTATAAGCTCAACATATGGGCCCCAAGCATCTCACATACAATGTTCGCAGACGATGTTATGTTATATGGTAACACAGATACCAGAACTATTAACTCTATCACCTCAGTGCTGTAACAATATCACACTATGTCGGGACAACTTGTCAATTATGCAAAATCCTCCATATATTTTAGCAAAAATGTATCAGACACTTATGCTGAAGAAATCATCCAGGAGCTGGGAGTCAAAAAAATGCCTAACGACGAGAAGTATCTAGGTGTTAAGATCTTACAACAAGGTAAAAGGGTCTCTAATTTCACTTACCTCGTTGAGAAGTTTGATGCTGCATTGTCGGGCAGGAAGAAGACCAATCTTTCACACGCAGGCAGAACTGTTCTCGTTCAATCTGTCATGGCACTCACCCCCGTCTACTTCATGGCAACTAATATGATTCCAAAATCAGTCCTTGACAAACTGACAAGAATCATAAGAGATTTCTGGTGGGGACACTCAAGAAACAAAAGGAGGATGCACTTCTTGAACTGGGACTGGTTCAATTTAGACAAGGAAAAAGGAGGTCTAGGTCTGAGATCACTCTATGACCTCAACCTAGCTCTTGTTGCCAAATTATCATGGAGGTTTTTACACGGTCAGAACTCTCTTTGGGCCCAAATCCTGAGGGCTAAATACCTGAGAGAAACATCATTTTTGGGATGTCAAGAAGATCCAGCACTGTTCTAGTACATGGTCTGCAATGCTTGGCAGTAGAACAGAACTCAGAAAAGGATGTCTCTGGCTTGTCGGAAACGGGCAAAACATCAACATTTTTACGGATCCATGGATACCCACTATACAAGGAGCCACTCCTCTCAGACCAGATAATGGCAGTCAGGGATTTACAAAAGTTAGTGAACTAATTGACAACAACACAGAGCAATGGAACGTTCAAGCTCTCCAACAACTTGATGATCCTTACATATCCAACCAGATTCTGCGTATTGTCCCAAACTCTACTGCTGATGATAAACTTGTCTGGAAGTTTACTGATCATGGAAACTTCACTCCTCAATCTTTCCAGAAGATGTACAAAAACCAGCAGGGTGAGTCTTCTACCATCTGTGAGAGCACGTTTCCCTGGAAAAGGTTATGGGATGTTAAACGCGTCGCTCCAAAAATAAAAATGTTCGTGTGGAGAGTATTACACAATGGTCTAGGCGTATCCAAAAGGATAGGAAAATACATCACTGGAGTTTCAACAACCTGCATCATATGCATGAAGGAAGAAGAATCTGTAGACCATCTCCTGATTCACTGCGATCTGGCTCGTGTTGCTTGGTTCGCTTCCCCTCTAGGTTTGAGATTACAGGGAGACGACCAAAGAACTATTTCAAGCTTATTGGAACTCTTACTTAGCAGGAACGATAATGAAGCTTCTCTGATAATGGGAATGTGCCTTTGCTGGGCAATTTGGAAAGCCAGGAATGAAAAAGTTTTCGAGAACAAGAGTATTAATGTTCAAGGGATCCTCACAGTAGCATTGTATTGGTACAATCTTTATTTCAACTTTAATGATGATGAAGACTCTCCTGTCACAGATGTGAATGTCAACCCAGACGTGTCCATTCCAGTCACCTGGACTGCTCCCATCCATCCCCGCATCAAGATAAATGTTGACGCAGCCTGGAAAGATGGTTGTTACGCGTGTGCTGCAGTGGCAAGAAACAGTGAAGGCACCTGCTTAGGAGCTGGAACCCGTCTAGGAAGATCAGACAAGGTGGAGTACGCTGAAGCAGATGGATTTTTCTTAGTGGCAGATCTTGCCATATGGCTCCAACTCAACGCCATCATTATTGAAGGAGCCAGTCAGATCGTTGTCAAAAGCTTAAAAGGAGAGTTACAGAACACCCCTTGGAGAATATGGAGATTGAAGGATGACATAACTCGAAAAATGCTTTCTCTCAACAGTGCAGGCTCCTACAACTATGTGCCAAAACCAGCCAATTCTGCGGCTCATTTTTTAGCGGCACTTGCTTTTACTCACAACGTCCAACATATGTGAACAAGCTCTAATCTCCCTGCTAGAATTATCGGCCTCTGGGATGTAGACAATTTCTAGCTCTCCCTCTTTTTACTTTTGGATACCAAAAAAAAAAAAAGTAAATTACCACGGGATTCATAATTTACACTAAATATAAAAACTAGAAACTAGGTGCTTTAAATTTTTAGGAAGCTATTAAAATGGGTAGATTTGGGAAAAAATTGCTCTCTATATTATTTCTTAATCTGCATGAAAACTTTACAACATTAAGTAAAATGGAACGGAGGGAGTACAAGAATAGTTATCAAGAGTCGGTAAGGTAACAAACATATCCGGAAGATCAAAATGCATTATAAAGAGAGAAGAGAATCCAAAAATATGGAAGAAGTTAATAATGGAGAGCTGAAAGGACTATATGTTCTATCCCAGAATACAAACATAGACATTTTTATTGAAACTTTCCTCGACACAAAATATAAGAATTAATGTAGGCCCAAAAAAAAAAAATTATATATATATAAAAAAAAAAAATTGTGTGCAACTTACAAAGAACCTATCAAAGATTTTGTTTCGGGCATTGAGGAGTTAAAGACAACAGAGTACATGTATTGAGAATTAATTGCACCGTTTCTTTCCTCTTGAATGAGAATTGTGGTGGTGGTGTTGTTGAAGATTCATCTTTGTTTTTGTTCTTCTTCTCCCACGTGCAAGTGCATGAATCGAATCCTTAGTCAGAGATGGTCGAAATGTTTGTCTATTCTTCGGTCGCTCTCGATTCCTGTCGACCCACCTACCATTCGTCGCCATTAACAAAACAAAACACCGACCCGGTGTCCGATTACGTGGCAGCAGTCTACATTGGATTCGATTTAAGAACATAACTTCTCATGCCACCCTCTGTGAGAGAAACATAGAATTGGAAAGCAACAAATAGTAAGAAACCTTAACCTAAGTAGAACATGTCCATGTTTCTATCAGTTATAACTAGCTAGCTACTGCCTGGGAGATTCTTTAGCTACCCAATGGCCTTTAGATCAGCACGGCGTTCGGCCTGTTTCATCAGATGCACTGCCTGAAAATGCAAATTCATCTTAGCTAACCCTATGGGCTAGATTGAATTGTTAGATTGGCAAAAAAGTGTTGCAAATCATGAAAAAAGTGTGGAAATTTTTTTTTACACTGCTAGTTGATAGTTCTCTCTCCTACCAACTGCTCGCAGTTCAACTATCAGCGAGATTGAAATGCTAAACCGTTCAGCGCTCAAAAAGTGATCTAAACGCTGAACCATTCATCGCTGGGAGAAAATTTCCTGATCTAATAGTTGAGATTTAAAGCACTGAAACGTTCAACATTATATAATGGTCCCGCTGCTAATCTAGCTGCTAGATTAGCCATCCCATAGGACCTAGGAGGTTGCTCCTCTGACGTAGATGGCCAATCTAGCAGCTAGATCTCTAGTCCATAAGACTAAGCCTAAGAATATCCAAAATAGTGATTGATGTTTTTCAGTATTCAATTCATTGACTGTACACCGAGTAGGTTAAGCAGGGAACATATAGTAGTGAATCACATTGCCTTGTTTATGAATTAGACAACACATATTTATCATCTCCTCCTCCATGCATACACCTTCCTTCATTTTCCTTTCCATCTCTCTTTTCTAGAATAAAATCATTATGAAGCAGTGACAGACATTATGAAGCAAATGGTACCTTTAGATATGGGTAGTACTCAAAGATTCCGTTTTTTGTGAACGGTGAAAATCATCAATAGTGTGAATAAAACTATGAATAGAGAAATGGCTGCGGATACGTGCAAGTTTGCAACGACTCAATTGCTTATCCTTGTCAAGTTTGCATTGGTTGGATATGATGATGATGATAATAGTAGCCCATATCATCATCATCTCACTTATTTGTTCAACAACAAATTTAACAATTCTATAATTCTTAATCAACTATTAATATCTTGTCAAGTACTATGATTAACTCCCCATCTTATCACCAAATATAATTGTGGGTTAGGTTGATGATGACGATTTATCTTAATATTTTTAGAAAAAACATGCAAAACATCAAAATAAAGAAAAGGGAAGGAAGACCTAAGCCACTCTTTAAATGTTAGTAGACAGATTGGTGATTGGGCCACATTCTGTGATTAGAATTTGATGATAGTATAATTGATTTGTTTAACTTGTCTGGCATGGTTCATGGATATTTAACTGGACGATTTTATCAAGGTTGGTAACGGGGGATCGGAATTATCAGGAGTACCGTTTTATATGAGACAAAAGAATTATAACCGATCCTGACCGTCGGATCACTCAAACGGTATCCTGCTAATTCCGGTCCCCTAGCAGCCATGGACTTTATGGCTTAATTAAAAGGCTAAAACAAGAGATGCAGTTTTTTTAAGTCAATTGTGCTTTACAGATGATGCTGGAACCCTACTGATAATAAATGGTGCTGCACGTTCATTTGAAGCTGCTGAAAGGGGCCATTTCCACTAGAGTAAGTTGCTGGACAGAAAGTAGAACTCGCTGTTAATCGTTTTAGTTGTTAACGTTCTTGATGGGGGATATGGGGAAAATTGAATTCATATTTAATTTGACATTCTTTTTCCTATATTGACCATAGTCCATTGTTTTGTTTTTTTGTTAAGTGGGTGGAACGAATATAATATAATGATCGTGTTATACATGTTGTTCTTTGTTTGAAACGTCGTTTCCTTCCCTTGAAATGTGTTTTTGAATAAGAAAATTGGTCCATGAAATGTGTTTTTGAAATGGGGAAATGATGGAAATGCAAACAAAGGTTCAATACGAAATTACGCGCCGAATAATCTTAGTGCAGCACTAGACTAGAGTAGTATTTGCTTTGCCCGTAGGAAAATCATACTAATATTTCTTAACTTTTTAATTTGCAACAGGTTCCATAATTTGGGGTTCTAGTCCATGCAACACTTCAACAAAGATCTCATTATTTTGTCCCATCTCTCTTTTAATATTCTATGTGCGATACCCATCTCCCACCCATGCTAGACGAGAGTGAAATGGACATGAAATCGGGATCTTATAGGCCTCTCTTCTCTGGCTCATTCATTAAGAGCTGGAGAATCAGATATTCAGATCCACAATCTGAGTGAAATTCCCTTTTACTTTCTCTGACAATGAAATAATATTCATATCCTTAAGAAAACCAAATCCTATAAAGATGTCTTAGCTTTCCCCTGAGCATGCATGCAATGTGCATTGGATGGATACGACGAGTTTGCTGCGTAAAAAACCACAACCCAGATTGCGGGATTATGTCCGCTTGCTGTAGGTATGGACTTATCTTTTGAGCACAGTGTCTCACACTCAAATGGGTGTTTAAAACTTCAAATATAGCACTAATTTTGGCCCACTGCCAAGTAACTTTAAGTGAAAACTACAGGGAGACCCATTCTTTCAGACTTTTCCACTGTGAAACCCACATTCAAAAAAACATAGGCGCGCATCTATTTTTTGGAAGAAAATTATTCTCAAACTCATAATTTTTGAAATTCTGCTTCGGTCTTTTTTTTTCTTTCTTCTTCATCTTCTATTTCTTTTCTTCTTCCTCTACATGTATAAATCGAGAACACAAAGAGGATGAAATTCAGAGATGAATCTGAGATGGAGACGATGATGCTACGGCAATTGAATCTGGTTAGGGTTTAATGTGAGATTGAGTAATTGATTCACAGAGATGAGGAAAGGATTTGTTGTGGTTATGTTGGTCGAAGAAATTAGGTTTTTGTTCTGTGATTTTGAGAGAATAATGATGTTACAGACAATAAGGAAGAACGGGTTTGTATCAATTCGTGAAGGCAGTAAAGATTGAAGAGGGTTTTGATGGAATTGATGATGGAAGAAGTCAGTGGTGCTGAGTTGAAGTCCGATGATGGAGTTGGAATCGAGCTTATTAGGGATTATTCTCCCACTGTATAATCGATGCTGGTTATGATGGTGAGATTGAGAATTACAGAGAATTACAGATAAGTTCTCAGGTTAGAATGTCAATTGAAATTAGGTCTCCAAGTTTAGAGAGAATTGTGAATCTGTTGGCTTGAGTTAGTGGTAATTTTGATTGTAAAACTCTTTGAATTAGTGATTCAGAACTTGATTTGAGTTGTGCAGTTGGTGGTTATCAGCAGAGAAGTCGGGATTGGTGTTGTAGTTCAATGTCGAACAGGTGGCCGAGATGGTTGCAATTGGTGATGTGACTATGGGTCTAATTGCATGCAAGAATATGGAATTAGTTTCATGAAAGTGGATGCATAACCTGTTATGCATCCGAAAACATGACTGCATAATGCATTATGCATCGAGAAAATTGTTGCATAATCTTTTATGCATCGAGAAAATGGATGCATAACCTGATATGCATCATTTAAATATGGTTTCATAACGCATTATGCATCAATTTTTTCTCTACGAACTAAAATCAACCAAAACAATGGTTACATAACTTGTTATAGATGCATAAATTTGTTATGCAGATACATAACTTGTTATGTAGTCGAAAAAATGGTTGCATAATTCTTTATGCATCTGCATAATGTGTTATGCATCTTTTTTGGAGGCTGCATAATGAATATGCAGTCAGTTTTCGAAAATTTCCCCTAAAACGATGATCACCTCCGACTTTTTCGTGAAAAACAAAAATTTGATATTGTTGTTTGTACTCGTTGTGTAGCTCTCTTAAAAAGATTTTCCAACGATATAAAATTTGTAAAATTCCAAGGCACGGATTTTTAGATATGTTATATCCAAGTTGTGTTGCCAATTATACCCCTGAAAAATTAGGCTGCATAACGATTTATTCCTTAAAAAATAGTATGCATAACGAGTTATGTATTGATTCTTAATAATTTCGGATAATTTTGGGTGTCACGGTATCTAAAATTAATTGTGGGCCTGACAATAAGAATATTTTTTTTGGGCCTATGCCTGATTTTCCCTAACTTTAAACATTCCATTTCGTTAGGCCCAGCGCTTGGTACATCTAAGTATCTAACTCTAAAGCTAGTGGTGGGTATGGGCCGGTGTGTGCTGGTTTTCACTTCATCCGCATCCAATCCAATTCATTATGGATTTGAAATGAGATTCTTAGGCTAAGACCCCATAGTCCCCATCCATGGGTAACCCATAATATGAGACCCTTAATTAAAAGAAGTTTAAATTTAGGCCCCGAAATATTAAAAGACCTTGATACCTTTATACATCTTGTCAAGCCCATAATTAAATAAAATTTCAATTTAGGCCCAAAATTATTAAAATATTATGTGATGATGTTTCAACCACCTCCGACCACCACAACCACTGCCAACCACCTTCGACCACCACCGCCACTAACCACCTCCGACCACCACCGCCAGCCACCTCTGACCACCACCGTCAAACCACCTCCGACCACCACCGCCGCCGCCACCCACCACTGCCGACCACCACCAACATATGGAAGTGTACACAGAATTTACACATGCATATGACATGTGTATCCAGAAGTTACACATTCATATAAAATGTGTAATGCAAAGTTACACTTGTACATAGATGTGTACTCTGTAGTTACACATGTGTACGCATAAGTTACACATGCGTATGGCATGTGTATATGCAAGTTACACATCCATATGCATGCGTAACTTTTTATTATACATGCTATATGTAAGGTTATCTACAAGTTATTCATCGTAAAATACATGTATTACTTTAATTTTCATTTACAATAATTTTTCCGTTCATCAATTACTACAATCATAATAATAGGTTGTTTGAGAACAATAAACGAATTAAAACACGAGATATGGAAAGCGAAATCCTAAAAATAATCCACTATATCCTATAATAGAAATGTTTCCCTCCTTTTTTGTTTTTCTCGATTCCAATATATTTGCACATCTGCAAATAAGAATAAACATCCATGGAATTAGGTTGGATGGACAAAAAATAAAGAAATAAAATTATAGATTAATTGCAAGACAAAATTATAGAACAAAGATTACATAAAAGGCACATGATAACTTATCTTAGCATGTGTAATTAGGAGTTACACATGCATTCGTCTAGTGTAACTTGGAATTACACATGTATCTATCTAATTTAATTGACAGTTGCATATGCGTATGAGTTGGATACCTAGCATGTGTAATTTTTTGGGTATAAGGTTTTTCATTTTAGCATGTGTAACAAGGAGTTACACAAGCATCTAACTTGTGTAACTAGAAGTTACACATGCACCTGTCTAATGTAAGGAGAAGTTACATATGCATATAGAATGTGTAACTAGGAGTTACACATACATGTGACCTGTGTACTCAGCAATTACTAAGTTTAATTGTGCATCTCTAGCAAAAATTTCATCTGAGCATCAAACTAACATGGTTCAAAGACCTCAGTGTTTATAATTCAAAGTTTTTATGTTTGGATACATCTAAACTAATGTGGGGATGCACGCATGTTTTTATAAATGCAAAAAAATGTCTAAGACTCTAATGTCTTACACATAAGTCGTAAGCAATCACCAAACTATGCATATAGAACAATCACTGTGAAACACATTAAACAAACACGATGATGAAGACAAATTGTAAGAGAGATCAATACCTGAAAGAGCTTACTTCACATATGAATTGCTCCAGTGCACTACCACATAGGCCTTGATCCAGGAACTTCTATACATCAATCTCCCGTCATGCATTAAACAATCTCTATAAATTACACTAGAACCACATTGTTCAAACCAAATAACAGAATCCTGCCTGGAAAAAGATCACATATGTTGAGAATTCAACCACTGAAACATTATTTTCTTCTAGTTTAAAGATCACAATCCAACCATATATAGTATAACTTACATTGTCATTCTGATCTACATGATATACCTTTTAATAAGAATAAGAACCTGCTATATAGAGTATAGACTTTATATCCCATCATGTGTAACTAGAAGTTGTACATCAAATTATATTGTCATAATAAGATGAAGAAAGCCATTTGATAGAGCATGCATCTTCAAGGAAAATTAAATATGCAGAATTCCGACCTCACACACAACTGTTTCTTGGGAAATAATACCAGCAACAGCCACAAGAGAATCTGTAAGTGTTGATTTTCCTGTAAAAGAAACATAAAAAAATATCAGCCAAACTAATCTAGATGCAAAAGCAATACTGACAGCCTCCAAAAGTCTCATTGGGTACGTTTTCCTTTCCCGACTAACCAAATGAACACAAAAGAGGAACTCATCAACTCATTTTCTCTTCATACAAACATTATAGATGCCAGTGACAAGGGAGTTAGCAACATGTCAGTTTCAGTATAAACTCAAAACATTTAGTACCTCAAGTTTAATGAAAGGGTTGTGATTAGTTGTTTTGTATTCCAATGTCCTTTGGCTCAAGGACTGCAGTACAATAAGACAAAAGTAAAATATTAATTATTAGGCCGCTATTACATCTACCAATCTAAAGGAAACTTACTAATTAAACACTCATAAAAAGCATGTATAATCAACTAGTACACATAAAAATCCATGTGTAATTTGGAGTTACACATGCATATGAAATGTGTAATTGGGAGTTAATATGCATGTGTAATCAACATTTACACATGTCATATCAGGGTATTTTGTAAGGGTTTATGCCTTGTTTTTCTTTCTTCTAGTGTAAGTCCTACTCCCAACCCAATATTGGCAGAGTAACCAAAATATTGGCAGCATGACATCAGAAATGAATTACCTAACCATAAACAAATGACTCAGACACAGCCAGTGATAAACAACAAAAGAATTTTACCTCAAGACCAAAAGAATTGGCAGCATGGCATCTATAATCATGTTCATTTTCTGACTTCTCTTTCTCTGCTCTACTTTCTTTCATATATGTCAACATAGATGAGCCTGGTGATGACGATAAATCAGAGTTCTCCAATTTCTCAGGAGGATAGAATAGCTGAGCAATCAAATTCTTTTGTGATTCAAGCGTGTCTCATGTTGGTTAATCTATAGTCACTTGCATAATAATAAAATCAAAACATCAAACAAACTGCACAAAAATAAATAAAGCAGTTCATCAAAAATTAGAACCCAAAATAAAATAAATCTTTAAATCCACAAAAGAACCTAGCAAAATCAATAATTGGAATCAGCTAATTACCTGCAAGGACCACCACCACCATTAGCACCAGCAGCAGAAACTTAAAATGGTTCATCCTCTTCTTCTCACTATCTCTCCAATTTATCAATTCTGAAAACACCACAACTGACTTCAAATCTTCCTCCAAACCTGCTCCAATACCACCGAACTTACACCTCCACCACTAATACTACCACATATTCGTTAATCAAACTCAAAATGTGTAGGACTCAAGATAAAAACACCAACAAGTCAATAACCGAATCCATTGGAATTATGAGATTTCAAGTAGTATTATCAACAAATCCAACTTAAACAACAACATCACCAGTAACAACAACAAACATACCTAGAATCAAAACTTTTTGATTCATCAAAAATCATATTGTTATGTTCCGATCTGAATAGAACAACCAAAACAGAAATCAAAACATAATCAAACTAATAAGAAAATAGAAATACTAAATGAGAAAAACATATTGAATCAAATCGAAAACCTTACCTGAAGTAACTTCGAAACAACAAATTGGAATGAACTGATTGATTTGAATTAGTAGATTGATGATCAGTAGTTAAACCTATTTGAATCAAATCGATTACATGAGACGTCTTTGAATTAACTGAAAAATCCAGATTAAAGGACATAGATCAAATCGATTGGATGATTGAGTTGCTAAATCGATTAACTAATCTATAAATCAAATGAGAAGAAAGAAAACCCTAGAAAAATCTGTGTAAGTTTGGTCTGAGATTCAATCTGAAAAATAAAAATGAATGATTGATTTTGTTCATCGGTTTGTACTCATCAACAGAGATCCATAAAGTTAAAATAATTCCTCTCTGTAATCGTTTTCTTCTGTTTGATTTGAAAACCCTAAAATTCTTCAGGGCAGAGACGCGAGAGAGAGAGAGAGAGAGAAACTGAAACTGAAATCTAGTAGTTAGTTTCATTGCATATAAATACTAAAGGGTAGTCTTGGTATTATTAAAATTCATAATAATTAATTATGGGCCAGATCTGAAGAAAATTTGATTTTTTGGGCCTAATATCATTTTCCTAAAGTATGGAGTTGACAATGAATGATCCATTAATGGGGCTTCTATATGTTGAACCCATATAGAAGGAGGGTTATAGTATTTTTCACATTTGAAATTTGTCATAAGCATCCAATCCGTCATCCGACGAATTTCATCCAATGGATGTGCATATGGACTCATTGGAGATGGAAAATCCAATAGATTTGTTTTATAATAGAGAAATTTATAAAGGATGAGTTTATAAAGGATGACACCTAAGTCAATTCAATCGATCTTCTAGATCAGGTATAAGATGATACATTAGACAATTAAACTCATCATGTTTACACAAATTGTTGTATGATAACTTTTCTACCTATGAAGCTAATAAAATATCTTTATGTAGATTGTGTATTCTCTCTATGTTGAATAAGAGATATTTACAGGATACACGATGCCCATGTACTTGTGCTTCCTTACATCAAAAGATCGGGCATTGTAAGGATGCACTTTCCAACACAATTAAGCGTTGGGTGAGAAATACCTTTCTCACCGAGTACCTTTTGGGGAAATTCTTCCTTCTCGTCTTTAGGGACACGATCATGTTCCCTTGTGTGGGATTCTAATTCAACCTCTTTATCAGGAATATTGCGTGATGCTATATCCTTGATTATATCTTGTGCCCAGGATGGTATGTTCTTTGAATTTGAACCTGTGTGATCTTGATCTGCCATTAAACATATTACAGGTGTCTTTTGTTCAAGATAATCTATATGTCCTTTTAAGGTATCCATTCCCCGTTGAAAATATTTTTCTAAACACTTATCAAGATATACCTTTCGACATGTTTCTTTAAGAAGTTCTTCTATAAGGATTTTGCTCCTTATTTGTGAATGCTCTAGCGATTGGGTAAGAATTTCACACTCTGAAGTTTGCTGATATACTTCATTGCACAAGGCCAATTTTTGTTCCAAATAATCTGCTAGATTACTTTGAAGACTGAGTGTTTCTCGCTTTCCTTCACAGATTCTTACATTTAATTGAACAATAAGTTATTAGACATCATCTAGGCTGTCAACGGTTTTTTCTTCTTCTGAATAATTTTCACCATGTCTGAAAAACCTTTCCAACATTTTACGAAATTCAGAACTTGGACAGACCAGTGAATCAAATCTATTTTCTCTTTTAGAAACAGAAGATTTTCCACTAGTGATTGGAGATGGATCCAAAACATGTTCCTTTATTTTTGGATTCATTCTTTTCTGATCAGAATGCTGATCCTTAATCAAATTATCAGTCTTAGACTTTTTCCTTGATTTTCGAAAAGATTTATGAGAGCAATTTCCGTTGACCTTTTCTGAGACCATATTCTCATCATCTTGATGAACGTTAACTGAGTTCTTCATAAGTTTAGCTTTACTTTTCTTATTTTACTCATTTCTTATAGGTTGGATCGCACCAAACATAGATTGTTATATTTTTTCGTGTTTGCCTGCTCTGATACCAATTGAAAAGACGAGGGTACCCAAATATACCACAATCTTAAACTTTTCCACCTATAAGTCCTCTTAACGAAAGTGATTGTCTATGGACTAAGTCATGAAAATACAACGAATCGGTATTCACACTTTGTGTGATCGTCTATGGATACGAGATCGAGACAATGCAATAATCAAAGTGTGATTACTTGATAATAGGTTCGGACTTAACCAAACTCTGTAGGATCACTATCAAGTAATACGGAGTTAAAGTTTGTATAATTTACTTTAAATTATAATAACAACAATTATAATTGCGGAAAATAAAAGTAAATGACACAACAAGATTTTGTTAACGAGGAAATCGCAAATGTAGAAAAACCCCTAGTCCAGAATTGAATACTCTCAAAATTAATCCGCTATACAAAATCACACCAACTTCTTATAGTTGTGACCAAGCAACTAAACCTATAGTTCACCTAGTTTCTTCAGTATCCATGCGCTTCCGATATTCAATAAGTGCGCGCACTGGAACAATTCCTTTGGTTCGTATTCCAAACAGTAAAAGAACAACAAATTTGTTCGGTAACAACTCTATTCAATCTCAGTGATATGAGTTAGACAAAGGCTCTTCTGTTTAATCCAATAAACTCCTTTGTTGGGTTTATATCTATATATTCAACAACTACCAAAGTAGCAGAGTTTAGATTTTGAAATCAATAATAAGATCTACTAAGATACTAAATATTGATGCCGATCTACGCAACTAATTAATTAAATCTATCAAAGATAAACCGATTACAGTTGGATCCCATCCGATCAAGTTTTGTGCACACCAAAGATTATGAAACCAATAAGAAATCTTTTTTGTCTTCAAATCTTCTTAAATCTTCAATAAACACCTGCACACCACAACTTGAATATCTTGTGATCAATCATGCACAGAACGGAGTCTGTTAAAAATGGATTATCACAAGATGTCTTTAGATCTACAAACAGTTCTAAAGATCTCGTCGACACTTCGATCTAGTTTGAGTGAATCTTATATCAGAAGAAAAGATTCTCAAGAATAAACAAACTAGGTGCAATCAAAGTTCAACAACCGTTTGTCAATCAAATCAAATTAAAAACTAATAATACTGCAATTATCTAGTTTCCCACCAACGATACTCGTAGAGCTTCTTGATCCCACAAAAGTCTTTAAACGAGAGGTCGTAAGAGATTTCGCCTAATTAGTTCTTCTCCAAATAGACGGATCCACCAGTAACAACACAACAAGGTAGTTTTGCTGGCTTTTAAGATAGTTTGCTCGAAATGCAAACTTGGATATTTATAGACCAAGGAAGTTTGGACATCAAGGAATTTCCAAAACCGAATATTCTCAAGATATGCACTGTATTTCCAAATCGGTTTTCATAATTCCTAGAAATGTTGTGTCCAAAAATAACCAAAATCCTACTAGAAAATCTCCAATTATTAAGCACATTACTAATTTTTATTTCCAAATCGGCTAGTTTCTTCAGACCGAGCAACTAAACCTACAATTCACCTAGTTTCTTCAGTATCCCTGCGCTTCCGACATTCAATAAGTGCACGCACTGGAACAATTCCTTTGGTTCGTGTTCCAAACAGTAAAAGAACAACAAATCTGTTCGGTAACAACTCTATTCAATCTCAGTGATATGAGTTAGACAATGACTCTTCTGTTTAATCCAATAAACTCCTTTGTCGGATGTAGATCTATCTATTCAACAACTACCAAAGTAGTAGAGTTTAGATTTTGCAATTAATCATAGGATCTACCAAGATACTAAATACTGATGCCGATCTAAGCAACTAATCAATCAAATCTATCAAAGATAAACCGATTATAGTTGGATCCCAACCGATCAAGTTTTGTGCACATCAAAGATTATGAAACCAATAAGAAATATTCTTTGTCTTCAAATATTCTTAAATATTCAATAAACACCTACACACCACAACTTGATCTCTTGTGATCAATCACGCACAGAACGGAGTCTGTTAAAAATGGACTACCATAAGATTTCTTTAGATCTACGAACATTTCTAAAGATCCCGTCGACACTTCGATCTAGTTTGAGTGAATCTTATATCAGAAGAGAAGATTCTCAAGAATAAACAAACTAGGTGCAATCATAGTTCAACAACCTTTAGTCAATCAAATCAAATCGATAACTAATAATACTGCAATTATCTAGTTTCCCACCAACGGTACTCGTAGAGCTTCTTGATACCACGAAAGTATTTAAACGAGCGGTCGTAAGAGATTTCGCCTAATTAGGATACTTCCCTCTCCGAATAGACGGCTCCACCAGTAACAACACAACAAGGTAGTTTTGCTGGCTCTTAGGATAGTTTGCTCGAAATGCAAACTTGGGTATTTATAGACCAAGGAAGTTTCGACACCAAGGAATTTCCAAAACTGAATATTCTCAAGATATGCAATGTATTTCCAAATCAGTTTTCATAATTCCTAGAAATGCTCTGTCCGAAAATAACCGAAATCCTACTAGAAAATCTCCAATTTGTAAACGCACATTACCAATTTTTATTTTCCAGAGATATGCATTTTGCTGGTAATTAAAAGCATATAAAATTAACAACCTTAATTAAAAGATTCTCAACTTATTTCGGTCTGGGATCTCCTTGAGTTATTAAGGAATATCTTTGAACAATAAAAGATAAGAGTTATTGAACATGTTCAAAGTATGTCGACATCTTATTTCTTTGTAAATCCTTTTTCATATTTACAATCTTGGAACCGATTATACCACACTTCCAAACAAGTTTAAAATTGGTTCATCTGATTTCCAAGAACTATGTGATTGATCAAATTTCAATACACTAATCACGGGTTTACGGTTCTACCAAACACAAGGATCGTTTCTACCTTAATATGGTCACTGGGACCGGTTACATAAGTTACTAGGATCAGTTACATCAAATACCAGGACTGGTTACCATATTCTCATGGTATTACTTGTAATCGGTCACACCAGTTACCAAGATCGGTTACACCAATTACCAGGACCGGTTACACCAATTACAAGGATCAATTACACACTCTTTTGTGATCGATCACACCAACTAGGATCGGTTACACCAATTACTAGGATCGGTCACACCAATTACAAATATCGATCATACCATCTTAGGTTACTTAGGATCGATTACACTAATAAAAGTCATACCAATACATAAGTCAGGAATTGTGACTAGTTTTACCAAGATACATAACAAGTTATGATCGGTTCTACTAACTCACACATATTGGTAATCCAAAGATATGCAATGAATAACAATACCAATAAGCCTAGCGATTTTCCTTTTGAAAAAGCGGGGGTACAACAACCACACCCAATATTTCGCTTAGCAATCTATATGGACAAACTCCAATATACTTTCTAGAGAATCAACTAGACAGTCAGACTCAATCTAGATAAAAAGTATATCAAAGAATTTATATCTCAATCTCTCAATTTGATCTTTACTCAATCAAATAGAAATCTGCGAGTCTTTATCAAAGAGAGATAACTTGGATGGTACCTAAGACTAATGTCCAAGTGTCAATCAATTTAAATCAACAACCAAAAGGTCGGATATTCTAGTTGATTAAACAACACACAACCTGTGATATTTCAATTATATAAACAAATATAATGCGGAATAGAAATAACACAGACACCAGAATTTTGTTAACGAGGAAACCGCAAATGCAGAAAAACACCGGGACCTAGTCCAGATTGAACACACACTGTATTAAGCCGCTACATACACTAGCCTACTCCAAACTAACTTCGGTCTGGACTATAATTGAACCCCAATCAATCCCACACTGATCCAAGGTACAATTATGCTCCTATCCCAGCAGGATGCTACGTATTTGATTCCCTTAGCTGATCTCACCCACAACTAAGAGTTGCTATGACCCAAAGTCGAAGAATTTAATAAACAAATCTATATCACACTGAAAAGTCTACGGTAATAGATAAATCCGTCTCCCATGAATATACCTACCAGTTTTGTTCCGTCTTTTGATAAGTCAAGGTGAACAGGAACCAATCAATAACCCGGACTTATATTCCCAAAGAACAACCTAGTATTATTGATCACCTCACAATAATCTTAATCGACACGGTGAAAAAAGATATTGTGGAATCATAAACGATGAGACGAAGTGTTTGTGATTACTTTTCTATCTTTCCTATCGGAGATATGAATCTCAAGCCAAATATTACAATTGTACTCAAAACGATATAAACAGCAAGATCAGATCACACAACTAAAAGAAAAGTAGTATCGGTCTGGCTTCGCAATCCCAACGAAGTCTTTAAGTCGTTAACCTGGTTTTAGAAGAAGAAAACCAAAGGTTAAAGGAGAATCAACTCTAGCTTAGCACAACTAGTATCACACAAAATGTGTGGTGATTATGTTTCCCAGTTGCTATACTTCTCCCTTATATAGTTTTTCAAATCAGGGTTTGCAATCAATGTTAGCTTTGTAACAAAGCATTCAATATTCACCGTTAGATGAAAACCTGATTAGATTCAAGCTAATATTTCTCAACCGTTGGATTGAAACCTTAGCTTGTTACACACAAATGAAATGTCCAATTTTGGGTTTATGTAACCGTTCCCAAACATTAACATTTGTTGGTTCAACAATAGTTGAAAAAGCGGGGGTCTAACAACACCACCCAATAATTCGATTAACAATCTGTATGGACTAACTCCAAAATACTTTGCTAGAGAATCAACTAGACAGTCAGACTCAATCTAGATAAAAAGTATCTCAAGGAGTTAATATCTCAAACTCTCAATTTGATCTTTACTCATGCAAATAGAAATTTGCGAGTCCTTATCAAAGAGAGATAACTTGGACGGTACCAAAGACCAATGTCCAAGGATCAATCAATATCAATCAACAACCAAAGGTTGGATTTCCAATTGATGATCTTAACGCACAACCTGTATTATATCAATTATATAAAAATATAATGCGGAAAAGAAATAACACATACCAAAATTTTGTTAACGAGGAAAACCGCAAATGCAGAAAAACCCCGGGACCTAGTCCAGATTGAATACACACTGTATTAAGCCGCTACAGACACTAGCTTACTAAAATATAACTTCGGACTGGACCGTAGTTGAACCCCAATCAGTCTCCCACTAATTCAAGGTACAGTTGCACTCATACGCCTCTGATCCCAGCAGGATACTGCACACTTGATTCCCTTAGATGATCTCACCCACAACTAAGAGTTGCTACGACCCAAAATCGCAGGTTTAAACAATAAAAAAATCCGTCTCTCACAGACAAGTCTATCAAAGGATAAATCTTTCTCCCACAGATAAACCCTAAAAGAGTTTGTTACGTCTTTTGATAATAATCAAGGTGAACAAGAACCAATTGATAATCCGGTCTTATATTCCCGAAGAACAACCTAGATTAATCAATCACCTCACAACAATCTTAATCGTATGGTAGCGAAACAAGATGTCGTGGAATCACAAACAATTAGACGAAGGTGTTTGCGATTACTTTTTATATCTTGCCTATCGGAGAAATCTCACGATCTCAAGCCAATCAAAGATTGTACTCGTACGATAGAAGATGCAAGATCAGATCATACAACTACGATAAAAGTAGTATCGGTCTGGCTTCACAATCCCAATGAAGTCTTTAAGTCGTTAACCTGGTTTTAGAAGAAGAAAACCAAAGGTTAAAGGAGAATCGACTCTAGCGAGCGCACTAGTATCACACAGACGTGTGGGATTAGTTTTGCCCAATGCTAGATGTCTCCTTTATATATCCTTCAAATCAAGGTTTTTCCTTAGTTACAAAGCAATCCATATTCACCGTTAGATGAAAACCTGATTTAGATTCAAGCTAATATTTCTCAACCGTTAGATCGAAAACTTAGCTTGTCACACACACTTGAGGTATACGTTTACTGGGTTTGTGAAAACCGTGCCCAAACGTGTACGTGTATGATGGTTCAACATAGTAACCCAAAAGGTTAACCATATGAGCATTTCATATTAACCTTGTTCTTCTTCACCATAACTAGTTCAAATGACTTCAAGATGAACTAGTTAGAGAATTGTTCAATTGCTATGAGATCTTATGTAACTACACAAGACACAATTGAAACAAAGATTATTCGATTCGATTGAATCAACTCATGAACTTTAGCCACGATTTGCATAAAATATTATTTAGTAATTTAAATTTCATGTTCAGATCACATCTTTAGATCATAACCACTTAATCTCACAAACAAGTTCGCGGACTTAAGATAACCGGTAGAGTTTTCCAAACTCAACAAAAAATCTCGGCAAGGAGACTTTCGCCAGTTCGCGGACTGATTTTGCGGACTAAACACGCAAACGAGTTTTTGGAAATCCCTGCAGAAATTCTCGGTCGAGAACTTCTGTCAGTTCGCGGACTGGGCAAAGCCAAGTCCTCCGGTTTCTCTCAATCAACAAAGTTCGAAAACTTCGGATTAAGGAATACATGGTTATGTTATCTAAACTCTCATTCCAACCACTGAGACATTCTCATATATAGCCGTTATTCACAGACCGTTTCCCGTCAGAGCAATTCTTAAAGTGATTGAAACTTTTCATGACTCTCGTCACTAGGTGAAGATAAACTTGATCAAAGCGAAACGCTTTACCAACACATGATTTCGAGATATAAATATGCGAGATATACTCAGCTCGAAATATCAAATGTGTATGATCCAGACTATATAGCATACGACTTTTTGTCTCATAAGAAGTATGAGATAGAATAGATATACTTTTGAGTGATAGATAAGTTCAAGTATCCACATACCTTTTTGTTGATGAAGTTCCACGGTTCCTTGAGTAGATATTCGTCGTTGCACGATGAATCGCCATGAAGTCCTTGAGCTCAACTACACTTTTCTATCCTAGTCCGAGACTTAGCTAAATAGACTAGAAATCAAGACTTATAGTTTTGATCACTAACATTGACAAACATGCTTGATATAGCAACGCATGCGAGGTTGACCGAGATATGCTCTAACAATCTCCCCCTTTGTCAATTTTAGTGACAAAACTATTAATACATATGGAATATAAAAAAGATAAACTTTAGTGGCTCCTATTCCATAGTTTAATCTTCAACGTTCCTTGAAATCTTCGTCCTTCCAAGTACTCCAATGATCCCAAAGGTTGTAAGTTTAGCATCACCATTGTTGAAGATCCGTAGCTATAACAATGTGAGAAATCGAGATTCTCGATCATCGTTATACAGTGTCATAGTATCATACGTAACATCAAAGTCCAATTGTATCACGACTTTAACAACAATACTATGGTGATATGTATCACTCCCCCTTGGTCAATACTCCATCTCGATCATGGAAACCACTCCCCCTTACACAATGATCCGAAAACCATATGTATTTGTAGTGTGAACTACATTATTTCTCCCCCTTTTTTCAATAAAATTGGCAAAGGTAAAAGAACGGGATCATAATGAAATTTTCACAAGAGACATTTCATAGACCAAAAGAAAAAAAATACATACCAACTTAATTTAGATGCAATCTTATAGCCGAAGATAAGAGCATTCATCAAGGAGTCTTAAGATACAAGATAACCCCTATAAAATTCCACAGCCGCACACCCCGCAAGATATTACCATTAAGCACAAGTTCAAAAGAACTCTCCCCCATTTGATGTCATTCCCGAGAGAACAACAAGAGCGACCTTAATTTCAGAAGAAAAGAAGGATTTTTAATTGGACACCAAAAACCATAGGAATGATTTTCTATATCCAAAACTCAACCAAATTAATCACAAGTAAACCCATGATTAATTTAATTGGAATACGCAACTAAATCAAACCACAAAAGTGATCAATTTAATTGATTGTGCTCAACATAAGTAAACTTATGGAGCTACGAATAAGTTAATCATACGGAGATGACTAACTTAACCGTTCATATACTCAACATAAGGAAAACCTTACGGAATATACGACTGCATTAACCAATAAAACATGATTAGTATATCCATTCATATACTCAAAACAAGGACTTGTGGAATATATGAAAACTCAACTATATTAATTACAAGAGAACCTATAATTAATCTAATTGGAATTCACAACCAAACTAATCACCGAAGTAATCAATTTAATTGTCAATTGTTTTGCTCGACAAAAGAAGACTTTCGGAGCAAATAACTAAATAACCAAGAAATGATTAATTTAGTTCACGAATGCTCAACATATAGCATCTTCATGTAACAACCAAAAAATCCAAAATAAATCGACTTAGTTGTATCGTGGTCAACATGAGACACACAATGGAGCCTTCACGGTAAACAAAAAGAATGGATCAATGAGGATCAATACCGTGGATAACATACAAGGATGTATTTTATCTTTCCATCACTATATGCATAATGACATAATAGACTTTATCCTTGCCAACAAAAGATTTCATCCTATTTTCCATCAAATAAATGACTGCATAGGCATAACTTTTGTAAATGTCAAAAGTTCATTCGTCCTTTCATCAATGCGAATACCAATCATGAATGACTTTACTTTTGACAACATATTAGACCTTCAAGTTCACGGACGCAAACAATACATATCCCATAAAAATATTGCAATACTTCAAAATCAAATAGATTAATACTACAATAACCATTATCCTCCAAATATTTTTAGAATTTAAATCCAATAAACCTAATAAATAACATAAGACGATGAAAACATAAATAGCTATGTATAGTCACAATCATTGCTATTCAAAACGCTAGTTATTCTTCCAGCTAAACCAAAAAGAAGACATACTAGGTATCTAAAAAGACTCAGTTTTCCTCGATTATTTCATATCTCTGAAATGGTCCATCGAAGTAGGAATCACTGATATCCTTGATTTTGTTGACCGTTGAGACTCCATGTTCATGAGTAAGAACATTAGTTTTTCGATCAATGATGCGAGCATAGTGTCGAGCCTTAGCACAATCAAGGATAACTTTCTTCTGATTCTGGATCAAGATGTTCTGAGTACCAAGGGTTCTTGCCTGCCTATCAAGGAGCTGGTTTATCTGCAGTTGAAGGTTAGCAAGCTCGCACTTAACTTCTTTCTGGACGAGAATTAAATCCTTGACAGAATCTTCAATCCAAGAGTTTTGTTCTTTCTTTTCCAGCATCTTTTTCAGAACACACTCTTGAGTAGAATCACATTTGAAATCTTCCTCCATGATAGGGTTAACTTCTTCTTTGGGAACAACTTCCATAAAGTTCCTTTCTGAAGTTCCTGAAAACGTATAGGGTATATATACTCAAACTCAAACCCTAAAAAGAAACCCTAGTGTTTCTTGAGGATACTTGGACGTTCGTGAAAGTGGCCAAACGTCAAACACACGGCCGGACCTAGCCAGGAAAAATGCATACTGAAACACAATACCACTTGGTGATAAGAAATACTAAAAACAGCAAATGATCAAACAAACAACTAGTAGAAACACAGCTAATACACTTGAGCATCTTTCAACCATCATCCTTGTATCTCTCAAGTTAGATAACAAGGATTGGGATTCCTGCAACTAGGCAGCTAAGGGAGACATAGTCTCACCATAGGTATTGAGATGATAACTATGATTTACACTTGGGTGTTTGATCCTGGTATTTCTTATCTTCCTTTGACTGTTTTCAAATCTTGAAAGATTCCTCACAGTCCTTCCTGAAAGCTCAAAAGAGGAAGCTTTCTGATTACTGAGTCTAGGACCTCTAGAGATTGGATCAAAAGGATTTTCTGAAACGGGTCTCCAAACACTAGAATCAGTTTTACCAGAATCACTCTTATAAACACAGGTATTGCTTTCACTAATAGTACGAGAATTTATACTACTAGGATGTGCAAACGTTCTGTAATGATTTGTAGAAAAGAGACCATGTTTATAAGACTTCTGGTATCTTGTGGGTATGGAGTTCACTGCAAGAGTCGATTGACGATTTATTCCATTGACAATGGAACGAAGCAAACTGTGAAGCCTTGCAATTTGTTTCTTCCTGACAAAACAACGGAGTGCATAGTGATTCCATTTACCACAAAAGGTACAGATGTGTCAACGAGAATCAATATCCGGCATTTGTTCCAATTTCACAGCCCTAGAAGGAGATTGTAAGTTGTGCAAACTATTCTCGACACAATCTTCTTTGTGAGGGTAACTCTTCATGTACTTTACTTTGAGGGGAACAGTTTCAACAGAAGAATTTTTCCTCAGAACAGAGTTATCCTTTTTCCAAGGACTTGCATTGTTCATTGGCTAGAGAAATAGATGCTTCTAGTTTCTCTTTTTCAATATGAAGTCTGTATACGTCAGATGAATGTGTCGAGATCAAACGTTTTTCTCTAACTGAGCCTTCTTTGATAATATTTTCAAGAGAACCAATCTTTTCCCGCTGCAAAGATGTTTCTTTAAGAAGTCTCTCAATATCCTTAGAGAAGGACTCAATGATGCTATAGAGTACACGTTCTCGATCAATCGGTTTTCCAAATTCATCGATAAGCTGGTCATGATTCAGAATATCAAATGACACAGTAGAATTTTTAGAAATTCTTGTGAGCTCCATTTCAGCTTTTGCCATAGTATCCAATGTCTCATTGGAGGAAGAATGATCGAAACAAGATGGGACAATTTTCCTACCTCGGGATTCAGAAGAATCAACTAAGGAGTGATCCTTTGAGGTATTTTTGAGACAACTGGTATGGCCGAACGCTTTAGGATGAATCTTGGTATGCGTAAGAGACTTTGTCCAAAGACACAGATCGCTACAAACACAGACTTGTTAGGTCTTAAACGTGTTTGCCTGCTCTGATACCAATTGAAAAGGCAGGGGTCTAACAACACCACCCAATAATTCGATTAGCAATCTGTATGGACTAACTCCGAAATACTTTGCTAGAGAATCAACTAGACAGTCAGACTCAATCTAGATAAAAATTATCTCAAGGAGTTAATATCTCAAACTCTCAATTTGATCTTTACTCATGCAAATAGAAATCTGTGAGTCTTTATCAAAGAGAGATAACTTGGACGGTACCAAAGACCAATGTCCAAGGATCAATCAATATCAATCAACAACCAAAGGTTGGATTTCCAATTGATGATCCTAACGCACAACCTGTATTATTTCAATTATATAAAAATATAATGCGGAAAAGAAATAACACAGACACCAGAATTTTGTTAACGAGGAAAACCGCAAATGCAGAAAAACCCCGGGACCTAGTCCAGATTGAATACACACTGTATTAAGCCGCTACAGACACTAGCCTACTAAAAGCTAACTTCGGACTGGACCGTAGTTGAACCCCACTCAGTCTCCCACTAATTCAAGGTACAGTTGCACTCCTACGCCTCTGATCCCAGCAAGATACTGCACACTTGATTCCCTTAGATGATCTCACCCAAAACTAAGAGTTGCTACGACCCAAAATTGCAGGCTTAAACAATAAACAAATCTGTCCCTCACAGAAAAGTCTATCAAAGGATAAATATGTCTCCCACAGATAAACCCTAAAAGAGTTTGTTCCGTCTTTTGATAACAATCAAGGTGAACAGGAACCAATTGATAATTCGGTCTTATATTCCCGAAGAACAACCTAGATTAATCAATCACCTCACAACAATCTTAATCGTATGGTAGCGAAACAAGATGTCGTGGAATCACAAAAAATGAGACGAAGGTGTTTGCGATTACTTTTTATATCTTGCCTATCGGAGAACTCTCACGATCTCAAGCCAATCAAAAATTGTACTCATACGATAGAAGATGCAAGATCATATCACATAACTACGATAAAAGTAGTATCGGTCTGGCTTCACAATCCCTATGAAGTCTTTAAGTCGTTAACCTGGTTTTAGAAGAAGAAAACCAAAAGTTAAAGGAGAATCGACTCTAGCGAGCGCACTAGTATCACACAGACGTGTGGGGATTAGTTTTTCTCAATATTCTGTATTGTTAGACTCGATTAAGTACTTATTGTGTTATTTTGTGTTTTTGTAGATGTTTTTAGAGAAATAAGCCTTTGCGGCGAAATGAGCTCGAAAAGTAGTGTTTTACACCCCAGGATAATGTACCGGAGGCACCTCATAAATGCACCGGAAGCGTCCCAGAAATGTACCGGAGGAACCCAGAAAAATTACTATTTCCACCCCAATTGCTAAAGGGACACCCGTACAGGATTAGGGGGAGGACACTTTTCTTCTCATAATTCAAATTTTGGAAAAAGGCGGGAAAATATTTCTTCTCACTGGCAGTTGGGTTGATCGATTTTTGGAGGGGTTAGAGTTCGATTAAACCTCTGATTTTCAATGGGTATTTGTGATATGGATAGAGGAAGACATTTTGGGTGTTAGGATCGATCATAATTGGCTGGAATCATCGCAATCAAGAAATCAGGAAGCACGTTCAAGAAATGAATATCACACGATCACATCAAATTTAGACGTGTACTCATGTGTTTGGAGAGTGTTGAATCAATTCTACAGCGTGTAAGATCATGTTTGGAGTGTTTATACATCATTTCAGCGCGTGGAGAGCTAATTAAAGGAAGAAAATATCCAAAAAATATTTTCTCTTTAAGCCGAGTAAAGAGAGAATTATCTTGAGTTATGGCGTGATTAAATGAGGCTGAGGAGTATAAATAGATTTCTGGTATCACAGAGAATGGGTGTCGAGAGTTTGGGGTCGAGAGGAGGTCCAGAGAAGCAAAAATCAAGAGTTGATGAAACTCTGTTTCTGTTGCTGCTGCTGATGAAGAACACCAAGAACAGACTCGCAAGGATAGTCGCTTATCAACACTGTTTAAGACGCACAAACGTGGGTCGCAGTGCAGTCTAAACAGCAGCAACACTTGTTTTTTATCGTTTTGTGCGTCGCAGATTACAGTTTTACACCATTTTCTCCTTTTCTCTCCATTGTAAACACCATTTGAGCTATAAAAATATATTTTGAGCGTGTTTTCATCATGAGGAGCTAAAACCCAACACTGGGACGACGGAGGAGGCTGAATTTCATCCTTGGGGTAATTTATTTTATTCTTTTTTATGACTTTTGCATTAATATAAAATTGAAATATGATTTGAATTAATTGGTTGTTATTTAATTTGATGATGTATGCTTAGCTTAGGTATTTTGATACATCATGCTTAGGACTTACAATCAATGTTTTGAGAATCTATCTTGGCAAAATCAGAGTCCATGTTAATTTTATTGAGTTTTAAATTGTCAAAGAATATATGAATGAACCCTGTGTAATGAATTCCGCCAAATCCTTAGTCCCAGTACCTCTCGCCCATTGTTAATATTTTTGTATATATATTTTTGATTAAATCTAAAAATTTCATTTCCTTCACAAGTCTGAAACGAATCTTATTTACTACAATCACAATCAAAAAATCATTAATCACCTATCGGAGATATAAATCTCAAGATAATTATTACAATTGTACTCAAAACGATAGAAATAACAAGATCAGATTATACAACTACAAGAAAAGTAGTATCGGTCTGGCTTCACAATCCCAATGAAGTCTTTAAGTCGTTAACCTGGTTTTAGAAGAAGAAAACCAAAGGTTAAAGGAGAATCGAATCTAGATTAGCACAACTAGTATCACATAGAAGGTTTGGGGATTAGGTTTCTCAGTTGCTATAGTTCTCCCTTATATAGTCTTTCAAATCAGGGTTTGCAATCCATGTTAGCTTATTAACAAAGCATTCAATATTCACCGTTAGATGAAAACCTGATTTAGATTCAAGCTAATATCTTTCAACCTTTAGATCGAAAACTAGATTGCTACACACAAATGAAATGCACGTTTCTAGGCTTGTTTTTAACCGTACCCAAATTTGTACATTTGTTGATTCAACAATAGTCTACCAAATGGTTAGCCATATGATCACTTTCATATCAACCATATTCTTCTTCACCATAACTAGTTCAAGTGACTCAAATGAACTAGTTAGAGAGTTGTTCAATTGCAGGGAAAGCTTATGTAACTACACAAGACATAATCGAAGCAATAACGATTTGATTCACTTGAATCGGTTCATGAACTATATAGCCACGGTTTGCAAAAGCATTCCTTAGTTTATTAAACATGAGTTCAAGAACAACCTCTTTTAGATATAACCTACTCAAGTTCGCGGACTGGGTTTGCGGACTTAAGTTCCCAGGTGGAGTTCACAAACTCCAGCAGAAATTCTCGGGTCGAGAACTTCCGCCAGTTCGCGGCCTGGGTTCGCGGACTGAGTTCGCGACTTAGCTCACGCCACTACTCCGGTTCTCTTGATAAAAAAAGTTCGCAAACTTTGGTTCAAAGAATAAGGACTTATACATATATGTGTTTCCAAAACAATGCTTATATCCTACCAATGGTTATATAATCTAAACTCTCATTTCAATCATTGAAATATTCTTAGAGGACGTTGATATTCTATAGTTGTTATTCACAAACTATTTTTCGTCAAAGTAAGCAATTTTCAAAGTGATTGAAACTTGTCATGACTTTCGTCACTAGGTAAAGACGAACTTGATTAAAGCGAAAGCTTACTAACACATATTTCGAGAAATAGATAGGCGAGATAAACTCAGCTCGAAATACCAAATGTGTATAATCTAAGTCTATATAGCAAAACGACTTTTGTCTCAAGATAGGAGATAAATAGACTTTTGAGTGAATTTCAAGTCTCCACATACCTTTTAGTCAATGAAGATCCACCGGTTCCTGGAGTAGTCCTTCGTCTTATATGATGATTGCCATGGAGTTCTTGAGCTCAACTACACTTTTTATCCTAGTCTGAGACCTTAGGTATAGTAGACTAGAAATCAAGACTTATAGTTTTGATCACTAACATTGACAAACATGCTTGAGATAGCAACACATGCGAGTTCGACCGATCAATGCTCTAACACATATAATAGACATAATCCTTGTAAGACAAAAGTTCATCCTATCTTCCATCAAATAATGACATCATAGGCTTCAAACTTTTGTATTTGTCAAAAGTCCATTCATTCTTTTATCAATACATGCAAATCGACTTACGAAAGACTTTACTTTTGACAAGATATGGGACAATAATAGTTCACGGACGCAAACACTCATATCCCATAACAATTGCAATATATAAAACCATAAATATTAATACTGCAAAAATCATCTTACAAACAAATTTAGAATTTAAACCAATAAATCTAAAAACATGAAGATGAAATCGTTGGACATAGCTATGTGAAATCACAATAATGGCTATTTCAAACTCTAGTTATTCTTCTAAACAAAACAGGAAAATATAAGATTTACTAGGCAATAAGACATTTGAAAAATTCTTTATCGTCCCCGAACTCCTTGTCGTCAACAACCATTTGGACATAAGGTTTATTAAGGTAGGAGTTTATATCAATAAACCTTCTTGGCTGATGTTGTCGAACCAGGGACTTCTGAATTTCATGAGTCTTAAACACAAAAGCCTTTATTTGTTGAATCTCCTTTCGCATCTCCTTCAACACTTCAAGAACATCAGAAAACTTCTGAGAGTTTGAAGGAACGGCTCCTGGCTTCCTCACATTCCTTCTTTTTCTTTTGAATGTCGGAGCTAATGTAGATTTCTCTTTTTCCTTCATGATTGGTGGCTTGACAATCATATTAACATCCTTTCCATCAGAAGACATGGTACTTGGAGCATCCATAGGCGTATGGGTTTGTGAGAGGAAATCACAATCTCAACAAGTAGTCTTGGGATAAATAGGAGTTTCAAGGAAGGAAAAAAGGAATGTAGGGTTTCGAAACCTTTAAATAGGTTCGTACACGTCCAACTCTCAACCCCATGAAGAGTAGAATTGTCGATAATAACCCTCCTTTATTGATAGACAAGGAATTCCAAAAACAAAACTAAGAAAAGAAAAAAAACAAAACTTTTCCTAATGCCTGAGAGGTACAAAATCTTGTCTCTTTTGATCAGGCACATGAGACAAAATTTTCAAAACAACACAATCAAGTTGCGTCGCGGTAAACAACAATTTGTCCACAATTTTCCTCTTGAGAGGAATCCACAGGCTCGAATGGTCTTGGTTTATCCTTAGAAACTAACTTCTTCTCTAATGGTCTTGGTTTATCCTTAGAAACTAACTTCTTAGACGAAGATAAAATCCTACATACCTCAGCGGTCATCCGAGCAAGTTTAAGCTTATTTGCTAATTAATTTGCTCTTCTTTGAAGTTTGTTGACGTGCCTCAATTGGTGTTTGTACTTGTAACACTTTGAAAGTTCATGACCCTTTAGAGAACAATACGAGTACGTCAAACTAGGATAAAAGTCAGGCTTCTGAGATGTACACGCTGCTAGACACATGGTGGAACCTGCAACTTTAAATATAGAGTTTCCAAAGAACGGGTCAATATTTTCTTCCAGAATAGTTGGGTTTTCTTCTGAAAGAATATCGAGATTCATGTATGTATTGCTACAGTTATCAAAATCAATATTTTCACCGAGAAGTGCAACACTTGATTTCTCGTCTTCATTAGACTCAGAGCTGTCAGACATTTCATCAAAAGTTTCAGCAAGACCTTTGTTCCCAGTGTATTTTCTACGATTTGGGCACTCGTTTGCAAAATGACCAAATCCTTTACACTTAAAGCACTGAGGCATATCCTCGTCATCAGTTTCATCAATATCCCTGTTTTTAGGAGGAACATGATTATGAGGTTTGACTGATACCTTAGGCTTATCTCTGGAAAACCGTTTACTTCTCTTCCACAAAAGATCCCTAAACTGTCTTGTAATCATCGAGACCGATTTGTCAAGATCTTGATATGATGAATCAGTCTCAGAGTGATCGTCTTCAGAGATATACACTTTTTTACTTTTATGAAGTAATTTAGTGTCCTTTAGTGCTTTGAATGCAACATCCTTAGATTTGGATGAGTGCTCATGATCAAAGATCTTAAGCTTCCCAACCAGCGTATTTCTGGAGAGGTTATCTAGGTGTTTATGGGTGAAAATCGTTTCTGCCGATTTTGGTAATTTTGGTAGGTGAGTGAGAAACAAATCTAAACCCTAAACAAATGTACTACACGGGAGTACTTTAGATTCGAGAGATCAATCTGTACAACTCCGGCCTAAACCAAGAAATGGCCGTTCCGAATTTGCTTCGGTCACAAAGAGGAGGAGAAGGGATGGTTTAGGGAGGGAAGCGAAGAGAGTGTTGAGACCAGAACAGTTCTGGAAGAGTAGTACTTGACTTGTATCAGAAGGTGAAAGCTTTTGGGAAAGCTAGCAGAGTTTCCTTTCTGAGTATTATATTTCTCCTGACCAAAAATTTGTTGTCTTGGTGGAAATAGGTAAGACTTATTTATACAAGTCTAAGTGAAACGTACTCTGGCCTCGTAAGAAAAAGAAACGGATGAGTTAAATGGGAAGAGGTGGTAACGCCTGGTATTGATGGAATTTGATGGAATTGATGTTCCATAATGAAAGAGCGTTTCACCGTTACTTCCTGCATTTACTAACCGTTTTATTCTTAATACACTGTCTTGAAACGGGCATTTGTGTATGCCGCACGCTGTAAACCGCCAAACCAAATCCCTAAAGAGCACCCCCCAGTTTGTGACATGTATTGATGTCTCGAGTGTTTTCGTGAAAAACGTGTAGCATGTCGCTGGTGTTTGATAAGTTGAGCTTGAGAGATGTGCCGGCTCAGTGGCGACCTTCGATGGTCGAGATTTTGCATCTTGAGAGGAATCGTGGCCTTTGATGTAGGCGCGACATGCCAAAGTGCAAGGGTTGCATGGCATGTTCCAATGGCTTGTGTGGAATGCCTTGGCTGTAGGTTGCGCATCGGGTGCAGGTGGTAATGCCAAAATGCAAGTGTTGCATGGCATGTGCCAATGACGCGTAGCGGCTTTGGCCCTAGGTTTGCACGGCTTGGCATGCTAGGTTGTAAGGGTCGCTTGGCATGTGCCAATGCGTCTATCAAATACCCCCAAACTATTATTTGCTAGTCCTCGAGCAAATTTATTCTAGAAAATAAAAACTCACTAGGTGTCCCTAGTGACCAAGTAATAATCTCGGGTGGGTTTAACAGAGGTGTACCCACAAAAACCTTAACTCCAGACCCTAGTTATCTACGCAGAACCTTGGAAGGCACTAAAGAATCTCATTGGTTGGCATACCTATTGACTACAGGAGGAAGTACCATGATGCGAAATTCCAATTGTTGTACACGAGTTTGCACTCAATCATACTAAAATTCATATAAAGTGACAGAACTCTACTCAGATAGTTTATGTACATCATAACCGGAGTCAACCAATCACATGGAAAGATTAAGAAGATGGATAAAGAGAAAAGATAGATGGTTTAAAGTGAACAATGTTTCCCATATCTGTCTGAAGGCCTCTGCCAAGATGGACCTATACTAATGGACTGAGATACTGGTCTGACTAATATCAACATAACTGGCATATACAAGGGGACCAGTGGTCGATAAACCTAACTCTAGGTCAACACAACTGGCATATACAAGGGCACCAATGGTCGAATTTATTGAATCTATTCCGGTTGGTCTGATGGTCTGGTCTTAATTTTTTTTTTCTGTATCTCAATCACCCTATTTCACCCTAGCAAAGGTAACAACTTGAATCGTGTGCCCCACCAAATCACTTAAAAAATAAAAACAGAAGGATTAGGATTCAACGAGATATGGCGAAACTACCATGTTTTGTTTAATTCTAACACCTGACCTCCGTGCTTTTATGAATAGACTCTTTATATGTTTCCATCTAATCAGATTGGTTCCTCAACTCCTACAACCAAGATGTTACCATCCACTTAGATAGGTTAGTACTATCCTTAATAGGCATAAATTTCTAGGCTCTGGAGTTTATTTATACTGCAACTACAAAGTTTCTCCCATACCCCCAAACTTAAATCTAACATTGTCCTCAATGTTCTAAAGATAAAATTAAAAGCATGAACAAGGAGAAACTGTTACCACTTGAAGCAAAAGAGTCAAGGAAAGATATTACCGTGTTGCATGAGCATGGGTTACCTCCCAAGAAGTGCTAAGTTTAAAGTCTTCAGCCATACATTGGAAGAATTAGTCACCTCGTAGAACCATATAGCAATATACGGAATAATTGTGGGTCGTCTGGATCAAAAAGTGTTACCCACAAGAAGAGGAAACTGCAACAGACCAAGAAGATACCGAACATACCCTTGCTTAAGACAACTACATCTAGTTGTGGTTCAGGTTCAGGCTCTATAAAAGGGTCTAAATAAAAAGCTTTCATTGGTTGGATTTCCTCAAAGGCATTCTGAAGATCAGGCTGAAGAGTCTGGATACTCGAGTAAGAACTTAGAAGCGCATAACAAAAGCCTGAATAACTGGGGATCCTCTAAGTCAATCAGATTTGACTCACACAGCTGACCACAATGAAAGAGGTGGTCTTCCTTAAGAAAATGTGTCGACCCTAATATCCTAAAGTAATTAGGTTTAGTCTTAAAACTTAATAACCGACACATCTGAAATCATATGTTCCCGCAATTGGTTGAAAAGTTTTTAGTGGGAAAACAAAGTCAATCTTGGTATCATAGCCTGGGTTAACCACATCAACCAGATGATGGGTTTCTAACAACTGAGCTTCTCTATGGACATCATTAGATTCGGGAAACATGTATGAAGATAATCTTGTAATATCGTTGAGGCATAAATGTCAAGTCCTACACGAAGGAACTTTCTAAGAGTTAAAGCACATGGAGAATGATAATCACCCCCAAACTTAGAGTTTTCTGTGTCTCTAGAAAGACTAGTCACAACTTCCCTAATTTCTAGGTCATCAGATTCCTGGAAATGGTCAATTGATTCTTCTAAGTTGGGTTCAACCTCACTCATTTCTACGAGTTTATCATCTTCTAAGACTAGTGTTTCTAAATCGCTAGATTCTAAAACAGTATTCTCAGGGTAAACCCTTTCCTCTAAACCATTATCACAATCATATAAAGGATTATCAGCGGAATTTTCTAAGTAAAGGCTCATTAACTAAGGTGTTAATCATAATAAATTCCTATGATTCACTGATAGGCACATCAAATAGTGGATTATCCAACACACTGCAGGCTAAAGGATCATGAACTGCATCGTCTAAAACGGTGGTATCTCTAGTCAAATCCTCATCCTTTTGAATAGGTGAATAATTATTAAAATTATTTAGATTTGAAATAGAAACAACACTATCATTATAAAGCTCAATTGGAGTAACAAATTCCTGATCACCATGCCTACATATTTCATGTTCTTCATCAATACTATCCTCATCATAGTCATCATTATTGTAACATGAAAATAATCGAACCTCATCTAAACAAGTTGTGTCACCAATTCTAACCTCTTCATCTTCATTATTATAAAAATTATCCTCATTTTCACGCGTGAGATAGGAAAGAATATATTGGCAGTCACGAGTAATTCGAGCAGTTCTTTCTTCTGTCTCTAATTTATGCATACGTGTTAACTCAGCAAACTCACGTGTTGACTCAGTTAACTTACATGATGACTCAACTAACTTCCTGAGGTTATGTTCTAAAGAAGGTTCACTCACCGTTAAACTTCTTTCGTCCATAACTAAGTAATCTGTGTCCGCTAACTTATGTGTCGACTCAAGTAACTGACGCGTTGACTCAAGTATCTTACGTGCTTCATCTAGAGGATGGGAATTATAAGAATCTTGCTCGCATGGCTGGTATGCATGTGGATAGTAATTTGGCTCACCATGGTATGACCCATGTCCTTCAAAAGGATGGCGTTCCCAACCACTATTCACACTCTGGTCATAATAGGAATAATGTTCATACTACTCAGTCGGATACTCATTGTATTGGCTATTATAATACCAGTTCGACATCCTAACTGCAAGGGAATTCTAAACAAACACAAAGAAGGCTGACTCGACAACAACAATCCTAATTTATATAGCAAACAAAAAGCATGATGGATCCACTTAGATTGTTTCTAGACCATCTTTTAATCCTTCGAAAGGGAATTCGTTACAATTTAAGAAAACCCCTCTGGAATCAATCCGAGTCAAAGTAAGTTGAATATAGGCGAGGGAAGCTGCGTGGAGCTTTGATACCCAAGGCCTCACCGCATTACAAGGCGGCGCAGTCACGCATTCAACTCACAGAAACCATCATGAACTTTGAAGTATGCTTAAAAGAGTAACCAATATTTTTCGAATGACTTTCCTATTAAGCTCGTTACCCTATCGGTCTCGTTCTAGTCAAAATTTTAGGCTTAGGTTCGCGTAGGTTACGTGTTCCTAAGGCGGGCAAGAAGGAAACGGTGATGAAATCCGAGTCCTTATCTTGATTTGGCCAGGCCTTGCCCTTTACTAGAAAATTAAATCCGATTTCAGGTCCTCAACATATAGGCATACAAAATCATCCAGTAAACCCGCTGACAGGGGATTCGCGGGTGTTTAGAATTCTTACCTCCCGTTCCAGACGGGGGATGAACTGTTGAAGTCGACTCGGGCCAAAACTCCAATGTCGTGTACGAACCCGAGGGGCCGAGACGATATCGTAATCGTCGTCCTTCTCTGCACACAATTTATATTTAAAACTACCCTTCCGTAGGGTTTAAAAAAATAAAGTCCCAAAGTTCAATGTCCGAAAATAAAAAAAAATGTCCAAAAATAAAAGATTACAAAAATAAAAACCTTAACTACAGTTTCTAAATAAAATAAAATAAAAAAATATCTATTTACAAAAATTTTCTTCTTCACTCCCTTTTGGATTCCTCCTTTCTTTTCTTCTTTGGCTTCGCTTTTGTTTTCAGCACTTTCTCCCCTTTTCTTTAGTTTAGTTCCAAATCTGAAAGCAAACAAGAAATACCAAAAGGCGTAAAAAGGAACAAATAAAAAAAAAACTAAAAACAAATTTATAAACAAATCTGCGTCGACGACGCCAAAAATTGATGGTATTTTTCAATGATGTTGTAGTAAGATGATTCGTTCACTCAGATTTGTTGAGAATTTGTTTTAAGACTTAATAAAGAAAATAAGGAAAAATATATATACACAATTTGTCACAAGATGAAGAGACCCTGAGACACGAGATTCCACTACTTTTCATATTGTTATGGTTCAGTCATTAACTCTAGACAATATAGCTAAAACAAAAGAAGTTGTGACTCTAGTTCTTTGCCAAAAATAGATTTCGTAAAATATTATTTGAAGTTAAAAGCATGATGCATCTAAAGTATTTAGAACTAAGCATGCGGCATCTAACAAAATAACAAATAATTAATAGAAATCATAAAGCAATTAAATCTATGCAAAAAGTCAATAAAAGAATTAACTCATTTACCACAATTATGAAAAGTTGCTTCCTCCGTTGTCCCAGTGATGGGGTCTAGCTCCACATGGTGAAAACACACTCAAAAGAATTTTTCATTGCTCAAAAAGGTGTTTACAAAGAGAAAAGGTATAAAACAGGGCCTTTGTAACAGTTATAATTGTTACAGATGCAACTGTTACAAAGAAACATTGTTACAAGAGGTGTTACTAACTGAAGATAAGCGTGACTAATGGACTGTTACAGAACAGCTTGAAATATACGACCCTAGAAAACGACTGTCCTTAACAGCTAATGTTCTTCATGTTCATCTTCTCTGCAGCAGCAGAAACTTCTCTCTGCAACTCGTGATTTGATCACTCTGTTGCTCTCTGTTCTAACCCCTAACTCTCCATCCCTTTCTCAGACATCCCATAACCTTATTTATACTCAACAGGCGAACAAAATCCTCCCTAATAACTCACCGTGATCTCCATTCATTCGGCAGGGAAAACAATACTCACGGGAATATTTTCTTCCCTGATTTATCTTCCCATGCACCTGACTGCGGCTAACTCACTCCAAACACGCATAAAACCTTCCTTTTTATCTATTTCACGCTCCAGACAGTGTCCTAGTCCTTCAAACTCGAGCAATGTACATCTGTAACTCACAGTGAGTCATGCTATCCCGTGAATAACTCCATACACACTGTT
Source organism: Papaver somniferum (assembly GCF_003573695.1). Lineage (NCBI taxonomy): Eukaryota > Viridiplantae > Streptophyta > Magnoliopsida > Ranunculales > Papaveraceae > Papaver > Papaver somniferum. The sequence goes on from NC_039366.1 coordinate 45,430,190, forward strand.
TCACCAAATCCACGTATTCAACCAAACTTTTTCGAATCTGATGCAATTATCGGTCCTGTTTAGCTGCAACAAGCCCAATCCAATCGATTGTATCACTTGAATCTTCCTATAAATCCTCCAAATCCAAAACAGGGATTATCGGGTTTTAAAAGCTGCACTTCCCTGTGTTGCTTCCACACGATTTTCCAGCCAAACTGAATCAATTCTGACGACCATACCATGCCTGTGATGCCCAAACAAATATTCTCAAACAATTTCAGACGTTGAGTCTCACTGGAACTTGAACAAAATTCGAACCCTAATCTGCAGTCGAAGAAATCTTTTTTTCCCGCCAAAATTCAGTTCAAATGAAAGGGGATGAAGGTGCCCCTTAACCAGCTGCTTGGGTGCCAATAACAAATGGGTGCTGTGGACAAATTTGGGCTACATATAGCCCTGGGCGCTGAAGATGAATTTGGGCTACACATAACCATGGGTGCCCCTTATCCAAATCTGGGATCCGTATAACAAATGTTCTCCGGAGGTGTCCCGAGCAACTTTTCGAGCCGAATTTTCCAAAAATGTTTATTTCCCTTACAAACACATAAAACACCATAATAAGTACGAAATCGAGTACTAACAATACGGAACATTGAGGACACATTAGACACATAAATGCGTCTATCATTATACATGCATATAAAATGTGTAATTTGGAGTTACACATGCATATGAAATGTGTAATCAACAGTTACACATGTCATATAAGGTGGGGTGGCTCTGGTAGGCACTCCAGCAGCTGCAACCATTCTTCAGTATAACACCAGCCATCATTCTGTAAGCACCATCACCTGCACTTCCTACCACAACCACCACACTTGTATATTTGACAACTGAATATAGCAAAATCATGAGCATCTTCCTAGATGCTCATATACGAATCACCTCCAATACATTCGTGCTACTCTGCTGCGAGTGAACACAAATTGTCATTGTTAGAGCATAGCTCGGTCAACCTCGCATGCGTTGCTATATCAAGCATGTTTGTCAATATTAGTGATCAAACTATAAGTCTTGATTTCTAGTCTATTATAGCTAAGTCTCAGACTAGGATAGAAAAGTGTAGTTGAGCTCAAGAACTTCATGGCGATTCAATGACAACGACGAAGATCTACACAAGGAACTGTGGAACTTCATCAACAAAAAGGTATGTGGAGACTTGAACTTATCTATCACTCAAAAGTCTATCTCTTCTATCTCCTACTTCTTATGAGACAAAAAGTCGTATGCTATACAGACTGGATCATACACGTTTGATATTTTGAGCCGAGTATATCTTGCATATCTATATCTCGAAATCATGTGTTGGTAAAGCGTTTCGCTTTGATCAAGTTTATCTTCACCTAGTGACGAAAGTCATGAAAAGTTTCAATCACTTTGAGAATTGCTCTGACGTGAAACGATCTGTGAATAACGATTATATAGCGTCCTTTGAGAATGTCTCAATGGTTGAAATTAGAGTTTAGATAACATAACCATGTATTCCTTGAACCGAAGTTTTCGAACTTTGTTGATCAAGAGAAATCGGAAGGATTGTGGAATTGGCTTGCCAAGTCCGCGAACCCAGTCCGCCGACTCAGTCCGCGAACTGTAGGAAGTTCTCGACCGAGAATTTCTGTTGGGATTTCCAAAACTCGTTTGTGTGCTTAGTCCGCGAACTCAGTCCGCGAACCTAGTCCGCGAACTTGCGGAAGTTCTCTTGCCGAGAATTTCTGCTGAGTTTGGAAAACTCAACCGGTTAACTTAAGTCTGAGAACTTGTTTGTGAGCTTAAGTGGTTATGATTTAAAGATGTGCTCTGAACATGAAACTTAAATTACTAAGGAATGCTTTATGCAAACGGTGCCGATTCAATCGAATCGAATCATCTTTGTTTCAATTGTGTCTTGTGTAGTTACATAAGATCTCATAGCAATTGAACAACTCTTTAACTAGTTCATCTTGAAGTCATTTGAACTAGTTATGGTGAAGAAGATCAAAGTTAATATGAAATGCTCATATGGTTAACCTTTTGGGTTACTATGTTGAACCAATACACTAGTACACGTTTGGGCACGGTTTTCACAAACCCAGTAAACGTATACTTCAAGTGTGTGTGACAAGCTAAGTTTTCGATCTAATGGTTGAGAAATATTAGTTTGAATCTAAATCAGGTTTTCATCTAACGGTGGATAAGGATTGCTTTGTAACCAAGGCAAAACCCTGATTTGAAGACTATATATAGGAGACATCTAGCATTGAGAAAACCCAATCCCCACATGTCTGTGTGCTACTAGTGGGCTCGCTAGAGTCGATCTCCATTAACCTTTGATTTTCTTCTCTAAAATCAGGTTAACGAACTTAAAGACTTCATTGGGATTGTGAAGCCAGACCGATACTACTTTTATCGTACTTGTGTGATCTGATCTTGCATTTTCTATCGTACGGGTACAATCTTTGATTGGCTTGAGATCGTGAGAGTTCTCTGATAGGCAAAATATAAAAAGTAATCGCAAACGCCTTCGTCTCATCGTTTGTGATTCCACGACATCTTGTTTCGCTAGTCGATTGGGATTGTTGTGAGGTGATTGATTAATCTAGGCTATTCTTCGGGAATATAAGTCTGGATTATCAATTGGTTCATGTTCACCTTGATTATTATCAAAAGACGGAACAAAACTCTTTTGGGGTTTATATGTGGGAGACAGATTTATCCTTTGATAGACTTGTCTGTGTGAGACAGATTTGTTTATTATTAAGCCTGCGATTTTGGGTCGTAACAACTTTTAGTTGTGGGCGAGATCAGCAAATGGAATCAAGTACGTAGTATCCTGCTGGGATCAGAGGCGTAGGAGTGCAACTGTACCTTGGATTAGTGTGAGACTGATTGGGGTTCAACTACGGTCCAGTCTGAAGTTAGCTTGCAGTAGGCTAGTGTCTGTAGTGGCTTAATACAATGTGTATTCAATCTGGACTAGGTCCCGGGGTTTTTCTGCATTTGCGGTTTCCTCGTTAACAAAACTTCTGGTGTCTGTGTTATTTCTTTTCCGCATTATATTTGTTATATAATTGAAATAATACAAGTTGTGCGTTAAGATCATCAATTGGAAATCCAACCTTTGGTTGTTGATTGATATTGATTGATCCTTGGACATTGGTATTTGGTACCGTCCAAGTTATCTCTCTTTGATAACGACTCGCAGATTTCTATTTTCTTGAGTAAAAATCAAATTGAGAGATTGAGATATTAAGTCCTTGAGATACTTTTATCTAGATTGAGTCTGACTGTCTAGTTGATTCTCTAGCAAAGTATTTCGGAGTTAGTCCATACAGATTGCCTAAACGAAATATTGGGTGGTGTTGTTAGACCCCCACTTTTTCAGTCATGCCATATCAACATTTAGGGTTCAGGCAGGGAACATAGCATAGAAAGCATTCAAAAGAACTTATATTGAGCGAATATAGGCAAGGCACCGAAATTTACAGAACATCTGGGATGGTTGCTACATGCGCTAGTCTGGATAAATTTCATGTAAATATATTGAATGGCTCAATAAATATGCCAGTGGAGAGGTTAACAATCATGGCTCTGTTTCCTTACAGAGTGACGTTACATCAGATGCAAGGTTTTACAATTTTAACCCTAAGCTAAAACCCACCATCAACATTAAGTCTCCTGCTTAGCACGTAACAGTGGCGTTGTTTCGGGGTAAGCATGAGATGGTGACAGACAAGAGTAAAATCGAAAGGGCAAGACGTGAAGAGATTGCCAGGGAAATTCGACTAACCTTTGGTGGAAGGCATGAGCAATCTGTGATCCTTGTATTGGCGGTTTTGCATAAATTCGGCTTGGCCATGGGGTATTGGCATCAGCGCTGCAGCGTTGGCTATTGATCTGCAGAGATGACATTGCAACTTGGTCCGCGGAACGGGCGATGGTTGGCTAGGAAAGGTAGATGGTGTTGTTGGATTTGAATGATGGATGAATGATGGGTGGCGCTGCTTGCTTGGCTACATCCATGGAATGGTGCTGCTGGCTAGATCCGCGGAGCAGCGCTGTTGGCTAGGTCCGTGGAGCGGTGTTGTTGGCTAGGTCCGTAAAGCGGTGGATGGCACTTGGCTGACTAGATCACGAAGAAGCATAGATGGCACGGCTGGCTCTTGATTCGTGAAACGGTGGATGGCGCTGCTTTGAACGGCTAAGATGACGCTAGCTAGGTCATGGAATGGTGGAAACTGGTTTCAGTCCATGGAATGGTGGAAACTGGCTTCAGTCCATGAAATGGTGGAAACTGGCTTCAATCCATGGAATGGTGGAACTGGCTTCAGTCCGTGGAATGGTGAAACTGGCTTCAGTCCGCGGAATGGTGAAACTGGCTTCAGTCCGAGGAATGGTGAAACTAGCTTCAGTCCGTGGAATGGTGAAAATATGGCGCTGGAACTTTGGCTACCAAACAGTGATGATGGCGCTGGAACTTTGGCTACCAAACGGTGGTGATGACACTGGAACTTTGGCTACCAAGCGGTGATGATGACACTGGAACTTTGGCTACCAAGTGGTGATGATAGCGTTGGAACTTTGGCTACCAAGTGGTGATGATAGCGCTGGAACTTTGGCTTCAAATGGTGATGGTGGCGCTGATGGCTTCAGTCCGTGGAACGGTGGAAATGGCACTTGGAAGGCTTGCTGGCTGGATCACGGAATGTCGGAGCGTTGGCGCTAACTTAACCATAGAGTGCTGGAGTCCTGGAGAGTTGGCTTGACCACGAAGTTCTAGATCCATGGAGAGTTGGCTTGACCACGGAGTGCTGGAGCCATGGAGAGTTGGCTTGACCACGGAGTTCTGGAGCCATGTAGCGTTGGTTTGACCACGGAGTGCTGGAGACATGAAGCGTTTGTAGGTTGAGCGACTGGTGTTCCTCGTGCTGGCGCGCTACTGGTTCGGTCATGGAGCGGAGATATTGGCACACTACTTGTTCGGCTATGGAGCATGAGTGTGGTGCGCCTAGTCATCTATTCCCGTTCATGGATCAATAAGGAATCCTTATTCTGTTTAAACTCTAGAAACTGCGTTCCTATGAAAAGGGGTATCGACCCTCTTCTGTTTTTGTTGTTCGTCCGGCTCCGTGCTTTCATCTGTAGCACCTGGCTTCTCTTCGTAATTTGTTAGCGTGGTAGAGCGAGCATTAATGGAAACAAAGCAATCTCCAATAGTTATAATCAACGACAAGGCAAGCCAGGAGAACTCAAAGGTAGGTTCTCTCGCATGTATCCACCCAACAGTACCGTCGATCTTCTCCAGAATGTGTAATAAGGCTCTGACTCCAAAAGAATGAGTATCGAACCTCTCCAGTGGATTTCAAAATTTACCAAACTCCATTGCGGGATAGATGGATGAAATATATGCTCGGAAATGATCATGTAAGGGCTAATCTTGGATATTGTGGTTGTTGGTCCGTCCTTGATTTTAGGTTATTTGGTGCCTGGACTTTCTGATTGCGATGATGATATGCTGTGGATTCTTGCATGGTCGAAATCTTCTGGAGCCATTGGGTGAAGTAGACGAGCTGAGAGTGTTCGGTTGCCGATGTGCTGCTATCAAGTCTTTAAGGACTTCGTTCCAAGCGACATCCTTTGAACCATCTTCTGAATCTTGGACTATTGCATGGATCGGGATGCGGTGAGCAGTCCCCATTTATACTTCTATTATATCCGACGGCGTGACCGGATATGTGAATGTATCTCTATGGCGTACTTTCGGGGCCTTTGATGCGCGTGTACGGTTTCATGTTGAGAAATTCTTGCGGCTCGTAAAACTTCGACAGTGATGATGTTGAAATCGGAAATAGCCTGGTTGAGGGAAGTGAAGGCATCCCATTCTGGTAGTCCCCATATGTAATTATCCTGAACCTATTTTCTCGTGGAATATGTGTTTCTGCTGCATTCACTGGTAAGGTGTTGACTGTGTCTAAGCTTCTAAACATGAAGGAGGCTTCAGTCCCCAAGTGTAGCCTACTTTAATTCCATCGCCTTAAATCCATGCCTATGGGATTTGATACAATCTTATCATACTCTCTTGGATGTGATGCTGGGATGCTTGGAATATCATATGGATAAAACATTCTGGATAACAAAGAGGTATAAGTGAGGGAGTTATGTCGTTAGTCGTGGCTCCCTCTGTCTCTTCAAGAAAAATGTTTCAGCCGCGTCTCTGGGGTTATCTCATGAATGCTTGATTGTTGTCGGGGATGAACCGTGATGAGCAGTCCCCAGTCGCACTTCTCTTTGGTTACTGAAGTTGTTTTCTCTGAGTAGGCTTGGGATCCGCCGCGGCCTCGTAAAGTGTTGCAGGCGCCTTCTAGATAGAGAGGTGATGATATTCTTACCGCTACACCTTTGAAGGGTGTATGACCTTGTCGTGGCTATGATTTTTGGTTGGTCGTGTCTTTTGAGCTTTGACAGTGAAGGGATCCCGTGTAGAGCCTCAGTCCCCAAGTGTGGTTTACATGCTCCTATCTTGTATGGTCGGTGGGTTGACCATGATAAAGACATCATCTTGAATCCGTACTGGTGACTCTATTACTTCTTCCACGTGAAACTAAAACATGGAGAAGTATGGATTACCTTTGTAGTGGTTGTTGCTATGGTAAAGCTCTGAAAAACGAGAAACAACAGTTCTTGGCAGCAGATGTGATCGGAAGAGACTACATCGTCGTGGGAACCAAAATAGGTTGGTTGAAATTGCATGGGCGTCCATGGAAGCAAAGGGATTGGCTGAATGCGTGAGCGAGTAAACTTCCCATGGCCACGAGGTTTGGCGGGATGGATCAAAAATTGGCCATAACTACGAACCTTGGCTGGCTATGATCACGATCCTTGACAGGGAGGAGTGTCGACTTCTGGAGAAAACGTTGAAGCGGAGCGGCTCTTAGAGAGAAACGTTGAAGCGGAGCGGCTTCTGGAGGTGAGACGTTGAAGCGGCTCTTGGAGAGAAACGTTGAAGCGGAGCGGCTTCTGGAGGTGAGACGTCGAAGCATCTCCTGGAGCGAAACGTTGAAGCGGAGCGGCTTCTTGAGAGAACGTTGAAGCGGAGCGGCTTTTGGAGCGAAAAGTAGAAGTGGCTCATGGAGCAAAGTTCGAAGCGCCAATGCAACACGGCTGAGAGCTTGAAAATACATCTCGGCGCTGCACCTTGGAGAAATAAAAAGTCTCACACACATGTTCCGTCATAGATTACATGGTTTTGTGAACAGAGCCCCCAAAAAGCATTAATGCATAACTCCACCAATTGATGTTCGGTCACATTTGGTTTATGACAATCTCACGTCTGAATTCTGAATCCCTTGACTAATCGTTCGGATGTTCATTGTTTCGCTCCTTTTGAGTTGTGTCCATATATGTCTGAGCCTTAGAAAAAACTTCTTGTATTTCCATCAAATCAGCAATGGTAATAAGGGATCGGCTTCCTCTGTCTCCCCCAGTCTCTCGTCCTGATGGTGGAGTAGCAACGACTCTGATGACTGTTGGAGGTGTCACACTTGAAGCAACGTTGGGGGCGACGACATCGTCTCTAGCTCTGGTGACTGGAGGTGTAACGCCTTAAGGAACGTTTTCCGCGCCGCTGGTGTTGACAGGTGGCGTATTAATGCCACTGGAAGAAACGTTAATACCAAGAGTAATCTCAGCGCTAGTGTTTTCAGGGTTTGTTGCTGATCCGGACCTGAGTTCTACCATCTTGAGATCGGGATTGAAAAAATGAAATTGGAAATTGGTATTGCAACCGAGAGATTAATCTCCCAGTGTGGTCGCCAATTGTTTGTGGGTGAAAACTATTTCTGCCGGTTTTGGTAAATTCGGGTGTGTGGATGAGAAACAAATCTAAACCCTAAACAATGCACTGCACGGGAGTACTTTTGATTCGAGAGATCAATCTGTACAATCCTGGTCTAAACCAAGAAATGGTCGTTCCAGGCTTGCTTCGGTCAAAAAGTGAAGGAGAAGGGTTGGTCTTAGGGAGGCAAGCGACGAGAGTGTTGAGACCAGAATAGTTGATTCTGAAGGTGTGGTTGTTTATGACTTTTATCTGAAAGTAGAACTGGCTAGCATAATGGAAAGCTACTAGGTGATTTCTAGATACTGTATCGTTGCCGGCAAAAACCCTGTTGTTTGGTGAAAATAGGTGAATCTTATTTATACAAGTCATATTGAAACGTACCCTGGTCTCGTAGGAAGTGGAAACGATTGAGTGGTGGAAGAATAGAGTAACGTGTAACCGTCAGACATTATGCTTCCATGATGAAGGAAGTGAATTCGTTACACCGTTACTTTTCACCGCCACTAATTGTCCCACTTCATGACACTTTCTTGTAAAAGGCGCATTGCACGTTGCACGCTGTAAACCGCCAGACCAATACCCTGATGAGCATCCCCTAGTTTGTGACATGTTTGATGTCTCAAGTGTTTTCGTGTAGAACATGTAGCACTTTGCTACGTGTGGCAAGTCAAAGTCAAGGGACTTACAGCAGGAAAATAACATGTAATGCTATTAGGCTCGTTTTGGCTGGTCGCCTAAAACTTTACACAGGCCTGTTAGTTCGATAGCGAACTCGGACGGTCGAGATTACATCTTTTGAGGAAGAGTAGCCGTTGATTATGGCTATCTTCCGTTGGCGCCTGACAATGGCGCAGTGATGATTTTATATACGCGAGTGGCTATATGGCACGGCTCGCGCATGCCGGTGGCACGATGGTGTAAGCGGCGCCTGGCGTAGCCATGGCCATTAGATCTAGGCATCTGGTCGCCTGAAACTTTCCACAAGTCTGTCAGTTCGGTGGCGAACTTGGATGGCTGAGATTGTAATTCAGGAGAGAGGTTGGTCGTTGATTATGGCCACATTCTGTTGGCACCTGTTAATGGCATAATAGCATAGCCGTGCCTGTGACGTTGTGGCATGGCCACGCCTGTGGCGTTGTGGCATGGTCAAAGCTAGGATTTGGCTCCGCGGCGAAAATTAGGTCTTGCCGGCGTGGCCAAGGCTAGGATTTGGCATCGTGGCCAAAATTAGGGCTTGGCGGCGTGGCCAAGGCTAGGATTTGGCGTCGTGGCCAAAATTAGGGCTTGGCGGCGTGGCCAAGGCTAGCATTTGGCGTCGTGGCCAAAGTTAGGGCTTGGCGGCATGGCCAAGGCTAGGATTTGGCGTCGTGGCCAAAGTTAGGGCTTGGCGGCGTGGCCAAGGCTAGGATTTGGTGCCGTGGCCAAAGTTAGGGCTTGGCGGTGTGGCCAAGGCTAGGATTTGACGCCGTGGCCAAAGTTAGGGCTTGGAGGTGTGGCCAAAGCTAGGATTTGACGCCGTGTCCAAAGTTAGGGCTTGGCGGCATGGCCAAGGCTAGGATTTTGCGTTGTGGCCAAAGTTAGGACTTGGCGGCGTGGCCAAGGCTAAAGTGGGTCGTGGCATGTTGGCAAAATTAGGACTTGGCGGCGTGGGCAAGGCTAAAGTGGCTCGTGGCATGTTACTGCTGGTATGAGTGTGGCGGCTTTAGAGCAACCTGATTGGTCAATGGAAAATGGGGCCGACAAGTATGGGCCCAGCCACAACTTATATGTGTGTGGCGAGTTTAAAGCGACCTGATTGGTCGAGGGAAATAGGGTCGGTTTAGGATGGGGCGTGGCTAGTGGCAAGTGGCGCTAGCTGGCCTAAGGCATGGCCACGCCTCCCTTTGCTGCTGCGGCTCCCTGTTTTCTGATTCTGGGCAAGGTTTTGCACCTACTAATCCATGGCGGATTAACTTCCTAGTTTGCCTAGGCTTACTTTCGACAAGAAAGGTATGGTATACTGCGCAAGGCGCACAAGTAATTGATTGAATTATATGTGTTGACACGGAGTTCTTTAAGTTCATTGTCAGAGAGCAGCATGCTTTCTGATTGAATACCTTATGCAAAGACCTTATCCTTGATATTTGGAAATTCGTGCTACTCTGCTGCGAGTGAACACAAATTGTCATGCCATATCAACATTAAGGGTTCAGCCAAGGAACATATCATAGAAAGCATTCAAAGGAACTTATATTAAGCGAATATAGGCAAGGCGTCGAAATTTACAGAACACCTGGGATGGTTGATACATGCGCCAGTATGGATAAATTTCATGTAAATATATTGAATGCCTCAATAAATATGCCAGTTGAGAGGTTAACACTCATGGATCTGTTTCCTTACAGAATGACGTTACAGATGCAAGGTTTTACAATTTTAACCCTGAGCTAAAAATCACCATCAACAACTGGGAACAAAGGTCTTGCTGCAACTCTTGATGAAATGTCTGACAGCTATGATTCTAATGAAAATGAAAAATCAAGTGTTGCACTTCTTGGTGAAAATGTTGATTTTGATAATTGTACCAATACATACATCAATCTTGATATTCTTTCATAAGAAAACGCAACTACTCTGGAAGAAAAAATTGACCTTTTTCTTGGAAACTCTATATGTAATATTTCAGGTTAAACCATGTATCAGAAGCCTGCACATCTCAGAAGCCTGATTTTTATTCTAGATTGACGTGCTCGTACTGTTCTCTAAAGGGTCATGAACTTTCAAAGTGTTACAAGTACAAACACCAATTGAGGCACGTCAACAAACTTCAACGAAGAGCAAATCAATTATCAAACAAGCTTAAACTTTCTCAGAAGACCGATGAGGTATCTAGGATTTTATCTTCGTCTAAGAAGTTAGTTTCCAAAGATAAACCAAGACCATCAGAGAAGAAAGTATGGTCAAATTTCTTTGATAGTCAGAGGTATATGGATTCCTCTTAAGAGGAAAACAGTGGACAAATCGTTGTTCACCGCAGCACAACTTGATTGTGTTGATTGGTAAATCCTGTCTCATGTGCCTGATCAAAAGATACAAGATTGTGTACCTCTCAGGATTTTAAGAAAAGTTTTTTTTTCTTATTTTCTTAATTTTGTGTCTATCAATAAAGAGGGTTATTCTCGACAATTCTACTCTGTTTAGGGTTCAGAATTATGCGTGCACGAACCTGTTAAAGGTTAACCCTACATTCCTTTTTCCTTCCTTGAAACTTCTTTTTATGTCAAGACCACTTGTTGAGATTGTGATTTTCTCTCACAAACCCATTCGTCTATGAATGCTCCAAGTACCATGTCTTCTGATGGAAATGATGTTAATATGATTGTGAAGCCATCAATCATGAAGGAAAAAGAGAAATCTCCGTTAGCTCCAACATTGAAAAGAAAAAGAAGGACTGTGAGAAAGCCCAAAGTTGTTCCTTCAAATTCTCAGAAGTTTTATGAGGTTCTTGAAGTGTTGAAAGAGATGCAAAAGGAGATTCATCAAATAAAGACTTTTGTGTTTAAGACTCATGAGATTTAGAAGGCCCTGGTTCGACATCTATCAAGAAGGTTTATTGATATTTACTCCTATCTTCATGAACCTTATGTCCCAATGGTTGTTGACGACAAGGAGTTCGGGGACGATAAATAATTCTTCAAAGGTCTTAACATCTAGTACATCTTCTATTTTCTTATTTTGTTTAGAAGAATAACAAGAAGTTTGGAATAGTCATTATTGTGATTACACATAGCTATGTCCAACGTTTTCATCTTCATGTTTTTAGATTTATTGGTTTAAATTCTAAAATCGTTTGGAAGATGATTTTTGCAGTATTAATCTTTATGGTTTTATATATTGAAATTTGTTATGGGATATGTGTGTTTGCGTCCGTGAACTGTGATTGTCCCATACCTTGTCGAAAGTTAATTCCTTTATATGCCGATATGAATATGTTGATAAAAGAAGGAATGAACTTTTGACAAATACAAAAGTTAAGCCTATTATGTCAATTATTGATGGAAGATAGGTTAAAATCTTTTGTTTTCAAGGATTGTGTCTATTGTATGTCATTGTGCAAATGGTGATGGAAAATAGAATGAATCCTTGCTTATCCCACGGTATAAGGTCGATCTACGATCCACAATTTTTGTGTACATACTGTGTTGTTCCATAAAGTGTCTTATGTTGAGCATAATCGAATGAGTTATTTTTAGATTAGTTATTGCTCCGTGAGGTACTTTATGTCGAGCATGTTCAACTAAATTAATCATTCTCATTTGGTTATTTAGTTGTTGCTCTGTAAGTTCTCTTATGTCGAGCATGACCAATTAAATTGATTACATTTTGTGGTTAATTTGGTTGTGTATTCCGATTAGATTAATTATGGGTTATCTTGTGATTAATCTAATTGTTTACTTTTGAGGCTCCATAAGTTCACTTATGTTGAACATTTCCGATTAAATTAATCATGGGACCTCTTGTGGTTAATTTAATTGAGTATTTTGGATTCAAATTCATACTTGTATGTGATTTGTTATGTCCAAAGAAATCCTTTTTTTTTTATTTTGAAATTAAGGTCGCTCTTGTTGTTATTTCGGGAATGACATATTATGGGGAAGAGTTCTTAATTGCCAAATCTTTGTGGGGAGTGCGACTGTGGAATATTATAGGAGTTATCTTGTATCTTTATAAACTCCTTGATGAATGAATTTAGTTTCGGCTATATGATTGCATCTAAATAAGATGATATGTGCTTTCTTTTGGTCATGAAATGTCTCTTCCGGAAATTTCATTAGGATCCCGTTTTCGTACCTTTGCCAATTTTATTGACAAAAAGGGGGAGAATTAATATGTAGTTCACACTACAAATACATATGGTTTCCGGATCATTATGTAAGGGGGAGTGGTTTCCATGTGAGATGGAGTGTTGACTAAGGGGGAGTGATACATATCACCATAGTATTGTTGTTGAAGTTGTAATGCAATTGAACTTTGATACTATATAATGATACTATGACACTGTATAACAATGATTGAGAACTCTTGTTTTCTCGTTGTTATAGCTACGGATTTTCAACAATGATGATGCTGAACTAACCTTTGGGATCATTGGAGTACTTGGAAGTGACGAAGATTTCGAGCAATGTTGAAGATTAGGCATGTGGAATAGGAGTTACAAAAGTTATTTCATTTATTTTTGTATTCCATATGTATTTATAGTTTTGTCATTAAAATTGACAAAGGGGGAGATTGTTAGAGCATTGCTCGGTCGAACTCGCATGCGTTGCTATCTCAAGCATGTTTGTCAATGTTAGTGGTCAAAACTATAAGTCTTGATTTCTAGTCTACTATAGCTAAGTCTCGGACTAGGATATAAAGTGTAGTTGAGCTCAAGAACTCCATGACGATCATCATACAAGACGAAGGACTACTCAAGGAACTGGTGGATCTTCATCGACTAAAAGGTATGTGGAGACTTGAACTTATCTATCACTCAAAAGTCTATCTACTCTATATCCTATTTTGAGACAAAAGTCATCTTGCTATATAGACTTTGATTATACACATTTGCTATTTCGAGTCGAGTTTATCTCGCCTATCTATTTCTCGAAATATGTGTTGGTAAGCTTTTGTTTTGTCCAAGTTCATCTTTACCTAGTGACGAAAGTCATGTTATGTTTCAATCACTTTGAAAATTGTTCTGACGAAAAATGGTTTGTGAATAACAACTATATAACGTCCTCTGAGAATGTTTCAATGGTTGAAATGAGAGTTTAGATTATATAACCAATGATGGATATAAGAATTGTGTGGTAACACATATATGTATAAGTCCTTTTTCCTTGAACTTAAGTTTGCGAACTTTGTTGATCAAGAGAACCGGAATAGTGGCGCAAGCTAAGTCCGCGAACTGGCGGAAGTTCGCGACCCGAGAATATCTGCTGGAGTTTGTGAACTCCTTCCGAGAACTTAAGTCCGCGAACTAAGTTTGCGAACTTGAGTTGGTTATATCTAAAAACGATTGTCTGTAAACTTATTCATATTAACTAAGGAATGCTAAATGCAAACCGTGGCTATATAGTTCATGAACCGATTCGAGTGAATCAAATCGTTTTTGCTTCGATTGTGTCTTGTGTAGTTACATAAGATTTCCTTACAATTGAACAACTCTCTAACTAGTTCATTTGAGTCATTTGAACTAGTTATGGTGAAGAAGAACATGGTTGATATGAAAGTGCTCATATGGATAACCATTGGTTAACTATTGTTGAACCAACAAATGTTCATGTTTGGGTACGGTTACATAAACCCAAAATAGTACATTTCATTTGTGTGTAACAAGCTAAGTTTTCGATCTAACGGTTGAAAGATATTAGCTTGAATCTAATCAGATTTTCATCTAACGGTGAATATTGAATGCTTTGTTACCAAGCTAACATTGATTGGAAACCCTGATTTGAAAGACTATATAAGGGAGGACTCTAGCAACTGGGAAACCTAATCCCCATACCTCCTGTGTGATACTAGTTGTATTAGCTAGGTCGATTCTCCTTTAACCTTATGTTTTCTTCTTAAAAACTAGGTTAACGACTTAAAGACTTCATTGGGATTGTGAAGCCAGACCGATACTACTTTCTCATAGTTGTGTGATCCGATCTTGATGATTCTACCTTGTTGAGTACAATCGTAACGATTGGCTTGAGATCTTTATCTCCGATAGGAAAGATAGAAAAGTAGTCACAAACATCTTCGTCTCATCGTTAGTGATTCCACAATATCTTCTTTCGCCGTATCGATTAAGATTATTGTGAGGTGATTGATAATACTAGGCTGTTATTCGGGAATATAAGTCCGGGTTATCAATTAGTTCATGTTCACCTTAATTTATCAAAAGAAGGAACAAAAACTTGTAGGTTTATCTGTAGGAGACATATTTATATATTCTTTAGACTTTTCTGTGTGATACATATTTGTTTATTAAAGTCTTTGACTTTGGGTCGTAGCAACTCTTAGTTGTGGGTGTGATCAGCTAAGGGAATCAAGTGTGTAGTATCCTGCTGGGGTCAGAGATGTAAGGAGAACAAATGTACCTTGAATCAATGTGAGATTGATTGGGGTTCAACTACAGTCCAGACCGAAGTTAGTTTGTAGTAGGCTAGTGTATGTAGCGGCTTAATACAGTGTGGTGTTCAATCTGGACTAGGTCCCGGGGTTTTTATGCATTTGCGTTTTCCTCGTTAACAAAATTTTGGTGTCTGTGTTATTTTTATTCCGCATTATATTTTGTTATATAATTGAAATATCACAGGTTGTGCGTTTGAATCAATCAATTGGAAATCCTACCTTTGGTTGTTGATTGAAATTGATTGATCCTTGAACATTGGTCTTTGGTACCATTCAAGTGATTTCTCTTGTATTCAATTAGACTCGCAGATTTCTATTTGCCTGAGTAAGAATTGAATCGAGAAAGAGAGATATAACTCTTTGATATACTTTATTAAGATTAAGTCTTATTGATTCTCTTGAAAGTATATTGGAGTTTGTCCGTACAGATTGCTAAGCGAAATATTGGGTGTGGTTGTTGTACCCCCGCTTTTTCAGTAATGATGGAAGTCCTTCATACATGTCAGTTGGGAATACATATTTAAATTCATTTAATAGTGGCTCTGGAGCATCAAATTCACTACTACTGTCCATCCCTATTAAAATATATTCGACATCTAACTCTTTCATTCTTCTTCAAACTGTTGCATCGTTAACAAGGTTGTCATGCGGTTGAAAGACATATCTTTATTGGGTTATAATGTAATACATTTAGCATCAAACGCAAACGAATACGTGTTATTCCGACCATCATGAGAAACCTCTCGATCAAATTTCCATGGTCTCCCCAATAAGAGATGACACACATCCATTGGTACAACATCACACCACATTTTGTCGCGATAAGTTGGGCCGATAGAAAGCTGAACCAAGCAACGTTTTGAAATACTTACTGCAGTCCCCTTATTAAGCCATGAAAGCTTATATGGTTTATTGTGTTCCTTGATGCCTAACTGGAGCTTGTCCACTACATTTTCTGAAATTACATTCTCACAACTCCCAGCATCAATAACAAAGTGGCAAATCTTACCTCCAATAGTGCAGGTTGAGTGAAATATGGTGTTTTGTAGCTAGCGATCGTCTTCTTCTTCTTTAGGAGTAAGGAAAGCCCTCCGTACCACCATTAACCTCTTGGTGTTATAAGAGTTATCGTCATCAGTAACCACATCAGATCTCTCAAGATATAATAGTGGTCCGACATCTCCCGAGAGTTCTTCGGTGTCATATTCTTTCTTGTCAAACACAAGTTGTCCGGAAATTTCATGGACATGATCATCTTGATTGGAAATGTCCTCTATGAACAAATTTTTACCCCCAATACCTCCAGGTCAAACTGGCTCAGGACGAGTAATTTTCTTGCAGTCATTCGCAAAATAGCCAGCCTCACCACACTTATAGCATTTCAACTCGCATTATGTTTAAATTGACCATGCCCTTGGTGCTGATTAGTAGATACGATGGAAGGAAATGGGCTCGGTTGGGCTAAGGCTCTATTTTCAGAAGTCACCGTACTTCGTCCGCTTTGACGAGCTGCCTTCCTTTCAAGACTAATAGCCCGTTGATGTGCTTCCGACATATTCCAGTGATCAAACAGATTGAGCGCGTCTTGATAATACTGACTTAGACCACCAATATATCCAGTAAATAATTCTTCATCACTCTCTTTTCGATCAAACCCAGACGCTAGTTGATAGAATTCCTTAGTATAGTCATCGATAGATCGTCCTACTTGACTCAGCCTCTGAGTTCGCCGAGCTAACTCCCTTGTATAATTGAAAGAAAGAAAAGCGGCACGCATATGCTTCTTAAGTTTCTCCCATGAGTCAATCTTTTCCTTACCTTGTCTGTGTCGATGAGATGACGTAGCCGTACCACGAAACCTTGTTGCGACTAATGGTACCCTTCGATCTTCTGGTACCCTTTTAAACTCCAAAACTTCTTCCAAGGCACAAAGTCAATCAATCAATTCATCTGGTTGCGAGCTACCATTAAAGTATGGAATATCATCTTTCAATCCTGATTCCCAATTCCTGGAATCACGATATTGATATGCAGTGTGTTGACTTTCCACCACGCTACTAGCAAAGACATTATACATGTCTTCCTCATCATCATCTTCCTCCGCCTCTTGCCGATTTCGATGTTGACGATGCTCTTATTGTTCCTGCATAACAACTAACTGACGGGTGAGCACTTGAACCTGTCGTTCGAATTCCGTAATCCTCTCATACTCCATCACCTCCTCTTCATGTGGTTTAGCACGAGTAGCCATTCGACGTCCTCCTCCTCTTCCCCGAGCCATGGACAATATTAGTTTCTAGCGCCAAAACTGATGCAGGGTTATATGATTAAACATAAACTGAACATAAGAAAACTCTGTGAGTTTCAAACTTTCTTCTTATTAATCATCTGCCTTTGAAATAACATTCCAGACAAACTTAAATAGAGCATAAAACTTGGAAGCTAAGAAAAAAATAATCCTAAGATAAACATAAGGAAAGATAAACCTTATTTAGATGCGAAGAAATCGAAAACCCTAAAACGTGAGTTGACAGAAAAACCAAACTTTTCTAAACTGCTTGTGCACTTAAACCGCTGTCGGGTCTCTGGCTTCCAAGTAAGCCAAGGCAAACTCATCTACTCCATCAGACCTCCTAGAGCGCATGAAACCTTTAAGAAACGGGATGACCAGCTTAGCTAGCGACCCGTTAGAGCAAGTCTTATGGTGGAATCCAAGTTATTCCAAGTGTGGAAAAACTGTGGAATATCAAGTCTAATGGCTTCCAAGTTGGGGTCTTCCACAGAAAATCCAAGCACGGTTCCATAATTTCATGGGATGGTCCGTGGAATCCATGGGAGCGCTAATCAGATTAGCGTTGAGCGCTATTCATAATAGCGCGCTAGAATACGGAAAACGCCAATCAGAATAACACTACAAAAACGCTATTCAGAATAGTGTTTTTTTTTTATCCGTAGATTTAAAACAAGCTGTTGGAAATCTAATGACTGAGAAAAAAACGCTATTCTGAATAACGTTTTTTCTAGCATGTTGGATTAACTTCAACATAGAAGTCACTAACAAGTTGTTTAGGACAAGATTAGGAAATTGATGTAATCCTAAGGGAATTAGAAGTCATCTAGTTCTAAGAAAAGGAAAGACATGTAATAAGGTAATAGGACTAGGAAAAGGAATTCATAGTTCTATATATATATGATCACCAAAGTTGTGGTTGATCATATGAGCAAGATTAGAGCTTGTGTTTAGTTTTGAGAGATTTTTTAAACATCAATAAAGAGAGTTGTCTTTATATAAGCTAAGTTTCATCTTGCAGTTGCCATTAATTGGTATCAGAGCTTGTTTATGAGCCATGGCAAACGAAACCACCATTGTGGGTGCAAAACAGTTCACGCCACCATCAATACAAGTTCCAATCCTCAACGCCACAAACTACACAGTATGGGCCATGAGAATGAAGGTACTGATGAAAATCTACAAAGTTTGGGAAACAATTGATCCTGGTACATTGGACCCAGACAAAAACAATGTTGCCATTGGATTACCCTTTCAAGCAATACCATAAGGTCTTGTTCTACAAGTTGGTGAACAAGAAACTTCAAAGAAAATTTGGGATGCAATAAAGGCACGTAATCTCGGAGCTGATCGAGTTAAAGAAGCCCGTCTGCAAACCTTAATGTCTGAATTTGAAAGAATGAAGATGAAAGACACTGATACTATTGATATCTTTGCAGGAAAGCTATCAGAGATAGCCTCAAAAGTTGCGTCACTTGGACAATCCATTGATGAAGATAAACTGGTAAAGAAGTTTCTCAATAGTTTACCAAGATCCAAGTATATTCATATCATAGCTTCTCTCGAAAAAGTCTTAGATTTAAAGAAGACTAGCTATGCAGATATAATTGGAAGATTGAAAGCATATGAAGAAAGAATCCTTGATGAAGAAAACTATGGAGAAACTCAAGGAAAACTCTTGTACACAAACTCTTACCAGCAAAACTCTGCGACAAGAGGAAGAGGTCGTGGAAGAGGTGGTAGAGGAAACAGAGGCCGAGGAAGGGGAGGAAGGTTTAACTCACAAGATAGAACAACAAGTCAGAATGATCAAAACCAAGGGAAAGAAAAGAAGGATAGATCAAACATTATTTGTTACAGATGTGATAAACCAGGACACTTCTCCTCTGTATGCCCTGAAAGAATACAAAAGATGGAAGAAACAAACAAGAATGAAACAAGGGAAGCAGATACAACTCTTTTCATGCACGAAGTTGTATTCTTAAACGAAGGGAACCTAATATAAAAGAACTACGCATCAAAGGATGGAGAAGAAGGAATCTGGTATTTAGATAATGGAGCCAGCAATCACATGACTGGTAAGAGACACTACTTTTCTGAACTCAATGAGAAAATCAAAGGTCAAGTGAAGTTTGGGGATGGATCTTCTGTAGAAATTGAAGGGAAAGGATCAATTCTATTTCAGAGCAAGACCAGAGAACAGAAGCTTGTCACAAACATCTACTTCATCCCAAACTTACAAAGCAACATTCTAAGTTTAGGACAAGCTACAGAAGTTGGATGTGATGTTAGAATGCGACAAGATTATCTAACAGTTCATGACCCAAGTGGAAGACTTTTAGTTAGAGTCTCACGCTTACAAAATAGACTCTACAAGATAAGTCTCATGATCGGAAGGTCATTGTGTCTGAATATGAGACTGGAAGATCATACATGGAAGTAGCACGCAAGGTTAGGACACATAAGTTTCAGAACCTTAAAGGCAATGTCTCAGAACAAGATGGTTCGAGGACTACCACAGATAAATGATGAAGCAAAAATCTGTGAATCATGTTTAGTTGGGAAACAAACTCGTCAAGGTTTCCCAAAAGCAACAACATTCAGAGCCTCAAAGCCATTAGAGCTTCTTCATGCTTATTTATGTGTTCCTATTACACCACAAACCCTTGCAAATAACAAATACATATTTGTTATTATAGATGACTTCTCAAGATATATGTGGTTTATTCTTATGAAAGAAAAGAGTGAAGCATTTGACAGATTCAAAGCTTTCAGAAATCTGATAGAAAAAGAGCTAAAAGAGGAGGTCAAAATGCTTAGAACTGATAGAGGAGGAGAGTTCACTTCCGTAGAGTTCAACAAGTTCTGTGAGTCAAATGGAATCAAAAGGCAACTCACAACACCATATACACCACAACAAAACGGAGTGGTGGAGAGGAGAAACATGAATCTAATGGAGACGACAAGAAGTTCTTTAAAGGCTATGCAGGTACCTAATTATCTATGAGGAGAAGTTGTACGACACTCCACATACCTAATAAACAGGATACCTACGAAAGCTCTGAAAGACATGACTCCATATGAAAGTTTGCGAAAGAGAAAACCAAACATAGATCATTTAAGAGTGTTTGGTTGCAAAGCATACGCAAAAGTTGATTCTGCAACTCTTAAGAAACTGGATGATCGATCTCAGACTCTTGTGAATCTAGGAATTGATCCTGGATCCAACGCTTACAGATTATTCAATCCAACAACGAAAAGAGTGATAGTGAGTCGAGATGTGGTATTCGATGAAAAAGCAAACTGAACTGGAAAGAAACTAATGATGGACCAAGTAGGGATCCAGAAATGTTTCACATGAGATGGGGTCAAGTAATTGATGAAGGTGAAGGACCCATAATCATCAATACCAATGGAAACAATGATGTTAATCAAGAAGAAGAAGAGAATAATGAAAACACTGAGAATAACGAAGAAGTAGAAGAAGAAGAAGAAGAAGAAGAAGAAGAAGAGATCGATGAAATAACTCAACCCATTCCACTGCGAAAATCAACAAGACAGATACAAAAGCCACAATATCTGGAGGATTATGTTCTTCAAGCTGCAGAAGAATGTGAGATTATGCTACTTTCTGTTAATGATGAACCAAGGAATTTTCAGGAAGCAAAGGTCTCGACTAAATGGACACAAGCATGTAGATAAGAAATTATTTCAATCAACAGAAACAAGACTTGGTTTCTAGTTGATAATCCAGATGGGATTCAGATTAAACAAGGAGCTTATGCAAGGAGAATTATGAAAGAAGCAAGACTTGAAACTTGTAATCCAACTAAGATACCAATGGAGTTTGGACTTAAAGTTTCAAAGGCACAAGAAGAAGCTGAGATTGATCCAACGAGTTATATAAGAAATGTTGGATGCCTTAGATACTTGTTACACACAAGAGCAGACTTGGCTTTCTCTGTGGGAGTAGCAAGCCGTTATATGCAGAGTCCGCGCAAGTCTCATGGTGATGTAATAAAGCAGATATTGAGATATCTAAGAGGAACAATCATTTGCGGATTGAAGTATGGTCGAGGAGGATCAAGAGGAATTGTTGGGTATAGTGACAGTAGTCATAATATTGACCAAGATGATGGAAAAGGTACAACTGGTCATATATTTTATCTAGGTGAAGCACCTATTACATGGTGTTCACAGAAGCAAGATACTGTAGCCCTCTCATCCTGTGAAGCTGAGTTTATGGCTGCAACAGAAGCAGCTAAACAATCAATATGGCTTCAAGAACTGTTGGGTGAAATCAAAGGAAGAGAACCTGAAAAAGTTCTCATCAAGATTGATAATAAGTCTGCAATTGCACCCACTAAAAATCCAGTGTTTCATGGGAAGACGAAACACATTCACAAAAGGTATCATTTCATACGAGAATGCATCGAGAAGGAGGTCATTAACGTAGCACACATACCTGGAACTGAGCAGAAGGCAGATATATTAACAAAGGCATTGGCTCGGATCAAGTTTGAAGAGATGAGGAAATTAATAGGAGTACAAGATTTTTCAGAAGCACAGTTGAAGCTTAAGGGGGAGAATGTTGGATTAACTTCAGCATAGAAGTCACTAACAAGTTGGTTAGGACAAGATTAGGAAATTGATGTAATCCTAAGGGAATTAGAAGTCATCTAGTTCTAAGAAAAGGAAAGACATGTAATAAGGTAATAGGACTAGGAAAAAGAATTCATAGTTCTATATATATATGATCATCAAAGTTGTGGTTGATCATATGAGCAAGATTAGAGCTTGTGTTTCGTTTTGAGAGATTTTTTAAACATCAATAAAGAAAATTGTCTTTATATAAGCTAAGTTTCATCTTGCAGTTGCCATTATAGCGCTATTCTGATTAGTGTTTAACACTATTTTGATTAGCGTTTCTATTATTCCATCACTACACTTGCACTTCCATCCACAATTCCAAATACTGAGATATGAAAGATGAAACTCTTCCACCGTCACACTTGCTCTTAAAAAGAAAAGAAAATGTCATTCTATTTCGGAAAAACGAAGAAGAAAGTTTTGCAATGAGGTCATGCTCGAGAGTTTCAAATGGGTTCAAATTCCTAACGTGTCCTGCAGCTGGAGGCCTGGACTTATTATGAGGATTGCGAACAACTTTCCACGTACTACAACAAGAGCTCGAAACTAGCCTGGGAAAGAGCAACACAGAGAGAGAGAATCCGTCCAGAAAAATGCACAACTGGGTTAGAGCCGATTCAACCGATTTCAATGGAACACTCCCCAAACCTCGAAGGCGAGTTTCTTGTTTTCTCTCTTATATGATTGATTACTTCATAATTTCAAGTGATTTTTATCAAATTGATTCTGAATTGATTGATTTTCAGTGGTCACACTGCAATTAATGTTGGGAAATCCAAAGTCGTTATATTTGGTGGATTACTCGATAAGAGATTTCTCACTGATCTTACTGTACTCGATACTGGTACTCTTTATTCTTCTTCGTAAAATTCAGTCCGTATTCTATCTTGTATATGATTTTTATTGATAATTTATTTTGATCTGAGGATCCAGTAAACTAAGTGTATTGGCGGAATGAATTTGGTATGTCGAATTGGCATGATCAAGTAAACGTGATATATTCATTGGATTTCTGGATTTTTAAATGATTACTTTAACTGTTCATTTTGGATGATTTATGTACTATTGAACCTCGGAATATTAAAAATTCTGAAATGATAAAGATTCGGATATCCAATTTTATCACTTTAAATTTAAGGTGGTAATATGTTGGAAATGCTTAGGTTCGGATATGCTATTGTTTTAATGTTATGTTTTGAGAATTTTAGTTATCTGCGCACTAGCAATTGCCCAAATTAAAGACTACGAACCCATCCGATAAGGGATATTGAGTCAAGAATTTCTTCTTTAGCGACCCTGTTGTTATAAGTTGTGCTTGAATCTTCGTTTTCTAGGTTGAGAATAGAATACTAGGATCTTTTCCCATCAAGAGAAGCTCGGTATACGGAATTAGTTGGTGTACCATGGAAGATCACAAACTAAGAATACTTGTTCACTTAGCAAGTTTGCATTGATATTAAGATCCAACTGAATGTGGTTCCTGAATTCCTCTGGGTTTATGTGGTGTTTCAGAGAGCAATTTATGGTATCAACCAGAATGCACCGGGAATGAGTCAGATGGGCAAATAGGTCCAAGCGCACGGGCGTTTCATGTGGCTGTAGCCATTGATTGCAATTTATTTATTTTTGGTGGCCGTTCTGCTGGAAAAAGGTCTGCTTGCATTGCTTCTATATGTTTAGTGTAGATTTATGTATGTAGCATATGTTAAGTGCATCTTAGATTTTTAAAATATGGACTACGACGAAGACTGGAGATGATTCAATACCAGATTTTCTGTGAAAATTGTTTACAAGTATCAGCTTGTGAATTATCTCCATGTGAACTCCAGAGGTGGAGTTTAGGCTTGTCAAAGTATATGTATATCATATACATATTTGTCAGAATTGATTCTTTGTGAATCCAATTGGTTCCACTCGACACACATGGGCATTTAAGGTGACTATCCATCCTTAAATTGGCATGAATATGCTTTCTACCTGATCATCGGAATTTTCCTTTCAGTGCTGACGAACACCAAAACTTGAATTTTGGTTAGAATAAACTCCTACGTCTACTTATAGGCGGGTCCTAGGCTCAAAAGTTTGTATTTGTCAAATTTGCTCAATAGATAGGGTTCTGTACATGCTAATGGATGTATTTTGCTTTCAGGTTGGGAGACTTTTGGATGCTCGATACAGGTAAGAAAATGTTGGTATTCTGTTGGTATGACCAGTCAATGTCTGTAAATTTTGGATGTGTAAGGACATGTGTGTTCTGTTTATGCATCATTAAGGACACTACATTATAAGGATGTAACTGATTCAAAGTCAAGCTTCTGGCAGCGGGACGACTTCCATAAATTCAGTGGCTTCTTAAGAACAAATCCGTATATCAGTATTCTGATCACATATTGATTGATTGGTTTTAGGCCCATAAATGAATATTTTTCCTACCATATTGGGATGCACCAATATAAATGGATCATATTCCTACATCCCAATATGGTGATGGTGTCACACACGCATGACCTTTAGTACATTTTGGCTTTTGCAGATCAAGGTGATCAATTTTTATGTTATCGTCACTCGAACTATAGTGAATTTCGCATTTTTCATTGTCAATGCTTTATTGATCACAGATATTTGGCAATGGTCGGAACTAACTGGTTTTGGTGATTTACCCTCCCCAAGAGATTTTGCTTCTGCTTCGTGTATCGGAAATAGGAAAATTGTGATGTGAGTAATTTGACAATGATGCTAAATTTGGTAACAGTTTATCCCGTTCTTGATATCTTGGTCACTTATTAAGTATTGCAAACTAATGCAGGTATGGTGGTTGGGATGGTAAAAAGTGGTTGTCAGATGTTTATATCCTTGACACAAGTAAAAATATTTTTCATACAGTTTAATTCTTCTCCTTGCTACTAGATGAGTTTGCTTAAAGGATTGCTTTTTCTTTGGACAGTGTCGCTTGAGTGGACAGAGTTATCGATTTCTGGATCTGGACCACCACCTAGATGTGGGCACACAGCCACTATGGTCGAGAAGCGATTGCTTGTGTTTGGTGGTAGAGGTGATTGCTTGAAGTATTCTTATATTTATTGTACTTCACTCCTTTATTACAAAGTATTAGCAATTAGTGAAAAAGTTAGTTTTTAGAGAAAGTTAGATAAAAGCCCTCGTGCAGAGGAGTTGGGAAACACATATTAACAACGACGATGATGATGGGAGTGATATTTACTCAATCAGGATAGATAGCTAAGACTCAAAAGATGGACACTTCAGAAAAATCTGGTAAATTGTGCTTCAGTTTATACATATGCACTAATGATGTTCCATTTCTTTAACTGATGACTGTTTTATGAACTTTGTTAGGAGGTGGCGGGCCAATCATGGGAGACTTGTGGGCTTTAAAGGGTATTATTGATGGAGGTAATATTTTATGATGCTTATGTTTTGACAAACAATATGAACTGGTCTTCTCCTTGAACTATTTCCCTCTTGTCGTATGTGTGAAGCTAATAAACTATTTTGCTCTCTATACATGGTTCTGAAATTGTATAGAATAGTACTCTACTACACCAAGTTTCTTTGTCCATTTTTGTTGTTATTCTTGCGTCTTTGTCTTCCACTGTATAATTTGCTAACAATTTGTACATTTGCATTCTCAACGGTTTGATTGACCGAGTCACACTTTTATGCTTGTTGGTGTTCATTTTTTTGGCCAGGTTGTATATTTGCTTCTTGTGCTTTCTTTAATTTGCCAGAAATGATTTCACTGGGTATTTAATTTTCTAGAGATGATTTCATGGGGTGTCATTCGTGTTTTGAGTTCGTGTGTATTGAGTAACTGGTTTTTGCTTTGTCTTTGTTGCGGAAGGAAGAGAATGAAGCACCAGGTTGGACCCAGCTGAAGCTTCCTGGCCAACAGCCTTCTCCCCGTTGTGGCCATACAGTGACTTCTGGGGGACATAATGTAATTAAATCTCGCAAGCAGTTTCATCTTCGTTTTTTACTGTTCTTTTGCTTCGTTCGCAGTTGTTATATTGTGACGTATGGATGAAGTTAGATATTATATGTGGATAATCAAGATGTTTGCCAGCAGTGAGATCCCTACATATTCACCAACAGGTTTTTGACTAATCCAAATTTATGTTGAGTATCACCTAAACTGGAAATGCTTTCCTTTTGAGTCACTTCTTTGTAACAAAGACGCGGAGTTAGGTACTACCCATCATATATTTTTCATGTATGATGTGATTAAATGTCAAAAGCAACAAAAAGAGCTCACAGTGGCAGACTATCTTTGAATATTTGCATTTCTCTTGTGCTTGTATATCTGCTGAAATTTGAGGACTTTTGTTCTGTACTTTGCAGCTCTTATTATTTGGAGGGCATGGCACTGGTGGTTGGTTGAGTCGATATGATGTCTATCACAATGACTGCATTGTCTTAGATAGAGGTAACTTCTTATACAAACAACCAACATTCACAGATTCAGGCATATTAGACGTGATCCATAGTACTATGCATCAAAGGCCCCTTTTACGTTATAGTTTTCATTTTATTGCACTTCACGTCCAAGATGTTTATTGATCTTCTTTTTCCTTCTTCAATCTTGATATGCATAGTGTCTGTGCAGTGGAAGCGTTTACCTACCAGCAATGAACTCCCTTTAGCTCGAGCTTACCACACAATGACTGCTATTGGGTCTCGTTATCTTTTATTTGGTGGGTTTGATGGAAAATCTACATTTGGTGAGCTGTGGTGGTTGGTTCCTGAAGGTACTTGATTAATTTTTGAACTTGCATGCTTAGAATCAGAGGGTGAGAGCTTGCAGCACAATGCATATGCTGATCTGCATTCTTCCAATACTATAGCTGATTTACCTGCCGACTTTTAGAAGACATTATGCATTTGCCACTCTACACGTCCTATCTTTCAAAATGTTGCTCACTGTGTTTTTTTTTTCTTTTATTGCAGATGATCCAATTGCAAGAAGGTTGGCTTCACCCCCTTCAAATAATATATCAGAAAGTAATACTGGATCTGCACAAGACGTTGCACTCCAGTCGGAAAGGGTAATTAGTTTTCTGAGAGATCTTTGATTTTAAAGCATGCAATTGCAATGCAAATAGGTTAATTTTCAGAAAATTGTCAAGATGACAGAGTATTCTTTGACGGTTATAATATGTGATTTATGAACTTCTCTGCTGATAGGGCTAAGAACCAGACACTGGTATTGTAAGATTATTGCCAGCTAACACCCCCATGATGGGTTTTATTGCCTCTCAAAATGTACTTCTGGGCAATTAGTAGACTGTGCATTACCTGATACCTCTCTTTCGTCCTTTTAATTTAATACACTGATTATTCTCAAGAGTGGAAAAGGCAGTTCCTAACCCTGAAATCCATACTTTTCTTTATATCTCTGAAACCTTTTGCAGGATAGCAATAAAGAGGAATCTCCAATTACGGAACTATTTAGAAGACTAAAAATATCAGTTCCACCTTCATCTGAGTTTGGCATCATAGATGAATTGGATGACAAAGAATTTCTAGAAGTAGCATCAAGGTTGACCAGAGAAGTAGTATCCAACCATGAACAGGACACACTTATTCAGGCAAGCTTGATATGATTTATGAATTGTTTTGGCGCATATATATCCAGCATAAAGCGGTTTTGGTCACAATAATAATAATAGCTATGTGAAAATGGTGTTTGTGCAGTCAGTGCGTAGTCACTGGGTTAGTTCTTCACCAAGGTCTATACCATTAAAAGAGTTAGGCCCCTTGCTGCGAGACTACAAACGTTTGATTTTCCGCCACTACTTGTAAGTATCCGTTTTTGTATACTGGTTCTTATTTGTTATTGCCTCAGAACATGGGACCTATCTGCTGATTTTGATATTGTATAAGGAAGTGAATTGTCAAGTGATTCTTGGGACTCTATACGGATCCTAGACTTTCAAACCTTGGTTCTGTAAAGAGTTGAAAAATGAGTGACCTGTTGCTGTTATTTTTGTTATTGTTTTGGAGTTCATTAAAAATACTTCACATCAATTAATAACAGCTCATAGCCTCACACCACTGATTCATTCTTTACGGCAGAGGTAATGGTGGATCCGATTTACCGCCTATGAAGACTGGGACTTCAGGAGAGGAGATTTATCAGTTTTATCACACCAAAACTGCGTCTCAGGTATAAATTTAACAAATATTTTTATGACTATGTATATTCTTTTTTATGCTGCTCATGATGCAGTTCTATTCCTGCTTCATTGCATGTGAAAACCAGAAAGTCCTAGTCTTCTTTCCTCTTCTTCTTCTTAGACCAATGTAAACTAAGGGGTGAAAATGTCTGATGAGACCTCATTCATTTATAAAGCTCCACAATGATTAAAAAGATGTCAAATAACAGCCTGGGGAGTATATAGATATTTTCATGGACCACATTAACTAATTACTGATGTGCATCTGTATGTGATTTATGGTTGCCGCAATGCACCTGAATTCTTGTGTTTCACTTTCATGTTTCTCTTGTTTTTCAGTTGCACATGGGTGATATTCCGAAGCTGTTAACCGAGTACAAGCGACTTGTGTCCAAGTGAAAAGTGGCTTGCAGACCATTTCGCTATAAACAAAGTTACTGCAAGTCATCTGTGAGTAATTTTCATTCTGTGAGTACTTTTCATTCCTACAAACAATAGTTTACTATTTGTTCTGAAGGAATATGTCTTTTCATCCAAAAAAGAATGAAATCTTTCGTACAGGCTGGATAAGTTTTTCTCTAACTATTTCATAACACCAAAATTCTATAAGCAATGAGTTCAAGTCATGTGTGGTTCAGCTTTTTGCTTCTTTAATTCGGCCAATCCATTGCACAAAAACACCAATCACATTGTTTTCTTCATTAAAATAGAGGCTTAAAACCAGATCTTTGAAGGAGTATCAATCACATACCACTTTTCAGTTTCAAAAACTTAAGCTATTTCTTTTTGTCATCAGACACTATTGAATTATGAAATTTTAAGAACACAAGACCTATGCTATATAGTTTTAAGCAAATAAATTCTTATATATATGATTCACAAAAGAAACAGTTTCACCAAGTGGAGAACAACACAACAAATCCAAGATGACAACGTCACGAGTCAATAATCTTTTTCTTCCATAGAAGTTAACAACATAAATACACCAAATAACACAAACCCCAGTACCTAAACTCACATCTCCTAGGCCTTCTTGATCAACACCATTCCATCTTTAGCATAGAGAATCAATGTTTTTGCCCAGCTCCTCCAACCTCTTCATTCTCACTCTTTCACTTTCCCCTACCAACTGAACATTGCACATTGACAAAGTTGCACAATAAATATGTCAGAAATTGAGAATTATGCAATGAAGATGCATGCGGAGTATCGCCAATACAAAGATCAAATTACCTCCATTAATCTGGAAACTAAGCCTGATTTCTCCTTGTTCTTCTGGTTGAAGGATTCCAAGGCATCTTTGTATTCTTTCTCCTGTAACATTTCAGAGACCCACTCCCATGGTGTTAATCGAATTTCTACCTCGGATAATCAAATCTCAGAACATGATGATAAAAGTACATACACAAAATTGTTTACCTTCTTCTGATAAAGCTTCTCAAGTGGCTTTAATTCTTTGTTAAGAGTATCGATCTTCTTCCTAACAGTAGTTACTTCTTTCCTTTTTGGATCAGATAGTGATTCCAGTTCCTATGATGTTTTTAATTTTTTAAAAAACAAAAAAAAAACACAATTATTACCAGAACTACTAGAGAATCAAACCCATTCTTGTCTGTTTATGAAAAAAAAAATCATGGAAATTAACAGTTACTGATTCGGAAAAAAATCAAGTTAAATAGTAGAAGTAGAAACCAGATAAGGGTTTTAACGTTAATAAAAAAAAAATTGGACATTTTTGCCCTAGATTTTTTTTTTCTTACAGAAATGAGTAAAAGAATGAAGGAAGAAGAGGGTTTCTGTTAAAACTTACATGTCGGATCCCAGCTAAACGTTTAACTTCTTCTTCAACACGACCTAACTGAGCAGTAACTTTCTCTCTAACTTCTAATTTTTTCTTTTCGATCTCTTCTTCTCTTGCTCTAAAGACATTAAGAGCTACTATTGAAGTTTCTTCATCTTTGTTAATGTTGTTGTTGGTGGTGGTGGTGGTGGTGGTGGTGTCTTCTATTTGACCACCACTGTAACTCATATTATTATTACTAGAATTAGTAACCAGTTGAATCTGTTGTTGCTGCTGCTGTTCATGTTCCCATGCTTGCTTCAGAGTTGTTGTCATCTCTGAAGTTACCAGTAGCTATAGATCTATAAACACCGACCCCAAAAAACAACAGAAAACCAAAACCAAACCCTTATTTTCTCCTCTTCTTCTTCTTCTTGCTCAAAAATTTCTTTCTCTCTCACTCTTTCTTACTCTCTCTTGTTATCTGTTGTGTTCTCTTTTTGTTTGCTTTTGTTGCT
Source organism: Papaver somniferum (assembly GCF_003573695.1). Taxonomy (NCBI): domain Eukaryota; kingdom Viridiplantae; phylum Streptophyta; class Magnoliopsida; order Ranunculales; family Papaveraceae; genus Papaver; species Papaver somniferum. The sequence continues at coordinate 45,460,614 of NC_039366.1, forward strand.
TTATTTGAAAAATGATGGGTTTTTCTCTCTTTTATTTTTCCGGTAGCAGGTTATAATGAACAGAAATAGCTTTAAAGGGTATCAGGCCCAACTTTCTTTATTATGACAAATTGGTGAGAAATTACCAACATGCCATTTACTAAAGCCAGTGAGGTTCTACTTTCATCTTTATTGTTGTTTTGTTTATTAAAGATAGTTTCTCTTATTAAACCCTTTACACCATTGCAGTTTTCTTTACGTTATTAAAACCTAACACCATATTCTTCTTACCCTTTTGTCTTTACGGATTTATTTAACCAAATGTTTATCTTGTAAACTTAAATTATCTTTTAAAAATAATTAGATTGCTTGTACTAAGTACTAACACCCTAACGGTCGATCTTAGAAAGTCTTACACAACTTTTTGGACCGCATATTATGATGAAAATGTTCTCTAACTTGTGCAGTTTGGCATCTAATTGATAGCGCAAGAAACTTGTTCTGAAATCAAAGATCTTTCTTTAGAGTTGTTAATTTCCGATGATAAATTCAATCATGTTACAAGTCTCAAAGTGTAGTCCCTAGCTAGTCAAGACTCCGAGGGTCATTTGTTGCTCCAATTAGCTCTTGTGATTATTCTTTATATACATTTCTAGGCGTCACTCCATACATGGTTGTGCTAATCACATACTCCTATCTTAGAATTTTGTGGTTCACAGTAAATGTCATGATCCAAGGGTTTAGATTACTCGACTAGCTAAATCTTTTTATATACAGGCTTGGCAAAGGCATACAAGGTTTCTCCTTTTCATTAGGCTAGTATATATTTATTTATCGAAACTGGTTGTATATCATTGGATGGTTGCTAGATGAATATTGAACCTTTCTTTACTGTTGATGAACATAAAATACTACTTTATTGCAACGGTAATATTACAGAGTAAAATACCATTTCTATGCAGACTGCAGAGTACGGTACCAGATATATATTTCAATAAATGAAAAATAGAATGTTAGATAAAATTGAAGGATTTATCATTTTTATTTTAGGATGAGGTAGAAACAAAATGGTAAAATATTCACTGAGAAATGAGATTATGGATGATTTATTTTTAAAATGTTCTCCGGTGGTCATTCTAACACTGTCATAAGGATTTGGTGAGGGGATCCCCATATGGGAAATCAGTGTGTAAGAATATATCTTTTTTTCCCCCTAATCTGGCATGTTTCAGTCTCATGCTTTAAGCCAACTGCTTTTGCTTTTAACCAACAGTAATACACGCAAAGGGAATAGATTTAGTGTGACCTGGATTAGGTGAACCGTATGGATGGCCCTGCCAGGTATTTTAAGCAGTTAATCTTCCTGGCTGGCCTTGTGTATATAGTATTAATTTGTTATCAGCCTAGGGCTACGCACTCAGGTGCTTATATGGCTGGCACAGTAATCAGAAGATGATCCACCATTGAATAATTGTCGGGTAAGGAATAGTTGGTGCTCTTGCAACTTGGGTTAGTTTTTAAAGGAAACTTATACTCCAGTAGATATTAATTAGCGACAACCCTAAAACCACTTTTCCGAACTAAAGACAAGAAATTCATTTGTAATTTGTCCTTGTTGCTGAATGATGGATTTAAAACTTCTGAATGGAATGGCACCAATGTGTTGATCTAAAAATGATGGTCTCTCCATAACCGCCAGAAATTAGGCTCAAACTCAATGGGATTATACATACACTTGTGCTTGGCGTTGTGCCACTTAACTTGCTTGCTGATTTGGACCGTTGGCATGGCAGTGCATTTAAAGTTCTAGGTATTAGGAATTGTCGACCAGTACGGCTGAATACGATGCTCCAGATGTCTGAAACAGCCCATCATTTTCAATATGTTGATGTGCTGAATTCCGAAACACCAGACCAGAAGGTCCAGAACGGTAGAAATAAACATCAAATCTGGTGGTCCGGAATTATTTTTGAACTACAAAAATCATTACAGCTGACAAGGGTTTCTTCATGCTTTTACTTGACCGAAACCTGAACAACTGTTTTTTAGATTACGGTGTGTTTAGGGGTGGACCAAGGGATGGTTTGTAGTCGTAAAAAAATCTAACATTTGAAATGAGATTCATAAAGATAAGTCTAAACTTATAGAAATATAAAGATATACGTGATTCGGCGTGATTACCTATGTCCACGGGATGAATGATCAATCTATTATTTCTCAATGTTACAAGTGGTGATAGTGTTTAGTGAATAGCTAATACTTGATCTCTCCTTGTTCACTTACATAACCTGCTTCTCCCTCGTTATATTTTATAGGCAAAGCCCAAGATACAACGAACTGTAGTAGTGTTTGGACTATCACATCAACTTTGATGTTCCCATCGGGAGACCGTACTCGAATCTCCCCGACGTTTGTTGCTTGCCTATTGATGATAGACATCTTGACCCGACTCATGTATCGCGTCGGTCCTCTAACATCGGGCCCACCTTGAACTGACCCTTCTGCTACCGTGCGTGCTTCGCCGGTAGCATTTAATGTCTTGTCACCTAATGCAAATTAGACTGTTGATCCCCATTTTGGTTTCCACGTGCCTTTCTTCTGATCAGATGAGTAGATATCTCGGTTGTTGTATCCCGAACTTTAGGACTTGATTAGGTCCCTCACCGTTATATACTTTTAATGCTCAACTTTGTAGGATGTTGCCACGTGCCTCTGTTCATATTTTACTACTACATTTATGTTGTTTTCTTTCCACTCATGTGATTGGCACGATGGGAAGAAACTGCTCGTCTTCTGGTAACCGTTGACACGTCATCTCTTATGTCGCCACGTCTCCCACTAACTCGCATTAATAACCTGCCACCTTCTCAGTCGGTATAACTTATCCTCGTTTATTTCACCCTATTATAAAGAATGTATGTGCAGTGAAATCTCTTTATTTTCGACATTATCTACTTCAACAACTTTCCTTCAGATTCTTCTGCAGTAAATCTCTATCTCTTTCCTTTATCTTTCTTCGACTTAAACTTTCCTGTTAGTATCCATCATCCTTGCCATCGTCATTGTTACTGGTTGGATTACGTTGTCGTCATTATCATCACTTTGACGATCATCATCATCGTCTTCATTTTTTGATTATCATCAATGGCTTCAACTCCTTCCATGGTTGAAAACATGTGTGTAAGTTGATGAAGATAATTTTCTTCTGTTGATCCGTTACTTCATGATCAACAAATGCATGATTCTCTTTTTTTTTTGTTGATTATGTGCTTCCTGATTGTAGCGTGGGTGAGAAAAGGGTCTTCAGGTATTCCGATCTTTCTGATTCTCAGTCCATTGATCAACTTAAAGATGAGTTCAGCCTCCTTGACTATAATATCGAGCTTCTATCGGATTAGAGAGGAGTTCTAGAGAAGGATAAGTTTATTGATTTTTATCACACTCCCGAAGCTATAATTATCACTAAGAGCCAATTGGAGGTTGGACTTCGCCTCCTTCTATATCATCCGTCTCGGCCTTTTGCTTACGAGCTCATGTCTCAGATCCCGCCTCCCCGAGCTCTGGGTCAATGGAATGGCAATTTCTTTCGAATCATGAACGAGCGGGGTATAGGTTCTTGTCCCGAAGAGAGCATTTGAATTACAATTCTTCCGACAAGTCAAAGTACACCTCTGTGAGTTTTTTTTTGGAAAACTATAAGAGTGGTACCATTTCATCGGGTCTTCTAGCTAATTTTGCGGCTGTAGTGCCCATCGTAAGCGTGTTTCAGATGGATTCTAGAAGCTTATGCTAGATGAGGATCCCGAGAAGGGTGGTAACACTACTAGCGATACTAATTGGGACAAGGTCCCTATGATCGTTCGTGGCCCGATATTGAGTGGCAAGCTTCCTCCTCCTACTTTTCCTACTGAACCTTACCAACTATGGGTCGCCAATATCGATTCATCCAAGGTACAATTTCAGGACTAATGGGTGGTCAGTCGTATTTACATGGGCCTCATCTCATGCGGGGGAATCATTTTTTCAGAACCTCTCCCGGAAGAACGAATTATGACGGTCTGATGCTTTGGACTCCAGAGAAGATTCATGTCATTCGAGTGTTGTAAGATTTTTCTTTCGCTTTGAGACCTGATTTCTTGTTCTGATTTCACAGGTTCAAGTTCTCCAGATCGTAAAAGAACTAGTGGTAGTAGTAAGCCCTAGGAGGAGAAAATGAAGGTAACAAATACTACCTGCTTCCAAATTCTTTAAGTACATGTACTTGCCCGTATTTATTTATTTGACTGACTCCGATCATTGTTTCCTTACAAAGGTTAAAGGATGGTGATCATAACAAAATGCAGTGAGGATCCGGATGATAACGTTACTAAATTCAAATTTCTAAAGGTAAAGATAGGTACGCATTCCGATATTGTTTCCGCCGTTGAAGATAACAAAGGTGTTAAGGTTGCTCAAAGTAGAGGTTCTAAGGAAGATGTGCCTTAGAACCTATTAGAGCATTGCTCGGTCAAACTCACAAGTATTGCTATCTCAAGCTTATTGTCAAATTTAGTTGATCAAAACTATATTTAGATTTCTAGTCTATACTTAGTCAAGTTTCGGATTATGATAGAAGTGTGTAGTTGAGTATCAGACATCATTATGTTCTACCGTTTGAAGGCGAAAATCAACTGAAGACATTTGGAAAACTTCATCGACAAAAGGTATGTGAAGATTGAACTAACCTATTACTCAAGTTTTCCCCTTTCTATCTATGAGACTAAGTCACCTGACTAAGTGTACTTTAAAATTGCACAATTGAAATTTCGGGTCAAGTTTATCCTGTTAATTATTCTTGAAATATGAATGATTAAGCTTAAGAAATAAGAACATTTGTTCAAAACTTGATGAATTTGGTTAAGAACAATTTATTGTTTATTACCTAAATCATGATTCAAGTTAATAATTTGAAGATACCCTGGAACAATGATATATGTCATTGATGTTATTCGGGAATGTCTCAAATCGATTATTAGAGAGATATAGAACAACTGTAAATCTTGATACAAGACAATACACATACCAATTCACGTACTGGCGTAACTGTTATAGGTCCGGAGCCGTAGTGCACGTACCGGCATAGCTATAGTTCGAAAACGACCTTTGGTACACATACCCGGTATGGATACCAAAAAGTTTTGTTGACTCGTGAACTCAGGAAGGTACACATACCTAATGTGGATACCAATATTCCTGAACTGGTTTTGTCTTAAGGATACACATACCCGGTATACATACTATGACAAAAAATAACTCACGAACTGGAAGTAAGTACAGGCACTTATCCAGTCGAATATTTTCAGATGCATCAGAATTATTTCTATGAGATAATCATCATTTTAAAAACTCTCTAAAACACCTCTAGACATATTTGATCACATTATGGACGTGACTCAAGATTAAAGTTTAAAAGTGTTATATGAAAGTGGTTAAGCTTATAGTTCATCTGGCTAGTTTTGGCCAACCTTTCACGAGCAAGTCAGTATACACGATTCGCATACAGTTCATCCTAACTGACAAAAAATTAGTGAATATTTTTCCACTCAATTAACTAGTAATATGGTAGTAGTTAAGTTCGTTCCAACAAGGAGCAAGAAGTTTTAGTTTTCTAATAATGTCACAAAAATGGGGGATTTTGGTTTTAGATTTTATAAAGCAAAATAAATAAACAAAGCAATTGAAAGATAAATGGCAATCAACAAGAGAAATACGATCAATGAATCGTTCTTCGTTACAAAACAATGATTCAAGTATGTTCTTTTCCACTTTTTATTAGTCACAAATTATCATCAATCGTAGGTTAATGGGTTCGCTTATCTAACCCCAAAATTCCTTGTTTCACTAAATAATAGGTTTGCTTAGTAATCAGATTTTATTCAAAAGAACCACCTTGAGGTTCACTTACAAGATGTAATTCAATTGAATGCAGTAAGATTTATGAATTTAGGTTTGATACTAGTAGTTAGACTCGGTTCGCTCGGTACACTTGCTAGCGTTGTTTTCACACACAATTGCTCCACAGAATCCCTCTCCAAGGTCTCGTGTTTCATACTTGTGCAAAGAGTCAAGAAATGATTACTGATCCCCTAACTTTTATTATATTTAGATTGAGTTAACAAATCGATTTGGCGTGCACTCTAAACAACCTATCAATCAATCATAAACATTCATAATAGTAAAAACAAACGATAATCATGTGAAAACTTCATAGTAGAATTAAAAAAAAAAACTCAAATAATTTTAAGAACTAGGAATTCATCCTCAATCAATAATAAAATTAACTACACATAGTTTTGAAGTTCACACAAATAATTAAAAGAAAAACAAGCAAAAACCAAAGTGTTTTGTGTGTAGAAAAAAGTAAAGAACTTCTCTATTTATAGGCTTCAATTTGCTTGCAATCTTCTTAGGATTAGGATCCCTTTCCCATTCAATTTCCAAGTCCTTGTCTTTGCAAAATTCCTCCTCTTCTCTTTCAAATTCAATTTCAAGTCAAATTCCACATCCCATTCTAAATCCAAGTCTTCACACCCATGAGAAAAACTCACACAAAACTCTGTTATTTTGGGTCGTCGGGAAAGTCTCTGGTGGCACCGGAATCCGGCCAAAAAAGCCATTACCGGTCATCGGAATCTTCTTCAACAGTGACACAACAACACCATTTATTCTTCGATTCTCGATCTAAATCATCCATCAAACCCCTTCTCTTTCTACTAATTCAAAACAAACCCCAACCAATTCCATCTTATAACAGACACATTAATTCAACTTCCCTTCATCAGTACTAGATCCCTTTTTTCTCATCTCTGTGATATTACATCTCCAATTTCTTCACTTCTTCATTCAACGACTGCAACTCCATGTTTTCCAATCCCTAATTCACCTTCACCAACTCAATCTTCCATTAAACCACCTTCTAAAACCTTGAATTTCTTGCTTTTACTGTCGGAGACAAAGACAACAGATAACAGGGGTGGAAATAGGAGTGAAATAAATAGGTTCTTCTCGACCTAATCTCTAGGTCTTTAAGAAAGGGACAGACTAAACCCCCCCCCACCCCCCCCCCCACCCCCCCACCCCCCACCCACCCCCCACCCACCCCCACACACACACAGATAGAGTCACCCCATATGGATGCCCGAGTATCTTCTTTGGTTCTTCTAACAAACTGGCAATCCACTTAATCTTAACTCGTCTCCCAATATTATTGGTATGTGAAACGATAATTTTTCCCTTTTTTCTAAATTTTGGATGATTTCTGTTAGACCATAGCTCGGTTGAATTCACCAGATGTTGGTATGTCAAGTTTTGGTTGTCATATTTTAGTATGTCAAAACTCATCTAAAGTCGCTTGATTATATGCTAGAGTCAACTTCGTTTAGGTTAGACTGGAAAGTCTAGGAATGTTGAGACATACAAGTATTGCGTCGAAGACCTGAAGAATGTGAAGAAGAAGCGAACTACAATGACTACATCATCCTTCCTCTTGAGGTTAGTAACATTAGCTTGAATTGTTTCATTCCTAACGTATCTTTCAAGTCGTGCTATATTCAAAACATAGCTGCGAAGCTGTATATATTGTATAATACTATAGTGATATGACATGGTCATATTTGTATGATCATAGTATTAGGGAATTAGACTACGAAGTATAACGCTTATATTTTGAACTTCGTATATATGACATCGACATAATCTTGTGTAAACGATCCTAAGTAATCACCATGAGATGGTATGATCGATATTTGTAATTGGTGTGACCGGTCCTAGTAATTGGTGTGACCGATCACAGAGTGTTGTGTAATCGATCCTTGTAATTGGTACCGGTCCTGGTAAATGGTGTAACTGATCCTGGTAATTGGTTTAACCGATCCTGGTAACTGGTGTGACTGATCAGAAGCAATACCATGAGAATATGGTAACCGGTCCTGGTAGTTGATGTAATCGATCCTGGTAACTGATGTAACCGGTCTTGATAACTTGTGTGACCGGCCACAAGTATTTCCGTAATGAGGTATAATCGATCCTAGTGATTGGTAGAACCGATTGAACCCATGTATGTGATTTGATATTTGATCAATCACATAATATCTTGGAATACAGGTGAACCAATTCTAAACTTGTCTGGAAGTGTGGTATAACCGATTCCAAGAATGTAAATCCATGTAAATATGAATAAGGATTTACAGTGAAAAATGTCAACATACTTTGAACACATACAGTAACTCTTATCATTTATTGTTCAAAGATATTCCTTAGTACTCAAGGAGATCATGTGCCGAAATAAATTGAGAATCTTTTAATTAAGATTTTTAGTTTTATATGCTTTAATTACCAGCAATTAAATGCATATCTGTAGAGAATAAAAATTAGTAATGTGCATTTACTAATTGTAGATTTTCTATTGAGAGATTTCAGAAATTTTGGACAAGAATTTATTGGAATTAGGAAAACCGAAGTTTGCTATTCATTGCATATCTTGAGAATATTTTAGGTTTTGGAAATTCCTAGTGTCCAAACATCCTTGGTCTATAAATACCTAAGTTTTCATTTCTAGCAAACTATCCTAAGAGCCAGACAAACTTCATTCTTGTTGTTTCTGGTGGAGCCGTCTATTCAGAGAGGAAAGTATCCTAATTACGTGAAATCTCTTACGACCGTTCCTTTAAAGACTTCTGTGGGATCAAGAAGCTCCAGAACTACCGTTGGTGGGAAACTATATACTTATAGTGTTATTAGTTTTCGATTGATTTGATTGACTAACGACTGTTGAAATCATTGGAGTACTTGGAAGTGACGAAGATTTCGAGTAATGTTGAAGAACCAAGAAGATCAAACATGTGAAAGAGAAGCTACAAAATTTTATTTATCTATTTTTGTATTCCATATGTATTGATAGTTTTTTCACTAAAATTGACAAAGGGGATGATTGTTAGAGCACTGGTCGGTAGAACTCGCATGCGTTGCTATCTCAAGCATGTTTGTCAATGTTAGTGATCAAAACTATAAGTCTTGATTTCTAGTCTATTATTAGCTAAGTCTCGGACTAGCATAGAAAGTGTAGTTTTGCTCAAGACTCCATGGCGATCATCATACAAAGACGAAGAACTACTCAAGGAACTTGTGGAACTTCATTGACTAAAAGGTATGTGGAGACTTGAACTTATCAATCATTCAAAAGTCTATCTACTCTATCTCTTATCTTGAGACAAATGTCGTTTTGATATATAGACTATGATTATACACATTTTCTATTTCGAGTCGAGTTTATCTCGCTTATCTATTTCTCGAAATGTGTGTTGGTAATCTTTCGCTTTCGCCAAGTTCATCTTTACTAGTGACGAAAGTCATGTTAAGTTTCAATCACTTGAAAATGGTGTTAGAGCATAGCTCGGTCGACCTCACATGCGTTGCTATATCAAGCATGTTTGTCAATGTTAGTGATCAAAACTATAAGTCTTGATTTCTAGCCTATTAGCTAAGTCTCGGATTAGGATAGGAAAAGTGTAGTTGAGCTCAAGGACTTCATGACGATTCAACGACAACGATGAAGATCTACACAAGGAACCTTGGAACTTCATCAACAAAAAGGTATGTGAAGAATTGAACTTATCTATTACTCAAAAGTCTATCTATTCTATCTCCTACTTCTTATGAGACAAAAGTCGTATGCTATATAGACTAGATCATACACATTTGATATTTTGAGCTGAGTATTCAATGCTTATCTTTTTCTCGAAATCATGTGTTGGTAAAGCGTTTCGCTTTGATCAGGTTTATCTTCACCTAGTGACGCAAGTCATGAAAAGTTTCAATCACTTTGAGAATTGCTCTGACGTGAATCGGTCTGTGAATAACGGCTACATAGCATCCTCTGAGAATGTCTCAATGGTTGAAATTAAAGTTTATATTACATAACCATGTATTCCTTGAACCGAAGTTTTCGAACTTTGTTGATCAAGAGAAATCGGTAGGATTGTTGATAGACACATTTTGTGTCCAATTTGTTCTCAATACTATATATTGTTGGCACTCGATTTTGTACTAATTTTGTTATTTTATGTATTTGTAGGTATTTTTTTGGAAATAAATATTTTAAGAAAATTCGGCTCGAAAAGTTGATTTTGGCACCCGGAGGACACGTGTTATTCGGACTCCCAAGTTTGGATAAGGGGTAACCTAATTACTAAGGGGCACCCCCAGGTCACCCCAAAGCATCTGCTATTCGCACCCCAGTCCAGGATAAGGGGCACCTTCTTCAACAATTTGAAAACTGAAAATTGGCGGGAAAATGTTCACAGTTCAGGAGAATTTTCGATCGAAGAAATGAAGTAGTGGTAGGTCGATTCAATGGCTGAATTTTGGCAGAAAGATGTGATTTAGCCTAAGGAAGATATTTTGGGTGTCTAATTTGATCGGAATTGGCTGGAAATATCGATTTAATTCTCGAGCTCAAAACAGAGCTACACGGAGTGAACACGACCTGTACACGGTGTTGTGTGTGTTTTGGTTGTGCATGGAAGTGTTTTGGAGGACTTGGATGACTTATGAGGCATGTATAAGGCTTACTAGAGCGTTCAGGATCAAAGTTTACGTGTGAAATTCTAAATCTGGTAAGAAAATATTCAAAAATAATGTTATTCACTGCCGAGTAAAGACGAATTATTTGGAGTTATGGCGAGGGATTTCAGCGTGTCTTTGAGTATAAATATGATCTTTGGGCCTACTAGAATGGTGGTCGAGAGTTTGGGGAGGTTTGGAGGCGAGCAGAGAGGCGCAGGAGGAGTTGCAGAGAAGTTACCTGCTGCTGCTGCTGCTGCCATTAACACGCCTGAAGAACACGAAGAACACACTTACCAGAACAGTCGTTTTCTAGCAGTCTTAAAACAGCAGCGACAGCGACAGTGGAAGCTAAGTATCGTTGTTTCTGTTACAGCAGTGGTAAAGTATCGTTGTTTTCTGGACGCCTTATGTTGGTCGCAGATTCACTGTTTTAGTTCTTCTTTACCTTTTAATCAACTTTTTGAGCTATAAAAATGTATTTTGAGAACATGATTAATATGAGTAGCTAAACCCCAACATTGGGATGATGGAGGAAGCCGTTCTTTACGCATATGATAATTATATTAATTCTTTTTGACTACTTGCACTTTTTATTAATCGATTTATGATTTTTCTTAATTGGTTGTGATATCGTATGATGATGTATGCTTGGTCGTAGTGCTTTTGATGCGTCATGCTAGTGATATACAATAAATATTCTAAAAATCTACCTTGGCAAGAATGAGAGTCCTTATGATTTGAGCTATAATTGTTTCGAATAAATATATGAATTGTGTGAATGATTAATGGTGGAATCCTGAGTCCTAGTGTCTCTTGATCCTGTGACAAAAATTTTGTATATATTTTTATTTTCTAAAAAAAATTATCCTTCACAAGTCCGAGAGTTTGAACCTCATTACTACAACCACGAAAATTTTTAAATCAATTGTGGAATTGGCCTTGCCAAGTCCGCGAACTGACGGAAGTTTTCATACCGAAAATTTTTGCTGGGATTTTTCCAAAACTCGTTTGTGTGCTAAGTCCGCGAACTGGCGGAAGTTCTCGACCGAGAATTTCTGCTGAGTTTGGAAAACTCAACCGATTGAACTTAAGTCCGCGAACTTGTTTGTGAGCTTAAGTGGTTATGATCTAGAGATGTGCTCTGAACATAATACATTAAATTACTAAGGAATGATTTTGCAAACCGTGGCTATAATGTTCATGAGCCGATTCAATCGAATCGAATCATCTTTGTTTCAATTGTGTCTTGTGTAGTACATGAGATCTCATAGTAATTGAACAACTCTTAACTAGTTCATGTGAAGTCAATTGGACTAGTTATGGTGAAGAAGAACCATGTTAATATGAGATGCTCATATGGTTAACCTTTTGGTTACTATGTTGAACCAACATACGCGTACACATTTGGGCATGGTTTTCACGAACCTAGTAAATGTTTACCAAGTGTGTATGACAAGCTACGTTTTTTGATCTAACGGTTGAGAAATATTAGCTTGAATCTAAATCAGGTTTTCATCTAACGGTAAATATGGATAGCTTTGTACCTAAGGCAAAACCCTGATTGAAAGGCTATATATAGGGGACTTCTAGCTAGAGAAAAACTTAATCCCCACACATATGTGTGATACTAGTGCGCTCGCTAGAGTCGATCTCCGTTAACCTTTGATTTTCTTCTCTAAAATCAGGTTAACGACTTAAAGACTTCATTGGGATTGTGAAGCTAGACCGATACTACTTTTATCGTAACTGTGTGATCTGATCTTGCATTTTCTATCGTACGGGTACAATCGATTGATTGGCTTGAGATCGTGAGAGTTCTCCAATAGGCAAGATAAAGAAGTCACAAACATCTTCGTCTCACTGTTTGTGATTCCTCGATAATCCTCTTGTGTAGTCAAGAAGGATTATTGAGAGGTGATTGATTAAGCTAGGATGTTCTTCGGGAATATAAGAACGGATTATTAATTGGTTCCTGTTACCTTGATTTTATATCTAAAGACAGAACAAAACATATGGTTTATCTGTGGGAGACAGATTTATCCTTTGATAGACTTTTCTGTGTGAGACAGATTTGTTTATTGTTAAAGCCTGCGATTTTGGGTCGCAACAACTCTTAATTGTGGGTGAGATCATCTAAGGGAATCAAGTACGTAGTATCCTGCTGGGATCAGAGGCGTAGGAGTACAACTGTACCTTGTATCAGTGGGAGATTGATAGGGGTTCAACTATGGTCCAGTCCGAAGTTAGCTTGTAGTAGGCTAGTGTATGTAGCGGCTTAATACAATGTGTATTCAATCTGTACTAGGTCCGGGGTTTTTCTGCATTTGCGGTTTTCCTCGTTAACAAAATTCTTGTGTATGTGTTATTTCTTTTCCGCATTATATTTTTATATAATTGAAATAATACATGTTGTGCGTTAAGATCATCAATTATCCAACCTTTGGTTTTTGATTGATATTGATTGATCCTTGGACATTGGTCTTTGGTACCGTTCAAGTTATCTCTCTTTCATAAAGACTCGCAGATTTATATTTACTTGAGTAAAGATCAAATCGAGAGATTGAGATATTAACTCCTTGAGATACGTTTATCTAGATTGAGTCTGACTGTCTAGTTGATTCTCTAACAAAGTATTTCGGAGTTAGTCCATATAGATTGCTAATCGAATTATTGGGTGGTGTTGTTAGACCCCCGCTTTTTCAATTGGTATCAGAGCAGGCAAACACGTTTAAGACCTAACAAGTCTGTGTTTGTAGCGATCTGACTCTATGGACAGTAGTGCTGTTAGAGCATTGCTCGGTTGAACCCACCAAGCGTTGGTATGTCAAGTTTGGTTGTCATATTTTAGTGAACCAAAACTCATGTTAAGAGTCGCTTGATTATGTACTAGAGTTAAACTTCGTATAGGTTAGCTTGAAAGCATTAAGATCTGAGACATTACAAGTATTGCGAAGTCTTGAAGATGTGAAGAAGCGAGGAGCTACAACAACTACAGTCATCCTTCCACTTGAGGTTAGTGATATTTGACTTGAACTGTTTCATTCCCTAACGTATCTTTCAAGTCGTGCTTATTGAAAACATAACTGCGAAGCATGTTGAACTCTAGATAGACATAGTATTAAGGAATACAATACGAGGTTTATTGCTTAACCATTAAACTTTATAGATAAGACATCACCATAATCATTTGAATGTTATTGTGATTATGTGTGGGTATAAGGTGAGGATTTCATCCTAGGGAATAATGTTTACATGTGTTCTAAGGAAGTAAGTTCATAAACTTGTTTTGTGAACCGAAAAGGAAATTGCCGGGAGTTATTGGTTTTGTTATTCATTGCATATCTTATGAACAACCAATATGTGTGATAGAGTAGAACCACTCACAACCTGTTGTGTTCTTGGTAGAACTAATTCACAAAGGCCTGACTTTTGTATTGGTAGAACTTTCATTAGTAAAACTAATCTTAAGTAATCACCTTGGTATGTATCGGTTTTGTGACTGCCATGGGAAGAGGGGAACCGATCCTTGTAAGGGGTGAAGGGAACCGATCCTTGTAAGGGGTGTAAGGGGAACCGATCCTTGTAAGGGTTGAAAGGAACCGATCCTAGTAAGGGGTGCATCTCTTGAAAGGGAACGGGATTTAACTTTAAAGTTTGAAAATCTCAATGAAGAGCATAACTTGCTGAAAGAAGAATACTCACAAAAATTGCTCACTTTCAAAAATACATTTGAGAAGAATCAGAATATTTCTGAAGCAATTGAAAGGATACATCAAGATTACAAGAAGTTTAGGAAGATACTTCTCAAAAAATACAGGGTCTTGAAGAAAAAAAAAAGAGGAGCGTGATGCTGCTCTTGAAAAAATTCTTTTGTTGGAAGAGAAACTTGTTGAATCTGATGCAAGGATTAACTCTCAACAAAAGAGTTTTGAAGAGAAAGAAGGTGTATATCTCTCGCAAGAAAAACGCCTTGAGGTTGATCTAGCTAGTTCTCTTGATAAAATCAAGACGTTAGAAGGAGAAAATTTGGACCTTAAAAAGTCAAATGAAAGCTCAAACAAGTTAACCTCAATGTTAGAAGCAAGTAGGAATCATCGTGATACACGAGGATTGGGCTATAAGGGAATAGATGCTTCAAATATTAGCAAAAAGGTAAAATTTGTTAAAGCTACAAATTCTTCTCAATCGGAGGCTTCCACTGATGACAAAGATGTTCATATTTCTTGTAAAGAAGAGAAGTCTGTCAAGAAGGCAACAACGTTGAACAAGGATAAGAAGAAGAAAACTCGTCAAGCTCCAATGCAAGAGGATCCACAAAAAGGTAACATTAAAACTCATTCGTATATATATACTAAGCATTGTTATTATTGTGGTAATATAGGACACTTGCAATGGGGATGCAAAGTTCGTAAGATGCAAGATGCACTTTATGTTGTATCAAACGGATTGACTAAGTTTTCTCCTTATAAGAACTCAGATCAATATTATCCTAAGTTTAGGAAAAATAATTATTATAATAGTTCAAATTTTGCATATCACTCAACAAGGTCGTGTCATAAAAGACCCAATTACCGAAAGAGAGATGACTTTTTAAATGCAAAAACAAGATCTGATATTCCAAATTGGAGAAAGGATGTTTCGCAAAATATTCAAAAGGACAATGATCCTAATGGTATTGTGAAGGAGAAAGCTGCTCCTGCGAAACTTAACTCTAAATGGGTCCCTAAGTCCTCCATAGCCAAGAAGGGACCAAAAGTTAGTCACGCGAATGACCTTCAGCTGTTAATTGTTGATGTCAATAATTACAAGAGTCTTCTTGAAAGGCTAAAGAAAAACCTTATGTCTGAAATCTCTAGTACTAGTAAAGGTTGTGATAATGACACTCTTCATCACAAGTCAAAGAATAAAAACAAGAGATGGAACAAGAGAAAACAAACCAAGCAAGAGGTCAAGAATGATGATTCGGTGTTAGTCACTCGTGACGAACAAGATAAGGATCAACTTAACACAACCTAGTTGTGTTAGAATGTGCATGCTCACGTTAGTGCTCAATATTTTAAAGGTGAGTAAGCATATGAAAAACTGAGCACATGATCTCTCGATTATTAAATGACTAATTAACATCTTTAGGGGGATTTATTTTCTTCTATACTCATACCTTCTCTATCTATTTTTGAGATTTTGATAGAAACTGTAATTTTGAGTTGATGATGGTGATATCTACTGATCATATATGTGTAGTTCTTGCTTTTGTGGTTAAAACGAACCAAAAATCACTGAATTCGGACATCGTATGCAAAAATTATGTCGAAAACAGTTTAGTATTGTGATCTGTCACAAGTAAGCCTTGGGAACCGATCCTAGTACACCCATAGGGAACCGATCCTAGTACCATGTCATGGTAAGGGAACCGATCCTAGTGAGATGTCCCCTTATGAAGAAGTGTAAAAACTGTTTTGCACATAATTTATTCGTCCGAACTCGGAATGACCTCATTCTTTTTGCGTCGTTTTCACAATTCAGTTTCCTATAAGATTGAGGTAATTTCAATACTTGATTTTATGCTGAATATTTATAGTGTATTGCAAAGTGATTTATGAGATGTATGTTTCGGTTTTATTACCTTAATGTTCGATCTCATATGTGTGAACCCTCATGGTTTGGGTGACTTTTTGATTTAGCAGGATTAAGTTCCAACCCAAGTAGGTAGGCTTCATCAAAGGATTATGAGGGGTTCTGATAGAAACAGTATGTGAAAAAGTCACAATATGTTGAATCGGTTTTGGTTTAGCATAAAAGCATATGTGTTTCGACGGTTTTCAACTTTTGCTTGCAATAGTTAAAACCGGTTTTCAACCTTTCTCTGGTAAAGGTTGAGGTATGTTGTTATTCTTTTTGTTTACGCATAAGGATGACAACGAGGGAAATTTCGATCTCAATTCTCCCTGGACGAAGATGCTATCATATTGGAGGAATGAATGCGATTGAGGTAACAATGTCGTTAGTTAATTGTTTTCCTGTTTAAGAAAAGCCTGAGTTTATATTATATATATGTATTGATTTTGCTTAACGAAATTTAGGTGCAATTGATTTTTATTCCATGATGTATGTGTGGATGTGTGTTTCAATTGATTCCTTTTAAGAAAAACTATTGTTATCTTACTTTATTGTGTGGTATCAATCGTTTAGGCTTATGAAACTGTGGTACAATTGATGTGTGTGATGATTCAATTGGTTCCAATTAAGAAAAAACTATTGTCATCTTGCTTTTGTATGGTTACAATGGTTTAGGCTTACAAAAGTGCGGTACAATTGTGTGTGTGATTCAATTGGTTCCGGTTAAGAAAAACCTTTGGTATTTTGCTTTGGTATTGTATCACTGGTTTAGGCTTACAAAATTACGGTGCAATTGTGATGCTTATCACGTCTTATGTTGATTCAGTTGCTTCCGGTTGAGGTGAATAATTTTGCAAGTTGATTTATATTGGTTTGTATGAATTATTTATGGCTTAACGAAATAATTTGTGTACGGGACGAGTTGTTTAGTCCAATTAGATTCCGGATAAGAAACTAAGTTAATTCTGATCTTAGTTTGTCTTATCAAAGTGAGGTTTCGGTTATTCAAGTCTAATCGAATGCCTAAACAAAGAAATACTAGTTAACTAACCTAGTATTTGGTTTGTTTGAAATTGAAAGGTCTAAGTATATGGATAATTAGAACCTGATGAGAAAAATAGAGTTTATACTTTATTTTGGTCTTATCGAATTAAGCGGTTGTTCTTGGACAATTGGTTTAGCAAAGGAACTAATGTGATTAGTCGTTTTAAGTTTGCTAAACTAAATGGGAAAAATTGTTTCGGGCAATTGTTTCCTTGGTAACATATCAAAATAAAACTACTTGTAGTTTCTGTTTTGATGTTGGTTATCAGAACATGATGTGTGGAACCCTCGTGCCTAACTCTACAGGTTTGCAAGTCTATTTATGAGATTTGTAAGATTTTTTTCGTGTTGTCCTTTATTTTTTCTTTTCTTTGTCATTTTGGTGACAAAAAGGGGGAGAAATATATGGAGTAAACAGGTGATACTGGCATTGATTTTATCTTACTAGGTATATATCAATTGGTATCGTTAGGGAAAAGAACATTGGTGCTTGAATGTTATATCTAACGAAAGAGTGAAAGCAAAGACTAAGGGGGAGTAACATGTCATATTGAGTGTATAACAAAGCCGTGCGGATTGAATATCTACCTATCTTCCTTAGGGGGAGTATTTGCTTTGTTATTATGATGTAAACAACGTCATTTTCAAGGATTGAATGTAAGCAGGTTTACTGTGATGTTGAATCGGAAATCAAGCGGTGTAATGATTTCTTGTAATTTGTTTATACATATGACGTAAGAGTTTTGCCACTAAAATTGACAAAGGGGGAGATTATTAGAGCATTGCTCGGTTGAACCCACCAAGCTTTGGTATGTCATGTTTGGTTGTCATATTTTAGTGAACCAAAACTCATGTTAAAAGTCGCTTGATTATGTACTAGAGTTAAACTTCGTATATGTTAGCTTGAAAGCATTAGGATATGAGACATTACAAGTATTGCGAAGTCTTGAAGATGTGAAGAAGCGAGGAGCTACAATAACTACAATCATCCTTCCACTTAGGGTTAGTGATATTTGACTTGAACTGTTTCATTCCCTAATGTATCTTTCAAGTCGTGCATATTGAAAACATAACTGCGAAGCATGTTGAACTCTAGATAGACATAGTATTAAGGATTACAATACGAGGTTTATTGCTTAACTATTAAACTTTGTAGATAAGACATCGCCATAATCATTTGAATACTATTGTGATTATGTACGGGTATAAGGTGAGGATTTCATCCTAGGGAACAATGTTTACATGTGTTCTAAGGAAGTAAGTTCATAAACTTGTTTTGTGAACGAAAAGGAAATTGCCGGGCATTATTGGTTTTGTTATTCATTGCATATCTTATGAACAACCAATATGTGTGATAGAGTAGAACCGCTCACAACCTGTTGTGTTCTTGGTAGAACTAATTAACAAAGGCTTGACTTTTGCATTGGTAGAACTTTCATTAGTAAAACCAATCTTAAGTAATCACCTTGGTATGTATCGGTTTTGTGACTGCCATGGGAAGAGGGGAACCGATCCTTGTAAGGGTTGAAGGGAACCGTTCCTAGTAAGGGGCGTAAGGGGAACCGATCCTTGTAAGGGGTGAAGGGAACCGATCCTAGTAAGGGGTGCAGTGCAACAGGAGAACCGATCCTTGTATCGGGTGCAACAAATTTACAGTAGAAAGGGGAACCGATCCTGTGAAGGGGTGCAACACATATAAGTTAGATACCATATATATGTGGGGAACCGATCCTAGTACCTAGTCAACCATATCTTTGGTAAGCTAGTGTGACTATTCTTAGTACTCACATGTAGGTAGAACCGAAACTTATTTTGGTAGAACCGTAAACCCATGAGTGTGATTGAATGTTTGGTTTGATGAATCACATAGTTCTTGAAAGTCAGATGAACCAATTCTAAACTTGTTTGCAAGTGTGGCAAATCGGTTTCAAGGTTGTAAGTGAGAAAGAGAACTTACAAAGTAAAGATGTCGACAAACTTTTAACACGTGCTGAGAATATTTATTTTTATAATTGTTCAAAGATATTCCTTAAAGGCTAAATGTAAGAGATTCCCAGAATCGAAACATAAGTAAGTTAAGAATCTTTTAATTAAGGTTATTAATTTATCTTGGAAGGAAATTATGGAATTAGTAATATGCATTTGCTAATTAAGATTTTCCAAGAGATTTCGATTATATTTTTGGACAGAGTATTTCCAGGAATTATGAAAACCG
Source organism: Papaver somniferum (assembly GCF_003573695.1). Lineage (NCBI taxonomy): Eukaryota > Viridiplantae > Streptophyta > Magnoliopsida > Ranunculales > Papaveraceae > Papaver > Papaver somniferum. The sequence goes on from NC_039366.1 coordinate 45,480,070, forward strand.
AATCTGTGCATTTATGAATATCTTGAGAATATTTTCGGTTTTGGAAATTCCTTGGTGTCCAAACTTCCTTGTTTATAAATACTCGAAGTTTGCCTTTCTAGCAAACCAATCCTTCGTAACAACTTGACTTCCTCTTTTGTCATTGTTACTGGTGTAGCCGCCTATCAGAGAGGAGAGTAATCTAATTAGGTGAAATCTCTTACGGCCGCTCGTTTTAAAGTCTTCTTTGGGATTGAGAAGCTCTAGCGCGACCCGTTGGTGGGAAACTAGATAATTGCGGTTTATCTTTGTTTTCGATTGATTTGATTGACTAACGGTGGTTGAAATCTGATTGCACCTAGTTTGTTTATGTTTTAGAATCTTCTCTTCTGATATAAGATTCACTCAAACTAGTTCAGAGTTTCGACATGGATCTTTAGACTGTTGTTAGATCTAAAGACGATCTTGTGATAATCCATTGTTAACAGACTCCGTTCTATGCGTGATTTATCACAAGAGATTCAAGTGATTGTGTGCAGGTGTTTATTGAAGATTAAAGAATATTTGAAGACAAAGAAGATATTGAAGATCTGACTTGGGTTTTATAATATTTGGTGTGCACAATACTTCTTTGGGAAAAGAGGATCCAATTAATAATCAGTTTATCCTTATGGTCGATTGGATTGATTAACTGAGTAGATCGACATCAACACGGTTCCTTTGGGATTAAAGGTGTTGTTGTCTTAATCTTAACCGATTACCTTTGGGTGATTGAACATAAGATAGATTTAGACCTGACGAAGGAGTTTATGTTAAGATAAACGGAAGAGCCTCTGTCCGACTCATATCACTTGGTTGAATAGAGTTGTTACCAAACATATTTGTTGTTCCTTTACTGTTTGGAACACGAACCAAAGGGATTGTTCCAAGTACGTGACTTATTCATAGGTCGGAGGCGTGGGAATACAGACGGAACTAGGTGAACTATAGGGTTAGTTACTTGGTCTCAACTATACGAAGTTAGGTGTAATTTTGTGTAGCGGCTTAATCCTGAGAGTATTCAGTTCTGGACAAGATCCCGGGGTTTTTCTGCATTTGCGGTTTCCTCGTTAACAAAATCTTGATGTGTCATTTACTTTATATTTCCGCATTATAATTTTTTTATTATAATTAAAGTAAATCACACAAACGTTAATCTCATATTACTTGATAAGTGAATCCTATTGTGTTTGGTTAAGTCCGAACCTTTTTATCAAGTAACACACTTTGTTATCGTATTGTCTCGATCTCGTATCCATAGACGATCACACGAAGTGTGAACCGATTAGTTGTATTGTCTCGATCTCGTATCCATAGACAATCACTTTCGGGGAAAAGACTTATAGGTCGGAAAAGTTTTAGCTTGAGGTATATTTGGGTACCCTCGCCTTTTCAAGTGCTATCTCAATAAACGCACCACCAGATCCAGGGATTTCAGAATTCTCTTCCATGACTGATTTAATAAAATATGTAGATGAAATTCTATCTAAACCTCCACCAGGTTTAAAATACCTTGAAATGTTCTCAGGGCTTGAAAAGAAGCTTGAGAGCTTATCTCTTGATGTTAAGTTATACCTCCAGAAAGAGCAAGAATCTCTTGACAAGTTAAATCAAGTTATGCTGAATAATATTCATGTTGAGGTTGATATTGATTTACTAATCAATGAGAGCAATACTCATCCTATGTGTAATCCAATTAGTTGTAATAAACTAAATGAATTACAAGATGAGTTTAAATCTCAATCATCTGAGTGTATCACCTCACAGCATGAATTGATTCGTTGCTCAATTCCTGATACTTCCTATCAAGATAGTAGTATTGTCTTATTTTATGAAGAATCTAGGATGTATCTTTTTATCCAAAGAGTTTCCCTTCGCAGTACTAAAAACTATCTGCAGAAACTGTCTTTTATAAGTTGGAAAACAAGAAATCAGAAACACAAATCTTTTTGGGTTCTCTTGAAGTTCTTTGATAGAATTACAAAAACAGTTGCTTGGGTGTTTCTCAACACTACAAGATTTAAGAGTTGTTGGAAAGAAACTCTTTCCTGGTGCCATGATGAGTAATACATTGTTCACCTCAACATAACTTGTTTGTGTTGAAAGTGAATCCTCACCAAGAAATGCCCTGCTATGTATACGGTGAAGGAAGCACAACAACTGGGGCGCACAGATTATATTCGATAAGGCTGTAGAATTCAAATGGACTTTTCTAAAAAGGTATGTCTATAAACTTGAGCAAGTTTTATGTTTTGATTACTTATAATGATCCATGTACCTTGATTATCGTTCATTTCTACCTAACTTGATCCATGTTTAAGATTCTTAAATGTTCAGGTTTGAAAACATTAGTTCGAGATGTTTGGACTTCATGGTACACATGAAAAGTATGTATAACATCATTTAAAACCAAAATCCAGGGGTTTAAGTTCGCAAACCCAGTTTGCAAACTTCTTCAGGATACGGAAATTCGTTTGCAAACCCGTATACATACTTGACGTCAATATTCGGTAAACTGTTTTGGCTGTAACTTCTTCGCCCGAACTCGGATTGACCTCATTCTTTTTGAACTCTCTTCCTCTTTGAATTATATTCAAAATGGAGTTGAGAAACCTTGAATTTGGATGAGTTAAGATTGGTATTTGTCCTGTCTCTTGTTTTGAGTATTTTGCTCCGTTTCGTTGCACTTGTTTCACTTCTCTTGAACTTGGGAACTTGGATTCTTGGAGTACTAGTCTTCTAAAATAATTTTTAGCTTTTACAAGAATGTTTTTGGGGAATAACAAAGAAGGAAGTTCAAGAATGGAAAGTAGTACGCAGTGCTATGGAATTCTTGAATGTTCACAATCATCCTGTGTGAACTATGGTGTATGGTCGTTAATGAATTTGTATGTTCTTCTTTGAAAATCTTTTTATAAGCCTTTGGTAGTTATTCTTGGTATAAATCCGGGCAAAAAAGATTGATTCTACTCTCTAAGGACAAATCATCTTATATGTGCATTACGAGTTTGTCTTGATGCCTAGGAAACTTCTTATGAGAATTTATTCTTGTTTTTGAGAAGGATTACTAGAGTTTGGAATAACCTTTACTGTGTCTACACATAGCTATGTCCAACGTTTTCATCTTCATTTTTTTAGGTTTATTGATATTAAAAATTCTAAAAATATTTGGAGGATGATGGTTATTGTAGTATTGATTTGTTTGATTTTTAAGTATTCCAATATTTTTATGGGATATGTATTGTTTGCGTCCGTAAACTTGAATGTCCCATATTGTTGTCAAAAGTAAAGTCGTTCATGAATTGGTATTCGTATTAATGAAATGACGAATGGACTTTTGACAAATACAAAAGTTATGCCTATGCAATCATTTATTTGATGGAAAATAGGATGAAATCTTTTGTTTGACAAGGATAAAGTCTATTATGTCATTATGCACATAGTGATGGAAACATAGAATGGATCCTTGTATGTTATCCACAGTTTTGATCTTCATTGATCTATCCTTTGTATACCGTGAAAGCTCCATTGTGTGTCTTATGTCGAGCACCTTACAACTAAGTCGATTTATGTTGGCTTTGTTGGTTGTTCCATGAGATGCTATATGTTGAGCATTAGGAACTAAATTAATCAACTACTCCCTCCGTCCAATTATTAAGTGACCTAGTTCAAGTTTGCACAATTTTTAAGGCAAGTAAGGGAAAATAGTATTTTTAAGCATATTTTACAATTATACCCTTATGAATAATAATTAGTGAAATTTTGAAATGATTTGTCTCTGAAACTACATAACGGATGTTCGTAAACTTTATATCATTGAAAAACATTTTAAAACACCTACGTAACGAATATAAATATGCCTATCAAATTATGCATATTTCATACATTTCTTATAATCAATTACAAGGATAATTTAAGAAATATCTCCTTGTTTAGTGATATAGGTCACTTAACAGTGGGACAAAATCTAAAAGTAAATAGGTCACTTAATAGGGGGACGAAGGGAGTAGTTTGGTTATTTAGTTTGTACTCCATAAGTTTTCTTTCTTTCTTATGTTGAGTACATGTACGGTTAAGGTTGTCATATTCTATGATAAACTTAGTCGGGGTTCCATAAGTTCTCTTATGTTGATCCCAAAACAATTAAATTGATTACTTCGGTGATTAGTTTGGTTGTGTATTCCAATTATATTAATTATAGGTTCTCTTGTAATTAATCTAGTTGACTTTTCATATATTCCACAAGTCTTTGTGTTGAGTATATGAATGGATATACTAATCATGTTCTATTGGTTAATGTAGTCATGTATATTCCGTAAGGTTTTCCTTATGTTGAGTATATGAACGGTTAAGTTAGTCATCTCCGTGTGATTAACTTAGTCGTAGCTCCGTAAGTTTACTTATGTTGAGCACAATCAATTAAGTTGATCACTTTTGTGGTTTGATTTAGTTGCGTATTCCAATTAAATTAATCATGAGTTTACTTGTGATTAATTTGGTTGAGCTTTGGATATAGAAAATCATTTCTATGTTTTTTGGTGTCCAATTTAAAATCCTTCTTTTCTTTCGAAATTAAGGTCGCTCTTGTTGTTCTTTCGGGAATGACATCAAATGGGGGAGAGTTCTCTCGATTTCTCTCATTATTATTTCTATGGATCTTCAACAATGGTGAAGCTAAACTGACAACCTTTGGGATCATTGGAGTACTTGGAAGGACGAAGATTTCAAGGAACGTTGAAGATTAGAATATGGAATAGGAGCCACTAAAGTTTATCTTTTTCGTATTCCATATGTATTAATAGTTTTGTCACTAAAATTGACAAAGGGGGAGATTGTTAGAGCATAGCTCGGTCGACCTCGCATGCGTTGCTATATCAAGCATGTTTGTCAATGTTAGTGATCAAAACTATAAGTCTTGATTTCTAGCCTATTAGCTAAGTCTTGGACTAGGATAGAAAAGTGTAGTTGAGCTCAAGGACTTCATGGCGATTCAACGACGAAGATCTACACAAGGAACTGTGGAAATTCATTAACAAAAAGGTATGTGAAAACTTGAACTTATCTATCACTCAAAAGTTTATCTATTCTATCTCCTACTTCTTATGAGACAAAAGTCGTATGCTATATAGACTAGATCATACACATTTGATATTTCGAGTTGAGTATTCAATGCCTATCTTTTTCTCGAAATCATGTTGGTAAAGCGTTTCGCTTTGATCAAGTTTATCTTCACCTAGTGACGCAAGTCATGAAAAGTTTCAATCACTTTGAGAATTGCTCTGACGTGAATCAGTCTGTGAATGACGGCTACATAGCGTCCTCTGAGAATGTCTCAATGGTTGGAATTAGAGTTTAGATTACATAACCAAGTAATCCTTGAACCGAAGTTTTCGAACTTTGTTGATCAAGAGAAATCGGTAGGATTGTTGAATTGGCCTTGCCAAGTCCGCGAACTGACAAAAGTTTTCATACCGAAAATTTCTGCTGGGATTTTTCCAAAACTCGTTTGTGTGCTAAGTCCACGAACTGGCGGAAGTTCTCGACCGATAATTTCTGCTGAGTTTGGAAAACTCAACCGATTGAACTTAATTCCGCGAACTTGTTTGTGAGTTTAAGTGGTTATGATCTAAAGATGTGCTCTGAACATGTTACATTAAATTACTAAGGAATGCTTTTGCAACTCGTGGCTATAATGTTCATGAGCCGATTCAATCGAATCGAATCATCTTTGTTTCAATTGTGTCTTGTGTAGTACATGAGATCTCATAGCAATTGAACAACTCTTAACTAGTTCATTTGAAGTCAATTGGACTAGTTATGGTGAAGAAGAACCAGGTTAATATGAGATGCTCATATGGTTAACCTTTTGGTTACTATGTTGAACCAACATATGCGTACACATTTGGGCATGGTTTTCACGAACCCAGTAAATGTTTACCAAGTGTGTATGACAAGCTATGTTTTTCGATCTAACGGTTGAGAAATATTAGCTTGAATCTAAATCAGGTTTTCATCTAACGGTAAATATGGATTGCTTTGTACCTAAGGTAAAACCCTGATTTGAAATGCTATATATAGGGGACTTCTAGATAGAGAAAAACTTAATCCCCACACGTCTGTGTGATACTAGTGCGCTCGCTAGAGTCGATCTCCATTAACCTTTGATTTTCTTCTCTAAAATCAGGTTAACGACTTAAAGACTTCATTGGGATTGTGAATCCAGACCGATACTACTTTTATCGTAGTTGTGTGACCTGATCTTTCATTTTCTATCGTATGATTACAATCAATTGATTGGCTTGATATCGTGAGAGTTCTCCGATAGGCAAGATAAAGAAGTCACAAACATCTTCGTCTCACTATTTGTGATTCCTCGATAATCCGCTTGTATAGTCAGGAAGGATTATTGAGAGGTGATTGATTAATCTAGGCTGTTTTTCGAGAATATAAGACCGGATTATCAATTGGTTCCTGTTACCTTGATTTTATATCTAAAGACGGAACAAAACCTAGGGTTTATCTGTGGGAGACAGATTTATCCTTTGATAGACTTTTCTGTGTGAGACAGATTTATCCTTTGATAGACTTTTCTGTGTGAGACAGATTTGTTTATTGTTAAAGCCTGCGATTTTGGGTCGTAGCAACTCTTAGTTGTGGGTGAGATCAACTAAGGGAATCAAGTACGTAGTATCCTGCTGGGATCAGAGGCGTAGGAGTACAACTGTACCTTGTATCAATGGGAGATTGATAGGGATTCAACTACGGTCCAGTCCGAAGTTAGCTTGTAGTAGGCTAGTGTCTGTAGCGGCTTATTACAGTGTGTATTCAGTCTGGACTAGGTCCCGGGGTTTTTCTGCATTTGCGGTTTTCCTCGTTAACAAAATTCTGGTGTCTGTGTTATTTCTTTTCCGCATTATATTTTTATATAATTGAAATAATACAGGTTATGTGTTAAGATCATCAATTAAACAACCTTTAGTTTTTGATTGATATTGATTGATCCTTGGACATTGTTCTTTGGTACCGTCCAAGTTATCTCTCTTTGATAAAGATTCGCAGATTTCTATTTGCTAGAGTAAAGATCAAATCGAGAGATTGAGATATTAACTCCTTGAGATACGTTTATCTAGATTGAGTCTGACTGTCTAGTTGATTCTCTAGCAAAGTATTTCGGAGTTAGTCCATATATATTGCTAATCGAATTATTGGGTGGTGTTGTTAGACCCCCGCTTTTTCAAATGGCTTTGACGAAAAATGGTTTGTGAATGACAACTATATAACGTCCTCTAAGAATGTTTCAATGATTGAAATGAGAGTTTAGATTCCATAACCATGGAAGGATATAAACATTGTGTGGTAACAAATATGTGTGTAAGTCCTTATTCCTTGAACCAAAGTATGCGTACTTTGTTGCTCAGGAAAACCGAAACTAGAGTCCGCGTACCAAGTCCGCGTACTGTCGGAAGTTCTCATCCCGAGAAATTTTGCTGGAGTTTGTAAACTAAAAACAAACTTATTTCGGGTACTTAAGTCCGCGTACTTAAGTTGGTTATTTTCTGAAAATGATTATTTGTGAACTTAAACTTATATAAACTAAGGAATGCATAATTGCAAACCGTGGCTATAAAGTTCATGAATTTGATTCGAGTGAATCAAATCGTTTTTGTTTCAATTGTGTCCATTATAAAGATCTAAGCAATTGAACAACTCTCTAACTAGTTCACTTGAGTCATTTGAACTAGTTGTGGTAAAGAAGATTATGGTTGATATGAAAGTGCTCATACGGCTAACCATTTGGTTAACTATTGTTGAACCAACTAAATGTACATGTTTGGGTACGGTTACGCAAACCTAAAAACATGCATTTCATTTGTGTGTAACAAGCCAAGTGTTAGAGAATAGCTCGGTCAACCTCGCATGCTTTGCTATCTCAAGCATGATTGTCAATGTTAGTGATCAAAACTATAGGTCTTGATTTCTAGTCTATTATAGCTAAGTCTCGGACTAGGATAGAAAAGTGTAGCTGAGCTCAAGGACTTCATGGAGATTCGTCATACAACGATGAAGATCTACTCAAGGAACCGTGGAACTTCATCAACAAAAAGGTATGTGGAGACTTGAACTTATCTATCACTCAAAAGCCTATTTATTCTATCTCCTACTTCTTATGAGACAAAAAGTCGTATGCTATATAGACTGGATCATACACATTTGATATTTCGAGCTAAGTATATCTCACATATATATATCTCGAAATCATGTGTTGGTAAAGCATTTCGCTTTGATCAAGTTTATCTTCACCTAGTGACGAAAGTCATGAAAAGTTTCAATCACTTTGAGAATTTCTCTGACGCGAAACGGTCTATGAATAACGGCTATATAACGTCCTATGAGAGTGTCTCAATGGTTGGAATTAGAGTTTAGATTACATAACCATGTATTCCTTAATCCGAAGTTTTCGAACTTTGTTGATTGAGAGAAACCAGAGGAATTGGCTTTGCCAAGTCCGCGAACTGACGGAAGTTCTCGACCGAGAATTTATTCTGGGTTTTCCAAAAACTCGTTTGTGTGCTTAGTCCGCAAACTCAGACCGCGAACCTAATCCGCGAACTGGCAGAAGTTCTCTTGCCGAGAATTTCTGCTGAGTTTGGAAAACTCTGTCGGTTAACTTAAGTCCGCGAACTTGTTTGTGAGCTTAAGTGGTTATGATCTAAAGATGTGCTCTGAACATGAAACTTAAATTACTAAGGAATGCTTTAGGCAAACCGTGGCTATAAAGTTCATGAGACAATTCAATCGAATCGAATCATCTTTGTTTCAATTGTGTCTTGTGTAGTTACATAAGATCTCATAGCAATTGAACAACTCTCTAACTAGTTCATCTTGAAGTCATTTGAACTAGTTATGGTGAAGAAGAACAAGGTTAATATGAAATGCTCATATGGTTAACCATTTGGTTACTATGTTGAACCAATACACTGGTACACGTTTGGTCACGGTTTTCACAAACCCAGTAAACGTATACCTCAAGTTTGTGTGACAAGTTAAGTTTTCTATCTAACGGTTGAGAAATATTAGCTTGAATCTAAATCAGGTTTTCATCTAATGGTGAATATGGGTTGCTTTGTAACCAAGGAAAAACCCTGATTTGAAGGCTATATAAAAGAAACATCTAGCATTGGGCAAAACTAATCCCCACACGTCTGTGTGATACTAGTGCACTCGCTAGAGTCTATTCTCCTTTAACCTTTGGTTTTCTTCTTCTAAAACCAGGTTAACGACTTAAATACTTCATTGGGTTTGTTAAGCCAGACCGATACTACTTTTATCGTAGTTGTGTGATCTGATCTTGCATCTTCTATCGTACGAGTACAATCTTTGATTGGCTTGAGATCGTGAGAGTTCTCCGATATGCAAGATATAAAAAGTAATATCAAACACCTTCGTCTCATTTTTTGTGATTCCACGACATCTTGTTTCGCTAGTCGATTAAGATTGTTGTGAGGTGATTGATTAATCTAGGCCGTTCTTCGGGAATATAAGTCCGGATGATCAATTGGTTCATGTTCACCTTGATTATTATCAAAAGACGGAACAAACTCTTTTAGGGTTTATCCGTGGGAGACAAATTTATCCTTTGATAGACTTGTCTGTGTGAGACAGATTTGTTTATTGTTTAATCCTGTGAGTTTGGGTCGTAGCAACTCTTAGTTGTGGGTGAGATCAGCTAAGGGAATCAAGTACGTAGTATCCTGCTGGGATCAGAGGCGTAGGAGTGCAACTGTACCTTGAATTAGTGGGAGACTGATTGGGGTTCAACTACGGTCCAGTCCGAAGTTATCTTGTAGTAGGCTAGTGTCTGTAGCGGCTTAATACAGTGTGTATTCAATCTGGACTAGGTCCCGGGGTTTTTCTGCATTTGCGGTTTCCTCGTCAACAAAACTTCTGGTGTCTGTGTTATTTCTTTTCCGCATTATATTTTTATATAATTGAAATAATATAGGTTGTGCGTTAAGATCATCAATTGGAAATCCAACCTTTGGTTGTTGATTGATATTGATTGATTCTTGGACATTGGTCTTTGGTACCGTCCAAGTTATCTCTCTTTGATAAAGACCCGCAGATTTCTATTTGCTTGAGTAAAGATCAAATCGAGAGTTTGAGATATTAACTCCTTGAGATAATTTTATCTAGATTGAGTCTGACTGTCTAGTTGATTCTCTAGCAAAGTATTTCGGAGTTAGTCCATACAGATTGCCTAAACGAAATATTGGGTGGTGTTGTTAGACCCCCGCTTTTTCAATTGGTATCAGAGCAGGCAAACACGGTAAACCTAACAAGTTTGTGTTTGGTCGTTCCTTATAAATTTCCCCATGGGAAATTTCTTCGGGAAGCTTGGTTCTGGCATCTGTAACGCACGCTAGAATTCCTTAAATATTGTTCAGAGATTATTATGGTTAAAACCCTTGGGTTCTCATGATAATCTCACTTCATCTAAAAGGGAAAATTTAGATGTTAAGAATCAATCAGAAGGAATAAATAAAAATAAGGAAAGATTGAAGAAACGCTCAATAGCCCAAGGATATGGAACCTCATTAGGTTAACTCTTGATCTCTTTGGGGAATACTATCGTAATGGATCCGTTGATAAAGATCTGGTCCATGCGTTCGAAGGCGTAAATTCTTAGAAAAACTTAAATCCATTAAGTTTAAGAATCATTCCGAAAAGGGTTCTGTATGTGTTAATTTAGTTAATACTGAACAACCCAGAAATCGGAGGCATCCTTCTTCTGACCAGAACAAACGAAGGATAGAATTCTCTAAATGCGCTGAATATCATCATTACTTTGATTATACCACAACGAATGTTCACACATATCAACCAGAAATGTCGCATGAGTATATGACTACATTGACAGATCGCGACGTGTCTGTTGTGTAGGCTGGCATTGGACACACCAAATCACCCATGGCGGAAAGGGAACTTTTTTAGACACTTTGGTTTGTTTATGTATCCATAATGTGTGACCAGATAGTACTATATGGCACACTAACCATACACGTAGGTATTAAGAAATGGACACATTTGGTTAACATGACATGATAGTACTATATGGCTCCACAACTAGGGGTGAGCATAAAAACCGTAACCGCGGATTTGACCCGTATCCGTCCGCAAAATTGCGGATTTCACCCAGACCGCAAGATGTATGGGCCGGACACGGGTGGAGTTCTCAAATCCGCACGCGGTGCGGTTGCGGTTGTCTTTTAAAAACCGCGGATTACCTGCACCGTTGGGTAGTAAAGTAAAACTAGTAAGCCCATAACTCAAATTGAAAAACTTAAGATATATTTCTTGCTCTTGAAAACTTATGATTCATCTTTATTCGCAGTTGAAAAAGTAACTTCTTAGATTTGTCATTTGGAAGGAACACCGAGTGAAGAAATTATAATTAGATTTCCGAGATAAACTGATTAGACAAAGTTTGCTGGAGCTACAAGTGACTGACTATACTAGAGCTGTTAGTGGGCTTGGCCGAAATGGAACATTTTCTGCTCTAAAATTAGTGGGCTTGGCCTAACAAATCCGCGGTTAATCCGCAACCGGCCCGTACAATCCGCGGATCCGCGGATGTAAAATCTGCGGGTGATTGGGCCGGTCACGGTTTGATTTTTCAAATCCGCAACTTTGACGGTTTGGTTGCGGGTGACCCCTAATCCGCAACCGTCCGTCCGTTGCACACCCCTATCCACAACTTATCTTATTTTTTGGTTTGTTATATGGACACACAAAAACTTTGCTATGTGTCCAAAACCATTGGGCTTATTGGAAATTTTCCTATCATGAATTCCAGTTAGTTGTAGGGGTGTGCAACGGACGGACGGTTGCGGATTAGGGGTCACCCGCAACCGAACCGTCAAAGTTGCGGATTTGCAAAATTGAACCGTGACCGGCCCAATCACCCGCGGATTTAACCTTTGCGGATCCGCGGATTGTACGGGTCGGTTGCGGATTAACCGCGGATTTCACTCTTGGAATTTAAAAGATGACACAGCATTATAGCCAAACTTCGCATAGCAATCTCCAACATGCAAGATTGAATAAGCGTGGAGAACTGGCATTTATGGCCCATTAATCATGCATTATGCATGTTCAGAACTTGTCTAGCTGCATGGGCCAGGGACGTCCAGCCAACTAGCTAACTGACGAGTGACGTCCAGTTAATTTGGTAGTTGCCTAGTTGGTACACTTATTATTTTATTAATATACATAGCTGGGCTTAGTGACCAACTCGGGCTTATGGCTAGCAAAGCTGGGCTTCTGCGGTGCGGGTGAATCCGCGGTTTTCAATATTCAACCGCACCCAAACCGCTAAAACGTGCGGATTTGAGAATCCCATCCGTGTCCGGCCCATACGTTTTGCGGTTTAGGTGAAATCCGCAATTTTGTGGACGGATACGGGTCAAATCCGTGGTTCCGGTTTTTATGCTCACCCCTAATTAGTCGTGAATTTGGACAAAAACTGGGACATGAATCGAGTTGAAGAAGGACACTTATTGCCATTGAATATATGATTAATGGAGAGGAATCGAGTTGAAGAAGAAGACTTATAGCCATTGAATATATGATTAATGGAGAGGATTTCGAGTTTTGAAATGAAAAGGTTAGAAGTTAAAGTAATCAGATACTCGAGTTTGTAGTGTTTTGTCAAGCTCTAAAGTCTAAATTGAGTATTCAAGTTTACCGAGGAATAAATATGTTCTGCGTCCGGTTGACATCCCTCTGAGGTGTAACCTTAAATTATTTTTATGTTGCATTATTGTCCTGCAATTTTTTAGCAACAAAAATAACATTGGTAGGAAAGCTATGCCTATACGAGACCAAAACACCAAATTTGGGTTTAATTTACATAATTCTGATGGTTAAATCAAATTAAATCAACACAGAATATTCATATTAAAGGAGTTTGAAATGAAAATATATTTTTTCTAAAAACAAAATACTTAACTCATTAAGCAAATAATATCTCTAGTTTTATGTTGTTACATCTACAACTAAACAACAACAACTTGAACACCAGCAAATAATATCTCTAGTTTTATGCAGTGGCAATTAGATAAGATTACATAATCATCATTAAGTTGTTACGTCATTCAAATACCTATACATAATCATCCAAGACTCTCTGCAACAGCTCCAAGCAGTCTAGCATCTGACAACTATTTTTTCAGCAAATGAACTCATATCCTGATTTTCCTGGATTACAAAATGAAGGAAATTAGTGAATAGGCCTAAAAACCTGCAACATGAATAATATTGAATATATCATAGATTTGATAATGAAGAGTATTGATTACACTCGGGAGAAATTGTGACATATGAGTGCTTCACTCAAGTCGAATATATTAAAAGGCGAGAAGAGGACTGTAATGCGAATGGTGGTGGTAACGAAACAAATCCGACCACAATTAACACAATGGTCAACAAACATACCCAATAATCTGTCTAAACGACAATCAAAACACGGCAAACATTTTGGAAAAAACAAGACACTTTATATTTCAAATATAGTAGGAACAGGACACCAATGTCAGATGATATTTTACAAATAAGAACACGACACTAGTGTCAGATGTAGTCTATCCGTTTTTGACAACAATGTTGTGAGACAGACATCCCTTTGGCATATAGTAGCTCAAAGGATTCAATTCAAATCCTTGATTTACGACAATCTTATTTATGTGATACTCAAACAAAATTGCAGCCTATTTCCAGGCTTTACTCTTATTGCCTTCATCTCAAATGTTAAGTTCGCAAGACTGAAAGCATATACTAAGCCGTGACTACATGACTCTTAAGGTTCACATCTTTAACTTATATGTCAGATCATGTTTAGTAACTTGAATTATTTGAACTACATCAGATATACACTCATTCATGTGTTTCCTAATTCATGTGTTTGGGTGAAAATTATCAATAACTACTGAAAGGAATACACATACGTACCTGGAGGATCACAAAAAATATCAGAACCAAAAGAGTTGGAGTGTCATTTTGGTTTGCTTATAAAGAAACCCCGACATTCAGGTCGAAAGTAATCATCTCGTGATTCGTTACCCAAGTCTTTTGGATCTACACCCGACAAGGTATGATCATTCTGAGGAAGAATTACTATACTAAATTCCTCGTCGTTTCCATCATCATAAGTAACTGTAATTTTTCAGAGGTGTCATGAAAACAATAGACCTTGTCTTATTAAGTTGGTCTTGGACATAAAATACCTGCCTAGCTTGTGACCCTAAAATGAAAGTGTTAGAGCATTGCTCGGTCGAACTCGCATGCGTTGCTATCTCAAGCATGTTTGTCAATGTTAGTGATCAAAACTATAAGTCTTGATTTCTAGTCTATTATAGCTAAAGGTCTCGGACTAGGATAGAAAGTGTAGTTGAGCTCAAGAACTCCATGGCAATCATCATACAAGACGAAGGACAACTCAAGGAACTGGTGGAACTTCATCGACTAAAAGGTATGTGGAGACTTGAACTTATCTATCATTCAAAAGTCTATTTACTCTATCTCTTATTCTTGAGTTATATACATTTGCTATTTCGAGCCGAGTTTAACTCGCCGATCTGTTTCTCGAAATATGTGTTGGTAATATTTCGCTTTAGCCAAATTCACTTTTACCTAGTGACGAATGTCATGTTATGTTCCAATCACTTTGAAAATTGCTCTGATGAAAAATGGTCTGTGAATAACGGCCATATAACGTCCTCTGAGAATGTTTCAATGATTGAAATGAGAGTTTAGATTATATAACCATTGATGGATATAAGCATTGTTGTGGAAACATATATATGTATAAGTCCTTATTCCTTGAACCGAAGTTTGCGAACTTTGTTGATCAAGAGAAACGGAATGTGGTGTGAGCCAAGTCCACGAACTAGGGGAAGTTCTCGACCCGAGAATTTCTGCTGGTCTTTCCGTGAACTTAAGTCCGCGAACCTAGTCCGCAAACTTGAGTAGGTTATATCTAAAAACGGTTGTTCTTGAACTCATGTTTAAATAAACTAAGGAATGCTTTTGCAAACCGTGGATACAAAGTTCATGAACCGATTCGAGTGAATCAAGTCGTTTTTGCTTCAATTGTGTTTTATGTAGTTACATAAGATCTAAGCAATTGAACAACTCTCTAACTAGTTCATTTGAGTCATTTGAACTAGTTATGGTAGAGAAGAATATGGTTGATATGAAATTGCTCATATGGCTAACCATTTGGTTAACTATTGTTGAACCAACAAATGTTCATGTTTGGGAACGGTTACATACACTAGTATATAAATGGCCTTTAGCCACGCCAGATATAAATTTCCCTGTCACGCCTTTTTGGTTTTCGCGTGTCTATAGGGTATAATTTTACCCTATAGACACGCCATGTTAAATGTGCGTGTTAATATAAGTGCTTTCAGCCATGCCAGGGATAGTAGCGTGTCAAAATATCAACCGTTTAGTCACGTTAACTATAAATTTTTGATTGGGCGTGTTTATAGACCAGTTTATGGCCACATTAGGTAGTTGTGGCGTGTCCAAAAGGTTAGTCACGCCATTTAAGGTGTGGTTTTAAAATTGGTTCATTAGACACGCCAGTATATGCGTGTCCATAGTGTACGATTGATTGCCACGCCAGTATATGTGTGTCCATAGTATACGATTGATTGACACGCCAGTATAAGCATGTCCATAGTGTACGATTTATAGACACGCCAATATATGCGTGTCCATAGTGTACGATTTATAGACACGCTAGTATATGCGTGTCTATAGCGCACGATTTATAGACACGCCAAATTCAAAGTGTGGCCAAAAAGTTTTTCTTTGGACACGCTAGGTTCTATAGACATGCCGGTTTTATAGCGTGGCTAAAAAGTTCATTTTGAAAAAATTAATAAAAAGCTTTTGCCAATATTCGAACACATGACCTCGAAGGAGTTGGGTAACATATCAATCCACCAAGCTGCCCATCTTTAAATGTTTAAAATTAGTGTTTTGAAAAAACTAAACTGGTTCAACTACTCAACATTTTAATAAACACGTCAAATTCAAAGTGTGGCCAAAAAGTTCCTTTTTTGGACACGCTATTATATGTGTGTCCATAGTGTGCGTTCTATAGATATGCCGGTTTTATAGCGTGGCTAAAAAGTACGTTTTTAAAAAATTAATAAAAAGCTTTTGCCCATATTCGAACGCATGACCTCGAAGGAGTTAGGTAACGTATCAATCCACCAAGTTGCCCATCTTTAGATGTTTAAAATTAGTGTTTTGAAAAAAAACTAAACTGGTTCAACTACTCAACATTTTAATAAACACTCGAAATTCAAAGTGTGGCCAAAAAGTTCCTTTTTTGGACACGCTATTATATGTATGTCCATAGTGTGCGTTCTATAGACACGCTGGTTTTATAGCGTGGCTAAAAAATTCGTTTTGAAAAAATTAATAAAAAGCTTTTTCCCATATTCGAACGCATGACCTCGAAGGAGTTAGGTAATGTATCAATCCACCAAGCTGCCCATCTTTAGTCTGCATAAAACAAAAAATGCCAATTAGACCCCAAATAACGATCTCAAAGTTTGGTGACCTACCAATACCTACCTTAATAGCAATTCTGAGAGAAGTAAAGGCAATAATGAGGATTAGGTGTTGAAAATAGATCTTGACTGGGTAATGATGTTCATTAGGGTGAAGAGGGTACGCATGGCTTTGAATGGGCATGGTAAACAAAGAGACATGACAGTTAACTAAGCGTCATAAATGAAATTGAAGGGGTACTTAGCAGAGGGGTTAATATTTTCAAGGTAGAGGAAAAGTTTAGCAAATTAGTTTGAGAGAATGGCAGATTTTCCTGGCCAAAATCCATCAAACTCCGATGATAATCATCCCGTTGTTCCACCAGAAATGCCTGAATATTCCCAAGCCAAAACACTTCTCCCTTCTTTGAGTGTGATTGAGTTGCAGAAATTGAGAGATGAAGCACAATCAGAGATTGATCGTCGTGTTCAAGAGAAATTACGTCAAAGAGAAGAAGAAGAAGAAGCTGCTCGTATCCGAAAAGATCGAAGAATCGAGGCTCTCTACACTGCATGGCTACCCAAATTCTTAGAATGACAAAGTAGAAAAGATGAGGAAAAGGCAGAGAGGCATGCCAAATCCCCAAGATATGGAAGTGCAACAGAGAGTGATTCCGAGGCTTATGATGAATTTGAATATGCTGTGGAGGAAGTGAACACCAGTGACCTTGAATCTGATGTTGCAGAGGATAAATGCAAGATGGATGCTTATCATGATGAGATATTGAAGAGCCGATTCGAGTATGAACTTTCCAATCCCAAAATATTTGCACGCACCATGAAAGAAGGTGAGCCAACCAAGGTAAGGGTAAGCAGACGAATTTCCATGGTAGATGATGAGGAAACTGAGAGTGACGAGGATGGAGAATATGAGGACAGTGATGAAGCATCGTCATCCAGTGGAACATCACCTTCTTTATCTGACAGTGATGATGGTGAACGTTATGAAGATGAAGGATGGGATACCGACGAAGATGATTGGTGGTAATCTCTTCAGAATTACCAGGAAAAGCTAGTTTTGCAGGCTTTGAAAAAAGCTTGAAAACGATCAACAAGTTTTTAACAAAACAGTTTTTCTGGTAATTTTTTTCCTTCCTTCCTTTTTTGATGTTGGTGCAGATGGTGTGAAGCTTCTTCTTCTGTTTTTGGTTGTAAATTCGGTCGGCTTTATTCCTTTTATGGTGGTGTTGAGTTGAAAAGATGGAGTTATGCAGGGAACTTTTTTGGTTTAAAGATGTAAGGTTTGAAGTGGTTATGGTTTTTCAGGTATGTTACAATGTTCAGTAGTTGCTAGAATTTGGGAACAAGTAAAGTGGAATTCATCTTCTGGTTTGATATTTTGGTATTTTGAGACTGTGTTCGTTTGAGAATTAACTGATGAAATCTGGATGTAATGCTGAACTGAAACTTGGAAACTCTTAATGTAGCTTTTTATGAATTGGTTGCTGTTTATTTCAAGGATGTTTGAGTAAAGTTTGTACTTTTTTTTATTGGAATCAATATTATTTTGCAATGATTTTCTGTTTATGAGGGTAGTAAGAAATAACAAAGATTTGTAGATGATATAACTGCTAATGAGAATCACAATGAGTAGATATGATTGATGAACACTACTATGATTGTTGCTCAGAGGGAGAAATTCTGAAAACATGAACAAACAAAAGGATGCACACGTCAGGATGACGTTGCATAGCTCTCTCAGAGAATTTTTTTTTGCCCATATTCGAACGCATGACCTCGAAGGAGTAAGGTAACGTATCAATCCACCAAGCTGCCCATCTTTAGATGTTTAAATTGCAAAATCATTGCAATTTAGACACGAAATCTTAATTCTTCTCTTCTCTTTGGTTCGATAGATCATTTAAATCACCAAAATAATTGTAATTGAAACTGTATTCACCTCACTAATCATACACAATTCACTCTCATCACAAGAATCACAAGCAGCTCTGGCATCACTATCAGCATCACTAGCATTATAAGAATCACAAGCATCACTAGCATCACTTACAGCACAAGAAACGAAAATTACACCCAAATCACTAGTTACTCTAACTTGGAAGCTGGTCACTCCCCTTCCATGGAAATATCTCACCACAATTTCAATATCAAAGTTCAATCTACTGAAGTTGTCTTATTTGATCTTAGAAACATAATTTCTTTCAATTGCAAGGAACCAAAGAATTTTTTCCCCTTGCAATTCAAGATCTGTAAAATCAAAACCCAATCTAATTATGATTATGCCTATTCTCTACGCACCAATGCTGATCTTCTGAAGATACCCCGTCTATACCGATGCTCTAACTTTGATCCTAAGGCTGGTGGTGAATTAAAGGATGACTATAACTATTCTCGACAACAAATCCTTCCCTTCTCTCTGAGACTTTCCAGGCATCTGATCAAATGGGGGAAATACTTGGAAGATTCCACTCTAATCTCTGGTATGAATCTCTCCATAACCATATCTCAGCTCTTTGAACGTAAGTCACTTCTCAAATCTAGTACTATATTGCATCCCCTAAATCATATTATAATAATTCCCCCCTTCAGGAGAAGATATTATACTTATGTTACATATCTCATTCATGCTAAGTTTAACATTTCTACCTACTGGCCTTATTTTAAATCCTTTCTAATCTACTATGGAAAGCAGTGCACAATTTTATCTATTAACCTTAACAACATGTTCAATTGCTTCAAGAAAAAAACCAGAAAACCAACTTTAACTTCACATACCACAATATTGTCTCATAATTTAGGTAATTACCATAATCAGTTTAACACCTGCATTTATATAATTGTTGATTTAAGTATTCATTATAATCCTCACTTCACTCAGAGGCATGCCTTAAACCTACCTGGCTAGATATCTTTAGCATCTCCAGATGCACTTGCATCTTTCTTTGCAGGTCTGGTTGCAGCAGCTCTAGGTACTCGGGCAAAAGCTCTAGAACTAACCCCAGCGAGCAAATGATCACCTACTGGTACTTCATGGGGCTGAGTAATATCTCCAAGGACTGCTCTGGCTATCCCTGCAACATCTGCATTCATTTGTCGAATCTCAGGAGCAAGCATGAACAAATTAGAAAAGCTGACAGCACCAACAGGGAGAGGGAGGGAACCATTCTCATGTATTTGCGCTTTGGCATCTTCAGGAATTGGTGTGGAGAAAAAACCATGTCGTGCAACGCCGCAGACAACCCATTGATCCCCCAACAGAACAATTCCTTCATTTATAACAAACCTGCCTCGATCAGGATGCAGCGCAAACAAAACCCAGCCATCCTTCACACCAACGAGTTCCCCATTCTCCAGACGACCTCGCTCTCCATGGTGTTGTTGTACACCTTCCCATGCCACTGCATGTCGTTCACCACCACTTACAAAAATCTCATTTGCAATATTTCCTCCAGAATAGCCATGCTTCCTACAATTACAAGTTCTGGAGCAGATCCACTCACTTCTGCAGCCTCATTCTTGAATTTTTATGCAACATCACACAAGTTTTATTCAAAATCAATACCCATATTCACAATCATCTATTTAAAAATACAATAAATACCAAATTCCTATGGAACTGCAAAATCACTTGCCTGTTGCTTGGGATGAATCAATTTGGCTCTCTTTGGTTCTCCTTGAACTCCTTCATTGGATCGGTTTTCTCCCTCCATATATTCCACTAGTAATCAAAGGCTGTTTTTTCCTTGGAATGCTACTCGACATAAAAAACTAAAAAGGTTGCTTGGTTCTTCTATGGGAAAACTGACTGAGAAACTGAAAGAACTACTTCTCTCTATAGTTTTATTCGGTCTGGGAAGAGCAACAATCTTCAAATCACAACCGTCAATCATCCGAGATGGCACTGCGATCTATACTCCTAGAGATTGGACTTGCGTAATGACACAATTTGGAAAGCCTACTGGCTACTCTCCTTGGCCTAGAAAAAGCAACTTCATCTCATTGGCTCATGCCCAACGGCAACAAATACTTGGTGCTCATAAATTGACGACATATGCGGGTCGGACCCTGTATAAAAATCAATGGATATTACCCGTGAATCTCGACCCGCCTGAAGTCTCTACTCAGCATGGGGGGAATTTTTTTGACCATCTGACTCAGAGGACTCTTCACAGCATACCCACTCAGATGAAAGCTGATCCTAAAAGACTATTTTAGGCCCAATTCTAAAAGAAAATCTATGTGCAAGCCTAATACTATTACTACTAATCCTAACATGACAAAATATTAATTCAACAATCAGTATAGCCAAATCCAAACTCATCCAAATTGCTAAAACCCATCTTCATACAAACCCCACCATGATTTAAGAATCAATTTTTTTCAACAATTCATACATTCATTCTCTAGTTAACAGGAAATTCCAAACTGCTGGCTTAAATTTGTACCAAATTCAGTACCATGATGATCATCATTACCAAAATAGTATAACCCAAAACCAAAAACAAAGGCTATGCATATATAATTTACACTAACCAGTTCCTTGAACAAAAACCAAAAAATGTTCCAACCTAATCATTCATCTATTAACAAACACAAACAACTACATTCTATCACCTGGCTCGCTTAGTCCTTGGAAATGGTTGCCCAGATGCAGTCGTTTGAGAAGCAGGGACTGCTGTTGGTGCTGGTGCTTTCCTTGCAGTTCTACCCTTAATGTCGTCCCGATAGTAATCATCTCTGGATGCCCTAAGAAGGTCAAGTTTATCTACCTTCGGCAATTCATACTCATTCCGACAAATAACTGCCGTACTGAATTCCTCGTCGACTTCATCACTAGCATATTTCCAGATTTGGGTAGGTGCACCTAACACAATAGACTTTTTTTTATTTTCCTGGTATGGCACATAAAATACCTGCTTAGCTTGGGAGGCTACAATGAAAGGATCATCCTGGAGTCCCAACTTATCAAGCTCAACCAAAATGTAGCCAAGTTTGTCTTTTGAGACCCCTGCTTTGCTAACCCATTTACACCTGAAAAGTGGCATATTCAGCGGATGATATTTCAGCACCCATATCTCTTGTAAAACACCATAATAATCCACCATATTAAGGGTAATCCACGTTTTCTAATGTGCGTGTCAGTTGCCTCTACGTAAACCCCGCTATTCTGGTTAACGAAACCATCATGAGATTTTGTGCGAAACAGGTATCCATTGATGTGATATGCTTTGTATGTCTCTACTTGTGCACTCGATGGGATTGATAGCCACCTTAAGTCCTGATTGAAGTTTTCCCTAGAGTATTCCCACTCACTCTCAACCTGAAATACATTATAAGGATTAGCCTCCGTCTCAACGCAAAAGTTACATATAGCAAGATTGACATTTTCTGCAAACTCTTACCACTTTTTGTAACCATTTGGCGAACTCTTCACGATGTTTTTGATCTAGCTGTCTATCACTCATACCAAGATATTTATCCTTCAAAAAATTCCGGTGTCGGCTGGACAGTGCAATGATTAATGTTATTATCTTTACAGAAATTCGAACACAAAATCAAAAACTAAATAAAAAATGAGGTTATTTGGTTAGATCTAGTTATACTTACTCAATGTAAGGATCAACTACAGGTGAATTCCGAAATACATAGAAATACGCTTTATCAAACAGATCCTTATCAACACGAGAAAACTTAGGATCTGACATTGGTTTTTCCCTGAAAGAATAAGAATCTTCGCCAGTGTCAGATGTGTTGAGTTTGTCTGGTGGAATTCCGAATGTATCATTCATGCTTTGTTGGTGCTCACTGATAACCTCAATTGTCTCTTCCACAAGGTTCCCTTCAGCAATGCTTCCTCCAGGTTTGTTTCTGTTTCGCACATGCCTTTTATGACCTTCATGCATCTTTCAAACGGATACATCCATCGAAAGAATGCATGACCACAAATTTGCACTTCCCTGGTAAGATACACAGTTAAATGAACCATGATGTCGAAAAATGATGGAGGAAAGTATATCTCGAGCAAGCACAGCGTCACAAGGAGATCCGAATGCAATTTTTCTAGCTCTGCCACCTTGATTTCTTTGCTAGATGTTGCCTTGAAAAAGAAACAAAACCTGATAATAACATATCTTGTTGGCTGCGGCATAATTGATCTAATCGTAATGGGCAAAAAATGTTGCATTAGCATGTGATAATCATGCGATTTTAGTCCAATAAGCTTTCGGTCTTTTCGATTCACCAGGGTTGAAAAGTTTGAACAATACCCTTGTGGAACCTTTATCTCGGATAATGTTGCACAAAACTTGTCATTTTCCTCCGGGCTTAATGAGTGACATGTTTCCTTTAGTATATATCCCCCTTTGCCATTTTCCCGAGGTTGCAACTCATCTCTAAAACCCATCTCCTTCAGGTCCATTCGATCAACAAGGTGGTCCTTCGACTTAAATTCATTGTTCAACAATGTTCCAACGATACTCTCGCATACATTCTTTTCGACGTGCATGAAATCTATGAAATGGTAGACAACATGATACCGCCAGTAGGGGAGGAGCCGGAACCATATATTGAACTTTTTCTAGTAGGGCCTTTCGGTCTCCTTCTCCTTCTCCTCCCCTTCCCCTTTTTTGGTTCGATGGTCTTTTCGATTCTCTTCATATTTCCACCTCTTCCAGGGTTATCCTGCACGAATTCCACCACAATGTTCTTCCGTCCCTTTCCCCATTTATTCTTTATAGACTTTACCTCATTGTATATTTCTGACGGGGTCATAAGTTCTGGAGCCTTTTCATTTTATTCTTTTCCGTTGAACCCCTTATGACGTCTGAATGGATGACCGTATGGTAGGTATCTTCTATGCCCTGTATAAACCTATTTTTTATAATATTTTAGCCTGACGTAGTAAGTATTTATCCCACACACCTTACAAGCGTCTCTTCCCTGGTAAGGGCAACCACACAGTACACCGAGAGCAACCACAGTGTACCGAGAGCCGGGTAATCATTTATTGTCCATAAAACAACCGCACGTAGAGTAAACATCTCCTGTTTCAGCGCATCAAAACATTCGAATCCCTCAAACAATTCCTTGAGATCCTCGACAAACGGTTGTAACATAACATAAATGTCCTTACAAGGCCTACCATCGATAATTAATGACAGCATGGTGAACTTTCTCTTCATACACAACCCTTGCGGAAGGTTGTAAATCACTGTCAGAATTGGCCACACACTGTGATGTTTTTGCATGCCTTTGTTTACGTCAACCCCGTCAGCCGAAATGCCTAGCCGCATATTTCGAGGATCATTACGAATTACGGGATAAATTTCATCAATATTTTCCCATGCTGGTGAGTCCTCCGGATGCTTTAAAACACCCTCTTCTTTCTTTCTGGTGTTGTGCCAAAATAAATATTCGACAGTTCTCTTTGATTGAAACAGCCTTTCAGTCTTGGGATAATTGGGAAATACCACAAGACTTTTTTCGGAATTTTTTCATGCACCTATTGGGTGGTGTCGCAACTTTCCATCTTGATTCCCCACAGGTGGGACACTTGATGTGATCCTTGTAATTCTTCCTATAGAGAATGCAGTCATTGATGCATACATGTATCTTTTTGTAACCTGAACCCAAATCTCTCATCACCTTCTTAGCTTCATATGTACTTTTCATCATGTCATTTCCTGGAGGGAGCATGGATTTTAACAGTGGTAGAAGTTCATTAAAGAACTTGTCGGAAGCTCCGTGCTTGCTCTTCAAGTAAACAGTTCACACATTGCAGATATCTTTGTAAAATCCGCACATCCTTCGTATAGGGGTTTCCCAGCATCATTGAGTATCCGTTGTATCTTCTCAGATTCCTTTGAAAATTTATCTCCTAATAAAGCACTAACCATTTCTATAGTCTCTGGAGCATGTGCTGGTTCATCGGAGTGCGGACCGTCGCTGCCATTACCATCCGTGTCCACCATGATGACTCATCTCTTTCTCCGTGCTTAGTCCATACGGCATAATTTTGAATGAATCCAGAAGAATATAAGTGAAACTTAACTGTACTTACCTTGTGCACGTAGAGGTTGAGACATTTAACACATGGACATAAAAACTTAACTTTTCCCTTGTCGTATGGTTTCTGTTTCCCATTCGCAATATCCTGTTGGTATGTATGCGTAGCAAACTTTATAAATGCATCGACTCCGTCTTGATAACGTCATTGGGTTCTATCCGTATACATCCAATATTTATCCATTACTCTAGGATCCATTATGAATTCTCAGATACCTGTACGGAGAAAAAACTTGTCAACACCTTGTGAAAATTTTATTGTGGTCCGAATAAAACTACGAAATAATAAAACTTGTCACAAAGAG
Source organism: Papaver somniferum (assembly GCF_003573695.1). Classification (NCBI taxonomy): domain Eukaryota; kingdom Viridiplantae; phylum Streptophyta; class Magnoliopsida; order Ranunculales; family Papaveraceae; genus Papaver; species Papaver somniferum. Next base: position 45,505,043 of record NC_039366.1, read on the forward strand.
TAATCACAAATCACAATGTGAGTTCAGTTATCATATATGAATCATACAAATAATCAGAGGTTATCTACCTACATAAAGTTGCATGTGAAGATAATATTTACCCTACTGTGACCATTTGAGTTACAATCTCAGTTAACAAAGCAGTACTGAAAAGAATTACTTACACGGTCGATTCCATTAATCCGCAAAGCAAAACTGACATGGGAATACATGGTTTATCCAGGAGATGAATCGGATGATCAAAGTAAACAACTTGTTTTGTTTTCTTTGGGGGGGGGGGGGGGGGGGGGGGGAGAAGATTTAAGAGCAGAAACATGAAATGATTTAAGACGAGAGAGATGAACACGGAGGCTAAATGGAGATTTGGCAATATCTTTACTAATAAATAATTTGGCAAAATATTTAAGTGTATATCATAAATAATTTGGTAAAATAGGAAGGTAAAGATCCTTCAATTTGCATGCTGCACGTTCTATGTTTATAATTTTCTCAGTCAAATCTTGTTATCCTGCTGTTTAATATTCTGCTTTGACGGCTCTAAAAGGCCGGAGTTAGATGCGATGCATTTAATATTCATTCCATACTGAAGATTTTTTTTGTTCGTACCTGAATTCAGAAAATAAATCAAAATGAATCAAAAAAATAAATAAATCAAAATGATAGGTAAAAAGCGGAGTACGTGTTGCTGCAATTGTTAGTACGTGTTGCTGCAATTGTTATAACGGTACTAAAGTAAAAAACTATCTTTGTATAAAGTGGAGTACGTGTTGGTGCAGTTGAAAAAAAATCGTAAGAACTGGAAAAAGCTATGGCCCCAATTAGAATTAAGTGAACTAAAACACACTACTATATTTGTGTGTTATGTCTAATTAGAATTAATATCTAAAACCAAAGCTTGATTCATCTAATTAACATAATAGGTTTGATCATTGATGGATTTTATTAAAGTTTGACAATCTGATTCAAAAATAACATGATTAAAGTTTGTGCCAGAGTAATAGCTGCCAGCATAGCCTTACATTCCAGCTTATCAGCTTCAACTCTTATCTTCATTCCTCCATTGAAGAATTGTCCTTGCACCCGAATGCAGCTACCTGCACAATTCCTCACTATTAGCCATATTCCACCTTGTAATGAATCTGACTTAAAAGAAGCATCAAAATTTCTAAACATTATCAGGAGGTTTCCATTTTAGCGGCTGCACAACCCCATTAGTAAAAGAAACAAGATTAGTTCCAAGAGGCACAAGTTTATTAATGCCATCTATTGACATTGTCCTATTTGGAGTTATGTTCTGAAAAATCTTTGAACATCAAATAGACCAAACTGATGCTTCAAAAAAAAAAAATAGTCCAAACCGAAACCGTTAGCAATTTATTAATCTCATGTCTAGTAATTCCTGCACCAAAGGTAATATTATTTCCTGCAGAAAACCAAGAGAGAATCTAGCTCCTAAATGAACAATGTTGTACCATAATATTACTAGCATTGATATTTAAAACCAAAAAATAGATCTAGCATAACCACATTTAAGGAATAGGTGATTACTGGATTCCACAGGATGATTACACAAACTGCAATGCAATTCAATATCATTTCCATATCTAGCTAGTTTATCTCTTGTTGGAACTATATCTTTTAAGAACTTCCAAACAAATAATTTAACTTCCACAAATCTTTTCATACCTATGGAGAAACATAATTAGTACCTACAAAAGTATTAGATGCACTAGACAACACATTATAGACACTTTTAACAGAGAATTGGCCTTTGTTATCTGGAAGCCAAATAAGAGTATGGAGTCCAATTCACCCACCATTGAGTTCTGGTTGTACTCCGTAGCTGGTGGTACTCCGAAAATATCTGGGTTCCAGAGAATTGGCCTTTAGTAACTGGAACCCTAGGTTTACATAATACAGTAGAAAACGATTTTAGTTTTAGGCAAGGTATATACCTGAAACCCTAGCAATAGTAATTTCAAATTAATAAAATAAAAACATCCCCCATTCATGAAATTAAACAAGTAAGTTTGAATTTAATCTGATAAGAGAAGGAAATAATCCCTTACCTAGGGTTTCGCCTCTTCCAGACTTTCTCCCGCGCAAGTAAGAGAAGGAAATATTTTTTTTTTCTTTTTTCGTTAAAACACTTTAATTAACCAAAATGCCATTTTACCTAGGTTTATCACGTCATTATGACATTGTGGGTTAGAATAGGTGCCAATTAGACTAGGGTACATGTTCGATTGAGCTTTCTCTTTGGAATAGTCATGACCCTACAAGAATATGGTTTATTCCCGAGAGAGAATAAACAGGGAAACCAAAGGGATTAACAGGGAAACCAAAGGGTCAGAGAGCAAAAAAATTCAGAGAGAGAATTTGTAGAGGGAGATTACTGTTTTCTGAATTTTTCTCAATCAAATCAATCAAAATGGTTGGTGATGATGATCAACACAGACGAAAGGGTAAAGCCCCCATGACTGAAGAGCAACTATTGAAATAGTTAGAAGACAAAGAAAGACGTGAAAGGCTATCAGCCACTATGCAGATGATTGGGCAGATGACCAAGGATGATCTGGAGAAGATACACAAGAGAGTAAATGACTTGTTATATGATATTGAAGTCCCGCCACTCTGGGAAGAGATGCATGCTGCAGTGGATGTAATCAAAGCAGAAGAGAAACCAGTTGAAAAACCGGTACAGATTTTGCAAAACAAGCGTCGTTTTGATCTTTTCAAAGATGAAGAAGAGGAGGAGAAGTTATGGGAAGTGCATGCTAAAAAGATGAGGTTGGATGAAAGGGCAGTAATGAAGAAAGCAAATGGCAGTGATGCTTCCGAAGATGAAGAGCCTGCTGCTTTTTTTGGGTATCAAAGTGATACAGAATCTGCTCTAAGAGTGAAGATTGAGGATTTTGTCAAAGATGAGAGATTTGGGATTAATGATGCAGTGTTGGCCCAAAAGACTGATTCCGAAGCGGACGATGCAGATGAAGACGAGGAAGAAGAGGGGTCTGATGAGGAAGAAGAGGGGTCTGATGATGAGGAAGAAGGGTCTGATGACGAGGAAGATGAATCTGATTCCGAGTGATGGGTATGGCAATGAGTAAGCCTTATTGACATTTGAATTCTTCTGTAGAGAGATGGTGGATTTTTAGGTAAGTGCTCGAATGGAAATGACGACATAATGTTAAGAAATGGTTATTATCAAAGTACAAAGAAGAATTCGAATGAAGTGGGGTCTAATGCAAATGGTAAGTCACTGAATCATGTTTTCATTTTTGGTTCTGGAAATGGAGACCGAAAATGAAGGGGAATGTTATGTTTATTTTGCTTTTTTCTTTTTCTTTTTGATATTTAGATTTTTTGTGGGTAAGATGGTGAAATACTTGTAAATGTGTATGTTTAAGTTTATGAACATGTAAATGTTGCTCAACAATGAATGAACAAAACGGTTGTAACTTTTTTAAATGAAATATGATGAAGTCAGCTTATTTATATTGTCCAATGATTGTGCATCGATAATGTTGGAGATGCAGGGTGTATTCTAGAAACTAAAACTACAATCAAAGAACTGGATCATGTACAAGACTAAGATGTATTGAAAACAAATGCATACTAACAACAAGTCACTTTTGGTGTTTTTCTATCCAGTCTAATTCACTTGATAGAGAGGCATATATGTAGGATCAGAATTTCACAATGACAATGTTTCAGCGAAGTTATCAATGGCACAGCATAACAGCGTCGCAGAACAGTTTCAGAAATAATAGAATAAATGACGTCATCTAAGGTTACGAGAAAGATGTGATAGTCTTGCGAAGATTAGAGAGTTTGAGAAATTAACATATGTAAGGTTGCGAGAATGTCGCAAACCATATCCGAAAATAAAGGACAGATTAACTGTCATCCACTATGTATTTCCTTATAAATAGTCATTCGAGTTGTAAAGAAGAGAGAGAGATCTTTTTTGAGTAAGAAACAAGTAAATAGGAGAGAGAAAGTTCCAGAGCAGAGATCATTCTTGACTTCTTTATCTTTCTTGTAAGAACATTCAAAAATTAATCAATAAAATTAACAATATAAACCTAAAAATGAGTTGATCAACAATGAAATCATATGAGGGTGTAGTGTAGGATTTCCTGCAACTACATAATGGCGCTAGAAACAGGAAGGAGTTGAAGATTATTCTAGAAAAAGCTAAAGATTGATATTGAGATTTGTGAAAATTTAAAGTGATTGATTAAGAATTTTTCATAATTTCTTGCAATACTGTTAGCATTGAAGAAATAGCTAGAAGAAGAAATACATCCGAACAACCGACTACTATTAGAAGAAGCAAAAGAATTGCTGGAAGAGAAAGAAGTGAAATGGGAGAATCTACTAGAATGAGAAATAATATAGAAAATCAAATTCAATCGCCAATTCAACAAACACTAGTTCAAGAGAGGAATACAGATTATGACAGAGTGAGCGTACACACTTGGCGATCAAATTCAGCAGAAGAAATAGAAGAAGAGCAACAAAATAAAAATTATAGACAGGAAGAGAGAAATCAAGAAGCAGGTGAAGGAATAATTTATGAAGGTGAGGAAATTGGAGCGTTAGAAACATTGAGGCGAAGAATACATGAAGAAGGAAGAGCTGAGGCAGAAGAACGTGCTAATTTAACAAGGCAAAATCACGAATTAAGGATGGAGAATATAAGACTGCAGAATAGAAGATCGAGAAGTATTACAAAATCGTATTCAAGATCGACTAGAAAAGAAATGAGGCGAAATTCACCCACAATCAATGATGGAAACAATATTCAAGAAGAAATATCAAATCCTAATGAAGAATATCGCGAAAATAGAGAAAGAACTGATGATCGTTGCATTCCACAAAATGAAACTTTTGATGATGAGCAAATTGGAGGAAATCAAGAGAACGGGAAAAATCAGAGACAAAATAACCAAGATGGCGAAGGAAATCAAGAGGAAGGAAGAAGAATTTTACATGTGAGAGAAACTCAAAGAAATCAACAGAAAATTGAAGAAGAAATTGAAAGACATAATGCTGAACAAACACGTTTAATCTGCGAACGTGAAAGATTGAGAGCGGAAATGGAAGAACAAGAGCTTCAGGAGATAATTCTCCAGAACAATCATGACAATCGAGAAAGAAGGCATATACAAAACTGGAATAACGATAATGTCAATGAGGAGTATTATAGAGTAAAGAGAATGGATGAAAGACAGCGAATTGAATTGATAAGAAATGAACAAAATTACGGAGGAGAAAATGAACGACATCATCATTTGCGAATTCAAGATAGGGATGAGGAAGAGAATCGCAGAAGAAGACGAGATGAGGATAATGAAGAAGAGATACAAAATTTCGCAAGAGAAGATAGACGTGAACGCAGAAGAAGAGAAGCAAACTTAAAGAGACCAATGGGTCAAGATTCAGGTGTAAATAAACAAATCTTGAAAGAATTAGAAGAAATGAGAGGAATGCTAAATAACAGAGGAGAAGTAGGTAGAAGACAATTGGATGAAGCAATAGAAGAAGCTGCGAAAACTCCATTTACAAGGGAAGTACAATTAGGAGGAATACCACCGAAATGCAATTTTCCCGCATTAACCAGCATTTTTGATGGAACAACTTGTGCAATTCAGCACATTAAAGCTTATGTGAGGTGCATGTTACAATGGGAAAATCATGATGCGGTATTGTGCAAATATTTCGCATCCAGCTTAACAGGAGAAGCGTTAAAATGGTTTGAAGGTTTACCAAAGAATACAATAACCTCCTTCAATCATCTGCAGACCACATTCTTGGGAGCATATATAAGTAATAATTCCTCACGACCTGGTATAGAAGATGTCTTTGGATTAAAACAAAGGATTGGCGAAAGTTTGAAACACTTGACTAAAAGATGGAGAACTATATGTAGCGAAATGGCTAGCCGTGTAGATGAGAGATATCTCATATTATCATTTATCAATGCTATGTTTGCAACAAACCTGTTGTATGTCCAAGTTTTCAGAGTCAAGAATACGATTACAATGACTGAATTGCGAGAACTTCAAGAAGAATACATTGCTCTAGAGGAAATACAAAATGAAATGGAATCATATCCAGTTGCGAACACCAGCTCACAAACATCGAATGCAAGCTTATTACCCAAGCTAATAAACACAGTGGCGGATACTTCGCAAGTACAACAAGAAAAGGTGACAAGTAACAATCAGCAGAAATTGGTAGCTATGGGGAGCCGAGATCAACAAGAGTATGAAAGAGAAAGAAATTTCTACAATCGTGGAGGAAATAACAAGATCAAAGACTCGATTAACCGCAAGAAACTTATGGAGGTCAAAGACCAAACTTTAATAGAGGACAAGGAGGTCACAAGGTAATATGGGAAGAAATCAAGATGCCACCTCTAAATGCAAGTGTGGAGAAGATATGGGACGCTATAATTTTGATGGAGAATATACCGACACCATGGAACATGGGAACAGAACCACCTCCAAACCACAGAAGTCATGAATTCGCATATGATGATGCCTTTTTCTGCGATTCTCTCTCCTATTTACTTGTTTCTTACTCAAAAAAGATCCCCCCTCTTTACAACTCTAACGACTATTTATAAGGAAATACATAATGGATGACAGCTAATCTGTCCTTTATTTTCGGGTATGGTCTGCGACATTCTCGCAACCTTACAAATGTTCATTCTCGCAAACTCTCTAATTTTCGCAGGACTATCATATCTTTCTCGTGATCTTAGCTGACGTCATTTATTTTATCATTTCTGAAATAGTTTTGCGACGCTGTTGTGTTGTGTCATTGCTAATTTCGCTGAAACATTGTCATTGCGAGATTCTGATCCTACAGTCTTAGCAAGGACTTCCTTCCTCTCCATGTGATGGTATTGGGAGATGGTCCTCCTCATGCTCCTCCAGCTCCTCGTTCTGATGAAGGGGTGGAAGTTGTTGCTCTGGTGACCGCCGGAGGCGTTACACTTGAGGAGATGTCGGGATTTGCGGCTGCTATGTCTCTGGTGATGGGAGGTGTTACACTTACTGGAACATCTCCTGCTCCGCTAGTGCTGATAGTAGAGGAAGCAATTCCACGAGATACATTGATGGTATTGACTGGCTGCACGGTGACACCTGGGATATCAACACCGAGAGTGTTGTCAACGCTAGTCCCGTCAGGATTGGCCACTGATCCATACCTAAGATCCACCATTTTCGAAATCAGTAAAATTGAATTGGTATTAAAGAAATTGACTTCACAACCGAGAGATTAATCTCCCACTGTGGTCGCCAATTGTTTATGGGTGAAAACTATTCCTGCTGAATTTGGTAATTTGGGGTGTGTGGATAAGGAATGAATCTAAACCCTAAACAAATGCACTGCATGGGAGTTCTTTGTGATTCGAGAAATCAATCTGTACAATTCTGGCCTAAACCAAGAAATGGCCTTTCCAGACTTGCTTCGGTCAGAAAGTGAAGGAGATGGGGTTGATCTTAGGGAGGAAAGCGAAGAAGGTATTAAGATTGTGAAGGTGTTGGCTATGTATGACTTGTATCAGAAAGATGAACTGGCTTAAAGAATGAAAGCTATCAGTTCTGGTATTGGAATACGTTTGTATCAACACTTGGTTTTTGTTGTCTTGTCTTGTTTGAAAATAGGAAGGAGAACCTATTTATACAAGTCATTTAGCCTAACCCACGTCTCTCATGGGAAGTGGAGAAAGTAGAGTGATGGAGTAGTGGAGTTGCCTGTGTTAGTGTTACACGATCAGTCTTGCCCACTTCTCCCATCATCACTAACCGTCCATAACTTCCTGACACGTTCTAGTGATGGCGCGTTGTGCGTTGTGCGCTGCACGCTGTAAACCACCAGACCAATACCCCAGTATGTATCCCCCAGTTTGTGACATGATTGATATCTCGATTGTGTGGATCGTGGCACCCACACGAAGTAGCATGTAATGCTAGGTTAAATAACTAAGTTACTTGGGAATTTGATACTTGTAAAATATCACGTGAATTCTATGCATTAATGCATTGAATGTATTTAGCATGAGTGAAGCATCACTGTTTTAAGGCTTAATGGAGTAAGTCACGATTAAGCGTCTTAAAATAGATGCATGTCTAGCCATCTTCAAGTGATCGTTTGGGGCTGTACAGGTAAGTCCTAACTTGGCCGATCACTTGGTGTGGTAGAGTGACGGATGGTAATCACCACGACACCTCATTGACCAGTTAACTCCTGACCAGGGTTGTATAACCAAGCAGATGAAGTTGAACGGACGAGATGATCTTTGAGACACTCATCTGCGACTGTTAGTGGAATTAGGGTTTATGAAGAGGTGCGCAAGCATCACTCTTCATCTTGATCGAATCCAAGCTTGGGACACGATTCTGGCAAGGCCGATCATGCATGCGTGTAGACGGCATGCCGGAGTACATGGCCATACCTCATTGTCCCGTGAAAGTGTGATCTAAGCCACTCGATTTGTCCGGTGAAGAGGAGTGGTTAAGATCAATTTACGACAGAAATCCGGTGCCGCAGAGGCCGCGCGTCATGCCAACTTCGGGCGCGCGTTTCGAGGCGACCAAGCCTGGTCGGTCTTGGCCGATTAATCTGGTGTGCAGACGACGGGCTGGTGTACACGCCTGTCTTTCATCGTCCCATAGAAACGTGATCTAAGCCACTCAATTTTTCCGGCAAAGTTGAGTGGTCGAGATTAGTTTTCAATTGGGAGGTGTGACCACACCTAGTTTGGGCATGCGAATCAACGCAACCAGGCATGATATACCTTGGCCGATCGGGTGTGGAGATAGATGGGCCCACGACGATCATGTTGATGCGCACCGGACCTGCCTAGTCTATTCCTGGACCCTTCATTCGTGCAAACCCTAATGTTCAAACATGATGGACGCTCGTAATGTTCAGGACCTGCCTAGTCTATTCCTGGCACGGCCGGTGAAACCCTAATGTTCAAACCCTAATTAGGGTTTCACCGGCCGTGCGTCATGCCTTGTTTGGGCGCACGAACTGGAACGACCAACTATAGTTGGTCATGACTGATCGGTCATGTATGTAGGTGGGCCCACAGTGATTGTGTTGACATGCTCGTGGCCCTTTGAATCTACATATACACCCTCCATCTGTGCATGCGAAGATGGATGGTTGAGACTGCTTTGCGACACATGTAACGTGTCGCAGACCCTAAATTAGGGTTTCTCGTCCGCGCTGCTTTGGCTGGACGATTTTGCAAGCCATGCTACCCTTTTTGGGAGGCCGACCATGCGGAGTCCGCATTGGGTCGGTGGTGAATACTCCAATACCTTCCTGAGGGTTATGAATCCGATCTAAGCCATCCTATCATGTTGGTGAAGTTGGATGGTCGTGACCATTTCTGAGACTGATACGGACAGTCCAAATGCTCGATCGGGCTAGTATAACACTCCGAGAGTTATAGCCTATACGGGTATTTCGTACATGCCTCCTTATTTAATGCTTGGAGATTCGTGTTTCTTTGCTGAGAGCGATCACTCACTCGTCATGCCGCACTAATAATGAGAATAGAGTAGTACAGGATATACAAGGCTGGTCATGCATTAATTGATAATGCTATAAGTTTATAGTGAAGAAGTATTCTCCACTTTATCAGTGGCTCTATCATTTGCAGGATGTCAGCGCATAATTTTGGCTTTTACAATTTTATCCCTGAACTAAAATCCACCATCAACATTAAGTCCCATGCCTAGCGCATAATGGTTGCATTATTGTGGGGTAGGCATGAAATGGTGACAGTTAAAGATAAAACTTATGAGACAAAGTTAGATGTTACCAGGAGAGACGGGTCGTCCTGTCCTTGGAGCATGTCACGTTCAAGAGGCGTCCAAGCGAGCATTCCCCTAGTATGATGTCGGTCTTTCCTGCTTTGATCGAACTTGCTATGCCTGCTTCGGTCGAGAGCCTGCTCCGTGCTTGATCCGTTCGAATGTAGATCTTGCCGGATCGACCTTGCTAAGCCAGCTTCGGTCGAGGGGCTATTGCGCCTGCTTGATCGAACGTGGGCTTGATGTGCCTAATCGATGGACTGTTGCGCCTGCTTCGTTCGTGGGAGTATGCCAGCTGTGACAACGACCTTGGTGGGACCGATTTCCTCCTTCAGGTATTTGAGCCAAGAAGGGAATAAAACTTGTATGATCCTCTTCCCATAGAAAACCGTGCATGTAACCCTGAACGGATGTGGACCCCACCATGTATATGCTTCGACCAAACGTTACCTTATTGCACCTGTTTGATAGGCATGTGGGCCCGCCTACTTCGCTCAACCGTGGGACTCATCATGCGCATGCTTGATCGAACGTGGATTTGTTGTGCCTGCTTCGGTTAAACGTGGGTCCACTGTGTGCCTGCTTTGGTCGAAAGTGGGACCCGATGTAAGCATGCTTGCTTTGACAAGGCATATGTGCATGCTTCAATTAAACACGGGTCCACCGTGTACATGCTTCAAACGTCGGCCCTGTTCTTCGACTGAAAACCGTCCCTGCTGTGTGCGCCTATTTCATTCGAATACCATCCTTATGACCTTGATCAACTCCGGTTTCGTGGATTCGACCAACACCGGCCTTGCTTGCTGACGTTGCTCAATACCATCCTTGCTTGCTTTGCCCGAACGTGGGACCCGCCGCGTGCCTGTTTTGCTTGAGGGAGGTTGTGCCTGCTTTGACCAATCTGGGGCTAGCTGTGCCTGATCAAGTGGGACCCGCCGCGTGCCTGCTTTGACCAGACACCAAACCTGTTGCCTCACCCAACACCAGACTTGCTCCTTGACCAACACCGGCCTTTCCTTGACGAACACCGGCCTTGCAGATTTGACGAACTCCGACCTTGCTGATGGACATCGCTGTCTCGACCGACATCGGCCTTGCTGCTGTGACGTCTTACTGACTAACACCGGTCTTGCTAACAAACATCGATCTTCCCTTTGCTCGTGTAACCCAGGCTGCTTACTTTGCCCAAACGTGAACCTTGTATGTTCGAACATGGTGTGGGTCCCACTGAGAGCGTTGAAGCAGCTTCTGGAGCGAGCAGGTCCTGGAGAGCGTTAGAGAAGCTTTTGGAGCGAGCAGGAACCAGAGAGCGTTGGAGCAGCTTCTGCTAGAGAGAGTGTTGAAGCGGCTTCTGCTGGAGAGTGCTGAAGCGGCCTCTTCTTCAGCTTAGTTTCCCTTTGCGAATTACATGCTTCTTGATTGACTACCTCTCTTGTGTTGAAGAAGTTCTTGACTGACGGAGAAGGAATTTCATGCTGAGCCTTAGTCCTCAAGCGTGGTCTACGTGGATCCATCTTGTATGCCCGATGAGTCTTTTGTACGTAATGGTTGTTGATATGGTGAAGCTCTGGATGGTATCAATCGACGAGCAACAATAGTTCTTGGCAGCAGCTGTGATCAGAAGAGACTGGCAGGGAGAGGCGTGGTGGCAACTTGCAAGAACTTGGCACCCTCTTAAGTCCCAGGTGCAATCTCCTTTGGTAACGGAACTACTTTCTCCATGGGAGACAAATTCTGAAAGCGTCTCTCATTGATGTAGTTACCTTCGATCCATATATGGAATATCTTGGACGTTGTTTCATTATTGCGGCAGTCTTGCACGTGGTGCTGGAGTTGAAGTTGGCAATTTTGGACGCGCAAGATGTTGTATCTCGGTGGCTTTCCTCTTGCTGCTTTAGTGAAACTGCTTACAGAAGGCTGAAGGTTGTATTGCCTGTTGGTGAGATATATGTTTCCGCGAACATCATGAGGCTCTTCATTACTGGCAGGCTTGTTCTTCTAGCAGGGCAGGTGCTGTCGCAACTAAGCGTTTAGCAGCTTTACGGAGTTCAGAAGATGTCTGAAAGCGCAGGTTCTTCGACAAAGCACGATAAACAGGTTCCGTCATATTGATGCACAATTACACCACTTGTTGTTAAGTCACATTTGGATCGTGACCCTCAAGTGTCCTGAATTCGGGACGCTCCAGTAAATCCGAAGATGTCCCTGGCTCGCTCTTTGTCCGGGCTGACATGATAGGTGAACCCTTGTGATGATTTGGAGATGACAATATTCATTGAATCTTCCGAAACTCTTCTTGTTGTAGTGCAGACCAGACGAAACTTTCTCGTCTCTTTAGCAAGGGAGTGAATGAAGCAACGAGCTGGGCTAAGACAGGTATAAAACGTCGAATTCACCTTGCCCATGAAGCCGTGGAGACCCTTAAAGGTTCGCGGCAGCGGCATTGTGAGGATAACTTGAGTCTTGGTTGACTATTATATCGTCCACGTAGTCTTCAACTTGCTTATGCATCATTGCATGGAAGATTGTCGTCATAGTGCGTTGATACGTCGCACCGGAACTTTTCAAACCGAATGGCATTACGGTATAACAAAAGTTTCCAATAGGGTTTGAAAAGATGTCTTACTTGCACCATGTTCATACATCCTTATCTGGTTGTATCCGCTACATTGATCCATGGAGGAGAACATGCTGTGTTCGCTGGTAGCATCTACCAACATGTCGATGTTGGGTATAGGGAATCGTCATTGGGGCAGCATTCGTTCAAGTCTCTGGAATCCATGCAACACCTGATATCACGCCTGAATTTCCTCGGAGATTGTTTGACCGGCTTGGATCGGAGATTGTATGAATGATTACACAAGGTCGAGATGATGGAGATAGGCCTAAAAGATTCCTCATCGTCGAGCTCATCAGTTGTGGAGTTGGTACCATCTTGCAGCTGTCGTGGAGCGTCTAGCACTTCTTCTTGTGGTTGATCGTTGTTGTAGCATTCTGTTGGGTGGAGAGAAGAATTAAGATGCCTCGTCAGCAAGGATGCATCATGGGGCCTTGCCTTCGATGATGCAGGTCGGTCCTCCTCCTGGATTGACGCTCACATGGGGAGTGGGATGCAATGGACTTTGTCTGATCCTTCCCGCGGATCTTCTCTCGGTTTGAAAAGTTCCACTCCGCATATTCGTGCGTAAGGAAACAATGATGCAGGAATACAAATGACTTCTTTATTCAGCATAGTCTTCAGGCATTGGTGATACGTTGAAGGGACGATCTCGTATGTGCTGGTCTTGTTTCATTCAAAGTCTGTCATTGTGGTAGGATGCCATACGATCTTGCCTGAGCGAACCTTGGCCGTCGTGAGAGTCTTGAGAGTAATCACATTCGAAGATGCTCCCGTGTCAATGAGGGCCCTCTTGATCTCTGAATCCTTGATGCGTGCAGTAACGTGTAGGGCCCGGTTGAGACCTTCTTCTGGTTGATTGCGGCAAAACGTCTCTGCCCGTTGATTCTTCGAGAGGTGTAAAAGTTCGCATAAACTTTCCACTAGATCCACCGTCCTCTGGCTCATAGTGAGACTATTGACTTGAGGAGGATCGTTGTGAGGATCAGTCCCCAGTGTAGGAATCTCCATGACAGGACCGTTCATATCTGATATCACTTCTTTGATCAGGTCCATGTAGGTCCGCGCCGCTGAAGTACCTTCTCCGGGTGCGTTGAATGCGTTCCTTGTTGGCTCCAGGGGATGTCGCGGCTCTTGTGGCAATCGATCAGTTAATGTCTTAAAAAAGTGAGTACCTCTTTCTGTGTTGCAGCCATATCCGTTTGAGTCTTAGCAAGGACGTCCTTCCTCTCCATGCGATGGTATTGGGAGATGGTCCTCCTCTTGCTCCTCCAGCTCCTCGTTCTGATGAAGGGGTGGAAGTTGTTGCTCTGGTGACAGCCGGAGGCGTTACACTTGAAGAGATGCCGGGATTTGTGGCTGCTCTGTCTCTGGTGATGGGAGGTGTTACACTTAATGGAACATCTCCTGCTCCGCTAGTGCTGATAGTAGAGGAAGCAATTCCACGAGATACATTGATGGTATTGTATTGACTGGCTGCACGGTGACACCTGGGATATCAACACCGAGAGTGTTGTCAACGCTAGTCCCGTCAGGATTGGCCACTGATCCAGACCTAAGATCCACCATTTTTGAAATCAGTAAAATTGAATTGGTATTGAAGAAATTGACTTCACAACCGAGAGATTAATCTCCCACTGTGGTCGCCAATTGTTTATGGGTGAAAACTATTTCCTGCCGAATTTGGTAATTTGGGGTGTGTGGATGAGGAATGAATCTAAACCCTAAACAAATGCACTGCACAGGAGTGCTTTGTGATTCGAGAAATCAATCTGTACAATTCTGGTCTAAACCAAGAAATGGCCGTTCCATACTTGCTTCGGTCACAAAGTGAAGGAGATGGGGTTGATCTTAGGGAGGGAAGCGAAGAAGGCGTTGAGATTGTGAAGGTGTTGGGTATGTATGACTTATATCAGAAAGCTGAATTGCCTTACAGAATGAAAGCTATCAGTTCTGGTGTTGGAATACGATTGTATCAACACTTGGTTTCTATTGTCTTGTCTTGTTTGAAAATAGGGAGGAGGACCTATTTATACAAGTCATTGAGCCTAACCCACGTCTCTCATGGGAAGTGGATAAAGTGGAGTGATGGAGTAGTGGAGTTGCGTGTGTTAGTGTTACACGATCAGTCTTGCCCACTTCTCCCATCACCACTAACCGTCCATAACTTCCTGACACGTTCTTGTGATGGCGCGTTGTGCGCTGCACGCTGTAAACCGCCAGACCAATACCCCAGTATATGTATCTCCCAGTTTGTGACATGATTGATGTCTCGATTGTGTGGATCGTGGGACCCACAGGAAGTAGCATGTAATGCTAGGTTAAATAATTAAGTTATTAGGGAATTTGATACTTGTAAAATATCACGTGAATTCTATGCATTGATGCATTGAATGTATTTAGCATGAGTGAAGCATCGTTGTTTTAAGGCTTAATGGAGTGAGTAACGATTAAGCGTCTTAAAATAGATGCATGTCTAGCCATCTTCAAGTGATCGTTTGGGGATGTACAGGTAAGTCCTAACTTGGCCGATCACTTGGTGTGGTAGAGTGACGGATGGTAATCACCACGACACCTCATTGACCAGTTAACTCCTGACCAGGGTTGTATAACCAAGCAGATGAAGTTGAACGGACGAGATGATCTTTGAGATCTGCGACCGTTAGTGGAATTAGGGTTTATGAAGAGGTGCGCAAGCATCACTCTTCAGCTTGATCGAATCCAAGCTTGGGACACGATTTTGGCAAGGCCGATCATGCATGCGTGTAGACGACATGTCGGTGTACATGGCCATACCTCATTGTCCCGTCAAAGTGTGATCTAAGCCACTCGATTTTTCCGGTGAAGAGGAGTGTTTAAGATCAATTTGCGATAGAAATATGGTGCCGCAAAGGCCGCGCGTCATGCCAACTTCGGGCGCGCGTTTTGATGCGACCAAGCCTGCTCGGTCTTGGCCGATTAGTCTGGTGTGCAGGTGACGGGCTGGTGTACACGCCTGTATTTCATTGTCCCATAGAAACGTGATCTAAGCCACTCAATTTGTCCGGCAAAGTTGAGTGGTCGAGATTAGTTTGCAATTGGGAGGTGTGACCACGCCTAGTTTGGGCGTGCGAATCAAGGCAACCAGGCATGATATACCTTTGCCGATTGGGTGTGGAGATAGATGGGCCCACGACGATCATTTTGATGAGCACCGGACTTGCCTAGTCTATTCCTAAACCCTTCATTCGTGCAGGAGAAAATGGACGCTCGTGATGTTCAAACCCTAATTAGGGTTTCACCGTCCGTGCGTCATGCCTTTGTTGGGCGCACGAAATGGAACGACGAACTATAGTTGGTCCTGACCGATCGGTCATGCATGTAGGCGGGCCCACGGTGATTGTGTTGACATGATCTGGGCCCTTTGAATCTACATCTACACCCTCCATCTGTGCCTGCGAAGATGGATGGTTGAGACTGCTTTGCGACACATGTAATGTGCCGCAGACTCTAAATTAGGGTTTCTCGTCCGCGCTGCTTTTGCTGGACCATTTGGAAAGCCATGCTACCCTTTTGGGGAGGCCGACCATGCGGGGCCCGCATTGGGTCGGTGGTGAATACTCCAATACCTGCCTGAGGGTTATGGATCCGATCTAAGCCATCCTATCATGCTGGTGAATTGGATGGTCGTGATCGTTTCTAAGACTGATACGGACAGTCCAGATGCTCGATCGGGCTAGTATTACACTCCGGGAGTTATAGTCTGTACGGGTATTTCGTACATGCCTCCTTATTTAATGCTTGGAGATTCGTGTTGCTCTGCTGAGAGCGATCACTCAGTCGTCGTGCCGCACCAATAATGAGAATAGAGTAGTATAGGAAATACAAGGTTGGTCATGCATTAATTGGTAATGCTATAAGTTTATAGTGAAGAAGTATTCTCCACTTTATCAGTGGCTCTATCCTTTGCAGGATGTCAGCGCACAATTTTGGCTTTTACAATTTTAGCCCTGAACTAAAATCCACCATCAACAACGAGATATAGATAAGCGAGATATACTCGGCTCGAAATATGAAATGTGTATGATCTAGTCTATATAGCACGCTACTTTGTCTCATAATAAGTAGGAGATAAAATAGATAGAATTTTGAGTGATAGATAAGTTCAAGTCTCAACATACCTTTTTGTTGATGAAGTTCTACCGGTTCCTTTGAGTAGATCTTCGTCGTTGTATGATGAATTGCCATGAAGTCCTTGAGCTCAACTACACTTGTCATATCATAGTCCGAGACTTAACTATTTAGGCTAGAAATCAAGACTTATAGTTTTGATCACTAACATTGACAAACATGCTTGATATAGCAACCCATGCGAGGTCGACCGAGCTATGCTCTAACAATCTCCCCCTTTGTCAATTTTAGTGACAAAACTATTAATACATATGGAATACAAAAAGGATAAACTTTAGTGTCTCCTATTCCATAGTCTAATCTTCAACGTTCCTTGAAATCTTCGTCCTTCCAAGTACTCCAATGATCCCAAAGGTTGTAAGTTTAGCACCATCGTTGTTGAAGATCCGTAGCTATAACAATGAGATAAATCGAGATTCTCAATCATCATTATACAGTGACATAGTATTATTATGTAATATCAAAGTCCAATTGTATCACGACTTCAACAATAATACTATGGTGATATGTATCACTCCCCCTTAGTCAATACTCCATCTCACATGGAAACCACTCCCCCTTACACAATGATCCGAAAACCATATGTATATGTAGTAGAACTACACTAATTCTCCCCCTTTTTGTCAATAAAATTGGCAAAGGTACAAGAACGGGTTCATAATGAATTTCCGAGAAGAGACGTTTCATAGACTAAAAGTAAGAATACATACCAACTTAATTTAGATGCAATCTCATAACCAAAGCTAACAACATTCATCAAGGAGTTTTAAGATACAAGATAACCCCTATAAAATTCCACAGCCGCACACCCCGCAAGATATTACCATTAAGCACAAGTTCAAAAGAACTCTCCCCCATTGGATGTCATTCCCAAGGGAACAACAAGAGTGACCTTAATTTCGAAAGAAAAGAAGGATTTTGAAAATGGACACCAAAAACCATAGGAATGATTTTCTATATCCAAAACTCAATCAAGTTAATCATAAGAGAACCCATGAATAACTTAATCGGAATACAAAATCAAAACCACACAAGGTGATCAACTTAATTGATTATGCTCAACATAAGTAAACTTACGGAACATATGACTAACATAATCATTAGAAAATGACTAGGATAGCCGTTCATATACTCAACACAAGAACTTGTGGAATATATGAAAACTAAACTAGACTAATTACAAGAGTACCCATAATTAATCTAATTGGAATGCACAATCAAACTAATCACAAAAGTAGTCAATTTAATTGAAAGTGCTCACATAAGAAAACTCATGGAGCTACGACTAACATAATCATACGGAGATGACTAACTTAACTGTACACATACTCAACATAAGGAAAACCTTATGGAATATACAACTACATTAACCACAAGAACGTGATCAACATAGACGTTCAAGTACTCAACATAAGAGGAATCTTACGGAGTAATAACTAAATAACCGCACTAGATGATTAATTTAGTTCGAAATGCTCGACATAAAATACATTATGGAACAACCAACAAAGTCAATCATAATAATCTACTTTGTTGTATCGTGCTCAACATAAGACACATTACGGAGCCTCACAGTAATACATAAAATACTGATCAATAAAGATCATTACTGTGGAATACATACAAGGATCTATTCTATTTTCCATCATTATTTGCATAACAATAAAATAG
Organism: Papaver somniferum; assembly: GCF_003573695.1. Classification (NCBI taxonomy): domain Eukaryota; kingdom Viridiplantae; phylum Streptophyta; class Magnoliopsida; order Ranunculales; family Papaveraceae; genus Papaver; species Papaver somniferum. The sequence goes on from NC_039366.1 coordinate 45,523,349, forward strand.
ACTTTATCATTGTCAAACAAAATATTTTAACCTATTTTCCATCAAATATATGAATGCATAGGCTTAACTTTTGTATATGTCAAAAGTCCATTCGTTCTTTCATCAATACGAATATCAATTCATAAGCGACTTTACTTTTGACAAAATATGGGACCTTCAAGTTCACGGACGCAAACAATACATATCCCAAAAAAATATTGCAATATAACAAACCACAAGATTAATATTGCAAACCATCATCCTCCAAATATTTTTAGAATTTTAATATCAAAAACCTAAAAAATAACACAAGAAGATGAAAACAATTAATAGCTATGTGTAGTCACAATCATCGCTATTCAAGCACTAGTTATTCTTCCAACTAAACCAAAAAGAAGACATTCTAGGCGTTAGAGAGCTTTTCCAAAGTTTCTTCCGAGAACTCCTTCTCGTTATTGAAGAGTTCATTAACAAATGGATCATTCAACTTCTCCAAATCTTTTGAAAACACTGTCAACTTACTGAGTTCTTTTTCTAGTTTTCGTACAGTGTTTGTATATTGAGACAACATTCGTTCATAGTGAACAATATCTTCTAAGGATGCAGAAATCCGAGATTTTAAGCTGTTTCTTTTGTTGATGAATTCTTTTACCAGATTCCTGAATTTTTCATCATTTTAAAAAGAAGACAAGAACTAGTTTAAGGAAGGATTTTTACCATTAATTATAGCCTTCACATTCTTCAACCTTGTGGAGGGAATTCCAGTACACCGACGTACGTTAGCAGCCAGCGTTGCATTCCTACTTGTGCTGCATCTAGTAACAAGGGCTATGGAATATAAGCTTTTGAGATACACAGTTCGTGAACGGCTGAAACCCTGGACAAACAAAAGCTTTTGTATTTTATATATATTTATATATGGACAAAAAAAATAATAACCAAAATACACACCTTGAGCCACAAGACGCAAATCCCCATTTTCTCAAGACAAACATGGGGACGCGAACGTCTAGGGTTAGGTAGAAACAATGGGACCAGAAAGCTCCCTTTTTATCCCATAGGTACTTTCTAAGGTAAGACCCATGAACAAAGATTCTTCTTCTTTTGTTCCCTGAAGCACTTGTAACATAGGACCTGTGACAATTATAAGCAGGTTGAGCAGCTAAAAAACATTTCATAGGAACAACCGTTTATTTAGGCTTAAATTCTTCAACACGTGAGTGTACTTGAGGAATAAGCCTGAGATTATCTCTGAAAGTCTTCAAATATTCTCCCTCATACATGGAAACCCATTTAGAGCCTTCATTATAGACTTTGGACCTTAATGGTACATGGTTCCACATGACGCGTCTATGAAGTTGATCTAACTCATCATACATTGATTTTTTTCAAGAGGAGTTGCTCAGAGTTATATCAATATTTTCTGGTTCTGGATGAGAAGAATAGTACTCAACGGGAAGATGTCCTTCTTTTTTGCCAGTAGCGTCTTTTCCACATTCATAGACGACAGAAGAAACACACAATGAGGGATCCCCTAACACATGTAGAAACGGGTTACAACGACTATCACTACACCATCGAAGGAAGGAAGTAGGAAATGGAATAAGATTGCCTATACCATCAGTACTTTTCTGTGTAGAATTTCTTGATAGTATTGTACGTCCCTTTAGAGTAATACGAGGTTGCATAATATTCTTGTAAGGAATACTTGCAGTCTTCAGACTCTTAGAAAAATACATACATGGTCGTTGAGGACGATCGGAGGAGCATCCATGAAAGCCAGACCCTTGGCATTTTTCCGAGTAGTTCCTAGTCACATCAGTTTTCTCAACACACGATTGTTGAACATTATCTGAAAGGTGACAATAATCTAGAAAGGAACAACTGCACTCTTTTAGACACAAAGAGAGATTATTACTGGATATCAAATCCTTAAGAGTTGCAATTTCTGCAACAAGACCAGAGTGGATACGGATTTGTTCTTCCAATCTCTTTTGAAGATTAACCAGTTTATTAGACCTACTCCTCTGGTTGTTTTTTAAACCTGGTGAGGCGTCAATTGAGACATTGTGATCCATATAGTCAGATCGCTACAAACACAGACTGATGAGGTCTTAAACGTGTTTGCCTGCTCTGATACCAATTGAAAAAGCGGGGGTCTAACAACACCACCCAATATTTCGCTTAGAAATCTGTATGGACTAACTCCGAAATACTTTGCTAGAGAATCAACTAGATAGTCAGACTCAATCTAGATAAAAGTATCTCAAGGAGTTAATATCTCTCTCCTGGTTTGATCTTTACTCAAGCTAAAAACAATAGCGAGTCTTTATCAAACACAAGGTAACTTGGACGGTACCAAAGACCAATTTTTGGTGGTGGATTTTAGTTCAGGGCTAAAATTGTAAAATCGAATTTATACGCTGACATCCTGCACAGGATAAAGCCATTAATAAAGTGATGAATACTTCTTCACTTTCCTAATTTACTTAGAATGGAGCATGTAGCAAAAATCCCACATACCTTGTGAATTTATAGCATTCTCAATCAATACACGATTAGCCTTGTATTTCCTATGTTGTTCCCGCAGAACTCTCATTGTTAGTACGACATGACGACTGAGTGTTGCTCTCAGCAGAGTAACACAAATCTCCAAGTATTAATAGTGAGGCACGCACGAAATACCCATACATGCTACATCTCTCGGTGTGTTATACTAGCCCGATCGAGCATATTTGAAATCTGAACTGTTCATATCAGTCTCAGAAACAATCACGACCACACAAGTTGGCCGCATGAATTAACCAGCCTAGAAGAACCCTAGCAGGAACAGGCTACCACCTTAATGACCACCAGCGGGCCCGTTTATGCCCTGGTCGGTCGAATACCTACCATGCCTCCCAAACTACCACCGAACACCAGCCTGAAGTTGGATGTATGTAGATGGTGGATTTTCGACAAAGGCTAAATTTGTAAACTCATAATTATACGAAGCTCTGATTCACCAATCAGACGTGAGTATCGAGACACGGGTCTCTCATCGAATTCTCAACAGAGAGTACTTTCTCTCAGAGTACATGTAGATATGTAGTCTCACGACTGGACAACAACATATCTCATGAATACTGAATACTTTCAGTGATTATTTATATATAGTATCACGAGATGGACGGCTCTTAGACATCTTGCTCTGCTAGTATAGAGCGATAACGTCTTCAGGAACAAACAACGAGTTTACCCTGACTATATAAAGGATATGACTTACCGACAAACTCATATCGGGGTAATTAATTCTCCTAGACAGCTTGCTCTGCTAGTATAGAGCCACACAGTTAATTATTCCTAATTGCTCCTATTCCATGGTCGAATCCACGACTGGTCCCATGGAATGGCAATAACAATTGTTCTGATTCTATGATCGAATCCACAACTTGATCTCATAGAATAGCAATAACTATATTATCTCATTACTCCGATTTCATGATCGAATCCACAACTGGTCTCATAAATGGTAATAGATAAATCTTAATTACTCTGATTCTATGGTCGAATCTACAATCCCATGGAATGGTAATGCTCACTTTATTATTCTGAATTCATAGTCGAATCCTCAGCTGATCCTATGAATTAATAATAAACATCTTATTGCTCAGTTTTGTGAATTATTCTCCACCTAATTCCACAATTAGTAATAGATAATCAACAACCGGGCGTCTGAGCTACCTCTAAGTAAGCCCCGATTCAAATGGTGAAGGTGTATTCAACGACGATACACTAACAGTCACCACACGAACGAGTATTTCAAAAATACAACGAAACGATGAGCCTATGCAAAATAGAGAAGAAAATAATAAATAATTAAAAATATTGACCAGGGTGCTGGGAGCACGGACACATGACCGACCGACCGTGTCGTGGTCAATCCCACGCCAGTTTTATATTTTTAATGCATTTTTATTATTTTCCATGATTTGATGAAAATTCTCTCATTTTATCAAATCTCCTTCGTCTCGAGGAAACTCCTCGGTTTCATGGTACTTCCATAAATCCATAAAAAATAATATAAAATTAAGAAAAGGAGTGTGGGCGTGACCATTGGCCAACCGGCCATGCCTTGGTCCCAACCGGCCCCACACCCACGGTTCTTATTATTTATTATTATTATTATTTCTCTAATTTCATGAAAAAACTCCTTGATTTCATGGTATTTTGCACAAATCATCAAATAATAATAATAAATAAATTATGAAAACTTGTGGACCGGGCCTTGGCCGGCCGCCATGCCCTAGCCGGTCCCACACGCCCCTTTGTTTTATTATTTATTATTAGTTTTCCTTGAATTCATCAAATTCCTTGATTTCATGGTATTTCTCTAAATTAGGAAAAATTCCCTCAAATCATCAAAAATACCTAAAAATATTAAAAAATTATGAAAACTCGTGGGACCGGGCCCAAGCCGGCCGGCCATGCCTTCCACGGTCCCACACGCCCTTGTTTTATTATTTTAATATTTTTTGCTTCCTTGAACTCATGAAAACTCCTTCAATTCATGGAAACTCCCTAAATTCATCAAATTTCATGAATTTTTCATAAAATCAAAAATATTATAAAATTAAGGAAAAGGCACCACGGGACCGTGGTCACGACCGGCCGACCATGCCTTGACCACGGCGGTCCCACGCCTCCTCATTCCTTATTTTATAATTATTTTTCATCATCTCATGGTGTTTTCCTCAGTTTCGTCGAAACCCTAATTTTGGCATATTTTCTCGAATGGATGCTCAATTGCACGCCAGAAAATATCAAAATTCTCAGGACTGAGACACGGACGCCTTGGGGACACGAGCACGCTATCTTGACCGACCAAGATTGGCTCTTTGGCTCACGGAAGCCGGTCCCATCAATTTTCACAGTTTTGACCTAATTTGCACAATTGCTCGTATTAGGTCCAAAACTCTTCCAAACACTTTGGATTTTCATGAAGTGATCGTCAGGCGGTCACGTGACAACCCAGGGACGGTTTCATGACTCCATGGTCGGTCCCTCGCCTCGTCATAATTAATTAGGTTTTCTCACCTAAGGCTCAGACGAGCGTTTTCGAATAAATGATTAAACCAGCATTTGATCATTCTTCCACCAACAAATCGTCAACTCTTCAGGAGTTCTTCGTATTTGCTCACGTGAGCATATGGACACTACATGGTTGATCCACGGTCCCATATAGTCGCTCCCTCCTTCGTCCCATGGTTAAACTTCTGACGAACCATGAATTGATCATCAATTGATCAAATTAGGGTTTCTGAATCCAAGTATCATCATTCCAGATTCCAACCTTAATAATTTTACGACGGCCTCATGGTCATAAATTTTATTAATTATGCTCGGTTCAACGACCAGTATTTTAATTAATATTTTTGGTACACTGCCAATAATCCATCAGATGAGCAACACATGCTCAGGCGATCAAATATTCAACAATTCATCACATGAGCAGCACTTGCTCAGATGAGGAATATTTTCTCAATATTGGTTCAACAATCAATATTCAACGATCCATCTATTGAGCAATACTTGCTCACTTCATCGTAAGAACTATACCTCTGTCTCATGACATGTTCAATTCATGAGTTTCAGAACATCATGTTCAACTCAACGACTACATGGACTCATCGTCCCATCAAACCACGAGACGTCAATCGTGTCACTTGGGGGGATATCACTTAGGGTTTTGGTCTGGCGGTCTACGGCACGTGTGTTCAAACACACGATGGAATTGAGCAAGTCGTGCAATCAGTTGAAGGAATTCACGAGGTAGTGGGTGGAAAATCGACCAAGTCTCCACACGTTGAGCAACTGGTTTCAAACACGATCTCCACTTCCCCACTCCTTGATTCCATCAACTGTCACACTTCATGGAATCATGGTGTCTAAAATTCCAGCAATATAAATAAGTCTCTGAATCATGATTGAATCAGCATCATCAGTATCATCAATCTCACGTCTCATCGACAACACGAGATCATCAACTCATCAATTGACTAAAGAAATTTCAATCACTCAGAGCTTATCGTATTCAGAATTCACACACCCACAATATTTGATTACCATTGATTCCACACATTTCTCAGCTTCCCTCCTACAGATCAACCCATCCTCTCTTGTGACCGAATTTACTCCGGAACGGTCATTGTCTTGATTTAGGCCGGAATTCTACAGATTGATCTCTCGAATCTAAAGCACCCCCTTTGCAGCGGTGCATTTATGTGAGGTTTAACATTTCGCTCGGTTCGAGGAGTCTCCTCCGTACGATCGTCTCCTCAATTCCTTAAAACCAGCAAATCGTTTTTCCCCATCTACAGATTGGCGACCACAGTGGGAGATTAATCTCTCAGTTGAAATCTAACAATTTCACAAGATGGTTGATCTCAGGTCAGGTTCAGTTACGAATCCTAACACAAACCGTGCTAGCACTAGCAACAACAACAATCAGAATATCCCGGAGACAATTCCGACCTCCAACACTGATGGTGGTGACACTATTCCTCCTCACGCCGAAGGTCATCTACTGTCCGTACGACACCTTGAAGAAGTCAGAGGAGATCCACCGCCTACCATTGCTGATCTTATCAAAGCGCAGGAGACTCTTGCAAAGAACCAGACTGACATGGCTGCTACACAGAAGGAGCTGTGTAATTATCTCAAAACTCTTACTGACAATATGTTAGAGAAAACTCAAGAGAAGGTAAAGGATAAGGAGAAATCCTCATATGACGATCCTGAAGTAATTCCAATCCATACAGTGGAAGACGACGAAGTCCGCAAAACTACTGCAGACAACTCATCAGCGAAGGGATCATCGAACTTCATCACTCGCGAGGATATGGAGCACCTCTTGGAGAACCGTGGAAAAGACAAAACATCGCATGACCATCATCATCAACCTCCTTATCCTGCTGCTACGCAGAGGATTCCACTCCCCACAGGTTACGTTTCTCCAACCTTCACCTTATATGATGGAACTGGCAATGCTAGGGAACATTCTCTCGTTTTCTCGAATCCCTGGGAGAACATGAACATAATCATGTCGTTCGTCTCAAGGAATTCTCAAAATCTCTGAAAGGCAGAGCATACACTTGGTATAACAACATCGCACCAGGGGTTATCAACAATTGGGGAGAAATGGTTAACGCATTTTACAGGAAATACTTCTTCGTGTCAGAGCAAGTCACCCTCTCCGACCTTGGAAGGATGTTTCATAGGGTCAGTGAAAATCCCAATGATTATGTGAAAAGGTTCAGAGTCCAAGCCCTGGATTGTCATGACCCAAACGTCACAGAACAACAACTGGTGGACTTGTGCATCAATGGCATGCTCCCGGTCTACAAGGCCTTGCTAGAAAACCTTCGATTCCAGACTTTCTCAGAGCTTCACGAAGCTGCGAAGAGGTCGGAAACCACTGCACCCGGTCTTTTGGAAAGAAAAAAGTCTACAAATACTGAGGATTCAAAGGACACTCGAGGAAGCAGGCGTTTGATCAACAAGCAGTACAACCTGCAACCTTCAACAAATGTTGTCGCAGAAGGGAGTAAGCGAAAAGCAGAACCACAACACAAGCAAACTTTCTTTACCCCTTCAAAGGCACACAAGAAGGAGAATTCGAAAATCCCTCCTCAGCATACGGAAGATCCAGAAGCACTTGATTTTCCATGTTCAATGGAAGAAGTTAATGAACTACTACATGCCTGGATCCAAGATGGTGAAATAAAATTACCTTATGTCAAGAAGGAGCCAACTGAAGAGGCCATGGAAAATCCTCGGTATTTCCGCTTCCATAGATACGTCAGCCATCCCACAAGTGATTGAAAAATCTTGAAGCGCATATTCAAAGAAAAGGTCGAATCAGGAAAGATCAACCTGGGGACCGAGGGAGTGCACACCCCTCCCAGTCAGAACTTTTACCATCTCTGAACCTCCTGTCAAGGAAGCGGTCCAATCTATGATTGAACATTCCTGCGAGTTGTTGTATCTTTCGAAAGCTCAAAGGAAAGACATGTTTGCTGCACTGAACCACATCGTGTCCGGGAAACGTCTACTGATCCAAGAAACCACCACCGAACCTTCAGCCACCGACAAAGAAATGTATGACTGGGGACTACTCACCAAAGTGCACATTAAAGGAAATGAGTTCAAAAGGGCGTTCGTCGATGTTGGTACCATTATCAACATCATCCCTTTGAAAACTCTCAGAGCTGTCGGTATTACTCGACAGGAAGCCACCCACGCTCCCATAGCAATTAGGGACCACGAAGGAATCTCCAGAGACGCATACAGCTTCATCACTCTCAAAGTTACGGAAATATTGATATGCACTGAGGCCAAGTTTTTCATAATCCGGGAAGACCCTGGGTACGACAGAGTCCTTGGAAGAACTTGGATTCATGCCGGAAGGATGACGATGCCTTCAACACATCCTGTCATTGACAAGGATTCCGATTCGGAAGACGAAGCAGAGGACACACCACCGTTTGAGCATATGGAAGAAGTAAAAACTATGATGGGGCTTACGCAAGAACTTGGAGAAAATACGCAAACCTTTGTCAGAAGGTTTCGAGCTCAGGAAAGTCTTATTCCTCCTCTTGCTCCAATATTACCAATGTTCAAACACGCTACTATGGTCCAGGGACTTCTCCCCATGAACAATTTAGCAGTCATCAAAAGCTACGAGTGGGTAACTTCACCTCAACAATATTACACTCAATGGTTGGGTTCAGAACTTCTTCAAATCGGTCACTCCATCTAGAGGTTTATTGCTGAAGACTTGGCTAAGCATGATCAATACTATGATGGATACTCTCTTCCGCACGAGTTTCCATATGCGCCACGAGCGTGGAATTCCATCAAGCAGGGAATTCCGAATCAGCGGAAAATATTCAAGGCATGATCGACCAAGCCTAACAAGTTTCATGAAGGGGACCTGGTTCTCAAAGCAGTTCATTGCGGTCTACATTCTACAAGGAACTCCAATTGGGAAGGACCATGCATGGTCGCCGAGTCCGTGGCCGGAGGATACTACAAATTGACCAACAGAGATGGCAGAACCCTGCCAGTAATTCACGAAAATTGGCTCAAGGCGTTTATCTGAAATTATTGGACATTTAAGGTATTGGGCTTTCGAAGCATTCATGGCGTTTGGATTTAACATTTAGTATTTTGTTTCATTTGTATTTCAATTCCTCCAAAACATTTGCAATACTTGCAATCAGTATTTAAATTCAGCAATTTATCAAAATTCAGTTCATAAAAGAAAATATTTATCAAATCTACAAGAAAATCCTTAACCATCAGTCAATCCAAGACCATCTAAATATCAAAACCCAAGTATAAACCTCACATCTCTCAGAAGTTCAGAAGTTCAAGAGATCATCAAGAAAAGGCTTTCGCTCATCAGCATTCTTCAAGATTTGCAAAGCCGCCCTCTCCTTGTTCAACTCCTCGGTCAGCTTGGAAATCTTGTCCTCCTTCTCCTTCACAGCATCTTTGGGAAAGGGTATGTTCTTCTCACATGAATCCTTGATAATGTTTATTTTCTTACGAAGCCATTTCACGTTGAGGCCAAGTCTTTCTGAATTCTCCAAGTTAAACTCCCAATCAAACAATATATCTGGAGTCACGGTATTCCTGGGTCTCGTATGCATATCACTCACGACACGCAAGACAACGCCTACTTGCATGGTTAAATCATAAGCACGCCCAAGGTTCCTGTCAACGATTATGTGGCCAAACTTCTTCCATATCGTCTCGTACAAGCGTGCATATCCAATGGGAACACTGAATCCGCCAACCAGTTCATGATACGGGAGTGAAGTGTTAAAGGGAGGATCGAAAGCGACCCCTGCAGTTGGATATTCATACACCATTATACGGTTCTCGATCACTGGAGCGGCTCCCACGACCAAAACAACAGTTCCTTCGGTATTCTCCGCTGCTGTCTCGGTTTCTTCTATAACTGAGGAAACAACCATCTGGGTTTCCATAACAGAAGTAGATACCTTCTCATGGACTTGAAATGCAGGGATGGTTGTCTCTTCATCAATAAATCCGGAATGGTTAGAGTTATCATCGTTGGCTCCAGTATCTTCAACTTCGGTATTTAGCACCTAATACGAAGATTACATGAGGTTAGAGTCACGAATCCAAAGGAGATTATGAAACATACTTTATAATAAAGACAACATCATCAAGGTTCATCATACTACATTCAAGGCACGAGCAAATAACATGAAAGTCATGAAAACACATTTTACGATGAGTCCGTCTGAAGAAACTGAACTCCGCCCTGTACTAATAGACGAACTGGGAGCAATCTACAAGGAATCTGAGGATGGGTCATATTCCATTCTCTTAGTATGGATGTCCTCTATGATATTTCAAAATTTCATGACAATCCTATGAACGAGCGAGTAGATGTGGCCAAAATATCAAGTGATGCGCAATCTGAAAAAGTTCTGGAAGTCTCCTGGAAGTTTACTATTTCGCCTTTTTCAGGCTCTGAACGTGCTCAAAACTTAAAAATCTTCTATTCTAAAGCTTGGAAATTTTCCGGTCTTGAATTTGCACATGAAGATCATCAAAATCCGACTCCGGACGAAGATTCTACAGCGTTTCTATTAAAAAGCTGGGTTCTGAATTTTCTGACGACGAAATTCGACTAAGTTTTCATATATTCACATGGGTTCTCATTCATTCATTCACAAGTCAGCACTTTTATACTTTTATGAAGAATATACAGGATATATACTTACTTGAGGAATCTCCAAAGTGTCCAAGGGGTTGGAGTTGTTCACATCAACGACAAGAGGAACATCACTTCCATCCGGCTCCGAATCTTGGGAATTACCTCCATTCCCATTTCCAGAGGATGATTGAGTTCCAGAATTCTCCATCTCCATGACGACATCCTCCTGTATACTTCCTCCACAATCAATATTTTCATCTATGAAGCACCACATTTGAACAAGTGAAGAAATACTTACAGTTCCTTCGTCACTCAAATCAACGATTGCTTGTTCAGTAGCGGAAAATTGGAGACCTTCAAGACTTGATGGAGTAAAATTCTGCAACAAAATTAACAACATTGGCTTCATGATTCTAATATTAATAGCAATGAAAGTCACAGTGAGAAATATTAGGAACCCACCAAAGAACGAACTGGGGACTTCATGGTATTAGGTAACAACTTATAACTTTTGTTCCTTCCTTCTTCGCCGTGAACAACTTCTCCAATATCTGAAAAATCTGCATGGATTCGAGGTCTTACGCTATGACCGTCCTGTAAAGAATTCAATAACATGATCAGAATACAGTTACCATGGTTTCATAAAAGACATGTGGAGAATCTTACTTGAGAACATCCAGGAGATAAATTTCGTTTATCACCAGAAAGGTACTCCAGTCTTGGTCGACCAGAGATCATCTCAGCAGACGGGTAGTTGGAACACATTGATCCATACCCATTTGTCGAGCCTCCCTATCAATGTTTTATTCTTCTACTGCCCACTCTCCATACATAACGGATAACAAGTGACCAGAAGTACAACTCAACATGAAGGATCTCTCACCATCATTCGGGTTATCACCAGATTTCAGAGTCGTGCTCTCTCCAGTATTGAAAGTTGTTGGTTGAGAAACATAATCAGGAACCGACACCCACGGACGAAATTCGAACTCCGATTCTTCATCCAACACATCAATGAGGCGTGATTTAGACCGAGGCTGCTTTGTAGACCAACGCATGATTTGGGCATTATCTTTATCGGCGAAGATGTGACGGGCATCTGTATTTGGTCCTTGCAGGATGTTACGTGGAATAGGCGCATAATTCTTGAAGTGCTCCCACATCAAAGCTTGAATAAACATCGTGTTAACATAACACTCAATCTTCATGAAGCCATTCGACACGCTGGAATCTAACACCAAGGAGTCTAAGTTAGAATACAAGGAACCCAGGAATAAGCTACCTATTGGGAGTTGCTCACCTTGAGCCATCTTAATAGCAAAAGGGATTACGAAAGGCTTCAAAAAATTTCCACTGTCTTCGAATATGTCTCTGGATAACCACAAGCATAAGAAAGCGGCAATAGGTAACATACCGGTGATGGGAATATCAGAAACTTCATCTCTTGGCCACCAACGTGTCAACCAATGGGCATAACAACCTTTACTATCAGACGCCTTGTTCACTTCTTCCATCGCAGCTGTCAGAGTGTCGAAAACCACTTTTTCCTTATCCGAAAGACCTCCAGAGAAATTACCTGTAATCGGGGGATGCATCAAAGCATCCACATCTTCTAAGAAGTTTTTTCCAAAGGGCGTCGAGAAAGCTTAAACTCTATGGTCGATGCAAGGAAAAGCCCTCGTTCGAGACAAAGCCATATTACCATCTTCGGGGTTACCAATTTCTTATGAGTCACAGTCCTAGGGTTGATCAGAAGACGATATACTGGGGACTTGAGATATGCTTCAGCTCCCTTTGGATCCTCCTCAAAGAATACGTCGTCTATATTCAGAATGTTCTTCACGCCAGTGGCATCCTCCTCTTCTTCACCAATGGAGGTCTCGTCCATGCGTGCATCATCCCTGGAGATGTCATCATCAGATTGCGATTCGTCCCTTGAAGTATCGTCGGTTGAGGAATTGGTCATTTTGCTAAAACAACTGCAAAGTCCACATTACATTCTACTTCAGTATGCTGTCCAGACACGAATCAAGGAAATACGACAAAAATGGTAACTCTTAACTCTTACCTTTTGTACTTCCACTAACAATAGTGATAGTAACGGTAGAGTTAACACCTCAAACTCGTTCGTCTCTTCGAAAACTGCAAAAACGAACGAAACTTTATTAATTTCGAAACTGATTTTTCATAAAATCACGAACACAATTTTCATAATGTAAACATTCACACAACTGACCCATGAAGTTCATAACAATAAAATATTTCATCATAAATATATTGTCTATCTTCGAAGGTTCCTCAAAACCCACATTTCTGATTTTTCAAAAAAATAGCAATTAATGCAACATTGCTTACATAAATTCTCAATTATTTTATCTAATGAAAACAAATTCATGCAAATAAAATATACCATCATATTTTACACAATATATGTCACGACTGCATATATATAAAAAAAAAACTTTATTTTCCTTCGTATCGTCGTTATTTGTCTTTAAAACGAAGGTTTATTTCAAAAAATATTGTGAAAGCTCACATCTCGTACATATGATAAAGTTTTGTATTTACATGAAATCTCATAAGAAAATTTTTATCACTGGACACAAGTTCATCATACCTATTTTCCTTCGTGTCATCATTATTTGTCTTTAAAACGAAGGATTATTCCAATTTCATGAAAATTCACTTCTTTTATGATAGAACCTTGGTACACATGAAATCTCATATACTAAGTTTTATCACTGGACCTAGGTTCATATTAAAAAAAAATCTCTCCTAAATCAGGGATTATAGTTAGCTTTCAAAACTAACGATCGAACGAACATACGTTTTCAAAAAATGAGGGTTTTTTCATAAAACTCACACTAATATACACACATGTATATAACTTCATCATGATCAAAGCATGAACAACTAATGAGGATCATAAACATCAGCAAAAAAAAAAATACACGTACCTGGTCGGCCGGAATTTGGCCGGCGGCAACAGACGGCGACTGGCGGCGGCGGCGCTGATCCCGGCGGTCTTCTCCTGCTGCTGGCGTGAAGGTGCTGAGATGGTGGAGAGCTGGTCGTGGAAAAAAAAGAAAGAAGGATTAATCCCTTTTATATCAATTTTATTTCCAAAACCTAATTTTCTAAGGATTTCCTTATTGGGCCCGACCCGCGAATCCTAACTGACAACGGACTCGTCGTCCAAACCAGCGGTTCAACACCAATTTATGCTCATCAAACGACGCTCCAATCATGACATTGAATCCTTCATCAAGTCGTGGTTTTCTCATGCTCTCTAAATCCGGTAATGTCTCAACTTACGACTAAGTTCAATTACTGGTATTATTATTTATGGCCGGAAAATCACCATTTAATACTGACTGAGGAACACAACTTTCCTCAGTAAGAAGGGGACTTAATGTAGATGGTGGATTTTCGATAAAGGCTAAATTCGTAAACTCATAATTATACGAAGCTCTGATTCAGCAATCAGACGTGAGTATCGAGACACGGGTCTCTCATCGAATTCTCAACAGAGAGTACTTTCTCTCAGAGTACATGTAGATATGTAGTATCACGACTGGACAATAGCATATCTCATGAATACTGAATACTTTCAGTGATTATTTCTATATAGTATCACGAGATGGACGGCTCCTAGACAGCTTGCTCTGCTAGTATAGAGCGATAACGTCTTCAGGAACAAACAACGAGTTTACCCTGACTATAAAGGACATGACTTACCGACAAACTCATATCGGGATAATTAATGCTCCTAGACAGCTTGCTCTTCTAGTATAGAGCCACAAAGTTAATTATTCCTAATTGATCCTATTCCATGGTCGAATCCACGACTGGTCCCATGGAATGGCAATAACAATTGTTCTGATTTTATGATCGAATCCACAGCTTGATCTCATAGAATAGCAATAACTATATTATCTCATTACTCCGATTTCATGATCGAATCCACAACTGGTCTCATAAATGGTAATAGATAAATCTTAATTACTCTGATTCTATGGTCGAATCTACAATCCCATGGAATGGTAATGCTCACTTTATTATTCTGAATTCATAGTCGAATCCTCAGCTGATCCTATGAATTAATAATAAACATCTTATTGCTCAGTTTTGTGAATTATTCTCCACCGAATTCCATAATTAGTAATAGATAATCAACAACCGGGCGTCTGAGCTACCTCTAAGTAAGCCCCGATTCAAATGGTGAAGGTGTATTCAACGACGATACACTAACAGTCACCACACGAACGAGTATTTCAAAAATACAACGAAACGATGAGCCTATGCAAAATAGAGAAGAAAATAATAAATAATTAAAAATATTGACCAGGGTGCTGGGAGCACGGATACATGACCGACCGACCTGTCGTGGTCAATCCCACGCCAGTTTTATATTTTTAATGCATTTTTATTATTTTCCATGATTTGATGAAAATTCTCTCATTTTATCAAATCTCATTCGTCTCGAGGAAACTCCTCGGTTTCATGGTACTTCCATAAATCCATAAAAAATAATATAAAATTAAGAAAAGGAGTATGAGGCGTGATCATTGGCCAACCGGCCATGCCTTGGTCCCAACCAGCCCCACACCTCACGGTTTCTTATTATTTTATTACTATTATTATTTCTCTAATTTCATGAAAAAACTCCTTGATTTCATGGTATTTTGCACAAATCATCAAATAATAATAAAATAAATTAAATTATGAAAACTTGTGAGACCGGGCCTTGACCGGCCGACCATGCCCTAGCCGGTCCCACACGCCCCTTTGTTTTATTATTTTATTATTAGTTTTCCTTGAATTCATCAAATTCCTTGATTTCATGGTATTTCTCTTAAATTAGGAAAAATTCCCTCAAATCATCAAAAATACCTAAAAAATATTAAAAAATTATGAAAACTCGTGGGACCGGGCCCAAGCTGGCCGGCCATGCCTTCCACGGTCCCACACGCCCTTGTTTTTATTAGTTTAATATTTTTTTTGCTTCCTTGAACTCGTGAAAACTCCTTCAATTCATGAAAACTCCCTAAATTAATCAAATTTCTCAAAATTCATGAATTTTTCATAAAATCAGCAAAAATATTATAAAATTAAGGAAAAGGCACCACGGGACCGTGGTCACGACCGGCCGACCATTCTTTGACCACGGCGGTCCCACGCCTCCTCATTCCTTATTTTATAATTATTTTTCATCATCTCATGGTGTTTTCCTCAGTTTCGTCGAAACCCTAATTTTGGCATATTTTCTCGAATGGATGCTCAATTGCACGCCAGAAAATATCAAAATTCTCAGGACTGAGACACGGACGTCTTGGGGACACGAGCACGCTATCTTGACCGACCAAGATTGGCTCTTTGGCTCACGGAATCCGGTCCCATCAATTTTCACAGTTTTGACCTAATTTGCACAATTGCTCGTATTAGGTCCAAAACTCTTCCAAACACTTTGGATTTTCATGAAGTGATCGTCAAGCAGTCACGTGACAACCCAGGGACGGTTTCATGACTCCATGGTCGGTCCCTCGCCTCGTCATAATTAATTAGGTTTTCTCACCTAAGGCTCAGACGAGCGTTTTCGAATAAATGATTAAACCAGCATTTGATCATTCTTCCACCAACAAATCGTCAACTCTTCAGGAGTTCTTCGTATTTGCTCACGTGAGCATACGGACACTACATGGTTGATCCACGGTCCCATATAGTCACTCCCTCCTTCGTCCCATGGTTAAACTTCTGACGAACCATGAATTGATCATCAATTGATCAAATTAGGGTTTCTGAATCCAAGTATCATCATTCCAGATTCCAACCTTAATAATTTTACGACGGCCTCATGGTCATAAATTTTATTAATTATGCTCGGTTCAACGACCAGTATTTTAATTAATATTTTTGGTACGCTGCCAATAATCCATCAGATGAGCAACACATGCTCAAACGGTCAAATATTCAACAATTCATCACATGAGCAGCACTTGCTCAGATGAGGAATATTTGCTCAATATTGGTTCAACAATCAATATTCAATGATCCATCGAATGAGCAATACTTGCTCACTTCATCGTAAGAACTATACCTCTGTCTCATGACATGTTCAATTCATGAGTTTCAGAACATCATGTTCAAATCAACGACTTTATGGACTCATCGTCCCATCAAACCAAGAGACGCCAATCGTGTCACTTGGGGGGATATCACTTAAGGTTTTGGTCTGGCGGTCTACGGCACGTGTGTTCAAACACACGATGGAATGTGAGCAAGTCGTGCAATCAGTTGAAGGAATTCACGAGGTAGTGGGTGGAAAATCGACCAAGTCTCCACACGTTGAGCAACTGGTTTCAAACACGATCTCCACTTCCCCACTCCTTGATTCCATCAACTGTCACACTTCATGGAATCATGGTTTCTAAAATTCCAACAATATAAATAAGTCTCTGAATCATAATTGAATCATAAGCATCATCAGTATCATCAATCTCACGTCTCATCGACAACACGAGATCATCAACTCATCAATTGAGCAACTACTCTCAATGAGCAATTTCAATCACTCAGAGCTTATCGTATTCGGAATTCACACACCCACAATCTTTGATTACCATTGATTCCACACATTTCTCAGCTTTCCTCCTTCAGATCAACCCATCCTCTCTTGTGACCGAATTTGCTCTAGAACGGTCATTGTCTTGATTTAGGCCGGAGTACTACAGATTGATCTCTCGAATCTAAAGCACACCCTTTGCAGCGGTGCACCTGTGTGAGGTTTAACATTTCGCTCGGTTCGAGGAGTCTCCTCCGTACGGTCGTCTCCTCAATTCCTTAAAAACCAGCAAATCGTTTTTCCCCATCTACAATGTCCAGGCGGGTATAGAGCAACTTGGAGGAGTCGTTCGAACAAAGGCCTCCTATGGCAGTCTCAAATCCATCACGACCGTCCAACTTCACCAGCATGATTGGACATCGTGGGTTATCCCATGACCGGTCGTACAAGCTTTTCCTGCACACCGGAGGACCCCCTTTCTACCTGCATAGGCGCCCATCTCACGACCTAGCCAGGGAGGATCAGACGCTCTCCCAAAGTCCAGCCGACGTGATGCTTTAAGGGTCGCAGGAAGTTCCACTAAGGGTCTCAAAGTGATCACGACCATCCAACTTCACCATCATGATTGGATGGCTTAGATCGGACCCATAACCCTCGGGTAGGTATTGGCATGTGCACCACCGGCCCAATATGGGCCCCACATGGTCGGCCTTCCCAAAAGAGAAGCGTGGCTTGCCAATTCGTCCAGCTAAAGTAGCGTGGACATAAAACTCTAATTAGGGTTTGCGGCACGTCACATGTGTCGCAAATCAGTCACGACCATCCATCTTTGCAGGCATAGATGGAGGGTGTAGATGTAGATTCAAAGGCTCCCAAGCATGTCAATACAATCATCGTGGGCCCGTCTACCTGTGTGACCAATCGGCCAAGACCGACCATGGATAGGCGCCTCGATTCGTGCGCCTAAACTAGGCATGGTCGTGCGTTTCCAATTTCAAACTGATTTCGACCACTCAACTTTGCCAGAAAAATTGAGTGGCTTAGATCGCATCTCTATGGGACGGTGAGGTACGGACGTGTACAGCGGCGTGCCGTCTACACGCATGACCGATCGGTCTTGCCAAAAACGTGTCCCATGCTTGGATTCGACCAAGCTAAAGGTTGGTGCTTGCACACCTCCTAAACCCTAAACCCTAATCCGACGGTCGCAGATGTGGGTCGCAAATCATCTCGTCCGTTCAACTTCGATAGCTTGGACGGACATCCTAAGACAGGAGTTAGGCGACCAGTGAGGCATTACCACAATCATTGGCACCTCTCTTCCACACAGAGTGATCGGCCAAGTCAGGGCTTACCTGTACAGCCTCCAAACGATCACTCGAAGATGGCTGGACGTGATGCTATTTTAAGATGCTTAATCCGTGACTTACTTCGTCAAGCCTTAACACAGTGATGCTTCATACATGATGAATATATTCGATGCATTACATGCATAGAATACACACGATATTTTACAAGTATCGACTACCCAAATAACTTAGTTATTTAATCTAGCATTACATGCTACTTCCTGTGGGTCCTACGATCCACACGACCGAGACATCAATCATATCACAAACTGGGGGATACATACTGGGGTATTGGTCTGGCGGTTTACAGCGTGCAGCGTGCAACGCGCCATCACAAGAACGTGTCACGAAGACATGGACAGTTAGTGATGATGGGAGAAGTGGGCTTTACCTGATCGTGTGACAATTACCACGACTCCACTACTCCATCACTCTACTTCCTCCACTTCCCATGAGTAACGTGGGATTAGGCGCAATGACTTGCATAAATAGGTTCTCCTCCCTATTTCCAAACAATAAAACAAGACAGAAACCAAGTGTTGATGCAATCGTATTCAAACACCAGAACTGATAGCTTACATCCTGCAAGTCAGTTCAGCTTTCTGATACAAGTCATACACAACCAACACCTTCACAGTCTCAATACCTTCTTCGCTTCCCTCCCTAAGATCAACCCCATCTCCTTCACTTTGTGACCGAAGCAAGTCTGGAACGGCCATTTCTTGGTTTAGGCCAGAGTTGTAAAGATTGATTTCTCGAATCACAAGCACTCCCGTGCAATGTATTTCTTTAGGGTTTAGATTCATTTCTCATCCGCACACCCCAAATTACCAAAACCGGCAGAAATAATTTTCACCCATAAACACCAATGTCCAAGGATCAATCAATATCAATCAACAACCAGAAATTGGATTTCCAATTGATGTCATGAATGCACAACCTGTATTATTTCAGTTATATAACAAATATAATGCGGAAATAGAAATAACACAAACACCAGAATTTTGTTAACGAGGAAACCGCAAATGCAGAAAAACCTCGGGACCTAGTCTAGATTGAATATACATTGTATTAAGACGCTACAGACACTAGCCTACTCCAAGCTAACTTCAGACTGGACTATAGTTGAACCCCAATCAATATCCCACTAATTCAAGGTACAGTTGTAATCCTACGCCTCTGATCCCAGCAGGACACTGCGCACTTGATTCCCTTAGCTGATATCACCCACAACTAAGAGTTTCTACAACCCAAAATCGCGGACTTGAGTATAAACAAATTTGTCTCACCCAGAAAAGTCTATCAAAGGATAAATATGTCTCCCACAGAAAAACCCTAAAGTTTTGTTCCGTCTTTTGATATGAAATCTAGGTGAACAAGAACCAATTGATAATCCGGTCTTATATTCCAGAAGAACAACCTAGATTAATCAATCAGTGCCTATCGAGGAATAACAAACAGTGAGACGAATATGTTTGTGACTTCTTTATCTTGCCTATCGAAGAACTCTCACGATCTCAAGCCAATCAAAGATTGTACTCGTACGATAGAATATGCAAGATCAGATCACACAACTACAAGAATGTAGTATCTGTCTGGCTTCACAATCCCAATGAAGTCTTTCAGCCGCTAACTTGGTTTTAGAGAAGAAAACCAAAGTTAAAGGAGAATCGACTCTAGCGAGCGCACTAGTATCACACAGACGTGTGGGGATTTTTTTTCCAAGTGCTAGATATCTCCTTTATATAGCCTTTTAAATCAGGGTTTCGCCTTAGTAACAAAGCAAACATTATCCACCGTTAGATGAAAACCTGATTTAGGTTCAAGACAATATTTCTCAACCGTTAGATCGAAAACTTAGCTTGTCACACACATGTCGTATACGTTTACTGGTTTTGTGAAAACCGTGCCCAAACATGTACTTGTGTATTGGTTCAATACGGTAACCAAATGGTTAACCATATGAGCATTTGATATTAACCTTGTTCTTCTTCACCATAACTAGTTCAATTGATTACAATATGAACTATTTAGAGAGTTACTTAATTACTATGAGATCTTATGTAACTACACAAGACACAATTGAAACAAAGATAATTCGATTCGATTGAATCGACTCATGAACTTTATATCCACGGTCTGCATACTGCATTCCTTAGTAATTTAAGTTTCATGTTCAGAGCACATCTTTAGATCATAACCTCTTAAGCTCACAAACAAGTTCGCGGACTTAAGTTCAACCGGTTGAGTTTTCCAAACTCAGCAGAAATTCTCGGGTCGAGAACTTCCGCCAGTTCGCAGACTAGGTTCGCGGACTAAGCACACAAACGAGTTTCGGAAATCCCTGCAGAAATTCTCGGTCGAGAACTTCTGACAGTTTGCGGACTTAGCAAAGCCAATTCCTCTGGTTCCTCTCAATCAACAAAGTTCGAAAACTACAGATTAAGGAATAAGGACTTATGCACATATGTGTTGCCACACAATGCTTATATCCAACATTGGTTATATTTACCTAAACTCTCATTTCAACCATTGAAACATTCTTAGAGGACGTTATATAATTGTTACACTATTTCTCGTCAAAGCAATTTTCAAGGTGATTGAAACATTATGACTTTCGTCATTAGGTGAAGATAAACCCGATCAAAGCGGAACGCTTTACCAACACATGATTTCGAGATATAGATAAGCGAGATATACTCGGCTCAAAATATCAAATGTGTATGATCTAGTCTATATAGCACGCGACTTTGTCTCATAAGAAGTAGGAGATAGAATAGATAGAATTTTGAGTGATATATAAGTTCAAGTCTCCACATACCTTTTTGTTGATGAAGTTCCACCGGTTCCTTTGAGTAGATTTTCGTCCTTTTATGATGAATCGCCATGAAGTCCTTGAGATCAACTACACTTGTCATATCCTAGTCCGAGACTTAGCTATGTAGGCTAGAAATCAAGACTTATAGTTTTGATCACTAACATTGACAAACATGCTTGATATAGCAACACATGCGAGGTCGACCGAGCTATGCTCTAACATAAGATGATCCTCCTCCTAAGGGTTTTGCTTCTTGGGATGCATTTGAGAAAAGCTATGGTGAACATTTGGATAATGATTATAATGAATAAGAACATGGGAAGCAACCAAGAAGAGCAAATTTATGGCTGAGCACTCGGCATATACTAAATTCAAGTTTTTTACATTATTTTTAGAATGTTGTTTGTGTAAGAAAAATTATGTAGCAGTCAAAGGCCTACTATTCAATTGTGCTCTCAAAGTTTGTCAGATTTGGCATTGTAATTTATGAAAAATTTGGCTATGTTTTTCAACTCTGATACAAGACTCAGTACATATTCATGATCCCATCATTTTAACAGCAAAGCCACAACAAAATCATGGTTAACCTAACTCTTCAGATCCAAATCTCTAAGCCAAGCCCCCTTAAACACATTACTAGTTCATTCTGTTTTATCAAAATATTGATACTCCAACAGATGAACAATGGACAAATTAAACAACATATGCACTTGGAATCTAAACAAAATATTGCATCCGTAAATATTAAACATTCACAAAAAGTAAACTTACAAGCATCTTTACAAACAGAATAATAAACATCCAAAAAAAAACATATATATATATATATAACTAAACAAAAGATGATGGATCATGATGTGATTCAATACCATTCTTGCATAGAAGAACCATGAAAACAGAGGGCTAGATCAGTTAGAATCCCCTTCTTCTTCACTGATGTTGTCGACAATCGTAACCACATCTTTGTATGGCCAATCATCATCATCATCAACATCATCGTCTTCATCTTCATCCTCAAGCGCTGGCCCAAACCAAAAGAAGTGTTCTGGATCATCTAAATCATCATCATCATCCTCAAAATCATACTCATCATCCTCTTCATCGTCCTCCTCTTCTTCATCGTCAACAACATCATAATCATCATCCTCTTCATCTCCAAAACAAGGAACAACCTTGCAACCAAAATAACCAACAATCTCATTGTCTTCATCATCAAGAAGAAGAAATCAGAAGGAAGTTACTACTATAGCAGTCATTTTCTCTGGTTTGATACTAAAACTTTCAGTTTTTGATACTGAAACCCTAGGTTCAGTTTAGAGAGAGACTTGGAAAAGAGAAAGCCGAGTAGTAGTACTCTCCTAGTCTCCCTTGCTCATTTTTTATACCGTGACACACGTTTTCACTTTACGGTTCAACCTCTAGCTTAGCCACGTACAAGCATGATAACTTGGCTAGTGACCAAGTATAGCTTTGGAAAATAAATAAATACACTATAATATAAAATAAAAAAATTGGGTGGAAAATTAACATCAAGGGATTTAACTTGGAAAAAATATAAATTGGTTTACAAGCTCGTCCAAGAGTGACATCGGTAAAAATGGAAAATTAATATTAAGCAACTTGTCTCGGTGGAAATACTCCCCGAAAACTTAGATTTGGACGAAAAATTCTTGCTAAGATCGTGACATCGAAACAAATAAAAATTGGTTTAGAAGCTCGTCCAAGAGTGACATCGGTAAAAATTGAAAATTACCATAGATCGTGGTATCGAAATATAAACTGGTTTACAAGCTCGCCCATGAGTGACATTGGTAAAAATAGAAAATTAAATCAATTTATCTCGGTGATCTCCGGAAACTTAGACTTGGATGAAATATACTTGCTAAGATATCTTGACATCGCAATAAAAATATGGGGTTTAGAAGCTTGTCCAAGAGTGACATCGGTAAAAATTGAAAATTACCATCAATCAATTTATCTTGGTGGAGATATTCCCCGTAAACTTAGATTTGGAAGATAAATTATACTTGCTAAGATTGTGACATCGAAATATAAATTGGTTTATAAGCTCGTCCATGAGTGACATCGGTAAAAATAGAAAATTAAATCAATTTATCTCGGTGATCTCCGGAAACTTAGATTTGGATGAAATATACTTGCTAAGATATCTTGACATTGAAATTAAAATCAGGGGTTTAGAAGCTCGTCCAAGAGCGACACCGGTAAAAATAAAAAATTACCATCAATCAATTTATCTTGGTGGAGATATGCTAGAAACTTAGATTTGTACGATAATCACTTGCTAAGATCGTGACATCGAAATAAAAAATGGTTTACAAGCTCGTTCAAGAGTGACATCGGAAAAAAATGAAAAATTACCATCAATCAATTTATCTTGGTGGAAATACTCATGAAAACTTAGATTTGGATGAACTATACTCTCTATGATCGTGACATCAAAATAAAAATTGGTTTAGCTGAATAAGCCATGTCCAAGAGTGACATTGGTAAAAAACTTGGATATCGAGTCTTGTCGACGAAGCCAATCATAGTCGTTCGTGAATTCATAATGCCGACCAATCAAATAAACTAGTTACACCTGATAACCTAAGATTCCCAAATATCCTTGCCAATATTATCGGCTGATTGGTCTGATACGACTAATAATGCGATATTATCGGATATTCATATGTATGTATCACTGATATTTCATGTTTCGTCCAGATTAAAGGCACAAACATGATAAAATCCTATATTATCGGCCAGTATTTTAAAAAATAAATATTGATCGATTATTTTAATATAAATTTAATTGTAAGAGCTAGCTAGAATTTCTTCTAAGAATATGAATTGGGATTTTAATTAAAAAAAATGCACCAAAAAGCATTTATGATCTTCCAAGGCACTAGCTAGTACTATATTATTAATTTATTAGTTTTCTTTTAAGAATATGTGAATTGGGAGTAAAATAGTGCAATGTAGTTGACTAAGCAAGGCACTAGTAACAAAGGAATTAGTTAGTACAATAATAAGTACTCCAGTTTAGAAGTTAAGCAATATACAGTATAAATGTTAAGCAGCAAACAACAACAACAACAAAAATCGAAAATATCTTGAAGGGAAATCAAATTTCAAAAACGGTAGTGGGGCACAGTGATTCACTTTAGTTATAGTAAGTTTGAGGTCGGAGGTTCAAAACTCTCTAGACATTTTTATTTTTCTTTAAAATTTAGGCATTATGTGGCACAATGCTGATTTTATTTTGCTTGACCTATTTTGTTTTTGGTCAAGACTCAGGGACCAGGGTATTGAGATATGGCATGATGCATGAACCAAACCATGCTGCAGTTCAAGATATGGCCCATCTGTTAACTAATTAACAAATCAAATAATTATTCCAAATATATACAAGTGTGCTGATTTTATTTGGCTTATTGACCTTATGTTTGACCATTTTTTGTACACCTAACAAATCTCATCAATGTTAAGCCATTTCAGGTGTGAGCACTGCCATTATAGATGTAGTACACCAGCGCCACATCATGTCTCTCAACAGGTGATGGCGCTGCAGTATCTACCAAAAAATCAAATATGATAATTAGTGTTTGGTTGAACTGTCTATCAACCCCTTAATGGCAGATTTATTAGATATTGCAATTAGGCTAATGGGGGTGTACCAAATTAGTGGGGCGTACCAGCCCCAAGGCAAAACCAGTTTTCTCTTATGATTTTGGAACCCACCACCCACTAATTTGGTACACTCCCATTAGCATTGTTGGTGTGCAGGAGTTATTATGATGGGTTTACGACTTGTTGCGCATGCCTTTGAATAAGCGTGAATTGCTAAGGGACTAGACGTTCCACCGAATGCCTTAAATGACTATTAATGTCATCTTCTCTACAAAAGGAAATTAAACAGAGAATTTCCAAAATATACAAAAATCATCCCAAATTAGGCAAGGAAATTAAGAAAAGAAAAAATAGATTAGAGATAATGGGTGATCTAGGAGGAAACAATGCTAACAGAGATAATCAGCCTTCTGCACCTTTTGAGTTCGCCAAGAAAGTTTCCAAGACTCTGTCTACTAGAGAGTTGGAGAATTTAAGATATCTTCTGTAGCAAGAGATTGACAAGAGAAATCGTCTGATTGAGTTCGAAAGAGTTCGTCAGGAAAATGCTCCACTGTATGAACAATGGAAGAGGAAGAGAATTGCAAGAGATGTGAGGAAAGCTAGAGAAAGAGAGGAGAGAGATGGGGGGAGAAGGAGCAGATTTGTTTAAAGAAAGACCCGCAGTGCAACCTCAAGTGATTCTGAAGAGAAAAAGAATGATTTTGAGAGAAGTGATTGTGTGGGTAAAATACCCGATGGCCACGTGTCGACATCCCAAGGGATGAATATATGATGAGATGATGAGGTTGGAGCACCAAATCATTCGATGAGAGAAGGGTTTGTCTCAGTCGAGGCAACTGCACAAACGCCACATGAATGACGCGTGTGTATAAATGTCTAATCTGCTCAGACGGTCAAGTCTAAAAAGCAAGACCACATTTAATGAAGGATAAGAACAAGACTTGGGTAGTTGGGCATCGTGACAGAAGACTCGGACGCTCTATACAACGACCCAGAGGCGATGAAACACGAGGTTCTCCACAAAAGGGCAGCACAACCCAAGGGAAAGCGAGACGACTCGAAGGGAGAACCAAGTATGCCATCGCGAGGGACGGTATAGAACGAGTCCGAGGGAGCCAGGACGATGGAAGACAGCTCAAATAGCTCGGACGATCAAGCGACCACGAGTTTATTCTGTCTATAATTACCAGTCCATGTACCAGGAAATGGACAACTTATGTAATCTTAGATGGTTTTTCTATAGAGAATTCCTGAGAGAGACTTAGATAGAGAGAAGTGAGAAATATAGAAGAGATCTGTAACACTTTCAAGGGTAAGACCTTATAATCAATAAGAAAACATATTCTTCTCCGTGGACGTAGGTCTTCATGGCCGAACCACGTTATATGCTTGTGTTAATCTTTACATTTCATGTTATTTACATCTTGTTCATGATGAATCTTGTATGTTTAAGTAGTTTTTAGTCTTTAATCTTATTTGGGTGTAGTGGTCAGAAAATATGCAGCTACATTTTGGCGCTAGAAACAGGGAGGTATGAAGATCTAATCTACCTCCCTAACAACAACTCTATATTGCTTTTATAATCTCTGTAAGAGAAGTGTTTTCACACTACAAAGTAGATATATGTTGAGATGAATGAGTAGAGATCGGACTCAAAAATGATCTTCACGATCTAAGAAGTCTAAGAGAACCTCAAGATCAACAGATCTACATTTTTTTACTAATTTTATTTAAGATTTCTTGTTATTTTCAAGATTTTCAAAGTTTTCCTCAAGTAGCTCAGGAGAGTTGTAGATCGGAGTAAACATGGAGTTCTAAATGCTTCGGTGCTCAAACGATCTCCTCCATGAAAGAGCTAGGAAGAGATGCTAGTCAGTATACTACATAAGGAAGCAATCACTTTATGAGAGTTGAAAAAGACAAAACCTTTCTTGATGTTCATCATAAAACTCGCCATAATCTCGGAATCTCCTTCTTAAGAATTTGAATTTAAGTCAAGGAGAGGAATTAATGAGTATATAATCAGTCATCAAACTCAAAATTTTGTTTGATGTCATAAGTTAAAAGATGATGAGATATATTTCCTAGAATGGGAAAACGTACTCAATCGTCATAATTAGATTCTTTCCCTATAAGGGTATGGCGTGTTGAGCGAGATATTTCCTCGAAAAAAGAGGACTAGAAAAACACCTTTTCTCCATCATCAACACCTCATGCAAACAGGGATGTTTTGACATTTTCACATGTCTCCAAAATCTACTGCAAAGTCTTCATGTACTAAACTGTCCAGTCTGAACCATGACTTAGTAATTACATGTGACCTGCAAATATAGGGTCCCACTCTTCTAAAAGAAAAGACAAATTAAGTATTATTGCATATGTTGCAGGGAAGGTAATGGTAATGCGACGATCTACTCTTGCGAGCAAAGGAGAAAATGGTGGAGCCCAAACAGAAGGACTCGACGATATGGAGCCAGGCGAGCCTCTGATCCCAGGCGAGGGACAACCTAATGACCAATATCGGGAAGGAATAACTGATAATTTTAGCTCCGAAGGAGAGGGAAACCCCTTCGAGAAGCGTGGAGATATTCGTCTTACTCATCCAGGAGGGTTGAGCTGCTTGCCGAGACAAGCAGCAAATGATGAGGTCAAGAAGGACAACCCTTCAGACCTCGCCGATGCTAATGCTGCAATTGCAGCCATCCTGAGAACCCAAGAGGCTCAGGATAAGAGAATGATGAACTTAGAAAGGCGCAATAGAAAGCTAGAACGGAGAAATCGCAGGTTAAAACGCAAAGTAACAAAGAAGGTACCACTCACCACCATTGAAGAAATCCCGGAGGAGGAGAACCCTTTCGAGCATCTGCAGGACGACGAACGAATTAACATCCCTGACACCTCGAACGAGGAAACAGCGGATCGATTTCCTAAGGGAAGTAGAGGTGTGCCCGACCACGAGGGTAGCCTATCCGAAGGTTCATCAGATGTTGATCCCAAACACAAACGAAACAAGAATCTAATCGACGAAGTAAATATTGACTACGAGACCGAGAATCTCGCAGCCATAAACCCAAAGCGAGGGAAGAACTAGAGGTCAACTCGCTCTAAGATTGTGTCATACATTGAACAATCGGACGAGGAATCATGGAGATCAAGGCATCACCCCCATGAACCATCTTTCTCGCCCGAGAGAGCTCTGGGAAGGAGAAAGAAGGCCGAAACCAGGCGAGATGAGGACGAACTCCAAGTCCGAGTCAACCGACTCGAGACAATGTATAGAGAAGCTACATGGAAGCAGGAGAATAATAAGTTGACAGTAGTCATGCAAGAAGCAGTACAATCTCCCTTATCCTAAAATCTATTAAGATTACCCCTCCCAAGAAAATGCTCCCCACCGGTGTACACGCCCCCGTTCACAGGAACAAGAGATGCAATCGAGCACCTTAGAACTTATCGTATGACACTGACCTCTGGGGCACCCATATATCGTATGGAGATCTGCCCCGAGGCACGGTACTTAGAATGTAACACCATCTCACACTCGGCGATGGCCACCTCCGTCCGAGAAGGAAACATCACTGGACGAATTCACAAACGAAATTTCAACGGTGATGAAGTCTTCAGTGCATCCAGAGAACCCAAATTGGAGGAATGGATGAAACTTCCCATTACCTTTACCGCCTCAGAAGCACCAGAAGGAGGACAAAACCATAGAGACCCACTAGTGGTTACGATGGTCATCGCCCTCCCTGAACCCGAGGGCGAGGAGACAAAAACCAAGGTACTCCCATGGGCGATGCCCAGAATTTTGATCGATGGTGGCAGTTCGGTGGAGATCTTATTCTATGAAACATTTAAACAAATGGGTATCACAGACGAATGTCTCGTCCCCTCCACTTACAACATATTTGGCTTCAACGGGTCATCAACCCGCCCAAAAGGTGAAATAATGCTAGAAGTTCGGGTGGGAAAGATCCTCACCCTAACCACCTTCTGCGTGGTAGATGTACTATCACCTTACACAACCATTATGGGACGATCCTGGGTCCACGGAATCAAAGGAGTGGCCTCGAATTACCATCAAAGGCTAAGGTTTCCTACGCCTGACGGGGTGGAAGAAATCATTGGAGATATTTCTGAAGCAAAATGATGCTACAAGACATAAGTTCAATACGGAGATAACAAAATAAACTCTGCCAAAGCAAAAAAGAAACGAGCTAAGAATGCCAAAAATCAGGCCAAAATCGATGCTTACATAGCCAGAACGAATGAGGCGAGACGGTCGGTCAATGAACTCGCAATGGAGAATAGCGTCCCATCGGACTCACCCATGGGACCCATACAAAACCTCTCCGATATAGGAGAATTAGAATCAAATTTCTCGGCATCGGAGCCAACCGAGGAAGTCAACATCAGAACACCCAAAACCCGGGTATGGTAAAAATAGGGATACTCCTCAACAAAGAAGAAGAAGAGAAGCTAATACAGGTTCTAAGGGAATATTCCGATGTCTTCGCGTGGTGTATGGAAGATATGCCAGGAATAGACCCGAAGTGTGCTGTCATCATCTGAAAATTGACCCAAAGCACAAGTCCATGCGGCAAAAAATGAGAAGAGTGGCACCAGAATACCATGAAGCCATCCAGAAAGAGCTAAAAAAATGGAAGCTTCAGGGGTGATAAGAGAAGTCCATTACCCAACATGGATATCTAACATGGTGATCGTGCCAAAGAAAAACGGAGGAGTAAGGATCTGCATCGACTTCAGCGACCTTAATAAAGCTTGCCCCAAGGACAGCTTCCCACTCCCTAACATATACCAGCTTGTAGAAGCAACCTCAGGATACAGATTGCTATCTTTTATGGACGGATACTCTGGTTATAACCAGATCCCCCTTGCCGAGGAAGATCAAGAACATACCGCTTTATTCACCCCTCGCGGCCTATACTGCTATACCAAGATGCCATTTGGGTTAAAAAATGCAGCGGCCACCTACCAAAGAATGGTGGAAAAAATGTTTGACGGTTGGATACACAAAACCTTAGAAGTATACGTGGAAGATATGCTTGTGAAGATCAAGCTCCCATAAGATCATGCACATGATCCCAGGGAAATCTTCGCACAAATGAGAAAATTTAACATGAAGATCAATCCCGTAAAATGTGCCTTCATAGTAACCTCAGGCAAGTTTTTGGGATACTTGGTCACCAAACGAGGAATCGAGGTTGACCCCGAGAAGGTACGAGCCATATTGGAAATGCCTTCCCCAGCCACGGTCAAGGATGTACAAAGACTGAATGGCCGGCTGGCGTCCTTGGGAAGATTCATCGTATGATCCTCTGACAAATGCAGAGATTTCTTCAACACCTTAAAAAAGGGTGAAAAGTTTTCTTGAACTAGTGCTTGTGAGGAAGCCTTTCAAAAAATCAAGGAACATCTGGCAACCTTGCCAATTCTCCAAATGCCCAACTTAGGCGAAAACCTCTACATCTACCTATCAGCAACTAATACTTCGATTAGTGCAGTACTCACTCGCATAGATGCGGATGTGGAGAAACCAATTTATTTCATCAGCAAAACTCTGACGTCGACTGAGAAAAATTATTCAAAGATCGAGAAAATAGTGTTATCTCTGGTCTACGCAACACAGAAGCTGCGCACTTATTTTCATGCACACACTGTAATAGTCATCACTAAAGCCCCCATGGAATCCGTACTAGACCAGGCCGACAGAGCAGGTAGAATCTCCAAGTGGGGGGCCCAAATCAAACAATTCGGTGTCAAATACCAAGCCCAGACGGCAATTAAGACCCAGGTGGTCGCAGATTTCTTAGCGGATTTCCCGATGGACAATACTGACGAGATCGAGGAAATCCCGGGGATGGAGGATGAGTTAGAGGATCCTCCCGAACTACTTTGCTCCGAGGACCCCAACCGAGGGGAAGTCTTCGTCGATGGATCGTGTAATTCGGAAGGTTCAGGTATCAGAATGGTTTTTACAACCCCAACCGGCCGAAGGATCGTCTATAGCTTAAGGCTTGAGTTCCCTGCCACTAACAGTATAATCGAATACGAGGAAGTAATACATGCCCTCCGAGTAATCATCGTGCTGGACATCCATAATGAGCGTCTCACAAGCGATTCACAACTCATTATCCGGCAGATCAATGGAACGTACCAAGCCTCAGATCCATGTTTGGAAGGAAACATGGACATCCTCGCTGTCGACTCAGTAGCCCAGGAGGAAAATCTGCCAGAGGATGACTGGAGGACGCCCATCATCAAGTATCTAGCTAACGGATACCTCCCCAGCGATTAATTAATCGCACACAAGATAATATCAAGGTCTGGGAAATACCAACTCCGGGATGGCGCGTTATACAAACAATCCTACCTTGGGCCTTTCCTCAGATGTCTCTCATTTGCGTAAGGACAAACCATACTAAAAGAAATACACTATGGTTACGCAAGAAACCATAGTGGAGGACGATCCCTCGCTCATAAAGCAACATTACAGGGGTATTTTTAGCCTCGCATGAACGAGGACTCGAAGCAAATGGCAAAAATTTGCATAGAGTGCCAAAAATTTGGCAAAACAAGACATGCACCTTCAATGGACTTAAAGTCCGTCCTAAGTCCTTGGCCATTCGCCAAATGGGGGGTGGATATTTTCGGACCCCTAAGAGCCGGTACTGGACAACGTAAGTATTTAATCATGACCACAGACTACTTCACTAAATGGGTGGAGGCCTCGGCTTTAAGACACATAAGAGACTATGATGTCTTTAAATTTCTCTTCGATCATATTATATGCCGCTTCGGTATCCCGGCCGCCATTGTATATGATAATGGGGCACAACTCCGAGGGAAAAACATCGATCTTCTCATTAATTGTTTCAAGATCAGAAAAAAAAACCTACGCCAATCTATCCTGAGAGCAATGGACAGGCAGAGGACACAAACAAAACTATCACTGACATCCTCAAGAAGAAACTTGACGGATATGGAGCTAGTTGGTGTGAACAACTACACAACGTCCTATGGGCCTATCGAACCACAAAAAGGGAAGCCACGGGAATGTCTCCCTTCGCCCTCACATATGGCACAGAGGCAATCATACCAATAGAAGCCATGATCCCCACAACGAAGACCGAGGCACGGGAGAAAAATCTGACCTCGGACATGATACTCTCCAAGCTGGACGATTTGGAAGAAAACAGAGAAATTTCTCTCCAAACAATAGAAAATTATCACAGAAAATTGGCTCGGGAATACAACAAACGTGTTCACCAGAGACAATTCAGCCCAGGCAATAATGTCTGGCGCGAGATTCCACCCTACCAACGCGAGTCAGGCAAATTTGCACCCATATGGGAAGGCCCACTAACAATCCTCGCTAAGGCAGGGGATGGAGCATACAAATTGCTCAAATCCAACGAAGAAGAACTTGAACGCCTATGGAACATCAAATACCTAAAAGCTTACAACGCTTAGGAAAACCGTCCAACGGTCTTAGAAAAGGGCACGATCCCTACTTGTACACAGGTCATAAAACCTTCCTGGAATGTACTCAGATCTTAGCAAGCTCTCTTTTGACAAATAATAAAATCGCTCCTTTGTGTTAATTTCACTTTTTTTTTTGCTTTGTTTATTTGATTTACTTTTATTCTTTTCTGTTTTGTTTTCCTTTTTGTTTTTTGTTAATTACTTCATCCCATACTTGCATACCACAAAAGCCCATACACCACTATGGCACGGTGCTAGCCACACCTTCCATTCTACACAGAATGATGCAGGTACATTAACTAAGCTACCCGACACGGACACAGACCTAAGGTAATGCTATCACGATCACGGAATCGGATGATGTCCTCTACAACAGGAGATATCCAGAATTGAGATGCCTTTCCCTGGCCGGGGCAAGTATCACTCGACCGAGGCATCACCCTCCAAGCCATATGGGGGAAATCTATTCCTAAATAGGGAACCAAAAAAAATATTGAGAAAGCGCGAAGGAAAAGATCCTATGTATAAACTTCCAATACTATAAGCGGTGCCTTATCCAAACACAGGAACTGATCACTCCTTGGCTTTGACATCCATGATCGGATCAAAATTACATATGGTCATTCGTCCGAGCCACACAACTCGCACAAAGCAATCAAATAAACAAACTCTGAACAGTACAGAGCTACAAATTACACGATGCTTTCGGACAAGAACAACGCGCTCGCGCCGCGCTTGGACCAACAGGTTCCTCACCTACTTGTTCCTCGTCCGAGGAAGCATCCATGAGCAGGAGCACAACCAACCCTTCTCTTCACACACACCCTGGACTGGAGCAAACCACCAATTGATTTCCCACCGCTTTAAACATATGGAAAGCCTCCGGTGCTACGGCATAAAACAGGGGCAAGGTATATATATATATATATATATATATACGTTTGAAAACAGAAATAGTATTTTATACCCTAGCACCTCCGCACAGCATACAATGTTCCCAAGGCCAATCATAAGAAGAAACAAAACACACAAAGTGTTTCGAAGCTTTCCCATGGAAGGAAAATCAGTGATAAATAAGAGATCACGTAACAGGAGGTGCAGTCACTTGACGAACAGACGAGACTAAAGATGTCATGCGAAAAGACAGGTCTCTCTGAGAAGACATTGCTGATGTTCTAGAACAGGATTAAGAAAAAACGAAGCAATACATGAATGAGAGGACATACCATCATGGTAAAAAATACATGAATAACCACCTTGTTCCCATGGAGGACGAGGAGGAAAAAATTTAGCATACACCGGAGAAAAGAATGAAGGAGACCATACCCTCATCACAGAAAGACTCTTCTTAAATAGAAGAGAAAATCTTTGGAAAACTAACTAGATTTCCCAAACCCAAGAAGGTCAAAGGCGCGGCAAGCTAGACGATAAGAATTCCGGAGGAAAAGTACAAAAGAAAAGACATCTTGTTCCCATAAAATCTGTGAGAGCCAATAGATATCTTAAAACGTGCTGACAGGTACACATGCCGAAAAAAGTGGGAAAGTTACACAATTTTCTTCCCATCATGCCATAGGAAAGTTGCAAAGAAAAGGAGCAAAATGTGTGGGTAAGATACCCGATGGACACGTGTCGACATCCCAAGGGATGAATATATGATGAGATGATGAGGTTGGAGCACCAAATCATTCGATGAGAGAAGGATTTGTCTCAATCGAGGCAACTGCACAAACGCCACATGAATGACGCGTGTGTATAAAGGTCTAATCTGCTCAGACGGTCAAGTCTAAAAAGCAAGACCGCATTTAATGAAGGATAAGAATAAGACTTGGGTAGTTGGGCATCGTGACAGAAGACTCGGACGATCTATACTACGACCCAGAGACGATGGACCACGAGGTTCTCCACAAAAGGGAAACACAACCCAAGGGAGAGCGAGACAACTCAGAGGGAGAACCACGTATGCCATCGCGAGGGACGGTATAGAACGAGTCCGAGGGAGCCAGGACGATGGAAGACAGCTCACCTAGCTCGGACGATCAAGCGACCACGAGTTTATTATGTCTATAAATACCAGTACATGTACCAGGAGATGGAAAAATTATGTAATCTTAGATGGTTTTTCTACAGAGAATTCCTGAGAGAGACTTAAATAGAGAGAAAGTGAGAAATCTAGAAGAGATCTGTAACACTTTCAAGGGTAAGATCTTATAATCAATAAGAAAACATCTTCTTCTCCGTGGACGTAGGTCTTCATGGCCGAACCACGTTATATGCTTGTGTTAATCTTTACATTTCATGTTATTTACATCTTGTTCATGATGAATCTTGTATGTTTAAGTAGTTTTTAGTCTTTAATCTTACTTGGGTGTAGTAGTCAGAAAATATGCAGCTACAGTGATGATCATGAGAGAAATTCTGAGACACAGAAACAAAAGAGGAAGAGAGAAAAGAAGATTGAGGATGCATGGTATGAAAGGTTCTTAGTAGAAAAAGCAATCCCTAGGCTTTTTGTGAGAACCATGAATGAGAGATTGAATTTTGATTCTGATGGAGAAACAATTGATGGTGTTGATGAGAATGGTGAACTAGTTGAGGTTGGAGATTTGGAGGAAGAGAATGAAGATGATGAAGGGAGTGAAGATGCAGGTGATGGAGGTTATGGAAGTGCAACTGAAACAGGAAGTTAGTATAGTAATGATTACAGCGATCATGACATGGGCATCGACGACGACGACGATAGCAGTCAGCAGAGCAATGAGAACAACGGTGATGATTCTGAATAATCATCCTTGGAACATCAACAATATTTCGATGGGAAATCTTCGATTTTGTGAAATCGGACTAAGAGCTTCTTTGTGAAAATTCAAAGAAATCTTGTAGGTGTTTGCTGATCATTTTGCTCATTGCTGATTTTCCTCATATTGTTGAATCTGCTGACATATGTTTTCTTGTGGTTATGTTGCTATTCGGATGTTTTTCTTTTTTTTGGAACAAATGGGCTTTTTTTTATACTGTTATGCAGATGGTAACTGCTAACAGTTTTAAGGTTTAATGGTTTTAAGGTGTTTGCAGGGGGTAACAGTTTTAGTTTGTTTGTAGTTAAGGTGTGTGTTTGCAGGGGGGTAACAGTCTAGTTTTTCATGGTATGAATAGTTAATCTATCAGATGTTTGAGGGAATTAAAAATTAGGTTTTTGGGTCATGTTTTGATGTGGATCTTGTGAATGGGTTTGATTGTAATGGAACTACTTAGGAATTAGGGTCTTTTTGTAAATCTGGTGGGTTTGACTAGGTATTTGTAAATCTGGTTAATGAAATTGCAATTTCGGTTTCTTTTTGTGCTGATTTGAATATAGTGGGTTACATTTGGTATGCTGGAGATGTCTTTGCGATTTCTAATGAAAGGAACAATGGTATGTTAAACTGTGGTATGTTGAAATGTATTATATGAGCTATGAATTTACTAAAGCATTATCTGAATTATATCCAGAACTAGAATCCTGGTACAAGGTAAGGGAACATATTATGAATCCTAATTCTATCCGATTTTCATCTAAATGGCATAAACTATTTCTCAAAACGTACTACAATCTTGATTCACTAATGGTAACAATATCCTACACCCAAACACTATAAATGAGTCTAGGTTTATCAAAAAAAGGTATAACAAGTTGTAGATCATCTGTCAAAGCCGTAATAACTTGACTCAAGATTGAGTCATGTGAAACCTACATGATTCCACTGACCCACAAAACTAGTCGGTGCTGGTGGAGGCATACACACATCTAATTATAATCTACAATGTATTCTGACCACTGAATTGTGTTGACTCAACGAGTTAATTAAAAATGATTGATTAACAAACAAATATCAAGCAAAGAATTCAAAGAACCAATATTTTTGTAAAACTAAACGAAGCAAAATAATACCAACATCCTCAATATTTAAAAAAAAAATCAAAATAAACAATTTCTAAAAACAAAAACCACATTATTCGAAAGTTTCTTTGATAATCTTCTCAATTAAAACTATCGCATCTGGATCTGGTACTCGTGTTGCGGCGTTAGCAGGCTGTCCTGGAACTTCAAGTACCTTTTGCTCTAGAGGTGTCTCCCTGGGTATTTCTGGTGTGCCAGACACAGTTTCACCAACAGGCTTATTCGAAGGAATGGGAGCATGGACACCATCCATTTCAACAGAAGCATAAGCAGAAAGAGTAAGATTGTCAACATGAGCTTGAACTTCAGCTAACAGGGGCATGCCGGGAACCTTACACACGCCATCAATAGTTATGGTGATCCTTAGCTTTCTAGGTACATCCATTAATATCCTTGGAGTTGTTTTAATCCTCTTATTGGAACTCATTTTCTTCTTCTAATATATCAATCTATCTTTTATGCTGGTGTGGTATATATATATGTATGTATTAAAAAAACCCTATTTTTCTAGGTTAGGAGCATTATCTCCAATTACCTAATTTAGTTGTATTCCGCATATCACTCAAATAAACAAAATATAACAGTTTTTATATCGATAAATATATGCTCATATACGCGTACAACACCACATTGATTTTAGTATATATATGATTTATCTAAATACGGAAAAATAGCATGAAAAATTGCGTAAACACAACCATGTTGATTGAGAATATGGGGTATATGCTTTATCTTACAGTAGATCATAATCATGTACTCTTCGCTAATGTGCATGCCTTGGCTACACTCTTGCCAAATCTGTAGGTATCTGAAGTATCTCTCTCCATAATTCGACATGCCTAATCTTCTCTGAACAAATTTCTATTTTTGGTGTAATTCCCTCTGTAATTCACACCTACTCAAAGCCATGTGCAACAATTCCGTCCATCCAAGCGCTATAACCATGCCCAAATTCTTTTTTGGCTTTCGTATATTGGTCAACACCATAAATTACAGCTATGATTGGCAATAACAATATATGTCGGGATCATTTTTTTTCTTCAAAAGATTAATTTTTTCTTTTGAAGAAATTTTTAAAAGATTAATATACTATGGTCATAACCCTAATTTTTGAATTTGCAATGGACACATAAATAGAATGTTGTAACACAAACACGTGAAAATATCCGTTTCTTGTTTGGATCATGAATTTTTAAAGAAAGCATGCTGATTACGGATGCGACCATTGACCAAACGGTGTAATGGTTCGCACTCCTTTAACCGAATAGATTTTGAAATCCCAAAAGACGTGATACATTTTTAAACCCCAAAATATGTGAAAATTCCAACAGGTGTGTTGTGTGGGGACAGATATTGCATCCATTGGATGTGTATATAAGCTTTACTCCTATCTGCTAATAGCATTCAACAAAAACAAAATCCTAAATATTTCTACATTTAAAAAAAAAAGTATATCACCAGTAATAGTAATGGAAATATTACCGGATTTAACTCCCGAGATACTACACCTCCTCCCAAGTACAGAAATTATTTTGGCAAGCAAATGTGTTTGCAAAGAGTGGAATTTTGTCCTTGCAGACAAAAGAACTAGACTCCTTTTCGTTTCCACTAAAAAAGTGAGAGAAGAAAATGTTACGCAAATCTTCTACAGAGAACAAATTGAGGAGGAAGATTACTACAAGATGATGAGAGATTTCAATCAGATGTTATTTGGAAACAGTGGTACGTATAATATTATCCAATCATATGATGAAAACATGTCACACCCAATCGTTGGATCTTGTAATGGTCTGGTATGTTTTTATGTTTCACACCACGTCATACAAGATCCTATTTATATTATGAATCCATCAACGGGTGAGCACCTCCATCTGCCACAAATATGCGATCCAACACCAACGCCACAAATTAGTTGGGATCCACGATACGTCGTAGGGGGTTTCGGCTACTGTGAACATACCGTTGAATGCAAAGTAGTTCGAATTCAAGTGGGAGGTAAAATGGACGTACACACACTAGGAGACAACATGGGATGGAGGAACATCGGGGAATTTTCTTTTACTTTTCGGGATTCAGGTGTGTATGCACATGGTTGTATTTTTTGGATAAATCATTATATTTATAACAATGATCAGATAGTATCTTTCAATTTGGACAATGAGACATTCCAGTCACATTCGCCACCCCCGCATCATATTTATGAGAATGGTGGTTTTAGTATTCCAAGAATTTGGAATGGTCTTGTCTGGAGTTTGCCTTTTATTTTACAACATTCACGATATTTATGATATCCGGATTGATTTTTGGGCACCCATTTCCGATAATCATATTCATGCACGGGCACCCGATGTAGAATGGAATTGGGTACTTAAGAGGAGAATTGTCTTGGAAGAGCCTTTGAATCCATGGTGGCCGCATTATATGCTGATAGCCTTGGGAAATAACAACGACATCCTATTGCAAAACAACCGCTGTTTAGCGCATTATAATGAACTCTCCATAACTTTGACAGAAATTCGGAAGACAAGGTGGCCGGTAAAGGTTAGAGTTATTCCTCACATGAAGAGCGCCGTCTCGTTGAGAAATTTTGGAGGAAAATCGGAAACATGTACTGACGAAGTCCATGCCACAAACATATTTCGTGTGTAGTGTTTTTGTTTTGATCGGAGTAATGTAGTTTGGTGTTTTATATATATATATATATATATATATATATATATATATATATTTAATAGTACTATTTCTCATCTTTGATTTTTTTTTCTTATCTTTTCTGGATTAAAAGTTGTTTTTGAAATTTGAAGAATCGAACTTGGTCTTATTTTGGGTAATAATGGTTGGTGTTTTTATTTAATGGAGTTGATGCTTTTAAATATATTTCTGACGAGTTTAGAGGGGGACTTTCTTTTTATGGTGGTCAATTTGGTATAGAGGGAGGCATATTCTCTATTTTAGTTGTATTTAGCATCTCCAATGGATCATCGGGGTCTTTCCTACGTGTAACGCCTTGTAAACATCCTTAATTGCCAAAATTCCCCAATTTTAGGAATATAAGAGATATCTTCTCCAACGGGATATTTTACAGTACACTTTGTAGTCCACATGCATTTTTATTATTGGTTAGATAATTTTGTTTTATTTTTAAGTTAACTGTTTCACCAATCAAATTGATGAGTCACATATCTCACATCCTCAAATAGATTCTCTGAAACCAGAGGATCTTGTAAAGGATGTTATGATAACCACCTCCCACGTCATTTTGACATTGTCTTTAGAGGTTTCCATTGGAGAAGTTTTTCTCTTAAAATGTGGTAAAATCCTATGTGGCCTACAATTTAGGAATTTTAGAACATCTCGTTGGAGATGCTCTTATGGTTCTAAATTTTTCGAATCTACAGGGAGACATAAAAGTAAATCCGAGAGAACAAATTGTAAAAAGAAGTGAGAATTTGAGATGAAAAAGGTATAATTGATTGATAGATAAATCCGTGATGATATTCTTGAAAATGCAAACCAATGAAAAATATTTTGTAACTGATGGGGATTTGATGAGTGGAAAAAAATGTTGATTACATGACGGGATTCTTTTGATAGACGAATTATAGATTTGAAACTGGTGTTTAACACCAAAACACAAAACCAGAACATAAATGGGCAAAACAAATTAGAGACATGTAACACATCATTTTGATTTTCAGAATTGTGTTATTACGTCTTTGATGGACACACTTATGTGTCTAATATGATCTCAATTGTATATATTGTTGGTGCTCGATTTTGTATTTATTATGGCCTTTTCTGTCTTTGTAGGTGTTTTTGGAAAAATAAACATGCATGGAAAAATTGGCTCGAAAAGTGATTTTTGCGCTCGTGAGAGAAAACTACTAAAGACACCCCTCATTTGGATAAGGGGCACCACAGTCGATAAGGGGCACTCCACAGCTATTTGCACCCCAGATGAATTATTCACACCCCACTGCTATGGGCAGCCAACAGAAGGATAAGGGGACACCATTGTCTCCCTTTTTGAAGATAGATTTTGGCGGGAAAATGTTGTTCATTCTTGCGAGTTTCGTGGATTGATAATGGTCGAGTTTCTCGGATGATATCTTGTGTTGTTTGAATTGGTAGCGTCCTGTTAGGACAAACCAGGGCTGGTACATGTTTTGGAAAGGAAGAAAAACGAAGATTCGAAAAAACAGGGGATGAAAGTTTCCCGGGAAATCGTGGCTTAAACTTGGCAGTTACGTGAGGATTGGGGGAACCATATTACCTATGTTAGACTATACTCTATCTTAGGAAGGCTCAAATATCAAAAGAATCCGTGTAGGAGAAAAAGGAGGAGCTTTCAGCTGCGGTTCGATAAAACAGGGCAGTGATAGAGACTCGTGTTTGTTTAGGTTGTTTACCTGCAGCAATAGGAGATAATCTGCCAGGTTTCGACTACATCCAATAAGGAAGGTTTGGTTGTTGGAATACACGTAAAGGAACCAACAGATATAAGGAAAGTTCGTCTCTTTAGGGAAAAGAAAACCGAGTTATTCTCGGATTTATATCGGGAGATTGGTGGACCTATTGGGTATATAAAGAGTTGGTAGAAGCCACAGAGGGGTTGTTGAGAGTTTGGAGAGTTTGGGGACGATAGAGTCGGAGCAGAGAAGCACAGGTGAAGTTTCTGGTGAAGAAGTGAAGCTGAAGAACATTGGACAGATGAGGACAGTCGCAGAGGCAGTCTTATTTAAACAGCACAACAGAACTATCGATGTTTAACAGATCACATATTTCATAAGCTTGTCATCTTTTCTCTGTAACAGTTCAACATCCGTTGTAACAGTTGTTTGTAACGCCATTACAGCGTTGCAAACTGTCTGCTTTATTAGTTTTCTC
Source organism: Papaver somniferum (assembly GCF_003573695.1). Taxonomy (NCBI): domain Eukaryota; kingdom Viridiplantae; phylum Streptophyta; class Magnoliopsida; order Ranunculales; family Papaveraceae; genus Papaver; species Papaver somniferum. The sequence continues at coordinate 45,564,758 of NC_039366.1, forward strand.
TTGTTTTTCACCTATTTGAGCTATGAACAACTATTTTGAGCACGTGAATAATATGAGAAGCTAAACCCCAACACTGGGACAACGGAGAAAGTTGTATTTCATCCATGTGGTAATTTAGTTAATTCTTTATTTACTTTTTGCACCGATTTTAATTGAATTAAGGTTCTATTAATTACCTGTGACTTTGTTTGATGGAGCATGCTTAGTCCTAGGGATTTTTGATGCGCCATGCTTATGATCTACAACTAATATTTTATGGAATCTACTTTGGCAAAGAATAAAGTTAATATTTGTTTTGTTTTGAGCTAGAATCGCCGAGGATTAATTTCTGAATCACTTGAATATGAAAAACATTGAAATCCTGAGTCCTAATAATATCTCGATTTTTGTGACAATCTTTGTATATATATTTTCTTTATTTTGTTTTTAAATCTTAAATCAATCTCATCAAGTCCGGGTTGAACGATCTTTACTACCACTTTACAACAACTTTCAAAATCACATCAATTTTTGGCGCCGCCGATGCTGACTTGTATTTAGATTTGTTTTAGGTTTCTTTTTATTTTTATTATTTTATTTTTGTTCTTTTTTACGCGTTTTGGTATTTTTCGATTCTTTTTAGATTTGGAGAGAAGCTACAAGGAAAGAAAAAGTGCAATAAAAGGAAAGCATTGCCAAAGAAGGAAAGAAAAGAGGAACCCGAAAGGAGTGGAGAAGAAGATTTTGCATATAGTTATTTTGTTTTATTTTTAGAAACTGTAAATAGGGTTTTATTTTTGTAATTTTTCTTTTTCTTTTTTTGGACATTTTTATTTTTGGACTTTGGACATTATTATTTTTAAACCCTAAGGAAGGGTTAAAAAAAAATTGTTTGCAAGGAAGGACGACAGTTACGATACTGTCTCGGCCCCTCGGGTTCGTACACTGACATCAGAGTCGGTGGCCTGAGTCGACTTCAACGGTTCATCGCCCGTCTGGAACGGGATGTAAGACTCTATCCACCCACGAATCCCCTGTCAGGGGGTTTTATTTTGTAATACAACACGTGCACACACCAATTGCATCGTCAGACACCGATTATTAGGAAAACTCGTGGTTTAGTATGGTGAACCCTTTGGGCGTTATCATCCGAAACACCACAAACCTCAGCCTCGTACCTATGGGTATATTTTTCTGTAGGTAACCTGAGCTTACCCAATTTAAGTCGACCCTGTATTTGCACGTACACAAAAGTATGTCGAACTGGTATTACAATAGCCAATACAATGATTATCCGACTGATTTTCAAATGGACATTTCAACTTCGACCATAGTGTGAATAGTGGTTGGGAGCATCCACCTTTTCAAGGTTATGGTTCATACCATGGTGAGCCCAATTACTATTAGCACACCCACCAGTCATATGAGCAAAACAATCCTTCTATTACTCTAGAAGAGGCTTTCAAGAGTCATTCCTTATTTGTGAAGGAAACCTTAAATCCAGAGCAGTCAACTAGGATGTCTTTAGAAGAGACTTTTAAGCAATTTACTGAAAGTACAAATAGGATTGTCGAAAAACTTGCTCGAAATAATCTTAATTTCCAATACATCGTTTCCAATAATACCCTTGAAAATGAGGATAGTTATTTGCATAATCAAGATGACGAAGATAAACTTGGTAACACTACTTGTTTAGATGAGGTTCAATCATTTTCATGTTATTATAATGATGATTATGATGAGGATAGTGTCGATGAAGAATTTGAAATAAGTAGGCACAGTGATCAGGAATTTGTTACTCCAATTAAACTTAATAATGATAATCTTTCTAGTTCAAATCCAAATAATTTTAATAATTATTCACCTATTCAAAAGGACGAGGATTTGACTAGAGGTACTCCCGTTTTAGACGATGTAGTATTTCCTTATGATTATGAAGCGAACGATAGTTTAGAGTAACGAGTTTATTCTGAGAATACTGTTTTAGAGTCTAGCGATTTAGAAACATTAGTCTTAGACAAAGAAAATGAACTCGTAGAGATGAGTGAGGATGAACCTGACTTAGAAGAATCAATTGACCATTGTCAGGAATCATATGACCTTGAAATTGGGGAAGTTGTGACTAGTCTTTCTAGAGACACTGAAAACTCTAAGTTTTGGGGTGATTATCATTCTCCATGTGCTTTAACTCTTAGAAAGGCCCCTCACTTGGGAATCGACATATGTGCCTCAACCATTTTACAAGATTATCTTCATACACGTTTTCCTGAACCTAGTGATGTCCACAAGGAAGTTCAGTTGTTAGAAACCCATCCTCTGGTTGATGTGGTTTATCCATGCTATGGTACCCAGATTGATTTTGTTATCCCACCAAATATTTTTCTTCCAAATATGGGAATGTATGATTTTCAAATGTGTCGAATATTAAGTTTTGAGACTAAGCCTAAGTACTTTAGGAGATTAAAATCGACACTTTTTCTTAAACCACTCTCATTATGGTCAATTGTGTGAGTCAAATATGATTGACTTAAAGGATCCTCAATTATTCAGGTTATTATTGTGTGCTTCTAAATTTTTTCATACCTTAGAACCTGATATTTCAGATCTTACTTATCAGGAGGTGCAACCCATGGAAATATTTTATTTAGACCCCTTTATTGAACCTGAACCTGGACCACAACTAGATGTAGTTGTCTTAAACAAGAAACTAAGAAAGGGTGTGCTATGTTTATTCACTTTCTTATGTTGCTGCGGTTTCCTTTTATCTGTGATAATACTTTTTGATTTAGATGATCCACAGATATTTCGGCTATTGCTTTATGATTTTATAAGGTGACTAATACTTTCTTAGTCTGGCTGAAGACGTTAAACTTAGCACTTCTTGGGAGGTAACCCAATATTCATGCGACACGGTAATATCTTTCCGTATCTATTTTGCTTCAATGGTAACAGTTTCTCCTTTTTCATGCTTTAATTTAATCTTTAGAACATTGAGGACAATGTTAGATTTAAGTTTGGGGGTATGGGATAAACTTTGTAGTTGCATTAATAAACTCCAGAGCCTAGAAATTTATGTTTATTAAGGATGGCACTAACCAATCTAAGTGGATGGAAGCATCTTGGTTGTAGGAGTTGAGGAACCAATTTGATTAGATGGAAACATCTAAAGGATCTATTCATAAAAGCACAGAGCTCAGGTGTTAGAAATAACATTATAGTTTCACCATATCTCGTTGAGTCCTTTTCACTTCTGTTTTTATTTTGTTTTCTTTTTAAATATGTTTCTCTAAGTGATTAGGTGGGTGATGTGTTTTCAAAGTTGTTGTACATAGTGATAAAAGGGTTGTTTTAAGACTTGTGAAGGCAATGAATTTTAGACTTAATAAAAATTTAAAAACAAAGAAAACTTATTACAAAATTGACTTCAACATATTAGAAAACAACCAAGACATTGATTTCACTATTACGCATGAATAAATTATGGTAAACAATCCAAAACTCTAATTATCTTTTAAGACTCTTATTTCTTAATTCACAAATAATCTGGAAAATTCTCAAAAATTAATTGTATCCCTAAGCATAGATTATCTAAACAAAGCATAAATTATCTAATTGAATCACAACTAATGAAGAATTTTTTTTTGCAAACAATTAAAAACTCTGCAAAAGCAGTGATTGAGTGAATTATAAATTATAAATTATAAATTATAGAGAGTAAATAATTACCAATTATTCATGCGTAAATAGCTTCCTCATTGTCTTGGTTGTGAGAGAATTAGCCGCTCATCATGTTGGAAAACCTCTCAAAGAATTTCATTCATGCTCAAAAATGGTTTACAAATGATGAGAATATGAGAAATACAATAAAACCGGGTTTGTAACAGTTATAAGTGTTACAAACCAGAGAACTACGACCCACAGTATGTGTCACTGATATTGTTCTTTAAGACCCACGTTAAGCGTCGTTGTCACTGTTGGAAAACGACTGTATTTGGCAGTCCGTTCTTCGTGTTCTTAAGAAATGCAGTAGCAGAAAATGGCAGCTCTGCAACTTTGGTGTTTAAGCTCTGTGGTGCTCTGAAGCTCTCCCCAAACTCTCCGACCTCTTTACTGATATCCCATCACATATTTATAACCCAGAAACAACAAAATCTCACGTAATAACTTCACATAATCCTCCATTACTCGGCAGTGAAGAAAAATAATCTCGGCAATAATATCTTTCCTTTCTCTCCTTTTCATGCGTTGGTTTTCTGCCAGAACACTCCCAGCATGCTTCTTACTCATCGCTGATGTTGTCAAACACACTCAGCCACGTCCAAATCAACCAAGAATAACAATAATCTCGAGAATATCTCACGGGAGAATATTCCTCCCTGTTTTGTTAAATCCACGTAAACTTTGATATTTTCTCGAAACCAAAGGATTTACCAGACCTGTTTCATCATCACAGACCCAAACAAAGCCTTTCCCATGAAAATCTCCAAGTAAATCTCTGCCCAAACTTAAACCCGAGAAAACTAGCCTCTCCTGTTTTGTTGGGAAACAATATCCAGCCAAATTTCAGCGATTCTTAAGCCCATACCATCTTTGTTAGGTCAAAACAAGTCGATCCCAAGAGTTTCAGCGCTTTAGTCTCCTTCTAACATCTCCAATTTACAATCCCTAATTCTGGTCCGTGAAGCTCAAATATTCCCTCCAATTTTTAGATTCAAACGAAGAAGAAAGGGGAGTCCCCCTATCTGGATACGGTGTCCCTTTAGCAGTTGCCCACCAGTGGGGTGTAAATAGCAGCTACTGTTCCCCTTAGTAATTGGGGTTCCCCTTAACCAACGGTGAGAGTCCGAATAACACGTGTCCTCCAAGGGTGCCCCGGACAACTTTTCGAGCCGAATTTTCCAAAAATGTTTATTTCCCAAACATGCCTACAAACACACAAAACAGCATAATAAGTACGAAATTGAGTACTAACAATACGAAACATTGAGGACAAATTAGACACATAAATGCGTCTATCAAATACCCCCAAACTTATTATTTGCTAGTCCTCGAGCAAAAGAAAATAAAAAATAAAACCGAGTTAATCTCGGGAGGGTTTACCAGAGGTGTACCCACAAAACCATGACTTCTACTTGGTCACAAGTATCCAAAGATCTATGAGGACATACATATTCTCATCCTATCTCCAAGTAACTAGAATGCCAGAGAAATTAAAGGTGTCAGCTCTAAAGCTGACTGAAGAAAAGGGGAGACACATCCGCAACACTTCTAGATAAAGAGATATCCGCTACACAACTAGATAAACATTGTAAGATGCGTCCGTTGCTTTACAGCTGGATAAGATTAGGAGATAGATAAAGATGAGAGGGACATCTGCTACACAGTTGGACTAATTACGTGTGATGAGTTAAACCAGTGCTAGAAAGATCTTGTGCCATATTGAAAGCGGACTAACAAAGCAACCAAATGTATCTTTCTTCGACTCTCTCATAGTGATCAGTAGAAACAACGTCTTCTTCGGTCTTCAACTATTGATGATAAACTATCGAACCTCATAGAACCTTGACAATTAACTCTTCTCTTCGATTTCTTCCTTGACTTATAGCTTTCTACTTCCCTTTGGCCTTATTGAACAAAACGTAACAATGATTTTTTTTCTTTTTGTTTTTGTTTTTCTTTTCTTTTTTTTAGACCCGCTACACAGCTGGTCATAACATTTTTTTTTTAATTCCTAACGAAAGTGCCACACCCCCCACACTTAAACATTACATTGTCCTTAATGTAATTGAGTCATCCAGCATAAAAATTAAGGCGGGAAATTTTAAAATACAATAAAATTAAAAGATAGAGTGCAGGGAACAAATCTGATGGGTTGACTCCCATGAAGCGAAAGGTATTTGTTTCCCTGCTTGCCAGTAGCATGTAGTCTCAAATAAGGTGAGGTTGGAACCCCAAAATAAGTTGCGGATCATATATATAAAGCCTGAAGAGTTGGGGATCAACCCAACTAATATGATTAGTCATAAACATGAACCTGCAGTAAGAAATATTAGTACCCAGAGAGATAAAACTGAATATAATCTTATTTAAAACATAATTCAAACCTTGAATATGAAGTAAATCAGGTTCGTAGATAATTAGTAAAGATTGTTTAAAGAATTGAACAATTTTTGTACTCCCTAAATCAGGTTCTAAGTCAGCGGAAATAACTTCCACGACTGATATTGGTTCAAATTCAGCTAAGTCGGGCACACAAACATATGTTGGTTCAAATGCACTCTCTGAACAAGGCCTCAATGGAGTAATAATATCACGACTTATAGACCCATTATCATCTAAAACGGTTTCATTATCAATATCATCAAGACGAAAAAATTCAGAACTTAATGGCTTATGGGTCAAGGTCGGAGCATCCTCGACTGATGGAACTAGTCGAGACTCGGACAAAACTAGAGGTTCTAGTTTGGGTTTCCATTTATTAGTGTCTAACAGCGGTGTGGAGTCTAACAAGGCGTTGACTTTACAAATAACACTATCGTCATCAAAATCATACCCAAAATGAGCTAAGCAAACCTCTAATGGATCTCCCAAGTGGCTCTTGCAAATGTCTTGCGAGTGCATACTTTCTTTTCGCCCGCACTTCAGACTAAAGTACCTAAAAAAAATCAAACAAACTGCGTAAAAAGAACTAAAAGAACAATAAAAATAAATTATGTACAAAAATTAAAAATAAGTTATATACAATGATATCAACTAGTGAGTATTTTGCTACCACTCACCGGCAGCGGCGCCAAAATTTGATGTGTTTTCAAAGTTGTTGTAGATAGTGATAAAAGGGTTGTTTTAAGACTTGTGAAGGCAATGAATTTTAGACTTAATAAAAATTTAAAAACAAAGAAAACTTATTACAAAATTGACTTCAAGATATTAGAAAACAACCAAGACACTGATTTCACTATTACACATGAATAAATTATGGTAAACAATCCAAAAATCTAATTATCTTTTAAGACTCTTATTTCTTAATTCACAAATAATCTGGAAAATTCTCAAAAATTAATTGTATCCCTAAGCATAGATTATCTAAACAAAGCATAACCTATCTAATTGAATCACAACTAATGAAGAAAATTTTTGCAAACAATTAAAAACTCTGCAAAAGCAGTGATTGAGTGAATTATAAATTATAAATTAGAGAGAATAAATAATTACCAATTATTCATGCGTAAATAGCTTCCTCATTGTCTTGATTGTGAGAGAATTAGCCGCTCATCATGTTCGAAAACCTCTCAAAGAATTTCATTGATGCTCAAAAATAGTTTACAAATGATGAGAATATGAGAAATACAATAAAACCGGGTTTGTAACAGTTATAAGTGTTACAAACCAGAGAACTACGACCCACAGTATGTGTCACTGATACTGTTTCTCTAAGACCGGGCTCTCAAGTCTCTAGTTGTGGAATAGAGCCCGATAACTCATTTTGGGAAGGTCAGGTTAGTAAAGAGCAAGCCCATGCTGTCTATAACAATGCTAGGTTTGAGAACCGTCAGAAATTTGACCCATACTCAGAGACCTACAATCCTGGTTGGAGAAACCATCCTAATTTTTCTTGGTCTAAGGGCCAGAATCAAGGTCAGTCTAGTAATTCTCAGCCTCCCCCAGGTTTTGGTTATGCTAAGAGCTCTTCAGGACAAGCCCAGTTCCAGAACCCTTCTGAGAATAGAATGACTAGCTTAGAGGAATCTCTTAGTATATTAAAAAAGAGCCAGGATATGCTATCACAAGCCAGCAAATGATAATAGCCAGGTTAATTTTCAAGGAAAACCAATCAGAATTTTAAGAATAATTCCCAGTCTCTTGCTAAATTAGAACTTCAAGTTGGCCAAATAGCTAACCTTACTGAGAGAGAGGATGGAAGGTTCCCTAGTCATACTGATCCTAATCCAAAAGGAGAGAAATCGTACAATCATGTGAATTCTTTACTACCCTTAGGAGTGGAAAGAAAGTTGACAACAAGGTCACCATGCCTGAAAGTGAACATGCTGTAGTTCACCCTTTTGAGCCAGAAAATGAGGAGACTGATAGAGTCTCTAAAGAGACCAATGAGGGTCCTAATGAGTCCGGCTTTGTTCCCAGAGCCCCGTTTCCCCAGCTTAGTTCCAACTAAGAGCGAGTCGAACTTTAATGATATATTGGAGGTTTTTAAGCAGGTTACTATCAACCTACCATTGTTGGATGCGATTAAGCAGATTCCCGCTTATGCTAAGTTTCTTAAGGACTTGTGTACACGAAAGCGTAAGCTTAGTGTCCAAAAGAAAGCCTTCCTAGCTAGTCACGTGAGTTCCATTATTCAGAATACCACTACTCCTAAGTATAAAGACCCAGGGTCCCCTACCATTTCTTGCACAATAGGTAAATACCGTGTTGAGAAAGCTTTGCTTGACTTAGGAGCCAGTGTGAATTTACTTCCATACCATGTGTACCTCAAGCTAGGACTTGGTGATATGAAACCTACCCAGATGACACTTCAGTTAGCTGATAGGTCCGTTAAAATTCCTCGTGGTGTGATCGAGGATGTTCTTATTGAGGTCGACAAGTTTATTTATCCAGTGGATTTTTTATCCTAGATACCCAACCTGTCCCTGACCCAGAGAACCAGATACCAGTGATTTTAGGTCGCCCATTTTTAGCAACATCCAATGCGATCATTAATTGTCGAACTGGTATTATGAATTGTCTTTTGGTAATATGACTATTGAGCTGAACGTCTTTCATATTAGTAAGCTACCCTCTGAACTAGATGACTCGAGCATAGAAGAGGTAAACATGATAGGAACATTAGTCGAGGAGTCATTACCAAACACTTTGTTAGAAGATCCGTTAGAGAAATGCCTAGCTCACTTTGGGATTGATTTCGATGATGATAATGTGATTAATGAGGTGAATGCTTTGTTAGATTCAACCCCTTTGTTAGACATTAGTAATGGAAACCTAAGTCGAAACCATTCAACCACTACCAGTTAAGTCTACCTAGTTCGTTCGTTAGAAGAGCCTCCTAAGTTGGACCTAAAACCATTGCCAGATACCCTGAAGTATGTGTTTTTAGGCCCGTCTGAAACTTTACCTGTGATTGTTGCTTCCGACTTGGATAGTGATCAGGAAAGTAGGCTAGTGACCGTCCTTCAAAACAACAAGGAAGCTTTAGGGTGGACCATAGCAGACATTAAGGGTATAAGTCCTACTGTTTGTATGCATCAGATCTATTTAGAGGAAGATACCAAACCTTCTAGGGAGATGCAACGAAGACTAAACCCTAATATGAAAGAAGTAGTTCGAACCGAGGTTCTTAAGCTGTTAGATGCAGGCATTATCTACCCCATTTCAGACAGTAAGTGGGTCAGCCCCGTTCAGGTTGTTCCCAAGAAATCCGGTATTACTGTAGTCCAGAATGATAACAATGAGTTAATCCCGACCCGAGTGACCACGGGTTGGCGTGTTTGTATTGACTATAGGAAATTGAACAAGGTCACTAGGAAGGACCACTTTCCCCTTCCCTTTATCGACCAAATGCTAGAGAGATTAGCTGGACATAGTCATTACTGTTTTCTAGATGGCTACTCAGGCTACAATCAGATCGTTATTGCCCCAGAAGACCAAGAAAAAACTACTTTTACTTTCCCTTTGGTACCTTTGCGTATAGACGCATGCCTTTCGGGCTATGTAACGCCCCTGCGACTTTTCAGCGTTGCATGATGAGCATATTTTCCGATATGGTAGAAAAGTTTTTAGAGGTCTTTATGGATGATTTTTCAGTGTTTGGTTCGTCTTTCGATGAGTGCTTGCATCATTTGTCATTAGTGTTGACTAGGTGTAAGGAAAAGAATCTAGTGCTTAATTGGGAGAAATGTCATTTCATGGTTCGATCAGGAATTGTCTTAGGGCATATCGTATCTTCTAAGGGTATAGAGGTAGATAAAGCCAAAGTTGACCTTATCAAGACTTTACAGGTCCCAAAAACCGTAATAGATATTAGGTCATTCTTAGGGAATGCAGGTTTTTATCGTCGATTCATTAAGGATTTTATCTTGATTTCTAGACCTCTTTGCAACTTGCTTGCAAAAGATATTAAGTTTGTATTTGATGATGCTTGTTTAGAGGCTTTTGAGAAGCTTAAGACTTTACTCACTACCGCCCCCATAGTCCAGGCACCCAAATGGAACTTACCCTTTGAGATCATGTGTGATGCTACAGATTATGCTATTGGTGTTGTGCTAGGTCAGCGAGAAAGCAAATTACTTCATGTGATTTACTATGCTAGCAAAACTCTGAATGATGCCCAGTTGAACTATACCACTACCGAGAAGGAACTGCTAGCCATTGTGTTTGTCTTAGACAAGTTTAGACCCTATCTCTTAGGTTCTAAGATCGTCATATATACTGATCATGCTGCTTTGAAATATCTTTTTTCTAAGAAGGATACGAAACCTAGATTGATTAGGTGGATACTTTTGTTGCAAGAGTTTTCTCCAGACATTAGAGACAAAAAGGGTGCCGAAAATGTAGTAGCAGACCACTTGTCTAGGCTAGTTGTTGATTCCCCTGATGATTCCCTTCCTATAAGGGATAGTTTTCCCGATGAACAACTTTTATTTGTTACCCAAGCACCTTGGTATGCGAATATAGTGAATTATCTTGTTACTGGTCGAATGACCCAACATTGGGGTAAACAAAATCGTTCTAGGTTTTTAGCCGAGGTTAAGCACTTCTTTTGGGATGATCCTTATTTGTTTAAGTATTGTCCATACCAGATTATTAGGAGATGTATACCTGAGAGTGACCAGTCCAGTATTATTTCCTTTTGTCATGATCATGCTTGTGGAGGTCACTTTAGTGCTAAGAAGACTGCTGCTAATATATTGCAGTGTGGATTCTATTGGCCTTCGTTGTTTAAAGACTCCCATAGTTACTGTGTTACTTGTGAGCGTTGCCAGAAATTAGGAACCATTTCCCGTAGGAACATGATTCCCTTGAACCCTATTTTAGTTGTTGAGGTCTTTGATGTGTGGGGAATTGACTTTATGGGTCTGTTTCCTAATTCTTTTGGTAACCTATACATCCTTGTCGCCGTAGACTATGTATCTAAGTGGATTGAGGAGGTTGCGTGTAAAACCAATGACCATAGGGTTGTGATTGAGTTCTTGAAAAATAATATACTTACACGTTTTGGCACACCGCGAGCTATAATTAGTGATGATGGTCGCACTTTTGTAATGGACCTTTTAGGCTTCTGATGAAGAAATATGGTATTACACATAAGGTAGCTACCCCGTATCATCCGCAGACTAGTGGTCAGGTAGAGGTTTCCAATAGGGAAATAAAACGTATATTAGAGAAAACAGTTAATCCTAATCGGAAAGACTGGTCGTCTAGGCTTACTGATGCTTTATGGGCTTATCGTACTGCGTTTAAGACCCCCATCGGAATGTCGCCTTATCGGCTTGTGTATGGCAAGGCATGTCATTTACCTGTTGAGTTAGAACATAGAGCTTATTGGGCTGTTAAGCAACTAAATTTTTCACTTGACAAGGCAGGAGCCCATAGGAAACTCCAGCTCAATGAGTTGGACGAGATTCGTATAGATGCTTACGATAGTGCGAAGGAGTATAAGAACAAAATGAAACTTGTGCATGATAGAAATATTTTACAGAAGTCATTTTCTCCAGGTCAAAAAGTTCTTCTGTATGATACCCGTTTACATCTTTTCCCTGGGAAGTTACGTTCTCGGTGGACGGGTCCTTTTATTGTTCGCACTGTCTTTCCTCATGGAGTTGTTGAAATTGAGACACCGGATGGTAGTAGTTCTTCGAAGGTTAACGGTCAGAGATTGAAACCCTTTTTAGAGACCTTTCCTACAGGTGATGTTGAGGAGGTCCCTCTGGAGGACCCTATTTACCCTTGATTGACCATCGAGGAAGTTGTATGTTGTATATTAGTTTTTGATTTTCTTCACCCAGGTACTATCTTTCCAATTTTTCCTCGTGTTATTTTACTTTTGGTATCGCTCTTTCATTAGAAACATTGAGGACAATGTTAGATTTAAGTTTGGGGGTGGGGAAGAACTTTTTAGTTGCACTTTTAAAACTTTTAGCGTCACATGGTATCCGGTTAGCTAAGTTTACATACTGTTTCTCACTGAAAAGATAGAAATTGCAATCTCACAATGTAGTCTTAGTTACTGGATTGCGACTCTCTCTCAGTAGAAACTTATCATCATCAACAAGCGGAGCGACATCAAAATCTATGAAGAAAGTTGAAGACGTTTTAGGTTTAGAAGCAACAATAGAAAAGAATAATTCAAAAATCAAAGTTGAAGTTATAAGAGCAAATGATATAAGTTGTTAGAATCCATGATACCAAGACATCACAAGTTGCAAAGATCCAAGTTTTGAAAGTCCTTCTCTCATGGCCATGTAAATTGTTGTCTTGTAATTTTTGTTTCCAAAAAAAGAAAAAAAATGAAAAAAAAAATATTTGCAAACAATTAAAAACTCTGCAAAAGCAGTGATTGAGTGAATTATAAATTATAAATTAGAGAGAATAAATAATTACCAATTATTCATGCGTAAATAGCTTCCTCATTGTCTTGGTTGTGAGAGAATTAGCCGCTCATCATGTTGGAAAACCTCTCAAAGAATTTCATTGATGCTCAAAAATGGTTTACAAATGATGAGAATATGAGAAATACAATAAAACCGGGTTTGTAACAGTTATAAGTGTTACAAACTAGAGAACTACGACCCACAGTATGTGTCACTGATATTGTTTCTCTAAGACCCACGTTAAGCGTCGTTGTCACTGTTAGAAAACGACTGTATTTGGCAGTCCGTTCTTCGTGTTCTTAAGAAATGCAGTAGCAGAAAATGGCAGCTCTGCAACTTTGGTGTTTAAGCTCTGTGGTGCTCTAAAACTCTCCCAAAAATCTCCGACCTCTTTACTGATATCCCATCACCTATTTATAACCTAGAAACAACAAAATCTCACGTAATAACTTCACATAATCCTCTATTACTCGGCAGTGAAGAAAAATAAACTCGGTAATAATATCTTTCATTTCTCTCCTTTTCACGCGTTGGTTTTCTGCCAGAACACTCCCGGCATGCTTCTTACTCATCGCTAATGCTGTCAAACACACTCAGCCACGTCCAAATCAACCAAGAATAGCAATAATCTCGAGAATATCTCACGGGAGAATATTCCTCTCTGTTTTGTTAAATCCACGTAAACTTTGATATTTTCTCGAAACCAAAGGATTTACCAGACCTATTTCATCATCACAGGCCCAAACAAAGCCTTTCCCATGAAAATCTCCAAGTAAATCTCTGCCCAAACTTAAACCCGAGAAAACTAGCCTCTCCTGTTTTGTTAGGAAACAATATCCAACCAAATTTCAGCGATTCTAAAGCCCATACCATCTCTTTTAGGTCAAAACAAGTCGATCCCAAGAGTTTCAGCGCTTTAATCTCCTTCTAACATCTCCAATTTACAATCCCTAATTCTGGTCCGTGAAGCTCAAATATTCCCGCCAATTTTTAGATTCAAACGAAGAAGAAAGGGGATTCCCCCTATCTGGATACGATGTCCCTTTAGCAGCTTCCCACCAGTGGGGTGTAAATAGCAGCTAGTGTGCCCCTTAGTAATTGGGGTGCTCCTTAACCAACGGTGAGAGTCCGAATAACACGTGTCCTCCAAGGGTGCCTCGGGCAACTTTTCGAGCCGAATTTTCCAAAAATGTTTATTTCCCAAACATGCCTACAAACACACAAAACACCATAATAAGTACGAAATCGAGTACTAACAATACGAAACATTGAGGACAAATTAGACACATAAATGCGTCTATCAATGGGGCTTACGATTCAAGTTGTTACCACTGCTGGGGTGAAATAGAGTGATTGAGATACCAAAAAAACAAAATAAAAAAAGAAATATGTTTTTTTTTAAAAAGTTGAAAAACGTTGGAAAAAAAATTGAGACCAGACCATCAGACCAACCGGAATAAATTTAATAAAGTCGACCACTGGAACCCTTGTATATGCTAGTTGTATTGACCTAGAGTTAGGATTATCGACCACTGGTTCCCTTGTATATGCCAGTTGTGTTGATATTAGTCAGGTTGTATCTCAGTCCATTAGGTTAGGTTCATTTTGGCAGTGGCCTTCAGACAGATATGAGAAACACCGTTCATCTAGTAAACATCAAAACCATCTATGTTTTTCTATATCCATCTCTTGATCTATCCATGTGATTAGTTTTACTCCGGATATTGATGTCCATAGTGCGACTATCTGGGTAGAGTTCTGTCAGTTATATATGAATTTTAGTATGCTTGAGTGCAAACTCGTGTACAACAATTGGAATTTCGCATCAGGGTACTTCCTCCCGTAGTCAATAAGTATGCCAACCAAGGAGATTCTTTAGTGCCTTCCAAGGTTCTGCATAGATAGTTAAGGTCTGGAGTAAAGGTTTTGTGGGTATATTTCTTGTAAGCCCTCCTGAGACTATAACTCGGCCACTAGGGCCACCTAGGGGTTTAAAGGCTTGTTGCATACGCTAAATGCAATCGACGACGCCTGCGACAGTGAGTTAGGATTTTATTTTTTATTTTAGATTTGCTCGAGGACTAGCAAATAATAAGTTTGGGGGTATTTGATGGACACATTTATGTGTCTAATATGATCTCAATTGTATATATTGTTGGTGCTCGATTTTGTATTTATTATGGATTTTTGTGTCTTTGTAGGTGTTTTTGGAGTAAACATGCGTGGAAAAATTGGCTCGAAAAGTGATTTTTGCGCTCGTGGGAGAAAACTACTAAATACACCCCTCATTTGGATAAGGGGAACCCCAGTTGATAAGGGGCACTCCACAGTTATTTGCAGTTATTCACACCCACTGCTATGGGAAGCCAACATAAGGATAAGGGGACACCATTGTCTCCCTTTTTGAAGATAGATTTTGGCGGGAAAATGTTGTTTATTCTTGCGAGTTTCGTGGATTGATAATGGTCGAGTTTCACAGATGATATCTCGTGTTGTTTGAATTGGTAGCGTCCTGATAGGACAAACCAGGGCTGGTACATGTTTTGGAAAGGAAGAAAAACGAAGATTCGAAAAAACGGGGGATGAAAGTTTCCCGGGATATCGTGGCTTAAACTTGGCAGTTACGTGAGGATTAGGGGAACCATATTACCTATGTTAGACTATACTCTATCTTAGGAAGGCTCAGATATCAATAGAAGCCGTGAAGGAAAAAAAGGAGGAGCTTTCAGCTGCGGTTCGATAAAACAGGGCAGTGATAGAGACTCGTGTTTGTTTAGGTTGTTACGTGCATCGATAGGAGATAATATGCCAGGATTCGACTACATCCAATAAGGAAGGTTTGGCTGATGGAATACGTGTAAAGGAACCAACAGATAGAAGGAAAGTCCGTCTCTTTAGGGAAAAGAAAACCGAGTTATTCTCGGATTTATATCGGGAGATTGGTGGACCTGTTGGGTATATAAGGAGTTGGTAGAAGCCACAGAGGGGTTGTCGAGAGTTTGGAGAGTTTGGGGACGATAGAATCGGAGCAGAGAAGCGCAGGTGAAGTTGCAGGAATATTCACCTGCTGCTGGTGAAGAATAGAAGCTGAAGAACATTGGACATACGAGGACAGTCGCAGAGGCAGTCTTATTTACACATTACAACAGAAGTATCGATGTTCAACAGATCACATATTTCATAAGCTTGACATCTTTTCTCTGTAACAGTTCAACACCCATTGTAACAGTTGTTTGTAACGCCATTACAACATTGCAAACTATCTGCTTTATTAGTTTTCTCTTGTTTTTCACCTATTTGAGCTATGAACAACTATTTTGAGCATGTGAATAATATGAGAAGCTAAACCCCAACATTGGGACAACAGAGAAAGCTGCATTTCATCCATGTGGCAATTTAGTTAATTCTTTATTTATTTTTTTGCACCGATTTTAGTTGAATTAAGGTTTATATTAATTACCTGTGACTTTGTTTGATGGAGCATGCTTAGTCCTAGGGATTTTTGATGCGCCATGCTTATGATCTACATGTAATATTTTATGGAATCTACTTTGGCAAAGAATAAAGTTAATATTTGTTTTGTTTTGAGCTAGAATCGCCGAGGATTAATTTCTGAATCACTTGAATATGAAAAACAATGAAATCCTGAGTCCCAGTAATTTCTCGATATTTGTGACAATCTTTGTATATATATTTTATTTATTTTGTTTTTAAATCTTAAATCAATCTCATCAAGTCCGAGTTGAGCGAATCTTTACTAGCACTTTACAATAACTTTCAAAATCACATCAGTCTTTTTTATTAATAAATAACTAAGAAATACAAGAAATACTGATCAATAATAAACTTATTTTGGCAATATAGTCTCTTTTTGAATCATGAACTTCAAAATGCCATGTCCTAGTAGTCGTTAATATCACGAAAAAAATTGTTCTTGAAGCCGATCAAATCGCTCTTGAAGTATATTCACCTGTTGTTGGAGACCAAAAAAATCACGATCAAAGGGACAATAACATCTACTCTCCCCATGCACCAATTCCACACAATGCTCATCGACAACAAATGTATTAATCTCACACAAACGCCAATAATCTGCATGCTTCATCATGCATATTATGAACACGCCGGGTCTAGGCTGAAGAACTCGTACATCGTAGTCTGAGATCTTAAAATCGTCTTCTAGGGTTCTTCGTAATGAATTGTACTCAACAGTTTTAGGACCCATAGCAATAAATTGGTAGCAATATTTTGTGCAGTTCATCTGATCGAAAAGGAAGAGCGATTCGCAGGAGAAGAAAAATTCCTTGTGTTGACAATTAGATATGGTGGCCGAATTTTTATTTATTTATTAAGTTCAGAAACTACATCCGATTAAAAAGGAAATTAGATAAAGATCAAATATTCATTCCATATACATATCTCATTATCTATTTTCTGCCATATTTATAGTGATATGGAAACTGAAATATTTGATGTACTTGTAAGGAGGTAAGGAATACCAAACACCTAATTTGCTTAACATAAAAATGTAGGGGCTAAAGAGAGATACATAAATTAAGGTACCATTAGCCCGTATTTGTAGTGGTAAATACACTTTTGTATTTTAGGGATAGTTCCTGTTTTCTATTATAGATCAATGTCGTTGTATTAAGATGTTGTTCCGATGTGTATTCTAATTCCAGGAGGTGAGGATTACTGAATTGGTGCATAAGTAGCTGTAATGAGAATCGCAGCTAGTTTCTGCTATTATGCGTGATTTTTCAAAGTAGTCATTCGTATTCAAAACTGTGCTTTCTATGTATCCAGTTCTTTACTCATAGATTGAGCTTGACAATGCAACCAACAACTCCAAAACCATTCAATCATACACAAGAAAACGGTCATTAAATAAGAAAATTAATCCGAAAGTCATTAAGCAAGTCCAACACCATTCAGTAATTAACATCAAAACAATCATTAACATTAAGAAAAACATGAAAATTAATCCTAAATCCAAAACGTAGATTCCAAAAAACAAAAAAAAATTTAGTCGTCCACAATATCTTGTTAGACCCCTCTTAATTCCAATTTTTCTCTGTACTTTGACGATACCTATTTCTTCAAAATACTAACTTGTGCAACCATTTGTACTCTGTACGTATCATCATTTACATTAAAGAAACTTAACCCAAAAAATCTACCAGCTATAAGAAAATTGGAATTGATAGAGTTGACTCTTACCTGTTTCCGGCCATCACTCGGAGTCGTAATCCGACCTTTCCCTCTCCGGTCCCATATCAGTTTCAGAATGAGTCACTATGTTGAGTATGACTTCATTTTCATGTGTTGTTCGTGATAGGTACGCTTGATACTCATCCTTTACACTGACTTCATTCACAGGGTGGTCTGTATAATTCTTATATCTTCCAGCATAAATTGATGCTCTTCTAGACCTAATCCTTCCCATTAAAAACACACCTTCTCTCCTTTCCCTTTTCTGCAACAACTGCAAAAATTCTTCTAGGTATTCTTCATCTTTTACTTTCTCTATACTTCTCTTCTTTGTCTCTTCATTTTCTGCCTCACATACTGATTTTGCATGATCAAACTCATTCCACAATATATCCATATCATCGTCTTTGTTATTATTCTGCAAACCTACTTCTTCCTCTTCTCTCTTATTCCTCGCCTCTTCTTTCTTCTTCTTTTTATTCAATCTTATTGCTTTCGATACATGGTACTCTGCTTTCTCTAGTTGCTCCAAATTCATTTCACATACTGCTAATTTGACCTCATTATCACTTCCTTTCTCTTCAAGCACTCCTCCTTATTAACTTCTTCCGCTGTCATTGGGGTCTTGCCTTTTGATGGTTTAGAACCACTCCCTTTTTCTGTGTTATTCGGAGCCACTATTATCTCTGAAACTTTTTTTTTCTTCTCATCTCTTGGATTTTTTATGTATCTGGATAATAATCAATATAATCCCTAATTCCTCTCACATTTATTATCTTTTTTTTTCTTTTTTATTATGAGACTTATTCCCAAGAGACGCATACAGCGGTTGAATTCAAAGAAATTATAACACCCTACTAAAATGTCATGTCCTTTCAGACCTGCTTCATGACTTAATGGTTATCCTTTATATTTTTTTCCCTTTTAAATAAAAATCCAGTTATAGGTTTAAGCTATAACCGCTTATAATATAACGTGCAAATATGTGTTACTTTCCTTCTCATTAAGGACGCGACCATTCAAATAATACCTGCTCATAAAGGATGCGACCATTCGCTAACAGGTGTATTGGATGTCTATATAAGCTTTACTCGAACCTGCTTGAAGCATTCTACAATATTAAGAAAATCCTAAAAGCTTGTAAAAAAATTTTTTTGATAATCTTTCATAAGTATAATTGTGATGGATATGTTTCCAAAATTAACTACCAAGATACTACAGCACCTCCAAACTGCAGAAAGCATTTTAGAAAGAAAATGTGTTTCCAAAGAGTGGAATACTATCCTCGGGGAAAAAAGAATTGGACTGCTTTTTGGTGTCACACCGAGAATAGGGAAAGAAGTTACTCAACTCTTTTATAGGGAGGAAGATTTCAGCCCGATCGCAACATCCAACAATCACGATGCCAAGAATGATGGAACCCATGGAGATTTGACTAAGTTGCACGCCCATAGTTGGATCTTGCAATGGTCTCGTATGTTTTTATGTTTCACACCACGGCATAAAAGATCCTATATATGTTATGAATCCAGAAACTGGTGAGCACCTACATTTTCCACAACTATGCATCCCAATTGCACGAGATCAAGTACTTTCGTGGTATCCACGATACAATATAATTGGGGGTTTCGGATATTGTCAAAGTACCAATGAGTACAAGGTCGTTCGAATTCACATGGATGGTAAAGTTCAAATACACACTCTAGGAGACAAGAAGGGATGGAGGATGTGACTACTCGTTTTCCCGTAGTCTACGTAATGTATACAGCTCAAAAAATCATATGCTAAGTAGTATCGATATATCTATCGAACTGATAATGCTAAGTAATAAAAGGTATGTTCGTAATGAGATCTGCTTAGAAGATCATATACTACGTAAGTAAAGATACTTCGATAGAGCAGATGCTAAGAAATCAATGGTATCTCTGTAGAACAGAGACGGGTAAGCAAATAAGCTAAATAAAGAGATATCTCAGATGAACAGATAACTCAGAAAACAGAGATAGCTCGGAATACAGAGATAACTCAGAAAACATAGATAAATCAGTAAGTCAATATCCAAGAGAGAAGATAATGTAAGTGCAACTAAGTTAATAAATCACACAAGAGATTACGTGGTTCGGTTAATCTTAACCTACGTCCACGGGTAAAGATGATAAGTTTATTATTTATCTTGTTACATTTGAGTGGAACAACTCCATTATAGAAAGTATGAAGCTCTAGAAAATAAGAGAGAAAGTAGAGAGAGAGTGAGTCTGTTCTCTAATCCTAGATCACCCCAAAGTCCCTTTCTTTGTTGGTGAAGCTTGGTATTTATAACGCCCTCTGCTCCAGATATATCTTTCCTGTCTTTGGGTACATCATATCCTGATATATCTTCCGTACCAATGGTACCTTCGTTCACCGCCCAGTTTTATCCAATCGGACTCTGCCACCTCAGCTGACCCACGTTCCTTTGGGAACTACCCAACCTTAGTACAGATTGTACCTTCGTTGGCCGCCTACCATCTCCAATCAGATGACGACACCTTAGCTCCCTCACGTGCCATCGTGAATTGTGAAACCTCCATACAAGTTGTACCTTCGTTGGCCGCGTACCTTCGCCAGTCATAGGATGCCACGTACTCTGATCCCACGTGATTGACAACTGCGCCTTCGTACTGAAAGTTGTCTGTCATATTTCTCAGCTACCTCTGACAGACAGACATACCCATGTGCCTATACTAGAACCTATTGCTTAACAACTAAGCAATTTTGGTAATGATTTGGTGTAGTCCGTTGTATCGTGCTTCGCTACTCCAACCTTTGACCTTGCGCCACACGTTGATGAAGATAAATTTATGACTTAGCATCCTAAGGAGAGATGTGGTGTATGTTGTTGTAACATAATAAGATGCTCCATCTTTAATGTTGTGCCATGTGGCACAACAGATTTTTGGTATCTACAGTTTTCTCCTTTTCTTGAGTATTGTTCGAAGAATGATCCTTAAGAAAAAAATCCTTAACCTCCTTCGTTCATTTCGCTGAGATATCATCAAAATATTGACTTGGTTTGCTGAGAAGCCTTAGAAGTATTGAATTTGTTTGCTGAGGTACCTTCGAAGTATTGAAATAATTCTCTTAGGTATTATTGAGGTATATTCGTTGTGGTACCATTGAAGTATTGAAGTAGTTTTCCGATGTAGGGAAGTATCGAAGTAATTTGCTGAGGTACCCTTGAAGTATCGAAGTAATTTGTTGAGGTATCCTCAAAGTAATCTGATGAGGTACTCTCGAAGTATTCTGCTGAGGTACCCTTGAAGTAATCTGCTGCGGTACCCTCGAAGTATAGAAGTAATTTACTTAGGTACCCTCGAAGTAATCTGCTGAGGTACCCTTGAAGTATTGAACAAGTTTCTTATGCTAATATTATCACACAAATATATGAATGTTTGTATATATGTATGCATGTATGTATGCATGTACGTACCTATGCATGTATGTACGTACGTATGCATGTATGTATGTATTTGTTTACGAAGCCCACACCTTCATTAATGAAAGTTGAGACTGGGGTAATAGTTTTCATTCCTTTTAAAAGCGGAGCCTTCACTCGCTGCTTAGGTATCTTTGCTATCATTTTGAACCAGTCGGCACCCGAGCAAGATATAATGTGGCCAGAAGGTATCCCCTCGTAGCATGTAGCTAAGTTTTAGCTGAGTTTGACTTATTGCTTAAGTGTATATTATTTACCTTTTAGTTTTTCTTTCGGCTAAGGTGAATCTAATATGTCTCTTTACTTGCCCGGTATGGAGTTGTCTCCTGGAGTACCTTCGTTGATGTAACTTCAATCTTTTGCAATGGAAGTATACCTTTTGGAACCTTTATCTTTGGTTAAGTTTTTCGCCGTATTTTTGTACCTGCGTAAGTATAATACGTATATATATATACCATTCCGTATTTTTGTTACCTTTTGGTAATGTGTGCTATAGCATTTTGCTTGCTTTGTTGCAAAATATTTATGACATAGTGTGTCAAATTTATCGCACAATCAAGCCATCGCTCGGTGCTAAGGTATGATTAACCTTGGTGGAACATTCAACGTCCTACCAGAGTATCCTTTGGCCAGAAGGTACCGTGGTGGGAAGGCCCTACGTGGGAAATAATTTTCCTGTAACCCAACGCGTTCAGTGCGAAGGCTGCTTTACTTCGACAAGGTATCTATCTTTGTGGGATATATTGCTTATTATTTGCCTCTTAGTGGGATTCATTTGCCCTGAGGATCTGATATTGACATATGCGCAGTTATGTCGT
Source organism: Papaver somniferum (assembly GCF_003573695.1). Lineage (NCBI taxonomy): Eukaryota > Viridiplantae > Streptophyta > Magnoliopsida > Ranunculales > Papaveraceae > Papaver > Papaver somniferum. Next base: position 45,586,843 of record NC_039366.1, read on the forward strand.
GCCTTGTCTCATCATCAATTCTGACGGTGGGTGTCATTTCTAACCCTTCGTTTTTGTCATCAATTCTGACGGTGGGTGTCAGTTCTAACCCTTTGTTTTTGCATGTTTGTTCCATTTCACACGCATTAAAAGCTATATGCCAAATCCAAGCTTTATATTGATTGTTATGTTTATAAGCATACCTTACAATTGTATTACCTTAACCATGTATTTGTTGTTGTAGAGGCACCATGATTGATGTATGTTTCCCCCTTTTGCTTTTGAAAGATGGTTCTTGCATCTTTTAAAAGGAAAAGTATTTGCATTTATGGAGCCTTCGTCCATATAATTTGAGGTTTCCTCCTCGCCTTTGTCAGCTACATGTTCGTCTTGGGTACCACAGGGTACTTTGCTTGTACTGAGATGCCCCTTAGAGGTTTCATTATGGTTGTAGTGTGTTCCTCTTGCAGGCTTCGTTCCTGCATAGAATAGAAATAAAAATTCCTTTTGCACCCTGCGTATTCGAAGGGTACCCTCTAGGATTGAGTTGTTGCTTCTTAGCCTTGAAGGATTTCTTCTTTCGACAAACTGCCCCTTGCATTAGTCTTTGGAACTTCGTATGCTCCTCAGGTTGGAGATTTGGGGTATACATATGTATATAGACTTCGTTCTTCGTTTCATTTGAGTTGTGCACTTGCGGGTATACAAATGTATACATGTTTCATGCATTGCTAGGCTAGGAGCATCGCGCTAGTGATGGTTGAGAGGTTGCGTCTTCTTTTTTGTTGTCGTGTGACTCCTTGTAGTTGAATATGAGTTGTAGCCCTGTTAAGTATGCATACACCTACGCACACGGGCTTTGTTGACTTGTACCTTCGTAGATTTGGATTGAATAACCCATTCTTTGCAATGGTGAGTCTGCCTTTAACAGGCTTCGCTCAAATGTATGCCTGACGGTGGTGAGTCTGCCTTTAAGGGGCTTCGCTCCCATGCATACCTTCAGATTCAAACTTAAGTTGTAAACTACAACCATTGGTGATGTCTTTAGCTCCAATTATTATGACCTCCACATTCGTTTGTAGGTCCGGTTTAGGGGGGTTTACCTTCGTTGATGATGTTGATGCTGCATACCTTCTTTTGCCCCCAGAAATTCGCAACGCGATAAGTTTAAGAATTTTAGACAAACGAAGCTTTTTCCTTCCATGCGAGTTTTATTTTGAACCTTCGTACTTATGCTTCCTCTTCGTCCTTAATTGTTCACACTTAGATAGTGCGAGTCAAGGACAGTCGTTGGATCTATCACCCTCAGGAGCGTTGTTAGTGCTTGTATCCTTAGGCGAGGGGGATCCGAGAACCTTGAAGTATTCGTTCTTCACTTCTCTGGTGTTCTCCCTTATTATTTTCCTTTCATGTTGTTGTTCCTCTGTTCTTTCTTCGTTCAGCCTTACCTCCGCTAGGTTGCAAAGCCTTGCATCCTGCTGATTTCCCTTGATTTCCACATGAAAATACTCGATCCAAAGATAAGCTCCGCTTTTTCCCTGGATGCTCGTACTTATATATGTACGAGCCAAGGGCAACCTTCGTAACAATCTGTGACTGCTAAGAACGTGTATGGATACGTTCGTGCCAAAGATAACCTTCGTATTTGTCCTTGGCTGCTCATACTTAGATATGTACGATCCAAAAGCAGCCTTCGTAAATGTCTTAGTCTGTTAAGAATGTGTATGAATATACACGATCCAAAGATAAGCTCCAAATTTGCCCCTGTATACTCGTACTTAGATATGTACGAGCCAAGGGCAGCCTTCATAATAGTCTTTGACTGCTAAGAACGTGTATGGATACGTTCGTGCCAAAGATAACCTTCGTATTTGTCCTTGGCTGCTCATACTTAGATATGTACGAGCGAAGGACAACCTTCGTTTTTGTCTTTGGCTATTGAGAAGAGCCAAAGATAACCTTCGTCTTTGCCCCTGGATGCTCGTACTTAGGTACTATGATCCAAGGACAACCTTCGTAATTGTCTTTGGCCGTCGATAATGTATATGAATACATTCGAGCCAAAGATAAGCTCCATCTTTGCCCCTGTATACTCTTACTTAGATACGTACGAGCCAAGGGCAGTCTTCGTAATTGTCTTTGACTGCTAAGAACGTGTATGGATACGTTCGTGCCAAAGATAACCTTCGTTTTTGTCCTTGGTTGCTCATACTTAGATATGTACGAGCCAAGGACAACCTTCGATTTTGTCTTTGGCTGTTGAGAGTGTATATAAATACATTTGAGCCAAAGATAAGCTTCATCTTTGCCCCTGGATGTTTGTACTTAGGTACGTACGATCCAAGGACAGCCTTCGTAATTGTCTTTGGATGTTGAGAATGTGTATAAATATATTCAAGCCAAAGGTAAGCTCCATATTTCTCCTTGGATGTTTGTACTTAGGTAAGTACGATCCAAGGACAGCCTTCGTAATAGTCCTTGACTGCTAAGAACGTGTATGGATACGTACGTGCCAAAGATAATCGTCGTATTTGTCCTTGGATTCTCGTACTAAGATATGTACGAGCCAAGGACAACCTTCGTTTTTGTCTTTGGCTGTTTAGAATGCGTATAAATACATTCGAGCCAAAGATAAGCTCCGTTTTTTCACTTGTATACTCATACTTAGATATGTACGAGCAAAGGGTATCCTTTTTTATTGTCTTTGGTTGTTGAGAATGTATATTTATACATTCGATCCAAAAATAAGCTTTGTGTTTTCCCTTGGCCGTTCGTACTTAGATATGTACGATCCAAAGGCAGTCTTAGTAATTGTCTTTGGCTGTTGAAAATGTGTATAAATACATTCGAGACAAAGATAAGATCCATTTTTGCCCTTAGCTTCTGGTACTTAGGTATGTACGAACCAAAGATAGTCTTCGTAATTTTCTTTGGCTATTGAGAATGTGTATAAATACATTCGAGCCAAAGATAAGCTCCATTTTTCCCCTTATCTTCTCGTACTTAGGTACGTACGAGCTAAAGGCAGTCTTCGTAATTTTCTTTGGCTGTTGAGAATGTGTATAAATACGTTAGAGCCAAAGATAAGCTCCATTTTTGCCCCTGGATTTGTTTACTTAGATAAGTACGAGCCACGGAGGAGTCTTAGTTTTTGTCTTTGGTTGTTGAGAATGTATATGAATACACTCGAGCCAAAGGTAAGCTTCGTTTTTGCCCCTGGCTTCGTTTACTTAGATACGTACGAGCCAAGGACAACCTTCGTAATTTTCTTTGACTGCTAAGAACGTGTATGGATACGTTCGTGCCAAAGATAACCTTATTTTTTGTCCTTGGATGCTCATACTTAGATATGTACGAGCCAAGGACAACCTTCATTTTTGTCTTTGGCTATTGAGAATGTAGATGAATACATTCGAGCCAAAGATAAGCTTTATTTTTGCTCCAAGTCTTCGTAATTTTGACCTTCGCATTTCCGTTTCCTGAGAGTAAAGAGAAAAAAGGGTAGGTTGCGTTCCTAGTAGCCCCATTACAGAAATAAAAAAATTAAAAATTAAAAGTTCAATATAGAACTTAACAGAGATACTTTGCTGAGTTCGTATTTAATAGAACTTTCTAATGTTTGGGACTTAGTTCTTAAATGAACCTCAGATTCAAAAATGGCAGAGAGTACTGCAAGCTGAGGCAAAGAAGGCGCATGCGAAAGAAAACGACCCTCAGCTCACAAATAACCTTAGGGATTTTACTCCAAAAACAGAGGTTCCTTCGGAGACAAAGGTGTTCAGATCCAGAAAAGGCTTGCTCATGAGCAAGCAAATAACAATAAAATAATAGCTTTTTAAACTTTGAAAAGTGTTTTTAAAGGTGTTTCTTAACCACTTTTTGTAGATCCATAAGATTTCAAGATTTCTTCGAGGTTTAATACTCGAAAACTTGTCAAAGAATGATAAATCTTCACTTGAAAGTGAGATCTATGCCTCTTATTCTTAGATATGATTTTCTATCGAAGATCTAAAGAAAAAAGATGATGAAATAGAAAATAGAACGAAAATCGAGAGCTTTTCGGTCCAGCTCATTTTGTAGATCTGTGACATGGGACGTCTTTAGAGGCTATGAACTCAAAGAACATACATAAATAACAGATGAACAAATCACTAGAAAGTGAGATTCATCGTTGTAGAGCACAGATCCCTTCGTTACAGAAGATACGTAAGTTAAAGATAAAGTTATGTCTAAACTCAAGATCGTGAGAAAGACCACGGTGCCCCACGGTGGGCGCCAAACTGTGACTACTCGTTTTCTCGTAGTCTGCGTGATGTATACAACTCAGAGAATCAGATGCTAAGTAGTATCGATATCTCTGTCGAACTGATAATGCTAAGTAATAAAAGGTAAGTTCGTAATGAGATATTCTTAGAAGATCATATACTACGTAAGTAAAGATACTTCGATAGAGCAGATGCTAAGAAATCAATGGTATCTCTGTAGAACAGAGACGGGTAAGCAAATAAGCTAAATAAAGAGATATCTCAGATGAACAGATAACTCAGAAAACAGAGATAGCTCGGAATACAGAGATAACTCAGAAAACAGAGATAATCAGTAAGTCAATCTCCAAGAGAGAAGATAATGTAAGTGAAACTAAGTTAATAAATCACACAAAAGATTGCGTGGTTCGGTTAATCTTAACCTACATCCACGGGTAAAGATGATAAGTTTATTATTGATCTTGTTACATTTGAGTGGAAGAACTCCATTATAGAAAGTATGAAGCTCTAGAAAATAAGAGAGAAAGCAGAGAGAGTGAGTCTTTTCTCTAATCCTAGCTCACCCCAAAGTCCCCTTTCTTTGTTGGTGAATCTTGGTATTTATATCCCCTTCTGCTCCGGATATATCTTTGGTGTCTTTGGGTACATCGTATCCTGATATACCTTTCGTACCAATGGTACCTTCGTTCGCTGCCAGCTTTATCCAATCGGACTCTGCCACCTCAGCTGACCCACGTTCCTTTGGGAACTACCCAACCTTAGTACAGATTATACCTTCGTTGGCCGCCTACCATCTCCAATCAGATGACGAAACCTTAGCTCCCCCATGTGCCATCGTGAACCGTGACACCTCCGTACAAGTTGTACCTTCGTTGGACGCGTACCTTCGCCAGTCAGAGGATGCTACGTACTCTGAGCCCACGTGATTGACAACTGCGCCTTCGTACTGAAAGCTATCTGTCAGATTTCTCAGCTACCTATGACAGGCAGATATACCCATGTGACTATACTAGAACCTATTGCTTAACAACTAAGAAATTTTGGTAACGATTTGGTGTACTCCGTTGTAGCGTGCTTCGCTAATCCAACCTTTGACCTTGCGCCACACGTTTATGGAGATAAATTTATGACTTAGCATCCTAAGGAGAGATGTGGTGTATGTTGTTGTAACATAATAAGATGATCCACCTTTAATGTTGTGCCACGAAGCACAACATATTTTTGGTATCTACAGAGGAACATAGCAAAGGATATTCCTTATACTTTTCGGAGTTCAGGTGTGTACGCACATGGTTGTATTTTTTGGAAGGATTGATGTCAGCAGGATATTGACATAATATCTTTCAATTTGGACACTGAGACGTTCCGTAAACATTCTCCACCCCCGCATCATATTACTGGGAGTGAATTTTGGATAAACACTTACCCATAACTTGGGATGGTCATGTCCGGAGTTTGCATTTTATTTTACTACATCCATGAGGGGATTGATCGGCCTCGGATATATTTCTGGGCTCCCATTTCCCAAGAAAATATTCATACATGGGCACCTGACGGGAAATGGAATTGAATTATAAGATAAGCATTTACTTTGAAGATGATGAATGGCCGACTTATAACCCGATAGCCTTTGTAAATAACAAGGACCTCTTATTTTGGAAGAGTAGGCGTCTATTGCGTTACAATACACTCACCAATTTTGGGGAACTACGGTGAGAAACAAGGGTTGCAATTATTCCTCACATGAGGAGCGCTGTCTCGTTGAAGAATTTTGGTGGACAATCGGAAACGTGTACTCATGATGTCCATGCCGTTAACACATTCCTTGGCTTATCTATGTAGTTTTTTTTCTTGTAGTTGTGATTTTTTTTTGATTTTTTTGGTATTAGGATTTTTTCTATGCTGAAATGTACAATTTATTACTTGGGTTATCACTTTTTTTTATTGTATTAAACAAAAGGCCACACTGGGCAACTTCATTAGAAAAATAATCAATCGTTACACAGGAAAATGGTTGGTATCCTAGCGACAAGCTGGGCACCAACACCTTTTTGAACCGCTACACCAAGCCTATGAAAAATAAAATTATTTATTCTAGTAGTAACATCATGACTAGCAAGACGGTTCCTTTTTTTTGGCGTTTGGATTTTTTTCTATATATATAGTGTTCCCGCTAAATGTTGGGTCATTATTTAACTAGCCAACCTTTGATTTTTCCTTTTTTTTTGCTTTACACCTGTGGTCAAGCCGGTCGGCCCACCCCAACCGGCCTAGGTAATTAGTTGAAAATTAGAAAAATTATTTGGGTATTTCCTAAGAGATCGCGTATATAAAATTAAAAAGGAAATTAGATAAATATGAAAATATTCATTCCATATCTCATGAGATCGCGTATATTATTTGTTATGTTCGTAATGTATATTAGATTAAAAAAGAAATTAGATAAACATGAAAATATTCGTTCCATACTACAATATTCAGTGTAAATACCAAAAAATAGGTGTTTTAAGATAATGATGGAAAACCTAAAACATTAGGGTTTTCCTTACAAATATATATAAATTCCACCAAGCATAGAAAAAAATTAACATAGAGTATTAAGAGGAAAATGAGTTTTGCTAAGAGGGATTGTAGAGATGAAACTGAAGAGAGGATCCAAAAATGTCCTCGACTGATGGTTGGTCCTCGTAAATTGAGGATTATCATTACTATGGACGGAGTAACTACTGTTCTTGGTGTTCCTCTCCACGTTGTAATTAGTTCTGTTGTCAGTAGTGTTGACACTGGTGATGTTCCTATTTATGCTGATGTTATTCATGGTGTTCCTCTGGACGTTGTAATCAGTAGTATTGAGAATGCCGATGTTCCTGCTTATGCTGATGTTCCTACTGTGAATGATGATGTGCGTGCTTCTATTATTGATGAAGAACCCGATGTTCCAGACATGGCAGAGGATCCAAAAGTTAACAAGCATGATCTTAACAAGCCTGTGGAGCCTGATGAAGCAGAAAATGCCAAATCTGAGGATGACAAGTCGCCCAAGCCCGCTGGTTGGAGTGATCAAGCTCACCTCAGAGTTGCGAGAAGAACTGTTTGAATATGGGGGACGGTTCATTTGATATGTTTTTTTTTATGTAGGGTTTGATTTATGGATTTATTTTTGTGGACGCTTTGAAAGTTGTTTTCATTTGTTGTTTCGTTTGCTAATTTTGTCATTTAGAAGAAGGTGATGTTTAAAAATTCTTTTATTATTTAGGTATTGGAATCATGAAATAAATCAGATAATTGTTTACAAGTTCATAGACTTTACAGAATGCAATTTGCAAATTTATTTATTTATGAGGTGTGCATTCTTTAGGAAAAATAAATATAATTAGCTGAAATAACGAAGGAAATGTAGAAACATACAGTTGTTCTCCCCTGTAAACAATAAGAATCAATTTATCACTTTAGGTATGATCTTATTATATCCTTGCCAATACTTTTAACAAAAATACGAGTTTGAACAAGTAAAGTGATATTGAAAGTAAAGTATTGCTATACGACGATGCTAATAATAATGATCTTTGCGTGGATTTGGATGAGAATGAGGAACCAGACTAATCTGACAAAGAAACTGACTTAACAAGTTCTTTGTTTTTTTTAAACCGGGTTTTTGATGTGTGAACTTTTAGTTTACGTATATTTTAAGTACTGCACTAGATGCATGCTTCTTACGCTGATAGATAGGTTGACATTTATGTGATGAATGATTCACGTTGAATTTTTATGTTTTCTGGAAATGATGAACATGAAAATGGATGGGTTTAGTTTATTTATCTTTAGTAGCTTACTGTATGATTAGAATAATACGTTTCCTATATAGGTGCCACTAATAATTCATACATTTCCTCCCTAAACTAAGAATAATACAAGAGACAACCAAGCTTAAAATTTTGAAGGAAAATATTATTCGTAATAGGAAAGTAATTTTTTTCTATGGCCTCTTCTCGAGTTGGTTAGAGATAGGAAACTAAATTTCGAAAATTTTGGGAAACAATTTTATCATAACTGTCTACGATATATTCTCTCATAAAATAAAGAAACTAACCATATTGGTTACACATCAAAATTTTGAAAAAAAAAAAAGAAAAGAAAAACACCAAAAATCTTTTGTTTGGCGGGTGATGAAAATGAATTTTACTGGGCGGGATGATTTCAAAAGGAAAATCAATTCCCGCCTGATGGTTTGGTTAAATACCAAAAAGAAAAAGAAAGATGAGTTCGATATACTTTTTTCAGTTTTTATTACTCGATCCATTCTCTCTATGAAATCATAATTCTGCTACTATCTCTAATATTTACAAGGAACCTACCTCTTCAGACTCGATCTTTGTTGTTGGTATCATGTATACGACCCATTATCGAATGAATATTAAATTGATGTTAGATTTTTTATTCGATCTCATGGAATCAGATGTTAGATCTTATAGGTTTACTAGTTAAAGCATGATTAGGGTTTTTATTCTATTACTTCTTATAGGTTTACTAGTTAAAGCATGATTAGGGTTTTTATTCTATTTTTACTATCTCTAACCTTTACACGGAACCTACCTCTTCAGAATCGATCTCTGTACTCGATCTTTGTTGTTGGTATTATTTCTACAACCCATTATCGAATGAGTCTCTGTTACTTGGCGAGCATGTAGCGTCTGCATTTTATGTTGCCACTTTTAATGGTACCATGTTGCTGATTGGCTAATTTGACTATCATCTTCAAGCTAAAAATAGATAATCATAATGCGGTGCTTTAGTACTCTTGGCTTTTGTAAAGTTATATAAGACCGTTTAACCGGTACCTTACCTTTCGCTTCGTGTATAACCCAATATTCATGAGGATATTTTGTGTGTTGCATTGATGTTTTAGCCTCAAGTTACATGCATCAATGAGTTCATGTTTGTTTTCTTTTCATATAATAGAAAATAGGTGTAACACATGTTGCCTATCCTGTTAGGTTTAGCTAATATTTTCCAAAATAAGCTCAAATTACTAAATGAGATGCACATACCTACACAGCTTTTGTCATGGGAGAAGATGATGATTACGACGTGCCCCCAGAGGAGGACCAATGGGATGATGAGGTGGATTCTGATGAAGAAACGATGGATTCAGATGAGAGTCAATATGACATTGTACAATCAGATGGCGGTGATGATGAAGATATGGTCCCCACTGATAGAATTGAAGAATTAACAAGTAATGTTCGAAATCTTGTACTTACTTGTTTTTACTTAAACATCACATGGTTTCATATTCTGCTTCGGTTATTTCCAGAGTCAGACGATTCTGAAAATGAAGATCTCGAAGTGTTAGAAGAAAAAGAATTGGAAAATGCTCCAGAAGCAGAAAAGCAGCCACAACAGGAAGACTCTACAGAAGAGATCAGAAAAGAGAGGGGAATGACAAGGATGTTGAAGCTGCATAAAGACTTCTCGAATAAAGAAGCCAAAAAAGGGATATTGAATTTGACAAAATGTTCCGGTCTATTGGTGGCCATAGAATTGAATTCAGTAGTTACCTAGGCTATTTGGCCCGTGATATGGTTGGCATAAAACATTTATGTTGGAAGGAAGTCCCTGCAACAACAAGACAAAATATGTGGGAGAAAATTCTGGTATGCATATGCGGTTATCAATTCGTCGATTTTGTTGTCTAAATGTGAGTCTGCGATGAACATACATTAGTTTTTATTGCAGTTTCATTATGAGGTGTCCCATGATTATAATCGAGCGGTCATGAAGCGTCTACCTATTCAGCTGCGGGACTTCAGAAGGAAATTATACAATAATCATGTAGAACCCTTCCTGGAAAGACCGGACAAACTAAAAACTTTCCCCAAAAAGTACGAAACGGTAATGGACCAAGAATACTAGGACGATACCTTAAGTATGTACTAGAATCGCCTATATTTAAGGTATGGAATACACATTGCTTTTTCTAATTTGTGTTTCGTTCTTATTGTCTATCCCAGCATACTAATGAAATTATTTTTATTTCCTCTGCAAGAAAAATTTGGAGAAGGGAAAAGAGGCAATATCACAATCCAAGTTCCCACATCGGACGGGACGAGGAGGATACTCGTGATTAAAACTAAAATAATTAAGTCTGTTGTCTTATTTATTATACACTGCACAGTAAAACCGGGCATATCAGATACTTCTTTTTTGTATGTCGTGTTGCATGTCTCATATATGCAGAAACTTATAACGGTATAGGGATGTGTCCTCTTACACTGATCTGTAATTTTGTCACATTAGATGCTTTGGAATAGGTTTTCTGTTTTACACAGTTAATATCTGTGTGGATGTAAATCCTTACTTGTTTCTGGTAACTACTAGGTCAAAGAGGGAAAGGTTTCCGAAGAAGATCTTGAATACCGGTGCTTCATGTGGGCAAAAGCACGCGAAAACAAAGACGGAATCGTACCAGACAAATTTTTCAGGGAGAAGACAACTGAAGTTGTGAGAAAACATAAACTTTACCTTCCTCATGTTTTTAACCAAAGTAAGTGCGCAAGGTTTATATCAGAATTTAACACATTATTTGAACAGGTAGAGAAGCGGAAGATGATTCAAGAGGGAACTCTAAAGGTTGGTCATAACGAGGATGCCCTAACAGTTGTGATCGACCCGGATAAGGGTGGACGTGTCAAGGGGCTGGATTTGGAGTGACAGAACCACTTTACTTTCCAAATGGAAGAAAACCAAGACACTCGAAAGATAATGATGAACTGCGTGAAAAACTGAAAGCTAAGGAGAAAGAATTAGAGTCTACTAAAAATGCGTATCAGAGATTAACAGATAACTTGTTATCTCAAGGTCACGACATTGCTAAAATTGTGGGCAACAGTATCACCAAGTTTGGAAGAGAGGTAAGTGAACTGAGTTTTGATTAGATTGTTTAATATTTTTTAAAAACTGGCAGACAGTATCTGATGTTTTCAACCAATGTGTTCAACTATAGTTACAGGATGTAGGACCTAGCAACGCCTCCACTCGATCTAAGAATAACATAGGTCCAGAATCAGTTAAGCAACTTCCAAAAAAACATGGGAAATCCGGTCCGCAGAAGTCATCTGAAAGCATCAAAGGGTCCGCGGAGCGGGACTCTCCTTGTACTAAAACGCCGACCGTTTCTACTGAATCCCCGGTGTCTTTAGTATCAAAGAAGAAGTCCCCGTCTCCTCCATCCACTGGGGAATCTCAGAATGTGGCATCTGAAAAAGTTACCATTGATGTATGGTTTTCCAACGGATTTAAATTTTTAATCTTCCATTCACTATCTCTCATGCGCCTTGTGTTTCTGCAGGGCATATGATGCAAACTTTGTTCTGGAGAAAAGGACAACATTGTTTCTTTTGGTAGAGATTACTCTACAAAGAAGATACTCTGTAAAATGAAGTCAGGAGTGACGAGTTCAGCTACATGATATGGCGTCCGGGTTAGTGAAGTACTAAATGAAACCATCAAATTAGCCTTTGGTAAACCTGGGTTAAAAACTTTAAAAGATGTTGGTGATGCTGAAATTAGTTGGCCATCAATCAAACCATCTTGGATCAAAAGGTTGGTTGCTTGGATTGTTTGCTTTATTAACTCATTGGATATGTTTTTACACAAACCAGTTTTATATACGTATCTTGTTTGAGATAAGAGACGAATATGTTATCATCTATATGAATCACGGACATTAGTGTCTATTTTAGAGAACCTTATAGAACGAGATATGTGTTTAACTACTTGATTGTGAGTCATTTTTGCATTGTACTTAAATGGTTTCACTGCAAAAACAAGGTACAACTTTCGTTTCAATTTTCTGATGCAGATAAGTCAACCAAAACATTCCGAGGATGTGAAAACAACGACTCTATTCAACGGAAGCCCATCTCGTATCGCAATATCTGAAAAAGTTCCGAAGGTATGTGTTTTAAACCAGTAACATGATCTTAAGACCATATGAGTCTGAAATATGCTATCAACTATATGAATCATGGAGACTAGGGTATATTTTGGAAAACCTTGTATATTTGTTACCTATTCAATTCATCAGTGTCTTCGCATTCACGGTGGAATTTGGTATATCTGATGGTGGCCATAGAATTGAATTAAGTAGTTACCTAGGCTATTTGGCCCGTGATATGGTTGGCATAAAACATTTATGTTGGAAGGAAGTCCCTGCAACAACAAAACAAAATATGTGGGAGGAAATTCTGGTATGCATATGCGGTTAACAATTCGCCGTTTTTGTTGTCGAACTGTGAGTCTGTGATGAACATACATTAGTTGTTATTGTAGTTTCATTATGAGGTGCCCCATGAATATAAGCGAGCGGTCATGAAGCGTCTAGTTGTTCAGCTGCGGGACTTCAGAAGGAAATTGTACAATAATCATGTAAAACCCTTACTGGAAAGACCGGATAAACTAAAAACTTTCCCCAAAAAGTACGAAACAGTAATGGACCAAGAAGACTGGGACGAATACCTTAAGTATGTACTAGAATCGCCTATATTTAAGGTATGGAATACCCATTGATTTTTCTAATTTGTGTTTCGTTCTTATTGTCTATCCCAGCATACTAATGATTTTTTTTTTATTTCCTCTGCAAGAAAAATTCAGAGAAGGGAAAAGAGGCAATATCATAATCCAAGTTCCCACATCGGATGGGACGAGGAGGATACTCGGGATTAAAACTAAAATTAGTAAGTATGTTTTCTTAAACCAGTTACATGATCTTAAGACCATATGTCTGAAATATGCTATCAACTATATGAATCACGGATGTTAGGGTATATTTTGGAGAACCTTGTATATTTGTTACCTATTCAATTCATCAGTGTCTTCACATTCACGGTGGAATTTGGTATATTTGTTGCCCTAATATGGTCTAAGAAGCAGTCTCCTAATCTTATGCAGAACTCTACCATTAATTCCCAACCAAATCCTTCAATATTTCTAGAGAAGTCGTGCACATCTATGGCTGAACCTCTGGATAAGACATCTAATGGAATATCTTTTTTTGATTTTTTTTCTTCGTAAATCTATATTGCTAATCCTAGCATCTTATTTTTGTATGATGTTCATATGTCGTATATCTGCAGAAAGAAAAATACGACTTTTAGAATGGATCTAGGGGAAACGTTGTTGCTAGAGGCAGTATTTTACCTACAATGCTTAACCAGAAAATACATGGATAAGAGCTTCCTGAAAACTGTTATGCTGCCAATATTCTTGAGGTTATAGATCCATCATTCGTGTTAACGGAACCAAGTGGTGAGTTTAAGTTATTAGGGGAAGCTAAAGATGGTTTTGTGGCATGGCCGAAAGATAACTGTTCCATCTCTGATGACAAGGTTAGTTTCTTAGCTCTTTTGCTTTGTTAATCAAGTATATAATTTTTTTTACATAAATCGTGTATTTAGTTTGATTAAAGAATAAGTATGAGATAGAAATATATTAACACCTAAATGGAACATGAATGCCAATGTAAATTAAAAAATTGATATTTGGTTACGGATTTTATTATGGGCGTCAGCTGTGAAAAATGGCGCGGCCTTCAGTGAAGTTGGCTTTATTACATTGTTGGAAAAATGACTTTTGTCTGTCTCTTGTTGAGAATTCACATGATAGACAAATTCGCCTTGGATTTAGAATATATATAATACATTTAATTTCTTGCTACAGGAAACTCCACAACATGGAAAACCTCATAAGCAACCAGAACCAGTTTTAGATTTTGAGAAGAAATTGTACAGTGATAAACTGAATGAGGAGCACCTAGCAGTCAATCCACATTCGGGGAGTCATGCATGCAGCCTCTGAAAAGCTTTCTCAGAAGACTAAAAATGCGCAGAGAAGGTTATATGCACTAACTGTGCAGAAGGCATACCAACTTTCAGATGGGAATCAGAGGAAGACAAGGTTTGGCGCGTCGAGAATGTCACAACCTGATTTATTGCATGCAGAGACATCACCAACAAAAAAGTTGAAAACAACTGATGATTTTTGGATAAATGCTCTTTAATATTTTTTTTTGCAAACAGTTAGACCAAAGCTCAACATTTTTTACCGTGTTATTAATAATAATATGAATTTTTGGCATATATGAATTTTAGATTTAACCACAATTTATAAAGTATAAGAGAATTTGGATAGTGCCAGGTAGATGGTTTAGATGCGTCATATCTGAACGGCTTAGAGGCGTCACACGCGTAATACATATGATTCGAGATTAATTGGCGTGGCTAAACATAACATAAAGATACATTAAGCAGATACAAATTGGTGTGGCTAAATATCATATAAATCCACGCTATATTGCGTGTCTATAGGTTCTCCGATGAACGGCTCCCAACGTTACATGTGGACAGTCAACGTTACATCTGAACGGTCAATATTTCATCATCTTAAACGAGATCCAGTGGTTCCTAATACATCCACGTGGATGAAGGTAATTGTAAATTGGCGTGGCAAAATATCACATATAGCCACGCTATATGGCGTGTCTATAGGTTCTTCAATGAATGGCTCACAACGTTACATGTGGACGGTGTAAGATGCATATAATTTAACGGTCAATATTGCATCATCTAAAATGAGATCCAACGATTCCTAATACGGCCACGTGGATCAAGGTAATTGTTAATTGGCGTGGCAAAATATCACATATAGCCACGCTATACGGCGTGTCTATAGGTTCTTCAATGAACGGCTTACAACGTTACATGTGGACAGTGTAGGATGCATATAATTTAACGGTCAATATTGCATCATCTAAAATGAGATCCAACGATTCCTAATACGGCCACGTGGATCAAGGTAATTGTAAATTGGCGTGGCTAAATATCACATATAGCCACGCTCTATGGGGCGTGTCTATAGGATATCCAATGAACGACTCACAACGTTACATGTGGACGGTGAAGGATGCATATAATTGAACGGTCAATATTGCATCATCTTAAATGAGATCCAATGATTCCTAATACGGCCACGTGGATCAAGGTAATTGTAAATTGGCGTGCCTAAATATCACATATAGCCACGCTCTATGGGGCGTGTCTATTGGATATTTAATGAATCGCTCACAACGTTACATGTGGATGGTATTCAATGGTTTCTAATACAGCCACATGGATGAAGGTAAGTGAAATTGGCGTGGCTAAAACATAACATATAACCACGTTAAACCTATATGGCGCGTCTATCAGATAATCAATGGCTACACCAAAAAGCAATTTACGTGTCTAAAGTGAACCAAATAACCATGCCAAAAAGAAATTTGCGTGTCTATAATGAATCAAATAGCCACGCCAAAAGCAATTTGCGCGTCTATAGTGAACCAAATAGCCACGCCAAAACAATAAATCGTGTGTCTATAGAGTACCAGTACTTAATTTTTGGGACACTATATAGCAATGCCTATATGGCTCTGGCGTGTCTATTTCTTCATGAAATAGACACGCATGGCAGGCGTGGATATAAGCTACCTAAAACCACGCCATTTTCCCTAAATCCACACAAATAGAAGCCACGCAAAGTCCAAACCAAAGTGGTGTGTCAAAACCCCTATGGACACGCCAATTTGGCGTGGAAAAAGGGTCTGTTTGTACTAGTGAATATTGAATGCCTTGTTACCAAGCTAACATTGATTGCAAACCATGATTTGAAAGACTATATAAGGGAGAACTCTAGCAACTGGGAAACCTAATCTCCACACCTTACGTGTGATACTAGTTGCATAAGCTGGAGTGTACTCTCCTTTAACCTTAGGTTTTCTTCTCAAAACCAGGTTAACGACTTAAATACTTCATTGGGATTGTGAAGCCAGACCGATACCACTTTCTCGGAGTTGTGTGATCTGATCTTGTTGTTTCTATCATTTTGAGTACGATCGTAACGATTGGCTTGAGATTTATATCTCCGATAGGAAAGATATAAAAGTAATCACAAACATCTTTGTCTGATCGTTTGTGATTCCGCAATATCTTTTTTCGCTGCGTCGATTAAGATTATTGTGAGGTGATTGATAATACTAGGATGTTCTTCGGGAATATAAGTCTGGGCTATCAATTGGTTCCTGTTCACCTTGATTTATCAAAATACGGAACAAAACTCGTAGGTATATTCGTGGGAGACGGATTTATCTATTACCGTAGACTTTTCTGTATGATACAGATTTGTTTATTAAAGTCTTCGACTTTGGATCGTAGCAACTCTTAGTTGTGGGTGAGATCAGCTAAGGGAATCAAGTACGTAGCATCCTGCTGGGATCAGAGGCGTATGAGCATAACTGTACCTTGGATCAGTGTGAGATTGATTTGGATTCAACTACAGTCCAGACCGAAGTTAGTTTGGATTAGGCTAGTGTCTGTAGCGGCTTAATACAGTGTGTGTTCAATCTGGACTAGGTCCCGGGGTTTTTCTGCATTTGCGGTTTCCTCGTTAACAAAATTCCGGTGTCTGTGTTATTTATTTTCCGCATTATATTTTGTTATATAATTGAAATATCACACGTTCTGCGTTGTTTAATCAATTAGAACATCCGATCTTTTGGTTGTTGATTTAAATTGATTGACACATATTGGTCTTTGGTACCATCCAAGTTATCTCTCTAGTATTTGATAAAGACTCGCAAATTTCTATTTGCTTGAGTATATATCAAATCGATAGATTGAGATATAAACTCTTTGATATACGTTTTATCTAGATTGAGTCTGACTGTCTAGTTGATTCTCTAGAAAGTATATTGGAGTTTTTCCATACAGATTGCTAATCGAAATATTGGGTGTGGTTGTTGTACCCCCGCTTTTTCAATTGGTATCAGAGCATGCAAACACATTTAAGACCTCAAAAGTTTGTATTTGTAGCGATCTGAGGATGGACGATATTATCTCTGATAACGCAACATCTGTTCAGAATCACTCATGTGAGTTTCAAAGTCCTGAAGCTTCTGAGAAAAACTTTATCTCTAGTCCCTTGACTGAATCTTCATTCAACTGGAAAAAATCCCTTGATGAACAGTTGGATGATCTTTCGGATGACAGTGATTCAGAAGAAGGACAAAGTATTGATGAGGAAGTTGCTCAATATATCAAGTTGTTTGACCGTGCTTTGAAATAAAAGAAGTCAAAAACTTGCTTGAGTAAATACATGGCTCCTCTTTGTCAAGAAAACGGAAAATTGAGAAAACTCTTTAAAGGATATGATGGTGGGTATAGACTCTTACAATCCATCGTTAACGATCGTGAAGAAGATGTTCGCACAAAAAGGTGTGAATGTGATAGTCTTCTCCGAAATCTCTTTGTTTTGAAAGAAAGACTTGCATAAGCTGAAGCAAGATATGACTCTCAACAAAAATATTTTAATGACAAAGAACTCAGTCTTCTTTCCAAAGAAAAATCCTTGGAGACTGACCTTACAGCTGTTCTTGATAAAGTAAATTTACTAGAAGAGAGTATGAGAAGGTTCAATTCAAGATCTACAAAGTTGTCTTCTATGATTGGGGAATGTAAAGAACATCGTGATACACGTGATCTGGGATATAAAGGAATAGACGCTCCAAAAACTAGTAAGATCAATTTCGTTAAAGCTATTGATAATTCTTCATGTGAAAAAACGTTCCCAACTTGTAATGTGCCTAAGGACAAGGATTGTACTCCTTCTAAATCTACTCACAAGATAACAACTAAGAATAATTCCTTTAACTGCTATTACTGCGGAAATAAAGGACATTCAAAGCGAAAATGTCGCTTTCGTTTAAGGAATGACAAATTTCACAACATTCTTGCATGGGTGTCTAAAGAAGTTATTAAACCTGTTTCTCATATTGTTGGAGTAAAAGGCATTTTCAACAATCAAGATAATTACTTTGATAAGTATTTTCTTAATTGTGATTTGAAAACGAAAAATGTCAACAATGGTAGAAGGAAGAGCGGCAGTAGAGTAACTGACTTCTTAAATAACTCTAAGAAGAGAAAAGGGCATATGAGAAAGAAAGAAAGGTTGAGTTCCTTGTCTCTCCCTGAAAAAAACTGCGGATCCCAAACTCCTGCTCCATATTTCATACATATCAATAATTGAGTCTCAGAATAAAAGGTCAACATAAACAGACTCAAACGAGGCATCAAGAAAACATGGAAAGCAGCTGGCTCAGGTATTCCTAGTTCCTCTCTTGATAAAACCCCTTCAACTATGTCGTGTGATTTTTCTGAAAATCCTCTTGAATAAGAAAAAGAAGCAGTCAGTATTGGTGAGAAAAATGCTCATCCAAACACAACGTGATTACTGCACAATGTAAAATTCTTCTTGTAAGTTAGAGAAGGATGCTCATAGTCTCAAGAAGTGTCTTGAGAAGTGTTGTCAAGGTTGTATGTTTTATGTTTATGTTTATGTTTTCTGTTATGATGATCTTAAAATCTGTTGAGCTTCGCTCCTGTCCTTCTCTTGAAGATTATCTGATCTTTCTCCATTGAGACATATTCCTGTTGTGTGTACTTCCTCCAAATGCTTGATTCTCCACTATCTTGACACACTGATTTCCTCATTGGTCACACTTTAGGGCCGTGACCACCACTGCACGAACTCCTGACCCACAAGAACGTGTACAAGTCTTCCTAGGGTTTTTCATGGAACTTACTTATATACACTTATGTGTCATCTTTTGTTACATTGTTCTGTAAGGTCAAAGGGTTTTACAAAAAAAAATTGTGTACACAATGAATGGAGGAAACAAAGATGATGAAGTCAAGGAGGGTAAGACTATCGAGTTTCACAAGAACCTTGTTTTCATAACATGCTATCATCATGAAAACAAACTACCAGTTCATATGTCATCACAACTGGTAGGAAATATTCTTCGAGATTTTGAGGTCTTACGTGAACAACTCGGAATCGCAACAAAGAATCTTGAGTTTTTGAAAAACTAACTGAAGATAGAAACTGATGAGCTCGTCCATGTTCAATCTTTGGTTGCTGACCGGGTTTAGAGTTTTTCAGATCATGTTCTCTATAGGAGTTTATTTGCCTAGTAAATCTTCTATTTTTTTGTTTTGTTAGAAGAATTACTAGAGTTTGGAATAGCCATTTTTGTGATTACACATAGCTATGTCCAACGTTTTCATCTTCAAGTTTTTAGATTTATTGGTTTAAATTCTAAATTTGTTTGGAAGATGATTTTTGCAGTATTAATTTATGATTTTATATATTGCAATTGCTTATGGGATATGTGTGTTTGCGCCCGTGAACTATGATTGTCCCATATCTTGTCAAAAGTAAAGTCTTTCGTAAGTCAATATTCACATATTGATAAAAGAATGAATGGACTTTTGAAAAATACAAAAGTTAAGCCTATTATGTCAATTATTGATGGAAGATAGGTTAAAATATTTTGTTTTCAAGGATTATGTCTATTGTATGTCATTGTACAAATGGTGATGGAAAATAGAATGAGTCTTTGCTTATTCCACGGTATTAGGTCGATCTCTGATCCACAATTTTTGTGTATATACTGTGTTGTTCCATAAGGTGTCTTATGTTATGCTTTATCGACTGAGTTATTATTTTGGCTTAGTTGTTGCTTCATGAGGGACTTTATGTCGAGCATTTTTCAACTAAATTAATCATCTTGTTTGGTTATTTAGTTGTTTCTCCATAAGTTTTCTTATGTTGAGCATAACCAATTAAATTGATTACTTTTTGTGATTAGTTTGGTTGTGTATTCCGATTAGATTAATTATGGGTTCTCTTGTGATTAATCTAATTGAGTATTTTTGAGTCTCCATAAGTTCACTTATGTTGAGCATTTCCGATAAAATTAATCATGGGTTCTCTTATGGTTAATTTAATTGAGTATTTTGGATTCAAATTCATACTTGTATGTGATTTGTTATGTCCAAAGAAATCCTTCTTTTCTTTCGAAATTAAGGTCGCTCTTGTTGTTCTTTCGGGAATGACATTTTATGGGGGAGAGTTCTTTTTGGAACTTGTGCTTAATTGTCAAATCTTTGTGGGGAGTGCGGCTGTGGAATATTATAGAGGTTATCTTGTATCTTTAAACTCCTTGATGAATGCATTTAACTTCGGCTTTATGATTGCATCTAAATAAGTTGATATTTTTGCTTTTTTTGGTCAAGAAATATCTCTTTCGGAAATTTCATTAGGATCCCGTTCTTGTACCTCTGCCAATTTTGTTGACAAAAAGGGGGAGAATTAATATGTAGTTCACACTACAAATATATATGGTTTTCGGATCATTATGTAAGAGGGAGTAGTTTCCATGTGAGATGGAGTATTGACTAAGGGGGAGTGATACATATCACCATAGTATTGTTATTGAAGTTGTGATACAATTGAACTTTGACGTTGTATGATTATACTATGACACTATATAACAATGATTGAGAACTATTGTTTTCTTGTTGTTATAGCTACAGATTTTCAACAACGATGATGTTGAACTTACAACCTTTGGGATCATTGGAGTACTTGAAAGTGACGAAGATTTCGAGTAATGTTGAAGATTAGACATGTGGAATAAGAGCAACAAAAGTTAATTTATTTATTTATTGTATTCCATATGTATTAATAGTTTTGTCACTAAAATTGACAAAGGGGGAGATTGTTAGAGAATTGCTCAGTCGAACTCGCATGTGGAGACTTGAACTTATCTATCACTCAAAAATATATTTACTTTATCACCTATTCTTGATACAAAAGTTGTTTTGATATATAGACTTTGTTTATAAAATTTGCTATTTCGAGCCGAGTTTAATTCGCCTATCTATTTCTCGAAATATGTGTTGGTAAGCTTTCGCTTTAGCCAAATTCATCTTTATCTAGTGACGAATGTCATGTTATGTTTCAATCACTTTGAAACTTGCCCTGACGAAAAATGGTCTGTGAATAACGGCTTTATAACGTCCTCTGAGAATGTTTCAATGATTGAAATGAGAGTTTAGATTATATAACCATTGATGGATATAAGCATTGTTGTGGAAACACATATATGTATAAGTCCTTATTCCTTGAACCGAAGTTTGCGAACTTTGTTAAACAAGAGAAACGGAATATGGCGTGAGCCAAGTCCGCGAACTGGCGGAAGTTCTCGACCCGATAATTTCTGCTGGAGTTTGTGAACTCCTTCCGTGAACTTAAGTCCGCGAACTTGAGTAGGTTATATCTAAAACGGTTGTTCTTGAACTCATGTTTAAATAAACTAAGGAATGCTTTTGCAAACCGTGGCTATAATGTTCATGAACTGATTCGAGTGAATCAAGCCGTTTTTGCTTCGATTATGTATTGTGTAGTTACATAAGATCTAAGCAATTGAACAACTCTCTAACTAGTTCATTTGAGTCATTTGAACTAGTTATGGTGAAGAAGAATATGGTTGATATGAAATTGCTCATATGGATAACCATTTGGTTAACTATTGTTGAACCAACAAATGTTCATGTTTGGGAACGGTTACATAAACCCAAAATAGTACATTTCATTTGTGTGTAACAAGCTAAGTTTTCGATCCAACTGTTGAGAAATATTAGCTTGAATCTAATCAGGTTTTCATATAACGGTGAATATTGAATGCTTTGTTAACAAGCTAACATGGATTGCAAACCCTGATTTGAAAGACTATATAAGGGAGAACTCTAGCAACTGGGAAACCTAATCTCCACACCTTACGTGGGATACTAGTTGCATAAGATAGAGTCGATTCTCCTTTAACCTTGGGTTTTATTCTCTAAACCAGGTTAACGACTTAAAGACTTCTGGGATTGTGAAGCCAGACCGATATTACTTTCTCGTAGGTTTGTGATCTGATCTTGTTGTTTCTATAGTTTTGAGTACAATTGTAATAATTGGCTTGAGATTTATATCTCTGATAGGCAAGATTTAAAAGTAATCACAAACATATTTGTCTCATCGTTTGTGATTCCGCAATATCTTTTTTCGCTGCGTCGGCTAGGATTATTGTGAGGTGATTGATAATACTAAGATGTTCTTCGGGAATATAAGTCCGGGTTACCAATTGGTTCCTGTACACCTTGATTTATCAAAATACAGAACAAAACTCGTAGGTATATTCGTGGGAGACGGATTTATCTATTACCGTAGAGTTTTCTGTGTGATACAGATTTGTTTATTAAAGTCTTCGACTTTGGATCGTAACAACTCTTAATTGTGGGTGAGATCAGCTAAGGGAATCAAGTACGTAACATCCTGCAAGGATCAGAGGCGTAGGAGCATAATTGTACCTTGGATCAATGTGAGATTGATTGGGGTTCAACTACAGTCCAGACCGAAGTTAGTTTGGAGTAGGCTAGTGTCTGTAGCGTCTTAATACAGTGTGTGTTCAATCTGGACTAGGTCCCAGGGTTTTTCTGCATTTGCGGTTTCCTCGTTAACAAAATTCTAGTGTCTGTGTTATTTCTTTTCCGCATTATATTTTGTTATATAATCGAAATATCACAGGTTGTGTGTTGTTCAATGAATTAGAATATCCGACCTTTTGGTTGTTGATTTAAATTGTTTAACACTTGGATATTGGTCTTTGGTACCATCTAAGTTATCTCTCTAGTATTTGATAAAGACTCATTGATTTTATTTGCTCGAGTATATATCAAATCGAGAGATTGAGATATAAACTCTTTGATATACTTTTTATCTAGATTGAGTCTGACTGTCTAGTTGATTCTCTAGAAAGTATATTGGAGTTTGTCCATACAGATTGCTAATCTAAATATTGGGTGTGGTTGTTGTACCCCCGTTTTTTCAAAAAAGAATCATCCTTGTGTCCCAGCATAGTAAGATCAACCATCTTGTAGCCAAGAGTATCTTTTTTTAACCCCACGTCTATTGTCAACCCAAACACACTTGAAAATAAGAATTTTCCTTGTACAGTAATCTAGCTCCCACATCTCTTGTAAAACACCGTAATAAGACGCTTTATCATATCTTACGCCGTCATCTCTAGAGATGTGCATGTCATTTGCTTGTACGCTAACCCCAATATTTTGGTGATTCTACCTTCACCAGATTTTGTACGAAACAAGTATCCATTGATGCAGTATACATCGTATTTCTTTACCTCGGTGTCTAGGCCATGTGATATCCACCTTAAGTTCTCTGAGATACTTTCACGGGAGACTGCCAACTCTTCCTCAAACTGTGATATTGAGTAACGAAATATCAGTTGCTTAAATTTAGAACTAAAGCTCATAACTCTTAGTTTTAGCCATATGGTTCGTTTGTGTTTTGTTTCTACATACACAATACGAGATAATGGAAAAGTCTCATTCATCGGAATTTTGAAAATGATGTTGCCTCAACATATCTGAGCATGGTAAAGATGAACTTTGTTAGAGCACTGATCGGTTGAACCCACCAATCGTTGGTATTTCAAGATTGGTTGTCATATTTAGTTCCAAAAATCGAGTCGTTATTATGTAAACTATAGTCAACTTCGATAGGTTAGACTTGAAATGATAGAAGTATTGTGCTCCAGTTACTCCCAAAGATCTGAAGATGGATTGAAGACAACAAAGAAATTATCCTTCAGCTTGAGGTTAGTAACTATGACTTGACTTGTTCCATATCTATTTTTTGTCTTTCAAGTCGTGTATATTGAAAACATAACTGCGAAGTATATTTGAACTCTAGATAGACATAGTATTAAGGAATAAAATACGAGGTTTATTTATTAACCATTAAACTTTGTAGATAATACATCGCCATAATCATTTGAATGCTATTGTGATTATGTATGGGTATGAGGTAAGGATTTCATCCTAGGGAACAATGTTTACATGTGTTCTAAGGAAGTAAGTTCATAAACTTGTTTGTGAACCGAAAAGGAAATTTACGGGTGTTATTGGTTTTGTTATTCATTGCGTATCTTATGAACAACCAATATGTGTGATTGAGTATAACCGCTCACAACTTGTTTGTGTTCTTGGTAGAACTATTCACAAATGCCTGACTTATGTATTGGTATGACTTTTATTAGTGAAACCGATCTTAAGTAATCACCTGAGATGGTATGATCGGGTTTGTGCTTTGTATGACCAAATATGGGAAAGGGTAACCGATCCTAGTAAGAGGTGCAGTACATCACAAGGGGAACCGATCCTTGTATGGGGTGCAACAAGGTTTATAACAGAGAGGGGAACCTATCCTATGGACATGTGCAACACGTTTTTAGGCAAAGGGGAACCTATCCTATGTAAATGTGCAACACATATAAGTTAGATACCATATATATGTAGGGAACCGATCCTATTACCTAGTCATCCAAACTTTGGTAAGCTAGTGTGACTATGCACAATACTCACATGGAGGTAGAACCGAAACTTGTTTTGGTAGAATCGTTAAACCCATGATTGTGATTGAATGTTGGTTTGATCAATCACATAGTTCTTGAAAGTCAGATGAACCAATTCTAAACTTGTTTTTGGAAGGGTGGCAAATCGGTTTCAAGGTTGTAAGTGTGAAAGAGAACTTACAAAGTAAGGATGTCGACATACTTTGAACACGTGTTGTGAATGTTTATTTCTTTAATTGTTCAAAGATATTCCTTAACGGCTAAGGGAAGAGAATCCCAGGATCGAAACATAAATAAGTTAAGAATCTTTTAATTAATGTTTTTAATTTAATTTGGTAGGGAAATTCCAGAATTAGTAATGTGCATTTACTAATTAGATTTTCCGAGAGATTTCGATCATTATTTTTGGACAGAGCATTTCCAGGAATTATGGAAACCGAATTTGTGCTTTAATGAATATCTTGAGAATATTTTCGATTTTAGAAATTCCTTGGTGTCCAAACTTCCTTGTCTATAAATACTTGAAGTTTTCCTTTCTAGCAAACTAATCCTTCGTAACAACAGACTTCCTCTTTTGTTTTTGTTACTGGTGGGGCCTATTCAGAGAGAAGAGTAACCTAATTAGGTGAAATCTCTTACGGACGCTCAGTTTAAAGTCTTCTTTGGGATTGAGAAGCTATATTAGTACCGTTGGTGGGAAACTAGATAATTTATGTTTATCTTTTGTTTTCGATTGATTTGATTGACTAGCGGTTGTTGAATCTTTGATTGCACCTAGTTTTTTATTCTTGAGAACCTTCATTTCTTATATAAGGCTCACTCAAACTAGATCAAAGATCAACATTTCTACGGATCTAAGTATTTCTAGATCCGTAAGATAGATTCATTGATTTTCCATTGTTAACAGACTCTGTTCTGTGCGACAAATCAATAAGGAACCAAGTTTTTTTTGTAGATTGTTACTTTGAAGATTAAATCGAAGATTGAAGATTTTGAAGATTTGAAGAAGAAGTTGTTATGAATCATTAAGAAGATATATTAGATCTAGTCTTAAAGAGAACGTCTGTTCTGCTAGGATATTGGGTATCAAATATCTATTGAGAACTTCGGTTCTGCTAGATATTATCAAATCAAGAATACTACTGAAGTTGAGTAACTAGGATTTTAGTTACTTAGTATTGTCTACACGAAGTTGCAGGTTTACTTTTTGTAGCGTCTGAATTCATTGAGTATTCAAATCTGGACTAGGTCCCGGGGTTTTTCTACAAGATTATAGTTTTCCTAGTTAACAAAATTCTGGTGTGTGCTTTACTTTACTTCCGCATTATAATTGTTTTTATATTATAATCAAAGTAATTACACTTGTACGTTAACTAGGCACTTGATATTTATTTTATAAGGTTTTGATTATCAAGTGAACCTTTTGTCGTAGTATTGTCTCGATTGATATCCATAGACGATCACAAAAAGTGTATTGGATTTCTCCACTTGTCTGATATATTTATTCACGTGTTAAGCCAGTTCGGACTAACCCTTTTTTCAAGTTGACACTGTGTTGAATTATTCCTTGAGTGATTGTTGCTCCAAGAGGTTTATACACGTGTTGATGGTGGTTTTTAGCTTAGGGTTAAAATCGTAAAACCGTACATCCAACATGACGTCATTATGACTATTAGCGCATTTACTGAAGCAATAAGCATGCATATGTAAGAATCACCAGGGTACCTTTTTTTTATATATGTGTCATGTTCCACGGCAGAACCCTTAGTATTGACCGACATCACCTTCATATATATTGAACCCTGATTCTTACACCACATATGCCAACCGTGCCAGCCACGTTTCCGCGCCAAGGCATGCCAACCATGCCAGCCGCACCACATGTGCCAATGGAAAACCGTGCCAGCCACATCTCCGCGCCAAAGCAGGCCAACCATGCCAGTCGTACCACATGTGTCAATGGAAAACCATGCCATCCACATCTCCGCGCCAAGGCATGCCAACCATGCCAGCCGCACCACATGTGCCGATGGCAAACCATGCCAGCCACATCTCCGCGCCAAGGCATGCCAGCCGCACTACATGTGCCAATGGAAAACTGTGTCAGCCACATCTCCGCGCCAAAGCATGCCAACCATGCCAG
Organism: Papaver somniferum; assembly: GCF_003573695.1. NCBI lineage: Eukaryota > Viridiplantae > Streptophyta > Magnoliopsida > Ranunculales > Papaveraceae > Papaver > Papaver somniferum. The sequence continues at coordinate 45,613,583 of NC_039366.1, forward strand.
CCGCACCACATGTGCCAATGGAAAACCGTTCGAGCCACATCTCCGCGCCAAAGCATGCCAACCATGCCAGCCGTACCACATGTGTCAATGGAAAACTGTGCCAGCCACATCTCCGCGCCAAGGCATGCCAACCATGCCAGCCGCGCCACATGTGCCAATGGAAAACTGTGCCATCCACATATCCGCGCCAAGGAATGCCAACCATGTCAGCCGCACCACATGTGCCAATGGAAAACCGTGTCAGCCACATCTCCGCGCCAAGGCATGCCAAACATGCTAGCCGCACCACATGTGCCAATGCCATGCCGACCCTAAACTATGCCGCTGGCTTCCAAACGAAGGGTTGTAATGATCAACGACCACCCTTCCATCTAAGATGCATATCTCGACCCTCCAAGTTCGCCACCAAAACGCATGGCAACTTGCGGCCCAAGGCCAAACGTCGCGGTTTTCCTAAAAATCCTAATTTGGCCGTGCTTACTCTATGCCAAAGCCATGCCGGCCCAAAACTATGTTGCTGGATGCCAAACGAAGGGTTGCAACAATCAACGGCTACCCTTCCATCTGATATGCAGATCTCGGCCCTCCAAGTTCGCCACCAAAACGCATGGCAACTTGCGTCCCAAGGCCAAACGCCGCGGTTTTCCCAAAACCCTAATTTTGGTCGCACCTACTCTATGCCAAAGCCATGCTGGCCCTAAAATATGCAGCTGGATTCCAAACGAAGGGTTGCAACGATCAACGGACACCCTTCCATCTGAGATACAGATCTCGGCACTTCAAGTTCGCCACCAAAACGCATGACAACTTGCGGCCCAAGGTCAAACGTCGCGGTTTTCCTAAAAACCCTAATTTGGCCGCGCCTACTATATGCCAAAGCCATGTCGACCCTAAACTATACCGCTTCCTGCCAAACGAAGGGTTGCAACGATCAACATCCACCCTTTCCATATGAGATGCATATCTCGGCCCTCCAAGTTCGCCACCAAAACGCATGGAAACTTGCGACCCAACACCAAACACCGCGGTTTCCCCCAAAAACCTTAATCTGGTCGCGCCTAGTCTATGCCAGCCTTTCCTTCATACCACTAGCTTTGGTAGGAATTCCAAACTTGTGATACGAAATTTTTTGATGCTTGCAACTAATTAAAGAAAGAAGAGATAATCTAGAGCTATGGTTTTATACAATTCGAAGAGAAACAGAAAGGGTTTCCTTTTTCATTTAGTTCTAGATTTATCTCTTCATTCTAGATCTAGGGTTGGAACACCACGATTTGCGGCTGTATCTTTGTTCATTTAGTTCTAAGTTTGTTGTTTTTTAATTGTAATTTCGTTGTTACAAATATGAAGAAAGGGATGTAAAACATTTGGATGATGGAGGAGAGGCAAAGCATGGAATAGAACAGAAGAAAAGTGAAGATGAGAATGAATGTAAGAAGAAACTAAACACTCATCTATTTTATGTGGTTCTAGATTGTTTGCTCGTCCCGTCTCTTTCTGATCTTAGCAAGAGCTTGCCCCGACGCGTAGAGGTGAGCCAGTGGCGGAGCCAAAATGTTTTGCTTGGGGGGACAAATACGTTATTAAAAAATTAGTGGCGTTAGGCCACTTCCTATGGGTGTGGCAAACATGAATGTTTGCCATTTATGCACCCACTATGGAGGTGGCAAACCGACCTGTCTAAGTGGAAAATTTGCCACTTAGCCAGGCCAGGTCAAGTTTCTACCGAGCGGTCGAGACTAGACCGGTCGTATCATCTTATACAATTACCATCATTTCATCTGCCTATAAATACAATATCAAATTTCATTTCAACTCACACCATTTCTTCAATCTCCATTCTTTCACTCCACAAATCCAATATGTCAGTTCGAGTTCGAACTCGCAAATTTAGCACATCCGGAGATGAATCCATTTGCATGCATTATGCTTTTGTTACGCAAGATATGGTCGATGGTGGAAAAAATCAACATCAAGGGGCTGCATGGATTCGCATATTTCAGAGATTTCAAGAAGAAACATTGAACCTCAATAATCAAAATGCAAATGGATTGTGTCATCACTTCGGAATAATCAACAAGGATGTGAAGTTGTGGGATGCTGCACTTGCTGAAGGTTATCGAAACCGATAAAATGGCCAAACCGCAAATGATGTGGAGCAAATGTGTCGGCTCGAATGGCGCAACAGAGTTGGAAAAAAAAATCACTTTGAGGGTTGTTATCTTATCTTGAGGGTGTTGCCCAAATATGATCAGTTTAGAGTAATTGCCCAAATATGATGCATCTTTCATTTGTATGATGCAACTATCATTTATATAAAATTTTAATTTTAAGATATTAATATAAAACTAGTGCATCTTTCATTAAAAGTTTAGAATTTTAATTTACATTAGTGCCTCTTTCATTCATCTAGATAATTACATAACTTACAATAAAGACTTTAAAAGTAAAAAAATTGGGGCAATGTTCTTCATCTTGTTTATCTTCTTCATTTGACCAAACTTCCAATCAATGTGCTCATGAACGGAGTCTCCTTTGTTATATTTTTCTTTGCCTTGAAATTTTCCTTCACTTGAACTTTTCTTGATCTTCTCTTAATTGGAGGTTTGATTTGGTTAATATCCAAAACTTTTATACTTCTTTGATTTTTACCTATTTCTTTAAAACCTTCACATATCTTATTAAGGGCGGATTCAAGCACCACTCCAGAAAAATCAAGTTGGGTATCCAAGTCAAGTTGAGATTCAAACTTTTCCATTTTGAAAGATAATAAGATAGAAAGATGGAAATTTTTTGAGTAAAAAAATTTGGTGTAATTTTTGTGTGATTTTTTTCCCTTTTTATAGCGGTGGAGAAAGAGCCGTTGGAGGTTTCAAATCCACCGAACGGTTGACACTATACAGTTACCGGTCTAGACTACACCTCTAGCAGTTGAGTCTACACCGCTGACGGTGTAGTCTCAACAGTTCGGTGAAGACTCGACCGCTTACCTTTTCTCCCATAGTAGCGCGGCTAGTTTGCCAGGCCAGCTGGCATGGCATATGAAGGGTTTAGCCATCTCCCATAGGAACCGGCTTTAGGCAAAAAATTTAAGCATTTTTGCATACTGATATTTTGGCTTCAGTAATGCGTCGAACAACCATTAAAAATGTTCCAACTAGGAATTAGATTTAATAATTAGGATGCATTTCATTTTGTCCATACAAAATATGGATAAACACATAAAATTCTTATCTTATTTAAGGCTAATTATTACCTTCTATTTATTTTCCTATTAATGTTTTATTCTCTTGTATTTTGATGTTTTTGTAATTCTTGTAAGCGATCATGTAATCACATCTTGATTTGAATAAATTGAAATTGTTGATTTACCAAAAAAAAAAAAAAAATCCTAGTAATCTTTTATTTTCATGAAAGATATGGGGACAATTATCTTATAATCCAAAAACTCCTAACTAAGTTACTTAATTTCCTAAAATAGGGGGGACAATTGTCCTCGTTTGTGCCCGCAAATTTGGTATCACTCGTGTCAATCCGTCTAAAATTTGCGGATCTATAAAAATTATAGCGCAGTAGTTGGACAGGCTGTCGTGCTTGCATACCGGCGAGCATCAAAAGATCAAATCATTTTCTTTTTTAAAAAAAAATTCCAAAATCACGGTAAAACATGTGGCAAAGATTGAGTAGAATCCATAGATAGGTTCGAGTATTTTTCAAAATCGGTCATGGTGTCTTTGGAGCCATTGTAACTGCATGTGTTTGAGTCTTTGGGAAGTTTTTTATTTCCGGAGTAAGAAAGGGTACTGGAGTCATGATTCCTATAGGTAACGTAACCGAGGATCTTTATTGTTGCTGCTGAAAAGGCGAGGGTACCCAAATATACCTCAAGTTAAAACTTTTCCTACCTATATCCGAAAGTGATTGTCTATGGAATGAGTCAAGACAATGCAACTAATCGGTTCACACTTCGTGTGATCGTCTATGGATACAAGATCGAGACAATACAACAATGAAGTATGTTTACTTGATATAAAGGTTCGGACTTAACCAAACACAATAGGATTGCTTATCAAGTAAATATGAATTAACGTTTATGTAATTTACTTTAATTATAATAAAATAATTATAATGTGGAATATAAAAGTAAATGACACATCAAGATTTTGTTAACGAGGAAACCGCAAATGCAGAAAAACCCCGGGACCTAGTCCAGAATTGAATACTCTCAGGATTAATCCACTACACAAAATTACACTTAACTTCGTATAGTTGAGACCAAGTAACTAATCCTATAGTTCACCTAGTTCCGTCTGTATTCCCACGCCTCCAACTTATAAATAAGTCACGTACTTGGAACAATCCCTTTGGTTCGTATTCCAAACAGTAAAGGAACAAGAAATCTGTTTGGTAACAACTCTATTCAACCAAGTGATATGAGTTAGACAAAGGCTCTTCTGTTTATCTTAACATAAACTCCTTCGTCGGGTCTAGATCTATCTTATGCTCAATCACCCGAAGGTAATCATATATTATGCAAATCTCAAAACACTTTTTGTGCAACTATCTTGACAATGTAGTTCATTCATATTCAACTCAGTCTAAAACATGATGAAACCGGTTTCACCTTAGTTAAAACATGGATGCAAAAAAAAATCCACTAAATATAAAACATGATGAAACCAGTTTCATATACAAATTTAAACACGAGCGTAAACAAATTCAACCATATTAAAATAGGATGAAACCAGTTTCTGGTTTAAACATGGATGAAACAAATTCAGCCAAATCTAAAACAGGATGATACGAGTTTCATGCTAGTTTAAACATGGATGAAACCAATTCAACCAAATTCAAAACAGGATGATACCCGTTTCATCCTGTTTAAGAAATAAGAAAAAAAAAAGTCTAAAATTCATTCATCTCATAATTTTTGGGTCTAAGACAGGATGATACCGGTTTCATCTAAAACAAGATGATACAAGTTCCATACTTATTTAAACATGGATGAAAATCAATTCAACCAAATTCAAAGAGATGACAACAGTTTTTTCCATGTTTACACAAGAAAAATAGGGTCTAAGACAGGATGATAACGGTTTCATCCATGATTAAAATAAAATAAAATTATTCATTTCATAAAATCATCGATCCATCTCATGGATTTTAGGTATAATTCAAGATGGTACCAGTTTCACCGTGTTTATGGAAGCAAAAAAACATACCAAAATTCCATAATTCATATAACATCATTCATCTCATAAATTCAGGTTGATCAATGCATGTGAAATTGATGAGTTTAGAAAATAAAATCAAAAGGAGAATTAGGGTTAGGTAACTTACAGGTTCACATATTATGAAATTGATGGAAGGAAAAACCCTAATTTTTATGAAATTGAGAAATCTTAATAAAATTAGGGTATTAGAATGGGTTTAGTTGTTGATGGTGGTGGAGGTACCGACTGAAATGAGACTGGTGTTGATGTTTGTGGTGGCGGCCGTAATCGCAAGAATGATTGACAAGGTATTTATGGTGGTGGAGATTACTGTGATGAAAAGGTGTTTGTGGTGGTGGCAGCAGAGGAAGATGGTTTCGATGGTGAAAGACGGTACCAATGAGTTTTTCCATCAATGGTGAGAAAAAGTTCAGGTGGGTTTTGTACCGACAATGGAGAAATAGAAATTAAGAGGATATTGTATCTGGAAGAGAAATAAAATGAGAAACTAAATATGATTTAATGGTATGATAGTCAGTTTACGGTTTTATTAATTCCCGTCCATATAACCCAGGCGAAAGTTTATTCGTCTGTTTCAACCCGGAATTATACTTTTTTGTCCAAATGGCCCATTTTATCTTTTTGTTAAGGGATTCGCCTGTGTTGGACAAATTGGTTATAGGTGCAGAGATATCGGGGAAGCTGAGTAACTAGGGGTTAGTTTATTCAACCTTAAATGCACGAGGTTGGATAGTAGGAAAGTGTGTAGTGGCATAATTCTGAGAGTATTCGAAGTTGGAATAGGTTCTAGGGTTTTTCCACCAATCAATTTTCTCATTAACAAAATCTTTCGGTTGTGTTGTTTAATTTATTTCCGCATTATATTGTTTATCTTTACTAGTACGTTAATTATACTTTAGTGATTTTTAATATGTTCCACCTCGAATAAATATTATACTATCAAAGGTTTGTCGGATATAGGTTAAACGAAAAAAGAATTGGTAGTGTACTCGAGACCTTCGTATTTTCACCAACCACGCTTTAATCGTCACAGCAAGGAAACAAGCTGAACTGTCCTATCCTTTGGAAACATCAAAAAACTTTGTTGTTAGGTTAAATTAAGCTACTAAATTGTTAGGTTTAATCAGGCTACAAACTTGGATATTATTGACTTAATTCTAAAGTACTCTTCTGGTTAGTATAGAGAAGTTGGGATTTTGACGTGCAAAGCTCAAAGCTTGAATGAAGTGAAAGCACAAACCATTACAAAAGCAATCGGTTTGATAAATATGCTTGGCGAAACGATAATATAGGTAAAAGGAAGTTGTAAAGGCACCATTAAATCATCAAATGGAAAGAAATATTTTTTTGATCTGGAAAGCAATGACCAGAATTGAAGACGAGGAAAAATAATTTAAAACTTTTAGAATAGCTAACAAAGAGCTTAAAATAAAATTAAAGACAATAAATAATGTTTTAAAACTTTTAAAAGAGCTCAAAGCAAATGCTAGTTGTAAATCAGGTGGGCATTGTACCGGGAAAACTTTACAATACAAATGCAATATGTAGGTTTACTGGTTATTCTCTTTGAAAAAGCGGGGGTCTAACAACACCACCCAATATTTCACTTAGCAATCTGTATGGACTAACTCCGAAATACTTTCTAGAGAATCAACTAGACAGTCAAACTCAATCTAGGTAAAAGTATCTCAAGGAGTTAATATCTCTCTCTTGTTTTGATGTACTCAAGCTAATAGAAATCAGCAAGTGTTTAATCAAACACAAGGAATAACTTGGATGGTACCAAAGACCAATATCCAAGGATCAATCAATAACAATCAATAACCAAAGGTTGGATTACTCTAATTCATGATCTAACGCACAACCTGTATTATTTCAATTATAAAGATAAAACAATATAATGCGGAAATTGAAATAACACAGACACCAGAAATTTTGTTAACGAGGAAACCGCAAATGCAGAAAAATCCCGGGACCTAGTCCAGAATAAACACACACTGATTAAAATTTGTTACACCAATTTCCTACTACCTATTCGGAAAGATGTAATACCTCCTTCAGCACTTGTAGAACTCCTAGAATAATGCCGATTCTCTTTAGAAATTCTTCACGCAAATCTTCTAGCAGAACCCAAGGTTCTCTTTAAAAGATACACCAACACGATTGATACGATTTGATATTTTGTTTGCACAAAACACCGATTTGATTTCCCTTTAGATGTAAATCAAGGTTTTGGAAATCTTGTGTTTATTTTGATAAAAACAATTACTAGGTAAAAAGTAATATCAAAACAAACTTGTAGATTAGGGTTTTATCTTACAATCAGTATACGTACACACAAGGAGTCCGTGAACCTGATTTTCGTAAGTGAACTTGGGCGATTCCAAAGATCAATTTCCAAGTTAAGAAAACCCTAATAATTCTACAACAAGAACAACTAAAATAAATCTAGATATATCTTGTTTAAAACTTCTCAAGGATTTTTACGAGATGCCTCGATATAAGTTTTTCTTTCTAGGCTCCGATTTCGACTAACAAGTGTTGGTATACGATCGGAAACTGAAATCTATCAAAACCTAGGGTTTATGATCAATAACTCTTGAATGGTTTTATATCAGAAGAGAAAACCTTAGAATAGACAAGAGGTGAAAAACCTAGATTACAAGTTGTATGATCAATCACGAAGATTAAATCCAACTTGGCTTTGTGATCCCCAATACAAAGACTTTTATCTCACTCTTGTTCACGAAGAACAAAAGACATGGAAACAACCTGCAAAGCTTACGCCAATTTTCCAAAGGGGATGAAAAACGTGTAAACTCACGAACCCTTTATTTATAGTGAACAATAGCTTGGAAGCTAAGCAAAAAAAATTTCCTTTTTCAAGACTCTCCTAATTATAGGAGTCTTTCCTAAGTTATGAATATTATGCATAAATAATTAAATAAATAACTAATTAGCAAATATTTATTTATGTGAATAAATCACATTTTAACTTAGGGAGGAATTAATAGTTATCACAAACACTTTAATATGGTAATCAAATATGTTTGGATTAATATCCATCTTGCCTAGACAAGGAAACATCACCAACTTGACCAAAAATAGCTTTTAGTCACGAATTGGGCTCAAGTCCATGAACTATTACAAACAGCCCATGGATTGTTTATTACTAAGGAACTTTAATAAATCACTCATAACTTCATCGTTATAACTCAGAATTGGGTGATTCTTGGCTCATTGGATTCGTAACCTCATTCACTGTAACATGAGATTCTTTATAAGGATAAAGGTTATTGTCTCCAAGGTCATGAATCAAATAACCTCAAGTATATACAAACATGTATATTTACCGTCATCGGAATTGTTCCATAGAGTGAGCATATATCTTGATAGATTAGAAAGGTAGAATTGAACAAGAATCCAAATGAAATCAGTCATATACCTTTGTTGATGAAGTACTTGTTGATGTCTACTTGTAGTCTTCAATCTTCATCCTTTAAGGATAGCTTCGATTCAACTTCTTATACCTAATCTAGTCCGAAACTATCTTTAGTATGCTAAATCAAGAATGCATTTTGGCAACTAAAATTGACAACTAACTTGACATACCAACGCTAGTGGGTTCAACCGAGCAGTGCTCTAACACTCTTGGATCCATCTTTGATGTTCTAATTATTGACAAACAAAAAGCTCAACAATTAGGAGAAGGCATAATCCTGATGTAGCCTACCATATGCATATGTTTGTTTCCTAATTTATAAAAAAAAATTCGTATAAAATTTTTTCTAAGATTGTTTCTGTGTTTAATTTCCAAACATGGTGTTAGAGCATTGGTCGGTCGAACTCACAAGTGTTGCTATATCAAGCTTGTTGTCAAATTTAGTTGTCCAAACTATATCTTGATTTCTAGTCTACAATTAGTTAAATCTCGGTCTAGGATAAAGGTAGTTGAGAAACGAACCAGTCATCATTTGTGTTCTACCGTTTGAAGGTGAAGATCAACCAAAACTTTTGGAGAACTTCATAAACAAAAGGTAAGTGAAGATTGAACCACATATTTCTCAAGTTATATTCACATTTCTATCCTTGATATGATTGTCGCATAACTATTTGTACTAGCTTGCATTGACAAGAATTTCGAGCCGAGAACTAATTATTTAGTTTACGAATTTCTCGAAATATAATGACTAATCTTAATGAACATTTGTTCATACTTGATCAATTTCGGTGGAGAACAATCTATTGTTCGGAACCAAATCATGATTCAAGTTTATCATTCCAAAACAACCTGGAGCAAATATTTGCGTCATTGATGTTATTCAGGAATGTTTGAAATTGATTTAGAGAAATATATAACTACTATATTCGGAATACAAGACAATGTTATCAGTCTTACAAACTGAGATAACTGTTATATGTCTGAAGTTGTATTACATGTACTCGTACACGTAGCGGAGTAGCTATATATCGACTTGCAGATTTGTGCGATACGCATATTCGTATGCACATCATGGGAAAATCTATTTATTTCGTGATCCAGATAGGTATGTATATTCATATATAAACCATTTTGGAACTATGGTAAGGGAACCCGGTTTAAGTATCCAAACTAGTATGCGAACCAATAAAGTTCTATGTTCTTGAACCAGTTTAGTACCCAAATCGGTACACAAACTGAAATGGTTCTGTGAACTCCGGAACCGGTAAAGTCTTAATATTTCCAAACCTGTTCGCAAACTGAAAAAGTTCTGTGAACTCCGGAACTCAGTTTTGCACCTATTGCAAACCGGTGTATGGACTGAAAAGTTATGTCAAATCTGGAACTCGGTTTTTCTCATAAGTTTGCAAACCGGTCTGCGTACCATGACTCAGCCGATTCATGAACGACTCATGTATTTGTACTTTGTGCATTTACAAACTATGTCGATTGTGATCAAATGCGTTTAAATTACTTCTACGAGATGATTTGCATTTGACCAATTCTCTAATTAACACTAGACTCAAGATTTGATCAATTCTCTAACAATTCTCTATTTGATCACATGATTGTGACTCAAGATTAATGTAGTTGTGTTCATGGAAATGAGTACTAAACTTTTAAGTTCAAACCGGCTAGTTTCGGCTAACCATGTTGAACATAGTCCTTGTACACGGTTCAGTTACGGTTTACGTAACCAGAGTGTATATCTTGTTTATGTGAATAAGATTCGAAGCTTTCATCTAACGGTGAATATTGTATGCTTGGTTCCGAAGCTATCTTAGCTTAAAACTAAAGTAACATATGCTTTGAAGTCTATATAAGGGGAACTCTTGGCGACTGGGATCTTTGAATCCCGACACTACTTTTTGGTGTGCCCTAGTTGTATCTAGAATCGTCCTCTCTAGAAACCCTTTTAGGGTTTAACGACTATCAAATACTTCATTGGGATTCGTGAATCCAGCTCCACTTATCTTTTATCTTGATAACTTGAGTATCCTGATCTTGTTCGATTATTGATTTATCACTTGAACAAGATAGATAGAAATCACAAAGTTCTTGTAGTCTCGACTTTGTGATTCCGCAAGTTTTATACTTGTGAGGTGAATAATAATCTAGGCTGCACTTTGGGTTGCATATACTACACCATTTTTCCCGATTAGCAACTAAATTTTGCAACAGCTCTTACGCAGTTGCGAATTCGCAACTAAATTCGCAACTTCTTGCTGCAATTGCGAATGTTTTAGCCATGTTGCAATTCGCAACGGCTGAACATTCCACATGTGCTTCCCAACCGTGTGCAGAGTAACACCTGAATTGCAGGCGTGCGAACCAACCGTGTGCAAGGTAACACCTTAAATCCCTAAATTTTATCATTCTATCCCATTCTCGTTATTCCAGAAAAACTGCCTCCTCCTCCTCCTCTCCCCCTGCTCGTACTCTTGAGATATTTTACTTTCTTCTTCTCACGACTTAATCACTCGAATCGTAATTTATCAGGTTTTACTTCAGCTTCTTGTTCAACGAGATCCATCAACAACATCAATTCTTGAAGATATGTTCTATATCGATGAAGAAGATTCGACGAAGATCATCAACAACATAAAACGAAGATTCATCAACAAAGAATGAATCGAAAGATGGGTATAGTCTCTTCTTATAGTATCAGTTCAATATATTAACTTATCCATCTAGAATTGAAATTTCAGAGAAAAAAAAATCCATGTCGGTAACCTAATAGCCTCGTTTTCATCTTGTCTCTCTTTTCTGATTCATGATAAGAGTTGATATATTCATTAATCTCATCTTGATCTTTCTTTTGAGATAATATTTTCGAAAAAAATTACCTAAAAATTTCTAGGATTCATGATTGATTTTTTTATTTTTTTTACTTTAGAGTTATCATCTACTCAAACTTGCTTGTTAATTTTGTGTGTTATTTGTCCTTAACTAATTAGAGTTGGATTATTGCTCGGATACAGGTGATAGAAGATACACAGTTTACTCAATCATGTATTTGGCTCCTAAAATCAGGTCATCTGATCTTCATCTTAATTGTGAAGCTTTACTGTTTGGAACTCTATGTTATCTATTACTCTCTTCATCTGGTTTCTAACAAACTTAAATCAGTCATGGATTTGTTGCAGAGACCCATCAAGATATACTTGAATGTGTCACTGTGAGGGATGTTGTATATGGTTAGAAATTCAATATGTTACATGGAAAGCTGACAACGTACGAGATTTCAGCAGTCACTGTTATGTTTGATGAGATGGTCTTAAACCGATATAGCAATGTCTTATATATGTGAATGTGTCATTTCTGTATTAGAGTATGCTAAATTTATACAAATTTTTCCTTTTGAATTACTGGTTGCCACATATGCGTAGTCGTGAATGGTGGTACTAAATCTGTGGGCTTTTCTCTTCTACATAGATTACAATGCCAAAATCTACTACATGACCTCCTTAAATCTCATTACCAATATCAAATTTCATATGCAGTGGAAAGTTTCCAAAGGGAATGGTGAATGTGCCCACTACCATTGTAAAGGTGAAACCTAATACTATTGGGGAAAAGGCTGCTGCTGCAGCACTAATTCTAGCACATGGAATGGCAGCTCCTAATAGCAACAATGCTTCTGCAGATAGCAATGTCGCGGAAGAAGGTAATTATCTCATTTGTTTAGACATATAGGCTTATGTTTGCTTATGTTTTGTGTTGGCTAATTTTAGTTTATTTAAATCTTAGAAATGCTGTATATACAGTCTACCTTATCCCATATGTTATCGCATTTGTTATGCTCATTGTTTTGGAATGGTTCAAAGTGTACTGAAATATGTAGACTCAATGATAAGGTGTTGCCTGGTTCGCCATGTGATCATTGCAAGCCTCAGCAGCAGAAAATCACTATCTATGATTATCTAATGTGCAAGAACTGATTACGTATAGGAAGGGGATTATAGAACATGGTAGAAAGAATGAGAAATATGAGTATGTAGAAGTATTAAGGTTTAAGAGGGGACTTATTAACAAGAAATTAGATTAATCATTTACTTTAAGATCATAACATCTTAAAAATGGAGGAAACACTAACTTGTCAGTATATGAATGACCTGAAAATCGGTATTGATTTCTTTTGATACATACTCATTGGCTTCCGTTTTGAATCTCAGTAGCAAGATATGCAGGGCATTTCATTTTTTTTTTGTCTTTCTAAACCTCAGTGCTTTTGTTGTTCATCCATAGAAATTGTGATAAGCTCTACGACACAACAAAGTTTGATGGATGCATTCACATACTCGTTACTTCTGCATAACCCTTCAATGAGTGTTTGTAGTGTGGGTTAGTCAGTATATATCTTGCTTTTATGGCCTCAATGTACATGTAATGTTTACTGTTTACCGTTCTTGTAATGTGCAGCATTGATGGGGGTCGAATGCAAAAGAGTTTCTATCAAAGAAGAGATGGACTGTGATAGTGACATGAGCTGACATGAGCATTGAGATGGAATATGATGTGCAACATTGAGATGGACTGTGATAGTGACATGAGCGAGGGTCTGAGGCTTGTACTGAAATTTTGAAAAATCTAATTGGCCTTCACATTATGAAAGTCACTATTATCAGATTGCTGTGATTTGAATATTTTTGTTCTTTATTGGCAGCATCTTCCTCCGAGGCCGTTCCTTCCTAAAAGCGTTCTTCGTGGGTGTTTTGAATGTACTAATTGATAAAAGGTTAAGTGATGGTGTCCGAGTCATTCTATATATGTTCTTTCCTTTTTTCATTTATCTCTTAGTTATGATAGGCGGTTTATGGTGTTAAATTATGATATTACTGGTGTCTTTAAGCAGCTCACGGCAAAGTGGTGTCCAGAAGCTGCACAAAGGCCTGTCCTTGAGGCTGACTTTTCTCGATGAAACCAGTATACGGGTAAATTCTAAATTTTTTACTCGTATCGACTTGCATTTTAAGGCTTCTTTTCTCGATGTGATACATATTAGGCTTATAGTACGAGCTCCTCGGATGCCATACATTCACAACTCTTCAAGGTTAACATAGAAGTCAGCATTAACTCAAGCATTGTTCATAATATAGGGATATAGTTTTTTCATAATATTGAATGAAAAATTTAAACCTTGTGAACTTTAACTGGTGGAGCCTAATCTGATGCTTCAAATAATAAGCGTAACACTATCTTATTGCACTTTTTATCGACTGCATTTCAGTGTTAAACATGCTTGAGCATCGCGAAAATTGTATCTTATTGCTTTCTTAGTTGACTGACTGAATAGTTAATCTTATTCGCGGCACTTGAGGCTCAATGGTGTTGTGTTGTTGCTAGTCTCCAAATTGTTGTAGGAGACTTTCTACAGTTAATGAATGCATGTTGTTGTGAGTACCGACCTACCCTGGAGCACAAGAAATTCTGAACTGCTATTTACCTGCTCTCATCACAAGCAAATAAGTGCTAATTAACCTGTACTTGGAAGGTCACCTTATGCTTGTGTTCACAATGTATACATGATGACTAACTTTCAGTTGTCTTCAATGCGTTTCACGGGTTTGCCGGTGTTTTTCCAGGATGTTGGAAAAGGAGCACTTGGAAGTGTATAAGGAACTTAAAGCTTGGCGACCTTGAAGTGTTGCTTAGATTGCTGAATCATCTTTTGGAGGGAGAAGTGACAATGTGCAACTGACTACAAGGGAGTAAAGAAGACAGTGCGTTTAGGTTTGAAATTATAACAATTCTCGATAACATAATGTCATACTCTATGAGAATTAAACTTGCACGTTTGATGAAGGTTGTGAACATATAATTATATAAATGTCAAGAAGAATTGACTCGTCCATTTACTTAGATATGTTGTAGAAATCTAACTCAAAGCCCATTTATATTCATGTTCAGTGTGGCACTCAATGTGTCCCTCATTGGTATTCTGCCTGGATTTGGCCTGAGTTTAGAAACTGAACTCATTGGGTATATTGATTGTATGTTATTGGCATGAATAAATTTTCGAATGGAAGAATTTGTTGTTTAGTGCGCATTCAATGCGTCTCTCAGTAGTGTTTTTTTGGCCTGGATTTGGCCTGAAAATGTTACAGGGAACTCTTGAGTCAATGGTGTCCTTTTATTCATGTTGACTTGTCTTTTTTTTTTCATGTTGCAAAACTTTAGCAACGGCCATACACTGTTACTAAGTTTAGAACCAGAATAATAAATCCCGGTCCGGCTCAGTTTAACCGTTCTAAGTTTTTTTGGTTCTAAATTTCGCAACAGATGTAGAGCAGATGCGAATTTTCAACTTTGCAACTGCTTCAAGCTATTGCGACAATAATATAGCAACAGAAACAACAGTTGCAAAGTCAGAAAATAATTGGGTGAACCGAAAACCGTTGCGAAAATTATTTCGCAACGACTAAGGAGCTGTTGCAAAAGATATGCAACGCCACGTTTCGCGATGTCTAGCTGCTGTTGCAAGTCCCTTTTGCAACAGCGTACAGCTGTTACTATTCTGGAAAAATGGTGTAGTGATAAGTACGAATTTTGAGGATAGCCACACTCAAGTTGCTATCGATTTCCATCACCTAGATCATACGTTTGATCTGATCATCCGTTTCGATCGTAAATCAGGAAATCAATTATATATGCTTAATCTGTGGGAGGCAGATTTGGTTTAAAGTCTTCAATTGAGTTGAAGCAACTCTTAGTTGGCGTGACGTCATCTAAGGGAATCAATTGCGCAGAGTCCTGCTGGGATTCAAGAGGCGTAAGGAGCGCGAATGTCCCTGAATCAGTGGGAGAATGAGTTCGGGCTCAACTACGTTCCAGACCGAAGTTAATTAGTAGTAGTCTAGTGGCTGTTCGGCTTACAGTTTGGTGTTCAATCTGGACTAGGTCCCGGGGTTTTTCTGCATTTGCGGTTTCCCCGTTAACAAAATTTCTGGTGTCTGTGTTATTTCTTTTTCCGCATTATATTGTTTATCTTTATTATTTAAATATCACAGGTTGTGTGTTGATCAATCAAAGTAGATATGTCCGACCTAGTTTGTTGGATATGACTTGATTGATCCTTGGACATTGGTCTTTGGTACCGTCCAAGAACTCTCTTTGTGATTAGGTTCACGGATTCGATTCTGTAAACGTTCTAATCACAAAAGAGATAGAGATATAACTCTAGACACTTTCTTTGATTGAGTTTTAACTCCCCCGGAGTTGTGTTGAGTTTGTCCATACAGATTGCCTACGAAAAAGTTGATGGTGTATTTTGGTATCCCCAGTATTTTCAAATGGTGTTAAGTTTTACAATTTGATATATAACCTATTTTGAGAACCATCAAGCGGCCTGAGGGTTCTCATGCTCCCTACCTTGGAGGAGGTAAGGGTTCGAACCCTGGACCTTGTAATTGTTAGTAGTTGGGCCGATCTACTGGAGGGCCCGAAGGGTGCGAAGGGAGGGAGTCCCTTTTATGGCCATTTTTTTGTAAAATGAAACTTAACACAAATGTGCAATTTGATTAAAAAAATGGATTTGATGAGGTTTTTTTGGTGAAGCCTTTTCATATAATTCCTTATGTATCCTAATTTTTCTTATGTATTGATAATAAACACGTAAATACTATATTTTATATCCATATTTATATTAGGTAGGACTCGATATTTTAACTAATAATAATGTTTTAGTGTTTTTGTAGAAAGTACGACCAAATCCAATCACCCAAAGATTAAGCCGTTAATTGAACCATTTAATGGAGTTTGCAACAACAGTCACTAAAGTTAGATATGGCACCAGGGTAGACCGCTTAATTGATGTGAGCTGCCAAGTCAACAGCAGCACCTAAGTCACACTACAGGGTCAGAGAGATTGGTGATGGTTCGACAACAACAAATCTTATGGGTGGCAAGGTTCAAGTGGGGTTATATTACATGGCCTCTATCTTGGTGATTTGTGGATATGATTGGAACTGGGTTTAATGGGTGCTAATTTGTTTTGCTCTTGAGCTCGAGTTGGCGGTGTTGCTGGTAATGAACTGAAGTTCATGAATCTGCTGGCTTGGGTTTATGATGTGAATCGAGTTATGTCCAGTCCTTGGTGAGAAGGTGAAGTTGCGCTCGGTAGTTGGACAGAGTTTTGGAAGGAGTGTATGGACTGACGTTTGCATGGCAGAGAAGTGGAGATGGAAGTGATGATTGTCTGCACACGTTATGAAAGCGAATCAGTTGGCTTCCATTTTCTGCGTGTCTTGGTCGATTTGAGGCAGTGATGTTATCAAATAGTGGTTGTCTACAGTTTCGCAATCAAATGAAGATGGTGCTGCTCGCAATTGGTCTAAACTGAATGCAGGAAGGTGTCGAGAGTTGGACGGACAGAAAGCAGACAAGAAGAGTGGTTGCCGTTGGTAGTCTTGTTCCGGTTTCTTCTCGAGAGATGCGAGTCCGTTGCTTAACAAAACGTGGCAATGAAATCAAACAGGTGAAACTGATGAGGCAGTAGGTGATTCTCGAACTCTTTACAGCAGCAGCAACAATGACGGTGCTGGGTCAGGCTTAACAGGCTCGTCGCATGGAGCAGTCGAGTTGGAGTCGTGAGCCAATGGGTGAAATGCAATCTGAAGTTAGATGGTCAGCCAATAGAAATTGCAGCCGGTTGGAGTTTTGTAAGGACGCTGCTGGGATTGAAGTTGCTGATGACGACGGATGCACAGATGATGGAGCTCAGTATTTCGATGTCGATTACACAGCAACATGAAGAAGTGGTGGTGCTCAATTACTCTGGGGACTGGGAAGACAACTTGGAGTTCATCTGCAACTTGGTGGATTATGGGGGGTTTGTTTGGAGCTGAATCGGTGAAACTTGTTGAGTCTGCAGTCGGACTTGGGTGGGAGATGTGCCAAATTGAGATAGATGGGTGAGTCATTTCCACTGGCCGAGTTTTGGTTGGGCTTGGCCCGTTTGTTCGGAGAATCTCTTCTGCATCTTGGGAGCGAACAGAGAAGAAAGGGGGAAGCGGCCTGGAGTTGGAGGTGCGGCACACAGCCGTTTAGGGTTTGAAGTTCTGTTTCATTCTTCTGTTTTGATTAGCTAAGATTTTATTTCCATTGATTTATGGCTTTTAAGAAAACCATGTCTATCTAATTCATGTTAGGGTGAAAGAATGAAGTTGTAAACTGATTTATTTTGTGTTCTAAACAATGGGTTCCAATAATTTGAGTTTAATGTTAATGCTTGTGATTCTCCTTCAATGCTTTATCTTCTAGCTACATTTTTCATTTTCTATGCCATGTATAATCCATAGTTAGATTAGTAGAAGAACTCGTTGAACCTTAGTAATAATCAATTTATGAATATCTTTTGACTATTTATGCCATGTATATTTAGTGCTTCTGAATTCTACTTTAAGGTGAGAGCAAACTACCGTTTCGATAATTCTTGTCAATGGTTCTTAATGAAATATCTTCCGTGTACTAGTAGCTAGGTTTGCTATTTTACATGAGTAAATTCGAGACCTTTGTGATTGAACACAAATAACTTACCTACAACGGATTCCTGGAACCTTTACACCTTTCACATCTTTGGTTACGTTTTACTCCCTCCGTTCTTTTTTAATAGGATGGTTTTGTTTTCAGAGAAATTTAAGGAAATTAAGAGAATTAATCATTGAAAGTGGTCCTCATGACACTTGTCAATAAAAGTAGTGAAGTGAAATGGTCTCCATGACACTTGTCAGCAAAAGAAGTAAAGTGAAATGGTCCACATGACACTTGTCATCAAAAGAAGTTAAGAGAAAAATGGTCCCAGAAAATTAAAGTAACATTTGACTTTTCCAATTAGGAAACCAGCCTATTTTTTTGAAACATTTATTTATAGAAACCAGCCTATTATAAAGTAACGTAGGGAGTATTATTTTGCTTTCATTATTCCATAAACATTCTAAAATATTGAATTTGGTAAGTTGATTTTTGATATTAATTGGTAGTGGTATTTTACACTCCTCATGGGAACGACCTGTACTTGTAGACACTGTGCACTTGCAGTATATTATTATAGGTTTCCCAACCTACCATGTATCCTATTTTTTCAGGGGTATAATTGGAAAGCAAACTAGAACATAACATATCTAAAAATCCGCGCCTTGAAATTTTACAAATTTTATCTCGTTGGAAAGATTTTAACGAAATCTACGTAATGAGTACAACCAACAATATTAAATTTAGAGTTTTTACGAAAAATTCGGAGGTGTTTATCCTTTTAGGCACAATTTTCGGAAATTGAATACATAACCATTATGCAAACCACCACAAATGATGCATAGCACATTATACATCCATATTTTTGTTTATACATCAACTATATTTCCGTTGGTACTAATAAAACGATTTCGTTTCAGGAAAAGTAATACTTTCACTTTAGGCACAATTTTCGAAAATTGAATGCATAGCCATGCATACCACCACAAAAATATTTGGTTTATGCATCAACTAATTTTCAAAGGATGCATACCACATTATGCAGTCATATTTTGGTTTATGCATCAACTAATTTTCTGTTTCAGGAAAAGTGATACTTTCACTCGGTTTTAGTAAAAAGGATACTTTCACTCCATTTCATAAAAAGAGATACTTTCACTCTGTTTCAGAAAAAGTGATACTTTCACTCCGTTTCAGAAAAAAGATACTTTAACTCCGTTTCAGGATCAATTTCCCTCCATGTCAGGAAAAGTGATACTTTCATTTTTTTTTCTTCAATTTGGCCTATTTTAAGGCAAAAATGAAACTGTGAAAATATCACTTTTCCTGAAAAGGAGGTAGTCTACGCCTACCCTGCGGAAATTGTTATTTGTTTTGTTTTTCTTCGGTCCCCCCCCCCCCCCGCCCCATTGTGGCAGCGGTGTTCTAGTATTTAGGGGCCACAACTGACCACTATACTAACCTTTAAAAAAAAAGATATAAAACTCATTTCTTCTTGCTAAAAAAAACTAAAGATTTAAGTGCAAATTTGTGCATCCCAAAAAAACTGATATGTGGAAATACTTTTCTTTTCCACTGGGTACACGATTGATATTCATATTTACTTTTAGGACGACGACCAGAGGAAGGAGTCTCTTAGGGATGAAAAATGTTTGTTTGTCTGTCACAGTTTTTGTGCGCAGAAAAACAACAACAAAATATTAATTTCTGGAATTTGAGAAATATTTTGAGACGATTGATTCAATTGATGACAAAAATCCTTCATATACCGTCAAAAAAATATATTTTCAGTTAAAACTATTCATAATAAAAATCATTAGATCGATCGAATGATTCGGACGCTAAGCAGATATCTGTTTCATAAAAGTGTTCTTCAACTGTCGGGTTAAGAAGATGAAATCTCGGGTCAATTTAAAACAGTACCAGACCCATAAACAAACAGTTCGACCCATATTCAATTTTTAAGGTTGATAATCCAGTTATGTAATCATTTGATTTATATTTCTTTTTCTTATTCTTCTCTAGTGGTTAGATGTAGAAGTAGTGCGAGTAACAGTGTAGCATTCAAAGAAGAAGACTTATTTGATGAAAAAGATCATATTAATTTACAAATTAAAGCCAGTGGTTTTGAATTTCGTTTGTTAAAACGCAACAGAAGAAATTCATTGAGTACATATGTTAGGGTTCTAGACCATACACAAGGTTAACGTAACTTAAATAGGTATAAAACTCGGATAAAAACCCTTTGAATGAGGAGAAAGTTAGAAGAAGAATTTCTGTATTAATTTCTTAGTCTTTTACAAAGCTCAGATGCAGTATTTATAACTGTGAAGACTTATAGAATAAGAAATACTATCAATAAAGTTTTAACTAAACAGAGAATTTAAAGTAAGCTAAAAATAGAAAATCTATGAAAGGAAACTAGTCTAGGTCAGTGTTGGCGCCGCAACATCCCACCCTGCTCGAAAAATGGCTTGTCCTCAAGCCTCAAATCCTGAAAAACGAAGAATTAACTCATCTGCATATTCCCAAGTTGGTTCTTCACGTGGATTATCCACCCATTTGACTAACCGTTTAGTGCCTGCATATGAACCTTTATTGAACATCTTGCGCTCCAAAACATCTTTCGGTTCCCACTTATCATAATCAATAACAGAAGGTAAAACTTGCTCAACAGAGATAGCTGATCCTAACTTCAGTTTCAATTGAGAGACATGAAACACATGATGAATACGACTTGCTTCTGGTAATTCCAACTTATATGATATTGATCCTATCCTTTCAATAACACGGAAAGGACCATAAAATCTTGGAGAAAGTTTTGAGAATGATTGATTAGTCATTGTTCTCTGTCTATAAGAGTGTAAACGAAGATAAACCCAATCACCTATAGAAAACTCTCTTTCTGTACGATGAGCATCGATATATGCTTTCATTCTAGCTTGAGCATCATGTAAATGTGATTTCAGTATTTTGAGTATATGATCCCTTTCCTTTAAGTTCAAATCAATATCATTCACAGAAGTAGAACCGGGTAGATAAGCTGAAATTGTTGGTGGAGGACGACTGTAGAGAGCTTGGTAAGGAGTCATGTTGATGGATGAGTGATGACTTGTATTATACCACCATTCTGCCCATGGTAGCCATTTCAACCAATCATTTGGCTTCATATCAGTAAAACATCTCAAATAACATTCCAATGTTCTATTGGTGAGTTATGTCTGTCCATCAGACTGAGGATGATACGCTGAGCTACGACAGAGTTTTGTATCTTGCCGAGTAAAATAAGCTTCCCAAAAGTTGCTCATGAATATGGGATCTCGATCACTGACTATACTTATTAGCATCCCATGAAGACGAACAATTTCACGTACACATATCTCTGCAATAGAGATAGCAAAATAAGGATGTGTGAGAGCGATAAAGTGTGCATATTTTGTTAAACGATCTAATGCCACCAGAATTGAAATTTTAAGATTAGATGATGGAAATCCATCAATAAAATCCATTGATATATCTATCCATACATCAGTAGGTATATGAAGAGGGTTTAATAATCCTGTTGGAGCTATAGCTTCAGTCTTATTCCGTTGACACACATCACACTGAGCAATAAAATCTTTAACCGAACGCTTCATGCCTTTCCAATAAAAATTATGTTGCAAACGCTTATAAGTTCGCAAAAATCCTGAATGACCTCCAATAGGATTTGAGTGAAACTCTTCAGGAAGTTTGTAAAACCATAAAGAAGTTGGTACCACTACTATACGTCCTTTGTAGCGTAAAACCCCATTAACATAAGAGCAATTGAGTTTGCAATTAGGAGTATCAATGAGTTGTAGAATAAGAATACTTAGCTCAACGCCAGAATGATATTCTTGGATGATTTCAGTAACCCCAGAAAAATGAGGCTAAAGTTTGAGCCTGTGTTATGAGACAAAGCATCAGCTGCAATATTTTCTTTACCTTGGCGAAAAATAATCTCATAATCATACCCCAGTAATTTCAATAACCACTTTTGTTGCTTCATAGAAGATAGTTTTTTATCAAGAAAATAATTAAGACTCCTGTGATATGTGTATATCTTGAAGTGTCTACCAAGTAAATATGGTCGCCACTTTTGAATTGCAGATACAATTGCAAGTATCTCCTTATCATATATAGAGAGATTCAAATTCTTTCCATCTAAAGGTTTGCTATAATAAGCAATTGTTCGACCAGACTACATTAATACAGCTCTTAATCCATTGCCAGAAGCATCACACTCAAGAGAAAATTCCTTTGAGAAATCTGGAAGTATTAAAACCGGTGTGGTATTGAGAGCCTTTTGAAGTAATTTGAATGCAACAGTGGCATCGTCATTCCATACAAATGCATCTTTCTTCAGCAACCGAGTAAGTGGTGCACTAAGCTTGCCAAAATCCTTAACAAACTTACGATAATAGCCATCTAAACCCAAAAAACCTCGTAAGTCTTTGATTATAATAGGAATAGACCATGATAGAATGTTTTGAATCTTATCTTGATCAACTGAAACTCCTTCAGAAGAAATTACGCGGCCAAGATAGTTAACTGAATGTTATGCAAAAGTGCATTTAGACTCGTTGACAATTAATTGATGTGATCGTAATAATTCAAACACCAAAGATAAAAGTTGGATATACTCAATCATGTTCTAGCTGTAAACTAAGATATCTTCAAAGAATACTAATACAAACCTGCGAAGATAAGGTCTGAAAATATGATTCATGAGTCCTTGAAAGGTGGTTGGTACATTCGAGAGACCAAACGACATAACTAAAAATTCAAAATGACCATCATGAGTTCGAAAAGATGTTTTTCGTATAACTGGTTTGTGCATTTGTATTTGATGATAAGCATATCGAAAATCCAGTTTGGAAAAGACACCTGCATGATGCGTGTCGTAAGCACAACAAATTAGTGAACATTTTTCCACCTAATTAACAAGTAATATGGTGGTAGTTAAGTTCGTTCCCACGAGGAGCAAGAGGTTTTAGTTGTCTCATAATGTCACAATGGGGGCTTTTGGTTTTAGATTTGAAAACAAAAGAAAGTAAATATAATGATTAAAAGTATAAGTTGAAATCAATAAGAAAGACAAGATCAAGGAATCCTTCTTCGTTGCAAAAGAATGATTCAAGTTATGTTTTTTTCCACTTTTTATTAATCACGGATTATCACCAACCGTAGGATAGCAGGTTCGCTTAGCTAACCCCAAAATTCCTCATTTCACTGAGTAACAGGTCCGCTTAGTTATCAGATTCTATTCTAAAGAACCACCTTGAGGTTCGCTTACAAGATGTAATTCGATGAACGCATTAATATTTATGATTTTAGGTTTAGTACTAGTAGTTAAACTCGGTTCACTCGGTCCACTTTCTGATAGACGCATTTATGTGTCTAATATAGCCCAATTGTATATATTGTTAGTACCCATTTTTGTACTTATTATGGTATTTTATTTATGTGTAGGTGTTTTTAGAAGAATAAGGTTTTGCGGCGAAATTGGCTGAAAATGCGGCGTTTGGACCTCCGTTGATAGAGTACCGGAAGCACCTCAGAAATACCTCGGAGGAACCCCGAAAAAGTGCGGAAAATGTCCCAGAAAACTCACTATACGGACCCTCAATTTTGGATAAGGGGTAACCTAATTACTAAAGGGTGACCCATTTCCAGGCAGCTGCTAAAGGGACACCGGAGATGGATAGGGGGCATCTCTTCTTCACATTTCAAATGAAGTTTTGGCGGGAAAGTGAGTTTGTTAACTGGCAGTTTTTGATCGGAATTTTTGAAGGAGCTATAGTGCGATTAAAGGGCTGGAAATGTTTGGGCTTACTCTATGGACTTATAGGAAGCTAACAGGGGTGATTTTAAGGGCCAGAAGTGGCTGGAATGACCGGGAGAAGAAATCAAAGTCCAAACAGGACACGTATGTTGTTGTTCACGTTCAAATATTTTGTGAGAAATTTTTGGGAGACTTTCACGCTGGATATACATGTATTTGGTCCTGTTCAAGTCCTAAGAATAGTTTGGTTGCTATTTCATAGCTAACAACACGCGTAGAGAGTCACAGGAGAGATTTTCTCTCAACTGCATGCGGAGAAGAATAAAAAGAATGGTCGCTGTTAGTAGAGATTTTTGGGGGATTTGAGGGCTATATAAGAGTGTGTTTACGTCATAGAAAGGGGATGAAGAGTTTGGGGTCGAGCCAGAGCCAGGAGGAGCGAAGAAGAAGGAAAAACATCAATGTTCACCTGTTGCTGCTGCTGCCATTAAAAAGCTTCAAGAACACGAAGAACAGACCCTCCAGGACAGTCTTTTTTCAGCAGCTCCAGAACAGTCTTATTTTCAGCAGCTCAACAGCAGAAGAGAGGTGTCGCAGTTCGCTGCAGTTTTCTGTTGTCGTTCTTTTCTGGACGTGTTTTGTGAGTCTCAGAACTACTATTTTATAACTTTTGACTCTTTTAATCACACTTTGAGCTTTGAATAATATGTTGAGTGTGTGATTGATATGAATACCTAAACCTCAATACTGGGATGATGGAGGAAATCGTTCTTTATGCATGAATAATTTTTATTTAATTCTTTTATGACTATTTGCATTATTATGAATTGAATTATGATTTTTCTTAATTATTTGTGATTTCATTTGATGGTTTATGCTTGGGACTAATCCTTTTGATAGGCCATGCTTAATATTTACACTTAATATTTTTAAAATCTATTTTGGCAAATAAAGAGTCGATGTTTAGAAGCTATAACTGTTTAGAATAAATACATGAATCGCATGAGTATAAGAATTGGTGAAATCCTGAGTCCTAGTATCTCTTGATCCTGTGACAATTTTGTATATATTTTTGTTTTTAAATCTATTCAAGTCCGAGCAACGAATCCGTATTTACCGCAATCTTAATATTACATCACTTTCTAGCGTTGTTTTCACACACAATTGCTCCACGGAATCCCTCCGCAAGGTCTCGTGTTTTCTACTTGTGTAAAGAGTCAAGAAACGATTATGTATTCCCTAACTTTCACTAGCTTTAGATCAAATTAACAAATCAATTTAGCGTGTACTAAAAACAATCTATCAGTCAATCATAAACGTTCATATTAGTAAAAACAAACGATAATCATGTGAAAACTTCAAAGTAGATTTAAAACAAAACTCAAAACATGTAAAGAACTAGGAATTTATCCTCAATCAATAAGAAAGTTAGCTACTCATGGTTTGGAGTTCACAAAGAATAAACAAAAGAGAAGTGTTGTGTGTGTAGAGGTGTAAAGTAGAGAACCTCTCTATTTATAGGCTTCAATTTGCTAGCAATCCTCTTAGGAATAGACTCCCTTTCCCTTTATAGCTCCACTTCCAAATGTCTTTCTCAAATTTTCCATCTACTCTTTCCAAATTCAAGCCAAATTCTTCATCCAATTCCAAGTCCAAGTATCTATCAAATCCTTCATCTTCTCTTTCCAAATTCAAGTCAAATTCCTCCAACCCATGAGTTTAGATGAGTCTAGAAAATTCTTCACAAATTGGGTCGCCGAAAATTCACTGGTTCCACCAGAATCTGTCCATAAAAGTACCAGGTAGTGTCTGCAGTCGCCTGGAATCTTCTTCTCCGATAACGAAATATTCCGCCGGGATTTCCTTAAAGTGAACGGTCAAGTGGTCAACCGTTAGTCAGTGCGGTCAAGGCAGAAGTCCAATCAACTCATTCCGATGTTCTGCCTCAGTCTTACTGGGTCTGAGTCACAGATCTGGATCGGTAGCTGAGTTAACTCGTCAGAAAGAAAATCCGATTTCGTTTGTTTTCTGACATTCCCATGCAAAATTCCGGCCTTTTCTTCCTCCCTGTAATAATCCTAACATTCATCTAATGTACTTCAGGCATTAATTCATCGCAATAGCCGCCACCATATCTTCCTTCTCCTCATTTCAAATTGTTAGAATAGAGGCATCCAACTCAAAACCAATTGGCAATGAGTGGAGAGACCCTAAGAGATTATAAACCGCAGGATCTTAGATAACCCAACAATGTGGGACTAATAATATCAACACGCCTCCTCACGTGTAGCCTCGTTGGGTCTAACACGTGGACAATTAAATCGGGTGACGCTAAAGGCGCGGTCAAATGACTCGTCGCAAATAGCCTGCTCTGATACCATGTTAGAACACGGGCATCCAACTCAAAACCAATTGGCAATGAGTGGAGAGGCCCTAAAAGATTATAAACCACAGGATCTTATATAACCCAACAATGTGAGACTGATAATCTCAACACAAATCACAGCAGACAACCTCAAATTCATCACAGAATCAAACCCATCTTCTTTATCATCACCACCATCTTCAATAACTCTCAGATTCAATATCTCGTTCATCCCAACCACCAACATCGAATTCAATCAAAACCCATTACCTTAAATCATCACAGACTCGATATTCGGCTCTAGAGACTGTCCCCAGATCCATTTCTTCTTCTGGATTCAACAGTAGCACCAAATCGCCTTCTTCATCGAATTATGAACATTGTCTCTTTCTTATCTCACAGAATCTGCTCTTATTAGCAAGACAGCACCACCTTTCTTCTTCCATTTTATTCTCGAGTTCAATCATCACCAGTTCTTCGCTGCCAATCAGCTTAATTCGCTGAAACCCAACTCAATTCTTTTCCTCTGAAATCAATTGCAACATCAAACCATTAAACCCAAAGATCCCCTTCTCTTTGTTCTTTTCGGCAATGACTGCAACAACTGCTGCCTCTTTTCTTTCTCAATTTCATCTCTCTGAACTTTAAGTTGCGTCTCAATTTCAGATATAATAATGAAAGAAGATCGATTTTAGGGTTGGGAATGATTGGGGTGGATTTACACACCCCACTGAATAAGAACCACCCTGCTAGCAACCCCCTTAACCTTGGCTGGACTATATTTAGTACTCCTTCAAATATAGTTGCCCCTTAACCTTGGCTCCACTGCTACTAGTACTTACATTAATAATGACCATTCTGCCCTTTTGGCTTAAATAGGGTGATTTCTTCTTCTTTTCTTCCGTACAACTCCAAAGTAGCTACAAAACTCAAAACAAGCGTAAAATACATAATTTACAAGAAAAATAGCAAAGAAATCATAATGAATAGATATTAAATCAAGGTGTATTCTACACCTATCACTGCACCATCAATTCATCCAGCAGCTCATCCACCATTGGGATTGGAAAACGATCCTTGATAATTAGCTTATTTAAAGCTCTATAATCCACACACATACGCCAAGAGTCGTCCTTCTTTCGCACCATCAAAATTGGATAAGATTCAGGACTATAACTAGGTCGGATCAAACCAGCCTGTTGTACTCAGAAACTATCTTTTCAATCTCATCTTTTTGAAAGTGTGGATAACAGTTGGGTCTTACATTGACAGGTGCAGAATCTGGAGTTAAAGAAATACGATGATCCTGCAATCTTTCAGGAGGTAGTGATGTGGAAGTCTTAAAAACATCTGCATGGGAAGAGATCAGTTCTTGCAGCTTAGGTGGAATAGCTGTGTAGCTTTAATTGAAGTATTTAATGCAGATATTTGGAATAAAACTGCAAAAGTTTCTCTGCATAATAAATGCTGCATGGATTAAGTGTCCAAGAGAATTATGCTGGATGAATTATTTCCAATTAATACCACATCCATATCTTGTATTCTGAACTGCATGGTCAGCTTAGCAAAATCCCATATAATTGGACCCACAATGTACGTAACCATTGAACTCCTAAGACTGCATCATAACCACTGATATCAAAAAGATGAAAATTTGTTGTAAAGGAATAATCTTGAAGCTTAACTGGTATGCTACGACATGAATCACGAGTTTGTATTTGACCACCATCACTAAATGTAACTTGTAGAGCCACATCTTCAGGTTATATGTGATAAACATACTGCTTAGCTATATTTGGATGAAGAAAATTATACGTAGATCCAGAGTCAATCAATATGGAGAAAGGTTGAGCTTTTGTACAACCTAGAATGCACATAGTTCTAGGAAAAGGAGAACCCAACAATGAATTCAAGGAAATTGTAGGCCCTGAATCCTCTGAAAGAATAGTTTGAATCACAATAGTTTCTTCTTCATCATCTTGCTCGTCATGAACTTCCACATAATTTGGAGGTACATCTAACAATAACAGTTTAGGCTTCAAACATAAATGACCTGGATGATAAAGTTGGTCACAATTAAAGCAAATACCCATGTCTCTCCGTTCTTTCTGATCATCCTAAGTGAGCCTTTTATAACCAGGTGGTAAAGGATTCTTCTTGAACTGAGTAGCATTAGGGTTAACCGGTGATTTAAACTGAGTAGAATGTATAAGTTGTTTTGAAGCTGCCAATAATGCATCTTCTTGATTGAGTGCTTTTTTGAAAGCAGCAGACAATGTAGTTGGCCCAGGCAATTTCACCACAGAACCAATGTCAGGTTTCAATGAGTGAATAAAAAGGTTAGTCAAGTGCTCTCCAGGAAAGTCAAAGAAAAAATTCAAAAGACGTTCAAATTCAGGTATATGATCTCGATCAGTACCTTGATATTTAATGGTACTTAATGCCATTCTAGCATCGACAAATTTTTCAGGAGCAAAACGAGTACAAACTAAAGATCAAAACTCCTCTCATGTAGTAACATTAGTCGTGGTCTTCTTCCAACGATACCAAGCATTGGCATCACCTTTAAGATGTGCAGTAGATATTGCAATCTTCATGGTATTATTAGCAGTAATGCAAAATATTGATTTGCCTGAAATATCCAACCATCAGGGTCATCTTCATCAAAAGTAGGAAACTTCAAACTAATAGCTCCAGTACGAATAGGAGTTTCAAGAATTCCATCACCATTACTAGGGTTAGGACCAGTACGATGATGAGATGATTGAGGTCCAGTACCATGAGAATTAAACTGAGGAAGAAACTCACCAAACACAATACGTAAGGATCTTGTGAGTTTCAGTGCCTAAAGCTTATGTGAGTTTTGTAGTAAGCCATGTGCTCAAAGTTTTTGTTAGATTGTCAGTATGCTCAGCTAGATCCAACTTCCGATCAGCTCTATCCTCAGTGCGCAGCTGCTTGTCTTCAAAACGATTTTTTGTGATTTGTTCTTCACTGAGAAGATGATTCTTGTTAACAGTTTCAACAAGAGTATCGATCTTGATTGTAATTCATTCAATGCTCTGCTTCAGGAGTGACAAGTCTTTTGTGTAAGTCATCGTAAAAAAATGGGTGAAATTTAGGTATGATGTAAACCTGCTTTGAACCAGGTGTTAGGGTTCTAGAACAAACACAAGGTTAACGTAACTTAAATAGGTACAAAACTCGAATGAAAACCCTTTGAATTGGGGAATAAGAGAATTGAGAAGATTAAGAAGAGAATAAAGTTAGAAGAAGAGTTTTTGTATTAATTTCTTAGTCTTTTACAAAGCTTAGATGCAGTATTTATAACTGTGAAGACTTGTAGAATAAGAAATACTATCAATAGAAAAATAGAAAAGGTATGAAATGAAACTAGTCTAGGTCAGTGTTGGCACGACAACAACATATAATCAGTTCTAAGAAGGTATGATTTATGATTGTTACTTAAAATACAATATGGATTTCATCTACATTATGTCAATTTTGTTATGGAAGTAGCTGCTTATTTGAAATTGCATTTGAGATGTGACAGTAAGGGATTAATTGGATTATATTAATGCTTGCAAGCTGTTTGTTGTTAGTTCTAACTTCTAACTTCTAAGACAAATCACCTCCACCTCCTTCATTTCCAGCAACACCATCACCACCATTACAAACTGAAACATTCGACCAATTTCGATTTCAGTTCATACCATTTTCGAGTTCAATTCATATCAATACTTCTTATTTTTCCGATTTAGATATAAATTTGAAATCATCTAGTAATTTAATTTGGTAGATGTGTTGAGGCCGGCATTTTAACAGTTTTTGGTCTTCTGACATTACGTAGTAGAATTTCGCACCCAATTACTTATGGGTTAAAGTCTTTTTTACTCGATTCTTTCAGTCGATTGTGGATATGACTGCATACTGCATAGATGGTTCTCGCGGTTTCTCGTCATGTTCGTCCGACTCTCACCGCATGCGGCCATTTAATTATTTTTAGTTTATCAAACGTCTAGATGCTTCTATTATTACGGCATATCGACGCACAACAGAATAACTCTTTTAAAAAAAATCATAACAATACCAAATTAAATTTTCTCCCATGCAAATTTAAAAATTAATTACGTAATAAAAATGGAATACTTAAGCTGCACAAATTCAGTTTCTACTAAAGCTATTGAAATTCAATTAAGACTAGATTACCGCAACGCGGTGGGGGTGGGGGGAAACCGAAGTTTGGGAGTGCTACGATGGAATTCTAAGGGGATGGTTTTTATGACAATTTCGTAACAGTGTTTGTAACAATTTTGGTAACATAGTTTAATAACATTTATAAGTGTAACATTTATATGATACTTATTTTGTAACAGATTTGTAATAACGGCTGAATTTTTCTGGTAATCAGTGGTCAGGATTAAAATTAAGAGTATAGGTGACGGGTTTTTTTTTGCCATTTTCATGACGCATTTACCGTCAATCGGCTAGACTTCCGATCGTTTTGATTGCGCCTAACCATAGTCGGGGTTGATGACTCTCCGATTTTCGATCCAATTTCGTAGAGAAAACACCGATCGACGTTCAATTTTTGGGATGAAAAATCGAAAAAATGTGTTGCGTGCAATTACATTTTTGGCCCCATAGTGAAAATCCGTCGTCCAAAAATTTTGGACAAGTTAAATTAAGAAGCTTAAAAGAACAAATTGGAATATCTTGAAAACAAAAATGGATAAGACTTAAAAGAGAAAATGCAAAATGAAACGAAGAGATGCCTAAAAAACCAAAAAACAAAGAGGATCATATTGTAATACCATAGGAAGTGTAAGGGCTACATCACAATTCTGTAAAACATCCAGAAAGAGAATTAAATAGCAGAGAAGTACCTTGATGAGCTCTTCTTGGATTCCACGGACTTTGAGTGTTGTGCTACCGCGGATGGTTGTTATTTTAAGTTTACCCCAAAATCAAAATTTGGCTCTCTTTGTTTTACTGGAAATCGATGTTATGTACTACTAGAGTCGTATATTTTTGCTTCTTGGGCCCATATTTAAGGAAAAATTCCCTCGTAACGAACACACAATTTATCTATGTGGTATCTGAATTGCGATGATTGGGTCGATCGGACGTAGCAGCTGACAAAGAAGAAGAAATAACCATGTTGAGTTTTTAGATAATATACATATGAACACGAGTCACGACTATGAAAAATTCCGAAGACAAAATTTCAGCTCAAAAAAACTGGATACCTGTCTGATTCTTGAAGCAATATTCTCAACCATGGCTTATTGTACCTTCACCAACGTTTTCATTCAAACACCGGGAAGTACTGTGTCTATGTATGTTAGGATTGAGTTTGACCCTTTAAAAGTTCGATGTCATGGCAACTCAAGATGTACAAGGAGAAACTGGATATAATAAAAATGGGTAATTTGCTTTTAAACCACATCATCTTACACTTATAGTGCGTTTGGATACACATCTAGAAGTAATTTTATGACTTCTAGAAGTCAGTTTGGGTGTAGAATTTCAGAACGACTTCTAGAAGCAGAAAAGTCGACTTTTTATGAAGCAAAATATCTGGACTTCTGACTTCTGAAATCAGAAGCAAAATTACATCCAAACGCGCTATTAACCCTTTTTGTTTTTGGAATCCAAAAAAGCCCACTCAAGTGAACATTAATATGGGCACCGACATATTGAATTTCAAAAGCTTGGTCAATAGGCACCAACCAACCAACAATGTTGAGCCTCTTTTTTTTTTGGGAAAAAAACGGTTCAGTCCAAAACCTCCCATAATAGTACGCTTTAGTCCAGACCTAGTTGACTAGGTAAAATTTAATCCAAGAATTGTATAAAGACGATGTTACCCTTCACACGCTTTTAATATAGCACACGCGCAATGAATTGAATCATTTTTGTAACTGACACAATGAACGTGGTTGCGACACGTTAGCCTTGAATTAAAAACTGATTAAAACTGTGGCGTAATGGACAAATTCAATAACTGCAACATTTTGCTTTATCAGAAACTTCAGAAGAAAAAAAGCAAAAAAAAATTCAGAAGAAAATTTGCAGACAAACCCTAGAAAATTTACAGACTAAAACCCTAAAATCTTACTAATCGAAACAACTAGATGGTTGAACAATCAGTAACATAATGTTGAAAGGAAAAAAAATAGCTTCAAAGACAAACACACCAACAGTGGAAGATTCAACATCAAGTGAAGAAGATAATCCATCTGTTGCGGTAGAAGAAATTCAAAAATCAGCATCACCAACGACGAGATCAAAGTCAACATTAAAAGATTCAACCCCAATTTCATCCCCAACTCCATCAGTTCCAGCATAAGAAATTAGGAAATCAACATGACCAAAAACGAGATCGAAGAGATCATTAGAAGATTCGCCATCAATTTCAGTACAAGAAACTTCAAAAACATCACCAGCTAAGAAGAAATCAAAGCCTTCAAAGCCTCCAAAGCCTCCAAAGTCTTCAAATCCTTCAACATCTGTTAAAAGAAAAAAAAAAAGGTAACAATTCAAGTCCAGTTCTGTCTATTTTTGAGCAATTCTTATTCAATTTCTTGTATCGGTGTACATACTAGTACACCACAATGCTGTTGCAGTGATTCATGTCTAGTTCCATCTTGTTTTTGAGAAATTTTTGTGGGAATTGTTGTTGGTGTGTACATACTAGTACACTGCCATGTTTTTGCAGTGATTCATGTCTAGTTCTATCTTGTTTTTGAGCAATTTTTGTGGGAATTGTTGTTGGTGTGTACAGATCTGTACACCACAATGTTGTTGCAGTGATTCATGTCTAGTTCCATCTTATTTTTGAGAAATTTTTGTGGGAATTGTTGTTGGTGTGTACATACTAGTACACCACAATGCTGTTGCAGTGATTCATGTCTAGTTCTATCTTGTTTTTTAGAAATTTTTATTGGAATTGTTGCTGGTGTGTACACACTAGTACACCACAAATACTGTTGCAGTGATTCATGTCATGTTCTGTCTGTTTTAAAGATGTTTCTGTAGCAGTTTACTGGTTTGTACACCAGCATGTTATTTCACCTTCATACGGCTTAATGTGTGTTGTGTCGTCACTTGTGTTTACTGGTGTACACTCCTTTGCACCAGCATGCTATTTCACCCTTATTTTTCCGGCTTAATGTGTGTTGTTGCCGCCATGTTGTTGCAGTGCTTCATTTCATGTTCTCTGTTTTTGTAAGAATTGTTGTTTGTGTGTAAATACTGGTACACCACCATGCTGTTGTAGTGCTTCATTTCATGTTGTGTCTGTTTTTTAGCGATTTTTATGAGAATTGTTGTTTGTGTGTAAATACTGGTACACCACCATGCTGTTGCAGTGCTTCATGGCATGTTAAATGTGATGTTATGGTTAATGGCATGTTAAACAGTATCCATTTTAAATGTGATTCATTGCATGCTATGTGCTTTTTACTCATATCTTTCCTAGTGTAATCACTATTTGTACCAGTGTACTGGTTTTTACTCATTATCTGTACCAGTGTACTGGTATGTACACCAGCATTTTTGTATGAGTATCATGTGCTATGCTTCTCTTTTCTTATTCCCAATTGTCTATTTTCGTAGATACAAACAAACCTTATAGATCAGGTTTTAATGCAATCAACGAGTTTGTGAACAAGAACTTTGAAAAGGATGGAGAAGTGCGTAAAAAGAGACGTGACAAAGTATGGTTCACAGAATTTCAGTTAGAGAAACAAAAGGAGAGCTCTTTTTGGCCTGTAGTTGATGTCTTTGTTAACAAAAAAGCTGAAAATAAGGAGGAGGAAAACTCAGAAAAGAAACAGGAGAAGAAGAGAGATATGTGGTTCAAGAGTCCAGAATCAATCTTGAAGATTGTGAACCAGTTCCGCCATGATCATTCAGGAAGAAATTTATTTGTTTTCAATACTGTCGAGGATAAAAAGTTTGTGGAAGTAGAGAGTATGCCAGAAGATTTGTTCTTCATTTTTGAATTACAAATGGTGGGATCAGAACCTTTTGAAGGAGAATGCACCAAAACTAGAGCTGAGCAGAGATTCGATTCACTAATAAACCGATTGAAACTGAAGGAAAAATCTAAGTTGGGGAAACTAGATGTCGAGAATGAAATCTTGCGTATAATGAAGTTAAAACCAAAGTTGGATATCGAGATTGAGAGGAATGCTGAGGACTTGGTAGTGTTGTTTGCGATGTATCTGTGCATCACTGTTTTTTTTTACCACAGCAAATGGAAGCGGGATTACCAAGAGCAAATTTGAACCCTACTTTGAATCGTTCGAAAGAATGAAAAAAACCAACTGGCCAGTGCATATACATAAATATTTAATGGATAGCATAAGGAAAAATGTTGAGGAACCACTTAAAGTTAATGGTTGTATGGTTTACATGTTGGTGAGTTTACATGTGTACATCGTTTTACACAAGTTTTAAGTTGTACCAATTTACATGCTTTTGTTCACTATATTTGTTGGGTCCTAACATTTCTAACTCTTTTACATGTTTGTCAATGCAGTATTGGTTTGCTGAACACAACAACAGCATGAGCCAAGCAATGAACAAGGTTTTCCTAGGTTTCTAAGGTGGGTGATAAGTGACATCAGCAATACAATAGAGAAAGACATTAATGAAGCTATGAAAAAGGTAACTCGATAACTTTCTTATGATAGTGATTTCTTCCTAGATGTGTACATTAGATATATACCTTGATAAGGTTTACAAAATGGTGACAAAATTTTGTCATGTGTACAACAATATACACCTGTAACATAGATGTAAAAAGATGTACACCTGTTATCCATGTTGATACTTTGGCATGTTTTCAGATGAAACCTGGATGGGTAAAACCTTGGAGTGATGAGCAGCAACAAGTTATTGAAGAGTAAAGGAAGAGCATGCAACAAAATAGCACAGATGCACTGAAGGAAAAGCTGTACAAAGCACAACAGCAAAGAGATGAAGCATTGGAAGAGCTTTCAGACTTGCAGGTTAAACATCAAAAGCTTGTTAGCTTCATTGAAGAAAAAGCCAAGAAAATTTATGAAGCTGATCTGAGGAATGTGCAAAATGATAAGGATGTTGTTGATTTATTTGTTGAAACCTTGCAAGAAATCATTTCATTAAACAAAGAATTACAAAGTGAGGATGAGTGTGATGATGATGAGCAGGAGGAGGAGCAAGGTGAGAAAGGTGAGACAAGTGGCAAAGCTGGTGATGTGGATGACAGTGATGATGATGATAGTGATGATGATGAGGAGGAGGAAGGTCAGGAAGGCAATAGAAGTGGCAAAGATGATGATGTGGATGAAAGTGATAAGGATCAGGAGGAGGAGGGTGATGAGGATGAGGAAGATGGTGGTGGCAAAGGTGGTGGCAAAGGTGGTGATAATCAGCAGGATGAGGAGGAGGGTGGTGGCAAAGGCGGTGATATTCATGATGATGATCTGCAAGGTGGCAAAGGTGGTGATATGCGCGGTGATGAAACTGACAAAGAGGGTAGCAAAGGTGGTGATGACGAGGGTGGCAAATCTGAAAAGCGAAGGTATAAAATCACTTTTATTAAATGTGGCGGTCATTTATTTTTATGTGTGTAGATAGTTGTACACCAGTATGCTATAACTCATACCCTTTCTATAAACTTGAATCTTTTAGCACTCCTTTGTCAAATACAAATGAAGAGAAGGATGGCAAAGATGGAACAAGGCAAGGTGTTGAGTCTGAAACTGCTAAGAAGCCTAGGTATAAAATGATCTCATTTCTTTTCATTTTCTATATATGTGTACCAAGGTGTAAACCTAACAAAAAATGCATTTTTTCAGAACTTCTCTGCCAGAGACAGCTGCATACAAGGATGCCACTGAAACAGCTGAAATTGATGAGGCTACTATAATCGCAGCTGAAGCCATATCTCAGCTGGACCCTAAAGGCATGTTGTCGGTTGAAGAAGATCTGCTTTTACTCACACGGTGAGAAGATCAGCAGAATGATCCTTATGCATCAATTGAGGACCTCCTAGATAGCTTGTCTGAAAGTGTTTTCATAAAGCTTGAAAAAGGTTGTTACAGAATGGCAGCATCTGACGTGAAGGAAAAGATGGCAACCGTGATCCACGAATGTCCAAACTTTCAGTTGTTGAGCCAAGAAGATCCTCAAGAAGAGTCATCGCAAAGATCATTATCCAATGATGATGTACGAGAAAGGATCGTTGCTGAAGCAGTGCAGTTCATCCAACAACATGGAGATGCATTTTTTAGCAGTCAAGAAGTATAAGAGCAGAAGACACCACCAGCAAAGACAAGAGCTGGGAAGATGAAGGAAGCAGAGATGTTGAAGACAATAGCTGCTGGCAGGGTGTCCAAGACACCACCAAAGAGAAATGCAAAGAAAAACTTCCTGATGATTTCACTGCCGAGGGTAAAAACAGACAAGTTAGGACGAAAGTGGATCAAAAAGGCAAGGGGGTCCAAAAATAGGAAGAACAACAACTGTATCATGCACCTAAAAGGAGAAAGGACAATGAGTATCATCCTTATCGCCCACTGCCAGATATCCGTCAATCATCACTTTACCATGCCATGGACGCAGGACAGGACAAAAAAAGGGTACAGAAATTCTTTGACTATGCAAGCCTGACGTAAGTTCACAAAACAATACCTCGCACTATATGAATGATTAAATCTTATTGAAAAATGTGCACCACTATGTACACCATGTTAACATTTCCTTTATGATTCCGCAGCTCTGTAGCTTGGGAACTAACAAGGTTCGAAGATCCAAGAATCAGGGAAGATGTTATGATTGTGGGAAAAGTACTTGTTGAACTGATGTTCAACAAGTATCTGCATCAAGCGGTACTGCAGTTCTACATCCATCGACGTTGCAATGCAATGGTCAGAGACAGCATTCGTCATCCAGATGATCAAAAGTACATGAGATGCGAAATTATGAGTCCTACTGCATGTGTAAGTTTCTCAAAAAACAAATAAAAAATGTCATGTATAGATAATTTAATGATGTGTACATACTAGTACACCTGATTGACATAGATATACACCAGTATGCCTTTGTAGATTTCTTTAGGAGTGGACATAGATATACACCAGTATGCCATATGATTGACGAATGCTATGTTAAGTGTTTGCATGAATGGTTGATTGTTAGATTTTATATAGGTCTGATTTAGGTATACCTAATTAATTTTATTTTCCAGCAAATTATTAATTTCAGTATTATGTGAAGAACAACAACATCAGCGAGGTACAAAGGCTTGTGGTAGATTTCATACGGTACATGCCTGACAATCTGGAAGTTCTTCTAATCCCATAAATCACTCTACAGTACAATTGGCAGTAGGACTTCACTGGTCGCTTTTGAAGTTTGATTTCATAGCTGAAGAGTGGAAGTGGTACAACTCACTGCACTCAAATGAGGACTATAAAAAAGATGCACAACAACTGGCAAATGTGGTGCAGTTGGAACTCAACATGAAGAGAGCGCTAAATGGTGATGCACCTATAGAACCGCACGAAATAAACATCATGCAGTGCCCTACACAAGGAATCAATCCATATTGCCTCATGTACACTTGTTACTTTATAAAACGAGGTATGAAGAAGTGAAAGAGTATGGAAAGAGATCAGCAGAGGGCCGAAATAATTTTTCAGGATATGAGAGCGAAATTGGTGGCAAAGATGCTGAAAAAAGTTGGAGTGTTTGAAAAGGTGTGGGATGTAGCAACGGATGAAGAGCACAAGCAGTGGCGCCTGAGTATGGAAAAGAATCCGTTGAGGAAGAAGAAGAGTCTTTTCTAATAGTTTTCTATCCTTCAGACAACTCTTCAAATTTCAGTTTTTATTACTTTGTTTATGACTTGTCACTTTGTTTATGACTTATCTCTTTTCAAATTTCAGTTTTTATCAATTTTTTTATGACTTATCACTACTATAAAGACCTTGAATTAATATATTTTTATTAGTTTCAATATTAATGTTACAAGTTTTTGACTTATCTCATTCACCAGGTTTTGAAATATTAAGGTGTACTTGATTGTGCACAGTTACTATTAATGTTACAAGAGCATAAAATGTTTAGAAGGTGTACATAATGGTTCTAAATAGCAAAAGTAATTACTAATTATACATATCTGAAAACATATAATACTACTAAGCAAAAATAGACTAGAAGCATCCATTGTACACCAAGGTGTACATAGAGGTACACCTGTAAAAAGACAGGTAAGAAAAACTGAAGTTTACAGGAAGGTGTACATAATGGTACACATGTCCTGGCACTAATTATCCAAGCCAAAAGAAAATTGAAAAGACATTACCAAAAGTCATAGAATCTTTTGAACAAATGAAACATAGTAAAAATCATCAAATCATGGAGAAGGTAGTTCTGTTGTGGTGACGAAGAGTGAAGCACTTTGTGCACATCATAGCCCTCTTTTGATTCTCATATGCATTCTTGATGCGATGTGTTCTTCGTCTACCCGGTGGAGGAACAGGAATAGGAACAATAACCCTATCACTAGGATCATAAGACTTCGGCTTGTCATAATTGGGGATTGGAAAGATAATGTGCTGGTATGTCATGTTGTACCATTCGGTGGTGAAGTATGGCTCAACAAATGAATAGATGTCTTCTCTCGTAGCTTGAATGGCAGCACAAGCATGGGCACAAGGAAAACCATTAACTCGCCACCTGTGACATGTACAAGTTTTCTGCAATAGATCTACAGAATGAGTCCGGGGAGACCTGACTTCATACAATCTTTCCATAGAGTGAACAACAGTCCAAGTACGACCAATGTCAATGTTTTCCTTTAGTAAAGCCTCATATTCAGGAGTGAGCCTAGTGTTGAAAATTTCTAGACCTAGTATCCTTTTCTCAGACATCTTCTCCATAACCATCAAACTAACATAATAAAAACAAAAAACATAAAATCAAAAACATGATCCAAAAAGGAATACAGATAAAACATGTGTACAGCAATGTACACACAGTTGCAGATTCACAAATAAAAATATGTGTACAAGTATCTACAGATCAAAGCAAATCCATGTATGCAAATAATGTAAACAGACTTACATAAATAAAAAACTAAACATAAAACCCACCGTATCGCATCGAGAAGAACAAAAGCAGGCAACTTTTTGAAAGGAAGAACCCAGTTGTTGAAGGACTCAGCAAGAGTTGAAGAGTGAGCACCATATCTGCATACAGGGAAAAATACATTTGCCCATTTCTCCTTTGGAATAGTCCTGATATAGTTAGCAACATGCCCACATCCAATTGCATGCGTGCCCCGCAAAGCTTCTTCAAAGTTTGCTGGTGTGTAAGAGTACGAAACTTTGTAAAACAAATCAAGAACGGGCTTCGAATTCGCATCACCTGATCCAATGGGGAGATTGCATTTGATGTGGTAAAAGCAATAGCTGTGATGTGAATTAGGAAAATATTTTGGAATTCCCTGTAAAAGTCCTTCTCCACGATCACTAAGGAAAACAATCGGACGACCATCGACAAGTTTTTGAAGATTCTCCAGAAACCAAAACCAATTATCTTTGTTTTCAGAAGAAACAATAGCAAAAGCAAATGGGTAAAACTCATTGTTTCCATTGATACATGTTGCAGCCATCAGAGTACCCCTGTATCTACCGGTAGGGAAAGTAGCGTCCAAGTAAATCATGGGCCTGAGATACCTATAGCTATGCTTGCAAGCACCGTAACAAACGAATATCCTCTGAAATCTATTGGTTTCATCCTCAACTTCAAACCTCATATAGCTATCGGGATTAGTTTCTTCAATTGCTTTGACATACCAAGTAAAATCACTATACGACTTCTCATCATCGTCATACTGTTCTTCAAATACAGCTTCTTTCCCTCTACGGGCATGGTGATACTTAATATTGGACCCATAAGTTTTCTTGAATAGAGAAATGATTTGTATGGGTTTTAAGCTAGGATCACCCTGTATATTGTCAGCGATCAAATGCTTGACTAACTTGGTTGTCACCGCAGGACTCTTCAACCTCAAACCAACACCACAACTACAAAAAAAAAAAAAAAAAAAAAAAAAAAAAAAAAAAAAAAAAAAAAAAAAAAAAAAAAAAAAAAAAAAAAAAAAAAAAAAAAAAAAAAAAAAAAAAAAAAAAAAAAAAAAAAAAAAAAACTGGAATAAGTAATGTGCACCACAATTTACACCTAATAAAGATCTCAAAACCAACACTATGAACATACACACAAACCAAGCAAGAACATGTATTTTAAGAGTACAACAAGTATAGTGCACCCCAATGTACACCTAAAACAAATATACACATATGAGATGCACAACTATGTCCACCACTATGGACATAAAACAAAAAGCCTAAACATAAATAATGTGGACTAGTATGAAAACCACTAACATGTGAGCGTTAGAATCTTTCAGCACGAACCGAGAAGTATCACCATTCACAGGCCCAAAGTGAATCCTCCAAGCACAACCATCTTCTTCGCATTTGCAGTAAAACGAGTTGTGTCATTTTTAAGAATAACAATCTTGTGACCAGTAGCCATCTTGTACTTATCGAGATCAATCCTAACAGCTTTAACACCACCCATGAATTCTCTACCAATCTCGTCAATACATAATTCCATTCATCGATAATAAGAGGCTTCCCCTTGTCTGCATCATGATCTAACACCCTTACCATCTTAGGACTTTCAGTTTCACAAGCAGACTTAGAACAAGAACCAGAACTACTGCTGCAACCAGACTTAGAACCAGAAACTTCTGCTACAACCAGACTTAGTAAGAGAAGTATGATTCGGAATCATACCCACACGCAAATACACATCTTCATTATCAATAAGAATCATGAAACCAATTAAGCTTTGTAGTTGTATATCACCTGTCACAAAAACTACTTGAGCATTGTCCATATAACTGAAACATATACTCCCAGGGGACAAAGACCTCCACTGCTTGCATGCTAAATGATTCAATTCTTCTACGGTTATTTTAGTATTAACACGAAAAACCGCAGAATACTCACCATGATTCAAAACAACATTAATAAACTTGTCAGGATTCTTTGGTATCCCTACATATTACAAAGAAATGATTAAAATCATCTGAAGCTTCAATTTCATACAACCTAAAAAGTAAACCGTGTACATGAAAGTACACATTCAATCAAAGCCAAAAGCATCAAGTAACAGCAAACCTAGATAAAAATACTCCATCAATTAAGCTCCAGAATCTTACCGGAACACATAATTGAATAAAATAGAAGACTAGAATCTAGTATCAGTTTGATTTCATATCATGCATCATAAAACTAAAAAATCAACATCAAACAACAGTAAACAAAAATCGAATTTATCTAGTATTAACAGTAAATCATCATCATCACGAGAATCAAAAGCTAGCATATAACAAAATATCAATTCGCGATCATACGAATTGATACCATCAACTCATAAAATCAGAAAAACTGAAAATTAGATTGAATTACAACCAAAAGAAAACTAACCTGAGGCTGAACTCTGCTCCATTAGCAATCAAATCCAATCTAAGCTCCTAGAATCTGTTAAATCACCTCCGAATTAAAACCTGGAACGATCTATCTCTCACTCTGTGGTTTCTTCAAATCTGAGATTAAGAATTTTCGACTCTAGAACACACTCGAACGTAACCTGAGTTGAGATATGATGAAGAAACGATCAAATCCTCTCTGAAACTGTTAAATCGCCTCCCAAATCATCTCAGAGTTGCATCCTGTTTTGAATTCAAGTTTCAGATCCAAAAATTTCGATTTCAAAATCAGGCTTTATATAACAGGAATCGTTCAAGGGTAATTATGGTATATGGAAAACTCGCAAAACCGGGACTCGTCCGTGGTTTTGGACTAACTCGTCCATGTTTGGACTAATCTGTTTTGGATGGAGTTTTTTTGGACTAACTGTACTGGGCTTCAGATGGATGGACTAAAGCGTCCTAAGCCCAGTAATTTTGGGACCAAACGTCAATTTCTACTTTTTTTTTTTTTTTCCATATAAAAAGTCCTGGTCACGTTGCTCCTCGTTTCGTTTCGTTTCTCAGTTCCCAAGCAAAGCAGAGAAAAACAAAGACAGAAGAGTAATATTTTTCCTCTTTCCTCCGCCCTCTGATTTTTCAATAATTAATGTTTTTTTGAGTATCTTTTAAGCATTACTATAACAATATTTTCATTTCTCAACTGTCTTGTCTGACAGTCTTTTCTCAAGTGCCCGAGGCATTTCCACTGGCCAAAAACAAACATATCAGAGCTACATGTCAGACTAGCATTTAAGTGCACTACATCCTCCCTCTCTCTTGCTCTCTGCATAGTCTCCACTGGAGCATCTGAAAAAGTCTCCAACAGTCTAACTCACTTATTATTATTCACCTTTCTCTCAGACACTCCTCAGTCCTCCTCACCCTTGGGTTCTTCTACTTCTATTTAACCAACAAAACACAACCAACTTATTCTCTCTTACTTTCTATTCTTACATTTTATCACACTTCTCTGACTTTCTCTTTTGGTTCTCTTATGGATTACTACCATCTAAGAGATTGGAGAAACCAACAGCATGAGTCAGATCATGCTGCAAAGATACCTAGACTCTTCCTTGACCAGCCACATCAAGAAGCCGCATCTGAATCTTCTTCTGCTCTTCCATTGTTTGTACCTGATCATGAACACCACCACCACCAGCAGCAACTTGGCAATAGGAGTATTATCAGTAATCTGTCAGCATTCCCAGATTCAACAAATCCTTCTAGAGTTTCCAGTAAGCAAATCACATTGCCTAACTAATTCTTGTTGGTTCTTCAGAGTTTCTTCTTTTTGTTGTACTAATGTTTTATTTTGTATATGTTTGTATAGGAATGATAGGTTCATTCAGTCTAGCTCAATGGCAAGAACTTGAACTGCAAGCTTTGATCTTTAAGTATATGCTGGCTGGTGCTACGGTTCCATCTGAACTCCTTCAACCTATTATTAAGAAAAGCCTTTTCAATACTCCTCCTCCTTCTCCATTTTTTCTTCACCAACAATATCAGCATTATCAACCAAATAGTAAGTGAACTTTCTGACTTTTCTTTCTTT
This sequence comes from Papaver somniferum, assembly GCF_003573695.1. Classification (NCBI taxonomy): domain Eukaryota; kingdom Viridiplantae; phylum Streptophyta; class Magnoliopsida; order Ranunculales; family Papaveraceae; genus Papaver; species Papaver somniferum. The sequence goes on from NC_039366.1 coordinate 45,657,093, forward strand.
CTTTCATGACTCATGATCTAATTTATCTTACAACAATTTTGTGAAATGGGGGTTCTTGATTTTTCTATGTAATATTATCAGTTGATGCATAGGTGTAACCAAAGATCCCTAATAGGAATATAGGATCCAAATTGGATAGCTTTCTTTCCTGTTATGGGGTTTAATTTTTGGATGACAATGTATGGGTTTTACCCAATTCATCATTATTAAAGTTTTCTTAGTTTATTAATTATGTTTCTGTTAACACATTGTGTGTGTGGGGTTTTTTTTCTTTCTTTTTTAACAAAAGTAGTATGTCTTGAACAGTGTTGCAATCGGGCTACTGGGGAAGAACATCAGTGGATCCAGAACCTGGTAGATGCAGAAGAACAGATGGTAAGAAATGGAGGTGCTCAAAAGATGTGGTGTCTGGTCAGAAATACTGCGAAAGACACATGCATCGAGGCCGTAACCGTTCAAGAAAGCCTGTGGAAATCTCAACTAGACCCATCATTACTAACAACCCGTCTTCCAGTGTTACTATTGCTTCCGTTGGCAATAGTAACGGTTTGATTAAATCAACCAACAACACTGTCGCACCTGTTGCAGCATTGCCTTTAACAGCAATGGGTAATACTAATAAAAATAGTGGAAACGCTTTTGTTATCAGTTGTGGTCCTTCTTCAAATTCTTCACCTTCAATGGATCTGCTTCACCTAAACCAAAGGTACAACAAATTCAATGTTTTTCTTAAAAATTCTTAATTTTACAATTTTATTGTTTTTCTATTTCTTCTTAGCATTAAGTTTTGCATGTGGGAATGGTTTTTTTTGTGTTTGGTGGGAAGCAGATTTGAAAATGCTTTTCTGAGGAATAACAATGAGGAACCCAAAGATTCCTCCCCATCTTGGGAAGTCCTTGATTAATGTTTACATCTCATCTTGAGCTTCCTTGATTAATCAAGGCCCAGCACAAGGCCATGTAATAGAAGAGTGGACATGGCCACTTGGAACAGTAGTTTAATATGCGATATAGTACATGAATTGCACATGTAGTAGTTGTTGATTTAGTGGCTAGGACCCAGATTATGACCCTTACAAGCTGCTGATTAGAAATCTGTTGATTTGTCTTCATATTAAACTGGATATGTTTTATTTTCTTTTCATGTTCTGATTATGTACTTGGTCGGTTCCTTCTTCTTGTAAAGATACTGTGAGAGTGAACGGAGGAGCAATGACAGCAGCGTTCTTGGAGATGATGGTAGGACTGATGGACAAGTTCTCCGTCATTTCTTCGATGACTGGCCAAAGAAATCACAACACCAACCCACAAATGGAGTAGGCAACAGTGCCGATGGAAGGACTTCCAGCACCTGCCTCTCTATATCAATTGAAAATGGGGAAGAACACCCTAAACCATCTTCGGATTTCTCACTGAAATTGGCAACAGGAGTTGAAGATGAATCAGGAAAAGGTAATCGTAGAGATGAGCGGTCACAGGTGATGAATTGGGGAGGAATGAGTAATTCCATGGGAGGAGGTCCGCTTGCTGAGGCTCTTCGATTATCCTCGAATTCTTCTTCACCAACCAGTGTCCTTCATCCACCTCCACAAGTATCTGGTTCTGAATCCAGTAGTATTATCACAAAATGAGTTTCTTCCCAGTTTGGTAGGATTTTTTTTATGTTGTTACATTTTCAAACTTCTATTGCTTTCTTCTTGGGTGTTTAGCGTTAGCCTTGGATTTGTGTTCTTAGTTTTGATTCTCTGTAATATTTTGCATCTCAAGATATCGTTGGCCTGCTCATATGATTTACGCCTATTGGAACCAACTTAATGAATTAGAAACCACCACCTGCTACAATTTAGCAGATTTGGAAAATTAAGAAATAGTACTCCTGCTGATATAGGTATATACAACAAGAGGGTTGCAATTTGAAAGCCAACACTTTATGCTTGCTTCAGATGGAAGGGAACATAGATGAATAAAGATACTTTAACATCTTTAAGCATTGCAGCATAACCTGATATTATTGGATTATTATACGAAAAATCCCATGCGGATAAGCACCATGCTATACAGTAAACACCAAACAAATAAGTTGGAGGCGTGACAATCATCCATTACACATAACATAATTTATTTCTCTGGAAATTAGGCAGGAGCCTTTTCACATTACCGTGGGGTAAAAAGCTTCAAATGAAGAAAGTGGGGATCAATTTGCTCATCAGCAGCAGCATGCCGCACGTGTGGCAGCGCTTTCTTTCTTTTTTCTCCATGTCCTCTGCACTTTTTACATCTCTGAGATGGACCAAAACCAGCCAACCATAGCGCAAAATATCTACAATAAATAGCACGTGTTACACAACCAAAATTCAAAGCAGTACTCAAAACATGATAAAGCAAGTTTCTTCTCCCAGAGGAATTACACCCCTAAGATTGCCAGCATGCTTGGATCACACTCAATGTTAGACTATTGGATAATTCATCTAAAGTAGTGTACTCAAACCTAAACCTTAGATATATTTGGTTGGGAAAACGCGAATAAAGGTTTCTTACATATAAGTAGCATTTACTGAGCATCCTCTACAGCATAACTAATCTTGATTCAGTCCTCGATCAGAGCATAGACAACTGCTGTTCTACATGGTGCATATACCAGAAACGAGTTGGGCCTGTTGTCAAACCAACCCTCCTGCAAGCGGAACATAAAGTAGATTTTTAGAATCTACTAGGACGTAACTTCAGAAAAAATTCATATGTAAAACAGCACGTGGAGTAATTTCTTACATTGCTGAAGTACTCCACTTTGTGATCAATTCTATCAAAGCCACCATATTCTTTATCGTCTGAATCTAAAGCCACCTGCGAAAAAGTAGCATAATTCTATTTTGAAGACGAGGGATTGACTAAAACACAAGCACGGAAATGAAGTTGAAGACTTGAAGTAATAAAGGGAGAATGTAAATACGTTGCCTTAAAACATGCTTGAGAATCAGACCAAAAATGAAAAAGGAAAACGAGACCATACCACGTATTTTCCTGGCTTTAAGCAACCTATTCGATAGTCTGAATAGCTATTACTCCAATGAAAGTTGAAAACAAAAACCAGGTTTCCACGCTCAAAGGTTATTACCCTGTCTCCTTCATCTTTCCGTGATATATATTGGTGTTTTGAAGTCATGAACTGCAAGAAAGAGTTCATCAATGTGAAAACGTTTCATAGTTGGATAAAAAAGAATCAATAATATATTTCATTATTTAGATACAGTAAAACATATAAAAATCACAGAAAAATAGATCCTTATTTAGCCAAGGTGAAACATACACTATATGTTTCCTCGAGATGTTGCATTGCCCGATCAAACTCTTGCAGGCCATGATATCTCAGATAATCTACGTCTGCCTATGTACATGCAGCCAACAATTTAAGTCAGATTACAGTTCCAAAGCATGCTATATCTTCAAGATAAAAACTAAGCCTTACTTACTAGGTCAAATCTCCGACGGCACTTGTCAAAACTGTTGTTGTTCCCAGCGAAAACCCTTCCATCGGGTAGATGCTGCTCACCCCTAGGAAAATCTATCCATTCTGAAATTGAAAATAGATAATGAATGTCACTATATAAAGCATCAAGAACAACCAACGCACCAAGAAAATAAATCATCCATCTCCCTACCTGGATGTCCAAATTCATTTCCCATGAAATTCAGATATCCTTCTCCACCTAATCCCATGGTGATTAGCCGGATCATCTTGTGTAATGCGATCCCACGATCCACAACTGGAGTGGCAGGTCTATCTAAAGCCATGAAGTCATACATATCCTGAAAAGAGTTAAGTAAGGAGCTATTAGCTAAGGGCATCAACAGTAAAATAAAATGAATAAAGATAAAATAGTGCATAAATTACGCACGGGAGAAGGTGTATGCACACATACATGTATATGAAACATTGTTTTTCATATTTCACAGACATACACGATTTCTGTTAAAGCTAAGTGACAGGCTTATATGATTTTACTAGCTTAATAATCTATAACTACCTTGTCCATTAACCAGAATGCAATAGTTTTGTCACCGACGAGAGCTTGGTCATGACTTTCAGCATAGCAAACACATTTCTCTGACCATCTTCTATTCGTAAGTGTGTAAATAATATCACCCATTTGCCAATCCTCGTCTCTTTTCCTGTAACAAGTTGTAAACCATGCAGAGTAAATATGTGTGCCATATCACCGAGGAAAAAAGAGTCTCCACCTTAGAGATGACATCTACAACACAACTGTGTAATGATTGGTTATGATGATGTAACCCTAGAAGCGTATAAAAAATTAGGAAGGTGTAAGCCCAGAGCTTTCAGCAGGGTACTTACTGAAGAATTTCAATCCATTTATCAGCAACAGCCATATGCAGTCGATAATCAAACCCTACACCGCCATCTTTAACAGGTATACAAAAAGTTGGCATTCCACTCACCTAAAACCAAAGAATGTTGAACAAGATCATGAACATGGACAAGAAACATATATTTCAAGATGTAAACCCTCCTATTCAGCTTTTCCCGCATCATGGACGAGCTTTTGTCCTTCATAACTGTGCAAAATATAGCGTCTTCCAAGAGGCACTTTGTTCGGAGGACAAATCACTGTAACACTCCATTAGGGACAACTCACTGAACTGATGACCTTAACGAAAAAGTACCAAGATCTCTAAGTTTTACAGACTAAGCGAGCTCCTAGGCGGGATTTCTAAGACAAACACGTTAAGACTTGAAAAATGTTCTTATGTTTAGGTTGCATGTAAGAATGTCACTTACATCTTCTCCAACGGTGATAGCCTCAGGAAAAAGCCCATGAACTAGATCATTTACCAGCATCAAATAAACCACAGCATCCACGTCAGTTGCTAACCCGAAATACTCATTATAGTTTCCAGTGAATCCCACCTGAAAGCAAACGCATTGTGCTAATGCATAAATAAGATAGACAAGCATTACCACATTCAGATAAATAAACAAGAAAGTAACATTTGCAAGTTGCCAAAGGTAGTTTAACACTAGTAATGTTATTGTTTGACCTCCGAGTTTGGGAAATGGTTAGGAGATACAGTTATGATGACACCCCAAACAACATGTGAGATTTTATATAGTGCTGGTCCTGCTGCCAGTTAATTAAGCACAACACCCACTGGCGAACAATAGAAAACTTCAGTTGTTTAAGCATGTACTTTCTCTTCTTTTAATTCATTAACGATTGCTGTCTTCATTGATCAGGAAAGCAACCTACCAAATCAGCTACACTTACTAAAATTTCCCCAGTTTTCCTGGATAGGTGCCCTGCTATGGCTTGTCACATGCCCCTCAACAATTAATCCACAGCTTGTTGAAGTATAGCAGCAGATAGAAATTATACAACAAAAAAATATTTACCTGCAACCCATGGTGAGTGTACATCATCGAAGTCACCCCATCAAATCTGAACCCATCAAACTTGTACTCATCCAACCACCATCTTGCATTAGAAAGGAGATATCTCAGTACCTAAAGAAAGAACACAGGAGGAAGATCATTACATTGAAACACAAACATAAACTGATATAAATAAATATCTTTTGTCAAAGTACGACAATTTAAATTTTCAAATGAATGACGTACTTCCCAACTTCCATAATTGAAAAGGCGAGAATCCCACATCCAATGATAACCTCGTGATCCAGAGTGGAAATAGTGACTGTCAGTCCCATCAAACATGTTCAGTCCATCCAGTACGTTGTTTGATGCATGGCTGGCAACAATACAAACATCCCAATCAAAATCTATAAGCACGGTTCATATTGGCGGAGATAAAATCGAATTAAAAGAAGGAAAAAAATCTAAAAATCACCTGTGCACAATATCCATGAGGACAACCAGACCTAGCTCATGAGCTTTGTCTACCAAAGACTTGAGATCATCCGGAGTTCCACAACGACTGCTAGGTGCAAAAAAGTTGGTGACGTGGTATCTACAGCACATTGAAAAATATTCGATAATCAACAACCATACTGCAGATTACAAACTAAGAAAACAACGGAATTTACACACCCACATTAAAGTATCACTTAATACCAGTAAGGAATAGTACCAGCTACCAACACGGCAGCAAATAGCATAGGAGATGTAACACAAAAGCATTTACATATTAAACAAAATGAATTTTAAAGCATGGAGAAAAACTAAGGAGACATACACTTAGATAAAACAAATAATTTGCTCAGTTGATACTCAAAAATTAATCCTTATGTCTTGATGAAAGAATACCCGAAACTAGCATAGTATGAATGCTCCTGTATGGCCATAAGTTGAACAGCATTGTATCCAAGCTTTTTGATGCGAGGAAGAACCTCATCTCTAAAGTTCGCATAAGAATTTATCCTTGGTTCCTGTATTTCCAAGATAACACTATTAGGAGACATCAGTGCTATAAACAAGTCAGCACATATGAAAAATGAAATGGATGCTCACCGTACTACTCATTCCAACATGTGCCTCATAAATTCTAAGTGATTCCGGTTTTTTAGGCTTAGGGTGTTGAAACACATATTTTTCCTGTAAAGAGAAAAGTATAAAGTGGACCAGATTAGGTGACAAGGAGTGAAACCAGCAGCTGCAGCTTATATATATCTCCAGTTGCAGAAAACTAGTAACTCTAATTCCTAAGAGCTTCTAACTTACCTCTTCAGGAGGATCGTAGTGTATGCCATTGTATGGAATTTCACCTGGAGCTTGTACGGAGAACTTTATCCAAGCAGGAATTGAATCCTTAATGCCTGATGGGGTGTCCATGCGGATCTATATTTTGAGTATTAAAATTCAGCTTTGTTGATATACCGTAAAACTAAACATGATGTTATGCGGTCAATTGGAGATAAGAATGTTTTCATTGATTACACAAGCCATTTTTCCACAATTACAACTAGGAGTTCTTACCTTCACTCGGGATCCATGAGGAATTGGGGCTGATCCGTCTGCATTGTTTGGCAAAAATAGCTCCCAAACACCAAATTCATTCTGCACATCAATGACCGTGTAAGACAACAAGGAATTAGAGAAGGAAATCTTTATAACTGACCAAGCTCGGATGCTCCATAGTTTCTATGGGACGTAGGCCTCCCAAAAGGTAACCGAGGCGTGCAAAGGTTTCCCCGGGCCGGACGGAGATTGGCCCTCGAGTACAAAGGCAAAGAAAGTGTAATCTCAAGTACGACTCTAAGTTTAGGACAATGTTCAGAAGAATAAGCTTTGCATGAACAGCATGAGCCTCAAAGTTTGATGGGAGAAAGAAGAATTAATGCTTTCTTCCATAACATTCACAAAATTAGGGTGCGAAAGATATCTCAACACCCAACCCACATAATGCTATTTTCTAAAGCTATGAAGTAACCAAATAAATAAGCATATATTAATACCTGGGCCATAACGTCCGCGTTCGGATTCCAATTATTAAAATCTCCTATGAGTGCAGCTGACTGAAAAAACAGAAGAACATCCTCATTCCAACAATCAATAGCAAGATTACAGAGCATAAAGCATAGTACTAGTGATCCTTTTATACTGCATCTATTCAGAAATACATTTAACAAACCTTGGCTCCGGGTGCCCACTCCCTATAAGTTATACCTTCGGCACTGAAATTAGAAACATCAGATTCTCAATTTCATAACCAGTTCAAATCATATTTAAGTTTGGATTAAGAACTAACTAATAATTATACCTTAGAAGCAAAATATTACTTGCTCACTAAAAGGAACATAGTGAACAAAATGAATACAGCCACATTAGGTGTTGCATGCTTGCCCAAAGGCAAAAGACTTGAATCAGCTTGTGACAAAAGTTTATTATATTAACCAGTGTCCACTCGGAGTATCGGATACAGTTCCTTTACAGGCGAGATAGAATGAATAGCAGGGATACCTAACCTGACCTTAGTCTATAAGAGTAAAAAAGTGAAGCGACAGAGTGAATAGCAGGGATACATAACCTGACCTTGGTCTATTAGAGTAAAAATGTGAAGTATGTTACCTAGAAGGATAATCGTGGAGTAATAAGTGGCATACACAGTGATACAAGCTGAACTGACAAACAGAGAATCAGTTTTACCTGCGGTTGAATCCGAGCTTTTCATAGCCACGCGAAAATGCATCCAAACCACCTTCATACTTATCTATCATCTCTCGCATTTTTTTGTATTGGGAATAGCTGTAGTTAAGCAAGAGTAGTTAATTAGCTAAAGATCTTATCCTACCAAAACTTTGGAACAAAATTTGAAAGATAATGTTTCTCATTGAATATCAACCCTATATCATTTCCATTGCTGCCACTGAAACTCCTATAAGATCATGTTTTCACAAGAAGAGAGAGTTGAAAGAAGTAAAATTAAATAACAGAGTGTCTCACCGATAATCAAGATGTTCTCGATGCGTTTTCAAAAATGGATCTATGTCGTATATCTTTTGCCCAGTTCCAGGCGGAGGAATGAATCCTACTACATTTAATGTGTTACTTTCTGCAGTATACAAGGAAACAGAAGCTTCCGCACTTTCAACCGCACCATTCCTTACAAGTTGGGACGAAACTAAATCATCTTCATTCAAAGAATCCTCACCATCCTCCATGGATAGACCAGCTACTTCTTGTAATATCTAAACAAAGATACACGGAAAAATGATGAAAACATTAAAATTAGGGAAGGCACATTGCTATGGAAAGTTTTAAAGATGATGCTTCAGAAACAAACCTGGGATTCTTCTAATAAAGCTTCAGAAGTTTCAACTGAATCTCTGGAGGACGAGGAATCATCGGTCTTCCCACCAGGAACAAGGACTTTCTCAGAGGAGGTGACAGCTATAGACGAAGATTCTGAATCAAAAGGAGACTTTCCTGCAAAGTATTATCAAGTAAGTTTTACAAGGAAGTCCGAGACTTAAACTACAATGTTCCAATAAGACAACCAAAAAAGAGGCTTTCCAAGAGAATAAAGCTATTTTGTACAAAATCAAATCGCAAAATAAACATCTGAATGCCAGTATGGTTGATTCTGAGCCTAATTAACTCAGCAATCAGTATTACAAAATCTAAAAAAAATAAATGGAAGTACGACTTCAAACAATACCACATTTGCCTCCCAAACACTACAAAAATCTAAACTCACCAGCTCGCACAAAGACCACATTCTATCACCTGATTAATCAAAAATTGTTTGTGCGTGCAGAAATTACTTTTTCCTTTTATTCGTAACGTACTCTAAATTAGATTTCCATAAGCACACAAAAAAGATGTTTGGAGCCCATATAATAGCTTCCTACTCCCTAAAAATAGAAATTGATTGACCTCCAGAAAACAAGTTGCAGACTAGTGAGTCGTTCCTCCAATAAAATGCAATTCCCACCAAATTATCCAACCGATTTCAGGATTCCATTCACAATTTTCTAACCCGCCAATGGTTATAGAATTGTTTAACAGGATGATAAAACAATCAAAAGTGCTACCATATAAAGAAATGTAAAGGTTTCTTTCACAAAATCTCAACTATTTGCGGCTGTTCAATACTGATTCACATTTCATACATCACTAAAGCATCTGCAACTTAAGTCATAATCAATTAAAAAAAAGAATCTAAAAGTAGAATCTATCAGAAATCTAAAAGTAGGATCTATCGATAAAAAAGAGAAAGATCTCCTAAAAGTGGAAATAATCAAATGAAACATAATATTTTATGAATAACCAAAACTAAAATAAAAAACCCAGTTACAGAATCACACAGTGTGTCGAATATGATTATAAGCTTCAAAATTGAAACAAAAAACAGAGAAGAGAACATACTAGTGGGAATTGAGTCATTTTTTAATATAAGAGATAGATTAGAACTCCGACGATCCCCACCATGAAAACTTGATCGACTAGTAGAAGTATTAGGAATTTGAATTACATTAGGAAGACGAATACAAGAAAGAGCGTAAGACATTTTTCTAGGGTTGCCAGAGTGAACCAGAAGAGTGAAAGAAAGAGAGATCTAGGAGAGGAGAGAAGATAGTTTTCTTAGTTCTAGTAAATGCCAAGGGATCCGTGAGGATCCAACCGTGAAAACAGTGTTGGGTGGACTGGAGACACGGAAGTAGAACTAACTACTCTGCTAATACTGCGATAGAGAGTCTTACGTGTGGAGTGATTCTGAGTTGCATGAATTTTGGAGATAGGGAAGTGGGCCCGCTTTGGAAAAGGAATGTGTTTGTCTCGATTATTTTGATGCGGCATCTTTATCAAATCTCTGAGGCCATTTACGAAGTGTAGGAATGGGTCCCCTATTTAGTGTACGGTCTCGATGATAATGGGCGGATAAAGACTCGCTGAGAAAAGCTGATGTGGAAGGCGGAAAAAAGTCATTTCTATTTTGTTGTTGGTTGCCTCCCAAAACAAGTTTGGGTGCTCGGCATTGGGTAACTTTTAAAAACCCCACAGATCTCTACGTGAGGGTACGACGAAAGGTCCATGCCTTTCCCAAGATTTTGTTTTTTAAAGTACCCACTACTCACCTTGTTCTGGGTTTCCTCACCTTTCCTTGTGAAAAAAGAAGAAGGCTTGGGGCTAGAGCTGGCAAACAAGTCAAAACCCGCGGGTTAACCCGTGCCCGGCCCGTGGAAACCCGAACCCGGCTCGGCTTGTTTCAAAACAAGCCGGGTTCGGGTTGGAGAAATGTCGACTTGTGAGTAAACGGGTTAACCCGTCCCGTCTCGTGAACCCGCGGGTACAACCCGTAAACCCGTGAAGACTATTCTCTTTCTCTATCTCCAATTCTCCGTGCACTATCTCATATCTCTGTCAAAGTTTAGTAAAACCATTCTTCAACTCCATTAATCTCTACTATCAAAACTATGATACACCATGAGTATGCACCCCAGAGACATCATTTAAAAGCCATAAAAATTGAATCAAGTTAAATGAAAATCATTTTCTTAATCAATTTCTACAACCCAGAAAATCAATCAATTTGTTGTTGGTCCAATTCCATATTTTATCAGAAAATCTCGATCGAACTCGATCGGAGCTAACAAAATCGATATCTTATTGAATATTTTTACTGATAACAATCAAATACATCCGTGAACAATTCCGATTCTCCAAAAAAGAATTCATTGAAATTGAAAAGAATAAATAGTCTAATTTCCACATTTTTTTTTATAAATCCATCACAGAACTAAATTAAGAAACAACAAGGAATTAATTTTATATCAACTTACTGATTTTGTAGCATGAGCAGACTCCTCCAATTTACAGTAAGAAGTAATCACCCTCCTAAAACATCAATTTCATCTTTAAATCCTTCCCTGAGCTTTTACATGAATTCCTAATTCTCAATTTCATCACAGAAACCCTAACTTCTACATACCTTCCACGAATCTGAAAATCAACTATCAATTCCACTTCTTAATTCCCAGTAATGAAAACCCCTCATCTACTACTCGACTTTATCCCCATCTTTACACAAATCCTAAATGAATTTCATCTTTCCGGAACCATAACCAAAATTCCCCGATTCACTACCAAATCATCTTCAAAACTTCAAAAGAATCAAAACGTTAATTAAGTAAAAGACCCATAATTCTTCGTCCATCAACATTTCTATACTCAATCTCATAATCAATTCTGTAACCCTAATTAACTGATTTCTTTCTTCTTCTTCCAGAGTTCAAATACATTCAACAACACCACCTACCTCATCGTACACATCAACACGAGTTCTTTGATTATACAAATTCCTCAATCGATACTCTCAAATCAAACCTCACAGTCGTCTCTCAAATCAGCAGAAGAAAAGAAGGAAGAAACGAGAAGAAAGAGGAAAAGAAGAATAAAGAAGAAATAGAAAAGAAAATAAGAGTTATCTCCGAACTCCACCAAGTGCGGTCACTGTGGTGTCTTAACTTATTTCTGAAACGGGCGGGCTAACCCGTGAACCCGCGGGTTAAACCCGTTACGGGCACGGGTTGAAGAAATAACAACCCGTGAAGAATTTCAACCCGCGGGTTTCAACCCGTATTAACCCGAACCCGTGGAACCCGCAACGGGCAAGCCCCGGCCCGCCCGTTTGCCAGCTCTACTTGGGGCGTCACACTCTAATAAAATGACTTCACTTGGATTCATAATGTCCAAAAATGTAGTTATGGAATATCCTAACACATATACAAAATGTTTAGCTTACCCTTTAACTAAAATAAAATTTAAAAATCGTAAAAGTGATTTTACGTTCAGGTTAGAATTAATTCCAACCGTAAAATTTTATTTGCATGTAGTTTTACGTCCAGGTTTGGATTAGTTTCCAACCGTAGAAGCTCATTTTACGTCCAGATTTCTTTTAATTCCAACCGTAAAATCCGATTTTACGTCCAGTTTTCTTTTAATTCCAACCATATAAGTGATTTTACGTCCAGGTTTAGTTGAATTCCAACCGTAATTTTCAATTTTACGTCTAGGTTTAGTTGAATTCCAACCGTAATTTTCAATTTTACGTCTAGGTTTAGTTTACTAAATTTTCATTTCGTCAACCTAGCCGTAAATTTCAATTTTACGTCCAGGTTCCTTTTAATTCTAACCGTAGAAATTGATTTTACGCCCATATTTTGATTGATTCCAACCATAGAAATTGGTTTTACGTACAGGTTTGGATTGATTCCAACTGTAGAAATTAATTATTATCTAATTAAATTAAATAAAATTAAAATTAACTAAAGGGTTATTCGGTCATTACAAAATTATTTGAGATAAGGGGTTTTTGACATTACTTCTGGATGACCCGTTTTTGTCCTATTAGGTGACGCCCCTCTAATGGAATGTGACGCCCCAATAATAGCCTTCAAAAAGAAACACTCTAACAGCTCTATGTAGAGGTTAACCTCTATTAGCCTCTATGTAATGGTGGGTCTCATTTATATTGATGTTTGTTTTTTCCACTACCTCTACGTAGATGGAGGCAAATCTCTATCTACATGGAGAAAATCAAATAGCACCAATTAGATGCTATTTATGAGCCTCTATCTCTATTAAACTTTCAAATGACTAATATACCCTTGAACAAACTTATAATGTCCAAAAATAATTCCTTAAATAAATCTAAATTTTTCTCTGTTTCAGAAAAAATGATATTTTCACTCGTTTTAGAAAAATGGATACTTTCGCGCTGTTTCACAAAAAGTGATATTTTGCTCCGTTTCAGAAAAAGTGACACTTTAGCCCCGTTTCAGAAAAAGTGATACTTTCGCCCCGTTTCATAAAAAGTGATGCTTTCGCCCGTTTCATAAAAAGTGATATTTTTACTCCGTTTCATAAAAAGTAATATTTTTCCCCGTTTCAGAAAAAATGATATTTTGCCCTGTTTCAGAAAAAGTTATATTTTTGCCCGTTTCAGAAAAAGTTATATTTTTTCCCCGTTTCAGAAAAAGTGATACTTTCGCCCCGTTTTAGAAAAAGTGATATTTTTGCTCCGTTTCAGAAAAAAGTGATATTTTTGCCCCGTTTCAGAAAAATGATTTTCAGAAAAAGTGATTTTTTTTACCCTGTTTCATAAAAAGTGATACTTTCGCCCTTTTCAGAAAAAGTGATATTTTTGCTCTGTTTCAAAAAAATTTATATTTTCGCCTCTTTTCAAAAAAAGTGATATTTTGCCCCATTTCAGAAAAAGTGATATTTTGTCTCGTTTCAGGAAAAGAGAACATCTTTGATTGTATTTTCTAATATATATCTTTCTTTAGAATTTTTGAACATCTTTGGTTGTAATGGATCTCCATGGATTTTTTGAATTTTATAAGGGTAAAATGAGAAATATATAAAATTGACTACACAATATAGAGTTGTTAGATAGTGGTCAAACAAACATGATTTTAGGAGACATTATATAGTGATATTTATATAGATACAGAGGTAAACCTCTATGTAGAACCCTCTCTACCTATATAGAGGGGAAAAAAAACATGTTGTAAGACTTGCTCAGTTGCTCTAAATAAGAGCGTATCCTTTAAGTAGTCCCCAAATGAAGACTAACTTTTTCATACAAGAAAGGACTCATTCATATGAACAAATGAAGCTACTATGGACAAAAATGAAAGAGAACACTAGACGGATAACTATCCCCGTTTATAAAAAAAATTGAAAATTTTATAGTAAAATAACAACTGGAGGGAAAATTTGATTTTAAAAAAACTAAAATTAAACATTCATGGGGACAGTCCCCCATGAGATACTAAAAACCAAATTAGACCGGGGACTTTCCCCGTCGAAATAAAAAAAAAACTAAAAAAACTACTTAGACGGGGGACTTTCCCCTTCTAGTTCAAAAAGTTCCAACTTTTTTGACGGGGGACCGTCCCCCGCTAATGTTTCACTACCAACCACTCGTTCAATTGAACGAGTGCATGAACGTGTTTGGCGGAAAAGGGGGTAAAGACTACCCGTAGGAGCCTATAATCTGCTCAAATTGGTAGTGCACTTCTTCATTTGAAAGAGTGACACTACCCATAGGATTTGCTCTAAGAATTTGCGCATATTGTTGTGGTAAAGTGGTTAAGTTATTGAGTGATGATGCTAATGATATGAGCTCGAAATTTATTAGTATTTAAAAACAAAAGTCTAAATGAATTGTCCCACCAAAATCTTCCAAAAGTGTTCCGCACAACAGTTTTTTAGTTAGGTTCCATGACATTCAGTTTGAGACCTACCACTTCTCAAAAAGGATCGTCATTCTCCTTTTGAGAAATATTTTAGAAAAAATGCAGTTCGGGGATGGATATTTTAATGATTCATCTAGAACCATTGTTTAGGAAAATGTTTAGCAAAGTCGCAAATTAAAATCGGCTTTGCTCAACTCGAGCATGGAGCATTTGCGGTATAAATTTTTCTTTTATACATTGGTAAGAGATACATTGTAATTTGGTTTTGTGTTGATCTCAATTGTATGTATCTCCAATATGATGAAATTCTAATAGGCTAATACCATGAATCATTGCCCAAGAAACATGAGACTGAAAGCCTAATACTTTAGCATAAATTCTCTTATGAACATGTTGTTGTTTAATTTGTTAAACGCTAGTTGCGTCACCAAAGTGGCAGACTACCGGTTGTGCTAATATTCATTGTTGATGCGAAATTAGGTTTCTTTATTTAATGGTGTATTAAATACCTTGGATGCGCATTAGGTCTATGTTCAACTAGTATAATAGTTGTCGGATCACTGCTCGGCTGAACCCACAAGTTTTGTTATCTCAAGCTTCTTGTCAATATTAGTTTATCAATCTTGATTTCTAATCTATAAAGTCAAGTCTCGGACTAGGTATAGAAGTTGGTAGTCGAATATCAGACATCACTCTCGAAGACTGGAGATCGGTAAAGATATTTGGAGAAATTCATCAACCAGGAATGTGAAGACTGAACCATTTTATTTACTCACAAGCTTTACCATTCTATCTTTATGAGAATTCTAGTAGACTTCTTGCAAACAAGAAATTTCGAGTCAAGCATGTCTTGTTAAAAATCTCGAAATATGATTCAAGCATTGGAAGGTCAAAGGTCCTTTAATATCAAAATATAAAAAATTTCCCAAGCAATGACATTTGGGGATGTTTCAAAATATAAAAGAGAGAAATTCAGAACTTTTATTATTTCGACTAAGGATAGATTGGTGAACCATCTCGCAAATCATAGATATTTGAGTTTCAAGAATACGTGAAGGTGGACAAGCCAGTTTGCAAACCTTAAGTTCAGAACATGACAGTTCACGAACCCGGTTCATGGAGCATGGTGATCTGAACTTTAAATATTAATGAAAAAGGTTGACAGTTGGCGAACCCAGTTCACAAATTGTTGTCATCTGAGTTCACGAGTCGCAGCAGGGTTGGAAAACCCGGTTCACGAACTGTAGCACCCTGACTCGTGAGCTATGCCTTACGGTTCATCAACCGTTTTATCAATGGTCCAAGTAAAATCTAGCAGATGCTCAAAGACTTATTTTTTTTAAATACGTTTAGCATTGATATGACTCTCGGAAACATCTTTAAGACATCATTGATCAATAAAACACTTATGTATGTGGATCATGAGTAAACTCTTAAGTGTTTAGATGAACATCAAATAACTTATCGTTCATAAGGCATATTTGCCAAGAACGGTCATTATACACGGTTCCGTAACCGGACCATTATGTATATTCTTATACATAATTTACAAGACTAACTTCTCACATTCTTGCTTGAAACCCTAATTAGAGTTTCACCTAAACATAGAAAGTTTTTACTTGAATCTAAAGTTATCTTAGCTTGAATTTGAATCAACTCTCAACCTTGATCATCCATAGAAAGAGATGTTCTGAGAAATACAATCATTGACACTTTGTGTCCTAGTTGATAGCTAGAGTCATCCTATATTGACCTAGGTTTCCTATGAGAAACATAATTAGGTCTACGACTTAAAGCTTCACTTGGAGACTCTTGAAACCAGGTCTGACTATCTTTACCTTGACAGTTTGTGAATCCTGATCTTGGTTTTTATGTTATCGAAGTTTTCGTAATCTCTTTGAGGCAAAGTATATAGAAATCAAAGTTCTCTTCGTCTCAGACTTTGTGATTCCTTTAGTAGATATCTGAAAGCTTTTGTTAATTGATTAGTTCAAGATTGTTCTTAAGAGGTGGTTAAAGATCCAGGCTTCTCAGCTAACTGAGTGTAAGTGTTCCATATTGTGAGGTTTGCTAGCTTTGTATATTGCAAACAGATTTCCAAGCCTTGATTTTTGATCTAAAGGTGTTGAAGTTGTTGTGCCGAGAGGTTCATATTGTTCCTCAAGGCATTCCAGGATCCGTCATCAGAAACGAAAACTAAACATTTAACGGAAGCTAATGCACATAGAACACACAAGACACGGAGATTTACGTGGTTCGGCAATGGCCTACGTCCACGGGAAGCAGAAATTCACTTCATTCATATATCAGAGAATACGCAATGCACATGACACTCAGCACCCGTTCTTCTTCTTCTTCACATTCTCAACTCACCTTCAAATCTCCCCCAACTCTCCTAGCCCCAAAGCCATGAGAGGATCTACATCTTGCTAATGGAGAGATTACTTCTCTTCTTTGTGAGGAGATATCCACAACCTAAGGATTTAGACAAGATTTATGTAGATGATGTAGATACCTATAACCTAAATGTTATGCCTTTATTTATAGGCTTACAATACTTCAAATAGGAAACCAAGCTTTACTCTAATTTAGGAAATCCAAACTAGCTAAGATAGGAAACCCTTGATTAGATAGAAGTCTACACACATTCCAAAAATCAGTAAAAACTGATTTAGGGAATCACACTGTGTTTCCTAAAAATTGAGCCAATATCCAACAATTCTCCACCTTGGCAAGATTTCCAGGACAACTTCAACTTCACTATTCTCTGATTTCTCCACCTTGGCATGAAATCTCGACATTCACCTTCCACGCCTTCATATTCAACTGCCTTCAATCACCCGGAGGTTCCAATCATCCGTAGATGCTTCAGTTCCACTAAAGGACTTCAATACTTCACTCACCCATAGTTTCCAACCATCCGAAGATGTTTCACTTCCATAAAAAGGACTTCAATACTTCACACACCCGTAGGTGCCACCCATCCGAAGATGTTTCAATCCCTCATAGGGATTCAGTTCTCCAATCATCTAATGATGCCTTTATACTTCAATCATCCTAAAGATGCTGCACTCCCACAAATGGGCTTCAATTTTTCATTCATCCGAAGACGTTGCACTTGTACAATTTCCAAAATCCTTGTCTAAGGTTCAAATGTGTCAACCGACACCAGCACACCGTATGGTGTTTCAAATCCCTTTTAAGGATACAATGTGCTTCAACATGTACTTCACAAATTCAATCCATGACAGGGCTGCAATTGTGTCTAAAGACACCAATACACCAAAACGGTGTAACAAACTCAAAAGACATGATTAAGTCCAGGAAGTCCTTACCCTAATTCCACCACTTCTTTTGCTACTTTTCTAATTTCTCAGCAAATCCAATTATCTATGAGTTCTTGACACATCTTCAACTTCATAGATTTTCACATGCACATATTCTTCAAACTTGCAAGATTCAATTCTTTGCACATTTACTTCAACTTGTAGGATATAGTCTTTGACTTCAACTCACCACTTCACTTGTCAAATTTGAGCTCTTCCTCCATCCTACTTCTTCAAATTCCAACACTTCGTCTTTCAATGCGGAGTTCAATATTTCATCACATGCAAATGTATGGTGTACCCCCATACCTACAAAGTTCTCTTCAAAGATGAAATAATTCATACCTTACAAAGTAAGTTCCCAAACATATGTGTGAACATATTCCAGTATTCCATATGTGGTCATATTCATGATATTTTCATATCTTCAGAAAAGTAGAACTTTCTGCTCCAACTCTAAGCTTGATTCTTTCTCCACCTTCACACAATGTTCACAAAATTCTAAACTGCGTGATTATACGTTCTTCAACTCCATGCCTTAACTTCATGATTTAGTCTTCAAATGTATTAGCACACTATCTAATACTTCTATTTCCATATTCAGCAATACAGATTTCCATTCTTCAATCCTTTCATCACTGCAACCGCATTGGAAAACTTCTTCAATACTCCACCGTTTAAACAACTTTATACCCCACAGAGTTAAATGGATTTTTGATTCTTATTCAAACTTCGGTACACACCGAATAACTTCAAACTTCTCGAGTTGCACCTAAGTTCTTCAAACGAATGCTTAATATCTTCAACTTCAAACCCCAACTCCTAAAAGTCAGAAACCATTCTCTAGAGGATGTACATGATACATAAACATTCAAACACTCGAGAACTTCCACATATTCTTCATCAACATCAGATCTTCATGTTCCAACATCCACGTCTGAACTTGAAACTTCTTTCCTATTTTCTAATGATTTTCTTATGACAAAAAGCAATTCAATTCAATTCAATTCAATTCAATCCACATACAACATTCTTCAAATAGTTTGCGATTTCTTCGCTTAACTATATTCTTCACATGTAGTATTGTACCTTATAACTGTGAAGTGCCACAATGATACCTTGTTCCTTGCAACCAAGTTTTCGCCTCAAAAAACGTAATGTATCCACATGACCAACCTGTTTTTCCACCACGGTCTTGCACTTCTTCAACTTGATGACTTCAAAAGGTAAACACCTTCATTCTCCGCCAAATATCATCAAAACAACAAAGGTAACAAACCACCTAGCTCCTATTCAAAAAACAGTAAATGAAAGAGGTGTCTGCAAACATCTGAATGGATGATTCAAACGTACCATATTTGCGGTGTTCAACGGTACGAAAATCTCTACTCCTACATTGTTGTGTAAACAACAAAAGCCTGCAGAAAATTCAATGCTCATAAGCTTACTCTTCAAGTAAGTTTCACACTCAACACATTCAAGAAAACCCTTCTTCAATCATATGCCCAAGGTGCATGTTCCAAAAAATTGTGTCGACTTCATCTTCAATCGTTTCTCTTCAAAACAGAATAAGAAACTACAGATCCACCACACACAATATCTCCATATAGGAAACCCAATTACCGCGTCTTTAATCGATCATCAACAATACAATATATGCTTATAGCCACCTGCTTCAAGCACTTCTTTGTGAAATCAAACTCTTTAACCAGAATTTATCAACCTTCCACCAGTGCTCTCACAACACTAAGATATTCTAATAGTCGATAATTCTCACACGAAACCTACTAATACGTTTCTGCAATCCTCACTACACCATGCAATTTAGGCAAACTTAAGTTTAACTTCTTCTTCAATTCCTTCGATTAAGTCGAGAGGACACATGATCGAGCTAATGACAACTAGTAACATTCACAAATTTTCCCCTTGGTACTTCGAACAATTCTAAGGATCTTTGTCGATTCAACTTTGCATCTTTACCTCTCTCAACGTACAAAAATTCAACTTGTACTTCCAACACAACACTCTTGTTTCTTTGCAACTTGGCTTGCAAAACAAGCACATTCAAACGGAACGGGTGCTGAGTGTCATGGCTTGTTTCTTTGCTCTGATACCAGTTTGTTGTGCTGAGAGGTTCATATTGTTCCTCAAGGCATTCCAGGATCCGTCATCAGAAACGAAAACTAAACATTCAACCGAAGCTAATGCACATAGAGCACACAAGACACAGAGATTTACGTGGTTCGGCAATGGCCTACGTCCACGGGTAGCATAAATTCACTTCATTCATATATCAAAGAATACGCAATGCACATGACACTCAGTACCCGTTCTTCTTCTTCACATTCTCAACTCACCTTCAAATCTCCCCCAACTATCCCAGCCCAAAAGCCATGAGAGGATCTACATCTTGCTAATGGAGAGATTACTTCTCTTCTTTGTGAGGAGATGTCCACAACCTAAGGGTTTAGAAAAGATTTATGTAGATGATGTAGATACCTATAACCTAAAGGTTATGCCTTTATTTATAGGCTTACAATACTTCAAATGGGAAATCAAGCTTTACTCTAATTTAGGAAATCCAAACTAGCTAAGATAGGAAACCCTTGTTTAGATAGAAGTCTAAACACATTCCAAAAATCAGTAAAAACTGATTTAGGAAACCACACTATGTTTCCTAAAAATCGAGCCAGTATCCAACAGAAGCACTGCTCGGTCGAACTCGCAAGCGTTGTTATCTCAAGCTTGTTGTCAAGTTTAGTTTCCAAAACTATAAGTCTTGATTTCTAGTCTACTTATATCTATGTCTCGGACTATGATAGAATGTGTAGTTGGGCATTAGACTTCACAGCGTTCATCCATTGAAGACGAATAACTACTGAGGGGATCTTGTGGAACTTCATCAACAAAAGGTATGCAGAGACTTGAACTCATCTATCACTCAGAAGTTTATTTCCATTATATCTCCTATTGAGACAGAATTCGTATAACTATATAGACTTTATAATATACATATTTGATATTTCGACCTGAGTTTAACTCGCTTACATATTTCTCGAAATATGTGTTGGCAAGCTTTCGCTTTAACCAAGTTCATATTTATTCTTGACGAAAGTCAAAAGATGATCATGTGAAAATCGCCTGATAACATCTTACATGATTTGTGTGAGACAGTCATTTGATCTAGTCCCGGAATATTTCGTATTGATCTATTGATCACTTAAAAATTGCTTTGAAGCTAATAGTTTGTGTGAGACAGCTATTCCCGTCTTTCAAGAATGTTTCAATGATTAAGATGGAGTTTAGAATGATTAACCATTGTTTGAATATATCACAGTATGCGTACTTGTATGCTAACTGTTGCAAGTTATTCAAAGTCCGGGAACCATAGTATGCATACCCGTATGCATACTAGTTAGTTAGTTGAAAGTCCGGGAACTTAGTATGCATACCTGTAGGCATACCGGAGTAAAGTCCAAGTCTGGGAATTCAACTGAGTCTGGAGGTATGCTTACCCATTCGCATACTGGAGAACCCAAACTATGTCCGACCACTTAGGTATGCGTACCCGTTTGCATGCTTGAGTGGGTTAATTTCTAAAATCGATTCGTTCATGAACCAATACATTTATATATTAAGGAATGCAATCTTTTGCAAACCGTGACTATAATGTTCATGAATTGATTCATGTGAATCAAAATAGATTTTGCTTCAATTGTGTCTTGTATATATACTTTATGAGAATATAGACAATTGAGCAACTCCATAACTAGTTTCATTTGAGTCATATGAACTAGTTGTGATTAAGATGAACAAGGTTGATATGAAAGTGTTCATATGGCTAACTTCGGTTAACTATTGTTGAGCCAACTATGTGCACATGTTTGGGTACGGTTACTCATACCTAAATGAAGTCACATTTCATTTGTGTATAACAAGCTAGGTTCGATCTAACGGTTGAAATATATTACCTTGACTCTAATCAGGTTTTCATCTAACGGTGAATATTGAATGCTTTGTTACTAAGGTAACGTTGATTACAAACCCTGATTTGAAGACTGTATAAGGGAGAACTCTACCAACTAGGAAACCTAATCGCCACACCTCCCGTGTGACACTAGTTGCGACTAGAGTCGATTCTCCTTTAACCTAGGTTTTTCCTAAAACCATTACAGGTTAACGACTTAAAGACTTCATTGAGATTCTGAAGCCATACCCGATTATTTTCTATGTGGTTGCATGTTCTGATCTTACTTTGTTTTATCATGTTGAGTACTATCTTCTCTAAGATTTGCTCGAGATTTAATCTCCGTTATGTAAGATAAAAAGTAGTCACAAACATCTTCGTCTCATCGTCTGTGATTGCAGAATATCTTGTTTCGCTTCCATACGATTAATATTATTGTGAGGTGATTGATATTACTTGGTTTTTCTTTGGGAATATAAGTATGGTATATCAATTGGTTCTTGTTCACCTTGATTTATCAAAACACAGGACAAAACTCGTATGTGTTTCTGTGGGATATCTACTCAATAGACTTTTCTGTGTGAGACAGATCTGTTTATCAAGTCATCGAGTTTGGGTCGTAGCAACTCTTAGTTGTGGGTGAGATCAGCTAAGGGAATCAAGTGTGCATAATTCGACGTGGCTCAAGAGGCGTAAGGAACGCGACTATACCTTAATCAGTGTGAGATTGGTTGGGGCTCAACTACATTCCAGTCCGAAGTTAATTGGTAGTAGGCTAGAGTCTGTAGCGGCTTAATACAGTATGTTGTTCAAATATGGATTAGGTCCCGTTTTTTTTTTTTTGCATTTGCGGTTTCCTCGTTAATAAAATTTCTGATGTCCGTGTTATTTCTTTTCCGCATTATATATTTATATAATTGAAATATCACAGGTTATGCATAGTTAAATCAATTAGATAATCCAACCTTCGGTTGTTGATATAAATTGAGTGACACTTGGATATTGATCTTTGGTACCATCCAAGTTATTTCTCATATTAATCCGGCTCACAGATTTCTATCTGTTCGATTGCAGATTGATTTGAGAAATCGAGATATAACTCTTGGATGTATTTTCCTTGATTGAGTCTGACTGTCTAGTTGATTCTCTTGGAAATATATTGGAGTTATCCATACAGATTGCCTAAACGAAATATTAGGTGTGGTTGTTAGACCCATGGTTTTTCAATTTGTATCAGAGCAGGAAAACACGTTTAAGACCTCATAAGTCTGTGTTTGTAGCAATCTGATTCTATGGACAATTGTGTTATCTCAAGCAACGCATCCCAGAAACGTTTTGACTTGGTTCAAAGCTCTGCTTCTCCTGAGAAATCTTCCGCATCCTCTCCATGGTCGGAAACTGTGTATAAATGAGAAATACGCCTGGATGAACAGTTGGATGATATATCAGATGAAAGTGATTCATAATATAGATACGATGTTAATGAGGAAGTCTCTCAATATATCAAGCTTTTTTACCATCTCATAAAGAAAAATAAGTCAACATCTTGTTTGGATGAGTTTCTAACTCCTCTCCGTCTAGAAAGCAAGAAAATGAGAAAGCTCTTTAAAGGTTATTATTGTGGATATAATCTCTTACAATCCATTCTTAAAGACCGAGAAGAATATGTGCGTTCAAAGAATTCTGAATATGAAAATTTTCGTCAAAATCTCTCCAAGTTTAAAGAAGAACTTGATGAATCTGAAGCAAGATATGACTCTCAACAAAATTGTTATAGTGGCAGAGAAATCGTTTTTCTCACTAAAGAAAAACAATTAGAGACTTACCTAAAAGCTGCTCTTGATAAGGTGAAATCTCTGGAGGAAAACTTAAAAAAATTCAATGCTAGCTCGACGAAATTATCTACTATGCTGGGAGCATGTAAAAACCATCGTGATACACGAGGTTTGGGATATGAAGGAACAGACGCTCCAAGCTGTGGTATGATCAATTTTGTCTATGATTAATGAAAACCTCTAGCAAAAGAGTTCCGCTGATGGAAAAAGTGAAACTTTACCTTCGGCTGCAGAAGTTTCAACAAACAAAGGTTGTCTCCCTCCTAAAACTAGTCATATGATAAAAGCTAATAACTCTCCATGCAATTGTTATTATTGTGGCAACAAAGGTCATCTTGAGAGGAGATGTCGTTTTCGCTTACGAAATGAAAAACTTCATAACATTCTTATCAGGACGTCTAAGGAAGTAATCAAACTGGTTCCTCATATTACTAGTATTAACTGTCCAACTCTCAGGCAAGAAAAATGTTGTGATGAGCCAACTCTTTCCTGTAAATATAACACAACGACTTTGTGTTATACGAACAAATGACTGCCTTGTTGATCCAATGAGCAAGAAAACTTCTTCAAACTTTCTCTTATCGGAAACATTATCATGTTATCGGTTAACATATTCTAGGTCTAATCTTCGTAAAAAACTAGACCAAAAAGATTGACTAATGTTTCACAAAACATTTTGACATTATAAAATGATGTTGTTTTACATATACGAGTATACTCGGCAGTGGTAACCACATGAAAAAAATATAGAAACCCAATGCCTACAATAATCTTTTGTTCAAGACTATGTTGAACATTTTGTGCATCATACTGATGATTAAATAAAGGAGGTACCCAACATAGACCTATAATGATCTTACTATCAAGTTGTGATCGATGCAGATTGACATTGGAAATCTTGATTTGAATACACACATCTATGATTGAAATAATTGTGCATCAACTTCGGGTGATAATATTCTTCCACTAGTTTGGCTTCAGAGGGTTAGGTATTTTCCCCGTATAATACAACATGGTTTTTCTCTTTCTTCTAGCCTCATCTGACTTTTCATCCTATTATTCGATTATCTGCAGACACTTTAGTTGTTGTTCATGATAGTGGTCTATATCCACTCGATCCCCTTGTCAGGAGAAGTAAAATTCTAAAAAATAATAGATTAACTTAAAGTAAGATAAAAGGAAAATAAATTTGAAATATACGCAAAAAAATTCTAAAATCAATTTGTGTAAGAAAGAGGTTTGAGTTGAGAGCAAAGAATACATAACAATTTATTACAACAGTAGCTGATCCAATAAAAAATGATGTAAAAAACAGTAGTTGACCCAAATAAAATATGATCAACAATAGAAGTTGATCCAATTTATGGGATCAACAACATCAGTTGATCCATAAAACTGAAATGCTGAAACAAATAAGTGGAATCAACAACCTAAGTTGATACAAGAAATTATTTGCTAATCTGAAAATATGAATGCTAACTATAATTGTTGTTGAACTCTGGTTGAGAAAAGATAATGTTGAGGAGATCACCAAGGACAAAAAAGAAGCATCAAGAAGAAGATGTCCCGCAAGAGATTAAGAAAGCTAAAGAAAGTTAAAGAATCGGGTGCATGGAAGTCGAAACAACTTCATTGTTTAGTTACTAACTGTATTCAAGGACCAATTGCAAGACACAGTTGAACAATTAGACTAGTGTAGGTCTGTAAGTGCTAGCTAATATAGTTTGTTCATGGTTTGAAAAGAAAATCTTAGTGTAGTTTGAAAAATATCTTAGTAAGTAAATGTAAGTCTGTCTAAGATCTGAACAAGTTAATTGCTTTGTTACAAATTATTGGTTTACTAAAAAAAACTTACTTGTTACCGCTATCTATTATGAATGATTGGTGTTGGTTTCTTATGAAGTGAATAAATGTTAGCATTGAAGATTGCAGGTATGTATATCCGGAAGAGTTCACTTATGTATACAGATACAACCATGCAAATATTATCTTATTTTTGAGTGTCAACAATGGAAGTTGACCCTATTGAGTGGGATCAACAATGGAAGTTGACCCAAAAAGGTGGAACCCAGGAACAATTTTCCAGATTATAGTGTCAACAACCAAAGTTGATCCCTTTAAGTGGGATCAACGATGGAAGTTGATCCACAAAAAATGAGATCAGGAGTTGATACATTTTAATAAGTTTGTTTATTGTGAAAACCAATAAACCTGGAAACTGCAAACTGACATATCCTTAAGAAACACAAATATAACATTCATAAAATAAATCAGAATGTATGTCATTAAAAACATAACAAGTCCAAACCAAAAAGCATTAAAAAAAGAACATCCAACTAATGTGAAACCTAAAAAAAATGCAAAAAAATGCTGTAGTGAATAAACTTCTACACATCAATCCCTTCCGTGATGCATTAGTGAATGAAAAACCTCAAATCTAAATCATGATGAATGACATTTGAGATCCCATCCATAGTATAACCAAACAGTATGAGGTATTCAGGGACATAAGGCCAGTATTGTTTCACCACACTAATCATCTCATTGAGAGTAGCTGATTCCGAAACAGGATGCGAGACGGTCAGATTGCAAAATGTGAACTCTGCAACAACCATCTTTGGCCTGCAAAAACCATAAGATATAGTGGTGCTCAGAAATTTGGATCAACAACCAAAGTTTACACAAATGTACTGAAAGTCATCACATTTTTTTGAGTCAACA
The DNA here is from genome assembly GCF_003573695.1 of Papaver somniferum. Lineage (NCBI taxonomy): Eukaryota > Viridiplantae > Streptophyta > Magnoliopsida > Ranunculales > Papaveraceae > Papaver > Papaver somniferum. Next base: position 45,683,621 of record NC_039366.1, read on the forward strand.
ACCACAGTTGATCCAATAAATATGTGTAAACAATCAAAGTTGATCTAATAAATATGTGTAAACAATCACAGTTGATCCAATAAATCTGTGTAAACACAAGGATCAACACTCATCAATAGAACTGATTCATCAACAATGAACACAAATCAAAGCTAAATTTCTGAATTATAAACATAAATTTGATTCATGAGATGTTGTAAGCAAACCACATTACGAACAAGAAAAATCAGAAAATGAGAAAAATAAAAAAGTACCTGTTTAAGAGATGAATCAAGATCTCGAGTTCAAATCGACGAATCAATCTGGAAGAATGAACACAAGTTAACGATGTCTGGAACAAAAAATCAAACTCAAAAATCAAACATGCAAATCAAAGATCAGATCTCGTCAAGTTAAGATTCAAAATATGGGCATACAAATCAAAGATCAGATCTCGTCAAGTTAAGATTCAAAATATGGGCATACAAATCAAACATAGATATCTACGAATCTTCAATTAGGAATCAACATTACCAATTTGTTGAAACAAAATCAAATCTCGTAAATTCTGTCGATTCCGTTGGTGATGAATAAACGACAGATCTCAGATTTACAGATTGCTTCAATTATGAATACACATAAAGTATAAGAAGGAGAAGAGTAAGAAATGTCCGAAACAAACACCGGATTTTCAGAAATTTTTTCGAATTTTTTTCGCGATCTCAAGCTCTGGCAGAAGAATTCTCTCTTTCTTTCCGTTTTTCTTTCCATTATTAACTGAAGTTTAATTTAGATTACTAAATATGTATATGTGAGTAATTACGTAATGTTGTATAATCCTTAATGGATCCCCGATGGGCTTTGGATTGAGAGATATATATTTATTGTGTGATAAGGTTATTTGTGAAGTCCATGAAAAGGAGGGACAATTATATGATTCCCACAAATAGTATTACTAAATAGAGCTATTGGAAAAATAGTCGTCGCCAATATAGACATTTAGCGGTTTTGCCGCTAGGCAGTTCCATTGCCAATCGGCATATCGTCATTTTCTTTTCCGTTTCCATTTTGCATATCGGTCATTTTCCTTTTCGAATTTTACGGCAATGGCACATCCACGTGGATTCTCTGAATTTGAACTAAAAACTTTATCCCGACCCTTGAAATCAATTCCTCGTTCAATTTTGCCTTTTGAGTCCTAACTTTCAAGCCTCTTGGTCCTTCTGGAAAATGGTCACGCTTCACCACCTTAGTCTGTTCGTCTGTGATCGGTTTCTGGACCAAATTTTTGTTTTTAGTAGAAATTACCAAATGGATCCGAATATTCCTGCTCTGTATTCTGTTGTACAAATTTCGAAGGAACCAAGATTTTTTTTTTATTTTTATGGAAGGAACCTCACGGGCGTACATCTGTATGCTAGTACAATCCAAGTAACCAAGATATTTCAAGAATCCAGACTAGTACATGAGCATCACATGCCCAAAGCGGGCAGTGTAAACCCAGTGTAACCTGAAGTTTAATATGAGCTGTTTGTATAGTGTCCGCCTCTGATTGATCCAGAGCTGCGTGGCCCCTAGTCTGGTTGTTTATTGATTTTAACAGTGACAGGACGGTTCTGAATGATTTAGCAAAGGTCGAGTCAAATGCAAAAATCCCAAGATATTCTTACCCTTTGGTCCCACCGTTATCACAACATTTTTGCTACTTCTCTTGTGTTTTAGCTAGCATGTGTTGTTCTCGTAGGCTCCAAGTGCAAAGTACAGAGGGACTTCGTTCAGTTCCTAGTTAGCAATTCGGGATTCGGCAAACGTACGAAACGGCAAACGTACGAGTATTATCGAAAATTCGGTCAACGGAACGTGATTCGTCAATAATTCGGAACAGCATACGTACGTGTATAACTCGATTTATAAATATGAGTTCGGATATGAAAATTCGGTATCTATATAATAAATAATTAATATTTATAAGGTCATAGACTAATTTTTATGCATACATGTGAGTTATTTAAAGAAAAAATAAACTTAATATAATGATATTAATAATATATACAACATTAGTCATAAAGAGGACGTGGTATAGTGGTTTAGATCTCTCTCACCTTCACCTTCAAATCTCTTCTGTCATTTTTGTTTCATAAAAATTACAACAACGTCTAATATTGAGCCGTGTATGTTTGGGAGGCAGTAAAACCCAAAAGATAGGACCTTTGAAAATATGAAAGCTAAAGAATTTCTGGCAAATTAAGCGGACGTATCATTCGGGATACATAAAGTTCGTGAACAATTCGCGAATAATCCGGAAATGCCACATAATACGCGTCTTGGGTTCGGAGTTGCAAACATACGTGAATAAAACGATAAAATTCGCGATACGGAAAAATTCGTGAATTATTCGGGAACTTACTAACTAGGCTTCAGTTCACATTCTTAACAAGGATTAATGTTTCTGAGGAGTTATAATTTCTAGGACAGAGATAGGTGTTAACGGCAGTCACGTGGCTGTGTTGAAGGAAAGGAATACTGGTTTGGGGATCGAAATCGGCTAAGTCGCCTGAGATAATTTGGACCATAACCTCCCGCCTCCTTTGTTTTTTTTTCTTAGGGCACCAACCCTCAGCTGAAAATACTACTTCCGCTCGTATATTTTGCCGTACTATTTGTCTTAGCACGTAGTTTAGAAATGGCGACATTTTGTAAAGTGGGACACGTTAAGTGTTGCCGGGAACAATCGATAAAGTACCCTGCCACTTTAGCAAGATTGCTAATGGGGTGCAAGGATTTTCGGGGTCCAAACCAAGATAAAAACTATTTTGTCCTATATAAAAACTATTTTGTCTTATTATAGTTTTGGTACACCCCCACTAATCCTAGCACCCCCATTAGCAGCCTTGCACTTTAGTACCCATAAAAACAATGAGCCCATCATATTGAAATTTGTTAAAGTGTCTTTACAATCGGAAAATGGATCATTTGTCCAAATATTTTTAAAACATGGTTCAAATGGACGAGTAAAAATTAGTATGGGTAAAATGGACACCAAAAAAATAACAAGAATGAAACTGGATTCATCCTGACTTAAACTTAAAAAATAACAAGGATGAAACTGGATGCATCCTGATGTAAATTAAAAATAAGAAAAAATATTTGAAAATGGGTAGGATGAAACTGTTTACATCCTGGCTATTTTTACATTTTTATCCATTTAAACATTATCAAAATCTAAATGTCCTTTTCACCCAGAAATTGTTGATTTTGGTCTTTTAAACTAATTTTGTGCTTTACAATTAGTTTTTAAGACTAGTTTACTTTACATACTTACCCTTTATTTATCGTCATATTGATTTTCTATATTATTTTCAGTTTTCCGAACCCGGTTTATGATATTTACACCACCTCCGGGTTCATTACATCATTTCCCAAAAAGGGTATCATTCCCAAGTGTTTTGGGGTTTTGGGTTGGTGGAAAATCGACCTTCTACAATATTTTTCATGTTCGTCGAACCCGGTTTAGGATCGTTACGCTGCTTTCAAGTTCGTCGAGCCAGGTTTAGGATCGATACACCCAAGAATTTTAAATCGTGAATCGAATTGTGACTCAATTTTTATTTTTAAGAACCGAGTCGTATATTAAATCCTGAACCGAAAATTTATGGTTGATTACTATATCGTTGTATTTTAATACGTATGTCTATAAATATCATTGAACTAGATGAAAAATTTAATAAAACTTTTAAGTTTTCATCTTTGATACTTATAAATTAAAAATACGTTCAACATAATTGTAAACATGGTTCAGTGGTAAAGGCTACACACCTACAAGCTGGAGGGTTCGTGTTCGTTTCTCTACAACTTTTAAGTTTTTACTAACATAAGAAAACCAAGAAGTTGACTTCGAATCATTTACCCTCCCCACAGAGAAGGTGTAATTTAGAGGTAAATAAGACTTTTAATTGGAAAGATAATTGTAATCTAGCATTTGACTGGATGGAATGTGCTTTTCAAGTAAAACGGGATACTTTAACAAAGTTTCAAAAATCACATACTTTTAACAAAGTTTCAAAAAGCACAGATACTTTTGTTGTGGGTTTTTCAACACAGGGGTACTTTATCAAAATCCCCGTAGTTTTGAAACTGTGACAAATACAATCTCATTAAAACTGTCATCTGGCCCTATAATAACGCTTATGGAACGTGAATATCTATTTTAGAATCCTACACCTACATTCCTTGTATCGTCAGCCACCATGCAGTGCACGTGCTCTTGACTTGCGTTTGTTAGAGTCGAAAGACTTTTGGGCTCCGAGAAAACTCACGAGACTGAACTTTTAGGTTCAGTTCAGACTTCAGATTATTAAACAAGTTCCAACATGCATTTATGATCGTTACTAAATATTTTGTAACAGGTGTAAGCGTCACAAAACTTTTTATTCTTCAGGTAGATGGCCAATTTTTCACATATTATATGGAAAATAAGAAGTTTCTAATCCAAAACAGAACAAAAATGGCTGAAAAAGGCGAATCCACGTTTTCATTTTAAATGTATAAATTTATCTTCCTTCAAATTGGTTATATTTCTAATTTGGTAACCTATAAAAATGCCCCATGCGTTGGGTTCGCCTAGAGTACCCCAAACCTATCAGACGGCCCTGGTTCCAAGCATTAAGTATTCTCCTAAAAGGGTCTGGACCCTTGTTCTTGCTTGATCAAAATCTAACATATAAATTGTCTTCGAAATTATTCATGGGTTATCTAAGGTAGAGCTTATTTTTGAGTGACGAGCAATAATTTGGTTTACTTGTAGTTGTACCCCATGTTTTGGAGTCTTGGACTCAAAGTTGGTCATCCTTACATGGAAGTCTGTCTCCTGCATAAATGTGGGTGCTCCACAGACAATTGGGCTCACCCATCCTAAAACACATAGGTCGTCGACTGAAAGGTCCACAAATCACGGACGCATGATACTGTTTGTACACAATCAAGAATGATGCATTCCTGATAATGCCAGTTTACTTGAAACATAACAGCCCTGATGTGGCCTATAAGCAAAAACAGGAATCAAGAAAGCCTAAAATTAGTGCATTCATTGGAAAGTAATGGGACATCAAGGACTTTGCAGCTCATATGGCAGCTACTTTTCTTGTTTACAGAAAGGAACTCAGGTGAAGTCTATTATATATATAGGAACTCGTATGAAATACTCCCTCTTGTTTTTGGAAAAGAGATACTTTCACTTTCTCATTTTAGCCTAAAAATAGACCAAATTGAAAAAGTGAAAGTATATCTTTTCCAGATAAGGATTATGAGAAATCAGAACATGCAATATTCAGTAAAAAAAAAAGCTTCCCGAGGAGGATCTTTTGACAACAATCAGAAACTCCAATCATAAATGAGATTCCACCAGAAATGATTATAGAAGAGAGAGGGTTTGCATGCTAAGTTAACTAAGCAATAAGCAATCTACAAATTATGATTCCCAGCCTCAAGAGTTTTGGATATTATCAATATTAATGTACTAAGAAGCACAACAGATTCCTTCAGATGTGGGAGTATTTGGTGGGCAACCTTACCCATCACCATTAAGAATACCAACAAATATATCTCTCTAGCTTCCTAATAATATTAAAACAGGTCAATAAGAATAAAAGTAAGTGATAAAGAGACGGGCAACTAACATTTGATGGCAGTCCATGCTATAACAAGCATCACAACAGATGTCAACGTACATGGCTTCTAGAGAAGAGTACTGAAATTACAAATGGCAGTATTATATGTAAAGCAAAGTGTGTCGTGCTTTATCAAGTGTGATAGCCGATACATAACAATAAATGCATACTAGCAAATGATGACAGGGAACGTAAAGTTAGAGCTAACCCATCATAAGTTCAGTATCACGGATAATTTTCATCGATGGAAGTACTATGGCAGCCACCGGTTTTTGCTCATATCCACCACCCTCATCAATTATCAGTCTAAGTCCTTCAATGTAAAGCTTCCCATGGTGACCACTCACCACAACTGTTGGCTTCTCTGTTAGCTCCTGTGGATATCAAAACACACATCAAAAGTCACAATTTTAGTACTTGAAAAAAATTGTTGAACATTTTCGGAAATATAAAACTTTAGCTGCAGTACTACTAGACATAGATTTGTTTGTTCAGCCGTTGATTGATAAAACACACTCAATACATGCATATTCTAAGTAGTAATGTCACTTGTTGGTAATTCATTATGGTAATTTCCAATCAAATAAAACATTTGAGTAATTTATCAGTTAACATAATTTCAAAAAAAAAAAAAAAAAAAAATCTTCATGCATACAACAGTTCATTCGACAAAACTCGCATAGTTACAAAGAGCATATACTAACTTAAGAGAACCGTATAGTTACAAAGAGCATATACTATCTTAACAGAAAGGCATAGTATAAGCATTCAATACGGATGTCAATGCACAACCGTAAAGCTCACATTAAGTTTGTGAAACTAAACAATTATTGTTAATGTCCAACCAAAAAAACTCATACATGTAGTTATGGTTTGAAACTAAAACTTGGAACCAACAAATTATAGAGATATGGAGTCACGCACCTTTGGGATATCCCATACATCTTTCCTCCCACTAAGAGCTGCCACTTTAGGAATCTTAGTATCCCTAACTTTCAAAACTTTCAACTGCTCCTCAACCCCTTTTGCCTTTTCAAGACCAGCATGTACGGCTACAAGTTTACAATGCTTTTTCTCCCCTGATATCTCTATACATACATCATCCTGAAAAATAATAAACACTATATTTCAGACGTTCTTCCAAAGACAACAAAAGATCAAGTTCTATCTAGTTTAATATAAATCAGTTAGAAGACCTCACCTCTTCATGAACCCAAACCAAATCTCTGAGAAAATCCTTGTGTTTATCAGGTACTGCATTAACCAGCTCTGTATAGATAAACAAACTTACTTTCAATAACCAATAATTTTTCTCTATTAAAAAAATTGAGCACCAAATAAACCAAAGACAAACAATCATGAAACAGGCAGATGCCTCCAGGATAAAGTGGTAAAGAAGTTGAGTGCTATACCCAGGAGTTAATTCAAAACATTTCAGCATTATAATTCATACTAACTGACCAAAAAAAAGAAAAAACAATTATCAAACAGATTACCTGCAGAACCATGAGGGACCTTATAAGATTCAAAAGTAGGCGCAGCATCATAAATAGAACCCTTATAATCCATTCCTTTAGAAACATTATATTTATCTTTAATCAAACCAGCCCATCTTCTACCTTGAAGATGCATATCCTCATACCCCATCCCTTTAAACCAACCTTCTCTTTCTTCATGTTGTTCATATTCTTTCCAAGTTTCTGAAAATGGTGATCCATCAGGTGGTGATGGGAGTACTTTAACAAAAGCTGAAAAAGCTAAATCATGATTTCCACAGAGAAAAACATGGGTTTGTTTTGGGTATCTTGATGGAAGAGATACTAAAAAATCGATCACTTTTCGAGTATCTGGACCACGATCACAATAATCACCTAAGAAGATAATTAGAGATGTCTGAAATGAATTTGGATTGATTAAAGCTTCAAGATTGGACCAGAGATTTCGAAGTTTAGAGTAATAGCCATGGATGTCTCCAATGCAACAAACTGTTCTCTCTTCTTTCTTGTCTCCCATTTCTTCTATTTTTGGTCCTGAATTAAGTGGAACGAGGGATTCATATAGGAGATCGTGGTCCTGAATTAAGTGCTTATGATGAACGAGGGATTCACATAGGAGATTGTGGACCTGAATTAAATGCTTATGATGAACGAGGGATTTCATACAGGAGATGGATAGATTCGATACCAACTTGACCTGTGCATATCTTTACACTCTATTAACACCGTTGAGTATGAGACGGTTTAGATTCCAAATGCTAAGTTTCCCTGGACGACCTTGTTTGGATGGTGATTTGGGCAATCGTCCATTGACCACAGGTTTCAGAATACTCCAACATGGCTAGGTTTCCGCAATAGCTCATGTAAGAAGTGGGAATCATCTAACTCCTTTAAAATTCTAAGTTCATAAGGCTCCACGTTGAACGGTAACCCTCACCCATTCACAGAATTGTTCCGTTTTACTTTTTCTCAAAAGAGAGAAAAAAGAGGAATTCCCGCACAAATTTCGCCCACAAAATATAAAACCAAAAAACACACATAACAAACCCAAAGAACCGATGCTTCTTTTTCGCTCACAAAACATTAAAAAAAAAACACAGAACAAACCCTAAGATATTCTCTTCATGCTTTCAAGAAAACGAAGAACAAACCCTAAAAAGGAGAGTTGAGATCAAGAGGAGTCTAACGCAAAAAAAATCTCTTTTGCTATACAAGAGATTTTATCAAATATTCCGTGAGAGTTTAATCTTTTTCAGAATAATCAGGCAACAGATTTCGTGAGAGTTTAATCTCTTTTGCCTGATTATTATGTTGCAGATGCTATACAAGAGATTCTATGTGGAGTTGAGATCTTTCAGACTTCAGGAGATGATATGCTTCACCTGCAAAAACCCTTCCAATTCTTCTTCCCCTTTATTCTTATTTTTCTGCAGCTTCTTCTTTCGTTATTCTCTTCATTGTTTCTTTTTAGAAATTGTTTCATTGATTTACAAGTTTCCTGTTTCGATAGCAGTCGATAGTGTAAACCCTATGTCAGTAAGGGTACTCAGTCAGTTGCAGAAGACTCTCAACTATCTCCTCAGAATAAGGAAGCCTTTTCTCAAGAGTCAAGTCATCAACAGATCACTACGACTATTTTCTAGGATCTTACTTGTATTTCTGTTTATCAGTTTTCTCTGAATAATGTACTTGAAAACAATATACATACAAGTGATCAATCTCCACATTAAGTGTGGAAGATTTCTACCCAAATATCATATTCTAGCTTGGTATCAGCCTTTCGATCCAAGTTTAGCTTCCGCAACTATCAAAAGAAAAAAACAACCCAAAACCCCTAAATCATCAACAACAACAATGGCAGAAGCTACAAATACTCTTCGCCAAGTTCAAATCCATCACCTAATCATTTTGAAACATACCGAAACTAATCATGTACTATGGAAGGCTCAGTTCAAGCCTATCCTGAAAGGTTATGATTTAACAGGGTTTATCGATGGAACAAAAGAAAAACCTCTAAGGAATCTTCCAGCAAGTGAGGATATCAATCCTGAATTCACATCATATGAGCACCAAGATTCTCTGATCGTTGGTTGGCTGAATTCGACCTTGACTCCTGAAGTTCTCAGTGTAGCTGCAGATCTTGATACTGCAAAGGCGATATGGGACACGTTGGAGTCTGAGTTTGCTCCAAAAACATTTGCTCACCAAATGAATCTCAAGAGATAGCTTCATAACTTGAACAAAGGTAATAATACTTTGAAGACATATTTAAATGATGCTAAGCGTTTGTTTGATCAGCTTGCAACAACAGGATACACCGTACCAGCTCATGAGAAAAAACAGTCCATTTGCAATGGATTAAATCATGCATATGATCCCATTGTTACTACCTTGAGTACTGCTGAAACAATGGATATAGCAACTTTCATTACTCATCTTCTGACATTTGAGATGAGGCTTGAACATCAGATGTCTCAGATACAACAACCAGTTGCCAATGTTGTCACTTCATCCTCATCGTATGCAGGCAGAAATGCACCAAGAGGAGTTCCAAATCAACCAAGAGGACCAAATCCGCCAAACAATAACAATCGTCGTCCTCAACAGCCCCAAAGGTTTGCTGCTCAGGGTCCAATCTTCTGTCAGATTTGCAAGAAGCGCAACCATACTGCAGATCGATGTTGGTTTCGCTACGACAAAGGTACCATCCAACAAACCAAAGCGCCTGAAGCTTATATTGCCTTACCTGGTGGAAAAACTGATGGACAATGGGTTACTGATACTGGTGCTACGCATCATTTAACTGCTGATGTGAACAACTTATGCATTCCGCATGAGTATGAAGGAACAGATCAAGTTCGAGTTGGTAATGGCACTGGTCTTGAAATTGCGCATATTGGTAACGCTACATTCACTCATAATACACGCTACTTTGTTTTAAATCATGTGTATCATGTTCCAAAGATTCAAATAAATCTTCTATCGGTTTCTCAATTCTGCAAAGATAATCGTGTTTTCTTTGAGTTTCACACCAACTTTTTTGTTGTGAAGGACAAATGCACAAGAGCAATGCTGCTAAAGGGGAGGAATGAGAATGGGTTATACATTTTCGATGGAATAATTGACATCAATCACTCCAAATCTCCACAGACTTATCTTTCAGCCAGTTTACCTGTATGGCATCAGCGTCTTGGTCATCCAATGCTAGGCACTGTTTCGAAAATAATTAGAAATTTTTCACTTCCTGTCTTAAATAAGAAGTTTGAATACTGTCACTCTTGTCATGTTAGCAAGAGTAAGAAGCTTTCTTTTTCTCTCAGTACTACCAGTTTTGATAAACCTTTAAGTCTTGTTGTTTATGGTATTTGGGTATCTCCACAAATTTCTAGAAATAGTTTCCATTACTACATGTTATTAATGGATGTTTTCTCTCATTATACTTGGGTTTTCCCTATGGTTCAACGATATGATGCATTCAATATTTTTGTTCACTTTCACAAACAAGCAGAAAACTTAACTGGTCATAAAATCCAAGTCTTTCAATCTGACAATGCTCTTGAATACAAAAAGATCACTTCTTATTTAAATGATTCCGGCATTCAGCATAGATTTTCTTGCCCCCATACATCTGCTCAAAATGGCCTTGCAGAGCGTCGTATTAGGCACGTCACAGAGAGTGGCCTTGCACTATTGTTTTATGATCACCTGCCAAAGGAATTTTAGTCTGAGGCGTTTACAACAGCTTGTTATCTTATCAATAGAGTACCAAAGTCAACTTCTGATACAAAAACACCTCTTGAATTGCTTTTTAATAAGCAACCAGATTATCACTTTCTGCGTGTTTTCGGTTGTCTTGCTTATCCTTGCCTCAGATCTTACAATGCACACAAATTAGAGCCGAGATCCCTATCCTGTGTGTTTCCAGGTTACAGTGCAGCTCATAAATGCTATATTTGTCTTCATCTGCCAACCAACAGGCAATACATTTCACGACATGTGAGATTTGAAGAAACCATATTCTCATTCTCTCCTCAACAGCAGCAAGCTCCTGAGATTTGTCAACAAAATCCAACTGAAACAAGTACGAATCTTCTTGTCTCAGCTAATTTCAGGCAAACTCCGCCAGTGCAACTTCAATTTCAACAGCCGGCATCACCAGAACCAAACTCTCCATCACCAATTCAGGATTCACCAATACCCTCTCATGTTGCATCAGCTGAGATTTCTTCTCCTGCAGAGTCTTCATCTGCCAACGTCTCTGGTGCACAGTCGTCAACTGAACCACAGTTACAAGGTCATACCATGGTGACTCGAGCTAAAGCAGGTATTACAAAACCTATACAAAAGTTATGTCTAACAACCACTAAGTATCCTTTGCTTGATGAGGACTTTATGGAACCCACTTGCTACTCAAAGGCATGCAAGATACCTGAATGGAGGGATGAAATGGACACACGGATTAATGCACTTATCCGTAATGGAACTTATTCACTAGTGAAGTATGTATATGGCATGAATGTTGTTGGCTCTAAATGGGCTTATCGAATTAAACGAAACCTCGATGGAACTTTACAGCGTCGCAAAGCACGGTTGGTGGCCAAAGGCTTTACTCAGCAAGAAGGGGTAGATTATGGTGAAACATTTTCTACGGTTATAAAACCCTGCACCATCAGGATTGTGCTCTCCCTGGATGTAATGAATAATTGGCAGTTGCGTCAGCTATAAGTTGAAAACGCTTTTCTGCATGGTGTTTTGGAAGAGGAAGTGTACATGAAACAGCCTGATGGCTATGTGGATCCGAACTACCCTGATCATGTATGCAAGTTGCATAAATCCTTATATGGACTCAAGCAGGCACCGCGTGCATGGTTCTCTCGTCTCAACAGTTATCTTCTTCAACTAGGGTTCAAAGATTCAGTTGCAGACTCCTCTCTTTTCATCCAGAAGACAAAAGACTCTACTACTTACGTTTTAATTTACGTCGATGATATCATTGTAACTGGATCTAAATCTAAGTTGATTGATCAGTTGGTAATAGATTTGGGTGATGCTTTTGTTGTCAAAGATATGGGTGTTTTGTCTTACTTTCTGGGTGTTGAGGTACTGAAGCAGGGAAATAATCTGGTACTATCTCTAGGATCTTACTTGTATTTCTCTAGAAAATATATATCAGATTTGCTTCATCGCATAAAGCTGGATGGCATTAAACCTGTCTGCACTCCTCTGGCAGAAAATACAAAACTTCAGCGTCAAGGTACTGGAAAATTCTTAGATCCTACGCTATACACGAGTGTCGTAGGGGCATTGAAGTATCTACATATTACTAGACCTGACATTGGAGTGGCCGTAAACAAGGCTTGTCAGTATATGCATGAGACATATGTTGAACATTGGGAGCTGGTGAAGCGTATCTTGCGATACTTGAAGCAAACTATTGATTATGGTTTGTTTTTCAGACCTGACAAAGATTACTCTCTTAATGCTTATTCTGATGCAGATTGGGCAGGAAGTTTAGATGATCGTAGGTCAACTAGTGGTTACTGCATCTACTTTGGGGGCAATCTAATTTCTTGGAGTGAAAAAAAAGCAAAAGACTGTTTCCAAGTCTAGCACCGAATAAGAATATCGTGGAATAGCTATTGCTACTTCAGAACTCATATGGATCCAATCATTGTTGAAGGAATTGGGAATTCACACACCTACACCCTCATTATGGTGTGATAACCTAGGAGCCACTTATCTGACATCCAATCCAATTTTCCATGCACGAACAAAGCATATAGAAATCGATTACCACTTTGTTCGTGAGCGTGTAGCAGGCAAACTACTAAAGGTGCAGTTCATCAGCTCACGAGATCAACTAGCTGACATTTTCACAAAGGGGTTATCTTCACCTAGATTTCAATTTATCAGAGGCAAGTTAAACATCCGTCAACTCCAGTTTAACTTGAGGGAAGGTGTCAGTAAGGGTACTCAGTCAGTTGCAGAAGACTCTCAACTATCTCCTCAAAATAAGGAAGCCGTTTCTCAAGAGTTAAGTCATCAACAGATCACTACGACTATTCTCTAGGATCTTACTTGTATTTCTGTTTATCAGTTTTCTCTGAATAATGTACTTGAAAACAATATAAATACAAGTGATCAATCTCCACATTAAGTATGGAAGATTTCTACCCAAATATCATATTCTATCTATAATTTTGAATACCGGGTAAAAACGATATTCCTTTTAGGGTTTAAGGGAAAAAAAGGGTTTAAGATTTTTGTTACTTTATTGGCTTTGTTATAATCATTACAAAAAAACGTAGTTAGCATTCTCATCTCTTCAGGGTTTATGAGAGAAAGAAAAAACACGTAGTTAGCATTCTCATCTCTTCGGGGTTTATGAGCGTTTGCTTCTTCTTCGTCATAAACTGATGATCAAGTAAAATGGAATCATCATCTCTCTTATATCATGTTCAAAGACGATGATCAAGTAGAATGGAATCATTATGTCTCTTATATCATGTTCAAAGACGATGCAGAGGAAGACCGTGTAAAAAACATGAGGAAACCCTGGATTTTTTTAAAAATTTGATTGGTGTGTTAATTCGGTGTAGGCCCTTGACGCATGTCATTCTCAGGCATCCAGTGGCTTACAAATCTGCAGGATGATCTGCGTTTGTTGTTTTCTTAGCAGGTGTGCTCAAAAATATATAGTATATATTTTTTTTCGATTGTTCAGGTTTGTAATCGAATTGATCCAGTGAAACAATTATTAGTATTTATAGGTTCACTCAATTTTTTTAACCCTTAAAATATATTCTTTTCCCTGTTTGATAAGCACGCAAATGCGACACAATTGTACCCATATTTACATTAGCCAGGCCTCATTTTTTGGCTAATAATATTGTTTTAAGGATTTTTCAGGAATTACAAACAAATCCAATCACCTGAAAAGTAAGTGGTTAAATAAACAACAAATTACATTTGCGACTAAAATGGGTAAATGTGGCTGGCCTGGTATTCCTATGTATCAGCACCACTGCGCGGCACCAAACATAAACGGAGCCTTATGAACTTGTAAGGAAAAAGGAGTACATGATTAAGTTCACGATTCCTATAGACGTGGGCAGAATTAAAATTCAGTTGGCTAGTGTCACTGGCTTGGCACTCACGAGTTCACAACGGGCAGACAATTCTTAATCTCAATTAATGCATGGTGAAGCGAGTCGATGTCAGCACACTAATGCCACCTAAGATTGTTCAAGAGTGACTTTATTATTGTTAGCATAAGAATGGAAGAATATCATCTCCATGACCACGTGCAAATGAAGAAAAAGGAAAGATTAATATATCTTGTCCTTACATAAGTTCTCTTGCTATATTTATATAAAGAATCTGAAGGAATATTTGAAGCCAACTGACGTCATTTTGCAAATACAGTTAAGATGGGACCCAGCACATGCAAGAAAATATCATGCTTTCTAAATGAAATTCATATACTATGGAAAGTGGAGATTCAGTGATACTTTACAATGTCTCGTCATATTATGACACGCGGCACAATATCATTGGGTGAATTTATATTTTCATGACATGTGGCAGACTTCTATTGGGAGGTGATGTGGCGACGAAGAAGAAAAACATGAATTCATTTGTGAGCTATATTTATGTGTTGTTTCAAAATATTCCAGTGGGGGCGCCCGGCCACAGAGCTGGAAGAGAAACATGATAAGGATTTTGGAGTTTTTTTTTCGATTCTTCGTTTTTCTTTAGCTAAAGTTTGATTTTAATATGTTTATGGTTTTTGAGAAAGCCATGTCTAGCTAGAGTTATGTTAGTGTTTGGGTAGAAACCAATTTAATTGTGTAAACTCTACATTTATATGCTCAATAATGATTTAAATGACTAGTAGTTTTTTTTTCATATAGCTTGGTATTTATTGTTCATGTGATTTTCTTGATTATTTATGCTTTTGAATTGATATTTCGTGCTTCGGTTAAATCCCTAGATGTGGTATGCAAGGATAGATAGGTAATGCTTTAGATTCACTACTCATGAAGCAAAGAAAACTAGAGCGGAGAAACAATATTTGAAAATGCATGGAATAGATTTTTAAAGATTAGTAGAGTTTGCATAATTAATTGGTGGAAACCGAAAATCCTAACAACCTTCTATCATTCTGTTTTTCGTTAAAATTATTTATTGTTTCATTTTGTTTCAAATTTCTGAAAACTCATTAAACATTATCTATTTGATTATTTGGTCTTGGTATTAGTTAGAAGTAGTATTTTCACACTCCTCGTGGGAACGACCTGTACTTGCCATTGTTCTACTAGTGAGACACTGTGCACTTGCAGTATTTTATTGTAGATTCCGAACCTACCAAGTTTTTGGCGCCGCTGCTTCTGACTGATATCTTTTTGTACATAATTTTATTTTTTATCTTATTTTAGATTTCTTTTGGTTCTTTTTACGCAGTTTGTTTGACTTTTTTTTAGGTACCTTAGTCTGAAGTGCGACGATTGAAAGCAGTACCAGGCAAAAAGAAACTATGCAATCGCAAATCTTTTGCAACAACCCCTTGGAAGAACCATTAGAGGTTTGCTTAGCTCATTTTGGGTATGATTTAAATGATGATAGTGTTATTTGTGAGGTCAATGCCTTGTTAGACTCTGCACCGCTGTTAGACACTAATAAATGGAAACCCAAACTAGAACCTCTAGTTCTGCCCGAGTCTCGACTAGTTCCATCAGTCGAGAAAGCTCTGACCTTGACTCATCTTGATAATATTAATGATGAAACTGTTGAAAATGATAGTGACTCTATAAGTCATTATATTATTGCTCCACTGAGCCCTTATTCAGCGAGTGAATTTGAACCAATATCTGTCCTGCAAGTTATTTCGTCGGACTTAGAACCAGATTTAGGGAGTACAACAACTGTTCAGTTCTTTAAACAATCTTTATTAATTATATGCGAACCTGATTTACTTCATATTCAAGGTTCGAATTATGTTTTGAATAAGATTGAATCCAGTTTTAGCTCACTAGGTACTAATCATTCTTGCTGCAGGATCTTCTTTTCAGATGACCGGGTTGGTTGGGTTGATCCCCAACTTTTCAGACTCTATATATATGATTGGCATCTTACTTTGGGGTACCAACCTCATTTTTTTTTGAGATTACGTGCTACTGAAAGCAAGGAAACAAATACATTTCGCTGCATGGGAGTCAACCCATCAGATTTGTTCCCTTTTCTTCTAGTTTTTTTTTTATTTGCTTACTTTTTGCATTTATAATTTCCACCTTAATTTCTACGTTGAATGACTCAATTACATTGAGGACAATGTAATGTGTAAGTTTGGGGGAGTGACACCTTCGTTAGGCTTTAAAAATAAATAAATTAGGATGACCAGCTGTTTAGCGGGTCTTAAAAAAAATAAAAAATAAAAAAATGTTGCATCATATGACCAGCTGTTTAGCGGGTCTTCAAAAAAAATAATTATTATTATGATTTTTAGGGTTATGACCAGCTGTGTAGCGGGTCTTCTTCATTTTTCTTACATGATATGACCAGCTGTGTAGCGGGTCTTTTTATGCTTGTCTTACATGTTATGACCAGATGTGTAGCGGGTCTTTTGTACGTTATTTGTCATGACCAGCTGTATAGCGGGTCTAAAAAAAATGTTCGATATGACCAGCTGTGTAGCGGGTTTTGTTTTGCTCGAGGACTAGCAAAAATGTAAGTGTTAGGGTGTTGATAAGCACGCAAATGCGACACAATTGTACCCATATTTACATTAGCTAGGCCTCATTTTTTGGCTAATAATATTGTTTTAAGGATTTTGCAGGAATTACAAACAAATCCAATCACCTGAAAAATAAGTAGTTAAATAAACAAAAAATGACATTTGCGACTAAAATGGGTAAATGTGGCTGGCCTGGTATTCCTATGTATCAGCACCAATGCGCGGCACCAAACATAAACGGAGCCTTATGAACTTGCAAGGAAAAATGAGTACATGATTAAGTTCACGATTCCTATGGACGTGGGCAGAATTAAAATTCAGTTAGCTAGTGTCACTGGCTTGGCACTCACGAGTTCACAACGAGCAGACAATTCTTAATCTCAATTAATGCATGGTGAAGCGAGTCGATGTCAGCACACTAATGCCACCTAAGATTGTTCAAGAGTGACTTTATTATTGTTAGCATAAGAATGGAAGAATATCACCTCCATGACCACGTGCAAATGAAGAAAAAAGAAAGATTAATATATCTTGTCCTTACATAAGTTCTCTTGCTATATTTATATAAAGAATCTGAAGGAATATTTGAAGCCAACTGACGTCATTTTGCAAATACAGTTAAGGTGGGACCCAACACATGCAAGAAAATATCATGCTTTCTAAATGAAATTCATATACTATGGAAAGTGGAGATTCGGTGATACTTTACAATGTCTCGTCATATTATGACACGCGGCACAATATCATTGGGTGAATTTATATTTTCATGACATGTGGCAGACTTCTATTGGGAGGTGATGTGGCGACGAAGAAGAAAAACATGAATTCATTTGTGAGCTATATTTATGTGTTGTTTCAAAATATTCCAGTGGGGGCGCCCGGCCACAGAGCTGGAAGAGAAACAAGAGAAGGATTTTGGAGTTTTGTTTTCGATTCTTCGTTTTTCTTTAGCTAAAGTTTGATTTTAATATGTTTATGGTTTTTGAGAAAGCCATGTCTAGCTAGAGTTATGTTAGGGTTTGGGTAGAAACCAATTTAATTGTGTAAACTCTACATTTATATGCTCAATAATGATTTAAATGACTAGTAGTTTTTTTCATATAGCTTGGTATTTATTGTTCATGTGATTTTCTTGATTATTTATGCTTTTGAATTGATATTTCGTGCTTAGGTTAAATCCCTAGACGTGGTATGCAAGGATAGATAGGTAATGTTTTAGAATCACTACTCATGAAGCGAAGAAACTAGAGCGGAGAAACAATATTTGAAAATGCATGGAATAGATTTTTAAAGATTAGTAGAGTTTGCATAATTAATTGGTGGAAACCGAAAATGCTAACAACCTTCTATCATTCTGTTTTTCGTTAAAATTATTTATTGTTTCATTTTGTTTCAAATTACTGAAAACTCATTAAACATTATCTATTTGATTATTTGGTCTTGGTATTAGTTAGAAGTAGTATTTTCACACTCCTCGTGGGAACGACCTGTACTTGCCATTGTTCTACTAGTGAGACACTGTGCACTTGTAGTATTTTATTGTAGGTTTCCGAACCTACCAATGTTTTTTTCTGTGATTTTTAGATCATGTGGTGTTATGGTATCCCATGTTGTAAATATCTTCTTATTGAGAATACGTGGTTTACCTGAAGCACATTTTGCCCATAAAGCCCCATGGTGGCTAAATGTGAAACCTCAACATATCTCTCTCTATGTCTGTGATTTCACATATCTTATCATCGATTTACAGTTCGCATGTTTGGGATATCTGGATTTATGTGTTTGTTCCCTCAAGGTTATTTATTTGGTGTTTTTTTGCTCAACAGATTCCATCACCACCATGCTACCGAAAAGTTATTCAGGTTTCTTTTTTCCTTGCAAAATTAGTTCTTTTAATGGATATTCTTTTATTTCTTTTGATGGATATTCTTTTCGTATGGTACATCACAATTATTATCGTTTCTGTATGTCTAGCAAGTGATGTTGGTTACTGCGTTGTTTAACTTTGTAATTGTGTATTATAGCTCAATTTATTAGCATTCGTCAACGAATATGGTACCAGTAGGTTGTTCAAATTATTTGCAGAAAAGGAAGGGTCACGAGTTTTTCAAGAAGACTCATCTGTGGAAGGTATGTAACCCAATTGTGATTGCATCTTTTTGTTTCAGCCTTGGTTAGCATCTAATGTGTAGTCAATATTCATGTAGGTTCTTCAAATGTGCTCCCAATGCACACCGTCTTCACCAAGCATCTCACTGCAACCACCTACGAGGCTTGCAACCATACAAAGCGAAAGGCGTTAATTTCTGATTGACCATAAATTAATGTTTTGTCCATTTACACTTATTTTATGATGGTCTTACACCGATCGAGCTTTTGTTCACATGACACGGTAAACATCTGAATGCATAGGGGGTAAATCTTTTTTCATTTAATTTTTGGACGATATGTTTGAAAATTTTGATTTTTTGTTGCGTTTCTGTGGATGATACAGAGAAAAAAGGCTTAAATTTGAGTCAGTGTTGATCTTTCTCTTGGATTTTTCAAGGTCTCTCACAGGGAAAAAAAAGAAGGTAGAGGACGAGCAAAAAAACAAATTCACTGAACGGGTAATGTTTTCGACTTTCGTAGAAAATATTAAGTATGCACTCATGCCCTAATTGATTGTCTGAACTCCGCGATAATTTGATATTTTGTACCAGCTGTATTACTGAAATTATACAGATTTTAGAAGAATGGTTAGTTATCCACTCACAAAATTTAGGGAACAATTCTTAAGGATATCTCAAGATGTTTAGTTCTTGGAATTTCTGTGGGCGGTTTGTTAGAAGAGTATGTAACTGTCACGCATACATGTTAGCTCAGTTGTGTAGGATTATACTCATATCGATCGGCAATGATCAGTGTGGGATATGTAGGTTTTGGATAATATGTTTGTATGAGCCTTCCAAATAATTTTTATTGTATCTTTGATTTAGGTTTTATCTGATTCTCCTGAATGTTGCTTGACCGGAACCTCAAGGAGGACAAAAACGAAATTGAATTTGAAGCCGATCTTTAAGTATCCCTCTATGTCATAAAGAAAATAAAGATCTTTCGTTAAAATTTTGATTTTTTGTCAATGGTTTTGTGGTCAATTTTAGGGTAGTTCTAATTTTTTTTGAAATTCCTAGATATATTACGGAAGACGAAATGGAGGGGAAGGTGGAGATGAGAAGCAAACAAAACATAGAGCAAGTTTTGTTATTCGGAGAAAACAAAACTTCAAGCCACCATGATCTTCCTCATCTTTATCCTTCCTTTGTTCATGACATTGGTACGGCGTTTGAACTTACTATCTTTCTTATTTGATATCAGTTTGTTATATATTTTTGTTTCTTCTAATAAAAAATTTCCCAACTTATATGGTAAGTAAATGTCAGAAACTTGAACAAAAAAAATCCAGATATCTACAATAAAATTTAGAATATTAATCAGAAGGCTTTTTAAAATGTTGGCATGAATATCTAGATTAAAATCTCATAATTATACTAAAATGAGAGGAAAAATACTGGTGTGTGCTTATACTAAGCTCTCTTCGGTCATGCTAATACAACATTCAATTAGATAATACTTGCACAGTCTGCTGGACATTGAAGTTCAAATGCCAATCGTCATATTGTTCTCACCAGCTAACTTGGAGCTCATTAGCCCGTTATACCATGTATTGTCTGTTCAGTAATCAAACATTACTCCTCGCATAATCTATTGCTAACATAAAATATTGCCTATTTTAAGCTTGATATTAGTTAGCTATCTTTGGAGATATAGTGTGATGATAATGACGCCTCCAGTAGCGGAGCAAATCTTGAATCCCTGATGTCGTCTTTGTCGTGACAGCTCAACCTCCACTAATTTTACATGGATCCATCTTAGAAACCTATGTCTCTGATTTAGTTTTTCATGATGTTGCTTATGATTAAGCCAATTTAAGGTCTTTCTGATTATTATTAACTATCTGACTATATATTGTGTTATGTAGATACGTTGATGAACATCTATGACAACAACAAACATTTCAACATCTTGGAAGTTGCTTGGAGGTGGCGACGAGGGTTGCCAGAGACATTAGATTCAGATTCAGTTATTTGTGCTTGGATATTTGAATACTTTTTGCTCCAACGGGTAGGCCTTTTTTGTTTGATGCTTTTCTATTTGCTTAACTTTAAGTCATTTTTATACAGAAATTGTCAACGTTACATATTCTAAGGACTCGAACAAGGTGATGCTTGGAAAGCAGGCAAGGGTTATAAAGATCCAGGTAATGAATTAATAATTAAATTCATTTTTGGAAATCTGGATGTGTATACCTATACGTTACTACAGTATGAGACATAATTAAAGGCACCAAAAAAAAATAAAAAATCAGTGTTAGCTGTTCTTCCTAAATGTAGTGATGTGGCATAGCCAAGAATTACATAATAGTTCTGTTTAAGACAGCTGATTAATCGCTAGATGAAATGTGCCATTAATACTTTACCCTCTTATAGCATGGGAAATGAACGCCTCTTCTCATGCTTCATATACATAAGTTGATTAGAGAGACATATTTGCTGCTTTATCCAATGATGGAATACACCTGTATGGGAAGATTGTAGACAAAAGGTGATAATGTACTTTATTTCTTCCTTTTTTATGCATTGCTTCTCAAGTGACTCCTTTTTTTTTGGTGTATTTAAAAAATTTATGAGCTTTAGATAAAATTGGAGGTTATGTTGGTCTATGTAGGTTCCAATTATTCTGTGCGAGGATTATCCATTTTTTTTTGAGCTAAAAGAGAACTTGAGATATTGAATGACAAATGATTTTTACCAACTCTAATTATCATATTAATGGTTTATTTGAATGTTAATACAGGATAGGGAAACTCTTACTCTTAAACAACTTGGATTTAAATACCAATCCCAAAAGCAAGAAAGTTAAGGCAACAGAGAAAAAGAATGTCGAATTCAGGTCACAAAAATTGAAGGAGAACACTTCTGAATTTTTATTTATCCATACGATGTGGATGTGCAGCTAGATTCAGATGGTGGCTGGATTAAGGTTACACCGAGCGAACTCTTTCATAGTTATGGGTCTTATGACTGAGATGCCCTATTTGATTTTCTATCTTTGACACATGATATTTGATGAACTCGGAGCGTTGTATGATGTAGTAACAGTTTCTCACCCAAGATACCATAGAAAATGCTGGAGGAATCCCAAACTTCCTATAGTTCTCTATAAATAAATTGTACATTTCGCATGGTATTAACAAAAATTTCAAATAACTATTAAGTGTGAAGATATATCTTTGTTGTAGGCTGAAAAGAAAAATTACTTCACGAGTGATTGGACTATCAGTTATATAATCTTGGACATAGATGCTTAGGTTCATCAGTTTGTGATATAATCCCTTTAAACCACCGAAGGGCGTGGCGAGGCAAAGCCGAGACACACAATCAAAAATGCATCACGACGGGGCGAGGCGAAGCCGCATGACACCAAATCAAAAATCCTAAGCGACGGGAAAAAGCGAAGCCGACCCACACTAAATCAAATCGGGGCGAGGCGAAGCCGAGCTTTACCAAATAAAAAATATGGTTAACTAAAAAGATGCCCAGGCGTAGCACAGACACAAAATCTAGTTCTCACTAAACAACTTAAAGCGATATTCTCAAAGATAATTCTCAATTTCTTAAACCAAGTTTGTTTCTTTAAATTAATACTGGTCTAATGAGATTTTCTTTTATTTTTATGGTTCGAATTTTGTAAACAAATAAAACCCAAGTAAATTCTTATGAGAAAAATTACTACCAAAGGTAATATCAAACCTTCATGAAAAGAAATTTACTTTCTAACCAAAGGAATTAGTTATGAATAGCAGTTCGTAAGAGTGTTATTATCAAAAAAAAAATAGTAAGAGTGTAGAAAGTCCAAAGAAGAACGAATGGGCCCAAAGATATAAACATTATGAGTATGGCTCATTAAGATTTTGGGTTCATGAACTCATGGTTGAGTCTTTGGAGCAAAAAGAAAGAAAATATAGAACTTTGTCTTTGCAGGTTCACAAACTCCAATAGTATGTTCACGAATTCAAATGTAAAATAAGTTACCGGAAAACTCAAGCCTCAATAGATTCACGAACTCAAGTAGGTAGTAGGTTCATGAACTCAAATAAAAAAGGCTTCAAGAGAATATCTCTTGTACCAGGTTCACGAACTTAGATGAAAAAAATCTTCAGGTTATTTCTCTTATATTAGTTTCGCGAACTCAAATGATAATATAGCTTAAGAGAAATTTTTCTTCTTTGGGTTCGCCATATCACCGTAATATGTCCACGAACTCAAAAGACAAAGTTCTCAGAGAAAACCTCTACAATGGGTTCGTGAACTCATCGTAATAGGTTCATGAACTGAAATACCTTACTTGCCTTTGATTTTGTGTTTTATAAGTTTCCGATTCACAATCTCAATTTTTGAGTTCGTGAACTCAAGTGAATAAAAAATTATTAGTAATGAACTACCAAAATAAAATCTTACTAACTGAATAATAAAAATTTCCAAGTCTTAAATTTTCAATAACACTTGTGCTTTTCTCTCAAGTTTAGTTTGAAGTTCTACAAGCAAGTGCTTAGAAATCGAACACATCACTAGACTTAACAAGAAGCTAATCCGTGATATGATCTTCTTTGGATTATGATCAAATACTAATCCACGACTTTTACTATGATTGATATATAGATAGAAGGAAAACGAGTTTAATAGAAAAATGACTAGAATACGTTACTTACCTCCATAAGCTTTTTAAAATTGATGTCTTCATGTAATCTTCAATTCGTCATTCGCATTGAGTAATTGGAAAATCCTAAGACTCTACTACCTAATTTATTCCAAACCGAAGCTAACTTTAGTAGACTGATATTAAAAACATTTTTGGAAACTAAAAGAAGACAATATACTTGACATACCAAGGTATGAAGGTTCAACCGAGCATTCGCTCAAACACATGTCATCATGAAAGGCTTTATAAGCTGATTTGAGAGAAAAGAATCTTTTAGATCTAGGCTTCCATATAAGGTAATACTGACCATTAAAAAGAATCCTAATATGCAAGAATTTTCCACATGAACACTATTAAAATGAGACTTTATCACTTGCCTTTTCCAATTAATATTTTGTATTAGTATCAATTAGCTGAGACACAAACATAATTTATAAGAGAACAATTAAGTACTAAGAGTGGTGGGATATTGCGAGGACCGGAAAATTATGCCTCGGGCACCAAGACGTGCATGACGAAACTCCCTAATGCGCCACAGGTAACATAGTGATCGGACTATAAAGATTCACCTCTCACCAGATAAATACACTTGATTTGGCTTAGCAAGCATAATGCCTTGAACGTGGTTTCCCTACGAAGCTCCTCGCTGAAAAAGCGGGGGGTCTAACAACACCACCCAATATTTCGCTTAACAATCTGTATGGACTAACTCCGAAATACTTTGCTAGAGAGTCAACTAGACAGTCAGACTCAATATAGATAAAAGTATCTCAAGGAGTTAATATCTCTCTCTTGATTTGATTTTTACTCAAGCTAAAAACAATAGCGAGTCTTTATCAAATACAAGGAATAACTTGGATGGTACCAAAGACCAATGTCCAAGTGTTAATCAATGAAATCAACAACCACAAGGTCGGATCTCTAATCGATTAAACTTTAACGCACAACCTGTATTATTTCAATTATAAAGATAAACAATATAATGCGGAAAATGAAATAAGATAGACACCAGAAATTTTGTTAACGAGGAAACCGCAAATGCAAAAAAACCCCAGGACCTAGTCCAGATTGAATACACACTGTATTAAGCCGCTACAGACACTAGCCTACTCCAAACTAACTTCAAACTGGACTATAGTTGAACCCCAATCAGTCTCCCACTAATTCAAGGTACAGTTGTACTCCTATGCCTCTGATCCCGCAGGATACTGCGCACTTGATTCCCCTAGCTGATCTCACCCACAACCAAGAGTTGTTGCAACCCAAAATCGCAGACTTGATAATAAACAAATCTGTCTCACACAAAAAAGTCTATCAAAGGATAAATCTGTCTCCCACAGAAAAACCCTAGGTTTTTGTTCCGTCTTAAGATATGAAATCAAGGTGAATAGGAACCAATTGATAATCCGGTCTTATATTCCCGAAGAACAACCTAGATTAATCAATCACCTCTCAACAATCTTACTTGAATACACAAGAGGACGTCGAGGAATCACAAACAGTGAGACGAAGATGTTTGTGACTTCTTTATCTTGCCTATCGGAGAACTCTCATGATCTCAAGCCAATCAAAGATTGTACTCGTACGATAGAAGATGCAAGATCAGATCACACAACTACGATAAAAGTAGTATCGGTCTGGCTTCACAATCCCAATGAAGTCTTTAAGTCGTTAACCTGGTTTTAGAGAAAAAAACAAATATTAGAGGAGAATCAACTCTAGCGAGCGCACTAGTATCACACACACGTGCGGGGATTGGTTTTTCCCAATGCTAGATGTCTCATATATATAGTCCTCAAATCAGGGTTTTGCCTTAGTTACAAAGCAATCAATATTCACCGTTAGATGAAAACCTGATTTAGATTCAAGCTAATATTTCTCAACCGTTAGATCGAAAACTTAGCTTGTCACACACACTTGAATTATACATTTACAGGGTTTGTGAAAATCGTGCCCAAACGTGTACGTGTATGTTGATTCAACATAGTAACCCAAAAAGTCAACCATATGAGCATTTCATATTAACCTTGTTCTTCTTCACCATAACTAGTTCAATTGACTCAAATGAACTAGTTAGAGAGTTGTTCAATTGCTATGAGATCTTATGTAACTACACAAGACACAATTGAAACAAAGATGATTCGACTCGATTGAATCGGCTCATGAACTTTATAGACACGGTTTGCATACCGCATTCCTTAGTAATTTAAGTTTCATGTTCAGAGCACATCTTTAGATCATAACCCACTCAAGTACGCAAACAAGTTCGCGGACTTAAGACAACCGGCAGAGTTTTCCAAACTCAGCAGAAAATCTCGGCAAGGAGACTTCCGCCAGTTCGCGGACTAGGTTCGTGGACTGAGTTCGCGGACTAAACACGCAAACGAGTTTTTGAAAAATCCAGCAGAAATTCTCGGCAAGAGAACTTCCGTCAGTTCGCGGACTGAGTTCGCGGACTTGGCAAAGCCAATTCCTCCGGTTTCTCTCAATCAACAAAGTTCGCAAACTTCCAATTAAGAAATAGGACTTATTATGCACATATGTGTTTCCACACAATGCTTATATCCATCATTGGTTATATAGACCTAAACTCTCATTCCAACTATTGAAACATTCTTAGAGGACGTTATGTAGTTGTTACAATATTTCTCGTCAAAGCGATTTTCAAAGTGATTGAAACAATATGACTTTCGTCATTAGGTGAAGATAAACCCGATCAAAGCGAAACGCTTTACCAACACATGATTTCGAGATATAGATAGGCGAGATATACTCGGCTCAAAATATCAAATGTGTATGATCCAGTCTATATAGCATACGACTTTTGTCTCATAAGAAGTAGGAGATAGAAGAGATAGACTTTTGACTGATAAAAAGTTCAAGTCTCCACATACCTTTTTGTTGATGAAGTTCCACGGTTTCTTGAGTAGATCTTCGTCGTTGTATGATGAATCGCCATGAAGTCCTTGAGCTCAACTACACTTTTCTATCCTAGTCCGAGACTTGCTATGTAGACTAGAAATCAAGACTCATAGTTTTGATCACTAACATTGACAAACATGCTTGAGATAGCAACGCATGCGAGGTCGATCGAGCTATGCTCTACCACTCGCCGTCCCAACTTTTCCTTATTCTGCGAAGGGTGAAAGGACATAAAGGCTACTAATTTGCATGCATCACTGACTTCCGAGTCTTTTCCAGGAATATTGCATGCCTTGGACTTGTACATATGCCATTGAAAGCCTATTCCCAGCTTCCTTACTTCGCTTCGGCTTTGAGGCGCTGAAAGCATGCACCGATATTGCTCGTGCCAAGGGTGCATCTGTCAGGATCATGCCATCCTTGTCTTGCATCATTCTTGTGATGCAAGTAGCTTATGTAAACTCCCCTAACTTCCATACATGTTTATCTTCCTTTCCTGACCATGACCGATTCACAATTGGTGCATGCCTACCTCGTGTTTCAAGGCCAAAGCCCATCAAATACTAGTACATATAGGACAAAGAGTCATTCACAAATGATGCATAAGAGTGTGCATCATTGACCCTTTCTTCAGATTCCTTCGGATGCATCATAGTGGTGCATTATTGGTTTAGCAAAGCAACATCAATGCATATGCATCATGAATCTCTCTCGAGTAAGTAATGCATCATATATGATTTACTGGCCAGGATTTATAGCTTAAGGATGCATCTCCACTTAGTGCGCCTTCAACACCTCTTCTCCATATACGTCTTATTAACATTTTTACAACTATAAAATGGGGAGATGATGATCATATACCAAGTCCACCTGCTTTCATGACAACGAGTTCCGATAATTGCACCATAGAGGTGTAATTTAGTTTCTTACCTGATTCTCAATTTGAGAATTGCACCATAATGGTGCAATTCTGCTTTTGACCAGCATCCAACTAATTCGATGCACCACCGTGGTACAATTTATGTTTTGGGCCAACATGCCCTGAACACGCAACACAAGTATGAGATGAATCTACATCTCATTCAATATCACATCTTTGAGCAACACGTCACCCGAAAAAATACGGGTATTACAGATATGATGCAGATCAAAAGTGTTAAAAAGACGAATATTATTCAACAGTATACAAATCAAACAGATAACCGATAAATTGGGTATAAATAAGATAAATTGCTCATACCTCAAATTATTGACGACTATGGCGAACGATCCAGACCTCGCGACTTCGGAGAATTACGGTTATGGATAATATGATTATTTAGACCTTATGGTAAACCTGACTTTAAACAAAGTTTAACTAAAGAAATTTTTTATTAATTGAAAAATTATTTTGATTTCTCGTTTTTGGAGATCCTTATATAGATAACTCCATCTACCTAAACCTATTAAAAACCTAAAAACTTATTTCCTAAAGTATCTACCATCTTTGAGCAACTTTGATAAATTGTTAAAAGTATTAAAATAAACTTGGGTTTCTAAAATTACCCTAAATAATAAATTCAAATATTAACTATTTTTCTACTAAAAATATCATTAATAAATATAAATAATTATAATAACAAAATAATAGATTTGTTTTCCATGATTCTCCCTCCATCAGAATAGATGGAACCCATCTTTCATACATGTATACTCTCCCCATTACATACTTTCAACAACCTTGTACAAACTCGTTTCCAAATCCAAGAGCCAATAGCAGACCGACAATTAGTAAAAGGATTGAGTTATGAAAATATTTACCTCATAGCCCTTTGAACCTATAAAGCATATTCCCTCAAAGCTTTTATTCAATTGTTTGTCTATTAGATTTTCGTACCAACTATATTTTTTTGAGCTACTTTCTCTCATTTTGTTAGATAAATGCCATTGTTACGTTTTTTTATTCCACCAAAACCTCATCTTGGTGGAATTCATTTTATCAGTCAGCTTCCTTGGAACGAGAAATACAACCATATGGTGAATAAATAGACTACCAAGAGAAGATTGATCTAATACTGTTTTATCAGATTGGTTGAGGAATTTGGCCTTCTAATTTTCTAGTTTGTCACTGTACTTGTCAATGACAGAGATAATAAATTGGATTTTACGCCTTTGGAGGAGCAAAGGAACACCTAGACATATTATCATTTAGCTTCTTGATGTTTAAGTTGTTTGAAATGTCTTTATTAGCCTGATTACTAACTCCATAGTTAAAAGCCAAAACCAAATGTTTAAAAATTAACTGACTAGCCTAAGAATCTGTTAAATTCATCAATGACTCTAACAAGATAATATATTTATTTTCCATAATTCTCCCTTCATCAGGATAGATGGAATCCATCTTTCAGACATGGATACTCTCCCCATTACCTACTAGCAACAACCTTGTACAAACCCATTTTCAAATCCAAGAGCCAATGGCAGACAAACAATCAGTAAAAGGCGTTATGAAAATATTTACCTCTTAGGCTTTGAACCTATAAAGCATCTTACCTCAAAGCTTTTATTCAATTGGTTGTCTATTAGATCTTAATACCAACAAATTTTTTTTTGGAGCTACTTTCTCTCATTCTGTCAGATAAATGCCCTTGTTACCCTTTTTCTTATTCCACCAGAACCTCATCTGGGTGGAATTCATTTTATCAGTCAGCTTCTTTGGAATGAGAAATACAACCATATGGTGAGTAGAAAGACTACCAAGAGCAGATTGATCTAATACTGTTTTATCAGATTGGTTGAGGAATTTGGCCCTCCAATTTTCTAGTTTGAAGGAGCAAAGGGATACCTAGACATATTATCATTTAGCTTCTTGATGTTTAAGTTGTTGTAAATGTCTTTCTTAGCCTGATTACTAACTCCAGAACTAAAACCCAAAATCATATGTTTGAAAATTAACTGACGGCTTGAGAATTTGCTAAATTCATCAATGACTCTAACAAGATGTAAAAAAAAAGTGAGAATTATGAGGGAATTAATGTTTGTTGGCCTTAATGCCACGAATGAGATTATACTGTTCAGCTTTAAGCATAGCTCTAGAAAAACATTCGATGCACATAATAAAGAGCTAAGAAGAGAAGGGGTCTCACTGTCTTAGAACTGTCTGGGAGGTGATGATCAATACAAACTACTTTTTTCTTACTTATTTTCACTCTATCAGTTTCCTTTGTTATAAAGATTTTATTGTTATTCGTTAGGGGCGCTTTTCACTGTTACTGATAAGCTTGACATATCCCACCCCACAACAAGTTCTATATATTTTATCATCACAAATGTCTATGCCATATCTTCAATCCATTTTAGCTTCACGACTTGTGGTTCTGCAGATACTGATTGATTCCTAGTAGTGGAAGTCAAACTTTTACTAATAACAGATCGAACTGGAGTTGGCAGAGTATATTGATAAGAATAAGTGGAAGCAAAGCGAGCCCTTGCTCTAGGTTGGTAAAGTGCACAAAGTATTTCCAAGGGAAGTCTCGAGCTCTAAAAAAGTATTTTGAATCAGATGAATGGATATAGTTCATTCCAAAATGGAGGAATTGACTGCAGAGTTCGTGGAAGTGAAGACTTGGAGTGTAAAATCCCATCTATACGTACTCAATATTACGATTCAAGAACTGGGATCTAGAGCTCAAAGAAAGAAGACTTGACTCAGGAGTTGATCTGTACAATCTCTACAAGTTGCTCTATATATCTATTCCAAGGTTTATAATGCATTTCTACTCCCCGTACAGTAAACCTATGCAAACAAGAATTGAATTTCTACGTTACAAAGGACCGAGCAGATGCTCCAGCCGGCAGCTCATCTGTTGATGAGGGTTGGAAGGGCCTATCGGTGATTGGATCACTGATACTCCTTCAAAACGAATTTAATCATTAGTCTAGTGGTTTTAAGTGCCTTATTCTGATTGATAGAGGCAAATAACTTAATATATGAACAAATAAAGAGTTTTTATCTATCAAGAAGGCAATCTTGCATATCATGTTTCTCCCGAATTCACTACTACAACTCGGGGTCAACTACAACGGACTACGTTCTTGTCGTTCATGTTTTACGACACAGTTCTAATCTTCGAGATAAAAGAGTTACAAATAGCTTCAAGTCTGGCCTACTATGGTTTCCACTCGCTAAAAATCTTTTTGAAGAGATCTTGTGTCATATAGAACCAATAATAATCTGATATAGGATTTCCTCCAGGACACATATTTTATTTGAAAGCCTTCCTCTGTACTCAAGTCTAGCCTTAACAGTCATCTCTTCTTGTAATTTGGATCGGGGAATTCATGGAGGAAATTGAGTTTTAAATTTCCATAAACTGCACGATTATACAACCAAAAGGAATATGCAACGTCCAAAATCATTCCAAGCGCTGCTAATATGGCTACTAAGCTATTTCTTTGGAAAGCTCCAACTAAGATGGGGAATTCCCCGATAAAGCTGCTAGTACCTAGTGAACTCATATTGGCCAAAGTGGAAGAGAAGAATACAGTATTATTAGGATGATCAACTATCATTAGTATACCGTCTGGGAAATTTGGAAGGCGACATTAGTATAGTGGATTTTTATGGCAAAATGTACGTTGCATGTCTTGTGTGCGTATTATATACACTAGAACACCGCTACCACGGTGGGGAGGGCCGACCGAAGAAAAAGGAAACACTGCTGAAATTGGACTGTAAAAGAAAATTTGTGCCTAAAGTGAAAGCATCACTTTTCCTGAAACGGAGGGAGTACATCGTTTTATTAGTTGCAATGGAAAATTAATTGATGCATAAACCAAAATATGGCTACATAATATGTTATGCATCCTTTGTGATGGTTTGCATAATGGCTATGAAATCAATTTTTGAAAATTGTGTCTAAGATGATAAACGCCTCCAAATTTTTCGTAAAAAAATTAAATTTGATATTGTTGTTTGTACTCATCATTGTGTAGATATCTTTAAAACGTTTCCAACGAGATAAAATTTGTAAAATTCGGATTTTTAGATATGTTATATTCTAGTTTGCTAGTCAATGAATTATAATACGATTTGATTCTTATACCTAATTACCCTTCCTATTTGGTTTATTTACGAAAATGTTTTATACCTATTTGCCCTTCCTCTTCGGTTTATTTACGAAAATGTCTACCTATTTGCCCTTCCTCTTCGGTTTGTTTACGAAAATGTCTAAAGGAAATAAAAAAAAATTTGATTCAGAGGGCATTTTTGGTTTTTCGGCCCGGACAATTTCCAATCTTTTTGTGTCAATTGATCACTTATACATTTTACAAAAAGATGACCATATAGAAGGTAATCCCTCTTTCGCTTCGCTCGGTCGGCCCAATAAACTAAATACAAGTATCTTGATAACGAACAAAGCAAAATGAACAACGATGAATTGGCAAGGGAAGAGAAGAAAAAGAAATGGCAAAAGATTAACTCACAAGAGGAACTTGGAAACGGGAGAACCCTCTTTTACTCTTGTTTTTTTTTCTTTCCCTGTGCTTCTTAGTAGCTAGTAAAATTATACAGTGTACTTGTTTATAAGTAAATATAAGATGAATTTTGTTGTAACTTCTAACTATCAATTATCGTCTCTGGAAGTTCAAAAACTTGATACCGTATGCAAACACAAAAAAGAATAGGAGAACGAATCCGAGGTGTCCCAACGCAACATACCCTAAGAAGTTATATTCAAAGCCAAGGTTATCCTTCAAAAAATCTTGTAACATTATTTTTTCTGCTTGTCCTGGTATGTCAAGAGGGGTATTCTTGTCGCCCACTTGAGATGTCACAAGGCCGTAGAGTGTCCATGAAACTGGAGAAGCCCAGTAGTACCATCTCCACCATACAGGTATTTGCTGCAGAAGTTAAACGAGAATGTTAGATTTGGGTCAAGACAAGAAGTGTGGAGTTAGTTTTATACAGCGTAATATTTAGTATCTGGAGATAACGTACCGGTCTAGGAATAAGGAAGCCTGCAAACAAATTCCATAAGGTGTAGATAAACGACATAACAATGGCAGCCATTTGGTACCCTGGAGTAAGTGCTACCATCATCATTCCACACATAGTGAAATAGACGAAGCACATGAATATGAAGTAGTAGAACCATATGAATTTATGCAGTTGCCATTCGAATCCGATCATCGAGTATATGAGAAGAGTATAAACAAGTGTTTGAATCGCCACATAAATAATCTCAATTGCCACCTGGAGAACAATAGATATGAAAGAACGCCATAAGTTTCTTTTATGTTGATTACTGTGCGAGAAGAAATTCGTAAGAATCTCTATTACCTGAGAAAATGCATATGCTAGTGATGAATACATTCCTGCTGCTCTCTCGCGATAAAATACTGTTCTCTCAATTGACACGACAGACTGCACTGATGATGCATTGGTGGCTCCAAGGAACATAACAGCAGCATACATAGCCCCCAATAGATTGAGCAGGTCCTGTTGTTTGCCCCTATTACACAAAAAGGGTACGCAAATGGTGAGATAAAAAGCTCATTTTAGATCCCAATGAAAAAAGTTGATAGAATAGGACTTACGTCTGTCTGCCTTTGTCCCAAAAGATAACACCAAATAGAAAACCAAACATAAATGTCATTAGGAATCGAACGGAGTTGTATTGTGGGTTCCTCCAGTATGACCAGTGTTGTTTCCGAAAACAAGCGATGCATTGAGTAGGAAAACCTTGCGAGTATTTGGTAGGGAAATGAAGATCTTCAGAACCTGGCACTGGAGAACTTAGCTCATTGATAAGTTCTTGAGTCCTTCTGTAGCAGAAAAAATAACAGCATGAATACCAAATCAGAGAAATGCCAAAAAGATAAGAGATTATTTGTATTCCCTATTCTACTTACTGATAAAGAGTTGAATTGGCATAAGCTTGTGCAAAATCTACTTTGAGTTGTGTCTCAACTGAAGGTGCGGTAACTTCCAACATCCACGTAGCAGGATTGCAACCATCTTTGATCTTCGGAACCCCTGAAATGGACTGTAAGAGATTTAAATATGTATTTAGAAACTCCAGTTTATGCAAACATTTCTATGGCATCTCTGAAAAACAAATTATTGAGAACAAAAATAATTTTTACTTCAAAGTATTCTATAAGCTTGTAGGAGTGGCGACCAAGAGGTCCACCATAGATTACTTGTCCTCCTCTTTTCATCAATAGCAACTGTGAGCAACATTTTGCAATGTTAGAAGCACCACAACGGCACGATAAACAGATGAAAATAGAGTAATTTAGAAAGCATAGTTACAAAAGAAAGAAAAGAGGCATGCCTCGTCAAAAGCTTCAAAAATATCTACACTCGGTTGGTGAATTGTGCAAACAACTGTTCTTCCTGTGTCAACTGTATTTCTCACTGTCCGCATAACAATGGCTGCAGCTCTAGCATCAAGGCCTGATGTTGGCTCATCCATGAAGATGATGGATGGGTTAGCAACTAACTCTACAGCTACAGTGAGCCTCTTCCTTTGCTCAGTCGACAGGCCATTAACTCCTGGAAGACCGACTATGGCATTCCTTACAGGATCAAGCTCAACCAACTCCATAACTTCCTCAACAAACATCTATGATAACACATTTAAAATTAAAAAAGAAAAATCAACATCGCTTAGGCAGATTCCGTAGCGACTAAAGATGCAAAGAAAGTTAGACTCCAACATCTATATTATGTACCTGTCGTTTTTCCCTTTTTACTTCCGGAGAAAGTCGTAACCAGGCTGAATACAAGATGGATTCATAAACAGTAACGTTCGGCGAATGAATATCATTCTGTTCACAGTAACCGCTAACTCTAGCAAATGTTTCTTGAATTTTAGGATAACCAGATATATTAATTGTTCCTTCAATGTAGCCACCAGTCTTTCTTCCTGCAAGCACATCCATAAGCGTGGTCTTTCCTGCACCACTGATGCCAACTAATGCTGTTAGAATACCTGGTCTAAATGCACCACTAACATCTCGTAGCAATTGGAGGCGGTTATCTTCTATTCCTTGTTTCTTCATTTCCTGAATTTAAAAATAAAAATCATCACTCTGAGATATCTAAGCTTTCTGAATAAACATAATTTCATTTTCTGATACTTTGGGACATGACTTACTGCTGGCATATCCACACTGTAATTGACGTGATTGAAGGAAATTGAAAGAGGCTGGAAAGGTAAAACCATTCCTCTTCGAGGTGAGTGGTCTGCCACACTAATACTTGAGTTCCTAGTATGTGGAGCCTTTTTTACTGCCATGCCAACACCTTCAACAATTGAAACAGCATAAGACAACAAAAAATTATGATCGGTGTACTTAAACGAAGGAAGCCATACGAGAGAAGTATGTAAGGTCTATCTAACCTTCAACAGATACTGAATTGATTTCTGGGGAAGTCAATTTATGTTTCCCAGTTGAGGATAACTTCTGGTTGCTCCTCACCTCATCACTTTCCCCCATGGTAGTTCTAGAATCAACTGAAGCTGCAGTATAGTACCCATGAAAGATTCAAAATCAATTTTGACTATTGATCTCATTTTCCATGGCAAAAGCTGAGTGTACGAAGAAAATGGCAAAGCGATGTCTTACGGGTCAAATATGTCAATGCTGCAAGGAAGCACACGTTAAAGAGAAGAGAAAATCCGACCAGTGCTCCAATACATATCCAATACCAGTATTCTTCTGCAAACATTCCTCTGGACTTCAGAAGCATTTTTCCGACTGTTGTGTCAGGACTGTTAGGGTGAGCAGGGTCATTGATGGGCTGTCGTAGAGAAAAAAGCATTATCAAGAATGTAAAGAAGTCGTGCACCAAAAATGTAAGCATGTCACTTCAGATTATCTTACCATGTTCCATCTGTCATCAAGAAATTCATTGATGGCTATTGCATTCTGTCCATACATCATTGGAGAGACATAATAGCCCCATATCATCCATGGCGGAATGTCATCTGAATCCAGAGAGAACTGGTTACTCATAATAACACCAAGGCATCTAGTTTTAAACCAACTCTAATAACCATTAAATGTTCTGGAACAGAAAGTTTATTAGCCAACCTTTGGATATAATGAACCCTCCAAGCACAAAAACAACAAGCATGGTAAAGGTACCCATAGTGTTAGCAATGACCATAGTTCTTCCAGCTGCAGCAATGAACCGAAAGAGACTGAGAGCCATTTGATGCACACAGAAGAACGCCAAAAACTGGCGGAAGAACCTAGATCGACCATTAACTTGTCAAATGGAGATTCTTTTAAGTGGCATCAAGCTCAAGGGAGAAGCATGCAAGTATACGTTAGTTATTGAGATCAGAAACAGTAAACCGAGTTACCTGGTTATATCAGGGGCAAACCCAATTGTATAGTAGGTAAGAATGACCCAGATTCCCGATTCCAGTGCTGAGACCGGAACTCTAAGGAGCCAAATAGGTAATCCAAATGCCCACGCAGGATAGAATAGGAAATCCCTCTGCTTGAAGAAAACCGGAAGCCTGCTAACCGTCATTGCCATCTCACCCATCCCATTAAAAATCACATTAATCAAACTAAAAAACAATGCTCCATAATACTTTCCTCCATCAGAAATTTGGCTATGCTTCATTTCTGTTCTCAAGAATACTGTCATTGTGATCAGTGACATGATTGTGATCTGCATAGTTTTGAACACGTATATAAATGAGTTCCGCTTCATGAGCAACCACTCCCTCGAGAAACATGCCTTAAAGAGTTCCCAGTTAGAGATACCATACTTCTCTGTCACCAATGCAGCTGGATGGGATTTCTTTTTATTGTAAGGAGCACTAAGACTACTTTGAAGCTCTTGACCAAGGTGAAACAAATGGTATGAGTTTACAAAATCAGATGGTGAAACATATCCGTAAGGTTGGTTCTTGTCAAACCAGTATTGTTCTTGGTCTTTCCTGGATGTCACCTCCTGCAGATAATCTGCAATTCCTTTTCTTTCTGGACATTTGAAACCCATATATTCGAAGAACTCAAGAATGTTCTCTCGTGGACCTTGGTAGACGATATGACCCTCTGAAATTAAAATGATATCATCGAAAAGTTCGAATGTCTCTGGAGCAGGTTGCAGAAGAGAGATGATCATGGTTACGTCCATAATATGAACCATCTGTCTCATGCATCTAACGATCTGGAATGTCGTAGAACTGTCAAGCCCAGTTGATATTTCATCCATAAACAAGGCTTTTGCTGGTCCGGCTAACATCTCTCCTACAATCAGAAGAACCAGTACTGGTTGTCAACAATGTTGGCTAGTAGCTAGTAGGCCCCAGAACAGATTTAAAGAACTTTAACTACCAGACACTACAAATGTCAAAATCTATCATTGTTCCAATTTCTAACATTGATAAAATATCTTTAGATATAGCTCTAAGTTTCATTATATGTCCTGCGCTTTACACAACAGCGATACGTACCTGTCGTCAGACGTTTCTTTTGGCCACCTGAAATTCCCCTTATCATATCGTTACCCACCATAATGTCCTCACAAATGTCTAGCCCAAGGATCTGTTCAAAAATTAATTAATTCCAAGTTAGATTTTCCAATTCTATTTGTCTTCCTGGAACTAGCAGCTTAATGTGGAGGAAACGAACCTTGACTACATAGTCTGTCACTAGACTAGTTTTCTGGCCTCCCATTGCAGTAGCTTTCATGAATGCATCAATCTGAGGATCAGGTTCTATTCCTGTTTCTTGCTCACGCTTAGACAGTTCTGCTAGAATTTCATATCTAGTTCCAACACCCAAGCAACGCCCAGAAAAATCTAATGTCTCTCTAACTGTCATCTCTCCATGGTGAAGATCATCTTGGCTGATATAAGCACATGTTCTCTGGGGGACAAATTCTGTAAACTCATGTCCGCAGTATGTAATTTTCCCAGATACCTGCCGAAATCATCATTGTCGAGTGTCAGCTTTCACCAGACAAGAACTACTAGCACACACTTCTCTTGTAATTAAGAAAGTCAAAAACATATTTTGAGAGAAGAAATAATTCATACCCTAAGCTCCATATCATGCTTCCCTGAAAGCCCTTGC
The DNA here is from genome assembly GCF_003573695.1 of Papaver somniferum. NCBI lineage: Eukaryota > Viridiplantae > Streptophyta > Magnoliopsida > Ranunculales > Papaveraceae > Papaver > Papaver somniferum. The sequence continues at coordinate 45,721,306 of NC_039366.1, forward strand.
AACAATGTTGTTTTCCCAGAGCCTGGAGGTCCAAGTAGCAGTGTCATCCTTATGAATAAAACAAACAACTAATCAGTAGCAAAAAGCAACCAGAGAAAACCAGGATCATAGAGCGTATCCATTGCCAAGGTATATATTCTTCATTAACATACCTTGATGGTCCAACTATTCCACTCACATTTCGGAGTATCTTGTTTATCGGCTTTTTTGATGGCACTAGCCAAACGAGTCCTAAAAATGCCTGCTGACAACAGTAGACTGAATTAGATACAAAAGTTTTTGCATTTCTAACTCTCAATTATTATTTGAATTATTAGCATTTGGCGATCCATTGGCACGGCGAAGAAGTTCTACCAGCCAGCTTCAAAAGAAATCATTCCAGACATCAATGTCCGGCCATTATTTTTGAAATCAAGTGATATTATGAAATGAGAAATGCGAAGTCAATCACCTCAACTGCATTCAAGGTGGAATTGAGCAAAGTAGGAAGTGCCCTGCTTCCAACGTAAGCATCTGCTTCAATCGATAGATTTTCGAATCGAACTTCAATCTTAGGAATCTCAATCCCAACCCTGTTTTGCGCAGACTTAATATCAAAAACATTAATTTGCAGAAAATTTAACATAAAGATTCCAGCTATTGAGGTAGATATACAAATACCGATCAGTGCGATCCCTGAGCCGACGAAGAAACCGTTCATTATCTTCTTCCACAACCTTGAGAATACTTTCCATAAGGAGTTTCTTATCTTGGGGTCTTAATTTTGTAATATCAACTTCTCCATTAGTATCCATAGCTTGTACTGTTTTATCAGTTGAAAGCCTCTCTAAAGCAGCCCATTTCAACTCTTCCTCTTCATAATCTTCTCTTCTACTACTTGTATTCCCTTGTTGAAAAACATCTGGTTGATTATGACAACTCCATGCTTCACTAAAACTTGGTTCTCGTCTGTTACTATTTGCCCTTCCTATATTACCATTCTCTTCCCCCATTGATCAACCCTTTCTCACAAATCAAATGTACATTAATCAGCCTCTCTCTGAGGCTCTGTATCTAAAAGGGTGATAACAAGACAAATGTAGATGCTATCAGTGAGTTGTGATCTCTATAAATAAATATAGATAGGTTGATCCTGATGTTGAATATCCATTTTTGTACTTAAAAATCTCACTATCTGTATTAACTAATAATTAAGAGAAGAGAAAAATATATTTTGATTCTATAACAACTATCTGTTTTAAGTAAATAAATGATCTTGATTTATTTATTTAAGATAGAAGCTTCATCGGTTGTTGGTATGGTTTGATTATTGGAGTAAACAACAACCTTCTTCACTCAGCAATACGTTGGAATTTCTATTTTAAAAACCTTACAAGTTTATGCTGTCACCCTTAGATAGACATCCTCCCTAAACTTCAGATTGTAGCGTCATGATATGAGTCACCGAATCATGACCTTAAGCCAGATAGATACAATTATAGCACCGTAAACCGTAAAATGTTGATCGCACGGCAAGAATCCTAATCAACTCTCAGACCATTACATTCATCCCAAAGGTGTGTCCATATAGATCTAATAGTGTGTCTATTTGAAGATTTTTAACTTATGGATGGTGGAATTAAATGTGTATTACATTGTGTAAAACTGCGAGCAACTCCGGAGTTGCAGTTGATTATATACAAAACCTATGTGCATGGCTTCCCGGGCCAGCAGATGAACGGAAAAGCCAGAGTGGGTCATCTCTCCTCTCTGGCCTCCTTTCGCTAGGCCTATCAATCAGTACCAAGAATGAGTCTGAATGTACCCATCAGCACCTACAATGTGTACCGGTTAGCGGGAGAATTGGCAAGTTAGAAACGTCTTCATTATCTGTTTGTCTCTATAGTTTCTGTTTTCTTACACAGAAAAAGAGACAAACTCAACTTTCAAAGATGATACGGAACTAACAAACGCTGACTTTCAAAGATTTGGTGGCTGGAAGATTGGAGTTAGCATGTTGCATGAGTGATACGTTACCCCTGGCTCTTATTCTGGTTATACCTCTGGATGGAAACATTTTCCAAGTCTCAAGTTGAGTTTTGCGTAATAATATGATGACCAGTCACACGGTAGCAACATAACAAAATCTCGGTCGGTGGATATCGTCAGATTATATTGATTAATTAATGACACCCCTCACCCCACGATGATTAACTATAGAAAGGTTCTTTTTGGGTTCTTCTAATAATATTTTGACGTTATAATTTATATCCAGATTTTCGCCCATATTGAAGGCCAGACTTATTAGCTGACAGTCTTCATAATTTGACGAAAGAAACGGAAGAAAGAAACATAGTAAGAGTTTTATATGCCACTGGGAATCAACATCTACTAATCCTAGGTTTAAGGTATATAAAAAAGCCAGTGCCATGCGGACTAGATGTTATCCGGTGGTAACCCGAAAACGCGCTTAAATGATTAGATGTATAACAGTTTAAATTCGAACTTAGGAATTGAGAGCACGCTATTATAAAACAGTTTGATGCAACTTATGTTTGTGTTAAGAAGACTGCTCTAAGATATTGCAGTGTGGAATGTGGATCTTATTGGCCTTCATTGCTTAAAGACTCCCATAATTACTGCGTTATTTGTGAACGCTGCTAGAAATTAGGAGCCATTTCCCGTAGAAACATGATATCCTTGAACGCTATTTTAGTTGTTGAGGTCTTTAATGTGTGGGGTATCGACTTTATGGGTTCGTTCCCTAATTCTTTTGGTAACTTGCACAACAAAATATTCAAATCATAAATCTATAAAAATTAAAAACTCAGTTTATTTAATGTATGTAAGTGGTTTGATTTACCAAAACATCGTATGATTCCGATAATATCCGTTGAATCCCAGGTAGAAATAATATTAATAATATATTTAATAGGAGTTAACTTGTATGCGGGTATCCAAGTTAACAAGACCCAAAGAGAAGAAAGAAAAGAAAATAGAAAAACAACAACCCACCAAGGAGCAACTCAGCACACTCTCAAAGAAAAAAAACTCAAACACAAATTTCAAACAAGAATCTAACTAACATCCTTCACAAACACGAAACTTAAAAGATGCTAAAACTGAAAGCTATTTAGCCTTCAAAATCCCCATTTTCATCTTGAAACGAGCATTTGAAAGCATCAATTTGCTCATCATTATCCGTGCATTAGTCGAAATTTCTCAAACCATCAGCATCCTCAGTCAGAGGTGTTTCCATCTTTGACTGAGATTTTGCATTCTCCAAAAGATTTTATAGATAGATCTCATCAAGGGGTTGTCAGAGATGCCCATCAACTTGTTAGAAGCGATTTGAGAATCTATTTTAACATCGGTAATAGAGAGAGTAATAGACATAACTTCATGATCTTGAGTCAACTTCCCAGAAGACGATGAAACATAATTTGAAAGTAAGATTGAATTATTTCCAATAAATTTCTTCTTCTTCTTTTTTCCAGACAGTAATCTAACTCAAATCTCTTTGAGCTGGGAGAATCGTCTCTGAAATCTCCCGCCCATTAGAAGTAGATGTCACACTTGGAGTTGAAAACTCATCTTCTTGTAGAAACTATATTTGGGCATTCTCTCCCTCGCGAATCTAAGGTCGCTTCCGAAGCAATAACAACTGCACTTGGTGACTCTGAACTACAATCATCTGAATCTATGCAATCCTCCGGCATCACTTACTCAATATTATCATCTTCCATTCTTTATTTTCTTGATTATTCCTCCCTAATCTCCACATTAGTAAATTCCTCTTTTGCGGCTAGAATGTTGTAAGGATTTAAATAACAAATTGGCACTTGAAGAGTTATAGTGCCCTTTAGGATATAGATTTTCTTCCTTCTAATAAAAAGGCTATTTATCCTCTAGAACCCTATGGGATTGATGTTGATGGTGCAGTTGAAAAAATGTACTCATTTTTGATAATAACGTAGAGCTTTGTGAGAGGAACATATCCCAAAAATATTATTTTTGAATCCGTTACCGTTAAATTTTTATGAAAAAAATGGTGTCCAAAGTGTGGGACAATATTAGATAGAAAATGTGAGTGGATGCTCCCTCTTATAATCTTTGGATGCTTAGAAAGAAAATAAAAATAAAAAGTCCATGGACTACATATTATAATTTGTAGCATCAGGAATAAGATGCCTAGTTAAAAGACGACGTACAGTTGAAAGCAAACATGATGGTGGTTCGCTGGGTTATGTTGCTAAAACATTCATCACCTGATTTGCCTTACTCTTATAGCAAAAGTGAAACTCGTTATACCAGAAATTAGACTATCTTTACATGATATTAAAATATCTTTTATTAATGTTGGTTTATGATTTATGATGAAAGAGATATCTTTCTTGTGGTTTATTTTCATCTCCACTTTGTTAAGTCTCTGAGGTTTATCCCAAAGTATTGCTTCCTCAAATACCATAGTCACAACTTTAGTGCCTCCTTGACCTTTCCTTGTCTGGATATTTGCTTCCCTGAAATTTTCAAATCAATAAAACATGATAAGTTGATTGGTAGTAATGTTTGTAAGAGCATATCTCGGTTGAACCCGCCAAGCATTTGTATGTCAAGTCTAGTTGTCATATTTTGATATAAAAAATCAAAGTCGCTTGATTAGATTATTATAGTCAACTTTGTTAGGTTAGACTATGAAGTTTAGAAATGTTGAGACATACAAGTATTACTCTGAAGACCTGAAGATTCTGAAGACATATCAACATCAACAAAGACATCATCCTTCTACTTGAGGTTAAAAATACAATATTTAATTTATTTTCATTTCTATCTATGTTACTTTTAAGTCATTTAAATTGAAAACATAACATGCGAAGTTATATATATATATATATAACTCTAGTATTAAAGACTTGATCATCTTATTATGATCAAAATGTCAAGGAAGAATATATAAGTTGTATCACAACTTAGGTATACTGAATTATGAATTATAACGCATATCGTTTGAACTTTCTAATTACGACATAGACATAATCTCTGTAACTTCTTACTAGATTGTGTAATGAACTTAGGATTTAAGGAAACTATGTTTGGCTACATGAGTTTAAGGAAGTAGACTTACAAAACTTGTTTCATAGTTGAAAGAAATCGATGGATTTGTAGTCAGGTTCCTATTGGGGATCTATAGCAGGACCCATCCCTATTGAGGATCTATAGTAGGACCGATCCCCATGGAAAAATCGATTTTCGATCTCACGTACACTTTAGGGTTTGTATGATTTTGGAAGTTGGGTTTGCAAAATATGAAAAATCAATATGTCGATATTGTGAGTAATTTGAACATGTATATAAATCTTATGTTTTATTGTTCAAAGATATATCCTTGATACTCAAGGTGAGATCCCAAACCGAAATATTTGAGAATTTTCTAGTGAGATTTTCGAGTGTATATGTTTTATTTTTCTAGCAAGTAAAACATATATGTGAAAGATATATTAGTAAAGTATACTTTTATACCAACTAATATTGAGTTGTCATCCAAGAGGGATTTCAGTATTACATGTTGGATATTGGCTGTAATTAGAAAAAACCGAAAATTGGTGTTTATTGCATATCTTGAGAATATTTTCGGTTATGCAAATTGCTTGGTGTCCAAACTACCTTGGTCTATAGATAATGAAGTTTGTTCTGTTTACAAACTTATCCTGAGGAAGGCACTTCATTCTGTAGTCACTGTTGTAGCCGACTAATAGTATTACTCGTAATACTATATTGGAGAGGAGAGTAACCTCATTAGGAGAAATCTATTAAGCCCGTAAGCTTAAAGACTTCTGCGGGACCAAGCGTATTGATAGTACCGTTGGTTGGAACTTGGAACTAGAATTTGCATTGTTATTTTGGTTTTTGGTTATTGTTTTTATTGACTAACAGTGGTTGAACCTTAATTGCACCTAGTTTGTTTATTATGAGAACCTTTTCTTCTGATATAAGGTTACTCGAACTAGATCAAGGATCGACATAGAAAAAATCTGTTTTTAAACCTGACGATAGGCTTGTGATCATCCATTGTTAACAGACCCTGTTTTGTACGTGATTGATCACAAGGGAATCAAGTTTGTTTGTGCAGGTACAGAAGAAGACATTGAAGATTGAAGACAAAAAGATTTCTGATTGGTTTCGTATCTTTGTGCTTTAACTTTGTGCACACACTTGAAAGTTTGGAATTCAAATAGCTTTTGTTTATCTTTGATATACATCTTATTTGCTAGTCGATTAGATCGGCAAACTATCATTTGGCGATATTCTTCAGTATCCAAATCCGATAGTTTATATACCTAGATCTGGCTATCTTGAAAATCTAGATCTTGGTAGATCTTACCTAACAAAGGAATTTATTAGATTAAACGGAAGGGCCTTTGTTTAACTCAAATATAATTGATAAGTGCTTAATTTACATGTTTAGAATGTCAATTCCATACTTGTTTTAACTCTAATTCTTGCATATTACTTGTTATTATGATTATTTTCTAGTTTATGTGTCATATCAGGTGAATCATCCCAAGAAGAGTGAAAAGGGAATCAGAAGATCTATAAAGTTAAGTTCTCAAAGATCCAAGTGTCTAAAGCCGAAAGAAGTGGAAGAAGTGCGACGAAAAGGAGTAAAGAAGGTCGAAAACATAAGAAGGACTAGAAGACCAATTTCAACTCATCCAAATTCAGGATTTCTTATCACCATCTTGAAGATAATTCAATCATGAAGTGAACGGTGAAAGAATGAGGTCATTTCGAGTTCAGACGAAGAAGTTACAGCCAAAACAGTCGAGACAAAAGACGGCGATCTACATCACAACTTTCGGTATTGCTTTGGGGATTTTTAGCAATACCGAAAGTAGCCATATTTTGGGAAGAGAAGGTGTATTTTAGACCCCAAAAATCGGTATTGCTTTGGGGAATTCGACAATGCCGACTGAGACAAACCTATTGGGTCCCATTTGACGTGTTTTGACTTCCAAATCAAGGAAACTTGGTCCCAGATGGATTCTAATACCTAGATCTCATGAAAAATATATAATAGGACTTCCACAAAAATTAGAAGGATATCTACACATCTCATGTTATACTTTTTTCTTCATAAATATTCTAGGGTTTACCCCTTTAGGGGGAAACCGGGTAATTGTGTAATCATGAGAAGCAAAAAATTTGTTGGTTGAGGATGAATTCAATGTTCTAAGCATGAAGCTTTATTAATTATACAAGTTATTCAAAGTTCTTATCATCATCGTTTGTTTTCACTATGATTAGGGTTTATGATTGATTAATTAGATTGTTTGGAGTGCATGCTAGATTAATATATTGATCATTCTATTGCTAATAAAGGGTTAGGATATCGGTATAATTGTTGAATAATCCTTACATAAGTAGAAAACGTGAGACTTCGCAGAGGGATTCTGTAGAGAAATCGTGTGTGAATACAACACTAGTAAGTGGACCTTACGCTAAGAGTCTAACTGCTAGGATCAACCTAAGTTCACATAACTTAAAACCTCTGATTGGGTTACACCTTGAGTGCGCTACTACTTGGTGGTTCGGTTGGATAAAACTTGATATGCGAGCGCTTCGGTATCCGGTTACAAGAGGAACTTTGGGGATAGCACTGCTCTAGCTTCTTTCCTACGGTTGGTGATGAATGGTTCTAACGAAGATATATAAGTATACTACTGAGTCAACGTTTGGTAACGACGAAGGACTCCTTGATCATCTTTCTTTTATTTGTTATTCTCTTATTTACTTTAATCCAATCCCCTTTTGTCTTGATTTTGCTAACATAAATAACCTATCAATTACACAGCTCTCTGTGGGAACGATCCTTACTACCGTTATATTACTAGTTAATTAGTGGGAAATATCTTGATTAATTTGTTGCACTTACGACACGTATCAATAATCTCTAATTTACTTCTTGAGATTGCAGAAGGTAGGCGCAGGTATACTGGGGAAACTAGGTAACTGGGGGTGGTTTACTTGGTCTCAACTATACGAGGTTGGTAGTAGTGTTTGTATAGCGGCTTAATTCTGAGAGTATTTAAAATTGGATTAGGTCCCGGGGTAATTCTGCATTTGTGGTTTCCTCGTTAACAAAATTTTGTTGTGTCTCTACTTTTACTTTCCGTAACTATGATTATCGTTTTAGTTATAATTAAAAGTAAATACAATGTACGTCAATCAAACACTTGGGTTTCGCTTTCGATACCTATTTTATATACTAAGTATATACCTTGTTTTCGTTATCATCTTGATAGTATATGTCTGTCTATATATGATCCACAAGGTATCGGACTTTTAGGTTGATATCGAAAATATTTTGGTTTACTTGGTATCCTCTCCATATCAATGGGTATCAGAGCAGGCAAACATGAAAAGATATAACAATCTGTGTTTGGTGCGATTCAATCTACAAGACATGAATCAAAATAAAGGTAATGGAAAACCTAAATGCTCAGTTAATGCATCACAAGAGCTTGGTGAATCACTCATTGGATTTTATTTTAGCAAATGTTTAGAAGGGGCTTGTTCTTCAAGTTTTACTTGATCTTTTGGAAATATGTCCGATTATTCTTAAGATAAGATTAAGTTAAGCCCTGCATTCATGATCAATGATTCAGAATCTGAAAAATCTCTTCTAGAAGATGAAAGATCCATTGATTCCATGAATATAAAAACATCAGAGCTAAAAGAATTAAGCGTAGAATTCCTCTCATGTGCGAAAGAACTTAGTCTTGCACTTGAAAGAGAAGGTAAACTTTTAACCAGTTTAGATTTAAGCAAGTGGAAAATGATCAACTCGTTTTTGATCTATCTTTCTTAAAAGCATGGCTTTTTTCTCACAAGAATACTTATTCAATGAAGATCCAATCTCTTGAAGAGAAACTAAGAAAAAGTATTCATCAGGAAAAAGAGACTGATTGTTTGAGAATTCCAGTAACTGATTATGAGATTAAGACTGTTTCCAAACATGTCAAAAGGTTGGAAGATGAAAACTCCAAGAAATGGTTTGGTTTCATCCCCTCCGGATAAACCTAAGATTCTCTCAAAATATGATGATATGATTGTTTCTTTAAAAAGGAAAAATATTGACATAGATGCACCAAGGGAAAATATTTTTACCTTCAAAAGAGGCTCTTGTTCCACCTGCTCGTATCAAGAAACAGTACAACAACTTTAAACATTATAATGCTCCACAACATTATATGTCGCATCACAAAAGATGTATTTATTGTGGAATTAAGGGTCATGTGTTCGAGAATGTAAACAAATACCCAAGAAATTTTTTAGTTGTTCAAACTCTAAGAAAACAATATCTATCCAACGTTGTTATAATAAACCTGTTACGAGTAAGATCGCTCATAACTCTGGTCCAGCCAGATCTGATGTTTCAAATTGAATAAAATCCTTTAAAGTAAGAAATCAAAAGGATGATTCTCACAAAAGACAAGATAGCATCAAGTATCACAATTCAAATAGGGTATGGAAGTGGGTACCAAAGAAGCTTGTAGAAACGAAAAAAATGAATCTTTTTAAAACCCTAGTTATTCACTACACAAGGTATTACCCTCGTATCTTGATGATAGTCTTTTCTATAATAAGTTTGAAAGTTCATACAAAAGAAATAATGTTCCTAAGAGCATTAACAAGTTCCAACATAATGTAATTGTTATTGAGACTAATACGTCTCCAAATGTTACTTAGCTGCTAAAGAATTGACACTACCTCACTTTGTACTCAAAAGTTTATTTTGGTGAGATCAGTGTATATATATCGCAATAGGTGAAATTTACGAGTTATGGAAGGAATTCTTATAAAGAGGCACTTTTAAATTCGGCCAGATTTGTGTTTCAGTTCCTAATTATTTTAAGCAAGGAATATATTCTCCTTCCAAATCAGTGACCAAATTTTCGGGAGACTACTATTGTCTTGATTCTTTTGAAAAGAGTCTTTCATGGCTCATAGAAATCTTGTCTTTTTCTGAGCAGAGTTATGTATAATTCAAATTATCATGCAAAACTCTATATTAGAGTTTCTGAAAGGTATGAAGAAAAGATCCCTTTCAATTCGTCTTTTTACTCCAATTTTTTTAACTTCAATGGAATCGGAGAAGCTTATTGCAACAATTTCGGTCATCCTCACCCTATTATTGATTATGAAAATGAGTTTCAAAAGATGGTTGTTGAAATGTTCTCTTGATAAATCTCTTCTTGTTCAAGGAAAAATGTTCAAACAACAAGAAATTCTTCTAAAAAGATTAAATGAAGAAGAACCGAATATGATTAAGGTTGAGGAACTTTACTTTGATGAAGGATCTTTCAAAGGAATTTGTAGAATTTTTCATATCAAAATAAGAAGATCACAATACTATGAAGAGATCTAATTAGAAATCCTAAACTATGAATAGACTGATCAATTGTTGATTCATTTCAATATTTTTGTAAAGTTTATTCAAGCTATCAATAAATATGAATGATTAAGTTTCCATTGTAAATCCTTTGAGTTATTCTTTTGATAGTTACGGTTGCATTACTTGTTCTGATTGAGTTTCTCTTGTCTTTGCTTTCGGATTATGATATTTAGTTTCGTTTTTCACTAACCATAATGTTTCAATCTCATAATTTGTTATCTCTTATGATTTTATGACTTTTTAATTTAGCAAGATTTCGGATCCAATCTTTTGGCTTGCTTTATCAAAAGATAATAAGCAGATATCATGTAAACTTATGTGTGAAGTAAGGATTATACTATTATCAATTTATGTTTCATAAGTTACGTATTTAGTATGTATACATATGAGTTTTGGTTTTAGCTTTTTAAATTGGCAGGTAATAGCTAAGATCTTGCCGACCTTTTTCTGGTAAAGGTTATCTCTTTTGTTATTCTTTTGTTTTGAAGGGGAATAACAAACACGGGGGAGAGTTTTATATTGAATTGGTGCTTAAACGCCATATTTATGTGGGGTGGATGGTTTTGGAAATCGAGGGAATAATTATATATTTTGATCTCTTTCTTAATATGAAAACTTCATCGGGTTTGGATCCTAGTTTGTCATATCGAAAAATGAGGTAACGATTTATATTTGTGTTAGTTAATCGGTTTCTTGATAAGATGGCTCATTTAAATTGCATATTCTTGGTTTTACTTAACGATATACGGTACAATTGTATTATGTTGTTACAATTAGTTCCGCTTAAGAAATATGAAGTCAATTCTGATTTTTGTTTTTGCTTAACAAAAGAAGGTTCAATTGCTTTGGTCCAATTGATTCCTGATAAGAAAAATTAAGTTAATTATGATCTTAGTTTAGGCTTATCGAAACAATAAAATAATGAGAGTACCAAGTACACCACAATATTTTCGATATCAACACATAAGTCTAATACCTTGCGTAATCTACTATAGATAGAAACTGTCAAGAAGATAACAACCAAAAGTATATAGCTACTAGTTCGAAACCGAACCTTAACTATAGGAATCATCAACCCAAGTGTATTGGATTAACATACAATGTATTTACTTTTAATTATAACTAAAATAAAAATTATAATTGCGAAAAGTAAAAGTAAAGACAACAAGATTTTGTTAACGAGAAAATCGCAAATGCAGGAAAACCATGGGACCTAGTCCAGCTTTGAATATTCTCATAATTGAGCCGCCATAAAAAGAAACTACCAACTTCGTATAATTGAGACCAAGTAAACTAATCCTAGTTACCTAGTTTTCTCGGTATCTCTGCGCCTAAAACCAATCTGTCTGACATACGTGAATTTTAAGATAGAGTCCAGTATCTTAAGTTGCTTTAGCCTCTCTGATATTAATTTTTGAATGATGTTGTAGTAATGAGGTTCAAACTCTCGGACTTGTGAAGATTAAATTTAAAGATTTAATAAAATTATATACAAAAATATTAACAAAGTTGGCGAGGTATGAGAAAACAACCAAGACATTGATTCCACTATTACACATGAATTAATGATGGTAAATAATCCAAAACTCTAATTATCTTTTAAGTCCTTTATATCTTAACTCACTAATAATCAAGCAAATTCTCAAACATCAATTGTATCCCTTAAGCATAGATTATCTAAACAAAACATAACCTATCTAATTGAATCACAACTGATTAGGAAAATTACGCAAACAATTTAAAACTCTGCAAAAGCAGTGATTGAGTGAATTATAATTAAATATTAGAGAAAATAAAATGGTTACCAATTATTCATGCGTAAATAGCTTCCTCATTGCCTTGGTTGTGGGAGAATTATCCGCTCATCATGTTGGAAACACGCTCAAAAATCATTATTATTGCTCAAAGGGTGTTTACAAATGATGAAAATGGAGAAATAATTTAAAACCGGGTTTGTAACAATTATATTTTTTACAAACCAGAGAACTACGACCCACAGTATGTGTCGCTGATACTGTTGCTCTAAGACCCACAACTTTGTGTCGCAAACGCTGGAAAATAAGTCTGCCTCTGATGTACGACCCACGGTTGTGAGTCGTTGACACTGTTAAAAAACGACTGCTGGTGCAGGTCCGTTCTTCGTGTTCTTCAGTTTTTCATCATCATCAGCAGCAGCAGCAGAAACCGAGTTTGGGAAAACTCTAATTTCTTCTTCTTTGGCTCTCCTCAGCCCCCCAGACTCTCGGCAACGCTTCTCTATGATCCCATCCACCTATTTATACTCCTTAGACTCATTTAATCACGCCATGATTCTCAATATTCTTCATTGAACTCGGGCAGTAAAGAAAATATTTTGGGAATATTTTCTTCCCTGATTTAGCTCCTCACGCGTTTCTACAGCTGCAAAATCTCCTCATTTATCTTTTTCAAGGTCCAAAGTGTTGCTAGAGTCATCATACATGAGCAGAACACGTTTAACTTCTCCAAAACTCATGTAATCCCATGAACTGTCCCTCTCATGCACGTGCTGCCCTGATTTCTTCTCACGGATTTTTCAGCCAAATTTGATCGAAACAAACACTCATACCAGCTTTGTTATGACATATCACGTCTACCCATTAAGTTTCAGCCCTTTAGTCTACCCAGAACTCCTTCAAGAATCGATCGAAAGTTACACAGTTGAGAATAAAATTTTCCCGCCAAAACGAATTTTTGAAGATGGTGTCCCCCTAACCAAACTGGGAGTGCGAATAGCAGGTGCCCAATTGGGGTGCCCCTTATCCAAATTGAGGGTGCCTTTAGTACTTTTCTCCGGGAGTCCAAATAACACTTTTTGAGTAACTTTTTCCACCCAAGTGTATTTCTCCAAAAACACCTACAAACACACAAAGCATCAAAATTAGTACAAAAATCGAGCACTAACAATAGAGACATTGAGTACAATTTAGACACAAAAATGTGTATATCACTCTCTGAATACTTTACGCACTCAACCCTTTAAATCATCTTCTAAACAGTAAAGGACTAATCTATTTTGTAACCACTCTTCTATCTCAGGAAATCATCAGAGATATTTGTGTTGAGCGTGACAAAGACTTTTCTATTAAAAATCAATTGAATTCATTTGTTGGGTTTAGATAATCCAAGATATGGATTAACAAGTTAACCAAATCGAGTCAATCAGAACATCCATATTCAGATAATGAAGAGTACCACCAAATAATAGCTTGTGTATCTAAATAAGACTAGCAATAACAAGTCCATCAATATATAAACTAGATCTAGTTGGATCCCAGACGATCAAGTTTTTGCACGAAGCAAATCACAAAGATAAGAAACCAATAAGAAAAATCTTCTTGTCTTCAAATTTTCAATAGTTTTGTACCTGCATAATAACAAATTTGATTATGACTTATCATCGATCACGCACAAAACATAGTCTGTTAACAATGATGATCACAATTCAATGTCATATTTATAGATAGATATTAACTACCGCTAATCTCTTGAATTTTTATCTAGTTGGAGTGAAATTATGTAAGAAGAGAAGGCTCTCAAGAATAATCAAACTAGGTGCAATCAAGAATCAACAATCTGTTAGTCAATCAAATCAATAATTGAAAACTAAAATAACAATGCAATTCTAGTTTCTCACCAACGGTACTTGTAGACGCTTATTGATCCCAAAGAAGTCTTTTAAACAAGAGGGCGTAAGAGATTTCGCTTAATTAAGTTGCTATCCTCTCCAAGATTGTATTACGAGAACACTGTTAGTCGGCGAATACGAAACGAATTGCGTGCCTCGGGATGGGTTTGTAAGAAAAACAAACTTCACTACTTATAGACCAAGGTAGTTTGGACACCAAGGAATTTCCATGACCAAAAATATTCTTAAGATATGCAATAAAACACCTAAATCCGGTGTTGCCTAATTCCAACCGATATCCAAACGTATAAACGAGATCTTCATGGAAAACTCAATATTAGCTAGTATATTTCCATATATATGTTTTGATTGCTCATAAAACAAAACATATTGATTTCGAAAATCTCAAAAAGATTCTCTACTATTTCGGTTTGGAATCTCACCTTGAGTATCAGGGAATATCTTTGAACAATTAAAAATAAGATTTCAGCACATGTTCAAATTACTCATTATGTCAACATCTTGAACTTTCGTATTTTATAAATCCAGATTCTAAATTACACAAACCATAAAGTGTACGTGACTTAGAGAAATAAGTTTTTCCTATTGGGAGTTCTACCTTGACTCCTAAAACAAGTTATGACCAGTTCCACCTTGAATCCCAATATAGTTAGGGATCGGTTCTACCTTGACTCCCAACATAAGCTTGGATCGGTTCTACCTTGATTTCCTATATAGGTTAGGATCGATCCAACCTTAATATCTTTAATGAAAACCGGACCTTCAATCCTCTTGATTTCCTTTCAACTATGAAATAAGTTTGTAAGTCAAGTTATGCCGAAGACCTCTATTTATAGCCTTCATCGTACTCAGCCGACCAAGGAATTCTATTAGGAATATATTTCCTAAACTAAGAGTATTGCCTAAAACAAAACTCTTCCCTAACTAGGAATTCTGCCTAAACAAGGATTCTTTCATAGAATAGGATTCTCCCACAACCTAGTTTGAGGTTAACTAAGTTCTCTAAAGGAGTACGGATACACATGTATCATGGGTCCCCCTTTTAAGAACTTGAACTCCTGTCAGAGTTAAAAATGAAGGTTGGGGAACTCGAGAGTCCCTTTTTCCTTGTTAAACCACTTGTCCTTGCTAGGAACTGGACCTTTACATCCAATTAGAAAATCTTATTTCTCTCCTTATCGTGTTTTAGTCACTCTTCGCTCTAATATGCAGTCTTCCTTGAGTGGTTCATCTCTATCAAACTATAAGTCTTCTACTCGTGGTAAGATCATAGTGTCGTCACCGTCATCATCTAGTAATGGTGGTTCAAACAACTTCAAGTATTCGGAATTTACAACCAAGTACATTCCTAGATAAGGTGGCAGATCTAGACGAAAGGCATTGTCACCAATCTGATCGAGAATACGAAATGGTCCATACCTCAATGGCTTCAACTTCTTACCTTCCCTCTTCAGTCGTTCCTTACCTAATTTTAACCATACCAAGTCACCAACACCGAAATTACAAGGCACAAGATGCTTGTCATGCTTTGCTTTGTATTTGGCTTGTGACTTCTTTAATTGTGCTTCAACAATTGCATGAATCCGTGATATCTTCTTCAAGAACTTTTGTGCCTTTTGCCGTTCACTTCCTTCCTTTCCCCCCATTAAGGTGTTACTAGAAAATACTAGATCGAAAGGACAGGTGGTAAGTAACCATAGCAAGTCTTCAAAGGAGATTTTCCCGAAGAACTATGAACTGCTTTATTGGATGCAAATTGTAGATATGGTAAACTCTCATCCCAAGTTTTAGGGTGCTTGTAATTATATCCCCTTAACATGTGAACCATAATCCTGTTGACCACTACTGTTTGTCCGTCTGTTTGTGGATGAAAAGATGTACTCTTCTTCAACCTAGTGTCTATCATCTTCCATAAAGAATCCCAAAAGTAACTAAGGAATCGACTATCCCTATCAGATATAATCGAAGTAGGTAACCCAAAATGCTTCAACACATGTTCAAAGAAGAGCTTTGCTGCACCAGCTCCCGTTACCGTCTTTGTACATGGAATTAATGCGATCATCTTGCTGAATCGGTCGACCACAACGAACAAGTAATCATATCCAGACTTGGTCTTTGGTAACCCACCAAGAAATTCCATAGAGATACTCTCCCAAGGTCTTGATGGTACTGCTAATGGTACATATAATCCACGTTTTATGTTTGAAGGCTTAGAAGTGCTACACAACTTATACCCTCAAACTAACTTAGCCACATAATCTTGCATCTTTGGCCAAAAGACATAACGCCAGAGGTTAAGTAGAGTTTTATTCATCCCAAAGTGTTCAGCAACTCGGTAAGTGTGTGTCTCTCTCAACCACTGAAACGATCTTCATCTTATGGCATGCAAAGTAACTGACCTTCTTATAACAATCCATCTCGGAGTTCATACTCGCCTTTCAAACCACTCTTTACACCTTCGAACACCTTCTTGAAGTCTTTACGGGATGCGTATGAATCTGCATACTCTTGAGGAATAATTGGCTGAATTCTCATGGCCACCATTAATGCTCGAACTGGAGGTCGAGATAACATATCTTCCAACTTGTTTGTTACTCCCTTCTTGTACCTAATGAGGATATTGAAAGTCATCAAGTAAGACATCCACTTCATCTGTCGGGCTTGTTGTAGTTTCGTCTGTGCATGTAGATACTCCAAAGGTTTGTGATCTGAATGTACCACTACTTCTTTACCTAAGAGATACACTCACCAATGCTTGATACATTGATATAAAGCATAAAATTCTTTGTCATAAGGTGCATAGTTCTTAATAGCACCTGAAAACAATTCTGAATGATACTCCACTGGTTTACCATCCTCTAACAACACTTCTCCCAATGTATAGTTAGAAGCGTCGGTCTCAACTTCAAAAGTACGCTGTAAGTTAGGCAATGCTAACACCGATGTTCTTAAATCTTCCTTTTTAGTAACTGAAAAGCGTTTTCATGGGTTTGCTGCCATTCAAACTTTGCCTTAGCTCCCGTAAAACCATGTAATGGTCCTGCAATAGTCGAAAATGCCGGATAAACTTACGCAAGTATGTGCAATCCCCTAAGAAACTCCTGATTTAAGTTACAGTACTAGGTCTAGGCCACTTAGTGATCAATTTAACCTTCCTTGGATCAATCTTCCGTTGTCCACCACCAACAATGAATCCGAGATATACCACTCCTCCTTTCCAAACTCACACTTCTTTCCGTTCAACTTCAGCTGGCCTTCATGTAATACTTTAAACACCTTCTCCACGTGAACGGAATGTTCTTCCCAAGTTATGATGTATATTAGGATATCATCCAAGTAAACTATCACAAAATCTTCTATAAAAGGTCGTAACAAATCATTCATCAAACGCATAAACGTCGCTGGAGCGTTTCACAAACCAAAAGGCATCACCAACCATTCGAACAAGCCTTGTTTTGTTTTGAAAGCAGTCTTACATGTATCATCTTCTCGGACTCTCACTTGGTGGTATCCGAATTTGAAATCTAACTTTGTAAAGACTCGAGCTTTTTCCAACTGATCCATCATTTTGTCTATCCTAGGTGGAGGGTAACGATTCTTGATAGTGATCTTGTTCAATAGTCAATACACATACGCCAGCTCGCATCTTGCTTTGGTACTAACAATACCGCAGATCCACAAGGTGAAGCACTTGGCACTATCATTCCTAATTCTAGAAGTTCCTGGACTTGTTTCTTGATCTCATCAGATTACTCTACGGATGCGCGGTAAAGACCTACATTAAGTAGGGAGCTCTCCCCGGTCAACATGATCTCATGCTCCACACTCCGCTTTGGTGGTAATCCCATGACATCTAAAAATAAATCCTTATACTTCAACTTCAACATTTATAGGTCGCATTCTTTTTGTGCAGACAAGACCAGAAAACAAACTCTACTCGGCTTCTCCTCAAGAGAACAAATCACGAGGAGAATGAAATTTGTGCTAGCATTCACCAACCGTTTAGCCTGAGTGGCTGTGATTAAGCTTGCTCCCTCCAGAGGAGAATCTGTATCTCGAATCACAAAACTCTCTCCATTATTGGTGAAGGTGTACCTTTGCTCCCTCCTATGTATAGTTGCATCTCTATCCCATAGGTAAGGACTACCTAGTACTACTTGGCAAACATCTAAAGGTACTACGTCGCATGTAACTTCATCAATGTATGACTCATCAAAATCAAACTTGAATGTACACTTCTCTCCAACCTGTGGCCTCCTTCATTTTGAAGCCACCCTAAAAGATAGGGTTTTGGATGTTTGAAAGTCTTCAAACCCAACTTCTGTACCAAAGAATGTGAAAGTAAATTCTTCTGACTTCCCGGGTCAATAACAGCATCAACCAATGATGTTTTGACTTGCATCTTAACTGTGAAAATTCGCTCCCTAGGATCATCTTTTGAAGGTCTTTCCTTTGCCCCTGTCATAAGAGAGAGCTTTGAGTTGGGTTCAGTTAGTCCTTGGACTTCTATTGGAGTTTGTGCGACTAGTGTTGCCTTCTTGGCTTCTTTTCTCTGCAACCCTTTGGGTTTTAGATGAGGGTTCTTTACCCAACATTTGTCGATAACATGTCCCAATCGTTTGCAATGGGTGCAAGTTAAACCTCTTTGTCACAAGACTTCCCATCTTCTTTTCTCCTTTCACCTCCTTTCACAGTGGTACCTCCAGATTTTCCCTTAGTATTTCCCTTTGAGTCAGATTTCTTAAGCATGCCTTCAATAACATTAGCTTTTATACTTGTTTCAGCAATATTATCAACTGAAAACATCTTCAACTCCTTCCGTATATACTCATGGAACCCGAAAATATACTTCATATAAATAGGATGATCTTCCAAGTCTAAATCCAAAACCATAGCTTGATTCTGGAACTCTGATTCTTGCACGATTTAGTTGTATGATTGCTTCAAATTGTACCACTTGAACCATCTCTCCTTAAGGTAGCCAACCGGATAAAATTGTTTCCTTACAACTGCCTTGAATCTTTTCCATGACAATACTCCCTTACCTAGGTTTTGTCTTTGGTAAGCTTTCCACCAGGTTAGATCATGCTTTTGTAGCTTCAATGCCGCGAAAGAAATCTTTTCCTTTGAACCGTATTCAAATAAAGAAAAATACATCTCTAGACGTTCGATCCAATCATCCAATTTTTCTACGTCTACACTTCCATCATAAAGTGGAATATCAACAAGGAAGTCAATTTTCGTCCTCATCTTCTTCCCCTTCTTCTTCTTCGTCCTCTTTTTCCGAAACTTCAGGTGAAGATATAATTTTTTTTTCATCTTCGGCTTGGGTGTATGAGAACGAACACATTCAGTCAATTCTTCAAGGGTGGTTTGAATCGACTTCATGTCTTTTTGTAGCGTAGCCACCTTTTCTTCCATAGTTTGTGGTTCACTGATTAATATTTTTGATTGTCGTTGATTTTTTAGTAAATAGGATTCGAACTCTAAGACTTGTTAAGATTAATTTTAAAGGAATAAAATAGAGAGTTACTGGGTCTAGGATTCGGCCAAACTCATATCAATAGGTTCAATTATTCATTCTCAAACAATTATCGCTCGACAAATAAAACAACATCGACTCTTATTCTTTCCAAGGTAGATTCTCCAAACATTAGTTATAAATCGTAAGCATGGGACATCAAACATCTAAGCAAGCATGACCCATATAATAAAATAATAACTAATTTTTTCAAATCATAATTCTATTTTAATTAAGTGCAAAAGTCAAATAGAAAATAAAACAAATTCACCCATGTATGAAGTCCGGCTTCCTCCGTCGACCTAGTGTTGGGGTCTAGCTTCTCATGATAAAAACACACTCAAAAAATATGATTTATAGCTCAAATGGTATTTTTATTAATAAAACAATGAATCTGCAACGCTGTATAGGCGTTACAGAACAATATTTGTTGCAAACTGAAGCTACTTGTTACAATGGACTGTTACAAAATTTAAGACGCTAGGATGTTGGAAAAATAAGACACTAGAAATAACAACTGCAGTTTGCAGTCTTATTTTCTTCGTGGCTTATTCTTCCTGCAGGTGATGATTCACTCTGCAACCTTCTCTTTTACCCTCAGTCTCTGCCCCAAACTCTCGATATATCTTCTATGAAACACCAGCACTCTTTATATATCTAGCAGAACCTAGAAATATCGCTCAATCACTCCAAAAATTCTTCCATTACTCGACAGTAAAAGAATATATCTTCGAGATATTTTCTTCCCTTTTTTGCCTTCTTCACGCGTCTTTTGTTGGTTGTTAAACTTTCTAAACTTCCTGTGAGAATAAAACCAAGTCTGACAGAATATCTTCTCCCATTAATGCGCAAAATCTTCCAAAGATAAATAACAGAAACCCGTGAATATCTTCCTTGCCATGTTTTGTTCAAAACGATAAAATAGCCTTCCCTTTTTTATTTCAACGCAATTACCACCCCTTTTTAGTGGAAACAGGTCAATCCTAACCAAATCTTGTGAAAAAATCTTATAGAATATCTTCCAAATCTTTTCCAGAGATCTCTCAGCCTTGTGAAGAACTCAGTGAGTATTTTCTTTCCTGTTTATCTTCTCACGCGTAGGATGGAAACCTGCACACTCCCTTCACGTTTAATATTTGTTCAGCAGTAGTAGAACTCACGTAAGTACCAAAAATATTTCCAACAAAATCCCTAATGTAGACTTCCCTGTATTAATCCAAATCCACGTGAATTTCTTTTTTTCTTTGACAGTGAAACTCTTACCAGCCTTGTTTACCCGTAATAGGCCCATAACAATCAAAATAATCAAGAAAGGTCCAATCATCACTCTCCGGTTTTAATCTAGTGAATAACTCCGAGTTCGTTGTTCATCAAATAATTTTCCCGCCAAAAACAAATTCAAACGGGGAAGAAAAGGCTGCTTCTAACCAAAACGCGGGTGCCTTTAGTAGATAGGGGTCCCATGTGGTGTGAATAACAGTTAGGGTGCCCCTTAGTAATTAAGGTGCCCCTTAGCCAACAATGAAAGTCTGAATATCAATTGTCCTCCGGAGGTGCCTTTAACAGTTTTTCGAGTTGATTCTTCTAAAAACGTTTATTTGCCCAAAAACACCTACAAACAAGTTTATTAGTGATAAAATGAGTCCCAACTAATGTATTTATGGGTGAAAATGTGTCACACTTGCGTGTTCATCATTCACTTTGCTTAAGATCATCATCATCTGACTTCGTCATTCTTGATCCCCTTGTTCTCCTAACGTCTTCTACCTTCTCGAGTACCTCACCAAGTTTTATGTATAGAGATTTAGTGAAAACCATAAACCACGGGGATCTACCCTAGAAACGAACCTTGCTCCTGGTACCAACTTGATACGTTTGATCCCTTTACCTTGGTAGCTATTATTATAGAGGCGGAATTCAGAATAATAATAGACGAAAAGACTTAGAAAACAGAGACACAAGAAAGTAGTTCGAAGAAAAATATCTTCTCTAGATTATGAACAAGAAAACGATTACAATTCTCTCTTTGTTACGCTCACAATCTTCTCTAAACAGCAGATCAACCAAACTGTTTGCTAAGCTTGCACAAGTATTTTTCCAAGCTTTCTCTAGGTTTTCTGTATCTAGTATATGTCCTTAGCTATTAGCCAAAGCCCTCTATTTATAGCCTTCATCGTACTCAGCCGACCAAGGACTTCTATTAGGAATCTATTTCCTAAACTAAGAGTATTGCCTAAAACAAAACTCTTCCCTAACTAGGAATTCTGCATAAACAAGGATTCCTGCCTAGAATAGGATTCTCCCTCAACTTAGCTTGAGCTTAACTAAGTTCTCTAAAAGAGTACGGATACACCTGCATCATAAAATGAAGGTTTAAAATCTTACGTGTCATTAAAAAATAAATCTTCCACCTTCTATTGGAGATGTTGTAAATTGTTTTCCTATTATTATTTGTATTTTATTAATGATTATTTTAGTAAAAAAATAATTAATTTTCGTATTTATTAATTAGGGGAATTTTAGGATAATCTAGAAGTTTATTTTAAGAGTTTTAATAAGGTAGGAAAGATGCCTAAAGGTAGTAGATAGGGGAAACTAGTTTTTTTATATTTTTGTTAAGCTTAGGGTTTGGTTAGGGGGAGTTATCTATATAAGGGGATCAAAAAACGAAAATTGAGAGATTTCTTTGATTAATTAAGTTATTTTGTTTTCTTTAAACTTGTTGAGTTTATTGCTTTTTATTTTTAGGATATTTCCGTGAAGATCAACTAATTTCTATCAATTCTACCAAATTTTATCGGTTTCTTATTAATTTTTTATCCGTTGCGACAATTTTATCGATTGTAAACGCTTCGGATCTGCATCAGTTGTTACCAGAGAAAAGTTTATTCTAGGGTTGATAAGATGACATCAAGAGTAATGCTCTTGGTGGGTTCAACCAAGCAATGCTATATCAATCTCCTCTTTTGTCAATTTTAGTGGCAAAACTCTATTACACATGGAGAGTACACGAATTAAAAGCTAGAGATATTACATTAAAAGATAGAGATATTACGTTACATAACATTCTCTTAACTCATTATTTATACGTTTGATTTCAATTTTCAACATCTCATAACTTGCACATATTCATAAATAAATAATACTGTTGACGCATTTGAATAACAAAAAGCTTTACTCCCCCTACAGGAAAGCTAGGTAGATATTCAATCCGAACTTATTTGTTATTCCTCTTTATTAGTATAAAACACTACATCGTTGTTTTGGGATAAAAACTGATTCTGCTGGAAATGGTAAATTTGGGTGTGCCACCGAGAAACGAATCTAAACCCTAAACAAATACACTGCACGGGAGTACTTTAGATTCTAGAAATCAATCTGTACAATCCTGGCTTAAACCAAGAAATGACCGTTCCAGTCTTGCTTCGTTCACAAAGTGAAGGAGAATGATTGATCTTAGGGAGGGAAGCGAAGAAGGTGTTGAGATCAGAATGGTTAATTCTGAAGGTGTGGCTATTTTATGACTTGTATCAGAATATGGAACTGGCTTGCGGAATGTAAGCTATCAGTTCTTGGTGTTTTTCTGGATACTTGTGTTGATAACCAAAACTCTGTTCTTTGTTGAAATAGGTCGAAAACCTATTTATGCAAGTCATGATTGAGCACCCCTGATCTCGTAGGAAGTGGAGACAGTTAAGTATTGGAGAAGTGGAGTCGTGTAAAAAGTGGTGACCATCACGTTTCCATCATGAAGGAAGATTGGTCAGCCTTACACCCACTACTCTCTTACTGCTTATTAACCGTCTGCCCTCTCCTGACACTTTCTCGTAATGGGTGCGTTGCACGCCGCACGCTGTAAACCGCCAGACCAATACCCTAGTAAGCATCCCCCAGTTTGTGACATAATGTCTCGAGTGTTTTCGTGGAAAATATGCAGCAGGTTGCTGAGTGGGTCTTGTGTGCAATACCTAGTTATCTGACCAATCACGCGCAAGCCAGGTGGTGGGTAGTCATGTTTGATGAGCCAAGTCATGAGACTTGCCGCAAAGAATAGCATGTGGCGCTATTAGGTTAAATAACTAAGTTATTTTTGAAGCCGATACTCATAAAATATCGTATGCATTCGATGCATATAAAGCACCGCTTTAAAGCAAGCGGCTCAAAATAATCGATGCATGCAAAGCATCGTTGGATAAAGCCTGTCTTGGTTGGTCGAGGAACCTAATGTCTTAAAAAGAGCATGGCCGACCATTTTCAGGAAACTGTTGGGAGCCATTTATACATGTCAAAGGTAGGCCGGTCGGTGTCTACAGCAGAGTGATGGCTGGCGACTATGGTAACATCTTATTGGTCGCCTAAGATTTAATCTAGGCCGGTCAATTCGGCTGGCGGAGTTGGACGTCCGAGATGATTTGCAGCAGTTAATGACTGCCTTAAAATTCATGTAAGCGGCACGACCAACCCTTTTTGGACGATCGTTTGGGAGCCATATGGGGAGGCCGTGGCTTGGACGGTCGCGGCTTATGGAAGGGGAGTGGCCGTTGATCATGGCCACATCTTGTTTGCCACCTAAAATGGGACTTAGGCCAGCCAATTCATCTGGCGAAGTTGGGCTGCCGAGATGATTTGCGGCAGTTAATGGACGTCGTTGATTTAATTTAGGTTTTATAAAAACCGTTTGGCTAACCTATTTTAGTGCCAATGTTTTTTGGTGTTGGCGCGCGCTGGGAGTTGTTCGATCGGCCAACATAATAGATGGGCCGCTGGTGAACGTATTCGTTCCTTTCACGTTGATTAAGGTCGAATCTAGGCCGGTTAATACGGTTGGCGAAGTTGAGCGGACAAGATTGTTTTGCGGCAGTAATGTAATAGCGCTTAATAGAAATTAGGGTTTTGTAACTCGTGTGGCCAACTGTTTTGGTAACGTTTAGTGGCTCCGCTTGCGAGTTGGAGAGATGCCGATTGGCCTAGGCATTAGTAGGCCTGCCGGTGTGCACGATGGCGCTTGTCCGACCATGTTAGGAGGCGACTAGATTTGATAAATCGACTGGCAAAAACATGTGGTCATTATCGTTTTTGAGACTGACATGGGAAGTCTAGATTAGATTCCTTTAGGAATTAGGCGCATCGACCAACCGACTTCCAACTTTATTTAAAAGTGCGTGTGGCGGGTGTAAAGAGATCTGATTGGTCGATAAGAAAGGAGGCCGTCAAGCAGCAACATGGAGCGTGGCCAGCCGGCCACATGTGGCGCATGTTGAGGTAAATCGGTTGGCCGAATGGCGCGGCCACGCCTCCTCTTGTCGTTGCTCCTACTTGTCGTAGCTCCTTTTTTACTTCTAGTTTTCTGGTTTTTTTGGTAGGACTTTGCTCCTACTAGTCCATGGCGGATTAATTTCCTAGCTTACCTAGGTTTGGTCTCGACCAATAGGGTTCGAGATATTGCGCAAGGGGCAAAAAACCTAATTTTTGCAAATTAGTTAAGCCAAAATTTGAAACTTTGAGCTATCACAAAATTGAAAAATTTTGATAAATTTTGTGTGTTTGACACAAAATTATTTAACTTTATCCTCAGAGAGAAGTTAGCGCGTCTTCTGACTGAGTACTTTCATGCAGACCTTAATTTTGATACTTCGGGAAATTCGTGCTACTCAACTGCGAGTGAACACTAATTGTCATGTCATACCAATATTAAGGGTTCAACCGGGGAACATAACATAGAATAAATACTCGGCAGGCTCCGACATTAGTGAGTAATGCATCTAGGAGCTTATACACTCATTAGGCTCTATACTTGTGAACAATTCATCTAGGAGCTTGAGTTTCAAAATAATATGAAGAGAGACATAGGCACTCATTCACCAGATTTCAATATACTCTTAAAATTCCTTGCGGAATATAGACATATCAAGGTCTACTACTTCTGATGCCGGGTCAGGTAGATATACTTTTACAATTTTCGCTCTATACTAAAAACCACCATCAACATTAAGTCCCCTGCTTAGTACGTAACAGTGACATTTTTGCGGGGTAAGCACTAGATGGTGACATCCGAAAATAAAATTGAAAAGACGAAGCAGGTAGATATTACCAGGAAAATTCTAATGGCCTTCGTAGTAGCGTGTTGCTAGCTCATCTATGGGGGATGAGTGTGGTTCCCCCAGCCATCTATTCCCGTTCATGGAGAAAGAAGGAATCCTTCTTCTGTTCGAACTCTAGAAACTCCGTTCGTATAAAAATGGGTATCGACCCTCATTTGTTTTTTTTTTGCTCGTCCGGCTCCGTGCTTTCGTTTCCGGCTCTTCTTCATCACCGTCAGCAGTTCCATCACAAGCGTGCCAATTGTTTGCGGCAAGGTAAGTTCATCTTGTCTTCGTATTTTAGATTTGAGTGTAATATCCATGAGTAGTTAATCAAACTTGGATATTTAGATCGGTGTAAATGACGTTCCTTGTTAGCAGCGGCAGACCAAGCATCAATGGCAACAAAGCAATCTCCAATAGTTATAATCAGCAGCAAGGCGAGCCAGAAGAACTTAAGGTAGGTGCTCTTTTGCGCATGTAGCCACCCAACAGTACCATCGATCTTCTCCAGAATGTGTAATAAGGTTCTGACTCCGGAAGAATGAGTATCTAACCTCCCCAGTGGATTTAAAAATTTACCAAACTCCATTGCACTCCTGAGATGGATGGATGAAATATATGTTCGACAGTGATCATGTCAGGGCTAATCTTGGAGAGTGTAGCTGCGTTGTTGATCCATCCTTGACTTTAAGTTATTTGGTGCTTGGACTGCTGAGCCGCAATTAAAATGTTCTTTGAACTGCTGAGCATTGACCGGAATGAAATTGTGTTTATTCTGGCTCTTTAGCTTACAGGCTTATTCTTTCCCTTATGATTGCGATGATAATATGTTGTGGATGCTTGTATGGTCAAAATCTTCCGGAGCCGTCGGGTGAAGTAGACGAGCTGAGAGGCGTTACGTCGCCGACATGTTGCTATCAAGTCTTCAAGTACTTCGTTCCAAGCAACATCCTTTGAACCATCTTCTGAATCTTGGACTGTTGTATGGAGTGGGATGCGATGAGCAGTCCCCAGTTACACTTCTGTTTGGTCACTAGAGTAGATCCGATGGCATGGCCGGATATGTGAATATATCTCTGCAGCGTGCTTTTGGAGGGCAAGAAATCCTCATTGAAAAAGCGGGGGTCTAACATCACCACCCAATATTTCAATTAGCAATCTGTATGGACTAACTCCGAAACACTTTGTTAGAGAATCAACTAGACAGTCAGACTCAATCTAGATAGAAAGTATCTCAAGGAGTTATTATCTCAATCTCTCGATTTGATCTTTACTCAAGTAAATAGAAATCTGCGAGTCTTTATCAAAGAGAGATAACTTGGACGGTACCAAAGATCAATGTCCAAGGATCAATCAACTACAATCAACAACAAAGGTTGGATTAGAGAAGTTGATGATCACGAATGCACAACCTGTATTATTTAAAATATATAAAATATAATGCGGAAAAGAAATAACACAGACACCAGAAATTTTGTTAACGAGGAAACCGCAAATGAAAAAAAACCCCGGGGCCTAGTCCAGATTGAATACACACTGTATTAAGCCGCTACAGACACTATCCTACTACAAACTAACTTCGGAATGGACTATAGTTGAACCCCTATCAATCTCCCACTGATACAAGGTACAATTGTACTCCTACGCCTCTGATCCCAGCAGGATACTGCGCACTTGATTCCCTTAGCTGATCTCACCCACAACCAAGAGTTGTTGTAACCCAAAATCATAGACTTGATAATAAACAGATCTGTCTCACACAGAAAAGTCTATAAAAGGATAAATCTGTCTCCCACAGATAAACCCTAGGTTTTGTTCCGTCTTTAGATATAAAATCAAGGTAACAGGAACCAATTGATAATCTGGTCTTATATTCCTGAAGAACAGCCTAGATTAATCAATCACCTCTCTACAATCCTTTCTGACTACACAGGCGGATTGTCGAGGAATCACAAACAGTGAGACGAAGATGTTTGTGACTTCTTTATCTTGCCTAGTGGAGAACTCTCACGATATCAAGCCAATCAATCGATTGTACTCGTACGATAGAAGATGCAAGATCAGATCACACAACTACGATAAAGTAGTATCGGTCTGGCTTCACAATCCCAATGAAGTCTTTAAGTCGTTAACCTGATTTTAGAGAAGAAAATCAAAGGTTAATGGAGATCGACTCTAGCGGGCGCACTAGTAGCACACACACGTGTGGGGATTAGTTTTGCACAATGCTACATGTCTCCTTTATATAACCTTCAAATCAGGGTTTTGCGTTAGTTACAAAGCAATCCATATTCACCGTTAGATGAAAACCTGATTTAGATTCAAGCTAATATTTCTCAATTGCTATGAGATCTTATGTAACTACACAAGACACAATTAAAGCAAAGATGATTCGATTCGATTGAATCGGCTCATGAACATTATAGCCACGGTAGACTTGGGTCCGGTTCCGAGTCCTTAAGTTGGACCCATTAGCAACTTAGGACCCGACGGGTAATTACCCGATTGGACCCGAATCTAAACGGGTCCAAACGGGTAATACCCGTTGGGTACCCGCGGGTATCGGGTACCTGTTTATTCATACTTTTATTCATATTTTTGCTAGTTTTAACTTTGATATTTTACTCGTTTTAAATTTTTCTCTTACATTTAATCTTTATTTAGTACATTAATAAGAAATAATAATAAATTTTATAAAATTTATTTAAATCCAAGCCAAAAAGAGACAAATATTAAG
Organism: Papaver somniferum; assembly: GCF_003573695.1. NCBI lineage: Eukaryota > Viridiplantae > Streptophyta > Magnoliopsida > Ranunculales > Papaveraceae > Papaver > Papaver somniferum. The sequence goes on from NC_039366.1 coordinate 45,749,749, forward strand.
TTTTTGAGGTTTTTCTAATAGTTTTCTTAAGATCCAATGGGTACCCGGGACCGGCGGGTACCCGGGTATTTAAACGGGTCCGGTTCTGGGTCCACAAGTGTAGGAACCGGACCCGGAACCGTTAGGACCCGGATCCGACCTTTATAAGTAGGGTCCGGATCCGGGCCTAGTGATACTCGGGAGGATCCGGACCCGTTGACACCCCTAATAGTAACCCAAAAGGTTAACCATATGAGCATTTCATATTAACCTTGTTCTTCTTCACCATAACTAGTTCAATTGACTCAAATGAACTAGTTACGGAGTTGTTCAATTGCTATGAGATCTTATGTAACTACACAAAACACAATTGAAGCAAAGATGATTCGATTGAATCGACTCATGAACATTATAGCCACGGTTTGCATAAAGCATTCCTTAGTAATTTAATGTTTCATGTTCAGAGCACATCTTTAGATCATAACCTCTTAAGTTCACAAACAAGTTCGCAGGCTTAAGTTAATCGGTTGAGTTTTCCAAACTCAGCAGAAATTCTCGGAAAGAGAACTTCCGCCAGTTCGCGGACTAAGCACACAAACGAGTATTTGGAAAATCCCAGCAGAAATTCTCGGTCGAGAACTTCCGACAGTTCGCGGACTGAGTCTGCGAACTAGGTTCACGGACTTGGCAAGCCAATTCCACAATCCTCCCGATTTCTCTTGATCAACAAAGTTCGAAAACTTCGGTTCAAGGAATACATGGTTATGTTATCTAAACTCTCATTTCAATCATTGAGATATTCTCAGAGGACGCTATGTAGCCGTTATTCAAAGACCGATTCACGTCAGAGCAATTCTTAAAGTGATTGAAACTATTCATGACTTTCGTCACTAGGTGAAGATAAACTTGATCAAAGCGAAACGGTTTACCAACACACGATTTCGAGATAAAAGATAAACAATGAATGCTCAGCTCGAAATGTCAAATGTGTATGATCTAGTCTATATAACATACGAGTTTTGTCTCATAAGAAGTAGGAGATAGAAGAGATAGACTTTTGAGTGATAGATAAGTTCAAGTCTCCACATACCTTTTTGTTGATGAAGTTCCATGGTTCCTTGTATAGATCTTCGTCGTTGTATGATGAATCGCCATGAAGTCCTTGAGCTCAACTAAACTTTTCTATTCTAGTCCGAGACTTAGCTATGTAGGCTAGAAATCAAGACTTATAGTTTTGATCACTAACATTGACAAACATGCTTGAGATAGCAACGCATGCGAGGTTGACCGAGCTATGCTCTAACAGTCTCCCCCTTTGTCAATTTTAGTGACAAAACTATTAATACATATGGAATACAAAAAAGATAAACTTTAGTGGCTCCTATTCCATAGTCTAATCTTCAACGTTCCTTGAAATCTTCGTCCTTCCAAGTACTCCAATGATCCCAAAGGTTGTAAGTTTAGCACCATCGTTGTTGAATATCCGCAGCTATAACAATGAGAGAATCGAGATTCTCGATCATTATTATACAGTGTCATAGTATTATTATATAACATCAAAGTCCAATTGTATCACGACTTTAACAATAATACTACGGTGATATGTATCACTCCCCCTTAGTCAATACTCCATCTCGATCATGGAAATCACTCCCCCTTACACAGTGATCCGAAAACCATATGTATTTGTAGTGTGAACTACAATATTTCTCCCCCTTTTTGTCAATAAAATTGGCAAAGGTACAAGAATGGGATCATAATGAAATTTCCACAAGAGACATTTCATGACCAAAATAAAAATACATACCAACTTAATTTAGATGCAATCTAATAGCCGAAGCTAACAACATTCATCAAGGAGTTTTAAGATACAAGATCACCCCTATGAAATTCCACAGCCGCACTCCCCGCAAGATATTACCATTAGGCACAAGTTCAAAAAAACTCTCCCCCATTTGATGTCATTCCCGAGAGAACAACAAGAACGACCTTAGTTTCGAAAGAAAAGAATGATTTTTTATTGGACACCAAAAACCATAGGAAAGATTTTCTATATCCAAAGCTCAACCAAATTAATCACAAGTAATCCCATGATTAATTCAATTGGAATACGCAACTAAATCAAACCACAAAAGTGATCAATTTAATTGAAAGTGCTCAACATAAGTAAACTCACGGAGCTACGACTAAGTCAATCACATGGAGATGACTAACTTAACCGTTCAAATACTCAACATAAGGAAAACCTTACGAAATAAATGACTACATTAACCAAAGAACATGATAGTGTAGTCTTTCATATACTCAACACAAGAACTTGTGGAATATATGAAAACTCAACTAGATTAATTAAAAGAGAACCTATCAACAGCCTAAAAACCCCACGCCATCTCTCACTTCACGTCGAGAGTTGCGGTAACCTCCCCTCTCATTGGCCGGTGAACAAAACCCTCGCTCCTGATTGGCTGAAAAACAACTTGTACCCCCTACATTTCGTGGCCGTTAATTTTTAATTGAATTGCCTCGATCTGACGCTCCAGATCGAGTGATAGCTTAGCAGATTCTTACGCCGCGTTTGCATGATTTTAATAAAATCCAAGCCTTCGGATTAACCAAAAATAAGATACCATATATAGCAAAATCTAAAAAATCTACAAAAATCTTTGGAAAAAATGAAAAAAAAAAACTTTGGGGAAATCTGAAAATTTCCATATTAAAATTCTTACGCCATATTTATAAACCGTCAAATCTACATGATAGATTTGCGAAGGAATTTTTAAGTAAACATGTCAAATTTGTGACAGGCGAAATGCTAAAAATAGATTTCTTAAAATCAAAATTGATAAATGCTTTTGTAATGGGTCCAGATCGTCTGTGCCACTGCTTGGGTGTGCCCTATGTGCCACACCAATAGAAACACGGTATTTTCTCTTGGATTTGTAATATCTTCTTTAACTAATTAATTATCTTTCCTAATCGATTAGTGTTGTATAAATAGAAAATCTATTTAGTTAGTCATGGTTAATGAGAGGAATGATGTGGCGTGTTTCTATTGGTATGGCACATAAGGCACACACAAGCAGTGACACAGACGATCTCGACCCTTTTGTAATATGTATATACGAAAATAATAATAATAGAAAAAAAAAAGATCTTTTGTCAGATATATCTTTGTAAACAAATCTATCATTAAATCAGATTATTTTCTTTCCATTTCTTTTCGATATACTTAAAGAAACAACTTCTTATGCCAAATTCAGCTTCGTTCATTGGCAACTTATGCCAAATTTATCGTAAAAAATATGTTTATTCAACAAAAAAAGAATTGGAAAATTTCGTGGTGACCAAAGTTACGAGGCACGACCGCACGAGGGTATATATTTTCCTTTGTAATTCTGCATGATTGAATTTTTAGTTTTCCTTCGGATCGTTGATTTTGAATCTGCGAACCATTCGCTTCTTCTCTTTTCTCACAACACAAAACCCTAATATTCACTCACCACAACGACAGAGCTGTACGGTCATTTTCTGTGTTTGATTGTTATGTATTTGTTGGTGATTTATTTTGTTTTGATTTTGTAGGTGAAGAGATACTGGTTCGAACCCGAAAAATGGGTATTTCATCTGACTTGGTTTGTTTTACCTCTCTTCGATTTATGTTATCTACATGCGAGCTGTTATTTTGTCATAGTGATTTATCATCTCTATTTGTTTCGATTCTTATTATTTGATTTTCAAATATTTGTTGATGTATCTAGATATATATTTTACTTTCAAATTATAAACGACCATAAATTAAGATTTGAGTTTACAGTTTACAGTTAGTGGAACAAAGACGAGATCAACATTATATATGCAATAATAGCGTTTGGTATGGGTTAATTGACTTTTGCACTAATTTGGTTAGCAGTAGCTCATATCTATATCATTTGTTTAATTATGGATTTTGCAGGTGTCAACAAACCGCATCCATCTCTGTTGAAGGTTACTGATCTTGAAGAAGATGATTTCTTCATTCATTAAAATTAGGTAGATTAAGGTACGGTTTCTTAGTCTCCGGTTCATAGTTTTTCCTCATATTTGTAGGTGGTGTCCATGTCATGGTTAAATGCTGATACGATATGTACCATATGCTTTAATGCGGGGAGTTTCTTTTATCTCCATATATTAATTCTGTTACCTTTGTTTTTTCTAGACCGAGATATGTATGTTTTTAATTAAGGCTGATAGTGGAAGATGTTCAGTTCATAATTATGATTGATAAAATTTTATAATATATCTGGTAGCATGTGGTATTCTTTTTGTGACAGCCTTAGTTGGTCAAAGACTGAAATACTGGTCTCAATGTATAGCACATTTGATAAATACATGGGGTAATTAATTCTTTCCTTTCCACCCGATTGATACTCACTCTGCGATCGGAACAGAGTAGCAACTGTAAATTTGTTTGTATTTTGGGATCATAGTAGTATTTGCATGGCTTTTTGTGTTATGTCATATCTGGATTTTGGAACTATTTGTTGCATGCCTACGGAGACTGGCGACTCCATTGAGTTTGTGATGAATTGTTCAACAACTGCAGAAAAGAAAAAGATTGCGAAAGCCGAGTCAGAGATGCAATACCAATACTCTGTGATTGCAGTAAGCAGTGATGAGGTACGGGTCAATGTGGTTGACATGGTTTATATTGACAAGTTAAAGAATTCAGTTGTTTCCATTTAATGATTTTACATGGGATTCTCTGTATTTTGGTATATGTATGATCAGAAAGGAAACAATTTGAGATAAAGCCTAATAATGATGATTAATTGTTGATAACAAAAAATTATTGTTGGAAAACAACTTAGTATAATGTTTTGCACTTTAAAACTCATCTTATGATTGTCTTAATTTAAAACTCATCTTATGAAGGTGCTTGACAACGGTAGTGGGACGCTGCACATAAGGTCTATCACTGGTGTTATTGTTATATCAACTAATTAGTAAGTGTTAGTTGTTTCTCCAAGGATTCCTCCTAAAAAGATTTTATCAGACGTGCAAAATATGTTCAATATTTTTTAGACAAAAAATATGGTAACAATTAAACATGGTTATCTATAAAGATATTGATTATAGATCGGCCAATATTGTTTCCAACATTGGAATTTTGTTGTTCTACACGCTGCAATTTTCAATAGGGTTTTTGTTGATTTTTTAAAACTTGGTATCTCTATACATAGTCCGAATGAATGCATGCCAATGGCGGCCTGACTTTTGTTTTTGGGGTTCTTTTTTTTCCTTTGTATGCTGCATTTTTATTTTTTTTTCGTTTCTGAACCGTGGTTGTCGTTTGTTTTGCAAGTATCCTTGGCAGTGTAATACGAAAACAGATCGGGTGATTCTTTGTTATCACGCTTTAAAGTTTGTTGGTGTCGAAAATAGGTAGGGTTCTGTCATGTGATAAAAATCGGTAATTATTTCAATAATCCCTGATTTAATATTTTTTTGGATATTCAGTAATTTTTATTTGTGCATGATCGGCGTATAGCTGCTTACGTTATTTTTTTATTATTTTTTTGGGGGTTGTGGTTGTCGTGATTGTTGTTTGTTTGTAGGTATTGTGGAAACTGTTGTTCTCTCTTTCATAAGGTTATTTTCTTACTGATGATCAAAGTTCTTAGCTTAAGTTGTTTTTATTCTGTGATAAACACTAATTTTTTCTGTAATACGTAATTTTTTTCTATTTTGCAATTTGTTCTCTCTTTTGTAGACTTATGAGCGCTACATTTAAAGGAAAAATAAGCTGGCTGGTGTTTTTTTCCTTTTGAAGTGGCCTTAACGTTTTGATTTTAGTCTTTAGAGTTAAGAGCCTTACCCGACTCTCCCATCTCTTCTTTCCCCTGCTCTCTCTATTTTTCTAACTCTACAGATTTCTCTATTTTTCTTAATCTACAGATTACAGTCCCTAATTCCGTCAATGGAGTAGCATACCAGGTATAAACAATAATTGTTCTTAGGGTTGAAGATTTTTTGTGGAGATTCCTTTTGCTTTTTTTGCTGTGTAATTGGTGCTTTGACATCCATGATTGTCTTTTCTAATGCTTCACCAAATGGTGTTTATTAATTGACGTTTTATGATATTGATGAGCCTTTTCTCTCTTAATTATTTGGAGCTAAGTTTTTTGTTGCAAGATTTGATTTCAATTAAAATTTGAGTGCTGCATTTCGATTGTATTCTTTGACATTAACTAATATTTGTTTTTTCTAAATTCTTCTTGAAATTTTTGTTTGAATCTTTTGAACTTTCTCTATTTTAACTTTCTACTGCTGCTTTAGTATTGGCAGGGTAAACTTCCAGCCATCAAGATAGTGGTGGAAGCAGGCAAGCAGCTGCCGGAAAGGTTGTCCGAGGTATAGGAGCAGGGACATGATGATGAGGTTCTTTGAGAAAAATGTTTCTGTCACTTCATGAAATCAAGGTATGTAGAAATAGCTATGCATTTGAGCTACTATTAATCTTGCTCAGATTTAGTAGATTTGTATATTTGTAGAAGAAACTAATAAATTTCCAAGGTTCTTTAAATACTTAATTTTTCTTTTACAAATTTTGAGGGCCTGGATACTGACATTTGCAATATCATTATGGTGAAGATTATATTTTTTTGGTGTTTTTTTTAGGGTGTTTTTTTTTTTTTTTACTTTGACAGACAATGTACAGAATTGGTGTATTAACCAATTAGTATAAAGTAGAAATTGTGGCTTAGTAGAAACTTGAACTAGGACTAATGCAAGTCCAATTTCTTGAACTATCTCATAATGGACGGTTCTTTATATGGGCAAACCTTTAGGACTTCGGCAGAAGTTGCCTGTTATCATCAAAGAATTTGGTCTTAAGTTTTAGCCTACTCACTTACATGTTCCGCAGGCATTCCGTCTTCACCTCAAAGGGGTAAATCTCAATGGGATTTTTACAATGGACACGTTGATACACATACATCATAGCCGGTGTGAATGAGAAGCATCTTCTACGCTTCGTCAAGTCAAAGCTTATAAAAGAACCTGATGAGGTACTCTAGTCAAAGCTTATAAAAGAACCTGATGAGGTACTCTATTTGTACATGTTTTTTTATCCAGTATCTTAGAGCATCCACAGTGGGCGAGTAAACCTATTTATTTGGTAAAAAAGTAAGACACAGTGGGACGGACTATCGACTAAAACCCAGACTATAACCAAATCGCAGACTATATTTGGTTTGGGACCAAGACTAAACGCAAATATAGTCGAGCGGTCGTATAGTGCACGCCCCACACCAGACGTACATAAAGTCCACGCCCCACACCAGGCGTGCTTTATACCTCCGCCCCATATTTTTTTTTCTTTTTCTTTAGTGTGGGGCGTGGTTTATACCTCCGCCCCATTCCTTTTTTGTTCCTCTTTATAGTGGGGCGAGCTTTATACCTCAGTCCCATTTTTTGTTTTGCTTTTTTTTTCCCTTCATTTTTGGAATCTCCCCCCATCCGGCGAACGTATAGTCCACGCCCCATCCCAGGCGAATGTATAGTGTACGCTCCACCAAATTTAGTCTTCTACCCCTAGCGTCACACACCAGACTAATCTCAAATTTGGTCGTTTTTTTTTAGTCTTTGATCTTTGATTATACTCGCACCACTGCAGTTGCTCTTAATAAACCTCTCTTTGATCGATCACCCTGCTAACTTTTCTCTCTTTGTATAACTTTGCACTTAACTAGTCAACTTACCTTTCAACTGCCTTTATTGCATTAATGATGCAGGTTGTCACATTCCGGGATGTATACAGGGGAACGTTACGGTGTTAGTGAGGCATGTATATCAGATCTTCTTTCGCCAAGTGAAGTGTCATATATGTCCGACTTTTACCAAGATGGATTCTAGAGGTTTGTCCCTTACACCTTTAGCTGTTGGATTTTCTGTACACAAATGCGAAGGATTTTAAGTGATATCACGCGGATTATTAGAGAAAACAATAAAATGTACAACCTTAATAATATGGCCTCCCGACTGTATTTTTTTAGAAAATTCAATTAATATCTTATTTACTATTAAATACATTGGAAGCTGAAACGCAGGTTTCAAAAACCCGCCCCTTGCAATTCCAAGCTTGTAACGCCGGGTCTATGTTCTGATAATAGATTAGCACCAAACCCATTGCTATGACTTTCTAAAACAAACCTTGGAAATGCACAAATATGAGGGAGGTCTGCATTTTTTTTTTGAGGAGCCTATGATGGAGTTGCGATCGATACATCATTTAAACATACGTGATTCGGGTCCAAGGGCATAACTCATTGTTATTCCATCAACTCCATTAGGGAGGAGTCATGGGTTCAATCCCTCACTGTAAAGGTTTGTATTTAATTTAGTTGTATAGAGAGTTTGGTGGGGTTGGGTCTGGTAGTAGGGCCAGTCCTACCTGATGGATTTGGGTAGGGATCTGGGTTCGGTTTTAGCCTAGCCAAAAAGCGAGAGAAAAAAACAAACATGATTCTGTTACCCAAAAATCTGAACCAACAACGTAGCACGTTGGAGAATTGGAAGAATCCCACATTCAATGATTTTTCAACCGACATATAATGAGTTGCAAAGTTTGTAAAAAAAATAGGGTTCAAGCTAATGTTTTATTGATTGTTCTTGGTTAAAATGTCTCACAAAACCATACCCTATAAATCATCGAAGGAGAATTTGTTTCTGTGATGATTTGCACATAACATAAAACATCTTCCTCTTATTCTTAGATATTTTTCAAGTGGCACATGTTATCCAATATAATGATGCGGGTATATGATATGTGATTGTTTATGGTGCCCATAAATTAACTCAATGAAATTAAGTTTAAGTATTTACTTTTTATATACGGGTACCCAACTCTCACCTCATAATGCACGAAATCAAGGAATAATTTGTGAGTGAACATATCTTTAACAAAATCATTCACCAGTTTAACGGTTTTTCATTTTTTAGCGTTGTGGAAACTTATTGCAGGTCTATGGAATGCTTTTGAGAAACTTAAAGGTGGGGCTATCCAAAAAGGAGTGTAAAAGAAGTGCACTTAGAGATACTGAATAAATAGCTCCACATGCCCCTAGAAAAAGAGGTTGAACAAAATGCTAAGTCCCGAGAAATAATAATAAAAGGCCAAATCAATCATCTGTTAATTTTATCATTTGAAATCATGTTCAGGTTATTCGGGTTTTGGTTGGTTGCTTATTTGTTAAATATCTTTGATGTTGGATTCATTTTTTTTAAACATACATAACAAACTAATGATTATGTGCTATTTTAATTTTTTTAGTTGGGCATCTGACAATAAATATCTATTCTTCTTGCACAAATGCACTTTTGCATAGTATTAGTTAGTGGGAAAAATGATGTAGAAAACCGTAAAATTTTATAAATCATATTCAATTGCATAACAAGATATACTCCCTCCGTACCTATTATATAGGCGGAATTTTAAATTTTCTTTGTACCGATAGATAGGCGGAGTCCTATTTTCAAGATGAATCTCATAAATACCCTTATTTATTGTACATAGAAAATTGTGTTAGTAATAAGACAAAGGGTAAAATAAGAAAAAACATGAAAAATTAAAAATTCAAGGTAATTTTCTTAATCTAGGAGAATTTGTCTCTCCGCCTATATATGTGGTATGGAGGGAGTAATTTTTTTTTTTAGAAAACCGTAATTTTACAAATCATATTTGCGATGATTTTCGTGTGACCGTGATTTAAAATTCAGGTTTTACGGTAAAATTAACATTTTTGATTTGCTTTGTTCTTTCATACTTTTACTATGAATGAGAAGATTTACTATTTCTTAGTGCACAAGTGTAATTATAATGAGAATATTTATTTTGATTATTATATTATATTACATACATAAATTAGATATCTCAACAATAATATTGAATATCCAAGGATATCAAACTTTTTTATTAATTATAAAAATAATATATTAATCAAGATTTTTTTTAAATGTTCCAAAAGCATTTGGGCTACGGGGGGGGGGGGGGGGAACGCCACACCAATCGACGCCCCGGTGCGTAGCACGGGTTACACACTAGTAATTAATCTAATTGGAATACAAACAGCCAAACTAATCACCGAAGTAATCAATTTAATTATTTTGGGTGCAACATAAGAGAACTTATGGAACCCCGACTAAATTCATCATAGAATATGACAACCTTAACCGTACATGTACTCAACATAAGAAAGAAAACTTATGGAGTACTAACTAAATAATCAAACTAGTTGATTAATTTAGTTCCTAATGCTCGACATATAACATCTTATGGAACAACCAACAAAGTCAAGGTAAATCGACTTGGTTGTAAGGTGCTCAACATAAGACACGCAATGGAGCCTTCAGGGTAAAACATAATAAAATGGATCAATGAAGATCAATACCGTGGATAACATACAATTATCTATTCTATTTTCCATCATAACAACATAATAGACTTTATCCTTGCAGAACAAAAGATTTTATCCTATTTTCCATCAAATACATGATTACATAGGCTTAACTTTTGTATATGTCAAAAGTCCATTCGTCCTTTCATCAATAAGAATACCGATTCATGAACGACTTTACTTTTGATAAAATATGGGACCTTCAAGTTCACGGACGCAAACAATACATATCCCATAAAAATATTGCAATATCACAAACCATTAAAATACTGCAATAAACATCATCCTCCAGATATTTTTAGAAATTTAAAACCAATAAACCTAAAAAATAACATAAGAAGATGAAAACAAATATTTTTAGAAATTTTATGAGACCAAGGTCAGACACAACCTTTTCCAACTCAGTTTTCACCATATCAAGACCTTTAAGAGTATCAACAAGCTGTTGTTTTGCTTTCCCAAAGTACTTAAGAAAGTCATGAACAACTTCAGCAAGATCATATCATCCTTTTCAGCATCTTCATGAGTATAAGCAAAGAAGCATGAGGCATTGGGATGATCTTCATATACAAGTTTTCTCTTCCTCTTAGATTCAACCTCAACACCTTTGTCAAGAAATCCTTTTGCAAAACCACCATAGCAAGAACAGGAGGAAGACATTCTTGAAAATCCAAAAACCACCAGGAGTACACATACATGACTTGTAACCCTAAGAGGTTGGATATTTTATCTTTGGGGACAACAATTTAGGTTTTTTTTTTTTAAAAAAATTGTTGACTCGGGCCAGAACGGAATCCGTTCGAGTACAACAAATACCCAAGAAATAAAGTCCTTCAAACATTTTGAAAACAGGACCTAAAAACAAAATTTAAGACAGTATGCAACAACTTCTTTTGACTTAACCAATACTTGATCTTAGCGAATCTGTCAACACAAGTTTAGCTATGGACGATAAGAAAATAGCTTAACTTAACAGATGCAAGCAACAAGTATACCTGTTTTTAACACTACTTACTCAACAGGATTTTATATGAGTAAGTTCTCGAACCTTGTGATTAATTATCACAAGTACGAGCCACATGCTCATTACGAGGTTTACATCTTTGGTTAAGTTTGTTTTTCCTCTTAGACTTAGAGAGGGATCCTGTTTGACATGAGAAATTATCATAAAAATTACTGTCATCAAAATAAGAGACATTATTAGAGTTCTTACCAGAAGTGTCTTGACATGAGGAAGAGGATAATCTGTCGACAAGCTCTTTATATCTTCCAACTCTCTTTTTAATATCTTTTCTCATCTCATTGATTTTCCTTTCTTCTGGGATGACTCTCTCAACAGGATCAACGTTGATTTCAAAAGCACAACGGTTAACTTCCTGAGAATGATGTTTATTAAGACGTCTATTCTGCCTTTGCACATTGAAGGAACTCACCGTACTGACATTTATGGTAGCATTCACAGGATAGGTACGAAAACCAATTGGCTCAATCATACGTATGTCAGTCACACCTTTGAGAATCAAATCTAGGGTGTGTTGCAGTTGAACTAAGGAGTCTTTATTCAACTTAGGGTTTCTCTTTTGTCTAACAGAATTCTTGGTCTCACATACGAGACATACCTTTTGATCATAAGAATGATTGGAGGAAGTCGTCTTAATATCAACATCAGAAGATTTGTGCTTTTTACAGAATGTCCTAAGTTTGGTGGAAATATTAGGAACACCTGTTTTTACTTCTGAACGTAAAACATCAGAAGTTCTTGGTATATTAGATTGCTTTGAACAACCTTGAACTGAGAGTTCATTCAAACGGCGTTCAATATCCAAGGCATCCTTTTCGAGGCTGGCCTCAAGAGTTAAGCACGAAGAATGATCTTCAACATTACCATGGACTTTGCAATCTCTTACAACACCAAGAAGAACATTAACATGGTGTTTTAGCTGATCCAATCTGACAGCTTGAATTCTAACAAGATTTAGAATGAAATTACTCTCTTCAGCTGTATCCCACTCATTAGAAGAGAAGGTCTCTTTCGAAGGGAGATCAAGAACACACCTGCCATTGTTTGCCTGTCTCGTCGAACCACAAGGTTTTTCTATATTCGAGATAGAATAACTTTTCTCTTTAATAGAATTAGACGAGAGAGAATCTTTATTACTGGTGACGCGTTTATCAGAGATGGTACTCTTGCCCATAGAGTCAGATCGCTACAAACACGGACTTGTTAGGTCTTAAACGTGTTTGCCTGCTCTGATACCAATTGAAAAAGCGGGGGTCTAACAACACCACCCAATATTCGATTAGAAATCTGTATGGACTAACTCCGAAACACTTTGCTAGAGAATCAACTAGACAGTCAGACTCAATCTAGATAGAAAGTATCTCAAGGAGTTATTATCTCAATATCTCGATTTGATCTTTACTCAAGCAAATAGAAATCTGCGAGTCTTTATCAAAGAGAGATAACTTGGACGGTACCAAAGACCAATGTCCAAGGATCAATCAACTACAATCAACAACCAAAGGTTGGATTAGAGAAGTTGATGATCACGAACGCGCAACCTGTATTATTTAAAATATATAAAATATAATGCGGAAAAGAAATAACACAGACACCAGAAATTTTGTTAACGAGGAAACCGCAAATGCAGAAAAACCCCGGGACCTAGTTCAGATTGAATACACACTGTATTAAGCCGCTACAGACACTAGCCTACTGCAAACTAACTTCGGACTGGACTATAGTTGAACCCCTATCAATCTCCCACTGATACAAGGTACAGTTGTACTCCTACGCCTCTGATCCCAGCAGGATACTGCGCACTTGATTCCCTTAGCTGATCTCACCCACAACCAAGAGTTGTTGTAACCCAAAATCACAGACTTGATAATAAACAGATCTGTCTCACACAGAAAAGTCTATAAAAGGATAAATCTGTCTCCCACAGATAAACCCTAGGTTTTGTTCCATCTTTAGATATAAAATCAAGGTACCAGGAACAAATTGATAATCCGGTCTTATATTCTCGAAGAACAGCCTAGATTAATCAATCACCTCTCTACAATCCTTTCTGAATACACAAGCGGATTGTCGAGGAATCACAAACAGTGAGACGAAGATGTTTGTGACTTCTTTATCTTTCCTATCGGAGAACTCTCACGATCTCAAGCAAATCAATCGATTGTACTCGTACGATAGAAGATGCAAAATCAGATCACACAACTACGATAAAGTAGTATCGGTATGGCTTCACAATCCCAATGAAGTCTTTAAGTCGTTAACCTGATTTTAGAGAAGAAAATCAAAGGTTAATGGAGATCGACTCTAGCGGGTGCACTAGTAGCACACAGACGTGTGGGGATTAGTTTTGCACAATGCTAGATGTCTCCTTTATATAGTCTTCAAATCAGGGTTTTGCCTTAGTTACAAAGCAATCCTTATTCACCATTAGATGAAAACCTGATTTAGATTCAAGCTAATATTTCTCAACCGTTAGATCGAAAACTTAGCTTGTCACACACACTTGGGTAGACGTTTACTGGGTTCGTGAAAACCATGCCCAAACGTGTACGTGTATGTTGGTTCAACATAGTAACCCAAAAGGTTAACCATATGAGCGTTTCATATTAACCTTGTTATTCTTCACCATAACTAGTTCAATTGACTCAAATGAACTAGTTACGGAGTTGTTCAATTGCTATGAGATCTTATGTAACTACACAAAACACAATTGAAGCAAAGATGATTCGATTGAATCGACTCATGAACATTATAGCCACGGTTTGCATAAAGCATTCCTTAGTAATTTAATGTTTCATGTTCAGAGCACATCTTTAGATCATAACCTCTTAAGTTCACAAACAAGTTCGCAGGCTTAAGTTAATCGGTTGAGTTTTCCAAACTCAGCAGAAATTCTCGGAAAGAGAACTTCCGCCAGTTCGCGGACTAAGCACACAAACGAGTATTTGGAAAATCCCAGCAGAAATTCTCGGTCGAGAACTTCCGACAGTTCGCGGACTGAGTCTGCGAACTAGGTTCACGGACTTGGCAAGCCAATTCCACAATCCTCCCGATTTCTCTTGATCAACAAAGTTCGAAAACTTCGGTTCAAGGAATACATGGTTATGTAATCTAAACTCTCATTTCAATCATTGAGACATTCTCAGAGGACGTTATGTAGCCATTATTCACAGATCGATTCACGTCAGAGCAATTCTCAAAGTGGTTGAAACTTTTCATGACTTTCGTCACTAGGTGAAGATAAACTTGATCAAAGCGAAACGGTTTACCAACACACGATTTCGAGATAAAAGATAACCAATGAATGCTCAACTCGAAATGTCAAATGTGTATGATCTAGTCTATATAGCATACGATTTTTGTCTCATAAGAAGTAGGAGATAGAAGAGATAAACTTTTGAGTGATAGATAAGTTCAAGTCTCCACATACCTTTTTGTTGATGAAGTTCCACGGTTCCTTGTATAAATATTCGTCGTTGTATGATGAATCACCATGAAGTCCTTGAGCTCAACTACACTTTTCTATCCTAGTCCGAGACTTAGCTAGGTAGGCTAGAAATCAAGACTTACAGTTTTGATCACTAACATTGACAAACATGCTTAAGATAGCAACGCATGCGAGGTTGACCGAGCTATGCTCTAACACTCATCAAATTGGCGGCGCTCTGGTCGTACATTTTCTATGAGTTGGAAAGTTTTTCGACGCTGAGGGGATCTTATGCCAGCCTTCAATATCCCAAGTATGATTATCGTGATTCTTCGTATGCAGTTGTGCTTCACCCAATAGTCAATGCGAATTTTCTTGTTTGTTGAAGAATCTCGGAACATTCACAGGAAATGTAGTTCTGTCTTACTGTTGATAATTAGGCGAGTCCCTTGATAGAAATATTGCAGCTGAGAGGCATCGTATCTGGCTTTGCTCAGGGGTGATACGTCCATAAGTATCTATGGATCTTATTTTGGGATCTCTGATGCACGTGTACGACTTCATGTTGAGAACTTTCTGTGGATCGTAGAGCTTTGACAGTGATGATGATGATATCAGAAATAACCCGGTTGAGGGACGTGAAGGCATCCTGTGCTGGCAGTCCCCAGGTGTAATTATCCTGAGCTTATTTTCTCCTGAAAGATGTACTTCCATTGCATTTGCTGGTAAGGTGGTTGACGAATTGACGAAAGTGGCAATCTTTTGGATCCGTTATTTGTTAGTCAATGGGCGGGAGTCGCACTTGATAAACCTGTGTTATATCCAAACTTCTGGCAGCCCATACACCCCTTCCATAGGAAATTGAAAATAAACACCGAATCTGACTTTGTCGGCGATGTGGTTGTTGATGCGCAGCTTCGTGCAGGCTTTGGGTAGGCGGTGCTGAGTTTTGAGTGGGTAATGTGGCAGACCTGATGCGGTTGGTCTGTGTGGCTTGCTGAGGAGCAACTTTCCTCTTTGATTCTTCATTGATAACAACACTTATGAATGTCCGAGCCAAATACTGCTCGTTGGTCAGGCGCCTTCCAGGGAGGTGATGATATCCTTACGTTGAAGAGTGGTGAACTTGTCACGGTTATGAATTCCTGTATGATCGTATCTTCTGAGTTAAAGAGTTCCTTGACATTGAAGGGATTTCGTGTTGAGCCCCAGTCCTCAAGTGTGGTTTACGTGGTTCTATCTTGTATGGTCGGGTTGACCGTGATAAAGGTATCACCATCTTGCCTCCGTAATGGACTCTATTACTTCCTCCATGAGAAACTAAAATATGCAGAAGTTCATATTACCTCCGTCTGTAGTGGTTGTTGCTATGATGAAGCCATGGCTGGTATCAACAAACGAGCAGCAACGGTTCTTGGCAGCAACTGTGATCAGAAAGGACTGCGTTTTCGTGGGAATAAAACAGGTTGTCTAGAGCTTGGATGGCCACGGTCACGATACTTGATAGGGACGAGTGGTGACTACGGGCACAAATCTTGGCAGGGGCGAGTGGTGGTTACGGGCACAAATCTTAGCAGGGGCGAGTGGTGGCTACGAACCATGGATCTTGGCAGGGAGGAGTGACAACTATGAGCACGATCCTTGGACGACCACGACCATAAACATTGATGGGCTTTGATAACTCACGTATGTGAGTTTATTCTCCCGTTTTTTTTTGAAGCGGTTCCTCCCTGATCCTGCGTATGGAAGCTCGCCTATTGTTGCTTGCCTGGTACAACACGGTTGAGGGCTGCAAATATGTCTTCACGCCGCGCCTTGGAGAAGTACATAATCTCACATAAATGCTTCATCATGGACTGTACAGTTTTGTGGATGGAGTCCCCAGAAATCATGCAGCTCCTGACGGGAAGAGGATTTATGTGGACTCCCTCAGTGCTTAGTTGGAGTTCTCCTATGGTAATGGAAATATTTGGGATTTGCCATTTCTTCTTCGGTTGGAGGACGTCTGATAGGAGGTAGCTTGATGGCACCATCTTGAATCTACGTTTCTAGGGGTTCGACGGAAATGGGAAGGTTAGAGCAGCCTCTCCAGTTTGTTGTTGCTGTCTAGGAGTCTTAGTCGCGACCTTCAGGGGTGAAGCCATCGGATGTGCTGGCGCCGCACGTTTGGGTTTTTGTTCCGCGGCTGGAGATTTCCTCTTTCCTCCTTCACCCACTACGCTTAAAGAGGGCCCGATATTATATTGTTTGTTGATGAGACATATGTTCCCTCGAGTCTCGCGTGCATCTTCATTCTTGGCGAGTCTGGTTCTTTCCAGCAATGCTGGTACGTTAATGCACGACTCCACCAACTGTTGTTCAGTCACATTTGGATCATGACAATCCAATGCCTGAATCCATAATCTTTTAACATAATCATTTGGATGCTCATTATTTCGTTAAAACATTCTTCCCATGTCATGTGTATGCTCTTTCGGTAAGAGACTCTGAAAAATCTTTCAGGCGGAGGACATGGTTGTATTCATGCTCTTCTAAAAGTTCCAAAAAACGAGAGATGTGTTCACGAGCATTACCGATTCCGTCATAAAGGAAAAAATTGAGGAGAAGAGTATCCTCTCGGAAGAGGAACTCTTTGCACATCAGGAGGATAAGGAGGTTGATGCTGGTGCATGCCCGCCGGGTTTTCTTTGCCTCGATTTTGGAGAAGTCGTTCCCAATCCTCATGTGTGATGAAATTGGATTGTTGATTCCTTTGGTGTTCAGGAGCAACGCGAGCCTCTTCATCTATAAAGGCGCGTCCTGTTGAAGTGCTTGCGCCAGGCGTGTTAAAAGTACTCCTTGGCTCCACCTGGTGTTGGCGTGACTCTTACGGTAGCCGCTCCGTTAGTGTCTTGAGAAAAGTAAGTACCTCTTTCTGAGTTGTAGACATCTCTGTCTGAGCCTTAGCGATCTTTCCATCAAGTCAACAATGGTAATAGGGGGTTGGCTTCGTCTGGCTCCTCCAACCTCTCGTCCTGATGGAGGAGTGGCAGTATCTTTGGTAACAATTGGGGGTGTTACGCTCGAAGAAACATTGGGAATGGCGGCAACGGCTCTGGCTCTGGTGATAGGAGGTGTTACCCCGGGAGGAATGTTTCCTGCGCCGCTGGTGTTGGTGGTAGAGGATGTAACACCATGGTATGTGTTGACTGCGTTTGCGGATGGTACATTGGTGTTGGCCATTCCATTTTTCTCTCGTCCGATATGGCCACATATTATGTCTGCATCGTCATTGGCGGAGGCACATACCTCAGACAAGGATTCACCATCTTTTGTGTCATCTCTGAAATTGGTGGCGTTCTCCGAGCGAATGTTTGTTGGATCTTGCCACAACCAGTTTTCCTTACTCTTTAAGAGACAAAACGTCTCGTTTTGCAGCTTGACAATATCAGCTTGGCTTGCGACAACATCTTCTAATATTTTTTTCATACCTTCCATGGTGATTGGATTTCGAGCATTGGCGGCTTTGGAAGTGTTTGGGATGGTCGGGGTACATCATGAAGTGGAGAGTTGGGATTGGTGATTGAAATGAATTCTGGTTAATGGTTGAATTAAGACCTAAGATGCACCATCTTGAGTTTGGGAAGATTGGAACGAAAATTGAGAAATTGGCTTCGCAACCGAGAGATTAATCTCCCACTGTGGTCACAAGTTGTTTTGGGGTAAATACTGATTCTGCTGGAAATGGTAAACTTGGGTGTGCCACCGAGAAACGAATCTAAACCCTATACAAATGCACCGCACGGGAGTACTTTAGATTCGAGAGATCAATCTGTACAATCCTGGCCTAAACCAAGAAATGGTCGTTCCAGTCTTGATTCGGTCACAAAGTGAAGGAGAAGGGTTGATCTTATGGAGAGAAGCGAATAAGGTGTTGAGTCAGAATGGTTAATTCTGAAGGTGTGGCTATTTTATGACTTGTATCAGAATATGGAACTGTCTTGCGGAACGTAAGCTATCAGTTCTTGGTGTTTTTTCTAGATACTTGTATTGATAACCAAAACTCAGTTCTTTGTCGAAATAGGTCGAAAACCTATTCATACAAGTCATGATTGAGCACCCCTTATCTCGTAGGAAGTAGAGACAGTTAAGTAGTGGATAAGTGGAGTCGTGTAAAAAGTGTCGACCATCACGTTTCCATCATGAGGGAAGATTGGTCAGCCTTACACCCACCACTCTCTTACTGCTTATTAACCCTCTGCCCTCTCCTGACACTTTCTCGTAATGGGCGTGTTGCACGCCTCACGCTGTAAATCGCCCGACCAATACCCCAGTGAGCATCCCCCAGTTTGTGACATGATGTCTCGAGTAGCAATACCTAGTTATCTGACCAATCACGCGCAAGCCAGGTGGCGGATAGTCATGTGTGATGAGCCAAGTCATGAGACTTGCCGCAAAGAATAGCATGTGGCGCTATTAGGTTAAATAACTAAGTTATTTGTGAAGCCGATACTCATAAAATATCATATGTATTCAATGCATATAAAGCATCGCTTTTAAGCAAGCATCTCAAAATAATCAATGCATGCAAAGCGTCAGCCATTTTCAGGAAACTGCTGGGAGCCATTTATACATGCCAAAGGCAGGCCGGCCGGTCTCTACAGGAGAGTGATGGCTGGCGACTATAGTAACATCTTATTGGTCGCCTAAGATTTAATCTAGGCCGGTCAATTCGGCTGGCGGAGTTGGACGGCCGAGATGATTTGCGGCAGTTAGTGACTGCCTTAAAATTCATGTAAGCGGCTCGACCATTTGGGAGCCATATGGGGAGGCCGTGGCTTGGCCGATCGCGGCTTATGGAAGGGGAGTGGTCGTTGATCATGGTCACATCTTGTTGGCCACCTAAAACGGGAGTTAGACTGGCCAATTCATCTGGAGAAGTTGGGCGGCCGAGATGATTTGCGGCAGTTGATGGACGCCGTTGATTTAATTTAGGTTTTATAAAAGCCGTGTGGCCAACCTATTTTAGGGACAACGTTTTTTGGTGTTGGCGCACACTGGGAGTTATTCGATCGGCCAGCACAATAGCTGGGCCGATGGTGAAAGTATTCGCTCCTTACATGTTGATTAAGGTCGAATCCAGGCCGGTCAATCCAGCTGGCGAAGTTGAGCAGCCAAGATTGTTTTGTGGCAGTAACATAATGCCGCTTAATAGAATTTAGGGTTTTGTAACTCGTGTGGCCAAATGTTTTGGTAAACGTTTAGTGGCTCCGCTTGCGAGTTGGAGAGATGTCGGTTGGCCTAGGCATTAGTAGGCCCGCCTATGTACACGATGGCGCTTGTCCGACCATGTTAGGAGGCGACTAGGTTTGATAAATCGACTGTCCAAAACGTGTGGCCGTGATCCTTTTTGAGACTGACATCGACAGTCTAGATTATATTCCTTAAGGAATTAGGCGCATCGACCAACCGACTTCCAACTTTATTTTAAAGTGCGCGTGGCGGGTTTAAAGCGATCTGATTGGTCGATAAGAAAGGAGGTCGGCAAGCAGAAACATGGAGCGTGGACAGCCGGCCACAGGTGGCGCATGTTGAGGCAAATCGGTTGGCCAAGTGGCGCGGCCACACCTCCCCTTGTTGTTTGAAAAGACGAGGGTACCCAAATATACCCCAATCTAAAACTTTTTCACGTATAAATCCTTTCTCCGAAAGTGATTGTCTATGGACTGAGTCGAGACAATACAACTAATCGGTTCACACTTCGTGTGATCGTCTATGGATACGAGGTCGAGACAATACGGCAACAAGATAACTTGCGTGATTGAATATGGATACAAGATCGATATAATACAACAACGAAGTAAGATTACTGGATAATAGGTTCGGACTTAACCAAACACTATAGGATTGATCAAGTAATTAGGAATTAACGTTTGTGTATTTTACTTCTAATTATAATAAACACAATTATAATTGCGGAAATAGAAAAGTAAAAGACACAGCAAGATTTTGTTAACGAGGAAACCGCAAATGCAGAAAAACCCTGGGACCTTGTCCAGAATTGAATACTCTCAGAATTAACCCGCTATAAAAAATCTAAACCAACTTCGTGTAGTTGAGACCAAGCAATTAAACCTATAGTTCACCTAGTTCCCTCAGTATCCCTGCGCCTCCAACTTGTAATAAGTCACACACTTGGAACAATTCATTTGGTTCGTATTCCAAACAGTAAAAGAACAACAAATCTGTTCGGTAACAACTCTTTCTAAACAAGTGATATGAGTTTGACAAAAGTCTCTTCCGTTTATCCCAATAAACACCTTTGTCAGGTTCTTAGATCAATCTATTTAACAAGTACCAAAGTAATTGTTTAGAATATGCAATCAATACTATTAATCACCAAGAAATGTATTGATGCCGATCTATTCAACTAATCAATCAAGTTTATCACAAAGATAATCTGATTATAGTTGGATCCCCAGCCGATCAAGTTTTCTGCCCACCAAAGATGATGAACTCAAATAAGAAATCTTATTTGTCTTCAAATCTTCTTAGATCCTCAATAAACACCTACACACAAACGACTTGAATCTCTTGTGATCAATCACACAGAACGAAGTCTGTGAACGATGGATTATCACAAGTTGTCTTTAGATCTACAAACAGTTCTAAAGATCCCCGTCGATACTTCGATCTAGTTTGAGTAAACTGTATATCAGAAGATGAAAAAGTGGGGGTACAACAACCACACCCAATATTTCGCTTAGCAATCTGTATGGACAAACTCCAATATACTTTCTAGAGGATCAACTAGACAGTCAGACTCAATCTAGATAAAAGTATATCAAAGAGTTTATATCTCAATCTCTCAATTTGATCTTTACTCAAGCAAATAGAAATCTGCGAGTCTTTATTAAAGAGAGATAACTTGGATGGTACCAAAGACCAATATCCAAGTGTCAATCAATTTAAATCAACAACCAAAAGGTCGGATATTCTAATTGATTGAACAACGCACAGCCTGTGATATTTCAATTATATAACAAAATATAATGCGGAAAAGAAATAACACAGACACCAGAATTTTGTTAACGAGGAAACCGCAAATGCAGAAAAACCCCGGGACCTAGTCCAGATTGAACATACACTGTATTAAGCCGCTACAGACACTAGCCTACTCCAAACTAACTTCGGTATGGACTGTAGTTGAACCCCAATCAATCTCACACTGATCCAAGGTACAGTTAACGCTCCTACGTCTCTGATCCCAGCAGGATGCTACGTACTTGATTCCCTTAGCTGATCTCACCCACAACTAAGAGTTGCTACGACCCGAAGTCGAAGACTTTAATAAACAAAATCTGTATCACACAGAAAAGTCTATGGTAATAGATAAATATGTCTCCCACGAATATACCTACGAGTTTTGTTCCGTCTTTTGATAAATCAAGGTGAACAAGAACCAATTGATAAACCGAACTTATATTCCCGAAGAACAACCTAGTATTATCAATCACCTCACAATAATCCTAATCGATGCAGCGAAAAAAGATATCGTGGAATCACAAACGATGAGACGAAGTGTTTGTGATTACTTTTCTATCTTGCCTATCGGAGATATAAATTTCGAGCCAATTATTACAATCGTACTCGTAACAATAGAAGATGCAAGATCAGATCACACAACTACAAGTAAAGTAGTATCGGCCTGGCTTCACAATTCCAATGAAGTCTTTAAGTCGTTAACATGGTTTAGAAGAAGAAACCAAAGGTTAAAAGAGAATCGACTCTAGCTATGCAACTAGTATCACACGTAAGGTGTGGGGATTAGGTTTCCCAGTTGCTAGAGTTCTCCCTTATATAGTCTTTCAAATCAGGTTTGCAATCAATGTTAGCTTGGTAACAAAGCATTCAATATTCACTGTTAGATGAAAACCTGATTAGATTCAAGCTAGTATTTCTCAACCGTTGGATCCAAAACTTAGCTTGTTACACACAAATGAAATGTCCAATTTTGGGTTTACGAACCGTTCCCAAACATTAACATTTTTTGGTTCAACAATAGTTTACCAAATGGTTAGCCATAGGATTACTTTCATATCCACCATATTCTACTTCACCATAACTAGTTCAAATGACTCAAATGAACTAGTTAGAGAGTTGTTCAATTTCATAGATCTTAGTAACTACACAAGACACAATCGAAGCAAAAACGGTTTGATTCACTCGAATCGGTTCATGAACTTTATATCCACGGTTTGCAAAAGCATTCCTTAGTTTATATAAACATGAGTTCAAGAACAACCGATTTTAGATATAACCTGCTCAAGTTCGCAGACTGGTTCGCAGACTTAAGCTCACGGAAGGAGTTCACAAACTCCAGCAGAAATTCTCGGGTCGAGAACTTCCTGAGTTCGCGGACTTGGCTCACGCCACATTCCGTTTCTCTTTATCAACAAAGTTCGCAAACTTTGGTTGAAGGAATAGGGACTTATACATATATGTGTTTTCACAACAATGCTCATATCCTACCAATGGTTGTGTAATCTAAAACTCTCATTTCAATCATTGAAACATTCTCAGAGGACGTTATATAGCCGTTATTCACAGATCATTTTTCGTCATAGAAATATCCAAAGAGATTGAAACATAACATGACATTTGTCACTAGGTAAAGATGAATTTGGATAAAGCGAAAGCTTACCAACACATATTTCGAGAAATAGATAGGCGAGTTAAACTCGGCTCGAAATAGCAAATGTGTATAATCTAAGTATATATAGCAAAACGACTTTTGTCTCAAGATAGGAGATAAATAGAATTTTGAGTGATAGATAAGTTCAAGTCTCCACATACCTTTTAGTCGATGAAGATCCACCGGTTCCTTGAGTAGTCCTTCGTCTTGTATGATGATTGCCATGGAGTTCTTGAGCTCAACTACACTTTCTATCCTAGTCCGAGACCTTAGCTATAATAGACTAGAAACCAAGACTTATAGTTTTGATCACTAACATTGACAAACATGCTTGAGATAGCGACGCATGCGAGTTCGACCGAGCAATGCTCTAACAATCTCCCCCTTTGTCAATTTTAGCGACAAAATTATCAATACATATGGAATACAAAAAAATAAATAAATTTTGTAGCTCCTATTCCACATGTCTAATCTTCAACATTACTGAAATCTTCGTCACTTCCAAGTACTCCAATGATCCCAAAGGTTGTAAGTTCAGCATCATCGTTGTTGAAAATAGTAGCTCAACAACAAGAGTTCTCAATCATTGTTATACAGTGTCATAGTATCATTACACATCAAAGTTCAATTGTATCACAACTTCAACAACAATACTATGGTGATATGTATCACTCCCCCTTAGTCAATACTCCATCTCACATGGAAACCACTCCCCCTTACATAATGATCCGAAAACCATATGTATTTGTAGTGTGAACTACATATTAATTCTCCCCTTTTTGTCAATAAAATTGGCAAAGGTACAAGAACGGGATCCTAATGAAATTTCCGAAAGAGACATTTCATGACCAAAAGAAAGAAAATATCATCTTATTTAGATGCAATCATAAAGCCGAAGCTAAATGCATTCATCAAGGAGTTTATAAAGATACAAGATAACCCCTATAATATTCCACACGCACTCCCCACAAAGATTTGGCAATTAAGCACAAGTTCAATTAAGAACTCTCCCCCATAAAATGTCATTCCCGAAAGAACAACAAGAGCGACCTTAATTTCGAAAGAAAAGAAGGATTTCTTTGGACATAACAAATCACATACAAGTATGAATTTGAATCCAAAATACTCAATTAAATTAACCACAAGAGAACCCATGATTAATTAATCGAAAATGCTCAACATAAGTGAACTTATGGAGACTCAAAAATATACAATTAGATTAATCACAAGAGAACCCATAATTAATCTAATCGAAATACACAACCAAACTAATCACAAAAGTAATCAATTTAATTGGTCATGCTCATCATAAGAAAACTTACGGAGCAACAACTAAATAACCAAACAAGATGATTAATTTAGTTGAATATGCTCGACATAAAGTACCTCGCGGAACAAAATAAGCTAATCATAAAAATAATCAACTTGGTCGTTTATGCTCAACATAAGACACTTTACGGAGCCTCACAGTAATACATAAAATATGGATCAGGGAAGATCAATACCGCGGAATACACAAGGATTCATTCTATTTTCCATCACTATTTGCATAACGACATTCAATAGACATAATCCTTGCAAACAAAAGATTTTAACCTATCTTCCATCAAAAATTGACATAATAGGCTTAACTTTTGTATATATCAAAAGTCTATTCATTCTTTTATCAATACATGCATATCAACATACGAAAGACTTTACTTTTGACAAGGTATGGGACAATCATAGTTCACGGACGCAAACACACATATCCCATAACAATATTGCAATATATAAAACCATAAAGATCAATACTGCAAAAATCATCTTCCAAACAAATTTAGAATTTAAACCAATAAATCTAAAACATGAAGATGAAAACGTTGGACATAGCTATGTGTAATCACAATAATGGCTATTCCAAACTCTAGTTATTCTTCTAAATAAAACAAGAAAAAATAGAAGATTTACTAGGAAAATAAAGGAGAAAATCAAAGTTCGTTGAGAACCTCATATCTTTCAATGAATCCATCAAAGAAGGTATCACTGATTTCCTTTATTCTCTTGACTGTAGACACACCATGTTCATGAGTTAGAACATTAACTTTGCGATCAACAACCCGAGAAAGTTGTCTAGCCTTGGCGTAGTCCATGATGAGCTTCTTTTGATTCCGTATCAGAATATTCTGATTAGCAAGGATTCTGGCCTGACCATCCAGGAGTTGGTTTATTTGCAGTTGAAGATTTGCAAACTCGACCTTTGATTCGTTCTGAACACGAATTAAATCCTTAACAGAATCGTCAATCCAGGAGTTGTGATCCTTTCTTTCAAGCATCTTCTTTAGAACCAGCTCTTGAATTGACTCACGTCCTTGAGCGTCTTCCTCCATATCAAGATGCACAATCTCTTGAGATTTTACAGAGTTCTCCATATAATTTTTGTTAGGGATGAAAAGACACAATATAGAGAATATATATGTGTATGTAAACAGGAGAAGGAAACTCTTGTTTTTGGAAACCGTAAGAACTCTCAAGAGGAGGACGCGGACGTTTGTGGACTGTTAGCACAAAAACTCGCACAAAAACCCAAACTGAAATAATATACCACATACTTGAGCATTTCTCAATAAATTTCCTTGCACCTCTCAAGTTAGAAACAAGGAAAAGAATACCTGGAGTCAGGTGATATAGTGGAAATTAATCCCACTGTGATCATCGAGAATGGAGTTGTATATATCGTCTGATAGTTTGATCTTCGTGTTCTTCGCCTTTCTTCGGTTGCCTTTCATCCCAGAAGAGTAAGAAACAGTGTTTTTATCATATTCGTCAGAAGGCTTTCTCTGAGGACTAAATCTAGGACCTCTTGCAACTGGTCAAGAGGATCAGGATAGAGAGGAATCCATTTTCTAGATTTAGATTTTCTAGAAATAGTCTTATAAACAAAGGGAATGCTTTTATCAGTAGCACAAGAATTTATCCCATTGAATGCATTTTGAACCCTGTGATGATTTCTAGGAAAGAGATCATATTTATAAGGTTTCTGGATTTCTGTGGGTATGCGATTCACTGCAGTAGTCGACTGACTATTTGTTCCATTGACAGTGGAGAGAAGCAAATTATGAAGTTTAGAAATTTGTTTCCTTCTGGAAAAACAATGGATAGCATAGTGATTCTTTTTCCCACAGAAAGTACAGGTTCGTGGAGGAGAAGCAATAAATGACACTTGTTTTAACTTCATAGCCATATGAGAAGATTGCAAGTTATGTAAACTTTTCTTGACACAACCTTCTTCCGGAAGATCCTTCATGTACTGCAATCCATGAGAATTAGTTTGTACAGAGGAATTTATCCTTAAGACAGAGTTTTCCTTTTCCAAGGATCTGCACTGTTCATGGGCTAGAGTAAGGGATGCTTCTAGTTTCTCTTTTTCGACACGAAGACTGTTAAGCTCTGATGAATGCGTCTCGATCAAACGTTTCTCTCTAATTGAGTCTTCCTTAACTATATCCTCAAGAGCACTAATTTTTTCACGCTGTAGAGTAGTTTCTTGGAGTAGTTTTTCAATATTCTTAGAGAAGGACTCAATAATGTTACAGAGTTCATGTTCTCGATCAAGAGACTTTTTAAATTCATCAATAAGCTGATCATGATCCTGAAAATAAATGATCTCAGTAGAATTTTTTGAAATTATGGTGAGCTTTATTTCAGCTTTTGCCACAGTGCCCAATGTCTCATCGGAGAGAGAATTGTTGACACAAGATGGAACAATCTTCTTACCTCGGGATTCGGAAGAATCAGCTAAGGAGTAATCCTTTGAGGTATTCCCAAGATATTTGGCATAGTTAAAAGCTTTAGAAGACATCTTGGTATGCGTATATGTCAGAGATCCTGTCCTCAGACTCAGATTGCCACAAACACAGACTTGTAAGGTCTTTTTAACGTGTTTGCCTACTCTGATACCAATTGAAAAAGTGGGGGTACGACAACCACACCTAATATTTCGCCTAGCAATTTGTATGGACAAACTCCAATATACTTTCTAGAAAATCAACTAGACAGTCAGACTCAATCAAGATAAAAAGTATATCAAAGAGTTTATATCTCAATCTCTCGATTTGATGTATACTCAAGCAAATAGAAATCTGCGAGTCTTTATCAAATAATAGAGAGATAACTTGGATGGTAGTAAAGACCAATATCCAAGTTTCAATCAATTTAAATCAACAACCAAAAGGTCGGATATTCTAATTGATTGAACAAAGCACAACCTGTGATATGTCAATTATATAACAAAATATAATGCGGAAAAGAAATAACACATACACCAGAATTTTCTTAACGAGGAAACTCCAAATGCAGAAAAACCCCGGGACCTAGTCCAGTTTGAACACACACTATATTAAGCCGTTACAGACACTAGCCAACTCCAAATTAACTTCGGTCTGGACTGTAGTTTGATAGACACATTTTTGTGTCTTTAATTCCCTGTATTGTTGGTACTCGATTTTTATACTAATATTGTGTATTTATGTATTTTTAGGAAATAAACATTTCCGGAAAAATTGGCTCGAAAAAGTTTAAAGGCAACCCGGAGGACATGTACTATTCGGACTCGCAGTTTTGGCTAAGGGGCATCCATTTACTAAGGGGCACACTAGATGATATTCGCACCACCAGCTGTTGGTTAAAGGCTGACCTTCTTCTTCATTTCGAATTATGTTTTTGGCGGGGAACTTATGCAGCTTAATAGGAAGATTAGGGTTCGGATTGTGGAGGAGATTCAAGGAGACTTAATGGCTAAAACTTCATGGGAAGACTTTATTTAGCTTAACAGTCGCGGTAGGGTCATTGGAATTGATCCAGTTTGGCTGGTTGATTGTGTGGAGACAAAACAGGGGAAGAACAGTTTTATGTGAAAACCCGAGGCTGCTGTTTATGGATTTCGAAGTTGTCCAGGGAGATTCGATCGCTACAATCTATTGTATTGGGCCTGTTACACCCAAACAGGACTGGTAAGTCCATCAAGATCGAGGAAATTGGGTTGTAATGAAGGTTTGAAGAAATCAGGGAACTATAATATACGGTGAAGTTTTCTCGGGATTTCTTGTTATTCCGGGAAGATTTATTGAGGCATGAGCGTGTTGACTCAATATTTGATGAGTTGGAAGCGTGTTTGGATGGTTTAGGTTGTTGACAGACGCGTGAAGGTGTTAATTTTGGGAATTATTTCCCGTGACTGCATGAGATTATTTTTGAGAATATTCAGAGTTATGAGGGAGGATTCTCTTTCCTGTTGAGTATATAAACTATGCTAGGGGATCATAGAAGGGTTATGGAGAGTTAGGGGACGAAAAAGGGTGAGAAATAGAGTTGCAGAGCTTGTCTCTGCTGCTGCCATTGAAGGAGAGAACGAAGAACATAAGACCCTAAAGAACTGTCGTTCATCTACAGTGACAACGACACAATACTGGAGGGTCGTAGTGCTACAGTGACAGTCAAGGTTATCATTTATCGTTCTCTGTAACAGTTTTGTTTGTAACAATTATATTTGTTACAAACCCGGTTTTAATCATTTTCTCCCATTTTCATCATTTGTAAACACCTTTTTGAGCAATAAATTATCCTTTGAGCGTGTCTACAATATGAGGAGCTAAAACTCAACATTGGGACAACGGAGGAAGCTGGATTTCACCATTGGGGTAACTTAATTGATTGTTTATTTACAATTTGCTTTGATTTTTAATGAATTATGATTTCTATTAATTACTCTTGACTTTGTTTGATGGAGCATGCTTAGTTCTATGTAATTTTGATGCGCCATGCTTATGACCTACGCGTAACATTTTATGAAATCTACTTTGGCAAAGAATAGAGTTGGTATTTCCTTTGTGTTGAGCTATAAATGTCTACAATTAATTTCTGAACCCCATGAACATGAAAAACAGTGAAATCCTGAGTCCCAATAAATTCTTCTTCCCGTGACATTTTTTTGTATATATTTTTCTTTTATTTTAATTTATTAATTCTTAAAATCAATCTCATCAAGTCCGAGTGAACGACAACTCTATTTACCACTATAAAAATTCGATCAATTTTTGGCGCCGCCGACGCGGACTTGTGTATAGATTTGTTTTTAGGTTTGTTTTATTTTTAATTATTTTTGTTCTTTTTTATGCGTTTTGGTATTTCTTGTTTGCTTTCAGATTTGGAGCTGAGCTAAATAAAAAGAGAGAAAGTGCTGAAAAGAAAAGCGAAGCTAAAGAAGGAAACAAAGAAGGAATCCAAAAGGAGTGAAGAAGAAGATTTTGTATATTATTTTATTTTATTTTTTTAGAAACTGTAATTAAGGTTTTTATTTTTGTAATGTTTTATTTTTGGACATTTTTTTTCTTCTTTTCTTTCGGACATTGAACATTGGACTTTATTTTTAAAACCCTAAGGAAGGGTTTTAAATATAAACTGCACAGGGAAGGACGACAGTTACGATACTGTCTCGGCCCCTCGGGTTCGTACACTGACATTAGAGTCGGTGGCCCGAGTCGACCTCAACGGTTCATCCCCCGTCTGGAACGGCAGGTAAGAATTCTAAACACCCGCGAATCCCCTGTCAGCGGGTTTACTGGATGATTTTGTATGCATATATATTGAGGACCTGAAATCGGATTTAATTTTCTAGTAAAGGGCAAGGCCTGGCCAAATCAAGATAAGGACTCAGATTTCATCACCGTTTCCTTCTTTCCGCTTTAGGAACACGTAACCTACGCGAACCTAAGCTTAAAATACTGACTAGAACGAGACCGATAGGGTAATGAGCTTAATAGGAAAGTCATTCGAAAAATATTGGTTACTCTTTTAAGCATACTTCGAAGTTCATGATGGTTTCTGTGAGTTGAATGCGTGACTGCACCGCCTTGTAATGCCGGTGAGGCCTTGGGTATCAAAGCTCCACTGAGCTTCCCTCGCCTCAATTCAACTTACTTTAACTCGGATTGATTCCAGAAAGGTTTGCTCAGATTATAACGAATTCCTTTTCGAAAGAATAGATGCTGGTCTAGAAACAATCTAAGGGAGCCATCATGCTTTTTGTTTGCTAGATAAAATAGGCTTGTTGTGGTCGAGTCAACCTTGTTTGTGCTTGTGTAGAATTCCCTTGCAGTTAGGATGTCAAACTGGTATTATAATAGCCATCACAATGAATATGAATATCCAACTGAACAATATGGACATCACTCTTTTTATGACCATAGTGTGAATAGTGGTTGGGAACGCCAACCTTTCGAAGGTTATGGGTCATACCATGGTGAGCCCAATTACTATCCACACATGCATCGGTCATTCGAGCAAGAAAATTATAGTAATAGTTCTTCGTCTCTAGAGGATACAATAATTTTTTTGAAAAGTAGTCCTTTTTATGATCCTTCTGTTCCTATTCCTTCTCTAGAAGAGTCCCTCAGGGGTTTAGCTGAGTCGACACGAAAGTTAGCTGAATCAACATGTAAGTTAGCTGAGGTGAATAACGTAGTTATGGACGAAAGGACTGCAACAACGACTGAATCTTTAGAAGATATCCTCAATAGATTAACTCAAAACTTAGATCCAACACTAAGGGAACTCTCTTTGGAGGAGACCCTTGATAGGATAGTTGAGTCGACACGTAGACTTGAGTTAGAGACGAACGAAAGTTTTGCTCGAAATAACTTGAATTTCCAATATAGTGTATCCAATAATACCTTTGAGAATGAAGATAGTTATTCACATAATCAAGATGACGAGGATAAAATTGGTAACACTACTTGTTTAGATGAGGTCCAACTATTTTCATGTTATTTATAATGATGATTATGATGAGGATAGTGTTGATGAAGAATTTGAAATAAGTAGGCATAGTGATCAGGAATTTGTTACTCCAATTGAACTTAATAATGATATTGTTTCTTGTTCAAATCCAAATAATTTTAATAATTATTCACCTATTCAAAAGGACGAGGATTTGACTAGAGATACTCCCGTTTTAGACGATGTAGTATTTCCTTATGATTACGAAGCCAACGATAGTTTAGAGGAACGAGTTTATTCTGAGAATATTGTTTTAGAGTCTAGCGATTCAGAAACATTAGTCTTAGACGAAGAAGATGAACTCGTAGATCTTTTAAATATGAGTGAGGATGCATCACCTGAGTATAATCTCCATGAAGCAATTGACCATTTTCAGGATTCCGATGATCTAGAAATTAGGGAAATTGTAGACACCCAAAACTCTAAGTTTGGGGGTGATTATCATTCTCCTTGTGCCTTACCTTTAGCTCTTACAGAGATCCCTCACTTGGGACTTGATATATGTGCCTCAACCATTGTGCCAGATTACCTTCATACTAGCTCTCCCGAACCTATTACTGTCCAGGTTGAAGTTCAGTTGTTAGAAACCCATCCTCTGGTTGATGTGGTTTACCCAGGCTATGATACCCAGATTGATTTTGTTTGCCCACCAAAAACTTTTATTCCAATTGTGAGAACGTTTGAATTTCAGATGTGTCGGTTATTGAGTTTTGAGACTAAACCTAATTACTTAAAGAGATTAGGATCGACACATTTGTTTAAGGAAGACCACCACGTTCATTACGGTCAGCTGTGTAAGTCAAATTTGATTGACTTAGAGGATACCCAGTTATTCAGGTTACTTTTATGTGCTTCTAAATTCTTAGTTGAGTATTTCCAGACTCTACAACCTGACCTTCAGGATCCTTCCTTTGAGGAAGTCCAGCCAATGAAAACCTTTTATCTAGACCCTTTTATAGAGCCTGAACCTGAACCACAACTAGATATTGTTGTCTTAAAGTTAATAATAAGGGTATGTTCGGTATCTTCATGGTCTGTTGCGATTTTCTCTTCTTTTGGGTAACACTTTTTGATTCAGATGACCCGCCATTATTTCGGCTGCGGCTATATGATTCTTCGTGGTGACTAATCCTTTCTTAGTCTGGCTGAAGACTTTAAACTTAGCACTTCTTGGGGAGGTAACCCAATATTCATGCGATACGGTGATATTCCTTATATCTTTTGCTTCAAGTGGTAACAGTTTCTCATTGTTCATGCTTTTAATTTTATCTTTAGAACATTGAGGACAATGTTAGATTTAAGTTTGGGGGTATGGGAGAAACTTTTTAGTTGCATTAAATAAACTCCAGAGCCTAGAAATTTATGCTTATTAAGGATGGCACTAACCAATCTAAGTGGATGGAAGCATCTTGGTTATAAGAGTTGAGGAACCAATCTGATTAGATGGAAACATCTAAAGAGTCTATTCATAAAAGCACAGAGCTCAGGTGTTAGAAAAAAAAGAAAACATGGTAGTTTCGCCATATCCTCGTGATGGAAACATCGAAAGAATCCTGATCACTTCTATTTTTTTCTTTTTACCATTGCTAGGGTGAAATAAATTGACTGAGATTAAAAAAAAAAAAATTGAGACCAGACCACCAGACCAACCGGAATAAATACAATAAAGTCGACCACTGGTACCCTTGTATATGCCAGCTGAGTTGACCTAGAGTTAGGATTATTAACCACTGGTCCCCTTGTATATGCCAGTGTGTTGATATTAGTCCATACCAGTATCTCAGTCCATTAGGATAGGTTCACCTTAGTCAACATCATCTACGTTTTTCTCTATATCCATCTTCTTAATCTATCCATGTGATTGGTTGACTCCGGTTTATGATGTCCAGAAACTATCTGAGTAGAGCTCTGTCACTTTATATGAACTTTAGTATGCTTGAGTGCAAAGTCGTGTACAACAATTGGAATTTCGCATCCGGGTACTTCCTCCAATAGTCAATGATTGTATGCCAACCAAGGAGATTCTTTAGTGCCTTCCAAGGTTCTGCGTAGATATCTGGGGTATGGAGTAAAGGTTTTGTGGGTACACCTCTGGTAAACCCTCCCGAGACTATAACTCGGACACTGGGGCCACCTAGTGAGTTTGAATTTTCTTTTCCAGAATAAATTTGCTCGAGGACTAGCAAATAATAAGTTTGGGGGTATTTGATAGACACATTTTTGTGTCTACGTTGTCCTTAATTCCCTATATTGTTGGTACTCGATTTTTGTACTAATATTGTGTTTTTATGTATTTTTAGGAAATAAACATTTCCGGAAAAATTGGCTCGAAAAAGTGTTAAGGCAACCCGGAGGACATGTACTATTTGGACTCGCAGTTTTGGCTAAGGGGCATCCATTTACTAAGGGGCACACTAGCTGATATTCGCACCACCAGCTGTTGGTTAAGGGCTGACCTTCTTCTTCATTTCAAATTATGTTTTTGGCGGGGAACTTATGCAGCTTAACAGGCAGATTAGGGTTCGGATTGTGGAGGAGATTCAAGGAGACTTAATGGTTGAAACTTCATGGGAAGACTTTATTTAGCTTAACAGTCGTGGTAGGGTCGTTGGAATTGATCCAGTTTGGCTGGTTGATTGTGTGGAGACAAAACAGGGGAAGAGAAGTTTTATGTGAAAACCCGAGGTTGTTGTTTATGGATTTCGAAGTTGTCCAGGGAGATTCGATCGCTACAATCTATTGTCTTGGGCCTGTTACACCCAAACAGGACTGGTAAGTCCATCATGATCGAGGAAATTGGGTTGTAATGAAGGTTTGAAGAAATCAGGGAACTATAATATACGGTGAAGTTTTCTCGGGATTTCTTGTTATTCCGGGAAGATTTATTGAGGCCTGAGCGTGTTGACTCAATATTTGATGAGTTGGAAGCGTGTTTGGATGGTTTAGGTTGTTGACAGACGCGTGAAGGTTTTAATTTTGGGAATTATTTCCCGTGACTGCATGAGATTATTTTTGAGAATATTCGGAGTTATGAGGGAGGATTCTCTTTCATGTTAAGTATATAAACGATGCTAGGGGACCATAGAAGGGTTATGGAGAGTTAGGGGACGAAAAAGGGTGAGAAATAGAGTTGCAGAGCTTGTCTCTGCTGCTGCCATTGAAGGAGAGAACGAAGAACATAAGACCCTAGAGAACTGTCGTTCATCTACAGTGACAACGACGCGACACTAGAGGGTCATAGTGCTACAGTGACAGTCACAGTTATCATTTATCATTCTCTGTAACAGTTTCGTTTGTAACAATTATATTTGTTACAAACCCGGTTTTAATCATTTTATCTCATTTTCATCATTTGTAAACACCTTTTTGAACAATAAATTATCCTTTGAGCGTGTCTACAATATGAGGAGCTAAAACCCAACATTGGGACAACGAAGGAAGCTGGATTTCACCATTGGGGTAACTTAATTGATTGTTTATTTACTATTTGCTTTGATTTTTAATGAATTATGATTTCTATTAATTACTCGTGACTTTTTTTGATGGAGCATACTTAGTTCTAGGTAATTTTGATGCGCCATGCTTATGACCTACGCGTAACATTTTATGAAATCTACTTTGGCAAAGAATAGAGTTGGTATTTCCTTTGTGTTGAGCTATAAATGTCTACAATTAATTTCTGAACCCCATGAACATGAAAAACAGTGAAGTCCTGAGTCCCAATAAATTCTTCATCCCGTGACATTTTTTTGTATATATTTTTCTTTTATTTTAATTTATTAATTTTTAAAATAAATCTCATCAAGTCCGAGTGAACGACAACTCTATTTACCACTATAAAAATTCGATCATAGTTGAACCCCAATCATTCTCACACTGATCCAAGGTACAGTTATGCTCCTACGTCTCTGATCCCAGCAGGATGCTACGTACTTGATTCCCTTAGCTGATCTCACCCACAACTAAGAGTTTCTACGACCCAAAGTCGAAGACTTTAATAAACAAATCTGTTGTATCACACAGAAAAGTCTACGATAATATATAAATTCGTCTCCCACGAATATACCTACGAGTTTTGTTCCGTCTTTTGATAAATCAAGGTGAACATGAATCAATTGATAAGCCGGACTTATATTCCCGAAGAACAACCTAGTATTATCAATCACCTCACAATAATCCTAATCGACGCAGAGAAAAAAGATATCGTGGAATCACAAACGATGATACGAAGTGTTTGAGATTACTTTTATATCTTGCCTATCGGAGATATCAATCTCAAGCCAATTATTATAATTGTACTCGCGCGATAGAAACAACAAGATCAGATCACACAACTACGAGAAAGTAGTATAGGTCTGGCTTCACAATCCCAATGAAGTCTTTAAGTCGTTAACCTGGTCTAGAAGAAGAAACCAAAGGTTAAAGAAGAATCGACTCTAGCTTAGTACAACTAGTATCACACCGAAGGTGTGGGGATTAGGTTTCCCAGTTAGATGAAAACCTGATGAGATTCAAGCTAATATTTTTCAACCGTTAGATCGAAAACTAGCTTGTTACACACAAATGAAATGCACGTTTCTAGGCTTGTGTAACCGTACCCAAACTTGTACATTTGTTGGTTCAACAATAGTCAACCAAATGGTTAGCCATATGATCACTTTCATATCAACCATATTCTTCTTCACCATAACTAGTTCAAGTGACTCAAGTGAACTAGTTAGAGAGTTGTTCAATTGCAAGGAAATCTTATGTAACTACACAAGACACAATTGAAGCAAAATCGATTTGATTCACTCGAATCGGTTCATGAACTGTATAGCCACGGTTTGCAATTTGCATTCCTTAGTTTATATAAGAATAAGTTCACAAACATCGTTTTTAGATACAACCTACTCAAGTTCACGGACTGGGTTCGCGGACTTAAGTTCGCAGACGGATTTCACAAACTCCAGCAGAATTTCTCGGGTCGAGAACTTCCGCCAGTTCGCGGACTGAGTTCCTGGACTTGGCTCACGCCACTATTCCGGTTCTCTTGATCAACAAAGTTCGCAAACTTTGGTTCAAGGAATAAGGACTTATAC
This sequence comes from Papaver somniferum, assembly GCF_003573695.1. Classification (NCBI taxonomy): domain Eukaryota; kingdom Viridiplantae; phylum Streptophyta; class Magnoliopsida; order Ranunculales; family Papaveraceae; genus Papaver; species Papaver somniferum. The sequence goes on from NC_039366.1 coordinate 45,786,179, forward strand.
ATATATGTGTTTCCACAACAATGCTTATATCTTCCAATGGTTATATAATCTAAACTCTCATTTCAATCATTGAAACATTCTTAGAGGACGTTGATATTCTATAGTTGTTATTCACAAACTATTTTCCGTCAAAGTAAGCAATTTTCAAAGTGATTGAAACTTGTCATGACTTTCGTCACTAGGTAAAGATGAACTTGGCTAAAGCTAAAGCTTACCAACACATATTTCGAGAAATAGATAGGCGGGATAAACTCGGCTCGAAATAGAAAATGTGTATAATCTAAGTCTATATAGCAAAACGACTTTTGTCTCAAGATAGGAGATAAATAGACTTTTGAGTGATAGATAAGTTCAAGTCTCCACATATCTTTTAGTCGATGAATATCCACCGGTACCTTGAGTAGTCCTTCGTCTTGATGATGATTGCCATGGAGTTCTTGATCTCAACTACACTTTCTATCCTAGTCCGAGACCTAAGCTATAGTATATTATAAATCAAGACTTATAGTTTTGATCACTAACATTGACAAACATGCTTGAGATAGAAACGCATGCGAGTTCGACCGAGCAATGCTCTAACAGGTTAGGCTCCGACATTAGTGAGTAATGCAGCTAGGAGATTATATACTCATTTAGAAGCTTGAGTTTCAAAATAATATGAAGAGAGACATAGGCACTCATCAGATTTCGATATATTCTTCAAATTCCTTACGAAATATAGACATATCAAGGTCTACTACTTCTGATGCCGGGTCAGGTAGATAGACTTTTACAGTTTTCGTTAAGCAACATCAAGATGATATGTTTATCCCCCTTAGTCTATGCTTTACTCTTTCGTTAGATATATACTTTTCAGCACATATATCCTTTCTCAGTGATTGTAAATCACCCGTACACTCCATATATTTCTCCCTCCTCCCCCCCCTTTTGTCACAAAATTAATAAAGACATGAAAGAAATACAAGAGCAAACCGAAAGGATCTTACAAGTTCATAAGAACTCATACAACCTACTAGAGTTAAGCACGAATACCTAACATACCATTTTAAATAAGAAATACTAAAACCAAACTACCTAAGTAATTTGTTTTAGCACCTGATCCAGGAAACAATTGTCCGGAGTAATTTTTCCTTTGATTTTATTAGTCAGAAAAAATAAATAATAACTTCGTTGCTTATCAGGATCCAATTATTCATAAATAATTGCACCTCATTTAGACAAGATAAAACTATGTTAGATAACTAGTTTTCTTATCAAGGATCCGGTTAGACTTGAATAATCGTACCTCGTTTTGATAAGCCTAAACTAAGATCAAAATTAACTTAGTTTTTCTTACCAGGAATCAATTGGACTACATCAATCGAACCTCCTATTTCGTTAAGTAAAAAAAAAAAGAAAAAACAACAACTTGATTTAGTTTTTCTTAACCGAAACCAATTGAAAAATAACAACTATACCGTACTTTTCGTTAAGCAAAAGCAAGAATGGGTATTTGAATCAGCTTTTCTTAACAATAAAACGATTAACAAACATAAATACATCGGTACCTTACTCTTCGATATGACAAACTAATACATCTGAACTGGTCAAGATTTTATATCAGGAAAGATTATCAGAATAATTCTTCCCTCGGTTTCCACAACCACTCTCCCCACAAAGATATCACGTTTAAACACCAGTTCAATATAGATATTCCCCCCTGTGAGTTGTTATTCCCTGCAAGACAAAAGAATAACAAACAAGACAACCTTTACCAGATAAAGGTCGACAAAGTCTTAGCTTTTATGTTGCCAATGTGACAAGCTAAAACTGAAACTCACATGTATACAACATACACAATTATGAACCATAAATCGATAATAGTATAACTGTGACTTCACACATGAGTTTAATCAATATCTACTTATGATCTTTTGATAAAGCATCCCACAAGGCTAGATCTGAAACCTGCTTACATCAAAGAGTCATAAACATCATAAGAGATATTCATAACATGAGATCATAAATATTAGGATTGTGAAAACCGAAACAATATCTCATAAACCGAAAGCAAAGCAAAAGAGATAAACGTTCGGATCAAGCAATGTAATCGTAACTATCAAAATAATGACACAAAGAATTTAAAATAAAATTTTAATCATTCATATTATTGATAGCTTGAATAAACTTTACACAAATATTGAAATAAATCAACAATTGATTAGTTTATTCAAGTAAAAGGCATAAAATAAGATTCAAATCTTATAAGTCTTTCTGAAGCATCTTATTCCTTCATATTCTCCTCACTTGATGAAGGTAGGTTACACTTCCAATCGAGTTTTTGAATTTCCTCAAGTATGTAACCTTGTTGCTTAACTAGAATATCTTGCAGTTGAGATGTTTTGGTAAATGACTCTGCAAGTGCATGTAACTCTGTTTTAGCTTGAACACTGAATTGAGTCATTATCTCGACACATTGTTATTTCTTTATCCATCTTTGCTTTTACTTTTTTCTAAGTCAGTCTCTCTTCTTGATATTTTTTTTTTGGTTTCTTGGCAACGATAGATAGTGTAGATCTATTCAAAAACAACTCCTTCAGATCAAGAGCCTTTGAAAGAGAAGACGTCGAATCTTGATTCATAGTTTCGGTAAATAAATTCTGAACCAAAAATATTAATATATCTTCAAACGATATTTCGGTAATACATACTTCCGAAAATATAACACTTCCCAAAAATAATAATATTTCCAAGATATATTTTCATTGAGTAGATTTATTCCCATACTCTACATACGTAGTGTCTTATCTGGCATCCTCGCACACAATATCACACTTGATGAGGATGCACTGGGGTATTAGTATGGATTCCAGAACATGCATGATATTCTAGATTTAGTGAATTATGTCTCTTAGGACTTCTTCATTACCTCGATACACTGAAGATCTTAAGGATTGATTTTTTTTGATGACATTGATCAGAACTGTAATCATTTATCATGTTCATGACTTGCTCAGATTTCTATTTTAAAAACCATACTTCCCTTTTGAACATGACCCAGCGATCATCATGATTACCTAGATTGCATGAATTACTCTCAGCAATTCTTGGATTTTTGACAGTTAAGCACTTAGTCAGTCTTTCTCTTGTTGCATTGGTAGAATTCCCAACATCGTAAGATCTATCCATTTTTAAAATGGTTCGATTATCAATGGAACATGAAGGAGACAACTCAACAACTAGTGCAATATTAGTTGTATTCTCTTCTCAGATTTATACGAGTCTGAAGTCTTATAAAGAGATATATCAAGATCCATACTCCCAGTGTATTTTCTCAGATTGGGACAGTCTTTAGCCAAATGACCGAACCCTTTACACTTGAAACACTGACGCTGATTTTCATCATCTTCTTCTTGATATTTTCAATTTTTGGCTGGAACTCGATCATAAAGACGGTTAGGGTGATGATTATTTTTTTGCAAATCTCTTGTTTTGTCTTTTCAAGAGATAGTGATACTGTTTGGTAATCAATGATATTGTTGAATCAATATCATTATCTGAGTCTACTGCAATCAATTCATTTGAATTGTCTACCAATCTAATCTTCTCCTATGAAGCCTTATGATTTCTTTCAACTTTAAAAGAAATGCCCTTGGGATGATTAGATTGGTACTCATGATCAAAGATCTTCAGCCTTCTAACAAGTACGCTACGAGAAAGGGTCGAAAGATCATTTGCTTCCATGATTGCATGTTTGTTAGACTCGTATATAGATGGTAACGATCTGCGAACCTTGCATACTATATCATTTTCAGAATTACTCTTTCCAAGAGAGAAAGAAGCAATGACAATCTCAGAGAGCTTAATATGAAACTCTTAAAAAGTATCGTTATAGTCCACAAGGTTTTCCTAATCAGAATTAAGGGTTTGGATTCTTGCTTCCTTTTCTGATTTAACACCTTCGAATACAGTCTGAAGATTCTTCCAAGCTTCTTGAGAAGTTTGGCACGTGGAGACATGATGTTGAAGATCTCTGATTACAGCGTGGATTATAGCATTTGAACTATTCGAATTCTTCTTTGCTAGAGTCTTTTCTTCACTTGAGTAGTCAACTAAGCGTTTAAACCCAGTTTCTGAATTTTCCACTTTCGAACGAACATACCCATCAACGACTAATAGCGAAGTGTTAGTGCACTGCTCGGTCGAAATCGCAAGCATTGCTATCTCAAGCTTGTTTGTCAAGTTTAGTTGGCAAAACTCTATAAGTCTTGATTTCTAGTCTACCTATAGCTAAGTATCGGATTAGGATATAAAGTGTAGTTGAGCATTAGACTTCAGGCGTTCATCGATTGAAGACGAAGAACTACTAAGGGAAGCTTGTGGAACTTCATCAACAAAAGGTATGTGGATACTTGAACTCATCTATCACTCAAAAGTCTATCTACTCTATCTCCTATTTGAGAAAAAAGTCGTATAACTATATAGACTTCAATTATGCACATTTGATATTTCGAGCTGAGTTTAACTCGCTTACATATTTCTCGAAATATGTGTTGGTAAGCTTTCGCTTTAACCAAGTTCATCTTATATTCTTGACGAAAGTCAAAAGATGATCATGTGAAAATCGCCTGGTAACATCTTACACGATTTATGCGAGACAGTCATTTGATGTAGACTCAGAATGTTTCATATTGATCATTCGATCACTTGAAAATTGCTTTGAAGCTAATAGTTTGTGTGAGACAGCTATGTGGTTTCCTCGTTAACAAAACTTCTGGTGTCTGTGTTATTTCTTTTTCGCATTATATTTGTTTATATAATTGAAATATCACAGGTTGTGCATAGGTCAATCAATTGGTAAATACGACCTTGATTGTTGGATAGTAATTGATTGGAAATTGGTCATTGGTCTTTGGTGCCGTCCAAGTTATTTCTCATATCAATCGGGCTCACAGATTTCTATCTTTTCGATTGCATATTGTATTGAGAAATTGAGATACAACTCTTTGTTATATTTCTTAATTGAGCTCGCTTTTAAGTTGATGCTCTCAGAATTATATTGGAGTTAGTCCATACAGACTGCCTAACGAATTATTGGGTGTGGTTGTTATACCCCCGCTTTTTCACCAACATTAGCTAGGATCGGTTCTACCTTGATTCCATATACAGTATATGAAAAAGCGGGGGTATAACAACCACACCAATAATTCATTCGGCAATATGTATGGACAAACTCCAATATAATTCCGAGAGAACCAACTTAAAAGCGAGCTCAATCAAGAGATATATCAAAGAGCTTAATCTCAATTTCTCAACACAATCTTCAATCGAACAGATAGAAATCTGTGAGCCTGATTGATACAAGAAATAACTTGGACGGTACCAAATACCAATGTCCAAGTGTCAATAAAGTTATATCCAACAAACAAGGTTGGATTTATCAATGGATTGAACTACGCACAACCTGTGATATTTCAATTATATGAACGAATATAATGCAGAAAAGAAATAACACATACACCAAAAAATTTGTTAAGGAGGAAACCGCAAATGCATAACAACCCCGATACCTAGTCCAGATTGAACACCACACTACAAGTTAACTTCGGACTGGAATGTAGTTGTGCCCTAACCAAGTCTCACATCGATTAAGGTACAATCGCGTTCCTTACGCCTCTAGAACCACGCCGGATTCTGTGCACTTGATTCCCTTAGCTGATTTCACCCACAACTAAGAGTTTCTACGACCCAAAGTCGAAGACTTATAAACAAATCTGTCTCCTACAGATAAGTTTTTTCTGATAGATAAATTTGTCTCCCACAGAAGTACCTATGAAGTTTTGTTCCGTCTTATGATAAATCAAGGTGAAGAGGAACCAATTGATAATCCGGTCTTACACTCCCGAAGAGCAGTTTAGAAATATCAATCACCTCACAATAACTTAACTATATGGTGGTAGAAGAAGTTACTGCAGAATCACAAAGTCTGAGACGAAGAACTTTGTGACTACTTTTTATATTTTACCTATCAGAGATAAATCTCGAGAAAATCTTAGAGAAGAGAGTACTCAATACGATATAACAAGTAAGATTAGAACACGCAACTACAGAGAAAATAGTTGGGTCTGGCTTCACGAATCCCAAATGAAGTCTTCAAGTCGTTAACCTAGTAGGGTTTTTGAAAAACCTAGGTTAAAGGAGAATCGACTCTAGTTTGCAACTAGGACAAAGGAAAGTGCCGGGATTAGATTTTCCAGTTGCTAGAGTTCTCCCTTATATAGTCTTTCAAATCAGGGTTTGCTTATAGTCAAAGCTAATATAGCTTAGTAACAAAGCATTCTTTATTCACCGTTAGATGAAAACCTGATTCAAGATTCAAGCTAAGTATGCTTTATAATAAAGCAATCAGTCTCCACCGTTAGATGGTCTTAGATTATTACACACAAATGAAATATACCTTCATTTATATATGGGTAAACATGCCTAAAGACCAGAAACAAGGTATGTATCTCTCCTCTCTGCCCAACCGTTTTTTCTATAAAAAAAAATATTCAGAAACTTTCCTCTTTCAATTTTTTCATCTTGTTCGACTAGATTTGCTTGATTGTGGATATGATTTTCGGATTCACCGAGTAGATCTAGTTAAAGTTATTAGTATCCTACTAATTAGTATATAATTATTATATATTAAATAATTGTAATCCCTATTTTGGGTGATTATCAGGGTATGTTAGGTTTCTTTGTTTGTATTTCAATCACAATTTTATATAGCCTTTAGGGCATTTATATCCATTGCTACAATTGTTTCAATTATATTTTCGAGGGAAATCTACACCGGCTTGACGTAAATCCAAATTCTTATGGAGATCCATGGCTACTGGGTTTGATTGCAGTTTCGAAGCACTGTGGAAATTACTCCTTTGTTATAGGAGCATTTAATCTTGATGAAGATAAAAAAAAATCTTTCTTCAAGAATAAGAAATCATTATTGGAGAAGAAGAATTCAAATGGTGGAATCTGAAAATTCACACCATCCCTCAAATATTGTCGATCTCCTCACAGAATTACATGCACTTAATACTTTGGTTTTATTGTATTTGTTCATGTATTTCAACTTTGATATTCTTGATCTGTTAGAGCACTGCTCGGTCAAACTCGCATGTGTTGCTATCTCAAGCATGTTTGTCAATGTTAGTGATCAAAACTATAATTCTTGATTTCTAGTCTCCTATAGCTAAGTCTCTGACTAGGATAGTAAGTGTAGTTGAGCTCAAGGACTTCATGGCGATTCATCATACAAGTAGAAGATCTACTCAAGAAACCGGTGAAAATTCTCGGAAAAAAGGTATGTGGAGACTTGAACTTATCTGTCACTCAAAAGTCTATCTATTTTATCTCCTATTCTTTGAGACAAAAGTCTTATACCATATATATAGACTAGATCATACACATTTGGTATTTCGAGCCGAGTATACCTCGCCTATCTATATCTCGAAATATGTGTTGGTAAGCTTTTCGCTTCGACCAAGTTTATCTTTACCTAGTGATGAAAGTCATGAATGTTTCAATCACTTTGAAAATTGCTTTGACGAGAAATAGTGTGACAACTATGTAACATCATCTAAGAATGTTTCAATGATTGGAATGAGAGTTTAGATTACATAACCAATGGATTCCTTGAACCGAAGTTTTCAAACTTTGTTGATCAAGAGAACCGGAAGTATGGCAAGTGCCAAGTCCGCGAACTCAGTCCGCGAACTTCCGAAGTTCTCAAACCCGAGAATTTCTGCCGGAGTTGACAAACTACTAGCGTGAGCCAAGTCCGCGAACCGACATAGTTCTCGAACCCGAGAATTTATGTTGGAGTTTGTAAACTCTGTCCGGTGTCTTAAGTCCGCGAACCTAGTCTGCGAACTTGAGAAGGTTATATATCTAAAGATGATTTCTGAACTTAATCTTAAAAGACTAAGGAATGCATTTGCAAACCGTGTCTATTAAAGTTCATGAACCGATTCGAGTGAATCAAATCATCTTTGCTTCAATTGTGTCTTATGTAGTTACATAAGATTTCCTTGAACTTGAACAACTCTCGTAACTAGTTCATTTGAGTCAATTGAACTAGTTATGGTGAAGAAGAACATGGTTGGTATGAAATGCTCATATGGTTAACCTCTTTGGGTAGACTATTGTTGAACCAACAATGTACACGTTTGGGTGCGGTTAACAAACCTAGAAGCGTACAGTCATTTGTGTATGACAAGCTAAGTTTTCGATCTAACGGTTGAGAAATATTAGATTGAATCTAAATCAGGTTTTTATCTAACGGTGAATATTGATTGCTTTGTAACTAAGGCAAAACCCTGATTTGAAAGGCTATATAAAGGAGACATCTAGTATTGTGCAAAACTAATCCCCACACCTTATGTGTGATACTAGTTTGCGTGCTAGAGTCGTTTCTCCTTTAACCTTAGGTTTTCTTCTTCTAAAACCAGGTTAACGACTTAAAGACTTCATTGGGATTGTGAAGCCAGACCGATACTACTTTTATCATAGTTGTGATCTGATCTTGCATCTTCTATCGTAATAGTACAATCATATTGATTGGCTAGAGATCGTGAGAGTTCTCCGATAGGCAAGATATAAAAAGTAATCACAAACACCTTCGTCTCATTGTTTGTGATTCCGCAACATTTTGTTTCGCTACCATACAATTAAGATTGTTGTGAGGTGATTGATTAATCTAGGATGTTCTTCGGGAATATAAGATCGGATTATCAATTGGTTCCTGTTCACCTTGATTATTATCAAAAGACGGAACAAAAACTTTAGGTTTTTTCTGTGGGAGACAGATTGATCCTTTGATAAACTTGTCTGTGTGAGACAAATTTGTTTATTGTTAAGGGTACATTATTTATACGTCCCTACTTTTGGCACCCAATAAATATATCCTTATACAACAATAAATATGTCCCTACTTTTTAATAATCTTATCCATTTAAAATTAGATTACCTTAATACCCTCACCCATATAATATTTTTCTTTATTTCAAAATGGAACAAATTTTTTCCTCTACCACTTCACCACCACCACTAGCACCACTACCACCAACATTCAACTGCCATTCCACCACCACCATTCAACAACCACCACCACCACTAATATTCCACCACCACTCTTCACCACCACTATTACACCACCAACAGTCCTCCACCACCACTAGTCTGTCGTCGCCACCACTAGTCCATCGCCGCCACCGCCGCCACCGCTGGTTCAGATATTTTTGTATCAACAACAGCAGTTGATCCAAATAAAAATAGAACCAACAGTAGAAGTTGATCCAATTTAGGGGATCAACAATGGTAGTTGATCCAAAAAAAAAAAGGATCAACAGTAGAGTTGATCCAATTTAGGGGATCAACAATGGTAGTTGATCCACTAAATTAGATCAACAATGAAAGTTGATCCATGTAAATGGAGTGAACTTGGCGTGAGTCGAACACGCATCATCTGACATGGAGTCAATCATGCTACCATTGCACCACAAGTTCAAACATTTGAAGAAAATTACATGATTTAAACTACAAGCATGATTATACTGATCCAAGAAAATGTTGTCAACAAATAGTAGTTGATCCCATAAAAAATTGGATCAACAACAGGAGTTGATCCCATAAAAGGATCAAAACAGTAGTTGATCCTATTAAAAATTGGATCAACAACAGGAGTTGATCCCATAAATGAATCAACAACAGTAGTTGATTCCATAAAAAATTGGGTCAACAACAGGAATTATCCCATAAAAACAGATAAACAACAACAATTTATCATCACCTGTAGCTTCATAAACAGCAAAAACTTCAAGACCAAGCTCTCCATATGAAGCTAAATACAAAACAACACCAACAACTCCATTTCTACTCCTATAATCCTATCAACTACACGCCCACCAACTTCAGACCCCCACCAATTTCACCTCTTCCATCTCCAGTTACAATAAAAAACAATACACAAAACAAAAAACATCCACAACCACCACCACCGTCACCTCCACTAGGACATCATTCACCACCACTTCAACAAATACCATTTACCAGCAACAACCTCATATCCTTTGATCTCAGAAGACCTCAATTTGCATTATTGTCACCAGCTCGTCCTGCTTTCACTCCATTCCACAATCGACCCTTAAATTCACAGAAAACCCTAAATCATCAAAACCCATTCATTCATTAGCTTCGATTACAGCAACAACTCATTAATTCAAACTCATCTCTGCTTCTTTCAAGATCACAACCCCTAATTCTGATATACATCAGCAGCAACACCTTCATCCTCTTGAATCTCCATCTCTTCTTGATTTCAATTCAATCATCAATTATTGAACAACAACAGTAAACCCTAGATTCAAACTGTTAATTCCTTCTCAATCTGATTCGTCTTCAAACATAACCAACAGAACCCTAATCTCATCTTCCTTTTCTAGAGACCGGCGGTATCATCTAACGGCAGAAGAACCAACACCGATGAATTCAGTTTCACAAAACCCATCTTCTTTTCGATTTCACAGAACCAAAACCTAATCTCTGTTTCAGTCTCGATCTGTTACCCGAGTCAAATTGGAACCAAATCCATTCTCCATCTACTCGATTTCGAACTCATCTTTCAAAACCCAAAATCAACATCGATCTTCTTTCTTCTTCATCTCTCAGTTTTCGTCTTCTGTTATTTGATTTCATATCGGTAATGGAAGGTTAAAAGGGGAAGTAAATGATTTAAAATTTTATCAAAAATTTCAATTATGCCATTAGGGACATTTATAAAGTTTCTAAAGGATAATTGTGTAGGTCCATGAAAAGGAGGGACAATAATTCAATTACCACTATTGTTAAAGCCTGTGATTTTAGGTCGTAGCAACTCTTAGTTGTGGGTGAGATCAGCTAAGGGAATCAGATGCGTAGTATCCTGCTGGGATCAGAGGCATAGGGAGGTACAATTGTACCTTGGATCAGTGGGAGACTGATTGGGGTTCAACTATAGTTCGGTCCGAAGTTAGCTTGGAGTAGGCTAGTGTCTGTAGCGGCTTAATACAATGTGTATTCAATCTGGACTAGGTCCCGGGATTTTTCTGCATTTGCGTTTCCTCATTAACAAAATTCTGGTGTCTGTGTTATTTCTATTTATGCATTATATTTGTTTATATAATTGAAATAATACAGGTTGTGCGTTTGAATCAATCAATTGGAAATCCGATATTTGGTTGTTGATTGATATTGATTGATCCTTGGACATTGGTCTTTGGTACCGTCCAAGTTATTCCTTGTGTTTGATTAGAACTCGCAGGATCTGCTTGAGTAAATCAAATCAAGAGAGAGATATAAACTCGTTGGTATACTTTTAATTGATTGAGTCTTGTTGATTCTCTTGAAAGTATATTCGAGTTTGTCCATACAGATTGCTAAGCGAAATATTGGGTGGTGTTGTTAGACCCCCGCTTTTTCATGATCGATGTATGCACTCTTTTATATAATATATGAAATTGAGAGACCTTCTCATGTTCCTTCAAAAAAAAAGGTAACCGTACCTAAACGTGTATATTGAGTTGGCTCAATAAAAGTTATCCAAAGTTAGCCATATGAACACTTTTGTCTTAACCACATTCATCTAACACTTCTAGATCAAATATGATGATCAATCAATATGAAAGATAATCAAATGAATCTAATTGTGTTTCAAATAGAGTTGTTCAATTGTTCACTATCTCATAGAAATATATATATGAACTAATTGAAACAAAATCGGATTGATTCGTAATTGTACAAAGTACTTATACAAGAATCAATTAATGAACATTAAGCCATGGTCACGGTTTGCAAATATTGCATTCCTTAATTCATAAATGTTTAGTTCATGAGTATGAGAATCATACTTAATCGATTTTAGAACTTAAACCACTGTTTAGAAACCAGGTATGCAGACAACAGCTCCGGACCTTGGCATGTCCAGCCGTTCACAAACCAGGTACGCAAACAGCATTCCCGGACCTAACTCAGGTAGAACCGTTCGCATACTAGGTACGCAAACAAGGTTCCCGGACCTTTACAGGTAAAAACGTTCGCATACGAGGTACGCAAACAAGGTTCCTGGACCTAAAATCCTAACAATACAGTTCCTGTACTAGGTATGCATACCGTGTTGTATCCAGACATGGTCAATTGTTCTAAACTCCCATTTCAGTCATTGAAATATATTTAGAAGACGATAATAGTTGTCTCACACAAACTATTAGCTTCAAGTAATTTTCAAGTGATCGAATGATCAATACGAAACTTTCGAAGTCGACATCAAATGATTGTCTCACACAAATCATATAAGATGTTTCAAGGCAATTTTCACATGATCATCTTTTGACTTAATATTTAGTTTCCAACAAATAAATTGTTTCCAACTAAACTCGTCAAAAATAATGATGAACATAGTTAAAGCAAAATGCTTCCAACACATATTTCGAGAAATAGATAACCGAGATAAACTCAGCTCGAAATATCAAATGTGTATAATATAAAAGTCTATATAGATATACGACTTAGTCACATTAGGAGATATAATAGAATAGACTTCTGAGTAATATGTAAGTTTTAGTCTCCACATACCTTTTGCTGATGTAGTTCCTCCAAGCTCTCCTTAGTAGATCTTCGTCTTCAATCGATAAACGCCGTGAAGTCTAAAGCTCAACTACACATTCTATCCTAATCCGAGACATAGTTATAAGTAGACTAGAAATCAAGACTATAGTTTTGATCAACTAAACTTGACAAACAAGCTTGAGATATCAACGCTTGCGAGTTCGACCAAGCAGTGCTCTAACAGTATAGGTTAGGATCGGTCCAACCTTAAGGTCTTCAATAAAAACCGAACCTTCAATCCTCTTGATTTCCTTTCAACTACGTAACAAGTTCGTACGTCTACTTCCTTTACCTCATGTAATTAAACATAGTTTTCTATGTACGAAATCAAACCTATATCCAACATAACAACCATTGAGTTAAGTGATTTTATCATTCTAGAATAGCTCTAAACGAGTATTCGCATAAGTTATTATCTTTACGGATGTTCAACAACAAAGATGCTGAAACAATCATATGTAGATTCATAGAAGAATTTGAACGAAGAATTCAAGACGATGTTCAAGAACTAATGAGATCAAATAGGAAACATTTTGATCTGAAAGGTTGTTTATTTTGAATCCATATGTATTGATATTTTTGTCACTAAAATTGACAAAGGGGGAGATTGTTAGAGCACTGCTCGGTCGAACTCGCAAGTTTTTTTTATCTCAAGCTTGTGGTCAATGTTAGATACAAAAAACCATATTTTAAGTTTTAGTATACTAAAATCAAGTCTTGGACTAGGATTAGAATTATCAGACATCGAATAACCCTTGAAGATTGAAGAATGAAGATCAAACTAAGACATTTGAAGAACTTCATCGACAAAAAGGTATGTGAAACTGAATCATCCTATTTACTCATGATATTTACCATTTTATCCTTATGAGATCATGTCGTATGATTTTAGTAGATTTCATATTGCACAGAAGAAATTTCGAGTCAAGCTTGTCTTGATAAATCTCTTGAAATATGATTCAAGCAATGAACCTTAACAATCTTAGTCAAGAAGAATTTATTGTTCAAGAGATATTTTTGTTTCAAGTTGATCATGTGGAAACTTCCCAAGCGATGATATTCCATATATATGGCGATTGAGAATGTGTCATGTTGTTAAAGAGATTTCTCAAAATTTTCTAAAATTCTGGACACAGGGTAGGTACACAAACCCACTACGCGTACCCTAGACATTTGAGTTTCGGAACAAGGGAGGTACGCATACCCAGTACGTGTACCTTAAGGTTTTGAGTTCGTGAAAGGGGGAGGTACGCATACCTAGCATGCGTAGGCCTGAGTTCGTGAATGGCTAGGGGTATGCATACCCAGTACGCATACCCTAGCAGCCTCAGTTTACGAACTGGTCCATAGGTATTCATACCCTTACACACACCTGCCCAATATGAACTAATTATATGCTCATAATCTATTTTCACAAATAAGTTTGGCATCACTACATCTCTCATAAACACTTCTAAGACAACTTTGATTATTAAATCACTTTTCGTTTGTGAGTCATGGTTTAAGTCTCAGATGTCAATGAACACGATTATACTTATAAGTTCTTAAGACATATTTTTTATGAACTATCATTGTACACAGTTCCGAAACACTTGACCATAGTGTATATTTGTCTATGTAATTTCAAGACAAACTTCTCACATACTTGCATGAATTCCTAACAAGAATTTCATCTAAAATGAGAAAGTGTTTGCTTGAATCTCAAGTTATGTTTGCTAGAATTCAAAGCTTCATACAATCTTGGAAGTCTAACTATCAAGACCAAAATTAACATTAAAGTGCCAAAGCAAAGGTAAAAAAAAAAAAAGGCACAAAGTGAAGGTGAAAAAAAGTTGGCATGCTCATATATGATCCAAAAGTGAGTCTTTCTCAAAAGAGTTTTGAAAAAGGATAGTATTACCATCCTAAAATATCCTAGTGTATGTGAAAGAAGCCTGGTGGTAACTACCATGACCTAGACGTAGAGCCTTGAGAATCTTGCACCCTTAATAGTGTTCACAGTAGCACCAAAACCAACGATTTTATTTGTAATCTGAATCCCTTATGGCCTGTTTGGATACACATCAAGAAATAGCTTTTTCGATTTTAAGAAGTCAAAAAGTTAGTTTGGATGTAAAATTTTGAAACATTTTCTAGAAGAAAAAAAACCTCAACTATTTGTGAAGCAATTTTTTTTTGTATAACAAATAACTTTTTCATTAATGGAAATTCAATGTTACAATGAGTTTAAGATCGAAAATAAGAGAATATAAAGAACCATACCATACAAATACAAAACCGAAAAATCCGACAAGAGAATGATTATCGGAGTAGAATAAATACAAGTATGAATGTTAACCGATTAAATATGAGGGATAATAGTTTTTCTTGGAAATATATTCCAATTAACCATTTAGTTTGTGTTTCTTCTTTACAAAGAGAAGCTCCAAAAATATGATGACTTGCTCAAATCTCTTAAAGCTAGTGATAGAGCTTCCGTCGTTAAAAAAATTACTGGTGAAGAATTCGATGAAGTTTCTGTCGCCGGATAAATCAATTATGAAGATTCCGTTGCCGGAAACAACAAAGATAAAGATTTTGTCGTTAGAGAGCATCACTAGTGTTCTTAAATCCCAAACAAGTAACTGAGAATGTCCACTAAAATCGAGATAAACCTCTGTAAAAGAGCAGACAAAACTACCATATAGGCGTAGAATCTTACCGAAAAGCTACAAAAAAACATAAATAAACCTACACTAATAACCAAGCTAAGCAATCAAGGAAAATATTGAGCAAAATTTGCTCAGATTTGGCTCGTAAAGGACCAGAACGACTATGTGTTTCCTTTTTTAGTTAGAGAATACCGAGATAGGAGAGAGAATTGCTATTATTAATAATGTGGTTGGGTACCCTTCCATAAGTAACTTTTTGACTTCTATCAAACTACGAAGAAGTTAGTTTGGATGTAAATTCTTGTTGAGTATAAGGAACAAATGAGAAAAAGTGTGAAGATGGTGGTTATATAGGCTTTAAACACAGTTGACAGCCGACAACAGTAATGTTATCGCAAACGTTCATTTAGAGACCAATATCATCATAACAGTGCGGATTTTTTGGATTACTGGAACTAGGGAGTAATATTTGTAACAAGGGCAATATCAAAATGTGTTGTAAGAGTAAATTAGTACACTTTTGGGATTTTGTACGCATGTATGTCACAGAAAGTTGACAATAAAAGGATGGCAAATCTGAAAAGGTAAAGCCAATATTAAATGTGGAAGTAGGGGCATAAAATATGAAATGCCCCTACCACTTCATGGGGAAGAAATGAGAAAAGAAGCATGGGTATGTAGCAGTTCATACGAAAACTAGATAATTAGCAAATGGTGTGAAGGACTTTCCAACCTGCAAGACCTACTATGGAAGCTTTACAGCTAGCAATGCTTATCTTCCGGCTTTATCCAAAAGACTTGTCTGTTATTGGGTACATAACACTAGTTTTTTTGGATCAAACCCGTAAGTTATCGATCATACAAAGGATCAGAGTAGATACGTAGAAACCAAACCTGGTTCCATAGAATCAATCTTGAAATGCTCATTTAATTTCTGGAGTTTCCGACAATGTCAAATACATTTTCTTTCGACACCAGGTTCGTTCGCAAAAGAAGAAACCAATTGTTCATGAAGCACTTCTTCACTAGGAAGTTCTACCTTTGTTTCTCTTCTCAATGCTAGTCTGAGACTTGGCCAAACAAAGTACCCAAGTCAGATTGGGCCAACCCTAGCCCTCGTTGAAGCAACATCTATCCAACATTCCCAATTTGAAAAGACAAAATGGATTCCCCGGTCAAATTTTTGCAGATCGATATTAGAAAGATATCCAATTTCCTTTCCTTTTCATGGCAACCTGGTTGGGAGTGTTGGAAATCTTGTTACTGATTCGAATGAATACTAAATCTATTACACATCACAGATCCTATTCGAAGCAAAAACACAAACGATTTGGGACCTTGGGTGCGTTTTCACAGTAACGGCGAAATTGATCGTATAATGATGGAAATTAAAAATCTAAATGTCAAACTAACAAATCAGACTACACTCAAGCCAGGTAATCCTCTTTGAACAAACAAATCAGATTGCACTTAATCCTCTTTCCTTAAAGCATTTACACGCCATCCAATGGTGATGATGATGGATGAACGCTTACCAGGATACAACAATGCCGTTGAAGAATATCTTCACACACGAGCAGCACAAACCCCCTTTCACTTTTTTTTTTTTTTTTTTTTTAATTTCCAAGTTTTTAACTTAAATTTTGCTTCATGTTCTTTGTACGAAGAATAAGATTTTTAGTAAGGAAATGGCAACGTTAGAAGAGACATAAGCTTCGCCGTCAAATGACGTCCCTATGATAGAATAGGATACCTATCGTCAGATCGTGTCTATCTAATCTTGATCGTTAGGTCGTGACTTGTCAAAAACTGTTGGATCTCAAAAAAAAAAAAATTGATGGAAAAAGATGATATATTAACTAGCAAATATAGTATAAGAGATTTACAAGATCATTTTTATCAAAAACATTAGAATCTATGCTAGATTTATGAACTTTTTGGCGCAAGTTATCTGACATGTGCTGAAGCTTTTTAATCCTTGCCTCCTTGGCAATGTAGTCCGCTGTTGAGTTATTCTTCCTCTTAATATATTTCACTTTAGCTTGAGGTAGATCGCCCAAGATTGTCCTTATTTCTTGCAAGGTGTTTTCCGCTGTCCATGAAAAATCTGTGTTTACCTTGTTTATATTGTCTGCTAACACTTTGCAGTCAGTTACTATGATAACGCTTGATAAAATATTTTCTTTTAACCACGTAACTGTCTTTAATAAGGATTTTGCTTCTGCGTGGAAAATGACGTAGCCCACTCTGAACCCGCAGATAGGTGCATGAAAGTCTCTTCATCTGCTGAATATAGAATGAACGCATATCCCATCGACAAATCTTCTTTCTTAAAGGAAGCATCAATGAAGATTATCCAATCTGAGTTTAGGTTGGACCAAGAGTAATTGGTTGAGATTTTCTTTTGAGTTTTCATATTACTTTGAAGGGTATCTGACGGGGAAGATTGTAAGAAACTATTAATTTTCCCTATTAAATTGATTGGGTCTGGGTTTATTTTCTCAAAGACTACCGAGCATCTATATTTCCAGATGAACCATAGTATGGTGGAAATTTTTACCTGAAGATGGCTCAAGTTAGTTTTCGTAATCCACCATTTAATCCAGGAAATAATTGTGCTAGAATTGTAACTTGAGATTATATTATTGAGGGAGAGACCAAACCAAACTGCTCTTGCAAACAGACACTCGCAGAAGAGATGAAATTCTGTTTCTTGCGCTTGATTGTTACATAACTGGCAAATCGAATCGATATCTGGATTATGAGCACCTAGTCTAGCAGATGTTGGAAGAACTTTTTGAGACAGTTTCCATATGAAAAGTCTTATTCTTGGAATTGCTTGAATTCTCCAAATCTTATTCCATGGGAAATCTAGGTTGTCATTATTGTCTTGACTCTGATTAGCTAGAAAGTTATAAATATTCTTGGTTGTGAATTTTCCTGAGTGATGATGCCTCCATCTAATGATGGCTTGCTCTTGCTTCCTTATATTTATAGCTTGAATTTTTTCCCTATCTTCTGGATAAAAGAATTGGTTTAGATTTTCTTGATCCCACTTATTCTGATATGTTATTAGCTCTTGAACTCTTGTTGGTGTCTGATCTTGCAGGTTGGGGACTTTATGGATTATATCTGCGTTAGGAATCCATCTGTCTTCCCAAATTTTTATCGAAGCTCCGTTTTTGACTTTCCAAATTTTTTTTCCTTTTATTAGATCTAAACCTTTTTGTATGCTGGTCCAGATCCAAGACAGGTTCGAGGTTCTGGAATTTTCTAGAGGGTGCGAGTTTGGGAAATATTTTGCTTTTAGGAGTTTGACCCATAATTGGTCTTGTTTAGTTACCAATCTACTGGCAAGTTTAGTGAGAAGAGTTATATTGAAATGATGGGGATTTTTAATTCCTAAACCACCTTGGGAAATGGGCTTGCATATACTTCTCCAAGCTTTTATAAATCCTCCTTTTCTTTTTTTCCCATCTTTTTTCCACCAGAAATTTCTCTAAATTCGGTCGAGTTGATCAAGTGTTTCTTTTGGCGGTGCAAGAACTTGCATTTGATAGGTTGGGTAAGATTGGAGGATAGATTTTATCAAGACAGTCCTACCCGCTTGAGATAACAATTATGATTTCCAACCTTGTAAAGTTGAATAATATCGTTGTAGTAGAGGCTCAAAATTGGCTTTTCGATTCTTATCAAAGAAGAGCGGGGTACCCAGGTATCTATCGTTTTTGGTCATCAGCGAGACTTTTAAAATTTTTGTTATAATCTTCCCATGTTTTGGATGTATTCGTGGGCTGAAGTAGACGCTGGATTTTTGAAGATTAACTATCTGGCATGTGATGTTCCCAAATAATTGTAAGATTTCCAAAAGACTTTTCGATTCCCCAAGATCCGCTTTTGTAAATAAAAAGCAGTCGTCCGCGAAAAATAAGTGGGATATATTGGGAGCATTTTTGTTGATTTGAAATCCAGTGATTTTCTTGTCTTCAATAGCTTTTTCAAGGAGTCTAGATAGAATTTCCATGAAAATTAGGAAAAGATACGGCGATAATGGATCACCTTGTCTTAAACCTCTCGAAGTGTTGAAAGTGGGTCCCGGGGAACCGTTGAGAAGAACTGAAAAAGAGGTTGTCGATATGCATTGCAAAATGAGGTTTGTCCAGTTTTCCGAGAAGCCAAAAGCTAAGAGAACTTTCTCAATAAAAGTCCATTCAACCCTATCGAAAGATTTTGATAGGTCTAGTTTTAACACTAGAAAGCCCTTTTCTTTCTTGGAGATTTTCATCGAGTGGATAAGTTCATGAGCAATTATGATGTTATCTGTGATCTGTCGACCAGGGAGAAACGCCGATTGATTGGGAGATATTATTTTACTGAGAATGGGTTTTAATCTATTAGCTAATATTTTTGAGATTATTTTATAAATGGTATTGTTCATGCTTATAGGTCTGAAATCTTCCGGAGTTTGAGGCATGGAAATTTTTGGGATGAGGGTTATGAAGAAATGATTAAAATCTTTGTTGAGACTGCCCGATCGAAAGAATTCTTGGACTGAGCCAGTGATATCTTTTCCCAGTATGTCCCAGTTGGCTTAAAAAAATGGTTGGAAGCCATCCGGGCCTGGGGCTCCCCATTGGTTCATATTTGATAGGGTGAGCCAAATCTCTTCTTTAGTGGGGATTTCTGATAAGGAAGTATTTTCTTCAACAGTGATGCAAGGATTTATGATACTAGAAAGATCAAAATTAAAATTGTTGCTTTGGGAAGTGCCTATTTGTTGGAAATGGTTAACCATAAGCGAATTGATTTGATCTCTATCTGAAAGCCAAAGCCCAGAAGGTTCTCTAAGAGCATTTATCGCATTGATTCTTTTTCTATTCGAGGCGGTGGCATGGAAATATTCTGTATTCTGATCATATTCTTTGAAGAACTTATCTCTAGAGAGTTGATGGTAGAAATCATTTTTGATTTTGTACCATTTTCCTAGCTCCGCTTGGAGATTTTTTAATTTCTCAGTGTCATTGGATATATTTCCAGATCTATGGATGCTCTCTATTTTATTATTTAAGGTTTTAATATTTTTGTGAATGTTTCCGAAAACTTCTGAGTTCCAATGAGCCAGATCCGAGAACATGAGTTGTAGGTTCGAGGAAAAGTTTTTATCTGAGTAATTATTTGAGTGTAATTTCCAAGAAGCCTCTACATGAGTGGATAAAGTAGGATAGGATAGCCAAGATCTAATGCACCTGAAGGGTTTTTGGGTCTTTTGTTTATCAGGGTTGGAATCAAGTAAAATAGGCGTATGAACTGATCCTACTCTGGGTAAACGAGTTACCTTGGTGTCCGGAAAAATCTGAGTCCATAGGAAGGAGGTCAAAGCTCTGTCAATTCTTTCGCATATATTCGCGTCACCCTTTCTGTTGTTGGACCAAGTGAATGGAGCGCCTTCATATCCAGCATCTTGTAGTCCCAGAGAATCAATTATGTGAAGGATGAAGGATTTACTGCTTGAACTCGTTTTATTCCCACCTTGTTTTTCATCTGGATCTAAGATGACATTTAGATTCCTAATCAAGATCCAAGGTTTATTTACTTGTTGCACTATATCTAAGATGTGATGCCATTGTTCAATTTTATCCTCAGCGTCGACAACACCATAAACACATGTAATCAACACCTCCTTATCTCCTAGTTTCGTGTCAAAATGACAAACATTAAACTTCGATGAGATTAATTTCATATGTATGTTATCGTGCCATGCTATTGCTAGCCCTTTAGTTATTCCCACGGAAGGAACAATAAACCAATCATGAAACTGAGATTTTTCAAGGAATAAATCTATTCGAGACAAATGAGCTTTTGTCTCGGCTAGAAAAACGATATCGGGCTTATAATACTGGCATAGATAACTAAAATGATCCTTTGATAATGGGGTCCCAATACCCTGGACATTCTAGGATAATAGTTTCATATTGAAAGAAAGCTGAAAGAAACTGTTCCTAAGAGAAAAGATTGCACTGTATAAAAAGACTCGGACAAAGGAAAAGAATAATAAAAAAGAAATTGGAAATAGTTGTTAAAGATACCAATGGCTGGATGTGACTAAAATGAAGAGAGATAACTAAGTTGAAGCAAAATAAGAAATCACCTTGGAATGTAAGAATTATCACTAATAAAATCTTTAAAGCTACTCACCGAACTGTAAAACTATAGAGGAAAGGTGAACATAAAGGACTGAGAAAGGGCAAAAAAAAGAAATGAATATTGTAACTTAACAAAACTTGAGAGAAACTATAAAAGTATTACTAGTGCACAGCTCCAAAAAAGTTGAAAGGAAAGGAAATGATTACAAAAATTACGAAAGGAAATGATTACAAAAAATAAACAACCGGAAATAAACTATAACCGGGAAGAAAAGAACAGTTTACCGACATAGTAACCCCAATCAGGAAGCCATTAAATCTACGTAGTATCTGTTAAAAAGACGGCGAGCGAGTATAGAAATTGCTGGCCAGAGAGAAGCCGCAAGAGATGATGTTGCCGGGGTAAAAGAATATCACAAATACCTATCAATGTGCTCCGTATGTGAGTAAATGCACCTTTACACATGTACATCCAACACAATTGAAAATAAATATTACTCCAACAAATCCCAAAACAAATAGAGTGTAACCATTAATTGTAAAACAAAACATAAACTGCAAATGAGTGTACATGGAGTGTAATCGAAAAAATGTCAAGGAACGGGTAGCCATTAACCGTTCTAAGAAAGGCAAAACGGTCGATGAGTAGTCGTTCCATTGGAGCAGACAATTTATTATGAAGAAGAACGGTTAATGATTGCCCGTTTTCTGTTTTTTCAAAACGGCTAATGGATAGCCGTTTTCGGAGTTTTCCCGCTGGGATTCCCGCACACTAGGAAATCTTTGCGGGAAGACCCACCTTTGGCCACGCTTTTCTTGGCTGGGAAGGGCTTGGGCATGCCCATAAGACCCAGTCTTAGGAATGTATACCACTTGAATAGTATTTGACATCAAGGGCAACTCATAATAGCACGTACGGATACCAAACACATAAATTAAAAGCAAAAATAAATATAGCAATTTCGAAAACAGCTTTGCTAGATCCACGGAAGATTTACACCCAAAGATGCACCGAGTCGGAATCCAATGGTCCTAGAGTGCCTCTGAACATTGGGATGGGATGAATGGGTCCCACCACTCCTCTCACACACACTCATGACGGAAGCGAGGGTGGCTTATCTAGGCTGTATCACCCATCCCCAAAAACCAGTGAAAGTTTGTTTTTACCGTAGCAATTACATGAAAAAATGAAAAAGTCCAGGTACAAATTCTGGATAGCCCATTACCATCTCAGACAAAAGCAAACTAAATGTAATCTCAAAAAACATCCAACGGAAAATAATATATGTAGTTGTATTTTGTAGTTTACAGTCAGTGGAAAGTGATGAATGATGACACTTTCTCATATTACAATCATTTTCATCAGTTTATGATACAGACAAGATAGGGATATACCCAGATTAATTGGTGTATACCCAATTCAAGTGGACTCTTTTTAAGGGCCTAAGGGTGTCCTAATGGGTGAAGTTACAAAATTACCCTTTCATATTATAATTCTTATTACCCTGATCAGTTATCATTTTTTTATTTCATCTTCTCCTCTTCTTCTTCTCCCCCTCTACCTTACTGGCTTCTCCATCCCCACCATCGAAAACTCGTCGATTAATTGGTCGTAATCATCGATTCGAAAATTCCGATTAATCTTCAAATATGGAGACACCTCCGAGGGCTAGTCGTATGGAAAGAACAAATAGAAAACCCAATGAAAATAACCCTGGAATTGCAAACTTAGTTCAACAAAAAGAGAGTAAAAAAACCATTGAAGAATAAGAAATCAACGCCGCTGAAACCGAAGAAATGGCACGATTGAGAAAGTAAGGGCCTACTTAAACTCACTCTAGTACTTCAATTTTATGTTTCCATGTCAAATTAGGTTAGAAAAATCAAATTTGTGAATCTGCAGTTATTCAGCCTGCAGGGTATCGACCTTGCCGACTTTTCATATTTAGGGTTAGTCGGCAAGCTCTTTGAATATCATGCCGGCTGTTTAATATCTGTAACTGCTTCTTATAGGGTCGGCAAGGTATTCAACCTTAATACTTTGCCGGCGTTTTTTTTTTTTTTTTACAGTTGTTGGGGTTATAGTTTTTTACCCTGTCGGCGGTGTGTTTTGAAAATGGTTGATGTCTCCTGATGCCTAAAGTCATAAGGTCGGCAGGGTATTGAATAACACCCTGTCGGCTGCATTATAGCGGGAATTATAAGGGTTATAGACCCTGACGACTATATGTAATAGAAAATTCTTATATCTATTGTGTTCAGAATTGTTATAAGCCGACACGTTAGTTGAGTAAGACCCTGCCGACTATTGTTTAGTCGGCAGGGATTATAGTTATCGACCCCGCCTGCTATTATTTAGCCGGCAGGGATTATTGTTTTCAACCCTACCGACTGTTGATTTTATTTTTAATTGTTCTTGTTTAGGTTGAAAAAGGGAAAGAAGAAAACTGTTACTCCTCCTTCAAGACTCCTCGTGTTGGTGACAAACTCTTGACTGCAACACATTGAGGAGTATTACTTGAGCCGAGAACGCTCAAGATCCGTGAACGCAATGATTCTCAACCACCTTATTCATCTTGTTTGAGAGAATACTATCTATAAAAATAATTATCAATACCAATCTGAATTTACAAAACTATTTTAGTTAAGCCTATAGTTAAATAAGAGCCAATCTGAATGACTAATTGATAAATAGATTCGATCGATGTATTTCTAAACTTAATTGGTAATTGGGTTTTGATCGCGAAAAATAATTCCCAAAAATTGCAAATCTGTGAAAAGAAATATCAAAGATTATTTGAACGACCTTCTGATGTTATTGAAATTCGGGTTATATAAATCAAATCTAGGAAGCTTGATTTCGTTGTGAAGAAGAACAAAGGATGGAAAAAAGAAGTATTAGGAATCTAAACTTTAGCTATTGCATCTTAACCGTGAAGTATATCCAACCGCTGACTATTTTTTTCATTTCAATTCTCTTGACGTGTTAATAACAACAATTTCCGTTCTCTCCACGTAGTTCTCACGTCATCATTCTCGGTCAAGCAGCTGTTCAAGTGGCAGAGTCGTAGCATTTTGGATACATGAAGCAGAAGTCAAAGTAAAGATATTTTGATTCTCAAAAACTCGACTTTTTTTGTTTATCGAAGTCGTTCTGAAATAGAACACGAAGAACAGACGGATAGAGACAGTCGTAAAAAAACGGTCATATATTCTTAGGTTAGCAACAGTTTCACAGTGTCAACGATGGTTATATATCTTGTATCGTTCTCTGTAACAGTTGGTCTTTAACAAATATAAGTGTTACAAATCCGATTTTTAATCATTTCTCCATTTTTATCATTTGTAAACCATTTTTGAGCATAAATAAATTCTTTGAGAGGGTTTTGAACATGATGAGTGGCTAAAATACCCGGAGACTGAGGCAACGAAGAAAACTATTCACTCATGCTTGATTGGTAATTTATTTTTACAATTTCTTTAATTAATTATTTATTTTATTTTATTCACTAAGATCAACATAAAGATAAAAATGGTTTTCTTAATTAGTTGTGAATCAATTTGAAGTGTTATGCTTATAATAAATTCTTTGATAATTCATGCTTAAGGATTACAATTTAATATTTGGACACCTTATAGGTTAATAGTGAATTAATTAGAAAAAGCTTAATAATAATTCTTGAAATATCATTGCAAACCAATCATGTAGAAGGAATAGTGGAATCCGGAGCCTTGGTCTATTTTTAATATCTTGAAATCAATTTTAAAATTAAGCTTTCTTTATTTTTTAGTTTTTTTTTTTTTTTGCTAAATCACATTTTTTCTCATTTGTTGACCAACAAAAGAGATACAAAAAGTACTATAAGGCACAAAAACAACAGAGCAAAAACAAAAGCTAAAACAGAGTAATTAAAAGCTTATAAGGGACCTAGTGATTGATTTTAACTCCTATCTTGAAAAAATAGATTATTTGAAGTATCATTCCATCTGTTACCCTTCATGCTTGCACCATTTTCATTTACTAACTGAACAATCCTGCTTTTGAAGCTGTGTATAAGGGTATCTACACCTTCAAAAAAGATTATGTTTCTTTGAAACCAAAGATCTCTCGTAGTAATACAGGCTGCAATCATCCATACTTCTTTAATGATTGGGCTGTGATGCTTTGCTACAGAAAATACATCATAAAAGGAGGTTGGTCTGGAGAAATGAAAGATATCACGTAACCAGTTCCAGATCTGTGCACTGAACTCACAACTCCACAGTTTATGCTTCATACAATCATGTTCAGATTTACAAACACGGCATCTAGATGGCATTTCATATCCTTGTTTTCTTTTAACTTCATCATCTACATAAACTCCTTGTAGCAGCTTCCAAATGTTACTTGCAATACTTTGATGTAAATAAGGCTTCCAGATATGAGATGACCATGCTACTTTATGTTCCTTGATCTTAATTTCTCCACTGCCATTGCAGTATTTAATTTTCCACTGCTATGTAAATTCCATATCATGTAATCATCTCCACTTCCAATGTTAGGCATTTTATCAATATGTAAAAAATGTTGCAGTTGAGGTGGAATATGCCATTCATTACCATTAATAAAATTCCGAACTTTCAACTGCATATTACTATGCACAAAATCAGTATAACCAATTTCCTGGATTAAAGGAGATGATCCATACCATGTATCAAACTACATAGAGATGTTAACTCCATTGCCCACACACCATGTAATGTCTTCTTGTAGTGCTGTCCAAGCCCATTGTAATCCAGCTCTTACTGAAGATAATTTCCAACCTGAAAACCAAATCCCATATTTGTTTTTGAATTTAGCAGTAAATAAAAGAGCCCATTCATCTGAAGAAGAAATCAACCTCCACATCATTTTCATAAGCAAAGCTCTATTTATAACTTCTAGCCTTCTAATTCCCAGACCACCTTCATCATATGGAGTACAAACTTTCTTCCAAGATAGAGTTTTATACTTCCTAATCTCACCATCCCCTGACGATAAGAAGTTTCTTATTAATCTCTCACAAGTTTTAATAATGGAAGATAGCCATTTGTAAACTGCCATATTGTATAAAGGATAACCGCATAAAACTGATTTGACTAGATCAAGTCTATCATGAAATGATAATAACTTTCCTTTCCAAGATGCAAGTTTATTTTGAAGCATTATCACCATGGGACAAACCGTTTCAGTAGTTACTCTACCAGGAGCAAGTAAAATACCAAGGTATTTGTCAGGAAAACCAGAATTATCCATATTAACCATTATACAAATCTATTGTTTCCTGATTGAAGAAGTTCCATCTATGAAGAATTTACTCTTGGCTTTATTAATCAATTGAGAACTAGCTTGATAATCTTCTAGCAACTTAAATAGATTTTCCAGGCTCTTCTTAGCACCATTACAGAATAAAGAAAACATCATCAGCAAAAAAGAGATGTGTTGGGTAGATTCCATTCCTAACAACCATTGGAGTTATCTGTCCTGTATTCACCAGATATGAAATATTTCTACTCAAAACATCTTCCATCAAGATAAATAATATAGGGTAGGGGATCAACCTGTTTAAGACCCCTATTCATTGAAAAGAAGCCACATGGTCCACCATTGATCATCACTGATAGTTTAGCTAATCTTAATATTGTTAATAACCAATCACACCACGCTGAGGAAAATCCATATTTATGCAGAACTTTAAAGAGAAATTCCCAAATTACTGAATCATAAGCTTGAGAGATATCAAGCTTGAAGGCTACATTACCTCCTCTCCTTTTCTTTTTCATTTCATTTACCATCTCTGAAGCTAATAGCACTTGTTCATGAATGCTTCTACCTTTGATGTAAGCAACATGTTGTGGAGATATCAACTTCACCATTAGTCCATTCATTCTTGCTGTAATGATCTTTATTTTTTAGTTGTATTAAGTCTAAAATTGAAAACCTTCACAAGTCTCAACGAACCTTTTACTACAACATTATTGGAATCACATCAATATGTGTGTGATTTCCTCCCAGGGAACTATGTTTCATTAGATATGTTTAAAGGAAGTACGTATACGAACTTGCTTCGTAAATAGAAAATAAATTAATTGGTGTTTTGGTCCGGTTTTCTATGAAGATCTATTGGATTATGTTGAGAGTCAGGGTAGAACCGTTCCTTACCTATATTGGGATGCATGGTAGAACCTATCCTAGCTTATGTTTGGAGTATTTGTAGAACCTATCCTTATCCATATTGAGATTCATGGTAGAACTTATCCTTATCCACATTGGAAGTCATGGTAGAACCGGTCCCAAGATCAAAATTGAATTAGAGTTTGTTGAATAGAAAAGTTCGGGATTTCGACATAATTTGAACATGTACATAATTCTTATCTTTAATCGTCCAAATATATTTATTGATACTCAAGGTGATCCCAAACCTAAATATTGAAAATCTTTTAATTAAGATTTTTGATTTATATGATTTTGATTTTCCAGCAATCAAAATATATCTCTTGAAAAGCTATATTAGTTAAGTGCTAAACTAATATTTGATATTTTCTAAAGATAGATTTCGGAATTACAGGTTGGATATTAGTTGGAAATATGAAACTGAAATTAGGTACTTATTGCATATCTTGAGAATCTTTCGGTTTTGGAATTTCCTTGTTGTCCAAAAAATATTAGCCTATAAGTAGTTGAGTTTGCATTTCTTGCAAACTGTCCTAAGAGCTGGGAAAACTTCATTCGTGTTGTTTCTACTGGAGCCATCTATCAGGAGAAGAAACTACCCTATTAGGAGAAATCTCTTAAGACCGTTCATTTAAAGACTTCTGTGAAGCTCTACGAGTACCGTTGGTGGGAAACTAAATAATTGTATTGTTATTTTAATTTTCAATTATTGATTTGATTGACTAACGGTTGTTGAAACTTTGCTTGCACCTAGTTTGATTATTCTTGAGAGCTTTCTTTGAATATAAGGGTCACTCAAACTAGATTAAAGTATTGACGAGATATTTAGAAATATTTTTAGATCTAAAGACAACTTGTGGTCGTCTGTTTTTAACAGACTCCGTTTTGTGTATGATCGATCATAAGTGGATTCAAGTTTGTGTTGTGCAGGTATAAAAGAAGGCAATTGAAGATTTCAATACAATAAGATTTTTCTTATTGGTTTTCGTATCTCGTGATTTATGCATACATCTTCATCGGCTGGGATCCAACTAGATCTTGTTTATCTTTGATAGACTTATGAGTATCTAGTTGTACAGATCGACATATTTTTATATTTCTCTTTGGGACTATTTAGATTTGTTACACTGCTCGGTCGAACTCGCATGCGTTGCTATCTCAAGCATGTTTGTCAATGTTAGTGATTAAACTATCAGTATTGATTTCTAGTCTACTTATAACTAAGTCTTGGACTAGGATAGAAAGTGTAGTTGAGCTCAAAACTCCATGGCGATCATCATACAAAGACGAAGAACTACTCAAGGAACCGGTGGAACTTCATCGACTAAAAGGTATGTGGAGACTTGAACTTATCTATCACTAAAAAGTCTATCTACTGTATCTCCTATCTTGAGACAAAAGTCGTTTTGCTATATAGATTTTGATTATACACATTCGCTATTTCGAGCCGAGTTTATCTCGCTTATCTATTTCTCGAAATATGTGTTGGTAAGCTTTCGCTTTGGCCAAGTTCATCTTTACTAGTGACGAAAGTCATATTAAGTTTAAATTACTTGAAAACTGCTTTGACGAAAAATAGTGTGTGAACAACAACTATATAACGTCCTCTAAGAATGTTTTAATGATTGAAATGAGAGTTTAGATTATATAACCATTGTTGGATATAAGAATTGTGTGGTAACTCATACATGTATAAGTCCTTATTCCTTGAACCAAAGTATGCGTACTTTGCTGCTCAAGAAAACCGGAACTAGAGTCCGCGTACCCAGTCCGCGTACTGTCGGAGGTTCTCATCCCGAGAATTTCCGCTGGAGTTTGTGAATTGAAAACAAACTTATTCCGGGAACTTAAGTCCGCGTACCAGTCCGCATACTTAAGTTGGTTATTTTCTAAAATCGATTATTGGTGAACTTAAACTTATATAAATTAAGAGATGCAAGTTTGCAAACCGTGGCTATAAAGTTCATGAATCGACTCGAGTGAATCAAATCGTTTTTGCTTCGATTGTGTCTTGTATACTTCTATAAGATCTAAGCAATTTAACAACTCTCTAACTAGTTCATTTGAATCATTTGAACTAGTTATGGTAAAAAAGAATATGGTTGATATGAAAGTGCTCATATGGCTAATCATTTGGTTAAGTACTGTTGAACCAACTAGATGTACATGTTTGGGTACGGTTACACAAATCTAGATAAACGTGCATTTCATTTGTGTGTAACAAGCTAAGTTTCTATATAACGGTTGAAAGATATTAGCTTGAATCTAGTCAGGTTTTCATCTAACGGTGAATATTGAATGCATTGTTACTAAGCTACATTGATTGCAAACCGTGATTTGAAAGACTATATAAGGGAGAACTCTAGCAACTGGGAAACCTAATCCCCACACCTGATGTGTGATAGTAGTTGTATTAGTTAGAGTCGATTCTCCTTTAACCTTAGGTTTCTATCGAGACCCTGTAGGTTAACGACTTGAAGACTTCATTGGGATTGTGAAGCCAGACCGATACTACTTTTCTTGTAGTTGTGTGATCTGATCTTGTTGTTTCTATCGTACTAAGTACAATCGTAAGATTGGTTTGAAATTGATTTCTCCGATAGGCAAGATATAAAAGTAGTCACAAACATCTTCGTCTCATCGTTTGTGATTCCACAATATCTTCTTTCGCTAGTCGATTAAGATTATTGTTAGGTGATTGATAAAACTAGGCTGTTCTTCGGGAATATAATTCTGGGTTATCAATTGGTTCATGTTCACCTTGATTTATCAAAAGACGGAACAAAAACTTGTTGGTATGTCTGTGGGATACAGATTTATCTATTACCGTATACTTTTCTGTGTGATACAAATTTGTTTATTAAAGTCTTCGACTTTGGGTCGTAGCAACTCTTAGTTGTGAGTGAGATCAGCTAAGGGAATCAAGTGCGTAGTATCCTGCTGGGATCAGAGACGTAAGGAGCGCAAATGTACCTTGGATTAGTGTGAGTTTGATCGGGGTTCAACTACAGTCCAGACCGAAGTTAGTTTGTAGTAGGCTAGTGTCTGTGCGGTTTCCTCGTTAACAAAACTTCTGGTGTCTATGTTGTTTCTTTTACGCATTATATTTTGTTATATAATTAAAATATCACAGGTTGTGTGTTGAATCAATCAATTGGGAAATCCAACCTTTGGTTGTTGATTGAAAAGGATTGATACTTGAACATTGGTCTTTGGTACCGTTCAAGTGATTTCTCTTGTATTCAATTAGACTCGCAGATTTTTATTTGCTTGAGTAAGTATTGAATCGAGAAAGAGAGATATAACTCTTTGATATACTTTTATTAAGATTGAGTCTGACTGTCTAGTTATTCTCTTAAAAATTATATTGGAGTTAGTCCATACAGATTGCTAAGCGAAATATTGGGTATGGTTGTTAGACCCCTGCTTTTTCAATTGGTATCAAAGCTGGCAAACACGTTTAAAGACCTTATAAGTCTGTGTTTTTAGCGATCTGACTATATGGACAGTAAAGTCTCTAGAAACGCTTCACCAAGATTAAAAAAAAATCGTAAAGAAAGTTTTGATAAACTGGTTATTCTCCAGAAAAAGTTGGATGAACAAATCCGGATCAACTCTAATGTTGTTGCAGAAATTGCAATGCTTAAGGATTTGAAATATGTCAAAATCCCTTTGATGTATTTGAATAACTCTAGTTGTTCTTCTATGAAGAATAGTCGCAAGTCAGATGATAAAAAATGTACGGACATTGTGAAAACTGATATGACTCAGAACTGCTCAGACGAGCCTAAAGATGTTGTCTATGTTTGTTTTGTGATTCCTCCAATCACTTTCAACATACTTGTATGTTCTTCTAAAAGAGCCTGAAAGTTTCAAGTAATCTTCATAAGAAAACTGAACAACTGGATGCTTCTCTAAAAGGATGTATAAACCTAACAAGAAATCCTAAACAGGAAAGTAGTGTTAGTATGGGAGCTTTCGCTTTAAAATGAGCATCACCCTTCCAATGGTTTCTTGATAGTGGATGTAGCCGACATATGACATGTGATCTCACATGGTTTGTTTCTTCAAACGACTATGAAGGAGGTCCGGTGACATTTGGAGATGAGAGTTGCTGCTACATAAGCAAGAAGGGGACGATCAAACTTCCCGGCGTACCTGAAATCCATGATGTAGTATACGTAAAAGGTATGACTGCAAATCTTCTTTCTATCAGTCAAATTTGTGACAAAGGCCATAGAGTTGTCTTGAATACAAATGGATGTGACATCGTAGACAAAATTGGGAAAGTAATTTTTCAGGGAACTCGTGGTAAAAACAACTGTTATCTTCTGGGTACTCAGTTCAGCAATTATTGCAATATGACTAAGGCGGAATCTACACATCTTTGGTTGGTCACATCAATTATCGTCTTCTAACTAAGATCATTAACAAAGAACTTGTTAGAGGCGTTCCCAAAATCAATGCAAAGATTGATGGTGTATGTGGTGCCTGTCAAAAGGGTAAACAAACGAAAGTTCACCATAAATCATCTCGAGATATTCTCACTAAATCTCCACTTGATTTAATTCATATGGATCTCTTCGGACCAATTCAACAACCCACGGTTGCTGGTAAGAAGTATGCTTTAGTTATGGTAGATGATTACACCATATTCACCCGAGTTGCATTTTTATCTCATAAAAATGAAACCCTTAATGAATTCAAGATTATTGTTAAAAGAATCCATAACGAACAAGGTCGCAAGCTAAAGAAAATTAGAAGAGACTGTGGAACTGAATTCAAGGACACTAAGGTGATTGAATTTTGTGACGAACTGGGGATTATTCAACAATATTCACCACCCATCACTCCTCAAGCCAATGGAGTTGCAGAAAGAAAAAACAGGAACATTCAGGAAATGGCCAGGGTAATGCTCCATAACAAAAACTTACCATTAATATTTTGGGGAGAAGATGTCTTTAAAACCTGCTATTTGATCAACCAGGTCTACCTACGGTCTAAAACCCTAAACACTCCTTATGAGTTATGGTACGGTAGAAAACCCAACTTGCACTATCTCAGAGTGTTCGGAAGTAAGTGCTACATTCTAAAAGATAGGGAACAGAGAGGGAAATTTGATACCAAAAATGATGAAGGTATCTTTCTTGGCTATGCTTCTGATAGTCGTGGTTTTCGGGTATTTATCATGATAGAATCTGCTAATGTTATCATCGATGATATTAGTAATTTTCATCATGATAATCCTCCTGCTGAATTTCCTCCAACTGAGACAATTGAGAAAGTCAAAGAAATCCAAGATTCAGTTAAAGTTACCCCAACTATTACTGATCCTGATAATTCTAGTGACGAGGAGAAGAGCACTGATCAGGCTACTCCTGTTGAACAAGAACGTGTCCCTCCACGACACCTCTGGGTTCAAAGGAATCATGATCCCAACAATATTATTGGAGGAAGAGATTCTACTGCTAAAAAAAGAGGACAACTTCAAAATATTTGCAATTTTGGTTGTTATCTTTCACAAGTAGAACCGAGAAATATTGATGAATCTCTTAGTGATCCCTATTGGGTGAATGCAATGCATGAAAAGTTAAATCAATTTCAAAGACATGACGTATTGGAACTAGTACCTTTTCCCTCCAATGTCAATATTGTTGGTACTAAATGGATATTCAAGAATAAGTCTGATGAATTTGGCACAATTGTCAGAAATAAAGCCAGACTTGTCGCTCAAGGATATTCACAGATTGAAGGTATCGACTTTGACGAAACCTTTGCTCCTGTGGCACGCCTTGAGTCCATTCGGTTATTATTAGCTCACACTTGTTTTCTTAAGGTTAAGCTGTTTCAAATGGACATAAAATCCGCATTCCTAAATGGAATTCTAAAAGAAGAAGTCTATGTCGCTCAACCAAAGGGTTTTGAAAACCCTGATTTCCCAGATCATGTTCTTAAGCTTAAGAAGACATTATATGGGTTAAAACAAGCACCTAGATCCTGGTTCTAAAAACTTACTATTTCTCTTCTTAGGAAAGGTTTTTCGAGAGGCGGAGCTGATAAAACTTTGTTTACCAAATGGAGTGGGAAAGATGTTGTCATTGATCAATTCTATGTAGATGATATCATATATGGTTCAACTTATGAGAAACTTGCAAAAGATTTCCAAGTCTCTCTTGGCAAAGAATTTGAAATGAGCAATGTTGGTGAATTAAAATTCTTCTTAAGATTACAAATTCAGCAACATAAGGATGAAATTTACTTATCCCAAGAAAAATATGCAAAGGATCTTGTCTCAAGGTTCGGTCTGGATAAGTCAACTCCGAAACTAACACCTATGCCCATTACTGGTAAACTACACAGAGATGAGAAAGGAGTAAATGTGGATCAAAAAATGTATCGATCTATTATTGGTAGCCTTTTATATCTTACAGCTACTAGACCTGATATTGCGTTTAGTGTTGGTTGTTGTGCTAGATTTCAGGATAATCCAAAGGAATCTCATCTTACAACTGCGAAAAGGATCATACGATATGTAAGTCACACAATCGGGCATGGTCTATCTTACACTTTTGATGCAAACACTAAGCTTTCTGCTTATTCAGATGCTGATTGGGCAGGATGTGTAGAAGACAAGAAAAGTACATCAGGAGGTTTCTACTGCGTAGGACTGAATCTTGTGGAAATTGGCATAGCAAGAAACAAAATTCACAATCCTTGTCCACGTGCGAAGCAGAATATATTGGTGCTGGCTCATGTTGTACTCAACTTCTATGGATGAAACAAATGTTGGCTGATTATGGAATTGATACTGGAATAATGAAGATCTTTTGTGATAACTCTAGCGCGAATCGAATCACTGAGAATCCCGTTGACCACTCAAGAACAAAGCACATTGATATAAGGTACCATTTTATTTGAGATCTCTATGAAAATGGTATCATAAATATGGAATTTGTGCCTTCCGAACAACAATTGGCTGATATTCTTGCCAAACCATTAGACACTGCTACATTTCAACACTTACGACAGTTTATTGGTGTTATTTTGGTTCATTAGCTGTTCCTAAAACTCTTGCCCCTGTGATTATCTCTATCTTTTGGGCAATTGAGTTTGGAACTCCAGTAAGTGTTTATTTCAATTCTGCATTTGTTTCAGTAGGTTGATTTTCTGTCAAGGTTCTTTTTCTGTTTTGTCAAAAGAAATCCTTCTTTTCTTGTGAAAGTAAGGTCGCTCTTGTTGTTCTTTCGGGAATGACATTTTATGGGGGAGAGTTCTTAATTGAACTTGTGCTTAATTGCCAAATCTTTGTGGGGATTGCGGTTGTGGAATATTATAGGGTTATCTTGTATCTTTATAAACTCCTTGATGAATGCATTAATCTTCGGATATATTATGGAATCTAAAAAGTTGATATGTGCTTTCTTTTGGTCATGAAATATCTCTATGGAAATTTCATTAGGATCCCACTAGTTTCCGTACCTTTGCCAATTTTATTGACAAAAAGGGGGAGAATTAATGTGTAGTTCACACTAAAAATACATATGGTTTTTGGATCATTATGTAAGGGGGAGTGGTTTCCATGTGAGATGGAGTATTGACTAAGGGGGAGTGATACATATCACCATAGTATTGTTGTCGAAGTTTTGATACAATTGAACTTTGATGTTGTATAATAATACTATGACACTGTATAACAATGATTGAGAATTCTTCTTTTCTCATTGTTATGACTACGGATTTTCAACAACGGTGATACTAAACTTACAACCTTTGGGATCATTGGAGTACTTGGAAGTGACGAATATTTTGAGTAATGTTGAAGAACCAAGAATATCAAGCATGTGGAAAAGAAGCTACAGAAGTTTATTTATCTATTTTTGTATTCCATATGTATTGATAGTTTTGTCACTAAAATTGACAAAGGGGGAGATTGTTAGAGCAATGCTCGTTCGAACTCGCATGCGTTGCTATCTCAAGCATGTTTGTCAATGTTAGTGATCAAAACTATAAGTCTTGATTTCTAGTCTACTTATAGATAAGTCTCAGACTGGGATATAAAGTGTAGTTGAGCTCAAGACTCCATGGCGATCATCATACAAAGACGAAGAACTACTCAAGGAACTGGTGGAACTTCATCGACTAAAAGGTATGTGGAGACTTGAACTTATCTATTACTCAAAAGTCTATCTACTATATCTCCTATCTTGAGACAAAAGTCATTTTGAAACACATTTGCTATTTTGAGCCGAGTTTATCTCGCTTATCTATTTCTCGAAATATGTGTTCGTAAGATTTCGCTTTGGCCAAGTTCATCTTTACTAGTGACGTAAGTCATATTAAGTTTCAATTACTTGAAAATTGTTTTGACGAAAAATAGTGTGTGAACAACAACTATATAACGTCCTCTAAGAATGTTTCAATGATTGAAATGAGAGTTTAGATTATATAACCATTGTTGGATATAATCATTGTGTGGTAATTCATACATGTATAAGTCCATATTCCTTGAACCAAAGTATGCGTACTTTGCTGCTCAGGAAAACCGGAACTAAAGTCCGCACACCCAGTCCGCGTACTGTCGAAGGTTCTCATCCCGAGAATTTCTGCTGGAGTTTGTGAATTGAAAACAAACTTATTCCGGGTACTTAAGTCCGCGTACCAGTCCGCGTACTTAAGTTTGTTATTTTCTAAAAACGATTATTCGTGAACTTAAACTTATATAAACTAAGGAATGCAAGTTTGTAAACCGTGGCTATAAATTTCATGAACCGATTCGAGTGAATCAAATCGTTTTTGCTTCGACTGTGTCTTGTATACTTCAATAAGATCTAAGCAATTGAACAACTCTCTAACTAGTTCATTTGAGTCATTTGAACTAGTTATGGTAAATAAAAATATGGTTGATATGAAAGTGCTCATATGGCTAACCATTTGGTTAACTATTGTTGAACCAACTAGATGTACATGTTTGGGTACGGTTACACAAACCTAGATAAATGTGCATTTCATTTGTGTGTAACAAATAAAGTTTCGATCAAACGGTTGATCAGGTTTTCATCTAACGGTGAATATTGAATGCTTTGTTACTAAGCTAACATTGATTGCAAACCCTGGTTTGAAAGACTATATAAGGGAGAACTCTAGCAACTGGGAAACCTAATTCCCACACCTCCTGTGTGATACTAGTTGTATTATCTAGAGTCGATTCTCCTTTAACCTTAGGTTTCTACCGAGACCCCGTAGGTTAACGACTTGAAGACTTTATTGGGATTGTGAAGCCAGACCGATACTACTTTTCTTGTAGTTGTATGATCTGATCTTGTTGTTTCCATCGTAAGATTGGCTTAAGATTGATTTCTCCGATAGGAAAGATATAAAAGAAGTCACAAACATCTTCGTCTCATCGTTTGTGATTCCGCAATATCTTCTTTCGCTAGTCGATTAAGATTATTGTGAGGTGATTGATAATACTAGGATGTTCTTCGGGAATATAAGTACGGGTTATCAATTGGTTCATGTTCACCTTGATTTATCAAAAGACGGAACGAAAACTCGTAGGTATTTCTGTGGGAGATAGATTTATCTATTACCGTAGACTTTTCCGTGCGATACATATTTGTTTATCAAAGTCTTCGACTTTGGGTTGTAACAACTCTTAGTTGTGAGTGAGATCAGCTAAGGGAATCAAATGCGTAGTATCCTGTTGGGATCATAGACGTAAGGAGAGCAACTGTACCTTGGATCAGTGTGAGATTGATTGGGGTTAAACTACAGTCTAGACCGAAGTTAGTTTGTAGTAGGCTAGTGTCTGTAGTGGCTTAATACAGTGTGTGTTCAATCTGGACTATGTCCCGGGGTTTTTCTGCATTTGCGGTTTACTCGTTAACAAAACTTCTGGTGTATGTGTTATTTCTTTTCCGCATTATATTTTGTTATATAATTGAAATATCACAGGTTGTGCGTTGAATCGATCAATTGGGAAATCCAAACTTTGGTTGTTGATTGAAATTGATTGATACTTGAACATCGGTCTTTGGTACCGTTCAAGTGATTTCTCTTATATTAAATTAGACTCGCAGATTTCTATTTGCTTGAGTAAATATTGAATCGAGAAAGAGAGATATAACTCTTTGATATACTTTTATTAAGATTGAGTCTGACTGTCTAATCGATTCTCTTAAAAAGTATATTGGAGTTAGTCTATACGGATTGCTAAGCGAAATATTGGGTGTGGTTGTTAGACCCCCGCTTTTTCAAGATTGGTTGCGAATCTAGATTTAATTACTTCGGTAATAAGGATCTCGGTTGATCTAAACTAGATAAAGGATTTTATTAGTTTAAACAGAAGAGCCTTATCGTAGTCAACATATCTTTATCTTAAAGGTTTAATAGAGTGGTTACCAAACATCTTTATTCCTTTATTGTTTGGAATACGACAAAAGGAGTTGAGTACTTAAGACTTTACATCGGTAAAGCAACTCAAGGTAGTGATTTCTTCCTTGGAATTCACGTGTGTGATCAGACGGCCGTAGACGCAGGGATACCGAGGGAACTAAGTAACTAGGGGTAGAATACTTGGTCTCAACTATACGAAGTTGGCTTTGTTCTTTGTATATCAGATAAATTATGAAAGTATTCAAAACTAGACTAGGTTCAGAGGTTTTTCTGCATTTGTGGTTTCCTCGTTAACAAAATCTTGTTGTGTCATTTAGTTTACTTCCACATTATAATTATCTTATTATTATAATAAAGTAAATTACACTTGTACGTTAATCCTAACCACCTGATATTGATTATATAATAAATCGGTTTTGAACCGTAACTGTTATCAAGTGAATATCTTAAAGTTGTATTGGCTCTACTTTGTCCATAGAAGATCATTTAAGATATCAGACTTATAATTGTGGTGTAATTGGATACCCTCGTCATTTCACTTACCCATTTTTTAGGTTTCTTCAGAATCAATTTTGTTTTAGCCATAAGAGCTCTTTATTAAAAGTAGTAAGTGAAAAAGGAGAAAAAGGGTAGAACTCTCTTGAGACAAGTTTTCCAGAGTGAAATCACCACAATTATACAATAATCTTGAAGGATATTTGAACACATCGAATTGATAGTAAGATTTGTTAGAGCATTGCTCGGTCGAACTCGCATGCGTTGCTATCTCAAGCATGTTTGTCAATTTAGTGATCAAAACTATAAGTCTTGATTTCTAGTCTACTATAGCTAAGTCTCGGACTAGGATAGTAAGTGTAGTTGAGATCAAGGAATCCATGGCGATTCATCATACAAGACGAAGATCTATTCAAGGAACCGGTGGAACTTCTCGACAAAAAGGTATGTGAAAATTATCTGTCACTCAAAAGTCTATCTATTCTATCTCTTACTCTTTGAGACAAAAAGTCGTATGCTATATATATAGACTATGATTATACACATTTGGTATTTCGAGCCGAGTATACCTCGCCTATCTATATCTCGAAATATGTGTTGGTAAGTTTTTCGCTTCGACCAAGTTTATCTTTACCTAGTGACGAAAGTCATGATATGTTTCAATCACTTTGAAAATTGCTTTGACGAGAAATGGTTTAACAACTGTATAACATCCTCTAAGAATGTTTCAATGATTGGAATGAGAGTTTAGATTACATAACCAATGGTGTACATAAGCATTGTTTTGGAAACACAGTTATGTATAAGTGTTATTCCTTGAACTAAAGTTTTCGAACTTTGTTGATCAAGAGAACCGGAAGAATGGCAAGTGCCAAGTCCGCGAACTCAGTCCGCGAACTGCCGAAGTTCTCAAACCCGAGAATTTCTGCTGGAGTTGACAAACTACTTGTGTGAAGCTAAGTCCGCGAACTCAGTCCGCGAACCGGCGAAGTTCTCATCCCGAGAATTTCTGTTGGAGTTTGTAAACTCTGTCTGGTATCTTAAGTCCGTAAACCTAGTCTGCGAACTTGAGAAGGTTATATATCTAAAGATGATTTCTGAACTTAAACTTAAAAAGACTTGGGAATGCTATTTGCAAACCGTGGCTATAAAAGTTCATGAACCGATTCGAGTGAATCAAATCATCTTTGCTTCAACTGTGTCTTGTGTAGTTACTGATAGACGCATTTATGTGTCTATGTTGTTCTCAATGTTCTGTATTGTTAGACTCGATTAAATACTTATTGTGTTATTTTATGTTTTTGTAGATTTTTTTGGAAAAATAAGCTCTTGCGGCGAAATTGGCTCGAAAAGTGGTGTTTTACACCCCAGGATAGAGACTAAAAACACCCCAGAAATGCGCCGGAGGAACCAGAAAAAATGCTGGAAACACCCCAGAAAAATTACTTAAGGCACCCCAAAGGACATGTGTTATTCGGACTCCAGCAACGGATAAGGGGGGACCACTGGATAAGGGGTGACCTTCTTCACAAATTCAAAAAAATATTTTGGCGGGAAAATATTTCTTTTCGCAGGCAGATTTTTCGATCGGATTTTGGAGGAGTTTTTGTGCGATTCAATCGCGGAAACTTCATGGGTAGTTGTGATATGTCCTAACAAAGCTATTATGGGTGTTTGTTTCGATCAAATTTGTCTGGATAACTTGGTTTAATTCAAACAGGGAGTTGGAGGAAAAACATGAGCTTACACGAGTTGTGGTGAATCTAAACGTGTAATGCACGTGTTTGGAAGCCTTAATCAACACTTTGGAACGTGAAGAAGATTTATAAGGAATTTAATCCAGCTGCAGTTGCGTAAAAATCAAAATCATTGATAAAAAAAGAAAGAAAATATCCCGAGTAAATGAAGATTATTTGGAGTTAATGGAGGAGATTCAATGTCGCAATCACGTATAAATATGTTCACAAGGTATCACAGAAGGGGTGTCGAGAGTTTGGGGGGCTGAGGAGAGCCAGAGAAGAAGAAATTCGAGTTTTCCCAAACTCGGTTTCTGCTGTTGCTGCTGCTGCACCAAGAACACGAAGAATATAAGACCCACAAGGAGTAGTCTTATTTTGCTACAGTTTCAGCGACTGTCGCGCGACAGTCTTATTTGTTACAGTGACAGTCTTATTTGTTACTGTCGCAGGACAGTCTTATTTGCCGAGGGTCGTAGTTCTCTGGTTTGTAACAAATATAATTGTTACAAACCCGGTTTTGAATTATTTCTCCCTTTTCATCATTTGTAAACACCCTTTGAGCAATAATAATGATTTTTGAGCGTGTTTCCAACATGATGAGCGGCTAATTCTCCCACAACCAAGGCAATGAGGAAGCTATTTACGCATGAATAATTGGTAACTATTTTATTTTCTCTAATATTTAATTATAATTCACTCAATCACTGCTTTTGCAGAGTTTTAAATTGTTTGCGTCATTTTCCTAATCAGTTGTGATTCAATTAGATAGGTTATGCTTTGTTTAGATAATCTATGCTTAAGGGATACAATTGATGTTTGAGAATTTACTTGATTATTAGTGAGTTAAGATATAAAGGACTTAAAATATAATTAGAGTTTTGGATTATTTACCATCATTAATTCATGTGTAATAGTGGAATCAGTGTCTTGGTTGTTTTCTCATACCTCTCGCCCACTTTGTTAATATTTTTGTATATAATTTTATTAAATCTTTAAATTTAATCTTCACAAGTCCGAGAGTTTAAACCTCATTACTACAACATCATTCAAACTAGTTCAATTGAGTCATTTGAACTAGTTATGGTGAAGAAGAACATGGTTGATATGAAATGCTCATATGGATAACCTTTTGGTTGACTATTGTTGAACCAACAATGTACACATTTGGGTACAGTTAACAAACCTAGAAGCGTGCATTTCATTTGTGTATAATAAGTTAAGTTTTCGATCTAACGGTTGAGAAATATTAGCTTGAATCTAAATCAGGTTTTCATCTAACGGTGGATATTGATTGCTTTGTTACCAAGGCAAAACCCTGATTTGAAAGACTACATAAGGGGACATCTAGCAACTCTGTAAAACTAATCCCCACACCTTACATGTGATACTAGTTTGCGTGCTAGAGTCGGTTCTCATTTAACCTTTGGTTTTCTTCTTCTAAAACCAGGTTAAACAACTTAAAGACTTCATTGGGATTGTGAAGCCAGACCGATACTACTTTTATCGTAGTTGTGTGATCTGATCTTGCATCTTCTATCGTACAAGTACAATCATATTGATTGGCTTGAGATTGATATCTCCGATAGGCAAGATATAAAAAGTAATGACAAACATCTTCGTCTCATTCTTTGTGATTCCGCAACATCTTGTTTCGCTACCATACGATTAAGATTGTTGTGAGGTGATTGATTAATCTAGGCTGTTCTTTGGGAATATAAGATTAGATTATCAATTGGTTTCTGTTCACCTTGATTATTATCAAAAGACGGAACAAAAACTTTAGGGTTTTTCTGTGGGAGACAGATTGATCCTTTGATAGACTTTTCTGTGTGAGATAGATTTGTTTATTGTCAAAGCCTGCGATTTTGGGTCGTAGAAACTCTTAGTTGTGGGTGAGATCAGCTAAGGGAATCAAGTGCGCAGTATCCTGTTGGGATCAGAGGCGTAGGGAGTGCAACTGTACCTTGGATCAGTGAGAGACTGATTGGGGTTCAACTACAGTCCAGTCCGAAGTTAGCTTGGAGTAGGCTAGTGTCTGTAGCGGCTTAATACAATGTGTATTCAATCTGGACTAGATCCTGGGGTTTTTCTGCATTTGCGGTTTCCTCGTTAACAAAATTTCTGGTGTCTGTGTTATTTCATTTTCCGTATTATATTGTTTTATCTTTATAATTGAAATAATACAGGTTGTGTGTTAGATCAATCAATTGGAGAATCCGACCTAATGGTTGTTGATTGATATTGATTGACACTTGGATATTGGTCTTTGGTACCATCCAAGTTATTCCTTGTATTTAATTAGTACTCGCAGTTTTTGTTTGAGGAAATCAAATCAAGAGAGATATATAAATCGTTGATATACTTTTAATTGATTGAGTCTTGTTGATTCTCATAAAAGTATATTCGAGTTTGTCCAGTCAGATTGCTAAGCGAAATATTGGGTGGTGTTGTTAGACCCCCACTTTTTCAAGATTGTAGAGAATTAAGCTCAAAAAACATGACCCCAGTTGAATATCCATGGAAGCCTCCAAGGAGTATTTTTTGTAGTACATTTGGTTACTCTTTTGAGAAATGTGTTAAGAATCTAGAGAAGAAATGTTATGAAGATTTTTGAGAAACGTATAAAACGAATGGTGGACAAAGATGGTTGGATGAGGAAACCATCTATGAGACCAGAGTTAATAATTCTAGAAAGGATAATAGTTCATTGGTGACTATTATTGAGGACAATGGTGGTATTTATGTGCAAGTTATGGAAACCAATATACCTGTTTCAAATGGTGAGAGTAGACACCATAAGCAAGATGGTGGGAAGAATAAATTGCGTCATAATAGTTGTAATTCTAGCCGTGCAGAGATCCCAGGGGCTACATGAAATCAATTTTCTATACTGGAAAGTGGTGGTAGTGATCTATGGATACTACTTCTATTTTGAAGATTATAATTTTTTTCAGCCATGACAAATGC
This sequence comes from Papaver somniferum, assembly GCF_003573695.1. Classification (NCBI taxonomy): domain Eukaryota; kingdom Viridiplantae; phylum Streptophyta; class Magnoliopsida; order Ranunculales; family Papaveraceae; genus Papaver; species Papaver somniferum. The sequence goes on from NC_039366.1 coordinate 45,829,425, forward strand.
TCTAGTTAGGAAAGTTAGCTTTGCAGTTGAAGTGGAGAAACATGATTCAGCTGGAGTTAAATCACATTTTATCCAGAAATCTTCTAAACAAGGTAATTAATTCTAAGAATTATTGAAAAGCAGTTGACCCTAAAAAGAAAGTTAAGGGCCATAAGAAATTTACTGGTCATGTTATTAATAATGTTTAAAGCTGGATATTGGAATATCAGGGTACTCAATGTTCCCTTGAAACATTTAGTTGTTAGTAATTTCATTAGTAATAATAACTTGTATTTAGCAGAAAAATTGAGACTCATTTTCATGAGTCTCAGGGTAGCAGAATAAGAAATATAATAAAGCCATCTTGGCAATTTGGTGATAAATATATTCAAAATTGAAAAAGAGGGTCTAACAACCACACCCAATATTTCGATTAGCAATCTGTATGGAGTAACTCCTATATACTTTTAAGAGAATCAACTACACAGTTAGATTCAATCTTAATAAAAGTATATCAAAGAGTTATATCTCTCTTTCTTGATTCAATACTTTCTCAAGCAAATAGAAATCTGCGAATCTAATTGAATACAAGAGAAATCACTTGAACGGTACCAAAGACCAATGTTCAAGTATCAATCAATTTCAATAAACAACCAAAGGTTGTATTTCCCAATTGATTGATTCAACGCACAACTTGTGATATTTCAATTTTATAACAAAATATAATGCGGAAAAGAAATAACACATACACCAGAAGTTTTGTTAACGAGGAAACCGCAAATGCGGAAAAACCCCGGGACCTAGTCCATATTGAACACACACTGTATTAAGCCGCTACAGACACTAGCCTACTAAAAACTAACTTCGTTCTGGACTGTAGTTGAACCCCAATCAATCTCACACTGATCCATGGTACAGTTGCGCTCCTTACATCTCTGATCCCAGCAAGATACTACACACTTGATTCCCTTAGCTGATCTCACCCACAACTAAGAGTTGCTACGACCCAAAGTCAAAGACTTTAGTAAACAAATTTGTATCACACAGAAAAGTCTACGGTAATAGATAAATCTGTCTCCCACAGAAATACCTACGAGTTTTTGTTCCGTCTTTTGATAAATCAAGGTGAACATGAACCAATTGGTAACCCGGACTTATATTCCCGAAGAACAACCTAGTATTATCAATCACCTCACAATAATCTTAATCGACTAGCGATAGAAGATATTGCAGAATCACAAACGATGAGACGAAGATGTTTGTGACTTCTTTTAAATCTCGCCCATCAGAGAAATCAATCTCAATCCAATCTTACGATTGTACTTAGTACGATAGAAACAACAAGATCAGATCACACAACTACAAGAAAAGTAGTATCGGTCTGGCTTCACAATCCCAATGAAGTCTTCAAGTCGTTAATCTACAAGGTCTCGGTAGAAACCTAAGGTTAAAGGAGAATCAACTCTAGCTAATAAAACTAATATCACACAGGAGGTGTGGGGATTAGGTTTCCCAGTTGCTAGAGTTCTCCCTTATATAGTCTTTCAAATCAGGGTTTGCATTCAATGTTAGCTTAGTAACAAAGCATTCAATATTCACCGTTAGATGAAAATCTAATCAAAAGTTAGATCGAAACTTAGCTTGTTACACACAAATGAAATGTACGTTTATCTAGGTTTGTGTAACCGTACCCAAACATGTACATCTAGTTGGTTCAACAGTAGTTAACCAAATGGTTAACCATATGAGCACTTTCATATCAACCATATTCTTCTTTACCATAACTAGTTCAAATGACTCAAATGAACTAGTTAGAGAGTTGTTCAATTGCTTATATCTTATAGAAGTATACAAGATACAATCGAAGCAAAAACGATTTGATTCACTCGAATCGATTCATGAACTTTATAGCCACGGTTTGCAAACTTGCATTCCTTAGTTTATATAAATTTAAGTTCAGGAATAATCGTTTTTAGAAAATAACCAACTTAATTACACGGACTGGTACGCGGACTTAATTACCCGGAATAAGTTTGTTTTCAATTCACAAAACTCCAACAGAATTTCTCGGGATGGAACTTCCGACAGTACGCGGTCTTGGTACGCGGACTCTAGTTCCGGTTTTCCTGAGCAACAAAGTACACATACTTTGGTTCAAGGAATAAGGACTTACACACATATGTGTTACCACACAATGTTTATATCCTTCCATGGTTATGTAATCTAAACTCTCATTTCAATCATTGAAACATTCTTAGAGGACGTTATCTAGTTATTATTCACAAACCATTTTTCGTCAAAGCCATTTTCAAGTGATTGAAACTTAACATGACTTTCGCCACTAGTATAGATGAACTTGGCAAAGCGAAATCTTAACAACACACATTTCGAGAAATAGATAAGCGAGATAAACTCGGTTCGAAATAGCAAATGTGTATAATTATAGTCTATATAGCAAAACGACTTTTGTCTCAAGATAGAAGATAGAGTAGATAGACTTTTGAGTGATAGATAAGTACAGTTCTCCACATACCTTTTAGTCGAAGAAGTTCCACCAGTTCCTTGAGTAGTTCTTCGTCTTTGTATGATGATCTCCATGGAGTCTTGAGCTCAACTACACGTTCTATCCTAGTCAGAGAATTAGCTATAAGTAGACTAGAATTCAAGACTTATAGTTTGATTACTAACATTGACAAACATGCTTGAGATAGCAACACATACGAGTTCGACTGAGCAGTACTCTAACAAAAATATTACCGGGAGAATTTGGGTTAGGTGGGATCTTAAAGTGATGAAGGTGTCAATTACTTATTCTTCCTCTCAAGCTACATTTCTAGATATTTTATATGGTCAGAATATTCATTTTGTGGTTACTATGGTGTACGAGGATAATGATTTGATTCCTAGAGGTTTGATGTGGGAAGCAATATCTTCTTTTGCTTCTTTTAGTAAAAATCCCTGAATTATTTTCCAATTAACCCCTGACCAAATAAGTATCTTATCTTTTCCATTGTCAAGCTTTATCACAAAGAAACCCTTTCCTTTCGGGATGAGCTTCACTGTACATGTAATTTTTCATTGAGATAATAACTGAGCTCTAGCTTCTTCCAATTTAATCTTACTTAGATCAAGTCTTGTAATGAGACTGAATGTAACACCCCGTGTATTTAGCATGAAACATGCTAAAAGATGCGACATGGCCTGAGATGAAGATTCATCCAAATCTTCTGTTGCGTAGTAAAAGGAACATTGGCCTAGGGCCAATGCGTTGACAATGTTCAGCCATCATGCTGCACATTGGGTTGGCAGCGGACAACCAACATGGATGGATATCGGATTGACAGTGCACAACCATCATGGATGGACATCGGGTTGGCAGCGGACAACCAACATGGCTGGACATCGGGTTGGCAGCGGACAGCCATCACGGCTGGACATCGGGTTGGCAGCGGACATCCAACAACCATCATGGATGGGTATATGGCAACAACCATGAATAGTAAAAGTGGGAGTTGATAAATGATTTTTACTCCCCTAATCAAAGTTGTAAAAATGTTAAGTTAACAGATATAGGGAGGGGTACTTGGTTGAAGGTGCATATACGGACCATGCACCAAGTGAGATAGCCTTAGAGATGTACATCCATCACGACTGGACATTGGAGTGGCCTATGGGCCAAAGATGGAAGTACAGCCATCACGGACCTTCACGGGACCTGGCTCCGGAAATGTTCAGCCGTCATGGCCGGACATTAGAACTGACATGTGAGCCAGAATTGAATGTACAACCATCACGACCATACATCGATGTTGGCCAGGGTGGTAAGGTGCAGCCATCACGACGTGGGGAGTTGATGAATGATTTTTGCTCCCCTAATCTAAGTTGTAAAAATGTAAAGTTAACATATATAGGGAGGGGTAGTTGGTTGAAGGTGCATATGCGGACCATGCACCAAGTAAGCTTCATAGCTTAGCAGAAAGTGTATAAATGATGCTTAAGTCTCATTTATATCTCTGTAGCCCTCCGAATGGGGCATATGACGCGAAGACATCACTATGCCATACTGCGGACCAAATATGCATCACTTGAATGCATTTTGACGGAACGACCTATACGGACTAGACCATTACCTTTATTGCTAGGCCACGATCTTGCAAACAAATTGGAATAAGTTGTTTGTCCCTTGGTGATGAACTACGGTCTGTGCTTGATACCTTTAGAGTAGGGAAGGGTACGTAGGAAGCCGAAATGAGTTGCAGTATTGCCATCCAGCACGTTGTCGCTCATATCATCCAATTGAGGGATGATTGCTACATAATGGCCTCTCATATCATCTGGCTCGGTAGCTCGACGTAAGAGATGATTGTGGCCAAACTTGATGATGAAAGTTGCATTCTATTCACTGGATGCTCATACTTCCTATCAAGGCGTTCGACATAAGCTAAAAACCCGAGTGTCGTAATTTAGCTCAAGAGAAGTCCATTTTGATGGGAAACAACCCAAAGATCAAGACATGTTATGGTCACCAGAGTTTAGCCAAGTTCCATCGTTTAGGGCCTCAAAAGACCGTTTTAGCCGTTTTGAGAAAGTTTTTGTTTTCTTAATATACCCTTCGCGGAACAAGGGTAAGTTGAAACGGTGTGGAAGCTAAGTTAGCTGCATCATGCTCCACGAGCATGCTTGCAAGGACAAATGGACGTGCATTTGCCTAGCTATGAGACCCGGATCGTAGCTTCATCATGGCGCATCGGGAAAATTAGGATCTGCGCGCCCAGACGCGCCAAAGGCGAAATTTTCCGGTCAGTCACACTGAGTTTCTATTGGTGTAAACCTTTCGTGTACATACCATTAGTTAACTTAATAACTGGTGAATCTCCTTTTGAAATAAGGAGTCGGAAGGCATTCCGTTGATCACTATTCCGTGTTTGAAATATTAAATAACTATAACCACTATAAATCCTATAGTTTATCGTAGAAACCAGCAAACAAAGGTAGAATGAAAATGATTACGGTTTTCAGACTCGCACGGGTCTGATGAGGAGAAATGGATCTGACCCTGGGACCTCGAGTACACTTTGCTACCAGTCTGACCACTGCTCCACGCTCGTGTATTAAGACTTTTAATATTCTACCATGAATCTCGGCTTCACAGCTCAACAAACACGTTTCGATTCTCAAAAGTAAAAAACGAGCCACGTTTCGTTTCACACTTTAAAAACGGTGAAAATGACATCCCATCACATTCCTCATTTGCCAGTGCTGTTCTACCCACTGGCTACTTCGAAGCCTAGTTAGCAATTCGGGATTCGTCAAACGTACGGAACGGTAAACGTACGAGTATTATACGGTTTTGTAAAATCCAGATTCGGTCCAAAATTCGGTCAATGGGACGTGATTCGTCAGTAATTCGGAACGGCATACGTACGTGTATAATTCGATTTATAAATGTGAGTTCGGCTCTGAAAATTCGGTATCTATATATAACAAATAATTTGTATTTATAAGGTCATAGACCAATTTTTATGCATATGTGTGAGTTACTTAAAGAAAAAATAAACTTAATATGATGATATTAATAATATATACAACATTAGTTATCTAAGAGGACGTCGTATGGTGGTTTAGATGCTTGGTTAGTGAGTTTGAGATCTCTCTCACCTCACCTTCAAATCTCTTCAGTCGTTTTTGTTTCATAAAAATTACAACACGTCTAATATTCGGTCGTGTATGCTCGGGAGGCAGTAAAGCCCAAAAAATGGAGTCTTTGAAAAGTAAAAGCTAAAGAATTTATGGCGAATTAAGCGGACGTATCATTCGGGATACGTAAAATTCGTGAACGATTCGCGAATAATCCGGGAATGCCACATAATACGCGACTTGGGTTCGGAGTTGCAAACGTACGCGAATAAGACGGTAAAATTCGTGATACGTAAAAATTCACGAATGATTCACGAACTTACTAACTAGGCTTCGAAGAAGTGGAAGAAAATATCGCTCATTGGAAGTCAATAGAAAGTGGGGTTGACATTTTGAATAAGATGGATTGAGTGGTACTGACTATGACAACCAAACGCACACGTTGTCATAGTGAAAATTTGACTGATTTGACGCGGTTCTTAATTCATAACTCGCTTAGAGCGTCCACAGTGGGAGAGTAAACCCAAATATTTGGTCTTTTGAACAGACGTAGTGGAACGTACTATCGATCAAATTTTGATCAACGACTAAAACTCAGAGTATATTTGGTCTGGGACCAAGACTAAACCCAAATATAGTCGAGCGTTGGTATACTTCACGCCCCATCATCAGGCGGACATATAGTGCACGTCCCACATCAGGCGGACGTATATTCCACGCCCCACATCAGGCGTTGGTATAGTCTACGCTCCACATGGGACGTACGCAAATTCTACGCCCCATTTTTTTTTTTTTTATTATTTTGTATGGGGCGGGCATTATACCCCCGCCCCATACTTTGTTTTCAAAACCATTTTAGTGGGGCGGGCTTTATACCTCCGCCCCACTTCTTTCAATTTTTTTTTTTAGGATCTACCCAATCAGGCGTTGGTATAGTCTACGCCCCATACCAGGCGAACGAATAATGTACGTCTGACCAAATTTAGTCTTTCCACCGTAGCGTCACACACCATACTAAACCCAAAATTTGATCTTTTTTCCCTCTTTGGTCTTTGGTTATACTCGTACCACTGCAGTTGCTCTTACAAATGGTAAAAAGTGAAAGTTAGAAACGACCGCTATATAGCCTTTTCAAACAATCCTCAACCAACTTGCTTAACGCCCCTGTACTATGCTCTTCAAGTAGTGTGGTGTTTCTTTTATTTTCTTGTTGTTTCTCTGCTCTTTTTCCTTCAAACTACTACTTTCTACTGACTTTTAGCATGTATATTATGTTTGCGTGTAAGATTGATCGGCATCAGCAAGTTCCCAATAGATATTATACTTCGTGGCCAATTAGTATCATATGTATAGATCTAACAAGATAGTAAAAATCATGCTTAAAAAAAATAGTAAAAATCTTCTTCCGTATATATAGATTCAGTCATACATATCTAGTGATCAATACGGAAAAATAATAGTATATCATATCATGGATAACTCCACAAATTCTGATCGTATCTAGCGTTGGCAGCTATGGTATTGACATCATGATTCCCACCGTCTGGACCAAAATGAGGAGGACTAAGCAACATTCCCTCGGCCATATTGATAATTACATTTGGCATATCAAATATAAGTTCTTCGTCAACAAAGTCAGCCACCGTCCTTCCTGGTATCGCTTCCTTAATTGCATTGCCAATACTACTATTATCACAAGTACTACTACCACTAGTACTCCCACGAGCAAGAGCAAGAGAATTTACTGCAGCACCAGCCGCAGATGCGGCAAAAGCAGCAGCATCTTGTATATCACGTGCAGAAGTAGAATTTGGAATAGGGAATGACCCAACCGAGTTTGGAAAGTTAAGCCCAGCATCGGGGCCTTTTAGGGCAAGTGTGGCTACGTCATATGCAACAGCAGCCATTTCAGGGGTCGGAAATGTACCAAGCCATATCCGATTTTGACTCCTTGGTTCACGTATTTCGGATACCCATTTTCCATTACTTCGACGTCTTACTCCGCGATATACTCGGTTGTGATTGGCATCCATCTTGCTCCTGGAATCCATCGTTGTAGTGTATCATACAGTGCATTGATTAACTGATGAGTTGTTTAAGATAACATATTTGGGTACCAAGATTTAACTGGTGCAAAGATGCATTCGTTTGATGCTGAATGGTCACAGTGGGGTGAATTAATATTTATGGTGGTGGAAATAACGCGTAAAAAGAATTTGAGTCACCAGACTCGCCACTTTAAATTGTTGGTAAAAAAAAAGGTTAATGCGGACCAGTTATGGATGTACTGAATGCGTTTTGTAAACTAATGTGGGGTTATATTTTGTGATGGACAGCTTCGTTGAGTCTCGAGAGTTTGAATCATTTGACTAATGTGGCATTGACATTTTGGTTTAATCAAACATCAACGGGGTAGCATTAGAACCAATGAAAGAAGAACAAGATGATCAAAAAAAATAAAAGAACAAAAAAATAAAAATTCAGAATAATAGTGGGTTAACAGACCAATAGAAGAAGGGCATATGCGCAACCACTAATAATTATGTCAATTTTCTCTTCCTAGGACGTGTAATGAGTCTAATGACCCGGTCTTCCACCGATATTGTTGCCGCTTAGCAATTAGAATTATCCGGCAGTGTGGAGTATTTAACGGGCACCTTTGATCATCTAACGTAGATCAACCTTGAAGATCGGAGACTGAAAAACAACGACGTCTGTTGGAGTATGTGGCTCGATAAACACCACATATGTATAGCTAGGATAGTCCCACATGGAATAAGAGGAAGTACATGTGGTACCTAATAAGCTTGGACATCTCCTTACATAGCACCGAGGCCTTTTAGATTACAACCCCACACCTGCTGCAACAGGTGGTTAAGTGGGGACAATATCTGTGCTATGTGGTCGGGCCCGGAAGTAGGGTCTGGCGGCCCGTGAAGATCCTAACAACTGGTATCAGAGCGTATGGTTGGGGCTACTGTCCGAATGGATAAGTGGTTGTGTATGTCACTCGGTTTAGGGCGCAAGTGGAGTCAAACTCAAGGTGGAGCAGGCAAGGCCCAAAGTAGAGTTGGCGCTCAAGGTGGAGTTAGTGCCACACCCCATTAATTCAGGTGGAGCATGATTCTATGGTGGGCAAGGTTGTGCTCAAGGTGGAGTTAGTGCTAGCCTTCCCATTAACTCAAGGTGGAGTAGGGTTCCAGGGCGCGTAGTGACAATAACCATGTTCGATGGGTAGCTATACGGATGGTGATCATATGGTGGAGTATGATTGGATTGGTGAGGTGGTTTAATCTCGCCATGGTGGAGATTGTTGGAGTATGTGGCTCGATAAACACCACATATGTATAGCTAGGATAGTCCCACATGGAATAAGAGGAAGTACATGTGGTGCCTAATAAGCTTGGGCATCTCCTTACATAGCACCGAGGCCTTTTAGATTAAAACCCCACACCTGCTGCAACAGGTGGTCAAGTGGGGACAGTATCGGTGCTATGTGGTCGGGCCCGGAAATAGGGTCCGGCGGTCCGCGAAGATCCTAACAACGTCAACAGAAACTTCATCAACATATGTGAAGACTGATTATCCTATTTACTCATATTATCTATCATTCTATCTACTGAGACATATTGTATGAGTTTACTATTATCATGAACATTGCAAAAAAAAAGAATTCAAGCAATATGGACTAGTCAAGTTAGTTCTTATGTTTTACTCAGTTCACGAACTTGAACTTATAAAAATAAAGACTCGATAAATAAATCTTAATTAACTCGCATACACAAACTGATTTGGTCAGTTCGCGAACTAGTGGATTTTGGAATATTCGTGGTATACCTGTCAACGATACTTATCGAAATGGATACGGCCTCTACTATATTCATATCCGATAACGTCTGACGGATATTAAAAAAAAAGTCGTATCTGTATCAGTTCCATTAGTATTTTTGGACATCCGGAAATATTTCATTATAGTAAAAATAATTTAAATTCTTTTTAGTTTTTCTCTACATTTTATAAATTATAAGAAAACAAAGAAACCCTAAGGAAATTCAACTAAATAAAACCAAATACTTTGATCAAATGCAAAATTTTCACTTTATTAAATTAGATTTACACAAAACTCAAATCTTTTCTACCAGAATTGGAAACTCTCCGCTTTTCTAACAACCAACAAAACTAGTTGTGTTTTTGTTCTTCCATAATATTTTTATTTCTATGTTTTCATATGCTACCAAGTTAACAACTAAATATATTATTCAAATAAAAAAATAGCATATGCATTCTTTAGCGGATATCAGATATTATCATATATTATAATGCTCTTTCCGTATCCGTTTAATTAAAGTAAGAATATCCAATAAGATATCCACATGCGATATTCGTTATCCAAAATTTTAAATAATATCCTAAAGATTCGAACAAATTCGGACGGATATCGAATATTTGGTTATTCATTGACATGCCTAATTCCTGGACACTTTTTTATTTCAATTATATACAAACAGATTTATGCAGTTCGCCACCTAGTTGATTTCTTAAATTTTCCTGTACACTTTTTGTATTCAAGTACACAAACTCTTTAGGACAGTTTGCGAACTTTCCAAATACAAAAGACTCCTAAGTTACCAGACGATTAATTATTCACGAACTATTTTGGACAGTTCACGAACTAATTTTAGACTTGTTAAATTAGGCTTAATGGTTCCAGAAATACTAAACCATGCATCATTACCTGGAAAACCACTTGGTGCATTACGTATACTTATGGTTCCACATATCTTCTTTGTGATTCAAGGCAAACTTCTCACGTGCTTACATGATAAATCTATACGCAGAAGTTAAGATTGCTTGGTTACAAAGCAATTCGTAAACATGGAAACTAATTAACGAACCTGACTTTGTTTATAAGCTACCAATCCTTGTTCATCAATATAAATAGAGGATTCCCTTCACAATAGAATCTCAATCCTGGTACTTTTGTGTCCTAGTAACGCCTAGAGTCGTCCTCTAAAACCTAAGTTTCTTCTGGTGAAACTGTATCAGGTTACGACTTTGAAAGACGTTACTAAGGGATTCGTGAAGTCTGGTCAGTCCATGTTTTACCTGATAGATATAAAATACAGGCTTACGCCGGTTGTAAAAAGAACATATAAACGTACAAACACTAGTAATCACGTCCATTTTTTCCAATGATATAACCACAAAGGGGGGAAGGAAAGGACTTGATTCTTTTAACGCCGACTTAAGCCTAACTTTTACGCATGCAACCTGAGCCAAGCTAATATAGGTAACAAAAAAGATTAGAAAAAATTAGGCTTTTGTAGTAGGTTGGAGCTTGGTTAAGACGTGTCTCGGCTCCTTCTGTACCTGTTGTATTGATGAAATCAGTGTCGAAATTTTGAGCATGTGTGATATAATTGGAACGTGAAAAAAATGAAATACAATAAAGATATATGTATAAAAATTAATAGAAAATAAAGTAACTGTGAGAGACACTTGTTCTACAAGTTGTCCATGATATGATATTACATGGTCACATTTAAAAAAAAAATACTAATTATGGATAATTCTTCTCTAAATGTATTTATATGGTACGTGTACGAATGTAAGAGGCGACAAGCCCAATCCATGCAATGGTATACTCTAGAATTATGTAACTTAGTTTTGATAATCATAGAGTAGCATGAGCTTAAGAAGGTTTGTCTCCATAAATATGGGATCAGACCTTAGCCTAGAAGCTAGGGGTCGAACCCCTAATATATGAAATATTATTTCTACTTCTATACCCTCTTGTTGTTTAGATCTTATTAGTTCTTGTTAAGATTTTATTGTGTTATGCTTGTGTGTGTTGTGTAATTAATAGTAACTATACTTTGGTGCGGGCATAAATGGGTCGACTTAGGAATTAGTCTTTTCATAAAACAAAATGACAATGAAATCGTATTATATTTTTCAAGCCACTAAGGAGGAACCAATTGAACTGTATAAAATTCATAGCTCAAACAATAGTAAAACTTCGGTAACCTATAATAAAAAACATACAACATATATGGTAAATCTGATTCCAAGGTATGCAGGTCTTGTTATAACGAGCTTTTAGTGTCATGAACATGAGAAAAGGCATAAAAGTTATACAATACCATCATAAAATGTGTGATGCATAGATCCTTGCGAAGTTTAAGAGCATAAAGAGTGCGAGTGTAACTGAATCACTTGGAGGGTGTATTCGGTATCAACTATATTCCATACTGAAGTCTGATAGTAGGCTATTGTTTTTAAGACAGTTTGGTTTTCAAATCTGGACGAGGTCCCGGGATTTTTCTACTATTGCGGTTTCCTCGTTAACAAAACTTCTGGTTTCTTGTGTTTTTCCTTTTCCGCATTATATTGTTTATCTTTATAATTGGACTTACAGAAGTAGTAAGTATCAATTTTAGTAGATACGTCCATATTAATTGTGATCGATTACAAAACTCACCAAGCGTTGGTGTGTCAAGTTTGGTTGCCATATTTTAGTATCAAAACTCAATTAGAGTCACTTGATTAAATTTACTAGAGACCAACTTCGTTTAGGTTAGACCAGAAAGTATAAGAAATGTTGAGACATACAAGTATTACTATGAATACCTGAAGATTGTGAAGACGTATCGACTACAACGAAGACATCATCCTTCCAATTGAGGTATTGTGATACTGACTTGACTTGTTTCCATTTTATCGTTGCTTTCAAGTCGTTTAAGATTGAAAATATAACATGCGAGGTTATATTTAATACTCTAATATTAGACTTGATCATTTTAGTATGGTCAAAGTGTCAAGGATGAATATTTGATTACGAAGTATAACGTTTATCTTTTGAACTTCGTAAATGTGACATCGACATAATCTATATAACTCGTTACTTGATTGTGTATTGGATATAGGTGTGATCACTGCCAAGCTTTATTAAAATACACCCTCTAAAACAAGCCAAGCACACTACCCAACCTTAAGCAACATCGATAACTACTAATAGTGGGAAGAACCTTAGGAAACTATGTTTCATCATAGGAAACTATGTTTCATCACATATGTTTAAAGGAACTACATATACGAAACTTGTTTCGTAATCAAAAGGAAATCAATAGGCATTTTGGTCTGGTTTTCATTGAAGATCTATTGGATGACCAATTCGAACTTAGGTAATTACTTTGGTAGAGCCCATCTTGACTTATGTTGAGAGCTATGGTAGAACCGATATTTACTTAGTTTTGGATATGTGGTAGAACCGATCTTGACTTATGTTGAGAACCTTGGTAAAACCGATCCTTACCTATATTGGGATACATGGTAGAACCGATCCTATCTATTATTGGGAGTCATGGTAGAACCGATCCTTACCTATATTGGGAATCTTGGTAGAACCGATCCTAGCTATTGTTGGGATTCATGGTAGACGTGATCCCATCATTTGGACATGAGTGTAATTCTTATCTTTTATTGTCCAAAGATATTCTTTGATACTCGACGTGATCCCAATCCGAAATATTGAGAATCTTTTAATTAAGAGGTTTTCGATTATATGCTTTTAATTTTCCAGCAAATCAAAACTTATCTCTTGGAAATTTATATAACTTAAGTGCTAAACTAATATTAGATATTTTCTAATGAGATATTTCGGAAGTACAGGTTGGATATTAGTTGGAAATAGGAAAACCAAAATTAGGTACTTATTGCATATCTGGAGAATATTTTTGGTTTTGGAATTTCCTTGTTGTCCAAACAACCTTGGTCTATAAATAGTTGAGTTCGCATTTCTTGCAAACTATCATAAGAGTCAGGTAAACTTCACTCGTGTTGTTTCTGTTGGAGCCGTCTATCCGGAGAGAAAAATACCCTAACTAAGTGAAATCTCTTACGACCGCTCGATTAAAGACTTTTATGGGATCAAGAAGCTCTACAAGTACCGTTGGTGGGAATCTAGATAATTGTATTGTTATTTTAGTTTTTGATTATTGATTTGATTCACTAACGGTTGTTGAAACTTTGATTGCACCTAGTTTGATTATTCTTGAGAGCCTTCTCTTTTGATATACGGGTCACTCAAACTAGATCAAAGGATTGACGGGATCTTTAGAACTATTTTTAGATCTAAAGACAACTTGTGATCATCCATTTTCAACAGACTCCGTTCTGTGTGTGGTCGATCTATAAGAGGATTCAAGTTTGTGTTGTGCAAGAACATAAGAAAGCCATTGAAGATTTGTAGACAAGAAGATTTTCTTATTGTTTTTTTATCTCGTGATTTGTGCACACATCTTGATTGGCTGGGATCTGACTTAGATACGATTTATCTTTTGATAGATTCAATCATAAAGTCGTTTAGATCGGAAACTATCATTTGGTGGTATTCTTCAGTATCCGAATCTAATAGTTGTGAATCCGAATTAAGTTATTGATTTGGATTGATCTTACCCGACAGAGGAGTTTACTTGTTTAAACGGAAGAGCCTTTGTCACAAACATATCTTTTTCTAAAAGATTGTTGAAGTGGTTACCAAACAGATTTATTCTTTTACTGTTTGGAATACGGTCAAATTAAAGGAGCTGAGTGCTTAAGACTTAACATCGATAAAGCAACTCAAGATTGATTTTCTGTCTTGGGATTCACGTGCGTGACCGGTAGGTTGTAGACACGGGGATACTGAAGGAACTAAGTAACTAGGGGTAGTTTACTTGGTCTCAACTATAAGAAGTTGGCATTATACTTTATGTAGCGGCTTAATTCTGAGAGTATTCAAAACTGGACTAGGTCCCGGGGTTTTTCTGCATTTGCGGTTTCCTCGTTAACAAAATCTTGTGTGTGTTATTTACTTTTATTTTCTGCAATTATAATTATTTATTATAATTAAAAGTAAATACATGTACATTAATCCTAAGCATTTGACTTTGATCCTATAGTCAATCAGTCTGTACCATAACTACCGTCAAGTGAATATCAAGTTGTTGTACTATCTCGACTTTGTCCATAGATGATCACACTTGGTATCGGACTTATAGGTTGAAAATAAAAGATTGTGGTATATTTGGGTACCCTCATCTTTTCTAACATGTCTATGTTTATGACGATCTGAATCATGGACAAGAGTACAATCTCAATCAATTTACCACCCTCCTTGGATGACACAAATTACTTATGGTGGAAAATATCTATGCGATCTTTCTTACAAGATCATGTTTCAAAACATGGATTCTTGTTGTAAGTGGATAAAATCTTTCAATGTTTGGAGAAGAGGAAGTTGTTATTCCGAAAGATATATCTATATATAGTGATGCCGAAATTGGTGATGCTAACCCAACTCAGATGAGTTGAACGTTATTACCCGTGCCATATGCCAAGATCTTCAACATCATGTGTCTACATTCACTAGATCAAAGGATTCTTGGGATATCTTAACAATCGTATTTGAAGGTGTTGATGGAGGTTTTTAGCTTAGGGTTGAAATCGTAAAACCTTGCATCTGATGTGACATCACTCTGTAAGGAAACAGTGTCGTGAGTGCTAACCTCTCCACCGGCATATTTATTGAGCCGTCCAAATATACTTACATGAAATTTATCCAGACTGGCGAATGTAGCGATTATCCCAAATGTTCTGTAAATTACGGCGCCTCGCATATATTCACTTAATATAAGTTCCTTTGAATGTATTCTATGCTATGTTCTCCGGCTGAACCATTAATGTTGATATGGCATGACGATTTGTGTTCGCTCGCAGCAGAGTAGCACGAATTTCCAAATATCAAGGATAAGGTATTTGCATAAGGTATTCAATCAGAAAAACACGCTGCTCTCTGGCAATGAACTTAAAATAACTCTGTGTCAACACATAGAGTTCAATCAATTTCCCTGACTAACTTGAAGAAGTTCGGGTTTTGCGCCTCGCGCAGTATATCAGACCTTGCTTGTCGAAATTAAGCCTAGGCGAACTAGGTAATCAATCCTCCATGGATTAGCAAGTGTAAAACCTTGCCCAGAATCAGAAAACAAGGAGCCGCAGCAGTAAAGGGAGGCGTGGATATGCCTTAGGCCAACTGGCGCCACTTGCCATTGGCTACGCCCCTTCCTAAACCGGCCCTATTTCTCTCGACCAATCGTGTCGCCTCAAATTAGCCACGCGCACATAAGTTGTGGATGGTCCCATACTTGCCGACCCCACTTCCCATCGACCAATCAGGTCGCTCTAAAGCCGCCACACTCTCACTAGAAGTGTAGCCACGCCCATGCTTGGCCGACCCTCTTTTAATTGACCAATCAGGTCGCTTTAAAGCCGCCACACTTTCACCAGAAGTGTATCCGCGCCTTATGTTTGTCCGGCCCCTTTCCTCGGCCAATCAAGTTGCTCCAAATTTTCCACCATACATTAAAGGCCAAATACACCCTACCGCGCCACCATACTAACTGGCAAGCCAAATGCGCCCAACATATTGATCGTCATGCCAACGTGCCACTCTGTCACGGTAGCATGCCACTTTAGACTTGGACACGCCGCCAAGCTCTAATTCTTACCACATCGCCAAAACCTAGCCTTGGACGCGCCGCCAAGCCCTAATTCTTACCACGGCGCCAAAACCTAGCCTTGGCCACGCCGCCAAGCCCTAATTCTTACCACGACGCCAAATCCTAGCCTTGGCCACGCCGCCAAGCCCTAATTCTTACCACGACGCCAAATTCTAGCCTTGGACATGCCACCAAGCCTTAATTTTTTCCACGGAGCCAAACCTTAGCTTTGGCTATGCTACAACGCCACTGGCATGCCGTCATGCCACGACTACTAGTATGCCCCTATGCCACGCCACTGGCATGCCGCTATGCCACGCCACTGACATGCCGCTATGCCACGGCTACTAGCATGCCGCTATGTCATGGCTCCACCAGGCGCTGCTATGCCAATGGCGCCACTTCTCCATACGACAAGATGGGGCCATAATCAATGGCCACTCTTTCTCATGAGACACAATCTCAGCCATCCAAGTTCGCCACTGAACTGACGGACTTGCGGCATGTCCCAGGAAACCCGTTACGCCATGGCTACGCCAGGCACCACTATGCTAATGGCGTCACTTTGTTACATAATAAATATGTGGCCATAATCAACGGCTATCCTTCCTCATGAGATGTTATCTCAGCCATTCAAGTTCTCCACCAAACTGACGGACTTGTGGCAAGTTTTAGGCGGCCGATCAAGGAAAGACTAATAGCATCACATGTTATTTTCCTATGGCAAAGTCTCTTAACTTTGTCTTGCCACACATAGCAACTTGCTACACGTTTTCCACGAAAACACTCGAGACATCAAACATGTCACAAACTGGGGGATACTCATCAGGGTATTGATCTAGAGGTTTACAACGTGAGGCGTGCAATGCGTCCATTACAAGAAAGTGTCATAAAGTAGGACAATTAGTGGTGGTGAAAAGTAACGGTGTAAACAATTCATTTCCTTCATCATGGAAGTGTAATGACTGACGGTTACACGAATTCACTTCCCTCATCATGAAAGCATAATGTCTGACGGTTACACGTTATTCTATTCTTCCACCACTCAATCGTTTCCACTTCCTACGAGACCAGGCTACGTTTTAATATGACTTGTATAAATAGGCTTCACCTCTTTTCACCAAACAACAAGTTTTTGGTCGGCAACGATACAATATCTAGAAATCACCTGGTAGCTTTCCATTCGGCTAGCCAGTTCTATTTTCAGATACAAGTCATAAACAACCACACCTTCAGAATCAACGATTCTGGTCTCAACACTCCCTTTGCTTCCCTCTCTAAGACCAACCCTTCTCCTTCACTTTGTAACCGAAGCAAGCCTGGAACGACCATTTCTTGGTTTAGGCCAGGATTGTATAAATTGATCTCTCGAATCAAAAGTATTCCCGTGCAGTACATTGTTTAGGATTTAGATTCGTTTCTCACCCACACACCTGAAATTACCAAAATCAGCAGAAACGGTTTTCACCCACAAACAATTGGCGACCACAGTGGGAGGTCAAATCTCTCGGTTGTAACTCAATTTCCAGAAGATGGTCGGTCTTAGAGTACCAAATTCCGCTCCGACTCTGGCGAATGGAGATGTCTCTTTCCCCAGCACAACACCTAATGGCGCGGCCGATGGAGGAATTCCAAGGTTGGCTGAATTCGCACGAGTTCAGGAAATTCACACAAGGAACATGGACCTGATGAAGGAGACGATAAAAAACATGCTTAACTTTCTTATCAGATTTACATCAGATTTGAGCGGTTCGCCCGCCCCGGGAATTCCAACACTGGGGACTGACGTCCCGCATGATCATTCTCAAGTCAACACCTTCACCACCAATCAGAGACCGGTGAACCAGGAAGCAGCCGCGTTGGTGGAAAGTTTATGCGAACTTCTGCACCTTTCAAAGGACCAGCGAGCGGAGACATTTACTGCGATTAATCAAATAGACCTAGATGCGTGTTTGGTTCCTTTACGCTCGGAGGCTTCAAGAATGTCAGAAATGTCCGTCAACAATGTTACATTTACTGAAGTCGACATGATGGCATAAGAGGGACATAACCGAGCCCTTCACGTCACTGCTCGCATCAAGGATTCATAGTTCAAAAGGGCCCTTATCGACACGGGGGTGTTCTCCAATGTTATTACTCTCAAAACACTCAAGACATCCAAGGTGCGACCAAGTAAAATTGTACGACAACCTACCATGATGACAGATTTCGAAGGCAACCTAACCAGCACGTATGGATACATCAACCTGAATCTGTCGGTAGGACCAATCCAGTCGAAGGTAAAGTTCGAAGTAATCGAAAAGGATCCAGGCTACCACATGATACTGGAAAGACCGTGGCTCCACGATAACAGGATCATTCCTTCAACATATCACCAGTGCCTAAAAACCATGTTGAATGAAGAAGTTATTCGCATTCCCGCGTCATTATCTCTTTATGCACCAATCTGTGGTATGGAGATGTTCGAACCAAAGGAAAATTCGCGGGACTCGTCAGGCAAATTTCTCTGTACTCCACTCCCGACATGGACATCAATCGAAGAAGAGGACAGGCTCACATCGCTGCACCAAGAGACTCAATCTCGCGTTATCCCTCCAAAAGAAAAGCATGCCAATTTCCCCTCGTCAAATGGAAATATGACTCATGCTCATACCAAGCGGGAGCGGGCTTTTATTGCAAGTCGTGACGAAAAAAGGAAAACCGTTTATCGACGCCGCTGTTAGCAATTAGCAGGGGAGACTACCACCCAGTCTCTCCGCCCAATGGAATGCAATCACGGCCGGGAGCCACAAGAGGAGGTGTCGGATACACCACGACAACTGCAGGACGGAACCAACTCCACCACAGATGAACTCGAAGTTGTTAACATCGGAAGTGAGGAATCTCCACGACCTGTCTCCATCAGCTCAACACTATGTGCTGACGAACGCGAAAAACTTGTGGACCTTCTTAAGGAATATCAAGATGTATTCACGTGGACGTACGAAGAAATGCCTGGCCTGGATGAGAAACTGGTCACTCACCATCTACATATAATACCCGGATCCAAACCGGTCAAACAATCTTCGAGACAGTTCAGACACGATATGGAAGAACAGATCAAGATCAAAGTTCAAAAATTACTAGCCGCTGGTTTCATCAAACCCATTCACCATCCCACCTGGTTGGCCAATGTGGTTCCAGTAAAGAAGAAGAACGGCCAAATCAGGTGTTGTGTTGACTTTAGGAATCTGAACAAATGCTTCCCCAAGGACGATTTTCCTCTACCTAACATTGATATGCTGGTAGACTCCAGCGGTGGACACGGTATGTTCTCTTTCATGGACGGGTACAACGGCTACAACCAAATAAAGATGTACGAGCACGACGCAAGTAAGACAACTTTTAGAACTCCTCTCGGAAACTTTTACTATACCGTGATGCCTTTCGGTTTGAAAAATGCTGGCGCCACCTACCAACGCGCCATGACTGCAATTTTCCATGATATGATGCATAAGCAAGTTGAATACTACGTGGATGACATAGTGGTTATATAAAAAACCCGGGCGTCCCATACAGAGGTTCCGCGACAGGTGTTTGAAAGGTGTCGTAAATGCAAACTAAAGATGAATCCTTTGAAGTGTGCCTTTGGCGTCTCTTCGGGAAAATTTCTAGGTTTCCAGGTGACCGCCGAAGGAATCAAAGTCGACCCAGCCAAAACCTAATCCATCCTCACGATGCCACCTCTACAAACTATGAAAGAACTCCAGAGCTTCATGGGTATGGTAAACTACGTCCAACATTTCATATCAGGTTTAGCTCAGCTTATTGCTTCATTCACCCCCTTGCTGAAGAAAGGGGCAAGTTTTGTTTGGACGGCACTACAACAAGAGGCTTTTCGGAAGATTCAACATATACTTTCATCCCCAGCTGTCATGAAATATCCTACGCAAGGAAGACCGTTGTGTCTCTACACTGCTTTTAGTGATACTGTTGTCGGAGCTCTTCTCGCCCAAGAAGATGATGAAGGAGTTGTGCACCCTATATACTACTTCAGTCGGACTTTGAGGGATGCTGAACTAGGATACCCTAAGGCAGAAAAAGCGTGCCTAGCTCTAATTCACTCCATTCAGAAGTTTAGGCATTATCTGCTTTCAAACAAGGTGGTGCTGATATCCAAGTCCGATCCTGTGAAGTTCTTACTTTCAAAACCGGCCCTGATAGGAAGGCCAGCCAAATGGCTCCTCCAAATGTCAGAGTTTGATATAACATGTGCTTCCCCAAGAGCTATCAAAGGACAAGCGGTAGCAGATTTACTGGCAGCTTTCCCTGGAGAGGGTACCACAACACTGCACGAAGACCTTCCTGGAGAATTTTCGGAAATCTCTTTTGTTAAAGAAGAAGCGTGGCTATTATTTTTAGATGGCTCCGCCACCCCTAGCAATAATACCGGAGGAGAAGGTGTGGTTCTAGTATCTCCAACCGATGAAGTTTTCTCGCATTCCTTCAAGCTAGACTTTCATTGCACCAACAATTCAGCAGAATATGAAGCCTTTCTCATAGGGTTGTCATTAGACAAGCAAGATGGAGCCACACGTCTAGAAATAAGGGGTGATTCTAAATTACTGGTTAACCAGATGAACGGAGTATACGCACTGAAAGAGGTGACGCTGGCACCGTATAGATCCGAGGCACAAAAGCTGCTAAATTACTTCGCTGACGCGACGATAACACATGTTGGCCGTAGCAACAACATACATGTTGAGCTGCAGTTCGAAGGTTCGGAAGAAACCCTGACAGTGAAGAGACAAACCGTGGCATCAATATGGCTTTCGCAATCTAAGGGACTGAAGTCAGCGACTGGAGAACACCAATTATTCAAGTACTTAACAGCTCACTTTCCCAAGGAAAGGTCGGCCTCAAAACCTTGCAAAACTTCTTCATGCTTCATGGGATGTTATACCACCGGAACCCAGATGGTTCCCTGTCAAAATGCCTCGGAGATGAAGAGGCATAACAACAACTTAACCGTATTCATAGCGAGATTTGCGGACAAACGTTGGTGGTAACACTTTATCGTCGCCTGCAATGCCTTGGATACTACTGGCCAGAAATGGAGGCTCAATCTCGATTGCTCCAAGGATCTTTCTCCAATTTCCAAGCACCGCCGCATCAATTGGAAGTTTTTACAGTTGACCACGCTGGGGACTGGAAAAATCCGTACATCAGTTATCTTCGCGACGGCGTACTCCCTGCAAGCAAGAAAGACGCAACCAAGGTGAATCAAAGATACAAGAGATTCATACTCCATGAAGGAATCCTGTATCGAAAAAGTTATGGAGGAGATTTATTACGATGCCTGGGTGAGGCAGAAATCCCAATCATGCTGAAAGAAATGCACGAAGGCGAGCACCAAGGGAAAAAGAAGTTGTTTCTCCAAATACACGAGCGATATTACTGGCCGACCATGGAGGACGATGCGGCTGATTTTGTTCAAAGGTGCCACAAATGTCAAATTCATGGAAATCTTATCCACGCACCCTCTACTCCCCCTGCATTCGGTAAGTAGTTCGTGGTCGTTTTATAGTTGGGGACTCAACATCATTGGGAAGATCAACCCGCCGTCATCAAAACATCATGAGTATATAATAACCGCAACAGAGTATTTCACCAAATGGGTCGAAGCCATCCATTTACGAGGGAATACTGGAGCCACAATTGCAGCGTTCATCAAGGAATATATCATTTGTCGTTTCGGCGTGCCCAAACACATCATCACCGACAATGGCACTCATTTTGCCAACAAGCAAGTACGGGAGTTACTTGAAGAATATGGAATTAAACAAGTCTTCTCCACTATTTACTACCCCAAGGGAATGGGCAGGCCGAAAGCACCAACAAGACTCTTATTCGAATCCTCAGCCGGATAGTGCACGATAATCCTCGGATATGGCACGAACAACTTCCAATGGCGCTTTGGGCATATCGGATATCACCAAGGAGCTCTACTGGCGCCTCCCCATATTCTCTCGTCTACGGCACAGACGTCATTCTCCCAGCAGAAATTAAAATCCCATCGGCTAGGATTGCCATGGCAAGCGGAGTTTAATGGAATGAAGCCGAAACAACAAATACCAGGGTAGCGGAGCTAGACAATTTGGATTCCAGAAGAGCTAAAGCAGAAGATCACGCGCAAGCATACAGAAATAAAATTTCTCGAGCATATGACAAAGCTGTGAAACCTCGAGTTTTTCAAGTAGGGGATATGGTGTTGAAGACCGCCAAACACATCCAACAAGACATGTCAGTACCAAAATTCTCCCCAAAATGGGAAGGGCCTTATGTGGTCACCAAAGCGTATAACAGTGGATACTACAAGGTCATCAAGGAAGATGGAGGCAAACTGGAAACAATCATCAATGGAAAATGGCTCAAGGCATACTACGCCTAACCCTTACCCCACCTCTCGCGGTCTCATAGCACGGCTACCCAGGTATTTTTCTGTTTCCTTCACATCCTAGTTATCAAATTTCATTTAGTAAAGGCATATTAATAAAAATTATCTTATTTCTCCAAAACCAGTACAAAAAAAAAACATATGTTCGAGACCAGAAAGAAAACCAAGCGTCTCACAACTACATAACTCAAAAAATCCCGTCCAATAGATTGTAATTCCTTGAAAGCATCATCTTCAACCTGTTTTGATATCTTTCAGTCCTACTCTTCAAGTCCTGGATAGTCTTTTCCACCTTTTGGGATTCCACGGCCAGAGCCTTCTCCTCTTCCAAAATGGCTTTTGTGGCAGGAACGACGTTGGCAAGAATACCGGCTCTGTCAACCTTCACAATGTCAAGCCAATGCCGCAACCAACTTACGTTAAACTCAAGGGATTCAAAGGTAGACACCATGTTTTCCCACCTTTCAATAGTTGATTCCGTGATGTCGCGGATGGATGTGCCTTCCGTTTCAACAATCATAGGCATGAGACAATTCACTGTGGTAACCAAAGCAAACGAGCAATGATTCACCACGTTCCTGGTGGCAATATAGCCATATCTTCTCCATATTTTCGTATACAGAGTCACGCATTCCTTTCGCACTAGGAATTTACCAACGCTTCGGTAGCTAGAAGATAAACACTTCATGTGGATTTCGAATGACAAACCTGCATTGGGATATTCATGGCAAGAGATACCCAAATCAGCATTTTCCAAATCTGCAGCGGTCGGTGTGCTCGGATTCGAAGAAAGTGGGACGGTCAAATCATCATCATCGACAACGGTAACACATGTTCCACATGGATATCCCTGCACAAAAGAAACTCTTTTTCTCACTCACTGGTGGTAACAAATAAATATCTATTGGTCAATAAAAAAAGTACCGGTATGATCTTCTTAAATCGGATGATCCAGACGGGGGAGTTGTCGCCAGAATCAGGCCGCCTGCGTTCGACCGAAGAATCTAGCTGACTCGAAGATGATTCGCTTCTGCTCGACATGAGGAAGGAAATATGGATTCAACAGAGAAAGTTTTTGAAAAAGTGGGGGTACAACAACCACACCCAATATTTCTCTTAGCAATCTGTATGGACAAACTCCAATATACTTTCTAGAGAATCAACTAGACAGTCAGACTCAATCTAGATAAAAAGTATATCAAAGATTTTATATCTCAATCTCTCGATTTGATCTTTGCTCAAGCAAATAGAAATCTGCGAGTCTTTATCAAAGAGAGATAACTTGGATGGTACCAAAGACCAATATCCAAGTGTCATTCAATTTAAATCAACAACCTAAAGGTCGGATATTCTAATTGATTGAACAACGCACAACCTGTGATATTTTAATTATATAAACAAATACAATGCGGAATAGAAATAACACAGACACCAGAATTTTGTTAACGGGGAAACCGCAAATGCAGAAAAACCCCGGGACCTAGTCCAGATTAAACACACACTGTATTAAGCCGCTATAGACACTAGCCTACTCCAAACTAACTTCGGTCTGGACTGTAGTTGAACCCCAATCAATCTCACACTGATCCAAGGTACAGTTATGCTCCTACGCATATGATCCCAGCAGGATTCTACGTACTTGATTCCCTTAGCCGATCTCACCCACAACTAAGAGTTGCTACGACCCAAAGTCGAAAACTTTAATAAACAAATCTGTATCACACAGAAAAGTCTACGGTAATGGATAAATTCGTCTCCCACGAATATACCTACGAGTTTTGTTCCGTCTTTTGATAAATCAAGGTGAACATGAACCAATTGATAAACCAGTCTTATATTCCCGAAGAACATCCTAGTAGTATCAATCACCTCACAATAATCCTAATCGACTCAGCAAAAAAAGATATTGTGGAATCACAAACGAAGAGACGAAGTGTTTGTGATTACTTTTCTATCTTGCCTATCGGAGATATAAATCTCAAGCCAATTATTACGATTGTACTCATAACGATAGAAAATGCAAGATCAGATCACACAACTACAAGAAAAGTAGTATCGGTCTGGCTTCACAATCCCAGTGAAGTCTTTAAGTCGTTAACCTGGTTTTAGAAGAAGAAACCAAAGGTTAAAGGAGAATCGACTCTAGCTATGCAACTAGTATCACACGTAAGGTGTGGGGATTAGGTTTCCCAGTTGCTAGAGTTCTCCTTTATATAGTCTTTCAAATCAGGGTTTGCAATCAATGTTAGCTTGGTAACAAAGCATTCAATATTTACGTTAGATGAAAACCTGATTAAATTCAAGCTAATATTTCTCAACTGTTGGATCGAGAACTTAGCTTGTTACACACAAATGAAATGTCCAATTTTGGGTTTATATAGTCGTTCCCAAACATTAACATTTGTTGGTTCAACAATAATTAACCAAATGGTTAGCCATATGATCACTTTCATATCCACCATATTCTTATTCACCATAACTAGTTCAAATGACTCAAATGAACTAGTTAGAGAGTTGTTCAATTGCTTATATCTTATGTAACTACACAAGACACAATCAAAGAAAAAACAGTTTGATTCACTCGAATCGGTTCATGAACTTTACAGCCACGGTTTGCAAAAGCATTCCTTAGTTTATATAAACATGAGTTCAAGAACAACCGTTTTTAGATATAACCTCCTCAAGTTCGTGGACTGGGTTCGCGGACTTAATCTCACGGAAGGAGTTCACAACCTCCAGCAGAAATTCTCGGGTCGAGAACTTCCGCCAGTTCGCGGACTGAGTTCGCGGACTTGGCTCACGCCACATTCCGTTTCTCTTGATCAACAAGTTCGCAAACTTTGGTTCAAGGAATAAGGACTTATGCATATATGTGTTTCCACAACAATGCTTATATCCTACCAATGGTTATGTAACCTAAACTCTCATTTCAATCATTGAAACATTCTCAGAGGACGTTATATAGTCGTTATTCACAGACGATTTTTCGTCAAAGCAGATTTCAAAGTGATTGAAACATAACATGACATTCGTCACTAGGTAAAGATGAATTTGGCTAAAGCGAAAGCTTACCAACACATATTTCGATAAATAGATAGGCGAGTTAAACTCGGATCGAAATAGCAAATGTGTATAATGAAAGTCTATATATCAAAACGACTTTTGTCTCAAGAATAAGAGATATAGTAGATAGACTTTTGAGTGACAGATAAGTTCAAGTCTCCACAGACCTTTTAGTCGATGAAGATCCACCAGTTCTTTGAGTAGTCATTCGTCTTGTATGATGATTGTCATGGAGTCTTGAGCTCAACTACACTTTCTATACTAGTCCGAGACCTTTAGCTATATAGGCTAGAAATCAAGACTTATAGTTTTGATCACTAATATTGACAAACATGCTTGAGATAGCAACGCATGCGAGTTCGACCGAGCAATGCTCTAACAATCTCCCCCTTTGTCAATTTTAGTGACAAAACTATTAATATATATGGAATACAAAAAATAAATAAATCAACTTTTGTAGATCCTATTCTACATGCCTAATCTTCAACATTACTCGAAATCTTCGTCACTTCCAAGTATTCAATGATCCCAAAGGTTGTAAGTTTAGCATCATCGTTGTTGAAAATCCGTAGCTATAACAACAAGAAAACAATAGTTCTCAATCATTGTTATACAGTGTCATAGTATCATTACACAACGTCAAAGTCCAATTGTATCACAATTTCAACAACAATACTATGGTGATATGTATCACTCCCCCTTAGTCAATACTCCATCTCACATGGAAACCACTCCCCCTTACATAATGATCCGAAAACCATATGTATTTGTAGTGTGAACTACATATTAATTCTCCCCCTTTTTGTCAATAAAATTGGCAAAGGTACAAGAACGATCCTAATGAAATTTCCGAAAGAGACATTTCATGACCAAAAGAAAGCAAAAGTATATCATCTTATTTAGATTCAATCATAAAACCGAAGCTAAATGCATTCACCAAGGAGTTTCAAGATACAAGATAACCCCTATAATATTCCACAGCCGCACTCCCCACAAAGATTTGGCAATTAAGCACAAGTTCAATTAAGAACTCTTCCTCATAAAATGTCATTCCCGAAAGAACAACAAGAGCGACCTTAATTCCGAAAGAAAATAAGGATTTATTTTGACATAACAAATCACATAAAAGTATGAATTTGAATCCAAAATATTCAATTAAACTAACCACAAGATAACCCATGATTAATTTAATCAACAAATGCTCAACATAAATGAACTTATGGAGACTCAAAATATACAATTATATTAATCACAAGAGAACCCATAATTAATCTAATCGAAATACACAATCAAACTAATCACAAAAGTAATCAATTTAATTGGTCGTGCTCGACATAAGAAAACTTACCGAGCAACAACTAAATAACCAAACAAGATGATTAATTTAGTTGAATATGCTCGACAGAAAGTACCTTACGGAACAACAACATAGCTAATCATGAAAATAATCAACTTGGTTGTTTAGTGCTCAACATAAGACACATTACGGAGCCTCACAGTAATACATAAAATATGGATCAGGGAAGATCAATTACTGCGGATACACAAGGATTCATTCTATTTTCCATCACCATTTGCACAATGACATACAATAGACATAATCCTTGCAAACAAAAGGTTTTAACCTATCTTCCATCAATAATTGACATAATAGGCTTAACTTTTGTATTTGTCAAAAGTCTATTCATTCTTTTATCAATACATGCATATCGACATACAAAAGACTTTACTTTTGACAAGGTATGGGATAGTCAAGTTCACGGCCGTAAACAAACATATCCCGTAACAATATTGGAATATATAAAACCATAAAGATTAATACTGCAAAAATCATCTTCCAAACAAAATTAGAATTTAAACCAATAAATCTAAAAACATGAAGATGAAAACGTTGGACATAGCTATGTGTAATCACAATAATGGCTAATCCAAACTCTAGTTATTCTTCTAATAAAAACAAGAAAATAGAAGATTTACTAGGAAATAAGACCTTTGAAGAATTATTTATCATCCCCGAACTCCTTGTTGTCAACAACCATTGGGATATAAGGTTCATTAAGATAGGAGTTTATATCAATAAACCTTCTTGGCTGATGTTGTCGAACCAGGGCCTTCTGAATCTCATGAGTCTTAAATACAAAAGCCTTTATTTGCTGAATCTCCTTTTGCATGTCCTTCAACTCTTCAAGAACACCAGAAAAATTCTGAGAGTTTGAAGGAACAACTCTTGGCTTCCTCACATTCCTTCTTTTTCTTTTCAAGGTAGGAGATAACGGAGATTTCTCTTTTTCCTTCATGATTGATGGCTTAACAATCATATTAACATCTTTTCCATCAGAAGACATCATGCTTGGAGTATCCATACGTATGGGTTTGTGAGAGAAAATCACAAATTGTACTCAAAAAGTAGTCTTGAGATAAAAAGAGGTTTTGAGGAAGGAAAAAGGAATGTAGGGTTTCGAAACCTTTAAACAGGTTCGTACACGTCCAACTCACAACCCTATAAAGAGTCGAATTGTCCATAATAACCCTCCTTTGTTGATAGACAGGGAAGAACAAAAACTAAGAAAAGAAGAAAGAAAACTTTTCCTAAAGCCTGAGAGGTACAAAATCATTGTCTCTTTTGATCAGGCACATGAGACAAGATTTCCAAAACAACACAATCAAGTTGCGTTGCGGTGAACAACAATTTGTCCACCATTTTCCTCTTGAGAGGAATCCACAGACCTCTGTCTATCAAAACGATTCGACCATACTCTCTTTTCTAATGGTCTTGGTTTATCCTTGGAAACTAACTTCTTAGATGAAGATAAAATCCTACATACCTCAGCGGTCTTCTGAGCAAGTTTAATCTTATTTTCTAATTGATTTGCTCTTCGTTGAAGTTTGTTGACGTGCCTTAATTGGTGTTTGTACTTGTAACACATTGAAAGTTCATGACCCTTTAGAGAACAATATGAGCACGTCAAACTAGGATAAAAGTCAGGCTTCTGAGATGTGCATGCAGCTAGACACATGGTGGAACCTGAAACATTACAAACAGAGTTTCCAAGAAATGGGTCAATTTTTTCTTCCAAAATAGTTGGATTATCTTCTGAAAGAATATCAAGATTGATATATGTATTGCTACAATTATCAAAATCAATATTTTCACCAAGAAGTGCAACACTTGATTTCTCGTCTTCATTAGAATCATAGTTGTCAAACATTTCATCAAGAGTTGCAGCAAGACCTTTGTTCCCAGTGTATTTTCTACGATTTGGGCACTCGTTTGCAAAATGACCAAATCCCTTACACTTAAATCACTGAGGCATATATTCATCATCAGTTTCATCAGTTTCCATGTTTTTAGGAGGAATACGATTATGAGGTTTAACTGATGCTTTAGGCTTATCTCTGGAGAACCGTTTACTTCTCTTCAACAGAAGATCCCTAAACTGTCTTGTGATCATCGAGACTGACTTGTCAAGATCTTCATCTGATGAATCTGTCTCAGATTGATCATCTTCAGAGATATACACTTTTTTACTCTTATCAAGTAATTTAGTGTCCTTTTGTGCTTTGAATGCAACATCCTTAGTTTTGGATGAATGTTCGTGATCAAAGATCTTAAGCTTCCCAACCAGCGTATTTCTGGAGACATTATCAAGTTTATTTCCCTCAACGATGGCATGCTTCTTAGAATCGTATCTGGATGGCAGCGATCTCAGAATTTTCATCACAATGTTCTTTTCAGGAATAGTCTTACCCAATGCAAAAGATGCATTAACAATTTCAGACACTTTGTGATTAAACTCATCAAATGTTTCTTCATCTGGCATACAAAGGTTTTCCCAATCAGAATTAAGGTTTTGAAGCCTAGCTTCCTTTCACTGGCATTACCTTCAAAAACGGTTTCTAAGATATCCCAAGCTTCTTGCAACTTAGTGCAGTTTGAAACATGGTGCTGAAGATTTAGGGTAATGGCATGTATAATGGCATTCAAACCGTCGGAATTTCGCTTTGCAGCATTTATCTCGGCAGGGGTGTATTCACCAATAGGCTTGGGAACGTTTACATCTCCAACTGCCACGACGGGAGCATTATAGCCATTAACAACATATACCCATGATTGAAAATCATGTGCTGGAAGAAAAGCTCGCATATAAATTTTCCACCATAAGTAATTAGAGCCATCGAAGACTGGTGGTACGTTGATTGAGATAACACCTCTGTCCATAGAGTCAGATCGCTAAAAACACAGACTTGTAAGGTCTTAAACGTGTTTGTCTGCTCTGATACCAATTGCAAAAGTGTGGGTACAACAACCACACCCAATATTTCGCTTAGCAATCTGTATGGACAAACTCCAATATACTTTCTAGAGAATCAACTAGAAAGTCAGACTCAATCTTGATAAAAAGTATATCAAAGAGTTTATATCTCAATCTCTCGATTTGATCTTTACTCAAGCAAATAGAAATCTGCGAGTCTTTATCAAAGAGAGATAACTTGGATGGTACCAAAGACCAATATCCAAGTGTCAATCAATTTAAATCAACAACCAAAAGGTCGGATATTCTAATTGATTGAACAACGCACAACCTGTGATATTTAAATTATATAAACAAATATTATGCGGAATAGAAATAACACAGACGCCAGAATTTTGTTAACGAGGAAACCGCAAATGCAGAAAAACCCCGAGACCTAGTCCAGATTGAACACACATTGTATTAAGCCGCGATAGACACTAGCCTACTTCAAACTAACTTCAGTCTGGACTGTAGTTGAACCCCAATCAATCTCACACTGATCCAAGGTACATTTATGCTCCTACGCCTCTGATCCCACCAGGATGCTACGTACTTGATTCCCTTAGCTGATCTCACCCGCAACTAAGAGTTGCTACGACCCAAAGTCGAAGACTTTAATAAACAAATCTGTATCACACAGAAAAGTTTACGGTAATAGATAAATTCATCTCCCACGAATATACCTACGAGTTTTGTTCCGTCCTTTGATAAATCAAAGTGAACATGAACCAATTGATAAACCAGACTTATATTCCCGAAGAACAGCCTAGTATTATCAATCACCTCACAATAATCCCAATCGACGCAACGAAAAAAGATATTGTGGAATCACAAACGATGAGACGAAGTATTTGCGATTACTTTTCTATCTTGCCTATCATAGATATACATCTCAAGCCAATTATTACAATTGTACTCGTAACGATAGAATATGCAAGATCAGATCACACAACTACAAAAATAAAGTAGTATCGGTCTGGCTTCACAATCCCAATGAAGTCTTTAAGTCGTTAACCTGGTTTTAGAAGAAGAAACCAAAGGTTAAAGGAGAATCGACTCTAGCTATGAAACTAGTATCACACGTAAGGTGTGAGGATTAGGTTTCCCAGTTGATAGAGTTCTCCTTTATATAGTCTTTCAAATCAGAGTTTGCAATCAATGTTAGCTTGGTAACAAAGCATTCAATATTTACCGTTAGATGAAAACCTGATTAGATTCAAGCTAATATTTCTCAACCGTTGGATCGAGAACTTAGCTTGTTACACACAAATGAAATGTCCAATTTCGGGTTTATGTAGTCGTTCCCAAACATTAACATTTTTTGGTTCAACAATAGTTAACCAAATGGTTAGACATATGATCACTTTCATATCCACCATATTCTTCTTCACCATAACTAGTTCAAATGACTCAAATGAACTAGTTAGAGAGTTGTTCAATTGCTTAGATCTTATGTAACTACACAAGGCACAATCGAAAAAAAAACGGTTTGATTCACTCGAATAAGTTCATGAACTTTATAGCCACGGTTTGCAAAAGCATTCCTTAGTTTATATAAACATGAGTTCAAGAAAAACCATTTTTAGATATAACCTGCTCAAGTTCGTGGACTGGGTTCACGGACTTGAGATCACAGAAGGAGTTCACAAACTCCAGAAGAATTCTCGGGTCGAGAACTTCTGCCAGTTCGCGGATTGAGTTCGCGGACTTATCTCACGCCACATTCTGTTTCTCTTGAACAACAAAGTTCGCAAACTTTGGTTTAAGGAATAAGGACTTATGCATGTATGTGTTTCCACAATAATGCTTATATCCTACCAATGGTTATGTAATCTAAACTCTCATTTAAATCATTGAAACATTCTCAAAAGACGTTATATAGCCGTTATTCACAGACCATTTTTCGTCAGAGCAATTTCCAAAGTGATTGAAACATAACATGACATTCGTCACTAGTGTAGATGGTGGATTTTCGACAAAGGCTAAAATCATAAACCCATAATTATACGAACTCCTGATCCAGCAATCAGATGTGAATATTGAACACTTCAGTAATCATTTCTAAATAGAATCACGAGATTGACGGCTCATAGACAGCTTGCTCTGCTAGTATAGAGCGATAACGTCTTAAGGATACAAAAAACAAGTTTTCCCTGACTATATAAAGGATATGAAGCTCCAACAAGCTCATGTCAGAATAATTAATGCTCCTAGACAGCTTGCTCTGCTAGTATAGAGCCAGTTAATTATTCTTAATTCTTGGATTCATCCATTGAATTTCCGAAAATATTCAAATATTTTTGCAATATTTCGTTACTTCAATCTATGGTTCTTCCCAGCAGAATTCCATGGGTTAATAATAAATATTTAATGCACAGGTGTCTGAGCAACCTCTGAGTAATCCCCGACTCAAAAGGTGCAAGTGTACTCAACGATGATGCACTAACAATCACCGCACGAACGAGTATTTTAGAATACGACGAAACGATGAACCTATACAAAATAGGAAGGAAAATAATAAATAATCAAAATATTGACCAAGGTGCTGGGAACATGGGCCCACCGACTGGCCGGCCGTGTCGTGGTCAATCCCACGCCAGTCTTATATTTTTTTTTCATATTTTCTGTTATTTTCCTTGATCTCATGAAAATCCTTTCATTTGAACAAATATCCTTCGTTTTAAGGAAACTCCTCGATTTCGTGGTGTTTCCTTCACACCAAGGAAATAATATAAAATTAGAAAAAATATTATGGGGCCGTGCTTATTGGCCAACCGGCCATGCCTTGATCCCGGCCGGCCCCACACCTCATGGTTCCTCATTATTTTATTATTATTTCCCTAATCTCATGAAAACTCCTTAATCTCATGGTATTTTCACAAAACCATGAAAATATAATATAAAATTAGGGAAACTCGTGGGACCGGGCCCCAGCCGCCCGGCCATGCCTCAGTCGGTCCCACAAACCCTATTATTTTATTGTTATTATTATTATAAGGTTTCCTTGATCCCATGAAATTCCTTGATTTCATGGTATTTCTCTCAAATTATGAAAATTCCTTCAAATCATGGAAAAATACACATAAAATACATAAAATTAAGGAAACTCGTGGGACCGGGCCCAAGCCGGCCGGCCATGACCTAGTCGGCCCAACACACCCTTATTTTATTATTTTAATATTATTTGCTTCCTAGATCCCATGGAAACTCTCACTTTAAGGAAACTCCTTAATTTCAACAAAATTCCTTGATTTCATGATATTTTCATAAAATCATGAAAAATATTATAAAATTAGGAAAAGGAACCATAGGCCCGTGGTCACTGGCCGGCCATGCCTTGGCTCTAGCGGTCCCACGCCACATATTCCTTCATTTTATAATTATTTTCCTTCATCTCATGAAGTTTCCTCAGTTTCAGCAAAACCCTAATTTTGTCATATTTTCTCGAATGGATGCTCAATTGCACGCCAGAAAATATCAAAACTCTCAGGATTGAGACACGGACATGTTGACAACGTGAGAATGTTACCTTTACCGACCAGGGTTGGCTCCTGGGCTCGCAATGAGCCGGTCCCACGTATTATCATGATTTGACCTAATTTGCGCAATTGCACGTATTAGGACCAAAACTCTTCCAAATAATTTTGGATTTTCATGGAATGATCGTCAGTCGATCCCGTGACCACCCAGGGATGATTTCATGACCCCTTGGTCGGTCCCTCACATCTTCATAATTAATTAGGTTTTATCACCTAAGGCTGAGACGAGCATTATAGGAGAAATTATTGAACCAGCATTTAATCATTCTTTCATCAACAAGTCACCAACTCTTCAAGAGACCTTGGTATTTGCTCACATGAGCATATGGGCGCTACATAGTCGATCCATGATCCCATGTAGCCGATCCCTCCTTCATTCCATGGATTGATTTTGAAATAAACCATCAATTGGTCATCAATTGATCAAATTAGGGTTTCTGAGTCCAAGGATCATAATTCCAGATTCGAACACTAATAACTTTACGACGATCTCATGATCAATATTCTTATTAATTATGCTCGGCTCAACTACCAGTATTCTAATTAATGTTTTATTTTGGTCACGCTACTAATAATTCATCAGACGAGCAACACTTGCTCAGATAAGCAATATTTGCTCAAATCAAGGAATATTGGTTCAAATATCAATATTCAACAATTCATCGGATGAGCAATACTTGTTCGCCTCAACTATCAACGTGAGAATTATACCTCTGTCTCAACAGACACGTTCAATTCATGAGTTTCATAACATTTTCTAAAATCATGTTCAACTCAGAAAATACATGGACTCATCGTCCCATAAAGTCATGAAGTCAACAACTGACTAATTAACCACGAGACGTCAATCGTGTCACATGGGGGATATTAACTAGGGTTTTGGTCTGGCGGTCTACGGCACGTGTGTTCATACACACGATGGAATGTGAGCAATTCGTGTAATCAGTTGAAGGAGTTAACAAAGTAGTGGATAGAAAATCGACCAAGTCTCCGCACGATGAGCAACTGGTTTCAAACACGATTTCCATTTCCCCACTCTTTGATTCCATCAACTGTCACACTTCATGGGATCATGGTGTCTACAATTCCAGCAATATAAATAAGTCTCTGAAATCATGATTGAATATACAAGAATCTCACGTCTCACAGACAACACGAGATCAACACTTCATCAATTGATCAATTACTCTCAATTGAGTAACTTTAATCATTCAGAACTTATCTTATTTAGAATTCACAACACACCTACAATCTTTGGTTACCATTGATTCCACACATTTCTCAGCTTCCCTTCTACAGATCAACCCATCCTCTCTTGTGACCGAATTTACTCTGGAATGGCCATTGTATTGGTTTAGGCCGGAGTACGACAGATTGATCTCTCGAATTCAAAGCACTCCCTTCTTGCAGTGCGTTTGTGTGAGGTTGAACATTTCGCTCGGTTCAAGGAGTCTCCTCCGTACGGTCGTCTCCTCAATCCCGTGAAAAACAGCAAATCATTTTGCCCCATCCACAGATTGGCGACCACAGTGGGAGATTAATCTCTCGGTTGCAATCTCAAGCTTTCACAAGATGGTTTATCTTAGGTCACGTACGATTGCAGATCCTAACACAAACGATGGTAGCACCAGCAACAACAACAATGAGGATATCCCGGAAACAATTCCGGCCTCTAACGCCGACGATGATGATATTACTCCTCCTCATGCTAACACGGAAGGTCATCCTCTGTTCGGCCGACATCCTGTGGAAGTCAGAGGAAACCCACCACCTACCATTGCTGATCTCATCAAAGTTCAAGAGACCCTTACACAGAATCAAACTGATATGGCTACTACACAGAAAGAGCTGTTTAATTATCTGAAGACTCTCACTGACAAGATGTCATAGAAAACTCAAGAAAAAGGAAAAGAGAAGGAAAAATCCTCAGACGCTGATCCTGAGGTAATTCCGACTCATACAGTGGATAATGATGAAGTCCGCAAAGCTGCAGACGATCCATTAGCAAAGGAATCATCGAACTTCATTACTCGGGAAGATTTGGAACGCCTTCTGGAAAACCGTGGAAAAGACAAGATTCCACATGTCCATCGTCACCAGCATCCATACCCTGCTGCTACACAGAGGATTCCTCTTCCAAAAGGTTATATCTCTCGAACCTTTACTTTGTACGACGGAACCGGCAATGCTCAGGAACATGTTTCTCATTTCCTAGAAGATTTGGGTGAACATGAGCATAACCATGTTGTCCGCCTCAAAGAATTTTCAAAGTCCTTGAAAGGCAGGGCGTACACCTGATACAACAGCATCGCACCAGTAACTATCAACAGTTGGGGAGAAATGGTTAATGCTTTCTACATGAAGTATTTCTTCGTTTCAGAGCAAGTCACACTCTCTGATCTCGGAAGGATGTTTCAAAAGAAAAATGAACATCCTAACGATTATGTGAAAAAGTTCAGAGTTCAAGCGCTGGATTGCCATGATCCGAACGTCACAGAGCAGCAACTTGTGGACTTATGTATCAACGGAATGATTCCAGTCTACAGAGCCTTATTGGAGAATCTCAGGTTCCATACCTTCTCAGAACTCCATGAAGCAGCCAAGAAGTCGACAACTACTGCACCTGCTCTGCTATAAAGGACTAAGACTGCAAAAGCTGAAAAACCACGAGAGACCAGAGGCAGCAGCAGACGTTTGATCAACAAACAATACAACCTTCAAACTTCCACAAATTCTGTTGTGGAAGGGAGCAAACGGAAAGCTGAACCACAACGCAAGCAAACTTCCTCAACCCCTTCAAATGCGCAAAAGAAGGATAATGTGCAAGCTCCTCCTCAACACATGGAAGATCCTGAAGCACCTGATTTTCCCTGCTCCATTGAAGAAGTTATAAAATTACTGGATGACTGGAGTCAATACGGCGCAATCAAGTTGCCATATGTCAAGAAGGAACCAACTCAAGAGGCCATGGAAAATCCTCGCTATCATGGAAAATCCTCGCTATTGTCGCTTTCATAGATTTGTCAGCCATCCCACAAGTGATTGCAAAACTTTGAAGCGTATATTTAAGGAGAAGGTTGAATGGGGAGAACTCAATTTGGGGACTGAAGGAGTACACAGATATCCCCTTCCCGTCAGAACCTTCACTCTTTCTGAACCTCCCGTCAAAGAGGCAGTTCAATCCTTGATTGAGCACATCTGTGAATTTCTATACTTATCAAAAGCTCAAAGGAAAGACATGTTTGCTGTATTAAACCACATCGTGTCAGGCAAGCGTCTACCGATTCAAGAGAGATTTACTGAGCCTCCAACGACGGACAAAGAAATATATGACTGGGGACTGCTCACCACAGTGCACATCAAAGGAAACGAGTTCAAGAGAGCATTTTTTGATGTCGGCACTGCCGTCAATATCATCCCTCTGAAAACTCTTAGAGCATCTGGCATTACTCGACAGGAAGCTACTCATGCCCCCATGGCAATCAGATATCACGAAGGAGTTTCCAGAGACGCGTACGGCTACGTCATGCTCAAAGTCAAAGAAAATTTGGTCTGCACTGAGACCAAGTTTTACATAATCCGAAAATATCCAGGATATGACATGATTCTTAGATGCACATGGATTCATGATGGGAAGGTGACACCGACACCTTCAATTACATATCTCTCCGTTGAAGAAACCTCTGACTCAGTGAAAGAAAAAGAAGATATCTCACCATTCGAGTATCTGGAGGAGGTCAAAGCCTTGACAGAACTTACACAAAGGCTTGAGGAACATCCAAACGCTTTCGTCAAGAGATTTCGCACTCAGGCAAGTCTTATTCCTTCCCAGTGCCCAAATCGCCAGTTTTCAAATATGCTTATTTGGTTCAAGGACTTCACTCCACAAACAACTTAACAATTACAAGATGCTATGAATGGATAACTTCGCCTCAGCAATATTACACCCAATGGTTGGATTCATAACTTCTTCAGGTTGATCATCCAATCAAGAGATTCATTGCGGAGGATGTGGCTAAGCATAACAGAGATTATGAAGGATACTCCTTTCTGCACGAATGTCCATATGTGCCACAGCCACGGAATTTCGTCAACGAGGAGTTCCGAATCAACAGAAGATATTCAAAGCACGGTCGACCAAACCTAACAAATTTC
The DNA here is from genome assembly GCF_003573695.1 of Papaver somniferum. Lineage (NCBI taxonomy): Eukaryota > Viridiplantae > Streptophyta > Magnoliopsida > Ranunculales > Papaveraceae > Papaver > Papaver somniferum. The sequence goes on from NC_039366.1 coordinate 45,867,070, forward strand.
ATGAAGGGGACCTGGTTCTCAAAGCAGCTCAGCGTGGTATTCATTCTACAAGGAACTCCAATTGGGAAGGACCATTTATGGTTGCTAAGTCCATAACCGGAGATACTACAAACTGATCAACACAGATGGCAGAACCCTACCAGTAATTCACGAGAATTGGCTTAAGGTCTTTGTCTGAAATCATCAAACATTTGAGGTACTGGGTGTTTGAAGCATTCATGACGTCTGGATTTGGCATTTAGGATTTTATTTCATTGTATTTCAACTCCTCCAAAACGTTTGCAATACTTGCAATCAGTATTTGAATTCAACAATTTATCAAAATTTAGTTCATATTTCTCAAAAGAAAATCTCTATCAAATCCAAAAGAAAACCCTTAACCATATATCAATCCAAAACCAGCTAATATCAAAACCCAAAAAAAAACCTCACATCTCTCAGAAGTTCAAGAGATCATGAAAAGGGAAATCGAACAAAATCAACAAAAAAGGATTTTCATTCCTCTGCATCCTTCAAGGCCTGTAAAACCGCCTTCTCCTTGTTCAACTCTTCAGTCAGCCTGGCAATATTGTCTTCTTTCTCCATCACAGCATCATTGGGAAAGGGTATGTTGTTCTCACATGAGTCCTCGATAGCGTTCATTTGCTTACGAAGCCACTTCACATTGAAGCCAAGTCTTTCTGAATTCTCCAAATTAAACTCCCAATCAAAGAGTATATCTGGAGTCACAGTATTTCTGTCCCTAGTGCATATATCACTCACGACACGCAGTATAATACCTACTTGCATTGTTAAGGCATAAGCACGTCCAGGGTTCTTATCAACGATCATGTGACCAAACTTCTTCCATATTTTCTCATACAAGCCTGCATATCCAATGAGAACGCTGAATCCACCAAGTAGTTCATGATACGGAAGTGAAGCATCAAATGGAGGATCAAAAGCAACTCCTGCACTTGGATATTAATGCACCACTATACGGTTCTCAATGACTGGGGCAGCTTCTACAATCGGGGCAACATTATTCTCTACCCGTGTTTCAGTTTCTTCTGTCACTGAAGCGGCAACAATCTGGGTTTCCACAACTTCAGTGACAACCTTCTCATGGCCTTGAAGTGCAGCGATTGTTGTTTCTTCATCAATAACTCCAGGGCAGTTCGAGTTATCCTCATTGGATTCAATATCCTCAACTTCGGTATTTGACACCTAATACGAAGATTACATGAGGTTAGAGTCACTTAAGCATGAAACCAAGTGAGATTATAGAATACAGTATACAAGAAATGCAACATCATAAAAATTCATTATTATGCACCCAATACGCAAGAAAATAGCATGAAAGTCATGAAGATACGTTTTACGGTAACCTTGCCTGAAGAAACTGTACTATTCCCTGTACTAGAAGACAAACTGGTAGCAACCTACAAGGAATATGAATATGAGTCATATACCATTCTCTTCGTATGGATGTCCTCTATAACGTGTCAAAATATCATGACAATTCGATGAACAAGATAGGAGATGTGGTCAAAACATTGAGCAACATACCATCTGAAAAAGTTCTGCAAGTCTCCTGGAAGTTTATTGTTTCGCCTTTTTCGGTCCCTGAACGTGCTCAAAACTTAAAAAGATTCTTCGCTAAAGCTTGGAAATTTTCCGTGCTTAAATATGCATATGCAGATTATGAAAATCCGACTCCATCTGAAGGTTTTACGGCGTTTTTGCTAAAAGACTGAGTTCTAAATTTTCTGACGACGAATTTCGACTAAGTTTTTCATGTATACACATGGATTCTCATTCATTCATTCACAAATCAGCAATTTCATACTTCTATGAAGAGGATACAGGACATTTACTTACTTGGGGGATCTCCGAAGTGTTCGAGGAATTGGGATTGTCCGTCTTAACGACAAAGGGCTCATTACTTCTATTCGGCTCCGACTCTTTAGACGTGCCTTCGTCTCTATTCTCAGAGAATGGTCGAGTATCAGCACTCTCCGTATCCATGAAGACATCCTCCTGGACACATCCTCAACAATCAACTTTTTATCTAAAAATCATCATAATTGAATATGCGAAGGAATACTTACGGCTTCTTCTTCATCGCTCAAATCAGGAATTGTTGCAGGAAACCGAAGACCATCGATACTTGATGGAGTAAAATTCTGCAACGGAATAAAAACATTGGTTTCATGATCCTAATAATGTGGGCGAGAAAAAGTCACAACAAGGGGAATACCGAGAACTCACCAAAGAACCAACTGGGGACTTTATGGTATTAGGTAACAACTTATAACTTTTGTTCCTTCCTTCTCCACCGTGAACAATCGCTTCAGTTTCTGAGAAATCTACACGGATTCGAGGTCTTACATTACGATCGTCCTGTGGTAAAATTCAATAACTTAATTAGAATACAGTTCTCATAATTTCATGAAGATTATACGAAGAGACATACCTGAGAAGACCCTGGAGACGATTTTCGTTTATCACCAGAGAGATACTTCAATCCTGGTCGACCAGAAATCATCTCAGTAGAAGGAGGATCCTTCACTGGAGGCTGACCAACCATCATGTAATCACGCAATCGCTGAAGTTGTTTATCCCAAAAATCTACATAACCTAGAGTTACATATGCAAATCTCTCGGAGCAAGGAAACCAGTAATTACTTCCTTCCACATGAGTATGGTCTAAATGGGTTCTAAGCTGTTCAACTGACGGCTTCCTCCTTCGAAAAGTTGGAATACACTGATCCATACCCATTTGTCGAGCTGCTCTGTCAATATTATATTCCTCCAATGAGAGTCCTCCGTATATAGCCGATATCAAATGACCAGGGGTGCAACTCAACATGAAAGATCTTTCGCCATCACTCAGATTTGCACCAGACATCAGCATCACACTCTCTCCAGTATTGAAAGTTGTTGGCTGGGAAACATAAGAAGGAACTGACACCCACGGGCGGAAGTTGAACTCAGATTCATCATCCAACACATCAATGATACGTGCTTTAGACCGAGGCTGCTTTGTAGACCAACGCATGATCCTGGCATTATCTTTTTTGGAGAAAATGTGACGAGCATCAGCATTCGGTCCTTGCAAAATATTACGTGGAATAGGCGCATAATTCTTGAAGCGCTCAAACATCAAAGCTTGAAGAAACATCGTATTGGCATAGAATTCAATCTTCATAAAGTCATTCGATACACTGGAGTCTATAACCAAGGAGTTTAAGTTAGAATACAAAGAACCCAGGAACAGGCTGCCTATTGGGAGTTGCTCACCTTGAGCCATCTTGATAGCAAAAGGGATCACGAAGGGCTTCAACAAGTTTCCACTATCTTCAAATATGTCTCTCGACAGCCATAAACATAAGAAAGCAGCAATGGGTAACATACCGTCGATGGGTTTATCAGAAATCTCGTCCTTTGGCCACCAGCGTGTCAACCAATGAGCATAGCACCCTTTACTGTCAGATGCCTTATTCACTTCCTCCATTGCAGCTGCCAAAATGTTAGAAACCACAGCCTCCTCATCTGAAAGATCCCCAGGGAGATTGCCCGTGATTGGGAGATGCATCAAAACAGCCACGTCCTCTAAGGTAACGGTAAACTCTCCCCATCTGCATATAAAGGTGTGACTGGAATACACCAACGAGCAAGTAGAGCCACAATACCTCTCGCATCATGGAAAATGAATAAGTCTCCAGAAGCCTGAATATCTCTCGTCATTTGCGCCTGATCGAGCATGGCCCTGACACGCATATGTCTCGCCCATCCAGAGAACTTTTCCAAAGGTCGTCGAGAAAGCTTAAACTCTATGATTAATGCAAGGAAGATCCCTCGTTCAAGACAAAACTGGATCATTGTCTTAGGTGTCACTAATTTCTTCTGAGTAACATTTCTGGGATTTATCAGAAGACGATACACTGGAGATTTGAGATGATTCTCAGTTTCCTGCTCAACCTCCGCAAAAAATGCATCATCTATGTTTGGGACATTCTTAATTCCAGGGGTTTCATCCTCTTCTTCGCCAACGGAAGTCTCATACATACATGTCTCTTCTCTGGAGATATCATCATCAATGCACATTTCATTTCTCGAAGCATCATTCGCCTGGGAGTTGGACATTTTGCGGAGTAGCTGTAAAATTCACACTACATTGTACTTCAGTATGTCGCCCAGATATAAATCAAGGAAGTACAAGCATCTAATGGTAACTCTTAACTCTTACCTTTTACTCTTCCACTAACGATAGTGATAGTAATGCTAAAGTTAACACCTCAAAATCGTTCGTTTTTTTCGAAACCTACAAAAGACGAACGAAACTCAGATTTTTCATAAAATCATGAACATCTCCATTGCGTGAACATTTACTATGGAATTATGAAAACTAAAACATTATTTCATCATAAATAATTGTTTACTTTGAACATTATTCAAAAAATCAGTTTTGAAAATATATGTTTACAAAACATGAAATAATAACTCACGTTTTATTTTTAGTGAGTAACAACTCACGCAAAAAAAAAGTACACTCTTTTCCGTGAAAGCATGTCACTGTTTTGTATGCAAATATATTTTTCATGGACAGACCATGATTTTATATAAAAAAAAACTTTTCCTTCGTAATATCGTCATCCTCTAAAACGAAGGTTTATTTCGGTTTTGTGAAAACTCACTTCTTTTATGATAAAACTTTGGTTCACATGAAATCTCATAAACTAAACTTTATCACTGGACCTAGGTCTACATATATTAAAAATCCCTCCTAAATCAGGGATTATTATTAGTTTTCAAAACTAACGATCAAACGAACATACGTTTTCAAAAACGAGGGTTTTCAACGAAACTCACACTCATATATGCACGTGTATATAATTTTATTATGATCAAGGCATGAACAACTCATGAAACTCATAACATATATAAAAAAAAAAATCACTGCTTACCTGGTCGGCGCCGGTCGGAGTCTGGCCGGTCGGTGATCGGACGGCGGCGGGGCCCGGTGATGCTCCGGCTAAAACTTTTTTCTCTCCTCCTGCTGATCACGTGAAGAAGATGGAGAGGTGATGAAGGTTCTGGTCGTAGAAAAAAAAAGGATTAATTCCTTTTATACCAAATTTTATTTCCAAAACCTAATTTTATAAGGATTTCCTTATTTGGGCCCGACCCGCGAATCCTAAACGACCAGGGTCCCATCATCCAAATCAGCAGTTCAACACCAATTTATGCTCATTAGACGATGCTCTATCATACCACTGGGATCTTCATTCAAGTCATGGTTTGCTCGTACTATCAAAATCCGGTAACGTCTTAACTTACGACTAAGTTCAATTACTTATATTGTTATGACCAGAAAATCACCATTCAATGCTGACTGAGGAACACGGCTTTCCTCACTAATAAGGGGACTTAATGTAGATGGTGGATTTTCGACAAAGGCTAAAATCGTAAACCCATAATTATACGAACTCCTGATCCAGCAATCAGATGTGAATATTGAGATACGGGTCTCTCATCGAATCCTCTGTATGAGAATACTTTCTCTCAGAGTACATGCTGATATGTAGTCTCTCGGCTGGACAGCGACATATATCATGAGTACTGAACACTTCAGTAATCATTTCTATATAGAATCACGAGATTGACGGCTCCTAGACAGCTTGCTCTGCTAGTATAGAGCGATAACATCTTCATGATACAAACAACAAGTTTTCCCTGAATATATAAAGGATATGAAGCTCCAGCAAGCTCATGTCAGAATAATTAATGCTCCTAGACAGCTTGCTCTGCTAGTATAGAGCCATCAGTTAACTATTCTTAAATTCTTGGATTCATCCATTGAATTTCCGAAAATATTCAAATATTTTTGCAATATTTCGTTACTTCAATCTATGGTTCTTCCCAGCAGAATTCCATGGGTTAATAATAAATATTCGACGCACGGGCGTCTGAGCTACCTCTGAGTAAGCCCCGGCTCAAAAGGTGCAAGTATACTTAATGATGATGCACTAAGAATCACCGCACGAACGAGTATTTCAGAATACGACGAAACGATGAACCTATACAAAATAGGAAGGAAAATAATAAATAATTAAAATATTGACCAAAGTGGTGGGAGCATGGGCCCACCGACTGGCCGGCCGTGCCGTGGTCAATCCCACGCCAGTCTTATATTTTTGTCATATTTTCTGTTATTTTTCTTGATCTCATGAAAATCCTTTCATTTGAACAAATATCCTTCGTTTTAAGGAAACTCCTCAATTTCGTGGTGTTTCCTTCACACCAAGGAAATAATATAAAATTAGGAAAAATATCGTGGGGTCGTGATTATTGGCTAACCGGCCATGCCTTGATCCCGGTCGGCCCCACACCTCATGGTTCCTCATTATTTTATTATTATTTTCCTAATCTCATGAAAACTCCTTAATCTCATGGTATTTTCACAAAACCATGAAAATATAATATAAAATTAGGGAAACTCGTGGGACCGGGCCCCAGCCGCCCGGCCATGTCTCAGTCGGTCCCACATGCCCTATTATTTTATTATTATTATTTTAAGGTTTCTTTGATCCCATGAAATTCCTTGATTTCATGGTATTTCTCTCAAATTATGAAAATTCCTTCAAATCATGGAAAAATACACATAACATACATAAAAGTAAGGAAACTCGTGGGACCGGGCCCAAGACGGCCGGCCATGCCCTAGCCGGCCCCACACACCCTTATTTTATTATTTTAATATTATTTGATTCCTTGATCCCATGGAAACTCTTACTTTAAGGAAACTCCTTAATTTCAACAAAATTTCTTGATTTCATGATATTTTCATAAAATCATGAAAAATATTATAAAATTAGGAAAAGGCACCATGGGACCGTGGTCACTGGCCGGACGGCCATGCCTTGGCTCCAGCGGTCCCACGCCACATATTCCTTCATTTTATAATTATTTTCCTTCATCTCATGAAGTTTCCTCAGTTTCAGCAAAACCCTAATTTTGTCATATTTTCTCGAATGGATGCCCAACTGCACGCCAGAAAATATCAAAACTCTCAGGATTGGCTCCTTGGCTCGTAATGAGACGGTCCCACGTATTTTCATGATTTGACCTAATTTGCGCAATTGCACGTATATGGTCCAAAACTCTTCCAAATAATTTTGGATTTTGATGGAATGATCGTCAGTCGATCCCGTGACCACCCAGGGATGATTTCGTGACCCCTTGGTCGGTCCCTCACCTCTTCATAATTAATTAGGTTTTATCACCTAAGGCTCAGACGAGTATTATAAGAGAAATTATTGAACCAGCATTTAATCATTCTTTCATCAACAAGTCACCAACTCTTCAAGAGACCTTGGTATTTGCTCACATGAGCATATGTGCGCCACATGGTCGATCCATGATACCATGTAGCCGATCCCTCCTTCATTCCATGGATTGATTTTGAAATAAACCATCAATTGGTCATCAATTCATCAAATTAGGGTTTCTGAGTCCAAGGATCATAATTCCAGATTCGAACACTAATAACTTTACGATGATCTCATGATCAGTATTCTTATTAATTATGCTCGGCTCAACTACCAGTATTCTAATTAATGTTTTATTTTGGTCACGCTACTAATAATTCATCAGACGAGCAACACTTGCTCAGATAAGCAATATTTGCTCAAATCAAGGAATATTGGTTCAAATATCAATATTCAACAATTCATCGAATGAGAAATACTTATTCGCCTCAACTATCAACGTGAGAATTATACCTCTGTCTCAACAGACACGTTCAATTCATGAGTTTCAGAACATTGCAAAATCATGTTCAACTCAGCAAATACATGGACTCATCGTCCCATAAAGTCATGAAGTCAACAACTGACGAATTAACCATGAGACGTCAATCGTGTCACATGGGGGATATCAACTAGGGTTTTGGTCTGGCGGTCTACGGCACGTGTGTTCATACACACGATGGAATGTGAGCAAGTCGTGTAATCAATTGAAGGAGTTAACAAAGTAGTGGATGGAAAATCGACCAAGTCTCCGCACGATGAACAACTGGTTTCAAAAACGATTTCCATTTCCCCACTCTTTGATTCCATCAATTGTCACACTTCATGGGATCATGGTGTCTACAATTCCAGCAATATAAATAAGTCTCTGAAATCATGATTGAATACACAAGAATCTCACGTCTCACGGACAACACGAGATCAACACTTCATCAATTGAGCAATTACTCTCAACTGAGTAACTTCAATCATTCAGAACTTATCTTATTTAGAATTCACAACACACCTACAATATTTGATTACCATTGATTCCACACATTTCTCAGCTTCCCTCCTACAGATCAACCCATCCTCTCTTGTGACTGAATTTACTCTGGAACGGCCATTGTCTTGGTTTAGGCCGGAGTACTACAGATTGATCTCTCGAATTCAAAGCACTCCCTTCTTGTAGTGCATCTGTGTGAGGTTGAACATTTCGCTCGGTTCAAGGAGTCTCCTCCGTACGGTCGTCTCCTCAATCCCGTGAAAACCAGCAAATCGTTTTTCCCCATCCACAACTAGGTAAAGATGAATTTGGCTAAAGCGAAAGATTACCAACACATATTTCGAGAAATAGATAGGCGAGTTACACTCGGCTCGAAATAACAAATGTGTATAATGAAAGTCTATATATCAAAACGACTTTTGTCTCAAGAATAGGAGATAGAGTAAATAGACTTTTGAGTGACAGATAAGTTCAAGTCTCCACGTACCTTTTAGTCGATGAAGATCCACCAGTTCCTTGAGTAGTCCTTCATCTTGTATGATGATTGCCATGGATTCTTGAGCTCAACTACACTTTCTATCCTAGTCCGAGACCTTTAGCTATATATGCTAGAAATCAAGACTTATAGTTTTGACCACTAACATTGACAAACATGCTTGAGATAGCAACGCATGCGAGTTCGACCGAGCAATGCTCTAACATTTTTGTCTTGAACTAAGAAGGATAACCTAATTGCACCAGCATATATACTGCAGAAACCCTAAAGAGAAACGGATGCTGAGCAAACACAATGAGTTTAAACGGCGGCCAAAAATGAGCCTCAACCAGGTGAAGTCTCTCGTCGAAACCCTAATATAAAATGAGAGAAAATGGTCAGATAGCCAAAAGACCGCCGCCTTCACCGCTCGAAGCAAGCCAATTTCTGCGTGCTCCACCAGACAAGCAGCGCTATCTCCGCCCACTCCACATCCTATTAAGTAACGCCATGACTCCAGCACTCCGTAATCAAAGCCGCACTATCTATGCCCATTTTGCGAAAAACGTCGGCTCCATCTTCACTGTTTTGTAGCCAATATTCAAAGTGTTGTTTCCACCATTCCACGGACCTAGCCAAAGCGGCGCCATCTTGGCCATTCAAAGCAGTGCCATCTACCTTTCCTAGCCAACCAGTGCCCGTTCCGTGGGCCAAGTTGCAATGTCACCTCTGCCGATCAATAACCGAAGTTTCAGCACCGACGCCAACACCCTATGGCCAATACAGAATTACGCAGAGCCGCCAACACAGATATCACGGATTCCCCATGCCTTCCGCTAAAGGTTAGTTGAATTTCCTCGACAATGTCTTCACGTATTTGCCCTTTCGATTTTACTCCTGTCTGTCACCATCACATGCTTACCCCGCAACAATGCCACTGTTACGTGCTAAGCATGGGACTTAATGTTGATGGTGGTTTTTAGCTTAGGGTTGAAATCGTAAAACCTTGCATCTGATGTGACGTCACTCTGTAAGGAAACGGTGCCGTGAGTGCTAACCTCTCCACCGGCATATTTATTGAGCCATTCAAATATATTTACATGAAATTTATACAGACTGGCGAATGTGGAAACCATCCCAGATAGGGTTGTTCATGGTCGGTTTTGGTTCGATTTCTAGCCAAACCAGAACCGAAACCAATACTATCAGTTTCTAAAAATCTAAACCAAACCAAACCATTAACCATTGGTTCGGTTTCTTAATGGTTTTAGCCGGTTTCGGTTTGTTCCATTGGTTAATGGAAAACCGACTGTACCGTTCAAATCTTTAAAAAAAATAACAGTTGAATTTTTTTAACCAACCTGCAAAATGTAATTAACACATAAGCGTAGTTCATAACTCAAATTTATAAGCATAGTTCAACACATAAACATAAAATATTCAAAATACATAAACTCTAAGTTTTGCATGCTCCAAATTCCATATTCAAAGTGTGAGATGGACGGGGTAGATTAAATCTATCTGATTTTAATCAACGGCCTATACTTATTGGTTTTACATTGGTTTTTGGTTCTTTTTTCAGGTCAAACAAAAACCGAACCAATAATGTCGGTTTTCAAATATTTTTGCCATAACCAATCCATTAGTAAATGGTTTGGTTCGGTTTCTTCCTTATCGGTCTGGTTCGTCCGGTTCCGGCGGAAAACCAAAACCATGTTCATCCCTAATCCCAGATGTTCTGTAAATTTCGGCGTCTCGCCTATATTCACTTAATATAAGTTTTTTTGAATGTCTTCTATGCTATGTTCTCCGGCTGAACCCTTAATGTTGATATGGCATGACGATTTGTGTTCGCTCGCAGCAGAGTAGCACGAATTTCCAAATATCAAGGATAAGGTCTTTGCATAAGGTATTCAATCAAAAAAGCACGTTGCTCTCTGGTAATGAACTTAAAATAACTCTGTGTCAACACATAGAGTTCAATCAACTGCCGTGACTAACTTGCAGAAGTTCGGGTTTTGCGCCTCGCGTAGAATATCAGACCTTGCTTGTCGAAATTAAGCTTAGGCGAACTAGGTAATCAATCCGCCATGGATTAGCAGGTGCAAAACCTGGCCCAGAATCAGAAAACAAGGAGCGGCAGCAGCAAAGGGAGGTGTGGCCATGCCTTAGGCCAACTGGCGCCACTTTCCATTGGCCATGCCCCTATTTCTCTCGACCAATCATGTCGCCTCAAATTAGCCACGCGCAGGCTGGGCCCATACTTGCCGTCCCCACTTCCCATCGACCAATCAGGTCGCTCTAAAGCCGCCACACTCTCACCAGAAGTGTATCCATGCCCATGCTTGGCCGACCCTCTTTTAATCGACCAATCAGGTCGCTCTAAAGCCGCCACACTTTCACCAGAAGTGTAGTCGCGCCTTATGTTTGGCCGACCCCTTTCCTCGGCCAATCAAGTCGCTCCAAACTTTCCACCATACACTAAAGGCCAAACGCACCCTTCCACACCACCATACTAACTGGAAAGCCAAACGCGCCTTACCACAACAACATATTGATCGGCATGCCAACATGCCACTCTGCCACGGTAGCATGCCACTTTAGCCTTGTCCACGCCGCCAATCCCTAATTCTTACCACGACGCCAAAACCTAGCCTTAGTCGCGCCGCCCAGCCCTAATTCTTACCACGGCGCCAAAAACTAGCCTTGGCCGCGCCGCGAAGCCCTAATTCTTACCACGACGCCAAAACCTAGCCTTGGCCACGCCGCCAAGCCCTAATTCTTACCACGACACCAAATCCTAGCCTTGGCCACGCCGCCAAGCCTTAATTATTACCACGGCGCCAAATCCTAGCATTGGCCACGCCGCCAACCCTAATTTGGCCACGGAGCCAAACCTTAGCTTTGGCCATGCTACAACGCCACTGGCATGCCGCCATGCCACGGATACTAGTATACCGCTATGCCACGCCAATGGCATGCCGCTATGCCACAGCTACGCCACTGGCATGCCACTAGCATGCCGCTATGTCATGGCTCCACCAGGTGCTGCTATGCCAATGGCGCCACTTCGCTATACAACAAGATGCGGCCATAATTAACGGCCGCTCTTCCTCATGAGATGCAATCTCAGCCATCCAAGTTCGCCATTGAACTGACAGACTTGCGGCAAATCCCAGGCAACCCGCTACGCCACGGCTACGCCAGGCACCACTATGCTAATGGCGCCACTTTGTTACACAACAAAGATGTGTCCATAATCAACGGCTACCCTTCCTCATGAGATGTAATCTCAGCCATTGAAGTTCGCCACCAAACTAACAGAATTGTGGCAAGTTTTAGGCGGCATACCAAGGAAAGCATAATAGCATCACATGCTATTTTCCTATGGCAAAGTCTCTTGACTTTGACTTGCCACACATAGCAACCTGCTACACGTTTTCCACGAAAACACTCAAGACATCAAACATGTCACAAACTGGGGAATACTCATCAGGGTATTGGTCTGGCGGTTTACAGCGTGCGGTGTGCAATGTGCCCGTTACAAGAAAATGTCATGAAGTAGGACAATTAGTGGTGGTGAAAAATAACGGATTAAAAAATTCATTTCCTTCATCATGGAAGTGTAATGACTGACGGTTACACGAATTCACTTCCCTCATCATGGAGGCATAACGTCTGACGGTTACACGTTACTCTATTCTTCCACCACTCAATCGTTTCCATTTCCTACAAGACCAGGGTACGTTTCAATATGACTTGTATAAATAGGCTTCACCTATTTTCACCAAACAACAAGTTTTTGGTCGGCAACGATACAGTATCTAGAAATCACCTGGTAGCTTTCCATTCGGCTAGCCAGTTCTACTTTCAGATATAAGTCATAAACAACCACACCTTCAGAATCAACGATTCTAGTCTCAACACTCTCTTCGCTTCCCTCCCTAAGACCAACCTTTCTCCTTCTCTTTGTGACCGAAGCAAGCCTGGAATGACCATTTCTTGGTTTAGGCCAGTATTGTACAGATTGATCTCTCGAATCAAAAGTACTCCCGTGCAGTACATTGTTTAGGGTTTAGATTCTTTTCTCACCCACACACCCGAAATTACCAAAATCAGCAGAAACGGTTTTCACCCACAAACAGAAGGGAATACCTCAGAAAAAGAAGCCATGACTCAAAACCTAACTTCTGACTGGGGAAACCTTCGTATGGCAAATCAAGATCCGTTTAAGGATTTAATCACAAGTTGTCTGAAATAATGAATGTTTGTCATGTATTAGGAAGGACTATTCCTGAAAGGGATATTGTGATGAAAATTTCGAGATCTTTTCCAGATCTATACGAGTCTAAGAAACATGTCATCACAAACGGAAACGATCGTGCTACAATTTCCAGAAGCACCCTCGTTGGAAAGTTAAAGATCTTTGATCATGAACAACAAACTAAAGTTGGTAAAACTATTGCCTTTAAAGCACTTACAAACACTGAAGTACTTGATAAAAGTGAAAGTATTGGAAACTCTGGGAAAGTCTTGTTAACGAGTTATCAGATGAAGATCTTGAAAATTATGTATCTCTTATGACAAGACAATTTAGAGATCTTCTCAAGAAGAGAAATAAACGCTTCTCCAGAGAATGTTCGTCATCATCTAACAAGCCACGTGATTGTATTCCTCCCAAAAGGTGGATGATAATAGTGGTGATGAGATATACCTTAGTGATTTAAGTGTAGAGGATTTGGTCATTTTGCTAATGAGTGTCCAAATTGCAGAAAATACACTTGTTGATGGTGGATTTTTGACGAATGTCATATTCATAAAATCACATAGGAAATTATGTATCTCTGATCAGTATCGGAATCATAAGAAATTTATATCTTCACAAGTAGTGAATCATAGTTCTGTAATATCATGACAGTAATAATATATGACGACGATATTGGGGTTTCTGAAAGCTGAAGGACTCAACACATTTGTTGAATTCAGAATTGATCTCTGGTGTATGATTTAACCCAGAATCATATATGATGTTGATCACATCATATCTAAAGGTTCCTAGACATGCGCATGTTAGTGCATAGTAACCTATTAATTACTTCTAGTGTTGTATTTTGTATACTAATCAAATCTTAATATTCACTTACTCAGATCCTTGGCTTTTCTCAGCTGAATTCCATGGAATAGTAATGGATATTCACCTTTCGGGCATTTGGGTCACCCGAGCAAGAGGCATGAGTGTATTTAGTAATAATGCTCAAAGGAGCATCCAAAAACATGGAAGAACTAGGATTGGAAGCCCGATCAAAGAAGTAAAGGGAATAGAGATAAAATAATAATAAAATAATAAAGGAACCGTGTGTGCCCACACGGCTAGCTGGCCCTCCCCTCTTTTCCTTGTTTTTATTACTATTATTTTTTTTATTTTTTTTTATGCAATTTTTATACTATTATGCCATTAATGTTAAAGCAATAAATAAGTTCTTACATAGCAGGCAAACAAGCAACAAGCTGTGCCGCAAGCCCTTTTTGAATTGCAAAGCCTATCCTTTTAAATACAAACTCTCTCGAACTCGGGGTCATGAAATTACTGTGCATGACTTTCTGGACTCTCTTGAGGAGTCCAACCGCCTCTGGAGCCAAGAAACCAAAAGTATCAAAAGCAAAGGGGATAAAAGCGTGTCCATTATCGATACATGCTTTCTCGTGCTTCACTATCTTACCTGAGGCATCCCTCAACTGTAAAAGTGTCATATACAATTCCTACTACTGAGAAACCCCAGTGAGGTCAACACAACCGTGTTTGCCATTAGCCCATCCAAAAATAAGAATGTTTGCTGGCCTGAGTGTGGATCTTCCCTCTAGTGGGTTTATCAAAAAGTTGAAAGCCGCTTCTTTCTTTGTCGAAATACCTGCTCGCCATAATACATCATATAAAGTATCTCTCACATGATCATGTCTATATTTAAAACCAGGATCTACCTTATAATGGACTGCATGTTCCCCATATGTGTCTAAGCAACCTGTGAAACAAGCAGGGCAGCGTGAATCTGGAGGGTATAAAGGGATCATTAACATGTGGTTAAGGATGGATCGATGCTCCACAGGTGACATATTCTGTCCAAGGCCCTCAATCGAAATATCGAGAAGAAAGTCATGGGCATGCGCTGCTCGCAAACGACCAAATACAGCTTTCTGCCTGTTTGATAACTCGTAAACTCGATCCATGTGTTTAACTACTTTACCAAAAAGATCACTCGCCAGGTTGCTTTGTGCTCTAAGGGGGGAGGTGTCCTTACTGGTGAAGCTGCTAAAGTCATAATCAGGAGGAGTTTCTTGTAATGCCTCCAAAGCCTTATGAAAATTGTCATCCATGCCTTCCGCTCCCCCATCCCTTAATATGTGATCTTGTAACCCCCAGGATTGCACACGTGATTCTAGAAAGGCATAATATGACGTCTCCTTTTCAGTGTATAAGCCAAGAACTCCATATCTAATAGGTAGGGTGGATAACCTCCACTGTAACTCTCCAAAGAAAGGACCCCCACAAACCACGATTCCCTCTACCACCTCTCTCAATCCTCTATCAAAAATATCTATTGCTTCTGTAATGTATTCTGGGCAACAAATACGAATCCAAAAGAGCATCTTGGAGATGCCCATACACGCACGAAGGAGTAACAATTCACTCTAAGGATCACAGAGCTTGGATAAAACTTGCATTAAATATACTGCCTTCTCTGCTCTCCTAATGGAAAGTCCCTTCACAAACCCATCATCAAGGCTGACCTCACCACCCAATAGTTTGACCCCATTACCTGGACTTGATATTCCAGCAGGGAACATCCCATCCTTTACCTTCCATCCATCACAAGAGGGCCAATTTTTTTTTTTCTTAATATTCAATATAAGCCCCAGCTGAGGCCCTTCTGTCTGGACAATTGTGAGTGCCTTGGCCACTTATGCAGTGTCACCAATAACAGTACCATCATCAAGGTACCAAGCCTGTAGGGATAGTATGCACTGTTCATTTATCTTTTCTATAAGTTGATGAAGCACCAAAGCGAACAACAATGGCCCCAAAGGGTCCCCTTATTGTACTCCTGTAGACGAATAAATATAATAGTCTCCCACATACAATCTTGCAGGTTGTCCATACAAGTATTTAACCCACGACGATATACGTACCTCAAGAAGCATGGTTGTTCGGTCAACTAAATTAAAAGCATTGGTGAAGTCCACAGTTAACGTCGTAAGGCTAGCATCTGTATGATGTTTACTGATATACCTGTTCACATCATGTAGGATTGCCTCAGGCCCTCCTGAGACACCCACCTCAAAATGAAAGTACCGTAAGTAAGCTGCCATGTCTTTTCCAACCTCCTTAATTGTTACCTTGGACACAAGACGACGCCAAATCGTCCCAACAACAATAGGATGAATGCTTTTGTCCGGTTTAAGGAGAGGTGTTAAGGGTGCTGATGCAATGAACTCTGCAAGGTTAAGTGGACATCTACCGCTCAAACACAAATTGATCACCCTTGTTGTTTCTGTGACTAAGTAAGCAGCAACAATGGAACCTTCGCCACAAAATGCATCCAGCAAATGTTGTGCCCGAAGGCCATCCTTTCCGCACAAATTTCCTTTGGGAAACGACTTAATAAAATTTAAAACAGTCCCTTCTTCAGCTAGAAAAGGTGTCTCATGCAGCGGAATGGTTGGTTTGTGTGGGGGGCATGGTCGAATGTTTATCTTCAAGGGATTTCCGTGTCTCCACATTGTCATGCGCTACCCCCGATGAACTGATGGCCTTGACTGCAGCAGTGAAGTGTCCATCTGCTACTTTTTGTAAGCAGGTTGAAACATTGGTTAGCTTGTTGTCTGCCTATTTAGCGTCATCATCAGAATTCTTAAAACCTCCAGTTCGTGGTATATGTAGAACCTCCCTAACAAGCTGTTGTGTTCCACGGTTTCCCCCAAAGTTGCCAGTGCACGAAGTATTTGTGTATGTTGCATCGCTTTATGATTATCTAACTTGCACTCTGCTCTACCCTGAGGTCTGAAAACTCGCAGAGTATAGCGAGGAAGTAACAACAATCTAACCCAATTTATAATCAGATTAGGTTCTGTTGCAACCTTCAGAAGTGCAACCTTTAAAGCGCGGGAAAAATCCATCATGCACCCTCTTAAAATGCTCTTCATAGTGCGAATAGGAGCTCGAAAGACCGCGTCCACTGTCTCAACATTAAGATCAATGTCATTGTCCAGCTGAAGTGTGACTGTGCCAGGCCGTGGTACCGGCCCCTAATATTGTTTCGACTACATCACTAGCAACTGTTACAGGCCTAACATCAGTGTCTCCATGTTTGCACTCCCTACTCCAGGCCTGTATACTCATGCAGTCAAAACACAGCCATTGCTTCAATGTCCTCAGAGTATTCTCTAAACCAACAAACACATTCAAGTCACAACTGATGGCCTGCTGAAGTGCATTCTTCCTCTCCATGTTACATATGTGCAATCTCTTTATATGGGGGATTAAACATGCAAATCCATTACTCCCAATTCCCCCATATAGGCACCTATGGAAATCCCTAAAGGGGAAAAGCATAACATCCCTGCCCGTATGCATCATTCAGGCGAAAAACCAAAAAGTTGCAGCACATGCACAAAAACATAGCAGGACCGAAAAACAGGAAGTTCTTGTAGTGTATCAGGTCTTGCTCAAACGCAGAAAATTAAGAAGAAGACTATACAATCAGAAAACTAAGAGAAAATAACACTGATTTAAAAAAAAAAAAGATGTTTCTCAAGGCTTTTACTGAAAACGAAGAGTAGTAATTACACAGGATTGACTGGTAGGGTTAGGAGCCTAGCAACAAAATGTGCCCCAACACCTTTTTGAATAGCTATTTCAACCCTTTGAAAAAAAGAACTGCCTATCTTATAGTTAGCATCATAGTTAGATAAACAGTTCTTCAATCTATTTAGAAAAACAATAAAATCATCTCCAAACTCACCTAGTGTTGAGAAGTCTAAAACACCAAAGCCATAACCATAAGTTGTGCATTTGTCTAAATACTTGGTTTGTTTGCGACTAATAGCAGCAGAAATAGCACGTCCCCGTGTGAAACTACGAATACCATCACCCGCAAAAGGTGAGACTCCAGTGACATCAAGGAAAGTGTCTTGACCATTCTCCCAATTATATACAAGAAGATCTGCCGGTTTTAAACCCTTTCCATCATCCAAAAACCCTAATGAGACTTTCTTTCTAGCGGCAACACCAGCTTTGTCACATATGTCCATAACCACATCACGGACTAGATCATGTCTAAATTTAAGACCAACTTCATTGGCGTAATGCATGGCATGATCGCCAAAAGTGTCCATGATACGGTTACAACACTGGCACACACTTTCCTCTAAAAATAGCGGCACCCCTAGACGGTACCGGATGATAGCATTAAACTTCCGCGGCACAAGGTTCTGATTAAGGCCTGCAATTAGGAGAGCCTTAAGGAATTCCAAAGCATGGGCCATCTGATTACTCTGCCAAAGAACAACATCTCTATTGGACAATGCAAATTTGTAGGGCAAATCTCTCTGGACAACAACAAAGTAGCGTACTGCCAATGCTTTTCTGGACTGTGGGGTAGTATCTTTGATGTTGAAAGAAGAAGATGTAAGTCCGCAGATTTGCATGTATTGGTTGAGAGCTGACTGGAAAAAAAGGCTCGGAGATGACACATCTGTGTTGCTTAAAATTGTAGACTGCAAGGCTTGAGTCTGAATGCAGGAAGCGAGATAGAAATATTGGCTAGTATCGGCCATAATATACACACCAAGACCTCCATCTTTGATGGGAAAAGTAGCTAGCCTTTGCTGAAGAGGTCCAAACCCAGCAGCGTCACCTGTACTGAGGTGTTGCAGATATTGAAATAGGTGTTGATCATAGTGCGTGGTTGCGGTACCAAGGACTTGAGGATTAGTAGTGGGAAGGGTGAAGTAAAGCAACGCCAATACAGCTGCGCAGGAGAAGAAGCTCACATTGCGGGTCTTTTAACTTCTTTACATAGTTCATGAGATGTAGAGTTTTGTCAACTCTAGATATCACAAGGTCACTGCAGTACCGCGAATCAAGGCTGACTGGTCCGCCCAGTAGCTCTTTCAAGGGTTTCCTCTTTCGATCAAAACTCCTGTAACTTCCATACTTCTCTATGAACCATGTAGTTAGCAAAGTAAGTAGTTCCACAACCATCATGACTTGTCTTTCTACCATCATGAGAAATATTAAAATAATAATATTTTAATATTTTTAATAGTGGTTGAAAAGGCGATGGTACCTGAATACACCACAATATTTTTGTTTCAACCTATAAGTCCTCTTACCGAGTGTGATCGTCTTTGGACAAAGTCGAGACAATACAACAACTTTTGTATCACACTTTGTGTGATTGTCTACGGATACGAGATCGAGACAATACGACTACCAAAGTGTGATACTTGATAATAGGTTCGGACTTAACCAAACTCTGTAGGATCAATATCAAGTATATCGAAGTTAACGTAAAGTGCAATTTACTTTAAATTATATAAACAAATATAATTGCAGGAAAAAAAAAGTAAATCACACAACAAGATTTTGTTAACGAGGAAAACTGCAAGTGCAGAAAAACCGCGGGACCTAGTTCAGAATTAAATACTCTCAGAATTAAGACGATATACAAAATCTACACCAACTTCGTATAGTTGAGACCAAGCAACTACCCCTAGTTCACTTGGTTTCCTTAGTATCCCTGCGCTTCCGACTTCGAAGGTCACGCACTGGTACAATCACTTTGGATCGTATTCCAAACAGTAAAGGAACAACAAATCTATTTGATAACAACTCTATTAATTATTTCAAGATAAGGATATCTTAAGTCATACGCAAAGGCTCTTCAGTTTAATCTAATAAACTCCTTTGCCTACTTAGATCAATCTATCGAATAACTACCAAATAAGTTAAGTTTAGATTTGCAATCAATCAGTATAGATCTCAACGAGAAGCTATAAAGTGAAGCCTATCTCACGCAACTAATCAATTGAATAAATCCCCACACCTCCTGTGTGATACTAGTTGTATAAGCTAGAGTCGATTCTCCTTTAACCTTAGATTTTTCACGAAACCCTGTAGGTTAACGACTTAAAGACTTCATTGGGATTGTGAAGCCATATCCAACTATTTTATTTGTAGTTGCATGTTCTGATCTTACTTCTTCTATCGTGTTTGAGTACTATATTCTCTACTATTTGCTCGAGATTATATCTCCGATAGGTAAGATTAAAAGTCACAAACATCTTCGTCTCATCGTTTGTGATTCCACAATATCTTGTTTCACTACCATACGATTAAGATTATTGTGAGGTGATTGATAATACTAGGCTGTTTTTCGGGTAAGTACGGTTTATCAATTGGTTCCTGTGCACCTTGATTTATCAAAATACGGAAAAAAACTCGTAGGTATTTCTATGGGAGACAGATTTATCTATTCCAATAGACTTTTCTTTTTGAGGAAGAAAACTCGTAGGTATTTCTATGGGAGACAGATTTATCTATTCCAATAGACTTTTCTTTTTGTGTATCAATTCTTCGACTTTGGGTCGTAGCAACTCTTGGTTGTGGGTGAGATCGGCTAAGGGAATCAAGTGCGTAGTATCATGCTGGGATTAGAGACCTAAGGAGAACGACTGCACCTTGAATCAATGTGAGATTGATTAGGGTTCAACTGCATTCCAGTCCTAAGTTCATTGGTAGTAGGCTAGTGTTTGTAGCGGCTTAATACAGTGTGGTGTTCAAATCTGGACTAGGTCCCGGGGGTTTTCTGCATTTGCGGTTTTCCTCGTTAACAAAATTCTGGTGTTTGTGTTATTTCTTTTCCGCATTATATTTTTTTATATAATTGAAATATCACAGGTTGATTGAAAATGATTGGTCCTTTAACATTCGTCTTTGGTACCGTTCAAGTTATTTCTCTTATATTCAATCGGGCTCGCAAATTCCTATTTGATGATTGCAGATTGAATTGAGAGAAAGATATATAAAACTCTTTGATATACTTTTCTACAGATTGAGACTGACTGTCTAGTTGATTCTCTTGAAAGTATATTGGAATTTGTCTATTCAGATTTTCAAACGAAATATTGGGTGTGGTTGTTAGGCCCCTGCTTAATCAATTGGTATCAGAGCAGGCAAACACATTTAAGACCTTATAAGTCTGTGTTTGTAGCGATCTGAATATGGACAGAAATGTTATCTCCATAACGTACCACCAGTCTTCGATGGCTCAAATTACTTATGGTGGAAAATTGTTATGCGTGCCTTTCTTCAAACGTGTGATTTTCAATCATGGGTTTATGTTGTTAAAGACTATAATCCTCCGGTTGTTGCAGAAGACGATGAAACCGTTCCAAAGGATATTGGTGCATACGAACCTGCCGAGATTCTCGTTGCAAAGAAAAATTCTGACGGGTTAAATGTTATCATCCATGCCATTACCCCAGATCTTCAGCACCATGTGACTACGTGCACTCGGTCTAAAGATTCTTGGGATATCTTAGAAATCGTATTTGAAGGGAATACCTGTGAAAAGGAAGGTAGGCTTCTAAATCTAAATTCTGATTTGGAAACCTTCGTATGGAAGATGACGATTCATTTGATGAGTTTAATCACAAAGTGTCTGAAATTGTTAATGCATCTTTTTCCATGGGTAAGACTATTCCTGAAAAGGACATTGTGATGAAAATTCTCAGATCGCTGCCATCGAGATACGATTCTAAGAAGCATGCCATCGTTGAAGGTAATAACCTTGAAACTCTTTCCAGAAACACTCTGGTTGGGAAGTTAAAGATCTTTGATCATGAGAATACATCCAAATCCGGAAAGGATGAGGCTTTCAAAGCACAAAAGAACACTAAATTACTTGAACAAAGTAAAAGTGTTTGCATCTCTGAAGATGATCTTTCTGAGGCTGATTCATCAAATGAAGATCTTGACAAGTCAATCTCCTTGATCACAAGAAGTAAACGTTTCTTGTAGTTGCATGAAATCCTACAACACACCCCTTGTATTATCATGACTATGATTTCTAGATCTAAACTTATTTGATATGAAAATAAAGATAAATATAATGAAAATAGAAAATAAGACCAAGATTTACGTGGTTCAATCAATTTGATCTACATCCACGGGGTTAGGTTTTACTATGATTATTTGTAATTATATCTTGATTACATGGAGACTCCATTAATGAGTATTTGGAGCTCTAGGTTCTTGAAGGAAGAAGAAGAAGGAGATAATAATAATACAACCAATTCTACTTTCTCTCTCTACAGAATGTATCCTCTCCTTAAGTGTGTCTCTCTTTCTGATTATCTATCCCCTTTCTCTCTCTTGCCTTTCTCTTTATATAGGATTCTACCTAGTGGGTGACAGCTCATATGCAACTAAGATTTCCCCTAATTTCGGATCTGGCTTGTGATGATATCGCAAACTTACAAATGTTAATTTTGCAGATCTTCTAATCTTCGCAAAGTTATTACATTTTTCTTATGTTTAAGCTAATATCACCTATTGTATCGTTTCTCAAAGTGCTCTGCGACATTTTTGTAATGCGTTGTTAAGAATTTCGCGAGCGTATCGTTGTCGCGAAATTCTGATCCTACATCTTGCCTCTTTTTTCTTGAATATTGCTTGAAGAGCGATCTTCAGGAAAAAATCCATTGTTGTAGTTGTTGGAAAGAGATACGTGTTGTTGGAGTAGTATTTGATCTTTGTTGATGAAGGAACGAGCGAAAGAATACTGGATTTGAAAAGTACATACTTTCCTCTATTCTTTTGTGAAGTTCCGGAATGTTGCGAAGTAAATAAGAAGTATCATCTTTTGAAGTATGCGAAGTATGAAGTATCCTTGAAGAAGTATAAGAAATATTCGATTCTCGAAATGTAAGAAGTATCCGTCCTTGAATGAGAATAATAAGTATTGCCTCTATTCATGCGAAATTATTACTCCATTTTTGGTGATTTTTACCGAGAAGATAAAGAACATAAAATGTTTTCTTGGTAATCCATAGTTTCCTCTGTTCTTTATCTATGAGGGTAGAATCTTTGAGAAAATGTTGAATGTGCGAATTGTTTCTTCATTCTCATCTTTCCTCTGTCTCATGTTTTGTGCTCATGCGATAGTATAATCTCTTCAAGTTGCTTATAATTGTGCGAAATAATTGAGCGAAATTGTCATATCGTTCGGAATAATCACAGAATTTCGCAGAATTATTCAAAACTTCGCAGAATGTGTCAGAATTTCGCAGGATTATTCAGAATTTCTCAGAATGTGTCAGAATTTCGTAGGATTATTCAGAGTTTCGTAGGATTATTCAGAATGTGTCGGAATTTCGCATAATGTGTCAGAATTTTGCAGAAGGTGATTATTTCGCAGAATGTGTCGGATCGTGGAACCCACAATAGGTAGCATGTGATGCTAGATTAAATAACTAAGTTATTTAGGAAGTCGATATTTGTGAAATATCGTGTGTATTCTATGCAGGTAATGCATCGAATATAATCAGCATGTGTGAAGCATCACTTTTTTAAGGCTTAACGGAGTAAGTCACGATTAAGCGTCTTAAAATAGATGCATGTCTAGCCATCTTCGACTGATCGTTTGGAGGCTGTACAGGTTAGTCCCGACTTAGCCGATCACTTTGTGCGGAAGAGTGGTGGACGGTGATTGTGGTGATGCCTCACTGGTCGCCTAATTCCTGTCTTAGGTTGTCCGTCCAAGATGGTGAAGTTGGACGGACAAGATGGATTGCGACCCACATCTGCGACCATTGGATTAGGGTTTAGGAGGTGCTCAAACACCAACCTTTATCTTGGTCAAATCCAAGCGTGGGAGACATATTTGGCAGGGCCGATCAGGCATGTGTGTAGACGGCATGCTGGCGTAGGCGTCTATACCTCACTGTCTCATGAAGGTGCAATCTAGACCACTAAATTTGTCAGGCAAAGAGGAATGGTTGAGATTGATTTGCGACATAAATCTCATGATGCAAAGGCCGCGCGTCATGCCTACTTCGGGCGCGTGTTTCGAGACGACCAAGCCTGGTCGGTCTTGGCCGATCAGTCAGGCGTGCAGACGGCGGGCTGCTGTACACTTCTATACCTTATTGTCTCATAGAAACGTGATCTAAGCCACTCAATTTGTCCGGCGAAATTGAGTGGTCGAGATTGGTTTGCAATGAGAAGTGTGACCACGCCTAATTTGGGCGTGCGAATCGAGGCAACCGGTCATGGTATGCCTTGTCCGATCGGGTGTGGAGATAGATGGGCCCACAGTGATCGTGTTGATACTCACCGGACCTGCTTAGTCTATTCCTGGACCCTTCATTCGATCAGGAGAAAATACGTGTTATATACCTCATTTGGAGAGGCCGATTGTGTGGGGCACTTATTAGGCCGGTGCTGAGTGCGTGGTATGTGTCCGACCATCTCAGGGTTAATCTAAGCCATCCAACCATGCTGGTGAAATTGGATGGGCGTGATCAATTTTAGGTTTTTAGTGGACTTTTCTGCGACCCTCAATTCTCCAGCTGACCCAACTTCGGACAATCGTATTTTGCAATCTGGTCAGGTTAGGGAAGAGTCGGTCATGCAGGTAGGAAGAAGGTTCGTCGTTTTATAGGACAAGCTTTGCCTAACCGGTCATGGGATAATCTACGTCGTCCAACCATGCTGGTGAAGTTGGACGGTCGTAATGAATTTGAGACTGCCGTAGGCGGTCTTATGCGCACAAACTTTTCCAAGATGCTCCACACCAGTCTGGATATCTATTCTGGGCTGGCATTTGTGATTATTTTGTCAGGCGTGACTTCACACCTTTGTGGAAGACTTGCGTGATCGTGATTATTTCCAAGAATGTTGTAGACAGTCCAGATGCTCGATCGGGTTAGTATAACACTCCGAGAATTGCATCATGTATGGGTATTTCGTATGTGCTTCATTATTAACACTTGGAGATTCGTGTTGCTCTGCTGAGAGCAACACTCAGTCGTCATGCCGCACCAATAATGAGAGTGGAGCAGTACAGGAAATACAAGGCTGGTCATGCATTAATTGATAATGCTATAAGTTTACAGTGAGGAAGTATTCACCATTTTATTAGTGGCTTTATCCTTTGCAGGATGTTAACACATAATTTGGGCTTTCACAGTTTTAGCCTTAAAATGAAAATCCACCATCAAAATTAAGTCCCCTACCTAGCACATAATGTTTACACTATTGTGGGGTAGGCATGAGATGGTGACAAATTTGTATACAGAATTGACTAAGTTAAAGTGAATACATATTTACCGCATAAACACCGCCAGGTACTATCTTGGAGCTGGTCAAATTAGGGTTTGGGAGAAAAGAACGACTTGGTCGGCGTTGAGACCTCAGGATAAGCTCCGCTGTATCTGATTTGGTCTTCCCTTAGGGTTTCCTTCAGCGCGTATGCGGGGTTTAAAACCGCCATTAATTGATAGGTTTTTCTTGCAGAAACTCTATCTCTTCAACATGTTGAACAGCAGCAGATCATTTTCTTCGTATCACCCAGGATCTTCTGTTAAGCGCGCACGCCCATTTGAGGTTCAAGATGAACATCTTTGCGATGACTCTCGTGTTCGTGCTCGCCGGAAGGCCATACCAGTTCGTTCTCCCCCTTTTTTGCAGAGACGCCCATGTGTGACAGTGGTCGATGATGATGATTTGACCAGTCCTCTTCCTTCAAATTCAAATACAACCACCCCTGCTGATCTCGATGATGCCGATTTAGGTATCTCGTCTTAAGAATATCCCAACGCAGGTCTTTCATTCGATATTCACATGAAATGTCTGTCTTCCAGCTATCGAACCATCGGCGGATTCTTGGCGCGGAAGGAGTTTGTGCGTTTATACACAAAAGTATGGAATGTAGTTCAACCAAGAATGTAGTTCAACACTGTGCATCTCCTTTGGTTACTACGGTAAACTGCCTTATTCCCATGATTGCCGAGATGGAAGGCATCTCCATCCGTAACGTTTCCGAATCAAAATTTGAAGAGTGGGAGAACATGGTGTCCACCTGTGAATCGATGGGATTCAATGTGGGTTGGCTACGGCAGCGTCTTGACATCATCAAGGTTGATCGAGCCGGCATCCTTGCGAACGTAGTTCCTGCTGCGAAGGCTATCTTGGAAAAAGAAAAGGCTCTGTCCGCTGAATCGGAGAAGGTGGAGCAGGCAGTACAGAATTTGAAGAATAGGATAGAGAGATATCAATCTAGGTTGAAGATGATGCTCTCAAGGAACTATAACCTGCTGGATGGCCTCTTCTAAGCCGCATTCAGCTGTATTCTTTTATTATTAATGACGTTCATGTCAATAAGATTTCTGAACATCTTTGTGGAATAAATTGCATTGGTTTTTGATTTGTGAAAATGGGTTTTTCATTAATGCATTTCTGAATAAATTGACAATTCGAATGTGTAATGAAAATAAATGCATGTATTGTTGTGTCATGAGACAGAAGCGGACAATGATCAAGCATGATATGCCTTGAGACATTTTCCGTTGATGACTGCTTCTAACTTGCCCCCGTCCACCTTGATGATCTTCTAGTAACCGGTACTGTAAGCCTTAGTGCTTGTATAAGGACCTTCCCATTTCGGTGAGAATTTTGGTACAGACACGTCTTGCTGGATGTGCTTGGCCGTCTTCCAAACCAAATATCCACTTTGAAAACACGTGGTTTCACGGTTTTGTTATACGCCCTGGAAATTCTATTCCTGTACACCTGAATGCGTTCCTATTCTTTGCTTCTTCTGAAGTCCAGAGTGTCTAACTCAGCTACTCTGGAGTTACATGCTTCATCCTCGTTCCAGTGGACCCCGGTTGCTGCTGCAATCCTGGCTGATGGGATTTTGATCTATGTTGGGAGAATTGCGTCTTCACCGTAAACAAGTGGGTATGGAGAAACTCCAATGGAGCTTCTGGGTGACGTCCGGTATGCCCATAGCGCCATTGGTAACTGGTCATGCCATTCTCTAGGATTGTCATGTACTGTTCGACTGATAATCCAGATCAACGTCTTGTTGGTACTTTCAGCTTGTCCGTTTCCTTGAGGGTAGTAGACAGTGGAGAAGACCTGCTTAATTCCATATTCTTCAACTAACTCTCGTACCTGTTTTTTGACGAAGGGAGTGCCATTATCAGTGATAATATGCTTAGGCACACCAAAATGGCAAATGATATACTCTTTAATGAAAGCCGCAATTATTGCTCCTGTAGTTCCTCGCAGAGGAATGGCCTCCACCCATTTAGTGAAGTATTCTGTTGCGGTTATGATATATTTGTGCTGCTTCGATGATGGCAGATTGATTTTTCCGATAATGTCCAGTCCCCAACTATAAAATGGCCACGGACTGCTTATAGAGTATAAAGGGGTGGACGGAGCGTGAACAAGGTTCCCATGAATTTGACATTTGTGGCAGCTTTGAACAAAAGCAGCTGCATCGTCCTCCATGGTCGGCCAATAGTATTTCTCGTGTATCTGAAAAACAGTTTCCTCTTCCCTTGATGTTCACCTTCGTGCGTTTCCTTCAGCATAACCTGGATTTTTGTCCCAGACAGGCACCTCAATAGATCACCTCCGAAGCTCTTGCGGTATAAAATCCCTTCATTAAGTACGAACCGCTTGGCCTTTTGCTTTATCTTGACAGCATCCTTTTGACTAGCAGGAGTTTCCCCGTCACGGAGATAGCTAATGTACGGCTCTCTCCAGTCCCCAGTGTGGTCCACACTAAAGACCTCTAATTGGTGTGGCGGTGCTTGACAATTTGAGCAGGACTTCTGAAGCAGTCGGGATTGAGCCTCCATCTCCGTCCAGTAATATCCCAGGCGTTGAAGTCGCCGGTAAAGCGTTACCACCAGTGATTGTACACAAATTTCATTGTGAACGCGGTTAAGATGTAGTTGTGCTTCATCATCCCCAAGACATCTCGATAGGGAACCATCCGGGTTTCGATGATATAACATACAATGAAGCATGAAGAAGTTCTGCAGGGTTTTGAGACTGACCTTTCCTTGGGAAAGTGAGCTGCTGAGCTCCTGAATGATCGGAGTTCGCCAATCGCAAATCTTGGTGTCTTTGTATTGTGACAACCATGTTGATTCTATGGTTCTCCTCTTTACTGTCAAGGTTTCTTCTAAACCTTCGAACTTCAATTTGGACACCAGCGTGGCTAGACAATCGGCGTGTTTGTTGTTGCTGCGACCAACATGGATTATGGTTGCATCGGAAAAGTAGTTTAGTAACCTTTGTGTTTCTGACCAGTATGGAGCTAGCGTTACTTGGAGTCACCTCTTATCTCATTTGTGCTTCATACTCCGCTGAGTTGTTGGTGCATTGGAAGTCCAGCTTGAAGGAGTGTGAGAATACTTCCCCAGTTGGGGATACTAAGACCACGCCCGCTCGTCCGGTGTTATTGCTAGGGGTAGCGGAGCCGTCAAAATACAACAACCACACTTCTTCCTTGACAACAGAGATTTCTGGAAATTCTCCAAGAAGATCCTCGTGTATCCCCGTAGTGCCTTCTCCAGGGAATGCTGCTAGTAAGTCTGCGACTGCTTGCCCTTGATAGCTCTAGGTGATGCACATGTTATGTCCAGCTCTGACATTTGGAGAAGACACTTGGCTGTCCTTCCCATCATGACTGGTTTTGAAAGTAAAAACTTGGCAGGATCAGATTTCGATACGAGTACCACCTTGTTGGAAATTAGGTAATGCCTAAACTTCTGAATGGAATGGATTAGATCTAAACATGCTTTCTCCGCCTTGGGATATCTGAGTTCAGCGTCTCTTAATATTCGGCTGAAGTAGTATATGGGACGTTCGATTCCCTTGTTGTCCTCTTGAGCGAGCAAAGCCCCGACGGCAGTATCACTAAAAGCGGTGTAGAGACACAGCGGCTTCCGTTGGACGGGAGACTTCATGATGGCTGGAGATGACAGTATTCGTTGAATCTTTCGAAATGCTTCCTGTTGGGTTGTTGTCCAGACGAATCTGGCTCCTTTCTTCAGCAAGGGGGTGAATGAGGCAATAAGTCGGGCCAGACCAGGTATAAAACGTCGAATGTAGTTCACCTTGCCCATGAAGCTTTTAAGTTCCTTCACAGTTCGTGGAGGCGACATCGTGAGGATGGATTGAGTCTTGGACGGGTCTACCTTGATCCTTTCTGCAGTTACTTGGAATCCTAGAAATTTTCCTGAAGAGACATCAAAAGCGCATTTCAAAGGGTTCATCTTCAATTTGTATTCTCGAAACCTCTTGAACACTTGCCGAAAGACTCCGGTGTGGTCTGCTCGAGCTCTTGACTTGACCACAATATCATCTACGTAGTCTTCTACTTGTTTATGCATCATGTCGTGGAAGATTGCCGTCATAGCACGTTGATATGTTGCACCGGCGTTCTTTAAACCGAATGGAATAACGGTATAGTAGAAATTTCCAAGGGGGTTCGAAAGGCTGTCTTACTTGCATCATGTTCATACATCCTTATCTGATTGTAGCCGCTATAACCATCCATGAAGGAGAACATGCCGTGTCCACTAGTGGCGTCCACTAACATGTCGATGTTGGGCAGAGGAAAATCGTCCTTGGGGAAGCACTTGTTCAAGTCTCTGAAATCTACGCAGCACCGGATTTGTCCGTTTTTCTTCTTTACTAGAACTACGTTAGCTAACGGGTCGGATGATGAATAGGTTTGATGAAGTCGGCAGCTAGCAACTTCTGAATTTCATTTTTGATTTGCTCTTCCACTTCGTGTCTGAATTACCTCGGAGACTGTTTGATCGACTTGGATCCAGGTATGCCATGTAGATGATGGGTGACCAATTTTTCATCCAGACCCGACATTTCCTCATATTTCCAGGCAAATACATCTTGATACTCCTTGAGAAGTTGTACAAGACTCGCGCGCTCGTCTGTGGACAAAGTCGAATTGATAGAGACACGCCTGGGAGATTCTTCATTCCCGATGTTAACAGTCTCGAGCTTGTCAGTTGTGGAGTTGGTGCCATCTTGTAGCTGTCGAGGAGCGTCCAATACCTCATCTTGTGGCTCGTCGTTCTTGAAGCATTCATCTTGGCGGAGAGACTGGGTACCAGTCTTCCATGCTAATTTCTAACAGCGGCGTCGGTATATTTTTTTCCCCTTCTGATCACGGCTTGCCTCGAAAGCTCGTTCCCTCTTGGTATGGACGTGAGTTGCGGCTTCATCGGATGAAGAAGAGTACCTGGTCAGCAAAGATGCGTCGTGGGGCTTAGCCCTCGGTGATGCAAGTCGGTCCTCTTCCTGAATTGAAGTCCACGTGGGTAGTGGGGTGCGCATGATTTTGTCTGATCCTCCCCGCGGAGTTTCCTTTGGCTCGAACAGTTCCACTTCGCATATTGGTGCGTAAGGAGACAATGATGCAGGAATACAGATGACTTCCTTATTCAGCATGGTCTTCAGGCACTGGTGATATGTTGAAGGGACGACCCTATTTTCATGAAGCCACGGTCTCCCTAATATCATATGATAGTCCGACTCTTTCTCTATGACTTCGAATTTCACTTTTGACCGAACATGCCCTACTGATAAATTCAGATTGACATACCCGTATGTGTTGGTTTGGTTTCCTTCAAAGTCTGTCATTATGGTAGGCTTCCGTATGATCTTGCATGGACGAACCTTGGCTGCCCTGAGAGTCTTGAGAGTAATCACATTCGAAGATGCTCCTGTGTCGATGAGGGCCCTCCTGAACTCTGAACCCTTGCTGCGTGCGGTAACATGCATGGCCCGGTTGTGACCTTCCTACGCCATCATGTCGTCCTCTGTAAATGTGAAATTATTTACAGATGTTTCTGATGCGTTTAAGACTTCTGAACGTGAAGGAGCCAGGTGTACGTCCAAGGATATCTGGTTAATTGCAGCAAACGTCTCCGCCCGTTGATTCTTCGAGAGGTGTAAAAGTTCACACAAACTTTCCAATAGAGATGCCGCTTCCTGATCCACTGGTCTCTGGTTCGTAGTAAAGCTGTTGATTTGAGAGGGACCAGTCCCCGGTGTAGAAGTCACCGGAATGCTCATCTCTGATGTGATCTTGACGAGGAGATCAAGTATGCCATTTATCGCTTCCTTGATTAGCTCCATGTTCTTCGTATGAATCTCTTGTACCCGCGCTAGTTCACTCAACGTTGGAAGTCTCCTGATTATACCATCAGGTACGCCGTTGGGAGGAGGGGTATCTCTGTTGGAGGAATCACCAGGATTTGAGGACGTTGAGGCAGTCCTAAGACCAACCATCTTGAAACTGATCGAATGGTATTGAAGAAATTGACTTTACAACCGAGAGATTAACCTCCCACTGTGGTCGCCAATTGTTTATGGGTGAAAATTATTTCGCAGAGATAT
The DNA here is from genome assembly GCF_003573695.1 of Papaver somniferum. Taxonomy (NCBI): domain Eukaryota; kingdom Viridiplantae; phylum Streptophyta; class Magnoliopsida; order Ranunculales; family Papaveraceae; genus Papaver; species Papaver somniferum. The sequence goes on from NC_039366.1 coordinate 45,898,332, forward strand.
TTTGCAAAGAATAAGCTTGCACAGTTGGTCAGGAGGCATGAATGCAAGCAGCAGGTCGCGAGATCAATTCTTGCTTCTCGCATGATTATTTTTGTTACGCGAAATTTATACAGAATTGCCTCTCACACAGTTGGAATTTGATTACTTCTCAAGAGAGGCTTAACAAAGTTGGTATGGTGTGAGAATATGCAAGTAGCAGGTCGCGGGTTCAATTCTTGCCTCTCGCATCTATTTTTTCTAAGCGACATTTATACTTCATGCAACGTATTTTTCGCGCGAGATTGACAACAACAGCGAATCACGTAAAAACTAAGTACCACTTTCCTTGAACATTTTACTTTTACAGAAAATAAAAGATTTTTTATTTGATTTACAAAAAGCGATTCAATCGCACGATTACAAAGATTTAAAGATTTCAAAGATAATAAAGATTACTAAGATTTCAAGATTACAAAGACTTCAAAATTACAGAGATTTCGAGATTTCAAAATTACAGAAAACTGAGAAAATTCAATTTATATGTTTCTCTAGAATATTTCTTTTGCAGAGAATAAAAAGATTTTTGATTTGATTTACAAAACGCGATAGAATCGCAGAATTACAAAGATTTCACAACTACAAAGATTTCAGAGTCACCATGTATTAGAATTTCTCTTGAATATTTACTTTGATTCAAATGATATGATATTATGAGAATGAAAGAATGAATGAAAGAGATGATAGAAATGAAAGAATGAATGAAAGAGATAACAAAAATGAAGATTTGGGGTCAATAAAACCCATCCGGGAGAGGGACCTTGGATTCTCAGCTTAAGCATATGACTTAGGTTGGGCGACTAAGGTAATAAGGACTCTCCCAAGAAGTGCGGAATCTGATCAAGGCGCCGAGGTACACGGTTGAGTCAAGAGTGCCAGGGGAGTCTGGAGCGTACCTTGCCATTCTTGACAAGTCTTGGCTTATACTACACTCGGCCCGAAGAAAACCCCACTTAGGGTGCAGTCTCGTAACCATAAGCCCTATAGGAAAAAGGGATAAGAGGCTGCGAAAACAACTGGTTGTTGTTAAGACCGGATGGGAGGAGATAACCTTGTATAGTAGAAGTACGCCTCCTTGAAGGGGAAACCAGGGGGGAGATAAGGGTGGCACCCTCCATTAGGGAGCTGATAAGTGTCTTAAGACGCAAATGTCATGAGGCTTTTTACTCGCAAGGGTATTAAGGCTTGTCATATTTGTGCAACAATCCTGAAGAGGCAATAATACTAGAGAAAAAGATAAGACGAGATCAATGGGTCATTACATGAAAGTGTAAAAACGTCCTGCGATTTCGTCGCAAGACGGCAATGTCATGGGGCTTTATTTTCACAAGAATATTTAGGCCTGTCATATTGCCGCAACAATCCTGAAGAGGCAATAATACAAAAGAAAAAGTTAAGGCAAGATCAATGGGTTTTTGCATGAAAGTGCAAAGACGTCCTGCGATTTTGTCGCAATGACAAGAGGTGGCATAATAAGACCTTTAACTAGGAAGGAAAAATAAGACCACAGAAGAAGGTACGCAAATAAACTTGCAAAGATGATTATATGTAAGCAAATAAGCTTGCGAATATGTATATGGAAATGAAACTGAGGCAGTGAAAATGCCGCAGACTTGATACTATGATCATACTGTTATGAGATACTAATAGTGCAGGAAAAAGGAAAGATGAAACACAAGTAAGAACTTGTGAGGAATAATAACTACACAAAGAGGAATGCATACACTAAAGAAAAAGCCAGAGAAATGGAGAATGGAGGCAATTTAAAGCTACGCCAATTTTAGCGTGCAAAATGAGCTAAGTAACACAAACATTAACTATACATTGCAATATAAAAGCATTCTCATCATACAAGCATCATACTCGCATCATAAAAGCATTGCATAAGCATTTCATAGCATAAACATCGCATACACATTTCATAACATAATCATCACATAAGTATTATATTCGCACAAGTACTTTACAAAACTGTACGGAATAATATTGCAGTACTTCGCAATAATATCGCATAATTTAGCAGAATTATTCAGGATTACTCAGAATTTCACAGGATTATTCATAATTTCACAAGATTATTCAAAACTTCGTAGAATGATTCAGAACTTCGCAGAATGATTCAAAATTTCGTAGAATGTGTCAGAATTCCGCAGAATATGATTCTTCCGAATGATGTGATTATCTCGCTCAATTATTTCGCACAATTATAAGCAACTTGAAGAGATTATGCTATCGCATGAGAAAAAAATATGAGACAGAGGCAAAGAAAAGAATAAGGAAACAATTCGCACATTCAGCATTTTCTCAAGGATTCTACCCTCATAGATAAAGAACAAAGGCAACTATGGATTACCAAGAAAACATTTTATGTTCTTTATCTCCTCGGAAAGAATCATTCCCAAAGTGGACGTTCGCTAATAAACAATAAGAATCCTCACCAAAAATGGAGTAATAATTTCGCACGAATAGAGGCAATACTTATTATTCAAGGACAGATACTTCTTATTTACTTCGCAGAGTTCTTCTTATATTTCAAGGATCGAGTACTTCTTATACTTCTTCAAGGATACTTCATACTTCGCATACTTCAAAGATGATACTTCTTATTTACTTCGCAACATTACGGTTACTTCATAAAAGAATAGAGGCAAGTACGTACTTTTCAAGTCCAATATTCTTTCGCTCGTTCCTCCAAAAACTACAACAAGGTGGATTTTTACTTGAAGATCGCTCTTCAAGCAATATTCAAGAAAAAAGAGGCAAGATGTAGGATCAGAAATTCGCGACAATGATACGCTTGCGAAATTCTTAACAACGCATTACAAAAATGTCGCAGAGCACTTTGAGAAACGACACAATAGGTGATATTAGCTTAAACATAATAAAAATGTAATAACTTTGCGAAGATTGGAAGATCTGCGAAATTAATATTTGTAAGCTTACGATATCATCGCAAGCCAGATCCGAAATTAGGGGAAATCTTAGCTGTATATGAGCTGTCATCCACTAGGTAGCATCCTATATAAAAAGAAAGATAGGAGAGAGAAAAGTAACTTGTATTATTATTATCTTCTTATTCTTACCCAATAACCAAAGAGACGGAGAGAGCTCCAAATACTCATTAATAGAGTCTCAATGTAATTCTTATGTAATTCAATGATCATAGTGAAACCTAACCCCGTGGATGTATATCAAATTGATCGAACCACGTAAATCTTGTGTCTTATTTTCTATTTTCATTATCTTTATCTTTATTTTCATATCAAATAAGTATAGATCTAGAAATTATAGGCATGATAATACAAGGGGTGTGTTGTAGGATTTCCTGGAACTACAGTGACGAAAGTCATGACAAGTTTCAATCACTTTGAAAATTGCTTACTTTGACAAAAAATAGTTTGTGAATAACAACTATAGAATATCAACGTCCTCTAAGAATGTTTCAATGATTGAAATGAGAGTTTAGATTATATAACCATTGGAGGATACATGCAATGTTGTGGAAACACATATATGTATAAGTCCTTATTCCTTGAACCGAAGTTTGCGAACTTTGTTGATCAAGAGAACCGGCATGATGGCGTGAGCCAAGTCCGCGAACTCAGTCGGCGAACTGGCGGAAGTTCTCGCCCCGAGAATTTCTGCTGGAGTTTGTGAACTCCATCCGGGAACTTAAGTCCGCGAACCCAGTCTGCGAACCTGAGTAGGTTATATCTAAAAACGATGTTTGTGAACTTATTTATATATAAACTAAGGAGTGCAAATTGCAAACCGTGGATATATAGTTCATGAACCGATTCGAGTGAATCAAATTGTTTTTGCTTCGATTGTGTCTTGTGTAGTTACATAAGATTTCCTTGCAATTGAACAACTCTCTAACTAGTTCATTTGAGTCACTCGAACTAGTTATGGTGAAGAAGAATATGGTTGATATGAAAGTGATCATATGGATAACCATTTGGTTGACTATTGTTGAACCAACAAACGTACAAGTTTGGATACGGTTACACAAGCCTAGAAACGTGCATTTCATTTGTGTGTAACAAGCTAGTTTTCGATCTAACGGTTTGTGACTACTCGTTTTCCCGTAGTCAACGTAATGTATACAGCTCTGAGGATATGATACTAAGCAGTATTGATACCTCTGTTGAACTGATAATGCTAAGTAATAAATGATATCTAAGATCGCAATAATGACGAAGTAAACAAATATAATATAAAAGCTTCTAAGTTATCATGAGACACAAGAGATTACGTGGTTCGACATTTGTCTACGTCCTCGGGGTAATGAGTGATTGTTTTGTATTAAGTTTGAGGTGGTTAAAAAGATCTTAAATGCTTCCCAAAGTAATAGAGAGAACTCAAGTGGAAGTAAATACTTAAGTTCTAAACATTAAAGAGGTATAAGCTTAAGACTAGATCTTCTCTCCTAGATATTGAATCCCCTTAGTTTGTTGGTGAGGCTTGGTATTTATAGCCCCTCTTGCTCCGGGTATATCTTTGCTTCCTCTGGGTCCATCGTCTGCTGATATACCTTTCGTACCAATGGTACCTTCGTCCACCGCGTACCTTCTCCAGTTGTATTTCTCCATCTCAGCTGGCCCACATTCCTTCGAGAACTACCCAACCTTAGTACAGGTTGTACCTTCGTTCACCGCCAGCTACCGCCAATCGGGTTCTTCCACGCCTTCTCTCTCCACGTGCCTTGATTCATGCGTGTAGATAAGAGATTTGAGAATTTAATGCTGATTAGATGCGTCATATACCTCTGTCCCCTCGCCAGCTTCCTCTTTGTAGACTAGGCTTTTACCATTCTTATCTTGACCGTTTAGGCCTTCTTTCTTGGGATGAGATAAAGTAGATCTGCGGAGGTATCCTTTGCTACTTAGGCTTCTCAGTTCAGCGAAGGCTACAAAGTTGAATATATGTGCGGCCACTAAGTTCGTGACACGTGCTCCACAGAATATTGGTATTCACAGTTTGCCCATTTTCTTTCATATTCTACCGTTTGGTAGAAGTGGAAGAAAACTTCTGTTACGCCACCATTTTTGCACGTACCGATTGGGTGGTCCCCACATGTCCTTTCATGCAATAACTTCCCCTTGAATTTAGGGACATCCAAATTTTTGGATTCTCTAGTCGCCTATAAGAAGGGAACAAAGAGAAGGAGTTTTTATTAATTCCCTTTCTCATTCTTCTTCGAACTGTCGCCCTCCATCTGTTTCATTGAGATTCTTCCGCTGCCAACTGCTCTTTCTCTCCTTCGATATTTCGAGTGCTTTGGCTTCACAGTTGATCGTGCAAGTAAGTGATGCTCATCTCTTTAGTGTTGATTCTCTTCATATCGTTCCTTGTGTCATCTTCTTTGAGTAGGGTATTACTGATGTTGCGATTATTATCTGCATGTGAGAGTTTTTGATCTCTTTTAATTGCTTGCCCTGTAATGGAACTTGGGTTTCACTCCATTTTGATTTTTGATGATAATTCTGCCATGATCGTTCCTTGCCTGCAATTTTGCTTTTCATGATGTATGATATTCATTTTTTTTCCCTATGGTGTGTTCAAACTGTTCATTTGGTTGGTTTAGTGAAACCCCTGCCCAAAGTATGTCGGTTTTTGCCCCTTTCTGCTTTTGGAATGAACTGTGATTTTCCTCCGCCATTGTTGATGGAGATGTTCTTCCTGATGGTGTTAGGTATCATGAGGCTTCCAAGCAAACCTACGCGTAAGGGTCCGAAGATATCTTCGTCGACTGATCCGCCTCCGAGAATGGATCATCCTGATGCTACACCATCTCCTCCTCCTGAGGACTCTGAAGTGCCTGCTGGTACTGAGGTGGCTACGGTTGCTGAGGGGGTTGCGGACCCTGATGTTGAAGAAGTTTTTGTTGAAGACCTTCCGCCTCCTCCTCCTCACTATGAGATTCAGAGGCTCCAACTGCTTGACAAGGACAGCTTTTCTCATATGTCTATTGCTGAGATTACCAAGTCTTTTCGCCTCCATAAATTCGAGATTTCCTTCGTCAATGGCCATGATGTTCTCACTGAGTCTCTCATCCGGAATTTTCCTTATGATGAGAAAAACCTCCTCATTAGCGTTGTCCAATTGGCCGCAGGTATGCTCCTCCCTTTGTTTAGTAGAAAGGATCCCTTCTACTATGTTGTTTTGCCTTCGAGGGATGACCCAGCAAACAAGACTCAGGTTAGAGGAGATATGCAATATACTGGTAATTACTGGCATGCCCTTCACGAAAGCTGGTACCGTAGCAAGGGAAAAACAACCCTGGAGTCTTATGACCCCTTTGCTGAGGGGAGATCTAAGTGGGAGGATTATACCCCTGCCAACTTCAATGCTACGTATGCTGATGCTATTCAGAAGAGTAATCTTCTTCCTTGGAGTGTTGGTCCTCGTCGTATCCATGTTACTGCTAGGCAGATTAGGGAAGGTAATAGCCTTCGCTTTCTGGAGGAGATTGATAAGACTGGTTGACTACCATCCCCTATTCTGCTAGGATGCCTTTGCCAAAGTCTGATTGCATTCATCTTGATCACGATGATCGTTGGTCTCGTACTCCTCTTCGTGTGGTTGGTCCTTGGGCTTATGGTTTTACCACCGCGGATCCCTCATTTCCTCGTTCAGCTCGTTCTTTTCCCGAGAAGTATGATAGGTATCGTCCTTGGATTTTTAATCCTGCCCCTTCCCATGAGGTACCTTCGTTTTTGATATCTTCGTTCTCTTTGATATCTTTGTCTGCTTTGATACCTTTGTTCTGACGGTTTTCTTTTGCAGTCTGCCCCAGCTTCTTCTGCTGGGACAGCTCCAGGTTATACTGGTAATTTTGTGGCCACAAGGACTAGGAAGAGAAAGGCTTTGGTTGAAACGCCTGCGGAGGTAAGGATCATTATCATACCTTTGTGCTTGTAAGTTTCTTAGTACCTTGCCCCCGATTCTTAGCTGACGCATGTGTTTTTTTATAGTCTTCCCAGAGAAAAGGTAAGTTGAAGATCGTCATTGATCTCGATGCTTTGGATGATGATCCTAACGTTGTCGGTGAGGTACCAGGTGACAAAGACATGGAGGATATCGAGGATACTGGCCTTAGCCATCATTTGGATGATATCGAGGAGGATTTTGCCAAAGATAACCCTAGTCCCGTCTAAGCTTCCTCAGTTGAGGGTGAGAACCTTCTTGTTGGTGCTGGTGCTCAGTTGGTAGAGCTTGTTAGTGTTCAATCCCCTGCACCTACGCTGTCCTTGAAGATGCCTTCATTTTCTACTACTAGAAAGGCTTTGCCCGTTACTTCCGTCACTGCTGGAGCTACTGTTGTGGCTTCTAAAAGTCTGTCTTTGTCTCCTGCTACCTCCCTTCAATCAAGTGGTTTGTTTGCTAAGGTTGTTACCCCCACGGTGAGGGTTGTTAGCTCAGATTCGCAGCAGAAGAAGAAGGTTGTGATTTCACTAGCCAGCTTCTCCTTCAATGATGCTCCTGCTTCACTATGGAATGCTCAGTCTGTCTCTACTGCCCCTGTTAGCAAAGTTGTTGGACCCCCACCTTCGTCACCAGATTGGACCGTACTGGGTAATCTTCCTTCTGCCGGTGATATGGATTTGGGCGGCTCTCAAGCTCCTCTTTATGTTCCTAGATCATCTATTATGCCATCTCTTCGTCGTGGTGAGGGTTCAGCAGTCGTGCCCCTTGCTCGTGTTCAAACAAATGAGGGAGTTTTCGCTGAATCTAGCCAAGGTAGGTTGCCAGAGAGCTTGATCTTAGGTAGTTCTGATGACGCTATTCTTGAGGCCATCCTACGGGATTCCAAGGGTCCCTTTTCTGTTGGAGTTGATCATCATCATCTTGGTAGTTCTTTCGAGATAGCTTCGCAGCTGGACGTGTTATCTTCCCAGTATCGTGCTGCCAAAGACTTATTTTTTGACCCTGATTGTCTCTGCTCCAGTCAGAGATTTGGTGAGATCCGTAGGGGTATCATCCGAGAGATGGAGGCTTTCATGGATACCTACGCCAACTGCCTCCTTCGTCTTTCAGTGTTCTCAGTAAGTGATTCTTACCTTATCGTTTTTCTTCTTAATTTGATCCTTTATCCGTCTTTATACTCATTTGTTTGCAGCTTTACAAGCAGATCGATGTTGGTTATACCTTATTCATGGTTTATAGGGCTAAGTGCACTCATTTGAGTGCCCTGTTGGAACGTGCTCGTCAAGAGTATGCTCTTGTTGTTGCTCAGCAGCCTTCGTCGGGTGATGCTACTTCTGCTGCTAAGATATCTTCGTTGGAGGATGATATGAGGAAAACTCAGAGGTATCTGGAAGCTTGTTTATTGGCTCTTCAGAGAGCTAATAATGCTGCTAAGGTTGCCGAGGATGGTTGCAAATATGCTGATACTGCCTTAGCTGCTGAGTCCTCTAAAGCCATAGGTTCGTTTCTTCTTCTCCTTAGCTTTTTTCTTTACTTTCTGGTTGCATAGTCCTAAGACAACCTTCGTCTGCCAGCCGACAGCTCTAGTGAACTTAGATGTCTCCAAGATCAAGTGGCCAAGTTAACCTCCGACGTTTGGTATTATCAAAAGAAGTCTGATAGGTTGATGAACGTAATTTTTCATAATGAGGCCCAACTTTCCCTTGAGTCCGCATAATGCAGACTTAGTGAAGAAGATGGCTTCGCTTCGTAAGGAGTGTGACGAAGCTCTTAGCTGGAAGGAGAGTCATATTTTAAAGAAAAAGGAATATATTACCTTAGTCGAGAAACGTATCTCATCCCAAGAAACTATTCGTAAGAAATATCACGCCGATTTTGAAGATGCTTGTGCTTCCTTAGCTAAGGTTACTGCGGAGTGTAATGTATTAACTTCTGAGGTCTTTTCTCTTAAGAACAAACTTGTTGATGCCAGCTCCGTGCTTTCTTCCATGTCTCATGCATACTTAGTAAAAAGGTTTGAACAGTTAGAGAATGTGTACCAAGCTTTATCCTCTGAGAATGCTTCGCTCCGGATAGATGTTGATGATCTTCGGACGGAAAGGGATACCCTCGTGGAAGACCTTGATGCAGCTGAGCTGGATCTTGCTGAGGCTCAACATAGTTTAGAAGAGTCCCTTAGCCATACCATAGGTAGCTTAGGATAATTATTTTTTCCGTAGAATTCTTTGCATCTTTAGATGCTTTTTCTCGTTGCTGATACCCTTAGTATCCGCAGGTCTCCAAGAGCAGTTGGTGGGTGCAAATGCCAAGATTAGCCTCCTTGAGGGTCAGTTATCCCAGTTGGAAATATCTCGCCAGTTTGATGTTGCTGTTAAGTTTAAAATTGAGGCACTTCAGCAAGCTAATGATCATCTTAGCGCTCAGATCAGGAAGCTCCATCAGAAATCGGCTTCAGACCTAGAGGCGCAGCTTCTCAAATGAAGGTGCAGCTCGAGCATTCTGCCATTGATTAAATTAATGATGTTTTTGCGGAGGCTGAGCTCCAAGATGAGGGTGTTGTCTTCCCTCGTCTTCCTTACCCATGATTATGTTATGTTGGCTTTGTTTTCAACTGAACTCCTTTGTTGTACTATGCCCCCAGCTGAGGGGCCTTTGTTGTCTCCTTTCCTTGAAACAATGCTTCATTACTTTCTGAACCTTCGTCATCTGCAATTTTGAGATGTGTTAGTCTTATTTTGGTAGTACTAGTATGGTACCTCTGTTATTATATATAGACGTATTGTGTCTAATTATTTGCACATTCGAGTCATCACAAGGTGCTAAGGTGTTTTTAACCTTTGGTGGAACATTCATCATCCTACCCAATTATCCTTTGGCCAGAAGGTACCGTGGTGGCGAGGGTTCCTACGTGGGTAATAATTTTCCTGTAACCCCACGCGTTCAGCACGATGACTGCTTTAATTCGACAAGGTATCTCTCTTTGTGGGATATATTGCTTATTATTTGCCTTTTAGTAGGATTTATTTGCCCTTAGGATCCGAGATTGACATATGCGCAGTTATGACGTGCCTTGCCTCATCGTCAATTCTGACGGAGGGTGTCTATTCTAACCCAATTTGTATTTAATCAACATGCACTTTTTCTTAGAAAAAGTTTCTTTCATTGATTAGTTAGGTTTATAATACCTTTGATAAGGGATAAAACAAGGTGGGCCATTGCCCCTTCCCTTCTTCTCCTGAGTAATAACCATTCTCTTACGGGTAATACTTCTTTAGGTACATTGCATTCCAAGGGTGTTTCAATACTTCTCCTTTGAGATTTCTTAGGTAGTATGAACCCTTTCCGGCAATATCGTGTATAATGTAGGGTCCGTCCCATGTCGTAGCTAGCTTTCCCCACTCTTTCTTCCTTTGATATGGTGGTATTTGTCATAGTACGTATTCTTCAACCACAAAGTTTCTAGGAATTACCCGTTTGTTTTATTCACGAGCCAGCCTTCGTTGGTAGTTCACCATTCTTTGTAAAGATACTTCCCGCCTTTCTTCAAGGTCATCAAGCTTTTCCAGCATAAGATCTATTGTCAGATTCTTTTCCCATGCCTCTGTCTTTGTCGTTGGCAGTATTATCTCCATTGGGATGACTGCTTCGGCTCCGTAGGTTAGCAAGAACGTAGTTTCTCCCGTGGCTTCCCTTCTTGTAGTGCGGTAGGCCCATAGGACATTATGCAGCTGCTCGCACCATCTTTTCTTGTATGCCCCCAACTTCTTTTTTAAGTTCATTGCTATCGTCTTATTAGTGGCCTCCGCTTGTCCATTGCTCTTAGGATATATTGGAGTAGACTTGTTTTTCTGAATGTTGAAGGCGTTAAAGAGCATGTCTATGTTCTTTCCTTCCAACTGTTTGCCATTGTCAGATACTATGGCGGCTGGTATCCCGAACCTGCAGATGATTTGCTCGAACAAAAATTTAAAGACATTTGTGTCCCTAATTCTTGCCCAAGCTCTTGCTTCCACCCGTTTGGTGAAATAATCCGTAGCTACGATAAGGTATCTTCTTTTTGATGTCCCCTCTATCAAGGGTCCAACAATGTCAACTCCCCATTTAGCGAATGGCCATGGGCTGATGACCGAGTTAAGCTCCGTTGCTGGTGCTTTAATCTTCTTGGCACAATATTGGCATCTTTGGCAATGCCTTGCTACATTCTTTGCATCTTCGTCCATGCTTAGCCAATAGTATCCTTGCATTTTGGCTTTGATTGCCAAATACCTTCTGCCGCTATGATTGCCAGCTTCTCCGTTGTGTATATCATGCAGTATTCTTCTACCTTCGGTTTGTGAGAGGCACCGCATCAAAGGTCCAAGAAATGACCTTCTATACAGTATTCTGTCTCGTAGGCTGTACATTGTTGCCTTTGACTCGAGTTTTCGAGCTTCTTTGACATCTGCGGGTAAGGTACCTTTGTCAAGGTACTGGTGAATTGGAATTCTCCAATCGTCCTCAACTTCGTCCTCTTTGCTTCCGTCTGACATGGGTTGATCTTTGTCAGACTCGTCGGCTTCGTTATATGGTTCTTCCATTCCTTCATATTCTTTTTCTTTTTCTGCTTCCCTCATGGCCCTGGTCTGGACGGCTAAGGTTTCCTCGGTGGCGGAGGTTAGTCCTTTTATCGAAGGTTCATAAATTCTCCTAATTTGGACCGAGGTAGTGTTTCTGTCCCTCAGCATTGATGATATAAATGCTAAGGCATCTGCGTGTCTGTTGTCTTTTCGGCAGACATGTCTAAATGTGACCTTGTTGATCTTTGACGCATGCTCCTGTGCTAGCTTTAGGTACGAGGATAGTATTGGATCCAAAGTTTGGTATTTAAGCTCTATTTGTCTAATGACCAATTGCGAGTCACTAGTCAAACGAACATCTGATAAGCCCAGCTCATGTGCTAGGCGTAGGTCGTGTATGACTGCCTCATATTCCGTGATGTTGTTAGTTTATTGTTCGAATTCTAATTTGAATGCATAGATGAGTCGGTCTCCGGTAGGGGTTGTTATTACGATCATTATACCTGCACCTTCTCCGTTGGAGGAGCCATCTACGAATATCTCCCACCTTCGTGAGTTTTGTGGTTCCAAGAGGTCTTCTGGTTCCGGCTTTTCTTCCTCCATTCCTGAGATGTCGTCTATCTCTGCTTCGTCATTCAGAGGTAGGTCCGCCAAGAACTCTGCTAAGATTTGTGATTTCTCCGCTTTCTTGGTTTCGAAGATTATGTGAAACTGTTTGATCATGGCATTCCATTTTGCCACTCTTCCAATCTTCTCTGTGCTATCGAGGATTTGACTTATTTGAGCCTTTGTGAAAACTCGAATGGTGTATGCATCGAAATATATCCTTAGCTTTTGTGTTTCCACCACTAAGGAATATATGAGTTGTTCCACCTTGGTGCAGTTACACTCCGTTGAACTGAGTGTCTTGCTGATGTAGTATACGGGCTTTTCTCCTTGCCCTTGGCCATATACAAATACTGCGCTCACAGCGTAGCTTGTTGCTGCTAGGTATAGGGTGAGTATGTCACCTGGCTCCGGTTTCTGCAGGATGGGTACTGATATTAAGTACTCTTTGATCTTGTACAAAGCTTGTTTGCACTCTTCGGTCCATGTAAACCTGCTTCCTTTCCTTAGTGTGTCAAAAAATGTTTTGCATTTATCTAACGACCTTGATATGAATCTTCCTATGGAAGCTAAAATTCCATTTAGCTTTTGTACTCCTTTTAGAGTTTGTGGAGATGGCATCTCCATTATTGCTCTGACCCTTTCAGGGTCTACTTCGATTCCTCGTTTAGTGACCAAGTAACCCAAGAATTTTCCTGAGGTAACTCCGAACGTGCATTTTTCCGGGTTCACCTTCATGTGGAAGTTCCTCATGGCTTCAAATATCTCCCTTAGGTCTGAGAGATGGTTTTTTGCTTCTTTGCTCTTGACGAGCATGTCGTCCACGTAGACCTCCAATATTTTTCCTATCCATGGATTGAAGATTTTGTCTACTAATCATTGGTATGTTGCCCCCGCGTTCTTTAGTCCAAAAGGAATCCTTGTATAGCAATACAGGCCTCGTGGGGTAAAGAACGCAGTATGCTCCTGATATTCTTCCGCAAGGGATATTTGGGTATAGCCTGAGTATCCATCCATGAAAGATAGCCTTTGGTGGCCTTCAGTTGCATTGACCAGCTGGTCAATATTTGGCAGTGGGTAGCTAACCTTGGGGAACGCTTTGTTGAGATTGCTAAAGTTGATGCAAATGCGCACGCCTCCGTTCTTCTTAGGAACAATGACCATGTTGGATATCCACATGGGATATTTGACTTCTCATATGAATCTATCTGCAAGTAACTTTTGCAACTATTTTTCTACCCCTTTGTGGTAGATGTCCGCCACCTTACGTATGCGTTGCTTAAATGGTGGTATTTCCAAGTCTGAGCCGATGGTGGTGTGAGACCAAATTCGGATCAATTCCTGGAATGTCTTCCATTGACCATGCAAAGACGTCTACGTACTATTTTAGTAACCTTTGTAGTTGCACCTCCTCTTCCTCTTCGAGTAAAGTTCCGATATTGAGCATCTTTGGTTCTGCCTCCGTCCCGATGTTGATTTTATTTGTTGGTTCCACTGGTGAGCAGACTTGTTGCTGAGGTCGTTGAGGAGTGCTTTTCTGCAATTGTCATTTGGCAGAGACATTTGCGCCTGGAGTGGCGGAGGTGCTTGTATCCGGGGCTGAGACGGCTTTGGGTACCAAGGAGGCTGCGTCTGGCACTTCCTTAATATTTTCCTTGCGTCTCTTTCTTTCATGCTGTTGAACAACAGTTCTTTCTTCGTTGAGTCTGATTTGCGCTAGATTGCATAACCTTGCGTCTTGCTGGTCGCCTTTGATTTCCATTTCACCCATAGGTGTAGGAAAGCGTAGGTATTGATGATACGTCGAAGCTGTTCCTCGCAATCTATGGACCCATAGCATGCCCATGATTACATTGTAGGGAAAAGGTGCTTCTACCACACAGAAGCGTGTATTGGTTACTAAGGGTCTTGCATGTACCTGAAAGACGATTTCTCCCTTTGGTCTAGAGACTGCTCCGTTAAAACCATATATTGTGCAAGTGGAAGAATCAATTTTCTCTGCTGTCAAACCCATGCGTCGGTAGGGTTCGTAAAATAGCACATTTAACGAACTGCCCCCATCCACGAGGACCTTCGTAACATTCCATCTGTGTATTGGAAGAGTGATCACTAGTGGATCGTTGTGCATTTCAACCTCCTGGTTGACGTCCTTTGTTGAAAAGGTTAATGGCGTGGCCATTCATTCCTCCCAAGTGCTAATGGGTAGTCCACTTAGCTTGAACACTTCATGGGATTCAATCTTCTTTCTGTTTCGAACTAACTCGAGTATGTCTTCGAGCATTTCTTCTTGGCTTCCACTCAAGGTAGTTAATATCGCGTATCGGTATCGTATCGGTCGGGTCCTATACACCTATACAAGTGATAATATCTGTTTTTACAGGCGATACATCATTTAATATAGAATTTAAAATAATTATGAAATCATAGTAAAAAATAATAAGAATCATACACATATCTCAAATTTCCAAAACACAAGGTGGTTTATTAGCCAACGTTGTGATTGTTGTCCCACTATGGCGGTAAATATTTTTTTATATCCTTCATATTTATCTTTTATATTTCTTTTCTTTTCAATCGAAATATGGTTTCCATCTTATATTTTACCATATAGTCATTGATTTTATATTATAAATATGTTATGGCCTTTTACCTTCTCCAATTGACATTGTACTTTTCTGTAAAGACTAGATGCATGTTGATGAAAAATTTATTCACGAAACCGATATTATCGGTGTACAAGTAAAACCGATATATCGGTCTGTACCGGCCTGTACAACCGATAATATCATTTCGTCTTTGTATCACCGATATTTTTGATATCGTATAGGTATTTTCCGATATCCGATAAAAACCTGTAATATCGGCCTGTACAACCGATATTGACTACCTTGCTTCCACTGGAGAAGGTGATCATGTTGATGTATTTTCCATCCTGAGGTAGTTATACCCTTTTCTTTGGGATCTCCTCAGTCTCCGCTGGCTGTAGCTGTACGTACTTCATAAATTTTCCTTCGTCGATGAATCTTTGGATCACGTTGCGCAGGTGGTAGCATGTATCAGAAGTATGTCCGTAGTATTGGTGGTACGCACAGTACTCCTTAGATTCCTTCGTCTTTTCTGGCTGCTTTCCCCTAGTATTAGGGTAAGGAAAGCCTGGCTTTGCTACCTCCTTGCTTAGGATGTGAGAGAAAGTTGTATTCAACTTCGTGTAGATTTTATCCATAAATTCTTCTCTTCCTTTGCCTCTTTTTCCATCTCCGTGTTTGGATCGCTTGTCTCGAGAGCTGATCCTTCCCCGGCTTCGTTTTGTCGCTTAGGTACCTCCGGAATTGGTTCCAGAGAGTTAGTTCGATGTGGAGTTGTTGTTGTCTTTTCTTGTGCCCTGGGGTTGTCCTTCTGGATTTCTTCGAGTCTGATGTAACGGTCTTGGACAACCCTGAGCTCGCCTTCGGAATCGAGGGCTCTGTTGTGAAGCTCCACGAAGATGGCTGAGGTTCTATCAAGTCCGTACTTATAGCAGTTTATGCTAATTTCTGGATTGACTTTCCCAATTGCTTGGCATGTCTTTTTCCACCTATTTGTGTACTGCATCAGTGTTTGCCGGGGTCCGATAGCTAAAGCAAATAGCCTATATAACCCTGCCTTTTTTGATTTGTTGTACATGTATGTCTCCAAAAACACCGTAGATAATTGCTCGAAGGAGTCAATTGAGTTTGCTGGTAAGTTGTCATACCAGGCTAGTGTTGATCCCGTTCAGCTTGCTGGGAAGTACCTACAAAGTACCACCTCATTTCTTTCCCAATGGGCAAGGACACGAGTGTAATACCGTAGGTGGGATGCGGGATCTGAGGTACCGTTGTATGCTTGGAATGTAAGCACCGGGCATTTCGGAGGGATGGATTCCCTCAAAATGCGAAAAGATAGTGGGGACGTGGTTGCCTCTTGTAGCATTTATTCTAGTCTTGCGCCTGCGTGGCCAGTTTTTAGACATTGGATCTCCTTCCGCATTTTCTCCAATTGCTCCATGACCATGTTCACATTGTGAGCATCTTTGGAAAATGCTTCGTCGTAGTATGTCTGAGAGGGTTTGTATGTTGAATCAGTTTCGTCTGGATCATGGTGCGCTCTCCTTTCTCCCTTAGGTTGATTCGCCTTTGGTGGGTTGAGATCCACCCTTCTTCTTCCTGAGATAGATCCGTTTTCACGCCTCTGTTGCGGAGGGTGAGTTTGGGAACCTTCTATTTGTATGTCTAGCATACCTTTGAGGTTCTGGTTCTCCTGGGCCATCTCGTGCGTTGCATCTTCGTTTTCCTTGTTACGGAGTAACAAAGCTGCTATTTGTGCCGCCATTTGGTCTTCGTTGTGGGCTCCACCTCCCTGAGGAGTGCTGTCGGATGGATCTTCAGAGTTTTCCACCCTTCGTCTATAATTGGCGCGTCTGGATCTATCTGAATTGGGGTTAGGTGTCCCAACCCTCGTCCTGTAGGAGCTAAGGTTCTGGGTAACCCTGCGTTGGCCGCAGGTGGCTTTGTAGTTGTAGCGTGCTCCAGTAATGGCATGACGTAGATTGGTTGGGCTCCCGATGTCTGCCCCATCCCTTCAGCATGAATAGGTGATTTGTTAGCAATTGTTCTTCTTGCTATTTCGCTTTGTCCGTCCTCCGCTTCATTCCTTTGGTTTGCTTGAGACTGTATTTGGGATCTCCCTCTTGTGATAGCTGGTCGTGAGCTTGTTGGTACATCAGTTGGTTTCCGCATGGCTTCGGCTTTTGTTATCCTGCGGTCACAGAAAAGGCGAAAAAGTCTGCTACTTGGGTATCTTCGTTAAAAGTAGCAATTAATGCTCTGACACGGAAGACGGCTAAGCAGCTTTTTCAGAAAAAGGACTGAGATAACGTTTTTGACAGACGGGTATTAAATGCTTATGACACCCTTGGAAAAAAAAACAACCTTAAAAAATTGAAAACCAATGAAAAAGGGTGTCAGATCTTTCAAAAAGCAAGGCTATTAAATGCGTTAGAAAATCTTTTTTCTTTAAAATTCGACTGAGATTCCTCTGTCAGTCAAAGGTTCTCAGATCTAAAATATGCTCTGTTTAAGAAGGGTTGTTTTAGTATAAAACAAACATTTTGGCGTTTTGTGACTATGTTTTTTGAAAAAAAATTGTGGATCTGTAATGAGGCACGTTTTTAGAGGATATGAACTCAAAAAACATACACAAATAATGGATGAACGAATCACTACAGAGTGAGATTCATCGTTGGAACACAGATCCCTTCGTTTCAGAAGATGTATAAGTAAAATGTAAAACTGTGTCTAAACTCAGGTTCGTGAGAAAAACACGGTGGGCGCCAAACTGTGACTACTCGTTTTCCCGTAGTCTACGTAATGTATACAGCTCTGAGGATCTGCTACTAAGCAGTATTGATACCTCTGTTGAACTGATAATTCTAAGTAATAAATGATATCTAAGATCGCAATAATAACGAAGAACACAAATATAATGTAAAAGCTTCTAAGTTATCATGAGACACAAGAGATTACGTGGTTCGACATTGTCTACGTCCATGGGGTAATGAGTGATTGTTTTGTATTAAGTTTGAGGCGGTTACAAAGATCTTAAATGCTTCCCAAAGTAATAGAGAGAACTCAAGTGGAAGTAAATACTTATGTTCTAAACACTAAAGAGGTATAAGATTAAGACTAGATCTTCTTTCCTAGATATTGAATCCCCTTAGTTTGTTGGTGAGGCTTGGTATTTATAGCTCCTCTTGCTCCGGGTATATCTTTGCTGCCTCTGGGTCCATCGTCTGCTGATATACCTTTCATACCAATGGTACCTTCGTCCACCGCGTACCTTCTCCAGTTGTATTTCGCCACCTCAGCTGGCTCACGTTCCTTCGAGAACTACCCAACCTTAGTACAGGTTGTACCTTCGTTCACCGCCAGCTTTCGCCAATTAGGTTCTGCCAAGCCTTCTCTCTCCACGTGCCTTGATTCATGCGTGTAGATAAGAGATTTGAGCATTTAATGCTGATTAGATGCGTCATCTACCTCTGTCTCCTCGCCAGCTGCCTCTTTATAGACTAGACTTTTACCATTCTTATCTTGACCGTTTAAGCCTTCTTTCTTGGGATGAGATAAAGTAGATCTGCGGAGGTATACTTTGCTACTTAGGCTTCTCAGTTCAGCGAAGGCTACACAGTTGAATATATGTGCGGCCACTAAGATCATGACACGTGCTCCACAGAATATTGGTATTCACACGGTTGAAAGATATTAGATTGAATCTAAATCAGGTTTTCATCTAACAGTGAATATTGAATTCTTTGTTACCAAGCTAACATTGATTGCAAACCATGATTTGAAAGACTATATAAGGGAGAACTCTAGCAACTGGGAAACCTAATCCCCACACCTTCTGTGTGATACTAGTTGTGCTAAGCTAGAGTCCATTCTCCTTTAACCTTTGGTTTCTTCTTCTAAACCAGGTTAACGACTTAAAGACTTCATTTGGATTGTGAAGCCAGACCGATACTACTTTCTCATAGTTGTGTGATCTAAGCTTGTTGTTTCTATCGTACGAGTACAATTGTAATAATTGGCTTGAGATTGATATGTTTGATAGGTAAGATATAAAAGTAATCACAAACACTTCGTCTCATCGTTTGTGATTCAACAGTATCTTTTTTCGCTGCGTCGATTAGGATTATTGTGAGGTGATTGATAATACTAGGTTTTTCTTCGGGAATATAAGTCCGGTTTATCAATTGGTTCCTGTTCACCTTGATTTATCAAAATATGGAACACAAATTGTAGGTATATTCGTGGGAGAGGATTTATCTATTACCGTAGACTTTTCTGTGTGATACAGATTTGTTTATTAAAGTCTTCGACTTTGGGTCGTAGCAACTCTTAGTTGTGGGTGAGATCAGCTAAGGGAATCAATTACGTAGTGTCCTGCTGGGATCAGAGACGTGGGAGCATAACTGTACCTTGGATCAGTGTGAGATTGATTGGGGTTCAACTACAGTCCATACCGAAGTTAATTTGGAGTAGTCTAGTGTCTGTAGCGGCTTAATACAGTGTGTGTTCAATCTGGACTAGGTCCCGGGGTTTTTCTGCATTTGCGGTTTCCTCGTTAACAAAATTCTGGTGTCTGTGTTATTTCTTTTCCGCATTATATTTTGTTATATAATTGAAATATCACAGGTTGTGCGTTGTTCAATCAATTAGAATATCCGATCTTTTGGTTGTTGATTTAAATTGATTGACACTTGGATATTGGTCTTTGGTACCATCCAAGTTATCTCTCTAGTATTTGATAAAAACTCGCAGATTTCTATTTGCTTGAGTATATATCAAATCGAGAGATTGAGATATAAACTCTTTGATATACTTTTTATCTAGATTAAGTCTGACTGTCTAGTTGATTCTCTAGAAAGTATATTGGAGTTTGTCCATACAGATTCTTAAGCGAAATATTGGGTGTGGTTGTTGTACCCCCGCTTTTTCAGTTAGTAATATTTGACTTGAACTGTTTCATTCCCTAACGTATATTTCAAGTCGTGCATATTGAAAACATAACTGCGAAGCTGTGAATGATTATACTCTAGTTAGACATAGTATTAAGGAATTACAATACGAATTATAACGTCTATCTTTTGAACTTTGTATATAAGACATCGACATAATCGTATGAATGCTATTGTGATTATGTATGGGTATGGTTGAAGATTTCTTCCTAGGAAACAATGTTTTACATTCGTCTAAAGGAAGTAAATTCATAAACTTGTTTTGTGAATCGAAAGGGAAATCGCTAGGCTTATTGGTATTGTTATTCATTGCAAATATTTTGAATTACCGATATGTGTGTTTAGTATAACCGCTCATAACTTGTTTGTGTATCTTGATAAAACTATTCACAATGCCTGACATTTGTATTGGTATGACTTTTATTAGTGAAACCGATCTTAAGTAATCACCTAAGATGGTAAGATCGATATCTTGAATTTGGTGTAACTAAATATTAGTCATTGGGTAACCGATCCTAGTAAGAGGTGTGACCGATCACAAGAGAGGGTGTAATATATCCTTGTAAGAGGTTTAACAAGTTTTAGTAAGTTGGTGAAACCTATCATATAACTTGGTCAACCGATCACAAGTTTTACCATAAGAAGTGGTAACCGATCCTAATACTTAGTTAGCCATTTTATGGAAACTAGTGTAACCGATCCTAGTACCCACTTGGAGGTAGAACCGAAACTTTATGTTGAGGTAGAACCGTGAAACCCATTAATGGTGATTTGATAAGATAATCAATCACATAGTTCTTGGAATTCAGATGAACCAATTCTAAACTTGTTTGGAAGTGTGGCAAATCGGTTCCAAGATTGTAAATATGAAAAAGGATTTACAAAGTAAAGATGTCGACGTACTTTGAACATGTGCAGTAACTCTTATCTTTTATTGTTCAAAGATATTCCTTAATAGCTAAAGGACAATCCCGGATCGAAATAAATTGAGAATCTTTTAATTAAGGTTTTTAGTTTTTATATGCTTTTAATTTCCAGCAATTAAAATGCATATCTTTAGAAAATAAAAATTGGCAATGTGCATTTACTAGTTGGAGATTTTTTACTGAGATTTCGGTCATTAATTGGACAGAGCATTTCCGGGAATTATGAAAATCGATTTTGTGTTTATTGCATATCTTTGAGAATATTCGGTTTTGGAAATTCCTTGGTGTCCAAACTTCGTTGGTCTATAAATATTGAAGTTTGCATTTCGAGCAAACTAATCCATCAGAGCCAGCAAAACTACGTAGTTGTGTTGTTACTGGTGGAGCCGCCTATTCGGAGAGGAAAGTAACCTAATTAGGTTAAATCTCTTACGGCCGCCCAGTTTAAAGACTTCTTTGGGACTGAGAAGCTCTATTAGTACCTTTAGTGGGAAATGATAGACGCATTTATGTGTCTATTTTGTTCTCAATATTCTGTATTGTTAGACTCGATTAAGTACTTATTGTGTTATTTTGTGTTTTTGTAGATGTTTTTAGAGAAATAAGCCTTTGCGGTGAAATGGGCTCAAAAAGTGGTGTTTTACACCCCGGAGAAAATTACTAAAGGCACCCCATAAATGCACCGGAAACGCCCCAGAAATGTGCTTGAGGAACCCAGGAAAATTACTATTTCCACCCCAATTGATATTCGCACCACAGCTCTGGTTAAGGGGCACCCTTCTTCTCAAATTCAAAAATAAATTTTGGCGGGAAATTTTCTTTATACACTGGTAGATTTTCCAATCGATTTTTGAAGGTGTTATAAGGAGATTAAATCTCTGAAACTTAATGGGTATACGTGATATGGATATAAGAAGATATTGTGGTGGTTGGGATCGATCAAATTTGGCCAGATAATTGATTCTCGATTAAAGCAGGAAAGAAGAGATATCGGTTAAACTTGAAAAGAAAATTACGTAAAGATGTTGCATGGGTTGTGGAAGTTAAGTGAAGATATTCTCCTAGGTTGCATATCAACATATTGTGGAAATTATCAAGACAATTAACGCATGCAGAGAAAGAAAATAAGAAATTATTCCCAAGAATAATTTTCCTTTACTGTGAAGATTTTGAGGAATTAATGGCGAGATTTGATGCGCCTGGAATGTATAAATAGGAGATACATGAGTCCTGGAAGGGTTATCAAGAGTTTGGGGAAGAGTTTGGGGGTCTAGCCAGAGCCGAGAGGAGCGAGAAAAAAAAGTTGCAGAGCTTGTCTCTGCTGCTTCCATTAAAGGAGAACACGAAGAACAAAGCACCAACAGAGGCAGTCGTTCATGCTACAGTGGAAACGACAGGCAGGTGTGGGTCGTAGTATTCCGTATACTACAACACTTTTCAAATATCGTTCTTTGTAACGGTGTTTGCAACAATTAAAAACGTTGCAAACACCCGATTTTCATTATTTTCTCCTTTTCATCATTTGTACACCTCCTTTGAGCAATAAAATCAACTTTTGAGCGTGTTTCCAATATGCGGAGCTAGAACCCATCACTGGGACAACGGAGGAAGCAACTTTTCACGATTTTGGTAAATGAATTAATTCTTTATATGACTTTTTGCATAGATTTACTTGTTTAATGATTTCTATTAATTATTTGTTATTTTGTCTGATGTCGCATGCTTGGTTTAATTTACTTTTGATGCGTCATGCTTACGACTTACAGATAATGTTTTATGAAATCTAGTTTTGGCAAAGAATTAGAGTCACAACTTCTTTTGTTTGAGCTATATTGTCTTGAGTTAATGACTAAACCACAAGAATATGAAAAAGTGTGAAATCCTGCGTCCTAGTGTCTCTTCATCCTGTTAATAAATTTTGTATAAAATCATTTATTTATTATTTTATAAAACTTTAATCTTTACAAGTCCGAGCAACAAACTCTTATTTACCGCATTAAAACTACTATAACAAAAAAATTCCTATTGAGACATTAGAGAAAAAGACATTGGGATCCTTGAAATTAAGGAGAGAACTTGTTCCTTTTAGAGGGTAACCGTGATGGACCTAACCATCCATGAGGGAAAGGCAAGTAGGTCAGAAGGAAATGCCATAAAGACAGAGCAACCTCACAATGTAGTCTTAGTTACTGGATTACGACTCTCTCTCAGTAGAAACTTCTCATCATCAACAAGCGGAGTGACATCAAAATTTATGAAAAAGTTGAAGACGTTTAAGGTTTAGAAGCAACAATAGAAAAGAATAATTCAAAAATCAAAGTTGAAGACTTAGTTACAAGAAGTTACAAGAGCAAATGATATAAGTTGTTGAAGTTCATGATATCAAGACATCACAAGTTGTGAAGATCCAAGTTCTAAAGTCCTTCTCTCATGGCCATGTAAATTTTTGTCTTGTAAAAAAAAAAAAAAAATGAAAAATGAAAAAAAAAATAAAAATAAAAAAAATAAAAAATAAAAAAATAAAAAAATAAGAAACATCATTACGTTCTTTTTGTTCAATAAGGCCATAGGGAAGAAGAAATTTATAAGTCAAGCAAGAAATCGAAGAGAAGAGTTAATTGTCAAGGTTCTATGAGGTTCGAGAGTTTATCATCAACAGTTGAAGACCGAAGAAGACGTTTTTTCTACTGAGCACTGTGAGAGAGTCGAAGAAAGATGCATTTTGGTTGCTTTGTTAGTCTGCTTTCAATATGGCACAAGATCTTTCTAGCACTGGTTTAACTCATCACACGTAATTAGTCCAGTTGTGTAGCAGATGTCCCTCTCATCTTTATCTCTCTCCTAATCTTATCCAGCTGTAAAGCATTAGACGCATCTTACAATGTTTATCTAGCTGTGTAGCGGATATCTCTTTATCTAGCAGTCGTGCGGATGTGTCTCCCCTTTTCTTCAGTCAACTTTAGAGATGACACCTTTAATTTCTCTGGCATTCTAGTTACTTGGAGATAGGTTGAGAATATGTATGTCCTCATAGCTCTTTGGATACTTGTGACCAATTAGAAGTCATGATTTTTGTGGGTACACCTCTGTTAAACCCACCCGGATTAACTCGCTTTTATTTTTTATTTTTGCTCGAGGACTAGCAAATAATAAGTTTGGGGGTATTTGATAGACGCATTTATGTGTCTATTTTGTTCTCAATAATATGTATTGTTAGACTCGATTAAGTACTTATTGTGTTATTTTGTGTTTTTGTAGATGTTTTTAGAGAAATAAGCCTTTGCGGCGAAATGGGCTCAAAAAGTGGTGTTTTACACCCCGGAGAAAATTACTAAAGGCACCCCATAAATGCACCTAAACGCCCCAGAAATGTGCTTGGGGAACCCAGGAAAATTACTATTTCCACTCCAATTGCTATTCGCACCCCAGCTCTGGTTAAGGGGCACCCTTCTTCTCAAATTCAAAAATAAATTTTGGCGGGAAATTTTCTTTATACACTGGTAGATTTTCCAATCGATTTTTGAAGGTGTTATAAGGAGATTAAATCTCTGAAACTTAATGGGTATATGTGATATGGATATAAGAAGATATTGTGGTGGTTGGGATCGATCAAATTTGGCCAGATAATTGATTCTCGATTAAAGCAGGAAAGAAGAGATATCGGTTAAACTTGGAAAGAAAATTACGTAAAGATGCTGCATGGGTTGTGGAAGTTAAGTGAAGATATTCTCCTAGGTTGCATATCAACATATTGTGGAAATTATCAAGACAATTAACGCATGCAGAGAAAGAAAATAAGAAATTATTCCCAAGAATAATTTTCCTTTACTGTGAAGATTTTGAGGAATTAATGGAGAGATTTGATGCGTCTGGAATGTATAAATAGGAGATACATGAGTCCTAGAAGGGTTATCAAGAGTTTGGGGAAGAGTTTGGGGGTCTAGACAGAGCCGAGAGGAGCGAGAAAAAAAAGTTGCAGAGCTTGTCTCTGCTGCTGCCATTAAAGGAGAACACGAAGAACAAAGCACCAACAGAGGCAGTCGTTCATGCTACAATGGAAACGACAGGCAGGTGTGGGTCGTAGTATTCCGTATACTACAACACTTTTCAAATATCGTTCTTTGTAACGGTGTTTGCAACAATTAAAAACGTTGCAAACACCCTATTTTCATTATTTTCTCCTTTTCATCATTTGTACACCTCCTTTGAGCAATAAAATCAACTTTTGAGCGTGTTTCCAATATGCGGAGCTAGAACCCATCACTGGGACAATGGAGGAAGCAACTTTTCACGATTTTGGTAAATGAATTAATTCTTTATATGACTTTTTGCATAGATTTACTTGTTTAATGATTTCTATTAATTATTTGTTATTTTGTCTGATGTCGCATGCTTGGTTTAATTTACTTTTGATGCGTCATGCTTACGACTTACAGATAATGTTTTATGAAATCTAGTTTTGGCAAAGAATTAGAGTCACAACTTCTTTTGTTTGAGCTATATTGTCTAGAGTTAATGACTAAACCACAAGAATATGAAAAAGTGTGAAATCCTGCGTCCTAGTGTCTCTTCATCCTGTTAATAAATTTTGTATAAAATCATTTATTTATTATTTTATAAAACTTTAATCTTTACAAGTCCGAGCAACGAACTCTTATTTACCGCATTAAAACTACTATAACAAAAAAATTCCTATTGAGACATTAGAGAAAAAGACATTGGGATCCTTGAAATTCAGGAGAGAACTTGTTCCTTTTAGAGGGTAACCGTGATGGACCTAACCATCCATGATGGAAAGGCAAGTAGGTCAGAAGGAAATGCCAGAAAGACAGAGCAACCTCACAATGTAGTCTTAGTTACGGGATTACGACTCTCTCTCAGTAGAAACTTATCATCATCAACAAGCGGAGTGACATCAAAATTTATGAAAAAGTTGAAGACGTTTAAGGTTTAGAAGCAACAATAGAAAAGAATAATTCAAAAATCAAAGTTGAAGACTTAGTTACAAGAAGTTACAAGAGCAAATGATATAAGTTGTTGAAGTTCATGATATCAAGACATCACAAGTTGTGAAGATCCAAGTTCTAAAGTCCTTCTCTCATGGCCATGTAAATTTTTGTCTTGTAAAAAAAAAAAAAAATGAAAAACGAAAAAAAAAATAATAAAAAAAATAAATAAAAAACATCATTACGTTCTTTTTGTTCAATAAGGCCATAGGAAGAAGAAATTTATAAGTCAAGCAATAAATCGAAGAGAAGATTTAATTGTCAAGGTTCTATGAGGTTCGAGAGTTTATCATCAACAGTTGAAGACCGAAGAAGACGTTATTTCTACTGAGCATTGTGAGAGAGTCGAAGAAAGATGCATTTTGGTTGCTTTGTTAGTCTGCTTTCAATCTGGCACAAGATCTTTCTAGCACTGGTTTAACTCATCACACGTAATTAGTCCAGTTGTGTAGCAGATGTCCCTCTCATCTTTATCTCTCTCCTAATCTTATCCAGCTGTAAAGCAGCGGACGCATCTTACAATGCTTATCTAGCTGTGTAGCGGATATCTCTTTATCTAGCTGTTGTGCGGATGTGTCTCCCCTTTTCTTCAGTCAGCTTTAGAGATGACACCTTTAATTTCTCTGGCATTCTAGTTACTTGGAGATAGGTTGAGAATATGTATGTCCTCATAGCTCTTTGGATACTTGTGACCAATTAGAAGTCATGATTTTTGTGGGTACACCTCTGTTAAACCCACCCGGATTAACTCGCTTTTATTTTTTATTTTTGCTCGAGGACTAGCAAATAATAAGTTTGGGGGTATTTGATAGACGCATTTATGTGTCTATTTTGTTCTCAATATTCTGTATTGTTAGATTCGATTAAGTACTTATTGTGTTATTTTGTGTTTTTGTAGATGTTTTTAGAGAAATAAGCCTTTGCGGCGAAATGGGCTCAAAAAGTGGTGTTTTACACCCCGGAGAAAATTACTAAAGGCACCCCATAAATGCACCTAAACGCCCCAGAAATGTGCTTGGGGAACCCAGGAAAATTACTATTTCCACTCCAATTGCTATTCGCACCCCAGCTCTGGTTAAGGGGCACCCTTCTTCTCAAATTCAAAAATAAATTTTGGCGGGAAATTTTCTTTATACACTGGTAGATTTTCCAATCGAATTTTGGGTACCCTCGTCTTTTCACTCTTATTGTTCTCTCAAAGGTCATGAACTTTCAAAGTGTTTTAAGTACAAACACAAAATGAGATATGTCGACAAACTTCAACGAAAAGCGAATCAATTAGCAAACAAGCTCAAACTTGTTCAAAAATCATCAGAGGTATGTAAACACATCTCTTCTTCAAAGAAGTTAGTTTCTAAAGAAAAGACTAGATCATTAGAAAAAAATTTATGATCTAAACACTCTAAGAAACATGGCTATATGAATTTCTTTCGAAAAGGTTATGGTGGACTGATTATGGTTCACCCCAGCACAACTTAATTGTGTTGGTTAGTGCATCTTGTCTCATGTGCTTGATCAAAAGAGACAATATTATGCACACCTCAGGCTTTAGGAAAAGAAAATTATTTTAGATTGTTTTGATTTTCTTTTTTCGTCTTTTGCTCTGCTGAGCTTTGCAAGTATATAATTCGTGCCTCTTTTCATATCTAATTGATATTGGAAGGGACTTCCCTGTTTAATGAATAAAAGAGGTTTATTCTCGACAATTATACCCTTCTTGGGGTTGAGAGTTGTGCGTGCGTGAACTTGTGGTTTAAAAGTTCTGTAACCCTACATTCCCTTTTCTTTCTCTCAAAACTCTTTTTATCATAAGAATGTTTGTTGAGATTATCTTGTGATTTCCTCTCACAATTCCGCTTGTATAAATACTCCAAGCATTATGTCTTCTGATGGAAAAGATGTTAATATGATTGTTAAGCCATCAATCATGAAGAAAAAAGAAAAAATCTCTGTTACCTCCAACTTTGAAAAGAAAAAGAAGGAATGTGGGGAAGCCAAGAGCTGTTCCTTCAAACTCTCAGAAGTTTTCTGGCGTTCTTGAAGAGTTGAAGGAAACAAGGAAGGAGATTCAGGAAATAAAGGCTATTGCTTTGAGAACTCTTGAAATTCAGAAGGCCCTGTTTCGGCATCAGTTCAAAAGGTTTGTTGGAATTGACTCCTTTCTTCATGAACCTTATGTTCTCATGGTTGTTGACAACAAGGAGTTCGGGGACGATAAAGAATTTTTCAGAGGTCTCAATGTCTAGGAAACTTCTTATGAGAATTTATTCTTGTGTTTTTAAGAAGGATAACTAGGGTTTGGAATAACCATTATTGTGAGTACACACACATAGCTATTGCCAACGTTTTCATCTTGCAATGTTTTTAGATTTATTTAAATCTAAGTTATTTGGAAGATTATTTTTGCAGTATTAGTCTTTATGGTTTTATATATTGCAAATTGTTATGGGATATGTTGTTTACGTCCGTGAACTTTGACCGTCCCATATTTGTTCAAAGTTAATTCTATTATATGTCGATATGAAAGTATTGATAAAAGACAGAATGACTACAAAAGTTAAGCCATTCATGTCATTATGCAAAATATTGATGGAAGAAAGGATGAACTTTTGTTTACAAAGATTAAGTATATTATATGTCATTGTGCAAATAGTTATGAAAAATAGAATGAATCTTTGATTATTCTGTAGTATTGGTCTTTCCCTGATCCACATCTTTGTGTATGTACTGTGTTACTCCGTAAGTTTTCTTATGTTGACACCAATTGAATTGATCATCTTCCTTGTGGTTAATTCAATTGATATCTTTGGATATAAATTCATGTTTCATGTGATTTGTTAATGTCCAAAGAAATCCTTCTTTTCTTGTAAAAGTAAGGTCGCTCTTGTTGTTCTTTCGGGAATGAAATTTTATGGGGGAAAGTTCTTAATTGAACTTGTGCTTAATTGACAAATCTTTATGCGGAGTGCGGCTGTGGAATATTGTAGGAGTTATCTTGTATCTTTCTAAACTCCTTGATGAATACACTAAGTTTCGACTATGTGAAATCATCGAAACAAGTTGGTATGTTATTCTCTTTTGGTCATGAAGTATCTCTATGAAAATTTCATGATGATCCCACTAGTTTTCGTACCTTTGCCAATTTATATTGACAAAAAGGGGGAGAATTAATGTGTAGTTCACACTACAAATACATATGGTTTACGGATCATTATGTAAAGGGGAGTGATTTTCATTGTGAGATGAAGTATTGACTAAGGGGGAGTGATACATATCACCATAGTATTGTCGTAAAAGTTGTGATACAATTGAACTTTGATGATGTGTAATGATATTATGACAATGTATAACAATAATTGAGAGCATCTTTTTTCTCATTGTTATAGCTATGGATCTTCAACAACTATGATGCTGAATTGAACATCTTTGGAATCATGGGAGTACTTGGAAGTGACAAAGATTTCGAGTAATGTTGAAGAACCAAGGAGATCAAGCATTTGGATGAGAAGCTACAAAGTTTATTTATTTTGTAATCTTTATGTATTGATAGTTTTGTCACTAAAATTGACAAAGGGGGAGACTTTTAGAGCACTGCGCGGTCGAACTCGCAAGTGTTTCTATCTCAAGCTTGTTTGTCAATGTTAGTGATCAAAACTATAAGTCTTGATTTCTAGTCTACTTATAGTGATGTATCAGACTAGGATAGATTGTGTAGTTGAGCATTAGACTTCACGACGTTCATCAATTGAAGACAAAGAACTACTAAGGAGAGCTTGTGGAACTTCATCAACAAAAGGTATGTGGAGTCTAAAACTCATCTATCACTTGGAAAGTCTATTTCTACTCTATCTCCTATATTGAGATAAAAGTCGTATTACTGTATAGTTGTCGATTATACACATTTGAGATTTCGTGCTGAGTTTAACTCGCTTACATATTTCTCGGAATATGTGTTGGTAAGCTTTCGCTTCAACTAAGTTCATCTTATATTCTTGACGAAAGTCAAAAGATGATCATGTGAAAATCGCCGAGTAACATCTTACATGGTTTGTGTGATACAATCATTTGGTGTAGACTTGGAATGTTTCGTTATGATTATTTCAATAACTTGAAAATTGCTTTGATGCTAATAGTGTGTGAAAAAGGCTATTGTCATCCTTTAAGAAATTTTCAATGATTGAAATAAGAGTTTAAAATACTTAACATCATTGGATTATAAACATAGTGTGCATTCTTGCATGTATGTGATCCATGACCGGAACTAAAGTATGCATACCCGTATGCGTACTTGAAGTTGTGAAATTCCGTGTACTAAGTACACATACCAGTACGCGTACTTGCGTAAAGTATAGGTCCGGAAATTTCTGCTAGGATTTGGAAGTGTACTTAAGTATGCGTACGCGTTCGCATACTGGCAAACCCAAACCCAGACCGGCTACTTAGGTATGCGTACCCGTATGCATACTTGAGTGGTTAAAGTTCTAAAATCGGTTGGCTCATGAACTAATACATTTATATAATAAGGAATGGATTCTTTGCAAACCGTGGCTATAATGTTCATGAATTTATTCGAGTGAACCAAACCGAATTTGCTTCAATTGCGTTCTTGTATACTTCTATGAGAATATAGCAATTGAACAACTCTTTAACTAGTTTTATTTGAGTCATTTGAACTAGTTATGGTTAAGATGAATAAGGTTGATATAAAGTGTTCATATAGCTAACCTTGGTTAACTACTGTTGAGCCAACATGGTGTACACGTTTAGGTACGGCTACTAAACCTAAATGAGGGTACATTTCATTTGTGTATAACAAGCTAAGTTTGATCTAACAGTTGAAAGATATTAGCTTGAATCTAATCAGGTTTTCATCTAACGGTGAATATTGAATGCTTTGTTACCAAGTTAACTTAGATTGCAAACCCTGGTTTGAAAACTATATAAAGGAGAACTCTAGCAACTAGGAAACCTAATCCCCACACCTCCTGTGTGATACTAGTTGTATAAGCTATAGTCGATTCTCCTTTAACCGTAGGTTTTTCACGAAACCCTATAAGTTAACGACTTAAAGACTTCATTGGGTTTGTGAAGCCAGACCCAACTATTTTCTCTGTAGTTGTGTACTCTGATCTTACTTCTTCTATCGTGTTTGAGTACCATATTCTCTAAGATTTGCTCGAGATTATATCTCTGATAGGTAAGATTAAAAGTAGTCACAAACATCTTCGTCTCATCGTTTGTGATTCCACAATATCTTGTTTCGATACCATACAATTAAGATTATTGCGAGATTATTGATAATACTAGGTTTTTCTTCGGAATATAAGTCTGGTTTATCAATTGGTTATTGGGCACCTTGATTTATCAAAATATGGAACAAAACTCGTAAGTATTTCTGTGGGAGACAGATTTATCTATTCCAATAGATTTTTCTGTGTGAGACATATTTTTTTTATCAAGTCTTCGACTTTGGGTCGTAGCAACTCTTGGTTGTGGGTGAGATCAGCTAAGGGAATCAAGTGCGTAGTATCATGCTGGGATCAGAGACGTAAGGAGCACGACTGTACCTTGAATCAGTGTGAGATTGATTAGGATTCAACTACATTCCAGTCCGAAGTTCATTGGTAGTAGGCTAGTGTCTGTAGCGGCTTAATACAATGTGGTGTTCAAATCTGGACTAGGTCCCGGGGGTTTTCTGCATTTGCGGTTTTCCTCGTTAACAAAATTCTGATGTCTGTGTTATTTCTTTTCCGCATTATATTTTGTTATATAATTGAAATATCACAGGTTGTGCGTTGAATCGATCAATTGGTAAATCCAACCTTTGGTTGTTGATTGAAATTGATTGATCCTTGAACATTGGTCTTTGGTACCTTTCAAGTTATTTCTCTTATATTCAATCGGGCTCGCAAATTCCTATTTGCTGATTGCAGATTGAATTGAGAGAAAGAGATACAAAACTCTTTGATATACTTTTCTATAGATTGAGTATGACTGTCTAGTTGATTCTCTTGAAAGTATATTGGAGTTTGTCTATTCAGATTGCCAAACGAAATATTGGGTGTGGTTGTTAGACCCCCGCTTTTTCAACATGGATCTACATTCTTGGAATCGGTTATACCACACTTCCAAACAAGTTTATAATTGGTTGACTTGTATTCCAAGATAACTATGTGATTGATCAAATATCAAATCACATACATGGGTTCAATCAGTTCTACCAATCACTAGGATCGGTTATACCTCAATATGGAAATACTTGTGATCGGTCACATAAGTTACCAGGACCGATTACATCACTTACCAGGATCGGTTCCATATTCCCATGGTATTGCTTGTGATCGATCACACCAGTTACCAGGATCGGTTACACCAATTACCAAAACCGGTTACCAACTACAAGGATCGATTACACAACACTTTGTGATCGGTCACACCAATTACTAGGAACGGTTACACAAATTACTAGGATCAGTCATACAAATTAAAAATATCGATCATACCATTTCATGGTGATTACTTAGGATCGATTACACCAATTAATAAAAACTAGTCATACCAAATCATAAGTCAGGCATTGTGATTAGTATACCAAGATACATAACTTAGTTACGATTGGTTCTACCATCTCACACATATTTCTCATCCAAAGATTTGCAATGAATAGCCGAACCAATAAGCCTAATGATTTCCCTTTTCAATTCATAAAACAAGTTCATGAATGTACTTCCTTTAAACTAATGTAAAACATTGTTTGCTAGTGAAAAAGAGGGGATACAACAACCACACCCAATATTTCGCTTAGCAATCTGTCTGGACAAACTCCAATATACTTTCTAGAGAATCAACTAGACAGTCAGACTCAATCTAGATAAAAAGTATATCAAAGAGTTTATATCTCAATCTCTCGATTTGATATATACTCAAGTAAATAGAAATCTGCGAGTCTTTATCAAATACTAGAGAGATAACTTGGATGGTACCAAAGACCAATATCCAAGTGTCAATCAATTTAAATCAACAACCAAAAGGTCGGATATTCTAATTAACTGAACAACGCACAACCTGTGATATTTCAATTATATACAAAATATAATGCGGAAAATAAATAACACAGACACCATAATTTTGTTAATGAGGAAACCGCAAATGCAGAAAAACCCCGGGACCTAGTCCAGATTGAACACACACTGTATTAAGCCGCTACAGACACTAGCCTACTCCAAATTAACTTCGTTCTGGACTGTAGTTGAACCACAATCAATCTTACACTGATCCAAGGTACAGTTATGCTCCTACGTCTCTGATCCCAGCAGGATGCTACGTACTTGATTCCCTTAGCTGATCTCACCCACAACTAAGAGTTGCTACGACCCAAAGTCGAAGACTTTAATAAACAAATTTGTATCACACAGAAAAGTCTACGGTAATTGATAAATCCGTCTCCCACGAATATACCTACGAGTTTTGTTCCGTCTTTTGATAAATCAAGGTGAACAGGAACCAATTGATAAACCGGACTTATATTCCCTAAGAACAGCCTAGTATTATCAATCACCTCACAAAATAATCTTAATCGACGCCGCGAAAAGATATTGTGGAATCACAAACGATGAGACGAAGTGTTTGTGATTATTTTTCTATATTGCCTATCGGAGATATAAATCTCAAGCCAATTATTACAATTGTACTCGTAACGATAGAAGATGCAAGATCAGATCACACAACTACAAGAAAAGTAGTATCGCTCTGGCTTCACAATCCCAATGAAGAATTTAAGTCGTTAACTTGGTTTTAGAAAAAGAAACCAAAGGTTAAAGGAGAATCGACTCTAGCTATGCAACTATTATCACACGTAAGGTGTGGGGATTAGGTTTCCCAGTTGCTAGAGTTCTCCTTTATATAATATTTCAAATCAGGGTTTGCAATCAATGTTAGCTTGTAACAAAGCATTCAATATTCACCGTTAGATGAAAACCTGATTAGATTCAAGCTAATATTTCTCAACCGTTGGATCGAAAACTTAGCTTGTTACACATAAATGAAATGTCCAATTTTGGGTTTATGTAGCTGTTCCCAAATATTAACATTTGTTGGTTCAACAATAATTAACCAAATGGTTATCCATATGATCACTTTCATATCCACCATATTCTTCTTCATTATAACTAGTTCAAATGACTCAAATGAACTAGTTAGAGAGTTGTTCAATTGCTTAGATCTTATGTAACTACACAAGACACAATCGAAGCAAAAACGGTTTGATTCACTCGAATCGGTTCATGAACTTTATAGCCACGGTTTGCAAAAGCATTTCTTAGTTTATATAAACATGAGTTCAAGAACAACCGTTTTTAGATATAACCTTCTCAAGTTCGCGGACTGGGTTCGCGGACTTAAGCTCACGGAAGGAGTTCACAAACTCCAGCAGAAATTCTCGGGTCGACATCTTCTGTCAGTTCGCGGACTGAGTTAACAGATTGAGTTCGTGGACTTGGCTCACGCCACATTCCGTTTCTCTTGATCAACAAAGTTCGCAAACTTTGGTTCAAGGAATAAGGACTTATGCATATATGTGTTTCCACAACAATGCTTATATCCTACCAATGGTTATGTAATCTAAACTCTCATTTCAATCATTGAAACATTCTCAGAGGACGTTATATAGCCGTTATTCACAGACCATTTTTCGTCAGAGCAATTTCCAAAGTGATTGAAACATAACATGACATTCGTCACTAGGTAAAGATGAATTTGGCTAAAGCGAAAGCTTACCAACATATATTTCGAGAAATAGATAGGCGAGTTACACTCGGCTCGAAATAGAGTCTATATATCAAAACGACTTTTGTCTCAAGAAGAGGAGATAGAGTAGATAGAATTTTGAGTGACAGATAAGTTCAAGTATCCACATACCTTTTAGTCGATGAAGATCCACCAGTTCCTTGAGTAGCCCTTCGTCTTGTATGATGATTGCCATGGAGTCTTGAGCTCAACTACACTTTCTATCCTAGTCTGAGACCTTTATCTATGTAGGCTAGAAATCAAAAATTATAGTTTTGATCACTAACATTGACAAACATGCTTGAGATAGCAACGCATGCGAGTTCGACCGAGCAATGCTCTAACAATCTCCCCCTTTGTCAATTTTAGTGACAAAACTATTAATACATATGGAATACAATAAATAAATAAATTAACTTTTGTAGCTCCTATTCCACATGTCTAAACTTCAACATTACTCAAAATCTTCGTCACTTCCAAGTACTCCAATGATCCCAAATGTTGTAAGTTTATCATCATCGTTGTTGAAAATCCCTAGTTATAACAACAAGAAAACAATAGTTCTCAATCATTGTTATACAGTGTCATAGTATCATTACACAGCGTCAAAGTCCAATTGTATCACAACTTCAACAACAATACTATGGTGATATGTATCACTCCCCCTTAGTCAATACTCCATCTCACACGGAAACCACTCCCCCTTACATAATAATCCGAAAACCATATGTATTTGTAGTGTGAACTACATATTAATTCTCCCCCTTTTTTTCAATAAAATTGGCAAAGGTACAAGAACGAGATCCTAATGAAATTTCCGAAAGAGACATTTCTTGACCAAAAGAAAGCAAAAGCATATCATCTTATTTAGATGCAATCATAAAGCCGAAGCTAAATGCATTCATCAAGGAGTTTTTAAAGATACAAGATAACCCCTAAAGTATTCTACATCCGCACTCCCCACAAAGATTTGGCAATTAAGCACAAGTTCAAAAGAACTCTCCCCCATAAAATGTTATTCCCGAAAGAACAACAAGAGCGACCTTAATTTCGAAAGAAAAGGAGGATTTCTTTGGACATAACAAATCACATACAAGTATGAATTTGAATCCAAAATACTCAATTAAATTTACCACAAGAGAACCCATGATTAATTTAATCGAACATGCTCAATATAAGTGAACTTATGGAGATTCAAAAATATATAATTAGATTAATCATAAGAGAACCCATAATTAATCTAATCGAAATACACAACCAAACTAATTACAAAAGTAATCAATCTAATTGGTCATGCTTGACATAAGAAAACTTATGGAGCAACAACTAAATAACCAAACAAGATGATTAATTTAGTTGAATATGCTCGACATAAAGTACCTCATGGAACAACAACATAGCTAATCATAAAAATAATCAACTTGGTCGTTCAATGCTCAACATAAGGATTCATTCTATTTTCCATCTGTTAGAGCATAGCTCGGTCAACCTCGCATGCGTTGTTATCTCAAGCATGTTTGTCAATGTTAGTGATCAAAACTATAAGTCTTGATTTCTAGCCTACATATCTAAGTCTCGGACTAGGATAGAAAAGTGTAGTTGAGCTCAAGGACTTCATGGCGATTCATCATACAACGACGAAGATCTCTACAAGGAACCGTGGAACTTCATCAACAAAAAGGTATGTGGAGACTTGAACTTATCTATCACTCAAAAGTCTATATCTTCTATCTCCTACTTCTTATGAGACAAAATTCGTATAATATATAGACTAGATCATACACATTTGATATTTCGAGCTGAGCATTAATTGCTTATCTTTTATCTCGAAATCGTGTGTTGGTAAAGCGTTTCGCTTTGATCAAGTTTATCTTCACCTAGTGACGAAAGTCATGAAAAGTTTCAATCACTTTGAGAATTGCTCTGACGTGAATCGGTCTATGAATAACGGCTACATATCGTCCTCTGAGAATGTTTCAACGATTGAAATAAGAGTTTAGATTACATAACCATGTATTCCTTGAACCGAAGTTTTCGAACTTTGTTGATCAAGAGAAATCAGAAGGATTGTGGAATTGGCTTTCCAAGTCCGCGAACTGTCGGGAGTTCTCGACCGAGAATTTCTGCTGGATTTTCCAAAACTCGTTTGTGTGCGAAGTCCGCGAACTGGCGGAAGTTCTCTTTTCAAGAATTTCTGCTGAGTTTGGAAAACTCAACCGATTAACTTAAGTCCGCGAACTTGTTTGTGAACTTAAGAGGTTATGATCTAAAGATGTGCTCTGAACATGAAACATTAAATTACTAAGGAATGCTTTATGCAAACCGTGGCTATAATGTTCATGAGCCGATTCAATCGAATCGAATCATCTTTGTTTCAACTGTGTCTTGTGTAGTTACATAAGATCTCATAGCAATTGAACAACTCTTTAACTAGTTCATTTGAGTCAATTGAACTAGTTATGGTGAAGAAGAACAAGGTTAATATGAAATTCTCATATGGTTAACCTTTTGGGTTACTATGTTGAACCAACATACACGTACACGTTTGGGCATGGTTTTCACGAACCCAGTAAACGTCTACCCAAGTGTGTGTGACAAGCTAAGTTTTCGATCTAACGGTTGAGAAATATTATCTTGAATCTAAATCAGGTTTTCATCTAACGGTGAATATGGATTGCTTTGTAACTAAGGAAAAACCCTGATTTGAAGGCTATATAAAGGAGACATCTAGCATTGTGCAAAACTAATCCCCACACATCTGTGTGCTACTAGTGCGCCCGCTAGAGTCGATCTCCATTAACCTTTGATTTCCTTCTCTAGAATCAGGTTAACAACTTAAAGACTTCATTGGGATTGTGAAGCCAGACCGATACTACTTTATTGTAGTTGTGTGATCTGATCTTGCATCTTATATCGTACGAGTACAATCGATTGATTGACTTGAGATCGTGAGAGTTCTCCGATAGGCAATATAAAGAAGTCACAAACATCTTCGTCTCACTGTTTATGATTCCTCGACAATCCGCTTGTGTAGTCAGGAAGGATTGTAGAGAGGTGATTGATTAATCTAGGTTGTTCTTCGGGAATATAAGACCGGATTATCAATTGGTTCCTGTTCACCTTGATTTCATATCAAAAGACGGAACAAAACCTAGGGTTTATCTGTGAGAGACAGATTTATCCTTTTATAGACCTTTATGTGTGAGACAGATCTGTTTATTATCAAGTCTGTGATTTTGGGTTACAACAACTCTTGGTTGTGGGTGAGATCATCTAAGGGAATCAAGGGCGCAGTATCCTGCTGGGATCATAGGCGTAGGATTACAACTGTACCTTGGATCGGTGGGAGACTGATTGGGGTTCAACTATAGTCCAGTCCGAAGTTAGTTTGCAGTAGGCTAATGTCTGTAGCGGCTTAATACAGTGTGTAGTCAATCTGGACTAGGTTCCGGGGTTTTTCTGCATTTGCGGTTTCCTCGTTAACAAAATTTCTGGTGTTTGTGTTATTTCTTTTCCGCATTATATTTTATATAATTGAAATAATACAGGTTGTGCGTTAAGATCATCAACTTCTCTAATCCAACCTTTGGTTGTTGATTGTAGTTGATTGATCCTTGGACTTTGGTCTTTGGTACCGTCCAAGTTATTTCTCTTTGATAAAGACTTGCAGATTTCTATTTGCTTGAGTAAAGATCAAATTGAGAAATTGAGATAATAACTCCTTGAGATACTTTTATCTAGATTGAGTCTGACTGTCTAGTTGATTCTCTAGCAAAGTATTTCGGAGTTAGTCCATACAGATTGCTAATCGACTTATTGGGTGGTGTTGTTAGACCCCCGTTTTTTCACCATCACTATTCGCATAACGACATTCAATAGACATAATCGTTGCAAACAAAATATTTTAACCTATTTTCCATCAATAATTGACATAATAGGCTTAACTTTTGTATTTGTCAAAAGTCTATTCATTCTTTTATTAATACATGCATATCGACATACGAAAGACTTTACTTTTGACAAGGTATGGGAAAATCATAGTTCACGGACGTAAACACACATATCCCATAAAAATATTGCAATATATAAAACCATAAAGATTAATACTGCAAAAATCATCTTCCAAACAAATTTAGAATTTAAACCAATAAATATAAAAACATGAAGATGAAAACGTTGGACATAGCTATGTGAAATCAAAATAATGGCTATTCCAAACTCTAGTAATCCTTCTCAAAAACAAGAATAAATTCTCATAAGAAGTTTCCTAGGCATCAAGATTAACTCGTAATGCACATATAAGATAATTTTTCCTTAGAGGGTGGAATCAATCTTTTTCTCCTGGATTTACACCAAGAGTAGCTACCAAAGGCGTATAAAAATATTTTCTTAACAAAGAAGAACATACAAAGTCATTAACGACCATGCACTACAGTTCACATAAGATGATTGAACATTCAAGAATCCCATAGTAATGCATACTACTGTCCGTCCTTGAACTTCCTTCTTTGTGACTTACCAACAACATTCTTGTAAAAGCTACAATGAGCTTAGAAGAGTAGTACTCCAAGAATACAAGTGCCCAAGTCCAAGAGAAGTGGAACAAGTTCAGCGAAACGGAGCAAAACACTCAAAAACAATAGATAGGACAAATACCAATCTTAACTCATCCAAATTCAGAAATTCTCATCTCCAATTTGAAGAGAAATCAAAGAGGAAGAGAATATAAAAAGAATAAGGTCATTCCGAGTTCGGACGAAGAAATTACGGACAAAACAAATTTACTGAATATCGACGTCTACATGCAAGTATGCATACGGGTTTACAAACGAATTTTCATGACTTGGAGCAGTTTGCAAACTGGGAATGCGAACTTAAACCCCTGGATTTTGATTTTAAATGATGGTATGCATACTTGGTATGTGTACCATGAAGTTCAAACATCCCGAACTATTATTTTCAAACCTAAACATTTAAAAACCTTAAACACAGATCAAGTTAGGTAGAAAAGAACGATAAGAAAAGTATGTGAATCATTATAAGTTCTCTAAGCAAATAAAAACAACAATATTTCTCAAGTTTATAGACATACCTTTTTAGATGAATCCCGTTGAATTCTACAGACTTACCAGACATAATCTGTGCGCCCCAATTTTCGTGCTTCCCTCGCCGTATACATAATAGGGCATTCCTTGGTGAGGATACACTTACAACACACTCAAGTTGTGTTGGGGTGAACAATGTCTTGCTCACCACAAGTGACTTTTGGATTACTATTAAAGAGATCGCTTTTAGAACCTTTCACATCCAAATCCATCTTCCCAAAGAACTCTTTAAGTTCCAGCATCATGGATACTGCTTCTCCATAATCATGGAACTTTCTGGGGGATCATTCCTTTTCACACTCAAAACATCATTGACTTTCTTTGGTATCCACTTTTGAGTGCGTTT
This sequence comes from Papaver somniferum, assembly GCF_003573695.1. Taxonomy (NCBI): domain Eukaryota; kingdom Viridiplantae; phylum Streptophyta; class Magnoliopsida; order Ranunculales; family Papaveraceae; genus Papaver; species Papaver somniferum. The sequence goes on from NC_039366.1 coordinate 45,938,161, forward strand.
AGGAACGACCAAAACCTTCTTCCCATTATTCTCTTCAAGATTTTCCGGAAGAGAATTGGATTGACTATTCTTTTGCAAGTTAGTCTTTCTCCAATTGGGAGCATCAGATCTTGTCTTCGTCTTTACGAAGTTATCCTTTTGATAACCATTACGATTTTGAAAAGGATTCGTATGACATTTATAGGCAAATCTAGGCTTATCACAGCACTGATTCCTTTGCCTAAAGGTTGGACAGTTACAACCTGTAACGTTAAGAGGATTAGTCTTCATATGATATTAGTTTCATAACTTCTTGTGATTCCCAAACAAGAACATCATGAAGTTTCTCATTCCTTATACGGAAACGAATCTCCTTTCCAGGTGACCTTTATTTCTGCAATAGTGGCAAACATAAGGAATGTTCTTACCTCGATCTGTATGTGCTGAATTTGGAGGTTGATATACTTTGCTCTTTTGAACCTTAACTGCCGGTGGAGGTATTTCACTTTTTCCATCAGTGGAAACCTTTTGTTGAGAAGAATCACTAGCCTTGAAAAATTTTACCTCTTTGCTAATACTTGGAGCATCTATTCCCTTATAGCCCAATCCTCGTGTATCACGATGATTTTTACTTGCTCCTAGCATAATGGTTAATTTTCTTGAAGTAGTATTGAACTTTTTCAAGTCATATTCCAACATCTTGATTTTATCAAGATCAGCAGCTAAATCAGCCTCAAGGCATTTTTCTCGAGTGAGGCAAGCACTTTCTCTGTCATCAAAACTAATTTGTTGAGAGTTAAACCTTGCTTCAGATTCTGCAAGTTTTTCTTCCAACAAAAAGTACTTTTGATAAAGATTACCACATTCAAGTGACTTCATACGTAGATTTTCCTCAGAATCCTTGAGGATCGATTCGTTAGAACGATTCGAAAAATAAACACCTGCGTAACATCTTCTCAATTTCTTGTTTTCTCGACAGAGAGGAGTCAGAAGAGGTGAGACATGAGAAGTTGTAATCTTCTTCCTATTCCACGAATCCAAAAACTTAACATACTCTGAGACTTCCTCATCAACATCTCTATCAATATCTGAATCACCTTCATCAGAAAGTTCATCCAACTGTTCTTCTAGGAGATTTTCCCAATCAACAGTTTTTACATCAAGAGAATGTTTAGATATTGACTTAGATCTGACAGTTCTCTCAAGCGAATCCAAGCTTTTAGAATCATCTGGTAGTTTCTGAACTGGTACGTTATTAGAGATAGACTCGTCCATAATCAGATCGCTACAAACACAGACTTATAAGGTCTTTAACGTGTTTGCCTGCTCTGATACCAATTGAAAAAGCAGGGGTACAACAACCACACCCAATATTTCGTTTAGCAATCTGTCTGGACAAATTCCAATATACTTTCTAGAGAATCAACTAGACGGTCAGACTCAATCTAGATAAAATGTATATCAAAGAGTTTATATCTCAATCTCTCGATTTTATATATACTCAAGCAAATATAAATCTGTGAGTCTTTATCAAATAGTAGAGAGATAACTTGAATGGTACCAAAGACCAATATCCAAGTGTCAATCAATTTAAATCAACAACCAAAAGGTCGGATATTCTAATTGACTGAAAAACGCACAACCTGTGATATTTCAATTATATAACAAAATATAATGCGGAAAAGAAATAACACAGACACCCGAATTTTGTTAACGAGGAAACCGCAAATGCAGAAAAACCCCGGGACCTAGTCCAGAATGAACACACACTATATTAAGCCGCTACAGACACTAGCCTACTCCAAATTAACTTCGGTATGGACTGTAGTTGAACCCAAATCAATCTTACACTGATCCAAGGTACAGTTATGCTCCTACATCTCTGATCCCAGCAGGATGCTACGTACTTAATTCCCTTAGCTGATCTCACCCACAACTAAGAGTTGCTACGACCCAAAGTCGAAGACTTTAATAAACAAATCTGTATCACACATAAAAGTCTACGATAATAGATAAATCCGTCTCCCACAAATATACCTACGAGTTTTGTTCCGTCTTTTGATAAATCAAGGTGAACAGGAACCAATTGATAATCAGACTTATATTCCCGAAGAACATCCTAGTATTATCAATCACCACACAATAATCTTAATCGACGCCACGAAAAAAGATATTGTGGAATCACAAACAATGAGACGAAGTGTTTGTGATTACTTTTCTATCTTGTCTATCGGAGATATAAATCTAAAGCCAATTATTACAATTGTACTCGTAACGATAGAAGATGAAAGATTAGATCACACAACTACAAGAAAAGTAGTATCGGTCTGGCTTCACAATCCCAATGAAGTCTTTAATTCATTGACCTGGTTTTAAATGAAGAAACCAAAGGTTAAAGGAGAATCGACTCTAGCTATGCAACTAGTATCACATGTAAGGTGTGGGGATTAGGTTTCCCAGTTGCTAGAGTTCTCCTTTATATAGTCTTTCAAATCAGGGTTTGCAATCAATTTTAGCTTGGTAACAAAGCATTCAATATTCACCGTTAGATGAAAACATGATTAGATTCAAGCTAATATTTCTCAACTGTTGGATCGAAAACTTAGCTTGTTACACACAAATGAAATGTCCAATTTTGGGTTTATGTAGCCGTTCTCAAACATTAACATTTGTTGGTTCAACAATAGTTAAATGGTTATTCATATGATCACTTTCATATTCACCATAACTAGTTCAAGTGACTCAAATGAACCAGTTAGAGAGTTGTTCAATTGCTTAGATCTTATGTAACTACACAAGACACAATCGAAGCAAAAACGGTTTGATTCACTTGAATCGGTTCATCCACTTTATAGCCACGGTTTGCAAAAGCATTCCTTAGTTTATATAAACATGAGTTCAAGAACAACCGTTTTTAGATATAACCTGCTCAAGTTCGCGGACTGGGTTCGTGGTCTTAAGCTCATGGAAGGAGTTCACAAACTCTAGCAGAAATTCTCGGGTCGAGAACTTCCGCCAGTTCGTAGACTGAGTTCGCGGACTTGGCTCACGCCACATTCCGTTTCTCTTGATCAACAAAGTTCTCAAACTTTGGTTCAAGGAATAAGGACTTATGCATATATGTGTTTCCACAACAATGCTTATATCCTACCAATGGTTATGTAATCTAAACTCCCATTTCAATCATTGAAACATTCTCAGAGGACGTTATATAGCCGTTATTCATAGACCATTTTTCGTCAGAGCAATTTCCAAAGTGATTGAAACATAACATGACATTCGTCACTAGGTAAAGATGAATTTGTCTAAAGTGAAAGCTTACCAACACATATTTCGAGAAATATATAGGCGAGTTACACTCGGCTCGAGATAGCAAATGTGTATAATGAAAGTCTATATGTCAAAACGACTTTTGTCTCAAGAAGAGGAGATAGAGTAGATATACTTTTGAGTGACAGGTAAGTTCAAGTCTCCACATACCTTTTAGTCGATGAAGATCCACCAGTTCCTTGAGTAGTCCTTCATCTTGTATGATGATTTCCATGGAGTCTTGTGCTCAACTACACTTTCTATCCTAGTCCGAGACCTTTAGCTATATAGGCTAGAAATCAAGACTTATAGTTTTCATCACTAACATTGACAAACATGCTTGAGATAGCAACGCATACGAGTTCGACCGAGCAATGCTCTAACAGATAGGATGAAATCTTCCCCATAACCCATTCGCATAATTATAACAATATATATAAGATTATGTCAATGTCATATCTACGAAGTTCAAAAGATAAGCGTTATACTTCGTAGTCTAATTTCCTAATACCATGATCATACAAATATGACCATGTCACATCACTAGAGTATTATACAATATGTACAGTATACACAGCTTTGCAATTATGTTTTCAATATAGCAAGACTTGAAAGATACGTTCGGAATGAAACAGTTTAATTCAATATTACTAATCTCAAGAGGAAGGATGATGTCGTCATTGTAGTTCGCTACTTCTTCACATTCTTTAGGTATTCGGAGTAATACTTGTATGTCTCAACATTCCTAGACTTTCTAGTCTAACCTAAACGAAGTTGACTCTAGTATATAATCAAGCGACTTTAGATGAGTTTTGACACACTAAAATTTGACAACCAAACATGACATACCAACGCTTGGTGAGTTCAACCGAGCCATGATCTAACAATCTCCCCCTTTGTCAATTTTAGTGACAAAACTCTTATTACATATGGATAAACAAATTACATAAGAATTCATTTTACATACGCTTGATTCCAAGTTTCAACAACACAATAACCTGCATATATTCAATCAATAAATGTCGTTGTTGACATTTGATTAACAAAAGCTTTTACTCCCCCTAAAGTTAAGCTAGGTAAATATTCAATCCGAACATCTTTTGTTATTCCCCTTTTTGTAGTCGGAATACTACAACAACAATATGATATGTTTCTCCCCCTTAGTCAATGCTTATTCCCTTTTTCGTTAGATGTAACGTTTAAGCACAATTGTCATTTCCTTAGTGATTGAAGATCACTTGTTTACTCCATATATTTCTCCCCCTTTTTGTCATAAAATGACAAAGGTTCGATCAAATAAAGGACAAACCGAAATGATCTTACAAATCTAAAAGACTTGTAAACAACCTACAAGTAATTTAGTTTTAATATGTTATCAAGGAAACAATTTCCCGAAGCAATTTTTCCTAAAAGTTTAACAAATCGACTAAGAAACTTAATTCCCTTGTTAAACCGATTACGTATATGCAATCGCTTATTTCGATAAGACCAAAATAAAGATCAGAATTTAACTTTATTTCTCTCACCAGGCTCTAATTATTCAGACAATAACTTAGACCTTTCTCTTTAGACAAGACAAACACTAGGTTTGTTAACCAGTTTTTCTTGTCAAGACATTCAATTAGACTTGAATAACCGAATCCTCCAATTTGATAAGTCTAACTAAGATCAGAATTAACTTAGTTTCTCTTATCCGGAATCGATTTGGACTAAACAAATGATCATGTATTTCGTTAAGTCATAAACAATACATACAAACCAAAATAAATTAACTTGCACAATTATTTTCTTAACCAGAAGCAATTACAAACATAGAAATTATAGCACCGTAATTGCACCTAATTTCGTTAAGCAAAAACACTTGATACCCAACAATAAAGAAGATACCAAACAATAATCCAAACAAATTGCCACAATTTTTCTTAACCGGAAACAATTGAACCATACACACACACACATCCATACACAATATAATAGAACATATCAATTGTACCGAAATTTTGTTAAGAAAAAGCAAAATATATGTAATATAAACAGGTTGTTCTTAAACAGGAAAACGATTAACTAACAAATTCGTTACCTCAAATTCCGCAGCCTCTTCTCCCCAGAAAGATATATCGCGCAAGTTCAGATAAGAACTCTCCCAGTGTATTGTCATCCTCTCGCAAGAACAAAATAACAACAACAAAAACAACCTTTACCAGAGAAAGGTTGAAACGGTTTTAACTAGTGTGTGCCAATAGCAAAAGTTGAAAACCCGAAACACATATGTTATGCTAAACACAACTCATGTAAACATAAATTGATTCAACATATTGTGACTTTTCACATATGAGTTTCAATCGGAACACCTTATGATCCTTTGATAAAGCCTACCAACATGGGCTAAAACTTAATCCCGCTAAATCAAAAAGCCACGAAAACCATAAGGGTCACAACATATGAGATCGAATATTAAGGTTAATGATAACCGAAATCAGACATCCCATAAACCGAAGACACATAGCAAAAATAACATTCATTCACAGGCTATTTAATCGGTAACTATCACAAGAAAAATTATAAAATAATTTTATTCATAAATAATGATAGTTTTATTCAAAAATAGACCTTATACAATAATTGAAATAAATCAAAACATTAATGTCTATTTTCTGTAAATAAGAATATAATCTTATTTTTTATGAGCAATTTAATTCATCATATCAGTACTAGAGGAAAGCAAGTTATTACTTTCGGTCGTGAGCTTGTGAATTTCTTCAAGAAGATAACCTTGTTGCTTGACCAGAATTTCTTGTAGCTATGATGTTTTCGTGAAGGACTCTGCAAGTACATGTAATTCTGTCTTTGATTGAACACAAAATTGTGTCAATATCTCAATATACTGATCTTTCTTCGGCATATTCTCGCTTTCCTTCTTACTAATCCAATCCCTCATTTTGAGTTTTCTCTTAGGTTTCTTAGCATCAAGAGACGGAGCAAACTTATTCTTAAAGAGATCTTTCAGATCAAGCACTTTTGCAAGAGAAGACATCGGATCCTGACTCATAGTTCGGACAAGGAATGACCAGAGAATGAGAGGGATCTTTTTATATTTTTCATACTTCTGAAAATATAATATTCCTATAAATACGAATATCTTAAAATATATTTTCAATTACTAGATTTTATTCCCATGATCTACACATAAGTGCCTTGATTTTTGCTTCCTCACACACATAATTGGCACACAAGGTGAGGATACTATCTAATACCGATTAGGTGGTATTAGTATGATATTTTCTCTCATCATGGGATTTAGAAAAAATAGGGTGTTCTTGATCTAGTAACGTATGATTCAAATATCTTCTCTTGTTACCTCGAATTAACGAAGTTTCCTGAGATTGGTTGGAATTGCATATGCACTCCTTAGCAATTCTTGTTCTTGAGACAGTTTTATACTTTGTCTTATTTTTCCCTTTACCATTAGATGACTTTCAACATTGGAAGACATGTCCATTTTTAAAATGGTTAAATCACTAATGGAGCAAGAGGAAATCAAATTAACAACTAGTGCAATATCAGCCGTTTCCTCATCTTCGGAATTATATGAATCAGAGGTCTCATCTAGAGTTACATCTAATGCCTTGCTTCCAGTGTATTTCCTAAGATTAGGAAAATCTTTAACCATATGAGCATAACCTTTACACTTAAAGCACTGTGGATGATACTCATCATCTGCTTCTTGATACTTTTTGTTCTTGATTGGAACTCGATCATGGGGCCGAGAAGACCGATGAACATCTTTCACAAATCTCTTATTTATTTTCTTTAAGAGATCTAGAAACTGCCTTGTGATCAGTGATAATGTTTGTTCTACATCATCATCAGAATCTTCTGCAATCAATTCATCAGAATCATCCAACAATCTAATTTTTTTTCCACATGAGCTTTTGGAAGTTTTTCAGCTTTGAAAGCGATTCGTTTAGCTTGAATTGATTGTGATTCATGATTGAAGATCTTTAACTTCCCAAAAAGTATGCTTCATGAGAGATTTGAAAGATCATTTGCTTCTATGATTGCATGCTTCTTAGGTTCGTATCTAGATGGAAATGACCTGAGAATTTTGCACATTATATCCTTTTCAGAAATAGTCTTTCCAAGAGAGAAAGAAGCATTTACTATCTCAAAGAGTTTAATATGAAACTCTTCAAAAGTATCATTGTCATCCATTCGAAGGTTTTCCCAATCAGATGTGAGAGTTTGAAGTCTAACTTCATTTTCTGATGTGTTTCCTTCGAATACGCTCTGAAGATTATTCCAAGCTTCCTGTGAAGTTTGGCATGTGGATACATGATGCTGGAGATCACGGCTTACAGCATGTATAATAGCATTCAAACCATCTGAATTCTGCTTTGCAAAAGCCTTTTCTTTGCCAGTATAATCCACTAAGCATTTAAACTCAGTTTCCGAACCTTCCACTTTCGGGCGATTATAACCATCGAAGACTAATAGCCAAGTATTAAAGTCTCGTGATTGAAGAAAGGATCTCATAGAAGATTTCCACCATAGATTGTTTTTTTCGTCAAATCTTGGCGATACGTTAACTGAAATCGATTCATGTGAACTCGAGTTCATTTCTTATAGGTTGGATCGCACCAAACACAGATTGTTAAATCTTTTCGTGTTTGTCTGCTCTGATACCAACTGAAAAGACGAGGGTACCCAAATGCACCACAATATTTTTGTTTCAACCTATAAGTCCTCTTACCGAGTGCGATCGTCTATGGACAAAGTCGAGACAATACAACAACTTCCGTATTCACACTTTGTGTGATTGCCAATGGATACGAGATCGAGACAATACGACTACCAAAGTGTGATACTTGATAATAGGTTTGGACTTAACCAAACTCTATAGGATCACTATCAAGTATATCGGAGTTAACGTAAAGTGCAATTTACTTTAAATTATATAAACAAATATAATTGCGGAAAACAAAAGTAAATCACACAACAAGATTTTGTTAACGAGGAAAACTGCAAGTGCAGAAAAACCCCGGGACCTAGTCCATGATTGAATACTCTCAGAATTGAGCCGCTATACAAAATCTACACCAACTTCGTATAGTTGAGACCAATCAACTACCCCTAGTTCACTTGGTTTCCTCAGTATCCCTGCGCTTCCGACTTCGAAGGTCACGCACCGGTACAATCGCTTTGGATCGTATTCCAAACAGTAAAGGAACAAGAAATCTGTTTGATAACAACTCTATTGATTCTTTCAAGATAAAGATATCTCAAATCATACGCAAAGTCTCTTCCGTTTAATCTAATAAAAATTTTTGCATGGTTAGATCAATCTATCCAATAACTACCAAAACAATTAAGTTTAGATTCGCAATCAATCAGTATAGATCTCAACGAGAAGCTATAAAGCGATGTCGATCTCACACAACTAATTAATCGAATAAATCCGATTCTAGTTGGATCCCAGTCGGTCAAGGTTTGTGCACACACAAAGATATGAGAACTAATAAGAAATATTCATCGTCTTCAAATCTTCTTTAATATTCAATAAAAACCTGCACAATACCACTTGAATCTCTTGTGGTCAATCACATACAGAACGAATTCCGTTAACAATGGATTCTCAGAAGATGTCTTTAGATCTAACAACAGTTCTAAAGATCCCGTGGATACTTCGATCTAGTTTGAGTGAATCTTATATCAGAAGAGAATATTCTCAAGAATAAACAAACTAGGTGCAATCAAAGTTTCAACAACCGTTAGTCAATCAAATCAATCGAAAACTAATAACACTGCAATTATCTAGTTTCCCACCAACGGTACTCGTAGAGCTTCTTGATCCCACAAAAGTCTTTACACGAGAGATTTCACCTAATTAGGTCGTAAGATCCCACATAAGTCTTTAAATGAGCGGTTGTAAGAGATTTCACCTTATTGGAAAACATGGCTCCGCCACTGTAAGTATGTAGCCTTGGAACGAATATAGTGGACTAAAGTGATGAGCTTGGTGCACTAAAGTGCTGGTCTTATAACTTTTTTTTACCCCCTACCTAATTGGAAAACATGGCTCCGCCACTGTAAGTATGTAGCCTCGAAACGAATATGGTGGACTAAAGTGCTGATCTTGGTGCACTAAAGTGCTGGTCTTAAAAGACTGGCGATAATTTTGATTTGGTCCACAACCAACTTGATGAAGTTTTCAGAAAAAAAAAGGGAGGGAGGGAGGGAGCCACAAACAGGTTTAGTCCACATGTGCTTTCGCCCGTAGAATAATTCTAAATTTACTTCGGCTTTTCATCGAAATCCCCACCGACACAAATAACAGATAAGCCCCACTCCTGCCCTTACTAATTCCAATGCATGGAATGCGATATGTTATCCATTCGATTCCCTTTCGGGATAAAAAACGGAGTTGTTTGCTACTAGAACTCATGCCTTATCGAGCATGTTATCCAGGTCCGGTCCTGCGTTTTTGGAGGCCTAAAGCCAAAGAAAATTTGGTGGCCCCTTGTTAAACATAAAACTTACAAATAAAAATATCTCAATTTTCTTTTGGTCCCTCACAAATCTATTCTTTTATTATTTAGCAAGTCTGTTTCTTTCATTTTCCACCATATATGGCATAAGTTTTACATGATAACCTTTTTCTTCTGTTTGAAATCTTAAAAGACATTTCCAGATTTGTGGCCTCCTTCTTTCTGTGGCCTCAATCGCCGCTTACTTCACTTATATGCAGTCGGTCCTGATTTTATCCTATTTTTAAATTGGTTTATTCGGCAGCAACAAATGCTAGTCACAATATGGGTTTCAAGGGAACAGATTTAATCGCTAGTCAAGCCGAAGTCAACGAGGGTACTATCGTGAAAAATTAAAGCCTCGAGCGTAGTTATCCGATCAAAAGACCCACCTATCATATTGATGAGTGCCAAATATTGTATATATTTATCCCTTTTTGTTGGCATTTTAACTCATCTTTTGCGCATTAATTCTACATTTTATCCCATATTCTGTATTTTCATTGTTTTCAAGAATAAATATTTTTATTAATTACTTTTGCATTTTTAGGTAATAAATAAAGTTCGGTGAGTCGCGGAGCGAAAAGAGCAGAAAAGTAGTGAAAAGCCGGGAGAAATCACGCAAGGAAGCCGCGAAGAATGGTGCGCACAACCTCATTTTCTACACACAAAAGCGCCTCCATTCTCAGCCATCAGATCAGTTCTCAGAAGCATCCAACGGTCGCTCCTTCATAGAGCATCAAAATCTGAAGTCTCTGCCAAGCACCATAGCGCTGAAATTCCAAGCCTTTAGATTAGATGGTAGTTGAATCCAACGGTCGCTCCCTTGCTGTGCATCAATGTTTGATATCCCCACCTTACACTACAGCACCGAACCTAATCTAGCACCGTTCGTTTCGTTGTATCCCTTCATCCGACGGTCGCTCCTCGCTTGCCTCCGCATCACCGTCCGATCTACCTACAATCTTCGCATCTCGCAGTTCAGAGTCACAGAACATCAAGACTCGGTGGATCCGCCTCACACCCTAGCAACCGAACCTATACCACCTACCCAAACACCCCCCTTCTCCCAAACAGTCGACCCTCTCCTCCATCACCTACCTCTGCAGAAACTCCACCAGCTCCGCCACCAACCTTCTTCACCCTCACTGCCACCACCACACCTCCACCATCATCACCCTATCACCCAACAACCAAAACCCATCTCCCCCCTAGCCCTCTAGTTCCCTATTTTCTCATTTTTTCACGCTTCTCTGCCTGAAACCCTAGGCGTGAAAAACTGATAAATTAGGTAACCTAGAGTTGCAATTGGCGCATGAGAAGAGGTCAGGAAGCAATTACAAAGCATGGGTCGACGATTTCAAGGATCAATTTCAAAGAAATTAGGTAAACCTAATTCAACTGATTTTTGGGGAAGAACCCTAATTTTGTAATTTAGGGAAATTGTGTTGTGGACTATAAATAGGAACTATGGGTGTGTTGTAAAAACCATGCTTGGAATATCCAGCATCCAGGACTTTCATGTCCTGTTAATTTTCAGTTTCAGCTCAGTTCATGTTTCAGTTCAATTTCAGTTAAATGTGTATGTTTTAATTTCTTGCTTTGTCACTGTTAAATGTGCTTATGTTATGTTCTGTTAATGTTATGTGCTTGTTTAATTTCATGTTTGATTTCCAATTCATTCCTGTTACATTTGTCCTGTTAACATGTGTTGTTGCTCACTGCCATGTAATGTTTGTGTAATGTTGTGTTTAATTTGCTGTCACAATTGATGGAATGCTAGGCTAGGTATCTGTGAAGCTTTGAACTAATTGTGCAATGGAAGAAATCAGTGTTCATAGCAAGCTGATTTTCTTGCCATTCCTTGTGTATGCTTAGGTTGCAGTGTTGATTGAGCTTTGGGAGAAACTAGTGCTCATAGCAAGCTAGTTCTCTTCCCATTCTTTTAGTATACCTCCTGAATGCCTTAGTCTAGCCTTGCTTCATTTCAGTTTCTTTATCACCCCTGCCCTTGGCTTAGGCCTTGGTTCATCTTGCACTGTTTTATGCTTGTAGTTGCTTTGTTCTTTGTTTCTGTCACTGTTTTACTTCCATGTTTATTTGCTGATTTATTTCTGTTGCTGCTACTCCTTTTCCTGTTAACTGTTTTTCCTTCTTCTTGGCCTTGTGCTGTTGTGCACTGCTTGTGCAGCTGCTACATTGCCTTCTCTGCAACTCTGCTGCTTTCTTTCTTTCACTGCATTGCACTGCTGCTTTGCATTGTTTGCTTTCCCCTGCTGTTGCTGCTGTTTTCTCCAGCTTTGCTGCTGCAGTACTGCTGCTTTCCTTCTTCTTTGCCTTGTGCTGCTGCTGCTGCAACTGAGCTTGGCTCACAGCAATCCCAAAAGCCCAAGCTCAGTTCTAAGCCCACTGTCCATTGTTTGTACAAACTAAAGCCCATTTCATTAAGGCCCAGCCACAGTTTAGGTTAAGGCTCAAAGCCCAATTCAGTCAACTGTGGGCTTAATCAAAAGCCTAATTCAGAGACCAAAAGCCTGAACTCAATAAAAGGCCCAAAGCCTAGTGCACTTCAAGACCAACTGAGCCCAAGCTCAGTTCATTTCATTGTTAAAAACAAACCCATTAGACCCAATTTACTCAAAGGAGAATCAAAGCCCAACAATAGCAATTTAGGAACCCAAATAGCTAAAACACTTCCAAAACACACCCGATCTCTGTGGATCGACCCTTACTTGCACGAGCTACAACCGACGACCGTGCACTTGCGGTATTACTGTAGGCCCCCGTTTTCATTGCGCTTCATTTTTATACATATCTCCGGGCCCACCAAGTTTTTGGCGCCGCTGCCGGGGACTCGGTTAGCGGCGCTGTTGTTGTTTCTTTTTTGAATTTTGGTTTTTTCTTTGTTCTACCTTAGTTTGCTTGTTTTCTGCTTGTTTCCTGTTTTCTGTCTTGTTTTTGCTTCACTACCTTGCACTGCTGCAAGTGCTTGTTTGCTGCTGTTGGTGTGCAAGTGCTTGTTTGCTGCTGCTTGTTTTCTGCTGTTGGTGTGCACTACCTTGCACTGCTGCAAGTGCAAGTGCTGCTGCTGTGCTGCTGCAAGTGTTGCTGAAGCTGCTGTGAAGCTGCTGCTGTGAAGCTGCAGTTTCTGCTGGTGCTATTGCTGTGCAGCTGCTGCCAAAGCCAAAGCCAAAGCCTGCTTTCTCTGCTGCTGGGCTTGTGCCAACTCTCTGCTGCTGGACTTGTGCCAACTCTCTGCTGCTGGGCTCTGAACCAATTAAGCTGGGCTTGAACCAACTGAGCTGGGCTTCGCTGCAGATTCTGCTGGGCTCTGCTCCACCTTTGCTGCTGGGCTTGAACCAACTGAGCTGCTTAGGACGATCCTAAAGCCCAACTGGGCCTGTGCAACTAAAAAGGGATAAAAAGCCCAAATTTGGGCTCCCTCCAAAATCAAGTAAGCCTAACCCATGAGCTAACCCAACTGGGCCTCATTAAATTTATCTGGGCTTGTATTTAAGTGTTTATATTTGGGCCTGTAATAATTTTATTTTTCTTTTTCTTTATTTTCTATTTGGGCTTGTAATAATTTTTATTTTTCTTTTATATGCTTGTAATTATTTGTTTGTTATTTTTCTTTTCTTTTGTGGGCTTGCATTTTATTTTGGACTATAGGTTTATACCCCAATCATTGGGCTCCTAACCTTACAAAAAAAAAAAAAAAAATATATATATATTTTACTTGCTCCCAAATTCAAAAACCAAATTTTATTCTGCTCCCACATTAAAAACCAAAATTTTTCTTTTTCCCATTAAAACCAAATGTCTCCCGCCAAAACCAAATTTTTCCCAACAAAACCAAATTTTTCCAAAAAGTCCAATCCCTTAAAAACCAAATTTTGAGCTTTGTAAACTCTTTACTTAGCCTTTGAGCCCAGTCATGTCTAGATCTTGGTCTACAGTTGGGGAATACAACAAATCCCTTAGAGAACTTGCGTGTGGACATACTTCACGTTATGAACCTCCCATAGACCATGATGTCAATAGTCATAGGAATTATTATGGACATTTTCAAAGTCCCGAGCCTCAATACTTGAACCCTAATGACTATTCACACATGCATCATTCGCCACAACGTGAAAATGAACATTTTGCTAATACCTCACTCACACAATCATCTCTTGTGGATCAATTAGAAGCTCGAATCGCAGCTTTAGAAATGCAATCACATGAGGAATCTGTCACACCTAATTTTCTTAGGCAACCTGAAATCTATGCATGTCCCGCATGTGGTAGTTTAGACCACCCTGTTGAGAATTGTCATATTTTGCATAATTTTAGGCAATCTAGAGAAAATCCAAGGTATGAAATGCCCATAAATTGTGAGAATGGTAGTCATTGGGAACATAATCAATCCTTTGAGGGTTGCGATCAATCTTTTATAAACCCTAATGACCATGCACACATGTACCAATCACCACAATTTGAACATGAAGAATTTTGTACTCCCATGAATTTAGACTCCACCACAGAAGCTTTCAGACTCAGTGAGCAAAACTTCGATAGATCTACATCACGAATTCAGGCATATTTAGATCAGATTTTGCTTCACCTACAAAAGGAGGAAATTCATGAGGAAATGTATGTTGTCCCTAATGAAGTGTCTAGTCCCATTCATGTAAATGATGTTGAATATGAACCTAATTTAGAGGAACATGAATCGACTAATGACACCACCACTGTTAATGAGGACCAATATGCATGCTACCATGATGATGATTATGATGATTATGATGATATGTTAGAAGAACATGAAAATACTGTGGAACCTGTTGGTTCAATAACATATGGCTTCTCGCCCTCGACCTTCATGAATGTTGTTTTTTCTAATACTCATTGTAATTCATATGATTTTGATATTGACATGGGATTCGTACAATTATTCTGTGAAGATGAACACGACATAGGAATAGTTGAATCTTCTGTAGACACTAATATGCATGAAAATATATTTGATGTGTCTGATTCTCTACCTAGGTCACATTGTGATATTTCTCCTGATTTGCCAATGCATGAGAATGAATCTGTTGATGATGTTGATGACTCTGATTGTGATCTTGCCAATTTGTTTGATGATTGTGAGCATGTTGTGACACTTGTAGAAGACTTAGGAGATGTTGATGTGATTAGTAATGATGTGCCTATCCTCCTACATGAGTCACAATCTGATGGCCTTCCACCCAACCTAGATTTGGTTTGTACCAATATTGTAAAACCAATTTTTCTGAGAATGCCCAACCTAGGTTTGGAACTGTGTGCTTCCCAAGTCCTCTTGGACTATTTTGCTTCTAAGTATAATACATCTGAGGAACCACAGTTGGAATTAGCATGTTTGCCCGTCCCTAGCACAGTTCATTTCGAGCTAGACCTTTTGCATGATGAACCCCCGAAACTGCGCGATTTTGTTTTCAAAATTATATCTTCTGTAAAATCCAGGTTTGGGGGTAGCTCATTTTGTTTCACAGTTTCACTTGCGTTTCTTTCCTATTATTATTTGAAGTTGTTGAAACCTCTACACTTTGTCTTTTGGGTTGATCCTCAACTCTTTAGACTTTTGGTGTATGGTGAATTTTTTGTATATAATCCAGTAGATAAAATCTCTTAAAAAAACTTTTTTTTTCCATTTGTATATACTTTGCTAATCCAATATGATCTCGGCTGAAATATGTTGGATTGTTTGCCTTGAATAACGGAGTTTTAATTCTGCTTTCGCCGAAATCGGGTATTCTCTCTCCTTTTACTCTACTCAGCATGTTCCTCTTCATATATTGTTTTATAATTCTTTCCATGTTTTGAAACATTGAGGACAATGTTTAGTTTAGGTTTGGGGGTATAGAGTAGATACCATGATAATTTGCTATAATTGAAAACGAACTCCTTCTTCTTTTTGAAAAATTCCAAAAAAATTAAAAAAATCAAAATTCAAAAAAAAAATTAAAAAAAAAAATGAAAAATCATAAAAATGGAGCTCATTTACCTTGAAATGTTGACTCTTGTGCAAATATGTATTTTTATTAGGAGTCTTAGTCTAGATATTTAGGCACCCTGATTCTAGCACAATTCACATAGTGATAAGAAATTTGCACGCGCACGATCTACCAATACATGTATGGCCTCGATCTTCAAGGTGTTTGATAGGAAGTTACGATTGCCAATCACTTTAGAATACTGAACGAAACTTGACTAGCTTGTTCTTTGGTTGGTTGGGATAGAAGGTGGAGGTTACATTAAGAAAAACAACCATCGAATTTAACTGGGTGCATCAAAAAGGGCTACCTCTTGCAAAGTGTCATGTAATCTTTTGTTTCTTGTTGTTATGTATCAAATGTGTTTCCTTCATCAAAAAAAAAAAAAAAAAAAAAAATATATAAATATATCAGAAAAAAAAAAAAAAAAAAAAAAATCAAGTATTTATCATTCCATTCTCTCTCTCTGTTCCAAAAATAAAAGAGAATAGTCAATGTAAATAAGAGTCATGTAAATAGTCATCTTTTGTGTTTTTGTGTTGTAAGCAAGGAGGGTGTATGCCATTGATGTACAACGCGAGTAATTGTGAAATACCTCCAACTCATTCACAATTCTCGTAAAGTCCGGACAGCTAGCTAGATTTCGACCTCAGTTCTTAGCCTGAGAAACTATCTCTTGGTGATTAGTAGTCATAACTTCAGATCTTTCTTTACACATGTGTAGATACACTTTACACTCTTATCACATGTCTTTTTTTTTGTTATCAGTGCTAGGATTGTGCCTTCGATAGCTAGATTGACATCTCCATTTTGCTGTGAGCTTAAACTGTTTTGCACATGTCACATTTGATGGAATCTGAGCTTATATTTTGACCTAGAACTTTGTAGGTACGTTCTAAGCAAACCTTCACGAGACTTAACTCGTCCACTAGGGACACTTAGTGGTTTAAAAGGCTTAGTGCATACGCTAAATGCATTCGAGAGACCAGCGACAGTGGTATAGTTAGGATTTCCTTAGTTTTGTTTTACTTGAGGACAAGTAAAATTCAGGTTTGGGGGTATTTGATGAGTGCTAAAAAGTGCATATTTCTATATATTTTTCTTGGCATTTAACTCATCTTTTGTGCATTAATTCTACATTTTATCCCATATTCTGTATTTTCATTGTTTTCAAGAATAAATATTTTTCTTACTTAATTTTGCATTTTTAGGTAATAAATAAAGATTGGATGAGTTGCGGAGCAAAAAGAGCAGAAAAGTAGTGAAAAGCCAGGAGGAATTACGCAAGGAAGCCGCGAAGAGTGATGTGCGGAAGACCAAAAAGCTAGGAATGGGCTCAAGAAGGAAGAATTGTTCTTAAAGAAGATATGGGCTTGGCATACCCAAGGCCCAAATCCTCACCCAAACCCATTTTCTATATCCAAGCCCGTCTCGGATTTCAGCCGTCAGATCGAAGCATTTCAGCATCCTACGGTCGCTCCTATGCCTGTGCATCAAATCCCGATGATTCCGCTCAACACTACAACACCTAACCTAATCTCGCACCGTAGACTTCGTTGTATTTTACATCCTACGGTCGATACAAGCTGCTTCTTTCTTAGCCGTCCGATCCACCTACCATCTCCATATCCAGCGGTTTCAGCTCGCGGTACACCCATCTTGATACACCCGCTCAACACCTTAGCCATCGAACCCTATACCCATCGCCAAACATCCCCTTCCCCTTCTTCCATCGACCTCTCCTCCTCCATACCCTCTGCAGAAACACCCATACCGCCACCATCACCTTCACCTGCTACTTCCATACCTGCCACAGCCACCAAACGTCGCCATATCTACCACCATCACCTACCCTCCCTTTTTCCCCCTCTCTCTAGCCCCTTATTTCACTGATTTCTCACCATTCCTTTCTCTGAAACCCTAGGTGAGAAATCAGTAAAATAAGTGAGTCTATAGACGAATTCGAAGCGTGCAGGAAGGCTAGAAGGAGATGTAGCAACGTGGGTCGAAGTCAGAAACAACTTTCATCATGATTGGTGAGATGAATTTAAAACCCTAGTTTTACTGTTTTTGGGGGAAATTTAGGGATTTGGTTTGTAAACCCTAATTGGGTGTCCTGGGTATAAATAGGGGATATGTATTATGTGTAGAAGGTGTTCTTGGGTTAGCCAAGTTAACCCCCAATTTGGGTCTGAGTAGGTTTAATTTTAATGTCCTGTTAATTTCAGTTTAATTCCAATTTTAATTTCAGTTCAATGTTTTAGTTCAACTTCAATTCCAGTTGTTAATTAGTTTCAATATGTTCTAACTTCATATGCTAAGGCTTAGATGAAGCTCTTGAATTGTATGCTAGGATAATCCATGATCATGTTAACTGTTCTTGTAGTGCTTAAATTTAATAGGACTGATAATATCTACTTGAGTGAATGCATCTGTGATCAGTTATGCTGTAAGAAGACAACTGATTCTAGGGGTGAAAGAATGATGGTAGCTAAGAATTCAGTCCATTTGAAGGACTGTGTTTAACTGTCTTAGGGTGATAGATAGCTTCTTGAACAACAAGCCTGTGATCAGCTGTGCTGTAAGAAGACAGCTGATGCTAGGGGCAAGTGAGTAAAGATTAGCCAAGAAAATCATCCATTATGATCTTCCCTGAAATGAAACAAGAACAATGATTTGATTAGGCACTGCCTTAGCTTAGGATCAAGTAGTGGATTCAAAGGCCCTTGCATGCTACTGTTTACTGCCTCCATTCAGCTCCATTTTAGCTTAGAAAACTTCAATAGCCCCCTCCAAGTCCCTGTGGACAAACCCTTTCTTCCCATCACTAGCTACAACTGACCCTGTGCACTTGCAGGTCAGTTTGTAGGTTTCTTTCAAAACCCACCAAGTTTTTGGCGCCGCTGCCGGGGATTGGTGCTGTGTTTTATCTGTGTTTTTCTTTAGCTATTTTGCATTTCATTTCATAGCATTTGCTTCTGCATCTGCTTCATTTCATTTGCTGTTGGACCTGCTGATTCTGAACCTGTTTTTCCTCTGCTGGGACGCCACCAAGGAAAAGAACCAAAACCCAACTGGGTTTTTGCAACAATATCAGAGCAGCTGGGCTGTGCTAAAAAGGTAAGCCTAAACCCATTCATTGAGAGAACCCAACCTGTGGGCTTCCAAATTTCTTTAATTGTGGGCTTGTAATAATTAACCCAATTTTTTGGGCTTTTTATTTTTCTATTTTGGGTTTGTAATAATTTATTTGTGGGCTTGTATTTATTTTGTGTGGGCTTGTTTAAATTCTTCCATTGGACTTGTATTTTGGACTCTGGGTTTAAACCCAGCTGAGCTTATAACTGGTTGTGGACTTGTAAGTGGACCTCGAAACCAAAGTTTTAAAACAAACGTCGGGCCTTAACCAACTGGGCCAAATTAAACTTTCAAAAATTAAAACTTGGATTTTCGTAGGCCGCAGCCTTCATTTCATTAGAGGCTTGCACAGTGGGCTTGCTCCCATTTCAAAAACCAAATTTTTATTTTCTTCTTTTTATTATTTAAAAAAAAAAAAAAAAAAAAATTTACTTGCTCCCAGATTTTAAAAACCAAATTTTATTCTGCTCCCACATTAAAAACCAAAATTTTTCTTTTTCCCATTAAAACCAAATGTCTCCCGCCAAAACCAAATTTTTCCCAACAAAACCAAATTTTTCCAAAAAGTCCAATCCCTTAAAAACCAAATTTTGAGCTTAGAGCCCAATCATGTATAGATCTTTTTCTACTATTGGGGAATACAACGAATCCCTTAGAGAACTTGCGTATGGACAAACTTCACGTTATGAACCTCCCACAGACCATGATGTCAATAGTTATAGGAATTATTATGGACATTTTCAAAGTCCCGAGCCGCAATACATGAACCCTAATGACTATTCATACATGCATCATTTATCGCAACGTGAAAATGAACATTTTGCTAGTGCCTCACTCACACAATCATCTCTGATGGATCAATTAGAAGCTCGAATCGCAGCTTTAGAAATGCAATCACATGAGGAATCTGTCACATCTAATTTTCTTAGGCAACCTGAAATCTATGCATGTCCCGCATGTGGTAGTTTAGACCACCCTGTTGAGCATTGTCATATTTTGCATAATTTTAGGCCATCAAGAGAAAATCCAATGTATGAAATGCCCATGAATTGTGAGAATGGTAGTCATTTGGACCATAATCAATCCTTTGAGGGTTGCGATCAATATTTTGTAGACCCTAATGACCATGCATACATGTACCATTCACCACAATTTGAACATGAAGAATTTTGTACTCCCATGAATTTAGACTCCACCACAGAAGCTTTAAGACTTAGTGAGCAAAACTTCGATAGATCTACATCACGAATTCAGGCATATTTAGATCAGATTTTGCTTCACCTACAAAAGGAGGAAATTCATGAGGAAATGTATGTTGTCCCTAATGAAGTGTCTAGTCCCATTCATGTAAATGATGTTGAATATGAACCTAATTTAGAGGAACATGAATTGACTAACGACACCACCACTGTTAATGAGGACCAATATGCATGCTACCATGATGATGATTATGATGATTATGATGATATGTTAGAAGAACATGAAAATATTGTGGAACCTGCTGGTTCAAAAACATATGGCTTCTCGCCCTCGACCTTCATGAATGTTGTTTTTTCTAATACTCATTGTAATTCATATGATTTTGATATTGACATGGGATTCGTACAATTATTCTGTGAAGATGAACATGACATAGGAATAGTTGAATCTTCTGTAGACACTAATATGCATGAAAATATATTTGATGTGTCTGATTCTCTACCTAGGTCACATTGTGATATTTCTCCTGATTTGCCAATGCATGAGAATGAATTTATTGATGATGTTGATGATTCTGAGTGTGAACTTGCTAAACTGTTTGATGATTGTGAGCATGTTGTGACACTTGTAGAAGACTTAGGAGATGTTGATGTGATTAGTAATGATGTGCCTATCCTCCTACACGAGTCACAATCTGTTGGCCTTCCACCCAACCTAGATTTGGTTTGTACCAACATTGTAAAACCAATTTTTCTGAAAATTCCCAACCTAGGTTTGGAACTGTGTGCTTCCCAAGTCCTCTTGGACTATTTTGGGTTGATCCTCAACTCTTTAGATTGTTAGTGTATGGTGAATTTTTTGTATATAATCCAGTAGTTAAAATTTCTTAAAAACCCTTTTGTTCCTTTTGTATATATTTTGCTAATCCAATATGATCTCGGCTGAAATATGTTGGATTTTTGCCTTGAAAAAACGGAGTTTTAATTCTGCTTTCGCCGAAATCGGGTATTCTCTCTCCTTTTACTCTACTCAGCATGTCCCTTTCCATATGTTGCATTTTAATTCTTTCCATATTTTGAAACATTGAGGACAATGTTTAGTTTAGGTTTGGGGGTATAGAGTAGATACCATGATAATTTGCCATAATTAAAAACGAACTCCTTCTTCTTTTTGAAAAAAATTGAAAAATTCCAAAAAAAAAATTGAAAAATAAAAATTCAAAAAAATTAAAAAATGAAAAATCATAAAAAATGGAGCTCATTTACCTTGAAATGTTGACTCTTGTGCAAAAATGTATTTTTATTAGGAGTCTTAGTCTAGATATTTAGGCACCCTGATTCTAGCACAATTCACATAGTGATAAGAAATTTGCACGCGCACGATCTACCAATACATGTATGGCCTCGATCTTCAAGGTGTTTGATAGGAAGTTACGATTTCCAATCACTTTAGAATACTGAACGAAACTTGACTAGCTTGTTCTTTGGTTGGTTGGGATAGAAGGTGGAGGTTACATTAAGAAAGACAACCATCGAATTTAACTGGGTGCATCAAAAAGGGCTACCTCTTGCAAAGTGTCATGTAATCTTTTGTTTCTTTTTGTTTTGTATCAAAAGTGTTTCCTTAAAAAAAAAAAAAAAAAAAAAAAATGTATATATTCAGAAAAAAAAAAAAAAAAAATAGAGAAAAAAAAATCAGAAAAAAAAAAAAAAATCAAGTATTTATCAATTCCATCATCTCTTGTTCCAAAAATAAAAAGAGAATAGTCAATGTAAAAAGAGTCATGTAAATAGTCATCTTTTGTTGTTCGTTGTAATAAGCAAGGAGGGTGTATGCCATTGATGTACAACGCGAGTAATTGTGAATACCTCCAACTCATTCACAATTCTCGTAAAGTCCGGACAGCTAGCTAGATTTCGACCTCAGTTCTTAGCCTGAGAAACTATCTCTTGGTGATTAGTAGTCATGACTTCAGATCTTTCTTTACACATGTGTAGATACACTTTACACTCTTATCACATGTCCTTATTTGTTATCAGTGCTAGGATTGTGCCTTTGATAGCTAGATTGACATCTCCATTTTGCTGTGAGCTTAACTGTTTTGCACATGTCACATTTGATGGAATCTGAGCTTATATTTTGTCCTTAGGTTTTGTAGGCACACCTCTGGTAAACCTTCACGAGACTTCAACTCGTCCACTAGGGACACTTAGTGGTTTAAAAGGCTTAGTGCATACGCTAAATGCATTCGAGAGACCAGCGACAGTGGTATAGTTAGGATTTCCTTAGTTTTGTTTTACTTGAGGACAAGTAAAATTCAGGTTTGGGGGTATTTGATGAGTGCCAAATATTGTATATATTATCCCTTTTTGTTGGCATTTTAACTCATCTTTTGCGCATTAATTCTACATTTTATCCCATATTCTGTATTTTCATTGTTTTCAAGAATAAATATTTTTATTAATTACTTTGCATTTTTAGGTAATAAATAAAGTTCGGTGAGTCGCGGAGCGAAAAGAGCAGAAAAGTAGTGAAAAGCCGGGAGAAATCACGCAAGGAAGCCGCGAAGAATGGTGCGCACAACCTCATTTTCTACACACAAAAGCGCCTCCATTCTCAGCCATCAGATCAGTTCTCAGAAGCATCCAACGGTCGCTCCTTCATAGAGCATCAAAATCTGAAGTCTCTGCCAAGCACCACAGCGCTGAAATTCCAAGCCTTTAGATTAGATGGTAGTTGAATCCAACGGTCGCTCCCTTGCTGTGCATCAATGTTTGATATCCCCACCTTACACTACAGCACCGAACCTAATCTAGCACCGTTCGTTTCGTTGTATCCCTTCATCCGACGGTCGCTCCTCGCTTGCCTCCGCATCACCGTCCGATCTACCTACAATCTTCGCATCTCGCAGTTCAGAGTCACAGAACATCAAGACTCGGTGGATCCGCCTCACACCCTAGCAACCGAACCTATACCACCTACCCAAACACCCCCCTTCTCCCAAACAGTCGACCCTCTCCTCCATCACCTACCTCTGCAGAAACTCCACCAGCTCCGCCACCAACCTTCTTCACCCTCACTGCCACCACCACACCTCCACCATCATCACCCTATCACCCAACAACCAAAACCCATCTCCCCCCTAGCCCTCTAGTTCCCTATTTTCTCATTTTTTCACGCTTCTCTGCCTGAAACCCTAGGCGTGAAAAACTGATAAATTAGGTAACCTAGAGTTGCAATTGGCGCATGAGAAGAGGTCAGGAAGCAATTACAAAGCATGGGTCGACGATTTCAAGGATCAATTTCAAAGAAATTAGGTAAACCTAATTCAACTGATTTTTGGGGAAGAACCCTAATTTTGTAATTTAGGGAAATTGTGTTGTGGACTATAAATAGGAACTATGGGTGTGTTGTAAAAACCATGCTTGGAATAGCCAGCATCCAGGACTTTCATGTCCTGTTAATTTTCAGTTTCAGCTCAGTTCATGTTTCAGTTCAATTTCAGTTAAATGTGTATGTTTTAATTTCTTGCTTTGTCACTGTTAAATGTGCTTATGTTATGTTCTGTTAATGTTATGTGCTTGTTTAATTTCATGTTTGATTTCCAATTCATTCCTGTTACATTTGTCCTGTTAACATGTGTTGTTGCTCACTGCCATGTAATGTTTGTGTAATGTTGTGTTTAATTTGCTGTCACAATTGATGGAATGCTAGGCTAGGTATCTGTGAAGCTTTGAACTAATTGTGCAATGGAAGAAATCAGTGCTCATAGCAAGCTGATTTTCTTGCCATTCCTTGTGTATGCTTAGGTTGCAGTGTTGATTGAGCTTTGGGAGAAACTAGTGCTCATAGCAAGCTAGTTCTCTTCCCATTCTTTTAGTATACCTCCTGAATGCCTTAGTCTAGCCTTGCTTCATTTCAGTTTCTTTATCACCCCTGCCCTTGGCTTAGGCCTTGGTTCATCTTGCACTGTTTTATGCTTGTAGTTGCTTTGTTCTTTGTTTCTGTCACTGTTTTACTTCCATGTTTATTTGCTGATTTATTTCTGTTGCTGCTACTCCTTTTCCTGTTAACTGTTTTTCCTTCTTCTTGGCCTTGTGCTGTTGTGCACTGCTTGTGCAGCTGCTACATTGCCTTCTCTGCAACTCTGCTGCTTTCTTTCTTTCACTGCATTGCACTGCTGCTTTGCATTGTTTGCTTTCCCCTGCTGTTGCTGCTGTTTTCTCCAGCTTTGCTGCTGCAGTACTGCTGCTTTCCTTCTTCTTTGCCTTGTGCTGCTGCTGCTACAACTGAGCTTGGCTCACAGCAATCCCAAAAGCCCAAGCTCAGTTCTAAGCCCACTGTCCATTGTTTGTACAAACTAAAGCCCATTTCATTAAGGCCCAGCCACAGTTTAGGTTAAGGCTCAAAGCCCAATTCAGTCAACTGTGGGCTTAATCAAAAGCCTAATTCAGAGACCAAAAGCCTGAACTCAATAAAAGGCCCAAAGCCTAGTGCACTTCAAGACCAACTGAGCCCAAGCTCAGTTCATTTCATTGTTAAAAACAAACCCATTAGACCCAATTTACTCAAAGGAGAATCAAAGCCCAACAATAGCAATTTAGGAACCCAAATAGCTAAAACACTTCCAAAACACACCCGATCTCTGTGGATCGACCCGTACTTGCACGAGCTACAACCGACGACCGTGCACTTGCGGTATTACTGTAGGCCCCCGTTTTCATTGCGCTTCATTTTTATACATATCTCCGGGCCCACCACATATAACTATTGTATTGATATTTATATATAAAGATCAAGACTATTTCATATTGTTATAAGAAAAACTGGATATGTATACATAGATATAAATATACGGATGTTAGAGAGAGGTATCTATGTATGGTAGAGCATGAAAGACCAAAATGGGCTAATGAAGAAAGCAAGGGTGTATGGGACAAAAAATAAATCCACTGGAACGAAGAAAGTGTGGATGGGGAAAAACGGTTCGCCGGTTTTTCAGGAAAGTGGAGAGACGAGCGTGCTATCGAGACTCCTCAGCCGGGAAAAATGTTAATCCTCACACAGATGCACCGCTGCAAAGGGGGTTCTTAGATTCGGGAAATTAATCTGTATGACTCCGGCCTAAACCAAGTCAATGGTCGTTCCAGAGTCAATTCGGTCGCAAAGAGGGAGATGGGTTGATCTGTAGGAGGGAAGCTGAGAATTGTGTGGGATCAGTGATGATCGAGGATTGTGGGTGTGTTGAAGGTTTCTGCAATAATGGTGAACTGCTGAAGTTGAGTTTTGTGAATAAGTTTGTATCGATTTGTTGACGGAAAACGTTGATACTGATGATATCTGTTGTCCTCGATTTTGACTTATTTATATTGCAAGAATGAATGATGAACCACTAATCCCTGTAAGTGTGACGGTTTCTTGAGTGAAAGAGTGGGAAAGTGGGAGATCGTGGTAAAGTCAGTTCCATGTCGTGTGGATACTTGACTGATCGTGCACCCACTACTTTGCTAACTCATTCAACCGTTTACACGACTTACGCACATTTATCGTTGTGGATGAATCCACGTGCCGTAGACCGCCAGACCAAAACCCTAATTGATATCCCCCCATTTGTGACGTGATTGATGTCTCACAATCGTGGAGTCTGCAGGGCAGACGTGTTTTGATTAGTCAATTGTTGACTGATTAGACAATGAGTCTAAGTTTGGTGAATCAAGCATGGATGGTGAATGCTCGGCGATTCATGAGTTGAACATGTAGTTCTATGAAAAGATGTCAGTATGATGGATTACCAACTAGTTGAGCGATTGAGCAAGTATTGCTCAATTCTGCGAATTATGAGAATTTAATGAGCAACTGAGCAAGTATTGCTCAATTCTGCAAATACTGAGAATTTGATGGACAACAGAGCAAGTATTGCTCAACTCTGCAAATTACTGAAAATTAAGAATTTGATGGGCAACTGAGCAAGTATTGATCAATTCACCAAATTAATGATTTTGATAATCTGACGTGCAAATGAGCAAGTATTGCTCAATTCGACGAGTTATCGATAAATTGCCGAATATTGATTATATTCGGGTAATCGAGCAAGTGTTGCTCGATTCAACCAATTATTTACTGGTGAAGTGACCCAGTAAAATATTGATGTTGATTAGTGAATCAACGTAAATTTTATTAGTGTTCGAAGAGTGCTCAGAATGATGGTTTCATAGAGCGTTCATTTGAAAACCCTAATTTTGGTCAATCCTCAATCAATTGGGGAATTGCTGAAAATTGATCATGAATGACAGGGACCGACCACATTGGATGAGGAATTTCCATGTGGTTCCACGCACCAGGATTTTCAGTTTGAGAGTTGGTGAGAAATCATGAATAAATGGTGGATTCACCATTTACTGAAAATATTGATGGGTTCAACATTAGGTGTAAAACCTAGGTATGAGAGATGAGGACCGACCAAGAGGGTATGGGACCGGCTCTAGGTGGTCACGTGACCAGTTGTTGGTCGTTTGGAGGATTCTCTAGTTGGTTGGAGAGAGTTCGGGCCCAGTATGAGCAATTGAGCAAATTAGGTCAGAATTGCGAAAAGGTGTGGGACCGGCTTCGTGCAAGCCCTAGGAACGACCTGGTCGGTCATAGAGACATTCACGTGTTACCGATGTTTGTGTCTCCATACTGAGAGTTTCAGTATTTTCTGATGCACATTTGAGCAATATCGTGAATTTTCAGAAGAGTTTCATCTTAGCTGAGAATTCTCGATTTTTTGGTGGAATGAGCATGTGTGCTCAATTCATCAATATTTTAAAAATATAAAAATATTTTAATATTTAAAATTGCCGTGAGAGGCTAGCCGGCCGTGTGACCATGTTGGCTTTTGGTTTTTTCGTGATTCGAGCAATATTTGAGAAAATATGGAGAACTCACGAATTTTACTCAAACCCAGGAGTTTCATGAATTGGGAAAATAATAATTATGAGAAATTAGGAATTGCAAGGTGTGGGACCGGCCACGGCTAGGGCATGGCCGGCCGGCCAAGTTGCCCGGTCCCGCACACCTTTCCCGGCCCCGCACACCTTTCCCTATTTTATTATTATTTTTCATGAATCCTTGAAGTTATGGAGAGTCCTTGAAGATATGGAGAATCCATGAAGTTTTGACATAATAATTATAAAAAGCTAAGGATTGTGAGGTGTGGGACCGGCCACGGCTTGGGCATGGACGGCCGGCTAGGTTTCCCGGTCCCGCACGCCTCTCCTTATTTTATGATTTATTTGGTGAATCCACCAAGTTATGGAGAACTCACGAGTTTTGCACAAATTAGGAATTTTGCTAAGATGGAGTCATGAGTTTATGAAAATAAAATAAGAAAAAATAATGGGAGGGGCGCGGATCAACTGTGACTAGGGCCCACCGTGAGCGTCTCCATTATTTTATTATTATTTTAATGTTTTCTCATGTGGGGCTTACTCAGTTCATGCATTTGGGTGCTCAGTCGTGCATCATTGTCGAGTACACTTGCACCATTTTTGTGGGGCTTACTCATTGATGGTCCAGATGCCCAGTTGTTAAGTATTTATTACCAATTTATGAGATTCAGTGGAGAATAATTCATGAAACTGAGTAATAAAAGTGAGTAGACGTTCATTATTAATTCATAGGATCAGCTGTGGATTCGACTACGAATTCAGAATAATAAAACAAGCATTACCATCCCATGGGATCGTGGATTCTACCATAGAATCAGAGTAATTAAGATTTATCTATTACCATTTCATGAGACCAGTGGATTCGATCATGAAATCGGAGTAATGAGATAATATAGTTGTTTATTGCCATTCTATGAGATCAAGCCGTGGATTCGATCATAGAATCAGAGCAATTTTTATTTCCATTCCATGGGATCAGGCCGTGGATTCGACCATGGAATAGGAGCAATGTTATTGCCATTCCATGGGATCAGGACGTGGATTCGACCATGGAATAGGAGCAATTGTTATTGCCATTCCATGGGATCAGGCTGTGGATTCAACCATGGAATAGGAGCAATTGTTATTTCCATTCCATGGGATCAGGCCGTGGATTCGACCATGGAATAGGAGCAATTGTTATTGTCATTCCATGGGATCAGGCCGTGGATTCGACCATGGAATAGGAGCAATAATAGATTATTCTGGGAATTCAGTAGTGAATGTCACAACATAGTTAATCTATTTCAGAAAAGATAATAGCCAGTTAAAACGTCATATCCATTCTGAAGGGTGCATAGTCAGGGAGTCACGATGTTGTTTGCAACCTGAAGGCGTTTAGTGTTCTCAATCTACGGAGAACCGCCTGAATCTATGCACTCTCTCCACATAATCAGGGAACGATGAGTGTCACTTACGTCCTGAAGGCGTCCGCCGCCCAACTATTCTTCTATGTGGAGGTGGGTCTCTCTCCTGTAGTCAGGGAACAGTGAGTATCACCGACGTCCTGAAGGCGTTAAGTTCTCAGTCTACGGAGAACCGCCCAAATGCGTTATTCTGCATAGAAGGCACGATGAAATGCCAGGGATCGAACGCTCAGCTAGTGGAGGCTTTTCGAAAACATATTCATAATGACTTCGTAAAATATGAATCGTTGCATGTCTGAAAGCCGTGTCAAAAACATGCCTCATAATTTTACGTTTTTGCCCTTTGTTGAAAATCCACCATATACAGAAAGATGTTTTACTGTTGATTGATGTTTTGCCATGTTTCGACGATCCAGGAGAGTTAGAATCAAATCAATAATTCACAGCGGATCCTTATCCAAGATATTTTGTACGAAAGATGAGAGGAAAGAGAGTGTCTACAACGTCATCCTGACGTGTGCTTAATTCTTCCCTGAATGTGTTCCACCAATTTTTCCCTGAGAATCCAAAGCCATAATTCAATCCATTCAATCCTCAGTTGTGTCTTCTTTACTAGCATTCTCTGTATCTACACGTTCATTCACAAAATTTGGAATCTCAATCCCAAAAAAAATAAACAAGAAAAAAATTTTGTTTAAAACTAAGTCGCTCTTCTTTTCACGAGAGAAAATTGGCATTGCTGAAGTTCACTACAACATCATAAAAATCCAGTTAAACAACTTACAGATCCGTTCAAACCATTACATATCCAAAGTTCAAAATAACCAAAAATATATGTTCAAAAAATTACAACTTTGAATCAACCAAAAGATATACTAATTTGAATCCAACTTACTTGAGCACTGCCTGTTACCGCCAACTGTACCATCTAAACAACCATACTTACCAGCTTCAAAAAATAAGAACCTACCAGGAGAATACCCTTGATACCTTTTCTTATTATCAGCAACTGTATTTCCAAAAGAAAGCAAAAAACACCCGGAAAGAAAGAAAAACTGCTTTACAGACTACTACCACCATCTGCAGGAAGCTTCAAAAGAATAGGAGAAAGTACTGGAATTACCATTGTGCAAAAAACTTGTTGACCACCTTCAAAATATTCTCAAAAATTGAAGATTTGGCTAACCCCAGTACTTGTGAAGAGACGACTAATAGTCATCTTCATCAGAATCCCAATCCTCCTCTTCTCAGTACCATTCATCAACACTTTCAGAAGGCGCATGAGATGTGTCGTCAGACGATGGAGTACTTTCAACATCATCAGCATCACTTCCATCCTGATCCTCATCGGTTCATCCTCTAGGGTCTCCTTACTGTCACTGCTGCTCTCCCCCTCACGCATCGTCCTTGCATAAATCTTGGGATTTAAAAGTTCAAAGTCAAATCGCCCCTTCAGTTTCCTGTCATAATATTGCTCCATCCTTGCTTTATCCTCGGCAGCATCAGAGTCGAGATCACTCGTATTCACCTCCTCAAGATCATACTCCATCCCTTCTTTTGAATCCTCAGAATCCTCATATGTTGCACTCCCATACCCTTTATACCCTGAATGTTTCTTTATCCATTCTTCTCCCTTCCTCTGATCATAAACTAAAAACTTTGGCTTCCATGCAGCAAACTTGCGATCATATTTTTCCTTTTCCTCTCTTCGTCTCTGCTCTTCCTCTTCCTGCTGACGAATTATCTCATGATGGCGATGATCAATCTCTGCTTGAATGTAATCCCTCAATTGCTGAAGTTCGCTGGTACTCAAGGTTGGAACAAGGTTTCTGGCTTGTTCAAATGGGGTTGAAAGTGGAGGATCATTTTGATTATTGGCAACACCATTGTTTGAAGCAACTTCATTACCTTGATTTGTCATCTTCTAGTTTAAAAAGATTTTCCCTAATCCTTTCCTCTTCTGATAAAAAAACCAAATTTTAAGTTCTGAATATGCTAATCTCTTCTATAAAACCCCTTTTAAAGAACCTATAATGCCTATTCATTACCATTTATGGCGATTTGTTAAGCGTCATGTCGCTTTGTTTAACACGCCCATTCAAAACCATGTGTATGGTTTAATCAATACAGACCATAATTACCCTATTCAGCCCTATTTTCAACACCTAATTCTCCTCTTAGCCATTACTTCACTTGGAACTGCTATTAAGGGAGTATCTGGTAGGTCATCTATCATTGATATGCATTTTTGGGGTCTAATTAAGATTTTATATTTTATGCAGATTAGAAGAATGCAACATCAGTTGAGAGGCACAATTACGGTCTGGGGTACGTCTGCCAAATGGGCTACTAGCTTTACTACCAAAACTATGCCTACAATTGACCTACAACAACCCTTTAAAAACCATCAACTACAACATAATCCTTCCCTCTATTCCCATCTTTATTTCCCAGTCCTTATTTTTACTACCATTATTACCTTTGGAAGTTGGTACCATCATACCTACGTCAGTCTCAAAAAAGACAAACCCATTAATAATCCACCAACCCCAAACTACATCAAGTTTACATACCATTCTCTTCCATCCCAGGTTTACATACAAAGTATTATGGGATTTGTCCTTACTTGGGCTTCTTATCATCAAACTCACCTGAACATCCCAAATCTGAAGCTGTCCATAACGCATGGATACGAAAATGACATCTCTTATGATGAACCCTCTCCCCAACATAGTCTTTGCAGTATCACTACAACTACCTTACACCAATTTTCTCCTGGAATCTATTCAAATTCTAGTCAACAACTTTCTCATTCCCAAGGTTCAAACTTATAAACAAATAAAATCCCCTTGCCTTCTCCCCATCCTTATTGTCTGTGATCAATTCCAGTACAGTACCAACAAGAGATTCCTTTCTCTTCAGCTACATTTTATATTAATTATCTATAACACGGATCTCAACCAACATATATTCATATATATTCAATTCTCTTACCTGATGGAGTTCTCAAATTTCTCAGAAAACCCCCAAAAGTTAGATCAAGATATTCAAATCTTGTCTACTCAAATGGCTGAAAAATTAACCTTGCCTTCTATATTTACTGAACCAATTTTCATAGACAAAAAAGTTGTCCTAGATGAATCTGATAGTAATTGAAAATGGTGTATGGCGGGATATTTATGCTGTGAAACGTTGGTTCCTACATCCTCAATCCGTTTCTACATATGCAATAATTGGCCTTTAGCTTAACCTCCTACTGTCACCACCTTTAATGGTCTGCGAAACAAAGTCCTTATTCATTTATTATCATAAGAGGATTTCAATAGAATCAACTCTCAGAAACCTTGGTTCGTTTGCAGTTACTTAATGGTTTTAAAAGTGGTTCCAGTTGAAGGATGGCCTGCAAACCATCAACTCCATTTTGATGAAGAAATTATGTGGTTTATATTGTGCAACATTCCAAACGAATGTACAGAATTTGAAGATCTTCAGAAACTTACTCTCAACATGGACGAACTCATTGAAGCTCAAAATCCTTTTGGTAAAGACCCTCTAAAGAAGAATGTCAAGGTGTGTCTCAGAATCCCAGTGCAGAAAGCTTTACCAATAGGCATTCCTCTCTTTACCAATGGTAGAACTCAACCATTTATGATTGAATGTAGATACATCAAAGTTCCAAGGTATTTCTGCACTTCTTGTCGTGTTCTTGATCATAAAGATCAAAACTGTCCAGCTTGGAAGTTGAAGCAGAAAAAAATTAAAGAAATTGAAGCTTCTAGCAACAAGTATGTTCTCCCTGCTGTCTCAAGGTTAATGATGCCTCCTCCAACGGTAAACAAGCAAGTAGATTATTCCTTCACTGCTCTGACAGATACCATTATGCAACAAACCGAGACTGTGCTCGATACTCAAATTGATTCTCCTTCTATCACAATATGTAACAAAGGAAAAACAAGGGACATTGATCAGAGAATGGATAATACTACTCATAAAGGTTTATCTAACACATTTCAGATGGGGCCCTTTGTAAACAGATCCGCTACCCTGAAGATCTTCGATGTTGGTCATGTTCAATAACATCCAACTCAGTTGGATAATGGTTTACCAATCATTTTTAAACAAGTTACTACCCAAAATGTTACTGTTGAAGCTTCTATTTCTGGTTCTGAGCCGATTCCTAGTGGACCGATTCGTACTACCAACTCTTCAAGAAGGTTCAAAACTGCTGCTGCCCCAAACACAAACCCCATTTGTACTAGAGGATCTCTTAATTCAACTGAACATGACGCTTTAGCAAATCTCAAAAGAAAGATTAATCCCAGGGCTGATTTGAGGAAACGTACGAGAGCTAACTCTAGTTTGGCTAGTATAGTGGTTATTCCTGAAGAACATGATACCACTGAACCTGATTATGCTCAATTATGTCCTCCAATTACCAAATTGGGGCATTTACCTGCTACCGATCTTTCAACATGTTCTCTCAATACCCAACCTGTGGTCAATTCTTATGGGAGCTACAATGTACCTGCTGACAATTCCCCAAACAACAATGGTGTCCGCAATAATTCTCATTTCAATGTTGCTACTTCTAATCTCGATTCTTCCCAAAGTGCTTCTCAAAGTGGTGATGATACCAGTACTTCTCTTGGTGGTGGGTCTGACTCTACCACTCAGGTAAATCAACCTCTCCCAGCCCCTTTAATTGATACTGCCAACAATACCATTAACCATTTTCATGTCAATAATATCAATCTGATTGCTTGGAACCTTAGAGGATTTGGTAAAAAATCTGCTAATAAGGAACTTAGTCTACTATGTAGGAATGTCAACCCTGACATCATTTTTCTCTCTGAAACAAAAATGAATAAAGATATGGCTGCTAGAAAGTTAAAAAATATGGGATTCCCTTGTACTTTTAATGTCCCTAGTATTGGTAGAAGTGGTGGTCTTGCTCTTGCTTGGAAGAAGGAAGTTCATCTCAACATTGTTTCATCCAGTATGAGGGGTATCTATGTTACTTATTCTGACATCATTCACTCTAAGACCTGTCATATTCATTTCATGTATGGTGAACCCAATAGTAGTTTGAGACAAGCCTTCTGGGAACAACAATGTAAGAAAACTAATGCTCCCTTAGGTGAACCTGTTTTTTGTATATGAGACTTTAATGTTCTCTTAGGAACTGAAGATAAAAATGGTGCTCTAGAAGTTGATGATCCTGATTTTGAAAACCTTAGAAACTTTTGTTCTGTGTTTAACTTGCATGATCCTGGTTTTTCTGGACCTAGGTTCACTTGGTCCAATATGCAACAAGGTCCTGATTTAATTCTTGAAAGATTAGATAGATGTCTTATTAACCACACAGCTGAAGATCTTTGTCCTAAACTTTGTGTTAACAATCTCCCTGGGGATTCTTCTGATCATTTTCCTATGCATATAGGTTTTACCTATGAGGATATTTGTATGCCTAGACCTTTTTCATTTTATGTCTACGTGGATTGAGGATCCTACTTGCAAAGAAATTATTGCTAACTCCTGGTCTGTTAATGTGGTAGGCTCCCCTGCTTACAAGCTTAAAGATAAAGTGTTAAGTACTAAGAAAGGTCTAGGAGATTGGAATAAATCTTCTTTTGGTAATATTCATACTAATATATCTATCATTAGGAAAGATTTAGATGAGCTCAAACTCTCTAACCCTACTGATACAAGTAACACTTACCGACTCAAAGATATACTTGAGTACCTTTATAACTTAGAAGAGTTATATTGGAAAGATAAATCTAGGGAGGTTTGTCTCATGGAAGGTGCCAGAAATTCACCCTATTTCCATAGAGTTACTCTCTTTAGGAGGAAAAGAAATGCCATTAGCTGGATTAAAAATTCCTTGAATATTATTCTAACTGATAGAGATAGTATTGGAACTTCTTTCAAAGACTATTTCAAAAACCTTTATTCTTCTAATCCTCAGCGGTTTCAAGATGAGATTCGTGCTGATCTCCCTATTAAGTTCTCTGCTGAGGATAACGCTTCCTTAAATATGCCTCTTTCTTCGGAGGAAATTAAGAATGATGTCTTTCAAATGGGGGGAAAGAAAGCTCCTGGACCTGATAGATTCACATGTCTTTTCTATCAAAAACATTGGGATATTGTAGGAGATGCTGTCATTGATATGACACAAACCTTCTTCAGAACTGGGCATATTGCTAAGGTCTTTAACCATAATAATATTGCTCTTACCCCCAAAGTTCCTCTTGCTGAACTTGTCTCCCAGTACAGACCAATAGGGCTCTGTAACTTTATTTACAAAATTCTTTCTAAAACCCTGGCTAATAGACTTAAACCATTTATGAACAATATAATATCCCAAAGTCAAAGTGCCTTTATTCCTAAAAGGAGTATTTCTGATAATATTCTTCTAGCCAATGAGGCCATATATGCTGTCAATCACAATGACAAAGTTGAAGGCATAATTGTTATCAAACTTGATATGTTTAAATCTTATGACAAACTTGAATGGGATTTTCTAGAAAAGGTCTTAACAAAAATGGGTCTCTCTAACCACTGGGTTAAACTCATAAACCAGTGTGTTTCTACTGTCTCTTACTCTGTCCTTCTCAATGGTACCCCTACTGGGTTTTTCCAACCTGAAGAGGGCTTAGACAGGGAGATCCTCTCTCTCCTTATCTTTACATCATTTTCTCTGAAGCTTTATCTTCTTACATTGATAGTCTTCAAAATAAAGGCATTTTAGAGGGTATCAAAGTTTGTAAAGATGCTCCTGAAATGACACATCGTCTGTTTGCTGATAGTTCCCTCCTTTTTTCAAAAGCTACTTCTCAAAATTTTCAAGTTATAAAAAACTACCTTCAAAAGTACTGCCTGGCCTCTGGGCAAGAAATAAATTTTGAAAAATCTGGTATTTTTATTTGGTAGGAAGATTCCTGAGCATTGAAAAGCTCTCTTGGCCAATATTTTAGAAATCCAGAGCAGGGGTTTAGGAGAAAAATACATTGGCACTCCTAATGTGTTCCAAGCATCAAAAATCCAGACACATATGGGTATTCTCCAAGCTATTGATGTCAGAATCTCTGTCTGGCTTCATAAGCTCTTGTCCCAAGCTGCTAGAACCACTCTAATTAAACATATTGTCCAAGTTATTCCTCTATTTCAAATGTGAGCCTTCCTTATTCCTAAGCATCTTTGTAAACAAATGGACTCTCACCTATGCAAATTCTGGTGGGGTGAAACTTTAGACCCAAAAGATAGGAAGCCGCACCTGCTTGGTTGGGACATTTTATGCTCCCCCAAAGTTGTTTGGGCTTTAGAAAGGCTGTATTAAATAATCTGGCTATGCTAGCCAGGAATGCCTGGAGAATCCTGGAAAATCCTAATTGCTTACTGGCCACTATTCTTAAGGCTAGATACTTTCCTAAAACTGATTTCTTGAATGCCAAGTGCACTGGTAAGTGTTCTTGGACTTGGAAGTGTCTACACGCCATAAAAGAACTAATCAAGCCTTTCATTTCTTGGATAGTTGGGGATGGTCAATTTATTGACCCATGGTGTGACAAATGGATACCCTCCTTGGGTTCTGCCACACCCAACCCTCTAGTCCCCCTGATCCTAGTATCAAAGTTTCTTAATTTATTGATTCCCAAACCAGAAGTTGGGATGAGTCTAGACTTAACACCCACTTTGATAATGCTTTTGTTCAGAAGATTATCACCATTCCCTTAAGCTAGCTTTACACTCCTGATAGGAGCGCTTGGGATCTTTCAAAGAATGGCAAATTTTCTTCTAAATCTGCCTACATGGGGCTCATAGGTCTTAGGCCCTCCCCTTGTAAAAATCTTTGGATGTGTATCTGGAAAATCAGAGTTCCTTACAGAATTCAACTTTTTATCTGAAGAGCAGCTAGAAATGCTTTGCCCTCCAGAACTATCCTTCACACTAGAATGTTCATGCATAATGTGGATTGTCATAGGTGTACTGATCCTCATGAAACTATTATGCATACTTTGGTCTTATGTCCCTTTGCTAGTAGAGTCTGGTTTATCTCTGATTTCAACATTAACACCAATTATTTTCAACACAAATCTTTCATTGATTGGCTTCTTTTTTGGTTAACTAATCCTCAGTCTAAACTCTCTGATGAAGCTCAAAATCTTTTTGTTGCTATCATATGGTCTCTTTGGACTAGTAGAAACAATTTTATCTTTCAAAATATTTCTGAAAATCATACTAGTGTCCTAGCTAGAGCCATAGCTATGCTTCTCACTAGGAAAACTAGCTTGATTGTTTCTGCTACTACTTCTGTCAGTATTTGTGATAAATTGATGCCCCCCTCTTTTGGTTGGATTAAATGTAATACTGATGGTGCCTTTGATGATACTTCTGGAGCAAATGGTGCAGGGTATGTGATGCGAGATTTCTCAAGAAAAGCAACATTTTGTGCGTCCTTAGTCTGTGAAGTACACTCTGCTGAAGAAGCCGAACCAAGAGCCATCTGGGCAGTACTAAAGAAAGCCTTGGAGCAACAGTTAACTCACATCATCATTGAAAGTGATGCGAAAGCCCTCATCGACCAATTCTCAGCTGGGAATTTTGAAGGGAATCCGCGTACGGATGCAATCTTTAAGGATATTCAATTTTTCTATTCTAAGTTAGAAACCCTAATCCTAACTTAGTGTTGTCAATTTCTTGATTTCAATAACTATTTTTTCTGATTACAATTCGTTTTGATTTCTTGATCAATTTGAAGCAATGGCTCGTACTAAGCAACTGCTCGCAAATTTACGGGAGGGAAAGCTCCAAGGAAACAATTAGCAACTAAGGTATATTTTGATTGTAACATAATGATTTGCATTACCGATTAATATCGCATTTTTTTCTCCGCTTGTATGTGGTTCTGCCATTTCTTTATTCTAGGGTTTTGGAATTTTTTGCCCAATTTGATAATCTAGAAGATAGTCTGATTTGAATGAAATACTTAACGAGTCTTTTTCGTTTGATTTTGTTGATTCATGAATGATTTTGGGCTTAGTACTATAATCGAGTATAGAATCCCAGTTGAAATTGAACAATTTTCAACAATCTAGTATCATCTGTTTTTGTTTGTTTTCTTGAAGGCTGCAAGAAAGTCTGCACCAACCACTGGTGGAGTGAAGAAGCCCCATCGTTACCGCCCTGGTACTTTTGCTCTAAGGTATATAAATTGATATGGAGTAATATTAGTATGTTTATTTATCAACCCATGTTTTTGATCAAAACCCAAGCTCCAACTAATTTATGTATGTATTGAACTATTAACAGAGAAATCAGGAAATACCAGAAAAGCACTGAGCTCTTGATACGTAAGCTTCCATTTCAACGCCTTGTTCGTGAAATTGCTCAAGATTTCATGGTAAATTTTTAGTCTCTCCCATATATTTTTGGAATATGCAGTTGTGTTTTGATTTCTTTCTGACACTAACAGTTCTGTCTATGTTTGTATAGACTGATTTGAGGTTCCAGAGTCATGTTGTCCTTGCACTTCAGGAGGCTACTGAGGCTTACCTTATAATGTCTATGGGACTTTTTGAAGATACCAACTTATGTGCTATTCATGCCAAGGGGGTCACTATAATGCCTAAAGACATCCAACTTGCAAGGCTCATATTCGTGGGGAACGTGCTTAGGTTGTCAATTAATCTTTTGATTTCCTGTATACTGTATCGTTAATTTTCCTTTTGGTTCCTATGGTGTTGATATAGGCACGTTTTAGTTTCTATGACGTAACGACAGATGGTTTCTATTCAGTTCTATTTCTCTCAATATATCATTCTCTTTCACAACTATTTCATTGTATTTCTTGCTTCAATTTCTTTTCTTTTTGGTGGAAGTGGGAATGAATTAATGAAGCAGATATCCTTCCCTTTCTTTCGTCTTTTATGTGTTGTTAATGCGACTATGATATCAATTTTATCCATGCTTTACTGCTGGTACTTGTTGTTGGAAACAACTTCATACCAACTATATCCATTTTTGAAGTGGTGAAATTGTGTTGTTGGAGGCTTTTCCAGTTTCATTATATTATTTTGCAGTATTAGAATAACAGCTTTAAAAGCTCAATCATATATTTCTAATTGGACTAAAGCTGTTAGTCTCTACTGTCTCACTTCTAAACTTTGTCGACGGAAAGTTGTTAGTCTGAATTGTTTACTTGCTCTCTGTCATAGAACTGTTTTGAAGAATAAGAATAACAGTTTTATGAAACTCACTTCTATTTGGCTCAACTGTTAATATGGTTGCACTGTTTTGGAGAATTAGAATAGGCAGCTTAATGAAACTCGCTTTGAGCTTGGTAGGAAAGTTGTAAATATGAACTGCTTCATTGGTAATGAAATAATAATATACTAGTGGCTAGCACGAGCTGTGTGTAAATGGTTCAATGTTAGGCGGGAAGTTTCTGTTGGCCGGGGATTCTCTTTGTTGAGTCTTTGCTGAGCACCTTGTGTTTTATGTATAGGATTCTGTTCCTGGTACTTCCAAGTGTTGATCCACTTGTGCAGGTGGTGCCTGTGGTGGAAGAAGCGGTGCCTTTGTCATAAAAGACAATTAGAGTACGGATGCAGAAGATTCTCCGGCCGATGTGCACCGTAGAGGTGTTGTTAGACATCCAGCTGGGAAACGGAGAAGTTATGCAACCGTTCTCTTTCCTCTGTGCAATCTCTTGCCGATCAGTTACACAACGCGAATGCAAAGATTGCTGACCTGAAGACCCAGCTTCGCGAAAAGGATGTTGAAGTTGATCTTGCTGCTTCTATTGACGCGAGCGCGGAGACATCATTACAGACTTGTCTTGATGCGTCGCATCGCCAATTAATCTTTACGGATATGATTATGTATTTCCGTGAGGGTCATGCGTTTCCCTAGTGATAATCCTGCTGTGTAAACACGGGAAAATGCTGGCGCTCTCCCGTGCGACATTGGAGCAAAAAGCTATAAGCTAGCATGGTGTCAGTCGTCGGATTACCAAGTTTTCAATTTATATTGTACTACATCTGTGTGGTAAAGTAAAATTGTTATTGTAGTGGTAAAATCATTGCACACACGGAGACATCCTAGAAAGGGGACTATGGAAGCAGAATATAAGTGGAGCACCAAATCCAAACCTACGAGTCCAACGCGGTAACCAAGATCCTGGATGATGAAAGACGTAAAATTCAATTTTAGAAAAACAATTATAACATGAGTGAAAACGGTTATAACGGGTCTAAATAACGCCGTTATTTCTTATTTATAAACACGGGTAATATATAAACACGGGTATCTGTGACCTTTACGGACACATTACATAGGCGTGACCGTTTTCA
This sequence comes from Papaver somniferum, assembly GCF_003573695.1. Classification (NCBI taxonomy): domain Eukaryota; kingdom Viridiplantae; phylum Streptophyta; class Magnoliopsida; order Ranunculales; family Papaveraceae; genus Papaver; species Papaver somniferum. Next base: position 45,978,023 of record NC_039366.1, read on the forward strand.
TGTCCGTTTTTCCGAAAATAATGGTCATTTTTCAAACCTCGGTCAGAACAATGTGGAGACCGATTTTGGATAACCACGAGGTGAGCTCCATATCGGGACCCAACAAAAGACCATATCAGGCTAAAGCGGAGTATATACCGGGGGAAACACCAATAAGAGCTCGGGACACCACCCCGATGGGAAGACAACAACTTGGATAATATATTCAACAGTGTACTTATTGTTGTATCAACATTCTTGTATGCTCCCTCCGTCCCTTTTATATAAGCGGAATATGTGAAATCTCTTAGAATAAGAAATAATTTTGATTTCACAAAAATCCATTATCTTTCCTGTTTTAACTTTTATCATGTTTCAATGCTAGAGATATAAATTTAATTGTGATGATATCTATGCTATTTAATTAAGGATATAAGTGGAAAAAACCTTCTTAGGATTAGATTTCCGCCTATCTAGTGGGACAAGAAATTTTCAAAACTCCACCTATATATAAGGGACGGAAGGAGCATATACAGGACCGAGCTATTAGAAAATGATAAGTATTTTGGGGTGAAAAGAGAGTGAAATTGAGAACATTCTTGAGTGAAAGTGAGAGTAGCTTAGCCATAAAACCCTCGTAACCCTTTCACTTTAATAAAAACAAGTAATTTCCTTCCGGTGGACCTATCATACCGAATCACGTAATTTCCTTAGCATCGTAGTTATTGTTTAAGCATGTTTGTGTGTTATCTTCGATTATATGTTCTTTGTGTAGTTTAATGGTTTGAGACGGGAAATAAACTTTCAGCTACTATATTTATGAAGTCCTTTTAATTTTTTCACTTTAAATGAAAAGTATTTTTTTCCGTATATTTCTCTCTACGACGCAGCACCAAGCTATAAGCTAGCATGGCGAGTTAGCCGTTGGGTTACGAAATTTTACAATCTAGATTGTACTACAGCTGTTGTGGTAAGTAAAATTGTTGTGAAGTCCTTTTAATTTATTAATATAAAAGAAATGTATTATGTTTGTATAATTTTCTCTTTTTGGTTCTACCGTTTTTAGTCAACGTTATCTTCCCTCTCATGTTCCTTTCCTTCCTTCTGCGCAGTCTTTCCTCTTGAGCTTTGTAAATGTTTTATTTCTCATGTTTGTTTCAGATCTAATTTAAGTTCAAGCAACTAGATTCTAATGCTTGGGTGTAATAGATGATTAAAATTTTATCTCAACATAATATATGATCCATGAATGATTTAAGGAACTTGTTATGAAGAATAATAAATTAGAATATTTTTCTGACCATTTGTCATTTGGTTGTGGATTTTTGAGGTCCCTTAAGGGTAAAGACAGTGGGTCGGAAAGCGAGTATATTTTCCCATTCCCACCCCACTGTGGGACCGACAAACAAGAAAATTAGATGGGCAAACACTTAAATTTGGGTGTTTGTCCATCACATCTCAGTTTGATCCGAGAATATCAAACTGAGACGGCCGGACCAAACTGGAATGCTCGCCCTAAGTTAGGAGAGCCTCGTTAAAATTCGAGGCGACACTCGTCTCACATAGGGACGATCGTCATTAACCGAGCCGCCGAGGACTTCAATCCCGTTTTCTATTAGTTCGACTATTTTTACTTCAAAAATCATACCTTCTACACCTTTTACACCCATAATTTCCGAGGAATTTCTCCATCATATATTAATCCTGTATAGTTTATCGTAGATGAAGATTTATCTTAATTTATATAAAAACTTTATTAAGTGTCATCCGGCTAGGGGTGCAGAACGACGACAAAATGTAGTAGTGAGTATAAGTTGTTGGAGCAAAATTTATAAAAACTTATGTACTGATACCAGTAACTCTAATAACCGTAGTGCAGCCGAGTTGTTTTGTCGATTTCAAACTATAAGAAAACAAGTGTAAGAATTTATAACTTTAGTGTTAGAGCATAGCTCGGTCGACCTCGCATGCGTTGCTATCTCAAGCATGTTTGTCAATGTTAGTGATCAAAACTATGAGTCTTGATTTCTAGTCTACATAGCTAAGTCTCGGACTAGGATAGAAAAGTGTAGTTGAGCTCAAGGACTTCATGGCGATTCATCATACAACGACGAAAATATACTCAAGGAACCGTGGAACTTCATCAACTAAAAGGTATGTGGAGACTTGAATTAATATATCACTCAAAAGTCTATCTCTTTTATCTCCTACTTCTTATGAGACAAAAGTCGTATGCTATATAGACTGGATCATACACATTTGATATTTCGAGCCGAGTATATCTCGCCTATATATATCTCGAAATCATGTGTTGGTAAAGCGTTTCGCTTTGATCGGGTTTATCTTCATCTAATGACGAAAGTCATAATGTTTCAATCACTTTGAAAATCGCTTTGGCGAGAAATAGTGTAACAACTATATAACGTCCTCTAAGAATGTTTCAATGGTTGGAATGAGAGTTTAGGTCTATATAACCAATGATGGATATAAGCATTGTGTGGAAACACATATGTGCATAAGTCCTATTCCTTAATCCGAAGTTTGCGAACTTTGTTGATTGAGAGAAACCGGAGGAATTGGCTTTGCCAAGTTCGCGAACTCAGTCCGCGAACTGACGGAAGTTCTCTTGCCAAGAATTTCTGATGGGATTTTCCAAAAACTCGTTTGCGTATTTAGTCCGCGAACTCAGTCCGCGAACTGGCGGAAGTCTCCTTGCCGAGATTTTCTGCTGAATTTGGAAAACTCTGCCGGTTGTCTTAAGTCCGCGAACTTGTTTGCGAACTTGAGTGGGTTATGATCTAAAGATGTGATCTGAACATGAAACTTAAATTACTAAGGAATGCAATATGCAAACCGTGGCTATAAAGTTCATGAGCCGATTCAATCGAACAGAATCATCTTTGTTTCAATTGTGTCTTGTGTAGTTACATAAGATCTCATAGCAATTGAACAACTCTCTAACTATTCATTTGAGTCAATTGAACTAGTTATGGTGAAGAAGAACAAGGTTAATATGAAATGCTCATATGGTTGACCTTTTGGGTTACTTTGTTGAACCAACATACACGTACACGTTTGGGCACGATTTTCACAAACCCAATAAACGTATATCTCAAGTGTGTGTGACAAGCTAAGTTTTCGATCTAACGGTTGAGAAATATTAGCTTGAATCTAAATCAGGTTTTCATTTAACGGTGAATATTGATTGCTTTGTAACTAAGGCAAAACCCTGATTTAAAGACTATATATATGAGACATCTAGCATTGGGCAAAACCAATCCCCACACGTCTGTGTGATACTAGTGCGCTCGCTGGAGTCGATTCTCCTATAACCTTTGGTTTTCTTCTCTAAAACCAGGTTAACGACTTAAAGACTTTATGGGGATTGTGAATCCAGACCGATACTACTTTATCGTAGTTGTGTGATTTGATCTTGCATCTTCTATCGTACGAGTACAATCAATTGATTGGCTTGAGATCGCGAGAGTTATCCGATAGGCAAGATAAAGAAGTCACAAACATCTTCGTCTCACTGTTTGTGATTCCTCGACAATCCGCTTGTGTATTCAGGAAGGATTGTAGAGAGGTGATTGATTAATCTAGGCTGTTCTTCGGGAATATAAGACCGGATTATCAATTGGTTACTGTTCACATTGATTTCATATCTTAAGAAGGAACAAAAACCTAGGATTTTTCTGTGGGAGACATATTTATCCTTTGATAGACTTTTCTGTGTGAGACAGATTTGTTTATTATCAAGTCTGCGATTTTGGGTTGCAGCAACTCTTGGTTGTGGGTGAGATCAGCTAAGGGAATCAAGTGTGCAGTATCCTGTTGCGATCAGAAGCGTAGGAGTATAACTGTACCTTGAATTAGTGGGAGACTCATTGGGGTTCAACTATAGTCCAGTCCGAAGTTAGCTTGGAGAAGGCTAATGTCTGTAGCGGCTTAATACGGTGTGTATTCAATCTGGACTAGGTCCCGGGGTTTTTCTGCATTTGCGGTTTCCTCGTTAACAAAATTTCTGGTGTCTGTGTTATTTCATTTTCCGCATTATATTGTTTATCTTTATAATTGAAATAATACAGGTTGTCCGTTAAAGTTTAATCGATTGGAGATCCGACCTTGTGGTTGTCGATTTCATTGATTAACACTTGGACACTGGTCTTTGGTACCGTCCAAGTTATTCCTTGTATTTGATAAAGACTCGCTATTGTTTTTAGCTTGAGTAAAAATCAAATCAAGAGAGAGATATTAACTCCTTGAGATACTTTTATCTAGATTGAGTCTCACTGTCTAGTTGATTCTCTAGCAAAGTATTTCGGAGTTAGTCCATACAGATTGCTAAGCAAAATATTGGGTGGTGTTGTTAGACCCCCGCTTTTTCAATTGGTATCAGAGCAGGCAAACACGTTTAAGACCTTACAAGTCTGTGTTTGTAGAGATCTGACTCTATAGACAGTAGTGTCTCAATAAATGCACCACCAGATCCAGGGATTTCAGAATTCTCTTCCACGACTGATTTAATAAAATTTGTAGAAGAAATTCTATCTAAACCTCCACCAGGTTTAAAATCCCTTGAAGTGTTTTCAGGGCTTGAAAAGAAGCTTGAGAGCTTATCTCTTGATGTTGAGTTATACCTCTGTAGATGGTGGATTTTCAATAAGGGCTAAATTCGTAAACTCATAATTATACGAAGCTCTGATTCAGCAATCAGACGTGAGTATCGAGACACGGGTCTCTCATCGAATTCTCAACGGAGAGTACTTTCTCTCAGAGTACATGTAGATATGTAGTCCCACGACTGGACAACGGCATATCTCATGAATACTGAATACTTTCAGTGATTATTTCTATATAGAATCACGAGATGGACGGCTCCTATACAGCTTGCTCTGCTAATATAGAGCAATAACGTCTTCAGGAACAAACAACAAGTTTACCCTGACTATATAAAGGATATGACTTACCGGCAAGCTCGTATCAGGATAATTAATGCTCCTAGACAGCTTGCTCTGCTAGTATAGAGCCACAAAGTTAATTATTCCTAATTACAATCGCTCCTATTCCATGGACGAATCCACGACTGGTCTCATTGAATGACAATAACAATTGTTCTGATTCTATGATCGAATCCACGGCTTGATCTCATAGAATAGCAATAACTATATTATCTCATTACTCCGATTTCATGATCAAATCCACAACTGGTCTCATAAATGGTAATTGATAAATCTTAAGTACTCCGATTCTATGGTCGAATCTACGATCCCATGGAATGGTAATGCTCACTTTATTATTCTGAATTCGTAGTCGAATCCTCAGCTGATCCTATGAATTAATAATAAACATCTTATTACTCAGTTTTGTGAATTATTCTCCACTGGATTCCACAATTAGTAATAAATAATCAACAACCGGGCGTGTGATCTACCTCTAAGTAAGCCCCCATTCAAATGGTGAAGGTGTATTCAACGACGATACACTAACAGTCACCGCACGAACGAGTATTTCAAAAATACAATGAAACGATGAACCTATGCAAAATAGAGAAGAAAATAATAAATAATTAAAAATATTGACCAGGGTGCTGGGAGCACGGACACACGACCAACCGACCGTGTCGTGGTCAATCCCACTCCAGTTTTATATTTTTAATGCATTTTTATTATTTTCCATGATTTGATGAAAATCCTCTCATTTTATCAAATCTCCTTCGTCTCGAGGAAACTCCTCGGTTTCATGGTACTTCCATAAATCCATAAAAAATAATATAAAATTAAGAAAATGAGTGTGGGGCGTGACCGTTGGCCAACCGTCCATGCCTTGGTCCCAACCGGCCCCACACCCACGGTTCCTTATTATTTTATTATTATTATTTCTCTAATTTCATGAAAGAACTCCTTGATTTCATGGTATTTTTGCACAAATCATCAAATAATAATAAAATAATATAAATTATGAAAGCTTGTGGGACCAGGCCTTGGACGGCCGGCCATGCCATAGTCGGCTCACACGCCCCTTTGTTTTATTATTTTATTATTAGTTTTCCTTTAATTCATCAAATTTCTTGATTTCATGGTATTTCTCTCAAATTAGGAAAAATTTCCTCAAATCATCAAAAATACCTAAAAAATATTAAAAAATTATGAAAACTCGTGGGACCGGGCCCAAGTCGGCCGGCCATGCCTCCACGGTCCCACACGCCCTTCTTTTTATTATTTTAATATTTTTTGCTTCCCTGAACTCATGAAATCTCCTTCAGTTCATGAAAACTCCCTAAATTCATCAAATTTCTCAAAATTCATGAATTTTTCATAAAATCATTATAAAATTAGGAAAACTTGTGAAACCGGGCCCTAGCCGGCCGGCCATGCCTTCCACGGTCCCACACGCCCTTGTTTTTTTAATTTTACATCTTTTGCTTCCTTGAACTCATGAAAACTCCTTCAATTCATGGGAACTCCCAAAATTCATCAAACTTCTCAAAATTCATGAATTTTCATAAAATCATCAAAATATTATAAAATTAAGGAAAAGGCACCACGGGACCGTGGTCACAACTGGCCGACCATGCCTTAACCACGGTGGTCCCACGCCCCGTCATTCCTTATTTTATAATTATTTTTCATCATCTCATGGTGTTTTCCTCAGTTTCGTCGAAACCCTAATTTTGGCATATTTTCTTGAATAGATGCTAAATTGCACGCCAGAAAATATCAAAATTCTCAGGACTGGGATGCGGGCGCCTTGGGGACACGAGCACACTATCTTGACCGACCAAGATTGGCTCTTTGGCTCACGGAAGCCGGTCCCATCAATTTTCACAGTTTTGACCTAGTTTGCACAATTGCTCGTATTAGGTCCAAAACTCTCCCAAACACTTTGGATTTTCATGAAGTGATCGTCAGGCGGTCACGTGACTACCCAGGGTCGGTTTCATGACCCCATGGTCGGTCCCTCACTCCGTCATAATTAATTAGGTTTTCTCACCTAAGGCTCAGACGAGCATTATCGAATAAATGATTAAACCAGCATTTAATCATTCTTTCACCAACAAATCGTCAAATCTTCAGGAGTTCTTTGTATTTGCTCACGTGAGCATATGGAAACTACATTCTTGATCCACGGTCCCATGTAGTCGCTCCCTCCTTCGTCCCATGGTTAAACTTCTGACGAACGATGAATTGATCATCAATTGATCAAATTAGGGTTTCTGAATCCAAGATCACCATTCCAGATTCCAACCTTAATAATTTTACGACGACCTCATGGTCATTAATTTTATTAATTATGCTCGGTTCAACGACTAGTATTCTAATTAATATTTTTGGTACGCTGCCAATAATCCATCAGATGAGCAACACATGCTCAGACGATCAAATATTCAACAATTCATCACATGAGCGACACTTTCTCAGATGATAAATATTTGCTCAAACCAAGGAATATTGGTTCAACAATCAATATTCAACAATTCATCACATGAGCAACACTTGCTCAGATGATAAATATTTGCTCAAACCAAGGAATATTGGTTCAACAATCAATATTCAATGATTCATCGAATGAGCAATACTTGCTCACTTCATCATAAGAACTATACCTCTGTCTCATGACATGTTCAATTCATGAGTTTCAGAACATCATTTTCAACTCAACAACTACAAGGACTCATCGTCCCATCAAACCACGAAGTCATCAATTGACTAACAAACCACGAGACGTCAATCGTGTCACTTGGGGGGATATCACTTAGGGTTTTGGTCTGGTGGTCTACGACACGTGTGTTCAAACATACGATGGAATGTGAGCAAGTCGTGCAATCAGTTGAAGGAATTCACGAGGTAGTGGGTGGAAAATCGACCAAGTCTCTACACGTTGAGCGACTGGTTTCAAACACGATCTCCACTTCCCCACTCCTTGATTCCATCAACTGTCACACTTCATGGAATCATGGTGTCTAAAATCCCAGCAATATAAATAAGTCTCTGAATCATGATTGAATCATCAGTATCATCAATCTCACGTCTCATCGTCAACACGAGATCATCAACTCATCAATTGAGCAACTACTCTCAATTGAGCAATTTCAATCATTCAGAGCTTATCATATTCAGAATTCACACACCCACAATCTTTGATTACCATTGATTCCACACATTTCCCAGCTTCCCTCATACAGATCAACCCATCTTCTCTTGTGACCGAATTTACTCTGGAACGGTCATTGTCTTGATTTAGGCCGGAGTACTACAGATTGATCTCTCGAATCTAAATCACCCCCTTTGCAGCGGTGCATCTGTGTGAGGTTTAACATTTCGCTCGGTTCGAGGAGTCTCCTCCGTACGGTCGTCTCCTCAATTCCTTAAAAACCAACAAATCGTTTTTCCCCATCTATAGATTGGCGACCACAGTGGGAGATTAATCTCTCGGTTGCAATCTCACGATTTCACAAGATGGTTGATCTCAGGTCAGGTTCAGTTACAAATCCTAATACAAACTGTGCTAGCACTAGCAACAAAAATAATCAGTATATACCGAAGACAATTCCGACCTCCAACATTGATGGTGGTGACGTTACTCCTCCTCACGTAGAAGGACACCCACTGTCCGGAAGACACCCTGAAGAAGTCAGAGGAGATCAACCACCTACCATTGTCGATCTTATCAAAGTACAAGAGACTCTTGCAAAGAATCAGACTGACATGGCTGCTACACAGAAAGAGTTGTGCAATTATCTCAAAACTCTTACTGACAAGATGTCTGAGAAGACTCAAGAGAAGGGAAAGGAGAAGTATAAATCCTCGGATGATGGTCCTTAAGTAATTCCAATCCATACAGTAGAAGACGACGAAGTCCACAAAATTGTTGTCGACAACTCATCAGCGAAGGGATCGCCGAATTTCATCACTCGCGAGGATATGGAGCATCTCTTAGAGAACCATGGAAAAGGCAAGACATCGCATGACCATCATCATCAACCTCCTTATCCTGCCGCTACGTAGAGGATTCCACTCCCCAAAGGTTACGTTTCTCCAACTTTCACCTTGTATGATGGAACTGGCAATGCTCGGGAACATGTCTCTCGTTTTCTCGAAGCCTTGGGAGAACATGAACATAATCATGTCGTCCGTCTCAAGGAATTCTCAAAATCTCTGAAGGGCAGGGCATACACCTGGTATAACAGCATCACACCAGGGACCATCAACAATTGGGGAGAAATGGTTAACGCATTTTATAGGAAATACTTCTTCGTGTCAGAACAAGTCACCCTCTCCGACCTTGGAAGAATGTTTCAAAGGGTCAGTGAAAATCCCAATGATTATGTGAAAAGGTTCATAGTCCAAGCCCTAGATTGTCAAGACCCAAACGTCACGGAACAACAACTGGTGGACTTGTGCATCAATGGCATGCTCCCGGTCTAAAGGTCCTTGCTAGAAAACCTTCGATTACAGACTTTCTCAGAGCTTTAAGAAGCTGCGAAGAGGTCGGCAACCACTGCACCCGCTCTTTTGGAAAGAGCAAAGTCTAAAAAGACTGAAGATTCAAAAGACACTCGAGGAAGCAGGCGTCTGATCAACAAGCAGTATAACCTGCAACCTTCAACAAATGTTGTCGCAGAAGGGAGTAAGACAAAAGCAGAACCACAACACAAGCAGACTTCCTCCACCCCTTCAAAGACACACAAGAAGGAGAATTCGAAAATCCCTCCTCAGCATACGGAAGATCCAGAAGCACCTGATTTTCCCTGTTCAATGAAAGAAGTTAATGAACTACTCGATGCCTGGATTCAAGACGGCGCAATCAAATTACCTTAAGTCAAGAAGGAACCAACTGAAGAGGCCATGGAAAATCCTCGGTATTGTCGCTTCCATAGATACGTCAGCCATCCCACGAGTGATTGCAAAATTTTGAAGCGCATATTCAAAGAAAAGGTCGAATCAGGAGAGCTCAACCTGGGGACTGAGGGGGTGTACAAAAAACCCCTCCCAGTCAGAACTTTTACCATCTTTGAACCTCCTGTCAAGGAAACGGTCCAATCTCTGATCGAACATGTCTGTGAGTTGTTGTATCTTTTGAAAACTCAAAGGAAAGACATGTTGGATGCACTGAACCACATCGTGTCCGGAAGACGGTCACTGATCCAAGAGACTACCACCGGACCTTCAACCACCGACACAGAAATGTATAATTGGGGACTGCTCACCGCAGTGCACATTAAAGAAAACGAGTTCAAGGGGGCGTTCGTCGATGTGGGTACCGTCGTCAACATCATCCCTTTGAAAACTCTCAGAGATGATGGTATTACTCGAAGGGAGCCACCCACGCTCCCATAGCAATCAGGTACCACGAAGGAATTTCCAGAAACGCATACGGCTTCATCACTCTCAAAGTTACGGAAAGATTGATCTGCACTGAGGCCAAGTTTTTCATAATCCGGGAAGACCCTGGATACGACATGATCCTTGGGAGAACTTGGATTCATGTTGAAAGGACAACGATGCCTTCAACACATCCTGTCATCGACAAGGATTCCGAGTCGGAAGACGAAGCAGAGGACGCACCACCGTTTGAGCATCTGGAAGAAGTAACAGCTCTGATGGGGATTACGCAAGAACTCGGAGAAAATCCGCACTCTTTTGTCAGAAGGTTTCGAGCTCAGTCAAGTCTTATTCCTCCTCTTGCTCAAATATTACCAATGTTCAAATACGCTACTATGGTCCAGGGACTTCTCCCCATGAATAATTTAGCAGTCATCAAAAGCTACGAGTGGGTAACTTCGCCTCAGAAATATTACACTCAATGGTTGGATTCAGAACTTCTTCAAATCGGTCACTCCATCGAGAGGTTTATTGCTGAAGATTTGGCTAAGCATGATCAACACTATGTTGGATACTCTCTTCCACGCGAGTGTCCATACGGGCCACAATCGTGGAATTCCATCAAATAAGGAATTCCGAATCAGCGAAAGATATTCAAGGCACGATCGACCAAGCCCAACAAGTTTCATGAAGGGGACATGGTTCTCAAAGCAGATCAGCGCGGTCTTCATTCTACAAGGAACTCCAATTGGGAATGACCATTCGTGGTCGCTGAGTTCGTGGCCGGAGGATACTACAAATTGACCAACACAGATGGCAGGGCCCCGCCAGTAATTCACGAAAATTGGCTCAAGGTGTTTATCTGAAATTATTGGATATTTAAGGTATTGGGCGTTTGAAGCACTCATGGCGTTGGGATTTAACATTTAGGATTTTATTTCATTTGTATTTCAATTCCTTCAAAACATTTGCAATACTTGCAATCATTATTTGAATTCAGCAATTTATCAAAATTCAGTTCATATTTCGTAAAAGAAAAAAAAAATCTCTATCAAATCTACAAGAAAATCCTTAACCATCAGTCAATCCAAAACCATCTAAATATCAAAACCCAAGTATGAACCTCACATCTCTCAGAAATTCAGAAGTTCAAGAGATCAGCAAGAAAAGTCTTTCGCTCATCAGCATCCTTCAAGATTTCCAAAGCCGCCCTCTCCTTGTTCAACTCCTCGGTCAGCTTGGCAATCTTGTCCTCCTTCTCCTTCACAGCATCGTTCGGAAAGGGTATGTTCTTCTCACATGAATCCTTGATAACGTTTATTTTCTTACGAAACCATTTCACGTTGAGGCCAAGTCTTTCTGAATTCTCCAAGTTAAACTCCCAATCAAAGAGTATATCTGCAGTCACGGTATTCCTGGGTCTCGTATGCATATCACTCATGACACGCAAGATAACACCTACTTGCATGATTAAAGCGTAATCACGCCCAGGGTTCCTGTCAACGATCATATGGCCGAACTTCTTCCATATCGTCTCATACAAGCGTGCATGTCCAATGGGAACGATGAATCCACCGACCAGTTCATGATACGGGAGTGAAGTGTTAAAGGGACGATCGAAAACTACCCCTGCAGTTGGATATTCATACACTATTATACGGTTCTCGGTCACTGGAGTGGCTCCCACGACTAAAGCAACAGTTCCTTCGGTATTCTCCGCTGCTGTCTTGGTTTCTTCTATCACTGAGGCAACAACCATCTGGGTTTCCATAATAGCAGTAGCGACCTTCTCATGGCCTTGAAATACAGGGATGGTTGTCTCTTCATCAATAACTCCGGAATGGTTAGGGTTATCATCGTTGGCTCCAGTATCCTCAACTTCGGTATTTAGCACCTAATACGAAGATTACATGAGGTTAGAGTCAAGAATCCAAAGGAGATTATGAAACACAGTATACCAGAAAGGAAACATCATCAAGGTTCATCATACTACATTCAAGACACGAGCGAATAGCATGAAAGTCATGAAAACACGTTTTACGATGAGTCCGTCCGAAGAAACTGAACTCTTCCCTGTACTAAGAGACGTACTGGGGGAAATATACAAGGAATCTGAGGATGGGTCATATGCCATTCTCTTCGTACGGATGTCCTCTATGACGTGTCACAATTTCATGACAATCCGATGAACGAGCGGGTAGATGTGGCCAAAATATCAAGTGATGCGCAATCTGAAAAAGTTCTGGAAGTCTCCTGGAAGTTTACTATTTCGCCTTTTTCAAGCTCTGAACGTGCTCAAAACTTAAAAAGATTCTTTGATAAAGCTTAGAAATTTTCCGGGATTGAATTTGCACATGTATATCATCAAAATCCGACTCCGAACGAAGATTCTACAGCGTTTTTACTAAAAGCTGGGTTCTGAATTTTCTGACGACGAAGTTCGACTAAGTTTTCATATATTCAGGGACGGAGCTATGTAGAAGCCAGGGGTGGCTCCCGCCTCCCCTAAAACTTTTGAAATCTATTAAAAGTCTCTTATAAATTATATTATTGTAAAACAAATCTATTATATGGCCCCCCTTAAATTTTTTATTTTTTAGATTAGCCCTCCCTGTATAGAATTTCTAGCTCCGTCCCTGCATATATTCACATGGGTTCTCATTCATTCATTCACAAGTCAACACTTTTATACTTCTATGAAGAATATACAGGATATATACTTACTTGAGGAGTCTCCAAAGTGTCCAAGGGGTTAGAATTGTCCACATCAACGACAAGAGGAACATCACTTCCATCTGGTTCCGAATCTTGGGAATTACCTCCATTCCCCTTCCCAGAAGATGATTGAGTTCCAGAATTATCCATCTCCATGACGACATCCTCCTGTACACGACCTTTACAATCAATATTTTCATCCATGAAGCACTACATTTGAACATGTGAAGAAATACCTACAGTTTCCTCGTCACTCAAATCAGCAATTGCTTGTTCAGTAGCTGAAAATTGAAGACCTTCAAGACTTGATGGAGTAAAATTCTGCAACAAAATTAACAACGTTGGCTTCATGATTCTAATGCTAATAGCAATGAAAGTCACGGTGATAAATATTGGGAACTCACCAAAGCACCAACTGGGGACTTTACGGTATTAGGTAACAGCTTATAACCTTTATGCCTTCCTTCTCCGCCATGAATAACCGCCTCAGTCTCTGAGAAATTTACACCGATTTGAGGTCGTATATATGACCGTCCTGTGGTGAAATCTAGTAATATAATCAGAATACAGTTCTTATAATTTCGTGAAGATTATATGAAGAAACATACCTGAGAGCATCCTGGAGACGACTTTCGTTTATCACCAGAAAGATACTTCAATCTTGGTCGACTGGAAATCATCTCAGCCGAAGGAAGATCCTTGAATGGAGGTCTGGGAAATCTTACAAAGCCACGCAAACGCCCAAGTTGCTGGTCCCAGAATTCTACATAACCTGGGGTTACATAGGCGAATCTATCAGAACCAGGAAACCAGTAGCTACTCCCTTCCACATGAGTATGATCCAAATGAGTCCTGAGTTGCTCAACTGATGGCTTCCTTCTCCGTATGGTTGGAACACACTGATCCATACCCATTTGTCGAGCTGCTCTATCAATATTGTACTCCTCCACTGAAATCTCTCCAAACGTGACTGATAACAAATGACCAGGAGTGCAACTCAACATGAAATATCTTTCGCCATCACTCAGATGCGCACCAGACGTCAAACTCGTGCCTTCTCCAGTATTGAAAGTCATCGGCTGAGAAACATAATCAGGGACTGACACCCACGGGCGAAAATTGAACTCAGATTCTTCATCTAACACATCAATAAAACTTATTTTAGAACGAGGATGCTTGGTGGACCAACGCATGATCCTAGCATTATCTTTCTCGGGGAAAGTATGGCGCGCATCAGTATTCGGTCCTTGAAGAACATTACGTGGAGTAGGCGCATAATTCTTAAAATGCTCCCACATCAAAGCTTGAAGAAACATCATGTTGGCATAACACTCAATCTTCATAGAGCCGTTCGACACACTGGAGTCTATAATCATGGAGTCCAGGTTGTAATACAAGGAGCCTAAGAATAAACTACCTATAGGAAGTTGCTCACCTTGAGCCATCTTAATAGCAAAGGGAATCACAAACGGCTTCAACAAGTTTCCACTGTCTTCAAAAACGTCTCTGGACAACCATAAACATAAGAAAGCAGCAATGGGCAACATACCGTCGATGGGTTTATCAGAAACCTCGTCTTTGGGCCACCAGTGTGTCAACCAGGAAGCATAGCATCCTTTAATACCAGCCTTATTCGCTTTCTCCATTGCAGATGTCAAGACATGAGAAACGACGGTCTCCTTATCTGAAAGATCCCCAGGAAGATTGCCCGTGATCGGGAGATGCATCAGAGCCGCCACGTCTTCCAAGGTAATGGTAAACTCTCCCCATCTACATATGAAGGTGTGAGTGGGAATGCACCAGCGAGCAAACAGAGCCACAATACCACTTTCGTCATGATAAATGAACAACTCTCCAGAACTTGAATAGCTCTCGTCACCTGCGCCTGGTCGAGCATAGTCCTCACATGAGGAAAACCCAACATATGCCTCGCCCAGCCGGCAAATTTCTCCAAAGGTCGTCGAGAAAGCTTAAACTCTATGATTCATGAGGCGAAGACCCATCGTTCAAGACAAAATCGAATCACTGCCTTAGGAGTCACCAACTTCTTCTGAGTAACAGTTCTGGGATTTATCAAAAGACGATACACTGGGGATTTCAAATGTTGCTCAGCTCCTGGGATATCTTTTTCAAAGAATGCATCATCTATGTTCGGGACATTCTTAATCCCAGGGATTTCGTCTTGGTCTCCCCCAACGGAAGTTTCATCCATGCATGTCTCATCTCTGGAGATACCATCATCAACGCACATCTCTTCCCTCAAGGCGTCGTCATCTTGGGAATTGGACATCTTTGCTAAGTAGCTGAAAAGGTTCACACTACATTCTACTTCAGTATGCCGTCCAGATATAAATCAAGGAAATACAAGCAAAAACCGGTAACTCTTACCTTTTATACTTTCACTAACAATGGTGATAGTAATACTAGAGTTAACACCTCAAAATCGTCCGTCTCTTCGAAAACTGCAAAAAAAACGAACGAAACTTTGTTAATTTCAAAACTGATTTTTCATTAAATCACGGACACAATTTTCATAATGTGAACATTCACACAAATGACCTATGAAGTTTACAACAATAAAATATTTCATCATAAATATATTGTCTATCTTCGAAGGTTCCTCAAAACCCACGATTCTGATTTTTCGAAAAAACAGCAATTAATGCAACTTGCATGCATAAACTCTCAAGGATTTTATTTAATGAAAACAAACTCATGAAAATAAAATATATCATCATATTTTGCACAATATATGTCACGGCTGCATATACATATATAAAAAAAAAATTATTTTTCCTTCGTATCGTCGTTATTTATCTTTAAAACGAAGGTTTATTTCAAAAAATATTGTGAAAGCTCACATCTCATACATATGATAAAGTTTTGTATTTACATGAAAGCTCATAAGAAAATTTTTATCACTGGACACAAGTTCATCATACATATTTTTCTTCGTGTCATCATTATTTGTCTTTAAAACGAAGGATTTTTCCAATTTCATGAAAATTCACTTCTTTTATGATGAAACCTTGGTATACATGAAAGCTCATACACTAAGTTTTATCACTGGACCTAGGTTCATATTAAAAAAAAAATCTCTCCTAAATCAGGGATTATAATTAGTTTTCAAAACTAACGATCGAACGAACATACGTTTTCAAAAACGAGGGTTTTTTCATAAAACTCACACTAATATACACACATGTATATAACTTCATCATGATCAAAGCATGAGAAACTCATGAGGATCATAAACATCAGCAAACAAAAAACAAAAAAAAAAAACGCACCTGGGCGAATCAGCCGGAAGTTGGCCGGCGGCGGCGGCGGCGAAGCTCCGGCAAAACATTTCCTCCACTCGCTGCTGACGTGAAGGTGATGGAGAGGTGATGAAGGTGCTGGCCGTGTGTGAAGGAAAATAAAAAACAAAAAAGGATTAATCCCTTTTATATCAATTTTATTTCCAAAACCTAATTTTCTAAGGATTTCCTTATTGGGCCCGACCCGCGAATCCTAACCGACCACGGATTCGTCGTCCAAACCAGCGGTTCAACACCAATTTATGCTCATCAAACGACGCTCCAATCATGACATTAAAGCATTCATCAAGTCGTGGTTTGCTCATGCTCTTTAAATCCGGTAACTTCTCAACTTACGACTAAGTTCAATTACTGGTATTATTATTTATGACCGGAAAATCACCATTTAATGCTGACTGAGGAACACCACTTTCCTCAGTAAGCAGGGGACTTAATGTAGATGGTGGATTTTCAACAAGGGCTAAATTCTTAAACTCATAACTATACGAACCTCTGATTCAGCAATCAGACGTGAGTATCGAGACACGGGTCTCTCATAGAATTCTCAACGAAGAGTACTTTCTCTCAGAGTACATGTAGATATGTAGTCTCACGACTGGACAACGGCATACCTCATGAATACTGAATACTTTCAGTGATTATTTCTATATAGCATTACGAGATGGACGGATCCTAGACAGCTTGCTCTGCTAGTATAGAGCAATAACGTCTTCAGGAACAAACAACAAGTTTACCCTGACTATATAAAGAATATGACTTACCGGCAAGCTCGTATCAGGATAATTAATGCTCCTAGACAGCTTGCTCTGCTAGTATAGAGCCACAAAGTTAATTATTCCTAATTACAATCGCTCATATTCCATGGACGAATCCACGACTGGTTCCATTGAATGACAATAACAATTGTTTTGATTCTATGATCGAATCCACGGCTTGATCTCATAGAATAGCAATAACTATATTATCTCATTACTCCGATTTCATGATCGAATCCACAACTGGTCTCATAAATGGTAATAGATAAATCTTAATTACTCCGATTCTATGGTCGAATCTATGATCCCATGGAATGGTAGTGCTCACTTTATTATTCTGAATTCGTAGTAGAATCCCCAGCTGATCCTATGAATTAATAATAAACATCTTATTACTCAGCTTTGTGAATTATTCTCCACTGGATTCCACAATTAGTAATAAATAATCAACAACCGGGCGTATGAGCTACCTTTAAGTAAGCCCCCATTCAAATGGTGAAGGTGTATTCAACGACGATACACTAACAGTCACCACACGAACGAGTATTTCAAAAATACAACGAAACGATGAACCTATGCAAAATAGAGAAGAAAATAATAAATAATTAAAAATATTGACCAGGGTGCTGGGAGCACGGACACACGACCAACCGACCGGGTCGTGGTCAATCCCACGCCAGTTTTATATTTTTAATGCATTTTTATTATTTTCCATGATTTGATGAAAATCCTCTCATTTTATCAAATCTCTTTCGTCTCGAGGAAACTCCTCGGTTTCATGGTACTTCCATAAATCCATAAAAAATAATATAAAATTAAGGAAAAGAGTGTGGGGCATGTCCATTGGCCAACCGGCTCCACACCCACGGTTCCTTATTATTTTATTATTATTATTATTATTATTATTATTATTTCTCTAATTTCATGAAAAAACTCCTTGATTTCATGGTATTTTTGCACAAATCATCAAATAATAATAAAATAATACAAAGAACTCCTGAAGAGTTGACGATTTGTTGGTGAAAGAATGATTAAATGCAGGTTTAATCATTTATTCGAAAATGCTCGTCTGAGCCTTAGGTGAGAAAACCTAATTAATTATGACGGAGTGAGGGACCGACCATGGGGTCATGAAACCGACCCTGGGTAGTCACGTGACCGCCTGACGATCACTTCATGAAAATCCAAAGTGTTTGGGAGAGTTTTGGACCTAATACGAGCAATTGTGCAAACTAGGTCAAAACTGTGAAAATTGATGGGACCGGCTTCCGTGAGCCAAAGAACCAATCTTGGTCGGTCAAGATAGCGTGCTCGTGTCCCCAAGGCGCCCGCATCTCAGTCCTGAGAATTTTGATATTTTCTGGCGTGCAATTGAGCATCCATTCAAGAAAATATGCCAAAATTAGGGTTTCGACGAAACTGAGGAAAACACCATGAGATGATGAAAAATAATTATAAAATAAGGAATGACGGGGCGTGGGACCGCCGTGGTCAAGGCATGGTCGGCCAGTTGTGACCACGGTCCCGTGGTCCCTTTTCCTTAATTTTATAATATTTTGATGATTTTATGAAAATTCATGAATTTTGAGAAATTTGATGAATTTTGGAAGTTCCCATGAATTGAAGGAGTTTTCATGAGTTCAAGGAAGCAAAAGATGTAAAATTAAAAAAACAAGGGCGTGTGGGACCGTGGAAGGCATGGCCGGCCGGTTGGGGCCCGGTCCCACAAGTTTTCCTAATTTTATAATGATTTTATGAAAAATTCATGATTTTTGAGAAATTTGATGAATTTAGGGAGTTTTCATGAACTGAGAGAGTTTTCATGAGTTCAGGGAAGAAAAAAATATTAAAATAATAAAAACAAGGGCGTGTGGGATCGTGGAGGCATGGACGGCCGGCTTGGGCCCGATCCCACAAGTTTTCATAATTTTTTAATATTTTTTAGGTATTTTTGATGATTTGAGGAAAATTTTCCTAATTTAAGAGAAATACCATGAAATCAAGGAATTTGATGAATTCAAGGAAAACTAATAATAAAATAATAAAACAAAGGGGCGTGTGGGACCGACTAGGGCATGGACGGCCTGCCAAGGCCCGGTCCCACAAGTTTTCATAATTCAAAGCAGCGTGGACGTGAAACCCTAATTAGGGTTTGCGGCACATCACATGTGTCGCAAATCAGTCTCAACCATCCATCTTCGCAGGTATAGACGGAGGGTTTAGATGTAGATTCAAAGGGGCCAGAGCATGTCAACACAATCACTGTGGGCCCGCTTAGATACATGACTAATCGGTCAAGACCAACTATGGTTGGTCGTCTCGATTCGTGTGCCCAAACTAGGCATGGCCGCGCGTTTTCAATTGCAAATCGATCTCGACCACTCAACTTTGCCGGACAAATTGAGTGGCTTAAATCACATCTTCACGGGACAGTATGGTGCGTACGTGTACACTTACATGCCGAATGCATGCCTGGATGATCGGTCAAGACCGACCATGGTTGGTTTTCTCGAAACGCGCTCCCGAAGTAGGCACGACGTGCGGTCTTCAATTCCTTTGCGGCATGGGATTTCTGTCGCAAATCAATCTCAGCCGCTCCTCTTTTCCAGACAAATTGAGTGGCTTAGATCGCATCTCCATGGAACAGTGAGGTACAGGCACCTACACCAGCATGCCGTCTACATGCATGCCCAATCGGCCTTGCCAAAAACGTGTCCCATGCCTGGATTCGACCAAGCTAAAGGCTGGTGTTCGAGCACCTCCTAAACCCTAATCCGACGGTCGCAGATATGGGTCGCAAGCCATCTCGTCCGTCCAACTTCACCAGCCTGGACGGACAGCCTAAGACAGGATTTAGACGACCCGTGAGGTATCACCACAATCATCGTCCACCACTCTTCCACACAGAGTGATCGGTCAAGTCAGGGATAACCTATATAGCCTCCAAACGATCACTCGAAGATGGTTGGACGTGATGCTATGCTTAATCCGCGACTTACTCCGTTGAGCCTTAAAACAGCGATGCTTCATACACGCTGAATATATTCGATGCGTTACATGCATAGAATGCACACGATATTTCATAAATATCGACTTCCTAAATAACTTAGTTATTTAACCTAGGATCACATGCTTTCTTTGGGTCCCACGATCCACACACTCGGGACATTAATCATGTCACAAACTGGGGGATACATACTGGAGTATTGGTCTGGCGGTTTACAGCGAGCAGCGCACAAGGCGCCATCACAAAAACGTGTCAGGAAGACATGGACGGTTAGTGATGATGGCAAAACTGGGAAAGATTGACCGTGTGACACTAACACACGCAACTCCACTACTCCATCACTCCACTTTCTCCACTTCCCACGAGAGACGTGGATAAGTTTTAATGAATTGTATGAATAGGTTCTCCTTCCTATTTCCAGGATAAGACAGAAACCAATTGTTGATACAACCGTATCCAAACACCAGAACTGATAGCTTACATTCTGCAAGCCAGTTCAGCTTTCTGATACAAGTCATACACATCCAACACCTCCACAATCTCAACACCTTCTTCGCTTCCCTCCCTAAGATCAACCCCATCTCCTTCACTTTGTGACCGAAGCAAGTCTGGAACGACTATTTCTTGGTTTAGGCCGGAGTTGTACATATTGATTTCTCGAATCACAAGCACTCCCGTGCAGTGCATTTTTTTAGGGTTCAGATTCATTTTTCATCCACACACCCCAAATTACCAAAACCAGCAGAAATAGTTTTCACCCATAAACAATTGGCGACCACAGTGGGGGGTTGATCTCTCGGTTGTAAAGTCAATTTCTTCAACACCATTCGATCGGTTTCAAGATGGTTGGTCTTAGGACCGCCTCAACGGCCTCAAATCCTGGTGATTCATCCAACAGAGATACCCCTCCTCCCAACGGCGTACCTGATGGTATAATCAGGAGACTTCCAACGTTGAGTGAACTAGCGCGGGTACAAGAGATTCATACGAAGAACATGGAGCTAATCAAGGAAGCGATAAATGGCATACTTGATTTACTCGTCAAGATCACATCAGAGATGAGCGTTCCGGAGACTTCTACACCGGGGACTGGTCCCTCTCAAATCAGCAGATTTACTATGAACTAGAGACCAGTGGATCAGGAAGCGGCATCTCTAGTGGAAAGTTTGTGTGAACTTTTACACCTCTCGAAGAATCAGCGGACGGAAACGTTTGCTGCAATTAACCAGATAGCTCTGGACGTACACCTGGCTCCTTCATGTCCAGAAGTCCTAAACGCAGCAGAAACATCTATAAATAATGTCACATTTACAGAGGACGACATGATGGCGGAGGAAGGTCACAACCGGGACCTGCATGTTACCACACGCATCAAGGGTTCAGAGTTAAGGAGGGCCCTCATCGACACAGGAGCATCTTCGAATGTGATTACTCTCAAGACTCTCAGGGCAGCCAAGGTTCTCCCATGCAATATCGTACGGAAAGCTACCACAATGACAGACTTTGACGGAAACCGGACCAGCACATACGGGTATGTCAATCTGAATTTATCAGTAGGGCCCGTTCAGTCAAAAGTGAAATTTGGAGTCATAGAGAAGGAGTAGGACTATCATATGATACTAGGGAGACCGTGGTTTCATGACAATAGGGTCATCCCTTCAACGTATCACCAGTGCCTGAAGACCATGCTGAATAAGGAAGTCATCCGTATTCCTGCATCATTGTCTCCTTACGCACCAATATGTGGAGTGGAACTGTTCGAGCCAATGGAAACTCTGCGGTAAGGATCAGACAAAGTCCTGTGCACCCCACTCCCCACTTGGGCGTCAATCCAGGAGGAGGACCGACTTGCATCATTGAGGGATATCCACCACGACGCACCTTTGCTGACCAGACACTCTACTTTATCCGGTGAAACCACAACCTACGTCCACAGAACGAGATTTCGAGGCAAGACGTGATCAGAAGGGGAAAACAATATACCGATGCCGCTGTTAGCAATTAGCAGGGGAGACTGGTACCCAGTCTCTCCGCCCAGATGAATGCTTCAAGAACGACGGGCGACAAGAGGAGGTATTGGACGCTCCGCGACAGCTACAAGATGGCACCAACTCCACAACTGACGAGCTCGAGACTGTTAACATCGGGAATGAAGAATCTCCCAGGCTTGTCTCAATCAGTTCGACTTTGTCCACAGAAGAACGCGCGAGTCTTGTCCAACTTCTCAAGGAGTATCAAGATGTATTCGCATGGACATATGAGGAAATGTCTGGTATGGATGAAAAATTGGTCACCCATCATCTACATGTCATACCTGGATCCAAGACGATCAAATAGTCTCCGAGGCAATTCAAACACGAAGTGGAAGAGAAAATCAAAAACGAAATTCAGAAGTTGCTAGCTGTCGGCTTCATCAAACCTATTCATCATCCGACTTGGTTAGCTAACGTGGTACCAGTAAAGAATAAAAACGGACAGATCCGGTGCTGCGTAGGTTTCAGAGACTTGAACAAGTGCTGCCCCAAGGAGGATTTTCCTCTGACCAACATCGACATGTTAGTGGACGCCACTAGTGGACACGGCATGTTCTCCTTCATGGATGGTTACAACGGCTACAATGAGATAAGGATGTATGAACACGATGCAAGTAAGACAGCCTTTCGAACCCCCTTGGAAATTTCTACTATACTGTTATGCCATTCGGTTTAAAGAACGCCGGTGCAACATATCAACGTGCTATGACGGCAATCTTCCACGACATGATGCATAAACAAGTAGAAGACTACGTAGATGATATTGTGGTCACGTCAAGAGCTCGAGTAGACCACACCGGAGTATTACGGCAAGTGTTCGAGAGGTGTCGAGAATACAAATTGAATATGAACCCTTTGAAATGCACTTTTGGTGTCTCTTCAGGCAAATTTTTGGGATTCCAAGTAACTACAGAAGGGATCAAGGTGGACCCGTCCAAGACTCAAGCCATCCTCACGATGCCGCCACCACGAACTGTGAAGGAACTCCAAAGCTTCATGGGAAAGGTGAACTACATTCGACGTTTTATACTTGGCCTGGCCCAGCTTGTTGCCTCATTCACCTCCTTGCTGAAGAAGGGAGCAAGCTTCGTTTAGACCGCAACTCAACAGGAAGCGTTCCGAAAGATTCAACGAATACTGTCATCTCCAGCTATCATGAAGTCTCCCGTCCAAGGGAAGCCGCTTTGTCTCTACACCGCTGTCGGTGCCTTGCTCGCTCAAGAAGACAATGAGGGAATCGTACGTCCCATATACTACTTCAGTCGAATATTAAGAGATGCTGAACTCAGATATCCCAAGGCGGAGAAAGCATGTTTAGATCTAATCCATTCCATTCCGAAGTTCATACATTACTTGTTGTCCAACAAGGTGGTACTCATATCTAAATCTGACCCTGCGAAGTTCTTACTTCCAAAACCGGTCATGATGGGAAGGACGGCCAAGTAGATTCTCCAAATGTCAGAGTTAGATATAACACGTGCATCACCGAGAGATATCAAGGGGCAAGCAGTCGCATACTTACTAGCGGCATTCCCTGGGGAAGGCACTACGGGACTACACGAGGATCTTTTTGGAGAATTTCCAGACATCTCCGTTGTCGAGGAAGAAGTGTGGCTATAGTATTTTGACGGCTCTGCCACTCCTAGCAGTAACACCGGAGGGGCAGGCGTAGACTTAGTATCTCCAACTGGGGAAGTATTCTCTCACTCCTTCAAGCTGGACTTCCAATGTACCAACAATTCAGCAGAGTATGAAGCCTTCCTCATAGGGATGTCAATAGCCAAGCAAGCAGGAGTCACGCACCTGGAGATAAGAGGTGACTCCAAGCTACTGATGAATCATATGAATGGAGTATATGCATTGAAGTAAGTAACGTTAGCTCCATAACGGTCAGAAGCACAAAGGTTACTAAACTAGTTTGCCGATGCAACCATAATCCATGTTGGTCGCAGCAACAACAAACACGCCGATTGTCTAGCCACGCTGGCGTCCAAATTGAAGTTCGAAGATTTAGAAGAAACCATGACAGTAAAGAGGAGAACCATATAATCAACATGGCTGTCACAATATAAAGACACCAAGATTTGCGATTGGCGAACTCCGATCATTCAGGAGCTCAGCAGCTCACTTTCCCAAGGAAAGTTCAATCTCAAAACCCTGCAGAACTTATTCATGTTTCATGGTATGTTATATCATCGAAACCCGGATAGTTCCCTATCGAGATGTCTTGGGGATGATGAAGCACAACCAAAACTTAACCGCATTCACAATAAAATTTATGGACAATCATTGGTGGTAACGCTTTACCGACGAATTCAATGCATGGGCTATTAATGGCCAGAGATGGAGGCTCAATCCCGACTGCTTCAGAAGTCCTGCTCAAATTTTTAAGCACCGCCACACCAATTGGAGGTTTTTAGTGTGGACCACACTGGGGACTGGAGAGAGTCGTACATTAGCTATCTCCGCAACGGGGCAACTCCTGCTAGTCAAAAGGATGCTGTCAAGATAAATAAAAAGGCAAAGGGGTTCATATTTCACGAAGGGATCTTATACCGCAAGAGCTTCAGAGGTGATCTATTGAGGTGCCTGGCTAGGATAGAAATCCCGGTTATGCTGAAGGAAACGCACAAAGGGGAACATCAAGGGAAGAGGAAATTATTTCTCCAGATACACGAGAAATACTATTGGCCGACCATGGAGGACGATGCAGCTGCTTTTTTTCAAAGCTGCCACAAATGTCAAATTCATGGGAACCTTGTTCATGCGCCTTCCACCCCTTTACACTCTATAAGAAGTCCATGGCCATTTTACAGTTGGGGATTGGACATTATCGGAAAAATCAATCCGCCATCATCAAAGAAGTACGAATATATCATAACCGCAACATAATACTTCACTAAATGGGTGGAGGCCATTCCTCTGCGAGGAACTACAGGAACAACAATTGCGGCTTTCATTAAAGAGTATATCATTTGCCGTTTTGGTGTGCCTAAGCATATTATCACTGATAATGGCATTCCCTTCGTCAACAAACAGGTACGAGAGTTACTTTAAGAATATGGAATTAAGCAGGTCTTCTCCACTGTCTATTACCCTCAAGGAAACGGACAAGCTGAGAGTACCAACAAGACGTTGATCCGGATTATCAGTCGAACAGTACATGACAATCCTAGATAATGGCTCGACCAGTTACCAATGGCGCTATGGGCATACCGGACGTCACCCAGAAGCTCCATTGGAGTTTCTCCATACTCACTTGTTTACGGTGCAGAAGCAATTCTCCCAACAGAGATCAAAATCCCATCAGCTAGGATTGCAGCAGCAACCGGGGTCCACTGGAACGAGGCTGAAGCATCTAACTCTAGAGTAGCTGAGTTAGACACTATGGATTTCAGAAGAAGCAAAGCAGAGGAACGCATTCAGGTGTACAGGAATAGAATTTCCAGAGCGTATAAAAAAACTGTGAAACCACGTGTTTTCAAAGTGGGAGATTTGGTATTGAAGAAGGCCAAGAACATCCAACAAGACATGTCTGCACCAAAATTCTCACTGAAATGGGAAGGTCCTTATACAATCACTAAGGCTTACAGTACCGGCTACTACAAGATCATCAAGGTGGACGGGGGAAAGTTAGAAGCAGTCATCAACGGAAAATGGCTCAAGGCATATCATGCTTGATCATTGTCCGCTTCTGTCTCATGACACAACAATACAGGCATTTATTTTCATTACACGTTCGAATTATCAATTTTGCATTAATGAAAAACCCATTTTCACCAATCAAAAACCAATGCAATTTATTCCACAAAGATGTTCAGAAATCTTCTTGACATGAACATCATTAAAAATAAGAGAATACAGCTGAATGCGGCTTAGAAGAGGCCATCCAGCAGGTTATAGTTCCTTCAGAGCATCATCTTCAACCTAGCTTGATATCTCTCTGTCCTATTCTTCAAGTTCTGTACTACCTGCTCCACCTTCTCCGATTCAGCGGCCAGATCCTTTTCTTCTTCCAAGATAGCCTTCGCAGCAGGAACTACGTTCGCAAGGATGCCGGATCGATCAACCTTGATGATGTCAAGACGCTGTAGTAGACAACCCACATTGAATCTCATCGATTCACAGGTAGACACCATGTTCTCCCACTCTTCAAATTTTGATTCGGCAACGTTACGGATGGAGATACCTTCCATCTCGGCAATCAGTGGAAGAAGGCAGTTCACCGTAGTAACCAAAGAAGATGCACAATATTGAACTACATTCCTGGTTGCAATATGGCCATACCTCTTCCATACTTTTGTGTATAAAGGCACAAACTCCTTCCGCCCCAAGAATCCGTCGATGGTTCGATAGCTGGAAGACAGACATTTCATGTGAATATCGAATGGAAGACCTGCGTTGGGATATTCGTAAGACGAGATACCTAAATATGCATCATCAAGGTCAGCAGGGGTGGTTGTGTTTGAATTTGAAGGAAGAGGACTGGTCAAATCATCATCATCGACCACTGTCACACATGGGCGTCTCTGCAAAAAGGGGGGAGAACGAACTGGTACGGCCTTCCGGCGAGCACAAATAGGAGAGTCATCGCAAAGTTGTTCATCTTGAACCTCAGATGGGCGTGCGCGTTTAACAGAAGATCCTGGGTGATACGAAGAAAATGATCTGTTGTTGTTCGACATGTTGAAGAGATAGAGTTTCTGCAAGAAAATCCTATCAATGAATGGCGGTTTTAAACCCCGCATACATGTTGAAGAAAACCCTAAGAAAGACCGAATCATCTACAGCAGAGCTTATCCCGAGGTCTCAACGCCGACCAAGTCGTGCTTTTCTCCCAAACCCTAGTTTGACCAGCTCCACCTGGCGATGTTTATGCTGTAAATATGTACTTACTCTAGCTTGGTCATTTTAGTATACAAATTTGTCACCATCTCATGCCTACCCCCACAATAGGGTAACCATTATGTGCTAGCAGGGGACTTAATGTTGATGGTGGATTTTCATTTAAGGCTAAAATTGTAAAAAGCCAAAAAATTATGCGCTGACATCCTGCAAAGGATAGAGCCACTGATAAGTGATGAATACTTCTCCACTTTACTAATTCATCCAGGTTGGAGCATGTAGTAACAATCTCTTATACCCTGTGAATTTATAACGTTATCAATTAATACATGACT
Organism: Papaver somniferum; assembly: GCF_003573695.1. NCBI lineage: Eukaryota > Viridiplantae > Streptophyta > Magnoliopsida > Ranunculales > Papaveraceae > Papaver > Papaver somniferum. Next base: position 46,005,337 of record NC_039366.1, read on the forward strand.
AGCCTTGTATTTCCTGTTCCGCTGAACTCTCATTATTAGTGCGGCATGACGACTGAGTGTTGCTCTCAGCAGAGTAACATGAATCTCCAAATGTTGATAATAAGGTATGCACGAAATACTCGTACAAGCTACATCTCTCGGTGTGTTATACTAGCCCGATTAAACATATTTGAATCTGGACTGTCCATATCAGTCTCAGAAACAATCACGGCCACACAAGTCTGTCGCACGATTTAACCAGCCTAGACGATCCTCAACAGGAGCAGGCTACTACATTAATGACCACCAGAAGGCCCACTATGCCATGGTCGGTCGAATACCTACCATGCCTCCCAAACTACCACCGAACACCAGCTTGAAGTTGTATGTCCAGACTGGTATGAAGCAGCTTGGAGGAATCGTACAAACAAAGGCCGCCTATGGCAGTCTCATGTTCATCACGTCTGTCCAACTTCACCGGCGTGGTTGGAAGGCGTGGATCAGCCCAAAGCCGGTCGAACAAGCACCGTGGTGTACACCGGCGGACCTTCTTCCTACCTGCATGACCGACTCTTCCTTAACTTGACCAGATTGCAATATACGTTTATCCGAAATTGTGTCAGCGTGAAGAATTGAGGGTCGCAGGAAATTCCACTAAAGTTCCCAAATTGATCACGACCATCCAATTTCACCGGCATGATTGGATGGCTTAGATCGGACCCATAGCCACCAGGCATGTATTGGTGCGTTCACCACCGGCCCAACATGGGCCCCACATGTTGGCCTCCCCAAAGGAGAAGCGTGGCTTGCCAATTCGTCCAGCCAAAGCAGCGTGGACGTGAAACCCTAATTAGGGTTTGCGGCACATCACATGTGTCGCAAATCAGTCTCAACCATCCATCTTCGCAGGTATAGACGGAGGGTGTAGATGTAGATTCAAAGGGCCCATAGCATGTCAACACAATCACTGTGGGCCCGCTTACATGCATGACTAATAGGTCAAGACCAACTATGGTTGGTCGTCTCGATTCGTGCGCCCAAACTAGGCATGGCCGCGCGTTTTCAATTGCAAATCAATCTCGACCACTCAACTTTGCCGGACAAATTGAGTGGCTTAGATCACATCTTCACGGGACAGTATGGTACGGACGTGTACACTTACATGCCGACTGCATGCCTGACTGATCGTCCAAGACCGACCATGGTTGGTCGTCTCGAAACGCGCGCCCGATGTAGGCACGACGTGCGGTCTTCAATTCCTTTGCGGCATGGGATTTCTGTCGCAAATCAATCTCAGCGGCTCCTCTTTGCCATACAATTTGAGTGGCTTAAATCGCATCTTCATGGGACAGTGAGGTACAGACACCTACACCAGCATGCCGTCTACATGCATGCCCAATCGGCCTTGCCAAAAACGTGTCCCATGCCTGGATTCGACCAAGCTAAAGGCTGGTGTTCGAGCACCTCCTAAACCCTAATCCGACGGTCACAGATATGGGTCGCAAGCCATCTCGTCCGTCCAACTTCACCAGCCTGGACGGACAGCCTAAGACAGGATTTAGACGACCCGTGAGGTATCACCACAATCATCGTCCACCACTCTTCCACACAGAGTGATCGGTCAAGTCAGGGATAACCTATATAGCCTCCAAACGATCACTCGAAGATGGTTGTACGTGATGTTATGCTTAATCCGCGACTTACTCCGTTGAGCCTTAAAACAACGATGCTTCATACACGCTGAATATATTCGATGCGTTACATGCATAGAATGCACACGATATTTCATAAATATCGACTTCCTAAATAACTTAGTTATTTAACCTAGGATCACATGCTTTCTTTGGGTCCCACGATCCACACACTCGGGACATTAATCATGTCACAAACTGGGGGATACATACTGGAGTATTGGTCTGGCGGTTTACAGCGAGCAGCGCACAAGGCTCCATCACAAGAACGTGTCAGGAAGACATGGACGGTTAGTGATGATGGGAGAAGTGGGCAAGACTGATCGTGTGACATTTACATACGCAACTCCACTACTCCATCACTCCAGTTTCTCCACTTCCCACGAGAGACGTGGGTAAGGCTTAATGACTTGTATAAATCGGTTCTCCCCCCTATTTCCATGACAAGACAGAAACCAAGTGATGATACAACCGTATCCAAACACCAGAACTGATAGCTTACATTCTGCAAGCCAGTTCAGCTTTCTGATACAAGTCATACACATCCAGAACCTCCACAATCTCAACACCTTCTTCGCTTCCCTCCCTAAGATCAACCCCATCTCCTTCACTTTGTGACCGAAGCAAGTCTGGAACGTCCATTTCTTGGTTTAGGCCGGAGTTATACAGATTGATTTCTCGAATCACAAGCACTCCCGTGCAGTGTATTTGTTTAGGGTTTAGATTCATTTCTCATCCACACACCCCAAATTACCAAAACCAGCAGTAATTTTTTCACCCATAAACAACCTTTTTGTCGAGAAGTTCTACCGGTTTCTTGAGTAGTCCTTCTACTTTTATGATGAATCGCCATGAAGTCCTTGAGCTCAACTACACTAACTATCCTAGTCCGAGACTTAGCTATAAGAGACTAGAAATAAAGACTTATAGTTTTGATCACTAACATTGACAAACATGCTTGAGATAGCAACGCATGCAAGTTGACCGAGCAGTGCTCTAACAACTTCAATATACTTTCTAGAGAATCAACTAGACGGTCAGACTCAATCTAGAGTAAAGTATATCAAAGAGCTTAATATTTCTAACTCTTAATTCAATCCGCAATCAGCAAATAGAAATCTGCGAGCCTGATTGAATATAAGAGGAGTTACTTGAACGGTACCAAAGACCAATGTTCAAGTCTCAATCAATGTAAATCAACAACCAAAGTTTGGATATTCTAATTGATTGATCTTAACGCACAACATGTGATATTTCAATTATATAACAAAATATAATGCGGAAAAGAAATAACACAGACAACAGAATTTTGTTAACGAGGAAACTGCAAATGCAGAAAAACCCCGGGACCTAGTCCAGATTGAACACCACACTGTATTAAGGCGCTACAGACTCTAGCCTACTACCAATTAACTTCGGACTGGACTGTAGTTGAACCCCAATCAATCTCACACTGATTCAAGATACAGTTGCGTTCCTTACGTCTCTGATCCCAGCAGGATACTACGCACTTGATTCCGTTAGCTGATCTTACCCACAACTAAGAGTTGCTACGACCCAAAGTCGAAGACTTGATAAAAGAATCTGTATCACACAGAAAAGTCTATAGGATTGAATAAATTTGTCTCCCACAGAAATACCCAAGAGTTATTGTTCCGTCTTTTGATAAATCAAGGTGAGCAGGAACCAATTGATTGACCGGACTTATATTCCCGAAGAACAACCTAGTATTATCAATCACCTCACAATAATCTAAATCGTAGGATGGCGAAACTAGATATTGTGGAATCACAAACGATGAGACGAAGATGTTTGTGATTACTTTTATCTTTCCTATCAGAGAAATTAATCTCGAGTCAATTATTTCAATTGTACTCAATACGATAGAATCAGGAAAGATCAGAACACGCAACTACAAAGAAAATAGTTGGGTCTGGCTTCACAATCCCAATGAAGTCTTTGAAGTCGTTAACCTATAGGGTCTCGATAGAAACCTAAGGTTAAAAGAGAACCGACTCTACACACTGGAGGTGTGGGGATTAGGTTTCCCAGTTGCTAGAGTTCTCCTTTATATAGTTTTCAAATTAAGGTTTGCAATCCAAGTTACCTTGGTAACAAAGCATTCAATATTCATCGTTAGATGAAAAACCTGATTCAACCAAGCTAATATCTTTCAACCGTTAGATCGAACTTATCTTGTTACACACAAATGAAATGTACCTTTATTTAGGTTTATTTAACCGTACCTAAACGTGTACGCCATGTTGGTTCACAAATAGTTAACCGAGGTTAGCCATATGATCACTCTCATATCAACCTTATTCATCTTAACCATAACTAGTTCAAATGACTCAATTAAAACTAGTTGATGAACCGTTCAATTGCTATATTCTCATAGAAGTATACAAGAACACAATTGAAGCAAAATCGTTTTGATTCACTCGAACAATACATGAACATTATAGCCACAGTTTGCAAAGATTGCATTCCTTATTTTATAAATGTTTAGGTTTATGTACATGACCGATTTTAGAAAGTAACCACTTAAGTATGCGTACGGGTATGCGTACTTAAGTAACTGGATTTGAGTTTATTTTGGTTTTCAAACTCAGCAGAAATTCACGGACGTGAACTTTCTGCCAGTATGCTTATGGGTACGCATACTTTGGTAATTGGTTGAGTTGGTTTTTGATTTCCAAACTCAGCATAAATTCACGGACGTGAACTTCCGCCAGTATGCGTACGGGTACGCATACGTATCCAGTCTCCATCAACCATTTAGTACACAGACAAGTATGTATACATTTGGTTCCCGGTTTAGGACTTATACACAAATGTGCGAACACACTATATGCTTATATCCAAAGATGGTTACATGATTCTAAGCTCCTTATTTCAATCATTAAAACATTCTTAGAGGATGACAATAACCGTTTTCACACACTATTAGCATCAAAGCAATTTTAAAGATATTGAAATAATCATTATCGAAACATTCCAAGCCTACACCAAATGATTGTATCATACAAACCTTGTAAGATGTTACTCGGCAATTTTCTTATGATATAAGATGAACTTGGTTGAAGCGAAAGCTTGCAAACACATATTTCGAGAAATATGTAAGCGTGATAAACTCAGCTTGAAATCTCAAATGTGTATATAGAAAACTATATCGTAATACGATTTATGTCTCAATATAGGAGATAGAGCAGAAATAGACTTTCCAAGTGATAGATGAGTTCAAGTCTCCACATACCTTTTGTCGATGAAGTTCCACAAGCTCCCCTTAGTAGTTCTTCGTCTTCAAATGATGAACGCCGTGAAAACTAAGCTCAACTACAAAATCTATGTCCTAGTCCGAGACATCTAAAATTAGGCTAGAAATCAAGACTTATAGTTTTGATCACTAACATTGACAAACATGCTTGAGATAGCAACGCATGCGAGTTCGACCGAGCAGTGCTCTAACAATCTCCCCCTTTGTCAATTTTAGTGACAAAACTATCAATACATATGGATTACAAAATAATTTAAAATTATAGCTTCTCATCCAAATGCTTGATCTCCTTGGCATCTTCAATACGACTCGAAAACTTCTTGACTTCCAAGTACTCCATGATTCTAAACGTGTTCAACCCAGCATCATAGTTGTTGAAGATACGTAGTGGTAACAATGAGAAAACAAATGCTCTCAATTATTGTTATACAGTGTCATAGTATTATCACACAACATCAAAGTCCAATTGTATCACAACTTTGACAACAATACTATGGTGATATGTATCACACCTCCTTAGTCAATACTTCATCTCAGCATGAAAACCACTCCCCCTTACATAATGATATGTAAACCATATGTATTTGTAGTATGAAACTACACATTAATTCTCCCCTTTTTGTCAATATAAATTGGCAAAGGTACGAAAACTAGTGGGATCCTCATGAAATTTTCACAGAGATACTTCATGACCAAAAGAGAATACCATATCAACTTATTTAGATGCCATCATAAAGCCGAAGCTAAATGCATTCATCAAGGAGTTTATAAAGATACAAGATAACCCATTTAATATTCCACAGCCTCACTCCCCATAAAGATTTGACAATTAAGCACAAGTTCAAAAAGAACTCTCCCCCATAATATGTCATTCCCGAATGAACAACAAAGGCGACTTTGCTTTTACAAGAAAGGAAGGATTTATTTGGATATAACCAAATCACATGAAACATGAATTTGAATCCAAATAAACTCAATTGAATCGACCACAAAAATAATCTCAATTGGTCATGCTCGAGATATGAGAACTTACGAGCAACACAGTATGTGCATAAAACTGTGGATCGGAGATCGACCAATACTGCGGAATACACAAGGATTCATTCTATTTTTCATCACTATTTGCACAATGACATATAATTGACATAATCCTTGTAAACAAAAGTTCATCCTTTCTTCCATCAAAATTTGCATAATGACATAAAAGGCTTTAACTTTTGTTTGTCAAAAGTTCATTATATCTTTCATCAATACTTTCATACCGACATAATAGAGATAACTTTTGAACAAGTATGGGATAGTCACAGGTTCACGGACGTAAACAACATATCCCATAAAAATTTGAAATATACAAAATCATAAAGATTAAAATTACAAAAATCATCTTCCAAATAACTTAGAATTTAAATAAATAAATCTAAAAACATGAAGATGAAATCGTTGGACATAGCTATGTGTACTTACAATAATGGCTATTCCAAACCCTAGTTATTCTTCTAAAAATACAAGAAATAAATTCGCATAAGAAGATTTACTAGACATTGTAGAGCTTTCTCAGGGCATCTACAAAGAAGTCATTCTCATTATTGAAAAATTCATTGATAATCGGATCATTCAATTCCTCCAAATCTTCAGAAATATCAGTTAACTCACTAAGTTCTCTTTTCAGTTCACCCAGAGTGTTCTTTGTTAGAGACAACATTTGTTGATGGCGAGAAATATCTTCTAAAGATGAAACGATTCGAGATTTTAAATCATTTCTTTTTCTGATGAAATCCTTCACCATAATCCTAAAGTTATTATCAGAATGACAAGCAGACAATAGGTAGTTGGAGGAAGAACCTGGATCATTAGTCATATCCTTTACCTTTCTTTTCCTTGAGGACTGAATACCTTCACACAGATACACATTGACTTCTTATACGACATCTCTTTTTGTGGTACCTCTTGTTGTAGGAGCCATGAGACTGTATCTTTTGAAAGGAGAGAAGGTAAAGAACAATGATGTTCAAAAATGAACTTAAATAGACTCCTAGGTTAAAAAAACCCTAAAGGACTTTAAGATAAGTCTCCACGGTTCATGATCCATTATCTATTTTAACCATAAAATATTTTCTTGCTCAAAAATGGAACAGAAAAACAAGAAAAGATTTACAAGTCTTGAACAACCTTGAGGTAATCCTTATTTTTCAAGTCCAAATAAAATAAGGATTCAGTTCATTACTATAATTTAGATAGTAATGGAGTGAACAGAATGTTCACTTCTTGTGTCACAGGATGAGATCTCAAGGTTTGTAGAATAACCAGACTTACCTCGTCTGATTCTGAATCTTTTGGACTTCTTCTTTTACTCAGGCGTCACTGACTGCTTCTCCAGAGTCAGATTCATCTTTTGCATGTTATTTTAAAGTTTGGCAATTTTTTTGTTGTTCCTTTTGAATCTCCAACACTTATTTTGGGCATGACTTGTACTTCCACAAAAAAAGAAAAGCAAAGAAGGTTTGTTTTGTAGAGATGACTCTTTTTTATCACAACATACATGATCGATTGATCCAGAGCTGGCTGGAACAAAAGATTTTGTTGTGCTCACTGTCTTACTTTTGTACCCTAAACCACTTGTGTTTCCAAAATCCTTTTGACCAAATAACATTGCTGAAATTTTGTCTGAGCTTCCTGACAACCTTTGAAGGTCACACTTGAGAGAATTGATCTCTTTTTCTCTTAGAAATAGGGTTCTAGTAATTCATCATTAAGACAGTCATTCTCAAGAGTTTCCATCTGCAGTGATGATTCAAGTTTATTCAACAACTCCTTCAGTTGAATATTTTCCTGGTGAATTTCTTCATACTTATCCAGAAATTATAGGATCTCAGTCTCGGACTCGCATTCCGAACTGGAATTTGAGTTGCATGGAATTTCTTCCGAGAAGGATGAACCTTTCGTACACACTTCAGCAGTATGTAAGACGTTGGGACACTGAGATATTTTTACTTGACTTGAATCATCAGAAGCAATAGAGAGAGAAGATGATCTCTTAGATATTTTTCTTTTCTTTACCATATCCTTGATCTTTTGTGTCATCAGTGATCTTTTAGGATCGACATGATTAGAGCAGCATTCATCAGCCCATGACAAGCCAGAAGCTTCACTTGAAATGGTCACAGCATTAAACGCAGAAGTTCTGACTGTATTCTGATCAAGATCAAGTAATTTAATCTTTCCCAGAAGAGTACTTCTGGAAAGAGTATCAAGGTTATTTCCCTCAACGATGGCATGCTTCTTAGAATCGTATCTAGATGGCAGCGATCTGAGAATTTTCATCACAATGTCCTTTTCATGAATAGTCTTACCCAATGCAAAAAATGCATTAACAATTTCAGACACTTTGTCATTAAACTCATCAAATGAATCTTCATCTGCCATATGAAGGTTTTCCCAATTGGAATTTAGATTTTTAAGCCTAGCTTCCTCTTCGCTGGTATTCCCTTCGAATACGGTTTCTAAGATATCCCAAGCATTTTTAGACCGAGTGCACGTAGTCACATGGTACTGAAGATTTGGGGTAATGGCATGTATGATGGCATTCAAACCTTCGAAGTTTTTCTTTGCAGGAAGTATCTCGGCAGCGTCATATGCACCAATATCCTTAGGAACGGTCGCATTCCCTACTGCCACAACGGGAGCATCATAGCCATTAACTACATAAACCCATGATTGAAAATCATGCGCTTGAAGAAAGGCACGCATAGCAATTTTCCACCACAATTAATTTGAGTCATTGAAGACTGGTGGTACGTTTATAGAGATAGCACTTATGTCCATATCAGATCGCTACAAACACAGATTTTTGAGGTCTTTAATGTGTTTGCCTGCTCTGATACCAATTGAAAATGCGGGGGTCTAACAACCACACCCAACAATTCGTTTGGCAATCTGAGAGGACATACTCCAACATACTTTCTAGAGAATCAACTAGACAGTCAGACTCAATCTAGAGTAAAGTATATCAAAGAGTTTAATAGCTCTAACTCTTAATTCAATTCGCAATCATCAAATAGAAATCCGCGAGCCTGATTGAATATAAGAGGAGTTACTTGAACGGTACCAAAGACCAATGTTCAAGTCTCAATCAATGTAAATCAACAACCAAAGTTTGGATATTCTAATTGATTGATCTTAACGCACAACCTGTGATATTTCAATTATATAACAAAATATAATGCGGAAAAGAAATAACACAGACACCAGAATTTTGTTAACGAGGAAACCGCAAATGCAAAAAAAAACCCGGGACCTAGTCCAGATTGAACACCACAATGTATTAAGACGCTACAGACTCTAGCCTACTACCAATTAACTTCGGAACGGACAGTAGTTGAACCCTAATCAATCTCACGGTGCTTCAAGGTACATTTGCGTTCCTTACGTCTCTGATCCCAGCAAGATATTGCGCACTTGATTCCCTTAGCTGATCTCACCCACAACTAAGAGTTGCTACGACCCAAAGTCGAAGACTTAATAAACAAATCTGTCTCACACAGAAAAGTCTATAGGATTGAATAAATTTGTCTCCCACAGAAATACCCAAGAGTTATTGTTCCGTCTTTTGATAAATCAAGGTGAGCAGGAACCAATTGATTGACCGGACTTATATTCCCGAAGAACAACCTAGTATTAGCAATCACCTCACAATAATCTAAATCGTAGGATGGCGAAACTAGATATTGTGGAATCACAAACGATGAGACGAAGATGTTTGTGATTACTTTTATCTTGCTTATCGGAGAAATTAATCTCGAGTCAATTATTTCAATTGTACTCAGTACGATAGAATTGGGCAAGATCAGAACACGCAACTCAAAAGAAAATAGTTGGGTCTGGCTTCACAATCCTAATGAAGTCTTTGAGGTCGTTAACCTACAGGGTCTCGATAAAAACCTAAGGTTAAAGGAGAATCGACTCTAGTTATGCAACTAGTAACACACATGAGGTGTGGGGATTAGGTTTCCCAGTTGCTAGAGTTCTCCTTTATATAGTTTTCAAATCAGGGTTTGCAATCCAAGTTACCTTGGTAACAAAGCATTCAATATTCACCGTTAGATGAATAACCTGATTCAACCAAGCTAATATGTTTTAACCGTTAGATCGAACTTAGCTTGTTACAAACAAATGAAATGTACCCTCATTTAGGTTTATGTAACTGTACCTAAACGTGTACACCATGCTGGTTCACAAATAGTTAACCGAGGTTAGCCATATGATCACTCTCATATCAACCTTATTCATCTTAACCATAACTAGTTCAAATAACTCAAATGAAACTAGTTGAAGAACCGTTCAATTTCTATATTCTCATAGAAGTATACAAGAACACAATTGAAGCAAAATCGGTTTGATTCACTCGAATTAATACATGAATATTATAGACATGGTTTGCAAACATTGCATTCCTTATTTTATAAATGTTTAGGTTCATGTACATGACCGATTTTAGAAAGTAACCACTTAAGTATGCGTACGGGTATGCGTACTTAAGTAACCGGATTTGAGTTTATTTTGGTTTTCAAACTCAGCAGAAATTCGCGGACGTGAACTTTCCGCTAGTATGCGTACGGGTACGCATACTTTGGTAACTGGTTGAGTTGGTTTTTGATTTCCAAACTCAGCAGAAATTCACGGACGTGAACTTCCGCCAGTATGCGTACGGGTACGTATACTTAACCAGTCTCCATCAACCATTTAGTACACACACAAGTATGTATACAGTTGGTTCCCAGTTTTGGACTTATACACAAATGTGCGAACACACTAAATGTTTATATCCAAAGATGGTTACATGATTCTAAGCTCTTTATTTCAATCATTGAAACATTCTTAGAGGATGACAATAGCCGTTTTCACACACTATTAGTATCAAAGCAATTTTCAAGATATTGAAATAATCATTATCTAAACATTCCAAGCCTACACCAAATGATTGTATCACACAAACCATGTAAGATGTTACTCGGAAATTTTCTCATGATATAAGATGAACTTGGTCGAAGCGAAAGATTGTCAACACATATTTCGAGAAATATGTAAGCGAGATAAACTCATCTCGAAATCTCAAATGTGTAAATAGAAAACTATATCGTAATACGACTTATGTCTCAATATAGCAGATAGAGTAGAAATAGACTTTCCAAGTGATAGATGAGTTCAAGTCTCCACATACCTTTTGTCGATGAAGTTCCACAAGATCCCCTTAGTAGTTCTTCGTCTTCAAATGATGAACGCCGTGAAAACTAAGCTCAACTACACAACCTATGTCCTAGTCCAAGACATATAAAAATAGGCTAGAAATCAAGACTTATAGTTTTGATCACTAACATTGACAAACATGCTTGAGATAGCAACGCATGCGAGTTCGACCGAGCAGTGCTATAACAATAAGTGTGTTGGTTCGGTTCTTCATTGAATAATATTTGGATGACCAATGCAAGATGACAAGGTAGAACCGATCTTAGCTTATGTTGAGAGTCAAGGTATAACCGGTCATAGCCTATATTGTATGACAAGGTGTAACCGATCCTAACTAGCTTTGGGAAGGAAGGTGTAACCGATCACAACCTACATTGGGAAGAATGGTGTAACCGATCATAACCTACTTCGGGAAGTAAGGTGTAGCCGGTCACAACCTACACTGGGAAGCATGGTATGACCGGTCACAACCTACACTGGGAAGCATGGTATGACCGATCACAACCTATATTGTGAGTCATGGTATAACTGGTCCCAAGAGCAAAACCGAGTTTCCAATATTCACATATTTCTTTATGTGTGTGTGATTTTTGAAATTAGGGTTTGCTAAGATAGGAAACTTCTAGATGTCGACATTATTTGAACATGTGCATAAATCTTATCATTAATTGTTCAAAGATATTCCTTGATGCTGAAGGTGATCCCAAACCGAAATTTTGAAAAGCATTTAATTATGATTTTCAAATATATGTGTTTTAATTACCAGCAATTAAAGCATATCCTCTAGAAAAGGTTTATTAGTTAATATACTAAACTAGTAATAGCAGTTTTCTAAGAGAGATTTTGAAAATATTGTTTGACATTTAATTGGAAATAGGAAAACCGAAATTAGGTACTTTAATGCATTTCTTTAGAGTATTTTCAGTTTTAGAATTTCCTTGTTGTCCAAACAACCTTGGTCTATGAATACTTGAGTTTGCATTTCTTGCAAATTATCCTAAGAGTCAGGAAAACTTCAATCGTGTTGTTTCTGGTGGGGGCGTCTATCCGAAGGGAAATTACCCTAATTAAGCGAAATCTCTTACGACCACTCATTTAAAGACTTTTGTGGGATCAAGAAGCTCTACGAGTACCTTTGGTGGGAAACTAGATAATTGCATTATTATATTAGTTTTCGACTATTGATTTGATTGACTAACGGTTGTTGAAACTTTGATTGGACCTAGTTTGATTATTCTTGAGAGTCTTCTCTTCTGACATAAGGGTCACTCAAACTAGATCAAAGTATCGACGGGATCTTTGGAACTATTGTTATATCTAAAGACATCTTGTGATAATCCGTTGTTAACAGACTCCGTTTTGTGTGTGATTGATCACAAGAGGATTCAAGTTTGTGTTGTGCAGGTTATTAAGAAGGCAATGAAAGATTTGAAGATGAAGAAGATTTTCTTATTAGTTTTCGTATCTCATGATTCGTGCACACATCTTGATCGGCTGGGATCCAACAAGATATTATCTTTGATAGACTTGTGATTATCTAGTTGTGTAAGATCGGAATCACTTTATAGATACTCTTTGAGTTCTATATTGATTGATTGCAAATCCGGAAATTGATTATTTCGGTAATTAAATTTTGGATTTATCTAACCACACAAAGGAGTTTATTAGATTAAACAGAAGAGACATTTTCAACAACTCAAACATATCTTTTACCAAAGATTATTTAGAGTGGTTACCAAACAGTTTCATTCCTTTGTTGTTTGGAATACGATCAAAAGGAGCAAAGCAACTTGAGATGGTGATTTGTATCTTGAGATTCACGTGCGTGACCAAAAGGTAGAAGACGCAGGGATACTGAGGGAACTAAGTACCTAGGGGTAGTTTACTTGGTATCAACTATACGAAGCTAGCTTTTGTTCTTTGTATAGCGGCTAATTCTAAGAGTATTCAAAACCGGACAAGGTCCCGGGGTTTTTCTGCATTTCCTGTTTCCTAGTTAACAAAATCTTGTATGTGTGATTTACTTTACTTACGTATTATAATTGTTACTATAATTAAGTAAATAATACTATTTTGCTTTAATCCAAATCACTTGACATTGATCCTATAGTCAATCGGTTTTATTACCGTAACTATTGTCAAGTGAATATCAAGTTGTTGTATTGTCTAGACTATTGTCCATAGACGATCACACTTGGTATCGGACTTATAGGTTTATATTAAAAGATTGTGGTGTACTTGGGTACCCTCGTCTTTTCACCAAAGCTCTGTGCAGGAAAATGGACTCTCATCTTTGTAAATTTTGGTGGAGGGAAACCCTTGACCCAAAGGACAGAAAACTTCACCTTCTTGGATGGGATACCCTTTGTTCCCCTAAAAGTGAAAGTGGCTTAAGTTTTAGGAAGGTTGAATCAAATAATCTTGTTATGTTAGCTAGAAATACTTGGAAACTTGTTGAAAGTCCTAATACTCTTCTAAGCACCATTCTTAAAGCTTGATACTTTCCTAATACTGACTTCTCGAATGCCAAATGCTCTTATGCTTTCTCCTAGACATGGAGATGTATCCAATAAAGAGCACATAAATCCTTTCGTACCTTGGATTGTGGGGGGTGGCCAGTTTATTGACCCTTGGTGGGACAGATGGATTCCTACTTTAGGGTCTGCTAAACCCAATACTCTTATTCCTCCATCCCCTAGCTTGAAAGTGTCTTATTTTATTGATTCTGATACCAGATCTTGTAATCTTTCCAGGTTGAACATCCATTTTGACAACGCTTTTGTACAGAAGATTGTTACTATTCCCTTAAGCCAGCAATGCACTCCTGAGTCAGAGGTCTTGGACCTTCCCCAAGCAACATTCTTTGGAGGCGCATTAGGAAACTTAGAGTCCCACACCAAATGTTCATCTAGATATCTGTCAGGAATGCTTTACCTACCAGAACTGTGTTGTTGACCAGAATGCCTATTGATACCATAATATGACCTAGATGTTTGTCTTGCAATGAATTTATTATGCATGCTTTTTGGTTTTATGTCATTTTGCTGCCACAGTTTGGAATGCAACCTCTCCATGCTTGCCTATTTATAATTTTCATAACTCTACTTTGCTTGATTGGCTTGATTGTTGGCTTGTTAATGTTGTTACCTCCCTGTCTGATGATTCAAAAAATGTACATGTTTGTTGTTGTTATGCGATCCATCTGGAATAGTAGGAATAACCTGAGTTTCAGTTAAAAAAAAAAAAAAAATCCCACAACAATTATTGCCAGAGCCATGTTTATCTCCAGGAACCTTACTATATCCCCTACATTATAAAAGATTCACCTGGTAAACCATCTTGTTGCAATGCCATCTCTTTTGAAGTATATTCTCCATAAGAAGCAGAAACCAGAACCATATGGGCAGTTTTGAAGAAAGCAATGGAGCTGCAGCTCACTCACATCGTCGTTGAAAGGGACGCAAAAGCTCTGATTTACCAATTTTCGCTGGGAAATTTTGTAGGCAATCAACTGACGGATGCACTTTTTAAAGATTTATTTTTTCAGTTCTAGTTTAGTTGCTTGTAAAAAAAAAAAAATCAACCAAGAACATATAACAATGTGGCTCACTCTCTGGCTGCTTGGGCCAAAGATATATAACTCGGATTCCTGTTTTTGGTCTGAACCTCCAATCTGGCTTACTATTGAGCCAGATCTCTAGCAACAAAATTAGAAACAACAGACCATCTATATAGAACACACTCGACATCATCAGTTAGCCTATTAGTAGTCCTATACTTTTCAAGTCATCCAATCCTTTCCATCCACAGACCACAATTGGATCATATACAACAATGAACAATCATCAAGATGGGTTTCAAAGTAATACCTTCTAAAAGCTGAATTAAAGAACCCAAGTAAACTGTTGAGAACTGGTTGAAACCTAGTGCAAAGGTCTTTGCTTAATCCTTGAATGACATCTACCATTAGCTCCATGTTTTCATTCACAGCTGATTTTATCTCAGTTCTTCTATGAATAGAGAGACAGAGATCCATATGACAAAATATCAAAGAGAAGATTGTCACAAGTGATAATTAGGTGTTAATAGCTTAACATAATGTGTGTTTATTACACCGTTTCTTATAACAGTACCAATGTCAGTGTTCACTAACCTATTAGTCATAAAAAAAAAGATAAAAGTATTAAAAAATCAAGAGAAATCGTTACCTTTAACCTTATTACTCAAAAAAAGGAAGGGTAGCTACAAAGAACAACTTCTGGAAGGAGAAATGACAACTCGCATGTACCAGCCGCAGTGTTTAGAGCATCAAAACTGTAAACTAAACCAAAACTTTATGCTGGATTCATTTCGCTTAATTCCAATGCTACAAATGCTAAGAGTGGATCTTTCTTTCTACAAATTAAACAATAACACACACACACTTAAAGAGGTTCTTTCAGCATACAACAGCAGAAATCGTTAGTTTATGAAACACATCAAATCGAAAATCACGCCAAGTACCAATCACATGTGAGCTACATAGGATAGATAGTAACTAAATTCAAGACTACAGAACACTACGCACTGCATACATATACAAATATATAATGGTTATGCAACAAAATTACAGTAAATTGAAAAAAAAATTTCCTCCTCATTCTTACAAAAAAATCAGATTAACAAAATGTATGTAGCAGTGGGTAAGTTACAACTAGATGTGACTGGTTAATATAGTTAAGCCAGAGCTTTGATTCATGTCCTCACAATAGATGCTATTTAAGAATGAACCACCGCTACTCTTGGGGAATATAAGTCAACAAGCTGTTACATCCACAGTTAGTTATTATACGGCAATTCGAGTTATTGTAATAACAAGTTGTTTCTAACAATATCCTGACCATGTCACCATTAAAAAGAGAAGGAGTTATTTCACAAACCACATTGACGTTTACAACAACTTTTACCTTCTATAGCTAGCCATTAAGAGTAGCTTATCATGCTGCCACTGATGATGGCACACATGGTTACAGTGGCAACAAATACTTTAACAAAGTCAACCTGATCTGTGACCCGCTCAAATCCACCAAGTGACAGTCTCAGTACATGCTAGAACAAAAGCACCATATACAATTCATTTCTAATATGACTCAGCTTTAGGAAATGATGTGCTATTCTAAAAGACCTACCTGATTAGAAATTTTGAGCAGTTCACATTCCAGCTCTGCTTCCAGCTGAGCAAAATCTGGCTCTTCTGTTAGAGTACTACTATCAGACTCCCCGTCAATTGATGAATGGCCCAAAACTTTGGTGTCATCTGGACATGCACCGTTGATACTTACATATACCTCAGGTGGTTGCTTATTCTTGTCTTCCACTACCTTGGAGGATCCATCATTTACTTTTTCATAACCGGTGTTCTCATGGTAGCGGGATAGTTTTCTTTTACTGAGCACAGAATTCAAAATTACTAACGACTTTTGCAGTTTCCTCTATAGCCTCGTTCATCTTGTTAATTTCAGCCTTCCCAGCTGAAATCATGCACATAATCCCAAGACCTATCCCCCAACCAAATGATGGGTCACCTACAGAATAAAATTAAAGAAAATTCATCAGAGAAATGAAAATTATGTACATCAAAATTTTCAGTTTCGTAAAATAATTTTGTACCATTAGAAGAAAAATATCCACATTTTCTTTTTGCATTCTTGTTAGTTCTTCTTCTCTTCAAGTGAAGTGAGATTTTCTTTCCTTTGTTTCTCTCCTCCTCCACACAAGTATTATATTTCTCAACCTTAATTCTTCTCTTACTAACCCTCCCCACATTTTTCCTTAATCCCACCTTTTTCAGCAAACCCAATCTAGACCCACCGGGATCTAAACTAGAAAACCTAAAGATTCCCTTTTCTTTCTCAACTACCATATTTTGTTCCCCGGAGCTCTTAGGATCATCACAGGTTTTACTAATCTCGGGATCAACAGATTCATTCTCCTCCTCATAAATACCTTTAGTAGCGTGATCATCACAGGATTCGTTAATCTCAGGATCAACATGAACAAGTATTTTCGTAGCTTGATCTACGTTTTTAAGAAAATGTTTCGCGTACATTCCACATCCTGCAACTGCTGCAGCTACAACGAGTTGCCACATTTTTCAAAGAAATTAGGGCTGCCGAGAGATCAATCAAGTTTGAGTTGTTAACTTTGGAGAGAGAGAAACAATAACTCACTGTTTCTTTTCTAGTTGGCGCATTAAAGAATCTTTTCCTTTTTCAAAAATCACGAAATATGGGTCTATGCCCGGGTCATACGGGTTTCCCGCTTAAAGGGATGTGGTAAATTGGGCCAAACTCGAACCGGTTTAAACCGTGTAAGCTATGAGAAACCGAGTGTTGTCTAGTTACTTGTCTACCCGTTTCCTCGGAAAAGAAGATCCCTTGTTAACTTGGTGAACTGATTATGAAGTGCTTACAAAATATTTAAATTAAAAAGGTGTTTCAATCATCTATTAATTTAGGTAGAAAGATTTAGGAACCAATGTGGTCTTTCTTATATAGGGTTATATACACAATGAAGTTATCCTCCGAAAATCCCTCCACAAGGGAGCACAAGGTTGATATATTACCTAAAGTTAATGTACAAATATCTAAGATGATCTTTTTCCTTGAAAGAAAGAGGAGGGAGTGGGGAGACCAAAGTGACACTCTGTTTAGTTATGCCTGAGGTTGTCTCAGAAAACGATGTTGACGATGTAAAAGTTTTTATTTTATTCCTGCAAACCAATGGGAAAAGAATATCAATAAAGCTGAATATTCAACAGAAAGCTAGAGAAGAAGACAGGCACAATATGGTGATGTAATAACTCACCGATGAAAAGAGCAAGCGTGCAATCCCCCTGATGACATCCTACACAGCAGCAGATGAGAACAGATCTCCCTTTACTGACAACAACAAGGTGTTCTTTTGTATCCTTTCCCCTAATCAGTAAATGCCTAAACCGCACATACTTTCTCGACACATTTGATGTTAGATTAAAAAAGGGAGCTAGATACCAAGCCACACCTAATCTTCCCAGTATCATACGTAAAATCATGATGCTCACTCATCATCAATCTGAGTCGGAATCAATGGACAGGTATAATCTTGGTCGCACTGACCGGGCCTGACGCGGAAACGAGAAAGGGCTTGCAGATTTCTGCTGATTTGTTGTCGTCCTATCAGACCTCTCATCATTTGAACTCGGAAGCGACGATGCTGCAGTAAGGAAGAAAAAGGACATGTCAGCACCAATAACAAAGAAAGGTAAATATGCTTCAAAGCAGGATGGAAGGATGATTGCATTAGCCATTGGTTCTAAGTCGTTCGCCTAGGTTTCCTAATTGGCGGCAGCCGAATCATAAGCAATGCCTACATATGCATGGACTCTTTGCATGAAGCCTACATCTACGCCCTAATGACACATCAGAGTTCTTAACGCGAATAATATAGCAAAGGAAGAGAGTAACTGAGGACTCCAACCTACCCTCCTTAGACACAGACTCGTGTCCTGCATTCAAACCATTTGTGGCTGCCGACCGATCATGACCAACACCATCACCAACCCTAAGAGATATCCAGTCTTCCTTGCGTATACCGTTTGTCGAAACAGGTGGGTCTCTCACATCAGTCGGTGCCGATGAAGCAGTTGGATGAGTAGGAAGGAAAATTTGCAGAGAAGGGTCATCTTCGCCAGTCGTTAAGGAATTATCAATCAAGACACCATTGACATTGGTGTCTGAATGACAAATAGACTCTGAAATTTGTACTGCAGAATCTAAAGTTGTCTCTGGAACCAACGAGAAGCCACCATTAGTGGACGTGGGACAATTAATAGAAGTTCGCTGAACGTCTTCTAAAGAATCTGAGACATCTGTCTCAGTACCAAAAAATTGAAACCCAGGGCCAGCATGAGTACAAGAGGCCACTGATGGCCAAAGAGGCATCTCGAACTCATCTCCGTTACTATTTAGAAGATCTAAAGCACTGTCAGTAATAAGACCTGGATCTTCAGGATACGAGACTGGAACTCCAAGAGAAGGAACAGAGAAAGAAGTACCACAGGCATTACTCTGACCTGTTTCAAAGACAGCTCCATGAGAAATAAGATTTTCCATCTCTTCATCCGAGTCACTGAGAATGATGATATCTGCATTTCCTACAGGAGCAGATGGAACTTCATAGGCCGAGTCAAAGTTAGGAGAAACAGAATCAAGCTCATTGCCATTGTTGGCCAGGAAATCAAATTGCCCGCCAACGTCTCGATTAGCATTTCGATCATCAACGTCTCTAGCGCTTCCAGTACCATTGCTGCTCCTAGGAATGCCTCCTCCGCTATTAATATCGTATTTCTCTTCTAGCTGACTTTCAGGAGACAGAGTTAGTAATTCAGGTTTCTTAACTTCCCATGTCCCGTTTGAATTCTTCTTGATTCCTAATTTAAAAGGACTTTGTCCTTCCAAAGGTCCATCATGTTTGATCTGCTTTGAGTTCTCCAAGTCAGGTTTAATGTTTTTGCCTGTCTCAATGCAAAGAGAACCATCAGGGAAGTGCCACTGTGCAAGATCCAAATGCCCTCTGTCATTCTTCGCGCGCCAAGAACCATCTGGCCTGACGTCTATCTCTGTTACATCTTCTCCACAACGACCCATCTGACAAACCATGAAACGTCAGTTGGAACATATTATGTTAAACTAAAGACACACAAGTGGCCTGGATAAAATCTGCAAAGAAAAAACAGGAGATGAAGAGTAAGCAGTACCATGGCTGTGATGCGATTGAAATACGGGTCAATGATCATATGCTCCAAGGTGTAGTTTTTGAGGCAAATGGGGCACTGCCACTGGAAATAAAGTAGGCTTATTCAGCTCTTAACAACAAGACAAGCACAGAAACGGGAAAAAAGTAACTAATTATATTGCTTACCTTCCTAGACCTTTGGTTAAGTTCTACAAAAGTTTCAAGGTCAAAACAGCCCATGTGAATACAAGGTTTGAACCTTCCAGCAATCTTGATTCTCGAACCACTCATCTGCCATCTCCAAACACATAAGCAGTTGCATAATTGTACATATCCACTTGAATATGGTCTATAACTACAAGTTATGTAATTTAGCAATGTCAATTAAAGAAGCAAAATTTACGAATAAAAACTTACAGGACAACGCAAGTTGGCAGTAACTGAATCTGCAACAACTTCCAGATCACTATCACTATCTGCATTTTCCGCATCATTACCACCCCCTATGCAACGACAAACACGGGCATAGGCATCTTCAAAACGCTCACCATCCAGCTCTTTTGGTATCAAGTTGAGAACCTAGTGAAAAGTTAGTAGTTAATTAACCACTCGGCTCAAGATGGAAACCTTTTTGAAGCTCGCAAGCAATTAACCATTTACTTCTAGCAAAGTACTCTCCCATATCAAATTTATTAAGTGAGATACTCTAGGGGCAGGGGGGATGTTAT
Organism: Papaver somniferum; assembly: GCF_003573695.1. NCBI lineage: Eukaryota > Viridiplantae > Streptophyta > Magnoliopsida > Ranunculales > Papaveraceae > Papaver > Papaver somniferum. The sequence continues at coordinate 46,026,009 of NC_039366.1, forward strand.
GTTTACTTCACATTTCTACGAAAGGTTCTAACAAATGCCCTTATATCAGACATTATACTTCTAGGTAACAAGCATTCCAAGGAAATTGTTAACATGGATGTATAGGGGTGGAAAAAAAGTATTATCTCACCATTTCTTAACCTGTGTGGAACAGGCAAAAGTATCATATGGAGGGAGTACCACTTAGGGGCATGCCCAAAACAAAAGCCATACCTGCTGAACTGTTCGGCGCTTTGCAATTCTGACCCCCAAGCAGAAAATGCGAGCATCACATCCCGTCAAAGAGATCTTATTCATCCCCTCCCTCGTACATGTCGTAATCTAACAAGAAAGAATATGCTGTCAGGATAACCCAAATGAAGAAACTAACTACTTGCAAGCCCAAACTGAATTATCAAGGTTCGAAAAAGTTATTTGACATTGCTAGCCAGCGGATAAAAGGAAGATACAAGAAAACTATCACCAAAGCAAGGAAACATATGAAGTTACAGAAACTCAAGAAAGGAAGGGACTTACTGCAGGACCATCATCACGACCATTAGCTCCTAACAACTGAGAGCCCGGTCTATTGATACTCCGAACTGGCACACCTGTGAATGCAATGTAATATGAAGTATGGCTACTGAGTGAAGAACATAGAGCAGGCCTAATGCAACCAGCGGGGCTTCTGAGCCACAGTTGTATGAAATTTTCACAGAATTGTTCAAATTAATATGTTGACGATAACAGCACCAAAAAGAGAGCACCTACCATTAACCTGCAGATCCGAAAATTGGGGCCAATGCATCCTAAATATAACTTTATCATTGAGAAGCATACACCAGGCCTGAAGTAAAAGTGTAACATCGTAGATGAATTTTCAGCCCATTGCAGAAATTTTCAATGGCAACCCATATTTTCTCAAGTAAAGTGGAATACCAATACCAAAATAAAATAATAGAAACCAACCTGAACATCATATTCGGGTTTCTGTACCATATCTCTGTCTGCTCGTGTCAGTTGAAATGTCTTTTCTACATTCTGCATTGGATTTGTCCTGCAACACATTGCAGATTCTTTATTAAATCATAAATCTGCATGTCCAGTAGTAATTTCACAAGAAAAAAAGGTGTATGCAAAAACGAAGACAATAACATGGATAACAGACATGTTATCCACACAAGTGTGTGTGTGTCTTAACGAGGATAGCCTCTCCCAATATGGGTCTTCTTAAGAAAAGGGCAAACAACACATTGCGCAATTTACTTATCATTAGCGGATCTCTAGTTTGGAATGGCTACCAATTTTACAGGTTTTACTTTAAATTGGAGTTCTCAAAACCAACACAATCAAGTATAGAATATGATGAGTAATGACCACAGGACAATATGTAAAAAAGAAATAGCATCCCCATGTCCACAAAAATTCCAGTTCAGACATCAATAGGTAATATAACAAAAGATCAAAGTAAACCCACTCACCCATCAGTTGGAATACTCATAGCCGTCAACTTTATAGGAGGTAGTGGATATGTAACAGTCAGCCAAAACCTGTTAATTGAGAAAACTTAGCACATTCAGAAAATGAACTACCATCAAAAGAACTAAGGAACACTACCACGCTTGGATCATCAGAACCATGTAACAAAATAATCCTACCAGCAATCAAATGGGACGTTTGCCACAGGCAGATTACATACAACCAGCGATATGATCACGCTAAAAACAAAGTAAAAAAGAGGCTACAGCAAAAAGCTGACAAAATGTAAGTAATTGGTAACATACGGGTCAGCACGATTGATACGACATATTTCACAAAAAAATTGTGGTGGAATTGGTGGTACACCCTCCGTGGGTTTATCTGGGATAACAACACAACCAATATGTTGCCATACTTGACATCGTGGATCCTCGCACTGTAATAAGAGACACCAGTCACTAATAAGCAAAAGGAGATTGAAGGTAGAAGTAATTAATATAGCTCTAACATGTGAGTTTACTCGGATACGATCTAGATATAACACAATATATACATGGATGAAGCATCCAACATGGATACTACAATAAAATCATTGACTGAATTACCTGAATCATTGACTCAGTTTGCAACGAGCTTCCACAAGGACACTGAACCTTTATATCTATTTTACGAGAGTCAACAACTTCATCCTTGAACTTTGCTGTGTCAAATGATGAATCACTCTGTCCTTTAGAGGCTAAATCAGTAGCCCCGGAAGTCTGCATTTTCCTGCGAGGAGGAGAAAGATAATTAAGTTTGCATTAAAATGTATCCCCGCGAGAATAAGAGAACATGGAACAATGTGTTAGGAAAATTGGTAACCTAGTTAAGAAATAATTGCAATTTTCTATATATACAGACACATATATTTCCTATATAAACAAAAACAAAAATTATTTTCTATATAATTTTCTTATCTTGTTAACTTTCATAGAAGGTTATTTGGAGAGGGGATCACCTGTAAGTGTCCTCGATTATTTTGGCAATCCCTTCTTTCCCAATAGAGTTCTTCTTAGACTTGGTAACTGCATAATAATAGCAAATATAAGCATATACTCTTAATCCACTGTATAAACAGTCCAGAAACTGCTAGAGTATGTAGTGGAAGACCAGCCCCAACACCATCAACAAAGGGAATAGATGTTAGGTTAAATCTGATGGCTTTATCTCTTAAAATGACTGGCAAGGACAAAGATCATTCTAAATAATATGCATAGTACTATACTGGCTTCTCATTATTTCTTTACTAATCTGGCCAACACCAACATAGACAAGGTCAACATAAAAAGGATGTAAAGAAACTTAAAAGAAATAAATAGTTGGGTGTGTGAAGCTCCCAACTCAGAGCTAATGCTGAAACCAATACCCTTGTAGAGCACCATCATAAAATGGTTTAAAGTTTTTCAAAGAGTATTCATGAAAGCGAACATTTGTTTAAAAATGTAAGTACGTATCGTTAGCAATCTGGAGGTGTAGCTACACACCACAACAATGTGTTTTAAAAGAACAGAAGACAATGCAATATGTAAAAAGATGCATCTGTCTAACAACTACTGATCAAACAACAACTGAGATAAACCAATCACCTTGATCATCTGTAATGGCAGCTAAAATTCTGTCCATTAAGTCCTGCTTTCTTCCTTGCTTTCCAAGACCTAGATGGGTTAGAACATCCTTGAGCTCTTTAACCCGAAAATATCCCAACTTGTCCTGCAACAAAACACCGATAAACAATCAAATACCTACATTCGGTTTGTTGCTTTGCCCAATGTATCTATCAATACAAATACCTAAAACATAATCTAACAGTGCTTCCCGTTTTAAGTGTCACAGTTACTTCCAAATGTGAACAACATAAACAGTAATATACCTTACAACTTGATACCAAATCCATTGTTTGAAGTTTTCAGAGCAGCAGAATCAGAGTTCTGGAGATCAAAATCAAGCTGAAGCTCTAAGTTGACTACCAACTTAAATAAGTAAACCAAGTTGAGCTACAAACATGAATGATTCAAAGTTAGGTTAAAACAAACCAAAAACATAAAAAATAAAGACCATTAAATGTGGATCATGAAAATCCTTGAATGAGTACAGTATACCAAAAAAAAAATCAACAATCTCAAAAACCCTAATATGCGATTAACCCATACCTTCAAATAAATAGATTAGCAAGAAACAGAAGCGTTTGTTAACGGAGGTGTAGAAAGTGAAGAAGAGAGTGAGATGGATTTTAGGTTTGATACTCGAGAATCTCTCTTTCTCTTCTTCTGTATCTCTCCTCTTTCGTTTTGTTTTGGTAGAGAGAAACATAGCCGGAAGGGCAAAATCTACTCTCCCCAAAAATCACGATGAAATTTCCGGACGTAACTGGTTTTTATCAAATCTAGTTTAATCCGTCCGATCACGTCCGGGTATAATGTAAGTGTGCACTGTGTAACGTGGCAAACGAGGTCTCAATTTCCGACGGATTCACGACCACGACCAACAAATGCACACGGTTGCACTCGAGTTTGGTGGGGACATCTGAGATCCTTTTTCTTCATGGGACCGTGGTCTGCGGTATGGCATGTCGATATTGTATTGCCAAGCCACCAACGGACTGATATCTGCCGGTGCTGCAATACTTGACTAGTAGGTACCACGGGTATCAGTATGTCCTCGAGTTTGTCATTGCAATTGACATTGCCAAACCTTAGTCGTCCTCTGTCATTTAACTGTATAATGGTCTCTACAAGGACCACAACCTCATTATTTCGAAACACGCCACCCACAAGGCGATTTTAATAGCATTGCATTGCATTGTAGTTTTATCTGGACGGCATAAGTTAAGTTGCAGCCAATATTGAATTCTTTTCACGCCTAATGTGCGGTTGTTACTTAAGCGTCGGGAACGAAGTTAAAAAGGTTTCCCTTATTCAGTCGTGTGAAGTTGATATTGTTTAAGAGGGGTAAGAGCAATTTCTATGGTAATGTTCAAATACATTTGTTTGTTGAGCCACGTGATGGTCAAACAGGATTCTCCATTATGGGAAACAAGATAAAATGAACAAATCTGATATTTTAAGGTCCCATTAGTGATTTTATTAGTATAAACTAATAAGAGTTGGGTCTCACTAATGATTTTATTTATTTATACTAATAACAATTGTGTCCCACAAATAATTTTATTTATATAAACTAAAAAGTTTTGGAGTAAGAATGAGAAAGAGAGAAAAGAGAGAGAGAGTAACTTTTCATTAACCAGAGAAGGGAAAGAACCCCATTACATAGGTAAGTATTCTATTTATACAAGAGTAAAGGATTAAATCATAGTCTACCAATGGACCGCACATCCATGGGCCATAGGCCCTATAACACTCCCCCTTGTGCGGTTTAAAAGCGGAACTTCAAATGTGTTGCCTCATTAAAACCTTGACAAGAAAAACCCAATGGGACAAAACCTTGACGAAGGGAAAAGAGTACAACGTGTTGATAAAGATGGCCACTTCTCTTCAGAAAAACCTAAAATATAAAAACCCTGTGGGAAAAAGAAAATTTCAGTCGGAGAGTCATAAACCTAGTGTTGTTGTCTCATTAAAAACCTTGCCGAGTAACAAAACCCATTGGGACAAAATAAAACTCGGTGAAGGGAAAAGAGTTCAATAGACACTCGCTCCCCCTGATATCGACATCATATCATTAGATACTCCCCTGATGTCGCCATGTTAATAGTTGTCAGCTTTGGGACATGGGATTTCTTGGTTCAGGATTGCTTTAATCCGTAAAATGAGTGTTTCAACCTAATCGAAAACGCACTCTGTGGTTTAGAGTTACTTGATTCGGGCAATGGAAGGCCATCAGGCACTTTCATGTATATCTCTGAATCTAGATCCCCATAGAGATATGTTGTAACCACATCCATAAGATGCATTTCAAGTCCTTCTGAAACTACCAAGCTAACTAAGTAGCGGAACGTTATGACGTCCATTGCGGGAGTGTATGTTTCCTCATAATCAATTCCAGGGCGTTGTGAGAAACCTTGCGCCACAAGGCGAGCCTTATACCTCAAGACTTCATTCTTCTCATTAAGCTTTCTGACAAATACCCACTTATGTCCTACGGGCTTCACACCTAGTGGGGTTAGCACTACCGCACCAAATACCCGTCTCTTTGCCAGTGAATTTAATTCTTCCTGGATTGCAACTTCTCATTTAGGCCAGTCTGCTCTTTTTTGACATTCTGCAATAGAGAATGGTTCGATGTCATCGTTCTCAATGATCTCTTGAGCAACGGTGTATGCAAATGCATCATCAATCTGCGTGGAGGATCTTTCCATCAACACTTATGCACTCTCATAATCCATAGAGATTTCTTTGTTCTCTAGAATCATTTCAAACATCGGAGCGTCCTCTAGTATTGATTCATGGACATAACTGTAATCAGAGACAATTTCATGAGAGGGATTATCTGTATTGATGATAAATGGATCGAATTGTGCCTTGCTCACTCTTTTCTTCCTTAGGTGAGTATCCATCGAACCAGGTAGTCTTCCCCTCTTCCTTTGGGGGGCCACGGCCTCAGTTACACTTCCACCAAGTGTAGGTTTGACACCTCTATATAAGGTGCATTTTCCCGCACGTTTGCAGCTGGTATGTGTGATCTCGTCACTTTAGCAATATCAGTGAATGCATCATGCATTGAGTTTTCCACATTCTGAAGATCAATAATTCTTTGCACTTCACTTTCACATTGTGAGGTACGAGGATCAAGATGAGACAAAGTGGGTACACACCATGACAATTCATTTCGTTCCCTTATGAAATCCCTTTTCATACCTCCCCCTAACGTTGGGAAGGTTGTCTCATCAAAGTGACAGTCCGCAAATCTAGCGGTAAAGAGATCGCCTATCAAAGGTTCCAAATAGCAGATAATTGTTGGGGATTCATATCCAACATAAATACTTAATCGTCTTTGGGGACCCATCTTAGTACGTTGTGGGGGCGTAATAGGCACGTATGTAGCACAACAAAAAATGCGTAAATGTGAAATATCAGGCTCATATCCAGTTACCAACTGGTACCCAGAAAATGGTTGGCTAATAGTGGGTCTAAAGCGAATAAGTAATGTTGCATGCAATATGGCGTACCCCCAGGCAGTAATAGGCAGGTTAGAACGCATAACCAATGCCCTAACTATCATCTGTATCCTTTTGATAGTAGCTTCTGCGAGACCATTTTGAGTGTGTACGTGGGGTACAGGGTGCTCTACGTCAATTCCAATAGACATACAGAAATCATCAAATCCTTTAGATGTAAATTTTCCAGCATTATCAAGTCTGATAGACTTGATTGGATAATCGGGGTGGTGAACCCTCAAACGTATAATTTGTGCTAGGATCTTTGTAAAGGCAGCATTTCTTGTGGACAGTAATGCAACATGTGACCAACGGGTCGAAGCATCTACCAGAACCATAAAATACCTGAATGGTCCACACTCTGGGTGTATAGGTCCACAAATATCACCTTGTATTCTTTGTAAAAAATGGAATGTTTTGTTTTGTATCTTTAGCATAGGATGGTCTCGCTCCTGTCTTTGCTAAAGAACAAGCTTTGCAAAATGAGTGGTGTGCTTTTGAAAAAGTCCACGAAGTAGAATGAGAGAGAGGTTGCTCATCAGTTGCTTTAGATGGCAGTGACTGGCAGACGTTGTTACTTTGCATTGTAACTGTCTTTTGTCTCATTTTACTTTTCTCTCGAAAGAAAGGATGTCCGTGTGAGTTCTTTAAAACACGGATCATCATATCACGACCTGGGTGCCCCAAGCGGTCATGCCAAAGCTTGTATAAGTCACTGTTCAACAGTTCATCGTTGGTAACAACATGTGATTCGATAATCCGAATAGTAGTAGTGTACAAACCACTAGAGTGACTCATTAATTTCTCTAAAATGCGTTTTCTTCCACATGTATTAGAGATAATATTTATATATTCAATTCCATTTTCACAGTGAGTTTCCAAGTGATAACCATTTGCACGGATATCTTTGAAGCTCAACAAGGTACGGTTAGCTCTTGGTGCATATAGAGCTTCTGTGAATTTAACCATTGTGCCATTTGGCAACAAAAATTGAGCATTACCTCGCCCAATGATCACTTGTGATGATCCAATCATCGTAGTCACCGAGGATTTATAAGGAATTAAGTCAACAAATAATTGTCTATTTCTTAAAATAGTGTGTGTGGTTCCACTATCAGCTAGGCACTCAATCTCTTCTGAGGATGACATTTCTACAAGTAAATGGTACTTCAGAGAATTCGGTTACATAATTCAATTATGCAATAGATTATCACAGTAAAAATTAAATCAAAAGCATAATAAGTTCCCATAAAAATTAGATCCATCAACAAAAAAATGATAATTTAAGGCTACCTAACATAGTTTAAGTCATCAAAATAAATATTTAAACCAAAGTATGCTAAACCACAAAGTAAGAAAATAAACAAGTTTTTAGGTTCAAATGATAACTAAAACCAAATAAAAAGAAATAACAATCAATCAAAGTCAGGTGTTTCCATAAGGGCATGGTTCTTGTTGCCCTGGAAGTCTGAAATGGTGAAGTTGACATCTGGGGAATGATCATGTTCTTCCACACAATGAGATTCTTGATCTATAGATTCCCGGTGCTTTTTGTAGCTGGCTGCTACTTTGGCACTAGCTTTGCATTGCTGGTACCAATGTACGGAGATTCCACACCTGTAACAAGGTGCATTCTCATTCTCGACCTTCTTATACATGGAGTTCTTATGTGTTTTTTCAACAGTATTGCCCCTACCACTAGGTCCAGAAGTAACATCTCTAGACCAGGTATTTGAATGGCCTCCACGTCCATGGCCTCCATGCCCATGGCCTCCACGCCCATGGCCCTCACGTCCATGGCCCCTTCCACGATGGCCCCTTTGCCCTCTTCCACGTGGGTTATTATTCCCACGTGAGTATGGAGCATGAGAATATGAATCAACATTTTTAACCCTCTTTTCTTTGGGGTATTTTCCCTTGTTATCCTTGCCATAGTTAGACTCGGGAATTTTCTTCTTCCCGGTGGCTCTAGCATTGTTGTTTGCTAGAACTTCATTGTGCCTTTTGGCCACCGCAATAAGTTGATCAACTTGCTGAAAGTTGTTATTCTCTTGTTATCAACTTTTATGCGGTATTGGTTGGCTAGAATAACAGATGACAAAGGGAAAGTAAACAATGTCTTTTGAATCATATCTTTATCTGTAAGTTTTATCCCACATAAATTGAGGTGTGCTTGTAGCTTAAGCCTATCTCTTTGGAATTCACCTACCTTCACATAATCAAGAAACTGGATGTCATTCCACTGTTCATTCAACTGTGGGAGAATGCAATCCTCAATGCTCCCAAAACGGCTTGCTAGTGCATCCCACAGTTCTTTAGGACACATCATGTGTTGGTATCCCCAAAGGAGATTAGGGTCAATATGTGCCTTCAAATATCGGAGGGCCTCAGCCTTTTCTTTTTCAGTTGCTGGGGAAGCATCTTTGTCAGTAGAGGGTGTGATGGTATGGGTGCATTCTTTTGCTACAAAAGCGACCTTCACATCAGCCATCCAACGGTGATACTCAAGTCTATCTATATCCAACAGTCCAAACTCTTATCGGATATATTCCGTCTTGCTCATCTACGTAAGACAAGTTTAAAGGACATTAGTATGACCCATTCCGATACTATATTCCCAACAACCAAGTTTCTTTATGGATTGGGAAAACCAAGTCTCTTTATGGTTCTTAAAGTATCCCGTTTGAGTCAAAGTCCAACGGATGACAATACCCCATTAACAATTGAAATGAACGTAATTTTTAAAATTAAAATATATTTCATATTATGATAGTGATAAAAAGAATTAATACGATCACATATAGAACACACGATACACAAAACACGCATATGGTAAATGTATATTAATTATTGTTATTATTATAGAATACATTGCAATCATCACAGAATACGTTATAAAGGACAAGGCAACGAATACGTTAAAAATAAACAAATAATAAAGACATCATCTTACGTTACACAGAGAACAGTCAAAGGTAGACACTCATAATGACGTGCAAAAGAAAAGAAACGGACATGCAAACAGAAAAAAAACGTATGTCACAATCAATAAATTTTTAGTGAATAGCGCAAAGACATAAAGCAGATGGAGGACCAGTACAGATCAGACGTGATTGGTAATAATAATGATAAAAAAAATTGCTTCTCTCATGGCGCACACTAAGCATGTAGTCTAACTGACGCTTATGACTAATCAAATCATACAAGGTCAAAGGTACAGACACAGATGGCATATGCCCAAACAGACACAATAGCATAAATATATATATATATATATATATTAAAAATTATAATATTATATTAAACATTTGAGCATAGGTTCATAAACAAACAAAATATTATAATATTATATTATTTCTTCATATATACTTATCATCAATCGATCATAATTACTAAAGAAAAAAAAAATGATGGTACCATTAATCCAGAGAAAATAAGCAAGCGCAGATACAACTATATGAGCATACACGGAATAAGATGGGCTGATTTGAATAATATATATGATCGCGACGGATGATTTCAGTAAGAACATATGATTATGTCGGAATCAAATAGGGTAGTACATGCAAATAGCTAGATGTGGCGGAATAGTGTGAACACATCAAACAAAACATGGTTATGAACGATAGACAATTGTATGCACGCAACGAGACAGAAAAAATGCAATCATCCTGGTACACATTTCAGAGTTTAGGTCATGCATAGTTTATAAAAAAAAAGAAAAAAAACTTAGGCTGAGTTGCTAGATTTGAAAAGAAAAAAAAGCAAACCATTAGACAAACATTTTGACACATCAATTATAGATTCATAGATGGTCACAGGAAACATGATAAAACATATAATCAACATACATAGCCGACAAGTAGGTAGACTATTCTTTAGATATGCGGACAACCATTTTTTTTTTTTAAACACAAGTGGAGCATACAAGCATATGAGAGCAGATCCAGGAAAGTAAATAAATAAAGAGATGAAATAAAGAGATGAAATAAAGAGATACAAGCATACGCGGACAACCATTTTACACATCAAGCCATTGTAGACAAGTTTTGGCGGATCTCACTCACATCAAGAAATGAAATAAAGAGATGGGGTGTAGATATACCTTTTCGATTGATTGAAAGAGGAAGAAGATAAAATAGAAGTACTAAAATTCTTGATTATAATGGAGTTTTCTTAAACAAAGAATTTTCTTCTTTTTAGTGGTTGATCTTCGATTGAGAAGTATAAGACCGACCGTAGGTTTTGTTCCATTGTTCGATGAAATTTAAAAAAAAAATGAAAAAAATCTTGACTCAGGGAGGAACTCGTTGCTGATGACGTTTTGGAATAAGAATGAGAAAGAAAGAAAAGAGAGAGGAATTTTTCATTAATCAGAGAAGGGAAAGAATCCCATTACATAGGTAAGTATTCTATTTATACAAGAGTAAAAAATTAAATCCTAGTCTACCAATGGACCGCACATCCATGAGTCATAGGCCCTATAACAAAAGGTTATCAATATTAAAATGTTTCTTTAATAGTTAAAAATTAGAAGAAGTGAGGTGTTTTTAATTTTTTGTAGTGGCGATCTTCCCATGAACGCATGCGTTGGTTCGTTGATCGCGGGCGGTTATTCGTTGATTGCGGGCGTTTGTTCTTTGATCGCGCGTTGCATCATAAAACGCGTGCTGGATGTTACGACTCGATGTTCAAATCAACAGATCTGTTGATTTGAACATCCATTTTTCATGTTTGTTCATTCCATAATGGGAGCAAAATGAACAAAGTCTGCCGGCCATGTCCACGTCAAGAATTAAAGGCCAAAAAGAGGTACTGTATATCAGAAGATTCCTTTTTAGTGCACCATTTTATCAGCTGTGATTTACAGTTTGTGTACCGGTTTTGGCAGAAGGCTGACTACTACGACCCTTGACACGAGTGGCAGGGCGTTGAGCCACATCAACATGTTAATGGTCGTGAGTTTACACCGATTCTCATCCAAATGATGTAGAGTGGTATAGCTGATGATCCTTGGCGTGGCAGGACTGGTTATTCTTTCAACAGGTTCAGACTTCAGAATAGCACAAACAACAAAAACAAACATTCGCCTTTTGATCCCGAAGCACAAACAAAGCTGGAGCCACCAATTTTCAAACACTCAATGCAATTAGATAACCGAAAGATATAGTGTACAAAGAAAACATAGCTACAATAAGAGTCGAATTCTTTTTCTTCTTGCATGTACAAACTTACAAAGAACTTCCTCTCCCTTTTGCACTGCAAAGAAACATACAATCTTAACTTATATACACAAACACAATACAGGGAAGATCTTGAGGGGAGGAGGTGTACTAACAATTGCCATGTAAAGGCACCTATGGTTATTCGTACATGCGTTTTGTTTCTCAAACAAGTAGGTCTGACCGGAAATCCCTTCCCAAGTCTAGAACCAGAAGTTTCAGAGCCGGGGACAGTGAGCATGCTCCCACTATCTGACATGTAGAAATAGTTATAGTTAATTTTAGTAACTAAATCCGCCAGATGAGGAAAGTGACCAACGTTGAGCTTGTAGGATAGTACCTACACAAAGTTCAGATAGTTTTAGCTTCTCTGTATGCAAGTAAGACAGATACTGACTGTATTATGATGTCAATGGTACTTTAATTTGAAGCAAATGAAAATATGCTAATCAGAAAAGATTAATATAGAAGCATACTCTGAGTAGAAAGGCAATGCAATCATCGAACTGCTTTTCAATTCTATCCACCTCCATTTCGCATCGTGCCTTGATAGCAAGTGCTGTCCCGCCACTACTTAGTGTTTGCTGTACGGAATAAAACTCAAGGGCTAATCTGAGGATGCTTTTGGTCCGATTAGCAATCAACATCCACTGCAGTTCAAAATGGATTGGCATCACACACATTTTTATGCTACAACTACCAAAGAAAGTGAAGTTCGAGTAGATTTGCTTACTAGCTTATCTGGGACCACAAAGCACTGTCGTTGAATAGACAACAGGTACGCTTCATGCACTTCTATGACTTCATCAAGGGAGCCAGCAGATGCCATACCTTCACACAGTTCAATCCAGGCACTATGAAAAACCTGCTTATTCGGTCAACGGAAGAGCTGTCAGAGAGGGACTCTTCTTCGAGAAGACTATAATGTAGAGATTTTGAAGTTTACGCTGTCCATCACATACTGATGAAAGGCATCAACAAAATGGAGCAGCTTTTGCTCCACTAACCAGTGATGTTTACGATCGACTGTTGAAGTCCCTCTACCCTGAAAATTAATTAATTTCAATTGCTAATAATTAATGTACAAATGGTTGAAAAACTCACAATGATTTGTCAAAACATAACTTTCAACATCAATAGTTAGAAGCTAGAGTAACAGTATAAATACCTTCCACATCCACCTCCGAGCTTTGTCAAGAACAAACTTTGCCCGTTTAACCTTCAACAAGAAACCCATTACCTACATTCAACCCAAAAATTAGATCATTTGAAGCATATCTGAGCAAACACTTGAAGGATAAGAGAATGAGAAATCTGACCTGGTTATACTTCTTAATTGCCTCCGAGTTGGCAATAAGTTCAAGCGGCCAAGAAACCTGACATCACATGCATTAAATCGCTCTAAAGCATATTATGGCTTGAAAAAGAAGTCAAATTCCACAAATCCATATCACATTTATAAAACACGCACCTTATAACTGAAACTAAGCATATCAAGGGCATCAATTCCAAAGAATTGGTTGCGGCCCTTGAGATTATTAGAGGCATGGCTGAAATTGGTATTTTTGTCATCGCCATCAGCAGCATCTTGCTTTGTAATCGACAAAACCAAAGAATCCGGAGCACTTAACAGCATGCCATCAGCAGAGTTTCTGATGGATTCCTGCAATCAATAAAAGAAAAACCACTATTACTAGTAATCTTACATGAAGCAAAAACGCACTGGAAGTATAATTGTGGTCTCCAAGATCTCATAGCATTTCTTATTATACCTGTAGAACGCCATTCAACTCAAACTCGTCATTCCAAGATTCCCCCTTGTCTAGCTTATCGAAAAGCACGATAAGGAATTGTTGCAAAAGATCACCTGAAGATTAGATGGTCTAGATAGTTACGTCCATGAAGTGAGGTCAACATTTTACAAAGAGAAGCCATCTTCCCATAACAGTCTAGATATAAAAAAAAATACCTGATCCAAGTAAGAATATAGCACGTAATACTCCGAGTTCATCCATCAATCTCCAACCATTCATCAGTTGGAGCAAGATATGCTTGCCAACATAATCCACCTAGCATACATGACCATAATAAGTTAGGGCAATCAGATGGCCTACTGACAGATGAATAGTTTCCAATTGCATATGAGCAGTTTACCTGTTTCTTGATATAAACAATAAGGCATTCCTGCATAATAACTACAGGAAGTGGGGTATCCTTAAGCTTGGCCTTTTGAATCCAGTTAAGAATTAGAATTCTTGATGAAAGGGTGCTATTTCTTTGAAAAAGCAAAAGCTCTGAAATATAGGGATCTTCCTGTATAAGTTAATCATGAGTTATCTATGATTTTAAAAAATGCCAACGAAAAACAATTGAGGAGTCAGAAATCCAATAGGACCTGAAAAGGAGGAAGAAGAGTCGGAAACGGATATAAGACTCCTAAAGTTCTTATGTCATCTTCTGAACGTTGATGCTCAGATTCACCAAATGGATAACCAAACATAAAGTCTGTCTCCTTCATTGCAGAAGGTACCCCATCGATTCCACCAAATATAGCATCCCGTAAGCTCCCATCATTCAAGGGAGGGAGGTGGTAATTTCTAGAAACATCCAGTTTACCCCAATATTCTTTGTTGTTATTGAGAAATGCCCGACAAACGGTAATGACAGGATTTTCAGGACAATATAATATGGAAAGGGGCCGACCTATAAATTCCCCACCTATTTCCACTTCATTACCTCCCTGAAAGCAGTCAGAATCCTTGGAAGAATCTGAATTAATCATTCCTTTCTGTAACATTGCATCAATAAAAAATTTACACCAAATTTTATCTGAAAACATAGAGACTGCCTCAATGTCACCATTCTCCTCAGGAAACTTCTTCTTGTCCATGTATGACTCTAATGTTTGTGCTATATTATGTTTCTTTGGGTCATCCTGCCCAAAAGTCTTAGAGACATGACTACCATCTCCTAAAAGACCCACCAATGACACAAAGAATATCTCTGATAAAGTTAACCCTGCTATGTTTGTCCCTGAATGCGTCTCACGTGTGTCGGTACCAACTTCAGGCCTTTCAAAAACATCAACATCTTCAGTATCAGAACTACCCAATGGCGAACCGTACTCTCTGGTAGTATGCCGAATCAGTTGTAACGATTTTCCAGCAGATACAATGGCTTTCGCTATATCCTTTACAAAAAGAGGGCACACTTCAAGGTCCGTGGTGGTTTTGTTTTTCTTTGTAAGGTTAGGTTCCCTATCCGATATTCTCTTATTATCATTCACCATTGATTCGCCATCATTGCCAATTGCTGTTCCAGATAACCCAGTACCAGAATGTCTGCACCGAGACCTCAACAGGTAGCTCTTCTCCCAGAACTCGGCTTGATTTATATGATCGATAGAAATTGCATTGTTGGCATAAAAGAACAGCTGAATCAAGCATACAAAAAATACTGAAGCATCCCAGGTGGTACGAATAATAGAAAATATAAACACAGGCACGCAAAAATACTATATTAAAAGCAAAAGTACCTCCTCAAATGGATCCTCAAGAGTTCCATCATAGAGCCAAGAATCAAGTCCTTCAATATATGGTAATACGCTTCCTACAAGTAAGTATAGTAGCATATGGTACGCTTCCTCCTGAAATTAAAACTAGCATACTAAATCTTAGAATCACATACCATATTAACAATATAAAAAGGAATATATGGACCAGAAGGTGTTTCTGCAACCTCGCCACCTTGCACAAGACAAACTTCATTTAACTTCACGTATAGATGATCGAGGATATGAACAGCCATTTCACCGGCTGGAACGAATGACTCAAAGTCCAAAGAAAAACTAGGAATTGCTCCTTGCACAGTATGCCAAAGATATTCGGCTCCAGATCACACACTGTGAAACCCTAATTCGTCAGTGAGCAACATCATAGAGGGAAAACCCAGAAATAAACCAGGTCACCCTGGAGAGATTATAATTATAAAACTTGCAGTGTGAACGATGTACACCATTCAGCATGCGTTAGGTGCTAAAGGATGAAATGATCAAGAATATCACCTTGATAAAGCATTTGACAGTCCTAAAAGTGATGGAGTGGTCCTAGCAGTAGAGCTCATCACCTTCATTTCCTCCTCTAGAGCAAGATCTCGAAACCTCTTTTTCCACATAAGAAAACCAGTTATTTTCACTCACGCTCCACAACAAAGACATATCAGGTGTAATACCTTGAGCCATGCTGAGACAGAATTTGCAAATGCTTTTAAAGAAGGAGATGATCTCGAAGAAGACATCTGCACCTTCTTAATGAAAATCTCAACCAACTGTAGACATGTTGCAGCGTACACAAATTGATTGAGAATTTCACTAAGACTTGCTTGGGAAAGATGAATTAGGTAGATTCCACTTTTGAAATGTGTTAGACTGAGTCATACATCCGTACAATGTACGGACTAGTTATTCACAGCCATAGATTACTTACAGCTGTTATCACATTGATTACAGTCTGTCAAATGTCGGTCACTCCTGTATTGTCATTTTGTATCTGTTGATTGAGTCAGTGAGTCTATATAAAGACTATGTCTTGTACCTGTAAAACTTAATAATGAAATTAACCAGTTCACACTTCTTACATGGTATCAGATACCAAAAGGAATTTTAATTTCCTCTGATCCTGTAATTTTCTTTCATCTTCAACTTCTCACCATTAAACCTGCAACTAACCCAAAAAAAATGGTGAGAACTACTCAAACCACTGTTGCTTCTTCTTCCGCTGTTAACACCACCACCTACAATCCTTCTTCTAACGCAACTATGTTTCCACCATTGTTTTCTTCTCAACAACCACAACAACAACGGTTACCTTCTTCTCAACACATATCAACATCACTGTCTACACAACGAACTCCACCGCCTTCTACATCAATTCCACCGCCTTCTACATCAGTTCCACCTCCATCACTACAACACACACCTATACAAACTCATGTACCTACATCTTTTCAATCTTTTCAACCTACAAATTTTACACATCTTCAACAGCAACAACAACATTGTTCACAACCACAACAACATTCAACCTTTTATAATCCTTTTGTGTTTCATAGCAGATTTCAAATTCCGTTTCATAATATATCTAATTTTGTATCTGGAAAATTAGATGGATCTAATTACTTGGTTTGGAAGGATCAAATCTCATCTATTCTTATCTGTACAAACCTTTATGGTTTTGTTGATGGATCTGTTCATCCGGAATCACCTACAGTTATGATTAACAACATTCAATTACCAAATCCAAACTATCTTGAGTGGTTGCAGATCGATAAGTTTGTTGGATCTTGTATTAACGCTACTGTTGATCGCTCCTTCTCTTCTGAGTTACTCGGTAAACAAACGACTAGAGAAAAATGGATGCATCTTGCTAAACTTTTCAGCGATCAATTTCTCGCCAGAAAATCAATGTTACGATCTCAACTTCACTCTATCAAGAAAGGATCTTCAACAATCTATGAGTTTCTCCATCAGATTAAAACAATTGCTGATTCTCTTGCAGAAATTGGTGAACCAGTGCAAGATTCTGATTTGGTAATGTACACTCTTAATGGCCTTGGCAAGGAATTCATTCACTTTGTGGTTAATGTTCAAAATAGAGAACCTCCATTGTCTTTCTCTGAGCTTCGATCTCGCCTCATCAGTCATGAGCAGTTCTTGAAAGAACAAGACTCAGATTCTTATTCTTCCCTCATCACAGATCCCACAAATTCTGCATTTTGCCGCCAATCTTCATCATACAATACTAATTCTACTTTTCGAAAACCTATGCCATTTCCATCTTCTATGGCATCTCAACCACCTATGACTGCATCATCATCTTCACCTATACCTCAGAAGAATTCATCATCATATCCACCTGGTTTTCGAAAAACTGAATTCAACCCTGTGCAGAAAAGAATTCTCACTTCTGGAGTGGAGCCATGTTAGATATGTCATAAAGATTGTCACAAGGCAAACATGTGCAGATTTAGATACTCTGCATCTCGCAACAGCACTGCACCACCACAACGAGCTTTTCTTGGTCTAGATATCAATGCAGGAAGTACTTATCATTCTCCTTGGGACACACAAGAATTTGATTTTAATGTTCAATTTCCTTCTGATACTGCTTATGAGAGTGGTGTCTGTTGGAGTCATACAAATTCAGGGCCAATTTGGATTCCTGACTCAGGTGCCTCTAGTCATATGGACAATGATGCATCATTACTTCAGCAACCTACTCCTCATTCTGGACCAGAACAAGTTATGGTTGGTGATGGTAAGTTAATTCCAATCTCTCTAACAGGTTCTTCTACATTGTCTACTTCTTCTAATCAATTTAATCTGCACAAAGTTCTATATGTACCTCACTTGCAACACAATTTATTATCTGTGGCTCAATTTACAAAGGAAAATAATTGTGTGTTTCTCTTCTATCCTTGGGGGTATGAAATCAAGTCATTGAAGAGCAACCTTATACTAGCTAGAGGGAGAATGAAGAATGGACTATATCCCCTACTATTTGGTTAATCCAAGACATCCAGTGATGCTTCAACAACTATTACTTCTCTTCACAGTACTTCCTTTTCATATTTAGTCGCTTCTTCCTCTATATGGCATTTCAGGCTAGGCCATCCTGCACAGAAGATCATTCAAAAACTTGATATGGCTACTAACATCAAGTTATCAACCAAATGTACTTCTTCTGTCTGTGAGTCTTGTCAATTAGCCAAAAATAAATGTCTTCCTTTTCATGCTACTAGTAGTGTTTCTAAAGCACATTTTCTACTTATTCATTGTGACATTTGGGGGCCTTCTCCTGTACAATCACATTTGGGATACAAATACTACATTTTGTTTGTTGATGATTGTTTCAAATTTTCTTGGATTTATCCTATGAAGCATAAGTCAGACAGTGTTCATTGCTTTAAGCTGTTTAAATCTCTTGTTGAGAATCTCTTTGAAGTCAAGATTAAGCATTTTCAATGTGATGGTGCACTGGAACTCATTAAAGGTCCTTTTAGAGAATTTCTTGATTTAAGTGGTATTGCTTTGAGAATCTCTTGTCCTCATCTTCATCAACAAAATGGTTCAGCTGAAAGGAAACACAGGCATGTCACAGAAATGGGAAATACCTTATCTTTTCATGCTTCTCTATCTAAGAAGTTCTGGTTTGGTTCATTCTTAACAGCTGTCTTTCTCATTAATAGACTACCTAGCAAGGTTCTTGACTATAAGTCTCCATGTGAAGTTTTATATCATTCTAAACCAGATTATTCTATTTTAAGAGTATATGGATGTTTGTGTTATCCAAACCTAGTGGCTTATAGAAAAGATAAACTAAGTCCAAAATCAGCTCCTTGTGTTTTCCTGGGTTATATCATTCATCACAAAGGGTACAAATGTATGGATATCAAATCTCAAAGGATTTATGTTACTACTCATGTAGTATTTGATGAAGCTAATTTCCTTTTGCTACTTCTACTGAGATACCACTTACTTCTACTCCAGTGTTACCTACTTCTATTGAGGTACCAACTACTTCTACTTCAGAGATACCTATTACTTTCCCAGAGTCTACATCAACCACTGAAGTTTGTCCTTCATCAGATCTGGTATCTTGTTCTACTACTCAACCTGCTTCTGGAGTTCATACAAGATCAAAATCAGGTATCCATGTTCCTAAGCCTCTCTCTAAAGATTTTGTAGCAAATCATACTTGTAAACATCCAGTTCCCATTGCTCTTGATACTCTACTTCAACCACCAGCTGAGCCTAAGACATTTAGAGAAGCTAGTAAACTTCCAGTTTGGGTCAAAGATATGAAAAATGAGTATACTGCACTTCATGAAAATCATACTTTTATTCATGTTCCATACCATCCTTCTATGAATGTACTTGGTTGCAAATGGGTCTATAAGACTAAACTACATTCTGATGGCTCTATTGATAAACATAAAGCTAGACTAGTGGTAAAGGGTTATCATCAAGTGGATGGAATTTATTTTGATGAGACTTTTAGTCCTGTAGTTAAAGCCACTACAATTAGATGTGTATTAAGTTTGGCTATTTCTAAAAAATGGAGCATGAGACAACTGGATGTTAGTAATGCTTTTCTGCATGGACATCTTAAGGAGAAAGTGTATATGGAACAACCTCCTGGCTTTGTTGATCCAGATCATCCTACATATGTTTGTGAACTTAAGAAATCCCTATATGGTCTTAAGCAGGCTCCTAGAGCCTGGTATGAGAGGTTTAGTGGCTATCTTCTTCAGTATGGCTTCCAGAATTCTAAGTGTGTTAGTTCAATGTTCATTTATCATAAGAATTCTGAGAGGATGATTCTCCTAGTCTATGTTGATGATATTATTCTTGTGGGCACTTCTGATTCTCTTCTTACTTCCTTTATTACATCTTTGAAGTCAGAATTTTCCATGAAAGACCTTGGTGATCTTCACTATTTCTTGGGCATTGAAGCAATTTTTGATTCCTCTGCAAACAAGATGCTTCTCACCCAAAACAAGTACTCACTGGATCTGCTAAGAAAATATGATATGTTTACTTGCAAACCATGTAGAACTCCAGTTGGCTCAGGACCCAGAGTGTCAGCTTATAATGGCTCTCCTTTGTCAGATGTAAATGCAGCTTCTTATAGAAGTTTGGTGGGAGGTCTTCAATACCTCACTCTCACACGACCTGACGTCAGTTTTACGGTTAGCTATGTGTGTCAATTCATGCACAAACTAACTGATGTGCATTTCCAACTTGCTAAACGCATCTTGCGATATATTAAAGGTTCCTTGGGTCAGGGTATTACTCTTCAAGCTGGTGATTGCTCTGTCTTAAATGCTTACTGTGATAGTGACTGGGCAGGGTGCCCTGATAAACGCAAATCCACATCAGGATATTGTGTCTTTGTAGGTGGTAACTTGGTATCTTGGTCCTCAAAGAAACAACACACTATCTCTCGATCCTCCACTGAAGCTGAGTATAGAGGCCTTGCAAATGCAGCTGCTAAAATTTTATGGCTATCATACTTATTTGAAGAGCTATCTGTCTACTTGTTACTTCCATGTCGTTTATACTGTGATAACCTTGGTGCAGGGAGTCTCACTGCAAATCCAATTTTTCATGCTCGTACCAAGCACATAGAAGTTGATTATCACATGATTCGTGATTTGGTTAGCTGTGGATTCCTGAAAGTCTCCTATATTCATACTCTCAGTCAGATTGCTGATTTATTCACCAAGGGTCTTTCCAAGTCTCAGTTTGGGCTGTTAAAGAACAAACTCATGCCTGCAGTACATGCATGAGTTTGAGGGGGGATGTTAGACTGAGTCATACACCCATACAATGTAGGACTAGTTATTCACAGCCATAGATTACTTACAGTTGTTATCACATTGATTACAGTCTGTCAAATGTCGGTCACTCCTGTATTGTCATTTTGTATCTATTGATTGAGTCAGTGAGTCTATATAAAGACTATGTCTTGTACCTGTGAAACTTAATAATGAAATTTCCCTTTGTCATTCCAGTAAAATAGAGAACTGCAAAACCCCTGTAGCATTTACAGGACACCCCTAACCTAAAAATAACAAAAAACTGTGACAAGGTTGTGTATAATCAAAAAATGAACATCGAAGTGGAAATGTTGAATGGAGTATTTCAAGAACTACGATATAAGTACCAAGTAAATTTCATTTGCCCTTAATGTGGAGATAGGTGCTGCAAATGGAACTCCTTCTGAGAAGATACAGCTAAGCCGTTTGATTAAACTTTGAGGTACTTCAACTTTTTTTCCATCTATGGAAAAGAAATCCACAACATAACAGAAAATTAGGGTTTTATAGAACTAAAGTCGTGTGCTTATTAGTAATGAGGATTAAAAGATGTAAGTAGAAAAATAGGAAAGTGAAGTTTGAAATTCATGTACCTTTGGGGACCTGTTGCAGAGCTTTATCTGCGGTTAAGTGATGACGAGAATTGACGATAACTTCGTCCGCCATTACTGATCAAATTGGCAAAAGTTTGTAGAGAGTGAGAACCGAAATTTTTTGCCTCCAAAACTTTCCCGAAGAAAGGAAATGGTGAGCACTCGCACTCTGATGGATAAATAATTCGGCCTAGGCTCGAGACAGTTTTCTCCGACCCGACTGGGGTCCAATATGGATCCATATTTTGTGTTCAATCTTAAAAACACTAGGATATGACCCGTGCCTTAACGACACGGGATGCATGATTCTTGTCCTCGGTTCATTTCTGGTATGATATTTTTTAAGGTTTTATTGCTGTTTTTTCTAATTATTGGTGAAAAATGCACTATCTTGCATATCTTGCAGGAAGAAATGAACTTGGTGATGAACATCACCTTTAGAGTCTCTAAATCCATTAGACAGTCCATTCGAATGGATATTGAAAAAATGAAATGCGTTGCAATACAATTGTTAGAGCACTGCTCGGTCAAACTCGCATGTGTTGCTATCTCAAGCATGTTTGTCAATGTTAGTGATCAAAACTATAAGTCTTGATTTCTAATCTCTTATAGCTAAGTCTCGGACTAGGATAGTAAGTGTAGTTGAGCTCAAGGACTTCATGGCGATTCATCATACAAGTAGAAGGACTACTCAAGGAACCAGTGGAACTTCTCGACAAAAAGGTATGTGGAGACTTGAACTTATCTGTCACTCAAAAGTTTATCTATTATATTTCCCACTCTTTGAGACAAAAGTCGTATGTTATATATATAGACTAGATTATACACATTTGGTATTTCGAGCCGAGTATACCTCGCTTATCTATATTTCGAAATATGTGTTGGTAAGCTTTTCGCTTCGACCAAGTTTATCTTTACCTAGTGACGAAAGTCATGAATGTTTCAATCACTTTGAAAATTGCTTTGACGAGAAATGGTGTAACAACTACATAACGTCCTCTAAGAATGTTTAAATGATTGGAATGAGAGTTTAGATTACATAACCAATGTATTCCTTGAACCGAAGTTCTCGAACTTTGTTGATCAAGAGAACCGGAAGTATGGCAAGTGCCAAGTCCGCGAACTCAGTCCGCGAACTGCCGAAGTTCTCAAACCCGAGAATTTCTGCTGGAGTTGACAAACTACTTGCGTGGGCCAGGTCCGCGAACCCAGTCCGCGAACCGGCGAAGTTCTCAAACCCGAGAATTTCTGCTGGAGTTTGTAAACACTGTCTGGTGTCTTAAGTCCGCGAACCTAGTCTGCGAACTTGAGAAGGTTATATATCTAAAGATGATCTCTGAACTTAATCTTAAAAGACTAAGGAATTCTTTTGCAAACCGTGGATATTAAAGTTCATGAACCGATTCTTGTGAATCAAATCATCTTTGCTTCAATTGTGTCTTGTGTAGTTACATAAGATTTCCTTGCAATTGAACAACTCTCTTAACTAGTTCATTTGAGTCATTTGAACTAGTTATGGTGAAGAAGAACATGGTTGGTATGAAATGCTCTTATGGTTAACCTTTTTGGTTAGACTATTATTGAACCAACAATGTACGCGTTTGGGTGAGGTTAACAAACCTGGAAGCGTACAGTCATTTGTGTATGACAAGCTAAGTTTTCGATCTAACGGTTGAAAAATATTAGCTTGAATCTAAATCAGGTTTTCATCTAACGGTGGATATTGATTGCTTTGTAACTAATGCAAAATCCTGATTTGAAAGACTATATAAGGGGGCATCTAGCAACTCTGCAAAAATAATCCCCACACCTTACGTGTGATACTAGTTTGCGTGCTAGAGTCTGTTTTCCTTTAACCTTTGGTTTTCTTCTTCTAAAACCAGGTTAACGACTTAAAGACTTCATTGGGATTGTGAAGCCAGACCGATACTACTTTTATCGTAGTTGTGTGATCTGATCTTGCATCTTCTATCGTAATAGTACAATCATATTGATTGGCTAGAGATTGTTTGATTTCTCCGATAGGCAAGATATAAAAAGTAATCACAAACACCTTCGTCTCATTGTTTGTGATTCCACGACATCTTGTTTCGTTACCATACGATTAAGATTGTTGTGAGGTGATTGATAACTCTAGGTTGTTCTTCGGGAATATAAGACCGGATTATCAATTGGTTCATGTTCACCTTGATTATTATCAAAAGAAGGAACAAAACCTTTTAGGGTTTATCTGTGGGAGACAGATTAATCCTTCGATAGACTTGTCTGTGTGAGACATATTTGTTTGTCATCAAGTCTTCGACTTTTGGTCGTAGCAACTCTTAGTTGTGGGTGAGATCATCTAAGGGATTCAAGTGCGCAGTATCCTTGACGTATCAGAGGCGTAGGGAGTACAACTGTACCTTGGATCAGTGGGAGACTGGTTGGGATTCAACTACAGTCCAGTCTGAAGTTAGCTTGGAGTCGGCTAGTGTCTGTAGCGGCTTAATACAGTGTGTGTTCAATCTGGACTAGGTCCCGGGGTTTTTCTTCATTTGCGGTTTCCTCGTTAACAAAATTTCTGGTGTCTGTGTTATTTCAGTTTCCGCGTTATATTGTTTTATCTTTATAATTGAAATTATACAGGTTGTGTGTTAGATCATCAATTAGAGTAATCCAACCTTTGGTTGTTGGTTGTCATTGATTGATCCTCGGATATTGGTCTTTGGTACCATCCGAGTTATTCCTTATATTTGATTAGAACTCGCAGTTCCTGCTTGAGTAAATCAAATCAAGAGAGAGATATAAACTCGTTGATATACTTTTAATTGATTGAGTCTTGTTGATTCTCTTAAAAGTATATTCGAGTTTGTCCATAAAAAATGCTAAGTAAAATATTGGGTGGTGTTATTAGACCCCCGCTTTTTCAATTGGTATCAGAGCAGGCAAACACGTTTAAGACCTCATAAGTCTGTGTTTGTAGAGATCTGATTATGGACGAGTCTATCTCCAATAACGTACTTTTTCATAAATTACCAGATGATTTTCAAAGCTTGGATTCACCGGAGAGGACTGTCACCTATAGGTCAGTATCTAAACATTCTCTTAATGTAAAACCTGTTGAAGTATGGGAAACAAATCTAGAAGAACAGTTGGATGAACTTTCTGATGAAGGTGATTCAGATATTGATAGAGGTGTTGATGAGGAAGTCTCTGAGTATGTGAAGGTTTTGAATTCGTTAGAAAAGAAGAAGATGAGAACTTCTCATGTCACTCATCTTCTGACTCCTCTCTGTCGTGAAAACAATAAATTGAGAAGATGTTACGCAGGTGTTTATGTTTCGAATCGTTCTAACGAATCGATCCTCAAGGATTCTGAGGAAAAACTACGTATGAAGTCGCTTGAATGTGATAATCTTTATAAAAAGTACTTTTTGTTGGAAGAGAAACTTGCAGAATCTGAAGCAAGGTTTAACTCTCAACAAACAAGTTTTGATGACAAAAACGTGCTTATCTCGCTCGAGAAAAACGCCTTGAAGATGATTTAGCTGTTGCTCTTGATAAAATCAAGATGTTGGAAGATGACTTGAAAAAGTTCAATACTAGTTCAAGCAAATTAACCACTATGCTAGGAGCAAGTAAAAATCATCGTGATACACGAGGATTGGGCTATAAGGGAATAAATGCTCCAAGTATTAGCAAAGAGGTAAAATTTGTCAAGGCTAGTGATTCTTCTCAACAAAAGGTTTCCACTGATGGCAAAAGTGGAACACCTTCACCGGCAGTTAAGATTCAAAAGAGCAAAGTATATCAACCTCCAAAACCAGCACACATGAATCCGGGTAAGAACGTTCCTTATATTTGTCATTATTGTGGAAACAAAGGTCACCTGGAAAGGAGATGTCGTTTTCGTATAAGGAATGAAAAACTTCATGATATTCTTGTTTGGGTGTCAAAAGAAGTTATTAATCCGGGATCATATGTTAAGGCTAACACTCTTGACATTACGGGTTGTAAACGTCCAACCTTTAGGCAAAGGAATCAGTGCTATGATAATCCTAGATTTGCCTATAAACGTCATACGAAGTCTTTTCACAATATCAAAAAAATAACTTTGTAAAGACGAAGACAAGATCCGATGCTCCCAATGGGAGAAAGACTAACTTGCAAAAGAATAGTCAATCCAATTCTCTCCCGAGAAATCTTGAAGAGAGTAATGGGAAGAAGGTTCTGGTTGTACCTAAACGCACTCACAAGTGGTACCAAAGAAAGCCAATGATGCCTTGAGTGTGAAAAGGAATGATCTTCCAGAAAATTCCATGACTATGGAGAAGGCAGTATCCATGATGTTGGAACTTAACAAGTTTTTTGGAAAAATGGAATTGGATGTGAAAGGTTCTAAAAGTGATCTCTTTCATGATAATCCAAAGGTCACTTGTGGTGATCAAGACATTTTTCACCCCAACACAACTTGATTGTGTTGTAAGTGCATCCTCACCAAGGAATGCCCTGTTATGTATACGGTGAGGGAAGCACGAGAATTGGGCACACAGATTATGTTCGGTAAGGCGGTAGAATTTAATTGGACTTTTCTAAAAAGGAATGTATATAAACTTGAGCAAGTTTTATGTTTTTATTACTTGTTTGAGTACTTATAATGTTCCATGTACCTTGCTTATCGTTCATTTCTACCTAACTTGATCTGTGTTTAAGGTTCTTAAATGTTTAGGTTTGAAAACATTAGTTCGGGATGTTTGGACTTCATGGTACACATACCAAGTATGCATAACATCATTTAAAACCAAAATCCAGGGGTTTAAGTTCGCAAACCCCGTCTGCAAAATGCTCCAGGATACGAAAATTCGTTTGCAAACCCGTATGCATACTTGACGTCGATATTCGATAAACTTGTTTTGGCTGTAACTTCTTCGTCTGAACTCGGATTGACCTCATTCGTTTTGCACTCTCTTCCTCTTTGGATTCTCTTCAAAATGGAGATAAGAAACCTTGAATTTGGATGAGTTAAGATTGGTATTCGTCATGTCTCTTGTTTTTGAGTATTTTGCTCCGTTTCGTTGCACTTGTTCCACTTCTCTTGAACTTGGGAACTTGGATTCTTGGAGAACTACTCTTCTAAGCTAATTTGTAGTTTTTACAAGAATGTTGTTGGTGAATCACAAAGAAGGAAGTTCAAGAATGGAAATTAGTACACAGTGTTATGGAATTCTTGAATGTTCACAATCATCCTTTGTGAACTATGGTGCATAGTCGTTATTGACTTTGTATGTTCTTTTTTGTTAAGAAAATCTTTTTATACTCCTTTGGTAGCTATTGTTGGTGTAAATCCATGCGAAAAAGATTGATTCTACCCTATAAGGACAAATCATCTTGTATGTGCATTACGTGTTTGTGTTGTTGCCTAGGAAATTTCTTATGAGAATTTATTCTTATTTTGAGAAGGATTACTAGAGTTTGGAATAGCCATTATTGTGATTACACATAGCTATGTCCAACGTTTTCATCTTCATGTTTTTAGATTTATTGGTTTAAATTCTAAACTTGTTTGGAAGATGATTTTTGCAGTATTAATCTTTATGGTTTTATATATTGCAATTTTGTTATGGGATTTGTGTGTTTACGTCCGTGAACTTGACCGTTCCATATCTTGTCAAAAGTAAAGCCTTTCGTAAGTCGATATGCATGTATTGATAAAAGAATGAATGGAGTTTTGACAAATACAAAATTTAATCCTATATTGTCAATTATTGATGGAAGATAGGTTAAAATATTTTGTTTGCAAGGATTATGTCTATTGTATGTCATTGTACAAATAGTGATGGAAAATAGAATGAATCCTTGGGTATTCCGCAGTAATTGATCTTCCCTGATCCATATTTTATGTATTACTGTGAGGCTCCGTAAAGTGTCTTATGTTGAGCATTAAACAACCAAGTTGATTATCTTTTATTAGCTATGTTGTTGTTCCATAAGGTACTTTATGTCGAGCATTTTCAACTAAGTTAATCATCTTGTTTGGTATTTAGTTGTTGCTCCGTAAGTTTTCTTGTGTTGAGCGTAACCGGTTAAATTGATTACTTTTGTGATTAATTTGGTTGCGTATTTCAATTAGATTAATTATGGGTTCTCTTGTGATTAGTCTAATTGTATTTTTTAAGTCTCCATAGGTTTACTTATGTTTGAGCATTTGTCGATTAAATTAATCATGGGTTCTCTTATGGTTAATTTAATTGAACTTTTTGGATTCAAATTCATACTTGTATGTGATTTGTTATGTCCAGAGAAATCCTTCTTTTCTTTCGAAATTAAGGTCGCTCTTGTTGTTCTTTCGGGAATGACATTTAATTGGGGAGAGTTCTTTTGAACTTGTGCTTAATTGTTATATCTTGAGGGGTGTGCGGATGTGGAATTTTAGAGGGGTTATCTTGTATCTTTAAACTCCTTGATGAATGCATTTAGCTTCGGCTTTATGATTGCATCTAAATTAGTTGGTATGTATTTTTTTCTTTTAGTCATGAAATGTCTCTTACGGAAATTTCATTATGATCCCGCTCTTGTACCTTTGCCAATTTTATTGACAAAAAGGGGGAGAATTAATATGTAGCTCACACTACAAATACATATGGTTTTCAGATCATTGTGTAAGGTGGAGTGGTTTCCATGTGAGATGGAGTATTGACTAAGGGGGAGTGATACATATCACCATAGTATTATTGTTGAAGTTGTGATACAATTGAGCTTTGATACTGTGTAATAATACTATGACACTGTATAACAATGATCGAGACCGATGCTTTCTCATTGTTATAGCTACGGATCTTCAACAACGATGGTGCTAAACTTACAACCTTTGGGATCATTGGAGCACTTGGAAGTGACGAAGATTTCAAGGAATGTTAAAGATTAGACATGTGGAATAAGAGCTATTAAAGTTTCATTATCTTTTTTGTATTCCATATATATTGATAGTTTTGTCACTAAAATTGACAAAGGGGGAGATTGTTAGAGCACTGCTCGGTCAAACTCGCATGCGTTGCTATCTCAAGCATGTTTGTCAATGTTAGTGATCAAAACTATAAGTCTTGATTTCTAGTCTCTTATAGCTAAGTCTCGGACTAGGATAATAAGTGTAGTTGATCTCAAGGACTTCATGGCGATTCATCATACAAGTAGAAGGACTACTCAAGGAACCGGTGGAACTTCTCAACAAAAAGGTATGTGGAGACTTGAACTTATCTGTCACTCAAAAGTTTATCTATTCTACCTCCTACTCTTTGAGACAAAAGTCCTATGCTATATATATAGACTAGATTATACACATTTGGTATTTCGAGCCGAGTATACCTCGCCTATCTATATCTCGAAATATTTGTTGGTAAGCTTTTCGCTTCGACCAAGTTTATCTTTACCTAGTGACGAAAGTCATGAATGTTTCAGTCACTTTGAAAATTGCTTTGACGAGAAATGGTGTAACAACTACATAACATCCTCTAAGAATGTTTCAATGATAGGAATGAGAGTTTAGATTACATAACCAATGTATTACTTGAACCGAAGTTCTCGAACTTTATTGATCAAGAGAACCGGAAGTATGACAAGTGCCAAGTCCGCGAACTCAGTCCGCGAACTGCCGAAGTTCTCAAACCCGAGAATTTCTGCTGGAGTTGACAAACTACTTGCGTGAGGCAAGTCCGCGAACCCAGTCCGTGAACCGACGAAGTTCTCAAACCCGAGAATTTCTGCTGGAGTTTGTAAAATCTGTCCGGTGTCTTAAGTACGCGAACCTAGTCTGCGAACTTGATAAGGTTATATATCTAAAGATGATCTCTGAACTTAATCTTAAAAGACTAAGGAATGCTTTTGCAAACCGTGGATATTAAAGTTCATGAACCGATTCTTGTGAATCACATCATCTTTGCTTCAATTGTGTCTTGTGTAGTTACATAAGATTTCCTTGCAATTGAACAACTCTCTTAACTAGTTCATTTGAGTCATTTGAACTAGTTATGGTGAAGAAGAACATGGTTGGTATGAAATGCTCTTATGGTTAACCTTTTTGGTTAGACTATTGTTGAACCAACAATGTATACGTTTGGGTGCGGTTAACAAACCTAGAAGCGTACCGTCATTTATGTATGACAAGCTAAGTGTTTATGGGTGAAAACTGTTTCTGCGATTTTTGGTAAATTTGGGTGTGTGGATGAGAAACGATTCTAAACCCTAAACAAATGCACTGCACGGGAGTGCTTTTTAATTCGAGAGATCAATCTATATAGTTCTGGTCTAAACCAAGAAATGGCCGTTCCAGACTTGTTTCGGTCACAAAGTGAAGGAGATGGGGTTGATCTTAGGGAGGGAAGCGAATAAGGTGTTGATATTGTGAAGGTGTTGGTTGTTTATGACTTGTATCAGAATATCGAGCTGTCTTGCAAAAATGTAAGCAATCAACTCTGGGTGTTTTCTGGATATCAACACTTGATTTTATGTCTGTCTTAGAAATAGGGAGGAGAACCTATTTAGAAGTCATTGAGCATAACCCTCGTCTCTCGTAGGAAGTGGAGGAAGTGGAGTGATGGAATAGTGGGGTCGTGTTAGCGTCACACGATCAGTATTTTCCCACTTCTCCCATCATCGCTAATAGTCCATGCCTCCTGACACGTTATTGTGATGGCGCGTTGCACACTGCACGCTGTAAACCGCCAGACCAATACCCCAGTAAGTATCCCGCAGTTTGTGACATGCTTGATGTCTCGAATGAGTGGATCGTGGGACCCACTGGAAGTAGCATACAGTGTTAAGTTAAATAACTAAGTTATTTAAGAAATCAATATTTATAAAATATCGTGTATATTCTATACATGTAATGCATCGAATATGATCAATATGTATGAAGCATCGTTGTTTTAAGGCTTAACCGAATAAGTCGCGGATTAAGCGTCTTAAAACAACATCACGTCCAGCCATCTTCGAGTGATCGTTTAGAGGCCGCATGGGCGAGCCATCTCATGGTCGATCACTCCGTGTGGAAGAGTGGCGGACGATGATCATCGAGATATTTCATTGGTCATCTAGCTTTCAACCTAGGCTGTCCGACCAAGCTAACAAAGTTGGATGGACGAGATGGTTTAAGGCATAAATCTGCGACCGTTGATGGAATTTTAGGGTTTTAAGAGGTGCGCAAGCATCCCTCTTTGGCTTGATCGAACTCAAGCATGGGCGCCAATTTTGGTGGGACTGATCGGTCTTGCATGGAGGCGGCATGTTGTTGTGCACGCCTGTACCTCTCTGTCCCACGAAGGCCCGATCTAGGCCACTTAATTTGACTGGCAAAGATGAGTGGCCATGATCGATTTGCGACAGGAATTATATGCCGCAAAGGATTTTAGGGGGATCGCGGTGCGCTACCTTTGGGGGGCGCGTTTCGAGGCGTCTGGTCCCGCTCCACTTCGGCCGATCGGTCACACATACAGGTGGGCCCGCAGTGATCACGTTGATGCTCCCTGGACCTCCTTAATCTATACCTACACCCTCCATCCGAGCTGGCGAAGATGGATGGCCGTGATCAATCTGCGACACATATGCCATGCCGCAAACCCTAATTAGGGTTTTGGGCCGGTCACGCGCGTGCAACTTTAGCCGATCGGTTTGGCAGGCTATGCTCCTCCTTTGGGGAGGACGACCATGTGGGGCCCACGCTGGGCCGATGGTGAACATAACCGTACCTGTCTGATTGTCCTAGGTGTGATCTAAGCCATCCAAACATGCTGGCGAAGTTGGATGGTCGTGATCGATTTAAGACACTAGTGGACTTTCCGCGGCCTTTAAAGAATCACGCCAGCCATGTTTCGAGCAAACGTTCATTGCTCCACGGCTTGGTCGTGAGAAAATCGATCGGGCAGGGATAGAGTGGGCCCGCTAATGTGCGTGTTGGCGCCTCCTCCATCTTTCATGGTGCGATCTAAGCCGTCCAATCAGGCTAGTGAAGTTGGACGGTCACGATTGTTTTGAGATTGTCTTAAGCAGTCTTGCTCGTTTGAGCTTCTTCCAAAGCAGCGCGGCCACCCTTCTTTAGGGCTGGCGTTTTGGCACGTTGGGAAGTGAAGTATAATGTTCGACCGGCTAGGGAATAAATAGGCCCGTTGGTGATCATTAAGGTGATAGTCTGCTCTTGCTGTGGTTTGTCTAGGCTGGTTAGATCATGCGGTCAACCTGTGTGGCCGTGATCATTTCTGAGACTGATACGGTCAGTCCAGATTAAATATGCTCAATCGGGTTAATATAAGCACACCGAGAGATGTTGCCTGTACGGGTATTTCGTGCATGCCTCATTCTTGATACTTGGATATTCATGTTACTCTATTAAGAGCAACACTCAGTCATCATGCCGCACCAATAGTGAGAGTTCCCGGGAACAGCGCAGGAAACACTAGGCAAACCATGCATTAATCAATAATACTAAAAATTCATAGAATATTCTGGATTGTTGCTACATGCTCTGTTCTAGGTGAATTTTTGTATTTAATTCACAGAATATTTGGGATTGTTGCCACATGCTCCATTCTAGGTGAATTAATAAAGAGAAGAGATACTCATCACTTATCAAACAGCTTTATCCTCTGCAGGATGTCAGCACACGGATTTATCCTTTGCAGGATGTCATCACATTAAATTTGGTTTTACAATTTTAGCCCTGAACTAAAATCCATCATCAACACTAAGTTTTCGATCTAACGGTTGAGAAATATTAGCTTCAATCTAAATCAGGTTTTCATCTAACGGTGGATATTGATTGCTTTGTAACTAAGGCAAAACCCTGATTTGAAAGACTATATAAGGGGACATCTAGCAACTCTGCAAAACTAATCCCCACACCTTACGTGTGATACTAGTTTGTGTGCTAGAGTCGGTTCTCCTTTAACCTTTGGTTTTCTTCTTCTAAAACCAGGTTAACGACTTAAAGACTTCATTGGGATTGTGAAGCCAGACCGATACTACTTTTATCGTAGTTGTGTGATCTGATCTTGCATATTCTATCGTAATAGTACAATCATATTGATTGGCTAGAGATTGTTTGATTTCTCTGATAGGCAAGATATAAAAAGTAATCACAAACACCTTCGTCTCATTGTTTGTGATTCCACGACATCTTGTTTCGCTACCATACGATTAAGATTGTTGTGAGGTGATTAATAACTCTAGGTTGTTCTTCGGGAATATAAGACCGGATTATCAATTGGTTCCTATTCACCTTGATTATTATCAAAAGACGGAACAAAACCTTTTAGGGTTTATTTGTGGGATACAGATTAATCCTTTGATAGACTTGCCTGTCTGAGACAGATTTGTTTGTCATCACGTCTTCGACTTTGGGTCGTAGCAACTCTTAGTTGTGGGTGAGATCAGCTAAGGGAATCAAGTGCGCAGTATCCTGCTGGGATCAGAGGCGTAGGGAGTACAACTGTACCTTGGATCAGTGAGAGACTGATTGGGATTCAACTACAGTCCAGTCCGAAGTTAGCTTGGAGTAGGCTAGTGTCTGTAGCGGCTTAATACAGTGTGTGTTCAATCTGGACTAGGTCCCGGGGGTTTTCTGCATTTACGGTTTCCTCGTTAACAAAATTTCTGGTGTCCGTGTTATTTCAGTTTCCGCATTATATTGTTTTATCTTTATAATTGAAATAATACAGGTTGTGTGTTAGATCATCAATTAGAGTAATCCAACCTTTGGTTGTTGATTGTCATTGATTGATCCTCGGATATTATTGGTCTTTGGTAGCATCCGAGTTATTCCTTGTATTTGATTAGAAATCGCAGTTCCTGCTTGAGTAAATCAAATCAAGAGAGAGATATAAACTCGTTGATATACTTTTAATTGATTGAGTCTTGTTGATTCTCTTAAAAGTATATTCGAGTTTGTCCATACAGATTGCTAAGTGAAATATTGGGTGGTGCTGTTAGACCCCGCTTTTTCAACAATGTCTA
Organism: Papaver somniferum; assembly: GCF_003573695.1. Classification (NCBI taxonomy): domain Eukaryota; kingdom Viridiplantae; phylum Streptophyta; class Magnoliopsida; order Ranunculales; family Papaveraceae; genus Papaver; species Papaver somniferum. The sequence goes on from NC_039366.1 coordinate 46,059,791, forward strand.
CATTTAATGTATAAATCATTTTATTTATAACAAAACAGTCGTGAGGTCATAAAAATTTTATCCACAAAGCCAAATCAATTTGTGTGTGCCTTAACCACAAAGCTGACTTATATCTTCACTGTGGAATTAAAAATGGTGGAAAGAATAATTAGGCAACACTTAATTTTAATTTTTCTTTTAACAAATTTAATGATTTCATTCAGCTGATTTGGTGCCAGGCTGCTGAATTGCATCGACATATGCTCTTATTACACTCTGCGGATGTAGAAGTACTACTCTCTAAACCACACACGTTCACTCGAAGCAACGACCTCACTTTTGGATTTTAATATGGTTGTAATCGAAGTTGCAGCAGCTTTGTCCTTCCTCATATAGTGTCTTTGTTTCAGGTTGTCTTTTTTTCAGGTGAGTGAGATCCGTTCAATCACCAATTGGCTGTAAAGAGCTCAGTTAAGTTCTGCCGATTTATGTGGAAAATTCCCCTTTTCCTTTCACGAAGGGGATTTGGTTTCAGACCTTTAAATTGATTTTAAAACATCTGCTCTAAGAGTGAAACCTTGTGTTTCAATTTACGAAGAACGGTCGAATGGTCAAAAACGGCATAGTGTATATGCTGGAATTAACACAAATCCAATAATCGAGGATGTAGTATTTTTTGACGGAATGGGCCTCTTCAAAAGAAATTTGGACCATAGAATCTAGATTATGCTAATTACACCATAATATCTTTCATATTGTAAACTAAAACCGACTTGTGTGTTTTATCCTACTTTTGTGCTTGCAGTCTGTTGATGGTGGATTTTCAACAAAGGTCAAAATCGTAAAATCATGATGCTGCATGTTTCTGACACGGCTTTCAGGCATGTGATGATTCATTTTTTACGATCCATGGTAAATTTGTTTTCGAAAGGCCTCCACTAGCTGAGCGTTCGATACCTCGCATTTCATCATGCCCTCTATGTAGAATAACATAATTGGGCGGGTTTCCGTAAGATTGAGAGCATTAACGCCTTCAGGACGTCGCTGATACTTATTGTTCCTTGACTACATGAGAGAGACCCCCCTCTACATAGAATAAAGATTGGGCGGTTCTCCGTAAGATTGAGAGCAATAACGCCTTCAGGACGTCGGTGACACTCATTGTTCCCTGACTATGTAGAGAGACCGTGTATAGATCCAGGCGGTTCTCCGTAAGATTGAGAGCAATAACGCCTTCAGGACTTCGGCAGCACTCGTTGTTTTCTGACTATACACCTTTCAGAACGGGTATGACGCTTTAACTGGCTAATATCCCTTCTGATAGATTAATTCTACCGTGACATTCACCACTGAATTCCTAGAAAATAATCTATTTTATCTCATTACTCCGATTTCATGATCGAATCCACGATTGATCTCATGGAATGGTAATAATCTTATTACTCTGATTTTGTGGTCGAATCCACGATCCCATGGAATGGTAATGCTCGTTTTATTATTCCGAATTCATGGTCGAATCCACGGCTGATCCTATGGATTGATAATAAACAACTACTCACTTTTATTACTCAGTTTCATGAATCATTCTCCATTGAATTTCATAAATTAGTAATAAATACTCAACAATCGGGCATCTGGACTACCACTGAGTAAGCCCCATAAAATGGTGCAAGTGTACTCGACAATGATGCATGAACGAACACCCAAATGCACGAATGAGCATGCGAAAACATGGAAAAATGAGGAATCTTGCATAAAATAGGAGAGAGAAAATAATAACATTAAAATAATTGAGAAGCGCCCATGGGCCGGGCCCACCGGCCGGCTGGCCGTGCCTTCGCCGTGGCCGGTCCCATGCTTCCTCCATTATTTTTCCTTATTTTTGTTGCTTTCATGAACTCATGAAGACTCCTCCATTCTAACAACTTTCCTTTTTTGAGCAAAACTCATGGTTTTTCCATATTTTCGTGGTTTCATGAAAAATAATAATATAAAATAGGGAAAGGTGTTGCGGGACCGCACAACTTATCCGGCCGGACATACCCTAGCCGTGGCCGGTCCCACACCTTGCAAACCCTAATCTTTCATAAATTGTTATTTTTCTCATCTTGTGAAACTTCCTTGTTTCAGCAAAAATCATGGTTTCTCCATATTTTCATAAATATTGCGCAAACCATAAAAGAAACAAAAGTCAACATGGTTACATGACCGACTAGGTCACTCACGAAAATATATTAAAATATTATTATTTTAATATTCACAAAATAGTGATCAAACGAGCATACTTGCTCATTCGAGCAAAAAATCGAGGATTTCAGTCAAAGATCGATCTCTTCTGAAAATCCAAAATGTTGCTCGAACGCACATCAAAAAATACTGAAATCTCAGTACGGAAACTCGGACATCATAGTAACACGTGCATTCCTTCTTGACCGACCAAGATCATCCCTGGGGCTTGCACAAAGCCAGTCCCACACGTTTTCACACTTTTGACCTAATTTGCGCAATCGCTCATATTGGGTCCAAACTCTTCATAACCAACTCAGAGTTTGTGAAAACGCCCATCAGCGGTCCCACGACCTCCAAGGGCCGGTCTCATGCCACCTTGGTCGGTCCATCACTTTTCTATAATTAGGTTTTATCACCTAATGCTCAATCCAGCACTATTTCAATAAATGATGAAACCTGCATTTAATCGTCATTCCTTCACCAACTGGCCAACTTAGGACCCTGGTATACGCTCACTCAAGCAATTGGGCATCACATGGACGTCCATAGTCTCATGTGGTCGGTCCCTCCTTCGCTCATAACCTATTTTCAGCAATTCGTCGACTAATGAGCAATTGATCAAAAATTAGGGTTTCGAACAAATGCTCAATAAATCATTATTCTGAGTAAGTTCAAACACTAAATAAATTTATGTTGATCCATCAAGCAACACGCGAATTAATTATATAATATTCGGTAATCTACCAATATTTTAATTAATATTTTATTGGGTCACATCACTAATAATTCAATAATTCGTCGAATTGAGCAATACTTGCTCAGTTGCTCGAATATTGATTCACTATCAATATTCAGTAATTTATCAGTAATTCGTCGAGTCGAGCAATACTTTCTCAAATTGCTCGAATATTGACCCAACTATCAATATTCAGTAATTCGTCGAATCGAGCAACACTTGCTCAATTGCTCGAATATTGATCCAACTATCAATATTCAGTAATTCGCAATACTTGCTCAATTGCTCAAATTGATCCAACCATCAATATCCAGTTATTCAGTTACTCGAATGTTCTACCGAGCAATGCGCCATCCATGCTTAATGTAACAAACCCTAGACTTATTGTCTAATCAGTCAACGTGACTAATCAAATACACGTCTGTCATGCAGACTCCACGATTCGTGAGACATCAATCACGTCACATGGGGGATATCAATTAGGGTTTTGGTCTGGCGGCCTACGGCACGTGGATTCATCCACGATGAGAATCTGAGTAAGTCGTGCAACGTTGGAAGGAGTTAGCAAAGTAGTGCGTGGACGGTTAACCAAGTCTCTGCACGACCTGGAACTGGTTTCACCACAATCTTCCACTTTCCCACTCTTTCACTCAAGAAACCGTCACACTTACAGGGATCAGGGTGTTCATCATTCTTGCAATATGAACAGGTCCAAATCGAGGACAACAGAGAACCATCATCATTCGTCAACAACTCAATTAAAAACTTATTCGCAGAACTCAACTTCAGCGGTTCATCAAATTTGCAGAAACCTTCAACACATCCACAATCCTTGATCATCATTGATCCCACACAATTCTTAGCTTCCCTCCTACAGATCAACCCATCTCCCTCTTTGTGACCGAATTGACTCTGGAACGACCATTGTCTTGGTTTAGGCCGGAGTCCTACAGATTGATCTCTCGAATCTAAGCACTCCCTTTGCAGTGCATATGTGTGAGGTTCAATAGTTTGTTCGGTTGAGGAGTCTTGTCCACACACTCGATTCTTCACTTTCCTAAAAAACCAGCAAATCGTTTTTCCCCATCCACAGATTAGCGACCACAGTGGGAGATTAGTCTCTCGATTGAAATATCAACTTTCACAAAATGGTTGATCTTAGGTCAGGTTCAGTCACAAATCCTAACACAAATAACGCCAACACTAGCAACAATGGTGGTACTCCAGAAACCGTTCCTACTTCCAACAATGGTACTGGCGGCACCACCCCTCCTCAAACCAACATCGGAAGTAATCCGCTCTTTGATAGGACTCCTGAAGAAATCAGAAAAGATCTGCCTACCATAACCGATCTCATGAAGATTCAAGAAATTCTTTCCAAGAATCAAATAGAGATGGCAACAACACAAAAGAAACTGTGCGCTCATCTCAAGGACCTCACTGACAAGATGTCAGAGAAGTCTCAGGAAAAGGGAAAATCCAAAGAAGCATCTCCAACTATTGATCCCGAAGTTGTTCCGGTAGTTGACGATGCTGAAGTCCACAAATCTGCGGAAAAGTCATCAATAAATGAGCCTGTCGTTTTCATAATTCGTGAAGATCGGGAACGTTTTTGGAGGATCGAGGGAAAGGAAATGCACCATATGTCCACCGTCATCAACCTGCATACCCTGCTGCTATGCAGAGAATCCCTCTCCCAAAAGGCTACACTTCTCCTACGTTCACACTCTACAACGGAACATGGAATGCTCGAGAACACGTCTCTCGATTCCTGGAGGCACTAGGAGAGCATGAACACAACCATGTTGTCTATCTGAAAGAATTCTCGAAATCTCTGATAGGCCGAGCATACACCTGGTACAACAACATTGCACATGGGAGCATTGCTAACTGGGGAGAAATGGTTAACGCCTTCTACAGGAAGTACTTATTCGTCTCTGAGCAGATTACTCTTTCTGACTTAGGAAGGATGGCTCAGAAGAACAATGAATATCCGAACGATTATGTGAAGAGGTTCAGAGTCCAAGATTTGGATTGTCATGACCCGAATGTCAGTGAACAAAAACTGGTGGAATTGTGCATCGACGGAACGATGCCGGTCTACAGAGCCTTGCTGGAAAATCTCCGGTTCCATACTTTCTCAGAGCTTCATGAAGCATCCAAACGATCAGCGACTACTACACCTGCTTTACTGGAAAGAGCAAAGTCTGCAAGGTCGAGGAACCTCGAAGCAACCGATGTATAATCAACAATCAGTACAATCCCCAGCCTTCAACAAACGTTGTTGTTAAAAGGAATGAAAGTAAAGCCGATACACAGCATCAGAGCGCTTCTCCAACATCCCAGGCTCATCTGAAGGCGCAAAGAAAATAACCAATCCTAAAATGCACAAACCTCGACCCAACATCAAAGAATAGGGAAATGATCATACAGACTCAAAATTCTCTCTTTTCATGAAGGAGTGATCGAGTTACTGGAAGTCTGAGTTCAAGATGGTGCAATCAAATTATCGTTCATCAGGAGAGAGCCAACTGAAGGAGAAATGGAGAATCCAAGGTACTGTCGCCTTCATAAGTCCATCGATCATCCAACAAGTAACTGCAACATTTTGAAGCACATCTTCAAAGAGAAGGTTGATCCATAATAGCTTCAACTGTGGACTAAAGGAGTACACACAAATCCTCTCCCAATCAGAACCTTTACACTCTCTGAAAAACCAATCAAAGAAGCAGTCCAATCATTGATCGAGCATATCTGCGAATTGTTTTATCTGTCAAAAGCTCAAAGGAAAGACATGTTAACAGAACCGAGTTACATTGTGTCAGACGTCTGTCCATCCCGGAAATACTCCTTGAACTTTCATCCACAGACAAGGAGATGCATGACTGGGGACTGCTGACCACAGTCCATCTCAGAGGAAATGAATTCGGAAGATTGTTGATCGATGCTGACACCGCCATTAATGTCATTCCAACAAAAACCCTCAGAGCCGCAGGCATCACTTGACAAGAAGCTACTCGTGATCCCATCTCAATCAGAGACCTTGAAGGAACTCTCGGAAATATTTATGTCTACATCACTCTCAAAGTGAATATAAGTTCAACCTGGACGGAAACCAAGTTTCACATAATCAGGAAGATCCAGGATATGACATGTTCTTCAGACGAGCGTGGATCCACGCTGAAAAGATGAGTAATGACAAAGCTCCTTTGGTTGCATATCTCTCTAACAAAGAAAGTTCCGATCCAGAAGGTTTGGCGGACATTCCATCATCAGAGCACTTGGAGGAATTTCAAACTTTGACGAGGTTAAAGCAAGAACCTGCAAAAGATGCATAGACATTTATCAAGAGGTTCCGCACTCAGGCAAGTCTCATTCCTTCCATGTCTATGTCATTCATTTCCTCACATGCTATACTAGCATGGTGACTCAATTCTGCTAGCACTTCTACAAGACGTTATGAATGGTAGCTTCACCGTATTTTACTTAGTGGTTGAATATGACATTTCTCTGAATCGAGCATTGAAAAATTCATTACTGAGATGATGTCCAAGAATGGCAAAGAACACTTTGGGCGTTTCTTCATAGCCTTGCAGGAGTGTCCATGTGTGCCACAAAATCAGAAAGCTCTGATGTCTGCACAAGTGTTGAATCCTACTACCGTAACGGCAGGAATGCTGAATCAAAAGAAAATACTCAGGGCCGAGATGATCAAACCTAAGACATTCAGTGCTTAAGGAATATATGCTTCAACGCTCAAGCATCTAAGAAGCCATCAATTGTACTCCCAATCAAAGAGTACACCTTCAGTAATGATACCTCTAGCTTCAGCACCAATATTTCGTTGACGACATACGGATTCAATACTAGCACGATCAAAGTGTAACTGAACTACAATCGATAAGTCTTCATTATCTCATGGTAAGACTTATGAAGCAGACGCACCATCATTCATACATGAATGGCACTAACTCCTTCAACATACACCGAGCAACCTTAGGTGATTCCGTGAAACTTCATCAACGGGACTTCTCAACATCACAAGCCCCTGCACGACTGAGGAACTTCTTCTCTTCACTGATCACATAAAATCATGGTTCTAGCCTTTTCGGTCTGTGGAGCAACTTCGAACCGGCATCAACAAGGATATATGGAGGAACTCTATCCATGGTCTTGTCATCAACAAGAATTTATGGAAAAAATTCAATCGTGATCTCGGCATCAACAGCGGTTTCATGAGTAACATCTACTAGTACAGAAATGGCCTTTAGCCACGCCAAATATAAATTTTCCTGTCACGCCTTTTTGGTTTTGGCGTGTCTATAGGGTATACTTCTACCCTATAGACACGCAATGTTCTATGTGCGTGTTCATATAAGTGCTTTCAGCCACGCCAGGGCTACTAGCGTGTCAAAATTTCAACCGTTTAGTCACGTTAACTTCAAATTTTTGATTGGGCGTGTTTATAGACCAGTCTATGGCCACATTAGGTATTGGGCATGTTTATAAACCAGTTTATGGCCACATTAGGGAGTTGTGGCGTGTCCAAAAGGTTAGTCACGCCATTTAAGGTGTGGTTTTAAAGTTGGTTCATTAGACACGCCAGTATATGCGTGTCCATAGTGTACGATTGATTGACACGCCAAATTCAAAGTGTGGCCAAAAAGTTCTTCTTTGGACACGCCGGTATATGTGTGTCCATAGTGTACAATTTATAGACACGCCAGTATATCGTGTCCATAGTGTATAGACACGCCAAGTTGAAAGTGTGTCCAAAAAGTTCTTCTTTGGACACGCTAGTATATATGTGTCCATAGTGTGTGTTCTAAAGACACACCGGTTTTATAGCATGGCTAAAAAGTTCGTTTTGAAAAAATTAATAAAAATCTTTCGCCCATATTCGAACGCATGTCCTCGAAGATTTAGATAACGTACCAATCCACTAAACTGGCCATCTTTAGATGTTTATGATTACTGTTTTGAAAATACTAGATTAGTTGAACTACTCAACATTTAAATAAACACGCCAAGTTGAAAGTGTGGCCAAAAAGTTCTTCTTTAGACACGCTAGTATATGTGTGTCCATAGTGTGCATTCTATAGAAACGCCGGTTTTATAGCGTGGCTAAAAAGTTCGTTTTGAAAAAATTAATAAAAATCTTTCGCCCATATTCGAACGCATGACCTCGAAGGATTTAGATAACGTACCAATCCACCAAGCTGCCCATCTTTAGATGTTTTTGATTAGTGTTTTGAAAGTACTAGATTGATTGAACTACTCAACATTTAAATAAACACGCCAAGTTGAAAGTGTGCCCAAAAAGTACACCCAAAACCCTCAAGACTAATTCCCTAGCTTTCTCTGGAATAGATCCTGACTTGCATGTTCTGCAAGTTATTGGGTTCTCCAAAAATATTTCTGCAAATCTTCTAAACACCTATAATCAAAATTTCTTTGGTAATCTGTTGCATTGGAATGCTATAAATAACTTGGGAGTCTGCAATTTGGTTTCTAAAAGATCCTACTCCTGGACTATGTGTGCTATCGAAATTTCCTCTCAGCTACCACACTGCATTTCTGGTAAGATTTTTCATTGCTCTCTCAAGCATTCCTGTACTAATATGTTGTTCTATTTCTATAACTTCAAAGTTGCCTAAGCTACCAGTTGGAGTAGTTCATTTGAATGCCCAGACAAAACTATTAACCCCATAAAACAATTTCAAACCTTCATGATAACGAGAAAATTTCCAAAGGTGTCTAGTTTTCTTTAGTTATTCCCAAAAATGTTATAAATTACCAAAAATGTTTGAATATGCACCCATTGCTTGATATTGTGTACACAATATCAAGAATCCACACCTATAATGTGTACACATTATACCTTTTTCGGAATTTTTAAAAAACTAGACATTTTTAGTAAATAACTTTCTGTAGAAAACACTTTTGGGCATAACCCCCTTTCAAATTCCCCCTGCTATTTACTATAGTCACCATATCAAGCTCAAAACCAAAATTAAACACAACAACCACTCAACCAAGCATAATACAATAACCCAGAACCATATATACATTCAATTGAACATCATTGTCTTTAAAACCAACACTATCAAATCCAAAATCAGCACCACTAGCATTAACTGTTTATCCATGAGAAACATATGCAATATTCAGCCAAAAAACATTTACAGGAATACTTACTTTACCATCTGGAAGGGGATGGTTGAATACTGGTCAAGCTCCTGGTGCAACCCCAGAGGTCCCCACACCACTTCCAACAACCTTCTTGTTAGCTCCACTCCTTTCTGGTGCAGCCCTCCTCCTTGGCACAGAATAGTTTCCCCTAGGAGGAGGCATAGGCACTACTACATCCTCAGGAATCTCATTAGAATCAGTTATCTCCCCTGGTCCGAAGATTGCAATATCATAAGCATCCTCTGCCAACTGTCGCATCACTGGTGCCAGCATGAAGATATTGGGGAATACTACCACATCATTGGGGACCATGAGTGTCATTCTCCCGAATCTTAGCTTTGCATGCAACTGGAACTGGTGCAGAATAGAACCCCTGTCTAGCACACCACAAACCACCTGCTGCTCCCCTACAAGCACCACACCTTCATTAATCACAAACCGGCCTTTGTCAGGATGAACGACATACACCACCCACCCTTCATCAGCCCCTTGGAGAAGTTGAGGATCCAACGCATAAACACTGGCACTATCATGCATAACAACCCTATCCTCTTTGACTTCTCCAACACCTCCAGTACCAACTTGCATGTTTGGCTTTGGTTCCTCACTGCTACTGCTTATCTCTACTACCTGTCAAATTGGAGAAATGGGGGAATCCCAATCAATAACACCATCACAGTTACTAATAAAGCCAATTACAACTATGAAATTCACTTTCAACACCTTGAACCCAACAATTCTTCCATGATTATCAAAAATCAATACCTGGTTTTCTTGCATATTCATCTTAGCCTTCTTTTCCTCTGGTCTACCCATGGATTCCTGATTTGTAGACATGGCTGGGCGATCATTCAGATTTAGATATGCATTATAACCTCGCTTAGACATAGCTTCAACAATTGGAACACTGAAGGGATTTTGCGGAGATGGAATGTGGAAGTTACAGAGTTACAGAATTGGAAATTAAAACTGATTTCTTCCAAACAGGCCTTATGGACGAGAAGACCAACAGTTAACACATCTCACCCATCCTTTTTCAATCCTCGAGATCAATTAGTTGAGATATCGTGGAGGCACATGCCTACTAAGTGCATGCAAAGACCTATTGAACGCCACCCCAACTTATTGGCCGTTAAGAGGCAGCAAACACTTGGCAGCTATTTGGCAAGCGGACTCTCTAAGCGGGCTACCCGTGACCCGAAGTCGAAACCCAGTACCGAACCGCAGCTGCCCTCAACTATTTTCGTCAGAGACGGGCTTGAAGTGGCAAGTGGAAGCCCAATTACCTTAAAACTTCTAGAAGAAGACGCTGTCATCCTTCTGAACAAGCCCATCCTTCTGAAAAAATTAATAAAAAGCTTTCGAACGCAATATTCGAACGCATGACCTCAAAGAAGTTAGGTAACGTATCAATCCACCAAGCTGCCCATCTTTAGACGTGTCTATAGGGTGTTTTGAAAAAACTAAACTGGTTCAGCTACTCAACATTTTAATAACACGCCAAATCAAAGTGTGGCCTGTTATAATATGCATGGGATATGGTGGCTATCCACTTAGCACCATTAGTTACACCAAGCACCTTGCATAAGCACCTTGTTACACCAAGCACTTGTATAAGCTACTTAAGCAATAGTAAGCTACTTTGTTGGATGAGATTAACACCTAAAGCTAGTGGGTGTTGAATTGCATGGTTTGCAAGCTAGAGGTGTTATTGCTACATAACATCCTACATGTAGTGTGACATGTAATACTAGGTGGTGTATACAAGCTAACACCTTAAGACTTGTATAAATAGCTCCCTTAGGCTATTGTATTTTGTATCCCAATTTCTTAAGTGAATAAGAAATTCTCCCTTCTCCCTTATTACTTCTCTTAATATCCATTTTGAGTTTAGTGGTTAATTAGTATTTGCTTTAATTATTGTTAATATTACTTTGGAAACGTAATATGGCCAAAATTTTCCTTTTTGGACACGCTATTATATGAAGGACTGTTCTAGCAGGAAGAGCATTTTTAGCAGGTTGCAATGAAGCCTCCCAACTGGTGCTGCCATCTCCTAGTATGCATAAAACATAAAGAGTTAATTAGACCCCAAAGATAAACATCAAAGTTTGGTGACCCACCAGATACTCCCTTAATGGCAGTTCCAAAGAGGGTAAAAGTCTTAATGGGAATTAGGTGTTGAAAATAGGTCTTGATAGGGTAATGATGGTTATTAGAGTGAAGGGGACACGATGGCTTTGAATGGGCGTAGTTAACAAAGTGACATGACGGCTAACTAAGCGCCATAAATGGAATTGAATTGGCACAATGGGGTATTTGAGGGGTTAATTAGCAGAGAGATTACCATTTTCAGAGAGATCTTTAACAGAAGAGGAAAGGTTTAGGTTTAGCAAATTAAATTGAGAGTATGGCTGATCCTGCCCAGAATTCAACCAATTCCATCGGAAATCTTCCAAATGCACCACCAGTAATACCTGAATTTGCACAATCCAAGTCAATTCTCCCTTCTTTGAGCATAGAGGAATTGCAGCAGTTAAGAGAAGATGCACAGTCTAAAATTGATCATCGGATTCAAGAGCAAACTCGTCAGAGAGAGGCAGAAGAGGCTGTTCAGGAGCGGAAGAAAAGGAGATTTGAGGCTCTCTAGAATGCATGGATACCCAAGTTCTTAGAATGACAGGAACGGAAGGATGAGGAAAAGGCTGAGAAGCAGGCCAAGACCCCAAAGTTTGGCAGTTCAACAGAAAGTGATTCTGAGGCCTCAGAAGGGTATGGGTATGAAGTGGAGAAAGTGGATACCAGTGACCTAGATTCAGATGTTGCGAAGGACAAGCAAAGGATAAATTCTTATCATGATGAGAAGGCGAGAAGGCGATTTGAATATGAACTTTCCAATCCCAAGATTTTTGCTCGCACCATGAGTGAGGGTGAACCTGTTGCAGTGAAGGTGAGCCGTCGAATCGCTGATCTCGATGATGAGTCAAGTGAGGAAGAAAGGAAGAAGGGGATGAGGATAGTGACGATGAATCATCATCCAGTGGGACTTCTCCTGCACCATCTGATAACGAGGATTATGTTGAAGAGGGTCTGGATACTGATGAGGATGAACGGTGGTAAGCTCATCAGAGTTACCAGGAAAGGCTAGATTTTCAGGCATTGCATAAATCCTGAAAACGATCAACAAGTTTTTTGCAAAACATCTTTTCTGGTAATTTTCCTTCCTTCTACTCTTCCTGATGTTGGTGCGAAAGATGGTAAGTTTCTTTGTATTTTTAAAGTTGATGCGGACGGTTTTGGATTTCCTTTTATTTTGATTTTGTGGGCAAGTAGTAAGATACAGGGAATTTTCTTGTGTTTGGATTGTAAAGTTGAAAGGGGTGGTCGTTGTTTCAAGTTTGTAGTAATGGTTTGTAATGAAAGGGGTTTGGGTTATGGCCTTTTGGTGAAGGTATTTTGAGAATATGTAATGGTAGTTGTAATGGTAGTTTAAAGCTTTGATCTTTTGAGGGTTTGATAGTTGTGTGAACTTGTGGTGCCGATGCGGAAATTGAAAAAACTTGATATAATGCTCAATGAGCTGATAAATGTTAAAGGAATGTTTGTAGTATTGGACTTGTTTTTGTTATTGTTTTCTTATTTTTGTAAATGTACAAACAAGCAATGTTCTTGGTGAATGATTCTAAAATTCCAATGATTGTTAAGTAGAGATGGGTAGGAATGACTGAATTAATGAATCAATAGGGTATATAAAATGCTGAAGCAATGTTCTTGGTGAATTACGACAAGATTATAGGCTTCTAATTAGAACTGACAATCAGTAGTCTAATCCTACAATCCTAAATGCAATATTTTTCTGCTCGGTCTCGCAAAATCCGCAAAATCCCACTTTCCATATATCACCTTGATTTTCGTTTGTTATATTCATGGTAAACATAACCCACCCACTATATTTAGATTTGCATACTAGATATGTATAGGAAAAAAAAACACTATATTTAGCTAGATTTGGATCCTAGAAATAAGAAATTAGATACCTCGTTCGTAAGTAAAAGAAAGAAGGAAATGAGAGGATGAGTTCTAATGAGAAATGTGTTGTTCCTGCCAATGGTCTTATTAATAATGATCCTCCTCCTCCGAAGGGCTTTGATTCATGGGATGACTTTATGGAAAGCATTGGTGATATACTAGAAGATTTTGTCGATGAAGAATGGGAATTAGTTCATAATAAGAAAATTATCCATGTTGAAAATGATCCTCCTCCTAAGGGTTTTGCTTCTTGGGATGCATTTGAGAAAAGCTATGGTGAACATTTGGATAATGATTACAATGAATAAGAACATGGGGAGCCACCAAGATAAACAAATTTATGGCTGAGCACTCGGCATTGACTAAATTCAAGTTTTTTACATTATTTTTAGTATGCTAATTTTATTAATGTGTAAGCACAATTATGTAGCAGTCCTAGGCCTACTGTTCAATTGTGCTCTCAATTCTGATTTTTTTTTTTGCTAAAGTTTGTCAGATTTGGCACTGCAATTTATGAAAATTTTGGTTATTTTCTCGGATACAAGACTCAATATACAATCCCTATCATATTCATGATCCTATCACTTTAAAAACAAACCCACAACAAAATCATGGTTAACCCTAACATCCAAATCTCTACACCAAGCCCCCTTAAACACATTACTCGTTCATTCTGTTTTGTCAAAAGATTGATACTCCAACAGATGAACAATGGACAGAAATTAAACAACATATGCACTTTGAATCTAAAGAAAATATTGCATCCGTCAATATTAAACATTCACAAAAACTATACTTCCAAGCAGCTTTACAAACAGACTAATTAAACATTAAAAAAAAATTACACTAATAACACAAAAACTAAAAAGATATTTAACTAAACAAAAGATGATGGATCAAGATGTGATTGAATACCATTCTTGCATAGCATAACCATGAAAACAGAGTACTAGATCAGTTATAATCCCCTTCTTCTTCACTGCTGCTGTCGACAATCGTAACCACATCTTTGTATGGCAAATCATCATCGTCATCATCAACATCATCGTTTTCATCTTCATCCTCAAGCGCTGGCCCAAACCAAAATAAGTGTTCTGGATCATCTAAATCATCATCCTCATCCTCATCATCATCCTCAAAATCATACTCATCATCCTCTTCATCGTATTCCTCTTCTTCATCGTCCTCCTCTTCTTCATCGTCAACATCATCATAATCATCAACATCTCCAAAACAAGGAAAAACCTCGCAACCAAAATAACCAACAATCTCTTTGACTCCATCAAGAAGAAGAAATCGGAAGTTACTAGAAGAGCAGTCATTTTGTCTGGTTTGATACAAAAACTTTTAGTTTTTGATACTGAAACCCTAGTTTAGAGAGAGACTTAGAAACGAAAAAGCGGTACTGTCCAGTCTCCCTTCCTTGCTCGTGTTTTATACTGTGACACACGTTTTCACTTTACCTCTAGCTTAGCCACGTGCAAACTTGGCTAGTTAACAAGTATGCGGCTTTGGAAAATAAATAAAAAGTAATATAAAAAAAATATTGGATGGAAAATTAAAATCAAGGAATTTATCTGGGTGGAGATACTCCCCCGTAAATTTAGATTTGGACGATAAATACTTGCTAAGAATCATGACATCGAAATATAAATCGGTTTACAAGCTCGTCCAAGAGTGACATCGGTAAAAATGGAAAATTACCATTAAGCAATTTGTCTCGGCGGAAATACTCCCCGGAAACTTAGATTTGGACGAAAAAGTCTTGCTAAGATCATGACATGGAAATAAATAAAAATTGGTTTAGAAGCTCGTCCAAGAGTGACATCGGTAAAAATGGAAAATTACCATCAATCAATTTATCTTGGTGGAGATACTTCGCGTAAACTTAGATTTGGACGATAATACTTGCTAAGATCGTGACATCAAAATATAAATTGGCTTACAAGCTCGTGTAAGAGTGACATCGGTAAAAATGGAAAATTACCATTAAGCAATTTGTCTCGGTGGAAATACTCCCCCGAAACTTAGATTTGGACGAAAAATTCTTGCTAAGATTGTGACATCGAAATAAATAATAATTGGTTTAGAAGCTCCTCCAAGAGTGACATCGAGTCTTGTCGACGAAGCCAATCATAGTCGTTCGTGAATTCATAATGCTAACCAATCAAATAAACTAGTTTCACCTGATAACCTAACATCCCCAAACATCCTTGCCAATATTATCGGCTGATCGGTCCGATACGACCAATAATGCGATATCATCGGATATTCATATGTATCGCTGATTTCTCATGTTTCGTCCAGTTATCGCTGAAACTGTCATAAAATTAAAAATTGGTTTAGAAGCATATTCCCGACGAGTGACATCGGTAAAAATTGAAAATTACCATCAATCAATTTATCTTGGTGGAGATATTCCCTGTAAACTTAGATTTGGACGATAAATACTTGCTAAGATCGTGACATCGAAATATAAATTGGTTTACAAGCTCGTCCATGAGTGACATCGGTAAAAAATAGAAAATTACCATCAATCAATTTATCTTGGTGGAAATACTCTCGGAAACTTAGATTTGGATGAACTATACTTTCTAAGATCGTGACATCGAAATAAAATTTGGTTTAGCTGAATAAGCCATGTCCAAGAGTGACGCTGGTAAAAAACTTGGAAATCGAGTCTTGTCGATGAAGCCAATCATAGTCATTCGTGAATTCATAATTCCGACCAATAAAATAAACTAGTTTCACCTGATAACCTAACATCCCCAAACATCCTTGACAATATTATCAGCAGATCGGTCCGATACGACCAATAATGCAATATTATCGGATATTCATATATATGTATCGCTGATATTTCATGTTTCGTCCAGATTAAAGGCACAAACATGATAAAATCCTATATTACCGATCAGTATTTTAGAAAATAAATATTGATCTCGGTTCTTTTCATACAAATTTAATTGTAAGAGCTAGCTAGAATTGCTTCTAAGATTATGAATTGGGATTTCAATCAAAAAAAATTGCACCAAAAAAGCATTTATGATCTTCCAAGGCACTAGTTAGTACTATATTAATAATTTATTATTTTACTTCTATGAATATGTGAATTGTGAATAAAATAGTGTAATGCAGTTGACTCAGTAGTAAGGAATAGATAGTACTCTATCCAAGTCACTAGTAACAAAGGAATTAGCTAGTACTCCACCAACAATAACTTAAGTACTCCAGTTTGCAGTGGTATTTTTTGATCTTTGATCTTTTCTACTTTAACAATCTGTGTAGAATATTCTAGTGGGACCCTGTCCTAAATACCAGCCCCATCACTAAATACTAGGAGTATATATATGGAACATTCCTATGATTGATTTTTGGCTTTGAGGGGTACATTCATATGGTAGTTGTACTTTGGGACTTCTTGTTATGTGTGACTGAAAGAGAAGTATTATAACAAGAGCCTGTATTGTGTGACCTTCTGGAGTTTATTCTCTCCTTCAAAAGCAGTGTTCTGTCAATCACAACGCTACTTGCTTTTGTCAATCATCATTACTCAGTTTCTCATTTTTGTCAATCATCACAATGATTCCCTTATTTTTTGTGCGCATGCAAAAAGAAGATGTAGCCATAATGAGTATCTTGTGCGGTTGGGTACATGCAAAAGAAAATAGATCTCTTCAGTACTCCTCTTCTTCTGATTTTTTGTGCGCATGCAAAAGAAGAAGATCTAGGTAGCCATAATGAGTATCTTGTGCGGCCTTGTTGGGTACATGCAAAAGAAAAGATAGATGTCTTTGGTACTCCTCTTCTTCTGTTTTGCCAAATAATATAGAGAAGATTATTTTTTGTTTCTAAAATGTCTGTCACATTGGGTTGGCTTGACCCAAATTTGGCATTGGTGGCAAGATCCCTTGTGGTCCAGTCTTTCCATAAATTAATGCTATATTTCTTCCATTTTGGTTGTGCCTAAATTAAAATTAAAAATCTGATAACTGTCATAAGGGATTATGTTTATATAAGGTATATTATGGAAAACTGAGTTGACTCGACGAGTTAAGATAATGAAAATTGATTGATTAACAAACAAATATCAAGCAAAGAATTTGAACACGAGCATATATTAAAGAACCAATATTTTTATATTATTCATTCTAAAACTAAACGAAGCAAAATAATACCAACATCCTCAATATTAAAAAACAAAAACCACATTATTCGAAAGTTTCTTTGATAATCTGCTCAACTAAAACCATCGCATCTGGTACTCGTGTTGCAGCGTTAGCAGGCTGTGCTGGAACTTCAAGTACCTTTTCTTCTAGAGGTGTCTCCCTGGGTATTTCTGGTGTGCCAGACACAGTTTCACCAACAGGCTCATTCGAAGGAATGGGAGCATGGACACTATCCATTTCAACAGAAGCAGAAGCAGGAAGAGTAAGATTGTCAACATGAGCTTGAACTTCAGCTAACAGGGGCATGCCAGGAACCTTACACACGCCATCAATAGTTATGGTGATCCTTAGCTTTCTAGGGACAACCATTACTATCCTTGGAATTGTTTTAATGCTCTCGGTATTGTTCTTATTGGAACTCATTTTCTTCGTCTAATATATCAATCTATCTTTTATGCTAGTGTGGTTTGTACGACCTCTTTAATTAATAGTATATATATATATATGTATATATATGTATTAGAAAAACCCTAATTTTTTTAGGTTAGGAGCATTATCTCCAATTACCTAATTTAGTTGTATTCCGCATATCACTCTCAAATAAACAAAATATAACAGTTTCCATATTGATAAATATATTCTCATATACGCGTACAACACCACATTGATTTTAGTATATAGTATGATTTATCTAAATACGGAAAAATAGCACGAAAAAATTGCGTAAACACAACCATGTTGATTGAGTACATATATGCTTTATCTTACAGTAGATCATAATCATGTACTCTTCGCTAATGTGCATGCCTTGGCTAAACTCTTGCCAAATCTGTAGGTATCTGAAGTATCTCTCTCCATGATTCGCCATGCCTAATCTTCTCTGAACAAATTTCTATTTTTGGTGTAATTCCCTCGGTAATTCACACCTACTCAAAGCCATGCGCAACAATTCCGTCCAGCCAAGCGCTATAACCATGCCCAAATTCTCTTTTGGCTTTCGTATATTGGTCAACACCATAAATTACAGCTATATATGATTGGCAATAGCAATATAATTGGGATCATTTTTTTCTTCAAAAGATTAATATACTATGGTCATAACCCTAATTTCTTGTCTTCAAAAGATTAATATACTATGGTCATAACCCTAATTTTTAAATTTGCAATGGACACATAAATAGAATGTTGATAAACTGGAATAAATCTCACACAAACACGTGAAAATATCCGTTTCTTGTTTGGATCATGGATTTTTAAATAAGGCATGCTGATTAAGGATGCGACCATTGGCCAAACGGTGTAACGGTTCGCACCCCTTCGTATTACGCTTCACATTAACCGAATAGATTTTGAAACACCAAAAGACGTGAAAATTCCAACAGGTGTGTTGTGTGGGGACACATATTGCATCCATTGGATGTCTATATAAGCATTCAACAAAAACGAAATCCTAAATACTTCTACATTAAAAAAAATATTTCACCAGTAATAGTAATGGAAATGTTGCCGGATTTAACTCCCGAGATACTACACCTCCTCCAAGTACAGAAGGTATTTTGGCAAGCAAATGTGTATGCAAAGAGTGGAATTCTGTCCTTGCAGACAAAAGAATTGGACTCCTTTTCGGTTTCACTCAAAAAGTGACAGAAGAAAAAGTTACGCAACTCTTCTACAGAGAACAAATTGAGGAAAGAATACTACACGATGATGGGAGATTTCTATCAGATGTTATTTGGAAACAATGGTACCTGGAATATTATCCGATCCTATGATGAAAACATGTCACACCCATCGTTGGATCTTGTAATGGTCTGGTATGTTTTTATGTTTCACACCACGGCATACAAGATCCTATCTATATTATGAATCCAACAACGGGTGAGCACCTCCATCTGCCACAAATATGCGATCCAACACCAACGCCACAAATTAGTTGGGATCCACGATTCGTCGTAGGGGGGTTCGGCTATTGTCAACATACCGGTGAATACAAAGTAGTTCGAATTCAAGTGGACGGTAAAGTGGACGTACACACTCTAGGCGACAACAGGGGATGGAGGAACATCGGATATTTTCCTTTTACTTTTTGGGATTCAGGTGTGTACGCACATGGTTGTATTTTTTGGATAAATCATTATTTTTATGACAATATTCAGATAGTATCTTTCAATTTGGACAATGAGACATTCCAGTCACATTCGCCACCCCCGCATCATATTTATGAGAATGGTGGTTTCAGTACTCCAAAACTTGGAATGGTCTTGTCTGGAGTTCGCCTTTTATTTTACAACATTCACGATATTTATGATCTCCGGATTGATTTTTGGGCACCCATTTCGGATAATGATATTCATGCACGGGCACCCGGTGTAGAATGGAATTGGGAACTTAAGAGGAGCATTGTCTTGGAAGAGCCTTCGAATCTATGGTGGCCGCCTTATAAGCTTATAGCCTTGGGAAAGAACAACGACGTCCTATTGCAAAACAACCGTTTTAGCGCGTTATAATGAACTCACCAGAACTTTGACAGAAATTGCGGAGATAAGGTGGGCAAAGGTTAGAGTTATTCCTCACATGAGGAGCGCGTCTCGTTGAGGAATTTTGGAGGACAATCGGAAACATGTACTGACGATGACCATGCCACAAACATATTCCGAGTGTAGTGTTTTTTTTTGTTTTGTTTTGTTGATTAGTAATGTAGTTTGGTGTTCAATATATATATACTATATATTTTTAAAAGTACTATTTCTCATCTTTGATTTTTTTTTCGTATCTTGTTTGGACTAAAAGTTGTTTTTGAAATCTGAAGAATCAGAGTTGGTCTTATTTTGGGTAATAATGGTTGGTATTTTATTTAATGGAGTTAATGCTTTTAAACATATTCCCGACTAATTTAGAGGGGGATTTTTTTTATGGTGGTCAATTTGGTATATAGGGAGGCATTTCTGTATTCCAGTTGTATTTATGGTTATAAATTTTGCGAATCTATAGGGAGACTTTTATGTGTTCATTATTGTAGAAAATCTGATATCAAAGACTTGATGAAAGGAACACAAACTAAAACTCAAACAAACTTCTCTTGATTGATGTATTTCGACTCATGGATTGATGTATTTCGACTCATGGCTCAACAACCTATTTATATGAGTAACAAACTTGACTCTCAAGAAAAATAACTTTCCAAACATAATCAAACTCTAACAAAGAAACTTCTAGACAATTCTCACGTAAATAAACTCTTAAAACCAGTAATACTTGCAACCCAAATAAACTTCTATAAACCGTACCATGTCAACAAGAGTTGTTGATCCATTCACTTCATGTCAACTGTACCAGTTGACTCAACCATATTGGTTTATTCTTCATGTCAACTGTACCAGTTGACTCAACCATATTGGTTTATTCTTCATAGTATCTTGGTTTATTCTTCAACAATTATAAAAATCCGAGAGGGAAAAAAAAATGTAAAAAGAAGTGAGAATTTGAGATGCAAATGGTATAAGTGATTGATAGACAAATCAATGATGATATTCTTGAAAATGACACGAATGAAAAAGATTTTGTGACTAATCGGGATTCTTTTTGTAGACGAATTATTGATTTGAAACTGGTGTTTGACACCAAAACACAAAACCAGAACATAAATGGGCAAAAAGAGAGATACATAAATTATGGTACCATTAGCCCATATTTGTAGTGATAAATTCACGTTTTGTATTTTATGGATAGTTCCTGTTTTATATTATCAACCAATGTCGTTGTAAATATTAAGATGTTGTCGTGACGGGTATTCTAATTCCAGGAGGTCAGCATTAGTGAATTGGTGTCTTTTCCTACCTACTTCATGACGTAATGGTTATTCTTTAGATTTTGTTTCCTTTTAAATAAAAATTCAGTTATAGGTTTAAGCTATAACCGCTTATAAGATAAAACGGGCAAATATGCTTTACTTGCCTGCTCATTAAGGACGCGACCTTTCAAAGATAAAACATGCAAATATGCGTTACTTGTCTGCTCATTAAAGACGCGACCTTTCAAATAATGTCTGCTCATCAAGGACGCAACCATTCGCCAATAGGTGTATTGGATGTCTATATAAGCATTACTCCTAGCTGCTTGTAGCATTCTACAATATTAAGAAAATCTTAAATGCTTTAAAAAATTTTTTTTTGATAATCTTTCATCAGTATAATAGTGATGGATATGTTGCCGGAATTAACTACCGAGATACTACAGCACCTCCAAACTGCAGAAAGCATTTTAGCAAGCAAATGTGTTTCCAAAGAGTGGAATACTATCCTCGGGGACAAAAGAATTGGACTCCTTTTTGGTGTCACACCAAGAATAGGGAAAGAAGTTACTCAACTCTTTTATAGAGAGGAAGATTTCAGCCCGATCGTAACAGCCAACAATCACGACGCCCCGAATGATGGAACCCATGAAGATTTGACTAAGTTGCACCCAATAGTTGGATCTTGCAATGGTCTGGTCTGTTTTTATGTTTCACACCACGACATACAAGATCCTGTATATGTTATGAATCCAGAAACTGGTGAGCACCTACATCTGCCACAACTATGCATCCCAATTATTGCACGAGATCAAGTACTTTCTTGGTATCCTGTAATTGGGGGTTTCGGATACTGTCAACGTACCGATGAGTACAAGGTAGTTCGAATTCACATGGATGGTAAAGTTCAAATACACACTCTAGGAGACAAGAAAGGATGGAGGAACATAGCATGGGAGATTCCTTATATTTTTCGGAGTTCAGGTGTGTACGCACATGGTTGTATTTTTTGGAAGGATTGTTGTCAGTGGGATAGTGGCATAGTTTCTTTCAATTTGGACACTGAGACATTTCATCAAATTCGCGACCCCCGCATCATATTCCTAGGAGTGAATTCCCATCAGTTGGGATGGTTATGTTCGGAGTTCGCCTTTTATTTTACTACATCCATGAGGCCTGCTGTGATGAGGGGATTAATCAGCCCCGGATAGATTTCTGGGCACCCAATTCCAAAAAAAATATTCATACATGGGCACCTGGCGGGGAGTGGAATTGGAATCATAAGATAAGCATTTTCTTGGAAAAGGATGAGGATGAAGGGTGGCCGGCCTATTACCCGATAACTTTTGGAAAAAACAAGGACCTCCTACTGTGGCAGAATGGGCGTTTATTGCGTTATAATGCACTCACCAGAACTTGGACGGAAATTTGGGGGACACAACTGTGGGAAACAAGCAAGGTTGCAATTATTCCTCATATGAGGAGCGTTGTCTCGTTGAAGAATTTTTGTGGACAATCGGAAACATGTACTCATGATGTCCATGCCACTAACACATTCCTTGGGTTATTTATGTAGCTTTTTTTTTATTGTAGTTGTGTTGTTTTTTGTTTTTTTGTATTTGGATTTGGATTTGGATTTTTTTCCTATGTACAATTTATTCCTTGGGTTTGTAGCTTTTTTTTCTCTTGTAGTTGTGTTTTTTTTTTTGGTGTTTGGATTATTTTCTGTGTTGAAATGTACAATTTCGTTTGGTCATTGTTTAACTAGACAACCTTTGGTTTTTTTCCTTTTTTTGCGTTACACCTATGGTCCAACCGTCCGGGCCACCCCAACCCACCTAGGTAATTAGTCAAAAAGTAGAAAAATTATTTGGGTATTTCCTAAGAGATCATGATTTATTTTAGTTTGTTATGTTCGGAATGTATATATTAAATTAAAAAGGAAATTAGATAAACATGAAAAATATTCATTCCATATCTCATTATACTGCTACAATATCTCATTTTTTAGTAATATAGAAATTGAAATATTCGGTGTAAATACCAAAGAATCGTGATTTAAGATAATGATGGAAAACCTAAAAAAATTAGAGTTTTCAAATTACACCAAGCATAGAAAAAAACTACATAGAGTATTAAGAGGGATTGTTGATATGAAATTGACGAGAGGATCCAAAAACGTCCTAGACTGACGTGACCATTCGCCAACAGGTATATTGGATGTCTATATATATATAAGCTTTATACTCGTATTTGCTTGTAGCATTCACAATAAGAAAATCCTAAAAGCTTGTAATTTTTTTTTTTGATAATCTTTCATCAGTATAATAGTGATGGATATGTTGCCGGAATTAACTACCGAGATACTTCAGCGCCTCCAAACTACAGAAATCGTTTTAGAAAGCAAATGCGTATGCAAAGAATGGAATACTATCCTTGTTACAAAAGAATTGGATTCCTTTTTGGTGTCACACCAAGAATGGGGAAAGATAAAGTTACCCAACTCTTTTATAGAGAGGAAGATTTCAACCCGATCGTAACAGCCAACAATCATGATGCCCCGAATGATGGAACCCATGATGATTGGACTATGTTGCACCCAATAGTTGGATCTTGCAATGGTCTGGTTTGATTTTATGTTTCACACCACGGCATACAAGATCCTATATATATTATGAATCCAGAAACTGGTGACCACCTCCATCTGCCACACCTGGCGGGGAATTAAATTGGAATTATGAGATAATCATTTTCTTTAAAGAGGATGAATGGCCGACTTATAACCCGATAGCCTTTATAAATAACAATTATTTTGGCAGAATAGGTGTTTATTGCGTTACAATACACTCACCAGAACTTGGACGGAAATTTGGGGGGCACTACCGTGGGAAACAAGGGTTGCAATTATTTCTCACATGAGGAGCGCTGTCTCGTTGAAGAATTTTGGTGGACAATCGGAAACGTGTACTCATGATGTCCATGCCACTAACACATTCCTAGGCTTATCTATGTAGCTTTTTTTCTTGCAGTTGTGTGTTTTTTTTTTTTTTTTGGTATTTGGATTTTTTTCTATGCTGAAATGTACAATTTATTCCTTGGGTTATTTATGTTGCTTTTTTTTCCTTGTATTTTTTTGTTTTTGTTTTGGTGTTTGGATATTTTTCTATGTTGAAATGTTCAATTTCGTGCATCAACATGAAAGTGTTGCCGCTAAATGTTGGGTCATTGTTTAACTAGCCAACATTTGGTTTTCCTTTTTTTTGCGTTACACCTATGGTCCAGCAGCCGGCCAGGCCACCCCAACCGACCTAGGTAATTAAATTAAAAAGGAAATTAAATAAATATGAAAATATTCATTCCATATATCTCATGAGATCATAATTTATTTTAGTTTGTTATGTTCGTTATGTATATTAGATTAAAAAGGAAATTAGATAAACATGAAAATATTCATTCCATATCTCCTTATATTGATAGAATATTCGATGTAAATACTAAAGAACAAGTGATTTAAGATAATGATGGAAAACCTAAGAAATTAGGGTTTTCCTTAGAAATATATATAAATTACACCAAGCATAGAAAAAATTAACATAGAGTATTAAGAGGAAAAAATGAGTTCTGCTAAGAGGGACTGTAGAGATTAAATTGAAGAGAGGATCCAAAAATGTCCTTGACTGATGGCTGGTCCTCGTAAATTGAGGATTATCATTACTGTGGACGGAATAACTATTGTTCCTGGTGTTCCTCTCGACGCTGTAATTAGTTCTGTTGTCAGTACTGTTGACAATGATGATGTTCCTATTTATGCTGATGTTATTCCTGGTGTTCCTCTGGACGCTGTAATCAGTAGCGTTGAGGATGCTGATGTTCCTGCTTATGCTGATGTTCCTACTTTCAATGATGATGATCCTGCTTCTATTATTGAAATTATTGATGAAGATCGTCCCGATGTTCCGGATATGGCAGATAATCCAAAAGTTAACAAGCATGATCTTAACAAGCATGTGGAGCCTGATGAAGCAGAAAATGACAAATCTGAGGATGATAAGGAGCCCAAGCGTGCTGGTTGGAGTGATCAGGTTCACCTCAGCATTGCAAGAAGAATTGTTTGAAGATGGGGTATGGTTCATTTGATATGTTTTTTTTTGATGATATGGTTTGATTTATCGATTTCATTTTGTGGACGCTTTGAAAGTTGTTTTCGTTTCTTGTTTCGTTTGCTAATTTTGTCATTTAGAAGAAGGTGATGTTTATGAATTCTTTTATTATTTAGGTATTGGAATCATGAAATAAATCAGATAATTATTTACAAGTTCATAGAGTTTACAGAATGCAATATACTCTTGCAAATTTATTTATTTATGAGGTGTGCATTCTTTTGGAAAAATAAATATAATTAGCTGAAAGAACGGAGGAAATGTAGAAAAATACAGTTTTCCCCCCCTGTAAACAATAAGAATCAATTTATCACTTTAGGTCTGATCTTATTATCTCCTCGCCAATACTTTTAACAAAAATACGAGTTTGAACAAGTAAAGTGCTATTGAAAGTAAAGTACTGCTATACGACGATGTTAATGATAATGATCTTTGCGTGGAATTGGATGAGAATGAGGAACCAGACTAATCTGAAAAAGAACCAGACTGATCTAACAAGTTCTTTGCTTTTTAAACAGGGTTTTTGATGACCATTTTGTTTTCAGTGGTGGTTTTATTTATTTTTTAAGTACTGCACTAGATAGAGGCTTTTTATGCTGATAGATAGGTTGACATTTAGAGAGCATGAGAAAACCACGACTTGATGAAGGCTTCAATGTCATGATTGGAGCGTCGTTTGATGAGCATAAATTGGTGTTGAACCGCTGGTTTAGACGATGGGGCCTTGGTCGGTCAGGATTCGCGGGACGGGCCCATGAAAACAAATCCTTGTTTTATGAATATACGCTCGTTCGTTCGTTAGTTTAAGGAACAAACAAAATAGACCTGAGTCTAATGATATAAAATTCGTCTATGAGCTTTCATGAAAACTGGAATTTTATATTTTAAATATGTGAGATTTCACAAAGTGGAATGAACTCTCGTTTCAAAGGTGGATGCTCGCGTGAAGGAGCAAAATATATATATTTTTCAAATTCACGTGAGGTTCACGTTAAAATATATTTTGTAAAATCAATGTTTTGATTTTGAACAATTATTGAAAGTAGACAACCATACATGGTGAAAGAATGTCTATATGTGAGTTTTCACAATCGTAGAATGGACATCTGTCCAGATTTTGAGAAACCAGTGAATGTTCACATTGTAAAATTTACGTGGGTTGTTCACGGTTTTGTGAAAATCATGTCAGAATTTTGCTCGTCTTAGCAGGTTTGAAGGAACGAGCAAGATTTGAAGTATTAACTCATGTACTGTTAGTGGAATCGTAAACAGGTAGGAGTTGAAAGTTACCACTTTTGCAGACGCTGATGTGAGCATCTTTATTCTATGATTCGTTGTTTTGTTGAATCCTGCGCTTTGTATAAATGACGCGCTGAATGTTATGCATATGTCACAGCCACTTTACAAGAATGACTGACTCCCATGATGATACTTTCAAAGACGATTTTTCCAGGGATGACATCTCAGCGGGTGTAACTTCAAGAAATGGTACTTCTGGGACCTGTGAGTGATGGTGAGAGATCCTTCATACTGAGTTGTACTCCTGGTTATTTCATCAACTATACCACAGGATGATCATGTAGTGAGGTTTCAGATCAATGTAGACTCCTCAGAAATGGAAGAAAGTCTTCGGGGCGGAACACCCAGAAGTAAGGACTACAGGATGTTAGCAAATGACGTGCAGTTCCCATCCGTTTCTTTGGTGATTTGTTAGCGCTCCTTGCGTTGTGACTTTTTCCTTCCCGTGTAATTATCTCTTTCGTGCAGGTGATCGCGGCATCTCCTTGAATGAAATAATAATAATTTTTTTTGATGAATCCAGGAAGAAATCATTGTAGATAAGAATCATGTTGATGAAGCGCACTCTTCTTTGGGAGATGGGAATATGGAGAATTCCTGAAATCCCGAACCGAATAAAGATAGCGGTGTTGTCAACGGAGATTCTGGCATCGTCGAGCCTTCAAACGATTTAGAGACTCCCTTAGTAAGTATATATCCGATAATTTCTTCAAAGAAGTATGATATCGCTGATTCGTGAATGAATGAATGAATGAAAATCCATGTGAATTTATGGATAGCTTTGCCGAAATACGTCACCGGAAAATTTCAGACTTCAGATTTTACTAGAAACGCTGTAGAATCTTCGTCCGAAGTCGGATTTTCGCGGTTTGCATATGTATCTTCAAGCCTAGGAAACTTCCAAACTTTATCGAAGAAGCTATTTGAAGTTTGAGCATGTTTAGGGCCTGAAAAAGACGAAATAGTGAACTTACAGGAGACCTTCAGAACTTTTTCAGATGGCATGTTGCTCCATGTTTTAGCCACATCTCTTTGCTCGTTCATCGGATTGTCATGAAATTTTGAGACGTTGTAGAGGACATCCATACGAAGAGAATGGTATATAAACCATATTCAGGTTCCTCGTAGATTGCTCCCAGTTATTCTTTTAGTACAGGGCAGATTACAGTTTCTTCAGACGAGGTTACCGTAAAACGTATTTTCATGACTTTCATGCTATTTGCTCGTGCCTTGAGTGTATAATGATTAATCTTGATAATGTTGGATTGCTTGTATGATGTATTTTATGATATCATTTGGTTTCAAGCTTAAATGACTCTAACCTCATGTAATCTTCGTATTAGGTGCCAAATACCGAAGTTGAGGATATTGAAACCAATGAGGATAACTCAAACTGCCGTGGAGTTATTGATGAAGACACAACCATGTCTGCACTTCAAGGCCATGAGAAGGTTGTCATTGAAGTCATATAAACTTAGTTTTTTGCTGCTTCAGTGATAGAAGAAACCGAAACACCAGTAGAGAATACTGAAGAAACTGTTGCCCTGGAGGCTGCTCCAGTAATTCAGAACCGTATAGTGGTGCATGAATATCCAAGTGCAGGAGTTGCTTTTGATCCTCCATTCGATGCTTCACTCCCGTATCATGAACTAGTTGGTGGATTCAACGTTCCCATTGGATATGCAAGCTTGTACGAGAAACCGTGGAAGATGTATGGGCACATCGTCGTTACCAAGGATTCAGAGCATAGTTATTTCTTGACGAGGCAAGTAGAAGCCATATTGCGTGTTATAAATGATATCCGCATCACAACTGGAAATACTGTCACCCGGGATGTACTCTTTGATTGGGTGTACAACTTGAAGAAAGCTGAAGAACTTGGCTTCAATCTGAAGTGGCTTCATCAAAAGATTGATGCTATAAGGAAAGAGGTGGAAGGTGAAACTTCTTTCACCACCAGTGATGCCGTGTTGAAGAAGATGGATGAAGTTGCTGAGCTGACCAAGAAGCTGGAGGCGGAGAAAGCTGCTTTGCAAGTCTTGGAGGATGAAGAAAAGCAGAAATCTTATTTTGCTGACTTTCTTTAGTTTTATTTCCATGATATCTTGAACCTTGTACTTCTGAGAGATGTGAGGTTTTGTTCTGGTCTTGATTTCTTGATCGGTTTTGGATTGTTAAATCGATCGTCTTGACAAGTGGACCGTCAGTCCCCAGTATTTTGTTAAGTCTCTCCCTTTCGTTTTCCCTTCTTCTAGTGAGACCTAGATAGAGGACGCAAGTAGAAAAATTGATGTAAATACCTAGGTGGTCGAAGTTGGAGGTACCTTGATGAAGGATTTAGCGGAAGGACCTGGTGGACACCGATCGACTGTGGAAGTTATGAATCCCGTCTAAAAATTGTTGTTTGCATGTTGTACGCTCAGGAAGCTGTAGGAACCTCATACGACGTCGGAATCTGACGATTGACCCCAACTTTTGAAGCTAAGAGACGGAGGAATCATATGCAACCAGAATGCTTAAGTTTGGAGATGTCTAGGGCAATCAATAAAGTATGCACTTTCATAACTTGTAATCCCGTGCAAATTTTCAGATTTCATAGACCTGACAGTAAATGCCGTATCTTTCAACTCGTATGTCCGATTCATGCACCCTTTTGGTATGTTGTATAAGAGATATAGACGAACATCTTTAGTTGAGGTAGCATTGTCCCATTCCTCACCCATTAGTACGTTTTGCAAACCCATGGACTCGAGTGTGTTGTATCTCATTTAGAGAGGTGGTGAGAACACCTTGTAGAAGACTTTGGATTATGCCCAGCAGTCGTGCCAGCTTTGGGAAGACTTTCATGTGAGCATGTTATCAGGTCTGCACATCTTGATATGAATCATTGGTTTTAGAGAAGTCCACTTCATGTGTAACACTTCAGAGAATGATTAGTTGATGAAGCCCCGAGGATGTTGCTCCTGAGACCGTTGTTGGTGCTGAAACCATGAATAATTGCACTCCAGAGTTCCTTGTCGATGCTGAGATCATGGATGGTGTTCCTCTAGAGATTATTGTTGATGCTGATACCATGGTTGAAGTTGCTCCAAAGACCGAAAAGTCTAGAACCATGATTATAGATATAATCTTTGCTCCTCCATCCAGTGAGCCTTTTACGAACTAGTTGATGAGTTGAGCGTCCCTAAGATGAAGGTGTACTGAGAGTTCAACCTGAATGCTCCTGAAAGCATAACTCAGGAGTTAGTGCCATCCATGTATGAATGATGTTGCATCTGCTTCGGAAGTCTTATCATGGGATAATGAAGACTTATCGATTGTAGTTTAGTTACACTTTGATCATGCTGGTGTTGAATCAATGTGTCATCGTCGAGCTATTTGTGCTGAAGTTGTACTCTTTGATTGGGAGTACAATTTGATGGCTTCTTAGATGCTTAAGCGTTGAAGCGTATATTCCTTAAGCATCAAATATTTGATCATCTCGGCCTTGGACTATCTTCCATTGATTCATCATCCCTTTCGTTGCGGTAGTGGGATTCGACACTTGTGCAGACATCAGAGCTTTCTGATTTTGTGGAACACATGGACTTGCAGGAGAAACACCCAAAGTGTTATTTGCCATGTTTGGACATCATCTCGGTAATAAATGTTTCAGTGCTTGATTCGGAGGAGCGTCAGATTCAACCACTTGGTAACATACTAATCTGGTGAAGCTACCATTCATAACGTCTTGCAGAGTTGCTAGCAGAATTGAGTACCCAATCCCCATGCTAGGATAACATGTGAGGAAATAAATGACATAGACATGGGATGAGACTTGCCTGATTGCGGAACCTCTTGATGGATGTATATGCATCTTTTGCAGGTTCTTTCTTCAACCTCGTCAAAGTTTGAAATTCCTTCAAGTACTCTGATGATGGAATGTCCGTCAAATCTTCTGGATCAGAACTTTCTTCGTTGGAGAGACATGTAACCAAAGGCGCTCTATAAGTACCCATATTTTCAGCGTGGATCCACGCTCGTCTGAAGGACATGTCATATCCTGGATCTTCATGATTATGTGAAACTTGGTTTCTGTCCAGTGTTGAACTTATGTTCACTTTGAGAGTGATGTAGCCATAAGTATTCCGAGAGATCCTTCAAGGTCTCTTATTGAGATGGGAGCATGAGTAGCCTCTTGTCGACTAATGCTTGCAGCTCTGAGGTTTTCAGTGGAATGATGTTGATGGAGGTGCTGACATCGATCAACGTTCTTCCAAATTCGTTTCTTCAACTGTGGTAAGCAGTCCCCAGTCGTACATCTCTTGATTTGTGGCTGGAGGCTCAAGAAGTATTTACGGAATGGACTTCTTGACACAATGTGGTTTAGTGCTGTGAACATGTCTCTCTTTTGTGCCTTCAACAGATAGAGCAATTCACGTTCGACCAAGGATTGAACTGCCTCTTTGATAGGTTGTTCAAAGAGTGTAAAGGTTATGATTGGGAGAGGATTCTTGTGTACTCCTCCAGTGCCCAGTTGAAGCTATTGTGGATCAACCTTCTCTTTGGTGACGTGCTTCAAAATATTGCAGTTACTTGTCGAATGATTGATAAATCTATGAAGGTGACGGTACCTTGGATTCTTCATGTTGGCTCTCTATGATGAGCAACAGTTTGATTGCACCGTCTTGAACCCAGACTTCCAGTAACTCGATCACTCCTTCATGAGAAGTTTAGTCTGTCCGATCATTTTCCCGTTCTTTGATGCCAAGTCGAGGTTTGTGCAAGATTTGTTATCCTTCCGTGATGCTTTTGTAGGAGGAGTTGTTGGATGTCGCATGTCTGAGCAGAAGCTTTCCTTTTTCTTCCTTGAGTAACAACATTCATGGAAGGTTGGACATCGTACTGTTTGTTGATCAGGCGTCGGCTGCTCCGAGGTTCCTCGACCTTTTAGACTTTGCTCAGTAAAGAAGGTGTAGTAGTCGCTGATCGTTTTGGCTACTTCATGAAGTTCTGAGAAAGTGTGGAACCGGAGGTTTTCCAGCAAGGCTCTGTAGATCGGGATCATTTTGTTGACGCACAAGTCTACAAGTTGTTTCTATGTGACGTTTGGGTCGTGGCAGTCCAAGGCTTGAATTCTGAACCCTTTCACATAATCATCAGGATGTTCGCTGCCCCTTCGAAACATCCTTCATAGATCAGAGAGAGTGACTTGCTCTGACACGAAGAAGTATTTTCTGTAGAAAGCATTAATCATCTCTCCCCAATCGGTGATACTTCACGATGCGATGTTGTTGTACCTGTATGCCTTGCCTTTCAAGGATTTTGAAATTTTTTCCAGATGGACGACATGGTTGTGCTCGTGTTCGTCCAATAATTCCAGAAACCGAGAAATATGTTTTTGAGTATTGCATGTTCCATCATAAAGAATGAATGTTTGAGCGGTATAACCTTTTGAAAGAGGAATCCTATGTATGGAAGTATGGAGGTTGGTGACGATGGACGGATGATGTCTTGTCTTTTCATCGATCCTCAAAAAAGCACTCCATATCTTCACGAGTGATGAAACTTGCAGGTTCCGTTGATGGAGAGTCATCTGCAGCTTTGCGGAATTCTTCATCATGTACAACATGGATTGGAGAGATTTCAGGATCAGCGGTTGAAGATGTTTCTTTAGCTTTTCCTTTCTCGCGCTGAGGCTGAGTTCATTCAGACGCAAGCTTGTCTGTGAGAGTTTTAATGTAAACACACAACTGCTTCTGTGTTGCATCCACGTCAGTCTGAACCTTCGTAAGATCAACTATGGTAGGCTGATTTCCTCTAGTTTCTTCAGGAGACCGACCGAAGAGTGGATTATTGATGGCGCCAGTGCCGTCACTTGCAGGGGTGATCACTGGAGCATCGGTACTTGGAGGAGTAGTAGTAACATGTGGAATGACATTGCTGGCTGGAGGATTTGTATTAATGGTACCACTAAAGCCTGCAATGTTGAGAGGAGTAGTACTTGCGATTTCAGTATCACTAGAAATTGCGATGCGAGAGTCGGGTGTTGAATCCGGATTGGTAACTGAACCAGACCTAAGATCAACCATCTTTGTGAGATTGTAAGATTGCAACCGAGAGAATGATCTCCCACCGTGGTCGCCAATCTGTAGATGGGGAAAAACGATTTGCTGGTTTTTAAGGAATTGAGGAGACGACCGTACAAAGGAGACTCCTCGAACCGAGCAAAATGTTAAACCTCACACAGATGCACCGCTGCAAAGGGAGTGCTTTAGATTGGAGATATCAATCTGTAATACTTTGGCCTAAATCAAGACAATGACCGTTCCAGAGTAAATTCGGTCACAAGAGAGGATGGGTTGATCTGTAGGAGGGAAGCTGAGAAATGTGTGGAATCAATGGTAATCAAAGATTATGGGTCTGTGAATTCCAAATACGATAAGCTCTGAGTGATTGAAATTGCTCAATTGAGAGTAGTTACTCAATTGATGAGTTGATGATCTCGTGTTGTCGATGAGACGTGAGATTGACGATACTGATGATGCCGGTGATTCAATCATGATTCAGAGACTTATTTATATTGCTGGAATTTTAGACACCATGATCCCATGAAGTGTGACAGTTGATGGAATCAAGGAGTGGGGAAGTGGAGATCGTGTTTGAAACCAGTTGCTCAACGTGTGGAGACTTGGTCGATTTTCCACCCACTACCTCGTGGATTCTTTCAACTGATTGCACGACTTGCTCACATTTCATCGTGTGTTTGAACACACGTGCCGTAGACCGCCAGACCAAAACCCTAAGTGATATCCCCCCAAGTGACACGATTGACGTCTCGTGATTTGTTAGTCAATTGATGACTTCGTGGTTTGATGGGACGATGAGTCCATGTAATCGTTGAGTTGAACATGATGTTCTGAAACTCATGAATTGAACATGTCATGAGACATAGGTTAGTCTTACGATGAAGTGAGCAAGTATTGCTCATTCGATGGACCGTTGAATATTGATTGTTGAACTAATATTCGGTTGGCCAATGGTCACGCCCCACACTCCTTTTCTTAATTTTATATTATTTTTTATGGATTTATGGAAGTACCATGAAACCAAGGAGTTCCCTCGAGACGAAGGAGATTTGATAAAATGAGAGAATTTTCATCAAATCATGGAAAATAATAAAAATGAATTAAAAATATAAAACTGGCGTGGGATTGACCACGACACTGTCGGTCGGTCGTGTGTCCGTGCTCCCATCATCCTGGTCAATATTTTTAATTATTTATTATTTTCTTCCCTATTTTGCATAGGTTCATCGTTTCGTTGTATTTTTGAAATACTCGTTCGTGTGGTGACTGTTAGTGTATCGTCGTTGAATACACCTTCACCATTTGAATCGGGGCTTACTTAGAGGTAGCTCAGAGGTCCGGTTGATTATTTATTACTAATTTATGAAATTCAGTGGAGAATAATTCATGAAACTGAGTAATAAAATAAATAGATGTTTACTATTAATTCATAGGATCAGCCGAGGATTCGACTACGAATTCAGAATAATAAATTGAGCATTACCATTCCATGGGATCGTAGATTCGACCACAGAATCAGAGTAATTAAGATTTATCTATTACCATTTATGAGACCAGTTGTGGATTCGATCATGAAATCGGAGTAATGAGATAATATAGTTGTTTCATTGCTATTCTATGAGATCAAGCCGTGGATTCGATCATAGAATCAGAACAATTGTTTATTGCCATTTCATTGGATCATGTCGTAGATTTGACCATCAAATATGAGCAATTGTCATTGCCATTCCATGGGATCAGGCCATGGATTCGACCATGGAATAAGAGAAATTGTCATTGCCATTCCATGGGATCAGGCCGTGGATTATACCATGGAATAGGAGCAATGATAGATTATTCTGGGAATTCAGTAGTGAATGTCACGGCAGAATTAATCTTAATTAGGAATAATTAACTTTGTGGCTCTATACTAGCAGAGCAAGCTGTCTAGGAGCATTAATTATCCCGATATGATCTTGTCGGTAAGTCATATCCTTTATACAGTCAGGGTAAACTCGTTGTTTGTTCCTGAAGACGTTATCGCTCTATACTAGCAGAGCAAGCTATCTAGGAGCCTTCCATCCCGTGATACTATATAGAACTAATCACTGAAAGTGTCCAGTATTCATAAGATATGCCGTTGTCCAGTCGTGAGACTACATATCTACATGTACTCTGAGAGAAAGTACTCTCCGTTGAGAATTCGATGAGAGACCCGTGTCTCAATACTCACGTCTGATTGCTGGATCAGAGCTTCGTATAATTACGAGTTTACGATTTTAGCCCTTGTCGAAAATCCACCATCTACAGATAGGTTGACATTTATGTGATGAATGATTCACGCTGAATTTTTATGTTTTCTGGAAATGATGAACATGAAATCGGATGGGTTTAGTTTATTTATCTTTAGTAGCTTACTGTATGATTGATTACCAATCCAGATGAACCATGGGCTGTTATTATGAAGGAAAAATATTGTCATGTTGTTAATCCTTTAACTGATATTGTGAACAAACAGGGGTCTTGGATTTGGCAAGGCATATGCACAGGTTTGAATATAATTAAAAGACACTACATATGGGAGATAGGTGATGGTACTTATGTGAAAATTTGGAAAGATACTTGGATTCCAAATATGCACAGACCTCCAGATAGTCATTTTAGCTCTTTTAATATGAAAACTGTGAATCAGCTCATTGACCAAGACTCTAAGTCTTGGAATTCTGATATTTTGAATGCTTTGTTTGATGAAGATACTGTTAAAAGGATTACTGACATAAGAATTCCTATTGCAGGTAAAGATAAGCTGAGATGGGAGCCTTCCAGCAATGGAATGTTTACTATAAAATCTGCTTACAATGCCATCTTGAACGAAAACTTAGCTACTAAGCCAACTAAGAACAACTTAGACATCTGCTGGAAATCCTTTTGGAGATATAAGCTACCTCCCAGAATTCAGTATTTTATATGGAAATTCCTACATGGTTGCATTACTACTAAACATAGACTTGCTAGGTTCACTAAACATAAAGATAGTAGATGTGCTATTTGTAGTGGTAACCCTGAAACTATTCAACATCTGTTCTTTGATTGTCATCATGTCAGACATATATGGGATTCAGTAGACTCTATATTATCTACTATCCTCCAGGGTCTAGACTTACAAAATTAGATAAGTGGTTTCTTTCTAAAGGCAAACAATGGTATGCCCAAGGATTTTAGTCTGTATGAGAGTGCCAGTTTCATTTTGTGGCTAACCTGGAAGGCTAGATGTGATACAGTTTTTGAAAACAAGCCATTTAACAGTAACATTGTTATAAACAATATTGTCAGGCAGATTGAGAACTGGAAAAGGGATAAAAATATGCAAACTAGTAGCAACAGTGCTTTGCGAATAATTGATAAGAATTGGAAGGCTCCTATAGATGATATATACAAATTGAATTTTGATGCTTCCTATATTGATAAAACTGTATTATCAGGATGGGGACTGATTTGTAGAGATTCTGCAGGAAACAACCATGGACTGCGAGGAGGTGCATCTCTAGTCATTGATCCAGAGCAAGCTGAAGCGCATTCTCTCCTAGAAGCAGTACAATGGGCTCACAGTAAGGGATGGCGAAAAATTCACTTGGAAGGAGATTGTCAGAATGTTATAGCAGCTGTGAATGGGAAGGCTACATCAGTTAAATGGACAACATATAATTTAATCTATGATGCATTAGTTATATTAAGTTATTTGATTCTTTGGTTTGCACTTATGCCCATAGGGATGCAAATCATATTGCAGACTCTATAGCAAAGTATGAAAGAACCAAACAATTTGCTTTTGTTGGTTTAATAATCTGTCTGTATGGATCAATCTTCTGATTCAACAGGATAAAAACAATATGTAAGCTTGCTTATCAATATATTTATTCTTTCCTATTAAAAAAAATATTGTATGATTAGAAGAATATGTTTCCTACATAGGTGCCACTAATAATTCATACGTTTCCTCCATAAACCAAGAATAATACATGATACAACCCAGGTTAAAAATTTTAAGGAAAATATTATTCGAAATAGGAAAGTAATTTTTTGGTTATGGATTTTATTATGGGCGTCAGCTGTGAAAAATGGCGCGGCCTTCATTGAAGTTGGCTTTATCACATTGTTGGAAAAATGACTTTTGTCTGTCTCTTGTTGAGAATTCATATGACAAACGAATTCGCCTTGGATTTAGAATATATATATATATATATATATAATACATTTAATCTCTTGCTGCATGAAACTCCACAACATGGAAAACCTCATAAGCAACCAGAACCAGTTTTATATTTTGAGAAGAAATTAGACAGTGATAAACTGAATGAGGAGCACCTAGCAGTCAATCCACATTCGGAGAGTCATGCATGCAGCCTCTGAAAAGCTTTCTCAGAAGACTACAAAGGCGCAAAGAAGGTTATATGCACCAACTGTGCAGAAGGCATACCAACTTTCAGATGGGCAACAAAGGAAGACAAGGTTTGGCGCGTCGAGAATGTCACAACCTGATCCATTTCATGCAGAGACACCACCATCAAAAAAGTTTAAGAAAAACTGATGATTTTTGGATAAATGCTCTTTAATATTTTTTTTGCAAACTGTTAGACCAAAGGTCAACATTTTTTACTGTGTTATTGATAATAATATGAATTTTTGGCATATATGAATTTCAGATTTAACCATAATTGATTAAGTATATAAGAGAATTTGGATAGTGCCAGGTGGATGGTTTAGATGCGCCATATCTGAACGGCTTAGAGGCGTCACACGCGTAATATACATGCTTCGAGATTAATAGGCGTGGCTAAACATAACATAAAGACACATTAAGCAGATATAAATTGGCGTGGATAAATATCATATAAAGCCACGCTATATGGCGTGTCTATAGGTTCTCGGATGAACGGCTCCCAACGTTACATGTGGACGGTCAACGTTACATCTGAACGGTCAATATTGCATCATCTTAAACGAGATTCAATGGTACCTAATACAGCCACGTGGATGAAGGTAATTGTAAATTGGCGTGGAAAAATATCACATATAGCCACGCTATGTGGCGTGTCTATAGGTTCTTTAATGAACGGCTCACAACGTTACATGTGGACGGCGTAGAATGCATATAATTTAACGGTCAATATTGCATCATCTAAAATGAGATCCAACGATTCCAAATACGGCCACGTGGATCAAGGTAATTGTAAATTTGCGTGGCTAAATATCACATATAGCCACGCTCTTTGGGGCGTGTCTATAGGAAATAAGTGAACGACTCACAACGTTACATGTGGACGGTGAAGGATGCATATAATTGAACGGTCAATATTGCATTATCTTAAATGAGATCCAACGATTCCTAATACGGCCACGTGGATCAAGGTAATTTTAAATTGGCGTGGCTAAATAACACATATAGCCACGCTATATGGGGCGTGTCTATAGGATATCCAATCAACGGCTCACAACATTACGTGTGGACGGTGAAGGATGCATATAATTTAACGATCAATATTGCATCATCTTAAATGAAATCCAACTATTCGTAATACGGATACGTGGACCAAGGTAATTGGAAATTTGGCGTGGCTAAATATCACATATAGCCACGCTCTATAGGGCGTGTCTATAGGATATCTAATGAACGGTTCACAACGTTACATGTGGATGGTATTCAACGGTTCCTAATGGAGCCACGTGGATGAAAGTAAGTGAAATTGGCGTGGCTAAAACATAACATATAACCACGTTAAACCTATATGGCGTGTCTATCGGATAACCAATGGCTACGCCAAAAATCAATTTGCGTGTCTAAAGTGAACCAAATAGGCACGCCAAAACGCAATTTGCGTGTCTATAGTGAATCAAATAGCCACGCCAAAAGCAATTTGCGTGTCTAAAGTGAACCAAATAGTCACGCCAACAAGCAATTTGACGCCAAAAAGCAATTTGCGTGTCTAAAGTGAACCAAATAGCCACGCCAAAAGAAATTTGTGTGTCTATAGTGAACCAAATATCCACGCCAAAACAATAAATCGTGTGTCTATTTCATGCATAAATAGACACGCATGGCAGGCGTGGATATAAACTACCTAAAACCACGCCATGTTACCTAAAACCACGCAAGCAGAAGTCACGCCTAGTCCAAACCGAAGTGGCGTGACAAAACTCCTATGGACACGCCAATTTGGCGTGGCAAAAGGGTCTCTGTTTACTAGTGATCCCCGCTTCATCAATTAATCATTTTCTGAAGTATTGCTCGATGAAGCGGAATTCTCCAAGCACTAATGATTCATATCAAGGTGTGTAACATGAAATATGTTCACATGAAATTCTTTCCGAAGCTTGCACGACGGGTGGGCGCAATCCCAAGTCTTTTACAAGATGTTCTCAGCACCTCTACAAATGAGATACAACACACTTCAGACCATGAGTTTACAAAAACCTACCAATGGATGAGGAATGGGACAATACTTCCTCAACGAAAGATGTTCGTCTATGTCTCTTCTACAACATACCAAAAGGTCGCATTAATCAGACATACGAGCTGAAAGATACGGCCTTTATCTTCAGGTCTACGAAATCTGAAATTTTTTCACGGGATTACAAATTACAAATGTGCACACTTCGTTGGTTGACTTCTACAACTCCAAATTGAGTGATTCTTTTCTCATGTGATAACTCAGTCTCTTAGATTCAAAATTTAGGGCCAAGTATCGAATTCCGACGTCGTATGAGGTTTCTACAGCTTCCAGAGCATAGAACATGCAGGCAACAATTCTTAGACGGGATTCACAACTTCCACAGTCGATCGTTGTCCACCAGGTCTTTCCACTAAGTCCTTCATCAAGGTACCTCCAACTTCGACCACCTAGGTTTTTACATCAATTTTTCTACCTGGGTCCTCTATCTAAGTCTTTCCAGAAGAAGGGAAAATAAAAAGGAGAGATTTAACAAAATATTGGGGACTAACGGTCCACTGATCATGACGATCAGTTTCACAGTCCAAGACCCGTGGCACCAGACTCTCATGTGCTAATCATTCATAATAAAAGGAATGTTATCATTGGGACATGCAACCATGGTCATTACATCACCCCCTCTTGAGAGCAACCTCAGTTATGGTCCCATGACCAGGGTTTCAGAAGTGATATTTCTACGACTGACGGAAACAAGATGGTACCGCAAGCACCATGCTCATGTATCAATCAAGGGGTCCTGATCTCAAATGAATCGATGACATTAAAATCCTTCACCAACCGTTTCAGACACAAGCGAGTGGTCTAAAGACACAACATGAGTGTTTTACAACAAGCTCATCTGAGATGATTTTACACTGTCACGCACAAAGCAGATATCTGGTAGAAATTGGTGAAGAATCTATGGATGGGTCATATACCATTCTCTTCGTATGGATGTCCTATACAACATATCCAAAATTCACAGCAATTGGAGAAACGAGCAAAACGATGTGTCCAAAACCTTGGATTACATGGCAGCTGAAAATTTTCTAAAAACCTCCTGGAAGTTTACTGTTTCATCAATTTCGCCCCTTAAACTTGCTCCAAAGACGAAAATCTTCTTTTTTAAAGTTTGGAAATTTTCTGAGGATGAAGAAACATGGTAGATCACAAAAATCCGAAATCGGACGAAGATTCTACAACAATTTCAATGAAGACCTAACTTCTGAATTTTCTGATGACGAAATTCTTCATTCACCCACATCTGAATCAGGAGCTACACCATCAACACAAAGCCGAACTTCATCTTCAGCCGATAGTCTCACTTGCTGAAGTCGACGATGCTTCTGCTGATGAGGGACGACTCCCAGATGATCGAGAGACATACAATGTGTCAGCTTTCCAATGTCTCTGAAAGGTTGATTCACCTCGGCATGAGCATCTGCAGAAGTCTTCATCTTTGACTTGATATTTTTAGAGCGTTCCCCGGAAGATCTTGAAGAGTGGTTGTAACCAGAAGTCACCGCTATCTGAGGCGAAAGACAAGGAGTCACGGATATACAAATAACAATGCATTAAAATGGTAATCCTCAACTCTTACCTATTTACGGTTTCACGAACTTAGTGATAATAACGTAAAAACCTCGAAAAACTTGCTCGCTTCTTCAAACTTACCAAGACGAGAAAAATTCATTATTTAAAGTCAACATCTGACTTTTCATGAAACTATGAATAGTTCACATAACCTTTCATGTGAACATTCGCTGATTTTATACATGTGTGCATACACTATAAAATCACCAAACTCATACATACATTATTTCATCACATATACAATTGTTTGCTTTCAGCAATTGCTCAAAAATCATAAATTGATTTTAATAAAACCGTGAACAACCCACGTAAATTTTATTGTGTGAACATCCACTGATTTTCCAAATATTGGACAGAAGTCTATTCTACAATTGTGAAAACTCAGACATTATTTCACCATGTATGATTGTCTACTTTCAACAATTGTTCAAAATCAAAACATTGATTTTACAAAAAATATTTTAATGTGAAACTCACGTAAATTTGAAAATATATATTTTGCTCCCTCATGCGAGCATCCGTCTTTGAAACAAGAGCATATTTTCAAAAATAAAATTTTTCATGAAAGCTCATGGACAAAATTTTATTACTAACAAACACGTCTATAAAAATCAAAAATTTTCTCTCCAACGAGCATCCATCTTTAAGACGAGAGTTTATTCCATTTTGTGAAATCTCACATATTTAAAAGAAAATAAAAAATTTATTTTCGTGAAAGCTCATAGACAAAAATTTTATCATTAGACTCGGGTCTATTTTGTTTGTTTCTTAAACTAACGAATGTCTGTTCCTAAAACATAGATTTCCTTTTGGCCTCGAGCCCGCAAACGCTAAACCGACCAAAACTAGGATTTCGACCGACCAAATCAACAGTTTTCCATCTCCTCATGCTCGTGAGATGACACTCTCAGGGTCCTCACCTGAACATTTGCTCGTACATGACACCATTGGAGCAAATCAGGGATACTGAATATACCTTTGTGTGACTGAGTTCAACCACTGATCTCATCGACTGAAATCACCATCTAATGATTACTGCGGAACATGACTGTCCCTCACTAAGCAGGAGACTTAATATTGATGGTGGATTTTAAACAAAGGTCAAAATCATAAAATCATGATACTGCATGTTTCTGACACGGCTTTCAGGCATGTGATGATTCATATTTTACGATCCATGGTGAATTTGTTTTATAAAGGCCTCCACTAGCAGAGCATTTGATACCTCGCATTTCATCATGCCCTCTATGTAGAATAACATAATTGGGTGGTTCTCCGTAAGATTGAGAGCATTAACGCCTTTAGGACGTCGGTGATACTCACTGTTCCCTGACTACATGAAAGAGACCCCCCTCTACATAGAAGAACGATTCGGCGGTTCTCCGTAAGATTGAGAGCAATAACGCCTTCAGGACGTCGGTGACACTCATTGTTCCCTGACTATGTAGAGAGACCGTGTATAGATCCAGGAGGTTCTCCGTAATATTTAGAGCAATAACGCCTTCAGGACTTCGGCAACACTCGCTGTTTTCTGACTATGCACCTTTCAATATGACGCTTTAACTAGCTAATATCCCTTCTGATAGATTAATTCTACCGTGACATTGACCACGGAATTCCTAGAAGATAATCTATGTTATCTCATTACTCTGATTTCATGATCGAATCCACGACTGATCTCATGGAATGGTAATGGATAATCATATTACTCCGATTTCATGATCGAATCCACGGCTGATCTCATGGAATGGTAATAATCTTATTACTCTGATTTTGTGGTCGAATCCACGATCCCATGGAATGGTAATACTCGTTTTATTATTCCGAATTCATGGTCGAATCCA
This sequence comes from Papaver somniferum, assembly GCF_003573695.1. Lineage (NCBI taxonomy): Eukaryota > Viridiplantae > Streptophyta > Magnoliopsida > Ranunculales > Papaveraceae > Papaver > Papaver somniferum. The sequence continues at coordinate 46,102,346 of NC_039366.1, forward strand.
CGGCTAATCCTATGGATTGATAATAAACAACTACTCACTTTTATTACCCAGTTTCATGAATCATTCTCCACTGAATTTCATAAATTAGTAATATATACTCAACAATCGGGCATCTGGACTACCAGTGGGTAAGCCCCATAAAATGGTGCAAGTGTACTCGACAATGATGCACGAACGAACACCCAAATGCGCGAATGAGCATGCGAAAACATGGAAAAATGAGGAATCCTACATAAAATAGGAGAGAGAAAATAATAACATTAAAATAATGGAGAAGCGCCCATGTGTCGGGCCCACCGGCCGGCCGGCCGTGCCTTGCCGTGGCCGGTACCATGCTTTCTCCATTATTTTTCCTTATTTTTGTTGCTTTCATGAACTCATGAAGACTTCTCCATTCTAACAACTTTCCTTGTTTGAGCAAAACTCATGGTTTTTCCATATTTTCATGGGTTCTCCATATTTTTGTGGTTTCATGAAAAATAATAATGTAAAATAAAAAAAGGTGTTGCGGGACCGCGCAACTTAGCCGGCCGGCCATACCCTAGCCGTGGCCGGTCCCACACCTTGCAATCCCTAATCTTTCATAAATTGTTATTTTTCTCATCTTGTGAAACTTCCTTGTTTCAGCAAAAATAATGGTTTCTCCATATTTTCTCAAATATTGCACAAACCATAAAAAAAAAACAAAAGTCAACATGGTCACACGACTGACTAGGTCACTCACGAAAATATATTAAAATATTATTATTTTAATATTCACAAAATAGTGATCGAACGAGCATACTTGCTCATTCGAGCAAAAAATCGAGGATTTCAGTCAAAGATCGAACTCTTCTGAAAATCCAAAATATTGCTCGAATGCACATCAGAAGATACTGAAACTCTCAGTACGGAAACTCGGACATCATGGTAACACGTGCATGCCTTCTTGACTGACCAAGATCATCCCTAGGGCTTGCACAAAACCGGTCCCACACGTTTTCACACTTTTGATATAATTTGCGCAATCGCTCATATTGGGTCCAAACTCTTCATAACTAACTCAGAGTTTGTGCAAACGCCCATCATCAGTCCCACGACCACCAAGGTCCGGTCTCATGCCACCTTGGTCGGTCCATCACTTTTCTATAATTAGGTTTTATCACCTAATGCTCAATCCAGCACTATTTCAATAAATGATGAAACCTGCATTTAATCGTCATTCCTTCACCAACTGGCCAACTCAGACCCTGGTGCACGCTCACTCGAGAAATTGGGAATCACATGGACGTCCATAGTCTCATGTGGTCGGTCCCTCCTTCGCTCATGACCTATTTTCAACAATTCGTCGACTAATGAACAATTGATCAAAAATTAGGGTTTTCGAACAAATGCTAAATAAATCATTATTCTGAGCAAGTTCAAACACTAAATAAATTTATGTTGATCCATCAAGAAACACCCGAATTAATTATATAATATTCGGTAATTTACCAATATTTTAATTAATATTTTATTGAGTCACATCACCAATAATTCAATAATTCGTCGAATTGAGCAATACTTGCTCAGTTGCTCGAATATTGATTCACTATCAATATTCAGTAATTTATCAGTAATTCATCGAGTCGAGCAATACTTGCTCAAATTGCTCGAATATTGACCCAACTATCAATATTCAGTACTTCGTCGAATCGAGCAATACTTGCTCAATTGCTCGAATATTGATTCAACTATCAATATTCAGTAATTCGTCGAATTAAGCAATACTTTCTCAATCGCCCAACTATCAATATTCAGTAATTCGCAATACTTTCTCAATTGCTCAAATTGATCCAACCATCAATATCTAGTAATTCAGTTACTCGAATGTTCTACTGAGCAATTCGTCATCCATGCTCAATTCAACAAACCCTAGACTCATTCTCTAATCAGTCAACGTGACTAATCAAATACACGTTTGTCATGCGGACTCCAAGATTCGTGAGACATCAATCACATCACATGGGGGATATCAATTAGGGTTTTGGTCTGGCGGCCTACGGCACGTGGATTCATCCACGATAAGAATGTGAGTAAGTCGTGCAACGGCTGAAGGAGTTATCAAAGTAGTGGGTGGACGGTTAACCAAGTATCCGCACGACCTGGAACTGGTTTCACCACGATCTTCCATTTTCCCACTCTTTTACTCAAGAAACCGTCACACTTACGGGGATCAGGGTGTTCATCATTCTTGGAATATAAATAGGTCCAAATCGAGGACAACAGAGAATCATCATCATTTGTCAACAAATCGATTAAAAAATTATTCGCAGAACTCAACTTCAGCAGTTCATCAAATTTGCAGAAACCTTCAACACATCCACAAGCCTTGATCATCATTGATCTCACACAATTCTCAGCTTCCCTCCTACAGATCAACCCATCACCCTCTTTGTGACCGAATTGACTCTGGAACGGCCATTGTCTTGGTTTAGGCCGGAGTCATACAGATTGATCTCTCGAATCTAAGCATTCCCTTTGCAGTGCATCTATGTGAGGTTCAGCAGTTTTTTCGGTTGAGGAGTCTTGTCCACACGCTCGATTCTTCACTTTCTTAAAAAACCAGCAAACCGTTTTTCCCATCCACACAGTCAAACGTGAATAACCTTTATTAGGAATAAGTTCAATAATATTTTTTCAGCAGATGAAGTATTTTATTAACTCCAATTAACATAAAGGACAGTTCAACCCAGGTTTAACAAAACCAAAACTAAGAAAAACTTCATTTTTTTGGAGATCATGAGATATTACAGATTCGGTACTTTCTCCTGCGTCAACATGCTGCCAACATTCGTTAGCTTACTAAAACTATCTTTAGTGCTTATGAAAGTAAAATTAAAATGCATAATTCCTATTATAAATATTTTATTTGACAATTTTGTAACTAAATCAAACTCGACACTACGATATTCTATTGTACATAAAAATTGTTGAACTGTTATAGGGCCTGCTTCCCATGGATGTGCGGTCCATTAAAATATTAGGGTTTTACCTTCCCTTGTATATAAAGAATGATACATCTAATGTAACGGATCTGCCTCTTTTGGTTAATAGAAAATTCTTCTCTCTTCCATTTTCTTTCTTTATTATTATTACTCTAAAACGTTATCAGCACGAACCAATAAGGAAAACACACAACCAATTTAATCGAAACATAATTAACAATTATTATTGTTTGCGCAACAACTAGCTCTGAAAGGGTCTAATTGCTGCTTCGATACCAAACCGATAGAGATATGATTCAAAAGACATTGTCTACTTTCCCTTTGTCATATGTTAATCTAGCCAACCAATACCGCATAGAGGTTGATAACAAGAGAATATCAACTAATTTTAGCAAGTTGATCAACTTATTGCGGGTGGCCGAAAGGCACAATGAAGTTCTAGCAAACAACAATGCTAGAGCCCCCAGGAAAAAGAAAATTCCCGAGGCTAACTATGGCAAGGATAACAAAGGAAAACACCCCAAAGAAAAGAGGGTTAAAATTTTTGATTCATATTCTCATACTCCATACTCACGTGGGGATAACAATCCACGTAGAAGAGGACAAAAGGTCATCGTGGAAGGGGCCATTAGCGTGGAGGACATTCAAATACGTGGTCTAGAGATGTTACTTCTGGACCTACTGGTAGGGGCAACACTGTTGAAAAACACATAAGAACCCCACTCCTAAGAAGGACGATGATGGCAATGCACCTTGTTATAGGTGTGGAATCTCCGGGCATTGGTACCAGCAATGCAAAGCTAGTGCCAAAGTAGCAGCTAGCTACAAAAAGTATCGGGAATCTATAGATCAAGAAGCTCACTGAAGCTCACTGTTTGGAAGAACATGATCATGGCCAGATGTCAACTTCACCATTTCAGACTTCCAGGGCAACAAGAACCATGCCCTTATGGAAACACCTGACTTTGATTGATTGTTATTCTTTTTAGTTATCCTTTGATCCTAGAAATTTATTTATTTTCTTGCTTTGTGGTTTAGCAGCCTTTGGTTTAAATATTTCTTTTGATGACTTAAACTATGTTAGGTAGTCTTAAATTATCGTTTTTTGTTGATGGATCAGTGGTTTTTAACTTTTTTATGGGTACTTATTATGCTTTGGATTTAAGTTTTACTGTGATAATCTATTGCATGATTAAATTATGTGACCGAATTCTCTGAAGTACCATTTACTTGTAGGAATGTCATCCTCAGAAGAGATTGAGTGCCTAGCTGATAGTGGCACCACACACACTATTTTAAGAAATAGGCAATTATTTGTTGACTTAATTCCTTATAAATCCTCCGTGACTACGATGATTGGATCATCACAAGTGATCATTGGGCGAGGTAATGCTCAATTTTTGTTGCCAAATGGCACAATGATTAAACTCAATAAGCTCTATATGCACCAAGAGCTAACCATACCTTGTTGAGCTTCAAAGATATCCGTGCAAATGGTTATCACTTGGAAACTCACTGTGAAAATGGAATTGAATATATAAATATTATCTCTAATACATGTGGAAGAAAACACATTTTAGAGGAATTAATGAGTCACTCTAGTGGTTTGTACACTACTACTATTCGGATTATCGAATCACATGTTGTTACCAACGATGAACTGTTGAACAGTGACTTAATTATACAAACTTTGGCACGACTGCTAAGGGCACCCAGGTCGTGATATGATGATCCGTGTTTTAAAGAACTCACACGGACATCCTTTCTTTCGAGTGAAAAATAAAATGGGACAAAATACAGTTGCAATGCAAAGTAACAACGTCTGCTAACCACTGTCATCTAAAACAACTGATGTGCAACCTCTCTCTCATTCTACTTCGTGGACTTTTTCAAAAGCACACCACTCATTTTGCAAAGCTTGTTCTTTAGCAAAGACAGGAGCGAGACCATCATATACTAAAGATACAAAACAAAACATTCCATTTTTACAAAGAACACAAGGTGATATTTGTGGACCTATACATCCAGAGAGCGGACCATTCAGGTATTTTATGGTTCTGGTAGATGCTTCGACCCGTTGGTCACATGTTGCATTATTGTCCACAAGAAATGCTACCTTTGCAAAGCTCCTAGCACAAATTATACGTTTGAGGGCTCACCAACCCAATTATCCAATCAAGTCTATCAGACTTGATAATGCTGGAGAATTTACATCTAAAGGATTCGACGATTTCGGTATGTCTATCGGAATTGACGTAGAGCACCCTGTACCCCACGTACACACTCAAAATGGTCTCGCAGAAGCTACTATCAAAAGGTTACAGATGATATCTAGGGCATTGGTTATGCGTTCCAACCTTCCTATTACTGCCTGGGAGTACACCATATTGCATGCAACATTATTTATTCGCTTTAGACCCACTATTATCCAACCATTTTCTGCATACTAGTTGGTAACTATATATGATCCTGATATTTCACATTTACGCATTTTTAGTTGTGCTGTATACGTGCCTATTACGCCCCCACAGCATACTAAGGTGGGTCCCCAAAGACGATTAAGTATTTATGTTGGATATGAATCCCCAACAATTATCCGCTATTTGGAATCTTTGACAAGCGATCTCTTTACCGCTAGATTTGCGGACTGTCACTTTGATGAGACAACCTTCCCGTTGTTTGGGGGAGGTATGGAAAAGGATTTCCTAAGGGAACGACAGGAATTTTCGTGGTTGTCCCCACTTTGTCTCATCTTGATCCATGCACCTCACAATGAGAAAGTGAAGTGAAAAGAATTGTCGATCTTCAGAATGTGGCAAACTCAATTCCTGATGTATTCACTGATATTGCTAAAGTGACGAGATCATACATACCAGCTGCAAACGTTCCTGCAAGGTTAGAAATACCTAATACGGGAAAAGGCACCTTATACAGAGGTGTCAAACCTACACTTGGTGGAAGTGTAGCTGAGGCCGTGGCCCCCCAAAGGAAGAGGGGAAAACCACCTAGTTCGATGGATACTCACCCAAGGAAGAAAATAGTGAGTAGGGCACAACCCGATCCATTTATCATCAATACAGATAATCTTTCTCATGAAATTTTCTCTGATTACAGTTATGTCCATGAATCAATACTGGAGGACGCTCCGATGTTTGAAATGATTCCATAGAACAGAGAAATCTCTATGGATTATGAGAGTGCATACGTGTTGATGGAAGCATCCTCCGCGCAGATTGATGATGCATTTGCATACATTGTTGCTCAAGAGATCATTGAGCACGATGACATCGAACCATGCTCTATTGCAGAATGTCAAAAAAGTGCAGACTGGCCTAAATGGGAAGTTGCAATCTAGAAAGAATTAAATTCACTGGCAAAGAGACGTGTATTTGGTGCGGTAGTGCTAACCCCACTACGTGTAAAGACCGTAGGACATAAATGGGTATTTGTCAGATAGCGTAATGAGAAGAATGAAGTCTTGAGGTATAAGGCTCTCCTTGTGGCACAAGGTTTCTCACAACGCCCTGGAATTGATTATGAGGAAACATACTCTCCCGTAATGGACGTCATAACGTTCCGCTACTTAGTTAGCTTGGTAGTTTCAGAAGGACTTGAAATGCAGCTTATGGATGTGGTTACAACATATCTCTATGGGGATCTAGATTCAGAGATATACATGAAAGTTCCTGATGGCCTTCCATTGCCCGAATCAAGTAACTCTAAACCACAGAGTGCGTTTTCGATTAAGTTGAAACGCTCACTTTACGGATTAAAGCAATCCGGGGGATGTGGTATACCCGTCTAAGTGATTATTTGATTTGGAAGGGATATACAAATAATGAGTTATGCCCATGCGTATTTATAAAGAAAACGAGTTCCGGATTTGCAACTATAGCTGTTTATGTTGATGATATGAACATAATAGGTACTCTTGATGAAATAAGAGAAACTGCAAGCTACCTAAAATCTGAATTTGAGATGAAAGATCTTGGGAAAACTCGGTTTTGTATAGGACTTGCGCTAGAACATCGAGCCCGTGGAATACTAATCCACCAATCTGCATATGTCCATAAGATACTCAAGCAATTCAATATGGACAAGGTGCATCCTTCTAGCACTCCCATGATTGGTCGAAGTTTAGATGTACAAAAGGATCCATTTCGTCCAAAGGAAGACGGCGAAGAGGTATTGGGAGCTGAAATTCCTTACCTAAGTGCAATAGGCGCATTATTGTACTTAGCGCAATGTACTCGACCTGATATATCATTCTCAGTGAACTTGTTAGTTAGATATAGCTCAGCGCCAACACATCGTCATTGGAATGGTATAAAGAATGTATTCAGATACCTTAAAGGAACCATTGACATGGGTCTATTTTATCCCTATGAGGACAAAAGGAGGATTGCTAAAGCAACCCCCCACACTGAAACCCCAAATAACGTTTTGGTTGGTTTTGCTGATGCTGGGTACCTCTCTGACCCACATTTAGCTCGATCCCAAACTTGTTATGTATTCACCATAGGGAACACAACGATATCCTGGAGATCGACCAAGCAAACTCTTGTAGCTACCTCCACGAACCACTCGGAGATCGTTGCCCTACATGAAGCGGTTCGTGAGTGATATGGTTAAGGTCTATCATTACACATATTCAAGGGACTAGTGGTTTGAATTCTACTACTGAAGAGCCAACATGCATTTATGAAGATAATACAGCTTGTATCGAACAGATGAAGCAAGGATATATCAAGGGTGATAATACAAAACATATTTCACCAAAGTTCTTTTACAATCAGCAACAATAGTGTCTCTTAAACATTCAAGTCAACAAAGTACTGTCTGATGAGAATGTGGCGGACTTATTTACTAAGTCACTTCCTAAGTCCTTATTTGAAAAACACGTAAAAAGTATTAGACTAAGGAAATTGTCCGAACTCCCTGCAATCAGGGGGAGTATCTAATGATATGATGTCGACATCAGGGGGAGTGTTTGTTGAGCTCTTTTTCCCTTTACCGAGTTTATTTTGTCCCAATGGGTTTTTTTACTCGGAAAGGTTTTTAATGAGACAACAACAACACAATGGTTATGACTCTCCGATTGAGATTATATTTTTCCCACAGGGTTTTTATATTTTAGGTTTTTCTGAAGAGAAGTGGCCAGCTTTATCAGCACGTTGTATTCTTTTCCCTTCGTCAAGGTTTTGTCCCATTGGGTATTCTTTGTCATGGTTTTAATGAGACAACACATTTGAAGTTCTGCTCTTGAACCGCAGAAGGGGGAATGTTATAGGGCCTGCGGCCCATGGATATGCGTTCCATTAAAATACTAGAGTGTTACCTTCCCTTGTATATAAAGAATGTTATATCTAATGTAACGGCTCTGCCTCTTTTGGTGAATGGAAAATTCTTCTCTCTTCCATTTTCTTTCTTTATTATTATTACTCTAAAGTGAACACATATTTCAGTAGGAACTTAAGTATAAAACCATACACAACCTCTAACATCTTTATAGTTCTTCACTACTCGCGGGAAACCCTTCTAGCTTCATAATTGTTTTCATAAAATAGCTGGCCAAAAGAGTGCTTATTCTCGTTATCATTCATCTGCATTCATTGAAGGTGTGTTTATTGAAATCAAACATAATGAGATGCTCTTGAAAACAATGAAGTCATTCAAGAGAGAGAAAAAAAGAGTGTCGTAAAGTGAGGGTTAGAAATGTTAACACACGTGGGACATTCATACTATTGGGTAATGTTTGAATCACAGCATAAACAAACTATTTAAAAGCACAAATGATGAAATCCAGAAATGTTGGTTCGACAACGAAACTGAACAAACAGAGAATACAATGTTTATAAACTATATGAAATGACCTAGCTTTTATTTAGATGCTAGCTCAAGGAAAACCTATATTATTGAAGACCTAAAAATGCTTATAGGATGGTCAGTGAGAGATGAAATGTATAGACTTGACAAATTTATGTAGCAAATCTTAAAACTTTCAAAAGGTCAATCTGATGAAACTCTGCAATAAATCTATAACGATAACTGATCAGGATAACACCGAATTTAGGTATCATAAATAACACAACTAATTAAGATTTTAAAAATAAAAAACGAAGGAAAAGGAAAGGATGAGAGTGTTGATATACATATTGTATTGGAAGGAACCAATGTCATAGAATCTCACAATTTCCTTTAACCACTGGAAAACAATGGTAAACAAACATTAGATCAAACAGGTAGTAGAAAGGGGCAATGAATTGAGAAAAAACAACAGAGGCGTCCGAGAGGTGCATGCACTTAGCTTGGGTCCCAAATTGCCGACATAAATTCGGAGATGTTATTTCAGGGTGATGTGCTTTTAGCAACCATAATGTATTTGGTGTATGTACTCAATACTATGAGTGGATTGGGTGGTGTGCGAACCTGGTATCTGGTCGAGATGGGACAAGGAATAGTGATAGTTAAGGTTTTACGGGACATAACAGTGGTGAGAGGAAATAAAACGATTACCCGTGTCTTACCAAAATATATTTTCGTTGCATCAGTGGTGCTAAGACGAAATACCCATGCGGATTACAGTGATGGGATAAAATCCAACAATCAAATTTAATTGGAAGCAATGAAATTCAACTTTGTACCATGGTTTTCTTTAAGATAAGTCCCGGTACAATGACTTCAGGGGTGTTGCAACTTACGGCAGACCTCCGCGGGATCATCCAACAAAGATGACTTTCACTGTATGTTCATTATATATTCCACAAAAGAAAAGTCCACCAGTGGAAACATTAATGGGATAACTATAACCACAACCTAAATAACTGTGCAATATGTGATAGATTTCAGCTGCACCCAATGGTCCGTGGAGTGGTTACCCTTGTTAACACATATTACCTACTACATCTGAGTAGAAAAGGGTTATATTAAAGATCAATCACACTCTAATATATTTCATTAGAGAAAAAATAAGCTTTGTTTGTTGAAAGACCGACCTGTGAGATAACATGGATCTGGCAAGGTTTACCTATACGGTACATATATTCCCATTATAATTCATGAAATTTGTAGTTTTCATCGACCGTGTAGGCAACAATTTGCTTATTGGGATAACAATCTCTACATTTTATTATTTTTTGCTAATTGGGCACGATGAAGTTACATCTAGGTAGGTCAAATGGAAACCTAATCCTGATTATCCCTCACTCTTAATATACAGATTATTGACCACTCATTATCTTTGTTAGAGCACTGCTCGGTCGAACTCGCATACGTTGCTATCTCAAGCATGTTCGTCAATGTTAGTGATCAAAATTATAAGTCTAGATTTCTAGCCTATTTATAGATGTCTCGGACTAGGACATAAATTGTGTAGTTGAGCATTAGACTTCACGGCGTTCATCATTTGAAGACGAAGAACTACTAAGGGGAGCTTTCATCAACAAAAGGTATGTGGAGACTGAAACTTATTTATCACTTGAAAAGTTTATTTCTACTATATCTCCTATATTGAGACATAAGTCGTGCTACGATATAGTTTTCTATTATACACATTTGAGATTTCGAGCTGAGTTATCTCGCTTATATATTTCTCGAAATATGTGTTGGCAAGCTTTCGCTTCGACCAAGTTCATCTTATATTCTTGACGAATGTCAGAATATGATCATGTGAAAATTGCCGAGTAACATCTTACATTGTTTGTGTGATACAATCATTTGGTGTAGACTTGGAATGTTTCCTTATGATAATTTCAATATCTTGAAAATTGTTTTGATGCTAATAGTGAGTGAAAACAGCTATTGTCATCCTCTAAGAAAGTTCCAATGATTGAAATAATAAAGAGTTTAGAATCAAGTAACCATGTTTGGATATAAACATAGTGTGTTCTCACATTTGTGTACAAGTCCAAAACCGGGAACCTGAAGTATGCGTACCCGTACGCGTACTGGCAGTTGTTGGATGTATGGGAAAGTATGCGTACCCGTACGCATACTGGCGGAAGTCTCACGTCCGTGAATTTCTGCTGGAGTTTGGAAGTGTGAATTGGTATGCGCACCCGTATGCGTATTGGCGTAACCAAACTCGGTCCGACTACTTACGTATGCGTACCCGTTTGCATACTTGAGTTGGTTTCTTTCTAAAATCGGTTGTACATGAACTTAAATATTTATAAAATAAGGAATGCAATCTTTGCAAACCGTAGCTATAATGTTCATGAACTGATTCGAGTAAATCAAACAGATTTTGCTTCAATTGTGTTCTTGTATACTTCTATGAGAATATAGCAATTGATTGACTCTTTAACTAGTTTCATTTGAGTCATTTGAACTAATTGTGGTTAAGATGAATAAGGTTGATATGAGAGTAATCATATGGCTAACTTCGGTTAACTATTGTTGAGCCAACATGGTGTACACGTTTGGGTACGGTTATATAAACCTAAATAAGGGTACATTTCATTTGTGTGTAACAAGCTAAGTTCGATCTAACGGTTGAAAGATATTAGTTTGGTTGAATCAGGTTTTCCATCTAACGGTGAATATTGAATGCTCTGTTACCAAGGTAACTTGGATTGCAAACCCTGATTTGAAAACTATATAAAGGAGAACTCTAACAACTAGGAAACCTAATCCCCACACCTTCATGTGTGTTACTAGTTGCATCAAATAGAGTCGATTCTCCTTTAACCTTAGATTTTTATCGAGACCCTGTAGGTTAACGACTTCAAAGACTTCATTGGGATTGTGAAGCCAGACCCAACTATTTTCTTTGTAGTTGCGTGTTCTGATCTTGCCCGATTTTATCGTTTGAGTACTATCTTCTCTAAGATTTGCTCGAGATTTAATCTCCGATAGGCAAGATAAAAACTAATCACAAACACCTTCGTCTCATCGTTTGTGATTCCACAATATCTAGTTTTGCCATCATACGATTTAGATTATTGTGAGCTGATTGATAATACTAGGATGTTCTTCGGGAATATAAGTCTGGGTTATCAATTGGTTCATGTTCACCTTAATTTACAAAAGACGGAACAAAAACTCTTGGGTATTTCTGTGGGAGACAGATCTATTCATTCTATAGACTTTTCTGTGTGAGACAGATTTGTTTATCAAGTCTTCGACTTTGGGTCGTAGCAACTCTTGGTTGTGGGTGAGGTCAGCTAAGGGAATCAAGTGCGTAGTATCCTGCTGGGATCAGAGACGTAAGAAACGCAACTGTACCTTGAATCAGTGTGAGATTGATTAGGGTTCAACTACAGTCCAGTTCTAAGTTCATTGATAATAGGATAGTAGTGTCTGTAGCGGCTTAATATAGTGTGGTGTTCAACTGGACTAGGTCCCGGGGGTTTTCTGCATTTGCAGTTTTCCTCGTTAACAAAATTCTGGTGTCTGTGTTATTTCTTTTCCGCATTTTATTTTGGTATATAATTGAAATATCACAGGTTGTGCGTTAAGATCAATCAATTAGATAATCCAACCTTTGGTTGTTGATTTAAATTGATTAACACTTGAACATTGGTCTTTGGTACCGTTCAAGTTACTCCTCTTATATTCAATCAGGCTCGCAGATTTCTATTTGCTGATTGCAGATTGAATTAAGAGTTAGAGATATAAACTCTTTGATATACTTTTCTCTAGATTGAGTCTGACTGTCTAGTTGATTTTCTAGAAAGTATATTGGAGTAATTCCTCTCAGATTTCCAAACGAATTGTTGGGTGTGGTTGTTAGACCCCCGCATTTTCAATTGGTATCAGAGCAGGCAAACACATTAAAGACCTCATAAGTCTGTGTTTTTAGCGATCTGATGATGGACAATATTGTCCCTGAAAATGCTTCACCAGAAATGGATAAATTCAACATCGAGCATGTTCTAGGAACCATCGATAAGGTTGAGAATCCTGATTCAAAAAAATTCATCAATTTTCTTTGTCTCGAAAAACATCGACTGATAAGAAAAATTGATGGTCTTCGTTACAAAGTATATATCAAAACCTCCAGAAGAAGTTAGATGAACAAATCCGGATCAATTCTGATCTTGCTGCAGAAATTGCAAAACCTAAGGATTTGAAATCTGTAAAGTCATCTTCAATGGTATTAAATAACTCCTCTAATTCTTCCTTGAAGAATTTCCGTAAGTCAGGTGATAAGCGAGGTCTAGGCTTTGTGAAACCTGATAGTGCTCAGAACTCTTCGAACAAGGTTAAGGATATTGGAACATGCTTGTTTAGTGGTTCTCATGATCACTTTCAACACGTTTGTTTTCCTTTCAAGAAAAGATTAAAAGTTGCGAGTGATCTTCATAAGAAAGTTGTAGAATTTTTTTCTTCTCTTAAAAGACATTCAATACTAACAAGAAAGCCGAATATGGTTAGTAGTGCTAGTATGGGAGCTTTTGCTCTAAAGTCAACATCACCTTTTCAATGGTTCCTTGATAGTGGATATAGCAGGAATATGACTGGAGATCTCTCTTGGCATATCAACTCAAGCGACTTTGATGGTGGATCAGTAACTTTTAGAGATGGCAGCTGCTGCTACATAAGCAAGAAGGGGACGGTCAAATTACCTGGTGTTCCTGAAATTCATGATGTTGTATACGTTAAAGGTATGACTGCTAATCTTCTTTCTGTTAGTCAAATCTTTGACAAAGGCCATAAGGTTGTCTTCAATGATAAAGGATGTGACATGAGCGTTTTGGTCACATCAATTATCGTCTTCTAACTAAGATCATTAACAAAGAACTTGTTAGAGGCGTTCCTAAAATCAATGCTAAGGTTGAAGGTGTATGTGGTGCCTGTCAAAAGGGTAAACAAATGAAAGTTCCACACAAATCATCTAGAGATATCCTCACTAAAGATCTACTTGATTTAATTTATATGGATCTTTTCGGCCCAATTCAACAATCTACAGTGGCTGGAAAGAAGTATGCTTTGGTTATGGTGGATGATTACACCAGATTCACTTGGGTGGCATTTTTGGCTCACAAGAATGAAACACTCAGTGAGTTCAAGATTATTGTTAATAGAATCCAGAATGAACAGGGTCGCAAAAAAAATTAAAAGCGATTGTGGCACTGAATTCAAAGACACCAAAGTATTTGAATATTGTGACTGGAATTATTCAACAATACTCACCACCTATCACACCTCAAGCCAATGGAGTTGCGGAAAAAAATAATAGAAACATTCAGGAAATGGCTAGGGTAATGCTCCATAACAAAAACTTATCGTTAAGGTTTTAGGGTGAGGCTGTCTTTACGTCTTGCTATTCGATCAATCGCGTTTATTTACGGTCAAAGACCTTAAACACTCCCTATGAGTTGTGGTACGGTAAGAAACCCAACTTACATTATCTCAGAGTGTTCGGCAGTAAGTGTTACATTCTAAAGGACCGTGAACAGAAAAGGAAATTTGATTCGAAAAGCGATGAAGGTATTTTCCTTAGCTATGCATCTGACAGTCGTGGTTTCTGAGTCTTTAATCTCAGAACTCAAGTGATGATGGAATCTTCAAATATTATCATTGATGATCTAAGAAATTTTCGTCATGATGACTCTCCTGCTGAATTGCCTCCAACCGAAACAATTGACAAAAACAAAGAAACTTCAGAATCAGAAGAAGTTGTTCCAACGGTTGCTGATCCTGATGTCTCTAGTAATGAGAAGAAAAGCCCTAGTCAGGCTATTCCTGTTGAAGAAGAACGTGTCCCTCCACGGCATCTTTGGTTTCAAAGGAACCATGATACTAAAAATATCATTTGAGGTAGGGATTACTGCTAGGACGAGAGGTGAACTTCAAAATATTTGCAATTTTGGTTGTTATCTGTCGCAAGTGGAGCCAAGGAATATCTATTAAGCTCTTAGTGATCCCTCTTGGGTGAATGCAATGCATGAAGAGTTAAATCAATTTCAAAGAAAAGATGTATGGAAACTTTTACCTTGTACCCCCAATATCAATATTGTTGGTACCAAATGGATATTTAAGAACAAGTCTGATAAGTTCGGCACAATTGTCAAAAATGAAGCTAGACTAGCCGATCAAGGATATTCACAGATTGAAGGAATCGACTTTGACGAAACCTTTGCTCCCGTGGCACGCCTTGAGTCCATTCGATTATTATTAGTTCATTCTTTTTTTCTTAAGGTTAAGCCTTTCCAAATGGACATCAAATCCGCTTACCTAAACGGAAACTTAAAGGAAGAAGTCTATGTCGCTCAACCCAAGGGATTTGAAAACCCTGATTTCCCTGATCATGTCCTTAAGCTCAACAAGGCATTGTGCGGGTTAAAACAAGCGCCTCGTGCCTGGTTCGAAAAACTAACTACATCTCTTCTTAGGAAAGGTTTTTCGAGAGGTGGAGCTGATAAAACATTGTTTACCAAATGGAGTGGGAAAGATGTTGTGATTGCTCAAGTTTATGAAGATTGTTAGAGCATAGCTTGGTTGAACCCACAAAGCGTTGGTATGTCAAGTTTGGTTGTCATATTTTAGTGAGCCAAAACTCATTTAAAGAGTCGCTTGATTATGTACTAGAGTCAACTTCGTATAGGTTAGCTTGAAATTATTAGGATATGAGACATTACAAGTATTGCGAAGACTTGAAGAAGTGAAGAAGTAAGGATCTACAATGACAAGATCATCCTTCCACTTGAGGTTAGTGATATTTGACTTGAACTGTTTCATTCCCTAACTTATCTTTCAAGTCGTGCATATTGAAAACAAAACTGCGAAGCATGAATGATTATACTCTAGTTAGACATAGTATTAAGGAATACAATACGAGGTTTATTGCTTAACCATTAAACTTTGTAGATAAGACATCGACATAATCGTTTGAATGCTATTGTGATTATGTATGGGTATAAGGTGAAGATTTCATCCTAGGAAACATTGTTTTAGATAATTTGTTTTAAGGAAGTAAATTCATGAACTTGTTTTGTGGATCGAAAGATAAATCGCCAGGCATTATTGGTATTGTTATTCATTGCATATATTTTGAACTACCAATATATGTGATTAGCATAACCGCTCATGACTTGTTTATGTTCTTGGTAAAACTATTCACAAAGCCCTGACTTTTTTTATTGGTATGACTTTTATTAGTGAAACCGATCTTAAGTAATCACCTGAGATGGTATCATCGATTTAGTGTTATTGGTATGACCGACTCTGGGAAAAGGGGAACCGATCCTAGTAAGAGGTGCAACCTATCACAAAGGGGAATCGATCCATGTATGAGGTGCAACAAGTTTTTAGCAGAAAGGGGAACCGATCCTATGGACATGTGCAACACGTTTTTAGGCAAAGGGGAACCGATCCTATGGACATGTGCAGCAAGTACAAGTTAGATACTATATTGATGTGGGGAACCGATTCTAGTACCTAGTCAACCGAATTTTGGTAACTAGCGTGACTATGCAAAGTACTCACATAGAGGTAGAACCGAAACTTGTTTTGGTAGAACCGTGAAACCCATGTTAAGTGATTGAGTGTTCTTGATCAATCACATAGTTCTTGAAAGTCAGATGAACCAATTCTAAACTTGTTTGGAACTGTGGCAAATCTGTTTCAGGATTTTAAGTATGAAAGAGGACTTGCAAAGTAAAGATGTCGATATACTTTGAACATGTGCAGTAACGCTTATCTTTAATTGTTCAAAGTTATTACTTAATATCTAAAGGAAGAAAATCCCAGATCGAATAAAATAAATTGAGAATCTTTTATTTAAGGTTTTTAATTTTATTTTTTGAAAAAGAAAATTAGTAATGTGCATTTGCTAGTTGGAGATTTTCTAAGAGATTTTCGGTCATTATTTGGACAAAACATTTCCAGGAATTATGGAAACCGAATCTGGAATATATTGCATATCTTGAGAATATTTTCGGTTTTGGAAATTCCTTGGTGTCCAAACTTCCTTGGTCTAGAAATATCAAAGTTTGCATTTCGAGCAAATTAATCCTCAAAGACAGCAAAACTATCTCAGTTGTGCTGCTATTGGTGAAGCCGCCTATTCAGAGAGGAGAGTAACCTAATTAGGCGAAATCTCTTACGGCCGCTCAGTTTAAAGACTTCTTTGGGATTGAGAAGCTATATTAGTACCGTTGGTGGGAAGCTAGATAATTGCGGTTTATCTTTTGTTTTCGATTGATTTGATTCACTAACGGTGGTTAAACTTTGATTGCACCTAGTTTGTTTATGCTTGAGAATCTTCTCTTCTGATATAAGATTCACTCAAACTAGATCTAAGTTTCGACGGGAATCTTTAGACTGTTTGTAGATCTAAAGACGTCTTGTGATAATCCATTGTTAACAGACTCCGTTCTGTGCGTCATTGATCACAAGAGAATCAAGTTGGTTGTGTGCAGGTGTTTATTGAAGATCTAAGAAGACTTTGAAGATTTCTGATTTGGGTTCATAATTTTTGGTGTGCACAATACTTGTTTTGGTAAAAGAGGATCCAACTATAATCGGTTTATCCTTGTGGTAGATTAGATTGATTAGTTGTGTAGATCGGCATCAATACAATTCTTTGTGATTAAAAATATTGATTTTAAAATCTTAAAAATTACTTTAGTAGTTGATAATAAGATAGATCTAAGAACCTGACAAAGGAGTTTATTGAGATAAACAGAAGAGCCTTTTGTCGAACTCATATCACTTGGTTGAAAAGAGTTGATACCAAACAGATGTTTTGTTCCTTTACTGTTTGGAATACGAACCAAAGGAATTGTTCCAAGTACGTGACTTATTACAGGTCGGAGGCATGGGAATACATACGGAACTAGGTGAACTATAGGTTTAGTTGCTTGGTCTCAACTATACGAAGTTGGTTTGATTTTGTATAGTGGCTTAATCCTGAGAGTATTCAATTCTGGACAAGGTCCCGGGGTTTTTCTGCATTTGTAGTTTCCTCGTTAACAAAATCTTGCTGTGTCATTTACTTTTATCCGCAATTATAATTGTTTTTATTATAATTTAAAGTAAATTACACAAACTTTAATTCCTATTTACTTGATAAGTAATCCTATTGTGTTTGGTTAAGTTCGAACCTTTTATCAAGTAAACATACTTTGTTGTTGTATTGTCTCGATCTCGTATCCATATACGATCACATGAAGTGTGAAACGATTTGTTGTATTGTCTCGACTCAGTCCATAGACAATCACTTTCGTAGAAAGGACTTATAGGTGGAAAAGTTTTAGTTTGAGGTATATTTGGGTACCCTCGCCTTTTCAATTGGTATCAGCGCAGGTAAACACGAAAATATCTAACAATATAGACTGGAATCTAAAAATGGTTTTATAAAACCTGATAATGATTCAGTTAACCTAAAGCAAGACATCAAGAGTTTTGAATTAACACTTGATGATGGCATATACGATTCAATATCTGAAGACCTTCATGAAAGGGAATCTACTAGACAAGTTCATCTTGTTAATGATGTAGAAACTGGCGATAACTGGGAATCTGATTTAAGATTTTTTCGTGGTTGTAATAATGAGGTTCAAACTCTCGGACTTGTGAAGATTAAATTTAAAGATTTAATAAAATTATATACAAAATTATTAACAATGGGTGCGAGAGGTAACAAAGACACTAGATTCCACTATTATGCAAAATTGAATGATAAATATTTCAAAACTCTATTCAATTCTTAAGTCCTTTTTTATCTTTAATTCACTATCAATCATACAGATTCTCAAACATTATTTGCAAACCTTAAGCATAGATTATCAAGAGATTAAACCAAGCATAACCTATCAAACTGAATAACAAATAATTAAGACAATCATTCAAACAATTTAAAACTATGCAAAAGCAGCGATTAGGTGAATTATATAATTAAATGAAATAGTTACCCATTTATGTTGCATGAATAGCTTCCTCCATAGCCTTGGTTACGAGGGAATTAGCTCATCATAGTATAAATTCTCTCAAAATAATTTATTATGGCTCAAAAATGGTTTACAAATGATGAGAAGAAGAGAAAAAGGTGTAAACTGTAATCTGCGACGCACAAACAGCGTCACAGAATGAACGATAAATGACAAGTGTTGCTGCTGTTTAGACTGTGCTGCGACCCACGGTTGTGCGTCTTAGACGCTGTTCATAAACGACTGTCCTTGCGAGTCCGTTCTTCGTGTTCTTCATCAGCAGCAACAGTAGCAACAGAGTTTGATCAACTCTTGATTTCTGCTTCTCTGGCCCTCCTATCGACTCCCCAAACTCTCGACAACCTCTTTGTAGCACATTAGGAACATATTTATACGTAATTGAACCATTGAATCTCCTCCATTAACTCCAAATAATCTTCATTTACTCGGCCATTGAAGAAAAATATTTCGGAATATTTTCTTCCCTGAATTATCTCTATACACGTCTGGAGCTCTAAATGGTGAGTAGATTTTCTTTGTTTATCTCAAACACACTTCATAATATATCCAAGCCCCATCCAAACACGAGCAGCACACTTCCAACTCATCAAAACCCCGTGAAATATTTTCCATGCACACGTCTGCTCTGATTTCATCTGATGGATTTTCCAGCCAAATTTGATCGCATCCAACACCCATATCCTTCCTGTCTAGCCCAGCAGAAGATACCCAACGAGTTTCAGCCATTGAATCGGCCTGAAACTCCTTCAAAAATCGATTGGCAAATATGCCAGTAAATAACCAAATTTTCCCGCCAATTTTGGAATTTGAATTTGGGAAGAAAACTGGCCTCCCCCTAATCCAGTTCTGGGTGTCCCTTTAGCTGGGGGCTGAAATAGTAATTTTTGGGTGGAAATAGTAATTTTTCTTGGTTCCTCCGGGACATTTCTGTGACGTTTCCAGTGCATTTCTGGGGTTCCTTTAATACTTTATCTTGGGGGTGTAAAACACCACTTTTTGAGCCCATTTCGCCGCAAGGGCTTATTTCTCTAAAATTTCCTACAAGAACACAAAATAACACAATAAGTACTTAATCGAGTCTAACAATACAGAATATTGAGAACAAAATAGACACATAAATGCGTCTATCAGAATCATGCCTAGAAAATCAGTTGGATGAAATATCCGATGATGGTGACTCAGATATTGATCGAGATGTGGATGATGAAATCTCATAATACTCCAAGATACTGAAGCCTTTGGGAAAGAGTAAACTCAAAACTTCTGATGTCATTGATCTCTTAAATCCTCTATGTCGACAGAACAAGAAGTTGAGTAACGTTTTTCAAGGACAATATTGTGGTTCTGGCACCGCTAAATATCTTCTTAAAGATCGTGCAAACGATCTAAATTCTAAGAAATTAGAATGTGAAAATCTTCGAAGAGAACTGTTTTTGTCGGAAAAGAAACGTGCTGAATCATAAGTAATGTTTAATTCTCGACAAGTACAGGGTCTTGAAGAAAAAGCCAGTGCTAGTCTCTCTCAAACAAAATTATTAGAGACAGGGCGTGATGTTGCTCTTGAAAAAATTCACTTGTTGGAAGAGAAACTTGTTGAATCTGATGCAAGGATTAACTCTCAACAAAAGAGTTTTGAAGAGAAAGAAGGTGTATATCTCTCGCGAGAAAAACATCTTGAGGCTGATCTAGCTGGTGCTCTTGATAAAATCAAGATGTTGGAAGAAGAAAATTTGTACTTAAAAAAATCCAATGATAGCATAACAATTTATCCTCATTGTTAGAAGCAGGAAGTTATCATGGTGATACACAGGGATTAAGATATAAGGAATCAGATGCTTCCAAAGATAACAATGAGATAAAATTTGTTAAAGCTACAAATTCTTCTCAAACAGAGGCTTCCACTGATGACAAAGATGCTCATATTTTTTGTAAAGCAAAAAAGTCTGTCAAGCCTAAGAATAGTGTTTAACCAGCAGTAATCAAAGAAGGCATTTCTGCTAATGTCAAGAAAGCAACAACGTTGAACAAGGATAAGAAGAAGAAGAAGAAAACTCGTTGAGATCCAATGCAAGAGGATCCACAAAAAGGTAACATTAAAACTCATACTTCGTTAATTTATACTAAGCATTGTTATTATTGTGGTAATAAAGGACACTTGCAATGTGGACGCAAAGTTTGTAAGATGCAAGATGCACTTTCTTTTGTATCAAACGAATTGGCTAAGTTTACTCCTCATAAGAACTCATATTGTTATTATCCTAAGTTTAGGAAAAAGAATTATTATGATTGTAGATGGTGGATTTTCGAAAAGGAAAAAATCGTAAAACCATAATTATACATACTCCGGATCCGGAAATCGGATGAGTATTGAGACTCATGTCTCTCAATAAAGCGTGAAAGCTCATGCCATAAAACCTCTGACTGAGAAGGCTGTCTCTCAGAGTATATGTAGATGTTTAGTCTCTCAGCTGAGGCCACGACACATCTCATGAATACTGAGCAATTTCAGTAATAATTTCTATATAGAATCAAAAGATTGGACGACTCCTAGACAGCATGCCTGCTAGTATAGAGCAACAACGTCTTCAGGATGCAACCAGGTTTCCCTGACTATACAGGAGGAATATGACACTCCAGCAAGTTCATATTACTCAACTCTCAGATAATTAATGCTCCTAGATAGGAAGCCCTACTAGTATAGAGCCATCAATTAATTATCCCTAATCGTAACTGAATATTCAACTATATTCTACGATTCTTTGAATGTTTCTTTACTTCAATTTATGGTTTTCCCAGCAGAATTCCATGGGTTAGTAATAAATATTCAACGAGGAGGCATCTAAACACCGAATAAGCTTTGACTAAAATGGTGCAAGTGTACTTAGTAATAATGCACAGACCAGCATTTGAATGCGCAAACGAGCATCTCAAAAATATGAATGAATGAGGAACCTATGCAAAAATAGGAAGGAAAAATAATAATAATAAAATATTAGCAAAGGCGCCAGGGGACTGGGCTCACCAGCCGGCCGGTCATGCCGTGACCAGTCCCACGCCCAATTTTATATTTTATCATATTTTGTTATTTTTCCCTGATCTCATGAAATTCTCTCATTCGAGCAAATCTCCTTCGTTTCAAGGAAATTCTCTAATTTCATGATCTTTCTTTATGTCAAGGAAAATAATAAAATTAGGGAAAGGTGTCATGGGGCCGAGCACCAGCCGGCCGGCCATGCCCTAGCCGTGGCCGGTCCCACACCTCACGGTTCCCCATTATTTTTTTCCTCAATCCATGAAAATTCTCTGATTTCATGAATTTTCCCTAAAACCATGAAAATTCCCTGATTTCATGAATTTTCCCTAAACCCACGAAAAATATTATGAAATCAAGAAAACTCGTGGGACCGGGCCCTAGCCGGACGGTCATGCCCTAGCCGATCCCACACACCTCTTATTTTATCATTATTATTTGTTTTGCTTTCCTCATTCCATGAAAACTCCCTGATTTCAACAAAATACCTTGGTTTCAACAAATCTCTTTGATTTTATGAAAATTCCCTAAAATCATGAAAATTACATAAAATTGGGAAGAGTGCCTTGGGACCGTACCCGTTGGCCGGCCGGCCATGCCTTGATCATTGCCGGTCCCACATTGCATCATTCCTTATTTTATTTCTCTCATCTCATGGAAGTTCCCTAATTTTATAAAACTCTCCAATTTCATGGAATTTCCCACAATCCAGAGAAAATACATAGAATTACATAAAACTGGGAAAGTGTGGGACCGTGCTTGTCAGCCGGCCGACCATGCCCTAGCCGTGGCCGGTCCCACACCTTGCAATTCTCGGTTTTATTTATTATTTTTCATCATTTCATGTATTTTTCCTAGTTTCATCGAAACCCTGGATTCTGCATATTTTCTCAAAATGATGCTAGAACGCACACCAGAAAATATCGAAGCCCTCAGGATTGAGACACGAATATCCTGGTGACACGGGCACATCCCCTTGACCGACCAAGGGTGACCCTAAGGCTTGCAAATAGCCGGTCCCACTTATTTTAGTTATTTTAACCTAATTTGCTCAATTGCTCGTATTAGGTTCGAACTCTTTTCAAACAATCAGGGGTTCGCTCAAACGACCATCAATTGGTTCCATGACCACCAAGTGCCGGTCTCATGATCTCTTTGTCGGTCTCTTATCTTTTCACGGCTAGGTTTTATTATCTACCGCTCACACGAGCATTATTTTAATAAATGATTAATCCAGCATTTAATCATTCTTTCACCAACTGGTCCTCAAGAGACTTTGGTATTTTGCTAATTCGAGCATCTGGGCGCTACATGGTGGACTTATCATCTCATGTGGCTGGTCCCTGCTAAACTCTGCAGTTGATTTTCAATAAATCATCAATTCATTAAAATTAGGGTTTTGAATCGAGATCTCTGCAAAAACATGATTCTGAGTAGATTCGAATACTGATAATTTTATGTTGATTCCATGATCAACACTTTTATTTATTATGCTCGACCCAGCAATCAGTATCTTAAATTAATATTTTATTTGGTCCTGCTACCAACAATTCATCAAACGAGCAATATTTAATCAAACCGACAATATTTGATCAAACCAGCAATATTCGCTCAGACTAGCAATATTTGCTCAAACCAGCAATATTTGCTCGGGTTAAAGAATATTGGTTCAACTATCAACTATCAATATTCAACAATTCAGCAACACAGTTTGCTTACCTTAGGTTATCAACATGATAATACCTCGTCTCAGCAGACGTATTTAACTCATGAGTTTCAAAACATTTGCAAATCATGTTCAACTCAGCAATACATGGACTCGTCGTCCCATAAAGTCAGCAACTGACTCCACAATCACGAGACATCAATCGTGTCACATGGGGGATATTAACTAAGGTTTTGGTCTGGCGGTATACGGCACGTGTGTTCATACACACGACGAGAATGTAAGAAATTCGAGCAATCAGTTGGAAGAGTCAGCAAAGTAGTGGGTGGAAAGTTAACCAAGTCCCCGCACGATGAGCAACTGGTTTTGACATGATTTCCCACTTCCCCAGTCTCTGATTCCAGCAACTGTCACACTTCATGGGATCATGGTGTTTTCGACCTAGCAATATAAAATACCTCTGAATCATGATTGAAAAGGACAAGCAATTTCTCGGCACGTTCATACAGACAATATTTCTTCTACACGAACTCATCGTCTGAGCAATCACTCTCATTTGAGTAAAATTCAATCATTCAGAGCGTTCTTACGCTGAATTCATAACACACCTACAATCTCAGATCACCATTGATCCCACACATTTCTCAGCTTCCCTCCTACAGATCAACCTATCATCTCTTGTGACCGAATTGACTCTGGAACGGCCATTGTTCTTGGTTTAATCCGGAGTCCTACAGATTGATCTCTCGAACTTAAAGCACCCCCTTCTTGCAGTGCATCTGTGTGAGGTTCAACATTTCGCTCGGTTCAAGGAGTCTCCACACGGACGTCTCCTCAATTACGTAAAAACCAGCAAATCGTTTTCCCCCATCTACAGATTGGCGACCACAGTGGGAGATTAATCTCTCGGTTGTAATCTCACGATTTCACAAGATGGCTGGTCTTAGGTCTGGGTTAGTTACAGGTTCCAATACAAACGGAGCTAGCACTAGCAACAACAACGATAACAACGAGGATATCCCAGAAACCATTTCGGCCTCTAACACTGACGGTGGTGGTGATGTTACTCCTCCTCACACTAAGACGGAAGGCCATCCTCTGTTCGGCCGACACCCTGAGGATATCAGAGGAAACCCACCACCTACCATTGCTGATCTCATCAAAGTGCAAGAAACTCATGCAAAGAATCAAACCGATATGGCTGCAAAACAGAAGGAGCTATTCGACTACCTGAAGACTCTCACTGACAAGATGTCAGAGAAAACTCAAGAAAAGGGAAAAGGAAAGGAGAAATCCCCAGATGCTGATCCTGAGGTGATTCCAATTCATACAGTGGATGATGACGAAGTCCGCAAAGCTGCAGACGAGCCATCAGCAAAGGAATCATCAAATTCATTACTCGGGAAGATTTGGAACGCTTTCTGGATAACCGTGGAAAGGATAAGACCTCACATGTCCATCGTCACCAGCCTCCATGTCCCGCTGCTACGCAAAGAATCCTTCTTCCGAAAGGTTATACTTATCCAACCTTCACTCTTTATGATGGAACTGGCAATGCTCGAGAACATGTCTCTCGTTTTCTGGAAGCTTTGGGAGAACACGAACATAACCATGTTGTTCGCCTCAAAGAATTTTCAAAATCTTTGAAAGGCATAGCATATACCTGGTACAACAACATCCACTAGGGACTATCAACAATTAGGGTGAAATGATTAACGCCTTCTACATGAAGTACTTCTTCGTGTCAGAGCAAGTCACTCTCTCTGATATTGGAAGAATGTTTCAAAGGGTCAGCGAAAATCCCAATGACTACGTGAAAAGATTCAGAGTCCAGGCCCTGGACTGCCATGATCCAAATGTCACGGAGTAGCAACTGGTATACTTGTGCATCAATGGCATGATCCCGGTCTACAGGGCTTTACTGGAAAATCTTCGTTTCCAAACTTTCTCGGAGCTTCATGAAGCAGCGAAGAGATCGGCAACTACTGCACCTGCTCTACTAGAAAGAGAAAAATATACAAAGGCTGAAGAATCGCGAGACACTCGAGGAAGTAGGCGTCTGATCAACAAGCAGTACAACCTTCATCCCTCCACAAACGCTGTCGCAGAAGGGAGCAAACGCAAGGCTGAACCTCCAAGTAAGCATACCTCAGCTCCTCCAAAAACACAAAAGAAGGACAAACCAGAGGCACAAACCCCTGGCTAACGTACAGAGACTCCTGATCAAGACGCACCCGACTTTATTCTCCCCATTGGAGAAGTGCTCGAATTGCTGGATGCCTGGATCCAAGATGGTGCAATCAAATTGCCATATGTCAGGAGAGAGCCAACTGAGGAAGACATGGAAAATCCTCGTTACTGTCGCTTCTACAGGTTCGTTAATCACCCCACAAGTAGGTGCAAAGTTTTGAAACGCATATTCAGAGAAAAGGTTGAGTCAGGGGAACTTAATCTGGGGGCTGAAGGAGTGCACATAGACCCCCTCCCCGTCAGGACTTTCTCCATCTCTGAAGAACCAGTCAAGGAAGCAGTCCAGTCATTGATAGAGCATGTCTGTGAGTTACTTTATCTGTTAAAGGCGCAAAGGGGAGACATGTTCACGGCTTTGAACCACATAGTGTCTGGAAAGCGCTGCTAATTTTATAAGTACTTCCTGAACCTTCAGCCACTGACAAAGAAATATATGACTGGGGACTGCTCACCACAGTGCATATTAAAGGAAATGAATTCAAGAGAGCATTTGTTAATGTCGGCACTCCCATCAACATTATTCCTTTGAAAACTCTCAGAGCCGCTGGCATTACTCGGCAAGAGGCTACTCACGCTCCCATGGCAATTAGGGATCACGAAGGGGCTTCCAGAGACGCGTATGGCTATATCATCCTCAAAGTTAAAAATTTGGTCTGCACTGAGACCATGTTTTACATAATTTGAGGGGATCCAGGATATGACATGATCCTTGGACGAACTTGGATTCACGCTGGGAAGAAGACTCCAACACTTTCAACATGTCCTGCTGTTGAAGAACACCCGGACTCGGAAGAAACAGAGAATGCCCCACCATTTGAGCATCTGGAGGAAGTTAAAGCATTGATGGATCTCACGCAGAAACCTGGAGAAAGTGCACACGCCTTTGTCAAAAGGTTCCGTACTCAGGCAAGTCTTATCCCTCTTCATGCACCAATAATACCAATGTTCAAACATGCTACTCTGGTCCGGGGAATTCTTCCTACTAACAACTTAGCAATTACAAAGAGCTACGAGTGGATAGTCTCACCTCAGCAATATTACACCAAGTGGTTACGCTCAGAGCCTCTCCAAATTGGTCATTCTATCGAGAGATTCATTGCTGAACACATGGCTAAGCATGACAGAAAGTATGTTGGATACTCCCCTCTGCACGAGTTTCCATATGTGCCCCATCTATGGAATCAACAGAAAATATTCAAGGCGCGAACCACTAAACCGAACAAATTCAAGGAAGGAGATTTGGCTCTCAAGGCAACCAAACGTGATCTCCATCCTGCAAGGAGCTCCAATTGGGAAGGACCATTTATGGTTGCTAAGTCCATAACCGGAGGATACTACAAGTTGATCAACACAGATGGCAGAACCCTGCCAGTAATTCATGAGAATTGGCTTAAGGCGTTCGTCTGAAATTATTGAGCATTTGAGGTATTGGGCGTTTGAGCATTCATGATGCCTGGATTTGGCATTTAGGATTTTCTTTCATTGTATTTCAATTCCTCCAAAATGTTTGCAATACTTGCAATCAGTATTTGAATTCAGCAATTTATCAAAATTCAGTTCATATTACTTAAAAGAAAATCTCTATCAAATCCAAAAGAAAATCCTCAATCATCTACCAATCCAAAATCAGCCAATATCAAAACCCAAATAAAAAACCTCACATCTCTCAGAAGTTCAGAAGTTCAAGAGATTACGAAAAAGAAATCAAAGAAAATCAGCAAAGAAAGATTTTTTCTCCTCTGCATCCTTCAAGACCTGCAAAGCCGCCTTCTCTTTGTTCAGCTCTTCAGTCAGCCTGGAAATCTTGTCTTCTTTCTCCATCACAGCATCATTAAGAAAGGGTATCTTGTTCTCACATGAGTCCTTGATAGCATTTATTTTCTTGCGAAGCCACTTCACGTTGAGGCCAAGTCTTTCAGAATTCTCCAAGTTAAACTCCCAATCAAAGAGTATATACAGAGTCACAGTATTTCCGGCCCTAGTGCATATATCACTTACAACACGCAAGATAATACTTACTTGCATTGTTAAAGCATAAGCACGTCCAGGATTTATGTCAACAATTATGTGGCCAAACTTCTTCCATATTTTCTCGTATAAGCCAACATATCCAATGGGAACGATAAACCCACCAACTAGTTCATGATACGAGAGTGATACATAAAATGGAGGATCAAGAGAAACTCCTGCACTTGGATATTCATGCACCACTATACGGTTCTCAGTTACTGGGGCAGCTTCTACAGTCAGGGCAATAGCTTCTTCAGTATTCTCTACTGGTGGCTCAGTTTCTTCTATCACTGAAGCAGCAAAAATTGAGGTTTCCATAACTTCAGTGACAATATTCTCATGGCCTTGAAGTGTAGATATGGTTTTCTCTTCATCAATAATTCCAGGGCAGCTCGAACTATCCTTATTGGTTTCAGTATCCTCAACTTCGGTATTTGACACCTAATGCAAAGATTACATGAGGTTAGAGCAATCTAAACATGAAACCAAATGAGATCATAAAATACAGTATACAATCATCCCAACATCATCAAGGTCCATCATTATACACTCAAGTCACGAGCAAATAGCATGAAAGTCATGAAAATACGTTTTGCGGCAAGCTCGCCTGAGGAGACTTTACTCTTCCCTGTACAAGATGACGAGCTGGGAGTAATCTACAAATAATATAAGGATGGTTGTATACCATTCTCTTAGTATGGATTTCCTCTACAACATGTCAAAATTTCATAACAATCCGATCAACGAGTAGGGAGATGTGATCAAAACATTAGACAACGTACAGTCTGAAAAAGTTCTGAAAGTCTCCTGGAAGTTTACTGTTTCGCCTTTTTCAGGCCTTAAACGTGCTCAAAACTTAAAAATATTCCTGTATAAAGCTCGAAAGTTCTCTGGGATTAAAGATACATATGCAGATCATGAAAATCCGACTTCAGATGAAGGTTTTACGGTGTTTTTACTAAAAGCTGAAGTCTGAAATTTTCTGATGACGTATTTCGCCAAAATTACTCGTATACTCACATGGATTTTCATTCATTCATTCACAAATCAGCAATTTCATACTTCTATGAAGAGTTTACAAGACATATACTTACTTGGAGAGTCTCCGAAGCGTTCAAGGAGTTGGAATTGCCCATGTCAACATCAAGAGGCTCATTACTTCCATTCGGTTCCGAACCTTTGGGATTTTCTTCATCTCTATTCTCAGAGGATGACCGAGCATCAGAACTATCCACCTCTATGGAGACATCCTCCTGGACATGTTCTCAAACAATTAGCATTTTACATATGAAGCATTATATTTGGGCTATGAGGAAGAATACTCACGTCATTTTCTTCTTCAACGCTCAAATCAGAAATTGTCTGCCCAGCAGCAGAGAATTGAAGACCATCAATACTGGATGGAGTAAAGTTCTGTAACCAAATAACAAATGTTGGTTTTATGATCCTAATAATACGGATAGAAGAAGTCACAGCGGAAAAGTGTCGACAACTCACCAAAGAAACAACCGGGGACTTTATGGTATTAGGCAACAACTTGCAATTCTTGTTCCTACCTTCTCCACCATGGATAACTGTTTCTGCTTCCGAGAAGTTCACTTCAAGGCGAGGTCTCACAACATGACCATCCTGCAAAGAAGAATTGAGGTGATAATCAAAGGCATTACTTTAATTTTACGAAGAATGTGCGAAAGATACATACTGGTGAACATCCTGGAGATGTGTTTCAATCTTAGTCGAGAAGCAATCATATCAGCAGAAGGAGGCTCTTTCACCAAAGGTTGATTAACCTTTACAAATTCATGCAAGCATTCAAATTGTTGATTCAAGAAATTTATATAACCCGGAGTTACATAGGTAACTCGGTTAGCACAAGGGAACCAATAAGAACTTCCTTCAACATGTGTGCGGTCTAAAAAAGTCTTAATCTGTTCCACCGATGGTTTACTCCTCCGAAAAGTTGGAACATATTGATCCATACCCATTTGACGAGATGCTCTGTCAATGTTGTATTCCTCCACCGAAAAATATCCATATGTTGCTGCTATTAAATAGCATGGAGTGCAGCTCAACATGAAAAATCTTTCGCCATCGCTCAAGTCAGCACCAGAGTTCAAGGCCATGCTTTCTCCAGCATTGAAAGTTATCAATTGAGAAACATGAGGAGGAATCAGCACCCAGGGATGGAAGTTAAACTCAGACTCACTGTCTACTACATCAATAAAACACGTCTTGGATTGAGGCTGTTTTGTTGACCAACGCATAATTCTGGCGTTATCCTTCTCGTGGGAAATACGTCAAGAATCAGCAGCATTCAACCCTTGCAAGATACTACGGGTAATAGGCGTATACTTCTCAAAGTGTTCCCATATCAAGTCCTGAAGAAACATCGTATTGGCGTAGCATTCAATCTTCATAAAGCCGTTCGAAACACTGGAGTCTATAACCAAGGAGTCCACGTAAGAATACAAAGAACCCAAGAATAATCTACCTATGGGAAGTTGTTCACCTTGAGCCATCTTAATGGAAAAAGGGATTACAAATGGCTTTAGCAAAGTTACGGCGTCTTCAAACACGTCTCTGGACATCCATAAACACAAGAAAGCAGTAATATACAACCTACCGTCAGGTTCGTCGAGAGGGACATCTCATGGCCACCAGTGTGTTAACCAGTGAGCATAACAACCTTTGCCAGAAGCCTTGTTAATTCTCTCCATCTCAGCTGTTAAGGTGTTAGAAATTGCTTTCTCCTCCGTCAGAAGCTCTCCAGGAAAGTTACCAGTGATTGGAAGATGCAGTAAAGCAACTACATCTTCCAAAGTAATAGTAAACTCTCCATAGCTGCAAATAAAGGTATGAGTTGGAATGCACCAGCGATCAAGAAGGGCCACAATACCTCGCGCATCGTGAAAAATATACAAATCTCCGGATGCTTGAATAGATCTGGTAACATGTGCTCTATCTAGCATAGCTCTAACACGGGGATAACCCAGCATGTGTCTTGCCCATCCATAGAATTTCTCTAAAGGCCATCGAGAGAGCTTGAATTCTATAATTGAAGCAAGGAAAAGTCCTCTTTCAAGTCAAAACCGAATAGCTGCTCGAGGAGTCACCAATTTCTTTTGAACAACCGTTCTGGGATTTATCAAAAGACGAAATGCTGGAGTTCTGAGACGTCTTTCAGTGCCTTGCTGAACCGTGAAGAATGCATCATCTATATTTGGAACATTTTTTATTCCAGGTGTTTCTTCTTCTTCATCACCAATAGAAGTCTCATCCATACACATATCATCTCTGGAAGCGTCATTTTCCTGGGAGTCAGACATCCTTGCAAAGTAGTTGTAGTGTGCACAAAGCATTTACTTCAGTATATCATTATACCAGGTGCAAACTGCAGCAGTATGGTACCTATGGAAACGTCTACAAAAGGTAATTCTTAACTATTACCTCTTTACAATTCCACTAACAATAGTGATTGTGCCGCAAGAGTTAACACTCCAAAATCAGTTCGTTCCTTGAAACCTACAATAACGAATGAAGCTTTATTAATTTTCGAAACTGATTTTTCATAAAATCATAGACACAATTTTCATAGTATAAACATCCACGACTGAGCTATGAAACTTACACCAAGACAATATTTCATCATAAATAGGTTGTCTAATTTCGAAGATTACTCAAAACCCATGTTTTGATTTTACAAAACAACAATTAACGTGAATTACTCACGTAAATTTTCAATTTTATCTAATGTGAACAAACTCATGAGAACAAAATATGTCATATTTTTCATAATAATATTTCACGGTTTCATGATAAAAAAAATCTCTTTTCCTTCGTGCGATCGTTTTTCTTTAAAACGAAGGTTTCTTTCGGTTTTGTGAAAAGTTCACATCTTTTAAGATAAAGTTTTGGTTTCCATGAAAGCTCATAAACAAAATTTTATGACTGGACACAGGTCTACTTCAAAAGAGAAATCTCTCTCAAGTTAGGGATTATTGCTAGTTTCTTGAACTAATGATCGAACGAACATACGTTTAAATAAAATAAGGGTTTTTCAACAAAACTCACACTCATACATACACATGTATAAAATTTTGGCATGATCAAAGCATGAGAAACTCATGAAATCAGCAAAAAAATAAATAAAAAAAATTGCATACCTGTCGGCGCCGGCTGGAATATGCCGGACGGTGACGCTCCGGCTGGAAAACTCCGGCAAAAATTTTCTGCTCCTCCCTGATGGCGTGAAGGTGATGGAGAGATGAAGGCAGTGGTCGTGGGAAATAATAATAATAAAAAAATTAATTCCTTTTATACCAAATTTTATTTCCAAAACCTAATTCCATAAGGATTTCCTTTTCGGGCTCGACCCGTGAATCCTAAACCGACCAAGGTTCCACCATCGAATCAGCGGTTCTACACCAATTTATGATCACCGGATGACGCTCTATTATGCCACTGAGGTTTTCGCTCAAACCATGGTTTGCTCATTCGGTCGAAATCGGTAACGTCTTATCTTATGACTAAGTTCAATTACTTATTTTTGTCTGTATCTGGAAAATCACCATTCAATGCTGACTGAGGACCATGAATGCCCCTCACTAAGCAGGGTACTTAATGTAGATGGTGGATTTTATACAAGGGAAAAATCGTAAAACCATAATTATACATACTCCATATCCGGCAATCGGATGAGTATTGAGACTCATGTCTCTCAATAAAGCGTGAAAGCTCATGCCATGAAACCTCTGACTGAGAAGGCTGTCTCTCAGAGTATATGTAGATGTGTAGTCTCTCAGCTGAGGCCACGACGCATCTCATGAATACTGAGCAATTTCAGTAATTATTTATGTATAGAATCGAAAGATTGGACGGCTCCTAGACAGCATGCCTGCTAGTATAGAGCAACAACGTCTTCAGGATGCAACCAGGTTTTCCCTGACTATACAGGAGGAATATGACACTCCAGCAAGTTCATATTACTCAACTCTCAGATAATTAATGCTCCTAGATAGGAAGCGCTGCTAGTATAGAGCAATCAATTAATTATCCCTAATCGTAGCTGAATATTCAACTATATTCTACGATTCTTCAAATGTTTCGTTACTTCAATTTATGGTTTTCCCAGCAGAATTCCATGGGTTAGTAATAAATATTCAACGAGCAGGCATCTGAACAACGAATAAGCCATGACTAAAATGGTGCAAGTGTACTTAGCAATAATGCACAGACCAACATTTGAATGCGCAAACGAGCATCTCAAAAATATGAATGAATGAGGAACCTATGCAAAAATAGGAAGGAAAAATAATAATAATAAAATATTAGCAAAGGCGCCAGGGGACTGGGCTCAGCAGCCGGCCGGTCATGCCGTGACCAGTCCCACGCCCAATTTTATATTTTATTATTTTTCCCTGATCTCATGAAATTCTCTCATTCGAGCAAACCTTTTTCGTTTTAAGGAAATTCTATAATTTCATATTATTTCTTTTTGTCAAGGAAAATAATAAAATTAGGGAAAGGTGTCATGGGACCAAGCACCAGCCGACCGGCCATGCCCTGGCCGTGGCCGGTCCCACACCTCACGGTTCCCCATTATTTTTTTCCTCAATCCATGAAAATTCTCTGATTTCATGAATTTTCCCTAAAACCATGAAAATTCCCTGATTTCATGAATTTTCCCTAAACCCACGAAAAATATTATAAAATTAAGAAAACTCGTGGGACCGGGCCCTAGCCGGCCGGTCATGCCCTAGCCGATCCCACACACCTCTTATTTTATCATTATTATTTGTTTTGCTTTCCCCATTCCATGAAAACTCCCTGATTTCAACAAAATACCTTGGTTTCAACAAATCTCTTTGATTTTATGAAAATTCCCTAAAATCATGAAAATTACATAAAATTGGGAAGAGTGCCTTGGGACCGTACCCGTTGGCCGGCCGACCATGCCTTGATCAGTGCCGGTCCCACACTCCATCATTCCTTATTTTATTATTATTTTATTTCTCTCATCTCATGGAAGTTCCCTAATTTTATAAAACTCTCCAGTTTCATGGAATTTTCCTCAATTCAGAGAAAACACATAGAATTACATAAAACTGGGAAAGTGTGGGACCGTGCTTGTCAGCCGGCCGGCCATGCCCTAGCTGTGGCCGGTCCCACACCTTGCAATTCCCTGTTTTATTTATTATTTTTCATCATCTCATGTATTTTTCCTAGTTCCAGCAAAACTCTCCAGTTTCATGGAATTTCCCTCAATTCAGAGAAAATACATAGAATTACCTAAAACTGGGAAAGTATGGGACCGTGCTTGTCAGCCGGCCGGCCATGCCCTAGCCGTGTCCGGTCCCACACCTTGCAATTCCCTGTTTTATTTATTATTTTTCATCATCTCATGTATTTTTCCTAGTTTCAGCAAAACCCTGGATTCTGCATATTTTCTCAAAATGATGCTCGAACGTACACCAGAAAATATCGAAGCCCTCAGGACTGAGACACGAACATCATGGTGACACGGGCAAATCCCCTTGACCGACCAAGGGTGACCCTAAGGCTTGCAAATGGCCGGTCCCACGTATTTTAGTTATTTTAACCTAATTTTCGAACTTTTTTCAAACAATCAGGGGTTCGCTCAAACGACCATCAATTGGTCCCATGACCACTAAGTGTCGGTCTCATGATCTCTTGATCGGTCCCTCATCTTTTCACGGTTAGGTTTTATTATCTACCGCTCACACGAGCATTATTTTAATAAATGATTAAACCAGTATTTAATCATTCTTTCACCAACTGGTCCTCAAGAGACTTTGGTATTTTGCTCATTCGAGCATCTGGGTGTTACATGGTGGACTTATCATCCCATGTGGACGGTCCCTGCTTCACTCTGCAGTTGATTTTCAATAAATCATCAATTCATTAAAATTAGGGTTTTGAATCGAGAACTTTGCAAAAACATGATTCTGAGTAGATTAGAATACTGATAATTTTATGTTGATTCCATGATCAACACTTTTATTTATTATGCTCGACCCAGCAGTCAATATCTTAAATTAATATTTTATTTGGTCCTGCTACCAAAAATTCATCAAACGAGCAATATTTGCTCAAACCAGCAATATTTGATCAAACCAGCAATATTCGCTCAGACCAGCAATATTTGCTCAGGTTAAAGAATATTGGTTCAACTATCAATATTCAACAATTCAGCAACACAGTTTGCTCGCCTTAGGTTATCAACATGATAATACCTCGTCTCAGCAGACGTATTTAACTCATGAGTTTCAGAACATTTGCAAATCATGTTCAACTCAGCAATACATGGACTCATCGTCCCATAAAGTCAGCTACTGACTCCACAATCACGAGACATCAATCGTGTAACATGGGGGATATTAACTAGGGTTTTGGTCTGGCGGTCTACGACACGTGTGTTCATACACACTAAGAGAATGTGAGCAAGTCGTGCAATCAGTTGGAAGAGTCAGCAAAGTAGTGGGTGGAAAGTTAACCAAGTCTCCGCACGATGAGCAACTGGTTTTGACATGATTTCCCACTTCCCACTCTCTGATTCCAGCAACTGTCACAGTTCATGGGATCATGGTGTTTTCGACCTAGCAATGTAAAAGACCTCTGAATCATGATTGAAAAGGACAAGCAATTTCTCGGCAAGTTCATACAGACAATCTTTCGTCTACACGAACTTATCTTCTGAGCAATCACTCTCATTTGAGTAAAATTCAATCATTCAGAGCGTTCTTACGCTGAATTCACAATGCACCTACAATCTCAGATCACCATTGATCCCACACATTTCTCAGCTTCCCTCCTACAAATCAACCCATCCTCTCTTGTGACCGAATTGATTCTGGAACGGCCATTGTTCTTGGTTTAGGTCGGAGTCCTACATATTGATCTCTCGAACTTAAATCACTCCCTTCTTGCAGTGCTTCTGTGTGAGGTTCAACATTTCGCTCGGTTCAAGGAGTCTCCACACGGACGTCTCCTCAATTCCGTAAAAACAAGCAAATCGTTTTTCCCCATCTACAATGATGATAGCTAAAATTTTGCATATCACTCGACAAGGTCATCTCATAAAAAACCCAAATATAGAAAGAGAGATGACTTTTTAAATGCAAAGATAAGATCTGATGTTCCAAATTGGAGAAAGGATGTTTCGCAAAGTATTCAAAAGGACAATCGTCCTAATGATATGAAGGAGAAAGCTGCTCCTGCGCAACCCAACTCTAAATGGGTCCCAAAGTCCTCCATAGCCAAGAAGGGACCAAAATTTAGTCACAAGAATGACTCTCAGCTGTTAATTGTTGGTTACAATAATTACAAGAGTTTTCTTGAAAGACTAAAGAAAGACATCATGTCTGAATTCTCTTGTACTAGTGGACGTTGTGATAATGACACTCTTCATCACAAGTCAAAGTTGAAAAACAAGAGATGGAACAAGAGAAAACAAACCAAGCAAGATGTCAAGAATGATGATTCTGTCTTAATCAATCGTGACGAATAAGACAAGGCTCAACTCAACACAACCTAGTTGTGTTAGAATGTGCATGCTCACCTTGGTGCTCAATCTTTTGAAAGGTGAGGAAGCACATGAAAAAACTGAGCACATGATCTCTCAGTTATTATATGACCGATTCCAAGAAGAAAATTCATATGAATGAATGTTTATATTTTTGCTTTGTGTATTCGGTTTATGGGATGTCTGTTTTCGGTTTTCATAACCTTAATATTCGATCTCATATGTTGTGAACCCTTATGGTTTGGTGACTTTTTGGTTTAGCGGGATTAAGTTCTAGCCCATGTTGGTAGGCTTTATCAAAGGATCATGAGGGGTTCTGATAGATACAATATGTGAAAAAGTCATAATATGTTGAATCGTTTGGTTTAACATAAAAGCATATGTGTTTCGGGATTTTCAACTTTTGCTTGCAATAGTTAAAAATCGGTTTTCAACCTTTCTCTGGTAAAGTTTGGTTGTTGTTATTCTTTTGTTTTGCATAAGGATGACAACATAATGATATTTCGATATCAATTCTCCCTGGAAGAAGATGCAAACATATTGGAGAAGTGGATGCGAAATTTGAGTTAACAAACTTGTTAGTTAATTGTTTTCCTGTTTAAGAAAAGCCTGATTTTATTTCATATATTTATTGCTTTTGCTTAACAAAATTTCGGTACAATTGATGTTTTATTTCATTATTTGTGTATGGATGTGTGTGTGATTCAATTGGTTCGGGTTAAGAAAAACTATTGTTATCTTGCTTTATTGTGTGGTATCAATCGTTTAGGCTTACAAAATTTCGGTGCAATTGCAGTGCTTTAATGTCTATGTTGTTTCAATTGCTTCCAGTTGAGGTGAATAATTATGCAAGTTGATTTATTTGGTTTGTATGAATTGTTTATGGCTTAACGAAAGAAAAGGCTTACGGGATGAATTGTTTAGTCCAATTTGATTCCGGATAAGAGAAACTAAGTTAATTCTAATCTTAGTTAGACTTATCAAAGTGGAGGTTTCGGTTATTCAAGTCTAATCGAATGGCTTAGCAAGAAATGATAGTCAACTAACCCAGTACTTGTCTTGTTTAAAATCTAAAGGTCTAAGTTATATTGATAATTAGAACCTGATGAGAAAAATAGAGTTATCTTTATTTTGGTCTTATCGAACAAGCGATTGTATTTGTACAATCGGTTTAGCAAAGGAACTAAGGTGCTTAGTTGATTTTTGGTTTGATAAACTATTAGGGAAAATTGCTTCGGGCAATTGTTTTCTTGGTAACATATCAAAATAAAATTACTTTATAGTTTCAGTTTTGATATTGGTTATCAAAATGGTGTGTGGAACCCTCGTGCTTAACTCTATGTTGCAAGTCTATTAAGATTTGTAAGATCCTTTCGGTTTGTCCTTTATTTTTTCGTTTCTTTGTCATTTGTGACAAAAAGGGGGAGAAATATATGGAGTAAACAAGTGATACTGGCATTGATTTATATTGATTGGTATCACTAAGGGAAAGGACATTGGTGCTTAAACGATTATCTAACGGAAGAGTAAAAGCATAGACTAAGGGGGAGTAGCATATTGTTAGAGCATAGATCGGTCAACCTCGCATGCGTTGTTATCTCAAACATGTTTGTCAATGTTAGTGATCAAAACTATAAGTCTTGATTTCTAGCCTACATAGCTAAGTCTCGAACTAGGATAAAAAAGTGTAGTTGAGCTCAAGGACTTCATGGCGATTCATCATACAATGACGAAGATCTATACAAGGAACCGTGGAAATTCATCAACAAAAAGGTATATGGAGACTTGAACTTATCTATCACTCAAAAGTCTATCTCTTCTATCTCCTACTTCTTATGAGACAAAAGTCGTACGCTATATAGACTAGATCATACACATTTGACATTTCGAGCTGAGCATTCATTGCTTATCTTTTATCTCGAAATCGTGTGTTGGTAAAGCATTTTTCTTTGATCAAGTTTATCTTCACCTAGTGACGAAAGTCATGAAAAGTTTCAATCACTTTGAGAATTGCTCTGACGTGAATCGGTCTGTGAATAACGGCTACATAGCGTCCTCTGAGATTGTCTCAATGATTCAAATGAGAGTTTAGATTACATAACCATGTATTCCTTGAACCGAAGTTTTCGAACTTTGTTGATCAAGAGAAATTGGGAGGATTGTGGAATTGGCTTGCCAAGTCCGCAGACTCAGTCTGCGAACTGTCGGAAGTTCTCGACCGAGAATTTCTGATGGATTTTCCAAAACTCGTTTGTGTACTAAGTCCACGAACTCAGTCCGCGAACCCAGTCCGCGAACTGGCAGAAGTTCTCTTTCCGAGAATTTCTGCTGAGTTTGGAAAACTCAACCGATTAACTTAAGTCCGCGAACTTGTTTGTGAACTTAAGAGGTTATGATATAAAGATGTTCTCTGAACATGAAACATTAAATTACTAAGGAATGCTTTATGCAAACCGTGGCTATAATGTTCATGAATCAGCTAAGGGAATCAAGTGCGCAGTATCCTTCTGGGATCAGAGGCGTAGGAGTACAACTGTACCTTGGATCGGTGGGAGACTGATTGGGGTTCAACTATAGTCCAGTCCAAAGTTAGTTTGCAGTAGGCTAGTGTCTGTAGTGGCTTAATACAGTGTGTATCAATCTGGACTAGGTCCCGGGGTTTTTCTGCATTTGCGGTTACCTCGTTAACAAAATTTCTGGTGTCTGTGTTATTTTTTTTCCGCATTATATTTTATATAATTGAAATAATACAGGTTGTGCGTTCGTGATCATCAATTGGAAATCCAACCTTTGGTTGTTGATTGATATTGATTGATCCTTGCACATTGGTATTTGGTGCCGTCCAAGTATTCCTTGTATTTGATAAAGACTCGTTATTGTTTTTAGCTTGAGTAAAAATCAAATCAAGAGAGAGATATTAACTCCTTGAGATACTTTTATCTAGATTGAGTCTGACTGTCTAGTTAATTCTCTAGCAAAGTATTTCGGAGTTAGAACATACGGATTGCTAAGCGAAATATTGGGTGGTGTTGTTAGACCCCCGCTTTTTCAATTGGTATCAGAGCAGGCAAACATGTTTAAGACCTCATCAGTCTGTGTTTGTAGCGATATGACTCTATGAACAAGAGTACTATCTATGATAACGCAACATCAGTTCAGGGTTATTCAGATAAGCTTCAGAGATCTGAAACCTTTGAGAAAAACTCCTCCTCCTCTCCTTCTGCCGAATCTGCATTCAACTGGAAAAAATCTCTTGATAAACAGTTGGATGATCTTTTATATGATAGTGATTTAGAAGAAGAACAGAGCGTTGATGAGGAAGTTTCTCAATACATCATGTTGTTTAATTGTGAATTAAAAGAAACAAATACAACTACTTCCCTGAGAAAATTCATGGGTCCTCTCTGTCAAGAAAACAGAAAATTGAGAAAACTCTTCAAGGGTTATGATGGTGGACACAAACTATTACAATCTACCGTTAAAGATCATAAAGAAGAGGTTCGCTCAAAAAAACTGAATGCGAAAATCTTCTTCGTAACCTCGGTGTGTTAAAAGAAAGACTTGATGAAACTGAATCAAGATATGAATCTCAGCGTAAATGGTTCAAGGACAAAGAACATCAGTTTCTTACCAAAGAAAAATCCTTGAAAACTGAACTTGCGGCTGCGCTTGAGAAGGTAAAATCTCTGGAGGAAAATCTGAAGAGATTCAACACTATCTCTACAAAGTTATCATCTATGCTTGGATCATGTAAAGAACATCATGATACACGTGGTTTGGGATATAAAAGGTATAGACATTCCAAGCACAGGTAAGATAAACTTTGTTAGAGCCGTTAATAATTCTTCATGTGAAAGACCCGTGTCAGCTTGCAAGAATAAGGATTCTACTCCAACAAAGTCTGCTAGTAAGAGAGCCACTGAATATAAATCCTTTCACTGCTATTTCTGCGGGAACAAAGGACACTCTGAGCAAAGGTGTCGTCTTCGGAAAAGGAATGAAAAACTTCATAACATTCTTACATGGATGTCTAAAGAAGTTGTTAAATCTGTATCACAAATTGGCAGAATCAAAGACTTTCGCTATCAAGGGATGAAGTGTGATAAAGTTGATCCTTGCCATGTTCCTTCGAAGGATTTCTAAAAAGGAAGAAAAAAGAATGGCAAAAGTCTAACGGATCTGTTAAATCAGTCTGAAAAGAGAAAAAGGAACAGAAGGAAGAAAAGGTCAGGTTCCTCTAATTCTCTCAAAAAGGACTGTGAATCCAAGACTTCCAATTCAGACTTCTTACATGTCAACAATCGAGTCTCTGATCTGAAGATTCACATAAACAAACTGAGATGTAATATCAAGAAAACATGGAATGTTGTTAACCCAGGTACTTCTAAGTCCTCTCTTGATAATACTTCTTCAATTAAACTAGGTAGTTTGCTAAATACCGATAAGGAAAAAGAAGAAGTGAATAATGATGAGCAACATGCTCATCTTATTACGCCCTGACATGTTCATGATTGCATCCTTTTTTTTATGATGATTTGTTAAAAAGGGATGCTCATGATTCTCAGGATTTTCATCTTAAGAAAAACTATCAGGATTGTACTGCATTCGATGTTACTTATTCTGTTTGCTCCTCAACATCTATTTCTCTTTCTCTTTGGGCTTCTTTGGTCTTTCATATGCCCGTCTCTCTAGTACACGAACCAACCCTCACGAACGTCTTGTTTCCTAGGGTTTGATGGAATCCCTTATTTTTATAATGTGTTCCAGAAGTGCAAAAAGATTTTCTAAAGTCTTTTCAGTACACAATGGAGGGAATCAACAAGTTTGATGATGTTGAGCTTTGTCCTATTAATATCTCGTTCTTTCATGCTCTTGAT
This sequence comes from Papaver somniferum, assembly GCF_003573695.1. NCBI lineage: Eukaryota > Viridiplantae > Streptophyta > Magnoliopsida > Ranunculales > Papaveraceae > Papaver > Papaver somniferum. The sequence continues at coordinate 46,143,584 of NC_039366.1, forward strand.
CATGAAAACGAAGACAAACTGCCAGTTCAGATTTCTTCACAACTGGTAGGAAATCTTCTTGAAGACTTTAAGGTCGTACGCGAACAGCTTGGTATCGCAACACGGAACCTTGATTACCTAAAAGGAGAACTAAGGAGGGCAACTGAAGAACTCTTTCATGTTCAATCCCTGGTTGCAGACAAGATTTAGTTTGATCGTCTTTGTTTTGGTTTATATGCCTAGGATGTATTATTTTTGGATTAGTTGGAAGAATAACTAGTGCTTTGAATAGCGATGATTGTGACTACACATAGTTATTTTTGTTTTCATCTTCTTATGTTCTTTTTAAGTTTATTGGTTGTTAAATTCCAAAAATATTTGGAGGATGATGTTTATTGCAGTATTTTAATGGTTTGTGATATTGCAATATTTTTATGGGATATGTATTGTTCACGTCCGTGAACTTGAAGGTCCCATATTGCAGTCAAAAGTAAAGTCGTTCATGAATCGGTATTCGTATTGATGAAAGGACGAATGAACTTTTGACATATACATAAGTTATGCCTATGCAGTCATGTATTTGATGGAAAATAGGATAAAATCTTTTGTTCAACAAGGATAAAGTCTATTATGTCATTATGATGTAAAATAGAATAGATCCTTGTATGTTATCCACGGTATTGATCTTCATTGATCCATTTTATTATATTTTACCGCGAAGGCTCCATTGTGTGTCTTATGTTGAGCACCTTACAACTAAGTTGATTTACCTTGGCTTTGTTGGTTGTTCCATAAGATGCTATATGTCGAGCATTAGGAACTAAATTAATCAACTAGTTTGGTTATTTAGTTAGTACTCCATAAGTCTTCTTTCTTATGTTGAGTACATGTACGGTTAATGTTGTCATATTCTATGATGAACTTAGTCGGGGTTCCATAAGTTCTCTTATGTTGAGCCCAAAATAATTAAATTAATTACTTCGGTGATTAGTTTGGTTGTTTATATTCCAATTAGATTAATTATAGGTTCTCTTGTAACTAATCTAGTTGAGTTTTCATATATTCCACAAGTTCTTGTGTTGAGTATATGAAAGGATACACTATCATGTTCTTTGGTTAATGTAGTCATATATTCCGTAAGGTTTTCCTTATGTTGAGTATTTGAGCGGTTAAGTTAGTCATATCCGTGTGATTGACTTAGTCGTAGCTCCGTGAGTTTACTTATGTTGATCACTTTTAATTAAATTGATCACTTTTGTGGTTTGATTTAGTTGCGTATTCCAATTGAATTAATCATGGGTTTACTTGTGGTTAATTTGGTTAAGATTTGGATATAGAAAATCATCCCTATGGTTTTTGGTGTCCAATAAAAAATCCTTATTTTCTTTCGAAATTAAGGTCGCTCTTGTTGTTCTTTCGGGAATGACATCAAATGGGGGTGAGTTCTTTTGAACTTGTGCTTAATGGTAATATCTTGCGGGGAGTGCGGCTGTGGAATTTTATATGGTTTATCTTGTATCTTAAAACTCCTTGATGAATGTTGTTAGCTTCGGCTATTAGATTGCATCTAAATTAAGTTGGTATGTATTTTTCTTTTGGTCATGAAATGTCTCTTGTGGGAATTTCGTTATGATCCCATTCTTGTACCTTTGCCAATTTTATTGACAAAAAGGGGGAGAAATATTGTAGTTCACACTACAAATACATATAGTTTTCGGATCATTTCGATCATGGAGTGGTTTCCATGATCGAGATGGAGTATTGACTAAAGGGGAGTGATACATATCACCGTAGTATTATTGTTAAAGTCGTGATACAATTGGACTTTGATGGTATATAATAATACTATGACACTGTATAATAATGATCGAGAATCTCGATTTATCTCATTGTTATAGCTATGGATCTTCAACAACGATAGTGCTAAACTTAAAACCTTTGGGATCATTGGAGTACTTGGAAGGACGAAGATTTCAAGGAACGTTGAAGATTAGACTATGGAATAAGAGCCACTAAAGTTTATCTTTTTTGTATTCCATATGTATTAATAGTTGTGTCACTAAAATTGACAAAGGGGGAGATTGTTAAAGCATAGCTCGGTCAACCTCGCATGCGTTGCTATCTCAAGCATGTTTGTCAATGTTAGTGATCAAAACTATATGTCTTGATTTCTAGCCTACATAGCTAAGTCTCGAACTAGGATAGAAAAGTGTAGTTGAGCTCAAGGACTTCATGGCGATTCATCATATAATGACGAAGATCTACACAAGGAACCGTGGAACTTCATCAACAAAAAGTTATGTGGAGACTTGAACTTATCTATCACTCAAAAGTCTATCTTTTCTATATTCTACTTCTTATGAGACAAAAGTCGTATGCTATATAGACTAGATCGTACACATTTGACATTTCGAGCTGAGCATTCATTGCTTATCTTTTATCTCGAAACCGTGTGTTGGTAAAGCGTTTCGCTTTGATCAAGTTTATCTTCACCTAGTGACGAAAGTCATGAAAAGTTTCAATCACTTTGAGAATTGCTCTGACGTGAATCGGTCTGTGAATAACGGCTATATAGCGTCCTCTGAGAATGTCTAAATGATTGAAATGAGAGTTTAGATTACATAACCATGTATTCCTTGAACCGAAGTTTTCGAACTTTGTTGATCAAGATAAATCGGGAGGATTGTGGAATTGTCTTGGCAAGTCCGCGAACCCAGTCCGCAGACTCAGTCCGCGAACTGTCGGAAGTTCTCGACCTAGAATTTATGCTGGATTTTCCAAAACTCGTTTGTGTGCTAAGTCCGCGAACTCAGTCCGCGAACTGGCGGAAGTTCTCTTTCCGAGAATTTCTGCTGAGTTTGGAAAACTCAACCGATTAACTTAAGTCCGCGAACTTGTTTGTGAACTTAAGAGGTTATGATCTAAAGATGTGCTCTGAACATGAAACATTAAATTACTAAGGAATGCTTTATGAAAACCGTGGCTATAATGTTCATGATCCGATTCAATCAAATCGAATCATCTTTGTTTCAATTGTGTCTTGTGTAGTTATATAAGATCTCATAACAATTGAACAACTCTTTAACTAGTTCATTTGAGTCAATTAAACTAGTTATGGTGAAGAAGAACAAGGTTAATATGAAATGCTCATATGGTTAACCTTTTGGGTTACTATGTTGAACCAACATACACGTACACGTTTGGGCATGGTTTTCACGAACCCAGGTTATCATCTAACGGTGAATAAGGATTGATTTGTAACTAAGGCAAAACCCTGATTTGAAGGCTATATAAAGGAGACATCTAGCATTGTGCAAAACTCATCCCCACACGTCTGTGTGCTACTAGTGCTCCCGCTAGATTCGATCTCCATTAACCTTTGATTTTCTTCTCTAAAATCATGTTAACGACTTAAAGAATTCATTGGGATTGTGAAGCCAGACCGATACTACTTTATCATAGTTGTGTGATCTGATCTTGCATCTTCTATCGTACGAGTATAATCGATTGATTGGCTTGAGATCGTGAGAGTTCTCCGATAGGAAAGATAAAGAAGTCACAAACATCTTTGTCTCACTGTTTGTGATTCCTCGACAATCCGCTTGTATAGTCAGGAAGGATTGTAGAGAGGTGATTGATTAATCTAGGATGTTTTTCGGGAATATAAGACCGGATTATCAATTGGTCCCTGTTCACCTTGATTTTATATCAAAAGACGGAACAAAACCTAGGGTTTATCTGTGAGAGACAGATTTATCCTTTGATAGACTTTTCCGTGTGAGACAGATCTGTTTATTATCAAGTCTGTGATTTTGGGTTGCAACAACTCTTGGTTGTGGGTGAGATCAGCTAAGGGAATCAAGTGCGCAGTATTCTGCTGGGATCAGAGGCGTAGGAGTACAACTGTACCTTGGATCGGCGGGACACTGATTGGGGTTCAACTATAGTCCAGTCGGAAGTTAGTTTGCAGTAGGCTAGTGTCTGTAGCGTCTTAATACAGTGTGTATTCAATCTGGACTAGGTCCCGGGGTTTTTCTGCATTTGCGGTTTCCTCGTTAACAAAATTTCCGGTGTCTGTGTTATTTATTTTCCGCGTTATATTTGATATAATTGAAATAATACAGGTTGTGCGTTCGTGATCATCAATTGGAAATCCAACCTTTGGTTTTTGATTGATATTGATTGATCCTTGGACATTGGTCTTTGGTACCGTCCAAGTATTCCTTGTATTTGATAAAGACTCGCTATTGTTTTTAGCTTGAGTAAAAATCAAATCAAGAGAGAGATATTAACTCCTTGAGATACTTTTATCTATATTGAGTCTGACTGTCTAGTTGATTCTCTAGCAAAGTATTTCGGAGTTAGTCCATACAGATTTCTAAGCGAAATATTGGGTGGTGTTGTTAGACCCCCGCTTTTTCACATATCATATGATACTTGTAGTTATATGGACTACAAAGGAAATAACATAGACGTGCGGATTGATAAAATCTACTTATCTTACCTTTAGGGGGAGTATTAGATTTTTTATTTTAATGTCAACAACGACATTTATGGATTGAATGTATACAGGTTATTGTGTTGTTGAATTCAGGAATCAAGCTTATGTGTAATGAATTCTTGTAATTTGTTTATCCATATGATGTAAGAGTTTTGTCACTAAAATTGACAAAGGGGGAGATTGTTAGAGCAAAGCTCGGTTGAACCCACCAAGCGTTGGTATGTCAAGTTCGGTTGTCATATTTTAGTGAGCCAAAACTCATTTAAAGAGTCGCTTGATTATGTACTAGAGTCAACTTCATATAGGTTAGCTTGAAAGTATTAGGATATGAGACATTACAAGTATTGCGAAGACTTGAAGAAGTGAAGAAGTAAGGAGCTACAACGACAACATCATCCTTCCACTTGAGGTTAGTGATATTTGACTTGAACTGTTTCATTCCCTAACGTATCTTTCAAGTTTTCGTGCATATTGAAAACAAAACTATGAAGCATGAATGATTATGCTCTAGTTAGACATAGTATTAAGGAATACAATACGAGGTTTATTGCTTAACCATTAAACTTTGTAGATAAGACATCGACATAAGCGTTTGAATACTATTGTGATTATGTATCGGTATAAGGTGAAGATTTCATCATAGGAAACAATGTTTTACATTTGTTTTAAGGAAGTAAATTCATGAACTTGTTATGTGAATCGAAAGAGAAATCGCCATGAATTATTGGTATTGTTATTCCTTGCATATCTTTTGAACTACGAATATGTGTGATTAGTATAACCGCTCATGAATTGTTTATGTTCTTGGTAAAACTATTCACAAAGGCCTGACTTTTGTATTGGTATGACTTTTATTAGTGAAAGCGATCTTAAGTAATCACCTGAGATGGTATGATCGATTTAGTGTTATTGGTATGACCGACCCTGGGTAAAGGGGAACCGATCCTAGTAAGAGGTGCAACCTATCACAAAGGGGAATCGATCCTTGTATGAGGTGCAACAAGTTTTTAGAAGAAAGGGGAACCGATCCTATGGACATATGTTACACGTTTTTAGGCAAAGGGGAACCGATTCTATGGACATGTGCAGCAAGTACAAGTTAGATACCATATATATGTGAGGAACCGATCCTAGTACCTATTCAATCGAATTTCGGTAACTAGCGTGACTATGCAAAGTACTCACATGGAGGTAGAACTGAAACTTGTTTTGGTAGAACCGTGAAACCCATGTTTAGTGATTGAGTGTTCTTGATTAATCACGTAGTTCTTGAAAGTCAGATGAACCAATTCTAAACTTGTTTGGAAGTGTGGAAAATCGGTTTCAAGATTGTAAGTATGAAAGAGGACTAACAAAGTAAAGATGTCGACATACTTTGAACATGTGCAGTAACACTTATCTTTAATTTTTCAAAGTTATTCCTTTATAGCTAAAGGAAGAAAATCCCAGATCGAATAAAATAAATTGAGAATCTTTTATTTAAGGTTTTTAATTTTATTTTTGGAAAAAGAAAATTAGTAATGTGCATTTGCTAGTTGGAGATTTTCTAAGAGATTTTCGTTCATTATTTGGACAAAGCATTTCCAGGAATTATGGAAACCGAATCTGGAATATATTGCATATCTTGAGAATATTTTCGGTTTTGGAAATTCCTTGGTGTCCAAACTTCCCTGGTCTATAAATATCAAAGTTTTCATTTCGAGCAAACTAACCAGAAGCCGCCAATTCGGAGAGGAGAGTAACCTAATTAGGAGAAATCTCTTACGGCCGCTCAGTTTAAAGACTTCTTTGGGATTGAGAAGCTCTATTAGTACCGTTGGTGGGATCCTAGATAATTGCGGTTTATCTTTTGTTTTCAATTGATTTGATTGACTAACAGTGGTTAAACTTTGATTGCACCTAGTTTGTTTATGCTTGAGAATCTTCTCTTCTGATATAAGATTCACTCAAACTAGATCGAAGTTTCGACGGGGATCTTTAGATTGTTTGTAGATATAAAGACGTCTTGCGATAATCCATTGTTAACAGACTCCGTTTTGTGCGTGATTTATCACAAGAGATTCAAGTTGATTGTGTGCAGGTGTTTATTGAAGATCTAAGAAGATTTGAAGACAAAGAAGACTTTGAAGATTTCTGATTTGGGTTCATAATCTTTGGTGTGCACAATACTTGTTTCGGTAAAAAAGGATCCAACTATAACCGGTTTATCCTTGTGGTAGATTAGATTGATTAGTTGTGTAGATCGGCATCAATACAATTCTTTGTGATTGAAAGTATTGATTGGAAAATCTTAACAATTACTTTGGTAGTTGATAATAAGATAGATCTAAGAACCTGACAAAGGAGTTTATTGAGATAACATAAGAGCCTTTTGTCGAACTCACATCACTTGGTTGAAAAGAGTTGATACCAAAAAGATTTGTTGTTCCTTTACTGTTTGGGATGCGAATCAAAGGAATTGTTCCAAGTACGTGATTTATTACAGGTCGGAGGCGTGGGAATACAGACGGAACTAGGTGAACTATAGGTTTAGTTGCTTGGTCTCAACTATACGAAGTTTGTTTGATTTTTTATAGCGGCTTAATCCTAAGAGTATTCAATTCTGGACAAGGTCCCAGGGTTTTTCGCATTTGCGGTTTCCTCGTTAACAAAATCTTGCTGTGTCATTTACTTTTATTTTCCACAATTATAATTGTTGTTATTATAATTCAAAGTAAATTACACAAACGTCAATTTCTATTTACTTGATAAGTAATCCTATTGTGTTTGGTTAAGTCCGAACCTTTTATCAAGTAAACATACTTCGTTGTTGTATTATCTCCATCCCGTATCCGTAGACGATCACACGAAGTGTGAACCGATTTGTTGTATTGTCTCGACTTAGTCCATATACAATCACTTTCGGAGAAAGGACTTATAGGTGGAAAAGTTTTAGTTTGAGGTATATTTGGGTACCCTCGCCTTTTCATAGATGATATCATCTATGGATCAACATCGGAGAAACTTGCAAAAGATTTTCAAATCTCTCTTGGTAAGGAGTTTGAAATGAGGAACGTTGGTGAATTAAAATTCTTTTTGGGTTTACAAATTCAACAACACAAGGATGGAATTTATTTATCTCAAGAAAAATACGCCAAAGATCTTGTTTCAAGATTCGGCCTTGATAAGTCCACTCCAAAACTGACTCATATGCCTACCACTGGTAAACTACATCGAGATGAGAAAGGTGTAAATGTGGATCTTGTCTTTTATATCTCACTGCCACGAGACCTGATATTGCTTTCAGTGTTGGTTTCCGTGCTAGGTTTCAGGCGAATCCAAAGGAGTATCATCTTGCAGCTGCAAAGAGGATCATACGCTACATTAATCACACTGCCGAGTATGGTCTTTCCTATACTTTTGATACTAACACTGACCTTACTTCCTATTCAGATGCTGATTGGGAAGGGTGTGTAGAAGCCAGAAAGAGTACATCTGGGGGTTTCTACTATGTAGGGTTGAATCTTATAGCTTGGCATAGCAAGAATTTTTTTTTCACAATCTCTCTCAACATGTGAAGCAGAATACGTCGTTGCAGGCTCATGTTGTACTCAACTTCTATGGATGAAACATATGCTTGTTGATTATGGAATTGACTCTTGAATAATGAAAATATTTTGTGATAACTCAAACGTGTGATTCATATAACTGAGAATCCTGTTGAGCACTCAAGAATTAAGCACATTGACATAAGGTATCATTTTATTCGAGATATTTATGAAAATGGTATCTTTACTATGGATTTATGCCTTCCGAACAACAATTGGCTGATATTCTCACCAAGCCATTAGATACTGCTACATTTCAACACTTACGGCAGACTATTGGTGTTGTTTTGGTTCATTAGTCTTTCATAACTCTTGCCCCTGTGCTTATCTCTATCTTTTGGGCAATTGAGTTTGAAATTCCTAGAGTGGTGTTGATACATTCTTGCATTTGTTTCTGGTAGATAAGTTTTTGTTGAGTATCTTAATATTCCTTGAAAATCCTTCTTTTCTTGTAAAAGCAAGGTCGCCTTTGTTGTTCTTTCGGGAATGACATTTTATGGGGGAAAGTTCTTTTTTGAACTTGTGCTTTATTGCCAAATCTTTGTGGGGAGTGCAGTTGTGGAATATTATAGGGGTTATCTTGTATATTTATAAACTCCTTGATGAATGCATTTATCTTCGACTTTATGATTGCATCTAAATAAGTTGGTATGTTATTTTATTTTGGTCATGAAGTATCTCTATGAAAATTTTATGAGGATCCCACTAGTTTTCGTACCTTTGCCAATTTATATTGACAAAAAGGGGGAGAATTAATGTGTAGTTTCATACTAAAAATACATATGATTTACGGATCATTATGTAAGGGGGAGTGGTTTTCATGTCGAGATGTGAAAAATCGGGGGTACAACAACCTCACCCAATATTTCGATTAGCAATCTATATGGACAAACTCCAATATACTTTCAAGAGAATCAACTAGACTCAATCTCAATAAAGTATATCAAAGAGTTCTAATATCTCTATTTCACAACGTAATCAGCAAATTGAACATATAGAAATCCGTGAGCTTGATTATTATGTGAAATCACTTGAACGGTACCAAAGACCAATGTTCAAGTGTCAATCAATGTAAATCAACAACCAAAGGTTGGATATTCTAATTGATTGATCTTAACGCACAACCTGTGATATTTCAATTATATAACAAAATATAATGCAGAAAAGAAATAACACATACACCAGAATTTTGTTAACAAGGAAACCGCAAATGCAGAAAAACCCCGGGACCTAGTCCAGATTGAACACACACTGTATTAAGCCACTATAAACACTAGCCTACTACAAACTAACTTCGGTCTGGACTGTAGTTGAACCCCAATCAATCTCACACTGATCCAAGGTACAATTGCGCTCCTTACATCTCTGATCCCAGCAGGATACTACGCACTTGATTCCCTTAGCTGATCTCGCCCACAACTAAGAGTTGCTACGACCCAAAGTTGAAGACTTTAATAAACAAATCTGTATCACACCAAAAAGTCTACGATAATAGATAAATCTGTCTCCCACAGAAATATCTACAAGTTTTTGTTCCGTCTTTTGACAAATCAAGGTGAACATGAACCAATTGATAACCCGGACTTATATTCCCGAAGAACAGCCTAGTATTATCAATCACCTCACAATAATCTTAATCGACGCGACGAAAGAAGATATTGTGTAATCACAAACGATGAGACGAAGATGTTTGTGACTACTTTTATATCTTGCCTATCGGAGATATTAATCTCAAGCCAATCGTTACGATTGTACTCGACACGATAGAATCAGCAAGATCAGATCACACAACTACAAGAAAGTAGTATCAGTCTGGCTTCACAATCCCAATGAAGTCTTCAAGTCGTTAACCTACAGGGTCTCGATAAGAAACCTAAGGTTAAAGGAGAATCGACTCTAGATAATACAACTAGTTTCACACAAGAGGTGTGTGGATTAGGTTTCCCAGTTGCTAGAGTTCTCCCTTATATAGTCTTTCAAATCAGGGTTTGCAATCAATGTTATCTTAGTAACAAAGCATTCAATATTCACCATCAGATTCAAGCTAATATCTTTCAACCGTTGGATCGAAAACTTAGCTTGTTACACACAAATGAAATGCACGATTTTAGGTTTGTGTAACCGTACCCAAACATGTACATTTGTTGGTTCAACAGTAGTTAACCAAATGGTTATCCATATGAGCACTTTCATATCAACCATATTCTTCTTCACGATAACTAGTTCAAATGACTCAAATGAACTAGTTAGAGAGTTTTTCAATTGTATAAATCTTATAGAAGTATACAAGACACAATTGAAGCAAAAAGGATTTGATTCACTCGAATCAATTCATGAACTTTATAGCCACTTTTTGCAAAATGCATTCCTTAGTTAATATAAATATAAGTTCACAAATAATTGTCTTTAGATATAACAAACTCAAGTACACGGACTTAGTTTGCGGACTTAAGTTCCCGGAAGGAGTTCACAAACTCCAACAGATTTTCTCGGGATGAGAACCTCCGCCAGTTCGCGGACTGAGTTCACAGCTCTTGTTCTGGTTTTTCTGATCAACAAAGTACGCATACTTTGGTTCAAGGAATAAGGGCTTATACATATATGTGTTTCCACACAATGCTTATATCCAACAATGGTTATATAATCTAAACTCTCATTTCAATCATTGAAACATTCTTAGAGGACGTTATATAGTTGTTATTCACAAACTATTTTTCGTCAAAGAAAATTTCAAAGTGATTGAAACATAACATGACTTGTGTCACTAGGTAAAGATGAATTGGGCCAAAGCGAAAGCTTACCAACACGTATTTCGAGAAATAGATAAGCGAGATAAACTCAGCTCGAAATAGCAAATGTGTATAATCAAAGTCTATATAGCAAAACGACTTTTATCTCAAGATAGGAGATAGAGTAGATAGACTTTTGAGTGATAGATAAGTTTAAGTCTCCACATACCTTTTAGTCTATGAAGTTCCACCAGTTCCTTGAGTAGTTCTTCGTCTTGTATGATGATTGCCATGGAGTTCTTTAGCTCAACCACACTTACTATCCTAGTCCGAAACTTAGCTATAGTAGACTAGAAATCAAGACTTATAGTTTTGATCACTAACATTGACAAACATGCTTGAGATAGCAAAGCATGCGAGTTCGACCGAGCAGTGCTCTAACAATCTCCCCCTTTGTCAATTTTAGTGATAAAACTATCAATACATATGGAATACAAAAATAAATGAATTAACTTTTGTAGCTCATATTCCACATGCCTAATCTTCAACATTACTCGAAATCTGCGTCACTTCCAAGTACTCCAATGATCCCAAAGGTTGTAAGTTCAGCATCATCGTTGTTGAAAATCCGTAGCTATAACAATGAGAAAACAAGTATTCTCAATCATTGTTATACAATGTCATAGTATCATCATACAAAATCAAAGTTCAATTGTATCCCAACTTCGACAACAATACTATGGTGATATGTATCACTCCCCCTTAGTCAATACTCCATCTCACATGAAAACCACTCCCCCTTACATAATGATCCGAAAACCATATGTATTTGTAGTGTGAACTACATATTAATTCTCCCCCTTTTTGTCAATAAAATTGGCAAAGGTACGAAAACGGGATCCTAATGAAGTTTCCAAAAGAGACATTTCATGACCAAAAGAAAGCACAAAACAACTTATTTAGATGCAATCATATAGCCGAAACTAAATTCTTTCATCAAGGAGTTTATAAAGACACAAGATGACCCCTATAATTTTCCACAGCCTCACTCCCCACAAAGATTTGGCAATTAAGCACAAGTTCAATTAAGAACTCTCCCCCATAATATGTCATTCCCGAAAGAACAACAAGAGCGACCTTAATTTCAAAAGAAAAGAAGGATTTCTTTGGACATAACAAATCACATACGAATATAAATTTGAATCCAAAATACTCAATTAGATTGATCACAAGAGAACCCACAATTAATCTAATCAGAAATATACAATCAAATTAACCACAAAAAATGATGAATTTAATTGGTCATGCTCGACATAAGAGAACTTACGGAGCCTCACAGTATAAACATGAAAATATGGATCAGGGAAGATCAATACTGCGGAATATACAAGGATTCATTCTATTTTCTATCACTATTCGCACAATGACATATAATAGACATAATCCTTGTAAACAAAAGTTTTTAACCTATCTTCCATCAATAAATGACATAATAGGCTTAACTTTTGTATTGTCAAAAGCTCATTCATCCTTTTATCAATACATGCATATCGACATATGAAAGACTTAACTTTTGACAAGGTATGGGACAATCATAGTTCACGGACGCAAACACAAATATCCCATAACAAATTGCAATATATAAAATCATAAATATTAATACTGCAAAAATCATCTTCCAAACAGTTTTAGAACTTAAACCAATAAACCTAAAAACATGAAGATGAAAACGTTGGACATAGCTACGTGTAGTCACAATAATGGCTATTTCAAACTCTAGTTATTCTTCTAAACAAAACAAGAAAATAGAAGATTTACTAGATGTTAAGACCTTTGAAGAATTCTTTATCGTCCCCGAACTCCTTGTCGTCAACATCCATTGGGACAAAAGGTTCATGAAGATAGGAGTTAATATCAATAAACCTTCTTGACTGATGTCGAACCAGGGCCTTCTGAATCTCATGAGTCTTAAACACAAAAGCCTTTATTTGTTGAATCTCCTTTTGCATCTCCTTCAACACTTCAAGAACATCAGAAAACTTCTGAGAATTTGAAGGAACAACTCTAGGCTTCCTCACCTTCCTTCTTTTTCTTTTCAATGTCGGAGCTAACGGAGATTTATCTTTTTCCTTCATGATTGATGGCTTGACAATCATATTAACATCCTTTCCATCAGAAGACATGATACTTGGAGTATCCATAAACGTATGGGTTTGTGAGAGAAAATCACAATCTCAACAAGCGGTCTTGAGATAAAAAGAGGTTTCAAGGAAGGAAAAAGGAATATAGGGTTAACCTTTATCAGGTTCGTGCACACACAATTCTGAGCCCTAAAGAGAGTAGAATTGTCGAGAATAACCCTCCTTTATTGATAGACATGGAATTTCAAAAACAAAACTAAGAAAAGAAGAGAGCAACCTTTTCCTAAAGCCTGAGAGGTACATAATCTTGTCTCTTTTGATCAGGCACATGAGACAAGATATCCAAATCAGCACAATCAAGTTGTGTTGCGGTGAACAACAATTTGTCCACCATTTTCCTCTTGAGAGGAATCCACAGACCTCTGTCTACCAAAACGACTTGACCATAATTTCTTCTCTAATGATCTTGTTTTATCCTTGGAAACTATCTTCTTAGACGAAGATAAAATCCTATATACCTCAGCGATCTTCTGAGCAAGTTTAAGCTTATTTGCTAACTGATTTGCTCTTCGTTGAAGTTTGTTGACATGCCTCAATTGGTTTTTTTACTTGTAACACTTTGATAGTTCATGACCCTTTAGAGAACAATATGAGCACGTCAAACTTGGATAAAAATCAGGCCTCTGAGATGTGCAAGCAGCTAGACACATGGTGGAACCTGAAACATTACATATAGAGTTTCCAAAGAAGGGGTCAATTTTTTCTTCCAGATTGGTTGGATTTTCTTCTGAAAGAATATCAAGATTGATGTATGTATTGTTACAATTATCAAAATAAATATTTTCACCAAGAAGTGCAACACTTGATTTCTCGTATTCATTAGAATCATAGCTGTCAGATATTTCATCAAAAGTTGCAGCAAGACCTTTGTTCCCAGTGTATTTTCTACGATTTGGGCACTCGTTTGAAAAATGACCAAATCCCTTACACTTAAAGCACTGAGGTATATCCTCGTCATCAGTTTCATTTGTGTCCCTGTTTTTAGGAGGAATACGATTATGAGGTTTGACTGATGCTTTAGGCTTATCTCTGGAGAACCGTTTACTTCTCTTCAACAGAAGATCCCTAAACTGTCTTATGATCATCGAGACCGATTTGTCAAGATCTTCATTTGATGAATCAGTCTCAGAGTGATCGTCATCAGAGATATACACTTTTTTACTTTTATCAAGTAATTTTGTGTCTTTTAGTGCTTTGAACGCAACATCCTTGGATTTGGATGAATGCTCGTGATCAAAGATCTTAAGCTTCCCAACCAGCATATTTCTGGAGAGATTATCAAGGTTATTTCCCTCAACTATGGCATGTTTCTTAGAGTCGTATCTAGATGGCAGTGATTTGAGAATTTTCATCACAATGTCCTTTTCAGGAATAGTCTTACCCAATGCAAAGGATGCATTAACAATTTCAGACACTTTGTGATTAAATTCATCAAATGTATCTTCATCTGCAATATGAAGGTTTTCCCAATCAGAATTAAGGTTTTGAATCCTAGCTTCCTTTTCACTGGTATTACCTTCGAATACGGTTTCTAAGATATCCCACGCATCTTTAGACCTAGTGCAATTTGACACATGGTGCTGAAGATTTGGGGTAATGGCATGTATGATGTCATTCAAACCGTCAGAATTTGATTTACAGCAAGTATCTCGGCAGGGCTGTATTCACCAATGTTCTTGGGAACGTTTACATTTCCTACAGCCACAACGGGAGTATCATAGCCATTAACTACATATACCCATGATTGAAAATCACGTGCTTGAAGAAAAGCTCGCATAAAAATTTTCCACCATAAGTAATTTGAGCCATCGAAGACTGGTGGTACGTTGATAGAGATAGCACCTCTGTCCATAGAGTCAGATCGCTACAAACACAGACTTGTAAGGTCTTGAACATGTTTTCCTGCTCTGATACCAATTGAAAAAGCGGGGGTACAACACGATATTCAAATGTGTCTATTCATAAAGACCTAAGCAATTTAACAACTCTTCAACTAGTTCTTATGAGTCATTTGAACTAGTTATGTGAAGAAGATGAATATGGTTAATATGGAAGTGCTCATATGGCTAACCATTGGTTAACTATTTGTGAACCAACTAAGTGTACACGTTTAGGTACGGTTACTCAAACCTAAATGAAAGACATTTCATTTGTGTGTGACAAGCTAAGTTTCTATCTAACGTTTTAAAGATATTAGCTTGGTTAAATCAGGTTTTTCATCTAACGGTGAATATTGAATGCTTTGTTACCAAGGTAACTTGGATTGCAAACCATGATTTGAAAACTATATAAAGGAGACATCTAGCAACTGGAAAAACTAATCCCCACACCTCCTGTGTGATACTAGTTGGTTTTGCTAGAGTCGATTCTCCTTTAACCTTAGGTTTCTTCTCGAGACCCTGTAGGTTAACGACTGAAAGACTTCATTGGGATTGTGAAGCCAGACGAAACTACTTTTCTTGTAATTGAACGATCTGATCTTGCCATTTTCTATCGTACGAGTTGAATTGAATAATTGACTTGAGATTATATCTCCCATAGGGAAAGATAAAAAGAAATCACAAACATCTTCGTCTCATCGTTTGTGATTCCACAATATCTAGTTTCGCTACCGTACGATTTAGATTATTGTGAGGTGATTGATAATTATAGGTTGTTCTTCAGGAATATAAGTCCGGGTTATCAATTGGTTTCTGTTCACCTTGATTTTTTCAAAAGATGAAACAAAACTCTTAATTTTATCTGTGGGAGACAGATTTATCTATCATCGTAGACTTTTCTGTGTGAGACGGATTTGTTTATCAAGTCTTCGACTTTGGGTCGTAGCAACTCTTGGTTGTGGGTGAGATCAGCTAAGGGAATCAAGTGTGTAGTATCCTGCTGGGATCAGAGACGTAAGGAACACAAATGTACCATGAATCAGTGTGGGATTCATTAGGGTTCAAATACAGTCAAGTCTGAAGTTCATTGGTAGTAGGCTAGTGTCTGTAGCGGCTTAATACAGTGTGATGTTCAAACTGGACTAGGCCCCGAGCTTTTTCTGCATTTGCGGTTTTCATCGTTAACAAAATCCCAGTGTCTGTGTTTTTTCTTTTCCGCATTATCTTTTGGTATATAATTGAAATATCACAGGTTGTGCGTTAATATCAATCAATTAGATAATCCAACCTTTGGTTGTTGATTTAAATTGATTGACACTTGGTACCGTTCAAGTTACTCCTTTTATATTCAATCGGGATCGCAGATTTCTATTTGCTGATTGCAGATTGAATTAAGAGTTAGAGATATAAACTCTTTGATATACTTTTCTCTAGATTGAGTCTGACTGTCTAGTTGATTCTCTAGAAAGTATATTTAAGTAAGTCCTCTCAGATTGCCAAATGAATTGTTGGGTATGGTTGTCAAACCCCCACATTTTTAATCTCGAAAAGGAAAAAAAGCCTCTAAAACATTTTATGAAATAGCAAGTATGCAATTAGAATTTTTCTTACCTCTGGTCAGTTCAATTGTCTTCCTTGATGCTTGTGTATCATTTTTATCTTGAACCTGTTAAGAAGCTAGAGCAATTAGCATACTAATGTCCTGATGTGCATGCTTGATTTGAAGGAAATTTATTGGCTTACCTAGTAAGAACACACCGCCTCTAAGTGGATGTCACAATAACTAAAGCAATTGTATCAATTGCAACCATTGATTAAGAAACATTAATAGAATTAATTAATGCAATTTCTGAAATATAGATTCAGCAAGAAATCAAGCATGATTGTTGGAAGTATATATCAACTTTTAAATATCGTTGCAAAATTTTAGAATGGAAGAATCTACTGCACTCTCCTCTACCGATTTTAACTTGAATTTGGAAAATTTCTGCCACATATACTGCAAAGCATGAATACTGGACAAACTATGATAAGAATACGAAATATAAAATCAATATCTCTTAATATAAAATAAAATCGATATACTTTCATTGAACAGTTAAACAAGATCGAAAAAGTAATTTCCGGGATCAGTTCATCGGTCCCAATCTTCAATGCAAATCTGTCAATTTCCAAAAACTCTAAAAAGAATGTCAATTTCAAAGAAGGAGCAAAATCTAGAGGTACACAGGCTTAAACAAAAACTTGATCAAAACCCAAGTTTCAGAAAGATCTAAATCATGTAAATATCATAAGCAAAAAAAAATACATAAAAAAACCCCTAGCATCCTAATTTGAAATTTAAAGGAAATAGAAAATACAAACAGCTTCGCTGGCACCGAGTAAACCATAACCTGCAACGAAACATTATTCATCCAATCAGAAACAACAAAATTCCATTACTGAATATCCCTAAATCACAAACTAAAATTTCATGTAAGAAATTGGCTAATTAACAATTAAAAAGTAAAGGGAAACATAGTAACCCTAGTTTGAAACCCTAATGAATGAGTTGAATGAACATACTGACATTGACATGTCTGCTCTAGAAAATGCTCTCAAACTTGATGAGAGACTGTTTACAAAGAGGTGAGGTGAGAGAGAAGACATGAAGATCAATTCTCGCAAAGATGAAACAGATCGATTTGAAGCAGGACAAGTATTCGATTTTTTTTCCATACATATTTTTAATTCGATATTAACGCCTCTAGTGAAACCGTTGAAGATGGGGAGTAGTAATGGTGCTATTTTAGCATATTTCAATAGCCTTTACGGCGATTTGTTCACTTGCAGAGATAGACACGGGTATATCATCAAGGATGCTTCATTCCGGCATGACGCAGATCCAAACATTTATGTCCAGGATCCATGGATAACGGTGATGATGCTGATTAAGATTTTCATGGCATATTACTCCATTAAAAACTTGGCTTTAACGAAGATTCAAGATTTGAAGACCAAAGAATCTAAATTAAAGATTCAAAAATCAAAATGGTTCAACATGAAGTTAGTAACCATTAGGAAAGCATCGATATCCTCATGGAAATATATGTATTGGCTACCTTTAATTTACTTTATTAGTTCTTCTATTTTAGGAGATCTTATCATTATTAGTACTTTTTTCTATAATTTTTTCATCGATGTACTCAAGTTATATGTAAAACTCTGCCAAACAAATTAATGAAATTTGTTTTTCCTTCAAAAAAAAAACGTTTGTAGTTGAAAACGAAGAGTAATGGGAAGAATAAAGCCAAGAGTTTAGGGACGTGTTAATGGAGTGTCAAAATACGAAGCTTAATATATACCGTCCTTTATCAACCCAAACGTGGATTTCCAATTGCATAGTATTGGCTCAATCTCACCCATCCTTTATATGTATGAAATGTAGATAACCGTCCATATGGAAAAACATCATTGTCCCTTATACTATAGATTATCCTCAATCAATTAAGTTGTTACCCTTACATGATAATTTTATGAATATAAAAAAGTAAGGAGAGATGGAGTCGTGCACTTTTCACCCTCTCTATAATTATTTGGTTATGATAGTAAAATCCATCTATTACTCAGTCAAGATCTCTAATACCCCTTTCAAGACTATCATTTCCATGTCAGAACCATCTAATGTTCGGATACATTTTTGATGCGGGCTATATTTTGATGTGGGTATGTGAGACGAATGGCAAGATGACAAATGTCTTTATGTTGAAATTTTTTTTATTCGATTTAGCTCCATGGATTAAAGGGTCTTAATTACCCTTCCTAAATCTTCTAAAGTCTTTCAGTTCTTAATGTTTCCTAATTTCCTAAATAATCGTGATATAAACATTAAAATGAAGTATGCTTATTAAAACTTCACAAATTTAACGTCGATATGTCAAATCAATATTTTTCGTAAATAGAGTTTTGTTTCCTCTATTTGTATAGAACTCTTGTGAAATAGAGAAACAGAAAAGAAGACACAAACTAGAGGGGAAGAATAGAGAGGCACAGTCTATTAATGTGTTAAAATACAAGAGATTATGAAAAAGCGGGGGTCTAACAGCCTCACCCAATATTTCGATTAGCAATCTGTATGGACTAACTCCAATATACTTTCTAGAGAATCAACTAGACAGTTAGACTCAATCTAGATAAAATTATATCAAAGAGTTAATATCTCAATCTCTCGATTTGATTTGTACTCAAGCAAATGGAAATCTACAAGTCATTATCAAATACTAGAGAGATAAACTTGGATGGTACCAAAGACCAATATCTAAGTGTCAATCAACTCAAATCAACAACCAAAGGTCGGATATTATAATTGATTGATCTTAACGCACAACCTGTGATATTTCAATTATACAACAAAATATAATGCATAATAGAAATAACACAGACACCAGAAATTTTGTTAACGAGGAAACCGCTGTTGATGGTGGATTTTCAACAAAGGTCAAAACCGTAAAATCACGATATTGCATGTTTCTGAAACGACTTTCAGGCATGTGACAATTCATATTTTACGAGCCATGATGAATATGTTTCTCGAAAAGCCTCCACTAGCTGAGCGTTCGATGCTTCGCATTTCATCATGCCCTCTATGTAGAATAACATAATTGGGCGGTTCTCCATAAGATTGAGAGCATTAACTCCTTCAGGACGTCAGTGATACTCGTTGTTCCATGACTACATGAGAGAGACCCCCCTCTACATAGAAGAACGATTGGGCGGTTCTCCGTAAGATTGATAGCAATAACGCCTTCAGGACCTCGGTGACACTCACTATACCCTGACTATGTAGAGAGACCATGTATATATCCAGGCAGTTCTCCGTAATATTGAGAGCATTAACGCCTTCAGGACTTCGGCAACACTCACTGTTTCATGATTATGCACCTTTCAGAACGGGTATGACGCTTTAACTGGCTAATACCCCTTCTGCAATAGATTAATTCTACTGTGACATTCACCACCGAATTCCTAGAATATAATCTATTTTATCTCATACTCTGATTCCATGGTCGAATCCACGGCTTGATCTCATGGAATGGTAATAGATAATTATCTTATCTCATTACTCCAATTTCATGATCAAATCCACGGTTGATCTCATGGAATGGTAATAGATAATTTTATTACTCTGATTCTATGGTCGAATCCACGATCCCATGGAATGGTAATGCTCATTTTATTATTCCGAATTCATGGTCGAATCCACGGCTGATCCTATGAATTGATAATAAATAACTACTCACCTTTATTACTCAGTTTCATGAATCATTCTCCACTGAATTTCATACATTAGTAATAAATACTCAACAACTGGGCATCTGGACTATCACTGAGTAAGCCCCAAGAAAATGGTGCAAGTGTACTCGGCAATGATGCACGAGCGAGCATCCGAATGCACGAACGAGCATTCGAAAATATGGACAAACGAGGAATCCTACACAAAACAGGAGAGACAAAATAATAATATTAAAACAATAAAAAAGAGGCGCTCATGGGCCAGGCCCACCGGCTGGCCGGCCGTGCCCTAGCCGTGGCCGGTCCCATGCCTCTTCCATTATTTTTCTTTATTTTGTTATTTTCATGAACTCATGAAAACTTCTTCATTCTAGCAACTTTCCTTGTTTGAGCAAAACTCACGTTTTCTCCATATTTTCATGGTTTCATGAAAAATAATAATATAAAATAGGGAAAGGTGTCGCAGGACCAGGCAACCTAGCCGGCCGGCCATGCCCTGGCAAAGATCAAACTCTTCTGAAAATTCAACATATTGCTCAAACGCACACCAGAAAATACTGAAACTCTCAGGACTGAGATACGGATATTATGGTGACACGGGCACGCTCCATTGACCGACCAAGGGCGGCTCAAAGGCTTGCAACGAGCCGGTCCCACACGTTTTCATAATTTTGACCTAATTTGCGCAATCGCTCATACTGGTGTGGATGGGGCAAAACGATTTGCTGGTTTTCACGGGATTGAGGAGACGACCGTATGGAGGAGACTCCTTGAACCGAGCGAAATGTTCAACCTCACACAGATGCACTGCAAGAAGGGAGTGATTTGAATTCGAGAGATCAATCTGTAGTACTCCGGTCTAAACCAAGACAATGGCCGTTCCAGAGTAAATTCGGTCACAAGAGAGGATGGGTTGATCTGTAGGAGGGAAGCTGAGAAATGTGTGGAATCAATGGTAATCAAAGTTTGTGAGTGTGTTAAATATTCTGAATAAGATAAGTTCTGAATGATTGAAGTTGCTCAGTTGAGAGTAATTGCTCAATTTATGAGGTGTTGATCTCGTGTTGTCTGTGAGACGTGAGATTCTTGTTCTGTTGTATTCAATCATGATTCAGAGACTTATTTATATTGTTGGAATTGTAGACACCATGATCCCATGAAGTGTGACAGTTGATGGAATCAAGGAGTGGAGAAATGGAAATCTTGTTCGAAACCAGTTGCTCATCTTGCGGAGACTTGGTCGATTTTCCACCCACTACTTTGTGAATTCCTTCAACTGATTGCACGACTTGCTCACATTCTATCGTGTGTTTGAACACACGTGTTGTAGACCGCCAGACCAAAACCCTAGTTGATATCCCCCCAAGTGACACGATTGACGTCTCATGGTTAATTTAGTCAGTTGCTGACTTCATGACTTTATGGGACGATGAGTCCATGTATTTGTTGAGTTGAACATGATGTTCTGAAACTCATGAATTAAACATGTCCGTTTAGACAGAAGTATAATTCTCACGTTGATAATTGAGGCGAGCAAGTATTGCTCATTCGATGAATTGTTGAATATTGATAGTTGAACCAATATTCATTGATTTGAGCAAATATTGCTTATCTGAGCAAGTGTTGCTCGTCTGATGAATTATTGGTAGCGTGACCAAAATAAAATATTAATTAGAATACTGGTAGTTGAACCGAGCATAATTAATAAGAATACTGATCATGAGATCATCGTAAAGTTATTAGTGTTCGAATCTGGAATTATGATCCTTGGACTCAGAAACCCTAATTTTATCAATTGATGACCAATTGATGGTTTATTTCAAAATCAACCATGGAATGAAGGAGGGATCGGCTACATGGGATCATGGATCGACCATGTAGCGCACATATGCTCATGTTAGCAAATACCAAGGTCTCCTGAAGAGTTGGTGATTTGTTGATGAATGAATGATTAAATGCTGGTTTAATCATTTATTCGAAAAATGCTCGTCTGAGCCTTAGGTGATGAAACCTAATTAATTATGAAGAGGTGAGGGACCGACCAAGGGGTCATGAAACCGTCCCTGGGTGGTCACGGGATCGACTGACGATCACTCCATCAAATTCCAAAATTATTCAGAAGAGTTTTGGACCCAATACATGCAATTGCGCAAATTAGGTCAAATCATGAAAATACGTGGGACCGTCTCCTTGCAAGCCAAAGAGCCAACCTTGGTCGGTAAAGGTAAGATTCTCACGTCCCCAGGGTGTCTGTGACTCAATCCTGAGAATATTGATATTTTCTGGCGTGCATTTGAGCATCCATTCGAGAAAATATGACAAAATTAGGGTTTTGCAGAAACTGAGAAAACCCATGAGATGAAGGAAAATAATTATAAAATAAAAGAATGATGAGGCGTGGGACCGCTGAGGCCAAGCCATGACCGGCCGGACAGTGACCACGGTCCCGTGGTGCCTTTTCCTAATTTATATTGTTTTTCACGAATTTATGAAAATATCATGAATTCAGGGATTTTGTTGAAGTCAAGGAGTTTCCTTGAAGTGAAGGAGTTTCCATGAGATCAAGGAAACAAATAATATTAATAATAATAAAATAAGAGTGTGTGGGACCGGTTTGAGCATGGTCTGCCGGCTGGGCCCGGTCCCGTGAGCTTTCCCTAATTTTATGCATTATTTCACGATTTGAAGGAATTTCCATAATTTTAAGGAAACACCATGGGATCACGAAATTTCATGAGTTCAAGGAACATAAAATATACTAATAATAAAATAAGGAGCGTGTGGGACCGGCTAGGGAATGGCCGGCCGACTAGGGCCCGGTCCCACTTGTTTTCCCTAATTTTATGTTATATTTTTCATGGGTTTATGAAAACACCATGAGATGAAGGAGTTTTCATAATTTGAGAGAAATACCATGAAATCAAGGAATTTCATGGGACCAAGGAAAACTTAAAAATAAATAATAATAAAATAAGGGGTGTTCATGGATTTGTGAAAATACCATGAGATCAAGGAGTTTTCATGAGTTTAGGAAAATAATAATAAAATAATGAGGAATCATGAGGTGTGGAGCCGGCCGGGATCAAGGCATGGACGGTTGGCCAATGATCACATCCCCACAACATTTTTCCCAATTTTATATTATTTCCTTCGTGCGAAGGAAGCACCATGAAACTGAGGAGTTTCCTCAAAACGAAGGATATTTGTTCAAATGAAAGGATTTTCATAAGATCAAGGAAAATAATAAAAAATATGACAAAAATATAAAACTGGCGTGGGATTGACCACACGGCCGGCAGTGGGCCCATGCCCCCACGCCTTGGTCAATATTTTAATTATTTATTATTTTCCTTCCTATTTTGTATAGGTTCATCGTTTCGTCGTATTTTGAAATACTCGTTCGTGCGGTGATTGTTAGTGCATCATCGTTGAGTACACTTGCACCTTTGAGCCGGGGCTTACTCAGAGGTAGCTCAGACGCCCGTGCGTTGAATATTTATTACTAACCCATGGAATTCTGCTGGGAAGAACCATAGATTGAAGTAACGAAATATGCGAAAATATTTGAATATTTTCGGAAATTCAGTGGATGAATCCAAGAATTTAGAATAATTAACTTATGGCTCTATACTAGCAGAGCAAGCTGTCTAGGAGCATTAATTATTCTGACATGAGCTTGCTGGAGCTTCATATCCTTTATATAGTCAGGGAAACTTTGTTTGTATCCTGAAGACGTTATCGCTCTATACTAGCAGAGCAAGCTGTCTAGGAGCCGTCAATCTCGTGATTCTATATAGAAATAATTACTGAAGTGTTCAGTATTCATGAGATATGGTTGTCCAGCCGAGAGACTACATATCTGCATGTACTCTGAGAGAAAGTATTCTCAGTCAGAGGATTCGATGAGAGACCCGTGTCTCAATACTCACATCTGATTGCTGGATCAGGAGTTCGTATAATTATGGGTTTACGATTTTAGCCTTTGTCGAAAATCCACCATCTACATTAAGTCCCCTGCTTAGTGAGGAAAGCCGTGTTCCTCAGTCAGCATTGAATGGTGATTTTCCGGTCATAAACAATATAAGTAATTGAACTTAGTCGTAAGTTAAGACGTTACCGGATTTTGATAGTGCGAGCATACCATGACTTGAATGAAGATCTCAGTGGCATGATAGAGCATCGTTTGATGAGCATAAATGGTAGCACCGCTGATTTGGTGATGAACCTTGGTCGTTTAGGATTCGCGGGCCGGGCCCAAGAAAGGAATCCGTTTTAGCACGACTCGTTCGTTCGTTAGTTTAAGAAACAACAAAATAGACCTGAGTCTAATGATAAAAATTTTGTCTATGAGCTTTCACGAAAACAAAATTTTTTTTAATTTATTTCACAAAGTGGAATAAACTCTCGTTTCAAAGGTGGATGCTCGTACGAGAGAAAAGTTTTTTTTTTTTAAATAGACGTGCGTCTGTGATATGTGAGCTTTCAGAAATTTTTTTCGATGAGCTTTCAGAAATCTTTGAGAATATACTCTCGCTTCAGAGACAGATGCTCGTGCGAGGGAGCAAAAATATATAGATATATTTTCCAAATTTACGTGAGTTTCACGTTAAATATTTATATAGTTTGTAAAATCATGTTTTGATTTTGAACAACTGTTGAATGTAGACCATTATACATGGTAAAATAATGTGAGTTTTCACAATCGTAGAATGGACGTCTGTCCAGATTTTGAGAAACCAGTGAATGTTCACATTGTAAAATTTACGTGGGTTGTTCACGGTTTTATGAAAATCATGTCAGAATTTTGCTCGTCTTAGCAGGTTTGAAGGAACGAGCAAGATTTGAAGTATTAACTCATGTACTGTTAGTGGAATCGTAAACAGGTAAGAGTTGAAAGTTACCATTTTTGCAGACGCTGATGTGAGCATCTTTATTCCATGATTCGTTGTTTTGTTGAATCCTGCGCTTTGAATGATGCGCTGAATGTTATGCATCTGTCACAACCACTTTGAAAGAATGACTGACTCCCATGATGACACTTTCAAAGACGATGTTTCCAGGGATGACATCTCCGCGGATGCAACTTCAAGAAATGGTACTTCTGGGACCTCTGAGTGATGGTGAGAGATCCTTCATACTGAGTTGTACTCCTGGTTATTTCATCAACTATACCACAGGATGACCGTGTAGTGAGGTTTCAGATCAATGTAGACTCCTCGGAAATGGAAGAAAGTCTTCGGGGCGGAGCACCCAGAAGTAAGGACTACAGATGTTAGCAAATGACGTGCAGTCCCCAGCCGTTTCTTTGGTGAGTTGTTAGCGCTCCTTGTGTCATGACTTTTTCCTGCCCGTGCAATTAGGATCACGAGACCAAGGTTTTTTTATTTCTTTTCAGACCTTTTCTCCATCGATTGACGGTCTTCAACTTGTTCCCAGGCGAACAATTCAGGAATCCAGTACTGATGAAGAAGTCGATGTAAATATCTCTTTCGTGCAGGTGATCGCGGCATCTCCTTGAATGAAATAATAATAATTTTTTTTGATGAATCCAGGAAGAAACCATTGTAGATAAGAAGCATGTTGATGAAGCGCACTCTTCTTTGGGACATGGGAATATGGAGAATTCCCGAAATCCCGAACCGAATGGAGATAGCGGTGTTGTCAACGGAGATTCTGGCATTGTCGAGGCTTCAAATGATTTAGAGACTCCCTTACTAAGTATATCTCCTGTAATTTCTTCAAATGATTTATTATATCTCTGGTTCGTGAATGAATGAATGAAAATCCATGTGAATTTATGGATAACTTTGCTGAAATACGTCACCAGAAAATTTCAGACTTCAGATTTTACTAGAAACGCTGTAGAATCCTCGTCCGAAGTCAGATTTTCTCGGTTTGCATATGTATCTTCAATCCCAGGAAATTTACAAGCTTTATCAAAGAAGCTCTTTGAAGTTTGAGCATGTTTAGGGCCTGAAAAAGGCGAAATAGTGAACTTCCAGGAGACCTTCAGAACTTTTCCAGATTGCATGTTGTCCGATGTTTTGGCCACATCTGTTAGCTCGTTCATCCGATTGCTATGAAATTTTGATATGTTGTAGTAAATCCATACGAAGAGAATGGTATATGACCCAACCTTAAATTCCTTATCAATTGCTCCCAGTTCTCCGTTGAATACAGGGAGTGTAAAATCTCTTCAGCTGAGCTTGTTTGAAAACGTGTTTCATGACTTCTACACTATTTGCGCATGTCTTGGGTGCATAATAAGGAACTTATGATGTTAGTTCACTTACATTCTGAATTTTATGGTTGTGTTGGGTTTCCACGCTTGAATCATTCTAATCCCATGTAATCTTCACATTAGGTGCCAAATGCTGAAGTTGGGAATAATGGATCCAACAATGATGACTTGAGCAACTATGGAGCCGTTGATAATGAGACCTCCATCCCTGTACCTCAAGGTCATGGAAATTGTTGTTGATGCCGTGGAGGTGACTGAAACTCCAATTTTGCGTGAGATGGTGGAACCCGAATCGAGAATGGAAGAAGCTGCTTCAACCGAAGTTGTTCCTATGATTGCTGACGCTGCTCCAGCGACTGAGAACCGGATAATAGTGCATGAGTATCCCAACGCAGGGACTGCTTTTACCCTCCATTTGGTGAGATACTCCCATATCGCAGGTTTGTTGGTGGATTTAGCGTTCCCATTAGATATGCTGCTATGTACAAGAAACCGTGGAAGACGTATGGGCACATCGTCGTTACCAAGGATCCGGAGCATAGTTATTTCTTGACGAGGCAAGTAGAAGCCATCTTGCGTGTTATAAATGATATCTCACAGCTGGAAATACTGTCACCCGGGATGTACTCTTTGATTGGGAGTACAACTTGAAGAAAGCTGAAGAACTTGGCTTCAATCTGAAATGGCTTCGTCAAAAGATTGATGCTATCAGGAAAGCAGTGGAAGGTGACACTCCTTTCACCACCAGTGATGCCGTGTTGAAGAAGATGGATGAAGTTGCTGAGCTGACCAAGAAGCTGGAGGCGGAGAAAGCTGCTTTGCAAGTCTTGGAGGATGCAGAAAAGCAGAAATCTTATTTTGCTGACTTTCTTTAGTTTTCTTTCCATGATATCTTGAACCTTGGACTTCTGAGAGATGTGAGGTTTTATTCTGGTCTTGATTTCTTGGTTGGTTTTGGATTGTGAAATCGATCGTCTTGACCAGTGGACCGTCAATCCCCAGTATTTTGTTGAATCTCTCTCTTTCGTTTTCCCTTCTTCTGGCAGGACCTAAATAGAGGATCCGGGTAGAAAAATTGATGTAAAGACCCAGGTAGTCGAAATTGGAGGTACCTTGATGAAGGACTTAGCGAAAAACCTGGTGGACACCGATCGACTGTGGAAGTCATGAATCCCGTCTAAGAATTGTTGCTTGCATGTTGTATGCTCAGGAAGCTGTAGGAACCTCATACGACGTCGGAATTGATGCTTGACCCCAACTTTTGAAGCTAAGAGACTGAGTTTCACATGAGAAAAGAATCACTCAATTCGGAGTTGTAGAGGTCAGCCAACGAAGCGTGCACATTTGATTTGTAATCCCGTACAATTTTTCATATTTCATAACCTGACTGTAAAGGCCATATCTTTCAGCTCGTATGTCCGATCAATGCGCCCTTTTGGTATGTTGTAGAAGAGACATAGAAACATCTTTGTTGAGGAAGCATTGTCCCATTCCTCACCCATTGGTACGTTTTTGCAAACCCATGGCCTGAAATGTGTT
This sequence comes from Papaver somniferum, assembly GCF_003573695.1. Lineage (NCBI taxonomy): Eukaryota > Viridiplantae > Streptophyta > Magnoliopsida > Ranunculales > Papaveraceae > Papaver > Papaver somniferum. The sequence goes on from NC_039366.1 coordinate 46,171,512, forward strand.
GTATCTCATTTGTAGAGGTGATGAGAACATCTTGTAGAAGACTTTGGATTATGCCCACCAGTCGTGCCAGCTTTGGGAAGACTTTCATGTGAGCATGTTATCAGGTCTACACATCTGATATGAATCATTGGTTCTTAGAGGAGTCCGCTTCATGTGTAACACTTCAGAGAATGATTAGTTGATGAAGCCCTGAGGATGTTGCTCCTGAGACCGTTGTTGGTGCTGAGACCATGATTACGCTCCAGAGATCCTTGTCGATGCTGAGATCATGGATGGTGTTCCTCTAGAGATTATTTTGATGTTGATACCATGGTTGAAGTTGCTCCAAAGACCGAAAAGGCTAGAACCATGATTATAGATATAATCTTTGCTACTTCATCCAGTGAGCCTTTTACATTCACGAACTAGTTGATGAGTTGAGCGTCCGTAAGATGAAGGTGTACTGAGAGTTCAACCTGAATGCTCCTGAAAGCATAACTTTACCACGAACTGGCTTTGTCAGTGAGTCGACATTGTTGCGGTAGATGGCATCAAGAGTTTTCATACTGGATGTGATTGGTGAAGAGAGAAAGTTCCTCAATCATGCAGGGGCTTGTGATGTAGCGAAAACCCGTTGATGAAGTTTCACGGAATCACCTCAGGTTGCCCAGTGTATATTGAAGGAGTTAGCGCCATCCATGATGTTGCATATGCTTCAGAAGTCTTATCATGGGATAATGAAGACTTATCGTTTAGTTACACTTTGATCGTGCTGGTGTTGAATCAATGTGTCATCGTCGAGATATTTGTGCTGAAGCTGTACTCTTTGATTGGGAGTACAATTTGATGGCTTTTTTAGATGCTTGAGCGTTGAAGCGTATATTCCTTAAGCATCGAATGTCTTAGGGGTTTGATCGTCTCGGCCCTGGAGTATCTTCTGTTGATTCAGCATCCCTTTCGTTGCAGTGGGATTCGACACTTGTGCAGACATCAGAGCTTTCTGATTTTGTGGAACACATGGACTTGCAGGAGAAACGCCCAAAGTGTTCTTTGCCATGTTTGGACGTCAGTAATGAATATTTCAGTGCTTGATTCGGAGAAATCAGATTCAACCACTTGGTAAAATACGGTGAAGCTACCATTCATAACGTCTTGTAGAGTTGCTAGCATAATTAAGTCCCCATGCTAGGATAGCATGTGGGGAAATAAATGACATAGACATGGAATGAGACTTGCCTGAGCGCGGAACCTCTTGATGAATGTCTATGCATATTTTGCAGGTTCTTGCTTCAACCTCGTCGAAATTACTCAAAGTACTCTGATGATGGAATGTCCGTCAAATCTTCTGGATTAGAACTTTCTTCGTTGGAGAGATGTGTAACCAAAGGCGCTTTGTAAGTACTCATCTTTTCAGCATGGATCCACGCTCGTCTGAAGGACATGTCATATCCTGGATCTTCTTGATTGATTATGTGAAACTTGGTTTCTGTCCAGGTTGAACTTATGTTCACTTTGAGAATGATGTAGCCATAAGTATTTCCGAGCGCTCCTTCAAGGTCTCTGATTGAGATGGAGCATGAGTATCTTCTTGTCGAGTGATGCATGTGGATCCGATGGTTTTCAGTGGAATGTTTTGATGGAGGTGTCAGCATCGATCAACGTTCTTCCAAATTCGTTTCTTCTGAGATTGACTGTGGTAAGCAGTCCCCAGTCGTACATATCTTGGTCTGTGGCTGGAGGCTCAAGAAGTATTTTCGGAATGGACTTCTTGACACGATGTGGTTCAGTACTGTGAACATGTCTCCCTTTGTGCCTTCGACAGATAACGCAATTCATGTTCGACCAAGGATTGAACTGCCTCTTTGATAGGTTGTTCATAGAGTGTAAGGTTTGACTGGGAGAGGATTCTTGTGTACTCCTTCAGTCCCCAGTTGAAGCTATTGTGGATCAACCTTCTCTTTGAAAATGTGCTTCAAAACTCCGCAGTCCTTGTGGGATGATTGACGAACTGTGGAAGCGCAGTAACGAGGACTTTCCATGTCTTCTTCAGTTGGTTCTTTCTTGACATATGGCAACTTGATTGCACCATCTTGGACCCAGACATCCAGGATTCGATCACCTCTTTAATGGAAAAAGGAAAGTCAGGTGCTTCTTGATCAGGAACTCTTGTGCGTTGGTCAGAGGCTTGTGCATCTTGCTTATCCTTCCTTTGTGCTTTTGAAGGAGCTGAGGTATGCTTGCGCGGGGTTTGGCTTTCCGTTTGCTCCTTATGCAACAGTGTTTTGGAAGGCTGGAGGTTTTACTGCTTCTTGATCAGACGTCTGCTACCTCGAGTGTCTCGCGGTTCTTCAGCCTTTGTTGTAGCTTTTGTTCTTTCCAGTAAAGCGGGAGTAGTTTGCCGATCTCTTCGCCGCTTCATGAAGCTCTGAGAAGGTCTGGAAACGAAGATTTTCCAATAAAGTCTGTAGACCGGGATCATGCGTTGATACACAAGTCTACCAGTTGCTGCTCCATGACGTTTGGATCATGACAGTCTAGGGCCTGTACTCTGAATCTTTTCACGTAGTCATTGGGATGTTCATTGTTCCTTTGAAACATTCTTCCAAGATCGGAGAGAGTAAGTTTCTCTGACACAAAGAAGTAGTTTCTGTAGAAGGCATTAATCATTTCTCCCTAATTGTTGATAGTTCCTGGTGCGATGTTGTTGTACCAGGTGTATGCTCTGCCTTTCAAGGATTTTGAAAATTGTTTGAGGCGAACAACATGGTTATGCTCATGTTCACCCAACGCTTCCAGGAACCGAGAAACATGTTCCCGAGCATTGCCTGTTCCGTCATACAAAGTGAAGGTTGGAGAGGTATAACCTTTTGGAAGAGGAATTTTTTTGCGTAGCAGCAGGGTACGGAGGCTGGTGACGATGGACATGTGGGGTTTTGTCTTTTCCACGGTTCTCCAGAAGGCGTTCCAAATCCTCCCGAGTGATGAAGTTTTATGAATCCTTCGCCGATGGATCGTCTGCAGCTTTGCGGACTTCATCATCATCTACTGTATGAATCGGAATTACCTCGGGATCAGCGTCTTAGGATTTTTCCTTCTCTTTTCCCTTTTCTTGGGTCTTCCCTGACATTGTATCAATGAAAGCCTTCAGTTAATTAATAGATCCTTCTGTGATGTAGCCATATCGGTTTGATTCTTTGCAAGAGTCTCTTGCATTTTGATGAGATCAACAATGGTAGGTGGTGGATTTCCTCTGACTTCCTCAGGGTGTCGGCCGAACAAAGGATGACCCTCCGCGTTGATGTGAGGAGGAGTAACATCACCACCGTCAGTGTTAGAGGCCGGAATTGTTTCCGGGATATCCTCGATGTCGTTGTTGTTGCTAGTTCTAGCGCCGTTTGCGTTGGAACCTGTGACTAACCCAGACCTAAGACCGGCCATCTTGTGAAATTGTGAGCTTGCAACCGAGAGAATGATCCCCCACTGTGGTTTCCAATCTGTGGATGGGGCAAAACGATTTGCTGGTTTTCACGGGATTGAGGAGACGACCGTATGGAGGAGACTTCTTGAACCGAGCGAAATGTTCAACATCAAACAAATGCACTGCAAGAAGGGAGTGCTTTGAATTCGAGAGATCAATCTGTAGTACTCCGTCCTAAACCAAGACAATGGCCGTTACAGAGTAAATTCAGTCAGAAGAGAGGATGAGTTGATCTGTAGGAGGGAAGGTGAGAAATGTATGGAATCAATGGTAATCAAAGATTGTGGGTGTGTTATGTATTCTGAATAAGATAAGTTCTGAATGATTAAAGTTGCTCAGTTGAGAGTAATTGATGAGGTGTTGATCTCGTGTTGTCTGTGAGACGTGAGATTCTTGTTCTGTTGTCTTCAATCATGATTCAGAGACTTATTTATATTACTGGAATTGTAGACACCATGATCCCATGAAGTGTGACAGTTGATGGAATCAAGGAGTGGAGAAATGGAAATCGTGTTCGAAACCAGTTGCTCATCGTGCGGAGACTTGGTCGATTTTCCACCCACTACTTTGTGAATTCCTTCAACTGATTGCACGACTTGCTCACATTCCATCGTGTGTTTGAACACACGTGTCGTACACCGCCATACCAAAACCCTAGTTGATATCCCCCCAAGTGACACGATTGACGTCTCGTGGTTAATTTAGTCAGTTGCTGACTTCATGAATTTATGGGACGATGAGTCCATGTATTTGCTGAGTTGAACATGATGTTGTGAAACTCATGAATTGAACATGTCCGTTGAGACAGAGGTATGATTCTCACGTTGATAGTTGAGGCGAGCAAGTATTGCTCATTCGATGAATTGTTGAATATTGATAGTTGAACCAATATTCCTTGATTTGAGCAAATATTGCTTATCTGAGCAAGTGTTGCTCGTATGATGAATTATTGGTAGCGTGACCAAAATAAAATATTAATTAGAATACTGGTAGTTGAACCGATCATAATTAATAAGAATACTGATCATGAGATCATCGTAAAGTTATTAGTGTTCGAATCTGGAATTATGATCCTTGGACTCAGAAACCCTAATTTTATCAATTGATGACCAATTGATGGTTTATTTCAAAATCAACCATGGAATGAAGGAGGGATCGGCTACATGGGATCATGGATCGATCATGTAGCGCATATATGCTCATGTGATCAAATACCAAGGTCTCCTGAAGAGTTGGTGATTTGTTGATGAAAGAATGATTAAATGCTGGTTTAATCATTTATTCGAAAAATGCTCGTCTGAGCCTTAGGTGATAAAACCTAATTAATTATGAAGAGGTGAGGGACCGACCAAGGGGGCATGAAACCGTCCCTGGGTGGTCACGGGATCGACTGACGATCACTCCATCAAATTCCAATATTATTCAGAAGAGTTTTGGACCCAATACGTGCAATTGCGCAAATTAGGTCAAATCATGAAAATACGTGGGACCGGCTCCTTGCAAGCCAAAGAGCCAACCTTGGTCGGTCAAGGTAAGATGATCACGTCCCCAGGGTGTCCGTACCTCAATCCTGAGAATTTTGATATTTTCTGGCGTGCATTTGAGCATCCATTCGAGAAAATATGACAAAATTAGGGTTTTGCAGAAACTGAGAAAACCCATGAGATGAAGGAAAATAATTATAAAATAAAGAAATGATGAGGCGTGGGACCGATGAGACCAAGGCATGGCCGTCCGGACAGTGACCACGGTCCTGTGGTGCCTTTTCCTTATTTTATATTATTTTTCACGAATTTATGAAAATATCATGAATTCAAGGATTTTGTTGAAGTCAAGGAGTTTCCTTGAAGTGAAGGAGTTTCCATGAGATCAAGGAAACAAATAATAATAATAATAATAAAATAAGGGCGTGTGGTACCGGCTTGAGCATGGTCGGCCGGTTGGGTCCGGTCCCATGAGTTTTCCCTAATTTTATGTATTATTTTACGATTTGAAGGAATTTCTATAATTTTAAGGAAACACCATGGGATCACGAAATTTCATGAGTTCAAGGAACATAAAATATAATAATAATAAAATAAGGAGCGTGTGGGACCGGCTAGGGCCCGGTCCCACGTGTTTTCCCTAATTTTATGTTATATTTTTCATGGGTTTATGAAAACACCATGAGATGAAGGAGTTTTCATAATTTGAGAGAAATACCATGAAATCAAGGAATTTCATGGGACCAAGGAAAACTTAAAAATAAATAATAATAAAATAAGGGGCGTGTTGGACCGGTTAGGGCATGGCCGGCCGGCCGGCTAGGGCCCGGTCCCACGGTTTCCCCAATTTTATGTATTATTTTCCATGGATTTGTGAAAATACCATGAGATCAAGGAGTTTTCATGAGTTTAGGGAAATAATAATAAAATAATGAGGAACCATGAGGTGTGGGGCCGGTTGGCCAATGATCACGGCCCGACAACATTTTTCCCAATTTTATATTATTTCCTTCGTACGAAGGAAGCACCATGAAACTGAGGAGTTTCCTCAAAACGAAGGATATTTGTTCAAATGAAAGGATTTTCATAAGATCAAGGAAAATAATAAAAAATATGACAAAAATATAAAACTGGCGTGGGATTGACCACGGCACGGCTGGCCAGTCAGTGGGCCCATGCCCCCAGCGCCTTGGTCAATATTTTAATTATTTATTATTTTTCCTTCCTATTTTGTATAGGTTCATCGTTTCGTCGTATTTTGAAATACTCGTTCGTGCGGTGATTGTTAGTGCATCATCATTGAGTACACTTGCACCTTTTGAGCCGGGGCTTACTCAGAGGTAACTCAGACTCCCGTGCGTTGAGTATTTATTACTAACCCATGAATTTCTGCCGGGAAGAACCATAGATTGAAGTAACGAGATAATGCGAAAATATTTGAATATTTTCGGAAATTCAGTGGATGAATCCAATAATTTAGGAGTAATTAACTTATGGCTCTATACTAGCAAAGCAAGCTGTCTAGGAGCATTAATTATTCTGACATGAGCTTGTTGGAGCTTCATATCCTTTATATAGTCAGGGAAAACTTGTTGTTTGTATCCTGAAGACGTTATCGCTCTATACTAGCAGAGCAAGCTGTCTAGGAGCCATCAATCTCGTGATTCTATATAGAAATAACTACTGAAGTGTTCAGTATTCAGGAGATATGTCGTTGTCCATCCGGGAGACTGCATATCTGCATGTACTCCGAGAGAAAGTATTCTCAGTCAGAGGATTCGATGAGAGACTCGTGTCTCAATACTCACATCTGATTGCTGGATCAGGAGTTCGTATAATTATGGGTTTACGATTTTAGCCTTTGTCGAAAATCCACCATCTACAACTGGGTCCAAACTCTTTCCAACCAACCTGGAGTTTTCTCAAAATACCATTAGCTGGTCCCACGATCACCAAGGGTCGGTCTCTTGACCTCTTGGTCGGTCCCTTACTTCTCCATAATTAGGTTTTATCACCTAATGCTCGATCGAGCACTATTTCAATAAATGATGAAACCGTCATTTAAATCATCATTCTTTCACCAACTGGACAACTAAGGACCCTGGTGCATGCTCACCCGAGCACTTGGGTGCCACACGTACGTCCATCATCCCATGTGGTCGGTCCCTCTATCACTCATGACCTATTTTCAGCGATTCATCAATTGATGAACGCTTGATCAAAAATTAGGGTTTCGAATAAGCACTCCACAAATCATCATTCTGAGCAAGATTCAGACACTAATGAGTTTATGTTGATTCAGCAATCAACATCTGGATTAATCATATAATATTTGGTAGTATACAAGTATTTTAATTAATATTTTATTGGGTCACGTTACCAATAAATAATTCGTCGAATTGAGCAATACTTGCTCAGTTGCTCGAATATTGATCCAACTATCAATATTCAGTAATTCGTCGAATTGAGCAATACTTGCTCAGTTGCTTGAATATTGATCCAACTATCAATATTCAGTAATTTATCAGTAATTCGCCGAATTGAGCAATACTTGATCAGTTGCTCGAATATTGATCCAACTATCAATAATCAGTGATCTGTCGAATTGAGCAATACTTGCTCAGTTGCTTGAATATTGATCCAACTATCAATATTCAATAATTCATCGTCGTATTTACAATCTTTGCTAATACGAGCAATATCAACATAAGAACACGTATGTTCAATCCATGAATCACTGAGCATTCGTCACTCATGCTCAATTCAACAAAACTTAGACTCACTGTCTAATCAGTCAACAACTGACTAATTAGCACACGTCTGCTTTACATACTCCACGTTCATGAGACATCAATCACGTCACATGGGGGGATATCAATTAGGGTTTTGGTCTGGCGTCCTACGGCACGTGGATTCATCCACGATGAGAAATGTGAGTAAGTCGTGCAAACAGTTGAAGGAGTTAGCAAAGTAGTGGGTGAACGGTTAACCAAGTCTCTGCACGACCTGGAACTGGTTTCACCACGACTTCCCACTTCCCCACTCTTTCACTCAAGAAACCGTCACACTTACAGGGATAAAGGTTTTACCATTCTGACAATATAAATAAGTCTCTGAATCCATGAGTGACATCAACATTCGTCTACACAGAATTCCTCGAGCAATTATTCTCAAGAATTCGTCAATCTCCCATAACTTATTCGAACTCATTAGTTCACAGAAATTGCAGAAACCTTCAACACATCCACAATCCTTGATCATCATTGATCCCACATAATTCTCAGCTTCCCTCCTACAGATCAACCCATCTCCCTCTTTTCGACCGAATTGACTCTGGAATGTCCATTGACTTGGTTTAAGCCGGAGTCCTACAGATTGATCTCTCGAATCTAAGCACTCCCTTTGCAGTGCATCTGTGTGAGGTTGAGCAGTTTGCTCGGTTGAGGAGTCTCGACAACACGTCTGTCTATTCAATTCCCTAAAAAATCAGCAAATCATTTTTCCCCATCTACAGACTGGCGACCACAGTGGGAGATTAATCTCTCGGTTGCAATCTCACATTTTCACAAAATGGTTGGTCTTAGGTATGGGTTAGTTACAAATGCAAACAACGCTAGCACTAGCAACAATAACAATGATGGCATTCTAGAAACCGTTCCTGCTTCCAACAACGGTGGTGACACTACTCCTCCTCAAACCAATGTCAAAAATAATCCTCTATTCGGCCGACATTCTGAAGAAGTCAGAGAAAATCCACCCACCATCGCCGATCTCATGAAAGTCCAGGAGGTTCTCGCCAAAAATCAAACTGATATAGCTGCTACTCAGAATGAGCTATGCAATCATCTCAAAACTCTGGCCGATAAAATGTCAGAGAAAACTAAGGAAGGGTCAGAAAAGGGAAAAGCCAAAGAAGTCGACCCTGAAGTTTCACCAATCCATGTGGTAGATGATGATGAAGTCTGCAGAACTGCAGAAAATCCACCAGAGAAGGAGTCTGCAGGTTTCATCACTCGTGAAGATTTGGAGCGTTTCATGGAGACTCGCGGAAAAAGCAATGCGCCATTTGTTCATCGTCATCAACCTCCATACCCAGCTGCTACGCAAAGGATCCATCTCCCAAAAGGCTACATCTCTCCAACGTTCACACTCTACAATGGAACGGGGAATGCTCGAGAACATGTCTCTCGGTTCTTGAAAGCATTAGGAGAGTATGAACACAACCATGTTGTCCGTCTGAAAGAATTCTTGAAATCTCTGATAGGCCGAGCATACACCTGGTACAACAACATTGCACCTGGGAGCATCGCTAACTGGGGAGAAATGGTTAACGCCTTCTACAGAAAGTACTTCTTCGTCTCTGAGCAGATTACTCTTCCTGACTTAGGAAGGATGGCTCAGAAGAACAATGAACATCCGAACGATTATGTGAAGAGCTTCAGAGTCCAAGCTTTGGATTGTCATGACCCGAATGTCACTAAACAACAACTGGTGGATGTGTGCATCAACAGAACGATGCCGGTCTACAAAGCCTTGCTGGAAAATCTCTGGTTCCAGATTTTCTTAGAGCTTCATGAAGCATCCAAACGATCAACGACTACTGCACCTGCTTTACTGGAAAGATCAAAGTCTGCAAGGTCGAGGAACCTCAAAGCAGCCGATGTTTAGTCAACGATCGGTACAATCCCCAACCTTCAACAAACGTTGTTGCTGAAAGGAATGAAAGGAAAGCCGATACAAAACATCGGAGTGCTTCTCCAACATCCCAGGCTCCTCTGAAGGCGCAAAGAAAAGATAACCAATCCTAAAATGCGCAAACCTCGACCCAGCATCAACGAACGGGGAAATGATCAGACAAACTCAAAATTCTCTCTTCTCATGAAGGAGTGATCGAGTTACTGGAAGTCTGAGTTCAATATGGTGCAATCAAATTATCGTTCATCAGAAGAGAGCCAACATAAGGAGAAATGGAGAATCTCATGTACTGTCGCCTTCATAAGTCCATCGATCATCCAACAAGTAACTACAACATTTTGAAGCACATCTTCAAAGAGAAGGTTGATCCATAATAGCTTCAACTGGGGACTGAAGGAGTACACAAGAATCCTCTCCCAAACCTTTACACTCTCTGAACAACCAGTCAAAGAAGCAGTCCAATTATTGATCGAGCATATCTGTGAAATTGCTCTATCTGTCTAAGTCACAAAGGAAAGACATGTTTACGACACCGAATTACATTGTGTCAGACGTCAGTCCATCCCGGAAATGCTCCTTGAACCTTCATCCATAGACAAGGAGATGCACGACTGGGGACTGCTTACCACAGTCCATCTCAGAGGAAATGAGTTCGGAAGAATGTTGATCGATGCTGACACCGCCATCAATGTCATTCCACTGAAAACCCTTAGAGACGCAGGTATCATTCGACAAGAAGCTACTCGTGATCCCATCTCAATCAGATACCTTGAAGGAATGCTCGGAAATGCTTATGGCTACATCACTCTTAAAGTGAACATAAGTTCAACCTGAACAGAAACCAAGTTTCACATAATCAGAAAGATCCAAGATATGACATGTTCTTCAGACGAGCGTAGATCCACGCTGAAAAGATGCGTACTGACAAAACGCCTTTGGTTGCACATCTCTCCAACAAAGAAAGTTCTGATATAGAAGATTTGACGGACATCATCAGAGCACTTGGGAGGAATTCCGAACTTTAACGAGGTTGTGCATAGACATTCATCAAGAGGTTCCACACTCAGGGAAGTCTCATTCCTTGCATGTATGTGTCATTTATTTCCTCACATGCTATCCTAGCATGGGGACTCAATCCTGCTAGCAACTCTGCTACTGCAAGACGAATGGTAGCTTCACTGCATTAGTATTTTACCAAGTGGTTGAATCTGACATTTTTCCGAATCGAGCACTGAGACGTTCATTACTGAGATGATATCCAAGCATGTCAAATAACACTTTGGGCGTTTCTCCACAGCCTTGCAGGAGTGTTCATGTGTGCCACAAAATCAGAAAGCTCTGATGTTTGCACAAGTGTTGAATCCCACTACCGCAACGAAAGGAATGCTGAATCAACAGAAGATACTCAGGGCCGAGACAATCGAACCTAAGACATTTGTTGCTTAAGGAATATACGCTTCAACACTCAAGCATCTAAGAATCCTTCGAATTGTACTCCCAATCAAAGAGTACACCTTCGATAATGACGCATCTGGCTTCAATACAAATATCTCGACGATGACACACTGATTCAACATACACTGGGAACTTGATCTTATTGGAAAGATCGATTCAAATCTATTCATTGCAACCTGATGTGATTCCATGAAACTTCATCAACGGGACCTCTCTACATTACAAACCCCTTGTTTATGGGTGAAAACTGTTTCTATTGGTTTTGGTAAATTTGGGTGTGTGGATGAGAAACAAATCTAAACCCTAAACAAATGCACTGCACGGGAGTACTTTTGATTCGAGAGATCAATCTATACAACTCTGGCCTAAACCAAGAAATGGATGTTCCAGACTTGCTTCGGTCACAAAGTGAAGGAGATGGGGTTGATCTTAGGGAGGGAAGCGAAGAAGGTTTTGAGATTATGAAGGTGTTGGATGTTTGTGACTTGTATCAGAATGATGAACTGCCTTGCACAATGAAATCTATCAGTTCTGGGTGTTTTCTGAATACTGATGACAACACTTGGTTTCTCTGTGTCGTTTGGAAATAGGTGAAGGACCTATTTATACAAGTCATTGAGCGCAACCCTCATCTCGTAGGAATTGGAGGAGGTGAAGTGGAGAAGTAGTGGGATCGTGTATGGATAGTGATTGTCACACGATCACATCTTTTCCCACTTCCCTCATCACTGTTAACCGTCCACCTTTTCCTGACACGTTATCGTAATGGCGCATTGCACGCTGCACGCTGTAAACCGCCAGACCAATACCCCAGTAAGTATCCCCCAATTTGTGACATGTTTGATTTCTCAAATGAGTGGGTCGAGTCGTGGGACCCTCCGCAGGAAATAGCATGTGGTTTTATTAGGTTAAATAACTAAGTTATTTAAGGAGTTGATATTCGTGAAATATCGTGTATGCTCGATGCATGTAATGCATCTCTTTTAAGCAAGCAGCCCAAAACAATCAATATATATAAAGCATCATTATTTTAAAGCTTGTCTGAAAAGTCACGGATTAAGCGTCTTAAAACAGCAGCACGTCCCACCATCTTCGAGTGAACGTTTGGAGGTCGCATGGTGGGCCACCATCTGGTCAATCACTCTCTGTGGCAGAGTGGCAGACGGTAATCATTGAGGCGTTTTATTGATCGCCTAATTTTTAATCCAAGCCGTCCGACCAAGCTGGAAAAGTTGGACGGAAGAGATGATTTATGGCACATATTTGCTGTCGTGGATGGATTTTAGGGTTTTTAGAGGTGCACAAACATCCCCTCTCTTGCTTGATCGAATCCTAGCGTGGCGCTAATTTTTGGAGAGGCCGACCAGGCGTCTGTGGAGACGGCCCGCCGGCAAGCATGTCTACACCTCTCGGTTTCACAAGGATTCGATTTAGGCCACTCAATTTGACTGGCAAAGATGAGTGGTTGTGATCGATTTGCGACAGAAATTCATTGCCGCAAAGGATTTAAAAGTGGTGTGGTATGCCACCTTTGGGCGTGCGTTTCGAGGCGCCGGGCCATTGTATGCCTAGACCGGCCGGTCACACGCAAAGGTGGGCCCATAGTGATCGTGTTGACATCCTTGGGACCTCCTGAGTTTGTATCTACACCCTCCGTTTAGGCTGACGAAGATGGATGGCCGCGATCGAACTACGACAGATGTACATTGCCGCAAACCCTAATTCGGGTTTTGAAACAGTCACGCACACGTGACTTTGGCCAAACGATTTGGTGAGCTGTGCTTCTCCTTTGGGTCCTTTGGGAAGACCGATCGTGTGGGGCCCATGTTAGGATGATGGTGAACGTATGTGCACCTTCCTGATGGTCCTAGGTGCGATCTAAGCCATCCAAATACGCTGGCTAAGTTGGATGGTTGTGATCGATTTAAGACACTAGTGGGATTTCCACGACCCTTTAAAGCATCACGCCAGCCATGTTTTGAGCAAACGTTTCATTGCTCCATGGCTTTGCCGTGAGAAAAGCGAACGGGTAGGGAAAAGTGGGCCCGCCGACGTATGTGTTAGAGCTTCCCTAATCATTCGCGGGATGATCTAATCCGTCCAACCAGGCTGGAGAAGTTAGACGGTCGTGATGGTTCTTGATAAGTGTATATTTCACATATAATTGATGTCAATTCCATGCTAGTATTTGTTGGTGTTCTTGAGGATTATTGTATATTATGTTTGTTTTCTTGTATTTGTCTTTTAGTAGGTGAATCATCCAAAAAGAAATGAATTTGCGCTTAGTTGTGCAATAAAAGAAGCTAGCTACAACTGGGGAAGGGCCAAGTGGAACTCGTTCAAGTACAATATTTCTACTTTTGATTCTGTAGAGGACGAGAAGACAAAGGCAATGGCGAAAGAACGGAGTCATTCGAGCAAAACAAGAACTTAGAAGACCAATGTTCATTTTCTAAGGGAAGTGCTATGGGCACCCTCACTATTCGTTAAGGGGCATATCATGTTAAGGGGAATACATTTTCAAAGAAAGTGCTAAAGGGAGTCGAGTTTTGTTCACCGGGGGGCTGCCAGATTCGAATGCTGTTAAGGGCACCCACTTATTAACTCAGGGCACCTCTTCTTCTTCTTTAATATAAACATGAAGAACATGAGCAGTTCTTAATGGTGGTAATCATGATGATCATGATTTCGAAGGTATTTCGGGCTCTTACATACATCACTAGGTTCCTGGGGTCATTAGAAAGCATGGGTATTAGCCTGATTTCGATAAATGAGTCATACTCGAGTTTGGCAGAGAATTATTGGTTGATGCCATTGAACTCGAGCTTGGTAAGTTGATACTCGATTATTCTGTTGTTGTTGTCATCGTGATGAGACTATGATGAATACGATGCTGCTTCCATTGATTATCAGAAGTCGTGACTAGTGGAGCTGTTGGCAGAAATCAGGAGATGATCGTGATGAAAATGATGATGTTGTGCTCGATGGAGTTTCGTGATGTCGAGGAGAAGATATATATAGAACGAAACTGAGATAATGAGTTCATAGTGATGGAGCTCGAGTAATAACAAGGGAAGAACGGATGGAGTTGATCGTATCAATGATCAACTTTTGCTGTTGCGGTAATGGTGATACTGCCATTGAAGGTGGTACTCGATCTTGGCAGTAGAAATCACAGGTCATTAAAGACGAGAGAAGAGATTACAAAGACAGGGATGGTATGAAGAAGGTTGCTGCCATTATCGGTGATAGGCACATTTTTGTGTCTTATATAATCTCAATTGTATATATTATTAGTGCTCGATTTTATATTTATTATGGCTTTTTATGTCCCTGTAGGTATTTTTGGAGAAATAAGCTTTTGCGGCGAAATTGGCTAAAAAAGTGATTATTGCGCTCGTGGGAGAAAATTACTATACGGACTCTCACTTTGGATAAGGGGAGGTCATCTTCTTCATTTGAAATTTGAATTTTGGAGGGAAAATAAGAACAAAATTAGGGTTGAAGAATTGAAGGTGTTCTAGGGAGATTCAATGGCTGAAATCAAATGGGTTTGTTCCTCTCGGCTAAACAGGGATGGTAATGGTCTTATTTTTGCCCAGAATTGGCTAGACAATCCGCAGGAGATGAATCAAGTTTTATAGTTTTTGGCGGGAAAAATATGCATGCAACTGGCAGAGTTGGGGATTGAATTCGATCGATTTCCAGAGTGATTCAATGGCTGAAATTGATTGGGTTTACTCCTTAGGCCTAAACAGGCCTGGTGAAGTCTTTTGTTTGAACCCAAATTGGCTAGAATAGCCGGAAAAAGAAATAGAAGTCAGGTTTTGCACGGGTCTCTGTATGACTTATTTTTGGAATTCTAGGAAGACTAAAGGCAAGAAACTCTTCCCAAAGATACATATCTATCTAAGGAAGAGTTTGAGATAAGTTGGAAAGCTCAGAAACGCGTGAAACAATTTTGGGAAGAGATTATTTCCGTAACTGCCAAGAAAAGAAAAGAACAGATTTCGAGAAGTTTTGGGGAGATTAAATCGCTCTGTTGGCTATATATAAGTTGTTGGGAGTTCATAGAAGGGAGTCGAGACTTTGGGGGACCGAGCTGAGGGCTTGGTGAAGCTGCAGAGGTGAAAATCAAGAGTTGCAGAGAAGACGTTTCTGCTGCTGAAGAACAACGTCGTAGAACACTTCGCAACTTAGCAAGAAACTGTTACCTTATCTTTCAAATCCAATACCTTTGTAACAGCTTTGCAACAACTATTCCTGTTAGAATTTATTTGTAAGGGCAGCTTCCGTAACAGTGGATTCTGTAACAATTATATCTGTTACAGATTCACTTCTTCAATAAAAACACCTATTTGAGCCATGATTAAATATTTTGAGCGTGTTTTTGACATGAGGAGCTAAACCCCAACACTGGGATGATGGAGGAAGCCTTATTTCACAATCACTTGGTAACTATAATTGATTCTTTATGACTTTTGCACTTGTTTTAATCGATTTATGATTTTTCTTGATTAGTTGTGATTTTGTTTGATGTCTCATGCTGGGTTTTAGAAACTTTTGATGCGTCATGTTTGTGATTTACATCTAATGCTTTATAAAATTTACTTTTGGCAAAGAAAAGAGTCAACAAAAGAGCTAGAATTGTTATGAGTCATCATATGAACCAATTGAATGTGATTAGTGGTGAAATTCTAAGTCTCATACCTCTCGACATTCGTGACAACCTTGTGAATATAGTTTTAGTATTTTTATTCTTAGTTCTTAAATCAAACCTTTACACAATCCGAGTTGAACGAACTTTACTACCACTTTCAAAACTACATCAATCGGCAGTTGTGATGATGACTTGATGGTGCTATTGTTGTCAATGCTTCTCGATGGTGAAGATGGCAGTAATGTCGGGAATGATGAGAACGAGCCTCTCATTGGTTTGCTGGAGTTGCAAGAACAAGCCATGGATGATGGAGCTCGGTTGATGATCATGGCAAGGAAGATAGTTGGTTGCAGTCGAGCTTGGTTTGCTGGCATGAAAGAGAAGAAACATGATGTCACTGGTGGGACCCGTCTGAAGAAGTTAGCAGAACATGTCCCTTGTGGTGCAAATTTGATATAGCAAGTATACATGGATTTTGATGTACCATCATCATCCAAGGAGTGATCTTTATACACGCGGGTCCCGGTTAAAGCTGCAGCCAATCATAATCCGCAGTTACTGAGTTAAACTACTTCATGCTACACTGAAATGATATTAATTATTCCTTTCAACAAATTGTGATTTGGGAAGGCAATAAACTCTGTCACTGACTCGTACAGTTATCAATTACGGGGTTTCCGCGCAGAAGGTGGCACAGGAGGCTAGGATTTTCAATCCTTTCCCGCTACGGGTTTTGCGGAATGAGCAGAGGTATGGGAGGCTATAAAAAGGGACGAAGAACAACTTCAATTACCACCTCTTATTTTGGATTAATTTCCAAGGAGGAGAAACACTTAATCCTTTACCATTGTAGCGAGAAACAGAGAGACCTCGTGGCTTTTGTCGCGAGCTTCTGTTTTTAGTTTCATTTTAATTCCTTCTTCTCTATTTATTTGCTAGTACTTTTTAATTATGAGTATCTAATCTTTTAATTGGTTAGGGATGATTTCAAAGTCCTAAACAATGAAGCATTATTTTCTTTAACCACGTTTATTTCGAGTTTTATTTTATTATTGATTATCTTTATTATTTTTAGTGTCTAAGAATATTGAGGGGTTATTTAAAATGATCAATTAAATTAACCAATCAATATTTCTTCTACTAGTTTAGAGTTGTGTGATACATGTAATTTTCACATCAATTCTTTACACAGTAGTAAATCGCAAGAGCTGGCAGAGGGATTTTGTTAAGCAATTGTGTGTAAAGATAACATTAGCAAGTAGACCGAGCCTATGCGTCTGATGCTGGGATCAACCTGATTCATAGAGTGTAAAGCATTCAACTAACTTACACCTTGAGAGCTTATTCTTGGTGGGTTGGTTGGATAAAAGCTGGTAGTCGAGCGCTTCTGTATCCAGTGACAGTAGGAATCCGGGGGATAACAGAGCTTATTGCTATTCTACGGTTGGTAACAATATAAATTTAATACGAGATAAACTTCTATTTAATTAATCTTCGGTTCAGTGACGGCGAATGATTCCCTAATCATCTTTCTCTTTATTAATTTAAACCAATATTTATTATTTTCGTTTTATAAGTTACTGTTATTAAAATCTAAAAAACACCCTTGTTTATGGGTGAAAACTATTTTTGCTGGTTTTGGTAATTGGGGCGTGTGGATGAGAAATGAATCTAATCCCTAAACAAATGCACTGCACGGGAGTGCTTTTGATTCGAGAGATCAATCTGTACAATTCTGGCCTAAACCAAGAAATGTCCGTTCCAGACTTGCTTCGGTCACAAAGTGAAGGAGATGGGGTTGATCTTAGGGAGGGAAGCGAAGAAGGTGTTGAGATTGTGGAGGTGTTGGCTGTTTATGACTTGTATCAGAATACCGAACTGGCTTGCAATAATGTAAGCAATCAGCTCTATATGTTTGAATACGTTGTATCAACACTTGGTTTCTGTCTTGTCTGTGTTGGAAATAGGGAGGAGAACCTATTTATACAAGTCATTGAGCCTAACCTACGTCTCTCGTGGGAAGTGGAGGAGGTGGAGTGATGGAGTAGTGGAGTCGTGTTAGTGATTGTCACGCGATCAGGTATCCCACTTCTCCCATCATCACTAACCGTCCATGTCTTTCTGACACGTTCTTATGATAGCGCGTTGCATGTTGCACGTTGTAAACCTCCATACCAATACCCCAGTATGTATCCCCCAGTTTGTGACATGCTTGATGTCTCGATTGTGTGGATCGTGGGATCCACAGAAGGTAGCATACGGTGCTAGGTTAAATAACTAAGTTATTTAGGAATTCGATAATCATGAAATATCGTGTGTACTCTATACATGTAATACATCGAATATAATCAATGTGTATGAAGCATCGTTGTTTTAAGGCTTAACAGAGTAAGTCGCGGATTAAGCGTCTTAAAACAGATGCATGCTTATCTATCTTCGAATGATAGTTTGGAGTTTGCACAGGAAAGCCCTCCCTTGGACGATCCCATGATGTGGTAGAGTGACGGATGATAATCACCACGACACCTTATTGGCCATTTAGCTCCTAGCCTGGGATGCCTAACCAAGCTGGTAGAGTTGGACGGATAAGATGATATATGACGCTCATCTGCGACCGTTGATGAAGTTTTAGGGTTTTGAAAAGGTGCGCAAGCATCACTCTTCATCTTGGTCGAAACCAAGCAGGGGAGGTGTTTTTGACAGGACCGACCGGGCAGGCGTGTAGACGGCTTGCCGGTGTGCATGTCCATACCTCACTGCCCCATGAAGATGCGATCTATGCCACTTCCGTTTACCGGTAAAGAGGAGTGGCTGAGATCGATTTGCGGCAGGAATCCTGTGCCGCAAAGGATTTCCAAAGGGGCGTGGCATGCCACCTTCAGGGCGCACGAATCGAGGCGTCTGGTCCTGCCTTGCTCTGGTCGGTCGGACATAGAGGTAGACGGGCCCACTGTGATCATGTAGATACTCTCTGGACCTCCTTAGTCTATTCCTGCACCGTTCATCCAGGCTGGTGAAGATGGACGCTCGTGATCGATTTACGACACATCTAATATGCCGCAAACCCTAATTAGGGTTTTATGTTGGTCGCGCGCATGCTACTTTGGCCGGAAGAGTTTGCATGCTATGCTCTTCGTTTGGATTGGCCGACCACGTGGGACCCACATTGGGACGATGGTGAACATGGTGATACCTGACTGACGGTCATAGGCCTGATCTGAGCCATCCAAACATGCTGGTGAAGTTCGATGGTTGTGATCAATTTGATACCCTTAGTGGAATTTCATGCGACCCTTTAAGCCTCACGACGGCCCAACTTCAGGCAACCGCACGTCATTCCGTGGCTAGGTCATAGGAGGATCGATTATGCAGGTAGGAAGGGGGCCCGCCAGTGTACACCACGGTACTTGTCCGACCGGACTTGGAACAATATATGCCGGCGAAGTTGGACGGTGGTGACTGTTTTTAAGTCTGCCTTGGTCGACCCTTGTCGCGCGATCCTTTTGCTCCACACCATCCTGGACATCCAACTCTGGGATGGCGTTTGGTGGCTATTTGAAGGGCGTGGTATGTATTCGACCGACCAGGGCAAAAACGGGCCCGCTGGAGGTCATTGTGGTGATAGCCTGCTCCTACTGAGGATCGTCTAGGATATCGAATCATGCGGCCAACCTGCGTGGTCATGATTATTTCTGATACTGGCACGGGCAGTCCAGATTATACTCAATCGGGCTAGTATAACACACCGAGAGGAATGCTCAATCGGGCTAGTATAACACACCGAGAGACTTTATTCAATCGGGCAAGTATAACACACCGAGAGATAGACGTACGGGCATTTCGTGCATGCCTCACTATTGACACTCAGAGATTCGTGTTACTCTGTTAGGAGCAACACTCAGTCGTCATGCCGCACCAGTAATGAGGGTTCCCGGGAACAACACATGAAATACAAGGCTAATAAGGCATTAAT
Organism: Papaver somniferum; assembly: GCF_003573695.1. Classification (NCBI taxonomy): domain Eukaryota; kingdom Viridiplantae; phylum Streptophyta; class Magnoliopsida; order Ranunculales; family Papaveraceae; genus Papaver; species Papaver somniferum. Next base: position 46,191,236 of record NC_039366.1, read on the forward strand.
TAATAATGCTATATATCCACAGAAAATCAGGATTGTTGCTACATGCTCTGTTCTGGGTGTATCTAATTCACAGGGATTGTTAATGCTCCATTCTAGGTGAATTAATAAAGTGAAGAAGTATTCATCACTCAAATGGCTTTATCCTTTACAGGATGTCAGCCTATTAAAATTCGGATTTTACAATTTTAGCCTTAAACAAAAGTCCACCATCAACATTAAGTCTCCTGCCTTGCACACAATGGTTACATCATTGTGGGGTAGGCATGAGATGGTGACAGTATGCACGTAAGAAGACAAGATAAATGAAGTTTACCTGGAGGAGTTCTGACCAGCCCTGCAATCATCCATTTGGGTGTGCTGGGTGTGACCACGACCTTGGTGGGACCGGTTTCCTCCTTCGGGTATTTGAGCCAAGAAGGGAATAGAACTTGTATGCTCCTCTTCCCACAGGACGAATGTGGACCCTACCATGTATATGCTTCGACCAAACGTCACTCTGTTGCACCTATTTGATAGGCATGCGGGCCCGCCTACTTCGCTCAACTGTGGGACTCATCATGCGCCTGCTTGATCGAACGTAGGCTTGTTGTGCCTGCTTCGGTTAGACGTGGGTCCACTGCGTGCCTGCTTCGGTCGAACGTGGGACCCGATGCGAGCATGCTTTCTTCGAACATGGGCAGCTGTGCATGCTTCGATCAAACACGGGTCCACCGTGTACATGTTTCAAACGTTGCCCGTACGGTTGATATGCTTGCTCGAGTATCATCCTTGCTACTGTTGATGGTGGATTTTCATTTGAGGCTAAAATTGTAAAAGCCAAAATTACGCGCTGACATCCTGCAAAGGATAAAGCCACTAATAAAATGATGAATGCTTCTTCACTTCGCTAATTCATCCAGGTTGGAGCATGTAGCAACAATCTCTTATGCCCTGTGAATTTATAGCGTTATCAATTAATACATGAATAGCCTTGTATTTCCTGTTCCGCTGAATTCTCATTATTAGTGCGGCATGACGACTGAGTGTTGCTCTCAGCAGAGTAACATTAATCTCCAAACGTTGATAATGAGGTATGCACGAAATACTCGTACATGCTACATATCTTGGTGTGTTATATTAGACCGATTAAACATATTTGAATCTGGATTGTCCATATCAGTCTCAGAAACAATCACGGCCACACAAGTCAGCCGCACGATTTAACCAGCCTAGACGACCCTCAGCAAGAGCAGGCTACTACATTAATGACCACCAGCAGGCCCACTTATGCCCTGGTCAGTCGAATACCTACCATGCCTCCCAAACTACCACCGAACACCAGCCTGAAGTTAGATGTCCAGACTGGTATGGAGAAGCTTCGGGGAATCGTACAAACAAAGGCCGCCTGTGGAAGTCTCAAGTTCATCACATCCGTCCAATTTCACCGGCGTGGTTGGACGGCGTGGATCAGCCCAAAGCCGGTCGAACAAGCGTCGTGGTGTACACCGGCGGATCTTCTTCCTACCTGCATGACTGACTCTTCCTTAACCTGACCAGATTGTAATATACATTTGTCCTAAGTTGTGTCAGGGTGAAGAATTGAGGGTCGCAGGAAATTCCACTAAAGGTCCTAAATTGATCACGACCATCCAATTTCACCGGCATGATTGGATGGCTTAGATCAGACCCATAGCCACCAGGCAGGTATTGGCGCGTTCACCACCGGCCCAACGTGGGCCCTACATGGTCGGCCTCCCCAAAACAGAAGCGTGGCTTGCCAATTCGTCCAGCCAAAGCAGCGTGGACATGAAACCCAATTACGGTTTGCGGCACATCACATGTGTCGCAAATCAGTCTCAACCATCCATCTTCGCAGGCATAGATGGAGGGTGTAGATGTAGATTCAAAGGTCCCAGAGCATGTCAACACAATCACCGTGGGCCCGCCTACATACATGACTAATCGGTCAAGACCAACTATGATTGGTCGTCTCGATTTGTGCTCCCAAACTAGGCATTGCCACGCGTTTTTAACTGCAAATCGATCTCGACCGCTCAACTTTGCCGGACAAATTGAGTGGCTTAGATCACATCTTCACAGGACAGTAAGGTAAGGACATGTACACTGGCCTGTCGACTGCACGCCTGACTGATCGGCCAAGATCGACCATGGTTGGTCGTCTCGAAACGCGCGTCCGAAGTAGGCACGACGTGCGGTCTTCAATTCCTGTGCGGCATGGGATTTCTGTCGCAAATCAATCTCAGCCGCTCCTCTTTGCCAGACAAATTGAGTGGCTTAGATCGCATCTCCATGGGACAGTGAGGTACAGACACCTACACCAGCATGCCGTCTACACGCATGCCCAATCGGCCCTGCCAAAAACGTGTCCCATGCTTGGATTCGACCAAGCTAAAGGTTGGTGTTCGAGCACCTCCTAAACCCTAATCTGTTGGTTGTAGATGTGGGTCGCAATCCATCTCGTCCGTCCAACTTCACCAGCTTGGACGGACATCCTAAGACAGGAGTTAGGCGACCAATGAGGCATCACCATGATCACCGTCCACCACTCTTCCACACAAAGTGATCGGCCAAGTCATGACTTACCTGTACAGCCTCCAAACGATCACTCGAAGATGGCTGGACGTGATGCTATTTTAACATGCTTAATCCGCGACTTACTCCGTTAAGCCTTAAAACAACGATGCTTCACACATGCTAAATATATTCGATGCATTACCTGCATAAAATACACACGATAATTCACAAGTATCGACTTCCTAAATAACTTAGTTATTTAATCTAGCATCACATTCTACCTTTTGTGGGTCCCACGATCCACACATTCGAGACATCAAACATGTCACAAATGGGGGATACTTACTAGGGTATCGGTCTGGCGGTTTACAGCGTGCAGCGCACAACGCGCCATCACAAGAACGTGTCAAGAAGACATGGACGGTTAGTGATGATGGGAGAAGTTGTCAAGACTGATCGTGTGACGCTAACACACGCAACTCCACTACTCCATCACTCCACTTTCTCCACTTCCCGTGAGAGATGTGGGTTAGGCTCAATGACTTGTATAAATAGGTTCTCCTCCCTATTTCCAGAACAAGACAATAGAAACCAAGTGTTGATACAACCGTATCCAAACACCAGAACTGATAGCTTACATTCTGCAAGCCAGTTCAGCTTTCTGATACAAGTCATACACGGCCAACACCTCCACAATCTCAACACCTTCTTCGTTTTCCTCCCTAAGATCAACCCCATCTCCTCCACTTTGTGACCGAAGCAAGTCTGGAACGACCATTTCTTGGTTTAGGCCAGAGTTGTACAGATTTATTTCTCGAATCACAAGCACTCATGTGCAGTGCATTTGCTTAAGGTTTAGATTCATTTCTCATCCACACACCCCAAATTACCAAAACAAGCAGAAATAGTTTTTACCCATAAACAATTGGCGACCACAGTGGGAGATTAATCTCTCGGTTGCAAAATTGAATTCTCAATATTCATTCCAACCTTCTCAATTTTGGGGATAGATCTTGGTTCCGATTCAATCATTAACCTATTTCATCTTCGGTTTTCATCTCGGTTTTCATCTCACGATGTATCTTCACCCGCTAGATTCTTCAGAAACCATAAATGATTCAGATATCGTGGGAAGTGTGGCTAGAATGTTGGAGGATATCCTGGCAAATCAAGCTGGTATCGCTAGAAGGCAGATCGAAACCTTCCGCCTTTTGAATGATATAGCAGCTCAATTACAAGAAATATCGGCAAGCATTTACCCAGACAATGCAAGAAATGCTGAATCCTTATCTAAAAGTCATGCCTTTACCAGTGGAGATACAGAGAGAGCGCGCAGCCACAAGGGACTCAAGAAAGACGAACAACATGGTCCAGCTGACGACAGAGACTCGAGAAAACTCCATAGAAGAAAAGACTTGTCCGGGATGCCACAACGTCTGCCGGATAAAGAAAAGGAGCATGTAGCTTACGGAGCCTTGCTGGAAGATTTGTATCTCAAGACTCTTGCCGAAGCTTAGAAGACTGCCCAATCCATAGCGACCTTTCAACCAAATGAAGAAATGCTCGAGGAAGGAGAGATCAATCAAGGAACACGTGAGTACAAAGGATGGGAGCGTTCAATTCATTCACTCAGCAGTGATGTTACGACGCCTTCCGCATTCCGTCACCCGGTCAAGCGATCCGCGGATATGATGACACACACTGGTCTTCCAACTCCGTCTCCGAAGCGTGCTTCACATCAAAGCCACATAGAGATGTCACGACGTCCACTAGCGCAAGAACAGCTAGACTCAAGGTACCTGCATTTCCCGTTCCCAATGAAAAAGATTTTGGAGATGTTGGAGGCGTGGGTACGAAACGGAGAGGTGGAACTGCCTCCTATATGGCGTCCACCGACCGATCAAGAAATAATGGATCCGAGATATTTTCATTATCACCGGTTCCTTCACCACCCTACCAGTGAATGCAACGCCTTGAAACGCATTGTTCAGAAGAATCTTAATTCAGGAGAATAGCTTTCCCTCTCTGAAAATTAGTGTGGACGATTTCCTTGGAGAGGTTGCTCGGGAAGATTCAGTTTCGTGCAAATGAGGCTCCAAAGAGCAAGTAAGTTCTATCAAACAATTTTACGACAAAGATAGTTTTAGAATTTACTGGGGACTTGACATCCCACACACAGAGAAAGAGATTCGATGATCAAACATCATGTTTGTTTTCTTTTCACACGATGTTTACAATTTCATGTGACATGTATAATCATTCGTAACCAAGATGCATATTCTATTTAGAATAATCTCTTTCAGAAAATCAATTGTTCACAAAACTATATCAAAAACCAATTCAAAATTCAACCACCTATTAGTTCAAAACCTGAAATCAAATTGTGAAAGGAAATCCTCACAATCACTCAAAAGCATCTAAAGAAAGAACACAAGTAGGAGGCACGAATCCTTCAAGGAAAGTCCTTCAGCAGCAACTCATCCTTCTGAGCAAGAGTAGCTTTAATCCTTTGGAGTGCGGACTCTTTCAACTTCAACTCCTTAGACAACTTTTCAACCTCTTCTTCCTGGCGAGAAATACAGTCTGCAGAAGGAGCTTCGTCTTGCAATTTCTGAAGCTCCTGGATTTCATAGAACCCTTTGAAGAACCAAGGAGCGTTGAAGTCGTACTGCACAAACACGTCCCGATGGCACTTCCAGTCTTCAATCACCTCCTCAGAAAAACTGTGACCGGTCGTGACGCTCATCCCGTGAATGGAGAATAAAGCTTCTTGGACGCGATTGACCAATGCAAGGCGACTTTTGAGCTTCGTAGTGGTAGCAATGTGGCCGTGCTTCTTCCATATCACCGTGTATAACTCCTCGAACTGATCCGGCACGCTGAATCCCCCAACCAACACATGACCTGCATGAGGGGTATCAAAGGGAGGATCGAAGATAGCCCCAGGAACAACAGGTTGCCTTGCCAATACTTCATCAGGAACCTTGTCAGCTGCAAGAGGCCTTTCAGAAGAAGTCACCATGACTTCCTTATCAATGGGAACCTGCTCAGGAAGATCTTTAAGGGGAGCCGCCTCAGCATTAGAAGATGTTGCCTCTCCTGCATTCCTCCGGATGTCCACTTCACTCTGAATGCTGATTTCCGTCACGACCTCATCTACAAGCTCACTAAGGTTACCACTTGGGGAGGCATTCCGTTCAGTCGAGATTGCACCATCTTTGTCATTATCTTGAAGAGGATCAGTATCACCTCCTTAAAAGCATCACCATACTTCTCATGAAGACCAGCATCGCCAGACTTCTCATGTAGACCAGTATCGCCAGACCTCTCGTTATGACTACGAGCCAGTCTTGCGAAAGCATTTTTTTTCGAGATTCCCTGATCGCCAACAAAGGATTACCTTTAGTGAAATTTGCTCAGAAAGAAGGAAACCAAGGGATCAAACAGAAAGAAATTTAAAATACCTGCATATTGGAGGAATTGAGGATCATCGAACCACATGCCTGCTTCTTAGACCTCACTCCTGCTTGGGGACTGCAGTCGTCAGCTCTGGTTCGTTTACCTGGGAGTGGTTTCAACCGAAAATGCTCCTTCAAAACGTCAGAAGATGGTTCGCCGCGTGAATCTGTCACAACCTCCTCCGAGAATTTCTGAAAGGTTAATAATTGCTCCCTCCAAAATTCCTTATACCTGTCGGTTACCGCTGGTTTTCTTCCGATAGGCCAGAAAGGAAGACTCTGCACTGACGAAAATGTGTCAGCATTAAGAATGTCCGGGAAAAGTTCTTTTGGAGCCCTCAACGGACGAAGAAATAGAACACCCTAGTCAAATCCCATTTTCCGAGCAGCCCTGTCAATATTGTATGGATTCACAGTAAATTCTTCGTCAAATAAAGACGAGACATATCCCGGAGTGCAGCTTCGCAAGTAAATGAGTTCTCCTAGACTTGCGGTTTCAGCATCAGTACGCAACACGACATCAGGAACAGTAGCAAAAGTCTTTGGCTGAACAATGGAAGGGTGGACCGTCCCCCATGGACGAAAATATATGGAGGACACATTGTCAAAGATATCCACGAGCTTCACACCGGTTTTAGGACGTCTCTTCTGCCAACAGAGTATTCTCGAACCACCATGCAAACTGCTGAGTGAAGTTGCGGGAACAGGAGCATAGATTTTGAAATGTTCCCATAAAAACGCCTGAAAAAAAGCAATGTGGATATGCGACTCCACCTTCTTATACCCATTGGGAGCATGCATGTCCGTCGCTAAGGCATCCAGATGAGAATACAGTGATCCAAGAAACAAGGCACCTAGGGGAAGGAACTCAGCTTTTGCCAGCCTTATAGCAAACATAACAAGGTTGCCTATTATGGTCTTTCTTCCAGAACCGTCGTCGAATATGTCTCTGGATAACCACAAAGACAGGAATGCAATCACGCTGAGCTCGTCTTCCAACTCCTGACCGGGTTTCGGGTCTGCAGAAGACCACTCCGGCACCCACCAAGTGTAAAAGCATTTCGTATCTTTCTTCTCCTTCTCCAGATCATCGAATTCTTCCGGCTTTCAAAGTATAGCATTATAATCACGACGTTTTGCATCAGAAAGTTTATAGAAGAAGCTTCCAGCGACAAGCAGGTTCATCAATGCAGCTACGCTTTCCAGAGTAATGGTCATCTCTCCCCATCTACATATGGCTGTAATGAGTAGAGGACGCCACCGAAAAATGAAAGTGATCAAGCCTGCAGCATCTTTCTTAACTTGAAGAGTGGCAGATGCCATGACCGCATCAAGGATTTGCGCTTTGATCAAATTAGCCTTAATACTCTTATTATTCAGCATGCGTCTCATCCATCCTTCATAAGGACCCAGCGGGGTATGACAAATCTTGAAGTCAATAGGTGAAGGTGGATACTAATTTCTCCGAAGACAGAATCTCATCACTAGTGCTGAAGAAGAGGATGGATCAGCTTCCATATTTTCTGAACCAGAGAGCAGGACTATCTTGTGAGAAGGATGTTTTCTAATATTCGGAAAAGACACGGTGAACAACTCATCATCTATGTTTGGCATATCTTTGAAGCTGTCAACACTCCTTGACTTGGCATCAGCATTATCCCCAGAAGACATCTTAACATGAGCCCTTTTGTTCATTCTACAATAAAAAGCAGGGGAGTCGGTACTTGCATGAAAACGCATGGGATGTGTAGTCACACACGACAGAACACACATTCACGTTGGAGTACACAAGGCTGGGACAATCATACAAGCAAGGATGGTACTGGGTCCAAACAAGGTTGGTATTGAGCCACGTCAGCAAACGAGGCCGGTGTTGGTAAGTCCACGAAGCCGGTCGAGATTACGGGGCTAATATCCCCAAGCAAGATTGATATCACGTCAGTCAAACAGGTATTGGGCCACGCAAGCAAGACTAATATCATGACAATAGGCTGGTGTTGGGTCACGTCAAGCCGGTATTGATCATCAAAGTCACAAGTCTGGTGTTGGGTCACGTCAAGCCGGTACAAGACCGATCAAGGTCACAATTCTGGTATTGTTCCACGTCAGCAAGCAAGACCGGTCGAGGTCACGAAACTGGTATAGGGTCGATGTTCAATCAGGCGTACATAGTGGGACTCACGTTTAACCGAGCATATATGGTGAGGCCCGCATTCATTCGCACGTATTATAACACGGTTTTCTTTATTCATGGGAGTCGTGTCTACGAAATTCAAGCCAAGGGTTTTTCAAGCTATAACCTAAAAGCTAGGTTTTGCTTGCAACAATGAAAAGAAAAAAAAACGTGAGAACAAGGTAGAACCGAAGAAGTACCTACCTTGTACGTGTGCTGTGGCAGCGGAAAAGTCCGACGACGGCAGCAACTCGGGCAGCAGCAACGACGGCAACGTCAACGGGAGCGGCGGTAGGAGTCACGGACGGGAGCTGCCAAACAAAAAAAATGCGTGAAAGAAAGAAAAAGGGGTCGGTCCCTTTTATAAGCAAACAATTGGAAGAATCCCAATAGAACAAGGATTCCTCTTTTGATTGGATTCCTCTTTTGATTCAGACGCCCAAGGAAGGAAACCGGACCCACCCAAAAATTCCATACTTGCACGGCACGATCACATGGAAAATTGCTAGCGGTCGGTCAAAGTCCTTCCGGGTAAGCTTCCTTTATCTTGTCTTTCTCACATAGGTATGTCACCATCTCATGTCTACCCCACAATAGTGTAACCATTATATGCTAGGCACGGGACTTAATGTTGATGGTGGATTTTCATTTGAGGCTAAAATTGTAAAAGCCAAAATTACGCGCTGACATCCTGCAAAGGATAAAGCCACTAATAAAATGATGAATACTTCTTCACTTCGCTAATTCATCCAGGTTGGAGCATGTAGCAACAATCTCTTATACCCTGTGAATTTATAGCGTTATCAATTAATACATGACTAGCCTTGTATTTCCTGTTCCGCTGAACTCTCATTATTAGTGTGGCATAACAACTGAGTGCTTCTCTCAGCAGAGTAACATGAATCTCCAAACGTTGATAATGAGGTATGCACGAAATACTCATACAGGCTACATCTCTCGGTGTGTTAAACTAGCCCGATTAAATATATTTGAATCTGGACTGTCCATATCAGTCTCAGAAACAATCACGGCCACACAAGGCGGCCGCATGATTTAACCAGCCTAGACGATCCTCAACAGGAGCAGGCTACTACATTAATGACCACCAGCAGGCCCACTTATGCCCTGGTCGGTCGAATACCTACCATGCCTCCCAAACTACCACCGAACATCATCCTGAAGTTGGATGTCCAGACTGGTATGGAGCATCTTGGAGGAATCGTACAAACAAAGGCCGCCTATGGCAGTCTCAAGTTCATCACGTCCGTCCAATTTCACCGGCGTGGTTGGACGGCGTGGATCAGCCCAAAGCCGGTCGAACAAGCGCCTGGTGTACACTGACGGACCTTCTTCCTACCTGCATGACTGACTCTTCCGTAACCTGACCCGATTGCAATATACGTTTGTCCGAAGTTGTGTCAGCGTGAATAATTGAAGGTCACAAGAAATTCCACTAAAGGTCCCAAATTGATCACGACCATCCAATTTTACCGGCATGATTGGATGGCTTAGATCGGACCCATAGCCACCAGGCAGGTATTGGCGCGTTCACCACCGGCCCAACGTGGGCCCTACATGGTCGTCCTCCATAAAAGAGAAGTGTGGCTTGCCAATTCGTCCGGCCAAAGCAGCGTGGACGTGAAACCCTAATAAGGGGTTGCATCACATCACATGTGTCGCAAATCAGTCTCAACCATCCATCTTCGCATGCATAGATGGAGGGTGTAGATGTAGATTCAAAGGGCCCAGAGCATGTCAACACAATCATCGTGGGCCTGCCTACATACATGACTAATCGGTCAAGACCAACTATGGTTGGTCGTCTCGATTCGTGCGCCCAAACTAGGCATGGCCACGCGTTTTCAACTGTAAATCGATCTCGACCACTCAACTTTGCCGGAAAAATTGAGTGGCTTAGATCACATCTTCACGGGACAGTATGGTACGGACGTGTACACTGGCCTGCCGACTGCACGCCTGACTGATCGTCCAAGACCGACCATGGTTGGTCGTCTCGAAACGCGCGCACGAAGTAGGCACGACGTGCGGTCTTCAATTCCTTTGCGGAATGGGATTTCTGTCGCAAATCAATCTCAGCCGCTCCTCTTTGCCAGAAAAATTGAGTGGATTAGATCGCATCTCCATGGGACAGTGAGTTACATACACCTACACCAGCATGCCTTCTACACGCATGCCCAATCGGCCCTGCCAAAAACGTGTCCCATGCTTGGAGTCGACCAAGCTAAATGTTGGTGTTCGAGAACCTCCTAAACCCTAATCCGACGGTCGCAGATGTGGGTCGCAAGCCATCTCGTCCGTCCAACTTCACCAGCTTGGACGGACAGCCTAAGACAGGAGTTAGGCGACCAGTAAGGCATCATCACGATCACCGTCCACCACTCTTCCACAGAAAGTGATCCGCCAAGTCAGGACTTACTTGTACAACCTCCAAACGATCACTCGAAGATGGTTGGACGTGATGCTATTTTAAGATGCTTAATCCGCGACTTACTCCGTTAAGCCTTAAAACAGCGACGCTGCATACATGCTGAATATATTATATGGATTACGTGCATAAAATACACACGATACTTCACAAGTATCGACTTCCTAAATAACTTAGTTATTTAATCTAGCATGACATGCTACCTTTTGTGGGTCCCACGATCCACACATTCGAGACATCAAACATGTCACAAACTGGGGGATACTTACTGGGATATTAGTCTGGCGATTTACAGCGTGCAGCGCATAACGCGCCATCACAAGAACGTTTCAAGAAGACATGGACGGTTAGTGATGATGGGATAAGTGGGCAAGACTGATCGTGTGACACTAACACACGCAACTCCACTACTCCACTTTCTCCACTTCCCATGAGAGACGTGGGTTAGGCTCAATGACTTGTATAAATAGGTTCTCCTCCCTATTTCCAGAACAAGACAACAGAAACCAGGTGTTGATACAACCGTATCCAAACACCAGAACTGATAGCTTACATTCTTCAAGCCAGCTCAGCTTTCTGATACAAGTCATACACATCCAACTCCTCCACAATCTCAACACCTTCTTCGTTTCCCTCCCTAAGATCAACCCCATCTCCTTCACTTTGTGACCGAAGCAAGTTTGGAACGACCATTTCTTGGTTTAGACCGGAGTTGTACAGATTGATTTCTTGAATCACAAGCACTCCCATGCAGTGCATTTGTTTAGGGTTTAGATTCATTTCTCATCCACACACCCCAAATTACCAAAACTAGCAGAAATAGTTTTCACCCATAAACAACTACTTCGACCAAACACCGACCCTGTTATCTTGACCAAACACCGGCCTTGCTGCCTGCTTCGCTCGAACGTGGGACCCACTGCGTGCTTGCTTTGCTCAAAAATGAACCTTGTGTGCTCAAATATGAATGTGGGTCCTACAGAGAGCGTTGAAGCAGCTTCTGGAGCGAGCAGGTCTGGAGAGCGTTGAAGCAGCTTCTGGAGCGTACGTCTAAGCGGGTCCCGGAAAGAGCGTTGAAGTGTTGAAGCGACTTCTTCTGGATAGAGAGATGAAACGCCTTCTTCTGGAGAGAGCTGAAACGCTTTCTTCTGGAGAGAGAGCATTGAAGCGGCATCTGATGGAGGGAACGTTGAAGTGGCTTCTGCTGGAGAGAGTGTTGAAGCGGCTTCTTCTTCAGTTTGGTTTCCCCTTGAGTATTACATGATTCTTGATTGACCATTTCTCTTGTGTTGAAGAAGTTCTTGACTGACGGCGAAGGAATTTTATGCTGAGCCTCAGTCCCCAAGCGTGGTCTACGTGGCTCTATCTTGTATGCCCGATGGGTCTACCATAATAAAGGTATCGCCATCCAACCTTCGTACTAGTAATCATATTACTTCTCCATGGGTAAAAATATGCAGAAGTTTAGATTAACTTTTGTACGTAGTGGTCTTTGATATGGTGAAGCTCTGGATGGTATCAATCGGCGAGCAACAACGGTTCTTGGCAGCAGCTGTGATCATAAGAGACCGGCAGGGAGAGGCGTGGTGGCAACTTGCACGAACGTGGCACCCTTCATACAATGGTAGAGATCGTCTCGTTATTAAAGGGAGAAGCAGGAACCGATGGATTTCTTGATGTTTCTTCATGGAATAGAGAAGAGGGAGACAGTCCCCTTCCCACGAGTATCCACTGAGCTTTCGACTTGATAGATGTTGTCACCCTAATTTCATGAGGTCGTCTTTACGTCTGCTCACTTTAGTATATCCTCGTCTTTGGACATCTTGAAATCATAGTGATAGCGTGCTTGCATCTCTCTAAATTCACCATCTTTGAGATGGGCAGTGCTAAGTAGTCTCCAGTCATACTCCTTTGCCATTATCATCTTTGGATCGTGTCTTTGAGGAGTAGGGAAGTTCCTTCATGCGAATGACTTAACTAATAGGTTCTGCAAATATGATGAAGCTCTTGACATGGAGGATCTGTATGTACCTCTCAAGTCCCAGGTGTAATCTCCTTTGGTAACGCAACTACTTCTTCTGCGGGAGACAAATTCTGAAAGCGTCTCTCATTGATGTAGTTACCGTCGATCCAGATATGGAATATCTTGGACGTTGTTTCATCATTGTGGCAGTCGATCATGTGGTGCTAGAGTTACAGTTGGAAATTTTGGACGCGCAGGATGTTGTATCTCGGTGGCTTTCCTTTTGCTGGTTCTTTCTAGCAGGGCAGATGCTGTTGTAGATGAGCGTTCAACAGCTTCACGTAGTCCAGAGGATGACCAAAAGCTCAGATTCTCCAACATAGCACGATAGACATGCACCATTGCCTAATAGAGTAAATTCGCCCGGATCTTTCTCGACATGACGCGCGGACATCGTTATCTTCTTGAGGCTGCTTCCCTTGAGGTATCGGGCTCCAGTGGAAGATTGCCGTCATAGAGCGTTGATACGTTGCACCGGCATTCTTTAAACCAAATGGCATTACAGTGTAATAAAAATTTCCGAGAGGAGTTTGAAAAGCTGTCTTACTTGCGTCATGCTCGTACATCCTTATCTGATTGTACTCGCTATATCCATCCATGAAGAAGAACATGTCGTGTCCGTTGATGGAGTCTACTAACATTCCAATGTTAGGTAGAGGAAAATCGTCTTTGGGGAAGCATTTGTTCAAGTCTCTGAAATCCACGCAGCACCCGATCTGTCAATTTTTCTTTTCTGGTCACGGATTTCCACAAAAGTTCGTTCCCTCTTAGCGTGAGCGTGGGTTGCGGCTTCACCGGATGAAGAAGAACGCCTTGTCATCAAAGATGCATCGTGGGGCTTAGCCCTCAATGATGCGAGTCGGTCCTCCTCCTGAATTGACGCCCACGTGGAGAGTGGGATGCAATGAACTTTGTCTGATCCTTCCTGTGGAGCTTCTCTTGGTTCAAACAATTCCATTCCACATATCAGTGCATAGGGAGACAGCGATGCAGGGATACGAATGACTTCTTTATTCAGCATAGTCTTCAAGCACTGGTGATATGTCGAAGGGAAAATCCTACTGTCATGAATCCACGGTCTCCCCAATATCATGTGGTAGTCTGGCTCTTTTTCTATGACTTTGAATTTCACCTTTGACTGGACGGGGCCTACAAATAAATTCAGGTTGACATACCCTTACGTGTTGGTTTGGTTTTCCTCGAAGTCTGTCATTGTAGTAGGCTTCCGTACGATCTTGCCTGGGCGAACCTTGGCCGTCCTGAGAGTCTTGAGAGTAATCACATTCGAATACGCTCCTGTGTCGATGAGAGCCCTCTTGAACTCTGAATCCTTGATGCGTGCGGTAACATGTATGGCACGGTTGTGACCTTCCTCTGGTTGATTGCAGCAAACGTCTCCGCCCGCTAATTCTTCGATAGGTGTAAAAGTTCGCATAAACTTTCCACTAGAGAAGTCGCTTCCTGATCCACCGGCCTCTGGTTCATAGTGAAACTATTGACTTGAGGAGGATCGTTGTGAGGATCAGTCCCCAGTATAGGAGTCTCCATGACAGGACCGCTCATATATGATGTCATCTTGTTGAGGAGATCGAGTATGCCGTTCATCGCTTATTTGATCCGGTCCATGTAGGCCCGCGCCGCTGAAGTACCTTCTCCGGGTGCGTCGAATGCTTTCCTTGTTGGCTCCAGGGGCTGTCGCGGCTCTTGTGGCAATTGATCAGTTAATGTCTTAAGAAAAGTGAGTACCTCTTTCTGAGTTGTAGCCACGTCCATTTGGTCCCTAGCGAGAACTTCTTGTCTCTCCATCAAATCCACCATGGTAATAGGGGGTTGTCCTCCTCTGGCTCCCCCAGCTCCTCGTCCCGATGGAGGAGTGGCAGTTGCTCTGGTGACGGCTAGAGGCGTTACACTTGAAGAGATGCCAGGGTTTGTGGCTGCTCTGGCTCTGGTGATAGGAGGTGTCATGCCCAATGGAATATCTCCTCATGCTCCGCTTATGCTGGTAGTAGAGGAAGTAATTCCACGAGATACATTGATGGTATTGACTGGCTGCGGGTGACACCACTGATTGGGATATCAACACCGAGAGTGTTGTCAGCACTAGTCCCATCAGGATTGGTTGCTGATCCAGACCTAAGATCCACCATTTTCGAAATCAGTAAAATTGAACTGGTATTGAAGAAATTGACTTCACAACCGAGAGCTTAATCTCCCACTGTGGTCGCTAATTGTTTATGGGTGAAAATTATTTTTGCTGGTTTTGGTAATTTGGGGTGTGTGGATGAGAAATGAATCTAAACCCTAAACAAATGCACTGCACGGGAGTGCTTTTGATTCGAGAGATCAATCTGTACAATTCTGGCCTAAACCAAGAAATGGTCGTACCAAATTTTCTTCGGTCACAAAGTGAAGGAGATGGGGTTGATCTTAGGGAGGGAAGCGAAGAAGGTGTTGAGATTGTGGAGGTGTTGGCTGTTTATGACTTGTATCAGAATACCGAACTGGCTTGCAATAATGTAAGCAATCAGCTCTATATGTTTGAATACGTTGTATCAACACTTGGTTTCTGTCTTGTCTGTGTTGGAAATAGGGAGGAGAAACTATTTATACAAGTCATTGAGCCTAACCTACGTCTCTCGTCGGAAGTGGAGGAGGTGGAGTGATGGAGTAGTGGAGTCGTGTTAGTGATTGTCACGCGATCAGGTATCCCACTTCTCCCATCATCACTAACCGTCCATGTCTTCCTGACACGTTCTTATGATAGCGCGTTGCATGTTGCACGTTGTAAACCTCCAGACCAATACCCCAATATGTATCCCCCGGTTTGTGACATGCTTGATGTCTCGATTGTGTGGATCGTGGGATCCACAGAAGGTAGCATACGGTGCTAGGTTAAATAACTAAGTTATTTAGGAAGTCGATACTCATGAAATATCGTGTGTACTCTATACATGTAATACATCGAATATAATCAATGTGTATGAAGCATCGTTGTTTTAAGGCTTAACAGAGTAAGTCGCGGATTAAGCGTCTTAAAACAGATGCATGCTTATCTATCTTCGAATGATAGTTTGGAGGTTGCACAGGCAAGCCCTCCCTTGGACGATCCCATGATGTGGTAGAGTGACGGATGGTAATCACCACGACACCTTATTGGCCATTTAGCTCCTAGCCTGGGCTGCCTAACCAAGCTGGTAGAGTTGGACGGATAAGATGATATATGACGCTCATCTGCGACCGTTGATGAAGTTTTAGGGTTTTGAAAAGGTGCGCAAGCATCATTCTTCAGCTTGGTCGAAACCAAGCAGGGGAGGTGTTTTTGACAGGACCGACCGGGCAGGCGTGTAGACTGCTTGACGGTGTGCATGTCCATACCTCACTGCCCCATGAAGATTCGATCTATGCCACTCAAGTTTACCGGTAAACAGGAGTGGCTGAGATCGATTTGCGGAAGGAATCCTGTGCCGCAAAGGATTTCCAAAGGGGCGCGGCATGCCACCTTCAGGGCGCATGAATCGAGGCGTCTGGTCCTGCCTTGCTCTGGTCGGTCGGACATAGAGGTAGACGGGCCCACTGTGATCATGTAGATACTCTCTGGACCTCCTTAGTCTATTCCTGCACCCTTCATCCAGGATGGTGAAGATGGACGCTCGTGATCGATTTACGACACATCTAATATGCCGCAAACCCTAATTAGGGTTTTATGTTGGTCGCGCGCATGCTACTTTGGCCGGACGAGTTTGCATGCTATGCTCTTCGTTTGGCCTTAAACAAAAATCCACCATCAACACC
The DNA here is from genome assembly GCF_003573695.1 of Papaver somniferum. Taxonomy (NCBI): domain Eukaryota; kingdom Viridiplantae; phylum Streptophyta; class Magnoliopsida; order Ranunculales; family Papaveraceae; genus Papaver; species Papaver somniferum. The sequence goes on from NC_039366.1 coordinate 46,207,642, forward strand.
CCTTTTCAGTTAATTTTTAACAGCTAAAACCTCGCTGCTCTTCGTGGGAACGAACTCCTTGCCATTATATAACCAGTTAATTGTGTGAAAAGAAGTAATTAATTTGTTGCGTAAACGACGCGCACCAAATTTTGGCGCCGCTGCCGGGGAGCAGTCGGTAGCTTTTAGTTGTTTTATTTTCTTTTAGTAATTTTGTTTTTATATTTTTCTTTAATTTATTTTTTTCTTTTAGTTTTAGTTGTTATTCCTTTTTTTAAGTACTTTAGTTGTTTTTTTTTTAATTATTATTTTGCTTCTTGATTTTATTTTTATATTGTGTTCATGATGAGTTGATAGTATTCATAGCCCGTCTTGAACAGGGGAAAAATTATTTAAACGATTTGTGTGCATAATTATTTATTTTTATTTTTAGGTTTAATTAATTTTAATTGTTGCAATTTTGTATCATTGTCATGTTTCCATTTGGAAATAACATGTACGGTGTACAAGATCGATCGCATCACAGTGGTGATCAATTTGATACTAGTCAATATGGTTTTCCATCTCAGTCTTATGATAATTACCAACCATATCAAGGATATAATAAAAAGTAATCATTTGGCCATGATCCACATCCTATGGAACCTTACGGGTACGCTCATGCATATCAACAAACTTATAACGGGTATGTAAGGGAGCAACCACAAGGACGGGAGGATAGTTATACTTTTGATCAGAAATTCTCTAGTTTTGCAGAACGGATGTGTACCATGATGCAAGAATCACTTCAAACCTATGATGAATGGGAGGAATCACATCGCGAAATTCAAAGGAATTCAAAGAAATTATACGAACAAATTTCTCAACTCGGTAAAAATAGGGATGAGGAAGAAGTATGGCCTAAAAACCAAAACAATTCCGAAATTCCTATGGACGACAAAGAATATTTTGAAGATGAGCAACCTTTGGAAATTCCATGTAATAGTGATAAAGTTATTCCAACTCCTGATCGTAATAATGATCATTCGCCTATTAAAAATAAGGAGCCTTGGAATGACCGAACCATTGTTGTGAACGGTATAACATACTCAAATGCATATCAACGTTATGAAGAATATCCGGATTACAATGTTTTTAGGTCGGTTGATTTGCGGGAAGTAAACTCAATTATTCCATCGTCGGAGACTCATACGGAAGACTCTAGGATTTGCACCAATGAACTAGACTTTATAGGAAAAGATTCTGATTCCGATGATGAGATTGTTCAAGAGATTCATATTGAGAGTGAAACCAAATTGATTAAAGTTGTGGAAGACCCAATTGAGCTTGCCAAGGATTATAATGATTTTGAGACTTTAGTTGAAGCGGAAACCGATGAAGAATGGCTAAATAGCTTGATTGAGGACCACGATACACATGAAGTAAATAATTCATTACAATTCTTTAAGAATGATGAGGATCCTGCAATACAAGATATTGTGGAAGGTTTGTCTAATCCTTTGCATATTTCTAAATCTTTTGGTCCACATCACTTAGGATTAGAGTTGTGTGCTTCTAAAGTTTTAACGGATTATTTTACTTATAATTACCCACCACTAGATGTGTTTGATTCTAGCATTGTGCAGGTTCACCGAGAGGAACCCGAAGAAGTTCCCATATTTTATGTTCTATATCCACTTCCGAGTGTAGAAAGGACTAAGTGTGGGGGAAAATTCCATAAAATAACAATTTCATTATTTATATTTACACCTTATTCTAATAATTGTGTGAAGTTGTTACTAGAATTGCAGATTGTTTTCTGGGTGGACTACCAGATTTTCAGATTATTGGTATATGGGAAGGTTCCACGCAACAAGGTTGATGTAGATTCCCTTGAGCTTCGTGATTTGCTCCCTCTGGAGGAGTAATGTGAATGAATGCTAAGTCGGGTTGAGGACGATAAATTAAACGCTGAATGGGAGGCAACCCACTGGTTTTGTATTTCTATATTTATGTTTTATTTTTCTTAGTTTTGCATACCATATTTTTATTTCCCACCTTATTTTACTTTGGATGAATCAATTACGTTGAGGACAATGTAAAGTTTAAGTGTGGGGGAGTGTTTCCATAATTTGCATATAGAATTTTTAACTTTCTTGAGTCGAATTTATCGAAAATTTTGTAATTATTGCATAAAAAAAACAAAAAACAAAAAACCTTCAACTTGTAAAGATTTTAGAGTCACTAGCATACTTCTAGGTATGTTTACATAGAGATTTCTGACCGACATAATTGAACTTGGAAGTGTTAGGGAACTACGTTCGGATTGCTTACTTGTTAGAGTGTTAAATAATGGATTTAATCATGCCGGTGACAAATGAGGAGCAGGGGAAATGCATTATTAGAGTTGCTGATCAATCATTAGTGGAGACTACCTATTTTCAAATCAACCGAGGCACCAGACCAAAAAAATCTTTATAGATGACTAAAGATCTTTCTTTTGAGTGTGTGTCACCGTACGTTAACTCCGGGTAGAATGGTGAGCTACCCAACTTCACGGCCTTTTTCAGCACTATTTTTGATCTCTTGAGTGCTAATTTTGTCAATCATGAGGGTGACATATATTGATGAAAACCACCTTCTTGTAGTTTGATTTGCAGTTAGCACCATTCTCTCTCTCGCCAACAACAGGTCCATAGAAACACATCATCATCAACAAGGAAGCGACATCAAATTCTACAAGGAAAGTTGAAGACGTTTAAGGTTTACAAGAAAAAATACAAGGAAGAAAAAATTTCATATCCAAGTGAAGCAACATATAATGAGCAGATTTTACATACATGTTGAAGACTTACAATACAATGAGCATAATTTTATATCCAAGTGGAAGACTTATTTACAAAAGCAAAGAAAATCAAAAGATGAGAGTTATTGAAGTTATGATACAAATACATTACAAGTTGTGAAAGTTCAAGTGGTACAGTACTTCTTTCATGGCCATGTTTATTTTATTCTATTTTTATTGTAGTTGCAATCTTTTTATCAAAAACAAAACAAAAAAAAAATACAAAAAAGGGGAAACAGAAAAAGAAAAAGAAAACATATATATATATATATATATATATATATAATAAAAATATACAAAAATACAAAAAGATTTGCATTTAGGATTTATTGCATCAATAAAGCCACGAGGAAGAAAAATCTATAAAGAAGTTTCAAGCATGATAGGTGTTGTAAACACCTTGATTTTATATCTATGTTTATGCTTTATTTACTAGTTTTCTTGTAAAATATGTATCTTATGTTTTGTTTTGAGTCACTAGGTGCTTCGGAGTCATTATGAGCAAAAGAATGAAAAAAATGTCCATTTGGAGCGTAAAGGAGCATTTCATGCGCAAGTGTCAGTGGAAGCACAATGGAGGAAAAGAAGACAACCACTACAACTTAGTCTAAAGAAGCATGGAGAAGAGAACTTCGGTGGTCCTTATCTAATGAGCCTAGAGTCACCCTGGTTACCCCTTATCCATCTCACCTGGGTGGCTGTTTCTACTTTAATTCCTACACTACCCTAAAATTCAGAGAATCAATCGCTCAATTATTGTTTCTTATGAAATTGAGAAAGAGAGGAGTGAATGGAGGCGGTTGTCTGAGATTCTACATCTGAGATCGACGAGCACAGAGAGAATTCAGAGAAGATGAAGTGAAGAAGAACATGATGGGGGAAATTGGTTGTTGTTGGTTTACTAGAAGATTGTGGATCTGAGATGTGCGTTTGAGTATGCTATTGTGATGAAGAATAATGAAGAAATTAGGGATTAGAAAGTGGATTTGGTGTTGGAGGTGCAGAGAAGAAATCAGTGAGGGTTGAGACGGTTCTGCATCTGCAATTGAACCGAGAAGAGGATTGATTGAATGGGTGAAATTCAAGGGGTTGGTGATGAGAAGAACTGAGGATTTATGTTGAGATTCAAGGTCTGTGAAGAATGGTTTAGTGGTATCTGTTGATGTTGTCGATTTGATACAAGACAGAAATGTTGAGATGAGTTTTGGTCGGACTTGAAGATGGGAGATGTTGTTAATGGAATAGAAGACTCTGTGGGTGTTTATGTTCATGGGTCTTTGATGAATTAGGAAAACTGAGGTAAGATGCAGCTGAACTGTTGGTGTAAGAGAATTGTGATGCTGGTACAATGGAGAATTACAGATGATGTAATGAACAATCAGTTGAGCAGAGAAACTGGAGGTGTAGCTATTGGTGGATTGCACTGAGCTATGGTTTGCATAATGGATATTGAGATGCTATTGCAGATGCAGTTTTGGTGATTGCCATGGGTCTGAGATGAGGGCTCAAGTGCAGAGAATAAAATGGAATTGCAGCTGTGTTGGCATCACAGAGAAGTGGATGAACTGAAATGGTCTTGTTTGAAGTGTTGTTAATCTTGTGCTATGGCTTGACTTGCAGGAAGCTGAATAAGAGAAGATGGGTTGATTTGTTGGTGGTGGTACCAGATTCAGTACAAGGTGATGGAACTGGTGGTGCTAGAGAGTTACAGTAAAATGGGTTTTGCATAGTGTAATGCAGCGGATGAAATCATTGCGGCTTTTGATCTGAAAATGGAAACTGGTGGTCACTGAAGTGAAGCAGCTGAGATTTGATCTAATAGATATGTCGGTGTTGTGTTTATTGCAATGAGGGAACATTTTATGGGAGTGAATGTGTTGCAATTTGGTGCAATGACTTGCATAGGAGGAAGTGCAGATGCAATTGGTGGCATTGGACTGAAGTTGCAGTAGTGGAAGAGTTTGTGTGTATGGATCAAAGCTGAACTGCAGGTTATGATTGACACTGGAGGTGATCCGTGGTGTTGGTATGTAGATACAGAGATTGCAGGTGGAATGGTTGAGCAGCAAGATGATGTTATGTGCTTGAAGTTACAGATTTGGTTGTTGCTCATGGACAGTGCAGTGAAGATTATTCCTGGGTTCGAGAGGGTAATGAAGCTGTTATTTCTATGAAGCAATGGATCCATGTTGTTCTCGATTTACAGGATTGTTGCAGTTGCAGAGCTAGCCGTGTTACAGGTGGTTGTAGTCATGAAAACAAGATAAAGAGATGGCAGCTGAGCTGCAAGTGGTGACTGCAATTGAAGTTGGTGGTTAAGATGATACTGCAGTTGCAGAGCAGCAAAAGTGGCTCAAGGGAAGGAGAATACTGGTGTTGCAGGTGGGGATGGAATTGAAGCTGAAACTGAGCATGGGAAGGGACGAAGTGCCAACATGGCTGGCTGAGAAACAATGATGCACGATCATGGTGCAACAGAATTTGTGGTCGTGCAAGATGGTCTGAGCCTATGCAATTCAGCTCAGTCAGGCTAGTTAGACCCTGACTCGCTTCTGAGTTGACTTGGGTGACCCGGTTTGACTCTTCTTTGAATCAGTTGACCCGACCGAGTTGGATCGTTTGACCGGTGACCGGGTGGACTTTGCCGGTCACCTGAGATGTTTACGACTACTTTCCGGCCAACTTCCGGCGTGACACCAGTTTTCGAGCGACATGTTTTTGGCACATTTTCTACATGGGTTTCTCTCTCATATGGGCTTGGTGGATTTTCATCTAATGGACTTTGAAGACTTGACCTAGTTTTGGAAAGAAAAGGAACTACAAAAGAAAAGATTTTTACAACTTTGGATCAGGTATTTTTTTCTTCTTGGAGCTTTGGAGATAGCCGCAACTAGGGTTTGCTTTCGCATATTTTTCATCTTCTTAATTTATTATTGATTATGATTATGATGAACTCCATTATTATGAGTAGCTAAACACATATTATTGGTTATGGGATAAAGTTGATTTCCAACATGTTATTTGATTCAATGAATTAGTTTTTTCTCAATACTTTATTGTTTATGATTCATTATTAATTTTGTCATATGATTTGAATGCTAGTTTGGTTGAGTCCGGAATCAATCCGATTTACATTCATCTTTATTGCTAGATTAAGGTTTTCAATACGAAATTGTTGTTTATCCCTGATTCTAAATAGCATAGTGTGAGTAGTGCTTGTAGTGATATATCCTACTAGTCACATATGAATCATAACCTTTGTTAAAACGAATCAGTGCTTTTACACGTTTGTTTGCATTGATTAGTCTTATTTCATAGAACTTATTGCTCTTAGGGAGTTAAACTTAATTGTGCTTTTACACTTTAGGTTGCTTTCTAGGTAGATTTCACAATAGCATCTTTTAATGTTGTTTGTGATAAATTCGGGAAATAAACGGGATACTCTTGCGATCAAGATATCCTAGGACTTTTAGTAAATGAGAGATTAAAAATATCAATTCTAGTCATTGATGAAAATACATGTTTGTCAATGATACTATCTCGTGACCAATATCTTCTTCTATTGATTATTCGAATTATTTTATTGCTTTCAATTACTTTTATTGCTTAGATAAAAACAAAAATCCCCCCTTTGGTTACTAAGAAACTTAGATTTTATAACAACAAAAAGCCTCTCTGTCGGAACGAACTCTTTCTTACCACATACTATATTTGTATTTAGTAGATTGAGAAAGTGAATTATTTTTGACGCATACGACTGCGATCAAAGCAACAAGGAAACAGAGGAAAAAAGTTTCAAATTGTCAAAGTTTTATGAAGTTCAAGGTTTATCATCAACAGTTGAAGCCGAAGCTGAAGACAAAGAAGACGAGCCGAAGACGTTTCTATTGGATGTTGTGAGAGTGGTCATATCATTACTGCTGATCGGATGTGAAGGTGGTAAGTACTCCCATCCTTTCTATAGTGGTTGATTTCCTTTCTTAGAGATCATCATAAAAAGTCTTTTATTTCCCACGATTTTGTGGGGGTCTCTAGAAATAATTCGGAAGGTTTCCTTCCCACCATTCAATGTGTGTAGGATTTCTCTCTTCATTCCTACCCGCACACATGTGAGACCCATAAAAAAGCCGTCTTATTGAGTGCAATAATCATAAAATCCTTTTAAGTGAGGCAGAAGTCGAGGCGAATGCTTATTGGTCGCTCTCAAACACGCGTTCTCTCATTATGGTGTGATTATTTCTCACTCAACATTTAAGAATGAGAATATGTTGGTATTTCTAACTTCTTATTACTAGCATGCAGAAACTCTATGTCCTCATAGCTCTTTGGATGCTTGGGACGCTGGAACGTTCTGAAGTTGGAGTAGGTTTTGTGAGTATACCTCTGGTAAGCCCTCACGAGACTATAACTCGTCCACTAGAGATACCTAGGGGTTTAAAGGCTTGTTGCACATGTAAAGTGCAATCGGGTCCTCAACGACAAGTATTTGTTTTATTTTAGGTTAGATAATTTGCTCGAGGACTAGCAAAAGCCAAGTGTGGGGGAATTTGATAAGTGCATATTTCACATATAATTGGTGTCAATTTCATGCTAGTGTTTGTTGGTTTACTTGAAGATTATTGTATATTATGTTTGTTTTCTTGTATTTGTCTTTCAGTAGGTGAATCATCCAAAAAGAAGTGAATTTGCGCTTAGTTGTGCAATAAAAGAAGCTAGCTACAAGTGGGGGCCAAGTGGAACTCGTTCAAGTACAAGATTTCTACTTTTGATTCTGTAGAGGACGAGAAGACAAAGGCAATGGCGAAAGAACGGAGCCATTCTGAGTTTGTACGAAGAAGTTCCGAGCAAAACAAGAACTTAGAAGACCAATGGTCATTTTCTAAGGAAAGTGTTATGGGGCACCCTCACTATTCGTTAAGGGGCATATCATGTTAAGGAGTAGACATTTTCAAAGGAAGTGCTAAAGGGAGTCGAGTTTTGTTCACCGGGGGGCTGCCAGATTCGAATGTTGTTAAGGGCACCCACTTATTAACTCAGGGCACCTCTTCTTCTTCTTCTTTAATATAAACATGAAGAACATGAGCAGTTCTTAATGGTGGTAATCATGATGATCATGATTTCGAAGGTATTTCGGGCTCTTACATACATCACTAGGTTCCTGGGGTCATTAGAAAGCATGGGTATTAGCCTGATTTCTATAAATCAGTCATACTCGAGTTTGGCAGAGAATTATTGGTTGCTGCTATTGAACTCGAACTTGGTCAGTTGATACTCGATTATTCTGTTGTTGTTGTCATCGTGATGAGACTGTGATGAATACGATCCTGCTTCCATTGATTATCAGAAGTCGTGACTAGTGGAGCTGTTGGCAGAAATCGGGAGATGATCGTGATGAAAATGATGATGCTGTGCTCGATGGAGTTTCTTGATGTCGATGGAGAAGCTATATATAGAACGAAACTGAGATAATGAGTTCACAGTGATGGAGCTCGAGTAATAACAAGGGAAGAACGGATGGAGTTGATCGTATCAATGATCAACTTTTGCTGATGCGGTAATGGTGATACTGCCATTGAAGGTGGTACTCGAGCTTGGCAGTAGAAATCACATGTCATTAAAGACGAGAGAAGAGCTTACAAAGACAGGGAAGGTATGAAGAAGGTTGCTGCCATTATCGGCAGTTGTGATGATGACTTGATGGTGTTGTTGTTGTCATTGCTTCTCGATGGTGAAGATGGCAGCAATGCCGGGAATGATAAGCACGAGCCTCTCATTGGTTTGCTGGAGTTGCAAGAACAAGCCATGGATGATGGAGCTCGGTTGATGATCATGGCAAGGAAGATGGTTGCAGTCGAGCTTGGTTTGCTGGCATGAAAGAGAAGAAACATAACGTCACTTGTGGGACCCGTCTGAAGAAGTTAGCAGAACTTGTCCCTTGTGGTGCAAATTTGATATAGCAAGTATACATGGATTTGGATGTACCATCAGCATCCAAGGAGTGATCTTTATTCACGCGGGTCCCGGTTAAAGATGCAGCCAATCGTAATCCGTAGTTACTGAGTTAAACTACTTCATGCTACACTGAAATGATATCAATTATTCCTTTCAACAAATTCTGATTTGGGCAGGCGATAAACTCTGTCACTGACTCGTACAGTTATCAATTGCGGGGTTTCCGCACAGAAGGTGGCACAAGAGGCTAGGATTTTCAATCCTTTCCCACTACGGGTTTTGCAGAATGAGCAGAGGGATGGGAGGCTACAAAAAGGGACGAAGAACAACTTCAATTGCCACCTGTTCTTTTGGATTAATTTCCAAGGAGGAGAAACACTTAATCCTTTACCATTGTAGCCAGAAACAGAGAGAGCTCGTGGCTTTTGTCGCGAGCTTCTGTTTTTAGTTTCATTTTAATTCCTTCTTGTCTATTTATTTGCTAGTATTTTTTAATTATGAGTAGCTAATCTTTTAATTGGTTAGGGATGATTTCAAAGTCCTAAACAATGAAGCATTATTTTTTTTAACCACGTTTATTTCGAGTTTTATTTTATTGTTGATTATCTTTATTATTTTTAGTGTCTAAGAATATTGAGGGGTTATTTAAAATGATCAATTAAATTAACCAATCAATATTTATTCTACTAGTTTAGAGTTGTGTGATATGTGTAATTGTCACATCAACTCTTTTCACAGTAGTAAACCGCAAGAGCTGACAGAGGGATTTTGTTAAGCAATTGTGTGTAAAGATAACACTAGTAAGCAGACCGAGCCTATGCGTCTGATGTTGGGATCAACCTGATTCAGAGAGTGTAAAGCATTCGACTAACTTACACCTTGAGAGCTTATTCTTGGTGGGTTGGTTGGATAGAAGCTGATAGTCGAGCGCTTCCGTATCCAGTGACAGTAGGAATCCGGGGGATAGCAGAGCTTATTGCTATTTTACGGTTGGTAACAATATAAATTTAATACGAGATAAACTTCTATTTAATTAAGCTTCGGTTCAGTGACGGCGAATGATTCCCTAATCATCTTTCTCTTTATTAATTTAAATAATATTTATCATTTTCGTTTTATAAGTTACTTTTATTAAAATCTAAAAATCCCCTTTTCAGTTACTTTTTAACAGCTAAAACCTCTCTGCTCTTCGTGGGAACGAACTCCTTGCCATTATATTACCAGTTAATTTTGTGGAAAGAAGTAATTAATTTGTTGCGTAAACGACGCGCACCAGTTCTTAGACTGCCTTGAACAGTCTTGCTCATTCGAGGCTTTCCCAAAGCAACGCGGCCATCCTTCTTCGGACCGGCGTTTGACGGGCGTTGGGAGTATAGTGTGGTGTTCGACCGGCTAGGGCATAAGCGGCCCACCGGTGGTCATCACAACAATTGCCTATTTTTTCCAGGGTTTGACTAGGCTGGTTAAATCATGCGGTCAACTTGCTTGGCCGTGATTGTTTCTGAGACTGGTACGTACAGTCCAGATTTACTTAAGGAAATTTAAATACATTCGATCGAGCTGTTTCGCGTCGATTCGAAATTCTCTTGTCAGAGAGTGATGCAGCGTATTTCGTGCATATCTCAAAATTGGCACTTGGAGATTCATGTTACTCTGCTGAGAGTGAACACTCAGTCGTCATGTCATGCTAATAAAGAGAGTTCGGCTAGGAACATCACATGAAATACTAGGAAAATCATGCATTAATTAATAACGCTAATGAATTCACTGAATATTTGGGATTGTTGTTGCATGCACCATTCTGGGTGAATTTTGTGTATTTATTGAATTGCTTCGAATAAATAAAGTGGAGAGGTTTTCTGCGCTCATCACTTATCAAACGGCTTTACCTTTTGCAGGATGTCAGCGCATTAAATTTGGTTTTACAATTTTAGCCCTGAACTAAAATCCACCATCAACATTAAGTCCCCTGCCTAGCACGTAATAGTTGCACTATTGCGGGGTAGGCATTAGATGGTGACAGTTCGAATATTAGAACGATTAAGCTAAAATAAATATTTATCGTAGAGATAAACACCACCCTATGACTTAAACGTCCCATAGCTTGTCAAATCATTCCCTTTTAGATATCCAGCGGCCTTTCCGACTTTGATTAGTGTTTGGAAGAAAGCACGACTTGGTCGGTTGAATCCTTATCCATCGGATAAACCTCGTCGCAGCCGATTTGGTATTCCTTTATGGTTTCCTCAACATATATGTGCTTGCAGGGATTTATAACCACCCTTTATCTTTTCGTGTAAGGGTTTTCTTGTAGAAACTCCATCTTTTCATCATGTCGAACAGCAGTGGATCGTCTTCTTCATACCATCCAGGCTCTTCTACTAAACGTACACGACTTCCACCCGAGGTATGATTCCGAGCCATCTCTTGATTTCAACGATGCTACTTTTTCCTTTATTTTACTTCTGCTATTTTTATTTCAGTTTCAACGAATCCCTGAGCTTCGCGATGGCTCCCCTGCTCGTATCCTCCGAGTTAAGAAGACTATACCGGTTCGTTCTTCTTTTCTTTTCTGAACAATTGTTTGTTCTTCATGATCAGGTGAATAAACCTCCCTTTTCGCAGGGATATCCTACTGGAACATGTGTGACAATGATCGATGATGACGACTTAAACAGTCCTCTTCCTTCAAATTCAAACACGCCTTCCCCCGCTGACCTTGAAGATGCTGATCTGGGTATCTCATCTTATGAATATCCCAACGCATGCCTTTCATTCGATATCCACATGAGATGTCTATCTTCCAGTTACCGAACTGTCGGTGAATTCTTAGTGCGGAAGGAGTTTGTGCCTTTATACACAAAAGTATGAAAAAAGTATGGCCATATTGCAACCAGGAATATAGTTCGACATTGTTCATCTGCTTCGGTTACCACAGTAAACTGCCTTCTTCCCATGATTGCTGAAATGGAGAATATCTCTATCCGCAACGTTACTGAATCAAACCTCAAAAAGTGGGAGAACATGGTGTCTACCTGTGAATCCATGGAGTTCAACGTGGGTTGGTTGCGGCAGTGTCTCGACATCATCAAGGTTGATCGAGCTGGTATCCTCGTGAATGTAGTTCCTGCTGTGAAAGTTATCTTGGAGGAAGAGAAGGCTCTGGCCGCGGAATCAGAGAAAGTGGAGCAGGCAGTTCAAAACTTGAAGAATAGGACAGAGAGATACCAAACTAGGTTGAAAATTATGCTCTCAAGGAACTATAATCTGCTAGATGACCTCTTCTAGGTTGCATTCTCTTATTGTCAATGGCGCTCAAGTCATCTCTCCTTTTTTTTGAACATTCTTGAGAAATGAATTGCATTGGTTTTTTTTTTTGGTAGGTGGAAGGAGTTTTCATTAATGTATCTTTGAATAAATTGATAATTCAGATGTGTAATGAAAAAGAATGCATGTATTTCCATGTCATGAGACAGCGGCGGGATAATGATTAAGCATTATATGCCTTGAGCCATTTTCCATTAATGACTTCTTCTAACTTTCCTCCATCCACTTTAATGATCTTGTAGTAGCCGGTATTGTAGGCCTTGGTAATCACATAAGGACCTTCCCATTTCGGAGAGAACTTTGGTGCAGACATGTCTTACTGAATGCGCTATGGGCGTATCGAACAACACCTAGAAGTTATATTGGAGTTTTTCCATATTCGCTTGTTTACGGCGCAGACGCGATCCTCCTAGCAGAAATCAAGATCTCGTCAACCAGGATTGCAACAGCAAGTGGGGTCCATTGGGATGAAGATGATGCATTGAACTCCAGAATCGCCGAGTTAGACACCCTAGACTCCAGAAGAGGTAAAGCATAGGAACGTACTCAGGTGTACAAAAATAGGATCTCCAGGGAAAATGACAAGGCTGTAAAGCCGCGTGTTTTTAAAGAAGGAGATTTGGTCTTAAAGACGTCCAAGCGCTATCGGCAGTTGTTCGTACCATTCTCTGGGATTGTCGTGCACTGTTCGACTGAGAATCCGAATTAGTGTTTTGTTGGTGCTCTCAGTTTGTCCGTTTCCCTGGGGGTAATAAATGGTGGAGAAGACTTGCTTAATTCCATATCCCTCAAGCAATTATCGAACTTGTTTGTAGGCGAAGGGAGTTCCGTTATCGGTGATGATATGTTTAGGCACGCCAAACCGACAAATGATGTACTCTTTAATGAAAGCCGCAATCGTTGCTCCTGTAGTCCCTCGTAGAGGAATGGCTTCAACCCATTTGGTAAAATATTCTGTCGCAGTTATGATGTACTCGTGCTGCTTTGATGACGGCGGGTTGATCTTTCCAAGAATGTCAAGTCCCCAGCTATAAAATGTCCATGGACTTCTTATCGAGTGTAAAGGGGTGGAAGGTGCGTGAACGAGGTTCCCATGAATCTGACATTTGTGGAAGATTTGAACAAATGCAGCTGCATCATCCTCCATGGTCGGCCAATAGTATTTCTCGTGTATATGGAGAAACAATTTCCTCTTTCCTTGATGTTCCCCTTCATGAATTTCTTTCAACATAATTGGGATCTCCAACTCGGCTAGGGACCGTAACAGATCGCCTGAAAGTTTACTGTTTCGCTGATTTCACCTCCTAAACATGCTCAAAACTCAAAAAGCTTATTTGTTAAAGCTTGTAAATTTCCTGGGCATGAAGATACATGGGTAGATCGCGAAAATCCGACATCGGATGAAGATTTTACGGCGTTTTTTCTAAAGGACTGAGTTCTGAATTTTCTGATGACGAATTATGACGAAATTCTTCATTCATCCACGTCAGGAGCTACACCATCAATGCAAGGCCGTACTTCATCTTCATCTGATACTCATTTGCTGGATTCGATGGTGTTTCTGCTGATAAGATATGAGCTTTTCATCTTTAGCTCTTTTCTTATGTGACATTTCATCACGTCTATGCTTTCTTAGCACAGACGAATCCCAGATGATCAAGAGACATACAATGTATCAACTTTGTAGCGTCACTGAAAGGTTGATTCACCTCAGCATGAACATATGCAGAAGTCTTCATCTTTGACTTGATATTTCTGGAGCGTTCTCCGGAAGAACTAGAAGAGTGGTTGTAACTGGAAGTCACCATTATCTGAGGCGAAAGACATGGAGTCATGGATATACCAATAATAAACACGCAACGAAAATGGTAACCATCCAACTCTTACTTGTTTACAATTTCACTCGTTGTAGTGATTATAACGTCAGAATTTCGAAAACTTGCTCGTTCCTTCAAACCTGCAAAGACGAACAAAATTCGTTATTCAAAACCATAACGTGATTTTCATAAAACTGTGAACAATTCACGAAACTTCTGTCATGTGAACAGTTCACATAATTTTCACCATGCGAGCGACTCCCATCGAGTGAACACTCATTGGTTTTTGTGCATACACTATCCAGCAAATCCATACAAACAATATTTCATCAAAAATTGTTTACTTCTAGCAATTGTTGAAAATCAAAATTTGATTTCACATAAATTTTCACTGTGTGAACATTCACTGGTTTTTCAAAAATTGGACAGACGTCCATTATACAATTGTGAAAACTCACATACAAATATTATTTTGCCATGTATGATTGTCTACTTTCAACATTTTGTTCCCTCGTGCGAGCATCCGTCTTTGAAACGAGAGTATATTTTCAAAAAGTAAAATTTTTCATGAAAGCTCATAGACAAAATTTTATTACTAACAGACGCATGTCTACTAAAAAAAAAAATTTCTCTCGTACGAGCATCCACTTTTGAAACGAGAGTCTATTCCAATTTGTGAACTCTCACATATTTAAAAAAAATGGTTTTCATGAAAGCTCATAGACAAAATTTTTATCATCAGACTCAGGTCTATTTTGTTTGTTTCTTAAATTAACAAAAGAACGAACGTATGTTCCTAAAACAAGGATTTCCATTTTGGGTCGGGCCCGCGGACGCTAAACCGACCAAAACTGGACTTTTAACCGAACAAATCAGCAGTGCCTCATCTCTCCGTGTTCACGGGATGACACTCCATTATACTATCAGGATCTTCACCTGAACATTTGCTCGTACATGACACCATTGGAGCAAATCGGGGATTCTGAAAATGCCTTTGTACGACCGAGTTCAACCGCTGATCTTGTCGACTGGAAATCACCATCTAATGCTTACTACGGAACATGATTGTCCCTCACTAAGCAGGGGACTTAATGTTGATGGTGGATTTTCAACGAAGGTCAAAACCGTAAAATCATGATACTGCATGTTTCTGACACGGCTTTCAGGCATGTGAAAATTCATATTTTACAAGCCATGATGAATATGTTTCTCGAAAAGCCTCCACTATCTGAGCGTTCGATGCCTCGCATTTCATCATGCCCATTATGTAGAATAACATAATTGGGCGGTTCTTCGTAAGATTGAGAGCATTAATGCCTTCAGGACGTCGGTGATACTCGTTGTTCCCTGACTACATGAGAGAGACCCCCTCTACATAGAAGAACGATTGGGAGGTTCTCCGTAAGATTGAGAGCAATAACGCCTTCAGGACGTCGGTGACACTCACTGTTCCCTGACTATGTAGAGATACCGTGTATAGATCCAGGAAGTTCTCCATAAGATTGAGAGCATTAACGCCTTCAGGACTTCGACAACACTCACTATTTCCTGACTATGCACCTTTCCGAACGGGTATGACGCTTTAACTGGCTAATATCCCTTCTGCAATAGATTAATTCTACCGTGACATTCACCACCGAATTCATAGAAGACAATCTATTTTATCTCATTACTCTGATTCCATGGTCGAATCCACGACTTGATCTCATGGAATGGTAATAGATAATTATCTTATCTCATTACTCTGATTTCATGATCGAATCCACGGTTGATCTCATGGAATGGTAATAGATAAATTTTATTACTCTGATTCTATGGTCGAATCCACGATCCCATGGAATGGTAATGCTCATTTTATTATTCCGAATTCATGGTCGAATCCACGGCTGATCCTATGAATTGATAATAAATAACTACTCACCTTTATTACTCAGTTTCATGAATCATTTTCCACTGAATTTCATAAACTAGTAATAAATACTCAACAATTGGGCATCTGGACTATCACTGAGTAAGCCCCAAGAAAATGGTGCAAGTGTACTCGACAATGATGTACGAATGATGCACGACCGAGCACCCGAATGCACGAACGAGCATTCGAAAATATGGACAAACGAGGAATCCTACACAAAACAGGAGAGACAAAATAATAATATTAAAATAATAAAAAGAGGCGCTCATGGGTCGGGCCCACCGGCTGGCCGTCCGTGCCCTAGCCGTGGCCGGTCCCATGCCTCTTCTATTATTTTTTCTTTATTTTGTTATTTTCATGAACTCATGAAAACTCCTTCATTCTAGCAACTTTCCTTGTTCAAGCAAAACTCACGGTTTCTCCATATTTTCATGGTTTCATGAAAAATAATAATATAAAATAAGAAAAGATGTCGCGGGACCGGGCAACCTAGCCGGCCGGCCATGCCCTAGCCGTGGCCGGTCCCACACCTTACAATCCCTAATCTTTCATAATTATTATTTCTCTCATCTCATGAAACTCCTCAGTTTGAGCAAAAATCATGGTTTCTTCATATTTTCTCAAATATTGCTCAAACCATGAAAAATCCAAAAAGTCAAATGGTCACATGACCGACTAAGCTATTCACGAAAAATATTAAAATATCATTGTTTTAATATTCTCAAAATTTGATGAAACGAGCAAAGTTCTACTTTGCTCATTCGAGCAAAGTCAAGAATTTCAGTCAAAGATCAAACTCTTCTGAAAATTCAACATATTGTTCAAACGCACACCAGAAAATACCGAAACTCTCAGGACTGAGATACGGATATCATGGTGACACGGGCACGCTCCCTTGACCGACCAAGGGAGGCTCTAAGGCTTGCAACGAGCCGGTCCCACACGTTTTCATAATTTTGACCTAATTTGCGCAATCGCTCATACTGGGTCCACACTCTTTCCAACCAACCTGGAGTTTGCTCAAACAACCATCATCTGGTCCCATGATCACCAAGGGCCGGTCTCTTGACCTCTTAGTCGGTCCCTTACTTCTCCATAATTAGGTTTTATCACCTAATGCTCAATCGAGCACAATATTTCAATAAATGATGAAACCGGCATTTAAATTATCATTCTTTCACCAACTGGCCAACTAAGGACCCTGGTGCATGCTCACTCGAGCACTTGGGTTCCACATGGACACGTCCATCATCCCATGTGGTCGGTCCCTCTATCACTCATGACCTATTTTCAGTGATTCATCAATTGATGAACGCTTGATCAGAAATTAGGGTTTCGAATAAGCGCTCCACAAATCATCATTCTGAGCAAGATTCAAACACTAATGAGTTTATGTTGATTCAGCAATCAACATCTGGATTAATCATATAATATTTGGTAGTCTACCAGTATTTTAATTAATTTTTTATTGGGTCACGTTACCAATAAATAATTCGTCGAATTGAGCAATACTTGCTCAGTTGCTCGAATATTGATCCAACTATCAATATCCAGTAATTCGTCGAATTGAGCAATACTTGCTCAGCTGCTCGAATATTGATCCAACTATCAATATTCAGTAATTTATCAGTAATTCGTCGAATTGAGCAATACTTGATCAGTTGCTCGAATATTGATCCAACTATCAATATTCAGTGATTTGTCGAATTGAGCAATACTTGCTCAGTTGCTTGAATATTGATCCAACTATCAATATTCAGTAATTCATCGTCGAATTTACAATCTTTGCTAATACGAGCAATATCAACATAAGAACACGTATGTTCAATCCATGAATCACTGAGCATTCGTCACTCATGCTCAATTCAACAAAACTTAGACTCACTGTCTAATCAGTCAACAACTGACTAATTAGCACACGTCTGCTTTACAGACTCCACGTTCATGAGACATCAATCACGTCACATGGGGGGATATTAATTAGGGTTTTGGTCTGGAAGCTACGGCACGTGGATTCATCCACGATGAGAAATGTGAGTAAGTCGTGCAAACGGTTGAAGGAGTTATCAAAGTAGTGGATGAACGGTTAACCAAGTCTCTGCACGACCTGGAACTGGTTTCACCACGATTTCCCACTTCCCCACTCTTTCACTCAAGAAACCATCACACTTGCAGGGATCAAGGTTTTACCATTCTGACAATATAAATAAGTCTTTGAATCCATGATTGACATCAACATTCGTCTACACAAAGTTCCTCGAGCAATTATTCTCAAGAATTCTTCAATCTCCCAGAACTTATTCGAGCTCATCAGTTCACAGAAATTGCAGAAACCTTCAACACATCCATAATCCTTGATCATCATTGATCCCACACAATTCTCAGCTTCCTTCCTACAGATCAACCCATCTCCCTATTTGTGGTCGAATTGACTCTGGAATGGACATTGACTTGGTTTAGGACGGAGTCCTACAGATTTATCTCTCGAATCTAAACACTCCCTTTGCAGTGCATCTGTGTGAGGTTGAGCAGTTTGCTCGGTTGAGGAGTCTCGACAACACGTCCGTCTCTTCAATTCCCTAAAAAACCAGCAAATCGTTTTTCCCCATCTACAACCGCAAATGCAAAAAAACCCCGGGACCTAGTCCAGATTGAACACCACACTGTATTAAGCCTTTACAGATACTAGCCTACTACAAACTAACTTCGGTCTGGAATGCATTTGAACCCTAATCAATATCACAGTGATTCAAGGTACAGTTGCGCTCCTTACGTCTCTGATCCCAGCAGGATACTACGCACTTGATTCCCTTAGCTGATCTCACCCACAACCAAGAGTTGCTACAACCCAAAGTCGAAGACTTTAACAAACAAATCTGTATCACACAGAAAAGTCTACGATGATACATAAATTTGTCTCCCACAGATAAACCTAAGAGTTTTATTTCGTCTTTTGATAAAATCAAGGTGAACAGAAACCAATTGATAACCCGGACTTATATTCCCGAAGAACAGCTTAGAATTATCAATCACCTCACAATAATCTAAATCGTATGGTAGCGAAACTAGATATTGTGGAATCACAAATGATGAGACGAAGATGTTTGTGATTTATTTTTATCTTTCCCTAACGAAGATATAATCTCAAGTCAATTATTCAATTGAACTCGTACGATAGAAAATGGCAAGATCAGTTCGCTCAACTACAAGAGAAGTAGTTTCGTCTGGCTTCACAATCCCAATAAAGTCTTTCAGTCGTTAACCTACAGGGTCTCGAGAAGAAACCTAAGGTTAAATGAGAATCGACTCTAGCAAAACCAACTAGTATCACACAGGAGGTGTGGGATTAGTTTTTCCAGTTGCTAGATGTCTCCTTTATATAGTTTTCAAATCAGAGTTTGCAATCCAAGTTACCTTGGTAACAAAGCATTCAATATTCACCGTTAGATGAAAAACCTGATTTAACCAAGCTAATATCTTTTAACTGTTAGATCGAAACTTAGCTTGTCACACACAAATGAAATGTCTTTCATTTAGGTTTGAGTAACCGTACCTAAACGTGTACACTTAGTTGGTTCAAAAATAGTTAACCAATGGTTATCCATGTGAGCACTTCCATATTAACCATATTCATCTTCTTCACATAACTAGTTCAAATGACTCATAAGAACTAGTTGAAGATTTGCTCAATTGCTTAGGTCTTTATGAATAGACACAATTGAAACAAAATCGGTTTGATTCACTTGAATCAATTCATGAACAATATAGCCAGGATTTGCAAAGATTGCATTCCTTTTTGATTTATTGCTTAAGTTCGTGATCTTCCGATTTGAGAAATATAACCAACTTGGATACGCGTAAGGGTACATGTACCATAGCTACCGGATTTGAGTTTAGAACCTCAGCAGAAATTTTCGGTTCGAAAACTTTCGTGGGTACGCGTACGGGTAGGCGTACCTAAGGTGACTGGTTTAACAGTTTGCAAACTTACAAACTCAGCAGAAATTTTCGGTTCGAAAACTTCCGCTGGTACGCGTACCCAACATTTCTCCTTCACCAATACCGTATGCAAACATATGCACACACTTGATTTCCGGCATATGGATTTATACAGTAATGTGCGAACACACTATATATGCTTATATCCATAGTTGGTCATGTAATCTCAACTCTACATTTCAATCATTGAAACATTCTTCTAAATATTATAACAGTCATTATTCACAACTATCGTCATCAAAGTTATTTTCAAGATTGAAACGTCATCATGACTTTCGTCACGGGTTAAGATGAAAAGTGGTTAAAGTGAAAGCTTACCAACACATATTTCGAGAAAAATATAGGCGAGTAAGCTCGGCTCGAAATAGCAAATGTGTATGTATGAAAACTATCATACTTATACGACTTTGACTCAAGAGTAGGAGATAGAGTAGATAAACTTTTGAGTGATAGATAAGTTCAAGTCTCCACATACCTTTTAGTCGGATGAAGTTCCACTGGTTCCTTGAGTAGTTCTTCGTCTTCGTAAGATGATCGCCATGGAATCTGGAGCTCAACTACACTAAACTATCCTAAACCGAGACTTAGCTATAAGTAGTCTAGAAATCAAGACATATAGTTTTGACAACTAAACTTGACAAACATGCCTGAGATAGCAACGCATGCGAGTTCAACCGAGCAATGCTCTAACAATCTCCCCCTTTGTCAATTTTACTGGCAAAAATATCAATACATATGGATTACAAAATAAATAAAACTTTGTAGCTTCTCGTCCACATGCTTGATCTCCTTGGTGCTTCAACATTACTCAAAGACTTCGTCTTTTCCAAGTACTCCCATGATTCCATAGATGTTCAATTCACCATCATAGTTGTTGAAGATCCGTAGACATAACAATGAGAAAACAAAAGCTCTCGATCATTGTTATACGGTGTCATAGTATTATTACACAGTATCACAACTTTGACAACAATACTATGGTGATATGTATCAGTCCCCCTTAGTCAATACTTTCATCTCAACATGAAAACCACTCCCCCTTACATAATGATCCGTAAAACACGTAAACCATATGTATTTTTAGTGTGAACTACATATTAATTGTCCCCCTTTTTGTCAATAAAATTGCAAAGGTACGAAAACAGGATCCTAATGAAATTTCCACGGAGATGCTTCAAGACCAAAGAAAAGTACATATCAACTTTTTTAGATGCAATCATAAAGCTGGAGCTAAATGCATTCATCAAGGAGTTTATAAAGATACAAGATAACCCCTAAAATATTCCACAGCCGCACTCCCCACAAAGATATAGAAATTAAGCGCAAGTTCAAAAGAACTCTCCCATATTTGATGTCATTCCCGAAAGAACAACAAGAGCGACCTTACTTTTACAAGAAAAGAAGGATTTCTTTGGATACCAAAAACTATAAGGAAATGATTTTGTATCCAAAAAGTCTCAATTAAACTAATCACAAGAGAACCCGTAATTAATTTAATCGGAATACACAACCAAGTTAATCAAAAACGAATCTATGATTTGTTCTGTTGGAAATGCTCACATAAGAAGACTTATGGAGACGCACAGTATACACATAAAATATGGATCAGGGAAGATCAATACTACGGAATATACAAAGATTCATTCTATCTTCATCACTATTCGCATAACGACATATAATAGACATAATCTTTGTAAACAAAAGATTCTAACCTATCTTCCATCAAAGAATTGACATAATAGGCTTCGATCTTGTATCAATACATGCATATCGACATATGAAAGAGATAACTTTTGACATCGTATGGGACAATAATAGTTCACGGACGCAAACACACATATCCCATAACACATTGCAATATATAAAACCATAGAGATTAATACTACAAACATGATCTTCCAAATCACTTTAGAATTTAAATAAATAAATCTAAAAATATTGCAATATGAAAACGTTGGACATAGCTATGTGTACTCACAATAATGGCTATTCCAAACCCTAGTTATCCTTCTTAAACAAAAACAAGAATAAAAATTCTCTTAAGAAGTTTTACTAGACATTAAGATCTTTGAAAAATTCCTTATGGTACCCGAACTCCTTGTCATCAACAACCATTGGTACGTATGGTTCATGGAGGAAGGAGTCAATACCAATAAATCGTCTTGGCTTATAATATCGAACTAGGGCCTTCTGAATTTCTAACGATCTTAAAACACAAGCCTTTATTTATTGAATCTCTTTTCTTGCCAGCTTCAACTCTTCAAGAATATCAGAAAACTTCTGAGAATTAGAAGGAACTGCTCTTGGCTTCCTCACATTCCCTCTTTTTCTTTTCAAAGTTGGAGACAAGGGAGATTTATCTTTTTCCTTGGTGATTGGTGGCTTAACAATCATATTGATATCTTTTCCATCAGAAGACATGATGCTTGGAGTACCCTTATGCAACCGGTCTTTGCGATAGGAATTCACAATCTCAACAAGCAGTCTTAATATATAAAGAGTATCAGAGAAGGAAAAAGGAATGTAGGGTTTCGAAACCTTTAAACAGGTTCGTACACGTCCAACTCACACCCTATAAAGAGTAGAATTATCGATAATTACCCTTTTCTTTTGGCAAACCGGTCATTTCCAATATCAACAGTGATATGGAGGAATTCCAAAAACCAAACAACAAAAGGCTAAAAAAAAAACTAAATTTTTCAAAGCATGTGGTGTGCAAGATCTTGTCTCTTTTGTACAGGCACATGAGACAAGATGCACAAGACAACACAATCAAGTTGTGCTGTGGTGAACAACAATTTGTCCACCATGACCCTTTTGGTTGGAATTCATGGAACCTTGCCTTTCCTTTAGTTTAGACCATGTTTTCTTCTCTAGTGGTATAAATCTATCTTTGGAAACTAATTTCTTCAATGAAGATAAGATCTTACATACCTCGGCAGTTTTCTCCGCTAATTTAAGCTTGGTAGTTAGACGATCTGCTCTTCGTTGAAGTTTGTTGACATACCTCATCTTGTGTTTGTACTTGAAACACTTTGAAAGTTCATGACCCTTGAGAGAACAATAGGAGCATGTCAATGCATAAGATGATTCAGGCGCCTGTGAAGTGCAAGCTGCTAGGCACAAAGTAGATCCTGAAACATTAAACATAGAGTTTCCAAAAGAAGGGTCAATTGATTCTTCCATCTTGATTGGGTTCTCTTCTAAAATATTATCAAGATTGATGTATGCATTACTACAATTATCAAAATCATATTTTCACATAGAATGGCAACACTTGATTTTTTGTCTTCATCAGAACCATAATTGTCAGACATCTCATCAAGTTTCGCAGCAAGACCTTTGTTACCATTGTATTTTCTACGATTGGGAATTCGTTTGCAAAATGACCAAAACCCTTACACTTAAAGCACTGAGGCGTATCCTCGTCATCAGTTTCATCAGCGTCCCTGTTTTTAGGAGGAATACGATTATGAGGTTTGACTGATGCCTTTGGCTTATCTCTGGAGAACCGTTTACTTCTTTTCAACAGAAGATCCCTAAACTGTCTTGTGATCATCGAGACCGATTTGTCAAGATCTTCATCTGATGAATCCTTCTTAGAGTGATCATCTTCAGATATATACACATTTTTACTCTTATCAAGTAATTTTGTGTCTTTTAGTGCTTTGAACGCCATATCCTTGGATTTGGACGAGTGTTCATGATCAAAGATCTTTAGCATCCCAACCAAGGTATTTCTGGAGAGAGTATCAAGGTTATTTCCCTCAGTGATGGCATGCTTCTTAGAATCGTATCTAGATGGCAGCGATCTGAGAATTTTCATCACAATGTCCTTTTCAGGAACAGTCTTACCCAATGCAAAAGATGCATTAACAATTTCATACACTTTGTGATTAAACTCATCAAATGAATCTTCATCTGCCATACAAAGGTTTTCCCAATCAGAATTTAGGTTTTGAAGTCTGGCTTCCTTTTCAGTGGTATTTCCTTCGAATACGGTTTCTAAGATATCCCACGCATATTTAGACCTAGTGTAATTTGACACATGGTGCTGAAGATTTGGGGTAATGGCATGTATGATGGCATTCAAACCGTCGGAGTTTTGCTTTGCAGCAAGAATCTCAGCAGCATCGTATTCGCCAATATTCTTTTGAACAATAGCGTTACCTATTGCCATAATGGGAGCATCATAACCATTAAATACATATACCCATGATTGAAAATCACGTGCTTTAAGAAAAGCTCGCATAGCAATTTTTCACCATAATTAGTTTGATTCATCGAAGACTGGTGGTACGTTAATAGAGATAGCACCTCTGTCCATAGAGTCAGATCGCTACAAACACAGACTTTTGAGGTCTTAAACGTGTTTTCCTGCTCTGATACCAATTGAAAAAGCGAGGGTCCAATAATCTCACCCAATATTTTGATTAGCAATCTGTATGGACTAACTTCAATATACTTTCTAGAGAATCAACTAGACAGTCAGACTCAATCTAGATAAAAGTATATCAAAGAGTTAATATCTCAATCTCTCGATTTGATTTTTACTCAAGCAAATGGAAATCTGCGAGTCTTTATCAAATATTAGAGACATAAACTTGGATGGTACCAAAGACCAATATCCAAGTGTCAATCAATTTAAATCAACAACCAAAGGTCGGATATTCTAATTGATTGATCTTAACACACAACCTGTGATATTTCAATTATATAACAAAATATAATGCGGAATAGAAATAACACAAACACCAGAAATTTTGTTAACGAAGAAACCGCAAATGTAGAAAAACCCCAGGACCTAGTCCAGATTGAACACCACGTTGTATTAAGACGCTACATACACTAGCCTACTACAAACTAACTTGGGTATGGACTGTAGTTTAACCCTAATCAATATCACACTGATTCAAGGTACAAATGCGCTCCTTACGTATCTGATCCCAGCAGGATACTACGCACTTGATTCCCTTAGTTGATCTCACCCACAACCAAGAGTTGCTATGACCCAAAGTCGAAGACTTTAATAAACAAATTTGTATCACACAGAAAAGTCTACGATGATAGATAAATATGTCTCCCACAGATAAACCTAAGAGTTTTGTTTCGTCTTTTGATAAAATAAAGGTGAACAGAAACCAATTGATAACCCAGACTTATATTCCCGAAGAACATCCTAGAATTATCAATCACCTCACAATAATCTAAATTGTATGGTAGCGAAACTAGATATTGTGGAATCACAAACGATGAGACGAAGATGTTTGTGATTTCTTTTTATCTTGCCCTATCGAAGATATAATCTCAAGTTAATTATTCAATTGAACTCGTACGATAGAAAATGGCAAGATCAGATCGCTCAACTACAAGAGAAGTAGTTTCGTCTGGCTTCACAATCCCAATGAAGTCTTTCAGTTGTTAACATACAGGGTCTCGAGAAGAAACCTAAGGTTAAAGGAGAATCGACTCTAGCAAAACCAACTAGTATCACACAGG
This sequence comes from Papaver somniferum, assembly GCF_003573695.1. Classification (NCBI taxonomy): domain Eukaryota; kingdom Viridiplantae; phylum Streptophyta; class Magnoliopsida; order Ranunculales; family Papaveraceae; genus Papaver; species Papaver somniferum. The sequence goes on from NC_039366.1 coordinate 46,232,951, forward strand.
AGGTGTGGGGATTAGTTTTTCCAGTTGTTAGATATCTCCTTTATATAGTTTTCAAATCAGGGTTTGCAGTCCAAGTTACCTTGGTAACAAAGCATTCAATTTTTACCATTAGATGAAAAACCTGATTTAACGAAGCTAATATATTTCAACCGTTAGATCGAAACTTAGCTTGTCACATACAAATGAAATGTCTTTCATTTAGGTTTGAGTAACCGTACCTAAACGTGTACACTTAGTTGGTTCACAAATAGTTAACCAATGGTTAGCCATATGAGCACTTCCATATTAACCATATTCATCTTCTTCACATAACTAGTTCAAATGACTCATATGAACTAGTTGAAAAGTTGTTCAATTGTTTAGGTCTTTATGAATAGACACATTTGAAACAAAATCGGTTTGATTCACTTGAATCAATTCATGAATAATATAGCCACAGTTTTCCTTATTGATTTATTGTTTAAGTTCATGATCTTCCGATTTGAGAAATATACCCAGCTTGGGTACGCGTACGGGTACGTGTACCATAGCTACCGGATTTGAGTTTAGAAACTCAGCAGAAATTTTCGGTTCGAAAACTTCCGTGGGTACGCGTACGGTTATGCGTACCTAAGGTGACTGGTTTAGCAGTTTGCAAACTTACAAACTCAGCAGAAATTTTCAGTTCGAAAACTTCCGCTGGTACGCGTACTCAACCTGTCTCCTTCACCAATACCATATGCACACATATGCACACACTTGGTTTCCGGCACATGGATTTATACACTAATGTGCGAACACACTATATATGCTTATATCCATAGTTGGTCACGTAATCTCAACTCTACATTTCGATCATTGAAACATTCTTCTATAATGTTATAACAGTCGTTATTCACAACTATCGTCATCAAAGCTATTTTCAAGATTGAAACGTCATCATGACTTTCGTCACGGGTTAAGATGAAAAGTAGTTAAAGCGAAAGATTACCAACACATATTTTGAGAAAAAGATAGGCGAGTAAACTCGGCTCGAAATAGCAAATGTGTATGTATGAAAACTATCATACTTATACGACTTTGTCTCAAGAGTAGGAGATAGAGTAGATAGACTTTTGAGTGATAGATAAGTTCAAGTCTCCACATAACTTTTAGTCGGATGAAGTTCCACTGGTTCCTTGAGTAGTTCTTCGTCTTCGTAAGATGATCGCCATGAAATCTGGAGCTCAACTACACTAAACTATCCTAAACCGAGACTTTGCTATAAGTAGTCTAGAAATCAAGACATATAATTTTGACAACTAAACTTGACAAACATGCTTGAGGTAGCAACGCATGCGAGTTCGACCGAGAAATGCTCTAACAGATTAAGCCTCTATTTGTATGCATAGAAGAAACCCTAATTTTAGACACAGGGATATCTTAGTAAATAAAAAATGGTTTATAACATTCCCCATGTTGACACTTTGTCTAAGCTAATTGCCTCGTTAAAACCTTGTCAGGAAATCCTGAATGGACAAAACTTGATCGAAGGGATAAGAGTACAATTATGAGTAACCTTAGTACAAATACAGACATGTATATGTTGCTTCATTAAAACCTTGACAAGGAAAACCCAGTGGGAAAAACCTTGATGAAGAAAACAGAGTACAACGTGATAGTCTAGTAAAATATCTTCTAATTTGATACTCCCCCTGATAAGTACTTCAGTTAAATCTTGGATTGCAAATCTTCGAGTCGAGATTTCCCAATTTCGTTAAACGAATTTCTTGAATGCTGGAGATAGTAATACTTTCATGAGAAATTTGCCAGTTGATGAAGTCTTCTTTTGTGTTAGTCTATTAATGGTAGTATTCTCGAGTCTTCACGCTTCTTTAAATACATTGAGAACTTGCTTCTTGGATTGTTAGTTTCTCGAAATCATTTGCATAAGTAGTTGATGTAATTTCTTCAACAAAGTGCCAATATGTAACTACAGTTGCATAGGGGAAAAAATTTGTGATCATACCTTATATGGATTAGAATGATATCCAAATTCATATGTAGTAGATATTGTTATGTTGATGTGTTCTAACAAAATAACCTAGTTAATGGGGGGGAATCCACCAAATAACCAAAATTGATACAACTCCCCCTTGGATGACCACCATGTTGAATTAAATTTCCTCACTAAAATCTTTCCAGTAAAAACCCAATGGGAAAAAAATATATCGACGAAGGAAAATGAGCACAATATCAACATATGAAATAAAAATTCATCCTCGGCGAGATGTTACCTCGTTAGAAATTTTTCAGGGAAACCCTTAGGACAACACCTGAAACGAAGGAAAAAGAATACAACTTTTGATGATTTATGGATGCTAACTGAATTATACGAGTATTACAAAAAGAAACCATCAAAATAGATACTTAAATCTATATCATGTATCAAAGATAGATAAAGTTCATGCAAGCATAAATTTTAAACTGCATATTTAAGAAAAATAAATGTATGCTGCAAAGATGTGGATTTCAATATTTTTAAGGACTCTTCAAGAGACCTATAAAGTTGATATCATCAACTAATCCGGATTTTCTTACTTTGCAAAACTTTTGATAAACACTTAAAGGTTTGTCAAACCTGATATGATAGAGTCAGGTGGCTTACTGAATATATATAATTTGAATCCTCCAAAGATTACAAATTGAATATGTTCTCCGAACACGTTTCTTGTACTAATACAATATGAGTCCTTCAAATACTACCACGCCAAGTGCATTGTATAAAGAAAACAACTATTGAATCAATCCTAGGGTCTGGAAAAATAAAAGAAATAAATAAGACCCTCAAATCGTTTTTACAAAATAACAAATTTCTCGCATAATGACGCATTATGACTACACCAACCTGTAATTAATAGGTTTGGCATGTTTAAGGTGTTAAGATTTGGATCCAAAAATGTGTCAATCGAGAAATTAATGCAAACCAATTTGGATTTCATGGCAGCCAATCACATATGTCGATAATTCTCTGCGGAGGGGTTAACAACCACTATTTCAGTAGCTACTGTGAAATGAATATTCGACAATATTAACTAACAACGATCCCGGATTCTCAAGTGTATGCGTATCTTGAAAATTTCACAGAATTACTGGTACCAGCGCCCACATGAATTATAATTTCCCCATCTTCTAGTGAGTGGAGATGAACTATGAAAATGTGAATCTTGTTTTGATATATTTTATTGAAACACTATTTGTAGCTTATTTTTAAATGCTACTTTTTGCTATATGTGATTAGATTTTCTTTTTAAGAGGCAAAAGCTTTTATAAAGAGAAATGAGACATTTCACACCTACTATTAGGGATAACCTTTTGATTTGATCATGTGGGAAGAGAAATTTATATAACTTTTAAGTTAATTAACACAAGCTTCTGATAGTCTATGTCTCCCCCTGTTCATGGTAGAAATTTTTTCCATCTCATAAACAAAACTTTGAATTTCACTAAATGTTATTTGATTAATTCGAGATATATACTCATTATGAAATATGTCTTTCCACATAAAAAAATAATAATGTAGTCTTAATGGACATACATATTTAACATCAACCATGAATTATTTTTGGAACAACTTTAAAATCAATATAAAGCATTGAAATACGCAGACGTATCTGAAATAACTTCGTGACCTCAAAGTCCAACGAGTAATGATTTAGAGTGAATTGATGGACACTTTCCTTATCAAGAAAAGAATTATAACAAGATCAATATAACCACATAAGGACTAATGATTTTGGCCGACGCGCACCCATTGGTCTTTTATATCCTGCCGTATTCCAACATCAAGTTGAACGGTCTCAATTTTGGAGAGTAACACTAGAAATAAAAATAATAATATATATAAAAAAATTGCTCAATATCCATCGGGAATGCGACAATTGGTGTTTGCAATTGTGAATACATAATAATCAATCTCATCCCTTTAGAGAAATGGAAATCTAAATCCAATTGGTTTGAATGATTATTTTGAGAAAAATAAAGAAATCATTATCGTATTCCTTGTAGAGAAAAATATACTTTTTGATTGATGAAGGGTTTTTTTTGAAAGAATAGAAATCAATTACCAATATTGGCTAAAAGTTCTTAGAATGCCAATTTTTACATCTCATTGAAAAGAATTGATGGGGAAAACCAACATCAATTGGTTTGTACAATTAACAAAATTGTGTCGACAAACGAAGAAAAAAACATTATCGTTTTCTATATAACATAATCAACTTTGTAGCTAACAGATGGTTTCTTGCAAAAAAGAAAAATAGAAGCCATTAATCACATGATTTTCGTCTAATGGACAAAGATACTAAATTTAATTGGTCGGAGGTTTATGAATCATGCATATGATTAGTTACCGTAAGGATAATAAAATCTACGAGGACACCTATTTTTCGTGATTACAGTTTCATGAAAGGAATAGAAACTGTAAGCCATCTTTTGATGAATTTTTTTTCTTTCTCTATATAAAAAGATTAGAGAAGAAAGGAAATCAAATATTTTGACAACCCATGTCCCATAAGTATAGACTATTTTTTCTTTATAGTTAACTGATAGATTTTATGAACTCACTACATAAATTTCTTTATCATCAAGAAAACAAAAAAAAAAAAAAAAAATCAAACAGTAAGTAATCAATTGATTATGTATATTACATATCATCATCTAAAAAGATTACAAGCAATCACCAGCATTGCCGATTAGATAAAACTAAATCATCCATAATGCTTTGACCGGTAGAGACTTGTGGTGCTCAAAAGACAATAAAATATCATTAAAATTAATTCTCAAAAATCACATTAGATATGTATGATTCGATTGGATCATGTGTGGCTAACATAAAATTTTGTTTGTCCCTGCTAGGGCTAACAGGCTTGCATCTCTTTTAAAATCACGAGAATTATTCAGGATATAACATCTATCTTACAAAAACAAATGTTTTTTTATCAAATATGACGGTTTTGAATTGGCCTTTGTAAGCCACCAACGGTTCCAATTGCTCTCGAAAGGGTAGAGATAAATCTCGGCTGAAAAGGCTTCCCCCTTCTCCGCCCTAATCCAACGTCGGTGATTTGCTGCACTTATTATTTTTCAGTTACCAAAAACAAGGGTTCCTCTTCAACCTGTTCTTCTCAATCGTCGTACGTTACGCGCAACGGGATCCGTATTAAACATCACCATTATTTCTCCGTAATCCTAGGCATGAGTTGTGATGGCACCAGCCACTATTCGATGATTGGTTAACTGAATGTCACAGCCGTTTCATTTTCTTGGGAATCAATGAAATTAAATCTCCAATTTGTTCTTCGTCGTTGCTTAGCAATTTCTCGATACTACATAAACCTCAAATAGTTTTGTCTTCCAAACTTTGTAAGTTTCATTTTGGACGTTTTTTCTTTGTTAAGTTCTCTCAAATTTTTGTTTCATTTAGTTGTTCATCTAGATTTGGGTTTTAAGGGCCTTTTCTCATCTTCAATAATTTTCCATTTGATGCTTCGATCTTATTCAATTTCTCATTTGATGTACAAGATGTACAAGCATCTTCAAGTTTACAGCTTCAGTATTATTGTTGAATGATTTTTTGTTGATTATAATCAAGGTGTTCGACTGTAAATTGAAATTTCAGTCCTCAATGAATTTGATTATGTAGAATGTATACAAGGTATAATCAGAGAGAGGGAGTAGTTGGTGAAGCATTAGATTATGAAGGAGGTGGTAATTAACTAAATCCACATGTGAATTACAACCAAAGAAATGCACCGTCCACAATAAGCAAACGAATCTCAAATTTTCTACATTTTTAAATAAAAAAAGTCTCATTCTCATGTTACTGTATTACTCTCAAATTCAGAATATATACTTAGTACAGTTTCCTGCACTTTTTTTGGAATCTGATTAAAATTCGAATGAATGTCTTGAATTTGTAGGTGAACTGTATCAATGCTTATGCAACATCGACATTTGCAGCAGACTTAGCAGAGGTTAATGCCATCAAGAAGGTCTGTAAGAATGCATCTGGGATCAAGGTGAACTGAGCTGAGGAAGACTCACTCCTTCGCTCACACACTTTACTTTCTAAACCGGCTCTATCTAGCCATGCTTATGTTGGTGTCATGAGTTTACAGATACTAAAATAAACAACGATAACATCATTAGTATTACAACTTTTCCTCTTCAAATACTAATTGAATGGAGGTTCTCATTTCAGTCGATGATTAGACGTTGGCTCGGGACAGCTGGTGGATTAGAAGCCATAGCTACAATCAAAGGTAACACAACTTGATGGTTACACCCAACCATTAACTAAATGGCATTTGCACAAAGCTATTTTTTGTTTTGATTTTTTTCACTCATTTTATGTCTTTTCCTTCAATCGTGATCGATTTCAGATCCACAATCTCTGCCTTAAGGCACAGAATAATCGTTGCATCCTTACTTTCTTAAAAATACACCTCATTAGTTGTTGGTGTTTCTGATCTGAATTTTCTTCCGCCAGCCTTTAGCTTCGGACATGAACCAATGACACCGACCTTCTGGAAGCCTTGGTGGCACAAGTTTTGAACAAAAAATTTAGAATCAAACATTGGTATATAACTGGGTCATTTTGTCTTTTTTTTTTTTTTTAAATATGTAGGTGTATTATATTTGTTATTCTTATGAGGTTTATGCAAGTAGCTTTCCCACGGGTGTTCTTTAGAAGCAATATACTGTGGTTGGGCCGTGTATAAAGTTGGTCATGACATGACACCATCACCTGCTACCCCAAAGGGATGCATTACATGTGGTCAGTGTCACCTAAATTCATCCAGGGGTAAATTTAAACAAACAAATGTTATTTGCATCTATTTGTTCATAGGTTCTCTCAGGAGTTGTTGACTTATCAGACGTCGTTTATGAATTATGAGGCTGGAACGCTAAGTGAATAGAAACAATATAAGTTGACGCAAAAGTTATTTAACTAGATTTGGAGTTGGTGGTTCAGAATTGGTCGCACTTTGTTGTTCATCGGCACTCTTCTTTTATGGTTTTAATGTTGGAAATTCAGTGGTTGGGTCTGCATTACACCGTCATTTTTCTTTAGAAAAAGTTTAAGCTTGGGTGGACGTTGTGGATTTTTCATACTCAAATATAGTGTAATTACTCCATCATCGGAAATGATGGATTCTTTGTTATGGATCAAAACCCAAGGACAAAGCCTGACTACATGATAAAACTGACGAAGACTTCTGGATCTTGAAGTTGATCCTAAACTTTATGATAACCGTTTCCTTGAACAATACAGGTTATCATATCATGTATATACACAGGTTATCATATCATGTATATACGCAAATTCCATCTTCTATTACTAAAAACATTGTATAGAACGAGTAGTTTTCTTTTCATACTAATTTCTTTTGACAAATTTATTGTTTTGTTGTCAAAGGAAGCAAAGACTAGCAGTGATGATAGAAGTCGCAAAGATAGCAAAGTTTGGATCTGTAATGGCTATGCCAGGTTCAGATCTTGTTTGCCAGGTCTCCGAGGTTCCATCATACATTTGAGGTACTTCAAGGTTGTAGGACGTTAGTTTTAAAAGGTTCTTTTCTAGGATTTGGTTGGTTAGATGGTGTAATTCAGTTGTCAAGTAATCCGTTTTCCCCTGATTTTGTGCTTATATGTACTCGATTACCTGCTCATTCACGGATTGTCGGGTATTTTATTGGGACTGCATGAAATGGCTACAAAATACTCAACAAAATTAATGCATTCCGAACTACCAAGATCGTGAAGTAGGCTCCCATCATGTTAAGGAGGTGTGCTTCTGAAGGTATATATAAGTGGGTCATTAATAGATTTGAATTCACGATCGAACAACAGTTTCTGTTACCAAGCAATTTTGTTTTATTTTAATTTTAAATGATAAAATTGAGTTCTAAATTTTTATAACAAGTTTCTGGAAATTTATTCTAAGTTCAGTTTGTAACATTGACTGCTAAAATTAGGCAAGTCTTTATTTGGGTAAGTGCAAATTAAAATGTGAAAAAATAAAATAGAAATACATCAGCCAATGTATGGTTTCGATGAGAAGTCTAGAAACTCAATTTAACACAACTGAGATAAACTCTACCAATGTCATAATGTCACTAAAAGTAAAAGGTGTTGGTCGCTCCCGAAATGACAAATACAAGTACAAATTATTACCAATGCTAATAAGTAATACTATTCGTGCTTTCTATACAACATATACAACAGAGGGTAGCAAAAACCTCCCCGAAAAATATTCATCATTGATGGTGGCGTATGTTCATGGAAAACCTATCCCGTTTCATAGCAACCCTGTGACTTTACTTGGTCTTACAAAATTCAAAATGTGGTAATTTATATTTCGACTAATATCATGAATTCAAAAAGTATCATTCAATTTTACCTGCATCCTCACCAATATTATTGCTTAGTCTTGGAAACAGGAAGAGATAGTAATCAATCGATAATAGTGAACATCAAGGATCCAACATAGAGATATAGTTAAGCAACCGGAATGTGCTGGCAGAGATCGGCAACAAAAGTTGTTAAACGTGGAAGCAAAGAAAACAACACTATCATTGTTGTTTGTCTTTGACTTATCATACAACAATTATATATTTACTAACGCCACTCTTAGTCATCTCATACTATTTGAAAATCATTGACTTATTTTCAAAAATGGAAATGTAAATGTAAATTTACATTCAATATTATTCTCATTTACATGCTACTCTCTTGAAAATGACTGTGTGTAGTATCAGTAGTTCAGTACCCCTGAGTTGTTTTTTGTGTGAAAGGCTCAAAGCAAGCGACACTACATCCCAAAGCCCGGGCCGTTACGTCACTGGTCATATTTTAGTTAAAAAAAATGTTTAATGTAATATGCGATGGACATAGAAATCAATGATAATAAGATAAAGAAAAACCATGTATAGCTTATACCAGAGTGTGCTGATAACATCTTGTGAAATAGAGAAAGAGAGAATAAGACACAAAGTAAAGGGGAAGAAGAGAGATAAAGTCTATTAACGCGTTAAAATACAAGAGATTAGGCCTCTGTTTATAAGGATAAAATAAACCCTAATTTTTGACACGGAGACATCTTAGTAAATAAACAATGATTCATAACAAGCACGTATTTTTTTCTTCATGTATTACCAACAATTATAGGATAATAGATGTGGGGCATGATGAACAAAGTAATGGCATCATGATTAAGAACACATTTTTCATGGACGATGATGCCATGGATTTTACAATCCTTTAATTAGTTTCTTTTCAGACTAATTGATTTATGATTATTTGTGTCATAATCTTATTTTCTAACGTGGAAAGTGAAGATATAAGATTGATCAAAAGCTAGGTTGCAGATGATCATCAAACAAAAATTTAGGTATATATAATATGTGATCTTTTTTTACCGACGCAAAAAACTAGGTTTAAGTCTTGCCGTCTTGGATACTTTTTAAATTCCCTTATTTGAAACTCGTATATTTTCTAACATTCTAACAATAAGAGATTTGAAGGAGGGTATTTAGAACACATACATTCTCCAGGTAAAACGGCTAAGGCGCGGGTAATACATAAAGACACATGTCAACATCCCATTCATCACACATACACACATCAAATTCCACTCACATCAAAAATTTATCCTTAGTGTTCCCTAAAATTACCTCTATACCACCTCCTAGATTTCTCTGTTCTTTGTTTTTATTTCACTTTTTGTTCAGTTTTTCTCTAGTTCATATTGATTCTTTTAGATTTTTAATTGATTTATCTGAGATTGATTAGTTGTCTTTCTCCTTAATGTTGTTTAGTGGTTTTCTTTTGATTGTTTTCTTTCACCTTCTTGATTATTAGCTCTCTAGTTTTGTATTTCTCTTTTCGTTAATTACTGTCTAGGTCTTCAGTTTATGTGTTGTTTGGAGTTCTAAGCTCATTGGGTTTCTTCTATAAATTGCATACTTATCTAGCTTTGATTTTGTTTAGTTGCTTTTTGAAACCAAAGGTCCTTTCCATTTATTTTATTTGAAAGTAAGTTCTTCTCTTGATTACTTTTGTGGTAGGTTGCTAGTTTTATTTAGATCTTTGTTAAGAGTGTTTCCAACGGGTTTTCTTTTTAAGATCATGAAGATCGATATTCTGTGTTGTATGACTGAATAAGTCCTTTTCAAGAACGAGACTCTCACTCATTTAGTAGATGAGGATTTACTTTGTTGTCTGTTTGACCGCCTAAAGGTTTCTGACGATGCTTTTATGAATCCGGCTATGAGTAATAGCTTCGCTGCTTGCAAAGATTTGATTAACAACCTCCATGTTGATGGTGAAAGATTTCAGGTGATCGCAAATTTGTTTTATCCAGTGATATCAACCTTACCAGCGTAATGGACGGAGCAGGGGATTATAATAGTTTTCAGGAAGTTGATGTTGGGGATTCATGTGATGTAAAACCCCTTATCGGAAATAGGTGTTAGCAAATGGCTACCATAAAGTTGGGCATATACATCCAACCTCTTAATTAAGGAAGCATAAAATCAGTAGAATCAAAGTTAATTATGGAAATAAGATTGACCGGAGAGGGAGACGTATTTATTGTAGCTAGGGTTTGAAGTTTTTTTTTTCTTTTAAGCATAAAAATGAAATCAGCCGCACTAAGACTTTTCCTCTGAAACCTTAGTTACGGAAACAAAAGATTTGAAGAAGAAGGACGGCCGATCTAGTGGCTAAAGTCTGAGATTGATCGAAGTGTTTTTCTTGCACCATCAGGTAGGTTTTCTTACTTGTATTTTTATCTTGGTTTAATGAGTTTGGAGAAGTTTCATGGTTTATTATGGAGAACGATACTAAGCAAGGGAGATTTAAAATATTCGTGTTTATTTTAGTAACCTTTCGGTTTCAATATTTGAAGAAAGGATTATAGCTTTTGAGTATTTTTCTGCAAGCTAACGTGTTTTTTTTATCCTCATGATGGTTGGTTTAAGCTTCCATTGATTAGATGGTTTGGCTACACTGATTTCCTTACATTTTTGTATGCAGTGACCCCAATAAGCTTTCTTCTTCTTATACATATAAAGTAAAATTCTTAGTAAAACCCATGTGTCAGTGTCACTACCCATCTTTATATGGTTTTCCTGATTTGAATTTGTAGTGCCATGTGTTAGATGCTTAAGATAGTTTGGAATATGTATCAACTAGCTGCCATATAGTAGTTGTTAGCGGATGTTTCAGTTTATGGAGGTAGTTCAGATGATAACAGTGGACGTTTTGGGAGTTAATTAGTGTTTGGGTCCTAAATTTTGGTACCTTTTAGTGTTTGGGTCCTAAATTTGTCCGTTATAGTGTTTGAGTTGTAGACCCGTTAGTTAAAGGGTCAAACGGCCAGGGCTCGTTATGACACGGTTGTACCAAAAAAAAGGCCGACTGGTTGGGTTTTCTGTCAAACACCTGATGAGCAGGACTGGTAGTGGTGTTGTCCGTACGAGTGATCTTCTACTGCTTTCGAATTCCCTGCAAACTCATATCCAAAATAAACCGGGCATCTCTGATCATTCATATAATCCTTAAATAGACATCAATCGCCACCATACATTCCCCCAATCTTACCATAGAAATCTACTTTAGTGGCAGCAATGCCTTCTCTCTTCTTATCGGTTTGTTACTGCAACTATATTGATATGTATTGAATTATGTATGAAAAGTCTATTCAAATACCAATCTCTAAAGTATATAGGAAGAAAACGAACAAGAGTAATTATATACATGAATGAACCATGGCTGGTGTGACTCATAGTCTACATTGAAACCGATATTTATACAGACAATTAGAGAGAGAGGGAGATTTGGTCCGACACCCAGAATTAAAGCAATAGTAATTTTAATCCAACTTATACTAATCAATTTATTTCTTCCCAACCGCACAGGACTTTGATTACCTCCTTGTCCATGAATATGAACCAGCCATTGAACCTCCTTGTTTCTTTACCAGAACTGTGTAATGGAAACAAGCAGTACTTGTTATGATCCGGAAAAATAATGAGTTGGTGCCGAATGAACAAAGTTAAGATTAGTAGCCGGCGATCTACAAGTTCTAATCAAAGGAGGACAAGTTTCTCTTCTCAGGAAAAATGGAGGAAAAATCAAAAACCAGATTAAAAAAAAAAACAAAAGATAGTCAAGTATCTAACCTTAACGAACAGTTTTACCAAAACTGTTAATTGACTTAGTTTACTAAAGAGTCAACGACTCAAACACTATAACAGACAAACTTAGGACCCAAACACTAAAAGGTACCAAAATTTAGGACCCAAACCCTAATTAACTCATGTCGTCCATTACACCACATTAGTTGGTATCTTGTTGTAGTCCAGGGATAGTCTGGTTTGTGTACAAAGATTAAGGATTAATGGGTCATTGTACAGTGAGTCACCTAGTATCGTTTAGCGAGCAGTAGTTGGCTAATTTTCTTTAAGCAAGGTGTTAGTTGTTGTGCCACTGCCTAGTGTTGTCATAGGTGGTTGTACAGGGTTATACATTTGCAGACGTTTTAATTTCTTTATTTGTTGTAGGCAACGCCGTCATTTGCTCGGTTTCCATAGGTTTGTTATTATGGCGATGATTGAGGAGTCGCTTTAGAGATATGGATCTATTATCTTGTTATAGGATCGACAACACTTAATCTCTCTGGAGTACGGTAGGAGAATTATGTGGAGTACTGAAGGAATGGTACGATATATATCGTGGTTAGTTTGAAAATAAAAAGAAAAAACATAGAGAGGGGAAGTTCGCTTAAGCATACTAGACCGGGATGGGGGATTTATCGCGTTTTGTTTTTTGGGCATTAAACCAACTGATTTTTGCTATCCTGAGTTCATTTCTTGCAAGTCTAATTTTTCTTAAATCATTATACCTTTAGTACGTAATGTAAGGTTTTTGGTTTCATGAATTATTTTATTTCTTTAATAAATAGTTTTATGAACCGGTTCGATCTTGTTAAATCATACAAAGGATACAAGTGTGTGAAAACCTACTTTTAGTTGGGGTCTGATCCAACTTACTATTTTTTCAGGGGACCACCGTGGAGCAACCTAGTATGTAGATTTCATTTCTGTTACGAAAAGCTGCTTCGTTATTATTTAAGGTGCTTAGCTAAATGTTTTATTGAATTCTTTTAAAAACCAGACTTTGTTCCTTTTAAATAAATCCTTCGCTTACGTTTTGAAGGCCGACCTGCGAGTCGATGCTTATTATTATTTCTAAAAGATTCATTTTAATTTAATTTTCATTATCAACTTTATTTTAAATAAATTCATTTATTTATGGATTATTGTCAATCTGTTTCATGCGATAGCCTGATCTCCATTTGTTGGTATGACGATTTGAGTGTGTAAAATGGTCCATGAGTAAGCCACACTTTGAATTTTAGGGCGGCCGACCTAGAATTCGAAGTGGGACGTGACAAAGTGGTATCAGAACTCTAGTAATATAAATCCTTGGGAGCGGATGTAGGATCTTGTTTGATCACGTAGGCACATTTTTAGGAGCACCTTGATTGTTTGCTTCCCTTGAAATTTCGTGTTGATTGCTTCATAGTTACCTCTTTTAAATAAAATAAAAAAAGCAATAAAATGAAATAATTGGTACTGATACGAGGACTATCCTTGTTTTGAATGGTGTAGGTGTAGGTGTAGGTGTAGGTGCAGGTGTTGTAGGATTTGATTTTCCAAATTCGAGCAGCTGGATTCATTTCACATTAGTGCGGGATATATCACTCTTTTCTTAAGATTAGAATGGAAAGTGACCATTTTCTTAGTACTTCATGGTGTAATAAAAAATAGATGATTTATGTGCTTCTTTGTTTTTACTCACGGGTTTCATAATAAAATAATAGATGATTTAAGAAAAGGTGTTTTCCTATTATGATTAGACAATTTTTTTTTTTTGATAAATAATAAATCTTTTCATTAATTGGATTTGAAGGTTACAATGAGTTTAAGATCGAAAATAAGATAATACAAAGGGAAGAGTACAATACCGAGAAATCCGACAAAAGAAAGAGAATGATTACCGGAGTAAGACAAATACAAGTATGAATATGATCCGATTAAATCGGAAGAAGGATGGTTTTTCTCGGAATTAAATTCCAACCAATTAATTTGTTTTTCTTCTTTATAAAGAAATGCTCCCAAAGTAGGAGTGATTTGCTCAAATCTCTTGTAAAGAGTGATGAAGCTTCTGTCGTCAAAAAGACCATCGATGAAGATTTCGTCGCCGGATAAATTGATGATGAAGATTCCGATGAAGAGTTTGTCGCCGGGGACAACAAAGATGGAGATTTCGTCGTTGGAGAGCATCACTATTGATCTTAGAACTCAACCCAATAACCCAAAATCGCCATTAAAGCGAAGATAAACCTCAAAAGAGTAGATAAAATCACCAAAACGGTGTAGATAAGTAAAAAACATAATAAAAACTAAACTAATCTACTAACTAATCTAGAAAGCAAGGAATAATTAAGAAATCTGCTCAGATCTAGTCAAAAATGGACCAGATCTGAGCAGGGAGGGTTGTTTTTGATGGTTTTGTTGGAGAAGAAGGAGTGAGAGAGAGGAGAGAAATTTTTTCATTAGACAACCTTTTGAAAAAGATAAATTGTACTATGTTAGGGAATATTTATTTTTGTTGATCGTTGCCTGTGATTGGCTTATGGCAATGACCGAGGGGTTGCCTAAAAGATATGGATTTATTATCTTGGATTGGGATCGACAACATTTAGTTCTCCGGCGTACGGTAGGAGGATCAAATGGACTACTTCAGGGTTGTTGTGGTAAATAGTGTTCCTTGCATTTGTATGTGGTTGGCTCAATTCCAAATTTATTAATATAGCGACCGACGGGTCGCATATATGTTGTTATGCATGGGGACTTGCGATGACCACGGAGTCGCATTCGTATTGCTTAGCTGGTTGAAAACTTTGGAAATGTCGATGCGAACATTTGGTATGCTAACATAGGGTTAGATAACCATTTGGACCACGATGAGGAACCAGGTGAATTTAAATTGGGATGATACAGTAATAGAATGCAGAAGTAAATAATGTTATTTGTTGTTTGTACTTGTTGTGGTTGGCTCGAATTCCATAAAATCGCGTATACGTAGCTATGCATGGGTACTTGCGATAAATGAGGGATCGCATTTGTATTGCTTAGCTAGTTGAAAACTTTGGAAATGTCGATGCGAACATTTAATATGCTAACACACGGTTAGATGACTAACTGGACCACAACAAGGTACTAAGTCGACAAATGTAGAACGAATTCGAGGACGTAACCTTTTTCTTTTAGGGGGAAGATTGTAAAACCCCTTATTGGAAATAGGCGTTAGCAAATGGCTACCCTAAAGTTGGGCATATGCATCCAACCTCTTAATTAAGGAAGCATAAAATCAGTAGAATCAAAGTTAATTATGGAAATAAGATTGACCGGAGAGGGAGACGTATTTATTGTGGCTAGGATTTGAAGTTCCTTTTTTCTTTTAAGCATAAAAATGAAATCAGCCGCACTAGGACTTTTCCTCTGAAACCTTAGTTACGGAAACAAAAGATTTGAAGGAGAAGGACAACCGATCTAGTGGCTAAAGTCTGAGATTGATCGAAGGGTTTTTCTTGCACCATCAGATAGGTTTTCTTACTCTTGTATTTTTATCTTGGTTTAATGGGTTTGGAGAAGTTTCATGATTTATTATGGAGAACGATACTAAGCAAGGGAGATTTAAAATAGAATCCTATTATTGAGGCTGTACGGGGAGAGTTTTGGGGGCTAAAATGCTATGTGTAGCCAAAGAATGGATAGGGGGACTTAAGGTATATGAAAAAATCAAAAATACCCTTGCCTAAATTTCACTATTCACTAAAAAAAAATCTTAAGTCTATAATCTTCTCCTTCTTCTTCTCATTTACAAATCATGATGATCATGATTTCATCATGATGAAAATCATTAAAAAAAAACTAAATCTATTATCTTCTCCCCATCCTTCTCTTTCCATTCATAAATTGTGATAAAGATGATGATGATAGTTTCATCATGATGAGAACGATGATCATAAAGAAAATCCAAAATTATAATCTTCTCTTTCTCCTTTTCATGCATTGATCACAATAAAGATGATGATCATTATAAAAAGAAAAAAAATAAGAAAACCCACCATTTACTTTTGCTTTTAAATGGTTAAAAAATATGATTCTATGAATTTCGAGTTAAAAAAAAGTTGCTGAAAGTATTTACGGCTGGGAGTTCTAAGATTCCCAGCCGAAAGTACATGTTTCGGCTTGGTTTTCCCAACCGAAATCAGCTTTCTGATGTTTTTGGTTTTCAGAACCAGTTACGGCTGGGAGTTCTTTATTTCCCCGCCGTAAATAAAAAATACGGCTTGGAACACCATTATTTCCCAACCGTTTTTTCGTTCTATGGTTGGGTCGACAAATTATCCCAGCCGAAAACCAAGCCGAAGTGCAGTTAAGGCTGGGAAAACCTAGCCGTAACTGGTTCTGAAAACCAAAAAAAAAAATTGAAAAATCTTTCGGTTGGAAAAACCAAGCCGAAACATGGACTCTCGGTTGGGTCGAAAAACTCTCCCAACCGTAATCTTGATTCACGGTTGGGAATTTAAGAACTTCCAGCCGTAAATACTTTCAGAAACTTTTTTTTTACCCGAAATTCATCGAATTGGTTTTTTTTAACCATTTAAAACAAAAAAAAAATTCATTTCATTAATTTATTGGGTTTTCTTAGTTTTTTCTTTCTATGGTGATCATCATCTTTATCATGATCTTTGAATGAGAAGGAGAAGAAAATAGTTTTGGGTTTTCTTGATGATCATCATCCTCATCATGATGAAATTATCCTCATCATCTTTTCACAATTTATGAATGAGAAGAGAAGGTTTGGGAAAAGATAATAGATTTAGTTTTTTTAATTTTTTTATGATCTTCATCATGATGAAATCATGATCATCATCTTCATAAAGATTGTAAATGAGAAAGAGAAGATTATAAATTTAGGATTATTATTATTTTCTTATTTTTTTTTATGAATAGTGAAATTTAGGTAAGGATATAATAGACATTAGGAATATGATGTGATAAGGGATAATCTCATTTACTATTTCATGACCCTAAAAAGTCCCAAAAGACCATTGACTTTCAAAGCCCCGATAAGATTCTTAAATTAGTCGTGTTTATTTTAGTAACCTTTGGGTTTCAATATTTGAAGAAAGGATTATAGCTTTTGAGTATTTTTCTGTAAGCTAACGTGTTTTTTTTTATCCTCATGATGGTTGGTTTAAGCTTCCATTGATTAGATGGTTTGGCTACATTGATTTCCTTACATTTTTGTATGCAGTGACCCCAATAAGCTTTCTTATACGTATAAAGTAAAATTCTTAGTAAAACCCATGTGTCAGTGTCACTACCCATCTTTATATGATTTCCCTGATTTGAATTTGTAGTTCCATGTGTTAGATGCTTAAGATAGTTCGGAATATGTATCAACTAACTGCCATATAGTAGTTGTTAGCGGATGTTTCAGTTTATGGAGGTAGTTCAGATAATAACAATGGATGTTTTGGAATTTGGGTCGTCCATTACACCACATGAGTTGGTCTCTTGTTGTAGTCCAGGGATAGGCTGGTTTGTGTACAGAGATTAAGGATTAGTGGGTCATTGTGAGTCACCTAGTATCGTTTAGCGAGCAGTAGTTGGCTAATTTTCTTTAAGCAAGGTGTTAGTTGTTGTGCCTGGTGTTGTCATAGGTGGCTGTACAGAGGTGTACATTTGCAGACGTTTTAATTTGTTTATTTGTTGTCGACAACGCCGTAATTGGCTCGGTTTCCATAGGTTATTATTATGGTGGCGACCGAGGAGTCGTTTTAGAGACACGGATCTATTATCTTGTCATGGGATCGACAACACTTAATTTTTCGGGAGCACGGCAGGAGAATTATGTGGAGTACTGAAGGACTGGTATGATATGTTTCGTAGTTAGTTTGAAAAAAAAAACATAGAGAAAGGAAGTTCGCTTAAGCATACTAGACCGGAATGGGGGATTCATCGCTTTTGTTTTTGGCCATTAAACCAACTGAATGTTGTTATCATGAGTTCATTTCTTGCAAGTCTAATTTTTCTTAAATCATTATACCTTTAGTACGTTATGTAAGGTTTTCGGTTTCATAAATTATTTTATTTCTTAAATAAATAGTTTTATGAACCGGTTCGAGCTTGTTAAATCATACAAAGGATACAAGTGTGTGAAAACCTACTTTTAGTTGGGGTCTGACCCAACTTACTATTTTTTGAGGGGACCGTGACCGTGGAGCAACCTAGTATGTAGATTGCATTTCTGTTCCGAAAAGTTGTTTCGTTATTATTTAAGGTGCTTAGCTAAATGTTTTATTGAATTCTTTTAAAAACCAGACTTTGTTCCTTTTAAATAAATCTTTCGCTTACGTTTTGAAGGCCGACCTGCGAGTCGATGATTATTATTATTTCTAAAAGATTCATTTTAATTTAATTTTCTTTTTCAACTTCATTTAAATAAATTCATTTATTTATGGATTATTGTCAATGTGCTCCGTACGATAGCCCGATCTCCATTTGTTGGTATGACGGTTTGAATGTGTAAAGTGGTCCATGAATAAGCCACATTTTGGAGTTTAGGGCGGGCAACCTAGAATTCGAAGTGGGTCGTGACATGTGACCTAATTATAAGTCAACTCATCTTTTTTTACTGTCCTTCTTGGATAATGGGCTTGTGATTAACTTCATAATATGTTGTAATTACTTCTATATGTGGGGCTTGTTGGGCTTTCCATATTATACGAGAATGAAAAGTAAGAACTTAAAGGAGGTTACTATCTAGAACATTATTTCTCCGTTCTGGTCAAGTCAAATCTGATGTTTTCAGAGTCAATACTTTGGTCAAGTTAATGTTCAGTATGGTCAAAGCCAAAGGATGGGTCAAGTCAAGATTCGGTCTAGTCAAGTCAAATTTAGGTCTTATCTGCAAAATTTCACGATGTTCAAGTCTTTAAGCTTGGTAAGAGCCTCGGCATGTCATCGGTACTCTCTAAATTTTCTAGAAAAATAGGCTTATCTATTTATGGCTTCCTTTACATAATTGTTATTCAGACTGTTAAGAAGATTAAACTCCATTTATATTTGTTCTCGTTAGAAAGGAAAGGTTTAAATCTTTTGATTCTTATTAAGTATGTTATGGTTTGTATAGTTTCCTTAGTAAGTGATTTTGTTATGTGGATTCACTATCCAGGATGTTCTTGGAGCGTCTGCTTTAAATGATAATTTTTCCTAGCTATTAAACTGTCGGAGATACAACTCTGTAGTGCCTTCTTGTATAGAATAAGAGAATTGAACAAAATGTTGAAGAATTTGGCAGTTTGGATCAGTTCCAGAGATATGGACTTTTCCTTTATGATACTCATAAAGCATTCTACAAGCTAGTAGTTACAGGAATTGGTGCTTCTAAACAGATAAATCTTGATTTTTATATGTTCTCTCATGTTTGGACCGACTTAAATTCTCTGGATCTCATGCAACATGATATGGTAAGTTATGTGGTTACCTAGGAAAAAGAGTTTGTTTGTTGTTACTAATTCTGGAGGGTGTGTCCTAGTATTTACTTTAGTAAGAATGATAGTTTGTTTTCTAAGATAAGTTTTGAAGGAACCATTGACGTTTTTTCTCGACATGTTATTAGTATTGTTTTGACTAGGTTTGAGGTTTGTTTCTAGATTTCTTTGGAATTTCAGTGGTCTATTTGCCTCCTTTTTGTACTGGGTGTTTTTATAAAGTTTTGAAAAGGCGAGGGTACCCAAATACACCTCAAGCTAAAACTTTTCCTACCTATAAGTACTTTCTCCGAAAGTGATTGTCTATGGACTGAGTCGAGACAATGCAAATAATCGGTTCACACTTCGTGTGATCGTCTATGGATACGAGATCGAGACAATACAACAACGAAGTATGTTTACTTGATAAAAAAAGGTTCAGACTTAACCAAACACAATAGGATTGCTTATCAAGTAAATAGGAATTAACGTTTGTGTAATTTACTTTAATTATAATAAAACAATTATAATACGAAAATATAAAGTAAATGACACAGCAAGATTTTGTTAACGAGGAAACCGCAAATGCAGAAAAACCCCGGGACCTTGTCCAAAATTGAATACTCTCAGGATAAGCCGCTACACAAAATTAAACCTAATTTCGTATAGTTGAGACCAAGTAACTAAACCTATAGTTCACCTAGTTCTGTCTGTATTCCCACGCCTCCAACTTATGAATAAGTCAGGTACTTGGAACAATTCCTTTGGTTCGTATTCCAAACAGTATAGGAACAACAAATTTATTTTGTATCAACTCTATTCAACCAAGTGATGTGAATGGGACAAAGGCTCTTCAGTTTATTTTAACATAAACTCCTTCGTCAGGTTCTTAGATGTATCTTATGTTCAATCACCAAAGGTAATTGTCAAGATTTTGCAATCAATACTTTTAATCACAAAGAATTGTATTGATGCCTATCTACACAACTAATCAATCCAATCTACCACAAGGATAAACCGATTATAGTTGGATCCTCTTATACTGAAACAAGTATTCTGCACACCAAAGATTATGAACCCCAAATCAGAAATCTTCTTTGTCTTCAAATCTTCTTAGATCTTCAACACCTGCACACAACAACTTGAATCTCTTGTGGTCAATCACGTACAAAACAGAGTCTGTTAACAATGGATTATCACAAGATCGTCTTTAGCACTAACAACAGTCTAAAGATCCCTGTCGAAACTTTGATCTAGTTTGAGTGAATCTTATATCAGAAGAGAATATTCTCAAGCATAAACAAACAAGGTGCAATCAAAGTTCAACCACCATTAGTCAATCAAATCAATCGAAAACACAAGATAAACCGCAATTATCTAGTTTCCCACCAACGGTACTCGTAGAGCTTCTCAATCCCAAAGAAGACTTTAAACTGAGCGGCCGTAAGAGATTTCGCCCAATTAGGTTACTCTCCTCTCCAAATAGGCGGCTACACCAGTAACAACACAATCGAGGAAGTTTGCTATCACGAAGGATTAGTTTTCTAGAAATGCAAACTTCAAGTATTTATAGACAAGGAAGTTTGGACACCAAGGAATTTCCAAAACCGAAAATATTCTCAAAGATATTCAATATATTCCAAATTCGTTTTTCATAATTCTTGGAAATGCTCTGTCCAAAATAATGACCGAAAATCTCTTTGGAAAATCTCAACTAGTAAATGCACATTACTAATTCTCATTTTCCTAAAATAAAATTAATAACCTTAATTAAAAGATTCTTAACTTATTTATATTTCGATCATGGGATTTTCTTCCTGTAGCTATTAAGGAATAACTTTGAACAATAAAAGATAAACATTATTGTATGTGTTCAAAGTATGCCGACATCCTTACTTTGTAAGTCCTCTTTCATACTTACAACCTTGAAACCGATTTGCCACACTTCCAAACAAGTTTAGAATTGGTTCATCTGACTTTCAAGAAATATGCCATTGATTAAGAAACACTCAATCACAAATCATGGGTTTAACGGTTCTACCAAAACAAGTTCGGTTCAACCTCCATGTGAGTATTGTGCACAGTCACACTAGCTTTCCAAAATTCGGTTGACTAGGTACTAGGATCGATTCCCCACATATATATGGTATCTAACTCATATGTGTTGCACATGTCCATAGGATCGGTTCCCCTTTGCCTAAAAATGTGTTGCACATGTCCATAGGATCGGTTCCCCTTTCTGCTACAAACTTGATGCACCTCATACAAGGATCGATTCCCCTTTGTGATGTGTTGCACCTCTTCATAGGATCGGTTCTCCTTTACCCAGATTCGGTTCAACAAAACACAAACTCGATCATACCATCTCAGGTGATTACTTAAAATCGGTTTCACTAATACAAGTCATACCAATACATAAGTCAGGCCTTTGTGAATAGTTTTACCAAGAACACAAACAAGTCGTGAGTGGTTATACTAAATCACACATATTGGATGTTCACAAGATATCCAATGAATAACAATCCCAATAACGCCCGGCGATTTCCTTTTTGATTCATAAACAAGTTTATGAACTTACTTCCTTAAAACACATGTAAAAAATCGTTTCCTAGGATGAAATCCTCACCTTATACCCATACATAATAACAATAGCATTTAAACGATTATGTCGATGTCTTATATACAAAGTTTAATGATTAAGCAATAAAATTCATATTGTATTTCTTAATACTATGTCTATATAGAGTGTTCATGCTTCGCAGTTTCGTTTTCAATATGCACGACTTGAAAGATACGTTAGGGAATGAAACAGTTCAAGTCAAATATCACTAACCTCAAGTGGAAGGATGATGTTGTCGTTGTAGCTTCTTCACTTTTTCAAGTCTTCACAATACTTGTAATGTCTCATATCCTAATACTTTCAAGCTAACCTATACGAAGTTGACTCTTGTACATAATCAAGTGACTCTTAAAATGAGTTTTGATTCACTAAAATATGACAACCAAACTTGACATACCAACGCTTGGTGGGTTCCATCGAGCTATGCTCTAACAATCTCCCCCTTTGTTAATTTTAGTGACAAAACTCTTACAATCATATGGATAAACAAATTACAAGAATTCATTACACATACGCTTGATTCCCGAATTCAACAGCACAATAACCTGCATTCATTCAATCCTTTAAATGTCGTTGTTGACATTATAATAAAAATGCTAATACTCCCCCTAAAGGCGAGATAGGTAGATTTCATCAATCTGCACGTCTTTGTTATACCAATTAATATGATATGCTACTCCCCTTTAGTCTATGCTTTCACTCTTTCATTAGATAAACGTTTAAGCACAAATGTTGTTTTCCTTAGTGATACCAATCAATATAAAATCAATACCAGTATCACTTGTTTACTCCATATATTTCTCCCCCTTTTTGTCACAAAATGACAAAGAAACGAAAAAATAAAGGACAAGAAGAAAAGAATCTTACAAATCTCAAAATAGACTTGCAAACCTATAGAGTTAAGCACGAGGGTTCCACACACCATTTTTGATAACCAATATCAAAACCGAAACTACAAAGTAATTTGTTTTGATATGTTATCAAGGAAACAATTGCCCGAAGAAATTTTCCCAATTTAGTTTAGCAAACCAAAAATCAACCAAGAAACTTAGTCCCTTTGCTAAACCGATTGTACAAATACAGCCGCTTCAATCGATAAGTCCAAAATAAAGATAACTTTATTTTTCTCATCAGGTTCTAATTATCCATATAACTTAGACCTTTCAATTTTAAACAAGACAAGTACTAGGTTAGTTAACTAGCATTTCTTGTTAAGGCATTCGATTAGACTTGAATAACCGAAATCTCCACTTTGATAAGTTTCACTAAGATAAACTTAGCTTATCTTATCGGAATCGAATTGGACTAAACAATCCATCCCGTAAACCTTTTCTTTCGTTAAGCCATAAATAATTCATACAAACCAAATAAATCAACTTGCAAAATTATTCACCTCAACCGGAAGCAATTGAATCAACATAAGCATTAAAACACCGCAATTGCACCGACATTTTGTAAGCCTAAACAATTGATACCATACAATAAAGCAAGATAACAACAGTTTTTCTTAACCGGAACCAATTGAATCATATACACATCCATACACACATAATGGAATAAAACATCAACTGTACCGAAATTTTGTTAAGCAAAAGCAAAATATATATGAAATAAAATCAGGCTTTTCTTAAACAGGAAAACAATTAACTAACAAGATTGTTACCTCAAATTTCGCATCCACTTCTCCAATATGTTTGCATCTTCTTCCAAGGAGAATTAATATCGAAATATCATTATGTTGTCATCCTTATGCAAAACAAAATAAAACAACAACAACCTTTACCAGAGAAAGGTTGAAAATCGGTTTTAACAATTGCAAGCAAAAGTTGAAAACCATCGAAACACATATGATTTTATGCTAAACCAAAACCGATTCAACATATTGTGACTTTTTCACATATTGTTTCTACCAGAACCCCTCATGATCCTTTGATAAAGCCTACCAACATGGGCTAGAACTTAATCCTGCTAAATCAAAAAGTCACCCAAACCATAAGGGTTCACAAAATTATGAGATCGAATATCAAGGTAATAAAACCGAAATCAAACATCCCATAAACATCCATAGCATTAATAAAGCATTCAAGCATAGGCTATGTAAATCAAAAACCATCACAAGAAAAATTATAAATCAAATAATTTTATTCATAATAGTTTTTATTCATAATAGACTTAATAC
Source organism: Papaver somniferum (assembly GCF_003573695.1). Classification (NCBI taxonomy): domain Eukaryota; kingdom Viridiplantae; phylum Streptophyta; class Magnoliopsida; order Ranunculales; family Papaveraceae; genus Papaver; species Papaver somniferum. The sequence goes on from NC_039366.1 coordinate 46,257,389, forward strand.
AATCATTGAAAGAAAATCAAAAATTGATGTCTATTTTTCAAGAGTTTAGAATCCTTCATAATCTTGAGATCTCTTGCGCTTGATAGGATGTTCTCCTAATTCCCTGAAGCGATCCTTGATTTAAGACTAATTCCTCAACCTTGTGGAAGTTAGGTTCTTCCTCGTTTACCCTTTTGGAGAGTAAATCTAGTTGCCTGAGAATTTGAGCTTGAACAAGTAAGGACTTTTCAAGGCTACGTTTTAACATCAAAACTTCCAACTTGGTTTCGGCACAAGTTCGAACCATCTTGTAAAACTCTTTTTCATAATCGATCATGTATAATGAAGGATTCATATTCATATAGGACGTGGATCCGTTTCCATTGAAATTGAGGTGACCGAAAGAGTCACTAGCCATTTTTTCAGCATACCTTTCTGAAACTTTTGAAGAAAGCTTTGCATACAAATCTGATTTTTCCATGATTCCTGGTTTCATACAGAAGAGCGAAACACTCATATATTACTGAAACCTATACACCAATCGTTACAAAAAAAGAACTTGTTCATTGATTATGGAAATCAAATATTCTTCCCTTAATAGAGAAAATCAATTTTTTTTAATATTAAGGATTTTTAGGAAAGTGTGTCCCAGTGAATATCTTCATAATTCTCGCAAGTTTTGAACCATTCCATAATATACACTGAACTCATCAAACTAAGTTTGAGCACTTTATGAGTCAGTGTATTTCTCCCAGATACTAAGTATCTGAATGAGACAGATTAAGTTTTCCACGACTATCAAGAAATTTCTTCATACCTGATTTATTAGGAACTCTAATCTTTTCTGATGACGAACCAAAGTTATCATAGAATTTACTACCATCAAGATATTTAGGAATTACCTTGAGTGTCGATGATCTGAGGTCGTTGCCAGCTTTCTTTCCGTTTTGTTCCTCGATCTTCTTTGGTATCCACTTCTTAGTTTTCTGGTTCTTCTTCTTTACGTGATGAACACCACCAGGTGAGTGCTTTCGAGAGTCCTTTGATTTAGAAGGATCAGATCTACGTATGCTTTCTTCTGAAGATGATCTCATGACAAACTTTAGACCTGGGAAGAATTTATCAGAGTTCAAATGAGAAAGCCGTTCACAATTCTTAGCAACATGACCTTTGTTTCCACAATGAAAGCATCGATTTTGATGACCTTGATGATATGTAGACCTCTGATGTGAGTGGTTTATCTTGTGATCCCCTCCAAATTTATTCTTGAAAGATAAAAACTTCTTTTTAACGTTCCTATTGTCAACACTCCTTTTTTCTTTTAAAGAACAGGTTGAACCGGATTTATTTTACCTTCCCGGAAGGGTCTTGTCCAACTGGTGTTCAGACATTAAAGAACACATATCATTCTTTAGCCTTTTGACATGTTCGGAAACTGTCTTTATCTCAGAAACATATGAGATTTTTAAGGCGTTGTAATCATCAGTTGCAGTTTTTCTTAACCGCTCGGTTTTCTTTTCTTGATCAATACTTTTCCTTAGTTTTTCTTCTAAGGATTGAATCTTCGAGGAAGAAATGATCTTGAAGGAGTCTAGATCAGTTTTACATGAAGAAAGATCACATTTGAGTTGATCATTTTCGACTTTCATATGACATAAGTCTTCAAGGAGCTTTTCTTCTCTTTTTAGTGCAAGTGTAAGCTCAGTTGCACAAGTGAGAAATTCTTTGCTTAATTCATCTAGCTGAGAAGATACATAATCAACATCCTCACTGTCATTAAGTGATTCAGAATCAGAATCATTGATTGTAAGCATAGGGCTTAACTTAACCTCTTCTTGAGAATACTGAGAAATGTTGTCAGAAGAGTAGGTAGAGCTTGTAGAAGACATTCCTTGAAATTTAAACCTTGGAAGGGTTTTACTCAAATCTTGAGATACGTTAATTTAAGTCGATTCATGAGAACTCGAGTTCATTTTTATAGGTCAGATCGCACCAAACACAGATTGTTAGATCTTTCGTGTTTGCCTGCTCTGATATCAATTGAAAAGGCAAGGGTACCCTAATATACCTCAAGCTAAACTTTTCCTACCTATAAGTCCTTTCTCCGAAAGTGATTTTATATGGACTGAGTCGAGACAATGCAACTAATCGGTTCACACTTCGTGTGATCGTCTATGGATACGAGATCGAGACAATACATCAACGAAGTATGTTTACTTGATAAAAAGGTTCGGACTTAACCAAACACAATAGGATTGCTTATCAAGTAAATAGGGATTAACGTTTGTGTAATTTACTTTAATTATAATAAAACAATTATAATACGGAAATATAAAGTAAATGACACAACAAGATTTTGTTAACGAGGAATCCACAAATGCTGAAAAACCCCAGGACCTTGTCTAGAATTGAATACTCTCAGGATTAAGCCGCTACACAAAATTAAACCTAACTTCGTATAGTTGAGACCAAGTAACTAAACCTATAGTTCACCTATTTCCGTCTGTATTCCCACGCCTCCACCTTATGAATAAGTCACGTACTTGGAACAATTCCTTTGGTTCGTATTCCAAACAGTAAAGGAACAACAAATCTGTTTGGTATCAACTCTATTCAACCAAGTGATGTGAGTCGGAACAGTCTGTTAACAATGGATTATCACAAGATCGTATTTAGCACTAACAACAGTCTAAAGATCCATGTCGAAACTTCGATCTAGTTTGAGTGAATCTTATATCAGAACAGAAGATTCTCAAGCATAAACAAACTAGGTGCAATCAAAGTTCAACCACTGTTAGTCAATCAAATCAATCGAAAACACAATATAAACTGCAAGTATCTAGTTTCCCACCAATGGTACTCGTAGAGCTTCTCAATCCCAAAAAAGACTTTAAACTGAGCGGCCGTAAGAGATTTTGCCTAATTAGGTTACTCTCTTCTATGAATAGGCGGCTACACCAGTAACAACACAACCGAGAAAGTTTGCTGTCACGAAGGATTAGTTTGCTAGAAATGCAAACTGCAAGTATTTATAGACAAGGAAGTTTGGACACCAAGGAATTTCCAAAACCGAAAATATTCTCAAAGATATTCAATATATTCCAAATTCGGTTTTCATAATTCCTGGAAATGCTCTGTCCAAAATAATGACCGAAAATCTCTTTGGAAAATCTCAACTAGTAAATGCACATTTCTAATTCTCATTTTCCTAAAATAAAATTAACAACCTTAATTAAAAGATTCTTAACTTATTTATATTTCGATCCTGGGATTTTCTTCCTGTAGCTATTAAGGAATAACTTTGAACAATAAAAGATAAACATTATTGTACGTGTTCAAAGTATGCTGACATCCTTACTTTGTATGTCCTCTTTCATACTGACAACCTTGAAACCGATTTTCCACACTTCCAAACAAGTTTAGAATTGGTTCATCTGACTTTCAAGAACTATGCGATTGATTAAGAAACACTCAATCACAAATCATGGGTTTAACGGTTCTACCAAAATAAGTTTCGGTTCTACCTCCATGTGAGTATTGTGCATAGTCACACTAGCTTTCCAAAATTCGGTTGACTAGGTACTAGGATCGGTTCCCCATATATATATGGTATCTAACTCATATGTGATGCACATGTATATATGATCGGTTCCCCATATATATATGGTATCTAACTCATATGTGATGCACATGTCCATAGGATCGGTTCCCCTTTGCCTAAAAACGTGTTGCACATGTCCATAGGATCGGTTTCTCTTTCTGCTACAAACTTGTTGGACCTCATACAAGGATCGATTACCCTTAGTGATGTGTTGCACCTCTTCATAGGATCGGTTCTCCTTTACCCAGATTCGGTTCAACAAAACACAAACTCGATCATACCATCTCAGGTGACTACTTAAGATTGGTTTCACTAATAAAAGTCATACCAATACATAAGTCAGGCCTTTGTGAATACTTTTACCAAGAACACAAACAAGTCGTGAGCGGTTATACTAAATCACACATATTGGATGTTCACAAGATATGCAATGAATAACAATCCCAATAACGCCTGACGATTTCCTTTTCAATTCATAAACAAGTTTATGAACTTACTTCCTTAAAACACATGTAAAACATTGTTTCCTAGGATGAAATCCTCACCTCATACTCATACATAATCACAATAGCATTTAAACGATTATTTCGATGTCTTATCTACAAAGTTTAATGGTTAAGCAATAAACTTCATATTGTATTCCTTAATATTATGTCTATCTAGAGTGTCCATGCTTCGCAGTTTCGTTTTCAATATGCACGACTTGAAAGATACGTTAGGGAATGAAACAGTTCAAGTCAAATATCACTAACCTCAAGTGGAAGGATGATGTTGTCGTTGTAGCTTCTTACTTATTCACTTCTTCAAGTCTTCGCAATACTTGTAATGTCTCATATCCTAATGCTTTCAATCTAACCTATACGAAGTTTACTCTAGTACATAATCAAGCGACTCTTAAAACGAGTTTTGATTCACTAAAATATGACAACCAAACTTGACATACCAACGCTTAGTGGGTTCAACCGAGCTATGCTCTAACAAGTTTATCCTTATATTCATTCCTTTTCTTGAAGCATTTGGGATCTTATGCTGGAATTCGATTTGCATTCTTGTTAGATATACTTTGGTGGCAGATTTTTAAGTCAGTTTACACCTTCGGGGGCTTGGTTTGTCAGCACTTATATCTGATATGGGTACAATTGGTCTGATTGGATGCACACAAGATATTTCTTCTCTTCTCGGCAAGTTCTTGAAGATTTTATGACTATATTTTTCCTCTTCAACCAGTCCATTACTTTAAACATTCAAGATGATTTGTTGGATTTCAGTTTTCACTTCTACTAGATATACGATGACATAATACCTTTCAACCATTTTACTTTTTCGACGAGGGCTTGGGCAATAAGTACATTTGGTACAAATGTAGGAGGTATGATGTTAATGGTCACAAGGGGAGTGCTTGGATGTTTCAAGAGTATGTGTTTGAAGATCTTATGGACTATTGTATACGTTGTTGCTCGATTACACTTGCGACTTAGTGGTACTTTCATCAATTTCTCGTGGGGATGATTATGTTGTTGATCATTGTGTTCTTAGATATAATTCTTCAAAATTATAGCAATATTATTACTTATATTACTATTATTATCATGTTTTTGCGAGAAGCGTGATATGTTTTCTTTAAGCCAGTTTACTCCTCGGAGGGCTTGGGACCAGTGTGATGTGCGTCGCTTTTTCTGTGGTGTGCAAGTTATTGCTACCCTTAAGTTGGTCGACCATTTACCTATCTTGATAAAATTACCACGTGGTGTTGGTTTGTTCTCCTACAATTGATTTGTGGTGTTGGAAACCCTTTCAGTTGTGGATGAAGCCTTTATAGTATTTGATGCTTTTTTTTTCTCATGTTCAGTTGCAGTCTGGAGCAGCAATATATATCTAGTTATTTCCCTATGATGTCTCTTATATTTTATTTTCAATTGTTGTATTTGCCTTTTTGACATGTTCGTCTTTTGCTGGTCTTGTTCTCTTGCTTGGTTATCCCCAACAGTCGAAGCAAACTGTTTTCTTTTTCAAGACCTTTGCTTATAAAAAAAAAAGTTTGCATGTTATAATTTTAATTAGTCGACTTAATTTAATGTTAGTCATTATATCAGATTATAGTTAATGGTTAGAAATTAGAGTTCGATTTTAAGGTAAATGACCATCAGAATCAGCTAGGTCCAAGAGATAAATTCTTAATCGTAGCCTACATTTTCAAATCTACGACTAGGAAATGATGAATTCTATGACGTAGCTGAGCTTTTCAATTTTTACGACTTATGTTACCATTCTACATAACCATAACCACCATTTCTTGTTATTTTTAAAATTTTATGGTTAGAAAATGATTAATTACTAGTTGTTTAGGAGTTTTACAATTACTATGGATAGGATGTGTCACTATTCAATTTTACCGTAGAAACTATTTCTTGCTGATTGTTTTAAATTTCTACAGCTTGAAACGATTGAGTACTTTTATGGATTCTAGGACCATTAAAACGTTTAAGATTTGGAAATAACATGAGTGAATCTGATTTGTGTTTCCTTAGTTTCTAATTGGGGAACGAACTAGATCTAATTTGATTTCTTTTAATTGTTTTGAATTCAAATTAAAAAAAATACAAATCAAAGTTTAAAAGAAGTTGATGAAACCTGGATACTAGTTGGGCTCCGACCCATATATTGTTTTGAATTGGAATAAGCTTTTTAGTAGAAAGGTAACTTAGTCATCGGCTACCACCAGGACACCCATATATTGATACACCCGACACCACCAGGACACCCATATATTGATACACCCGACGACCTGATCAAAAAATAGTCCCCAAAAATCAAGAAACCTGTTTTGAGGTATACTGATTTTTTTTTTTGAGGCATACCAAATGGTGACAAAATAGGATCACTAGATAAAAAAGACCATCACCCCTTATCCACCCATTTTTGATAATGTCAAGTATACCCTTATTTAATTACTGTTAATGATTATGATTAATCAATGTTGTTAAAGATTGAGTAAAGTTAAGTAATTAGTAGACAAAAATCGGTTTTTTTGTGAGAGAGTTTGGGGTTTTGGGAGGAAGAAGAAGTGGGAAATACCTAGGTTTTAGAGATTTATGAGAAATCTGAGAATTTTGTGATTCAAAATCGGTGATGGGGAACTTTATGCTAATAATACACATGTATAGTTGTATAAGATGCTTAGTCTCCTTTCTTTGGGTTCAATTCATCAAAAATTTTAATTTTTCGGAGATCTGTTTTGGATTCGGCTGAAAATAAAAGGTCGAACTTTACGCGGGAGGAACCATCCGGCTTATAAATTTAGAGCCGAACCCAAGTATTTGAATTTTTGTCTATGGTTCGGCTCATTCGAACTCGTCTAGTAGTTAGCTGAACCTTAATTCTATTCTTTGTAGTTTAAGAGGCGACTTACAGTATAATGCTCGGCTCAAAATTTAGCAATACCAAAACCAGCCGAACATCAATGAATCTCTGAACTTATTCAAGTCAAAAGTTCGGCCAAAAACCAACCAGAGTCGAATCAGACGAACCTAATATCTCCCTAAACAACAACCTAGGTTCAGCTATTTATTCAAAATATTTGAACAACGGTACTATGTTCGGCTAATACTTGGACATCCATTATAAGCCGATTCTAAAATTAGCAACTTTATGAAACTAAAGTCTTAAGTTCGACTGAAAGTCAGAAAATTCGAATCAGCCGAACCTATATGTATTCCATACATTATGTTTTTTTTGTAATGGGAGTCAATTATACGAATGTATGATTAGCAATTTTAAGCAACTCAAGTCAAAAGTTCGACTGAAAAATAGCAAAATCGAATTAGCCGAAATTTAATAATTTTTTAAACTATAAACTAGGTTTGGCTCAAAATTGATATTTGTGGATCAGCCGAACTGTTCTTCTGAAACACAAAAAAACGAAAACGAAGGTAGGATCAATTAGGGATTTCGCGACAGTTAGATATCTCTAGCGCAACACTTCGTTTTACTGATGATTTTACAATTGTGGCTTTAATCAATGATCAAAGTTTTATGAGCGAACGATTAATCGAGAACGAAACAAAATCAAATGGTTTGAGAGGGAGAATAACAAAAGAATAATTGAACTGATTAAGTAATTTAGCAATCTACTCATTGTTAGGACACCCCTTATAAACATACCCCTAGATGGTATCATCATATAGTATGCCTAAAAAGAAAAAAAAAATATGCCTGAAAACAGGTTTCACAATCAAACATACCAAAGAAAATTAAAACTTTTAAGCCCCAACAATTTGAGGCTCTGGACAATGGCCCAACTGGCCAAGTCTATAAGGCTGACTTTGGGTCCATGTATTAGTTCCCTGAATCATACATCCGCACGTACAAAATCAACAGGCAAAAACACAAAGAGCAGAATGAGAAAACAAGATATATATATAAAAGATAACGGCGAATTCGTTAATTGATATACATAGTGTCTACATGCTGTATCTTTAGGACAATGGGTCAACATTGGAAGACGTTTTTTTACTCCTTTTCTTAGCAGTTTTAGCAAGGGCATCACAAATTTCTCTCTTTCTTTTTGAGTTGTCATTGGCAGCCTTCGTCGCAGAACTCTTGGCTTTAACTTCAAGTCCCTCCTTTACAAGTATCTTCAACCTCCATAAGGTAGATTCAGGCTGCATCAGGAACAAAAAAGTACTGAGTTTATAACCACAGATAAAAAGACAAAAGGATTTTTGCGGACTGCCATGAGGTTGCAAGGATGTGTCTGATGTGTGAGCACCTGGGCATCCATGTCAATATCCACTTCAGCAGCAGTGGCTTCGAAATTTGGATTCTTTTGAGCAATAATATCCAGTGCCTTGTCCAAATCTTCAGGCGACAATTGACTAAGTCCTGTCCCGAGCTTTTTCTTCTCCTCTGCAGACATTTTCCTTCAAAAAAAAGGAAAAAAAAAATTATAGTGAAGAGCAGACCAAAACAACCCCAATATAGAACATTTAATACCACCCACCAAGTGAAATAAGACACTTCAAATGAGTTAGCAAAGGTGCAGCAATAGCTAGCATTTGATTGTACATTGTAAGACATTCTCTAACTAGAATCCAATAGAGAGCTCTTTGCAGACTTGCTAACAATTGAAATTTTCTTCAACATCCAATAGAATACAGGACAAACTAGAATCCAAAAGGAAATTCATTAACTATCTTGAGTGCAGTTATGAATGGTTGAAAAGACATACATATATTGTTGTTATTCAAGGAGTCTCTGACTTTTATCAATATAAAGTCGATAGAAGATGTGAAATCAAGTGAAATTAGATCGACGACACATATACAATAACCAATGCAGATCATGGAACACACCTGCATTTCTGTACCACCATTTCTCTTAGTTCATCCAAATGCATATCAACTTCATACAACTGCGAAAAATCCATGACAACTTTATCAAGGTATATCCTTTAATCATGTAAATCTTTACGTAGCACTGAAATGCACATAAAACTTAAGAACCCTTTTTAAAGAGAATGGTCTCTTTTGCGGTGGGAAAGATGCACAAGATCTCTTTACCAAAAAGTGGTAAACAAAGACAACTGTAATGTTTTAAAACAAAAAAAAACAAAAAAGCGAACAAACAGACAACTGTAATGTTTACTCGAATTAGAGAGACATTTTCAATGACATGAGTATTAATTATTAAGAAATACTTTAAACTAGAGAATACCTTGTTACTTAATAAAAACCACAATGTTTACACAAATGAGACAGGAGATATATTGAGAAATTCTTAAATAGAGAATACCTCATTACTAATATCTCTAGCCAGTTTTGCATTAGCAGCCTCTTGAACAAGTTGCATGTCACGATGGGCCTCTGCCTCCTCCTCTTTTCTTTTTGTTTCCTAAAAACAATAAAGAGTTGATAGATGATTTCACATAATGCAATGAACAGTTAAATTTCTGTAGGGGCATAATCAATACTGTAATAACAATCTCTACCTCTTCAACAACTTTAGGTAGAAGCTGCAACCACTTCTCTTCAAATTTCGCTAACAAGGTTTTGGCCATAACATGAACATCACTTTTCTCCTCGTTGTATGTCATTGCATTCTTAAATACCAACCTCACATCAGCACATATTTCTCGAACATTCTTATACCCAGTACCATCTTTTAACTCCATATTATTCCTTATTGTACTGAAATCCATTGGTTTGTCAATCACCTAATAGACATCACTGGCAGCAGTTAGTTGACATATCCAATAGCTAGATCCAAATAAGGAGGTTACCACATCAAATCAGAAGAAAGTAAGCAAAAAATCACGACAAAGTAAACATGATACAAGACAAGTACACAAGAGTTCAATTAGTATTTTGCTTCTGCTCGAAAGCATAAATTTCGAGCTTACGACTAACGATCATGAAGCAGCAAACATCTGAGGGTTATAAAAAGGATGTGAGAAACTAGTAACTAGGAAATTTACCTCATAATAATCATGTAACTCGAGCCCCTTAACATCTACAGGCTGCATAAAAGGCCATGCCCACTTATGCTGAGCTAACTGACAATTAGAAAATACGTTAGAAAACTACTTCGTAAGAGTATAACAATAACAAATTTCCTATAGCACAAAAATCAAAGTTGTAGAATAGCAATTGCCTGTCTTAAAATAGTGGAAAACTGTCGCATAAGCTCTTGCATTCTCTTGGCACTAGAGGATTCCCTCTTAGCCGCTTCTTGTTGCTGTCTTTTAAAACTAAGAAATTGTTTTTCCCTTTCTCTTTCCTTTCCAGCCGAACCCCCTTTACCATTGTTTGGTTGCTTTTTAGTTAAAGACGAGTAAAATTGTGTCACCCCATTCAATTTTTCCTCAATCTGCAGAAAAAAAATTTACCTTAAATTCGTAAACCTCTTGCACACCCAAAGCCAAAATTAGTTTTTATCAATAAAATGCACAACATTTATCTACCAATTATTAAACCCTAAAACACAGAAAATTGTTCGGGGGAGAAAAGAAAAAAAAACCTCATCAACTTGAGAAACTATTCCATCAACATGATCTTTGAAATTGAAAGTTGGGGCAGACTGTTGAACAGTATTCACGTCGCCTACAGCATCACTCATCCCTAAACAATCTCTGATGTCCGGTGCTGTATTAAGAATTGATACATCTAAATGTTCCATCTTTCACTCCCAGAGAACAAAAAAAAAAACTTAATTAATCTATTTCCTTAACGCTTCGTTTCCAGTTAGAAAATTTTGGGGACTGATTTTATGAAATATTGGGGCTTGATTTCAGAGTTTTTTCCCTGTAAATGACTCTTTTTCTCTGTAGTGTGCGAGACTGACGAGAGTTGGAATCATGAAGAGGGGACAACATAAAATGCTTTTACACCAAGTGATATATAGTTGCCGTTATACGGGTAACGACCGACGTTGTGAAAATTGACTGAATGTTGTTGACCAGAATATAAGGTCAGCATAGGACTTTAAAGTTTAAATACTCATGTGATAACAAACACCGTCACTGAACTGAATAAGCAGATGAATAATTGTGCATCTAAGGGCAACTCCTAAGGCAATGTTCAAATGAAGTTGTTTGTTGAACCACATGGATGGTAACAGGATTCTCCGTTATGGAAAATAAGGTAAAATGAACAAATTTGATGTTTTTAGGATTCCACTAGTGATTTTATTAATATAAACTAATCAGAATTGGGTCTCACTAATGATTTTATTAATATAAGTTGGGTCCCACATGATTATTTAATAATAAAATATAAACCCTACACATAATAACCGTATTTTGAGAGAGAATTTGCTATGGGCGTTGGAAGCTTGAGCGCCCGGGTTTGTGGCACCATCGCGCGCTCTTCCATCAGACGCGCGCTGGATGTTCCGACTCAATGTTCAAATGAACAAATCTATTGATTTGAACATCCATTTTTCATGTTTGTTCATTCCATAGTGGGAGCAAAATGAACAAACTCTGTGTTTGTTCATTCCATAGGAACTGCTCTAAGAGCAACTCTAATGATCATTCGATCACTTGGAAATTACTTGAAGCTAACGGTATGTGTGAGATTACCATTGTCGTCTTCTAAGGATGTTCCAATGATTGAAATGAGAGTTTAGAACAATTACCCATGTCTGGATACAAAACGGTATGCATACCCAGTATGCGAACTGTATTGTGATGATTCAGGTCCGGAACTCTTGTTTGCGTACCTAGTATGCGAACGGATTTACCTGAGAAGGACCAGAACTCTTGTTTGCGTACCTAGTATGCGAACGAGTTTACCTGAGTTAGGGTCTGGCGGTTGTTCGCGAACCGGGTTTGCAAACGGCTTGACTAGGCCAAGGTCCAGAGTTGTTGTTCACGTACAAAGTTTGCGAACGCAGTGGTTAAGTTCTAAAATCGGTAATGTATGATGCTCATACTCATGAACTAAAACATTTATGATTTAAGGAATGCAAATTAACTTTTCAACCCGTGAATTAATGTTCATGAATTGATTTTTGTATAAGTACTTTGTACGATTACGAATCAAATCGATTTTGTTTCAATTTGTTCATGAATATTTCTATGAGATAGTGAACAATTGAACAATTCTATTTGAAGCACAATTAGATTTATTTGATCATCTATCATGATTGATTGATCATGATATTTGATCTAGAAGTGTTAGATGAATACATCTAAGACAAAAGTGTTCATATGGCTAACTTCGGTTAACTTTTATTTAGCCAACCAATATACACGTTTAGGTACGGTTACCCATATATTAATATAAGTATATTTCATAGGTGTGTAACAAGCTAAGACCATCTAACAGTGGAGATTAATTGCTTAATTTCTAAGCAGACTTAGCTTGAATCTTAAATCAGGAGTTCATATAACGGTGAATATCGAATGATTTGTTACTAAGCTATATTAGCTTTGATTGTAAGCTACCCTTATTTGAAAGACTATATAAAGGAGAACTCTAGCAACTAGAAAACCTAATCCCGTTACTTTCTTGTGTCTTAGTTGCAAGCTAGAGTCGATTCTCCTTTAACCTAGGTTTTCCCGAACCATTATTAGGTTAATGACTTGAAGACTTCATTTGGGATTTGTGAAGCAACTATTTTCTATGTAGTTGTGCATTCTGATCTTACTTGTTCTACCATGTTGACTTTTATCTTCTCTAAGATTTACTCGAGATTTATCTCCAATAGGTAAGATATAAAAAGTAATCACAACAGTTCTTCGTGTCAGACTCTTGTGATTCCGCAATAACTTCTTATGTTAATCAATTAGGTTATTGTGAGGTGACTAATATTTCTTGGCTGCTCTTCGGGAGTATAAGGCCGGATTATTAGTTGGTTCCTGTTCACCTTGATCTTTGTGGGAGAAAGATTTGTTTATAAGTCTTCGATATTGGATCGTAACAACTCTTAGTTGTGGGTGAGATCAGCTAAGGGAATCAAGTGCGCAGAATCTGGCATAGTTCTAGAGGCGTAAGGAACACGACTGTACCATAATCGGTGTGAGACTTGGTTAGGGCTCAACTACATTCCAGTCCGAAGTTAAATTGTAGTAGTCTAGAGTCTGTAGCGGATTAATACAGTGTGGTGTTCAAATCTGGACTAGTTCCCAAGGTTTTTCTGCATTTGCGGTATCCTCATTAACAAAATTTCTGGTGCCTGTGTTATTTCTTTTCCGCATTATATCTGTTTATATGATTGAAACATCACAAATTGTGCTCAGTTCAATCAGTTGATAAATCCGACCTTGATTGTTGGATGGAACTTGATTGACACTTGGGAATTGGTTTTTGGTACCGTCCAAGTTATTTCTCATATCAATCAAGCTCACGGATTTTTATCTGTTCGATTTACTGATTGTATTGAGAAAAGAGATAAAAGCTCTTTGATATATTTCTTGATTGAGTCTCGTTTTTAAGTTGGTGCTCTCGAATTTATATTAGAGTTTAGTCCATACAGATTGCCGAACGAATTATTGGGTGTGGTTGTTATACCCCCGCTTTTTCACTAAGGAATCCCACTTAGTTGTCCTAAATAGAGCCAAAGCCATGCTTCTGACTAGAAAACCAAATCTCAACATTAGCACCTCTGTTCCTATTGGTTTGTTGGATAAATGGATGCCTCCTCCTCTTGGTTGGATAAAATGCAATGTTGATGGTGCTTTTGATGAAACTTCTTTGGATAATGGAGCAGGCTATATGATGAGAGACTCTACAATGAAAGCTTCTTTTTGTGCTACTGTGGTTTTTGAAGTCCAATCTGCTGTTGAAGCTGAAGTTAGAGCTGTTTGGGCCATGTTAAAGAAAGCAGTGAAGCAGAAACTTACTCACATCATTGTAGAAAGTGATGCTCAAAACCTCATCAATCTTTTATCCTCTGGGCAGTTTGATGGTGATATTAGGACAAATGTTATTTTTAAGGACATTTAGTTATTTTCTTCAAAGTTAGAAGCTTGTCTTTTTCATTTCAACCTAGGTTATGTAATTTTGTGGCTCATGAGCTAGCTCAATGGGATAAAAAACATAAGTCTACTATGTACTTGTTTGTGCCTCTAATCTGGCTCATACCAGTTGTTGAGGGCGATCATTATCCTTGTTGAAGGCATTCGTCTAAAAAAAAAACATATGAATACTAAGAGCATCTCCAAAGGGCTCTTCTAAATTCCTATATTTTAGGCCATCTAGGATTATACACTATTTGCGGAAAAAACTTCTCCAAGGGAGATGTGAAGTAGAATGTTAGGATGATGTGGAGGTTTAGTTATTAAGACATCATCTACTTCATCCTTTGGTTTTAGAGGTTTTTGTAGAGGATGTGCTAAATCTAGTCAAACTTTTCAACCCATTAAATTAATGTCAAATTAACTGAAAATAAGATTTATATTTGGGTGACTACCAGTTTGGAGTTAGGGCTAAATGTGGGGGCGAAGCAATCCTGCATGTTGTTAATCGTATGCTAGAGGATAAGGGGGCTCGGATAATCTGTCCATGTTGCTTGTGGATTTTTCGAATGTGTTTAACCTCATTGATCGCACGGCTATGTTGTCTGAGGTATGTAAGATGTGCCCATAAATTTCTTGTTGGGTAGAATTTTGTTATGCTTCTCCTGCTCGGTTATATTATATAGATCATGTTCTCTCCTCTTCCCAAGGAGTGCAGCAGGGTGATCCTTTAGGACCGCTGTTGTTTGCTCTCACTCTCCATCCTTTGATCAAGAGAATTGAGGCGTAATATACACTTGAAATTCAAGCCTGGTACCTTGATGATGGTACCTTGATAGGTGACACGTTGATGGTGGAAAAGGCTTTGAAGATTATACGGGATGAAGGAGAGAAAACTGAGTTGTTTTGGCCTTCCCATGACCCTAGAGCTTCAGTTACAGGTGTTTTCAATCTCGATATTAGTAGACCGGCTAAGAGTGTGAAACTTTTGGGTGGTCCGGTTAGTCTTGATGCTCAATTCAACAAGGGTCTGGTTGTCAGTAGAGTGTGCAAGACTATGGCTCTTATAGACGTTGTAGAGAAGCTTGAAGATCCTCAATGTGAATTTCTCTTGTTTAGGAATTGCAAGGGTGTGTCGCGGCTTCACTTCGAACTACCAATCCAGGGTTTTTACTTGAAGCTCAAGACTTGTTTGACACACATTTGTATAAATTCCTCAGGCATATTATTATAGGAGATGGGCCTGGTTATGAGCTTCTTCAGCAGAGACTCTCTACCTTGTCTTTCAAGCACGGTGGGTTGGGTGTGTACACTATGCAACACACTAAACACTATTGTTTTCTTGCTTCTAATTTGCAGACCCAAGAATTGCAGACCTTCATTTTGAGAAGCACTGACATCAGTGGGTGTGGCTCTTCTCTTCAGCAAGCTATTGATTCCTTCAACTCTCTACCTGGTGTTATCCCTTCTCTTCGGACTAGTAATTTTTCCACCCTTTCCATGAACTCTTTGGCAACTATGTATTTTGATGCGATTAAGAAGAACTTATCCACCAGTTATGTATTGACGGAGCGTGATGTTGTGCTATGGCAATGTAACCAAACAAAACATGCTTGGGATTTCCTGATGGCAATTCCTATATTGAGGCTCAATCAACATATTGGAGCTAGGCAATTCAGTGCAATTCTCCAGTATAGGTTTGGGATCCCCCTATCGAAGTGGACGGTTCTTGCCCTTTCTGCAAAAGGGATATGGTTGTCTTAAGTGATCATGCCCTGCATTGTGCAAATGAGGTTGGTCTTATGTTTAGGCATGATTTGGTGCAGGATACTATTGCTGACATGTGTTACTGGGCGGGTGTGCCAGCCAGGAAGGAGGTTAACTTGGGATTTCTCTCCAGTAATGGCACTGCTTTGAGACCAGCTGGCATTCTTGTGTATAACTGGGACAATTGACGGGACATGTGCTTTGATGTAACTAGTGTTTCACCCTTTACTGGTGGTAGGATACATATTTTTTACCCCGGACCTTGCCATCAAGAATGTTGTTTCTCGGAAGAATGCCAAATATTTGGAAAAGTGCACGACACAAGGTTATGGTATTGGGACACTTACCTTCACCACCTTAGTAGAGCTCGGAGACGACACCACAGACTTTTTGAAGCGCTTGCGTAATATATTGCTAGTTATGATGTTAATGTGTGGTTTGGTAAATTTCTTTTCCATAGATTAGGAGTGGTCATTCAAAAGGGAGTTGGAGCTCAGCTTGTCACTAGGCTTCCAACTAATTTCCTACCAGACGATAATCCTTCTGAGTTGTAATACGCCTTCTCTTAATTAAGGACCCATTAAACGAATAGATTTATGTAAAGAAAATAATAGTTCAGCCTATTAGATTAATACAAATAGATTTCAATTATAATTTAAACACCTGCCCGTTGGAGATGACCTCTCCCAAATTCCTAAAATGTAGAGAACTTTGGATTTGATGTTTTATAAGGATGTCTTCCTACACCAACCATGTAGGAAACACATCACAATCCATTGGAAATGCTCTAAACACAATACTCAACAGAAACGGAAAACCTTTCTCTTCTTACATTAGTAGAGGAATTTTTATTTAAAATTTAGCAATATTACATCAAATCAAGATTAATAAACCAACATGGGATTAAGAACATGATCAGAATTAAGAAGAAAAAAAAATTAAGCAAGCAGAGGATTAAGTACATGACCCATGAACAAAATTACTCCATTGACATCGTCTCTGATGATAAACATGAAAGGATGATTGGCTACAAAATCTACGGGATTTTGACTGCCGCATTGTGCCATGGCGACAATAGTAGTAGAAGCAGCAGCTTCAGTTCCCACTTCATCAACTTCAACGAAACTCTTGTGATGAACTGCAGAAACAAAAAAACCTGCCACCTTTCATTACCTTTGCCATCTCAGTGAGTTCTGCTTGGTGTTTATCGAAAGGCAAATGTAATCCTGCAGTGTCTTTTCAAAACTCTCTTTGCTTCAAACTCATGAAAACTTGAATTTTGGAATCACGAAATTTCTAATTTGAACGTGTTGTTTCGGAATATGTTGAGCAAAGAAATACATCGTGCTTGAATCAGATACTTTCTCTATCATGTCAGCTAATCCATATTGACTATCAGGTAAGAATATGTACATAGAATTAATTAATAAAAAGAGAGAATAATGTGAATTCTCTATATCCCACTCGGAAGGATCTCATCTCAAAATTATCCATGGATGTTTATGTCTCTAGCATGACCACTTGATAAAATTATAGCCTCTCGCTGCAAAATCATTGTCAGCTTTTCTGTATGGAAGTTGAAGAACCTTAAAGGACTTGAACTAAAGTTCCATCAAGGAGATGGAATTCTGAATTCATGGTTTGTGATTTATCGAATAAGTGATCCCATGTTCCTTTGAAGTAAAGAGCATTCACCAATACAAGTTGTGTATCTCCAGTGATGAGGAAGAAGCTTCTCTATCCACTGCTTCCACTCCACGTCCTTCCACAGATATAAATCAGCCGTTTAGTTCCAATTTTGAATCATTCATTCTTAAACTCTAAACTAGATTTATATTTTACGGATAAAGATTATTTAAAAACAATGAAAATAAACAGAAGAAGAGTTTTTTGGGGTCATTACAAATCTCACCTTAGTTTTAAGATCCACAGCCTCGGCGTCGGCTCTATAGCACGAAGTAACAATTTCTTTGAACGAGTCTTTCAGGGTGCAAGAATAGTCCACCCAAACACCATTGACAAAAGACAATTTCGGTCCTCCACCACTACTACCACTACCGATCCTGGTTTGATCTACAGAAGCAATCAGTTGAGAGATAACCAAATTAAGATGGCCGAGGCCATCGCACTTGTGGAACTCCAACAAATGTTTTAAAGTTTTTCCATTCGATCCAGATATTAATAAACCAAGAGCAGCATATATTAAGCTGAATTGCATGTTAATATATTAAATTAACAGATAAGCTGTGTGCTTATCACAAACCGATACTACCAGATTTCAAGATATATGTGTCTTGATTTGACTTACAATTAGCTTTTAAATACTATCAGATAGCCTCTATATTAAGCTGAATTGCATGTTAATATATTAAATTACGAACTTTACAGAGTAGTGATCATATAACATCTGTGCAAAAAACAAATGCAAAACAGAACATATTCAACAGTTTGAAAAGAATCTATTTACCTCGTCAACCTTCGAAACAGCTCCATCTGCATGGAGGTTGAACTTGGGCAGACTGGTAAACGATGTTAACGTCTCCACCAGCATCACCATCTCCGGTGTTGTTGGTACATGAATTTCTTCCATCTTTCTCACTGCTAGTAAGATGCAACAGAACTTGAGCATTCATTTCAAGTTAAAATTTTTGGGATTGGCCCAGTTACAAAAATTCCTCATCTCAATGGGACAAAATACCGAGGGAGTCTCTAGCTCTCTTGCAATTTCTCCTCTTTCAGTTTTAGGAGTCGGTCAGTGCAGTGTGTTTCCGGAAATTCAAAGTGTAAATATTTCATTCATTTGCAAGACTACACAATCATTGTCAAAGAGAATATATTGATAAGTTTTTTTTTTGTCGTTGTTGTTCTTAAATCACAATACACATCGTTACAGAATAAGTAAATATTTAGGTGTGTTCTCATGACAACAGAAAATCAGTATAATTTCTGGCCCCAGTCCAGACCTCCTTGTGAACCTTCCTTCTCAGAAACAGACGCAACCACTGAAACTCTCATGTGTTCTACAATCTACCTGGAAAAAAAAAATGAAGGTCATGTAAGCAATGTTAACATCATCAAATATTTAAAAGAATGCAAACTTAGAGCATGACAAGGTTTTCATTTATTACGAACAAATTGCATTTACTCATGTAATTCTAAATTAACCTATAACCCATTTACTAGCAGGAAGAAAGAGCAATATTCATCCTTCTTATTTCATGAACCTGTTTATTCTTTTAAGCTACGATGTAATTTACCAGGCAACACATTGGAAGAAAATAGCGAAAAGGCACTATACGCACACAAGTTCATCCTTCTTATTTGTTTTACTCTTATTTGTTTTACTCTCTCGACAAAACTAAATAGTCTGTAACTATTTAAGCACCCTAGGTTCCTAACCATATCCAGAGCTAAGTATTAGACCAGCTTTTAAATGAACATGAGTCGACAGATCTTATTAATTGAGGTAACAGGAGAATATGATAAACATTATGGATTAGATACGACGATTACCAACTTTTAGGGCTCAAATCACTTCAAATGACCATTTTTTCCAAACAGCAATGCAAATGTTGCATCTCTGCAACACAAATATAAACATGAAAACTTGAACTGCCTAACACTAGCATGGCTGCATGAGCACATGCAGTTTAATAGTTTAGCACTGAATCAATCAGATATATACTCAAGGGATTCCCCAAAATAATTTCAAAAATTAAAACACAATATCATCCAACTCTAAGAAGACTGGCAATTTTAGGGTTCGATTGCTGTGCAGTTCAGAGTTAGGCGTGCTAGAAGGAACTCCTATCGGTACAATTGTAGGAATAATGTGATTCCTACAGCATTCCACCTGTATGCTATCTAGGTTGTTAGATTTCTCAAGCAATCTTTCTGAAACAGATCAGGAACATAATTCTTTAAGACTTTCCAATGAGATGTCTAGAGGACTAGACCAGCAGATTAACTAAATGCAAGGGGGGAAATGCTGGTGACTATTGGTATAGCTAGTCCGAAAGCACAAGGAATTGGAGGTAGCATTCCGCCAATGTCAAGTCATGGGCTTTTCCCCCAGCCTCATTTTCTATGTATCGTTGCTTTATATGACCAACATAATGTTATACAGAAGACTACCACACAGATTCTAGTCACTGGAGAACAATTGACACCACAGACGACATGTCTCGTTCACAGAGACATCTGGCATTTGATAACACCCCATAAACCTAGTAGTTTAAGGACTTGGAGTAAACTCGACAGCAATCCATGCAACTCATTTCACAACATAACTCCTGGGAAATATGAGCTTGATTGGCCATGGATTTTGCAGTCAAAGAAGTAATCTTAAGGAATTGAAACCTGTCAGGAGTTAGAAGTACACTAAAATGAGCTTAGTTTTCGTAGAGGCACTAGCCCACATTAAGGAACTGAAGCCTCCATATTACTCACACTGAATTATCTTCTACTGTAACCCACAGACCTGACCTACGAGCCAAACTGTCTAGATCAAGGTACTATCGAGTTTAAAGGCTTTTAAGCTACCAATCAAGTCAGACATGTGTTTAGAATATCTGTGCCACACAAGTCAAAAGCTGATGATTAAGTTTCATGACACTCATGATTAAGCTTTCCTTTCACATCAGTTTCAACAACAATATATGAAAATAAAGTATGCTAGGATTGTCTACTCTAACATATATCTCCGAAGTTCTCATTTTAGACGACTGTGTATATTACTTTACCATCCATAAATACAAATAAAAGCTCTCACCTACCGAATACCTATGAACACAATGATTCAAAAATTCTACATAAAAGAAGTCCTACATGATTCTTCAAAGAGAAGACAAGATCAATCAAAATGAACATGAGAAACTACACCAATTTAAACTTTAGAAAGTATAAAAATATACTTACCCAATTTGATCTTCAATTATCTTTATCAAGCTTCCCGGCTGAACTCTTTCTAGCAGCTCTTGCATTATCATACTCAAACTTAAGTACATTACATATATGAGAACAATCCTTAATATAAAAAAACCTTCCAAGAGCACTCTCTTCAATTAGTGGAAAATAATCAATAACCAACCCATTAACAACCCAAAACCACATTACCCCTAAAAACAACCCCAAACCAGCACCAGCAAAAACTTGACCAACAGTATGATACCCTAAATAAACCCTAGAATACATAGTCAAGAAAGCAAGTGGCCATGGACTAATCCCTACAATCCATTTATAAACTTTACTACCAGAGAGCCCAACTCCATTATAAGTAAGTAAAGTAAAATAAACAGCAAAGAAAAACATGTATTGTGAATGACTAGATGGCCAACCATGAGAATCACATGTTTCAAGTATAACACATGTTTCTGGTCTTGATTGTTGAAACGAATTTTTAACAGTTTCGTTGATAAATTGAGATATTATTAAACCTATAGCAAAAAATATGCCCTGTAATTCACGTCTATAGAGAAAATGAGAAACAAATCCACCAAGACTAATGAAAACTGGAATTAACGATACCCATGCTAAGAAATGACCTAATTGATCTCCTTTTGTGTATCTTACATGAGTTAGAGTTACTGCTTTCAGTGAAGGTACGGTGACTCCGGTCATCGTCATTGAATTCTGAGATCGGGATTGGAATTTTAGGGTTTTTGATTCAGGTAAGAAATTCGTTGGTTCCGGAGAAACTGACTTTCGCTTTCTGATTTAATTTGATTCGACAACGTGAAGTCGCAGTCACATATGAAAGGAAATACGGAGGCATCGACATGTGTAAAGTTATAGCATAGTTTCCCAACGATACAAACCCTTATTGCGAATTCGTAACGTGAGTGAACAGAACTTAGCAATCTAATATGATGAGACAAGTGTGGTTGTGGGCGTTTTTCGGGGCTGCGCTACAAAATCTGGTGCAGCCTAAATTCACTAGGCGATAAAATAGGGATGTTGCCGTAATATTTGAAAGTAGCATTTTTTCTTTTTTTTACTGTTACATATAAAATATACATAGAGTCGTGCTGTCACGCGCAGCCGCGTGACAGTAAAAAATGAACTCGCGGGTCTTAACCGTTGGGTTGGTTTATTATCTTAAAATTCCGAATCTTCAAGATACTGTCATTATTATCTAAAATGTAATTTGTTAGAGACCCCTATACTTTATAGCATTTTTATAGAACCCTCTTTATAACTCGAACTGCTAAATTTGGCATCACATCACCGTATTCTTTCTTCCCCTTCTGCATATATTCTTTTTCTTAAAATCATCCCCTTCTCTAGCTATGTTGATGCATTTTTCATATTTATTTTCAGAAGGTCACCTACTTAATTTGTTTCGATTGATATGAAGTTTATAAAATCTTTTGAGGTTTAGTACTGCATGGCATCGTAGGGTTAAGCTTAGTCCTATGGACTAGATATTTAGTTATTAGATTGGCCATCCACGTCAGCCTGGACAACCTCCTAAGTCCTATGATATTGCTAATCTAGCAGTGAAACGCTGAATAAAACAGCGCTAAACGCCGAATGGTTCGGCGCTACATAATTTTATTTTTAAAAAAACTAATCATTATCTCTCTCCACATTTTTCCTCTCTCTCTCCAATTTTTTCCTCTCTTTTTTTTTCCTCGATCCATCACGTTCTCCCTTTTTTTTCCCTCTCTCTCTCCCTCTTTTTCTTCTCTCTCCATCACATTCTCTCTCAAAAATTAGTAAAATATATAGAGCGCTGAATGGTTCGGCGTTTATGTCACTTTTGAGCGCCGAACGGTTCAGCGTTTCAATCTCGCTGATAGTTGGACTGCGAGCACTTGCTAGTTGAGAGAACTATCAACTATCACTGTTAACTTTTTTCCAACACTTTTTTCTTGATTTGCAACACTTTTTGGCCAATCTAGCACTCCAATCTAGTCCATAGGGGTTAGCCTTATGGATCTATAAATTAGAGAAAAATGGCTAAAACAGCTGTAACTTGTGAAAACAATGGGTGGGTTCAATTTGTTCTTTGCAGAATTAAATTTTTTAGAGTTAATCCTGCACGTTTCTAATTCTTCCATTAACTGGTAGAGCAAGTGAAATGATCAGAATTCTTTACTCAACACTTTATTCTAATGCAGTTGATAATTTATTAGATCGTAATCACGGGGATCAATATTCTTACAATTAAATTGAGATAGTTCTGTAGATGCAGTTGGTGAAGTTTTTTTCCTCGAAAGGGGAAAAAAAGCTCAATCTTCAGCTTATAGCAAGCATATTAGAATTAAAATTATCAGTGTAACACAAATTAATAATAATTCGAAATAGTAGTACATGTCTAGAATTAAGACAATCATGTACCCAAACTGCATCTGAAATTTAAGATAGAACGAAGAAATCCTTTTTCTGAAATGAGGGACTGAAAATGAAATATATATAAGATTTATGGTTGCTTAGAGCAACTGCAGTGGACGACTAAACCCAAATTTGGTGTCGAGTGGGCTGGTGTAGTGGGACGGACCATCGATCAAAATTTGATCAAAGAGTAAAACTCGGACCAAATTTGGTCGGCGATTAAGACCAAATCCAAATATAGTCGGGCGTTTATATAATGTCCGCCTACCCGAAGGGCGTTGGTATAATGTCCGCCTGTAGCCGCGCGTTCGTAAAGTTAACGCCTGATGCAGGGCGTTGGTATAATGTCCGCCTGGATGGGCGTTGGTATAATGTCCGCCTGAATGGGGCGTTGGTATAATGTCCGCCTGGACGGGGCGTTGGTATAATGTCCGCCTGGATGGGGCGTACGTAAAGTTAACGCCGGACACCCAGGCGTTGATATAGTCATGATCCCACCTTCGCAAAGTTTTGAAAACTTTGCTTAGGGCGTTGTCTTTATCAACGCCCCATTTTTTTTTTTTTTTTTGAACCCGGGCGAACGTATAATCTCCGTCCCACACACCAGGCGTTGCTATAGTTCACGTCCCATACAGGCGTTATCTTTATCAACGCCCCATACCAGGCGTTATCTTTATCAACGCCCCATGCCAGGCGTAATCTTTATCTACGCTGGACGATGAAGCGGACTTTATATCAACGCGCGACCAAATTTACTCGTCACCCGCTACGCCACAGGACGGAATAAACCCAAATTTAATCTTTTTTTTAGTCTTTGGTCTTTAGTTATGCTCGCACCAATATGGACGCTCTTAGAGAATAGAATATATAGAGAATAATGAATTCTCCTTCAAATCCCCATAGCTGTCAAACAAATCGAACGGCTCATTGACACGAGTTCATTTTGGGTATCACGCGGCAGCTCGCGTGATAGCAGGACTCTACATATAAAACAGAAGTGAAAGTGTTTCTCATCTTCTCTTATTAACAATCAATCCATTTTATTTTTTTCTTGAATTTTTTCTCTCAATCATAACAATTTTTTATTGAGATACATTTTGAGATAACCAATTAAGTTATCCACCGATTTCGATCGAATCAAGTTCAAAATTATTCAAATTATTCTACGAATCAACCGATCTCTTATTTGAAAGAAGAAAAAAAAAACTTCATTATCATCTTCATTTTCTTCTAATTCTTCTTATTCCAATTTTACTTTTTGTCTTTTCTTTAATCTTTCATCTTTAATTACAGGACTGGGTATCTTCGTCTAATAGATCAGTTGTTTCTAATCTATCATTTATTGAGAGACATTTTGAGATAACCAATTAAGTTATTTAACGATTTCGATCGAACATAATCAAAACAAACAAATTTTAAGTTCAAAATTATTTAAATTATCCTGTGAATCAATCGATCTCTTATTTGAAAGAAGAAAAAGAAAAGAAAAAAGAAACTTCATTATCATCTCCATTTTCTTCTAATTCTTCTTATTCCGAGTTTTTTTTTTTTAACAAAAGAAATTTATTACTCATCATCAAAAGAAAGGAGTTTACAAGAATTGGATGGGAGCCTCGCAACAAGCTGAGCTCCAATCCCTTTTTGAATGACAACACCTAGTCTATGGAAAAGGAACTCTCCAACTTTGACATTCGCATCATGACTGGCCATGTAATTACGCAATCTCTTTAGAAAATCTATCGTGTCGCTGCCCAATTCTCCTAAGGTGGTGAAAGCAAGCACATCAAAACCAAACCCCTGAGCCGAGCACTTTTCGAGATATTTGGCGTTTTTATTGGCCACAGCCTTAGCAATCGCTTGCTCGGGGAAAAAGCGGATACACCTTTACCTGTGAGAGGAGAGACACCCGTTACGTCCAAATACATGTTATGTCCATTGACCCAATTATAAACTAGTATATCAGCGGGTCTCGAGCCATCATCGGATGTTAGCCCTAAGCCTACTTCCTGGCTGGGACTCCTGCACGATAACACATATCAGCAAAGGGGTCACGAATAAGGTCATGACGAAATGAATCAGTTCTTTGATCTTTCATCTTTAGTTACAAGATTGGATATCTTCGTCTAATGGATCAGTTGTTTCTAATCTATACATCTTTTACTGGAAAATCTGGAAATTTTGGTGGTTGTTGTTGTTGGTTGATTAAAGAGTGTTTAGAATTCGTGAATAATTAAGATTATTGGGTTTTTCCATAACTTGGATTTGCATGCTAAAAAGATTACAGGGAAGGAGCTACATCCATAGTAATTTACTTATTTCTTCACAAGGAATTGCCTAAGCGAATCGCTAGAAGAGCCATTGATTAAGAGAGTTTGCCGTTTGGACTATTTTACGGGTGCAATTCATTTACTTATAGTCTGTTTCATTACTATGCATTTTGATGAATTTGGATGATTTCTTTGTGGGTTTTGATTAATTTGATCATTTAGATTGTGCGTATTGATTTGTTTCATCATTTTGGGATGTGGACATGGTTATTTTGTTTGATTTGTTATCTCTAACTCCCTTTCATAATCATGTTCCTAGCATTTTACCCATCATATTTAATTTGTAGGACCATGAAAGAGGAGGTGCCCTACAGAAATTGGAGTTTGTTACTCGGTGCATTACACCACCACCTAGAGTGACTGACGGGCACATTACAAACGCCAAAGTAAGCTTTTCTATTGGCTTGATTCTCTATTTTCATTTTTATTTTTATTTTTTTACTATTATTATATTAATTTTACTACCAATTAAATCATATATCGTTTTTATTTTTATTCAATTGGCTTGATTATATTATTTACTTGCATTTCATCTTTCCATCGTGGTATGTTGTCTCAATTTGCATTTCTCTCATTTTATTTAGGTTTTGTTTGTCATATACTATTGTAGATGGTGGATTTTCGACAAAGGGTAGAATTGTAAAATTATACTCCAGATTCGGCAACCAGATGAGTATTGAGGCTCATGTCTCTCACCAAAGCATGAAAGCTCATGCCATAAAATCTCTGACTGAGAAGGTCGTCTCTCAGAGTACATGTAGATGTGTAGTCTCTCAGCTGAGGCCACGACACATCTCATGAATATTGAGCAATTTCAGTAATTACTCCGGATCCGGCAATCGGATGAGTATCGAGACTCATGTCTCTATGCATGAAAGCTCATGCCGTCTCTGATGGAGAAAGTCTCTCAGGGAAGATGAAGATGTGTAGTCTCTTAGCTGAGGCCACGACACATCTCATACTATATAGAATCGAAAGATTGGGCGGCTCCTAGACAGCATGTCTGCTAGTATAGAGCGACAAAATCTTCGGGATGTAACCAGATTTTCCCCGACTATGCAAGAGGAATATGACACTCCAGCAAGTTCATATTGCTCAACCCTCAGATAATTAATGCTCCTAGACAGGAAGCCCTTCTACTACAGAGCCAGCAATTAATTATCTTAAATTGTCTGAATATCCAGCAATATTCTACGAGCCATCGTCTGAATATCCAGCAATATTCTACGAGTCGTCAATTAATCGTCTGAATATTCAGCAATATTCTACGATTCCTCGTTATATTTCGTTACTTCAATCTGTGGTTCTTCCCAGCAGAATTCCACAGGTTAGTAATGAATATTCAATGAAACAGGCATCTAGGCATCGAATAAGCCCTGACAAAATGGTGCAAGTGTAATTAGCAGATAATACACAGACCAGCATTTTGAATTCACGAACGAGCATTTTAAAAATACGAATGAACGAGAAACCTATGCAAAATAGGAAGGGAAAATAATAATAAAAAAACAATTAAACAAAAGCGCCAGGGGACTAGGCTCACCAGCCGGCCAGTCATGACGTGACTAGTCCCGCGCCCAATTTTATATTTTACCATATTTGTACTATTTTCAAGATCTCATGAAAATCCTCTCGTTCGAGCAAATTTCCTTTATTTCAAAGAAATTATCTAAATCACATGATTTTATCAAAAAAATAATAAAATTAGGGAAAGGTGTCGCGGGACCGAGCACCAGCCGGCCATGTCTTGGCCGTGGCCGGTCCCACACCTCACGTCTCCATTATTTTGTTATTTATCTCAAATTATGAAAATTCCTTGATTTTATGAATTTTCCCTAAAATCATAAAAATTACCTAATTTCATATATTTTTATCTAAATCACATGATTTTATCAAAAAATAATAAAATTAGGGAAAGGTGTCGCGGGACCGAGCACCAGCCGGCCATGTCTTGGCCGTGGCCGGTCCCACACCTCACGTCTCCATTATTTTATTATTTCTCTCAAATTATGAAAATTCCTTGATTTTATGAATCTTCCCTAAAATCATGAAAATTACCTAATTTCATGTATTTTAATCTAAATCACATGATTTTATAAAAAAATAATAAAATTAGGGAAAGGTGTCGCGGGACCGCCGACCGGCTGGTTCCACACCTCACGTCCCATTATTTTATTATTCCTTCTCAAATTATGAAAATTCCTTGATTTTATGAATTTTCCCTAAAATTACCTAATTTCATGTATTTTCTCTAAAATCATGGAAAATATTAAAAAAATTAGGAAAACTTGTGGGACCGGGCTCTAGCCGGCCGGCCATGCCCTAGCCGGTCCCACATGCCCATTATTTTATTATTATTTGGTGTTTGGTTTCCTGATTTCATGAAAACTCCCTGATTTCAACAAAATATCTTGGTTTTCAACAAATCCTTTGTTTTTATGAAAACTCCATGCCACGGCCGTTGCCGGTCCCACACTCCCATTCCCTATTTTATATTTTAATTTATGTCTCTCATTTCATGGAAATTCCCTAATTTCGCCAAACTCTCCAGTTTCATGGAATTTCCCTTAAATCAGAGAAAAATACATAAAATCATATAAAACTGGGAAAAGCATGTGGGACCGCGTGTGAGCCGGCCGGACATGCCCTAATCGTGGCCGGTCCCACACCTTGTGATTCCTTATTTATTTATTATTTTCATCATCTCATGTATTTTTGCCAGTTTCAGCAAAACCATGGATTTTGCATATTTTCTCCAAATGTTGCTTAAACGTGCATCAGAAAATATCAAAATTCTCAGGACTGAAGCACGGACACTGTGGTTGACACGGTCACATCTCCTTGACCGACCAACGGTGACCCTGAGGCTTGCAAACAACTGGTCCCACATGTTATAATGATTTTAACTTAATTTGCTCAGTTGCTCATATTAGGTTCGAACTCTTTCCAAACAATTGGAAGTTCGCTCAAACGACCATCTACTGGTCCCAAGACCATCAAGAGCCGGTCTCATGACCTCTTGGTCGTCCCCTCATATTTTCTACATCAGGTTTTATGATTTGTTGCTCACACGAGCATTATTTCAGTAAAATTAGGGTTTTGAATCCAGAGCTCTGGAGAAACGTGATTCTGCAAAAATATTCGAACACTCTGGTAATTTTATGTTGATTCCATGATTGATATTCATATTTATTTTGCTCGACCCAGCAGTCAGTAACTTAAATTAATATTTTATTTTGTCCAGCTACCAACAATTCATCAAAAGAACAATATTTGCTCGAACTAGCAATATTCGCTCGAACCGGCAAAATTTATTCAATTAGCAATATTCGCTCAGACTAGCAATATTTGCTCAAATCAAAGAATATTGGTTCAACTACCAATATTCAACAATTTAGCAACACAGTTTTGCTCGTCTTAGGTTATAATGATACCTCGTCTCAGCAGACACATTAAATTCATGAGTTTCGAAACATTTGCTAATCATGTTCAACTCAGCGCTAAATGGACTCATCGTCCCATAAAGTCAGCAACTGACTCCACAATCACGAGATTTCAATCGTGTCACATGGGGGGATATTAACTAGGGTTTTGGTCTGGCGGTCTACGACACGTGTGTTCACCCACGACGAGAATGTGAGCAAGTCGTGCAATCAGTTGGAAGAGTCAGCAAAGTAGTGGGTGGAAAGTTAACCAAGTCTCTGCACGATGAGTAATTGGTTTTAACACGATTTCCCCATTTACCACTCTCTGATTCCAGCAACTGTCACACTTCATGGGATCATGGTGTTTTCAACTCCGGCATTATAAAATGTCTCTGAATCCTGATTGAAGAAAAGAGGTTTTTCGAACAATCGAACAACATTCGCCAAAACGAGCAATTTCTCATCAAAGTTCATACAAACAGTCTTTCGTCTACACGAACTCACAGAAATTACTCTCAATTGAGCAAAATTCAATCATTCGGAGCATTTTCACGCTGAATTCACGACACACCTACGATCTCAGATCACCATTGATCTCACGCATTTCTCAGCTTCCCTCCTACAGATCAACCCATCCTCTCTTGTGAGCGAATTGACTTTGGAACGACCATTGTTCTTGGTTTAGGCCGGGGTGTTACAGATTGATCTCTCGAACTTAAAGCACTCCATTCTTGCAGTGCATCTGTGTGAGGTTCAACATTTTGTTCGGTACAAGGAGTCTCCACACGGTTGACTCTTCAATTCTGTAAAAACCAGCAAATCGTTTTTCCCCATTCACAGATTGGCAACCACAGTGGGAGATTAATCTCTCGGTTGAAATCTCATGATTTCACAAGATGGCTGGTCTTAGGTCTGGGTTAGTTACAGGTTTCAACACAAACGATGCTAGTACTAGCAACAACAACAATGACAATCAGAATATTCCAGAAACGATTCTGGCCTCCAACAATGACGGTGGTGACATTACTCCTCCTCACGCTGAGGGTCATCCCCTGTTTGGTCGACACCCTGAAGAAGTCAGAGGAGATCCACTACCTACCATTGCTGATCTTATCAAAGCGCAAGAGACTCTTGCAAAGAATCAGACTGGCATGGCGGCTACACAGAAGGAGCTGTGTAATTATCTCAAAACTCTTACTGATAAGATGACAGAGAAGACTCAAGAAAAGGGAAAAGAGAAGGAGAAATCCTCAGATGCTGCTGATCCTGAAGTAATCCCAATCGATACAGTGGATGATGATGAAACCGACAAAGCTGCAGGTTCATCAGCAAAGGAACCATCAAATTTCATTACTCGAGAAGACGTGGA
The DNA here is from genome assembly GCF_003573695.1 of Papaver somniferum. NCBI lineage: Eukaryota > Viridiplantae > Streptophyta > Magnoliopsida > Ranunculales > Papaveraceae > Papaver > Papaver somniferum. Next base: position 46,287,648 of record NC_039366.1, read on the forward strand.
GCGCCTTCTGGAGAACCGTGGAAAAGACAAGACATCACATGTCCATCGTCACCAACCTCCTTATCCTGCTGCTATGCAGAGGATTCCCCTTCCAAAAGGTTACATTTCTCCAACTTTCACGCTGTATGATGGAACTGGCAATGCTCGAGAACATGTCTCTCGTTTCCTCGAAGCCTTGGGAGAGCATGGGCATAACCATGTTGTTCGTCTCAAGGAGTTTTCAAAATCCTTGAAAGGCAAAGCATATACCTGGTACAAAAACATCGCACCGGGGACCATCAACAATTGGGGAGAAATGATCAACGCCTTCTACAGAAAGTACTTTTTCGTGTCAGAGCAAGTCTATCTCTCTGATCTTGGAAGAATGTTCCAGAGGGTCAGTGAGAATCCCAATGACTACGTGAAAAGATTCAGAGTCCAGGCCCTGGACTGTCATGACCCAAATGTCACAGAGCAGCAGCTGGTAGATTTGTGTATCAACGGCATGCTCCTAGTTTACAGAGCTCTACTGGAGAATCTTCAATTCCAGATTTCTCAGAGCTTCACGAAGCCGTGAAGAGATCAACAACCACTGCACCTGCCCTGTTAGAAAGAGCAAAGTCCACAAAGACTGAGGAATCACGCGACACTAGAGGAAGCAGACGCCTGATCAACAAGCAGTACAACCTGCAGTCCTCTACAAACGATGTTGCAGAAGGGATCAAGCGCAAGGATGAATCCCCGAACAAGCATGTTGCAGCTCCTCCAAAGACGCAAAAGAAGGACAAACCAGAGACACAAGATCCTGGCCAACGCAGCACTAATGGAGAGTACTGCAGCTGGTAGATTTGTGCATCAACGGCATGCTCCCGGTTTACGGAGCTCTATTGGAGAATCTTCGATTCCAGACTTTCTCAGAGCTTCACGAAGCTGCGAAGAGATCAGCAACCACTGCGCCTGCTCTGTTGGAAAGAACAAAAGCTACAAAGGCTGAAGAACCGCGAGACACTCGAGGTAGCATACGTCTGATCAAGAAGCAGTAAAACCTCCAGCCTTCCACAAACACTGTTGCAGAAGGGAGCAAACGGAAAGCCAAACCGTCGCGCAAGCATACTTCAGCTCCTTCAAAATTACAAAGGAAGGATAAGCAAGACGCACAAGCCTCTGACCAACTCACAAGAGTTCCTGATCAAGAAGCACCTGACTTTCCTTTTTTCCATTGAAGAGGTGACTTCCGCAGGTTCTTCAATCATCCGACAAGCGACTGCGGAGTTTTGAAGCACATTTTCAAAGAGAAGGTTGATCCACAATAGATTCAACTGGAGACTGAAGGAGTACACAAGAATCCTCTCCCAGTCAGAACCTTTACACTCTCTGAACAACCTATCAAAGAGACCGTTCAATCCTTGGTCGAACATGAATTTATTTATCTGTCGAAGGCACAAAGGAGAGACATGTTCACAGTACTGAACCACATTGTGTCAAGAAGTCTATTCCGAAAATACTTCTTGAGCCTCCAGCTACAGATCAAGAGATATACGACTGGGGACTGCTGATCACAGTCAATCTCAGAAGAAACGAATTTGGAAGAACGTTGATCGATGCTGACACCGCCATCAACAAAATTCCACTGAAAACCATCGGATTCACATGCATCACTCGACAAGAAGATACTCATGCTCCATCTCAATCAGAGACCTTGAAGGAGCGCTCGGAGATATTTATGGCTACATCATTCTCAAAGTGAACATAAGTTCAACCAAGTTTCACATAATTAGGAAGATCCAGGATATGACATGTCCTTCAGACGAGCGTGGATCCGCGATGAAAAGATGGGTACTTGCAAAGCGCCTTTGGTTACATATCTCTCCAACGAAGAAAGTTCTGATCCAGAAGATTTGACGGACATTCCATCATCAGAGTACTCTGAGGAATTTCAAACTTTGACGAGGTTGAACCAAGAACCTGCAAAATATGCATAGACATTCATCAAGAGGTTCCGCACTCAGGCAAGTCTCATTCCATGTCTATGTCATTTATTTCCCCACATGCTATCCTAACATGGGGACTTAATTATGCTAGCAACTTTACAAGACGTTATGAATGGTAGCTTCACCGCATTAGTATTTTACCAAGTGGTTGAATCTGACGTTTCTCCGAATCAAGCACTGAAACATTCATTACTGACGTCCAAACATGGCAAAGAACACTTTGGGCGTTCTCCTGCAAGTCCATGTGTTCCACAAAATCAGAAAGCTCTGATGTCTGCACAAGTGTCGAATCCCACTACTGCAACCAAAGGTATGCTGAATCAACAGAAGATACTCCAGGGTCGAGACGATCAAATCTAAGACATTCGATGCTTAAGTAATATGCGCTTCAACGCTCAAGCACCTAAGAAATCTTCAAATTGTACTCCCAATCAAAGAGCACACTTTCGCATCTGGCTTCAGCACCAATATCTCGACGATGACACACTGATTCAACACCAGCACGATCAAAGTGTAACTAAACTACAATCGATAAGTCTTCATTATCCCAGGATAAGACTTCTGAAGCAGATGCAACATCATTAATATGTGGATGGCGCTAACTCCTTCAACATACACTGAGCAACCTGAGGTGATTCCACGAAACTTCATCAACAGGATTTATCTACATCACAAGCCCCTGCACGATTGAGGAACTTCCTTTCTTCACCAATCACATCCAGTATGAAAACTGCTGCTTCTATCTACTGCAACAACGTCGACTTACTGACAAAGCCAGTTCATGATGAAGTTATGCTTTCAGGAGCATTCAAGTTGAACTCTCAGTACACCTTCATCTTAGGGACGCTCAGTAAAAGGCTCACTGGATGGAGGAGCAAAGATACTATCCTTTTCGGTCTTTGGAGCAACTTCAACCATGGTATCAGCATTAACAATAATCTCTAGAGGAACACCATCCATGATATCAGCATCGACAAGGACCTCTGGAGCGTAATCATTCATGGTTTCAGCACCAATAACGGTCTCAGGAGCAACATCCTCAGGGCTTCATCAACTAATCATTCTCTGAAGTGTTACACATGAAGCGGAATTCTCTAAGAACCAATGATTCATATCAATATGCGCATATCGGATAACATGCTCACATGAAAGTCTTCCCAAATCCGGCACGACCGGTGGGCATAATCCAAAGTCTTCTACAAGATGTTCTCATCACCTCTACAAATGAGATACAACACACTCCAGGCAATGGGTTTGCAAAAACGTACCAATGGGTGAGGAATGGGACAATGCTTCCTCAACTAAAGATGTTCTTCTATGTCTCTTCTACAACATATCAAAATAGCGCATCAGTCGGACATACAAGCTGAAAGATATGGCCTTTACCGTCAGGTCTACGAAATCTGAAAATTTTGTACGGGATTACAAATTACAAATGTACACGCTTCGTTGGATGACCTCTACAACTCCAAATTGAGTGATTCTTGTCTAATTATATAACTCAGTATCTTAGCTTCAAAAGTTGGGGTCAAGCATCAAATTCCGACGTCGTATGAGGTACCTACAGCTTCCAGAGCGTACAACATGCAGGCAGCAATTCTTAGACGGGATTCATAACTTCCACAGTCGATCGGTGTCCACCAGGTCTTTTCGCTAAGTCCTTCATCAAGGTACCTCCAACTTCGACCACCTAGGTCTTTACATAAATTTTTCTACCTGGGTCCTCTCTCCAAGTCTTGCCAGAAGAAGAGAAAAGGAAAAGGAGAGATTTAACAAAATACTGGGGACTGACGATCCACTGATCATGACGATCAGTTTCACAGTCCAAGACTCGTGACACCAGACTCTCATATGATAATCATTCATCATAAAAGCAATGCTACCACCGGGACATGAAACCATGATCATTACATCATCCCGTCTCGAGAGCAACCTCAGCTACGGTCTCGTGACCAGGGTTTCAGAAGTGATGTTTCTACGACTGACAGAAGCAAGATGGCGCTGCAAGCACCATGCTCATGTATCAATCAAAGGGTCTTGATCTCAAAGGAATCAATGACATTAAAAGCCTTCACCAACCGTTCAAGACACAAGAGAATAGTCTAAAGACACAACATGAATGTTTTACAACAAGCTCGTCTGAGATGATTTTACACTGCCTTGTACAAACTGACGATCTGGGAGCAATTGGTGAATAATTTTTGGATGGGTCGTACACCATTCTTTTCGTATGGATGTCCTCTTCAACATATCCAAAATTCACACCAATTGAAGAAAATAGCGAAGAGTTGTGGCCAAAACATTGGACCACATGCCAGCTGAAAATTTTCTGAAGGTCTCCTGGAAGTTTACTGTTTCGTCGATTTCGGATCCTAAACATTCTTGGAACCCAAAAATATTCTTTGATAAAAGTTTGGAAATTTCCTGGGCATGAGGATACATGGGTAGACCGCGAAAATCCAACATCGAACGAAGATTCTACAACAATTTCAATGAAGACCTAACTTCTGAATTTTCTGATGACGAATTATGGCGAAATTCTTCGTTCATCCACATCTGAATCAGAAGCTACACCATCAACACAAAGCCGAACTTCATCTTCAGCCGATAGCCTCATTTGCTGAAGTCCGCGGTGCTTATGCTGATAAGGGACGACTCACAGATGATCTAGAGACATACAAAGTACCAGCTTTCCAGCATCTCTGAAAGGTTGATTCATCCCAGGATGAACATCTGCTCTTCATGTTCGACTTGATATTTCTGGAGTGATAGCCGGAAGATCCAGAAGGGTGGTTGTAACCAGAAGTCACCACTATCTGAGGCGAAATACACGGAGTCAACAAGCACGCACTGAAAAGGTAAAAATCCAACTCTTACCTATTTACAATTTCACTAGCCGTAGTGATTATAACGTCAAAATTTCGAAAATTTGCTCGTTCCTTCAAACCTGCAAATTCGAGCAAAATTCATTATTCAAAATCATGACTTGATAGTCGTCAAACCATGAACAACCCACGTGAATTTTAACATTCACTGGTTTTTCAAAAATTGGACAGACGTCCATTTTACAATTGTGAAAATTCACATACAGACATTATTTCATCATATATAATTGTATACTTTCAACAGTTGTTCAAAATCAAAACATGATTTTACAAAATATATAAATATTTAACGTGAAACTCACGTAAATTTAAAAAAGATGTCTATATATTTTGCTCCCTCGCACGAGCATCTGTCTTTGAAGCGAGAATATATTTTCAAAGATTTCTGAAAGCTCGAAGATAAAAATTTTCATGAAAGCTTATAAACAAAATTTTATTACTAACAGACGCAAGTCTATTAAAAAAAAAACTTTTCTCTCGTACGAGCATTCACCTTTGAAACGAGAGTTTATTCCACTTTGTGAAATCTCACATATTTAAAAAAAATAATAAAAAAATTTTGTTTTTCGTGAAAGCTCATAGACAAAATTCGTTAGACTCAGGTTGTTTGTTTTTCTATCTTGTTTGTTTCTTAAACTAACGAACGAACGTCCGCGGATTCTCTTTTTTGTGCCCGGCCCGGAATCCTAAAACAACTAAGGTTCCACCATCGAATCAGCGGTTCTACATCAATTTATGTTCACTGGATGATGTTCTATTATGACACAGAGGTTTCCACTCAAACCATGGTTTGCTCATTCAGTCGAAATCTGGTAATATCTTATCTTATGACCAAGTTCAATTACTTATTTTTGTCTGTACCTGGAAAATCACCATTCAATGCTGACTGAGGAACATGAATGTTCCTCACTAAGCAGGGGACTTAATGTAGATGGTGGATTTTCGACAAAGGGTAGAATTGTAAAACTATACTCCAGATTCGGCAACCGGATGAGTATTGGGCCTCATGTCTCTCATCAAAGCATGAAAGCTCATGCCATAAAATCTCTGACTGAGAAGGCCGTCTCTCAGAGTACACGTAGATGTGTAGTCTCTCAGCTGAAGCCACGTCACATCTCATGAATACTGAGCAATTTCAGTAATTACTCCGGATCCGGCAATCAGATGAGTATCGAGACTCATGTCTCTATGCATGAAAGCTCATGCCACCTCTGATGGAGAAAGTCTCTCAGGAAATATGAAGATGTGTAGTCTCTTAGCTGAGGCCACGACAAATCTCATACTATATAGAATCGAAATATTGGGCGGCTCTTAGACAGCATGTCTGCTAGTATAGAGCGACAACGTCTTCGGGATGCAACCAGATTTTCCCTGACTATGCAAGAGGAATATGACACTCCAGCAAGTTCATATTGCTCAACCCTCAGATAATTAATGCTCCTAGACAGGAAGCCCTTCTACTACAGAGCCAGCAATTAATTATCTTAAATCGTCTGAATATCCAGCAATATTCTACGAGCCATCATCTGAATATCCAGCAATATTCTACGAGTCGTCAATTAATCGTCTGAATATTCAGCAATATTCTACGATTCCTCGTTATATTTCGTTACTTCAATCTGTGGTTCTTCCCAGCAGAATTCCACAGGTTCGTAATAAATATTCAATGAAACGGGCATCTGGGCATCGAATAAGCCCTGACAAAATGGTGCAAGTGTAATTAGCAGATAATACACAGACCCGGATTTTGAATGCACGAACGAGCATTTTTAAAATACGAACGAACGAGGAACCTATGCAAAATAGGAAGGAAAAATAATAATAATAACATATTAAACAAAAGCGCCAGGGGACTAGGCTCACCAGCCGGCCAGTCATGACGTGACTAGTCCCGCGCCCAATTTTATATTTTACCATATTTGTACTATTTTCACGATCTCATGAAAATCCTCTCGTTCGAGCAAATTTCCTTTATTTCAAAGAAATTATCATAATCACATGATTTTATCAAAAAAATAATAAAATTAAGGAAAGGTGTCGCGGGACCGAGCACCAGCCGGCCATGTCTTGGCCGTGGCCGGTCCCACACCTCACGTCTCCATTATTTTATTATTTATCTCAAATTATGAAAATTCCTTGATTTTATGAATTTTCCCTAAAATCATGAAAATTACCTAATTTCATGTATTTTTATCTAAATCACATGATTTTATCAAAAAATAATAAAATTAGGGAAAGGTGTCGCGGGACCGAGCACCAGCCGGCCATGTCTTGGCCGTGGCCGGTCCCACACCTCACGTCTCCATTATTTTATTATTTCTCTCAAATTATGAAAATTCCTTGACTTTATGAATTTTCCCTAAAATCATGAAAATTACCTAATTTCATGTATTTTAATCTAAATCACATGATTTTATAAAAAAATAATAAAATTAGGGAAAGGTGTCGCGGGACCGCCGACCGGCCGGTTATGCCTTGGTCGTGGCCGGTCCCACACCTCACGTCCCATTATTTTATTATTCCTTCTCAAATTATGAAAATTCCTTGATTTTATGAATTTTCCCTAAAATCACCTAATTTCATGTATTTTCTCTAAAATCATGGAAAATATTAAAAAAATTAGGAAAACTTGTGGGACCGGGCTCTAGCCGGCCGGCCATGCCCTAGCCGGTCCCACACGCCCATTATTTTATTATTATTTGGTGTTTGGTTTCCTGATTTCATGAAAACTCCCTGATTTCAACAAAATATCTTGGTTTTCAACAAATCCCTTTGGTTTTATGAAAAATTATCTAAAATCATCAAAATTACATAAAATTGGGAAGAGTGCCTTGGGGCCCGCGCCCATTGGCCGGCCGACCATGCCACGGCCATTGCAGGTCCCACACTCCCATTCCCTATTTTATATTTTAATTTATGTCTCTCATCTCATGGAAGTTCCCTAATTTCGCCGAACTCTCCAGTTTCATGGAATTTCCCTTAAATCAGAGAAAAATAGATAAAATCACATAAAACTGGAAAAAGCATGTGGGACCGTGTGTCAGCCGACCGGCCATGCCCTAGCCGTGGCCGGTCCCACATCTTGTGATTCATTGTTTATTTATTATGTTCATCATCTCATGTATTTTTACCGGTTTCAGCAAAACCATGGATTTTGCATATTTTCTCCAAATGTTGCTCAAACGTGCATCAGAAAATATCAAAATTCTCAAGACTGAAGCACGGACACTGTGATGACATGGGCACATCCCCTTGACCGACCAAGGGTGACCCTGATGCTTGCAAACAACTGGTCCCACATGTTTTAATGATTTTAACCTAATTTGCTCAGTTGCTCATATTAGGTTCGAACTCTTTCCAAACAATTGGAAGTTCGCTCAAACGACCATCTACTGGTCCCACGACCATCAAGAGCCGGTCTCATGACCTCTTGGTCGGCCCCTCATATTTTCTACATCAGGTTTTATGATTTGTTGCTCACACGAGCATTATTTCAGTAAATGATTAAACCAACATTTAATCATTCTTTCACCAACTGGTCCTCAAGAGACTTCGGTATTTTTTGCTCATTCGAGCATCTGGGCGTTATATGGTGAACCCGTCACCCCATGTAGCCGGTCCCGTGTTGATTTACAATAAATCATCATTTCGGTAAAATTAGGGTTTTGAATCCAGAGCTCTGCAGAAACGTGATTCTGCAAAAATATTCGAACACTCTGGTAATTTTATGTTGATTCCATGATTGATATTCATATTTATTTTGCTCGACCCAACAGTCAGTAACTTAAATTAATATTTTATTTGGTCCAGCTACCAACAATTCATCAAAAGAACAATATTTGCTCGAACTAGCAATATTTGCTCGAACTAGCAATATTCGCTCGAACCAGCAATATTTATTCAATTAGCAATATTCGCTCGGACTAGCAATATTTGCTCAAATCAAAGAATATTGGTTCAACTACCAATATTCAATAATTTAGCAACACAGTTTTGCTCGTCTTAGGTTATAATGATACCTCGTCTCAGCAGACACATTAAATTTATGAGTTTCGAAACATTTGCTAATCATGTGCAACTCAGCGCTACATGGACTCATCGTCCCATAAAGTCAGCAACTGACTCCACAGTCACGAGATTTCAATCGTGTCACATAGGGGGATATTAACTAGGGTTTTGGTCTGGCGGTCTACGGCACGTGTGTTCACCCACGATGAGAATGTGAGCAAGTCGTGCAATCAGTTGGAAGAGTCAGCAAAGTAGTGGGTGGAAAGTTAACCAAGTCTCTGCACGATGAGTAATTGGTTTTAACACGATTTCCCCATTTCCCACTCTCTGATTCCAGCAACTGTCACACTTCATGGGATCATGATGTTTTCAACTCCGGCATTATAAAATGTCTCTGAATCCTGATTGAAGAAAAGAGGTTTTTCGAACAATCGAACAACATTCGCCAAAACAAGCAATTTCTCATCAAAGTTCATACAGACAATCTTTCGTCTACACGAACTCACAGTAATTACTCTCAATTGAGAAAAATTCAATCATTCAGAACATTTTCACGCTGAATTCACGACACACCTACAATCTCAGATCACCATTGATCTCACGCATTTCTCAGCTTCCCTCCTACAGACCAACCCATCCTCTCTTGTGACCGAATTGACTCTGGAACGACCATTGTTCTTGGTTTAGGCCGGGGTCTTACAGATTGATCTCTCGAACTTAAAGTACTCCCTTCTTGCAGTGCATCTGTGTGAGGTTCAACATTTCGTTCGGTTCAAGGAGTCTCCACACTGTCGACTCTTCAATTCTGTAAAAACCAGCAAATTGTTTTTCCCCATTCACAACTACATATCTTGATAGTATGAATTCCTATTTAGCTGTTGAATCCTCTTATACTAGCATTCTGGGAAGAAATCCCACCATGATCCTTAAGATGGATATGTCGCAAGGGTCTCCTGGCCAGTCTGGTGTAACATCTATAACTGCAGTAAGTATGTTTACCTTATGCAGTTTATTATGATTTTGATGGTACTTGAAGATTATCTTTACCCATAGAAAAATATATATTGATCGGTCAATTCTCGAAACATGCTCATTGGGTGGTTGGCTCCGGGGGATGGCCTTTGATCTCCAAGTACAGAGCATCAGTGAGGATTCAATCTCCAAAGGTTGAAATGATTGATTCTTTGTTCAAGGAATTGTCAGATAATCAAAAGGATAAAGGAATTATTGAGTATATTATTTTCTTCTTTAATTGTGTTTTAATCAATGTTTGGCTTTGATATCACGCATGATTTTGCTGAATTGTTCTCATATTTATTTCATTCCTAAGGAGCTGCTTCGAGATTTTTATTATCGTTCAGGTTGAGAGAGAGTTTGTGTTTTTATTTTGGGTTATTTAGAATTACTGAAAATATCGTATCATGTGTAGATGTAGTGTCTATGGTTGCCCGAAAGTGCTAGCGAGCCCCCACTTCTATACCCCATTCTTTTACACCACTATGTGTCACTAACATCTACCGTTGATTTCTTTCTCATCCTGTCCCGCTTGGAAAAACAGGAGGTCCGCTTTAAAAATGGACCAATACAAACTTGACACATAGTGGGGTATAGGGATGGGGTATAAAACCGGGGTCCCTAAAGCATTTTCGATGGTTGCCATACTACTTGCTTGTGCTTACCGGATTGGGTATATGTGTTAAGGCACTCTCAGGGAGTTGTGATTGATGTAATACTACTTTAGCAGGTATCACTCTGCATGTGCATTTTGTAGTTGATCTATTGTTTTCTGGTTCAGCGTCAACACTAAGCAATGAAAGTACAACCACTATAATATTAAAGCTATTTGCCAAATTGTACAACTACGATGCATGTTTGCAATATTGTGTTGTCTAAAAATGTTAATGAACTAGTGAACATCCGTAACTACTCTCAAAACCATGTTATTATTTGGGGATATCCTACCATGTCAAATGTATGTAAATTAGTCATCTCTCACCAGAACATCAGAACCACTGAGAAATAAATTAATCATCACTTTTTTCTTTGGTAATGCAGCTAGCTACCCTTACTGGCCATGCATACAGAGTTCGTCATCTCCCTTGATGGACAAGTAGTTTTTGAGTTACGCTGCTTATTAAACTCAGCAATATCAATGGGATTTCCAATGTTTATTTGTGAACACAAAGATCTGGTATCATCTGAGTATTCACAAATAATGCGCGCAGACTCATGACAATACAGTAAATAAGCTGCGCCTAAGGGGAATGGATAGGTTATGTCGAATCCTTGACTCAGAGTTCTAATACTCTTCCTCGTCTCATCAACTACAATCATTGTTCTTGGCTCATACAATAAGATAAATAGTGGATGAAATATAAAATGTACGAACATGATATACCATAAGTATCGAATTGAACATATAAAGTATAAATGCAGGAATATAGATGAAACGATTAACTTATATGATTCATCACTCAGATCTCTGTCTACGGGATTGGGTTTTTCATTATATGTATGAAGGTTACAGAAATAGTCGAATGACTTTGAGACCAATATAAGCCTGCGTAGCAGGAGGAACTTCACTTACACTTTCTCTATCTTTCTGTCTCTCTCCTATTCTCCTCTCAATGTTTTTCGGCCCCCCATTCAGTTGGGAGAGAGGGGTATTTATAGGGAGGTTACGTGGGGTCCACTTCTGAAGCCCGTTATAACCTTATCCTCTTGTGTTTTGTGCCACTCACGCAGAAGTCTTCGTGTTCTCGGCTGCATCTGCGTGTTCTGTCTGGATACGCAGTATTATCTGCGCTTCCAATACATGCTGACTGACACGTATGCTGTTTGAGGGTATTTAATGCGGGTAGTTGAGATGTTTGTCCGCGGTAGACAGCTGTCCTCTGCCCCTGTCTTTTCTGCGTCAGTCTGACTATCCCCAGCCGTAGATCTTAGATCTTTCTGGGGATAGGATAAAGTGACTCTTGGGTTATCCTCCAGTTCTTCGCAGTGTTCTAGTGTTTCTGTCTCCTCGATTCTCTACCCTTGGATCTGGTGGGTGGCGACGCTATCTTGACAAGGCCCGTCTCTTGGATGTCCCCGTGTGATATCATATCTTGATGCTCTCAGCCGCATGTCCTCCACGTGTGTCTTTGTGGACACGTGGCGGAAGATGAAATGTGTACCTACAATTTGCCCCTTTTCATCCTACTGGGTGGTTAGTCGAAGTGGGAAGAAAAAACGTGTTACTCTCTTCATCTTCTCTTTATTATTTTCCTAGATTTTAGGGCACGTTCCCCACTATTTGCAATAACTTCTTCTTGGGTAGTGGGGCGGTTTTATTTCTCTTTGTATATATATATGAGAAGGAATATAAAAATTCTCTAGTCATAAATTTCATTCATTCTCTTTCCTCAGAACTTTTATTTTTGTTCTCTGCTTTTGTTTCCTTGTTATTAATTGTTGCTGCTGCTACTGTTGTTTTTCTCTTTGTTGCTGATGCTGTTGTTGTTCCTTAAAGCTTTCTGCTGCTGCTGTTGTTGTTCCTCGAAGCTTTCTGTTGCTGCTGTTGTTCGTCGAGGCTTTTTTCACGACCCTGATTTTTCCTTTATAGGTAAGTGGTTCTACTGTGTTTGATTATCTTTTGATGAAAAATATATTCGTTTTCTGTTGTTGGTATATGTGTTTGTGATGAAGAACATATATATATATATATATATATATATATATATATATATATATATATATGTGTATGATTGCCCCTGTTCATCATTACAAACAGTAATGATATCTTCCTTCGTGCATGCTTGCCCCTATTTGTTATTTCCCTTTTTTATTTAGGTTTTGTTCTTATATTTCCATCTGGTTCATGATTATGAAGATCTGGATGAAATTGGGTTTTTTGATTTTCGTTTTGTCTCCGCGGAAATCTGAAACTTGTTTGTGTACTACGCTGACATGGCTGACCGTCCGCGGGTTTCTTATCAAACTCCACCGCCTAGTCCGCGTAGGGATCCTGATGTTTCTCCGCCTGGTGGAGGTTCGTCTAAATCTTCCCAAGGTGATGCCCGCGTTCATAGGGTTTTGTCTTCTTCTGGTCAAAGGCACTTATTTTCTAAGAGGGGTGAGTCGCATAGAGGGAATACGCAGAAGGGGGACCGGCCAAAAGAGGCTCCTGGCTCCCGGTATGCTGTTTCTCGTCCCTTAGTTAATCCGCGTGATGATCCTAAGAGAATGCGGGATGTCCTACCTCTTCGTTCAGTGGCGTCTCCTTCCGCGTCTCATCAACATCCTCTACCTCCCCCTCCAGTGTCTCAACCCAAGGGGAGGTCTTCGAAAGAAGTGGTTTCGAAGACTGATGTATCTAAGGTTCATCTTAAGAGGAAAGCTTCCGAGAGAAACCCTTCGAAGGGTTCTGCGCCTGATCCTGTGGAGGAGGAAGATATTTCTCAGAAAATACGTAGCGTCGCTGTTGAGGAGAAGAAAGTGACCTTCAAACATATTGATCTGGAGGTTTTCAAGGAAAAGCATGGTCTTCAGCTATTCGATGTTCGTTTTTACGCTGCTGATGATGATATTACTTATGAGATGATATCGACATATAAGTTTGATGAATTTCATCTGCTGACCACGGTGGGGGCCTTTGAAGCGGGTCTTATGTTGCCTTTGTACAAGTCTGGGGATTCTTTTTATTATGATGTGCTAGCTGGTCGAGAGGGTTCTTCGAAAAACACACACTGTCGCTCTATTTCCCAACTTCATGGGAATTATCTTCGTGCACTGAGGGAGTGTTATCTTCGGAGCAAAGGAGAGACAATGATGACTCTTTATGTTCCCAATCCTGAGGAAAGGGAGTGGTATACGCCTGAGAATTTTAACAAGTCTTTCGGTGACTATGTTAACAGTAAGAATCGTAAACCGTGGAGTGTGAGTCTTCGGAATATTGCCGCTCCTCGTGGTGAGATCCGCCTTCTGAGTGAAGTAAGTGGTGCTAAGGTGAAGTACGTCTCTACTAACAAACTGGTGTTTCCTACTCGTGAGCGGATCAAGCGTGATCATGACTATGAATGGCGCGCAACTGTTAGTTGTTGGTCCCTGGGCTTGGGGGTGGGTTCCAGGTCCGCAAGGATGGCGTCCTACCGCAGATATCCAGATACGTGCGGCTCCTCCTGCTCGTTATGGGAATTTCCGTCCTTGGCATTTGAATTTTGAGGGCATGAATTTCCAATATGCTCTCGATGTTGTTGATGGAGATGACGAAGAGAGTTCCGATGTTGATATTCAAGCGAAGAATGCTGCGGTTGTCAAGGTAAGATTTCCATATGCTTTGTCCTTTAGTTGAGGCAGTTTTAATTCTTTTCAAAGTCAGGGATTTTTATTCTTGTGCCTTGTATTTTTAGGCGACGAAGAAGAGGAGGATAAATCCCAAGCAGTCCACCACCGCAACAATCGAGAAGGCGGAGGTTTATGAACAAGTTAACAGTCCTGTGACTGAGCTTGGAGAGGATGAAGATATGTCTGATATGGAAGAGCGTACTGATACGTCCCCTCCAAGTCATGATGATGAAGAATTTGTTTAAGGGAATACTACCGCTGGTGGCAGCGGTATTGGTGGTGAGATTAATCCCGCAGGTTGTCATGATGCTGGTGCCGAAGCTAATCCTACGGGTTGCAGTGATGCTGGTGATGATAACACTGGCCTTGGTGATGAGGGTGTTGGTGGTGAAATTCCTACTATGTCTCAGGAGTTTTCCTTTGGTCGGATTTATTCTGCGGAGGATAGTTTTGACATAAACGCTGCCCTGGGCCTGGCTTCTGAGTTCAACCTGCTTTCCCCAAACGATGATTGGGATGTGCTTGGTAACTCTAACAAGGCGGACGGAAAGGGCAAGGGAGTCGTGGATGCTAGTGATGTTCCAGAGGGGAGCGGTGCTAGATACCTTCCAGATTTGGATGCGGGAGTAGCCTCGAACTCTTTGGGTGCTAAATTCACGGACATGGGTAAGGCCTCGGTTGGGTCTTCTGGAGATGATTTTCCTCAGTCACTGATCCTTGAGGGTGATGATGCCATCTTAGCTTGGTTTAAAAAGAAGAACTTGATGTTCATACCCAATCCATCTCCTGTGGTGGAGGGTGAGAAGAAATACGATGCCTATACGCGTAAGATGATGCAATTGTCTCCCGAGGACCAGGTTGCAGAAGCGTGGGATAGGAATCTTCGGGCCTTGGAGGCTGCTCTAGTAGTCGACGCTCCCTCGACTGTTGCTGATATGATGGCGTTGGCTGATGGGTATCAATATGGATTTCCCCAACAACGGATGTTAGAGGTGAGTTCTCTTATCATTTTTCCTGGTATCAATTTTTAGCAATTTTTAGAGTCAGGGTGTTCTAATCTTCTGATTCGCGGATGATGAGGAGTGAGCATTGCAATCACATGTTGTACTAGTTTTTTAAGGCCAAATCCCTTAAGTTGGAGGCTAAGCTTCGTCTTCGGCAAGAGGAGCTTACTGCGGCTGAGACTGTAATTGCTGATAGGGATAGGGAGATATGTGAGTTGGAGAGTCTCCTCAAGGCTAAGGAGCAACAAGGCAAGGAGGAGGAGAAGCTTCACTTGGATCTTGATATGGCTCGTAGTGAGTTGGAGGAGGCCAAGAAGAATTCTTCGGTTGTTACAGGTTTGATTATCTGTTCTCTTCCTTGTTGTTGTCCTTTACTGTAATTAGTGTTCTGTCTGAGTCTCCCTCCCCCACCCTATCTTCAGTGGGTGGAGTTCCTGAGTTAGTATGGCTTCGGAAAGAGCGGCAGCGTCAGAAATATCGCATCACAGAGTTGGTAGAGAAGATAAAGAGCGAGTCTGATAAGTGGAATGCTCGTGCCGATGAACATAATGCTCTGGCAGAGGAGTGGCGGGTCAGACGAGTCCAAATGATTGATATGCAGAACAAATATAACAATGATCGTCGTTTGTTTAATGGAACGTTGTTGTGGATGCGTGATAATCTTCGTGAATCCCGAGAACATGTCTCATCATTGGTATCTAAAATCAATCTTTTGGAAGAAGAATTGCGTCAAGCTCGTTATTCTCATTCTTATGATGTTAAAGATTACCTTCAGCGTCTTGCTAGGGAGAGAGATGACACTAGGGCTGAGGCTGGTGCTCTTACCAAAGCTTTAGCTGCGTCTAGGGCTGATGTGGTACGCCAAGCTGAGTCTGAGAGAAATCTTGAAGTAAATATGTATCGGCTCAACAAGGGTCTGTAGGGTTTAAACAATGAGGTCAACCATCTTCGTCACTTGGATTCAATGGAACAGGTAGAATTAGATGCGAGTCAGTACGCCCTTTCAACCCTTCAAGCGGATTATAAGAAGTTGTCAGATGAGTGTGATTTTCTTGATGAAGCCCGTGATGCTGTTGTTAACGAATATGAAATAGCTTCGGAGAGAGTCGAAGGTATATGCTTATATTATCGAGTGTGATTCTGTAATTTCCTGGACCTAACCATCTGCATTTTTCTTTTCCTTGCAGAGCTCTAGGGACAGCTTCACACTGCAAATGAAGAGCTTGCGGAGGCTCAATCTCAATTAGTGCATCAGGAAAGTCAGATTAATTATCATAAAGGTTTAGCTACAGCAAGGGACGAGGCTGCCCAAGCCGCTTCGAAGGAAGTGAGTCGTCTTTCCTCGTTGTTGTCAAAGGCTGAGATGATGAATATTGTTATTGCGTACAAGGCTCGGTGTCAACTAGTGGAAGAGACTAACAAAATTCTGGATAACATCGAGTATGATCTTAAGACCGAGCATGGCCTTATCAAGAGCTATCTGCGGCGTGAGAAACCCCCGCCCCCTACATCTGGTTCTTCAGGGCCTTCCTCGGGTAGGAGCGTACCTTCAACGCAGAAGGGGAAGATTGCTGGTGGGGTTGAACCATCCAAGTAGATTTTAGTAGAGAGTTGATCTTTGTTGGATATGAGGCTTCGTGAGATTCCTTTTGTATTTTCTTGTTTCCGTGTATCATTGCCAAGCCTGTAATCAACTTTTAATGAATTGATCATTGTTTTAACTTTTATCTGTGTTGTCCGACTTTTTTTTTTTAGATATTGTTATGGTTAATTTGAAATATAACTGAATGTAATCAGGGATAGCGAAGTGTTTGAGTGCGAACCCGAAGATATGTGTATCTTCGTGAACGTATTGAGACTTGTCACCCCGCTGGCTAATTCTGGGCCAGAGGATTCCCAGACGGTGGGGGTCGGGGCAGCGTTCTAGGATATGAGTTGTTTGGAATGTACGTTCATTCTGTCAACCCGCCGCCATAAGATTGGTTGGGTATCTCTTTCTGCTGGATGCCTTCCCCATGGTCCCACACTTATAGACGCTGATAGGGGAGTCCCGAGAGATTGTAGGTGACTACTTTCCCCAAGTAAAATAGAACAATTAACACCAGTGTTTACGTGGTTCGACAGCAGAGTGTCTACGTCCACGGGTGAAAGAGGGTTAAAGTGTCTATTCAGTTTGTTGAGTTACATTTAGAAGAATTCCATTGATGGAACCTCTGAGGTAGTAAATAGTAAAAAACAGGAGGATGAAGTATTGACGCAGAGTCTGTATTTACAGGTATAGGGTTCTCGTGAGGTGTTATATTTACACGCAGTCGTCTTGTTACTATGTTGCTCCATGTATTGTGACTATTTTTTGCCAAAAGTTTGCTTGATTGATAGGTTGAGGTTTGCTATTCCTCTCTCAGAGATAGAAACATGTCGATCGCAAGCGTCGTTTTCTTCTTCTGGCGCTCTTCACGCAGATGCAGGTCTGCATTGCCCTCTACGGGTAGTATGGCTTGAGATATTTTGCATTCCATGGGTGTTTGAGGATCTCCCCTTTTAGGTTGCGCAGATAATAAGACCCATTTCCTGCAACATCATGTATGACGAAGGGTCCCCCCCATGTTGGTGCTAATTTTCCCCACTTCTTTTCTCGTTGGTATTGGGGAATGGTCCTCAGCACATACTGCCCTTCTACGGAATTTCTAAGATTAACCCTCTTATTATACTCCCTTGCTAGTTTCCTTTGATAGTTTTCCATTTTTTGTAGTGCTGCCTCCCTCCTCTCTTCTAGATCATCCAACCTTTCCAACATCATGTCCGCTGTGAGGTTCTTCTCCCATGCTTCAGTCTTCGTAGTTGGCATGATTATTTCTGTTGGGATAATAGCTTCGGATCCATAATTGAGTAAGAATGGGGATTCTCCCGTGGATGATCTTCGAGTTGCCCTATAAACCCACAAAACGTTGTGTAGTTGCTCACACCAACGCTTCTTGTATTCGTCCAACTGCTTTTTGAGTATGAGTGCGAGGGTTTTGTTTGTGGCTTCTGCCTGACCATTGATTTGAGGGTAAATTGGTGTTGACTTGTTCTTTCGAATTTTGAAAGTATCGAAGAGTAAGTCGATGTTTTTTCCCTGGAATTGCTTGCCATTGTCAGATACAATCTCAGATGGTATGCCAAACCTGCAAATGATGTTTTGAAAAATGAATGTGAAGACATCTGCGTCTCGAATCCTTGCCAGGGCTTTAGCCTCTACCCATTTGCTGAAATAGTCCGTGGACACTATCAAGAATCTTCTCTTCCCTGATCCTTCGATTAGGGGACCCACGATGTCTATGCCCCATTTTGAGAATGGCCAAGGGCTGTCTACTGGGTTCAACATTGTTGCGGGTGCGTGGATTTTTTTGGCGAAACGCTGGCATTCTTCGCATCTTCGTGACATTCTTGCAGCGTCTCGTATCATTGTTGGCCAGTAATATCCTTGAGTTTTCGCCTTATCTGCTAGGGATCTCATTCCGCTGTGATTGCCTGCGTCGCCGCGGTGTATGTCTTTCAAAATCAAATGTCCTTCGGATCTGGATAGGCAACGTAATAATGGTCCGAGAAAAGATTTTTTGTACAAAATTTCTTTTCTCAGATCATATCTTCCTGCCTTTGACTGTATTTTTCTGGCTTGCTTTAGATCCGAGGGTAGTATTCTTCTTTTAGGAAAAGATGAATCTCAGATCTCCAATCTTCTTCTTTGCTGAAGTCTTCATCTTGATCTGCCTTAGCCATGATGTCGTCTTCTTGGAAATCATCCGCGATGAATTCTCCCACGTCATCATCTGCAATATCTTCTTCTGGTGGTTCCTCTGCTGTGCAGCGCAGAGTTCTTGAATATCAATTGAAGGCTCGTAAATCCTGGTTACTTTGATTGCTTTGACGTCCTCGTTTCTGAGCATCGATGATATGTAGGCCAGGGCATCCGCGTGCCTGAGTTCCTTCCTTGCCAGGTGTCGGAATTTGATGTTTGGGATTTGTGATGCCAGTGTTTGCACCAATTCCATGTATGCTGACAATGTTCTGTCATAAACATTATATTGCAACCCTATTTGTCGGATGACCAGCTGTGAATCGCTTGTCAGACGCACGTCAGTTATGCCCATTTCTATTATCAACTGAAGGGCATGCACCACTGCTTCATATTCAACTATGTTGTTGGTATGCCCCTTGAATTCTAACCTGAAAGCATGTATGATCCTGTCTCCTGTTGGGGTGGTGATTACGATGCCTATCCCCGCCCCTTCTTTATTTTTCGACCCATCTACGAAGACTTCCCATTGCCTAGGATTTTTTGGTTCTAAGATGTCTATAGGGTCTTTACCTTCGTCCATTTCTGGTAGTCCTGCTGCCTTTCGTCCTTCGATGATGACTTCTTCGCAGTTATCCAATGGTAAGTCTGCTAGGAAATCTGCTAATACTTGTGACTTCTGAGAGTGTTGTAGCTCATGGATGATATTAAATTGATCTAGGTGAGTATTCCATTTTGCAATTCTGCCTACTTTTCCTGCGTTTTTAAGGACTGCTTCTAGCGGAGCTTTGCATGGGACGCGGACGTAGTGAGTCAAAAAGTAAGTTCTGAGTTTCAGGGTTGCCTATACTAATGCCAAGATGAGCTGCTCGATTTTCGTGTAGTTCCTTTCTGCTGCGTTCAGAGTCTTGCTGATGTAATAGATGGGCTGCTCTATCTTCGTGTTGGTTTTAACCAATACTACGCCGACTGCATCTTCTGTTGCTGCTATGTATAGTGCCAACACTTCATCAGGGTCTGGTTTTTGTAATATAGGGATCTCAGCCAGGTATTCTTTGATATTTAGAAAAGCTTCCTCGCACTCTGCCGTCCATTCGAATTTGCTTCCTTTTTTGAGAATGTTAAAAAAGTGCTTACATCTATCCGAGGACCTGGATATGAACCTCCCCAGCACAGCCAGCGAACCATTGAGTTTCTGAACCTCTTTTAAATTCTTTGGGGATGCCATTCTTACGATGGCTTCAATTTTAGCGGGATCGACTTCAATGCCCCTCTTCGTCACCAAATATCCGAGGAACTTTCCGGAAGTGACACCAAAAGTGCACTTCTCTGGGTTTACCTTCATGTTGTGCACTCTCATTGCTTGGAAAATATCTTTTAGGTCTTGGTGATGATCTTTGCGCAGCTTGCTTTTAACGAGCATATCATCCACATATACTTCCAGCGTAATTCCAATCCATGGTTTGAAAATTGCATCCACCATTCTTTGGTAGGTTGCCCCTGCGTTTCGCAGTCCAAAGGGCATTCTTACATAGCAACAGAGGCCGTGTGGTGTATAGAATGATGTATGTTGTTGATCTTCTTCTGCTAGGAATAATTGATTGTATCCAGAGTATCCATCCATGAATGACATTTCTTCGTATCCTTCAACTGCCTCGACAAGTTGGTCAATGCTTGGCAGTGGATAGCTATCTTTAGGGCAAGCCTTATTGAGGTTGGTGAAGTCGATGCATATCCTTACTCCGCCATTTTTCTTCGGTACGATGACCATGTTAGAGATCCATTTTGGATACTTAACTTCTTTGATGAATCCTGCGTCCAGTAGTTTGCGGAGTTCCACTTCAACTGCTCAATGGTATTCTGGAGCTACTTTGCGCACCTTCTGCCTAAAAGGGGGGGTACCTGGTTTTATTCGAAGTTCGTGATGAACTAACTTTGGGTCAATTCCCGGCATGTCTCCCAATTTCCAAGCAAAGATGTCCGCGTATTCCTTTAGAAGTTTGATTAGCGCAGCTTCTCTTTCTTCATTCATCAAGGTGCCTATTCTGATAACCTTCGGGTTTCCCTCAGTACCTATGTTGACTTCTTTAGCTGCTTCGACAGGTGTAAACGTGGGTTTTGGTTCCCCCAAGAGAGGAACATTCTTTGATTGCTATTTGGTGGGATCTCCGTCTTCTTTTGTCGCGGAGGTGCTGGCTTCTGCACTGCAAGTGGTGCTTACGTTCAGAAGGCTTTTTCCGGAGATTTCTTCCAGATATGTATCTATGGTTATTTCCTTATTTTTGGCTCTTCGGGACTAGTGCTTTTCTTCCCGCTCATTATTGATCTGATTCTGTAAGGTCTGACATTCCCGCGCAGTTACTTGGTCTCCTTTAATTTCCATGACTACCTGGGGTGTTGGGAATCTGAGATATTGATGGTAGGTTGCCGCTACTCCCTTGAGCTTGTGAACCCATCTTCTTCCGATGATGGCGTTGTAAGGTGAAGGTGCATGTACGACGCTGAATCGAGTATCCACTTTCATGGGCCCTGCGTCTACTTGTAAGACAATGTCCCCTAGGGGATTTGTTGTTGCACCGTTGAATCCGTAGATGGTGTAGTAAGACGCCAGCAGTTGCTCGTCGTTGAGTTCCATACGTTTGAACGTGTCATAGAACAGGACGTTGACTGGGCTTCCTCCATCGATGAGAATTTTCTTGACATTGCACCCTGCTATTGGGAGTGGACTAGAGGATCATTATGGTCTTCCATGTCTTCTTCCACATCGTCTACATCGAAATTCATGGGCGCGTCCATCCATTGTTCGTGCTCGTTTACCTCTTTCCCATCGATCTTATAAAGCTCACAATAATCTTCGAATTGTTTTCTCAATCTCTTCCTAATCTGGGCGGTTAGGGATGGTCCTTGAATCTCTGAACATGAAATCATGTTGAGGGTGCGGTTGCCTTCTGGTAATTGAACCTGCTTGCCTCTCTTGGTTCTATCTTCGTTATCAATCTTCCGTATATATTGCTTCAGGTCTCCTGCGTCGATTAGTTTTTGAATCATTATCTTGAGATTTTTGCACTTTTCTGTTTGATGACCGTTGAAACAGTGGTATTCACAGTATTCCTTGGATTTTTCTGATCTAGGAGGCTGCTTTCCCTTGGACCATGGTCAATCGAAGTTCTCCCTCCCTTTGATCTCTCTCAGGATGCGTGAACAACTGGTATTCAGCTTGGTATAAATTTGATCTTCAAATTTTCGATCACCTCTTCGTTTATCATCCCTTCGTTTTTTCCTTTCTTCGTTGGGACGTTCTTCTGTGATTCCTCTTTTGGACCCGCTGGCTTGATCCATGGAGTTTGTGCGTGTGGGACGTTGAGTATGAGCTCTGGGATTTTCACGCAGAATTTCTTCTAACCTTGCATGCTTTTATATGATTATCCGGAGATCTCCTTCGGTGGTAGGGATGGTTCCGTGGATCTCGACAAATAAAGGACTCATCCTGTCCATCCCTCATTTGTAGCAGTTGATACTAACCACGGGATCTACGTTGCCAATAGCTTGGCAAATCTTGTGCCATCTATTAGTATACTCTCTGCTGGTCTCTTTCTATTTCATCTCCAGCGAGAATAGTTTGTCCATGCCGGTATTGACAACCTTGTTGTACATGTATGTTCCTAGAAATTTTTCTGTGAGTTGGTCGTAGGAGTCGATGGAGTTTGATGGAAAGTTATCAAACCATGACAACGCGGACCCTTTTAAAATTGATGGGAAGTATCTGCACAGTATGGAGTCTTCGTTATCCCAACGGGCCATCATTCGATTATAATATCGAAGATGAGCCGCATGATCAGTCGATCCGTCATAGAAATCGAAAGCAGGAACCGAACACTTCTGCGGTATGGAAGCCCTGGCCAAGTGTGGTGTCAGCGGGGTAGTGTTTGCTTCCTTCATCACTTGCTCTAGCCTTCCGCCTCCCTGCCTAGTCTTTAGCTCCTTGATTTCTGTCAGCATCTCAGCACGCACACTTTCCATTGCGATCTGGTGTTCCTCATGAATGGTATATTTTGCTCGTGGGAAGGTGGTACCGATGTAGTATTCCGAGTTCTCGGGATTGTAATCAGGGTCTGATCTTTGGATGCTCCTTGCTCCTCTTCGATTCAATGGAAGTGGGTTGTTTGCGATCACCATTTTTCTATCTTGATTAGGTGCTACAGCCTTGGAGTTGGCTTCGTCGCGTTGGTTTTCTACCTCTGCGCTATGAATGATTCTTTCCTTTAGTGTCTGGTTCTCTTATGCTAATATCGCCACAGCATCTGCGTATGCCTTCTGGTTCTTCCGTAATTCTGTCAGCTCGGCCATCATCTGAGCGGAATGATTTGACCCTTGATTTGGTGTTCCTGCCCGCAATTGCTCATCAGCGGCTATGGTTTGTTCCTCATCCACGATCTGTATTACTGGTTCTGGTGGGTCTAAATTTGCACCTTGGGACCTCGATGGTTGTTGTGAGGGTTGGCCTGCTATAAGAAGCGGTTGCTTGGCTGGAAAGGGTATGTTCTGTTCGTTGGTTAAGGGCATCCCATAGAGGGGTTGTTGTATTCCTGACTCTGCCACAACTTTCTGATGTTCCTGTGATTGAGCATTGGTTACTCTGGGAGCTCCAACTTTGGATCCGCCAGCTCTTGAAGCTCCTGCTTTGGCTGCCGCGGCATTTACTGTGTTTGTTGCGATGATGTTGGCGTTGATGGGGGCCATGCTTTTTGCATTATCCTGCCCCATATCCGCTTCCTTTAGCTTTTTCACCTCTCTGCTTACTCTTAGTTACCACTGGGGTTGTCCTTGGCATCTCTTTTGAAGGAGATTTATCCTTCCCGACATCTTTGCTTCTCTCTATCTTTTGATATTTTCCTGAAAGAGAGAGAAAAAATCACGAAGACAATGGGCCCCACGTGATATCTAATAGCGTTTTGAGTCCTCAAAGGTGTAAAATCTTGAAAATACTGAAGGCGTCCATCTGTGTAGATGACCGCAGATCTGTTCGAAGTTTTGATTTTCAAAGGCCTAAAAACTTAGAAAATGCATGAAGAATCAGATCTACTTAGATAAACGCGGATCTGTTCATAATTTTGATTTTCAAAGACATGAAAACTTATAAAATGCATGAAGAATCATATCTACTTAGATAAACGCGGATCTGTTAAAAATTTTGGTTTTTGAAATCATGAACGGAAAAAACCGTAGTGTTCCATACATCGTTATTTTCAGAAAACGAAGCCTGAAACAAGTCACAGGAGAAGATAAATCTATTACCGGGATGAAGGTCCCTGTTTCTAGCGCCAGATTGTGAACACAAAGATCTGGTATCATCTGATTATTTACAAATAATGCGCGCAGACTCATGACAATACAGTAAATAAGCTGCGCCTGAGGGGAATGGATAGGTTATGTCGAATCCTTGACTCAGAGTTCTAATACTCTTCCTCGTCTCATCAACTACAATCATTGTTCTTGGCTCATACAATAAGATAAATAGTGGATGAAATATAAAATGTACGAACATGATATACCATAAGTATCGAATAGAACATATAAAGTATAAATGCATGAATATAGATGAAACGATTAACTTATATGATTCATCACTCAGATCTCTGTCTACGGGATTGGGTTTTTCATTATATGTATGAAGGTTACAAAAATAGTCGAATGACTTTGATACCAATATAAGCCTGCGTAGCAGGAGGAACTTCACTTACACTTTCTCTATCTTTCTGTCTCTCTCCTATTCTCCTCTCAATGTTTTTCGGCCCCCCTTTCACTTGGGAGAGAGGGGTATTTATAGGGAGGTTACGTGGGGTCCACTTCTGAAGACCGTTATAACCTTATCCTCTTGTGTTTTGTGCCACTCACGCAGAAGTCTTCGTGTTCTCGGCTGCATCTGCGTGTTCTGTCTGGATACGCAGTATTATCTGCGCTTCCAATACAGGCTGATTGACACGTATGATGTTTGAGGGTAATTAATGCGGGTAGTTTAGATGTCTGTCCGCGGTAGACAGCTGTCCTCTGCCCCTGTCTTGTCTGCGTCAGTCTGACTATCCCCAGCCGTAGATCTTAGATCTTTCTGGGGATATGATAAAGTGACTCTTGGGTTATCCTCCAGTTCTTCGCAGTGTTCTAGTGTTTCTGTCTCCTCGATTCTCTACCCTTGGATCTGGTGGGTGGCGACGCTATCTTGACAAGGCGCGTCTCTTGGCTGTCCCCGTGTGATATCATATCTTGATGCTCTCAGCCGCATGTCCTCCACGTGTGTCTTTGTGGACACGTGGCGGAAGATGAAATGTGTACCTACATTATTGGTATAATTTCTTATCTAAAAATTAAAATTACTTTGCTTACAAACAATTTCCACAAGAGCAGGCGATGAAACGCTTCGGTTTTGGAATGTATTTCCTTCTCCAAAATATCAAGTATGTTCTTGCCTCTTAATTCAATAATCTGATGAATAGATGCAACTTTTTGTCCTGCACGACACGGTTCTATCAGTCATATGCTAGAGAAACAAACTTAAATCCTCTTCCATCAAAGTATTCATACTAACCAAAATAAAATTATATACACATATGTAGATAGGGAAAAACGATTTGCTGGTTTTTACTGAATTGAGGAGACTACCGTGCGGAGACTCCTTGAACCGAGCGAAATGTTGAACCTCACACAGATGCACTGCAAGAAGGGAGTGCTTTAATTTCGAGAGATCAATCTGTAGGACTCCGGCCTAAACCAAGACAATGGTCGTTCCAGAGTCAATTCAGTCACAAGTGATGATGGGTTGATCTGTAGGAGGGAAGCTGAGAAATGTGTGAGATCAATGGTGATATGAGATTGTAGGTGTGTTGTGTATTCTGCGTAGGAAAGTTCTGAATGATTGAATTTACTCAGTTGAGAGTGATTTCTCAGACGATGAGTCCGTGTAGACGAAATATTGTTCGTATGAACTTGTCGAGAAATTCTTGTGTAGACGAATGTTGTCCCTTTCAATCATGTTTCAGAGGCCTTTTATATTGCTGAATTGAAAACACCATGATCCCATGAAGTGTGACAGTTTCCGGAGTCAAAGAGTGGGGAAGTGGGAAACCATGTTAAAACCAGTTGCTCATCGTGCGGAGACTTGGTTAATTTTCCACCCACTACTTCGCTAACTCCTTCAAATGATTGCACGACTTGCTCACATTCTCGTCGTGTGTATGAGCACACGTGTCGTAGACTGCCAGACCAAAACCCTAGTTAATATCCCCCATGTGACACGATTGACATCTCGTGATTGTGGAGTCAGTTGCTGACTTTATGGGACGATGAGTCCTTATATTGTTGAGTTGAACGTGATTTTCAAATGTTCTGAGACTCAAGAATTGAACATTTCTGTTGAGACAAAGGTTTCATTGTCGAATAAATGTTGATAACCTAAGACGAGCAAACTGTGCTGCTGAATTGTTGAATATTGATAGTTGAACCAATATTCCTTAGTCTGAGCAAATATTGCTAGTCTGAGAAAATGTTGCTCATCTGATGAATTGTTGGTGGAAGAACCAAATAAAATATTAATTTAAAATACTGGCGGCTAGGCCGAGCATAATAATAATAAAGGTGTTGATCACGGGATCAACATAAAATTATTAGTGTTTGAATCTGCTCAGAATTATGTTGTTGCAGAGCTCTGGATTCGAAACCCTAATTTTGATCAATTGATGATTTATTGACAATCGATCACAGAGTGAAGGAGGGACCGGCTACACGGGATGACGAGTCGACCATGTAACGCACAGATGCTTGGATGAGCAAAATACCAAAGTCTCCTGAAGACCAGTTGGTGAAAGGATGATTAAATGCTGGTTTAATCATTTTTTTAATAATGCTCGTGTGAGCGTTAGGTAGTAAAACCTGATTATGGAAAGATGAGGGACCGACCAAGGGGTCATGGGACCGACTCTTGGTGGTCGTGGGACCAGCTGATGGTCGTTTGAGCAAACTCCCAGTTGTTTGAGAAGAGTTTGGACCCAATATGAGCAATTGAGCAAATTAGGTCGAAGTTATTAAAACATATGGGATCGACTATTTGCAAGCCTTAGGGCCGGCCTTGGTCGGTCAAGGAGACATGCCCGTGTCACCATAATGTCAGTGTCTCAGTCCTGAGAGTTTCGATATTTTCTGATGCGCATTTGAGCAATATTTCGAGAAACTACGAAGGATTCAGGGTTTTGCTGAAACTAGGAAAATTCATGAGATGATGAAAATAATCAATAAAATAAGGGATTGCAAGGTGTGGGACCGGCCATGGCTAGGGCATGGCCGGCCAGCTAGCAAGCTCAGTCCCGCAATACATTTCCCAATTTTATATAATTTTATGTATTTTTCCTGATGTGAGAGAAATATCATGAAACTGAGGAATTTCATGAAGTTAGGGAATTTCCATGAGATCATTAAAATAATAATAAAATAATAGGGAATCATGAAGAGTGGGACCGGATATGGCCAAGGCATGGCCGGCCGGCCAAAGGGCTCGTCCCAAGGCATTTTTTCCAATTTTATAATATTTTTCATGATTTTAGGGAAATATCATAAAACCAAGGAGTTTGTTGAAACCAAGGAATTTGTTGAAATCAAAGAGTTTCCATGAGACGAGGGAAACATAAAAAATAATAATAATAATAAAGTAAGTGACGTGTGGGACCGGATAGGGCATGACCGGCCGGCTAGGGGCCGGTCCCACGAGTTTTTCCTAATTTTATATTATTTTTCACGGGTTTAGGAAAATATCATGAAATCAGGAAGTTTTCATGAAACGAAGGATATTTGCTCAAATGAAGAGATTTTCATGAAATCAAGAAAAATAATGAAACTATGATAAAATGTAAAATTGAGCGTGGGACTGGCCACAACACGACTGCCCGGCGGGTGGGCCCAGTCCCCTAACGCCTCAATTAATATTTACTATTTTCTTCCTATTTTGCATAGGTTCATCACTCCTTCGTGTTTTGTGGTGGGTTTTGAAAGAAACCTACAAACTGACCTGCAAGTGCACAGGGTCAGTTGTAGCTAGTGATGGGAAGAAAGGGTTTGTCCACATGGACTTGGAGGGGGCTATTGAAGTTTTCTAAGCTAAAATGGAGCTGAATGGAGGCAGTAAACAGTAGCATGCAAGGGCCTTTGAATCCACTACTTGATCCTAAGCTAAGGCAGTGCCTAATCAAATCATTGTTCTTGTTTCATTTCAGGGAAGATCATAATGGATGATTTTCTTGGCTAATCTTTACTCACTTGCCCCTAGCATCAGCTGTCTTCTTACAGCACAGCTGATCACAGGCTTGTTGTTCAAGAAGCTATCTATCACCCTAAGACAGTTAAACACAGTCCTTCAAATGGACTGAATTCTTAGCTACCATCATTCTTTCACCCCTAGAATCAGTTGTCTTCTTACAGCACAACTGATCACAGATGCATTCACTCAAGTAGATATTATCAGTCCTATTAAATTTAAGCACTACAAGAACAGTTAACATGATCATGGATTATCCTAGCATACAATTCAAGAGCTTCATCTAAGCCTTAGCATATGAAGTTAGAACATATTGAAACTAATTAACAACTGGAATTGAAGTTGAACTAAAACATTGAACTGAAATTAAAATTGGAATTAAACTGAAATTAACAGGACATTAAAATTAAACCTACTCAGACCCAAATTGGGGGTTAACTTGGCTAACCCAAGAACACCTTCTACACATAATACATATCCCCTATTTATACCCAGGACACCCAATTAGGGTTTACAAACCAAATCCCTAAATTTCCCCCAAAAACAGTAAAACTAGGGTTTTAAATTCATCTCACCAATCATGATGAAAGTTGTTTCTGACTTCGATCCACGTTGCTACATCTCCTTCTAGCCTTCCTGCACGCTTCGAATTCGTCTATAGACTCACTTATTTTACTGATTTCTCACCTAGGGTTTCAGAGAAAGGAATGGTGAGAAATCAGTGAAATAAGGGGCTAGAGAGAGGGGGAAAAAGGGAGGGTAGGTGATGGTGGTAGATATGGCGACGTTTGGTGGCTGTGGCAGGTATGGAAGTAGAAGGTGGAGGTGATGGTGGCGGTATGGGTGTTTCTGCAGAGGGTATGGAGGAGGAGAGGTCGATGGAAGAAGGGGAAGGGGATGTTTGGCGATGGGTATAGGGTTCGATGGCTAAGGTGTTGAGCGGGTGTATCAAGATGGGTGTACCGCGAGCTGAAACCGCTGGATATGGAGATGGTAGGTGGATCGGACGGCTAAGAAAGAAGCAACTTGTATCGACCGTAGGATGTAAAATACAACGAAGTCTACGGTGCGAGATTAAGTTAGGTGTTGTAGTGTTGAGCGTAATCATCGGGATTTGATGCACAGGCATAGGAGCGACCGTAGGATGCTGAAATGCTTCGATCTGACGGCTGAAATCCGAGACGGGCTTGGATATAGAAAATGGGTTTGGGTGAGGATTTTGGGCCTTGGGTATGCCAAGCCCATATCTTCTTTAAGAACAATTCTTCCTTCTTGAGCCCATTCCTAGCTTTTTGGTCTTCCGCACATCACTCTTCGCGGCTTCCTTGCGTAATTCCTCCTGGCTTTTCACTACTTTTCTGCTCTTTTTGCTCCGCAACTCATCCAATCTTTATTTATTACCTAAAAATGCAAAATTAAGTAAGAAAAATATTTATTCTTGAAAACAATGAAAATACAGAATATGGGATAAAATGTAGAATTAATGCACAAAAGATGAGTTAAATGCCAAGAAAAATATATAGAAATATGCACTTTTTAGCACTCATCATTTTGGAATGCTCGTTTGCACATTCAGGTGCTCGTTTGTGCATTATTGTTGCGTACACTTGCACCATTTTAGTCAGGGCTTACTCGATAGCTGCTCAGATGCCTGTAAGTTGAATATTTATCACTAACCCATGGAATTCTGCTCGGAAGAACCAAAAATTGAAGTGATGAAATATTATGAAGAATTGTAGAATATTGTTGAATATCCAGTTAACGATTATAGATAATTAACTGATGGCTCTATACTAGCAGGCATGCTGTCTAGGAGCATTAATTAGCTGAAGATTGAGAGATATGAGCTTGTTGAAACGTCATGTCTCTCCTATATAATCAGGGAAAATGTTGTTGCATCCTGAAGACGTTGTTGCTCTATCCTAGCAGGCATGCTGTCTACGAGCCGTCCAATCTTTCGACTATATATAGAAATAATTACTGATATTGCTCAGTATTCATGAGATGTGTCGTTGCATCAGCTGAGAGACTACACATCTACATATACTCTGAGAGACAAACTTCTCAGTCAGAGATTTTATGGCATGAGCTTTCATGCTTCAATGAGAGACATGAGCCTCAATACTCATCTGATTGCTGGATTAGGAACATGTATAATTATGGTTTTGCGATTTTAACCCTTGTCGAAAATCCACCATCTACAACATATTTTTCTCTCTTAGTTATTTTTCTTAACTCGTTCATGTTAGCTAATCCTCTCCCTTGATGAAAATAAATCTCATTTTTATACTTTGTTCTTAATTCAGAACTCTGATATCTATATAGGAGAATATGTTGACCGTATAGTACCACTGACACGTTAAGCTATGACAACATCAAGAATCCTTGATGCTTAAACAACAAGAAAACAAATACGAGCCTGGAAAAAATAAAATAATAATTAGGAGGATTACAGGTTAATAGAAAATTAGACTATGGTTACACAAAAGAGGAGCCAAAAGAGTTTTAAGAAGGAAGAAAACGGCGAAACCACATAATGGTATTAGATTATTTGTCTTCTTTTAGATGAATGCGATTTTCTTTTGTTTTGTCGTTATTTATTTTCTTCGTCTCAATGATTTCCTTAATTTCCCACAACGGTATAGATATATAGTGTGGAGGTGTTGAAGAAACATTTCCTTGGAATTATTTGGTCGGCCCTCCTATTGTGGCAACGATAACTCATCTAGTATTTTAATGATCAGATCATCTTGATCGGACCTAGATATATACATTTACGTAAAATTAAATAATTTGATTTGGAATTTTTAATGAAATACGTGTACGAAAAATTTGGGTTCAAACATCTATTTTTCGTAGCTCTTCGAAGCTCAAAGATAAAATTTAAAGTTACACTCAAGTTCGGTTATTAACGAAAACACAAACTGTTTGGAACAAATATTTTCGTTCCTAACATAATCACCAATATCATTTCTGTTTTGAGTTAGCAACAATTGAGATGGATAAGTGTTGCTTTTGTCGACAAAAAAATCGTCACTGAATAGTTAAGTAAGGGAAACATCCATCTTGGTGATTCGGGCATCTAATTTTTTTAGCTATCCGAATCTCATATTCGGGTATTTATTTTTGTAGTTATTCAAATCTCAAAAGTAAATTAGGCTCGGTCATCAATCAAAATGAAAATAAATAATAACAAAAAATGTTTGGCTGTTAATATATTAAATGCTTCGAATCTAACAATAAACAAAAAAAAGTTTAGTGTTCATCGTGTTCTTTGTGTTCTTAGCAAAAAATGAAGGTATTTTTGTCTTGATTTAGATGTTGTGGTCTTGCTATTTTATCTTGATCTGTTAAATGTTATTATAGTCACTAGATCTAGTATACCAAATGCTCTGAATCTAAAAATAAAAAAAGATGTCTATGTTCCTAAGGGGAGAAAAACGATTTTTATTTTATTTATGTAGGTGTTTTTTACTTGATATTTTATCTTGATCCATTAAAAATCATCATCATCACTGTCATATAAATAGATCTAGCCATTCATCTCTAAATTCGACTCACCTTCTTGACAAAAAAAAACCAACATGATTAAATTCTCATGTCGTGATCCGTATGTACGTTATTAATCAACTCTCTCCAAATGAAAACTAAATTTATACAATGATTGATATGTTATCACACCTAAATTAAAAACCTCTTAAATTTAATATATCTTAGTGAAGAACGGGTATAAAAGTAATATTAAACTTAAAAGGTAAAACAGTATTTTGGAATAACACTAAAACACCCCCTAGCAAGTTTCAAGGGTGGCATTAGTTGGTTTAAGCACAAACCACATTTTTATGTCGCCAAACCATTTGTCAAATATAACCCATGTTCCGCAAATAATTTTCTCATGGTAGTCTGAGGTTTACCCATTTATTTGAGAAAGACAAAGTCAGGTTATTTTGAAATAAAACCAAAAAATTAGTATCCAATTATTTTTGCTAATAGTCAACATGTTCGTGATCAGTTTGTGTTCATTGATCATGTTAATTGTGAACTAATTATTTTATTTTAGTTATGATATTAATTGTTATTAATAATCAAAATATTTAAAAAAAATGATAAATGTTTTTCCTAAGCTCATCAAACTGGAATTGATGGATACAACGACCCACGTAGGCCGCTTCCCGCTTCTGCTTTGATGTTCTTTATTCAATTAAACACAGAGGAATCGTCGTATATGTGTGGGGTATCAACCGATTTAAAAAAAAACCACACTCTAAAATCGGTCAATGTTGATATTCATATCGATAGTAGCTTCAAAAACAAATAGAAAATGACAATTTACTCTTATCCAGAATCGGTCGATATGGATCTCCATATCAGCCTATTATGTGTTGATGTTGAACAACATCATACGTTGTTAGAGCATTGCTCGGTCGAACTCACAAGTGTTGCTATCTCAAGCTTGTTGTCAAATTTAGTTGTCAAAACTATATCTTGATTTCTAGTTTATAATTAGTTAAGTCTTGGCAGTTTAGATCAGTTCCATAGAGATGGACTTTTCCTTTATGATACTCATAGAGCCTTCTACAAGCTAGTAGTTATAGGAATTGATGCTTCTAGACAGATAAAACTTGATTTTTATACGTTCTCTCATTTTTGGACCGACTTAAATTCTCTGGATCTTATGCAACATGATATGAGTTATGTGGTTACCTTGGAAAAGGAGTTTGTTTGGTTTTACTACTTCTGGAGGGTGCGTCCTAGTATTTACTTTAGTAAGAATGATAGTTTGTTTTCTAAGATAAGTTTTGAAGACACTGTTGACGTTTCTTATCGACATGTTATTAGAATTGTTTTGATTAGGTTTGAGGTTTGTTTCTAGATTTCTTTGGATATTCTAAAGTTTCAGTGGTCTATTTGCCTCCTTTTTGTACTGGGTATTTTTCTAAAGTTTATCCTTATATTCATTCATTTTCTTGGATCATTTGGGATCTTATGCTGGAATTCGATTTGCATTCTTGTTGGATATACTTTGGTGGCAGATTTTTAAGTCAAATTACACCTTCGGGAGCTTGGGCTGTCAGCACTTATATCTGGTATGGGTATAAGGCGGTTTTTATTATTGGGTACAATTGGTCTGGTTGGATGTATACAGAATATTTCTTCTCTTCTTGGCAAGTTCTTGAAGATTTTATGACTATATTTTTCCTCTTCAATCAGTCTACATGGGAGGCAACCCATCGGTTTTGTATCTATATCCCTTTTATTTTTAGTTTTTCTTACTTTTGCGTATCATATCTTGCATTCCCAACTTCGATTTTACAAAGTCCTAAATCTATAGTGAATGTTTTGACGAAATCTTCTCATCGGAAAAATTCTGTCTGCGCAATCATTACGAAAACAGCTCTCGAGACTTCATACGGAGTTCGATTTGAGTGGTTGACCCCAAATTTTAAAGAGGACAGACTTACCTTTCTTTTCCAAAAAGAAAATTTTAGTTTGGAGTCTGTTAAGTTGGACCGATTGGTCTGGACATTTGAGTTTCGGTATTTTTCCAGAACTTTTTCAGATTGTATGTCTGTCAGTCCGGAGGCCATAAATGTCAGAACGTTTATCAAAACACTGTGCCTGATCGCTGTCGTATGCGTCAAATATAATTTCACTTTCTCACTGAACTAAATTTAAATGAAGTATGTGGTAAGAAAGAATTCGTTCCCACAGAGACGCTTTTGTTGTTATAAAATTTCAGTTTCTTAGTAACCAAGGGGGGATTTTTTTTGTTTTAGCAAAGCAATAAAATATGAAAGTACTAAATAAGAGGAAGATATTGTCCACGGGATAGTATCATTCACAAACATGTATTTTCATCAATGACTAGAATTGGAATTTTAATCTCGTATTTACTAAAAGTCCTAGGATACCTTGATTGCAAGTATATCCCGCTAATTCCCTGATTTCATCACAACCACATTAAAAGATGTGTATGTGAATTCTTCCTAGAAAGCAACCTAAAGTGTAAAAACACAATTAAGTTTAACTCCCTAAAAGCACTAAGTTCTATGAAATAAGACTAATCAATGGAAACGAACGTGTAAAAGCACTAATCCGTTTTAACAAAAGTTATGATTCACTTGTGACTAGTAGGATATATCACTACAAGCACTACCCACAATTATGCTACTTAAAATCAGGGATAAACAACTTTTTCGTATTGAAAACCCTAATATAGCTTTAGAAATGAATGCAAATCGGATTGATTCCGGACTCAACCAAGCAAACAATCAAATCATATGACAATATAAACCATGAATCATAAACAATAAATTACTGAGACAAAACTAATGCATTGAATCAAATATCATGTTGCGAAATCAACTTTATCCCATAACCAATAATTGTTGTTTAGCTACTCATAGCTTCTGAGTTCATCATAATCAATAATCAAATAAAGAAGATGAAAGCAAAGCAAACCCTACTAGTAAAAGCAGCTCTCCTCCTTAGCTCCAAGTAGAAAATACGTGATTTCCCAAAGTTGTAGAAAACTTTTCCTTTTTGTAGCTTTTCTTTTTTCGAAAACTAGGTCAAGTCCACCGAAAGGTTCAATAGATAGAAGTCCTCCAAGCCCATATATAGAAAGACCCATGAATAAACTCTTGAAAAAATCATCGCCGGAAGTCCCAAAAGTTGGCCGGAAATTGGTCGGAAAACAGCCGACAAAGTATCTCAGGTGTAGCTGTCACCGGTCAAAGCTAGTCAACTCAGTAAGTCAGACCGAGTCAATCACTGAGTCAGTTGAGACAGACAGTCAGCCAGGTAAATGAATGAGTCAGCATCTGACTAGGCTGAATCACTTACGCCTAGGCCATTTGCGCAGGCCAGACTCAATGTAGCACCATCATGGTGCATTACGACTCCATCTCAGGCCGTGATGGAGCAACATCACTTCCACTACCTGCAGCTTCAATTCCAGCTGCTATTCTACAATCTCAGCATCAAGCGACACACCACCAGCTGAACTCCAACATCAACACCATACCCTTCTGTAGCTCTCATCACTGCACTACTTCCACCAGTCCAACCAGTAGCACTATTGCCTGCGATCCAGCAACACATTGCTTCACTTAGCTGCACCAGTTGCAGTGCCTCAAGTTAAGTCATTTCTGCCAGCTTCAGATCCCATCTGTATCTTCTTTCCATTGCAGCATTACTAGAGGCCACTGCAACCATGCAATCTACCAGTTCAGTCACCAACAGCTCCACCAAGAACACATATGACTATTCCCTGTAAATCAACCAAAACCATCTCAGCTGCTTCACTCTGTCCAAACCATTGCATCACCACCTGCTACTGAATTGCAGCTGCAACTCTCCCTTACAAAACAGCATAACTACCCCGTTGGTGTCAAAAACGCCACCTAGCCTCTGCCGAAATCCCTCCATATAGAGCCATCGAACCATGTCTATCGGATGCACACAACTAAGACAGAGCTGGTCGTGACTGGCTAGATTTGTGAGACTAGTTTCACAATTCTTTAGCTGAACCTCATAGCTCCAGCACCTGTCTCCCTCTTCGCACTAACACAATCAGGTAAGCCCATGCCTTCTAACCCCACTGGAATTGTTGTATCTATATCTCTTCCATCAATTACTCGAACACCAGCAGCAATAACTCAATCTCAGTCCCTGGTTAGCAGCTAAAACATCATCTAAAACAAGTTGTTAACCCTTAGCAGGAAGCCAGTAGCAGCATACATCTTTCACTGCTATAGCTCAACCAAATCACCACAGTTTTAGACCTCAGCTCCTATCTCTTCCATTAACATCATATCACCGACACAGACCCATAACAACACTCGTTCTAAAGCTGAAATTCAGCTCAACAACTTGCAGTATCTCCTCCAAACCAAACCAGTTCAGTCTGCGAAAATCATCCCACCAGAAACCCTGTAAAACAGACCACCTGCACCATTGCAGCAGCATTTTACAATACAGCTCAAAATTGAACCCAGTTCAACTTCAAACTCGAGCTCAAAACCACCACAGCACAGCCATAATAATGCTTTCTTCGTTTCCTTCAGAAATCATTCATAAATTCACCCAAATACCTGAACTTCTCAGCCGTTTCGTCAAACAACTGCTATGCACAGTTTGATGTTGTTCTGCACCTAGGAATCATTTTCTGTAGCCTCCAATTCCTGCAATTTCAAATCCAAAGCAAACCAGACAACCCATCAACCTTCACCCTTCAGTCCTCCAATCTCAACAGCAGCACCAGTAACTTCCTTGGTCCGACTAATCTTGAATCATCTCGAACCCAGTTCAGCTTGCAAACTCGTACCATTTCTTACTCCTCTTGATTGATTTCGAACATTCCAGCAGAACCCTTGTCACTGCCATCGTAAACTCCAAATCAAACCCAATCGAGAAAATACCAACAACAACACTCCTCTGCGCTTCAATAGTTCATTAGATCCTCCTTGAATTTACTTTGCTCATCACCATCTTCAGAGAGGTCTTTTCTACAAACCCTAACCATTATCAAAACATCCTCAAACACACTGGAACTTCAATTCCAGCTAAACCACCTTCTCGATCTGATTCTCTCTGAATCTCTCCATTTCTTTGCATATTGAGAGAGCCGCCCTCTTTTCTCTTCTCTGAATTTCTGAGTTCGGGTATAGTGAAAGAAAGGAAGGCTAATGATAAGATCATTGCTCCTCCTCTGATTCGTAGGTCTTGTGTTAGAATGGAAGTTGATATTTCCACCCAAGGAAAGTAGATAAGAGGTACCAAAGAATGATAACTTCTTTTCTCAACTGTCAGTTTTGAGGAACTGACGGTTCATTTTCACCTCCTTCTCGTGCATCCTAGCCGGCTCCAAATATAACTTGCCTGTGAACTGGTCTTTTTGCCATTTTCGCTCCAAATGAATGATTTCTCCTTCTTTTCCTCCCAATGACTCCATTGCACCTAATAAACTCAAAACCAAACATAAGATACATATTTTACAAGAGAAATGGCAAAGAAAGCATAAACAATAGATATAAAATTAGGTGCTTTACAACACCTATCAGTGCCCTTAAGATAACTTATATAAAATACATAGGCGAACAACTTTCGTTTAGGATGTTTTTCCTAGTTCCCTACCCATTTGTACAGTTTTTTGAATTTTTCCGGGTTATTACGTCAGAATTCAGAATTTTCGGTTTTGAACATTGAGGACAATGTTGAATTTAAGTGTGGGGGAGTAGTTAAGTATGTTTGGCTAGTATATTATATTAGTATTCACTTTCCTAGGCCACTTTTAGTGTGCATAAAAAAAAAACTCTTTGATTTCTTGCGTTCTTGAGACTTCATCTTTTGGAGTTAATTATGAGCTATTTAGGATGAGTCACTAAACCTTTTTAGGTTGAAAAAGTTCTTACAACTTTAGATTGAGTTCCACTATATCTTTCTACAATCCTTTATTATATACGTTCATAATTGAATGTGAAACTCAGATGCTAGCAATAACATGGTAGTCGTTTGAAAGATTAGTCCTCGCAATTTATCAGTACTGAATCATTTTCTTTTTATTTTTACAGTTTTATGTTTCTCTAAGTGATTTGGTGGGATCCTAGTACTGCCATGGATGTTGTAGCAATGTAATCATTGGTTGAGTTTTTTCTTATAAAAGCTCCATAAGACAATTGTCTTACACTCATAAAGAGTGAGCCAGAAAATCAAAAATTTATATAAGGCTCCTCTTCATACATCGACATTTAAAATAAATAAATAAATAAATACAAAGAGAAGATTCTCCTTGTCTCCTTTGCGTAAACAAGCATGGAAAGAAGGATCCATGGGAATTAATCATGTACTCGATGAAATGAGTGAAACTTATCATCATTATTTAGCAAGTCAAAAATACTATTGATGAGGTTCTCGACACTTGGATAGCAGTATGTGTGAAACGTTTTCCCTGTCTCCGTCGCCTAAACAAGCGTGGAATGCAGGGTCCAAGGGAACTATCACATATTTTCTGAAAAGAAACATGCGCTTAGAGTATCTAATCATGTTGTCGAGTTAAATGGGTGCTTATCTCAACCATTGCACTAAATATATATATATCCTTTGACGACATTCATACAAGTATTGTGGGTAACATCTTTCACCTTAGTCAACATTTGCACAGTTCACTTTTTTATTTTCATTCTCTTATCTATCCATGTGATTTCAGTGAGCGACTGTTGCAAAAATGTCGAGAAACATTGCAACAAGTACAATGACTATCTTAGTATAGTTTTGCAATCAAGTTGGATGTCACACGTAAGTAACTGCTTGTGTGTGATGATTGGAATGTATGTGGGATGTTTGCAGCTAAAGAACCTATGTAAGCTGATTATCTTATTAGCTACTACTTTGTGTCTATCCTTAGTAGGTCTTCCAAGAAGATAAATTGGAGTAGGTTTTGTGGGTATACCTCTTATAAACCCTCACGAGACTATAACTCGTCCACTAGGGACACCTAGGGGTTTAAAGGCATGTTGCATTAGCTAAGTGTAACCGTATTCTCAACGAACTGGAGTTGTTGTTTTTAAGATTTGTTTTATTTTAGTTTGTTCGAGGACTAGCAAAATCTAAATGTGAGGGAATTTGATAAGTGCATAATTCATATGATTTTAGTGTCCATTCCATACTTGCTTTAGCTATTATTCTTGCATGTTTTCGTATTATTACTCTTGTTTTCTCTTATTTGTCTCGATTAGGTGAATCATCCAAAAAGAATCTACAAAGTGATAAAAAGAGCTAAGAAGAGAAGTATTCCAAGTATCCAAGTGTCCAAGTCCAAGAGAAGTGGAAGAAGTGCGACGAAAAGGAGCTAAACGCTCAAAATCAAAAGACGAGCCAAAGACCGAGATTCACTTATTCAAATTAAGGGTTTATCATCACCATCTTGAATAGAATTAAAAGATAAAAAGAATTCAAAAATAATGAGGTCATTCCGAGTTCGGATGAAGAAGTTACGGCCAAAACGAGTTTTTTATCGAATACAGACGACAGGAAAA
The DNA here is from genome assembly GCF_003573695.1 of Papaver somniferum. Classification (NCBI taxonomy): domain Eukaryota; kingdom Viridiplantae; phylum Streptophyta; class Magnoliopsida; order Ranunculales; family Papaveraceae; genus Papaver; species Papaver somniferum. Next base: position 46,326,955 of record NC_039366.1, read on the forward strand.
TTATGCAAACGGGTATGCGTACTATATTTCCATGGATTTAACTGAAATATAAGTATGCGAAAGGGCATGCATACTCTTGAAGGCCAAAATTCCCGAATTATGTTTAGGGTCTTTATTTACTACTTTTTAGGTCGGTTTCCGGAACCGACTAGGATACTTGGAGGCCAAGCATTGTAAACCTATTCTCTATATAATAACAAAGTTTCTAAAACGTTCTCATTCACCGGAGCTCCACGTTAATTCTTGCTTCTGATTGATTCTAGCCCCACCAGTTTTTTTTTGCCGGAAAACTTATTAGGAGAATATTTTTTAATCTTATAATAAAATAGCTAAATCTTAAATATTTTTTTAGCCTAAAATAGCTAGATCTTAAAAATCCCATAACGTACCAAAAATATATTAATAAATATATATAATTAATCAGAAAATCCACTGCTTCATCACACCAAAAATATATTAAAAAATTGGATATATTTAATCCTAATATTTATATTCTCAAACAAAATTAAAATAAAATCACATCACCATCACGATTTCATGACAAAATTAAATAAAAATAAAAATATTAAAAAATGTCCAGTGTCCAATTACACATTTTGTAATTAAACTAATACTAATTACAGTTCTAAGCTATTGATAATTAAACTAGATCTTATGCGATAAAAATTGCCATTCTTATGAAATTAAAACTCTTTAATCAATAATCAAAATATTTAGAGTGTTGGATGCTTACCTGTAGATTAAAACGTGCTTCTCTTCTTCAAAAAATCGATATTTAATCCTGCAAAATAATTGAAATACAAAATCGTTAATAAAAAATCGCGAATATTAGAGTATGATTTAGACAAACTTAAAACAAAAAAAATGTAGTTAAAAAAGTGCTATCGATAAAAATCGATAAAAATGAATGAATTTTCTTAATATTTTCATTCCATACAAAACGTTAAAGTGTTAAACAAATAAAAGAAATTTCTTTCCCCTAAAATGTGGAAGATTTTCCAAAATTATTTTAGAAAATAACTTACCAAATAAATATAGGTATTTGAAAATATAGCGGGTATCCAAAAATATAATATATTTTTTGTTTTATTTTATTTTATTTTATTTTAACTAAAAGTGGCAAAAATATTGTGTGCATGATATTTACGTTAAAATATCATTGGTAAAATATAACAAAACAGGTAAACCCATGATATTTGTAGTTTGAGCTTACCAAAGAATAATGCAATAGGTTTAATGCAGTTGGTCAAAAAAATATAATTCTTTTATATTCTTAGATATGTCTCTTTATTTAAACAAAATCTCTTTATTAAACAAAATCTTTTTATTCATGGATAATATATCTCTTTATATAAAGCTCCGAGTATAAGCCAATCCCGTCGAGGCCGCTTCTCTCTTCTAATGGCGGCTTCATGTTTTTTCTTTTGCGTTTTTTTGTCTGATCCCGGATCTGTTGTTGTTTTGTAGGCATCGTGGAAAGGTTGATTAGCATTGTAAATGTTATTTCAACCAGATCTTCGCATCGAAAAAATTGGTAAATATCCGTCTCTTTCGATCTTCTTTTCCTATTCGTTTCTCCATTTTTTATCGATACAGAGCGATGTCCTTTTTTCTACCCGCCTTTTACCGTGGAAGGTATTGGTAAATTCCCATCTCTTTAAATCGTCTTTTCCTTCTCCCCTGTTTTACCTATAGAGAATGATGGAATGCAAAGTTGATAAAAGAGAGAAAATTTATGGACAATTTCTATTGGGAAAACCTTTTGGTGCTTTCACATAATGTTTTGCCGTTGGTTTAGCCTAGATTAATAGTGAATTCAAGGTTAGTTTAGACTCCTTCTGCTATATTTTGAGTTTTCATTCTTATTCAAAACATATATCTCAACACATAAACCTATGTATTCTGATTTTATTTTTATTTTATATAACCTTTAAACTCGATATTGCTTTGTTATAACAATAGGTCACGTAGAATATCCACCGAATGAAAGACATTTTAGAATCTTTTTTTTCTATCTTTTTTTCAGTTGAAGTCATTTTAATTTGCTGAAATTTTTTTCTGAATCTCTTTAATTGAATTTTTTTTTTGATTATATTAGTTAAACAAGAAATTCTTTGAACTTTGTTTTGCAGTTGTTCGTGACTTAAACATAAGGTAACGAAATCATACTTTTTCTATTCTTCCTTCCATTTTTTCCAAGGGTTGTCATTTGGTGTACATTGGTTCCGTTGAAGGAGTACGATATTTTTCTAGGCTGCAAAATTTACATTGTATAAGGATTGGGAAGGAATATACAGTTAGGGAAAATTAGTCCTTTTTCCCTAGGATATGCTTATTTTTTCCAGCAGCCGATTGCCTACTTCTGCGCAAGAATATGCTTATTCATAATAACCAGTGAGTCATGTACATTGTATAAAACGAAACGAAAGACAACATCCTGATTGGAAACAAACAAGTTGCAAGGTCATGTAGTGTTCCAATCACTAAGGTACTGTAGATGGGTAAAACACAAGTGAGCATCTACTTTTTCATAATCCAAATTCTCCTCCAATTACTACTATGCGTGAATATGACGTGTGAATTGGTGGGATTGGATGACTCGATGAAATGATTTTTAACATGTGTGGTTGTACAATTTCTCACTAAAGTTGATTACTAGACAGCAAAGTAGTTTAATAATGTAGTAGATATTTTCCATAATATTTTACAAGATAAATAAATTTTTATAGCTATGTTTTCCATAATGTTTTCCATAATCTTTTCCATAAATATAGATCTTTGTTGCCGTAAATACAAATTAAAATTTCTCAATTTTAGTCTGAATTCTACTTCTCACAAATGTATACGGAGCTTGGCACCGGATGCTCTGTCCCTTGATCCATTTGTGCCCATGTCTCGACCACTCATAAGTCAGCCATGTTGATTATTTGATTTTACAACATATTATATTTTTATTGGATTCTTAGAGCATCTCCAATAGAGTTTGGCTCTCTAAAAAAATTGGTGCCATGTAGGATTTTAGATACTCTAACATTAAAAAAAAACTCTCTCCAATAGTAGCTGGATAATCAAAAATTAGTATGAGTTGGTGGTTTGAGTTTGGATGAGAATATCTAAATTTATATACTCTCATTCATACCCACGTCATAAAAATTTTTTGTTTATAATTATTTTGACCTACATTTTAAATTAAGTAACCTATAACTAGATGGCATTGTATTAAAATAGATATTGATATAAGTACCACTGGAGATGATTATCAAAACAAGATTCTATATATACATAATGTTAATTAAATGCCTAATTTTAGGTTTCCACATATGATATATACCCAGGCACCATTGGAGATGCTCTTATTTAAGCAATATGGAAATATTACCTCGAGATCCTGTTCTTTCAAATCATGGAAATAAATTTTATGTCGATGCGTCTTTCCGAAATAATTAATCAATTGATGAGTGATAAATCATTGATCAGAAAATGAGAAAAGAAAAAAAAAGCATAATTGATGAACCTATCAAAAAAGAGAAAAGTATTATGATCGTCACCTAAATCATGTTTTGGAATTGTTAAGCACCAATAGGATTTAATAAAAAAATCTCTCAAATCAAATCAATGAAGAAACCCATTAATTTTAACTGTCTTTGTGATGAATATCTTGGTTCATTCTTTCTGAAAAAAGAGAATATGAAGTTTGAACTATCAAATTTCATCCCAAAGTGGTGGATTACACTTACAATGCAGTGTTCTTTCTTATGGACGGACCATGAGAAGAGTTCATGGGTTGTATCATAGAGGAGCTTCATAAAAAGGTATCAAAAATCAGTTATCCTAATAACTATTCTTTTTATTGATTATAATCCCTCCGTTCCATTTTAGATGATGTTTTAGGGTTATTTTTTTGTTCCACAATACTTGAAGGTTTTCATATTTTTCCAAAATACTACCAACTACACCCTTATATTTTGTTTTGAAACTTTAAATTTATTTTTAAATGCATTAATAGCAATTAATGCTTGAAGACTTTTATTAAGGGTATTGGTGGAAAATTTTCATATCTCTCTCCATTCCTTAATCTGCGTGAAAACTCCAAAAACATCATCTAAAGTGGAACAGAGGAAGTAATAATATGCTTACAAAAAGAAATATACTGGTACATGGAACAGAAGGCCACTCCACAACCACGACATCAATAGTTCCTTATGAAAAAGCGGGGGTCTAACAACACCACCCAATATTTCGCTTAGCAATCTGTATGGACTCTCCAAAATACTTTCTAGAGAATCAACTAGACAGTCAGACTCAATGTCGGTAAAAGTATCTCAAGGAGTTAATATCTCTCTCTTGTTTTGATTTACTCAAGCTAATAGAAATCAGTGAGTCCTAATCAAACACAAGGAATAACTTGGACGGTACCAAAGACCAATGTCTAAGGATCAATCAATGATAATCAAACAACCAAAGGTTGGATTATACCAATTGATGATCTACACGCACAACCTGTATTATTTCAATTATAAAGATAAACAATATAATGCGGAAACTGAAATAACACAGACACCAGAAATTTTGTTAACGAGGAAACCGCAAATGTAGAAAAACCTCGGGACCTAGTCCAGGTTGAATACACACTGTATTAAGCCGCTACAGACACTAGCCTACTCCAAGCTACTTCATATTGGACTATAGTTGAACCCCAATCAGTCTCCCACTGATCCAAGGTACAATTGTACTCCCTACGCCTCTGATCCCAGCAGGATAATGCGCACTTGATTCCCTTAGTTGATCTCACCCACAACTAAGAGTTGCTACGACCCAAAATCGCATGCTTTAACAATAAACAAATCTGTCTCACACGGACAAGTCTATCAAAGGATCAATCTGTCTCCCACAGAAAAACCCTAAAGTTTTTGTTCCGTATTTTGATAATGATCAAGGTGAACAAGAACCAATTGATAATCCGGTCTTATATTCCCGAAGAACAATCTAGATTAATCAATCACCTCACAACAATCTTAATCGTATGGTAGCGAAACAAGATGTGGAATCACAAACAATGAGACAAAGGTGTTTGTGATTACTTTTTATATCTTGCCTATCGGAGAAATCAAACAATCTCTAGTCGATCAATATGATTGTACTATTATGATAGAAGATGCAAGATCAGATCACACAACTACGATAAAAGTAGTATCGGTCTGGCTTCACAATCTCAATGAAGTCTTCGAGTCGTTAACCTGGTTTTAGAAGGAGAAAAACAAAGGTTAAAGGAGAACCAACTCTAGCACGCAAACTAGTAGCACACGTAAGGTGTGGGGATTAGTTTTGCAGAGTTGCTAGATGTCCCCTTATATAGTCTTCCAAATCAGGGTTATGCCTTAGTTACAAAGCAATCAATATCCACCATTAGATGAAAACCTGATTTAGATTCAAGCTAATATTTCTCAACCGTTAGATCGAAAACTTAGCTTGTCATACACAAATGACTGTACGCTTCTACGTTTGTTAACCGCACCCAAACGTGTACATTGTTGGTTCAATAATAGTTTAACCAAAAAGGTTAACCATAACAACATTTCATACCAACCATATTCTTCTTCACCATAACTAGTTCAAATGACTCAAATGAACTAGTTAAGAGAGTTGTTCAATTGCAAGGAAATCTTATGTAACTACACAAGACACAATTGAAGCAAAGATGATTTGATTCACAAGAATCGGTTCATGAACTTTAATATCCACGGTTTGCAAAACCATTCCTTAGTCTTTTAAGATTAAGTTCAGAGATCATCTTTAGATATATAACCTTCTCAAGTTCGCAGACTAGGTTCGCGGACTTAAGACACCGGACAGAGTTTACAAACTCCAGCAGAAATTCTCGAGTTTGAGAACTTCGCTGGTTCGTGGACTTGGCTCACGCAAGTAGTTTGTCAACTCCAGCAGAAATTCTAGGGTTTGAGAACTTCGGAAGTTCGCGGACTGAGTTCGCGGACTTGGCACTTGCCATACTTCTGGTTCTCTTGATCAACAAAGTTCGAGAACTTCGGTTCAAGGAAGACATTGGTTATGTAATCTAAACTCTCATTCCAATCATTGAAACATTCTTAGAGGACGTTATATAGTTGTTACACCATTTCTCGTCAAAGCAATTTTCAAAGTGATTGAAACATTCATGACTTTCGTCACTAGGTAAAGATAAACTTGGTCGAAGCGAAAAGCTTACCAACACATATTTCGAGATATAGATAGGCGAGGTATATTCGGCTCGAGATACCAAATGTGTATAATCTAGTCTATATATAGCATAAGACTTTTGTCTCAAAGAGTAGGAGATAGAATAGATAGACTTTTGAGTGACAGATAAGTTCAAGTCTCCACATACCTTTTTGTCGAGAAGTTCCACCGGTTCCTTGAGTTTTCCTTCTACTTGTATGATGAATCGCCATGAAGTCCTTGAGCTCAACTTGTTCGAGCACTGCTCGGTCAAACTCGCATGCGTTGCTATCTCAAGCATGTTTGTCAATGTTAGTGATCAAAACTACAAGTCTTGATTTCTAGTCTCTTATAGCTAAGTCTCGGACTAGGATAGTAAGTATAGTTGAGCTCAAGGACTTCATAGCGATTCATCATACAAGTAGAAGATCTACTCAAGGAACCGGTGGAACTTCTCGACAAAAAGGTATGTGGAGACTTGAACTTATCAGTCATTCAAAAGTCTATCTATATTTATCTCCTACTCTTTGAGACAAAAGTCGTATGGTATATATATATAGACTAGATCATACACATTTGGTATTTCGAGCCGAGTATACCTCGCCTATCTATATCTCGAAATATGTGTTGGTAAGCTTTTCGCTTCGACCAAGTTTATCTTTACCTAGTGACGAAAGTCATGAATGTTTCAGTCACATTGATAATTGCTTTGACGAGAAATAGTGTAACAACTATAACGTCCTCTAAGAATGTTTCAATGATTGGAATGGGAGTTTAGATTACATAACCAATGGATTCCTTGAACCGAAATTTTCGAACTTTGTTGATCAAGAGAACCGGAATTATGGAAAGTTCCAAGTCCGCGAACTCAGTCCGCGAACTGTACAAGTTCTCAAACCCGAGAATTTCTGCTGGATTTGACAAACTACTTGCGTGAGCCAAGTTCGCGAACCCAGTCCGCGAACCGGCGTAGCTCTCGAACCCGAGAATTTCTGCTGGAGTTTGTAAACTCTATCCGGTGTCTTAAGTCCGCGAACCTAGTCTGCGAACTTGAGAAGGTTATATATCTAAAGATGATTTCTGAACTTAATCTTAAAAGACTAAGGAATGCAGTTGCAAACCGTGGCTATTAAAGTTCATGAACCGATTCGAGTGAATCAAATCATCTTTGCTTCAATTATGTCTTTTATAGTTACATAAGATTTCCTTGCAATTGAACAACTCTCTTAACTAGTTCATTTGAGTCAATTGAACTAGTTATGGTGAAGAAGAACATGGTTGGTATGAAACGCTCATATGGTTAACCTCTTTGGGTAGACTATTGTTGAACCAACAATGTACACGTTTGGGTGCGGTTAACAAACCTAGAAGCGTGCAGTCATTTATGTATGACAAGCTAAGTTTTCGATCTAATGGATGAGAAATATTAGCTTGAATCTAAATCAGGTTTTCATCTAACGGTGAATATTGATTTCTTTGTAGCTAAGGAAAAACCCTGATTTTAAAGGCTATATAAAGGATACATCTAGTATCGTGCAAAACTAATCCCCACACCTTAGGTGTGATACTAGTTTGCGTGCTAGAGTCGTTTCTCCTGTAACCTTTGGTTTTCTTCTTCTAAAACCAGGTTAACGACTTAAAGACTTGATTGGGATTGTGAAGCCAGACCAATACTACTTTTATCGTAGTTGTGTGATCTGAGCTTGCATCTTCTATCGTAACAATACAATCATATTGATTGGCTTGAGATCGTGAGAGTTCTCCGATAGGAAAGATATAAAAAGTAATCACAAACACCTTCGTCTCATCGTTTGTGATTCCACGACATCTTGTTTCGCTACCATACGATTAAGATTGTTGTGAGGTGATTGACTAATCTAGGATGTTCTTCGGGAATATAAGACCGGATTATCAATTGGTTCCTGTTCACCTTGATTATTATCAAAAGACGGAACAAAAAATTTTAGGGTTTTTCTGTGGGAGACAAATTGATCCTTTGATAGACTTGTCTGTGTGAGACAGATTTGTTTATTGTTAAAGCTTGCGATTTTGGGTCGTAGCAACTCTTAGTTGTGGGTGAGATCAGATAAGGGAATCAAGTGCGCAGTATCCTGTTGGGATTAGAGGCGTAGGGAGTACAACTGTACCTTGGATCAGTGGGAGACTGATTGGGGTTCAACTATAGTCCAGTCCGAAGTTAGCTTGAAGTAGGCCAGTGTCTGTAGAGGCTTAATACAATGTGTATTCAATCTGGACTAGGTCCCGGGGTTTTTCTGCATTTGCGGTTTCCTCGTTAACAAAATTCTGGTGTCTGTGTTATTTCTATTTCCGACATTATATTTGTTTATATAATTGAAATAATACAGGTTGTGCGTGTGAATCAATCAATTGGAAATTTGACCTTTGGTTGTTGATTGATATTGATTGATCCTTGGACATTGGTCTTTGGTACCGTCCAAGTTATTCCTTGTGTTTGATTATAGACTCGCTAATTTCTATTAGCTTGAGTGAATCAAAAAAAAAGAGAGATATTAACTCCTTGAGATACTTTTACCTAGATTGAGTTTGACTGTCTAGTTGATTCTCTAGAAAGTGTTTCGGAGATAGTCCATACAGATTGCTAAGCGAAATATTGGGTGGTGTTGTTAGACCCCCGCTTTTTCAATTGGTATCAGAGCAGGAAAACACGTTCAAGATCTTACAAGTCTGTGTTTGTAGCGATCTGACTCTATAGACAGTAGTGCTATCTCAATAAATGCACCACCAGATCCAGGGATTTAAGAATTCTCTTCCATGACTGATTTAATAAAATCTGTAGAAGAAATTTTATCTAAACCTCCACAAGGTTTAAAATCCCTTGAAGTGTTTTCAGGGCTTGAAAATAAGCTTGAGAGCTTATCTCTTGATGTTGAGTTATACCTCCAGAAAGAGCAAGAATCTCTTGACAGGATAAATCAAGTTATGATAAATAATATTCGTGTTGAGGTTGATATTGATTTACTAACCAGTGAGAGCAATTCTCCTCCTCCGCGTAATCCAATTAGTTGTGATAAACTAAACGAATTACAAGAGGAGTTTAAATCTCAGTTATCTGAGTATATCACCTCAAAGCATGAATTGGTTCGTTTATCAATTACTGATACTTCCTATCAAGATATTAGTATTGTATTCTTTTATGAAGAATATAGGACGTCTCTTTTTATCAAAAGAGTTTCCCTTCACAATAAAAAAACTATCTGCATAAACTGTTTTTTATAAGTTGGAAAACAAGAAATCAGAAACACAAATCTTTTTGGTTCTCTTGAAGTTCTTTGATAGACTTATAAAAACAGTTCCTTGGGTGTTTCTCAACATTACAAGATTTAAGAGTTGTTGGAAAGAAACTCTTTCTTGGTGCCATGGTGAGCAAGACATTGTTCACCTCAACACAACTTGTTTGTGTTGAAAGTGCATCCTCACCAAGAAATGCCCTGCTATGTATACGGTGAGGAAAGCACAACAACTGGGGCGCACAAATTATATTCGGTAAAGATGTAGAATTCAATTGGACTTTTCTAAAAATGTATGTTTATAAACTTGAGCAAGTTTTATGTTTTTATTACTTGTTTGAGTACTTATAATGATCCATGTACCTTGCTTATCGTTCATTTCTACCTAACTTGATATGTGTTTAAGGTTCTTAAATGTTTAGGTTTGAAAACATTAGTTCGCGATGTTTGGTACACATACCAAGTATGCATAACATCATTTAAAACCAAAATCCATGGGTTTAAGTTCGCAAACCCCGTATGCATACTGCTCCAAGATACGAAAATTCGTTTGCAAACCCGTATGCATACTTGACGTCGATATTCGGTAAACTTGTTTTGGCCGTAACTTCTTCGTCCGAACTCGGATTGACCTCATTCTTTTTGAACTCTCTTCATCTTTGAATTCTCTTCAAAATAGAGATGAGAGGCCTTGAATTTGGATGAGTTAAGATTGGTATTTGTCCTGTCTCTTGTTGTTGAGTATCTTGCTCTGTTTCGTTGCACTTGTTCCACTTCTCTTGAACTTGGGAACTTGGATTCTTGGAGTACTACTCTTCTAAGCTAATTTGTGGCTTTTACAAGAATGTTGTTGGTGAATCACAAAGAAGGAAGTTCAAGAATGGAAAGTAGTACACAGTGCTATGGAATTCTTGAATGTTCACAATCATCCTTTGTGAACTATGGTACATAGTCATTATTATTGACTTTGTATGTTCTTCTTTGTTAAGAAAATCTTTTTATACGCCTTTGGTAGCTATTATTGGTGTAAATCCATGCGAAAAAGATTGATTCTACCCTATAAGGACAAATCATCTTGTATGTGCATTACGAGTTTGTCTTGTTGCCTAGGAAACTTCTTATGAGAATTTATTCTTATTTTTGAAAAGGATTACTAGAGTTTGGAATAGCCATTATTGTGATTACACATAGCTATGTCCAACGCTTTCATCTTCTTCTTTTTTTAGGTTTTGGTTTAAAATATTCTAAAAATATTTGGAGGATGGTGTTTTTGCAGTATTTAATCTTTATGATTTTTCATATTGCAACTTGTTATGGGATATTGGTGTTTACGTCCGTGAACTATGTTTGTCCCATACTTTGTCAAAAGTAAAGTCGTTTATGATCGATATTCATGTATTGGTTAAAGAATGAATGGACTTTTGACAATTACAAAAGTTAAGCCTATATTGTCAATCTTTGATGGAAGATAGGTTAAAATCTTTTGTTTGCAAGGATTATGTCTGTTGAATGTCGTTATGCGAATAGTGATGGAAGATAGAATGAATACTTGTATATTCTACATTATTGATCTTTACTGATCCATATTTTATGTAATACTGTGAGGCTCAGTAATATGTCTTATGTTGAGCACTAAACAACCAAGTTGATTATTTTTGATTGGCTTTGTTGTTGCTCCGTAAGGTACTATTTGTCGAGCATTACGAACTAAATTAATCATCTTGTTTGGTTATTTAGTTATTACTCCATAAGTTTTTCTTGTGTTGAGTATATGAACGGTTAACCTAATCATTCCTTATGGTTAAACTTAGTCGTGGCACCGTAAGTTTACTTATGTTGAGCATAATCAATTAAATTGATCACTTTTTGTGTTTAATTTGGTTGCGCATTCCGATTAAATTAATCATGGGTTTACTTGTGATTAATTTGATTGAGTTTTTGGATATAAAAATCATTCTTATGGTTTTGGTGTCCAATAAAAATCCTTTTTTTCTTTTGAAATTAAGGTCGCTCGTTGTTGTTCTCTCGGGAATGACATCAAATGGGGGAGAGTTCTTTTGAACTTGTGCTTAATGGTCATATCTTGAGGGGTGTGCGGCTGTGGAATTTTATAGGGGTTATCTTGTATCTTTAAACTCCTTGATGAATGTTGTTAGCTTCGGCTATATGATTGCATCTAAATAAGATGATGTGTGTTTCTTTCTCTCAGTCATGAAATGTCTCTTACGGAAATTTCATTGTGATCTCGTTCTTGTACCTTTGCCAATTTTATTGACAAAAAGGGGGAGAATTAATATGTAGTTCACACTACAAATACATATGGTTTTTGGATCATTGTGTAAGAGGGAGTGATTTTCATGTGAGATGGAGTATTGACTAAGGGTAGGTGAAACATATCACCATAGTATTATTGTTGAAGTTGTGATACAATTGTACTTTGACACTATGTAATAATACTATGACACTGTATAACAATGATCGAGACCGATGCTTTCTCATTGTTATAGCTACGGATCTTCAACAACGGTGATGTTAAACTTACAACCTTTGGTATCATTGGAGTACTTGGAAGTGACGAAGATTTCGAGGAATGTTGAAGATTAGACATGTGGAATAAGAGCTACTAAAGTTTCATTATCTTTCTTGTATTCCATATGTATTGATATTTTTGTCACTAAAATTGACAAAGGGGGAGATTGTTAGAGCACTGCTCGGTCAAACTCGCATGCGTTGCTATCTCAAGCATGTTTGTCAATGTTAGTGATCAAAAATATAAGTCTTGATTTCTAGTCTCTTATAGCTAAGTCTCGGACTAGGATAGTAAGTGTAGTTGAGCTCAAGGACTTCATGGCGATTCATCATACAAGTAGAAGATCTAATCAAGGAACCGGTGGAACTTCTCGACAAAAAGGTATGTGGAGACTCGAACTTATCTGTCACTCAAAAGTCTATCTATTCTATCTCTTACTCTTTGAGACAAAAATCGTATGCTATATATATAGACTAGATCATACACATTTCATATTTCGATCCGAGTATACCTCTCCTATTTATATCTCGAAATATGTGTTGGTAAGATTTTCGCTTCGACCAAGTTTATCTTTACCTAGTGACGAAAGTCATGAATGTTTCAATCACTTTGAAAATTGCTTTGACGAGAAATAGTGTAACAACTGTATAACGTCCTCTAAGAATGTTTCAATGATTGGAATGGGAGTTTAGATTACATAACCAATGGATTCCTTGAACCAAAGTTTTCGAACTTTGTTGATCAAGAGAACCGGAAGTATGTCAAGTGCCAAGTCCGCGAACTCAGTTCGCGAACTGCCGAAGTTCTCAAACCCGAGAATTTCTGCTAGAGTTGACAAACGACTTGCGTGAGACAAGTCCACGAACCGGCGTAGTTCTCGAACCCGAGAATTTCTGCTTGAGTTTGTAAACTCTATCCAGTGTCTTAAGTCCGCGAACCTAGTCTGCGAACTTGCGAAGGTTATATATCTAAAGGTGATTTCTGAACTTAATCTTAAAAGACTAAGGAATGCATTTGCAAACCGTGGCTATTAAAGTTCATGAACCGATTCGAGTGAATCAAATCATCTTTGCTTCAATTGTGTCTTGTGTAGTTACATAAGATTTCCTTGCAATTGAACAACTCTCTTAACTAGTTCATTTGAGTCAATTGAACTAGTTATGGTGAAGAAGAACATGGTTGGTATAAAACGCTCATATGGTTAACCTCTTTGGGTAGACTATTGTTAAACCAACAATTACACGTTTGGGTGTAGTCATTTTTGTATGACAAGCTAAGTTTTCGATCTAACGGTTGAGAAATATTAGCTTGAATCTAAATCAAGTTTTCATCTAACGGTGAATATTGATTGCTTTGTAACTAAGGCAAAACCCTGATTTGAAAGGCTATATAAAGGAGACATCTAGTATTGTGCAAAACTAATCCCCACACCTAACGTGTGATACTAGTTTGCGTGCTAGAGTCGTTTCTCCTTTAACCTTTGGTTTTCTTCTTCTAAAACCAGGTTAACGACTTAAAGACTTCATTGGGATTGTGAAGCAAGACCGATATTACTTTTATCGTAGTTGTGTGATCTGATCTTGCATCTTCTACCGTAACAGTACAATCATATAGATTGGCTTGAGATCGTGAGAGTTCTCCGATAGGAAAGATATAAAAATTAATCACAAACTCCTTCGTCCCATCGTTTGTGATTTCACGACATCTTGTTTCACTACCATACGATTAAGATTGTTGTGAGGTGATTGATTAATCTAGGCTATTCTTCGGGAATATAAGACCGGATTATCAATTGGTTCCTGTTCACCTTGATTATTATCAAAAGAAGGAACAAAAACTTTTAGGGTTTTTTTGTGGGAGACAGATTGATCCTTTGATAGACTTGTCTGTGTGAGACAGATTTGTTTATTGTTAAAGCCTGCGATTTTGGGTCGTACCAACTCTTAGTTGTGAGTGAGATCAGCTAAGGGAATCAAGTGCGCAGTATCATGTTGGGATCAGAGGCGTAGGGAGTACAACTGTACCTTGGATCAGTGGGAGACTGATTGGGGTTCAACTATAGTCCAGTCCGAAGTTAGCTTGGAGTAGGCTAGTGTCTGTAGCGGCTTAATATACTGTGTATTCAATATGGACTAGGTCCCGGGGTTTTTCTGCATTTGCGGTTTCTTCGTTAACAAAATTCTGGTGTCTGTGTTATTTTTATTTCCGCATTATATTTGTTTATATAATTGAAATAATACAGGTTGTGTGTGTGAATCAATCAATTGGAAATCTGACCTTTGGTTGTTGATTGATCCTTGGACATTGGTATTTGGTACCGTCCAAGTTATTCCTTGTGTTTGATTATAGACTTGATGATTTCTATTAGCTTGAGTGAATCAAAACAAGAGAGAGATATTAACTCCTTGAGATACTTTTACCTAGATTGAGTCTGACTGTATAGTTGATTCTCTAGAAAGTGTTTCGGAGTTAGTCCATACAGATTGCTAAGCGAAATATTGGGTGGTGTTGTTAGACCCCCACTTTTTCACAACTACACTTACTATCCTAGTCCGAGACTTAGCTATAAGAGACTAGAAATCAATACATATAGTTTTGATTACTAACATTTACAAACATGCTTGAGATAGCAAAACATGCGAGTTTGACCGAGCAGTGCTCTAACAATCTCCCCCTTTGTCAATTTTACTGACAAAACTATCAATACATATGGAATACAAAAAAGATAATGAAACTTTAGTAGCTCCTATTCCACATGTCTAATCTTCAACATTCCTCGAAATCTTCGTCACTTCCAGGTGCTCCAATGATCCCAAAGGTTGTAAGTTTAGCACCATCGTTATTGAAGGTCCGTAGCTATAACAATGAGAAAGCATCAGTCTCGATCATTGTTATACAGTGTCAAAGCTCAATTGTATCACAACTTCAACAATAATATTATGGTGATATGTATCACTCCCCCTTAGTCAATACTCCATCTCACATGGAAACCACTCCCCCTTACACAATGATCTGAAAACCACATGTATTTGTAGTGTGAACTACGTATTGATTCTCCCCCTTTTTGTCAATAAAATTGGCAAAGGTACAAGAACGGGTTCATAATGAAAATTCCGTAAGAGACATTTCATGACTAAGAGAAAGAAACACACATCATCTTATTTAGATGTAATCATATAGACGAAGCTAACAACATTCATCAAGGAGTTTAAAGATACAAGATAACCCCTCTAAAATTCCACAGGCATACACCCCTCAAGATATGACCATTAAGCACAAGTTCAAGAGAACTCTCCCCCATTTGATGTCATTCCCGAAAGAACAACAACGAGCGACCTTAATTTCAATAGGAAAGAAGGATTTTTATTGGACACCAAAACCATGAGAATGATTTTTATATCCAAAACTCAATCAACTTAATCGTAAGAAAACCCATGATTAATTTAATCGGAATACATAATCAAATTAAACACAAAAGTGATCAATTTAATTCCTTGTGCTCAACATAAGCAAACTTACGGAGCAGCGACTAAGTTAACCATACAAGAGAGTGATTGGCTTAATCGTTCATATACCAAACACAAGAGAAACTTGTGGAGAAATAATTAAATAACCAACAAGATGATTAATTTAGTTCTAAGATGCTCAACATAAAGTATCTTACGGAACAACCAACAAGGCTAATAAAAAATAATCAACTTTGTCGTATCGTGCTCAACATAAGACACATTAGGGAGCCTCACGGTAATACAAAAAGGATGGATTAATGAAGATAAATACCGTGGAATACACAAGGATTCATTCTTTTGCACACGCATATACAATAGCAATAATCCTTGGATACAAAAGATTTTAGCCTATCTTCTGTCAAAGAATGATAATATAGGCTTAACTTTTGTATATGTCAAAAGTCTATTCATTCTTAAACCAATAAACGAATACCGATCATGAACGACTTTACTTTTGACAAAATATGGCAAAAAATAGTTCACAGACGTAAACACCAATATCCCATAACAATTTGCAATATCACAAATCATAAAGATTAATACTGCAAAAACATCATCCTCCAAATATTTTTAGAATTTAAACCAAAAAAACTAAAACACAAGAAGATAAAAAATAATAGCTATGTGTAGTCACAATCATCGTTATTCAGAGCACTAGTTATTCTTCCAACTAAGCCAAAAAGAAGACATACTAGGCAACAAAAGTAACACAAGAAACTTGATTTAAAACACCTTAAACCCTGTCAACAACGAGAGATTGAACGTGGACGAGCTCATCAATTTGCCTTCTTTAGTTTGCTTTTCAGAAAATCAAGATTCCTTGTTGCAATTCCGAGTTGTTCACGTACAACTTCAAAGTCTCGAAGCAGATTTCCTACCAGTTGTGATGACAACTGAACTGGTAGTTTGTTTTCATGATCAACAACATGAAAGCATGTTATAGAAACAGGATTCAACTCAAGAAAATTTCCCTTCTCAACTTCATCAACCTTGTTGATTCCATCCATTGTGACCACACAAAAAGAATTAAGTATAATCTTTTGACCTTATGGAACACTGTAGTTAAATGGTGTTCCAAGAAACCTTAGGCACAATGACGTCCGTATGGGCCTGGTACGTGTACTTGGTCATCACGTATGTGAGACCTGGGAAAAGAAAGGAACAAAAAATCTAGGGAAGAAAACAAAACTTAACAAAGAACTCAATACAACCCCGACAGCTTTCTCAAGATAAGCAAATCCTGAGAACAAAGAGCGTCCATCTTTTGCTTAAAAGAAGGATGCAACTTTAAGCAGTCATAGTGTATTAACATGAGCATCTTGCTCATCAATATTCACTTCTTCTTTTCCTTTTTTAAAAGGTATTTAGAGATACATTACTCATCAAAGCTGAAGAAGTTTTATCAAGAGAAGAGTTAGGAATACCTGAGTCAACAGCTTTCCATGTTTGCTTGATGCTTCGTTTGAGTCTGTTTACGCTGATTTTCAGATCTGAGACTCGATTGTTGATATGCAAGAAGTCTGGAGCAGAAGTATTGGATCTACAACTTTATTCCGGGAGAGATGAGGAACATAACCTTTCCCTTTTTCTCCAATGCTTTTTTTTCTTTGCAGGGTCAGTCATCCTGTCGCCACTGTTTCTTCTCCCATTGTAGGCATTTTTTGTTTTGAACACCCAATTGAGAAATGACTTATCACTGTACATTTCTTGAGTGTTGAAGGTGTCTTTTTTAACAATGTGTTAAATCGGTTTATTGACTTCCTTAGACATCCAAGTAAGAATGTTATGAAGCTTTTCATTCCTATTCTGATAACGACATTTCTGCTCAGGATGTCCTTTGTTTCCGCAGTAATAGCAGTTCAAGGGTTTGCCTATTTTTATACGAGTCGATTTAGAGGGAGAACAATACTTTCCTTTAGATATATTGCATGCTGCGAGCGGTTTTTCACATGAAGAATTTTCGATAGCTTTAACGAAATTGATCTTACTTATTTTTGGAGCTTTTATTCCTTTATAACCCAGACCACGTGTGTCACGATGTTCTTTACATGCTCCAATCATAGAAGATAATTTTGTAGAGCTCGAATTGAACCTTCTCAGATTCTCTTCCAGTGATTTTACTTTATCAAGAGCCGCAGCAAGATCAGTTTCCAAGGATTTCTCTTTGGCAAGGAGACTGAGTTCTTTGTCATTAATTTTTTTTTGTTGAGAGTCATATCTTGCATCAGCATCTACAAGTTTTTCTTTCAACAAACAGAGATTTCGGAAAAGATTATCACATTCAGACCTTTTTGTGCGTAAATCTTCATCACGATCTTTAACGATAGATTTTAGGAGTCTATACCCACCATCATATCCTTTAAAGAGTTTTCTCAACTTTCTGTTTTCTTGACAAAGAGGAGCCATGTATTTTCTCAAGCAAGTTGTTGACTTCTTCTCTTTCAAAGCACGATCAAACAACTTGATATATTGAGCAACTTCCTCATCAACACTTTGCCCTTATTCTGAATCACTATCGTCTGAAAGATCATCCAATTGTTCATCAAGAGATTTTTCACAATCGAATGCAGATTCAGACAAGGGACAAGAGACAAAGTTTCTCTTAGAGGTTTCAGGACTTTAAAACACATCATAGTGATTCTGAAATGATGTTGCGTTCTTAGAGATAAAATCGTCCATACTCATATCGCCACAAACACGGGCTTTTGAGGTCTTGAATGTGCTTGCCTGCTCTGATACCAATTAAAAAAGCGGGGGTCTAACAATACCACCCAATGTTTCGCTTAGCAATCTGTATGGACTAACTCCGAATACTTTCTAGAGAATCAACTAGACAGTCAGACTCAATCTAGGTAAAAGTATCTCAAGGAGTTAATATCTCTCTCTTGTTTTGATTTACTCAAGCTAATAGAAATCAGCGAGTCCTAATCAAACACAAGGAATAACTTGGACGGTACCAAAGACCAATGTCCAAGGATCAATCAATGACAATCAAACAACCAAAGGTTGGATTATACCAATTGATGATCTACACGCACAACCTGTATTATTTCAATTACAAAGATAAACAATATAATAAGGAAACTGAAATAACACAGACACCAGAAATTTTGTTAACGAGGAAACCGCAAATGCAGAAAAACCCCGGGATCTAGTCCAGATTGAATACACACTGTATTAAGCCGCTACAAACACTAGCCTACTCCAAGCTAACTTCGGACTGGACTATAGTTGAACCCCAATCAGTCTCCCACTGATCCAAGGTACAGTTGTACTCCCTACGCCTCTAATCCCAGCAGGATACTGCGTACTTGATTCCCTTAGCTGATCTCACCCACAACTAAGAGTTGCTACGACCCAAAATCGCAGGCATTAACAATAAACAAATCTATATCACACAGACAAGTCTATCAAAGGATCAATCTGTCTCCCACAGAAGAACCATAAAGTTTTGTTCCGTCTTTTGATAATGATCAAGGTGAACAGGAACCAATTGATAATCCAGTCTTATATTTCCGCAGAACAGCCTAGATTAATCAATCACCTCACAACAATCTTAATCGTATGGTAACGAAACAAGATGTCGTAGAATCACAAACAATGAGACGAAGGTGTTTGTGATTACTTTTTATATCTTGCCTATTGGAGAAATCAATCAATCTTTAGTCAATCAATATGATTGTACTATTACGATAGAAGATGCAAGATCAGATCACACAACTACGATAAAAGTAGTATCGGTATGGCTTCACAATCCCAATGAAGTCTTCAAGTCGTTAACCTGGTTTTAGAAGAAGAAAACCAAAGGTTAAAGGAGAACCGACTCTAGCACGCAAACTAGTAGCACACGTAAGGTGTGGGGATTATTTTTGCAGAGTTGCTAGATGTCCCCTTATATAGTCTTTCAAATCAGGGTTTTGCCTTAGTTACAAAGCAATCAATATCCACCGTTAGATGAAAACCTGATTTAGATTCAAGCTAATATTTCTCAACCGTTACATTGAAAACTTAGCTTGTCATACACAAATGACTGTACGCTTCTAGGTTTGTTAACCGCACCCAAATGTGTACATTTTTGGTTCAACAATAGTTTAACCAAAAAGGTTAACCATAAGAGCATTTCATACCAACCATGTTCTTCTTCACCTTACGTAGAAATACGCTCAATTACCAAGATATCAATCGTTCCTTACCAAAATAAAGTGGAGACAAAGGAAAGAGGAATGGTAAGAAGAATTAATTTTTCATTGCATTGTTTCCCATGAAGTTTACTTTAGCTTTTTTTGTTCATTTTATTTTCTTACACCAAGATATTTGTTTAACCATCAGTTTTTGTTACTTTTTTTTTATATAATATTATATAACCAGTGTCCAATATTCCATAACAATAAATAGACCCGTGCATCGCACGAGTGAAAAACTAGTATAAATAGGTATTAGGCCTTTCATCAAAATCAATCATCTCATATCATAAGATAGGGTTTATTCTAAATCAAAAACCTAAGGTGTACCCCTTTAGGGGGAAACCACCATTATTCATCTTCTTTGTAATATGAGTAGCTAAATTCTTTGTTGATTAAGGATGAATTCAATGTTCTAAGCGTGAAGCTTTATTATTAATACAAATCTATTGAGAGTTTTATCATCATCGTTTGTTTTCACTATTTCTAGGGTTGATGATTGATTAATTAGATTGCTTGGAGTGCACGCTAGATTAATCTATTGATCATTTTATTGCTAGTAAATGGTTAGGATATCCGTGTAATTATTGAATAAATCTTACACAAGTAGAGAACGTGAGACCTCGCTGAGGGATTATATGAAGCAATCGTGTGTGGAGACAACACTAGTAAGTGGACCTTGCGCTAAGATTCTAACTGCTAGAATCAACCTAAGTTCACATAACTTAAAGCTCCCGATTGGGTTACACATTGAGTGCGCTACTACTTGGTGGTTCGGTTGGATATAACTTGATATGCGAGCACTTCGGTATCCGGTTACTCAAGAAACTTTGGGGATAACACTGCTCTAGTTGTTATTCTACGGTTGGTGATGAATGGTTATAACAGAAGATATATAAGTATTCTAATCCTGTTGACGATTGGTAACGACGAAGGATTCCTTGATCATCTCCTTTCTTTATTATTGTCTTTATATTTATCTTAAAACCAACCCCCCGTTGTATTTTACTTTATTTTGCTTATTCAAATAACATATCAATTACACAGCTCTCCGTTGGAACGATCTCTTACTACCGCTATATTACTAGTTAATTAGTGGGAAATATATTTATTAATTTTTTGAGCCTACGACAGCCCATACAGTACCTTAATCAGTGTGAGATTGGTTAGGGCTCAACTACATTCCAGTCCCGAAGTTAACTTGTAGTAGGCTAGAGTCTGTAGCGGCTTAATACAGTGTGGTGTTCAAATCTGGACTAGGTCCCGGGGGTTTTTTTGCATTTGCGGTTTCCTCGTTAACAAAACTTCAGGTCTTTGATACCATCCAAGTTATTTCTCATATTGATCCGGCTCAAAAAATTTTATCTGTTCGATTGCATATTGATTTGAGAAATTGAGATATAACTCTTGGATATATTTTCTTTGATTGAGTTTGACTGTGTAGTTGATTCTCTTGGAATTATATTGGAGTTAGTCCATACAGATTGCCTAAATGAAATATTGGGTGTGGTTGTTAGACCCCCGCTTTGTCAATTGGTATCAGAGCAGGCAAACACGTTTAAGACCTCATAAGTCTATGTTTGTAGCAATCTGAATCTATGGACAAAAACATTATCTCAATAAACGTACCACCAGTTTTCGACGGCTCGAACTACTTATGGTGGAAAATTGCTATGCGTGCCTTTCTTCAAGCGCGTGATTTTCAATCATGGGTTCATGTAGTTAATCGCTATAATCCTCCGGTTGTTGCAAAAGGAAATGTAAATGTTCCGAAGGATATTGGTGCTTATGATTCTGCCGAGATTCTTGCTGCAAAGCAAAATTCTGATGGATTAAATGCTATCACCCATGCCATTACCCCAGATCTTCAGCACCATATGACTACATGCACTAAGTCTAAAGAAGCCTGGAATATCTAAGAAACTGTATTCGAAGGAAATTCCTATGAGAAAGAAGCTAGGATTCAAAACCTAAATTCTGATTGGAAAAACCTTCGTATGGCTGATGAAGATTCATTTGAAGAGTTTAATCACAAAGTGTCTGAAATTGTTAATGAATCTTTTGCGTTGGGTAAGACTATTCCTAAAAAGGACATTGTGATGAAAATTCTCAGATCGTTGCCAGCCAAATACGACTCTAAGAAACATGCCATCATTGAAGGAAATAACCTTGAAACACTTTCCAGGAACTCACTCATTGGAAAGTTGAGAGTTCTTGATCATGATCAGAATACTGTCAGAACATCCGCGTTCAATGTTGTGACTAACTCAAGTAGTCCTCCTTGCTTGTCTTGGGCTGATGAATATTGTTCAAATCATATTGATCCTGACAGGTTACTGATTATACAAAAGATCAAGAAAATTGTGATAAGAAGCAAAAGATCTGAGGGACATCTTTCTGTCTCTAATGCTTTTGATGATTCAATACAAAGAAAATCAATTCAGTTGGTCAATCTGCATACTTCCAAAGTTTGCACAGAAATTTTAGCTTTCACATCAGAAACTTCTTCTAACTCAAATTCTGATTCAGAATGCGAGTCTGACACTGAGATTTTTAAGTTCTTGGATAAAAATGAAGAAATTCACCAAAAGAATCTTCAACTAAAAATGAGTATGAAGAAACTTGAATCATCACTTAAGATGAAAAAACTTGAGATTGACTGTCTTAATGATGAATTCACCAGAACCCTATCTTTAAAAGAAAAATAGATTAATACACTTAAGTGTGACCTGCAAAGGTTATCTGGAAGTTCTGACAAGATTTCAGCAATGTTATTCAGTCAGAAGTCTTTTGGAAACACGAATGGTTTATGGTTCAAAAGCAAGACTGTGAGCAAAAATAATTCCTTTATTCCAACCGGTTCTGGAACTTTGGATACTAAGAGTTGTGATAAACATGAGTCAAATATGCAAAACGAAAATTCATCTTTGAAGTTTATATTTTGTGGAAATGCAAGTCATGTTCAAAGTAAGTGTTGGAAATTCAAGATGAACAACAAACGAATTGCCAAACTTGAGAAGGACATGCAACAAATGAATCTAGTTTTGGCTAATCAACAGGGAACTCCTGAAGACAAGAAGAAGTCTAAGATAACCAGAGTCAGACGAGGTAAGAAAGTTGTTTATGCAACAAACCTTGATAAGTCACCAGGTGACACAAGATGTGAGTATTCTGCTCACTCCATTACTATTTAACTATAGTGATGTTTGCATCCTCATTATTAACTTGAGAATATGAGGATTGCATCAAGGTTGCTCAAGTCTTGTATAGTTGTTAATTTCTTATCCTTGGCAGTTTAAGATTATCTAAGTTAAGATTTGCAATTGAATATTTTCTTATCAAAAATAGATAATGGATCGTGAACCATGAAGACTTTGTCAAAGTTTTTTCTTAGGGTTTACTTATCCGGTATGTTATTTATATTCGTTTGTGATCAAAATGCCCTTCACTCCTTTCTCTTTGAAAGATACAGTTTCATGGCTCTTGTAACTTGAGGAACCACAAAAAGGGATGCGGCTGAAGCAGTTAATGTGTATCTTTGTGATGGGATCCAATCCTCAAGAAAGAAAAAGGAGAAATATATAAATGACGAAAAAGGTTCTTTCTCTAACTGTTTTTTATCTATTTTCCTAGACAATAATAACTTTAGGGCTATGGTGAAAGATTTCATCAGTAAAAGAAATGGTTTAAAATCTCAAATCATGTTCTCTTTGGAAAGGATAGCTCACTATGAACAAATGTTATCTCTGATAAAGAACACCTTGTGTGAACTAAAAAGAGAACTTAGTGAGTTAACTGATATTTCTGAAGATTTGGAGGATTGATCCCATAATCAATGAGTTCTTTTATAATGAGAAGAAATTCTCAGTAGATTCCCTGAGAAAGCTCTACAATGTCTAGGAAACTTCTTATGAGAATTTATTCTTGTGTTTTAAGAAGGATAACTAGAGTTTGGAATAGCCTATATTGTGATTACACATTGCCATTACCAACGATTTTCATCTTGCAATGTTTTTAGATTTATTTATTCAAATTCTAAAGTTTATTTGGAAGATGATTTTGTAGTATTAATCTTTATTGGTTTTATATATTGCAAAAATTGTTATCTGATATGTGTGTTTGCGTCCGTGAACTATGATTATCCCATATATGTCAAAAGTTAAGTCTATTATGTCATTATGCAAATATTGATGGAAGATAGAATGAACTTTTGATAACAAAGATTAGGTCTACTGTGTCATTATGCAAATATTGATGAAAAATATAATGAATCTTTGTATATTCCGCAGTATTGATCGTTCCCTGATCCACTTCTATGTGAAAGTATTGTATGGCTCCGTAATTTAATATTTCTCTTATGTTGAGCATTTCCGATTAAATTAATCATTTCTAGATACAAATTCATGTTTCATGTAATTTGGTAATGTCCAAAGAAATCCTCTTTTATTGTGAAAGTAAGGTCGCTCTTTTTGTTCTTTCGGGAATTACATTTTACGGGGGAGAGTTCTTTTGGGACATGTGCTTAAGTGCCAAAGATTCATGGGGAGTGCGGCTATGGAATATTGTAGGAGTTTTCTTGTATCTTTATAAACTCCTTGATGAATACACTAAGTTTCGACTATGTGAAATCATCAAAACAAAGTTGATATGTTCTCTTTTAGTCATGAAGTATCTCTATGAGAATTTCATTATGATCCCGCTAGTTTTCGTACCTTTGCCAATTTATATTGATAAAGGGGGGAGATTATTATGTAGTTCACACTACAAATACATATGGTTTACGGATCATTATGTAAAGGGGGGTGGTTTTCATTGTGAGATTAAGTATTGACTAAGGGGGAGTGATACATATCACCGTAGTATTATTGTCAAAGTTGTGGTACAATTGGACTTTGATGTTGTGTAATAATACTATGACACTGTATAACAATAATTGATAACAATGGTTTTCTTCAACAACTATGATGCTGGGTTGAACACGTTCAAAATCACTGGAGTACTTGGAAGTGACGAAGATTTCGAGTAATGTTGAAGAACCAAGGAGATCAAGAATTTGGATGAGAAGCTACAAAGTTTTATTTATTTTGTAATCCATATGTATTAATAGTTTTGTCACTAAAATTGATAAAGTGGGAGATTGTTAGAGCACTGCTCGGTCGAACTCGCAAGCGTTTCTATCTCAAGCTTGTTTGTCAAGTTTAGTTGCCAAAACCATAAGTCTTGATTTCTAGTCTACTTATAGCCATGTCTTGGATTAGGATAGATTGTGTAGTTGAGCTTTAGACTTCACGACGTTCATTGATTGAAGACGAAGAACTACTAAGGGGAGCTTGTGGAATTTCATCAACAAAAGATATGTGGAGATTTGAACTCATCTATCACTCAGAAGTCTATTTCTGTTCTATCTCCTACTGAGACAAAATTTGTATAGCTATATAAACTTTATATTATACAAATTTGATATTTTGAGTTGTGTTTAACTCGTTTACATATTTCTCGAAATATGTGTCGGTGAGATTTAGCTTTAACCAAGTTCATCTTTATTCTTGACGAAAGTCAAAAGATGATCACGCCTGGTAACATCTTACATGATTTTTGTGAGACAATTATTTGATGTACACTCAGAATGTTTTGCATTGATCTATTAATCACTTGAAAATTGCTTTCAAGCTAATAGTTTGTGTGAGACAGCTATTCCCGTCTTCCAAGAATGTTTCAATTATTAACATGGAGTTTAGAATGATTAACCATTGGTTGGATATAGTAAAGTATGCGTACTTGGATGCTAACTGTTGCAAGTTATTCCAAGTTCGGGAACCATAGTATGCATACCCGTATGTGTACTGGTTTGATAGTTGAAGTCTGGGAACTTAGTATGCATACCTGTATGCGTACAGGCTTAAAAGTTTAAGTCCGGGAATTCAACTGAGGTTGGTCATGTACGACAATATTCGTACCTGTTATCATACTAGCGAACCCAGACCAAGTCCGGCTACTTAGGTATGCGTACCTGTTTGCATACTTGAGTGCATTAAGTTCTAAAATCGGTTTGTTCATTAATAAATACATTTATATAATAAGGAATGAAATCTTTTGCAAAACGTGTCTATAATGTTCATGAACTGATTCGAGTGAATCAAAATCGATTTTGCTTCAATTGTGTCTTATATAATTCTATGAGAATATAAACAATTGAACAACTCTAGAACTAGTTTCATTTGAGTAGTTTGAACTAGTTGTGATTAAGATGAACAAGGTTGATATGAAAGTGTTCATATGGCTAACTTCGGTTAACTATTGTTGAGCCAACCATGTGTACACGTTTAGGTACGGTTACCCATATCTAAATGAAGTCACATTTCATTTGTGTATAACAAGCTAAGTTCGATCTAACGGTTGAATGATATCTTTACTCTAATCAGGTTTTCATCTAACGGTGAATATTGAAAGCTTTGTTACCAAGATAGCATTGATTGTAAACCCTGATTTGAAGACTATATAAGGGAGAACTCTAGCAACTGGGAAACCTAATCCCCACACCTCCTGTGTGATACTAGTTGCGACTAGAGTCGATTCCCCTTTAACGTAGGTTTATCCTAAAACCGTTATAGGTTAACGACTTAAAGACTTCTTTGGGATTCTGAATCCAGAACCAACTATTTTCTCTGTAGTTGCGTGTTGTGATCTTACTTTATTCTATCGTATTGAGTACTATCTTCTTTATGATTTGCTCGAGATTTAATCTCCGATAAGTAAGATGAAAAGTAGTCGCAAACATCTTCGTCTCATCGTGTGTGATTTCACAATATCTTGTTTCGCTACCGTACGATTAAGATTTTTGTGAGGTGATTGATATTACTAGGCTGTTCTTCGGGAATGTAAGTCTGGTGTATCAATTGGTTCATGTTCACCTTGATTTATCAAAAGATAGAACAAAAACTCGTAGGTATTTCTGTGGGAGACAAATTTAACTATTCAATAGACTTTTTTGTGTGAGACATATTTTTTTATCAAGTCTTCGACTTTGGGTTGTAGAAACTCTTAGTTGTGGGTGAGATAAGCTAAGGGAATCAAGTGCGCATAATCCGGCGTGGTTCAGGAGGCGTAAGGAACGCGACTGTACCTCAATCAGTGTGAAATTGGTTAGGGATCAACTACATTCCAGACCGAAGTTAATTTGTAGTAGGCTAGAGTATGTAACGGCTTAATACAGTGTGGTGTTCGAATCTGGACTAGGTCCTGGGGTTTTTTCTGCATTAGCGGTTTCCTCGTTAACAAAATTTCTGGTGTCTGTGTTATTTTTTTTCCGCATTATATTTTTATATAATTGAAATATTACAGGTTGTGCGTAGTTCAATCAATTGGTGACTCTAACCTTTGGTTATTATATTGAAATTGATTGATGCTTGGATATTGGTCTTTCGTACCATCCAAGTTATTTCTCATATTAATATGGCTCACATATTTCTATCTGTTCGATTGCAGATTGATTTGAGAAATTGTGATATAACTCTTGGATGTATTTTTCTTGATTAAGTCTGACTGTCTAGTTGATTCTCTTGGAAATATATTGGAGTTAGTCCATACAGATTGCCTAAACGAAATATTGGGTGTGGTTGTTAGGCCCCCACTTTTTCAGAATGTGTTGTAGGTTTCTACAAGTTTCATGAACTGCTGGGTTCAGATGAAAAAATAAGTTCTAAATGATTGATTGAATTCTACTCTGTTGAGAGTTACTGATAATTCTTGGTTTTAGACGAACGTTATCTATCTTCTCCTCAATCATGAATTCAGAGACTTTTTTATATTTCCAGAATGTAGACACATTGATCTCCAGTAAGTGTGACAGTTGCTCGAGTGAAAGAGTGGGAAAGTGGAAAATCGTGGTTAAACTAGCTCTAGGTCATGCGAAGACTTGGTTGATTGTCCACCCACTACTTAGCTAACTCCCTCAACTGATTGCACGACTTACTCACATTTCTCATCGTGGATGAACACACGTGCCGCGGGCCGCCAGACCAAAAGCCTAATTAATATCCCCCCAAGTGACATGATTGATGTCTCACGAACGTGGAGTCTGCAAGGCAGGCGTGTAATTAATTAGTCAGTTGTTTACTTGATTAGACGATGAGTTTAAGTATTATTGAATTGAGCATGATTGGCGAATGCTCTATGATTCATTAACTGAACATGTCTGCTCGGACATATGTATAGTTCATAGCATGATAAAATATTGCTCGTCTAAGCGAATATTGCTAGATTGATGAATTATTATAATATCACTGTCCTTCTGAGCAAATATTGCTCATTTGATGGATCATTGGATATTTATAGTGAAAAAGCGGGGGTCTAACAACCACACCCAATATTTCGTTTAGCAATCTGTATGGACAAAATCCAATATACTTTCAAGAGAATCAGCTATACAGTCAAACTCACTCTGAAGAAAAGTATATCAAAGAGTTATATCTCAATTTCTCAATTCAATATGCAATCAAACAGATAGGAATTTGCGAGCCCGATTGAATATAAGAAATAACTTGAACGGTATCAAAAACCAATATCCAAGTGTCAATCAATTTAATCAACAACCAAAGGTTGGATTCACAATTGATTGAACTTAAGCAAAACCTGTGATATTTCAATTATATAAACAAATATAATATGGAAAAGAAATAACACAGACACCATAAGTTTTGTTAACGAGGAAACCACAAATGTAGAAAAACCCCGGGACCTAGTCCAGATTTGAACACCACAATATATTAAGCCGCTACATACACTAGCCTACTCGAAGTTAACTTCAGACCGGAATGTAGTTGAGCCCTAACCAATCTCACACTGATCAAGGTAGAATTGCACTACTTACGTCTCTGAATCCCAGCAGGACTCTGCGCACTTGATTCCCTTAGCTGATCTCAACCACAACTAAGAGTTGTTACGACCCAAAGTCTAAGACTTGATAAACCAATCTGTCTCACACAGAAAAGTATATTGAATAGATAAATCTGTCTCCCACAAATGTACCTATGAGTTTGTTCCGTCTTTTGATAAATCAAGGTGAACAGGAACTAATTTGTTAGATAATTGCTCGGCCGAACTCGCATGCAATGCTATCTCAAGCATGTTTGTCAAGTTTAGTTGTCAAAACTATATGTCTAGATTTCTAGACTACTTATAGCTAAGTCTCAGTTTAGGACAGTTTAGTGTAGTTGAGCTCCAGACTCCATAGTGATCATCTTACGAAGACGAAGAACTACTTAAGGAACCAGTGGAACTTCATCCGACTAAAAGGTATGTGGAGACTTGAACTTATCGATCACTCAAAAGTCTATCTACTTTATCTCCTACTCTTGAGACAAAGTCGTATAAGTATGGTAGTTTTCATACATACACATTTGATGTTTCAAGCCGAGTTTACTCCCCTATATTTTTCTCGAAATATGTATTGGTAAGCTTTCGCTTTAACCACTTTTCATCTTAACCCGTGACGAAAGTCATGATGACGTTTCAATCTTGAAAATAACTTTGATGACGATAGTTGTGAATAACGACTGCTATAACATTATAGAAGAATGTTTCAATGATTAAAATGTAGAGTTGATATTACGTAACCAACTATGGATATAAGCATATATAGTGCGTTCGCACATTAGCGTACAAATCCATGTGCCGAAAACCAAGTGTGCGCATACGTGTGCATACGGTATTGGTGAAGGAGACAGGTTTGAAAACTTCCGATGAGTTTGTAAGTTTGCAAACTGTTAAACCAGTCATCTTAGGTACGCATACCCATACGCGTACCCACAGAAGTTTTCGACCGAAAATTTCTGCTGAGTTTCTAAACTCAAATCCGGTAGCTATAGTACCCGTACCCGTACCCGTACGCGTATCCAAGCTGGTTATATTTCTCAAATCGGAAGTTCATGAACTTAAACAATAAATCATTAAGGAATGCAATCTTTGCAAACCGTGGCTATATTGTTCACGAATTGATTAATCATTAAAGAATGCAATCTTTGCAAACCGTGGCTATATTGTTCATGAATTGATTCAAGTGAATCAAACTGATTTTGTTTCAATTGTGTTTATTCATAAATACCTAAGCAATTGAAAAACTCTTCCACTAGTTCTTATGAGTCATTTGAACTAGTTATGTGAAGAAGATGAATATGGTTAATATGGAAGTACTCATATGGCTAACCATTGGTTAACTATTTGTGAACCAACTAAGTGTACACGTTTAGGTACGGTTACTCAAACCTAAATGAAATACATTTTATTTCTGTGTGACAAGCTAAGTTTCGATCTAACAGTTGAAAGATACTAGCTTGGTTAAATCAGGTTTTTCATCTAACGGTGAATATTGAATGCTTTGGTACCAAGGTAACTTGGATTGCAAACCCTGATTTGAAAACTATATAAAGGAGACATTTAGCAAATGGAAAAACTAATCCCTTCACCTCCTGTGTGATACTAGTTGGTTTTGCTAGAGTCGATTCTCCTTTAACCTTAGGTTTCTTCTCGAGACCTGTAGGTTAACGACTGAAAGACTTCATTGGGATTGTGAAGCCAGACGAAACTACTTCTCTTGTAGTTGAGCGATCGGATCTTGACATTTTCTATCGTACGAGTTCAATTGAATAATTGACTTGAGATTATATTTCCGATAGGGAAAGATAAAAAGAAATCACAAACATCTTCGTCTCATCGTTTGTGATTCCACGATATCTAGTTTCGCTACCATACGATTTAGATTATTGTGAGGTGATTGATAATTCTAGGATGTTCTTCGGGAATATAAGTCCGAGTTATCAATTGGTTTCTGTTCACCTTGATTTTATCAAAAGACGAAACAAAACTCTTAGGTTTATCTGTGGGAGACAGATTTATCTATCACCGTAGACCTTTTTGTGTGTACTGATTTGTTTATTAAAGTCTTCAACTTTGGGTCGTGGCAACTCTTGGTTGTGGGTGAGATCAGCTAAGGGAATCAAGTGCATAGTATCCTGCTGGGATCATAGATGTAAGGAGCGAAACTGTACCTTGAATCAGTGTGATATTGATTAGGGTTCAACTACAGTCCAGACCGAAGTTAGTTTGTAGTAGGCTAGTGCTTGTAGCGGCTTAATACAATGTGGTGTTCAATATGGACTAGGTCCTGGGGTTTTTCTGCATTTGCGGTTTCCTCGTTAACAAAATTTATGGTGTCTGTGTTATTTCTATTCCGCATTATGTTTTGTTATATAATTGAAATATCACAAGTTGTGTGTTAAAATCAATAAATTAGAATATCCAACCTTTGGTTGTTGATTTAAATTAATTGACACTTGGATATTGGTCTTTGGTACCATCCAAGTTTATCTCTCTAGTATTTGATAAAGACTCGCAGATTTCCATTTGCTTGAGTAAAAATCAAATCGAGAGATTGAGATATTAACTCTTTGATATAATTTTATCTAGATTGATTCTGACTGTCTAGTTGATTCCCTAAAAATCATATTGGAGTTAGTCCATACAGATTGCTAATTGAAATATTGGGTGAGGTTGTTAGACCCCCGCTTTTTCAATTGGTATCAGAGCAGGAAAATACGCTTAACATTGATATCTCTATTTTCACAAAACCATATCAAGATCCTCTTGATGATGATAAGAGTTCTGAGACCTCCAAGAAATCTATCATATCTTCCCGTCTGTCAGAAACCAATGTTAACTGGGAAAATCGCCTAGATGAACAATTGGATGAACTTTCATATGAAAGTGACTCAGACGAGGGACCAAGTATTGATGAAGAAGTCTCACAGTATATTACACTCTTTGACGATATCATAGAATAAAAGGGATCAACTGCCTACCTAGCAGAATATCTGTTTCCTCTCTGTCTTGAAAACAGAAAACTAAAACCTCTTTAAGGGATATGATAGTGGTTATAAGCTTTTACAATCAATCCTTAAAGATCGTGTTGAAGAAGTCCATTCAAAGGTTGCTGAATGTGAAAAAATTCAGAAGAGTTTATTTGTGCTGAGAGAAAGACTTGTTGAATCTGGGGAAAAGTATGACTCTCAACAGATCTACTATAATGAGTCTTTTTCTTGCCAAAGAAAAATAATTGAAGAATGACCTATCTACAGCCGTCAACAAGGTAAAATCACTAGAAGAGAATCTGAAAACATTCAATACTAGCTCTACAAAATTATCTTCCATGTTAGGAGCATGTAAAGAACATCGTTATATACGTGGTCTGGGCTATAAAGGAATAGACGCTCCAAGCACTAGAAAGATCAATTTTGTATGTGCTAGTAATAACTCACTATGTGAAAATTCATCTAGTACAGCTGATGCTTCTATAAAGAAAGATTGTCATACTTCAAAGACAGGGTATAGGAGAACCGTTAAAAACGTTACCGTTAACTTCTACCATTGTGGAAACAAAGGTCATGTTGAACGAAAATGCCGTTTTCGGATAAGGAATGAAAAACTTCATAACATTCTTATATGGACGTCGAAAGAAGTATTCAAACCTGTTTCTCTCCACACTGAGAACATATGTGCCTCGAATTCAAAAGAGCACTGTGACAAGTCCTCTCTTAGTTATATGTATGATACTAGCTCTTACTACAATTATAGAGGAAAGAAAGTCATATGGACAACTAAGATGGTTGACATTCCAGTAAAGAGAAAAATACGCCAGATGAAGAAGGATGGTTCAATCAAGGAAGGAATATCATCCATTGGCAAGGATCACACTGCTTCTAAAGTATCAAGCTCTGAATATATGCACATCAATAATCATGCATCTGATCTAAGGACCAGTATAAACAATCTCAAGCGGAAAATCAAAAAATTAAGGAAGAAATCATCTTCAGGTATGACTTATCCTCCATGTAATAATGCTTTTGAAAACATTTCCGCTATTTCTCCCTGTATCCCAGAGAAGGAAAACGATGATGAGCTACATGCTCAGATTACAACTTAACCAACTTTCTAAGTGTGCATTCTCATATCAACCTTAGGAGAATGCACCTAGAATTCAAGATACAACTTTTCTTGACAGAAAATGGTTGTTGTAATACTCGCCTAATTCTTTAGAACTGATTCCGTCTATGAAGAATTATGTTCTGGCTTTCCTTTCATAATAAAGCTTAGTTGATCAATCTAAACTCTTGAGAAAATCATGTCTTGTCTTAAAATCCTTTGACAAATCCTTTTTGATTTAAGGCTCCTTTGCTTAGATGGTTTAGAACCTTGTTCATAACCGTAAACGTTTGCGTACCTGGCCCATTACCGTTTCTTAAATGAGTAGCCCTAGGGTTCTATTATATGTGTCTTGAACATGTATATATATATATATATATATATATATATCATGAAATTCTTCATTGATATATACTCGTACGGTAACGACAACAGCTCCCCTTGAGACAATGGTGCAAACTATGGATGAAAGCATGAAGGAAGTCAAGGATGAAGGAAACAACATTGCTGAGTTTTATGAGAACCATGATCTTATAAATTGTTATCATGCAATTGATCATGAAAATAAACAACCAGTCCAGATGTCATCACAACTGGTAAAAAATATTCTTAAAGATTTTGAAGTCGTGCGTGATCAATTTGTCATTGCCTTTAAGAATCTCGAGTTTGTGAAGATCAAACTAAAGGAAGCCAATGAGGAACTTGAAAGTGTTCAAGCGTTGATTGCTCGTCTGGGATAGATTTTTCTAGGAAACTTCTTAAGAGAATTTTTATTCTTGTTTTTGTTTAAGAAGGATAACTAGGGTTTGGAATAGCCATTATAGTGAGTACACATAGCTATGTCCAATATTTTCATCTTGCAATGTTTTTAGATTTATTTATTTAAATTCTAAAGTGATTTGGAAGATGATGTTTGCAGTATTAATCTTTATGGTTTTATATATTGCAATATGTTATGTGATATATTGCAGTATTAATCTTTATGGTTTCATATGTCGA
Organism: Papaver somniferum; assembly: GCF_003573695.1. Lineage (NCBI taxonomy): Eukaryota > Viridiplantae > Streptophyta > Magnoliopsida > Ranunculales > Papaveraceae > Papaver > Papaver somniferum. Next base: position 46,360,631 of record NC_039366.1, read on the forward strand.
TATGCATGTATTGATACAAGATCGATGAACTTTTGACAAACAAAAGTTAAGCCTATTATGTCAATTCTTTGATGGAAGATAGGTTAAAATCTTTTGTTTACAAAGATTATGTCTATTATATGTCGTTATGCAAATAGTGATGAAAATAGAATGAATCTTTGTATATTCCGTAATATTGATCTTCTCTGATCCATATTTTATGTATATACTGTGCGTCTCCATAAGTCTTCTTATGTGAGCATTTCCAACTAAACAAATCATAGATTCGTTTGTGATTAATTTGGTTGTGTATTCCGATTAAATTAATCATGGGTTCTCTTGTGATCAGTTTAATTGAGACTTTTTGGATACAAAATCATTTCCTTATGGTTTTTGGTGTCCAAAGAAATACTTCTTTTCTTGTAAAAGTAAGGTCGCTCTTGTTGTTCTTTCGGGAATGACATCAAATGGGGGAGAGTTCTTTTGAACTTGCGCTTAATTTCCATATCTTTGTGGGGAATGCGGCTGTGGAATATTTTAGGGGTTATCTTGTATCTTTATAAACTCCTTGATGAATGCATTTAGCTTCAGCTTTATGATTGCATCTAAACAAGTTGATATGTACTTTTCTTTGGTCTTGAAGCATCTCCGTGGAAATTTAATTAGGATCCCGTTTTCGTACCTTTGCCAATTTTATTGACAAAAAGGGGGAGAATTAATATGTAGTTCACACTACAAATACATATGGTGTGGTTGTTATACCCCCGATTTTTCACTTGGTATCAGAGCAGGTAAACACTCCAAACCTGATAAGTTTGTGTTTGTTCGTTCCTTAAAAATTGTCCCATGGGAAATTTCTTTGGAAAACTTTCTCTTGGCATCTTTAACGCACGCCATAAGTCCTTAAAGGTTGCTCAAGAATTATTATGGTTAAAACCTCCGGGTTCACATGATAATCTCATCTCATCTAAAAAGGAAAATTTAGATGATGAGAACCAATCTAAAGGAAAAAATAAAAAGAAGGAAAAATTGAGGAAGCTTTCGTCAAGCTCAAGGATATGGACCCTCAACAGGTTAACTCCTTATCTCTTTGAGGAATACTATCGTAATGGATCAATTGATAAAGATCTATTTAGAGCGTTCGAAGGCGTTTTTAATGTCTTAGAAAAGCTTAATTCTGTTAAGTCTAAGAATCCTTCCAAAAAAGGTTCTGTACATATTAAATCTTAGAATAATATTGTACAACCTAGGAATCGAAAGAATTTTCCTTCTAGCCAGATCAAACGAAGGATAAGAAGCTTTGACTGCCCTGATTATCACCATTACGTTGATTATATCACGGGGACTGTTCACACATTTCAACCAGAAATGTTGCATGAGAATTTCTCTGCACATTATGCCTCTTGGTAACAAGCCTGGCACTACCCCATTTGTATATATCTTGGAATGGGGCAAGAAATGTTTGAGTTGTGTACAGTTTTTTTATTCTCTCTTAGAATATCAAATAAAGCTTCCTACTGCATCCATCGTCTCTCACAAAAGTGTGTTGTAACGGGATGCATAACCTTTGATGTGCAAACGGCTAAAAAAATCCCATCTTCCTTGTGTGGGTCGTCATTCACAAACGGGTCCAAGCCCATTTTTGGTCTTATAAAGAAGAAGTTCTCGCACCCTCTTCTTCATCACCCGTCCGCGTACGTGAACCTCTAGGGTTTTGTGTGCTTCCTCCATTGAAGTCTTCTTGAAGAAATTGAAAGAAAGGGTGTTTAAGATTCACTCCAAGTAAGTAAATTCCTCTTGTTCCTTTCAATTTCTTAGATCTCATGATGAATTCTAAGGGCTCAAAAAGAAGCTCCAAAAGCTCAAATATCTCTAGCATGGATTCTCCTTGTGACCAAAACTCTCTTAAGATTAGGTTTGTGGATGATTCTTGTGCTAGAATTTTTGAAAAGATTTCATATAAGGGTTTCATCCTAGAAAAGAAATTGGATCTCTCTAGTGGGCATGAAGAGGATTTAGCTTGCTTCACAAAATTCAAGCTTGGAAATATCTTTGATGGTCATGGTCAAGGATTTGATTCTCTCACAAGAATTTTCTACGCCAACATTCATGATGTTGATCTTAATAAGATGGAATTCAAATCCATGATAAATAGAAAAAGATTTCTTGTTGATAGAGAATTAATTTCAAAGATTACCAATATACCGTTGGGAAACGTGCGTCTTCCTAGACCAAGTGATGAATGTCCATCATATGATGAAATCTCTCTTGGGCTTTGTGGCAAGAAGGTAGCTTGGAATCAAGGAAAGTTTCCTACCAATGATCTTAGTATTGCGTTGATGGCATTTGGAAAACTTGGTATCTCAAATCTTTGTCCCTTCACAATTGAGAATTCTTGGTGGAGTCATGAGTTTGCGGAATTGGTTTATTTCCTTGAATCGGGTGTTCAAAGTCTCGATATTTGTGGTTTTATCATCTTTCAAATGACTTCGATGACTTCACATATCAAGATGTTAGGTTACCCTTGCTTGATTGGTCAAATTTGCCATGATCATGGTTTTGATCCAATTGGAAACTCTCTCGGGGTTCCCAAACCGGTTCATCTCTGTACCTTCAAACGCATAAGGGAGAATGTGTGCAAAAGACAAATAGATGCTTCACTTAACGATTGTGACCCTACCACCTTGAGCCTTCTTCAAAAAATCAACAAGGGCGTGTGTAAGGTCGATTCAAGGGTGAAGTATGTGCAAGAACAATTGTCATTGGTTGCAACTAAGTTTCCCGAGCTCAAGGAAGAGTTGAAAACAATTCAAGCATCTTGGAGTATTTCCGATGAGGAAGACAATGAGTAAAAGATGATCTTTTTGTCTAGTAAATCTTCTATTTTCTTGTGTTTGAAGAATAACTAGAGTTTGGAATAGCCATTATTGTGTTTACACATAGCTATGTCCAACGTTTTCATCTTCTTGTTTTTAGATTTATTGGTATAAATTCTAAACTTGGTTGGAAGATGATTTTTTGCAGTATTAATCTTTATGGTTTTATATATTGCAAATTTATGGGATATGTGTGTTTACGTCCGTGAACTATGATTGTCCCATACCTTGCCAAAAATAAAGTCTTTCATATGTCGATATGCATGTATTGATAAAAGAATGAATAGACTTTTGACAAATACAAAAGTTAAGCCTATTATGTCAATTATTGATGGAAGATAGGTTAAAATCTTTTGTTTGCAAGGATTATGTCTATTGAACGTCGTTATGCGAATAATGATGGAAAATAGAATGAATCCTTGTGTATTCCGCAGTATTGATCTTCCCTGATCCATATTTTATGTATTACTGTGCGGCTCCGTAAAGTGTTTTATGTTGAGCATTGAACGACTAAGTTGATTATTTTTATGATTATCTATGTTGTTGTTCCGAGAGGTACTTTATGTCGAGCATATTCAACTAAATTAATCATCTTGTTTGGTTATTTAGTTGTTGCTCCGTAAGTTTTCTTATGTCAAGCATGACCAATTAAATTGATTACTTTTGTGATTAGTTTGGTTGTGTATTTCGATTAGATTAATTATGGGTTCTCTTGTGATTAGTCTAATTGTATGTTTTTAAGTCTCCATAATTTCACTTATGTTGAGCATTTGTCGATTAAATTAATCATGGGTTCTCTTATGGTTAGTTTAATTGAATATTTTTGGATTCAAATTCATACTTATATGTGATTTGTTATGTCCAATGAAATCCTTCTTTTCTTTAGAAATTAAGGTCGCTCTTGTTGTTCCTTCGGGAATGACATTTTATGGGGGAGAGTTCTTGATTGAACTTGTGCTTAATTGCTAAATCTTTGTGGGGAGTGCAGCTATGGAATATTATAGGGGTTATCTTGTATCTTTACAAACTCCTTGTATCTCAACAATCATTTAGCTTCGGCTTTATGATTGCATCTAAATAAGATGATATATTTTTGCTTTCTTTTGGTCGAGAAATGTCTCTTTCGGAAATTTCATTAGGATCCCGTTCTTGTACCTTTGCCAATTTTATTGACAAAAAGGGGGAGAATTAATATGTAGTTCACACTACAAATACATATGGTTTTCGCATCGTTATGTAAGGGGGAGTGGTTTCCATGTGAGATGGAGTATTGACTAAGGGGGAGTGATACATATCACCATAGTATTGTTGTTGAAGTTGTGATACAATTGAACTTTGACGCTGTGTAATGATACTATGACACTGTATAACAATGATTTAGAACTCTTGTTTTCTCGTTGTTATAGCTATGGATTTTCAACAACGATGATGCTGAACTTACAACCTTTGGGATCATTGGAGTACTTGGAAGTGACGAAGATTTCAAGTAATGTTGAAGATTAGGTGTATGAAATAGGAGCTACAAAAGTTTATTTATTTATTTTTTGTATTCCATATGTATTGATAGTTTTGTCACTAAAATTGACAAAGGGGGAGATTGTTAGATCATTGCTCGGTCGAACTCGCATGCGTTGCTATCTCAAGCATGTTTTTCAATATTAGTGATCAAAACTATAAGTCTTGATTTCTAGTCTACTATAGCTAAGGTCTCAGACTAGGAAAGTGTATTTGAGCTCAAGAACACCATGGCAATCATCATACAAGACGAAGGACTACTCAAGGAACCGATGGATCTTCATCGACTAAAAGTTATGTGGAGACTTGAACTTATCTATCACTCAAAAGTTTATTTATCTCCTATCTTGAGACAAACGTCGTTTTGATATATAGACTTAGATTATACACATTTTCTATTTCGAGCCGAGTTTATCTCGCATATCTATTTCTCGAAGTATGTGTTGGTAAGCTTTCACTTGAACCAAGTTCATCTTTACCTAGTGATGAAAGTAATGACAAGTTTCAATCACTTTGGAAATTGCTTACTTTGACAAAAAATAGTTTGTGAATAACAACTATAGAACATCAACGTCCTCTAAGAATGTTCCAATGATTGAAATGAGAGTTTAGATTATATAACCATTGGAGGATATAAGCATTGTTATGGAAACACATATATGTATAAGTCCTTATTCCTTGAACCGAAGTTTGCGAACTTTGTTGATCAAGAGAACCGGCATGGTAGCGTGAGTCAAGTCCGCGAACTCAATCCGCGAATTGGCAGAAGTTCTCGTCCCGAGAATTTCTGTTGGAGTTTGTGAACTCCGTCCGGGAACTTAAGTCCGCGAACCCAGTCCACGAACTTGAGTAGGTTATATCTAAAAACGATGTTTGTGAACTTATTATTATATAAACTAAGGAATGCAAATGCAAACCGTGGCTATATAGTTCACGAACCGATTCGAGTGAATCAAATCGTTTTTGCTTCGATTGTGTCTTGTGTAGTTACATAAGATTTCCTTGCAATTGAACGACTCCCAAACTAGTTCATTTGAGTCACTTGAACTAGTTATGGTGAAGAAGAATATGGTTGATATGAAAGTGATCATATGGCTAACCATTTGGTTGACTATTGTTGAACCAAAAAATGTACAAGTTTGGGTACGGTTACACAAGCCTAGAAACGTGCATTTCATTTGTGTGTAACAAGCTAGTTTTCGATCTAACGGTTGAAAGATATTAGCTTGAATCTAATCAGGTTTTCATCTAACGGTGAATATTGAATGCTTTGTTACCAAGCTAACATTTATTGCTAACCCTGATTTGAAAGACTATATAAGGGAGAACTCTAGCAACTGGGAAACCTAATCCCCACACCTTCTGTGTGATACTAGTTGTGCTAAGCTAGAGTCGATTCTCCTTTAACCTTTGGTTTCTTCTTCTAAACCAGGTTAACGACTTAAAGACTTCATTGGAATTGTGAAGCCAGACCGATATTACTTTCTTGTAGTTGTGTGATCTGATCTTGTTGTTTCTATCGTACGTGTACAATTGTAATAATTGGCTTGAGATTTATATCTCCGATAGGCAAGATATAAAAGAAATCACAAACACTTCGTCTCATCGTTTGTGATTCCACAATATCTTTTTTCGCTGCATCGATTAGGATTATTGTGAGGTGATTGATAATACTAGGATGTTCTTCGGGAATATAAGTCTGGTTTATCAATTGGTTCCTGTTCACCTTGATTTATCAAAAGACGGAACAAAACTCGTAGGTATATTCGTGGGAGACGGATTTATCTATTACCGTAAACTTTTCTGTGTGATACATATTTGTTTATTAAAGTCTTCGACTTTGGGTCGTAGCAACTCTTAGTTGTGGGTGAGATCAGCTAAGGGAATCAAGTACGTAGTATCATGCTGGGATCAGAGACGTAGGAACATAATTGTACCTTGGATCAGTGTGAGATTGATTGGGTTTCAACTACAGTCCAGACCAAAGTTAATTTGGAGTAGGCTAGTATCTGTAGGGGATTAATACAGTGTGTGTTCAATCTGGACTAGGTCCCGGGGTTTTTCTGCATTTGCGGTTTCCTCGTTAACAAAATTCTGGTGTCTGTGTTATTTCTTTTCCGCATTATATTTTGTTATATAATTTAAATATCACAGGTTGTGCGTTGTTCAATCAATTAGAATATCCGACCTTTTGGTTGTTGATTTAAATTGATTGACACTTGGATATTGGTCTTTGGTACCATCCAAGTTATCTCTCTAGTATTTGATAAAGACTCGCAGATTTCTATTTGCTTGAGTATATATCAAATCGAGAGATTGAGATATAAACTCTTTGATATACTTTTTATCTAGATTGAGTCTGATTGTCTAGTTGATTCTCTAGAAAGTATATTGGAGTTTGTCCATACAGATTGCTAAGTGAAACATTTGGTGTGGTTGTTATACCCCCGCTTTTTCAACATTTGCTATTTCGAGCCGAGTTTACTCGCCTATCTTTTTCTCGAAATATGTGTTGGTAAGATTTCTCTTTAACCACTTTTCATCTTAACCCGTGACGAAAGTCATGATGACATTTCAATCTTGAAATAGCTTTTATGACAATAGTTGTGAATAACGACCGTTATAACATTATAGAAGAATGTTTCAATGATTGAAATGTAGAGTTGAGATTATGTAGCCAACTATGGATATAAGCATATATAGTGTGTTCGCACATTAGTGTATAAATCCATGTGCCGGAAACCAAGTGTGTGCATATGTGTGCATACGGTATTGGTGAAGGAGACAGCTTGGGTACGCATGCCAGCGGAAGTTTTCGAAACGAAAATTTCTGCTGAGTTTGTAAGGTTGCTTACTGTTAAACCAGTCACCTTAGGTACGCATACCCGTACGCATACCCACGGAAGTTTTCGACCGAAAATTTCTGTTGAGTTTCTAAACTCAAATCTGGTAGCTATGGTACACGTACCCGTACGCGTACCCAAGCTGGTTATATTTCTCATATCGTAAGTTCATGAACTTAAACAATAAATCAGTAAGGAATGCAATCTTTGCAAACCGTGGCTATATTGTTCATGAATTGATTCAAGTGAATCATACCGATTTTGTTTCAATTGTGTCTGTTCATAAAGACCTAAGCAATTGAACAACTCTTCAACTAGTTCTTATGAGTCATTTGAACTAGTTATGTTAAGAAGATGAATATGGTTAATATGGAAGTACTCATATGGATAACCATTGGTTAACTATTTGTGAACCAACTAAGTGTACACGTTTAGGTACGGTTACTCAAACCTAAATGAAATACATTTCATTTGTGTGTGACAAGCTAAGTTTCGATCTAACGGTTGAAAGATATTAGCTTGGTTAAATCAGGTTTTTCATCTAACGGTGAATATTGAATGCTTTGTTACCAAGGTAACTTGGATTGCAAACCCTGATTTGAAAACTATATGAAGAAGACATCTAGCAACTGGAAAAACTAATCCCCACACCTCCTGCGTGATACTAGTTGGTTTTGCTAGAGTCGATTCTCCTTTAACCTTAGGTTTCTTCTCGAGACCCTGTAGGTTAACGACCGAAAGACTTCATTGGGTGATACATGTGTATCTTTGTCTCTCCGGGAACTAGTGATCCTCAAGCCGGATTGAGGATAGATTTCTACTTTGGGAAGGAATACTGATTTTTTGGCAATATTCCTAGATAAGGAATATTCCTAGACAAGGTAATATTCCTAGATAAGGAAATATACCTAGAAAGGGAATATTTTCTAGATAAGGTAATATTCCTAGACAAGGAAATATACCTAGACAATAAATTCTTTCTACAAAAGGAATTATTCCTAGATAAATAAATATACTTAGAAAATGTATTATTCTTAGATAAGGAAATAGATTCCTAGAAGGTTTTGGGAAACCATTAAAGCTATAAATAGAGATGTTTAGCTCATAGCTGAGACATCTAGAGTGTGGTTTGTGATACAGACACACCTAGATCAGAGAGGGAGGTTTGTGAGACAAATCACCTTGGGAGAAGTTTGTGGGGCAATTAATTATTGTAAAAGCAAGCTTAGAAAATATTTTAAGGTTATTTACCTAGAGAGATTGTGAGTGTAACAAAGAGAGAATTGCAATAGTTTTCTTGTTCATAATCTAGAGAAGATATGTTTCTTCGAACCTGGTTTCTAGTGTGTTCTGTTTTCTAGTTTTCGTCTATTATTATTCTGAATTCCGCCTCTATAATAATAGTCATCAAGGTACATAGATCAATACGTATCATTGGGATTGTGAAGCCAGACGAAACTACTTCTCTTGTAGTTGAGCGATCTGATCTTGCCGTTTTCTATCGTACGAGTTCAATTGAATAATTGACTTGAGATCATATCTCCGATAGGGCAAGATAAAAAGAAATCACAAACATCTTTGTCTCATCGTTTGTGATTCCACAATATCTAGTTTCGCTATCATACGATTTAGATTATTGTGAGGTGATTGATAATTCTAGGTTGTTCTTCGGGAATATAAGTCCGGGTTATTAATTGGTTTCTGTTCACCTTGATTTTATCAAAAGAAGAAACAAAACTCTTAGGTTTATCTGTGGGAGACAGATTTATCTATCACCGTAGACCTTTTTGTGTGTACTGATTTGTTTATTAAAGTCTTCAACTTTGGGTCGTGGCAACTCTTGGTTGTGGGTGAGATCAGCTAAGGGAATCAAGTGCGTAGTATCCTGGTGGGATCAGAGACGTAAGGAGCACAACTGTACCTTTAATCAATGTGATATTGATCAGGGTTCAACTACAGTCCAGACCGAAGTTAGTTTGTAGTAGGCTAGTGTCTATAGCGGCTTTATACAGTGTGGTATTCAATCTGGACTAGGTCCCGGGGTTTTTCTGCATTTGCGGTTTCCTCGTTAACAAAATTTCTGGTGTCTGTGTTATTTCTATTCCACATTATATTTTGTTATATAATTGAAATATCACAGGTTGTGCGTTAAGATCAATCAATTAGAATATCCAACCTTTGGTTGTTGATTTAAATTGATTGACACTTGGATATTGGTCTTTTGTACCATCCAAGTTTATCTCTCTAGTATTTGATAAAGACTCACAGATTTTCATTTGCTTGAGTAAAAATCAAATCGAGAGATTGAGATATTAAATCTTTGATATACTTTTATCTAGATTGAGTCTGACTGTCTAGTTGATTCTCTAGAAAGTATATTGGAGTTAGTCCATACAGATTGTTAATATAAATACTGGGTGAGGTTGTTAGACCCCCACTTTTTCACAATTGATATACCGGACTTTTATATTCCCGAAGAACAACCTACAAATATCAATCACCTCATAATAATCTTAATCGTATGGTATCGAAACAAGATATTGTGGAATCACAAACGATGAGACGAAGATGTTTATGACTACTTTTTATCTTGCCCTATAGGAGATATAATCTCAAGTCAATTATTCAATTGACACTAGCCTACTCGCGTTTTAACCTCGGGACCTAGTCCAGATTGAACACCACACTTTATTAAGCCGCTACAGACACTAGCCTACTACAAACTAACTTCGGTATGGACTGTAGTTGAACCCTGATCAATATCACACTGATTCAAGGTACAATTGTGGTCCTTATGTCTCAGATCCCAGCAGGATACTACGCACTTGATTCCCTTAGCTGATCTCACTCACAACCAAGAGTTGCTACGACCCAAAGTCGGAGACTTTAATAAACAAATCAGTATCACACAGAAAAGTATACGATGATAGATAAATCTTTCTCCCACAGAAATACCCAAGATTTATTGTTCCGTCTTTTGATAAATCATGGTGAACATGAACTAATTGATAACCCGGAGTTATATTCCAGAAGAACAACCTAGTATTATCAATCACCTCACAATAATATAAATCGTATGGTAGCGAAACTAGATATTGTGTAATCACAAACGATGAGACGAAGATGTTTGTGATTTGTTTTTATCTTGCCCTATAAGAGATATAATCTCAAGTCAATTATTCAATTGAACTCCTACGATAGAAAATGGCAAGATCAGATCTCTCAACTACAAGAAAGTAGTTTCGTCTGGCTTCACAATCCCAATGAAGTCTTTTAGTCGTTAGCCGACAAGGTCTCGAGAAGAAACCTATGGTTAAAGGAGAATCGACTTTGGAAAAACCAACTAGTATCACACAGGAGGTGTGGGGATTAGTTTTTCCAGTTTCTAGATGTCTCCTTTATATAGTTTTCAAATCAGGGTTTGCAATCCAAGTTACCTTGGTAACAAAGCATTCAATATTCACCGTTAGATGAAAAACCTGATTTCTCCAAGCTAATATCTTTCAACCGTTAGATCGAAACTTAGCTTGTCACACGAAAGTGAAATATATTCATTTAGGTTTGAGTAACCGTACCTAAACGTGTACACTTAGTTGGTTCACAAATAGTTAACCAATGGTTAGCCATATGAGTACTTTCATATTAACCGTATTCATCTTTCTCATAACTAGTTCAAATGACTCATAAGAACTAGTTCAAGAGTTGTTCACTTGCTTAGGTCTTTATTCATAGACACAATTGAAACAAAATCGGTTTGATTCACTTGAATCAATTCATGAACAATATAGCCACGGTTTTCAAAGATTGCATTCCTAATAAATTATTGTTTTAAGTTCATGAACAACCGATTTGAGAAATAACCAGCTTGGGTACGCGTACGGGTATGCGTACCTTAGCTACCGGATTAGAGTTTACAAAATCAGCAGAAATTTTCGGTTCGAAAACTTCCGTGGGTAGGCGTACGGGTATGTGTACCTCTAAGGTGACTGGTTTACTAGTTTGCAAACTTACAAACTCAACAGAAATTTTCGGTATGAAAACTTCCGCAGGTACGCGTACGGGTACGTGTACTCAACCTGTCTCCTTCACCAATACCGCATGCACACATATGCACGCACTTGGTTTCCGGCACATGGATTTATACAATAATGTGCGAACACACTATATATGCTTATATCCATAGTTGGTAATCTCAACTCTACATTCCATATTTTCAAGATTGAAACGTCTTCATGACTTGCGTCACGGGTAAAGATGAAAATGGTTAAAGCAAAAGCTTACCAACACATATTTCGAGGAAAAAGATACGCGAGTAAACTCGGCTTGAAATAGCAAATGTGTATGTATGAAAACTATCATACTTATACGACTTTGTCTCAAGAGTAGGAGATAGAATAGACTTTTGAGTGACAGAAAAGTTCAAGTCTCCACATACCTTTTTGTAGGATGAAGTTCCACTTATTCCTCGAGTAGTTCTTCGGCTTCATAAGATGATCGCCATGGAGTCTGGAGCTCAACTTCACTTAACTATCCTAGACCGAGACTTAGTCATAAGTAAACTATAAAATCAAGACATATAGTTTTGGTCACTAATATTGACAAACATGCTTGATATAGAAACGCATGCGAGTTCGACCGAGCAGTGCTCTTACTTGTGTTGATAAACCATGAGAGATCTCCAGTCATATGCCTGCTACATCCACTATCAAGGAACCACTGAAAAGGTGATGTTGACTTTAGATCAAAAGCTCCCATACTAGCACTACTAACCACATTTGGATTTCTTATTAGTGTTGAATGTCTTTTAAGAGTAGACAAAAGTTGTACATCTTTCTTATGAAGATTACACGCAACTTTTAATCTTTTCTTGAAAGGAAAACATACATGTTGAAAGTGATCATGAGAACCATAAAATAAGCATGTATCAACATCATTAACCTTGTTCGAGAAACTCTGAGCACTATCAGGTTTCACAAAGCCTAGACCTCGTTTATCACCTGACTTACAACAATTCTTCAAGGAAGAGTTAGAGGATTTATTTAAGACCATTGAAGATGACTTTACAGATTTCAAATCCTTAAGCTTTGCAATTTCTGCAGCAAGATCAGAGTTGATCCGGATTTGTTCATCCAATAATCTTAATCGACTAGCGAAACAAGATATTGTGGAATCACAAACGATGAGACGAAGATGTTTGTGATTACTTTTATCTTGCCTATTGGAGATATTAATCTCGAGTCAATTATTTCAATTGTACTCAACACGATAGAAGATGCATGACCAGATCACGCAACTACAGAGAAAATAGTTGGGTCTGGATTCACAATCCCAATGAAGTCTTCAAGTCGTTAACCTAAACGTGTACACCATGTTGGTTCAACAATAGTTAACCGAGGTTAGCTATATGAATACTCTCATATCAACCTTGTTCATCTTAACCATAAATAGTTCAAATGACTCAAATGAAACTAGGTAAAGAGTTTTTCAATTGCTATATTCTCATAGAATTACAAGAACACAATTGAAGCAAAATCGGTTTGATTCACTCGAACCAATTCATGAACATTATAGCCACGGTTTGCGAAGATTGCATTCCTTATTTTATAAATGTTTAAGTTCATGAACATAACCGATTTTAGAACTTTAACCTTCAAGTATGCAAACGGGTACGCATACTTGCAATACCCGGACCAAAATTGGTTTTCGCCAGCACGCAAACGGGTACGCAAACTTCCAATTCCAGCAGAAATATTCGGACATGAACCTTACGCCAGTACGCGAACGGGTACGCGTACTTAGGTTTCCGGATTTCTCAAGCCAACAGGTACGTGTACGGGTACGCATACTATGGTTCCCTTACATGGATTACATACGTGCAAGAGTAAACAACATGACATATCCAATAATGGTTAAGTGTTCTAAACTCTTATTTCAATCATTGAAACTTTCTTAGAGGATGACAATAGCCGTTTTCACACAGTATTAGCATCAAAGCAATTTTCAAGTTATTGAAATAATCATAACGAAACATTCCAAGTTTACATCAAATGATTGTATCACACAAACCATGTATGATGTTGCTCGGCAATTTTCACATGATCATCTTTTAACTTGCGTCAAGAATATAAGATGAACTTGGTCGAAGCGAAAGCTTTCCAACACATATTCCAAAAAATATGTAAGCGAGTTACACTCAGCTCGAAATCTCAAATGTGTATAATAGAAAACTATATCGTAACACGACTTATGTCTCAATATAAGAGATAGAGTATAAATATACTTTCCAAGTGATAGATGAGTTTCAGTCTCCACATACCTTTTGTCGATGAAGTTCCACAAGCTCTCCTTAGTAGTTCCACAAATGATGAACGTCGTGAAGTCTAAGGCTCAACTACACAATCTATGTCCTAGTCCAAGACATCTATAAGTAGACTAGAAATCAGGACTTATAGTTTTGATCAATAACATTGACAAACATGCTTGAGATAGCAACGCATGCGAGTTCGATCGAGCAATGTTCTAACAATCTCCCCCTTCGTCAATTTTAATGACAAAACTATCAATACATATGGATTACAAAATAAATAAAACTTTGTAGCTTCTCATCCAAATGCTTGATCTCCTTGGCATCTTCAACACGACTCGAAATCTTCGTCACTTCCAAGTACTCCATGATCCTAAACGTGTTCAACTCAGCATCATAGTTGTTGAAGATCCGTAGCGATAACAATGAGAAAACAAATGTTCTCAATCATTGTTATACAATGTCATAGTATCATTACACAGTATCAAAGTTCAATTGTATCACAACTTTGACAAAAATACTATGGTGATATGTATCATTCCCCCTTAGTCAATACTTCATTTCAACATGAAAACCACTCCCCCTTACATAATGATCCGTAAACCATATGTATTTGTAGTATGAAACTACACATCAATTCTCCCCCTTTTGTCAATATAAATTGGCAAAGGTACGAAAACTAGTGGGATCCTCCTGTAATTTTCATAGAGATACTTCATGACCAAAAGAAAATAACATACCAACTTATTTAGATGCAATCATATAGCTGAAGCTAAATGCATTCATCAAGGATTTTATAAAGATACAAGATAACCCCTATAATATTCCACAGCCGCACTCCCCACAAAGATTTGGCAATTAAGCACAAGTTCAAAAAGAACTCTCCCCCATAAAAATTTCATTCCTGAAAGAACAACAAGAGCAACCTTACTTTTACAAGAAAAGAAGGATTTCTAAAGAACACTAGGATACCTAACAGAAACACATCTACTAGAAACAAATGCAAACATGAAGCAACACTACTCTAGGAATTCCAAACCCAATTGCCCAACATGTCGAGATAAGAGCATGAGCAAGAGTTATGGAGGGCTAATGAACCAGAACAACACCAATAGACTGCCGTAAGTGTTTAAATGTGGCAATGTCTAACGATTTGGTGAGAATATCAGCCAATTGTTGTTCGGAAGGCACAAATTCCATAGTAGTGATACCATTTTCATAAAGATCTCGAATAAAATGGTACCTTATGTCTATGTGCTTAGTTATTGAGTGCTCAACAGGATTCTCAGTGACACGAATCGCACTTGAGTTATCACAAAAGATCTCATTATTCCAGAGTCAATTCCATAATCAGCAAGCATTTGTTTCATCCGTAGAAGTTGAGTACAACATGAACCTGCAACAATATATTCTGCTTCACATGTTGAGAGAGATTGTGAACTTTGTTTCTTGCTATGCCAAGCTACAAGATTCAATCCAACATAGTAGAAACCTCCTAATGTACTCTTTCGATCTTTCACACATCCTGCCCAATCAACATTTGAAAAGGCAGTAAGATAAGTGTTAGTATCAAAAGTGTAGGAAAGACCATACCCGACAGTATGATTAATGTAGCGTATGATCCTTTTTGCAGCTGCAAGATGAGACTCCTTTGGATTCGCCTGAAACCTAGCACACAACCAGCACTAAAAGCAATATCAGGTCTCGTGGCTGTGAGATATAAAAGACTTCAATGATAGATCGATAAAGTTTTTGATCCACATTTACACCTTTCTCATCTCGATGCAGTTTACCAGTGGTAGGCATAGGAGTCAGTTTTGGAGCGGATTTATCAAGGCCGAATCTTGAAAAAAGATCTTTGGCGTATTTCTCTTGAGATAAGTAACTTCCATCCTTGTGTTGTTGAATTTGTAAACCCAAAAAGAATTTTAATTCACAAACATTTCTCATTTCAAACTCCTTACCAAGAGAGACTTGAAAGTCTTTTGCAAGTTTCTCTGATGTTGATCCATAGATGATATCATCTACATAAACTTGAGCAATCACAACATCTTTCCCCCTCCATTTGGTAAACAATGTTTTATCAGCTTCACCTCTCGAAAAACCTTTCCTAAGAAGTGATGTAGTTAGTTTTTCGAACCTGACACAAGGCGCTTGTTTTAACCCATATAATGCCTTGTTGAGCTTAAGGACATGATCAGGGAAATCAGGGTTTTGAAATCCCTTAGGTTGAGCGACATAGACTCTTTCCTTTAAGTTTCCGTTTAGGAAAGCGGATTTGATGTCCATTTGAAACAACTTAACCTTAAGAAAACAAACATGAGCTAATAACAGTCGAATGGACTCAAGGCGTGCCACAGGAGCGAAGGTTTCGTCAAAGTCGATTCCTTCAATATGTGAATATCCCTGAGCGACAAGTCTAGCTTTGTTTCTGACAATGGTCCCAAACTCATCAGACTTGTTCTTCAATATCCATTTAGTACCAACAATATTGATATTGGGGGGGACAAGGTACGAGTTTCCATACCTCTTGTCTATTAAATTGATTTAACTCTTCATGCATTGCATTTACCCCATGGGGATCACTAAGAGCTTCATCAATATTTCTTGGCTCTACTTGCGATAGATAACAACCAAAATTGCAGATATTTTGAAGTTTTCCTCTTGTATTAGCAGTAGACTCCCTACTTCCAATGATGTTGTTAGTATCATGATTCCTTTGAACCCAGAGATGCCTTGGAGGAGCACAATCTTGTTCACCAGGAATATCCTGACTAGATATTTTCTCCTCATCACTAGAGACATCAGGATTGGCAACCGTTAGGACAACTTCGACTGATTCTGGAGTTTCTTTGATTTTCTCAATTGTCTCGGTTAGAGGCAATTCAGCAGGAGAGTCATCATGACGAAAATTAGTTAGATCATCAATGATAACATTTGCAGATTCCATCATGACTTGGGTTCTGAGATTAAACACTCGGAAACCACGACTGTCGGATGCATAGCCAAGAAAAATACCTTCATCGCTTTTTGAATCAAATTTCCCTTTATTTTCACGATTCTTTAGAATGTAGAACAAACTGCCAAACACTCTAAGATAGTGTAAGTAAGGTTTCTTACTGTACCACAACTCATAGGGCGTGTTTAAGGTCTTTGACCGTAAATAAACACAATTGATCAAGTAGAAAGTCGTGAAGAAATCCTCACCCCAAAACCTTAACGATAAGTTTTTGTTATGGAGCATTACCCTTGCCATTTCCTGAATGTTTCTATTCTTCCTTTCTGCCACACCATTTACTTGTGGAGTAATAGGTGGTGAGTATTGTTGAATAATTCCCAGAGAGTCATAGTATTCAAATACTTTGATATCTTTGAATTCAGTGCCACGATCCCTTCTAATTTTCTTTAGTTTGCAACCTGTTCATTCTGGATTCTATTAACAATAATTTGAACTCACTGAGTGTTTCATTCTTGTGAGCCAAAAATGCCACCCAAGTGAATCTGGTAGCATACTTCTTTCCAGCCACTGTAGATTGTTGAATTGAGACGAAGAGATCCATATGAATTAAATCAAGTGGAGCTTTGGTGAGAATATCTCGAGATGATTGTGTGGAACTTTCGTTTGTTTACCCTTTTGAAAAGCACCACATACACCCTCAAACTTAGCATTGATTTTGGGAACGCCTCTAACAAGTTCTTTGTTAATGATCTTAGTTATAAGACAATAATTGATGTGACCAAAACGCTCATGCCAAAGGTGAGTAGATTCCACTTTAGTCAAATTGCAACAATTACTGAACTGAGTATCTAAAAGATAACAGTTATTTTTGCCACGTGATCCTTGAAAAATTACTTTTCCAGATTTGTCGACAATGTCACATCCATTATTGAAGACAACCTTATAGCCTTTGTTACATATTTGACTAACAGAAAGAAGATTAGCAGTCATACCTTTAACGTATACGATATCATGTATTTCAGGTGCGCCAGGTAATTTGGTCGGCCCTTCTTGCTTATGTAGAAGCAACTTCCATCTCCAAAAGTTATAGGTCCACCATCAAATCACTTGTGTTGATAAACGATGAGAGATCTCCAGTCATATGCCTGCTACATCCACTATCAAGGAACCACTGAAAAGGTGATGTTGACTTTAGAGCAAAATCTCCCATACTAGCACTACTAACCACATTTGGCTTTCTTGTTAGTGTTGGATGTCTTTTAAGAGTAGACAAAAGTTGTACAACTTTCTTATGAAGATTACACGCAACTTTTAATCTTTTATTGAAAGGCAAACAGACATGTTGAAAGTGATCATGAGAACCACTAAACAAGCATGTATCAACATCATTAACCTTGTTCGAGAAACTCTGAGCACTATCAGGTTTCACAAAGCCTAGACCTCGCTTATGACCTGACTTACAACAATTCTTCAAGGAAGAGTTAGAGGATTTATTTAAGACCATTGAAGATGACTTTACAGATTTCAAATCCTTAAGCTTTGCAATTTCTGCAGCAAGATCAGAGTTGATCCGGATTTTTTCATCCAACTTCTTCTGGAGGTCAACTACCTCTTCAGAGCGTTCTCGAGGCTCAAATTTTTTGATATAAACTTTGCAATGAAGACCATCAATTTCTTATCTTAAACGATGTTTTTCGAGACAAAAAAAATTGATGAGTTTTTTAAAATCAGGATTCTCAACCTTATCGATGCTATTTAGAACACACTCGATGTTGAGTTTATCCATTTCTGGTGAAGCGTTTTTAGAGACAATATTTTCCATCATCAGATCGCTATAAATACAGACTTATAAGGTCTTTAATGTGTTTTCCTGCTCTGATACCAATTGAAAATGCAGGGGTACAACAACCACACCCAACAATTCGTTTGGCAATCTGAGAGGACTTACTCCAATATACTTTCTAGAGAATCACTAGACAGTTAGACTCAATCTAGAGAAAAGTATATAGAAGAGTTTATATCTCTGTTTCACAATGTAATCAGCAAATCAAATAGATAGAAATCCGCGAGCATGATTATTATGTGAAACAAATTGAACGGTACCAAAGGCCAATGTTCAAGTGTCAATCAATTTAAATCAACAACCAAAGGTTGGATTATCTAATTGATTGATCTTAACGCGCAACCTGTGATATTTCAATTATATAACAAAATATAATGCGGAAAAGAAATAACATAGACACCAGAATTTTGTTAACGAGGAATACCGCAAATGCAGAAAAACCCCGGGACCTAGTCCAACTTTTAACACCACACTGTATTAAGCCTCTACAGACACTAGCCTACTACCAATGAACTTCGCACTGGACTGTAGTTGAACCCTAATCAATCTCATACTGATTCAAGGTACAGTTGCGTTCCTTACGTCTCTGATCCCACCAGAATACCACGCACTTGATTCCCTTAGCTGATCTCACCCACAACCAAGAGTTGCTACGACCCAAAGTCGAAGACTTGATAAACAAATTTGTCTCATACAAAAAAGTCTATTGGTATAGATAAATCTGTCTCCCACAAAAATACCTATGAGTTTTGGTCCTTCTTTTGATAAATAAAGGTGAACAAGAACCAATTGATAAACTGGTCTTATATTTCCGAAGAACAGCCTAGTTTATCAATCACCTCACAATAATCTTAATCGACTAGCGAAACAAGATATTGTGGAATCACAAACGATGAGACGAAGATGTTTGTGATTACTTTTATCTTGCCTATCGGAGATATTAATCTCGAGTCAATTATTTCAATTGTACTCAACACGATAGAAGATGCAAGTTCAGATCATGCAACTACAGAGAAAATAGTTGGGTATGGATTCACAATCCCAATGAAGTCTTCAAGTCGTTAACCTATAGGGTGTCGAGAGAAACATAAGGTTAAAAGAGAATCGACTCTAGTTATGCAACTAGTAACACTCAGAAGTGTGGGGATTAGTGAAAATGTGGGGGGTCTAACAACCACACCCAACAATTCGTTTGGCAATCTGAGAGGACTTACTCCAATATACTTACTAGAGAATCAACTAGACAGTCAGACTCAATCTAGAGTAAAGTATATTAAAGAGTTTAATATCTCTAACTCTTAATTCAATCCGTAATGAGCAAATAGAAATCTGCGAGCCCGATTGAATATAAGAGGAGTAACTTGAACGGTACCAAAAATCAATGTTCAAGTGTCAATCAATTTAAATCAACAACCCAAGGTCGTATATTCTAATTGATTGAACTTAACGCACAACCTGTGATATTTCAATTATATAACAAATATAATGCGGAAAAGAAATAACACAGACACCAGAATTTTGTTAATGAGGAAAACCGCAAATGCATAAAAACCCCGGGACCTAGTCCAGATTAAACACCACACTGTATTAAGCCGCTACAGACTCTAGCCTACTACCAATTAACTTCGGACTGGACTGTAGTTGAACCCTAATTAATCTCACACTAATTCAAGGTACAGTTGTGTTCCTTACGTCTCTGATCCCAACAAGATACTACGCACTTGGTTCCATTAGTTGATCTCACCCACAACCAAGAGTTGCTACGACCCAAAGTCGAAGACTTGATAAACAAATCTGTCTCACACAGAAAAGTCTATAGATTGAATAAATATGTCTCCCATAGAAATACCCAAGAGTTTTTGTTCCGTCTTTTGATAAATCAAGGTTAACAAGAACCAATTGATAAACCGGACTTATATTCCCGAAGAACAGCCTAGTATTATCAATCACCTCTAATAATCTTAATCGACTAGCGAAACAAGATATCGTGGAATCACAAACGATGAGACAAAGATGTTTTTGATTACTTTTATCTTGCCTATCGGAGAAATTAATCTCGAGTCAATTATTTCAATTGAACTCAATACGATAGAATTGGGCAAGATCAAAACAAGCAACTACAAAGAAAATAGTTGGGTCTGGCTTCACAATCCCAATGAAGTCATTGAAGTCGTTAACCTACAGGGTATCGATAGAAACCTAAGTTTAAAGGAGAATCGACTCTAGTTTATGCAACTAGTAACACACAGGAGGTGTGGGGATTAGGTTTCCCAGTTGCTAGAGTTCTCCTTTATATAGTTTTCAAATCAGGGTTTCCAATCAAAGTTACCTTGGTAACAAAGCATTCAATATTCACCGTTAGATGAAAAACCTGATTCAACCAAGCTAATATCTTTCAACCGTTAGATCGAACTTAGCTTCTTACACACAAATGAAATGTACCCTCATTTAGGTTTATATAACCGTACCTAAATGTGTACACCATGTTGGTTCATAAATAGTAAATCGAGGTTAGCATATGATTACTCTCATATAAACCTTATTCATCTTAACCATAACTAGTTCAAATGACTCAAATGAAACTAGTTAAAGAGTTGTTCAATTGCTATATTCTCATAGAATTATACAAGAACACAATTGAAGCAAAATCGGTTTGATTAACTCGAATCAATCATGAACATTATAGCCACGGTTTGCAAAGATTGCATTCCTTATTATATAAATGTTTATGTTCATGTTCATAACTGATTTTAGAACTTTATTCTTCATGTATGCAAACGGGTACGCATACTTAAAATACCCGGACTAAGATTGGGTTTCACCAGTACGCAAATGGGTACGCGAACTTTCAATCCTAGCATAAATTCTCGGACATTAACCTGTACGGAAGTACGCAAACGGGTACGCATACTTAGGTTCCCGAATTTCTCAAACCAACAGGTACGCAGACGGGTGTGCATACTATCGTTCCCGGACATGGATTACATATGTGCAAGAGTGCACAACATGACATATCCAATAATTGTTAAGTGTTCTAAACTCTTATTTCAATCATTGAAACTTTCTTAGAGGATGACTATAGTCGTTTTCACATACTATTAGCATCAAAGCGATTTTCGAGTTATTGAAATAATCATAACGAAACATTCCAAGACAACACCAAATGATTGTATCATAAAAATCATGTAAGATGTTACTCGGCAACTTTCACATGATATAAGATGAACTTGGTCGAAGCGAAAGCTTGCTAATACATATTTCGAGAAATATGTAAGCGAGATAAACTCAGCTTGAAATCTCAAATGTGTATATAGAAAACTATATCGTAATACGACTTATGTCTCAATATAGGAGATAAAGTATAAATAGACTTTCCAAGTGATAGATGAGTTTAAGTCTCCACATACCTTTTGTCGATGAAGTTCCACAAGCTCCCCTTAGTAGTTATTCGTCTTCAAATGATGAACGCCGTGAAAACTAAGCTCAACTACACAATCTATGTCCTAGTCCGAGACATCTATAAATAGGTTAGAAATCAATACTTATAGTTTTGATCACTAACATTGAAAAACATGCTTGAGATAGCAACGCATGCGATTTCGACGGATCTATGCTCTAACAATCTCCCTCTTTGTCAATTTTAGTGACAAAACTATCAATACATATGGATTACAAAATAAATAAAAATTATACCTTCTCATCCAAATGCTTGATCTCCTTGGCATCTTCAACACGACTTGAAAACTTCGTCACTTCCAAGTACTCCATGATTCTAAATGTGTTCAACTCAGCATCATAGTTGTTGAAGATCCGTAGCGATAACAATGAGAAAACAAATGCTTTCAATCATTGTTATACAGTGTCATTGTATTATTACACAACATCAAAGTTCAATTGTATCACAACTTTGACATCAATACTATGGTGATATGTATCACTCCCCCTTAGTCAGTACTTCATCTCAACATGAAAACCACTCCCCCTTACATAATGATCCGTAAACCATATGTATTTGTAGTATGAAACTACACATTAATTCTCCCCTTTTTTGTCAATATAAATTGCAAAGGTACGAAAACTAGTGGGATCCTCATGAAAATTTTCATAGAAATACTTCATGACCAAAAGAGAATAGCGTACCAACTTATTTTGATGCAATCATAAAGCCGAAGCTAAATACATTCATCAAGGAGTTTATAAAGATGCAAGATCACTCCTATAATATTCCACAACCGCACTCCCCACAAAGATTTGGCAATTAAGCACAAGTTCAATTAAGAACTCTCCCCCATAAAATATCATTCCCGAAAGAACAACAAAGGCGACCTTGCTTTTACAAGAAAAGAAGGATTTCTTTGGATATAGCCAAATCACATGAAAACATGAATTTGAATCCAAAACTCTCAATTGAATCAACCACAACAATGATCAATTCAATTGGTCATGCTCGACATAAGAGAACTTACGGAGAAACACAATATGTGCACAAAAATGTGGATCGGAGATCGACCAATACCGCGGAATATACAAGGATTCATTATATTTTTCATCACTATTTGCACAATGACATATAATAGACATAATCCTTGTAAACAAAAGTTTTATCCTTTCTTCCATCAACATAATGACATAAAAGGATTTAACTTTTGTATTTAAAAGTTCATTCTATCTTTAATCAATACTTTCATACTGATATAATAGAGATAACTTTTGAACAAGCATGGGACAGTCACAGGTTCACGGACGTAAAGAACATATCCCATAACAATTTGCAATATATAAAATCATAAAGATTAAAATTGCAAAAATCATCTTCCATAAACTTAGAATTTAAAAAAATAATCTAAAAACATTGAAGGTGAAAACGTTGGACATAGATATGTGTACTCACAATAATGGCTATTCCAAATCTTAGTTATTCTTCTAAAACCGCAAGAAATAAATTCTCATAAGAAGATTTACTAGACTAAATAAATCAAAAACAACTCAGATGAGATCAACAACCATGGAACGAACAAGGGAGGGTTTACAGTTGCTTTCTTTAGCTCCTCCTTCAAAAACACTAGGTTCTTTGATGCAATTTCAAGATGTTCACGTACGACCTCAAAATCTTGAAGAAATTTCCAACCAATTGAACAAACATATGGATTGGAAGATATTTTTCATGATCAATTGCTTTAAAGCAAATAACATGGATGGGATCATCATCAAGTTCAAAAGTTACATCATCAAAAGTTGTCTTCTTGTTTGCTTCCTTCCATTGTGCACTTGCTCAATCAAACCCAGAAGAGCTCTTAGCGTTACCATACCAACATATATATATCAAAAACTTGATATATATTTAAAGGATAATTCCCATAAGAGAAACCTAGGGTTTCTTGCATGCGTTTGGTAACGGACCGGGTGCACAAATTAATGGTTAAGACCCAAGGCGAGGTCGGTTAACCGATGGAGCAAATAAGTTTTTAGTCGATGACAGGAATCTTTGATACAAAGTGACTCGACTGTCACTCTTGGAAGAAAAACTAGTGTATACTAAGAAGATATTTTAAATACAAAATTGTTCGGAGCAAAAATACAAAAAAAAAAAAAATCAATGTCATCACAATACAACACAGACCATTTGTCAAGAAGGTATGTTCTCGAGGGTTATGTGTATCTTCTCATTGGTCCGTGGAGAGGATACACATAAGAGAATAGTCAAGTTGTATGTTGATGAACATGAAGTTCATCAGTGGTATTGACACACTCCTTTTTACTCTCCTGGCCTATAAATGAACTCTTGTACATACTTTTAAAGAATTATCAGGAAAAAGATAAGAGTTACCTGAATCAGCTGCTTTCCTCGCCTTCTTGATCTTGCGCTTGAGACCGTTGATACTAGTCTTGAGTTCCGAAACACGATTATTGATATGGATGTAATCAGGAACACTTGTTTTAGAAGCAAGATCATCGTTGAGGGAAAGAGAGGATTTTGAAGAATTTTTCTTTCTTCGATATCTTTTTCTCCTTACAGGTCTTTCGGAGTTATCAGTCATCCATATAACATTGTTCCTTTTACCATTGTAAGTGGAAGAAATGTTATGTTCATAATCAGGAAATGGCCCATTGGATTACTTTTCTTGATTTTGGAATGAATTTCTAACTGAACACTGATGAAAAGGTTTGATTACTTCTTTAGACATCCACATGAGAATGTTGTGAAGTTTTTCATTCCGTTGACGAAGACGACATTTTCTTTCAATGTGACCTTTCTTTCCGCAATAAAAGCAGTTGACAGGAAGGTTTTCATCCATTCTCAACTGAGTCGTCCTTGTAGGCTCACGTACTTTATTTTCAGATACATCTACAGCTGTAGATTGAGGAAGGTCCTTTGCCTTAACAAAATTCATCTTACCAGTACTTGGAGCTTCTATACCTTTATAGCCCATACCACGTGTATCACGATGTTCTTTACATGCTCCAAACATAGAAGATAGTTTTGTAGAGCTAGAATTGATTTATTTTATTTTTTTCAAATTCTCTTCTAAAGCTTTGACATTTTCAAGAGTCGTACTAAGATCAGTCTCCAATTGTTTTTCTCGGGTGAGAACGCCTTTTCTCTGACATTAAAACATTCTCGTTGAGAGAGATATTTTGCTTTGGTTTCTGCAAGTCTTTCTTTCAACACAAGGGGATTTTGACGAAGATCATCACATTCAGAATTCTTTGAACATATATCTTCGTTACGATCTTTAAGAGTAGCTTGTAATAAGCTATACCCAGAATCATACCCCTTAAAGAGTTTTCTCAATTTTCTGTTTTCAAAGCAGAGAGGAGTTAAAAATTCAACCAAGCAGGATGTTGACCTATTTTTCTTTAGGAGATGATCAAAGAGAATGATGTACTGAGAGACTTCTTCTTCGAAATTTTGTCCTTTCTTCTGAATCACTTTCATCAGAAAGTTCATTTAACTGTTCATCAAGACGGGCTTCCCAGTTAAGTGTGAATTTAGAAGAAGATGTCGAAATAGAATTCTCAGTGAAACCAGGACAATTGACCAAGTTGGAATGTCCGTGAGCTGGTGGTGCGTGATCAGAGACGTTATTGTCCATATCAGATCGCTAGAAATACAAACTTATAAGGTCTTTAATGTGTTTGCCTGCTCTGATACCAATTGAAAATGCGGTGTTCTAACAACCACACCCAACAATTCGTTTGGCAATCTGAGAGGACTTACTCCAATATACTTTTTAGAGAATCAACTAGACAGTCAGAATCAATCTAGATTAAAGTATATTAAAGAGTTTAATATCTCTAACTCTTAATTCAATCCGCAATCAACAAATAGAAATCTGTGAGCCCGATTGAATATAAGAGGAGTAACTTGAACGGTACCAAAGACTAATGTTCAAGTGTCAATCAATTTAAATCAAAAACCCAAGGTCGGATAGTCTAATTGATTGAACTTAACACACAGCCTGTGATATTTCAATTATATAACAAAATATAATGCAGAAAAGAAATAACACAAACACCAGAATTTTGTTAACGAAGAAAACCGCGAATGCAGAAAAACCCCGGGACCTAGTCCAGTTTGAACACCATACTGTATTAAGACGCTACAGACTCTATCCCACTACCAATTAACTTCGGATTAACCCTAATCAATCTCACACTGATTCAAGGTACAGTTGCATTCCTTATGTCTCTGATCCCAGCAGGATACTACGCACTTGATTCCCTTAGTTGATCTCACCTAAAACCAAGAGTTGCTACGACCCAAAGTCAAAGACTTGATAAACAAATCTGTCTCACACAGAAAAGTCGATAGATTGAATAAATCTGTCTTCCATAGAAATACCCAAGAGTTTTTGTTCCGACTTTTGATATATCAAGGTGAACAAGAACCAATTGATAAAGCGGACTTATATTCCCGAAGAACATCCTAGTATTATCAATCACCTCACAATAATCTTAATCGACTAGCGAAACAAGATATTATGTAATCACAAACAACAAGTCGAGGATGTTTGTGATTACTTTTATCTTGCCTATCAGAGAAATTAATCTCGAGTTAATTATTTCAATTGAACTCAATACGATAGAATCGGGCAAGATCAGAACACGCAACTACAAAGAAAATAGTTGGGTCTGGATTCACAATCCCAATGAAGTCTTTGAAGTCGTTAACCTACAAGGTCTCGATAGAAACCTAAGGTTAAAGGAGAATCTACTCTAGTTTATGCAACTAGTAACACACATGAGGTGTAGAGATTAGGTTTCCCAGTTGCTAGAGTTCTCCTTTATATAGTTTTCAAATCAGGGTTCGCAATCCAAGTTACTTGGTAACATAGCATTCAATATTCACTGTTAGATGAAAAACCTGATTCAACCAAGCTAATATCTTTCAACCGTTAGATCGAACTTAGCTTGTTACACACAAATGAAATGTACCCTCATTTAGGTTTATATAACCGTACCTAAATGTGAACACCATGTTGGTTCATAAATAGTAAATCGAGGTTAGCATATGGTTACTCTCATATAAACCTTATTCATCTTAACCATAACTATTTCAAATGACTCAAATGAAACTAGTTAAAGAGTTGTTCAATTGCTATATTCTCATAGAATTGTACAAGAACACAATTGAAGCAAAATCAGTTTGATTCACTCGAATCAATCATGAACATTATAGCCACGGTTTGCAAAGATTGCATTCCTTATTATGTAAATGTTTATGTTTATGTTCATGTTCATAACCGATTTTAGAACTTTAACCTTCAAGTATGCAAACGGGTATGCATACTTGAAATACCAAGACTAAGATTGGGTTTCGCCAGTATGCAAACGGGTACGCGAACTTTCAATCCCAACAGAAATTCTCAGACATTAACCTGTATGCCAGTACGCAAATGGGTACGCATACTTAGATTCCCGAATTTCTCAAACCAACAGGTACACAAACGAGTGTGCATACTATGGTTCCCGGACATGGATTACATATGTGCAAGAGTGCACAACATGACATATCCAATAATTGTTCAGTCTTTTAAACTCTTATGTCAATCATTGAAACTTTCTTAGAGGATGACAATAGTCATTTTCACATACTATTAGCATCAAAGCGATTTTCAAGTTATTGAAATAATCATAACGAAACATTCCAAGACAACACCAAATGATTGTATCGTACAAACCATGTAAGATGTTACTCGGCAATTTTCACATGATATAAGATGAACTTGGTCGAAGCGAAAGCTTGTCAACATATATTTTGAGAAATATGTAAGCGAGATAAACTCAGCTCGAAATCTCAAATGTGTACATAGAAAACTATATCGTAATACGAATTATGTCTCAATATAGGAGATAGAGTAGAAATAGATTTTCCAAGTGATAGATGAGTTTAAGTCTCCACATACCTTTTGTAGATGAAGTTCCACAAGATCCCCTTAGTAGTTCTTCGTCTTCAAATGATGAACGCCGTGAAAACTAAACTCAACTACACAATCTATGTCCTAGTCCGAGACATCTATAAATAGGCTAGAAATCAAGACTTATAGTTTTAATCACTAACATTGACAAACATGCTTGAGATAGCAACGCATGCGAGTTCGACCGAGCAGTGCTCTAACAATTAGGTTTCCGAGTTGCTAGAGTTCTCCTTTATATAATTTTCAAATTAGGGTTTGCAATCTAAGTTACCTTGGTAACAAAGCATTCAATATTCACCGATAGATGAAAAACCTGATTCAACCATGCTAATATCTTTCAACTGTTATATCAAACTTAGAAATCTGCGAGTCTAATTGAATACAAGAGAAATCACTTGAACGGTACCAAAGACCAATGTTCAAGTATCAATCAATTTTAATCAACAACCAAAGGTTTGATTTCCCAATTGATTGATTCAAACGCACACCTGTGATATTTCAATTACATAACAAAATATAATGCAGAAAAGAAATAACACAGACACCAGAAGTTTTGTTAACGAGGAAACCGCAAATGCAGAAAAACCACGGGACCTAGTCCAGATTGAACACACACTGTATTAAGCCGCTACAGACACTAGCCTACTCCAAACTAACTTCGGCCTGGACTGTAGTTGAACCCCAATCAATCTCACACTGATCCAAGTGTTGATGGTGGTTTTTAGCATAAGGTTAAAATCGTAAAACTGTACATCCGACATGACGTCACTATGACCATGAGCACATTTACTGAATCAATCAGCATGCCTACGTAAGAATTACCGGGGTACCTTTTTTTTTACATGGGTCGTGTTCCACGGCAAAACCGTTAAATATTGACTAACATCATCCATGCCAAACCCTAATTCTCATGCTACCGCGCCAAGGCATGCCAACCATGCCAGCCGCACCACTGTGCCAATGGCAAACCATGCCAGCCACATCTTCGCGCCAAGGCATTCCAACCATGCCAGCCGCACCACCGTGCCAATGGCAAACCATGCCATCCGCGTCTCCGCGCCAAGGCATGCCAACCATGCCATCCGCACCACCGTGCCAATGGCAAACCATGCCAGCCACGTCTCCGCGCCAAGGCACGCCAACCAGCGCAGCCGCACCACCGTGCCAATGGCAAACCATGTCAGCCATGTCTCCGCGCCAAGGCATGCCAACCATGCCAGCCACATCTTCGCGCCAAGGCATGCCAACCATGCTAGCCACACCACTGTGCCAATGGAAAACCATGCCAGCCACATTTACCGCGCCAAGGCATGCCAGCCATGCTGGCCGCACCATGCGCTAATGGCATGACAAACCCTTGGCCCTAGCCATGCTGGCCACACCATGCGCCAATGGCATGCCAAACCCTTGGCCCCACCATGCCAAGCCAACCGCACCTTGCCTTGGCCCTAGCCATGATGGCCGCACCATGCGCCAATGGCATGCCAAACCCTTGGTCCCACCATGCCAAGCCAACCGCACCTTGCCTTGGCCCTACCATGCAAAGCCGTCCAAACCCTTGGCCCCACTATGCCAAGCCATCCGCACCGTTCTGCCTTGTCCCCAATATGCCAAGCCGCCCGCACCATTCTGCCTTGGCCCCACTATGCCAAGCCGCCCGCACCATTCTGCCTTGGCCCCACTATGCCAAGCCGTTCGCACCATTCTGCCTTGTCCCACCATGCCAAGCCGTCCAAACCCTTGGCCCCACTATGCCAAGCCATCCGCGCCATTTGCCTTGGCCCTACCATGCCGGCCTTCCCTATGCGGATACCAAAACGAAGGCGTGCGACGATCAACGGCCACCCTTCAATCCTAGATGCAAATCCTAGCCGTCCAAGGTCGCTAGACAATGCATAGTAACCTTTGGCCCAAAACCCTAGTTTTGGCCACGCCGAACTGCGCCAAGGCATGCCATGCTACATGTGCCAATGGCATGCCAACCACCTTGCCGCGCCATACCATGCCGACCTTCCCTATGCGGCTACCAAAATGAAGACGTGCGACGATCAACGACCACCCTTCAATCCTAGATGCAAATCCTAGCCGTCCAAGGTCGCCAGAAAACACATGGTAACCTTTGGACCAAAACCCTAGTTTTGGCCACGCCAAACCGCGCCAAGGCAATGCCATGCCACGTGTGCCAATGGCATGCCAACCACCTTGCTGTGTCATACCATGCCAGCCTTCCCTATGCGGCTACCAAAACGAAGGCGTGCGACGATCAACGGCCACCTTTCAATCCTAGATGCAAACCCTAGTCGTCCAAGTTGCCAAACAACGCACGGTAACCTTTGGCCCCAAACCCTAGTTTTGGCCAAGCCAAACCATGCCAAGGCATGCCATTCCACATGTGCCAATGGCATGCCAACCACCTTGCCGCGCCACGCCATACCGTCCTTCCCTATGTGGATGCCAAAACGAAGGCCTGCAACGATCAACGACCACCTTCTCATCTAAGATGCAGATCTTAGCCGTCCAAGGTTACCAGCTAACGCATAGCAACTTTTGGCCCTAGTTTGGTCACGCCTAAATAAATCCAAAACCCTAACTTTTGGCCGCGCCTAAACCAGGCCATATTAAAGCCATACCGAGCATGTTTCATGCCACTGGCTACCAAACGAAGGGTTGCAATAATCAACGGCTACTTTTCCTCTTAAGATGCAAAATCTCGACCGTCGAAGGTCACCAAGACGGCAAGTCTCCCAAGCTCGAGTTGCCAGACAACAACAACATGCTACATGTTTTCCATGAAAACACCCGAGACATCAACGCATGTCACAAACTGGGGGATGCTCATTGGGTATAGGTTTGGCGGTCTACAGCATGAGGCGTACACTACGCCCGTTATAAGAAAGTAACATAAGGATGAGGCGGTTAGTAAATACAGGGAGTAATGGTGAAACGCTTTCTTTTATGGAACATCAATTCCAGGCGTTACCGGTTACCACCTCCTCCCATTTACTCACCCGTTTTCCATTTCTTAATGAGACCAGAGTACGTTTCACTTCGACTTGTATAAATATGCATTACTTATTTCCACCGAACAACAAGTTTAGGTCAGGAGCATACAACACTCAGAAAATATTTGCTAGCTTTCCATTTGTTAGCTTACCACTTTCTGATACAAGTCGTGAAACAACTACTCTTCCAGAATCAACTATTCTGGTCTCAACACTCTCTTCGCTTCTTTCCCTAAAACAAACCCTTCTCCTTCACTTTGTGACCAAAGCAAGTCTGGAATGGCCATTTCTTGGTTTAGGCCGGATTTGTACAGATTGATCTCTCGAATCTAAAGTACTCCCTTGCAGTACATTGTTTAGGGTTTAAACTCGTTTCTCACCCACACACCCGAAATTACCAAAATCAGCAGAAACCGTTTTCACCCTCAAACAATTGGCGACCACAGTGGGAGATTGATCTTTCGGTCACGACGTCAGTTTTCAATCCTCGATCTCATACCTCGACCCAGACATCAGGACAGTAGAATCAAACGATCCGCTCAGGAATCGACGACTCAGCTACCAGGCGGCTCGATTACCAATCGTAACACGGCAAGGGACGACTGGGGACTTCCGAAGGGTTAGAAGCAAATGATCCGACCAGGGATCAGAGGCACAACAAGGAATGACTGGGGTCTTTCCACAGTCACGGCGATGTTTCCCACAAAACTCGGTCTTACATCCGGGAGATTCCTTTTCACCAGAAGATCCGAAAAACCGAGTAAGTCTTGCTAGACAAAATAAATGATTTACTACCTCAAGTCTTCACAGGGGAAATAAAAACCAATAGCCATATTTTCCCGTGCTTCATGCTTTCTTCTATCGCACAATATTCACATTTCCATGACTCTCCTGGGGTACTCATGACACTTATGTTCATAACCAAAACATCATTATTCTAAAACGACTCATTCTAAATAATAATTCTAAACCCTCAGGGTAACATTTGTCTACCAAACCAAAAATTCTGGAAATCAAAACCATAAACTAGGCGTTTCATTTGCCTTTCAAAAAAAAAAACCCTAAAATAAGAAGTTCAGAAGACAGAAATGCGTTCAAGGAAAGTTTTTCAACAATGGCTTGCTCTTCTTGGCGAAAGCCTCCTTCGTGCTTTGGAGAGCCGCCCTCTTCAACTTCAACTTCCTGAACAACTTTTCGACTTCTGCTTCCTACTTCTTCACCATATCCGCATAAGGACTTTCGACTGTTTCGACCAGCAACTTTTCAACTTCAGAGAGACCTTCAACGAACCAAGGAATATTGAACTCGAAGTTTACACACACGTCACGATGGAACCTCCAGCTCGATACTACATCCTCAGAAACAGTATGACCGGTCACGTTACACATGTCGTCAATCGAAGACAAAGCTTCCTCCACACGCTTAACCAACGCAAATCAACTAGTGATTTTCTTGGTCGTGGCGATATGTCCGTAGCTTTCCCATATCTTAGTGTATAGCGCCGCGTGTTTGGCTGCACTCTAAATCCACCGATCAACACATGATCCGGATAAGGAACCAGGTATGGAGGGTTGAAAGTGGCGCCCGTGACTGCATCAGCGGCCGACAAGGGATCCCTAACGACAATTGCATCTGTGTCCACTGGAGTAGTCTCCGTTTTCTGAGTCACAACGACGTTATCATCTCAATCAACATCCATTTCAAGGTCTCCCGGTGTGGCTGCCATAGTTGGAGACAAAGCTGTATCTCCACCAGTCTCCGTCTCAGAGCCATCTTCAGAAACGGCTTCCCCCTATGATATCACGGATTAGATATTTTCCAAAGAGAAAGGAAGAGAGGAAAGAAGAATGAGCAGAGACTCACTGATTCGCTTTCAGACCGACTAGAGGAAGATTCAACACTGTTGTCGGAAGAACTAATCTCGCCATCACTGGACTCTGAACTTTCATCCTTCTCGGGTTCCCCATCACCATATATAGGCTCAGCACCGCCACCCTCCATCTCAAGAAGCGATGTTTTCTGACTACTTGGAAGTTTGGTAAAGGCGTTCACGCTTCTGAGACTCTAGGCAAGATACAAAGACGGATACTTAGAAAAGAAACGGGGGTATACACGATCCCACTAAAGTCAAGAGGAAAATCATACGTACCCGCATATTGGACAAACTGAAAGTCGGTAGGGATGTCGAAACTGACTGGGAACCATCTGCACGGCTTTTATATCTTCGCTCCTTCACTTGGGGACTATCCGCATTCGGGCTAACGGATTTTCGCTTGTGCAAAGAAGGATCCCTCAGCAGTGGATGCTCCGCTAAAACCGAAGGAGAAGGCTTACCGCGACGGTTTTCTACCACATCATTCACGAATCCATGGAAAACTAGAAACTCATCCTGCCAAAATATGTTATATTTGGAGGTCGTTGATGGATTTCGTTCCGCAAGCAGGAAAGGGAGATTTTTACCCGACACAAGAACAGTAGCATCGAGAACAGTTGGCAAAGAGACTTCTGGAACAACCGGCTGACGAACAAGTGGGACCCCTTGGTCAAAACCCATATGCCGAGCCGCCCTATCGATACTGTAAGAGACTGCTTTGCAATATCCATGAAAGAAAGACGGCACATGACCGGGCGTGCAGCTTCACATGAACACCATCTCTCCAACACTCATATCCTCTTTATCAGAAGACAAAGACATGCTCGGAGCAGGAGCAAAGGTACTGATCTGAGTTATGGACGCATGCACCGGAGCCCGTGGTTGAAAATTGACCGTGTGCGAGTTGTCAAGGAATCCAACCAGGTTCGAACCAATCTTTGGGAGTCTATTCGACCAGCACAGTATTCTAGAGCCTCCCCAAGACTCGGGAATTGCGGCCAACGGTTTTGGAGCGTACCTTTCGAAGTGCTCCCACAGCCACGCTTGGAGAAAGGCGGCATGAATATACGAATCCACTTTCATGTAACCATTTTAAGCGCACATATCCGCGACCAGCTGATCCAAGTGTGTGTATATAGAACCAAGAAACAAGCGGCCAATAGGGAGAACGACACCTTTTTCCAATTTTATGGCAAACTTGATAAGTTCCTTTCTTATCTCCTTCTTACCCGAGCCGTCATCGAAAACATCTCTGGATAACCAAAGAACCAAGAACGCCGTGACATGAAGCGTACTATTCTTCTAATTCGGCTCCAACTCATCGGGAAACCACTGAGACACCCACCAGCCATAGAAGCACCTCGTCTCGTTTTCTTTCTGAACGAATCCTTTTGATTTAGCAACCAGAGCGGCGCGCATTTCTTCTTCATCTGCAGACAATTTGACATCGAGGTTTCCTATCACGGGAAGGTTCAGCAACACGTCCACGCTCTCTAAGGAGATAGTCATTTCATCCCACCTGCATATGGCCGTGTGAGTGTATGGACACCATCTGGAAATAAAAGCAACTAAGCCTGGAATATCTTTCCTAATTTGAAGCACTGCGGAATCCGCGACAGCATCAATGATCTGCGCTTTGGTCAAACTGGCTTTTACACATTCCTGGCTCATCATGAATCGCATCCATTTCTCAAAGGGACGCAACGGACTCACAGAGATTTTAAAGTCAATAGGAGAAGCATGATACTCTTTCCTCTGAAGACAAAACCTTATTACACCTCCTGGCCGAACTGACCGGGCCTCTCCTTCACTTTCCGGACCAGTCAGAAGAATCGACACATACTTGGGATGATTTCTCCTAATCGTGGCGGATGTTGTAAAGAACTCATCATCTATGTTTGGCTTGGAATTACCAACATCTTTCGGTATGGCAGAACTTTTCTCAAATGACATCTTAACGAAAACTCTCTCACGCTACTTCCACCTTCGAAATAACTACAATGGAACAATACGAAGAGAAATTATTACGGAAAGTGCATGGAAATTATTTTATCAGACACAGAAGATCCATCCTGGACGCAAGCCAATTTGTTTCAAAGTCATAATGCGCATAGGCAAAGAAATGGGGACTGACAGACCCTGCATTACCACCTCATGTCAGGGCCGTACCCTGCAGCGGGAAATTTGCGCCCGGCCGAGGAAGCGTGCCCCACCACGTGAACCATACACACGGCCACACCAGGAAAAAGGGAGTAAACCCTAGAAGCTAGGTTTTCACGGGAAGGGAATGACAATTACCAGCTCATGCATGCCTACTTTGCACGGTAATTAAGGCGGCCAACATCACTACAATACCTAAATGTTACTACAAGTTCGTGCAGAGCATACCTATGGCTAGGATTCATACCAACGCAGAAGAACAATATTTCTACAATTTCATGAAAAGGCACGCCTACAGCTAGGGTTTGCACTAACACAAAAAAGAAAGAAAAACAAGTTAAAGAGGAAGTGTTGGGAGACATACCTGGAATTCGCTCGTCCGCTTTACTGTTACCACACGGCCAGAATAAAAAAAAATATACATGTGAAATAAAAGGAGAAGCCGGCCCTCCTTTTATAGGCGTGATACTTGGGAGTTTGAATAAGGAAAGGACTTCCTATTTGAGTCAAGTAAGGAAAAGACGCAATCGGGCCCGCGAAGAAAAATCACCATGCCAATGCCACCACGCCATGCCTTGGCAACCACATGCCAAACCGTCCACGCATGCTTTGCCTCACCAAACCGTGTCATGCCTTGCACCGCCATCCGCGCATGCTTTGCCTCACCAAACCGTGTCATGCCTTGCACAATCGTGCCGCGCCATGACTCGCCGCGCCAACACCAACAACTCGCCAAGCCAGCGTCATGATGTTCCCTAACCCATCCAAGGTGATGCATATCTAGACTAAGCCGACGATCTTCATCTCACCACTTCACGGTCTACACCGCGAATAGAATCTACGCAAGGCCGTCAAACACGAGGATCATGGACTCTCCTTACCTCTCGAAAAAGGTTAGTCGGACTTTCCTGACCATCTTTCCACGACTTGTCGTTTCGATTTTTGTCCTAGCCTGTCACCATCTTATGCTTACCTCGCAACAATGCTCCTGTTCCGAGCTAAGCCGGGGACGTAATGTTGATGGTGGTTTTTAGCATAGGGTTAAAATCGTAAAACTGTACATCCGACATGACGTCACTATGACCATTAGCACATTTATTGAATCAATCAGCATGCCTACGTAAGAATTACCGGGGTACCTTTTTTTTTACATGGGTCGTGTTCCACGGCAAAACTTTTAAATATTGACGTACATCATCCATGCCAACCCCTAATTCTCATGCTACCGCGCCAAGGCATGCCAACCATGCCAGCCGCACCACTTTGCCAATAGCAAACCATGCAAGCCACATCTTCACGCCAAGTCATGCCAACCATGCCAGCCGCACCACCGTGCCAATGGCGCAAACCATGCCAGCCACGTCTCCGCGCCAAGGCACGCCAACCATGCCAGTCGCACCACCGTGCCAATGACAAACCATGTCAGCCACGTCTAAGCGCCAAGGCATGCCAACCATGCCATCCACATGATCGCTGTCGTATGCGTCAAAAATAAATTACACTTTCTCACAACTCAAAATAAATAATATAGCAAGGGTAAGAAAGGATCGTTCCCACAGAGAGGATCAAGGTTGTCAAATTGTTTCGGTTTCCTATACAACCAAGGGGGGATTTCTGATTTTTATGTAAAGGAAAATAAACTAAAAGCAAATAATGAAATAATCAAGCAAATCAATAAGATGAAGATATTGTTCAAGGATTAGTTTTCATTCACAAACATGTATTTGAAACAATAACTATAATTGATATTTAATCTCAA
The DNA here is from genome assembly GCF_003573695.1 of Papaver somniferum. Classification (NCBI taxonomy): domain Eukaryota; kingdom Viridiplantae; phylum Streptophyta; class Magnoliopsida; order Ranunculales; family Papaveraceae; genus Papaver; species Papaver somniferum. The sequence goes on from NC_039366.1 coordinate 46,397,163, forward strand.
TTTATTAAAAGTCCTAGGATACCTTGATCGCAAGAATATCCCGCTAATTTCCTCTTGTCATCAACAAACACATTAAAAGATGCGAATGTGAATTCTACCTAGAAAGCAACCTAAAGTGTAAAAGCACAATTAAGTTTAACTTCCTAAGAGCACCAAGTTCTATGAAATAAGACTAATCAATGCAAACGAACGTGTAAAAGCACTAATCCGTTTTAACAAAGGTTATGATTCACTTGTGACTACTAGGATGTATCACTACAAGAAATACTCACAATTATGCTACTTGCAATCAGTAATTATCACTTTTGCGTATAATAACCCTAATCTAGCAATAGAGATGAAAACTAATTCAATCGATTCGCGACTCGACTAAACATGCATTCAAATCATATAACAATATTAAAAGTGAATCATAATCAACAAAATATGGAGACAAAACTAATTTATTGAATGAAAACCCATATTTGGAAATTCAACTTATTCCTTAACCAAAAGAAAACTAGGTAAACATAATGGAGTTCATCACAAGAATGAAGAGAAAACCTATCATGTTGTAAACCCTAGAATAAAAAAAAACAGTAGAGATCCCCCTAGAATAGAACCCTAGAGAGCTTATATAGCCTTCTCTTTCCAGGTTAAGTACTGCTTTCCAAGTCTCGGCCAAGGCCTGACCACTTCCGCCTAACTCAAGTTCCATCCCAATACAGGCCCATAATACAATCCAAATTTACTTAAGCCTGTCAGTCACCTGAAACTAACAAGCCAAATCCAGCCTTAGACAACATCAGGTACACGGCATAGCTCAGCTCCTTATTCCCTGCAATATCATTCGTGCATTCATCTATTTTCAGTTTCAATCACTGCTCTCTCCCCGGTTCAACAAGAACAACATCTCTTCTGATAACTTTCCTAAACGAGATAATCTCGTTACTTCTCTCACTCGGACTCAAACTCAGACCATTCTCGTCTCTCTTCTTTGAACTTACTCCATCGGGTTTTATCAACTCGAGCACCACATCAATCTCCACCAGTTCCAGCACTGCCATCATATCCATCACAGGCTCGTGCTCACCATCTCCTCCGTCTCTTGCTTGCAGGACTAGTACAGCTCCATTCCTCATTACCGATAATCACCATTAGTCGCTGCTGTCAATAAACTGCAGCGTCAATAATTCATCGTCTTCTACTGCAGTTCTCGTGACTCCTCCAAGCCCTGTTAACTTCTCAAACTCGAAACCAAAAACAAAGAACCAAACCAGAACTCCCCTGGTCCGTATTCTTAGCTTCAAATCCTATCTCAACCCATCGAACACGACCCTTGGACCCATGGTTGCCGGCATGAATGAGCTTGCAAACAGCAGCTCTCCATCACCTCCTGTGTAAGTTTCGGCCATACCCCTTCTTCCCGTTCATCTCAGTCACTACACACCATGCACGATAACACAACAACACCAACAAACTTCAGTTCTTCTATTTCTCGTTCTCCCTGGCAGTAACAAGCTTATGTATTATCACTTGAGCTCAACATCAATCTCCCCAGCGCCGACCACAAACTCCCATGATCTTATCCATCTTATACCATTGATCCATCACCATTACCACAGTTTAAAATCATGCCATACTGCACGTCGAGCTTTCTCCATCTACAACCAGTCTTCATCGATCACCAACTTCCATGCAAAAGAATCCTCTCCATCACCAGCCAACAGTCTCGCTGCAAAAGCCAAACTCCGTTATCACTGCCTTCATTTCTCAGCTTCATCTCCGTTAATGGCAGCAACTCAGCTCCATCTTCAACTCATCGTCACTGCCATTAGCTACAGGAAACTGCATCAACCCACTTCGAGCCTCAATCCCAGAGCTGAACCTCCCATGCTCGTTCACGCAACTGCCAAGCTCTGTACTAGTTAACTCAAATCACCTTCATCGTTCTCTCGAACAACGCATTACTAATCTGCATACTGCACGAGCATTTCCTGAACTTTTCGGTCCCTGTTAATGGCAGCAGCCATCATCATCCACCAGATTCAACCCCGATGAGAGTGACTTATCAACATCGTCATGATCATCTTCCAGCCGTGAACGACAACACCATCATCAATCAACTCTAGAATAATTGAACGTCATCATCTCTTCATCATCACGATAATCCTCACTGCCATGGTCGTTCACATCACCGACGACCATTTCCTTCATCGTCGAGAATCAACAGCAGCAGCAACTGAACTCATTTCTCCCGTGTCATTGATATTTCATGTGCTGGAAGCAAGCCAAAGCCTAACTCAGTTCTCAGCTCGTCTCGTGTCATTAATATTTCATGGCTACCCTGAGTAGAAACTCGGGTGCCTATAACAGTTCTGTAGGTTCTCCAGTTTTCGACAACTTCGGCTTGCTTCAAATGCCTCCAGATTCTTCATACGACGTCGGATTGACTCCATTCTTTCGCCATTGGCTTCGTCTTTTCGCTGTCTTCAAGATGATGGGAAGAAATCCTAGATTTGAGCTAGTTCCACTTATTTTTGCTCTAATGACTCCATTGCACCTGATAAACTCAAAAGCAATCATAAGATACATAATTTACAAGAAAACTCGCAAAGAAAGCATAAACAATAGATAAATATCAAGGTGTTTACCACACCTATCAAATTCCCCCACATTAGACTTTGCTAGTCCTCGAGCAAATCAAACAAAACAATTCTAAAACATACATATAACTCCGTCTCGCGGAGGATACGGTTACTCTTAGCATGAATAACAGGCCTTTGAACCCCTAGGTGTCCCTAGTGGACGAGTTATAGTCTCGTGAAGGTTTACAAGAGGTGTACCTACAAAACCTTTACTTCCAAAATCCAGCTACTTGTGACAATTTAATGACACTAAACATTGTTTATTCGATGGCATACAGTCAATGATTACAAGAGGAAGTACCCACTTTCAAATCCAATTCAAAAATTATTAATATAGCTTTATTCAGAAAGTTGAACACAACCACAATACTCAGAATCTAATCAACCACAATCACATGAAAATATTAAGAAGATGGATAAAGAAAGTATATGGTGGTGGATTGTTGACTAAGCTGAACGGTGTTTCCCATATCTGTCTGAAGGTTACTGCCAAAACAAACCTAAAAATCCAATTGGATTAAGTTACTGGTCTGATTCTAATATGAACACATCTGGCGTATACAAGGGAACCAGCGGTCGACAAACTTAATTTTAGATCAATTCACTGGCATATACAAGGGAACCGGTGATCGATTTTATTCAACACAATAATAATATTTTTTTTCTTCTTTTCTCTTTTTTTTCATTTTTTTTTTTTGACATCATGATTGGATCTTGTGGATCCAAGCGCATGTTTCTTGTCAGCAGATTACATGATAGTTCCCTTGGATCCTGCACTCCACGCTTGCTTAGGCGACGGAGACAGGGAGAACACACACATATTGCTTTATCCAAGTGTCATATTTATTCCTTTTGTTCAATTGGTCGGTCTTTTTTTTTTGTTTTTTTTGTAGTAACTCAATCACTCTATTTCATCCTAGCAGTGATAACAATTCGATGTTCGTGCCCCACCAATTCACTTAGAAAAACAATATATAAATATGGAAAAATAAAAATAGAACGTGATATGGTGACGACTCCGAGATATGGTGACAACTAACATGTTATTTATTCTTATATTTTGTTCGTTTTCATATGAATAGACTCTACTAATGGGTTCCTCAACTCCTACAACCACGATGTTTCCATTAGTGTAAGGTACAAGTTTCTAGACTTTCTCATCTTTTTTTTTTTTTTTTTTAATTTTTCTTAACAAGGCTAAAAACTCTATATGCAAAAGACTCCCCCACTCTTAAACTTCACATTGTCCTCAATGTGAAAAACCGAAAATTCTGAATTCTGACGTACCAGTAGATAAAACACAAAAACTGTACAAATTGGTAAGGAATTTGGCAAAATACTATTTCAAGAAAGTTGTTCTCCTACGTCTTTTATACACAGTGTCAAAAGGAAACAGTGTTTCGATAAACGGTCTGACAGTTATGGTCTCTGGACTGAACTACGCGCAGTCTGAAATTTTCTGACGAAAAAGGTATTCATCATCATTTTCTTCTAAAATAGATTATGGACTCAAGGAAATTAAACATGGGGATGCAAATATGATATGAAAAACAAAAGATATAAATACAAACTCAGTGGGTTGCCTCCCATTTAGCGCTTAGTTTAACGTCTTTAGCCCGACTTTCAAGACGAATTCCCCATACACCAATAATCTGAAAAGTTGGGGGTCCACCCATAACACCTGTTTTCAAAACACTAGCTTCGCACACATATTAACACAATAAAATAGAAACAAAGCTATTAACCGATAAAAGTTTCCCCCACACTTATTTTTGTCCACACTTGGAAGTGTATAAAGAATATAGAAGTTAGGGATTACCACGGTTTCTTGTTCCAAAACCTGCATAGTATGAGAATCAAGTATCTCTAATGGAGGAAATCGAGAAACAAAGTCATTCAACAATATTCTCGAAGCACATACATTCAAACCAATAAGAGGTAAAGGAGAAGAAACAATAGGCAAAGGGTTAGACAAACCTTTCACAATCTCTTGTAGCACGGAATCCTCTTCATCCTTGAAAAATTCAAGTGAACTATTCACCTCGTGCATATCATGGTCCTCTATCAAACCTTGCAACCATTCTTCGTCCGTTTCTGCCTTAACCAAAATCTCGGCATCAACATCTTCATTACAATCCTTTGCAAGCTCAATTGGGTCTTCCACAATATTGGTCATATCGGTTTCATTCTCAACACACTCCTCTTCGTGGTAAGGCACATACTCTTTTGCGGATCCAAATTTTATTATAAGAAACTTTTTTAGAACACTCAAAAATGCAGCATCCTCAAGCTCCACCCTTTGAATAGGCTCTTGATCATTATTAAGATCAATGCTTGAGTAATCTACACAAGTGTCATCATAGTCCTTTTCATCTTCATCTTGATCCCAGAATTCCATTGTACACCTTTGGGTAATGTCACCATGAGTTGCTTCAAACGACGTATCTTCACAATCATTGTCAATTTCATAGCTAACATGAGATTCGTTGTCGCTGAATTTAGTGTTGCTAACCTCAAACTCATCCTTTTGAATAGGCGAATGATCATTATTAAGATCAAGAGTTGACGTAGCTACACAATTATCAACGAAAGACCCCAAAGGTTGGCCCTTTTAAACATTAGCATCAATCAAATATTCATCACAAACCACAGGCACATTACAATAGTTATTGTTTTGAAAAAAAAGTTCTTCTTCATACCTTTCTTCTTTGATTTGATCAATACCTCTTTGTAAGTTAGTAATACCTTCACAAAGTTCTTGGAGTTGCTCTTCTGTAGCCTCTTTATATTTTTGAAACTCTTCTTGTAAAAAGTTGGAAAATTTGTCTAGAAAGTCAGAGACTTTTTGTTCACAAGCATAAGAATCCTCCCACCCTTGTGGTTGTTCATACACATACCCTCCATAAGGTTGTTGAGGAAAACCATAAGGATCCATGGAATATTGGTCATAGCCAATGAATTGGTTTTGATTATACCCCTGGAATTGTTGGAAGTTGTCATGTTGTTGAGATTGTTGGAAACCGTATCCATTGTTCCAATATGCTCCATCCATGAGAAATAAGTACCTGAACCACGATTCTCAAAACAAGGTTAAAAAACAGAAAATAAAACAAAACTAAAAAAAAAAACAAGAAAATAAAAAACCAAAAACAAGTGACAACCGCTGCCTCCCCGGCAACGGCGCCAAAATTTGATCGCTGTCGTATGCGTCAAAAATAAATTACACTTTCTCACAACTCAAAATAAATAATATATCAAGTGTAAGAAAGGATCGTTCCCACAGAGAGGATCTAGGTTGTCAAATTGTTTAGGTTTCCTATACAACCAAGGGGGGATTTCTGATTTTTATGTAAAGGAAAATAAACTAAAAGCAAATAATGAAATAAACAAGCAAATCAATAAGATGAAGATATTGGTCAAGGATTAGTTTTCATTCACAAACATGTATTTGAAACAATAACTATAATTGATATTTAATCTCAATTTATTAAAAGTCCTAGGATACCTTGATCGCAAGAATATCCCGCTAATTTCCTCTTGTCATCAACAAACACATTAAAAGATGCGAATGTGAATTCTACCTAGAAAGCAACCTAAAGTGTAAAAGCACAATTAAGTTTAACTCCCTAAGAGCACTAAGTTCTATGAAATAAGACTAATCAATGCAAACGAACGTGTAAAAGCACTAATCCGTATTAACAAATGTTAGGATTCACTTGTGACTACTAGGATGTATCACTACAAGCAATACTCACAATTATGCTACTTGCAATCAGGAATTATTACTTTTGCGTATAATAACCCTAATCTAGCAATAGAGATGGAAACTAATTCAATCGATTCGCGACTCGACTAAACATGCATTCAAATCATATAACAATATTAAAAGTGAATCATAATCAACAAAATATGGAGACAAAACTAATTTATTGAATGAAAACCCATATTTGGAAATCCAACTTATTCCTTAACCAAAAGAAAACTAGGTAAACATAATGGAGTTCATCACAAGAATGAAGAGAAAACCTATCATGTTGTAAACCCTAGAATAAAAAAAACAGTAGAGATCCCCCCTAGAATAGAACCCTAGAGAGCTTATATAGCCTTCTCTTTCCAGGTTAAGAACTGATTTCCAAGTCTCGGCCAAGGCCTGACCACTTCCGCCTAACTCAAGTTCCAGCCCAATACAGGCCCATAATGCAATCCAAATTTACTTAAGCCTGTCAGTCACCTGAAACTAACAAGCCAAATCCAGCCTTCGACAACATCAGGTACACGGCATAGCTCAGCTCCTTCTTCCCTGCAATATCATTCGTGCATTCATCTATTTGCAGTTTCAATCACTGCTCTCTCCCTGGTTCAACAAAAACAACATCTCTTTTGATAACTTTCCTAAACGAGATAATCTCGTTTCTTCTCTCACTCAGACTCAAACTCAGACTCAAACTCAGACCATTCTCGTCTCTCTTCTTTGAACTTACTGTTGGAAAAACGATTAATAAAAATACTTTTTAAAGATTTTAATTTAGTGTTTCTTTTGTGAATGAAAACTTATTAGTCCCACATAGTGGAGTTTCCACTCTTTAGTTGTTTTTAAGAGACTATATAAGATTTTTAGTCCCACATAGGTGAGGAGTTCTTCTTAACTTGAGTTTTTCAATTATATAAACAAATTCACTTCTTTTGTAAAAGCATGGAAAAAAGGGGTTGCTCTATATTCTAGAGGGACCCCTATATGGTAAAGGGGTTGCTCTATATTTTAGAGGGACCCCTACATGGGAAAGGGGTTTCTCTATATTTTAGAGAGACCCCAAAGGGGATTCTCTATATATTAGAGAAACCCCCAAGGGAAATATTTTGTATTGCTTTCTTAAGCATTCGCGATTTTCCTTAATTTTCTTTTCGGAGTTGCCAAGCTCAAGTTGAGCATCTACTACATATGCTAGTAGTAGGTGTATTAGGGTGTTTTATCCTGGAGATATCCGTCCTGTGAGGGCTATAACATCACTCTTGAGTGTATCCGGGTGCTAATGTCTTAAGGACAGCGTGTTAAACACGCGACTCACTCTGTTTTCCAAAGTTTTGCCTTGTTGTTGTTGCGGAGATATGGGGAGCTTGTTCATTTCGTCAAAGCAATCACTTCGGAGCTAAGTATCAATAACTTTTTGCTTATTTGATTTTTCTTTGTTTTTGATTATTGTACCCAACAATCTTAAGACATTAGTTATTTGTAATAATCGAAAATGGTTGGTCTTGTAATCATGGATGTTAATTGTGGAGTGAAAAACAAAAAACGAATTTTTGGTCAGCTGTAGAGTTTCGAATTTATCTCTCAACATAGAAGTAATTTCGATGACCCCTTTTGACACAACGTAGTAGACATCCTGATAGTTACCCGCTTAAAATTTCAGAATTTTTGGAGTTGTAAAAATATTTTTTTGATATTTTACAAAACAGAAAAACGTTTCTGAAAAATTCTGACGAGCAGAAATTTGTTGTTAACTAAATTAATTTTTGTGGGGTAACCATGAGTTTTTTGAAACGCTGATTCCAACGAAGTTTGTATATCTAGATGTTATCTTCAAAACTCATATTTTACTTTCTGATTTGGAATTGTGATTTGTGAATAAAGGTGTCATCTCCGAGGGACATGGCTAATAGCTGCATGTGGTTGGAAACAAATCTTCATAATAAGTAGTAAGTTAATGCTAATTTAGTTGAAAAGGTGAGAACATCAAATGAAAAGATGGCAAAGGTGAAAACATCGATATCACCTAAGCGTGGACTTTGAAACAAATCTTCCAAAGATGGAAAAGGTGAGAACATCGAACGCAACACTAAGCGTGGTCTTCATAATAAAGGTATGTTTCGTAAACCTGAATCTAGCATTACTTTAATTAAGGGTGATTTTTATGTTTGTAAATTCCTAGCCATATGGCAGTAAATTGTAGACAACGTAAAAACCTTAATAAGTAGTAAGTTAATGCTAATTTAGTTGAAACAAACTAGAACGAGTTCAGTGGCATGATGTCGGAAGCTATTTTAATAACCAATGTGAGAGATATTGATGGGTGGACTTTGGAGCCACTAAGCATGTTTGCTGAAACAGAGACCTGTTCACCTCCTATTAGAGGATAGGGGATGTCGAGAAACTCTATATGAGTAACTCATCTGCAACATAGGTTGCATAAAAGGAAAAGGTCGAGCAGAAGCTCATATCTGTAATATTCTCACATTGAATGAAGTTTTCATGTTCCGGGCATATGCAAGAATCTTGTATCTTTTTATGTTGTAGATGGTAAAAGATTGAAGATCTTAAGTGAATTTAGAAAACTTGTTGTAACTAAGGGCAGTGATTTTTTAGGCGACGGTTATAAGACTTAGGGTCTTTATAAGCTTAAAAGAAAATCTGATAAAATGAACATAGTTGATTCTTGTGCTTTCTTTTGTGTGACTTTGACATGTAAATTATAAGTCAATGCATAAACTGGATAACATAGGCTACGTACCCAAATTTAATTTAGATATTGAACACAAAAGTTAAATTCGCGTAGAATCAAAATATGATAGAAAACCTTTTAGCAAAATGTTCATAGAAATTCTAAACCCTTAGAATTAATTCACTCGAACCTAGTTGACATGAATCCGGTTCAAACTAGAGGTGGTAAGAAATGGTTTATTACTTTTATAGACGACTGTACTAGGTATTGTCATATATATTTGCTTAGAGGTAAGGATGATGCCTTAGAACCTTTAAGATGTATAAAATTGAAGTTGAAAACCAAATGAATACTACCATTAAAACCATTAGGTCTGACCGTGGTGGTGAGTATAAAATTCCGAAAGGAGATTTCTGTGTAAAACATGGCATAATACACGAAGTTACCCCTCCTTATTCACCTCAGTCGAGTGGTGTAGCTGAACGTAAGAACCGTACCCTTAAGGAGATGATGAATACCATGTTAATTAGTTCAGGATTACCTTCGAACTTGTGGGAGGAAGCTGTCCTCTCAGCCTGCTATATCCTGAACAAAGTACCTTTTAAAGGATCAGATAAAACTCCATATGAACTGTGGAAAGGTAGACAACCTTATTATGCATACTTCAAAGTGTGGGGGTGTTTGGATAAGGTTTCCATCCCTAAACCTAAAATAGAGGACCCAAAAATATAGCTTCGTCCATAACATTTACCGAAAGCCCACTATGCTAAGAAGCTTCATTTAGTGAAATGGACAAAGTCCGTCTGAAGCAGACTTGGGATCATGCTAGTTTACCTCCGGGAAGTAAGACCATAGGATGTAAATGAGTCTTTAAGAGGAAACGTAAGATAGATGGAACTGTGGAAAAATTATGAGGCTAGGTTGATATCTAAAGGATATAAACTAAAAGTAGGTGTACATTTCCTTGATTCTAATTCGCATGTGACAAAAATTACTTCCGATGAGATGCTAATTGTTATTACTTCCATAAAAAACTTAGAGATACATCAGATTGATGTTAATACAAATTTTATAAAGCCGTGAATTAGATAAAGAAATTTACATAGACCAACCTGAGGACTTTGTAGTGAAAGGTTGTGAAGACAAAGATTGCAAGTTGAACAAATCTTTGTATTGTTTTCAAATAAGCACGTAAACAGTGACATGATAATTTGATCATGTGATAATGAGTAGTGGATTTAAGGTAATGAATATGACAAGTATATTTGCAAGTAACTTGTTAAGGATGCCTATGTGATTGTATGCTTGTATATTGATGATATACTAATACTTGATATAAACGTAGATATAATTAATTCCACTAAAACATACGCTGAGTGATAACGTTGACTTGAAAGACTTAGACCTTATTGATGTAATCATAAGGATGAGGATTAGAAGATAATATAACATTTATAGTCTTAGTCATTCTCATTGTGTTGAATTTGTGCTTATGAGATACAATCAGTCTGATTGTAAGCATGCCTTACTCCGTACGATTCTTCTTGTAGATTCGATAAAAATAAGAGTAATGGAATATCTTAACTTGAATACTCAAGAGTTATAGGATGTCTGATGAATTTAATGAACTGTAAGAGTCCAGACATTGCCTATATTATGAGTAAGTTAAGTATATATACTTGTAGTCCAGAACAAGAGCATTGGGATGCGCTTAATAGAGTATTATGGTACCTAAAATACTTTATTACCTTTTGTTTTATTTATGAAAGGTATCTTGTTGTCCTTGAGGGACTTTGTGATGCAAACTGGATAGTTGACTCAGAGGAGTCTAAGTCTACCAGTGGATATGTTTTCACTCTAGCAAGAGGGTTTGTTTCTGGAAGTTTTTCAGACAAACATATATTGCTCAATTCATTATGGAACTGAGAGTATTGCGTTAGATAAAGCACGAGAGAGGGCCGAGTGCCTAAGATGCTTTCTAGAAGACATTCCTCTCTGGCATAGGCCTGTGCCAGCTATATCTATACATTGTGTTAGCCAAGCTATAATAGTTAAAGCTAAGTAATAACTAATCTCAATCGGCGTTATTTCCATTGATTGGCTAAAGTCCAAGGAGAATTTCGTGCAACCTTTGACGAAAGGTTTGTACAAAGAGATAGTCAAAAATGCATCGAGGGGGTTGGGGCTTAAGCTCATATATTAAACTTACCATGAAGGATACTCAACCTTGCTGACTGGAGATCCCATGATCAAGGTTTCGAATGGGAAACTAATTTTTGGTGGGTAAAGGTAAACACTATCAGAGATTTTCATTCTCTGTCCCTTCCCTATGGTGTAGACGTGATAGTGTGACTGCATGTGGAGGATGACTTTTTAATAAGTCTTAATGAGTTCTATAGTTTCAATTTAAGATTGAAATGGGGTGTAGCAGTAAGCACTCTTGATGGAATTCACCTATCTGAATGGGGAAGTGGGTCGCTTCCTATGAGAATATGAGCTGATTCTCTAGAGCATTCTGAGAAACAGGATAAGTCCAGGGCCAAAACGGACACAACGGCACGAGCTTGGTAGCAACCTTGGAGATATCATGTGTGGTTATTATCGCGGATTACACCAAACTCTAGCAGTTCAAGACATCGCGTTCACTGTCTAGCAAGTAGTTCCGGTAATCTCTCACTAAGCAAAGGTTCAAGACCTCATGGACACCTCTGCCTATAGTGGTATTTCCTGTATTTCGTTTTTATCTATTTTTAATTCATTTTGAGAAAATGAGTTTTATGTTGTTTTTATGGTCTTGGTATTACTAGTTCTTAGGACCTAAGGGTCACTAAGGGTTCACTAGTTCATGATTTTTCACTTTGGTGAAAGAAACCTTTAGTCTCACTTGTGAGAAACTAAAGATGAAAGCTCTCTATACTATTATGATTTATGCAATCCATAGTATGACCCTGGGATCAACACACTACTGTGTGAAGGAGAGGACATTGAAATGGCTAGTATGAATTCAACATGCACGATCTGTCTGTCTGTTCAGTCAGTTCGTGTCGTGAGATTGGGTTGTTGATTTACCAAGATCTATTTGTGTTTTTCACGTTTTATTGAGTTTTCATTCATGTGGGGGATTGTTGGAAAAACGATTAATAAAAATACTTTTTAAAGATTTTAATTTAGTGTTTCTTTTGTGAATGAAAACTTATTATTCCCACATAGTGGAGTTTCCACTCTTTAGTTGTTTTTAAGAGACTATATAAGATTTTTAGTCCCACATAGGGGAGGAGCTCTTCTTAACTTGATTTTGTCAATTATATAAACAAATTCACTTCTTTTGTAAAAGCATGGAAAAAAGGGGTTGCTCTATATTCTAGAGGGACCCCTATATGGTAAAGGGGTTGCTCTATATTTTAGAGGGGCCCCTACATGGGAAAGGGGTTTCTCTATATTTTAGAGAGACCCCAAAGCGGATTCTCTATATATTAGAGAGAGACCCAAGGGAAATATTTTGTATTGCTTTCTTTAGCATTCGCGATTTTCCTTAATGTTTTTTTCGGAGTTGCCAAGCTCAAGTTGAGCATCTACTACATATGCTAGTAGTAGGTGTATTAGGGTGTTTTATCCTGGAGATATCCGTCCTGTGAGGGCTATAGCATCACTCTTGAGTGTAGCCGGGCGCTAATGTCTTAAGGACAGCGTGTTGAACACGCGACTCACTCTGTTTTCCAAAGTTTTGCCTTGTTGTTGTTGCGGAGATATGGGGAGCTTGTTCATTTCGTCAAAGCAATCACTTCCACTATAAAGGACCTAAGTATCAATAACTTTTTGCTTATTTGATTTTTCTTTGTTTTTGATTATTGCACCCAACACTTACTCCATCGGGTTTTATCAACTCGAGCACCACATCAATCTCCACCAGTTCCAGCACTGCCATCATATCCATCACAGGCTCGTGCTCACCATCTCCCCCGTCTCTTGCTTGCAGGACTAGTACAACTCAATTCCTCATTACCGATAATCACCATTAGTCGCTGCTGTCAATAAACTGCAGCGTCAATAATTCATCGTCTTCTACTACAGTTCTCGTGACTCCTCCAAGCCCTGTTAACTTCTCAAACTCGAAACCAAAAACAAAGAACCAAACCAGAACTCCCCTGGTCCGTATTCTTAGCTTCAAATCCTATCTCAACCTATCGAACATGACCCTTGGACCCCTGGTTGCCGGCGTGAATGAGCTTGGCAACAGCAGCTCTCCATCACCTCCTGTGTAAGTTCTGGACATACCCCTTCTTACCATTCATCTCAGTCACAACACACCATGCACGATAACACAACAACACCAGCAAACTTCAGTTCTTCTATTTCTCGTTCTCCCTAGCAGTAACAAGCTTATGTATTATCACTTGAGCTCGACATCAATCTCCCCAGCGCCGACCACAAACTCCCATGATCTTCTCCATCTTATACCATTGATCCATCACCATTACCACAGTTTAAAATCCTGCCATACTGCACGTCGAGCTTTCTCCATATACAACCAGTCTTCATCGATCACCAACTGCCATGCAAACGAATCCTCTCCATCACCAGCCAACAGTCTCGCTGCAAAAGCCAAACTCCGTTATCACTGCCTTCATTTCTCAGCTTCATCTTCGTTAATGGAAGAAACTCAGCTCCATCTTCAACTCATCGTCACTGCCATTAGCTACAACAAACTGCATCAACCCACTTCAAGCCTCAATCCCAGAGCTGAACCTCCCATGCTCGTTCACGCAACTGCCAAGCTCTGTACTATTTAACTCAAAGAACCTTCATCGTTCTCTCGAACAACGCATTACTAATCTGCATACTGCACGAGCATTTCCTGAACTTTTCGGTCCCTGTTAATGGCAGCAGCCATCATCATCCACCAGACTCAACCCCGATGAGAGTGACTTATCAACATCGTCATGATCATCTGCCGACCGTGAACGACAACACCATCATCCATCAAATCTAGAAGAATTGAACGTCATCATCTCTTCATCATCACGACAATCCTCACTGCCATGGTCGTTCACATCACCGACGACCATTTCCTTCATCGTCGAGAATCAACAGCAGCAGCAACTGAACTCACTTCTCCCGTGTCATTGATATTTCATGTGCTGGAAGCAAGCCAAAACCTAACTCAGTTCTCAGCTCGTCTCGTGTCATTAATATTTCATGGCTGCCCTGAGTAGAAACTCGGGTGCCTATAACAGTTCTGTAGGTTCTCCAGTTTTCGACAACTTCGGCTTGCTTCAAATGCCTCCAGATTCTTCATACGACGTCGGATTGACTCCATTCTTTCGCCATTGGCTTCGTCTTTCCGTTGTCTTCAAGATGATGGGATGAAATCCTGGATTTGAGCTAGTCCCACTTCTTTTTGCTCTAATGACTCCATTGCACCTGATAAACTCAAAAGCAATCATAAGATACATAATTTACAAGAAAACTCGCAAAGAAATCATAAACAATAGATAAATATCAAGGCGTTTACCACACCTATCACCGCACCACTGTGCCAATGGAAAACCATGCCAGCCACGTTTACCGCGCCAAGGCATGCCAGCCGTGCTGGCCGCACCATGCGCCAATGGCATGCCAAACTCTTGGCCCCACCATGGCAAGCCAACCGCACCTTTCCTTGGCATGCCAAACCCTTGACCCCATCATGCCAAGCCCAACCGCACCTTGGCATGGTAGGCCCTACCATGCCAAGCCGTCCAAACCCTTGGCCCCACTATGCCAAGCCATCCGCACCATTCTGCCTTGGCACCACTATGCCAAGCCGCCCGCACCATTCCACCTTGGCCCCACTATGCCAAGCCGCCCGCACCATTCTGCCTTGGCCCCACTATCCAAGCCGTTCGCACCATTCTGCCTTGGCCCCACAATGCCAAGCCGTCCAAACCCTTGGCCCCACTATGCCAAGCCGTCCGCGCCATTTTCTTTGGCCCTACCATGCCGGCCTTCCCTATGCGGCTACCAAAACGAAGGCGTGCGACGATCAACGACCACCCTTCAATCCTAGATGCAAATCCTAGCCGTCCAAGGTCGCCAGACAATGCATGGTAACCTTTGGCCCAAAACCCTAGTTTTGGCCACGCCGAACTGCGCCAAGGCATGCCATGCCACATGTGCCAATGACATGCCAACCACCTTGCTGCGCCATACCATGCCGGCCTTCCCTATGCGGCTACCAAAACGAAGACGTGCGACGATCAACGACCACCCTTCAATCCTAGATGAAAATCCTAGCCATCCAAGGTCGCCAGACAATGCATGGTAACCTTTGTCCCAAAACCCTAGTTTTGGCCACACCAAACCGCGCCAAGTCATGCCATGCCACATGTGCCAATGGCATGCCAACCACCTTGTCGTGCCATACCATGCCAGCTTTCCCTATGTGGCTACCAAAACGAAGGCGTGGACGATCAACGACCACCCTTCCATCCTAGATGCAAATCCTAGCCGTCCAAGGTTGCCAAACAACGTACGGTAACCTTTGGACCCAATCTCTAGTTTTGGCCACGCCAAACTGTGCCAAGGCATGCCATGCCACATGTGCCAATGGCATGCCAACCACCTTGTCGCGCCACGCCATACCACCCTTCCCTATGTGGATGCCAAAACGAAGGCCTGCAAAAATCAATGACCACCTTCTCATCTAAGATGTAGATCTTAGCCGTCCAAGGTTACCGGCTAACGCATGGCAACTTTTGGCCCTAGTTTAGTCGCGCCTAAACAAAACCAAAACCCTAACTTTTGGACGCGCCTAAACCAGGCCATACTAAAGCCATACCGAGAATGTTTCATGCCACTGGCTACCAAGCGAAGGGTTGCAATAATCAACGGCTACCATTCCTCTTAAGATGCAAAATCTCGACCGTCGAAGATCACCAAGCCGGAAAGTCTCCCAAGCTCGACTTGCCAAACAACAACAACATGCTACATGTTTTCCATGAAAAAACTCGAGACATCAACGCATGTCACAAACTGGGGGATGCTCATTGGGTATTGGTTTGGCGGTCTACATCGTGCGGCGTACACTACGCCCGTCATAAGAAAGTAACATAAGGATGAGGCGGTTAGTAAATACAGGGAGTAATGGTGAAACGCTTTCTTTTATGGAACATCAATTCCATGCATTACCGGTTACCTCCTCCTCCCATTTACTCACCCGTTTTCCATTTCTTAATGAGACCAGAGTACGTTTCACTTCGACTTGTATAAATAGGCATTACCTATTTCCACCGAACAACAAGTTCAGGTCAGGATCATACAACACTCAGAAAATATTTGCTAGCTTTCCATCTATTAGCTTCCCACTTTCTGATACAAGTCGTGAAACAACTATTCTGGTCTCAATACTCTCTTCGCTTCCCTCCCCAAAACCAACCCTTCTCCTTCACTTTGTGACCGAAGCAAGTCTGGAACGACCATTTCTTGGTCTCTCGAATCTAAAGTACTCCCTTGTAGTACATTGTTTAGGGTTTAAAATCGTTTCTCACCCATACACCTGAAATTACCAAAATCAGCAGAAACCGTTTTCACCCTCAAACATCAAGGTACAGTTATGCTCCTACGTCTCTGATCCCAGCAGGATGCTACGTACTTGATTCCCTTAGCTGATCTCACCCACAACTAAGAGTTGCTACGACCCAAAGTCGAAGATTTTAATAAACAAATCTGTATCACACAGAAAAGTCTACGGTAATAGATAAATTTGTCTCCCACAGAAATACCTACGAGTTTTGTTCCATCTTTTGATAAATCAAGGTGAACAGGAACCAATTGATAACCAAGACTTATATTCCCGAAGAACAGCCCAGAATTACCATTCACCTCACAATAATCTTAATCGACGTGGCGAAAGAAGATATTGTGGAATCACAAACGATGAGACGAAGATGTTTGTGATTACTTTTATATCTTGCCTATCGGAGATATCAATCTCAAGCCAATCATTACGATTGTACTCAATACGATAGAATCAGCAAGATCAGATCACACAACTACAAGAAAGTAGTATCGGTTTGGCTTCACAATCCCAATGAAGTCTTCAAGTCGTTAACCTACAGGGTCTCGGTAGAAAACTAAGGTTAAAGAAGAATCGACTCTATCTTATACAACTAGTATCCACACGAGGTGTGGGATTAGGTTTCCCAGTTGCTAGATTTCTCCCTTATATAGTCTTTCAAATCAGGGTTTGCAGTCAATGTTAGCTTAGTAACAAAGCATGCAATATTCACCGTTAGATGAAACCTGATTAGATTCAAGCTAATATCTTTCCACCGTTAGATCAAAAACTTAGCTTTTTACACACAAATTAAATGCACGTTTTAGGTTTGTGTAACCGTACCCAAACATGTACATTTGTTGGTTCAACATTAGTTAACAAAATGGTTAGCCATATGAGCACTTTCATATCAACCATATTCTTCTTCACCATAACTAGTTCAAATGACTCAAATGAACTAGTTAGAGAGTTGTTCAACTGCTTAGATCTTATAGAAGTATACAAGGCACAATCGAAGCAAAAACGATTTGATTCACTCGAATCGATTCATGAACTTTATAGCCACGGTTTGCAAAATTGCATTCCTTAGTTAATATAAGTATAAGTTCACGAATAATCGTTTTTTAGAATATATCCAACCTAAGTACGCGGACCAGGTATGCAGACTTAAGTACCCGGAATAAGTTTGTAAATAGTTCACAAACTCCAGCAGATTTTCTCGGGAAGAGAACCTCCGACAGTACGCGGACTGGGTTCGCGGACTCTGTTCCGGTTTCCTGAGCAACAAAGTACACAGACTTTGGTTCAAGTATAAGGACTTATACATGTATGTGGTACCACACAATGCTTATATCCAACATTGGTTATATAATCTAAACTCTCATTTCAAACGTTGAATCATTCTTAGAGGACGTTATATAGTTTTTATTCACAAACTATTTTTCGTCAAAGCCATTTTTAAGTGATTGAAACATAACATGACTTTCGTCACTAGGTAAAGATGAACTTGGCCAAAGCGAAAGCTTACCAACACATATTTCGAGAAATAGATAAGCGAGATAAACTCGGCTCGAAATAGCAAATGTGTGTAATCAAAGTCTATGCAAAACGACTTTTGTCTCACGATAGGAGATAGAGTAGATAGACTTTTGAGTGATAGATAAGTTCAAGTCTCCACATACCTTTTAGTCGATGAAGTTCCACCAGTTCCTTGAGTAGTTCTTCGTCTTGTATGATGATCGCCATGGAGTTCTTGAGCTCAACTACACTTTTTATAGTCCGAGATTTACCTATAGTATACTAGTGTTGATGGTGGTTTTTCGAATAGGGATAAATTGTAAAACCTTGTATTTAATGCGCTGACGCCCTGCAAGTGTATAAAGCCATTTAAGAAGTGATGAGTGCAAAAAACCTCTTCACTCATTAAGCAATTCAATATGTACGGAATTCATTCAGAATGGTGCAACAATCCCGAATATTCTATGAATTTTCCTAGTAGCATTATCCACTTAATGCATTGTGTGCCTTGTATTTTCCTACGCTATGTTCCGCAAGAGAACCCTCAATGTTGGCATGACATGACGATTAATGTTCACTCTCAGCAGAGTAGCATGAATCTCCCGAAGTGTCAGTATTGAAGTCTGCATGAAAGTACTCACACATGTTGCCTCATTCTCTGACAAAGAGATCTTCGTATCGACGCGCTTTTAAGAAGCTAGATCGATCGAACTCGTTTAAATTCCTCAAAGGAAAATCCATACTGTCTATATCAGTCTCAAAAAACGAACACGGCCACACAATTTGGTTGCATGATCCAACAAGCGTAGCCTATTCCTAACAGAGCTAGGCAATCACCGTGGTGACCACCAGCGGGCCCACTAGTACCCTAGTCGATCGAGTCCCACTAGGTGAATTCCTAAGCACTACGAACGTCAACCCTTATGGGTATTTGCGCTGTTAAGAAACTAGCTCAAACGAGCTAAGACCGTTAAAAAAGGTCTTTAATACATCATGACCGTCCAACTTAGCCATCCTAGTTGGACGACTAAGATATTCCCTAGAATGATCAAAGAGGCGCCTACATGCACATTGGCTGCCCAACTTTCCCCCTGCTCAATCGACCTGCCCATGGCAAGTTCATAGAGCAGCAAATCGTTTGCCCAAATTAAGGCAAACCCGCTTGTTTCCAAAACCCTAATTAGGGTGCGGCGGTAAGAAACTGTCGCAAATCGATCGTGTCCGTCCAACTTGGCCAGCCTAATTGGACAGCTTAGATCGCATTTCGGATGATCAAGGAGGTGCACATAAGATCACCGTCGGCCCAACATTGTCCCCGTTCGATCGCCTTACCTGTGGGAAGTCAATGAGGCAGCAAATCTCCTGATCGAACTAGGGTGGACGCGGCTTTCCTGAAACCTTAATTTTTATTCGCGGCAGTATGCTACTATCGCAAATCGATCGCGACCACTCGTTTCGCCGGCCAAATCGAGTGGCTTAGATCTGATTTTAGATGACCCAGGAGATGTTAACACGCTCAATGGAAGCTCTTCTTCACATATGGACAATCAGCCTACTCGAATCAGCACACGGCGCTTGGGTTTGATCAGTTAAAACAGGATGGTCGCGCGGCCACCAAACCCTAAATCAACGACAACTAATAGCTATCTCAAAGCCATCTCGTCCGTCCGTCTTCTCCGACTTGGCCGGACGACTTAGATTGAGTATTAAGCGATCTATGGGGCGTGGAAATGATTACCGGCCACCCCCTTCTGCAAGGAATAATCGGCCAAGCTATGCCTTGTCCGTGCGGCTCCGGAACATCGCCCAAAAACGACCCCTCGCGCTGCTTCAACAACAGCCATTAACTGCCGCAAATCGTCTCGACCACTCAACTTGGCCGGCCGATTTGAGCGATCCAGATCTAATTTAGATCGACTGGTAGGATTTTAGAATGGCTACCATCTTCCACTCGCCTACAGGGAGCGATCGACTAAGTAATAACTCATCCCTGGAGCTACCAAACGACCGCTCAAACGTGTCCGGTTACGCTCTTCTTTTAAGACGATCGACTCGCAACTAACTTAGACGAGATTTAAAACAACGATGCTTCATCGACTATTTTGAGATGCTTAAAAGCGATGGTTTACGTGCATCGAGTACATACGATATCTTATATCGTCTTCACAAACAACTTATTTGTTTAACCTAATAGTGTCACGTGCTATTCTTTGCGGCAAGTCCCACGACTTGACCCACTTACTCGAGACATCAAACGTGTCACAAAATGGGGGATGCTCACTGGGGTATTGGTATGGCGATTTACAGCGTACGGCTGTAGATGGTGGATTTTCGACAAGGGCTAAAATCATAAACTCATAATTATACGAAGCTCTGATCCAGCAATCAGACGTGATCGAGACACGGGTCTCTCATCGAATTCTCAACAGAGAGTACTTTCTCTCAGAGTACATGTAGATATGTAGTCTCACGACTGGACAACGGTATATCTCATGAATACTGAATACTTTTAGTGATTATTTCTATATAGTATCACGAGATGGACGGCTCCTAGACAGCTTGCTCTGCTAGTATAGAGCGATAACGTCTTCAGGAACAAACAACGAGTTTACCCTGACTATATAAAGGATATGACTTGCCGACAAGCTCTTATCGCGATAATTAATGCTCCTAGACAGCTTGCTCTTCTAGTATAGAGCCACAAAGTTAATTATTCCTAATTAACATTACTTCTGCCGTGACATTGAGGAAAATAAGACACTGGGGACTGAACATCACGGGTCAAAGGATAGGCCACGTGTCCTTGTACACGTCATGAATTCTCAGCCGTGTGTTATGTTACTTCTCATGAAAATCGACAAGTCATGATGAATTTGGATATATGGACATTGGTCCATGTCATGGATTAGAAGAAATCGACGTTAACAAAATGTTCATCATTCAGAAGAAAAGTCTAATTGAAGTAAAGTCGTTTAAACATTCAAAAGAAAGATATCCACTATGAAGACTAAAAAGGGAATGCTCTAACGTCTAAAGAATATGGAAGTAAAACTACTCGTCGGACTCATCCGAATTGTCAGCTTCATCGTCACTGTCCTTCTCGGAATCATCTTCTTCAGAGTCACTGTCAGGATCATTGGTGAAGTCCGGTGGACGGAAGATAACATCATCATCTGAATCCGAGTTATCTTCTGCTGCAGCTTCAGCTTCAATTTTCTTCATCATCCTCTGATGCTCTCTTTCATATCGATCAGGCTTAATGTAACGCTCGGATGGTTCCCATGTGATCTCTCCTTCAGAAGAATCAGCATCAGAATCAGAAGGCACCCCATCCAAGAATTGACGCTTCTCCTCAACCCTCTGTCTCTTACGCCGGGTGTGATCTTTTTCACGTTGACGGGCATCCTCCTTTTTGTCTTCAGCTCTTTTCTTTTCGAGTTCAGCAAAAGAGACTCTTCGCTCACCCAAGGGAACATTAGGCTTCGCCCCTTCCTGGGTAACCCTAGCCTTTGATTTCGCAACATGAGCGTCGGAATCCTCATCAGAGGAGCCAGAGGAAGAAGAGGAATACCAGTAATCATAATTGCTGTTATTGTTGGTCGACATTTTCTGGAACCGGAAGATCAAAGATTACTACTATGTAAGCAAACCAACATCAGCAAAAATGGTAACTCTTAACTCTTACCTTTTATACTTCCACTAACTATAGTGATAGTAATGCTAGAGTTAACACCTCAAAATCGTTCGTCTCTTCGAAAACTGCAAAAAACGAACAAAACTTTATTTAGTTTCCGAAACTGATTTTTCATGAAATCACGGAAAAAATTTTCATAATGTGAACATTCACACAACTTACCTATGAAGTTCATAACAATACAATATTCTATCATAAATATATTGTCTATCTTTGAAGAATCCTCAAAACCCACGTTTTGATTTTTCGAAAAAACAGCAATTAATGCAACTTGCATACATAAATTTTCAAGGATTTTATCTAACGAAAACAAACTCATGCAAATAAAATATATCATCATATTTTGCACAATATATGTCATGGCTGCATATATATATATATATATATTTTTCCTTCGTATCGTCATTATTTGTCTTTAAAACGAAGGTTTATTTCAAAAAATATTGTGAAAGCTCACATCTCATACATATGATAAAGTTTTTTATTTACATGAAAGCTCATAAGAAAAATTTTATCACTGGACACAAGTTCATCATATGAATTTTCCTTCGAGTCGTCGTAATTTGTCTTTAAAACGAAGGATTATTTCGATTTCGTGAAAATTTACTCCTTTTATGATAAAACCGTGGTACACATGAAAGCTCAAACACTTAGTTTTATCACTGGACCTAGGTACATATACTAAAAAAAATCTCTCCTAAATCAGGGATTATAGTTAGTTTTCAAAACTAACGATTGAATGAACATACGTTTTCAAAAAAACGAGGGTTTTTTCATAAAACTCACACTAATATACACACATGTATATGACTTCATTATGATCAAAGCATGAAAAACTCATGAGGATCATAAACATCAGCAAACGAAAAAAAAATTACCTAACGTGCGGCGTCCGGAATTTGGCCGGACGACGGTCGGACGGCGCCGACGATCGGTGGCGGCTGGCGGCTCCGGCGGAAAAACCCTTCTACCCTGGCGTGAAGGTGATGAAGGTGCTGGTCGTGTGTGAGGAAAATAATTAAAAAAAAAGGGTTAATCCCTTTTATACAATTTTTATTTTCAAAAACCTAATTTTACAAGGATTTCCTTATTGGGCTCGGCCCGCGAATCCTAACCGACCACGGACTCGTCGTCCAAACCAGCGGTTCAACGCCAATTTATGCTCATCAAACGACGCTCCAATCATGACATTGAAACCTTCATCAAGTCGTGGTTTGCTCATGCTCTCTAAATCCAGTAACGTCTCAACTTACGACTAAGTTCAATTACTGTATTATTATTTATGGCCGGAAAATTAATCACCAATTAATGCTGACTGAAGAACACAGCTTTCCTCAGTAAGAAAGGGACTTAATGTAGATGGTGGATTTTCGACAAGGGTTAAAATCATAAACTCATAATTATACGAAGCTCTGATCCAGCAATCAAACGTGACTATCGAGACACGGGTCTCTCATCGAATTCTCAACGAAGAGTACTTTCTCTCAGAGTACATGTAGATATGTAGTCTCACGACTGGACAACGACATATCTCATGAATACTGAATACTTTCAGTGATTATTTATATATAGTATCACGAGATGGACGGCTCCTAGACATCTTGCTCTGCTAGTATAGAGCGATAACGTCTTCAGGAACAAACAACGAGTTTACCCTGACTATATAAAGGATATGACTTACCGACAAGCTCTTATCAGGATAATTAATGCTCCTAGACAGCTTGCTCTGCTAGTATAGATCCAAAAAGTTAATTATTCCTAATTAAGATTAATTCTGCCGTGACATTCATTACTGAATTCCCAGAATAATCTATTATTGTTCCTATTCCATGGTTGAATCCACGACTGGTCCCATGGAATGGCAATAAACAATTGTTCTGATTCTATGATCGAATCCACAACTTGATCTCATAGAATAGGAATAACTATATTATCTCATTACTCCGATTTCATGATCGAATCCACAACTGGTCTCATAAATGGTAATAGATAAATCTTAATTACTCTGATTCTATGGTCGAATCTACGATCCCATGGAATGGTAATGCTCACTTTATTGTTCTGAATTCGTAGTCGAATCCTCAGCTGATCTTATGAATTAATAATAAACATCTTATTGCTCAGTTTTGTGAATTATTCTCCACCGAATTCCATAATTAGTAATAAATAATCAACAACCGGGCATCTGAGCTACCTCTAAGTAAGCCCCGATTCAAATGGTGAAGGTGTATTCAACGACGATACACTAACAGTCACCGCACGAACGAGTATTTTAAAAATACAACGAAACGATAAACCTATGCAAAATAGAGAAGAAAATAATAAATAATTAAAAATATTGACCAGGGTGCTGGGAGCATGGACACACGACCGACCGAACGTGTCGTGGTCAATCCCACGCCAGTTTTATATCTTTAATGCATTTTTATTATTTTCCATGATTTGATGAAAATTTTCTCATTTTATCAAATCTCTTTCTTCTCGAGGAAACTCCTCGGTTTCATGGTACTTTTATAAATCCATAAAAATAATATAAAATTAAGGAAAGGAGTGTGGGGCGTGACCATTGGCCAACCGACCATGCCTTGGTATGAACCGGCCCCACACCCCACGGTTCCTTATTATTTTATTATTATTATTATTATTTCTCTAATTTCATGAAAAACTCCTTGATTTCATGGTATTTTTGCACAAATCATCATATAATAATAAATAAAAATAAAATTATGAAAAACTTGTGGGACCGGGCCACTAGCCGGCCGGCCATGCCCTAGTCGGTCCCACTCGCTCTTTGCTTTATTATTTTATTATTATTTATCCTATTTTTCCTTGAATTCATCAAATTCCTTGATTTTATGGTATTTCTCTCAAATTAGGAAAAATTCCCTCAAATCATCAAAAGTACCTAAAAATATTAAAAAATTATGAAAACTCGTGGGACCGGTCCATAGCCGGCAGGCCATGCCTCCATGGTCCCACACGCCCGTATTTTTTATTTTTTTAATATTTTGCTTCCATGAACTCATGAAAACTCCTTCAATTCATGGAAACTCCCTAAATTCATCAAATTTCTCAAAATTCATGAATTTTTCATAAAATCATCAAAATATTATAAAATTAAGGAAAAGGCACAACGGGACCGTGGTCACGACCGGACGACCATGCCTTGACCACGGCGGTCCCACGCCTCCTCATTCCTTATTTTATATCATTTCATGGTGTTTTCCTCAGTTTCGTCGAAACCCTAATTTTGGCATATTTTCTCGAATGGATGCTCAATTGCACGCCATAAAATATAAAAGTTCTCAGGACTGAGACGCGGACGCCTTGGGGACATGAGAACGCTATCTTGACCGACAAAGATTGGCTCTTTGGCTCACGGAAGCCGGTCCCATCAATTTTCACATTTTTGACCTAATTTGCACAATTGCTCGTATTAGGTCCAAAACTCTTCCAAACACTTTGGATTTTCTTGAAGTGATCGTCAGGCGGTCACGTGACAACCCAGGGCCGGTTTCATGACCCCATGGTCGGTCCCTCGCCTCGTTGTAATTAATTAGGTTTTCTCACCTAAGGCTCAGACGAGTATTTTGAATAAATGATTAAGCCAGCATTTAATCATTCTTTCACCAACAAATCGTCAACTCTTTAGGAGTTCTTCGTATTTTCTCACGTGATCATATGGACACTACATGGTTGATCCACGGTCCCATGTAGTCGCTCCCTCCTTCGTCCCATGGTTAAGCTTCTGACGAACCATGAATTGATCATCAATTGATCAAATTAGGGTTTCTGAATCCAAGGATTATCATTCCAGATTCCAACCTTAATAATTTTACGACGGCCTCATGGTCATTAATTTTATTAATTATGCTCGGTTCTACACCGGTGTTCTAATTAATATTTTTGGTACGCTGCGAATAAGCCATTAGATGAGCAACACATGCTCAGACAATCAAATATTCAACAATTCGTCACATGAGCAACACTTGCTCAGATGATAAATATTTGCTCAACCCAAGGAATATTGGTTCAACAATCAATATTCAACGATCCATCTAATGAGCAATACTTGCTCACTTCATCGTAAGAACTATACCTCTGTCTTATGACATGTTCAATTCATGAGTTTCAGAACATCATGTTCAACTCAGCAACTACATGGACTCATCGTCCCATCAAACCACGAAGTCATCAATTGACTAACAAACCACGAAACGTCAATCGTGTCACTTGGGGGGATATCACTTAGGGTTTTGTTCTGGCGGTCTACGGCACGTGTGTTCAAACACACGATAGAATGTGAGCAAGTCGTGCAATCAGTTGAAGGAATTCACGAGGTAGTGGGTGGAAAATCGACCAAGTCTCCACACGTTGAGCAACTGGTTTCAAACACGATCTCAACTTCCACACTCCTTGATTCCATCAATTGTCACACTTCATGGAATCATAGTGTCAAAAATTCCAGCAATATAAATAAGTCTCTGAATCATGATTGAATCATCGGCATCATCAGTATCATCAATCTCACGTCAAACTGACAACACGAGATCATCAACTCATCAATTGAGCAACTACTCTCAATTGAGCAATTTCAATCACTCAGAGCTTATCATATTCAGAATTCACACACCCACAATCTTTGATTACCATTGATTCCACACGTTTCTCATCTTCCCTCCTACAGATAAACCCATCCTCTCTTGTGACCGAATTTATTCTGGAACGGTCATTGTCTTGATTTAGGACGGAGTACTACAAATTGATCTCTCGAATCTAAAGCACCCCCTTTGCAGCGGTGCATCTGTGTGAGGTTTAACATTTCGCTCGGTTCGAGGTGTCTCCTCCGTACGGTCGTCTCCTCAATTCCTTAAAACCAGCAAATCGTTTTTCCCCATCTACAACGGCGTGCAATGCGCCCATCACGAGAAAGTGTTAGGAAAATTCGGACGGCCAGCAGTAATGAGAGTAGTGGGTGAAAGAGTGACCGATTTTCCCTCATAGTGGAAACATAGAGATCACCACTACCTACACAACCCCATTACTCCATTACTAAATCTCCTCCACTTCCTACTAGATCATAGGTTTGCGCTCAATGACTTGTATAAATAGGCCTTCAACCTATTTCAACAAAAGACACTAACAACGCAAGTGTTAACACAAGTATTCAGAAACCTTCAAGAGATGATAGCTTCCATTCTGCAAGCCAATTTAACATTCTGATATAAGTCATAAACAACCACACTTTCATAATTCAACATTCTGATTTCAAACACCTTCTTCGCTTCCCTCCCAAAGATCAACCCTTCTCCTTCACTTTGTGACCGAATTGAATCTGGAACGGCCATTTCTTGGTTTAGGTCAGAGTCTTACAGATTGATCTCTCGAATCTAAAGTACTCCCGTGCAATGCATTGTTTAGGGTTTTTAATTCGTTTCTCATCAACACACCCAAAATTACCAAAAAAAGCAGAACCAATTTTTACCCTCAAACAACTAGAAATCAAGACTTATAGTTTTGATCACTAACATTGACAAACATGCTTGAGATAGCAAACCATGCGAGTTCGACCGAGCAGTGCTCTAACATCAAGAATATAAGATAAACTTGGTCGAAGCGAAAGCTTGCCAACACATATTCCGAGAAATATGTAAGCGAGTTACAATCATCTTGAAATCCCAAATATGTATAATAGAAAACTATATCGTAACACGACTTATGTCTCAATATAGGGGATAGAGTAGAAATAGAATTTCCAAGTGTTAGGTGAGTTTCAGTCTCCATATACCTTTTGTCGATGAAGTTCCACAAGCTCTCCTTAGTAGTTCTTCGTCTTCAAATGATGAACGCCGTGAAGTCTAAGGCTCAACTACACAATCCATGTCCTAGTCCGAGACATCTCTAAGTAGACTAGAAGTCAAGACTTATAGTTTTGATCACTAACATTGACAAACATGCTTGAGATAGCAACGCATGCGAGTTCGACCGAGCACTGCTCTAACACTCTGTAACTTATAGTGGGGTAGAGGTGGGGGGAGATTTTCGGCAGCAACCTCCTCTACCACAAGTTCCTCAGCGACCTCATGTATCTCTGTATCCTCGGCAGCCTCAGGAGGTGGAGAAGGCGTAGCATCAGGATGATCCATGCGCGGAGGTGGATCAGCAGCAGATCTAGGCCTAGAATCTTTGCGCAGGTTTCTTCAGAAGCCTCATAATCACTAACACCAGCAGAAAATGCAGTTCATCAAAAATGGCAGGAGAAAATTGCAGTTGACCCAAAACTCGATTGGGGCAACAGTAAACGGACTTTGGGAATGGGTTTAATATAACCAACCAAAGGGAAGCATACAAGGAGTCATCAATAGAATCCTAAGAGAGCGATAAAGAACAATTGATCATCATGATCAAACTCAAAGACGTGAACAATCATGGTGAAAATCATGGAAAAAACATGAATGAAGCAAGACCCATTTTCTCAAACGAAATGGAGAAGGTGACAAAAGTTACAATCCATACATGCAATCATTCAAACGTGAAAAGCCAAACCGAAAGCATGGAGTATCTAAAACAACGACGCAGAAGAGCAAGAGAGAATTGAAGTTCACTAACATATGTGTGGAGATCGAATGCCGACAAATGAAAGATTTTGAGAGTCCACGGAGAAGGCCAACAGTTGGAAATGGAGAAGAATAAATCTTTGTGAAAGATACAGAGATGGAGAGCGACAGTGAGAGAAGAAGAAGGAATTTAATGAAAATCCTTCCTTAAAGTTCTTCTTATATGCGGCTGGAGAATCCAAAAATATAGTTGTCCCGAAATTCAAGGGGAAGTTATCGCATAAAAGGACACATGGGGACCACCCAATCCGTGCGTGCAAAATTGGCGACATTATGAAAGGTTTTATTCCAATCCTACCGATTGGTAGAATATGAAAGAAAAGGGGAAAACTGTGAATACCAATATTCTCTTGGACGCGTGTCACGTTTCTGGCGGTCGCGTGCAAGTTAACAAAGTAGCCCTGGCGATACAAAAGTATCTGAGAAGCAGTAGATCCCTTCCTGATATGCTTTATCCCATCTCGAGGAAGCATACCTCGATGGCTTAGATGATTAAGTAGACTCTACTATAGGGAGGTGGCAGCTGTCGAAAGGACAAAGACATCTGACATATCTAACCAACATTCAATGCGGCGAGACCTTATCTACACGCTTGGTCAAAGCGCGTGGAATAAAGTGAGATGACATTGTCTGACTGGCGAAGGCTCGCGGTAAGCGAAGGTACAACCTGTACTAAGGCTGGGTAAGTTATCGAGGGAACGTGGGCAAGCTGAGGTGGCAGAGCTCGACTGGAGAGAGCGTGCGGCCAACGAAGGTACCATTTGTATGTAAGATACATCAGGATACGATGGACCCAAAGACAACAAAGATGTTTCTGGAGCATAAAGGGCTATAAATACCAAGCTTCACCAACAAATAAGGGCATTCAATACAAGGAGGAAGATCTAGTCTTAAGCTTATACCTCTTTAATGTTTAGAACTTAAGTATTTACTATAGCTTGAGTTCTCTCTATTACTTTGGGAAGCATTTAAGATCTTTGTAACAACCACCACTTAATACAAACAATAACTCATTACCCCGTGGACGTTGACGAAAGTCGAACCACGTAATCTTTTGTGTCTCTTGATAACTTAGTAGCATTTTATATTTGAGAGATTTATTGAAGAACAGTTTATTATTATTTGATCAGTAAAGAAACTGTTACAACAGACTATCTTTTAATACAATAGTAAAGCTGATAAAATAAAGGAAACTGTTAAAGACAGCCTGTAATGATCAGACAGACGCATGTGTGAAAAACACACTTACATTACTCATTCTCACAGTCCCCCTCAAGCTTATACTGTTGAAAACATAAAAGCTTGATAACAAGAGAAAGAAACATAGGATGAGTGAGACCCTTTGTAAAAACATCATCCACTTGTTCTGCAGAAGCAATATAAGCAATCTTGAGAAATCCAAAACTGACTAACTCCCTTATAAAGTGATAATCCACCTCCACATGCTTTGTTCTAGCATGAAAGACAGGATTGCAAGCTAAGCTATTAGCTTATGTATTATCACAGTAGAACATACAAGGATGATGAATTGCAGTACCAAGTTCATGAAGCAAGAAAGAGATCCAAACAACTTCAGCAGCAACAACAACCATGGATTTGTATTCTACTTCAGCTGATGATCTAGAGATTGTAGGTTGTTTCTTGGAAGACCAAGAAATAATAGAAGAACCCAAAAATGTACAAAACCCTGAAGTTGACCTCCTGGTATCAGGACACCCTGCCCAATCTGAATCAACATAGGCAGTTATGGAAGAAATATCTCATGCACTAAGAGTAATTCCTGAACCTATAGTGCCCTTTAAGTATCTGAATATCCTCTTAACAAGCAATAGATGTTCAGATGTGGTTGCATGCATGAATTGAGATACATATGTAACTGCAAAACAAATATTTGGTGTAGTCATAGTCAGATATTGCAATCCTCCCACCACACTTCTATAACCAGTCACATCAGTAAGAGGAACTCCTGTAGATAATGAAAGTCTTGGACCATGAAGAACTGGAGTTTTAGGTGGTTTACAATGAAGCATATCAATTGTGTATTTATTTTGAGTAAGAAGTAATTTCTGTGAATCATCCAGAAAAGTAGCTTCAATACCTATGGAGTAGTGAAGATTGCCTAAATCCTTCATTGGGTATACCTTTTGAAGAAACTCAATGATTGTAGAACTCAACTGACTTGAAGAAGCAACCAGGATAATATCATCCGCATAAAGTAATAGAATTTCCATAGAGTCATCATGTTAATATACAAACATGGAGTGATCACAAGATGATCTAAAAAATCCAAATTCAAACAAATTCCCACAAAACCTCTCAAACCAAGCCCTTGGTGCTTGTTTAAGACCATATAGACTTCTATTCAATTTACACACATAATCTGGTTTGGTAGGATGAATGAAGCCTTTAGGATGTTCCATATAAACATCTTCAGTGAGAAAACCCGTGCAAAAATGCATTACTCACATCCAATTGTCTCACAGTCCAACCTCTGGATAAGGCAAGAGTTAAAACAATTCTTATTATTGGAGCTTTTACCACAGGATTAAATGTCTCAAAATAATCAATTCCATCTTTCTGATCATTACCTTTGGCTACCAACCTAGCTTTGAATCTTTCCATTGTACCATCAGGTTTCAACTTGATCTTATAAACCCATTTACATCCTAAGACATTATAGGTCGGATCTGGTTTGACTAAAGTCCAAGTGTCAGCTTCTTGTAAAGCAGTATGTTCATTGTTCATTGCTTGTACAAAGTCTGGATTTTTAACTGCAGTTCTATATGTCTTAGGTTCTGTGACAGAAGTTACGTAAGCAGTAAAGGCTAGATGTAGAGGATACCTAGAAGTGGAGTAAGACATAAAATCATGATCCAAAGGCTTTGGCTTGAACACTCCAGTTTTTGACCTTGTTGTTACTGGTTGCAGCACATCAGAAATAAAAGTAGAAGTATTTGTAGAAGTATCTTCAATACACACTGACTGATCTTGATAAATATTATCAGAATTAGATAAATCTAAAGAAGAAGTAATATCTTGTAGAGACTCATGTGTTGTAACAGAATTACTTGAAGTTGTCTTGAAGGGAAAATTATTTTCATCAAAATTCACATGAACTGAGATATAAGTCTTATTGGTAGATAAATCATAACACTTATAACCTTTGGGAAGTGGGCTATATCCCATAAAAACACATTGAATAGACTTGGGGCTCAACTTGTCTTTCCTATAAGGTTCTAAATTTGGAAAACAAATGCAACCAAACACCCTTAGAAATGAATAATCTGGTAGTGAATTAAACAATACTTCATAAGGTGATTTTAAATGTAGAACCTTTGTGGGAAGCCTATTGATGATATAAGTGGCAGTAAGGAATGAATCATACCAGAAAGACTTAGGTAGATTTGCTTGAAAAGCCATTGTATTTCCCATCTCTGTGATATGCCTGTGTTTACGTTCAGCTAACCCATTTTGTTGATGAAGATGTGGACAAGATACTCTGTATACAATGCCATTATCATCTAGAAAAGACTTGAACTGACCTTTGACTAGTTCAAGAGCATTGTCACACTGAAAGAACTTGATATAAGTATTCAAAACATTCTCAGAACTATTCTTAAAGTGTTGAAAACAAGAAAGACTCTCTGATCTACTCTTCATAGGATATATCCAATGATACCTGGAGTAGTCATCAATGAATATAATATAGTACTTGAACCCAAGAGTACTAGCAACTGGAGCTGGTCCCCATATATCTGAATGAACCAAACTCAATGGTGAATAGTAACTCTCTTAGATAAAGTAAAAGGTAGCTTATGATTCTTCCCTATCTGACAAGCTTCGCATAAACAGGAAGAAATAGTAGCTCCTAACTGGATAGAAGAAGTAGAAGCAACCTTATCTAGTACCAAATCAGAAGTATGACCCAATCTTTGACGCCATTGAGTTTTATCACCATTCTTAGTAGAAGCAGCAAAAGCAAAAGCAAAAGCAGTCAACCCTTGCATTGGATACAGATCATCTTGTATTTGTCCCTCAGCAGGAACTTTCCTTGTATGTGCACATTTAATTTCATATCCCCACTCAAAGAATTCAACAGACACCTTATTATCCTTTGTAAATTTAACAATGGACAAAAAATTTTGTTTAATAGTGGGAACATAAAGCACATCATCTAAATGAAATTGACTAGTATTTGTATCAAGAATAATATTACCAGTCTTCTCAATGGGTAACATAGTACCATCTCCAACCATCACCTTATTATACCCATCATAATTTTGAGAATCAACAAACAACTGTTTATCCTTAGTCATATGACTAGTTGCAGCAGAATTAGGTAACCAAACAGATGCCACATTTATATCAGAAGTAGAAGTAACTGAGTGTGCTTGAATGGATGCAAAGGCTTGTTGGAGTGAATGGGAAGCACCAACATTATTTGAAGGATCTGAGTTATTAGATGTACTTGAGTTACTAGATTTTTTGTTTGGTATATACCTGAAGTGACACCTATTTGCAGTATGACCTAGCTTCTTGCAGATTTGACACACAACCTGACTAAAATCAGTGGTGAAAAAGCGGGGGTCTAACAATACCACCCAATATTTCGCTTAACAATCTGTATGGACTAACTTCTAAATACTTTCTAGAGAATCAACTAGACAGTCAGACTCAATCTAGGTAAAAGTATCTCAAGGAGTTAATATTTGTTTTGATTTACTCAAGCTAATAGAAATCAGCGAGTTCTAATCAAACACAAGGAATAACTTGGACGGTACCAAAGACCAATGTCCAAGGATCAATCAATGACAATCAAACAACCAAAGGTTGGATTATACCAATTGTTGATCTACACACACAACCTGTATTATTTCAATTATAAAGATAAACAATATAATGCGGAAACTGAAATAACACAGACACCAGAAATTTTCTTAACGAGGAAACCGCAAATGCAGAAAAACCTCGGGACCTAGTCCAGATTGAATACACACTGCATTAAGCCGCTACAGACACTAGCCTACTCCAAGATAACTTCGGACTGGACTATAATTGAACCCCAATCAGTCTCCCACTGATCCAAGGTACAATTGTACTCCCTACGCCTCTGATCCCAGCAGGATACTGCGCACTTGATTCCCTTAGATGATCTCACCCACAACTAAGAGTTGCTACGACCCAAAATCGCAGGCTTTAACAATAAACAAATTTGTCTCACACAGACAAGTCTATCAAAGGATCAATCTGTCTCCCACAGAAAAACCCTAAAGTATTTGTTCCGTATTTTGATAATAATCAAAGTGAACAGGAACCAATTGATAATCCGGTCTTATATTCCCGAAGAACATCCTAGATTAATCAATCACCTCACAACAATCTTAATCGTATGGTAGTGAAACAAGATGTCGTGGAATCACAAACAATGAGACGAAAGTGTTTGTGATTACATTTTATATCTTGCCTATGGGAGAAATCAAACAATCTCTAGCCAATCAATATGATTGTACTATTACGATAGAAGATGCATGATCAGATCACACAACTATGATAAAAGTAGTATCGGTCTGGCTTCACAATCCCAATGAATTCTTCAAGTCGTTAACCTGGTTTTAGAAGAAGAAAACCAAAGGTTAAAGGAGAACCGACTCTAGCACGCAAACTAGTAGCAAACATAAGGTGTGGTGATTAGTTTTGCAGAGTTGCTAGATGTCCCCTTATATAGTCATTCAAATCAGGATTTTGCGTTAGTTACAAAGCAATCAATATCCACTGTTAGATAAAAACCTGATTTAGATTCAAGCTAATATTTCTCAACCGTTAGATCGAAAACTTAGCTTGTCATACACAAATGACTGTACGCTTCTAGGTTTGTTAACCGCACCCAAACGTGTACATTGTTGGTTCAACAATAGTCTAACCAAAATGGTTAACCATCAGAGCATTTCATACCAACCATGCTCTTCTTCACCATAACTAGTTCAAACGACTCAAATGAACTAGTTAAGAGAGTTTTTCAATTGCAAGGAAATCTTATGTAACTACACAAGACACAATTGAAGCAAAGATGATTTGATTCACAAGAATCGGTTCATGAACTTTAATAGCCACGGTTTGCAAAAGCATTCCTTAGTCTTTTAAGATTAAGTTCAGAGATCATCTTTAGATATATAACCTTCTGAAGTTCGCAGACTAGGTTCGCGGACTTAAGACACCGGACAAAGTTTACAAACTCAAGCAGAAATTCTCGGGTTTGAGAACTTCGCTGGTTCGCGGACTGGGTTCGCGGACTTGGCTCACGCAAGTAGTTTGTCAACTCAAGCATAAATTCTCGGGTTTGAGAATTTCGATAGTTCGCAGACTGAGTTCGCGGACTTGGCACTTGCCATACTTCCGGTTCTCTTGATCAACAAAGTTCGAGAACTTCGGTTCAAGGAATACATTGGTTATGTAATCTAAAATCTCATTCCAATCACTGAAACATTCTTAGAGGACGTTATATAGTTGTTTCACCATTTCTCATCAAAGTAATTTTCAAAGTGATCGAAACATTCATGACTTTCGTCACTAGGTAAAGATAAACTTGGTCGAAGCGAAAATCTTACCAACACATATTTCGAGATATAGATAAGCGAGGTATACTCGGCTCGAAATACCAAATGTGTATAATCTAATCTATATATATAGCATACGACTTTTGTCTCAAAGAGTAGGAGATAGAATAGATAGACTTTTGAGTGACAGATAAGTTCAAGTCTCCACATACCTTTTTGTCGAGAAGTTCCACCGGTTCCTTGAGTAGTCCTTCTACTTGTATGATGAATCGCCATGAAGTCCTTGAGCTCAACTACAATTACTATCCTAGTCCGAAACTTAGCTATAAGAGACTAGAAATCAAGACTTATAGTTTTGATCATTAACATTGACAAACATGCTTGAGATAGCAACGCATGCGAGTTTGACCGACCAGTGCTCTAACAAGTGGTTTGAGACTTATTCTTAGGTTGAGAATTTGATTTTGAAGTAGATGGTTGTGATGCATGCTTGGTGTAAAAAGCTGTGTTATGTTCTAAAACAGATGCTTGTTCAAGTTCTTCAGCCTTAAGCCACTGCTCATGATGGAGCAATCTAGAAATAACATCACTTAAAGAAAATTTTGTTTCTCTATTTTGAGCAGAAATAACAAATTGTCGATAATCTTTGCCAAGATCCATGAGTGCATACATGACAATATCAGTTTCATCTACTCTATCACCAATAGCTTGTAAAGAATCAGTAATAGTTTTTAACTCATCAAAGTAAGAAGTAATGGATTTGTTACCTCTTTTGATTGAATGAAGCTAACTTCTCAGAAGTGATCTTTTAGCAGAAAATTGCTGAATGAACTTTCTTTCTAAGTAAACCTAAATTTCTCTTGATGTAGTAAATCCAATAACACATCTGGAGATAGAATCATCAAACATTCCATTGAGACAAGATATGAAAAATCGATTCATCTTACGTCAATGAACAAACAAAGGATTTGGAACTTGTTCACCATCAAGTTCAACAGACGCCATTGGACAAACAAAAGATTCATCAATAAATTCCTCAAGATCTATAATAATCAAAATAAACTCAAACTGATTTTTCCAAATCAGATAATTTGATCCATCTTCTTCGAGTTTTACTGAAACAAAAATAATAATGTTCTGGAACCGCAAAGCAGAAGATGTAGACATAGCTGAAAGTGATAGATGAGATTCAGATTTCAAGATATAAAGAAGTAAATCAAGAAATAAAAGAATATGAAAAGAAGCTGTATAAATTTTGAGCGATTTGATAGCAATTTGGTAGAGATTTTAAGAAGTAGTAGCTGCAGCGGAAATTTTGTAGTGATTTTAAGCAATTGTAGGATCGAAGAAGAAGTAGAAGAATCAAGATCTTCTTTAAAAAACTGATACCATGAAAGATTTATTGAAGAACAGTTTATTATTATTTGATCGGTAAAGAAACTGTTACAACAGACTGTCTTTTAATACAATAGTATAGATGCTAAAATAAAGGAAACAAACAGAATAAAGGTAACTGTTAAAGACAGCTTGTAATGATCAGACAGACACATGTGTGAACAACACACTTACATTACTCATTCTCACAACATTACCTCAGTTTTGTTCGTTATTACTATTTTTCTCTTGAGTACCTTTTATTACTTAACCATATCAGTTCAACTGAGATATCACTATTACTTAGTATTGGATTCTCTGAGTTGCTCATATTACGTAAACTATGGGAAAAATAGTAGTCACATGTTGTCCGTAGATTCATGAGTATGATTAGTAGAAGAAACACCAAGAAAATCTTCAAGTTTCGGATCAAAGTCATACATAGATAGATTAGATGACCCATCATTCTCATTTTCATCTTTAGGAAAAGAAGTTGCAATCATTGTTTGAAAGAACCGTTGTTTTTGTTGTTGATGATGATCTCATACTACTGATGGTGATGATGATGCTTATTCATGATACTGTTAGATAGAGAAAACCCTAGCCAGTTCTGATGAGAAGTATCCATTGGAGATGTTACTTACTGATGATGAAGAAGAAAATAACGGAACCCACTATGGGAAAATGAGAAAAACCCAACGAATTTATTTTGGAAGCCAAACAGGGAATAATCCCCATCCACTGGAAATTTTTTGCTACACGGGGGACAGTCTCCCACGTATGTCAAATTTTTTTTCTAGACAGGTGGTTGTTCCCCGTGTAGCTTTTTTTCTTCAAGATGGGGAACAACCCCCTCTAGTATTGTTACACTACCAACCTCTCGTTCAACTGAACGAGTGTGTGAACGAGTTGGGGGTGAAAATGGGGTAAAAATGACCCTTAATAGCTTCTAATTAGAACAAATTGGTAGTGCCATTTTCATTTCGAAGGAGTGACATTATTCATAGCCCTTGCTCTTAGTACGATTACCCCGTATTCCATTAAACCATAAATTGTGTGATGTGAACTGCAAATGAACGCCATGTCAACCGACTCAGCTCGAACTGAAAGCCATCGCCAGAACGTCTAAAAAAAAATGGAAGGATGATCCAGTTCTTAATCTCCTACTACTGGTCAAAGAGAGAGTTATCAAAAAAAAAATAAAAAATAAAAATAAAACTTAAACAAGGTTACAAGCTTCAGACTTCATAGTTGAAACTTGAAACCCTGTGGCCTCAAGACTAGAATCTATAATGTGTGTGGTGGTGGGCAATGAGCATAGGGTCCCCTCGTTGGGGTACACCAAAAGTTATTGTAATTTCCTATACATTTCAGTCTCAGTTCCCTAAAATAAGAACCCTTTTTAATTTTAAACTACTATTTCCTAAATGAGATCTAACCATTAACAAGTGCCCCCCATACCCATTTTACAGTCACAAGTTCCATCCCGAGAAAACAGAAGGAAGAAGGAATCGCCAAAAGAAAAAAGCATTCAAACCCACTTTTATTGTCTTTCCTCGGGCTTTATATCTCTCATTCCTTACAAAAATCACTTCTCGAAAGTTAAAGAAGAAGAAGAAGAAACATGCAATCCTTTTTAAGCCTCCATTGCAGCTATGGCCTTCCACTGTGCACATCAGGGATCAAAAATCCTCTTGCTCTCTCTAAAGAGTAATGATCTTATTTTCTGTTCATATTTCCAGATTTCGATTCAATCTCTCTCTTAGTTAGTTTTTTTTTTTTTACTTTTCGGTGTTATATATGTGTGCAGGATAGCAGATCATGAACGAAGAAGAAAAGCATTGAAGAAGAAGATCAGGAGGCAAAGATCATCGCTAGAGAGTGAAAGTAATTTCGTTGCAGATCTCAGCATGAGTAGGAGTAGGATTAGAGTGGAGATGATAGATGAAAGCAAAAATGAAGATCTGATTGAAGATCTGAATGATTTAATTTCTAAATGTATTATTGGTCATGCAGCAAAAGCTGCTTAAAGATTACTGACTTTTAATTTATACTTGACCAATCTTCTGTATTACTCATTTGAACTTGATTTATGGATGGATCTTGGAGGTTTTATTGTTGTATTACAGTGATCATCTTTGAAATGGAAATGGTACCATTGATAATTGTATTACAGTAACTGTAACTACGTTGGAGAACAATTACTAAGAAGATTCCA
Organism: Papaver somniferum; assembly: GCF_003573695.1. Taxonomy (NCBI): domain Eukaryota; kingdom Viridiplantae; phylum Streptophyta; class Magnoliopsida; order Ranunculales; family Papaveraceae; genus Papaver; species Papaver somniferum. Next base: position 46,435,739 of record NC_039366.1, read on the forward strand.
AGTTAAACTTAAAGCGAGTATTTTATGATCCACTGTAGATGAAAACAACCCATCAAAAATCAATGCTATTCATAAACTATCATTAAATTTCTTTTACTTTGTTTTTCTTTTTACTGTACACGAATGACATTACAACAAAGAAGTGCCCGGAATCAGAAATAGAACACATCTTTGTTTATTGGGGAAAAAACAAAGTAAAATGGCTGCTTTTCTGTGTTCACTCACTCTTCTAGTTACTTGTTGAAAAATTTCACATCCTTTGTAATTCTTTGAAAATATAGTATTACTTTTAGTGTCCAAGCCTAGGTATAGTGGACTGGTCTACGGTTACGTCCTAATTACAGTACGTTCTCTGGCAAAAGATGAAGTATCAAATTTATAGGTTTTGCATCGAAAACTCTGCAAGTGCCACAACAAACATGGGTCGGATCTGGGATAATCAATCCAGACCTTTGACCATTTCCATCTTCACCCCACTATCAATTCTCATTCTCCTCTTCACCACTAAGATTGTGACACGTCATGTCCCAAATCTGGACCAGTCCCGGCTGTAGCAAGGTCCATTTTGCACACACACAGTCACACGCACTTCCAAATCACTGAACAATATCATATTATGGTTTTGTAGCCTATTTCATCCCATATCATGTAGTTTGGTACAAAGGTACTTGCCTGATAGATAGCAAACTGCTGAATTTTGGGGAGGAGTTACAGCGTGAAACCTCACCTTTGCAAATGCGTTTTCAGCCATACCGGTTAAATGGACTCAAATCATCTAGTTTGTATGAAGTGAAGATATCATATTCAACTTCTGTATGGGCAGAAAATCATACTACCATGTGGGAGCATTCTAGAGCGCAAATACATGAGGGCCAAATTCTGGATATCCACTAGAGTAACGCATTTTCCGCTTTCTAGATATCTACTCATTTCATAAGATCAGAGCACGTGTAAAGTGTTAGAGCATAGATCGGTCAACCTCGCATGCGTTGCTATCTCAAGCATGTTTGTCAATGTTAGTGATCAAAACTATAAGTCTTGATTTCTAGCCTATATAGCTAAGTCTCGGATTAGGATAGAAAAGTGTAGTTGAGCTCAAGGACTTCATGGCGATTCATCATACAACGACGAAGATCTATACAAGGAACCGTGGAACTTCATCAACAAAAAGGTATGTGGAGAATTGAACTTATCTATCACTCAAAAGTCTATCTCTTCTATCTCCTACTTCTTATGAGACAAAAGTCGTATGCTATATAAACTAGATCATACACATTTGACATTTCGAGCTGAGCATTCATTGCTTATCTTTTATCTCGAAATCGTGTGTTGGTAAAGCGTTTCGCTTTGATCAGGTTTATCTTCATCTAGTGACGAAAGTCATGAAAAGTTTCAATCACTTTGAGAATTGCTCTGACATGAATCGGTCTGTGAATAACGGCTGAGAATGTCTCAATGATTGAAATGAGAGTTTAGATTACATAACCATGTATTCCTTGAAACGAAGTTTTTGAACTTTGTTGATCAAGAGAAATCGGGAGGATTGTGGAATTGGCTTGCCAAGTCCGCGAACTGTCAGAAGTTCTCGACCGAGAATTTTTGCTGGGATTTTCCAAAACTCGTTTGTGTGCTAAGTCCGCGAACTGGCGGAAGTTCTCTTTCCGAGAATTTCTGCTGAGTTTGGAAAACTCAACCAATTACCTTAAGTCCGCGAACTTGTCTGTGAACTTAAGAGGTTATGATCTAAAGATGTGCTCTGAACACGAGACATTAAATTACTAAGGAATGCTTTATGCAAACCGTGGCTATAATGTTCATGAGCCGATTCAATCGAATCGAATCGAATCATCTTTGTTTCAATTGTGTCTTGTGTAGTTACATAAGATCTCATAGCAATTGAACAACTCTTTAAATAGTTCATTCGAGTCAATTGAACTAGTTATGGTGAAGAAGAACAAAGTTAATATGAAATCCTCATATGGTTAACCTTTTGGGTTACTATGTTGAACCAACATACACGTACACGTTTGGGCATGGTTTTCACGAACCCGGTAAACGTCTACCCAAGTGTGTGTGACAAGCTAAGTTTTCGATCTAACGGTTGAGGAATATTAGCTTGAATCTAAATCAGGTTTTCATCTAACGGTGAATAAGGATTGCTTTGTAACTAAGGCAAAACCCTGATTTGAAGGCTATATAAAGGAGACATCTAGCATTGTGAAAAACTAATCCCCGCACGTCTGTGTGCTACTAGTGCGCCCGCTAGAGTCGATCTCCATTAACCTTTGATTTTCTTCTCTAAAATCAGGTTAACGACTTAAAGACTTCATTGGGATTGTGAAGCCAGACCGATACTACTTTATCGTAGTTGTGTGATCTGATCTTGCATCTTCTATCGTACGAGTGCAATCGATTGATTGACTTGAGATCGTGAGAGTTGATGTAGTTTTGTAGTGGTAAGTAAAGTGTTCGTTTCTCGGACTTGTTGAGATTCGATTTTAGACTTAATATAATATGTACAAGGAAAGCTGTCACAGTATCGAGAGGTACTAAGATTCAGGATTCCACCAAATTCCATTCATGTGATTCAACTAATAACTCCAATCAATTATAGCTCAAATATTAAAAATATGGACTCTTATTCTTTGCCAAAAATAGATTTTTAAAAATTTAGATGTAAATCACAAGCATGGTGTATCAAAAGCTCTTACGTCTAAGCATACACCATCAAACGAAATCACAACTAATTAGTGAAAATCATGAATCAATTAAAATAAGTGCAAAAAGTCATAAAGAATTATTAAAATTACCACATGCTTGAAATAGGGTTTCCTCCGTCATCCCAGTGTTGGGGTTTTGCTCCTCATATTAATCGTGATCTCAAAATACATGTATAAAGCTCAAAAGTTGATTAAAAGGGAGTAAAACAATTGAACAGAAAAATCGCAACAGAAATAACTGTTGCAAAGGCGTTGTTCACTGTTACAAGAAGAACGATATATATGAAGTGTTGTTGAGACTGCAGCTGCGACCCCCACAACTTTGTCGTAAACACTGTTGAAGAACGACTGTCTTCAGACGTCCGTTCTTCGTGTTCTACAGCAGCAGCAGCAGCAGAAACAGAGTTTGATCGAACTCTGATTTCTTCTTCTCTGGCCCTCCTCGGGTTCCCAAACTCTCGACACCCCTTCTATATGACCCAACCAATCTATTTATATCAAAAAGGCCGATTAAATCTCTCCAAAATCTCTTCCTTTCTCTTCACGGCAAAGTTGCGGCAATTTCTTGTTTTAGAATTTATACGCGTTTCTGAGCTTTCCTTTTGATCCTAAAATCTTCCTTAGATAGATACAAATCTTTGGGAAGGTTTATAGCACTTTAATCTCTCTAAAATTCCCCAAAAAAGGTCACACACGCGACTTTCCATATTTTGTTGTTGTGATAAAAATCCGTCGATTTAGCCCAGTATAATCGATTTCAACACCCGTATTAGATTCCTAGACCCATAAGGAGTCTATCCTATGAAAATCAGAGGTTTAATCGACCTCAAACTCCTCTAAATCACGATTCCCAAAACTTCCAGGAGAGTTTCTATTTTCCCGCCCAAATTCAGAATTTGAACGTGAAGGGGAAAGTTTACCCCTTATCCAGTGGTCGCTCCTTATCCGCTTCTGGAGTCCGTATAACACTTGTCCCTTCGGTGCGTTTAGTAATTTTTCTGGGATGTTTTAAACACTTTTCTCGGGGTTCCTCCGGGGTATTTCTGGGATGTCACTGGTACGTCTGCTATGGAGGTTCAAATGCCACGTTTTGAGCCAATTTCGCCGCAAAAGCTTATTTCTTCAAAAACACCTACAAAGAGATAAAATACCAAAATAAATACAAGAATGAGAACTATCAATATATATAATCGAGACAAATTAGACATAAAAATGTGTCTATCAAATACCCCCAAACTTATTATTTTCTAGTCCTCGAGCAAAACTAAAATAGAAAACAAAATCCTAACTCACTGTCGCAGGCATCGTCGATTGCATTTAGCGTATGCAATAAGCCTTTAAACCCCTAGGTGTCCCTAGTGGCCGAGTTATAGTCTCGGGAGGGCTTACAAGAGATATACCCACAAAACCTTTACTCCAGACCCTAGCTATCTACGCAGAACCTTGGAAGGCACTAAAGAATCTCCTTGGCTGGCATACTTATTGACTACAGGAGGAAGTACCCTGATGCGAAATTCCAATTTTTGTACACGAGTTTGCACTCAAGCATACTAAAATTCATATATAAGTCACAGAGCTCTACTCAGATAGTTGCACTATGGACATCATATTCGGAGTCAAACTAATCACATGGATTGATCAAGAAGATGGATATAGAGAAAAACATAGATGGTTTTGATGTTTACTAGGTGAACGGTGTTTCTCATATTTTTCTGAAGGCCTCCGCCAAAATGAACCTATCCTAATGGACTGAGATACTAGTCTGACTAATATCAACACACTGGCATATACAAGGGAACCAGTGGTCGATAATCCTAACTCTATGTCAACTCAGCTGACATATACAAGGGTACAGTGGTCGACTTTATTGAATTTATTCCGGTTGGTCTGGTGGTCTGGTCTCAATTTTTTTTTTTTTCTCTTTTTTTTTTGTATCTCAATCACTCTAATTCACCCTAGCATTGGTAACAACTTGAATCGTGAGCCCCACCTAATCACTTAGAGAAACATAGTTTAAAAACAAAATAAAAATAGAAGTGAAAAGGACTCAACGAGATATGGTGAAACTATCATGTTATTTCTAACACCTGAGCTCTGTGCTTTTATGAATAGACTCTTTAGATGTTGCCATCTAATCAGATTGGTTTCATCAACTCCTACAACCAACATGCTTCCATCCACTTAGATTAGTTAGTTCCACCCTTAGTAAACATAAATTTCTAGGCTCTGGAGTTTATTTATACTGCAACTAAAAAGTTTCTCACATACCCCCAAACTTAAATCTATCATTGTCCTCAATGTTATAAAGATAAAATTAAAAGCATGAACAAGGAGAAACTGTTACCATTTGAAGCAAAAGAGTTAAGGAAAAATATTACCGTGTTGCATGAAATTGGGTTACCTCCCAAGAAGTGCTAAGTTTAAAGTCCTCAGCCAGACATTGGAAGATTTAGTCACCTCATTATATTAATAGTTGGAATAATTGTGGGTCATCGAAACCAAATAGAGCTATCACGAGTAAAAGGAATCTGCAACATGCAAGAAAATCAAATAAAGCACACCCTTGTCTAGTTTCTTGTTTAAGACAACTACATCTAGTTGTGGTTCAGGTTCAGGTTCTATAACTGGGTCTAGATAAAATATTTTCATGGGTTGTGTTTCCTCATAAGTTAGATCCGAATGTTCAAGATTAAGAGTCTGGAAAAACTCAACTAAAAACTTAGTAGCACACAATAATAACCTGAATAATTGAGGATCCTCTAAGTCAATTAGATTTGACTCACACAATCGACCACAATGAAACTGGCGGTCAATCTTAAGCAAATGTGTCAGTTCTATTTTCCTAAAGAACTTAGGCTTAGTCTCAAAACTTAATATTCGACACATTTGAAAATCATACATTCCCACATTTGGAAGAAAAGTATTTGGTGGGAAAACAAAGTCAATATGGGTATCATGGCCTGGTTCAACCACATCAACCAGAGGATGGGTTTCTAATAACTGAACTTCGTTATGGACATCACTAGGTTCAGGAAAACGTGTATGAAGATAATCTTGTAAAATGGTTGAGGCAGATATGTCAAGAACCAAGTGAGGGACCTTTCTAAGAGTTAAATCACACGGAGAATGATAATCACCCCCAAACTTGGAGTTTTGGGTGTCTCTAGATAGACTAGCTACAATTTCCCTAATTTCTAGATCATCAGAATCATGAAATTGGTCAATTGCTTCTTCTAGGTTATACTCAGGTGATGCCTCCTCACACATGTTTAAATGCTCTACGAGTTCATCTTCTTCGTCTAAGACTATTGTTTCTAAATCGCTAGACTCTAAAATATTTTTCTCAGAATAAACTCGTTCCTCTAAACCATTATCGGCTTCGTAATCAAAAGGAAATATTACATCGTCTAAAACGGGGGTATCTCTAGTCAAATCCTCGTCCTTTTGAATAGGTGAATAATTATTAAAATTATTTGGATTTGAACTAGAAATAATATTATTATTAAGCTCAATTGGAGTAACAAATTCCTGATCGTTATGCATACTTATTTCAAATTCTTCTTCAACACTATCCTCATCATAATCATTATTATAATAACATGAAAATGGTTGAACCTCATCTAAACAAGTAGTGTTACCAATTTTATCCTTGTCATCTTGATTATGAAAATTACTATCCTCAGTTTCAAGGGTATTATTGGAAACACTATATTGGAAATTAAGATTATTTCGAGCAATTCTTTCGTTCGTCTCAGCTATCAGCTTGAAGGATTCCTCTATAGAAAGTTCTCTTTTGTCATTAACTAAGTCATTCATCTCATCTAACTTACGTGTCGACTCCTCTAATTTCCTGAGGGACTCTTCTAAAAGAGAAATATAAGAATTTTGCTCGTATGACCGGTGCGTGTGTGGATAGTAATTGGGCTCATCAAGGTATGAGCCATAACCTTGAAAAGGCTGATGTTCCCAAGCACTATTCACACTACGGTCAAAGTAGTAACGTCCATTTTGAAACTCAGTCGGATATTCGTTGTATTGGCTATTGTAATACCAGTTCGACATTCTATTGCAGGGGTGTGAGTTGTCACACAAAATAAAACCCACTGACAGGGGATTCGTGGGTGGATAGAGTCTTACCTCCCGTACCAGACGAGCGATGAACCGTTGAAGTCGACTCAGGCCACCGACTCCGATGTCAGTGTACGAACCCGAGGGGCCGAGACAGTATCGTAACTGTCGTCCTTCCCTGCAAACAGTTTATATTTAATCTTAACCCTTCCGTAGGGTTTTAAAAAAAAATAATGTCCAGTCCAAAAATAAAGTCCAAAAAGTGTCCAAAAATAAAAAGAAAAATTACAAAAACTAAAACCCTATTTACAGTTTCTAAAAATAAAACAAAATAACTATATACAAAATATTCTTCTTCGCTCCTTTTGGATTCCTCTTTTCTTTCCTTCTTTGGCGATGCTTCCTTTTATAGCACTTTTTCTTTCCTTGTAGCTTCGATCGAAATCTGAAAAAGAATCAAAAAATACCAAAGGCGTAAAAGAGAACAAAAATTCTAAAAGAAATAAAATAAATCTAAAACCTAAAACCTAATATAAATCCGCGTCGGCGGCGCCAAAAATTGATGTAGTTTTGTAGTGGTAAGTAAAGTGTCCGTTTCTCGGACTTGTTGAGATTCGATTTTAGACTTAATATAATATGTACAAGGAAAGCTGTCACAGTATCGAGAGGTACTGAGATTCAGGATTCCACCAAATTCCATTCATGTGACTCAATTAATAACTCCAATCAATTATAGCTCAAATATTAAAAATATGGACTCTTATTCTTTGCCAAAAATAGATTTTTAAAACTTTAGATGTAAATCACAAGCATGGTGTATCAAAAGCTCTTACGTCTAAGCATACACCATCAAACGAAATCACAACTAATTAGTGAAAATCATGAATCAATTAAAATAAGTGCAAAAAGTCATAAAGAATTAAAAAATTACCACATGCTTGAAATAGGGTTTCCTCTGTCATCCCAGTGTTGGGGTTTAGCTCCTCATATTAATCATGATCTCAAAATACATGTATAAAGCTCAAAAGTTGATTAAAAGAGAGTAAAACAATTGAACAGAAAAATCGCAACAGAAATAACTATTGCAAAGGCGTTGTTCACTGTTACAAGAAGAACGATATATATGAAGTGTTGTTGAGACTGCAGCTGCGACCCCCACAACTTTTTCGTAAACACTGTTGAAGAACGACTGTCTTCAGACGTCCGTTCTTAGTGTTCTCCAGCAACAACAGCAGCAGAAACAGAGTTTGATCGAACTCTGATTTCTTCTTCTCTGGCCCTCCTCAGGTTCCCAAACTCTCGACACACATTCTATATGACCCAACCAATCTATTTATATCAAAAAGGTCGATTAAATCTCTCCAAAATCTTCCAAAATCTCTTCCTTTCTCTTCACGGCAAAGTTGCGGCAATTTCTTGTTTTAGAATTTATACGCGTTTCTGAGCTTTCCTTTTGATCCTAAACTCTTCCTTAGATAGATACAAATCTTTGGGAAGGTTTATAGCACTTTAATCTCTCTAAAATTCCCCCAAAAAGGTCACACACGCGACTTTCCATATTTTGTTGTTGTAATAAAAATCCGTCGATTTAGCCCAGTATAATCGATTTCAACACCCATATTAGATTCCTAGACCCATAAGGAGTCTATCCTATGAAAATCAGAGGTTTAATCGACCTCAAACTCCTCCAAATCACGATTGCCAAAACTGCCATGAGAGTTTCTATTTCCCGCCCAAATTCAGAATTTGAACGTGAAGGGGAAAGGATACCCCTTATCCAGTCCGTATAACACTTGTCCCTTGGGTGCGTTTATTAATTTTTCTGGGATGTTTTCAACACTTTTCTCGGGGTTCCTCCGGGGTATTTCTGGGATGTCACTGGTACGTCTGCTATGGAGGTTCAAATGCCACGTTTTGAGCCAATTTCACCGCAAAAGCTTATTTCTCCAAAAACACCTACAAAGAGATAAAATACCAAAATAAATACAAGAATGAGAACTATCAATATATAGAATCGAGACAAATTAGACACAAAAATGTGTCTATAAGAGTTCTCCGATAGGCAAGATAAAGAAGTCACAAACATCTTCGTCTCAGTGTTTGTGATTCCTCGACAATCCGATTGTGTAGTCAGGAAGGATTGTAGAGAGGTGATTGATTAATCTAGGTTGTTCTTCAGGAATATAAGACTGGATTATCAATTGGTTCCTGTTACCTTGATTTTATATCTAAAGACGGAAAAAAACCTAGGGTTTATCTGTGGGAGACAGATTTATCCTCTTATAGACTTTTCTGTGTGAGACAGATCTGTTTATTATCAAGTCTGTGATTTTGGGTTACAACAGCTCTTGGTTGTGGGTGAGATCAGCTAAGGGAATCAAGTGCGCAGTATCCTGCTGGGATCAGAGGCGTAGGAGTACAACTGTACCTTGTATCGGTGGGAGACTGATTGGGGTTCAACTATAGTCCAGTCCAAAGTTAGTTTGCAGTAGGCTAGTGTCTGTAGCGGATTAATACAGTGTGTATTCAATCTGGACTAAGTCCCGGTGTTTTCTGCATTTGCGGTTTCCTCGTTACAAAATTTCTGGTGTCTGTGTTATTTCTTTTCCGCGTTATATTTTATATAATTGAAATAATACAGGTTGTGCGTTCGTGATCGTCAATTGGAAATCCAACCTTTGGTTGTTGATTGATACTGATTGATCCTTGGACATTGGTCTTTGGTACCGTCCAAGTATTCCTTGTATTTGATAAAGACTCGCTATTGTTTTTAGCTTGAGTAAATATCAAATCAAGAGAGAGATATTAACTCCTTGAGATACTTTTATCTAGATTGAGTCTTATTGTCTAGTTGATTCTCTAGGAAATTATTTCAGAGTTAGTCCATACAGGTTGTTAATCGAAATATTGGGTGGTGGTGTTAGACCCCCGTTTTTCAATTGGTATCAGAGCAGGCAAACACGGTAAACCTAATAAGTTTGTGTTTGTTCGTTCCATATAAATTTCCCTATGTGAAATTTTTTTGTAAAACTTGCTCCTGGCATCTGTAACGCACGCCAGAATTCCGTAAAGATTGTTCAAAGATTGTTATAGTTAAAACCTCTGGGTTCTCATGATAATCTTACTTCATCTAAAAAGGGAGATTTAGATGTTAAGAAGCAATCTGAAGTAAAAAATAAAAAGAAGGAACAATTGGGAAAATGTTCAATACGCTCAAGGATATGGAACCTCACTAGATTAACTCTTGATTTCTATGAGGAATACTATCGTAATGGTTCAATTGATAAAGATATGTTTAAAGCGTTCGAAGGCGTTTTCAAATTCTTAGAAAAACTTAATTCTGTTAAGTCTAAGAATCATTCCGAAAAGGGTTTCGTATGTATTAAACTTGTTGATATTGTACAACCCAAAAATCGGAAGAATCCTTCTTCTAGCCAGAATAAACGAAGGATAGGAAGCTCTAACTTCCTTGACTATCATCATTATTTTGATTATACTACAGGGACTGTTCACACTTATCAACCAGACATATCGTATGAGAACTCATCTGCGCATTATGCCTCTTGGTATCAAGATTGGAATTTACCCCATTTGTACATATATTGAAGTGGGGCAAGAAATAGTTTGTGCTGTGTACAGTTGTGTTGTGCTTAGTTAGCTTTCTATTGCTTATGTTAGATGTTGGTTGCATACCCTTAATGTGAAAAGGGCTAAGAATATCCCCTAAGTCTTGTGGGTCACCGTTCGTGTACACCCCAAGCCCATGAATGAGGGATATATATATATGTTGGTGGTCCGCGAACCTTTTTCTCTCTCATCTTCCGTCCGCGTACGAGAACTAAGGTTTGTACTTCTCCACCATTAAAGCTTCTTCGAAGAAATCAAAAGGAAGGGTGTTTGAGGTTCTCTTCAAGTAAGTAATTTTTCTCTCGTATATCTCTTTATGATGGGTTCTAGAAGCATGAAAAGGAGTTCTAAAAGCTCAAAATCCTCTAGCTTGAATCCTCCTTGTGATCAAAATTCCCTTAAAATTAGGTTTGTGAATGATTCTTGTTCTAGAAATTTTGATGGAATTGCTTCCAAAGGTTTTATTCTAGAAAATAAGTTGGAAACCTTTAGTGGACATGAAGAGGATTTAGGTTGCTTCAAAAAGTTCAATCTTGGAAATATCTTTAATGGCCTTGGTGAAGGTTTTGATTCTCTAACAAGGATTTTCTATTCCAACATTCATGATGTTGATTTTAAGAAGATGGAATTTAAATCCATGATAAATAGAGAAAGGTTCCTCGTTAATAGAGAGTTAGTTTCAAGGGTCACCGAAATACCGTTGGGGAACGTACGGTTACCTTGACCAAGTGATGAACGTCCATCATATGATGATATCTCTATTGGACTTTGTGGAAAGAAGGTTGTTTGGAGTCAAGGAAAGTTTCCTACTAATGATCTTAGTAGTGCTCTAATGGTGCTTGGAAAACTCGGTATCTCTAACCTTTGTCCCTCCACAATTGAGAATTCTTGGTGGAGTTATGAATTTTTGGAATTAGTCTACTTCCTTGAATCCGGCAATACAAATCTTCAAGTTTGTGGTTTTATCATCTTTCAAATGATGACGATGACTTCTCACATCAAGATGTTAGGCTATCCTTGTTTGATTAGCCAAATTTGCCGTGATAGTGGACTTGATTTTATTAGAAATTCTCTTGGGGTCCCCAAACTTGTTCGTCCATGTACCTTTCGGCATATAAGGGAAAATGTTCGCAAGCTACAAAGAGGTACTCCTCGTGATGTTGAAGACCCTACCACCTTGAGGCTTATTCAAAAAGTTTACAAGGGTGTGTGCAAGGTAAATGCAAGATTAAAGTGATTAAAAGATCAAGTGTCGTTAATTGGAACCAAGTGTCCCGAGCTCAAGGAAGAGTTGGATTCAATTTAAGCTACTTGGAAATTGTCCGATGATGAAGGTGATGAGTAATACATCTTCTTATATGCCTAGTAAGTCTTCATTTTGGATTAGCTGGAAGAATAACTAGTGCATTGAATAGCGATGATTGTGACTACACATAGCTATTTTTGTTTTCATCTTCTTATGTTATTTTTTAGGTTTATTGGTTATTAAATTCTAAAAATATTTGGAAGATGATGTTTATTGCAGTATTTTAATGGTTTGTGATATTGCAATATTTTTATGGGATATGTATTGTTTACGTCCGTGAACTTGAAGGTCCCATATTGCAGTCAAAAGTAAAGTCGTTCATGAATCGTTATTCGTATTGATGAAAGGACGAATGGACTTTTGAAATATACAAAAGTTAAGCCTATGCAATCATTAATTTTATGGAAAATAGGATAAAATCTTTTGTTCAACAAGGATAAAGTCTATTATGTCGTTATGATGGAAAATAGAATAGATCCTTGTATGTTATCCACGTTATTGATCTTCATTGATCCATTTTATTATGTTTTACCATGAAGACTCCATTGTGTGTCCTATGTTGAGCACCTTACAACTAAGTCGATTTACCTTGGCTTTGTTGGTTGTTCCATAAGATGTTATATGTCGAGCATTAAGAACTAAATTAATCAACCTGTTTGGTTATTTAGTTTGTACTCCATAAGTTTTCTTTCTTATATCGAGTACATGTATGGTTAAGGTTGTCATATTCTATGATGAACTTAGTCGGGGTTTCATAAGTTCTCTTATGTTGAGCCCAAAATAATTAAATTGATTACTTCGGTGATTAGTTTGGTTATTTTTATTCCAATTAGATTAATTATAGGTTCTCTTGTAATTAATCTAGTTGAGTTTTCATATATTCCACAAGTTCTTGTGTTGAGTATATGAAAGGATACACTATCATGTTCTTTGGTTAATGTAGTCATATATTCCGTAAGGTTTTCCTTATATTGAGTATTTGAACGGTTATGTTAGTCATCTCCATATGATTGACTTAGTCGTAGCTCCGTGAGTTTACTTATGTTGAGCACTTTCAATTAAATTGATCACTTTTGTGGTTTGATTTAGTTGCGTATTCCAATTGAATTAACCATGGTTTTACTTGTGATTAATTTGGTTGAGCTTTGGATATAGAAAATCATTCCTATAGTTTTTGGTGTCCAATAAAAAATCCTTTTTTTCTTTCGAAATTAAGGTCGCTTTTGTTGTTCTCTCGGGAATGACATCAAATGGGGGAGAGTTCTTTTAAACTTGTGCTTAATGGTAATATCTTGCGGGGAGTGCGGCTATGGAATTTTATAGGGGTTATGTTGTATCTTAAAACTCCTTGATGAATGTTGTTAGCTTAGGCTATTAGATTGCATCTAAATTAAGTTGGTATGTATTTTTATTTTGGTAATGCAATGTCTCTTGTGAAAATTTCATTATGATCCCATTCTTGTACCTTTGCCAATTTTATTGACAAAAAGGGGGAGAAATGTTGTAGTTCACACTACAAATACATATGGTTTTCGGATCATTGTGTAAGGGGGAGTGGTTTCCATGATCGAGATGGAGTATTGACTAAGGGGGAGTGATACATATCACCATAGTATTATTGTTAAAGTCGTGATACAATTGGACTTTGATGTTATATAATAATACTATGACACTGTATAATAATGATCGAGAATCTCGATTTCTCTCATTGTTATAGCTACGGATCTTCAACAACGATGGTGCTAAACTTACAACCTTTGGGATCATTGGAGTACTTGGAAGGGCGAATATTTCAAGGAACGTTGAAGATTAGACTATGGAATATGAGCCACTAAAGTTTATCTTTTTTGTATTCCATATGTATTAATAGTTTTGTCACTAAAATTGACAAAGGGGGAGATTGTTAGAGCATAGATCGGTCAACCTCGCATGCGTTGTTATCTCAAGCATGTTTGTCAATGTTAGTGATCAAAACTATAAGTCTTGATTTCTAGCCTACATAGCTAAGTCTTGGACTAGGATAGAAAAGTGTAGTTGAAATCAAGGACTTCATGGCGATTCATCATACAACTACGAAGATCTATACAACGAACCGTGGAACTTCATCAACAAAAAGGTATGTGGAGACTTGAACTTATCTATCACTCAAAAGTCTATCTCTTCTATCTCTTATTTCTTATGAGACAAAAGTCGTATGCTATATAAACTAGATGATACACATTTGACATTTTGAGATGAGCATTCATTGCTTATCTTTTATCTCGAAATCGTGTGTTGGTAAAGCGTTTCGCTTTGATCAAGTTTATCTTCACCTAGTGACGAAAGTCATGAAAAGTTTCAATCACTTTGAGAATTGCTCTGACGTGAATCGGTCTGTGAATAACGGCTATATGGCGTCCTCTGAGAATGTCTCAATGATTGAAATGAGAGTTTAGATTACATAACCATGTATTCCTTGAATCGAAGTTTTCGAACTTTGTTGATCAAGAGAAATCGGGAGGATTGTGGAATTGGCTTTCCAAGTCCGCGAACTGTCGGAAGTTCTCGACCGAGAATTTCTGCTAGGATTTTCCAAAACTCGTTTGTGTGCTAAGTCCGCGAACTGGTGGAAGTTCTCTTTCCGAGAATTTCTGCTGAGTTTGGAAAACTCAACCAATTAACTTAAGTCCGCGAACTTGTTTGTGAACTTAAGAGGTTATGATCTAAAGATGTTCTCTGAACATGAAACATTAAATTACTAAGGAATGCTTTATGCAAACCGTGGCTATAATATTCATGAGTAGATTCAGTCGAATCGAATCATCTTTGTTTCAATTGTGCCTTGTGTAGTTACATAGGATCTCATAGCAATTGAACAACTTTTTAACTAGTTCATTTGAGTCAATTGAACTAGTTATGGTGAAGAAGAACAAGGTTAATATGAAATGCTCATATGGTTAACCTTTTGGGTTACTATGTTGAACCAACATACACGTACACGTTTGGGCATGGTTTTCACGAACCCAGTAAACGTATACCCAAGTGTGTGTGACAAGCTAAGTTTTCGATCTAACGGTTGAGAAATTTTAGCTTGAATCTAAATCAGGTTTTCATCTAACGGTGAATAAGGATTGCTTTGTAACTACGACAAAACCCCGATTTGAAGGCTATATAAAGGAGACATCTAGCATTGTGCGAAACAAATCCCCACACGTCGGTGTGCTACTAGTGCGCCTGTTAGAGTCGATATCCATTAACCTTTGATTTTCTTCTCTAAAATCAGGTTAACGACTTAAAGACTTAAAGACTTCATTGGGATTGTGAAGCCAGACCGATACTACTTTATCGTAGTTGTGTGATTTGATCTTGCATCTTCTATCGTACGAGTACAATCGATTGATTGACTTGAGATCGTGAGAGTTCTCCGATAGGCAAGATAAAAAAGTCACAAACATCTTCATCTCACTATTTGTGATTCCTCGATAATCCGCTTGTGTAGTCAGGAAGGATTGTAGAGAGGTGATTGATTAATCTAGGTTGTTCTTCGGGAATATAAGAGCGGATTATCAATTGGTTCCTGTTACCTTGATTTTATATCTAAAGACGGAACAAAACTTAGGGTTTATCTGTGGGAGACAGATTTATCCTCTTACAGACTTTTCTGTGTGAGACAGATCTGTTTATTATCAAGTCTGTGATTTTGGGTTACAACAACTCTTGGTTGTGGGTGAGATCAGCTAAGGGAATCAAGTGTGCAGTATCCTGCTGGGATCAGAGGCGTAGGAGTACAATTGTACCTTGTATCGGTGGGAGACTGATTGGGGTTCAACTATATTCCAGTCAGAAGTTAGTTTGCAGTAGGCTAGTGTCTGTAGCGGCTTAATACAGTGTGTATTCAATCTGGACTAGGTCCCGGGGTTTTTCTGCATTTGCGGTTTCCTCGTTAACAAAATTTCTGGTGTCTGTGTTATTTATTTTCCGCATTATATTTTATATAATTGAAATAATACATGTTGTGCGTTCGTGATCATCAATTGGAAATCCAACCTTTGGTTGTTTATTGATATTGATTGATCCTTGGACATTGGTCTTTGGTACCATCCAAGTATTCCTTTGTATTTGATAAAGACTCGCTATTGTTTTTAGCTTGAGTAAAAATCAAATCAAGAGAGAGATATTAACTCCTTGAGATACTTTTATCTAGATTGAGTCTGATTTTCTAGTTGATTCTCTAGCAAAGTATTTCTTAGTTAGTCCATACTGATTTCTAATCGAAATATTGGGTGGTGTTGTTAGACCCCCGCTTTTTCATAAAGCATTATCAAAAGATCAACGGTCAACTTTGAATCGGGTAGTTGAACATTAGTTTGACAGCCTGTAAATCTGACAGGATCGTGGCGAGACGTCATTTGACGATGAACAAGTGAGAGCGACGACTCTAATAAAGACCAACCTAGCGAGATTGAATACCTAAGTTAGAAAAGGTGAAGATAGATCCCCTATCAAGTAAGCTGAAGTGAAACCTATCAACGAGCGAGCGAGGAAAATGTTATGAGTTGTCATCCATCATTGTATTTTTTATAAAAGGAATTGAGAACAATGTAAGAGAGAGGTTTTTTAGAGTGTTCATACTAGGCATATAGAGAGAAAGTTCTTCGTTGTGAATTAGTTTGTACTACACTGTGAACTTGTATCCATCATCTGCATAGAAAAATCACCCCGTGAACGTAGGCATCAATACCAAACCATCGATGTTTTTGATTCGAGAATAGCAAGCCACGAACCAGCGATTAAGTTTTGAACAAATCGCTCTCAAAGCGAAGAGAAAAACGCCCCAAATGGCGAAGAAAATCCGCTCCAAAAAGCGAAGAAATATGTGAAAGGACATAAAAGAAACAATAGCAATATTAGTTTTATTCATAAAATTACCTACTAAAGCTTCAAAAGAAAAGAAATCTTGCTCAGATCTGGTCCAAAAAGGCATGATTTATATGAGTTGATACCAACATTACTAGGGGCTGAAACCATTTAGCCGATCCAACAATCAGGATCGCTTAAGATCTTTTTGTCCTACATGAAATGGTATCAACCCCCAGTAATCTGGTATCAGCCCATATAAATCGTGCAAAAGGGACTAAATTCGAACAAGATATTAATGAAGGCTAGGATTTTTTTCTCAGAGAAAAGGGGGAAGGAGAGGAGAGGCAGAAGGGGAAACCAATTATTTTGAATGACTTTTCTTTTTATAGGTTAATTAAATTGTTAATTCATGAATTGGTCTATATTTTAATTTCAATAACCAAATAAAAAAACATAGGGACATTTAAGATGCTTAATTTTTACATATCGAGGATAATGGGTACCCAAGGCTTGCCACTGTGATCGACGAACGATGATACCAAATATAACTACCCGTGCAATTCCATTACAGATCCTGCATTCAATGCAAATCAATATGAACAGTAAAACAAAACAGCGAGAGACAGACTTCGACAGGTATCAAATGGTTGATACTACAGTTGCAGGTGCATAGAGTGGATGAGTAGGAGTAACATCATTCCCGGAAATAGTTTACGCCTAAACGAAAAGATATGTTGACAATAGTGTAAGACACTACAGAGGAGCCTCAACCCATTGTTGTGTGACGTACACAGAAAATTAAGAGAAGAACAAAAGAATTATAGATTACAAACAAACACTACACCATTTTCAAGGATTAACAACGGACTCTGGTTGTTGCTGACTGGGGTCGCAACAGCAGATCCCTGTTGTAAAACACTGTGTTGCAATTTTTCGCAACGACATAAGCTTCGTTGTGACTCTTGGTCAGCAATGGAGATTCGCAACGTCCCTGTCGTTGCTAATTTGTTTATTCGCAACCGTAGTCTGTCGTTGCTAAATTGTTTTAGGAACAGAAGAAAAAAAACTCAGAATGAAGCCATATCTTAAAAGGAAGCCGTGACTTTGATTCTAAGCCACGACTTTATTACTAAGCCACGACTACATTACTAAGCCACGACTCATAAAATTATATTTCTCAATGTTGTATGTTAACTCAACATCTCCATCAATTGAACACAAAAATTATCATTGCTTAAATAGTCTAAAATTTACAGTAATAAGTGACAAAATCAAAACACTTTACTTCTGATTTCAAAACTAATATTAATAATTGTTCCCATATTCTATTACAAAACACAAGTCTTAAACAACAGTGAGTGTGCAAACCACCAGGCTCTCCTGAAGTGCTACTTATTGTGCTGGTTCAAGAGATTAGTCACTTGATACCTGTTACATAAAGTATACAAGAATTGTTTAAATCCCACAAAAAGAAGAAAAAATGGTTGTATAGAAGTAGAGAGGAATTAGTAAAAGAGTAGTCCTGCAATGAGGTATATAATTGCAGAAAACATGAATTAGTAAGCTATCATTTCTCAAAGGACGACGACGAACATACTTAAATTTTGGTAATGGAAGAAGCAAATGATTTTAGGGTCTCATGAGTTGACTACTATATAAGTAGTGGTAGTGGTAGCACTAAATTCTAATGATAAATGATTTAATGTGTTCAACTCAGCATCATCGTTGTTGAAGATCTGTAGCTATAACAATGAGAAAACAGTAGATCTCAATTTACCTGCGGCAAGCCTCTCGATTTTAACTTGCCACACGTAGCAAAGTGCTACATGTTTTCCACGAAAACATTTGAGACATCAAAATATATCACAAACTGGGGGATGCTCATCAGGGTATTGGTCTGGTGGTTTACAGCGTGCGGCGTGCAATGAGTCCGTTACAAAAAAGTGTCATGAAGTGGGATAATTAGTGGTGGTGAGAAGTAACGGTGTAAACAATTCATTTCCTTCATCATGGAAGCGTAATGACTGGCGGTTACACGAATACACGAATTCACTTCCCTCATCATGGAAGCATAACGTCTGACAGTTACACGTTACTCTTTTCTTCCGCCACTAAATCGTTTCCACTTCCTACGAGACCAGGGTACGTTTCACTATGACTTGTATAAATAGGTCTCACCTATTTCCACCAAACACAAGTTTTGGTCAGGAGAACAATACCACATCCAGAAATCATCTGATAGCTTTCTCTCTCAGCTAGCCAGTTCAACTTTCTGATACAAGTCGCAAAACGCCCACACTTCCAGAATCAACTATTCTGGTCTCAACACTTTCTTCGCTTCCCTCCCTAAGACCAACCCTTCTCCTTTACTTTGTGACCGAAGCAAGCCTAGAACGACCATTTCTTTGTTTAGGCCAGGATTGTACAGATTGATCTCTCGAATCAAAAGTACTCTAGTATAGTACATTGTTTAGGGTTTAGATTCGTTTCTCACGCACACACCCAAAATCACCAAAATCGGCAGAAACAGTTTTCACCCACAAATAATTGGCGACCACAGTGAGAGATTAATCTCTCGGTTACAATATCAATTTTCAATTTTCAATTTTGTTTTTCAACCCCGATCTCAAGATGGTAGAACTCAGGTCCGGATCAGCAACAAACCCTGAGAACACCAGCGCTGAAATCATCCCCTGTACTAACGTTCCTTCCAGTGGCATTAATACGCCACCTGCTAACACCAGTGGCGCGGAAAATGTTCCTTCAGGCGTTACACCGCCAATCACCAGAGCCAGAGCCGCTGCCGCTTCAATTGTGACAGCTCCAACCGTCACCAGAGCCGCTGCTACTCCACCATCAGGACAAGAGACTAGAGGAGCCAGAAGAAGCCGACCTCCTCTTACCACTGTTGATTTGATGGAAAGACAAAAGGTTCTCGTAAGGCTCAGACAGAAATGGCTACAACTTAGAAAGATATACCTATTTTCCTAAAGACACTAATGAAGCGGCCACCACAAGAGTCACGTCAACCCCAGATGGAGCTGACGAGGAATACTTTTAACATCCGGCGCAGACACTTCATCAGGACGCGCGTTTATAGATGAAGAGGCTCGCGTTGCTCTTGAACGCCCAGTAGAAGGGAATCATCAATCCAATTTCATCACACGTGAAGATCAAGAATGACTTCTCCAAAATCGAGGCAAAGAAAATCAGCAACCCTCCTGAGTTCACAGAGACCCTCTTCCCGTCAGGAGCCGCATGATTTCTGGGGACTTCCCCCACAAAATTGTGCAGTCTATGATGAAACATTTATGTGGGATTCTATATTTCTCCAAGGCGCATTGTCAAGACATATTTGCAGCCCTCAACCGCACTACATCAGGAAAGCAGCTGTTTCCAACCAGGGAAGCCGTTCCAAAACCCCAACCTCTCATGAAAAGCACGATTGATAGATGGAACTGGGGACTCCTAAACGTTGTTCACTTGAAGGATGTCGAGTTTGACAGCATGCTGAATGACGCGGCCTCCGACTTCAACGTTGTAACCGTCAAGGCTCTGAGAGTTGCAAGGAAAAAATCAAACAGAAGAAGCGTATTCTTTCCCATGAGAGAAAAACACGACTTGCCGACCAACACTATTTGTGTCGTCTTCCCATATGTCGTATCGTATCAAGTTGTTTTCAAAGTCAATGGTTAATAAAGCCCTCACTGGAGTTTTCTCCAGGAGCCACTTCGACGTCTCTCTCCAGGAGCCACTTCAATGTTCTCTCCAGAAGTCGCTCCGCTTCAACGTTCGCTCCAACAGCCAAAGCTTCAGCGTTTTGCTCCATAAGCTTCAACGTCCTCTCCAAGATCCGAAGCCTCTTCAACGTTTCTCTCCAGAAGCCGCTCCGCTTCAACGTTTTGCTCCAGGAACCACTTCAACATTTCGCTCCAGGAACTGCTTCGACGTTCTCTCCCGAAGCCACCGCTTCACCGAAAACAAATATAAAATAAAGGGAATAAACTCACATACGTGATTTATGAAAGCCCATAAATGTTCATGTCCGTGGTCATCCAAGGTTCGAGCTCGTAGCTACCGCTCTTTCTTTTCAAGATCCAGTAGCCGTCACTCTTCCTCGCCAAGATCTGTACCCGTAGTCACCACTCCTCCCTATCAAGGATCGTGACCGTATCCATTCAAGCACCTGCCATCTTGTTTTTGTTCCCACGAAAACGCAGTCTCTTCTAATCGCAGTTGCTGCCAAGAACTGTTGTTATTCGTTTTCTGATACAAGCCAGAGATTTACCATAGAAACAATCACTACAAAGAACCACACTTGGGGACTAAGGCTTAACACACGGAATCCCTTCATTGTCGAGAACCTTTCAACTCAGAAGGGACAACTGACCAAGAAGTCATTACCGTAACAAGGTCACCACTATTCAAAGATGTAGTGCAAGGATATCACCACCTCCTTGTCTGGAAGGAGCCTGACCAATAAGCAGTATTTGTCTCAGCTATTCATAAGCGTTGCTGTTAGTGAAGAATCAAAGAGGAAAGTCGCGCCTCAGTAAGCCACGCATACCAACTACACCATGTTTGCCGCATCACCTACTCAGAACTCAACACCACCTACCCAAGGCGTGCATGAAGACACGCATCGCCGACAAAGCCAAATTCGGTGTTTCTAGATTTCCAATTTCCTATGGAAGGGGTGCATGGGCTGCCATAAGTTGGGTGCAATGCAGAGTTATCAGGTGCGACTCCTGCCCGCTGATCAACAAATGACGAATCAAAAGATTGTCACCTTCATCAATTCGTCAACCACCTTACCAGCAAAGGCAATAGAACTTTACGAGCTGCAGGAATTTCTCAACATAAAGCCGTGCACTGCATCAAAGACTCCAGAAACACGCCGCAGAGATATTCACATATCCGGCCACGCCATCGGATCTATGACCAGACAGAAATAACAGGGGACTGCTCGTCGCATCACATTCGATACAATAGTCCAAGATTCAGAATGTTTCGAAGGATGTCTCCTGGAATGAAGTCCTTGGAGACTTATCAGCAACACGTCAGAAACAGAATGCTTCTCAACTTGTCTACTTTATCTAGCGATTCTGGAAGATGTCGACCATACAAGCATCCACAACATATCATCATCGAAATCAGAAAGTCTAGGTACCAAATAACCTAAAAGTCAAGGATGAACCAACAACGCAACCACCATCTCCAAGATTAGCCCTGAAATTATTTCATCCATCCATCCCAAGAGCGCAATGGAGTTTGGTAAATTTTTAAATCCACTGGAGAGGTTAGATACTCATTCCTCTAGAGTCAGAACCTTATTACACATTCTGGAGAAGATCGATGGTATTGTTGGGTGGATACATGCGAGAGCACCTACCTTGAGTTCTCCTGGCTTGCCTTGCTGTTGATTATAACTATTGGAGATTGCCATTAATGCTCGTTCTACCACCGCGAACAAATGACGCATAGGAGCCAGATGCTGGAGATGAAAGTAGGAGCCGAGCGAACAACAAAAAATAGAAGAGGGTCAATACCCCATTTTCATACGAACGCAGTTTCTAGAGTTTGAATAGAATAAAGATTTCTTATTGCTCCATGAACGAGAATAGATGATTAGGTGCACCACGCTCATGCTACATAGCCAGAAAAGTAGTGTGTCAATTTCTCCGCTCCGTGACCGAACCAGCAGCGCGCCAGCACGAGGAACACCAGTCGCTCAACCTACAACTCTCCACGGATCCAGCACTCCGTGGTCAAGCCAACTCTCCATGGCTCCAGCACTCTATGGTTAAGTTAGAGCCAACGCTCCTGCATTCTGTGATCCAGCCAGCAAGCCTTCCAAGTGCAATTTTCACCATCACCATTTGGTAGCCAAAGTTCCAGCGCCACCATCACCATTTGGTATCCAGAGTTCTGGCGCCACCATCACCGTCTGGTAGCCAAAGTTCCAGCGCCATATTTTCACCATTTCACGGACTGAAGCTAGTTTCCACCATTCCATGGACTGAAGCAAGTTTCCACGACTGAAGCCAGTTTCCACCATTCCGCGGACTGAAGCCAGTTCCCACAACTGAAGCCAGTTTCCACCATTCCATGGACTGAAGCCAGTTCCCACGACTGAAGCCAATTTCCACCATTCGGCGGACTGAAGCTAGTTTCCACAACTAAAGCCAGTTTACACCAACACAGAAGAGCAAACAAAATAAGAAACGCTAAGAAACATACCTAAAATACGCTCGCCTACTTTTGCTGTTGATTCTCTCTGCTGATCCAAGTTTTTTCCGCTAGCACCAAGACGTGGAAACGAAACTAACAATACGAAAGTAAGGAAGATGGGTAACGCTTTTTATAGGCATGGTGTTTTGGAAATTCGACTAGAGAAGAGTTTCCCTTTTGGGACACACACGAAAGAAGGCAGCTGGGCCCACGGTGTGTTCCACAACGCTAATCTCCGCGGCCAAGCCAGCACTACGTCAATGCTCCATAGATCCATTTTCTCCGCTCCACCGCCATTCCAAGCTAGCCACGCCATTGGCCCTTCTAAGCTAGTCACTCCATTGGCCCTTCCAAGCTAGTCACGCCATTGGCCCTTCCAAGCTAGATACGCCACTGACCCTTCCAAGCTAGTCATGCCATTGGCCCTTCCAAGCTAGCCTCGCTATTGGCCCTTCCAAGCTTAGCCTCGCCATCGTCCCTTCCAAGCTAGTCATGACATTGGCCATTCCAAGCTAGCCTCTCTATTGGCCCTTCCAAGCTTAGCCTCGCCATCGGACCTCCCAAGCTAGCAGCGCCATCTCCACCATCCAAGGAAGCGTCATCTTAGCCGTTCGAAGCAGCGTCATCTCCACCAGCCAAGGAAGCGCCATCTTGGCCGTTCAAAGCAGCGCCATCTCCATACGTTCGGTGACCTAGCCAGCTAACACCGTTTACCGTTTCGTGGACCAAATTGCAAATCCACCTCTGCCAATCAGTAGCTAAAGATGCAGCATTGAAGCCAACGTCCCGTGGCCAAGACGAATTTACGCAAAGGCCAATGCAAGGATCACGGATTCCTCATGCCTTCCGCTAAAGGTTAGCCAAGTCTTCCTGACAATCTCTTCGTGACTTGTTGTTTCGATTTTATCCTCGTCTGTCACCATCTCATGCTTACCCCGCAACAATGCCATTGTTCCGAGCTAAGCAGGGGACTTAATGTTGATGGTGGGTTTTAGCTTAGGGTTAAAATTGTAAAACCTTGCATCTGATGTGACGTCACTCTGCAAGGAAACAGAGCCACGTGTGCTAACCTGTCCACTGGAAAATCTATTGAGCCGCTCAATATACTTACATGAAATTTATCCAGACTGGCGAATGTAGCAACCATCCCAGATCTTCTGTAAATTTCGATGCCTCGCGTATATTCACTTAATATAAGTTCTTCTGAATGCCTTCTATGATATGTTCTCCAGCTGAACTCTTAATGTTGATATGACATGACGATTTGTGTTCACTCGCAGCAGAGTAGCACGAATCTCGAAATATCAAGGATAAGATCTTTGCATAAGGTATTCAATCAGAAAAGCATGCTGCTCTCTAGAAATAAACTTAAAAGAGCTCTATGTCAACACATAGAATTCAATCAATCGTCCTGACTAACTTGCAGAAGTTAGGGTTTCACGCCTCGCGCAATATACCAGACCTTGCTTGTCAAAATTAAGCCTAAATAAACTGAGTAATTAATCCGCCATGGATTGGCAGGTGCAACCTCTCCCAGAATAAGAAAAACAGGGAGCCGCAGCATCAAAGAGAGGCGTGGACATGCTTTAAGCCAACTGGCGCCATTGGCCACGCCCCATCCTAAATCGGCCCTATTTCCCTCGACCAATCAGGTCGCTTTAAATCCTCCACGACGCACTGGAAGTGTGGCCACGCCCTAGCTTGCCGGACCCACTTCCCATTGACCAATCAGGTCGCCTTAAATGCGCCACGCGCATTCTGAATGAGGCCGGCCTATTGATGTTTTCCGGCCCCACTTCTAATCGACCAATCAGGTCACTCTAAAGCTGCCACACTCTCACCAGAAGTGTGGTCGCGCCTTATGTTTGGCCGGCCCCCTTTTGTAGCCAATCAAGTTGCTCTAAACTTGCCACCATACATTAAAGGACAAACGCACCCTGCCGTGCTACCATGCTAAACTAACAAGCCAAACACGCTCTACCACGACAACATATCGATCGGCATGCCAACATGCCACTCTACCGCGGTAACATGCCAACACGCCACTTTGCTGCGGCAACATGCCACTTCATGGCAACCTGCCATAAATAGCCACCCACGACAATTCCTACTCCCATGGCCGTTTCCACACTATGGCCTTTCCATAGTTCCATTGGCATAGCCATGGCGCCATTTGCACAAAAGTAGCGTCATGCCGCAGCCGCGTGCACTAATTAGGGTTTCGACATGCCAAACCCTAATTTGGGCAAATTGCTACCAAAGCCAAATAACGTTTCCCAGAGCAAAGGGATTGGCGTGGCAACAAGGCCAATGTTTCCACGCCACATGTGGGTCCGACTCCACGACGCTAAGTTTTTTGCCATGCCAAACCCTAATTCTTCCACGGCGCGTTGGCCACGCCAAGTCCTAATTCTTCCACGACGAATTCTTCCACGGAGCCTTGGCCACGCCAAGCCCTAATTCTTTCACGGCGAATTCTTCCACGGCGCCAAACCCTAACTTTGGCCACGGAGCCAATATTTAGCTTTGGCCATGCCGCAACATCACTGGCATACCACTATCCCGTGGCTACTAGCATGCCGCTATGCCATGGCTACGTCACTGGCATGCCATTAGCATGTGGCTGACGCCACTTCGCTATACAACAAGATGTGGCCATAATCAGTGGCCATCCTTCTTCATGAGATGCGATCTCGGCCATCGAAGTTTGCCACCAAACCGATAAGTTCGCGACAAGTTTTAGGAGACTAGCCAAAACGAGCCTAGCATCACATGTTATTTACCTGCAGCAAGCCTCTCGATTTTAACTTGCCACACGTAGCAAAGTGCTACATGTTTTCCACGAAAACACTCGAGACATCAAAATATGTCACAAACTGGGGGATGCTCATCAGGGTATTGGTCTGTCGGTTTACAGCGTGCGGCGTGCAATGCGCCCGTTACAAGAAAGTGCCACAAAGTGGTATAATTAGTGATGGTGAAAAGTAACGGTGTAAACAATTCATTTCCTTCATCATGGAAGCGTAATGACTAGCGGTTACACGAATTCACTTCCCTCATCATGGAAGCATAACGTATGACAGTTACACGTTACTCTTTTCTTCCACCACTCAATCGTTTTCACTTCCTACGAGACCATGATACGTTTCACTATGACTTGTATAAATAAGTCTCACATATTTCCACCAAACACAAGTTTTAGTCAGGAGAACAATACCACATCCAGAAATCATCTAATAGCTTTCTCACTCAGCTAGCCAGTTCAACGTTCTGATACAAGTCGCAAAACGCCCACACTTCCAGAATCAACTATTCTGGTCTCAACACTTTTTTCACTTCCCTCCCTAAAACCAACCCTTCTCCTTCAGTTTGTGACCGAAGCAAGCCTAGAACGACCATTTCTTGGTTTAGGCCATGATTGTACATATTGATCTCTCGAATCAAAAGTACTCTAGTGCAATACATTATTTAAGGTGTAGATTCGTTTCTCACCCACACCCAAAATCACCAAAATCAGCAGAAACGGTTTTCACCCACAAACAATGGCGTTTGCGAAAAAGATGGGAAAAATCACTCAAAGCAAGAGGGCTTCAAAAGTGGCTGGCCTGGTATGTTTATATATCAGCACCACTCAAGCCCGGCCCATCTCATTTTCACCACAATTCTTATCAAGGCTCCTGAACAACATATTATGTTCCTTGTTCCTTTGTAAAGCCAAAGAAATTCATTTCTAAGGCAAGCAACTCGAGTTTTTGTCCGAGAGAATGAATCTGAGATTCATTTCTTCTTCAAGCGTCGCTGCCAACGAGATGGAGACTTCACCCATTGTAATCTATAGCAGCAACTGACATGTGGAGTTTATATGGGTCCAGTGCAGGCTAAAATTCTCATCTGAGTAATAATTGAATCTCTTCTTTCAGTTTCAACCAGCAACATCAACGATTGAAGTGGGTTTTCCTAATAATGGTGTTGGTCGTGTTGATTGGTGGTGGTCATGGAAGTATAGACATTTGGGGTTCTTGGTAGCGACTGAAATTGGTTTCATCTCAAGAGTAAGATCAGTTGAAATGAATGATGCTATCAATTGTGTTGTTGATTTTTACTTTGTGAAGACGCAGGAGTGCAACTAAGTCATAGAAGGGAGCCGGATAAACAGTTGAGAGCTACCTCCATAGAACGAAGATTTCGCACTCTTGTTGTTTGAGAAATTGGCTGAGAGAGGACCAGAGAATGGATTGATTTAGGTGATGAAAAATGCAGAAATGGGTATTGTTGGTTTGGGTCGATGGTTGAGCAGATACTGGAAGTGATTGCTGAGACGGTTGAGCTGAATGCAGGCGGCAATGGAGTTCATATTCTCAAACTGTTGGTGATTTGTATACCTCAAATTGGTTGGTTAGTATTGCTGATTTTCGTGAGATTCAGAAAGTTCAGGGAATATGTTGTATCCGGAATGCAGAATGAATTGGCAGTGTAGAAGCCCACTTGAGATGCTGGTGTTAGTTCGAGCATTGTACAAGGACAAAGAGGTGACGTGTGACATGTGCCCATTGATTTTGACAGTAACATGGAAAAATGGAAGTATTAGATCGAACTGGTTTGCTGTGGCCGAGATGCAAATGGTCAGAGTGGAGATTTGGTTCAGCAACATCATGACAATATGGTCCGTGTGATAGCTGATGAAAAAGAAGGCAGTAGTGTTTATTACTAGTGGTTCCATGGACTGAGGTCGAGAAGTTACATGGTCAGGGAATGGGCAATGGTGGCTATGTGGCCAGAGAACTGAAGAAATTTGTTTCCGGCCAGTTTTGGAAAGTGTTTGGACGTGGAATGAATTTGGAATATGGTGGCGTTGGAAGAGATGATGTGGAACGCTTTCATTGGTTGGTATTATATTTGTGACGCAGGGAACAAATAAAAATAAAAAAGAGAAGCCAAATCTGAAAGAGGGGGTGCGGCTACACAACCGTTTAGGGTTTGAAGTTCTGTTTCATTTTCTGTTACGATTAGCTAGGATTTGATTGCTAATTCTATTGATTTATGACTTTTAAGAAAGCCATGGCTAGATAATCCATGTTAGGGTGAAAGGATGAACTTCTAGGTCCTTTATTTTGTGTTCTTGAATAAGGTTTCTACCAATTGAACTTGATGATAATGTTTGTGATTCTCTTTCAATGTTTTACCTTCTAACTATATTTTTTCATGTTTTATGCCATGTATAGTCCATAGTTAGATTAGTATAAGGACTCATTGAACCTTAGAAATAATCGATTTATGAATATCTCTTGACTATTTATGCCATGTATACTTAGTGCTTTGGAATTCTACTTTAATGTGAGAGCAAACAACTGTTTCGATAATTATTGTCTATGATTCTTAATGAAATATCTTCCATGTACTAGTAGCTAGGTTTGCTATTTTACATGAGTAAATTCAAGACCTTTGTGATTGAACACAAATAACTTACCTGCAAGGGATTCCCGGAACCTTAATACCTTCACATCTTTGGTTACGTTTTATTATTTTGCTGTAATTCCGCAATTGTCTGAAAATATTGAATTTGATCAGTTATTCTTGGTATTAGTTAGTAATAGTATTTTCACACTCCTCGTGGGAACGACCTGTACTTGCCATTGTCTACTAGTTAGACGTTGTGCACTTGAAGTATTATTATTGTAGGTTTCCGAACCTATCACATATCAACTTGTTTAGATGCAATCATATAGCCGAAACTAAATTCATTCATCAAGGAGTTTATAAAGATACAAGATAACCCCTATAATATTCCACAGCTGCACTCCCCACAAATATTTGGCAATTAAGCACAAGTTCAAATAAGAACTCTCCCTCATAAAATGTCATTCCAAAAGGAACAACAAGAGCGACCTTGATTTTGCAAGAAAAGAAGGATTTCTTTGGACATTAACAAATCTCATGAAACATGAATTTTATATCCAAAATACTCAGTTAAATTAACCACAAGAGAACCCATGATTAATTTAATCGGAAATGCTCACATAAGAAAACTTACGAAGCCGCACAGTATTTAGACCAAGATGTGGATCAGGGAAAGACCAATACTGCGGAATATTCAAAGATTCATTCTATTTTTCATCACTATTTGCATAGAGATATATCATAGACTTAATCTTTGTAAACAAAAGTTCATCCTATCTTCCATCAATATTTGCATAATGACATAATAGGCTTAACTTTTGTATATCAAAAGTTCATTCAATCTTTTATCAATATTTGCATAAAGACATATGAAAGACTTAACTTTTGACCATGTATGGGACAATCATAGTTCACGGACGCAAACACACATATCCCATAACAAGTTGTAATATATAAAACCATAAAGATTAATACTGCAAAATCATCTTCCAAATAAACTTTAGAATTTAAGTAAATAAATCTAAAAACATTACAAGATGAAAATCGTTGGAAATAGCTATGTGTACTCACAAAAATTTCTATTCCAAACCGTAGTTATCCTACTTAAAACACAAGAATATATTCTCATAAGAAGTTTCCTATATATTTGTTAAAAACAACTCCTATGAGGCATTTTACTTACTTTGAATACTCTTCTCATATTCCCTATATTTATCAAGCTCATCTTCGATCAGATCAATCCTGGATTCAAGATTATCCATCTTTTCTTCAAGTCTTTTAGAGGAGGATTCAAGTTCACTCTTCAGGGAATGCACTTGTTCCAAGATGATATTCATGGTTAAAGAGAGTTTATCCAAATGAGAGACATAAGGATTCACATCAAGGGAGGAATCACAGTTGTCAGAGCACGTCTAATTATCGGAAGAGTCGAAACGAACCTTCTTAGAGGGAAAAAGAACAGTCCATACATCACTTTCTTTGCTTGAAAGACTTGATGAGGACATGATAGAAGAGATAAATGAAATTCTCTCACTTAGGAGAAATCTTCATCTTAAAAAGAAAGAAGATATGGGATAAATTTCCAAAAAGACCTTTGACCAAAACCCTAACAGAATTTGGTTATCCCAAAGAAAAGGTCTTACAGGGAAAAAAACCCGTCCATGAACATAAACGGTTCTTGGCTAAAAAGAAAACAAGAAACAAACTTGAAGAACAATAGAAATATTCCATCAACCATCTTGAAGATTATGGTTCTTTCCCAAGAGAGAAAAACAAGAACCATCTTAACCCTTATTACAGATTGTAATTCTCCAATCCAAAACAAGACTGGGTGGTTTGTTACGAGGGGATGAAGTATTTATTATTTCTTGTTTCTGTTTTGTCTTCAACACAGTTTCGAATACCTTGTTTGTTAATTTTCGCGAACTATGAATGGCTTTGGAAATCTCATTTGAAAAAAAAAGAGAAGGTTTTTCGGAGATTTCCTTTTCTTCTTCTGAAAACTGGGTTTAACAGAGGAGAAAATTTCTTGACCCCTTCTGCATACTGTGTCCTGATTTTCATACAAGAGAACCAGACCATTTGGTAAGTCCTTGTATTTTTCTATATCATCCTTTTCGTTAGAGTGATTTGAGAATGATATAGAATCGGGAGTAATTTGCTGATAATGCTTTAAAGAGATAATCGAAGAGGTTCGACGTTTCTTAATAGGATCACAATTGCGAGAGATATCAATTTCTTGTTTTAAATTAAGCAGTTGATATTCCAGATCTTCAATCCTTTTAATCAAGACTTTTTTTTTCCAGTTGAAACTCTTCTGGAGAAGTAAGAATGTATATAGTGGAATAATCAGGACTGTTAGGAGGACAAGTGTGATTATCGGCAAAGAAGTTAAGAGAACTTTCACAGACATCTTCCTCAGGACAGTAGTCAAGGGTATCCATCCATGCTTTAGTTAACTCAATGAACTCGTCATCAGACTTTTTGGAAGTATCATGGACACTTCTATATCACTTGGAACAAGTTTCATTATCATAGTTTTTTTGAACCTTTCTATCATTTTTCTTGATTGAATGAGCTTCTTTCTGAGACTTTCTTTTACTCTGTCTAAGAATCTTCTTTAATTGTTGTATGAACAGTGACAGAGTTGAATTAAAGCAATTCTCAACCCTTATATCAATCAATTTAGGGTGTCGAGACATTTTGTCAGATGTAGCAACAGAGTTGACTAGAAAGTGACACTTTTCTCTTTGACTTAGTTCAAGATCAAAAATCTTTAGCATTCCAACAAGACTATTTCTGGAGAGAGTATCAAGGTTATTTCCCTCAACGATGGCGTGTTTCTTAAAATCGTATCTAGATGACAACGATCTGAGAATCTTCATCACAAAGTCCTTTTCAGGAATAGTCTTACCCAACGCAAAAGATGCATTAACAATTTCAGACAATTTGTGATTAAACTCATCAAATAAATCTTCATCTGCTATACGAAGGTTTTCCCAATCAGAATTTAGGTTTTGAAGCCTAGCTTCTTTTTCACAGGTATTCCCTTCAAACACGGTTTCTAAGATATCTCAAGCATCTTTAGACCGAGTGCATGTAGTCACATGGTGCTGAAGATCTGGGGTAATGGCATGGATGATTGCATTCAACCCGTCAGAATTTTGCTTTGCAGCAAGAATCTCGGCAGCATCATAATCACCAATATCCTTTGGAACAGTTATGGTGCCTATTGTAACAATCGGAGGAATATAGTCGTTAACAACGTAAACCCATGATTAAAAATCACGCGCTTGAAGAAAGGCACGCATCGCAATTTTTCACCATAAGTAATTCGAGCCATCGAAGACTGGTGGTACGTTTATTGAGATAACACTTCTGTCCATAGAGTCAGATCGCTACAAACACAGACTTATGAGGTCTTAAACGTGTTTGCCTGCTCTGATACCAATTGAAAAAGCAGGGGTCTAACAACCTCACCCAATATTTTGCTTAGCAATCTGTATGGACTAACTCCAATATACTTTCAAGAGAACCAACTAGACAGTCAGACTCAATCTTAAGAAAAAGTATATCAAAGAGTTATATCTCAATTTCTCAATTCAATCCGCAATAAAACAAATAGGAATTTGCGAGCCTGATTGAATATAAGAGAAATAACTTGAACGGTACCAAAGACCAATGTTCAAGGATCAATCAATTTCAATCAACAACCAAAGGTTGGATTTACCAATTTATCGATTCAACGCACAACCTGTGATATTTCAATTATATAACAAAATATAATGCGGAAAGAACTAACACACACACCAAAAGTTTTGTTAACGAGAAAAAACTCAAATGCAGAAAAATCCCGGGACCTAGTCCAAATTTGAACACCACACTGTATTAAGCCGCTATAGACACTAGCCTACTACCACTGGAATGTAGTTGAGCCCTAATCAATCTCACACTGATCAAGGTACAGTTGTGTTCCTTACGCCTCAAGAACCACGCCGGATTCTGCGCACTTGATTCCCTTAGATGATCTCACCCACAACTAAGAGTTGCTACGACCCAAAGTCGACGACTTGATAAAAAAATCTGTATCACACAGAAAATTCTATTGAATAGATAAATATGTCTCCCACAGAAATACCTACGAGTTTTGTTCCGTCATTTGATAAATCAAGGTGAACATGAACCAATTGGTAAACCAGACTTATATTCCCGAAGAACAGCCTAGTATTATCAATCACCTCACAATAATCTTAATCGATTACCGAAACAAGATATTGTGGAATCACAAACGATGAGACGAAGGTGTTTGTGACTAGTTTTCAATCTTGCCTATCGGAGATAAAATCTAGAGCAAATATTAAAGAATATAATACTCAATCACGATAAAAAACAACAAGATCAGAACACACAACTACAGAGAAAATAGTTGGGTCTGGCTTCATAATACCAATGAAGTATTTAAGTCGTTAACCTACAGGGTTTCATGAAAAACCTAAGGTTAAAGGAGAATCGACTCTAGATTATGCAACTAGTAACACACATGAGGTGTGGGGATTAGGTTTCCCAGTTGCTAGAATTCTCCTTTATATAGATTTTAAATCAGGGTTTGCAATCTAAGTTACCTTGGTAACAAAGCATTCAATATTCACCGTTAGATGAAAACCTGATTAGATTCAAGCTAATATCTTTCAACCGTTAGATCGAACTTATCTTGTTATACACAAATGAAATGTACCTTCATTTAGGTTTGAGTAACCGTACCTAAATGTATACACTTAGTCGGTTCAACAATAGTTAACCAATGGTTAGCCATTTGAGCATTTTCATATCAACCTTATTCATTTTTAACATAACTAGTTCAAATGACTCAAATGAAACTAGTTAGAGAGTTGTTCAATTGCTTAGATCTCATAGAAGTATACAAGACACAATTGAAGCAAAATCAATTTTGATTCACTCAAATCAATTCATGAACATCATAGCTACGGTTTGCAAAAGATTACATTCCTTATTATATAAATCTTTTAGTTCATGAACAAACCGATTTTAGAAAGTAACCTACTTAAGTATGCAAATGGGTACGCATACCTAAGTATCCGGACCGAGTTTGGTTACGCTAGTACACGTACGCATACCAATTCACACTTCCAAACTCCAGCGGAAATTCACAAAACCTAAACTTCCGCCAGTACGGTACGGGTACGCATACCATAGTTCCGGACTTCCAACAACCAACCAGTACGCGTACGGGTACGCATACTTAGGTTCCCGGTATTGGATTTTACACAAATGTGAATACACACTATGTTTATATCCAAACATGGTTACTTGTTCTAAACTCTCATTTCAATCATTGAAACTTTCTTAGAGGATGACAATAGTTTTTATCCAAATACTATTAGCATCAAAGCGATTTTCAAGTTATTGAAATAATCAATATGACTCTCGTCAAGAGTAAAGATGAACTTGGTTAAAGCGAAAGCTTACCAACACATATTTCGAGAAATAGATAAGTGAGTTAAACTCAGTTCGAAATAGCAAATGTGTATAATTGAAATCTATATAGCAATACGACTTTCGTCTCAAATAGGAGATAAAATAGATAGACTTTTGAATGATAGATAAGTTCAAGTCTCCACATACCTTTTGTTGATGAAGTTTCACAATTCCCTTGAGTAGTTCTTCGTCTTCATTCGATGAACTCCGTGGAGTCTAAAGCTCAACTACACTTACTATCCTAATCCGACACATAGCTATAATTAGACTAGAAATCAAGACTTATAGTTTTGGAAACTAAACTTGACGAACAAGCTTGAGATAGCAACGCTTGCGAGTTCGACCGAGCAGTGCTCTAACACACCGATCCCCTTAATTCAAACTGTAGACGAAGATCATACCATTGCCGCTGGTGGACTAGCCCCGGGAGGAACTCCGAACCAAGGCTCAAACCCGTCCGTCCAGTTGGTTGCAGAATTAGAGGAGATGAAAAGGAACCAGAAGGCATATGCAGACGCTGTGGCACTGCTCGCACGAGAAAATCAAGAACTTAAGGATAAAATTGCTCTTGATGCAAAGGCAGGAAACCCACATGACGAAGCAAATTCCAAAGCACCAGAGCCAAACCGTGATCAACGAATGATAGTGGTTAATCTCAACAATCCCGAACCATCGTGCCACATGAAGAAACAGAAAATCCGATCCCGAATATGTACCGGGAGATTCTGATTACTTCGATAGTGAATCATGAAGACCAGGGCGAGCGGCGATATGGGACGAGCATTTCCTTGCTATGGTGAATCTTCATAACGAAATGATGACAGAGATCAAGCAGTTGAAAGCAAGGCAAGGAGGAGGAAGATTGGAGGAAGTAATGAGAGAAGCCATTACCACTCCATTGATAGCATATCTAGCAAGAGCAATCATCCCCCAAAAATGCCCCATCCCTGCATTCGAATGCTACGATGGCTCCAACGACCCAGCATCTCACCTTCGTTATTACAATCGAACAATGGCCCGATGGGAAAGGGATGATGTAGTTCTGTGCAAATATTTTCCTTCAAGTCTGAAAGGATCAGCACTGTCATGGTTCAATAACTTACCTCCTAACTCCATCGACTCTTACAACCGGCTCACCGAGGTATTTTTAGAGACCTACATATACGCAGGTATGGATAAGCTATTTTCGCTAGCGGTCGGACCGACGGAAACCATAAGGGAATATACGGACATGTGGCATAAGATTTGTCAGGCAATAGGGAACGTCAACCCAGTAGTCAGCATCAACTGCTACAAGTGGGGATTGGATAGAATGAGTCCTTTATTTGTCGAGATTCATCAGAGTAACCCCATAACCGAAGGAGATCTCCGCGTAATCATTGAAAAACACGCCAGATTGGAAGAGATCCGGCGAGAGAATCCAACAGCGCAGATGCAGGAGTACAATCGACCAAACTCAGTGGAACAAGCCAGCGGGTCAAAGAGGATGAACTCTACCGAGCGTTTCAACGAAGATAAGCAAGGACGAAGAGAAGATTATCGGCACAACGATCAAAAATTTGAAGATCAAGTCAATACGAAGCTTAACACGAGTTATGTTCATATTTTAAGAGAAATTAAAGGCCAGGCCAACTTCGAATGTCAACGGTCAAAGGGAAAGCAACCATCAAGATCTGAAAAGTTAAGAGACTATTGTGATTACCACTGCTTCAACGGACATCAGACAGAAAAATGTAAGAATTTGAAGATAATGATCCAAAAACTTATTGACGCTGGAGAACTCAAGGAGTACGTCCAAAAACCAGATGCACAGGAAAGGAACAACCGAAGTAAGCAAGTACATTTTCCGGAGAATGACCGAACAATTAACACAATTTCCTGCTCCGAGCCTATTGGGTCATCGTCAACAGGGCAGATTGGCAAAAGATTGAGGAAACAATTTGAGTATTACTGTGAGTTATACAAGATCGATGGGAAGGAAGTCGATGAGTACGAGGAATGGATGAACGTGTCGCTAACGTTTTCCACCGATGATGTAGAAGAGGATATGGAAGATCGTAACAATCCTTTAGTGCTCACATTACCCGTCTCAGGATGGAACATAAAGAAGATCTTGATCGACGGAGGGAGTTTAGTGAACGTCCTGTTCTATGATACCTTCAAACGGATGAAGCTAAATGATGAACAACTGATGTCTTCGTACTACACCATCTATGGATTCAATAGAGCATCTACGAAGCCTCTGGGGGACATCGTTCTAGAAGTCAAGGCAGTACGAATGAAAGTAAGTACCAGATTCAGTGTAGTTGATGCACCGTCACCTTACAACGCCATCATCGGACGACGATGGGTGCATAAACTCAATGGAGTAGCGGCAACATACCACTAATATCTAAGGTTCCCAACTCCCGAAAGAGAAATGGAAACCAAAGGAGATCAAGTCACCGTACGAGAATGCCAGGCCCAACAAAACTAACTCAACATTGAACAAGAAGAAGAACGTAGAGCCTGAAGGGGGAAGAACAAAGCAGAAGCGAGGAGATAATAGGAAAAAACTTGAAAAAAAGTAACGAAGCCATGAATGCCGAAGCTAGTACTTCAGGCACGAAGGATTCCGGAAAGCTCACCAAATAGCAATTAAAGAACGTTTCTCATCTAGGCGATCCCAACCCAACGTTTACTTCATTTGAACCCACCCAAGAAGTAAATATAAGAGTTGAAGAAGAGCCCAAAATGATAAAAATTGGGACGTTACTAGTTAAGGAACGAGAAGAGGCGTTAGTCAAGCTACTCAAAGATTATTCGGATATTTTGAATGGAAGTTAGGATGATATGCCAGGGATCGATCTCGAAATTATAAAGCACGATCTTCGAATACAACCAGGCACGAACCCGTTCAGGCAGAGATTACACAAAGTGGCACCAGAATATCATCAGGCTGTAGAAAAGGAACTTAACAAACTCATGAAGGAAGAATTCATAAAGGAAGTCACATATCCCACGTGGATTTCCAATATGGTCATCGTCCCGAAGAAGAATGGAGGGGTAAGGATATGCATTGACTTCAGCAATCTCAATAAAGCATGCCCGAAGGATATCTACCTGCTCCCAAGCATCGATCAACTAGTAGAAGCAATGGAGGGCCACGAAGAGCTATCATTCATGGACGGTACTCAGGTTACAACCAGATAGCCCTCGCAGAAGAAGATCAACAACACACATCATTTTTCACCCTACACGGACTTTATTGCTACACCTGCATGCCTTTCGGATTAAGGAACGCAGGAGCAACGTACCAAAGGATAGTTGATGCAATTTTCAAACCGTAAATAGGACGCACCCTAGAAGTCTATGTCGAAGACATACTCGTCAAAAGCAAGTTACGTGAGGATTACCTTTGTAACCTAAAGAAAATCTTCGATGCAATGAGGAAGTACAACATAAAGGTAAACCTAGAAAAATGTACCTTCGGTGTCACATCAAGAAAGTTTCTCGGATACTTGGTAACAAAGAAAGGTATCGAAGTAGACCCTGCAAAAATCCAGGCCATCATGGAAATGCCATCACCAAGAATGTGAAAGAGGTTGATGCGTGTCGTAAGTGCAATCAAATTAATAATCTTATTTCCACACAATTAACTGGTAATATAATGGAAGTAAGGATCATTCCCACGAAGAGCATTGAGTTTTAGTTGTCAAAGTGTTACAAAAGGGGGGGTTTTGTTATAGATTTCGAACAAAGTAAATAATCAAAGCAAATAAAGTTGTATTGTAATCAATAGAGAGAGATATGATCGGGGAATCCTTCTTCGTATATAAACCGTCAATGAGTTATTATAGTTTCCTACTTGTCGTTAATCATAGATTATCACCAACCGTAGAATAACATCTAGATCAGTGATATCCCCTAAATTCCTTATATCACTGGATACGGAAGTTCTCGCCTACCAGATTCTATTCAACGAACCACCAAGTAGTAGATCACTCAAGGTGTAATCCAATTGAATGCTTTATCTTTTGTGAATTTATAGGTTGATCCTACTAGTTAGACTCTTAGATCAAGGTCTACTTTTTAGTGTTGTTTATACACACAATCGCTCCACAGAATCCCTCTGCAAGGTCTTGTGTTCTCTACTTGAGTACAAGTTATTCGACGATTACTTATCTCCTAACTCAATACTAGCAATAGATTGAATCAACAAATCAATTTAGTTGACCACCTAAACAATCTATCTACCAATCAATCATAAATATTAATTAGTATAAACAAACGATAATCATATGAAGAACTTCAAAGTAGATTAATATAATAACTCAAATCTTGTTTATAAATTAAAACTCATCCTCAATCAATAGGTGTTTAGCTACTCATGGATGTAGAAACATCCATGATATACATGATAGAAAGGTTAAGAGATAACGTTACGATTGAGAATCGCTCCGAAACTCTAGCTTTGATGTTTCTCCTCTCCAAGACTTACAATTTCGTGACCTAATGAAGTGATATCATTTCACATAACCTAATACCTTTTTATAGGTTTACATTGTTTGGCCTTCACGTATTTAGTTTGGTTTAGGAACTCGACCCAAAAATATGACCTAACAACTCCAAACGTGCCCTTAGGCATTCCAAAGTGTAAATACACGTTTCCTACTACCTAAGTTCGCGAACCCAGTCTGCAAACTTCAAAATCCAGCAGAAATTTTCGGAATTAAGTTTGCGAACCTAGTTCGCGGACTGCACTATCTTCGATATTTAAAAACTGTTTTGGCCATAAATTTTTCATCCGAACTCGGAATGACCTCATTATTTTTGAATTATTTTTATCTTTCAATTCTATTCAATGTGGTGATGAGAAATCCTTAATTTGAATGAGTTAAGATCGTTCTTTGGCCCTTCTCTTGATTTTGAGCGTTTTGCTCCTTTTCGTCGCACTTCTTCCACTTCTCTTGGATTTTGGCACTTGAATACTTGGAATACTTCTCTTCCTAACTCTTTTCAGCACTTTATAGCTCCTTTGTGTATGATTCACCTATTAGAGGCAAACAAGAGAAAATAAGAATAATAATACGAAAATATGCAAGAATAATAGCTAAAACAAGTATGGAATGGACACTAAAATCATATGAATTATGCACTTATCAAATTCCCCCACACTTAGATTTTGCTAGTCCTCGAGAAATCCAAATAAAACTAATCCTAAATACAACAACTCCATCTCGTTGAGGATACGGTTACTCTTAGCATGAATAACATGCCTTTAAACCCCTAGGTGTCCCTAGTGGACGAGTTATAGTCTCGTGAGGGCTTACAAGAGGTATAACCCAAAAACCTACTCCAATTTCTCTCCTTGGAAGAACTGCTAAGGATAGACACAAAGTAGAAAGCCAAATAATTAGCCTGCATATGTTCTTTAGCTACAAACATCCCACATACATTCCAATCATCACACATGAGTAATTACTTGCGTGTTTCATTCAACGTGATTGCAAAAATCTACTAAGATAGTCATTGTACTTGTTGCAACGTTTTTCACAACACTCGCATACTGAAATCACATGGATAGATAAGAGAATGAAAATAGAAAAGTGAAGTGTGCAAATGTTGACTAAAGTGAAAGATGTTACCCACAATACTTGTATGAATGTCGTCAAAGGATATATATTTATAGCGCACTAGTTGAGAGAATCACCCATTTAACTCAACCACATGATTAGATACTCTAAGCGCATGTTCCTTTTCAGCAAGTACATGATAGTTGCCTTGGATCATGCGTTCCACGCTTGCTTAGGCGACGGAGACAGGGACAACGTTTCACACATATTTCTATCAAAGTGTCAAAAACCTCATCAATAGTCTCTTTGACTTGCTATATAATGATGATATGGTTTTTGTTTTCATCGACTATGATTATCCGCGATTCCGGACCTATCATTTATTAGTGTCGATAAATGAAGAGGAGCCTTATAATTCTTTTCTTTTCTTTTTCTATTTTTTTCGGCTCACTCTTTACTCTTTACGAGTGTAAGAAAATTGTCTTATGAGGCTTTTATATAAACTCAACCAGTGATTACCTTGCTACAACATTCATGGCAGTATCAGGATCCCACCAAATCACTTTAGAGAAACATAAAACTGCAAAAATAAAAAGAAAGTGATTCAGTAATGATTAATTGCGAGGATGATTCTTTCAAACGATTACCATATCTTAGTTTCACATTCAATTATGAACGTATATATTTAAGGATTGTGGAATTGATAAAGTGGAACTCAATCTATAGCCCTAAGAACTACTTCAACCTTAAAAAGGTTTAGAGTGTCATCCTAAATAGCTCATAATTAACTCCAAAAGATGAAGTCTCAAGAATGCAAGAAATCAAAGAGTATTATTATTATGTGTATATGCAAATAGTAGATACTAAATGATCCCCCACACTTAAACTCAACATTGTCCTCAATGTTCAAAACTGAAAATTCTGATTTTTGACATAACAGCCATGAAAAACTCAAAAACTGTACAATGGGTAGGGAACTAGGAAAACATCCTAAACAAAGTTGTTCGCCTACGTCTTTTATATAACTGTCAAAAGGCACAGTGTTTATAAATTCTGACTTTTATGGCCTCCGGACTGACTGACATGCAATCTGAAAAAGTTCTGGAAAATACCAAACTCAAATGTCCAGGCCAATCTCCACTTAACAGACTCCAAATTCAAATATTTCTTTTTTTAAAAGAAAAGGATGTCTGTCCTCTTTAAAAGTTTGGTCAACCACTCAAATCGGACTCGTATGAAGTCTCGAAGCTTTTTCGTGACAAACTGCAGCAGTCAGAATTTTCTGACGAGAATTCGTCAAACTTTCATTATAGATATAGGACTTGTAAAATCTAAGATGAGAATGCATATATGATATGAAAACTAAGAAAATTAAAAACAAAAGGATAGAGAACAAAACCGATGGGTGGCCTCCCATTTAGCGCTAGTTTAATGTCCTCATCCCGACTTGGCATTTTCAATTACTCCTCCAAGGGAGATAATCAGAATTTGCACATCCATATCCCATAATCAATGCTTTCATAATATGGCATTCAATCTATGGCCGTTCACCTTTAAATTTGTTCATCTCTAAGACTAGAAATTTTCAACTGCACCATGAGAATAAAACATTATAACAACATATGGTCCAATCCACCTGGACCTTAGCTTACAGGATAGTTTAAGACGAGAATAAAATAAAAGAACTTTTTGACCACAACAAAATTCGTCGAGAAATCATCTTGTCATGGAAAAGTTTCGTCTTTTCCTTTGTAAATACGAGAACTCTCGTAAGCATCATTACGTATCTCCTCTACTCATTGAGTTGTAACTTCCTTTGTTTCCCCGCATTGTCAAATCCATGTGCACATCTTTATCGCCCAATATGCCTTGTGTTCAACCGGAAGATTGACAAGCTTTGCCATAAACCAACCGATAGGAGACATACCAATCGTGTTTTGTACGCCGTTTCTATATGCAATGAAATCATTTAAGCCATAACTCCAATCTTTCCGTGTAGTGTTTGGTTTTCTCAAGAATGGATTTAATCTCACGGTTTGAGATTTCGGCTTGCCCACTATTTGTGGGTGATACGGTTGACCAACCTTGTGTGTTATTGTACTTCTTGAGTAGAGGCATGAGAGGATTTCTGAAAATGTGAGCCTCCGTCACTGATAACCACTCTGGTGTACCTCTAGGAAAATATATTCCGTCACAACTCACAAAAACAAAACTTGAGAATCATTAGTAGGGGTGGCTTTAGCTTCCAAGCTTTATTCCACACCATTAAAACACAATCCACAACAAGCAGTATGTAAAGTTTTCCATTAGAATTGACAAAAGGACCCATAAAATCAATTCCCCACACATCAAATACTTCAACAACAAGAATTGGTGTGAGTGGAATTTGATTTCGAGCACCTAGATTGCCCGTTCTTTGACATCTATCACAAGATTTGCAAAAAAATATATGCATCCTAAAATAGGGTAGGCCAATAAAATCCACTTTCAAGTACTTTGAAAGCGGTACGTTTATAACCAAAGTGGCCACCACATGCATAAGTATGAAAAAAGTAAGAATAGATTGAAATTCAGAATTAGGTACGCACATGCGGATGATTTGATCAGAACCGTATTTCCACAAGTAGGGCTCATCCCACACATACTGCTTGGCTATTTTCTTAAGCTTAAGCTTTTGAAAATTAGACATCGTACTAGGTACTTGTCTTGTAACCAAGTAGTTCACTATATCCGCGTACCAAGGTGTTGAATCAATTGAGAAAAGTTGTTCGTCTGGAAAACGATCTTGTAAAGGAAGTTCTTCTTCGGAGACAACAAGTCTACTAAGATGATCAACAACAGTATTTTCAACACCTCTTTTATCCTTAATTTCATAATCAAATTCTTGTAATAGTAGAATCCACCGTACAAGTCTTGGCTTAGCTTCTTTCTTCTTTAGTAGGTACCTAAGTGTTGCATGATCAGAATATACAACCACTTTTGAACCCACTAAATAAGATCTAAATTTTTCAAGTGCAAACACTATAGCCAAAAATTATTTCTCGGTGGTAGAATAGTTTGATTTGTGCATCGTTTAGGGTCATAGATGCATAATAAATCACATGAGACAGCTTGTCTACTCTTTCACCCAAAACGCCTCCAACTGCATAGTCACTTGCATCACACATTAATTCAAATGGTAAACTCCAATCTGGTGACTTGATAATTGGTGCAGTTGTAAACAACTCTTTAAATTTATCAAAGGCATCCTTGCACTCCTTGTTGAAGTAAAAAATAACCTCTTTTTGCAATAATTTGCACATTGGCATTGAGGTTTTGGAGAAATCCT
The DNA here is from genome assembly GCF_003573695.1 of Papaver somniferum. NCBI lineage: Eukaryota > Viridiplantae > Streptophyta > Magnoliopsida > Ranunculales > Papaveraceae > Papaver > Papaver somniferum. The sequence continues at coordinate 46,478,306 of NC_039366.1, forward strand.
TGATAAACCGCCTGTAAAAACCTGCATGACCAAGAAAAGAACGAATCTCCCTCACCGAAGTGGGATATTGTAAGTTTCTTATTAAGTCTATCTTTGCCTTGTCAACTTCAAGCCCTCGAGAGGACACAATATGACCGAGCACTATTCCATGGTTTACCATAAAGTGACATTTCTCCCAATTTAAAACAAGATTAGTGTATATGCATCTTTTAAGCACAAGTTCAAGATTTTGTAAACAAATATCTAATGAATCACCATAAACACTAAAATCATCCATAAATACCTCAATTATGCGTTCCACGTAGTCAAAAAATATACTAACCATACACCTCTGAAAAGTGGCAGGCGCATTGCAAAGACCAAACGACATTCGTCTATAGGAAAACGTACCAAAAGGACAAGTGAAAGTAGTCTTCTATTGATCTTCTGGTGCAATAACGATCTGATTGTACCCCGAGTAACCGTCAAAAAAGCAATAATGTGAGTGTCCTGCTAACCTTTCTAACATCTGATCAATGAAAGGCAAAGGAAAGTGATCCTTTCGGGTTGCGGCATTAATCTTTCTGTAGTCTATGCACACTCTCCATCCAGTTTGAACCCTTGTAGGAACGAGTTCATCATCTTGATTTCTAACAACAGTGACGCCTGCGTTATTAGGCACCACTTGAACTGGGCTAACTCATTTGCTGTCAGAGATTGGGTAAATCACCCCCAAAATTAGCAATTTGAGGATCTCTTTCTTCACGACCTCCATCATTGGGGGATTAAGCCTACGCTGAGCATCACGTACAAGCTTAAAATCATCTTCCATTAGGATTCTATGCATGCACATGGATGGACTAATGCCTTTAATATCAGCAATTGTCCAACCAATAGCCGTTTTGTGCTCTTTCAGAACCCTAAGGAGACGTTCTTCTTGTATTGGGGTGAGGTTCTTCGCAATAATCACCAGAATTTCTTCTTTATCACCCAAGTACGCGTACTTTAGGTGGTATGGAAGCGGCTTCAGTTCTAGTTTCGGTGCCTGCAAAATATAAGGTAAAAGAACCTCATTAGTTACGGGTAAAGAAATATAAGAAATATTACCCGGTTTAGCTTCTTGTGGTGCTGTTAAAGCACCACACATCTCCACTAGCTCTTTGCTAAGTCAACATCCAGGTTCGGTTGCCCGTGAACGTCCAAATCAATGTTGTTGCGTAACACAACTCCAAGTTCGTCTTCAGCATTCAATTCAAACATTTGTTGTGCTAACGAACCAATAACATCAATGGAGAAAGCTGAGTGAAAATCACTAGGATAGCGCATGGTTTCAAAAATATTGAACCGTATGATCTCCTTATAAATTCCATAGTGAGTGCACCACTATCAACATCAATCTTCGTCTTTGTAGTCTTCATGAACGGTCTTCCAAGAAGTAATGAAGTAGATGAACAATTATCTCCATTGTGCATATCCACAATGTAGAAATCAACCGGAAAGATTAGCTGATTCACTTGAACTAACACGTCCTCCATGACTCCCTTAGGATATATATTGGACTTGTTAGCCAATTAAATAGTGATCTTTGCCTCTTTTAAAGGTCCGAGATTCAAATAATCATAAATATCGGCTGACATAACACTTATGGATGCTCCCAAATCAAGCAAAGCACGCTCAAATCGTCGGTTACCAATAGTAACAGGAACTGTGAAGCCGCCAAGATATTCACACTTTGTAGGCATCTTCTTTAGTAACATAGCTGTAGCACTTTCGCCCACTTGAGTAATCTCATTAGCAATCAACCTATCCTTCATTGTACACAAATCCTTCAAAACCTTGGCATACCTGGGTACGGTTTTGATGGCCTCAATAAATGGAATGTTGATGTATATCTTGCTGAAAATATCCATGATCTCCTTGTCTTGAGCTTGCTTCTTCGACTTGGCAAAACGACTAGGGAAAGGAGGTGGCATGGTAAAAACGGGAACTGTTTCCTTAGGTTGGACGTTAGAGGTTGGATTTCCCTTTGGAAGAGTTTCCTCCTCTACTTCCTTTTCGATGTCGTTACTAACCTCTTTTTGTTGATTTGACTCCTCAGTTTGTCTCCCACTTCTTAGAGTTACTGCATTAACGTGCTCTCTTGGATTCACATATGGTTGTGAAGCAAGCTTTGTGGATGCTTGAGCTTTCATTAAATTAATATCGGTCGCCAATAGTCCCATTTGAGTTTGTAAATCCTTGATTGCGGAACCTGTCTTTTGTTCCAAAACCTTGATTGCCGTATCGGACTTTTGTTGGTTTTGTTGAAACAATGACGTAATACCTTGAATCATGACATTAATCTTATCATCAATCTAAGATCCTTGTTCCTTCACTTGAGGTTGGAATTGTTGTTGAAAGCGTGGTTGTTGGAAACCACCTTGTTGCTCATATGGATTGGGTACCGCCGCTTCCTTATTTGCATAGATAAAGTTGGAATGATCCTTCCAACCGGGATTATAAGTATTTGAGTATGGATCGTACCTTGGGTTTTGATTTGGATATAAAGCATTTACTTGTTTGGTTTCAGCATCCGGACTAATTACTGCAGCCATTCGTTGCATACCCTTTCCATGCTGCCCATCCTTTGTTCAAGGTATGATGATGAATCACTAACTTCATGCACTCGCCTAACCATTGGTTCATCTCTTGTGTAGAATTGTTGCGATTTCGCGGCCATACTTTCAATCAACTCGGTAGCTTGGGCCACTGTCTTGTTCACTAGTGCACCACCACCCGCGGCGTCAAGAAGAGATCTATCACTTGGTTGAAGACCTTCATAGAAGTATTGGAGTATCATAACATCACCGAATTGATGGTGTGGACAGCTTGCCACCAATCTCTTGTATCGGTCCCAACATTTATACAATGACTCTCCCACATTTTACTTTATCCCACAAATTTCCTTGCGAAGTTGAGTAGCTTTTGATGCGGGGAAAATATCTCTCGAGGAAAATTTTCTTCAATCCATTCCTTGTTGTGACACTTCCGGAAGGAAAATAATATAACCATTCCTTAGCATTTCCCGCCAAAGAGAACGGAAAAGCTTTCAATATTGCTCCATCCTCATTAGTCTCCGGTGGAAGCATGGCCATGACTATGGTATAAAAGTCCATAAGATGTTTGTTTGGATCTTCATTCACCATACCATGAAACTTTGGTAACTCTCTAATCAACTCCGACTTGATCTCGAAGGTTGAGTTAGTTTGGATACACCATTGTTGTGTGTCTAGCTTGTGAGAAGCTAGGTCCTTGAGTGTACGATCACCCATTGCTTCTGTGTCTATGTCCGAATCTGCGAACTCACTTGATGAAGAAGGAGGAAGCGGAGTGTTAACCGCTCGAATGAAGTCTTTTAGTTGAGTGTCGGATCGAAGATGTATTGGACTCGGTCTGCCCTCTTTAAGCATTCACCAAAGATATAGTACCTGAAACAAAAACTTAGAAAACAAAAATTAAAAACTAAAAAGAAATAACTAAAGACAAAAACAAAACTAATAAAAATAACAACTAAAGCTACCGACTGCTCCCAGCAACGACGCCAAAATTTGATGCGTGTCTTAAGTGTAATCAAATTAATAATCTTATTTCCACACAATTAACTGGTAATATAATGGAAGTAAGGATCGTTCCCACGAAGAGCAGTGAGTCTTAGTTGTCAAAGTGTTACAAAAGGGGGGGTTTTATTTTAGATTTCGAACAAAGTAAATATCAAAGCAAATAAAGTTGTATTGTAATCAATAGAGAGAGATATGATCGAGGAATCCTTCTTCGTATATAAACCGTCAATGAGTTATTATAGTTTCCTACTTGTCGTTAATCATAGATTATCACCAACCGTAGAATAATAGCTAGATCAGTACTATCCCCTAAATTCCTTATATCAATGGATACCAAAGTTATCGCCTACCAGATTCTATTCAACGAACCACCAAGTAGTAGATCACTCAAGGTGTAATCCAGTTGAATGCTTTATCTTTTGTGAATTTATAGGTCGATCCTACTAGTTAGACTCTTAGATCAAGGTCCACTTTTTAGTGTTGTTTATACACACAATCGCTCCACAGAATCCCTCTGCAAGGTTTTGTGTTCTCTACTTGTGTACAAGTTATTCGACAATTACTTATCTCCTAACTCAATACTAGCAATAGATTGAATCAACAAATCAATTTAGTTGGCCACCTAAACAATCTATCAATCAATCATAAATACTAATTAGTATAAACAAACGATAATCATATGAAGAACTTCAAAGTAAATTAATATAATGACTCAAATCTTGTTTACAACTTAGAATTCATCTCAATCAATAGGTGTTTAGCTACTCATGGATGTTGAAACATCCATGATATACATGATAGAAAGGTTAAGAGATAACGTGACGATTGAGAATCGCTCCGAAACCCTAGATTTGATGTTTCTCCTCTCCAAGACTTACAATTTCGTGACCTAAACATAACCTAATACCTTTTTATAGGTTTACATTGCTTGGCCTTCACGTATTTAGTTTGGTTTAGGAACCTGACCCAAAAATATGACCTAACGACTCCAAACGTGCCCTTAGGCCTTCCAAAGTGTAAATACACGTTCCCTACTACCTAAGTTCGCGAACCCAGTCCGCAAACTTCAAAATCCAGCAGAAATTTTCGGAATTAAGTTTGCGAACCCGGTCTACGAACCTAGTTCGCGGACTGCACTGTCTTCGGTATTCGATAAAAACTACTTTGGCCACAACTTCTTCATCCGAACTCGGAATGACCTCATTCTTTTTGAATTATTTTTATCTTTCAATTCTCTTCAAGATGATGATGAGAAATCCTTAATTTGAATGAGTTAAGATCGGTCTTTGTCCCTTCTCTTGATTTTGAGCGCTTTGCTCCTTTTCGTCACACTTCTTCCACTTCTCTTGGATTTTGGCACTTGGACACTTGGAATACTTCTCTTCCTAGCTCTTTTCAGAACTTTATAACTCCTTTGTGGATGATTCACCTATTAGAGGCAAACAAGAGAAAACAAGAGTAATAATACGAAAATATGCAAGAATAATAGCTAGAACAAGTATGGAATGGACACTAAAATTATATGAATTATGCACTTATCAGAGGTACAAAAGGTCAATGGATTCATAACAGGCCTAGGGAGATTCGTTGCCAGATCATCAGATAAATGCAAACACTTCTTTAGAATTCGTGAAGAAGAAGAACAAGTTCGCGTGGACTACTGAATGTGAAGAAGCTTTCGTGTTGATTTCCTTTTACATTTTGGACTTACCAATTTTTTTTTTCTTCAAAAGATCAAACAATACTTGGCAGAGATCCTGATCCTCCATAAACCCGAACCTGACGAAGTATTGGCATTATACATAGCTTCGACCGAAGATGCAATAAGCGTTGTATTAGTCAGAACGAACAAGAAGATAGAACAATCGGTGTACTATGTCAGTAAAACCCTCAATACAGTGGAGCCAAATTACGGGAAGATCGAACAACTCATCTTGACACTAGTATTTGCAACGCAGAAGCCGAGAACCTACTTTCTGACCCACTGTGTTCGCGTCCCAAGCAAAGCACCATTAGAATCTCTTCTCAAGAATGCAGGAGGTTGGCAGAATAGCCAAATGGAACGCACTGTTAGAACAGTTTAACATCATACATGAAATCCAAACGGCCCAAAAATCGCAGGTCTTGGCGGATTTCTTAGTAGATTTGCCCTTGGATAACGATAAAGAGTCGAAACGAAGGAAGATTAAGAGGATCCCGCGGACATGCTCGAACCAACTAATCAACGAAGATAGGAAGTCTTCGTCGACGGATCAAGAAACAAGGAAGGCGCAGGAATCGGGATTGTCATCACAACCCCTACAGGCGACAAAATGGTACACGCATTAAGGCTGGAATTCGAAGAGCACACCAACAACGTAGTGGAATATGAGGCTGTCGTGCATGCACTCCATTTAATATTGGATCTGGGGATAACTGACGTCCGCGTAACAAGCGATTCACATTTGGTCATCTAACAGATAGAGCTGGAATATAACACATATGATGAAACTCTGTCAGCATATATGGCTCTGGGAGTCTCAAATACCAAACATCACATTCATGCATTTATGCAGTAAGGACAACATGCATGCCGATACTTTAGCTTATATATCATCAATGATAAGGGACGAGAAGATTACGACCATCAAGATAGGGAGAATGTACCAACCCTCGATCCAACGGCAGCAAGTCCTCACTACGGTAGATCACGAAGATGATGTAAGAGAGGATATAGAAGAAGTAATCACCGAAGATGATATTTTAACGAGAGCCAACGAAGATGAAGATTTCAGTAACGAAGAAGACTGGAGAACCGAAATTCATATGTTCGTCAAAGAAGGAGTACTTCCCGCAGACATCAAGCTAGCAAGTAAAATACAATCAAAAGCAGGGAGATACCAATTTCGTGAGGAAATCTTGTACAAGAAATCATTCCTCTGGCCACTACTGCGCTGCTTGTCCAGAGAAGAAGGCCATTGTATCTTGAAGAACATTCACTGCGGAGATGCTGGAAACCATAGTGGAATAAGGTCATTAGCAGACAAAACCAAAATGTAAGGTTACTACTGGCCACAAATGATACATGACGCTGCAAAGATGGCCAGGAGATGCGAAGAATGTCAACGTTTTGCCAAGAGAATCCATGCACCAGGGACAGAGTTAAATTCAGTTGGAAGCCCTTGGCCATTTGCAAATTGGGAGTTGATATCGTCGAACCATTAATCGAGGGAACAGGAAAAAGGAAATTCTTAATAGTAGCCACTGACTACTTCAGAAAATGGGTAGAAGCTAAAGCTCTGGCGAGGTTCACATTCATTTTTTTCAAAATTTCATATGAAGATTCAGCATACCCGCAGAAATTGTCTCCGACAACGGAAAGCAACTATAAGGAAAAAACATTGACATGCTCTTTGATACCTTCAAGATCAGGAAAACAAATCTACTTCAATATACCCCCAGAGTAATGGACAAGCCGAAGCCACCAACAAGACCATCGCTCTTACCCTCAAGAAAACGTTGGTTGAACATAAAAGCCGACGGTGTGAGCAGTTGCACAACAGTATATGGGCGTACAAGACCACACGAAGATCGGCAACATGAGAATGTCCGTTCATACTTACCTACGAGGCAAAGGCAATTGATAAGCACGAAAGTGCGATGTTCTACTCCCATATTTACATTAGCTAGGACTCTATATTTCGATAATAACGTTGGTTTAAGTCATTTCTAGGAATTACAAGGAGTTCGATCACTTGGAAGATAAATGGCTTAATTGGCGTTTGCGACTACAAGGACCAATGTTGCTGCTCACTGCATAAGAACCTTGAATGTGGCTGGCCTGGTATTCCTATATCAGCACCACTCAAGGCTCAGGCCATCTCATGTATGTGATGCAATCGAACCCGTCCCATTAGTGACGAAGGGAAGTGGGACGTGTATATTCTCTAAAACGATTTTTTAGGGACCATGGTTTTTTTGAGGGGACCATGGTTTTATTAGGCCACCTTCCCTATAGTTATAAGGGGTGTCCTAAAGCGTTGAAATGACTAACCTACCCTTAACCTAATTTAATTTAAAATCAACCTAATAACCACCTATATATATATATATATATATATATAACCACCACCTCCTCCCACCACCACCGCCCACCATCGCCGATTACCACCACCACCTCCTCCGATTATGACCACCACCAACCACCTCCTCCCACCACCATCGCTCACCACCGCCGATTACCACCACCACCATCTCCGATTATCACCACCACCAACCACCGATTACCACCACCACCTCCGATTACCACCACCACCAACCACCACCACCTCTCTATATATAGCTTAATTTAAATCATTAACAAAGATATTCTCACAAACCCATTACTTGTAATTTGTTTTTGGTTGAAAAATGAAAAGTAATCATCAAAATGAGTTGAAAATGGAAGTTGCAGAGAGGTTTAATGGAGGTTTTTTTTCAGAGAAAGGTTCGGTTACGTCGCAAAAAACAAGTCTCAGCCGAACTTTTAGTTCGGTTACGTCGCAAAACGTTCGGTTTCGTTGCAAAAAGTTCGGTTATCACGAAATAATTTTTTCTTAACCGAACTCACAGTTCGGTTGATTCGCAAAAAATACTTTAACTCCTTGTATTAGAACAACACAAGTCCATAAGTTCGGTTCCTTCGAAAAATAAGGATATCACCGAACTTTAGTTTACGAAAATAATGAAAAGTCCAAAAGTTCGATTCGTTCGCAAAAATGTTAAGTTTTCTTTGTAACCGAACTATGGGCTAATTCTATACAGGCATTTGCAAGTTCAGTTCGGTTGGATCGCAAAAATTGTTAAGTTTTTACTTTAACCGAACTTTACTCTGATATTGAGTTCGGTTAGATATGTTGTTGGGTAAAAGTTTGCGAACCAACCGAACTTCTTACACTTGGTATAAATTTTTTTTTACGTAAAGTTCGGTTAGATAGTTGGTTGGTATGAAGTTTGCGAACCAACCGAACTATGTACACTTGGTAAAATCTTATGTTCACGTAAAGTTCGGTTAGATATTGTTTGCGAACCAACCGAATTTCTAGACCCTAAAGTTCGGTAATATTGCGGGCAAACCGAACATTACTCTGTAAATCCTATAAAAAAAAGTTCGGTAACATGTCTGTTAACCGAACGATTAAAAACCTCCATTAACGAGCGAGTTCGGTAACCTGCGTGTTTGGAAAAAGTAACCGAACTACACTTTCAGATGTGTTCGGTTACATGTTCTTCACATAAGGTAACCGAACAAGGCCAAATCTACTTCAAAAATTTACATTTTTTTTTGAAAATTTGGAGCAATTCAACCAACATTATCTAAGTTTGAAGCATACCTGGGTACCCAAATACTCTTCCTCCGATTTTGTTCGGTTACATGATTCAGATGAGCCATCAATTGAATCATCACTTGAATACTCAAGCTTAGTGAACTCAATTTTTTTTCCATGTTTTTTTTCTTCATCTTCTCTAACTTTACTCAATAATTCTATTTCTTTTTTAGAAAACCCATCTGATTTTTTAATCTCACTAATTATTTTTAACTTAATCATTTCACTAATCATTACACTAACTAATATTAACACTAACTAATCATTACCCAAAATTAATCAGTAGGGTAGTTTAGATATTAATATAAATATCTAGAGTCAGTACAAATGAATGGGATTGGAATTTGATGGCGACATCAGTTCTGGGTCTCATCGTCGGATACAAGTGAAGAAGTTTAATGATGGAGCTGCTGTCCATTTCACGGTTCATTCACAGATGAAGTAAAATGAGAAATATGGTGCGAGATCGAGATGTGGGCTAAGCTGATAGATGTTTCAAATCATTTAGATGGGTTTGGTGGTAATGGAATGACTACTACAAGCAATTAGGGATTTGATCTCACTGTTTTTAATGGAATTTGGGGGTGTTGACCTAAGCTGAAATTGGGCTTAACTCAAAGTTCTCAATGAAGAAAAAATGCACAGCAACAAAGAAGAAATGGGTTTCATCCATTGAAGATTTGGGGGTTTTCTTAGTCGTCCGAGATTGGTGTTGGCTGCCATATTAGATTATTGTTTTCGAATTCAGTCAACAGCGGCAACAACAATAAACAATTGATTTGGAGATTTCTGGTGCAAACTGGAATTCATTGTTCTTGAGATAATTAAGGTAGGAAATGTCAACAACAACAACAAATGGAGTTGGTGTTTTGCTGGTGGTGATTCAATTGATCTGGGAAAGTTGTGAATGGTGGCTATTAAAGTAGGGGGTATTGGTGTAGTTTGAGCAGTGAAGTGTGAGTCCAAATGGAGGCGTTTTTCCGTGATCTGAAGATGGGTCTTGAGGTGGTCCGATGTTAGCTGGATTGGTACCAGACAAGTGAACATGATGTGTTTGAGAAATTGTCTCAATAAATCAAACAATGGAAGAAGATTTTGAGCTGAAACAAGATGGAGAAAGGGGTTTGTCTGATGATGTTGTTGGGTGTGATTGTTTGAGGTACAAAGCTAATGTTGCTGGTGATGACTTGAAGTCTGCAATGGTTGGAAGTTGAACTGAACAGCAGCAGCTCTCTGCAAAGTGGTGATGATTCTAGTGTTCCCTACAAACACTAGTGTTGTTGCTATTGTTGTACAGCTCTGAACTCAATGGCATTATTGCAGTCAGTTGTGATGATTAGACAGAAAATAAGAAGCTGGTGCTGGTGTGAAGATAGAAAGTGAAGTTGGGGTCCGAGTGTTGACTGATTTGATTATGCTGCGAAGAAGGTGCTTGGTTGAACTGTTAGAAGCGTTGTGGTCGATGGAAGTGAGTGCCTAAATTTAGAAGCTCAGTGAATGGAAATTGATTGTATTAGTTGTATGCAGACATGGTAATGGCCTGGAGTTGGAAATGGTATTTGAACTGAATGGGTTTGGTATACGGCCTGTTTGTGACTGGATTGGGCTTGGGCAATGCTTGGATGGTCCAGCTGGAAGACTGCACGACACCTATAAATATGCATGAGAGAAAGATTCAAGGGGAGGCCGCATACAGGGAAGAAACGAGGTTTACATTTTCTTTCCTTCACCATGCTTAGCTTATTATTTTCGATATCACTTTCTATGGTTTTTGAGAAAGGCATGACTTGCTAAATCATTGTTAGGGTGAAAGGATGAACTTATAGACTAGATTATTTGTGTTTATGAACAAGAGTTTCTTTAAATCAAAAGCTTTATTTTATGTTTGAGTATCTCTTATTAGGTGATTGTTTTTATTGATCTTTTCATGTTTTATGCCAAGTATACTACATAGGTAAGCTATATAGACAACCCCATTGAGACCTGATTTGTTATAGATTAATGAACATTCTTCAACTTTGTATGCCATTTATACATAGTGTTTAGGATGTCTACTTTTAGGTCGAGATCAAACAATCCTTAGTCGATTATCAATAAATCTTAATGACATATCTTCCATGTTTAAGTAGCCAGGCGTTGCCGTTTTACATGAGTAAAATAGAGACTCCCGTGATAAATCACAAGTAAACCTAGCCTATAAAGGATTCCCGGATCCTTAACCTTTTCTCATCTTGCTCATCACTTTAATAATTTTATTTGCATCCGATTTATTTGCTTGTTTCTTAGTATACATTTCAGAAAATCTCCTATTGAATTGATATTGATTAGGAAGTTGATTGTATTAGTTAGAAGTAATTTAGAAACACTCCTCGTGGGAACGAACCACATTTGATGTTGTCTACATTTTCGACACCGTGCACTTGCGGTAAAACAAAGTCGGTCTTCCGACACATCAAGTTTTTGGCGCCGCTGCCGGGGAGTGGTTGCGAAACACTCTTATTGATATGTTCAATTTTCTAGTCATAGTTTCTGTACATAGTGTATTTTCGTTTTTATTTTCTTTTTAGTTCCTTTTCATATTTCTTTTAGAATTTTCTTTGCAGGTACTCTTGTTGCGGCGTTGACGTTTTACCAAGAGAATGAGTCCAGGCCTCTCGGAGAATACATGTATGGACCACAATATCTGGAGATTCGGGAACAAAATCGTCTCAGGTATGGAAATCCTTATCAGCATTACTGCGAAATTGATGATTATCCACATGAGTACCAAAGTTACCATCGGGATGATTTGTCGCATGCTGAGATTCTCAACCAGAATATAGCTAGTTTGGAAAGACGGTTAGAGATGCTAGAAAACCAGAGGTCATATGAAAATAATAACCAGGTTTATAGTAACTCGTGTTCCACAGAATTCTTTGATCATTCACATATGTACCAAACCCAATACCATGGGGATAATTATTTGCATGAGGTATGTGAACAATCTTTGAATTGGCAGCACAATGAGGTTTTAGACTATAGAAATTTGAGCTTGGAAGATAGCTTAAGGTTGTATACATTAAAAATTAGTCGAAAAACTTCTCAACTTCAACAGACCACTCAAAAAGCTTTAGAGAACATTGAATATCAAGTAGGTCAAATGGCTAGACAGTTGGAGGAGGAACAAAGTTGGTTCCCAAACCAGTCTCATTCCCTATCTAATTGTACTTCATAGTATAATGATTATTCTTCTGAGGAAGAAACTGATAATGATCAACTTGTAGAAGTTCTGAGTGTAAGTGAGGATACCCAAAATTCTCGAAATTCAGATAATTATGATGTAGAAGAACCTGAGTATGTAGAGGATGCCACTGTTGAGTTTAACGACTCAGAGGCAGTAGATGTTTACAATGAGAAATATTCTAACCATTTGAATTGTGAGATTTATAAAGGTCACTTAGTTAAAGATCCCATTATGCATGAAGTTAAAGATACTTATTGCATTTTGCTGATTCTAAAGATCCCATTATGCATGAAACTATTGCTGCAGCAGGTCCATTTTTCGTTGATCCATCTAATAGTTCTCGAGATGCATGTGTGAATGTGGAGCCAATTGATACATGGCAGTTAACTTGGACTGCTGATTTTGAACCGCTCTCCACGTGTTTAGCCCATTTTGTAGACTCCGATGACCCTTTGCTAATTGACATTGTCAATGCATTTGATTCTTCGATGAGTAATATAGGTAACTTAACAATGGAAATTATTTCCGCGGACCTAGACCCAGATTTAGGGGTTATTGCTTTTGATGAACTTGAACCACGAGACACATGTTTAAATCATTTTGAGTGTGGTGCTTTGATGCCTATTGTAATGGTTAGCGTATTGCTTCCTCCGATTTCTAGTGAAGATAGTTTGTCCACTGAAAATATTTCAGCTGAACTTGAACCAGATTTAGAGTCTGCACTCCGATTACACACCATTGAACAATCTGTATTTGTTGATGTGAATAATTTACTTGTCCTGACAGAGTATGGCATGATTATTATGGACTGTTTTGAACAGGGAATGGGTTTTCACATATGCTTGGCTGATTATCGTCTTCGCGGGTTCGTATTTACAGCTTACCTGATATGTTGGGTTGATTCCTTACTTTTCAGATTATATTTATATGCTTGGCAGGTTGTTGTTGTGTATCACCTTCGCTTTGTTTGAGATTACTTGTTGCGCCCAAGCAGGGAACGATTACCAATTGCTTCGTGGGTGCTATTTTTATTCCCATTTTTTTTATCTCTTATTTTTATTTGTTTGCTTGTGATTTTTCCCATCTTAATTTAACGTTGGATGACTCAATTACATTGAGGACAATGTAATGATTAAGTGTGGGGAAGCGGTTAACACTTTAGATTTTTTTAGGTTTTTCACTTTCATGTTATGACCAGCTGTGGAGCGGGTCTCTTAAAAAAGAAAAAAAAAATGGTTTATTTGAGCCTATTGCATTTCATGACGAAAACTCGGGCGATGCCGATTCACAACTCACCAAAAATTTCTCTCCTCTGATTCTTCGCAAACCTCTTCCCCTGCACAAATTTGATTATGTTTTTCTTGTTATCATCGACCTTCCCCACTTCTGATTTTATTATTAGTTACCAATTATTTTTACGCTGTTGTCTTAATCTTTCGTCTTCTTTTTGAAGCTGCAAACCCTAGTTTCATAGGTTGTTATAATCAATGTTTGTTATGATTACCTCGAGCTAATCTAACTTGATTTCTTGTGATTTCATTCTCCTTTTTCAGATTTCATCCCTTCTCTGCTTTCCCAAACCTGATTGGGAGGATTAGGCTTTTCGGCGGAAGCAGTGGTCGAGGCGAAGACCCACTTTCTATATACTATCAAATTATTCTAATTCTACAAGTTTTGGCAGTGGAAGCGAATCTTCTCCAATTTTAAACTCTGGAATTGTTTATGAATACATAAGCGCCTAGTTTACTTCATTCACTCGTGCAAGTAATCCAGGTCTACACTCTTTTTAGCAATCATCCTCTATTCCTTCCACTGAGGTTACAAATTCAGCTTTCTTCCCAAGTTTTTAACTACTCTCTCTTGCGCAATATACAAGTCAATAGCATGAATTACACTTGGCAAATTTCAAGTTTTGAACTTGACTGGGAATGCATATATTTACATTCCCACTATCTTCACAACATTCATACAAAAAGATTTTGCCAAAGAACTCATTTCACAAACTACACAGCTCACTTGTGTGTCTCAACCCAGGAAAAGCAAAAAGTTTACATTGTCTGCAAAGAAATCTTGCCAAGTCAGTTAATCAATTCAATGGCCTCTTCTTCAACTAGTCTCAATATCGATACTGATAACTCTCTGAGAAACAAAAATTTGTCAAGAAGAAACAACAAGCATGTCAACCTGTAAGGAAAAGGGAGAATTATTGATTCTTATGCTCTAATCGGATATGTTTGTAGAGAAAGTGAAGTCACTAGGAATGTTGTCAGTTTTGCAATCAGGCAAAGATGGGGTGCTCAGAACGAAGTGGTGATTATTACAACTGGAAGGAGGAATGTTTTCATCTTCAGAATACGCTCAAGAGAGATCTTTCAAAGAGTCTTAAGGGAAAGACCCCATTCAGTAGGAGGACACTTGCTAGTTCTACTACCTTGGCAGTTTCATATGAATGTGCATAGAGCTATTTTTCAATTTGAAGTCTTCTTTATTGAGTTTAGGCTCAGAGCTGACCTGGATAGAGACAACATTCCTTTTCAGATTGCATCTCAAGCTGGAGAACCAATTACTATATTTAATAGAGATCCAACTGGTGTTGTCAAAGCAGAAATTAGACTGGATGTTAATCTGCCTATTGTTAGAAAAGTGCATATAACTCTGGAGGATGGAGAAATAATTAAAGTAGCTATCTTTTACCTGGGATTTCCATCAGCAACATGTAGAAGTTGTTATGTTTTCAATCACAATGAAAACTACTGTGGGATGATTGCTAATGTAGCCTGGATGGCTGTGCCAGTTCTAAACTTGCAAGGTGTTGACCCTTTTGAAGAACAAGTAGAAGAATTAGTGCAAGTTATTCAGCAGAACATGGATATACAAAATGGTGATGGAGCTCAAGCTAATCAAGAACCAGTTATTGAGGCTGAGAATAATTTTGAGGAAGTAAATGAAGCTGGAGCAGACAACATAGCTCTTAATGTGGATGAGAATGATACTGAGGTTTCAAAGAACCAAAATGATGAAGGGAACGAAGAGGTTAATAAAGAAATTATTGTTGATATAGGGGTTGATAACTCAGCAAATGGAACTTATGTGTCAGAAATCAACAGATTTGACTTAAGAACCAATAAGAGAAGGATGACCGAAGATGTTATCTTGGAAGCCATGGAAATGGAGGGTTACATCCAATAAATTGATAGAGCTCTTCATGTTCTTGTTGATGAAGTTGTGAATGATGGAGCTTCTAGAAGAATGGAGTTGGGTGAATCTTCATCTAGAGAAAAAATTATGAATGACATTGAAGGTGTGGACAATGTATATGGTCTTGGTGGGTCTGATACTTTTTCTGCTGCAGATGCTGGAAATCAAAACCTTTCAATAAATCAGGTTCCTTTTTATCACTATTTTAAAAAAAATTTTGCTCTTGATTTCTGCTTTAGCCATTTAAGTTTCCACATCTTCTCCTTTTTTAATCTTTGCAACCAAAATTTAGCCCTATTCTTGTTTAGTTTTTATATATGTTTGAAGTATTATCTTTTAGTTTTTATTAAAATAAAGTCTTTCCTAAATTTTGAGATGAAGTTAATATCTTGGAATGTGCAGGGGATAGGAAAACCCCTTACTAGAAACCACTTAAAATTTATCCTAAGGAAACATAACCCTGATTTCTTATTCCTCGCTGAAACTAAAGCCACAGAAGACAATATGAACATCTTAGCTAGAAATCTTAAGTCTCATAGCTGGTTAGTTGTCCCTAGAATAGGCCTTTCTGGTGAGATGCTCATAGCTTGGCACAATAACATATCTGTAAGATGCATTGCTGAATTTTTTGACATCTGTTTTTTTTGAACTGAATGATTGCCATAATAACTGTTGGAATGTGATTTTTATGCATGGGTCCTTAAATGATTTAGGAAAGAAAATGCAATGGGACAAAATTAACTATTTTTGTAATTTAAATCCTAATACTCCCTGGATCATTATAGGTGACTTAAAACTTTGTGTTGCATGTTAATGATAAGCAAGGTGGGAAAGACATCACTCATATTAATAAATTCATTCATGACAACATCCAGAGTCTTGGGCTAATGGATCTTAGATTTCAAGGAATCCCTTTCACATGGTCCAATAACAAAGAAGGTCACAAAAACATTAATGAAAGAATAGATAGAGTGCTCACTTCCCCTGTTTGGTTTGCCATGTATCCTGATGCTTTAGTTAGTCACTTGTCTAGAGTAGGTTCTGATCACACTCCGATTTTGCTAAATTGTAAGCCTGTTAAGATTAATATTCGCAAACCTTTTAGAGTTATTAGAACTTGGTTTAGTCATTATAAATTTTAAAAAGCATGTTGCTGATAATTGGGACTGTAATATCAGAGGCTCCTTTTCCTTTAGTTTGCAAAGAAATCTTAAAGATCTTTCTTACACTCTCTCTGAATGGAACAGATCTGTTTTTGGTAATATTTTTCAAAATATCGAAAATCTTAATAAAAAAATAGAACTTCTCCACTCTATGGATCATTTACCTATGTTAGAAATAAAAGATACTCAGAACAGCTTAGAAGTCTAGTACAATAGAGAATATGATTACTGGAATCACCTCTCGAAATATAAATTTATTAAAGACTTTGATCGTAATACATCTTTCTTCCATCAATATGCTAACAACAGAAGAAGAATTAATCATATTCACACTCTTAGAGATGATACTGGTCTCTGGATTGATGACAACACTCAATTATATAATATGCTTATCAAACATTTTAAAACAATTAGCACCACTAACAATACGCAACACCTTAACTTACTAAGCAGTCTTATTAAACCTTGTATTGGTGAAGCTGATAACAATAGTCTTATTAAGATTCCTGATGAGCTTGAAATAAAAAATACTCTTTTCAACATGAACCAATGGGGTGCTCCTGGCCCTGATGGTTATTCTGCCGGTTTTTTTAAAGAAAACTGGGATTTAGTGAAATCGGATATCACTAACTTTGTTCAAGATTTTTTCAGGAAGAAGTTTTTACTTAAAGAAATGAATTATTCTTACATAACTCTTATTCCCAAAGTTCAAAACCCCTCCACCCCTAGTGACTTTAGACCTATCAGCCTTAGTAATACTATCTATAAATTGATAGCTAAAATCTTAACAAACAGAACAAAACCTATGCTTACTAAGATTATTTATCAAAACCAATCTGCTTTCATTCCTGGTCGTCAAATTACTGATAAGATCATAGTTGCGCATTAAATCTTACCCACTATGAAGAATTCAAAAAACAAAAATGGCCAGATGGCTCTAAAAATTGATCTTTCTAAAGCATTTGATAGAATCGAATGGAATTTTCTGAGTCAAACTCTCCTCTCTTTTGGTTTATGTGAAGATGTTTGCCATCTTATTATGCAATGTGTTATTACAACTTCTTTTTCTGTTCTTTTCAGGGGGTTAGTCGTGGGAGAGTTCGAGAGATTTTAATGTATTTAGGTTTTCTCCTGTTAGTCCTGGGGGAGTTTGAGGGAGTCTCTCCAAATCTCCGTTAGTCGTGGGGGAGTTTAGAGGAGTCTCCTAAACTCTCTAGAAAACACCTGTTAGTCGCTGGGGAGTTTAAAAAAAGCTCTTGAACTCCCTGTTAGTCATAAAACCCTACAATACTAGGGAGTTGGTTGCTTTGGGGAGTTCGAAGGAGTTTTTAGTGTATTTTGGTCTCACAACAAATCTCTCAAAAGAGTAGAGATTTGGGAAGGAGTTTGGTGCGTAGAAAACCATAGGAGAAAGAAGAGGAAACGTTTTTTTCCAGGTATGTTTTTTTTCTTCTTTGATCTCCATGATTGTTTATAATAGTTTGATTTGTGTACTGTTTTGATTGTTTTCAATATCTTTGATCTCCATGATTGTTTATTTTGATTGTGTGTATAGTTTTTTTTTTTTTGTGGGTACTCTCTCTCTGTCAAAACCCTAATTTGTGGTTTAAAAGATCTTGGTAAGAAATTGCATGATTTGATTATAGTGATATCTTTAAATTCAACCGTTGGAATATGATGAAATTTGAGTATGTCGTAGTTTACCTTGTTATAGAAGTACAGTAAAATTTTCACGCGGATCAGGTCACGTTTGCTACTGCAAAGCTTGCACAATATATGACTATGGTCTGCTGAGTTTAAATCCCGAATAGGGTACTGATTCCTATTTATCTCATTCTCCGCTTATCGGACAAAGCTGAAATTTTAGTATGATGTTTGTATATATGAAGGTTACCTACTGTAGAAATTTCATGAAGTTCTGATCACTTTAGGTACACCAAAGTGTGAGAAATCCGGAACTGAATTCTGTATGCACGTATTGAAAGAAGTCGGGTTCTGAGTAATGTATCTTTTTAATGAACCGTTGGAATGCTATGATTTTTGAGTGTGTTGTGGAAATATTGAGTTGTAAGTGTACCATAAAAATTTAAAGGGGATCAGGTAAGTATTAGTACTGCAAAGATTGGACAATCTGAAACTGTGTTTCGGTGAAACAAAATTCCTTTACAGCTATTTTCATAATTTGTTATGTCATCATCCATTAATTGGCTTGCTACTTTGCATGGGTGTCATTGAGAATCACTATCACTTGTTAAGTCATCTTATTTAGACACATACTTCTCTTCTATTCTATATGCCAAAGTTCAATACAGTGGCGTACTTCATTCCGTATTGGCGTGTTTTAGCCAATTCATACGGTGCTTTTGTTATAATGATATCTTTAAATTCAACCGTTGGAATATGATGAAATTTGATTATGTCGTAGTTTACCTTGTTATAGAAGTACAGTAAAATTTTCACGCGGATCAGGTCACGTTTTCTACTGCAAAGCTTGCACAATATATGACTATGGTCTGCTGAGTTTAAATCCCGAATAGGGGACCGATTCTTATTTATCTCATTCTCCGCATATCGGACAAAGCTGAAATTTTAGTATGATGTTTGTATATATGAAGGTTTCCTACTGTAGAAATTTCATGAAGTTCTGATCACTTTAGGTACACCAAAGTGTGAGAAATCCGGAACTGAATTTTGTATGCACGTATTGAAAGTAGTCGGGTTCTGAGTAATGTATCTTTTTAATGAACCGTTGGAATGCTATGATTTTTGATTGTGTTGTGGAATATTGAGTTGTAAGTTTACCGTAAAAATTTCAAGAGGATCAGGTAAGTATTAGTACTGCAAAGATTGGACAATCTGAAACTGTGTTTCGGTGAAATAGAATTCCTTTACAGCTATCTTCATAATTTGTTATGTCATCATGCATTAATTGGCTTGCTACTTTGCATGGGTGTCATTGAGAATCACTATCACTTGTTAAGTTCTCTTATTTAGACACATATTTCTCTTCTATTCTATATGCCAAAGTTCAATACAATGGCGTACTTCATTCGGTATTGGCGTGTTTTAGCCAATTCATACGGTGCTTTTGTTGTAAGGAGTTGCTAAGGGATTTTCTTTGATTAACAATTTGGTTAAGTAGCTCTGCGTGTTAGTACTGTGTAATCTAGTATCACATTTTTTTTATCATGTTTACATTAGACTGTTTGGTGTTATTACTATCCTTGCTTTGTTACAACATTTGATCGTTTTTCTTCATAACTATTAGTATTTAATTTTTCTTTTCTCCTAGTTGAGAACTTATTGTTATGGATTGATTGCTACTAATTTTTATAGGTTGACATCTTTATGGTCATTATGATTGAATTTATGAACTTTATATTCTATATGCTTATTTTCTATATACATATACGTTTATGCTTTTGAAATAATGATGATTCTAATAAAAAAAAGTACTTTTATCATCTTTTTAGGTGAACATGTCTGATTTGGATTTATCTACTGATAATGAAGATGAAGCCTTTGATACAGAAGAAGAAAGCAGTGATGATGAAGAGGTAAGCAGCAATAATGAATTTGAACTATCCATATTTTTGAATATACTTTCAGCGGTGCATTCATGGTTGATGGATATAAACAAGCAATTGCAATACATACAAAGTCAGCGTATTGAAAGACCAATGAGACGCCCGGTTACTTTGTTTGGATATAACTATATAAGGAGAGTTTTGCGTCAAGACCCAGAAGACTTTCGAAGAAGTTATAGGATGTACCCTGATATTTTTCTAAAACTATGTTGTATCATTAGAGAAACTACATCATTATGTGATACAAGATGTGTTTCTATTGAAGAAATGCTTGGTACATTTTTACTCGTTGTTGGCCAAAGTTCACGATATTGCACAATACGTGACACATTTGGTCGCTCTCGGTGGACAGTTAGTAAAAACTTCAACAGGATGTTGCGAGCTTTAAATTCTATAGCTCCGAGGATGATGGCTAAGCCAACAAGTGCAACTCCATTTAAAATTCGTGAGAGTACACGATTTTATCCTTACTTTAAGGATTGCATTGGAGCTATGGACGGTACACATATCCCAGCAATGGTAGAGAAAAGAAATGCAGCCGTTTATCGGAATCGACATGGAATTACATCTCAAAATGTATTAGTGGTTTGCAACTTCGACTTGGAGGTCATATACGTGCTCAGTGGATGGGAAGGGTCTGCTCATGATTCGAAAATACTTAACGACGCAATGACAAAAAGAAATGGACTGAAAATACCGCAAGGTAATTTTACTTTTATCTAATGTGAAGTTTTGAGTTTTTTGGTTAAGTTATATTCGGGTTCTACTTGACGAAGTTTTCTTTTTGTGTTTTATTCAGGTAAATATTACTTGGGGGATGGTGGGTTTGCAAACCGACGATATTGTTTAACACCATTTCGTGGCCAACGTTATCATTTGAAAGAATTTTCTGGTACGGGTAATCATGCGAAAAAGGCTGAAGAATTATTTAACATGCGTCATGCTTCTTTGAGGAATGTAGTTGAAAGATTGTTCGGTGTTGTGAAGTCTCGTTTCTTGATCTTTAAGTCTCAACCTCCATTTCCGTATCAGGTGCAAGCGGAGATAATGACAGCTTGTGCAGGCCTACACAACTTCTTACGAAAATAATGCCGTTCAGATGAGTTTCCGGTCGAGGAAGAGGAAGAGGAAGATAGTCATCCATCAACGCTTGTAAATGACGATGAAATTTTGACACAACAAACTCAAGAACAACAACGTCAAGAAGCTAATGCATGGAGAAAGAGTATAGCGGATGATATGTGGGAAAATGTTCGTGAACAAAGGGAGTTAGAATTGTATGGAGACCGTTAAATTGAAGGGAAAAAAATTATCTCGTTGCACAAAATAACATACTATTGATACAGAGATATGATCACTTTCATTTATTTTTTTCTTTTGATTAAAGATCAATGTTATTTGCAAATAAGGGTTTATTGTTTCTTAAAAGAGAATGAGTTAGGAGTGAACTCTCTCAAACTCCCCCAAACTCCCCCAAACTCCCTCTAATAAACTCTCTCAAACTCCCTACACTCCCCCAAACTCCCTGAACTCAAAAACACAAAACTCTCTCAAACTCCCTACACTCTCTCAAACTCTCTCAAAATCCCTGAGATTTAAAATACACTCAACTTCCCCGAAATCACTCGAGGACTAACCCCCTGTTTGAATGATGTTCCCGGTGAAAGGTTCACTGTTTCTAGAGGAATCACGCAAGGGGATCCTTTGTACCCTTACCTGTTTATTATCTGCGTGGAAGTGCTTTCGAAAATGCTCTATAAAGCTGAGGAAGATAAACTTATAACTGGTGTCAAAGTAGCTAGAACTGCCCCTACTGTTTCACACCTTTTTTTTTTGCTGATGATTGCTTTTTATTTGCTAAAGCTAAAAGAACTCCTAAAGCTAAAAATTTAGTTAATATTCTTAACACTTTTGGTGAAATGACTGGTCAAGTAGTAAACTTTAACAAATCGGGTGTTTACTTCACACCTAAGATGCATAACAAACATTGTAAAATTATCTCTAAAATCTTAAAAATTAGAAAAATTTCTAAGAATGATAAATATTTAAGAACTCCGCTTTTCTTTGATAAAAATAAAGTGAATAATTTTGAACCTCTGCTTAACAAATATTACACTGTTCTTCAAGGCTGGATTGGAAAAATGTTTAACCAAGCTGGTCGCACTGTTTTAATAAAACATGTTCTTAGTGCTTACCCTAATCATCAAATGCAGTGCCTCGCTTTTCCTAAAAAAACTTTAGATAATCTTGATAAGATTCAGAAAGATTTCTGGTGCAGAAAAAGAATAATAAAAAATGTTATTATCCTAAAGTCTGGCCTAGTATTAATAAAGATATTCGGCAAGGTGGACTAGGGATTAGAAACCCGCATAAACATAATCTAGCTTTAATCACTAAACTGGCTTGGTGGTTACTTCACAATCAGGAACAATTGTGGGAAAAAATTCTTAAGCATAAATATTTCAGAAGACACCACCCTTTAAAGAAAACTAGAAAGCATAAGAACTCGTGGATCTGGAATAGTATCAAAAAAGGACTTGATGTTATTAAGTCCAATTATGTCTGGAAAGTTAATAATGGTGAGACAATTAACATTTGGACTGATTTCTGGCTCCGAACCAAACACAGCTTTTAACTCCTATGATTTATGACTGTAATATGCTAATTATGTCTGTGATCTTATGAATGCAAACAGATATTGGGATATGTGCATTATTAGTTACTACACTGATATTGCTTATCATAATGCTATTAAAGTTGTTGCTACTAATACATATGAACATGATAGAATCAGATGGAAATCTACGACTTCTGGGAATCTCACGACTAAATCAGTTTATAATTACCTGACTAATCTTCACTTTGACAAAGATGAAGCTAATTTATGGAATCAGATTTGGAAACTTAATATTACCCCTAAAGTGAATATGTTATGTTGGAAAGTTGTGAATAATGCTCTTGCTCTTGGGAAAAAATGTCTAAATATGTTAAGGATATTGAACCATACTGCATGATGTGTGATAATCAGAATGTTGAGGATGAAATGCATTTATTTGTGAATTGTAGCTTTTCTAGGAAGGTCCGGCAAGCTTTTAATCTGAATAACATCCACCTTAACAGTGGAAATACTAATATCTTGCAATGGTTTAAAACCTGGATGAATGTTAAATCTCTTAATGAAAAGCACAATTTGATTTCTTTTATCTTGTGGTCCATCTGGAAATATAGGAACAGTGTGCATTTTGATAATGTAGTGCCTGATGTGCAAAAATTGATTGATAATATTAGAGCATCCCACCTGAAGTTAAGTCTAGATATGGACAGTAAAGCTGGTCATGTTTCTACCAATGCTAAGAAGTCTCATTACAACAGTCACTTTATATACTCTGACGCCTCTTTTATTGAAGCTGATTACACTATGGGATATGCAATCTCTATTCTTGATAAACAGGGACCAGAAAACATTGTCGAGCAGGATGCAGCTGGGCTTCCAGCCCCTTAGAAGCTGAAGCAAAAGACGGAATTGAGGCGATAAGGTGGATGAAGGAACTAAAGCTACAAAATTGCTGCATAATCAGTGATTGTCAAATCTTGATGAAAATTTTGAAAGGTGAAGCAGATCCTGAAAACCAACCGTGGAGGTCTCAGACAAGCATCAATAGATGCAAATTTTCTCTTATGCATTGTGTTTCGGTTTTCTTTATGTATAAATCTAGAACCTATGTTAATTTCGAAGACAAATTAGCTAAAGAAGTAAGATGTAGGAAAATCAGTTATTTCTCCACGGATAATGAAAATGGGAATGTAATGTCAAACATCCTAGAAAGAATTAATCTTGGATTAACTCCTATCTTGTATATTTTGCAAACTTCAGCTTATATATAAATAAATGTCTTCTTATCAAAAAAAAAAAAAACATTTCATGACCAGTTGTGGAGCGGGTCTATTTTTCCTTTTCTTATCATTTCATGACCAGCTGTGGAGCGCGTCTATTTTTTTCTTTTTCTTTTCTTATCATTTCATGACCAACTGTGGAGCGGGTCTGTAAATAAAATTAAAAAATTAAAAAAAAATTCATGATGACCAGCTGTTGAGCGGGTCCTGAAATTTTGTATATGATCAGCTGTTGAGCGGGTCTATTTTTTATTTTGCTCGGGACTAGCAAAATATAAGTGTGGGGGTATTTGATAAGCACGAAAGTGCGACATTGTACTCCCATATTTACATTAGGTAGGACTCTATATTTCGATAATACCATTGGTTTAAGTCATTTCTAGGAATTACAAGGAGTTCGATCACTTAGAAGATAAATGGTTTAATTGGCGTTTGCGACTACAAGGACCAATGTTGCTGCTCACTGCACAAGAACCTTGAATGTGGCTGGCCTGGTATTCCTATATCAGCACCACTCAAGGCTCATGCCATCTCATGTATGTGATGCAATCGAACCCGGCCCACTAGTGACGAAGGGAAGTGGGACGTGTATATTCTCTAACCACATCTGTGGTGTGTTTAATTCTCACATCTCATTTACGGAAAAACCTCTTCTCTGTTATCAAATGGAACTCATTTCTGTATCTTCCAAGTTCAGACGAAAATGAGATGAAGACTTTGTGGATCAATACAAATGAATGGGATTGGAATTTGATGGCGACATCAGTTCTGGGTCTCATCGTCGGATACAAGTGAAGAAGTTTAATGATGGAGCTACTGTCCATTTCAGGGTTCATTCACAGATGAAGTAAAATGAGAAATATGGTGCGAGATCGAGATGTGGGCTAAGCTGATAGATGTTTCAAATCATTTAGATGGGTTTGGTGGTAATGGAATGACTACTACAAGCAATAAGGGATTTGATCTCACTGTTTTTAATGGAATTTGGGGGTGTTGACCTAAACTGAAATTGGGTTTAACTCAAAGTTCTCAATGAAGAAAAAATGCACAGCAACAAAGAAGAAATGGATTTCATCCATTGAAGATTTGGGGGTTTTCTAAGTCGTCCGAGATTGGTGTTGGCTGCCATATTAGATTATTGTTTTCGAATTCAGTCAACAGCGGCAACAGCAATAAACAATTGAACTTGGAGATTTCTGGTGCAAACTGGAATTCATTGTTCTTGAGATAATTAAGGTAGCAGATGTCAACAACAAACAACAAATGGAGTTGGTGTTTTGCTGGTGGTGATTCAATTGATCTGGGAAAGTTGTGAATGGTGGCTGTTAAAGTAGGGGGTATTGGTGTAGTTTGAGCAGTGAAGTGTGAGTCCAAATGGAGGCGTTTTTCCGTGATCTGAAGATGGGTCTTGAGGTGGTCCGATGTTAGCTGGATTGGTACCAGACAAGTGAACATGATGTGTTTGAGAAATTGTCTCAATAAATCAAACAATGGAAGAAGATTTTGAGCTGAAACAAGATGGAGAAAGGGGTTTGTCTGATGATGTTGTTGGGTGTGATTGTTTGAGGTACAAAGCTAATGTTGCTGGTGATGACTTGAAGTCTGCAATGGTTGGAAGTTGAACTGAACAGCAGCAGCTCTCTGCAAAGTGGTGATGATTCTAGTGTTCCCTACAAACACTAGTGTTGTTGCTATTGTTGTACAGCTCTGAACTCAATGGCATTATTGCAGTCAGTTGTGATGATTAGACAGAAAATAAGAAGCTGGTGCTGGTGTGAAGATAGAAAGTGAAGTTGGGGTCCGAGTGTTGACTGATTTGATTATGCTGCGAAGAAGGTGCTTGGTTGAACTGGTAGAAGCGTTGTGGTCGATGGAAGTGAGTGCCTAAATTTAGAAGCTCAGTGAATGGAAATTGATTGTATTAGTTGTATGCAGACATGGTAATGGCCTGGAGTTGGAAATGGTATTTGAACTGAATGGGTTTGGTATACGACCTTTTTGTGACTGGATTGGGCTTTGGCAATGCTTGGATGGTCCAGCTGGATGACTGCAGAACACCTATAAATATGCATCGAGAGAAAGATTCAAGGGGAGGCCGCATACAGGGAAGAAACGAGGTTTACGTTTTCTTTGCTTCACCATACTTAGCTTATTATTTTCGATATCATTTTCTATGGTTTTTGAGAAAGCCATGACTTGCTAAACCATTGTTAGGGTGAAAGGATGAACTTATAGGCTAGATTATTTGTGTTTATGAACAAGAGTTTCTTCAAATCAAAAGCTTTATTTTATGTTTGAGTATCTCTTATTGGGTGATTGTTTTTATTGATCTTTTCATGTTTTATGCCAAGTATACTACATAGGTAAGCTATATAGACAACCCCATTGAGACCTGATTTCTTATAGATTAATGAACATTCTTCAACTTTGTATGCCATGTATACGTAGTGTTTAGGGTGTCTACTTTTAGGTCGAGATCAAACAATTCTTAGTCGATTATCAATAAATCTTAATGACATATCTTCCATGTTTAAGTAGCCAGGCATTGCCGTTTTACATGAGTAAAATAGACACCCGTGATAAATCACAAGTAAACCAAGCCTATAAAGGATTCCCGGATCCTTAACCTTTTCTCATCTTGCTCATCACTTTAATAATTTTGTTAGCATCCGATTTATTTGCTTGTTTCTTAATATACATTTCAGAAAATCTCTTCTTGAATTGATATTGATTAGGAAGTTGATTGTATTAGTTAGAAGTAATTTAGAAACACTCCTCGTGGGAACGAACCACATTTGTTGTTGTCAAAATTTTCGACACCGTGCACTTGCGGTAAAACAAAGTCGGTCTTCTGACACATCAGCAGTAATCCCAACAGAGATAATCATGCCAACGACAAAGACTGAAGTCTGGGAGAAGAACCTTACAACGAAAATGATGTTGGAGAGGCTTGATGATCATGAGGAAAGAAGAGAAACTTCATTACAAAGGATGGAAAATTACCAGCACAGGCTAGTAAGGGAGTATAATAAGAAGGTTAAACTTGGGAACTTTGTAGAGGGACAGTATGTGCTACGTACTATACCGCAATATCAACGGCAAAAGAAATGGGGAAAATTCGCACCAACATGAGGAGGACCATATGTAATACATGATGTTGCAGGGAAGGGTTCGTACTACCTGCGCAACTTAAAAGGAGAAATATAAAGGCACCCCTGGAATGCGATGTGACTACTAATTTTCCCATAGTCTACGTAATGAATACAACTCAGGGGATCAGATACTAAGTAGTATAGATGCCTCTGAACTGATTATGCTAAGTAATAAAAGATACTCAAGATCACGATAATAACAAAGAATACCAATATGAAGTAAATGCTTTATCATGAGACACAAGAGATTACGTGGTTCGACTTTTGTCTACGTCCACGGGGTAATGAGTGATTGTTTGTATTAAGTTATGATGGTTACAATGATCTTAAATGTTTCCCAAAGTATTAGAGAGAACTCAAGTTGAAGTAAATACTTAAGTTCTAAACATTAAAGAGGTATAGGCTTAAGACTGGATCTTCTTCTCCTAGGTATTGGATGCCTTTGTTTGTTGGTGAAGCTTGGTATTTATAGTCCCTTCTGCTCCAGATATATCTTTGTTGTCTTTGGGTCCATCGTCTCTTGATATACCTTCCGTACAAATGGTACATTCGTTCACCGCTTGCTCTCTCCAGTTGGACTCTGCCACCTCAGCTGAACCACGTTCCTTCGGGAACTACCCAGCCTCAGTACAGATTGTACATTCATTCACCGCTAGTCTTCGCCAGTGAGATCCTGCCATCTCATCTCTCTCCACGTGCTTTGGTTGGCGTGTAGATAAGAGATTTGTGCATTAAATGCTGATTGGATATGTCATCTACTTCTGTCCCTTCGCCAGCTGCCTCTCTCTAGACTAGGTTCTACTTTTTCATCTTAGCCGTTGAGGTATCCCTCCTTGGGATGGATAAAGTAGATCTGCGAAGGCGTCTTCTGCTACTCAGATTCCTCTGTGTAGCGAGGGCTACACAGTTATCCTGCACGCGACCACTAAAACCGTGACACGTGCTCCGCAGAATATTGATATTCACAGTTTGCCCATTTTCTTTCATATTCTACCGTTTGGTAGGATTGGAAGAAACAACTTCCATAGCGCTGCCATTTTTGCACGTACCGGTTGGGTGGTCCCCATATGTCCTTTCATGTAATAACTTCCCCTTGAATTTCGGGACATCCAAATTTTTGGATTCTCTAGCTGTCTATAAGAAGAGAATAAAAGAAAGAATTTCATTAACTTTCTCCTCTCTTCACGAACTGTCACTCTCTATCCCTTTCTCAGACATTTTCTCGTCTCGTTTTCTTCCAATTGTTGGATTTTCATCGACTCCCAAAAGCTTTTGCTCCTTCTTCATCGACAGGTTAGTATGTGCTGCTCTCCGGCTTTACTGAAACTCTTCATATTCTCCATGTGTTGCTCTGTTTTTCCTTTCTATGATTTTTGAAGTCATTATTAATCTTGCATGTGAGAATTTCGATTCC
Source organism: Papaver somniferum (assembly GCF_003573695.1). Lineage (NCBI taxonomy): Eukaryota > Viridiplantae > Streptophyta > Magnoliopsida > Ranunculales > Papaveraceae > Papaver > Papaver somniferum. The sequence continues at coordinate 46,506,860 of NC_039366.1, forward strand.
CCTTTGCCTCTTCATGTTGTATGAGAACTTGGGTTTGTTTCCATTTTGTGATTTCACCATGATCATGCCATGACCTTTCATCGTCTGCAATTCCGATCATGATGGTTAATAACCCTTCGTTTCGCTTTGTGGAAGAATTAAATTGTTTCCTTTGGTTGGTTTAGATAAACCCATGCCCAAAGTATGTTTGTTTTTTCCCCAAATTCTTTTTTGAGCAAACTGCAATTTGTGTCCGTCATTGTTAAAGAACTGTGCTTTCTGCTGGTGATAGGGATTATGAGACTCCCGAAGAATCCCGTGCGTAGAGATCCGAAGCCTAGATCGTCTACTGAGCCATCTCCGCGTATGGATCATCCTGATGCTACGCCTTCTCCATCTTCTAAGGATATTGAGATGCATGCGGGAGATGAGATGGCTATGGAATCTGAGGTGGATGTGGATGTTGAGGTAGAAGAGGTTGTTGTTGAAGATCTTCCTCCTCCCCCACCTCATTATGAGCTTCAGAGGCTGCAGCTACGTGACAAAGATAGCTACGCCCATTTGTCTTTGGCTAAGATCTTCAAGTCTTTCCGCCTGTATAAGTTTGACATCTCCTTTGTTAATGTCCCTGACGTTCTTACTGAATCTCTGATCCGGAGCTTCCCTTATGATGAGAATAACTTGTTGATCAGTGTTGATTAGTTGGCCACAGGTATGCTCCTGCTTTTGTTTAGTAGAAAGGATCCCTTCTACTATGATGTTTTGTCCACTAGGGATGACCCGGTGAACAAAACTCAAGTTTGAGGGGTCATGCAATTCACCGGTAACTATTGGCGTGCCCTTCGATAGTGCTGGTACCGTAGCAAGGATAAGACTACTCTGAAGTCTTATGACCCCTTTGCTGCTGAGAGGTCTAAGCAGGAGGATTACACCCCTGCCAACTTCAATGCTACTTATGTTGATGCCATGCAGAAAAGTAATCTTCTTCCTTAGAGTGTTGGTCCGCGCCGTATCCATGTTACTGCTAAGAAGATTAGCGAAGGAAATAACCTTCGTTTGTTGGAGGAGATTGACAAGACTGGTTTGACTGTCATTCCCTATTCTGCTAAGATCTTCTTGCCAAATCTTGATCGCATTCGTCTGGACCATGATGATCGTTGGGCGCGTACTCCTCTTCGTGTTGTGGGTCCCTGGGCTTATGATTTTACTACCACAGATCCCAGCGCCCCTCGTACAGATTCATCTCTGCCTGCTAAGTATGATGAATATCAACCTTGGATGTTCAACCATGTTGTTTCTCACGAGGTGAGCTTCGTTTGTTGTGGACGTTTTTTTTTTCATTTTTGTCTTGCGGCCTTTCCTAAGTATTTTCGGTACTTCTTTTTGTAGCCTTCCCATGCTTCTTCTGCTGGGACTGCTCCGGGCTCTGCTGGTAACTCCGTAGCTACCGGGACAAGGAAAAGGACGGATTCGATTGAAGTGACTAATCCAACACCTGCGGAGGTAAGGATTATAATCTTACCTTAGTGTTTGTAGATTCCTTAGTATTTTTCCCCTGATCCTTAGCCTGCGCATGTGTTCTTCTACAGTCTTCCAAGAAGAAAGGTAAGTTGAAGGTTGTGATCAATGTTGAAGAATACGATGAGGATCCTAAGGCTTTTGGGGAAGAGCCGGATGACGAGGACACTTCCCTTAGTCCCTATTTAGATGAATATTGAGAAAGATTTTTCCAAAGATAGCTCTAGTCCTAACCGTGATGGTTCTGTGGAAGGTGATAACCTTCATGTTGATGGCGGTTCTCCATTGATGAGCCAAGTTAGTACCCAAGTTGGAACTCCTGCTCCGCTGCCGAAGGTACCTGCTTTTCTCCTCCTAGTGTTTGCAGCTTGTTGCTTTGGCTACTACTAGTGCCATGGTGATATCCTCCGAGAGTCTTCCTGTTAAAGCATTGCTCGGTTGAACTCGCATGCGTTGCTATCTCAAGCATGTTTGTCAATGTTAGTGATCAAAACTATAAGTCTTGATTTCTAGTCTACTATACCTAAGTCTCGGACTAGGATAGAGTGTAGTTGAGCTCAAGAACTCCATGGAAATCATCATACAAGACGAAGAACTACTCAAGGAACTGGTGGAACTTCATAGACTAAAAGGTATGTGGAGACTTGAACTTATCTATCACTTAAAAGTCTATCTGCTCTATCTCCTATATTTGAGACAAAAGTCGTTTTGCTATATAGACTTTGATTATACACATTTGCTATTTCGAGCCGAGTTTATCTCGCCTATCTATTTCTCGAAATATGTGTTGGTAAGCTTTTGCTTTGGCCAAGTTCATCTTTACCTAGTGACGAAAGTCATGTTATGTTTCAATCACTTTGAAAATTGCTTTGACGAAAAATAGTTTGTGAATAACAACTATATAATAACGTCCTCTAAGAATGTTTCAATGATTGAAATGAGAGTTTAGATTATATAACCAATGATGGATATAAGCATCGTGTGGTAATACATATATGTATAAGTCCTTTTTCCTTGAACCGAAGTTTGTGAACTTTGTTGATCAAGAGAACCGGAACAAGAGTTGTGAACTCATTCCGCGAACTCAGTCCGCGACCCATTCCGCGAACTGGCGGAAGTTCTCGACCCGAGAAAATCTGCTGGAGTTTGAGAATTCCTTCCGGGAACTTAAGTTCGCGAACTAAGTCTGCGAACTTAAGTTGGTTATATCTAAAGACGATTGTTTGTGAACTTATATTTATATTAACTAAGGAATGCAAAATGCAAACCGTGGCTATAAAGTTCATGAACCGATTCGAGTGAATCAAATCGTTTTTGCTTCGATTGTGTCTTGTGTAGTTACATAAGATTTCCTTGTAATTGAACAACTCTCTAACTAGTTCATTTTAGTCATTTGAACTAGTTATGGTGAAGAAGAATATGGTTGATATGAAAGTGCTCATATGGCTAACCATTTGGTTAACTATTGTTGAACCAGCAAATGTACATGTTTGGGTACGGTTACACGAACCTAAAATCGTGCATTTCATTTGTGTGTAACAAGCTAAGTTTTCGATCCAACGGTTGAAATATATTAGCTTCAATCTAATCAGGTTTTCATCTAACGGTGAATATTGAATGCTTTGTTACCAAGCTAACATTGATTGTGAAAAGGCATGGGTCTAACAACACCACCCAATATTTTTCTTAGCAATCTGTATGGACTAACTCCGAAACACTTTCTAGAGAACCAACCAGACAGTTAGACTCAATCTAGGTAAAAGTATCTCAAGGAGTTAATATCTCTCTCTTGTTTTGATTCACTCAAGCTAATAGAAATCAGCGAGTCTATAATCAAACACAAGGAATAACTTGGACGGTATCAAAGACCAATGTCCAAGGATCAATCAATATCAATCAACAACCAAAGGTCGAATTTCCAATCGATTAATTCTCACGCACAACCTGTATTATTTCAATTATATAAACAAATATAATGCGGAAATAGAAATAACACAAACACCAGAATTTTGTTAACAAGAAAACCGCAAATGCAAAAAAAACCCCGGGACCTAGTCCAGATTGAATACACACTGTATTAAGCCGCTACATACACTAGCCTACTCCAAGCTAACTTCAGACTGGACTATAGTTGAACCCCAATCAGTCTCCCACTGATCCAAGGTACAATTGTACTCCCTACGCCACTGATCCCAGCAGGATACTGCGCACTTGATTCCCTTAGATGATCTCACCCACAACTAAGAGTTGCTACGACCCAAAATCGCAGGCTTTAACAGTAAACAAATCTGTCTCACACAGACAAGTCTATCAAAGGATCAATCTGTCTCCCACAGAAAAACCCTAAAAGTTTTTTGTTCCGTCTTTTGATAATAATCAAGGTGAACAGGAACCAATTGATAATCCGGTCGTATATTCCCGATGAACATCCTAGATTAATCAATCACCTCACAACAATCTTAATCGTATGGTAGCGAAACAAGATGTCGCGGAATCACAAACGATGAGACGAAGGTGTTTGTGATTACTTTTTATATCTTGCCTATCGGAGAAATCTCACGACCTCAATCCAATCAATATGATTGTACTGTTATGATAGAAGATGCAAGATCAGATTACACAATTACGATAAAAGTAGTATCGGTCTGGCTTCACAATCCCAATGAAGTCTTTAAGTCGTTAACCTGGTTTTAGAAGAAGAAAACCAAAGTTTAAAGGAGAAACGACTCTAGCACGCAAACTAGTATCACACGTAAGGTGTGGGGATTAGTTTTGCACAATACTAGATGTCTCTTTTATATAGCCTTTCAAATCAGGGTTTGGCCTTAGTTACAAAACAATCAATTTTCACCGTTAGATGAAAACCTGATTTAGAGTCAAGCTAATATTTCTCAACCGTTAGATCGAAAACTTAGCTTGTCATACACAAATGACTGTACGCTTCTAGGTTTGTTGACCGCACCCAAACGTGTACAATAGTCTACCCAAAGAGGTTAACTATATGAGCCTTTCATACCAACCATGTTCTTCTTCACCATAATTAGTTCAATTGACTCAAATTAACTAGTTAAGAGAGTTGTTCAATTGCAAAGAAATCTTATGTAACTACACAAGACACAATTGAAGCAAAGATGATTTGATTCACTCGAATCGGTTCATGAATTTTAATATCCACGGTTTGCAAATGCATTCCTTAGTCTTTTAAGATTAAGTTTAGAAATCATCTTTAGATATATAACCTTCTCAAGTTCGCAGACTAGGTTCGCGGACTTAAGACACCGGATAGAGTTTACAAACTCTAGCATAAATTCTCGGGTTCGAGAACTACGCCGGTTCGCGGACTGGGTTCGCGAACTTGGCTCACGCAAGTAGTTTGTCAACTCCAGCAGAAATTCTCGGGTTTGAGAACTTCGGCAGTTCGCGAACTTGGCACTTGCCATACTTCCGGTTCTCTTGATCAACAAAGTTCAAAAACTTCGGTTCAAGGAATCCATTGGTTATGTAATTTAAACTCTCATTCCAATCATTGAAACATTCTTATATAGTTGTTACACTAATTCTCGTCAAAGCAATTTTCAAAGTGATTGAAACATTCATGACTTTCGTCACCAGGTAAAGATAAACTTGGTCGAAGCGAAAATCTTACCAACACATATTTCGAGATATGCGAGGTATACTCGGCTCGAAATACCAAATGTGTATGATCTAGTCTATATATATATAGCATACGACTTTTGTCTCAAAGAGTAGGAGATAGAATAGATAGACTTTTGAGTGACAGATAAGTTCAAGTCTCCACATACCTTTTTGTCGAGAAGTTCCACCGGTTCCTTGAGTATATCTTCTTCTTGTATTATGAATCGCCATGAAGTCCTTGAGATCAACTACACTTACTATCCTAGTCCGAGACTTAGCTGTAAGAGACTAGAAACCAAGACTTATAGTTTTGATCACTAACATTGACAAACATGCTTGAGATAACAACGCAGTTTGACCGACAAATGCTCTAAAAATCTCCCCCTTTGTCAATTTTAGTGAAAAACTATCAATACATATGGAATACAAAAAGATAATGAAACTTTAGTAGCTCATATTCTACATGTCTAATCTTCAACATTCCTCGAAATCTTCGTCACTTCCAAGTACTCCAATGATCCCAAAGGTTGCAAGTTTAGCATCACCGTTGTTGAAGATCCGTAGCTATAACAATGAGAAAGCATCGGTATCAATCATTGTTATACAGTGTCATAGTATTATTACATAGTGTCAAAGTCCAATTGTATCACAACTTCAACAATAATACTATGGTGATATGTATCACCCCCCCTTAGTCAATACTCCATCTCACATGAAAACCACTCCCCCTTACACAATGATCTGAAAGCCATATGTATTTGTAATTTGAACTACATATTAATTCCCCCCCTTTTTGTCAATAAAATTGGCAAAGGTACAAGAACGGGATCATAATGAAATTTCCGTAAGAGACATTTCATGACTAAGAGAAAGAAACACACATCATCTTATTTAGATGCAATCATATAGCCGAAGCTAACAACATTCATCAAGGAGTTTAAAGATACAAGATAACCCCTCTAAAATTCCACAGCCGCACACCCCTCAAGATATGACCATTAAGCACAAGTTCAAAAGAACTCTCCCCCATTTGATGTCATTCCCGAGAGAACAACAACGAGCGACCTTAATTTCAAAAGAAAAAAAGGATTTTTATTGGACACCAAAACCATAAGAATGATTTTATATCCAAAAACTCAATCAAATTAATCACAAGTAAACCCATGATTAATTTAATCGGAATACGCAACCAAATTAAACACAAAAAGTGATCAATTTAATTGATTATGCTCAATATAAGTAAACTTACGGAGCTACGACTAAGTTTAACCATAAGGAATGATTAGCTTAACCGTTCATATACTCAACACAAGAAAAACTTATGGAGTAATAACTAAATAACCAAACAAGATGATTAATTTAGTTCATAATGCTCGACAAATAGTACCTTACAGAGCAAAAACAAAGCCAATCAAAAATAATCAACTTGGTTGTTTAGTGCTCAACATAAGACACATTACTGAGCCTCACAGTATTACATAAAATATGGATCAGTAAAGATCAATAATGTGGAATACACAAGGATTCATTCTATCTTCTATCACTATTCGCATAACGACATTCAATAGACATAATCCTTGCAAACAAAAGATTGTAACCTATCTTCCGTCAAAGATTGACAATATAGGCTTAACTTTTGTAATTGTCAAAAGTCCATTCATTCTTTAACCAATACATGAATATCGATCATAAACGACTTTACTTTTGACAAAGTATGGGACAAACATAGTTCACGGACGTAAACACCAATATCCCACAACAAGTTGCAATATAACAAATCATAAAGATTAAATACTGTAAAAACATCATCCTCCAAATATTTTTTGAATTTTTTAAACCAAAACCTAAAAAAGAAGAAGATGAAAACGTTGGACATAGCCATGTGTAATCACAATAATGTCTATTCCAAACTCTAGTAATCCTTCTAAAAAATAAGAATAAATTCTCATAAGAAGTTTCCTAGGCAACAAGACAAACTCGTAATGCACATACAAGATGATTTGTCCTTATAGGGTATAACCAATCTTTTTCGCATGGATTTACACCAATAATAGCTACCAAAGGCTTATAAAAAGATTTTCTTAACAAAGAAGAACATACAAATTCAATAATAACGACTATGCACCATAGTTGACAAAGGATGATTGTGAACATTCAAGAATTCCATAGCACTGTGTACTACTTTCCATTCTTGAACTTCCTTCTTTGTGATTCACCAACAACATTCTTTTAAAAGCTATGAATTAGCTTAGAATAGTAGTACTCCAAGAATCCAAGTGCCCAAGTTCAAGAGAAGTAGAACAAGTGCAACGAAGCGGAGCAAAATAATCAAAAACAAGAGATAGGACAAATACCAATCTTAACTCATCCAAATTCAATGTTTCTCATATCCATTTTGAAGAGAATTCAAAGAGGAAGAGAGTTAAAAAGAATGAGGTCAATCCGAGTTCGGACGAAGAATTTACGATCAAAATAAGTTTAACGAATATCGACGTCAAGTATGCATACGGGTTTGCAAACGAATTTTCGTATCCTGCAGCAGTATGCAGACGGGGTTTGCGAACTTAAACCCCTGGATTTTGGCTTTAAATGATGTTATGCATACTTGGTATGTGTACCAAACATCCTGAACTAATGTTTTCAAACCTAATCGTTTAAGAACCTTAAACACAAATCAAGTTAGGTAGAAATGAACGATAAGCAAGGTACATGGATCATTATAAGTACTCAAACAAGTAATAAAAACATAGAACTTGCTCAAGTTTATAGACATACATTTTTAGAAAAGTCCAATTTAATTTGTGCTCCCCAGTTGTTGTGCTTCCCTCACCGTATACATAGCAGGGAATTTCTTGGTGAGGATGTACTTTCAACACTGTAGATGGTGGATTTTCGATAAAGACTAAAATCGTAAACTCATAATTATACGAAGCTTTGATTCAGAAATCAGACATGAGTATCGAGACATGAGTCTCTCATCGAATTCTCAACGGAGAGTAATTTCTCTCAGAGTACATGTAGATATGTAGTCTCACGACTGGACAACGACATATCTCATGAATACTGAATAATTTCGGTGATTATTTCTATATAGTATCACGAGATGGACGGCTCCTAGACAGCTTGCTCTGCTAGTATAAAGCGATAACGTCTTCAGGAACAAACAACAAGTTTACCCTGACTATATAAAGGATATGACTTACCGACAAGCTCATATCGGGATAATTATGCTCCTAGACAGCTTGCTCTGCTAGAATAATCTATTATTGCTCCTATTCCATGGTCGAATCCACGACTGGTCCCATGGAATGGCAATAAACAATTGTCTGATTCTATGATCGAATCCACAACTTGATCTCATAGAATAGCAATAACTATATTATCTCATTACTCCGGTTTCATGATCGAATCCACAACTGGTCTCATAAATGGTAATAGATAAATCTTAATTATTCCGATTCTATGGTCGAATCTACGATCCCATGGAATGGTAATGCTCACTTTATTATTCTGAATTTGTAGTCGAATCCTCAGCTGATCGTATGAATTAATAATAAACATATTATTGCTCAGTTTTGTGAATTATTCTCCACCGAATTCCACAATCAGTAATAAATAATCAACAACCGGGCGTCTGAACTACCTCTAAGTAAACCCCGATTCAAATGGTGAAGGTGTATTCAACGACGATATACTAACAGTCACCGCACGAACGAGTATTTCAAAAATACAACGAAACGATGAACCTATGCAAAATAGAGAAGAAAATAATAAATAATTAAAAATATTAACCAGGGTGCTGGGAGCAAGGACACACGACCGACCGACCGTGTCGTGGTCAATCCTACGCCAGTTTTATATTTTTAATGCATTTTTATTATTTTCCATGATTTGATGAAAATTCTCTCATTTTATCAAATCTCCTTCGTCTCGAGGAAACTCCTCAGTTTCATGGTACTTCCATAAATCCATACAAATAATATAAAATTAAGGAAAGGAGTGTGGGGCGTGACCATTGGCCAACCGGCCATGCCTTGGTCCCAGCCGGCCCCACACCCCACGGTTTCTTATTATTTTATTATTATTATTATTTCTCTGATTTTATGAAAAAACTCCTTGATTTCATGGTATTTTTTGCACAAATCATCATATAATAATAAAATAAAATAAAACAAAATAATGAAAACTTGTGGGACCGGGCCACTAGCCGGCCGACCATGCCCTAGCCGGTCCCACACGCCCTTTGCTTTATTATTTTATTATCATTTATCCTATTTTTCCTTGAATTCATCAAATTCCTTGATTTTATGGTATTTCTCTCAAATTAGGAAAAATTCCCTCAAATCATCAAAAATACCTAAAAATATTAAAAAAATTAGGGAAACTCGTGAGACCGGGCCCTAGCCATCCGGCCGCACCTCCACGGTCCCTCACGCCCTTGTTTTTATTATTTTAATATTTTTTTCTTCCCTGAACTCATGAAAACTCCTTCAATTCATGGAAACTCCCTAAATTCATCAAATTTCTCAAAATTCATGAATTTTTCATAAAATCATCAAAATATTATAAAATTAAGGAAAAGGCACCACATGACTGTGGTCACGACCGTCCGACCATGCCTTGACCATGGCGGTCCCACGCCTCCTCATTCCTTATTTTATAATTATTTTTCATCATCTCATGGTGTTTTTCTCAGTTTCGTCGAAACCCTAATTTTGGCATATTTTCTCGAATGGATGCTCAATTGCACACCAGAAAATATCAAAATTCTCAGGACTGAGACGCGTACGCCTTGGGGAAACGAGTACACTATCTTGACCGACCAAGATTGGTTGTTTGGCTCACGGAAGCCGGTCCCATCAATTTTCACAGTTTTGACCTAATTTGCACAATTGCTCGTATTAGGTCCAAAACTCTTCCAAACACTTTTGATTTTCATGAAGTGATCGTCAGACGGTCACGTGACAACCCAGGGCCGGTTTCATGACTCCATGGTCGGTCCCTCGCCTCGTCATAATTAATTAGGTTTTCTCGCCTAAGGCTCAGACGAGCATTTTTGAATAAATGATTAAGCCAGCATTTAATCATTCTTCCACCAACAAATCATCAACTCTTCAGGATTTATTCGTATTTTCTCACGTGAGCATATGGACACTACATGGTTGATCCACGGTCCTATGTAGTCGCTCCCTCCTTCGTCCCATGGTTGAAACTCTGACGAACCATGAATTGATCAAATTAGGGTTTCTGAATCCAAGGATCATCATTCTAGATTCCAACCTTAATAATTTTACGACGACCTCATGGTCATTAATTTTATGCTCGGTTCAACAACCAGTATTCTAATTAATATTTTTGGTACGCTGCCAATAATCCATCAGATGAGTAACACATGCTCAGACGATCAAATATTCAACAATTCATCACATGAGCAACACTTTCTCAGATGATAAATATTTTCTCAAACCAAGGGATATTGGTTCAACAATCAATATTCAACGATCCATCGAATGAGCAATACTTGGTCACTTCATCGTAAGAACTATACCTATGTCTCATGACATGTTGAACTCATGAGTTTCAGAACATCATGTTCAACTCAGCAACTACATGGACTCATCGTCCCATCAAACCACGAAGTCATCAATTGACTAACAAACCACGAGACGTCAATCGTGTCACTTGGGGGATATCACTTAGGTTTTTGGTCTGACGGTCTACGGCACGTGTGTTCAAACACACGATGGAATGTGAACAAGTCGTGCAATCAGTTGAAGGAATTCACGAGGTAGTGGGTGGAAAATCGACCAAGTCTCCACACGTTGAGCAATTGGTTTCAAACACGATCTCCACTTCCCCACTCCTTGATTCCATCAACTGTCACACTTCATGGAATCATGGTGTCTAAAATTCCAGCAGTATAAATAAGTCTCTGAATCATGATTGAATCATCGGCATCATCAGTATCATCAATCTCACGTCAAACTGACAACACGAGATCATCAACTCATCAATTGAGCAACTACTCTCAATTGAGCAATTTCAATCACTCAGAGTTTATCGTATTCAGAATTCACACACCCACAATCTTTGATTACCATTGATTCCACACATTTCTCAGCTTCCCTCCTACAGATCAACCCATCCTCTCTTGTGACCGAATTTACTCTGGAACTGTCATTGTCTTGATTTAGGCCGGAGTACCACAGATTGATCTCTCGAATTTAAAGCACCCCCTTTGCAGCGGTGCATCTGTGTGAAGTTTAACATTTCGCTCGGTTCGAGGAGTCTCCTCCGTACGGTCGTGTCCTTAATTCCTTAAAAACCAGCAAATCGTTTTTCCCCATCTACAAACACAAACAAGTTGTGTTGAGGTGAACAATGTCTTGCTCACCATGGCACCAAGAAAGAGTTTCTTTCCAAAAACTCTTAAATCTTGTAGTGTTGAGAAACACCCAAGGAACTGTTTTTATAAGTCTATCAAAGAACTTCAAGAGAACCCAAAAAGATTTGTGTTTCTGATTTCTTGTTTTCCAACTTATAAAAAACAGTTTCTGCAGATAGTTTTTAGTACTGCGAAGGGAAACTCTAATGATAAAAAGAGACGTCCTAGATTCTTCATAAAAGAAGACAATACTAATATCTTTATAGGAAGTATCAGGAATTGAGAAACAAATCAATTCATGCTTTGAGGTGATACACTCAGGTAACTGAGATTTAAACTCCTCTTGTAATTCGTTTAGTTTATCACAACTAATTGGATTACGCAGAGGAGGAGCATTGCTCTCACTGATTAGTAAATTAATATCAACCTCAATGTGAATATTATTCATCATAACTTGATTTAGCCTGCCAAGAGATTCTTGCTCTTTCTGGAGGTATAACTCAACATCAAGAGATAAGCTCTCAAGCTTCTTTTCAAGCCCTGAAAACACTTCAAGGGATTTTAAACCTGGTGGAGGTTTAGATAGAATTTCTTCTACAAATTTTATTAAATCAGTCATGGAAGAGAATTATGAAATCCCTGGATCTGGTGGTGCATTTATTGAGATAGCACTACTGTCCATAGAGTCAGTGATAGAAACATTTTTGTGTCTAAGTTGTCCTCAATTATCTCCATGTTGGTACTCGATTTTGTACTTATTATGGTGTTTTTGTGTATGTGTAGGTGTTTTTGGAGAAATAAACATGTATGGAAATTCGGCTCGAAAAGTTGCCCGGGGCACCCTGAAAGAAACGTGTTATCCGCACCCTATCACTGGATAAGGGGAAATCATCACCATCTTCTTCACTGTTTAAAGAATACATTTTGGCGAGAAAATATTTTTAGATTGCGTAACTTCCTGTGTTGATTTCTGGGCTGATTTGTTGGGATCTTTTCGCTGGAATTGATTGGGAATATCCTGTTGCATTAAAAAAGAAATGGTATGCAAGAATATTTCACGTGATAAATACTTGATATTTTGGAATTAATTATGGGAGATACGTGAACTGTGAGAGAAGATTTTACTCTCTGGAATATATTCTATTGATTGAAAGAGATTTCTTTGCCAACTCAGAAACGTGTGGAAGTGTAGAACATAGAAGAAGGAGTTCTTGTTGGTTTTGGAAGTTTAAAAGGTAAGAAGATATTCCCGATAATATTTTCCTTAATGTCGAGTAATGAAAAATATTTGTAGTTATGGAAGAGATTTCTTGTGCGTGAGAGGCTATATAAGGTGTTGAGGAGTTTTAGACGAGGGGATGGAGAGTTAGGGGAAGAAACAGAGCGTATAATAGAAAGGTGCAGAGAGTTTTTCTGTTTTATAATGTTTTCACCTCTTGTAAGCACTTTTGAGCAATGAAAAATTATTATGAGTGTGTTTTCACCATGTGGAGCTAAACCCCATCATTGGGACGACGGAGGAAGCAACTTTTCATGATTGTGGTAAATGAATTAATTCTTTTATTGACTATTTGCATTGATTTAATTGCTTTATGATTTCTATTAATTATTTGTTATTTTGTTAGATGCCGCATGCTTAGTTCTAAATGCTTTAGATGCGTCATGCTTTTAACTTACAAATAATATTTTACGAAATCTATTTTTGGCAAAGAACTAGAGTCACAACTTCTTTTGTTTGAGCTATATTGTCTAGAGTTAATGACTGAACCATAACAATATGAAAAGTAGTGGAATCCCGTGTCTCAGCGTCTCTTCATCTTGCGAAAAATTGTGTGTATATATTTTTTCTTATTTTCTTTATTAAGTCTTAAAACAAATTCTCAACAAATCTGAGTGAACGAATCATCTTACTACAAGCTCAATTGAAAAACCCATCAATTTTTGGCGCCGCCGACGCGGATTTTTTTATAGATTTGTTTTTAGGTTTCATTTTTATTATTTTTTGTTCTTTTTTACGCCTTTTGGTATTTCTTGTTTGTTTTCAGATTTGGAACCAAGCTAAAGAAAGAGAAGAAAGTGTTGAAAACAAAAGCTAAGCCAAAGAAGGAAAGAAAAGGAGAATTCAAGAGGAGTGAAGAAGAAGATTTTTGTATATAAATATTTTTTTTAATTTTTTTTTTAGAAACTGTAAATAGGTTTTTATTTTTGTAATTTTTATTATATTTTTGGACTTTTTTATTTTTGGACATTGGACATTTTTATTTTTTAAAACCCTACGGAAGGGTAATTTTAAATAAACTGTTTGCAGAGAAGGACGGTGATTACGATATCACCTCGGCCCCTCGGGTTCGTACACAACATTGGAGTTGTGGCCCGAGTCGACTTCAACGGTTCATCCTCCGTCTGGAACGGGAGGTAAGAATTCTAAACACCCGCGAATCTCCTGTCAGCGGGTTTACTGGATGATTTTTTATGCATATATGTTGAGGAATCGAATAGGGCTGTTTTAACTTCCTAGTAAAGGGCAAGGCCTGGCCATACAAGATAAGGGTTCGGATTTCATCACCGTTCTCTTCTTGCCTGCCTTAGGAAAACGAAACCCCACGCGAACCTAAGCCTAAAATTTTGACTAGAACGAGACCGATAGGGGAACGAGCTTAATAGGAAAGTCATTCGAGAAATATTGGTTACTCTTTTAAGCATACTTCGAAGTTCATGATGGTTTCTGTGAGTTGAATGCGTGACTGCGCCTCCTTGTAATAGCGGTGAGGCCTTGGGTATCAAAGCTCCACTGAGCTTCCCTCGCCCCTGTTCAACTTGCTTTGACTCGGATTGATTCCAGAGGGGTTTGCTTAAATTGTAACGAATTCCCTTTCGAAGGATTAGAAGCTGGTCTAGAAACAATCTAAGTGGAGCCATCATGCTTTTTGTTTGCTATATAAAATAGGCTTGTTGTGGTCGAGTCAGCCTTCTTTGTGCTTGTTTAGAATTCCCCTGCAGTTAGGATGTCGAACTGGTATTATAATAGCCAATACAATGAGTATCCGACTGAGCAGCTTGGACATTATCCTTTTTATGACCATAGTGTGAATAGTTATTGGGAATGCGAAAGTTTTGAAGGTTACGGGTCATACCATGGAGAGCCCAATTACTATCCACATGCGCACCGGTCATACGAGCAAGAAGACTATAGCACTAGTTCCTCGTCTTTGGAGGATGCAATGAAACTATTGAAAAGTAGTCCTTTTTATGATCCTTCTGATAATTCCTCTTTACTAGAGTCAACACGTAAATTAGCTGAGTCAACACGTAAGTTAGCAGAAATGAATAACTTAGTTTTTGACGAAAGAGAACTTTCTATAGAGGAATCCCTCAAGTTGATGGCTGAGACGAACGAAAGACTTGCTCGAAATAATCTTACTTTCCAATATAGTGTTTCCAATAAAACCCTTAAAAATGAGGATAGTTATTTGCATAATCAAGATGACGAGGTTATAATTGGTAACACTACTTGTTTTGATGAGGTTCGATCATTTTCATGTTATTATAATGATGATTATGATGAGGATAGTATCGATGAAGAACATGAAATATGTAGGCATAATGATCAGGAATTTGTTACACCGATTGAGCTTTATAATGATAGTACTGTTTCTAGTACAAATCCAAATAATTTTACTAATTATTCACCTATTCAAAAGGACGAGGATTTGACTAGAGATACCCCCATTTTAGATGATGTAGTATTTCCTGTCTACGAAGCCGATGATAGTTTTGAGGAACGAGTTTATTCGGAGAATATTGTTTTAGAGTCTAGAAATTTAGAAACATTAGACTTAGAAAAAGAAAATGAACTCGTAGAAATGAGTGAGGATGAACCCGACTTAGAAGAATCAATTGACCATTTTCAGGAATCCGATGACCTAGAAATTAGGGAAGTTGTGACTAGTCTTTCTAGAGACACAGAAAACTCTAAGTTTGGGGGTGATTATCAGTCTCCGTGTGCTTTAACTCTTAGGAAGTTCCCTCCCGTAGGACTTGACATATGTGCCTCAACCATCTTACAAGATTATATTCATACACATTTTCCCGAACCTAATGATGTCCATAGAGAAGCTCAGTTGTTAGAAACCCATCCTCTGGTTGATGTGGTTAACCCAGGCTATGATACCAAGATTGACTTTGTTTTCCCACCAAAAACTTTTCAACCAATTGTGGGAATATATGACTTTCAGATGTATCGGTTATTAAGTTTTGAGACTAAACCTAATTACTTTAGGATATTAGGGTCGACACATTTTCTTAAGGAAGACCACCTCTTTCATTGTGGTCAGCTGTGTGAGTCAAATCTGATTGACTTAGAGGATCCCCAGTTATTCAGGCTTTTGTTATGCGCTTCTAAGTTCTTACTTGAGTACTTCCAGACTCTTCAGTCTGATCTTCAGAATGCCTTTGAGGAAATCCATTCCAGGAAAACTTCTTATTTAGACCCTTTTATAGAGCCTGAACCTGAACCACAACTAGATGTAGTTGTCTTAAGCATGGGTATGTTCGGTATCTTCTGGGTCTGTTTCACTTTCCTCTTCTCGTGGGTAACAATATTTGATCCAGATGACCCACAGTTATTCCGGCTACTTCTATATGATTCTATGAGGTGACTAATTCTTCCATTGTCTGGCTGAAGACTTTAAACTTAGCACTTCTTGGGAGGTAACCCAATATTCTTGCGACATGGTAATATTCTTCCTTATTTCTTTTCCCTCAAGTGGTAATAGTTTCTCCTTGTTCATCTTTTTAATTTTATATTTAGAACATTGAGGACAATGTTAGATTTAAGTTTGGGGGTAAGGGAGAAACTTCTAGCGTCACATAGTATCCAGTTAGCTAAGTTTACATACTGGTTCTCACCGAAAAGATAGAAATTGGAATGATAGAGATAACAACCTATTGAGACATTAGAGAAAAAGACATTGAGATCTTTGAAATTCAGGAGAGAACTTGTTCCTTTTAGAGGGTAACCGTGATGAACCTAACCATCCATGATGGAAAGGCAAGTAGGTCAGAAGGAAATGCCAGAAAGACAAAGCAACCTCACAATGTAGTCTTAGTTACTGGATTACGACTCTCTCTCAGTAGAAACTTATCATTATCAACAAGCGGAGAGACATAAAAATCTATGAAGAAAGTTGAAGACGTTTTAGGTTTAGAAGCAACAATAGAAAAGAATAATTCAAAAATCAAAGTTGAAGTTATAAGAGCAAATGATATAAGTTGTTAGAATCTATGATACCAAGACATGACAAGTTGCGAAGATCCAAGTTTTTAAAGTCCTTCTCTCATGGCCTTGTAAATTTTTGTCTTGTAATTTTTTGTACTCAAAAAAAAAAAAAAATGAAAAAAAAATGAAAAATGAAAAATGAAACATCATTACATTCTTTTTGTTCAATAAGGCCATAGGGAAGAAGAAATTTATAAGTCAAGCAAGAAATCGAAGAGAAGAGTTAATTGTCAAGGTTCTATGAGGTTCGAGAGTTTATCATCAACAATTGAAGACCGAAGAAGGCGTTGTTTCTACTGAGCACCGTGAGAGAGTCGAAGAAAGATGCATTTTGGTTTCTTTGTTAGTCTGCTTTCAATCTGGCACAAGATCTTTGTAACACTGGTTTAACTCATCACACGTAATTAGTCCAGCTGTGTAGCAGATGTCCCTCTCATTTTTATCTCTCTCATAATATTATCCAGCTGTAAAGCAGCGGACGCATCTTACAATGTTTATCTAGCTGTGTAGCGGATATCTCTTTATCTAGCAGTGGTGTGGATGTGTCTCCCCTTTTCTTCAGTCAGCTTTAGAGCTGACACCTTTAATTTCTCCGACATTCTAGTTACTTGGACATAGGTTGAGAATATGTATGTCCTCATAGCTCTTTAGATACTTGTTACCAATTAGAAGTCATGGTTTTTGTGGGTACACCTCTGTTAAACCCACCCGAGACTCACTCGGTTTTATTTATTTTTATTTTTTGTTTTTTTGTTTTGCTCGGGGACTAGCAAATAATAAGTTTGGGGGTATTTGATAGACACATTTTTGTGTCTAAGTTGTCCTCAATTATCTCCATGTTGGTACTCGATTTTGTACTTATTACGGTGTTTTTGTGTATGTGTAGGTGTTTTTGGAGAAATAAACATGTGTGGAAATTCGGCTCGAAAAGTTGCCTGGGGCATCCCGAAAGAAACGTGTTATCCGCACCCTATCACTGGATAAGGGGAAATCATCACCATCTTCTTCACTGTTTAAAGAATACATTTTGGCGAGAAAATAGTTTCAGATTGCGTAACTTCATGTTTTGATTTCTGGGCTGATTTGTTGGGATCTTTTCGCTGGAATTGATTGGGAATATCCTATTGCATTAAAAAAGGAATGGTATGCAAGCAGATTTCACGTGATAAATACTTGATATTCTGGAATTGATTATGGGAGATACGTGAACTGTGAGAGAAGATTTTACTCTCTGGAATATATTCTATTGATTGAAAGAGATTTCTTTGACAACTCAGAAACGTGTGGAAGTATAGAACATATAAGAAGGAGTTCTTGTTGGTTTTGGAAGTTTAAAAGGTAAGAAGATATTCCCGATAATATTTTCCTTAATGCCGAGTACTGAAAAATATTTGTAGTTATGGAAGAGATTTTTTGTGCATGAGAGGCTATATAAGGTGCTGAGGAGTTTTAGACGAGGGGATGGAGAGTTAGGGGAAGAAACAGAGCGTATAATAGAAAGGTGCAGAGAGTTTTTTTTTTATAATATTTTCACCTCTTGTAAGCACTTTTGAGCAATGAAAAATTATTATGAGTGTGTTTTCACCATGTGGAGCTAAACCCCATCACTGGGACGACGGAGGAAGCAAATTTTCATAATTGTGGTAAATGAATTAATTCTTTTATTGACTATTTGCATTGATTTAATTGCTTTATGATTTCTATTAATTATTTGTTATTTTGTTAAATGCCGCATGCTTAGTTCTAAATGCTTTAGATGCGTCATGCTTTTAACTTACAAATAATATTTTACGAAATCTATTTTTGGAAAAGAACTAGAGTCACAACTTCTTTTGTTTGAGCTATATTGTCTAGAGTTAATGACTGAACCATAACAATATGAAAAGTAGTGGAATCCCGCGTCTCAGCATCTCTTTATCTTGTGACAAATTGTGTGTATATATTTTTCCTTATTTTCTTTATTAAGTCTTAAAACAAATTCTCAACAAATCTGAGTGAACAAATCATCTTACTACAAACTCAATTGAAAAACCCATAAGTCAGATCGCTACAAACACAGACTTGTAAGGTCTTGAACGTGTTTGCCTGCTCTGATACCAATTGAAAAAGCGGGGGTCTAACAAAACCTCCCAATATTTCGCTTAGCAATCTGTATGGACTAACTCCGAAACACTTTCTAGAGAATCAACTAGAGAGTCAGACTCAATCTAGGTAAAGGTATCTCAAGGAGTTAATATCTCTCTCTTGTTTTGATTCACTTAAGCTAATAGAAATCAGCGAGTCTATAATCAAACACAAGGAATAACTTGGACGGTACCAAAGACCAATGTCCAAGGATCAATAAATATCAATCAACAACCAAAGGTCGGATTTCCAATGGATTGATTCACACGCACAACATGTATTATTTCAATTATATAAACAAATATAATGCGGAAATAGAAATAACACAGACACCAGAATTTTGTTAGCGAGGAAACCGCAAATGAAGAAAAACCCCGGGACCTAGTCCAGATTGAATACACACTGTATTAAGCTGCTACAGACACTAGCCTACTCCAAGCTAACTTCAGACTAGACTATAGTTGAACCCCAATCAGTCTCCCACTGATCCAAGGTACAGTTGTACTCCATATGCCTATGATCCTAGCTGGATACTGCACACTTGATTCCCTTAGATGATCTCACCCACAACTAAGAGTTCCTACGACCAAAAATCGTAGGCTTTAACAATAAACAAATCTGTCTCACACAGACAAGTCTATCAAAGGATCAATCTGTTTCCCACAGAAAAACCCTAAAAGTTTTTTTTCCGTCTTTTGATAAAATCAAGGTGAACATGAACCAATTGATAATCCGGTCTTATATTCTCGAAGAAAAACCTAGATTAATCAATCACCTCACAACAATCTTAATCGTATGGTAACGAAACAAGATGTCATGGAATCACAAACTATGAGACGTAGGTGTTTGTGATTGCTTTTTATATCTTGCCTATCAGAGAACTCTCACGATCTCAAGCCAATCAATATGATTGTACTGTTACGATAGAAGATGCAAGATCAGATCACACAACTACGATAAAAGTAGTATCGGTCTGGCTTCACAATCCCAATCAAGTCTTTCAGTCGCTCACAATCTCTCTTTGTGAGCGTAATTCGAAGAAAATATCTTCTCTAGATTATGAACAAGAAAACGATTACAATTCTCTCTTTGTTACGCTCACAATCTTCTCTAAACAGTACGAAAATGCAGGGGTCTAACTACCACACCCAACAATTCGTTTGGCAATCTGAGAGGACTTACTCCAATACACTTTCTTAGGAATCAACTAGACATTCAGACTCAATCTAGAATAAAGTATATCAAAGAGTATTAATATCTCTAACTCTTAATTCAATCTGCAATCAACAAATAGAAATCTGCGAGCCCGATTGAATATAAGAGGAGTAACTTGAACAGTACCAAAGACCAATGTGCAAGTGTCAATCAATGTAAATCAACAATCCAAGGCCGAATATTCTAATTGACTGATCTTAACGCACAACCTGTGATATTTCAATTATATAACAAAATATAATGCAGAAATGAAATAACACAGACACCAGAATTTTTTTAACGAGGAAACCGCAAATGCAGAAAAACCCTGGGACCTAGTCCAGATTGAACAACACACTGTATTAAGCCGCTACAGACTCTAGCCTACTACCATTTAACTTCTGACTGGACTGTAGTTGAACCCTAATCAATCTCACACTGATTCAAGGTAAAGTTGCGCTCCTTACGTCTCTGATCCCAGCAGGATACTACGCACATGATTCCCTTTGCTGATCTCACCCACAACTAAGAGTTTCTACGACCCTAAGTCGAAGACTTCATACGCAAAACTGTCTCACACAGAAAAGTCTATAGATTGAACAAATCTGTCTCCCACAGAAATATCCAAGAGTTTTTGTTCCATCTTTTGATAAATCAAGGTGAACAGAACCAATTGTTAAACCGGACTTATATTCCCGAAGAACAACTTAGTATTATCAATCACCTCACAATATTCTTAATCGACTAGCGAAACAAGATATTGTGGAATCACAAACGATGAGATGAAGGTGTTTGTGATTACTTTTGTATCTTTCCTATCAGAGATATAAATATCGAGTCAATACGATAGAAACAACAAGATCAGATCACGCAACAACAAAGATAATAGTTGGGTCTGGATTCACAATCCCAATGAAGTCTTCAAGTCGTTAACCTACAGGGTCTCGAGAAGAAACCTAAGGTTAAAAGAGAATCGACTCTAGTTATGCAACTAGTAGCACACACGAGGTGTGGGGATTAGGTTTCCCAGTTTCTAGAGTTCTCTTTTATATGATTTTTAAATCAGGGTTTGCAATCCAAGTTACCTTGGAAACGAAGCATTCAATATTCACCGTTAGATGAAAAACCTGATTCAACAAAGCTAAGATCTTTCAACCGTTAGATCGAACTTAGCTTGTTACACACAAATGAAATTGTTGATGGTGGATTTTAGTTAAGAGCTAAAATTGTAAAACCTAATTTAATGCACTGACATCCTGCAAAGGGTAAAGCTGGTTGACAAGTGATGAGTACCTCTTCGCTTTATTCGAAGCAATTCAATGAATACATGAAATTCACCCAGAATGGTACATAAGAAACGATCCCAAAAATTCTGTGAATTTTTTAGCATTATTTAATGCATGATTAGCCTAGTATTTCATGTGTTGTTCCATGCCGAACTCTCATTATTAGCATGACATGACGACTGAGTATTCACTCTCAGCAGAGTAGCATGAATCTCCAAGTGCCAAATTCAATACATGCATGAAATACCCGTACAGGCTACGTCACTCTCTAACAAAGAAAATCTTACATCGGCGTGCTTGTATTAGCTCGATCGAGCATGTTCAATTCCCTAAAGAGATTCTAGATTGTCCATATCAGTCTCAGAAACGATCGCGGCCACACAAGTTGGCCGCGCAATTTAACAAGCCTAGCCAAACCATGGCAAGAATAGGCGATTTTCATGATGAGTACCAGCGGGCCCACTTATGCCCTAGCCGGTCGGAAGTCACATGAACGTCTCTTAGTAACGTCAAACACCAACCCTAAGTAGGGTGGTCATGCTGCTTTATAGAGATTCGATCGAGCATAGACTGTTCAGGGCAGTCTTAAAACGATCACGACTGTCCAACTTCGCAAGCATGGATGGACGGATTAGATCATCCCTCCATTGATCAGTGAAGCGCTAATGCACACATTAGCGGGCCCACTCCTCACCCACTTGATCGGTTTTCTCACGACCTAGCCCTAGAGCAATGAACGCTTGCTCGAAGTGAGGCTGGCGTAATGCTTAAAGGGTCGTGGAAACTCCACTAGCGTCTTAAATCGATCACAACCATCCAACTTCGCAAGCATACTTGGATGGCTTAGATCGCGCCTAGGACCGTCAGGGAGGTGCACATGTGTTCACCTCCAGCCCAATCTGGGCCCCACATGGTCGGTCTCCCCAAAGGAGGAGCATGGCCTGCCAAACCGTTTGGCCAAAGTTGCGCATGCGTGACTGTTCCAAAACCCTAATTAGGGTTTGCGGCATTGCGTAACTGCCGTAGTTTGATCACGACCATCCATCTTCACAAGCCTGGATGGAGGGTATAGATATAGACTTAAGAGGTCCCGAGAGTATCAACTAGATCATCGTGGGCCCAACTATGTGCATGCAAGATCGGCCTAGGCCAACCATGGATGAACACCTCGAAACGCGCTCCCATAGGAGCCATGTCGACACAGCTTCCAAATCCTTCGCGGCAATGGATTTATGTCGCAAATCGATCATGACCACTCATCTTTGCCAGACAAATTGAGTGGCCTAGATCGCACCTCTATAAGACGAAGTGGCATGGACTTGTACAGCGGCAAGCCATCTACACGCATGCCCGGTCGGTCCCACCAAAAGAGGTGTCCATGCTTGATTTCGGTCAATCCAAAAAGTGATGCTTGTGCACCTCTTTAAAACCCTAAAATCCATTAACGGTCGCAAACGCGTGTCGCAGATCATCTCGTCCGTCCAACTTTGCCAGCTTGGTCAGACAACCTAGATTAAAGGTTAAACGGCCAATGAGGCATCTTGGTGATCACCGTTCGTCACTCTACCACAATGAGTGATTGGCCAAGGGATGGCCCGCCCATACGACCTCCAAACAATCACTCGAAGATGGTTGGGCATGCATTTATTTTAAGAACGCTTAATCCGCACTTGCTCCGTTAAGCTTTAAAACAGTGATGCTTCATATATATGGATCGTATTCGATGCATTACATGCATAGAGTATACACTATATTCCATGAATATCGGTTTCCTAAATAACTCAGTTATTTAACCTAGCACCATATGCTACTTCATGTGGGTCCCACGACCTACTCATTCGAGACATCAAACATGTCAAAAATTGGGGGATAGTTTCTGGGGTATTGGTCTGGCGGTTCACAGCGTGCAGCGTGTAACGCGCCATTACAAGAACGTGTCAGGGAAAGACGGACGGTTAACAGTGATAAGGGAAGTGGGCAAAGACGTTGAAAAAGCGGGGGTCTAACAACACCACCCAATATTTTGCTTAGCAATCTGTATGGACTAACTCCGAAATACTTTGCTAGAGAATCAACTAGACAGTCAGACTCAATCTAGATAAAAGTATCTCAAGGAGTTAATATCTCTCTCTTGATTTGATTTTTACTCAAGTTAAAAACAATAGCGAGTATTTATCAAATACAAGGAATACTTGGATGGTACCAAAGACCAATGTCCAAGGATCAATAAATATCAATCAACAACCAAAGGATTTCCAATTGATGATCACGAACGCACAACATGTATTATTTCAATTATATAAAATATAATGCGGAAAAGAAATAATACAGACACCAGAAATTTTGTTAACGAGGAAACCACAAATGCAGAAAAACCCCGTGACCTAGTCCAGATTGAATACACACTGTATTAAGCTGCTACAGACACTAGCCTACTCCAAGCTAACTTCAGACTGGACTATAGTTGAACCCCAATCAGTCTCCCACTGATCCAAGGTACAGTTGTACTCCATATGCTTATGATCCCAGCTGGATATTGCGCACTTGATTCCCTTAGATGATCTCACCCACAACTAAGAGTTTCTACGAACCAAAATCATAGGCTTTAACAATAAACAAATCTGTCTCACATAGACAAGTCTATCAAAGGATCAATCTGTTTCCCACAGAAAAACCATAAAAGTTTTTTTTCGTCTTTTGATAATTATCAAGGTGAACATGAACCAATTGATAATCCGGTCTTATATTCCCGAAGAAAAACCTAGATTAATTAATCACCTCACAACAATCTTAATCGTATGGTAACGAAACAAGATGTCATGGAATCACAAACTATGAGACGAAGGTGTTTGTGATTACTTTTTATATCTTGCCTATCAGAGAACTCCCACGATATCAAGCCAATCAATATGATTGTACTGTTACGATAGAAGATGCAAGATCAGATCACACAACTACGATAAAAGTAGTATCGATCTGGCATCACAATCTCAATGAAGTCTTTCAGTCGTTCACAATCTCTCTTTGTGAGCGTAATTCGAAGAAAATATCTTCTCTAGATTATGAACAAGAAAACGATTACAATTCTCTCTTTGTTACGCTCACAATCTTCTCTAAACAGTGCGAAAATGCAGGGGTCTAACAACCACACCCAACAATTCGTTTGGCAATATGAGATGACTTACTCCAATACACTTTCTTAGGAATCAACTAGACAATCATACTCAATCTAGAATAAAGTATATAAAAGAGTATTAATATCTCTAACTCTTAATTCAATCTGCAACCAGCAAATAGAAATCTGCGAGCTCGATTGAATATAAGAGGAGTAACTTGAACAGTACCAAAGATTAATGTGCAAGTGTCAATCAATGTAAATCAACAATCCAAGGTCGGATATTCTAATTGACTGATCTTAACGCACAACCTGTGATATTTCAATTATATAACAAAATATAATGCAGAAATGAAATAACACAGACACCAGAATTTTGTTAACGAGGAAACCGCAAATGCAGAAAAACCCCGGGACATAGTCATGATTGAACACCACACTGTATTAAGTCGCTACAGACTCTAGCCTACTACCAATTAACTTCTGACTGGACTGTAGTTGAACCCTAATCAATCTCACACTGATTCAAGGTAAAGTTGCGCTCCTTACGTCTCTGATCCCAGCAAGATACTGCGCACATGATTCCCTTTGCTGATCTCACCCACAACTAAGAGTTTCTACGACCCAAAGTCGAAGACTTCATACACAAAACTGTCTCACACAGAAAAGTCTATAGATTGAACAAATCTTTCTCCCACAGAAATATCCAAGAGTTTTTGTTCCATCTTTTGATAAATCTAGGTGAACAGAACCAATTGTTAAACCGGACTTATATTCCCGGAGAACAGCTTAGTATTATCAATCACCTCAGAATAATCTTAATCGGCTAGCGAAACAAGATATTGTGGAATCACAAACGATGGGATGATGGTGTTTGTGATTACTTTTCTATCTTGCCTATCAGAGATATAAATCTTGAGTCAATACGATAGAAACAACAAGATCAGATCAAACAACAACAAAGATAATAGTTGGGTCTGGATTCACAATCCCAATGAAGTCTTCAAGTCGTTAACCTACAGGGTCTCGAGAAGAAACCTAAGGTTAAAAGAGAATCGACTCTAGTTATAAAACTAGTAGCACACAGGAGGTGTGGGGATTAGGTTTCCCAGTTGCTAGAGTTCTCTTTTATATAGTTTTTAAATCAGGGTTTGCAATCCAAGTTACCTTGGCAACAAAGCATTCAATATTCACCGTTAGATGAAAAACCTGATTCAACAAAGCTAAGATCTTTCAACCGTTAGATCGAACTTAGCTTGTTACACACAAATGAAATTGTTGATGGTGGATTTTAGTTCAGGGCTAAAATTGTAAAACTTAATTTAATGCACTGATATCCTGCAAAGGGTAAAGCTGGTTGACAAGTGATGAGTACCTCTTCGCTTTATTCGAAGCAATTCAATGAATACATGAAATTCACCCAGAATGGTACATAAGAAACGATCCCAAAAATTCTGTGAATTTTTTAGCATTATTTAATGCATGATTAGCCTAGTATTTCATGTGTTGTTCCATGCCGAACTCTCATTATTAGCATGACATGACGACTGAGTGTTCACTCTCAGCAGAGTAGCATGAATCTCCAAGTTCCAAATTCGATACATGCATGAAATACCCGTACAGGCTACGTCACTCTCTAACAAAGAGAATCTCACATCGGCGTGCTTGTATTAGCTCGATCGAGGATGTTCAATTCCCTAAAGAGAATCTAGACTGTCCATATCAGTCTCAGAAATGATCGCGGCCACACAAGTTGGCCGCGCAATTTAACAAGCCTAGCCAAACCATGGCAAGAATAGGCGATTGTCATGATGAGCACCGGCGGGCCCACGTATGCCCTAGCCGGTCGGACGTCACATGAACGTCTCTTAGTAACGTCAAACACCAACCCTAAGTAGGGTGGTCGTGCTGCTTTATAGAGATTCGATCGAGCATAGACTGTTCAGTGCAGTCTTAAAACGATCACGACTGTCCAACTTCGCAAGCATGGATGGACGGATTAGATCATCCCGCCATTGATCAGTGAAGCGCTAATGCACACATTAGCGGGCCCACTTCTTACCCACTTGATCGTTTTTATCACGACCTAGCACTAGAGCAATGAACGCTTGCTCGAAGTGAGGCTGGCGTAATGCTGAAAGGGTCGTGGAAACTCCACTAGCGTCTTAAATAGATCACAACCATCCAACTTCGCAAGCATACTTGGATGGCTTAGATCGCGCCTAAGACCGTCAGGGAGGTGCACATGTGTTCACCTCCAGCCCAATCTGGGCCCCACATGGTCGGTCTCCCCAAAGGAGGAGCATGGCCTGCCAAACCGTTTGGCCAAAAAGTTGCGCACGCGTGACTGTTCCAAAACCCTAATTAGGGTTTGCGGCATTGCATAACTGCCGTAGTTTGATCACGACCATCCATCTTCACAATCCTGGATGGAGGGTATAGATATAGACTTAAGAGGTCCCGAGAGTATCAACTAGATCACCATGGCCCACCTATGTGCATGCAAGATCGGCCTAGGCCAACCATGGATGAACGCCTCGAAACGCGCGCCCATAGGAGCCATGTCGACACGGCTTCCAAATCCTTCGCGGCAATGGATTTGTTTCGCAAATCGATCACGACCACTCATCTTTGCTACACAAATTGAGTGGCCTAGATCGCACCTCTACAAGACGAAGTGGCATGGACTTGTACACCGGAAAGCCATCTACACGCATGCCCGGTCGGTCCCTCCAAAAGAGTTGTCCATGCTTGATTTCGGTCAATCCAAAAAGTGATGCTTGAGCACCTCTTTAAAACCCTAAAATCCATCAACAGTCGCAAACGCGTGTCGCAGATCATCTCGTCCGTCCAACTTTGCCAGCTTTGTCGGACAACCTAGATTAAAGGTTAAACGGCCAATGAGGCATCTTGGTGATCACCGTTCGTCACTCTACCAAAAGGAGTGATTGGCCAAGGGATGGCCCGCCCATACAGTCTCCAAAGAATCACTCGAAGATGGTTGGGCATGCAGCTATTTTAAGAACGCTTAATCCGCGACTTGCTCCGTTAAGCTTTAAAACAGTGATGCTTCATATATATGGATTATATCCGATGCATTACATGCATAGAGTATACACGATATTTCATGAATATCGATTTCCTAAATAACTCAGTTATTTAACCTAGCACCATATGCTACTTCCTGTGGGTCCCACGACCCACTCATTCGAGACATCAAACATGTCAAAAATTGGGGGATACTTTCTGGGGTATTGGTCTGGCGGTTCACAGCGTGCAGCGTGTAACGCGCCATTACAAGAACGTGTCAGGGAAAGACAAACGGTTAACAGTGATAAGGGAAGTGGGCAAAGACGTTGAAAAAGAGGGGGTCTAATAACACCACCCAATATTTCTCTTAGTAATCTGTATGGACTAACTCCGAAATACTTTGCTAGAGAATCAACTAGACAGTCAGACTCAATCTATATAAAAGTATCTCAAGGAGTTAATATCTCTCTCTTGATTTTATTTTTACTCAAGCTAAAAACATTAACGAGTCTTTATCAAATACAAGGAATACTTGGACGGTACCAAAGACCAATGTCCAAGGATCAAACAATATCAATCAACAACCAAAGGATTTCCAATTGATGATCACGAACGCACAACCTGTATTATTTCAATTATATAAAATATAATGCGGAAAAGAAATAACATAGACACCAGAAATTTTGTTAACGAGGAAACCGCAAATGCAGAAAAACCCCGGGACCTAGTCCAGATTGAATACACACTGTATTAAGCCGCTATAGACACTAGCCTACTGCAAACTAACTTCGTACTGGACTATAGTTGAATCCCATCCAAGGTACAGTTTTACTCCTACGCCTCTGATCCTAGCAGGATACTGCGCACTTGATTCCCTTAGCTGATCTCACCCACAACCAAGAGTTGTTGTAACCCAAAATCACAGACTTGATAATAAACAGATCTGTCTCACACAGAAAAGTCTATAAGAGGATAAATATGTCTCCCACAGGTAAACCCTAGGTTTTGTTCCGTCTTTAGATATAAAATCAAGGTAACATGAACCAATTGATAATACGGTCTTATATTCCCGAAGAACAACCTAGATTAATCAATCACCTCTCTACATTACTTCCTGACTACACAAGCGGATTATCGAGGAATCACAAACAGTGAGACGAAGATGTTTGTGACTTCTTTATCTTTCCTATCGGAGAACTCTCACGATATCAAGTTAATCAATCAATTGTACTTGTACGATAGAAGATGCAAGATCAGATCACACAACTATGATAAAATAGTATCGGTCTGGCTTCACAATCCCAATGAAGTCTTTAAGTCGTTAACCTGATTTTAGAGAAGAAAATCAAAGGTTAATGGAGATCGACTCTAGCGGGCGCACTAGTAGCACACAGACGTGTGGGGATTAGTTTTGCACAATGCTAGATGTCTCCTTTATATAGCCTTCAAATCAGGGTTTTTCCTTAGTTACAAAGCAATCCTTATTCACCGTTAGATGAAAACCTGATTTAGATTCAAGCTAATATTTCTCAACCGTTAGATCGAAAACTTTGCTTGTCACACACACTTGGGTAGACGTTTACTGGGTTCGTGAAAACCATGCCCAAACGTGTACGTATATGTTGGTTCAACATAGTAACCCAAAAAGGTTAACCATATGAGCATTTCATATTATCCTTGTTCTTCTTCACCATAACTAGTTCAATTGACTCAAATAAACTAGTTACAGAGTTGTTCAATTGCTATGAGATCATATGTAACTACACAACACACAATTGAAACAAAGATGATTCGATTCGATTGAATCGTCTCATGTACATTATAGACACCGTTTGCATAAGCATTCCTTAGTAATTTAATGTTTCATGTTCAGAGCACATCTTTAGATCATAACCTCTTAAGTTCACAAACAAGTTCGCGGACTTAAGTTAATCGGTTGAGTTTTCCAAACTCATGAGAAATTCTCGGGATGATAACTTCCACCAGTTCGCGGACTTAGCACACAAACGAGTTTTGGAAAATCCCAGCAGAAATTCTCGGTCGAGAACTTCCGACAGTTCGCGGACTTGGCAAGCCAATTCCACAATCCTCCCGATTTTTCTTGATCAACAAAGTTTGAAAACTTCGGTTCAAGGAATACATGGTTATGTAATCTAAACTCTCATTTCAATCATTGAGACATTCTTAGGGGACGCTATGTAGCCGTTATTCACAGACCGATTCACGTCAGAGCAATTCTCAAAGTGATTGAAACTTTTCATGACTTTCGTCACTAGGTGAAGATAAACTTGATCAAAGCGAAACGCTTTACCAACACACGATTTCGAGATAAAAGATAAGCAATGAATGCTCAACTCGAAATATCAAATGTGTATGATCTAGTCTATATAGCATACGACTTTTGTCTCATAAGAAGTAGGGGATAGAAGAGATAGACTTTTGAGTGATAGATAAGTTCAAGTCTCCACATACCTTTTTGTTGATGAAGTTCCATGGTTCCTTGTATAGATCTTCGTCGTCGTATGATGAATCGCCATGAAGTCCTTGATCTCAACTACACTTTTCTATCCTAGTCCGAGACTTAGCTATGTAAGTTAGAAATCAAGACTTATAGTTTTGATCACTAACATTGACAAACATTCTTGAGATAGCAACACATGCGAGGTTGACCGAGCTATGCTCTAACAATCTCCCCCTTTGTCAATTTTAGTGACAAAACTATTAATACATATGGATACAAAAAAGATTAACTTTAGTGGCTCCTATTCCATAGTCTAATCTTCAACGTTCCTTGAAATCTTCGTCCTTGCAAGTACTCCAATGATCCCAAATGTTGTAAGTTTAGCACCATCGTTGTTGAAGATCCGTAGCTATAACAATGAGAGAAATCGAGATTCTCGATCATTATTATACAGTGTCATAGTATTATTATATAACATCAAAGTCCAATTGTATCACGACTTTAACAATAGTACTACGGTGATATGTATCACTCCCCCTTAGTCAATACTCCATCTCGATCATGGAAACCACTCCCCCTACAAATGATCCGAAAACCATATGTATTTGTAGTGTGAACTACAATATTTCTCCTCTTTTTTGTCAATAAAATTGGCAAAGGTACAAGAATGGGATCATAATGAAATTTCCACAAGAGACATTTCATGACAAAAAGAAAAAAATACATACCAACTTAATTTAGATGCAATCTAATAGCCGAAGCTAATAGCATTCATCAAGGAGTTTTAAGATACAAGATAACCCCTATAAAATTCCACAACCGCACTCCCTCTAAGATATTACCATTAAGCACAAGTTCAAAATAACTCTCCCCCATTTGATGTCATTCCCGAGAGAACAACAAGAGCGACCTTAATTTCGAAAGAAAATAATGATTTTATATTGGACATCAAAAACCATAGGAATGATTTTCTATATCCAAATCTCTACCAAATTAACCACAAGTAAACCCATGATTAATTCAATTGGAATACACAACTAAATCAAACCACAAAAGTGATTAATTTAATTGAAAGTGCTCAACATAAGTAAACTCACGTAGCTACGACTAAGTCAATCATACTGAGATGACTAACATAACCGTTCAAATACTCAACATAAGGAAAACCTTACGGAATAAATGACTACATTAACCAAATAACATGATAGTGTAGCCTTTCATATACTCAACACAAGGTCTTGTAGAATATATGAAAACTCAACTAGATTAATTACAAGAGAACCTATAATTAATCTAATTGGAATACAAATAACCAAACTAATCACCGAAGTAATCAATTTAATTATTTTGGGCTCAACATAAGAGAACTTATGGAACCCCGACTAAGTTGATCATAGAATATGACAACTGTAACCGTACATGTACTCAACATAAGAAAGAAGACTTATGGAGTACTAACTAAATAACCAAACTAGTTGATTAATTTAGTTCTTAATGCTCAACATATAACATCTTATGGAACAACCAACAAAGCTAAGGTAAATCGACTTAGTTGTAAGGTGCTCAACATAAGACACACAATGGATCCTTCATGGTAAAACATAATAAAATGGATCAATGAAGATCAATACCGTGGATAACATACAAGGATCTATTCTATTTTCCATCATAATGACATAATAGACTTTATCCTTGTTGAACAAAAGATTTTATCCTATTTTCCATCAAATACATGATTGCATAGGCTTAACTTTTGTATACCTCAAAAGTCCATTCGTCCTTTCATCAATACGAATACCGATTCATGAACGACTTTACTTTTGACTGCAATATGGGACCTTCAAGTTCACGGACATAAACAATACATATCCCATAAAAATATCGCAATATCACAAATCATTAAAATACTGCAATAAATATTATCCTCCAAATATTTTTAGATTTTAATAACCAATAAACCTAAAAAAATAACATAAGAAGATGAAAACAAAAATAGCTATGTGTAGTCACAATTATCGCTATTCAAAGCACTAGTTATTCTTCCAACTAATCCAAAAAGAAGACTTACTAGGCATATAAGACTCAGTTTTCCTTGATGATTTCATACCTCTGAAATGGTCCATCAAAGTAGGAGTCACTGATATCCTTGACCCTGTTGACCGTATAGACACCATGTTCAAAAGTTAGAACTTTTACTTTTTGATCAATAGTGCGAGCATAATGACGAGACTTTGCACAGTCAAGGATTAGTTTCTTCTGATTTCTGATCAAGATATTCTGAGTACCAAGGATTTTCGCCCATCCATCAATCAGCTAGTTTATCTGCAATTAAAGGTTAGCCAGTTCGTTCATAACTTCATCCTGAACACGAATCAAATCCTTGACAGACTCACCAATCCAAGTGTTATACTCTTTTCTTTCAAGCATCTTCTTCCGTATAAACTCTTGACCAGAATCACATCCTTTGAGATCATCCTCAACCATAGGGTTAACTTCTTCTTTGGGAACAGTTTCCATAGAGCTCCTTTCTGAAGAAAAATGAGGCACCTATAAGATTTATATATGTTCGTGAATGCCCTGGCTAGAAACTCTAGATTTCCTTGAGGGGAAACAGGCATTTGTGGACGACCAAGAATGGCCCTAGAAAGAGATAATGTGCATCTTCGAAAATGTCCACCATCCCAAAAGATCAAAGAGACGAAAGGAAAATGGTACTAGAGAAGATCATTACAACAAGGGATATACAATCCTAGAGAAAATATAGTACAATACTTGAGCATCTCTCAAATCCTTATCCTTGTATCTCTCAAGTTAGACACAAGGATAGAACATTCTGCTGCTAGGTAGCAGAGGGAGACATAGTCTCACCATCGGTTCTGAGAGAGTACCTATAAATTCTTCTAGGATATCTTATCTCAGCAATTCTTATCCTTTCACTGCAGCTTCCAGGAAGAAGGGTGTGTCTCACAGTCCTTCTGGGAATCACAGGCGGGAAATCCTTCTGATGACAAAGTCTAAGACCTCTAGAAATAGGTTCTAGGGGATTTTCTGAAATTCGTCTCCACACACTAGACTTAGATTTATCAGATATGTTCTTATAAGCACTGGACATACTTTCGTTGGTAGTACGAGAATTTACAAATGTCCTGTAATGATTTCTAGGAGAGAGATCATTCTTATAAGATACTTGGTTTCCTGTGAAAGGGACCTTCACTGTAGTAGTCGTTCGACTATTTACTCCATTGACAGTAGAAAGAAGCAACTTGTGGAGTTCAGAAACACGTTTCTTTCTAGCAAAACAGTGGATAGCATAGTGATTTCCTTTTCCACATAAGGTACATATTCGTGGAGGAGAAGCAACAACTGGCACTTGTTTAAACTTCATAGCCACAGGAGAAGATTGTAAGTTATGAAAACTTTTGTTGACGCAATCTTCTCTTGGAGAAAATTTCGTTCTGTACGGTAACTCATGAGAATTAGTTTGTGCAGAAGAATTTTTCTTTAAAATGGAGTTTTCCTTTTCCAAGGATTTGCACTGTCCATGGACTAAGACAAGCGATGCTTCAAGTTTCTCCCTCTCAACATGAAGTCTGTCTAGATCAGATGAATGCGTCTTGATCAAACAATTTTCTCTAACTGAACCTTCTTTGACCAGCTTTTCAAGATCACAAATCTTTGCACGTTGTATGTTGTTTTCTTGGAGAAGTTTCTCAATTTCTTTAGAGAAAGACCCCATAATGTTATAGAGTACCTGTTCACGATCAATAGACTTTTCAAATTCATCAATGAGTTTACCATGATCCTGTAGATCAATACACTCAGTAGAATTTTTTGAAATTCTGGTTAGCTCCAATTCAGCTTTAGCCATTATATCCAATGTCTCATTGGAGGAAGAATGATTGACACAAGATGAAACATTATTCTTACCTCGGGATTCGGAAGAATCATCTAAGGAGTGACCCTTTGAGGTAATTACGAGACACTTGACAAAGTTGGCAGCTTTAGGAGGCATTTTGGTATGCGTATGAGATTTTGTCCACAGAGTCAGATCGCTACAAACACAGAATGATGAGGTCTTAAACGTGTTTGCCTACTCTGATACCAATTGAAAAAGCGGGGGTCTAACAACACCACCCAATATTTCGCTTAGAAATCTGTATGGACTAACTCCGAAATATTTTGCTAGAGAATCAACTAGACAGTCAGACTCAATCTAGATAAAAGTATCTCAAGGAGTTAATATCTCTCTCTTGATTTGATTTTTACTCAAGTTAAAAACAATAGCGAATCTTTATCAAATACAAGGAATACTTGCACGGTACCAAAGACCAATGTCCAAGGATCAATCAATATCAATCAACAACCAAAGGTTGGATTTCCAATTTATGATCACGAACGCACAACCTGTATTATTTCAATTATATAAAATATAATGCGGAAAAGAAATAACACAGACACCAGAAATTTTGTTAACGAGGAAACCGTAAATGCAGAAAAACCCCGGGACCTAGTCCAGATTAAATACACACTGTATTAAGCCTCTACAAACACTAGCCTACTGCAAACTAACTTCGGACTGGACTATAGTTGAACCCCAATCAGTCTCCAACCGATCCAAGGTACAGTTGTACTCCTACGCCTCTGATCCCAGCAGGATACTGCGCACTTGATTCCCTTAGCTGATCTCACCCACAACCAAGAGTTGTTGTAACCCAAAATCACAGACTTGATAATAAACAGATCTCCCTCACATAGAAAAGTCTATAAGAGGATAAATTTGTCTCCCACAGATAAACCCTAGGTTTTGTTCCGTCTTTAGATATAAAATCAAGGTAACATGAACCAATTGATAATCCGGTCTTATATTCACGAAGAACAACCTAGATTAATCAGTCACCTCTCTACAATTCTTCCTGACTACACAAGCGGATTGTCGAGGAATCACAAACAGTGAGACGAAGATGTTTGTGACTTCTTTATCTTGCCTATCGGAGAACTCTCACGATCTCAAGTCAATCAATCGATTGTACTTGTACGATAGAAGATGCAATATCAGATCACACAACTGGGTTCTCGGACTTAGTTAGCAGACTTAGCACACAAACGAGTTTTGGAAAATCCCAGCAGAAATTGTCGGTCGAGAACTTCCGACAGTTCGCGGACTTGGAAATCCAATTCCACAATCCTCCCGATTTCTCTTGATCAACAAAGTTCGAAAATTTCGGTTCAGGAATACATGGTTATGTAATCTAAACTCTCATTTCAATCATTGAGACATTCTCAGAGGACGCTATGTAGCCGTTATTCACATACCGATTCACGTCAGAGCAATTCTCAAAGTGATTGAAACTTTTCATGACTTTCGTCACTAGGTGAAGATAAACTTGATCAAAGCGAAACGCTTTACCAACACACGATTTCGAGATAAAAGATAAGCAATGAATGCTCAGCTCGAAATATCAAATGTGTATGATCTAGTCTATATAGCATACAACTTTTGTCTCATAAGAAGTAGGAGATAGAAGAGATAGACTTTTGAGTGATAGATAAGTTCAAGTCTCCACATACCTTTTTGTTGATGAAGTTTCACGGTTCCTTGTATAGATCTTTGTCGTTGTATGATGAATCGCCATGAAGTCCTTGAGCTCAACTACACTTTTCTATCCTAGTCCGAGACTTAGTTATGTAGGCTAGAAATCAAGACTTATAGTTTTGATCACTAACATTGACAAACATGCTTGAGATAGCAACGCATGTGAGGTTGACCGATCTATGCTCTAACAGACGTGATCGTGTAACACTTCTACACGACCCCACTACTCCATCTCTTCACGTCCTCCACTTTCTATGAGATGAGGGTTCCGTTCAATGACTTGTATAAATAGGTTTCCTCAACCTATTTCGAAAAACACAAGAGACAAGCACAGAAAAACTAAGTGTTTTCACAGTATCCAGAAAACACCAGAGCTGACAGCTTACATTGTGCAAGCCAGTTCAACATTCTGATACAAGTCATAAATAGCCAACATCTTCACAATTTCAACACCTTCTTCGCTTCCCTCACTAAGATCAACCCCATCTCCTTCACTTTGTGACCGAAGCAAGTCTGGAATAGCTATTTCTTGGTTTAGGCCAGAATTGTATAGATTGATCTCTCGAATCAAAAACACTCATGTGCAGTGCATTTGTTTAGGGTTTAGATTCATTTCTCATCCACACACACCCAAAATTACCAAAACCAGCAGAAATAGTTTTCACCCATAAACAGAAATGTACCCTCATTTAGGTTTATGTAACCGTACCTAAACGTATACACCATGTTGGTTCACAAATAGTTAACCGAGATTAGCCATATGATTACTCTCATATCAACTTTATTCATCTTAACCATAACTAGTTCAAATGACTCAAATGAAACTAGTTAAAGAGTTTTTCAATTGTTATATTCTCATGGAATTATACAAGAACACAATTGAAGCAAAATCGGTTTGATTCACTCGAATCAATACATGAACATTATAGCCACGGTTTGCAAAGATTGCATTCCTTATTGATAAATGTTTAGGTTCATGTACAACTGATTTTAGAAAGTAACACACTTAAGTATGCGTACGGGTATGCGTACTTAAGTAATCAGATTTGAGTTTGTTTTAGTTTTCAAACTCAGCAGAAATTCACGGACGTGAACTTTCCGCCAGTATGCGTACGGGTACGCGTACTTTAGGTAACCGGATGATTTTGGTTTTTCATTTCAAACTTACAGAAATTCACGGACGTGAACTTCCGTCAGTATGCGTACGGGTACGCATACTTACCCAGTCTCCTACTTTAAGTTCCCGGTTTTGGACTTATACACTAATGTGCGTAAACACTATGCTTATACCCAAAGATGGTTACAAGATTATAAACTCTTTATTTCAATCATTGAAACATTCTTAGAGGATGACAATAGCCGTTTTCTCACACTATTAGCATCAAAGCAATTTTCAAGATATTGAATTAATCATTATCGAAACATTCCAAGCCTACATCAAATGATTGTATCACACAAACCATGTAAGATGTTACTCGGAAATTTTATCATGATATAAGATGAACTTGGTCGATGCGAAATCTTACCAACACATATTTCGAGAAATATGTAAGCGAGATATACTCAGCTCGAAATCTCAAATGTGTATAGAGCAAACTATACCGTAACACGACTTATGTCTCAATATAGAAGGTAGTAGAAATAGACTTTCCAAGTGATAGATGAGTTCAAGTCTCCATATACCTTTTGTTGAAGAAGTTCCACAGGCTCCCCTTAGTAGTTCTTCGTCTTCAAATGATGAACTCTATGAAAACTAAGCTTAAATACACAATCTATGTCCTAGTCCGAGACATCTGTAAATAGGCTAGAAATTAAGACTTATAGTTTTGATCACTAACATTGACAAACATGCTTGAGATAGCAACGGATGCGAGTTCGACCGAGCAGTGCTCTAATAATCCCCCCCTTTGTCAATTTTATTGACAAAACTCTCAATACATAAGGATTGCAAAATAATAAAAATTGTAGCTTCTCATCCAAATGCTTGATCTCCTTGGCATCTTTAACACGACTCGAAATTTTCGTCACTTCCAAGTACTCCATGATCCTAAAGGTTGTAAGTTCAGCATCATAGTTGTTGAAGATCCGTAGCGATAACAATGAGAAAACAAAATGCTCTCAATCATTGTTATACAGTGTCATAGTATTATTACACACCATCAAAGTTCAATTGTATCACTCCCCCTTAGTCAATACTCCATCTCAACATGAAAACCACTCCCCATTACATAATGATCCGTAAACCATATGTATTTCTAGTATCACACTACACATTAATTCTCCCCCTTTTTGTCAATATAAATTGGCAAAGGTACGAAAACTAGTGGGATCCTCATAAAATTTTCACAGAGATACTTCATGACCAAAAGAGAATACCATATCAACTTATTTAGATGCCATCATAAAGCCGAAGCTAAATGCATTCATCAAGGAGTTTATAAAGATACAAGATAACCCCTTTAATATTCCACAACCGCACTCCCCATAAATATTTGGCAATTAAGCACAAGTTCAAAAAGAACTCTCCCCCATTAAATGCCATTCCCGAAAGAACAACAAAGGCGACCTTGCTTTTACTAGAAAAGAAGGATTTCTTTGGATATAACCAAATCACATGAAAACATGAATTTGTATCCAAAAATCTCAATTGAATCAACCACAAAAATATGATCAACTCAATTGGTCATGCTCGACATAAAAGAACTTACGGAGCAACACAGTATGTGCACAAAAATGTGGATCGGAGATCGACCAATACTGCGGAATACACAAGGATTCATTCTATTTTCCATCACTATTTGCAATATGACATATAATAGACATAATCATTGTAAACAAAAGTTTTATCCTTTCTTCCATCAAATAATGACATAAAAGGCTTTAACTTTTGTAAGTCAAAAGTTCATTCTATCTTTTGTCAATACTTTCATACCGACATAATAGAGATAACTTTTGAACAAGTATGGGATAGTCACAGGTTCACGGACGTAAACAACATATCCCATAACAGTTTACGATATATAAAATCATAAAGATTAAAATTGAAAAAAAATCATCTTACAATAGACTTAGAATTTAAATAAATAAATATAAAAACATGAAGATGAAAACGTTGGACATAGCTATGTGTACTCACAATAATAGCTATTCCAAACCCTAGTTATTCTTCTAAAAACACAAGAAATAAATTCTTATAAGAAGATTTACTAGACATCAAGACAAACTCGTAATGCATATATAAGATGATTTTTCCTTACAGGGTAGAATCAATCTTTTTCGCACGGATTTACACCAAGAATAGCTACCGAAGGCGTATAAAAAGATTTTCAAAGAAGAACATACAAAGCCATTAATGACCATGCACCATAGTTCACACAAGATGATTGTGAACATTCAAGAATCCCATAGCAATGCGTACTACTGCCTCTTCTTGAAATTCCTTCTTTGTGATTCACCAACAACATTCTTGTAAAAGATACAAATGACTTAGAAGAGTGGTACTCCAAGAATCCAAGTGCCCAAGTCCAAGAGAAGTGGAACAAGTGCAACGAAACGGAGCAAACCACTCAAAAACAAGAGACAGGACAATTACCAGTCTTAACTCTTCCAAATTCAAGAATTCTCATCTCCATTTTGAAGATAATTCAAATAGGAAGAGAATTCAAAAATAATGAAGTCATTCCGAGTTCGGACGAAGAAGATACGGCCAAAACAGGTTTACCAATATCAACGTCTACAGGAAAGTATGCATACGGGTATGCAAACGAATTTTCATGACATGGGGTAGTATGAAAACGGGTATGCGTACTCAAACCCCTGGATTTTGATTTTAAATGATGGTATGCATGCTTGGTATGACTACCATGAAGTCCAAATATCCCGAACTACTATTTTCATACCTAAACATTTAGAAACCTTAAACACATATAAAGTTAGGTAGAAATGAACGACAAGCAAGGTACATGGATCATTATAAGTATTCTAAGTAAATAAAAACACAAATCTAGCTCAAGTTTATAGACATACCTTTTTAGAAGAATCCAATCGAATTCTACAGCCTTACCGAACATAATCTGTGCGCCCAAATTCTTGTCCTTCCCTCACCGTATACATAGCATGGCATTTTTTGGTGAGGATTCACTTCCAACACAATCAAGTTGTGTTTAGGTGAACAATGTCTTGCTCACCATGGCACCGAGAAAGAGTTTCTTTCCAACTAATCGTACATCTTACAATATTGAGAGAAACCCAAGGAACTGTTTCTATCAGTTTTTCAAAGAACTTCCAGAGACCACAAGAAAGTTTGTGTTTCCGATTTCTTATTTTACACCTTAAAAGAAACAGTTTCCGCAGATAATTTTCAGTATCGCATAGGGAAACTCTTTTGATAAAAAGAGACATCTTAATTTCTTCATAAGAAGGGACAATATTATTATCTTGGTAAGATGTATCAGGAATTGACCAATGAATTGATTCATGCTTAGAGGTAGTACAGTCGGAAGACTTAAAATTAAACTCTTCTTGTAAACCGTTTAGTTTGCTACAACTAGTTGGATTACACATAGGAGGAGCATTGCTCTCACTGATTAGTAAATCGATGTCAACCTCAACCTGAACATTATTCATCATGACTAGATTTAGCTTATCAAGAGATTCTTGTTCTTTCTGGAGGTATAACTCAACATCAAGAGATAAGCTTTCTAGTTTCTTTTCAAGCCTTGAAAACACTTCAAGGGATTTTAAACCTGGTGGAGGTTTAGATAGAATTTATTCTACTGATTTTATCGAATCAGTCATCGAAGAGAATTCAGAAATCCCTGGATCTGGAGGTGCGTTTATAGAGATAACACTTTTGTCCATATCAAATCGCTACAAACACAGACTTATGAGGTCTTTAATGTGTTTGCCTGCTCTGATACCAATTGAAAATGCGTGGGTCTAACAACCACACCCAACAATTCGTTTGGCAATCTGAGAGGACTTACTCCAATACACTTTCTAGAGAATCAACTAGACAGTCAGACTCAATCTAGAATAAATTATATCAAATAGTATTAATATCTCCAACTCTTAATTCAATCTGCAATCAGTAAATAGAAATCTGCGAGCCCGATTGAATATAAGAGGAGTAACTTGAACGGTATCAAAGACCAATGTTCAAGTGTCAATCAATGTAAATCAACAACCCAAGGTTGGATATTCTAATTGATTGATCTTAATGCACAACCTGTGATATTTCAATTATATAACAAAATATAATGTGAAAAATAAATAACACAGACACCAAAATTTTGTTAACGAGGAAACCGCAAATGCAGAAAAACCCTGGGACCTAGTCCAGATTGAACACCACACTGTATTAAGCCGCTACATACTCTATCCTACTACCAATTAACTTCGGGCCGTACTGTAACTGAACCCTAATCAATCTCACACCGATTCAAGGTACAATTGCGCCCCTTTCGTCTCTGATCCCAATAGGATAATACGCACTTGATTCCCTTAGCTGATCTCACCCACAATTAAGAGTTTCTACGACCCAAAGTCGAAGACTTGATAAACCAATCTGTCTCACATAGAAAAGTTTATAGATTGAATAATCTGTCTCCCATAGAAATACCCAAGAGTTTTTATTCCGTCTTTTGATAAATCAAGGTGAACATGAACCAATTGATAAACCAGACTTATATTCCCTAAAAACAACCTAGTATTATCAATCACCTCACAATAATCTTAATCGACTAGCGAAACTAGATATTGTGGAATCACAAACGATGATACGAAGGTGTTTGTGATTACTTTTCTATCTTGCCTATTGGAGATATAAATCTTGAGTCAATTATTTCATTTGTACTTAATACGATAGAAACATCAAGATCAGATCACGCAACTACAAAGATAATAGTTAGATCTGGCTTCACAATCCCAATGAAGTCTTCAAGTCGTTAACCTACAGGGTCTCGAGAAGAAACCTAAGGTTAAAGGAGAATCGACTCTAGTTATGCAACTAGTAGCACACAGGAGGTGTGGGGATTAGGTTTCCCAGTTGCTATAGTTCTCCTTTATATAATTTTCAAATCAGGGTTTGCAATCCAAATTACCTTGGTAACAAAGTATTCAATATTCACCGTTAGATGAAAAACCTGATTCAACCAAGCTAATATTTTTCAACCGTTAGATCGAACTTAGCCTGTTACGCACAAATGAAATATACCCTCATTTAGGTTTATGTAACCGTACCTAAACGTGTACACCATGTTGGTTCACAAATAGTTAACCGAGGTTAGCCATATGATTACTCTCATATCAACCTTATTCATCTTAACCATAACTAGTTCAAATGACTCAAATGAAACTAGTTAAAGAGTTGTTGAATTTCTATATTCTCATGGAATTATACAAGAACACAATTGAAGCAAAATCGGTTTGATTCACTCGAATCAATACATGAATATTATACCCACGGTTTGCAAAGATTGCATTCCTTATTGATAAATGTTTAGGTTCATGTACAACCAATTTTAGAAAGTAACACACTTAAGTATGCGTACGAGTATGCGTACTTAAGTAACCGGATTTGAGTTTGTTTTAGTTTTCAAACTCAGCAGAAATTCACTGACGCTAACTTTCCGCCAGTATGCGTACGGGTACGTGTACTTTAGGTAACCAGATGAGTTTGGTGTTAGAGCATAGCTCGGTTGAACCCACCAAGCATTGGTATGTCAAGTTTGGTTGTCATATTTTAGTGAACCAAAACTCATTTAAAGAGTCGCTTGATTATGTACTAGAGTCAACTTCGTATAAGTTAGCTTGAAAGTATTATGATATGAGACATTACAAGTATTGCGAAGACTTCAACAAGTGAATAAGTAAGGAGCTACAACGACAACATCATCCTTCCACTTGAGGTTAGTGATATTTGACTTGAACTGTTTCATTCCCTAATGTATCTTTCAAGTCGTGCATATTGAAAACATAACTGCGAATCATGAATGATTACACTCTAGTTAGACGTAGTATTGAGGAATACAATACGAAGTCTAACACTTATCTTTTGAACTTCGTATATAAAACATCGACATAATCGTTTGAATGCTATTGTGATTATGTATGGGTATGAGGTGAAGATTTCATCCTAGGAAACAATGTTTTACATTAGCTTAAAGGAAGTAAATTCATGAACTTGTTTTGTGAATCGAAAGGGAAATCGCTAGTTTTATTGGTATTGTTATTCATTGCATATCTTTTGAACTACCAATATGTGTGGTTAGTATGACCGCTCATCACTTTTTTATGTTCTTGGTAAAACTATTCACAAGGCCTGACTTTTGTATTGGTATGACTTTTATTAGAGAAACCGATCTTAAGTAATCACCGGAGATTGTTTGATCAATTTAGTGTTATTGGTATGACCAACTCTATGCAAAGCGGAACCGATCCTATGAAGAGGTGCAACCGATCACAAAAGGGGAATCGATCCTTGTAAGAGGTGCAACACGTTTTTAGTAGATGGGGGAACCGATCCTATGAACATGTGCAACAAGTTTTTAGTGAAAGGGCATGTGCAACAAATACAAGTAGTTACCATAAGTATGTGGGGAACCGATCCTAGTACCTAGTAAACCGAATTTTTGGAAAGCTAGTGTACCTATGCACAATACTCACATGGAGGTAGAACCGAAACTTGTTTTGGTAGAACCGTGAAACCCATGATTTGTGATTGAGTGTTCTTAATCAATCACATAGTTCTTGAAAGTCAGATGAACCAATTCTAAACTCGTTTGGAAGTGTGGCAAATCGGTTTCAAGATTGTAAGTATGAAAGAGGACTTACGAAGTAAAGATGTCGACATACTTTGAACATGTGCGGTAACGCTTATCTTTTATTTTTCAAAGATATTCCTTAATAGATAAAGGAAAAATCCCAGATCGAAAAATAAGTTGAGAATCTTTTAATTAAGGTTTTGAATTTTATTTTTGGAAAATGAAAATTGGTAATGTGTATTTACTAATTGGATATTTTCTAAAAGATTTTCGGTCAATGTTTGGATAAAGCATTTCTAGGAATTATGGAAACCGAATCTGGAATATATTGCATATCTTGAGAATATTTTTGGTTTTGGAAATTCCTTGGTGTCCAAACTTCCTTGGTCTATAAATACCAAAATTTACATTTCTAGCAAACTAATCCTCAGAGCCAGCAAAACTACCTAGTTGTGTTGTTACTAGTGGAACCATCTATTCGGAGAGGAAAGTAACCTAATTACGCGAAATATCTTACGGCCGCTTAGTTTAAAGAATTCTTTGGGATTGAGAAGCTCTATTAGTACCGTTGGTGGGAAAGTAGATAATTGCGGTTTATTATTAGTTTTCGATTGATTAGGTTGACTAACAATGGTTGAACTTTGCTTGCACCTAGTTTGTTTATGCTTGAGAATCTTCTCTTCTGGTATAAGATTCACTCAAACTAGATCGAAGTTTCGACGGGGATCTTTAGACTGTTTGTAGATCTAAAGACGTCTTGTGATAATCCATTGTTAACAGACTGCGTTTTGTGCGTGATTGATTACAAAAGTTTCAAGTTGA
The DNA here is from genome assembly GCF_003573695.1 of Papaver somniferum. Lineage (NCBI taxonomy): Eukaryota > Viridiplantae > Streptophyta > Magnoliopsida > Ranunculales > Papaveraceae > Papaver > Papaver somniferum. Next base: position 46,551,044 of record NC_039366.1, read on the forward strand.
TTGTGTGCAGGTGTTTATTGAAGATCTAAGAAGATTTGAAGACAAAGAAGACTTTGAAGATTTCTGATTTGGGTTCATAATCTTTGGTGTGCACAATACTTGTTTCGGTTAAAGAGGATCCAACTATAATCGGTTTATCCTTGTGGTAGATTGGATTGATTAGTTGAGTAGATTGGCATAAATACGTTTCTTTGTGATTCAAGCTATTGATTGCAAAATCTCGACGATTACTTCGGTAATTGTTAGTAGATAGATCTAAGGACCTGACAAAGGAGTTTATTGGGATGAATGTAAGTCTTTTGTCGAACTCACAACACTTGGTTGAAAAGAGTTGATACCAAACAGATTTGTTGTTCCTTTACTGTTTGGAATACGAACCAAAGGAATTATTCCAAGTACGTGACTTATTTATAAGTTGGAGGCGTAGGAATACTGACGGAACTAGGTGAACTATAGGTTTAGTTGTTTGGTCTCAACTATACGAAGTTGGTTTGATTTTGTATAGCGGCTTAATCCTGAAAGTATTTAATTCTGGACAAGGTCCCGGTTTTTTTTTTTTGCATTTGCGGTTTCCTCGTTAACAAAATCTTGTCGTGTCTTTTACTTTTCTATTTCCGCAATTATAATTGTTTTTATTATAATTAGATGTAAAATACACAAACGTTAATTCATGTTTACTTGATAGTAATCCTATTGTGTTTGGTTAAGTCCAAACCTCTTATCAAGTAAACATACTTCATTGTTGTATTGTCTTGATCTCGTATCCATAGACGATTACACGAAGTGCGGACCGATTAGTTGTATTGTCTCGACTCAGTCCTTAGACAATCACTTTCGGAGAAAGGACTTATAGGTGGAAAAGTTTTAGATTGAGGTATATTTGGGTACCCTCGTCTTTTCAATTGGTATCAGAGCAGGAAAACACGAAAGATCTAAGAATATGTGTTTGGTGCGATCCAACCTATAAGAAATTGAATCTATGTCTGATTCAGTTAACGTTATTCAAGAGTATGAATACTCAAAAGTTGAAGATGTTACTACTTCGTTGACTCATGATCCAGGGGTTGCGAAAACATCTATGTCTATCTCTGAAGAAAGAGAAGATGGTGATAAAGAGTTGATAAAACTCCTAAAGCCTATAAAATCTCTGTCTTCTAAAGTGCTGATATTAAAGACAGAGTCAAATCTTCTTAAACAGGAGATCAGAGATTAAGACATTCAAATGAATAGTCTGGCCAAAGATAATATGGATCTCACTGTCAACTAGAAGCTCTTGGTAAATCTCTTACTTTAGATAAAAAGACACGTCCTATGACTCTGACTAATGGTGCTGTTGTGATTTCTTCTAATAATGAGGAAATTAAAAGTCCTTCCTCGAATTTTACAAATTGTGATAAAACCGTTTTAGTCACGTCTGAAACAGATTAAGATGATGGTAGTTTGCCTAACTACATCGAGTCAGAAGAGGATAAGAAACCAGCTTCTAGATCTACTGATGATCAAACGAAATCTTGTGCAAAGGAAACTTTGAACCGATTCCGTGTATGTGATATTAAGGAATACAACTTTCAGTCACTTGACATGAAACTTATACTTCTTCAACATACGGTGGTAAAAATATTGAAAGAAGTTTCTTGTCTTAAAAAACTGAAAGACCATTCCTCAGTAGAAAGACAGATTATACCACTACCCGATAAGATCAACTCAAAAGAATCAGAGGAAAGAGTTGATAATTGCTTTTGGAAAAAGGTTCCTCCTCACCCATATCGAAACAATTCTTGTTTTGGTGAAGAACAACTCCAAAAGAAAGGGAAAGAGAGAATCTCTGCCAAAAGAAACAATCAGGAAATTCCGATAATTGTTTCAGATAATCACACTGATGTGGATCATAAGGAAGTCCTTAGAATGAGAAAATCATATGAAAATATCATTGAAAGAATTAAGAAAGATTTATATATCTCTAGGAATTCTCACATCGTTACAGTTTCTCCACATGATCATATCTCTAGAGTTAGAAAATATCATTATCTTGGGAGAAAATATTTTGGGTAGAAATTCCCTAAGAGAAACATGAACTATGTTTCTGATACTCACTGTAAGCTAGAAAAAGCTTACTCCGATGCAACTTAGTTGTGTCAAAACTGTGCACTCTCATCCTTTTTCGTGCTCTTATTCATGGATGGGAAAGACACAATAAAACTGGAGCACATTTGTTTATGTAGTTGATTATTAGAAGAGTTGTGACCCTTTATGGATGGCTGCGAATCCATGGTTGTCTGAAAAATGTTCATGATTAACATGATCTTCCAAAAATAGGTTTTATTTAGAATTTTCGAATTTTAATAAACCTTCCGGCTTGAGAAGTACGGACAAAGGAAACAAAAGATATTCTTTAATATTTTCGGATTCTCCTGATATCTTTCGGTCCGAAAGTTGTCTCTTATTAAAGGGAAACTATCTCTTGCCTATATTATGATACCCTGATCAATCCTTTATATATATATAACCGAGCATGCCTCCATTAACTCGCATTATCTCAAAGAATAATAAGGAGGAGCTCAAAAGGTTAAAGATTGTCAAGGAATCAATACAGAGAGGAAGAAGAAAAACATATCAAATATCATGTATGATTATGATTCTGATAATTCAATTGGATCACAAGATGAGTCATGTCTGTTGGCTTACAACCTACAAGATCCAACCAAAACCAAGTGGATTCGTTCTGATAGTATAATTGACTATATCCAAGGTTTTGAGGAACTAAGAACCAATCTCATAATAACGGTTCGAAATCAAGATTGGCTCAAAGATAAGATTGAGGAAACAAAAGCTTATATTGCTGATATGAAGGTTCAAGTTAAAAAACTTGAGAAACAAGAAGTGGTTGCAGACAAGTTTCTTGAAAAGTTTGAACACTGAAGAAACCTCAGTGAACAAAAAGAGCATCACTAGAGATTAAGTTATATGTTGTAATACTTAATCCAGGAAAAATAAACATCAATTTTTGATTTCTTTCAATGATTGTATTAGGTCTATTATGAATAAAACTATCTCATTATGAATAAAATTATTTGATTTATAATTTTTCTTGTGATAGTTTATGTTTGCATAGCCTGTGCTTGAATGCTTTATCTTATTGCTATGTATGTGTATGGGATGTTTGATTACGGTTTTCTAACCTTGATATTCGATCTCATATGTTGTGAACCCTTATGGTTTGGGTGACTTTTTGGTTTAGCAGGATTAAGTTCTAGCCCATGTTGGTAGGCGTTATCAAAGGATCATGAGGGGTTCTGATTGAAACAATATGTGAAAAAGTCACAATATGTTGAATCGTTTGGTTTAGCATAAAAGCATATGTGTTTCGAGGTTTCAACTTTTGCTTTCAATAGTTAAAACCGGTTTTCAACCTTTCTCTGGTAAAGGTTGGTTGTTCTTATTATTTTGTTTTGCATAAGGATGACAACATAATGATATTTCGATATCAATTCTCTCTGGAAGAAGATGCAAACATATTGGAGAAGAGGATGTGAAATTTGAGGTAACGACTTTCTTAGTTAATCGTTTTCCTGTTTAAGAAAAGCCTGAGTTTATTGCGTATATTTATTGCTTTTGCTTAACAAAATTTCGGTAAATTGATGTTTCATTCCATTATTTGTGTATGGATGTGTGTGTGATGCAATTGTTTCCGGTTAAGAAAAACTATTGTTATCTTGCTTTATTGTTTGGTATCAATCGTTTAGGATTACAAAATTTCGGTGCAATTTCGGTGCTTTAACGTTTATGTTGTTTAAATTTCTTCTTTGAGGTGAATAATTACGCAAGTTGATTTATTTGGTTTGTGTGAATTGTTTATGGCTTAACGAAAGAAAAGGTTTACAGGATGAATTGTTTAGTCTAATTCGATTCCGGATAAGAGAAACTAAGTTAATTCTGATCTTAGTTAGACTTATCAAAGTGGAGGTTTCGGTTATTCAAGTCTAATCGAATGCCTTAACAAGGAATGCTAGTTAACTAACCTAGTACTTGTCTTGTTTAAAAGTTAAAGGTCTAAGTTATATGGATATTTAGAACCTGATGAGGAAAATAGAGTTATCTTTATTTTGGTCTTATCGAACAAGCGATTGTATTTGTACAATCGGTTTAGCGAAGGAACTAAGGTGCTTACTCGATTTTTGGTTTGCTAAACTATTAGGGAAAATTGGTTCGGGCAATTGTTTCCTTGGTAACATATCAAAACAAAATTACTTTGCAGTTTCGGTTTGATATTGGTTATCAAAAATAGGTTTGCAAGTCTATTTTGAGATTTGTAAGATCCTTTCAGTTTGTCCTTTATTTGCTCGTACCTTTGTCATTTTGTGACAAAAGGGGGAGAAATATATGGAGTAAACAAGTGATACTGGTATTGATTTATATTGATTGGCATCACTAAGGGAAAGGACATTGGTGCTTAAACGTTTATCTAACGAAAGAGTAAAGCATAGACTAAGGGGGGTAGCATATCATATGATACTTGTAGTTATATGGACTACAAAGGAATAACAAAGACCTGCAGATTGATAAAATCTACCTATCTTACCTTTAGGGGGAGTATTAGATTTGCTATTATAATGTCAACAACGACATTTATGGATTGAATGTATATAGGTTATTGTGCTATTGAATTTGGGAATCAAGCGTATGTGTAATGAATTCTTGTAATTTGTTTATCCATATGATGTAAGAGTTTTGTCACTAAAATTGACAAAGGGGGAGATTGTTAGAGCATAGCTCGGTTGAACCCACCAAGCGTTGGTATGTCAAGTTTGGTTGTCATATTTTAGTGAACCAAAACTCAATTAAAGAGTCGCTTGATTATGTACTAGAGTCAACTTCGTATAGGTTAGCTTGAAAGTATTAGGATATGAGACATTACAAGTATTGCGAAGACTTCAACAAGTGAAGAAGTAAGGAGTTACAACGACAACATCATCCTTCCACTTGAGGTTAGTGATACTTGACTTGAATTGTTTCATTCCCTAACGTATCTTTCAACTCGTGCATATTGAAAACATAACTGCGAAGCATGAATGATTACACTCTAGTTAGACGCAGTATTAAGGAATACAATACGAAGTATAACGCTTATCTTTTGAACTTCGTATATAAGACATCGACATAATCGTTTGAATGCTATTGTGATTTTGTATGTTTATGAGGTGAAGATTTCATCTTATGAAACAATGTTTTACATTAGTTTAAAGGAAGTAAATTCATGAACTTGTTTCGTGAATCGAAAGGGAAATCGCTAGGCTTATTGGTATTGTTATTCATGCATATATTTAGAACTACTAATACGTGTGATTAGTATAACCTCTCATGACTTGTTTATGTTCTTGGTAAAACTATTCACAAGGCCTGAGTTTTGTATTGGTATGACTTTTATTAGTGAAATCGATCTTAAGTAATCACCTGAGATGGTATGATCGATTTAGTGTTATTGGTATGACCAACTCTAGGCAAAGGGGAACCCATCCTATGAAGATGTGCAACCGATCTCAAAAGGGGAATCGATCCTTGTAAGAGGTGCAACACGGTTTTAGTAGATGGGGGAACTGATCCTATGAACATGTGCAACAAGTTTTTAGTGAAAGGGGAACCGATCCTATGGACATCTAACAAATACAAGTAGTTACCATAGGTATGTGGGGAACCGATCCTAATACCTAGTCAACCGAATTTTTGGAAAGCTAGTGTGACTATGCACAGTACTCGCATGGAGGTAGAACCGAAACTTGTTTTGGTAGAACCGTGAAACCCATGATTTGTGATTGAGTGTTCTTAATCAATCACATAGCTCTTGAAAGTCAGATGAACCAATTCTAAACTCGTTTGGAAGTGTGGCAAATTGGTTTCAAGATTGTAAGTATGAAATATGACTTACAAAGTAAATATGTCGACATACTTTGAACATGTGCAGTAACGGTTATCTTTTATTATTCAAGGATATTCCTTAATAGCTAAAGGAAAAATCCCGGATCGAAAAATAAGTTGAGAATCTTTTAATTAAGGTTTTTAATTTTATTTTTGGAAAATGGAAATTGGTAATGTGTATTTACTAATTGGAGATTTTCTAAGAGATTTTCGGTCAATGTTTGCACAAAGCATTTCCAGGAATTATGGAAACCGAATCTGGAATATATTGCATATCTTGAGAATATTTTCGGTTTTGGAAATTTCTTGGTGTCCAAACTTCCTTGGTCTATAAATACCAAAATTTTCATTTCTAGCAAACTAATCCTCAGAGCCAGCAAAACCACCTAGTTGTGTTGTTACTGGTGGAGCCGCCTATTCGGAGAGGAAAGTAACCTAATTAGGCGAAATCTCTTATGATCGCTCAGTTTAAAGACTTCTTTGGGATTGAGAAGCTCTATTAGTACCATTGGTGGGAAACTAGATAATTGTGGTTTATTATTAGTTTTCTATTGATTTGATTGACTAACGGTGGTTGAACTTTGATTGCACCTAGTTTGTTTATGCTTGAGAATCTTCTCTTCTGATATAAGATTCACTCAAACTAGATCGAAGTTTCGACGAGATCTTTAGATTGTTTGTAGATCTAAAGACGTCTTGTGATAATCCATTGTTAACAGACTCCGTTCTGTGCATGATTGATCACAAGAGATTCAAGTTGATTTTGTGCAGGTGTTTATTGAAGATCTAAGAAGATTTGAAGACAAAGAAGACTTTGAAGATTTCTGATTTGGGTTCATAATCTTTGCTGTGCACAATACTTGTTTCGGTTAAAGAGGATCCAACTATAATCGGTTTATCCTTGTGGTAGATTGGATTGATTAATTGAGTAGATCGGCATCAATACGTTTCTTTGTGATTGAAGGTATTAATTGCAAAATCTAGACGATTACTTCGGTAATTGTTAGTAGATAGATCTAAGGTCCTGACAAAGGAGTTTATTGGGATAAACGGAAGAGCCTTTTGTCGAACTCACATCACTTGGTTGAAAAAAGTTGATACCAAAACAGATTTGTTGTTCCTTTACTGTTTGGAATACGAACCAAAGGAATTGTTCCAAGTACGTGACTTATTTATAAGTTGGAGGCGTGGGAATACATACGGAACTAGATGAATTATAACATTAGTTGTTTGGTCTCAACTATACGAAGTTGGTTTGATTTTTTATAGCGGCTTAATCCTGAGAGTATTCAATTCTGGACAAGGTCCCGAGGTTTTTCTGCATTTGGGGTTTCCTCGTTAACAAAATCTTGCTGTGTCTTTTACTTTCTATTTCCGCAATTATAATTGTTTTTATTATAATTAGAAGTAAAATACACAAACGTTAATTCCTATTTACTTGATAGTAATCCGATTGTGTTTGGTTAAGTCTGAACCTCTTATCATGTAAACATACTTCGTTGTTGTATTGTCTCGATCTCGTATCCATAGACGATCACACGAAGTGTGAACCGATTAGTTGTATTGTCTCGACTCAGTCCATAGACAATCACTTTCGGAGAAAGGACTTATAGGTGGAAATTTTTTAGATTGAGGTATATTTGGGTACCCTCGTCTTTTCATTTGGTTTTTAATTTCAAACTCAGCAGAAATTCACAGACGTGAACTTCCGCCAGTATGCGTACGGGTACGCATACTTACCCAGTCTCCTACAACCATTTTGTATACACACAAGTATGCATACTTCAGGTTCCCGGTTTTGGACTTACACATTAATGTGCGAACATACTATGCTTATATCCAAAGATGGTTACAAGATTCTAAACTCTTTATTTCAATCATTGAAACATTCTTAGAGGATGACAATAACCGTTTTCACACACTATTTGCATCAAAGCAATTTTCAAGATATTGAAGTAATCATTATCGAAACATTCCAAGCCTACATCAAATGATTGTATCACACGAACCATGTAAGATATTACTCGGCAATTTTCTCATGATATAAGATGAACTTGGTCGAAGCGAAAGCTTACCAACACATATTTCGAGAAATATGTAAGCGATATATACTCAGCAGAAATCTCAAATGTGTATAGAGAAAACTATATCATAACACGACTTATGTCTCAATATAGGAGATAGTAGAAATACACTTTCCAAGTGATAAATGAGTTCAAGTCTCCACATACCTTTTGTCGAAGAACTCGAGAGTCCCTTTTTCCTTGTTAAACCACTTGGCTTTGGTAGGAACTTGACCTTTACATCCAATTAGAAAAACTTCTTTCTCTCCTTGTCGTGTTTTAGTCACTCTTCGCTCCAATATGCAGTCTTCCTTGAGTGGTTCTTCTCTATCAAACCATAAGTCTTATAATCGTGGTAAAATCATAGTGTCTTCGCCGTCATCATCAAGTAATGGTGGTTCAAACAACTTCAAGTATTCGGTATTTATTACCGAGTACATTCCTAGATAAGGTGGCAGATCCAGAATAAAGGCATTGTCGCCAATATGATCGAGAATACGAAATGGTCCATACTCAATGGATTCAACTTCTTACCTTCCCCCTTCGGTCATTCATTACCTAATTTTAACCATACCAAGTCTCCAACACCAAAATTACAAGGTACAAGATGCTTGTCATGCTTTGTTTTGTATTTGGCTTGTGACTTCTTTAGTTGTGCTTCAACAGTGGCATGAATCTGAGATATCTTCTCCAAGAACTTTTGTGCCTTTTGTCGTTCACTTCCTTCCCTTCCCCCCATTGAGGTGTCACTAGAAAATACTAGATCGAAAGGAAAAGGTGGTAAGTAACCATAGCACATCTCGAAAGGACAAGGTGGTAAGTAACCATAGCACATCTCGAAAGAAGATTTTCCCGAAGAACTGTGAAATGCTCTATTGAAAGCAAACTATAGACATGGTAAACTCTCATCCCAAGTTTTAGGATGCTTAGAATTATATCCCCTTAACATGTGAACCATAGTCCTGTTGAACACTTCTGTTTTTCCATCTGTTTTTGGATGAAAAGTTGTACTCTTCTTCAACCTAGTGTCCATCATCTTCCATAAAGAATCCCAAAAATGACTAAGGAATCGACTATCCCTATCAGAAATAATCAAAGTAGGTAAACCAAAATCCTTCCACACATGCTCAAAGAAGAGATTTGCTGCACCGGCTCTTGTTACCGTCTTTGTACATGGAATTAATGTGATCATCTTGCTGCATCGGTCGACCACAACGAATAAGTAATCATAAACAGACTTGGTCTTTGGTAACCCACCAACAAAGTCCATAGAAATACTTTCCCAAGGCCTTGATGGTACTGGTAATGGTAGACATAACCCACGTTTCCTGTTAGAAGGTTTAGATGTGCTTCATAACTTACACCCTCTGACTAACTTAGCCACATCATCTTGCATTTTTGTCCTAAGACATAACGACGAAGGTTAAGAAGAGTCTTATTCATCCCAAAGTGTCCAGAAACTCGGGATGTGTGTGCCTCTCTCAACCATTGTGAACGATCTCCATCTTCTCGAATGCAAAGTAACTGACCCTTGTATAACAATCCATCTCGGATTTCAAACTCACCTTTCAAACCACTCTATACACCTTCTAACACCTTCTTGAAATATTTGCTATATGCGTATGACTCTGCATACTCTTGAGGAACAATCGACTGAATTCTCATGGACACCATTAATGCTCGGACTGGTGGACGAGACAACATATCTGCCAACTTGTTTGTTACTCCCTTCTTGTACTTAATGAGAATGTTGAAACTCATCAAGTAAGACATACACTTCATGTGTCGGGCTTTTTGTAGTTTCGTCTGTGCGTGTAGATACTCCAATGGTTTGTGATCTGAATGTACCACTACTTCTTTACCTAAGAGACACACTCTCCAATGCTTGATATATTGATATAAAGCATAAAATTCTTTGTCATAAGGTGTGTAGTTCTTAATAGCACCTGGGAACAATTCGGAATGGTACTCTACTGGTTTACCATCCTGTAACAACACTCCTCCCAATGCATAATTAGAAACGTTGGTATCAACTTCAAAAGTACGCTATAAGTTAGGCAATGCCAACACTGGTGCTTCTGAAATCTTCCTTTTTAGTAACTGAAAAGCGTCTTCATGGGTTTACTGCCACTCAAACTTTGCCTTAGCTCCCGTCAAACCATGTAATGGTCATGTAATATTCGAAAAATACCGGATAAACTTACGCAGGTAGGTGCAAGCCCCTAAGAAACTCCTGATTTCAGTTAAAATACTAGGTCTAGGCCACTTAGTGATCACTTCAACCTTCCTTGGATCAATCTTCCGTTTTCGACCACCAACAATGAATCCAAGGTACACCAACTCCTCTTTTCCAAACTCACACTTCTTTACGTTCAACTTCAGCTGACCTTTATGTAACACTTTAAACACCTTCTCAATGTGAACGAGATGCTCTTCCCAAATTCTTCTGTATATTTGGATATCATCCAAGTAAACAATCACAAAATCTTCTATAAAAGGTCGTAACAAATCATTCATCAAACGCATAAACGTTGCTGGAGCGTTACACAAACCAAAAGGAATCATTAACCATTCGAACAAGCCTTGTTTGGTTTTGAAAGCAGTCTTCCATGTATCATCTTCTCAAACTCTCATCTGGTGGTATCCGAATTTGAAATCTAACCTTGTAAAGACTCGATATTTCTCTAACTGATCCATCATGTCGTCTATCCTAGGTAGAGGGTAACGATTCTTGATAGTAATATTGTTCAATGCTCTATAATTAATACACATACGCCAACCTCCATCTTTCTTTGGTACCAACAATACCGCTGATCCACAAGGTGAAGCACTTGGCACTATCATTCCTAATTATAGGAGTTCCTGGACTTGTTTCTTGATTACATCAGATTCCTCGACGGTCGTGCGATAAAGATCTACATTAGGCAGAGGACTCTCCCCGGTCAACATGATTTCATGCTCCACACTCCTTTTTTGCGGTAACCCTGTGACATCAGAAAATAAATCCTTGTATTTCAACTTCAACCTTTCTAGGTCGCCTTCTTGTTGAGCAGTCAACGCTGCTAAACATACTTTACTCGGCTCCTCTTCAAGAGAACGGATTACAAGGAGAATGAACTTTGTGCTAGCATACACCAACCTCTTAGCCTGAGTGTCTGTGATCAAGCTTTCTCCCTCAAGAGGAGAATCTATAGCCCGAATCACAAAACTTTCCCCATATTTGGTAAAGGTATACTTTTGTTCCCTCCTGTGTAGAGTTGCATCTCTATCCCATAGGTAAGGACTACCTAGTACTTTTAGAGCATTGCTCGGTCGAACTCGCATGCGTTGCTATCTCAAGCATGTTTGTCAATATTAGTGACAAAAACTATAAGTCTTGATTTCTAGCCTATTTATATATGTCTAGGACTAGGATATAGATAGCGTAGTTGAGCTTAGATCTCTCGGTGTTCATATCTTGAAGACGAAGAACTACTAAGGGGAGCTTGTGGAACTTCTTCGACAAAAAGGTATGTGGAGACTTGAACTCATCTATCACTTGGAGAGTCTATTTCTACTATCTCCTATATTGAGACATAAGTCGTGTTATGATATAGTTTTCTCTATACACATTTGAGATTTCGAGCTGAGTATATCTCGCTTACATATTTCTCGAAATATCTGTTGGAAAGCTTTCGCTTCAACCAAGTTCATCTTATATCATGAGAAAATTGCCGAGTAACATCTTACATGGTTTGTGTGATACAATCATTTGATGTAGGCTTGGAATGTTTCGATAATGATTATTTCAAGATCTTGAAAATTGCTTTGATGCTAATAGTGTGTGAAAACGGTTATTATCATTATAGAAGAATGTTTCAGTGATTGAAATAAAGAGTTGAGGATGTAATCTTTGGATATAAGCATATATAGTGTGTTCGCACATTAGTGTATAAATCCATAAACCGGAACCAAGAGTATGCATATGTGTGTATACGAAATTGGTGAAGGATACAAGATAAGTATGCGTACCCGTACGTATAATGGCGGAAGTTTTCGAACCGAAATTTCTGTTGAGTTTGGAAACTTAACAAACTCAAAATCCGGTTGCTTAAGTACGCATACCCGTACGCATACTTAAGCTGGTTACTTTGTCAAATCGGTCAGTTCATGGACTTAAACATTTAAATCATAAGGAATACAATCATTGCAAACCGTGGCTATAATGTTCATGATTGATTCAAGTGAATCAGGCCGATTTGGTTTCGATTGTGTTTTCTATACATTGAACAACTCTTTAACTAGTTTCATTTGAGTCATTTGAACTAGTTATGGTTAAGATGAATAAGGTTGATATGAGAGTAATCATATGGCTAACCTCGGTTAACTATTTGTGAACCAACCCGGTGTACACGTTTAAGGTACGGTTACATAAACCTAAATGAGGGTACATTTCATTTGTGTGTAACAATCTAAGTTCGATCTAACGTTTGAAATATATTAGCTTGGTTGAATCAGGTTTTTAATCTAACAGTGAATATTGAATGCTTTGTTACCAAGGTAACTTGGATTGCAAACCCTTATTTGAAAACTATATAAAGGAGAACTCTAGCAACTGGGAAACCTAATCCCCACACCTCCTGTGTTGCTGTTTCTTGCTGTTTCTATCGTGTTGAGTGCAATTGAAATAATTGGCTCGAGATTTTATATCTCCGATAGGCAATATAGAAAAGTAATCAAAAATATTTCGTCTCATCGTTTGTGATTCCACAATAACTTGTTTCGCTAGTCGATTAAGTTTGTTGTGAGGTGATTGATAATTCTAGGATGTTCTTTGGGAATATAAGTATGGGTTATCAATTGGTTCATGTTCACCTTGATTTATCAAAAGACGGAACAAAAACTCTTGGGTATTTTTGTGGGAGACAGATTTATTCAATCCTATAGACTTTTCTGTGTGAGACAAATTTGTCCATCAAGTCTTCGACTTTGGGTCGTAGCAACTCTTGGTTGTGGGTGAGATCAACTAAGGGAATCAAGTGCGTAGTATCTTGTTGGGATCAGAGATGTAAGAAGCGCAACTGTACCTTGAATCAGTGTGAGATTGTTTAGGGTTCAACTACAGTCCAATCCGAAGTTAATTGGTAGTAGGCTAGTGTATGTAGAGGCTTGATACATTGTGGTGTTCAATCTGGACTAGATCCCGGGATTTTTCTGCATTTGTGGTTTCGTCGTTAAAAAAATTATGATATCTGTTTTATTTATTTTCCGCATTATATTTTGTTATATAATTGAAATATCACGGGTTGTGCGTTAAGATCAATCAATTAGAATATCCAACCTTGGGTTGTTGATTTACATTGATTGACACTTGAACATTGGTCTTTGGTACCATTCAAGTTACTCCTCTTATTCAATCGGGCTCGCAGCTTTCTATTTGCTGATTGCAGATTGAATTAAGAGTTAGAGATATTAAACTCTTTGATATACTTTATTCTAGATTGAGTCTGATTGTCTAGTTGATTCTTTAGAAAGTGTATCGGAGTAAGTCCTCTCAGAATGCCAAACGAATTGTTGGGTGTGGTTGTGATGCGTGTCATGAGTGAAACAAATTAATAATCTTATTTCCATACAATTAGATGGTAATATAATGGAAGTAAGGATCGTTCCCAGGAAGAGCAGTGAGTTTTAGTTGTCAAAGTGTCACAAGGGGGGGGGGGGGTTGTTTTAGATTTCGAACAAAGTAAATAATCAAAGCAAATAAAGATGTATTGTAATCAATAGAGAGAGATATGATCGAGGAATCTCCTTCTTCGCATATAAACCGTCAATGAGTTATTATAGTTTCCTACTTGTCGTTAATCATAGATTATCACCAACCGTAGAATAACAGCTAGATCAGTGCTATCCCCTAAATTCCTTATATCACTGGATACGGAAGTTCTCGCCTACCAGATTCTATTTAACGAACCACCAAGTAGTAGATCACTCAAGGTGTAATCCAATTGAATGCTTTATCTTTTGTGAATTTATAGGTTGATCCTACTAGTTAGACTCTTAGATCAAGGTCCACTTTTTAGTGTTGTTTATACACATAATCGCTCCACAGAATCCCTCTACAAGGTTTTGTGTTCTCTACTTGTGTACAAGTTATTCGACGATTACTTATCTCCTAACTTAATACTAGCAATAGATTGAATCAACAAATCAATTTAGTTGACCACCTAAACAATCTATCAATCAATCATAAATATTCAAATAGTATAAACAAACGATAATCATATGAAGAACTTCAAAGTAGATTAATATAATAACTCAAATCTTGTTTACAACTTAGAATTCATCCTCAATCAATAGGTGTTTAGCTACTCATGGATGTAGAAACATCCATGATATACATATGAGAAAAGTAAAGAGATAACGTTATGATTGATAATCGCTCCGTATGATGTTTCTTCTCTCCAAACCCTAAAAATTTCGTGACCTAATGATATTCTATTTCACATAACCTAATACCTTTTTATAGGTTTACATTTCTTGGCCTTCATGTATTTAGTTTGGTTTAGGAACCCGACCCAAAAATATGACCTAACGACTCCAAACGTGCCCTTAGGCCTTCCAAAGTGTAAATACACGTTTCCTACTACCTAAGTTCGCGAAAACAGTCCGCAAACTTCACAATCCAGCAGAAATTTTCGAAATTAAGTCTACGAACCTAGTTTCCGGACTGCACTGTCTTCGGTATTCGATAAAAACTGTTTTGGCCACAACTTCTTCATCCGAACTCGGAATGACCTCATTCTTTTTGCATTATTTTTGCATTCTTTTTATATTTCAATTCTATTCAAGATGATGATGATAAATCCTTAATTTGAATGAGTTAATATCGGTCTATGGCCCTTCTCTTGATTCCAAGCGTTTTGCTCCTTTTCGTCGCACTTCTTCCACTTCTCTTGGACTTGGGCATTTGAATACTTGGAATACTTCTCTTCCTATCTCTTTTCAGCACATTTTAGATCCTTTTTGGATGATTCACCTAATAGAGACAAATAAGAGAAAACAAGAGTAATAATACGAATACATGCAAGAATAATAAATAAAACAAGTATGGAATGGATACTAAAATCATATGAATTATGCACTTATCAATTTCCCCCACACTTAGATTTTGTTATTCCTCGAGAAAACTAAACAAAACTAATCCTAAATACAACAACTCCATGTCGTGAGGATACGGTTACTCTTAGCATGAATAACAGGCCTTTAAACCCCTAGGTGTCCCTAGTGGACGAGTTATAGTCTCGTGAGGGCTTACAAGAGGTATACCCACAAAACCTACTCCAATTTATTTCCTTGGAAGAACCGCTAAGGATAGAAACAAAGTAGAAAACCAAATAATTAGCCTGCATATGTTCTTTAGCTACAAACATCCCACATACATTCCAATCATCACACATAAGTAATTACTTGCGTGTGTCATTCAACCTGATTGCAAAAATATACTAAGATAGTCATCGTACTTGTTGCAACGTTTGTCACAACACTCGCATACTGAAATCACATGGATAGATAAGAGAATGGAAATAGAAAAGTGAAGTGTGCAAATGTTGACTAAAGTGAAAGATGTTACCCACAATATTTGTATGAATATCGTCAAAGGATATATATTAATAGAGCACTAGTTAAGAGAAGCACCCATTTAACTCGACCACATGATTAGATACTCTAAGCGCATGTTCCTTTTCAGCAAGTATGTGATAGTTGCCTTGGATCCTGCACTCCACGCTTGCTTAGGCGACAGAGACAGAGCAACGGTGCACACATACTGCTATCAAAGTGTCAAGAACCTCATCAATAGTCTCTTTGACTTGCTATATAATGATGATATGGTTTTTATTTTCATCGACTATGATTATCCGCGATTCCAGACCTATCATTTATTAGTGTCGATAAATGAACAAGAGCCTTATAAAAAAAAATTTTTGGCTCACTCTTTACTCTTTAAGAGTGTAAGAAAATTATCTTATGGGGCTTTTATATAAACTCAACCAATGATTACCTTGCTACAACATCCACGGTATTATCAGGATCCCACCAAATCACTTTAGAGAAACGTAAAACTGCAAAAAATAAAAAGAAAGTGATTTAGTAATTATTAATTGCGAGGATGACTCTTTCAAACGACTACCATAGATTAGTTTCGCATTCAATTATGAACGTATATATTTAAGGATTGAAATAAATGGAACTTAATCTATAGCTGTAAGAACTGTTTCAACCTTAAAAGGTTTAAAATGTCATCCTAAATAGCTCATAAATAACTCCAAAAGATGAAGTCTCAAGAATGCAAGAAATCAAAGAGTATTATTATTTATTTTCATACGCATAAAGTATGATACTAAATGCTCCCCCACACTTAAACTCAACATTATCCTCAATGTTCAAAACCGAAAATTCTGATTTCTGACATAACAGCCCTGAAAAACTCAAAAACTGTACAAATGGATAGGGAATTAGGAAAAACATCCTAAACAAAATTTGTTTACCTACGTTATTTCTATAACGTTTCAAAATTTTACAGTGTTTCTATAAATGGTCGGACTTTTATGGCCTCCGGACTGACTGACATGCAATCTGAAAAAGTTCTGGAAAAATACCGAAACTCAAATGCCCAGGCCTATTGCTAAAACTTAACGGACTCCAAATTCAGGTTTTCTTTTTTAAAAAGAAATGTATGTCTGTACTCTTTAAAAGTTGGGGTCAACCACTCAAATCGGACTCGGTATGAAGTCTCGAGAGCTATTTTAGTGACAACTGCGCAATCAGAATTTGCTGACGAGAATTCGTCAAAACTTTCATTATAGAAATAAGACTTGTAAAATCTAAGATGGGAATGCAAGATATGATATGAAAAGCTAAGAAAATTAAAAACAAAAGGGATAGAGATACAAAACAAATGGATTGCCTCCCATTTAGCGCTTAGTTTAATGTCCCCAGCCCGACTTGGCATTCCTTCAATTACTCCTCCAGAGGGAGATAATCATGAAATTCTTGCACATCCATATCCACATAAGCAATGCTTTCATAATATGGCTTCAATCTATGGCCGTTCACCTTCAAATTTGTTCCATCTCTAAGACTAGAAATTTCAACTGCGCCATGAGAATAAACATTAGTAACAACATACTGTCCAATCCATTTGGACCTTAGCTTACCAGGAAATAGTTTAAGACGAGAATAAAATAAAAGAACTTTTTGCCCCACAACAAAATTCTTCTGAGAAATCATCTTGTCATGAAAAAGTTTCATCTTTTCCTTATAAATACGAGAACTCTTGTAAGCATCATTACGTATTTCCTCTATCTCATTAAGTTGTAACTTCCTCTGTTTCCCTGCATTGTCATAATCCATGTTAAACATCTTTATCGCCCAATATGCCTTGTGTTCAAGTTCAAACGGAAGATGACAAGCTTTTTCGTAGACCAACCGATATAGAGACATACCAATCGGTATTTTGTACACCTTTCTATATGCCCATAATGCATCATTAAGCCTATAACTCCAATCTTTCCGTGTAGTGTTCACAGTTTTCTCAAGAATGGATTTAATCTCACGATTCAATATTTCGGCTTGCCCACTAGTTCGTGGGTTATATGGTGTACCAACCTTGTGTGTTATGTTGTACTTCTTGAGTAGGGCATGGAAAGATTTCTGAAAATGTGAGCCTCCGTTACTGATAACCACTCTTGGTGGACCATGTCTAGAGAAAATATATTCCTTCACAAACTCGCAAACAACTTGAGAATCATTAGTAGGGGTGGCTTTAGCTTCCACCCATTTTGAAACATAATCCACATCAAGAAGTATATAAAATTTTACATTCTAATTGACAAAATGACCCATAAAAACAATTCCCCACACATCAAATACTTCAACAGCAAGAATTGGTGTGAGTGGCATTTGATTTCGAGCACCTAGATTGCCAGTTCGTTGACATCTATCACAAGATTTGCAAAAAATATATGCATCCTCAAATAAGGTAGGCCAATAAAATCCACTTTCAAGTACTTTGAAAGCGGTACGTTTAGAACCAAAGTGACCACCACATGCATAAGTATGACAAAAAGAAGAATAGATTGAAATTCAGAATTAGGTACGCACCTGTGGATGATTTGATCAGAACCGTATTTCCACAAGTAGGGCTCATCCCACACATACTGCTTGGCTATTTTCTTAAGCTTAAGCTTTTGAAAATTAGACATCGTACTAGGTACTTGTCTTGTAACCAAGTAGTTCACTATATCCGCGTACCAAGGTGTTGAATCTTCAATTGAAAAAAGTTGTTCGTCTGGAAAAGAATCTTGCAAATGAAGTTCTTCTTTGGAAACAACAAGTCTACTAAGTTGATCAACAACAGTATTTTCAACACCTCTTTTATCCTTGATTTCATAATCAAATTCTTGTAATAGTAGAATCCACTGTATAAGTCTTGGCTTAGCTTCTTTCTTCTTTGATAGGTACCTAAGTGCTGCGTGATCAGAATATACAACCACTTTTGAACCCACTAAATAGGATCTAAATTTTTCAAGTGCAAACACTATAGCCAAAAATCCTTTTTCGGTGGTAGAATAGTTGATTTGTGCATCGTTTAGGGTCCTAGATGCATAATAAATCACATGAGACATCTTGTCTACTCTTTGACCCAAAACGGCTCCAAATGCATAGTCACTTGCATCACACATTAATTCAAATGGTAAACTCCAATCTAGTGACTTGATAATTGGTGCAGTTGTCAACAACTCTTTTAATTTATCAAAGGCATCCTTGCACTCCTTGTTGAAGTCAAAAATAACCTATTTTTGCAATAATTTGCACATCGGCATTGAGATTTTGGAGAAATCCTTGATAAACCGCCTGTGAAAACCTGCATGACCAAGAAAAGAACGAATCTCCCTCACCGAAGTGGGGTATTGTAAGTTTCTTATTAAGTCTATCTTTGCTTTTTCAAATTCAAGCCCTCGAGAGGACACAATGTGACCGAGCACTATGCCATGGTTTACCATAAAGTGGCATTTATCCCAATTTAAAACAAGATTAGTGTCTATGCATCTTTTAAGCACAAGTTCAAGATTTTGTAAAAAAAAATCAAATGAATCACCATAAACACTAAAATCATCCATAAATACCTCAATTATGCGTTCCACGTAGTCAGAAAATATACTAACCATACACCTCTAAAAAGTGGAAGGCGCATTGCAAAGACCAAACGGCATTCGTCTATAGGAAAACGTACCAAAAGGACAAGTGAAAGTAGTCTTCTCTTGATCTTCTGGTGCAGTAACAATCTGATTGTACCCCGAATAACCGTCCAAAAAGCAATAATGTGAGTGTCTCGCTGACCTTTCTAACATCTGATTAATGAAAGGCAAAGGAAAGTGATCCTTTCAGGTTGCGGCATTAAGCTTTCTGTAGTCTATGCACACTCTCCATCCAGTTTGAACCCTTGAAGGAACGAGTTCATCATCTTGATTTCTAACAACAACGACGCCTGCTTTCTTAGGCACCACTTGAATTGGGCTAACCCATTTGCTGTCAGAAATTGGGTAAATCACCCCTACACTTAGTAATTTGAGGATCTCTTTCTTCACGACCTCCATCATTGGGGGGTTAAGCCTACGTTAAGCATCACGTACTGGCTTAAAATCATCTTCCATTAGGATTCTATGCATGCACATGGATGGACTAATGCCTTTAATATCATCAATTGTCCAACCAATAGCCGTTTTGTGCTCTTTCAGAACCCTGAGGAGGCGTTCTTCTTGTATTGGGGTGAGGTTCTTTGCAATAATCACCGGAAGTTCTTCTTTATCACCCAAGTACGCATACTTTAGGTGGTATGAAGCGGCTTCAGTTCTAGTTTCGTCCTGCACAATAGAAGGTAAAGGAACCTCATTAGTTACGGGTAAAGAAATATAAGAAATAGTACCCGGTTTAGCTTCTTGTAGTGTTGTTAAAGCACCACACATCTCCACTAGCTCTTTAGATAAGTCAACGTCCAGGTTCTGTTGCCCATGAACGTCCAAATCAATACTGTTCCGTAACACAACTCCAAGTTCATCTTCAGCATTCAAATCAAACATTTGTTGTACTAATGAACCAATAACATCAATGGAGAAAGCTGAGTGAACATCACTAGGATAGCGCATGGTTTCAAAAATATTGAACCGTATGACCTCCTTATCAAATTCCATAGTGAGTGCACCACTATCAACATCAATCTTCGTCTTTGCAGTTTTCATGAACGGTCTCCCAAGAAGTAACGAAGTAGATGAACAATTATCTCCATTGTGCATATCCACAATGTAGAAATCAACCGGAAAGATTAGCTGATTCACTTGAACTAACACGTCCTCCACGACTCTCTTAGGATATATATTAGACTTGTTAGACAATTGAATAGTGATCTTTGCCTCTTTTAAAGGTCTGAGATTCAAAGAATCATAAACATCGGCTGACATAACACTTATGGATGCTCCCAAATCAAGCAAAGCACGCTCAAATCGTCGGTTACCAATAGTAACAGGAACTGTGAATCCGTCAGGATCTTCACACTTTGTAGGCATCTTCTTTAGTAACATAGTTGTAGCACTTTCGCCCACTTGAGTAATCTCATTAGCAATCAACCTATCCTTCATTGTACACAAATCCTTCAAAACCTTGGCATACCTGGGTACGGCTTTGATGGCCTCAATAAATGGAATGTTGATGTGTATTTTGCTGAAAATATCCATGATCTCCTTGTCTTGAGCATGCTTCTTCGACTTGGCAAAACGACTAGGGAAAGGAGGTAGCATGGTAAAAGTGGGTGAAAAAGCGGGGGTCTAACAACACCACCCAATATTTCGCTTAGCAATCTGTATGGACTAACTCCGAAATACTTTGCTAGAGAATCAACTAGACAGTCAGACTCAATCTAGATAAAAGTATCTCAAGGAGTTAATATATCTCTCTTGATTTGATTTTCACTCAAGCTAAAAACAATAGCGAGTTTTTATCAAATACAAGGAATACTTGGACGGTACCAAAGACCAATGTCCAAGGATCAATCAATATCAATCAACAACCAAAGGATAAATCTGTCTCACACAGAAAAGTCTATCAAAGGATAAATCTGTCTCCCACAGATAAACCTTAGGTTTTGTTCCGTCTTTTGATATAAAATCAAGGTGAACAGGAACCAATTGATAATTCGGTCTTATATTCCCGAAGAACAACCTAGATTAATCAATCACCTCTTTACAATCCTTCCTGACTACACAAGTGGATTGTCGAGGAATCACAAACAGTGAGACGAAGATGTTTGTGACTTATTTATCTTGCCTATCGGAGAACTCTCACGATCTCAATCCAATCAATCGATTGTACTCGTACGATAGAAGATGCAAGATCAGATCACACAACTACGATAAAATAGTATCGGTCTGGCTTCACAATCCCAATGAAGTCTTTACCTTTATCATGTATCTTTAAACTCCTTGATGAATGCTAATAGCTTCGGCGATATGATTTCATCTAAATTAAGATGATGTGTATCTTTTCTTTTAGTCATGAAATGTCTCTTGTGGAAATTTCATTATTATCCCGTTCTTGTACCTTTGCCAATTTTATTGACAAAAAGGGGGAGAATTAATATGTATTTCACACTACAAATACATATGGTTTTCGGATCATTGTGTAAAGGGGAGTGGTTTCCATGATCGAGATGGAGTATTGACTAAGGGGGAGTGATACATATCACGGTAGTATTATTGTCGAAATTGTGATACAATGAAACTTCTATGTTGTGTAATAATACTATGATGGATATTCAACAAGTACAGGATGAGCACACTCATAGTTGAAGAACCAAAGAAATCAAGCATGTAGGTTTTTGGTTTTGTCAAGTACAATCCATATGTAAAATGGTTTTCTCACTAAAATTGACAAAGGGGGAGATTGTTAGAGCATTTCTCGGTTGAACCCAAAAGCGTTGGTATGTCAAGTTAGTTGTCAATTTTAGTTGCCAAAATGCATTCTTGATTTAGCATACTAAAGATAGTTTCGGACTAGTTTAGGTCTAAGAAGTTGAATCGAAGCTATCCTTAAAGGATGAATATTGAAGATTGAAGGCTACAAGAAGACATCAACAAGTAATTCATCAACAAAGGTATGTGATTGATTTCATTTGGATTCTTGTTTAATTGTACCTTTCTAATCTATCGAGATAAATGCTCACTCTATGGAAAAATTCCTATGACGGAAAATGTACATTTATGTATATATACTTGAGGTTATTTGATTCATGACTTTGGTGATAATAACCTTTATCCCTATAAAGGATCTCATGTTATAATTAATGAGCTTGTGAATCCAATGAGCCAAGAATCACTCGATTCCGAGTTATAACGATAAAGTTATGAGTGATTTAAGTTCATTAGTAGGAAACATTCCATGGACATTGGATTGGTCCGCGAACTTGGGCGCAATACGTGACTAAAAGGGATTTTTGGTCAAGTTGGTGATGTTTCCTTATCTAGGCAAGTTAGCTATTGGTCCAAACACTTTTGATTACCATATTAAAGTGTTTGTGATTCCTGCCTAAGTTAAAATGTGATTTATTCACATAAATATAATTTTTGCTAAATAAGTTATTTATTTAATTATTTTGGCAAGAGTTTTAACTTAGGAAAGACTCCCATATTTAGGAGAGTCTTGTAAAAGGAAAATAGCTTTGCTTAGCTTCCAAGCTATTGTTCATTATAAATAAGGAATTCGCGAGTTTACACATTTTTCATCCCTTTGGAAAATTGGCGTAAGCTCTGCATGTTGTTTTTCACGTCTTTAGTTCTTCGTGAACAAGAGTGAGATAAAAGTCTTTAGATTAGGAATCACAAAGCCAAGTTGGATTTAATCTTCGTGATTGATCATACAACTTGTAATCT
The DNA here is from genome assembly GCF_003573695.1 of Papaver somniferum. Lineage (NCBI taxonomy): Eukaryota > Viridiplantae > Streptophyta > Magnoliopsida > Ranunculales > Papaveraceae > Papaver > Papaver somniferum. Next base: position 46,573,980 of record NC_039366.1, read on the forward strand.
AGGTTTTTCACCTCTTGTCTATTCTAAGGTTTTCTCTTTTGATATAAAACCATTCAATAGTTGTTGATTATAAACCCTGGGTTTTGATAGATTTTAATTTCCAATCGTATACCAACACTTGTTAGTCGAAATCGGAGGCTAGAAAGAAAAACTTATTTTGAGACATCTCGTAAAAATCCTTGAGAAGTTTTAAACAAGATATCTCTAAATTTATTCTAGTTGTTCTTGTTGTAGAGTTATTAGGTTTCTCTTCCTTTTATTGAAGAGTATAATAATCCCTAATCTACAGGTTTGTTTTGATATTACTTTTACCTAGTAATTGTTTTTATCAAAATAAACACAAGATTTCCAAAACCTTGATTTACATCTAAAGGGAAATCAAACCGGTGTTTTGTGCAAACAAAATATCGAATCGTATCAATCGTGGTGGTGTATCTTCTAAAGAGAGCCTCGGGTTCAGCTAGAAGACTTGTGTGAAGAATTTCTAAAGAGAATTGGTATTCTGCTAGGAGTTCTACAAGTGCTGATGAAGGTATTACATCTAGTCCGAATAGGTAGTAGGAATTTGGTGTAACAGCTTATAATCAGTGTGTGTTTATTCTGGACTAGGTCCGGGGTTTTTCTGCATTTGTGGTTTCCTCGTTAACAAAATCTGGTGTCTATGTTATTTCTTTTTCGCATTATATTTTATTTATATAATAGAAATATCACAGGTTGTACGTTAAGATCAATCAGTTCTTGTATCCGACCTTAGGGTTGTTGATTGAATTGATTGACACTTGAACATTGTTCTTAGGTACCGTTCAAGTTAATCCTCTTATATTCAATCGGGCTCGCAAATCCCTATTTGCTGATTGCGGATTGAATCAAGAGATAGAGATATAAAACTCTTTGATATACTTTTTATAGATTGAGTCTAACTGTCTAGTTGATTCTCTTGAAAGTATATTGGAGTTTGTTTATTCAGATTGCCAAACGAAATATCGGGTGGTGTTGTTAGACCCCCGCTTTTTCAATTGGTATCAGAGCAGGCAAACATGCTAAGACCTCATAAGTCTGTGTTTGTAGCAATCCGATTCTATGGACAGAGGTTCTATCTCTATAAACGTACCGCCAGTCTTCAATGGCACGAACTACTTATGGTGTGAAATTGCTATGCGAGCTTTACTTAGAGCACGTGATTTTCAATCATGGGTATATGTCGTTAATGGCTATGATGCTCCCGTTGTGGCAGTATGAGATGTAAACGTTCCCAAACCTATTGGTGAATATAGCCCTGCTGAGATACTTGCTTCAAAGAAAAATTCTGACGGTTTGAATGCTATTATCCACGCCATTATCCCAGATCTTCAGCACCAGTGACTACGTGCAATAAGTCTAAAGATGCTTGGGATATCTTAGAAACCGTATTTGAATGGAATGCCGCAGAAAAAGAAGCGAGGCTTCAATACCTAGCATCTGACTGGGAAAACCTTCACATGTATGATGATAAAACCTTTGATGTGTTTGACCAAAGACTTTCTCAAATAGTTAACGCCTCGTTTGCATTAAGAAGAACTATTCCAGAGAAAGATATTGTGTGCAAAATTCTCAGGTCTCTACCATCAAGATACGAGTCTAAGAAACATGCCATTGAAGAAGCAAACAATCTTTCTACACTCTCCAAAAATACTCTTGTTGGAAAGTTAAAGATCTTTGATAATGAGCACGCAAGAAAAAAGGTGATTTCTCTTAAAGTTGCAAAAAATTCTGAATCCCCTAAGGATAAATCTGGTTCGCCAGATACTAAGGATGTTACTCCACGACAATTCAGAAAACTCTTGAGAGAGAGGAAAAAGAGTTTTTCTAAAGTTACAAAATCTTCCATTGATGATGTACAATGTTATAACTGTCGTGGTTTCGGGCATCTTTCTTCAGTATGTCCTAGCTGGAGTCGTAGTCAATCAGCATATTCAGCAGATTTGCTTACTCTTGATGATGGTCCTGAATTTTATAATCCTCAAGAGCTCACAGGCGAGGTTGCAATAGCTTCTGGAAAAATTCTTTCGGATACTGATTCTGATTCTGACGAAGAAGTGTTCCATGCTGATCTAGTTGCTAATAATCTTCTTAAAGAATGTCTTCGGAAACTTTCGGAAGCTGATGGCACCATTTTCAGTGAGAAAGTTAAATATGACAGACTTCGTAGTCGGAATAAAGACTTGCAAGACCAACTTGATTCTAGTGGTGCGAGAGATTATCTCAACGAAATACGAAAGCTTAAAGAAGAAATTGCCGAAGGTCGAGATCGGGAAATTATTCTTCAAGCAAAGCTAGATAACTTGGAGAACGTGGAGATGAACGTGTTATTGGATTCGAAACGAGAAGATCTTAAAGTTCAATGTGAACAATCCAATAATGATCTAGTTTTTGCGCTTGAGAAGGTCAAAAGGTTGGAAGAAGAAAACTCGAGCTTAAAAGAGAGTTTGTCTAGAAATAGTATCTCAGACAAATTAACCTCGATATTGGGAGCACGTAGAACTCATCGTGATACACGAGGATTGGGCTATAAAGTAATAGACGCTCCTAGTATTTGCAAAGAGGTAAAATTTGTCAAAGCTAAAAATTCTTCTCAACCAAAACCTTCCACGGTTGACAAAAGGAAAGTATCTCTACAAACTTCCGTTTAAGAAAAGAGGAAGTTTTATCAAGCTCCGAAGCAAGCACATACACATTCAGGTAATACTAAACATAACTATTTCCATTATACTAAACATTGCTTTTATTGTGGAAAACCAGGTCACTTGCAAAGGAATTGCAGATTTCTTAAACGAGATAAAACCAAATATGATTATGTTAAGAAGACAAGATTTGATGTTCCAAACTGGAGAAAAACTGAGTCTCATAATATCAGTTCCTTCAGTATTTCCCCCAAGAAGTTCTATAATTATATTGGGGAGAAAAGGAAATACGTTGCTCCAAAAGTTACTCAGAAATGGGTACCAAAGAAGATTAATAAAGCGACGAGTACTATTAAGAAGGATGTTCCAGACAAGAGTTTGACAAGGGATAACATCTTAAAAAGGTATGGAACATTTATTGAAAGTTTCAAGGAAGTTGTTAAATTTCTAGACTCTATGCATGATTTTGTTTCGAATACCTGTCGTGAGCAAGATTTTGCTCACCTCAACACAACCTGATTGTGTTGAAAGTGCATCCTCACCAAGGAGCCCTACTAAATGCGGTGAGGATTGCAAAAGAATTGGGGCGCACATATTAAGTTGGGAAAATTCTGAATATGTGGAATAATTTATTGTTTCGAGCTCAGTTTAACTCGCTCATATATTCCTCGAAATATGTGTTGGTAAGCTTTCGCTTCGATCAAGTTTATCTTTACCTAGTTACGAAAGTCATAAAGTTTCAATTACTTTGAGAATTGCTCTGACGTGAAACGGTCTGTGAATAACGGCTATATAGAGTCCTCTGAGAATGTCTCAATGATTGGAATGAGAGTTTAGATTACATAACCATGTATTCCTTAATCCGAAGTTTTCGAACTTTGTTGATTGAGAGAAACCGGAGGAATTGGCTTTGCCAAGTCCGCAAACCCAGTTTGCGAACTCTGTCCGCGAACTGTCGGAAGTTCTTGTACCGAGAAATTCTGCTGGGATTCCAAATTCGTTCGTGAAGTTCAAGTCCGCAAACTCAGTCCGCGAACTGGGGGAAGTCTCTTTGCCGAGATTTTCTGCTGAGTTTGGAAAACTCTGCCGGTTATCTTAAGTCCGCGAACTTGTTTGTGAACTTGAGTGGGTTATGATCTAAAGATGTGCTCTAAACATAAACTTAAAAGACTAAGGAATGCAGTATGCAAACCGTGTCTATAAGTTCATGAGCCGATTCAAGTGAATCGTATCATCTTTGTTTCAATTGTGTCTTGTGTAGTTACATAAGATCTCATAACAATTGAACAACTCTCTAACTAGTTCATTTAAGTCAATTGAACTAGTTATGGTAAAGAAGAATATGGTTAATATGGAAGTGATCATATGGCTAGATACCACATGTATGAGTCTTGATTACCTAACTTGATTTGTGATTGAAATTATTAAATTCAACAGGTTAGAAGCAATTATCAAAGCCATGGATGTTGGTTTTTATAGTCAAAAAAAAATTTTCATTCTCTTGTGGTAACCATTCTTGGTGTAAATCCTTGTGTAAAAGTTTATTCTTCCTTCTAAGCATATCAAGTCTTCTTTATACAAGTTTTTATGTTAGAAAAGATGATCACAACACTTGATCTTCATGATCACATATTGTGTATTGTTACCATGAGATAGTTCTAAACATTTTAGTAACATGATCTCATGAGAGACTTTCAATGATTGGTTCTTAAATCATATCTCCTTGTAGGATTTCTAAGATCCATTATAAATCATTCTCTCTGGAGTAAGGTCGCTCTTTTTGTTCTTTCGGGAATGAGATCAAATGGGGGAGAGTTTTTTTGAACTTGTGCTTAATGGTAATATCTTGCGGGGTGTGCGGCTGTGGAATTTTAGAGGGGTTATCATGTATCTTTAAACTCCTTGATGAATGCTAATAGCTTCGTCTATATGATTGCATCTAAATTAAGATGATGTGTGTCTTTTCTTTTAGTCATGAAATGTCTCTTGTGGAAATTTCATTATGATCACGTTCTTGTACCTTTGCCAATTTTATTGACAAAAAGGGGGAGAATTAATATGTAGTTCACACTACAAATACATATGGTTTTCGGATCATTGTGTAAGGGGGAGTGGTTTCCATGATCGAGATGGAGTATTGACTAAGGGGGAGTGATACATATCACCGTAGTATTATTGTCAAAGTTGTGATACAATGAAACTTTGATGTTGTGTAATAATACTATGATGGATCTTCAACAAGTACAGGATGAGCACACTCATAGTTGAAGAACCAAAGAAATCAAGCATGTAGGTTTTTGGTTTTGTCAAGTACAATCCATATGTAAAATGGTTTTGTCACTAAAATTGACAAAGGGGGAGATTGTTAGAGAATTGCTCGGTTGAACCCACTAGCGTTGGTATGTCAAGTTAGTTGTCAATTTTAATTGCCAAAATGCATTCTTGATTTAGCATACTAAAGATAGTTTCGGACTAGTTTAGGTCTAAGAAGTTGAATCGAAGCTATCCTTAAAGGATGAAGATTGAAGATTGAAGGCTACAAGAAGACATCAACAAGTACTTCATCAACAAAGGTATGTTATTGATTTCATTTGGATTCTTTTTCAATTCTACCTTTCTAATCTATCGAGATAAATGCTCACTCTATGGAACAATTCCTATGACGGTAAGTGTACATTTATGTATATATACTTGAGGTTATTTGATTCATGACTTTGGTGATAATAACCTTTATCCCTATAAAGGATCTCATGTTATAGTGAATGAGCTTGTGAATCCAATGAGCCAAGAATCACTCAATTCCGAGTTATAACGATAAAGTTACGAGTGATTTAAGTTCATTAGTAGGAAACATTCCATGGGCTTTGGAGTGGTCCGAGAACTTGGGCCCAATACGTGACTAAAAGGGATTTTTGGTCAAGTTGGTGATGTTTCCTTATCTAGGCAAGTTAGCTATTGGTCCAAACACTTTTGATTACCATATTAAAGTGTTTGTGATTCCTGCCTAAGTTAAAATGTGATTTATTCACATAAATATAATTTTTGCTAAAGTTATTTATTTAATTATTTTGGCAAGAGTTTTAACTTAGGAAAGACTCCCATATTTAGGAGAGTCTTGTAAAAGGAAAATAGCTTTGCTTAGATTCCAAGCTATTTTTCATTATAAATAAGGAGTTCGCGAGTTTACACGTTTTTCATCCATTTGGAAAATTGGCGTAAGCTCTGCAGGTTGTTTTCCACGTCTTCTGTTCTTCGTGAACAAGAGTGAGATAAAAGTCTTCGTATTAGGGATCACAAAGCCAAGTTGGATTTAATCTTCGTGATTGATTATACAACTTGTAATCTAGTTTTTTCACCTCATGTCTATTCTAAGGTTTTCTCTTCTGATATAAAACCATTCAAGAGTTGTTGATCATAAACCCTAGGTTTTGATAGATTTCAGTTTCCGATTGTATACCAACACTTGTTAGTCGAAATCGGAGGCTAGAAAGAAAAACTTCTTTTGAGGCATCTCGTAATAATCCTTGAGAAGTTTTAAACAAGATATCTCTAGATTTATTCTAGTTGTTCTTGTTGTAGAGTTATTAGGTTTCTCTTCCTTTTATTGAAGAGTATAATAATCCCTAATATACATGTTTGTTTTGGTATTACTTTTACCTAGTAATTGTTTTTATCAAAATAAACACAAGATTTCCAAAACCTTGATTTACATCTAAAGGGAAATCAAACTGGTGTTTTGTGCAAACAAAATATCGAATTGTATCAATCGTGGTGGTGTATCTTCTAAAGAGAACTTTGGGTTCTGCTAGAAGATTTGTGTGAAGAATTTCTAAAGCGAATCGGTATTCTGTTAGGAGTTCTACAAGTGCTGAAGAAGGTATTACATCTAGTACGAATAGGTAGTAGGAATTTGGTGTAACTGTTTATAATCAGTGTGTGTTTATTTTGGACTAGGTCCCGGGGTTTTTCTGCATTTGCGGTTTCCTCGTTAACAAAATCTAGTGTCTTTGTTTTTTCTTTTCCGCATTATATTTTATTTATATAATAGAAATATCACAGGTTATACGTTAAGATCAATAAGTTTTTGTTTCCGACCTTAGGGTTGTTGAATTAATTGATTGACACTTGAACATTGGTCTTCGGTACCGTTCAAGTCAATCCTCTTATATTCAATCGTTCTCGCAAATCCCTATTTGCTGATTGCAGATTGAATCAAGAGATAGAGATATAAAACTCTTTGATATACTTTTTATAGATTGATTCTAACTGTCTAGTTGATTCTATTGAAAGTATATTGGAGTTTGTCTATTCATATTGCCAAACGAAATATTGGCGGTGTTGTTAAACCCACGCTTTTTCAATTGGTATCAGAGCAGGCAAACACGCTAAGACCTCATAAGTCTGTGTTTGTAGCAATTTGATTCTATGGACACAGGTGTTATCTCTATAAACGTACCGCCAGTCTTCAATGGCACAAACTACTTATGGTGGAAAATTGTTATGCGAGCTTTTCTTCAAGCACGTGAGTTTCAATCATGGGTATATGTCGTTAATGGCTATGATGCTCCCGTTGTGGCAGTAGGAGATGTAAACGTTCCCAAACCTATTGGTGAATATATCCCTGCTGAGATACTTGCTGCAAAGAAAAATTCTGACGGTTTGAATGCTATTGTCCCATATCTTCAGCACCACGTGACTACGTACAATAATTCTAAAGATGCTTGGGATATCTTAGAAACCGTATTTGAAGAGAATGCCGCAGAAAAAGAAGCGAGGCTTCAATACCTAGCATCTGACTGGGAAAACCTTCACATGTCTGATGATGAAACCTTTGATGTGTTTGACCAAAGACTTTCTCAAATAGTTAACGCCTCGTTTGCATTAGGAATAACTATTCCAGAGAAAGGTATTGTGTGCAAAATTCTCAGGCCTCTACCATCAAGATACGATCTAAGAAACATGCCATTGAAGAAGCAAACGATCTTTCTACACTCTCCAAAAATACTATTGTTGGAAATTTAAAGATCTTTGATAATGAGCACGCAAGAAAAGAGGTGATTTCTCTTAAAGCTGCAAACAATTCTGAATCCCCTGAGGATAAATCTGGTTCGCTAGATACTAAGGATGTTACTCCACGACAATTTATAAAACTCTTAAGAGACAGGAAAAAGAGTTTTCTAAAGTTACAAAATCTTCCATTGATGATGTACAATGTTATAACTGTCGTGGTTTCGGGCATCTTTCTTCAGTATGTCCTAGCTGGAGTCGTAGACAATCATCATATGCAGAAGATTTGCCTACTCTTGATGATGGTCCTGAATTTTATAATCCTCAAGAGCTCACAGGCGAGGTTGCATTAGCTTCTGGAAAAATTCTTTCGGATAATGATTCTGATTCTGACGAAGAAGTGTTTCATGCTGATCCAGTTGCTAATAATCTTCTTAAAGAATGTCATCGGAAACTTTCGGAAGCTGATGACACTATTTTCAGTGAGAAAGTTAAATATGACAGACTTCGTAGTCGTAATAAAGACTTGCAAGACCAACTTGATTCTAGTGGTGCAAGAGATTATCTCAACGAAATACGAAAGCTTAAAGAAGAAATTGCCGAAGGTCGAGATCGGGAAATTATTCTTTAAGCAAAGATAGATAACTTGGAGAACGTGGAGATGAACGTGTTATTGGATTCGGAATGAGAAGTGATTAATTTTTTTGAATGATGTTGTAGTAATGAGGTTCAAACTCTCGGAGTTGTGAAGATTAAATTTAAATATTTAATAAAATTATATACAAAAATATTAACAAAGTGGGTGAGAGGTATGAGAAAATAACCAAGACACTGATTCCATTATTACACATGAATTAATGATGGTAAATAATCCAAAACTCTAATTATCTTTTAAGTCCTTTATATCTTAACTCACTAATAATCAAGCAAATTCTCAAACATCAATTGTATCCCTTAAGCATAGATTATCTAAACAAAGCATAACCTATCTAATATGAATCACAACTGATTAGGAAAATTACGCAAACAATTTAAAACTCAAAAGCAGTGATTGAGTGAATTATAATTAAATATTAGAGAAAATAAAATAGTTACCAATTATTCATGCGTAAATAGCTTCCTCATTGCCTTGGTTGTGGGAGAATTAGTCGCTCATCATGTTGGAAACACGCTCAAAAATCATTATTATTGCTCAAAGGGTGTTTACAAATGATGAAAATGGAGAAATAATTCAAAACCGGGTTTTGTAACAATTATATTTGTTACAAACAAAAAAAAAAGACGATACAGAGGATTGTCACTGTTATTGTTGCTCTAAGACCTACGACTCTGTGTCGCAAACGCTGGAAAATAAGTCTACCTCTGATGTACGACCCACGAATGTGAGTCGTTGACACTGTTAAAAAACGACTGTCTCTGCAGGTCCGTTCTTCGTGTTCTTCATGTTCATCATCATCAGCAGCAGCAGAAACAGAGTTTGGGAAAACTCGAATTTCTTCTTCTCTGGCTCTCCTCAGCCCCCCAGACTCTCGACACCGTGGTACTCTATTTCTCTCCCAAACTATCCGTCCGCTTCTCTGCTACCCCAGGATGATATTTATACTCAACAGGAGAAGAAAATCTTGCGTAATAACTCACAGTAATCTCTCTTTATTCGGCAGTGAAGGGTAATATTCTCGGAATATTTTCTTTCCAAAAATCCTTCTCCTACACGTCTGCTGCTGTTGAATCTACCTTATTTACCTCTGAGACGCTCCAAACTGTTGCTCGAATCAACAAACATGCTCAAAAATCGTTCAGACTCATGCAATCCCGTGAAATAACTCTCCCATGCACGTACTGCCCTGTTTTGCTTCTCGCGGAATATCCAGCCAAATTGGATCGAACCAAAGGCCCATACCAAGCCTTTTAGGCTATATCACGTCCACCCATGAAGTTTCAGCGATTTAGTCTACCTCTAACCCATCCAAAATCCGATCGAGGAAACTGCCAGGAGTGAACTCTTCTTCCCGCCAAAAAATGAATTTGAAGAAGGGTTGCCCCCTATCCGGTTCTGGGGTGCGGTTAGCAGGTGCCTAGAAATGGGGTGCCCCTTAGTAATTAGGTTACCCCTTATCCAAAGTGAGGGTCCGTATAGCAAATGTCCTCCGGGGGGTGCTCCGAACAACTTTTCGAGCCGAATTTTCCAACAATATTTATTTCCTAAAAATACATAAAAACACAATATTAGTACAAAAATCGAGTTCCAACAAAACAGACATTGAGGACAATTTAGACACAAGAATGTGTCTATCAAATACCCCCAAACTTATTATTTGCTAGTCCTCGAGCAAAACTAATAAAAAAAAAACCGAGTTAATCTCGGGAGGGTTTACCAGAGGTGTACCCACAAAACCATGACTTCTAATTGGTCACAAGTATCCAAAGAGCTATGAGGACATACAAATTCTCAACCTATCTCCAAGTAACTAGAATGCCAGAGAAATTAAAGGTGTCAGCTCTAAAGCTGACTGAAGAAAAGGGGAGACACATCCGCAACACTGCTAGATAAAGAGATATCCGCTACACAGCTAGATAAACATTGTAAGATGCGTCCGCTGCTTTACAGCTGGATAAGATTAGGAGAGAGATAAAGATGAGAGGGACATCTGCTACACAGCTGGACTAATTACGTGTGATGAGTTAAACCAGTGCTAGAAAGATCTTGTGCCAGATTGAAAGCGGACTAACAAAGCAACCAAATGTATCTTTCTTCGACTCTCTCATAGTGCTCAGTAGAAACAACGTCTTCTTCGGGCTTCAACTGTTGATGATAAACTATCGAACCTCATAGAACCTTGACAATTAACTCTTCTCTTCGATTTCTTGCTTGACTTAAAAATTTCTACTTCCCTATGGCCTTATTAAAAAAAAACTAATTATAGAACAAAAAGAACGTAATGATTTATTTTATTTTTTCATTTTTTTTTTTGGAAACATACAACACAAAAATTTTCATGGCCATGAGAGAAGGACTTTCAAAACTTGGATCTTCGCAACTTGTGATGTTTTGGTATCATGGATTCTAACAACTTATATCATTTGCTCTTATAACTTCAACTTTGATTTTTGAATCATTCTTTTCTATTGTTGCTTCTAAACCTAAAACGTCTTCAACTTTCTTCATAGATTTTGATGTCGCTCCGCTTGTTGGTGATGATAAGTTTCTACTGAGAGAGAGTCGCAATCCAATAACTAAGACTACATTGTGAGGTTGCTTTTGTCTTTCTGGCATTTCCTGACCTACTTGCCTTTCCATCATGTATGGTTAGGTCCATCACGGTTACCCTCTAAAAGGAACAAGTTCTCTCCTGAATTTCAAGGATCTCAATGTATTTTTCTCTAATGTCTCAAAAGGTTGTTATCCCTAGCATTCCAATTTCTATCTTTTCGGTGAGAAACAGTATGTAAACTTAGCTAACCGGATACCATGTGACGCTAGAAGTTTCAAAAGTGCAACTAAAAAGTTCTTCCCCACCCCCAAACTTAAATCTAACATTGTCCTCAATGTTTCTAATGAAAGAGCAATACCAAAAGTAAAATAACACGGAGAAGTTGGAAAGATAGTACCTGGGTGAAGAAAATCAAAAACTAATATACAACATACAACTTCCTCGATGGTCAATCAAGGGTAAACAGGGTCCTCCAGAGGGACCTCCTCAACATCACCTGTAGGAAAGGGCTCTAAAAAGGGTTTCAATCTCTGACCGTTAACCTTCGAAGAACTACTACCATCCGGTGTCTCAATTTCAACAGCTCCATGAGGAAAGACAGTGCGAACAATAAAAGGACCCGTCCACCGAGAACGTAACTTCCCAGGGAAAAGATGTAAACGGGTATCATACAAAGACTTTTTGACTGGAGAAAATGACTTCCGTAAAATTTCTATCTGACACAGTTTCATTGTTGTTCTTATACTCCTTCGCACTATCGTAAGCATCTATACGACTCGTCCAACGCATTGAGAGTTTCCTGGGCTCCTGCCTTGTCATGAAAAATTTAGTCTTAAACCCAATAAGCTCTTGTTCTAACTCAACAGGTAAATGACATGCCTTGCCATACACAAGCCGATAAGGCGACATTCCAATGGGGTCTTAAACGCATACGGTAAGCCCATAAGGCATCAGTAAGCCTAGACGACCAGTCTTTCTAGGATTAATGTTTTCTCTAATATACGTTTTATCTCCCTATTGGAAACCTCTACCTGACCACATAGTCTCGGATGATACATGGAGCTACCTTATTGTAATACCATATTTCTTCATCAGAAGCCTAAAAGGTCCATTACAAAAGTGCGACCCTCCTCACTAAAGCTCGCGGTACCAAAACGTGTAAGTATATATTTTTCAAGAACTCAATCACAACCCTATGGTCATTGGTTTTACACGCAACCGCCTCAATCCACTTAGAGACATAGTCTACGGCGACAAGGATGTATAGGTTACCAAAAGAATTGGGAAACGGACCCATAAAGTCAATACCCCACACATCAAAGACCTCAAAAACTAAAATAGGGTTCAAGGGCATCATGTTCCTACGGGAAATGGTTCCTAATTTCTGGCAACGCTCACAAGTAACACAGCAACTATGGGAGTCTTTAAACAACGAAGGCCAATAGAATCCACACTGCAACATCTTAGTAGCAGTCTTCTTAGCACTAAAGTTACCTCCACAAGCATGATCATGACAAAAGGAAATAATACTGGACTGGTCACTCTCAGGTATACATCTCCTAATAATCTGGTCTGGACAATACTTAAACAAATAAGGATCATCCCAAAAGAAGTGCTTAACCTCGGCTAAAAACCTAGAACGATCTTGTTTACCCCAATGTTGGGGCATTCTACCAGTAACAAGATAATTCACTATATTTGCATACCAAGGTGCTTGGGTAACAAAGAAAAGTTGTTCATCAGGAAAACTATCCCTTATAGGAAGGGAATCATCAGGGGAATCAACAACTAGCCTAGACAAGTGGTCTGCTACTACATTTTCGGCACCCTTTTTGTCTCTAATGTTTGGAGAAAACTCTTGCAAAAAAAGTATCCACCTAATCAATCTAGGTTTCCTATCCTTCTTAGACAAAAGATATTTCAAAGCAGCATGATCAGGATATATGACGATCTTAGAACCTAAGAGATAGGGTCTAAACTTGTCTAAGGCAAACACAATGGCTAACAGTTCCTTCTCGGTAGTGGTATAGTTCAACTGGGCATCATTCAGAGTTTTGCTATCATAGTAAATTACATGAAGTAATTTGTTTTCTCACTGACCTAGCACAACACCAATAGCATAATCTGAAGCATCACACATGATCTCAAAGGGTAAGTTCCATTTGGGTGCCTGGACTATGGGGGAGGTAGTGAGTAAAGTCTTAAGATTCTCAAAAGCCTCTAAACAAGCATCATCAAAGACAAACTTAACATCTTTTGCAAGCAAGTTGCAAAGAGGTCTAGAAATCAAGCTAAAATCCTTAATGAATCGACGATAAAAACCTGCATGCCCTAAGAATGACCTAATATCTCTTACGGTTTTTGGGACCTGTAAAGTCTTGATAAGGTCAACTTTGCTTTATCTACCTCTATACTCTTAGAAGATACGATATGCCCTAAGACAATTCCTGATCGAACCATGAAATGACATTTCTCCCAATTAAGCACTAGATTCTTTTCCTTACACCTAGTCAACACTAATGAAAAATTATGCAAGCACTCATCGAAAGACGAACCAAATACTGAAAAATCATCCATAAAGACCTCTAAAAACTTTTCTACCATATCGGAAAATATGCTCATCATGCAACGCTAAAAAGTCGCAGGGGCGTTACATAGCCCGAAAGGCATGCGTCTATACGCAAAGGTACCAAAGGGACAAGTAAAAGTAGTTTTTTCTTGGTCTTCTGGGGATATAACGATCTGATTGTAGCCTGAGTAGCCATCTAGAAAACAGTAATGACTATGTCCAGCTAATCTCTCTAGCATTTGGTCGATAAAGAGAAGGGGAAAGTGGTCCTTCCTAGTGACCTTGTTCAATTTCCTATAGTCAATACAAACACGCCAACCCGTGGTCACTCGGGTCGGGATTAACTCATTGTTATCATTCCGGACTACAATAATACCGGATTTCTTGGGAACAACCTGAACGGGGCTGACCCACTTACTGTCTGAAATGGGGTAGATAATGCCTGCATCTAACAGCTTAAGAACCTCGGTTCGAACTACTTCTTTCATATTAGGGTTTAGTCTTCGTTGCATCTCCCTAGAAGGTTTGGTATCTTCCTCTAAGTATATCTGATGCATACAAACAGTAGGACCTATACCCTTAATGTCTGCTATGGTCCACCCTAAAGCTTCCTTGTTGTTTTGAAGGACGGTCACTAGCCTACTTTCCTGATCACTATCCAAGTCGGAAGCAACAATCACAAGTAAAGTTCCAGACGGGCCTAAAAACACATACTTCAGGGTATCTGGCAATGGTTTTAGGTCCAACTTAGGAGGCTCTTCTAACGAAGGAACTAGGATAGACTTAGAAACTGGTAGTGGTTCGAACTTAGGTTTCCATCCGTTACTAGTGTCTAGAAAAGGGGTTGAATCTAACAAAGCATTCACCTCATTAATCACATTATCATCATCCAAATCAATCCCAAAGTGAGATAGGCATTTCTCTAACGGATCTTCTAACAAAGTGTTTGGTAATGACTCCTCGACTAATGTTCCTATCATGTTTACCTCTTCTATGCTCGAGTCATCTAGTTCAGAGGGTAGCTTACTAATATGAAAGACGTTTAGCTCAATAGTCATATTACCAAAAGACAAGTTGATCATACCAGTTCGACAATTAATGATCGCATTGGATGTTGCTAAAAATGGGTGACCTAAAATCATTGGTATCTGGTTCTCTGGGTCAGGAACAGGTTGGGTATCTAGGATAACAAAATCCACTGGATAAATAAACTTGTCGACCTCAATAAGAACATCCTCGATCACACGACGAGGAATTTTAACGGACCTATCAGCTAACTGAAGTGTCATCTGGGTAGGTTTCATATCACCAAGTCCTAGCTTGAGGTACACATGGTATGGAAGTAAATTCACACTGGCTCCTAAGTCAAGCAAAACTTTCTCAACACGGTATTTACCTATTGTTCAAGAAATGGTAGGGGACCCTGGGTCTTTATACTTAGGAGTAGTGGTATTCTGAATAATGGAACTCACGTGACTAGCTAGGAAGGCTTTCTTTTGGACACTAAGCTTACGCTTTCGTGTACACAAGTCCTTAAGAAACTTAGCATAAGCGGGAATCTGCTTAATTGCATCCAACAATGGTAGGTTGATAGTAACCTGCTTAAAAACCTCCAATATATCATTAAAGTTTGACTCGCTCTTAGTTGGAACTAGCCGGACTCATTAGGACCCCCATTGGTCTCTTTAGAAACTCTATCAGTCTTCTCATTTTCTGGCTCAAAAGGGTGAAATACAGCATGTTCACTTTCAGGCATGGCGACCTTGTTGTCAACTTTCTTTCCACTCCTAAGGGTAGTAACAGAATTCACATGATTGTACGATTTCTCTCCTTTTGGATTAGGATCAGTACGACTAGGGAACCTTCCATCCTCTCTCTCAGTAAGGTACTTAGATATTTGGCCGACTTAAAGTTCTAATTTAGCAAGAGACTGGGAATTATTCTTAAAATTTTGATTGGTTTCCTCTTGAAAATTAACCTGGCTCTTTATTAGCATTTGCTGGCTTTGTGATAGCATATCCTGTCTCTTTTTTAATATACTACGAGATTCCTCTAAGCTAGTCATTCTATTCTCAGAAGGGTTCTGGAACTGGGCTTGTACTGAAGAGCTCTTAGCATAACCAAAACTTGGGGGGTGAGAATTACTAGACTGACCTTGATTCTGGCCCTTAGACCAAGAAAAATTAGGATGGTTTCTCCAACCAGGATTGTAGGTCTCTGAGTATGGGTCAAACTTCTGACGGTTCTCAAACCTAGCATTGTTATAGACAGCATGGGATTGCTCTTCACTAACCTGACCTTCCCAAAATGAGTTATCGGGCTCTATTCCACAACTAGAGACTTGAGAGGCTCTATTAGGTTCATCAAGGGATCTATTTTTAGACTGACCAATTTCCAAAGCTTCTAACCTTCTAGACAGAACAGCAAAATTAGCATCTGACCCGGAGCTTGTATCTACCATATTGGTGCTACTTCTATTGACCAAGAATATTTTAGGGGGTTCAACATAAGACTCCCACTGTTGGGATTTTTCAGCGATAGCTCCTAAGAAGGTAAAAGCATCATCAGCATTTTTACTAGTGAATTCACCAGCGCACATAGACTCGACCATGGCTTTGGTCTAATAGTCTAAACCATTATAAATAATCTCTACAAGTTTCATCTTATCAAATCCATGGTGAGGACACTGGGATAGAAGATCATTGAATCTCTCTAAAAACCTATAAAGAGACTCTCCCTCTTGTTGCACACTAGCACTAATTTTCTGTCTAACAACTGCAGTTTTATGCTTAGGGTAGAATTTCATATAGAAAGCAGCAACAAGTTCCTGCCATGTTTCAATGGATTCAGATGGTAGGTTGTTCAGCCAGGTCTTGGCTTTATCTCAAAATGATTAATTTTTTTGAATGATGTTGTAGTAATGAGGTTCAAACTCTCGGACTTGTGAAGATGAAATTTAAAGATTTAATAAAATTATATACAAAAAATATTAACAAAGTGGGTGAGAGGTATGAGAAAATAATCAAGACACTTATTCCACTATTACACATGAATTAATGATGGTAAATAATCCAAAACTCTAATTATCTTTTAAGTCCTTTATATCTTAACTCACTAATAATCAAGCAAATTCTCAAACATCAATTGTATCCCTTAAGCATAGATTATCTAAACAAAGCATAACCTATCTAATATGAATCACAACTGATTAGGAAAATTACGCAAATAATTTAAACTCTGCAAAAGCAGTGATTGAGTGAATTATAATTAAATATTATAGAAAATAAAATAGTTACCAATTATTCATGCGTAAATAGCTTCCTCATTGCCTTGGTTGTGGAAGAATTATCCGCTCATCATGTTGGAAACACGCTCAAAAATCATTATTATTGCTCAAAGGGTGTTTACAAATGATGAAAATGGAGAAATAATTCAAAACCGGGTTTTGTAACAATTATATGTTACAAACCAAAAAAAAAAAGACAATACAGAGGATTGTCACTTTTACTGTTGCTCTAAGACCCACGACTCTGTGTCGCAAACGCTGGAAAATAAGTCTGCCTATGATGTACGACCCACGAATGTGAGTCGTTGACACTGTTAAAAAACGACTGTCTCTGCAGGTCCGTTCTTCGTGTTCTTCATGTTCATCATCAGCAGCAGCAGCAGAAACCGAGTTTGGGAAAACTCGAATTTCTTCTTCTCTGGCTCTCCTCAGCCCCCGGACTCTCGACACCGTGGTACTCTATTTCTCTCCCAAACTATCCATCTGCTTCTCTGCTACCCCAGGATGATATTTATACTCAACAGGCGAAGAAAATCCTGCGTAATAACTCACAGTAATCTCTCTTTATTCGTCAGTGAAGGGTAATATTCTCGGAATATTTTATTTCCAAAAATCCTTCTCCTACACGTCTGATGCTGTTGAATCTACCTTATTTACCTCTGAGACGCTCCAAACTGTTGCTCGAATCAACAAACATGCTCAGAAATCGTTCAGACTCATGCAATCCCGTGAAATAACTCTCCCATGCACGTACTGCCCTGTTTTGCTTCTCGCGGAATATCCAGCCAAATTGGATCAAACCAAAGGCCCATACCAAGCCTTTTAGGCTATATCACGTCCACCCATGAAGTTTCAGCGATTTAGTCTACCTCTAACCCATCCAAAATCCGATCGAGAAAACTGGCAGGAGTGAACTCTTCTTCCCGCCAAAAAATGAATTTGAAGAAGGGTTGCCCCATATCCGGTTCTGGGGTGCGGTTAGCAGCTGCCTAGAAATGGGGTGCCCCTTAGTAATTAGGTTAGCCCTTATCCAAAGTGAGGGTCTGTATAGCAAATGTCCTCCGGGGGTGTTCCGAGCAACTTTTCGAGCCGAATTTTCCAACAATATTTATTTCCTAAAAATACATAAAAACACAATATTAGTACAAAAATCGAGTTCCAACAAAACAGACATTGAGGACAAATTATACACAAAAATGTGTTTATCAAGAAGATCTCAAAGTTCAATGTGAATCATCCAATAATGATCTAGTTTTTGCGCTTGAGAAGGTCAAAAGGTTGGAAGAAGAAAACTCGAGCTTAAAAGAGAGTTTGTTTATAAATAGTAGCTCAGACAAATTAACCTCGATATTGGGAGCATGTAGAATTCATCGTGATACACGAGGATTGGGTTATAAAGGATTAGACGCTTCTAATATTTGCAAAGAGGTAAAATTTGTCAAAGCTAAAAATTCTTCTCAACCAAAACCTTCCACGGTTGACAAAAGGAAAGTATCTCTACAAACTCCCGTTTAAGAAAAGAGGAAGTTTTATCAAGCTCCGAAGCAAGCACATACACATTCAGGTAATACTAAACATAACTATTTCCATTATACTAAACATTGCTTTTATTATGGAAAACCAGGTCACTTGCAAAGGAATTGCAGATTTCTTAAACGAGATAAAACCAAATATGATTATGTTAAGAAGACAAGATTTGATGTTCCAAACTGGAGAAAAACTGAGTCTCATAATATCAGTTCCTTCAGTATTTCCCCCAAGAAGTTCTATAATTATATTGGGGAGAAAAGGAAATACGTTTCTCCAAAAGTTACTCAAAAATGGGTACCAAAGAAGATCAATATAACGACGACTACTATTAAGAAGGATCTTCCAGACAAGAGTTTGACAAGGGATAACATCTTAAAAAGGTATGGAACATTTATTGAAAGTTTCAAGGAAGTTGTTAAATTCCTAGACTCTAAGCATGATTTTATTTCGAATACCTGTCGTGAGCAAGATTTTGCTCACCTCAACACAACCTGATTGTGTTGAAAGTGCATCCTCACCAAGGAGCCCTACTAAATGCGGTGATGATTGCAAAAGAATTGGGGAGCACGTATTAAGTTGGGAAAATTATGAATATGTGGAACAATTTATTGTTTCTAGCTGAGTTTAACTCGCTTATATATTCCTCAAAATATGTGTTGGTAAGCTTTCGCTTCGATCAAGTTTATCTTTACCTAGTGACGAAAGTCATAAAGTTTCAATTACTTTGAGAATTGCTCTGACGTGAAACGGTCTATGAATAACGGCTATATAACGTCCTATGAGAATGTCTCAATGATTGGAATGAGAGTTTAGATTACATAACCATGTATTCCTTAATCCGAATTTTTCGAACTTTGTTGATTGAGAGAAACCGGAGGAATTGACTTTGCCAAGTCCGCGAACCCAGTTTGCGAACTCTGTCTGCGAATTGTTGGAAGTTCTTGTACCGAGAATTTCTGCTGGGATTCCAAATTCGT
Organism: Papaver somniferum; assembly: GCF_003573695.1. Lineage (NCBI taxonomy): Eukaryota > Viridiplantae > Streptophyta > Magnoliopsida > Ranunculales > Papaveraceae > Papaver > Papaver somniferum. Next base: position 46,593,221 of record NC_039366.1, read on the forward strand.
TCGTGAAGTTCATGTCCGCGAACTCAGTCCGCGAACTGGCGGAAGTCTCTTTGCCGAGATTTTCTGCTGAGTTTGGAAAACTCTGTCGGTTATCTTAAGTCTGCGAACTTGTTTGCGAACTTGAGTGGGATATGATCTAAAGATGTGCTCTGAACATAAACTTAAAAGACTAAGGAATGCAGTATGCAAACCGTGGCTATAAGTTCATGAGCCGATTCAAGTGAATCGTATCATCTTTGTTTCAATTGTGTCTTGTGTAGTTACATAAGATCTCATAGCAATTGAAAAACTCTCTAACTATTTCATTTAAGTCAATTGAACTAGTTATGGTAAAGAAGAATATGGTTAATATGGAAGTGATCATATGGCTAGATACCACATGTATGAGTCTTAATTACCTAACTTGATTTGTGATTGAAATTTTTAAATTCAACAGGTTAGAAGCAATTATCAAAGCCATGGATGTTGGTTTTTATTGTCAAAGAAACTTTTTCATACTCTTGTGGTAACCATTCTTGGTATAAATCCTTGTGGAAAAGTTTATTCTTCCTTCTAAGCATATCAAGTCTTCTTTATACAAGTTTGTATGTTAGAAAAGATGATCACAATACTTTATCTTCATGATCACATATTGTGTATTGTTACCATGAGATAGTTCTAAACATTTTAGTAACATGATCTCATGAGAGACTTTCAATGATTGGTTCTTAAATCATATCTCCTTGTAGGATTTCTAAGATCCATTATAAATCCTTCTCTCTGGAGTAAGGTCGCTCTTTTTGTTCTTTCGGGAATGACATCAAATTGGGGAGAGTTCTTTTGAACTTGTGTTTAATGGTAATATCTTGCGGGGTTTGCGGCTGTGGAATTTTAGAGGGGTTATCATGTATCTTTAAATTCCTTGATGAATGCTAATAGCTTCGGCTATATGATTGCATCTAAATTAAGATGATGTGTGTCTTTTCTTTTAGTCATGAAATGTCTCTTGTGGAAATTTCATTATGATCCCGTTCTTGTACCTTTGCCAATTTTATTGACAAAAAGGAGGAGAATTAATATGTAGTTCACACTACAAATACATATGGTTTTCGGATCATTGTGTAAGGGGGAGTGGTTTCCATGATCGAGATGGAGTATTGACTAAGGGGGAGTGATACATATCACCGTAGTATTATTGTCAAAGTTGTGATACAATGAAACTTTGATGTTGTGTAATAATAATATGATGGATCTTCAACAAGTACAGGATGAGCACACTCATAGTTGAAGAACCAAAGAAATCAAGCATGTAGGTTTTTGGTTTTGTCAAGTACAATCCATATGTAAAATGGTTTTGTCACTAAAATTGACAAAGGGGGAGATTGTTAGAGCATTGCTCGGTTGAACCCACTAGCGTTGGTATGTCAAGTTAGTTGTCAATTTTATTTGCCAAAATGTATTCTTGATTTAGCATACTAAAGATAGTTTCGGACTAGTTTAGGTCTAAGAAGTTGAATCGAAGTTATCCTTAAAGGATGAAGATTGAAGATTGAAGGCTACAAGAAGACATCAACAAGTACTTCCTCAACAAAGGTATGTGATTGATTTCATTTGGATTCTTTTTCAATTCTACCTTTCTAATCTATCGAGATAAATGCTCACTCTATGGAACAATTCCTATGACGGTAAATGTACATTTATGTATATATACTTCAGGTTATTTGATTCATGACTTTGATGATAATAACCTTTATCCTTATAAAGCATCTCATGTTATAGTGAATGTGCTTGTGAATCCAATGAGCCAAGGATCACTCAATTCCGAGTTATAACGATAAAGTTATGAGTGATTTAAGTTCATTAGTAGGCAATATTCCATGGGCTTTGGAGTGGTCCGCGAACTTGGCCCCAATACGTGACTAAAAGGGATTTTTGGTCAAGTTGGTGATGTTTCCTTATCTAGGCAAGTTATCTATTGGTCCAAACACTTTTGATTACCATATTAAAGTGTTTGTGATTCCTGGCTAAGTTAAAATGTGATTTATTCACATACATTCGAACCTCGATAAACGAATGTTCGATAAATGAATAACCTCGCCAAATGAATAATTTTCTCCGGTCCCGACTTGGGACAAGGTGATAAATGAATAACCTCGCTTAATGCATTTATGAATAAAAAAAATTGGATCCTTAAAGGCTCTATAGAAATATAAACGAATAATTACTGAATTATATATAAAAAATATATATATAAAAATAAACCGAAATACATAATCAGAAAATTTTACATAAAATATATGTAGGATTGAACTCAAAAAAATTCATCTATGGTTGATTGTCTTTTTCTTCCACCCAAACCAAAATGCACTGTATCCTTAATTTTATGCAAGCTTGCACAATTTCTGGAATATTTTGCTCGTGTTGTAGAAAGTAATTCTTTAAAGTGACCATCGCTTGAAAAACATCTTTAGATAATACATTTGGTACGACGCTACTATCATCTGGTTCAGGATCATTCTCATTATTCATTATTGACTCAATAATTTCTTCGTCTGTTAGAGACTCCATAATTGCATCATTCTCGTTAGGATAGTTCAAAAATGTTCGACGTCCATCACATTTCTATAACGTAAATTAGAAATGACACCAGATAATCCTTGGATTTTTTCTTCTAATTGACCATTTTCTGGTATACTTGTACATTTTCTCCTATACTTTTTAACTTATTAATTAAGAAAATATTGTCTAAATGAATAAAATATTTATTTATCGATAAATAAATAATCCCGCTAAACAAATATTTTTTCTTGGTCCCGAGAGCATTCATTTATCGAGGTCCGACTGTAAATATAATTTTTTATAAATAAGTTATTTATTTAATTATTTTGGCAAGAGTTTTAACTTAGGAAAGAGTCCCATATTTAGGAGAGTCTTGTAAAAGGAAAATAACTTTGCTTAGCTTCCAAGCTATTGTTCATTATAAATACGGAGTTCGCGAGTTTACACGTTTTTCATCCCTTTGGAAAATTGGCGTAAGCTCTGCAGGTTTTTTTCCACGTCTTCTGTTCTTCGTGAACAATAGTGAGATAAAAGTCTTTGTATTAAGGATCACAAAGCCAAGTTGGATTTAATCTTCGTGATTGATCATACAACTTGTAATCTAGGTTTTTCACCTCTTGTCTATTCTAAGGGTTTTCTCTTCTGATAAAAACCATTCAAGAGTTGTTGATCATAAACCCTAAGTTTTGATAGATTTCAGTTTCCGATCGTATAACAACACTTGTTAGTCAAATCGGAGGCTAGAAAGAAAAATTTCTATTGAGGCATCTCGTAAAAATCCTTGAGAAGTTTTAAACATGATATTTCTAGATTTATTCTAGTTGTTCTTGTTGTAGAGTTATTAGGTTTCTCTTCCATTTATTGAAGAGTATAATAATCCCTAACCTACAGGTTTGTTTTGATATTACTTTTACCTAGTAATTGTTTTTATCAAAATAAACACAAGATTTCCAAAACCTTGATTTACATCTAAAGGGAAATCAAACCGGTGTTTTGTGCAAACAAAATATTGAATCGTATCAATCATGGTGGTGTATCTTCTAAAGAGAGCCTCGGGTTCTGCTAGAAGATTTGTGTGAAGAATTTCTAAAGAGAATCGATATTCTGCTAGTAGTTCTACAAGTGCAGAAGAAGGTATTACATCTAGTCCGAATAGGTAGTAGGAATTTGGTGTAACAGCTTATAATCAGTGTGTGTTTATTCTGGACTAGGTCCCGGGGTTTTTCTGCATTTGCGGTTTCCTCGTTAACAAAATCTGGTGTCTGTGTTATTTCTTTTCCGCATTATATTTTATTTATATAATAGAAATATCACAGGTTGTACGTTAAGATCAATCAGTTCTTGTATCCGACCTTAGGGTTGTTGAGTGAATTGATTGACACTTTAACATTGGTCTTTGGTACCGTTCAAGTCAATCCTCTTATATTCAATCGGGCTCGCAAATCCCTATTTGCTGATTGCGGATTGAATCAAGAGATAAAGATATAAAACTCTTTGATATAATTTTTATAGATTGAGTCTAACTGTCTAGTGATTCTCTTGAAAGTATATTGGAGTTTGTCTATTCAGATTGCCAAACGAAATATTTGGTGGTGTTGTTAGACCCCCGCTTTTTCAATTGGTATCGGAGCAGGCAAACACGCTAAGACCTCGTAAGTCTGTGTTTGTAGCAATCTGATTCTATGGACAGAGGCGTTATCTCTATAAACGTACCGCCAGTCTTCAATGGCACGAAATACTTATGGTGGAAAATTGCTATGCGAGCTTTTCTTCAAGAACGTGATTTTCAATCATGGGTATATGTCGTTAATGGCTATGATGCTCCCGTTGTGGCAGTAGGAGATGTAAACTTTCCCAAACCTATTGGTGAATATAGCCCTCTGAGATACTTGCTGCAAAGCAAAATTCCGACGGTTTGAATGCTATTATCCATGCCATTATCCCAGATCTTCAGCACCACGTGACTACATGCAATAAGTCTAAAGATGCTTGGGATATTTTAGAAACCGTATTTGAAGTGAATGTCGCAGAAAAAGTAGCGAGGCTTCAATACTTAGAATCTGACTGCGAAAACCTTCACATGTCTGATGATGAAACCTTTGATGTGTTTGACCAAAGACTTTCTCAAATAGTTAACGCCTCGTTTGCATTAGGAAGAACTATTCCAGAGAAAGATATTGTGTGCAAAATTCTCAGGTCTCTACCATCAAGATACGAGTCTAAGAAACATATCATTGAAGAAGCACACGATCTTTCTACACTCTCCAAAAATACTCTTGTTGGAAATTTAAAGATCTTTGATAATGAGCACGCAAGAAAAGAAGTGATTTCTCTTAAAGCTGCAAACAATTCTGAATCCCCTAAGGATAAATCTGGTTCGTCAGATACTAAGGATGTTAGTCCACGACAATTTAGAAAACTCTTGAGAGACAGGAAAAAGAGTTTTTTAAAGTTACAAAATCTTCCATTGATGATGTACAATGCTATAACTGTCGTGGTTTCGGGCATCTTTCTTCAGTATGTCCTAGCTGGAGTCGTAGACAATCAGCATATGCAGCAGATTCGCCTACTCTTGATGATGGTCCTGAATTTTATAATCCTCATGAGTTCATAGGCGAGGTTGCGTTAGCTTCTGGAAAAATTCTTTGGGATACTGATTCTGATTCTGACGAAGAAGTGTTCCATGCTGATCCAGTTGCTAATAATCTTCTTAAAGAATGTCATTGGAAACTTTTGGAAGCTGATAGCACCATTTTCAGTGAGAAAGTTAAATATGACAGACTTCGTAGTCGGAATAAAGACTTGCAAGACCAACTTGATTCTAGTGGTGCAAGAGATTATCTTAACGAAATACGAAAGCTTAAAGAAGAAATTGCCGAAGGTCGAGATCGGGAAATTATTCTTCAAGCAAAGCTAGATAACTTGGAGAACGTGGAGATGAACGTGTTATTGGATTCGGAACGAGAAGATCTCAAAGTTCAATGTGAATCATCCAATAATGATCTAGTTTTTGCGCTTGAGAAGGTCAAAAGGTTGGAAGAAGAAAACTCGAGCTTAAAAGAGAGTTTGTCTCGAAATAGTAGCTCAGACAAATTAACCTCGATATTGGGAGCACATAGAACTCATCGTGATACACGAGGATTGGGCTATAAAGTAATAGACGCTCCTAGTATTTGCAAAGAGGTAAAATTTGTCAAAGCTAAAAATTCTTCTCAACCAAAACCTTCCACGGTTGACAAAAGGAAAGTAACTCTACAAACTTCCGTTTAAGAAAAGAGGAAGTTTTATCAAGCTCCGAAGCAAGCACATACACATTCAGGTAATACTAAACATAACTATTTCCATTATACTATACATTTGTTTTTATTGTGGAAAACCAGGTCACTTGCAAAGGAATTGCAGATTTCTTAAACGAGATAAAACTAGATATGATTATGTTAAGAAGACAAGATCTGATGTTCCAAACTGGAGAAAAACTGAGTCTTATAATATCAGTTCCTTTAGTATTTCCCCCAAGAAGTTTTATAATTATATTGGGGAGAAAAGGAAATACGTTGCTCCAAAAGTTACTCAGAAATGGGTACCAAAGAAGATTAATAAAATGACGAGTACTAATAAGAAGGATCTTCCAGACAAGAGTTTGACAAGGGATAACATCTTAAAAAGGTATGGACCATTTATTGAAAGTTTCAAGGAAGTTGTTAAATTCCTAGACTCTATGCATGATTTTGTTTCGAATACCTGTCGTGAGCAAGATTTTGCTCACCTCAACACAACCTGATTGTGTTGAAAGTGCATCCTCACCAAAGAGCCCTACTAAATGCGGTGAGGATTGCAAAAGAATTGGGGCGCACGTATTAAGTTGGGAAAATTCTGAATATGTGGAACAATATATTGTTTCGAGCTGAGTTTAACTCGCTTATATATTCCTCGAAATATGTGTTGGTAAGCTTTCGCTTCGATCAATTTTATCTTTACCTAGTGACGAAAGTCATAAAGTTTCAATTGCTTTGAGAATTGCTCTGACGTGAAACGGTCTGTGAATAACGGCTATATAACGTCCTCTGCGAATGTTTCAATGATTGGAATGAGATTTTAGATTACATAACCATGTATTCCTTAATCCGAAGTTTTCGAACTTTGTTGATTGAGAGAAACCGGAGGAATTGGCTTTGCCAAGTCATCGAACCCAGTTTGCGAACTCTGTCCGCGAACTGTCGGAAGTTCTTGTACCGAGAATTTCCGCTGGGATTCCAAATTCGTTCGTGAAGTTCAAGTCCGCGAACCTAGTCCGCGAACTGGAGGAAGTCTCTTTGCCGATATTTTCTGCTGAGTTTGGAAAACTCAGCCGGTTATCTTAAGTCCGCGAACTTGTTTGCGAACTTGAGTGGGTTATGATCTAAAGATGTGCTCTGAACATAAACTTAAAAGACTAAGGAATGCAGTATGCAAACCGTGGCTATAAGTTCATGATCTGATTCAAGTGAATCGTATCATCTTTGTTTCAATTGTGTCTTGTGTAGTTACATAAGATCTCATAGCAATTGAACAACTCTCTAACTAGTTCATTTAAGTCAATTGAACTAGTTATGGTAAAGAAGAATATGGTTAATATGGAAGTGATCATATGGCTAGATACCACATGTATGAGTCTTAATTACCTAACTTTATTTGTGATTAAAATTCTTAAATTCAACAGGTTAGAAGCAATTATCAAAGCCATGGATGTTGGTTTTTATTGTCAAATAAACTTTTTCATACTCTTGTGGTAACAATTCTTGGTGTAAATCCTTGTGGAAAAGTTTATTCTTCCTTCTAAGCATATCAAGTCTTGTTTATACAAGTTTGTATGTTAGAAAAGATGATCACAATACTTGATCTTCATGATCACATATTGTGTATTGTTACCATGAGATAGTTCTAAACATTTTAGTAACGTGATCTCATGAGAGACTTTCAATGATTGGTTCTTAAATCATATCACCTTGTAGGATTTCTAAGATCCATTATAAATCCTTCTCTCTGGAGTAAGGTCGCTCTTGTTGTTCTTTCGGGAATGACATCAAATGGGGAAGAGTTCTTTTGAACTTGTGCTTAATGATAATATCTTGCGGGGTGTGCGGCTGTGGAATTTTAGAGGGGTTATCATGTATCTTTAAACTACTTGATGAATGCTAATAGCTTCGGCTATATGATTGCATCTAAATTAAGATGATGTGTGTCTTTTCTTTTATTCATGAAATGTCTCTTGTGGAAATTTCATTATGATCCCGTTCTTTTACCTTTGCCAATTTTATTGACAAAAAGGGGAAGAATTAATATGTAGTTCACACTACAAATACATATGATTTTCGGATCATTTTGTAAGGGGGAGTGATTTCTATGATCGAGATGGAGTATTGACTAAGGGGGAGTGATACATATCATCGTAGTATTTTTAGTTGCAGGAAATCCTACACCACACCCCTCACAAGATTTCATTAACATTCAACTCATTTGAGATTAACAATCTTAATTTTATTGATGAATCTTTGAACAATCTTACAAGAAAAGATAAAGGAATCAAGAATAACCACTTCTCTAGATTTTCTCTCTCCTATTTACTTACTTCTCATTCAGAAAAGATCTCTCTCCTTTCCTTTACAACTGAGCGACTATTTATAGGGAATTACATAGTGGATGACAGCTAATCTTCCCTTTATTTTCGGATATGGCTTGCGACATTCTCGCAACCTTACAAATGTTAATCTCACAAACTCTCTAATTTTCGCAGGATCATCACATTTTTCTCATGATTTAGCTGACGTCGTTTATTATGTCATTTCTGAAATTGTTCTGCGACACTGTTGTGTTGTGTTATTGATAATTTCGCTGAGGTATTATTGTTGCGAGATTCTGATCCTACATCTTGCCTCTTCTCATATATTCTCTGCGAAGTAGAGAATGATGTGATAAATGCCGCAGTTGTCCATCTCTTCATATTCTGCATTTATCACACGTATCCTTTCTTCCATCTATTTCTTGACACGTCTTCTGTAACCGCTGCTTTTCAACCGCTCACGTCTTTTCGCATTAATGGTGTTTATTTCTTCGAGTAAAAAAATCTTCTTTATATATTCTTCTTTCTTCATTTTCTTTTTACTTTCTCTTCTCTTTTTATCTCTCATCTCTGCAACTCTATTGTTCTTCCGTAAGTTCTGCTACTGTAATTCTTCCCTCTTCAATCTTCTTACTTTTTATCCATTCCCATACTCTATATTCAGATATGCCTCCAAGTGGCCAAAACATGAGAAAACTTAAAAGACCCAAAAATCTTGCTGAGAAAGGTTTCACACTTTCTACCATTCCTGGTGAAAGTGCCAAGTCAATTCTTTCTATCAAACTTTTCTTCAACATTGTGATGATCAATCAATCATAATTTCGCTAGGTCAAATTCTCGCAGGTCTCCCCATTCCTCTTTATGACCCAGATATTCCTCTGTTCTATGAAATTCTCGCTCACTCGGGATTTTCGCGAGCTATCTTCCAATTGAGTGGGGATTGCATCCGTCTGATGCTGAGTTCGCTAACCGTGGTGCTGGTAAAGGATCTCTTTACTCCAAAGAACTTAGGGATCCTAAATTCGCAGACTTGGAGATAATTGCTGAAAAATACACAGTAGCGAGTTTCTTTGAAAATTATGAATTGATCTCCATGAAGAAAGAGAATACTCGCTGGGGTATTCGCTTGAAAAGGAAAGATAATATTGATGAAGCTAAAATACTCATGCAAGACATTGATTGGCATCTGGTAAGAACACAACTCCTCGCCAATCCAAAGATGATAAATGGTGTGTTTTTCCCTTGATGCTGAAAGGACCTTACATTGCTGGGTCAAATGTTCTTCCTGAGAATCTCGCTACTATCAACCTTGGGTATTCTCTTGGCCCGAGAAGGAGAAAGAGGTATGTCTTCCAGTTTCACCCTTTATATTTCTTTATTTGTCTTTATTCTTTTGTTCGCTGATTCTTGCGACATTCTACAGATCCAGAAACTGAAAGATAGCTATCACAGGACTGGGAAGGCTAGTACCTTGTTAGCTCTTCGCTCATACACAGATGAGGTAAGAAATATTCTCTTATGATTTTAAACAGTATACTTTGCCCTATTTCTTATTTCTATCTGTGTGTGAAGATTATTGCTGAAATAGAAGAGCCTGCCAATGTTGCGAAGACTGGTGATAAAGGCAAAGGTGCTCTTCGCAGGGAAAAACCAACTGCTCCTCCTTCAAAGAAGAAAAATCCGTTCTTCCTCTCCTTCAAATATTCCTTCTCATGAAAACTCCGAGAGTGATGAGGATGATGAGAGATAATGACCTTGCTGCAAATGAAGATTCTCCATCTGAATCTTCTATGGCTAAGCTCTCTGGCCTCTTTTCTGATTCTTGCAAGGAATGGGAGATAGTCAATTCGCTAATACCTGCAAAGCTCTCGCTACAATTTGCGATGTTCCTTTATTGGATGGTGATAATTCTCTTCGGAGTTTCTAGATCGTGACTCCCAATTCCTGCATTCTCTTAATAGTCTGGTATGCTTTCGTCTTTACTTCTTATCTTACTTCTTCATTATTGTAACTCAAAATCTCTTTCTATTTTAATACTTTTTACATTTTCTCGCAGGCTGGAAAAGCTTCTTTCGTGTTGCCTCAGATCTGAGAGGAGACGCGAAATTCTTGAAAAGAAAATCTTCAAAGAATGAGGAACTGGAAGCTGAAGTCAAATGTCTTCGCGAGAAGAAAACAACTAGAAATTGATTCTTCTTCGTACAAGAAAAAATCTCTAGTCTTCAGCAAGCTAATAATCAACTCTATGGTATGTTACTTTTCTCCTTTCCCTTCATTCATTCATCCTGTTGTTTTATCTTATTTATTGATCCTTTTTGCAGACATTTATGGTCTTTCTGATGAAGCTACCATTCTTCGTTCATTTCCTAATGCCTTGGATAATGATACCCTTCTTGAGCGTCTTAATAAATCTTTAAATAGTTTCTCAAATGATAAAATTTCATCTCTTTCTCTGAATGAACTGAGATCCAAATTTCGCCTCTTAGAAATTGACCATAGATCTAGTTTAGGCTTAGCCAACCGATTTAAGCGTCTCTTTCTTAATTCTAAAGAGAAAATCAATGAGTAAGAACCAAAATTAGCGGTCTCATAGATGATAAGGATCGCATCTCTGATCAAGGTGCTAAGGCTTTGGCGAAATTCCAAGAGACCCTTCTTGAAGTTCAACTTGAACGAGATGAAGCTAACCGCAAGAATACCGAGCTCTGCGAAAGAGAAACCAAATTCGTTCTCGTCTCTTATAAATAATGAGGATGAATTCGCTTGGGCTGAAAATCTTAGACGATGCCAGAAAAGATTTAGGTGTAAATGTTAGTCTCCAAGTTGAGCATACAGCCTTGATTAGAGATATGATTTCTGACAGAGAAGGTTATTAACTGTTCTTCTTCACTAATCTTTTGTTTCTTATGAATTTTCATCAAGTTATTAATTGATTGCCTTTTGCTCGCAGATTCTGAAAGTAGATATCGCGAAAGAATTGAGGAACTTGAAGCTGAAAAGAGGAACTCGCAAAGAATCTTTCTTCTCGCAACGACAAGTATTCTAGATTAAAGAATCAAATCAAGATCACTGTTGCGAACTTTAAGAACGATGCTCTGCATTTTCGCAATCAAACTATTCAAATGGTTTGTGATGACCATAGTATTCCTCATTCTGATTATCCTTGTCTCTTGGAGGAGATCCCAAAGAACATTCCTAGTCTGACATTTCTGATAGCGAAGCTGATGATGAAGAATCTGATGGTGATGAAGGTTCTGATGGAGATAAAGTTCTGATGCAGACGAAGAAGGGAACAAGTCTGATGAAGATGATGAAGGATCAACTAAGAAGTAGTCTTTGTTTCTTTCTTTGATCTTCTGTAATACTTGTACATTTATTCATTCTTTCTGTATATTTGCGAATTCTTTTGGTTCTCCATATTCCTTAATATATGAGTTTCTTTCATTCTGACCTGCATTCATTAAAACAATTCCTCCTTGCAATACGGTTAATCAACATAATCATTAATTTTTGAATTTTTGCGTAAATCTATCATGTGGAGACAAATAACATTTTCTAATTTCATTTATTCCCATACTTTCCTCTGTTATTTGTATCCGAATGAGAGATTTTGCAGATTTTTCTTATTTTGTGCCTTAACTTCGCAGTTGTTTATGTATAATTTCGCAATCATATGCGAAGTGAATTTTGATTCTTTTCAAAATCTCATCCCTGTGAGGTCTTATTTTTCCTTCCTAGTTAAAGGTCTTATTGTGCCACCTCTTGTCATTGAAAAAAAATCGCAAGACGTCCTTGCACTTTCATGCAAAAACCCATTGATCTTGCCTTAACTTTTTCTTTTGTATTATGGCCTCTTCAGGAATGTTGTGAAAATATGACAGGCCTAAATATTCTTGCGAAAATAAAGCCCCATTACATTTCCGTCTTGCGACGAAATCGCAGGACGTCTTCGCACTTTCATGCGAAAACCCATTGATCTCGTCTTATCTTTTTCTTTAGTATTATTGCCTCTTCAGGATTGTTGCACAAATATGACAAGCCTTAATACCCTTGCGAGTAAAAAGCCTCATGACATTTGCGTCTTAAGACACTTATCAGCTCCCTAATGGAGGGTGCCTCCCTTATCTCCCCCCTGGTTGCCCCTTCAAGGAGGCGTACTTCTACCATACAAGGTTAGCTCCTCCCATCCAGTCTTAACAACAACCAGTTGTTTTCACGGCCTCTTATCCCTTTTACCTATAGGGTTTATGGTTACGAGACTGCACCCTAAGTGGGGTTTTCTTCGGGCCGAGTGCAGTATAAGCCGAGACTTGTCAAGAATGGCAAGGTACGCTCCAGACGCCCCTGGCACTCTTGACTCAACCGTGTACCTCGGCGCCTTGATCAGATTCTGCACTCCTTGGGATAGTCCTTATTACCTTAGTCGCCCAACCTAAGTCATATGCTTAAGCTGAGAATCCAAGGTGCCTCTCCCGGATGGGATTTATTGACCACAAATCTCCATGACTCAGGTTCCGGTGGCGGTGTAGCCTTTCCCTGAGCCATGCAACAGGTACCCCCTTATATGACATACTTTAAGTCTTACATTTTCCTCTTGCGAAATTGCATTCGCGAACTAGGGTGTACGCCATAAAGGTTCGCCCCTTTCTCTTTTGTCATTGTTCTCTGATTGTCTTTTATAGAATTCATTATCTCTGCGAGATTCTCGTACATCATCATATCGTATTTGCATTTCGCAATCTCATTTTTTCATTCAATAAAATGTATTTTTGAGAATTTTATTTGTTTCGAGAATGTCGCAACAAATCAATCATTCATACATTACCTTTGCCATTCTCTGCTTCTTTGTTATTTTCTGCGACTGTTTCCTTGGTAGTGGTATGTTCACCATTTTTTATTCTGAGCTAGCATTAGTTTCGCAATATCTCTTCTTCTTTTCGTTCGATTGCATCCACCATCAATCTCTCACTTCTTTGTGTCTTTTTGATTTTGTGTCGCCAATTTTCCTTCTTGTTTGCTCTTCCTTCGGAGGATTCCACCTCAGTTTTGTAACACCTCTTTCCTTCAACCCAATCTCCTTTTATGATTCCTACACCGCTGGGGTGAGGTAATTTGATGCACTGATGGAAAATTGAAGCTACACCTAGAATATCATGTAGCCAAGGTCGACCAATTAATGCATTGTAGGGTGATTCTACGTCAACGACACAGAACAGGATTTCAGAAGATATTCCCTTCAATGGAATTCGCATAGTAACCTCCCCTTTAGGCTTGTTGGCAGTACCATTAAAACCATATATCTTATATGTTGATGGTATAAGATCATCATCTCTTCCTCCCATAGTTTTATAAGTATGATAAAATAAGATGTTCACAGAGCTTCCAGTATCGATTAGAATCCTATTAATTGCCCATGAACCTTCAGCTTCATCATCCTCATCTTCTTTCGATTCTGAATTAATTTCTAATTTTACTACCAATGGATTATCATGTACCTCTTCACCTTCGGGGATTTCTTCTGCGGTAAAAGAAATAATCTGTTTCTGCCATTCCTCTAGTGGCGATATTTTCGCAATATTCATAATTTCTCTTCCATCATTATCTCTTGTGAACACTATACTCAAAACATTGTCATGAAAATCTTCAATTGTCTTGTATGAATGTACGACAGAGTGACAGAATAGATTCTTTGCTTTTGCTCCAACTTCTATGAAGAATGTTTCCTTCTTTTTCATCATGTTTGCTTTGTGATGCTCTGGTGGTGGTGGCAACGGTTGAAATTGTAGGTGCCCTACCAAAAAGTGGTTTAGTTTTCCTTGATCTATCATTCTCAGAATAATTCTTTTTACATTTCTGCAATCATTTGTAGTATGTCCATGAAAATGATGATAAGAATAGAACTCATGACTTTTGTGGTTTGGAGGTGGTTCCGTTCCCATGTTCCATGGTGTTGGTATATTCTCCATCAAAATTATAGCTTCCCATATTTTCTCCACACTTGCATTTAGAGGTGGCATCTTGATTTCTTCCCATACTACCTTGTGACCTCCTTGTCCTCTATTATAGTTTTGTCTTTGACCTCCATAAGTTTCTTGCGGCTGATCGAGTCTTTGGATCTTGTTATTTCCACCACGATTGTAGAAATTTATTTCTCTTTCATACTCCTATTGATCTCGACTTCCCATAGCCACCAGTTTCTGTTGATTGTTGCCCGTCACCTTCTCTTGTTGTACTTGCGAAGTGCTCGCCACGGTGTTTATTAGTTTGGGTAATAAGCTTGCATTCGCTGTTTGTGAACTGGTGTTCGCAACTGGGTATGATTCCATTTCATTTTGCCTTTCCTCTAGAGAAATATATTCTTCTTGAAGTTCTCGCAATTCAGTCATTGTGATCGTATTCTTGACTCTGAAAATTTGGATATACAATAGGTTGTTTGCAAACATAGCATTGATAAATGATAAGATAAGATATCTCTCATCCACACGGCCAGCCATTTCGCTACACATAGTCCTCCACCTTTTAGTTAGGTGCTTCAAACTTTCGTCAATCCTTTGTTTTAATCCAAACACGTCTTCAATACCAGGTCGCGAAGAATTGTTACTTATATATGCCCCCAGGAATGTAGTCTGCAAATGATTGAAGGATGTTATTATATTCTTTGGTAGACCTTCGAACCATTTTAACGCCTCCCCTGTTAAGCTGGATGCAAAATACTTGCATAATACGACATCCTGATTTTCCCACTGCAACATGCACCTCACGTAGGCTTTAATGTGTTGAATTGCACAAGTTGTTCCATCAAAAATGGTGGTTAATGCGGGCAAATTGCATTTCGGAGGTATTCCTCCTAGTTGTACTTCCCTTGTAAATGGAGTTTTCGCAGCTTCTTCTATAACTTCATCTAATTGTCTTCTGCCTACTTCTCCTCTATTATTTAGCATTTCTCTCATTTCTTCTAATTCTTTTAAGATTTGTTTATTTACTCCTGAATTTTGATCCATTGGTCTTTTTAATTTCTCCTCCCTTCTTTTGCGTTCATGTCTTTCTTCTCTCGCGAAATTTTGTATTTCTTCTTCATCATCCTCATCTCATCTTCTTCTGCGATTCTCTTCCTCATCTCTATCTTGAATTCGCATATGATGATGTCTCTCATTTTCCCCTCCATGATTTTTTTCATTTCTCATCAATTCCATTCGCTGTCTTTCAGCCATCCTCTGTACTCTATCATACTCTTCATTGATATTACCGTTATTCCGATTTTGTGCTCGTCCTCTTTCTCAATTGTCGTGATTGTTCTGGCGAATTGTTTCCTGAAGCTCTTGTTCTTCCATTTCCGCTCTCAATCTTTCATGTTCGCAAATTAAACGTGCTTGTTCAGCATAATGTCTTTCAATTTCTTCTTCAATCGTTTGTTGATTTCTTTGAGCTTCTCTCTCATGTAAAATTCTCCTTCCTTCCTCTCGATTCCCTTCGCCATCTTGATTATTTCGTCCCTTACGTTGTCCATTCTCTTGATTTCTATCATTCTGCCTATCATCAAAAGTTTCATTTTGTGGAACGTAACGACCATCAGTCATTTCTCTATTTTCGCGATGTTCTTCATTAGGATTTGATATTTCTTCTTGAATATTATTTCCAACATTAATTGTGGGTGAATTTCGCCTCATCTCTCTTCTAGTCGATCTTGAATATGATTTTGTAGTACTTCTCGATCTTCTACTCTGTAGTCTCATATTTTCCATCCTCAATTCATGATTTTGCCTTGTTAGATTTGCACGTTCTTTTGCCTCAGCTCTTCTTTCTTCATGTATTATTCGTCTCAACGTTTCTAAAGCTCCAATTTCCTCAACTCCATGAATTATTCCTTCATCTGCTTCTTGATTTCTCTCTACCTGTCTATGATTTCTAGTTTGCTGCTCTTCTTCTGCTGAATTTGATTGCCAAGTGTGTATACTCACCCTATCATAATCTGTATTCCTTCCTTGTACTAGTGTTTGTTGAACTGGTGGTTGAATTTGATTTTCTTCATTATTCCTCATTCTAGTAGATTCTCTCATTTCACTTCTTTCCCTTCCAGCAATTTTCTTGCTTCTTCTAACAGTAGTTGGTTGTTCTGATGTATTTCTTCTTCTAGCCATTTCTTCAATGTTAACAAATTGCAAGAGATTATGTAAAATTCTTAACCAATTACTCCAAATCTTCACAAATCTCAATATTAATCTTCAATTTTTTCTAGAATAATCTTCAATTTCTCCATGTTTCTAGCGTCATTATGTAGTTGCAGGAAATCCTACACTACACCCCTCACAAGATTTCATTAACATTCAACTCATTTTAGATTAACAATCTTAATTTTATTGATGAATCTTTGAACAATCTTACAAGAAAAGATAAAGGAATCAAGAATAACCACTTCTCTAGATTTTATCTCTCCTATTTACTTACTTCTCATTCAGAAAAGATCTCTCTCCTTTCCTTTACAACTTAGCGTCTATTTATAGGGAATTACATAGTGGATGACAGCTAATCTGTCCTTTATTTTCGGATATGGCTTGTGACATTCTCGCAACCTTACAAATATTAATCTCGCAAACTCTCTAATTTTCGCAGGATCATCATATTTTTCTCATGATTTAGCTGACGTCGTTTATTATGTCATTTCTGAAACTGTTCTGCGACACTGTTGTGTTGTGTTGTTGATAATTTTGCTGAGGCATTATTGCTGCGAGATTCTGATCCTACAATATTATTGTCAAAGTTGTGATACAATGAAACTTTGATGCTGTGTAATAATACTATGATGGATCTTCAACAAGTACAGGATGAGCACACTCATAGTTGAAGAACCAAAGAAATCAAGCATGTAGGTTTTTGGTTTTGTCAAGTACAATCCATATGTAAAATGGTTTTGTCACTAAAATTGACAAAGGGGGAGATTGTTAGAGCATTGCTCGGTTGAACCCACTAGCGTTGGTATGTCAAGTTAGTTGTCAATTTTATTTGCCAAAATGCATTCTTGATTTAGCATACTAAAGATAGTTTCGGACTAGTTTAGGTCTAAGAAGTTGAATCGAAGCTATCCTTAAAGGATGAAGATTGAAGATTGAAGGCTACAAGAAGACATCAACAAGTACTTCATCAACAAAGGTATGTGATTGATTTCATTTGGATTCTTGTTCAATTCTACCTTTCTAATCTATCGAGATAAATGCTCACTCTATGGAACAATTCCTATGACGGTAAATGTACATTTATGTATATATACTTCAGGTTATTTGATTCATGACTTTGGTGATAATAACCTTTATCCCTATAAAGCATCTCATGTTATAATGAATGAGCTTGTGAATCCAATGAGCCAAGGATCACTCAATTCCGAGTTATAACGATAAAGTTATGAGTGATTTAAGTTCATTAGTAGGCAACATTCCATGGGCTTTGGAGTGGTCCGCGAACTTGGCCCCAATACGTGACTAAAAGGGATTTTTGGTCAAGTTGGTGATGTTTCCTTATCTAGGCAAGTTAGCTATTGGTCCAAACACTTTTGATTACCATATTAAAGTGTTTGTGATTCCTGCCTAAGTTAAAATGTGATTTATTCACATAATTTTTGCTTAGCTTCCAAGCTATTGTTCATTACAAATAAGGAGTTCGCGAGTTTACACGTTTTTCATCCCTTTGGAAAATTGGTGTAAGCTCTGCAGGTTGTTTTCCACGTATTCTGTTCTTCGTGAACAAGAGTGAGATAAAAGTCTTTGTATTAAGGATCACAAAGCCAAGTTGGATTTAATCTTCGTGATTGATCATACAACTTGTAATCTAGGTTTTTCACCTCTTGTCTATTCTAAGGGTTTTCTCTTCTGATATAAAACCATTCAAGAGTTGTTGATCATAAACCCTAAGTTTTGATAGATTTCAGTTTCCGATCGTATACCAACACTTGTTAGTCGAAATCGGAGGCTAGAAAGAAAAATTTCTATTGAGGCATCTCGTAAAAATCCTTGAGAAGTTTTAAACATGATATCTCTAGATTTATTCTAGTTGTTCTTGTTGTAGAGTTATTAGGTTTCTCTTCCATTTATTGAAGAGTATAATAATCCCTAATCTACAGGTTTGTTTTGATATTACTTTTACCTAGTAATTGTTTTTATCAAAATAAACACAAGATTTCCAAAACCTTGATTTACATCTAAAGGGAAATCAAACCGGTGTTTTGTGCAAACAAAATATCGAATCGTATCAATCGTGGTGGTGTATCTTCTAAAGAGAGCCTCGGGTTCTGCTAGAAGATTTGTGTGAAGAATTTCTAAAGAGAATTGGTATTCTGCTAGGAGTTCTACAAGTGCTGAAGAAGGTATTACATCTAGTCTGAATAGGTAGTAGGAATTTGGTGTAACAGCTTATAATCAGTGTGTGTTTATTCTGGACTAGGTCCCGGGGTTTTTCTGCATTTGCGGTTTCCTCGTTAACAAAATCTGGTGTCTGTGTTATTTCTTTTCCGCATTATATTTTATTTATATAATAGAAATATCACAGGTTGTACGTTAAGATCAACCAGTTCTTGTATCCGACCTTAGGGTTGTTGAGTGAATTGATTGACACTTGAACATTGGTCTTTGGTACCGTTCAAGTCAATCCTCTTATATTCAATCGGGCTCGCAAATCCCTATTTGATGATTGCGGATTGAATCAAGAGATAGAGATATAAAACTCTTTGATATACTTTTTATAGATTGAGTCTAACTGTCTAGTGATTCTCTTGAAAGTATATTGGAGTTTGTCTATTCAGATTGCCAAACGAAATATTTGGTGGTGTTGTTAGACCCCCGCTTTTTCAATTGGTATTAAAGCAGGCAAACATGCTAAGACCTCGTAAGTCTGTGTTTGTAGCAATATGATTCTATGGACAGAGGCGTTATCTCTATAAACGTACCGCCAGTCTTCAATGGCACGAAATACTTATAGTGGAAAATTGCTATGCGAGCTTTTCTTCAAGCACGTGATTTTCAATCATGGGTATATGTCGTTAATGGATATGATGCTCCCGTTGTGGCAGTAGGAGATGTAAACGTTCCCAAACCTATTGGTGAATATAGCCCTGCTGAGATACTTGTTGCAAAGCAAAATTCCGACGGTTTGAATGTTATTATCCATCCCATTATCCCAGATCTTCAGCACCACGTGACTACGTGCAATAAGTCTAAAGATGCTTGGGATATCTTTTAAACCGTATTTGAAGGGAATGCCGCAGAAAAATAAGCGAGGCTTTAATACCTAGCATCTGACTGGGAAAACCTTCACATGTCTGATGATGAAACCTTTGATGTGTTTGACCAAAGACTTTCTCAAATAGTTAACGCCTCGTTTGCATTAGGAAGAACTATTCCAGTGAAAGATATTGTGTGCAAAATTCTAGGTTCTCTACCATCAAGATACGAGTCTAAGAAACATGTCATTGAAGAAGCAAACGATCTTTCTACACTCTCCAAAAATACTCTTGTTGGAAAGTTAAAGATCTTTTATTATGAGCACGCAAGAAAAGAGGTGATTTCTCTTAAAGCTGCAAACAATTCTGAATCCCCTAAGGATAAATCTGGTTCGCCAGATACTAAGGATGTTACTCTGATGCGTCGGAAACCCGACTTTGTTTTACCGCAAGTGCACGGTGTCAAAAATAGCACACAATAGCAGCATGGTTCGTTCCCTCAAGGAGTGTGAAAACTACTACTAATCAATATCAAAAACTAACCAACCAATTCAATATTCAGAGATTGTTGTACCAAGAAAATAAGCTAACAAGTCGAACATAGCAAATTTATAAAGATTGTAAATCAGGGATGTGGAAATGTTAGGGCTTCGGAATCCGTTGCAAACTAGTTTTACTTATATTCTATCACAAGGTCTCGAGTTTACTCGTGCATAGTGGCAAACCTAGCTACTAACACACAAAAGATATTTCGTTAAGGACTTGTAGACAAAAGTTATCATAAAAGATTGTTTGTTCTCAACGTAAAGTAGAAATCCCTAGTACTAAGTATACATGGCACACATAGTCTTCGGATATTCATAAAACAATGGATAACATAGTTCAGTGAGTATTTCTATCAACCTAACAATAGACTATACATGGCATAAAATATGAGAAAATGAATAGAAGATAAATCATTGTAGAGAAACTCAAACAAATAACATTAAGCTCAAAGTTGGTCGAAACCCTTGTTTTAGAACATGAGTAAATAAAACCTACAAGTTCATCCTTCACCCTAACAATATATTTAGCTAGACATGGTTTTGCTTAAATCCATAAAAAATGATATAGAGAATAAACTCAACATATAGAAAATCAATCAAATGAAATGGAGCTAAACCTAATTGCTTCCCTGATTACGGCGTATCCCTCTTTGCATTTTAGTCTGATATATTTATATATATGCTGCGAAAAAATCTAATCTGGACCAGAGAAACAGGTACCAAGGCCCAATGTGACATCAACTTCAGTCTCCAAATCCAGGCTAGTACTGAGTCCGGTAACAGCTACAACTCCACCTCTTTCCTTGCACTTCTCTGAATCTCTAGCCACCAGCACCAGTTTCATTCTAACCCAGTAGAGCCCCCCCAGTCTTCATTATCTCGGCCATAGCTGGTTGCACCTCCAACATTACGGCTCAATTCTCTTGTATAGCTCATTAAGTTAACACCAACAACAACCAACTTCTCCCTTTGCCCTGTCAATTATCCATCTCATTGCACCCAGATTCTCACTGAAATCCAAGGCATCAACACCTTTCTTCTTCACTGCTGTCTAATCTCTCAGTCAATCAGCTTCATACTGAGCTCCATTCAGCCAATAGCCAACGAAATTCCAAGCTCCAAATCTGTTGACACTGTTGATATCTCCGTTCCGCTGCTACCTCGTAAACTCTCCCATCTACCAGCACCTTCTTTAACTGAATCACTTCCCAACTCCGGCCACAACAACAACCCACTTCCATCTGTTGTTGTCGTTGTACAGCATAATTTAAGAATGCTTTGAGTGTCATCTTCAAATTCAGTTCATACGAAATCACGAACCCCCCCAAATCTGTACCTTGTATTCACTGTTCTTCGACTCCAACAAATTCAACTACGACCAATGACTGAACCCAGATCAAAACCAAGAACAATGCCAATTTAATTTAACTTCAAAATTCCCAAATTTGCTCCTGTATCAAACCTTAATATGAAATCAACTTCAGCTAACAGAAGGACTATCTCGAGCTCATCCTGTCATCCATTCACCACTAGCAAATCGAGAACCCCATACATCAGAGACACCTTGAGCATCACCAGTTCACAATCGAACTCATTCTGCAGGCGCAAAATCAACTAAATTAAATCACCACCCATGCCTTTGCACTCCGAAAATCCCCAAATTTCTGTAGCTACAACTACCACCGCCTGCAACACATATCCTATTTCTGTATTCTTGCCTCAAATCCCCTTCTTTGAAACTCCACAGGCTGATGCTTCTGATTTCGGAAACATAAATTTGATTTCCATCTTTCTAATCAGCAGTTCCATGTCTCCTTCAACCACCTGAAATCTTCAAGAGTTGTGTCAATTTCCGTCACCAACAAACCCTAATTTCCTGTTGTCATCGCTGGTCTTCAATTTCAAACATTTCTCTGTAAGAACTGACCTTGCATCTTGAAATGGGGGAAGAAACTATCTGCTTGAACATTCCACAAAAATGAACGAAAAAATGGATCTGGTTTTGATAGAGAAGGGAAATACAGTCCCTTTACATTCTACTCACAAAGTGTGGCTGTAATGAAGCCACGTTTGACCATCTCTACTCCCTTGTGTAACCCATATTCTCGTCTTTACAAAGATAAATCTTTGTGAAATTATATGACTACTCCGAGGCCTAGAGATGGTAAGATGGTGCGGCCCATGAGTTGCTTGCTTGCCTAAGCTCCGACTCCTTTTGCATGGCAAGTTGCAAACGTCAATTTGGTTTCTAAGCCATTTATCTTCCGGGTGAAAAGAATGTCTTGTAATTCATGCAAAAGGCTTAAAACAATATTATTAGCAAGCTAACGAGACCTAGCTAGTGTAAATGCGGGTATAAAAGTGTCGCACTTTCGTGCTTATCAAATTCCCCCACACTTACATTTTGCTAGTCCCGAGCAAAACAAGAAAATATTATATCCGCCACACAGCTGGATATGGAGAGACGTCTGTTAAACAGCGAGACGAACCACTAAACAGTGGTTTAGATAAGTCCGCTAAACAGCTAGATGAACCACTAAACAGTGGTATAGACATGTCTGCTAAATAGCGAGACAGGTGATCAGGATGACCCGCTCAACAGCTGGTCATGTCGTGCAAAAGAAAAATTTTAATACCCGCTCAACAGCTGGTCATGTCATGCATTTTTTTTTCTTTTTTCTAAAGAAAGTAAATACCTACAAAAATTATGCAACCCCCCCCCCACACACACACACACACACACACTCGAACTTTACATTGTCCTCAATGTAAATTGAGTCATTCAAAGTAAAATCCAAGGTGGAAAATTCCTGACATGCAATAGGCAAATAAAAATACAAGATAGAGTAAAGGGAACAAATCTGATGGTTTGACTCCCATGAAGCAAAAGATATTTGTTTTCCTGCTTGCGCGCAGCAAGTAATCTCAAACAAACCGAAGATGTTACACAACAACAACCTTCCAAGCATATATATAAAGTCTGAAAAGTTGGGGATCAACCCAACAAATCAAAACAGCTGAAAATATGAACCTGCGGCAAAAATGATTAGTACCCAGAGAGCTAAGCAAACTGAATTCAATCCTACTCGGAACATAATCCGGACCTGCCCAGTCATGTGTGGTAATACGAAGTAAATTAGACTCACGGATAATAAGTATACATTGTTCAGAAAATTCAACATATGTCGTATACCCTAAATCCAGTTCTAAATCTATCGAACTGATATTGCTGGACACATTATGTTCACTAGGAAAAAGAGGCATCAACATGAGGACATTAGAGTTGATGGAAGGAGCTAAACAAACATATTTCAATTCCAACTTGTTTATGTGAATGGCCTGACCAGTATCCATATGCTCAACACTCATATAAGTACTCTGAAAACTAGTAGATAGATCATTGAAAGAGAGAGTCAACGCAACAATTTCATGAAAAAGATGATTGTAAGAATCAGCATAATAAGATAAGCAAATATCTGATAATTCAGATTTAGTGCACTCCTTACAATCTGTAAACTTTTCAGATATGTTTTTGAGATTTTCGAGATTCTCATTGTAACAGTAAGTAGAATCCTTCACACTATCAATCATGCACACATGTTCACAAGTTTCAGAAACTGAAGATGAATTCGAAAGGTGAAACACATTTATCTCCATTTTCATATTCCCAAAAGTAAGCTCCATGATTCCATTCCGACAATTGATAACCACATTTGAGGTATCCAAGAAAGGCCTACTTAAGATGACAGGAATATGCCCACTAGGATTAGAGACAGACTGAGTATCCAAAACAATAAAGTCAACGGGATAAATAAAACTTTCAACTTGTATAAGTACATCCTCTACCACTCCTCTAGGAATTTTTGTGGACCTATCAGCCAATTGCAGGGTAACATTAGTGGGTTTCATATTACCAAGTTCTAATTGCACATACACAGAATATGGCAAGAGATTCACACTGGCCCCTAAATCTAACAATGCATGTTCAATTCTACGTTTTCCTACAGTGCAAGCAATCGTAGGACAACCTGGATCTTTGAATTTTGGTGGAGTTTTCTGTGTAATAATCGAGCTTACCTGTTCAGTAAGGAAAGCTTTCTTATGTACATTCAATTTTCGTTTCACAGTGCACATATCTCTTAGAAACTTGGCATAAGAAAGAATTTGTTTAATGGCATCTAAGAGAGGAATGTTAACTTTAACCTGTTTAAACACTTCTAAGATGTCATTGGAGCTAACTCCTTTCTTACGGGGTAGTAATGCTTGAGGAAAAGGAGCGCGGGGAACATAAGGAATCTTAGATTTACCTTTATCGGTTTCATTCGTTTCCTTTGGTGTTGAAGGAGTTACCTGTGTAATGGTAGGCGGGTTCCTAACTTGCTCGTTCTCCTCAGGATCACTAACATGGTTATCAATGATCCGTCCACTTCTTAGAGTAGAGTAGGCCTGGACATGATGAGCCGGATTAGCACCAGATGTGCTTACCTCAAACGGACCCTTGTAGTTAGGCTGGATTTGACTTGAGATCTGATCCTTCTCTCGCTCATTCAGTTGGCTAGCAAGATGGTCTAGTTGATGCTCTAAGTTCGCCATAGATCTTTGAGTAGCCTGCATAAACAAGCTCATGATTTCTTCCAAACTAGGAATACTTTGGTTAGAAAAATCACCAAGAATAGAAGATGGATGTGTAATAAACTCAACAAGCTTAATTTTAGCCTTTCTTTCTAACGACTCAAGTCTCCGTGTCAAGCCAACGAACTTGGCCTCGAAGTCATTGTCAACTCTGTGAACCCCATTGCTACTAGTTACTGATCTTATGGTTTCTCTAGCCTCCCACTCTTGGTTTTTTTCAGCTACTTCATGCAAAAATTTATAACCTTCTTCAGCACTTTTATCGGGAAAATTACCACCACAAAGTGATTCTACCATAGTCAATGTTTTGTAATCTATTCCCTCGTAAAGGATCAACGTGAGCCTAGGATTATCAAACCCATGGTGTGGACATTGTAACAATAGATCATGGAACCTCTCTAAATAATCATAAAGAGATTCTCCTTCTTGTTGCGAAAAACTATATAGTTTTTGACGAATGGCAGTAGTTTTATGCCTAGGAAAGAATTTATGCAAGAATATATTAATCATGCCATTCCAAGTACTAATTGATGAAGGAGCTAACACATTTAGCCAAGATTTTGCCTTATCCTTTAAGGAAAAAGGGAACAACCTAAGTTTAAGATACTCATCAGCTAAGTCCTTGAATTTCATTGTTCCACGGAATTCTTCAAAATCTCTAATGTGGTAGTAAGGATTTTCATTCTCCTCACTATAGAATTTAGGAAGTGCTCGAATGGTGCTTGCTCTAATCTCATAGGTTGCTGTGGTGGTAGGCAAAACAATACAAGAAAGATGAGAGACTCTAGTTGGGTACATATAGTCTCTCAAACTTTTAATTGGAGGGTTCGTACCCTCACCATCTGTTCCCTTCATGTATAAAGAGTTAACTCTAACAAGATGATTTAAACAATTCTCTACCCAACCACTAGGTAGATCTTGCAAAAGCTAACAAAATGCAGAATTCAGTTCAAGCTCACCTTGCAAAAGCTCATCTAAAAGAAAAAACAATAAAAATAAACTATGTACAGAAATTAAAAACTAACTACGACTAGAAAATCAATGATAACAATCATAGAGTACTAACAGCCACTCCCCGGAAGCGGCGCCAAAAACTTGATGCGTCGGAAACCCGACTTTGTTTTACCGCAAGTGCACGGTGTCAAAAATAGCACACAATAGCAAGCACGGTTCGTTCCCTCAAGGAGTGTGAAAACTACTACTAATCAATATCAAAAACTAACCAACCAATTCAATATTCAGAGATTGTTGTACCAAGAAAATAAGCTAACAAGTCGAACATAGCAAATTTATAAAGATTGTAAATCAGGGATGTGGAAATGTTAGGGCTTCGGAATGCGTTGCAAACTAGTTTTACTTATATTCTATCACAAGGTCTCGAGTTTACTCGTGCATAGTTGCAAACCTAGCTACTAACACACGGAAGATATTTCGTTAAGGACTTGTAGACAAAAGTTATCATAAAAGATTGTTTGTTCTCAACCTAAAGTAGAAATCCCTAGTACTAAGTATACATGGCATACATAGTCTTCGGATATTCATAAAACAATGGATAACATGGTTCAGTGAGTATTTCTATCAACCTAACAATAGACTATACATGGCATAGAATATGAGAAATTGAATAGAAGATAAATCATTGTAGAGAAACTCAAACAAATAACATTAAGCTCAAAGTTGGTCGAAACCCTTGTTTTAGAACATGAGTAAATAAAACCTACAAGTTCATCCTTCACCCTAACAATAGATTTAGCTAGACATGGTTTTGCTCAAATCCATAAAAAATGATATAGAGAATAAACTCAACATATAGAAAAACAATCAAATGAAATGGAGCTAAACCTAATTGCTTCCATGATTACGGCGTATCCCTCTTTGCATTTAGTCTGATATATTTATATATATGCTGCGAAGAAATCTAATCTGGACCAGAGAAACAGGTACCAAGGCCCAATGTGACACCAACTTCAGTCTCCAAATCCAGGCCAGTACTGAGTCCGGTAACAGCTAAAACTCCACCTCTTTCCTTGCACTTCTCTGATTCTCTAGCCGCCATCACCAGTTCCATTCTAACCCAGTTGACCCCCTGCCTTCATTATCTCGGCCATAGCTGGTTGCACCTCCGATATTACGGCTCAATTATCTTGTATAGCTCATTAAGTTAACACCAACGTCAACCAACTTCTCCCTTTGCACTGTCAATTATCCATCTCATTGCACCCAGATTCTCACTGAAATCCAAGGCATCAACACCTTTCTTCTTCACTGCTGTCTAATCTCTCAGTAAATCAGCTTCAAACCGAGCTCCATTCAGCCAATAGCCAACGAAATGCCAAGCTCCAAATCTGTTGACGTTGTTGATATCTCCGTTCCGCTGCTACCTCGGAAACTCTCCCATCTACCAGCACCTTCTTTAACTGAATCACTTCCCAACTCCGGCCACAACAACAACCCACTTCCATCTGTTGTTGTCGTTGTACAACACAATTTAAGAATACTTTGAGTGTCATCTTCAAATTCAGTTCATACGAAATCACGAACCCCCCCAAATTTGTACCTTGTGTTCACTGTTCCTCGACTCCAACAAATTCAACTACGACCAATGACTGAACCCAGATCAAAACCAAGAACAATGCCAATTTAATTTAACTTCAAAATTCTCAAATCTGCTCCTGTATCAAACCTTAATATGAAATCAACTTCAGCTAACAGAAGGACTATCTCGAGCTCATCCCGTCATCCATTCACCACTAGAAAATCGAGAACCCCATACATCAGAGACACCTTGAGCAGCACCAGTTCACAATCGAACTCATTCTGCAGGCGCTAAATCAAGTCAATTGAATAACCACCCATGTATTTTCACTCTGAAAATCCCCAAATTTTTGTAGCTACAACTACCACCGCCTGCAACACAGATCTCATTCCTGTATTCTTGCCTCAAATCCCCTTCTTTGAAACTCCACAGGCTGATGCTTATGATTTCGGAAACATAAATTTAATTTCCATATTTCTAATCAGCAGTTCCATGTCTCCTTCAACCACCTGAAATCTTCAAGAGCTGTATAAATTTCCGTCACCAACAAACCCTAATTTCCTGTTGTCGTCGTTGGTCTTCAATTTCAAACATTTCTCTGTAAGAACTGACCTCGCATCTTGAATTGGGGAAAGAAACTATCTGCTTGAATATTCCACAAAAATGAACGAAAAAATGGATCTGGTTTTGATAGAGAAGGGAAATACAGTCCCTTTACATTCTACTCACAAAATGTGGTTGTAATGAAGCCACGTTTGACCATCTCTACTCCCTTGTGTAACCCACATGCTCGGCTTTACAAAGATAAATCTTTGTGAAATTATATGACTACTCCCAGGCCTTGAGATGGTAAGATGGTGCAACCCATGAGTTGCTGGCTTGCCTAAGCTCCGACTCCTTTGGCATAGCAAGTTGCAAACGTCAATTTGGTTTCTAAGCCATTTATCTTCCGGGTGAAAAGAATGCCTTGTAATTCCTGCAAAAGGCTTAAAACAATATTATTAGCAAGCTAACGAGACCTAGCTAGTGTAAATGCTGGTATAAAATTGTCGTACTTTCGTTCTTATAATACTCCACGACAATTTAGAAAACTCTTGAGAGACAGGAAAAAGAGTTTTTCTAAAGTTACAAAATCTTCCATTGATGATGTACAATGCTATAACTGTCGTGGTTTCGGGCATCTTTCTTCAGTATGTCCTAGCTGGAGTCGTAGACAATCATTATATGTAGCAGATTTGCCTACTCTTGATGATGGTCCTGAATTTTATAATCCTCAAGAGATCACAGGCGAGGTTGCATTAGCTTCTGGAAAAATTCTTTCGGATACTGATTCTGACGAAGAAGTGTTCCATGCTGATCCAGTTGCTAATAATCTTCTTAAAGAATGTCATCAGAAACTTTCGGAAGCTGATAACACCATTTTCAGTGAGAAAGTTAAATATGACAGACTTCGTAGTCGGAATAAGGACTTGCAAGACCAACTTGATTCTAGTGGTGCAAGAGATTATCTCAACGAAATACGAAAGCTTAAAGAAGAAATTGTCGAAGGTCGAGATCGGGAAATTATTCTTCAAGCAAAGCTAGATAACTTGGAGAACGTGGAGATGAACGTGTTATTGGATTCGGAACGAGAAGATCTCAAAGTTCAATATGAATCATCCATGAATGATCTAGTTTTTGCGCTTGAGAAGGTCAAAAGGTTGGAAGAAGAAAACTCGAGTTTAAAAGAGAGTTTGTCTAGAAATAGTAGCTCAGACAAATTAACCTCGATATTGGGAGCATGTAGAATTCATCGTAATACACGAGGATTGGGCTATAAAGGAATAAACGCTCCTAGTATTTGCAAAGAGGTAAAATTTGTCAAAGATAAAAATTCTTCTCAACCAAAACCTTCCACGGTTGACAAAAGGAAAGTATCTCTACAAACTGCCGTTGAAGAAAAGAGGAAATTCTGTCAAGATCCAAAGCAAGCATATACACATTCAGGTAATACTAAACATAACTATTTCCATTATACTAAACATTGTTTTTATTGTGGAAAACCAGGTCACTTGCAAAGGAATTGCAGATTTCTTAAACGAGACAAAACTAGATATGATTCTGTTAAGAAAACAAGATCTGATGTTCCAAACTGGAGAAAAACTGAGTCTCATAATATCAGTTCCTTCAGTATTTCCCCCAAGAAGTTTTATAATTATATTGGGGAGAAAAGGAAATACGTTCAATCTAGACTAGGTCCCGGGGTTTTACTGCATTTGCGGTTTCCTCGTTAACAAAACTTCTGGTGTCTGTGTTATTTCTTTTTCGTATTATATTTTGTTATATAATTGAAATATCACAGGTTGTGCGTTTGAATCGATCAATTGGGAAACCCAACCTTTAGTTGTTGATTGAAATTGATTGATCCTTGAACATTGGTCTTTAGTACCGTTCAAGTGGTTTCTCTTGTATTCAATTAGACTCGCCGATTTCCATTTGCTTGAGTAAGTATTGAATCGAGAAAGAGAGATATAACCCTTTGATATACTTTTATTAAGATTGAGTCTGACTGGCTAGTTGGTTCTCTTAAAAGTATATTGGAGTTAGTCCATACAGATTGATAATCGAAATATTGGGTGTGGTTGTTGTACCCCCGCTTTTTCAGCCTCTACTTCTAGTAGTCAATTGAATGTTGATGCAACCCTTGGTGCTGACCAACTGGTTATGCGCATCTTTATGCCCCTTTATAAAGTGTTGTTGCTGAATCGAAGAAGTTTATTTGTTTACTCTTTTTTCTGGTTGTTTCATCGACTTGGTTGTGTTGGTGATATTATTTTGTATAATTTTGGGCACTCCAAATCTTGGAAGGCCTTTTATTAAGGCTATTTTGGTAAGATCTTTTTCCCTACAAAATTACAAGACACGCATATTTGTTTTGTTAGTTGTTTATGCCTCAGAGAGGTCCTTGTGTTTATTTTTAATGGTGTTCTTCGTTATGATTTGTGAGGTCTTTGTATTTATCATTCTTATCTCATGGGTATGACTTAGAATTCATGCCTCATGGTTTTAACCAAAGTAGCGCATTTCTAATGGTGATTTACTTCAGCCACGAAGACTTGGTCCTAATACTCCCATGAGAAGTAGTCATTTGTCTTCATCTTATGTATCTATCTCCTCTAACAGTGAGATGCCGCCCTTTATGTCCCCCATGGTTGCCCATTCAAGGAGTCTTACGATCGGCAGATGCTACCTCGCTCCTCTCATCTCGTATGTAACAACAACCAGTTGTGTTAGTGGGCTTTTATCCCTTCGCCTATTTGGCTCCGGTTACAAGTTCACACCCTAGGTGGGGCGTCTTGGGGTGGCTGTAAGCTACCAAGGAATTGGCACGTATGGGAATGCCCAGACATTGCTTCAAACAACCAGTGCTCTCATGCCTCAAACGTGTACCTCGGTGCCTCTTGTCTAGCTTACACCCCTTACTAATACTGGCGACAATAGGACTTACTCAGTGTGCCTCTTGCCTTGGTGGCAATCATCTCTAGAATTTATCCATGCAATATACCTAGAGGGAGTATTATTGCCTCAACGATATAATTGGTTTTATATTTTAACTATTCCTTGTCTCGTGTACATATTATCGGGGCATACTGGAAGCTGCTCCATCCTGGAATCCATGTTTTCCGCCTCCTTATGAGATCTTAATTGATTATTGTTTTAGGTCTTAGTTGACTCCTAATGAGGTCTTAATTTCCTCTGGTTGTAGGTCTTACTTGCCTCCTTTTAGGGTCTTAGTTGCCTCGATCTTTTGTATTATATTGATTAGTTATTGTAATTGTACCTTCTCCAAGCGTACCCGCTCGCGGCTTCTTGCTTATGGGTAGTACTTTTTGTTGTATCTGGCATTCCACGGATGATCCAACTTTTCATCCTCGTGGTCCGCCAATTCGTATGCTCCACTTTCAACTATTCGCATGACGATGTATGGACCTTCCCATGTTGGTTCCAGTTTTCTGCTGGTCCCTTCTGGTATGGTGGTATTTCTCGTAACACCGTATCGCCTGGCTGGTTTTTCTCAGCTTGACTCGCTTTTCATACTCTCTTGCTAGCTTTCTATGATAACTCTCCATTTATTGTAGAGTTATATCCCGATTCTCCTCCAAATCATCCAATTTAGCCAAGATCAGATTTTATCTTAAGTTCTTTTCCTAATCTTCCATCTTCGTGCTTAGTATTATCACCTCGGCGGGGAGGATTTCTTCAACTCCATAAGTTAGGTGAAAAGAAGGCATCTCCATTGCTTTTCACCTAGTTGTTCGGTATTCCCATAACACGTTGTGCAATTCCTCACACCAATCCTTATGTCCCCTATCCAACTTGTTCTTCAGGTTATCGGTGATAGTTTTATTTGTTTCCTCAGCCTACTCA
Source organism: Papaver somniferum (assembly GCF_003573695.1). NCBI lineage: Eukaryota > Viridiplantae > Streptophyta > Magnoliopsida > Ranunculales > Papaveraceae > Papaver > Papaver somniferum. The sequence goes on from NC_039366.1 coordinate 46,624,684, forward strand.
TTCTTCTCGGGATATATGGGAGTCGACTTACCTCGCTAAATCTTGTATGTATTGAACAACATGTGTTTTCTCCTTCGAACTGTTTGCCATTTTCCGAGAAAGTTATTGCTGGGATGCTGATCTTGTAAATAATGTTTCAGAATATAAAAGGTAAACACGTCATTATCCCTTATGTGCCTCCATGCTTTAGCCTCTACCCACTTGGTAAAGTAGTTTGTAGCCAGGATCAAATACTTCCACTGTCCAGATCCTGACACGAGCGGTCCAACGATTTCAATTCCCCAATTTTCGAAGGGTCAAGGACTTAGCACTGAGTTCAAGATTGTCACTGGCGCATGAATCTTCTTCCCAAATTGCTGACATTCCTCGCATTGATGTGACACTTCCTTTGCATCTTCATGCATATGGGGCCAAAAGTATCCTTGCGCTTTTGCCTTATGCATCAACGATCTTGATCCACGGTGATTTTCGGAATCTCCATAGTGTATGTCGTTTAATACAGTCATTCCCTCTTCTTTAGAAAAGCATCGCAGTAATTGTCCATGGAAAGATTGTTGATACAAGATTCCTTCGCGTAGTTGGTAATTGGTGGATTTTCTCTTGATGTTGTTAGCCAATACCCTATACCGTGTAAGATTCCCTTCTCCCAGGTCATCATAAATTTGGGTTCGCATATCGCTTGTCTCGCCTTCTTCAGGTGTCATTAACTCCACACTTCGTGAAACGTTTGCAATTAAGGGATGGCACAGTCTCTCCACCTTCAATGGTTTGACTTACGGATCGATCATCATTGATAAAATGAAAGCTAAAGCATCACCATACCGGTTGTCCTTTCGGAAAATGTGTCGTCACTTAAATTTGAGATCTAAGCTGCATAATGTTTCACTATCTTGAGATATTTTTTGTAATGAAGGATCATAGGTTTGATATCGCACTAGAACTTTTTGAACCACCAGTTGAGAATCACTCTTCAATCTTATATATTCAAGCTTCATTTCGATCGCCATCTTCAACGCGTGCGCTACCGCTGCATACTCAGTCTTGAGTGAATGATCCTCGCTCCTCCTGGCGAGGTAAACACTATGTCGATACCTCTGCCTTCGTTATTAGCTGATTCATCGACGGATATCTCCCATATTTTTGAATGATTTTCCTTGAGTAAATCTTGTGGGTCTGCAAGGTCTTCCTCCATATTTATCATTTCTTTGACATCCTCATCTTCTTCTAAAGGAAATTATGGTAAGAAATCAGTGGTGACCTGAGATTTGGCGACCCTAGAATTTCATAATCCACTCCAAACAGTTTTATTTGAGCATTCCATTTTGAGACTTTCCCCATTCGCTGGAGCTCTTTAGGACAGACTCTATCGGAGTCTTCGTCATTACTTTGATGGTATAGGCTTGGAAGTATGTTCCCAGCTTTTGAGACTCGGTTTTTGTTTGTTCCTCTCTGCCGATTTTAATGTCTTGATAATGTAATATATTGGTTTCTCGATTTCCTGGTGGATTCGAATTAATACTGCACCAATGGTGTTAGAGTTGGCAGCGATATATAACAACAAAACTTCACCCGGTTCGGGTCGCTGCAGTATTGACAAATTGGCCAAATGTTCTTTGATACTTTGAAGAGATTGCTCACATTCCTCTGCCCATGAAAATTGGATCCCTTTTTTTAGTATGTCGAAGAATAACTTGCATTTATCTGGTTATCTAGAGATAAATCCGTCTAAGGAAACAAGCTATCTATTGAGCTTCTACACATATTTTATCTTAGCATGGGAAGGCATATTTCTGATACCATGTTCCTTTACTGGATCGACCTCTATTCTGTTTTTCGAGACATTGTATCCTAGAGACTTTCCTGGGAAATGCCGAAGATGCATTTTGTTGGATTGATCTTCATCTTATGCTCTCCCATTGATAAAATATCTCTTTTGAATCTCCAACGTGATCTTTAGATTTTTTTCTTTTAACCAACATGTCGTCAACGTATACCTCCAATGTAGTATGAACCCAAATAGCTAATAAATTTTCCACCATTCGTTAATATGTCGCACATGCATTTTTCAGACCAAATGTCATTCTTGTGTAGAAATACAACCCCCTTAGTATGAAGAAAGAGGTGTGCTCCTGATCTTCCTCGGCGAGAGGTATTTGGTTATACCCAGAATATCCATCATTCATAAAGAGAGTTTCTTATCCAGTCGACGATTCAACCATTTGAGGAATATATATCTGGCAAGGGAAACCTATCATTAGGACACGCTTTGTTGAGGTCGTAGAAATCCATGAATTTCCTGATTCCCTTATTCTTATTTGAAACAATCACCATATTAGCAATCCACTGTGGGTACTTCGCCGGCCTGATAATTCCCGATTCGCCCATTCGCTTGAGCTCTGCTTCAATCGCTTCGTGATAGACTATGGCTACTTTTATGATTCATTGTTTGAATGTGTTAACTGTTGGATTAATGTCAAGCCTATGACATGCTATTGAAGGATCTATGACATGCATGTCCTCCATATTCCATGAAAATACACCTTTTCATTCCCGTAATAGTTACACCAACCTCTCCCCTTCTTGCTTGTCTGGTTTAGTGCCTATCTTGATCATCTTTGGTTCATCCTTAGTCCCTAGATTTATATCCTGGTTTGCTGCCGTGAAGTTCATTACTGGCTCGCTGAGAGGGGTTGGACTCTCTAATCGTTATGCTGGCAAATTTTCATCATCTGGAATCTCTCTTGGAAAACCTTTCTCGCCTTCCTTGATTTCGTAGGTTTTCCTCTCCTGCTTCTTCTTATCTTCATTGGCTTGTTTCTTCTTTTGCTTGAGCTTCTCGACTCGTTCCTCATACTAAAGTATATCCACCTCACTGTAAAAAATTTCTTCCGAAGGATCTCCCTTGATTTCGGATATTCCATCCGGCATGGGGAGACGTAAGCGCTAGTGGTAGGATGATGACACTCCCTTGATTCCATAAACCCTGGGTCGTCCAACGATTGCATTATAAGGTTATTTCACGTCAAGTATACAAAAGGTGGTCATTACCTCCATCCTTGTGATCTAAATTATGATGGTGTACTTCCCGTTTGGTTCGATGGTGCCTTATTGAAACCATAAATGTTATAAGTTAACGAGATAAGTAAGGAATCAAGGAGTTTTATTTGCTTATAGGTTTCGTAAAATAGGATGTCTATCGAGCTCCCTGTATCCACTAGCACTTTATCAACCCTAAATCTCTCTATCTTCAAGGTTACTACAAGAGTGTCAGTGTGAGACCTCCCATTATCTGAAGCCTCTGCTGCTGAAAATGTGATCGGTTGAGTCATCCACTTCTCCATCGGCGGAGCTTTCGCGACACTGAAAATTTCCTTCCCGCTTATATCTCGCTCGTGTACTTGGCTCATGATGTTGTTGTGAAAGTTAGGTTTTGTTTGTACCTGTTAGAGCACTGCTCGGTTGAACCTGCCTAGCGTTTGTATGTCAAGGTTGGTTGTCATATTTTAGTATGAAAACTCATAAGTCACTTGATTAGATTATTGGAGTCAACTTCTTTAGGTTAGACTAGAAAGTCTAGAAATATTAAAACATACAAGTACTACTCTGAAGACCTCAAGAATCCGAAGATATATCGACATCAACGAAGACATCATCCTTCCACTTGAGGTTAGAAATATATGACTTGACTTTTTTCCATTTTTATATCGTTAGATTTCAAGTCGTTTTTGATTAAAAACATAACATGTGAAGTTATATACATGAAACTCTGGTATAAAAGACTTGATCATCTTATTATGATCAAAATGTCAAGGAAGAATATATCAATAGCTTTGAATTTTTTATATTGATATATTATATTAAAGCATAATACTTATCTTTTGAACTTCGTAATTGCAAGATCAACACAATCTTTGTAACTAGTTACTAGATTGTGTAGTGAACATAGGTTTGATTTCATGCCTATAAAACTATGTTTAATTACATGATTTTAAGGAGGTAGAGTTGCGAACTTGTTTCGTAGATGAAAGAAATCAATAGGATTGAAGGTCCGGTTTTCATTGTAGATCTAAGATTGGACCGATGCTAACCTATATAGGGAATAAAGGTATAACCGATCCTAACCTATGTTGGGAGTCAAGGTAGAACCAATCCATACTTATATTAGGAGTCAAGGTATAACCGATCCTAACCTATGTTGGGAGTCAAGGTAGAACCGGTCCCAATAGGTAAAACCGATTTTATTAGTCACGTACAGTTTAGGGTTTGTGTGATTTGGAAATTGGGTTTGGAAATTATGAAAGTTCAAGATATGGACATAATGAGTAATTTAAACATATGTTGTAATCTTATATTTTATTGTTCAAAGATATTCCTTGATACTCAAGGTGAGATCCCAAACCGAAATGTTTGAGAATCTTTTGAGATTTTCGAATGTATATGTTTTTGTTTTACCGGCAAACAAAATATATCTCTTGAAAGATATATAAGTTAAGTGCTAGATAATATTGATTTGTTCATGAAGGATTTCGGTTATACAGTTGTATATTGGTTGGAATTAGACAAAACCCAATTTAGGTGCTATGTTGCATATCTTGAGAATATTTTCGGTTATGGAAATTCTTTGGTATCCAAACTACCTTGGTCTATAAATAGTAAAGTTTGTTCTTCTTACAAACTTATCCTGAGATAGGAACTTCGTTTCATAGTCAATGTTGTATCCAACTAATAGTATTGCTTGTAATAATATCTTGGAAAGGAGAGTAACCTACTTAGGTGAAATCTCTTACGTCCGCTAGTTTAAAAGATTTCTTTGGGATAAATAAGCGTCTACTAGTACCGTTGGTGGGAAGTGGAATTTCCATTGTTATTTTAGTTTTCGATTATTGATTGATTGACTAACGGTTGTTAATTCTTGATTGCACCTAGTTTGACTATTCTTGAGAGGTCTTCTCTTCTGACACAAGGTAACTCAAACTAGATCAAGAGATTAGTGGTAGTTCAGATCTGGTGTTGACTTGCGATCATCAATTATTAATAGAATTCGTTCTGTGTGTGATTGATTATAGGTTGCAATATTCAAGTTTGTTATTGTGCGGGTACAAAAGACTATTGAAGATTTGAAGACAAGCCGATTTTCTTATTGGTTTCGTATCCTTGTGATTTGCTTCGTGTGCAAACTTGCTCGGCTGGGATCTGACTAGATCTCGTTTATCTTCGATAGAAAATTGATGGAATATTCGTATTTAGATCGACAAGCTGTCATTTGATGGTACTCTTCAATATCCGAATCTGATAGTTCTGTTTGACTTGATCTGGTTAACTTGTTAACCCAGATCCTGGAAGATCTCACCTGACAAAAATTTTTAATTTATTTTAAATAGAAAATCCTTTGTCAAGCTCAACACATATGTCTGATTAACTTATTGAGATAAGAAGAGTGGTTACCAAACAAATTAGTCTTTTACTATTTGGAAAACGATCTAAAGGGTTGAGTGCTTAAAGTCTTCAGAGAGACAGAAGCAACTTAAGATAGTGGACTCTATCTTAAGATTCACGTGTGTTGGCCAGATTGGTTGTAGGCGCAGGGATACTGAGGAAACTAGGTAACTAGGGGTAATTTACTTGGTCTCAACTATACAAAGTTGGTAGTAATATAGTGGCGTAATTCTGAGAGTATTCAAAACTGGACTAGGTCCTAGGGTTTTTCTGCACTTGCGTTTTCCTCGTTAACAAAATCTTGTTGTGTCTTTACTTTTACTTTCCGCAATTATAACTATTGTTTAGAATTAAAATTAAATACATTGTACGTTAATCCTAACCACTTGGATTGATCCCCATAGTTAGGTTCGATTTTGAACTAGTAACTATATACCAAGTGTATACCTTGTGGTTGTTATTTCTTAACAGTCTCTATCTATATATCATGTTAGGTGTCAAACTTATAGGTTGATATCGAAAAGATTGTGATGTACTTGGTACCCTCGTCATTTCAGTTCTGAATGGATGTGAATTGGATCGTAGATACTCGGTTCCTCGTTCAATTTCTACTTGATAAACTGGAGCTACTGTTGGTGCTGTCTCCAATGCCCGACGAGGTGGTTGCTCTAAGAATTCTTGAAGTTTTCCTCTGCTAAGAAAATCTTGTATTATCCGTCCAACACTCCGGCAATCGTCAGTAGCATGGCCATGGAATCGATGATACTCGCAATATAAGTTATTGCTCCTGGAGGGTGGTGGATCCACCCCTCAGTTAGGTGGTATTGGAATGCAATTGGCAGACACAGATTCCTCTAGAACTCGCAGAACTGCCGATAAGGGTACATCTACTCCTTTAGAATCCTAAGTCATATGAGGCTCCACGTCGCGCGGTAACGGAGACTCCCCTCTACATTAAAAGTGAACACCACCCACCTCACCAAATTGCTCCAAAATTCTCTCTCCTCACCGAATTGCAGAGAAATTTTCTCTTTTGGCTTCAAATTTCTCTCAAATATTCAGTGAGAAAATAAAGAACAAAAAACTACCGCAAAAAAATAAAAAAACCCTAAAAATAACAAATCTGTGAACATAAACACAGAAAAACAAAAACTTCCATGAGAGAAAGAAAGAACCCTAAAACCAACAGATTAAACCCTAAAACTTTCTCCTCCAACCCTAAAAATCATTCTTCTATGTCGCACTCTTTTTTCTCCTCATCTTCTTCTGCTGGTGAATTCATAGATGAGCGTGAGAGTTGATTGAGAAAATCAGTTTATGAAGCTGTATAGACTATGAAGGAGAACGATTAGCGGTTGTTAGGGTTTTGTTTGAGGTGATAAATCATAGAAAATCAAACTAGGGTTGTGATAGATGAAGAACAAAAGGGTTTTTGTTTAATTGATGTGTTTGTTGTAATTGTGCATGTGCGTATTCTGATTTATAACGAAACTATAAAAAAAAGGTTTCTGATTTATTAGGGTAATTTGCGTTACTTCCCCCGGTGAAGATCATAATTTGAGTTACCTCCCCTACAGATCTTAAATTAGCATAACCTCCTCTCGTCAAGAATTCCGTCCAAAGGCAGTTAGCTGAGTCACCAGTTGTATACAGCTGGACAAAACTAAACACGTGGCACTTAGCTTCCCAAAATACCTTCATCTTCGTCATTTTTCTTCTTCCTTGTAAATATCCTGTATCACTCCCTGATGTTGTATCTTGGCTCAAATTGAACAACAACAACATCTTGTAAAACAAAGAACATCAACTAAGCCTACACATATTCAATCTCATACTCAGGTTCAACCAACTCATCCTACACATATTCAATCATACGCAGATTCAATCTCCTACACAGATTCAATCAACTCATCCTACACATATTCAATCATACGCAGATTCAATCTCCTACACAGATCGAACCCATCAATTGTTCTCTATTGAACTCAAATAAACCTTATACCCATGAAAATCAACAACAATAATATCTTCAATTGTTGTTACAGATCGGAATCCTAATTTCATTTACTTATTCAATCACCACCATTACGACACAGAAAACTTGATTCAAAGTGAACCCATGTTTTGATTCAATCTCTGCAGCGTCTCTGTCTCAATTTCATCTCTGAATCTATCAATTACCCTTGATTATCAACAACATCAACACTCGTTCTTCAATTTTGCTATTATACACTCTTACTGAAACCTACATCTCAACCTTCTAATCCATTTTATCTCTTCTCATCAGAAGCAGATTCATTATCGAACTTCAACAGAAGTATTCAAAAGTGGTATGTCGAATTAGGGGTTTGGTTTACTCGAGAACTTGAATTTAGGGGTTTGTGTTGTATTGGAGGAGAAGATGATAGGGTTTTGCTGGAATCGAAGAACTGAAGTGTGACTAGGGTTTTTAGTTTTGAGACATGGAAGAGGAATTGCTACTGCCGATTGCAAACATGGGTCCTGTTGAGATACTTGAAATCAAAAAGGTGTTGGATTGAATTTCAGAAACTAGAAATTGGGTTGTTGTTGTAATTCAGAGAGAAGACGGATTATTTTCGAGCTGCAGTTGGTGTGGGAACTAGTGGTGTTGCTTAAGATCTGATGATGGAGGTGGTTATGAATCTGTTGAACATGAGAATAACAGTGTGAAATTGTGAAGTTGCTGCTGTCAATAGGAGGATTCAATGGTGTTTTTGCAGTAGCAGAATGATTGAACTTCTTAGATGAATGATTATCTTGGTGTTACTGAAACTCGATCGAACTCTAACATCATTCGCTGTTGTTGCAAGTGAAATTAAGAACATATCTCATGTAGAAGATGAGGGTAATGTTGTCATTTCATTTAACTCATAATGGATCTGCCACGTGTGCACGTCTTAGGTGGCAAATAACAGAATCTTTGGACGGAATTCTTGACGAGAGGAAATTATGCTAATTTAAGATCTGAAGGAGAGGTAACTCAAATTATGATCTTCACCGGAGGAGGTAACGCAAATAAGCTCTGATTTATTTGATGAGCACTTCTTATGCTTTTATTTGATTAGCTTTCTATGCTATGACTAAGACTGATTCTTATGATTTTGTACTGACGATCATTACCTTACTTAGAAGGTAAACTGCTTCTTAATCAGTTTCTTTATGTTCTATCACATATGAATAGTTAATCAATCAATAAAGGATATTTTCTGGTGTTAATTTCAGGGAGTGATGAAAAACAATTAGCAGCAACAGTTGGGCCAATTCATCAATCAGGATAATTAGCATAACTGATACTATGAATCAGGTGAATTTAATTTAGGTTTAATTTCATTTTTATGTTGAGTCCATCAACCAGAGGTTAATTATTAGTTCATCTATATTAGGGTCATAGGGTTTATCAGTTAATGGTAGTGCTGATGTTCGTTCGATTTCGGAAATGGGTTTAATATCTTTAGTTAATGGGTTGTTCAATTCGTATATAACTGATTTTTTGGTTTGTCTCATTGCAGGATTAGATTTTTTGGTTGTTTAATATCTTGATCCCTTTTATTTTGTGGCAAGAGAAAACTAAGAGGTACGTTTTGAGTTTGATAAATGTTTGAGATTGGTTTTTGTGAGATTAATGAGTAATATTAGTCACTGTATGCTTGGGAAGATTAGGTTTCAATCCAAATCAATTCTGCAAAATTTGAGCAAAGAAACATATTTTGCAGAAAACGGTAAAATGAAAATTTAGTAACTACTACTCTTGATTTGTTTGATGAGAAAATCAGTTTATGAAGCTTCAAATTTCTCTCAAATATTCTGTGAGAAAATAAAGAAAAAAAAACTGCCGCAAAAAAATAAAAAAACCCTAAAAATAACAAATCTGTGAACATAAACACAGAAAAACAGAAACTTCCATGAGAGAAAGAAAGAACCCTAAAACCAACAGATTAAACCCTAAACCCTAAAACTTTCTCCTCCAACCCTAAAAATCATTCTTCTCTGTCGCACTCTTTTTCTCCTCATCTTCTTCTGCTGGTGGATTCATAGATGAGCGTGAGAATTGATTGAGAAAATCAGTTTATGAAGCTGTATAGACGATGAAGGAGAACGATTAGGGGTTGTTAGGGTTTTGTTTGAGGTGATAAATCAGAGAGAAACAAACTAGGGTTGTGATAGATGAAGAACGAAAGGGTTTTTGTTTAATTGATGTGTTTGTTGTAATTGTGCATGTGCGTATTCTGATTTATAGCGAATCTATAAAAAAAGGTTTCTGATTTATTTGATGAGCACTTCTTATACTTTTATTTGATTAGCTTTCTATGCTATGACTAAGACTGATTCTTATGATTTTGTACTGACGATCATTACCTTACTTGGAAAGGTAAACTGCTTATTAATCAGTTTCTTTATGTTCTATCACTTATGAATAGTTAATCAATCAATAGAGGATATTTTTTGGTGTTAATTTCAGGGAGTGATGAAAAACAATTAGCAGCAACAGTTGGACCAATTCATCAATCAGGACAATTAGCATAACTGATACTATGAATCAGGTAAATTTAATTTAGGTTTAATTTCATTTTTATGTTGAGTCCATCAACCAGAGGTTAATTATTAGTTCATCTATATTAGGGTCATAGGGTTTATTAATTAATGGTAGTGCTGATGTTCGTTCGATTTCGGAAATGGGTTTAATATCTTTAGTTAATGGGTTGTTCAATTCGTATATAACTGATTTTTTGGTTTGTCTCATTGCAGGATTAGATTTTTTGGTTGTTTAATATCTTGATCCCTTTTCTTTTGTGGCAAGAGAAAACTAAGAGGCACATTTTTAGTTTGATAAATGTTTGAGATTGGTTTTGTGAGATTAATGAGTAATATTAGTCACTGTATGCTTGGGAAGATTAGGTTTCAACCAAATCAATTCTGCAAAATTTGAGCAAAGAAACATATTTTGCAGAAAACGGTAAAATGAAAATTTAGTAACTACTGCTTTTGATTTGTTTGATGATGTGTTTTAATGGTTTTCCAAAATAGCATTGCCGCTTTTGAATACAATAGCAATGACCATGAGACGAAGGTATATTATGATACGTTCTCTTATAAAGTTACAGTACCTTTTTGTTTCTATTATTGTAGGTTTACGGCCCATAGTGTACGATGCGCAATGTTTTAAGCCGATGATCAAGGTAATGTTTCCCTTTAGATTGGATTAATTGTGTATTTGTAAGTCACAGAAGAATATAACATTGGTGCATACTCACCCTCCCCTTCCCAAATTGCTTAGAAATTCTAAGGTTTTCTTTTAAAATTCCAAGTCATATGAGCTCCCACGTCGCACGATGATCAAGGTAACGTTTCCCTTTAGATTGGATTAGTTGTGTATTTGTAAGTTACGGAAGAATATAACATTGGTACATACTCTTTAAAGTTGAGAAATTCATATTGCTTTTAAAAATAAATGGACATAGGCGCTGATGTTAGAAAGGATGCTCAACAAATAAATGGACAAAGATGCTCAGAATTAGATAGCCTATTACTGGTGGTCTTGCCTTGGAGAACCTAAGGTTCAAACCTACCAAGCTGTGAATATGTTAGCCTTACTAGGTTAATTGCGTTGAAATTTGCTAAAGATTTTTCTCCAAATGAGCAGGAGTATAAGAGTCAAAGTCACCCTTCGGCCACCGTAGTCGCGGTTGACTCGACCTTTGTGAAAAAATACCAAGGTATTTGCCTTACTTTTCTCTCTGCTTCTTATTTATTTTCTTAAAGGAAAAACTTGGTACCAACATTTGACAAAAGAACTCTCACTTAATTTTGCAGGGAAGTATACATTATCGTCTACAAGTGTCACCAAATGCATGAAGATAAACAGTGAGAACATTGCCAGGAAATTGAGGTCAGATATGAATTTATATTTGCAAAGACCAAATATACCAGATTGGGTTTATACATGATATGAATTCCCAGGTGTGTCATCGTTCAAACTGATGGTTGAACGGCCTAATAGGAAAACAAAAACGTAAATTCTTATCGTTTACAAACAGTAGTCTTATGGTGACACTGCTATTTTGTAAAAGTATAAGTTAGTTTTTGTAGTTCCCTGTGCTGTTATTATGCCAAAGTGCAAGAGAACAACTAAATAATTTTGATGCTAGACGTAGTGGAGATTAACTTTTTCGTGCAATCATTATTTTTAGAGATTTGTCCCATTATAAGCTAAACCAAGTGTAACCATTTTTATATAGTGATCCATTGAGCTTCTGCAACTTTCGCTATGGATTTTTTTTTCCTTGGTTGTTGCTCAATCATTCAGTGAAAGTCTTTGCTTAATCATCATAAGTGCCGACTCTGTCTGCTACTAATGTTATATGTCAATCATCATAAGTGCCAACAAAGTGCAATCAGATGTCTTCATTTTTTACCTTTTGAAACTTTTGACTGGAATCGCTCATTTTTCTTGATTGTGATTTTTTAAAATTTTTTACTGAGCAACAACTTTAGGTGTTGCTTTGACTTATGAGATGAGTTGTCTATCCTTAGTTCAAATGCATCGGGTCAAATCGGGACGAGGCGAGCCGAAGCCGAGCATTACCAAATCAAATCGGGACAAGGCGAGGCGAAGCCGAGCTTAACCAAATCATATCGGGACTGGGCGAGGCGAAGCCGAGCTTTACCAAATCATATCGGGACTGTGCGAGACGAAGCCGAGCTTTACCAAATCATATCGGGACGGGAGGGGGCGAGGCGAAACCCAACTTTACCAAATTATATCGGGACGGGGTGAGGCGAAGCCGAGCTTTACCAAATCAAAAATATGGTTCAAAGAAAGAGACAGTCCGTTCTATTTGTAGTTGTAGATTGAATTGGTGAACCAAGTTTGCGAAGCCGCCCGGCGTAGCACGGACACAAAATCTAGTTTAGCTTAGAGAGTTTTCGGTTCTCGAATCTAGGTTTGTTTGGTCTTCTTTTGCCGATTCTTTGTTCGTTATATCTTCCTCGCCAGGTTGATGCTCCCACGGTCTCTGATATATGTTAAGATTGCTCATTCAATTCCTATTCGCAAATGGTTCGTCTCCTTGAATTCGTTCGTCTCGTTACATGTCTCCATAATATGCTTGGGGAGGATCGTCTACTACATTCGTCGCTCGCTGATTGCCGGCTCGCAAGACAATTTCTTTCGTCGGGGCTGATTATGTTGTCGCCTCTCTTTGTATTTCCTCCAACACTATGTACTCTTCCTGATGCTCTCTTAATTCTTGCATCTTCAACTTGTCTCTCAACCTAAAAATGGGGGTATACAAAAAATTTGTGGGAAACAATGCGTTAATAAACGCCAGAACTAAGTTTTCTTCTGACTCGCGTCCCATAAACTCGCTGCATAGGGTTCTCCATCGAGTAACCAGGCTTTGAAAACTCTCGCTAGGTCTTCTCTTCAAGGTGAATAACTTCTCCACCCCGGTCTTAAAAGATTGTTCTGCGTATAGGTTGCAAGGATTACTCCTTCGAGTTCACGGAATGACATAATCGAATACTTCAAAAGAGCATCAAACCAAGCCAAAGATTTTCTTTCAAACTAGCAGGAAAATACTTGCACAACATTTTGTCTTTATGTTCTCATTGTAGAAACAAGCGACAATATGCTTTGATATGATGAACTGCATTTCCTGATCCGTCGAAGATGCTGCCGAAGGTTAGCACCGTACATTTTGGGGTAACGATGCGTATAAAATATCGACACTGAGTGGCGAGCGTTTCGCCTTTTTTATGGCATCTTCTAGTTGACGTCCATTTTCATTTCCTTGAGAATTGTTGATCATTGCTCCCAAAATTTTCAACTCGTCTAGCACCACTTGGTTGGAAGCCAGATCCTTTTCCTTCATCAATTATTGTTCCATCAGCTCTTGTTGTTTCCGTGCATCTCGGTCCTCTGGGATTTCTCGCTGCTCATTTCTTCGCTTCTTCGACATCTTTTCTGTGGCTGGTGTGTCATGCAGATGGGTTGGATTTTTGGGAATTATCCTCCTGTAACCTTTGATTCTCATCAGTGAGTTATCGATTTTTCTGTACGAGTTTCATTATTGTTATTTTCGCCTCCCATTGACTAGATGAGGGATCTCATTGACTTATAAACTATCCAATTAAGCCCTATCTACCAATGTGGGACTAAGGTCCCAACATTTCACCATGCTTCCAGACCCAACGTCCTTGTTGGCCCACTCTATCGACACTGACCCGGTGGTAGCCCTTTCCTTATGGCGGCTCCACTCGACTATCAGTATTCAATGCGGTGACAACTACGTCCATATATAGGTGCCCCTACACCTTAATTCAGCCTATAGGTCACCCCTTCTGTGGGGGTGGGGGGGGGGGCATGGGTCATGGTGGTTGGCTCTGATACCAAATGTTAGGGTATCAACCCTAACTCGTCATAAGCCTATGGGTAGAACTCAACTCGAAAACCGGTTGACTAGATGAGGGATCTTATTGACTTATAAACTATCCAATTAAACTTTATCTACCAATGTGGGATTAAGGTCCCAACATATCATTATTTGGTGGAGTAAGATTGTTGTTCAGTCCGTTGTGGGTGATTCTGAATCTCTTCCTTTCGTCCCCGTGTTTCATTTATCCATCTTTAATGTCACCTTTTCTTGCGAAAATTTTGCATAATAAACAAGATTTTCTTGTCAAACACATACAATGGGTTATCCTGGCCTTCATATATGGACCCCATAGTTCATTGTGTTCTAATCATCTTAAAGTCAAGGATTATGTCAACAGATCCAAGAAAAATTCTAAGCGTAAATATCTGATGCTAATGAATATATGTCTAAAAGAGGAAAGTTCGTTGAGACGTGAAAAACCCTTTATACAAACTTTCTAAAAATGGTAAATAACACGTCTGGTATACTAGATCCACACTTTCAGAGATGAAGATCTTAAAACCTTGAAGATGTGGATTTCCTTATAACAACCAACAACAAGGTATCGTTTTGAATCCATATTCAATCGAAGGGATTTATGGCATCCGTGTATGTTTGGGTTTACAAGATTACGGGAAAATTACTCTTTTCCTTTAGGAGCATCTCTTATTGAAGGAATCGATTAAATGGTCGGAATCGATTCCGGATAATATTATCATTTTTCCCTATTACATGCACAGAAATTGGATATTGTTGCGGTTTATGGGTCTTTTTCTTTGTGATTTACTTGTAATTGATATCTTTATTTGTATTAGGGTTTTGATTATCTTGTATCTTGATATTTTTGTTATTCATGTAAGCGATCATGTAATCACGATTTTGATACGAATAAATCAAAATATGTTGATTGACCAAAAAAAAAAAAAAACTTTGCCTTATGTTGATGCAGCTAGCGTTATAGCAAGGGTGACCATATTCACCTGTCGATGTCTAATTGAGTGATGCACTTCGGTAAGCATGATTTTTTTTGGGTAATTGTTTGTCAGCATAAATCAGTAATGTATTTCAACGCATTACTGGTCTAGGGGGATAACAGTTGTCCAAAGATTATAGGATTTTCACACATTTCATTGTTTGGGAAATAATTGCGTACAATTTTCAACCGGGAGTGGTATGGGAAAGAATATCTTGATAGGTATTTTAGGGAAAAGGACTGTAGATTTGTTCTTTGCTTTGCTTTATTTTTGTCCATTTAAGTAAAAATCGGAGATAGGTTTATGTATAGAAATTGATGTTGCTAGCCTGGTACTTGGTGCTTGGGATTATATGTTCATTGGCACGGTTCCATGTATCGCCTTATCTCTAAATTATGCATTCATAGTTTCAACTGAAACTAATGTATTGGTGATGAATCACACTAGGATGTTTACCTAAGAACATTATATGGAATTTTATACCATTTCTCAACGTCAGCGAGGGTGACCTCTGCCTTTGCAGAACCTAAATTGCACCATCAGACGGATGAACACCGGGTTATTTTCAAGTTTTATACCAAGGTCTAACCTTTGCTTGCAACTTAAATGGAAATCAGTTGCTATGAGTTTTCTTATACGATTTTAACGAACTGCAATCGACCCTCAACAACACTTAATTTACTTTAGTGGGTTTATGTATTCCATCATGAAGAGCTCAAGACAATCTTAGAATTTCTTTAACGGGAGAACTTGACCAGAGGAAGTTTTGAGAAGCCTTTCCATCCCTTTAACAGATTCCTTTATCGTAATCTTAACGACTCTGTGATCATTTCATTGATGTAGAAACTACCATTTAGTCCTATAAATTATATAATAGAGTGATTTTGGTCCAATTAACCTAGTCAACTGTTTGTTTGGTCCTTTTTTAAAATATATAATACTGTTTGGTCTTAGAAATTATTGTTTGGTCATAGGGTGGACAGTATCCATGCGGGATGACGTCATGGATGATGTAATTGTCTTTTGATAGTGGCAAAAATACCCTTTTGGGACCATATATATACTCAGTTATTAAGAGACAGGGGAATCATTTTTATTTTTGTTTTCTCTCTCCTTATGTTTCTAGATCTACTTTCTCTCTGTTTTTTTCTTTTCTTTTTGTTGATAAAGAAACGACGATGGTGATGATGATGATGAAGACGATTGATTTTTAGATCTATAAAGATTGATTTGAAGATTACTAGATCGATTTTACTGCTGTTGAAGACGATGAAGATTTGTGTTTTTTCTTCTCTGATGTTGAAGATGATGGAGACGATGAAGACGAGTTGTTTTTGTTGTTGAGGATTCGATGATTATGAAGATTTGAAGATTGTAAAGAGACGATTTACAAAGATTGATTTGATTTTCTCGTGATTTTCATTTAATCTCTGTAAATCATCTTATCATTTTTCAATTTTTGTAGATCTGTGTTTTTGATTAGGTGTTCATTCGAAAGAATGAACTCGGTTTTTTATTCACAACGATGAAATTTTTGTTATGTGTTCATTCGATTGAATGAACTCTTTTTTTTTGTTATGTATTCATTTTTAAGAATGAACTTTGTTCTAGTTTTGATTTAGTTTGTTCTAATTAGGTGTTCATTTGAAAGAATGAAATCTGCTTTTTGTTCATAATAATGAACTTTGATTAGGTGTTCATTTGAAAAAATGAACTCTGTTTTAGTTTTGGTTTTATTATGTGTCCATTTGAATGAATGAACTATGTTTTTGTTCATAAAAATGGAAGTTTTGTTGGGTGTTCATTTTAAAGAGTGAATTCTATTATACTTCGAATTTGGTTTGTTCTTGTTATGTGTTCATTTGAAAGAATGAGCTCTGTTTTTTTTTTGTTTTTTTTGTCCTAATAATGAAGTTTTTCTTTGTGTTCATTTTAAAGAATGAACTCTGTTTTCATATGTGTTTTTAGTTTGGTTTTATTACGTGTTCACTTGATGAACATCAAATGGATATTGTATGTCTTTTTATAAACTCGTTCATGCAAATTCGGTTTCATTTTACAGACACGGCCACTTGGAAATGTGCTAACAAAGTTGACAGTGGTGCTAAAGTGTTGGTGCACATCTCTGCATACTTACGTGACCAAGCAAAGACCAATCTTCGACAATGTCATTGCCAAGATAATTTTAATGAACTCTTGTACGAAAATAAGTACTCCCTCCGTTTCACAAAGATAGTCCGGTTTGACTTTGTCAAGATATTAAGAAGACCATTGTAGTTTACATGTCTACCCTCAAGTACTTGCCTAATTTAGTTCAATTATAATGTTAATAATAAAAACTTCCAAAAATTGATATGGAATTGTAAATTGGAAATAAAAGAAATAAAATTAAAACATATCCTATTTTTGCAAAAAAGAAAAGAGACGAAAAAAATATAGAGATAAAAAGATTGTATACTTATGGAGGATAAACTTTATAAGGAATTTAATTTGAAACCATATATATTGTCTTTTAAAAGGAATATAGAATTAATGTGTTTCCTTAATTATATAGATTTTTAGATTGGGTCCCATTAAAAAAAAATTTATAAATATAAAAGGTTTAAGGGTGTATTGGAGAGATCATTGAAAAAATACGTCCATAAACAAAAGCTGGACACAATTTTGAAATAAACCAAAATGAAGTAGAGGACGGTCTTTCAAAAACAGAGGGAGTAGGAAGTTCAGAGTTTATTAGAGAGCATGAACTCAAATAATTATGGAATAGAAGAGTTACGCAAATTAATGATAAAATAGTATGGAAGGGTGTTTTTGTCTATTTAATATTTTTAATTAATTATGAACCAATCAGAAAACTCGTTTTCTTAAAGGACCAAACAGACTTGGGACCACTTAAAAAGGGACCAAACGATTATTTCCCCTTCATTGATTAGCACGCCTTGAGTTCGGAAAACCAGTTTTGTAGGTCTGTTTCCACCCGGGACAATATTTGGAAATTTTTGAACTTTCCTTTAACGGGTAAAGACATGCTCATGTGGCCTCAAAGCAAGGCTTGTACTTTTACTGTCATAGATTTGGATATCTCAGAAAGAGAACTTAATGGTAGAACGGTATGGCCGAGAAAGCGGCTAAGTTTTGTAGAAGAAACAAGGGAAAATTAGGCTAAGGCCCAAAAAATATATTATTCCTATTGGTAGGTCCAAAATACTTTTCAACTACCGTGACACTCATAGTTATTCAAAATCATAAAAAGTGAGTAACAAGACAAAGTTTCCCTTAATATAATTACTTGTAAAAGGAAGAAATTTTGGATTTTCTATCTGCTCAGTAAAGAGTCTGCATGACTCGTTATGCATCCTATTTTTTCAGGAGTATAATTGGTATGCAAACTTGAATATAACACATCTAAAAAACCGTGTCTTGGAATTTTACAAATTTTATCTCGTTGCAAAGTTTTTAAAGGGCTCTACAAAACGAGCACAAATAACAATATCAAATTTGAATTTTTACGAAAAATGGAGGTGATTATCATTTTTAGGAAGAAATTTTGAAAACTTGATACACCACCATTATGCAGCCACCATAAAGGATGCATAACACATTATGCAGATACCACAAAGAATGCATCACAAATTATGCAACCATATTTTGGTTTATGCATCAACTAGTTAGGTTGTGCAACCACTAAAACGATGTATATGTCTAAAAATAACATTCTAACAAAAAAATGATGCATGACACATTATGTAGTCAAAACAAAAGACGCATAACGCATTGTGCAACCATATTTTGGTTCATACATCCACTAATTTGATTATGCACCACTAAAAACTTGTATAAATCTAAAAATTAACATTTCGACAAAAAAGAAATGAATAACAAATTATGCAGTTATTTTTTCGATTGCATAATAGATAATGCAGTAACTTTTTATAGCTTCATAATAGGTTATGCAACTATTTTTCTTTTGTTGATTTAAGTGTTAACTAGCATAAATGAATTATGCAGCCATCTTTTCTGATGCATAATAACTTATGCATCTATTTTCTCGGGTGCATAACAAGTAATGCATCCATTATTATTGCTGCATAACAAATTATGCAGTCATTTTCCTATTTCAGCGTTAACAAAAAAGTGTTTGCATAACATTATGTAACCATTTTTCGAAAGCATAACAGGTTATGCAAGCACTTTCGCAGCTGCATAACAGATTATGCAGTTATTTTTAGGTTGCATTACTTGTTATGTTTAAAACATTATGAAACAATTTTTTTATTTTTAGTACTAACAAAACAACGGTTGCATAAGTATGCTATGCGGTCAGGAAAATGACTGCATAATAGGTCATGCACCCATGTTTGTAGCTGTCCAACGAGTTATGCAATCTTTTTTTGGTTGATTTAGAAAAAGTTAATGCAAAATGCATTATGCATCCATTTTCTCAGATGCATAACAGGTTATGCACCAACTTTCTCCGATGCATAACAGATTACGCAACAATTTTTATAGATGCATAACAGATCATGCGGTCAATTTTATATCAGTGCCAACAAAAAATATGACTGTATAATGCGTTATGCAACTTTTTTTTGAATGCAAAACAGGTTATGAAGGCATTTTTGTAGTTGCATAAAAATTATGCAGCCACTACAAAAATATTATCTTGCAAAAATTACTTAATTGCAAAAAATGACAAGTCTTGCAATTACAATATGAAAACTATAAGAAAATATGAAATAAAAAAGACAATCAAAGGCATGAACATCAACCGTTAGAGTGTCACTACCTTCCACCAAGCAACTGTTAGAGTGTCACTACCAGCCACCATTATAGTCTGCAAGAAAAAAAAATTCAATTCTCAATCTGCACTCAACCTTGAATTTAACAATTGCACTAAACTAAAAAATTGCATTTGTTGTATGAGGCAATAACGGAGGTCCCTCAATTTCCTTACAGTCTAACAACATAAACTAGTTGTCGAAAATGTTTTAAGCATGTCTAAACAAATATACAAGCAATGGCATGGAGAAGATACACAGTACCTTGAAGCCTGTCAATTCGCAGCAAATATTGCAATAATAAACAAAAATGAGATAGGAATTTGGACGAAACAATACCACCTTTTCATTTCTGTCTTCCTAAGCACTTTCTGCTACCAAGTCAAATAATTCCAAATTAGACCATCTCACTCCAAAACCCCTATATGTTCAACCAATTCAGGCAACACATAATTCCCAAATCATTCAATTAACAATGTTGCATCAGTCAATTTCAGCATATTTCGGAACCTAACTTTGTTGTTGCACATCATTTCTTGATCGAGACCAACATTTCACAGTAAGAACCAACCACTTAGCCAAGCTACAAATTCCTTATTCAAGTCCTTTGTTCTCATCAGAACCATTTCACTCTCTTTATAACAAACTCAAGCTCACATATAATCTATGAAGTGCGGACTCATAAGAAATGAAACAGTTGTCTTACTTACTATCCAAACTCTCTTCTTTCGCCAACGTTACCTTTTCTGGTTCACATCCATCACCACTCATTTGTTCGCCACAAACTTCAGCACCAGAACCCTGTCCCTATTCACCACTACCAGTTCATTTCATACAACCTCCACCACTAGCAAAGAGCTAGTTAACATCACCCTCAACACTTTCTCCCATCTTCTTCTTCACCAGAACAGTGTCAATAAACAAGAAATTTGACAGTAAAGAGCAGTCACATTCAATAACATATGTTGAAAGTGGGATGGAAAGACCACCGATATGCTCATTGCAATCCATAAAAAAATAATATGCTCATTAGAATCCATCATCTCATGTTTCAAGTGTAACTCCCCATGTACCCTTTAAAAAATTAACCATGATAGAAATTTTATCAAACCTAAAATTTCTTAGCTCCTGTAAGTTTTTGTGTCGATGCTCAAGATTATTTAGGAAACTCCATCTACCGTATGATTTAATAAGCGTGGAAAATAAATACCTTCTTTGGTAAAATCAATTTGTTGCGAGAAAAATAGGTGAGATGATGTCACTTGTCCCATGTTGCTTTCACACTCTCCCTTGATCCAAATACACTTGCATTTGTTGTTGCACCACTAGTTTCTCTAGAGTAGCTCCTCAAACACTACCTCTCCCAAATATTCCTAATATATCCAAGCGATTATTGAGAGTAGACTCTTTCAGCAACCAGAGTTTGACAAGGAAATGCTAATGGGATATGGACGTGGGTTCTGATACATCTATAGTTCAAAATAGCATATCTTAGTCAGGACATTTAACAGCCGAGTGCACAATCACATTCAATTATGGAGTGAGTTCAAAATGAGATGAATAATTCATACATTTAACTGACTTACTCTCCTGTTTTATGAAAATTC
This sequence comes from Papaver somniferum, assembly GCF_003573695.1. Classification (NCBI taxonomy): domain Eukaryota; kingdom Viridiplantae; phylum Streptophyta; class Magnoliopsida; order Ranunculales; family Papaveraceae; genus Papaver; species Papaver somniferum. The sequence goes on from NC_039366.1 coordinate 46,645,914, forward strand.
TCTAATTTTTATAGATTAAACACATACAATAGACAGAAAACCATATATACTAGTTCAAATAATAACATCAAGTCATTTGTCATGCCAAAAGAGAATCTCTTGACTCATCCAGGATACATGAACAAAAATTCGACCCAATTACTGATAACCATAGATCAAAAATGATAGATCCACATCAAAATTATACCAACATTGAAATTGAAATTAGAATATGGATAATTAAGCACTTACCATGTATCCCAATTATAAATCCAAGACCAGAAAGGAGCGTTGACTCTCTTCTGAACTACTACTGTTGCTCCTGCTACTGATGTGGTTCCCCTCCTCATTTGATGTACATAGTAATTCAGATGATATCGAAATACCGCAAGACTCTTCTTCCCTTTTGCAACTTCAATCTTAATTTCTTCTTTTTTCTCGAATAATATCCAGAAACCCAAAATCCCCAAATTAAACCAGAGATTTTGAGGCAGAAAACCTAGTTTTATTGAGAGGATTATTCAAAGAAAGATTGGGAAAATTTTAACAAAGAGAAAGGTATTTTCGTGGTCTAGAGAAAGATTTGAAAGATCCAAATCTTAAAAACGAAGAATCGGAGTTCATCTGTTTTTTCTTTTCACTTCACTCTATCTGTTTCTTGAAGAAAAGGGTACTTTGGCCTTTAAAAAACTAAGAAACAGAATTTCAGAAATTATGGGTCTCATATAAATTTTTGACGAGGAAATGGGTGCGCCCATGAGGTTTTACGCCCGTGGGTTTCACAGTGTAAAAATGGGTGTGTTTGTAGTTTTCACAAGAAACAACGTAACAAGTGAATGGGCCATGGGGTAATACTGCAGCCCACTTCATCTATTAAACTCTGCAACTTCAATTGATGTCATCTCAAAACTTTTATGTGAAAACTACAGTCACACCCATTTTGTAAATTTTTTCCACTGTAAAACCCACCGTCCCAAAAATTCACGGGCGCACCCATTTTTTTCACAAAATTTCCCTCAAGCCCAAAATTCATGAAATTATGTTTTGGTCTTTGTTTTAATCGAACTACTTTTCAGTTCTTCTTCTTCCTCTCAACTTTAATGAAATACCGAAAGAACAAGGAGAAATCAGTCGAGGATCACACTGACGTCGTTAATTGAGAAGATTTTTCGAGAAAATCCAAAGTGATTTCGAGTTCTCGTGGTATTACAGGGAGAAGGAGATGGGTATAATTCAGATTTGGTGGAGATGGGTATTTGCAAATCTGGAATTGAGAGAGGTGTGATGGGTATTTAAAAGATAGACTAAAATGAATTAAGATCAAGGATCAATTAGCATCTCATATGTGAAGTTTTGGACTGTAATTGACGATTGCATTACTTGGTGTTACGGTTAAGCTTATATCAAGCTTAACAATTTCTCATGCCATTTAATCTTGTGGTGGTGTTATGGAAAGAATCATTTCAGCTGCCCATTCTCATTTCTCACCAAATGAAATTGAGACCTTCTCCCACCATCGGTGACAAGTCTTGTGTCTAGAGAAGAGAATAAGACCTACTTACTAAAAGCAAGGGACTGTGAAGCTATACAATGGAATCTCGATGGTGATTGCAGCATGTCAGTGGGAGTTTGTTGCTTGTTGGTTCGAATGAAGATGTGTTTTTGCTTCCATGGTGATGGCTATATGACCAGCGGGTTCAAAACAATGGAATCTTGATGGATTGTTTGTTCAAGTCAAGTGGGTATGTTGTGTTTGAGACATTGCCGCAATGGAAATCTGGGTGAGATGGAAGCAAGCTATGAAATGGTTCATATGGGTGTTGTATAGCAACATAGTTGCTGGGGTCAGTTGAGTTTCCCTGAAATGAGCTGGAAGTGATCGAATTTAGGAGCTGGTGGTGTTGAATTTGTGTTCTACAACAGCAACCAAGAAGGATTTAGAGTTCGTTTCTTATTGTGAACTGAAATTGGGGATTGTTGTGTAAGAATGAGATGAATTGTGATTAATGGTTTCAAGGAGATGTGGCTGATAGACAACTTAGGAGTGATGAATGAAAGGATTCGAGGATGGAGAATGGTTCAGGTGTTAGCTGACTTAGTTTGGCTTTAATCGATTGCAGTTGGTGCTTGGCCGGGACGGATAGAATATTAGAGTTGTTGTGTTATTAGTGGAGGCGAGACATGACCAACGGATCTGCTAGCTTGGGGTTTGTTCTATCAACTCTTTATCTCAATTGAGAATTATCCGGCAGTAAACAAAGTAGGGTCCTGACATCGGTGATTAGAGTTGGTGCAGTGACTGAGAGAGGTGGTCTGATTTTGGAAATGAAAGGTAGCTCTGGCCAGGTGTGTTGAGGTTACAGGGTCATGGTTGCCGTTCGTTGGTGGTGATGCAGTGTGCAACTGGTGTTGGTTGGATGTATTGTGTGCAGTATTGCGAAAATAGAGGTGTGAATAATGATGCATAACAGGTTATGCATCTAAAATTTGTTGCATAATTTGTTATGCAGTCCCGAAATTAGTTGCATAACACGTGATGCAACTATTATTGTAGATGGATGACAAGTTATGCAGTCTTTTTTTTTTGTTGCATAACTTGTTATGCAGTACAGAGAATGGTTGCATAACACGTTATGCAGCTACTTTTTGCTAGTATTGAAACCAACAAAAAAAAGGGTTGCATAACACGTTATTGACCTATAATAATATTTGCATAACATGTTATGCATTCGAGAAAATGGATGCATAATCTCTTATGCATCCGAAAATATGACTGCATAATGCGTTATGCATCGAGAAAATTGTTGCACAATCTTTTATGCGTCGAGAAAATAGATGCATACTACATTATGCATCAATTTTTTTTATGTACGCACTAAAATCAACCAAAACAATGGCTACATAACTTGTTATAAATGCAAAACTTGTTATGCAGTCGAAAAAATGGTTGCATAATTTGTTATGCGTCTGCATAATGTGTTATGCATCTTTTTTGGAGGCTGCATAATGAATATGCAGTCAGTTTTCGAAAATTTTCCCTAAAACGATGATCACCTCCGATTTTTTCGTGAAAAACAAAAAATTAATATTGTTGTTTGTACTCGTTGCTTAACTCTCTTTAAAAGATTTCCAACGATATAAAATTTGTAAATTTCCAAGGCGCGGATTTTTAAATATGTTATATCCAAGTTGCGTTGCCAATTATACCCCTAATACATAACCCGTCATGCAGATGCATAATCCGTCATGTAAACATTTTTAATAATTTCATATAATTATGGATGTCACGAAAATAATTATGGGCGTCACGGTACCCAAAATTAATCGTGGGCCTGACAATAAGAATATTATTTTTTTGGCCTCCCACTAATTTTCCCAACTTTTATCCTAGCAAAAAAAAAAAGAGTGAAACTAGTGCTTTGGATGAGAATTTGAGAATATCTTGTTAAAAGATGAGTCATGAATTCAATATTCAATATGAAATTAAAAAGAGCAACTTGAATAAGTTGGAAATCCTACACAATATCTTATGTAGTATTCGTAATGTAGTCGACACGCGGAATGATCGGGCCATACATAAAAAAAATATACTTCTTGTGGTAGACTTTTTACTGATGGGGTAATATTTTTCTCGAGTCGCTTTGGGGCAAATAAAATCTCAGGATGTGAGGGACTCCTCAATGTGCAGTCTGAAATTTCTGATCCACCGCACTTTTCTGTGACCATAATATCAGTTCTTAGGCTTCTTTGGAGGACCCATGCTAGTAGAATCATCTTTGTCACTGGTATCAGCCTTGCGCTTGATTCCTAGGAAATGCTCAACCTGGAAGGAAAAGATGTAGTCGATTCATGTGGTACATAGCCCTTTTACTAAACATTAGAATGAACAACCATAAACATAGATGGAGTGAGTTAACTGACCTTGGTGTTGCCAAGCATGGGTGTCAAGCCACCACCAGGAAGGTCTGAGACAGTGGCAAAACCACTACTTGGATCACTAGTTTGCCTAGACAAGAAAGTATTGCTATATTAGTAAAACTCCAATTGACCAAAAGAGAAGAACTCCAGCAAAATCGAAAACCATAGTAATATCTATGACGCCCTTGCAATTTCAGACCGTCTAAGATATTAGAGCAGGCAGCCAATAACAAGTCTTCTACTTATTCAATGGCAATGAGTGGCAACCAACTCCACTCCAACAATCAAACAAAAGAAAAAGGAGGACGTAGCTAAAATACCCTGGCCTGACATGCCCACTTAGTACAAGATACGGGGTCCTCATCCGAGCTTGCGCCTCCCTCATTCGCTCCATTGACTGGGAGGGTGTGTCGGAATTTTTCATCTGCTTCAACTTCATTTCTTCTTGATACTGTTTCTGGCGTTTTTCTTGCTTCATTTTGCCCGGGCCTTTTCCGTGGAACTTATGAGAGATATTCCTGAAAGCTTCTTTTGGAGTCATCTATGAAGGAGTCAGAGAAAATAAAATGAGCTCAGTACATATTTAAATCAGAGAGTAAAGGTCAAATCTTTTTGCCACTTTGTACTTTCCAGGAGACCTAATAATCTTGTACTTTCCAGGAGACCTTATAATCTTAAAAGTAGGCCAAATCATTAGATAAGAAAATGAAAATGCGGAAAAGAATGTGAGAAAATCAGAAGGAACACTTACAATTCTACCAAATTCATCTCTCCTGATGATCTGAATTTCCTTTGACCCATCATTGTCGTATATACCCACCAGCTTACTTCTCTTCTTGTCCATGTTCCTGCCCCCCCATTCCACGGTATCCTTAAGCGTTCCCCTTTCTTTAAGGAGCTGAAGTGTAGCTGATAAACCTTTACCAACAGCAACTTCATGGATGGTCGCATCTGGTACAGTATCCTCTTTCTCCTCGTTAGTCAAGCGCTCATCTTCATTGGCATCATTCATTTCTGTCCAACCACCTGTCTCGACATCTTTTATTTCCTGATCAGAAGACTTGGGGATTTCATCTTCCTCCATGAAAACATCTTCACCTTCGGGTTTATCAGCTTCTGAGGAAACAAAACAAATAAAAGAGAAAATTCAAACAAAAACGATCATGAGTATTCAAACCGAAAAGCCTAACAAAGACAAACAATTAGATTTACCTTCATCAAGCTGAAGACCCCAAACAAACTCCTCTACTTCTGTGAAGACAACCTTGTCATCTTCTGCTTCCTCAGTAGAGGGCATTTGGCTTTCGGCTAACTTGTTGCTCGCAGTAACAGCTGAAGAAACTGCCTGAGCGCCAGATGCAGCATTTCGCTCTTTTAAAGCTAGATTTCTAGCTTTCTCTAATGATTTGTATAGTTCATCATCTTCATCCCCGAAAACAGGGCTTTCATCTTCAACCACAGGAACTATTGAAACTTGCTCAAGACGCAATGCTTCAGATGCCTCTGCTGCCTTCGCAATCGCAGATTGGTATGCATCACTCCTTTTCTGTGCCTCAGATTTCACTTGTTCTTCCTTAGCAGACTGCATCTTCCCGTCTTTTCTGGAACCACGATCGCCAATACCCAACCCAACAGAGATAGCTTCTGCTTCAAGGGCATCCAAATCCAACCTCTCTTTCTTCCGCATAGATTTTTTCTTCTTGGGCTTTTTAAATTGAAGCATCTCTTCTTGGGTATAGTAGTCCGAAGAAATTTTACCTGAAGATGTTAGATCTTCAAAACGACTGCTTGTGGAGACACCATGTAATCTTTTACGAAGCTGTCGAAGGAACAGATGAAGAAAAACAAAGAATATTATCAGCTGCAGACATTCTAGCTTGCCATACTGAATAGAATAGAACCATAAAGTGATGAAAACTACCTCCTCTAGCTTTTTCTCTGCTTCACCAGTAAAACGGCCGCTTGCATCCAATGTTACCACCTGCGAAGTAAAACAGTAAGAACCAGCAACAGCTATTGGTGATAAACAAAACAAAAGCTAAGAAGAGAGAAAATAACCTCATCATCAACTGGATCATCATACTGGGGAAGCATTTTCTTTTGAGACATGTCATCAACATCAAACCTAAATAGAAATTTGGCAACAAACAAATTAGTGATTTGAAGTTTATTTGCACCAGAACAACGCAAACAATATCACAGATCTTACTTGTCATCATATGCTCCAGTCTTTTTCTTAGCAGCCTTGTATGCGTCATCTCTTAGTTTCTGCTCTCCAATCTCCACATTTTCAAGCATGTCAACCTCTTCAAAAAATGAGTTCCTAGCTTTAGAATTTCCAAAGAAAATACACCAAATGCACCCAAAACAGTATGGTAACAGCTAAGAGAAACTACCTTCATTAAGGTCCCCATCAGCAAGTATACTCTGATCCTTCAAAGTCAAAACAACTGCTCCACCTTCAACTACTTTATCAAGTCCGTGAAGAATTTTTACTCCCGCTAGATCCTCTACTAGTAAGTACACAAGAAAATGGCAAGAACAAGTGTTATTAGAAGGACAAGTTTGTAAATTGTAAAAGTATAATTTTAAATTGTAAAACTTGTAAATTGTAAATTTGAAACTGCACTAGTTCTGAATTCATATTAAACTATAATCCAATTAAAAACTTGTAAAAGTAGTATTTATTAGAAGGACAAACTAAGAAATGACTTATCTAGGAGGACAAAATTCAGCTCCAAATGTTTGCCGAAACTTATGTTCTATCACATACAATCATTTAGTTGAGATTGTAAATGCCTTTGCAGAATTGGCCTAATGCAAGATATCTACACATTAGCAGACAGTACCGCAAATAGTTCCTGATCTGCCTTTCCTACCTTTATTTATCCTGTTCTCCCTAATGCTTAGTCAGACAGTAATAGAACTGTTCTGGATTAGTAAAAGTAAAGATCATTGTTTTCTTCTCCATAAGAGAACCGAGAACGTGTTATGCTACAAGTTTTCTGTTTTCCTAGGCTTCACTTAATTGTCCTATACTTAGGTCCAATGTTTTAAAAAGCGAAAGCGTAAAGCGACACGCTTTCTTAGCAAGGCGCAAAGCGATGCTAGAAAGCTTTATCGAAGCGCTGCTTCGCTAAATATCATGATTAATAATACTTGCAAATCTATATGTAAAACTAAGAAGTTCTCAAAAAGCTATACCTTTTTGGTACACTTTTTTTTAGCTTGGGTAGACATGGTCACATGGTCGAAGAATGGGCGTAGATCACAGAGAAAAAAGAAGAAGGGAGAAGAAATATCTAAAAAGAAGTGGCTGTAAGAGAGAATAAAATAGTTATAGTTGTGTTACTTAAATACTATTTTAGGCTATAAAACAGCTAAACAGAGTCAACAGACATCTAGGGAAAAAAATTGGGCTTTAAAGTCCCATAAAAATCTGACAGAGAAAACCTATTAGCAAAGCGTGAGTATCAAGGCGTTTTGGAGGCAAAGCGCTAAAAAACGGGTATTAAAGGGCGAAGCGAAACGTTTTTTAAAACACTGCTTAGGTCACTTATAGGCTTATGTAAAAGAAGTGTTCACGCTAAGGAGTAAGACATTGTACTTGATAGGTGCTGAGCCTGGCCTTCATCTCCACTTTCTACTTCCTCAATGTTATCCTGAACAGAAAAGAAGGAAAGATCAATAAGCAAAGATGTGGTCTTAAAGATTAAGAATTGTAAAAAAACCAGTATAATGTGCAGACATATGAGGTATATCACACTTAAACCAACTTACATGAAAGGGAACGGACAATAAAGCAGAGACAAACTAACCTGCTCCTCAAAAACCTTTTTGAGTTGTAAAGCTTTCTCTTTCTCGGAAACTTTTTTCACCTCGAGCTTGCGGCTTTTAGTAACCCATGACAGAACTTCAGAAACGCTTTCAGATTTCTTCTTCAACCTTTCTTCTTTCATTCTGCAGAAATGAACCTACTTAGAGAAGAGATTCAAATACTTAATATTTGCTGGAATCTACAGACACCAGAAACTTTTTATAATTAAACTTTAACAAACAAACACCTAAAGGTTGGCAAACAAACATTCAAACTACAAGACTGAAAATATATCAGAATCCATTGCTCCTCTTTATGTCAGATAGATGCCCAGATCAAAGATTTCAGATAAAACACCATTGGGAGACATGATTCTTTTCTGGTAACAGAATGCGCAGCTAACTTCTAATACTACTTCGATATAAACTTTACACTTAAGTTTAATGATGTAAGGTCATATCCAGATGTGTTCTAAGATGCTCAGGAGAGTTCTCATTTTTGGCCAAATTATGCATAAGTTAAAATTTGATCAGTACAAGTTCATCCAACTATAATGTTGTAGCCTGTAAATATGGACATGTAGCTTAGCGCAGATAAACTTCGAGAACGTGGAATTAGGCTTCTTATCTGGTCCAAGTTAAAAAAAAAAAAGTATGTAATTGGTCATAGAATATAATTTGACTTACTCTTGCATACGCTCCTTTGGTTGTGAAGTTGATGAGTGTACTCCCGCTGATGCCGTTTCATTCTTTTGTTTCAGCTCCTTATAGCTGTCGTCACTGTCGTCTTGTTCAATTCGCTTCTCATCCTTTCTACCATCCTTACTTCTGTCATGGCCATCTTCACGACTTCTTCCAATGGCTCTATCTTTAGACCTCTCTTTATTATCGCGATCAATCTCTTTCTCTTTATCTCTATCCTTTTCTCTACTACTCTTCTCTTCGTCTGTCTTATTAACGCGTTCTTTCTCCTTCTCCTTCTCCCTCTCTCTGTCTTTATGTTTCTCTCTTTCTCTTTCCTTTGGCCTATCTCGTTCCTTCTCTCTATCCCTGTCCCGTTCTTTCTCCTTTCTATCTCGCCCTCGATCATGATGCTCCTTTTCTATATCTTTATCTTTTGTTCTACTATCCCTATCTCTTTCTCTATCTCTACTACTTTTCTCCTTTTGATCATATTCTTTCTCCTTAACAACCTTATCTCTAATCTTTTCTTTCTCAGGTTCCTCTACATCTTCTCTTCTATCCCTGCTTCCATAATCCTTCTCCTCTCTTCTACTACTACTACTTTTCTTACGTTCCTTGCCCATTATCTACAATTGAATAAAACTCAAATTAAGCAAAATCCAAATTACAGGAAGAAAAACAAATCCCGAGTAAATACCAATGAGATTCAAGGAGATCCTAATACTTCCCTTCATAAATAAAATCATCCTGATTTCAGGTACTAACAGGAAATAACCACCAGAGCTCCAAACATTATTTTCATGCAAAATTAATCAAAAAAATTATCAAAACGATACTCAATAATGTGATACCTACTAAACCCTAAAATCCAATATAATGGAACGAATGATAAACAAAACCTGACATATCGAATCTATCACAGTTCATATGACATGAAATTCTAATAGAGAGATAAACTGAGAGACATACCTGATCAGATTTGTCTTCGTTGTAGTTCTCAGAGGTTTTGTGAGAAAGGGATGGACAAACAAAAGGTTTTTGAATGAATTCTGAGAGTGTCGATTTGGCTTAATAACAAGTGAGGGAAACTTACCTGAATACCCCATATTTTTCATTTATTTGTAAAAATGCCCATAAGGGTATATTTTATGAACTACTCCGTCTCCTATATATATATAAAGCGGAGAAGTGAAATTCTTTTAGGCCTATTCCTATGGGTGTAGCAAATCATAGTGTTTGAGGGAAAAACAACCTGCTGATTTTCTGGTGGTGGAGGAGTAAGTGCTCGATGAAGCAAGTGCTCGAAGTAGCAAACACTTGAACTTTTAAACAAATGTACTGTACTGGAGTACTTTGAGTTCGAGAAACTTATCTGTAGAACCCTGGCCTAAATCAAGACAATGATTGTTCCAGGTTCAATTCGGACACAAGAGGAGGAGAAAGATCGGTCTGTAGGGAGGGAACTAAGAATGTGTGGAGATCAATGGAGATTGATCGATTGATGATGTAATGTGTTGAACTGCTTTGAAGAGGAATTATCTGTGTAGACAAGAGGAATTCTCTGTAAGTGTTTGATAATTGACTGTCGCAGGTTTTCTTACGTTTAGTCTTCTGTTTTTCTCAAATCATAGGTTCAGGAACCTAATTATTGCAGCACATCGATCTCCTGTAAGTGGTGACTGTTAAAAGAAGTGGGAGAATGAGGAAGTGGGAGAACGTGCAAAAACCACTTCCACTTTGCGTGGAAGACTTGGTTGATTGACCATCCACTATTTCATTCACTCCCTAGCTGTCAGCACGACTTACTCACATTTCTCATCGTGGATGTGCCTCACATCACACGTGTTGTAGACCGCCAGACCAAAACCCTAGTGATATCCCCCCCCATGTGACATGAATTGATGTGTCATGTGTAAGTCTGCTTTACAAACGTGTTTTTATGTGTGGTCAATCTTTGACCTAAGCCTATGAGTCTTAATCGATGGACTGAATAATTCATGGTTCAAGGTCATGATAGATGAAGCATGAAGTGCTTGCTGGAACATCAACATGCTCTGTGGACCATGGACGCTGAATTAGGTCACTGATGACCATGACATATCATTATTCTAGCTGAAGCAGTAATGATAGTTAAACTGGATTGATGAACATAGGTTAATAAGATTGTTGGATCTATCATGACCCATTATGTTGGTGCGTCGAGCACTTGGCAGTAAGTCGTATGAAAATAATTATTGTTGAATGATCATATAAGGTTATCCCGATCCATGTGTCATGAGTCAGTCAAATGACAATGAGAGAATATTATATTAAAAAATGGTTGACTGACGAACCAAATGTTGGTTGATGAACCAATAAAATGTTGATAGCTGAATCAACATGAAAATATTGTTTTGCTGAGCGATTGATAGTTGAATCAATAAAATATTGGTAGCCAACCAAATATTAAATTATTAATTAAAATATTGATTGCTGGATCAACATAAAAATTACTGGTGTTTGAACCTGTTCAAATTATGCTAGACATAGCATTAGGTTCGAAACCGTAATTTTGATAAATGGATGATCCACTGAGAATCAACCAATAGATGAGAGAGGGACCGTCTACATGAGGTGTTAGACCGAGCATTATTAAAATAGTGCTTGACTGAGCATTAGGTAATAAAACCTAATTATAGAGAGAGGAGGACCGACCAAAGGGGTGTGGAACCGGCCCTTGGTGGTCGTGAGACCATCTGATGGTGAATGGATGATCTTCCCAGTTGCAGGAAAGAGTTTGAACAAAATATGAATTGTGGATGATTAACTGCAAGCCAAAGGGCCGACCATGACTGGTTATGGTGGCATGCCCGTGTCGCCATGCTGTCCATGGACCAATCATGAGAATTTTGGTATTTTCTGATGGTCCATCGAGCATTATTTGGTCATTTTATGAAGAATATTAGTTAAACTGATACTCTTAATTTTGGTTGAAAGACCAACCATTAAAAATATAATAATATTATTTTAATTTTGGTTGCTTTGTTTTGGTGCCTGGGAGAAGTTGTTATCTGATACACATCGGTGGCTTTGCATTAGATGTCTACACCCCCATGCATGGAGGAAGTCCTATAGTGACACAAGCCATCCTGATGTTACTATTGCAGGACCTTTCAATGGCAGAGATGCTGATTTCTTAATTCATGATGCGGTGAGGCCACAACTACCCATTGAGAGGATTAGTAGAGACTCTCAATCTACAGAAGTGGCTATGGATAACATCCTCACTTTAGGGACTCTCTACCTTATTTTCCAGAGGAAAATTACCACCACAGTTAGTATTCCACCCCCTTGTAGATTACAGTTTTCTAGAACTCTAAAGGGCTTCTTAGACTATGTGATTTCCAACCCTACTAACTTAACGACTTGGCTGCAACTTTTGTTACTTCCTACCTGTACGTTGAATTTGTACATGCCGAAAAATTCCGGGGAAGAGCGTTCAAGCACTCGGAAAAAGTTACAGATAGCTGAGATCAATCAGGCCTTAGCAACATGGAAAGAGCCAAATGGATGCTTGACTGTGGTACAAAAAGTACTTGACCTCTCCAAACCTAACTCCCAGCGTAGGCCATCCACCAACAAAAGTAAGAAGAAGAACACCAACCTTGAGGCCTGCAGGAGGAAAATGAGTTATGGACATTATACGGCTGCAATCTGTATACTGTCATCAAATGGTGTTGCGCCGGATACCCCTGACACATTCTACGAGCTACAGCAAAAACATCCAGCAGCCCAACCGCCATCCATCCCTACTGACAGTATCTCAGCATCGCCTGTATCAATTGACACCAAATCCGTTTTAACAGCGTTGAAGAGTTTCCCTAAAGGAACCTCATGTGGTCGCGATGGGCTGAGAGCGCAACACTTATTGGATGCACTCAGTGGTGCAACAGCTGCTGTATTCGATGAACTTTTGCAATCTTGGCAGGTGTCATTAACATATGACTGGCTGGAAAATATCCTGCAATCCTCGGAGAGTTTATAGCGAGTGCTCCATTAACCCCACTAATCAAACCAGGTGGTGGCCTAAGACCCATTGTTGTGGGCACGATATGGAGGCGCTTGAGCTCTAAATTGGATGTTACAGCAGTGTGCAAGGATATATATTCTTATCTTGGTAATCATCAATTCGGGGTAGGCATTCCATGCGGGGGCGAAGGTATACTACACTCAGCAAACAGGTTGTTGGAATCGAAGGGGCATGACAGCAACATGACAATGCTTCTTGTGGACTTCACAAATGCCTTTAATATGGTTAACATAACTGCATTGATTCGTGAGGTAAGAACCAGGTGCCCAAGTATAGCTAGTTGGGTCAAATTTTGTTATGCAAAACCGGCCAGATTATACTACCGTGACTCAATTCTGTCTTCCGCACTTGATGTTCAACAAGGCGATCCATTAGGGACTCTCCTTTTTGCACTAACTCTCCATCCCCTCGTGAACAAGATTGTCGTGGAATGCACACTCGATTTTCATGCATGGTACTTAGACGACGGTACTATAGCCGGTAATACCTTAGAAGTAGCGAAAGCTTTGAGAATTATCCATCTAGAAGGCCCTTCCAGAGGTTTGCACTTGAATATCAGCAAAACCGAGATCTTTTGGCCCTCCCATGACCAGAGAATAGAAGCTGCGGACATCTTCCTGCCCAATATCAGTAAACCGGTGGATGGTGTGAAAATACTCGGTGGTCCTGTTAGTTTGAATCAACAGTACTGCAACGGCCTGGTTTTGAACCGTGTTCATAAAACCACATAGCTCATGCAATCTATTCAGAAGTTGTGCGACCCACAGGTTGAGATACTCCTACTTCGAAGCTGTACAGGAGTATCCATGCTCAACTTTACTCTCTGCACGACCAGCCCTCGTTTCTTGGAAACACCTACAGAAGTTTTTGACCAGCAACTGCTCCAATATTTACGCATGTTGAGTGTTGGGGATGGGCTTGGCTTTGGTGTGGTTCAACAACGTATGGCAACCTTACCCATTAAAGATGGGTGTTAGAGCATAGCTCGGTTGAACCCACCAAGCGTTGGTATGTCAAGTTTGGTTGTCATATTTTAGTGAACCAAAACTCATTTAAGAGTCGCTTGATTAAATGTACTAGAGTCAACTTTGTATAGGTTAGATTGAAAGTATTAGGATATGAGACATTACAAGTATTGCGAAGACTCGAAGAAGTGAATAAGTACGGAGCTACAACCACAACATCATCCTTCCACTTGAGGTTAGTGATATTTGACTTGAACTGTTCATTCCCTAACGTATCTTTCAAGTCGTGCATATTGAAAATAAAAACTGCGAAGCATGAACACTCTAGATAGACATAGTATTAGGGAATTCAATACGAGGTTTATTGCTCAACCATTAAACTGTGTAGATAAGACATCAACATAATCGTATGAATGTTATTATGATTATGTATGGGTATGAGGTGAGGTTTCATCCTAGGAAACAATGTTGTTACATGTGTTTTAAGAAAGTAAGTTCATGAACTTTGTTTGTGAACCGAAAAGGAAATCTCCAGGCGTTATTGGGGCTATTCTTCATTGCATATCTTATGAACAGCCAATATGTGTGATTAGTATAACCGCTCATGACTTGTTTGTGTTCTTGGTAAAACTATTCATATGAGGCCTGACTTTTGTATTGGTATGACTTTTATTAGTGAAACAGATCTTAAGTAATCCCCTGTTGGTATGATCGAGTTTGTGCAGTTTGTAAGGCCTAACACTGGGTAAAGGGGAACCGATCCTAATAAGAGGTGCAACACGACACAAAGGGGAATCGATCCTTGTATGGGGTGCAGCGAGGTTTATAGCAGAAAGGGGAACCGATCCTATGGACATGTGCAACACATATGAGTTAGATACCATATATATGTGGGTAACTGATCCTAGTACCTAGTCAACCGAATTTTGGGAAGCTAGTGTGACTATGCACAGTACTCACATGGAGGTAGAACCGAAACTTGTTTTGGTAGAACCGTTAAATCCATGATTTGTGATTGAGAAGTTCTTAATCAATCGCATAGCTCTTGAAAGTCAGATAAACCAATTCTAAACTTGTTTGGAAGTGTGGTAAATCGGTTTCAAGTGAGTAAGTATGAAAGCGGACTTACAAAGAAAGGATGTCGACACACTTTGAACACATGCAGTAATGCGTATATTTTTTATTGTTCAAAGATATTCCTTAACGGCTAAGAAGGAAGTAAATCCCATGATTGAAATTAAATAAGTTAAGAATCTTTTAACTAAGGTTTTTAATTATATATGGAAAATAAGAATTAGTAATGCGCATTTGCTAGTTAAAGATTTTCCAAGGAGATTTTCGATCATTATTTTGGACAGAGCATTCTCAGGAATTATGAAAACCGAATATGGAAATTATTATAGAGTATCTTGAGAATATTTTCGGTTTTGGAAATTCCTTGGTGTCCAAACTTCCTTGTCTATAAATACTTGAAGTTTGCATTTTTAGCAACCTAATCCTTCGTGACAGTAAACTTCCTCTGTTGTACTGTTATTGGTGAAGCCGCCTATTCGGAGAGGAGAGTAACCTAATTAGGCGAAATCTCTTACGACCACTCAGTTTAAAGTCTTCTTTGGGATTGAGAAGCTCTAGCGCGTACCGTTGGTGGGAAACTAGATAATTATGGTTTATCTTTTGTTTTCATATTGATTTGATTGACTAACGGTGGTTGAACTTTGATTGCACCTAGTTCGTTTATGTTTAAGAATCTTCTCTTCTGATATAAGATTCACTCAAACTAGTTCAAGGTTTCGACAGGGATCTTTAGACTGTTGTTAGTACTAAAGACGATCTTGTGATAATACATTATTAACAGACTCCGTTCTGTGCGTGATTGATCACAAGAGATTCAAGTAGTTGTGTGCAGGTGTTTATTGAAGATCTAAGAAGATTTGAAGACAAAGAAGAGATAAAATATTTCTGACTTGGTTATATAAATCTTTGGTGTGCACAATACTTGTTTCGGTAAAAGAGGATCTAAATATATAATCGATCTATCCTTGTGGTATTTTGATATAATAGTTGTGTAGATCGACATCAATACGTTTCCTTGGGATTAAAGGTATTGATTGCAAAATCTTAACGATTACCTTTTGGTAATTGAACATAAGATAGATCTTGGAACCTGGCAAAGGAGTTTATGTTAAGATAAACAAAAGAGCCTTTGTCCAACTCATATCACTTGGTTGAAGAGTTTTGATACCAAACAAATTTGTTGTTCCTTTGCTGTTTGGAATACGAACCAAAGGAATTGGTCCAAGTACGTGACTTGTTTACAGGTCGGAGGCGTGGGAATACAGACGGAACTAGGTGAACTATAGGTTTAGTTGCTTGGTCTCAACTATACAAAGTTGGTTTATTTTGTATAGCGGCTTAATCCTGAGAGTATTCAATTCTGGACAAGGTCCCGGGGTTTTTCTGCATTTTCGGTTTTCCTCGTTAACAAAATCTTGTTGTGTCCTTTACTTTATATTTCTGCATTATAATTGTTTTATTATAATTAAAGTAAATTACACAAATGTTAATTCATATTTACTTGATAAGCAATCCTATTGTGTTTGGTTAAGTCTGAACTTTTGTATCAAGTAAACATACTTCGTTGTTGTATTGTCTCGATCTCGTATCCATTGACAATCACACGAAGTGTGAACCAATTTGTTGTATTGTCTCGACTCAGTCCATAGACAATCACTTTCGGAGAAAGGACTCATAGGAAGGAAAAGTTTTAGCTTGAGGTATATTTGGGTACCCTCGCCTTTTCAATTGATATTAGAGCAGGCAAACATGAAAAGATATAACAATCCGTGTTTGGTGCGATCTATCCTATAAGAATGAACTCGAGTTCTCATGAATCGACTTCAATTAACGTACCACCAAGATTTGATGGGACTAACTACCCGTTGTGGAAATGTGCTATGAAAGCTTTTCTTCAATCCCGAGATTTCAATACTTGGTTATTAATCGAAGACGGATATCAACGACCGATGGATTATTCAGAAACAGAGTTTAAACGCTTAGCGAACTACACTCACGAAGAAAGAGTTTGTGCAAAGCAGAATTCCGATGGTTTGAATGCCATCATACATGCTCTGAGCCATGATCTTCTACATCATGTGTTTGCTTGAAGGACTTCTAAAGAAGCATGGGATATTCTTGAGGTTGTAAGGAGATGTTTCTGAAAAAGAAGCTAGACTTATTTCCCTTTCATTTGAATGGTAACATCTCAAGATGGATGATAACGATACTTTCTAGGAGTTTAACTTTGAACTTTCTGAGATTGTTAATGCATTTTTTTCCTTGGAAAGGTTATACCTGAAAAGGAAATAATATGCAAAATTCTCAGATCGTTACCATCCAGATACGAGTCTAAGAAACATGCAATAATAGAAGGAAACGATCTTTATATACTTTCTCGAAGCTCTCTTGTAGGAAAGTTAAAGATCTTTGATAAAGAAACTCTGTTGAAGAGTCGTTGTCAAGAAGACAAGATATATGTTGAAAAAGAGCTTGACTCAACTCTTGTGCTTTTAGCACAACGAATAAAGGACATCTTATCTATTAATAAACATGTTCCTAATACTCCATTGGTTTGCCATAAAAAGGGTAATGAGGAAGTACAATGCTTCAAGTGCCGTAGATTCGGACATATGGAAAAACATTGTCCCACCAGAAGAACTCAGAAGTGCAACAAGGCGTATGTCTCCACTCTTGGTGATATTCCGGAGGAAGAATCCAATGAAGAAATATCTAATTGCAATGCACTTCTTGCCAACTCTAATGATGATAAATTATGTGAGTCTAATCAACTCTTACAAAAACATGAGTTGGAAATTAAGGAGAATAAAAGGTTAAGCTTGGTTCTTAAAATCTTTTGAAATTCCTTTCGGATAAAACCAGTATGGTGAAATCTGAACAAGAAAAATCAGATGAGAAACCGAAAGAATCAGAAACTAGGTTTTCTGATAATATGATAAGCTCTTCATGTAGAATAAATAATCATACTGAAACTTTCCTTAGAAATAAATTTATCAAGTTTCTTTGCAAAGGGATAAAGATTTTGAAGACTGATAAGTTTATAAGATCTCAAAAGAAAATTGCAACCTCTTGCAATTACAAGAGGAAGAAGGAACAAAAGAAAACACAACCTAGTGTGTTTATATGCCATCCAAAGGATGTCTTCGTTAACTATGGTGAGAATAATTCTAACCTCAACACATGTTGATTTTGTTGAAGAATGTATCCTCACGTGTTGCCCAAGTTTTTAATTGTCAGAAAGCATAAATACGGGCAAGTTGTTCCTTTCTGTTTATTTTGTGAAAAATAATAGATATCTTATATTTATGGTAAAATTAGTTTTGGTTTCCTTAATCCAAAGTATTCCTTGATTTTCTCATATCTTGTACTTCTTCTTTTCCGAAAGAAGACTTTTGAGTTTCACTGGAGAAATCGGAAAAAGAAAAGACACCTCTTGATGATTTGGCACTTTGTGCATCAGTTATGACTGAAACTCATGATGTTTCTCTTCATGATAACTCTCAAGATTCTCTAAGAAAACATATCTCCACTGTTAAAGGTTGTATTATCATGAGCTGATGATAAAGGATTCAAAAGAAGTACTAGCTAACCTTCATTCTCAAATGTTTGAAATGAACAAGTCATCTACTAAAAAGGGAAGTGCTCAGAAGAATTTGAATCCAGTTTTTGAAAGCAATCTTCACGAGATTCGAGAATTAGAAAAATAGACTACAATTTTTTATTTCGTTCACTGATTGTAATAAGTTTATTATGAATAAAAACTATTATGAATAAAGTTATTTGATTTATAATTTTTCTTGTGATAGTTTTTATTTTGATAGCATGTGCTTGAATGCTTTATTTATTGCTATGAAAGTTTATGGGATGTTTGATTTCGGTTTCATTACCTTGATATTCAATCTCATAATATGGTGTGAACCCTTATGGTTTGAGTGACTTTTTGATTTAGCAGGATTAAGTTCTAGCCCATGTTGGTAGGATTTATCGAAGGATCATGAGGGGTTCTGATAGAAACAATATGTGAAAAAGTCACAATATGTTGAATCGGTTTTGGTTTAGCATAAAAGCATATGTGTTTCGCAGGTTTTCAACTTTTGCTTGTAATAGTTAAAAACCGATTTTCAACCTTTCTCTGGTAAAGGTTAGTTGTTGTTATTCTTTTGTTTTGCATAAGGATGACAACATAATGGTATTTCGATATCAATTCTCCCTGGAAGAAGAAGATGCGATCATATTGGAGAAGTTGGATGCGAAATTGAGGTAACAATCTTGTTAGTTAATTGTTTTCCTGTTTAAGAAAAGCCTATTGTTATTACTTATATCTTTTTGCTTTTGCTTAAAAAAATTTCGGTACAATTGATGCTTTTATTCCATTATATGTGTATGGATGTGTGTGTGATTCAATTGGTTCCGGTTAAGAAAAACTATTGTTATCTTATCTTACTTTGTTGTGTGGTATCAATCGTTTAGGCTTACAAAATTTTACGGTGCAATTGCAGTGCTTTAATGTTTATGTTGTTTCAATTGCTTCCGGTTGAGGTGAATAATTATGTAAGGTGATTTGTTTTGGTTTGTATGAATTATTTCTGGCTTGACAAAAGAATATGTTGACGGGATGAGTTGTTTAGTCCAATTCGATTCCGGATAAGATAAACTAAGTTAATTCTGATCTTAGTTAGACTTATCAAAGTGGAGGTTTCGGTTATTCAAGTCTAATTGAATGCCTAAACAAGGAAATGCTATTTAACTAACCTAGTATTTGGCTTGTTTAAAATTTAAAGGTCTAAGTTATATGGATATTTAGAACCTGATGAGAAAAATGGAGTTTATCTTTGTTTTGGTCTTATCGAATGAAGCGGTTGTATTTATACAATCGGTTTAGCAAAGGAACTAATGCGATTAGTTGATTTTTAGTTTGCTAAACTAGTTGGGAAAATTGCTTTGGGAAATTATTTCCATGATAACATATCAAAACATAATTACTTTGTAGTTTCGGTTTTGATATTGGTAATCAAAAATGGTGTGTGGAACCCTCGTGCTTGACTCAACAGGTTACAAGTCTATTTTGAGATTTGTAGGATCCTTTTCGTGTTGTCCTTTATTTTTTCGTTTCTTTGTCATTTTGTGACAAAAAGGGGGAGAAATATATGGAGTAAACAAGTGATGCTGGTGTCAATTTATATTGATTGGTGTCACTAGGGAAGAGGACAATGGTGCTTGAATGTTTATCTAACGAATGAGGAAAAGCACAGACTAAGGGGGAGTAACATATCATATGTGAAAAAGCGGGGGTCTAACAACACCACCCAAAATTTCGTTTAGCAATCTGTATGGACTAAATCCAAAATACTTTGCTAGAGAATCAACTAGACAGTCAGACTCAATCTAGATAAAAATATCTCAAGGAGTTAATATTTCTCTCTTGATTTGATTTTTACTCAAGCTAAAAACAATAATGAGTCTTTATCAAATACAAGGAATACTTGGACGGTACCAAAGACCAATGTCCAAGGATCAATCAATATCAATCAACAACCAAAGGTTGGATTTCCAATTGATGATCACGAACGCATAACTTGTATTATTTCAAATATATAAAATATAATGCGGAAAAGAAATGACACAGACACCAGAAATTTTGTTAACGAGGAAACCGCAAATGCAGAAAAACCCCGGGACCTAGTCCAGGTTGAATACACACTGTATTAAGCCGCTACAGACACTAGCCTACTGCAAACTAACTTCGGAATGGACTATAGTTGAACCCCAATCAGTCTCCCACCGATCCAAGGTACAGTTGTACTCCTACGCCTCTGATCCCAGCAGGATACTGCGCACTTGATTCCCTTAGCTGATCTCACCCACAACCAAGAGTTGTTTTAACCCAAAATCACATACTTGATAATAAACATATCTGTCTCACACTGAAAAGTCTATAAGAAGATAAATATGTCTCCCACAGATAAACCCTAGGTTTTGTTCCGTCTTTAGATATAAAATCAAGGTAACATGAACCAATTGATAATCCGGTCTTATATTCCCGAAGAACAACCTAGATTAATCAATCACCTCTCTACAATCCTTCCTGAGTACACAAGCGGATTGTCGAGGAATCACAAACAGTGAGACGAAGATGTTTGTGACTTCTTTATCTTGCCTATCGGAGAACTCTCACGATCTCAAGTCAATCAATTGATTGTACTCGTACGATAGAATATGCAAGATCAGATCACAAAACTACGATAAAGTAGTATCGGTCTGGCTTCACAATCCCAATGAAGTCTTTAAGTCGTTAACCTGATTTTAGAGAAGAAAATCAAAGGTTAATGGAAATCGACTCTAACAGGAGCACTGGTAGCACACAGTCGTGTGGGGATTAGATTTGCATAATGCTATATGTCTTCTTTATATAGCCTTCAAATCAGGGTTTTACATTAGTTACAAAGCAATTAACCGTTAGATGAAAACCTGATTTAGATTCAAGCTAATATTTCTCAACCGTTAGATCGAAAACTTAGCTTGTCACACACACTTGGGTAGACGTTTACTGGGTTCGTGAAAACCATGCCCAAACGTGTACGTGTATGTTGGTTCAACATAGTAACCCAAAAGGTTAACCATATGAGCATTTCATATTAACCTTGTTCTTCTTCACCATAACTAGTTCAATTGACTCAAATGAACTAGTTAAAGAGTTGTTCAATTGCTATGAGATCTTATGTAACTACACAAGACACAATTGAAACAAAGATGATTTCGATTCGATTGAATCGGCTCATAAACATTATAGCCACGGTTTGCATAAAGCATTCCTTAGTAATTTAATGTTTCATGTTCAGAGCACATCTTTATAACCTCTTAAGTTCACAAATAAGTTCGCGGACTTAATCGGTTGAGTTTTCCAAACTCAGCAGAAATTCTCGGGATGAGAACTTCCGCCAGTTCGCAGACTGGGTTCGCGGACTGAGTTTGCGGACTTAGCACACAAACGAGTTTTGGAAAATCCCAGCAGAAATTCTCGGTCGAGAACTTCCGACAGTTCGCGGACTGAGTCTGCGAACTAGGTTCGCGGACTTGGCAAGCCAATTCCACAATCCTCCCGATATCTCTTGATCAAAAAAGTTCAAAAACTTCGGTTCAAGGAATACATGGTTATGTAATCTAAACTCTCATTTCAATCATTGAGACATTATCATAGGACGCTATGTAGCCGTTATTCACAGACCGATTCACGTCAGAGCAATTCTCAAAGTGATTGAAACTTTTCATGGCTTTCGTCACTAGGTGAAGATAAACTTGATAAAAGCGAAACGCTTTACCAACACACGATTTCGAGATAAAAGATAAGCAATGAATGCTCAGCTCGAAATGTCAAATGTGTATGATCTAGTCTATATAGCATACGACTATTATCTCATAAGAAGTAGGAGATAGAAGAGATATACTTTTGAGTGATAGATAAGTTCAAGTCTCCACATACCTTTTTGTTGATGAAGTTCCACGGTTCCTTGTATAGATCTTCGTTGTTGTATGATGAATCTCCATGAAGTCTTTGAGCTCAACTACACTTTTCTATCCTAGTCCGAGACTTAGCTATGTAGGCTAGAAATCAAGACTTATAGTTTTGATCACTAATATTGACAAACATGCTTGAGATAGCAACGCATGCGAGGTTGACCGAGCTATGCTCTAAAAATCTCCCCTTTTGTCAATTTTAGTGACAAAACAATTAATACATATGGAATACAAAAAAGATAAACTTTAGTGGCTCATATTCCATAGTCTAATCTTCAACGTTCCTTGAAATCTTCGTCCTTCCAAGTACTCCAATGATCCCAAAGGTTGTAAGTTTAGCACCGTCGTTGTTGAAGATCCGTATCTATAACAATGAGAGAAATCGAGATTCTTAATCATTATTATACAGTGTCATAGTATTATTATATAACATCAAAGTCCAATTGTATCACGACTTCAACAATAATACTACGGTGATATGTATCACTCCCCCTTAGTCAATACTACATCTCGATCATGGAAACCACTCCCCCTTACACAATGATCCGAAAACCATATGTATTTGTAGTGTGAACTACAATATTTCTCCCCCTTTTTGTCAATAAAATTGGCAAAGGTACAAGAATGGGATCATAATGAAATTTCCACAAGAGACATTTCATGACCAAAAGAAAAAATACATACCAACTTAATTTAGATGCAATCTAATAGCCGAAGCTAACAACATTCATCAAGGAGTTTTAAGATACAAGATAACCCCTATAAAATTCCACATCCGCACTCCCCGCAAGATATTACCATTAAGCACAAGTTCAAAAGAACTCTCCCCCATTTGATGTCATTCCCGAGAGAACAACAAGAGCGACCTTAATTTCGAAAGAAAAGGAGGATTTTATATTGGACACCAAATACCATAGGAATGATTTTCTATATCCAAATCTCAACCAAATTAACCACAAGTAAACCCATGATTAATTCAATTGGAATACACAACTAAATCAAACCACAAAAGTGATCAATTTAATTGAAAGTGCTCAACATAAGTAAACTCACGGAGCTACGACTAAGTCAATCACACGAAGATGACTAACTTAACCGTTCAAATACTCAACATAAGGAAAACCTTACGGAATATATGACTACATTAACCAAAGAACATGATAGTGTAGCCTTTCATATACTCAACACAAGAACCTGTGGAATATATGAAAACTCAACTAGATTAATTACAAGAGAACCTATAATTAATCTAATTGGAATACAAACAACCAAACTAATCACCGAAGTAATCAATTTAATTATTTTGGGCTCAACATAAAAGAACTTATGGAACCCCGACTAAGTTCATCATAGAATATGAAAACCTTAACCGTACATGTACTCGACATAAGAAAGAAAACTTATGGAGTACAAACTAAATAACCAAATAGGTTGATTAATTAGTTCTTAATGCTCGACATATAGCATCTTATGGAACAACCAACAAAGCCAAGGTAAATCGACTTAGTTGTAAGGTGCTCAACATACGACACACAATGGAGCCTTCAGGGTAAAACATAATAAAATGGATCAATGAAGATCAATACCATGGATGACATACAAGGATCTATTCTATTTTCCATCATAACGACATAATAGACTTTATCCTTGTTCAACAAAAGATTTTATCCTATTTTCCATCAAATACATGACTGCATAGGCATATCTTTTGTATATGTCAAAAATCCATTCGTCCTTTCATCAATACGAATACCGATTCATGAACGACTTTACTTTTGACTGCAATATGGGACCTTCAAGTTCACGGTCGTAAACAATACATATCCCATAAAAATATTGCAATATCACAAACCATTAAAATACTGCAATAAACATCATCCTCCAAACTTTTTTTAGAATTTAATACCAATAAACCTAAAAAATAAACATAAGAAGTTGAAAACAGAATAGCTATGTGTAGTCACAATCATCGCTATTCAAAGCACTAGTTATTCTTCCAACTAATCCAAAAAGAAGACTTACTAGGTATCTATACCTTTTAACAATCATTTCACTTACCTTGAATATTCTTCTCGTATTCCCTATATTCTTCAAGCTCATCTTCGATTTGGTCAATCCTTGATTCAAGACTATCCATTTTCTCCTCAAGTTTTTTGGAAGACACTTCAAGTTCATTTTTCAGAGCACGAACTTGTTCCAAAACGAGATTCATGGTTAGAGAGAGCTTATCAAACTGAGAGACAGAAGGGTTCTCATCAGAAGAAGAGACATGTTTGTCATAGCACATCTCATTGTCAGAAGAATCGAAACGAATCTTCTTTGAGGGAAATAGAACTGTCCATACATCACTTTCTTTACTTGAAAGACTAGAGGAGGACATGATAGGGAGGATGAAATGAGAGTGGTGAAGAGGTAGAGCCTTTTAAAAGGAATACATGTGTAGAATTCCCAGAAACACCCTTTTTACCAAATCATAACAGAAGTTGGTTATAAAAAAAACTAAAGCCGTCTCGAACAAGACCTGAAAAAAAGCACAAAAAAATATGTTACAATCCCCTTGTATATTATGATTCTTGTATAAGAGGAAGAGAACACAAGAATCATTTTTCAACAAGATTACTGAGCATAAGGCCTCCAATCCAAGATTGGACTGGGATAATCTTCGCAAAGAGTGAAACCACCCATTTCACTAGGTTTCTGCTTATTCATTGTGATCAGAGTTTTAGAAAACTTGATTGCAGATCTTTGCAAATTCTGCATAGTTTTTGAAAACACCTTTTGATGAAAGGTAGACTTCCTTTTTGTTTTCAGCATACTACGGTTAGCCGTGCTAAGATAATCCTGAGGTGAACTCAACTGAACGGAGTGATTTGGTAGACTCTTTTCCGATAAACTCCTGGAGTTCAACACAAAATCAGGAGAGGTTTGCTGATCCAACACAGGCGGACATGTCACGAAGGAATCATGAGAATGATTTTTAGCAAAAAGACTGAGAGAGCAATCATAGATTTCCTCAAGACAATAATCAATATTATTCATCCATGCTTTAGTTATCTCTCTTATCTCCGTTTCAGTATTTTTCGAAGAGGCTTGAACACACATAAGACCATTTTCATTAGTACGACTCTTCTTAGTATTCTTATCCTTTATATTGACTAACAAAGTTTCCTTTTGAGACTTTCTTTTACTACGTCTGGGGATCTTCTTAAGTTTTTGTATAAACAAAGACAACGTAGAAATAAAGCAATTCTCACTTTTCTCTTTCGTCAATTTTGGATGACAAGATTTATGATCAGGAGAGGTGACACGGTTGCCAAGCAAATGATGATCGTCTCTTCCCATATATTCGCGATCGAAAATTCTAATTTTTTCGACCAGTGTGTTCCGTGAAATAGTATTAAGGTTATTTCCTTCAACGATGGCATGTCTTTTAGATTCGTATCTGGATGGCAGCGATCGAAGGATTTTCATCACAATTTCCTTTTCAGGAATTGTCCTACCCAATGCACATGATGTATTAACAATTTCAGACAGTTTGTGATAAAAATCGTCGAACGAATCTTCTTTTGCCATAGAAAGGTCTTCCCATTCGGAATTAAGGTTTTGAAGCCTAGCTTCCTTTTCACTGGGGTTACCTTCAAATACGCTTTCTAAAGTATCCCAAGCTTCTTTAGACGTAGTGCATGAGACCACATGATGTCTAAGATTTGGGGAAACAGCATGTAGGATGGCGTTCAACCCGTCGGAGTTTTTCCTTGCACAACTAACTCGGCAGTATTGTACATACATAAATCTTTTGGTAAAATAACATCTCTTTCCATAACAACGTGAGTCTCATAGCCATTCACAACACATATCCATGATTGGAAGTCACACGTTGAAGAAAAGTGCGCATAGCAACTTTCCACCATAGATAGTTTGAGCCATCGAGGGCTGGTGGTACATTAATAGAGATAACACCTCTTTCCATAGAGTCAGATCATTACAAACACATACTTGTTAGGTCTTGAACGTGTTTGCCTGCTCTGATACCAATTGAAAAAGCGGAGGTCTAACAACACCACCCAATATTTCGCTTAGCAATCTGTATGGACGAACTCCAAAATACTTTGCTAGAGATTCAACTAGACAGTCAGACTCAATATAGATAAAAATATCTCAAGGAGTTAATATCTCTCTATTGATTTGATTTTTACTCAAGCTAAAAACAATAGCGAGTCTTTATCAAATACAAGGAATACTTGGACGGTACCAAAGACCAATGTCCAAGGATCAATCAATATCAATCAACAACCAAAGGTTGGATTTCCAATTGATGATCACGAACGCACAACCTGTATTATTTCAATTATATAAAATATAATGCGGAAAAGAAATAACACAGACACCAGAAATTTTGTTAACGAGGAAACCGCAAATGCAGAAAAACCCTGGGACCTAGTCCAGGTTGAATACACACTGTATTAAGCCGCTACAGACACTAGCCTACTGCAAACGAACTTTGGACTGGACTATAGTTGAACCCCAATCAGTCTCCCACCGATCCAAGGTATAGTTGTACTCCTACGCCTCTTATCCCATCAGGATAATGCGCACTTGATTCCCTTAGCTGATCTCACCCACAACCAAGAGTTGTTGTAACCCAAAATCACAGACTTGATAATAAACAGATTTGTCTCACACAGAAAAGTCTATAAGAGGATAAATATGTCTCCCACAGATAAACCCTAGGTTTTGTTCCATCTTTAGATATAAAATAAAGGTAACAGGAACCAATTGATAATCCGGTCTTATATTCCCGAAGAACAGCCTAGATTAATCAATCACCTCTCTACAATCCTTCCTGACTACACAAGCGGATTGTCGAGGAATCACAAACAGTGAGACGAAGATGTTTGTGACTTCTTTATCTTGCCTATCGGAGAACTCTCACGATCTCAAGTCAATCAATCGATTGTACTCGTACGATAGAAGATGCAAGATCAGATCACACAACTACGATAAAGTAGTATCGGCCTGGCTTCACAATCCCAATGAAGTCTTTAAGTCGTTAACATGATTTTAGAGAAGAAAATCAAAGGTTAATGGAGATCGACTCTAGCGGGCGCACTTGTAGCACACAGACGTGTGGGGATTAGTTTTGCACAATGCTAGATGTCTCCTTTATTTAGCCTTCAAGTCAGGGTTTTGCCTTAGTTACAAAGCAATCCATATTCACCGTTAGATGAAAACCTGATTTAGTTTCAAGCTAATATTTCTCAACCGTTAGATCGAAAACTTAGCTTGTCACACACACTTGGGTAGACGTTTACTGGGTTCGTGAAAACCATGCCCAAACGTATACGTGTATGTTGGTTCAACATAGTAACCCAAAAGGTTAACCATATGAGCATTTCATATTAAACTTGTTCTTCTTCACCATAACTAGTTCAATTGACTCAAATGAACTAGTTAAAGAGTTGTTCAATTGATATGAGATCTTATGTAACTACACAAGACACAATTGAAACAAAGATGATTCGATCGATTGAATCGGCTCATGAACATTATAGCCACGGTTTGCATAAAGCATTCCTTAGTAATTTAATGTTTCATG
Source organism: Papaver somniferum (assembly GCF_003573695.1). Taxonomy (NCBI): domain Eukaryota; kingdom Viridiplantae; phylum Streptophyta; class Magnoliopsida; order Ranunculales; family Papaveraceae; genus Papaver; species Papaver somniferum. The sequence continues at coordinate 46,673,530 of NC_039366.1, forward strand.
TTCAGAGCACATCTTTATAACCTCTTAAGTTCACAAATAAGTTCGCGGACTTAATCGGTTGAGTTTTCCAAATTCAGCAGAAATTCTCGGGATGAGAACTTCCTCCAGTTCGTGGACTGGGTTCGCGGACTGAGTTTTCGGACTTAGCACACAAACGAGTTTTGGAAAATCCCAGCAGAAATTCTCGGTCGAGAACTTCCGACAGTTCGCGGACTTGGCAAGCCAATTCCACAATCCTCCCGATATCTCTTGATCAACAAAGTTCGAAAAATTCGGTTCAAGGAATACATGGTTATGTAATCTAAACTCCCATTTCAATCATTGAGACATTCTCAAAGGACGTTATGTAGCCGTTATTCACAAACCGATTCACGTCAAAGCAATTCTCAAAGTGATTGAAACTTTTCATGACTTTCGTTACTAGGTGAAGATATACTGATCAAAGCGAAACGTTTTACCAACACACGTTCGAGATAAAAGATAAGCAATGAATGCTCAGCTCGAAATGTCAAATGTGAATGATCTAGTCTATATAGCATACGACTTTTGTCTCATAAGAAGTAGGAGATAGAAGAGATATACTTTGGAGTGATAGATAAGTTCAAGTCTCCACATACCTTTTTGTTGATGAAGTTCCACGGTTCCTTGTATATATCTTCGTTGTTGTATGATGAATCGCCATGAAGTCCTTGATCTCAACTACACTTTTCTATCCTAGTCCGAGACTTAGCTATGTAGGCTAGAAATCAAGACTTATAGTTTTGATCACTAATATTGACAAACATGCTTGAGATAGCAACGCATGCGAGGTTGAACGAGCTATGCTCTAACAATATGATTTGGTATAACAAAGATGTGAGGATTGCAAATCTACCTATCTCACCTTTAGGGGGAGTATGAGCTTTGTTATTATAATGTCAACAGCTGTTGCATTTTTAAGGATTGAACGTATGCAGGTTATGTGCTGTTGAATTCGGGAATCAAGCGTATGTGTAATGAATTCTTGTAATTTGTTTATCCATATGATTGTAAGAGTTTTGTCACTAAAATTGACAAAGGGGGAGATTGTTAGAGCATAGCTCGGTTGAACCCACCAAGCGTTGGTATGTCAAGTTTGGTTGTCATATTTTAGTGAACCAAAACTCATTTAAGAGTCGCTTGATTAAATGTAGTAGAGTCAAATTCGTATAGATTAGCTTGAAAGTATTAGGATATGAGACATTACAAGTATTGCGAAGACTTGAAGAAGTGAATAAGTACGGATCTACAACCACAACATCATCCTTCCACTTGAGGTTAGTGATATTTGATTTGAACTGTTTCATTCCCTAACGTATCATTCAAGTCGTGCATATTGAAAACAAAACTGCGAAGCATGAACTCTCTAGATAGACATAGTATTAAGGAATTCAATATGAGGTTTATTGCTTAACCATTGAAATTTGTAGATAAGACATCAAAATAATTGTATGAATGCTATTGTGATTATGTATGGGTATGAGGTGAGGATTTCATCCCAAGATCGTCTTTAGCACTAACAACAGTCTAAAAATCCATGTCGAAACCTTGAACTAGTTTGAGTGAATCTTATATCAGAAGAGAAGATTCTCAAGCATAAATACACTAGGTGCAATCAAAGTTCAACCACCGGTATTCAATCAAATCAATATGAAAACAAAAGATAAACTGCAATTATCTAGTTTCCCACCAACGGTACGCGCTAGAGCTTCTCAATCCCAAAACTGAGCGGCCGTAAGAGATTTCGCCTAATTAGGTTACTCTCCTCTCCGAATAGGCGGCTTCACCAGTAACAGTACAACAAAGGAAGTTTACTGTCACGAAGGATTATTTTACTAGAAATGCAAATTTCAAGTATTTATAGACAAGGAAGTTTGGACACCAAGGAATTTCCAAAACCGAAAATATTCTCAAGATATTCTATAATAATTTCCATATTCGGTTTTTATAATTCCTGAGAAATGCTCTATCCAAAATAATGATCGAAAATCTCCTTGGAAAATCTTTAACTAGCAAATGCAAATTACTAATTCTTATTTTCCATATATAATTAAAAACCTTAATTAAAAGATTCTTAACTTATTTAATTTTCCTAGGATTTACTTCCTTCTTAGCCGTTAAGGAATATCTTTGAACAATAAAAAATATACGCATTACTGCATGTGTTCAAAGTGTGTCGAAATTCTTTCTTTGTAAGTCCTCTTTCATACTTACTCACTTGAAACCGATTTACCGCACTTCCAAACAAGTTTAGAATTGGTTCATCTGACTTTCAAAATCTATGCGATTGATTAAGAACTTCTCAATCACAAATCATGGGTCTAATTAATGGTTCTACCAAAACAAGTTTCGATTCTACCTCCATGTGAGTATTGTGCATAGTCGCACGAGCTTCCCAAAATTCGGTTGAATAGGTACTAGGATCGGTTCCCCACATATATACGGTATCTAACTCATATGTGTTGCACATGTCCATAGGATCGGTTCCCCTTTGCCTAAAAACGTGTTGCACATGTCCATAGGATCGGTTCTCCTTTCTGCTATAAACCTTTCTGCACCCCATACAAGGATCGATTCCCCTTTGTGCCGTGTTGCACCTCTTATGGTTTTTTGATAGAATAGTTATGTAGATCGACATCAATATGTTTCCTTGGATTAAAGGTATTGATTGCAAAATCTTAACGATTACCTTTTGGTAATTGAACATAAGATAGATTTTGGAACTTGGCAAAGGAGTTTATGTTAAGATAAACAGAAGAGCCTTTGTCCAACTCATATCACTTGGTTGAAGAGAGTTGATACCAAATAGATTTGTTGTTCCTTTACTGTTTAGAATACGAACCAAAAAAATTGGTCCAAGTACGTGACTTGTTTACAGGTCGGAGGCGTGGGAATACAGACAGAACTAGGTGAACTATAGGTTTAGTTGCTTGGTCTCAACTATACGAAGTTGGTTTATTTTGTATAGCGGCTTAATCCTGAGAGTATCTAATTCTGGACAAGGTCCTGGGGTTTTTCCGCATTTGCGGTTTTCCTCGTTAACAAAATTTTGCTGTGTCATTTATTTTATATTTCCGCATTATAATTATTTTATTATAATTAAAGTAAATTACACAAACGTTAATTCCTATTTACTTGATAAGCAATCCTATTGTGTTTGGTTGAGTTTGAACCTTTGTATCAAGTAAACATACTTCGTTAGTGTATTGTCTCGATCTGGTATCCATAGACGATCACACGAAGTGTGAACCGATTTGTTGTATTGTCTCGACTCAGTCCATAGACAATCACTTTCGGAGAAAGGACTTATAGGAAGGAAAAGTTTTAGATCGAGGTATATTTGGGTACCCTCGCTTTTTCAATGGGGTCTTGGGGTTTACACCATGGCCGATACATCGAAGTACTGCTACCTTGCATCGTATGCGCAAACTCAACAACTTCAAGGTCATCTCTTATAACGTACATCTAATGTGGAATCCAGCCATTACCAACATGCTCTAAAAGTTTATACACAAACCTGCAAGATCTCGCTTTCGAACTTCAACATCAATGCTGCTGCCCCCCAATTCATGAAGTCTTTGGCGGCTCAATACTTTGGTGTGATTACGAAAGAATTTCCCAACAAGTACCTCCTATCGGACAGAGAATTTAACTTATGACATGCAAATAAAAAAACTCATGCACTGGATTTTCTCAAGGCAATACCTATACTCGGGCTTAACCAAGCCATCGGTCCCCCCAGTCCAGGGTTGTGTTGCAATACCGGTTATCCATCCCTATTTTTGCTGTAGACAGTTGATGCAGTAGTTGTAGCCGCACTATGGATGTATATGGAGATCATGCACTACACTGTGCGAAGGATATCGACATCAAATATCGTCATGATTTGGCACGTGATACCTTCGCAGATATTTGCTATAAAGCTGGTGTTGCTGCTCGTAAAGAAGCTCCTATGGGCTTTTTATCGGAAAACTCCAGCACTTTAAGACCGGCTGACATACTGGTGTACAGCTGGGAAAGCGTCCGTGATGTTTGCTTCGATGTTACCGGCGTCTCACCCTTCACAACTGCTAATAGCATGAACTTCACACCTGGACACGCTATTTCCATGGCAGTTGCACGCAAGTGTACGAAGTACTTGGACAAATACCTAGCACATGGTTACGAATTTAAGGTCCTTGCTTTTACGACTCTTGGAGAACTTGGAGCAGACACATGCACTTTTTTGAAAAGGTTGAAGAACTGTCTCGTAAGTCAGGATGCAAATTGTAAGTTAGGTGGATTTCTGTTTCACAGATTAGGTGTAGTAATTCAAAAAGGGGTGGGTGCCCAGCTTGTAGCTCGGCTACCTTCCACCAATGGGTAATATAATGACAATAATAATAAAGTATTGGCGGCTCAATACTAATACTAATGATGATTACTATTATTATTTAACGGGCACCTAGCTCAGCTGGTCATCCTCGTTCCCCAAAGTTTCATGCGTTCCAGGAGGTCCCAGGTTCGAGCCCCCAATGGCGTAATATTGCAGAAATTAACATGGAAGGTAGAGTTAGTTTTCCCCCCTTATGACACAATCTCAAACCCCATCCGCTTCGGCTCCTTTGGCTAGGTTACCCATGAGGCTCACTGGTAGACTAGCACAACAACCTGTTCAATTAATGTAGTAGTATGTCGTTGGAGCTTAGCTTGTTAGGCTTCCAACTAGTTTCATGTAATAATCGTTATCCAATAATACAAGAATAATTTTCATAAAAAATTAAAAATAATAAATATCAAGAAATGTGTGCAAGACACGGCTATGGCTTTCAGGTTTTAGCCTTCACTACCTTAGGTGAATTAAGTGACGACACTGTCACTTTTTTTAAGCGTTTGAAGAACTGCCTTGTTAGATATGACGCCAATCATAAAATTGGTAGTTCTCTTTTTCATAGATTAGGTATTATTATCCAAAAGGGAGTTGGCGCCCAGCTTGTGGCCATGCTTCCAACACACCATTATAATAAAAAATAAAAAAATAATAATAATAAAAAAGAAGGAATTGGACTGCAAAAAAATAAATAATAATAATTTGATTTTGATTTTAATATTGATTTTGATTCTCAATAAAATTAATATTATTGATTTTAATATTAATAATAATCTCTAGTAATATTGATTTTTATTCTCAATAAAATAATAATTTGATATAATAATAATAATAATAACTGGTGGAGAGAGAAGCTCCGGCGATCGGCAATGGGTTCTTCTGGTGATTGAAAACCAGGATCAATCCATCCCTCGTTCTTGATTCAATGCTATATCTCCCTTTCTCCCCTCTGATTATTGTTAAACTGCATATTGATGCACCTGTCTGCCATTGCTTTTTAGGGTTTTCTTTTGAAACTCCAGTTCCAGTTGGAAAACGCAATGCCCAGACTGCGTTTACGATCTGCTACCACTTATGAAATCATTCATGGCAACCTTGACTCCCAGGCCTCTTTTTCTTCGCAGTCGGACAAGATCCCTTGTCCCTTTGCTAACTTTGATGGATGTCAAGGGAGTACTGGTGGATTAGGGTATTCCAGGAATGGATTGATTCGACACCTTAAGGATCAGCATTTCCCTACTGAAGCTGCCAGGTCGCTCTGCAAGGTGAGAATTCAGAATATAGGGTTATGCTATACTGCATGGGAAAGTGTTCTGCAAGATATGCAATGCTGGCTTTGCACCAAATGCATGACCACTCATACTTGGAAGATGCCTTGAAAATCCAAATCTCATGCTGCAGATGTTATACCAGGGCCGTTTAATGGAGTTGGTGTAGATTTCCTGATACATGGTGTAGAGAAACCTCTGGTTGTGCCTACGGCCGTAGTTGACGCACTCAATGTCTCAGGTTGTGAGGAAGAAGCGGGGCTTACAGTTGAGTTACTCAATCAAATGTTGCAGCGCCAGATTACTACTACGGTAAGTATTCCACCGCACTGCAGGCTTCACTTCTCTCGTACATTGAAATCTGCTTTAGATTTTGTTATCGCAAATCCCACAAACCTTGTGGTCTGGTTACGTCTGCTCCTTTTTCCGATTTGCACCCTTAATCTGTATGAACGTAAAAGCTCGAGTGAGGAACGATCTGGTAACAGGAGGAAATTACAGGCAGCTGCGATCAACTCCGCTCTGTTGACTTGGAAGGAGCCTTCTGGGTGTTACAGCCTTGTTCAACAGTAGCTAGACCTGACTAAACAACCTCCTAAGCAACGTGTGGCCAGCAAAAAGAAGTCCAGCAAAAATTTGGTATCCTGCAGAAAGAAGTTGAGTTACGGTCACTATACCGCTGCTATTCGTATTCTCTCATCCAGTGGTGTTTCTCCTCCAACCCCAGACACTCTTTACGAACTCCAGCAGAAACACCCTTTAGCGCAGCCTCCTGTCATTCCAACATAAGTCATTTATGCACCTGCTATCTCCATGGGGGATAGTGATGTTCTTTTGGCTCTTAAGAGTTTCCCAAAAGGGACATCTTGTGGCAGAGATGGCCTCAGAGCACAACATTTATTGGATGCTATGAGTGGTGCTAGCGCAGCTATTGCGGATGACCTGTTACAGTCGATTACTGGAGTTGTGAATCTTTGGCTTGTAGGTAAATGTCCTTCAATTATCGGTGAGTTTGTTGCCAGCGCGCCTTTGACGCCCCTGCTCAAACCAGGAGGTGGTTTGAGACCCATTGCTATGGGTACAATATGGCGCAGGCTCTGCTCTAAATTGGCTGCCAATTCCGTTTGTAAAAGTCTGAACCCCTACCTGGGAAATTTTCAATACGGGGTTGGTATTCCGTGTGGAAGCGAAGGGATTCTGCATTCAGCCAACAGACTGCTCGAGCTTTGTGGTTCTGATACCTCCAAAACAATGCTGCTGATCGACTTCACCAACGCCTTTAATCTCGTTGATCGGTCTACCAGCATAAGGGAGGTACGTGCTCGCTGTCCTAGTATTGCATATTGGGTTGAATTCTGCTACATGAAGCCTTCCAGGTTATATTACCGGGACCATATCCTCTCCTCAACACAGGGGGTGCAGCAGGGAGACCCTCTTGATCCCCTATTATTCGCACTAGCTTTGCATCCGCTCATTGAGAAGATTGCGTCCAATTGCACTCTTGATTTTAACGCCTGGTACCTGGATGATGGCACCATAGATGGTGATACGTTGGAGGTTTACAAGGCCTTCAAGATTCTGCAGGATGTTGGTCCAAGCTACGGGTTGCATTTCAACATTGCCAAGACAGAATTGTTCTGGACCTCTTTTGATCCGAGGAGGGAGTATTCTTTCCCGGTTAATATTGGCAAGGCTACAGATGGAGTGACGCTGCTTGGTGGCCCTGTTAGTTTAGACCCAAGCTTTTGCTGCCGCACTGTGGCTCATAGAGTTGAGAAAACTATTCAACTTATGGACAAGATTCAAGTGCTATGTGACCCTCAATGCGAACTCCTACTCCTTCGTAGTTGCACTGGATTATCGAGACTGTTTTTTGCTCTTCGCACTACCTGTCCGATGGCCTTGCTGCCTGCTGCAGAGCGTTTTGACAGTTACCTCATGCAGTATCTCCGGCGTCTCGTTGTGGGGGATAATGCTGGTTTTGGTAAGGTCCAACAGCGTTTGGCCACACTGCCGATCAAAGAGGGGGGGCTTGGGGTGCTCACAATGGCCGATACCATGCATTATTGCTTCCTAGCTTCTCAACTACAGACGCGGCATCTACAGCTCTCTATTCTGAAGACCCCTGCAGCATCAGACCTTTTCCCTGGTTTTCACAATGCTTTGCTACGTTTCGAGCAAGCCTGTAGGATTTCATCCCCGCACTTCAACATCAACGATACCGCCCCCCAATACATGAAGTCTCTGGCGGCTATCTATTTTGGCGCAGTTCGGGACCAGGTTCCTTCCAGCTTTGCTCCATCTCCTCGTGAGGTTGCTGTTTGGCAGTGCAATAGGTGAGACCATGGACTTCCTTAAAGCTATACCTATACCCGGCCTTGATCAGGCTGTTGGTCCTAGGCAGTTTAGCTCGGTATTGCAGTATCGTCTAGGCATACCCCTTTTTGATGAAGGTAGCAAATGCTCTTGTTGTGGCAAGCCCATGGATATCTTCGGCGATCATGCCATCCACTGTGCTAGTGAAGTTAGGCTTAAATTCAGACATGATCTGGTGAAAGACATCTTGGCTGATATGTGCTTTAGAGCTGGTGTGGTAGTCAGGAAAGAGGTTTCCGCGGGTGTCATCAATGGCAAGGATCTTCGACCTGCAGATATATGGATTATAATTGGGAAGATGGTAGAGATGTGTGTCTTGATGTCACCGGTGTTTCCCCTTTCACTAGTGCTAGAACCCGCGGCTCCGCTCCGGGTCATGCCATTTCAGCGGCTGTCACTCGCAAGAATAATAAATATTTGGACGTCTGCTCTTCACTCGGGTATGGCTTTGGGGTGCTGGCCTTTTCCACCTTTGGTGAGCTTGGTATGGATTTTATTGTTTTTCTGAAGCGAATTAGGAATTGTATGGCACGACATGATGCCAATTTCAAAATGTGCAATTCTCTTTTTCATCGGTTAGGGATCGTTATTCAAAAAGGTGTTGGCGCCCAGCTTGTTGCTAGGTTGCCCACCATTCCTTGTAATGTTGATTTTGATATTGAATAATAATAATAGTAATAATAATAATAATAATAATAATAATAATAATAAAACGGGAACCTAGCTCAGCTGGTTATAATAATAATAATAATAATAACACATTTCTTGTAGCTAGGTTACCAACACATTTCTTGTAATGTTATTCTTTTCCCTATTTTAAATAAAAGCCCTCAGAGGTACGTTTTCATAATAATAATAATAATAAAAAAGGTGTAGGGGCTCAACTTGTTGCTAGGTTTCCCTCTATCGACACTGTACCTTGTATTTGATTCTTTTGTTAATAGTAATAATAATAATTTTTTTTTTAAATAATAATAATGACACTATTGTTATATTATTGATTTTGATTATCAATAAAATTAACATTATTGATTTTAATATTAATAATAATCTCTTGTAATATTGATTTTGATTCTCAATAAAATAATAATAATAATATTAATAATAGTTAAGGACGTTACACTGCAGCTGTAAAGGTCTTATCCTCCGATGGTATGGCTCTGGACAATGCAGACACTTTACAAGAGCTTATCCAGAAACACCCAAATGCTCCACCACCATCTATCCCCCCTGAACCAGTTGAAGTTGTTGCTTTGTATGTTGATTCTAAAGCTGTCCTTGATGCCTTGAAGAGTTTTCCTAAAGGCACAGCATGTGGCATAGATGGCCTTAGGGCTCAACATCTCTTAGATGTTTTGAGTGGTGCAGCTGCTGCTGTGAGTGATGAGCTTTTAGCATCCATTACGGGGGTAGTCAATTTATGGTTGGATGGACAATGTCCATCTGCTTTAGGAGAGTACATTGCGAGTGCTCCCTTAACTCCTCTTCTCAAGCCTGGAGGTGGGCTACGGCCAATTGTTGTTGCTACAATTTGGCGAAGATTATGTTCGAAGTTAGCGGTTAAATCAGTTTGTAAGGATCTGTCTTTATATCTAGGGGATCATCAGTTCGGGGTTGGGGTTTCCTGTGGAGCAGAAGGTATTCTTCATGCTGCTGACATGCTTTTGGAGATGAAAGGTACACAAAATACTATGTCCATGCTTTTAATTGACTTCTCTAATGCTTTTAATATGGTTGATCGAACCAAGTTAATTCAGGAAGTTAGACTTAGATGCCCTAGTATCTCCAGATATGTGGAGTTTTGTTATGCATCTCCAGCAAGACTTTATTATAATGAGGTTGTACTTTCATCTGCTTGTGGGGTCCAACAAGGGGATCCGTTGGGTCCTCTATTATTTTCCTTGGTTCTTTACCCTCTAGTGAACATGATTTCAGGACAGTGCAAACTGGATTTTCATGCATGGTACCTTGATGATGGTACCATTGCTGGTGATAGTATGGAAGTAGCTAAAGCGCTGTCGATAATTCAGGCTGAAGACAGTAGCCGTGAGCTACATCTTAATGTTCGCAAGACAGAGTTATTTTGGCCCTGCGTTGATCATAGAAGTCAAGCTGATGGAGTCTTTCCAGCTAACATTAGTAGACCTACTCGTGGTGTTAAGCTGTTGGGAGGGCCGGTGAGTTGTAATCTGCAGTTTTGCAGTGACCTTGTGAAGCATAAAATTGATAAAACTTTACAGCTCATGGAGTCTGTAAAGCAATTACATGACCCGCAGAGTGAGTTATTACTAGTACGTAGTTGCGCAGGTGTTTAAAAGCTGTATTTCAATCTGAGAACTACCAAACCTGAGGCTCTTCAACAAATTATTTCTTGTTATGATCGTCCCTTGATACAATTTCTGCAGCATATTGTTACAAGAGATGGTGCAGGGTTTGGGCTCCTTCAACAACGTATTGCTACGCTGCCAATGAAGGATGGGGGTTTGGGAGTTCACACGATGGAAAATACGAGTAAATACTGCTTTCTTGCTTCTTGTTATCAAACAAGAAACCTGCAGGAGATCATCCTTAATCTTCCACCGGAATCTGAGTCAAGCCTTTGCTTTCAGCGTGCCTTGTCATTGTTTATGCAGGTATGTGAGCTGTCTTCTTTCAATATCAACACTATTGCCACACGTCCTATGAAATCTTTGGCAATACAGTATTTTGAGGTTGTTAAGAAAGATATGCCTTCCAAATTTGTTATGTCAGAACGTGATACTATACTTTGGAAAAGCAATAGGCTTGATCACGCTCAGGATTACCTCAAAGCTATACCAATATGTGGGCTTAATCAGACACTTGGACCTCGTCAATTCAGGGAAGTTGTTAGTTATAGACTTGGAATACCTATGTTTAATACTATTGATGTTTGTGCTTGTTGTAAGAGGAAAATGGATGTTTATGGTGATCATGCTCTTCATTGTGCAAGTGAGGTGGGCGTAAAGTTTAGACATAATTTTGTTAGGGATATTGTTTCAGATATATTTTACAAGGCTGGAGTTCCAGCTAGAAAATAGGTCAATCTTGGGCTCTCATCGGATGATGGCAAGGATTTGAAACCGGACATTCTTGTATGTAATTGGGTTAACGGGCAAGATTTTTGTTTTGATGTTACGGGTGTTTCACCTTTTTCCGGTATTCATGGTCGAACTTTCGTTCCGGGTGTCGCCATTTCTAATGTTATTTCACGCAAGAGGGCGAAATATTTGGATAAGGTATCTACTCATGGGTTTGGTTTTGGCGTTCTTGCTTTCTCCACTTTAGGCGAACTTAGTGAAGACACGGTGTTTCTTTTGAAGAGGTTGAGAAATTGTATAGCTAATTATGATCTCAATTACAAAATAGGTAATTCTCTTTTTTATAGATTAGGTATTTCAATTCAAAAAGGTGTAGGGGCTCAATTTGTTGCTAGGTTGCCCTCTATCGACATTGTACCTTGTATTTGTTTCTTTTGTTAATAATAATAATAATAATAAATAAATAAATAATAATGATAATATTAATAATGTTGATTAAAAATAAATAAGTAAATAAAATAATAATAATAATAATAATGACACTATTGTTAGATATCGCAGTTTCACCCCTGGACATGCTATCGCTGCAGCCATTACCCACAAACGTAATAAATATGCAGCCTTGCGTTCATCTTTTGGTTATGAGTTCGGTGTTTTGGCCTTTTCAACATTAGGGGAGTTGAATGATGACACTATTGTCTTTTTGAAGAGGCTTAAGAACTGTATGGCATGTCATGATGTAAACAATAATTTAGGCAGTTCCTTGTTTCATAGGCTAGGAATTATTATTCAGAAAGGTGTTGGGGCGCAACTTGTTGCGCACATCCCAGCCAAATCGTTGTCATTAGACGTTTGCCTTCAATAAAAGCCCTTGTGGCATCTTTTATAATAAAGATGTATGTTTTATGATAATAATAATAATAAAAATTATTATCAAAATAATAATAATAATGCGATGGATTTTTTAAAGGCGATTCCTATTGTTGGGCTCAACCAAATTATTGGACCAAGACAGTTTAAGGCTGTAATCCAATACCGTCTTGGCGTACCTCTTTTTTCTGAGAATAGTGTGTGCCCATGTGGCAGGAGTATGGATAAATTTGGTGATCATGCCATCCATTGTGCGAATGAAGTCGGACCCATATTCAGACATGATCTGGTTCGCGATGTGGTCATGGATATATATAACAAGGCTAGTGTCGCTGCTAGAAAGGAGGCTTCTTTGGGATTTTTGGCGGATGGTAATGGTTTAAAACCAGCTGACATTCTTGTATACAGCTGGGAGAATGGTCAAGACACTTGCGTTGACGTTACAGGGGTTTCGCCCTTCACAGGTGGTGGACTTCGTAGCTTTATTCCGGGACATGCTATTTCTACGGCTATCAATCGCAAGTGTGCCAAATACTTGGACACATGCACTTCTCATGGCTACAGTTTTGGGGTTTTAGCCTTTTCTACTTTAGGTGAACTAGGAGATGATTTTATTGTCTTTTTTAACCGGTTGAGAAATTGCTTAACCAATTATGATGCTAATTCTAAATAGGCAGTTTTATTTTTCATAGGGTAGGCTTAGCTATTCAAAAAGGAGTTGGGGCGCAACTTGTTGCTAGGCTCCCAACCAACCCCGTACAATCTTTTATGAATATTATTTTTCTAAAAATATATAAAAGAGAACTAAAAAATAAATAATAATAATAATAATAAAACTGCCTATGGGGATGAACGGGTACCTAGCTCAGCTGGTCATCCTCGTTCCCCGAAGTTTCATGAAAATAATAATAATAATAATAATAATAAATAATAATAATAATAATAAACGCAGGAGAGAGAGACTCCGGCGAAAACCCAGGCGAGTGAAAACCTGGTTTGCAATTTCTATATTATAACGCAATCTTCAACAGCCTAACACCTTCAGATCTTTTCACATTAAAAGCCACTAGTTTCCCCTATTTTTCCCAGATCTTTTGAGGTAAGTTGCTGTTTTTTTCACCAGGTTTTGCCCTAATCCTCAAAACGGTTATTGCAGTTCCATTGGTTCTGCAATGCCAAGAACCAGACGTGCTTCGTCTTCACAGGCTCCTCCATCATACGACGATGAACCAGACAGTGACAGGGGTCATATGGATGTTCAATGGCTCATTGTCCTTTCAAGAATTTCGACGATTGTCAGGATGGATATAACGGAAGAGGATATGGAAAAACCTCCATTCTACGGCACATCAAGGATCATCATTGGCCCACACAAACTAGGTTAATGGCTTGCAAAGAAAGGATTGGAACTCACTTAAGCGTTTACCAGGCCTGGGAAAACCTTCTAAATCTGATGGAGATGTGGCTTTGTGGTGATTGCATGAAAGTGCAATCATGGAAGCGCCCATGCCGCCCTCATGGTGGTAACATACTAGTAGGTCCATTCAATGGCAGGTCTGTAGATTTTCTGATACATGGCATCACTAAACCACAGGATGTAACATATTCTATATCAGAGTCCAACAACAATGACATCCCTGATGAATCATTCGGTCTTTCATTAGAACTACTCGACTTGGTTTATCAGAAAAAATTTACGACTACAGCCAGTATTCAGCCCCCGTGTAGGATGAATTTCTCCAGAGCTTTGAAAGCGGCACTAGATAAAGTGATAGCACATCCCACTGAATTAATTCCATGGCTTCAACTTATGTTGCTTCCTATGTGTACTCTCAATCTGTATATCCCTACCAATGCCAGTGAAACAAGATCCAGTACACGAAAAAATGTGCAGATTGTTGCCATCAACAAATCACTGGTAGAATGGGGGCAACCTAATGGGTGTAGTGTCATCGTCCAACGTCTGTTAGCTTTGGCGCGCCAGAATCAACAACAACAACAAAACAATAAGAGGCCTCAGCGTAAGAAAGCAAAGACCAATGTAGAGGCATGCCAGAAGAAATTGGAGGAGGGACACTATACAGCTGCTATTCGTATCTTGTCATCTGGTGGTGTTGCGCCTGCAACCCCAGAGACCCTTACTGAGCTTCAACGGAAGCACCCTTATTCACGACCCCCTGCCATCCCTTCTGGTAACCCAAATGCAGCTGCAGTAATTGTTGATGTTCAGGCAGTGGTTAAAGCATTGAGAAGATTTCCGAAAGGAATATCTTGTGGGAGGGACGGTCTCCGCGCTCAGTATTTACTTGATGCAACGAATGGCGCAGCCGCAGCCGTGGCTGATGAGTTATTATCGTCCATCACTGGTGTAGCTAACCTGTGGCTTGATGGAAGATGCCCACTAGCCCTTGGAGAATACATCGCAAGCGCACCGTTACGCCTCTTCTTAAACCTGATGGTAGTATTCGTCCGATAGCATTAGGTACAATTTGGCGACGGTTATGCTCTAAACTGGCGGCATCCGCAGTTCTTAAAGATATGACAAGTTACCTCGGTAACCATCAGTTTGGAGTAGGCATACCATGCGGTGGAGAAGGCATCCTGCACTCTGTAAATCGTCTTTTAGAAATGAAAGGTACCCAGTCTGATATGACTATGTTACTCGTCGACTTTACCAACGCATTCAACATAAGTCGTACTGTTTTGATTCATGAAGTACGTGAAAGATGTCCTAGTATTGCTAAATGGGTTGAATTCTTCTGTGCGCGGCCCGAAAAGCTGTACTACAATGAACACACCTTAGCATCATCACAGGGTGTCCAACAGGGTGACCCTTTAGGGCCCCTATTGTTTTCTTTAACCCTTCACCCAGTAGTATGCAAAATAGCGGAACAATGTAAACTAGACTTGAATGGGTGATACCTGGACGATGGGACTCTGGTTGGCGAGAATACGGAGGTGGCTAAAGCTTTCCAAATCATAAGAGAAGATGGTCCTGCAAGAGGCCTGCAGCTGAATATACGAAAGACAGAGATCTTTTGGCCATGCCATGACCTGTGATGAAAAGACATCTTCCCTGCTACTATAGGTAGGCCGGAGACCGATGTTAGTCTGCTCGGTGGTCCAGTAAGCTTGAACGACGAGTACTGCAGCAACATCATCCAATACAGGGTGGAAAAAACGTTGCGACTGATGGATTGTGTCAAGAAGCTTCGGAATCCCCAGGCAGAGCTCATGCTTCTTCGAAACTGCGTCGGAGTTTCAAAGTTATACTTTGCATCGCGAACAACGAGACCTCAGTGTATGCAGGCATCACAACAACAATACGATGACTCCCTTGTTCGGTTCCTGCAGTATTTGGTTACCAACGATGGAGCAGGGTTCGACCACTTACAACAGCATCTCGCCACTCTCCCAATCAAAGCTGGTGGGCTAGGCGTTTATACTCTGCAGGACACCATCCAGTATGGCTTCCTAGCGTCTTGCTACCAAACACAACACATGTAGAGCCAAATTCTACAAGGTACTCCAGGACTTAGCCCTCACTTCCAATCTGCAGTGGATCATTACGTATGTGGTTTATCTCCTTCATCTTTCAATACTAACGAAGTCGCTCCACAGCCCATGCATTTACTGGCTACTCGTTATTATGATGCTATCATGAAGGATATACCATCCAACTTTGTTATGTCCGAGCGTGACTCTATCCTATGGCAGTGCAATAAGACACCTCATTCCCAAGATTACCTAAAATCACTCCCCATTCGTGGGCTAAATCAGTCCTTAGGGCCACGATAGTTCAGGTCGGTACTGCAGTATCGCCTAGGTATACCGTTATTTGCAGAAGACAGTGTTTGTTCGTGTTGTAACCGGGTTATGGATCGGTTTGGTGACCATGCCATTCACTGTGCTAGTGAAGTAGGTCTAAAGTATCGCCATGATATGGTTCGAGATCTATTTGTTGAATTGTGCTATAAGGCCGGAGTAGCCGCAAGAAGAGAAGCATCAATAGGTCTTACCCTAAAACCGGCAGACCTCATTATATATAATTGGGATAATGGTAAGGACATTTGCTTCGACGTCACCGGAGTTTCACCATTTTCCAAAGGAGGGAACCAGACCTTCACACCGGGGCATGCTGTCTCAGCGGCAATCACATGCAAGCGCAACAAATATGCTGCCCTATGTTCGGCTCATGGTTACGGTTTTGGGGTTTTAGCCTTTACGACATTGGGGGAGCTGAGTGAAGACACCATAACCCTTTTGAAGAGATTGAAAAACTGCATGACAAGTCACGATGTCAACAATAACTTAGGCAGTTTCCTTTTCCTTAGGTTAGGCATCATTATGCAAAGAGGCATTGGGGCGCAACTTGTCGCGCGTCTCCCTGACAAATCATTGTAAACTTCAGTATATTTCTTCTTGTTAATAAAAGCCTTCGTGGCCCCTTTTCATAATAATAATAATAATGATAATAATAGTTTTGTGTCGGTGCCCAGCTTGTTGCTAGGTTGCCCATCATCCCTTGTAATGTTGATTTTGATATTGATTTATAATAATAATAATAATAACGGGCCCTAGCTCAGCTGGTCAACCCCGTTTTCCAAAGATGATGCGTTCCAGGACGTCCCAGGTTCGAGTCTTCGATGGCGTAACATTGCAGGAATTAACATGGAAGGTGTTGTTAGCTTGCCTCCTTTGTGCCACAATCTCGCCCCCCAGTCCGACGTTTCGGCTCCCCTTGGCAAGGTTACCCATGAGGCCCGCTGGTAGGCTAGCACAGCAACCTGTTCAATTAATGTAGTAGTATGTCATTGGAGCCTAGCTTGTTAGGCTTCCAACTAGTTTCATGTAATCATCGTTCTCCCGTTAATGGAAAAAAAATAAAAAAAAAAAAAAAAAATAATAATAATGTTGATAATTTTGGTGATAATAATAATTCTCTTGATTTGTCTGGTAAGTGTCCATCTCCACTTGGCAAGTTCATAGCTAGCGCTCCTCTCACCCCTTTGCAGAAACCAGGAGGTGGTCTTCGACTCATCGCAGTGGGTACCATTTGGAGGAGACTAGTATCTAAGCTGGCTGCCATCAAAGTTGGGAAAACTATGTCCATGTACCTTGGTGACTACCAGTTTGGTGCGGGCGTACCTTGTGGAGGAGATAATAATAAAGAGGTTCGTTCGCAATGCCCAGCAGTTTCACAATGGGTCGAGTTTTGTTATGCAACCCCCGCCAGATTATATTACAATGACATTATCCTTTCATCTGCACAAGGGGTACAGCAGGGAGACCCCTTGGGACCATTACTTTTTTCCCTTACACTCCACCCTATTGTGAATAACATCTCAACCAACTGCAAACTAGATCTTCAGGCACGGTATTTGGACGACGGCACAGTAATCGGGGATACATTAGAGGTTTCCAGGGCTTTGCATATCATTCAAACAGAAGGTGTTGCAAGGGGTCTTCATCTAAACATACATAAAACTGAGGTTTTTTGGCCCACAGTAGACCTCAGAAGCTATGCACCTGACGTTTTTCCCATCAAAATTAGTAGGCCAGCATCTGGAGTCAAATTGCTCGGCGGCCCTGTCAGCTTAGATTTACAATTCTGTAAGGACATGGTTCTTCAGAGAGTGAGAACTGTTTATTGCGAAACAACTCAGGAGTTTCTAAATTATACTTTACTATGCGCACAACTTGTCCTGCAACATTAGAGCAAGCTATATCTCGCTTCGACACACACTTGTACCAATACATGAGGCTGCTAGTTACTTCAGATGGTGCTGGGTTTGGTCCCTTACAGTTTCGGCTGGCAACTCTTCCTCTTAGAGATGGTGGGCTTGGAGTTTACACTATGGAGGACACCTCTAAGTATTGTTATCTAGCTTCACAATTCCAAACTCAGGCCGTGCAGCGTATTATTCTAAACTCCATCATGCCGGAAGAACCCAGTCCCGTGTCCCAGCTAGCTTTACAGACTTACATTCAGGTATGTGGACTTGATTCTTCTCCACTTAGATTCGATGTTGCTTCCCCCCTTCCATGCATACAATGCATTCCTTGGCCGCAACATATTTCGACGCAGTGAGGAAACAATTGCCCACCACATTTTCCATGTCTGCACGAGACAGTATGCTTTGGTAGAGCAACCAGATGAAACACGCTCAAGACTACTTGCTCGCACTACCCATTAGTGGCTTAAACCAAACTCTCGGCACTCGACAGTTTAGGTGTGTGCTTAGATAACGCTTTGGAATCCCCCTTTTTGCTGAAGGTAGTCATTGTACTAGTTGTAAGAGGGAGATGGACATATATGGAGACCATGCATTACACTGCGCTAGCGAAGTGGGGAATAAATTTCGTCACGATCTTGTACGTGATGTCTACATAGATATATGTTTCCGGGCAGGAGTTGCGGCTAGGAAGGAAGCTTCTTTGGGTCTATACTCCAACGATAATACTAAATTATTGCCTGCTGACTTGCTAGTGTATAATTGGGAGAATGGTAAGGATACTTGCCTATATATTACAGGTGTCTCGCCTTTCACGTGTGACATCCGTTACTCCACACCTGGCCAAGCAATTGCTAAAGCAGTCATTTGCAAGCGTAACAAGTATCTTGCCACATGCGAGATTCATGGGTACAGTTTGGGCATTCTTGCATTCACTACTTTAGGCGAACTAGGCGAAAATACTATCACCTTCTTTAAGAGATTGAAGCACTGTCTTGCTAACAACAATGTAATTTGTGACAATGGTAGCTTTTTGTTTCATAGAATAGGCATTGCAATTCAAAAGGGCGTTGGTGCCCAGTTGGTGGCTAGACTACCAACAAATTTTGTATAATTGACTCTTTTCTTTAAAATAATAATAATAATATTATTATTATTATTATTATGATTACAAGCACAAGCTGGAACAGTTGGCAGAAGGTGCAGTGTATAACTTTGCAGTTGTGCGATCGAATCCCCTCACACGCAGATTTGTTTAGGGTAGGTCTGGCTATCCAAAAGGGTGTTGGTGCACAAATTGTTGCCCGACTCCCAGCCATTCAAATGTAAATAACTCCTTGTTTATTTTCAATAAAATCCTGGAGTGGCATCTTTAATAATAATAATAATAATATAATAATAATAATAATAAAGAGTATCATTCCATTAACTAGTTGGAAGCCTAACAAGCTAAGCTCCAACATCGTACTACTACACTAGTTAAACAGGTTGCCGTGCTAACCTACCAGCGAACCTCATGAGGAACCACGCCAAGGGAGCCGAAGCGGATAGGGGGCTGTGATTATGTCGCAAGGGGGGAAAGATAACTCTACCTTCCATGTCAAACTCTGTAATATTGTGTCATCGGGGACTCGAACCTGGGACCTCCTGGAGCGCATGAAACCTTCGAGGAACGGGAATGACCAGATGAGCTAGGTGGGCCGCAAGTGAATGATTTGAAATTCGAGTTATTTCTCGGAATAACTCTCGGATATATTGAGCTCGTAATGGTACCTCGCAATTCAAAAGTCTCTATACGGCTGAAGAATAAGCGTATTCTTTTTAAATAATGGGTAATAATAATGATGATAATAATAATAATAATGGGTACCTAAATCAGCTGGTCATCCCCGTTTCCCAAAATTTCATGCATTTCAGGAAGTCCCAGGTTCGAATTTTTATTAGAGGGAGAGCAAAAAGTGAGTCGAGGAGAGCGAAAATCGTTGTCAACTCGTTAACTAGGGTCATTTTATGGTGAGTCAAAATTTATTTTTCTGTCGGACCAAAATGTCCCTCTTCTTCTCGTTCTGTGTTTCTTCGGAAAACCCTATCAACAGGGAAGTAAGATCGAAATCAATAATCTAAATACTCCAGTTCACGAATCTTCCACTAATATGAAGTTGAACATCTCATTGTTGAACCCATTAAAATGCTTTGATTCCGAATTCAATAATAAATTTATTCTGATTGATATATATATATTAGATGATTCATGGGTTTTATATATTTAAAGGAAATTGATGGACTGGAAAAATAAAGTTAGGATTGTGAGATTCAATTGCATACGCAATAATAACCTTATGCTATTCAGAACAACTCAACCACCATAGTTAAGATGGTTCAGAGAAAGAGAGATCTATGTAGAGAACGAAGTAGGTGTTTCGTTTTCTTTTGTTTTTTAGAGATATGCTAACTGTAGTGGGGTGGCAGGAGGCTCCATTAAAGTGGGGACTTGGCATTGAAAAGCAATGCCATAACAATACATGTTCCCCATAGATTAATCAATTCCTTCCCCATAGATTAATCAATAAATGACTAAAAGTTTCTGGACTAGATTAGGTTAATTAAGGGATTTGAAATGAAAAGAAGCGTATCGATAAGGACATTCTAGTCCGAGTCAAGCAAATTTATTAAAACAGCTTGGTTAGCGAGTTGATAACGGTTTTTGCTCTTCTCGAATCATTTGTCGTTCTCCCTTTAACAAAAATTCAGGTTCTAGCCCCCAATGGTGTAATATTGTAAAATTAACATGGAAGGTATAGTTAGTTAGCTCCCCTTGTGATACAATCTCAGTCCTCGTATCCGCTTCGGCTCCATTGGATAGGTTATCCATGAGGCTCGCTGGTAGGCTAGCACAACAACCTGTTCAATTAATGAGTAGTATGTTGTTGGAGATTAGCTTGTTAGGCTTCCAACTATTTAGTGTAATACTCTTTATCCAATAATAATAATAATTATAATAACAACAAGGTGTTGGGGGGCTCCTAACCCTTCCAACCAGTTCTGTGTAAATATTTCTGATTTTTCAATAAAAGTCCCTGTGGCGCTCTTTTATAATAATAATAACTGGGAAGGACGTTTGTTTTGATGTCACGGTTGTATCCCCTTTTACGAGTTTCAGAACTCGCAACTACACACCGGGTCATGCTATCTCTTCCGCAGTTTCACGTAAGCATACCAAATACTTGGACAAGTGTTTGTCGCATCGCTATGGTTTCAATGTTTTGGCTTTTACTACCTTTGGTGAGCTTGGCGAAGACGCTATCATATTCATGAAGAGATTGAGAAACTGCTTTATTCATCATGATACTAACCATAAAGTTGGTGGCTCTTTGTTTCATAAATTAGGCATTATTATTCAAAAAGGTGTAGGCTCCCAGATTGTCGCTCGGCTACCTACTACCAATTTTTCCTGTGATGTGCAATGAACCCTTTTTTTATAATAATAATAATCAGATAAAAATAATATGCCCCGGTGGCTCCTTTATAATAATAATAATAATAATAATAATAATAATTATTCTATATTATTATTTACAAAGAAGAAGTGTTTACATTGAGATGGTTGGTAGCCTAGCGACAAGCTGAGCACCGACCCCTTTTGTACAACAATGCCTATCCTATGAAAAAGAAAGCTACCATAACCAGAATGTATATCACTATTTGCTAGACAATTCTTAAGTCGTTTCAAGAAACAAATAGTGTCTTCACCTAATTCTCCTAAAGTGATAAAAGCTAAGACTCCGAATCCATATCCAAAGGTTGTGCATTTATCAAGATACTTGTTACGTTTACGCAAAATAGCGTTGGAGATGGCTTGTCTAGGTATGAAAGAGCGAACTCCACCCCCGGTGAAAGGTGATACAACAGTAACGTCGAAACATACGTCTAAATCATTTTCCCAGCTGTAGACGATGATATCAGCGGGCCTTGATGGATTGTTCTCATCGGACAGAAAACCAAGCACAACTTCTTTTCTAGCATGCACACCAGCCTTGTAGAAAATGTCAGTGAAAACATCACGAACTATGTCGTGGCGATATTTGACGCCAACCTCTTTGGCACAGTGTAGTGCGTGATCTCCATATGCATCCATCTCCTTGCTACAAATAGAGCAGGGACTGCCTTCTGTGAATAATGGGATGTCAAGTCTGTAGTTAAGAATGACTCTGAACTGCCTAGGTCCGAGACATTGGTGTAAGCCACTGATAGGTATGGCCAGTAGGTAGTCTTGTGCATGCGGAGCCCGGTTACATTGCCATAAAATAGAATCTCTGTCAGACATTGGAAATTTGGCTCGGATTTGTTTCCTCACAGCATCAAAGTAGGTGACTGCCAATGTGTGCATAGACTGGGGTGCAGTATCGTTAATGCTATATGAAGACGGTAAATCACAAACCTGAATAAAGTTCTGAATAGCTTGCTGGTAGGTTGTAGCGCATGTGGCAGAATACAAGTTGTTTAGAATGAGTCGTTGAACTGGCTGCGTTTGACAATGGAATGCAATGTAACAATAAACACTGGTGTCATCCATCGAGTATACACCTAAACCACCGTCTCGAATAGGTAAGGTAGCGAGGCGCTGTTGTAAAGGCCTGAAACCTGGACCATCTCCGGTAACCAAATGGGCAGGAACTGAAATAAGTGACTATCAGAAAGGCCTATGGCTTGTTGAAGGGCTGCAGGCTTTGTACTTCTCATTGTGAAGTACAACTTAGAGATTCCAGAGCAATTACGCAGTAAGAGTAGCTCACTTTGTGGGTATTTAAGCTTTTTTATTGCATCCATCAATTGAACAGTTTTATTGACCCTGTTAATCACCATATTACCACAGAATTCCAGGCCCAAGCTTATTGGCCCTCCCAACAATTTCACACCGTCAACCGGTCTGCCAATATTGCGAGGAAAAACTCCTGCGTCAACACTTCGTGGGTCACTTGTCGGCCAGAATACCTCAGTTTTATTCACGTTGAGATGTAACCCTCAGTTTATTATTATTATTATTATTATTATTATTATTATTATTTATTTTAATATTATTATTATATTATTATTATAAAAAATAAAGTATTTACAAGTGGTTAGTTGGCAGCCTAGCTACAATCTGGGCTCCAACTCCTCTCTGAATAATAATACCTAGTCAATGGAAGAGTAAACTGCCAACTTTGTAGTTGACATCGTGATTAGCAAGGCGGTTACTTAACCTTTTTAAAAATACAATAAAGTCACCACTCAACTCTCCTAAAGTAGTGAAAGCCAAGACACCGAAACCACAACCATTACTAATGCACTTGTCAAGATATTTATTATTTTTGCGTGTGACAGCAACGGTAATGGCTTGTCCAGGGGTGAACAGCCGAGTACGTGCACTAGTGAAAGGTGAGACTACTGTTACGTCAAAGCACACATCCTTCCCATCCTCCCAGCTGTGTACTAAGATATCCGTCGGCTTAAGATCATTGTCATTGTTAGAAAGAAATCCCAACGAAACCTCTTTCTAGGCAGGAATAGCAGCCTTGTAACATATTTCTGAGATCAAATCTCTTACCATATCATGTCTGTATTTAGGTTCCACGTCTTTAACACAATGCACAACATGGTCTCCGTAGATATCCATCGGCTTAGCGCAACTAGAAAAAAAACTATCAGCAACAAACATTGGTATGGCCAAGCGATATTGGAGGACAGACTGAAATTGTCTAGGACCAACAGACTGATTGATCCCGGTAATAGGAATAACCTTCAAAAAAATCCATGGCATGTTCTGCTTTGTTGCACTGCCAAATGATCGACTCACGCTCATTGAAGGGGAGGCTAGAGAACATAGAATCTTTGACAACACCAAAGTAGATTATTGCCAATGACTTCATGAAATGGGGGCAGTGTCGTTGATGTTGAACTCAGATTCAGATAGCCCACAAGCTCGTGTAAAAAGCTGCATGGCGTGAGTATAGCTGCGGCATGGCTCACCTGAAGATGTAGGTTGCAAGATGGTGTTATGCAGGTGCTTAGTTTGTGCATAAGATGCAAGGTAACATTATGTACTAGTATCTTTCATAGTGTAGACTCCCAAACCTCCATCTTTAATAGGCAAGGTTGCAAGACGTTGTTGCACTAAGACAAAACCTGCACCATCGCCTACAATGATTTGCCTCAGATAATCGAGAAGGTGCTTGTCGAAGTGAGCAGTAACAGCTTGTAGTGCTTTAGGTTGGTAGTTCTGAGAGTAAAGTAGAGCTTTGATATGCTAGCACAATTACGGAGAAGCAGAGGTTCACATTGTGGATCATGCAACTTCTCGATCTTTTGCATCAATTCTATGGTTTTATCGACCCTGCTGGTGACCATATCACTACAAAAATTAGTGTTTAAACTGACAGGTCCACCTAGTAGTTTAATGCCTGATGTAGGTTTGCAAATGTTGGCAGGGAAGACTCCTTCATTGCATCTTGGGTCGATGGTAGGCCAGAATAATTCTGTCTTAGTAACATTCAGATGTAAGCCTCTCTTAGGACCTTCATTCCGTATGATGTCCAAAGCCTTCGCAACTTCAAGAGTATCTCCTACAATTGTACCGTCGTCGAGGTATCATGCCTGCATGTCCAAAGTGCATTGTGCAGCAATCTGAAGAACAAGGGGGTGCAATGCTAAAGAGAATAAGAGCGGACCTAATGGATCACCCTGCTAAATTCCTTTGGCAGAAGATAGAGTAGTATCACTGTAGTATAGCCTGGCAGGTTTAGAGTAACAAAATTCTACCCACTCATGAATCAATGTAGATCTATCTACAAGATTGAAGGCATTGGAAAAGTCAACCAACATCATTGTAATTGAATTGCAAGTACCTTTTGTCTCGAGAATCCTGTTTGCAGCATGTAAAATAGCTTCACCGCCACATGGAACACCAACCCCATATTGATATGTTCCCAAGTATGGAACAATGTTCTTGCAAACTGAAGTTGCAGCAAGTTTGGAACATAACATCCTCCGGAACGTACCAACTGCGATGGGCCTAACACCTCCATCTGGTTTGAGAAAAAGAGTTAAAGGGGCACTGGCAACATATTCACCGAGAATGGGTGGACAAGCACCAGAAAGCCACAAGTTGACCACACCGAAAACGGATTGTAATAGCTCATCAGCAACCGCAGCAGCATTGCTACTCAACGCATCAAGGAGATGCTGAGCCCTCAAACCGTCTCTGCCACACGCGGTTACCTTAGGGAAGCTTTTGATTGCGGCTTGAACAACTTTTGCATCAACCGAAAGAGGTGGTGTTGTGATATCTTCATCAGGGATACGTGGAGGAGAGCCATCTGGATGTTTTTGTTGAAGTTGATACAATGTGTCTGAGTTATTAGTTGCAATACCATCTGAGGACAGAACCCTAATGGCTGCTGTGTAATGGCCATAACTAATCTTTTTCCTGCAGGCAGCAATATTGGCACTCTCATTCTTCTTTTTCTTATTGCAGGATTGTCTACGCTGTATGTTTTTCCTTGAGAGTTCAAGCACCTTCTAAATCAGAGTGATATATCCATTAGGCTATTTCCATTTGTTCAGGGCTTGATTAATTGCACCAGTCTGCAATTTTCTTCGCATACCAGATCTTTCTTCCATTGAACATTTGGGCATGTAAAGATTCAAGGTGCAGGTTGGGAAAAGAAGTAATTGTAGCCAAGCATCCAGGTTTTTAGGATGTGAAATCACATTATCCAAGGTCGTTTTAAGGGTTCTAGAAAAGTTTAAACGACATTGCGGCGAAATACTCACTGTGGTTGTAATATGTGATTGAAAAACAGAGTTGAGAATTTCAACCGTTAGGCCAATATGATTCACCACAGCATCAAAAGGCACATTACTAACTGAAGAGGTAGGAGTTTGTTGTGGTTTGTCAACGCCGTTTTTTATGGGTGAAAACTATTTCTGCTGGTTTTGGTAATTTGGGGTGTATGGATGAGAAATGAATCTAAACCCTAAACAAATGCACTGCACAGGAGTGCTTGTGATTCGAGAAATCAATCTGTACAACTCCGGCCTAAACCAAGAAATGGTCGTTCCATACTTGCTTCGGTCACAAACTAAAGGAGATGGGGTTGATCTTAGGGAGGGAAGCGAAAAAGGTGTTGAGATTGTGGAGGTGTTGGCTGTGTATGACTTGTATCAGAAAGGTGAACTGGCTTGCAGAATGTAAGCTATCAGTTATGGTGTTTGGATATGGTTATATCAACACTTGGTTTCTGTTATCTTGTCCTGGAAATAGGAAGGAGAACCTATTTATACAAGTCTTTAAGCCTAACCCACGTTTCTCGTGGGAAGTGGAGGAAGTGGAGTGATGGAGTAGTGGAGTTGTATGTTAGTGCCACACAATCAGTCTTTCCCACTTCTCCCATCATCACTAACCGTCCATGTCTTCCTGACACGTTCTTGTGATGGCGCGTTGCACGCTGCACGCTGTAAACCGCCAGACCAATACCCCAATATGTATCCCCCAGTTTGTGACATGATTAATGTCTCGAGTGTGTGGATCGTGGGACCCACAGAAAGTAGCACGTGATGCTAAATTAAATAACTAAGTTATTTAGGAAGTCGATATTTATGAAATATCGTGTGCATTCTATGCATGTAATGCATCGAATATATTCAGCGTGCATGAAGCATCACTGTTTTAAGGCTTAACGGAGTAAGTCACGGATTAAGCATAGCATCGCGTCAAACCATCTTCGAGTGATCGTTTGGAGGCTGTATAGGTAAGCCCTGACTTGGCCGATCACTTTGTACGGAAGAGTGGTGGACGGTGATCGTGGTGATACCTCACTGGTCGCCTAACTCCTGTCTTAGGTTGTCCGTCCAGGCTGGTGAAGTTGGACGAACGAGATGGCTTGCGACCCACATCTGCGACCGTTGGATTAGGGTTTAGGAGGTGCTCGAACACCAACCTTTAGCTTGGTCGAATTCAGGCATGGGACACGTTTTTGGAAAGGCCGATTGGGAACGCGTGTAGACGGCATGCTGGTATAGGTATCTGTACCTGACTGTCCCATGGATATGCGATCTAAGCCACTCAATTTGTCTGGCAAAGAGGAGCGGCTGAGATTGATTTGCGACAGAAATCCCGTGCCGCAAAGGAATTGAAGACCGCACGTTGTGCCTACTTCGGGCGCGCGTTGTGAGACGACCAACCATGGTCGTTCTTGGCCGATCAGTCAGGCGTGCAGTCGGCAGGCCAATGTACACGTCTGTACCTTACTGTCCCGTGAAGATGTGATCTAAGCCACTCAATTTGTCCGGCAAAGTTGAGTGGTCGAGATCGATTTGCAATTGAAAACGCGCGGCCATGCCTAGTTTGGGCGCACGAATTGAGACGACCAACCATAGTTGGTCTTGACCGATTAGTCATGTATTAAGAGGACCCACGGTGATTGTGTTGACATGCTCTGGGCCCTTTGAATCTACATCTACACCCTCCGTCTATACCTGAGAAGATGGATGGGTGAGACTGATTTGCGACACATGTGATGTACCGCAAACCCTAATTAGGGTTTCACGTCCACGCTGCTTTGGCTGGACGAATTGGCAAGCCACGCTTCTCCTTTGGGGAGGCCGACCATGTGGGGTCCATGTTGGGCCGATGGTGAACGCTCCAATACCTGCCTGGTGGTTATGGGTCCGATCTAAGCCATCCAATCATTCCGGTGAAATTGGATGGTCGTGATCAATTTGGGACCTTTAGTGGAATTTCCTGCGACCCTCAATTCTTCACGCTGACACAACTTCGGAAAAACGTATATTGCAATCTTGCAGGTTAAGGAAGAGTCGGTCATGCAGGTAGGAAGAAGGTCCTCCGGTGTACACCACGGCGCATGTTCAACCGGCTTTGGGCTGATCCACGCCGTCCGACCACGCCGGTGAAGTTGGACGGACGTGATGAACTTGAGACTTCCATTGGCGGCCTTTGTTTGTACGATTCCTCCAAGCTGCCCATACCTGTCTGGACATCCAACTTCAGGCAGGTGTTCGGTGGTAGTTTGGGAGGCATGGTAGGTATTCGACCGACCAGGGCATAAGTGGGCCTGCTGGTGGTCATCAATGTAGTAGCCTGCTCCTGCTGAGGATCGTCTAGGCTGGTTAAATCGTGCGGCCGACTTGTGTGGCCGTGATTGTTTCTGAGACTGATATGGACAGTCCGGATTCAAATATGTTTAATCGGGCTAGTATAACACAGCGTGAGATGTAGCCTGTACGAGTATTTCGTGCGTACCTCATTATCAACGTTTGGAGATTCATGTTACTCTGCTGAGAGCAACACTCAGTCGTCATGCCGCACTAATAATGAGAGTTCAGCGGAACAGGAAATACAAGGCTAGTCATGTATTAATTGATAACGCTATAAATTCACAGGGTATAAGAGATTGTTGCTACATGCTCCATCCTGGATGAATTAGTAAAGCGGAGAAGTAATCATCACTTATCAGTGGCTCTATCCTTTGCAGGATGTCAGCGCATAATTTTTTGGCTTTTTACAATTTTAGTCTTAAATGAAAATCCACCATCAACATTAAGTCCCCTTCCTAGCACATAATGGTTACACTATTGTGGGGTAGGCACGAGATGGTGACAAATTTGTATACTAAAATGACCAAGCTAGAGTAAATACATATTTACCGCATAAACATCGCCAGGTAGAGCTGGTCAAACTAGGGTTTGGGAGAAAAGCACGAATTGGTCGGAGTTGAGACCTCAGGATAAGCTCTGCTGTAGCTGATTCGGTCTTTCTTAGGGTTTTCTTCAACATGGATGCGGGGTTTAAAACCGCCATTCATTGTTAGGCTTTTCTTGCAGAAACTCTATCTCTTCAACATGTCGAACAACAGCGGATCATTTTCTTCGTATTACCCAGGATCTTCTGTTAAACGCGCACGCCCATCTGAGATTCAAGATGAACAAATTTGCAATGACTCTCATGTTCGTGCTCGCTGGAAGGCCGTACCAGTTCGTTCTCCCCCCTTTTTGCAGAGACGCCCATGTGTGACAGTGGTCGATGATGATGATTTGACCAGTCCTCTTCCTTAAAATTCAAACACAACCACCCCTGCTGACCTCGATGATGCAGATTTAGGTATCTCGTCTTACGAATATCACAACGCAGGTCTTCCATTCGATATTCACATGAAATGTCTGTCTTCCAGCTATCGAACCATCAGCGGATTCTTGGTGCGGAAGGAGTTTGTGCCTTTATACACAAAAGTATGGAAGAGGTATGGCCATATTGCAACCAGGAATGTAGTTCAACACTGTGCATCTGCTTTGGTTACTACGGTGAACTGCCTTCTTCCCCTGATTGCCGAGATGGAAGGTATCTCCATCCGTAACGTTGCCGATTCAAAATTTGAAGAGTGGGAGAACATGGTGTCTACCTGTGAATCGATGGGATTCAATGTGGGTTGGCTACGACAGCGTCTTGACATCATCAAGGTTGATCGAGCCGACATCCTTACGAACGTAGTTCCTGCTGCAAAGGCTATCTTGGAAGAAGAAAAGGCTCTGTCCGCTGAATCAGAGAAGGTGGAGCAGGAAGTACAGAACTTGAAGAATAGGACAGAGAGATATCAAGCTAGGTTGAAGATGATGCTCTCAAGGAACTATAACCTGTTGTATGGCCTCTTCTAAGCCGCATTCAGCTGTATTCTCTTATTGTTAATGACGTTCATGTCAAGAAGATTTCTGAACATCTTTGTGGAATAAATTGCATTGGTTTTTGATTGGTGAAAATGGGTTTTTTCATTAATGCAAAATTGATAATTCGAACGTGTAATGAAAATAAATGCTTGTATTGTTGTGTCATGAGACAGAAGCAGACAATGATCCAGCATGATATGCCTTGAGCCATTTTCCGTTGATGACTGCTTCTAACTTGCCCCCGTCCACCTTGATGATCTTGTAGTAGAATTTTCCTTAGTGATTGTATAAGGACCTTCCCATTTCGATGAGAATTTTGGTGCAGAAATGTCTTGCTGGATGTGCTTGGCCGTCTTCAAGACCAAATCTCCCACTTCGAAAACACGTGGTTTCACAGTTTTGTTATACGCCATGGAAATTCTATTCCTGTACACCTGAATGCGTTCCTCTGCTTTGCTTCTTCTGAAATCCAGAGTGTCTAACTCAGCTACTCTGGAGTTAGATGTTTCAGCCTTGTTCCAGTGGACCCCGGTTGCTGCTGCAATCCTGGTTGATGGGATTTTGATCTCTGCTGGGAGAATTGCATCCGCACCGTAAACAAGTGAGGATGGAGAAACTCCAATTGATCTTCTGAGTGACGTCCCGTATGCCCATAGCGCCATTGGTAACTGGTCGTGCCATTATCTAGGATTGTCATGTACTGTTCGACTGATAATCCGGATCAACGTCTTGTTGGTACTCTCAGCTTGTCCGTTTCCTTGAGGGTAGTAGACAGTGGATAAGACCTGCTTAATTCCATATTCTTCAAGTAACTCTCGTACCTGTTTGTTGACAAAGGGTGTGCCATTATCAGTGATAATATGCTTAGGAACACCAAAACGGCAAATGATATACTCTTTAATGAAAGCTGCAATTGTTTCTCCTGTAGTTCCTCGCAGAGGAATGGCCTCCACCTATTTAGTGAAGTATTCTGTTGCGGTTATGATATATTCGTGCTGCTTCGATGATGGCAGATTGATTTTTCCGATAATGTCCAGTCCCCAACTGTAAAATGGTCATGGACTGATTATAGAGTGCAAAAGGGTGGAAGGCGCGTGAACAAGGTTCCCATGAATTTGACATTTGTGGAAGCATTGAACAAAAGCAGCTGCATCGTCCTCCATGGTCGGCCAATAGTATTTCTCGTGTATCTGGAGAAACAGTTTCCTCTTCCCTTGATGTTCCCCTTCGTGCGTTTCCTTCAACATAACCGGGATTTCTGTCCCAACCAGGCACCTCAATAGATCACCTCCGAATCTCTTGCGGTATAAGATCCCTTCGTGAAATATGAACCGCTTGTACTTTTGCTTTATCTTGACAACATCCTTTTGACTAGCAGGAGTTGCCCCGTCGCGGAGATAGCTAATGTACGGCTCTCTCCAGTCCCCAGTGTGGTCCACACTAAAAACCTCCAATTGATGTGGCGGTGCTTGACAATTTGAGCAGGACTTCTGAAGCAGTCGGGATTGAGCCTCCATCTCTGGCCAGTAATAGCCCAGGCGTTGAAGTCGTCGGTAAAGCGTTACCACCAGTGATTGTCCACAAATTTCATTGTGAACGCGGTTAAGATGTAGTTGTGCTTCATCATCCCCAAGACATCTCGATAGGGAACCATCCGGGTTTCGATGGTATAACATACCATGAAGCATGAAGAAGTTCTGCAGGGTTTTGAGACTGACCTTTCCTTGGGAAAGTGAGCTGCTGAGCTCCTGAATGATCAGAGTTCGCCAATCGCAAATCTTGGTGTCTTTGTATTGTGACAGCCATGTTGATTATATGGTTCTCCTCTTTACTGTCAGGGTTTCTTCCAAACCTTCGAACTTCAATTTGAACGCCAGCGTGGCTAGACAATCGGGGTGTTTGTTGTTGCTGCGACCAACATGGATTATGGTTGCATCGGCAAAGTAGTTTAGTAACCTTTGTGCTTCTGACCGGCATGGAGCTAGCGTTACTTCCTTCAATGCATATACTCCATTCATCTGGTTCACCAGTAACTTGGAGTCACCTCTTATCTCCAGACGTGTGACTCTTGCTTGCTTGGCTATTGACAGCCCTATGAGGAAGGCTTCATACTCCGCTGAGTTGTTGGTGCATTGGAAGTCCAGTTTGAAGGAGTGTGAGAATACTTCCCCAGTTGGGGATACTAAGACCACGCCCGCTCCTCCGGTGTTATTTCTAGGAGTGGCGGAGCCGTCAAAATACAATATCCACACTTCTTCCTCGACAAAGGAGATGTATGGAAATTCTCCAGGAAGATCCTCATGTAGTCCCGTAGTTCCTTCCCCAGGGAATGCTACTAGTAAGTCTGCAACTGCTTGCCCCTTGATAGCTCTAGGCGATGCACATGTTATGTCCAACTCTGACATTTGGAGAAGCCACTTGGCTGTCCTTCCCGTCAGGACTGGTTTTGAAAGTAAAAACTTTACAGGATCAGATTTAGATACGAGTACCACCTTGTTGGACAGTAGGTAATGCCTAAACTTCTGAATGAAATGGATTAGAGCTAAACATGCTTTCTCCGCCTTGGGATATCTGAGTTCAACATCTCTTAATATTCGGCTGAAGTAGTATATGGGACGTTCGATTTCCTCGTCGTCCTCTTGAGCGAGCAAAGCCCCGACGGCGGTATCACTGAAGGCGGTGTAGAGACACAACGTCTTCCCTTGGACGTAAGACTTCATGATGGCTGGAGATGACAGTATTCGTTGAATCTTTCGAAACGTTTCCTGTTGGGTTGCGGTCTAAACGAAGCTGGCTCCTTTCTTCAACAAGGGGGTGAATGAGGCAATAAGTTGGGCCAGACCAGGTATAAAACGTCGAATGTAGTTTACCTTGCCCATGAAGCTTTGGAGTTCCTTCACAGTTCGTGGAGGCGTCATCGTGAGGATGGCTTGAGTCTTGGACGGGTCTACCTTAATACCTTCTACAGTTACTTGGAATCCTAGAAATTTTCCTGAAGAGACACCGAAAGCGCATTTCAAATGGTTCATCTTCAATTTGTATTATCGACACCTCTCGTACACTTGCCGTAAGACTCCGGTGTGGTCTGCTCGAGCTCTTGACTTGACCACAATATCATCTACGTAGTCTTCTACTTGTTTATGCATCATATCATGGAAGATTGCCGTCATAGCACGTTGATATGTTGCACCAGCGTTCTTTAAACCGAATGGCATAACGGTATAGTACAAATTTCCAAGGGGGGTTCGAAAGGCTGTCTTACTTGCATCGTGTTCATACATCCTTATCTGATTGTAGCCGCTGTAACCATCCATGAAGGAGAACATGCCGTGTCCACTAGTGGCGTCCACTAACATGTCGATGTTGGGCAGGGGAAAATCGTCCTTGGGGCAACACTTGTTCAAGTCTCTGAAATCTACGCTGCACCAGATCTGTCCGTTTTTCTTCTTTACTGGTACCACGTTAACTAACCAGGTAGTATGATGAATAGGTTTGATGAAGCCGGCAGCTAGCAACTTCTGAATTTCGTTTTTGATTTGCTCTTCCACTTCGTGTATGAATTTCCTCGGAGACTGTTTGATCGGCTTGGATCCAGGTATGACATGTAGATGATGGGTGACCAATTTTTCATCCAGACCAGGCATTTCCTCATATGTCCAGGCGAATACATCTTGATACTCCTTGAGAAGTTGGACAAGACTCGCACGTCCGTCTGTGGACAAAGTCGAACTGATAGAGATATGCCTGGGAGATTCTTCATTCCCGATGTAAACAGTCTCGAGCTCGTCAGTTGTGTAGTTGGTGCCATCTTGTAGCTATCGCGGAGCGTCCAATACCTCCTCTTGTGGCCCGTCGTACTTGAAGCATTCATCTGGGCGGAGAGACTGGGTACCAGTCTCCCCTGCTAATTTCTAACAGCGGCGTCGGTATATTGTTTTTCCCTTTTGATCATGGATTGCCTCGAAAGCTCGTTCCATCTTGGTGTGGACGTGGGTTGCGGTTTCACCGGATAAAGAAGAGTGCCTGGTCAGCAAAAGTGCGTCGTGGTGGATAGCCCTCAATGATGCAAGTCGGTCCTCCTCCTGGATTGACGCCAACGTGGGGAGTGGGGTGCACAGGACTTTGTCTGATCCTTCCCGCAGAGTTTCCCTTGGCTCGAACAGTTCCACTCCGCATATTGGTGCGTAAGGAGACAATGATGCAGGAATACGGATGACTTCCTTATTCAACATGGTCTTTAGGCACTGGTGATACGTTGAAGGGACGACCCTATTGTCATGAAGCCACGGTCTCCCTAGTATCATATGATAGTCCGGCTCCTTCTCTATGACTTCAAATTTCACTTTGACTGAAAGGGCCCTACTGATAAATTCAGATTGACATACCCGTATGTGCTGGTCTGGTTTCCTTCAAAGTCTGTCATTATGGTAGGGTGTCGTACGATCTTGCATGGGCGAACCTTGGCTGCCCTGAGAGTCTTGAGAGTAATCACATTCGAAGATGCTCCTGTGTCGATGAGGGCCCTCCTGAACTCTGAACCCTTGATGCGTGCGGTTACATGCAGGACCCGGTTGTGACCTTCCTCCGCCATCATGTCGTCCTCTGTAAATGTGACATTATTTACAGATGTTTTCGATGCGTTTAGGACTTCTGGACGTGAAGGATGTACGTCCAGGGATATCTGGTTAATTGTAGCAAACGTCTCCGTCCGCTGATTCTTCGAGAGGTGTAAAAGTTCACACAAACTTTCCACTAGAGATGTCGCTTCCTGATCCACTGGTCTCTGGTTCGTAGTAAAGTTGTTGATTTGAGAGGGACCAGTCCCCGGTGTAGAAGTCTCCGGAACGTTCATCTCTGATGTGATCTTGACTAGGATCAAGTATGCCATTTATCGTTTCCTTGATTAGCTCCATGTTCTTCGTATGAATATCTTGTACCCGCGCTAGTTTACTCAACGTTGGAAGTCTCCTGATTATACCATCAGGTACGCCGTTGGGAGGAGGGGTATCTCCGTTGGAGGAATCACCACGATTTGAGGCCGTTGAGGCGGTCCTAAGACCAACCATATTGAAACCGATCGAATGGTATTGAAGAAATTGACTTTACAACCGAGAGATTAACCTCCCACTGTGGTCGCCAATTGTTTATGGGTGAAAACTATTTCTGCTGGTTTTGGTAATTTGGGGTGTGTGGATGAGAAATGAATCTAAACCCTAAACAAATGCACTGCACGGGAGTGCTTGTGATTCGAGAAATCAATCTGTACAACTCCGGCCTAAACCAAGAAATGGCCGTTCCAGACTTGCTTCGGTCACAAAGTGAAGGAGATGGGGTTGATCTTAGGGAGGGAAGCGAAGAAGGTGTTGAGATTGTGGAGGCGTTGGCTGTGTATGACTTGTATCAGAAAGCTGAACTGACTTGCATAATGTAAGCTATCAGTTCTGGTGTTTGGATACGGTTGTATCAACACTTGGTTTCTGTTATCTTGTCCTGGAAATAGGAAGGAGAACCTATTTATACAAGTATTTAAGCCTAACCCACGTTTCTCATGGGAAGTGGAGGAAGTGGAGTGATGGAGTAGTAGAGTGATGGAGTAGTGGAGTTGTGTGTTAGTGTCACACGATCAGTCTTTCCCACTTCTCCCATCATCACTAACCGTCCATGTCTTCCTGACACGTTATTGTGATGACGCGTTGCACACTGCAAGCTGTAAACTGCCAGACCAATACCCCAGTATGTATCCCCAGTTCGTGACATGATTAATGTCTCGAGTATGTGGATCGTGGGACCCACAGAAAGTAGCACGTGATGCTAGATTAAATAACTAAGTTATTTAGGAAGTCGATATTTATGAAATATCGTGTGCATTCTATGCATATAATGCATCGAATATATTCAGCATGCATGAAGCATCACTGTTTTAAGGCTTAACGGAGTAAGTCGCGGATTAAGCATAGCATCGCGTCAAACCATCTTCGAGTGATCGTTTGGAGGTTGTATAGGTAAGCCCTGACTTGGCCGATCACTTTGTATGGAAGAGTGGTGGACGGTGATCGTGGTGATACCTCACTGGTCGCCTAACTTCTGTCTTAGGCTGTCCGCCCAGGCTGGTGAAGTTGGACGAACGAGATGGCTTGCGACCCACATCTGCGACCGTCGGATTAAGGTTTAGGAGGTGCTCGAACACCAACCTTTATCTTGGTTGAATTCAGGCATGGGACACGTTTTTGGCAAGGCCGATTGGGCATGCATGTAGACGACATGCTGGTGTAGGTGTCTGTACCTCACTGTCCCATGGAGATGCGATCTCAGCCACTCAATTTGTCTGGCAAAGAGGAGCGGCTGAGATTGATTTGCGACAGAAATCCCGTGCCGCAAAGGAATTGAAGACCGCACGTTGTGCCTACTTCGGGCGCGCGTTTTGAGACGACCAACCATGGTCGTTCTTGGCCGATCAGTCAGGC
Organism: Papaver somniferum; assembly: GCF_003573695.1. Lineage (NCBI taxonomy): Eukaryota > Viridiplantae > Streptophyta > Magnoliopsida > Ranunculales > Papaveraceae > Papaver > Papaver somniferum. The sequence continues at coordinate 46,709,407 of NC_039366.1, forward strand.
GTGCAGTCGGCAAGCCAATGTACACGTCCGTACCTTATTGTCCTGTGAAGATGTGATCTAAGCCACAAAATTTGTCCGGCAAAGTTGAGTGGTCGAAATCGATTTGCAATTGAAAACGCGCGGCCATGCCTAGTTTGGGCGCACTAATCGATACGACCAACCATAGTTGGTCTTGACCGATTAGTCATGTATGTATGCGGTCCCACGTTGATTGTGTTGACATGCTCTGGGCCCTTTGAATCTACATCTACACCCCCCGTCTATACGTGCGAAGATGGATGGTTGAGACTGATTTGCGACACATGTGATGTGCCGCAAATTAGGGTTTCACGTCCACGCTGCATTGGTTGGACGAATTGGCAAGCCACGCTTCTCCTTTGGGAAGGCCGACCATGTGGGGCCTACGTTGGGCCGGTGGTGAACGCGCCAATACCTGCATGGTGGCTATGGGTCCGATCTAAGCCATCCAATCATGCCGGTGAAATTGGATGGTCGTGATCAATTTGGGACCTTTAGTGGAATTTCCTGCGACCCCCAATTCTTCACGCTGACACAACTTCGGAAAAACGTATATTGTAATCTGGACAGGTTAAGGAAGAGTCGGTCATGCAGGTAGGAAGAAGGTCCGCCGGGGTACACCACGACGCTTGTTCGACCGTCTTTGGGCTGATCCATGCCGTCCAACCACACCGGTGAAGTTGGACGGACGTGATGAACTTGAGACTGCCATAGGCGGCCTTTGTTTGTACGATTCCTCCAAGATGCTCCATACCAGTCTGGACATCCAACTTCAAGCTGGTGTTCGGTGGTAGTTTGGGAGGCATGGTAGGTATTCGACCGACCAGGGCATAAGTAGGCCTGCTGGTGGTCATTAATGTAGTAGCCTGCTCCTGGTAAGGATCGTCTAGGCTGGTTAAATCGTGCGGCCGACTTGTGTGGCCGTGATTGTTTCTGAGACTGATATGGACAGTCCAGATTCAAATATGTTTAATCGGGCTAGTATAACACATCGAGAGATGTAGCCTGTAAGAGTATTTCGTGCATACCTCATTATCAACGTTTGGAGATTCATGTTACTCTGCTGAGAGAAACACTCAGTCGTCATGCCGCACTAATAATGAAAGTTCAGCCGAACAGGAAATACAAGGCTAGTCATGTATTAATTGATAACGCTATAAATTCACATGGTATAAGAGATTGTTGCTACATGCTCCATCCTGGATGAATTAGTAAAATGGAGAAGTATTCATCACTTATCAGTGGCTCTATCCTTTGCAGGATGTCAGCGCATAATTTTTTTGGCTTTTTACAATTTTAGCCTTAAATGAAAATCCACCATCAACAGCCGTGAATAAAGAAATCAACCCTAAAACCGTTATATGGACCTGCAATAACTTCACCAGGAAGATGATTTCGGCAAGGCTTTTCCCAAGCATACCTATGCATTCATTTAACACATAACCATGATTGCATAGCATTCAAACTTGTCTCCCAAGCGCCAAAAAAATCAGGATTGTTACGGATTCTCTCCCTGCATGTATCTTTAGCCTGCGTAGTAGGGAAGTAAGCATCGGTTAAGTGACGATATATTGCACTTCTTGTTAGAGCATAGCTCGGTTGAACCCATCAAGCGTTTGTATGACAAGTTTGGTTGTCATATTTTAGTGAACCAAAAATCATTTAAGAGTCGCTTGATTAAATGTACTAGAGTCAACTTCGTATTGGTTATGTTAGAGCATAGCTCGGTCAACCTCGCATGTGTTGCTATCTCAAGCATGTTTGTCAATGTTAGTGATCAAAACTATAAGTCTTGATTTCTATCCTACATAGCTAAGTCTCGGATTAAGATAGAAAAGTGTTGTTGAGCTCAAGGATTTCATGGCGATTCACCATACAACGACGAAGATCTATACAAGGAACCGTGGAACTTCATCAACAAAAAGGTATGTGGAGACTTGAACTTATCTATCACTCAAAAGTCTATCTCTTCTATCTACTACTTCTTATGAGACAAAAGTCGTATGCTATATAGACTAGATCATACACATTTGACATTTCGAGCTGAGCATTCATTGCTTATCTTTTATCTCGAAATCGAGTGTTGGTAAAGCGTTTCGCTTTGATCAAGTTTATCTTCACCTAGTGACGAAAGTCATGAAAAGTTTCAATCACTTTGAGAATTTCTCTGACGTGAATCGGTCTGTGAATAACGGCTACATAGCGTCCTCTGAGAATTTCTCAATGATTGAAATGAGAGTTTAGATTACATAACCATGTATTCCTTGAACCGAAGTCTTCGAACTTTGTTGATCAAGAGAAATCAGGAGGATTGTGGAATTGGCTTGCCAAGTCCGCGAACCTAGTTCGCAGACTCAGTCCGCGAACTGTCGGAAGTTCTCGACCGAGAATTTCTTCTCGGATTTTCCAAAACTCGTTTGTGTGCTAAATCCGCGAACCCAGTCCGCGAACTGGCGAAAGTTCTCATCCCGAGAATTTCTGCTGAGTTTGGAAAACTCAACCGATTAACTTAAGTCTGCGAACTTGTTTGTGAACTTGAGAGGTTATGATCTAAAGATGTGCTCTGAACATGAAACATTAAATTACTAAGGAATGCTTTATGCAAACCGTGGCTATAATGTTCATGAGCCGATTCAATCGAATCGAATCATCTTTGTTTCAATTGTGTCTTATGTAGTTACATAAGATCTCATAGCAATTGAACAACTCTTTAAATAGTTCATTTGAGTCAATTGAACTAGTTATGGTGAAGAAGAACAAGGTTAATATGAAATGCTCATATAGTTAACCTTTGGGGTTACTATGTTGAACCAACATACACGTACACGTTTAGGCATGGTTTTCATGAACCCAGTAAACGTCTACCAAAATGTGTGTGACAAGCTAAGTTTTCGATCTAACAGTTGAAAAATATTAACTTGAATCTAAATCAGGTTTTCATCTAACGGTGAATATGGATTGCTTGGTAACTAAGGCAAACCCTGATTTGAAGGCTATATAAAGGAGACATCTAGCATTGTGCAAAACTAATACCCACACGTCTGTGTGCTACTAGTGCGCCCACTAGAGTCGATCTCCATTAACCTTTGATTTTAATCTCTAAAATCAGGTTAACGACTTAAAGACTTCATTGGGATTGTGAAGCCAGACCGATACTACTTTATCGTAGTTGTGTGATCTGATCTTGCATCTTCTATCGTACGAGTACAATCGATTGATTGACTTGAGATCGTGAGAGTTCTCCGATAGGCAAGATAAAGAAGTCACAAACATCTTCGTCTCACTATTTGTGATTCCTCGACAATCCGCTTGTGTAGTCAGGAAGGATTTTAGAGAGATGATTGATTAATCTAGGTTGTTCTTCGGGAATATAAGACCGGATTATCAATTGGTTCATGTTACCATGATTTTATATCTAAATACGGAACAAAACCTAGGGTTTATCTGTGGGAGACATATTTATCCTCTTATAGACTTTTCTGTGTGAGACAGATCTGTTTATTATCAAGTCTGTGATTTTGGGTTACAACAACTCTTGGTTGTGGGTTAGATCAGCTAAGGGAATCAAGTGCGCAGTATCCTGCTGGGATCAGAGGCGTAGGAGTACAACTGTACCTTGGATCGGCGGGAGACTGATTGGGGTTCAACTATAGTCCAGTCCGAAGTTAGTTTGCAGTAGGCTAGTGTCTGTAGCGGCTTAATACAGTGTGTATTCAATATGGACTAGGTCTCGGGTTTTTTCTGCATTTGCGGTTTCCTCGTTAACAAAATTTCTGGTGTCTGTGTTATTTCTTTTCCGCATTATATTTTATATAATTGAAATAATACAGGTTGTGCGTTCATGATCATCAATTGGAAATCCAACCTTTGGTTGTTGATATTGATTGATCCTTGGACATTGGTCTTTGGTACCGTCCAAGTATTCCTTTTGTTTGATAAAGACTCGCTATTGTTTTTAGCTTGAGTAAAAATCAAATCAAGAGAGAGATATTAACTCCTTGAGATACTTTTATCTAGATTGAGTCTGACTGTCTAGTTGATTCTCTAGCAAAGTATTTCGGAGTTAGTCCATACAGATTGCTAATCGAAATATTAGGTGGTGTTGCTAGACCCCCGCTTTTTCAGGTCAGCTTGAAAGTATTAGGATATGAGACATTACAAGTATTGCGAAGACTTGAAGAAGTGAAGAAGTACGGAGCTACAACCACAACATCATCCTTCCACTTGAGGTTAGTGATATTTGACTTGAACTGTTTCATTCCCTAACGTACCTTTCAAGTCGTGCATATTGAAAACAAAACTGCGAAGCATGAACACTCTAGATAGACATAGTATTAAGGAATTCAATACGAGGTTTATTGCTTAACCATTAATTGTAGATAAGACATCAACATAATCGTATGAATGCTATTGTGATTATGTATGGGTATGAGGTGAGGATTTCATCCTAAGAAACAATGTTGTTACATGTGTTTTAAGGAAGTAAGTTCATGAACTTTGTTTGTGAACCGAAAATGAAATCTCCAGGCATTATTGGGGTTGTTCTTCATTGCATATCTATGAACGACCAATATGTGTGATTAGTATAACCGCTCATGACTTGTTTGTGTTCTTGGTAAAACTATTCACATGAGGCCTGACTTTTGTATTGGTATGACTTTTATTAGTGAAACCGATCTTAAGTAATCACTTGTTGGTATGATCGAGTTTATGCAGTTTGTAAGGCCTAACACTAGGTAAAGGGGAACCAATCCTAGTAAGAGGTGCAATACGGAACAAAGGGGAATCGATCCTTGTATAGGGTGCAACAAGGTTTATAGCAGAAAGGGGAACCGATCCTATGGACATGTGCAACACGTTTTTAGGCAAAGGGGAACCGATCCTATGGACATGTGCAACACATATGAGTTAGATACCATATATATGTGGGGAACCGATCCTAGTACCTAGTCAACCGAATTTTGGGAAGCTAGTGTGACTATGCACAGTACTCACATGGAGGTAGAACCGAAACTTGTTTTGGTAGAACCGTTAAACCCATGATTTGTGATTGAGAAGTTCTTAATCAATCGCATATCTCTTGAAAGTCATATGAACCAATTCTAAACTTGTTTGGAAGTGTGGTAAATCGGTTTCAAGTGAGTAAGTATGAAATAGGACTTACAAAGAAAGGATGTCGACATACTTTGAACACATGCAGTAATGTGTATATTTTTTTTATTGTTCAAAGATATTCCTTAACGGCTAAGAAGGAAGTAAATCCCAGGATCGAAATTAAATAAGTTAAGAATCTTTTAATTAAGGTTTTTAATTATATATGGAAAATAAGAATTAGTAATGTGCATTTGCTAGTTAAAGATTTTCCAAGGAGATTTTCGATCATTATTTTGGACAGAGCATTCTCAGGAATTATGAAAACCGAATATGGAAATTATTATAGAATATCTTGAGAATATTTTCGGTTTTGGAAATTCCTTGGTGTCCAAGCTTCCTTGTTTATAAATACTTGAAGTTTGCATTTCGGGCAAACTAATCCTTCGTGACAGTAAACTTCCTCTGTTGTACTGTTACTGGTAAAGCTGCCTATTCGGAGAGGAGAGTAACCTCATTAGGCAAAATCTCTTACGTCCGCTCAGTTTAAAGTCTTCTTTGGGATTGAGAAGCTCTAGCGCGTACCGTTGGTGGGAAACTAGATAATTGCGGTTTATCTTTTGTTTTCATATTGATTTGATTGACTAACGGTGGTTGAACTTTGATTGCACCTAGTTTGTTTATGCTTGAGAATCTTCTCTTCTGATATAAGATTCACTCAAACTAGTTCAAGGTTTCGACAGGGATCTTTAGACTGTTGTTAGTGCTAAAGACGATCTTGTGATAATCCGTTGTTAACAGACTCCGTTCTGTGCGTGATTGATCACAAGAGATTCAAGTAGTTGTGTGTAGGTGTTTATTGAAGATCTAAGAAGATTTGAAGACAAAGAAGGGAGAGAAGATTTCTGACTTGGTTATATAAATCTTTGGTGTGCACAATACTTGTTTCGATAAAAGAGGATCCAACTATAATCGATCTATCCTGTTGGTGTTTTGATAGAATAATTGTGTTGATCGGTATCAATACGCTTCCTTGGGATTAAAGGTATTGATTACAAAATCTTAACGATTACCTTTTGGTGATTGAACATAAGATAGATCTTGGAACCTGGCAAAGGAGTTTATGTTAAGACAAATAGAAGAGCCTTTGTCCAACTCATATCACTTGGTTGAAGAGAGTTGATACCAAACAGAGTTGTTGTTCCTTTACTGTTCGGAATACGAACCAAAGGAATTGGTCCAAGTACGTGACTTGTTTACAGGTCGGAGGCGTGGGAATACAGACGGAACTAGGTGAACTATAGGTTTAGTTGCTTGGTCTCAACTATACGAAGTTGGTTTGTTTTGTATAGCGGCTTAATCCTGAGAGTATTCAATTCTGGACAAGGTCCCAGGGTTTTTCTGCATTTGATGTTTTCCTCGTTAACAAAATCTTGTTGTGTCATTTACTTTATATTTCCGCATTATAATTGTTTTATCATAGTTAAAGTAAATCACACAAACGTTAATTCCTATTTACTTGATAAGCAACCCTATTGTGTTTGGTTAAGTCCCAAACTTTGTATCAAGTAAACATACTTCGTTGTTGTATTGTCTCGATGTCATTTCCATAAACGATCACATGAAGTGTGAACTGATTTTTTGTATTGTCTCGACTCAGTCCATAGACAATCACTTTCAGAGAAAGGACTTATAGGAAGGAAAAGTTTTAGCTTGAGGTATATTTGGCCTTTTCACTTCTAGCATATCCCCTGCCCCCTCTGCCACCGTGACAACCATCGTAATTTTGAAATGGGCAAGTAATATTACCACCTCGAGATGATGATATGGTTGAATACTGCGAAGACGACACATGATGGAGAATCTGTGTCTTCATAGTCACTTATGGGTTGAGTTATCTGGGTATAGGCTGTTGAAGACCTGGTTGTAGGCATTGTGCTTCAAAAGAAGGAAACTATAACAACATACAACAATTAGGAATCAAAGATTGAGATAATAAGAGTTTAAGTTAGGCAACACTTCAATCACTACACAGAAGCAAACCCACTGCTTTTTTAATCTTCACAATTAGAATTCAAGGGAACATGACCAATTAGGAGTCAAGGAATGGGACAATAAGAGTTCAAATTAGGCAAACCCCAATCCAAAACTTAAAATACCATTCATTAACCCACTAATTAAAACAAAATAACTTCCACGACAACACCTCCAAAGCTGCTCAAAGAATAAATTTCCTTGCACTACTGAAGAAACCCTCTTACTGCATCAAAACCTTCAAAATACAGGAAACCCCAAACACTAAATGCTCAAAGAAATTGCTTGAAATTAAAACTTTCTCAAAGAACAGAAGTGAGCAATTGGAGTTTCTACACCTCTAAGTATGTTGAACCAACCACAAAGCACAAAACCAAATCAATTACTATTATGTTGTTAACCCTGAATTTTGAATTCAAAACCCCCTAGTTCTGTAACATCAACCACCCATAAAAGAAACCAACTGTAACACCCCGTGTTTTTAGCATGGCGCATGCTAAAAGATGCGTCATTTCTCGAGATGAAGCTTCATCCAAAGATTCCGTTGCATGTGAGATGCATTTGGCCCAGGGCCAATATCCGGTGCCAAGTAAGGCACATCGCGTATGCATATTGGCTAAGGCCAATATGGAATTAGTTGGAGGCTACATTGTCCAAGAGCCAATCTTGCATCAAATGATGCATTAGGCCAGTTGGGTAGATGGCCTTGAATATGTATAGCCAACATGGATGGACATCGGGTGGAAAATGTACAACCAACATGGTTGGACATCGAGTTGGCAGTGGACAACCAACATGGCTGGGCATAGGATTGGCCTACGGGCCAAAGCTATAATACAGCCATCCTGGCCGGGCATAGGAACTAGCATGTGAGCCAGAAAACTGAATGTACATCCATCTTGGAGGTTATTCAGGAAAATACATGGCAACGACCATGAATAGTAAAAGTGGGGAGTTGATGAATGATTTTTCCTTTCCCAATTTGAGTTCTAAAAATGTCAAATTAACATATATAGGGAGGGATAGTTGGTTGAAGGTGCATATGCGGACCATGTACCAAGTAAACTTCACAGCTTAGCCGGAACGCTATGAATGAAGCATAAGGATCATTCTAAGTTGCGTAGCCTTATGAATGGAGCATATGATGCTGAGGCATCACTATGTCATTCCACGGACTCGATGATGCATCACTTGGATGTATTTGACGGAACGGCCTATACGACCTAGGCCATTACCATTATTGCTTGGCCACGGCCTAGCAAACGAGTTGGGTTAAGTTTCTGTCCCTTCGAGGATGAACTACGGTCTGTGATTGATTCCTTTAGAGTAGGGAAGGATACGTAGGCATCCGCAATGAGTTGCAGCATTGCCGGTCCAGCACGTTGGCCCCTCATATCATCTAAGCTCGGTAGCTCGATGCAAGAGATGATTGCGGCCAGACTTGATGAGGAATGTTGCGTGCCAACAAGTGGATGCTCATACTTCCTATCAATCTATGAAGAGTCGGTAAGCGGAGTAAGGAAATTTCAATAGGCTTAGTGCGGTCTATGCCTAAGTCAACGGCTTATGCCTTAAGTCTGGATATGACTCGGACGCTGTAGATTGCTCATCTAGATAGGAAATTCAGTGATGAATTCCTTACGTTGAGGCACAGCCAGTGATGCGTGCAATACACATTGGCCATAGCCTCTATGGCTTGAACTCTTGGCAACGGCCTTATGGCCGTATACCCTTTTGCGGACAAGGGTGACTTTGGAACGGTGTGGAAGCTAAGTTAGCTGCATCATGCTCCACGAGCATGCTTGCAAGGGCAGATGGACGTGCATTTGCCCAGCCTTAAGGCCCAGATCTTAGCTTCATCATGGCGCATCGGGGAAGTTACGGCCTGCGGGGAGACGCGCCAAAGGCGTAATTTTCCGGTCCGTCACAGTTGGTATCATACCAAGTTACGAGAAAACTCTAGGGACTTGTGTGGGGTGGACTCATTGGCGAGTATTTTACATCATGGAAACTTAAAGTTGGAGAGTAGGCCAACTTTTGCGCGGAAAGAGTTTGTAATTGCTTTGCCAGTTATTATGCGAATCCAGTTGAGCTTGTTTAAGTACTGTGAGTTTGCCTGGCCTAAGTGGCACCCCACTTACGAGTGGATATCCGGAAGACCGTCTGGGACGGTGGGTAGACAATGAGACTGATCATCCCCACATGTTGGCAACTGGCCAATGGTGTGCTTTGTCAGGCTCGACTAGCATCCCACTTACAAGTGGAAACCTGGATGACCGTCAGGGACGGTGGGCAACTGGAAACTATTCCATACAGTACTGCGCTAAAATCTTGTCATTTCGATGACATCTTCAACCTTGTAAACTTTAGGGATTCTTGGGTGGTGGTATGGGACGCCATTCAGGATACCTGGTCGAGATATCCTCTTGGCACTGGCCAATTGCGATTCTTGGTATTGTTGTGGGCACTTTTGGATTCCTGGGCAGGTGGTATGAGACATGTGCTTAGAAGGTCTAAATTGTTGTTCATGACAACTTGAAGAAACCCGTGATTTCTGAGCATCTGGTATGAGAATTTTGCTCAGTAAATCCAAACCGAAGAGATTTTCCACAATAGTTTTGGTTTTGAATTTCGGGGACGAAATTCTTTGAAGGGGTGAAGAGTGTAACACCCCGTGTTTTTAGCATGGCGCATGCTAAAAGATGCGCCATTGCTCGAGATGAATCTTCATCCAAAGCTTCCGTTGCATGTGAGATGCATTTGGCCCAGGGCCAATATCCGGTGCCAAGTAAGGCACATCGCGTATGCATATTGGCTAAGGACAATATGGCATTAGTTGGAGGCTACATTGGCCAAGAGCCAATATTGCATCAAATGATGCATTGGGCCGGTTGGGTAGATGGCCTTGAATATGTACAACCAACATGGTTGGACATCGGGTGGAAAATGTACAACCAACATGGCTAGACATCGAGTTGGCAGTGGACAACCAACATGGCTGGGCATAGGAGTGGCCTACGGGTCAAAGCTATAATACAGCCATCCTGGATGAACATAGAGTTGACATTTGAGTGGCCTATGTGCCAAAGTCGGAAATACAACCATCACGGCCCTTCATAGGGTTTGGCCCAAGAAGTGTTCAGCCATCCTGGCCGGGCATAGGAACTGGCATGTGAGCCAGAACTGAATGTACAGCCATCTTGGCCGGTTATTCAGGAAAATACATGGCAACGGTCATGAATAATAAAAGTGGGGAGTTGATGAATGATTTTTCCTCCCCCAATTTGAGTTCTAAAAATGTCAAATTAACATATATAGGGAGGGATAGTTGGTTGAAGGTGCATACGCGGACCATGTACCAAGTAAGCTTCACAGCTTAGCCAAAACGCTATGAATGAAGCATAAGGCTCATTCTAAGTTGCGTAGCCTTACGAATGGAGCATATGATGCAGAGGCATCACTATGTCATTCCACGGACTCGATGATGCATCAGTTGGATGTATTTGACGGAACGACCTATACAGACTAGGCCATTACCACTATTGCTTGGCCACGACCTAACAAACGAGTTGGGTTAAGTTTCTGTCCCTTCGAGGATGAACTACGGTCTGTTCTTGATTCCTTTAGAGTAGGGAAGGATACGTAGGCATCCGCCATGAGTTGCAGCATTGCCGGTCCAGCACGTTGGCCCCTCATATCATCTAAGCTCGGTAGCTCGATGCAAGAGATGATTGCGGCCAGACTTGATGAGGAATGTTGCGTGCTAACAAGTGGATGCTCATACTTCCTATCAAGATACGAAGAGTCGGTAAGCGGAGTAAGGAAATGGCAATAGGCTTAGTGCGGTCTATGCCTAAGTCCACGGCTTATGCCTTAAGTCTGGATATGACTCGGACGCTGTCGATTGCTCATCTAGATAGGAAATTCAGTGATGAATTCCCTACGTTGAGGCACATCCAGTGATGCGTGCAAGACGCATTGGCCATAGCCTCTATGGGTTGAACTCTTGGCAACGGCCTAATGACCTTATACCCTTTTGCGGACAAGGGTGACTTTGGAACGGTGTGGAAGCTAAGTTAGCTACATCATACTCCACGAGCATGCTTGCAAGGGAAGATGGACGTGCATTTGCCCAGCCTTAAGTCCCAGATCGTAGCTTCATCATGGCGCATCGGGGAAGTTACAGCCTGCGGGGCGACGCGCCAAAGGCGTAATCCGGTCCATCACACCAACGCTCAAAAATTAGACTCCTAAATCGAATTTCAACACCTCTACATAAATCTTTGATAATAAACTCTTAAACAGAGTAAATAAACCACTTACAGAAGACCAGGTGGTGATGAGACTCCTCAAAAACCCAGAACAACACCCAAAAATAAAGAGTACCAAATCTCTACACCCCTGAAGATATTTCTTCAATCAATGAAAACCCCCTCTTCAAACTGAGAAATACAAGCCTTCAACCCCTGATAGAATCGACAGAGAATAGTAACAGAACACCTAACTGATGCTTCAAAACACCAATTATCCTTGACTTCTAACAACGAAAAACTACTCTTTAACCTGAGAGAAACGAGACTTCAAAACCTCCTAATTGAAATCTGCAAAGAATATTTACAAAATACTCAATTGAATCTTCAAACTCTTGAACCCCTAATAGAAGAACTGAGGATAGGGATATAACTGATTCAAAACCACACCACTATCAATATGAACAAAGAAACCCCTCTTTCACAGAAACACCACTTCAATCAAAACAAACCCTAATCAATTCACCTCACAAACTGAGAAATTCGATTCTTCAAAAACCATAATAGAATCTACGAATACAAAAGAAAAAAAAACAGTTGAATCTTCAAACTGTTGGATTCAACGAGAAAGAAAAACGCGAAGTTATTATTATTATTATTATTATTTTAATATATTTATTATCATATATGTCTGATATCTTGTCCTATTGGTTATGTATACATATTTTTTTATTATTATTATTATGAAATCAAAGTACTAAAGAAAAAAAACAAAGTAATTACACAAGAGCTGGGAGTCTAACAACAATCTGTGCTCCCACACCTTTTTGAATAATAATACCTAAACGATGAAAAAGAGAATTACCTAGTTTGTTATTAACATCATAACTATCCATGCAAGTCTTCAACCTCTTCACAAAGAGAATAATGTCTTCACCAAGTTCTCCTAGCGTCGAGAACGCTAAAACACTAAAACCATAACCAAGAGATGAACACTTCTCCGCATATTTGTTATTCTTACGTGTGATAGCAGCCGAAATAGCGTACCCCGGAGTGAAGCTTCGATTACCACCTTTAGAGAAGGGAAAAACCCCCGTAACATCAAAGCATACATCTTGGCCATTCTCCCAATTGTATACCATGATATCAGCCAGCCTTAGAGATTTGTTAGTATTAGAAGAAAGACCCAAAGAGACCTATTTACGTGCAGCTACACCTGCCTTATAGCACACATCAGCAAATAAGTCTCGCACCATATTATGCCTAAATTTCTAGCCAACTTTACTTGCACAATGGACAACATGGTCTCCAAAACTGTTCATGACTCTCTTACAGCACGGACAAACATAATCTACAGGAAAAGGTGGAATACCTAATCGGTACTGCAAGATAGCTCTGAATTGACGTGGTCCTACAACTTGATTAAGGCCAGTAATAGGGATAGCTTTGAGATAATCCTGTGCATGGTCCATCCTACTGCACTACCACAATATTGAATCTCATTCTGATATAGAAAAAGAATTGTGCATCTCCTTCTTAATAACATCAAAGAAACAAATTGCCAGTAGGTGCATAGGTTGTGGGGCAATGTTATTAATGTTGAAAGTGGAAGGAGACAAACTGCATACGTGCATGTAATTATCAAGTGCAAGTTGAAAAGAAGGACTAAGGTCTGAGATGGCAACGTTCTCCAAAATGATATGCTGTAAAGACTTAGTCTGGAAGCAGGAAGCCAGGTAGCAAAATTGAGATGTATCCGACATAGTATACACACCAAGACCCCCTTCTTTGATAGGAAAAGTTGTGATTCGTTGTTGTAGAGGACCGAACCCAGCACCATCTCCTGTAATCAAGTATCTAAAGAATTGCATAAGGTGATTATCATACCGGGATACAACAGGTTGAAGAGTCGAAAGCCTTGTAGTCCGCATAGTGAAGTAAAGCTTGGACACTCCAACGCAGTTTCGCAGCAAGAGGAGTCCACTTTGCGGGTCCTTGAGTAGTTTGATACGCTCCATAAGCTGAATGGTCTTGTCTACTCGAGACATAATAGAGTTGCTACAGTACTGGGAATTCAAGCTTACAGGTCCGCCAAGGAGTTTAACACCATCTACTGACCTCCCAATACCAACAGGAAAAACACCAACATCATTGCATCATGGATCCATGTTCGGCCAGTAAATTTCAGTTTTATTAATGTTCAAAAGCAGGCCACTTTTAACCCCTTCAGTATGGATAATTTTTAAGGCTTTGGAAACCTCCAAAGTATCTCCAATTATGGTGTCATCGTCAAGATACCATGCATGGAAATCTAGATTGCATTGCGAAGAGATTTGGCACACAAGGGGGTGCAATACTAGCGCAAAGAGTAGAGGGACAAGGGAATCACCCTGCTGAACCCCTTGAGAAGATGACAAGATATGTTCATTATAATATAACTTAGCTGGTTTGGAGTAGCAGAATTCCACCCACCTAGAGATGCTATGACACTTAGCATTTGCTTCTCTGATCAAGGCAGTTCTATCCACAACATTAAAAGCATTCGTGAAATTGATAAGGAGCATTGTCATGGTACTGAGATTACCTTTCACCTCTAGTAAACGGTTAGCTGAATGCAAAATGCCTTCACCTCCGCATGGTATCCCTACACCAAATTTGTGATCACCTAGATACAAGGACATCTCTTTGCTGATAGATGATATAACTGACTTAGAGCACAACTGTCTCCAAATGGTCCCAACGGCTATTGGACGAAGGCCACCACTAGGTTTGATAAGAAGTGTCAAAGGTGCACTCGCGATGTATTCACCCAGCACAGAAGGGCAATTACCTGACAACCACAAATTCACAATACCTGTGATGGAAGCAAGGAGATTTTCAGCTACAGCAGCAGCAGAACCACTCGAAGCGTCTAATAAGTGTTGGGCTTTGAGGCCATCTCTGCCACAGGAGGTTCCTTTAGGAAAACTCCTCATGGCTTTTACAACTGCCTGAATATCAACAGAAACAACAACAACATTAATATCCTCTACAGGTATAATAAGAGGTGGTGATTGAGGGCGTTTTTGTTGCAACTCATAGAGTGTCTCTGCATTGGATGCGGCAACACCACCAGAAGAAAGAATTCGAATAGCTGCAGTGTAATGTCCAAAACTCAGCTTTTTCTTGCATGCCTGCACATTGGTCTTGTGTGATTTCTGTGTCTGATGTTGCTGTTTTGGCCGTGTTTGATTACATAATCCGAGCAATCTGTCAACTAACTTAATACACCCATTAGGTTGCCCCCACTCAGTCAAGGCTGTGTTGATAGTTGTTATCTGAAGTTTCTTTCTTCTATGAGAAAGGCGCCGCAAAGGCTTTTATTAACAAAAGAATCAAATACAAGGTACAATGTCGATAGAGGGCAACCTAGCAACAATTTGATCCCCTACACCTTTTTGAATTGAAATACCTAATCTATAAAAAAAGAGAATTACCTATTTTGTAATTGAGGTCGTAATTAGCTATACAATTTCTCAACCTCTTCAAGAGAATCACCATGTCTTCACTAAATTCGCCTAAAATGGAGAAAGCAAGGACGCCAAAACCATACCCATGAGTAGTCACCGTATCCAAATATTTTGCCTGTTTGCGTGAAACATCATTAGAAATGGCAATACCCGGAACGAAAGCCCGACCACTAATACCAGGAAAGGGTGAAACACCCGTAACATCAAAGCAAACATCTTGCCCGTTAATCCAATTATAGACAAGAATATCAGCGGGCTTTAAAGCCTTGGCATCATCAGATAAGAGCCCAAGATTGACCTCCTTTCTAGCTGCAACTACGGCCTTGTAACAAATATCCGAAAAAACATCCCTAACACATGAACTTTATACCCACCTCACTTGCACAATGAAGTGCATGATCTCCATAGACATCCATCTTCCTCTTACAACAAGCACAAACATCAATAGTATTAAAAATGGATACACCAAGTATGTAACAAATAACTGCCCTGAACTGGCAAGGCCCAAGTGTCTGATTAAGTCCACTTATTGGTATAGCTTTAAGATAATCCTGAGCATGGTCAAGCCTATTTCTTTTCTAAAGTATAGTACCACATTCTGACATAACAAATTTGTAAGGCATATCTTTCTTAACAACCTCAAAATACTGTATTGCCAAATTTTTCATAGGACGAGTGGAAATATTGTTGACATTAAAAAAAGACAACCCACATACCTGCTTGAATTATGATAAAGCATGTTGAAAGCTTAGGCTTGGTTCAGATGCAGGTGGAAGATTAAGGATGATCTCTTGCAGATTTCTTGTTTGAAATCAAGAAGCAAGAAAACAATATTTACTCGTGTCTTCCATCGTGAGAACACCCAAACCCCCATCCTTTATTGGCAGAGTAGCAATACGTTGTTGGAGGAGACCAAACCCTGCATCATCTCCTGTAACAATATGCCGCAGAAACTGTACCAAGGGAATATCATAACAAGAAATAATTTGTTGAAGAGCATCTGGTTTAGTAGTTCTCAGGTTAAAATAAATCTTCGAAACACCTGCGCAACTTCGTAAGAATAATAACTCACACTGCGGGTCATGTAATTAACTAACAGATTCCATGAGTTGTAAAGTTCTATCAATTTTAGTCTTCACAAGATCACTGCAAAACTTCAAATTAAGACTCACCGGCCCTCCCAACAGCTTTACACCACTAGTGGGTCTACTAATGTTGGCCGAAAAGACTCTATCAACTTGACTTCTAGGATCAACACAGGGCCAAAATAATTCAGTCTTGCTAACATTAAGATGTAATCCACGTCTACTGCCTTCAACCTGAATTATCGAGAATGCTTTAGCTACTTCCAAACTATCACCAGCAATAGTACCATCATCAAGGTACCATGCATTGAAGTCCGGATTGCACTGACTTGAAACCATGTTCACTACAGGGTGAAGAACCAAAGCAAATAATAGAGGCCCTAACAGATCCCCTTGTTGTACCCCAACAGCAGATGACAAAACAACATCATTATAGTAGAGTCTTGCTGGTGAAGCATAGCAAAACTCCACCCATCTGGATATACTAGGACATCTAAGTCTAACTTCCTTAATTAACGTGGTTCGATCAACCATATTAAAAGCATTAGAGAAGTCAATTAGAAGCATAAACATAGTATTTAGAGTACCTTTCATCTCAAAGAGTCTGTTTGCAGCATGAAGAATACCTTCTGCTCCACATGGAACCCCTAGATATAAAGACATGTCCTTACCAACTGATTTGGCAGCAAGCTTTGAGCATAATCGACGCCATATGGTACCAACAGCTATAGGCCTAAGCCCACCTCCAGGCTTGAGAAGAGGAGTTAAGGGAGCACTCGCAATGTACGCCATATTATTATTATTATTTAAAAATAATAATAATAATAATAAAAATGTTAGTTACATTTCGGTAGCAGGTAGCCTGGCCACTAGCTGGGCATCTACACCTTTTTGAATCACGATACCAATTCTATGAAAAAGCGAGTTACAAAACTTGTGGTTAGCATCACGACTAAGAAGGAAGTTTCGTAATCTCTTCACGAAAGTAATAAGATCATCTCCCAATTCACCCAAGGTAGAGAATGCAAGAACTTGAAATCCATATCCCAGAGCAGTGCACGTATCCAAGTATTTATTACGCTTCCGAATGACAGCCATGGATATGATCCGACCTGGTGTGAATGTAGTGGTGCTGGAAGTAGTAAAGGGTGAAACACCCGTAAAATCCATACAAACATCTTTTCCATCCTCCCAGTTTAAAACAAGGATATCCGCAGGTCGAAGGGGGGTAGATGAGGTTGACGACAAGCCAAGAGAAACTTCCTTCCGTGCAACTACACCTCCTTTGTAGAATATGTCTACGAAGACATCTTTCACCATGTCATGTCTGTATTTTTGCCCGACTTCTCCTGCACAATGGACGATATGATCTCCATAAATGTCCATGTTCCTATCACAGCATGGGCATACATCGCCTTCTTTAAAAATGGGTATACCAAAGAGGTACATGAGCACAGATCGAAACTGGCTGGGGCCAATAGATTGGTTAAGTCCTTGAATGGGGATGGCCTTAAGAAAATCCATAGCATGCGGTAGTCTGTTGCTAAGCCAAAGAGTTGTGTCATGTTGTGTTAATGAGTATTCAGTGGGGAGGTTTTACTTTACGACGCCAAAGTAGATGACTGCCAATTTTTTCATAAACTGGGGGGCAGCATCGTTGATGTCGAAAGTAATGTTGAGACCACACGTCTGAATGAAAGCTTGTAATGCATGCTGATATCGAGGGCTCGTGTCCAGAACTGAAGGCTGCTGAAGGATCGAGTTTTGTAAATGTCGAGTCTGTACACTTGATGCCAGGAAACAATAATGACATGTATCCTTCATGGTGTACACCCCTAGACCTCCATCTTTAATAGGGAGTGTAGCAAGACGTTGTTGAAGCGGACCAAATCCAGCTGCGTCACCGACAATAATGTTCTGAAGGTACTGCATCATATGCTTGTCATAGAAGGAAGCATCATTCTGAATTGCACGGGGGTCTGTAGTCCTGAGTGTAAAATAAAGCTTGGAAACTCCACTGCAATTTCTCAGAAGCAACAGCTCACTTTGCGGGTGACGCAGTTTCTTAACTCTGTCCATGAGGAGAACTGTCTTCTCGACTCTAGCCTGTACTGTATCCATGCAGAATTGCACATTTGAGATAACAGGGCCACCAAGGATCTTTACCCCAACAACTGGATGGCTAATCGCAGTAGGAAAGGTACCTGCAACGTCTCTCCTTGGGTCGAACGAAGGCCAGAATAATTCCGTTTTTGCGATATTCAAGTGTATCCCTCTCATATGGCCATCGTCTTGAATAATCCTAAGATCCTTAGCAACTTCCAAGGTATCACCTGCGATAGTCCCATCGTCTAGATACCACGCGTGTAGATCTAAGGTACATTCAGATGCAATTTTCAGCGCAATTTGGTGTAATGCAAGAGAAAATAGCAGGGGACCTAGAGGGTCTCCCTGTTGTACCCCCTGGGTTGATAGTAGAATAGATTCATTGTAGTATAGGCACGTTGGTTTTGAATAACAAAACTCGATCCAACGAGAAATGCATGGACAGTGAGTGCGTACCTCTTTGATGAGTGTGGACCTGTCAACCAAGTTGAATGCGTTCATAAAGTCTATGAGCAGCATGGACTTTGTGGTATCAGCACCATTCAATTCCAGAAGTCTGTTAGCTGAGTGCATAATGCCTTCACCGCCGCAAGGGATACCAACTCCATATTAATGAGTACCCAAATATGAGAGCATATATCTGGTAACAACAAAAGCAGCGAGTTTGGAGCACAATCTTCTCCAAATTGTGCCCACGGCTATGGGTCTGATGCCGCCCCCAGGTTTGAGAAGGGGAGTTAATGGAGCGCTTGCAACAAATTCTCCAAGAATGAGAGGACACATACCTGCTAACCAAAAATTAACCACGCCGGTGATCGAATTCAGCAAGTCCTCACTTACAGCAGATGCATCACCGCTTAAAGCGTCTAAAAGATGTTGAGATTTTAGTCCATCACGCCCTCCTGAGGTTCCTTTGGGAAAGCTTTGCTAAGCTTTGAGTACTGCAGTGGAGTCCACTGATAATGGCGGGGTTGCAATGACTTCTGTGGGGATGGAGGGGGGGTCTGCATATGGATGTTTTTACTCTAGTTCGAGTAAAGCGTCTGGTGACGGTTGAGCAATGCCATTTGATGAGATAATACGGACTGCTGCCGAAAAGTGATCCTTCGCAATCTTCCTTTTACAGGCCTCAAGGTTAGGGTCTTCCTTCTTTTTCTGCTTCTTGTTAGGTTGCTTTGGAGGAGGTTTTTGCTGTGAGAGCAAGTTGTGAATCATGCGAGAACATCCATTGGGTTCGTTCCAAGTCTGAATGGATTGGTTAATGGCAGCAACCTGAAGTCTTTTCTGATTACCGGAGCGCTCCTCCGTAGAGCATTTAGGTATGTAAATATTCAAAATACGGATGAGAAGGAGTAGTAGTTGCAACCAAGCATGAAGGTTGGCAGGTTCCAGAATTACCTTGTCCAGGGCAGACTTCAGTGTGCGAGGGAATTGTAATCTACACTGGTGTGGTATGCTTGAATTGGTTCTTACTTGTTTCTGGAAAATTAGGTTTAACAAGTCAACTGTGAGATCGATTGCAACATTGGTTGGAGTGTGTTCTTCTGACATATCTGAACTGGCTAATGGTTTCGCAGTTCCATGGATAAGAAAGTCTGCACAACTAGCTTCATTGAGAGGGCCTGCAATGATCTCAGCAGGGTGGGACTTAGATGCACATGGTTTTTTCCAGGCGTGAACTTGTAAGCATTTGATGCATAACCATATTTGCATGCATGTCAAGGAATGATCCCATGCGCTGAAACAAGCAGCGTTGTTTTGAATTCTCTCCCTGCATATGTTCTTTGCTTCTATGGTAGGGAAGTGTTTATCTGTAAGATGCTTGTAGATTTAAATTTTAGCGTACCCTCCACCCCTGATACCACCGAGGCAGCCATCAAAAACTTTGAATGGACATGGAATTTTATCGTCCTGGGAAGACACCAGATGAGACGACAATGGAGATGGGGATGGCGGAAGGCATGGTGATGCTGAATGCTGTGATGAAGAGGGACATGATGACTGAGTAGACAAAGGTCTAGATGTTGAAGCTTTACATCGTGAAGAAACCCTTGAGGAAGAACGTGCTCGGGTTCTGGGCATGATGGTAACCGTCGATAACTGTATTGCAGGTGAGACCACAGGCGTATGTACAACTGAAGATGTGGATTGTGAATGTGATCTCATACGCGGCATTATCACAGGATGAACAAAGTAACTTCCCTAACTGTTTACTTGAAACTGGTATGCCAAACACCACAGAGCACAAAACAATTAGGAATTAAAGAATGGGAAAATAAGAGTTCAAAATAGGAAAACTACCTCAATTGAAAACTTAAAATACCATTAACTGAAACACTAATTAAAAGGAACAAGCAGTAACAAGACCGGATCTTAAACCCACTGCAATCACTACACGAAAGCAAACCACTACCACTTTAATACACGTTAATCAGATTCAAAATCACACAACACACAAACAATTGAAACCTTAAACACCACAAAAACCACCAAATATGCTCAAAGTAGGACCAATGAAATTCCCTGCACCACTTGAACATCACATAGGATGGTAAAACAACCACACATTGCTTCTTCAATCACAAACAAAAGAAGAAAAAATGAAAAAAAACTCTTCAAATTTTCTTCTTCTACACCACTGAAATTACTTCTTCAAAAGAAAAAACCACGGCTTTAGAACAATCACAAAACACCTACCTTCAGTACATCCAAAATTTCTCAAAGAAAACGCCCAAGTCAATTTCCACAAACACACAACTGAAGAAAAACAAAAAGCTGCAAAACAAACCCTACTTCCCAATCTACCAAAATACTCAAGGAAACCCTACTGGATGAACTACAACACTGATTCTGAAACAACAAACTCTCACGATTTCAAAACCCCCCTCTACCAATTGATAAAAACAGGACAAAGACCTAATTGAAAACCCCAACTTTGAAAAGATCCTTCAATTGCAAAGACGGAGAACAAGTAGTTGTAAATTTCGCCAATCGATGAAAACCCCACTGCCTGAACTCCTGCTATAGCCAATCAAAGAACCCCCAATTCAGAAGCTCAACAATTGCACAAAGAAAGCCCCAATTCAGAAGCTACAAACACTCTTAAATTCGAATTCACAAAACCCCAAATTCGAATCACACAGAGAAGAAAATTTTTGATGTTGATGTTGATGATGAAGATGTACAAACTCTCACAAGAAAGAAGGAACGAACGAAATTTTGAAGTTGATGATGTGGTAAAGATGAAAACTCAGTTAAGTACACAGAAAAGAAAAAACCCAAACTACGAATTGCACAGAGAAAGAAAAATTTCGATGAAGAAAACCCCCAAACTTCGATGTGGGTGAGAAGAAAAATTTCGATGAAGAAAAACCCATAACTACGAATTGCAGGATAAAGAGTATTACATTAACTAATTGGAAGCCTAACAAGCTAAGCTCCAACGACATACTACTACATTAATTAAACAGGTTGCCGTGTTAACCTACCAGCGAGCCTCATGGGTAACCTAGCCAAGGGATCCGAAGCGGATGGGGGCTGAGATTGTGTCACAAGGGGGGGAAGCTAACACTACCTTCCATGTTAATTCCTGCAATATTACGCCATTGAGGGCTCGAACCTGTGACCTCCTGGAGCGCATGAAACTTTAGGAAACGGGGATGACCAGCTAAGCTAGGTGCCCGTTCTTCTTCTTATTATTATTATTTTTTTTTTCTTATTATTTTTTTATTATTATTTATTATTATTATTATTTTATTATTTTTTTTATTTTTTTTTTGCCACAAAGGCTTTTATTAACAAAAGAATCAAAACTAATACACATCGATAGAAGGTAGCCGAGCGACAAGTTGGGCACCAACACCTTTTTGAATAATAATACCTAATCTATGGAAAAGAGAACCTCCGATTTTGCAATTTGCATCTTGGCTAGCGAGACAATTTTTCAACCTCTTTAAAACAACACATGTGTCTTCGCCTAGTTCGCCTAGGGTTGTGAAGGCTAGAACGCCAAACTCATAACCATGTGTCGAACACTTGTCCAAATATTTGTTACGCTTGTGGGAAATTTCCACAGAAATAACACGACCTGGAGTGAAGTTGCTAGTCTGGGCAGTTGTGAAGGGAGAAACCCCGGTAACATCAAAACACACATCACGACCGTTTATCCAATTGTATACAAGTATGTCTGCGGGTTTTATAGCCGTGGCATTCTCAGATAAAAAGTCCATGGGTACCTCCTTGCGAGCAGGATCACTTGCCTTATAACAAATGTCAGCAAAAGCATCCCTCACCAAGTCATGGCGAAATTTGGGGCCGATATTCTTGGCACAATGCAACACGTGGTCTTCGTAAATATCCATGTCACGATTGCAGCTTGTGCATTGATTGTCCGGAGTAAACGAGGGGATGCATAATCGATATTGAAGAACTGACCTGAATTGTCGTGGACCAACTGCCTGATTAAGGCCATGAATAGGGATGGCTTTAAGGAAATCCATTGCATGAGTTGTACGGTTGCAAATGCCACATAGTAGATTCTCTAGCAGACAACGTGTATATTGTGGGAAGTTCGCTCGTAATAACACCAAATTATCGGGCCGCCAAAGACTTCATGAACTGGGGGGCAACATCATTGATGTTAAAACTAGAAAGAGAAATACCACAAGACTGAGTGTAAACTTGTAGAGCCTGCTGATAGTGCTGGCTAGATTCGAGTGGAGCTAAATCCTGTAGAATAAGATCTTGTAGGTGTTGTGTCTGAGCGCGTGATGCAAGGTAGCAATATTTGGACGTATCGGCCATTGTATAAATCCCCAAGACGCCATCCTTAATGGGCAACGTAGCCATACACTGTTGAACGATGCCAAAACCAGCGCCATCGCCTACAATTAATTGACGCAAGAACTGAAACAATTGCTGGTCATACAACAATGTAGCTTCCTATAACACTTGTGGACTTGTTGTACGCAAGGTGAAGTAGATTCTGGACATGCCAGCACAATTGTGAAGTAGAAGTAGTTCGCTTTGTGGATCCTTTAACTTAGTAATAGTGTGCATCAGTTGTGTTGTCTTATGTACTCTGCCTACAACCATGTTACTACAATAATCTGGACTCAAACTCATAGGTCCCCCTAGTATTTTAACTCCATTCGTGGACTTACTAATTGCAGATGGGAATACATTAGTATCATTGCGTCTTGGATCGATGGATGGCCAAAATATTTCAGTTTTACCGATGTTCAAATGCAGACCTCTCGCAGGGCCATCCCGTTGTATAATCCTGGGAGCTTTGGAAACCTCCATGGTGTCACCTGCAATGGTACCATCATCCAAGTACCAAGCATGGAAATCCAAACTACATTCAGCCGCAATCTTGTTAACCATAGGATGTAAAATTAGAGCGAACAGCAAAGGCCCCAATGGGTCTCCCTGTTGAACTCCTTGTGATGAAGACAATATTGAGTCGTTGTAATAAAGTCTGGCAGGTTGCGAGTAGCAGAATTCTACCCATATGGAAATACTTGGGCACCGTTCTCTTACTTCCTTGACTAAAACAGTACGATCCACTAAGTTAAAGGTATTGTAGAAATCCACCAACAGCATTGTCATATTCTTGTGATGTCCTTTCAGTTCTAAGAGTCTATTAGCTGCATGTAGTATCCCTTCACCTCCCCCTGGTATGCCTACCCCGAACTGTTGATTGCCTAAGTAGGTGGTCATGTCTTTGCAAACTGAGCTTACTTCCAACTTGGAGCATAAAATCTCCATATAGTGCCCACCGCAATGGGTCTTAAACCACAACCAGGCTTAAGCAAAGGGTTTAAGGAAGCACTTGCTTCGAACTCGCCCAAAACCACAGGACAGTTTCCTGCCAACCATAGGTTAACAACCCCAGCTATCGACTGTAGTAAATCATCAGCTATAGCCGCCGCAGCACCACTAAGTGTATCTAACAAATCTTGGGCACGAAGCCCGTCTCTACCGCAAGCAGTACCTTTTGGGAAACTCTTCAAAGCTGATAAAACATCCTTAGAATCAACAGTTAATGCCGCTGCTGAGATAACGTCAGAAGGAATGAGTGGAGATGGTGCTTGAGGGTGCTTCTGCTGTAACTCGTAAAGAGTGTCATGCGTAGGGGGTGCAACACCATTGGAAGACAAGTCTCGAATAACAGCTGTTAAATGGTCGTAACTCAACTTCTTCTTACAGGCCTATATATTGGCATCACACTTCTTCTTCTTGCTGCAAGTATGTTTGCGCTGGGACTTGGGTCTGGATAAGTCAAGAAAGCGCTGAACCATGGTAAAACATCCATTCGGTTCCTTCCATGTTGCCAGAGCTTCATTGATTGCAGCCATCTGCAACCTTTTCCTAGTGCCCGACCTTTCTTCTGTGGAATTCCTGGGTTGGTACAAATTCAAGGTACAAGTTGGCAATTGTAGGATCATAATCTCGAAACGATAATGTCTCAGCGAAATTATCAATTACACAACACAACAGCGTCGCAGAACAATTTCAGAAATGAAACGATAAACGACGTCAGCCAGAATCATGAGAAAGATGTGATAGTTCTGCGAAAATTAGAAAGCTTGCGAAACTAACATTTGCAAGGTTGCGAGAATGTCGCAAATCATACCCGAAAATAAAGAACAAATTAGCTGTCATCCATTATGTATTTCCCTATAAATAGTTGTTCAGTTGTATAGGAGAGGGTGAGATCTTTTTGAGTAAGAAACAAGTAAATATGAGAGAGAAAGTCTAGAGAAGAAGTCATTCTTGATTCTTTTACCTTTTCTTGTAAGAACATTCAAAGATTGATCAATAAAATTAAGAGTGTAAATATAAAAATGGGTTGAGTAATAATGAAATCATATGAGGTGTATAGTGTAGGATTTCCTGCAACTACATAATGGCGCTAGAAACAGGGAGGTATTGAAGATTATTCTAGAAAAAGATGAAAATTAATATTGAGATTTGTGAAAATTTAGAGTGATTGATTAAGAATTTTCCATAATTTCTTGCAATATTGTTAACATTGAAGAAATGGCTAGAAGAAGAAATACATCTGAACAACCGACTACTGTTAGAAGAAGCAAGAGAATTGCTGGAGAGAAAGAAGTGAAATGGGAGAATCTACTAGAATGAGAAGTAATAGAGAAAATCAAATTCAACCACCAATTCAACAAACACTAGTTCAAGGGAGGAATACAGATTATGATAGGGTGAGTATACACACTTGGCAATCAAATTCGGCAGAAGAAGTAGAAGAAGAGCAACAAAACAGAAACTATAGACAGGAAGAGAGAAATCAAGAAGCGGATGAAGGAATAATTCATGGAGATGAGGAAATTGGAGCGTTAGAAACGTTGAGACGAAGAATACATGAAGAAAGAAGAGCTGAGGCAGAAGAACGTGCAAATCTAACAAGGCAAAATCACGAATTAAGGATGGAGAATATAAGACTACAGAAGATCGAGAAGTATTACAAAATCATATTCAAGATCGACTAGAAGAGAAATGAGGCGAAACTCACCCACAATCAATGCTGGAAACAATATTCAAGAAGAAATATCAAATCCTAATGAAGAATATCGCGAAAATAGAGAAAGAGCTGATGATCGTTACCCACAAAATGAAACTTTTGATGATGGGCAAAATGGTGGAAATCAAGAGAACGGACAACGTCAGGGACGAAATGACCAAGATGGCGAAGGAAATCGAGAGGAAGGAAGAAGAATTTTACATGAAAGAGAAACTCAAAGAAATCAACAGACAATTGAAGAAGAAATTGAAAGACATTATGCTGAACAAGCACGTTTAATCTGCGAACGTGAAAGATTGAGAGCGGAAATGGAAGAACAAGAGCTTCAGGAGACAATTCGCCAGAACAATCACGACAATCGAGAAAGAAGGCGTACACAAAACCGGAATAACGGTAATCTCAATGAGGAGTATGATAGAGTAAGAGGATGGCTGAAAGACAGCGAATGGAATTGATAAGAAATGAACAAAATCATGGAGGGGAAAATGAAAGGCATCATATGCGAATTCAAGATAGAGATGAGGAAGAGAATCGCAGAAGAAGAAGACGAGATGAGGATAAGAAGAAGAAATGCAAAATTTCGCGAGAGAAGAAGACATGAACGCAGAAGAAGAGAGGCGAAATTAAAAAGACCAATGGATCAAGATTCAGGTGTAAATAAACAAATCTTGAAAGAATTAGAAGAAATGAGAGGAATGCTAAATAATAGAGGAGAAGTAGGCAGAAGACAATTGGATGAAGCAATAGAAGAAGCTGCGAAAACTCCATTTACAAGGGAAGTACAATTAGGAGGAATACCACCGAAATGCAATTTGCCCGCATTAACCAGCATTTTTGATGGAACAACTTGTGCAATTCAACACATTAAAGCCTATGTGAGGTGCATGTTACAATGGGAAAATCATGATGCCGTATTGTGCAAATATTTCGCATCCAGCTTAACAGGAGAGGCGTTAAAATGGTTTGAAGGTCTACCAAAGAACACAATAACATCCTTCAATCATTTGCAGACTACATTTAGGGGCATATATAAGTAATAATTCTTCGCGACCTGGTATAGAAGATGTGTTTGGATTAAAACAGAGGATTGGCGAAAGTTTGAAACACCTGACTAAAAGATGGAGAACTATGTGTAGCGAAATGGCTGGCCGTGTAGATGAGAGATATCTTATATTATCATTTATCAATGCTATGTTTGCAACAAACCTATTGTATGTCCAAATTTTCAGAGTCAAGAATACGATCACAATGACTGAATTGCGAGAACTTCAAGAAGAATACATTGCTCTAGAGGAAAGGCAAAATGAAATGGAATCATATCCAGTTGCGAACACCAACTCACAAACAGCGAATGCAAGCTTATTACCCAACTAATAAATACAGTAGCGAAACTTCGCAAGTACAACAAGAGAAGGTGGCGGGTAACAATCAACAGAAACTAGTGGCTTGGGAAGCGAGATCAAGAGGAGTATGAAAGAGAAAGAAATTTCTACAATCGTGGTGGAAATAACAAGATTCAAAGACTCGATCAACCACAAGAAACTTATGGAGGTCAAAGACAAAACTATAATAGAGGACAAGGAGGTCACAAGGTAGTATGGGAAGAAATCAAGATGCCACCTCTAAATGCAAGTGTGGAAAATATGGGAAGCTATAATTTTGATGGGAATATACCAACACCATGGAACATGGGAACGGAACCACCTCCAAACCACAGAAGCCATGAGTTTTGTTCTTATCATCATTTTCATGGACATACAACAAATGATTGCAGAAATGTAAAAAGAATTATTTTGAGAATGATAGATCAAGGAAAACTAAACCACTTTTTGGTAGGGCATCCACAATCTCAACCACTGCCACCACCACCAGAGCATCACAAAGTGAACACGATGAAAAAGAAGGAAACATTCTTCATAGAAGTTGGTGCAAAAGAAAAAATCTATTCTGTCACTCTATCGTACATTCATATAAGACAATTGAAGATTTTCATGATATGTTTTGAGTAGAGTGTTCGCAAGAGATAACGATGGAAGAGAAATTATGAATATTGCGAAAATCTCGCCACTAGAGGAATGGCAGAAACAGATCATTTTTTTACCGCAGAAGAAGAATTCCCGAAGGTGAAGAGGTGCATGATAATCCATTGGTAGTAAAATTAGAAATTAATCCAAAACCGAAAGAAGATGAGGATGATGAAGCTGAAGATTCATGGGCAATTAATAGAATTCTAATCGATACTGGAAGCTCTGTGAACATCTTATTTTATCATACTTATAAAACTATGGGAGGAAGAGATGATGATCTTATACCATCAACATATAGATATATGGTTTTAATGGTACTGCTAACAAGCCTAAAGGGGAGGTTACTATGCGAATTCCATTGAAGGGAATATCTTCGAAATCTTATTCTGTGTCGTTGATGTAGAATCACCCTACAATGCGTTAATTGGTCGACCTTGGCTACATGGGATTCTAGGTGTAGCTTCAACTTTCCACCAGTGCATCAAATTCCCTCACCCCAGTGGTGTAGGAATCATAAAGGGAGATTGGGTTGAAGGAAAGAGGTGTTACGAAACTGAGATAGAATCTTGCGAAGGAAGAGCAAACAAGAAGGAAAATTGGCGACACAAAATCAAAGATACACAGAGAAGTGAGAGGTTGATGGTGGATGCAATCGAAAGAAAAGAGAAGAGTGTTGCGAAACTAATGCTAGCTCAGAATAAAAATGATGAACATACCACTACCAAGGAAGCAGTAGCAGAAAATAATAAAGAAGCAGAGGATGGCAAAGGTAATAAAAACAGAAATGTATGAATGATTAAGTTGTTGCGACACTCTCGCAATAAGTAAAATTCTCAAAAATACATTTGATTGAATGACAAAATTGAGATTGCGAAATCCAAATACAATATGATGATGTGCGAGACTCTCGCAGAGATAATGAATTTTACAAAATAATCAGAGAAAAATGACAAAAGAGAAAGAGGCGAACCTTTATGGCGTACACCCTAGTTCGCGAATACAATTTCGCAAGAGGCAAATGTAAGACCTAAAGTACGTCATATAAGGGGGTACCTGTTGCATGGCTCAGGGAAAGGCTACACCGCCACCGGAACCTGAGTCATGGAGATTTGGGGTCAATAAAGCCCATCCGGGAGAGGCACCTTGGATTCTCAGCTTAAGCATATGACTTAGGTTGGGCGACTAAGGTAATAAGGACTCTCCCAAGGAGTGCAGATCTGATCAAGGCGCCGAGGTACACGGTTGAGTCAAGAGTGCCAGGGACGTTTGAAGCGTACTTTGCCATTCTTGACAAGTCTTGGCTTATACTGCACTCGGCCTGAAGAAAACCCCACTTAGGGTGCAGTCTCGTAACCATAAGCCCTATAGGTAAAAGGGATAAGAGGCTGCGAAAACAACTGGTTGTTGTTAAGACTGGATGGGAGGAGCTAACCTTGTATGGTAGAAGTACGCCTCCTTGAAGGGGCAACCAGGGGGAGATAAGGGCGGCACCCTCCATTAGGGAGCTGATAAGTGTCTTAAGACGCAAATGTCATGAGGCTTTTTATTCGCAAGGGTATTAAGGCTTGTCATATTTGTGCAACAATCCTGAAGAGGCAATAATACAAAAGAAAAAGATAAGACGAGATCAATGGGTTTTCGCATGAAAGTGCGAAGACGTCCTGCGATTTCGTCGCAAGACGGCAATGTCATGGGGCTTTATTTTCGCAAGAATATTTAGCCTCATATTGTCGCAACATTCCTGAAGAGGCCAATACAAAAGAAAAAGTTAAGGCAAGATCAATGGGTTTTTGCATGAAAGTGCAAGGACGTCCTGCGATTTTGTCGCAATGACAAGAGGTGGCATAATAAGACCTTTAATTAGGAAGGAAAATAAGACCACACGGAATGAGATTTTGAAAAGAATCAAAATTCACTTCGCATAAGATAGCGAAATTATACATAATTAACTGCGAAATTGAGGCATAAAATAAGAAAAATTTATAAAATCTCTCATTTGGATACAAATAACAGAGGCAAGTATGGGAATATGAAATTAGAAAATGTTATTTGTCTCCATATGATAGATTTACTCAAAGATTCAAAAATTAATGATTATATTGATTAACTGTATTGCAAGGAAGAATTGTTTTAATGAATGCAGGTCAAAATGAAAGAAACACAAATATACAGAAAGAAGGAATAAATGTACAAGTATTAAGAATCAAAGAAAGAAATAAAGACTACTTCTTAGTTGATCCTTCATTATCTTCATCAGACTTGTTCCCTTCTTCGTCTGCGTCAGAATCTTCATCACCATCAGAACCTTCATCACCATCAGATTCTTCATCATCAGCTTCGCTATCAGATAATCAAACTGGGAGTATTCTGTGGGATTCTTCCAAGAGACAAGGATAATCAGAATGGGATATTATGATCGTCACAAACCATTTGGATAGTTTGATTGCGAAAATGCATAGCATCATTCTTAAAATTCGCAACAGTGATCTTGATTTGATTCTTTAATCTAGAATACTTGTCGTTGCGAGAAGAAAGATTCTTTGTGAGTTCCTCTTTTTCAGCTTCGAGTTCCTCAATCTTTTCACGATATCTACTTTCAGAATCTGCGAGAAAAAGACAATCAATTATTAACTTGATGAAAATTCATAAGAATCAAAAGATTAGAAAAGAAGAGCAGTTAGTAACCTTCTCTGTCAGAAATCATATATCTAATTAAGGTTGTATGCTCAACTTGGAGACTAACATTTACACCTAAATCTTTTCTGGCATCATCTAAGATTTTCGCAGCCCAAACAAATTCATCCTCATTACTTATAAGAAGACAAGAACAAATTTGGCTTTCCCTTTCGCAGAGTTCGATGTTCTTGCGGTTAGCTTCATCTCGTTCAAGTTGAACTTCAAGAAGAGTCTCTTGGAATTTCGCCAAAGCCTTAGCACCTTGATCAGAAATACGATCCTTATCATCTATGAGACCGCTAATTTTGGTTCTTAACTCATTGGTTTTCTCTTTAGAATCAAGAAGGAGACGTTTAAATCGGTTGTTTAAGCCTAAACTAGATCTATGGTCAATTTCTAAGAGGCGAAATTTAGATATAAGCTCATTTAGAGAAAGCGATGAAATTCTATCATTTGAGAAGCTGTTTAAGGAATTGTTAAGACGCTCAAGAAGGGTATCATTATCCAAGGCATTAGGAAATGAACGAAGAAGGGTAGCTTCATCAGAAAGACCATAAATGTCTGCAAAAAGGATCATTTAAATAAGATAAAACAACAGGATGAATGAATGAAGGGAAAAGAGAAAAGTAACATACCGTAAAGATGATTATTAGCTTGCTGAAGACTAGAAATTTTGTTCTTATACGAAGAAGAATCAATTTCTAGTTGTCTATTTTTCTCGCGAAGACCTTTAACTTCAGCTTCCAATTCTTCATTCTTTGTGCGAAATTGAAGATTCTTCCTTTCAAGATTTTCACGTCTCCTCTTTAGATCCGAGGAAACAGAGAAAGAAGCTTTTTCATCCTATGAGAATATATAAAAAATATTAATACAGAAAAAAAATTTGAGTTATGACAATGAAGAAATAAAAGGATAAAAATATACCAGACTATTGAGGGAATGCAATAAGTCGGGAGTCATTGATCTAGAAACTCCACGAAGAGAACTATCACCATCCAGCAAAGGGACATCGCAAAGTGTAGAAAGAGCCTTGCAGGTGTTGGCGAATTGGCTATCTCCCATTCCTTGCAAAGAATCAGAAAAGAGGTCAGAGAGCTTAGCCATAGAAGATTCAGGTGGAAAATCTTCACTTGCGACAAGATCATCATTGTCCTCATCATCCTTATCACTTTCGGAATTTTATTGAGGAGGAATATTTGAAGGAGAAGAAGAACGGACTTTCCTTTTCTTTGAAGGAGGAACATTTGATTTTTCTCTACGAAGAGCACCTTTACCTTTATCACCAGTCTTCGCAACATCAGTAAGCTCTTCTATTTAAACAATAATCTTCACACACAGATAAAAATAAGAAATGGAAGCAACAATATACAGTTTAAAATCATAAGGAAAAATTTCTTACCTCATCTGTGTACGAACGAAGAGCTAACAGAGTACTAGCTTTCCCAGTCCTGTTATAACTATCTTTCAGTTTTTGGATCTGCAGAATGTCGCAAGAGTTAGCGAACAAAATAATAAAGATAAATAAAGAAATGTAAAGTGAACTAAATGGGAAGAAACATACCTCTTTCTCCTTCTCGGGCCAAGAGAAAACCCAAGGTTGATAAGCAACGAGATTCGCAGGAAGAACATTTGACCCAGCAATATAAGATCCTTTTAGCATTAAAGGAAAAACACACCATTTATCATCTTTAGATTGGAGAGGAGTTGTGTTTTTACTAGAGTGCCAGTCAATATCTTGCATGATAATTTTAGCTTCATCAATGTTATCTTTCCTTTTTAAGCGAATGCCCCAGCGAGTATTCTCTTTCTTCATAGAGATAAGTTCATAGTTCTCAAAGAAACTCGCTACTGTGTATATCTCAGCAATTATCTAAGTCTGCGAATTCAGGATCCCTAAGTTCTTCGGAGTAGGAGATCCTTTACCAGCACCACGGTTAGCGAACTCTAGCATCAAACGGATGCAATTCCCACTCAGTTGGAAGATAGCTCGCGAAAATCCCGGGTGAGCAAGAATTTCATAGAATAAAGGAAGATCTGGGTCATAAAGAGGAAGAGGGAGACATGCGAGAATATGACCTAGCGAACTTATGATTGATTGATCATCACAGTACTGATCAGAGAAAAGTTTGACAAAAAGAATTGATTTGACATTTTCACCAGGAATGGTAGAGAGTGTGAAACCTATATCAGCAAGATCTTTTTGGACATCTTTTAAATTCTTCTCATGTCTATGACCACTTGGAGCCATATTTGAATATAGAGTGTGGGAGTGAATGAAAAATAAGAAGATTGAAGGGGGAAAAATTAAAGTAGCAGAACTTGCAGAAGAATAATAGAGTTGCAGAGATGAGAGAATAAAAAGAGAAGAGAAAGTAAAAAGAAGATGGAAAGGATAGTAAGAAGAGTATATAAAGGATATTTTTTTACTCGAAGAAATAAACATCATTAAGACGAAAAGATGTGAGCGGTTGAAAAGTAGCGGTTACAGAAGACGTGTCAAGAAACAAATGGAAGAAAGAATACGTGTGATAAATGCAGAATATGAAGAGATGAACAGCTGCGGCATTTCTCACATCATTCGCTACTTTGCAGAGAAGATATGAGAAGAGGCAAGATGTAGGATCAGAATCTCGCAACGATAATGTCTCAGCGAAATTATCAACTACACAACACAACAGCGTCGCAGAACAATTTCAAAAATGATACGATAAACGACGTCAGCTAGAATCATGAGAAAGATGTGATAGTTCTGTGAAAATTAGAAAGCTTGCGAAATTAACATTTGTAAGTTTGCGAGAATGTCGCAAATCATACCCGAAAATAAAGGACAGATTAGTTGTCATCCATTATGTATTTCCCTATAAATAGCCGTTCAGTTGTATAAGAGAGGGGGAGATCTTTTTGAGTAAGAAACAAGTAAATAGGAGAGAGAAAGTCTAGAGCAGAAGTCATTCTTGATTCTTTTATCTTTTCTTGTAAGAACATTCAAAGATTGATCAATAAAATTAAGAGTGTAAATCTAAAAATGGGTTGAGTAATAATGAAATCATATAAGGAGTGTAGTGTAGGATTTCCTGCAACTACAGCAATAGCAAGAGGTGTAGCCATGCATTTAGGTCCGAGGGTTTATCCAACACATTGTCTAGCATCGCTTTTAAAGTTCGAGAAAACTGTAACCTACAAGGTGGAGGGATACTAACCATAGTTGTTATCCGCCGTTGGTAAATTAGGTTGAGCATCTCAATTGTAAGAGTCATAGCGATGTTCTCAGTCCGTTGTACATTAGGTTGAGTAGCAGTCACCAACTCCACTGACACCTGAGGCTTAACAATGTCAGAAATTAAAAAATCTTCTCCATTCCCATTGGAAGGACCTACAATGATAACATCAGGGTGGCTAGGATCGCAACATGGTTTCTTCCATGCATGGGTGCATAAACACCTAATGCACAACTGATGAGTGCCAAATATTGTATATATTTATCCCTTTTTGTTGGCATTTAACTCATCTTTTGCGCATAAATTCTACATTTTATCCCATATTCTGTGTTTTCGTTGTTTTCAAGAATAAATAATTTTCTTAATTAATTTTGCATTTTTAGGTACTAAATAAATCCTGGTTATCTCACGGAGCGAAAAGAGCAAAGGAACGGCAAAGACTCTCGATAGGAGGAAGCGAAGAATGATGTTTGCAAGAGCCGGATCAACTAGAAGTGGGCTTGAAGAAGGAAGAATTGTTCTTAAAGAAGATATGGGCTTGGAATACCCAAGGCCCAAAACCCTTACCCAAATCCATTTCCATTATCCATACCCATTTCCATGAGAGCCGTCAGATCGGATCCATCTTGTCATCCAACGGTCGCCTCATCATTGTGCATCAAAATCCGAAGCTCCTGTCAAACACTATAGTACCTAACTCCATCTGAAGCCGTCAGTTTTGTTGTGTCTCATCATCCAACGTCGTTCCTATCGCATGTTGGATCATTCCATCACCTTTCATCTTACGCTTCGCTTCGCTGATCATCACCTTTGATACACGCCACCCTAGCATCAGAAACCTATACCCCTAACCAACAGACCCTTCTTCTCCATCGGGTTCTTCTTCCCAAATCAATTTTCCCCAAAACCAGCTCCTCCTTCCACCCGACCATGGCAGCCTGCAACGCTGTGCTCCTCGACCTTCACTACACCCCTCTCCGCCTCTACCAAAACCCGTACGCACCACAGTTTTCTCCCTAGCCTAGTCGTTTCCCCAAACCCACATCTCTCTGACCTAGGTGTGGAGTTGATGAAACAACTCGAGCTAGGGTTGCAGTATATCAATTGGAGCAGGAAGAAAGCATCAGAGGGACATCAAGGAGCATGGGTCGAGCAGAATTCACACATGGGTGAGAGAATTTGATTTTCCCAAATCAATTTAGGGTTTTCAAAATTAGGGTTTTTAGAAATTAGGAATTTGATGTAAGCTATAATAGAAACTGATGTAGGATGTTAAAACGGTTCTTGGTCATCTAGTTCCCCCTAATTGGGTTAATTTGATTTTTCAATTTCAATTTCAATTATACTGTCATCACTTGTTCTTCACTGTTAAACCATGTTGTGTATGTTAATGTCTTGTAATTCCCCTGTTTGACTCACATGTTCTTGTTTTTGAGTCTTAATGCTTGACAAACATGAAACTCCTGATCCAGCATGTTCTAGCTCTCTTGCTAGGGACTTGATGAAGCCCTATCCCTGTTGTGTAGTTATTCTTGAATGATTAAGCAAGTTTGAATGAACTTAGTTTAGTGACAGATCACTTTCACAATGTATGCCAAGTATACTTTGTAGTTAGGTTCATGAGCTGTTGATAAGCTGCAATTAAGCTGAATTCATATGTCTTTTGACTAATTGTACCTTAGAAAGACAGTTAGTACTTTGGAAAGAATACCATAGTTGTGTTTAACATGTCTATAGGAGAATGCATAGCTTAAGCTAGGGTGAATTCAATCCCCTAGTTCTCACTCATTCCCCACTGTTTCATTCCCATCCACAGTTTCTCTCCCATGTTCTGTTTTAGTAAGTTTTAGCTCCTATCATATTTGCATTTTACTTATTGTTTTACTTCAACACAACAATCTCACTCCATCCTCAATGCTCACTGTTTTGTAAATGCTTCTGTTTAGTGTCAAGTAAATGCTTCTGTTTTGTAACTGCTCACTGTTTGTTTCCCCTCATGCTCACTGTGGTATCTTAACATCACAATCTTTACTTGTTTCACACACTGCCACAATCTTCTTATTTCACCATTTCCACCTCACTGTTCACTGCCCCTAGGAACAAGTTAGCAAAGGAAGCAAGAGACCAAAAATAGCAAATAAGCCCACCTTGTCCCTGTGGAACTGACCTGTGCTTGCCCTGTGTTGCTTGCCGACACTGTGCACTTGCAGTTAGAATTTTTAGGATCATTTCTAGTCCTACCAAGTTTTTGGCGCCGCTGCCGGGGACTCGGTTGCGGCGCAATTGCTCTTTCTTTCTTTTGGGTTGTTACTGAACTCTGCTTGCTGTAACTCCTATGCTTGCTTGTTGATTTTGCTTGCTGTAACTCCTGTTGAGTTGTTGCTAAGTCTGCCACTGAACTGCTGCTGCTGCCTGAAATCTGCTGTGGTGCTGTGGTGCTGTTGAAAATCTGTTGCTGCTGCCCTGCCTGCACTGAACTGAACCACCTGCTGCCCTGCCTTGCTGCAAGCCCTGAACTGAACCACCTGGTGCTGCTGGTGCTCTTGTGCTGCTGTGGTGCTCCTGCTGGTGCCAGGCCAAGAATCCTGTGAGCTTCTGCACCTGTTGCTGCTGATCTGCTCCTGCTGCAAAGCCCTGAGCTGGTGAGCCTGCTGAAGACCAAGCCCAACAGGACTGTGCTGCTGAGGAAAAAAATCACAAGCCAATCAGTAGCAAATCACAAGCCCAACTGGGCCTGCTGAAGTTGCTGTCAAGCTTAACAATTTGAACCAAGCCCAACTGGGCCTTGAGTGTTGAAGCCAAAGCTTAGGATGATCCAAAGCCCAACTGGGCTTTTGCAACCTAACTGAGCAGCTGGGCTGCGCTTCAAAGGTAAGCCTAAACCCATTAAGAGAACCCAACCTGTGGGCTTCCATTTTTAATTTGTGGGCTTGTAATAATTTTTGTTTTTCTTTATTTTTTTATTTGGGCTTGTAATAATTTTTCTTTTTCTTCTTTTTCTTTCTTTTATGGGCTTGTAATTATTTATTGTTGTTTTTATTTTCTTTTGTGGGGTGTGATAATTTATGCTAGGCTAAGTTTAAAAAAAAAAAAACACCAAAATTTTGCTCCTAATTTCAAAAACCAAAACTTTTCTCCCATTCAAAAACCAAATTTTACTTGCTCCCATTTTGACAACCAAATTTTTTCTAAAATATCCCATTAAAACCAAACTTGCCAAAAAAAATGTCTCCCACCAAAACCAAATTTTTCCAAAAAATCCAAACCCTTTAAAAACCAAATTCTGAGTTTTGTAACATAGTTACTTAGCTTTTGAGCCAATCATGTCTGGATTTTGGTCTGCTCCTGGGGATGGAAATAAAACTCTTAGAGAACTTGCTTATGGGCATATGCCACGTTATGAACCTTCCACGGACCATGATGTCAATAGTCATAGGAATTATTATGGACATTTTCAAAGTCCCGAGCCTCAATACATGAACCCTAATGACTATTCACACATGCATCATTCGCCACAATGTGAAAATGAACATTTTGCTAATGCCTCACTCACACAATCATCTCTTATGGATCAAATAGAAGCTCGAATCGCAGCTTTAGAAATGCAATCACATGAGGAATCTGTCACATCTAATTTTCTTAGGCAACCTAAAACCTATGCATGTCCCGCATGTGGTAGTTTAGACCACCCTGTTGAGAATTGTCATATTTTGCATAATTTTAGGCAATCTAGAGAAAATCCAAGGTATGAAATGCCCATAAATTGTGAGAATGGTAGTCATTGGGACCATAATCAATCCTTTGAGGGTTGCGATCAATCTTTTATAAACCCTAATGACCATGCACACATGTACCAATCACCACAATTTGAACATGAAGAATTTTGTACACCCATGAATTTAGACTCCACCACAGAAGCTTTCAGACTCAGTGAGCAAAACTTCGATAGATCTACATCACGAATTCAGGCATATTTAGATCAGATTTTGCTTCACCTACAAAAGGAGGAAATTCATGAGGAAATGTATGTTGTCCCTAATGAAGTGTCTAGTCCCATCCATGTAAATGATGTTGAATATGAACCTAATTTATAGGAACATGAATCGACTAATGACACCACCACTTTTAATGAGGACCAATATGCATGCTACCATGATGATGATTATGATGATTATGATGATATGTTAGAAGAACATGAAAATATTGTGGAACATGTTGGTTCAATAACATATGGCTTCTCGCCCTCGACCTGCATGAATGTTGTTCTTTCTAATACTCATTGTAATTCATATGATTTTGATATTGACATGGGATTCGTACAATTATTCTGTGAAGATGAACATGACATAGGAATAGTTGAATCTTCTGTAGACACTAATATGCATGAAAATATATTTGATGTGTATGATTCTCTACCTAGGTCACATTGTGATATTTCTCTTGATTTGCCGATGCATGAGAATAAATTTGTTGATGATGTTGATGATTCTGAGTGTGAACTTGCTAAACTGATTGATGATTGTGAGCATGATGTGACATGTGTAGATGATTTAGGAGATTTTGATTTGATTAATAATGACGCACCTATTCTCCTACATGAGTCACAATCTGTTGGCCTTCCACCCAACCTAGATTTGGTTTGTACCGATATTGTAAAACCAATTTTTCTGAAAATTCCTAATCTAGGATTGGAACTGTGTGCTTCCCAAGTCCTCTTGGACTATTTTTCATCCAAATATAATACATTTGAGGAACCACAGTTGGAAATAGCATGTTTGCCCGTCCCTAGCACAGTTCATTTCGAGCTAGACCTTTTGCATGATGAACCCCCGAAACTGCGCGATTTTGTTTTCAAAATTATATCTTCTGTAAAATCCAGGTTTGGGGGTAGCTCATTTTGTTTCACAGCTTCACTTGCATGCCTATCAATTATTATTGTGTGAAGCTGCTGAAACCTCTACACTTTGTCTTTTGGGTTGATCCTCAACTCTTTAGATTGTTAGTGTATGGTGAATTTTTGTATATAATCCAGTAGATAAAATTTTAAAAAAAACTTTTGTTCCTTTTGTATATATTTTGCTAATCCAATATGATCTCGGCTGAAATATGTTGGATTTTTGCCTTGAATAACGGAGTTTTAATTCTGCTTTCGCCGAAATCGGGTATTCTCTCTCCTTTTACTCTACTCAGCATGTCCCTTTCCATATGTTGCATTTTAATTCTTTCCATATTTTGAAACATTGAGGACAATGTTTAGTTTAGGTTTGGGATATAGAGTAGATACCACGATAATTTGCCATAATTGAAAACGAACTCCTTCTTCTTTTTGAAAAAATTGAAAAATTCCAAAAAAATTAAAAAATCAAAATTCAAAAAAAAATTGAAAAAAAAAAAAAAAATCATAAAAAATGGAGCTCATTTACCTTGAAATGTTGACTCTTGTGCAAATATGTATTTTTATTAGGAGTCTTAGTCTAGATATTTAGGCACCCTGATTCTAGCACAATTCACATAGTGATAAGAAATTTGCACGCGCACGATCTACCAATACATGTATGGCCTCGATCTTCAAGGTGTTTGATAGGAAGTTACGATTGCCAATCACTTTAGAATACTGAACGAAACTTGACTAGCTTGTTCTTTGGTTGGTTGGGATAGAAGGTGGAGGTTACATTAAGAAAGACAACCATCGAATTTAACTGGGTGCATCAAAAAGGGCTACCTCTTGCAAAGTGTCATGTAATCTTTTGTTTCTTTTTGTTATGTATCAAAAGTGTTTCCTTATGTTCAAAAAAAAAAAAAAAAAAAAAAAAAAAAAAAAAAAAAAAAAACGATGTATATATTCAGAAAAAAATATCAGAAAAATACAAAAAAAAAATTCAAGTATTTATCAATTCCATCATCTCTTGTTCCAAAAATAATAAGAGAGTAGTCAATGTAAATAAGAGTCATGTAAATAGTCATCTTTTGTTGTTTCATTGTAATAAGCAAGGAGGGTGTATGCCATTGATGTACAACGCGAGCAATTGTGAAATACCTCCAACTCATTCACAATTCTCGTAAAGTCCGGACAGCTAGCTAGATTTCGACCTTGGTTCTTAGCCTGAGAAACTATCTCTTGGTGATTAG
Source organism: Papaver somniferum (assembly GCF_003573695.1). Classification (NCBI taxonomy): domain Eukaryota; kingdom Viridiplantae; phylum Streptophyta; class Magnoliopsida; order Ranunculales; family Papaveraceae; genus Papaver; species Papaver somniferum. The sequence goes on from NC_039366.1 coordinate 46,749,093, forward strand.
TAGTCATAACTTCAGATCTTTCTTTACACATGTGTAGATACACTTTACACTCTTATCACATGTCTTTTTTTTTGTTATCAGTGCTAGGATTGTGCCTTCGATAGCTAGATTGACATCTCCATTTTGCTGTGAGCTTAACTGTTTTGCACATGTCAACAACCACCATTGCAACTCCTGCAAAGCCTGCTCCCAAGCCTCAAATCAATCAACACGTTGTTGTATCCTGTCCCTGCATATAGCTTTGGCATTTTCAGTGGGGATATGTCTATCCAACAGATGCTTATAGATAGCACTTTTAGCAAACCCTCTGCCTCCAACCCCACCATGGCATCCATCGTAGTTCCTAAAAGGACAGTGAATTTTTCCGCCTTGCGATGCTGGTATAGACCAGGACTTAGGAGAGGATCTCGACGATGATGCAAGATCAGGTCGTAGTGTTGCTGAGGAAGAAGACCGAGTTTGCCGCATTGAGGATCAAACCCTGGAAAAAATCCTGCAACTGCTAGGAAAAAAAACTTCGAGGGAACGATGAATTAAAGTTTAGAGTATGGGAATATAAGTTTTCAATGGAGTTGAATCCTTGAATTACCATACAACAAAACAATAATTAGACCTTCACAGTGGATGAGGAATACAGTTACAAACAAGGCACAAAATACTGACAAAATCACCCACCAAACCCGAATTGAAGCAACACTGAAGAAATACAACTCAATTGTAAATCACAACCCTTGTAACAAATACCAATTCCACAAAATTGCTCAAGAATGAGAAAAAAAAAACCCAATTCAGTTGCTACAAACACTCTCTGAAGGGAAACACCGGAGCATTAAAACAATTACCAAAACCCAAGTCTTCAAGGAAAATCCCTAAAGCAACGTCGTCAATTACACAGAAGAAAAACTTGGATTAAGAAAAAGACGAAAATTTATAGAGGAATTAAGCTAAGGGAAGAAAAACCAATGCACAAAACCTAGAGACGAAATACTACAACACTAATTCTGAAACAACCAGTCACGAATTCAAAACCCCCTCTTCCAATTGATAAAAATCAAGATTTCAAACCCTAATTGAATAAACAGAACCCTAACTCCAATCGACAAAACCCCATCTACAAACAATGAAAACCGGAATTCGAATGCCTACTTGAAACACCAAAAACGCTGAAGAATCAAAGAAAAACACCGCTGATTTTGTTACTTCGATCACCACACTAAAAATAATAATAATAATAATAAAAGCAAACAAAACCAAAGTTTACAAAGAGTTTGTTGGTAGCCTCGCAACAAGTTGGGCACCAACACCTTTTTGAATAATAATACCTAATCAATGAAAAAGAAAACCTTCTATCTCTCAATTTGCATTCTGACTGGCAAGGCAGTTCTTCAATCGCTTCAAGAATGTGCATGTATCATCACTTAGTTATCCTAGGGTCATGAATGCTAAAACTCCAAACTCGTAGCCATGAGATAAGCACTTGTCAAGGTACTTAGTACGTTTGCGGGTAACAACCCTAGCAATAACATGTCTGGGGGTGAAATGCGTTGTACGAGCACCTGTAAAGGGTGAGACACCGGTGACATCAAATAAAACATCACGACCATTTATCCGGTTGTAAACAAGTAAATCTGTCGGCTTCATGGTATTGGCATTATCCGACAAAAAACCGGTAGGTGCTTCCTTACGAGCCGCGACACTAGATTTGTAACAAAAGTACACAAAGGTATCACGTGCTAAATCATGACGAAATTTAACACTGACATCTTTAGCACAATGTAGTGTGTGATCCTCGTAAATATCCATGACATGATTGCAACTAGTACAACGACTATTAGCAGAAAAGAGAGGAATAGCCAACCGATACTGGAGTACTGACCTAAATTGACGGGGCCCTATTTCTTGGTTGAGTCCTTGTATTGGTATGGCTTTAAGAAAGTCCAGCGTGTGAGCAATCTTGTTAGCCTTCCAAAGGTCAGATTCCCTGTTAGACAAAGAGTAAGTAGTAGGAAGTTCTTTCATAACTACACCAAATTTTTGGGCCGCCAATGATTTCATGTATTGAGGGGCAGCATCATTGATGTTGAAAGTAGAAAGAGACAACCTACAAGCACGAGTATAAACCTGTAAGGCGTGTTGGTACCGATGGCTTGAGTCAAGAGCAATCGTATTTTGTAGTATGGTGTTCTGTAAATGCTGAGTTTGAGTACAAGACGCGAGATAGCAGTACTTAGATGTATCAGTCATGGTGTAGACACCCAACCCTCATCTTTAATAGGTAATGTAGTCATTTTCTGTTGTACTAAACCAAATCTTGCACCATCCCCAACAATCAATTGTCTTAGGTATTGCATCAGTTGGTAATCAAATGTCTCTGTAGCTTCTTGTAAAACCTGCGGACATGTCGTGCTTAAGGAGAAGTAGAGCCTAGACACCCCGGTGCAGTTGCGTAATAAAAGAAATTCACTCTGCGGGTCCTGTGACTTATGTATAGACTGTATCAGTTGAGTTGTTTTCTGAACTCTCTTCATAACCAAGTTGCTACAAAACTGTGAGTTTAAACTCACAGGACCGCCTAAGACTTTGACACCATCTGTTGGTGTGCTTATGGTGGCTGGGAATAGGTCAGCTGTACGTGGATCAGGAGAGGGACAAAATACTTCCGTTTTGTTCAAGTTTAAGTGCAAGCCTCTAGCTGGTCCATCACACTGTATGATTCGCAGAGCTTTTTCCACTTCCAAAGTATCACCAGCGATGGTACTGTCATCCAAGTACCATGCATGAAAATCCAAGCTACACTCAGAGGCAATCTTGTTCACAAGGGGGTGCAGAATCAAAGAAAAAAGCAGTGGACCTAATGGATCTCCCTGCTGGACTCCTTTTGCTGAAGTCAAGATTGATTCATTGTAGTAGAGTCTGGCGGGTTTGGAATAGCAAAATTCCACCCAACTGGCTATACTTGGGCACCTATCTCTGACCTCTCTAACAAACACGGTCATGTCGACTAAATTAAACGCATTTGAGAAGTCCACCAAAAGCATTGTCATGGAATTGTCATGGCCCTTCATCTCCAGTAGCTTGTTGGAAACGTGTAATATACCTTCACCACCACATGGTATGCCTACTCCAAATTGATGATTGCCTAAGTAATCGACCATATCTTTGCACACAGACATAACAACTAATTTGGAGCATAATCTTCGCCAAATTGTGCCAACTGCGATGGATCTTAAGCCCCCATCATGTTTGAGTAAAGGCGTTAGCGGCGTACTTGTGATGAACTCCCCCAGAACTGCAGGACACTTACCAGCTAGCCATAAATTTATAACCCCAGCTATAGATTATAGAAGTTCATCTGAGACTGCTGCTGCTGACCCACTGAGCGCATCCAACAAGTGCTGAGCCCTAAGCCCATCTATCCCAAAAGGGAAACACAACTTTGGAGTCCACAGTTACTGCCATTGCCGAAACAATGTCTGCAGGAATGATTGGAGGTGGATCTTGTGTTTGTTTTTGTTGCAACTGATACAATGTGTCAGGGGTGGAAGGAGCGACACCATTAGAAGAAAAAATACGAATTGCAGCAGTATATTGGCCAGAACTGAGTTTCCTCCTACAAGCCTCCAGGTTAGCATCCTTCTTCTTCCTTTTTGCAGACGGTTTACGTTGTGTGTTAGGATTAGATAGATCGAGCAAATTCTGGACCAACCTAAAACACCCCTGTGGTTCATTCCATGCTTCCAAGGCCTGGTTAATTGCTGCGATTTGCAATTCCTTCCGCGTGCCTGATCTCTCTTCAACTTAACTCTTAAGTGTGTACAAGTTTAATGTACATGTTGGTAAGAGCAGAAGTCGCATCCAGGCTTCTACGTCAACTGGTTTGGCCAACACATTGTCTAGAGATGCCTTTAAAGTTCTCGAAAATTGCAATCTACAAGGTGATGGAATACTAACTGTAGTTTTGACCTTTCTTTGAAAAATAAGGTCAAGCATCTCAACTGTGAGCTTGCCTGTAATGTCTTCCTCACCTGGAGTTCCAGTCACACTGTCTGCAGATGTTTGGGGCCTCACTGTATCATGAATTAAGAAATCTGCACCGATTTCGTTATAAGGTCAAGCGTTATGTAACTTGGGTGTGAGTCTTTTGTCGAAACAGAATGGTCTTACTTTTTCTTTTTCGAACCATTATGAATTCTACTCAAATAAAAAAAGCCACGGATAAACTCCTTGATTCAAGAACTATTACCGATTACTAAGATTCCGTTTTAAACTAAAGGAGTGGAGCTTCTTTTATTTTGTTCAGTTAATAACTAAAAAAAATGCTCTTATTGATTGGTGATTTGCGAGAATCACGGCTTACTATTCGCGAGAATTTCTATATATAAGCAATCGGATAGAGAAATGGAATGAATTAATCTATCTACATCAACCCACACCCCGTATAGGATTAAATTAAATAAGTAACTTATCATAAAAATAGGGTAACTTCCTTTTTCTGGTCTAGTCAATAAGATTATGAAACATTTCGACTTATTTATCTCTTATTTTACATATAATGGATTTAACTGGACCAATACATGTTTTTCTTTTAGTTTTTTTGGGATTGGGTCTTATAGTAGGAGGTATAGGAGTGGTATTACTTACTAATCCTATATTTTATGCCTTTTCATTGGGATTGGTTCTTGTTTGTATATCCTTATTTCATATTCCATCGAATTCCCATTTTGTAGCTGCTGCACAACTCTTTATTTATGTGGAAGCCATAAATGTCTTAATTATATTCGATGTTATGTTCATGAACGACTGAGAATATTACAATGATTTCAGTCTTTGGACTGTTGGGGATGGGGTAACTTCACTGGTTTGTACAAGTATTTTTGTTTCACTAATAACTACTATTCCAGATACGTCATGGTACGGGGTTATTTGGACTACAAAATCAAACCAGATTTTGGAGCAAGATTTGATAAATAAAGATCAACAAATCGGGATTCATTTATCAACTGATTTTTTTCTTCCTTTTGAGCTTATTTCTATAATTCTTTTAGTTTCTTTGATAGGTGCAATTGATATGGTTCGTCAATAATAAATACCGAGAAAAAAGAATTATTTTGTTTTGGCTTGGCCTATCCATTTTCCTTCAATTCCATGGTCAGATTTTTCAGGTATAAAATGTAAATTTTTTCTTTTAGTTCAATATATTACCAATATCTTCCTTAGTTCTGTACTTGTTAGATTCGAGTCAACCAAATTCGTTAAGGTTGAATTGTTGTTCATATTGAAATTAAAGAAATTCAGATTGAGGAGGGTTTGGTTAATGCTGCTTGAACATGAACTTGTTTTGAGTGCCTATTTATTTTCTATTGGTATTTATGGATTGATCACAAGTCGAAATATGGTTAGAGCACTTACGTGTCTTGAGCTTATATTGAATGCAGTTAATATGTATTTCGTAACATTTTATGATTTATTTGATAGTCGTCAATTAAAAGGAGACATTTTTTTTCCATTTTTGTTATAGCTATTGCAGCCGCTGAAGCAGCTATTGGACCAGCCATTGCTTCGTCCATTTATCGTAGCAAAAAATCAATTCGTATGAATCAATTAAATTTGTTGAATAAATAATGGTAATTAGATTAATGTGTTAATCATAAAAAATAATGAATAAAATATTTATCAATGCAAATTAATATTATATACGACAGAAGCGACTATGTTTGCTAAAAAGTAATAAATCAAAGTATCTTGGCCCTCTCTCATGACCAAATATATAAGTTAATTTTTCAGAAAAAAATTTTGGTTAATTATTGATTCGCCTGGTGTCTAAAATATATCATTTCGTTTTTTTACTAGATCAAAAATTTATGATGTTCAAAAAGTGGATAGATCCAATGTCACATTCAGTAAAGATTTATGATACATGCATAGGGTGCACTCAATGTGTACGAGCCTTCCCCACAGATGTATTAGAAATAATACCTTGGTATGGATGTAAAGCTAAGCAAATAGCTTCTGCTCTAAGAATAGAAGACTGTGTGGGTTGTAAGAGATGTGAATCCGCTTGTCCAACAAATTTCTTGAGTGTCCGAGTTTATTTATGGCATGAGACAACTCGCAGCATGGGTCTATCTTATTGATACATTCCAGAAAGATTAACTTGAATCCATTTTTTTATCTTTACCGACAAAATCCCGTGCTCGAAATAGGCTATTTTCTCGAGTACGGGGTTTTCTGGTCAAAGTGTATCTTATCTTGTCTTTACTACGAATTTTTTTCCTTGGTTAACAATAATTGTTGTTTTGCCGATATTCGAGGGTTTTTCCATTTTCTTTCTCCCTCATAGAGGAAATAAGGCCATCCGATGGTATACTATATCTATATGCATATTATAACTACTTCTAACGATCTATGTATTCTGTTATCATTTCCAATTGGACGATACATTAATTCAATTAGAACAAGATTTTAAATGGATTAATTTTTTTGATTTTCACTGGAGACTCGGAATCGATGGAATTTCCATAGGACCCATTTTATTGACGGGATTCATCACAACTTTATCTACTTTAGCGGCCTGGCCAGTTACTCGGGATTCACGATTGTTCCATTTCTTACTGTTAGCAATGTACAACGGTCAAATAGGACCTTTTTCTTCTCGAGATCTTTTACTTTTTTTCTTATCATGTGGGAGTTATAATTAATTCATATTTACCTACTTTTATCCATGTGGGGGTGGGGGGGTGGGGGGGAAGACGCGCTTGTACTTAGCTACAAAGTTTATTTTGTACACTGCAGGGGGTTCTATTTTTCTCTTAATGTGAGTTCTTGGTATGGGTTTATATGCTTCTAACGAACCAACATTGAATTTTGAAACATTAGCGAATCAATCATATCCTGTGGCATTAGAAATAATATTCTATTTTGGTTTTCTTATTGCTTATGCTGTCAAATCACCGATTATACCTCTACATACATGGTTACCAGATACCCACGGAAAATCACATTATAGTACATGTATGCTTCTAGCCGGGATCTTATTAAAAATGGGAGCATATGGGTTGGTTCGGATAAATATGGAATTATTACCACATGCTCATTCCATTTTTCTCCCTGGTTGATTATTGTAGGCACAGGGCAAATAATCTATGCAACTTTAACATCTCCTGGGCAACACAATTTAAAAAAGAGAATAGCCTACTCTTCCGTATCTCATATGGGTTTTACAATTATAGGAATAGCCTCCGCAACCGATATGGGACTCAACGGCGCAATTTTGCAAATAATTTCTCATTGATTTATTGGTGCGGCGCTTTTTTCTTGGCATGAACGAGTTATGATAGAATCGTCTCCTTTATCTCGACGAAATGGGAGGAATCGCTATCCCAATGCCAAAAATATTTACAATGTTCAGTAGTTTCTCGATGGCTTCTCTTGCATTGCTGGGAATGAGTGGTTTTGTTGCCGAATTGGTAATCTTTTTTGGCATAATTACCATTCCCAAATATCTTTTAATGCCAAAAATACTCATTACTTTTGTAATGGCTATTGGAATGATATTAACTCCTATTTATTCATTATCTATGTCACGCCAGATGTTAATGCCAAAAATTCTTATTTTTTTGATTCTGGACCACGAGAACTTTTTGTTTCAATCTGTATCTTTCTGCCAGTAATAGGCATTGGTATTTATCCAGATTTCGTTCTCTCACTATCAGTTGACAAGGTAGAAGTTATTTTATCTAATACTTCTCTCGATAGTTTGAATGAATAAGACATAAAAGAAAAAGAAGTCTTATTTTTCCTTATCTTAATCTTAAATAAAAAAAGAAGTGAATTGTAATCAGATACGTTTGGAGTTTTAGAGAACCGGTTCAATCAAGTAGTAATTGAACCGGTTCTCTAAAACTCACACAAACTTTCATTACATATGCTAGTTCTATGTATTAGGTCACGTCTTCGATTAAGATGCTAATGTGAATTAACCATAACTATGTAGGCCTATTCCTAATAGATTGACCCAAAAATAGCATACCCATATTATAAGAAATCTCATAGAAGCTACAATTGCGGAATTTGTGCCTTGAAAATCTTGGTTGGTTCTAATATGTAAATAAATAGCAAATATAGTCCAAGTAATAAATGCCCAAGTTTCTTTGGGGTCCCAATTCCAATACGACCCCCACGCCTCATTAGCCCACACTGCTCCTGAAAGAATACCAACCGTTAAAAAGATAAATCCTAGGCTAATAACACAATAACTCCAACGATCCAATTGCCGAATCAATTGATACCTGTGATAATTTCTGAATGAAAGTAAAGAATTGTTTAGAATAACATTTCTTCTTTCATTTACATATTGAATCTCATCAAAATCAAATGAAAACGGCCCAATTAATGGATGATTGTTTTTACTAAAGACCCCTAGGCTTTTTCGAAATGTAATGACTAGAAGAGATGCTGATAATAGTGATCCACATAAAAGAGCTGCATAGATCAATATCATCATACTTACGTGCATCATTAACCACTGAGATTGGAGGGCAGGTACTAATATTGTGGATTGATGCATTTCAGTCAAAAGACTCGAAGTAGCAAATCCTTGGGTAAAAATAGTACTTGGTGCAGTTATTGCGCTTAAATCATTTTTATGATTCCATATTTTAGAAACCATATGAATAATGGAAAATCCCCATGAAAGGAATATTAATGATTCATATAAATCACTTAAGGGGAAATGTTCTGAATAAATCCAACGAGTAACTAATAATCCTGTTATACAAAAAAAGGTAGCTATCATGCCCTTTTATGACGAATCATGTAGTCCTATGGTTTCGTGGACTAATAAGGTCATCAAATAAATCGTAATTACAATTGAAACAATTGAAAAAGAGATGTGAGTTAATATATGTTCTAAAGTCGAAAATATCATAAAAAATCCTAAAATAAAAAGGGGGTCCTTTAGCACTGGAATGGAAATGCGTAATCCATTTCATTTTCATTATAAGATTTATTGTATCTCTTTTAGAAGATGCTTCCACTCGGACTCGAACCGAGATGCTCTAGCACTGCTTCCTAAGAGCAGCGTGTCTACCGATTTCACCATAGCGGCTTGCTCAAAAGCATAATAGCCCATCCGCACTCAAACGTCGAGATTGTAAGGAGTCAATTCAATGTAATATTTTTTAGAAAAAATGCAAATCAAATTAAAGGCCCCCTCTCATTTCTATTTGAACGTTCAATAATCTCTTATAGGATGATTTTCGTCTTAACGATTGACTTTTCGAGAGGTTTCCGTTCTCCCAAAACAGATTAGTCGGAACTAGAGAGTTCTGCTCTCAATTCAGGTATAGAAATAAAAAAAACCTTTCTTTATTGATTATTTTTTGATGATTTCATGGGTCCGAACAAAACGAAAAAATCTATTGTATCCATAGTCATTAAAAAAAAACTCAAAAGAAAAGTGAAACTTTCTATCAAGTACTATGTTTTTTCGTTTGACCATAAAAAACATAATACCTTTTTATTTAGGAAATGAAAGGCTTCTTATCCTAAATACGACAATCGAAAGTGCCACCTCATATTGATCAGTTAAAAATAGAAGTTAATGGGAATCGTTCATCTTATCAATTTAATTAGCAAATTCATCGAGGCATATTGATTTAGATTATTCCAATACTTGTTTATTTGTTTGTTGCACAAAATTTTTTTTTGAATTCCCGGTAGAAAGAGATTTTGCTAAGGAAAAAGCTTTTACCGCAGCCAAATATCCTTTTCTTTTCCAAATGTTTTTACGAATATGCTTTTTTGATATAGAAGTACGTTTCTTTGGAACGGCCATTTTAAAATAAAGAGGTTACTCATTGTTATAGTTGGATGTGAAAGACATGTATTGTTCAAAACGGGTCATTTTTTTCTATATCTATATATTTATCTCTAGATCATACTTTCTTGATAATATACAATATGGATGCGTGAGTCCCATATAGGATTTCCGGAGAAAAGTTGGATATGTTATTTTCTTCTTTATTTTCGGAATACTTTAATTCACATTTTTATTACATACAATATCCAAATAAAGAAGAAATTTTATATACTAATCTTCGTTCGAATCTATATCTATGTCACCGTCATAAAAAAGGGGGCTACGGCTCATCGTATTCTATTTTATTTAAGAAAATAAAGAGAAAAATTGGAAAACGCTTACCTTAATTTAAGAGAAGAATACTGTAACTGTAACCTTTTTTCTATAAATTCATCAATTCAACAGAGTACAATACCCTTAATTAAATGAAAATTTCAAAATAGGAAAAAAGGAATGAGACTGATATGGAATCTGTTAATATAATAAACACTTGAGAAAAAACCATTTAACTAAGTCCGTTTTTCAATTCTACACGAATTCGTGGGTATCAAAGTGCCGAATATCGTAGAGTTTTCTAAAAGTATCCGTTGTTTTGGGGGAATAGAATCTAGAATCCACCCGAGAAGAATTAGTAAAGTCTTACAAAAATACTAACTCAAATCACAAGGTCTTTTTGGGGGTCAAGTTTTTGATAGATAAAGTACTTTTTTACTATAATTAAATTACTTAATTGTTTTTCCTTGATCAATGAATATGGATTATAATAATAATAATAAAGAAATTGAAATTGCATATTCTGATTTTGTATCTTCATAAATATCCTAATTAATCACTAAGCGGTACCTTTTTAAAAATGATTTGATTTTTTGACCTATTGTAACTTCTGAGTTTTTCTTTTTTGGAGGGAAAGAATTAGAAAGGTTTAAGAATTCAAAATTCTATTTTAGTTCTGTCTTTTCTTTATTTTATTGCTCCTTCCGAAAGATATAAGAGCTGGTGAATTGAAAAAAAAGTTTTATTTTCTTATGGAACATACATATCAATATGAATGGATCATACCTTTCGTTCCACTTCCAGTTCCTATAGCAATAGGGGTGGGGCTTCTCCTTGTTCCAACGACAACAAAAAACCTCCGCCGTTTCTGGGCTTTTCTTAGTGTTTTATTACTAAGTATAGTTATGCTTTTTTTCAATCGATCTGTCTATTCAACAAATGAATGGTAGTTCCATCTATCAATATTTATGGTCTTGGACTATAAATAATGATTTTTCTTTAGAGTTTGGCGACTTGATCGATCCACTTACTTCTATTATGTTAATGTTAATAACTACTGCTGGAATTATGGTTCTTATTTATAGTGATAATTATATGTCTCATGATGAAGGATATTTGAGATTTTTTGCTTATATGAGTTTTTCCAATACTTCCATGTTAGGATTAGTTACTAGTTCAGATTTAATACAAATTTATATTTTTTGGGAGTTAGTTGGAATGTGCTCGTATCTATTAATAGGTTTTTGGTTCACACGACCAATTGCAGCAAATGCTTGTCAAAAAGCGTTTGTAACTAATCGTGTAGGGGATTTTGGTTTATTATTAGGAATCTTAGGTCTTTATTGGATAACGGGTAGTTTCGAATTTCGAGATTTGTTTAAAATAGTCACTAATTTCATTGAGAATAATGGTTTAAATTCTTTATTTCTTACTCTATGTGCCGCCCTATTATTCCTTGGTGCAGTTGCGAAATCTGCACAATTCCCCCTTCATGTATGGTTACCTGATGCCATGGAGGGTGGAGGGGCCTACCCCTATTTCAGCTCTTATACACGCTGCTACTATGGTAGTAGCGGGAATTTTTCTTGTAGCTCGACTTTACCCTCTTTTCACAATTATACCTTACATAATGAACCTTATTTCTTTGATAGGTATTATAACAGTACTTTTAGGAGCCACTTTGGCCCTTGCCCAAAGAGACATTAAGAGAAGTTTAGCTTATTCGACAATGTCGCAGTTGAGTTATATTATGTTAGCTTTAGGTATGGGATCGTATCGAGCTGCTTTATTTCATTTGATCACCCATGCATATTCAAAAGCATTATTATTTTTAGGCTCTGGATCCATTATTCATTGTATGGAAAGTATTGTTGGATATTCTCCAAATCAAAGTCAAAATATGGCTCTTATGGGCGGGTTAACAAAATATATGCCGATTACGAAAACAACTTTTTTGATAGGTACACTTTCTCTTTGTGGTATTCCACCTCTTGCTTGCTTTTGGTCAAAAGATGAAATTCTTAGTGATAGTTGGGTATATTCACCTATTTTCGCGATAATAGCTTATTTCACAGCCGGATTAACTATATTTTATATGTTTCGGATGTATTTACTTACTTTCGCGGGGCATTTAAGTGTCTATTCTCAAAATTTCAGCGCTAAAAAAAAACAGCTCGTTTTATTCAATATCCATATGGGGTAAAGAAAGGCAGAACGTAATCAACAAGAAGTTCTTTTTATCAACAGCGAAAAAAACCAAAGAGTTACTTTTTTTTCCAAAGAAAACATATTCAATTGATAGGAATGTAAAAAAAGGAACGCAACCGCTTATTACATTTACTCATTTTGAAAATAAAGAAAATAATCCATATCCTTATGAATCGGAAAATACTATGATTTTTCCCCTTCTTATATTAGGATTCATTACTTTGTGTGTTGAGTTTATCGGAATTCCTTTTGATTATAGAGGAATGGATTTGAATATATTATCAAATTTGTTAACTCCATATATAAACCTTTTACATTCAAATTCGAGCAATTACGTTGATTGGTATGAATTTCTTACAAATGCAATTTTGTCAGTCAGTATAGCTTATTTAGGAATATTTTTTGCATTCTTTTTATATAGGCATGTTTATTCATTTTTACAGAATTTGGACTTAATTAATTCATTTGTTAAAATGGGGCCTAAAAGAGGTCTTTGGGACAAAATAGTAAACATGATATATAATTGGTCATATAATCGTGGTTACATAGATAGTTCTTATGCAGCAACCTTAAATACTGGTATAAGAAGACTGGTTAGATTCACTCATTTTTTTGATAGACAAGTAATTGATGGAACTACAAATGGAGTCGGTATTACAAGTTTATTTGTAGGAGAGGGGATCAAAAATGTAGGGGGAAGAATATCTTCTTATCTATTCTTCTATTCATTTTTTTAATTAATTTTTTTATTAATATTAATTTACAACAATTTATGATAGAGGAGGTCTTTATATTCTTTAAGTTTAAGTATTTCAAACTTCGATTTTTCTTTTGAACAAAGGGAAGGGGAAGGGTCTTCTTCGATGGATCTTTCTTCCTGTTTAGTCCCTTTCGTTTCGGAAATTGTTTCGATTTCTACATCTGTTTCTCCCTCACTTTCCCCCCGTTCTTCAGTTTCGGCAGTTTCTTCTTTTAGTTTCTTAGTAACAATAGGCGACGGCATTCTGCCTAAATAATAGACAATGTGATAAGTAAGAGAATACTAAAGATTCGAGCCATAGAATTTCTCAATTCTGACACAAGGTACTTATTCGATCTAATAGAATTATTTTTATGTATCCAGAATAATACCAATCCAACCCATTTCATGAATAAAATGTGACCAATTAACCAACCAACAAAACTACTTGTTACAAATAACATCTTGTTGTTGCATCAAAACATATAAATGTTGACTAATCTGGCTAATGTTGAGCTCGGTAAAATGAAATGGTTGAATAATTGAAAAATGAGATTATTCAGAAATACACATTGAATGATGAGATTACGCATTGAATTTCTGGTAGTAGATCCATAATCAAAAACGTTTTTGTGGTTGTTCCAGAAGAAATGAAACAAAATATACGGTAGAACTAGGATAGTTATTGTATGAGGTCTACCGAATGCTAGATGGAGAGGCGCATAATAAATCGGTATGAACATCATGAGCTGTCCCGTAATAAAACTCTTTGTTGCTGATACCTCCTTCTCGGTTCCTTCTTCCATAACCCGAGCTCGGAGAAGGAAGAGATAAGAGGGCCCTATGGAGAATGTGGTCAGAAATCCATAATAGAGTCCGACCACAACGACCGAATTTATTATCTTCATGCATAAGGATAATAGATTACCCAGTAGAAAAGATTTCAAAATCATCACAAACCCCCCTTTTTTCTTTTTTATTGCAATTTCTCGATTATTATATGGTGATTTCTTAACTTTCCATATGTAGAAATAGGAACAGATAGACTAGAAACGACATCTCTTATGTCAATGAAACCAAAGGGATATTAAATGAATGGAATTGAGATATGGATGGAATTGGGATATGGATGGAATATAATGAAATAGAGACACATTGAGGTTCCCTATGAAATGAGGCATGGAATGAATCCACTATGAAGAAGTTCCGGAAGTTACGAAGGAAGCTTCGTATATTGGTCATGGGTTGAGAATGGGAATTGAACTCTTTGAGCTCGAATTTCCCGTTGTTCCTCAGTAGCTCGGTGGTAGAGCGGTCAGTTGTTAACTGATTGGTCGTAGGTTCGAATCCTACTTGGGGAGATTTTATTCATTCTGAATTCTTTCATTCAGAATGAAATGAAAGGGCTCGCGTTGACCGTTAGGAGTAGGTAACCATTTCCCTGTATTTCTTTCTATTACATTCTATCCCATCGTATCACATTCTGTTCTGCGATATTTGAGAATCACCGTCAATACCTCGGTGTAGATCCGGTATAATCCTTTGTTCCATAGCCCTGGGGCTGTTTACAACTAGCCAATTTATCATTCTCAGATGTACTAGTACTAGCAGTGCATCAAACATGCAGTCATCGATTCTCCCGAGAGGCTACAATTACCGCGAGCAAACATATTAATGACGAGTCACGCTTTTTAGCTGCTACTAATACTTGTACTTGCTCTGCTAGTCAACCCAAGCCTGACTGAGGAAGAATATGGATTCGGGCCGGGCATAAATTTTTTCATGATGGAATCACGCTTTATTATTATTTTTATTATTATTATTATTATCATTATTATTATAAAAATATTTTCACAAAGGAAAGAAAAGAAAACAAAAATCAATACACGTCAGTAGAAGGTAGCCGTTGACATATATGTTTAATATTATTATTATTATTATTATTATTAAAAAAAAAAACGCCGCAAAGGCTTTTATTAACAAAAGAATCAAATACAAGGTACAATGTCGATAGAGGGCAACCTAACAACAAGTTGATCCCCTACACCTTTTTGAATTGAAATACCTAATCTATAAAAAAGAAAATTACCTATTTTGTAATTGAGATCGTAATTAGCTATACAATTTCTCAACCTCTTCAAAAGTAACACCATGTCTTCACTAAGTTCGCCTAAAGTGGAGAAAGCAAGAACGCCAAAACCATACCCATGTGTAGACACCTTATCCAAATATTTCTCCCTCTTGCGTGAAATAGCATTAGAAATGGCGGCACCCAGAACGAAAGTCCGCCCATTAATACCGGAAAAAGGTGAAACACCTTCAACATCAAAACAAAAATCGTGCCCATTAACCCAATTATATACAAGAATGTCGGCAGGTTTAAATCCTTACCATCATCCGATGAGAGTCCAAGGTTGACCTCTTTTCTAGCTGCGACTCCAGCCTTGTAAAAAACATCTGAAACCACATCCCTAACAAAATCATGTCTAAACTTTATGCCCACCTCACTTGCACAATGAAGTGCATGATCACCATAAACATCCATTTTCCTCTTACAACAAGCACAAACATCAATAGTATTAAAAATAGGTATTCCAAGTCTATAGCTAACAACTGCCCTGAATTGACGAGATCCAAGTGTCTGATTAAGCCCACATATTGGTATTGCTTTGAGGTAATCCTGAGCATGGTCAAGCCTATTGCTTTGCCAAAGTATAGTATCACGTTCTGACATAACAAATTTGGAAGACATATCTTTCTTAACAACCTCAAAATACTGTATTGCCAAAGATCTCATAGGACGAGTGGCAATAGTGTTGATATTGAAAGAAGACAACCCACATACCTACATGAACTGTGACAAGGCACGCTGAAAAGTAAGGCTTGGCTCAGATTCCGGTGGAAGACTAAGGATGACCTCCTGCAGATTTCTCGTTTGACACCAAGAAGCAAGAAAACAATATTTACTCGTATCTTCCGTCATGTGAACACCCAAACCCCCATCCTTCATTGGCAGCGTAGCAATACGTTGTTGAAGGAGCCCAAACCCTGCACTATATCCTGTAACAATATGCTGCAAAAACTGTATCAAGGGACGATCATAACAAGAAATAATTTGTTCAAGAGCCTCAGGTTGGGTAGTTCTCAGATTGAAATACAACTTCGAAACACCTGCGCAACTACGCATTAATAATAACTCACTCTGCGGGTCATGTAATTGCTTTACAGACTCCATGAGTTGTAAAGTTTTATCAATTTTATGCTTCACAAGGTCACTGCAAAACTGCAGATTACAACTCACCGACCCTCCCAACAGCTTTACACCACGAGTAGGTCTACTAATGTTTGCCGAAAAAACTCCATCAGCTTGACTTCTAGGATCAACACAGGGACAAATTAACTCAGTCTTGCGAACATTAAGATGTAACCCACGGCTACTGCCTTCAGCTTGAATTATCGAGAGCGCTTTAGCTACTTCCATACTATCACCAGCTATGGTACCATCATCAAGGTACCATTCATGAAAATCCAGTTTGGACTGTCCTGAAATCATGTTCACTAGAGGGTGAAGAACCAAGGAAAATAATAGAGGACCCAACGGATCCCCTTGTTGGACCCCACAAGCAGATGAAAGTACAACCTCATTATAGTAAAGTCTTGCTCGAGAAGCATAGCAAAACTCCACCCATCTGGAGATACTAGGACATCTAAGTATAACTTCCTGAATTAACGTGGTTCGATCAACCATATTAAAAGCATTATAGAAATCAATTAGAAGCATAGACATAGTATTTTGAGTACCTTTCATCTCCAAAAGTCTGTTGGCAGCGTGAAGAATACCTTCTGCTCCACAGGAAACCCCAACCCTAAACTGATGATCTCCTGGATATAAAGACATATCTTTATAAACTGATTTAGCAGCTATCTTCGAACATAATCTACACCATATTGTACCAACAACAATTATCCTAAACCCACCTCCAGGCTTGAGAAGAGGAGTCAAGGGAGCACTTGCAATATACTCCCCTAAATAAGATGAACATTGTCCAGCCAACCATAAATTGACTACCCCAATAATGGATGCTAAAAGCTCGTCACTCACAGCAGCATCCGCACCACTCAAAGCATCTAAAAGATGATGAGCCCTAAGACCATCTCTACCACATGCCATGCCTTTAGGAAAACTCTTCAAAGCATCAAGGACAACTTTAGAATCAAAATACAAAGTAACAACTTCAACTGGTTCAGGGGGGATAGATGGTAGTGGGGCATTTGGGTGTTTCTGGATAAGCTCTTGTAAAGTGTCTGCAGTGTCCGGAGCTATACCATTGGAAGATAAGACCTTTATAGCGGTAGTGTAGTGACCTTGACTCAATTTCTTCTTACAGGCTTGCACATTAAGGTTGTGCTTCTTCTTCTTGTTTGATTTGCTGACTTGCTGACTCTTCTCGGATTCAGCCAAAAGTTGTTCAATGATATGAACACACCCACCACTTTCCTTCCATTGTAACAAAGCTTGGTGGATATTATCCATCTGAAGCTTCTTTCTAGTTCCAGCCCTCTCTTCCCTTGAGTTCTTATGCATGTATATATTTAAGGTGCATATTAGCAACAGTAAAAGCTGCAACCATGTTGATAAATCTGTAGGATTAGATAGTACGTTATCCAATGTGATCCTTAAAGTCCTTGAAAAATGAAGCCTGCAAGGTGAGGGAATGCTGGCAATGGTTGTGAACCACTTCTGATAAACAAGATTTAGCAAATCCAAGTTGAGGGAAACATCTTTGAGGACAGCATCCTCATCTCGCACAACTGTTAGAATTGTATCAGGGGTGTCAGCAGGTTTGACAATTCCATAAATAAGGAATTTCACAGAATTACCATCGAGTGGTTCAGTGATCGCTGTCGTAGGCGTCAAAAATAATTACACTTTCTTACTACTCAAAATATATAATATAGCAAGGGCAAGAAAGGATCATTCCCACAGAGAGGACTAGGTTGTCAATATGTTTTCGTATCTTAAGCAAACAAAAGCGGATATTATGATTTTGATATACTAAAATAAAATAAAAGCAAAACAAAGAAATAAAGTACACAATTCAAATATGTGAAAGTATTGGTCAAGGATATCGTTTTCATCCACAAACATGCTTTTCAACAATAACTAGAATTGATATTTAATCTCAACTTTATTAAAAGTCCTAAGATATCTTGATCGCAAGTATATCTTGCTAATTCCCTGATTTCATCACAACCACATTAAAAGATGCATATGTGAATTCTTCCTAGAAAGCAACCTAAAGTGTAAAAGCACAACTAAGTTTAACTCCCTAAAAGCATTGAGTTCTATGGAATAAGACTAATCAAAGCAATCGAACGTGTAAAAGCACTAATCCGATTAAACCAAGGTTATGATCCACTTGCGACTACTAGGATGCATCACTACAAGCAATACCCACAATTATGCTACTTGCAATAAGGAATTATCACTTTTACGTATAATAACCCTAATCTAGCAATCGAGATGAAAACTAATTCAACCGATTCGCGACTCGACTAAACATGTTTCAAATCATATAACAATATTAATAGTGAATCATAAGCAACAAAGTATGGAGACAAAACTAATTCATTGCATAAAAATCATGTTTGGAATTCAAACTTATTCCTTGACCAAAAGAAAACTAGCTCATGTTCATGGAATTCATCCAAAGAAGAAATAAATCTATCATGTTGTAAACCCTAGAAATGAAAGTAGAAGAAAAGATCCCCTTTTTTTTTGCAGATGTGTGTGAATAAGCTTTTTATATCCTGACTTCTCAATCTCGACCAACTCCCAAGAGTTCCATATCAATGCCAAGCCCATGAGTGAAGCCCAGCCTAAATAGGTCCAAATCCATCTGATTCACATACCTGGACCGGTGAGTCAACTCGCCATACACCGATTCCGACCGAGTTTCCTCTATTTCTAACGGATTCAGGCCAATTTCAAGCCTTTTATTTCAGCTCCTTCTGTGTAAAATTCATTCACCATTTAGTCATTCATTTCCACTTCCAAGCACTCATTTATCCACAGTAACAGCTTCTCAAATGCAGCAACACAAACTCAACAACAAACTCATGCCTGCAACTTCTCATACTCAGCATCAGACTCCTATGCCTAGCCATCTGAAACAAGCTCCCATTACTGCACCTGCATCAGTTCTCTGTATCTCATAGCTATCCAATTCTCCTCCCATGTAACATATGTCCTAACATACATCTATATTCTGCTCAATTCCACTGTTTCATTCTCATTTGTGTACCAACAGCTTCTTCACTGAATTGCACCTGCAGTCTGTACCACTTCAGTCACCTCCATTTCAGTCAACAACCTTCTTCATGACTGCAATTCCTCCTGCAACACTTGTAATTAAAGCTCATACACACTGCATTCGTTCACTGCACAACCATTTGTAGCTGCAATCAAAACCTCTCTGAGCCTGCAAGTTCAATTCACAACTAGACTTTGCACACCACTTCTTCCACTTTCTGCCGACCCAAGTATACCACCACTTTGGCTTCATTGTCTCAATTAACACCCAATGACTTTGCTGAATTACAGCCACAATCATTTCCTGCAGTTCAATTCTTCATATGACTTTGCTGCCAAACTGCACTATATTCATATCCAACACCACCATTGCTTCTCATCAGTACTACCAGAACCCATGGTAAACACCCCTGTAGTTCCTCAGCCATAACACACATCATCTGCTGCATCACAGCCAACTGCAACTCTCTCAACTGCACCAAACTATCTCTGCAATTGCTTCAACTTCAGCTCAGGTTCAACTATTCACTGCCTTCAGTCACCAAGACCAATTGCCATCAACTAACCACCTGCTTCATCTCCAATTCCTTATTTCCTGCAACCAGCTGAATCCAATATTCCATTTCCATTGCCACCAGAACAATCACCAACACTGACTCATTCTGCAATTGCCTCATCTGTAGCTGCTCTGTATAGTATTTGTCTGCAGCAACAGCAGCACATCATCACCAGTTTTGGACGCATACACTCTGAACCCATCTTCATTTCTAAAATCATCTCGAACCCATTAGATCATCCGCCAGTAACATCCTTTCTTGCTCAAGACCTCTGTAATCTCAGCTGCATCTTTACCAGCCTAAACATTCATCTATATCAAGCACTTCAGTCTCAGACCACCATTGCAATCTCATACAGCTGCTCATTACTTTGTACCACCACTTGCAGTTAACACAACCATCTTCTCATGGCAGTGACCACCAATCTACAACCTTAACTCTGATTCAAGTACAAGAGCCATTTCCACCTAATTCATCCACCAAAACCCATCTTTGCCATTCATTCCCTTCCTCCTCCATTGCAGCGCCAACTCCTCCATATTACAGCTGCAGTCCCATGGAAACATTCTTGTACAATCTTAGTAACACCAACCATTGTTGTAGCTTCCATCTGCATCTTTTGCACAGAGGCTCAAGCCAATACCCATCTCTGCTGGCTTATAACACCTTCTCAGCATCACTGACTCCTCTTCTGCAAGCCAACAACAACTCCCATTAACGGCAACACGGTGTACTCCATCTTGAGATAAAATCATGTCAGATAATCTCTTCATTGACTATCAGCATCAGTACCCTTCTAGTTCACCACCATCTTGTCCACCACTGCCAACAACCAACTACCACGATTTATTGTTGCAACACAACATCCACCACTATGTTGCCATCAACAACATCATACAAACGTAAATCTGATTCCATTCTTCTCAAGTTAAGCCACCAGAACCATCTATCACCTCGTTCTGCTACCAATTACCAATTGAAACTAAATCCATCTTGTAATTTCCTTCTTAATTTCAATTTCACCTCAATTCCCATCTCAACAGAACACCAACGCAGATTTAACTCAAAACCCACTCTTCCATATCCCTTAAAATCTCGGAATACTCATTAGTTGTTCCTCTCTGCAATACCCAGTATCACCACCTAGAACAATGGCAGAAACCCATGTTGATCACCATCTTCTTTACAACATCATATCTCCTGCAATTTCTGCTTCAAACCCTTCTCGATTTGATCTCTCCATAAATTTTTTCATGTTTCTCAATAGCAGCAGAGATGAAATTGGGGATGAATAGTGTGAAAGAAAGTCTCTCGAGTTGTTTTAGGGTAATAACAATGGGACGGCTATCAACACCCATGGGTGTTTTTAGCCATTCTTCTTAAACTCCAACTGGTTGTACCTTATCCTCATAAGAGATCCCGATATCATTCGCCCATGAATAACCTTTTTGCCATTCCTGTTCCAAATGGACGTTGTCTCTTCTTTTGCTCATAATGACTCAATTTCACCTAATAAGCTCGAAAGCAAATATAAGATACATAATTTACAAGAAAAGTAGCAAAGAAAACATAAATACTAGATATAAAATTAGGTGCTTTAGACACCTATCAAATTCCCTCACACTTAGACTTTGCTAGTCCTCGAGCAAATCAAACAAAAAAAAATATAAAACATACATACAACTCCGTGTCGTCGAGGCTACGGTCACACTTAGCACGTATAACAAGACTTTAAACCCCTAGGTGTCCCTAGTGGACGAGTTATAGTCTCGTGAGGGTTTATTAGAGATATACCCTCAAAACCTATTTCCCAACTTACTAGTTCTCCGAAATGATAGCATCCAACGCGCTAAGAAGACATAAAGATTCTGCACACTAGTAATAAGAAGTTAGACACATAAATGAACACAATCTCATCCTTAAAAGTTGAGAGAGAAATAACCATCCTTTATCGAAAGAAATTCGGGTTCGGAGTGATCAAAAGTCTCGACTCTGCCTCACAAGAAAGGGTTTTATGAAGTTGCTCTCAATAATAAATAGATTTTTATCGGTCACACATGTGTCCAGGTAGGAATGAAGAGAGAATACTGCGACACGTTGAATGGTAGGAAGGAAAAAACCCTCCGAATTGTTTTGAAAACCCGCATCTTTTATAATTTTAAAAACCCATTTTTTTAACGATCTCTAAGAAAGGAAATCAACCATTTAAAGAAGGTGGGAATATGCTTACTTACCTCATTATCCGTTCGACGTGCAGTTAGCACCACTCTCACAACATCCATAGAAACGTCTTTGGTCTTCAATCCTTGTCTTCATCTTCGGTCTTCAACTTGTGATGATAACTCTTGAACTTCGTAGAATATTGACAATGTGATTCTTTCCTCTAATTCCTTGTTGCTTGAAACTTCATTATGAATATTTCTTCTTCCATTGACATTATTGAATGAATACAAAACCAAAAACGAACTAAACAAACCAAATATATGCAATGAATATTTATTTTTTTATCAAACAAGAGAAAATAATACAAATACAAAATATGATAAAATAAAAAATGCAAGTACAAAGGCCATGGTGTAAGTACTTTACCGCTTGGTTCTTCACAACTTGTATGTCTCGATATCATAAACTCCTTGAACTCTCATCTTGATAATATTCGCTCTTGTACAATAGTCTTCAACTTGATAAAATTCTGGTCCTTGTCTTGTTGGTTTACTTGAATCTGAAACCTGCTCATTTCTGTACTGTTGCTTGTAAACCTTGAACGTCTTCAACTTCCCTTCGAATTTGTGATGCTCCTCTTGTTGATGATGATGGTGTTTCTATGGATCTGTTGGTGTAGAGAGAGATAAAGTGGATGGTGCTAACTGCGAACAAGATTACAAGTGGTATGTAAGTTAGCAATTCGATGTCACCATTCATGATTGATAAAATAGCATTCAAGAGATCAAAATAGTGCTTCTATTGGTGGTAGGTTGGGTAGCTCACCATTCTACCCGGAGCTTACGTACGGTGACACACACTCTAAAAGTACAAATTTAGACAGGTACAAAGAAGTGAAGGTCGGTGCCTCTCATGATGTAACATGGGTAGTATTCACTATAGGGGACCACTACTCTAATACTGAATTCAGTCTGCACCTCATTTGCCACTAGGATGGTTAAATCCAACTTTAACTCTCATACAAGTAAGAAACCCGATCACGTTCTCTGTCATCTCTAAGTTCAGTCACTCTTATGAGAATCTCGATGTAATCTTAGCGTCATGTATACTATGTGACTCTAAACTAAATACAAGTTGGAGTTTTTTATTCACTATTTACAAAAAAGTTGAAATTTTTACAATGAAAATGCTTAACCACTCCCCCACACTTAAACTTTACATTGTCCTCAATGTAAATTGAATCGTCCAAAGAAAGTCAAGGTGGGAAATTTATAATAATAATATGCGAAAAGAAAAAGTAAATACAAGACAAGAAAAATAAAAGATAAAGATAAGAGATACAAAACCTATGGGTTGCCTCCCATGTAGCGCTTGGTTTAAGGTCGTCAGCCCGACTTACAAGACGAATTCCCCATACACCAATAATCTGAAAAGTTGGGGATCCTTCCATGTAACCTGTTTTGCAAATAGTAACTTCACACAAATATTAGTACAATAAAGCAAAAGTGAAGCTATAGCCCAATAGAAGTTTCCCCCACACTTATTCTTGTCCACACTTGGAAGTGTATAAAGAACATAAAATTCAGGAACTACTATGAGTTCTTCTTTGCAAACTTGTATATTATGAGAATCAAATGTTTCTAATGGTGGATATCGAGAAATAAAGTCATTCAACAATATTCTCGAAGGACATACATTCAAACCAATAAGAGGTAAAGGAGAAGAATTAATAGGCAAAGACAAACCTTGCAACTCTTGTGTTATGGTATTCTCTTCATCCTTAGAAAATTCAAGTGTATTACTTACCTCTTGTATATCATGGTCCTCTATCAATCCTTGCAAGCATTCTTCATCCGTTCCTGCCTCAACTATAGTTTCGACATCAACATCTTCGCTACAATCCTTTGCAAGCTCAATTGGGTCTTCCACAATATTGGTCATATCGGTTTCATTCTCAACACACTCGTCATCATTAGGCTCAAACTCTTTTGCGGCTGCAAATTTCGCTATAAGGAACTTTTTTAGAAGACTCAAAAATGCATCATCCTCAAGCTCCACCCTTTGAATAGGCTCTTGATCATTATTAAGATCAATGCTTGAGTAATCTACACAAGTGTCAACATATTCCTCTTCTTCTTCATTTTGATCCCAAAAAGATTCCGTTATACATCTTTGGGAAATGTCACCATGAGTTGGTTCAAGCGATGTATCTTCATAATCATCATCACTTCCATAGTTAACATATATTGGTTCTCGCTGAATTTAGTGTTGTTAATCTCAATCTCATCCTTTTGAATAGGTGAATGATCATTATTAAGATCAAGAGTTGAGGTAGTTACACAATTATCAACGAAAGACCCCAAAGGTTGGCCCTTTTCAACATTATCATCAATCAAATATTCATCACAAACCATAGGCACATTAGAATAGTTATTGTTTTTAAAGCAAAGTTCTTACTCATACCTTTCTTCTTTGATTTGATCAATACCTCTTTGTAAGTTAGCAATACCTTCATGAAGTTCTTGGAGTTGCTCTTCTGTAGCCTCTTTATCTTTCTGGAACTCTTGTTGTACAAAGTTGGAAACTTTGTCTAGAAAGTCAGAGACTTTTTGTTCACGATCATAAGAATCCTCCCATTCTTGTGGTTGTTCACACACATACCCGCCATAAGGTTGTTTAGGAAAACCATAAGGATCCATGGAATATTGGTCATACCCAATGAATTGGTTTTGATTATACCCTTGGAATTGTTGGAAGTTGTCATGTTGTTGAGATTGTTGGAAACCGTATCCATTGTTCCAATATGCTCCATCCATGAGAAATAAGTACATGAAACACGATTCTCAAAACAAGGTTAAAAACCAGAAAATAAAACAAAACTAAAAAAAAAGAAAATAAGAAACCAAAAACAAGTGACAACCGGTGCCTCCCCGGTAGCGGCGCCAAAATTTGACCGCTGTCGTAGGCGTCAAAAATAATTACACTTTCTTACTACTCAAAATATATAATATAGCAAGGGCAAGAAATGATCGTTCCCACAGAGAGGACTAGGTTGTCAATATGTTTTGGTATTGTAGGATCAGAATCTCGCAACAATAATTTCTCAGCCAAATTATCAATGGTACAACACAATAGCGTCGCAGAACAATTTCAGGAAGAATATAACAAACGACGTCAGCTAGGATCATGAGAAAGATGTGATCGTCCTGCGAAAATTAGAGAGCTTGCGAAATTAACATTTGTAAGGTTGCGAGAATGTCGCAAGACATATCCGAAAATAAAGGATAGATTAGCTGTCATCCACTATGTATTTCCCTATAAATAGTCATTCAAGTTGTAAAGATGAGAGAGAGATCTTTTTTAGTAAGAAACAAGTAAATAGGAGAGAAATAGTTTAGAGCAGAGATCATTCTTTAGTTCTTTATCTTTTCTTGTAAGAACATCCGAAGATTACTCAATAAAATTAAGAATATAAACCTAAAATGAGTTGATTAATGATGAAATCATATGAAGAGTGTAGTGTAGGATTTCCTGCAACTACATAATGGCGCTAGAAATAGGGAATTGAAGATCGAAAGTTGAAGATTGTTGAGTGAGAATATTCAAGTTAAGAAAGTGATTAAATAAATTAGTGAATCAGTTAGAAGAAAGATGAATAGAATTAATGAAAATGGCAAAAGATTGGAGTGTAATATGATAACAAAAACGATGATGAATGAATTCCATGAAAACATCAAAGGAAGAATACGTAAACGAAATTTTGTAGGAAGGAAAGTTATGGCGGTAGAAAAAACATCGTCCTTGAAAGATTGGGAAAAGCAAAAAATTGCATTCATGGCGGAAGAAATACAAAAAGAAAATTTGAACCACACATCTCCGTTGGTCATCACAATGCCTATTACACGGAAAGAGAAGGAGACAACAATAAAATACACAAGAGAATGGATGTTGAATAGAACTTTAATTGATACAGGAAGTTCAGTTGATATAATATTTTATCACGCATTCCGGGGAATGGGATTTAAAGATGAAGAAATGTCCAGTTCAACATATTTTGTTCACGGCTTTGGAAAATTCACAACAAAACCTAAAGGAGAGATAGTGGTACGAATTCCACTTGGAGAAATCGAAACAAATGTAACATTGTGCGTGGTGGATATGGAATCGCCATATAATATGTTATTAGGAAGATCATGGATACATGCGATAAAAGCTGTGGTATCAACGTTGCATCAATGTATTAAATTCCCCACTCCAAATGGAATAGGTGAAATCAGAGGAGATGTTGACAAGGCGAAATTATGTCATCAAATTGAAGTAAAACGTTATGAAGGACAAGAAAAAAAGAAACAATTTCGTAGAAGATTGGCAAAGGAAGCAAAGAAGGAAGAAGAATTTATAGTATATATGATAAGGACAAAAGAAGGCAAGGGAATACCCAGCGAAATTTCGGAAGAAGGAGAAGGACCCATAAAAGCAATAAAAGAACCAACACCAATGGGAGAACCTAAACCCAGTTACATTGCCGCAGAACCAACAAAAGAAATAAACATTGGGACTATAGAGGAGCCTCTAATGTTGAGAATTGGAACCAAAATGGATATAGAAGAAGAAAGAACTGTTAACTTCTTGCGAGAATATAAAGATATTTTCGCAGGAAGCATGGATGAGATACCAGGAATAGATCCATCAATTGCATGCCACAAATTGGAGATTAACAAAAATGTGAGACCATTTAAACAGAGAATAAGAAAAATTGCAACAACTTACCATTCCCAAATAGAAGAAGAACTACAGAAAATGCTTGAGGAAGGAATTATAAGAGAAGCTAAATACCCAGAATGGATAGCGAATATGGTCATTGTCCCAAAGAAAAATAAAGGAATCAGGATTTGCATAGATTTCACTGATTTAAACAAAGCTTGCCCCAAAGACAGTTTTCCGTTACCAGATATTCCTCAAATGGTAGAATCCGCAGCGGGAAACGATAGGGTATCATCTTTAGATGGATACAAAGGGTATAACCAAATCCCTCTCGCTGAATAAGATCAAGAACATACTGCTTTCTTTGCCCCTAGAGGTTTATGTTATTACACGAAAATGCCATTTGGTTTGCGAAATGCGGGAGCGACATACCAAAGAATGGTAGAGAAGGTGTTCGCAAAATGGATACACAAGACGTTAGAAGTATACGTGGATGACATGTTAGTAAAGAGTAAAGAAGCTAAAGACCATGTACAAGATTTGAGGGAGATTTTTGAACAAATGCGGCAGTATAACATTAAATTGAATCCTGAGAAGTGTACTATTGGAGTTGCATCGGGAAAATTTTTAGGCTACATTGTATCAAAGGAAGGAATACAGGTTGATCCAGAAAAAGTGCAAGCAGTTCGTGACATGCCAACACCAGCAACAATAAAAGATGTACAGAAGTGGAATGGGCTTCTAGCTTCGCTGGGGAGATTCATTTCGCGATCATCAGACAAATGCAAATATTTTTTCGATATACTCAAGAATGGTGCAAAATTTAAATGGAGTGATGAATGTGAAAAGGCTTTTCAAGGAATCAAAGAACATCTTATGAATACAACTATTTTACAAAAAGCAGAACCAGGAGAAGAATTATTGATCTACCTTGCGACAACATCGCATGCATTAAGTGTTGTGTTATTGCGAGTAGACGCAGGAGTGGAGAAACCCATTTATTACATTAGAAAAACTTTTAATACTGCCGAGAAGAATTACTCAAAGATTGAAAAGTTAATCTTAGCATTAGTTTATGCATCATTTAAGCTCCGCATATACTTTCAAGCATACAAGATAAAGGTATTAACAAAAGTACCAATTGAATTAGTGATGAAGAATTCTAAAAGATCAGGAAGGGTGGAGAGATGGAATGCACAAGTAGGCCACTTTGATATTAAATATGAAATTTTGTCTTCACCAAAATCACAAGTTGTTGCGGATTTCTTGGCAGAATTTCCTTTAGAAGAAGATGAAGCAGTAGAAGAAATGATGGATGTAGAAGAAGAGCATGGAGATCCAAAAGATTTATTAACAGAACCAAATAGATGGGAAATATTGGTAGATGGATCATCAAATGGAGAAGGAAATGGAGTTGGAATTGTTTTAATTTCGCCAGAAGGAATAAAGATGGTTTTTTCATTCAGATTGGAATTTGCATCCACTAATAATGAAACAGAATATGAAGATGTGATACATGCCTTAAAATTCGCAATAGAAATGAAACTAGAAAATGCCAGGATCACTAGTGATTCGCAGCTAGTTATTCGCCAAATAAAAGGAGAGTATACTACAAATGAACCATCCTTGACGAAATACAAGAAGCTGGTTGAAGAATTGTCAGCGAAAATCCCAAAAATAAAATGGAGACACATTTCAAGAAAAGATAATAGACTCGCAGACGCTTTTGCTTTCATCTCAAGCATGATGACAGATCCAACTGCGAGATGCATAAAAATACAAACACTTCTGTCACCATCAATCAATAAAGAATAGGAAGATGTGGATGTGATGATAATAGATAATGAAAAAGAAGAACAAATAAACAATGTCGCAAACTGGAGAATGGAACTTCATGCATATTTGGCGAAAGGAGAAACACCAAGAAATAGATTGGAAACACACAAGTTAAAAAGCCGAGCAACGAATTATGAATTAAGAGATGGGTTGCTAAAATGAGTTGATTAATGATGAAATCATATGAAGAGTGTAGTGTAAGACTTCCTGCAACTACAGGTATCTTAAGCAAAAAAAAGGGGGGATATTATGAATTTGATATACTAAAATAAAATAAAAGCAAAACAAAGAAATAAAGCACACAATTCAAATATGTGAAAGTATTGGTCAAGGATATCGTTTTCATCCACAAACATGCTTTTCAACAATAACTAGAATTGATATTTAATCTCAACTTTATTAAAAGCCCTAAGATATCTTGATCGCAAGTATATCTCGCTAATTCCCTGATTTCATCACAACCACATTAAAAGATGCATATGTGAATTCTTCCTAGAAAGCAACCTAAAGTGTAAAAGCACAATTAAGTTTAACTCCCTAAAAGCATTGAGTTCTATGGAATAATACTAATCAAAGCAATCGAACGTGTAAAAGCACTAATCCGATTTAACCAAGGTTATGATCCACTTGTGACTACTAGGATGCATCACTACAAGCAATACCCACAATTATGCTACTTGCAATCAAGAACTATCACTTTTACGTATAATAACCCTACTCTAGCAATAGAGATGAAAACTAATTCAACCGATTCGCGACTCGACTAAACATGTATTCAAATCATATAACAATATTAATAGTGAATCATAAGCAACAAAGTATGGAGAAAAAACTAATTCATTGCATAAAAATCATGTTTGGAATTCAAACTTATTCCTTAACCAAAAGAAAACTAGCTCATGTTCATGGAGTTCATCCAAAGAAGAAATAAATTTATCATGTTGTAAACCCTAGAAATGAAAGTAGAAGAAAAGATCCCATTTTTTTTGCAGATGTGTGTGAATAAGCTTTTTATATCCTGACTTCTCAATCTCGACCAACTCCCAAGAGTTCCATATCAATGCCAAGCCCATGAGTGAAGCCCAGCCTGAATAGGTCCAAATCCATCTGATTCACATACCTGGACCGGTGAGTCAACTCTCCATACACCGATTCCGACCGAGTTTCCTCTATTTCTGAAGGATTCAGGCCAATTTCAGGCCTTTTATTTCAGCTCCTTCTGTGTAAAATTCATTCACCATTTAGTCATTCATTTACACTTCCAAGCACTCATTTATCCACAGTAACAGCTTCTCAAATGCAGCAACACAAACTCAACAACAAACTCATGCCTGCAACTTCTCATACTCAGCATCAGACTCCTATGCCTAGCCATCTGAAACAAGCTCCCATCACTGCACCTGCATCAGTTCCCTGTATCTCATAGTTATCCAATTCTCCTCCCCTGTAACATATGTCCTAACATACATCTATATTCTGCTCAATTCCACTGTTCCATTCTCATATGTGTACCAACAACTTCTTCACTGAATTGCACCTGCAGTTTGTACCACTTCATTCACCTCCATTTCAGTCAACAACCTTTTCCATTACTGCAATGCCTCCTGCAATACCTGTAATTAAAGCTCATACACACTGCATTCGTTCACTGCACAACCATCTGTAGCTGCAATCAAAACCTCTCTGAGCCTGCAAGTTCAGTTCACAACATGCCTTTACACACCACTTCTTCCACTTGCTACCGACCCAAGTATACCACCACTTTGGCTTCATTGTCTCAGTTAACACCCAATCCCTTTGCTGAATTACAACCACAATTATTTCCTGCAGTTCAATTCTTCATATCACTTTGCTGCCAAACTGCACTATATTCATATTCAACACCACCATTGCTTCTCATCAGTACTACCAGAACCCATGGTAAACACCCATGTAGTTCTTCAGCCATAACCCACATCATCTGCTGCATCACAGCCAACTGCAACTCTCTCAGCTGCACCAAACTATCTCTGCAATTGCTTCAACTTCAGCTCAGGTTCAACTATTCACTGCCTTCAGTCACCAAGACCAATTGCCATCAACTAACCACCCGCTTCATCTCCAATTCCTTCTTTCCTACAACCAGTTGAATCCAACATTCCATTTCCATTGCCACCAGAACAATCACCAACACTGACTCATTCTGTAATTGCCTCATTTGTAGTTGCTCTGTATAGTATTTGTCTGCAGCAACAGCAGCACAGCATCACCAGTTTTGGCCGCATCCACTCTGAACCCATCTTCATTTCTAAAATCATCTCGAACCCATTAGATCATCCACCAGTAACATCCTTTCTTGCTCAAGACCTCTATAATCTTAGCTGCATCTTTACCAGCCTAAACATGCATATACTTCAAGCACTTCAGTCTCAGACGACCATTGCAATCTCATACAGCTGCTCATTATTTTGTACCACCACTTGCAGTTAACACAACCATCTTCTCATGGCAGTGACCACCAATCTACAACCTCAACTCCGATTCAAGTACAAGAGCCATTTCCACCTAATTCATCCACCAAAACCCATCTTTGCCATTCATTCCCTTCCTCCTCCATTGCAGCGCCAACTCCTCCATATTACAGCTGCAGTCCCATGGCAACATTCTTGTACAATCTTAGTACCACCAACCATTGTTGTAGCTTCAATCTGCATCATTTGCACAGAGGCTGAAGCCAATACCCATCTCTGCTGGCTTATAACACCTTCTCAGCATCACTGACTCCTCTTCTGCAAGCCAACAACAACTCCCATTAACGGCAACACGGTGTACTCCATCTTGAGATAAACCCATGTCAGATAATCTCTTCATTGACCATCAGCATCAGTACCCTTCTAGTTCACCACCATCTTGTCCACCACTGCCAACAACCAACTACCACGATTTATTGTTGCAGCACAACATCCACCAATGTGTTTCCATCAACAACATCATACAAACGTAAATATGATTCCATTCTTCTCAAGTTAAGCCACCAGAACCATCTATCACCTTGTTCTGCTACCAATTACCAATTGAAAATAAACCCATCTTGTAATTTCTTTCTTAATTTCAATTTCACCTCAATTCCCATCTCAACAGAACACCAACGCAGATTTAACTCAAAACCCACTCTTCCATATCCCTTAAAATCTCGGAATACTCATTAGTTGTTCCTCTCTGCAATACCCAGCATCACTACCTAGAACAATGGCAGAAACCCATGTTAATCACCATCTTATTTACAACATCAGATCTCCTGCAATTTCTGCTTCAAACCCTTCTCGATCTGATCTCTTCATAAATTTCTACATGTTTCTTAATAGTAGCAGAGATGAAATTGGGGATGAATAGTGTGAAAGAAAGTCTCTCGGGTTGTTTTAGGGTAATAACAATGGGACGGCTATCAACACCCATGGGTGTTTTTAGCAATTCTTCTTAAACTCCAACTGGTTATCCCTTATCCTCATAAGAGCTCCCGATATCATTCGCCCATGAATAACCTTTTTTCCATTCGTGTTCCAAATGGACGTTGTCTCTTCTTTTGCTCATAATGACTCCATTTCACCTAATAATCTCAAAAGCAAACATAAGATACATAATTTACAAGAAAAATAGCAAAGAAAGGATAAATACTAGATATAAAATTAGGTGTTTTAGACACCTATCATCCAGCAATAGCCCCACCCACATGAGAAGAGCAAGATTTCTTCCAAGTTTGCATATGCATACATGGCACACACAACCACATCTGCAACTGATTTAGTGTTCGTTCCCAAGCTTCATAAACTATTCTGCTAGAACTGATTCTCTCCCTACAAGCATTTTTACACTCTGAATTTGGTAAATGTTTGTCATGTAAATGCCTGTAAAAACCCGATTTGCTGTATCCATTACCACCAGTTCCATTAGAACAACCATCAATTTTTTTGAAAGGACAATGAATACGTCCTTTGTCGGACGAGGTTGGTTTGTTGGTACCCAGATTAAAGAAGCTAGGAACCTTACCATTATGAGATGATGATGTGGATGTAATCTGAGACAACGGCAAAGCACAAGATGTAGAGTCCGTGTCTTCATCTTCATCTATGCGTTGAATTCTCGGTGTGTATGAGGTTGAAGATCTAGTTGCAGGCATTACACTTCAAAAACAAGAAACCCTGATTTTCACTGAAAACACCTCCTTCAAGCAAAACAAACCCTGACCAATTCAACACTATAACCTTCACAATCTTCACAACTAGAATTCAAGGAAATAGGACCAATTAGTAGTCAAGGAATGAGAGAATAAGAGTTCAAATTAGGCAATCCCTAATCGAAAACTTAAAATACCATTCATTAAACCACTAATTAAGACAACAACAAAAAAAAACCTCCACGACAAAATCTCCAAAGCTTCTCAAAGAATAACTTTCCTTGCACCACTGAAGAAACCCTCCTACTGCTACAACAAATCCTTCCAAAATCAACAGGAAACCCCAAACACTAAATGCTCAAAGAAACTGCTTGAAACTAAAACTTACTCAGGGCACAGAAGTGAGCAATTGGATTTTCTACCCCACTAATTATGTTGAACCAGTCACAAAGCACACAAAACCAAAACACTTACAAATATTTGGTAACCCTGAATTTTGAATGCAAACACCCCTAATTCTGACCCATCAACCACTCACACAAGAAACCAAAGCTCAAAATTAAGCTCCCAAATCGAAATTCCAACACCTTTACAAAAATCTGTGACAATAAACACTTACACAGAGTAAAGAAACCACTTACAGAAGACCAGGTGGTGATTAGACTCCTCAAAGAACCGGAACAACACCCAAAAACAAAGAGTAACAAACCTCTACACCCCTGAAGCTCTTGCTTCAATCAATGAAGAACCCTTCTTCAAACTGAGAAACTCACGTCTTCAAAGCCTGAGAAATTCACGTCTTCAATTTCCCTGGCTGCTAACAACGAAATACCCCTCTTTATCCAGAGAGAAACAAGACTTTGAAAACCCCTAATTGAATATCAAAGACAAACTTGGAAACGTCTCAAAGGTTCAAATTATCCACCACAAAAGAATTACAACAACGCCTCCTAAAACAATTGTACCTTCTACTACCCAGAGATGGAGAAAACCAGAACAATCTACGAGAATAAGAACCCTAAATCCGATCGAAAATATCCCAAACCCCAAATTGTTCCTTCAATTATTTTATTTTTATTTTTATTATTATTTTATTTTATTTTAGTTTTTAAAGAAAGGTAAATATTTACACAGAGATGACAGGGAGTCGCGCAACAATCTGCGCCCCAACCCATTTTTGAATAATAATACTTAACCTATGAAAAAGAGAAACTCATGTTTTGCTGTTAACATCACGACTGTCCATACAATTCTTCAATCTTTTCAACAAGACAACAAAATCACCACCTAATTCACCCAAGGTTGTGAAAGCTAAAACACCAAAGCCGTATCCATGAGACGAGCATTTGTCCGCATATTTGTTCCTCTTACGAGTAATAGTAGCCGAAATAGCATGACCAGGTGTGTAACTACGATTTCCACCTTTAGAGAACGGCGAAACACCGGTAACATCAAAGCATACATTCTGGCCATTCTCCCAATTATAAATCAGAATATCAGCTGGTCTAAGAGGAGTGTTCGTATCAGATAAAAAACCCAATGGGGCTTCTTTTCTGGCAGTAATACCATATTTGTAACATATGTCAGCAAGGAAGTCTCTTACCATATCATGTCGGAATTTCTGACCAACCTCGCTGGCGCAGTGGATAGCATGGTCACCAAACTGATCCGTAGCTCTTTTACAACAGGGTCATGTACTGTCTTCAACAAAAAGAGGAATTCTCAACCTGTATTGTAGCACAAACCTGAAATGACGCGGCCCAACGACTTGGTTAAGTCCAGAAATGGGAATGGCGTTAAGATAATCTTGCGCATGAGGTAGTTTGTTGCTTTGCCATAGAATGGAGTCACATTCTGACAAGGTGGAGGTGTTGTTGATATTCTTCTTGAAAAAATGAGGGTACAACAACCACACCCAATATTTCGCTTAGCAATATGTATGGACAAACTCCAATATACTTTCTAGAGAATCAACTAGACAGTCAGACTCAATCTAGATAAAAAGTATATCAAAGAGTTTATATCTCAATCTCTCGATTTGATATATACTCAAACAAATAGAAATCTGCGAGTCTTTATCAAATACTAGAGAGATAACTTGGATGGTACCAAAGACCAATATCCAAGTGTCAATCAATTTAAATCAACAACCAAAAGGTCGGTGTAGGATCCGAATATCGCACAAGAGTAAGAATTTGTGAAATTATAGATAGAGCCTGCGAAATTATAGAGAGAGTTTACGAGAAGGTAGCGAAGCTTGCGAGAATATAGTTTGGGCGCGAGATAATATGAGTTGTACTCCACTATATGTGAGCTGTCATCCACTAGGTAGCATCCTATATAAAAAGAAAGGTAGGAGAGAGAAAAGTAACTTGTATTATTATTATCTTCTTATTCTTCCCCAAAAACCAGAGAGAGAGAGCTCCAAATACTCATCAATGGAGTCTCAATGTAATTCATATGTAATTCAATGATCATAGTGAAACCTAACCCCGTAGATGTAGATCAAAATGATCGAACCACGTAAATCTTGTGTCTTATTTTCTATTTTCATTATCTTTATCTTTATTTTCATATAAAATAAATTTAGATCTAGAAATCATAGTCATGATAATACAAGGGGTGTGTTATAGGATTTCCTGCAACTACATAATGGCGCGAGAAACAGGGAAAATAAGTAAAGGATTTATCCTTCCTGTAACTTGTTGATTCAAGAAATTTTCATGAAGATTAGCTACTGTTCATATTTTTCTAGATCTACAAAATTTAGATTCAAAAATGGAAATTTTATGGAAGAAATCACACTTTCAGGAAGTAAACATCATCAACAATTCAAAGACATGAAAAAAGTGAGAGAAAAAAAATTAGTTGTTATGGTGAAATTTAAGGAGAAAATGGAAGTTTCAGTGGAAGATTTTCATGTTCAAGAGAAGAAGGAAAATGTGAAAGAAGTTAAGGAAGGATGAAGAAAAGATAAGAGGCAGATGGTGGAATTTCTATCACAAACAGAAATTCGCACAGATGGTTTGAGCTGGAGCGAGTAAGCGACAAGTCACGAGTTCGAATTTCGCAGAGACACATATTTTTCATTTTCTTCTGATTTGCATGGGAGAATAAAAGAATAAGAGAAAAACATTGTGTGTTTATTTCGCAAAGAGATTCTTGAACAGTTGGTCAAGCTTCGCTAGAGTGAGTTTTAAGACTCGAGTTCGAATCCCTCATCAAGCTTAATTTTTCGCTCATTTTTGAAATCCTAAAGGTGAAGAAATGGAATAAAGTACAGCGTTGTGCGTTTCTTTCGCAAGCAACAAGTAGCGCAGATGGTCAGAGAAGGAGTATGCAAACTAAAGGACATGGGTTCGATTCTCCCTGCGACCAAATAATTTTTGCTTCGCAAATATTCATTTCGTAGAGTTGATATTTGATTATTTCGCACAGTCTTTGATTATTTCGCAAGAGAGGGTTAGCACAGTTGGTCAGGAGGCATGAATGCAAGTAGCAGGTCGCAGGATCAATTCTTGCTTCTCGCATGCTTATTTTTACTATGCGAAATTTATACAGAATTGCCTCTTACACAGTTGGAATTCGATTACTTTGCAAGAACTTTGATTATTTCCCAAAAGAGGCTTAGCACAGTTGGTATGGTGCGAGAAAATCCAAGAAGCAGATCAAGGGTTCAAGTCTCACTTCTCACACTTCTTTTTGTTGCGCGAAATTCATACATTTCAAGGCATTTATTCACTTCATTGACAACAACAGCGACTTACATGAAAGATAAGTACCACCTCCTTAAACATTTTACTTTATACTAGGAACGAATAAAAATATTTTTGATTTGATTTACAAAAAGCGATTCAATCGCACGATTACAAAGATTTCAAGATTTCAAAGATTATAAAGATTACTAAGATTTCAAGATTACAAAGACTTCAAAATTACAAAGATTGCGAGATTTCAAAATTACAGAAAACTGAAAAAATTCAATTTATATATTTCTCTAGAATATTTCTTTAGCAAAGAATAAAAAGATTTTTGATTTGATTTACAAAAAAACGCGATAGAATTGCAGAATTACAAAGATTTCACAACTACAAAGATTTCAGAGTTACCATGTATTAGAATTTCTCTTGAGTATTTATTTTGATTCAAATGATATGATATTATGAGAGTGAAAGAATGAATGAAAGAGATGACAGAAATGAAAGAATGAATGAAAGAGATGACAGAAATGAAAAGATGAATGAGAGAATAAAGAAGCGCGAACATTTTGCATTAACAAAGAGACGCGAAAATTTTGCAGATAGGGGCGAACCTTTATGGCGTACACCCTAGTTCGCGAATAAAATTTCGCAAGAGGCAAATGTAAGACCTAAAGTGCGTCATATAAGGGGGTACCTGTTGCATGGCTCATGGAAAGGTTACACCGCCCCCGGAACCTGAGTCATGGAGATTTGGGGTCAATAAAGCCCATCCAGGAGAGGCACCTTGGATTCTCAGCTTAAGCATATGACTTAGGTTGGGCGACTAAGGTATTAAGGACTCTCCCAAGGAGTGTAGAATCTGATCAAGGAGCCGAGGTACACGGTTGAGTCAAGAGTGTCAGGGGCGTTTGAAGCGTTCTTGCCATTTTTGATAAGTCTTGGCTTATACTGCACTTGGCCCGAAGAAAACCCCACTTAGGGTGCAGTCTCGTAACCATAAGCCCTATAGGTAAAAGGGATAAGAGACTGCAAAAACAACTGGTTGTTGTTAAGACCGGATGGGAGGAGCTAACCTTGTATGGTAGAAGTACGCCTCCTTGAAGGGGCAACCAGGGGGGAGATAAGGGCGGCACCCTCCATTAGGGAGATGATAAGTGTCTTAAGACGCAAATGTCATGAGGCTTTTTACTCGCAAGGGTATTAAGGCTTGTCAAATTTGTGCGACAATCCTGAAGAGGCGAAAATACTAAAGAGAAAGATAAGACGAGATCAATGGGTCATTACATGAAAGTGTGAAGACGTCCTGCGATTTCGTCGCAAGACGGCAATGTCATGGGGCTTTATTTTCGTAAGAATATTTAGGCCTGTCATATTGTCGCAACATTCCTGAAGAGGCAATAATACAAAAGAAAAAGTTAAGGCAAGATCAATGGGTTTTTTCATGAAAGTGCAAAAACGTCCTGCGATTTTGTCGCAATGACAAGAGGTGGCAAAATAAGACCTTTAACTAGGAAGGCAAAATAAGACCACATAAGAAGATGAGTAAGCAAATAAGCTTGCGAAAATGATTATATGTAAGCAAATAAGCTTGCGAATATGTATATGGAAATGAAACTGAGGCAGTGAAAATGCCGCAGACTTGATATTATGATCATACTGTTATGAGATACTAATAGTGCAGGAAAAAGGAAAGATGAAACACAAGTAAGAACTTGTGAGGAACAATAACTACACGAAGAGGAATGCATACACTAAAGAAAAAGCCATAGAAATGGAGAATGGAGGCAATTTAAAGCTACATCAATTTTAGCGTGCAAAATGAGCCAAGTAGCGCAAACATTAGCTATACATTGCAATAGATAAGCATTCTCATCATACAAACATCATACTGGCATCATAAAATCATTGCATTAGCATTTCATAGCATAAACATCGCATACACATTTCATAACATAATCATCACATAAGCATTATCTTCTCACAAGTACTTTACAAAACTGTACGGAATAATATTGCAGAACTTCGCAATAATATCGCAGAATTTCGCAGAATTTTTCAGAATTTCGCAGAATTATTCAGAATTTCGCAGAATTATTCAGAATTTCGCAGGATTTTTCAGAATTTCGCAGGATTATTCAGAATTTCGCAGAATGTGTCAGAATTTCGTAGGATTATTCAGAATTTCGCAGAATGTGTCAGAATTTCGCAGGATTATTCAGAATTTCGCAGAATGTGTCAGAATTTCGTAGGATTATTCAGAGTTTCGTAGGAATATTCAGAATGTGTCAGAATTTTGCAGAATGTGATTATTTCGCAGAATGTGATTATTCCGAACGATATGATCATTTCGCTCAATTATTTCGCACAATTATAAGCAACTTGAAGAGATTATAATATCGCATGAGCACAAAACATGAGATAGAGGAAAGATGAGAATGAAGAAACAATTCGCACATTCAACATTTTCTCAAAGATTCTACCCTCATAGATAAAGAACAGAGGCAACTATGGATTACCAAGAAAACATTTTTTGTTCTTTATCTTCTCGGCAAGAATCACCAAAAATGGAGTAATAATTTCGCATGAATAGAGGCAATACTTATTATTCTCATTCAAGGACGGATACTTCTTACATTTCGAGAATTGAATATTTCTTATACTTCATCAAGGATACTTCATGCTTCTTATACTTCTTCAAGGATACTTCATACTTCGCATACTTCAAAAGATGATACTTTTTATTTACTTTGCAACATTCCGGAACTTCACAAAAGAATA
Source organism: Papaver somniferum (assembly GCF_003573695.1). NCBI lineage: Eukaryota > Viridiplantae > Streptophyta > Magnoliopsida > Ranunculales > Papaveraceae > Papaver > Papaver somniferum. The sequence continues at coordinate 46,788,377 of NC_039366.1, forward strand.
GAGGCAAGTACGTACTTTTCAAGTCCAATATTCTTTCGCTCGTTCCTCCAACGACTACAACAAGGTGGATTTTTCTGTAAAGATCGCTCTTCAAGCAATATTCAAGGAAAAAGAGGCAAGATGTAGGATCCGAATATCGCACAACAGTAAGAATTTGCGAAATTATAGATAGAGCCTGCGAAATTATAGGGAGAGTTTGCGAGAAGGTAGCGAAGCTTGCGAGAATGTAGTTTGGGCGCGAGATAATATGAGCTGTACTCCACTATATGTGAGCTGTCATCCACTAGGTAGCATCCTATATAAAGAGAAAGGTAGGAGAGAGAAAAGTAACTTGTTATTATTATCTTCTTATTCTTCCCCAAAAACCAGAGAAAGAGAGAGAGCTCCAAATACTCATTAATGGAGTCTCAATGTAATTCATATGTAATTCAATGATCATAGTGAAACCTAACCCCGCGGATGTAGATCAAAATGATCGAACCAAGTAAATCTTGTGTCTTATTTTCTATTTTCATTATCTTTATCTTTATTTTCATATCAAATAAGTTTATATCTAGAAATCCTAGTCATGATAATACAAGGGTTGTGTTGTAGGATTTCCTGCAACTACAGTCGGATATTCTAATTGATTGAACAACAAATAACCTGTGATATTTCAATTATATAACAAAATATAATGCGGAAAAGAAATAACACAGACACCAGAATTTTGTTAACGAGGAAACCGCAAATGCACAAAAACCCCGGGTTCTAGTCCAGATTGAACATACATTGTATTAAGCTGCTACAGACACTAGCCTACTCCAAATTAACTTCAGTCTGGACTGTAGTTGAACCCAAATCAATCTCACACTGATCCAAGGTACAATTATGCTCCTACGTCTCTGATCCCAACAGGATGCTACGTACTTGATTCCCTTAGCTGATCTCACCCACAACTAAGAGTTTCTACGACCCAAAGTCGAAGACTTTAATAAACAAATTTGTATCACACAGAAAAGTCTACGGTAATAGATAAATCCGTCTCCCACGAATATACCTACGAGTTTTGTTCCGTCTTTTGATAAATCAAGGTGAACATGAACCAATTGATAAACCAGACTTATATTCCCGAAGAGTAGCCTAGTATTATCAATCACCTCACAATAGTCTTAATCGACGCAACGAAAAAAGATATTGCGGAATCACAAACGATGAGACGAAGTATTTGTGATTTCTTTTATATCTTGCCTATCGGAGATATCAATCTCAAGCCAATTATTACAATTGTACTCGTACGATAGAAACAACAAGATCAGATCACACAACTACAAGAAAGTAGTATCGGTCTGGCTTCACAATCCAAATGAAGTCTTTAAGTCGTTAACCTGGTTTAGAAGAAGAAACCAAAGGTTAAAGGAGAATCGACTCTATCTTAGCACAACTAGTATCACACAGAAGGTGTGGGGATTAGGTTTCCCAGTTGCTAGAGTTCTCCCTTATATAGTCTTTCAAATCAGGGTTTGCAATCAATGTTAGCTTGGTAACAAAGCATTCAATATTCACCGTTAGATGAAAACCTGCTTAGAATCAAGCTAATATCTTTCAACCGTTAGATCTAAAACTAGCTTGTTACACACAAATGAAATGCACGTTTCTAGGCTTGTGTAACCGTACCCAAACTTGTACATTTTTTGGTTCAACAATAGTCAACCAAATGGTTAGCCATATGATCACTTTCATATCAACCATATTTTTCTTCACCATAACTAGTTCAAGTGACTCAAATGAACTAGTTAGAGAGTTGTTCAATTGCAAGGAAATCTTATGTAACTACACAAGACACAATTGAAGCAAAAACGATTTGATTCACTCGAATCGGTTCATGAACTATATAGCCACAGTTTTCAATTTGCATTCCTTAGTTTATATAAGAATAAGTTCACAAACATCGTTTTTAGATATAACCTACTCAAGTTCGCGGACTTAAGTTCCCGGACGAAGTTCACAAACTCCAGCAGAATTTCTCGGGACGAGAACTTCCGCCAGTTCGCGGACTGAGTTCGCGGACTTGGCTCACGCCACCATTCCGGTTCTCTTGATCAACAAAGTTCGCAAACTTCGGTTCAAGGAATAAGGACTTATACATATATGTGTTTCCACAACAATGCTTATATCCTCCAATAGTTATATAATCTAAACTCTCATTTCAATCATTGAAACATTCTTAGAGGACGTTGATATTTTACAGTTGATATTCACAAACTATTTTTCGTCAATGTAAGAAATTTTCAAAGTGATTGAAACTTGTCATAACTTTCGTCACTGGGTAAAGATGAACTTGGCTAAAGCGAAAGCTTACCAACACATATTTCGAGAAATAGATAGACGAGATAAACTCGGCTCGAAATAACAAATGTGTATAATCTAAGTCTATATAGCAAAACGAGTTTTGTCTCAAGATAGGAGATAAATTGACTTTTGAGTGATAGATAAGTTCAAGTCTCCACATACCTTTTAGTCGATGAAGATCCACCGGTTCTTTGAGTAGTCCTTCGTCTTGTATGATGATTTCCATGGAGTTCTTGAGATCAACTACACTTTCTATCCTAGTCCGAGACCTTAGCTATAGTAGACTAGAAATCAAGACTTATAGGTTTGATCACTAACATTTACAAACATGCTTGAGATATCAACGCATGCGAGTTCGACCGAGCAATGCTCTAACAATCTCCCCCTTTGTCAATTTTAGTGACAAAACTATCAATACTATGGAATACAATAAATAAATAAATTAACTTTTGTAGCTCCTATTCCACATGCTTCAACATTACTTGAAATCTTCGTCACTTCCAAGTACTCCAATGATCCCAAAGGTTGTAAGTTCAACATCATGGTTGTTGAAAATCCATAGCTATAACAACGAGAAAACAAGAGTTCTCAATCATTGTTATACAGTGTCATAGTATCATTATACAACGTCAAATTTCAATTGTATCACAACTTCAACAACAATACTATGGTGATATGTATCACTCCCCCTTAGTCAATACTCCATCTCACATGGAAACCACTTCCCCTTACATAATGATTCGAAAACCATATGTATTTGAAGTGTGAACTACATATTAATTCTCCCGTTGTTGTCAATAAAATTGGCAAAGGTACAAGAACGGGATCCTTATGAAATTTCCGAAAGAGACATTTCATGACCAAAGGAAAGCAACACATATCATCTTATTTAGATGCGATCATAAAGCCGAAGCTAACTGCATTCATCAAGGAGTTTATAAAGATACAAGATAACCCCTATAATATTCCACAGCTGCACTCCCCACAAAGATTTAGCAATTAAGCACAAGTTCAATTAAGAACTCTCCCCCATAAAATGTCATTCCCAAAGGAACAACAAGAGCGACCTTAATTTTGAAAGAAAAGAAGGATTTCTTTGGACATAACAAATCACATACAAGTATGAATTTGAATCCAAAATACTCAATTAAATTAACCACAAGAGAACCCATGATTAACTCAATCGAAAATGCTCAACATAAGTGAACTTATGGAGACTAAAAAATATACAATTAGATTAATCACAAGAGAACCCATAGTTAATCTAATCGAAATACACAACCAAACTAATCACAAAAGTAATCAATTTAATTGGTCATGCTCATCATAAAAAAACTTACGGAGCAACAACTAAATAACCAAACAAGATGATTAATTTAGTTGAATATGCTCGACATAAAGTATCTCGTGGAACAACAACTAAGCTAATCATAAAAGTAATCAACTTGGTTGTTTAATTCTCAACATAAGACACTTAACAGAGCCTCGCAGTAATACAAAAAATATGGATCAGGGAAGATCAATACTGCGGAATACACAAGGATTCATTCTATTTTTCATCACTATTCGTATAACGACATTCAATAGACATAATCCTTCCAAACAAAAGATTTTAACTTATCTTCCATTAATAATTGACACAATAGGATTAACTTTTGTATTTGTCAAAAGTCTATTCATTTTTTTTTATCAATACATGCAGATCGACATATGAAAGACTTTACTTTTGACAAGGTATGGGACACTCATAGTTCACGGACGTAAACACACATATCCCATAACAATATTGAAATATATAAAACCATAAAGATTAATACTGCAAAAAATCATATTCCAAACAAATTTAGAATTTAAACCAATAAATCTAAAAAACATGAAGATGAAAACGTTGGACATAGCTATGTGTAATCACAATAATGGCTATTCCAAACTCTAGTTATTACTAGTCGTTGTAGATCTTTCTCAAAGCCTCTACAGAGAATTCCTTCTCATTATTGAAAAACCCATTGATTATGGGATCGTTCAATTCCTCCAAATCTTCAGAAATATCAGTCAACTCACTAAGTTCTCTCTCTAGCTCACACAAGGTGTTCTTTGAAAGAGACAACATTTGTTCATAGTGAGCTATCTCTTCTAAAGACGAAACAATTTGAGATTTTAAATTGTTTCTTCTGTTGATGAAGTCTTTCACCAAACCCCTAAAGTTATCATCAAGCTGATAAAAAGACAAGAGGTAGTTAGAGGAAGAACCTTCTCCATAATTTGTAGTCTTCACTTTCTTCACCCTTGAGGAAGAGATTCCCTTACAAAGATACACATTGATTTCTTCGACTGCATATCTACTTGTGATGCCTCTAGTTACAGGAGTCATGAAACTGTATCTTTTCAGGGAAGAATGAAAAAAAATCTACAAATGAGATAAATAGACTAGTGAGCGTCTAAACCCTATAAGTGCAAGTCTTCCGTAGTTTTATAGAATCAATATCTATATTGTTAGGAGAATATTTTCTTAACAACAAAAATACACTACTTGAGCCACAAAGACGCAGAACCCCATTTTCTCAAGTTAAAGATGAGGGTGTAAACGTCTCTAGCATTAGATAGAGACGTTGTGATCTAAACACTCTCCCTGTTTATCACATAGTGATTTACCAAGGTTTTTCCTGTAAACAGAATTCCTACCTCTTTTGATTCTGGAAACACCGGTTTTATGGGAGCCACGATGATTACCAGACTTATCTTTTGCATGTTCTTCTGCAGTTTAGAGAGATTCTTATTGCTCCTTCTGAATCTCCGTCACATACTTTGAACATGATTTGCGTGTCCACAAAACGAACAGATCAAGGCTCCTTTGTCTTGTTGAGGTGCCTTCTGTTTAACACAACAGTCAACCTTTATTTTTCCTGATCAATAGAAGCAACGGGGTTAACAATGTATGCACACTTGCTTTTAAATCCTAAACCATTAGTGTTTGCAAAGGACTTCTGACCAAATAACATTGTTGAGATTTTATCAGAGCTTACAGACAATCTTTGTATATCATATTTAAGAGTATTAATCTCTTTCTCCTTTAGAGCAATGGTTCTGGTGAGTTTATCATTGAGACAATCTATCTCAAGATTTTTCACCCGGATTAATGATTCTAGTTTCTTCAATAAAGCTTTTAATTGAAGATTTTCTTGAAGAACCTCTTTATTCAAGAATTCGAAAATCTATGTGTCAGACTCAAACTCTGAATCAGAACTTGAGTATGTGGATGTTTTTGCTGTAAGAGCTGAGGGTTCATCACATCCATCAATCGTATTCAAACTGTTGACACTAAGAGATCTTTCTTTCACGGAATCATTAACAGTGAAGGCTGAAAAAAGGTGTTTGTCACGTCTAATGCTTCTTTTTAAAAATTCTTTGATCTTTTCTGTTATCAATGGTTTTTTAAACCAGATACCATCTGAACAGCATTCATCAGCCCAAGACAAGGTAGAGGATTCACTTGTGACGGAAATAACATTGAATGAAACAGTTCGAACATAATTTTGATCGGGAATTCTTACCTTTCCAAAATAAATATTTTTGGAAAGAGTGTTGAGGTTATTTCCTCCATCGATGGTATGCTTCTTAGAAACATATCTGTTGACTTCAAAAGTAGTTTCTAAGATATTATAGGCATCTTTAGACTTAGTACAAGTAGACACATAGTGCTGAAGGTCTGGGGAAATGGCATGTCTGATAGCATTTAAGCCTTCAGAATTTTGCTTTACAGCAAGGATTTCTTCTGGACTATAACTACCAACATCCTTAGGTATAGATACATCGCCTTCTATATTAACCAGAGGATTATAGCTATTAATAGCATGTATCCACACTCGAAAGTCGTGAGCTTGAAGAAAAGCGCGCATAGAAACTTTCCACCATGGGTAGTTTAAACCATCGAAGACTGGTGGTGCGTTAATTGAGATAGCACCTCTGTCCATAGAGTTAGATCGCTACAAACACAGACTTGTAAGGTTTTAAACGTGTTTGCCTGCTCTGATACCAATTGAAAAAATGGGGGTACAACAACCACACCCAATATTTTGCTTAGCAATCTATATGGACAAACTCCAATATACTTTCTAGAGAATCAACTAGACAGTCAGACTCAATCTAGATAAAAAGTATATCAAAGAGTTTATATCTCAATCTCTCGATTTGATATATACTCAAACAAATAGAAATCTGTGAGTCGTTTTCAAATACTAGAGAGATAACTTGGATGGTACCAAAGACCAATATCCAAGTGTCAATCAATTTAAATCAACAACCAAAAGGTCGGATATTCTAATTGATTGAACAACGCACAACCTGTGATATTTCAATTATATAAAAAAATATAATGCGGAAAAGAAATAACACAGACACCGGAATTTTGTTAACGAGGAAACCGCGAATGCAGAAAAACCCCGGGACCTAGTCCAGATTGAACATACACTATATTAAGCCGATACAGACACTAGCCTACTCCAAATTAACTTCGGTCTGGACTATAGTTGAACCCCAATCAATCTCACACTGATCCAAGGTACAGTTATGCTCCTACGTCTCTGATCCCAGCAGGATGCTACGTACTTGATTCCCTTAGCTGATCTCACCCACAACTAAGAGTTGTTACGACCCAAAATTGAAGACTTTAATAAACAAATCTGTATCACCGAGAAAAATCTACGGTAATAGATAAATCCGTCTCCCACGAATATACCTACGAGTTTTGTTCCGTCTTTTGATAAATCAAGGTGAACAGGAACCAATTGATAAACCAGACTTATATTCCCGAAGAACAGCCTAGTATTATCAATCACCTCACCATAATCTTAATCGACGCAGCAAAAAAAGATATTGCGGAATCACAAACGATGAGACGAAGTGTTTATGATTTCTTTTATATCTTGCCTATCGGAGATATCAATCTCAAGCCAATTATTACAATTGTACTCGGACGATAGAAACAGCAAGATCAGATCACATAGCTACAAGAAAGTAGTATCGGTCTGGCTTCACAATCCCAATGAAGTAATTAAGTCATTAACCTGGTTTAGAAGAAGAAACCAAAGGTTAAAGGAGAATCGACTCTAGCTTAGCACAACTAGTATCACACAGAAGGTGTGGGGATTAGGTTTCCCAGTTGCTAGAGTTCTCCCTTATATAGTCTTTCAAATCAGGGTTTGCAATCAATGTTAGCTTGGTAAAAAAGCATTAAATATTCATCGTTAGATGAAAACCTGATTAGATTCAAGCTAATATCTTTCAACCGTTAGATCGAAAACTAGCTTGTTACACACAAATGAAATGCACGTTTCTAGGCTTGTGTAACCGTACCCAAACTTGTACATTTGTTGGTTCAACAATAGTCAACCAAATGGTTAGCCATATGATCACTTTCATATCAACCATATTCTTCTTCACCATAACTAGTTCAAGTGACTCAAATGAACTAGTTAGAGAGTTGTTCAATTGCAAGGAAATCTTATGTAACTACACAAGACACAATTGAAACAAAAACGATTTGATTCACTCGAATTTGTTCATGAACTATATAGCCACGGTTTGCAATTTGCATTCCTTAGTTTATATAAGAATAAGTTCACAAACATCGTCTTTAGATATAACCTACTCAAGTTCGCGGACTTAAGTTCCCGGACGGAGTTCACAAACTCCACCAGAATTTCTCGGGACGAGAACTTTCGCCAGTTCGCGGACTTGGCTCACGCCACCATTCCAGTTCTCTTGATCAACAAAGTTCGCAAACTTCGGTTCAAGGAATAAGGACTTATACATATATGTGTTTCCAAAACAATGTTTATATCCTCCAATGGTTATATAATCTAAACTCTCATTTCAATCATTGAAACATTCTTAGAGGACGTTGATATTCTATAGTTGTTATTCACAAACTATTTTTCGTCAAAGTAAGCAATTTTCAAAGTGATTGAAACTTGTCATGACTTTCGTCACTGGGTAAAGATGAACTTGGCTAAAGCGAAAGCTTACCAACACATATTTCGAGAAATAGATAGACGAGATAAACTCGGCTCGAAATAGCAAATGTGTATAATCTAAGTTTATATAGTAAAACGACTTTTGTCTCAAGATAGGAGATAAATAGACTTTTGAGTGATAGATAAGTTCAAGTCTCCACATACCTTTTAGTCGATGAAGATCCACTGGTTCCTTGAGTAGTCTTTCGTATTGTATGATGATTACCATGGAGTTCTTGAGCTCAACTACACTTTCTATCCTAGTCCGAGACCTTAGCTATAGTAGACTAGAAATCAAGACTTATAGTTTTGATCACTAACATTGACAAACATGCTTGAGAAAGCAACACATGCGAGTTCGACCGAGCAATGCTCTAACACTTCTTAACAACATCAAAGAAATGAACTGCAGTAGGTGCATGGGTTGTGGGGCAGTTTCTTGGATATTGAAAGTAGAAGAAGATAAACCACACACTTGCATATAGTGGTCCAAAGAAATCTGGAAGTGAGGAATCAAGTCAGATGTGCCCTGTAAAATGGTATTATGTAGGTGTGAAGTTTGAAAGCATGAAGCTAGGTAGCAGTATTGTATTGTATTGTATTGTATCTTCATTCTATAAACACCCAGGCCACCGTTTTTCATAGGAAGGGTGGCAATGCATTTTTGAAGTGGTCCAAAACCAGGACCGTCATCGGTGAACAAGTATCTCAAGAAACGGAACAAATATTGATCAAACTGAATCTGAGAAGACTGCATAAATTGAGGGTTAGTGGTGTGCATTGTGAAATAAAGTTTGGAAACTCCGGCACAATTATGTAGTAATAAAAGCTCACTCTGTGGATCTTTAAGTTTTTTGATTATATCGATAAGCTGTGCAGTTTTTCCCACTCCAGCAATGACTGTGTCACTACAGAATTGGGCATACAAACTTACCGGTCCACCCAGTAATTTGACCCCTCCAACTGGCCTACCAATACCACTCGGAAAAACATCATCTGCCATACCCCGAGGGTCCGCAGTTGGCCAAATAACTTCTGTTTCATTAATGTTCAAAACCATCCCCCTGCCTACACCTTCGGCCTGAATAATCTTCAAAGCATTCGAAACTTCCATGGTGTCACCGATGATGGTTCCATCATCCAAGTACCATGCATGAAGGTCTAAAGTGCATTGCGACTGGATTTTACAAACAAGTGGGTGTAGGACTAATGAGAAGAGTAAAGGGCCAAGAGGATCACCTTGTTGAACTCCTTTGGCAGATGAGAGAGTGAATTCATTGTAGTACATCTTAGCAGGCCTGGCGTAGCAGACTCCACCCATTTGGAGATGCTTGGGCATTTGTCTCGTACCTCATTGATCATAATAGTTCTATCCACAAAGTTAAATGCATTGGTAAAGTCCACAAGCAACATAGTGAGGTTATCCTGTTTACTTTTAAGCTCTAACAATCTGTTGGTAGAGTGTAAAATGCCCTCTGCACCACATGGAATTCCTACACCGAATTGGTGATTGCCTAGGTATGCAGTCATGTCTTTTATCACAGAAGATGCAGCGAGTTTCGAGCACAACCTCCTCCAAATAGTTCCCACTGCTATTGTCCTAATACCTCCTCCGGGCTTATTTAATAGAGTCGAGGGAGCACTCGCTATATATTCGCCTAAAACAGGTGGGCAATGTCCAGAAAGCCATAGATTTACAACTCCAGTGATGGACTTGATAAAATTTTATATAGTGGTAAATAGGTTGTCGTTCACTCGGAATTGATGATATTTGTTTTTTAGATTTAAATTATAAAACTAGCAATTATATACAAAATAGTAACGATGTATCGAGAGGTACTAGGACTAGGATTCCACCAAATATTCAAATTCATGCGATTTACCTATTTATTCTAAACCATTATAGCTCATTCAATAAGAATTTTGACTCTATATCTTTGCCTAAGGTAGATTCTTAAAATATTTTTTATAAAACTTAAGCATGGCATATCAAAAGAATTAATCCTAAGCATAAACCATCAAACGGAATGACAATTAATTAAGAAAAATCTTTTTTCTAATTTTAATTTAATGCAAATAGTCATATAAAGAATTAAATGAATTTACCACATGATGAATTTTGGTTTCCTCCGTCGACCCAGAGAAAGGTTTAGCTCTACATAGTGAAAAACACGCTCAAAATATATTTCATAGCTCAATTGGTGTTTACAAAGAAGAAAATATAACTCAGGGAATTCGCAACGCTGTCACGGCGTTACAGAGCTCACCGTTACAATATTTGTCACAAACTGAAGATAGCGTTACAAATTGGCCGTTATAAACTGTTAAATATAAGACCCTTGAAACGACAGTCTTTTATGGTAGTATGTTCTTCAGGTTCTTCTTCTCTGCAGCAGAAGAAAAATCTGCTCTGCAGCTTCCTATTCTTCTATGTAGCTTCCCCCAATCACTCGACGCCCTTCTCTGACCTTCAAGCACTCTTTTTATACCCAGTTGAGTCTCAAATCTCGACAGTAAATGCTTGAAATCTTCGCCATCAAGAGATTATTCTCGGTATATTTTCTCCTTTTCTTCTTACCATGTACGGGATTTGATTCCCTTTCACGCGTCTGTGGATGTCGATACCATTAAACCAGTTCATTCTTCATCCATGATGTCGTTAAACATGCAACAATCACAAGCAGTTCTTCCAAAAATAGAATATTCGGTGTTATTTCATTTCGTGAAAACATTCCTTTTTATATCTTTTACGTGTTTTTCTTTGACTGAAACTCTCCAAGACGCGCAAAACAAGTTCCAGAAGAAGTAAAAATCATTGCAACCACTACCCAATACCAGAAATATCTCAAACAATCCCGTGAAAAACTCTACCTCCTCTGTTTTCTTGAATCCACGTGACAAGCCCAAGTTTTTTCGATTCTAACAACATTACCACTCATGTTTATCCCAAACAGAATGTTCCCAACGAATTTCAGCAATTAAGTGTCCGTCAAACTCTCGACAATCCTTCACAGAAACTCTCGGGTTTTCTCTCGTAAATAATTGTCCTGTTATCTTCAAATAATCGATCTACCATCTCTAATTGAATCAAATGACTATACCATGCCTGTTACGCTCAATCAAGTCTTCCTAATCAATCTCGGCCATTGAGTCTCTTTCTATCCTTCCCAAAACGCGAACCCTAACTTCTGCCATTGATGAACACCGTTTCCCGCCAAACTGTAAATTCAAATGAAGGGGACGACCTCCCCCTAACAGAGATGGGGGTGCGAATAGCAGTTGGCGCCCCTAGGGTGTAAATAGTAATTGAGATGCCCCTTAACCAAAGTGAGAGTCCGCATAACACGTGTCTGCAAATAACAACTTTTCGAGCTAATTTTTCCAAAAATGTTTATTCCCCAAAAACACCTACAAACAAGTTTATTAGTGATAAAAGTAGTCCCAGCTAATGTATTTATGGGTGAAAATGCATCACACTTGCGTGCTCATCAAATTCCCCCACACTTACATTTTGCTAGTCCTCGAGCAAAACAGAAGAAGACCCACTACACAGCTGGTCAAATAATAACAGAGAGAGACCCGTTACACAGCTGGTCATATAAAAAAAAAATCCTGACCCGCTCAACAGCTGGTCATAACATGCAAGAAAAAAGAAAAAGGCCCGCTACATAGCTGGTCATGACCCTAACAATAATAATAATTATTATAATTTTTTTTTAGACCCGCTCAACAGCTGGTCATAATATACCTACAATAGACCCGCTCAACAGCTGATCATGATTTGCAAAGAAATTCCTGAAAAAGTAAAGTAAATAATTAACCTCTCCCCCACACTTAAACATTACATTGTCCTCAATGTAATTGAGTCAACCAACGTAAAAAAAAATAAGATGGGAAATTCATAATATGAAAAAAAAAAACATAAAAATAAATAAATATACCTACCGGAATGTACAGAAATGGATCTCCAAAAATTAACAGCCTGAAAATTTGGGGATCAACCCAAAATACAGTATTTACAAATGACAACTTCATAATTATGTTATGAAAATATGGGGACACTGAAACTGTCAAAAATAAAGGATTACCTCCAAATCTAGTTTTTACTTCACATGGAAGTGAGTAAAGAACAAAATATGGGGATACTATTGGGACTGGGGAAATATCAATTGGCTCATGCACGGTATTAGAAACAGGCAAGTCTTCTGGGTATTTGGATGCAAAGTGATCCAACAAAATTTTAGAAGCATACAATTCTAACTCTAAATTAGGTAACTTTTGGAAGTCTAGGGGTCTAGAAACAACCTCTGAGTCGGGTGAATGATCTTGCGAGATAGGTTCATCTATGGAATTAGGAAAATCATCTACACAATCATCCACAAGGTCATCTATATGTTTTGTCTGGAACAAGGAGTCACTACAAGACTGATCATCATCATCATCAAATAATTTTTTGCATTCCAGAATTCTCAATATTTGTTCCAAACTAGGTGGTGTGTATTTGTGATACTTCTCATATATCATTAGAGGCGATTCTTCACTTACCTCATGTGGAGCAGAAACTCCATACAGTTGCTTATGCTTATATTCACCAAGCGTCATCTCAGATGAGGTTGCATGATAATTTGAATTTCTACGCTTATATTCCGCCAGCGTCATCTTAGGTGACGTCTCCTCAAAAGAATTCATCATCCTCAAAAATTCCCTGAAAACAAATACAAAAAGAAACGCATAAAAAGGAAAAAATAAAATCTAAAATGAAATGAAAATATTGTACAAAATAAATGAAATAAACCTAAAAATTAATCTAAAAACAAGTCCGTGTCAGCGGCGCCAAAAATTGATCGTTATTTTTCAATGATGTTGTAGTAATAATTAAGATTCGAACTCTAAGACTTGTGAAGATTAAATTTAAATATTTAATGAAAACAATAAAGTGAGGGTTACTGGGATTAGGGTTCCACCGAATTCATATCATAAAGTGAGGGTTACTCTTATTTTGCCAAAGTAGATTCTCAAAATATTAGTTATAAATCGTAAGCATGGGACATCAAACATCTAAGCAAGCATGACCCATCAAATAAATGATAACTAATTAATCAAAATCATAATTCTATTTTTAATTAGTGCAAAAGTCATATAGAGAATAAAATAAATTCACCTATGTATGAAATTCGGATTCATCCGTCGACTCAGTGTAGGGGTTTAACTCCTCATATTGTAGATACGCTCAAAATTCATTTTTATTGCTCAAAAGTGCTTACAAGAGGTGAAGAGATAAGAAAACTGAGTTTCGCAACGCTGTAAAGCCGTTAAAAAATTGTTACAATGAATATTACATAAAACTATTGTTTTTATCTGTCGCAGAAAACTGTCTTTCCAGGTAGAAACAGTGACAGTTTTAAACGACAGACTACAAGCGTAGTCTGTTCTTCTTATTCTTCTTTTCTGCAGCAGCAGAAAAATCTTCTCTGCAACCCTCTGTTATTCTCCCCAGTCACTTGATGCCCTTCTCTGACCTTCAAGCACTCTTTTTATACCCAGTTGAGTCTCAAATCTCGACAGTAAATGCTTGAAATCTTTTCCATCAAGAGATTATTCTCGGTATATTTTCTCCTTTTTTCTTACCATGTACGAGATTTGATTCTCTTTCACGCGTCTGTGGATGTCGACACCGTTAAACCAGTTCATTCTTCATCCATGATGTCGTTAAACATGCAACAATCACAAGCAGTTCTTCCAAAAATAGAATATCTGGTGTTATTTCATTTCGTGAAAACATTCCTTTTTATATCTTTTACGTGTTTTTCTTTGACTGAAACTCTCCAACACGCGCAAAACAAGTTCCATAAGAAGTAAAACTCATTGCAACCACTAGCCAAATACCAGAAATATCTCAAACAATCCTGTGAAAAACTCCACCTCCTATGTTTTCTTGAATCCACGTGACAAGCCCAAGTTTTTTCGATTCTAACAACATTACCACTCCTGTTTATCCCAAACAGGATGTTCCCAACGAATTTCAGCAATTAAGTCTCCGTCAAACTCTCGACAATCCTTCACAGAAACACTCGGGTTTGCTCTCGTAAATAACGTGCCATGTTTTCTTCAAATCATCGATCTAGCCAACTCTAACTGAATCAAATGACTATACCATGCCTGTCACGCTCAATCAAGTCCTCCCAATCAATCTCAGCCATTGAGTCTCTTTCTATCCTGCCCAAAACGCGAACCCTAACTTTTGCCATTGATGAACACATTTTCCCGCCAAACTGTAAATTCAAACGAAGGGGACGACCTCCCCCTAACAGAGATAGGGGTGCGAATAACAGTTGGCGCCCCTGGGGTGTAAATAGTAATTGAGGTGCCCCTTAACCAAAGTGAGAGTCCGCATAACACGTGTCCTCCGGGTGCAAATAACAACTTTTCGAGATAATTTTTCCAAAAATGTTTATTGCCCAAAAACACCTACAAACAAGTTTATTAGTGATAAAATGAGTACCAGCTAATGTATTTATGGGTGAAAATGCGTCACACTTGCGTGCTCATCAGGACCGAAGAAGTTCTTCTACGACAGCGGCAACAGCTCCACTTGTTGCGTCTAGTAAGTGTTAAGCCCTAAGGCCATCCCTACCACAGGTTGTGCCTTTAGGGAAGCTTGTTATCGCTTTCACAACTGATGGAACATCCACGGAGACTGCAACAACATCTATGTTATCTGAAGGTATGGCAGGAGGTGGTGCTGATAGACGCTTTTGTTGTAGTTCATAGAGTGTATCAGCAGTAGATGGCGCCACCCCATTTGAAGAGAGAATACGGATAGCGGCAGTGAATTGACCGAAACTTAATTGCTTCTTTGTCTTAGGGGATTGTTGATTTTGCTTAGTCAACTCCAATAACCTACGAACAATAGTGATGCATCCATTTGGTTGTCCCCAATCAATCAATGCCTGGTTAATTGCTGCAATTTGAAGCCTCTTCCTTGTACCTGATCTCTCCTCGGAGGTGTTTTTGGGAATATAGAGGTTGAGGGTGCAAATAGGTAGCAATAACAATTGTATCCAGGAAGATAAGTTAGAGGGATTAGTCAGTACCTGTTCAAGTGTTGTTCTTAAAGTCCTGGAGAAGTTCAAACGACATGGTGGTGGGATACTGAAAATTGTGGTTATTTGCTTCTTATAAACTAGGTCAAGGAGATCCAAAGAAAAATCCATCGATGCATCAGAAGTCTCAGCCATATCGGTCACTGAAGAATTAACAACTGTTTCAGGTTTCTCAATACCATGTATGAGAAAATCAGCATTCCTGTCATTGAAGGGACCAACCAAAATATCTTCATTGTGAGGGCGACAAGGCCTTTTCCATGACTGCACTTTCATACATTCAACACACAACCACATCTGCAGTTGGTTAAGAAGTTTCTCCCAAGCCGCGTAAACTACTGCATTGGTACATATCCTCTCTTTGCAAACTGCTTTAGCCTTCTGTGATGGCCAGTGACGATATGACATTCTTCAAAAAATTTGAAGGGACAATGAACCATAGTATCATCAGATTCTGCATTATGTATGAAAGGTTACGCAAATTGATCAGATTCATCGACACTAGGGAATTGTTCTTGAGATGGTGATGTCGAAGGATGAGGAGACGAAAAAGGAGGCCCTAGATGACATGAACCTGAAACAACAGATGGTGATAGTCTGCACTGAGTGGATGAAGAATATCTAGAACGTGTGCATGGCATGGCTTCCTGTAACACTACGGTGGATGAAGAAGATCTAGATGGTGATATTATTATATAATATCAAAGTCCAATTGTATCACGAATTTCACAATAATACTACGGTGATATGTATCACTCCCCCTTAGTCAATACTCCATCTCGATCATGGAAACCACTCCCCCTTACACAATGATCCGAAAACCATATGTATTTGTAGTGTAAACTACAATATTTCTCCCCCTTTTTGTCCATAAAATTGGCAAAGGTACAATAATGGGATCATAATGAAATTTCTACAAGAGACATTTCATGACCAAAAGGAAAAATACATACCAACTTAATTTAGATGCAATCTAATAGCCGAAGCTAACAACATTCATCAAGGAGTTTTAAGATACAAGATAACCCATATAAAATTCCACAGCCGCACTCCCCGCAAGATATTACCATTAAGCACAAGTTCAAAAGAACTCTCCCCCATTTGATGTCATTCCCGAAAGAACAACAAGAGCGACCTTAATTTCGAAAGAAAAGAAGGATTTTTTATTGGACACCAAAAACCATGAGAATGATTTTCTATATCCAAAACTCAACCAAATTAACCACAAGTAAACCCATGATTAATTCAATTGGAATATGCAACTAAATCAAACCACGAAAGTGATCAATTTAATTGAAGGTCCTCAACATAAATAAACTCACGGAGCTACGACTAAGTCAATCACACGGAGGTGACTAACTTAACCGTTGAAATACTCAACATAAGGAAAACCCGGGGATGTGCCCGCCTCCGGGCACCTCACGTCTCCTTCAAAGAATATGCGGGACCAGCTGTTTGCAAGCCTCGGGGTCACCCTTGGTTGGTCAAGGGGATGTGCCCGTGTCACCACAGTGTCCGTGCTTCAGTCCTGAGAATTTTGATATTTTCTGATGCACGTTTGAGCAACATTTGGAGAAAATATGAAAAATCCATGGTTTTGCTGAAACCGGCAAAAATACATGAGATGATGTAAATAATAAATAAAACATAGGATTTCAAGGTGTGGGACCAGCACGGCTAGGGCATGTCCGGCCAGCTGACAGACGGTGTCCCACATGTTTACCCCAGTTTTATGTGATTTTATGTGTTTTCTCTGATTTGAGGGAAATTTCATGAAACTGGAGAGTTTGGCGAAATTAGGGAACTTCCATGAGATGAGAGACATAAATTAAAATATAACATAGGGAACGGGAGTGTGGGACCGGCGATGGCCGTGGCATGGCCGGCCGGCCAATGGGCGCGGGCCCAAAGGCACTCTTCCCAATTTTATGTAATTTCGACGATTTTAGATAATTTTTCATAAAATCAAAGGGATTTGTTGAAAACCAAGATATTTTGTTGAAATCAGGGAGTTTTCATGAAATCAGGAAACCAAACACCAAATAATAATAAAATAGTGGGCGTGTGGGACCGGCTACGGCATGGCCGGCCGGCTAGAGCCCGATCCCACAAGTTTTCCTAATTTTCCATGATTTTAGAGAAAATACATGAAATTAGGTAATTTTAAGGAAAATTCATAAAATCAAGGAATTTTCATAATTTGAGAAGGAATAATAAAATAATGGGACGTGAGGTGTGGGACCGGCCACTGCGAAGGCATGACCGATCGGCCGGCGGTCCCACGACACCTTTCCCTAATTTTATTATTTTTTGATAAAATCATGTGATTTAGATAAAAATACATGAAATTAGGTAATTTTCATGATTTTAGGGAAAATTCATAAAATCAAGGAATTTTCATAATTTGAGAGAAATAATAAAATAATGGAGACGTGAGGTGTGGGACCGGTCACGGCCAAGGTATGGCCGGCTGGTGCTCGGTCCCGCGACACCTTTCCCTAATTTTATTATTTTTTGATAAAATCATGTGATTTAGATAAAAATACATGAAATTAGGTAATTTTCATGATTTTTAGGTAAAATTAATAAAATCAAGGAATTTTCATAATTTGAGAGAAATAATAAAATAATGGGGACGTGAGGTGTGGGACCGGCCACGGCTAAGGCATGGCCGGCTGGTGCTCGGTCCCGCGACACCTTTCCCTAATTTTATTATTTTTTGATAAAATCATGTGATTTAGATAATTTCTTTGAAATAAAGGAAATTTGCTCGAACAAGAGGATTTTCATGAGATCGTGAAAATAGTAAAAATATGGTAAAATATAAAATTGGGCGCGGGACTAGTCACGGCATGACGCTTTTGTTTAATATTTTATTATTATTATTTTCCCTTCCTATTTTGCATAGGTTCCTCGTTCGTTCGTATTTTTGAAATGCTCGTTCGTGCATTCAAAATGCTGGTCTGTGCATTATCTGCTAATTACACTTGCACCATTTTTGCCAGGGCTTATTCGATGCTCAGATGCCTGTTCCGTTGAATATTTATTACTAACCTGTGGAATTCTACTGGGAAGAACCACAGATTGAAGTAACGAAATATAACGAGGAATCGTAGAATATTGCTGAATATTCAGGCGATTAATTGACGACTCGTAGAATATTGCTGGATATTCAGACGATGGCTCGTAGAATATTGCTGGATATTCAGACGATTTAAGATAATTAATTGCTGCTCTATACTAGAAGGGCTTCCTGTCTAGGAGCATTAATTATCTGAGGGTTGAGCAATATGAACTTGCTGGAGTGTCATATTCCTCTTGCATAGACGGGGAAAATGTGGTTACATCCCGAAGACGTTGTCGCTCTACACTAGCATACATGCTTTCTAGAAGCCGCCCAATCTTTCGATTCTATACAGTATGAGATGTGTCGTGGCCTCAGCTGAGAGACTACACATCTTCATCTTATCTGAGAGACTTTCTCCATCAGAGGTGGCATAAGCTTTCATGCACAGAGACATGAGTCTCGATACTCATCCGATTGCCAGATCCGAAGTAATTACTGAAATTGCTCAGTATTCATGAGATGTGTCGTGGCCTCAGCTGAGAGACTACACATCTACACGTACTCTGAGAGAGCCTTCTCAGTCAGAGAATTATGGCATGAGCTTTCATGCTTTGATGAGAGACATGAGTCTCAATACTCATCCGATTGCCGAATCTGGAGTATAGTTTTACAATTCTACCCTTTGTCGAAAATCCACCATCTACATTAAGTCCCCTGCTTAATGAGGAACAGTCATGTTCCTCAGTCAGCATTTAATGGTGATTTTCCAGGTATAAAAATAAGTAATTGAACTTAGTCATAAGATAAGATATTACCGGATTTCGACTGAATGAGCAAACCATGGTTTGAGCGGGAACCTCTGTGGCATAATAGAGCTTCATCCAGTGAACATAAAACCGTGTAGAACCGCTGCTTCGATGGTGGAACCTTGGTTGGTTTAGGATTCACGGGTCGGGCCCAAAAGGGAAATCCTTATGGAATTAGGTTTTGGAAATAAAATTAGGTTTAAAAGGAAATTAATCCTTTTTTTTTATTTCTTCCCACAACTGACCACCATCTTCATCTTCCTCCCATCTCACGTCCGAGCATCAGGAGCAGCAGGAGAAGTTCGCCGGAATTCCACCGCCGGCGCCGTCCGTTCACCGTCCGGTCGAATTCCGGCCGGTAACGTCCAGGTATTTTTTTTTTTTTTTTACTTTTGCTGGCTGATTTCATGAGTTGTTCATGCTTCCATCATGTTAAAATTCTATACATGTGTATATGTTGACGTGTGTTTTGTAGAAAAACCCTTGTTTTATCAAACGTATGTTCGTTCGATCGTTAGTTTTGAAAACTAATAAAAAACCCTGATTTATGGGAGATTTTTTTTATATATATAGACTTAGGTCCAGTGATAAAACTTAGTGTATGAGCTTTCATGTGAACCAAGATTTTACCTTAATATATATGAGCTTTCACAAGATCGAAATAAACCCCGTTTTAGAAGACGATGCTCATTCGAGGAAAATAGATATATATTTTTATGTATGTGAACTTATGTCCAGTGATAAAACTTTATTTATGAGCTTTCATGAGAAATAGTGTTTTATCACAATAGGTGTGAGCTTTCACAAAACTAGCATAAACCTTCGTTTTTAATAAAACGCTAATACGAAGGAAAATAGATTTTTTATATATATGTAGCCGTGACATATTTTATGTGAAACATGATGACGTATTTTATTCACATGGATTTATTCTTATTAGATAAACTCTGAAAATTTATATGAACAAATTGCATTAATTATTGTTTTGTAAAATCAAGACATGGGTTTTGAGTAACCTTCATACTATACAACTTATTTGTGATGAAGTCATGTCTTATTGTAAATATCATAGTTCAGTTGTGCGAATGTTCACATTATGAAAATTATGTACATGATTTTATGAGAAAATCATTTTCCATGAACTAATGAAGTGTTGTTCACTATTGCAGGTTTCAAGGAACGAATTGATTTCATGTGTTAACTCTTGTATTGCAACCACTATTGTTAGTGAAATTGGAAGAGGTAAGATTCAAGAATTACCATTTTGTGGATGAATTTATCTGCATGTCGATAACTCCATGCTCCTGGTTTCAGAAAATGCCGGCTTCCAGCGTCGTAGTTATTCCTCCGGTTCTGACAAGATCCCAAAGCTCCCATAGCTAAGCGAGAGCCAAGGTAATTCGCGATGAGGGAGCAAAGCCCAGCGTACCCTCGAATGAGCGGAGAGTTACTTTCGCCGAACTCATGAAAAGAAAAGCCGAAGACGATGAGAAAGATGCTCGTCAGCGCACAAAGGATCGAATCCGGCGCAAAATACAGAGAGCTGAGGAAAACGCCAATTCTTGGACGGGGTACCCTCTGATTCTGATGCTGATGCTTCCGAAGAAGAAACCGCCTGGGGTTTGCCTGATCAGTGTGCCAAGAATTCGAAAGTCCCATGAACATTGCAGCTGAAGCGAAGAAGATTCAGATGATGATTTTATGCTCATCCAGACGTCACCAATAGTCATGACAGTGATTCCGAAGAAGAGGATTCCGAGAAGGATAGTGATGAAAACTCTGAGAAAGACAGTGATGACGAATCTGACAACTCAGATGGATCTGACGAGTAGCTTTACTTTCGATCTCTTTTTTCTTTTTTAGTATTTGAATACTCTCAATCTTCGTAGTATGTCTTCATTCGAACAACTTTATTGAAGTATTTAGGTCTTCCTTTTGAACGAGAGATTTTATTAATGCAAGTTCTTCTTGATTGAATTAAGCAAACCGAGCCACTCTTCATGCCGAACTCATTGTAATCTCCCTTAACCCTTGTGGTTCTTCATCTTATGAAAATATCCAAACATAAGTGTATAGTACATGGGGCCGTGTGACTTGCCGATCACAATTAACCTTGGTCAGTCCCCAGTGCACTATTTTACTTCCGCATCTCCAGTTTGACCTTGTTCAAGACTTAGGGTTTCAGTAAAACTCGTAACTGGAGATAAGTGCCTGCTGTCTTTGTATATATCTTTGTAGATTTAGGGTTTATCACTTGCGCCAATATTTCCTCCATTCCTAAGTTAGTTTCATCACAGAAGAAATTTCGATCATCATACCTCTCATATCATGTCTGCTGATAATACTTCTTCTCAAAACGGACTTCAGTCGAAACATGGAGTAGAAGCGCCCATCTTGGTAAGTTGCACATCTTTTCCATCCGTTCAGTTGAGGTTACTGATCGTAGAAGATGATTTGTTGCAGGATAACCAGAAGAATCTTTCTTCTCACAATTCAAGGCCCAAGCGGACTGCTAGAACTCCTGCCCGTATAGGTCGGCTCCTGCTGAGACTGGATCATCTGTAAGCAATCTTATAATCCTTGAAATTTTACCATGTCTAATTCAGGCGAAATTAAACACTTCCCCGTTCATCACAGGCGGATGTTCGTGTCGTTGTTGATGCTAGAAGGAGAAGGAGTGGAAAGTTGACTGTGGTCGAGGTTGAAGACAGTGGAATCGAGCATGTGAAGATTCTGCAGAATCCGTGGAGACAGAAGACAGTGTTCACGCCTGTGAATACCCGACAGCTGGACTTCGTTTGAAGCTCCATTGGTTAACACTTTCCCAGACAATGAGATGGTTGGTGGATTTGTCATTCCCAAGTGCCATGCACCTCTGTATACCAAGATCTGGAAAAAGTATGGGCATATTGCTACTACGGAAGTGTGGAAAGGTTTCCTACCCACTCTCTTGACTACAGTTGCAGGGCTGCTACCGATCATTGAAGAAATGAACCAAATGCACCTGCGAGACGTCAAGAATCAGGAACTGCACAAGTGGGATGAGATGATTTCCAATTGTGAGATATTGCGATTCAATGTGAGCTGGCTTCGTCGTTGTCTTGAGATAATTAAGATCCATAAGGCGGCGGAAGATGCTGATGCGATTTCCATGACCACTGCTTTACTGGAGGAGGAAAAGATACTGACTTTGGAGTCAGCGAGGGTTGAGAAGGAGGTTGAGGATTTGAAGGCAAAGACTATGATATTCCATAAGAAACTCGACAGGGTTTCCTATAGGGATTATCCATTGCTGGATGGTTTGCTCTGAGTGAATATTCAGGAGAGTTGTAATGTAGGTTTCTGACAAGGTAGAATAATCTGATAGTATGAGGAGTTTTTCTTCAATTGATGAATATTTGATGAACGAATGAGCATCTTGCATGCTCTTTGAAGGAAATAAACTACATTTGAGATGTATTTGAAATAAAGGTTAATTATCTGTTGTTGATCAAGCGTAGTAGGCTTTGAGCCATTTGCCGTTGATAATATTTCCTTCCTTTCCTCCACTGAGTGCTAAAATTTTGTAGTATCCACTAGACACCGCTTTGATGATAACATATGGCCATTCCCATTTCGGAGAGAATTTGGGAGCAGACATGTCTTGTTGAATCTGCTTTGCTGTCTTTAATACCAAATCTCCTACTTGAAAAATTCGGTGTTTTACCATTTTGTTGTAAGCCCTGGATACCCTCTGTTTATAAGCCTCCACGTACTTTTCTACTTTAGCTCACCGTGATTCAAGCATGTCTATTTCAGCAACTCTTGACTTGGACACTTCAGCTTCATCCCATTGTATTCCGCTAGCCGCTGCAATCCTTGTTGAAGGAATTTTTATCTCGGCTGGGAGTATAGCATCAACCCCATAGACGAGCGAATACGGTGACGTCCCAATTGAGCTCCTTGGTGCAGTTCTGTAAGCCCACAAAGCCGTGGAAAGTTGCTCATGCCACGATCGTGGATTATCATGAATTGTTCGACTGATAATCCGGATCAAAGTTTTGTTGGAACTCTCTGCTTGGCCGTTTACTTGGGGGTAGTATGGTGTGGAGAAGATCTTTTTAATCCCGTACTCCTTGAGTAATTTCTCGACATCTTGATTGGCGAAAGGAGTCCCATTATCCGTGATGATATGTTTAGGGATGCCGAATCTACATATAATATGCTCCTTGATGAAGGCTGCAATAGTTACCCCTGTGGTACCTCTGAGCGGGAATGCTTCGACCCACTTAATGAAATACTCAGTAGCTGTGATGATGTATTCATGCTTCTTTGAGGATGCTGGATTGATCTTCCCGATGATATCAATTCCCCAGATATAGAAAGGCCATGGACTATTCACATAGTGTAATGGAAGACAAGGGGTATGAATGAGATTACCGTGAATCTGGCATTTATGGCACTTCTGAACGTATGCGGCTGCATCATCTTCCATAGTCGGCCAGTAGTATTTCTCGTGGATTTGGAGAAAAAACTTCTTTTTCCCCTGATGTTCTCCTTCATGAGTGTCTTTCAGAACTGTCAGGATTTCATCTTCGGCTAGGCATATCAACAAGTCTCCTCCAAAGCTTTTGCGGTATAAGATTCCGCCAAGAAAAACAAATTTCTTAGCTCTTTGTATGAGTTTGATTGCATCTTTCTTTTATGGTGGCGATTTGTTGTCTCGAAGATATTCGATGTAAGGATGCCTCCAGTCCGCGGTGTGAAGGAGTGTTAGCACCTCCAAATGATGAGGAGGTGTCTGACAATTAGGACAAGCTCCCTGCAAAGTCCTCGACTGTGCTTCCAAGGAAGGCCAATAGTACCCGAGTCTCTGGAATCTTCTATAAAGTGTTATCACCAGTGTCTGTCTGCACACTTCTTGATGCACACTTTCGAGTTTTTCTTTCGCTTCTTCATCACCCAGGCATCGTGATAGAGAGGCATCCGGGTTACGATGGTATAAGGCTCCATGAAGCAAGAAGAAGTTCTTCAGTTCTTTAAGGCTGATCGTCCCTTCTGTAATGGAGCTGCTCAGTTCATGAATAATGGGTTGATAGACACATTTTTGTGTCTAAGTTGTCCTCAATTATCTCCATGTTGGTACTCGATTTTGTACTTATTATGGTGTTTTTGTGTATGTGTAGGTGTTTTTGGAGAAATAAACATGTGTGGAAATTCGGATCGAAAAGTTGCCCGGGGCACCCCGAAAGAAACGTGTTATCCGCACCCTATCACTGGATAAGGGGAAATCATCACCATCTTCTTCACTGTTTAAAGAATACATTTTGGCGGGAAAATAGTTTCAGATTGCGTAAATTCCTGTGTTGATTTCTGGGCTGATTTGTTGGGATCTTTTCACTGGAATTGATTGGGAATATCATGTTGCATTAAAACAGGAATGGTATGCAAGAAGATTCCACGTGATAAATACTTGATATTCTGGAATTGATTATGGGAGATACGTGAACTGTGAGAGAAGATTTTACTCTCTGGAATATATTCTATTGATTGAAAGAGATTTTTTTTCCAACTCAGAAACATGTGGAAGTGTAGAACATAGAAGAAGGAGTTCTTGTTGGTTTTGGAAGTTTAAAAGGTAAGAAGATATTCCCGATAATATTTTCCTTAATGCCGAGTAATGAAAAATATTTGTAGTTATGGAAGAGATTTCTTGTGCATGAGAGGCTATATAAGGTGCTGAGGAGTTTTAGACGAGGGGATGGAGAGTTAGGGGAAGAAACAGAGCGTATAATAGAAAGGTGCAGAGAGTTTTTCTGTTTTATAATATTTTCACCTCTTGCAAGCACTTTTGAGCAATGAAAAATTATTCTGAGTGTGTTTTCACCATGTGGAGCTAAACCCCATCACTGGGACGACGGAGGAAGCAACTTTTCATGATTGTGGTAAATGAATTAATTCTTTTATTGACTATTTGCATTGATTTAATTGCTTTATGATTTCTATTAATTATTTGTTATTTTGTTAGATGTCGCATGCTTAGTTCTAAATGCTTTAGATGCGTCATGCTTTTAACTTACAAATAATATTTTACGAAATCTATTTTTGGCAAAGAACTAGAGTCACAACTTCTTTTGTTTGAGCTATATTGTCTAGAGTTAATGACTGAACCATAACAATATGAAAAGTAGTGGAATCCCGCGTCTCAACGCTTCATCTTGTGACAAATTGTGTATATATTTTTCCTTATTTTCTTTATTAAGTCTTAAAACAAATTCTCAACAAATCTGAGTGAACGAATCATCTTACTACAACATCATTGAAAAATACCACAATTTTTGGCGCCGCCGACGCGGATTTGTTTATAATTTGTTTTTAGGTTTTTTTTTATTATTTTTGTTCTTTTTTACGCCTTTTGGTATTTCTTATTTTTTCAGATTTGGAGCCAAGCTAAAGAAAAAGAAAAAGTGTTGAAAAAAAAGCGAAGCTAAAGAAGGAAACAAAGAAGGGATCAAAAGAGTAAAGAAAAGATTTTGTATAGTTAATTTTTTATTTTATTTTTAGAAACTGTATAGGTTTTTTTTGTAATTTTTTTTATTTTTGGACTTTTTAATTTTTGGACATTTTATTTTGGACATTTTTTTTTTTAAAACCCTACGGAAGGGTAGTTTTAAATAAACTGCACAGAAGGACGGCGATTACGATATCACCTCGGCCCCTCGGGTTCGTACAACATAGGAGTCGTGGCCCGAGTCGACTTCAACGGTTCATCCCCCGTCTGGAACGGGAGGTAAGAATTCTAAACACCCGCGAATCTCCTGTCAGCGGGTTTACTGGATGATTTTGTATGCATATATGTTGAGGAATCGAATACGGCTGTTTTAATTTCCTAGTAAAGGGAAGGCCTGGCCATACAAGATAAGGGTTCGGATTTCATCACCGTTCTCTTCTTGCCCGCCTTAGGAAAACGAAACCAAACGCGAACCTAAGCTAAAATTTGACTAGAACGAGACCTATAGGGTAACGAGCTTAGTAGGAAAGTCATTCGAGAAATATTGGTTACTCTTTTAAGCATACTTCGAAGTTCATGATGGTTTCTGTGAGTTGAATGCGTGACTGCGCCGCCTTGTAATGCGGTGAGGCCTTGGGTATCAAAGCTCCACGCAGCTTCCCTCGCCTCTATTCAGCTTACTTTGACTCGGATTGATTCCAGAGGGGTTTGCTTAATTGTAACGAATTCCTTTCGAAGAAGAAGCTGGTCTAGAAACAATCTAAGTGGAACCATCATGCTTTTTGTTTGCTAGATAAAATAGGCTTGTTGTGGTCGAGTCAGCCTTCTTTGTGTTTGTTAGAATTCCCTTGCAGTTAGGATGTCGAACTGGTATTATAATAGCCAATACAATGAGTATCCGACTGAGCAGCTTGGACATTATCCTTTTTATGACCATAGTGTGAATAGTGATTGGGAACGAAACTTTTGAAGGTTATGGGTTATACCATGGTGAGCCCAATTACTATCCACATGCGCACGGTCATACGAGCAAGAAGACTATAGCACTAGTTCCTCGTCTTTGGAGGATGCAATGAAACTATTGAAAAGTAGTCCTTTTTATGATCCTTCTGATAATTCCTCTTTACTAGAGTCAACACGTAAATTAGCTGAGTCAACACGTAAGTTAGCAGAAATGAATAACTTAGTTTTTGACGAAAGAGAACTTTCTATAGAGGAATCCCTCAAGTTGATGGCTGAGACGAACGAAAGACTTGCTCGAAATAATCTTACTTTCCAATATAGTGTTTCCAATAATACCCTTAAAAATGAGGATAGTTATTTGCATAATCAAGATGACGAGGTTAGAATTGGTAACACTACTTGTTTTGATGAGGTTCGATCATTTTCATGTTATTATAATGATGATTATGATGAGGATAGTATCGATGAAGAACATGAAATATGTAGGCATAGTGATCAGGAATTTGTTACACCGATTGAGCTTTATAATGATAGTACTGTTTCTAGTACAAATCCAAATAATTTTACTAATTATTCACCTATTCAAAAGGACGAGGATTTGACTAGAGATACCCCCGTTTTAGATGATGTATTATTTCCTGTCTACGACGCCGATAATAGTTTTGAGGAATGAGTTTATTCTGAGAATACTGTTTTAGAGTCTAGAAATTTAGAAACATTAGACATAGAAAAAGAAATTGAACTCGTAGAAATGAGTGAGGATGAACCCGACTTAGAAGAATCAACTGACCATTTCGGGAATCCGATGACCTAGAAATTAGGGAAGTTGTGACTAGTCTTTCTAGAGACACATAAAACTCTAAGTTTGGGGGTAATTATCATTCTCCGTGTGCTTTAACTCTTAAAAAGTTCCCTCGTGTAGGACTTGACATTTGTGCCTCAACCATCTTACAAGATTATCTTCGTATACTTTTTCCTGAACCTAATGATGTCCAAAGAGAAGCTCGGTTGTTAGAAACCCATCCTCTGGTTGATGTGGTTGACCCAGGTTATGATACCAAGATTGACTTTGTTTTCCCACCAAATACTTTTCTTCCAATTGTGGAAACATTTGATTTTAAGATGTGTCGGTTATTAAGTTTTGAGACTAAACCTAATTACTTTAGGAGAACAGGGTCGACACATTTGCTTAAGGAAGACCAACTCTTTCATTGTGGTCAGTTTTGTGAGTCAAGTCTAATTGACTTTAAGGATCCGCAGTTGTTCAGGTTATTGTTATGTGCTTCTAAGTTCCTACTTGAGTATTTCCATACTCTACAACCTGATCTTAAGAATCCTTCTTTTGAGGAAGTCCTGCCTATGAAAACATTTTCTTTAGACCCTTTTATAGAGCCTGAACCTGAGCCACAACTAGAGATAAATGTCTTAAACAAAAAGTTAAATAAGGGTATGTTCGGTATCTTCTTGGTCTGTTGCAGTTTCCTCTTCTTGTGGTTAGCACTTTTTGATCCAGATGACCCACAATTATTCCGGCTACTTCTATATGATTCTATGAGGTGACTAATTCCTTCCGATGTATGGCTGAAGACTTTAAACTTAGCACTTCTTGGGAGGTAATCCATGCTCATGCAACATGGTAATATCTTTCCTTAACTCTTTTTCTTCAAGTGGTAACAGTTTCTCCTTGTTCATGCTTTTAATTTTATCTTTAGAACATCGAGGATAATGTTAGATTTAAGTTTGGGGGTGGGGAAGAACTTTTTAGTTGCACTTTTGAAACTTCTAGCGCCACATGGTATCCGGTTAGCTAAGTTTACATACTGTTTCTCACCGAAAAGATAGAAATTGGAATGCTAGGGATAACAACCTTTTGAGACATTAGAGAAAAAGATATTGAGATCCTTGAAATTCAGGAGAGAACTTGTTCATTTTAGAGGGTAACCGTGATGGACCTAACCATACATGATGGAAAGGCAAGTAGGTCAGGAAATGCCAGAAAGACAAAGCAACCTCACAATGTAATCATAGTTACTGGATTACGACTCTCTCTCAGTAGAAACTTATCATCATCAACAGACAGAGTGACATCAAAATCTATGAAGAAAGTTGAAGATGTTTAAGGTTTAGAAGCAACAATAGAAAAGAATAATTCAAAAATCAAAGTTGAAGACTTAGTTACAAGAAGTTGTAAGAGCAAATGATATAAGTTGTTGGAATTCATGATACCAAGACATCTTAAGTTGCGAAAATCCAAGTTTTTAAAGTCCTTCTCTCATGGCCTTGTAAATTTTTGTCTTGTAATTTTTTGTACTCAAAAAAAAAAAATGAAAAACGAAACATCATTACGTTCTTTTTGTTCAATAAGGCCATAGGGAAGAAGAAATTTATAAGTCAAGCAAGAAATCGAATATAAGAGTTAATTGTCAAGGTTCTATGAGGTTCGAGAGTTTATCATTAACAGTTGAAGACCGAAGAAGGCGTTGTTTCTACTGAGCACTGTGAGAGAGTCGAAGAAAGATGCATTTTGGTTGCTTTGTTAGTCTGCTTTCAATATGGAACAAGATCTTTCTAGCACTGGTTTAACTCATCACACGTAATTAGTCCAGCTGTGTAGCAGATGTCCCTCTCATTTTTATCTCTCTCCTAATCTTATCCAGCTGTAAAGCAGCGGACGCATCTTACAATGTTTATCTAGCTGTGTAGCAGATATCTCTTTATCTAGCAGTGTTGTGGATGTGTCTCCCCTTTTCTTCAGTCAGATTTAGAGCTGACACCTTTAATTTCTCTGGCATTCTAGTTACTTGGAGATACGTTGAGAATATGTATGTCCTCATAGTTCTTTAGATACTTGTTACCAATTAGAAGTCATGGTTTTTGTGGGTACACCTCTGTTAAACCCACCCGAGACTAACTCGGTTTTATTTTTATTTTTTATTTTTTTTGTTTTGCTCGAGGACTAGCAAATAATAAGTTTGGGGGTATTTGATAGACACATTTTTGTGTCTAAGTGGTCCTCAATTATCTCCATGTTGGTACTCGATTTTGTACTTATTATGGTGTTTTTGTGTATGTGTAGGTGTTTTTGGAGAAATAAACATGTGTGGAAATTCGGCTAGAAAAGTTGCCCGGGGCACCCCGAAAGAAACGTGTTATCCGCACCCTATCACTGGATAAGGGGAAATCATCACCATATTCTTCACTGTTTAAAGAATACATTTTGGCGGGAAAATAGTTTCAGATTGCGTAACTTCCTGTGTTGATTTCTGGGCTGATTTGTTGGGATCTTTTCGCTGGAATTGATTGGGAATATCCTGTTGCATTAAAACAGGAATGGTATGCAAGAAGATTTCACGTGATAAATACTTGATATTCTGGAATTGATTATGGGAGATACGTGAACTGTGAGAGAAGATTTTACTCTCTGGAATATATTCTATTGATTGAAAGAGATTTCTTTGCCAACTCAGAAACGTGTGGAAGTGTAGAACATAAAAGAAGGAGTTCTTGTTGGTTTTGGAAGTTTAAAAGGTAAGAAGATTTTCCCGATAATATTTTCCTTAATGCCGAGTAATGAAAAATATTTGTAGTTATGGAAGAGATTTCTTGTGCATGAGAGGTTATATAAGGTGGTGAGGAGTTTTAGACGAGGGGATGGAGAGTTAGGGGAAGAAACAGAGCGTATAATAGAAAGGTGCAGAGAGTTTTTCTGTTTTATAATATTTTCACCTCTTGTAAGCACTTTTGAGCAATGAAAAATTATTCTGAGTGTGTTTTTACCATGTGGAGCTAAACCCCATCACTGGAACGACGGAGGAAGCAACTTTTGATGATTGTGGTAAATGAATTAATTCTTTTATTGACTATTTGCATTGTTTTAATTGCTTTATGATTTCTATTAATTATTTGTCATTTTGTTAGATGTCGCATGCTTAGTTCTAAATGCTTTAGATGCGTCATGCTTTTAACTTACAAATAATATTTTACGAAATCTATTTTTGGCAAAGAACTAGAGTCACAACTTCTTTTGTTTGAGCTATATTGTCTAGAGTTAATGACTGAACCATAACAATATGAAAAGTAGTGGAATCCCGCGTCTCAGCGTCTCTTCATCTTGTGACAAATTTTGTGTATATATTTTTCCTTATTTTCTTTATTAAGTCTTAAAACAAATTCTCAACAAATCTGAGTGAACGAATCATCTTACTACAACATCACTGAAAAATACCACCATAGGTGCTCTCCAGTCATTTGCTTGAGCTTCTTCAGTTTGATTAAGCCACGTGGATGACATAGCTCGTCTTTGCACTATGATGGATTTCTCTGATCCTTCGAATTGCAACTTGGAGGCAAGAGTTTCTAAGAAATCAACATGCCTATTGTTGGTTCGGCCAGTATGGGTGATGGTCGCGTCGACGAAATGAGTCAGGAGTCACTGTGCTTCAGCCCTGAATGGAGCAAGTGTTATCTCTTTGAGAGAGTACACCCCATTCATTTGATTGACTAGTAGTTTTGAATCTCCTCTGATCTCCAGATGCATTGCTCCTGCTTGTTTAGTTAAGGATAATCCTAGGAAGAAGGCCTCATACTCTGCTGAATTATTTGTACATTGGAAATCCAGCTTGAATGAGTGTGAGAATACTTCTCCTGATGGCGAGACCAAGACTATTACCGCTCCTCCAGTATCATTACTAGGAGTGGCGGATCCATCAAAGTACAACAACCATGTTTCTTCTTTAACGACTGAGATTCCTGGAAGTTCTCCTGGTACATCATTTGGTAATGTCGCGGAATCTTCTCCTGGGAACGCTGCTACTGCTTGAACTTTGATTTCTTTGGGGGAAACACATACTATGTCGAATTCCGACATCTGAAGCAGCCACTTTCCATGTCTTCCTATCAGAGCGGGCTTTGAGAGTAAAAACTTTATGGGATCAGCTTTGGATACAAGAAAAACTCTGTTGGATAGTAAATAATGCCTGAATCTTTGCATTGCATGAGCTAACGCCAGGCATGCTCTTTCAGCTTTCGGGTATCTTAGTTGAGCATCCTTCATGGTTCGGCTGAAATAGTAAATCGGATGTTCGACGCCTTCTTCGTCTTCTTGAGCCAATAGTGCTCCAATAGCAACATCACTGGAGGTTGTGTATAATATCAACGGTCGACCCTGCACTGGAGACCTCATGAATGCAGGTGATAAAAGTATCTGTTGTATTTTCTGAAATTCTTCCTGCTGAACATCTTTCCACGTGAAACTCGCTCCCTTCTTCAGCAGAGGGGTGAACGAAGCAATAAGTTGAGCCAATCCTGGTATGAAGCGTCTGATGTAATTCACCTTACCCATGAAGCTCTGCAGTTCCTTTACAGTCCGTGGAGGAGGCATGGTGGAGATGGATTTCGCTTTGTCCGGATCGACTTTGATCCCTTCGGAAGTGACCAAGAATCCCAGAAACTTTCCAGAAGAAACTCCAAAAGCGCATTTTAGAGGATTCATCTTCAACTTGTATTCTCTGCATCTTTCAAAGACTTGTCTCAGAACTTTTAGATGGGATGTTCGAGCTTTCGATTTCACCACGACATCGTCAACATAATCCCCTACTTTCTTGTGCATCATATCATGAAATATTGATGTCATGTCTCGTTGGTAGGTGGCGCCAGCATTCTTCAACCAAAGGGCATCACATTATAATGAAAATTCCCAATGGGAGTGCGAAACGCGGTCTTGGTGGCATCATGTTCGAATATTTTGATTTGGTTGTACCCACTGTAACCATCCATGAATGAGAACATACCGTGGCCGCTGGTCGCATCAACGAGCATATCAATGTTGGGTAAAGGAAAATCATCCTTCGGGCAGCATTTATTTAGGTTTCTGAAATCTACACACATTTGATTTGGCCATTTTTCTTCTTAACTGGGACAACATTAGCCAGCCAGGTTGGATGTTGAATAGGCTTGATAAATCCTGCTACCAACAATTTTTGAATTTCGGCCTTGATTTGTTCCTCGACCTCATGCCTGAACTTCCCGGGCGGTTGTTTGACAGCCTTGGAGCCGGAAATGATATGTAGACGGTGAGTGGCCAGTTTGTCATCCAGGCCAGGCATTTCTTCATACGTCCAAGCAAATATATCCCATACTCCTTCAGTAGCTCTACCAGACCTGCACGCTCTTCCGGTGATAGCGCAGAACTGACCAAGATCGGTCTTGGATCTTCCTCTGTTCCGATGTTAACCGTCTCAAGATCATCATTGGTAGAATTCGTGCCATCTTGCAACTGTTGTGGAGCTTCATGAACTTCATCCTCGGGTAGTTGTTCATTCTGACACGATTCACCAGTGCGGGGAGACTCTTGATCAATCTCCCATATTAATTGATAATCTTTGCGTCGCCGGTAAATGACCCTTCCTTATGCGTCATGAGTGGTCATAAAATTGGATCCTGATCTCGTAGTTTCATATTTTCGGCGCTTGAACGATGTAGCAGGCGATTCGACTGGTTCCGCTTCCGAAGATGGTGATGATGCGGATGCCTCAATATCCTTCCAACTTGGAAGTGGAGTAGTATAGATTTTCTTAGGAGGTTCAGGGACGCTCTGGGATTCGATGAATTCGGCATCGTAAGACAGAGAATAAGGAGATGATGAAGCAGCTATGCGGATGATCTTATTATTGAGTAAGACCTTCATGCATTGATAGTAGGTTGATGGAACCACCTTGTTGTCATGGAGCCAAAGTCACCCAAGTATCAGGTGGTAGTAAGGCTCTTGCTCGATCACGTGGAATTTCACCTTTGCTTGAATTGGCCCTACCCTCAAATTTATGTACGCGTATCCATATGTGTGACTTTGGCTTCCTTCAAATCCTGTCATTAGGATGGGATGGAGAATGATTTTACCTCGTGGGAATTTGGCCATTCTAAGAGTCTTCATAGTGACAATATTGCTGGAAGCACCGGTGTCGACAAGAGCCCTTCTAAATTCAGTGCCTTTGATGAAGCCATTCACATACAACGCGCGATTATTCCCTTCGTCTGCGATGCGATCCTCCTCTCCAAAAGTGATGTTGTCGATTGAATGTTCAGATACCAGGTATACTTCTTCAACTGCTGGGGTTGGTAAAGTTATTTGTACGTCGGATGATATCTGGTTGAGTGCGGCAAACGTGTCCGTACGCTGTTCCCTGGAAAAGTGTAAAAGTTCAAATTTTCAATCAATTGTGCAACCTCTTGATCCACCGGCTTTTCATAAGTAGTGAAACTGTTGATTTGAGGGTCAGGCGTTGAGCCAGTCCCCAGTGTTGGGACTTCCGAGACACTGCCCAACTCCGATGTCAGCTTGATGAGAAAATCGAGTATGTGATCTATTGTGTTCTTCATCAAATTCATGTTCCTGGTGTGGACTTCCAAAATTTGAGATAGCTCTGCCAGAGTCGGGGTTCCCCTGCCTTCCGTGTCGTCAGGTGTAACATGAGGAATCCTTCCATTTGAAAGATTCTGGATTGGGTCTGGATCAGTTGAATTAGTCCTAAGACCAACCATCTTGTGAAAATGAGATTGCAACCGAGAGATTAATCTCCCATTGTGGTCGCCAATCTGTGAGTGGGGGAAAAAGATTTGCTGGTTTTTACGGAATTGAAGAGTCGACCGTGTGGAGACTCCTTGAACCGAGCGGAATGTTGAACCTCACACAGATGCGCTGCAAGAAGGGAGTGCTTTAAGTTCGAGAGATCAATCTGTAAGACCCCGGCCTAAACCAAGAACAATGGCCGTTCCAGAGTCAATTCGATCACAAGATAAGATGGGTTGATATGTAGGAGGGAAGCTGAGAAATGCGCGAGATCAATGGTGATCTGAGATTGTAGGTGTGTTGTGAATTCAGCGTGAAAATGCTCTGAATGATTGAATTTTGCTCAATTGAGAGTAATTTCTGTGAGTTCGTGTAGACGAAAGATTGTCTGTATGAACTTTGATGAGAAATTTCTCGTCTTGGCGAATATTGTTCGAGTGTTCGAAAACTTCTTTGTCTTTTCAATCAGGATTCAGAGACATTTTATAATGCCGAAGTTGATAACACCATGATCCCATGAAGTGTGACAGTTGCTGGAATCAGAGAATGGGAAATGGGGAAATCGTGTTAAAACCAATTACTCATCGTGCGAAGACTTGGTTAACTTTCCACCCACTACTTTGCTGACTCTTCCAACTGATTGCACGACTTGCTCACATTCTCATTGTGGGTGAACACACGTGACGTAGACCGCCAGACCAAAACCCTAGTTAGTATCCCCCCATGTGCACGATTGAAATCTCGTGATTGTGGAGTCAGTTGCTGACTTTATGGGACGATGAGTCCATGTATTGCTGAGTTGAACATGATTAGCAAATGTTTCGAAACTCATGAATTTAATGTGTCTGCTGAGACGAGGTATCATTATAACCTAAGACGAGCAAAACTGTATTGCTAAATTGTTAAATATTGATAGTTGAACCAATATTCTTTGATTTGAGAAAATATTGCTAGTCTGAGCGAATATTGCTAATTGAGTAAATATTTCCGGTTTGAGCGAATATTGCTAGTTCGAGCAAATATTGCTAGTTTGAACAAATATTGTTCTTTTGATGAATTGTTGGTAGCTGGACCAAATAAAATGTTAATTTAAGTTACTGACTGCTGAGTCGAACAAAATAAATATGAATATCAATCATGGAATCAACATAAAATTATCAGAGTGTTCGAATCTGCACAGAATCACGTTTCTGCAGAGCTCTGGATTCAAAACCCTAATTTTACCGAAATGATGATTTATTGCAAATCAACACGGGACCGGCTACATGGGATGACGGTTTCACTGTATAACGCCCAGATGCTCGAATGAGCAAAAAATACCAAAGTCTCTTGAGGACCAGCTGGTGAAAGAATGATTAAATGCTGGTTTAATCATTTACTGAAATAATGCTCGTGTGAGCGACAAATCATAAAACCTGATGTAGAAAATATGAGGGGCCGACCAAGAGGTCATGAGACCGGCTCTTGATGGTCGTGGGACCAGTAGATGGTCGTTTGAGCAACAGAGCAAATTAGGTTAAAATCATTAAAACATGCGGGACCAGCTATTTGCAAGCCTCAGGGTCACCCTTGGTCGGTCAAGGGGATGTGCCCGTGTCACCACAGTATCCGTGCTTCAGTCCTAAGAATTTTGATATTTTCTGATGCACGTTTGAGCAACATTTGGAGAAAATATGCAAAATCCATGGTTTTGCTGAAACCGGCAAAAATACATGAGATGATGTAAATAATAAATAAAACATGAGATTTCAAGGTGTGGGACCGGCACGGCTAGGGCATGGCCGGCCGGCTGACAGACGCGGTCCCACATGTTTATCCCAGTTTTATGTGATTTTATGTGTTTTCTCTGATTTGAGGGAAATTTCATGAAACTGGAGAGTTTGGCGAAATTAGGGAACTTCCATGAGATGAGAGACATAAATTAAAATATAAAATAGGGAATGGGAGTGTGGGACCGGCGATGGCCGTGGCATGGCCTGCCGGCCAATGGGCGCGGGCCCAAAGGCACTCTTCCCAATTTTATGTAATTTTGACGATTTTAGATAATTTTTCATAAAATCAAAGGGATTTGTTGAAAACCAAGATATTTTGTTGAAATCAGGGAGTTTTCATGAAATCAGGAAACCAAACACCAAATAATAATAAAATAATGGGCGTATGGGACCGACTAGGGCATGGCCGGCCGGCTAGAGCTCGGTCCCACAAGTTTAATTTTCCATGATTTTAGAGAAAATACATGAAATTAGGTAATTATAAGGAAAATTCATAAAATCAAGGAATTTTCATAATTTGAGAAGGAATAATAAAATAATGGGACGTGAGGTGTGGGACCGGCCACGACCAAGGCATGACCTGCCGGCCGGCGGTCCCACGACACCTTTCCCTAATTTTATTATTTTTTGATAAAATCATGTGATTTAGGTAAAAATACATGAAATTGGGTAATTTTCATGATTTTAGGGAAAATTCATAAAATCAAGAAATTTTCATAATTTGAGAGAAATAATAAAATAATGGAGACGTGAGGTGTGGGACCGGTCACGGCCAAGGCATGGCCGGCTGATGCTCGGTCCCGCGACACTTTTCCCTAATTTTATTATTTTTTGATAAAATCATGTGATTTAGATAAGAATACATGAAATTAGGTAATTTTCATGATTTTAGGGAAATTCATAAAATCAAGGAATGTTCATAATTTGAGAGAAATAATAAAATAATGGAGACGTGAGGTGTGGGACCGGCCAAGGCATGGCCGGCTAGTGCTCGGTCCCGTGACACCTTTCCCTAATTTTATTATTTTTTGATAAAATCATGTGATTTAGATAATTTCTTTGAAATAAAGGAAATTTGCTCGAACGAGAGGATTTTCATGAGATCGTGAAAATAGTAAAAATATGGTAAAATATAAAATTGGGCGCGGGGCTAGTCACGGCATGACTGGCCGGCTGGTGAGCCTAGTCCCCTGGCGCTTTTGTTTAATATTTTATTATTATTATTTTCCCTTCCTATTTTGCAAAGGTTCCTCGTTCGTTCGTATTTTTGAAATGCTCGTTCGTGCATTCAAAATGCTGGTCTGTGCATTATCTGCTAATTACACTTGCACCATTTTTTTCGGGCTTATTCGATGCTCAGATGCCTGTTCCGCTGAATATTTATTACTAACCCGTGGAATTCTGCTGGGAAGAACCACAGATTGAAGTAACGAAGACGTTATCGCTCTATATTAGCAGACATGTTGTCTAGGAGCCGCCCAATCTTTCGATTCTATACAGTATGAGATGTGTCGTAGCCTCAGCTGAGAGACTGCACATCTTCATCTTCTCTGAGAGACTTTCTCCATCAGAGGTGGCATGGGCTTTCATGCACAGAGACATGAGTCTCGATACTCAACCGATTGTCGGACCCGGAGTAATTATTGAAATTGCTCAGTATTCATGAGATGTGCCGTGGCCTCAGATGAGAGACTACACATCTACATGTACTCTGAGAGACAGCCTTCTCAGTCAGAGATTTATGACATGAGATTTCATGCTTTAATGAGAGACATGAGTCTCAATACTCATCCGGTTGCCGAATCTGGAGTATAGTTTTACAATTCTACCCTTTGTCGAAAATCCACCATCTACACCACCCAAATGTGACAAGATCAATAATAAAATGATCATCTTTACCTGTCGACGTAGGTTAAGATTAACCGAACCACGTAATCTCTTGTGTGTTGATAACTTAGATGCACTTACATTATGTTCTCTCGTAGAGATTTATTTCTGAGTTATCTTTGTATTCTGAGCTATCTATGTTTTCTAAGTTATCTGTTTATCTGAGATATCTCTTTATTTAGATTATTTTCTTACCCGTCTCTGTATTACAGAGATACCTTTGATTTCATAGCATCTGCTCTTGCGAAGTATCTTTACTTGCTTAGTATATGATCTTCTGAGTAAATCTTATTTCAAACATACCTTTTACTTACTCAACAATATCAATTTAACTGAGGTATCCATACTACTTAGTATATGATCCTCTGAGTTGCTCATATTACGTACACTATGGGAAAATAAGTAGACACGGTTTGGCCTTAGAAACGAGCTGGACCGAAAAGCTCTCGATTTTCGTTATATTTTCTATTTCATCATCTTTTTTCTTTAGATCTTCTTTAGAAGATCATATCTAAGAATAAGAGGCATAGATCTCACTTTCTAGTGAAGATTTATCATTCTTTGACAACTTTTCGAGTATTAAACCTCGAAGAAATCTTGAAGTCTTACGGATCTACAAAAAGTGGTTAAGAAACACCTTTAAAAACACTTTTCAAAGCTTAAAAAGATATTATTTTATTGTTATTTGCTTGCTCATGAGCAAACCTTTTCTGGATCTGAATACCTTTGTCTCTGAAGGAACCTCAGTAAAAGTTTTCGAGTAAAATCCCTAAGGTTATTTATGAGATGAGGGTCGTTTTCTTTCACATACGCCTTCTTTTACTCAGCTTAGGTATTCTCTATCATTTTTTAATATCTGAGCAAACCTTTTGTGGATCTGAATACCTTTGTTTCCGAAGGAACCTCAGTAAAAGTTTTGGAGTAAAATCCCTAAGGTTATTTATGAGCTGAGGGTCGTTTTCTTTCGCATACACCTTTTGAATCTGAGGTTCACTTAGGAACTAAGTCCTTAACATTGGACAATTCTATTAAATACGAACTCAGCAAACATATCTCTGTTAAGCTCTATACTAAAGTTTTAATTTTTAATTTTTTTTTATTTCCGTAATGGGGCTACTAGGAACATAGCCTACCCCTTTTTCTCTTTTACTCTCAGGAAACGGAAATACACAGGTCAAAATTACGAATCCTTGGAGCGAAAATAAAGCTTATCTTTGGCTCGAGTGTATTCATCTACATTCTCAATTTCCAAAGACATAAACGAAGGTTGTCCCTGGCTCGTACGTATCTAAGTAAACGAAGTCAG
Organism: Papaver somniferum; assembly: GCF_003573695.1. Lineage (NCBI taxonomy): Eukaryota > Viridiplantae > Streptophyta > Magnoliopsida > Ranunculales > Papaveraceae > Papaver > Papaver somniferum. The sequence continues at coordinate 46,827,677 of NC_039366.1, forward strand.
GGGCAAAAATGAAGCTCATCTTTGGGTCGAGTGTATTCATATACATTCTCAACATCCAAAGACAAAAACGAAGACTGCTCCGTGGCTCGTACTTATCTAAGTAAACAAAGCCAGGGGGCAAAAATGGAGCTTATCTTTGGCTCGAATGTATTTATATACATTCTCAACAACCAAAGAAAATTACGAAGACTGCCTTTGGCTCGTAAATATCTAAGTACGAGCAGCCAAGGGAAAATATGGAGCTTATCTTTGGCTCGAATGTATTCATATACATTCTCAACATCCAAAAAAATTACGAAGGCTGTCCTTGGATCATACGTACATAAGTACGAGCATCCAGGTGTAAAGATGAAGCTTATCTTTGGCTCGGATGTATTTATACACATTCTCAACAGACAAAGACAATTACGAAGAGTGTCCTTGGCTCGTACGTATCTAAGTACGCGAATCCAAGGGAAAATACGGAGGTTACCTTTGGCTCGAACGTGTCCATACACGTTCTCAGCAGTCAAAGACTATTACGAAGGCTGGCCTTGGCTCGTACATATCTAAGTACGAGTATACAGGGGCAAATATGGAGCTTATCTTTGGCTCGAATGTACTTATACACATTCTCAGCAGTCAAAGACTATTACAAAGGCTGACCTTGGCTCGTACATATCTAAGTACGAGTATACATGGGCAAATACAGAGCTTATCTTTGGCTCGAATGTATTTATACACATTCTCAACAGCCAAAGACAATTACGAAGACTGCCTTTGGCTCGTACATATCTAAGTACGAGCAGCCAAGGGCAAATACAAATCTTATCTTTGGTTCAAATGTATTCATATACATTCTTAACATCCAAAGACAATTACGAAGGATGTCCTTGGATCATACGTAGATAAGTACGAGCATCCAGAGGCAAAGATGTAGCTTATCTTTGACTCGAATGTGTTTATACACATTCTCAGCAGTCAAAGACTATTACGAAGGCTGCCCTTGGCTCGTACATATCTAAGTACGAGTATACAGGGGCAAATACGGAGCTTATCTTTGGCTCGAATGTATTTATACACATTCTCAACAGCGAAAGACAATTATGAAGACTACCTTTAGCTCGTACATATCTAAGTACGAGCAGCCAAGGGAAAATACAAATCTTATCTTTGGCTCGAATGTATTTATATACATTTTCAACAGCCAAAGACAATTACGAAGGCTATCCTTGGTCATACGTACCTAAGTATGAGCATCCAGGGGCAAAGATGTAGCTTATCTTTGACTCGAATGTATTTATACACATTATCAGCAGTCAAAGACTATTATGAAGGCTTCCCTTGGCTCGTACATATCTAAGTACGAGTACACAGGGGCAAATACGGAGCTTATCTTTGGCTCGAATGTATTTGTACACATTCTCAACAGCCAAAGACAATTACGAAGACTGCCTTTGGCTCGTACATATCTAAGTACGAGCATCCAAGGGAAAATACAAATCTTATCTTTGGCTCGAATGTATTTATACACATTTTCAACAGCCAAAGAAAATTACAAAGGCTAACTTTGGCTCGTACATATCTAAGTACGAGCATCCAAGGGCAAATATGGAGCTTATCTTTGGCTCAAATGTATTCATATACATTCTCAACAGCCAAAGAAAATTACGAAGGCTTTCCTTGGATCATACGTACCTGAGTACGAGCATCCAGGGGCAAAGCTGGAGCTTATCTTTGGCTCGAATGTATTTACACACATTCTCAATAGCCAAAGACAATTACGAAGGCTACCTTGGCTCGTACATATCTAAGTACGAGCAGCCAAGGGAAAATATGGAGCTTATCTTTGGCTCGAATGTATTCATATACATTCTCAACAGCCAAAGACAATTACGAAGGCTGTCCATAGATCATACGTACCTAAGTACGAGCATCCAAGGGAAAATATGGAGCTTACCTTTGGCTCGAATGTATTTATACACATTCTCAACAACCAAAGATAATTACGAAGATTATCCTTGGCTCGTACGTATCTATGTACGCGAATCCAAGGGAAAATACGAAGGTTATATTTGGCTCGAACGTGTCCATACACGTTCTCAGCAGTCAAAAACTATTATGAATGTTTCCCTTGGCTCGTACATATCTAAGTACGAGCATCCAGGGGAAGCGGAGCTTATCTTTGGACGAGTATTTTCACATGGAAATCAAGGGAGATCAACAGGATGCAAGGCTATGCAACCTAGCGGAGGTAAGGCTGAACGAAGAAAGTGCCGCCGAACAACAACATGAAGTAAAAGAAGAAGGGAGAACACCAACGAAGTGAAGAACGAAGACTTCAAGGTTCCCGGAGCCCCCTCGCCTAAGGATACAAGCACTAACAATGCTCCGGAGGGTGATAGCTCCAAAGACTGTCTTTGACTCGTATTATCTAAGTGTGAGCAATTAAGGACAAAGATGAAGCATAAGGACGAAGGTTCAAAACACAACTCGCATGGAAGGACAAAGCTTCGTTTGTCTAAAATTCTTAAGCTTATCGCTTTGCGAATTTCTGGGGGCAAAGGAAGGTATGTAGCATCAACATCATCAACGAAGGTCAATCCCCCAAACCGGACCTACAAACGAAGGTGAAGGTCATAATAATTAGAGCCAAAGACATCGACAATGGTTGTATTTTACAACTTAAGTCTGAATCTGAAGGTATGCATGGGAGAGAAGCCCCTTAAAGACAGACTCCCCAGCATCATGCATACATGGGAGCGAAGCCCCTTAAAGGCAGACTCACCACCGTCAGGCATGCATGTGAGCGAAGCCTGTTAAAGGCAGACTCACCATTGCAAAGAATGGGTTTTTCAATCCAAATCTACGAATTAAATGTACAATTCAACAAATCCCGTGTGCATAGGCGTACGCATACGCAAAGAGGCTACAAACCATACTCAGCTACGAGGAGTCACACGACGACGCATAAGCAGACGCAACCTGTCAACCATCACTATTGCGACGCTTTCAGTCTAAAAATGCACGAAGCCTGTATATATTTGTATACCCACAAGTGCACAACTCAAATGTAGCGAAGAACGAAGTATGTATACATATGTATACCCCAACTATCCAACCCGAGGAACATACAAAGTGCCAAAGACTAATGCAAGTGGCAGTTCGTTGCAAGAAGAAATTCTTCAATACTAAGAAGAAGCAACAATTCATTTCTATAGGGTACCCTTCGAATACACAGGGTGCCAAAGGAATTTGTATTTTATACAAGAACAAAGCCTACAAGAGCAACTCACTGCAACCATAACGAATCCTACAAGGGGCATCTCACTACAAGCAAAGTACCATGTGGCACCCAAGGAGAACATGTAGCTGACAAAGACGAGGAGGAAACCTCAAATTACACGGATTAAGGCTCCATAAATGCAAATAATTTTCCTTTCAAAAGCTGCAAGAACCATCTTTCAAAACCAAAAGGGGGCAAACATACATCAATCATGGCGCCTCTACAACATCAACTAAAAACAACAAATACATGGTGAAGGTAATACAATTGTAAGGTATGCTTATATACGTAGAAATCAATATAAAGCTTGGATTTGAATATAGATTTTAATGTGTGTGAAATAAAACAAACATGCAAAAACAAAGGGATAGAACTAACACCCACCGTCAGAATTGACGACAAAAACGAAGGGTTAGAAATGACACCCACCGTCAAAATTGACGATGAGGCAATGCAAGACACAACTGCGCATATGTCAATACTCAGATCCTCGGAGCAATAGCTCCCTTCATGAGGCAGTAAGAAAAAGTAAGATATACCCTATAGAGATAACTTGTCCAAGTAAAGCAATCTTCGTGCTGAACGCGTAGGGTTACAGGAAAACTATTGCCCACGTAGGAACCTTCGCCACCACGGTACCTTCTGGCCAAAGGATACTTAGGTAGGACGATGAATGTTCCACCAAAGGTTAATCATACCTTAGTACCGAGCGATGGCTTGATTGTGCATCAAACTTGACATACTATGTCACGCACGTAAATATTGTGCAACAAAGCAAGCAAATATTTACGTACAATACGTAAATATTGTACGTATTTTATTTACGCAGGTACAACAACACGACGAAAATTTTAACCAACAATAAAGGTTCCAAAAGGTGTACTTTCATTGCAAAGGAGTGAAGTTAGAACAACGAAGGTACACCAGGAGACAACTGCATACCAGGCAAATAAAAAGACATCTTAGAGTCACCTTAACCGAAAGAAAAACTAAAAGGTTAATAATATACGCCTAATCAATAATCTCAAACTCAGCTAAAACTTAGCTGCATGCTAAGAGGGGTACCCTTTGGCCCCATTATATCTCGAACGAATGACGGCTATCCCAAAAGTTAGCAAAAATACCTAAGCAGCGAGCGAAGGCTCCGCTTTTAAAAGGGTAAAAACCACTACCCCAGTCTCAGAGTTCATTTAACGAAGGCGTGTACTTCATACATACATACATACATGCATACGTACGTACGTACATACATACATAGGTACGTACATGCATACATACACACACACATGTAAACATACATGCATACATATATACAAACATATGCATATTTTTGTGATAATATTAGCATCAGAATCTTATACTCTTAGGGTACCTCAGCAAATTACTTCGATACTTCTATACTTCGAGGGTACCTCAGCAAATTACTTCGATACTTCTATACCTCGAGGGTACCTCAGCAAATTACTTCGATACTTCTATACTTCGAGGGTACCTCAACAAATTACTTCGATACTTCTATACTTCGAGCATACCTCAGCAAATTACTTCGATACTTCTACTTCGTGGGTACCTCAGCAAATTACTTCGATACTTCTATACTTCGAGGGTACCTCAGCAAATTACTTCGATACTTCTATAATTCGAGGATACCTCAGCAAATTACTTCGATACTTCTATACTTCGTGGATACCTCAGAAAATTACTTCGATACTTCAATACTTCGGTACCTCAGTAAAATACTTTGATACTTCTCTACATCGACAAACTACTTCAATACTTCGAAGGTGTCTCAGCAAACCTATTCGATACTTTGATGATACTTCAGCGAAATAAACGAAGGAGGATCAAGATTTTTTCTTAAGGATCGTTCTTCGAACAACCCTCAAGAAAGGGGCAAACTTTAGATACCAAAAATCTACCATGCCACGTGGAACAATATGAAAGTTGGAGCAACTTATTATGTTACAAAAACGCACACTACATCTCTCCTTAGGATGCTAAGTTATGAAGTTATCTCTATCAACGTGTGGCGCAATGTTAAAGGTTGAAGTATCAAAGTACGCTACAACGGAGTACACCAAATCACTACCAAGATTGCTTAATTATTAAGCAATGGGTTGTAGTATAGGCACATGGGTGTTTATGTCTGTCAGAGGTAGTTGAGCAGTCTGCACAACTTTTAGTACAAAGGAGCAGTCGTCAACCACGTGGGCTCATAGTAAGTGGAATCCTCTGAGTTAAGAGAGGGAACGCGGCCAACGGAGGTACAACCTGTACGGAGGTTTCACAGTTCACGATGGCACGTGGGGGAAGTGATAGGTGTTGTAAAACATCTAATTTTATATCTATTGTTTATGCTTTCTTTGTCATTTCTCTTGTAAAATATGTATCTTATGTTTACTTTTGAGTGTTTAGGTACTTTGGAGTCATTTGGAGCCAAAGAAGGAGAAATCGTCCATTTGGAGCGAAAGCGCAAAAAGGCGGATTCACAGGCGTGTGATAGCTGGAGCCAGCCAAAGTTATGCATCAACGGAGATGAAGAATGAGATGTCAGTTCCCTGGAACTGACACTTCAATAGAACCAATTAAAGACTGGGTGGCCTTATCCTAACATGTAGGGTGCCAATATCAATTCCAATTCCTACACTAGCAACACTACCCCTTATCTATGTCAGTTGGGTAGCTATATCCATTTCATTTCCTATAGAGCCCTAAATTTCAGAGAGAATCAATTTTCTCTAATTCATTTCGGCAACTGATGTTTGTCTGAGGGTTAGAAATATTCAGAGATGAGAAATTATGAAGAACAGGTCGAGAAACTGAGAGACTCAGTGAGATGAGATGATGAAGAAGATTATAGTTGTTGTTGTTGATGTATTGTCAGTACAACTAGGGTATAAAATCAAAAGGGGATCTGAGATGTTCTTGGATTGCAGAGAGGAAATAATGATCTTGTTTAGACATGGGTTTGGAGGAATTCAAGGTGCAAATGTTGTTGTCATTGAGTATGGGTTGAATCGCTTAATTTCTTCTGCTAATGTTCGAGAAATTCAAGGGAGATTGAAATGGTTACTGTTCAGAGAGGAATTGAGGTGTTGCCTGAGATAGAGAAAGACTGGATCTGCTACTATTGATAGAGGCGGATATTTGAGAAATTGAGATGGGTTTTGCTGCTAATGGAAAATAAAAAGCTGGGTTTGTGCTTATATTCAAATCAGAGAAGAATCATTAGAGTTAGGGTTATGTGAAACTTAGACTGAGAATCAGCAAGGGAAGAGATGAAGCCACTAATGTCGACTTAAGAAAGTGGAGGTGGATATTCAAATAAAGAAGGTTCTGTTGGAGATGGAAGGAACTGAGCAGCAGTACATGGCAGGTGGTCTTGTAACTGACACAGATGATGGACGAATGTGTGAAGAAGAAAGAGTTGAAGCTGTTACTGGTGTTACTGATGCTGAGTAGTGAATGGTGCAATTACAGATAGTGGAAATTGCAGTTAAAGGTGGTTGTGATAACAATGATGCTGAGACAGTGGAGTTGCAGCTGAAGCTAAGGAAATAGTGATGGAATTGGAATTGGTTAGGTGCTGTGAGATACAAGGCAAAAGGAGTACAGGTTAGGTGGGCTTATATGAGTTGCAGATAAACGATTAAGTCCTTGAGGAGGAGGTTTCAGTTGAGTTTTGATAAGCTGCAGTTGAATCGAGATGAAGCTGATTTAAAAGGTTGAGCAAGACATGGAGAGAAGTATCAGATGAACTTGAGTTGTTGCCATGATTAGATGTATGTCTAGGATACAGGGCTGGAAGAGAAGGTGTTGAAGTGATGCAGTGAGACCTGTTGAGCTGAAATGAAAGTGGTCCTGAGATGGAAGCAGTGAGGTTGCGGTGGAGCCCCGGAGTTGGTGTTGCTGCCAGCTGAAACTGAGGCTGAGCTGAAGTCCTATAGCAGAAGAGTGCAACGGTGATATATGAACTGAAGGTGCAGTTCTGGCTGGCTGAGATGCAGTGAAGCACTATCATTACGCATCACAGGTTTGTCCTGTGCAAGATGGCTCAGGCTGTGCAACAGCTCTGGCCTAGAGATCTGACTCGGTCTTGACCCAGTTAACTCAGATCCTGACTCAGACGCCGTTAGTCAGCCATTAACTGTAACATCTGACCGTTATGTTTAACCGGTGACCGGGTGTACTTTGCCGGTAACCTGAGATACTTTACCGACAACATTCCGGCCAAATTCCGACCATTTTACCTGTTTTCCGGCGACCACTTTTGGGTTATATTTTCTACATGGGTGTTTTCACATATGGGCTTGGTGGACATCTTTGTATTGGGCTTTGGACTTTGAAGACTTGACCTAGTTTTGGAAAGCAAAGGAACTACAAAAGGAAAGATTTTTACAACTTTGGATCACGTATTTTTCTACTGGGAGCTTTGGAGGAGGGCGGCGATTCTACTAGGGTTTGCTTTCGTATATTTTTCATTTCTTTATTTTATGAAAATGATTATGATGAACTCCATTATTATGAGTAACTAAACACAATTACTGGTTATGGGATAACAGTTGATTTCTCAAGCATGATATTTAAATCAATGGATTAGTTTTGTCTCAACTTTATTGTTTATGATTCATTGTTAATATTATTGCATTATTTGAGTGCAAGTTTGATTGAGTCCGGAATCAATTAGATTGGTCTTCATATCTATTGCTAGATTAGGTTTTATTATACGAAAAAGTGATAAATTCCGGATTATAAGTAGCATAAATGTGAATAGTGCTTGTAGTGATATATTCTACTAGTCACAAATGAATAATAACCTTGGTTAAATTGAATTAGTGCTTTTACACGTTTGATTGCCTTGATTAGTCTTATTCCATAGAACTTAATGCTTTTAGGGAGTTAAACTTAATTGTGCTTTTAAACTTTAGGTTGCTTTCTAGGAAGAATTCACATATGCATCTTTTAATGTGGTTGTGATGAAATCAGGGAATTAGCGGGATATACTTGCGATCAAGGTATCCTAGGACTTTTAGTAAATGATAGATAAAAATACCAATTCTAGTCATTGATGAAAATACATGTTTGTGAATGATACTATCACGTGACCAATATCTTCTCCTTATTGACTATTCAAATTATTTTATTGCTTTCAATTACTTTTATTGGTTTGCTAAAACAAAAATCCCCCCTTGGTTACTAAGAAAATGAAATTTGCATAACAACAAAAGCCTCTCTGTGGGAACAAACTCTTTCTTACCACATACTTCATTTTAAATTTAGTTAAATGAGAAAGTGAATTATTTTTGACGCATACGACAACTATCAAATTTTGGCGCCGTTGCCGAGGAGGCATACGGCTTGTTATTAAGTTTTTAGTTTCTTATCATCATTTTTGCTTTTATCTTTGCTTTTTGTTTTCTTGTCTTGTTTCTCACTTGTTTGCGAGAATTGTTTTCAGGTACCTAATCTCTGGCTTCTAAAGATTGGAACTATCCAAGGTGCGGGATAGCTACTCGAAGAGGCACAATACTCCAACCAAGTCAAGACACAACGAAATAACAAGAGTTAGAAGTGGAAGAAGAGTTACAACTAGAAGAAGAACAAGAGGTTTCATTCGTAGAAGAACCACTAGTTGAAGAACAACCACTAGTTGGAGAAGAAGAAACAAAGGGTGATGCAAATCGTACACTCAAGGACTTGGCTTCTCATAGGCTTGATGCACAACGGTGGTGTGTTCAAACAAACTCAACCTTCGAGATCAAACCGGGGTTGATTAGAGAGTTGCCGAAGTTTCATGGAATGACGAATGAATATCCAAACAAGCATCTCATGGATTTCCACAACGTTATCATGGCTATGCTTCCACCGGAGACTAATGCGGATGGAGCAATGTTGAAAGCTTTTTCATTTTCTTTGGCGGACAATGCTAAGGAGTGGTTGTATTACTTGCCTTCCGGAAGTGTCACTACATGGAACGGGTTGAAGAAACTTTTCCTAGAGGGATATTTTCCTGCATCCAAAGCTACTCTAATTCGTAAGGAGATTTTTGGAATACAACAAAAGAACGGGGAGTCATTGTATGAATGTTGGGAACGATATAAGAGATTAGTGGCAAGCTTCCCCCACCACCAATTTAGTGACGTGATGATGATAAAATACTTCTACGAAGGTCTCCAACCAAGTGATAGATATCTTCTTGATGCAGCGGGTGGTGGTGCACTAGTGAACAAGATGGTGGCCCAAGCTACCGAGTTGATTGAAAGTATGGCTGCAAACTCGCAACAATTCTACACAAGAGGTGAATCATTGGTTAGGCGAGTGCATGAAGTTACGGATTCATCATCACACCGTGATCAAAGGATGGATAATATGGAGCAAATGATGGAAAATATGGTTGCAGTTATTTTACCTTCATATGGTGAAGAGTTGGAGCAAGCTAGTGCAGTTTTTCCAATCCAGCAAAGACGGTATGATCCCTATTCCAGCACTTACAATCCGGGATGGAGAGATCATCCCAACTTTAGCTATGCCAACAAGCAAGGAGCGGTCCAACAACCTACTTTCAACCGTTCGAGTGGATTTCAACCACAACAACAACAATTCCAACCGCAACAACAACAATTTCAGCAACCACAAACACAACAAGCAACTCAAAATCAAGGTTCTGATATCGATGCAAAGCTTCAAGCGTTTATGCAAGGCATTTCTACCATGTTTAAAGAAATTCAGCAAGAAACTAAGAGTGCTATCAAGGAGTTGCAGACAAAAATGGGCTCCATGGCGGTTGATATAAACAAATTGAAGGCACAAAATATTGGGAAACTCCCTTCTCAACCTATTAACCCAAAAGAGGGTATCAATGCTATTACGTTAAGGAGCGGTACACAAATTATGCAACCCGAAGTTACTGATTCGGCAAGGTGGAAACACCAAAGGAACCTGTTTTGGAGGAGAAGAGTGATGATTCTCCCAAAACTTCTGAGGTACCTATTCTTAACTCTAAAACTCCGGTTTCTACTTATGTTCCTCCTTTACCTTTCCCTCGCAGATTTACAAGTTCCAAGAAGGCGGAACTAGAAAAGGAGATTTTAGACGTTCTTAAAAAGATCCATGTGAACATACCACTCATTCATGCTATCAAGCAAATTCCCAAGTATGCGAAGGTGTTGAAGGACTTGTGTACTAATAAGCAAAGGCTCAAAGGTAATGAAGTGTTAAGTGTGGGGGAGAATGCTTCGGCAATATTACAACACAAACTCCCACTGAAATGTAAGGATCCCGATAGCTTTGACATTCCAGTCACAATTGGTAACACTACATTTTATAAAGCTATGTTGGATTTAGGTGCATCCGTTAATGTTATGCATGCATCAATGTATAATTCACTTGATCTTGGTCCTCTTAAAAAGTCTGGAATTGTGTTGCAATTAGCCGATCACTCTAATGTCTACCCAATGGGTATTGTTGAGGATGTTCTTGTGCAGGTTAATCAACTTGTATTTCTAGCTGACTTTTGTGTCTTAGAGATGAATGAAGGTTCACCGGACTCGTCTCTTCCATTGCTACTTGGGCGTCCCTTCATAAAAACGGTGAAAACCATTATTGATGTGGACAAGGGAACGCTAACTATGGAGTTTGATGGAGAAACAATACGTTTCAACATTTTCGAGACGATGAGATATCCTAGCGATGTCCACTCTTGTTTCTCCATTGATGTTATGGATACTTTGGCACAACAAGTGTTTGAATTGAATGGTGCTGATGCTTTGGAAACCGTTTTAACTACATCCATGGATAATGGTTTAGAGTGTGGTAATGAAGTCAAGGAAGCCCTTGGTGATCTTAATTCACTACAAGGATGCCCGGAAACTCATAATATCTCTTTTATTTCTTTACCATGCAGTGATGAAAAGCTTGTACCTTTCATTGTTAAATCTCCAAAGTTAGAATTGAAACCTCTTCCTGATCGCCTAAAGTAGTTGTACTTGGGTGACAAGGAAGATTTACTTGTGATTGTTTCTAACAAGCTTAGTGAATTACAGGAGAAAAAACTTCTCAGGGTGTTAAGGAAGTACAAGACGGCCATAGGATGGACAATTGCTGATATCAAGGGTATAAGCCATGCCGTTTGTATGCATAAGATTCATTTGGAGAACGATGCAAAGCCTACAAGGGAAGCGCAACGTCGTTTGAACCCTCCCATGATGGAAGTTGTGAAAAAGGAGATACTCAAGCTTTTGTACATGGGTGTTATCTACCCCATATTCGACAGCAAGTGGGTAAGCCCGGTACAAGTAATACCAAAGAAATCAGGTGTGACGGTGGTGGAGAATGATAAGAACGAACTTGTCCCAACTCGTGTGCAAACCGGTTGGAGGGTTTGTATTGATTACAGGAAATTTAATGCCACCACTAGGAAGGATCATTTTCCATTGCATTTTACTGATCAAATTCTTGAACGTTTAGATGGACACTCTTATTATTGCTTCCTTGATAGCTATTCAGGTTACAATCAGATTGTGATAGCTCCAGAGGATCGAGAGAAAATCACTTTCACTTGTCCTTTCGGTACTTTTGCTTATAGAAGGATGCCTTTTGGCTTGTGCAATGCTCCAGCTACCTTTCAAAGGTGTACGGTAAGTATTTTTTTAGAATATGTGAAAACATAATTGAAGTGTTCATGGACGACTTTAGTGTCTTTGGTGATTCATTTGACCTTTGCTTGAACAACTTATCACTAATCCTTGAACGATGTGTTGAAACAAACCTTGTGCTGAATTGGTAGAAGTACCATTTCATGGTAACTCATGGCATAGTTTTAAGCCATATAATATCTTCTAAAGGCTTGGAAGTAGATAAATCTAAAATAGACCTTATTCGTGCTTTAACCCCTCCCACTACGCTGAGGGAGATACGCTCTTTTCTTGGTCATGCAGGTTTTTATCGTAGATTTATCAAGGATTTTTCCAAGATAGCATCACCACTTTGCAACTTATTGCAAAAAGATGTGATTTTTAACTTTGATGAAAAGTGTGTGGCGGCATTCAATCGTTTGAAAGAACTTTTGATTTCAGCCCCTATCATTAAACCACCGGATTTGAGAAAGCCTTTTGAGCTCATGTGTGATGCAAGTGACTATGCGGTTGGTACGGTGCTTGGCCAACGTGTAGGGAAGATACCTCATGCTATTTATTATGCTTCTAGAATGTTAAATAAGGCCAAACAAAACTATACAACAACTGAAAAAGAGTTGTTAGCTGTTGTTTTTGCTTTGGAAAAGTTTCGCTCTTATCTAATTGGTACAAAACTTGTTGTCTTTTCTGATCACGCAACGCTTAGGTACTTGCTTATGAAAAAAGAGGCGAAACCGAGGCTCATACGATGGATTTTACTCTTGCAAGAGTTTGACATAGAAATTAAAGACAAGAAAGGAATTGAGAACGCCGTTGCGAATCACTTGAGCCGTCTTGCTGTGGACAAGGAAGCTATCCCATTGCGTGAAAGTTTCCCGGATGAGCAACTATGTTCAATTGCCTTTGGAGAACCATGGTATGCAGATATTGTCAATTACTTGGTGTCTAAACAAATCCCAAAGAACTTGTCTCGTGCTGAGAGGGACAAACTTAAGAAGTTAGGAAACTAATACATATGGGATGATCCATACTTATGGAAACATTGTAGCGACCAAGTAATAAGAAGGTACGTTCCCAAATCTGAGTTTAACTATATCTTGTCTTTTTGTCACTCTTATGCTTGCGGAGGACATTTTGGGAGTAAGAGAACCGCTCACAAGGTACTTGAAAGCGGTTTCCATTCGCCAACCTTGTTCAAGGATGCATATATATTTTGTACAACTTGTGATAGGTGCCAAAGAACAGGCAATCTAGGTGCCCGAAATCAAATGCCACAAACTTTTATTCAATTTATTGAAGTTTTCGATGTATGGGGTATTGATTTTATGGGTCCTTTTGTCAACTCTCATGGGAATTTTTATATCTTACTTGATGTTGATTATGTCTCCAAATGGGTGGAAGCTAAGGCCACCCCAACTAATGATTCTAAAGTGGTTTTAGATTTTGTGCAAGCTAATATCTTTGCAAGGTTTGGAATTCCAAGAGCCATAATTAGCGATGGGGGCTCTCACTTCAAAAACAGGATCTTACAAAGCTTGTTGAAGAAGTACAATGTGTCGCACAAGATTGCAACACCTTATCATCCCCAAACAAATGGACAAGCCGAGGTTTCTAACTGGGAGGTGAAATCCATTCTAGAGAAGACGGTGAATCCAACAAGGAAAGATTGGAGCATGCGACTTAATGATGCTTTGTGGGATTATAAAACCGCATACAAGACATCTATTGGGATGTCTCCCTTTAGACTTGTGTATGGTAAACCTTGTCATTTACCCGTTGAAATTGAGCATAAGGCATTTTGGGCTATTAAGCGATGCAATATGGAGATGGATGGGGCTGGAAAGCAAAGGAAGTTACAACTCCAAGAGCTAGAGGAGCTTCGCAATGATGCATTTGAAAGCTCGCGCATTTACAAGGAAAAGACGAAAGCATTTCATGATAACATGATTTCTAGGAAACAATTTTGCATTGGGCAGAAAGTGATTTTGTTTAATTCTCGCTTGCATTTATTTCCGGGTAAATTAAGGTCACGTTGGATTGGACCTTTTATTCTTACTAATGTGTTTTCTCATGGTGCAGTAGAAATTCGTAGCATAGATACATGCAAGGAACTTAAAGTTAATGGGCACCGGTTGAAACCATATTATGAGAATTTCACTTCCGAAGTGGTGGAAGGAGCTAACTTTGTGGATGCACTCCCTATGGAGGAGGCATACAAAGCAAGGAGATAGTCGGGCTGACGACTTTAAACCAAGCGGTAAATGGGAGGCAACCCAAAGAATGAGTATTTCTTATCTTGTTTTGTTTTTATTTTTTCTGATTTCTTGTCACATGTCATGTTAGAATTTCCCGCCTTCACTTACTTTGGATGACTCAATTTACATTGAGGACAATGTAAAGTTTAAGTGTGGGGGAGTGGTTAAGCATTTGCATTGTAAATTTTTTATGAAATTTTCAACTTTTGTGTAAAATAGTGAATAAAAAGCTCCAACTTGTAGTTAGTTTAGAGTCACATAATATACACGTCGCTAAGATTACATCGAGATTCTCATAAGAGTGACTGAACTTAGAGATGACAGAGAACATGATCGGGTTTCTTACTCGTATGAGAGTTAAAGTTGGATTTAACCATCCCAATGGCAAATGAGGTGAAGACTGAATTCGGTATTAGAGTAGTGGTCCCCTATAGTGGAGACTATCCATGTTACATCATGAGAGGCACTGACCTTCACTTCTTTGTACCTGTCTAAATATGTTCTTTTAGAGTGTGTGTCACCGTACGTAAACTCCGGGTAGAATGGTGAGCTACCCAACCTCCCACCAATAAAAGCACTATTTTGATGTCTTGAGTGCTATTTTATCAATCATGAATGGTAACATCGAATTGCTAACTTACATACCACTTGTAATCTTGTTCGCAGTTAGCACCATCCACTTTATCTCTCTCTACACCGACAGGTCCATAGAAACACCATCATCATCAACAAGAGGAGCATCACAAATTCGAAGGAAAGTTGAAGACGTTCAAGGTTTACAAGCAACGATACAGAAATGAGCAGATTTCATATTCAAGTAAAGCAACAAGACAAGGAGCAGAATTTTTACAAGTTGAAGACTATTAGTGAAGATTATCAAGATGAGTTCAAGAAGTTTATGATGTCGAGACATACAATTTTTGAAGAGTCAAGCGGTAAAGTTCTTACACCATGGCCTTTGTACTTGCATTTTTAGTTTATCTTATTTGTTAATTTGTATATTATTTTCTCTTGTCAAAAAAAAAAATGAAAAAAAAAGACAAGAGAAAAGTTTATTAGGTCCATCATTAGTTTTAATATTTTGTTTGTTTTTGTATTTACTTTATTTATCTTGCATCTCAAAAAAAAAAAAAATAATTCATTGCATCATATTTGGTTTGTTTAGTTCGTTTTTTGGTTTTGTATTCATTCAATAAAGCCAATGGAACAAGAAATTTTCATAATGAGGTTTCAAGCAACAAGGAATTAGAGGAAAGAATCACATTGTCAAGATTCTACGAAGTTCAAAATTTCATCATCATGAGTTGAAGACTGAAGACGAAGATGAAGACAAGGATTGAAGACCGAAGACGTTTCTATGGATGCTGTGAGAGTGGTGCTAACTGCATGCTGAACGGATAACGAGGTAAGTAAGCATATTCCCACCTTCGTTAAGTGGTTGATTTCCTTTCTTAGAGATCTTCATAAAAAGGGTTTTCAAAATGAATAAAAGATGTGGGTTTCCAAAACAATTCGGAAGTTTTTTGCCTTCCTACCATTCAAGGTGTCGCAGGATTCTCTCTTGATTCCTACCTGAACACATGTGTGACCCATAAAAAGTTGTTTATTATTGAGAGCAACTTCATAAAACCCTTTCTTGTGAGGCAGAGTCGAGACTTTTGATCACTCCGAACCCGAATTTCTTTCGATAAGGGATGGTAATTTCTCTCTCAACTTTTAAGGATGAGATTGTGTTCATTTATGTGTCTAACTTCTTATGACTAGTGTGCAGAATTTCTATGTCTTCTTAGCGCGTTGGATGCTATCATTACGGAGAACTAGTAAGTTGGAAAAGTAGGTTTTGTGGGTATATCTCTAGTAAACCCTCACGAGACGGAGTTGTATGTATACTTTAGAATAAGTTTTGTTTGATTTGCTCGAGGACTAGCAAAGTCTAAGTGTGGGGGAATTTGATAGGTGTTGTCAAACACCTAATTTAATATCTATTGTTTATGCTTTCTTTGTTATTTCTCTTGTAAAATATGTATCTTATGTTTACTTTTGAGTGTTTAGGTACTTTGTAGTCATTTGGAGCCAAAGAAGGAGAAATCGTCCATTTGGAGCGAAAGCGCAAAAAGGCGGATTCACAAGCGTGTGATAGTTGGAGCCAGCCAAAGTTATGCATCAACGGAGATGAAGAATGAGATGTCAGTTCCCGGGAACTGACAGTTCAATATAACCAAATAAAGACTGGGTGAGCTTATCCTAACCTGCAGAGTGCCAATATCAATTCCAATTCCTACACTAGTAACACTACCCCTTATCTATGTCAGTTGGGTGGTTATATCCATTTTATTTCTTACAGAGCCCTAAATTTCAGAGAGAATCAATTTCCTCTCATTCATTTCGGCAGCTGCTGTTTGTCTGAGGGTCAGAAATATTCAGAGATGAGAAATTGTGAAGAACGGATCGAGAAACTGAGAGACTCGGTGAGATAAGATGATGAAGAAGATTATAGATGTTGTTGTTGATGTATTATCAGTAGAACTAGGGTTTAAAATCAAAAGGGGATCTGAGATGTTCTTGGATTGCAGAGAGGAAATTAATGATCTTGTTTAGACATGGGTTTGGAGGAATTCAAGGTGCAGATGTTGTTGTTGTTGAATACGGGTTGAATCGCTTAATTTCTTCTGCTAATGTTCGAGAATTTCAGGGGAGATTGAAATGGTTATTGTTCAGAGAGGAATTGAGGTGCTGCCTGAGATAGAGAATGATTCGATCTGCTACTGTTGATAGAGGCGGAGATTTGAGAAATTGAGATGGGTTTTGATTCTAATGGAAGATAAAAAGCTGGGTTTGTGCTTATATTCAAATCAGAGAAGAATCATTAGAGTTAGGGTTCTGTGAAACTTAGACTGAGAATCAGCAAGGGAAGAGATGAAGCCACTACTGTCGACTTAAGAAAGTGGAGGTGGAGATTCAAATGAAGAAGGTTCTGTTGGAGATGGAAGGAACTGAGCAGCAGTACATGGCAGGTGGTCTTGTAACTGACACAGATGATGGATGAATGTGTGAAGAAGAAAGAGCTGGAGCTGTTACTTGTGTTACTAATGCTGAGTAGTGAATGGTGCAGTTACATATGGTGGAAATTGCAGTTGAAGGTGGTTGTGATAAAAATGATGCTGAAACAGTGGAGTTGCAGCTGAAGCTACGGAGATATTGATGGAATTGGTTAGGTGCTGTGAGATACAAGGAAAAAAGAGTACAAGTTAGGTGGCTTGTATGAGTTGCAGATAAACGATTAAGTCCTTGAGGAGGAGGTTGCAGTTGAGTGTTGATAAGCTGCAGTTGAATCGAGATGAAGCTGATTTAAAAGGTTGAGCAAGACATTGAGAGAAGTATCAGATGAACTTGAGTTGTTGCCATGATTAGATGTATGTCTAGGATATATGGCAGGAAGAGCAGGTGTTGAAGTGATGCAGTGAGACCTGTTGATCTGAAATGAAAGTGGTCCTGAGATGGAAGCAGTGAGGTTGCGGTGAAGCCCCAGAGTTTGTGTTGCTGCCAGCTGAAACTGAGGCTGAGCTGAAATCCTGTAGCAGAAGAGTGCAATGGTGATATATGAACTGAAGGTGCAGTTCTGGCTGGCTGAGATGGAGTGAAGCACTATCATTACGCATCACAGGTTTGGCCTGTGCAAGATGGCTCAGGATGTGCAACAGCTCTGGCCTAGAGATCTGACTCGGTCTTGACCCAGTTAACTTAGATCCTGACTCAGACGCCGTTAGTCAGCCAATAACTATAACAGTTGACCGTTATGTTTGACCGGTGACCGGGTGGACTTTGCCGGTCACCTGAGATACTTTATCGGCGACATTCCGGCCAAATTCCTACCACTTTACCAGTTTTTCGGCGACCACTTTTGGGTTATATTTTCTACATGGGTGTTTTCACATATGGGCTTAGTGGACATCTTTGTATTGGGCTTTGGGCTTGACCTAGTTTTGGAAAGCAAAAGAACTACAAAAGGAAAGATTTTTACAACTTTGGATCACATATTTTTCTACTGGGAGTTTTGGAGGAGAGCGGCGATTCTACTAGGGTTTGCTTTCGTATATTTTTCATTTCTTTATTTTATGAAAATGATTATGATGAACTCCATTACTATGAGTAACTAAACACAATTATTGGTTATGGGATAAAAGTTGATTTCTCAAGCATGATATTTAAATCAATGGATTAGTTTTGTCTCAACTTTATTGTTTATGATTCGTTGTTAATATTGTTGCATGATTTGAGTGCTAGTTTGATTGAGTCCGGAACCAATTAGATTGGTCTTCATATCTATTGCTAGATTAGGTTTTATTATACGAAAAAATGATAAATTCCTGATTATAAGTAGCATAAATGTGAATAGTGTTTGTAGTGATATATCCTACTAGTCAAATATGAATCATAACCTTGGTTAAATTGAACTAGTGCTTTTACACGTTTCATTGCCTTGATTAGTCTTATTCCATAGAACTTGATACTTTTAGGGAGTTAAACTTAATTGTGCTTTTACACTTTAGGTTGATTTTTAGGAAGAATTCACATATGCATCTTTTAATGTGGTTGTGATGAAATCAGGGAATTAGCGGGATATACTTGCGATCAAGGTATCCTAGGACTTTTAGTAAATGAGAGATTAAAATACCAATTCTAGTCATTGATGAAAATACATGTTTGTGAATGATACTATCCCGTGACCAATATCTTCTCCTTATTGATTATTCAAATTATTTTATTGCTTTCAATTACTTTTATTGCTTTACTAAAACAAAAATTCCCCCCCTTGGTTACTAAGAAACTGAAATTTGCATAACAACAAAAGCCTCTCTGTGGGAACGAACTCTTTCTTACCACATAATTCATTTAAATTTAGTTAAGTGAGAAAGTGAATTATTTTTTACGCATACGACAGCGATCAGGAAGCTAAGGTGTCATCGTCTGATTGGAGATGGTGGGCGGCCAACGAAGGTACAATCTGTACTATGGCTGGGTAGTTCCCAAAGGAACGTGGGTCAGCTGAGGTGGCAGAGTCCGATTGGATAAAGCTTGCGGTGAACGAAGGTACCATTGGCACAGAAGATATATCAGAATATGATGGACCCAAAGACAACAAAGATATATCTGGAGCAGAAGAGGCTGTAAATACCAAGCTTCACCAACAAAGAAAGGGGACTTTTGGGTGAGCTAGGATTAGTAAAAAGACTCATCTCTCTACTTTCTCTCTTATTTACTAGAGCTTCATACTTTCTTTAATGGAGTTCTTCCACCCAAGTGTAACAAGATCAATAATAAACTTATCATCTTTACCCGTGGACGTAGGTTAAGATTAACCGAACCACGTAATCTCTTGTGTGTTGATAACTTAGATGCACTTACATTATCTTCTCTCTTAGAGATTTACTTTCTGAGTTATCTCTATATTCCGAGCTATCTCTGTTTTCTGAGTTATCTGTTCATCAGAGATATCTCTTTATTTAACTTATTTGCTTACTCGTCTCTGTATTACAGAGATAGCTTTGATTTCTTAGCATCTGCTCTTGCGAAGTATCTTTACTTACTTAGTATATGATCTTCTGAGTAGATCTTATTTCGAACATACCTTTTACTTAATCAACAATATCAGTTCAACTGAGGTATCCATACTACTTAGTATATGATCCTCCGAGCTGCTCATATTACGTAGACTATGGGAAAATTAGTAGTCACAGTAGATGTTAGTCAATCAGGCGCCTTTAGCTTGCCTGAGACCCTTCTGTAGATTTGTCAGTCAATCGGGCGTCTTTGGCTTTCCTGAGACCTTTTGTAGATTTGTCAGTCAATCTGGTGCCATTGGCTTTCCTGAGAACTTTCGTAGATTTGTCAGTCAATCAGGCGCCGTTGGCTTTCCTGAGACCTTTCGTAGATTTGTCAGTCAATCAGGCGTCATTGGTTTTCCTGAGACCTTTTGTAGATTTGTCAGTCAATCAGGCGGCATTGGCTTTCCTGAGACCTTTTGTAGATTTGTCAGTCAATCAGGCGCCTTTGGATATCCTGAGACCTTTTGTAAATTTGTCGGTCAATCAGGCGCCTTCGGTTATCATGCGACCTTTTCACATCACATTGCTCTCAAATTTCGAAAGGGAAAATTGTTCTTACCATAAAAAAGGGGGGTGTTTACAATGTGGTATTGTCATTCATATTCTTCATATCCTCCTTTCTTTCGCATTAGTGGCGAGGGAAAGGGTCATGCTCAATCGCTTGCTTAGTTGCCCCGAGCTCCCCAGCGGCGCGCTTGCGTTCAAATATACTCCTTATAGCAAAACATTCTTCTGTTGGGTGCCCCAACCTTCGATGATAGTGGCAGTACCTGGCAGAGTTCTTATCCATTTATTTAACGTCTACTACCGTCGGGGGAAGCTGAATTTATTTTTCGGTGACCCACTGGCCCAATAATTTGACTGCGCGCTCTTTGCTTCAAGGAAGAGGGGATGGTGGGTTTGAGTCATGCCTAGTCCTTCCGGTTCTCCCCTGGTTTCTACCAATAGTTTGGAATTGGTCCCTCCTTTCTTTATTAGCGTTGAGTCTTAGTTGCGCGGTGCCTCAGATATGGTGTTGATTGTGTGGCGCCAAGCAGGGTCTATGGATATTTCTTCTATGCAGTCGGCGATCATTTCAGACGCTTCTTCTAGCTCGACGAAGGTCTGGAATCTAAAATTGATCAAACTCCCCTCGAAAGCTGGGATCATTCTTCGTACACAAATCTCAACAAGTGTTTCCTCACTGATGTCTTCGTGACAGTCTAGTGCCAAGCACCGGAACCGTAAAATATACTTTCCTATTTCTTCTCCCATCCGCTGTCCGTTCTTGCTCAAGTCTATTGTCGTGATTTTCCTCTTGGATGAATAGAATTTCCGAAGAAAGATTGTGGACATAGTCGGCCAGGAATCCACGCTTTCTGCCTTTAGGTTGTCATACCAGGTGAACGTCGTGCCTGTGAGCGATTTTGGAAATTCGTTTAGGCACAACTTTCCGTCGGAGGCTCTATCATTCATTGCTGATAGGAATCGGCTAAGATGTTCCCGTGCGTTCCACTGTCTGTCATAAGTCTTGAATTTCGGAGAAGTGTAGTCCTCGGGATACTAGTATTCTCGGATGTTTGCTGGGTATGGACTGCTTACGCGACAGTGGTTCTCTTGTTTTACCACATGATAATTCTGATCCAAGTACCTCGCCATTTCTTCCCGTGACATCGCCGTTGTCTTGTCGTTTTTGTTCTCCTCGCTTTTCATCATTTCTTCGGGAGTTTTTTGTCCTGCTATTACTGCTTGTTCTATCCAGTCTTCAAGCTCTTGCCTTCTGCATGAGCGCTTCTCTAGTTCCTTTTGCATATTTTGCAGATTTGGTGACATGGGTTTTTGCAGTTGGGTTACTCACATGTTCTTCCTTTCTGTTGTTATTATCTCTCTGTTTTGGGACCCATGTCCCGTAGATCTTTTGATAACACCTTGGATCGGTGTTTCTTCCTAGCTGTCTTCATCTTCTATTGTTACTTCCTCTAAGTTGATAGGTCGGTCAGTCGCTTGGTTTTCTACCGCACCAGAGTTAGCGCCTCCTAAGTGTGTCATGATGAGTTAGGCACGAGCCTCCTGGTGTGGTCGCCAAATGTTGAGGGGTGGTTTTAGTTTTGGTTCTACCCGTCCTAGCTACACCAAGTGACCTCACTATACCAAGAATAGTAAGAGAGATAGTTTCCTTTACATTGTACATTGTCCTTCCTTATATAGACTTTCCAGAAGCCCATTCCTTTTATGACATCATGCCACATGTCCTAAACCTCCTTAATTACTCCTAATGCCATTCTTCTCCTAACATATCCTTCTTCTTATTCATTAGTCCCTTCCTTGTCCTCTCCATTTCACGGGTATTTGGGCTTGGGCTTAGTCCCCATGTCTCATGTTAGGTTCGCCATCCCTCTCAGGGGCACCCTAAACCCGTTAAGGGATATTAATTTTCATGTATCAACAAGATGTACTAGAGATTTGACAGAAAACATATTAAGTTTCCCTTCCTTCTATGTTTCTTTGGACACAAAAAGAGTAGTACCGTAGCGATGATGACGTTGTTAAAGACGGAGAAGAAAGGAGAGATGAAAAGTTAGGTTCTTGAATTAGTAGTCAATTGACAAACATGTCCTAAAACATTTGAAAAATCAACATTTGTCGAACATGCATCCAGAAAGGAGTCTGATTATTTGCACACTCCTTTGAAGAGTGTGGACGAAACAAATTGATTTCATTGGCTGCACGAAATCCACCGTTTACAATTTACTAAATTCGCTTTTTCCCTCTTTTATAGTCAATTAAAATCTATTCTATCCTAAAATATAGGAATATCAGTATCAGAGCTTCTCCAATGTAATGTATGTGAAAATAAAAATCTAAATCCACATAGAATTGACATTCATTTTTCCTAAAATTCTTCTCCAATCCCAACTTCTTAAATCAATGTGAAGATGACATGGGTTACTTTGTGTTAGACATTGTCAAGGTGGATGTCTACCTTGACAATGTCAAGCTATCCTAGTAAGCTTTTGCTTAATTAAAATTAATTCTAATATAATAAATAACCATTTTTAGCTCTAATAAAATCTTAAAATTACTAAAAATAAAATTTAAATTCAATAGAAAGTAATCACAAACAACACCATTGGAGATGAATAACTTTTTCACCTAAACTTAAGGAAAACTTGGAATGTGGATGTCTTGTTTGTGTTGCCACCTAGGAAATACATACAACAACCATTGGAGAAACTCGAAGAAAAAATAAGTAAGCAGTAACCTGATCATAAAAAATAATTTTGATAAAATCAATCATCCGTATTTTGTTGAGCTGGAGAAAGATGTGATGATCACCAACAATTAGCACACCCAACTGATTTCAATTTGATTTAGTTAAGTGGTTTTTGTGTAACGGAGTTTGTGGAAGGCGATCAAATAGGTGCCAAATAAGATTTAGGTTTTCTAAGTTAGGTCTTGAAGGTACAAACGTGTGTTCTTTATCAATCTTATTATTTATTTATTTTTGAAATCATAGGCTACTTAGTTTTCTTTTTAGATTTTTGATGATATGCTATATTTGTATACATTTGATTGCATTTAAAGGGTGAATTCTTATCGAATTCAACTGAGAAGTATATATTGCATACTCGTGATGATCACCGCGTGATGATAATTGAATTGGTATCAAATGATTCAACGACAACATAAATGTAATTTTTTTCTTCTTTAAATGGACTCTGTTCGGTGATGTTAAAGACAGTACAAAGCTAACCTTACTGCATTAGGCCCTTCCATTCCATTCTACATCAGGTCCTTTGGTTCAATTCTAATGCTCTAATGCTGTAAAAATATAGATAAATAAGTTATCCAATTGATAACGAATCGAAGGCATACAAAAAAAAAAAGGATAATGAATTGATATATGCTTGCCTTTTATAGATTACATATAATGAATAATTAAATAAAAAGAAAAATAAAACTAATTTAATTAAGGAGTTAACGGTTCTTTATAAACAACCAATAGGATTTGTTTGTTACGTGGACACTTTTTAAAGGAGTGTGCACAAAATTGGACTCTCCAGAAACATGCGACAACTATGACGTAGGCTCCCATGTGAAATATGGTTGGTCCATCACATAAGGTAACACGCACGTGCACACACTCTCTAACAAATTCCAAGAGAGAATGGCTATATATTTTCCATCCGGGATTTTCTGAGTTGGAGATTAAAGGTGGAGATTTAATATTAAGGGTAATATTTGTCATCAATAAAATAAAATAAAATAAGAATGATAAAGGAAAATATAAATATTAAATAAGGATGGGATTACTTATGCTTTTATAGCTTTTAAAAAATCAACCGGCTTGGAAAAGAAAACCAAGAAATGTTTTGTGAGACTGGAGCGGAACAGAATGGCACTCGCATCGAGCGTGCACTTTTGCTAGTTAATATAAAGAAAAGAGGTATATTTTGCTAGTTACTAATATGACCTTTAATATCAATTATCACTTCACATATATTTAAGGGTAAAAACGTACATTAAATCAATATTACATGCAAAACCTTACATATTTACATATTAACAGAAATGCAATTGTTCTAAAAATACATCAATTTTTTTAAAAACTTGATAGTTTTCAAAATACACATCGGATTTTTGTAAAATTAACATATTTGAAAACCTCTCTGAATTACCTACTTAATGAGTATAAATAAGAATACTAAATTTTATTTTACGAAAAAAGTATCATTGTAATCAAGTTTGGAGTTGTTAAAAGAGTAAAATTCAAGCATGTGCATCGCACATGTGGTTTTACTAGTTTAATTAAAGAATTATGGTTTTCTTAACTTATCCCAGATTTTTTCAACGGAAATACCAATTCAGCCGCAGAATCTTATAGATCGACGATAAAAGGACGAGAATCAACTGCAACTAACTGTTAGAGCATTGCTCGGTCGAACTCGCATGCGTTGCTATCTCAAGCATTTTGTCAATATTAGTGATCAAAACTATAAGTCTTGATTTCTAGTCTACTATATCTAAGGTCTCAGACTAGGATAGAAAGTGTAGTTGAGCTAAAGAACTCCATGGCAATCATCATACAAGACGAAAGACTACTCAAGGAACCGGTGGATCTTTATCGACTAAAAGGTATGTAGAGACTTGAACTTATCTATCACTCAAAAGTCTATTTATCTCCTATATTGAGACAAAAGTCGTTTTGCTATATAGACTTAGATTATACACATTTGCTATTTCGAGCCGAGTTTATCTCGTCTATCTATTTCTCGAAATATGTGTTGGTAAGCTTTCGCCTTAGCCAAGTTCATCTTTACCTAGTGACGAAAGTCATGACAAGTTTCAATCACTTTGAAAATTGTTTACTTTGACGAAAAATAGTTTGTGAATAACAACTATAGAATATCAACGTCCTCTAAGAATGTTTCAATGATTGAAATGAGAGTTTCGATAATATAACCATTGAAGGATATAAGCATTGTTGTGGAAACACATATATGTATAAGTCCTTATTCCTTGAACCGAAGTTTGCGAACTTTGTTGATCAAGAGAACAGGAATGGTGGCGTGAGCCAAGTCCGCGAACTGGCGGAAGTTCTCGTCCCGAGAAATTTTGCTGGAGTTTGTGAACTCCGTCCGGGAACTTAAGTCCGCAAACCCATTCCACAAACTTGAGTAGGTTATATCTAAAAACGATGTTTGTGAACTTATTCTTATATAAACTAAGGAAGGCAAATTGCAAACCGTGGCTATATAGTTCATGAACTGATTCGATTGAATCAAATCGTTTTTACTTCAATTATGTCTTGTGTAGTTACATAATATTTTCTTGCAATTGAACAACTCTCTAACTAGTTCATTTGAGTCACTTGAACTAGTTATGGTGAAGAAGAATATGGTTCATATGAAAGTGATCATATGGCTAACCATTTGGTTGACTATTGTTGAACCAACAAATGTACAAGTTTGGGTATGGTTACACAAGCCTAGAAACGTGCATTTCACTTGTGTGTAACAAGCTAGTTTTCGATCTAACGATTGAAAGATATTAGCTTGAATCTAATCAGGTTTTCTTCTGATGGTGAATATTGAATGCTTTGTTACCAAGCTAACATTGATTGCAAACCCTGATTTGAAAGACTATATAAGGGAGAACTCTAGCAACTGGGAAATCTAATCCCCACACCTTCTGTGTGATACTAGTTGTGCTAAGCTAGAGTCAATTCTCCTTTAACCTTTGGTTTCTTCTTCTAAACCAGATTAACGACTTAAAGACTTCATTGGGATTGTGAAGCCAGACTTATACTACTTTCTTGTAGTAGTGTGATCTGATCTTGTTGTTTCTATCGTATGAGTACAACTGTAAAATTGGCTTGAGATTGATATCTACGATAGGCAAGATATAAAAGAAATCACAAACACTTCGTCTCATCGTTTGTGATTCCGCAATATCTTTTTTCGCTGCGTCGATTAAGATTATTGTGAGGTGATTGATGATACTAGGTTGTTCTTCGGGAATATAAGTCTAGTTTATCAATTGGTTCTTGTTCACCTTGATTTATCAAAATACGGAACAAAACTCGTAGGTATATTCGTGGGAGACGGATTTATCTATTACCGTAGCCATTTCTGTGTGATACAGATTTGTTTATTAAAGTCTTCGACTTTGGGTCGTAGCAACTCTTAGTTGTGGGTGAGATCAGCTAAGGGAATCAAGTACGTAGCATCCTGCTGGGATCAGAGACGTAGGAGCATAATTGTACCTTGGATTAGTGTGAGATTGATTGGGGTTCAATTACAGTCCATACCGAAGTTAATTTGGAGTAGGCTAGTGTCTGTAGCGGCTTAATGCAGTGTGTGTTCAATCTGGGCTAGGTCCCAGGGTTTTTCTGTATTTGCGGTTTCCTCGTTAATAAAATTCTGGTGTCTGTGTTATTTATTTTCCGCATTATATTTTGTTATATAATTGAAATATCACAGGTTGTGCGTTGTTCAATCAATTAGAATATCCGACCTTTTGGTTGTTGATTTAAATTGATTGACACTTGGATATTGGTCTTTGGTACCATCCAAGTTATCTCTCTAGTATTTGATAAAGACTCACATTGCTTGAGTTTATATCAAATCGTGAGATATAAACTCTTTGATATACTTTTTATCTAGATTGAATCTGACTGTCTAGTTGATTCTCTAGAAAGTATATTGGAGTTTGTCCATACAGATTGCTAAGCGAAATATTGGGTGTGGTTGTTGTACCCCCACTTTTTCAATTGGTATTAGAGCAGGCAAACACGTTCAATACCTTACAAGTCTGTGTTTGTAGAAATCTGATTCTATGGACAGAGATGCTATCTCAATAAACATACCACCAGTCTTCGATGGCTCTAATTACTTGATTGCTATGCGAGCTTTTCTTCAAGCACGTGATTTTCAATCATGGGTATATGTTGTTAATGGCTATAATGCTCCCGTCGTGGCAGATGGAGATGTAAACGTTCCCAATGATATTGGTGAATACACCCCTGCCGAGATAAATGCTGCAAAGCAAAATTCTGACGTTTTGAATGCCATTATACATGCTATTACCCCAAATCTTCAGCACCATGTGTCAAATTGCACGAGGTCTAAAGATGTGTGGGATATCTTAGAAACCGTATTCGAAGGTAACTCCAGTGAAAAAGAAGCTAGGCTTCAAAACTTTAATTCCGATTGGGAAAACCTTCGTATGGCAGATGAAGATACATTTGATGAATTTAATCACTGAGTGTCTAAAATTGTTAATGCATCTTTCGCATTGGGTAAGACTATTCCTGAAAAGGACATTGTGATGAAGATTCTCAGATCGCTGCCATCTAGATACGACTCTAAGAAGCATGCCATCGTTGAGGGAAATAACCTTGATAACCTCTCCAAAAATACGCTGGTTGGGAAGCTTAAGATCTTTGATCACGAACATTCATCCAAAACTAAGGATGTTGCGTTCAAAGCACAAAAGGACACTAAATTACTTGATAAGAGTAAAAAAGTGTATATCTCTGAAGATGATTACTCTGAGACAGATTCATCAGATGAAGATCTTGACAAGTCAGTCTCGATGATTACAAGACAGTTTAGGGATCTTCTGTTGAAGAGAAATAAACGGTTCTCCATAGATAAGCCTAAAGCATCAGTTAAACCTCATAATCATATTCCTCCTAAAAATAGGGAAACAGATGAAACTGATGATGAGGATATGCCTCAGTGCTTTAAGTGTAAGGGATTTGGTCATTTTGCAAACGAGTGCCCAAATCGTAGAAAATACACCGGGAACAAAGGTATGGCTGCAACTCTTGATAAAATGTCTGACAATTATGATTCTAGTGAAGACGAGAAATCAAGTGTTGCACTTCTTGGTGAAAATATTGATTTTGATAACTGTAGCAATACATACATCAATCTCGATATTCTTTCAGAAGAGAACCCAATTAATCTGGAAGAAAAAATTGACCAATTTCTTGGAAACTCTCTTTGTAATGTTTCAGGTTCCACCATGTGTCTAGTTGCGTGCACATCTCAGAAGCCTGACTTTTATTCCAGTTTGAGGTGCTCGTATTGTTCTCTAAAGGGTCATGAACTTTCAAAGTGTTACAAGTACAAACACCAATTGAGGCACGTCAACAAAATTCAACGAAGAGCAAATCAATTATCAAATAAGCTTAAACTTGCTCAGAAGACCGCTGAGGTATGTAGGATTTTATCTTCGTCTAAGAAGTTAGTTTCCAAGGATAAACCAAGACCATTAGAGAAGAAAGTATGGTCGGGTCGTTTTGATAGACAGAGGTCTGTGGATTCCTCTCAAAAGGAAAATGGTGGAGAAATTGTTGTTCACCACAACGCAACTTGATTGTGCTGTTTTGGAAATCTTGTCTCACGTGACTGATCAAAAGAGACAATGATTTTGTACCTCTCAGGCTTTAGGAAAAGTTTTTTTCTTCTTGCTTAGTTTTGTTCTTCCTTGTCTATCAACAAAAGAGGGTTATTATCGACAATTCTACTCTTTATAGGGTTGTGAGTTGGACGTGTACGAACCTGTTTAAAGGTTTCAAAACCCTACATTCCTTTTTCCTTCTTCAAAACCTCTTTTCATCTCAAGACTACTTGTTGAGTTCAATTTGTGATTTCCTCTCACAAACCCATACGCTATGGATACTCCAAGCATGATGTCTTCTGATGGAAAAGATGTTAATATGATTGTTAATCCATCAATCATGAACGAAAAAGAAAAATCTCCGTTATCTCCTACCTTGAAAAGAAAGAGAAGGAATGTGAGGAAGCCAACAACCGTTCCTTCAAACTCTCAGAAGTTTTCTGATATGCTTGAAGTGTTGAAGGAGATGCGAAAGAATATTCAACAAATAAAGGCTTTTGTGTATAAGACTCATGAGATTCAGAAGGCCCTGGTTCGATATCATCAGCCAAGAAGGTTTATTGATATAAACTCCTACCTTAATGAACCTTATGTCCCAATGGTTGTTGACGACAAGGAGTTCGGGGACGATAAATAATTCTTCAAAGGTCTTATCGCCTAGTAAATCTTCTATTTTCTTGTTTTATTTAGGAGAATAACTAGAGTTTGGAATATCCATTATTGTGATTACACATAGCTATGTCCAACGTTTTCATCTTCATGTGTTTTAGATTTATTGGTTTAAATTCTAAATTTGTTTGGAAGATGATTTTTGCAGTATTAATCTTTATGATTTTATATATTGCAATATTGTTATGGGATATGTGTGTTTACGTCCGTGAACTATGATTGTCCCATACCTTGTCAAAAGTAAAGTCTTTCGTATGTTGATATGCATGTATTGATAAAAGAATGAATAGAATTTTGACAAATACAAAAGTTAAGCCTATTATGTCAATTATTGATGGAAGATAGGTTAAAATCTTTTGTTTGCAAGGATTATGTCTATTGAATGTCGTTATGCGAATAATGATGGAAAAATAGTTAGAATCCTTGTGTATTCCGCAGTATTGATCTTCCCTGATCCATATTTTATGTATTATTGTGGGCTCCGCAAAGTGTCTTATGTTGAGCATTAAATTGGCCAAGTTGATTATTTTTATGATTAGCTTAGTTGTTATTCCGCGAGATACTTTATGTCGAGCAAATTCAACTAAATTAATCATCTTGTTTGGTTACTTAGTTGTTGCTCCGTATGTTTTCTTATGATGAGCATGACCAATTAAATTGATTACTTTTGTGATTAGTTTGGTTGTGTATTTCGATTAGATTAATTATGGGTTCTCTTGTGATTAATCTAATTGTATTTTTTTTTGAGTCTCCATAAGTTCACTTATGTTGAGCATCTTTCGATTAAATTAATCATGGGTTCTCTTGTGGTTAATTTAATTGAGTTTTTTGGATTCAAATTCATACTTGTATGTGATTTTTTATGTCCAAAGAAATCCTTCTTTTCTTTCGAAATTAAGGTCGCTCTTGTTGTTCTTTCGGGAATGACATTTTATGGGGGAGAGTTCTTAATTGAACTTGTGCTTAATTGCCAAATCTTTGTGGGGAGTGCGGTTGTGGAATATTATATAGGTTATCTTGTATCTTTATAAACTCCTTGATGAATGCATTTAGCTTCGGCTTTATGATTGCATCTACACAAAATTCTGGTGTCTGTGTTATTTCTTTTCCGCATTATATTTTATGTAATTGAAATAATACAGGTTGCGCGTTAAGATCATCAACTTCTCTAATCCAACTTTTGGTTGTTGATTGTAGTTGATTGATCCTTGGATATTGGTCTTTGGTACCGTCCAAGTTATCTCTCTTTGATAAAGACTCGCAGATTTCTATTTGCTTGAGTAAAGATCAAATCGAGAGATTGAGATATAAACTCTTTGATATATCTTTTCATTGATTGAGTCTGACTGTCTAGTTGATTCTAATAAAAAGTATATTGGAGTTTGTCCATACAGATTTCTAAGCGAAATATTGGATGGTGTTGTTAGACCCCCGCTTTTTCACTAGGGTTTATCTTCTCCTCTTTAGTGCGACTACAAAAGTGATTTTCGTCTGAAATCTGAGAGTGACGAAATTCGATAGTGTAATTGTATTATGATGGTTAGTGAAAAAGTGGGGGTACAAAAACCACATCCAATATTTCGCTTAGCAATTTGTATGGACAAACTCCAATATACTATCTAGAGAATCAACTAGACAGTCAGACTCAATCTAGATAAAAAAAATTATATCAAAGAGTTTATATCTCAATCTCTCGATTTGATATATACTCAAGCAAATAGAAATCTGTGAGTCTTTATCAAATACTAGAGAGATAACTTGGATGGTACCAAAGACCAATATCCAAGTGTCAATCAATTTAAATCAACAACCAAAAGGTCGGATATTCTAATTGATTGAACAACGCACAACCTGTGATATTTCAATTATATAACAAAAAATAATGCGGAAAAGAAATAACACAGACACCAGAATTTTGTTGACGAAGAAACCGCAAATGCAGAAAAACCCCGAGACCTAGTCCAGATTGAACACACACTGTATTAAGCCGCTACAAACACTAGCCTACTCCAAATTAACTTCGGTATGGACTGTAGTTGAACCCCAATCAATCTCACACTGATCCAAGGTACAGTTATCCTCTTACGTCTCTGATCCCAGCAGGATGCTACGTACTTGATTCCCTTAGCTGATCTCACCCACAACTAAGAGTTGCTACGACCCAAAGTCAAAGACTTTAATAAAAAAATCTGTATCACACAGAAAAGTCTACGGTAATAGATAAATTCGTCTCCCACGAATATACCTACGAGTTTTGTTCCGTCTTTTGATAAATCAAGGTGAACAGGAACCAAATGATAAACCGGACTTATATTCCCGAAGAACAGCCTAGTATTATCAATCACCTCACAATAATCTTAATCGACGCAGCGAAAAAAGATATTGCGGAATCACAAACGATGAGACTAAGTGTTTGTGATTTCTTTTATATCTTGCCTATCGGAGATATCAATCTCAAGCCAATTATTACAATTGTACTCGTACAATAGAAACAGCAAGATCAGATCGCACAACTACAAGAAAGTAGTATCGGTCTGACTTCACAATCCCAATGAAGTCTTTAAGTCGTTAACCTGGTTTAGAAGAAGAAACCAAAGGTTAAAGGAGAATCGACTCTAACTTAGCACAACTAGTATCACACAGAAGGTGTGGGGATTAGATTTCCCAGTTGCTAGAGTTCTCCCTTATATAGTCTTTCAAATCAGGGTTTACAATTAATGTTAGATTGGTAACAAAGCATTCAATATTCATCGTTAGATGAAAACCTGATTAGATTCAAGCTAATATCTTTCAACCGGAAGATCGAAAACTAGCTTGTTACACACAAATGAAATGCATGTTTCTAGGCTTGTGGAACCGTACCCAAACTTGTACATTTGTTGGTTCAACAATAGTCAACCGAATGGTTAGCCATATGATCACTTTCATATCAACCATATTCTTCTTCACCATAACTAGTTCAAGTGACTCAAATGAACTAGTTAGAGAGTTGTTCAATTGCAAGGAAATCTTAATTAACTACACAAGACACAATTGAAGCAAAAACGATTTGATTCACTCGAATCGGTTCATGAACTATATAGCCACGGTTTGCAATTTTCATTCCTTAGTTATATAAGAATAAGTTCACAAACATCATTTTTTGATATAACCTACTCAAGTTCGTGGACTGGGTTCGCGGACTTAAGTTCCCGGACGGAGTTCACAAACTCCAGCAGAATTTCTCGAGACGAGAACTTCCACCAGTTCGCAGACTGAGTTCGCGGACTTGGCTCACGCCACCATTCCGGTTCTCTTGATCAACAAAGTTCGCAAACTTCGGTTCAAGGAATAAGGAGTTATACATATATGTGTTTCCACAACAATGCTTATATCCTTCAATGGTTATATTATCTAAACTCTCATTTCAATCATTGAAACATTCTTAGAGGAAGTTGATATTCTATAGTTGTTATTCACAAACTATTTTTCGTCAAAGTAAGCAATTTTTAAAGTGATTGAAACTTGTCATGACTTTCGTCACTAGGTAAAGATGAACTTGGCTAAGGCGAAAGCTTACCACCACATATTTCGAGAAATAGATAGACGAGATAAACTCGGCTTGAAATAGCAAATGTGTATAATCTAAGTCTATATAGCAAAACGACTTTTGTCTCAAGATAGGAGATAAATAGACTTTTGAGTGATAGATTAGTTCAAGTCTCCATATACCTTTTAGTCGATGAAGATCCACCGGTTCCTTGAGTAGTCCTTCGTCTTGTATGATGATTGTCGTGGAGTTCTTGAGCTCAACTACACTTTCTATCCTAGTCGGAGACCTTAGCTATAGTAGACTAGAAATCAAGACTTATAGTTTTGATCACTTATATTGACAAACATGCTTGAGATAGCAACGCATGCGAGTTCGACCGAGCAATGCTCTAACAATCTCCCCCTTTGTCAATTTTAGTGACAAAACTATCAATACATATGGAATACAAAAAATAAATTAATTAACTTTTGTAGCTCCTATTCCACATGTCTAATCTTCAACATTACTCGAAATCTTCGTCACTTCCAAGTACTCCAATGATCCCAAAGGTTGTAAGTTCAGCATCATCATTGTTGAAAATCCGTAGTTGTACAATAATATTATCATTACACAGCGTCAAAGTTCAATTGTATCACAACTTCAACAATAATACTATGGTGATATGTATCACTCCCCCTTAGTCAATACTCATCTCACATGGAAACCACTCCCCCTTGCATAATGATCCGAAAACCATATGTTTTGTAGTGTGAACTACATATTAATTCTCCCCCTTTTTGTCAATAAAATTGGGAAACGTACAAGAACGGGATCCTAATGAAATTTCCGAAAGAGACATTTTATGACCAAAAGAAAGAAACACATATCATCTTATTTAGATGCAATCATAAAGCCAAAGCTCCTAGCCTCTTTGTACTATCAACTTTCTAGATAACAACATTCGTAGCTACAAGTTATTTTTTTTCCTAGTTCTACACGACTTGAAGCTCCTTATAGTTAGCTTGTAATAAATGTCTATCAATTCTCTCCCTACACCAACTCTACTTGTATTTAAGAGAACTCTTCCAAAAAAATCCACACCAAAAATGAGATTACCATAAATGGCAACTTCAAAATTAGTTAAGCCGAGACACAAAAACAGAAGTCCATTATACTCTACATTTTCTTTTGAAAGTACATTAAAAATACACTGAGCAAGATACCAGTAGTTGAACTAAATCTTTATCAAATTCTAAACATACAAGTACAACACTATCAATTTTGCGAGCCTTCTTTGAAATGTACGAGGTGAGAAAAAATAGCAAATGTTCGATTTAGCCATTTAGAACAGAAAGGTTACATTCAGGTTACACTTACCATAACCTCGGATCATTGGACAGTTCAAATAGCCGCTCCTCGATGAGCTCATCAGTTGCAGCCTTCTTTTCTATTAAGATGGACACAAAAGTATTCAAGTTCCTGAAAGCACATGAACGTTGAAAATATTAAATTAAAATAAAATACAGCAAGATTACAACTTTGTGATTTATTGTACCAGTAACAATCAATTACGTTATTCTATAACTCCATGTCCTCAAATATTTTTAGTGCTTCTCCTATCATACCGCACCGGACTAAAAGCTCGCCATTTTCTCTGTTGGACAAAAAAGATTAAACGTTTGGTTAGAGAATCTCAAGATATGGATCGTTAATTAATCATACAGCATGCAGGTAAAATGCCAATCATGGGAATAGAGACATATCTCCAAAACTCATTCACATTACACCAAAATAGCTACTCAATTCGTTCAAAGTACACCAAAATATCCACTCAACTAATTGGCACTAAAGTTAACCTACATTCTCCCTTGTAGACCATAAGCTCACTGATCACTTCACCATAGGAATAGGAATAGGAACTAGAAGTACAAAAGCAATATTTAAGAAACTTTATTCAAATAATACAAATCAAAACCATAAGAATATGAATCAAATGAATACAGTTCATCCCAATTTACAAAAAAGTAACTGTTCAATTCCCAATATCAATCAAATCAACAATTACTAAAAGTACACCTGACAGCCTATCATCCAATTCTAAACCCTTACTAATTCATCTCATGTCCAATTCGTGTTCTTGTAAAAACAATTTAAAAAATCTCATGTCCAACTAGTTGTCTACCGACTCAATCCTGGATCCTTTCCGGTTTCATTCCTTACACTCATGTCTTTGTTACCATTAAATTATAAAAGTGATGAACTTAAAAAGAGAAATCAAAAAATCAAAAGGTAAAAGTAATCGCCATCGCTTAAACCCTAGAAATGCAAAAATAGAGATGAAGAAATCGAAGATTTACCATAATCTCCTACTCTGGTTTTTGTCCATCAATCGCCATCGCCAGAGCTCTCTAGTTGTTGGAGAAGAAACTGAAAAAAAATAGATCTAACCTAGAAGGGCATTTTAGGCATTTAGAAAACAAAATTTATTACTTCCACGTGTGTCGTGTGATGGACCAGGAATTAAGTTTTTAGGCGATTAAAAGTTTTTTAGGACTGGATTAGCCAGTAACCGGGTCAGGAAAAACTTGAGTAACCAGTAATTCCTAGATGGGAAAATTACGCTCAGGCCCCGCCCATGGGTAACCCATAATATGAGGCCCTTAATTAAAAGAAGTTTAAATCTAGGCCCCGAAATATTAAAAGACCTTGATACCCTTATGCATATTGTCAAGCCCATAATTAAATAAAATTTAAATCTAGGCCCAAAATTATTAAATCTAGGCCCGAAATTATTAAATTACAGTGTGAATGTGTAAACAGAAGTTACACATGCATATGGCAAGTGTAAGCAGAAGTTATACATATAACATGTGTAATGCAAAGTTACACTTGTATATATATGCAGAAAATAGACATCAAAAAGAAAACATAAAAAAATACATGTATTACTTTAAGATTCATTTATAACAATTTTTTAACATGTGTAACTAGAATCTACACACACATCTGTCTAGCGTAATCGAGAGCTACATATGCGTCTGACTTGTGTATTCAGCGTCAACTCCAATTCCAGCGAGACCAATACCACAAATAAGCAATTAGCTTTTATGAAGTTGTCGTAAGCCTAAAATATAACAACAAGCAATCAGTTTTTATAAGATTAAATGAACAACAACGTATATTCAATTTCACATACATCTAAGTAGTGAAACTAGTAGTTACATATTCATATAGGAATTCAAAACCAGAATCATTAAAGGCAAGAACATAAGCATGATTACCAAGTGTATAATGTTCAAACCCTTGATTTCTGCAGTAAAGCTAAATAGTGTCAACCTCTACAAGTTTCTGTAATGTCCGACGTAAAATGTACTTACTAGTGTAACTTCTGGTTACACATGCATCTTACTAGTGTAACTTTCGGTTATACATGCATCTGAATTGTGTAACTTTCAGTTACATATGTATCATACTAGAGTAACTAAGGGTAGATGCATATTCCATTTGTCATAAACTTGCAACAATACTAGATGACAACTTCAGAAACTAGAAGTTACACATCTAACTAACTAGTAATTCAATTAAAACGTGTATCTATAAGTTACACATCAAATTAGCATGTGTAACTAGTAGCTACACATCCATTTAGCTTGTGTATATAGAAGCTACACATCTAATTAGCATGTGTAACTAATAGTTACACATCCAAAAAAAAGTCAGTTAACTTACACCAACCGATTTTATGAGTGGCTTGGCTTCAAGATCTCTTAAACAACATTTGTTTCTTCGATTGCATTAAAACTGAATTTCACCTGAGGAATTAATGAGTACAATATCAACATCACATAAGACATTGTTGGATATTTAGTTTTAATCCTTAAAACTCTCAGATGATTATAACGTACTAGTAACTCACCATCAATTATATTATTCCGAATGAGAATCTGAAGGAAGACACATACAAGTCTCACAAGTCGGTTGTCCTGCAAAGTAATAAGACAAATAGGTAGCATAATATTAGATTAAAATGAAGTATCTG
Source organism: Papaver somniferum (assembly GCF_003573695.1). Lineage (NCBI taxonomy): Eukaryota > Viridiplantae > Streptophyta > Magnoliopsida > Ranunculales > Papaveraceae > Papaver > Papaver somniferum. The sequence continues at coordinate 46,864,544 of NC_039366.1, forward strand.
CAAATAAGAGCCATGAGGCACCACAATATCATGTTAAATTAAAAACAGAAAAAACCTGAGCATTGATTTTCACGCCCTGGGATGGTTTGAGTTCTGTGTGATGCAGATAAGATCCCTAAGGCAATAAATCATGCATTAGTATGGTGAAAAATTGACATGTTGAAGATTATACAATATGAATACAGTTGTAAGATAATTAGGACTATCTAGTTGTAACGTAAAGCAAGATAAGTAAGGTAAGCATTTTCTAATGATCGTGCGGTGAGGTAGTACAGTTCGAATATAGAGATTTTCATTATCCATACACTCTTGACTCACATAAATGTTTAACATCCAATATTAAATTTCCATGTAAAGTAAAACACAAGTGGGGAATGAACAGAATAAGAGTATTCACATGTATCCATAAATCCTTCACTGGATGTGGCAGATTCTCATTCATCTCATTCAAATTGTTAAATCAATTATATAGAATTACGAAAATATATGTGTAATTAGTAGTTACACATGCATATGCCTTATGTAACCGACAGTTGCACATCATATGGCATGTGTAACCGACAGTTTCACATCCAATCGGATTGTGTAAATATCAGTTGCACATCCAATTAGCATGTGTAACTTGCAGTTACACATTCAATTAGTATATCCTCAGGCAAAGTGAGGATCACCACCACTACCAACAACAACATATGACATGATTCAATCTAATAAAAAGAGCAGTATCTTTCTTCATTGATGCTAAATAAACCTGGTATATATTAATCGAAAACCAAATCATGTATAATTAAAAATTCACACATCTCGAAACACTAACTCCTATAGAGATCCAAATCATGTAATTCCCAGAGAAGTACGTGGTTTCAGTAGTTGTTTTCCATATGTCGCATTCAAAAGAGACGGAGACCAACACACAACATGAATTACAAAACCGGAACCACCTAAGAGGTAAGATATACATTTGGAAATATAAAAACTTCATATATATGGAATATATAACAATGTCAGCTACCTCTGAGGTAAGATATACAACATTCACGGGGATATCAAATAGTAAACAAGTGGGAAAGGTGGTTAAGCAAATAAATACTTTAAGCAGATGCAAAAGGGAAAAATGAGTTAAGTGAACAATTTGATCAAATCTACATATACAAGTTGGTATACCGGGTTCAATTCCGTAAACAACATGAACTGTGTAATTTTACCAACCAATCAAAGAAGCAAAAAAAAAAATATTCAAAAACTGACAAAAGGGCATACCAGCAATGTTTCTCAAAGACCTTTATATAAGCCAAAGCAACATTTTTCTTTCCAAATAGTAGAAACATATGTGAAATACCTTTGTAATTAACCTCATGTATCTGCAAGTTGCATTAAATAAAGGTTCAATAAGCACTCAAAAAGAAGATTAAGAACAATAATGGAAAAATATTAACATATCCATATACATCGGGCATGTTTTTTCTATATATATTCATATGAAATTTCATTATACACCTCAACACTAATATTTATAAACCTCTACCTTTAGCTTATTGGAGAATATGAAAGGCGATAGAAACCGTAACTAGTTTCGTTTTCCAGAATGCATACAACATGTGTAATCTGAAAGGCGATAGAAACATTAACTAGTTTCACTTTCATTATAAACCTCATCACTAACAAACCATTTCCATTACTTACCTATATAGACAGAGGCATATGGATTTGCTCGCAGTAGCATTAACTCATCACCTCGATCATCGTTGACAACAAGCCAATCATTTCTGTTGTTTTAAAAACAATTTCTCTAAATTCTCGATCGCCAACTGAAACCTGAATCATTCAAATTGGAGTTATTATACAAAATGACAAGTACTACCTAGGTTTAATCATGAATAAGTTGTTTCCAAGCATTAACAATCTTCAGTTATTGTTACAAATCGAATTTCAGATAAGATTGATGAAGAACCAAAATAGGGAAAAAACTCAATCAAATTCTTTTCCAGAAACTCTAAATCAGTAAATAGATTAGAACATTTTTATCGTGATTTCTCGAATCAATATGAAGATCAGAACGACAAACTTAGTGTTTTCGTGATTAGTTAAATCAAGTTGCTAGTGCTAGGTTTTTAAAACCGTGAAAAATCTTCTGAAAATTCTTTTGGAAATGAAACGAAGAACTTCAAACAAATAACTAAGATTAGAGAGATAAACTTATATTTCCAATCGTTTTTGTTGATGAATCTCTGTATATATTTGCCGATATTGATTCTCAACATGTCTTCCCTGTGTTTCATAAATTTCCTTCAAGAACATGTACTGCTAATACTAACAATTTAGGTTTTTCAATCGAGTTACAATTGAATTTAAATCGAGTTTCTTTATGCTCAGATTTAAGTTCTTTGATTGATTCTCAACACTGATATGATTCTTCTTCAGATCTGCTCATCACGGTTTCATTTCACTGGAGAAGTTAAAATTCGTTGATTGATTCTCAACACTGATAAGAACTTCGATTGAATCTATATAGTATTATCGATGAAGAACCAGATCGCAAACAAGAAACGAAATCAAATCAGAAAAAAAACCCTAGAAATAATTTTAGGTAGAGCCGAGGGGGAGAAATAAAAATGATAAATGAAATATCTTCTGGTTTTCCTCTTGTATTTATTGAAAAGGGCAAAGTCGTCATTACGAAAATTCATAAATTGAAATTATGGGCTAGATCTGAAGAAAATTTGAAATTCTGGGCCTAGGAATATCATTTTCCTAAAGTATGGAGTTGATAGTGTAGGATCCATTTAGTGGGGCTTCTATATATTGAACCCATATAGTAGGGGGTTCTAGTATTTTTCACTTCTTAGATTTGAGAAATTTGCTAACACAACTAACACAACTAATTCCTAGGTTTGAGAAATTTGCTAACACAACTAACACAACTAACCAGTAATTCCTAGATTAAAAGTTTTTATCATTGAGGGTCCCACCTAACACAACTAAATATATATTTTTGATCAAATTTGCCACATATACCATAGCGGAGAAATGAATTTGTCACGCTACATGGCATAGAAAACTAAATTTTATACCACACCCCATAGGAATTGGCCTTAGATTAAAAAAAATTTAGCTTTCATAAATATGCACTCTCTATTTTGTGTTATCCTTCATCTTATTTCCAATGGCGGATTGATCAATTTACTGTGATGATACCTATGCGTCATAAATACGGATAATATGTGGAAAGACTCATATTGGTATTGGAGTTCCACCTATCGAATGAGACTACCAAAATCTAAACCTCCGCCTTTATATGTGATACCGATGGAATATAACTTTTTTGGATAATAAAACTGAATTAATGTGTTCATAAAAAATACCCTTAGGGGTATTTGTGAAGATCCCTAGAAATGAATGGTATTTTTTTAATTTTCATAATAAGTAGGGCTATGTTGGGCAATATAATAAAAGAGATTAACGCGTGTTAATATATATTATCACATTTCTCTTATTTTTCGTTGGAAAACTACAAATCCACACTTTTCCCGCAAAGATGTTGGGAATCTTTTGCTCTAGCGCTGATTAGTAGCAATGTACCCAAACATTTTTCCGTTCTTTTATGTTAATTAACAACATCAGATGGTAAGAAAACATATGAATTCGTTTATAAGTGTAGTTACCTAAAACTGGTGAGAGGCTAAACGTGGGACTCTAGGGTTTTGAAAGTGAGTTACGGGAGGTTGAGTACGAACAGTCTTCGCATAAACCACACATAGTTGCCGGTCAAAGGCTGCTTCGGTCACAAGGAATGAGGCTTAGGGGCGGTCTTAGGGAGGGAAGCATATGAAGAGAGAGATCATAGAATTCTAGGGTTTGAAGAAGAATTGCGTTGAGAGTTTATGAGAAAGTTGTGCTTACCTTTGAGAAACAGAAGACTATTTATGGTTGAATTTTCTAATCTCAGGTCGATGAAGAGAGGGATTACTTGCCGTGTGGAGCACTTTTCCCGTTTCTTCGGGAATAGATAGAGATAAACTAGGCTGAGCTTATCTCTTCATTACACCGCCTTTACTCTCTTTTGCGGTGAGAAATAACCCGGATATTTCTCACACGTGACATAGACCACAAGACCAAAACCCTAATTGATATCCCCTATTTGTATGTGGCTGAGTCAGATTTTGTGATGATGTGTTGAAAGAGAGAAATATTCTCTATATCCTAGTTGACTAAGATGGAGAAATATTATCTTGATTTTTCTATAGAAAACTATTCTCTATAGCCTGTTTGGTTGGGATTTATCCTCTTGAGAAATATAAATTTCATCCTTATGTTGTTCAATTTGAAATCCTAAGAAATACTTTAATTCACCAACATTGCTCATTTCGATTTATTTTCTGAAAGATGTTTGAAATTCTTCAGAAAGTTTCCTGGATGTTGATCCATAGATGATATCATCTACATAGATCTGAGCTATTAACACATTATTTCCACTTCATTTGATAAAAAACGTATTATCAGCACCTCCTCTAGCAAAACCTTTCATAAGAAGAGAAGTTGTAAGCTTTAAATACCATGTTCGTGGAGCTTGTTTTAATCCATACAGTGCTTTTTTGAGCTTAAAGACATGATCGGGATTTTGTGGACATTCAAATCCTTTAGGTTGAGCAACATAGACCTATTCCTTTAAGTACCCATTTAAGAATGCAGATTTTACGTCCATTTTATATAACTTAATCTTGAGAAAACAAGCATGAGATAATAGCAAACGTATGGACTCAAGGCATGCAACATGAGCGAAGGTTTTGTCAATATATATTTCTTCAATCCGTGAATAACCTTGAGCGACAGGTCTTGCTTTTTTTCGAACCGTCGTTCCAAATTCATATGTACCGACATTATTTATATTGGATACACAAGGAACAAGATCCCAAAATTATTGTTGCTTGAATTGATTAAGCTCATCGTGCATAACACTAACCAAAGCAGGATCGTTCATAGCTTCATCAATATTTTTAGGCTCAGTGATGAGTGCCAAATATTGCATATTTCTACTGAAAATGCGAGGGCCTAACAACCACACCCAACAATTCGTTTGGCAATCTGATAGGAGTTACTCCAATACACTTTCTAGAGAATCAAATAGACAGTCGGACTCAATCTAGAGTAAAGTATATCAAAGAGTCTAATATCTTTAACTCTTAATTCAATCCGCAATCAGCAAATAGAAATCTGCGAGCATGATTGAATATAAGAGGAGTTACTTGAACGGTACCAAAGACCAATGTTCAAGTGTCAATCAATGTAAATCAACAACCAAAGGTTGGATATTCTAATTGATTGATCTTAACGCACAACCTGTGATATTTCAATTATATAACAAAATATAATGCGGAAAAGAAATAACATAGACATCGGAATTTTGTTAACGAGGAAACCGCAAATGCAGAAAAATCCCGGGACCTAATCCAGTTTGAACACACACTGTATTAAGCCACTACAAACACTAGCCTACTCCAAATTAACTTCGGTTTGGACTGTAGTTGAACCCCAATCAATCTCACACTGATCCAAGGTACAGTTATGCTCCTACGTCTCTAATCCCAACAGGATGCTACGTACTTGATTCCCTTAGTTGATCTCACCCACAACTAAGAGTTGCTACGACCCAAAGTCGAATACTTTAATAAATAAATTTGTATCACACATAAAAGTCTACGATAATAGATAAATCCGTCTCCCACGAATATACCTACGATTTTTGTTCCGTCTTTTGATAAATCAAGGTGAACAGGAACCAATTGATAAACCAGAATTATATTCCCGAAGAGCAACCTAGTATTATAAATCACCTCACAATAATCTTAATCGACACAACGAAAAAAGATATTGCAGAATCACAAACGATGAGACGAAGTGTTTGTGATTTCTTTTATATCTGGCCTATCAGAGATATCAATCTCAAGCCAATTATTACAATTGTACTCGTACGATAGAAACAACAAGATCAGATCACACAACTACAAGAAAGTAGTATCGGCCTGGCTTCACAATCCCAATGAAGTCTTTAAGTCATTAACCTGGTTTAGAAGAAGAAACCAAAGGTTAAAGGAGAATCGACTCTAGATTAGCACAACTAGTATCACACAGAAGGTGTGGGGATTAGGTTTCCCAGTTGCTAGAGTTCTCCCTTATATAGTCTTTCAAATCAGGGTTTACAATCAATGTTATCTTGGTAACAAAGCATTCAATATTCACAGTTAGATGAAACCTGATTAGATTCAAGCTAATATTTTCAACCGTTATATCGAAAACTAGATTGTTACACACAAATGAAATGCACGTTTCTAGGCTTGTGTAACCGTACCCAAACTTGTACATTTGTTGGTTCAACAATAGTCAACCAAATGTTTAGTCATATGATCACTTTCATATCAACCATATTCTCCTTCTTCACCATAACTAGTTCAAGTGACTCAAATGAACTAGTTAGAGAGTTGTTCAATTGCAAGGAAATCTTATGTAACTACACAAGACACAATTGAAGCAAAAACGATTTGATTCACTCGAATCGGTTCATGAACTATATAGCCACGGTTTGCAATTTTCATTCCTTAGTTTATATAAGAATAAGTTCACAAACATCGTTTTTAGATATAACCTACTCAAGTTCGCGGACTGGGTTCGCGGACTTAAGTTCCCGGACGGAGTTCACAAACTCCAGCAGAATTTCTCGGGACGAGAACTTCCGCCAGTTCGCGGACTTGGCTCACGCCACCATTTCGTTTCTCTTTATCAACAAAATTCGCAAACTTCGGTTCAAGGAATAAGGACTTATACATATATGTGTTTCCACAACAATGATTATATCCTCCAATAGTTATATTATCTAAACTCTCGTTTCAATCATTGAAACATTCTTAGAGCACGTTGATATTCTATAGTTGTTATTCACAAACTATTTTTCGTCAAAGTAAGCAATTTTCAAAGTGATTGAAACTTGTCATGACTTCGTCATTAGGTAAAGATAAACTTGGCTAAGGCGAAATCTTGCCAACACATATTTCGAGAAATAGATAGGCGAGATAAACTCGGCTCGAAATAGCAAATATGTATGTAGATGATGGATTTTCGACAAGGGCTAAAATCGTAAACTCATAATTATACGAAGCTCTGATCCAGCAATCAGACGTGAGTATCGAGACACGGGTCTCTCATTGAATTCTCAACGGAGAGTACTTTCTCTCAGAGTACATATAGATATGTAGTCTCACGACTGGACAACGACATATCTCATGAATATTGAATACTTTCAGTGATTATTTCTATATAGTATCACGAGATGGACGGCTCCTAGATAGCTTGCTCTGCTAGGATAGAGCGATAACGTCTTCAGGAACAAACAACGAGTTTACCCTGACTATATAAAGGATATGACTTAACGACAAGCTCATATCGGGATAATTAATGCTCCTAGACAGCTTGCTCTGCTAGTATAGAGCCACAAAGTTAATTATTCCTAATTACAATTGCTCAAATTCCATGGTCGAAAATCCACGACTGGTCCCATGGAATGGCGATAACAATTGCTCATATTCCATGGTCGAATCCACGACTGGTCCCATGGTCGAATCCACGACTGGTCCCATGGAATGGCAATAAGAATTGTTCTGATTCTATGATCGAATCCACGGCTTGATCTCATAGAATAACAATGACTATATTATCTCATTACTCCGATTTCATGATCGAATCCACAACTGGTCTCATAAATGGTAATAGATAAATCTTAATTACTCCGATTCTATGGTCGAATCTACGATCCCATGGAATGGTAATGCTCACTTTATTATTCTGAATTCGTAGTCGAATCCTCAGTTGATCCTATGAATTAATAATAAACATCTTATTGCTCAGTTTTGTGAATTATTCTCCACCGAATTCCATAATTAGTAATAAATAATCAGAAACCGGGCGTCTGAGCTACCTCTAAGTAAGACCTGATTCAAATGGTGAAGGTGTATTCAACGATGATACACTAATAGTCACCGCACGAACGAGTATTTCAAAAATACAACGAAACGATGAACCTATGCAAAATAGAGAAGAAAATAACAAATAATCAAAAATATTGACAGGGTGAGGGAGCACGGACACACGACCGACCGACCGTGTCGTGGTCAATCCCACGCCAGTTTTATATTTTAATGCATTTTTATTATTTTCCATGATTTGATGAAAATTCTCTCATTTTATCAAATCTCCTTCGTCTCGAGGAAACTCCTCGGTTTCATGGTACTTCCATAAATCCAAAAAATAATATAAAATTAAGGAAAGGAGTGTGGGGCGTGACCATTGGCCAACCGGCCATGCCTTGGTCCCACCGGCCCCACACCCCACGGTTCCTTATTATTTTATTATTATTATTATTTCTCTAATTTCATGAAAAAACTCCTTGATTTCATGGTATTTTTGCACAAATCATCAATAATAATAAAATAAATTATGAAAACTTGTGGGACCGGGCCTAGCCGGCCGGCCATGCCCTAGCCGGTCCCACACGCCCTTTGTTTTATTATTTTATTATTTTCCTTGAATTCATCAAATTCCTTGATTTATGGTATTTCTCTCAAATTAGGAAAAATTCCCTCAAATCATCAAAAATACCTAAAAATATTAAAAAAAAAAACTCGTGGGACCGGGCCCTAGCCGGGGCCATGCCTCCGGTCCCACACGCCCTGTTTTATTTTAATATTTTTGCTTCCATGAACTCATGAAAACTCCTTCAATTCATGGAAACTCCCTAAATTCATCAAATTTCTCAAAATTCATGAATTTTTCATAAAATCATCAAAATATTATAAAATTAAGGAAAAGGCACCACGGGACCGTGGTCACGACCGGCCGACCATGCCTTGACCACGGCGGTCCCACGCCTCCTCATTCCTTATTTTATAATTATTTTCATCATCTCATGGTGTTTTCCTCAGTTTCGTCGAAACCCTAATTTTGGCATATTTTCTCGAATGGATGCTCAATTGCACGCCAGAAAATATCAAAATTCTCAGGACTGAGACGCGGACGCCTTGGGGACACGAGCACGCTATCTTGACCGACCAAGATTGGCTCTTTGGCTCACGGAAGCCGGTCCCATCAATTTTCACAGTTTTGACCTAATTTGCACAATTGCTCGTATTAGGTCCAAAACTCTTCCAAACACTTTGGATTTTCATGAAGTGATCGTCAGGCGGTCACGTGACAACCCAGGGCCGGTTTCATGACTCCATGGTCGGTCCCTCGCCTCGTCATAATTAATTAGGTTTTCTCACCTAAGGCTCAGACGAGCATTTTCGAATAAATGATTAACCAGCATTTAATCATTCTTTCACCAACAAATCGTCAACTCTTCAGGAGTTCTTGTATTTGCTCACGTGAGCATATGGACACTACATGGTTGATCCACGGTCCCATGTAGTCGCTCCCTCCTTCGTCCCATGGTTAAATTCTGACGAACCATGAATTGATCATCAATTGATCAAATTAGGGTTTCTGAATCCAAGGATCATCATTCCAGATTCCAACCTTAATAATTTACGACGACCTCATGGTCATTAATTTTATTAATTATGCTCGGTTCAACGACCAGTATTCTAATTAATATTTTTGGTACGCTGCCAATAATCCATCAGAGATGAGCAACACATGCTCAGACGATCAAATATTCAACAATTCATCACATGAGCAACACTTGCTCAGATGATAAATATTTTCAAACCAAGGAATATTGGTTCAACAATCAATATTCAACGATCCATCGAATGAGCAATACTTGCTCACTTCATCGTAAGAACTATACCTCTGTCTCATGACATGTTCAATTCATGAGTTTCAGAACATCATGTTCAACTCAGACTACATGGACTCATCGTCCCATCAAACCACGAAGTCATCAATTGACTAACAAACCACGAGACGTCAATCGTGTCACTTGGGGGATATCACTTAGGGTTTTGGTCTGGCGGTCTACGGTGTGTTCAAACACACGATGGAATGTGAGCAAGTCGTGCAATCAGTTGAAGGAATTCACGAGGTAGTGGGTGGAAAATCGACCAAGTCTCCACACGTTGAGCAACTGGTTTCAAACACGATCTCCACTTCCCCACTCCTTGATTCCATCAACTGTCACACTTCATGGATCATGGTGTCTAAAATTCCAGCAATATAAATAAGTCTCTGAATCATGATTGAATCATCATCAGTATCATCAATCTCACGTCTCATCGACAACACGAGATCATCAACTCATCAATTGAGCAACTACTCTCAATTGAGCAATTTCAATCATTCAGAGCTTATCATATTCAGAATTCACACACCCACAATCTTTGATTACCATTGATTCCACACATTTCTCAGCTTCCCTCCTACAGATCAACCCATCCTCTCTTGTGACCGAATTTACTCTGGAACGGTCATTGTCTTGATTTAGGCCGGAGTACTACAGATTGATCTCTCGAATCTAAAGCACCCCCTTTGCAGCGGTGCATCTGTGTGAGGTTTAACATTTCGCTCGGTTCGAGGAGTCTCCTCCGTACGGTCGTCTCCTCAATTCCTTAAAAACCAGCAAATCGTTTTTCCCCATCTACAGATTGGCGACCACAGTGGGAGATCATTCTCTCGGTTGCAATCTCACAATCTCACAAAGATGGTTGATCTTAGGTCCGGTTCAGTTACCAATCCGGGTTCAACACCCGACTCTCGCATCGCAATTTCTAGTGATACTGCAATCGCAAGTACTACTCCTCTCAACATTGCAGGCTTCAGTGGTACCGCTAATACCACTCCTCCAGCCAGCAATGTCATGCCACATGTTACTACTACTCCTCCAAGTACTGGTGCTCCAGTGATCACCCCTGCAAGTGACGGCACTGGCGCCATCAACAATCCACTCTTCGGTCGGTCTCCTGAAGAAACCAGAGGAAATCAGCCTACCATAGTTGATCTCACGAAGGTTCAGACTGACGTGGCTGCAACACAGAAGCAGTTGTGTGTTTATATTAAAACTCTCACAACAAGCTTGCGTCTGAACGAACTCAGCCTCAGCGCGAGAAAGGAAAAGCTAAAGAAACATCTTCAACCGCTGATCCTGAAATCTCTCCAATCCATGTTGTACATGATGAAGAATTCCGCAAAGCTGAGATGACTCTCCAGCAACGGAACCTGCAAGTTTCATCACTCGTGAAGATATGGAGTGCTTTTTTGAGGATCGATGAAAAGACAAGACATCATCGTCCATCGTCACCAACCTCCATACTGCCATACAGAGGATTCCTCTTTCAAAAGGTTATACCGCTCCAACATTCATTCTTTATGATGGAACATGCAATACTCAAAAACATATTTCTCGGTTTCTGGAATTATTGGGCGAACACGAGCACAACCATGTCGTCCGTCTGGAGAAATTTTCAAAATCCTTGAAAGGCAGGGCATACACCTGGTACAACAACATCGCATCGTGAAGTATCACCGATTGGGGAGAGATGATTAATGCTTTCTACAGAAAATACTTCTTCGTGTCAGAGCAAGTCACTCTCTCTGATCTAGGAAGGATGTTTCGAAGGAGCAGCGAACATCCTGATGATTATGTGAAAAGGTTCAGAATTCAAGCCTTGGACTGCCACGACCCAAACGTCACATAGCAACAACTTGTAGACTTGTGCGTCAACAAAATGATCCCGATCTACAGAGCCTTGCTGGAAAACCTCCGGTTCCACACTTTCTCAGAACTTCATGAAGCAGCCAAAACGATCACGACTACTACACCTGCTTTACTGAGCAAAGTCTACAAGGTCGAGGAACCTCGGAGCAGCCGACGCCCTGATCAACAAACAGTACGATGTCCAACCTTCCATGAACGTTGTTGCTCAAGGAAGAAAAAGGAAAGCTTCTGCTCAAACATGCGACATCCAACACCTCTTCCTACAAAAGCATCACGGAAGGATAACCAATCTTGCACAAACCTCGACCTGGCATCAACGAACGGGAAAATGATCGGACACTAAACTTCTCATGAAGGAGTGATCGAGTTACTGGAAGTCTGGGTTCAAGACGGTGCAATCAAACTGTTGCTCATCATAGAGAGCCAACATGAAGAATCCAAGGTACTGTCACCTTCATAGATTTATCAATCATTCGACAAGTAACTGCAATATTTTGAAGCACGTCACCAAAGAGAAGGTTGATCCAATAGCTTCAACTGGGCACTGGAGGAGTACACAAGAATCCTCTCCCAATCATAACCTTTACACTCTCTGAACAACCTATCAAAGAGGCAGTTCAATCCTTGGTCGAACGTGAATTGCTCTATCTGTCGAAGGCACAAAAGAGAGACATGTTCACAGCACTGAACCACATCGTGTCAAGAAGTCCATTCCGGAAATACTTCTTGAGCCTCCAGCCACAAACCAAGAGATGTACGACTGGGGACTGCTTACCACAGTCGAAGAAACGAATTTGGAAGAACGTTGATCGATGCCGGCACCGCCATCAACATCATTCCACTGAAAACCTCAGAGCCGCAGGCATCAGTCGACAAGAAGCTACTCATGCTCCCATCTCAATCAGAGACCTTGAAGGAGCGCTCGGAATACTTATGGCTACATCACTCTCAAAGTGAACATAAGTTCAACACTGGACAGAAACCAAGTTTCACATAATCAGGAAGATCCAGGATATGACATGTCCTTCAGACGAGCGTGGATCCACGCTGAAAATATGGGTACTTACAGAGCGCCTTTGGTTACACGTCTCTCCAACGAAGAAAGTTCTGATCCAGAAGATTTGACGGACATTCCATCATCAGAGTACTTGGAGGAATTTCAAACTTTGACGAGGTTGAAGAAAGAACCTGCAAAAGATGCATATACATCCATTAAGAGGTTCCGCACTCAGGCAAGTCTCATCCCATGTCTATGTCATTTATTTCCTCACATGCTATCCTAGCATGGGGACTCAATTCTGCTAGCAACTCTGCAAGACGTTATGAATGGTAGCTTCACCACATTAGTATTTTACCAAGTGGTTGAATCTGACGCTCCTCCGAATCAAGCACTGAAACATTCATTACCGAGATGATGTCCAAACATGGCAAAGAACACTTTGGGCGTTTCTCCTGCTAGTCCATGTGTTCCACAAAATCAGAAAGCTCTAATGTCTGCACAAGTGTCGAATCCCACTACTGCAACGAAAGGGATGCTGAATCAACAGAAGATACTCCAGGGCCGAGACGATCAAACCCCTAAGATATTCGATGCTTAAGGAATATACGCTTCAACACTCAAGCATCTAAAAAAGCTATCAAATTGTACTCCCAATCAAAGAGTACAGCTTCAGCACAAATATCTCGATGATGACACATTGATTCAACACCAGCACGATCAAAGTGTAACTAAACAATAAGTCTTCATTATCCCATGATAAGACTTCTGAAGCATATGCAACATCATTCATACATGGATGGCACTAACTCCTTCAATATATACTGGGCAACCTGAGGTGATTCCGTGAAACTTCATCAACGGGTTTTCTCTACATCACAAGCCCCTGCATGATTGAGGAACTTTCTCTCTTCACCAATCACATCCAGTATGAAAACTGCTGATGCTATCTACCGCAACAATGTTGACTCACTGACAAAGCCAGATCGTGGTAAAGTTATGCTTTCAGGAGCATTCAGGTTGAACTCTCAGTACACCTTCATCTTACGGACGCTCAACTCATCAACTAGTTCATGAATGTAAAAGGCTCACTGGATGAAGGAGCAAAGTTTATATCTATAATCATGGTTCTAGCCTTTTCGGTCTTTGGAGCAACTTCAACCATGGTATCAGCATCAACAATAATCTCTAGAGGAACACCATCCATGATCTCAGCATCGACAAGGATCTCTGGAGCGTAATCATTCATGGTTTCAGCACCAACAACGGTCTCAGGAGCAACATCCTCAGGGCTTCATCAACTAATCATTCTCTGAAGTGTTACACATGAAGCGGACTTCTCTAAGACCAATGATTCATATCAAGATGTGCGGACCTGATAACATGCTCACATGAAAGTCTTCCCAAAGCTGGCACGACTGGTGGGCATAATCCAAAGTCTTCTACACGATGTTCTCATCACCTCTATAAATGAGATACAACACACTCCAGACCATGGGTTTGCAAAAACTTACTAATGGGTGAGGAATGGGACAATGCTTCCTCAACGAAAGATGTTCGTTTATGTCTCTTCTACAACATACCAAAAGGGCGCATCAGTCGGACATACGAGCTCAAAGATACGGCATTTACTGTCAGGTCTATGAAATCTGAAAATTTGCACGGGATTACAAGTTATGAAAGTGCATACTTTATTGATTGCCCTAGACATCTCCAAACTTAAGCATTCTGGTTGCATATGATTCCTCCATTTCTTAGATTCGAAAGTTGCGGTCAATCGTCAGATTCCGACGTCGTATGAGGTTCCTACAGCTTCCTCGGCGTACAACATGCAAACAACAATTTTTAGACGGGATTCATAACTTCCACACGATCGGTGTCCACCAGGTCCTTCCGCTAAATCCTTCATCAAGGTACCTCCAACTTCGACCACCTAGGTATTTACATCAATTTTTCTACCTGGATCCTCTATCTAGGTCTCACCAGAAGAAGGGAAAACAAAAAGGAGAGACTTAACAAAGTACTGGGGACTGACGGTCCACTTGTCAAGACGACCGATTTCACAATCCAAAACCGATCAAGAAATCAAGACCAGAATAAAACCTCACATCTCTCATAAGTCCAAGGTTCAAGATATCATGGAAAGAAAACTAAAGAAAGTCAGCAAAATAAGATTTCTGTTTTTCTTCATCCATCTTCTTCAACACGGCATCACTGGTGGTGAAAGAAGTGTCACCTTCCACCGCTTTCCTTATAGCATCAATCTTTTGACGAAGCCACTTCAGATTGAAGCCAAGTTCTTCAGCTTTCTTCAAGTTGTATTCCCAATCAAAGAGTACATCCCGGGTGACAGTATTTCCAGTTGTGATGCGAATATCATTTATAACACGTAATATGGATTCTACTTGCCTCGTCAAGAAATAACTATGCTCCGGATCTTTGGTAACGACGATGTGCCCATACATCTTCCACGGTTTCTCGTACAAGCCTGCATATCCAATGGGAACGCTGAATCCGCCAACTAGTTCATGATACGGGAGTGAAGCATCGAACGTATGATCAAAAGCAACTCCTTCACTTAGATATTCATGCACCACTATACGGTTCTCAATTACTGGAGCAGCCTCCAGGGCAACAGTTTCTTCAGTATTCTCTACTGGTGTTTCGGTTTCTTCTATCACTGAAGCAGCAACAATCTGAGTTTCCAAGACTTCAATGACAACCTTATCATGGCCTTGAAGTGCAGAGATGGTTGTCTCTTCATCAATAACTCCAGGGCAGTTTGAGTTATCCTCATTGGTTTCGATATCCTCAACTTCGGTATTTGGTACCTAATACGAAGATTACATGAGGATTAGAGCCATTTATGCTTGAAACCAAATGAGATCATAAAATACATCATACAATCAATCCAACATTATCAAGATTTATCGTTATACACTCAAGGCACGAGCAAATAGCATGAAAGTCATGAAAATACATTTTACGGTAACCTCGTCTGAAGAAACTGTACTCTGCCATGTACTAAAAGACGAACTGGGAGCAATGTACGAGGAATCTGAAGATGCTTTATATACCATTATCTTCGTATGGATGTCCTCTACAACTTCTCAAAATTTCATGACAATCCGATGAACGAGCAAAGAGATGTGGCGAAAAGATGGAGCAACATGCCATCTGAAAAAGTTCTGAAGGTCTCCTGGAAGTTCACTATTTCGCCTTTTTCAGGCCTAAACATGCTCAAACTTCAAAGAGCTTATTTTCAAAAACTTGGAAATTTCCTGGGATTGAAGATACATATGAAAACCGCGAAAATCCGACTTCGGACGAACATTCTACAGCGTTTCTAGTAAAATCTGAAGTCTGAAATTTTCCGGTGACGTATTTCGGCAAAGTTATCCATAAATTCACATGGATTTTCATTTATTCATTCACGAATCAGCGATATCATACTTCTTTGAAGAAATTACATGATATATACTTACTAAGGGAGTCTCTAAATCATTTGAAGGCTCGACGATGCCAGAATCTCCGTTGACAACACCGCTATCTCCATTCGGTTCGGGATTTCGGGAATTCTCCATATTCCCATCTCCCAAAGAAGAGTGCGCTTATCTACAATGATTTCTTCCTGGATTCATCAACAAAAATTATTATTATTTCATTCAAGGAGATGCCGCGATCACCTGCACGAAAGAGATATTTACATCGACTTCTTCATCAGTACTGGATTCCTTAATTGTTCGCCTGGGAACAAGTTGAACACCGTCAATTGATAGACACATTTTTGTGTTTACTTTTATCTCAATACTATATATTGTTGGCACTCGAGTTTGAACTAATTTTGGTGTTTTATGTGTTTGTAGGCACCTTTGGAAAATAAACATTTTTTGGAAAATTCGGCTCGAAAAGTTGGTAAAAGCCCCGGAGGACACGTGTTATTCGGACTCTCACCGTTAGATAAGGGGCACCTCAATTACTAAGGGGCACCCCAGGTCACCCCAAAGGCAGCTGCTATTCGCACCCCAGTTCTGGTTAGGGGGGAGGACATCTTCTTCCCAAATTCAAAAACCAAAAATTGACGGGAAAAAATACTATCAACTGACAGATGTTTTGTTGGAATTTTTGAACGTGTTCTACGGCGATTCAATGGCTGATTTTTGGTAGGAAGTTGTGATATGTCCTAGCAAACACGTTTTGGGATTTTGGTTCGATCAAATTTGTCCAGAATTAGCTGGATAATTCACGGAATGCAAAACAGGGAAACACGGGTTGGACACGGGATTGGAGAAGATTTGAGCGTGTTCTGCTCATGCATGAGGGCTCTAGCAACATTGTGGGTCGTGTGTAAACATTTCTAGAGTGACCAGGATGGAAATCTACGCATGAGAAGCTAAATCAGGGAAGAAAATATTCCCAGACTATTTTTTCATCAAACCGAGTTAAGAGAGAATTATCTCGAGTTATAGCGAGACTTCTTGATCATGTGGAGTATATATAGAGTGCTGGGGACTCATAGAAGAGGTGTCGACAGTTTGGGGTCGATAGGAGAGCTCAGGAGCGAGAAATCAAGAGTTGATGAAACTCTTTTTCTGCTCCTGCTGATGATGAAGAACACCAAGAACACGAAGAACAGACTCGCAGGGACAGTCGTTTATCAACAGTGAAACAGACTCACAGGCGTGGGTCGTAGGTGTGGGTCTTAGAGCTACAGTAACAATAGCACTTCTTCTGTGTCGTATATTTTGGACGCTTTCTGTAGGTCGCACATTCACTGTTTTATTATTTCATCTCCATTCTCATCCTTGTAAACACCCTTTGAGCAATAAAAATGAATTTTGAGCGTGTTTTCAATATGCGGAGCTAGAACCCATCACTGGGACGACGGAGGAAGTTTTTTTTCACCCATGTGGTAATTCTATTTAATTTCTTTATGACTATTTGCACTATTATAATTGATTTATGATTTTTCTTGATTATTTGTGATTTCGTTTGATGTCGCATGCTTAGTCTTAGGTACTTTTGATGCGTCATGCTTGTGATTTACAAATAATTCTTTATAAAATCTAGCTTGGCAAAGATTTAGAGTCGATGTTTGTTATTTTATGAGCTTTAATTGTCCGGAATTAAATATTGAACTGCATGAATGTGAGAATTGATGGAATCCCGAGTCCCAGTACCTCTCGCCCATTGTTAATATTTTTCTATATATATTTTTATTAAATCTAAAAAATTTCATTTCCTTCACAAGTCTGAAACGAATCTTTTTACCACTATCACTACAACAACTTTTGGAAAAACATCATCAATCGATGGAGAAAAGGTCTGAAAAGAAATAACAAAACCTTGGTCTCATGATCCTAATTGCACGGGCAGGAAAAAGTTATGACACAAGGAGCGCTAACAACTCACCAAAGAAACGGCTGGGGACTGCACGTCATTTGCTAACATCCTGTAGTCCTTACTTCTGGGTGCTCCGCCCCGAAGACTTTCTTCCATTTTCGAGGAGTCTACATTGATATGAAACCTCACTACATGATCATCATGTGGTATAGTTGATGAAATAACCAGGAGTACAACTCAGTATGAAGGATCTCTCACCATCACTCAGAGGTCCCAGAAGTACCATTTCTTGAAGTTACACCCACGGAGATGTCATCCCTGGAAACATCGTCTTTGAAAGTGTCATCATGGGAGTCATTCATTCTTGCAAAGTGGCTGTGACAGATGCATAACATTCAGCACATCATTTATACAAAGCGCAGGATTTAGCAAAACAACGAATCATGGAATAAAGATGCTCACATCAGCGTCTGCAAAAATGGTAACTTTCAACTCTTACATGTTTACGATTCCACTAACAGTACATGAGTTAATACTTCAAATCTTGCTCGTTCCTTCAAACCTTCTAAGACGAGCAAACATGATTTTCACAAAACCGTGAACAACCCACGTAAATTTTACAATGTAAACATTCACTGGTTTCTCAAAATCTGGACAGACGTCCATTATACGATTGTGAAAACTCAAATATAAACATTCTTTCACCATGTATGGTTGTCTACTTTCAACAATTGTTCAAAATCAAAACATTGATTTTACAAAATATATTTTAACGTGAAACTCACGTAAATTTGAAAAATATATCTATATATATTTGCTCCCTCGCACGAGCATCTGTCTTTTAAGCGAGAGTATATTTTCAAAGATTTCCGAAAGCTCGAAGATAAAAAATTTCATGAAGGCTCATAAACAAAATTTTATTACTAACAGACGCACGTCTATCAAAAAAAAAAAAACTTTTCTCTCGTACGAGATCCACCTTTGAAACGAGAGTTTATTCCACTTTGTGAAATCTCACATATTTAAAATATAAAATTCTGGTTTTCGTGAAAGCTCATAGACGAATTTTATATCATTAGACTCAGGTCTATTTTGTTTGTTCCTTAAACTAACGAACGAACGAGCTTCTATTCATAAAAAAAGGATTTGTTTTCATGGCCCGTCCCGCGAATCCTGACCAACCACGGACTCGTCTTCCAAACCAGCGGTTCAACACCAAATTATGCTCATCAAACGACACTCCAATCATGACATTGAAGCCTTCATCAAGTCGTGGTTTGCTCACGCTCTCTAAATCCGGTAACGTCTCAACTTACGACTAAGTTCAATTACTGGTATTGTTATTTATGGCCGGAAAATCACCATTTAATGCTGACTGAGGAACACAACTTTCCCCAGTAAGCAGGGGACTTAATGTAGATGGTGGATTTTCGACAAGGGCTAAAATCGTAAACTCATAATTATATGAAGCTCTGATCCAGCAATCAGACGTGAGTATCGAGACACGGGTCTCTCATCGAATTCTCAACGGAGAGTACTTTCTCTCAGAGTACATGTAGATATGTAGTCTCACCACTGGACAACGACATATCTCATGAATACTGAATACTTTCAGTGATTATTTCTATATAGTATCACGATATGTACGGCTCCTAGACAGCTTGCTCTGCTAGTATAGAGCGATAACGTCTTCAGGAACAAACAACGAGTTTACCCTGACTATATAAAGGATATGACTTACCGACAAGCTCATATCGGGATAATTAATTCTCCTAGACAACTTGCTCTGCTAGTATAGAGCCACAAAGTTAATTATTCCTAATTACAATTGCTCCTATTCCATGGTCGAATCCACGACTGGTCCCATGGAATGGCGATAATAATTGCTCCTATTCTATGGTCGAATCCACGACTGGTCCCATGGAATGGCAATTACAATTGTTCTGATTCTATGATCGAATCCACGGCTTGATCTCATAGAATAGCAATAATTATATTATCTCATTACTCCGATTTCATGATCGAATCCACAACTGGTCTCATAAATGGTAATAGATAAATCTTAATTACTCGGATTTTATGGTCGAATCTACGATCCCATGGAATGGTATGCTCACTTTATTATTCTGAATTCGTAGTCGAATCCTCAGCTGATCCTATGAATTAACAATAAACATCGTATTGCTCAGATTTGTGAATTATTCTCCACCGAATTCCACAATTAGTAATAAATAATCAGCAACCGGGCGTCTGAGCTACCTCTAAGTAAGCCCTGATTCAAATGGTGAAGGTGTATTCAACGATGATACACTAACAGTCACCGCACGAACGAGTATTTCAAAAATACAACGGAACGATGAACCTATACAAAATAGAGAAGAAAATAACAAATAATCAAAAATATTGACAGGATGCTGGGAGCACGGACACACGACCGACCGACCGTGTCGTGGTCAATCCCACGCCAGTTTTCTATTTTTAATGCATTTTTATTATTTTTAATGATTTGATGAAAATTCTCTCATTTTATCAAATTTCCTTCGTCTCGAGGAAACTCCTCGGTTTCATGGTACTTCCATAAATCCATAAAAAATAATATAAAATTAAGGAAAGGAGTGTGGGGTGTGACCATTGGCCAACCGGCCATGCCTTGGTCCCAACCGGCCCCACACCCCACGGTTCCTTATTATTTTATTATTATTATTATTATTTCTCTAATTTCATGAAAAAACTCCTTGATTTCATGGTATTTTTGCACAAATCATCAAATAATAATAAAATAAAATAAATTATGAAAACTTGTGGAACCGGGCCTTGGCCGGCCGGCCATGCCCTAGCCGGTCCCACACGCCCCTTTGTTTTATTATTTTATTAGTTTTCCTTGAATTCATCAAATTCCTTGATTTCATGGTATTTCTCTCAAATTAGGAAAAATTCCCTCAAATCATCAAAATACTTAAAAATATTTAAAAAATAGGGAAACTCGTGAGACCGGGCCCTAGCCGGCCGGCCATGCCTTTCATGGTCCCACACGCCCTTGTTTTATTATTTTAATATCTTTTACTTCCTTGAACTCATGAAAACTCCTTCAATTCATGGAAACTCCCAAAATTCATCAAATTTCTCAAAATTCATGAATTTTTCATAAAATCATCAAAATATTATAAAATTAAGGAAAAGGCACCACGGGACCGTGGTCACGACCGGCCGACCATGCCTTGACCAAAGCGGTCCCACGCCTCCTCATTCCTTATTTTATAATTATTTTTCATCATCTCATGGTGTTTTCCTCAGTTTCGTCGAAACCCTAATTTTGGCATATTTTCTCGAATGGATGCTCAATTGCACGCCAGAAAATATCAAAATTCTCAGGACTGAGTCGCGGATGCCTTGGGGACACGATCACGCTATCTTGACCGACCAATATTGGCTCTTTGGCTCACGGAAGCCGGTCCCATCAATTTTCACAGTTTTGACCTAATTTGCACAATTGCTCGTATTAGGTCCAAAACTCTCCCAAACACTTTGGATTTTCATGAAGTGATCGTCAGGTGGTCACGGGACAACCCAGGGCCGGTTTCATGACTCCATGGCCGGTCCCTCGCCTCGTCATAATTAATTAGGTTTTCTCACCTAAGGCTCAGACGAGCATTTTCGAATAAATGATTAAACCAGCATTTAATCATTCTTTCACCAACAAATCATCAACTCATCAGGAGTTCTTCGTATTTGCTCACGTGAGAATATGGACACTACATGGTTGATCCACGGTCCCATGTAATCGCTCCCTCCTTCGTCCCATGGTTGAAATTCTGACGAACCATGAATTGATCATCAATTGATCAAATTAGGGTTTCTGAATCCAAGGATCATCATTCCAGATTCTAACCTTAATAATTTTATGACGACCTCATGGTCATTAATTTTATTAATTATGCTCGGTTCAACGACCAGTATTCTAATTAATATTTTGGTACGCTGCCAATAATCCATCAGACGAGCAACACATGCTCAGACGACCAAATATTCAACAATTCACCACATGAGCAACACTTGCTCAGATGATAAATATTTATTCAAACCAAGGAATATTGGTTCAACAATCAATATTCAATGATCCATCGAATGAGCAATACTTGCTCACTTCATCGTAAGAACTATACCTCTGTCTCATCACATGTTCAATTCACGAGTTTCAGAACATCATGTTCAACTCAACGACTACATGGACTCATCGTCCCATCAAACCACGAAGTCATCAATTGACTAACAAACCACGAGACGTCAATAGTGTCACTTCGGGGGATACCACTTAGGGTTTTGGTCTGGCGGTCTACCGCACGTGTGTTCAAACACACGATGGAATGTGAGAAAGTCGTGCAATCAGTTGAAGGAATTCACGAGGTAGTGGGTGGAAAATCGACCAAGTCTCCACACGTTGAGCAACTGGTTTCAAACACGATCTCCACTTCCCCACTCCTTGATTCCATCAACTGTCACACTTCATGGAATCATGGTGTCTACAATTCCAGCAATATAAATAAGTCTCTGAATCATGATTGAATCATCATCAGTATCATCAATCTCACGTCTCATCGACAACACGAGATCATCAACTCATCAATTGAGCAACTACTCTCAATTGAGCAATTTCAATCACTCAGAGCTTATCGTATTTGGAATTCACACACCCACAATCTTTGATTACCATTGATTCCATACATTTCTCAGCTTCCCTCCTACAGATCAACCCATCTTCTTTTGTGACCGAATTTACTCAGGAACGATCATTGTCTTGATTTAGGCCAGAGTACTACAGAATGATCTCTCGAATCTAAATCACCCCCTTTGCAGCGGTGCATCTGTGTGAGGTTTAACATTTCGCTCGGTTCGAGGAGTCTCCTCCGTACGGTCGTCTCCTCAATTCCTTAAAAACTAGCAAATCGTTTTTCCGCATCTACAGTGTATAATCTAAGTCTATATAGCAAAACGACTTTTGTCTCAAGATAGGAGATAAATAGAATTTTGAGTGATAGATAAGTTCAAGTCTCCACATACCTTTTAGTCGATGAAGATCCACCGGTTCCTTTAGTAGTCATTCGTCTTGTATGATGATTTCCATGGAGTTCTTGAGCTCAACTACACTTTCTATCCTAGTCCGAAACCTTAGCTATAGTATACTATAAATCAAGACTTATAATTTTGATCACTAATATTGACAAACATGCTTGAGATAGCAATGCATGCGAGTTCGACCGAGCACTGCTCTAACATTTATATTGGGGGGACGAGGTACGAGTTTCCATACGTCTTGTCTTTGATATTGATTTAACTCTTCATGCATTGCTGATAGGTGTCTAAAACACCTTGATATTTATCTATTGTTTATGCTTTCTTTGCTTAGTTTTCTTGTAAATTATGTATCTTGTGTTTGCTTTTGAGTGTTTAGGTACTTTGGAGTCATTTGGAACAAAATAAGAATAAACATGGCAAAAGTGTCATTTCATGTGCAATTGTTGTTGGAGACGAACTATTTCTCATTATTTTCTTCTATTTCTTCATCTCTGTCTGAAAAGCATGTCGGCTTTAGTGATGCAATTTTTGTATGAAAAGCACGACCGCTTTAGTGATGAAGATACATTGAAGAGAAGAAGTGAATCCGAGAAGTAGGAGACGGGTGTTGTTGGTGGAAGAGTTCGGAGAAGAAGAAAACGTTCATTTGTAGCAAGGAGGGCGAAAGCGTATACAAGCAATATCGGGAGCACAATGAAGGAATAAGGGACTACAATCAGGTGGCCCATATCCATGGTGCCTGCGTCATTTTCCACTCCTACACAACCCTAAAGTTCAGAGAAGAAATCAAAGGCTCTGAATTAAGGTTTTGACTAAAATGGAGATGATGGTGGTTTACCGTGAATCGAGATTGAGGTCGAGATTCAAGGAAGAGATTCATGAAATTGAAGGATGGGTTGTGGCTCATTTCAAGTTTCAGAAGGAGATCTGCTGATGTGGTTCGTAAAAACATGAAGTTGCAGATTTAGATGAATGATTAGGACAAGGGTTATCTCAGATTTGAACTCAAATCGAAGTTATGGTGCTGAGGCTTGAGAAATTGAAGCCTGTAGGGGTTTGTGTGGATGTTAGGGTTCATAAAGGAAGAAGAGATGATGGGTGTTGCTGTTAAATTCCTGAATCTGAGTGTTATTATGGATTGTTGAGCTAATATGAGTTCCATGGAGAGATTGGAGTTGGTGGATGGCTGATATCTGGGAATGATGAAGCTGTAGAGTGGAAGTTGCAGATGTATTGCAGTGAGCATCAGCTGGGTATGGAGCAACAGATGAAATTGATGTGAAGCTGCAATAGATGTATGTAATTTAGGACAGGTTTGAGCTCAAGGTGAAGTTGTTGGTTGATCGTTGTCATATGCATCAAAAATAAATTACTTTCTCACAACTTAAAATATATAATATAGCAAGGGCAAGAAAGGATCGTTCTCACAGAGATGACTAGGTTGTCAATATGTTATGGTTTCCTATAAGTAACAAGGGAGGATTTCTGATTTTTAATAAACTAAGTTATACTAAAAACAAATAAAGCAAAGCAAACACGCAAATCAAGGATGTGAAATATTGGGTAAAGGTTTCATCTTCATGTGTAAACAAGTTTTGAATGTATGATTAGAATTCATATTTAATCTCGCTATCATCAAAAGCCCTAGAATATCTTATTGCAAGAATACTCCGTAAATTTCCTAAGTTCATCAACACACACATTAGAGCTGCGTATGTAAATTCTACCTAACAAATAACCTAACGCCTTGCGCTAATTAAGTTCAATTCCTAGGAGCATTAAATTTCAGAAATAGGCTAATCAATGCAATTGTCATACATTGCGCATGAAAATTCGGACAAAGGTCAATTTCTACATATGATTACAAGAGTGTATCACTACAAACCGTAATCATATCATGCTACTCATATTCAAGGTTATCGCTCGATGATGAACCCTAAATTAGCTATAGATATGGATATGAGTTCAATCAATTCTAGACTTAACTAAACAAACATTCAATCATATTGCAATACGTCAATCATGCAATTATTATACGCAGTAGAAATCAAACGATAATATTGAGAGAAAACTAATTCATAAAATCAATAACTTGGTTGCAAAATCCAACTACATCTTTAACCAATAATAAAACTTAGTTACTTGTGTTTTTGGAAATCATCATAGAAAGCAAAGAAGAACTATCATGTGAAACCCTAGAAAACAAGTAGGAGTCTCCCTAATGGAGATATCTAGGTTTAGAGAAAGACTTTTCTATTTATATGCTTCTCCCATTCCAAAAGGATACTCTTTCCAATATTAGGTTTTCTCAAAACTCATCTCCAAGTGGTCCACCAAGCCCATGTGTGGATAATATCTGTGTGAAAATCTGTCAAAAAATGTTCTCCGGGATTGCTGACGTCATCGTCGGAAACTGCCGGAATGCTGACGTCGGTTACCAGAAAAGTCCACTACCGGTCGATGGTCAAACTTGGTCATCGGTCAAAGTTGACTGGTCAAGCCAGCCAGGTCAGGTTGAGTCAGAGAGCTAGTTAGCTAAGTCAGGCCAAGGCCTAACCAGTGCTGCACCTGTATCAACATATCCTCCATACTTTCATTACTCCAATTACAGCATCAAAAGATTCAAAACCATCATTTCACAAACACCAACTGCAACTCAGCCAACGACCCTGAATCACAAGCCATCCTTCCATCGTCTCTGCCAGATTCAACCCCTCAGCTCAGCTGCACAAACAATACTGGAACTCCCATGTGCAGCACAATTGCAACACAAATTCAACCTGCAAGTGCACATAACCAGCTCCTGCTCTTCAGGTCAACTTCATAATCTCTACAATATTTCTTCCCTGTATCTCACATCCAGCAACAACCCATTTATCACCTGCCACCAGCATAACCCATTTTCTGTAATCTTTACCACCTCTTCTATAGCTTCCTCTCACCTAGCAAACAACCCACAACACTTCAATATCCTTCCTAAGATCAACAGCAGCACTGGTTTCTTCCGTGCACATCCTCCTCTCTTCCATTCGAGAATCTCCACCAACATTCCTGCAGTACCATCTTCTCATAACAATCATCAACAACTGCATCTAACATTCACCCTAGCTAGCTGACTGCAATATACACAGCTCAACAGCATCACGACACAAACTCTTGTTTTGCAGTTCAAACAAACACCAACCCACAACTGTAACTCCTCCTGAATCACCACTAATTTGAACTGTTCAAACCTCAGACCACCACTATTCTTCTCCAAAGTAATTCAATTCCAGAAACCCCATTGATTTCTTCCATTCGACATCGATCTGTAACAGGGTTGAACCCTAAATCATCACAAACCCATCAATTCTCTTCCCTAGTCTTAGTTCTTCTTCAATCATCTCATTTGTTTATGTCTTCATCGCCATTTCTCAAAACCCAATCTTCTCATTCGAACTCAGAGAAACAGCCACAACCCATCTGTTCTTCTCGATCTTAATCCCATGTGCTAATTCATAGCAACACTTCCATTTCTGAGATCAACAGGAACTTCACATCTTCAATCATCTGAAACCCATATGAATATTAGCCTCAGATCCCCTTTTCGAACTCTCTTCCCGACTTAATTGAAGAACCAGCAGCAATAGAAGCAATTCTTCTCTATGTCTCAACAATTCATTACTTGGATCATCTCCAGCAAACCCATCTTCTATTTCTCACTGTAATCTCGTCCTCAAATCCAACAGATCCAGTTTCTCCTTCTCTCAATTCATATTCCACCTAACCCTTGAAAATCAACATCAACGCGAACCCAGACTCCATTTCTTCGACCACCACAGATTCATCTCAATCTTCCATGTTTGTTCTTGGTTTCAATTTCTCGAATTTATTACAGCAGCTGCGCTGCTTTCCTTCTAAATTTCAGATGTGAAATGATTGAGAAAGAAATGATTCTTCTCAGATACAGGGTTAACAAAACAGGGTTGGATAATGACACCCCACTACATAAGATAAGGGATACCCCAGTGGGTGCCCTATAACATGTGTTCACCCCTTAACATCAGCTGGCTGTTTCCAATGATCCTCTGAGAGAGTTGCCCCTTAACATTGACTCGTCTTCCAATATTGTTGGTGTATGAAATGATCTTTTTGTCCCTTTCTGCTCAAATTGGGTGATTTCTCCCTCTTTTCCTCCGTGCGACTCCAGAGTACCTAATAACTCAAAAACACACGTAAAATACATAATTTACAAGAAAAATAGCAAAGAAAGCATAAACTCTAGATAGTAAATACTGTGTATTCTACACCTATCAAATTCCCCCACACTTAGGCTTTGCTAGTCCTCGAACAAATCAAATAAAACAAATTCTAAAACATACATACAACTCCGTGTCGTCGAGGCTACGGTCACACTTAGCATGTATAACAAGCCTTTAAACCCCTAGGTGTCCCTAGTGGACGAGTTATACTCTCGTGAGGGTTTACTAGAGATATACCCACAAATCCTATTTTTCCAACTTACTAGTTCTCCGAAATGATAGCATCCAACGCGCTAAGAAGACATAGAAATTCTGTACACTAGTAATAAGAAGTTAGACACATAAATGAACACAATCTCATCCTTAAAAGTTGAGAGAGAAATAACCATCCCTTCTCGAAAGAAATTCGGGTTCGAAGTGATCAAAAGTTTCGACTCTGCCTCACAAGAAATGGTTTTATGAAGTTGCTCTCAATAATAAACAGCTTTTTATGGGTCACACATGTGTCCAGGTAGGAATGAAGAGAGAAATCCTGCGACACGTTGAGTGGTAGGAAGGCAAAAACCCTCCGAATCATTTTGAAAACCCACATCTTTTATTCATTTTGAAAACCCTTTTTCTGACGATCTCTAAGAAAGGAAATCAACCACTTAACGAAGGTGGGAATATGCTTACTTACCTCGTTATCCATTCGATGTGCAGTTAGCACCACTCTCACAGCATCCATTGAAACATCTTCGGTCTTCAATCGGTGTCTTCATCTTCGTCTTCGGTCTTCAACTCTTGATGATAACTCTTGAACTTCGTAGAATCTTTACAATGTAACTCTTTTCCTCTAAATCCTTGTTGCTTGAAACTTCATTATGAATATTCCTTCTTTCCATTGGCTTTATTGAAAGAAGAAAACTAAAAACAAACAAAATATGATGCAACACATTTTTCTTGTCTCTTTTTTTTTTCCTTTTTTTTTCTTTTGTTTTTTTTATTGAGACAAGGAAAATAAAACAAATACAAAATAAAAACAAAACAAAACAAAATAAAACTAGTAATGAACCTAAAGAAATTTTCTCTTGTCTTTTTTTTTCAATTTTTTTTCTTTTTCTTTTGATTTTTTTTGAGACAAAAGAAAATAATACAAATAAAAATTCAAGTACAAAGGCCATGGTGCAAGTACTTTACCGCTTGATTCTTCACAACTTGTATGTCTCGATATCATAAACTTCTTGAACTCTCATCTTGATAATCTCCACTCTTGTACAATAGTCTTCAACTTGTAAAAATTCTGCTCCTTATCTTGTTGCTTTACATGAATATGAAATACGCTCATTTCTGTACCGTTGCTTGTAAACCTTGAACGTCTTCAACTTTCCTTCGAATTTGCGATGCTTCTCTTGTTGATGATGATGGTGTTTCTATGGACCTGTTGGTGTAGAGAGAGATAAAGTGGATGGTGCTAACTGCGAACAAGATTACAAGTGGTATGTAAGTTAGCAATTCGATGTCACCATCATGATTGATAAAATAGCACTCAAGAGATCAAAATAGTGCTTCTATTGGTGGGAGGTTGGGCAGCTCACCATTCTTCCAGAAATTAACGTATGGTGACACTCACTCTAAAAGCACATATTTAAACAGGTACAAAGAATTGAAGGTCGGTGCCTCACATTGTGTATCATGGGTAGTCTCCACTATAGGGGACCACTACTCTAATACCGCATTCAGTCTGCACCTCATTTTCCATTGGCATGGTTAAATCCAACTTTAACTCTCATACAAGTAAGAAACCCGATCACGTTCTCTGTCATCTCTAAGTTCAGTCACTCTTATGAGAATCTCGATGTAACCTTAGCGACATGTATACTATGTGACTCTAAACTAACTATAAGTTGGAGTTTTTTTATTCACTATTTTACACAAAAGTTGAAAAATTTACAATGCAAATGCTTAACCACTTACCCACACTTAAACTTTACATTGTCCTCAATGTAAATTGAATCGTCCAAAGAAAGTCAAGGTGGGAAATCTTATAATAATATGCGACAAGAAAAAGTAAATACAAGACAAGAAAACTAAAAGATAAGAGATACAAAACCTATGGGTTGCCTCCCATGCAGCGCTTAGTTTAAAGTCGTCAGCCCGACTATATCCTTACAAGAGTCATTCCCCATATACCAACAATCTGAAAAGTTGGGGATCCTTCCATAGAACCTGTTTTGCAAACACTAGCTTCACAAAAATATTAGTACGATAAAACATAAATGAAGCTATTAACCAATATAAGCTTCCCCCACACTTATTCTTGTCCACACTTGGAAGTGTATAGAGAATATAGAAATCAGGAACTTCTATGGTTTCTTCTTTGCAAACATCCATAGTATGAGAATCAAATGTTTTTAATGGCGGATATTGAGAAACAAAGTCATTTAATAATATTCTCGAAGCACATACATTCAAGCGAATAAGAGGTAAAGGAGAAGAAGCAATATGCAAAGAGTTAGACAAACCTTGCACAATCTCTTGTATCACGGAATCCTCTTCATCCTTGAAAAACTCAAGTGAATTATTCACCTCTTGTATATCATGGTCCTGTATCAAACCTTGCAACCATTCTTCGTCCGTTTCTGCCTTAACCAAAATCTCGGCATCAACATCTTCATTACAATCCTTTGCAAGATCAATTGGGTTTTCCACAATATTGGTCATAACGGTCTCATTCTCAACATACTCCTCTTTGTTGTAAGGTACATACTCCACTGCGGATTCAAGTCTCACCATAAGGAGCATTCTTAGAACACTCATTGCATCATCCTCAAGCTCTACCTTTTGAATAGGTTATTGATCGTTATAAAGATCAATGCTCGAGTAAGCTACACTAGTGTCATCATATTCCTTTTAAACTTCACCTTGATCGCAAAAATACTCCATTGTACACTCCTCGGGGATGTCACCATAAATTGGTTCAAGCGATGTACTTTCATAGTCATCGTCACTATCATAGTTAACATAAGATTGGCTACCACTTCCTAAAGATTGGTCTTTCGCAGAATTTTGCATGTCATCTTTGTATTCTTCAATGCCTTGTCTTAAAATAGAAACACCTTTTTGAAGCTCTTGGAGTAATCCATCCAAATTTTGAAAATAGTGTTCCATTTGTTGGAAAAGCTCGTTCGACAAGGAAAAAGTAGAATCACTTACTTCAGTATTGTTAGGCCAATTATCTTCCCTTTGAATGGGTGAATGATCATAACTACGATCAGAAATTGGGCCAAACATATTCGGCCGACGAAATTGGTTCCACGCTTGGTTTTCTACAAACTGACTCCATGCCTGTTAGAGCATAGCTCGGTCAACCTCGCATGCGTTTCTATCTCAAGCATGTTTGTCAATGTTAGTGATCAAAACTATAAGTTTTGATTTCTAGCCTACATAGCTAAGTCTCGGAATAGGATAGAAAAGTGTAGTTGAGCTCAAGGAAATCATGGCGATTCATCATACAACGACGAAGATCTATACAAGGAACCGTGGAGACTTGAACTTATATATCACTCAAAAGTCTATTTCTTCTATCTCCTACTTCTTATGAGACAAAAGTCGTATGCTATATAGACTAGATCATACACATTTGACATTTCGAGCTGAGCATTCATTGCTTATCTTTTATCTCGAAATCGTGTGTTGGTAAAGGGTTTCGATTTGATCAAGTTTATCTTCACCTAGTGACGAAAGTCATGAAAAGTTTCAATCACTTTGAGAATTGCTCCGACGTGAATCGGTATGTGAATAACGTCTATATAGCGTCCTCTGAGAATGTCTCAATGATTGAAATGAGAGTTTAGATTACATAACCATGTATTCCTTGAACCTAAGTTTTCGAACTTTGTTGATCAAGAGAAATCGGGAGGATTGTGGAATTGGCTTGCCAAGTCCGCGAACTGTCGGAAGTTCTCGACCGAGAATTTCTGCTGGGGTTTTCCAAAAGCTAAGGGAATCAAGTGCGCAGTATCCTGCTGGGATCAGAGGCGTAAGAGTACAACTGTACCTTGGATCGGTGAGAGACTGATTGGGGTTCAACTATAGTCCAGTCCGAAGTTAGTTTGCAGTAGGCTAGTGTCTGTAGCGGCTTAATACAGTGTGTATTCAATCTGGAATAGGTCCCGGGGTTTTCTGCATTTGCGGTTTCCTCGTTAACAAAATTTCTGGTGTCTGTGTTATTTCTTTTCCGCATTATATTTTATATAATTGAAATAATACAGGTTGTGCGTTCGTGATCATCAATTGGAAATCCAACCTTTGGTTGTTGATTGATATTGATTGATCCTTGGACATTGGTGTTTGGTACCGTCCAAGTATTCCTTGTATTTGATAAAGACTCGCTATTGTTTTTAGCTTGAGTAAAAATCAAATCAAGAGAGAGATATTAACTCCTTGAGATACTTTTATCTAGATTGAGTCTGACTGTCTAGTTGATTCTCTAGCAAAGTATTTCGGAGTTAGTCCATACAGATTGCTAATCGAAATATTGGATGGTGTTGTTAGACCCCCACTTTTTCAACGCCCACCATAAATTGTTGCATCTCATATACCAAACTAGAAGAAATATGAATAGGAGCACAACTATTCTACCCTCCTTGTGGTTGCTCACTTACATACCTACCGTAAGAAGGTTGGTATGTATGAGAATAACTCAAAAGGTACGTGGAATATTGACCATAACCAAAGGATTTATTTTGATTGTATTCCGCGCAAGGGTGATAGTTGTCATAATGTTGTTGAGGTTGATAACCGTACCCATTGTTCCAATATGCTCCGTCCATAGTAATTGGTACCTGAAACAAGAGTTCTCAAAACAAGGTTAAAAACCAGAAAATAAAAACAAAAAAAAAATACAAAACAAGACTAAAAACAAAAATAAGAAACCAAAAACAAATGACAATCGCTGCCTCCCCGGCAACGGCGCCAAAATTTGATCGCTGTCGTATGCGTCAAAAATAAACTACTTTCTCACAACTTAAAATATATAATATAGCAAGGGCAAGAAAGTATCGTTCCCACAGAGAGGACTAGGTTGTCAATATGTTATGGTTTCCTATAAGTAACAAGGGAGGATTTCTGATTTTTAATAAACTAAGTTATACTAAAAACAAATAAAGCAAAGCAAACACGCAAATCAAGGATGTGAAATATTGGGTAAAGGTTTCATCTTCATGTGTAAACAAGTTTTGAATGTATGATTAGAATTCATATTTAATCTTGCTATCATCAAAAGCCCTAGAATATCTTATTGCAAGAATACTCCGTAAATTTCCTAAGTTCATCAACACACACATTAGAGCTGCGTATGTAAATTCTACCTAACGAATAACCTAACGCCTTGCGCTAATTAAGTTCAATTCTTAGGAGCATTAAGTTTCAGAAATAGGCTAATCAATGCAATTTTCATACATTGCGCATGACAATTCGGACAAAGGTCAATTTCTACATATGATTACAAGAGTGTATCACTACAAACCGTAATCATATCATGCTACTCATATTTAAGGTTATCGCTCGATGATGAACCCCAAATTAGATATAGATATCGATGTGAGTTCAATCAATTCTAGACTTAACTAAACAAACATTCAATCATATTGCAATACGTCAATCATGCAATTATTATACGCAGTAGAAATCAAACGATAATATTGAGAGAAAACTAATTCATAAAATCAATAACTTGGTTGCAAAATCCAACTATATCTTTAACCAATAATAAAACTTAGTTACTTGTGTTTTTGGAAATCATCATAGAAAGCAAAGAAGAACTATCATGTGAAACCCTAGAAAACAAGTAGGAGTCTCCCTAATGGAGATATCTAGGTTTAGAGAAAGACTTTTCTATTTATATGCTTCTCCCATTCCAAAAGGATACTCTTTCCAATATTAGGTCTTCTCAAAACCCATCTCCAAGTGGTCCACCAATCCCATGTGTGGATAATACCTATGTGAAAATCTGCCAAAAAATGTTCGCCGGGATTGCTGACGTCATCGTCAGAATCTGACTGGAAGGCTGATGTCGGTTACCAGAAAAGTCCACTACCGGTCGACGGTCAAACTTGGTCATCGGTCAAAGTCGACTGGTCAATCCATCCAGGTCAGGTTGAGTCAGAGAGATAGTCAGCTAAGTCAGGCCAAGGCCTAAGCCATTTGCAAGGCCTAACCAGTGCTGCACCTGTATCAACATATCCTCCATACTTTCATTACTCCAATTACAACGTCAAAACCATCATTTCACAAACACCAACTGCAACTCAGCCAACGACCCTGAATCACAAGCCATCCTTCCATCGTCTCTTCCAAATTCAACCCCTCAGCTCAGCTGCTCAAACAATACTGGAACTCCTATGTGCGACACAATTACAACACAAATTCAACCTTCAAGTGCACATAACCAGCTCATGCTCATCAGGTCAGCTTCATAATCTCTGCAATATTTCTTCCCTGTATCTCACAGCCAGCAACAACCCATTTATCACCTGCCACCAGCATAACCCATTCTCTGTAATCTTTACCACCTCTTTTGTAGCTTCCTCTCACCTAGCAAACAACCCACAACACTTCAATATCCTTCCTAAGATCAACAACAGCACTGGTTTCTTCTGTGCACATCCTCCTCCCTTCCATTCGAGAATCTCCACCAACATTCCTGAAGTACCATCTTCTCATGACAATCATCAACAACTGCATCTGACATTCACCCTATCTAGCTGACTGCAATATACACAACTCAACAGCATCACGGCACAAACTCTTGTTTTTCAGTTCAAACAAACACCAACCCACAAATGTAACTCCTCCTGAATCACCACTAATTCGAACTGTTCAAACCTCAGACCACCACTATTCTTCTCCAAAGTAATTCAATTCCAAAAACCCCATTGATTTCTTCCATTCGACATCGATCTGTAACAGGGTTGAACCCTAAATCATCACAAACCCATCAATTCCCTTCTCTAGTCTTAGTTCTTCTTCAATCATCTCATTTTTTTATGTCTTCATCGCCATTTCTCAAAACCCAATCTTCTCATTCGAACTCAGAGAAACAGCCACAACCCATCTGTTCTTCTCGATCTTAATCCCATGTTCTAATTCATAGCAACACTTCCATTTCTGAGATCAACAACAACTTCACATCTTCAATCATCTGAAACCCATATGAATATTAGCCTCAGATCCCCTTTTCGAACTCTTTTCCCGACTTAATTGAAGAACCAGTAGCAATAGAAGCAATTCTTCTCTATGTCTCAACAATTCATTACTTGGATCATCTCCAGCAAACCCATCTTCCATTTCTCACTGTAATCTCGTCCTCAAATCCAACAGATCCAGTTTCTTCTTCTCTCAATCCAAATTCCACCTAACCCTTGAAAATCAACATCAACGCGAACCCAGTCTTCATTTCTTCGACCACCACAGATTCATCTCAATCTTCCATGTCTGTTCTTGGTTTCAATTTCTCGAATTTATTACAGCAGCTGCGCTACTTTCCTTCTAAATTTCAGATGTGGAATGATTGAGAAAGAAATGATTCTTCTCAGATATAGGGTTAACAAAACAGGGTTGGATAATGACACCCCACTACATAAGATAAGGGATACCCCAGTGGGTCCCCTATAACATGTGTTCACCCCTTAACATCAGTTGGCTGTTTCCAATGATCCTCTGAGAGAGTTTCCCCTTAACATTGACTCGTCTTCCAATATTGTTGGTGTATGAAATGATCTTTTTGTCCCTTTCTGCTCAAATTGGGTGATTTCTCCCTCTTTTCCTCCGTGCGACTCCAGAGCAGGTGCTTGAGATATGCCAGATGAATTGAGAATGAATCTGCTGCTGCTGTGAGAAGACGCAAAGATGGATTTGAACTGAAATTGCAGTTGGCTAAGTTTACAGACAACAAGAAACTGCAGGGAACTAAACATCCAGTGAAGACCTGATTAGTTTTCAGTTTCTGCAGAAACAGTACGAAAATGCAGCGAGAATGGCGAGACAGTGGTACTAGTTCCGGTTGCTGGGTTTCGGAACGGAAAGTGGGAATCATAACTTTTCACTGAATCATGAAGGGGGTACGAGTCGGATGTAAGGTTTGGCGGACGGGTATATGAGTTTGGAGTTACGCTTTTGGGTACGTTTCCGCAAGAACAAGGAATTGGCTTAGATGGTATTTTGTGAGTGTTTGAACTGCAGAGAACTAGAGTTGAGCTGCTGGAAGTATGAAACTGCATGGCAACAGTTTCCGATATGTCAGCTGGCCAGAGTCAGTTTTCCGGTGATCAAATACCGGCAACGGTGACTGAGTTCCGGTGATGACGTCAACATTCTGGCGACCAGTTTTGGACCCAGAATTTCCAGAACAGAGATATTTTGCACACATGAGCTTGGTGGACCACTTGGAGATGGACTTTGAAGATTTGGACCTAATTTAAGAAATAAGAAGAGCTATAAAAGAGAAGTTTTTCTACAACAATATCACATATTCTACTTAGAGCTTTGGAGAGAGTCGGATATCTTAGGGTTTGCTTTGGTTTATTTTCTTCTTCTTTATTTCAATTATTATTGATGATGAACTCCAAAACTATGAGTAGATAAAACAATCTTTGATTTAGGGTGATTTCAAAGCCCGAAATATGAACCTATAATTGATATGAAATAACTTGTTCTCTTGCACTTATTCTCATTATTGTTTGATTTCTACCATGCTAATAATGCTTATGGATTGTTCCTTAATTGTTTAAGTTCGAAATTAAATAGTTATGTCACAATCTTATTGCTAGTTTAGATTTTCTTCGACCCGTAATTGTCTAGAGAATTAAACACAAGTAGTGATATATGGGTATTGATGATGGGACTTTGTTAAGTACCCGTATGTAGAAATCAACACTAGTAGGTAGTTCAAGCCTTTGAATTTATCACTAGGAACAGTCTTATCTCATAAAACTTAAAGCATTTGTTTAAGTCACATCTAGTAAGCGTACCTCTAGGTAACTTGACAAGTAGAAACCGGTAGTCGAGCACTTCCGTGTCCGATGAGCTTACGAGATAATATCGGGATAGTTGAGCGTACTAATTATCCTAGGGTTGTTAGTAACAAGATAATGCGAAGAACGTAGTTATATGTCACTTTGATTTATGTTTCGTGGTCGAGAATGAATCCTTAATCAATTTCATCTCATATTTGAATACAACTTTGTGATTTTCAGAATTTCTACAACAAAAATCTTCTTTGCTAAGAATATTTGTATAACAACTTTTGCTTAATACACCTCCCTTGGGACGATCCTGCTTTCATTATACTACTTGTTAGTGTAAATAGAAGTAAAAAAATATTATTTGCGAGTCTGACACCTCGTCAATTGCGTTCACCCAAAAGGGATCACTAAGAGCTTCATCAATGTTCCTAGGTTCCACCTGCGATAGATAACAACCAAAATTGCAAATAGTTTGAAGTTGACCTCTCATCTTAGCAGTATAGTTCTTACCACCAATAATATTATTAGTATCATGATTCCTTTGAACCCAAAGGTGTCGTGTGAAGACACGCTCTTGTTCAAGAGGAACATCCTGACTAGAGCTTTTCTCCTCATCACTAGAGACATCAGGATCAGCAACTGTTGGAACAACTTCTTCTGATTCTGACGTTTATTTGACATTCTCAATTGTCTCGGTTGGAGGCAATTCAGTAGGAGAGTTATCATGATGAAAGTTACTTAGATCATCAATGATAACATTAGATGATTCCATCATGACTTGGGTTCTGAGATTAAGTCACATCTAGTAAGCGTACCTCTAGGTAACTTGACAAGTAGAAACCGGTAGTCGAGCGCTTCCGTGTTCGGTGAGCTTAGAAGATAATAACGGGATAGTTGAGCGTACTAATTATCCTAGGGTTGTTAGTAACAAGATAATCCGAAGAACGTATTTATATGTCACTTTGATTTATGTTTCGTGGTCGAGAATGAATCCTTAATCAATTTCATCTCATATTTGAATACAACTTTGTGATTTTCCGAATTTCTACAACAAAAATCTTCTTTGCTAAGAATATTTGTATAACAACTTTTGCTTAATACACCTCCCTTGGGACGATCCTGCTTTCATTATACTACTTGTTAGTGTAAAGAGAAGTAGAAAATATTATTTGCGAGTCTGACACCTCGTCAAAATTGGTGCCGCTGCCGGGGAAGCAATGACAAGTTTAGTTGTTATTTTTATTCTTAGTTGTTACTTTTGCTTTTATTTTCAATTGATGTTTACTCATTCAATCCTTGAGAATCTTATTTCAGGTACTATTTCTTTGGTGAATGCTTGGAGAAGGCAAACCAAGTCCTATTGGTATACGTCTTCGTTCGGGCACTTTACTAAAAGACTTGATTCGAGCAGTGAATACTCCACTTCCTCCTAGTTCTTCACCAAGTGAATTCTTGGACTCGGACAACGAGGAAGACAACACAATGGGAGGTCGACCACCTGCTCCAAGAACACTCAAGGATCTCACTTCTCCAAACCATGGTATTGAAAATCGTCTGATTCACGATTTGAATCGGACGATTCACTTCATTTTCTTCATAAACGATTCAAATCGCTTGTACGAATCATTTTGACCATGAATCGTGTAGTCAAACAAAGTTGACTACGATTCTTGACTATATTCTTAAAGCAAAGAAAGGTTTTCAAAAAATGAGAATGTGAAGTTTCGAACAACGACCTCCTGAGTCATACAAGTTCCCTCTAACCACTGTTCTACTTTGTTGTTGTTTTTTTTTTTTTTATGTTTAACGAACTTTATTAGTATATATTATATCAAAGACTAAAACTTTGCAAAACCCATCATCTTTGCTACATACTCCGCATAGTTTAGTATTATTTACAAGAAAATATACGATTTAATAATAAACCATGAATCTACTATTCACGATTTAGCATACGATTCGATTATGAAATTTCAAAAAACGATTCACGATTCGATTCACGATTTAAAAACCTTGTTCCAAACCTTGACCATCAGCCTTTATGTATTCAGCTGAATGGAACCATTGAGTTGAAGCCGCAATTGATTCACTTGCTTCCCAAATTCAAAGGTTTAGCAGGAGAAGATGTTAATGGTCACTTGCAACAATTCCATCGTGTTGTGTCTAGTTTGAAGCAAGCAACTGCAGACGCCGATATGGATATGATGACAACGTTTCCTTTCTCCCTTATAGATGCTGCAGGAGAATGGTTCTTTTGTTTACCTCATGGGAGTATAGCCACATGGAATGGGATGAAGAAGTTATTCCTTAAGAAGTATTTTCCGGCATCAAAAGAAACAGTGATTCGCAAGGAGATTTGTGGTATTAGGCAAGTATCCGGAGAGACTCTCTATGAGTATTGGGAGCGGTACAAGAAACTTCTAGCTAGCTGTCTACATCATCAAATTAGCGATCAACTCATTATTCAATACTTCTACGAGGAGTTGCTTTCTAATGAGAGAAATTTGATTGATGCCGCAAGTGGTGGTGCACTTACCAACAAGACCATTGCGGAAGCTACAAGTTTGTTGGAGAATATGGCTGCGAACCCTCAATAATTTTATACTCGAGGTGAACCAATGGTAAGGAAAGTGAATGAAGTTGGTGATTCTTCACATTTGGAATATAGAATGGGTAACATGGAGAGGATGATGCAACAAATAGCAGCGGCTGTAATACCATCATACACCGAAGAAGTTGAGCAAGCAAGTGTTATGTACCAAAATCAGCAAAGGTCAAGATATGACCCTTACTCTAGCACATACAATCCAGTTTGACGTGATCATCCCAATTTCAGCTACGCCAACAAGCAAGTGCAGCAAATCCTACTTTCAATCAACAAGGAGGGCACCAATTCATGCAAATACCACAAAAAGAAACTCAAGGTACAAGTGTGTATGACAAGTTTACTCTTATGATGCAAAGTATGCAAGAGATTTCAAAGACAATGCAATGGTTCAACCAATTCCAGCAGAAATCGGAGATGGCTGTGAGAGATGTGCAAAACCAAGTTAGTCAATTGGCTAATGATATGAATCAACTCAAAGCACAAGCAGCTGGAAAACTTCCTTCGCAACCGTTAAATCCTAGGGAGACTGTCAATGCTATTGAATTACGAAGTGGAAAGCAAGTAGAGAAACCGGCAACATCACCGGAGGCCCATGAACCTGATTTAGAGAAAGAAGAGGACGAAACAATCCCTAAAAAGACTGATTTGGTAAATTCTAACTCTAAACCTCTTGTTTCTACTTATGTTACTCCTCCACCTTTTCCTAGCAGGTTTGCAAAATCAAATAAGGAGACGTTGGACAAAGAGATTTGGGAAATCTTCAAGAAGATCAAAGTGAACATTCCACTCATTGAGGCGATAAGGCAGGTTCCTCGCTATGCAAATTTCTTGAAGGAATTGTGCACCAACAAGCCCAAATTAACCGGGAATGAGGTAATGAGTGTGGGGAAGAGTGCTTCAGCATATCTTCAAAAGAAACTCCCACCTAAATTGAAAGATCCCGGTAGTTTTACTATACCTTGCACAATTGGTAAAACAAGGTTTACAAAAGCTTTGCTAGATTTAGTAGCATCAATTAATGTCATGCCAGCTTCAATTTATGAATTTATAAATCTTGGTCCTCTCAAAAGTACCGGCATAGTTATTCAACTTGCCGATAGATCTAATGTCTACCCGAAAGGGGTTTTTGAAAATGTTTTGGTGCAGGTTAATCAACTTATATTTCCTGTGGACTTCTATGTTCTTGATATGAGTGATAAAAATTCATCCTCGCCTACACCTTTGTTGTTGGGTAGACCATTTATGAGAACCGCTAGAACAAAGATAGATGTATTTGAAGGTACCTTGATAATGGAATTTGATGGAGAGGTCATTCGCTTCAACATCTTTGAGGTGATGAGATACCCAAGTGATGCACTCATGTTTTGATGTGGAGGAAACTGACGCTGGCTAAGAATGCAAGCGAGATGAAAGTCGGGCTGACGACTTTAAACCAAGCGCTAAGTGGGAGGCAACCCACCGGTTTGTACCTTTATCTTTATCTTTTTTTTAAGCATTTTATCTTTGTTTTTGCATATCATTTTCGGAATTTCCCACCTTGAACTTTACTTTGAGTGACTAAATTTTACATTGAGGACAATGTAAAGTTTAAGTGTGGGGGAGCATTTATATGTTTGTAGAGTTTGATGCCTTTAGTAAAAAATAAATAAATAGAAAAATAGAAAAATAGAAAAAGAAAAAAATTGCTTTATAAATTTCGAAATCTAGAAACTTGTGCCTTTAGGAATGACACTACCAATATAAGTGGATGGAACCATCTTGATTGCAGGAGTTGAGGAACCCATTAACTAAAAGGGCATAGCTCAGGTATTATAAATAACATGATAGTTGTTACCATATCTCGGAATGTCACCATATCACCTTCTATTTTTATTTTTGCAAAAAAAAATTTCCTCTAAGTGATTTGGTGGGTCACTAATGGTGTGATGATTAGAAAGCACACAGAAACACTTGCAAGTATACAAGGTCAAGATTTGTAATAAAAGGGTGAGTAGGGGTTTGTCCACAGGGAGAGGAGCATATAAGAAGTTTTCCTAGGCTAATAAGAGTGGCAATGCACTATGGCAGTGATCTAAAGGCAAACAAGGTTTCAGGCATACAAACAAGAACACAAGGTAAAGCAATAGAGAAACAGGCTAAGAACCACAGCTTGGAAAGATAAGCAAAGAACCAAAAATGCAGGGTAAAGCAATAAAGAAGCAGTTAAGAAAAGCAGCAAACAACCAAGGCTTGGCAGCCAAGGGCAAGAGGCAGGATTGTGCACTGACTTCAGTGCACAGTAGCTACAAGGTGCAAGAAAATAAAAAGCAAGAAAATATAACTGAAATTGCGAACACACAGGACTTGAAATTATAATTGACTGAAAGAGAAGTGGTGGGTAAGCCAAGGAATATGATCCACCTTGTATCCTAATCAAGTGACATGGTCTAGGTTATGTTCATTCCTAAGCATACAACTAGAAATGAAAGAACACCAACTTGCTCACTAGTCTACCCCTAGCATTGGCTGTCTTTTGACAGTACAGCCAATCACAGGCTCTATGAGCATTGGCATCTCTCCTTTGCACAATCAAAGCACAGCAACAGGAAGTAACTATCCTAGCTCATTCACACTTGACAGTGCACAAGGCTTCACTGAGCCTTGGCCTGAGGCTGATTAGCTCATGCTAACCATGTTATGGCAACATACATACATCATATGAGATAATTTAAACACAAATTGCAACATATCAGATAAATACAACAGAAGCAATTCTCAACTGTTAACAGACAAGCACTGAAATTTTAAGTTCATAAAAATTTGTCTCAAATTCTCTACTGGCTAGTCCAGAGAGGTATACAGTGTCCTCTACATACTTCATATGACATCAATTTATACCCATTACACATAATTAGGTTTTCCCCCAATTTTCCCCTAAAATCAGTAGAACTAGGGTTTGGTGAAATTGATTTACCTACTGTTGATGAGATATTC
The DNA here is from genome assembly GCF_003573695.1 of Papaver somniferum. Lineage (NCBI taxonomy): Eukaryota > Viridiplantae > Streptophyta > Magnoliopsida > Ranunculales > Papaveraceae > Papaver > Papaver somniferum. Next base: position 46,906,482 of record NC_039366.1, read on the forward strand.
GCTCCATCTCGTCGACCCATTCTTCTATTTCTCTTCCTGAGTCATCTCCCGCTCCAATTGCTGCTCTAACATCAACTTATATCTTCAATTTCTCACCTAGGGTTTCAGTGAGCAGAGATGAGAAATTGAGGAGATTAGTTGATGTAAAACGTGATAGTGATGATGGGTATAGGTAGAGTGATTTGGGGAGAAGATAGTGGAGTGATTTGGGGTGAGGTGGTGGTGATGGAGACGGACATGGTGGTGGTACGGAGTATGGTGGTTCTGCAGAGGGGGGTGATGGAGGAGATGGTTCGATGGAGAAAGGGAAGGGTGCGTTTGTTTGAGGTGTAGGTGCTCGGTTGCTAGGGTGTGAGGCGAGTGTATCGAGTTTGATGATCTGCGACGCTGAGCCGTGGGATAGGGAGATGAAAGATCAATCGGACGGTGAGATGAAGTGAAGTTTGTAGAGACCGCTGGATTATATAATACAACAAAATCAACGACGCCAGATGGAGTTAGGTGTTGTAGTGTTAGGCGGAGATATCAAACTTCGATGCACAGCAAGGGAGCGACCGTCGGATTCAACTACCATCTAATCTGAAGGCTTGGAATTTCAGCGCTGTGGTGCTTGGCAGAGACTTCAGATTTTGATGCTCTATGAAGGAGCGACCATCGGATGCTTCTGAGAACTGATCTGATGGCTGAGAAAGGAGGCGCTTTTGTGTGTAGAAAATGAGGTTGTGCGCACCATTCTTCGCGGCTTCCTTGCGTAATTTCTCCCGGCTTTTCACTACTTTTCTGCTCTATTTCGCTCCGCGACTCATCCGAACTTTATTTATTACCTAAAAATGCAAAATTAATTAATAAAAATATTTATTCTTGAAAACAATGAAAATACAGAATATGGGATAAAATGTAGAATTAATGCACAAAAGATGAGTTAAATGCCAAAGAAAAAGGGATAAATATATACAATATTTGGCACTCATCAACTAACATCGAATAGTTATTAATGCTAGGATGAAATAGAGTGACTGAGTTGCTAAAAAAAAAAACAAGAGACCAGACCAATTAGACCAACCGGAGTATATATGAAAGGCAAAAAAAAACGACACTTGGATAGCAATATGTTTGTATTCTCCCTGTCTCTGTCGCCTAAACAAGCGTGGAACGCAGGATCCACGAGAATTACCATGTAATCTGCTGACAAGAAGCATGCGCTTGGATCCAAAAGATCTAATCATATTGTCAGTTCGGAAAAAAAAAACAAAAAAGAAAAAAAAAATATTATTATTGTTCAATAAAATCGACTGCTGGTTCCCTTATATATGCCAGTTGAGTTGATCTAGAATTAAGATTGTCGACTGTTGGTTCCCTTGTATATGCCAACTGAGTTGATATTAGAATTCATACCAGTATCTCAATCCATTAGGTCATAGGTTCATCTTGGCGGTGACCTTCAGACAGATATGGGAAACACCGTTCACTTTAGTTAACATTCGCAAACATCTATCTCTATATCTATCTTCTTAATCTCTTCATGTGTGATTGTAGTTAGTTAGATTCCGAGTATTTTGGTTTGTTCGAATTTCTGAACAGAGATTTGTTTATATATGAATTGAATTTGCATCAAGGTACCTCCTCCTGTAATCATTTTGGATTAATTCATGGATTCTTCATAGGTAGCTGGAATTTGGAGTAAAAGGTTTTGTAGGTACACCTCTTGTAAACCTTCACTAGACTATAACTCGTCCACTGGGGACACCTAGGGGTTCAAAGGCTTGTTATACATGCTAAGTGTGACCATAGCCTCGACGAGAAGGAGTTGTATGTATGTTTTATAATTATTTTGTTTAATTTGCTCGAGGACTAGCAAAGTCTAAGTGTGGGGGAATTTGATAGGTGTCTAAAACACCTTGATATTTATCTATTGTTTATGCTTTCTTTGCATAGTTTTCTTGTAAATTATGTATCTTATGTTTGCTTTTGAGTGTTTAGGTACTTTGGAGTCATTTGGAACAAAAGAAGAATAAACATGGAAAAAGTGTCATTTCACGTGCAATTGCGGTTGGAGACGAACTATTTCTCATTATTTGCTTTTATTTCTTCATCTCTGTCTGAAAAGCATGTCGGCTTTAGTGATGCAATTTCTGTCTGAAAAGCACGACCGCTTTAGTGATGAAGAGACATTGAAGAGAAGAAGTGAATCCGAGAAGTAAGAGACGGGTGATGTTGGTGGAAGAATTTGGAGAAGAAGAAAACGTTCATTTGTAGGAATACAAGCACTATCGGGGGAGCACAATGGAGGAATAAGGGACTACAATCAGGTGGCCCATATCCATCAGTGGGTGCCTGCGCCTTTTTCCACTCCTACACAACCCTAAAATTCAGAGAAGAAATCAAAGGTTATGACTAAAATGGAGATGATAGCTGTTTACTGTGAATCGAGATTGAGGTCGAGATTCAGGGAAGAGATTCATGAAATTGAAGGATGGGTTGTGGCTCATTTCAAGTTTCAGAAGGAGATCTGCTGCTATGTGGTTTGTAAGAACATGAATTTGCAGATTTAGATGAATGATTAGGACAGGGGTTATCTCAGATTTGAACTCAAATCGAAGTTATGGTGCTGAGGCTTGAGAAATGGAAGCCTGTAGGGGTTTGTGTGGATGTTAGGGTTCGTAAAGGAAGAAGAGATGATGGGTGTTGTTGTTAAATTCCTGAATCTGAGTGTTATTATGGGTTGTTGAGCTGATATGAGTTCCAGGACAGATTGGAGTTGGTGGATGGTTGATATCTGGGAATGAAGAAGCTGTAGAGTGGAAGTTGCAGATGTATTGCAGTGAGCATCAGCTGGGTATGGAGCAACAGATGAAATTGATGTGATGATGCAATAGATGTATGTATTTTAGGACAGGTTTGAGCTCAAGGTGAAGTTGTTGGTGATACTGCAGTTCAGAGACAATTGACAGGGGTGTGTGCTTGTAAGTAACAGAATGTTGTTGCAGAATGAGCTGTAGGTGTTGATGCTGCCGCAGACACGGAAATGGGCTGTTACTAATAGGATGAAGCTGAGTAAAGAAGGGAAGGTGCTTGTAAGGATCGTAGCAGCTTGTTGTTGGTGATGTTTCACTATATGATGCTGCAGTTGTTTAATCTGTTCTAAAGTGAAGTTGGTGGTGAAGCTATGGGTATTGAGCTGATGGAGAGATTCAGATGGAAGAATGGCGCTGGGTTTGAAAAGGTTGCAACTCAGATGGAGGAATTGGTGGTACTGAGATTACAAAAGGAGCAGTGTTGCAGGATTGGTGCAACTGAGTATGGATGATGGATTGTAGCTGAGTTGAAGTCCTAAAGCAGCTAAACTATGTTGCAGGTGGCCTGTGATGATGAATTAGTTCTGGTAGCTATGGTTTATGAAGAGGGTGCAGCTGCAGACGAGTTTATGATGGTCGAGCCGAGAGTTGGAATTGAACTGCTGTGTTGCAGCTGAAACTGAGATGGAGTTACGGTTGCAGTGGAGAAGCTGATATGGATTGTTGTAGTGTTGCTGCCAGAGCATGTGCTTGAGATATGCCAGATGAATTGAGAATGAATCTGTTGCTGCTGTGAGAAGATGCAGAGATGGATTTCAACTGAAATTGCAGTTGGCTAAGTTTACAGACAACAAGAAACTGCAGGGAACTAAACATCCAGTGAAGACCTGATCAGTTTTCAGTTTCTGCAGAAACAGTACGAAAACGCAGCGAGAATGGCGAGACAGTGGTACTAGTTCCGGTTACTGGGTTTCGGAACGGAAAGTGGGAATCATAACTTTTCACTGAATCATGAAGGGGGTACGAGTCGGATGTAAGGTTTGGCGGCCGGGTATATGAGTTTGGAGTTACGCTTTTGGGTACGTTTCCGCAAGAACAAGGAATTGGCTTAGATGGTATTTTGTGAATGTTTGAACTGCAGAGAACTAGAGTTGAGCTGTTGGAAGTATGCAACTGCCTTGCAACAGTGTTCGATATGCCAGCTGGCCAAAGTCAGTTTTCCGATGATCAAATTCCGGCAACGGTGACTGATTTCCGGTGATGACGTCAGCATTCTGGCGACCAGTTTTGGACCCAGAATTTCCAGAAGAGATATTTTGCGCACATGGGCTTGGTGGACCACTTGGAGATGAACTTTGATGACTTGGACCTAATTTTGGAAATAAAACGAGCTATAAAAGAAAAGCTTTTCTACAACAAGTGGAGAGCACGTGCTTTGCACGTCGGCAGCCGCTAGTTCTTTTTACACGTATTTTACATTTTCTCAAAATTACGACACACGGATGCAAAAGTGAGTTGTCTAACGTTTTCTTTGTGAATGAATTTAGGATTTAACTGTAATAGCAAGCGGATTTAGTATCCAACTGCGCTACTGCAGTGACTAAAACAAAACCCAACATCATATTTCTCGTGCGCTACTAAATGGGACATGTCATGATTAAGCTGAATACTAATGTGGTAGGTGAACTTGCAGCTGTCACATATTATAAGCATCATTTACATAACACTCCACAGAAAGCAGAATCTGTACGCCGTAACATGCAGTGGTGAACATGCTAAGACGAACTCCACTAACTACCGAACCAAGCGTTACTCTGACAAACGTTTTCTCCATTGCAATTCTGACAAACAATTCTCAAGCTAGTATAGCGTGCTACCTAGATTTAACATCACTTCTGCATCCTTGCTAACAAATGAAGAAGCTTCCTTGCTACCTCCATATAGCATACCAGCTAACACGGTGTCCACTTTACCTGAGTATCAGGTGTCTGCAAAGTCAATTCCCCAAGTAACCATTAATATCTGTTAGTATTACTTCATACATCTATAATCCATTCAAGTAAATTAAAATGTATAATCTCATCGGGTTTTACAGTAACATTTATATCTTTGAAGTGATGTTCATAAAAATTAAACCAAATTTCACAATTCCTCCCAACAGCTATAATTCACACATTAAAGGGGAAGCGATTTAAGGATTATAGATGTTATTTAGCTAAAATGCAACAAATCAAAATTCTAATTTCATAATATTAGCTGATGAGATTATACATTTACAGTAACAGATAAGGGAGGGGAAAAAATTCAATTTAGCTAAATAATTTCATAATATTAGCTTCTTTTTGATACTTGATACTGCAAAGCTTTGAAAATAATAGAACAAATGCTTGCATAAAATGCAACAAATCCAAATTCTCACATACAACTATATCAAGGATAATGGGTAACACAGCATGACGATATAATTCATCATCAGCAAATATTCTTTAAGCAAACACCACCATCTCGTAAGTAAATATCTAACATATCGTCAAATTTGTTCTTGCTTAAAAGAACAGATTTACTTTTGAACCACATCAAATGGTATTTTTAGTACTAAAATCCCTAAATTCCAAGGTACGAAGTTACCAAATCTCAAACATTAAACCCAAAACAATTTACAGAAACCTAGAATTTCATATTACAAAAATCAAACAATTTGAGAACCTAATCGAGGAAGTGAAAAACAACTAACGCAACTCTTCATCACCGTCATTGATTTCTGCAAATTGAGTTGAGCAATGGATTTTTAGTTGTTTAGAAGAGAAAGAAAAGGTAAGGGAGAAGAAAACGAAGAGGAAATTTGGATCAATCGAGGAAGGGAAAGAAAAGAAATAAACTTAACGGCTGTAGCTAGAGATGAGGACAATCCAATGGATGATGGAAAAAACGCCTTGATTGTAAAATGCGTTTGGGGTACGAAAGGTACGGCGGTAGACGAAAAGTACGGCGGTATACGAAAATTGCTTAGCATTTTCAGTCGAGGCTTCAACCCGTAATTGTCTAGAGAATTAAACACAAGTAGCGATATATGGGTATTGATGATGGGACTTTATTAAGTACCTGTATGCAAAAATCAACACTAGTAGGTAGTTCAAGCCTTTGAATTTATCACTAGGAACAATCTTATCTCATAAAACTTAAATCATTTGTTTAAGTCACATCTAGTAAGCGTACCTCTAGGTAACTTGACAAGTAGAAACCGGTAGTCGAGCGCTTCCGTGTTCGGTGAGCTTAGAAGATAATAACGGGATAGTTGAGCGTACTAATTATCCTAGGGTTGTTAGTAACAAGATAATCCGAAGAACGTATTTATATGTCACTTTGATTTATGTTTCGTGGTCGAGAATGAATCCTTAATCAATTTCATCTCATATTTGAATACAACTTTGTGATTTTCCGAATTTCTACAAAAAAAATCTTCTTTGCTAAGAATATTTGTATAACAACTTTTGCTTAATACACCTCCCTTGGGACGATCCTGCTTTCATTATACTACTTGTTAGTGTAAATAGAAGTAAAAAAATATTATTTGCGAGTCTGACACCTCGTCAATTGCGTTCACCCAAAAGGGATCACTAAGAGCTTCATCAATGTTCCTAGGTTCCACCTGCGATAGATAACAACCAAAATTGCAAATATTTTGAAGTTGACCTCTCATCTTAGCAGTATAGTTCTTACCACCAATAATATTATTAGTATCATGATTCCTTTGAACCCAAAGGTGTCGTGTGAAGACACGCTCTTGTTCAAGAGGAACATCCTGACTAGAGCTTTTCTCCTCATCACTAGAGACATCAGGATCAGCAACTGTTGGAACAACTTCTTCTGATTCTGACGTTTATTTGACATTCTCAATTGTCTCGGTTGGAGGCAATTCAGTAGGAGAGTTATCATGATGAAAGTTACTTAGATCATCAATGATAACATTAGCTGATTCCATCATGACTTGGGTTCTGAGATTAAAGACTCGGAAACCACGACTATCAGATGCATAGCCGAGAAAAATACCCTCATCGCTTTTTGAATCAAACTTCCCTTTCTATTCTCGATACTTTAGAATGTAGCACTTACTGCCGAACACTCTTAGATAGTGTAAGTTGGGTTTCCTACCGTACCATAACTCATAGGGAGTGTTTAAGGTCTTTGACCGTAAGTAAACACGATTGATCAAATAGCAAGCCACAAAAACAACCTCACCCCAAAACCTTAATGGTAGGTTTTTTTTATGGAGCATTACCCTGACCATTTCCTGAATATTTCTATTCTTCCTTTCTGCAACTCCATTTGCTTGCGGAGTGATAGGTGGTGAGTATTGTTGAATAATTCTCAGAGAGTCACAGTATTCAAATACCTTGGTGTCTTTGAATTCTGTGTCACGATCGCTTCTAATTTTCTTTAGTTTGCGACCTTGCTCATTCTGGATTCTATTAATAATAATCTTGAATTCACTGAGAGTTTCATTCTTGTGAACCAAAAATGCCACCCAGGTGAATATATTGTGATCATCTACCATAACCAAGGCATACTTCTTCCCAGCCACTGTAGATTGTTGAATTGGGCCAAAAATATCCATATGAATTAAATCAAGTGGAGCTTTGGTGAGAATATTTCGGGATGATTTGTGTGGAACTTTCGTTTGTTTACCCTATTGGCAGGAACCACATACACCTTCAACCTTAGCATTGATTTTGGGAACGTCTCTAACAAGTTCTTTGTTAATGATCTTAGTTAGAAGACGATAATTGATGTGACCAAAACGTTCATGCCAAAGGTATGTAGATTCTACCTAAGTCAAATTGCAACAGTTACTGAACTGAGTATCTAGAAGATAACAGTTATTTTTGCCACGTGATCCTTGAAAAATCGCTTTTCCAGATTTGTCGACAGTGTCACATCCTCTATCATTGAAGACAACCTTATGGCCCTTGTCACAGATTTGACTTATAGAAAGAAGATTAGTAGTCATACCTTTAACATATACGACATCATGAATTTCAGGATAGCCAGGTAATTTGATCGTCCCTTTCTTGCTTATGTAACAACAGCTTCCATCTCCAAAAGTTACAGGTCCACCATCAAAATCGCTTGAGTTGATGAACCATGAGAGATCTCCAGGCATGTGCCTGCTACATCCACTATCAAGGAACCATTGAAAGGGTGATGTTGACTTCAGAGCAAAATCTCCCATACTATCACTACTAATCATTTTGGGCTATCTTGTTAGTATTGAATGTCTTTTAAGAGATGACACAAGTTGAATAGTATTTTAATGAAAATCACTAGCAACCTTTAGTCTTCTCTTTAAGGACAAACACACATGTTGAAAGCGATTGTGAGAACCACAAAACAATCATGTACCAACATCATCAACCTTGTTCGAAGAGTTCTGAGCACTGTCAGATTTCACAAAGCCTAGACCTTGCTTATCACTTGACATACGCCAATTCTTCAAGGAAGAATTAGAGTTGTTATTCAAAACTTTTGAAAAAGTTACGGATTTCAAATCCTTAAGCTTTGCAATTTCTGCAGCAAGATCAAATTGATCTGGATTTGTTTATCTAACTTTTTCTAGAGCTCAACAACATCTTCAGAGCAATCTTGAGAATTAGGTTTTTTGATATAACCTTCGCAATGAGAATTATCAATTTCTTTTATCCATCGAAATTTTTCGAGACATAAGAACTTGATAAGTTTTTTTAAATCAGGATTCTCAACCTTTTTGATGGTTTCTAGAACACACTCGATGTTGAGTTTATCCATTTCTGGTGAAGCATTTTCAGAGACGATATTTTCCATCATCATATCGCTACAAACACAAACTTATGAGGTCTTTAACGTGTTTTCCTGCTCTGATACTAATTGAAAATGCGGGGGTCTAACAACCACACCCAACAATTCGTTTGGCAATCTGAGAGGACTTACTCCAATACACTTTCTAGAGAATCAACTAGACGGTCAGGCTCAATCTAGAATAAAGTATATCAAAGAGTTTAATATCTCTAACTCTTAATTCAATCTGCAATCAGCAAATAGAAATCTGCGAGCCTGACTGAATATAAATAGGAATTACTTGAACGATACCAAAGACCAATGTTCAAGTGTCAATCAATGTAAATCAACAACCAAAGGTTGGATATTCTAATTGATTGATCTTAATGCATAACCTGTGATATTTCAATTATATAACAAAATATAATGCGGAAAAGAAATAACACAAACACCAGAATTTTGTTAACGAGGAAACCGTAAATGCAGAAAAACCCCGGGACCTAGTCCAGATTGAACACCACACTGTATTAATCCGCTACAGACACTAGCCTACTACAAATTAACTTCAGACTGGACTGTAGTTGAACCCTAATTTTTCTCACACTGACTCAAGGTACAGTTGTGCTCCTTACGTCTCTGATCCCAACAAGATACTACGCACTTGATTCCCTTAGCTGATCTCACCCACAACTAAGAGTTGCTACGCCCCAAAGTCGAAAACTTTATAGACAAATCTGTCTCACACAGAAAAGTCTATAGGATTGAATAAATTTGTCTCCCACAGAGATACCCAAGAGTTTTTGTTCCGTCTTTTGATAAATCAAGGTGAACATGAACCAATTGATAAACCGGACTTATATTCCCAAAGAACAAGCTAGTATTATCAATCACCTCACAATAAACTTAATCAACTAACGAAACAAGTTATTGTGGAATCACAAACGATGAGACGAATTTTGTTTGTGATTACTTTTCTATCTTGCCTATCGGAGATATAAAATCTCGAGCCAATTATTTCAATTGCACTCAACACGATAGAAACAACAAGATCTGATCACACAACTACAAAGATAATAGTTGGGTCTGGTTTCACAATCCCAATGAAATCTTCAAGTCGTTAACCTACAGGGTCTCGAGAAGAAGGCTATGGTTAAAGGAGAATCGACTCTAGTTATGCAACTAGTAACACACATGAGGTGTGGGGATTAGTTTTCCCAGTTGCTAGAGTTCTCCTTTATATAGTTTTCAAATTAGGGTTTGCAATCTAAGTTACCTTGGTAACAAAGCATTCAATATTCACCGTTAGTTGAAAAACCTGATTCAACCAAGCTAATATCTTTCAACTGTTAGATCGAACTTAGCTTGTTGCACACAAATGAAATGTACCCTCATTTAGGTTTATGTAACCGTTCATAAACGTGTACACCAGGTTGGTTCAAAAATAGTTAGCCGAGGTTAGCCATATGATTACTCTCATATCAACCTTATTCATCTTAACCATAACTAGTTCAAATGATTCAAATGAAGCGAGTTAAAGAATTGTTTAGAAAACACAATTTAAACAAATTGGTTTGATTCACTTGAATCAATCATGGACATTATAGCCACGGTTTGCAAAGATTGCATTCCTTGTGATTTAAATGTTTAAGTCCATGACCTGGCCGATTTGAAAAAGTAACCAGCTTAAGTATGCGTACAGGTATGCGTACTTAAGCAACCGATTTTGTGTTTGTAAAGTTTCCAAACTAAGCAGAAATTTTCAGTTCGAAAACTTCCGCCAGTATGCGTACATGTACGCATACTTAAGGTGACTAGTTAAAAGTTTGTCAAAAACAAAACTCGGCAGAAATTCTCGGTTCGAGAACTTCTGCCAGTATGCGTACGGGTACGCATACTTAACCTGTCTCCTTCACCAATTTTGTATACACACATACACATACTATTGGCTTCCGGTTTATGGATTTATACACTAATGTGCGAACACACTGTATATGCTTATATCCAAATATGGTTACATCATCAACTATTTATTTTAATCATTGAAACATTCTTTTATAATGACAATAGCCGTTTTCACACACTATTAGCATCAAAGCAATTTTCAAGATATTGAAATAATCATTATCGAAACATTCCAAGCCTACATCAAATGATTGTATCACACAAACCATGTAAGATGTTACTCGGAAATATAAGATGAAATTGATCGAAGCGAAAGCTTACCAACACATATTTCGAGAAATATGTAAGCGAGATATACTCAGCTCGAAATCTCAAATGTGTATTGAGAAAACTATATCATAACTCGACTTATGTCTCAATATAGGAGATAGTAGAAATAGACTTTCCAAGTGATAGATGAGTTCAAGTCTCCACATACCTTTTGTCGAAGAAGTTTCACAAGATCCCCTTAATAGTTCTTCGTCTTCAAGAGATGAACGTCGAGAGATCTAAGCTCAACTACACTATCTATGTCCTAGTCCGAGACATCTATAAATAGGATAGAAATCAAGACTTATAGTTTTGATCACTAACATTGACAAACATGCTTGAGATAGCAACGGATGCGAGTTCGACCGAGCAATGCTCTAACATATTTAACTAGTTTCATTTGAGTCATTTGAACTATCATGTTTCTAAACCCTAAAACACAAAAGTAGAAGTGAAGATAAATCCCTAATGGAGATATATGACTCCCTTTTATACTCTGTCGCATGAGTGAAAGAACCAAAAAGAAGCCCAAATTCAGAGCCCAAGTCCATCTGAGTAAGCTACTGGATCGGAGAGTCAACTCAACTAACTCGGAAACTGACCGAGTTCTGACCGATTCCTGTCTTTTTCCAGGCCATGTTTCAGCCATTCTCTGAGTCTTTCCCTGTACAGGTTTAGCTCCTAACATACATCTATTTCATTCAGCAACTCACTCATTCATTCAGTCAATAGTAGCAACTCCATTTCAGTTTCTTGGTTCAACTGCAACCAACCTTAATCGACTCCTGCAGCTGCAACTTCAGCACACTTACAGCTGCACTTCCTTCACTGCACCTGATTCAGTTCATTCCTCCATCTAGCCACAACAACACATTTCAATAACCCATTATAAGCAGCAACAACTCTCACTGGCAGCAGCTCAGCTCCATACTCAGTTGTATCCTCTCCATTATGGCATCAACAACACGATTTCCTGCTCTTCCTTTTCGCCAACAGTGCATCACACTTCAATTCATCCACGCCAACAACCTTCTTTGCCAGAATAACCAACAGATGCAACTCAGATTCTTCACTGCCTCATATCACCACCAATACCTGCAACTAACTAACCCATGACGAATTGACAATCAACATGTGCAAAGATTTCACCTGAAACTCAACAGTATCACCAACTTCAATTACATAACAACCACCACTTGCAGCTTACTGCGTCCGCAACAACACCAGTTTAACAAACCATTCTACCAACTTTTGCTGCCTTCTACGCCACATTCTTTTTCCATGTATCCTCGAATCTATTACAGACTCACGGCACCAGCCCATCTCTGCTCCATTCACTTGCAACAGACCTTGGCAGACCCTAATATATGCTCAACTGCATATGTACCAGTTGTAGCTTCTCGCATGTGATATCTACTTGACCACAAACTATAGCAGCTTCTGTTTCATCTCAGCTCAAACAACTCAACTTCCTCTCTAACTGACAGTAGAAACAACTCCAGTTACCAGCACCAATTTCAATTCTCAATGGCAGCATCACTAGCTGCAACTGCAACCAACTACCATAACCAGACTCAGCTCCTCATTCCATTTGAGCTCCAGTTTCACAACCTCATTGCAGCAGCAGCAACTTCATAGTCTCCACTGTAACTGCAACTAAAATGCAATAGCTCAAAGAAAACAAACCAACAATACCCATTGCCATATCAGTTCGTCCACAATCAATACACACTCAACCATTTCAACTCAAACCTATCCTAAACATTCATCTAATTTATTGAAGCACCTTCTCATACTCCATTCCATTCTCAGCACCAAGAACAGCCTAATTCTCTACAAGATTCATAATCATTCTTCTCCTTCCCATCTCAGTGCCACCATCAAATCCATTAACACAACACCAGTTGCAGCTATATATCCATATTTGGAGCTCAATCCAACAATAACAGACTCCAATTAAAGGGCAGTTATTCATTTGGTACTCGATTTGATGAAGCAGACAATCACCATCTTCTTGTCTTGATTCCAAAACCTAACAAACCCAATTCCTTCTAACAAATCACCATAATAATCAAACCCATTTTATCTTAACCATTACTGAACTCAAATGTCATCTTTAATTTCTGAATCATCTCAATCTTAGATTTACAGTACCAGTTATTGAGAACAACCAAAAGTACCGCCATTTGATTCACCACAGAGATCCAGTTCTTATTTTTCTTCTTCATCGACAGCTTCATCAGTAGCTCCTCCATTTACGACCACAAAACCCATCGGGAACACCCACTGAACCTAACTCTCTAGCTGGCAAGTAACCCTTGTTGCAGATCTGGCTCAATCGGTTGCAGCAAGGCAACACTATTTTGAAGAATGGGAATGAATGTCTCTGAAGGAATTCGACCTAGTGTAGGGTTATGGTAGTTGGTTGATATTAAGGCACCCAGGGACTTGGATAAGAGTAGCCACAGTTCATATATGACTTGTCAGTTCCAAATAACCGACAACCTAATTCTCCGTTCAGCTCAACTGGCAGTTATGGAGAATTGACAGTTCATTCTGCACCTCCTTCTTGTGCAACCTTAGCCGCTCCAAGTGTAAGTCGCCCGTGAATTGACCTATTTTCCCTTTACGCTCCAAATGGCTAATTTCTCATTGTTTTGCTTCAAACGACTCCATTGCACCTAATAAACTCAAGATCAAACATAAGAGACACAATTCATAAAGACAATACCAAAGAAAGCATAAATACTAGATATAAATCTAGGTGTTTATCACACCTATCACTAGTGACGAAAGTCATGAAAAGTTTCAATCACTTTGAGAATTGCTCTGACGTGAATCGGTCTGTGAATAACGACTACATAGCGTCCTCTGAGAATGTCTCGATGATTGAAATGAGAGTTTAGATTACATAACCATGTATCCTTGAACCGAAGTTTTCGAACGTTGTTGATCAAGAGAAATCAGGAGGATTGTGGAATTGGCTAGCCAAGTCCGCGAACTGACGGAAATTCTCGATCGAGAATTTCTGCTGGGATTTTCCAAAACTCGTTTGTGTGCTAAGTCCGCGAACCCAGTCCGCGAACTGGCGGAAGTTCTCTTTCTGAGAATTTCCACTGAGTTTGGAAAACTCAACCGATTAACTTAAGTCCGCGAACTTGTTTGTGAACTTAATAGGTTATGATCTAAAGATGTGCTCTGAACATGAAACATTAAATTACTAAGGAATGCTTTATGCAAACCATGGCTATAATGTTCATGAGCCGATTCAATCGAATCGAATCATCTTTGTTTCAATTGTGTCTTGTGTAGTGACATAAGATCTCATAGCAATTGAACAACTCTTTAACTAGTTCATTTGAGTCAATTGAACTAGTTATGGTGAAGAAGAACAAGGTTAATATGAAATGCTCATATGGTTAACCTCTTTGGGTTACTATGTTGAACCAACATACACGTACACGTTTGGGCATGGTTTTCACGAACCCAGTAAACGTCTACCCAAGTGTGTGTGTGACAAGCTAAGTTTTCGATATAATGGTTGAGAAATATTAGCTTGAATCTAAATCAGGTTTTCATTTAACGGTGAATAAGGATTGCTTTGTAACTAAGGAAAAACCCTGATTTGAAGGCTATATAAAGGAGACATCTAGCATTGTGCAAAACTAATCCCCACACGTCTGTGTGCTACTAGTGCGCCCACTAGAGTCGATCTCCATTAACCATTGATTTTCTTCTCGAAAATCAGGTTAACGACTTAAAGACCTCATTGGGATTGTGAAGCCAGACCGATACTACTTTATCGTAGTTGTGTGATTTGATCTTGCATCTTCTATCGTACGTGTACAATCGATTGATTGACTTGAGATCGTGAGAGTTCTCCGATAGGCAAGATAAAGAAGTCACAAACATCTTCGTCTCATTGTTTGTGATTCCTCGACAATCCGCTTGTGTAATCAGGAAGGATTGTAGAGAGGTGATTGATTAATCTAGGCTGTTCTTCGGGAAAATAAGACCGAATTATCAATTGGTTCATGTTACCTTTATTTTATATCTAAAGACGGAACAAAACCTAGGGTTTATCTGTGGGAGACAAATTTATCCTCTTATAAACTTTTCTATGTGAGACAGATCTGTTTATTATCAAGTCTGTGATTTTGGGTTACAACAACTCTTGGTTGTGGGTGAGATCAGCTAAGAGAATGAAGTGCGCAGTATCCTGCTGGGATCAGAGGCGTAGGAGTACAAATGTACCTTGGATCGGTGGGAGACTGATTGGGGTTCAACTATAGTCCAGTCTGAAGTTAGTTTGCAGTAGGCTAGTGTCTGTAGCGGCTTAATACAGTGTGTATTCAATCTGGACTAGGTCCCGGGGTTTTTCTGCATCTGCGGTCTCCTCGTTAACAAAATTTCTGGTGTCTGTTTTATTTTTTTCCGCATTATATTTTATATAATTGAAATAATACAGGTTGTGCGTTCGTGATCATCAATTGGAAATCCAACCTTTGGTTGTTGATTGATATTGATTTATCCTTGGACATTGGTCTTTGGTACCGTCCAAGTTATCTCTCTTTGATAAAGACTCGCGGATTTCTATTTGCTTGAGTAAAGATCAAATCGAGAGATTGAGATAATAACTCCTTGAGATACTTTCTATCTAGATTGAGTCTGACTGTCTAGTTGATTCTCTAGCAAAGTGTTTCGGAGTTAGTCCATACAGATTGCTAATCGAAATATTGGGTGGTGTTGTTAGACCCCCGCTTTTTCAATTGGTATCAGAGCAGGCAAACACGTTTAAGACCTAACAAGTCTGTGTTTGTAGAGATCTGACTCTATGTATTATAAAGTCTCAATTAACGCTTAACCAGGTTTAAAAAATAACCACAAGAAAGGTCTGACAAACTGATATCTCTTGAAAAAGGGTTGGATGAACAAATCCGGATCAACTATGGTCTTGTTGCTGAAAATGCGATTCTTAAGGATTTGATATCCGGAAATACTTCACTTCAAAGGTTGAAAAATCTCAGTTGTTTCTCTCTCGTGAAAAGTCATAAGTCAGATAGTAATCAACGGCAGGATGTTGAGAAAATTGATATGACAAGGAACCAGTCAGACAATCTTCAAAGTATAAGCTCATGTTGTGGTCCATCCGATCATATACAACAATTTTGTATGTCCTTTCAAAAGAGTCTTAATGTTGCAAGTAATCTTTGTAAGAAAGTTAAACAACTGTATGACTCCCTAAAAGTTCATACAACTCTATCAGGAAACTCTAAATCGAGAAGTACTAGTAGTATGGGTGCCTTTGCTTTAAGATCTACATCTCCTTTTCAATGGTTTCTTGATAGTGGATGTATTCGGCATATGACAGGAGATCTCACTTGGTTTGTATCATCGGTTGACTATGAAGGAGGTCCTGTAACGTTTGGTGATGGAAGTTTTTGCTACATTAGCAAAAAGGGAACGATCAAACTACCCGGTGCTCCAGAAATTCATGATGTGGTATACGTTAAAGGTATGACTGCTAATATTCTTTCTATTAGTCAAATTTGCGACAAGGGCCATCGAGTTATCTTCAGTGCGAATGGATGTGACATTGTTGACAAATCCTGGAAGGTAATCTTTCAAGGAACTCGTGGTAAAAACAACTGTTATCTTCTTGATACTCAGTTTAGCAACCGCTGCAATTTGACTAAGGTGGAATCTACACATCTTTGGCATGAGCGTTTTGGTCACATCAATTATCGTCTTCTAACTAAGATCATTAACAAAGAACTTGTTAGAGGCATTCCCAAAATCAATACAAAGATTGAAGGTGTATGTGGTGCCTGTCAAAAAGGTAAGCAAACGAAAGTTCACCACAAATCATCACGAGATATTCTCACTAAAGCTCCACTTGATTTAATTCATATGGATCTCTTCGGACCAATTCAACAACCCACTGTTGCCGGTAAGAAGTATGCTTTAGTTATGGTAGATGATTACACCAGATTCACTTGGGTTGCATTCATATCTCATAAGAATGAAACTCTGAGTGAATTCAAGATTATTGTTAAAAGGATCCAGAACGAACAAGGTCGCAAACTAAAGAAAATTAGGAGCGATCGTGGCACTTAATTCAAAGACACCAAGATATTCGAATTCTGTGACGTAGTGGGGATCATTCAACAATACTCACCACCAATTACTCCTCAAGCTAATGGAGTTGCTGAAAGAAAGAATATGAACATTCAGGAAATGGCCAGGGTAATGCTCAACAACAAAAACTTACCTTTAAGATTTTGGGGAGAAGCTGTCTTTACAACATGCTACTTGATCAACCGTGTGTATTTGCGGTCTAAAACCCTTAACACTCCTTATGAGTTATGGTATGGAAGAAAACCCAATATACACTATCTCAGGGTTTTTGGAAGTAAGTGCTATATTCTGAAAGATCGAGAACAGAAAGGAAAATTCGGCACCAAAAGTGACAAAGGAATCTTTCTTGGCTATGCTTCTGATAGTCGTGGTTTTCGAGTTTTTAATCTCAGAACTCAAGTCATGATGGAATCTGCTAATATTATCATCGATAATATTAGTAACTTTCGTCAAGATAATTCCCCTGCTGAATTGCCTCCAACAAAGACAATTGAGAAAGTCAAAGAAATTCCAGAATCAGTTGAAGTTATTCCAACTGTTACCGATCCTGACATTGCTAGTGACGAGGAGAAGAGCACTGATCAAGCCATTCCTGATGAACAAGTACGTGTTCCTCCACGACATCTTTGGGTTCAAAGGAATCATGACCCCAACAACATTATTGGGGGAAGGGATTCTACAACCAAAACAAGAGGCCAACTTCAAAATATATGCAATTTTGGTTGTTATCTTTCGCTGGTGGAACCAAGGAATATTGATGAAGCTCTGAAAGATCCCTTTTGGGTGACTGCAATGCATGAAGAGTTAAATCAATTTGAAAGACAAGATGTCTGGGGACGTGTACCCTGTCCTCCAAATGTCAATATTGTGGGTACCAAATGGATATTCAAGAACAAGTCTGATGAGTATGGCACAATTTTCAGAAATAAAGCTAGACTTGTCGCTCAAGGATATTCACAGATTGAAGGAATCGATTTTGACGAAACCTTTGCTCATGTGGCACGTCTTGAGTCCATTCGACTTTTATTGGCCTATGCCTGCTTTCTCAAGATTAAGCTGTTTCAGATGGACATAAAATCAGAATTTCTGAATGGAATTTTAAAAGAGGAAGTCTATGCTGCTCAACCTAAAGGGTTCGAAAACCCTGATTTCCCTGATCATGTGATGAAGCTCAAAAAGGAGTTATATGGATTGAAACAAGCACCAAGAGCCTGGTTTGAGAAACTCACTACCTCTCTTATTAGAAAAGGATTTTCAAGAGGAGGAGCTGATAAAACATTGTTTACCAAATGGAGTGCGAAAGATGTTGTGATTGCTCAAATTTATGTAGATGATATCATCTATGGATCAACCTATGAAAAGTTTGCAAAAGACTTTCAAGTCTCCCTTGCTAAAGAATCCGAAATGAGCAATGCTGGTGAATTAAAAAATTTCTTAGGATTACAGATTCAACAACATAAGGAGGGTATTTACTTATCCCAAGAGAAGTACGCGCGTAATCTTGTGTCAATATTTGGTCTGGATAAGTCATCTCCTTAACTGACTCCTATGCCTACTACTGGTAAATTGCACAGGGATGAGAAAGGATCAAAAGTGGATCAAAAATTATATCGATCCATTATAGGTAGACTTTTGTATCTTACAACTACTAGACCTGATATTGCTTTCAGTGTTGGTTGTTGTGCCAGGTTTCAGGCGGATCCAAAAGAATCTCACCTTGCAGCTGCAAAGAGAATCGTACGATATATAAATCACACTGCTGGGTATGGTCTCTCGTATACTTTTGATACTAATGCTGATCTTTCTGCTTATTCTGATGCTGATTGGGAAGGTTGTGTAGAAGACATAAAAAGTACATCAGGGGGCTTCTACTATGTAGGTCTCAATCTTGTAGCATGGCATAGCAAGAAGCAAAATTCTCAATCCCTGTCTACATGTCAAGCAGAATATATTGATGCCGGATCATGTTGTACTAAACTCCTATGGATGAAACATATGCTTGCTGATTATGGAATTGATACCGGAATAATGAGGATCTTTTGTGTTAACTCTAGTGCGATTCGAATTACTGAGAATCCTGTTGAGCACTCAAGAACAAAGCACATTGACATAAGGTACCATTTTATTCGTGATCTTTGAAAATGGTATCATTAGTATGGAATTTGTGCCTTCTGAACAACAATTGGCTGATATTCTCACCAAACCCTTAGACACTGCAACGTTTCAACACCTGCGGAAGTCTATTGGTGTTGTTTTGGTTCACTAAAACGTTTCATTGACTCTTGCCCCTTTGCTTATCCTTTTCTTTTGGGAAATTGAGTCTGAAACTCCAGTAGGAACATTCCAGTTCAGTTTCTGTAGGATTGTCGTTTTTGTCTTTTTAGTTTCTCTAGTGTTTCAAAATCCGTATTTTCTTTCGAAATTAAGGTCGCTCTTGTTGTTCTCTCGGGAATGACATCAAATGGGGGAGAGTTCTTTTGAACTTGTGCTTAATGGTAATATCTTGCGGGAAGTGCGGTTGTGGAATTTTATAGGGGTTATCTTGTATCTTAAAACTCCTTGATGAATGCTGTTAGCTTCGGCTATTAGATCGCATCTAAATTAAGTTGGTGTGTATTTTTCTTTTGGTCATGAAATGTCTCTTGTGGAAATTTCATTATGATCCCATTCTTGTACCTCTGCCAATTTTATTGACAAAAAGGGGGAGAAATATTGTAGTTCACACTACAAATACATATGGTTTTCGGATCATTGTGTAAGGGGGAGTGGTTTCCATGATCGAGATGGAGTATTGATTAAGGGGGGGATCACCCGTAGTATTATTGTTAAAGTCGTGATACAATTGGACTTTGATGTTATATAATAATACTATGACACTGTATAATAATGATCGAGAATCTCGATTTCTCTCATTGTTATAGTCATTGTTATAGCTACGGATCTTCAACAACGATGGTGCTAAACTTACAACCTTTGGGATCATTGGAGTACTTGGAAGGACGGAGATTTCAAGGAACGTTGAAGATTGGACTATCGAATAGGAGCCACTAAAGTTTATCTTTTTTTTGTATTCCATATGTATTAATAGTTTTGTCACTAAAATTGACAAAGGGTGAGATTGTTAGAGCATAGATCGGTCAACCTCGCATGTGTTGCTATCTCAAGCATGTTTGTCAATGTTAGTGATCAAAACTATAAGTCTTGATTTCTAGCCTACATAGCTAAGTCTCGGACTAGGATAGAAAAGTGTAGTTGAGCTCAAGGACTTCATGGCGATTCATCATACAACGACGAAGATCTATACGAGGAATCGTGGAACTTCATCAACAAAAAGGTATGTGGAGACTTGAACTTATCTATCACTCAAAAGTCTATCTCTTCTATCTCCTACTTCTTATGAGACAAAAGTCGTATGCTATATAGACTAGATCATACACATTTGACATTTCGAGTTGAGCATTCATTGCTTGTCTTTTATCTCGAAATCGTGTGTTGGTAAAGCGTTCCGCTTTGATCAAGTTTATCTTCACCTAGTTGACCGCTGTCGTAGGCATCAAAAATAATTACACTTTCTTACTACTCAAAATGTATTATGAAGCAAGTGCAAGAAAGGATCGTTCCCACAGAGAGGTCTTAGGTTGACAATATGTTTCGGTTTCTTATGTAAAGCCAGGGGGATTTTCTGATTTTTATATACTAAATAAATAATAGCAAAACAAATAAATAAAGCAAAATCAATAAGATTATAATATTGGTCAAGGATTGGTTTTCATTCACAAACATGTATTTGAAACAATAGCTAGAATTGATATTTAATCGCAATTTATTAAAAGTCCTAGGATACCTTGATCGCAAGAATATCCCGCTAATTTCCTCTTGTCATCAACAAACACATTAAAAGATGCGAATGTGAATTCTACCTAGAAAGCAACCTAAAGTGTAAAAGCACAATTAAGTTTAACTCCCTAAGAGCACTAAGTTCTATGAAATAAGACTAATCAATGCAAACGAACGTGTAAAAGCACTAATCCATTTTAACAAAGGTTATGATCCACTTGTGACTACTAGGATGTATCACTACAAGCAATACTCACAATTATGCTACTTGCAATCAGGAATTATCACTTTTGCATATAATAACCTTAATCTAGCAATAGAGATGAAAACTAATTCAATCGATTCGCGACTCGACTAAACATGCATTCAAATTATATAACAATATTAAAAGTGAATCATAAGCAACAAAATATGGAGACAAAACTAATTCATTGCATAAATATCATGGTTGGAACTCCAACTTATTCCTTACCAAAAGAGAATTATCTAAACATGTGAGTGGAGTTCATAACAAGAAGGAAAAGAAAACCTATCATGTTTCTAAACCCTAAAACACAAAAGTAGAAGTGAAGATAAATCCCTAATGGAGATATATGACTCCCTTTTATACTCTGTCGCATGAGTGAAAGAACCAAAAAGAAGCCCAAATTCAGAGCCCAAGTCCATCTGAGTAAGCTACTGGATCGGCGAGTCAACTCAGCTAACTCGGAAACTGACCGAGTTCTGACCGATTCCTGTCTGTTTCCAGGCCATATTTCAGCCATTCTCTGAGTCTTTCCCTGTACAGTTTTAGCTCCTAACATACATCTATTTCATTCAGCAACTCACTCATTCATTCAGTCAATAGTAGCAACTCCATTTCAGTTTCTTGGTTCAACTGCAACCAACCTTAATCGACTCCTGCAGCTGCAACTTCAGCACACTTACAGCTGCACTTCCTTCACTGCACCTGATTCAGTTCATTCCTCCATCTAGCCACAACAACACATTTCAATAACCCATTATAAGCAGCAACAACTCTCACTGGCGGCAGCTCAGCTCCATACTCAGTTGTATCCTCTCCATTATGGCATCAACAACACGATTTCCTGCTCTTCCTTTTCGCCAACAGTGCATCACACTTCAATTCATCCATGCCAACAACCTTCTTTGCCAGAATAACCAACAAATGCAACTCAGATTCTTCACTGCCTCATATCACCACCAATACCTGCAACTAACTAACCCATGACGAATTGACAATCAACATGCGCAAAGCTTTCACCTGAAACTCAACAGTATCACCAACTTCAATTACATAGCAACCACCACTTGCAGCTTACTGCGTTCTCAACAACACCAGTTTAACAAACCATTCTACCAACTTTTGATGCCTTCTACGCCACATTCTTTTTCCATGTATCCTCGAATCCATTACAGACTCACGGCACCAGCCCATCTCTGCTCCATTCACTTGCAGCAGACCTTGCCAGACCCTAATATATGCTCAACTGCATCTGTACCAGCTGTAGCTTCTCGCATGTGATATCTACTTGACCACAAACTATAGCAGCTTCTGTTTCATCTCAGCTCAAACAACTCAACTTCCTCTCTAACTGACAGTAGAAACAACTCCAGTTACCAGCACCAATTTCAATTCTCAATGGCAGCATCACCAGTTGCAACTGCAACCAACTACCATAACCAGACTCAGCTCCTCATTCCATTTGAGCTCCAGTTTCACAACCTCATTGCAGCAGCAGCAACTTCATAGTCTCCACTGCAACAAAAACTCAAATGCAACAACTCAAAGCAAACAAACCAACAATACCCATTGCCATATCAGTTCAACTACAATCAATATGCACTCAACCATTTCAACTCAAACCTATCCTAAACATTCATCTAATTCATTGCAGCAGCTTCTCATACTCCATTCCATTCTCAGCACCAAGAACAGCCTAACTCTCTACAAGATTCATAATCATTCTTCTCCTTCCCATCTCAGTGCCACCATCAAATCCATTAACACAACACCAGTTGCATCTACAGATCCAGATTTGGAGCTCAATCCAACAATAACAGACTCCAATTAAAGGGCAGTTCTTCATTTGGTACTCGATTTGATGAAGCAGACAATCACCATCTTCTTGTCTTGATTCCAAAACCTAACAAACCCAATTCCTTCTAACAAATCACCAGAATACTCAAATCCATTTTATCTTAACCATTACTGAACTCAAATATCATCTTTAATTTCTGAATCATGTCAATCTTCGATTTACAGTACCAGTTATTGAGAACAACCAAAAGTACCGTCATTTGATTCACCACAGAGACCCAGTTCTTATTGTTCTTCTTCATCGACAGCTTCATCGGTATCTCCTCCATTTACGGCCACAAAACCCATCGGGAACACCCACTGAACCTAACTCTCTAGCCGGCAAGTAACCCTTGTTGCAGATCTGGCTCAATCGGTTGCAGCAAAGCAACACTATTTTGAAGAATGGGAATGAATGTCTCCGAAGGAATTCGACCTAGTGTAGGGTTATGGTAGTTGGTTGATATTAAGGCACCCAGGGACTTGGATAAGGGCAGCCACAGTCATATATGGCTTGTCAGTTCTAAATAAACGACAGCCTAATTCTCCGTTCAGATCAACTGGAAGTTATGGAGAATTGACAGTTCATTATGCACCTCCTTCTTGTGCAACCTTAGCCGCTCCAAGTGTAAGTCGCCCGTGAATTGACCTATTTTCCCTTTACGCTCCAAATGGCTAATTTCTCATTCTTTTGCTTCAAAAGACTCCATTGCACCTAATAAACTCAAGATCAAACATAAGAGACACAATTCATAAAGACAATAGCAAAGAAAGCATAAATACTAGATATAAATCCAGGTGTTTATCACACCTATCACTAGTGAAAAAAGTCATGAAAAGTTTCAATCACTTTGAGAATTGCTCTGACGTGAATCGGTCTGTGAATAACGGCTACATAGCATCCTCATAGAATGTCTCAATGATTTAAATGAGAGTTTAGATTAGATAATCATGTATCCTTGAACCGAAGTTTTCGAACTTTGTTGATCAAGAGAAATCGGGAGGATTGTGGAATTGGCTTGCCAAGTCCGCGAACTGACGAAAATTCTCGATCGAGATTTCTACTGGGATTTTCCAAAACTCGTTTGTGTGCCAAGTCTGCGAACCCAGTCCGCGAACTGGCGGAATTTCTCTTTCCGAGAATCTCTGCTGAGTTTGGAAAACTCAACCGATTAACTTAAGTCCGCGAACTTGTTTGTGAACTTAAGAGGTTATGATCTAAAGATGTGCTCTGAAAATGAAACATTAAATTACTAAGGAATGCTTTATGCAAACCGTGGCTATAATGTTCATGAGCCGATTCAATCGAATCAAATCATCTTTGTTTCAATTGTGTCTTCTGTAGTTACATAAGATCTCATAGCAATTGAACAACTCTTTAACTAGTTCATTTGAGTCAATTGAACTAGTTATGGTGAAGAAGAACAAGGTTAATATGAAATGCTCATATGGTTAACCTCTTTGGGTTACTATGTTGAACCAACATACATGTACACGTTTGGGCATGGTTTTCACGAACCCAGTAAACCGCTACCTAAATGTGTGTGACAAGCTAAGTTTTCGATCTAACGGTTGAGAAATATTAGCTTGAATCTAAATCAGGTTTTCATCTAACAGTGAATAAGGATTGCTTTGTAACTAAGGCAAAATCCTGATTTGAAGGCTATATAAAGGAGACATTTAGCATTGTGCAAAACTAATCCCCACACGTCTGTGTGCTACTAGTGCGCCCGCTAGAGTCGATATCCATTAACCTTTGATTTTCTTCTCTAAAATCAGGTTAACGACTTAAAGACTTCATTGGGATTGTGAATCTAGACCGATACTACTTTATCGTAGTTGTGTGATCTGATCTTGCATCTTCTATCGTACGAATACAAACGATTGATTGACTTGAGATCGTGAGAGTTATCCGATAGGCAAGATAAAGAAGTCACAAAAATCTTCGTCTAACTGTTTGTGATTCCTCGACAATCCGCTTGTGTAGTCAGAAAGGATTGTAGAGAGGTGATTGATTAATCTAGGCTGTTCTTCGGGAATATAAGACCAGATTATCAATTGGTTCCTGTTACCTTGATTTTATATCTAAAGACGGAACAAAACCTAGGGTTTATCTGTGGGAGACAGATTTATCCTCTTATAGACTTTTCTGTGTGAGACAGATCTGTTTATTATCAAGTCTGTGATTTTGGGTTACAACAACTCTTGGTTGTGGGTGAGATCAGCTAAGGGAATCAAGTGCGCAGTATCCTGCTGGGATCAGAGGCGTAGGAGTACAAATGTACCTTGGATCGGTGGGAGACTGATTGGGGTTCAACTATAGTTCATTCCGAAGTTAGTTTGCAGTAGACTAGTGTCTGTAGCGGCTTAATACAGTGTGTATTCAATCTGGACTAGGTCCCGGGGTTTTTCTGCATTTGCGGTTTCCTCGTTAAAAAAATTTCTGGTGTCTGTGTTATTTCTTTTCCGAATTATATTTTATATAATTGAAATAATACAGGTTGTGCGTTCGTGATCATCAATTGGAAATCCAACTTTTGGTTGTTGATTGATATTGATTGATCCTTGGACATTGGTCTTTGGTACCGTCCAAGCTATCTCTCTTTGATAAAGACTCGCAGATTTCTATTTGCTTGAGTAAAGATCAAATCGAGAAATTGAGATAATAACTCCTTGAGATACTTTCTATCTAGATTGAGTCTGACTGTCTAGTTGATTCTCTAGCAAAGTGTTTCGGAGTTAGTCCATACAGATTGCTAATCGAAATATTGGGTGTTGTTGTTAGACCCCCGCTTTTTCATTAAGATCAATCAATTAGAATATCCAACCTTTGGTTGTTGATTTACATTGACTGACACTTGAACATTGGTCTTTGGTACCGTTCAAGTAATTCCTCTTATATTCAATCGGGCTCGCAAGTTTCTATTTGCTGATTGCAGATTGATTTAAGAGTTAGATATATTAAACTCTTTGATATACTTTATTTTAGATTGAGTCTAACTGTCTAGTTGATTCGCTAGAAAGTGTGTTGGAGTAAGTCCTCTCAGATTTCCAAGCGAATTGTTGGGTGTGGTTGTTAGACCCCCGCATTTTCAGATTCCACCTTAGTCAAGTTATAATAAAGATTAAACTGATTCAAGAAGATAACAATTATTTTTGCCACGGATGCCATGAAACTTTTCCAGACTTATCTACAATATCACATCCTTTTGCATTGAAGATCACTTTATGGTCTTTGTCACAAATTTGACTGACAGAAAGGAGATTAGCAGACACACCTTTGACGTAAAAAATATTATTAATTTCAGGCACTCCTGGAAGTTTGATCGTCCCCTTTTTACTAATATAACAACAACTCACATCTCCAAAGATTACAGGTTCTCCCTTAAAATTATTCGTGTCAACGAACTATGAAAGGTCACCCGTCATATGCCGGCTACACCCACTGTCAAGAAATCATTGAAAGGGTGAGGTTAACTTCAAGGCAAAAGCACCCAGACTGACATTACTTTTCCTAGGATTAGGATATCTTGTCCTGCATTTCGTTAGTCTTTCAATGTCGAACAAAATCTTTTTAGCTTTCTTACGCCCAACATTGGCATATTTTAAATTTTTTCAGAGCTTACAAGTATGTTGATAATGGTTAAATGAACCACAAAACGTACAGGCACCTACAGAAGTGGTGTGAATGATGTGCGTCGTTTACACAACAAATTAATTACTTCTTTCTACACAATTAACTGGTAATATAATGGCAAGGAGTTCGTTCCCCACGAAGAGCAGGGAGACTTCAGTTGTTATAAGTAACCGAAAGGGGGGTTTTTAGATTTTGAATCAAATTAATTAATAAAAGAAAATAATAAAACTTTGTTGTAAACAATGAGAAGAAAGATGACCAGGGAATCCTTCGCCGTCACTGAACTGAAACTTAATTGAATACAAGTTTATCTATTGTTGAATTTATATTGTTACCAACCGTAGAATAACAATAAGCTCTGCTATCCCCCGGATTCCTGTTGTCACTGGATACGGAAGCGCTCGACTACCAGTTTCTATCCAACTAACCCACCAAGAATAAGCTCTCAAGGTGTAGATTAAAGAATGCTTTACACTTGTGAATCAGGTTGATCCTAGCATCAGACGCATAGGCTCGACCTGCTTACTAGTGTTATCTTTATACACAATTGCTTAACAGAATCCCTCTGTCAGCTCTTGCGATTTACTACTGTGTAAAGAGTTGATGTGACAATTACATGTGTCACACAGCCTAAACTAGTAGAAGAAATATTGATTGGTTAATTTAATTGATCATTTTAAATAACCCCTCAATATTCTTAGACTTTAGAAATAATAAAGATAATCAACAAATAAATAAAATTTGGAATAAATTTGGTTTAAGAAATTAAAGCTTCATTATTCAGGACTTTGAAATCATCCCTAATCAAGAAAAAATTTAGCTCGACATAGCTAAAAAGTACTAAGAAATAAATAAAGAAGAAAAAAATTGAATTAAAAATAAAAATTCACATAAAAAGCCAGGAGCAAAAACTTTTTTCTTTCTCTGTTTCCGTCTCTGGCTAAAAAAGGAATAATAAAAGAAGAAGTGAAGTTTCCGTTGGGTTTTCAACTCCTATATTTATAGCCTACACATAACCTAGCGGATCCACAAGATAGAGATGCAAAGTCTGTTAACTTATCCCAAGTCCTAGTTCGGTGTGTGAGAAGTATTTTAGTACACGTAACCTCAACTTCCCATTGGCTTAAACTTTAGCAGAACCGATTTTTCATCATCCGCACCGTAGATTTATCCAGCTTCGATGCTCCGCAACGCACTGTATCTTCACTTTTCTCTAAAACGCGTCAGAGACCCTGCAGAACTGCTGCACCACGGCCCACCACACGTACTCTTCCTTCAATCACGTGCTCGCCCTATTCTTTCTTCTGACTTGTACGGCTTTTGGACTTCCCACCTACACCGTCATCGTTCCTTCATCGTCTAATGGCAGGATCCATCGCTATCAACCACTCCCGAGTACCATCTAGTCCTCGTTACTTCAATGGCATCAGCTCCTTCAACTGTCGTACTAAGCAGCAATCTCTGCTCCTCCAACATCATGATCATCAGCTTTAATTTCGATATAATCACTGCCAATAGCATCAGCATCATACGTTTCAATTCTTCCGAGCTCATCACAGCTAACTTACTCGAGCTTCTTCCATCTTCTATGCAGCTTAGAACTCGCCCATTATCCACAGTGTCGACATCTCAATCTTCACAGCAAACTCGAGCACCACTTTCTCACTGTCAATCTATTTCGTCATCTCTAGCAGCGGCCAACTCTAATTTCGCTGATTTATCAAAATCAAGCTAGTACCCAAGTTTTCTATCAGCTTCAATGACCCACCGATGTCCGCCGAATCTCGAATATCACTTTTCCAAAATCCATCACCGTTGTGATCATCATGATCATCAAGTTCCGACTGCCATCGCTCGTTTGCTGTAGTGGAATAAGGAAGAGGAAGTTCCCTGAGATAATAAGTGGGTGCTCTTAACAGTATTTGAATCTGGGCAACCCCTCAGTAAACAAAACTCGACTCCCTTTAGCAGTTCCTTTGAAAATGTTAGCCCCTTAACATGAGGTGCCCCTTAACGAATGACGAGGGTACCAATAAAACTTTTTCCCTTTTTGTCTTCTAAGTTCTTGTTTTGCTCGTAACTTCTTCATACAAACTTAGAATGACTCCGTTCTTTCGCCGTTGCCTTCGTCTTCTCGTCCTCTACACAATGAAAAGTAGAAATCTTATACTTGAACGAGTTCCAATTAGTTCTAATTAGTCTTTGGCCCTTCTCCACTTGTAGCTAGCTTCTTCTATTGCACAATTAAGTGTTATTTCACTTCTTTTGGATGATTCACCTAATAAAACACAAATAAGAGAAAACAAACGTAATATACAATAATTTGCAAGAAAACCAACAAATACAAGCATGGAATTGACACTTAAATATATGTGAAATATGCACTTATCAGTGAACATCATTGGGTCCTTTCGATGAAATTTGAGTCACATCAGATTTAACAACGCCGAGACCTCGTTTATCACCTGATTGACGACAATTCTCTAAACAAGAATCAAGAGAACGACATGGATTCCTCAAAGAGTTAAATGCTTCTTTTCAGATTTCAAATCCCCAAAGGTTTTTGATAATGTAGCCTTTGATTCAGCTAGAATGGCAATATAATCCTCGTTGAGACGAATTTGAACATCCAACGTCTTTTGAAGAACCTATTCTCTTTCACATCCTTCTC
The DNA here is from genome assembly GCF_003573695.1 of Papaver somniferum. Classification (NCBI taxonomy): domain Eukaryota; kingdom Viridiplantae; phylum Streptophyta; class Magnoliopsida; order Ranunculales; family Papaveraceae; genus Papaver; species Papaver somniferum. The sequence goes on from NC_039366.1 coordinate 46,935,662, forward strand.
GAAGATCAGAATTCTACACGTATAGTTCACAATAATGTCCATCAATTTTCCTTATCAGTCGTTGTTTCTCATGACAAAGAATGACTTTTACCAAATCAAATATTCAAATAAACATCGATGGTTTCTAGAACACACTCGGGATCCGTAAACTGATTGCTCTTATCAAAGCAAGAGATCGTCATGTCGGTTGTGACACCGTTAATACACGAACCTGCTCTAATACCAATTGAAAACGCAGGGGATACCAAATATACCCAACTTTTTCGTCTTTGATAGGAGTATGAACTAATGCAATGCTTTTAACAATCAAAAGATGCATAACAATAAAAGTCACACACAAGAGAACTTTGTTAACGAGGAAATCGCAATAGCAGAAAAACCCCGGGACCTCGTCCAGATTTGGACACCACGCTGTATTAAGCCGCTACAGACACTAGAATACTATCAGACTTCGGATTGGAATGTAATTGAGACCGAACCCACCCTCGAAGCGATTCAGTTACAGTCGTGCTCCTTACATCTCTTGAACCTTGCAAGGTTCTATGATAGACGCATTTATGTGTCTAATATAGCTCATTTGTATATATTGTTAGTACTCGATATTGTACTTATTTGGTTATTTTATGTATTTGTAGGTGTTTTTGGAAAATAATCTCTTGCGGCGAATTTGGCTTAAAATGTGGCATTTGGACCTCCGTTGATAACGTACCGGAAGCGCCTCAGAAGTGTACCGGAAGTATCCCAAAAATACCCCGGAGGAACCCCGAAAAAAAATGCGGAAAATGCCCCAGAGGACACTTGCTATACGGACCCTTGATTTTGGATAAGGGGTAACCTAATTACTAAGAGGCGACCCATTTCCAGGCATCTGCTAAAGGGAGACCAGCCACAGATAAGGGGAGGTCAACTTCTCAAATTCAAAAGAAAATTTTGGCGGGAAAAAAGGCAGCAGCGTCAACAGTTTTGGATCAAGGATTTGAGCGACCTAGCAGGCGATTCAATGGGCAAATTTGATACCCACGGACTCTACAAGACATAAGGGACCTGTTAGAAGCGATTAGACCCATCTAATTGGGCTGGATAAGTCACAAAATCCACACAAAGTTAAGACAGTGCACACGGTCCCTGTTTAGGGTTTTGAATTGGTTTGAAAGATTTGGGAGAGATTCTTGCGTGGGATATACTTAAAAACAGTTGAGTTCAAGTCAGAGAAGATTTTGGGAGCAATAGAATAGCTCACAGACGCATACAAAGATCGACAGATGGAATTATTGTTCAAACTGCACGTGAAGAATAAGAGATTTATTCTCGAATTTGATCGAGTTTCTAGGGAATCTAAAGGCTATATAAGTGTTGGTTTACATTAAAGAAAGGTTAGAAACCTTTAGGAGAGAGTTTAGAGTCGATGAGAGCCTAGGAGAAGCAATTATAGAGGAGACAACGCTGCTGCTGCTGCTGCCATTAAAGCTTCTGAAGAACACGAAGAACAGACTTGCAGAGTCAGTCGTTCTTCAGCAGACTTATTTTCATACCACTGTCGTTGTTTCACAGCAGTAGATAGTTATCGTTTACAGCAGTCTTAAATTACCATACTCTTTTGTAACAGTGGCGCTGTAACACCACTACAGCGTTGCTAATTCCTATTTCATCATATAATCATCAATAAAAACATCTATTTTAGCCATGAATTTATCTTGTGAGTGTGTTTTTGGGATGAGGAGCTAAACCCATTAGCCGAGACGACGGAGGAAGCCATTGGTAATTTATTGGTATAATTCTAATTTTTATATTTATTTGCAATATTATTATTTAATTATTTGCACGAATTAAAATTGAATTAATAGTTTTTATTGAGTAATTGTGAATTGACTTGATGAAGCATGCTGGGTTTTAGTAACTTTTGATGTTTTATACATTTTAATTACAATTATTACTTCAAAAACTTATTTGAGGCAAATATTAGAATTGATTTTAAAGATAAAATTGCATAAGAACTATTTAGAGTTTACTATTAAAATGGTCATTGGTGGAATCCTAGTCTTGGTGTTTTTCTCCAAAACTTTGAATTATTTTATTTAGTTGCCTGTTTAATTTAAATCTAAAAAATTGTTTTCTTCACAAGTCTGAAAAGACCCTGTTTTTACCACTACTACAATCACTATTTAAAACCATCAAATTTTGGCGCCGCCGACGCGGACCTGTGTTTAGTTAGCATTTTTTTAGATTTTTTTTTTTATTATTTTTGTTCTTCTTTACGTTTTTTTTTTTTTTGTTTCCTTGCAGATTTTTGAAGATTGGAGCGAAGACAATTTTGCCAAAGCTTGTGGTGATTTACTTAAAGTTTGGGAGCGAAAAGCAAAGCTAAAGGAGCGAAAGAAGAAGAATTTTTATTTATTTTGATAAAAAGAGAGAAAAAAAAAAGAGAGACATTTTTTTTGTAATTTTTTTTTTTAGACTTTCTTTTCTTTTGTTTTTTTTTTTATGGACTTTGGACATTAATTTTGGGACATTTTTATTTTTATTTTTAAACCCTACGGAAGGGTACCCTTAAATATAAACTGTTTGCAGGGAAGGACGACGATTACAATATCGTCTCGGCCCCTCGGGTTCGCACACGGCATAGGAGTCGTGGCCCGAGTCGACTTCAGCGGTTCTTCGCCCGTCTGGTACGGGAGGTAAAATTCTAAACACCCGCGAATCTCCTGCAAGCGGGTTACTGGACTCCTTAAGGTGAATATATGCTGAGGACTTGAATATGGACTGTTTTTAAATTCCTAGTAAAGGGCAAGGACTGGACCATATAAGATAAGGGTTCGGATTTCATCACCGCTCCCTTCTTGCCCGCCTTAGGAAAACGAAACCTAAAGCGAACCTAAGCCTAAAATTTGGACTAGAAAGAGACCTATAGGGTATCGAGCTTAACAGGACAATCATTCGAAAAATATTGGTTACTCTTTTAAGCACACCTCGAAGTTCTTGACGGTTTCTGCGAGTTGAATGCGTGACTGCGCCGCATTGGATCGGTGAGGTTTTGGGTATCAAAGCTCCACTGAGCTTCCCTCGCCTCGATTCAACTTGCTTAAACTCGGATTGATTCCAGAGGGGTTTGCTCAAATTGTAACGAATTCCCTTTCGAAGGATTAGAAGCTGGTCTAGAAACAATCTAAGTGGAGCCATCATGCTTGTTGTTTGCTAGAAATCTTTAGGTTTGCTGTGGTAAAGTCGAGTCAGCCTGCTGTGTGATTGCTAGAACCTTCCTGTTAGGATTTTTTTTATTCTTTTTGAATTTTTTTAGTGTATGCCCGATTTTGTTAGGGCTTGGAAAAGAGATACTCTAGGTCGATTGATTAGCGAAAAACCTAGTAGTTCTTCTGATTTAAGCAGGGAGCTCGAAGACTCTTCTTTGGAGAGCCCTGTTTTTGGAAACTTCGTTTTGAGAATCTGTCTCTTGTGAGGAAAGTACCCCTAGTACTTCTGTTGTGCCAGCGATGGCAACTTTGAAAGATTACATGTTCCCAACTAGGACCAACCGAGCTTCATGCATTAAATTGCCAGCCACTACGGCTAATTTTGAGATAAAACCTAGTATTCTTCAAATGATCCCTATATTCTTAGGAAAAGATGATGAGAACCCTTATTTCATATTAGGGACTTTGAGGAAATCTGTGGGACAATTAGGATAAAGGACCTTACCGATGAAGTCTTGAAACTTAAGATGTTTCCCTTTTCTTGAGAGATAAAGCCAAGACCTGGCTTAACAACCTACCGTCTGAATCCATAGAAACATGGCAGGAACTTATCGCTGCCTTCTATATGAAATTCTACCCTAAGCATAAAACTGCAGCTGTTAGGCAGAAAATTAGTGCTAGTGTGCAACAAGAGGGAGAGTCTCTTTATAGGTTTTTAGAGCGATTCAATGATCTCCTATCTCAGTGTCCTCACCATGGATTTGATAATATGAAACTTGTACAGATTATTTATGATGGTTTAGACTATTCGACCAAAGCCATGGTTGAGTCTATGTGCGCTGGTGAGTTCACTAGTAAAAATGCTGATGATGCTTTTACCTTCTTAGGAGCTATCGCTGAAAAATCCCAACAGTGGGAATCTTGTGTTGAACCCCCTAAAAGACTCTTGGTCAATAGAAGTAGCACCAATATGGTAGATACGAGTTTTGCGTCAGATGCTAAGTTTGCTGCTTTATCTAGAAGGTTAGAAGCTTTGGAAATGGGTCAGTCTAAAAATAGGTCCCTTGTTGAACCTAATAGAGCCTCTCAAGTCTCTAGTTGTGGAATAGAGCCCGATAATTCATTTTGGGAAGGTCAGGTTAGTGAAGAGCAAGCCCATGCTGTCTATAACAATGCTAGGTTTGAGAACCGTCAGAAGTTTGACCCATACTCAGAAACCTACAACCCTGGTTGGAGAAACCATCCTAATTTCTCTTGGTCTAAGGGCCAGAGTCAAGGCCAGTCTAGCAATTCTCAGCCTCCCCCAGGTTTTGGTTTTAAGAACTCTTCAGGTCAAACCCAGTTTCAGAACACTTCCGAGAAAAAGATCTCTACCTTAGAGGAAGCTATCACTATGTTAGTAAGTAACCATGACATGCTATCAAAGAACCACATGAGCTTTCAACAAGAAACTAGGCAGGAATTGAAGAATACTTCCCAGAGTCTTGCCAAGTTAGAACTTCAAGTAGGACAAATAGCTAAGTTTATAAGTGAGAGAGAGGATGGAAGGTTCCCTAGTCAACTGATCCTAACCCTAGAGGAGAGAAATCGTACAATCATGTGAATGCTGTCACAACCCTAAGAAGTGGAAAGAAAGTTGACAACAAGGTCGCCATGCCTGATAGTGAACATGCTGTAGTTCACCCTGCTGAGCCAGAAAATGAGGAGACTGATAGAGTCTCCAAAGAGACCAATGAGGGTCCTGTTGAGCCTCACTTTGTTCCCAGAGCCCCGTTTCCCCAGCTGCTAGTTCCGACTAAGAGGGAGTCCAACTTTAATGATATATTGGAGGTTTTTAAGCAGGTTAATATCAACCTTCCATTATTAGATGCAATTAGGCAGATTCCCTCTTATGCCAAGTTCCTTAAGGACTTGTGTACGCGAAAGCGTAAGCTCAGTGTCCAGAAGAAAGCCTTCATAGCTAGTCATGTGAGTTCTATTATTCAGAATACCACTACTCCTAAGTATAAAGACCCAGGGTCCCCTACCATTTCTTGTACAATAGGTAAGTACCGTGTTGAGAAAGCGTTGCTTGACTTAGGAGCCAGTGTGAACTTACTGCCATACCATGTGTACCTTAAGCTAGGACTTGGTGAGATGAAACCTACCCAGATAACACTCCAGTTAGCTGATAGGTCCGTTAAAATCCCTCGTGGTGTGATCGAGGATGTTCTTATTGAGGTCGACAAGTTTATTTATCCAGTGGATTTCGTGGTCCTAGATACCCAACCTGTCCCCGACCCAGAGAACCAAATACCTGTGATTTTAGGTCGCCCATTCTTAGCTACGTCTAATGCGATCATAAACTGTCGAAATGGTATTATGAATCTATCTTTTGGTAATATGACTATTGAGCTGAATATTTTTAATGTAAACAAGCTACATTCTGAGCTAGATAGCACATGTATTGAAGAGGTGAACATGATAGGAACCTTAGTTCAGGAGTCATTACCAAACATCGTACCGGAAAATACATTGGAGAGTTGTTTATCCCATTTTCCTGGATTTCGACGATGATAGTAACATTGAACAAGTAAATGCTCTGTTGGATTCTGTTCCTATGTTAGATATTGATATATGGAAAGATAGGTTCGAACCATTACTAGCTTCTGAGTCTATCTTAATACCTTATTTAAAAGAGCCTCCTGAGTTGGAGTCTAATTATACATTTTTAGGCCCACCCGAGTCTTTCCCTGTGATTATAGCCTCCGATTTGGATAGTGATCAGGAAAGTAGTCCAGAGACCGTGCTTCAAGAAAATAAGGAAGCCTTAGAGTGGACCATAGAAGATATGAAGCAAGCTGAGGATGAACCACCTGATTATGACTTAGAGAAAGCAATTGACCTTTTTCAAGAACCCGATGGTCTAGAAATTAGGAACATTGTGACTAGTCATTGTAGAGGCACCCAAAATTCTAAGTTTGGGGGTAGAGATTGTCAATTATCCCCAATAGAAGTCCCTAACTTGGGACTCAAGCCTAGTGCATCTGAGGTATCGCTTGAGTGTATTCAGACTCCACAACCTGATCCGCCTGATAATGTCCAGGAGAAAATCCAAATGTTAGAGACCCGTTTTTCGGATGAATCTGTTTGCCGAGACACTCATATGAAGCCCAAGTGGGCACCTCAGATAAATCCAGTTGTCTTGCGAGAAACTTTAGATCAGGTTGTGCTCTATCTGCTCATTTTTCTGATCTTGAGCATTTGTCTCCTATTTGTGGCAGTTCTATTTGGTCTTATGGACCCACAATTATTTCGACTATTGGTATACGACTTTGGAAGGTGAAAATTCTTTTTGAGGTATTTGATGTCTAGCTAATGACTATAAATTTAGCATTTACTGGGAGGCTCCCGCGTTCATGTGATACGGTAATATCCTTCCTTATTTTTTTCCCTCCAGTGGTAATAGTTTCTCCTTGTTCATGCTTTTTTTCATCCTTAGAACATTGAGGACAATGTAAGATTTAAGTTTGGGGGTGGGGAAGAAACACTTTTTGTTAGCTTTTAGTTGCAATAAATAAACTCCAGAGCCTAGAAATTTATGCCTATTGAGGATTGCACTAACTAATCTAAGTGGATGGAAGCATTTTGATTGTAGGAGTTTGAGGAACCAATCTGATTAGATGGAAACATCTAAAGAGTCTATTCATAAAAGCACAGAGCTCAGATGTTAGAAATAACATGATAGTTTCACCATATCTCGTTGAGTCCTTTTCACTTCTATTTTTATTTTATTTTGTTTTTAAACTATGTTTCTCTAAGTGATAGGTGGGGCCCACGATTCAAGTTGTTACCAATGCTAGGGTGAATTAGAGTGATTGAGATACCATGAAAAAAATGAAAAAAAAAAAAAAAAAAGTTGAAAAAGAAAAGAGATGAAAAAAAAAAAAAAAAAAAAAGATGAAAAAAAAAGAGATGAAAAAAAAAAAAAAAAAAAAGAAAGAAAGAAATTGAGACCAGACCATTTGACCAAAAGGAATAAATTCAATAAAGTCGACCACTGGTACCCTTGTATATGCCAGTTGTGTTGACCTAGAGTTAGGTTATCGACCACTGGTACCCTTGTATATGCCAGTGTATTGATATTAGTCAGACTAGTATCTCAATCCATTAGGATAGGTTCATTTTGGCGGAGGCCTTCAGACAGATATGGGAAACGCCGTTCACTTAGTAAACATCAAAACCATCTATGTTTTTCTATATCCATCTCTTAATCTTTCCATGTGATTAGTTTGACTCCGAATATGATGTCCATAGTGCAACTATCTGAGTAGAGCTCTGTCACTTTATATGAATTTTAGTATGCTTGAGTGCAAACTCGTGTACATCAATTGGAATTTCGCATCAGGGTACTTCTTCATGTAGTCAATAAGTATGCCAACCAAGGAGATTCTTTAGTGCCTTCCAAGGTTCTGCGTAGATAGCTAAGGTCTGGAGTACAGGTTTTGTGGGTATATCTCTGGTAAGCCCTCCCGAGACTATAACTCGGCCACTAGGGCCACCTAGGGGTTTAAAGGCTTATTGCATACGCTAAATGCAATCGACGATGCCTGCGACAGTGAGTTAGGATTTTATTTTGTAGTTTTGATTTGCTCGGGACTAGCAAATAATATTCTACGCACTTGATTCCCTTAGCTGACGTCCTTTACAACCTAAGAATTCTTTTAGCTGAAGTGAAGACTTTTGATACCAATATTCCACTAACAGATAAGCCTATTTGATTTTCGTTTAATTAGATCAAAGATCAAGGTGAGGAAATCTGTTTGCAATAGACAAAGCTAGCAAACCTCACAATTCGAAGAACTTGCACTCACTTAGATGAGAAGCCTGACCCTTTTTACCACCTCTCAAGAACAATCTCTAAAAGTTCAATTAAGACTAATTTTCAGATATCTATCTTGAGGAATCACAAAGTCTGAGACGAAGAGAACTTTGTGATTGCTATCTATCTTGCCTGAAAGAGATTACGAGAACCTCAATAACAAAAAACAAAGATCAGGATACACGAACTATCAATTTAAAGACAGTCGGACCTGGATTCATGAATCCCCAAAGCGAAGTCTTTTAGTCGTAGACCTAATTATGTTTCTCATAGGAAACTTTTGTCAATAGAGAACGACTCTAGAATCAACTAGGATACAAATTTTCAGGGATTGATTCTCGCAGTTAAAAGAGCATCTCTATTTATAGTTTTTCCAAGACCAGGGGTTGCTTAGAATTCAAGCAAGATAACTTGAGAGTCAAGCAAACTCTATTCTTGAAAAATACAATAAAAAAATATACACTTAGGTCCGGTTACGGATCCGTGTATAGTAATCTTTCGGTTTGGAAAGTTAGCCAAAGAGCTAAAAATAATTTGATGTTCATTCAAACACCTAAGAGTTTAATCATAATGCAGATACATAAGCGTTTAAGTGATCAATGAAGTTTAGAAGTGTTTAAGAGATTCCTAGCAATGCTAAACATATTAAAAATAAGTCTTTGAGCATTTGCAAAAATATAAACTGGGACAGTTGGTAGAGCGGTTCGTGAATTGTAAGGCTTGTTCACGAGTCAGGGTACTACGATTCGTGAACCGGGTTTTCCAACCCTATAAGACTACCGAACTCAGTTGACAATGGTTCATGAACCGGGTTTTCCAACTGCTAGCCTATTATACCAACTTCGAAATTCAGTTCACCAAGGTTCGTGAACTGTCATAATCTGAACTTGCGGTTTGCGAGCTAGTTTGTCAACCTTTCCTGTATTTATGAAACCCAGATATCTATGGTTTACGACCTGGTTCGCCAACCTACCCTGAGCAGAAATAACCGAAGTTCTGAATTTCTCTCTTTTTGATGTTTGAAACATTCTGAAGTGATAAATCATTTGCATGGGCAGTTTTTAATTGATCCACAAATTAGTTCACAAATAATAAATCGCTTAGAGATAATATTATTAAAGAGCGTTGGACATCTTTGTCGAAATCATATTTCGAGATTTTTAACAAGACAAGCTTGGCTCGAAACTTCTTCTTTGTAAATATACTAGAAGTCATACGACATAGTCTCAACATATAGAATGGTAAGATCGTGAGTAAAATAGAATGGTCCAGTCTTCACATACATGATACAAAAGTTCTTCAAATGTCTTCGTCAATCTTCAGTCTTCGAGGGTGATATCTGATACTCAACTACCAAATTCTAACCTAGTCCAAGACTTGACTTAGTATACTAGAAATCAAGATATAGTTTTTGAAAAAGCGGGGGTCTAACAACACCACCCAATATTTCGATTAGCAATCTGTATGGACTAACTCCGAAATACTTTGCTAGAGAATCAACTAGACAGTCAGACTCAATCTAGATAAAAGTATCTCAAGGAGTTAATATCTCTCTCTTGATTTGATTCTTACTCAAGCTAAAAACAATAGCGAGTCTTTATCAAATACAAGGAATACTTGGACGGTACCAAATACCAATGTCCAAGGATCAATCAACAACCAAAGGTTGGATTTCCAATTGATGATCATGAACGCACAACCTGTATTATTTCAATTATATAAAATATAATGCGAAAAAGAAATAACTCAGACACCAGAAATTTTGTTAACGAAGAAACCGCAAATGCAGAAAAACCCTGGGACCTAGTCCAGATTGAATACACACTGTATTAAGCCGCTACAGACACTAGCCTACTGCAAACTAACTTCGGACTGGACTATAGTTGAACCCCAATCAGTCTCCCACCGATCCAAGGTACAGTTGTACTCCTACGCCTCTGATCCCAGCAGGATACTGCGCACTTGATTCCCTTAGCTGATCTCACCCACAACCAAGAGTTGCTGTAACCCAAAATCACAGACTTGATAATAAACAGATCTGTCTCACACAGAAAAGTCTATAAGAGGATAAATCTGTCTCCCACAGATAAACCCTAGGTTTTGTTCCGTCTTTAGATATAAAATCAAGGTAACAAGAATCAATTGATAATCCAGTCTTATATTCCCGAAGAACAACCTAGATTAATCAATCACCTCTCTACAATCCTTCCTGACTACACAAGCGGATTGTCGAGGAATCACAAACAGTGAGACGAAGATGTTTGTGACTTCTTTATCTTTCCTATCGGAGAACTCTCACGATTTCAAGTCAATCAATCAATTGTACTCTTCCGATAGAAGATGCAAGATCAGATCACACAACTACGATAAAGTAGTATCGGTCTGGCTTCACAATTCCAATGAAGTCGTTAAGTCGTTAACCTGATTTTAGAGAAGAAAATCAAAGGTTAATGGAGATCGACTCTAGCGGGCGCACTAGTAGCACGCAGACGTGTGGGTATTAGTTTTGCACAATGCTAAATGTCTCCTTTATATAGCCTTCAAATCAGGGTTTTGCCTTAGTTACAAAGCAATCCTTATTCACCGTTAGATGAAAACCTGATTTAGATTCAAGTTAATAATTCTCAACCGTTAGATCGAAAACTTAGCTTGTCACACACACTTGGGTAGACGTTTACTGGGTTCGTGAAAACCATGCCCAAACGTGTACGTGTATGTTGGTTCAACATAGTAACCCAAAAGGTTAACCATATGAGCATTTCATATTAACCTTGTTCTTCTTCACCATAACTAGTTCAATTGACTCAAATGAACTAGTTAAAGAGTTGTCCAATTTTTATGAGATCTTATGTAACTACACAAGACACAATTGAAACAAAGATGATTCGATTCGATTGAATCGGTTCATGAACATTATAGCCACGTTTTGCATAAAACATTCCTTAGTAATTTAATGTTTCATGTTCAGAGCACAAACAAGTTTGCGAACTTAAGTTAATCGGTTGAGTTTTCCGTCAGTTCGCGGACTTGCCAAGCCAATTCCACAATCCTCCCGATTTCTCTTGATCAACAAAGTTCGAAAACTTCGGTTCAAGGAATACATGGTTATGTAATCTAAACTCACATTTCAACCATTGAGGCATTCTCAGAGGATGCTATGTAGCCGTTATTCACAGACCGATTCACGTCAGAGCAATTCTCAAAGTGATTGAAACTTTTCATGAATTTCTTCACTAGGTGAAGATAAACTTGATCAAAGCGAAACGCTTTACCAATACACAATTTCAAGATAAAAGATAAGCAATGAATGCTCGGCTCGAAATGTCAAATGTGTATGATCTAGTCTATATAGCATACGACTTTTGTCTCATAAGAAGTAGGAGATATAAGAGATAGACTTTTGAGTGATAGATAAGTTCAAGTCTCCACATACCTTTTTGTTGATGAAGTTCCCCGGTTCCTTGTATAGATCTTCATCGTTGTATGATGAATCGCCATGAAGTCCTTGAGCTCAACTACACTTTTCTATCCTAGTCTGAGATTTAGCTATGTAGGCTAGAAATCAAGACTTATAGTTTTGATCACTAACATTGACAAACATGCTTGAGATAGCAACGCATGCGAGGTTGACCGAGCTATGCTCTAACAATCTCCCCCTTTGTCAATTTTAGTGACAAAACTATTAATACATATGGAATACAAAAAAGATAAACTTTAGTGGCTCCTATTCCATAGTCTAATCTTCAACGTTCCTTGAAATCTTCGTCTTTCCAAGTACTCCAATGATCCCAAAGGTTGTAAGTTTAGCACCATCGTTGTTGAAGATCCGTAGCTATAACAATGAGAGAAATCGAGTTTCTCGGTCATTATTATACAGTGTCATAGAATTATTATATAACATCAAAGTCCAATTGTATCACGACTTTAACAATAATACTACAGTGATATGTATCACTCCCCCTTAATCAATACTCCATCTTGATCATGGAAATCACTCCCCCTACACAATGATCCGAAAACCATATGTATTTGTAGTGTGAACTACAATATTTCTCTCCCTTTTTGTCAATAAAATTGGCAAAGGTACAAGAATGGGATCATAATGAAATTTCCACAAGAGACATTTGATGACCAAAAGAAAAATACATACCAACTTAATTTAGATGCAATCTAATAGCCGAAGCTAACAACATTCATCAAGGAGTTTTAAGATACAAGATAACCCCTATAAAATTCCATTGCCGCACTCCCCTCAAGATATTACTATTAAGCACAAGTTCAAAAGAACTCTCCCCCATTTGATGTCATTCCCGAGAGAACAACAAGAGCGACCTTAATTTCGAAAGAAAAGAAGGATTTTTTATTGGACACCAAAAACCATAGGAATGATTTTCTATATCCAAAGCTCAACCAAATTAACCACAAGTAAACCCATGATTAATGCAATTGGAATACGTAACTAAATCAAACCACAAAAGTGATCAATTTAATTGAAAGTGCTCAACATAAGTAAACTCACGGAGCTACGACTAAGTCAATCACACGGAGATGACTAACATAACCGTTCAAATACTCAATATAAGGAAAACCTTACGGAATATATGACTACATTAACCAAAGAACATGATAGTGTAGCCTTTCATATACTCAACACAAGAACTTGTGGAATATATGAAAACTCAACTAGATTAATTACAAGAGAACCTATAATTAATCTAATTGGAATACAAATAACCAAACTAATCACCGAAGTAATCAATTTAATTATTTTGGGCTCAACATAAGAGAACTTATGGAACCCCGACTAAGTTCATCATAGAATATGACAACCTTAACCATACATGTACTCGATATAAGAAAGAAAACTTATGGAGTACAAACTAAATAACCAAACAGGTTGATTAATTTAGTTCTTAATGCTCGACATATAACATCTTATGGAACAACCAACAAAGCCAAGGTAAATCGACTTAGTTGTAAGGTGCTCAACATAAGACACACAATGGAGCCTTCACGGTAAAACATAATAAAATGGATTAATGAAGATCAATACCGTGGATAACATACAAGGATCTATTCTATTTTCCATCATAACGACATAATAGACTTTATCCTTGTTGAACAAAATATTTTATCCTATTTTCCATCAAATTAATGATTACATAGGCTTAACTTTTTGTATATGTCAAAAGTCCATTCGTCCTTTCATCAATACGAATACCGATTCATGAACGACTTTACTTTTGACTGCAATATGGGACCTTCAAGTTCACGGACGTAAAAAATACATATCCCATAAAAATATTGCAATATCACAAACCATTAAAATACTGCAATAAACATCATCCTCCAAATATTTTTAGAATTTAATAACCAATAAACCTAAAAAATAACCTAAGAAGATGAAAATTAAAATAGCTATGCGTAGTCACAATCATCGCTATTCAAAGCAATAGTTATTCTTCCAACTAATCCAAAAAGAAGACATATTAGGAATATAAACTCAACAAAAACAGATGACAACCTTAAAGGGAAATGGATTCCGGTGGATCCTCAACAGCGAACAGGGACATAGGAGGTACAAAATCCATATGAGACATGAAGTCTATGATCTTGTGATCGACAGCCTTCTCAGCATCAACGGAGAGATGATTCTCTTTTCGAAGATCCTTGATTTGAGATTTTGCGAGACCAAGGTCAGACACAACCTTTTCCAACTCAGTTTTCACCATATCAAGACCTTTTAAGAGTATCAACAAGCTGTTGTTTTGCTTCCCCAAAGTACTTAAGAAAGTCATGAACAACTTCAGCAGAGATCATATCATCCTTTTCAGCATCTTCATGAGTATAAGAAAAGAAGCATGAGGCATTGGGATGATCGTCATCTACAAGTGTTCTCTTCCTCTTAGATTCAACCTCAACACCTTGTCAAGAAATCCTTTTGCAAAACCACCATAGCAAAAAGATGAGGAAGACATTCTTGAAAATCCAAAAACCACCAGGAGTACACGTACATGACTTGTAACCCTAACAGGTTGGATATTTTATCCTTGGGGGCAACAATTTAGGGTTAAAAAATTGTTGACTCGGGCCAGAACGGAATCCGTTCGAGTACAACAAATACCCAAGAAATAAAGTCCTTCAAACATTTTGAAAACAGGAACAAAAATTAAGACAGTATGCAACAACTTATTTTGACTTAACCAATAATTGATCTTAGCGGATCTGCCAACACAAGTTTAGCTATGAACGATAAGAAAATAGGTTAACTTAACAGATGCAAGCAACAAGTATACCTGTTTTTAACACAACTTACTCAACAAGATTTTATATGAGTAAGTTCTCGAACCTTGTGATTAATTAGCACAAGTACGAGCCCCAGGCTCATTACGAGGTTTATGTCTTTGGTTAAGTTTGTATTTCCTCTTAGTCTTAAAGAGGGATCCTGTTTGACATGAGAAATTATCATAAAATTTACTGTCATCAAAATAAGAGACATAATTAGAGTTCTTACCAGAAGTGTCTTGACATGAGGAAGAGGATAATCTGTCGACAAGCTCTTTATATCTTCCAACTATCTTTTTAATATCTTTTCTCATCTCATTGATTTCCCTTTCTTCTGGGATGACTCTCTCAACAGGATCAACGTTGCTTTCAGGAGCACAACGGTTAACTTCCTTAGGATGATGTTTATTAAGACGTCTATTCTGCCTTTGAACATTGGAGGAACTCACTGTACTGACATTCCTGGTAGCATTCACAAGATAGGTAGGAAAACCAATTGGCTCAATCATACGTATGTCAGTCACACCTTTGAGAATCAAATCTAAGGTGTGTTGAAGTTGAACTAAGGAGTATTTATTCAACTTAGGATTTCTCTTCTGTCTAACAGAACTCTTGGTCTCACAGACGAGACATACCTTTTCATCATAAGAATGATTGGAGGAAGTCATCTTAATATCATCATCAGAAGATTTGTGCTTTTTACAGAATGTCCTAAGTTTGGTGGAAATATTAGGAACACCGGTTTTTTACTTCTGAATGTAAAACATCAGAAGTTCTTGGTATATTAGATTGCTTTGAACAACCTTGAATGGAGAGTTTATTCAAACGGCGTTCAATATCCAAGGCATCCTTTTCGAGAATGGCCTCAAGAGTTAAGCACGAAGAATGATCTTCAGCATTGCCATGGACTTTGTAATCTCTTACAACACCAAGAAGAACATTGACATGGTGTTTTAGCTGATCCAATCTGACAACTTGAATTCTAACAAGATTTAGAATCAAATTACTCTCTTCAGCTGTATCCCACTCATTAGAAGAAAAGGTCTCTTTCGAAGGGAGATCAACAACACACCTGCCATTATTTGTCTGTCTCATCGAACCACAAGGTATTTCTATATTCGAGATAGAATAGTTTTTCTCTTTAATAGATTTATACGAGAGAGAATCTTTATTACTGGTGACGCATTTATCAGAGATAATACTCTTGCCCATAGAGTCAGATCGCTACAAACACAGACTGATGAGGTCTTAAACGTGTTTGCCTGCTCTGATACCAATTGAAAAAGCGGGGGTCTAACAACACCACCCAATATTTCGATTAGCAATCTGTATGGACTAACTCCGAAATACTTTTCTAGAGAATCAACTAGACAGTCAGACTCAATCTAGATAAAAGTATCTCAAGGAGTTAATATCTCTCTCTTGATTTGATTTTTACTCAAGCTAAAAACAATAGCGAGTCTTTATCAAATACAAGGAATACTTGGACGGTACCAAAGACCAATGTCCAAGGATCTCAACAACCATAGGTTGGATTTCCAATTGATGATCATGAACGCACAACCTGTATTATTTCAATTATATAAAATATAATGCGGAAAATAAATAACACAGACACCAGAAATTTTGTTAACGAGGAAACAGCAAATGCAGAAAAACCCCGGGACCTAGTCCAGATTGAATACACACTGTATTAAGCCGCTACAGACACTAGCCTACTGCAAACTAACTTTGGAATGGACTATAGTTGAACCCCAATCAGTCTCCCACCGATCCAAGGTACAGTTGTACTCCTACGCCTCTGATACCAGCAGGATACTGCGCACTTGATTCCCTTAGCTGATCTCACCCACAACCAAGAGTTGTTGTAACCCAAAATCACAGACTTGATAATAAACAGATCTGTCTCACACAGAAAAGTCTATAAGAGGATAAATATATCTCCTACAGATAAACCCTAGGTTTTGTTCCATCTTTAGATATAAAATCAAGGTAACAAGAACCAATTGATAATCCGGTCTTATATTCCCGAAGAACAGCCTAGATTAATCAATCAACTCTGTACAATCCTTCCTGACTACACAAGCGGATTGTCGAGGAATCACAAAAAGTGAGACGAGGATGTTTGTGACTTCTTTATCTTGCCTATCGGAGAACTCTCACGATCTCAAGTCAATCAATCGATTGTACTCGTATGATAGAAGATGTAAGATCAGATCACACAACTACGATAAAGTAGTATCGGTCTGGCTTCAAAATCCCAATGAAGTCTTTAAGTCGTTAACCTGATTTTAGAGAAGAAAATCAAAGGTTAATGGAGATCGACTCTAACGGGCGCACTGGTAGTACACAGACGTGTGGGGATTAGTTTTGCACAATGCTAGATGTCTCCGTTATATAGCCTTCAAATCAGGGTTTTGCCTTAGTTACAAAGCAATCCTTATTCATCGTTAGATGAAAACCTGATTTAGATTCAAGCTAATATTTCTCAACCGTTAGATCGAAAACTTAGCTTGTCACACACACTTGGGTAGACGTTTATTGGGTTCGTGAAAACCATGCCCAAACGTGTACGTGTATGTTGGTTCAACATAGTAACCCAAAAGGTTAATTATATGAGCATTTCATATTAACCTTGTTCTTCTTCACCATAACTAGTTCAATTGACTCAAATGAACTAGTTAAAGAGTTGTCCAATTTCTATGAGATCTTATGTAACTACACAAGACACAATTGAAACAAAGATGAATTGATTCGATTGAATCGGCTCATGAACATTATAGACACGGTTTGCATAAAGCATTCCTTAGTAATTTAATGTTTCATGTTCAGAGCACATCTTTAGATCATAACCTCTTAAGTTCACAAACAAGTTCGCGGACTTAAGTTAATCGGTTGAGTTTTCCAAACTCAGCAGAAATTCTCGGGATGAGAACTTCCGCCAGTTCGCGGACTGAGCACATAAACGAGTTTTGGAAAATCCCATCAGAAATTCTCGGTCGATAACTTCCGTCAGTTCGCGGACTTGGCAAGCCAATTCCACAATCCTCCCGATTTCTCTTGATCAACAAAGTTCGAAAACTTCGGTTCAAGGAATACATGGTTATGTAATCTAAACTCACATTTCAACCATTGAGACAATCTCAGAGGACACTATGTAGCCGTTATTCACAGACCGATTCACGTCAGAGCAATTCTCAAAGTGATTGAAACTTTTCATGACTTCCGTCACTAGGTGAAGATAAACTTGATCAAAGCGAAATGCTTTATCAACACAGGATTTCGAGATAAAAGATATGCAATGAATGCTCATCTCGAAATGTCAAATGTGTATGATCTAGTCTATATAGCATACGACTTTTGTCTCATAAGAAGTAGGAGATAGAAGAGATAGACTTTTGAGTGATAGATAAGTTCAAGTATCCACATACCTTTTTGTTGATGAAGTTCCACGGTTCTTTGTATAGATCTTCGTCGTTGTATGATGAATCGCCATGAAGTCCTTGAGCTCAACTACACTTTTCTATCCTAGTCCGAGACTTAGCTATGTAGGCTAGAAATCAAGACTTATAGTTTTGATCACTAACATTGACAAACATGCTTGAGATAGCAACGCACGCGAGGTTGACCGAGCTATGCTCTAACAGTTTTGATCATCTAACATTGACAACAAGCTTGAGATATCAAAACTTATGGGTTCAACCGAGCATTGCACTAACATTTCCAACTGCTAGCTTATTATACCATCTTTGAAATACATCTCACCATGGTTCGCCAACCAGGTTCGTGAACTATACCAACTGAACTTGCGGTCCGCGAACTGATTCACACACCTTCTTGTATTTCTGAAACTCATATATCTGTGATTTACAAAATTGTTTGCCAACCTACCATGAGTAGAAATATCAGAAGTTCATATTTCTCTCTTATGATGTTTGAAACATTTCCAAGTGATAAAATCATTTGCATGGGAAATTTTCAGTTGATCCACAAATTAATTCAAATAAATAATATTATTAAGGACCGTTGAACATCTTTGCTTGGAATCATATTTGGATATTTTTCACAAGACAAGCTTGACTTGAAACTTCTTCTTTGTAAATCTACTAGAAGTCATAAGACATAGTTTTAACGGATAGAATAGTAAGATAGTGAGTAAAATTGAATGGTTCAGTCTTCACATACCTGATACATAAGTTCTCCAAATGTCTTCGATGATCTTCAGTCTTCAAGGGTGATCTCTGATACTCAACTACAAATTCTAGTCTAATCCGAGACTTGACTTAGTAGACTAGAAATCAAGATATAGTTTTGATCAACTAATATTGAAAACAAGCTTGAGATAGCAAAACTTATGGGTTCAACCGAGAAATGCTCTAACAACTATAATTAGGATTAGCTACTTCATCCAAAAGTGTTATGCTTGAATGATCTTATCTTCTTCTGAATCTTAGTGATCAGTATTTTCATCAAGAGTTGCAGCAAGACCCTTGTTGCCAGTGTATTTGCTTCGATTTGAACATTGCTTAGCGAATTGACCTGATCCTCTACACTTGAACCTGAGGCATATCCTCATCATCACTATCGTTTTTCATCTTTTTATAGGGAATACGATCATGTGGCGTAGGTGATGATGATGGCGGACGTTCTCCTGAGAACCGTTTATTTCTCTTTTTGAGAAGATCTCTAAACTGTCTTGTAATGAAAGAAACCGAATTTTCAAGATCTCCATCTGATAATTCGTTAACAACATCTTTCTTGGAGTTGCCGACACTTTTACTGTTATCAAGTACTTCAGTGTTCTTAAGTGCTTTAAAGGCAATATTTTTGTCAGCATTTGTTTGATGTTCATGATCAAAGATCTTTAACTTTCCAACAAGAGTACTTATGGAGGTGTAACAAGATCGTTTCCTTTAACGATGGTGTATTTCTTAGACTCGATATTGGTACTAGTTGTGTTAATTTATTAATCGAACATGAAAACAACTCTATTTTAAAAATAGAGAATCAGTACATTCCATTTTAAAAATTGCTATGTCGTCCTGCAAACAACCCAAAAACTGTTGCATCTTACATACACCTTCCAATTAATCTCATAACATTCAGTTCATAACCCCTTCTATGTAGGTATGGCCATTCCCATTTTGGGAGTATTTTGGTTGTTTTTTTCTTTGTAGAAAAGAGAAATTTCATGCAATTATCATTCATAATTAGACCAATCCCCGAAAAGTTAGTATTTGTATCATAAGATGCATCAGAGAAGATAATAGTGCAATCTTGTGGTAGATTTCTAGTTAAACCTGTAAGATCTAAACCAACTGGTGCTGTAGCAGTTAAAATTGGTTGACTATTTAACTATTCAAGTATTTTTCTGTATCTAACACTAATTTCGTAGCAATGCCTGCAGTGGCCTGATGATTAAGAGCTTTATTGTGATAGTACGAACCTTTTTTCGGGCTTAACCGAACCCATTAGGATTAGAAAGCAAATTCTACACTGGGTGTGCTAAAAATAAGAAAATGCAAATTTTATGTTTGTGTGCCTTTAACAATTTTGGGTGCGTTGATGATGAATATTAGCTTGTAAATAGTGAGTATGTTTACATCTGAACCATGGGTGCCTTAACAGACTTGTATGCATGATTCACACATGTCACGCCTTTGGAAACTAAATATAGAAATGAGGGGAGAGCCCTACTTCTTCTTCCCTAAAATTTATTTTTCTTTTCTTTTCTCCAATACATGTTCCTTGCAACAAATAGAAACTTATGAAACATTACTGAGATTTTGCATGAGTGAGATTTTTGGATTTATACTAACATTGAGATGCAGATATTAATGGGTTGGTTGTTTCCATAGATGAGATGGAAAAATTGGTTTTCCATGCTTTAACTGGAAGCCGTTTGAAGAAATTGTTTCTTCTTGCTCAATTGCTCAGAATGAGTCTTATCAATCGACGTATATAAGTTGCATGCAATTTTGGGTATTACTATATAGATACTAGTAGAGGCAGATTATTATGTAGGCACGATACTAGTAAACAAACAAATGGTAAAGAAATGTCATATAAGTTAACAGTAACAAGCTAAAGCAACAATTGCTTGCACAAGGTTCATAATATTTGACACCATAAGGATACAGGCATTTTAAACACTCAACTAAACAATCCAATGATGTACAGTAGGTCGGCAAGTTAATTTTCATATTCTGTTTTTATTGTGTAGCCAAACTGGGCAGTTAAGCCAAATGATTCTTGTTTGTTAAATTCCTAGCATTTTATAGATAGCCCGAAAGGAAATTTCCACAACACAAACAACTACCCATTTTCAAGCAATGAGTTAAAGGGTTAACAAAAATACATTGTAAAGAACCGAAATAAAACCTTCAAAAACAGTACTTCCTTCGGAATTGCAAGTACAGTCCTTCTAGAAGATAGAAGATAACACCAAAACCATATTATTACTTCGACCCATGATTTTATTTTCTCTCACAAAAAGGGCATTACTAACAATTTACAAGCAAACCACCCTCCGCAGAGTTCCATTGTAAGTGGTGCATTTAACCACATTTTGGTTGTTTAGTACTTTCTTTAGGGATTAATCAAGTCAGCTATGTAGGGATTATGGATTGGAAAAAGGCATATATTTTACTTTCGTATTAAGCAATGGCTTCACTTTATTCTACCTCTCATTTCCTGCTCAATTCCTAAAAATGCCACTCTCCGAAATGGGTTCCCAAATGTGTCACCCTAACCCCAAACCTACCAAAAATGTCACTATATGACATTTATGCCCCTAACAGTAGAGGATCCTCAATTGTTTACTATTATTTTCAACTTTCAAAACTTAAAATAAATATTTTTCTGTATGGTTTTTAGTGTAGGGGTCCTGAAGAAAGAGTGGGGACTTTTCACTGGACCCTAGCATTTTATTAATTTTTTTTTATATTTCCCATTAACAATTAAAAATCACTTTTTTTTATTTGAATTTAAGTATTAGGGTCCCGTGGAAAGATGAGGATTCTTTACAGGACTCCGGATGGAAATAAAAATATTTAAGTAAGATATGTTTTATGGATATTTTATTAAGAGGGTCCATTAAAAAGTCCGCACACCTTATACTGGACCCTTAGGATAATATTAAATTAATCCTGATAATGGAATTAAATAAGGTTTCAAGGAACTCCACCTTTTCAATCCAGGGTAAGGACATTTTTTCCACAAGGCCACCTAGGCGCCAGGTAGGTGTCAAGTAGGATGATTGAGGTACCTTTATATTCCAGGGTGAGGACCTTTTACATTACTCCACCTAGGGCTGAACATGGTGTTGGTTAACCGTTGGAAACCGACCAAACCAGACCAATAAGCAAGAAACCGAACCAAACCATTTAGATTTGGATTGGTTTGGTAAAAAAATTTGAAAAACCCACATTACTGGTTTGGTTTTGGTTTGACCTGAAAACCAAACCAAAAACCATTGGGGAACCGATAAATATAGACCGTTGATTAAAATCAAATAGATTTAATCTACCACGTCTATAACACACTTTTAAACCTAATTTCTAAACCTACGCTACACATTTTCTTTCTCTTCTTCTCCTCTTCGTAAACAGTCTCCATAAGCAAAAACCCTCGCCATTTTCTACACCAGTCCACCACCATCTCCAGCCATAATGAAACCACCACCCTAGTCCAATCTTCTCTTCGTATTTCTTATTCTTCTTCTTCTTCTTCTTCTTCTTCTCAATCTTCATTTTTCTTCTTCTTCTCAATCTTCTCAGTTCTCAGATGTACTGAAATTCTCAAACTTAAAAACATCTTCTCACTTGTCACATAACCAAATTGATTATCTAAGTCGACTGTTTTCATCATTTCAAGGTACTTCAACTCGATGATGATGATAATTTTGCTTATTTAAGCTTATAATTTATAATTTTAAAAACTAGGGTTTACTAAAATTGATTTTGCATAATTGATTTTGCAGGTTCCCTTTGATTCAATCATGGAGGATTCACAATCAACACCCGTTAGTTCCTATTTCTCAACTAGTCTGGGTTTGATTCTGGTTTTGATAATTAGTTTGTGAAATTTGGATTATCAATTTTGCTATATAACAAGTAATCATAATAATAGAGCAGCAGTAACATAACAATGAACATAATAACAGTGAGCAAAACTTCTGTAGTTTGGTTTTTTGTTTACCAAATTGCCTTAGGCCTATGCAACTTCTCTTGAGTAGATTTGTTGTGTTTATTTATTACAGCACTAGCCTTGGGTTTCTTAGTGACCCTTCTTGTTTTGTTTTGCAACTGTGCTTGTGATAGTGAATAGTGATGTATATAAATTATATGGTCTGCCAAATGGTACTGGCACTTAGTGAGTTATGTATTGCAATTTACTTCTATTATGTATGTCTTTATATCATCAGTTCAACTTTACAGTAATATATTTTCTATTGGGTTAAGCTATATTGGTTTGTTGATTGGCATTTTGTTAGTGACTCAGCTTTTATGCAATGGAAGATTGTGATGTATAGGATTAGTGAATTATATATACATGGTAAGAACTTAGAACAGATTGGTGCAGGTCAAAATGCTTCACCGTTGATTTTTTAATGAAACACTTCTCTTAGTTCTCCTCTTTAACTTCTTTTTAGAAGCAAAGCGCATCATCCTGTTGATAAGTGAACTAAGACAAGTTTCTGCCTTGTTTATATTCAGGCTTCCGTTAACTCAAATGCATTGTTGCCACCACTACATCCTCCTCCAAGATCTTCTAACGCCTCTACAGAAGTTAATTCAGTTGGAAAAGTACCAACTACAAGTGAAGCTCCATCTGCACCAGCTGCCAATGTTTCCGATGCTGGTACCATCACTGGCACTGAAAGTCAAATTCCTTTAGTTTCTTCTACTTCTAGTACTTCCACCGTTGATAACCAACCTGATTGGGATGCGGATGAAAACCAAGATGCAGACTTAAGTTCTGATGAAGAAGTTATTGCTACTGCAAAGAGAGGAAAGAAACGCAAGAGAACAAGTTCTGATAAGGCCCCATCAGAACCTCCTTTGCACGCGCCATACCCATCAGATTGGTCGTATGCTAGAGCCTTCACGAGGTTTTTGAAGGTATTTTTTGATTTTACTGTCAAGTTCTCCGCTTCTACTCATGTTACTGCACACGAATTCTTGTTTCATGTGAGTGTTATTCATCGAACTTTAAATACATGGGCAAATCACAAAGAAACATTTCTTTCTAGCATGGGTCTTAAAATGCAAAGTAAATATAACGAGTATTGGGGACGTTATGAAAAGATGAACAATCTTATGTTTATTGTTGTATTACTGAATCCACAAGATAAAGAATTAGGATTGAAGTTTCTTCTTGGCCAATTAGGAATTGGTGGTGGTTATTTGAGAACATAACTAATGGATCTTTTAATGAGGGACTTTAAGGATCTTTTTGAAGAATACTGGGATGTTCAAATGAGTGCTGGAAACTCAACAGTTGTAACAGATAGTAGTGGTGGTAATACTGTTGGCGCTGAACCAGATGATGAAGGAGATTGTGCTGCAGCCGCCCTTATGGAAGAGAGAGCAAGAGAAGAAGAGGAAAGTTTTGATGATGAAGGAAAAAATGAGCTGGAGACTTATTTGAGAGAGAAACGAGAACCGCGGAAAGAGAAAGTTTCTTTTGATATCTTAGGTTGGTGGAAGACGAACTCGACTAGGTATCCTACTTTGGCACTAATCGCAAGAGATATATTGTCTATACCCATCTCTTCAGTGGCATCCGAATCTGCCTTTAGCACTGGGAGGCGTATTCTCGATCCATATCGAAGTTCTTTACTTCCCACAACAGTTGAGGCATTGATTTGTGCTCAAGATTGGTTGAAGATGCCGATTGATCTTGATATTTCTTCCTTGGGACCAAAAGAGGAAGTTAGTTCAGGTATTATTTCATTTGTTAATTTGTTTGTAGAATTTTTGGACACTCACTGTATACTACTGATCGTGCATTTGTTCATTGCAGAATTTTTGGACTCTCTCTCTAAATCCATGTTCGTAAACATAACAGATGATGATGTTGAGGACTAAGGAGTACCAAGGTAATTCATGATAAGTAAAAATATACCTGAATTAGATTTTGTGGATGTTAGTTGATTAATGCAGTTGATTATAATGATGTAAGTTGATTAATAAAATTATAATGATTGATGTTAGTTGATTAATGCAGTCAGCAACCCTGGAAAGTTGAAGCTATCAGTTGATTTTGTGGATGCATGGAAAGTGTCGATGTTGTTTAGCTGCTATGGAGACTGTGGATGCTTAGGTAGAACCGGCTTAGTTTACTTTTTTTTTTATATAAGTTTTGGTGAAACTGAAAGAAGATGTAATCTTTATCTTTTGAATTGTGTTTAAGAATGTTATGAATTTGGATTGTGTATGAAACGTGAATGTAGGTAGGTTTGAAAATCTTTGAACTATGTTTTTCTTTTTTAGATTTGAACTGTCAGTTTCCTGAAACTGACATAGCAGTCGGTTAACCGATATCCAATTGAAATTAACCGAAACCGGCTAGAACCATTAAGAAACTGAACCAATGGTTAATGGATTGGTTTGATTTACATTCTTAGAAACCGATAGTATTGGTTTTGGTTTTGGTTGGAAGCCGAGCCGAAACCGACCATGAACAACTCTAACTCCACCCCTTACACCTCCGTTACACATCACAACGGTTTATATTCTTTTAAATATAATATTATATTTCGGCACGTACTATAATTCTTTACCCGCATTTGCTTGTTCTTCTTCTGCCCGTTCTTTCATCTTCTTGAGGTGCTCTATCAGGAACACCTCTTCTTATTATCAAAAAACAAGTAAGTAACCTAAACCCTTTGTTTACTTTTGTTAAAATCGTCTAATGCATGATGTTTTTGTTGATTGACATGATTGATGCTCTGAAATTAGGGTTTTGTTTTTTTCCCCAAATCGATTGGGGCTTGATGTTTGATTATAATTGAAATTAAAAATGATTGACTGCAGGATTTCAATTGGTTATTGTTTGATGGGTTTCAGTAACCCTATTGGGGGGCTAGAATTAGAAGATAATACTTTCATAATTGAAGTTACAGAATGGAACCATAATTATGAGGGTTTAAATTTTGGGGATTGCTTGATTTGAAATGATCATTGTTTGAATTAAATGTTCATCTGTAAATTTGTTGTTTTTAAACCTTTTGATTAATGGTAAGGCCTCGTCTCCAGATTTTTTTTTTTGGTGGTTATGAATTGATTGAACAATTGTTTCAGCTTTACTTTATGATGATGCCTGTATTGCTGAGTGAAGCTTGAAATGAGAAGGTGGCACCCTTTTTACATACAGGCAGTCGAGCACCATTTGGATATACTGTGTTTTAAGCTTTCTGGGTTTGATTTTTTCATTTTTGGTTTGGTAGGCTTAGATGTACTGGTTGAAGATAATTTATGTCTAGATTTCAATCTAAATGTTGCTTGTATGAATTACTTGCAGTTATCAAATCATGCTGGGATAGTGAAAATGTAGAATACAGTAAATATTGGGGGGCTAGAATAAAACATTACTAATGGTGTGGTGGGTTAACAAGATTATATTTTGGGGGGTTGGGATATTCTTGGTCTCTCTTTGGTTTTGAGTCTCCAAAGAATTTTCACTTTATGTTCAGTTGGGGTTTCTGGAGTCCCAAGCTTTTTCACAATCATATATGGAGAAGAAGTAAAAGTAGATATTCCTCCCCTAACTCCCAAAACAACAACTGGAGATGACAGCGGATCCAAGATGCTTCCCCACACTCCGTTGACCCCTCTTAACAATCTGGAGTCGAGTTCCGATGAGGATTATCAGTCCAAGAATGAGACTGCCAAGGGAGATGGTGGTGTTAAAGGTACGTTAATTTCTCCCTTTTATGATTGTACTTTTGTATTATGTTTGTCCTGACTAAATAGTCACACTAATGTTGAATGTTTTATTTTTTTCAGGGAGTACTTGCGGTCCAAAGGCTAGGAGATGTCTTGAACCAGTAATGACTCCATCAGCCAAGAAAGTCTGTTGTCTTCATGATGCGTCGTCAACTCCAGCGCCGGTTCTCGATATTCCTAAACCCCCGGAGGAAATGAAGTACGATGATCTATGTGTGGGAAACACTTTCAAAAGCAAGGGGGAGCTGAAACTTATACTTGCAATAGCCAAAGTAGAAAGAAATTTTGAGTACGCAGCTTTTAAATCCGACAGTCAGAGGTTTATTGCCAAATGCAAAGACAAGACATGCAAGTGGCGTCTGCGAGCAGTTCCCTTAGATTCTTGTGGGTGGTGGAGACTCACAGTCGCAAACGATGTGCACACTTGTGGTAGTAACAAAAGGACTGACCCTGAATTAAGAACCAAAGTGGTGTCTGCTGGAATTGCAGAGCTTTTCAAGCACAAATTCAAAGAATTGGATGCGGCCTTTACGCCCAAACAACTGGTTAAGGACATAAAAAGGGACTATCATGTGGTCATCTGGTTAAGGACAAATTCATAAAATGTCAGTTGCCGCACCATGAAAGCTAGGGTTTTATATTTACTGATTGACTAATATCCAACTATATGGAAAGCAGGAGCTATAGAGTTCAATAGGTGAGCTTAATTTTGGCTCTCTCGAATTCGAGATAAAATTTTGGTTAATTTGGATTTCAAACTCAAAGTTAGGGTTTTACATATGTATTGGGTTTTTATCTAATTGGATGTTTATGAATTCAGTTTACAGTGATATAATGTTTCGGTTATCTTTAATTTTGTGGTTTAATAACTTTATTGGTAGGTTTCAGCTGATCATCCTCACTGTCCCAGACAACATCATTTGTAGAGGATTTATTTCGACAGCAAAAGGTTGCATTTGGTATGTATTTCGTAAACTATGTCTTTCCTCTTCCTCGATTTGATTTAATTTTGGGCAAACTTATGCAAATGTATGGATACTATCTTCCAAGCAAAATCTGGGATGTGAAAAACGGTTTGTCTTTGTTCTCTCAACATTGCAGCAAATTGAGCCTGATGCTCTAATTTTGTCTCATGCGCGAGAGTGAACAACTCTTATCTCATTACTTAATGGATAATCTCTTTTCTATGTCAACTATCTTCAAAATAAATTAGTTGGTCTTTACTCACTGTTTATGATCATGCACAAGGATAAACAATTTTGTTTGGCTGGGGTTGTATTAGATCAGTTTTACAAGACTTGTGTGGAATCTATATATGGGTAGAGAGTGATCATGCTCAAACTCTTACCTACGATACTAATGTGCAACGAGTACTTCTTAGCCTACTCTACGTATTCTTAAACCGATTCTATTACGTAACTTATTTCTCATTTGCGTCTATTAATTGGATGGTTTGAATAGTTATCTTCTTTTGAGGCTTTTGTTTAGTGTTCTGGCTTTGAAGTCCTCCGACTAATTTCAGTAGGAGTATCGTGTTCTGCAGTCATGTATATACATACAGTGGAAGTAGATTAAGCTCTTGCCATTAGCATTTATATTCATGTTTTCCTTACTTTAGGTTCATGAGTTAAACAACACACACTGAAGCTGCACTAGTAGAAGAAATTGAAAAATATGTTTAGCATCAAGTGCCTTATAGTTCTTGCATCAAGTGCTTTCAGAAGTAATACAAAGCACTTTTGTTAAGTATGTGCAGGAGAAATTTGCCTCTAATTTCTTCCATCTGTCATATGGGATTTTACCTTTTGTACCATGTGATGAAAGATCCTGGTAACTGGTTTTTAGATGTTGTCATTTTGCGCCTCATGTGAAACTTATTTTGATTATCTTTTCAATGGTTAGTTGATATATCTGTTGTCTTTTCTCTGCGCCAGTGGGAGGCCTTCACCTGTTTGCTTATTGGAATAAGTGTGAACCAGCTTCAGTCGCTACCTGCAGGGGCGACATCTTTGAGTACCCCACTGCAATGAGTGCATATTGCAGGGATATTTGTTAGTCCAGTACACTGGCTCGTTGAGATTTTGCTTCACAAGTTCAGAGATGAGCATTTTTTAGGGGGCATAGGGTGAATTGTGTCCAGTAAAGTGTGTGTTTCTCTTTTTGATTTCATTTCTCATTTTGGAAAATCTCTTGCCACAAGTCCAGCTAACCACAACCGGCAACAGTTTTCATCAACTTGTTGTACATGAATGAATAGTTACTTTTCTACATATTATTTTACAGTAGAACACAATCTGGTTGAAATAAATTTAAGCCCACAATCTGGTTGAACCAATTTGAAGCTTTAAAAACTTGTTTTACAGAATTTGTGAAATTTCTTAAAGAAATTGGAATAACCTGAAATACTCATGTACCTCAAAGTTATCCCAAAAGGGCATCAGTTTTTATCCCATAAAAGGGCATCAGTTTTTATCCCATAAAAAGTAAGAAATATATTGCTTCCAGAACATGTCTTTCTATTTATAAAATCCACCAAAAGGGCATCAGTTTTTATCCCATAAAAAAGTACAAGCTAAAACAGAAAATGTAAAGTAGGCGATCTTTCATCTTTGCACCATGACTCCTTGTTCCTAACTGAGGCACACTTATATGAACAAGTGTAGGCCCTATTTGGTAACTTCTCTTTTCTTTTTTTTAACAGGAAAAATGGATAATATTGATCGAAAGAAACTACATGAGAGTTTTGATTTTTGTTAAAGAGAGAGCAAAAAGTGATCCGAGGAGCGCAAATTTCTCACACATGTTCAAAAACAACTAAAACTCTACGTCGTCTTCTTTTTGGATAATAGTCATGAACCCTAGAAAATTACATTAGGCTTTTAAAAATCTCGCCTTCGCCAAACAGGATAATAAGAAAAGGGAAAACGTTGATATCGTGATCTATGTTATTATACATGAAACTAGCGCACAAATGTGGATTAAGAATTAACTTTGCACCGTTTCTCCCACCTACACAATTCATGTGGTAATGGAAGCGTGGGTTTAAAATCTGGACATCGCTCCACATAACGGAAACAAGTTTGAGCCTTTGAGGAAGCTCGTACAGATACTGATCCTAAACTCCAATGCCTCTAAATGGTAATGATTTTTTTTTTTTAATAATATGTGAATTGTGAACAGGTATGCTAAAATCAAAACTCTCAATCGGTCAACCTTGTGACTATTCTCACATTTCCGATTAACACTAACATGTCCACGAACTAACTTAACATCAACAATACTAAAGAGCAGTAAGTAATGAGAAGAACTGAAATGAGTCAAACGTCCTCTTGCAGAGATATTGTTCCTGTTACAAAGTAGCCTATCATGTCGTAATAAATCCCCCAAAATCCCTCCACACTTGCATAAGAAATCGACACACCGTGATTAGTTAGGGATTCTTCTTCTTTTGATTCTTCTTTTCACGAAAGAGGAAGACGTCAATAGAAATCAGATGTGTTTTTTTTTTACATGTGTGAAGGGGAGATGGGATTAGTAAGGATATTTTAGGCTAATTTAGAAAAATATACTGAGTTAGCTATAGTCAGTGAGTTGACTACGATTTTTGCATTCTTCGGATCATATTTTGCTCTCCCTTTAACAAAAATCGAGAGTTTTATCTTGTTGGATCAAAATTTGAATCCAGTCAGGGAAAGAATTAGATTACTAAAAATAGATAATATGGAATCTTACAAATTTAGCTAGAGAGTCTGCTATGTGGTTTGCATCCCTGTGCACATAAGTGCAAGACCAAAAGAAAAAGGAACTTAAAATGTTTAAAGTATCTTTTATTAAGATGTGAATAGTCCATTTCACAGCTGTGTGTTGACTATTAACAACATTGATGACGTTTAAGCAATCACCCTCCAGTTGCAACCTTGTTAAGCCTTTTTGTTTAGCCCACAGAACTGCCTCTAAGAGTGCATACGCCTCTGCTTGCTCATGATCTATTGCTTGGGCTGCGTCTCCTCGCAATCCATTGCAGTCACCTGCAAAATTCCTTGATATTAGAGACCATCAAGACAAACTGTTACTATCCACATATGATGCATCAAAGTTTATTTTTATGCAATCACTATCTGGGGGAGACCAGTAGTGATGAGATTGTATTATGGCCTGGTTGATATTAGACGGAACCAAAATGGTACTTCTCCAATCATTCAGCTGCATAGTAATAGAAGCATCAATAGTGTCAGCATTAGGATTAACATTATCAAAGGATTTAGCACATCTTGCTTTCCAAATTAACCACATACAAATAGCAGCAGACTCATATTGACTGAAATCTAAAGCAACTGAGATGTAACCTGCCTGAAAGAAATGAGTTACCCATTGATGTAGATCAATATTACTGAGAGAGTTATATAATCTATCATTAAACTTAATCCAAATATTTCTAGCAACAAAGCAAGTAAGGAAGAGATGCTGAGGGAATTCAGGGCCTTGATCACAAAGAGGACAATCAGTACACTGATACTTAGTGATTCTAGCTAACTTGGATCTAGTTGGCAAGCATCTATGTAAAAACTTCCACATAAAGTGTTGAATTCTAGGTGGTAGTTTATGCTTCCAGAAGGATTTTCAATTGATACTCATATCATTTTTGCTAGGACTGGACAAGAGTTTGTCATTCAAAATAACTCTATAAGCATATTTAACTGTGAAGTAACCATTGCTGCTTGGTTCCCATCTCAATTTATCTTCTCCATCAAATGGTATTCTAATCTTTAGGATTTCTTTAACTGTATTATTATCAAACAACGCAGAGATAGTATCCATATTCCAGCATTTCAAATTATGATCTATCAACTGACTCACATAAACCATATTAGAGGAGTAAAACTGAGTGGGAGGAGGTCTATGCATATTGGGAATCCAATTTTCTTTCCAAATATGCACAGATCTACCATTACCAATTTCCCAAACATAAAATTTCTTAACTATTTCCAAACCTTTGTAGATTCCATTCCAGATCCAAGAGCCATGTTTAGAAACACTATCACATAATGGGTTAGAGCCAACAAAATATTTTCCTCTAAGAATAGCAGTCCAGTTGTCATCAGGATTTTCAACTAGTTCAGGCTAGTTTAGTTAAGAGAGCAAGATTTGACACATCAGTTTTCCTAAAGTTTAAGCCTCCTAATTCTTTGGGAAGAGCAATGTATTGCCATCCCTTAGTATAACAGCCTTTTTCCTCATCCTTTTCCCCCCCACCAAAATCTCATTCGTAAACTATCTAGTTTGTCAGTAAGTTCTTTTGGCATGAGAAACACAGCTAGGTGATGTTTTGCTAGGCTACCTAAAACTGATTGATTCATAACAGTTCTACCAGGAGGTGAAAGGTAAGTAGGTTTCCAATGAGCAAGTCTACCTTTTGAACTTTCTAGTAAGTGACTGAAGGAGTCAAATTTTCTCTTTTGTAAGAGAAGAGGAACTCCCAAGTATTTTTCGTTTAAGGACATTCGTCTTATTCTAAGGATGTTGGATATCTCATTCTTTACATTATTAGGTACTTTCTTATTAAAATCTAGGGCAGATTTCTCAGTATTCACAGCCTGACCAGAAAATTTACTAAATTGTTCAATAAGGGTAGCTAGGTTTCTTGCATCTCTAGTTCTAGCCTTAATGAAGATTAAGCAATCATCAACAAAGAATAAATGTGATATAGAGGGGAAATATTTGTTAGCTTTATATCCATGAATGAGGTTATCCTTTTCAGCCTAAATCAAACCTCTAGATAAAGCTTCCATGCAAAGAATGAAGAGGTATGGAGACAAGGGATCTCCTTGTCTCAACCCTCTTTGGGGATAGTAAATTTTACCTGGAGCACCATTAAGAAGAATGCTAGTGGACACAATAGAGATGCATTGGTTAATCATATCACACCAAACTTCAGAAAAACCAAACTTTTTGAGACTGTTAAGAAGGAAACACCATTTTATTATGTCAAAATCCTTTGACATATCCAATTTGATTGCTACACAACCATCTTTAGCCTTAGTTTGTTTCATAAAGTGAATCAATTCATGTGCAATAATAATATTATCATGAATGAGCCTACCAGAGATGAAAGTTGTTTGAGCAGGTGAAATGGTTTTGTGAAGAACTTTCTTAAGTCTAGAGGCTAGCAATTTAGATATTATTTTATAGGGTACATTACAGAGGCTAATAGGTCTAAAATCAGCAGCATTTTTAGGACAATTATTCTTAGGTATTAGAATGGCGAAGTTATGGTTCAATTGTTTCAAAATATAATGGGAATGAAAGAAAGACTGAACCATCTTAACAACTTCAGGGCCAACAGTATCCCACATTAGTTGATAGAAACCATGTGGGAAACCATCTGGTCCTGGAGTTGTCCATGGTTTCATTTCAAAAACAATCTTTTTGATTTAATCACTTGAAGGCATTGCAGTAACCAATGTGTTATCCTGATCAGTACTGCAAGTATCAATATTGCTCAGATAGGCATCAGAGTTATGAGGATTGGAGGTTCTACTCATGTTACTAAAATGTCTTAGAAGCTCATTTTCAAATCCTGCCTATCATCTAACCAAATACCTATATTGTTCTGTAAAGAATCTATCTGAGTTTTTTGCCTTCTAAAGTTGGCTTTTTGATGAAAGTAGGCAGTGTTCCTATCATATAAAAGCATAGCATCATCCTTACCTCTTTGCCTCCAGAAATCTTCTTCTGCATCATACCAATACTTAAAGTTTTTTTGTTAGATCCACAATCCTGCTATCATTAAGGTCTCTAACATTTCTAGTAAGATTGGATAACTGAAGTTCAAGATTAGCAATTTGAGAATTAATATTGCCAAAGTGTTGATAATTCCAATTCCTAAGAAAGTGATTAGTATTATGCAGACAATTAACAAGGACAAACCCAGCAGAACCAGAAGCATTACTTTTCCATCCATTTTTGATTAATTCAGAACAGGTTGAGTCTCTGAACCAAGATTTATTCACTCTAAAAGGCTTTTTAGTGTTGCATTCCAATTTACTAGTGATAAGCATTATGGGGCAATGATCACTAGCAATTACAGTTAAGTGATATAGAGCAGCCTTAGGATAGATATTAGACCAGTCATATGAAATGAGAGCTCTATTTAGTCTTTCTAGTATAGGATCATCACCAATTCTCCTATTTGTCCATTTAAAAGGGTTACGTATATAGCGCATACTAGTAAGATTATTATTATCTATAAGAAGGATATTAGCATCTATGTCACTTTGACTATGAGTGTTACCACCTTCTTTTTCACTAGTATGTAAGATGAAATTAAGGTCTCCTATAACTATCCAAGGATTGTTATAAGTCATCCTTATATTATTAAGATGATCCCATTGATTTTTCTTATCACTATCATTTAGAGCACCATATAAACAGGTCAAAAGAGTACTATTGTTCTGACTATCAAGCTTAACAATGCAGTTTATCATGTTCAATTGAGAATAAATGATCTTTAGATCAATTCCGTCTTTCCAAAGCATGCATAAGCCACCAGAGAGACCAATAAGATTAAGAAGAGTGATATTTGGGTATTTGAATCTTTTCAAAAGGTTGTTCATCCTTTTGGATTGATTCTTGGTTTCAGATAGGAAGATTATATCAGGGTTTTGTGATTTTATAAGCATGTTAAGATGATTTCTGGTATCCTTGTTCCCAAATCCACAGACATTCCATGATATGATTTTCATGTTTAAAGCATTCGAAAAATTAGTGCAGAATATATGAGTAGGATAATGTAATTTAAGGATGGTAGCAAAAAAGCAAGCTTTATGAAGGAATTTCAAATTTGTGTAGTGGTTTTTGTATATTACCTTAAGCTCCCCTGCTGTGTTGTTGGTTTGTTTCCCCTTAGATGTGACCCTATCTTTAGCTTGTGTTTCCATTGTTTTCCCATCATGAGAGTGACTAGATGAGCAGTTGATTTCATTTTCCTGTGATGCAGTTATCCTGAGTCTCTTTCCCAATCTTGCTGACTCATTATCATCCTCCATTTGAGATGCAATATCCATTCTAGGTGATAAGAGAATATCGTCTTTAGGAGGGATGAAAGTAGTTCTAACAGTCTCCTTTTTCTTTTGGCAACTTGGAGCAGCAACATCATCTTTTCCTTCCACCAGAGTCTTCTTGATTGTAATGTTAGACTTTCCAAACCAGTATGGCTTATTATGTGTTTTTTGCAAGAAATCAGTTGCTGCCTTACAATCCTTTTTGGTATACTTGATGATATAACAGCTAGGGAAGATGTTATGGGGCTGTTTTTCATAGTAGAATTTGATCCATCTTGTATACCCTGCAATAGTTTTTGCAATTGCTCCTCTTCTTAGTGGATTATTTATGTCTATGATGACACAAACTTTTACTCCATATTTGTCAACTGGGATGGCATCCTTTGGTTCAATTGCAATGACCTATCCCATTAGTTTACCAATCTTGGTCACAGATATGGTGTTTAGATGTTCAGGCAATAGCTTCTTAAGTTGAATCCAAAAACACTGATGATTCCAATCAACATCTTTGTAGATTACCTCAGAGTTGTAGTGATGAAGGATGACCAAGTTCCTATTGATGCTCCATGGTCTAGTAATGAAGATGTTATTTTTTGTTTCTCCATCTTTGAACTTGAAAACCATTATGTTCTTATTCTCCACAACCTTCACTTCTCCTTCTGGAATATGGTCCCACACAAACTTAATGTGATGCTGCACTACTTTAAACCCCATAGATCCTTCTTCCATAATAAGCATTCCAATAAGACAATTATCCCAATCCTCAATTGTTTCATTATTTCCTTCATCAGTCAGTTCTTCAGGAATATCATCTTCCTTGTCAAGTTCCAGCGCTGCTTGCTTGAATTTTTCAGCTAGATCAATAACTTGTGTCTCATTTTCTTCTGCCATTGTATTCTTGATGAAACAATTATCTTTTGGTTCCTCTGCTACAATTTGGTCTTATTTTATATAACAATATAACCCATTCGATTTAGGGTTTACCAATATATGCAAAGATTTTCTGGTGTAGGATTTTTGGAAAGAAGATATTTGGTGGTTATTGACTAGCCACCTATTTTCAGTAGCAATATACAAGAGTATCAATCCATAGAGAAATTTCAGAAAATAGTTACCAAAGTTGAAGTTGGATTTTTGAATTTCAATTTTCTTTTTCTTCCTCCTTTTATGCCTTTGATTTTCCATTAAAAGATTTGTGAATCGGTGCAGACTGAGTTGAACACTCTCATGATGAAGAAACAATGGAGACAACTTGGCTTCAACAAGCAACTTAGATAAAAGAGCAAACGATATAATCACAACAATTAAAAAGGCAAACGCCATTAAGGGGGTAACAATCTGTAAACACATTAGAGGAGAAAAGAGGAAAGTTAGAAAGACATTCGGAGAGATGAAAAAATTATCCTTTGAAATATGATTGTAAAATCTTAAATTAAAGAGGAATACAGATCATGAACTTAAAGACACATTAAGAAATAAACCAATTTGCTTAAAAAATCATGGACATCTAGATTAGATTAAGAAACAAGGATGAGAAATACAAACTAGGTCTACTGAGTTGACATCGCCGATCCGCCTTTCTGGTATAGGATTTCACATATGACTCCCTCATCGTGTATTTGGTACCTTCTCCAGAACATCCATTTCCTTCTCATTCATGTTCTCTAGAGGCTTGAAGACCCAGTTAACCTGCAACACAAAGTATTCAAATATCTCAGTGTCTTGGGATAAAGTATGTGCATGACGATATTATGATTTAATGAACTCAAGAGTTGACTTGTTCTTTCATAGAAAAATAGTTATGTAAATCTCACATTCAATTACAACAAGCCTAAATACGAGTAAATATATTATTTGAAGTAGACCTAGGGGAATCTCTCGTGGAATATTAGATGAAATCGAACGAGTCTTAAATTCGAATGAATCTCTTTCGTGGAACAAAGTTAGGTGAATCTATTATGTAATATATGTCCGATGAGATAAAATGAATCATAGATCTGGATAAACTTCTTTAGATTTAACCTATAGGTGAATCTCTCATGGAATATCCAATAATCTCATGTGTTATTGCTCGGTTGAATACACCAAGCATTGGTATGTCAAGTTTTCTCTGAAGAACCTGAAGAAGTGTCAGCATCAACGAACACACACTATCATTTAGTTCGAGGTAGTGTACATTCTTGACTTGTTTCATTCCTATCTCTAATATTGGTGACTATATCATTTACATTCTTGAAAACTTAATATACGAAGTTTATTTACTTATCTCTAATATTGGTGACTATATCATTTTATTGTGGTCAGAGTGATGGTTTTCAAATAGTGATTGTAGTAGTGGTAAAAACTGGGTCTTTTCAGACTTGTGAAGAAAACAATTTTTATAGATTTAAATTAAACAGGAAACTAAATAAAATAATTCAAAGTTTTGGAGAAAAATACCAAGACTAGGATTCCACCATTGACCAAATAAATAATAAACTCTAAATAATATTCATGCAATTTTATCTTTAAAAATAATTCTAATATTTGCCTCAAGTATATTCTTGAAGTAATAGTTGTAATCAAAGAGTATAAAACATCAAAAGTATTTAAAACCCAGCATGCTTCATCAAATTAATTCACAACTATTCAATAAGAACTAATATTTCAATTCAATCCCATGCAAATAATCAAATAATAATATTGCAAATAAATAATAAAATTAGAATTATACCAATTAATGTGGAACAATGACTTCCTCCGTCGCCTTGGCTAATGGGTTTAGCTCTTCATGGTAAAAACACACACAAAATAATCACTCATGGCTGAATAGGTGTTTTTATTGAAGAAATAAGATGAAACAGAAATTCGCAACGCTGTAGAAGTGTTACAGCGTCGCTGTTACAAAACAGATGATGCTGTTTATATAGGATAATAATGATATGCTGTAGAGAAACGACAGTTTGATTTCGCTGTAAGCACTGTGGAAAAACGACTGACTCGGCGAGTCCGTTCTTCCTTCTTCGTATTCCTCCTCGAGCAGCAGCAGCAGCAGCAGGTATGATTTCTGTTCTTCGTCTCGGCTCTGAACTCTCTCCTAATTCTCTCCTCAGGGTTTCTAACCCTTCTATGACAAAAACCCAACTATATATAGCCTTCAGATTCCCTAGAAACTCGATCAAATTCGAGAATAAATCTCTTATTCTTCACGTGCAGTTTTAACAATAATTCCATCTGTCGATCTTTGTATGCGTCTGTTAGCTATTCTATTGCTCCCAAAATCTTCTCTGACTTGAACTCAACTGTTTTGAAGTATATCCCACGCAAGAATCTCTCCCAAATCTTTCAAACCAATTCAAAACCCTAAACAGGGACCGTGTGCACTGTCTTGACTTTGTGTGGATTTTATGACTTATCCAGCCCAATTAGATGGGTCTAATCGCTTCTAACAGGTCCCTTATGTCTTGTAGAGTCCGTGGGTACCAAATTTGCCCATTGAATCGCCTGCTAGGTCGCTCAAATCCTTGATCCAAAACTGTTGACGCTGCTGCCTTTTTTCCCGCCAAAATCCAGTTTTGAAACTTTGAAGATGACCTCCCCCTATCCAGTTCCTCCCGGTCTCCCTTTAGCAGATGCCTGGAAATGGGTCACCCCTTAGTAATTAGGTTACCCCTTATCCAAAATGAGAGTCCGTATAGTAATTTTCTCCCACGGGCGCAAAAACCATTTTTTAAGCCAATTTCGCCGCAAAAGCTTTATTCTTCCAAAAACACCTACAAATACATAAAATAACCGAATAAGTACAATATCGAGTACTAACAATATATACAAATGAGCTATATTAGACACATAAATGCGTCTATCAAATACCCCCAAACTTATTATTTGCTAGTCCCGAGCAAATCAAAACTACAAAATAAAATCCTAACTCACTGTCGCAGGCATCGTCGATTGCATTTAGCGTATGCAATAAGCCTTTAAACCCCTAGGTGGCCCTAGTGGCCGAGTTATAGTCTCGGGAGGGCTTACCAGAGATATACCCACAAAACCTGTACTCCAGACCTTAGCTATCTACGCAGAACCTTGGAAGGCACTAAAGAATCTCCTTGGTTGGCATACTTATTGACTACAGGAAGAAGTACCCTGATGCGAAATTCCAATTGTGTACACGAGTTTGCACTCAAGCATACTAAAATTCATATAAAGTGACAGAGCTCTACTCAGATAGTTGCACTATGGACATCATATTCGGAGTCAAAACTAATCACATGGATAGATCAAGAAGATGGATATAGAAAAAAGTATGGTTTTGATGTTTACTAAGTGAACGACGTTTCCCATATCTGTCTGAAGGCCTCCGCCAAAATGAACCTATCCTAATGGATTGAGATACTAGTCTGACTAATATCAACAACTGGCATATACAAGGGTACCAGTGGTCGATAACCTAACTCTAGGTCAACACAACTGGCATATACAAGGGTACCAGTGGTCGACTTTATTGAATTTATTCCTTTTGGTCAAATGGTCTGGTCTCAATTTCTTTCTTTCTTTCTTTCTTTTTTTTTTTTTTTTTTTTTTTTTTTTTTTCATCTTTTTTTTTTTTCATCTTTTTTTTTTTTTTTCATCTCTTTTTCTTTTTCAACTTTTTTTTTTTTTCATTTTTTTTTCATGGTATCTCAATCACTCTAATTCACCCTAGCATTGGTAACAACTTGAATCGTGGGCCCCACCTATCACTTAGAGAAACATAGTTTAAAAACAAAATAAAAAAAAAGAAGTGAAAAGGACTCAACGAGATATGGTGAAACTATCATGTTATTTCTAACATCTGAGCTCTGTGCTTTTATGAATAGACTCTTTAGATGTTTCCATCTAATCAGATTGGTTCCTCAAACTCCTACAATCAAAATGCTTCCATCCACTTAGATTAGTTAGTGCAATCCTCAATAGGCATAAATTTCTAGGCTCTGGAGTTTATTTATTGCAACTAAAAGCTAACAAAAAGTGTTTCTTCCCCACCCCCAAACTTAAATCTTACATTGTCCTCAATGTTCTAAGGATGAAAATAAAAGCATGAACAAGGAGAAACTATTACCACTGGAGGGAAAAGAAATAAGGAAGGATATTACCGTATCACATGAACGCGGGAGCCTCCCAGTAAATGCTAAATTTATAGTCATTAGCTAGACATCAAATACCTCAAAAAGAATTTTCACCTTCCAAAGTCGTATACCAATAGTCGAAATAATTGTGGGTCCATAAGACCAAATAGAACTGCCACAAATAGGAGACAAATGCTCAAGATCAAAAAATGAGCAGATAGAGCACAACCTGATCTAAAGTTTCTCGCAAGACAACTGGATTTATCTGAGGTGCCCACTTGGGCTTCATATGAGTGTCTCGGCAAACAGATTCATCCGAAAAACGGGTCTCTAACATATGGATTTTCTCCTGGACATTATCAGGCGGATCAGGTTGTGGAGTCTGAATACACTCAAGCGATACCTCAGATGCACTAGGCTTGAGTCCCAAGTTAGGGACTTCTATTGGGGATAATTGACAATCTCTACCCCCAAACTTAGAATTTTGGGTGCCTCTACAATGACTAGTCACAATGTTCCTAATTTCTAGACCATCGGGTTCTTGAAAAAGGTCAATTGCTTTCTCTAAGTCATAATCAGGTGGTTCATCCTCAGCTTGCTTCATATCTTCTATGGTCCACTCTAAGGCTTCCTTATTTTCTTGAAGCACGGTCTCTGGACTACTTTCCTGATCACTATCCAAATCGGAGGCTATAATCACAGGGAAAGACTCGGGTGGGCCTAAAAATGTATAGTTAGACTCCAACTCAGGAGGCTCTTTTAAATAAGGTATTAAGATAGACTCAGAAGCTAGTAATGGTTCGAACCTATCTTTCCATATATCAATATCTAACATAGGAACAGAATCCAACAGAGCATTTACTTGTTCAATGTTACTATCATCGTCGAAATCCAGGCTAAAATGGGATAAACAACTCTCCAATGTATTTTCCGGTACGATGTTTGGTAATGACTCCTGAACTAAGGTTCCTATCATGTTCACCTCTTCAATACATGTGCTATCTAGCTCAGAATGTAGCTTGTTTACATTAAAAATATTCAGCTCAATAGTCATATTACCAAATAGATTCATAATACCATTTCGACAGTTTATGATCGCATTAGACGTAGCTAAGAATGGGCGACCTAAAATCACAGGTATTTGGTTCTCTGGGTCGGGGACAGGTTGGGTATCTAGGACCACGAAATCCACTGGATAAATAAACTTGTCGACCTCAATAAGAACATCCTCGATCACACCACGAGGGATTTTAACGGACCTATCAGCTAACTGGAGTGTTATCTGGGTAGGTTTCATCTCACCAAGTCCTAGCTTAAGGTACACATGGTATGGCAGTAAGTTCACACTGGCTCCTAAGTCAAGCAACGCTTTCTCAACACGGTACTTACCTATTGTACAAGAAATGGTAGGGGACCCTGGGTCTTTATACTTAGGAGTAGTGGTATTCTGAATAATAGAACTCACATGACTAGCTATGAAGGCTTTCTTCTGGACACTGAGCTTACGCTTTCGCGTACACAAGTCCTTAAGGAACTTGGCATAAGAGGGAATCTGCCTAATTGCATCTAATAATGGAAGGTTGATATTAACCTGCTTAAAAACCTCCAATATATCATTAAAGTTGGACTCCCTCTTAGTCGGAACTAGCAGCTGTGGGAATGGGGCTCTGGGAACAAAGCCGGGCTCAACAGGACCCTCATTGGTCTCCTTGGAGACTCTATCAGTCTCCTCATTTTCTGGCTCAGCAGGGTGAACTACAGCATGTTCACTATCAGGCATGGCAACCTTGTTGTCAACTTTCTTTCCACTCCTAAGGGTTGTGACAGCATTCACATGATTGTACGATTTCTCTCCTTTTGGGTTGGGATCAGTACGACTAGGGAACCTTCCATCTTCTCTCTCACTTATGAACTTAGCTATTTGTCCTACTTGAAGTTCTAATTTGGCAAGACTCTGGGAATTATTCTTCAATTCTTGCCTAGTTTTTGTTGAAAGCTCATGTGGTTCTTTGTTAGCATTTCATGGTTATTTGCTAACATAGTGAGAGTATCCTCTAAGGTAAGATCTTTTTCTCGGAAGTGTTTTGAAACTGGGTTTGACCTGAAGAGTTCTTAAAACCAAAACCTGGGGGAGGCTGAGAATTGCTAGACTGGCCTTGACTCTGGCCCTTAGACCAAGAGAAATTAGGATGGTTTCTCCAACCAGGGTTGTAGGTTTCTGAGTATGGGTCAAACTTCTGACGGTTCTCAAACCTAGCATTGTTATAGACAGCATGGGCTTGCTCTTCACTAACCTGACCTTCCCAAAATGAATTATCGGGCTCTATTCCACAACTAGAGACTTGAGAGGCTCTATTAGGTTCAACAAGGGACCTATTTTTAGACTGACCCATTTCCAAAGCTTCTAACCTTCTAGATAAAGCAGCAAACTTAGCATCTGAACCAAAACTCGTATCTACCATATTGGTGCTACTTCTATTGACCAAGAGTCTTTTAGGGGGTTCAAACAAGATTCCCACTGTTGGGATTTTTCAGCGATAGCTCCTAAGAAGGTAAAAGCATCATCAGCATTTTTACTAGTGAACTCACCAGCGCACATAGACTCAACCATGGCTTTGGTCGAATAGTCTAAACCATCATAAATAATCTGTACAAGTTTCATATTATCAAATCCATGGTGAGGACACTGAGATAGGAGATCATTGAATCGCTCTAAAAACCTATAAAGAGACTCTCCCTCTTGTTGCACACTAGCACTAATTTTCTGCCTAACAGCTGCAGTTTTATGCTTAGGGTAGAATTTCATATAGAAGGCAGCGATAAGTTCCTGCCATGTTTCTATGGATTCAGACGGTAGGTTGTTCCAGGTCTTGGCTTTATCTCTCAAGGAAAAGGGAAACATTTAAGTTTCAAGACTTCATCAGTAAGGTCTTTTATTCTAATTGTCCCACAGATTTCCTCAAAGTCCCTAATATGAAATAAGGGTTCTCATCATCTTTCCTAAGAATATAGGGATCATCTGAAGAATACTAGGTTTTATCTCAAATTAGCCGTAGTGGCTGGCAATTTAATGCATGAAGCTCGGTTGGTCCTAGTTGGGAACATGTAATCTTTCAAAGTTGCCATCGCTGGCACAACAGTACTAGGGGTACTTTTCACTCAGAAAGACAGATTCTCAAAACTGAAGTTTCCAAAAACAGGGCTCTCCAAAGAAGAGTCTTCGAGCTCCCTGCTTAAATCAGAAGAACTACTAGGTTTTTCGCTAATCAATCGACCTAGAGTATCTCTTTTCCAAGCCCTATTAACAAAATCGGGCATACACTAAAAAGAATTCAAAAAGAAATAAAAAAAAATCCTAACAGGAAGGTTCTAGCAATCACACAGCAGGCTGACTCGAATTTACCACAGCAAACCTAAAGATTTCTAGCAAACAACAAGCATGATGGCTCCACTTAGATTGTTTCTAGACCAGCTTCTAATCCTTCGAAAGGGAATTCGTTACAATTTGAGCAAACCCCTCTGGAATCAATCCGAGTTTAAGCAAGTTGAATCGAGGCGAGGGAAGCTCAGTGGAGCTTTGATACCCAAAACCTCACCGATCCAATGCGGCGCAGTCACGCATTCAACTCGCAGAAACCGTCAAGAACTTCGAGGTGTGCTTAAAAGAGTAACCAATATTTTTCGAATGATTGTCCTGTTAAGCTCGATACCCTATAGGTCTCTTTCTAGTCCAAATTTTAGGCTTAGGTTCGCTTTAGGTTTCGTTTTCCTAAGGCGGGCAAGAAGGGAGCGGTGATGAAATCCGAACCCTTATCTTATATGGTCCAGTCCTTGCCCTTTACTAGGAATTTAAAAACAGTCCATATTCAAGTCCTCAGCATATATTCACCTTAAGGAGTCCAGTAACCCGCTTGCAGGAGATTCGCGGGTGTTTAGAATTTTACCTCCCGTACCAGACGGGCGAAGAACCGCTGAAGTCGACTCGGGCCACGACTCCTATGTCGTGTGCGAACCCGAGGGGCCGAGGTGATATTGTAATCACCGTCCTTCCCTGCAAACAGTTTTATTTAAGGATACCCTTCCGTAGGGTTTAAAAATAAAAATAAAAATGTCCCAAAATTAATGTCCAAAGTCCATAAAAAAAACAAAAGAAAAGAAAGTCTGAAAAAAAAATTACAAAAATAAAAATGTCTCTCTTTTTTTTCTCTCTTTTTCAAAAAATAAAAAAATCTTCTTCTTTCGTTCCTATAGCTTTGCTTTTCGCTCCAAACTTTAAATCCACCAAACTTTGGCAAAATTCTTTCGCTCCAATCTTCAAAATCTGCAAGGAAACAAAAAAAAAACCCAAAAACGTAAAGAAGAACAAAATAATAATAAAAAAAAAAATCTAAAAAAATGCTACTAAACACAAATCCCCGGCGCGGCGCCAAAAATTTGATGGTTTTCAAATAGTGATTGTAGTAGTGGTAAAAACTGGGTCTTTTCAGACTTGTGAAGAAAACAATTTTTAGAGATTTAAATTAAACAGGCAACTAAATAAAATAATTCAAAGTTTTGGAGAAAATACCAAGACTAGGATTCCACCATTGACCAAATAAATAGTAAACTCTAAATAATATTCATGCAATTTTATCTTTAAAAATAATTCTAATATTTGCCTCAAGTATATTCTTGAAGTAATAGTTGTAATCAAAGAGTATAAAACATCAAAAGTATTTAAAACCCCATGCTTCATCAAATTAATTCACAACTATTCAATAAGAACTAATATTTCAATTCAATCCCATGCAAATAATCAAATAATAATATTGCAAATAATAATAAAATTAGAATTATACCAATTAATGTGGAACAATGGCTTCCTCCGTCGCCTTGGCTAATGGGTTTAGCTCTTCATGGTAAAAACACACACAAAATAATCACTCATGGCTGAATAGGTGTTTTTATTGAAGAAATAAGATGAAACAGAAATTCGCAACGCTGTAGAAGTGTTACAGCGTCGCTGTTACAAAACAGATGATGCTGTTTATATACGATAATAATGATATGCTGTAGAGAAACGACAGTTTGATTTCGCTGTAAGCACTGTGGAAAAACGACTGACTCTGCGAGTCCGTTCTTCCTTCTTCGTCTTCCTCCTCGAGCAGCAGCAGCAGCAGCAGGTATGATTTCTGTTCTTCGCCTCGGCTCTGAACTCTCTCCTAATTCTCTCCTCAGGGTTTCTAACCCTTCTATGACAAAAACCCAAATATATATAGCCTTCAGATTCCCTAGAAACTCGATCAAATTCGAGAATAAATCTCT
This sequence comes from Papaver somniferum, assembly GCF_003573695.1. NCBI lineage: Eukaryota > Viridiplantae > Streptophyta > Magnoliopsida > Ranunculales > Papaveraceae > Papaver > Papaver somniferum. Next base: position 46,980,395 of record NC_039366.1, read on the forward strand.
TATTCTTCACGTGCAGTTTTAACAATAATTCCATCTGTCGATCTTTGTATGCGTCTGTTAGCTATTCTATTGCTCCCAAAATCTTCTCTGACTTGAACTCAACTGTTTTGAAGTATATACCACGCAAGAATCTCTCCCAAATCTTTCAAACCAATTCAAAACCCTAAACAGGGACCGTGTGCACTGTCTTGACTTTGTGTGGATTTTCTGACTTATCCAGCCCAATTAGATGGGTCTAATCGCTTCTAACAGGTCCCTTATGTCTTGTAGAGTCCGTGGGTACCAAATTTGCCCATTGAATCGCCTGCTAGGTCGCTCAAATCCTTGATCCAAAACTGTTGACGCTGCTGCCTTTTTTCCCGCCAAAATTCAGTTTTGAAACTTTGAAGATGACCTCCCCCTATCGAGTTCCGGTCTCCCTTTAGCAGATGCCTGGAAATGGGTCACCCCTTAGTAATTAGGTTACCCCTTATCCAAAATGAGAGTCCGTATAGTAATTTTCTCCCACGGGCGCAAAAACCATTTTTTAGCCAATTTCGCCGCAAAAGCTTTATTCTTCCAAAAACACCTACAAATACATAAAATAACCGAATAAGTACAATATCGAGTACTAACAATATATACAAATGAGCTATATTAGACACATAAATGCGTCTATCACAAAGTGTCAAGGAAAGATATACTAGTTGTTTCATACAATTTTGGTATATGGAGTTCTGAAGTATAATTTATCTTTGGACTTCGTAAAATCGACATAACACTAATTGGTATTTCGTTATTATTTAGTGTGTTGAACCTCCGGTTGAATCCCTACCTAGAAATTACGTTTAATTACATGGTACCATTGGTGTGAAACTAAATCGTATTATTGTTTTTCCATTGTTGACTTGATTGCTATCAGTAAATTTGAACCTTGATAGATCAAACTTGGTTATTCTATAGACATTCTTTTCCGATACAAGGCTAATCAAGTTTGTTTAAGGATTGACTATTTCAAATATATTTATTGACTCAAGATTTGAAGATAATAATAGTGATCATCCATTTGGAGGAAAACAAATTTTCTAATTCATCGGTATAGGTTTAAAGTCCTGGTATAAATATTTCGATTATCTGAAGATTCCGCGAGGCATAATCTGGTTCACATTGCTAGAGATAGATGCCTATACAATCTGATTAATCAGAGATGTAGACAAAAGCGATTTTTGTGGTTCATTGGTAAATTTAGAGTTCTGATATATCAAACAGGTTTTAGCTCCTTTGGGTACTTGTTCCTCATAACTACCTTATGTAAATCATATATCGACTTAGGTCGATCTCATATCGTCGCATATGCATAGTATCAATAGAACTAATAATGAAATCTTATACCGTCTTGGATCAATCTCAGTGTATATTTCAATAAAATAAAAACAATTCAAGGAATTTTATTAAAATAATCAATCTTTTAGCATATATTCTAATAAAATAGAAAAAAATAATTGAGCAATAATATCAACACAAGTCAATCTCATAGCATCTTGTAATGATTTTAGTACTAATGATAGAGATGATTGATAGATAACTTGGATTACACCGCTACTCCGCAAAGCCCGCAACCTTTCTTCTTTTCTTAATTCATTGATTCCTTTCTCTTACAGACTCTAAGCTTAAATAGCTACACAAACTCTAAAGCCGAACCTAGGATCTACGGCTAGGAAGAGCACAGGTGGTTGCATCTAGCCCACCTATTACACTTGATAACAGCACCCGTTAGTAAGTTAAACACCAATACTATACCCTTTACTAAAGTCAGACATGCAATTGCTATGGGCACTCCTCTCTCATAACAGGTACATGACAATACCATCCCCTTCATAACATCCTTTTCCTCAAGGATGAGGGTAAAGGAAAAAGGCTTGTTAAGTTGGCAAGGTGGAAGTTGATGTTTCCTTCTTGTCATGTACGATATGGGCCACTCCTCTCTCATAACAGGTACTGGATGACATGTTGTTGTCCTGTGCCATGCCAACATTTCATTTGTCGAAGCACCACTAACTCTTAGGTATCTGTAGTCAGCTCTGCCTATGCAAACATGAACTTCCAAGCTAATGATGATAGATGTTGCACAACGAAACTTCACGTAACCCGCCAAACCTCCTGCACTCCATAAGCCCATACGAAACAAACTGAATTCCCATTTCCAGTAATCAATCCACAACAACGTCTTAACAAGTTGAAAATCACCGTGAGCAAACATTTAGCCCCAAGGTTAAAGAATCCCCGTTTAAGGTTTTTATAATCTTCAACTCCCAGATCAAGAATCGGTTGACCCATTGCCGGCAGAATGTAATGACCATATACGGTGGTGGTGCCCCCTTAAAGTCAACCAGTAAACACCTCCTTGTGGTCATTCCCCCAAGGTAAGGATGTATATTATATTTTAAACTCCCAGTTTGAGATGCATACACACCAGCACCCCTTTCTAACATCAGCTTGTCCTCGGCTAAAATTGAATGGAGTGGTTGCACCTCCGCCTCACGTCTGGGGAGTACCATTGTAAGATACTTGTACGCTTCAATGTCAGGGTCAGTAATAACCAGACCCTTCTCATGCTAACTGCAATGCACGTACATAAGTCCAGCTATTCCCAGAAAATTAACCAGGAAAATGAACTCTCCTACACTTGTCTCCCAACAGCAAACATGGCCACAATATCCATATCGAACAATTTGGGAGTTACTACTATAAGTAACAATTTCAACCTTCTCACTATTATATTGCTTGAGCTCCTTAACTTCCCTCCATTAAAAATCAAGCACTGATCCTAAACTGAGTTACATCCGTTAAGGAAAACATGTATACGATGTGCAGAACCTTCAGGTAAGTGTGTACTGATAGCAACAACCCTTAAAACTTCAGTAGTGTCCAAGACTCCGTTGCGCTTAGAACTAGGAGACGTGTCTTTGAACTGCCCTGGAACTTTGTTATAGATCTGACTAAGAATTCCCATAAGCACACCATCAAGATGAACAACATCATTTGTTGTAAATTTCCACATCAATAAAAATGTCCAAAACAATAAAGGTGTGAAGTTAACTACAGCAGATTCAACCTGAATTCTTTTCCTCCTCCCCAAGTATGTAGATTCACTAAAAACCCCCAATAATTGGCAACAATATGCTGTAAAATATAGAGAGATTGGAAAATTAATCAAACAAGCATATAAAATTACCTTAACACTCTCTTGTCAAAATTGAGCCTGATTAGCATTATAAAATTCATGTGAGGGACTTGGATAAACCGATCTCCAATTATAAACAATTGTCCTCACATTTATCAGACTCGGCAAGAGAAGCATGATTGGATCCAGAAATTTCAGTAAAGCATGTTGTGGAACATTTCCATGTGCATGTCTGCCCACAATAACCAGCAAAAAGTCATCATAAAGGACCTTTGTAACAAGCTCATAAACCGACTTATCATTGTAAGCATCCATTAAAACTGACCCACCACTCCTCTTTCCTGGATCGAATACAGAATATGTAGAACCAAAGTGAAGCTGAACAAAAACACCACATTTAAATCCCCCATAACACTAGCAGACCATTCACTGAGTAGTTCCGGTAAAAAATAACTTTTGCTCAACCGACCAACACAACTTTGAACACGTATAAGAATTGCCTTAAGAGGATATTCGTGAAACTCAACAAAATCACTTGTTGCACTTAAAGTGTTTATTTGTTGGGAACGTCTCTCTCTAGCTGATGTATAATAGGTGTTAACAAATCGATCCAACCAATTACCAAAATCAGTAAAAAATGAAGACATGTAATATAGGGGAACCCACTGTTGCAAATCAAGGAACCCATAAAGAACACACCAAAAACTCTGCAATTTAAGTTGAAAAATATTCCATGAGCCCAGATATAATACTGCAATCGCTTCAAGCAAACCATACTTCAGCAGCAAGATTAGAAACTGTGTTTCACCATCCGAAGTCCACTTTCCAGTGTGATACAGCTCATGAGGTAATTCTTGAACATTCCCACGATCACTTTCATTAGGCATTGAAAGTAGCAAGATAGTACAGAGAACCTTAGCTTGTTGTAGCTTTTGAGCCAATAACTTGCAAGTGTCACCTTCTAATGTGTAGCAGCACTACCCTCCATTGGACCTCCGTTGATTTCAGAGCACGCACAAGAACTGGATGATACCAATTGTAATGATTTTAGTACTAATGATAGAGATGATTGATAGATAACTTGGATTTCACCGCTACTCTGCAGAGCCCGCAGCCTTTATTCTTTTCTTAATTCATTGATTCCTTTCTCTTACATACTCTAAGCTTAAATAGCTACACAAAGTCTAAAGCCTAACCTAGGATCTACGGCTAGTAAGAGCACAGGTGGTTGCATCTAGCCCACCTATTACATTTGATAACAACACCCGTTAGTAAGTTAAACAACAATACTATACCCTTTACTAAAGGCAGACATTCAATTGCTATGGACACTCCTCTCTCATAACATGTACATGACACATCTTCCAATGAAATAAAGAGAACTAGAGAAATTATCGTCTACATAGTTTAATCTCAAAGCATATTCCAATAAAATAGTAAGAATTTGAGGAATGAAAAGAATCCGAACAACGTAGACTTATATCTCGAATAATGTCTTCCAACTGGACGACGTCTCAAGATTTTTCTACTTTATTGTTTTCCTCGTTAACATAAATTTTGATGTCTTATTTTCAAAGTTATATATTTTTTCTTTTCGTGTTCGATAACTCATTATCTTTACTACTTCTACATCCATTCCAAGATTGTGCATATTTTATTAATTATACGTAAATTCTTTAAAAAAAATCTCTGCAATTTATTTTTATAAATTCAGTTTATGTTACTTTTTTTAGCAAAACATTTTAGCAAATTATGCTATTTTTTTTCTAATTTCAATAAAATTAATTTGTTTATTTTTAAGTTTCATTCTTAGACATGAATTTTACAGTCGAATGATGCCTTTTTGTGGATCAATACAATCGGATGATGCCTTGTTCTAAATTCGATATATGTAAATCGCAAATGGATGATAATAGTCAGTTCGTTTTATTTTGAGATGTGAAGAAAATCCAACATAAATAATTATTTTGGCGTCATTTTCTCATATAATATAAAACGGACATGTGATCCGCTGGAATAAACTGTACAAATAAAATGTCTAATAAAAAATAACATGACTAGTAATGAGATTCGAAACCAATGACCAAAGTAGTGAAACAAGCCTCGAACTATCCACCTTTGATGTATTCAAATTTTGTTTAGCATATCTATTCAAAAATTTGTCTAACGATACAAATCTTGGTGTTCCATCTTCTAGACGTCTCTGCAAATCAGCTATCATTTTCCGAATGCACCAAACAAAGACGAATAACAAAAATTCATATACCAAGGAATTTAGAGAGGATCAATCATTACAAAACTGGCATTTTTATGTAGATCCTGCCAAGATTTTATTACATTCTGTCAGGTCTCTGGAAAAAATTCCAACTTTTTCCAATCTCTTCAATGCATGACTAATACTCAAAAAAATCCTTGCAACCTGAAACATAAAAAATGAGTGCTAAGACCTCTAAGATGAAAGACACTAAACTACGGAATTTTAGTAAATGGGATTTTTTTTATTTTTTTGATGTTCTACAAAACAATGTAAGTAATGGTTAAACATCAATAGCTGTCACAAGGGATTTTAACTTTTATCATGTCCCTAACTTTCCCTAACATATTTTTTTTTTAAATTTCTGAAGGGCATCCGTGCATCACACTAAAAAGGAAACACTGACCTCTGCAATCCACTTCCATATGGGCATCCAACGATGAATATGACTCGAGGAATCTGTTCTAATACTTGGTTATATACCCACATAGGCAACAACAAAAAAAGGTGATCAGGATTCATTATATAAAATACGGACACCATTAGAAACAATAAAGAAGTGAATACGAATAACGTACTTGTTCTTGATAGTAGCTGTTTTTGTGAAGGGATGGATGATCATTCCTCTAGAGGCTTTAACACGAGAATGGATAGATGATCACCTACAACAACCTCAGTGTCGCCTCTTCTATATCACCCATCAGTAACTGAAACAATCTCCTTTCTATTGTATTTCAATATCAATGGAATTAACCCATATATGCAAGATAACAAATAGTAAAACACAATTAGATTTCAATTGGGAGGGTTTCAATATCTTCATCATCAACAGTTGAGACTAACACTAATAATTTTACAACCAAAATTTTTAAGAATGAAATTTAGTCTATTGACACACTACTAATAAAAGGAAGATACATATTACGTACTCACCGATATCACCTCAGATGTTGAAAATACTCCAGAATATAACAGTACAAGTTCCTTTCCCATCTTGAGGAGGATATGAAGCCATAATAGCACCTTGACCAGCCCAAAGAAGACAACACCAATACCCAAAATAAGTACTAACATAGCAAAAAGATCAAAAGCCTGATGTTTATAACGATTATAATAAAAAAATGCACCTGCATATAAACCATAAGTATATATGTAGCAACAACAATGTAAAGAAGCATCAAACACTAGTTTCTATTACCTCTTAGATTATTACCTCTTACAAGCGGCCAACAGACGACCGGTCTAGTTTCCGCTTACAAACGGCTTATACCAAATACACCTAGAACGAATAACGCAACAACATGGAAAAAAGAGGATTTGCATAGAGGCATATAATTTGCATGTTTCTTATTGAAGAGTTTAAGTATGTATAGGCTGGTCAACAGATGAAGGAAAAGGCACAAGGAGCTGCCGATGCCATCAAGGATGCTACTTGAATGAAGAAATGAACATTCCAATGAGCATTATCAACCAAAGAAAGTCAGTTGATATCAAGTTTGTATCTGAAATCAACTATCGATCGAACTCATACCAAAAACTAATCCAGATGTGTCAAGTATTTAACTAAATATGAGAATGAGCATATGGCAGAAGAAGGTTAAAAAACAATACTACCAATACAAACACTTCCAGAAATATATAATGACCTGACATAACACGTGAAATGAATGGTTAGCCTTAATACGCTAACTGTCACCTATCTACCTTTCAACACCATCCTTAGATACCACTCTTTTGTCCTCCACAGTGGCATCTGACACTCTTTTATCCACATGATCATCAGATTTCACTTTTTGAGCACAATTCTTCTTCTTCTTTACTCCTGCACCCATAACTTGAACCTACAAACATAATTAGTAATAACATAGTGGTAATTCAGATTTTTTAGTTACTCACAATAAACCCCCGACACAAAGATATAGTGATTAAGTAAAACTGCGCTCCTATCTACTAAAACTGTCGACTTTGAAGAAGATGGATCAAGAATCAATTAAACTTTCATTTCATATCCCACAAATTTGTTTAAAAATAATCAAACATATCTCTTCTAAATTCTTACCATAATAGATTCTTGTTTCTCTAGATTCAGATTGATTATAGATGATATTAAACCCTAAATCATACCTTTTTTTTTTCTTCTGCCCGTTTTGAAGTTGGGTTGATATATTTGTATCCTGCAATTTCTAGGCTCTCCCTTTATCCAAATCTTCTTCCCTAATCTCTTCTTCCAGATACCTAATTTATATCCATATTTATTAGTTTTTCATAGGTTGCGAATAGGGTATGTAAAAATCAAAAAATATAAGGTTTTTCTGGTTTTTTGTTATGAGGTATTGGTTTATCCTGTAATATCAATGAAAAATTCAATCTTGAAGGCAGCGGATCTATGTGTTGACTTAGATTTTGCTACACAGATTTTGCTAAAAGTGAGAGAAGGGTTTGAGAGGGAAGAAGATGAAAACTGAGAAACGAGAGAAGGGTTTGAGAAGAAGGAGATGAAATTGAAAATGACGGAAATAACAAGAGATACGTTAATATCAAGAAGAGATTAGCCATGATTTATAAAGGGGGTACCAACATTACTAAGTGTTGATACCGTTTCATATAAGACAAAAAGATCCCACCGATCCTGGCCGTTGGATCTATAAAATGGTATCAACACTTAGTAATGTTGGTATCCCATTTATAAATCGTGAGATTAACGTCGGTTGAAATATCTGCTAAGGTGGTTGCTGACTCAGTCGAAATTTTGCTGAGGTGGTAGCTGACTCAGTCAAAAGGATGTGGACCTTTTCTAAATAAGGGCATAAACGTCTATAAAACCCCAAAAGGGTATTATCTGTGTGTTTCATTTAAGGGTGGCATTTTCGGAAGACCATTTCCAGAAGAGGTTGTTTTTGTGCATTAAAGTCTCATTTCCTGTTGTTGTCATGGTTAAGTTTATTGGCAACGTAGCAATATATCTTTAATTTTATGCTTAGAACTATCGTTGTCCGTAATGGTAAAGGGGTTTTATAACATTTCCAGTTATGGGTTCTTGTAACATTTGGGGTGGTGCTACGGCATCCCATCTTTATAATACTGCTGGCATTGTGATGATTAGAGATTTTCATTATCATGATAGACAGTTCATACAATCTCACATAAGAGATAATTGCTACTAATTAGGGTAGTTCATATTATCTAAATAAATATTTAACGAACTACGGTCGTGCTTGATCCCTTTGAGCAACGGAGAGGGTACGTAGAGAGCCGCTACGCGGTTCAACACAACTCTTCAAGGTTGTTCATATCATCTGAAAGTCTTGGTTACTACTTTCCAGTTCATACCGTCTATTCAGAGATGATAGCAACTTTGGAAAGTATATATCATTGGCAACTGGCCAATGGCGGCTGGTAACCAGAACTACCTTGACGTTGGCAACTGACCATCTGTTAATTTTGGCAATTGGTCGTCTGTTAACTTTGGCAATTGGCCGTCTGAGAATTTTTGGCCATCTGTTAATTCTTGGCAACTGGCCATCTGTTAATTTTAACAGTTGGCCGTTTGTGAATTTTGGCAACTGGTCGTCTATTATTTTTGGCAATTGGCCGTCTGTTAATTTTGGGCAACTGGTCGTCTGTTATTTTTGGTAATTGGTTGTCTGTGAATTTTGGCAACTGGCCATTTGTAATTTTTGACAATTGGTCGTCTGTGAATTTTGGTAACTGGCCATTTGTAATTTTTGTCAATTGGACGTCTGTTAATTTCGGGCAACTGGCCGTATGTTATTTTTGGCAATGGGTCGTCTCTTTTTAGCAACTGGTCGTTCCTCTTCATTGGCAACTGGTCACTGATAACTAGTATTCGAGAGATACAATGTATCATCATAGTGTGAAGTTTGAAATTATTTATCTGATTCGTTGACCATTATGCTTGTAGGATTTCTGAGTATTATGGTATGGGACATATGCTCAGAAAACCGAAAAATTTGAAAGCCCTATTTCTCAAGTGGCGTATTAGGAAGTTAGAGCTTGCCAAGCGGGTCATAACCCGACCCATTGGAAGCAGAAATTTCTTGGTCTGTCACATTTATTCTGAAAGATAAATGAGAATAATCTATCTTTCCAGATGCACCATGATATAGTAAAAACAGTAACAACTTTATCTCTCAAAGTGGCATCATTTAACCACTTAGATACCCAATATGTTATACTAATCTTCATGGTAGAATCCTGAAAAATCTGATCTCTATAAGGAATAAGAGTCCAAACAGGCCGAGCAAAAGAAGAGTGAAAGATGATATGCTCAGCAGACTCCAGAGTATTCAGGTTACATATATCCTACTTCTTATCCTGACCATGAAAAAATCTAAAAATAGTGGTATCAGAAGGTAAGATTCCTTCGGACATTTCCAGATAAACCATTGAACTTTGGAAAGGATTTTCAACTTCCATAAATATTTATGCGTTGGGTTTATAGAGTTAGGATTTTGCATGTGAAGGAGTTGACCTGAGATTACTTTATATGCAGACTTTACTGTGAACTGGAAATTCTTAGTATATGGCCAAAGGGAATCCAGTTACTAAGGATAGTTTGAGCATTACAAGGAGTGAAAAATGCATTGACTAGAATTTTCATATCTTAGTCTCATAATCAATGAAATCAAACACAATATAATTAGGATTAGGTGCAGAAACACGTAAAGGGATAACATGATTTTAAAATCGTTTATCTCTGAATGCATGAATATTTTGGCCATTCCTAATTTCCTAGTGAGAATGTTTAGAAATGAAATCAAGACCAAATCAAATGCTCTTTGATAGACGCATTTATGTGTCTAATTTTTCCTTAATGTTTCGTATTGTTAGTGCTCGTTTTTGTCCTTATTATGGTCTTTTGTGTGTTTGTAGGTATTTTTTTGGAAATAAATATTGTTGGAAAATTCGGCTCGAAAAGTTGCTCGGTGCACCCCAGAGGACATTTGCCATACGAACCCTCACTTTGGATAAGGGGTAATCTAATTACTAAGGGGCACCCCATTTCTAGGCAGCTGCTAATCGCACCCCCAGACTGGATAAGGGGAACTCATCTTCTACAATTTGAATTTTTGTTTTGGCGGGAAACTGATTTCTCACCTGCAACATATTCTGCTTCGGATTTGGAGGAGTTGTAGTGAGACTCAATGTCTGAATTTGCACGGGAAGAGTTGATTGAGCTTAACAGGCCTGGTAACGAGTTTGGAATCGATTAAAATTGGTTGTAATGTCCGTTGGAAGGAAACAGAGGTTCACGGGAAAAATATTACACGGGATTTTCTGGATTTCGTTTGGAGAGCTTCTGGTGAGATTTAATCGTTGGATTTAGTTGGATTGGGCTTTATGGAGTTAAACAGGACTGGTAAGGTCCTTAGAATTGACCAGATATGGCTAGATGATTGGAGTTTAATCCAAAACAGGGAGAGAGAATTCACGGATAAAAATACTCGAGAGTTAACTCTATCTGGCGTGTTTACAGCGTGTCCCACCTCTTTTGAGACATGTTTTCAATAACATGGAGTGTGCTGAGCTGCAAAAGATGCGTGAGAATCAAAAACAGAGAAGAAAAAGGAAAGTTTTCTTCGTGTGATGACAATGGAGAATAACGAATTAAAGAGAGAATATGCTGCATTAAACAAGGAGATTTGTAGGCTGTCGAGTATAAATAAGATGATGGGATGTCAGAGAGAGGGGGATGGAGAGTTAGGGGAAGAAAAGAGAGGAGTTTGATCGAGTTGCAGAGTTGGTTCTGCTGCTGCAGAAACCCTAGAAGACGAAGAACATTGACCCACACAAGCAGTCGTTTATGCTACATTGAATACGACAGTCGCAAGACAGTCTTATATGCTACAGTGGTAACGACCCACAGCCGAGGGTCGTAGTTCTCTGGTTTGTAACAAATATAATTGTTACAAACCCGATTTTGAATTATTTCTCCCTTTTCATCATTTGTAAACACCCTTTGAGCAATAATAATGATTTTTAGCGTGTTTCCAACAACATGATGAGCTAGACCCCATCACTGGGACAACGGAGGAAGCAACTTTTCATGATTGTGGTAAATGAATTAATTCTTTTATTGACTTTTTGCATATGTTTAATTGCTTTATGATTTCTATTAATTATTTGTTATTTTGTTAGATGCCGCATGATTAGTTTTAATTACTTCAGATGCGTCATGATTTTAACTTACAAATAATATATTATGAAATCTATTTTTGGCAAAGAACTAGAGTCACAACTTCTTTTGTTTGAGCTATATTGTCTAGAGTTAATGACTGAACCACAACAATATGAAAAGTAGTGGAATCCCGAGTCCTGGCGTCTCTTCATCTTGTGACAAATTTTGTATATATATTTTTCCTTATTTTCTTTATTAAGCCTTAAAACAAATTCTCAACAAATCTGAATGAACGAATCATCTTACTACAGCTAAACTGAAAAAATACCATCAATTTTTGGCGCCGCCGACGCGGATTTGAATATAAATTTGTTTTTAGTTTTTTTTATTTGTTCCTTTTTACGCCTTTTTGTATTTCTTATTTGCTTTCAGATTTGGAACTGAGCTAAAGAAAAGGGGAGAAAGTGCTGAAAACAAAAGCGAAGCCAAAGAAAAAAAGAAGGAGGAATCCAAAAGGAGTGAAGAAGAAATTTTTTGTATATAGATATTCTATTTTTTTTTTAGAAACTATAATTAAGGTTTTTATTTTTGTAATCTTTTATTTTTGGACATTTTTTTATTTTCGGACATTGAACTTTGGGACTTTATTTTTTTTAAACCCTACGGAACAGTAGTTTTAAATATAAACTGTGTGCAGAGAAGGACGACGATTACGATATCGTCTCGGCCCCTCGGGTTCGTACACGACATTGAAGTTGTGGCCCGAGTCGACTTCAACGGTTCATCCCCCGTCTGGAACGGGAGGTAAGAATTCTAAACACCCGCGAATCCCTTGTCAGCGGGTTTACTGGATGATTTTGTATGCATATATGTTGAGGACCTGAAATCGGATTTAATTTTCTAGTAAAGGGAAAGGCCTGGCCAAATCAAGATAAGGACTCGGATTTCATCACTGTTTCCTTCTTGCCCGTCTTAGGAACACGTAACCTACGCGAACCTAAGCTTAAAATACTGACTAAAACGAGACCGCTAGGGTAACGAGCTTAATAGGAAAGTCATTCGAAAAATATTGGTTACTTTTTTAAGCATACTTCAAAGTTCATGATGGTTTCTGTGAGTTGAATGCGTGACTGCGCCGCCTTGTAATGCAGTGAGGCCTTGGGTATCAAAGCTCCACGTAGCTTCCCTCGCCTCTATTCAACTTACTTTGACTCGGATTGATTCCCGAGGGGTTTGCTTAAATTGTAACGAATTCCCTTTCGAAGGATTAGAAGCTGGTCTAGAAACAATCTAAGTGGAGCCATCATGCTTTTTGTTTTCTAGATAAATTAGGCTTGTTGTGGTCGAGTCAGCCTTCTTTGTGTTTATTTAGAATTCCCTTGCAGTTAGGATGTCGAACTGGTATTATAATAGCCAATACAATGAGTATCCAACTGAGCAGTATGAACATTATTCCTATTATGACCAGAGTATGAATAGTGGTTGGGAACGCCATCCTTTTGAAGGATATGGGTCATACCATGGTGAGCCAAATTACTATCCACATGCATACCAGTCATGCGAGCAAGATTCTTATAATTCCTCTCCTCTAGATGAAGCACGTAAGATACTTGAGTCAACGCGTAAGTTACTTGAGTCGACACATAAGTTAGCGGACACAGATGACTTAGTTATGGACGAAAGAACTTTAACGGTGAGTGAACCTTCTTTAGAAGATAACCTCAGGAAGTTAGATGAGTCAACATGTAAGTTAAATGAGTCAACACGTGAGTTTGCTGAGTTAACACGTATGCATAAATTAGAGACGGAAGAAAGAACTGCTCGAATTACTCGTCATTGCCAATATATTCTTTCCTATCTCACCCGTGAAAATGAGGATAATTTTTATAATAATGAAGATGAAGAGGTTAGAATTGGTGACACAACTTGTTTAGATGAGGTTCGATCATTTTCATATTATAATAATGATGACTATGATGAGGATAGTATTGATGAAGAACATGAAATATGTAGGCATAGATCATGAATTTGTTACTCCAATTGAGCTTTATAATGATAGTGTTGTTTCTAGTTCAAATCCAAATAATTTTAATAATTATTCACCTATTCAAAAGGATGAGGATTTGACTAGAGATACCACTGTTTTAGACGATGTAGTTCATGATCCTTTAGCCTGCAGTATGTTGGATAATCCATTATTTGATGTGCCTATCAGTGAATCGGAGGAGGTAACTATGATTAAAATCTTAGTTGATGAGCCTTTATATGAAACTTTATCTGATAATCCTTTATATGATTGTGATGATGGTTTAGGGGAAAGAGTTTACCCTGAGAATACTGTTTTAGAATCTAGCGATTTAGAAACACTAGTCTTAGAAGATGATAAACTCGTAGAAATGAGTGAGGATGAACCCAACTTAGAAGAATCTATTGACCATTTCCAGGAATCTGATGACCTAGAAATTAGGGAAGTATTGACTAGTCTTTCTAGAGACACAGAAAACTCTAAGTTTGGGGGTGATTATCATTCTCCGTGTGCTTTAACTCTTAGAAAGTACCCTTCTGTATGACTTGACATTTGTGCCTCAACCATCTTACAAGATTATCTTCATACACGTTTTCCCGAACCTAATGATGTCCAGAAAGAAGCTCAGTTGTTAGAAACCCATCCTCTGGTTGATGTGGTTAACCTAGGCTATGATACCAAGATTGACTTTTTTTTCCCACCAAAAACTTTTCAACCAATTGTGGGAACATATGATTTTCAGATGTGTCGGTTATTAAGTTTTGAGACTAAACCTAATTACTTTAGGATATTAGGGTCGACACATTTTCTTAAGGAAGACCACCTCTTTCATTGTGGTCAGCTGTGTGGGTCAAATCTGATTGACTTAGAGGATCCCCAGTTATTCAGGCTTTTGTTATGCGCTTCTAAGTTTTTAATTGAGTACTTCCAGACTCTTCAGCCTGATCTTCAGAATGCCTTTGAGGAAATCCATTCCAGGAAAACTTCTTATTTAGACCCTTTTATAGAGCCTGAACCTGAATCACAACTATATGTAGTTGTCTTAAGCAAGGGTATGTTCGGTATTTCCTTGGTCTGTTGCACTTTCCTCTTCTTGTGGGTAACACTTTTTGATCCAGATGACCCACAGTTATTCCGGCTACTTCTATATGATTCTATGAGGTGACTAATTCTTCCAATGTCTGGCTGAAGACTTTAAACTTAACACTTCTTGGGAGGTAACCCAATATTCTTGCGACACGGTAATATGTTTCCTTATCTCTTTTGCTTCAAGTGGTAACAGTTTCTCCTTGTTCATGCTTTTAATTTTATCTTTAGAACATTGAGGACAATGTTAGATTTAAGTTTAGGGGTATTTTAGTCGCATTTTTGAAACTTCTAGTGTCACATGGTATCCGGTTAGCTAAGTTTACATATTATTTCTCACCGAAAAGATAGAAATTGGAATGCTAGAGATAACAATTTATTGAGACATTAGAGAAAAAGACATGGAGATCCTTGAAATTCAGGAGAGAACTTGTTCCTTTTAGAGGGTAACCGTGATGGACCTAACCATCCATGATCGAAAGGCAAGTAGGTCAGGAAATGCAAGAAAGACAAAGCAACCTCACAATGTAGTCTTAGTTACTGGATGACGACTCTCTCTCAGTAGAAACTTATCATCATCAACAAGCAGAGCGACATCAAAATTTATGAAGAAAGTTGAAGACGTTTAAGGTTTAGAAGCAACAATAGAAAAGAATAATTCAAAAAAAAAAGTTGAAGACTTAGTTACAAAAAGTTATAAGAGCAAATGATATAAGTTGTTGAAGTTCATGATACCAAGATATCACAAGTTGCGGAGATCCAAGTTCTAAAGTCCTTTTATCATGGCCATTTAAATTTTTGTCTTGTTATTTTTGTGTTGAAAAAAAATAAATGAAAAATGAAAAAAATGAAAAAATAAAAAAAATCATCGTTACGTTTTGTTCAATAAGGCCAAAGGGAAGTAGAAATTTATAAGTCAAGCAAGAAATCGAAGAGAAGATTTAATTGTCAAGGTTCTATGAGGTTCGATAGTTTATCATCAACAGTTGAAGACCGAAGAAGACGTTGTTTCTACTGAGCACTATGAGAGAGTCGAAGAAAGATACATTTGGTTGCTTTGTTAGTCCGCTTTCAATCTGGCACAAGATCTTTCTAGCACTGGTTTAACTCATCACACGTAATTAGTCCAGCTGTGTAGCAGATGTCCCTCTCATCTTTATCTCTCTCGTAATCTTATCCAGCTGTAAATCAGCGGACGCATCTTACAATGTTTATCTAGCTGTGTAACAGATATCTCTTTATCTAGCAGTGTTGCGGATGTGTCTCCCCTTTTCTTTAGTCAGCTTTAGAGCTGGCACCTTTAATTTCTCTAGCATTCTAGTTACTTGGATATAGGTTGAGAATACGTATGTCCTCATAGCTCTTTGGATACTTGTGAACAAGTAAAAGTCATGGTTTTGTGGGTACACCTCTGGTAAACCCTCCCGAGATTAACTCGGTTTTATTTTTTTTTATTACTTTTGCTCGAGGACTAGCAAATAATAAGTTTGGGGGTATTTGATAGACGCATTTATTTGTCTAATTTGTCTTTAATGTTTCGTATTGTTAGTGCTCGTTTTTGTCCTTATTATGGTCTTTTGTGTGTTTGTAGGTATTTTTTTGGAAATAAATATTGTTGGAAAATTCGGCTCGAAAAGTTGCTCGGTGCACCCCTGGAGGACATTTGCTATACGAACCCTCACTTTGAATAAGGGGTAACCTAATTACTAAGGGGCACCCCATTTCTAGGCAGCTTCTAATCGCACCCCCGGACTGGATAAGGGGAACTCATCTTCTACAATTTGAATTTTTGTTTTGGCGGGAAACTGATTTCTCACCTGCAACATATTCTGCTTCGGATTTGGAGGAGCTGTAGTGAGACTCAATGGCTGAATTTGCGCAGGAAGAGTTGATTGAGCTTAACAGGCCTGGTAACGAGTTTGGAATCGATTAAAATTGGTTGTAATGTCCGTTGGAAGGAAACAGAGGTTCACGGGAAAAATATTACACGGGATTTTCTGGATTTCGTTTGGAGAGCTTCTGGTGATATTTAATCGTTGGATTTAGTTGGATTGGGCTTTATGGAGTTAAACAGGACTGGTAAGGTCCTTAGAATCGACCAGATATGGCTAGATGATTGGAGTTTAATCCAAAACAGGGAGAGAGCATTCACGGATAAAAATACTCGAGAGTTAACTCTATCTGGCGTGTTTACAGCGTGTCCCACCTCTTCTGAGACATGTTTTCAATAACATGGAGTGTGCTGAGCTCCAAAAGATGCGTGAGAATCAAAAACAGAGAAGAAAAAGGAAAGTTTTCTTCGTGTGATGACAGTGGAAAATAACGAATTAAAGAGAGAATATTCTGCAGTAAACAAGGAGATTTGGAGGCTGTCGAGTATAAATAAGATGATGGGATGTCAGAGAGAGGGGGATGGAGAGTTAGGGGAAGAAAAGAGAGGAGTTTGATCGAGTTGCAGAGTTGGTTCTGCTGCTGCAGAAACCCTAGAAGACGAAGAAAATTGACCCACACAAGCAGTCGTTTATGCTACATTGAATACGACAGTCGCAAGACAGTCTTATATGCTACAGTGGTAACGATCCACAGCCGAGGGTCGTAGTTCTCTGGTTTGTAACAAATATAATTGTTACAAACCCGGTTTTGAATTATTTCTCCCCTTTCATCATTTGTAAACACTCTTTGAGCAATAATAATGATTTTTGAGCGTGTTTCCAACAACATGATGAGCTAGACCCCATCATTGGGACAACGGAGGAAGCAACTTTTCATGATTGTGGTAAATGAATTAATTCTTTTATTGACTTTTTGCATAGATTTAATTGCTTTATGATTTCTATTAATTATTTGTTATTTTGTTAGATGCCGCATGCTTAGTTTTAATTACTTCAGATGCGTCATGCTTTTAACTTACAAATAATATATTATGAAATCTATTTTTGGCAAAGAACTAGAGTCACAACTTCTTTTGTTTGAGCTATATTGTCTAGAGTTAATGACTGAACCACAACAATATGAAAAGTAGTGGATTCCCGAGTCCCGGCGTCTCTTCATCTTGTGACAAATTTTGTATATATATTCTTCCTTATTTTCTTTATTAAGTCTTAATACAAATTCTCAACAAATCTGAGTGAACGAATCATCTTACTACAACTAAATTGAAAAAATACCATTACTCTTCCAAACCCAAGAGGAGTCTTGCTTTTTATTATAATAAAAAACACGACCATGTTTAAAATATTTCCATCTAAGGATTTTGGCAAACAACTCATCATTCGAGTGTACCAATTTCCATGAATTTTTACTTAACATAAATAAGTTAACATGTTTTAGGTTTTTAAAACCAAGACCACCTTGAAGTTTACGGGTACAAACTTTATTCCAACTAGTAGGATAAAAACCACCAGGTCTAGTTTTACCCCATCAGAAATCCCTATGGGAATTCTCCATTTTTTGGAGAATGTTATCTGGAATCGTGAAGGTATTCATGTGATATATATGTAGTGATTTTAACACAAGTTGAACCAGGATAGATCTACCAGCTTGGTTCATCTGTTTACATTGTCATTTAGCTACTCACTTATTACAATGTTCTTTCAGATGGTTAAAAAAATCAGAATGAGACCTAGTAATGAAAATATGAATACCTAAATTTTTTTCATTAAGACCAATCTTTTTGACATTGAGATACCTAATAAGAGAAACAACCAAATCATGATGAACATTATCGCTGAAGAAGCAACTCGATTTTTGTATATTTATTACTTGACCTGAACAGAGGCTGAAGTCACGGTTAAGATTCATGAGGATATCAGCTTCTTTATGAGAAGCTTTAACAAAGATAAGACAGTCATCTACAAAAAGCAGATGACTACTAGACTAACAGAGGAAAATTTAGTCACCTTTATAGCATGTATAAGTTGGCAGTTCTCAGCATGGATAAGGTACCTTGTGATAGCTTCCATACAAAGTATACACAGGTAAGGAGACAAGGGGTCTCCTTGCCTCAAACCCCTAGTAGGCTTATATGACTTACGGGGAATTCCATTTAGCAATATAGAGAAACTAGTGGTACTTACACATTGAAAAATTAAGTCACACCAATGTTCATTAAAACCAAAATATCTAAGGATATCTAGAAGAAATGACCATTCGACCCCGCCAAAGGCCTTTGACATGTCAAGTTTAAGGCCCATTACTTCTCACTTATCTTTTTTATTTTTCATGGTATGCACCAGCTCATGAGAAATAATAACATTGGATTGAATGTTCCCCTGGGGAACATAAGAAGAATGAAAATGACTTATTATCTTGCCCAAGAGTGGCTTCATTTTGTTTTCAATGATCTTGGAGATTATTTTATAATTAGAATTGTATAAGGAAATTGATATGAAATTAATGGGGTTAGCAAAATTATTAGTCTTAGGAATTAGGGAAAGAAATGTATGATTCATTTTCTTTTAATAAATGTTTATAATTAAAGAAATTATGGACAATTTTCCAAACATCGTATATTAGAAGATTCATATTTTCTTTATAAAACTCAGGAGGGAAACCATCCGGCCCTGGAGCAGTCCGGGGAGTCATTTGGTTTACAGTATCTCGAGTTTCTTGCTGAGTAATATGTCTGAGAAGATTATTATTATCAGCTTCAGAGATGCATGGGTCAATATAATTTAAAATCTCATTGTTCTTATAGGGATTAGTTGTGGTACATATAAAACTAAAATGAGAAACCAACAGATTCTCAAGATTATCTCTATCATTGATCCACTGACCATTATCTATCTTAAAGCACTAATATGTTTATAATGCTTCCTTCAATTGACATAATTATGTTAGTAACCAGTATTCCTATCAAAGGATCTAAAAAAATCTTGTTTAGACTTTTGGGCACAAAATTCCTCTTGAATTTTCTGCCAGTGATCTAAGTCTAGTTCAACTTGTTTGATGTGCTCTAAGTTCTGATTAGTATAGGGTAGAATATTTAGATTGTGGATCTCACCATTTAGAGATTTAACTTTTTGGTCTATATTGTCAAATTGATGAATATTCCAGTTCTTGAGATCATGTTTAACGAATCTCAGTCTATTGGTAAGCTGGTAAGGAGGAGAACCCCTAACATAGTTAGATAATTGCATCTCTAACAGAAGGATCCTTACCCCAGGATTTGAAGTATCTATATGGCTTACAACCCTGATAAAACATGTGAGAGGTCTCTAGGATAATGAGAATATGATCGGTGCTTATGGTGTCAATATAAATTACTTTTACAAGTCATGCAAAGATTCTCCTTGGAACGCGGATAATACCATTCAGGAAACTATCTTTATCCTGGAAAATCTTCCACAGACCCAGGTAAAGTATATAAACAGGAAATATAACTATGCAGCGGATTACGTTGCTAAAGAAGCTCGGATAAAGCATCTTAGGCACAAGTCTTCCAATATTCATCAAAGAGTTTCAACATCTAGTGTTATTTCCAATGTTTATGTTAAAAATGAGATTATAAATCTCTTGTACTCTATCATTTGATTAATACAATTTGCCTTTCCATCAAAAAGAATTACTTTTACGATGGGATATGGGAAAACCCTATATGTGATAACCGCAATCGCATGGGGTCTAACTAGTAGACAGAGGCAAGTACTGGTCGAACCCACAGGGAGCGGTGAAAATACTGATAACTAATATTTCTAATCGACCAACCAAACAAGAAATGAATTTCTGGGTTTTTAGAAATGAAAATGAAATAGTAAAATTAAAGTAAAGTAATAAAGTGAACTCGCAGAGTGAGAGCAGGTAACCAGGATTTATAATATCCACGACTATTTCTATTCAATTACTGAAAGGAAACATAACTCCTGGATATTTGTCTATTATTTGTTCTATCAACATCACCTATTATAAGTATTAGAGTCGCAAATATCGTTGGGACACCCTAAGCATGGCATATCAAAAGACTAAACCAAAACATACACCATCAAATTGCGTTAGCGAGAAAATTATACGAAGCTAAATTTAGGTTCACAAATGATACCTGGCTATTCTAAGCATACCCCATCAAAGGATTTTAACCCAAGTATGAAATATCAAATAATTAGACGAATATATTTGTGTTCCTAACAATTATGCGCAAAGGTTATTGTGTATAAAACCGGTGAAGCAACAACACATATCATCAATAAATCAATAAACAATATTCAAGAATTAATCTATTCAATTCATAATAGTCTTTTGCTTAGTTTTTATTCAATTCAAAATAGCCTAAAACTCCAAGTGGTTTCTACCATAAACCCTAGATACAACAATCTAACAACACATGGCTTTCTCAAAAGCCATAAATAAATCAAAAAGAATCACTAGCAATCAAAATGGAGTTGGAAAAAAGAAAAGAACGCAAACCCAAACGCAAACCCTTCTCCCCTTCACGGATCTGTAGCCGCCTCTGGTCGTCGTCTCCTTTCCCTTCTCTATTCAGTTCTCCCAGTTTCGGCTCCAGAGACCGACCTCCTTTTCTCTTTCTCGAATGAAAATATATATCAGTGGTGTGAGAATCAGACCTAGCAAATCTCTGCCAAGGCCCAGTCCACCACTGGTCAATTAGTAGCATAACTAGCTCCACTACGTGCCTGCCTCCGGCTACAACATCACATTCTCCACCGAGTGTACCCATCTCAGCCAACACCATTGGTCTGGTTAAGACCAAAACTCTCATTCAATCTCCACCTTCCACTGCTTGCAACCATTCTTTGCTGCCAGTTATTAAACTGAATACTAAGAGCTCTTGATGTTGTTCCATCCAAACCCTTTGTAACGAGCTGCTTGAAGCCATCTGAAATACTCCACTGAATTTGATGCTCAGATCCATCCATAGCCACCATTAATTAACACAGTTCAGCCAACGTAAAACCCTTTATAGCCTTGACAGTTCAGTTGCGGTAGAAACAGGTGAACCGATCACCGAACACAGTTCAAACAATCAACATCCGCAGCATCTTCCAACATGCACATCGCAACTTCTCCATTCTCGGTTCTTAACTTGTTGAGCCATTAACACTGCCAGACCCATTGTTGATCTCCATTTCCTTTCTCAATCTTCGCTACTGCAGTTTCATTGCTCCATCACTGATGTTGTACAATACCAGAAAGTACACCACTAACCCGACGTCAAGATTGGTAAAAGTCCATCATTTCCAGTTTCTTTTCAGCCAAAATTGTACTCGGTTCAGCAACATTTCCATTCGTTCGAGCATCTGTTGGCACCAGTTCAAGAATCCATCATTGATTTCCTACTCCTTTGCCTTCATTTCACACACACAACACTTGCCTTCCAAACCTAGTGAGTGGACCACCAGCTGCTATTTGTGTTGCCTGACCATCCAACTTCATTTTCTGTTTGTCAAATCTCGACTGTCGACACGCACCTGCTGAGAAGCAACTCATTCAGTTTCTATCTTCAATCACGTGCCTTTCCACTGTAAACTTTGTATAACTTCTCCTTGTACCAGCCATCCGACGGCACTCCTCTCCATCTTCGTTCAACCAGTCCATCTTCTTCCATTTGAGTACCAATTCTCTGCATCAATCATCCATCTCGGCTGCATGCCTGTTAACCACCACTGCCACTAGTTGATACGAGTCTCGACCATGAGCAATCACCCATTTCTTCTCTCATCGAACACAGCTCAATCCACAACAGCGACTCATCTTCTCACGATCTACTCCACTGAAATAGTGCAAGAGCTGCTATTGTTGAAAGTGCTCGAACTCAAGCTGTAACCCTTTCTTTCCAATTGAAAAGAACAGTTGTATGCAAATGTGGTTAGAGTGTTGTCATTCCACTTATATCTCAACTTGTCACGTGCTTGACCAAATTAACAAAGATAGTTCTCTGTTTCCGTTAGCAGCAGCTGACACATATGCTGCTGATATATAGTATGAAGATACCAGGCCAGTCATATCTTTGTGATTTTCGCCATAAACGCGGTTTAAGCCGTAGCTTAAACATTTATTTCCCGCACGATCGAATTCACTTGTACTTCTACAAAAGCATTAAAATATTGTCATTAGCCAAATTATTGAGTCCTAACTAATATAGATATGGGTATAAAATGTAGCACTTACGTGCTTATCAACACCCCCACACTTATATTTTTCTAGTCCTCGAGCAAAATAAAGAATTGACCCGCTACACAGCTGGTCATATCATAATAGAGAGTTAGACCCGCTACACAGCTGGTCATAAAATGAAAATTTGAAATACCATACCAAGACCCGCTACACAGCTGGTCATAGAATCTGTTAAAACCGCCGTAAAAACCGACACACCGGCCGACCTGAGTCGGCTCGGTTGAAAACCGAATTGAAGGATTAACGGCTAGGTATCGGTTTCAGATTTCAAAACCGACCTATGGACGGCTCGGTGGCCGGTTTTGGCCAAAAACCGGGTCGACCGGCAGATGTGCAAGCCTAATATATTCTCTTAATCAGAATACAAAGATTTTATGGCTAATTAGGTGTCAAACATTCAGTCACGTCTTAATTGCAGAGATTTTCCTAAATTTGAACTTTTCCTTTCCATATTTGATGGTTGATTGCGGTGTTGACTTGTCACTGATGAATAATAATTTCCATATACTACTAACGTGTAATATTTTCTCATTAACATCGTTATGACTCTGTTTTCATGATGAGAATATATGGACAGTTCATTAACGTGATTGATGGGATTAGTTGTAGTAATATGGAAACTTAATAAACGTGCAACTTAAACGTGATTGATTACTGCTAACGTTGTATGATCAAAAGATGGTAAGAAAAAATAATATTTAAGAAAATAACTTGATTGATTTTTATTTCCTAATGCAACTGTCAATGACAACATAAAAAGTGCTTCAGTCGCAATATCAATTTCAACAACAATCAATTATAAAAAAATGGAAACACAGTAACAATCAATGATAAAAATATGGAAACATCATTAATATCGAGATAGATGTCATCCTCAATTAGTAATTGAAATATGGAAACTTCGTTAATGGTGAAACAATAATATTGCTACATATAACTTTCATCCTATATGGAAATAATGCATATCAGAGAGATATTATATCACGGCAATATCAGCTCATGGCATGGACAATGCATGATCAAAGTATGGAAACTCTATATAATGCACAACATGTGGAAACAAATATTAATCAAATTATATATGGAAACAAGTAATAATCAAGTTTTAAGGGAATAACGTGATTGTATAGTTGTAAAGGAAATGGTCCAATAGGCATTTCAATGAGGTTTTTTTTTTTTTTTGAAACAAAATTTCAATGAGCTTAATGAGGTCCGACATGCTGCTAATGGTTGATTAAGAGGTATTAGAGACGAGGCAGTATATACGGATTTGAAGAAAGAGCATGAGATTCATTTTAGTTGTCTTTCTTGTTTTTTTTTCATGTTGATTACCTTTTAGACCTGAAAGTTGATCGAAATCTCATGATCTCTTGTACTTTTCTGAAACAGAAGTCTAAAAGAACACTAATCGTATTAGTGATCGCCTAGGACGCTAGGCGACAGGATTGGCGCCTCGCGTCGCCTAGCGCCTAATACAACACAGCTCAAGCCACAGCAGCCACTCACCTTTTCACGATCTCCTCCACTGAAATAGTGCAAGAGCTGCTGTTGTTGAAAGTGCTCGAGCACAAGCTGTAACCCTTTATTTTCAATTGAAAAGAACAGTTGTATGCAAATATGGTTAGAGTGTTGTCATTCCACTTATATCTCAACTTGTCACGTGCTTGACCAAATTAACAAAGATAGTTCTCTGTTTCCATTAGCAGCAAATGACATATATGCTGCTGATATATAGTATGAAGATACCAGGCCAGCCATATCTTTGTGATTTTCGCCATAAACGCGGTTTAAGCCGTAGCTTAAACATTTATTTCCCGCACGATCGAATTCACTTGTACTTTCTACAAAAGCATTAAAATATTGTCATTAGCCAAATTATTGAGTCCTAACTAATATAGATATGGGTATAAAATGTAGCACTTACGTGCTTATCAACACCCCCACACTTATATTTTTCTAGTCCTCGAGCAAAATAAAGAATTGACCCGCTACACAGCTGGTCATACCATAATAGAGAGTTAGACCCGCTACACAGCTGGCCATAAAATGAAAATTTGAAATACCATACCAAGACCCGCTACACAGCTGGTCATAGAAAATATTATACAAAAGACCCGCTACACAGCTGGTCATGACAAATACCATACAAAAGACCCGGATAACCCTAAAAATCATAATGATAATAAATTTTTTTTATGACCCGCTACACAGCTGATCATCTTTTTTTTTTTAATTATTATAGTAGACCCGTTAAACAGCTGGCCATAGCATGCAATATTTTTTATATATAATGAAAATGCCATTCCCCCACACTTAAACATTACATTTTCCTCAATGGAATTGAGTCATCCAACGTAGAAACTAAGATGGGAAATTCAATCAAACAAATAAAAGATAAAGGAAAGAAAACAAATCTGATGGGTTGACTCCCATGAAGCGAAATAGTATGGGTTGACTCCCATGAAGAAAAATCTTTGTATCCTTGCTTGCGCACATAAAGAACCTCAAACAAGGTGAGGTTGCACCAAAGTAAGCAGCAAAGCATATATATAAAGTCTGAAAAGTTGGGGATCAATCCAACAAATCAGGTCAGGCGCGAATATGAACTTGCAAACACTATAAACCTCCAAAAAGATGTCTAAATCTATTCCCAAAAGAAAACAATCCTTAAACATAGAATGTAAATTAGTTTCTATTCAGGAAGCACACTCTAAGTCAGGTTCTAAATCAGCTGAAATACATTCGGACGACACATTATCTTCACTAGAAATCATAGGAAGACAATGTCAATAAGCATAGGATCATCGGAATCTGCAAAGTGGGCTAAACAAACTGAGATTGGTTCAAAATCAGTAGTTACCTCACCAGTACCAATTGCCTCCACATCCACATCAGCAATCAGAAAATCACAAGATGGGTCAGCAAAACAGAAGCTCAATGGAGCAACAATATCATGAATAATCGTATCATCACTATCTGCAACTAAGTGACTTATAGGAAACTCGTTATTTGAATAATTAGAAAATATCTCATTATGCACGTCTACTATCTCTAATTCATCAGACTCAACAATAGTATCTTATGTATAAATACGTTCTTCTAATTCATCATTATCAGAATAAATGACGTCTCTAACACAACTCTCGTCCTTTTGAATAGACAAATAATCAGTTAAATGATCATGAGTTGGGTAAGATACAATAGATTCATATATTATATCGGTATCATAATTCCTAAAATCACTTCTAGTGTCAAGTTCATTTTCACCCTCATGATATTGGGGTTGATACTCATCTGAATAACCACCCATAGCGAAATTACGTGGATTCCAAGTTCCATACCTGAGACGATTATAAGCAAGAACTTCCTTATATCGTGACCCATACATGTATTCACCAAGCGTCATATTTGATGAAGTCTCATGAGGATGTGAACTTCTACGCATATATTCTCCAAGTGTCATCTTAGATGACGTCTCCTGAGAAGCACTCAGCATCCTCAAAACGGTACCTGAAATAAAATTCTAACACACAAAAAGAGTCAAAAGGAAAAATAAATCCAAAAACAAAATAAAAATACTCTACAAAAATAAAATAAAAAGTTAACTATTTACATAATCAAAAATACTAATCACAATATTTCACAACCGCTCCCCGGCAGCGGCGCCAAAAATTGATGGGATATGGGAAAACCCTATATGTGATAACCGCAATCGTATGGTGTCTAACTAGTAGACAGAGGCAAGTACGGGTCGAACCCACAGGGAGCGGTGGAAATACTGATAACTAATATTTCTAATCGACGAACCAAACAAGAAATGAATTTCTGGGATTTTTAAAAATGAAAATGAAATAATAAAAATTAAAGTAAAGTAATAAAGTGAACTCGCAGAGTGAGAGAAGGTAACCAGGGTTTATAATATCCACGACTATTTCTATTCAATTACTGAAAGGAAACATAACTCCTGGATATTTGTCTATTGTTTGTTCTATCGACATCACCTATTATAAGTATTAGAGTCGCAAATATCGCAGGGACACCCTAAGCATGGCATATCAAAAGACTAAACCAAAGCATACACCATCAAATTGCGTTAGCGAGAAAATTATGCGAAGCTAAATTTAGGTCACAAATGATGCCTGGATATTCTAAGCATACCCCATCAAAGGATTTCAACCCAAGTATGAAATATCAAATAATTAGACGAATATATTTGTGTTCCTAACAATTATGCACAAAGTTTATTGTGTATAAACCGGTGAAACAACAACACATATTATCAATAAATCAATAAACTATATGCAAGACTTAATCTATTCAATTCATAATAGTATTTTTCTTAATTTTTATTCAATTCAAAATAGCCTAAAACTCCAAGTGGTTTCTACCATAAACCCTATATATAAAAATCTAGTAACACATGGCTTTCTCAAAAGCCATAAATAAATCAAAGAAAATCACTACCAATCGAAATGGAGTTGGAAAAACGAAAGAACGCAAACCCAAACGCAAAACCTTCTCCCCTTCACAGATCTATAGCCGCCCCTGGTCGTCGTCTCCTTTCCCGTCTCTGTTCAGTTCTCCCAGTTTCGGCTCCAGAGGCCGACCTCCTTTCTCTTTCTCGAATGAAAATATATTAGTGGTGTGAGAAGTCAGACCTAGCAAATCTCTGCCAAGGCCCAGTCCACCACTGGTCCATTAGTAGCGTAACTAGCTCCACTACGTGCCTCCCTCCGGCTACAGCATCACATTCTCCACCGAGTGTACCCATCTCAGCCAACACCATTGGTCTGGTTAAGACCAAAACTCTCATTCAATCTCCACCTTCCACTGCCTGCAACCATTCTTTGCTGCCAGTTATTAAACTGAATACTGAGAGCTGTTGATGTTGTTCCATCCAAACCCTTTGCAACGAGCTGCTTGAAGCGATCCGAAATACTCCACTGAATTTGATGCTCAGATCCATCCACAGCCACCATTAATCAACACAGTTCATCCGACGTAAAACCCTTAATAGCCTTGACACAGTTCAAACAATCAACATCCGCAACATCTTCCAACATGCACATCGCAACTTCTCCATTCTCGGTTCTTAACTCGTTGAGCCATTAACACTGCCAGACCCATTGTTGATCTCCATCTCCTTTCTCAATCTTCGCTACTGCAGTTTCATTCCTCCATCACTGATGTTGTACAATACCAGAAAGTACACCACTAACCCGACCCCAAGATTGGTAAAAGTCCATCATTTCCAGTTTCTTTTCAGCCAAAATTGTACTCGGTTCAGCAACATTTCCATTCGTTCAAGCATCTCTCGGCACCAGTTCAAGAATCCATCATTGATTTCCTACTCCTTTGCCTTCGTTTCGCACACACAGCACTTGCCTTCCAAACCTAGTGAGTGGACCACCAGCTGCTATTTGTGTTGCCTGACCATCCAACTTCATTTTCTGTTTGTCAAATCTCGACTGTCGACACGCACCTGCTGAGAAGCAACTCATTCAGTTTCTATCTTCAATCACGTGCCTTTCCACTGCAAACTTTGTATAACTTCTCCTTGTACTAGCCATCCAACGGCACTCCTCTCCATCTTCGTTCAACCAGTCCATCTTCTTCCATTTGAGTACCAATTCTCTGCATCAATCATCCATCTCGGCTGCAGGCCTGTTAACCACCACTGCCACTAGTTGATACTTATGTTGTAAAAGGCGAGCGCCCGGAGCGCCTTGGCGCCAAAGGCGCACTAAGCTTAGGAGCAGCGCCCGAGGAATTCAGTTCTACACTACTTTCCACGCCAGCGCTTTAGGCGAGAGAGTTAGGCGCTTTTAGCGCCTTGCGGAACTGTTAGGCGCTAGCCTAAGCGCCAAAGGCGCCATTATTCATCATCATCTCTGCCTCCGTTCTTCTCCATCACCTCTGCATCCATTCTTCTTCAACATCTCGACAATATCAATGTCTTCACAAGTATAGTAAGATTTTCCTAAATCTATGATATTAATGGAAACTATGTATATATTCTAAGCCTGCACATGAAACCGACCGGGCCGAGGAACCGTGCTGAAACCGTCAGAACCGGCGCCGCACCGAAGTGTACCGAATGTCCTCCGGCCGGCAACGGTGTTGAAAGTCAGAACCGAGTGATGGTCGGCTAGGCGCACGGTATCAGTCAAAAAGTCGACCGAGCCGAGCCAAAAACACCGAGAATTCACATTAACCGTAGATCTAAATATCTAATCTAATCCTAACCTTAAGCTGTTGATACATATACCTAACCCTAACATATCTCTCTCATTCTCATTAGATCTCTTCTTCTTCTTCCCTGTATCAAAACTTAAAACCCTTCTTCTGAAACCTTAAAAGCAACCAATAACAACACAATCACAATCGTTTTCTTCTTTGTTACTTATTCTTTTCTTTTATATTTCTTTGTTATTTCTCCTTCCTCCTCTTTTTGAATCTTCATCAACGGTACCTGCAGCACCACCATCACCGGCATAGCCACACCACCAGCAATACCACCTGCTACACCACCATTACAGAAGCTGATCTCTTGAAGGAATTAATTTTACCCCTCTTACTGTTTATCTCAATTGTAGTCTTGTACACTAACATCTAAATCTGATTTCATGTCATTGCTTAAAAAAATCAATTTCGACACAACTGAAACCCTAGATTAATTTTTTGCTTAATTTTTTATTTTGATGGTAAAAGCTGATTAATATTTTTGATGAAGTGTGATTACTGTGAAAATATATTTTTATTATTCCTTTGAAACGATGAATCAAATGATTCTTTGATTGTATAAACAGAAGCAGTTGCATAGAATCTGTTAAAACCGCCGTAAAAACCGACACACCGACCGACCTGAGTCGGCTCGGTTGAAAACCGAATTGAAGGATGAACGGCTAGGTACCGGTTTCAGATTTCAAAACCGACCTATGGACGGCTCGGTGGCCGGTTTTGGCCAAATACCGGGTCGACTGGCAGATGTGCAAGCCTAATATATTCTCTTAATCAGAATACAACGATTTTATGGCTAATAGGTGTCAAACATTCAGTCACGTCTTAATTGCAGAGATTTTCATAAATTTGAACTTTTCCTTTCCATATTTGATGGTTGATTGCGACTTGTCATTGATGAATAATAATTTCCATATACTACTAACGTGTAATATTTTCTCATTATCATCGTTATGACTCTGTTTCCATGATGAGAATATATGGACAGTTCATTAACGTGATTGAGGGGATTAGTTGTAGTAATATGGAAACTTAATAAACGTGCAACTTAAACGTGATTGATTACTGCTAACGTTGTATGATCAAAAGATGGTAAGAAAAAATAATATTTAAGAAAATAACTTGATTGATTTTTATTTCCTAATGCAACTGTCAATGACAACATAAAAAGTGCTTCAGTCGCAATATCAATTTCAACAACAATCAATTATAAAAAAATGGAAACACAGTAACAATCAATGATAAAAATATGGAAACATCATTAATATCGAGATAGATGTCATCCTCAATTAGTAATTGAAATATGGAAACTTCGTTAATGGTGAAACAATAATATTGCTACATATAACTTTCATCCTATATGGAAATAATGCATATCAGAGAGATATTATATCACGGCAATATCAGCTCATGGCATGGACAATGCATGATCAAAGTATGGAAACTCTATATAATGCACAACATGTGGAAACAAATATTAATCAAATTATATATGGAAACAAGTAATAATCAAGTTTTAAGGGAATAACGTGATTGTATAGTTGTAAAGGAAATGGTCCAATAGGCATTTCAATGAGGTTTTTTTTTTTTGAAACAAAATTTCAATGAGCTTAATGAGGTCCGACATGCTGCTAATGGTTGATTAAGAGGAATTAGAGACGAGGCAGTATATACGGATTTGAAGAAAGAGCATGAGATTCATTTTAGTTGTCTTTCTTGTTTTTTTTTTCATGTTGATTACCTTTTAGACCTGAAAGTTGATCGAAAACTCATGATCTCTTGTACTTTTCTGAAACAGAAGTCTAAAAGAACACTAATCGTATTAGTGATCGCCTAGGACGCTAGGCGACAGGATTGGCGCCTCGCGTCGCCTAGCGCCTAATACAACACAGCTCAAGCCACAGCAGCGACTCACCTTTTCACGATCTACTCCACTGAAATAGTGCAAGAGTTGCTGTTGTTGAAAGTGCTCGAGCACAAGCTGTAACCCTTTATTTCCAATTGAAAAGAACAGTTGTATGCAAATGTGGTTAGAGTGTTGTCATTCCACTTATATCTCAACTTGTCACGTGCTTGACCAAATTAACAAAGATAGTTCTCTGTTTCCATTAGCAGCAAATGACATATATGCTGCTGATATATAGTATGAAGATACCAGGCCAGCCATATCTTTGTGATTTTCGCCATAAACGCGGTTTAAGCCGTAGCTTAAACATTTATTTCCCGCACGATCGAATTCACTTGTACTTTCTACAAAAGCATTAAAATATTGTCATTAGCCAAATTATTGAGTCCTAACTAATATAGATATGGGTATAAAATGTAGCACTTACGTGCTTATCAACACCCCCACACTTATATTTTTCTAGTCCTCGAGCAAAATAAAGAATTGACCCGTTACACAGCTGGTCATATCATAATAGAGAGTTAGACCCGCTACACAGCTGGTCATAGAAAATATTATACAAAAGACCCGCTACACAGCTGGTCATGACAAATACCATACAAAAGACCCGGATAACCCTAAAAATCATAATGATAATAAATTTTTTTTATGACCCGCTACACAGCTGATCATCTTTTTTTTTAATTATTATAATAGACCCGTTAAACAGCTGGCCATAGCATGCAATATTTTTTTTATATAATGAAAATGCCACTCCCCCACACTTAAACATTACATTTTCCTCAATGGAATTGAGTCATCCAACGTAGAAACTAAGATGGGAAATTCAATCAAACAAATAAAAGATAAAGGAAAGAAAACAAATCTGATGGGTTGACTCCCATGAAGCGAAATAGTATGGGTTGACTCCCATGAAGAAAAATCTTTGTATCCTTGCTTGCGCACATAAAGAACCTCAAACAAGGTGAGGTTGCACCAAAGTAAGCAGCAAAGCATATATATAAAGTCTGAAAAGTTGGGGATCAATCCAACAAATCAGGTCAGCCGCGAATATGAACTTGCAAACACTATAAACCTCCAAAAAGATGTCTAAATCTATTCCCAAAAGAAAACAGTCCTTAAACATAGAATGTAAATTAGTTTCTATTCGGGAAGCACACTCTAAGTCAGGTTCTAAATCAGCTGAAATACATTCGGACGACACATTATCTTCACTAGAAATCATAGGAAGACAATGTCAATAAGCATAGGATCATCGGAATCTGCAAAGTGGGCTAAACAAACTGAGATTGGTTCAAAATCAGTAGTTACCTCACCAGTACCAATTGCCTCCACATCCACATCAGCAATCAGAAAATCACAAGATGGGTCAGCAAAACAGAAGCTCAATGGAGCAACAATATCATGAATAATCGTATCATCACTATCTGCAACTAAGTGACTTATAGGAAACTCGTTATTTGAATAATTAGAAAATATCTCATTATGCACGTCTACTATCTCTAATTCATCAGACTCAACAATAGTATCTTATGTATAAATACGTTCTTCTAATTCATCATTATCAGAATAAATGACGTCTCTAACACAACTCTCGTCCTTTTGAATAGACAAATAATCAGTTAAATGATCATGAGTTGGGTAAGATA
Organism: Papaver somniferum; assembly: GCF_003573695.1. Classification (NCBI taxonomy): domain Eukaryota; kingdom Viridiplantae; phylum Streptophyta; class Magnoliopsida; order Ranunculales; family Papaveraceae; genus Papaver; species Papaver somniferum. Next base: position 47,012,988 of record NC_039366.1, read on the forward strand.
CAATAGATTCATATATTATATCGGTATCATAATTCCTAAAATCACTTCTAGTGTCAAGTTCATTTTCACCCTCATGATATTGGGGTTGATACTCATCTGAATAACCACCCATAGCGAAATTACGTGGATTCCAAGTTCCATACCTGAGACGATTATAAGCAAGAACTTCCTTATATCGTGACCCATACATGTATTCACCAAGCGTCATATTTGATGAAGTCTCATGAGGATGTGAACTTCTACGCATATATTCTCCAAGTGTCATCTTAGATGACGTCTCCTGAGAAGCACTCAGCATCCTCAAAACGGTACCTGAAATAAAATTCTAACACACAAAAAGAGTCAAAAGGAAAAATAAATCCAAAAACAAAATAAAAATACTGTACAAAAATAAAATAAAAATCTAACTATTTACATAATCAAAAATACTAATCACAATATTTCACAACCGCTCCCCGGCAGCGGCGCCAAAAATTGATGGGATATGGGAAAACCCTATATGTGATAGCCGCAATCGTATGGTGTCTAACTAGTAGACAGAGGCAAGTACGGGTCGAACCCACAGGGAGCGGTGGAAATACTGATAACTAATATTTCTAATCGACGAACCAAACAAGAAATGAATTTCTGGGATTTTTAAAAATGAAAATGAAATAATAAAATTAAAGTAAAGTAATAAAGTGAACTCGCAGAGTGAGAGCAGGTAACCAGGGTTTATAATATCCACGACTATTTCTATTCAATTACTGAAAGGAAACATAACTCCTGGATATTTGTCTATTGTTTGTTCTATCGACATCACCTATTATAAGTATTAGAGTCGCAAATATCGCAGGGACACCCTAAGCATGGCATATCAAAAGACTAAACCAAAGCATACACCATCAAATTGCGTTAGCGAGAAAATTATGCGAAGCTAAATTTAGGTCACAAATGATACCTGGATATTCTAAGCATACCCCATCAAAAGATTTCAACCCAAGTATGAAATATCAAATAATTAGACGAATATATTTGTGTTCCTAACAATTATGCACAAAGGTTATTGTGTATAAACCGGTGAAACAACAACACATATTATCAATAAATCAATAAACTATATGCAAGACTTAATCTATTCAATTCATAATAGTATTTTTCTTAATTTTTATTCAATTCAAAATAGCCTAAAACTCCAAGTGGTTTCTACCATAAACCCTATATATAAAAATCTAGTAACACATGACTTTCTCAAAAGCCATAAATAAATCAAAGAAAATCACTACCAATCGAAATGGAGTTGGAAAAACGAAAGAACGCAAACCCAAACGCAAAACCTTCTCCCCTTCACAGATCTATAGCCGCCCCTGGTCGTCGTCTCCTTTCCCGTCTCTGTTCAGTTCTCCCAGTTTCGGCTCCAGAGGCCGACCTCCTTTTCTCTTTCTCGAATGAAAATATATATCAGTGGTGTGAGAAGTCAGACCTAGCAAATCTCTGCCAAGGCCCAGTCCACCACTGGTCCATTAGTAGCGTAACTAGCTCCACTACGTGCCTCCCTCCGGCTACAGCATCACATTCTCCACCGAGTGTACCCATCTCAGCCAACACCATTGGTCTGGTTAAGACCAAAACTCTCATTCAATCTCCACCTTCCACTGCCTGCAACCATTCTTTGCTGCCAGTTATTAAACTGAATACTGAGAGCTGTTGATGTTGTTCCATCCAAACCCTTTGCAACGAGCTGCTTGAAGCGATCCGAAATACTCCACTGAATTTGATGCTCAGATCCATCCACAGCCACCATTAATCAACACAGTTCATCCGACGTAAAACCCTTAATAGCCTTGACACAGTTCAAACAATCAACATCCGCAACATCTTCCAACATGCACATCGCAACTTCTCCATTCTCGGTTCTTAACTCGTTGAGCCATTAACACTGCCAGACCCATTGTTGATCTCCATCTCCTTTCTCAATCTTCGCTACTGCAGTTTCATTCCTCCATCACCGATGTTGTACAATACCAGAAAGTACACCACTAACCCGACCCCAAGATTGGTAAAAGTCCATCATTTCCAGTTTCTTTTCAGCCAAAATTGTACTCGGTTCAGCAACATTTCCATTCGTTCAAGCATCTCTCGGCACCAGTTCAAGAATCCATCATTGATTTCCTACTCCTTTGCCTTCGTTTCGCACACACAGCACTTGCCTTCCAAACCTAGTGAGTGGACCACCAGCTGCTATTTGTGTTGCCTGACCATCCAACTTCATTTTCTGTTTGTCAAATCTCGACTGTCGACACGCACCTGCTGAGAAGCAACTCATTCAGTTTCTATCTTCAATCACGTGCCTTTCCACTGCAAACTTTGTATAACTTCTCCTTGTACTAGCCATCCAACGGCACTCCTCTCCATCTTCGTTCAACCAGTCCATCTTCTTCCATTTGAGTACCAATTCTCTGCATCAATCATCCATCTCGGCTGCAGGCCTGTTAACCACCACTGCCACTAGTTGATACTTATGTTGTAAAAGGCGAGCGCCCGGAGCGCCTTGGCGCCAAAGGCGCACTAAGCTTAGGAGCAGCGCCCGAGGAATTCAGTTCTACACTACTTTCCACGCCAGCGCTTTAGGCGAGAGAGTTAGGCGCTTTTAGCGCCTTGCGGAACTGTTAGGCGCTAGCCTAAGCGCCAAAGGCGCCATTATTCATCATCATCTCTGCCTCCGTTCTTCTCCATCACCTCTGCATCCATTCTTCTTCAACATCTCGACAATATCAATGTCTTCACAAGTATAGTAAGATTTTCCTAAATTATGATATTAATGGAAACTATGTATATATTCTAGGCATGCACATGAAACCGACCGGGCCGAGGAACCGTGCTGAAACCGCCAGAACCGGCGCCGCACCGAAGTGTACCGAATGTCCTCCGGCCGGCAACGGTGTTGAAAGTCAGAACCAAGTGATGGTCGGCTAGGCGCACGGTATCAGTCAAAAAGTCGACCGAGCCGAGCCAAAAACACCGAGAATTCACATTAACCGTAGATCTAAATATCTAATCTAATCCTAACCTTAAGCTGTTGATACATATACATAACCCTAACATATCTCTCTCATTCTCATTCGATCTCTTCTTCTTCCCTGTATCAAAACTTAAAACCCTTCTTCTGAAACCCTAAAAGCAACCAACAACAACACAATCACAATCGTTTTCTTCTTCGTTACTTATTCTTTTCTTTTATATTTCTTTGTTATTTCTCCTTCCTCCTCTTTTTGAATCTTCATCAACGGTACCTGCAGCACCACCATCACCGGCATAGCCACACCACCAGCAATACCACATGCTACACCACCATTACAGAAGCTGATCTCTTGAAGGAATTAATTTTACCCCTCTTACTGTTTATCTCAATTGTAATCTTGTATACTAACATCTAAATCTGATTTCATGTCATTGCTTAAAAAAATTTCGACACAACTGAAACCCTAGATTCATTTTTTGCTTAATTTGTTTATTTTGATGGTAAAAGTTGATTAGTATTTTTGATGAAGTGTGATTACTGTGAAAATATATTGTTATTATTCCTTTGAAACGATGAATCAAATGATTCTTTGATTGTATAAACAGAAGTATTTGCATAGAATCTGTTAAAACCGCCGTAAAAACTGACACACCGACCGACCTGAGTCGGCTCGGTTAAAAACCGAATTGAAGGATGAACGGCTCGGTACCGGTTTCAGATTTCAAAACCGACCTATGGACGGATTGGTGGCCGGTGTTGGCCAAAAACCGGGCCGACCGGCCGATGTGCAAGCCTAATATATTCTCTTAATCAGAATACAAAGATTTTATGGCTAATTAGGTGTCAAACATTCAGTCACATCTTAATTGCAGAGATTTTCCTAAATTTGAACTTTTCCTTTCCATATTTGATGGTTGATTGCGGTGTTGACTTCTCATTGATGAATAATAATTTCCATATACTACTAACGTGTAATATTTTCTCATTATCATCGTTATGACTCTTTTTCCGTGATGAGAATATATGGAAAGTTCATTAACGTGATTGATGGTATTAGTTGTAGTAATATGGGAACTTAATAAACGTACAACTTAAACGTGATTGATTACTGCTAACATTGTATGATCAAAAGATGGTAAGAAAAAACTTGATTGATTTTTATTTCCTAATGCAACTGTCAATGACAACATAAAAAGTACTTCAGTCGCAATATCAATTTCAGCAACAATCAATTATAAAAAAAATGGAAACACAGTAACAATCAATGATAAAAATATGGAAACATCATTAATATCGAGATAGATGTCATCCTCAATTAGTAATTGAAATATGGAAACTTCGTTAATGGTGAGACAATAATATTGCTACATATAACTTTCATCCTATATGGAAATAATGCATATCAGAAAGATATTATATCACGGCAATATCAGCTCATGGCATGGACAATGCATGATCAAAGTATGGAAACTCTATATAATGCACAATATGTGGAAACATATATTAATCAAGTTATATATGGAAACAGATAATAATCAAGTTTTAAAGGAATAACGTGATTGTATAGTTGTAAAGGAAGATGGTCCAATAGGCATTTCAATGAGGTTCTTTTTTTTGAAACAAAATTTCAATGAGCTTAATGAGGTCCAGCATGCTGCTAATGGTTGATTAAGAGGAATTAGAGACGAGGCAGTATATACGGATTTGAAGAAAGAGCATGAGATTCATTTTAGTTGTATTTCTTGTTTTTTTCATGTTGATTACCTTTTAGACCTGAAAGTTGATCGAAAACTCATGATCTCTTGGGACTGAGTACTTTTCTGAAACAGAAGTCTAAAAGAACACTAATCGTATTAGTGATCGCCTAGGACGCTAGGCGACAGGCTTGGCGCCTAGCGCCTCATACAACATAGGTTGATACGAGTCTCGACCATGAGCAATCACCCATTTCTTCTCTCATCGAACACAACTCAAGCCACAGCAGCGACTCATCTTCTTACGATCTACTCTACTGAAATAGTGCAAGAGCCGCTGTTGTTGAAAGTGCTCGAACTCAAGCTGTAACCCTTTCTTTCCAATTGAAAAGAACAGTTGTATGCAAATGTGTTTAGAGTGTTGTCATTCCACTTATATCTCAACTTGTCACGTGCTTGACCAAATTAACAAAGATAGTTCTCTGTTTCCATTAGCAGCAGCTGACATATATGCTGCTGATATATAGTATGAAGATACCAGGCCAGCCATATCTTTGTGATTTTCGCCATAAACGCGATTTAAGCCGAAGCTTAAACATTTATTTCCCACACGATCGAATTCACTTGTATTTTCTACAAAAGCATTAAAATATTGTCACTAGCCAAATTATTGAGTCCGAGCTAATATAAATATGGGTATAAAATGTAACACTTACGTGCTTATCATTTTACAAGTCCATGGTGTAGTAGCCAGAGGCCATTTCCCAAGGGTGTTCCTCTTTATACCCCCAAAAATACTAATGGTACCCTTTTATCCGTGTACCCGTACAACTTATCTACCTACTCCATCCGATCTGTAAAATATTTATACCCCTGAACAGAGCAATTGAAACACAGACCCAATTCTGTTGTTGTTGTAAACCCTAGGGTTAATTTCCGCGAAAAAAAAAGGTCAGTTTTCGATGAGGTTTATGCAGCATAAGGTGGATTTATTGATGGAGGTAAGAATTTAACTCAAATAAGGTTTATTAACAGTTAGATTAAATGGTATAAACAATTATGGGGTCGTTGAAGTAACCTCTCATCCATATTTATGTTCCTAATGTCATTCACGTCTGATTTTCCTTACCCTAAACATTCCTGTCACTAATTTTTTCGTTGATGATTATCATGTGATGGGCTGATTGTAGTCATGTAGGGTACTTCTTTCATGAATTGATAATTAGGACTGAGCACTTAATTAGCAGTTCATGATGTCCATAGTCTTCAATGAGAATAACATTGGATCAACACTCCTTCTGATGATGTTGTCCATAGGATGATATGATCATGACATGCTATTTACGATTGATAGAGAGATCCATCAGCGGAACAGAAAGAGAAATAGTGGTTTTATTTTTTCAGAAAAAGCGATCTATGGGAAAAATGGAAAGAAGACAAGCAGAGATTGTCTAGAAAAACAGGTGCAACTACTTAGCTAGTACAAATTGATGTTTTTAACATCAACTGCAGTCATGTGAAAAAATGAAGGGGTCTTCCAAGTCCTATATACATAAGCTTAGTACTGTTGTTTAACACCCGATAAACGTTCAATTACACTTCGCATTTTCGTTCCCAAGAAGAGAAGAAATTTCAACATAAGCCAACAACAATCAATCCCTACTTTGTTGATGTATTTTTGATAAAGGGATTATGGGGAAATGTGCTTAAGAGCGACGCTCTCTGTTTTGAGCAAAAAGTATGATAAATTGTTACCTATATGGTATTCCATGTTCTTTCATAACATGGTATTTATCTTAGAGGGGGTATGGGTATCAAAATTTTCAAATAATTTAATAATTTTCATGATAATCAATTTTTTTTTGAAGGAAACATATATTTTATTATATTAATCCTCATTAGAAATGAAATGTTGCATAATACAATTAGGTGGAACATCATAAATCCACCATCTGTTTAAAAAGTTTGAAATTGCAAATTGAACCAAGTCATGAGCAATTGAATTTGCGTCTCTAGGAACAGCTAAAAAGCTAACTTCATTGAAATCCTTGACGCGATCATGAATAGAGAGAACAGTGGATCGAATACTCCAAGGAATATCGTTCATGTTCCCTATTATAGCTTTCGGAATCTCCTCAGCATCACCTTCAACAATGATTTTAGAGAATTGTAATCTTCTCGCCAACTGTAGACCAAAACCATATGCTTTAGCTTCTGCCACCGTTGATGAGAAGGAATCAAAACAAAATTCACCATTTCCTAAATGTCTGCCATAAGAATCTCTAGCCACTGCTGTTGCAACTCCTCTACCGTTATTATATGCAACATCTACATTAATCTTAATGTAGAACTGAGGAGGAGGACTGAATTGAATTTTGTCGCTGTAAAATAGTTGAAGGACAAAAATTCAATGCATGGTGTAAGTCGAAAAACTTGAAATTTTCCAAAGCTTTACGAATACAAATTGGAACTGAATGTTGTGTGTTATTGAAGACTTTATCATTCCTCATTTTCCATATATTCCAAAGAATACACGAACCCATATTTAACATTATGCCTTGATCATTCTTTTCTAACCATTGCTGGATAATTTCCATAGATAGAACACCATCCTGGATATCAATTTTTAATGGACTTTCCTGAAATACGACTTTTGAAAATTGACAGGAGAATAAAAGATTATGAACATATTCTTCTTCTGAGTGACAAAGAGGGAATATATTCTGAATATGAGTATTAAATCTAGATAAATTACCATAGACATCCAGCCCATTGTAAAGAACCTTCCATATAAATGTATGTATTTTTGGTTGAGTTTTCATCTTTTTCCAAAAACTTTTCCACGGGAATGAAGAAATAGAAGAACTTGTAGCCACGTTGTCTGCCAAAAGTTTGTAGCAGGATTTCGTAGTGAAAATTCCTGACTTAGTTTTTAACCAAATTAGTTTATCTTCAACAGACTCATCTTGTGGAATATAGATACTTAAGATTGCTTCCACATGATTCTCTGAAAAAGTTGCATTAGAAGTTCCACATTCCATACCCTTTGACCATGTATAAAAAGATCTGAAATCCATTTAACCTGAATTGTCGAATGAGAAAGTCTTGTTGGTCTAAAACCCGGTATATTTGGCACCCAGGGTCATTCCAAATATGGATTGAATTACCTGAACCTATAAACCAACAACAATTATTTATGAAGATCTCTTTAACAGATAACATATCTTTCCATGTTTTTGAATCCCATGGATTCAGATTACAATTCCAAAACGAGAATGTCTGTAAGTATTTGGCATTGTATAGCTTCACCATGTTGCATCAACACTTGTTAAAAACCGCCAGACCAGTTTTGCGACCAAAGAAACATTAACCCTGCTCCATATTTCTTAAACCAAGACCTCCATCTTCCTTGGCTTTTGCCATTTTTTCCCAATTGATAAAATGGCATTTTCTGGTGCTTGTATCATGGCCCCACCAGAAAGATCTCTGAATATGTGAAATCTGATTTGTGACTCTTTTTGGAAGTTTATAGTTCCCATTGAGTAGATAGGGATTGCAGATAACACATTTTTGGATAAAACCGTTCTGCCAGCAGAGTTAACAAAGAAAGACCGATATCCAGAAAGTTTATTTCCAAACTTTGCTACCAAAGGCTCATGTGTTTCAATACTGTAATCAGATTTCAAGGGAAAAGATCCTAAGTACTTTTCATCAACTTCCATTTTCTTAACTCCAAATTTCTGAATAGTTCTCCATCTGTTAAAATAAGAACAACCATTACTGAAGTGTATCGAAGATTTTGAGAAGTTTATAATCTGTCCCGAGAGTGAAGAATAAGTATCCAAAATAGACTTCAATTGCTGCACGTTTGCCTCTGAATTTTTTCCAAAGAAGAACAGATCATCAACAAACATAAGATGACTTATTGAAGGTGTAGTATTATTGAATTTGTATCCAGTGTACAGATTTAATTCTTCAAACCTTGCCATGAGAAGAGACAAGCTTTGAGAACAGATAATGAATAAAGATGGAGATAGGGGGCAATCCTGTCGTAATTCCCTTCCACTTTTAAAGCTTTCATATTGAGCACCATTAACAAGAATCGAAAAAATTGGTGTACATACACAATTCATTATCAGTTTATGAGAATGGCCATGTATACCCATTTAATAGGAGTAACGTTAGTATTTTTAGGGGTATATAAAGGAACGCCCTTCCCAAAGCCTTATCAATTCCAACACAAATAAGATTATCCCCACATTGCCTATTATTCCAAATATACTGAGTGCCTATATATCCTGGATTGGATAAAGTCAGCATCGTCTTGTTTTGGTGGTGGGTTCATTTAGAACCACTGCTCCATTTTACAGGGAGACGCATCTATGACGTGGAAGCAACATTGTTTCTTATTTTTTTCAAAGCATATCGTTTAGAGATTGCTTTTGTGTGTACCATCATCACTTCCAATTTTCAGTTTAGAAAATCTTCAAGAAACAGTGCATATCTCCCCGCTACCAGTAATCTGTCCCGAGAGTGAAGAATAAGTATCCAAAATAACAATACAAGTATAAACTTCTCTAGTTTTCAAATTGCGTAGTCAATTCAAATCAATCTTGACTGTATATTCGATGTTTAAATATCTATACCGATTACCATCTGCATCCGTGCTATTCTCCACGACAAAAAAACTTACTACCGTTTGTTCAAATCCAAGTTTCAGTTTTTCAATCAAACTTTGCAATCTTCGAAAGAACAAGTCTAATTTTGGTGCCCTATTCATTCCCAAAGGTACGTTTCAACTTGCAATCCCATTTCTCTATCTACTTTTCATTTCATTTTGTTCATTTGACAGCTAGTTGTTGCACTTCACCGATCAAATTTTGTAGCTGAAATTCCTGATATATACGTATTTTCAGAAAAAGAGAGTACATTAAAATGTTCAGTATTGTCTAAATTGATCTCTCTATGAGAATACACAAGTTCTACAACTAAGTTAGAAATGCCAGTCAAACAAAACTTGGGATGATAATCATGAATTATGAATTGGATCACAAAACAATAGAAACAATTATTTGGGTATTCTTGATCGAAGTGAGAATGAATTACGTTATAGTTATATCCGTAGAGTGTGTTTTTTATACTGCCTCCACATAGAACAGGTTTAGCACTTCATCGCAACACGTCACCTTTTCTTTCTTTCTTTTTTGATTGAGTTGGCTGTGCGCTCCCTACGCCACCCATGCTTCCTTATCTTTGGCTCTAATACTCAATAAGTAGCGGTACGACATAAATTTTTATATATTGATTGATGAATTATGAACTCAGAGGTTGGTGAGCATCGGTGATAGCGAATGATTTCTTGTTTTACTTATGGTATTTCTACTGATAGTTGTTTAGACATTACTTGAGCTGTAACTTAGCTTTGTTAACCTGGGTTTTGCATGCTGCTGATAGAATTAAATTGGTTTATTTGACCCCTATTGTGCCAGAACTAAAATATTTCAACAGGTTACTCTTTCCTTTACTTGCTTATATCTTTTCTTCTGTGTTGTCCAACCGTGAGTCTGCTGAGGCAGTACTCTTGATGGTTTGGTTTCGTGACAGTTAATTCATGAACATCGTGATCAGTGTCCGTAAACCATGCTCTTTAAGTGCAAGCATTAATTCGCGGCAGGGTCCAGTGTGAAAATAGTAAAAAGTTGTGAATATTCACAGCCGTTTTAGAGCTATATGTTTCAAATCCTCTTGGCCTCTTATACCAAATGCAGAAGGATCCTATTTCACTAAGTCCCATACTTGCACCTAAATAACAACACAAAAGCATGTCAATTTTAATATTAATTGCAATGCATTTGACATCTTTGATTCTTGATTATTCAGATATCCAGGTTAGAGTTGTAAGCCTACTGAACATCAGATCTATGTCAAAATCCGTAGACTCATCATCAGATATGGAGCTAGTTATAACAGAAAACAAAAACCATGAGCTGCTTACTGCAGCTTATGATAACTATGGAGGAGTAACTGTAGAGGTTAAGGATCCATTGGACTCTGAAATATTCCTTTCTCTACATAAAGCTTCAATAAAAGAATGGACACAAAAGGTGGTGGTTACTATGGTCATTTCATTTCGATAGGTCAATGTTTAACTAAATGTGATTTTCTTTCTTCTTCTTTTTGTGTACCATAAAAATCACTGAACATGTTATATTGATGCAAATTGTAGATACTTTATTGCAGGGAAAGAAAGGTGTTTGGATTAAACTGCCAATTGAACATGTAAATCTTGTTGAAGCTGCAGTCAAGGTTGATTATCTTCTCTCAACCAAGCTGTCAGCGACAAAAGTTGATATCCTTTGTGTTTGATTGCTTCCATTGATTCCAGAGTGAGATTTTGTCATTCTTTTCCTAATGTTTCCGGTTTCCACAAACCTGCTATGCTTAATTTTCAGGAGGGGTTTTGGTACCACCATGCCGAACCAACCTACTTAATGCTGGTATATTGGATTCCTGAAACTGTTAATACTCTTCCTTTAAATGCTACACACCGAGTTGGTATTGGTGCTTTTGTAATGAGCGACGAAGGAAAGGTACTTTCATGGTGCAGCTATTTTTAGCTCTTAATAAGTTAATCTGGCTACCCACAAATATAAGTCCCAACCTAGTCACTTGTATGATTGACATTCTCTTTTTGTGCCATAGTCATGATTGCGGAAAGACATACAATGAAAATGATCATCTGACTGTTTTCTAGAGGATTAATTTTGTTAAAATTACTAAGTTCTTTTATGTTTGCTTATCTCATTTGATGGTAGGTGTTAGTAGTACAGGAAAAAAGTGGGAAATTGAGGGGTTCTGGTGTCTGGAAATATCCAACTGGAGTTGTTGATGAGGTACTCCACACAGCATTGAGTTCTTATTCTTATTATATCCATCTTATTTATATTGTAAGCTTGCAACCTTTTACTAATAATCATTTTTATCGACAGGGTGAGGATATATGTACGGCAGCTGTTAGGGAAGTAAAGGAAGAAACAGGAGTGTGTATTTCTGTAAAAGTTTCTCTTAATTTGCGATGTTTGAATAGTGAATAGATTGATTTATGTCTAAGTTCTGTTTTTTATGTTCAGATTGACTCAGAATTTGTGGAAGTTCTGGCGTTCAGGTAGGTGTCTATATCCAAAAAAAATATTACTTGCAATTGCAAATACAAAATGGTATACCTATATCTTGCTCGAAACAGTAGAGCTCATTTTGATGCTTGTGATCCATAATAATACCTCTCCTTTGATCCGTTCTTCCATAACTCAAAAAACTTTGACCTACTTTCTAAGCATAACCTCGCTCTTCCTATATGATTGCAGTTCACTTCATCATTCTTTTCCTGTATTTTACATATGCAATTCCATTGCTGCTGTTGTTATTCTAATTTTTGGGTTAGCACTTAGCAGACACTTAATGAGATAGTTTTTAGCGACTCATGAGTGAATATGACATATTGATTCTACTTATTTGAATCACAATCCCGTAATATAAAATTGAACTATTTAATTCGAAGTTTTGATTGGTATGTATTTGTTTACCAACCTAAAACTGCTTTCAGAAAATATAAAATATTTATGTTTCATTTAAGAGCCTCATCAAAAAGACTAAATGAAGTAATGATGCAAAATTCAATGTGATCAAAATTCAAAAGATCCAAGTTATGGCCTGTTGCATTATGTATCGCTGTTGGGCAGGACCTCACTGTCCATTAAAAATAGTCAAGTAATGTTGACATGACTCTGTGTGTCCACCAATCATCATGTCAAATCTTTATATCAACTAATTAGAATAAAGCACGGATTCGTAATATATATAGTAGATATGTTTTTCTTTCCTTTTCTTCTATCTTTCCTGAATTTATAGGCGTACTTCATATTGTCTTATTGCTCTCACCTTCCAATTGTGAAAGTTCTTAAACTCTTAATTGCTTAAATTTACAGGCAAAGCCACAAGGCATTCTTTGAAAAATCAGATTTATTCTTTGTGTGCATGATGCGGCCCCTCTCATTTGACATCGAGAAACAAGACCATGAAATTGAGGCTGCACAGGTAATGGCTCGTCAAATTAACCTAAAAGAAATCTCTAAATAAAATTCAAGAAAAAGCTAGACTTTACATCTATAAGAATTAGTATTCTAAAGAGAACTGAGCAAACTAAAATATACGTGTTCAAATCTTCCCACTCTTCTGTCTGTTAAAGCTAACTTAGGGAGATGCACAGGGGATTGATTATTTCTGGTGACTGGTTTGCTTGATCTCTTAGGGATGAGAGAAAATCGTCAACCCAGAAATGAAATGAAACCAAAAACATAGTAGAAAGCACTGTAAACTGATCAAACTGATGGAAATTCGTCATTGTTGCTATTTTTAACAGTGGATGAGTTTCGAGGAATATGCCGCCCAACCTTTTATCCAAAAAAGCGACATGTTCAAGAATATTGTGGAAATCTGCTTGAAGAAGAAAGGTAGCGGGTATTATAGCGGATTATCCCCAGTTTCAACAAAATCAAGTTTCTCCAATAGAGAGAGCTTCTTGTATTTAAATAAACGGGATCTGAATAGAACAAGTAATGATAACGAACCCTAGAAAAGCAACATCTCTACTTCTTAATATACTAATTTACAACCTGTCCGGATGCAAGGGTACATTATATTTTCTGTGGCAATTTTATTCTCAATTCCGATGTATTTCTTTGTTTCTAACTTGCGTGAACACTGCCAAAATAAGATAATCGAAATCAGACAATTTGAATTTGCTGTACAATTGAATTTAAGTGTTATGGTCCTGCTACTTGCTGTTTTTGTGATGAAGATGAAACTGCAGCTCACCTTTTTCTACCTCAGATTTGTCAGTGAGATTTGGTAAACATTTAACTAAAGTGTTTCACTGATAAGAAAAAAGTCGTTCCAACGTAAGCAAAAGTAAAAGATAACAGAAGCTGAAGGATATAAGCAGTATTAAAGACAAACACTTAGAAACTGAAACTTAACAAGCCAGACATCTGAGTATGTTTTTAAACACCACTCTCTACCATCTTGCCACCGCCTGTCAAGCACCCAGGTTTGCATCTGAATGCCTGCTAAAACAAAGACAAAACAAGCGAGAAGACTGCAATGATAACAGATCAAAGCACACCACAAACAACGATTATATAAAAACATAAGCCTCCTAATGAAAAAAGGATAGTTCCTTCCTACGACTGCTGTTCTCAACATCACCCCTCTACCCAAGCGCACACTTCATTTCTTCTTGGCAGCAGACTTGGTGACCTTGGCACCTGATGGGTCTTTCTTCTCAACTTCCTTAATAACACCAACAGCAACTGTCTGCCTCATGTCCCTCACAGCGAATCGTCCAAGAGGTGGGTACTGAGAGAAGGTCTCCACAACCATGGGCTTGGTTGGAAGCATCTTTAATAATACCAGCATCACCATTCTTCAAGAACTTAGGCTCCTTCTCAAGCTCCTTTCCAGATCGCCTATCGATCTTGGTGAGGATTTCGGCAAACTTAACAGCAATGTGAGAAGTGTGACAGTAAAGATACTCGGAAACTTAATTATACAAACAAGATTGTATTTGAAACTAGTTATACCTTGTTACAGCAGCAGGTCATCTGCTTGACACCAAGCGTGAAAGCAAGAAGGGCGTGCTCACGAGTCTGGCCATCCTTGGAGATACCAGCCTCAAAACCTCCAGTGGTGGAGTCAGGACGGCACAATCGGCCTGAGAGGTACCAGTAATCATGTTCTTAATAAAGTCACGATGTCCTGGAGCATCAATAACTGTGCAGTAGTACTTGGTGGTCTCAAACTTCCACAAGGCAATATCAATGGTAATACCACGCTCACGTTCAGCCTTAAGCTTGTCAAGAACCCATGCGTACTTGAATGACCTCTTGTTCATCTCAGCAGCCTCTTTCTCGAACCTCTCGATCACACGCTTGTCAATACCTCCAAGCTTGTAGATCAAGTGACCAGTGGTGGTCGACTTCCCAGAGTCGACATGTCCAATGACAACAATGTTGATGTGAACCTTCTCCTTACCCATATTGAGTTATTAACAATAAACTGCAGTATCCCATCAGAAGAACCATATAATAGAATAAGTGACATCTCTTAGAATCAAAAGAGATACAATTTCCAAGAAAGAAAAACTGAAACAGCAAACACGAAGAACTCTCTGTGATAAGAAAGGCACATAAGAGACATGCCAGTGGTTTTCATATTGGTGAATAGGTTTGCATAACATCACAACTAAATATCATGGTAAATTGGAAGTAAAAAGAGGAACATGAACAGACACAAAAAAAAAAAAAAACAAGAAAAACAAGACGCAGAACAGTTCCGATGTGTGACAATCTTATACAAAATCAGCATGATCAAGCATGAATTAATAATATAATGAAAACAGACCAGCACTGACTATCAAATTCGGCAAAATCCAAGATACAAGTACAGATACATATGAATCTACGAGAACTGATTAACGAAATTGAATAAATCAGCCACGAACATGATAACACTGTTCTATATGATCTATCTCTCGGTGTAATTCGATTTAACATTGTAGGTACACATTTCATTTTCCGCCACGTGCCCACAAAGACACACGTGGAGGACATACGGCTAAGGGCATCAAGATATGATATCACGCGTGGACAGTCAAGAGTCACTTTATCCTATTCCTAGAAAGATCTAAGATCTACGACTGGGGATAGTTGATTAATGATTTTTCGTGGGTTGTAATGAGGTTCAAACTCTCGGACTTGTGAAGATTAAATTTAATTATATACAAAATTATTAACAATGTGTGCGAGAGGTAACCAAGACACTAGATTCCACTATTATGCAAAATTGAATGATAAATATTTCAAAACTCTATTCAATTCATAAGTCCTCTTTTATCTTTAATTCACTATCAATCATACAGATTCTCAAACATTATTTGTAAACCTTAAGCATAGATTATCAGAGATTAAACCAAGCATAACCTATCAAACTGAATAACAAATAATTAAGACAATCATTCAAACAATTTAAAACTCTGCAAAAGCAGCGATTAGGTGAATTATATAATTAAATGAAATAGTTACCCATTTATGTTGCGTGAATAGCTTCCTCCATTGCCTTGGTTACGAGGGATTTAGCTCATCATAGTAAAAATGCTCTCAAAATAATTTATTATGGCTCAAAAATGGTTTACAAATGATGAGAATATGAGAAATACAATAAAACCAGAGACCTACGACCCTCAGTGACAAAATAAGACTGCTGCAGCTGTGTCGCAAACACTGTGGAAAATAAGACTGCCTGTTGTACGACCCACAGGTGTGAGTCGTTATTACTGTAGAAAAATGACTGCTGTTGCAGGTCCGTTCTTCGTGTTCTTCATGTTCATCAGCAGCAGCAGCAGCAGAAACCGAGTTTGGGAAAACTCGAATTTCTTCTTCTCTGGCTCTCCTCAGCCCCCCAGACTCTCGACTCTTCTAAAATCTTTAGCCTTGTATTTATAGTGTTTTAGAACAAAAATATCCGACCATAACACCGTATAATTTCCCATGAATCCCGTCATTGCTCGCTGCCCATATTTAACAATAATTTCCATTTTTGGCCTCTACACACGTAAACTTTGATCCTGCATGCTCTAGTTAACCTTCTCCACGTCTCCGAAGTCATCGAACTCCTCCAAAACACTCCATGCATGGCAAACACACAATCAAACTCGTGTTACAGGACACGTTGCTCTGTTTTGAGCTCATGACTCAAACCAGGATTTCCAGCCAATTCCGATCGAATCCGATGCCCACAATGTGTTCGTTATCCCATATCACAACTTCCCACCAAATTCCAGCGATTGAATCGCACTAAAACACCTTCATTTTCTCGATCACAAATCTACCAGTTTTGAATATATTTTTCCCGCCAAAAAGTTGTTTTTGAATTTAAAGAGAAGATGGATGCCCCTTAACCAGAGCTTGGGTGCGAATAGCAATTGGGTGGAAATAGTAATTTTTGGGTGGAAATAGTAATTTTTCTGGGTTCCTCCGGGACATTTCTGGGACGTTTCCGGTGCATTTCTGGGGCGCTTCCGGCATACTTTCAGGGTACTTCCGGTTCACTGTTTACAGAGGTCCAAATGCCACATATTCAGTCACTTTCGCCGCAAAACCTTATTTTTCCAAAAACACCTACAAATAAATAAAATACCATCATAAGTACAAAAATGGGTACTAACAATATATACAATTGGGCTATATTAGACACATAAATGCGTCTATCAATAGTCAGACTAACGCAGACAAGACAGGGGCAGAAGACAACTGTCTACCGCAGACAGACATCTCAACTACCCGCATTAAATACCCTCAAACAGCATTCGCGTTAGTCAGTCTGTATTGGAAGCGCAGATAATACTGCGTATCCAGACAGAACACGCAGATGCAGCCGAGAACACGAAGACTTTTGCGTGAGTGGCACAAAACACAAGAGGATAAGGTTATAACGGGCTTCAGAAGTGGACCCCACGTAACCTCCCTATAAATACCCCTCTCTCCCAAGTGAAGAAGGAGGCGGAAAAATATTGAGAGGAGAATAGGAGAGAGACAGAGAGATAGAGAAAGTGTAAGTGAAGTTCCTCCTGCTACACAGGCTTATGTTGGTCTCAAAGTCATTCGACTATTTCTGTAACCTTCATACATATAATGAAAAACCCAAACCCGTAGACAGAGATCTGAGTGATGAATCATATAAGTTAATCGTTTCATCTATATTCATGCATTTATACTTTATATGTTCAATTCGATACTTATGATATATCATGTTCGTACATTTTATACTTCATCCACTATTTATCTTATTGTATGAGCCAAGAACAATGATTGTGGTTGATGAGACGAGGAAGAGTATTAGAACTCTGAGTCAAGGATTCGACATAACCTATCCATTCCCCTCAGGCGCAGCTTATTTACTGTATTGTCATGAGTCTGCGCGCATTATTTGTGAATACTCAGATGACTATGATCTTTGTGTTCACAATCTGGCGCTAGAAACAGGGATCTTCATCCCGGTAAAAGATTTATCTTCTCTTGTGTTTTGTTTCAGACTTCGTTTTCTGAAATAACGATGCATGGAACACTACGGTTTTCTCCGTTCATGATTTCAAAAACCAAAATTATGAACAGATCCGCGTTTATCTAAGTAGATCTGGTTCTTCATACATTTTCTAAGTTTTTACGTCTTTGAAAACCAAAATTATGAACAGATCCGCGTTTATCTAAGTAGATCTGGTTCTTCATACATTTTCTAAGTTTTCACGTCTTTGAAAACCTAAATTATGAACAGATTCGCGTTTATCTAAGTAGATCTGGTTCTTCATACATTTTCTAAGTTTTCACGTCTTTGAAAATCAAAACTTCGAACAAATTTGCGGTCCTCTACATAGATGGGCTCCTTTAGTATCTTCAAGATTTTACACCTTTGAGAACTCAAAACGCTAATATATAACACGTGGGGCCCATTGTCTTCGTGATTTTTTCTTTCTCTTTAAGGAAAATATTAAAAGATGGAGAAAAGCAAAGATGTCGGGAAGGCAAAAGCTTCGTCAAAAGAGATGCCAAGGACAACCCCAGTGGTAACTAGGAGTAAGAAGAGAGGTGAAAAGCTGAAGGCAGCGGATAGGGCGCAGGATAATGCAGAAAGCACGGCCCCCATTAATGCCAACATCATCGCAGCAAACGCAGTAAATGCCGCGGTAGCCAAAGCAGGAGCTTCAAGAGCTGGCAGATCCAAAGTTGGAGCTCCCAGAGTAACCAATGCTCAACTACAGGAACATCAGGAAGTCGTAGCAGAGTCAGGAATACAACAAACCCTCTATGGGATGCCCTTAACCAACGAACAGAACATACCTTTTCCGTCCAAGCAACCGCTTCTAATAGCAGGTCAACCATCACAACAACCGTCGGGGTCCCAAGGTGCACGGTTAGATCCACCAGAACCAGTAATACAGATCGTGGATGAGGAACAAACCATAGCCTATGATGAGCAATTGCGAGCAGGAACACCAAATCAAGGGTCAAATCATTCCGCTCAGATGATGGCCGAACTGACTGAATTAAGGAAGAACCAGAAGGCATACGCATATGCTGTGGCGATATTAGCACAAGAGAACCAAACACTCAAGGAAAGAATCATTCATATCGCAGAGGTAGAAAACCAACGCGACGAATCTAACTCCAAGGCTGTAGCACCTAATCAAGATAAAAGAATGGTGATCGCAAACAACCCACTTCCATTGAATCGAAGAGGAGCAAGGAGCAGCCAAAGATCAGACCCTGATTACAATCCCTAGAACTCGGACTACTACGACGGTACCACCCTCCTACGAGCAAAATCTACCATTCATGAAGAGCACCAGATCGCAATGGAAAATCTGCGTGCTGAGATGCCGACAGAAATCAAGGAGCTAAAGACTAGGCAGGGAGGCGGAAGGCTAGATCAAGTGATGAAGGAAGCAAACACTACCCCGCTGACACCACACTTGGCCAGGGCTTCCATAACGCAGAAGTGTTCGGTTCCTGCTTTCGATTGCTATGACGGATCAACTGATCCTGCGGCTCATCTTCGATATTATAATCGAATGATGGTCCGTTGGGATAACGAAGACTCCATACTGTGCAGATACTTCCCATCAATTTTAAAAGGGTCCGCGTTTTCATGGTTTGATAACTTGCCATCAAACTCCATCGACTCCTACGACCAACTCACAGAAAAATTTCTAGCAACATACATGTACAACAAGGTTGTCAATACCGGCATGGACAAGCTATTCTAGCTGGAGATGAAATACAAAGAGACCATCAGAGAATATACTAATAGATGACACAAGATTTGCCAAGCTATTGGCAACGTAGATCCCGTGGTTAGTATCAACTGCTACAAATGGGGGATGGACATGGTGAGTCCTTTATTCGTCGAGATCCACGGAACCATACCTACCACCGAAGGAGATCTCCGGATAATCATAGAAAAACATGCAAGGTTAGAATAAATTCAGCGTGAAAATCCCAGAGCTCATACTCAACGTCGCACACGCACAAATTCCGTGGATCAAGCCAGCGGGTCTAAAAGAGGAATCACAGAAGAACGTCCCAACGAAGAAAGGAAAGAACGAAGGGATGATAGACGAAGAGATGATTGAAAATTTGAAGATCAAATCTATACCAAGATGAATACCTGTTATTCGCGCATCTTGAGAGAAATCAAAGGGAGGGAGAACTTCAATTGGCCATGGTCCAAGGGAAAGCAGCCTCCTAGATCAGAAAAATCCAAGGAATACTGTGAATACCACTGTTTCAACGGTCATCAAACAAAAAGTGCAAAAATCTCAAGATAATGATTCAAAAACTAATCGACGCAGGAGACCTGAAGCAATATATACAGAAGATTGATAACGAAGATAGAACCAAGAGAGGCAAGCAGGTTCAATTACCAGAAGGCAACCGCACCCTCAACACGATTTCATGTTCAGAGATTCAAGGACCATCCCTAACCGCCCAGATTGGGAAGAGATTGAGAAAACAATTCGAGATTATTGTGAGCTTTATAAGATCGATGGGAAAGAGGTAAACGAGCACGAACAATGGATGGACGCCCCATGACTTCGATGCAGACGATGTGGAAGAAGACATGGAAGACCATAATGATCCTCTAGTCCTCACACTCCCAATAGGGTGCAATGTCAAGAAAATTCTCATCGATGGAGGAAGCTCAGTCAACGTCCTGTTCTATGACACGTTCAAACGTATGGAACTCAACGACGAGCAACTGCTGTCATCTTACTACACCATCTACGGATTCAACGGCGCAGCTACAAAGCCCCTAGGGGACATTGTCTTACAAGTAGACGCAGGGCCCATGAAAGTGGACACTCGATTCAGCGTCGTAGATGCACCTTCACCTTACAACGCCATCATCGGAAGAAGATGGGTTCACAAGCTCAAGGGAGTAGCGGCAACCTACCATCAATATCTCAGATTCCCAACACCCCAGGGAGTCATGGAAATTAAAGGAGACCAAGTAACTGCGCGGGAATGTCAGACCTTACAGAATCAGATCAATAATGAGCGGGAAGAAAAGCACCAGTCCCGAAGAGCCAAAAATAAGAGATAACCATAGATACATATCTGGAAGAAATCTCCGGAAAAAGCCTTCTGAACGTAAGCACCACTGGCAGCGCAGAAGCAAGCACCTCCGCGACAAAAGAAGACGGAGAGCCACCAAATAGCAATCAAAGAATGTTCCTCTCTTGGGGGAACCAAAACCCACGTTTACACCTGTCGAAGCAGCTAAAGAAGTCAACATAGGTACTGAGGGAAACCCGAAGATTATCAGAATAGGCACCTTGATGGATGAAGAAAGAGAAGCCGCGCTAATCAAACTTCTAAAGGAATACGCGGACATCTTTGCTTGGAAATTGGGGGACATGCCGGGAATTGACCCAAATTAGTTCATCACGAACTTCGAATAAAACCAGGTACCCCCCCCCCCCCCCCTTTTAGGCAGAAGGTGCGCAAAGTAGCTCCAGAATACCATCGAGCAGTTGAAGTGGAACTCCGCAAACTACTGGACGCAGGATTCATCAAAGAAGTTAAGTACCCAACATGGATCTCTAACATGGTCATCGTACCGAAGAAAAATGGCGGAGTAAGGATATGCATCGACTTCACCAACCTCAATAAGGCTTGCCCTAAAGATAGCTATCCACTGCCAAGCATTGACCAACTTGTCGAGGCAGTTGAAGGATACGAAGAAATGTCATTCATGGATGGATACTCTGGATACAATCAATTATTCCTAGCAGAAGAAGATCAGCAACATACAACATTCTATACACCACACGACTCTCTTTTATGTAAGAATGCCCTTTGGACTGCGAAACGCAGGGGCAACCTACCAAAAATGGTGGATGCAATTTTCAAACCATGGATTGGAAGTACGCTGGAAGTATATGTGGATGATATGCTCGTTAAAAGCAAGCTGCGCAAAGATCATCACCAAGACCTAAAAGATATTTTCCAAGCAATGAGAGTGCACAACATGAAGGTAAACCCAGAGAAGTGCACTTTTGGTGTCACTTCCGGAAAGTTCCTCGGATATTTGGTGACAAGAGGGGCATTGAAGTCGATCCCGCTAAAATTGAAGCCATCGTAAGAATGCCATCCCCAAAGAATTTAAAAGAGGTTCAGAAACTCAATGGTTCACTGGCTGCGCTGGGGAGGTTCATATCCAGGTCCTCGGATAGATGTAAGCACTTTTTTAACATTCTCAAAAAAGGAAAAATTCGAATGGACGGCAGAGTGCGAGGAAGCTTTTCGAAATATCAAAGAATACCTGGCTGAGATCCCTATACTACAAAAACCAGACCCTGATGAAGTGTTGGCACTATACATAGCAGCAACGAAGATGCAGTCAGCGCAGTATTGGTTAAAACCAACACGAAGATAGAGCAGCCCATCTATTACATCAGCAAGACTCTGAACGCAGAAAGGAACTACACGAAGATCGAGCAGCTCATCTTGGCATTAGTATGGGCAACCCTGAAACTCAGAACTTACTTTTTGACTACTACGTCCGTCCCATGCAAAGCTCCGCTAGAAGCAGTCCTTAAAAACGCAGGAAAGTAGGCAGAATTGCAAAATGGAATACTCACCTAGATCAATTCAATATCATCCATGAGCTACAACACTCTCAGAAGTCACAAGTATTAGCAGATTTCCTAGCAGACTTACCGTTGGATAACTGCGAAGAAGTCATCATCGAAGGAGGAAGGCAGCAGGACTACCAGAAATGGACGAAGGTAAAACCCTATAGACATCTTGGAACCAAAAAATTCTTTTCCAAAAAATCTAGGCAATGGAAGTCTTCGTAGATGGGTCGAAAAATAAAGAAGGGGCGGGGATAGGCATCGTAATCACCACCCCAACAGGAGACAGGATCATACATGCTTTCAGGTTAGAATTCAAGGGGCATACCAACAACATAGTTGAATATGAAGCAGTGGTGCATGCCCTTCAGTTGATAATAGAAATGGGCATAACTGACGTGCGTCTGACAAGCGATTCACAGCTGGTCATCCGACAAATAGGGTTGCAATATAATGTTTATGACAGAACATTGTCAGCATACATGGAATTGGTGCAAACACTGGCATCACAAATCCCAAACATCAAATTCCGACACCTGGCAAGGAAGGAACTCAGGCACGCGGATGCCCTGGCCTACATATCATCGATGCTCAGAAACGAGGACGTCAAAGCAATCAAAGTAACCAGGATTTACGAGCCTTCAATTGATATTCAAGAACTCTGCGCTGCACAGCAGAGGAACCACGCAGAAGAAGATATTGCAGATGATGACGTGGGAGAATTCATCGCGGATGATTTCCAAGAAGACGACATCATGGCTAAGGCAGATCAAGATGAAGACTTCAGCAAAGAAGATTGGAGATCTGAGATTCATCTTTTCCTAAAAGAAAGAATACTACCCTCGGATCTAAAGCAAGCCAGAAAAATACAGTCAAAGGCAGGAAGATATGATCTGAGAAAAGAAATTTTGTAAAAAATCTTTTCTCGGACCATTATTACGTTGCCTATCCAGATCCGAAGGACATTTGATTTTGAAAGACATACACCGCGGCGACGCAGGCAATCACAGCGGAATGAGATCCCTAGCAGATAAGGCGAAAACTCAAGGATATTACTGGCCAACAATGATACGAGACGCTGCAAGAATGTCACGAAGATGCGAAGAATGCCAGCGTTTCGCCAAAAAAATCCACGCACCCGCAACAATGTTGAACCCAGTAGACACCCTTGGCCATTCTCAAAATGGGGCATAGACATCGTGGGTCCCCTAATCGAAGGATCAGGGAAGAGAAGATTTTTGATAGTGGCCACGGACTATTTCAGCAAATGGGTAGAGGCTAAAGCCCTGGCAAGGATCCGAGACGCAGATGTCTTCACATTCATTTCAAAACATCATTTGCAGGTTTGGCATACCAGCTGAGATTGTATCTGACAATGGCAAGCAATTCCAGGGAAAAAACATCGACTTACTCTTCGATACTTTCAAAATTCGAAAGAACAAGTCAACACCAATTTACCCTCAAAGCAATGGTCAGGCAGAAGCCACAAACAAAACCCTCGCACTCATCCTCAAAAAGCAGTTGGACGAATACAAGAAGCGTTGGTGTGAGCAACTACACAACGTTTTGTGGGCTTATAGGACAACTCGAAGATCAGCCACGGGAGAATCCCCATTCTTACTCACCTATGGAGCCGAAGCTATTATCCCAACAGAAATAATCATGCCAACTACGAAGACTGAAGCATGGGAGAAGAACCTCACAGCGGACATGATGTTGGAAAGGTTGGATGATCTAGAAGAGAGGAGGGAGGCAGCACTACAAAAAATGGAAAACTATCAAAGGAAACTAGCAAGGGAGTATAATAAGAGGGTTAAGCTTAGAAATTTCGTAGAAGGGCAGTATGTGCTGAGGACCATTCCCCAATACCAACGAGAAAAGAAGTGGGGAAAATTAGCACCAACATGGGGGGGACCCTTCGTCATACATGATGTTGCAGGAAATGGTCTTATTATCTGCGCAACCTAAAAGGGGAGATCCTCAAACACCCATGGAATGCAAAATATCTCAAGCCATACTACCCGTAGAGGGCAACGCAGACCTGCATCTGCGTGAAGAGCGCCAGAAGAAGAAAACGACGCTTGCGATCGACATGTTTCTATCTCTGAGAGAGGAATAGCAAACCTCAACCTATCAATCAAGCAAACTTTTGGCAAAAAATAGTCACAATACATGGAGCAACATAGTAACAAGACGACTGCGTGTAAATACAACACCTCACGAGAACCCTACACCTGTAAATACAGCCTCCGCGTCAATACTTCATCCTCCTGTTTTTACTATTTACTACCTCAGAGGTTCCATCAATGGAATTCTTCTAAATGTAACTCAACAAACTGAATAGACACTTTAACCCTCTTTCACCCGTGGACGTAGACACTCTGCTGTCGAACCACGTAAAAACTTGTGTTAATTGTTGTTCTATTTTACTTGGGGAAAGTAGTCACCTACAATCTCTCGGGACTCCCCTATCAGCGTCTATAAGTGTAGGACCATGGGGAAGGCATCCACAGAAAGAGATACCCAACCAATCTTATGGCAGCGGGTTGACGGAATGAACGTACATTCCAAACAACTCATATCCTAGAACGCTGCCCCGACCCCCACCGTCTGGGAATCCTCTGGCCCAGGATTAGCCAGCGGGGTGACAGGTCTCAAGACGTTCACGAAGATACACATATCTTCGGGTTCGCACTCAAACACTTCGCTATCCTGATTACATTCAGTTATATTCCAAATTAACCATAACAATACTTAAAAAATCGGACAACACAGATAAAATTAAAACAATGATCAATTCATTAAAAGTTGATTACAGGCTTGGCAATGATACGCGGAACAAGAAAATACAAAAGGAATCTCACGAAGCCTATAATCAACAAAGATCAACTCTCTACAAAATCTACTTGGATGGTTCAACCCACCAGCAGGTTTAGCAATCTTCCCCTTCTGCGTTGAAGGTACGCTCCCACCCGAGGAAGGCCCTGAAGAACCAGATGTAGGGGCGGGGGTTTCTCACGGCGCGGATATCTTGATAAGGCCATGCTCGGTCTTAAGATCATACTCGATGCTATCCAGAATTTGTTAGTCTCTTCCACTAGTTGACCGAGCCTTGTACGCAATAACAGTATTCATCATCTCAGCCTTTGACAACAACGAGGAAAGGCGACTCACTTCCTTCGAAGCGGCTTGGGAAGCCTCGTCCCTTGCTGTAGCTAAACCTTTGTGATAATTAATCTGGCTTTCCTGATGCACTAATTGAGATTGAGCCTCGCAAGCTCTTCATTTGCAGTGCGAAGTGCCCTGGAGCTCTGCAAGGAAAAGAAAAATGCAGATGGTTAGGTCCAGGAAATTACAGAATCACACTCGATAATATAAGCATATACCTTCGACTCTCGCCGAAGCTATTTCATATTCGTTAACAACAGCATCACGGGCTTCATCAAGAAAATCATACTCATCTGACAACTTCTTATAATCCGCTTGAAGGGTTGAAAGGGCGTACTGACTCGCATCTAATTCTACCTGTTTCATTGAATCCAAGTGACGAAGATGGTTGACCTCATTGTTTAAACCCTCCAGACCCTTGTTGAGCCGATACATATTTACTTCAAGATTTCTCTCAGACTCAGCTTGGCGTACCACATCAGCCCTAGACGCAGCTAAAGCTTTGCTAAGAGCACCAGCCTCAGCCCTAGCGTCATCTCTCTCCCTAGCAAGACGCTGAATGTAATCTTAACATCAGAAGACTGAGAAGAACGAGCTTGACGCAATTCTTCTTCCAAGAGATTGATTTTAGCTTCAAGATGAGACATGTTCTCGGGATTCACGAAGATTATCACGCGTCCACAACAACGTTCCATTAAACAAACGATGATCATTGTTATATTTGTTCTGCATATCAATCATTTGGACTCGTCTGCCCCGCCACTCCTCTGCCAGAGCATTATGTTCATCGGCACGAGCATTCCACTTATCAGCCTCGCTCTTTATCTTCTCTACCAACTCTGCGATGCGAAATTTCTGACGCTGCCGCTCTTTCCAAAGCCATACTAACTCAGGAACTCCACCCACTGAAGATAGGGTGGGGGAGGGAGACTGAGACAGAACACTAATTACAGTAAAGGACAACAGCAAGGAAGAGAACAGATAATCAAACCTGTAACAGCCGAAGAATTCTTCTTGGCCTCTTCCAACTCACTACGAGCCATAGCAATATCCAAGCGAAGCTTCTCTCCTTCTTGCCTTGTTGCTCCTTAGCCTTTAGGAGACTGTTCAACTCACATATCTCCCTATCCCTATCAGCAATGACAGTCTCAGCCGCAGTAACCTCCTCTTCCCGAAGACGAAGCTTAGCCTCCAACTTAAGGGATCTGGCCTTAAAAAACTGGTACAACATGTGATTGCAATGCTCACTCCTCATCATCTGCGAATCAGAAGATTAGAACACCCTGACTCTAAAAATTGCTAAAAATTGATACAAGGCAAAATGATAAGAGAACTCACCTCTAACATCCGTTGTTGGGGAAATCCATACTGATACCCATCAGCCAACGCCATCATATCAACAACAGTCGAGGGAGCGCCGACTACTAGAGCAGCCTCCAAGGCCCGAAGATTCTTATCCCACGCTTCTGCAACCTGGTCCTCGGAAGACAATTGCATCATCTTACGGGTATAGGCATCAGATTTCTTCTCACCCTCCACCACAGGAGCTGGATTGGGTACGAACATCAAGTTCTTCTTTTTAAACCAAGCTAAGATGGCATCATCACCCTCAAGGATCGGTGACTGAGTAAAATCATCTCCAGAAGACCCAACCGAGGCCTTACCCATGTCCGTGAATTTAGCACCCGAAGAGTTCGAGGCTACTCCCGCATCCAAATATGGAAGGTCTCTAGCACCGCTCCCCTCTGGAACATCACTAGTACCCACTACTTCCTTGCCCTTTCCATTCGCCTTGCTAGAGTTACCAAGCACATCCCAATCATCGTTTGGGGAAAGCAGATTGAACTCAGAAGTCAGGCCCAAGGCAGCGTTTATATCAAAACTATCCTCCGCAGAATAAATCCGACCAAAGGAAAACTCCTGAGACATAGAAGGAATTTCACCACCAACACCCTCATCACCAAGGCCAGTATTATCATCACCAGCATCACTGCAACCCGCAGGATTAGCTTCGGCACCAGCATCATGACAACCTGCGGGATTAATTTCACCACCAATACCGCTGCCACCAGCGGTAGTATGCCCTTCAAAAAATTCTTCATCATCATGTCCTGGAGGGGATGTATCAGTACGCTCTTCCATATCAGACATATCTTCATCCTCTCCAAGCTCAGTCACAAGACTATTAACTTCTTCATAAACCTCCGCCTCCTTGATTGTTGCGGTGGTGGACTGCTTGAGATTTATCCTCCTCTTCTTCGTCGCCTAAAAAGACAAGGCACAAGAATAAAAATCCCCGACTTTGAAAAGAATTAAAACTGCCTCAACTAAAGGACAAGGCATATGGAAATCTTACCTTGACAACCACAGCATTCTTCGCCTGAAGATCAGCATCGGAACTCTCTTCGTCATCTCCATCAACAACATCGAGGGCATATTGGAAATTCATGCCCTCAAAATTCAAATGCCAAGGACGGAAATTCCCAAACGAGCATGAGGAGTCGCACGTATCTGGCTATCTGCGGTAGGACGCCATCCTTGCGGACCTGGAACCCACCCCCAAGCCCAGGGACCAACAACCTCAATAGCAGTTGCGTGCCATTCATAGTCATGATCACGCTTGATCCGCTCATGAGTAGGAAACACCAGTTTGTTAGTAGAATTCTCTGTACCCGGGACGTACTTCACCTTAGCACCACTTACTTCACTCAGAAGGCGGATCTCACCACGAGGAGCGGAAATATTCCGAAGACTCACTCCACGGTTTACGATTCCTACTGTTAACATAGTCATCGAAAGACTTGTTAAAATTCTCAGGCGTATACCACTCCCTTTCCTCAGGATTGGGAACATAAAGAGTCATCATTGTCTCTCCTTTGCTCCGAAGATAATACTCCTTCAGTGCACGAAGATAATTCCCATGAAGTTTGGAAATAGAGAGACAATGTGTGTTCTTCGAAGAACCCTCTCGACCAGCCAGCACATCATAATAAAAAGAATCCCCAGACTTGTACAAAGGCAACATAAGACCCGCTTCAAAGGCCCCCACCGTGGTCAGCAGATGAAATTCATCAAACTTATATGTCGATATCATCTCATAAGTAATATCATCATCAGCAGCGTAAAAACGAACATCGAATAGCTGAAGACCATGCTTTTCCTTGAAAACCTCCAGATCAATATGTTTGAAGGTCACTTTCTTCTCCCCAATAGTGACGCTACGTATTTCCTGAGAAATATCTTCCTCATCCACGGGATCAGGCGCAGAACCCTTCGAAGGGTTTCTATCGGAAGCTTTCCTCTTAGGATGAACCTTAGATACATCAGTCTTCGAAACCACTTCTTTCGAAGACCTCCCCTTTGGTTGAGACATTGGAGGGGGAGGTAGAGGATGTTGATGAGACGCGGAAGGAGGCGCCACTGACCGAAGAGGTAGGACATCCCGCGTTCTCTTGGGATCATCTCGCGGATTAACTAAGGGATGAGAAACAGCATACCGGGAGCCGGGAACCTCTTTTGGCCGGTCCCCCTTCTGCGTATTCCCTCTATGCGACTCACCCCTCTTAGAAGATAAGTGCCTCTGACCAGAAGAAGACGAAACCCTATGAACGCGGGCATCACCTTGGGAAGATTTAGACGAACCTCCACCAGGCGGAGAAACATCAGGATCCCTACGCGGACTAGGCGGTGGAGTTTGATAAGAAACCCGCGGACGGTCAGCCATGTCTGCGTAGTACACAAACAAGTTTCAGATTTCCGCGAAGACAAAACAGAAATCAAAAAAATCCAATTTCATCCAGTTCTTCATAATCATTATCCAGATGGAAAATAATAACAAACCCTAAATAAAAGGGGAAATAACAAATAGGGGAAAGCATATACGAAGGAAGAAATCATTATTGTTTGTAATAACGAACAAGAGCAATCATACACACACTTATATATATGTTCTTCATCACAAACAGATATAGCAACAGTTCATCAAAAGATAATCAAGACACAGTAAAACCATCTACCTATAAACAAAAAATTAAGCAGAAAGCCTCGACGAACAGTAGCAGCAGCAGAAAACCTCGACGAACAACAGTAGCAGCAGCGGAAAACCTCGACGAACAACAGTAGCAGCAGCAGCAGAAAACTTTGAGGAGCAACAGTAGCAGCAGCAGCAGTTAATAACAAGGATACAAAAGCAGAGAACAAAGAATAAAAATTCTGAGGAAAGAGAAGGAATGAAATTTATGATTAGAGAATTTTCACATTCCTTCTCATATACATATGCAAAGAGAAATAAAAACCGTCCCACTACCCAAGAAGAAGTTATTGCAAATAGTGGGGAATGTGCCTTAAAATCTAGGAAAATAATAAAGAGGAGATGAAGAGAGTAATACGTTTTTCCACTACCCAAGAAGAAGTTATTACAAATAGTGGGGAACGTGCCCTAAAATCTAGGAAAATAATAAAGAGAAGATGAAGAGAGTAACACGTTTTTTCTTCCCACTTCGACTAACCGCCCAGTAGGAGGAAAAGGGGCAAATTGTAGGTACACATTTCATCTTCCGGCACGTGCCCACAAAGACACACGTGGAGGACATGCGGCTAAGGGCATCAAGATATGATATCATGCGTGGACAGCCAAGATTCACTTTATCCTATCCCTAGAAAGATCTAAGATCTACAGCTGGGGATAGTCAGACTGACGCAGACAAGACAGGGGCAGAGGACAACTGTCTACCGTGGACAAACATCTCAACTACCCGCATTAAATACCCTCAAACAGCATACGTGTCAGTCAGCCTGTATTGGAAGCGCAGATAATACTGCGTATCCAGACAGAACACACAGATGCAGCCGAGAACACGAAGACTTCTGCGTGAGTGGCACAAAACACAAGAGGATAAGGTTATAACGGGCTTTAGAAGTGGATCCCACGTAACCTCCCTATAAATACCCCTCTCTCCCAAGTGAAGAAGGAGGCGGAAAAATATTGAGAGGAGAATAGGAGAGAGACAGAGAGATAGAGAAAGTGTAAGTGAAGTTCCTCCTGCTACGTAGGCTTATGTTGGTCTCAAAGTCATTCGACTATTTCTGTAACCTTCATACATGTAATGAAAAACCCAAACCCGTAAACAGAGATCTGAGTGATGAATCATATAAGTTAATCGTTTCATCTATATTCATGCATTTATACTTTATATGTTCAATTCGATACTTATGAGATATCATGTTCGTACATTTTATACTTCATCCACTATTTATCTTATTGTATGAGCCAAGAATAATGATTGTGGTTGATGAGACGAGGAAGAGTATTAAAACTCTGAGTCAAGGATTCGACATAACCTATCCATTCCCCTCAGACGCAGTTTATTTACTGTATTGTCATGAGTCTACGCGCATTATTTGTGAATACTCAGATGACTATGATCTTTGTGTTCACAAACATGAATGATCATCATGAACAGAAAAAACAAAACAGGAACAATCAAAAAGATTGTAGACAATTTCTGCTTCAAAACTTAGCGTTTAGAAGAACAAAAACATATAAACAATTAACGGAAACTTCATGTTCATGATCTGAATTCAGACCCCAAAATCAAAGATACGATTAGATAAATACAGGAGAAAGAAAGGTGGAACAAACCTATAATAATATCGCCTAGCTTGAAGTTCCCGCAGCGTATAGAAAAAGGAGAGTGAGGAAATGTTAGGCTCTTTTGCTTATAAACCTTTCACTTTAATATTGTTTAGGGCTTCACTCTACGGATTCATTTTGTACCATCGATTGTATGTGCAGATAAGCGAATCTTAGCTGTTAGATTTTACGATCAAAAACTATGGGCGGCTCTGAAATGTTAGGTGGAGATGATCTGGAGTATGACGTGGAATTACTTCACGTGGCGTTCCTTTTCTTGGTCCCCAAGAATAACCAAGTGTGAATTTTTTTTAAAACGACAGAATCGTCCTTTTTGTTATAAAATGCACTAGGTATGCTCAACCTTTTTGATTTTTTTTTGTTGTTATGATTTATTTTTCACTGCTTGGTTGATTAGCTCATCTCCTTTTGATTAGTTCATAAACAATATCAGCAAAGTACGCTACCGAATATACAACAAAGAAGGATACATGGGTAAGAGAAAAAGAGGTCCATTTCTCTCAACTTGGGGCTTAAATTGCAATATTGGTCCCATCGTGTCCTAAGTCTAATTCACCCGCTTCTCCAAACAAACTACGTTGATCCTGCTTAAAATTTAGAGTATGGAATCTTAGAGATTTTTTCCGCTCTGGGTTTGAATTAGATTAGATGTGATTTATTTCATTCTTGTTCCATATTTAGGAACAATGTAAAAAAAGTAATCACTTTGTTATGATGATTACGGCTTAATTTTGGCTATTTGTTTTCAGTTAACCCAAAATAGCTTATATGGATCGGTGGGGGAAAATGGACTTTATCCGCGTAAATCATGCAATCCTAATCGAACATGCAGGGCCCAAAAAATAGTCCCATGTACTACGGTCGTTGCCAAAGCAGATTTAATGTTATCCGGGGACGGGCAGACACTGTTAGGATTAAATTAATCCGGAAGTTAAGGCTAGACTTGGTCGGGCCAAAACATAATCTCCTCTGTCCAAAATTTTGGAGCATCTCAACCGTTATTTATCCATCATAGATACCACCTTTCCTTAGAACATTGATGGAATATGCATGGATATGGTGGCTATCCACTTAGCATCATTGTTGCATAAGCACCTTGCATGAGCAACCTGTATAAGCTACTTAACAATAATAAGCTACTTGTTGGAGTGGAGTAACACCTAAAGCTAGTGGGTGTTGAATTGCATAGTTTGCATGCAAGCTAGAGGTGCTATTACTACATAACTCTTTATATGTAGTGTGACATATAAACTAGGTGGTGTATACAGGCTAACACCTTTAGAACTTGTATTAATAGCTCCCTTAGCTAATGTATATATCATCCCAATTTTCTTAAGTGAATAAGAAATTATCTCTTCTCCCTTATTACTACTCTTGATATCTATTTTGAGTTTAGTGGTTAATTAATACTTGCTTTAATTATTGTTAATATTAATTTGGAAACGTAATACGTTATCAGCACGACTTGTTCATTCTAAAGTTGTTGCTCCAAAGTTTTGGTTAACAAAGCGCAACTTGCTTGTTTAAAAGTTGCTGCTCTAAAGTACTGTTTAACAGAAATAGAGAAAGAAAAAAAAGAGTTTCCCTAGCTATTTCAAGTTGCAGTCGACGTAAAAAAAAGTAAGTTTGTTTAACCTTACGATGTCGAATTTAACTAAATTTGACTTTGATCTTCTTTTGCCTAATGGAGGGAATTATATTTCTTGGGTGCTCGATGTTGAATTGCATCTTGAAGCTAAAAATCTCGGTCACACGATCAGGAACGGAGATAGCATGGCAAGTGAACGTGCTTGTGCTGCAGCGGATCTGCGCAGGCACCTCTCCGCAACTCACAAAGATGAGTTTATGGCATGCCAGGATCCCCAAGTACTATGGGACTCCTTGAAAGAAAGATATGATCACTTAAAGGTGGTCATGTTGCCAAACCTTAGAAATGAATGGATTCATCGGAGATTCCAGGACTTTAAATCTGTTTCAGACTAGAATTCTGCACTGTACAGAATTACTGCACAATTACAGTTGTGCGGTGACACGGTCACAGAAGAGTCTAAACTGGAGAAAACTTTCAGTACGTTCCTGAAAAAGTGGGGGTACAACAACCACACCCAATATTTCGCTTAGCAATCTGTATGGACAAACTCCAATATACTTTATAGAGAATCAACTAGACAGTCAGACTCAATCTAGATAAATAGTATATCAAAGAGTTTATGTCTCAATCTCTCGATTTGATATATACTCAAACAAATAGAAATATGTGAGTCTTTATCAAATACTAGAGAGATAACTTGGATGGTACCAAAGACCAATATCCAAGTGTCAATCAATTTAAATCAACAACCAAAAGGTCGGATATTCTAATTGATTGACCAATGCACAACCTGTGATATTTCAATTATATAACAAAATATAATGCGGAAAGAAATAACACAGACACCAGAATTTTGTTAACGAGGAAACCGCAAATGCAGAAAAACCCGGGGACCTAGTCCAGATTGAACATACACTGTATTAAGCCGCTACAGACACTAGCCTGCTCCAAATTAACTTCGGCCTGGCCTGTAGTTGAACCCCAAACAATCTCACACTGATCCAAGGTACAATTATGCTCCTACGTCTCTGATACCAGTAGGATGCTACGTACTTGATTCCCTTAGCTGATCTCACCCACAACTAAGAGTTGCTACGACCCAAAGTCGAAGACTTTAATAAAAAAATCTGTTTCACACAGAAAAGTCTACGATAATAGATAAATCCGTCTCCCACGAATATACCTACGAGTTTTGTTCCGTCTTTTGATAAATCAAGGTGAACAGGAACCAATTGATAAATCGTACTTATATTCCCGTAGAACAGCCTAGTATTATCAATCACCTCACAATTATCTTAATCGACGCAGCGAAATACGATATTGCGGAATCACATACGATGAGACAAAGTGTTTGTGATTTCTTTTATATCTTGCCTATCAGAGATATCAATCTCAAGCCAATTATTACAATTGTACTCGTACGATGGAAACATCAAGATCAGATCACACAACTACAAGAAAGTAGTATCGGTCTGGCTTCACAATCCCAATGAATTCTTTAAGTCGTTAATCCGGTTTAGAAGAAGAAACCAAAGGTTAAAGGAGAATCGACTCTAGCTTAGCACAACTAGTATCACACAGAAGGTGTGGGGATTAGGTTTCCCAGTTGCTAGAGTTCTCCCTTATATAGTCTTTCAAATCAGGGTTAGCAATCAATGTTAGCTTGGTAACAAAGCATTCAATATTCACCGTTAGATGAAAACCTGATTAGATTCAAGCTAATATCTTTCAACCGTTAGATCGAAAACTAGCTTGTTACACACAAATGAAATGCACGTTTCTAGGCTTGTGTAACCGTACCCAAACTTGTACATTTGTTGGTTCAACAATAGTCAACCAAATGGTTAGCCATATGATCACTTTCATATCAACCATATTCTTCTTCACCATAACTAGTTCAAGTGACTCAAATGAACTAGTTAGAGAGTTATTCAATTGCAAGGAAATCTTATGTAACTACACAAGACACAATTGAAGCAAAAACGATTTGATTCACTCGAATAAGTTCATGAACTATATAGCCACGGTTTGCAATTTGCATTCCTTAGTTTATATAAGAATAAGTTCACAAACATCGTTTTTAGATATAACCTATTCAAGTTCGCGGACTGGGTTCGCGGACGGAGTTCACAAACTCCAGCAGAGTTTCTCGGGACGAGAACTTCCGCCAGTTCGCGGACTGAGTTCGCGGACTTGGCTCACGCCACCGTTCCGGTTCTCTTGATCAACAAAGTTTGCAAACTTCAGTTCAAGGAATAAGGACTTATACATATATGTGTTTCCACAACAATGCTTATATCCTCCAATGGTTATATAATCTAAACTCTCATTTCAATCATTGAAACATTCTTAGAGGACGTTGATATTCTATAGGTATTATTCACAAACAATTTTTCGTCAAAGTAAGCAATTTTCAAAGTGATTGAAACTTGTCATGACTTTCGTCACTAGGTAAAGATGAACTTGGCTAAAGTGAAAGCTTACCAACACATATTTCGAGAAATAGATAGACGAGATAAACTCGGCTCGAAATAACAAATGTGTATAATCTAAGTCTATATAGCAAAACGACTTTTGTCTCAAGATAGGAGATAAATAGACTTTTGAGTGATAAATAAGTTCAAGTCTCCACATACCTTTTAGTCGATGAATATCCACCGGTTCCTTGAGTAGTCCTTCGTCTTGTATGATGATTTCCATGGAGTTCTTGAGCTCAACTACACTTTCTATCCTAGTCTGAGACCTTAACTATAGTAGACTAGAAATCAAGACATAGTTTTGATCACTAACATTGACAAACATGCTTGAGATAGCAACACATGCGAGTTCGACCGAGCAATGCTCTAATAGTTCCATTCGTCTCATATCGTACTTCAACAACAATATCGTGAATGGCGTTTCACTCGATACTCAGAGTTGATTAGTGTCCTTCTCTTAGCGGAACAAAATAATGAACTTCTGGTGAAAAATCATGAATCTCGTCCTTGTGGTTCTGCTCCTGTGCCA
This sequence comes from Papaver somniferum, assembly GCF_003573695.1. Classification (NCBI taxonomy): domain Eukaryota; kingdom Viridiplantae; phylum Streptophyta; class Magnoliopsida; order Ranunculales; family Papaveraceae; genus Papaver; species Papaver somniferum. The sequence continues at coordinate 47,048,847 of NC_039366.1, forward strand.
GAAGTAAATGAGACATCTTACTCCGGACATGGACGCGACTCTGGTAAACGTGGTTCTCGTGGAAAAAAAGAATAAAACGTGGAGGTCGAAAGAACAAAAATACCAGTGGTAATCCGTATAAAAAGGAACATGATAAGGATGTGAAACAAGCAAAAAAGAAGGAATTAGATGTCAATCCTTCCAAGTAAACTAACAAAGTTCAGCATTGCTTTCGTTATGGTCGTAACAACCACTGGTATAGAACTTGTCGAACTCCTGACTATCTCTGTGAACTTTTCATGAAGAATGAAAAGAAGAAGGCAGCAAAAGCAGAGATGAATCTAGCTGGAGCTAGTGTTTCCACCAAATCTCCAAAGCTAGATGTTTATAGCTACTTGGTTGATTTTGAAGGCACTAAGTACGAAAGTGATTTCGATCAGTTTGTTAATGGTTTATTTAGTGTAAATTAAACCGACACCTTGTAACTGTTTTATTTTTTGTTTATACTTCTTTTTTCTTTGCTTATGTATAATATGTATACATATATGTGATATATACATCTTTTTCTAGAACATGTTGTGCACTCTTTTTACACCTTCTTTATTTTGAAGAGGAATGGACTCAAAGGGTCAATCAGATGGTGACATTTGTCTTGTTGATAGTGGAACGACAAATTCCATCTTTCGAAGTACTAAATACTTTGTTACCTTGAAAAGTTCAAGGCTAATATCAATACCATCTCTGGATCATCCATTCTTATAGATGGTTCTGGTAGATCATGTGTCTCATTACCAAGTGGTACCATATTCACTATTAACAACACTTTATATTCCTATGGGTCCCTGTGAGGGTAAATTACCCAATGGTCACGTGACATCTCAAAGAATGGTATCATGATGAGATGATAAGGTAGGAGCACCGAATCATACTCCGAAAAACTGAGTTTGTCTGAATCGAGACGCCTGCTACAACGTCACATGAATGACACGTGTAAGGAGTGGTCTAATCCGCTCAGACGGTCAAGTCTAAAAAGAAGAACTGCAATTAATGAAGGATAAGAAAAGACATGGGCAAATCTACATCGTAACAGAAGGCTCGGGCGATCTATACTACGATCCAAAGGTGATACATCACGAGGTTCTCCAATGAAGAGCTACACGATGACGAGCAGAGCGAGACAACTCGGGAGGAGAACCAAGCAAGCCATCACGAGGGATAGTATAGAAACCGTCTGAAGCAGCAAAAACGATGTACGATAGCTCCATCAGCTCGGCGAGGCCAGACCTTCACGATTCTAATTTGCCTATAAATACCAGTCCATGTAGAAGGAGATGGACAAATTATGTAATATTAGATGGTCTTTCTACAGAGAATTCCTAAGAGAGATCTATATAAGGAGAGAATAAGAAATCTAAGTGATATATGTAGCTTCTTCAAGGGTAAGATCTTATAATCAATAAAGAAAACATTTTCTTTCCCGTGGACGTAGGTCTTCATGGCCGAACCACGTTATATTCTTGTGTCAATCTTTACTTTTCACATTCTTTACATCTTGTTCATCTTGAATCTTGTATGTTTAGGTAGTTTACAGCCTTTAGATTTACTTGGGTTTAGTCATCAGAAAAGATGCAACTACATTTTGGCGCTAGAAACAGGGAGGTATGAAGATCTATTCTACCTCCCTAGTAACAACACAATATTTTTTTCATAAACTCCATGAGAGAAGTGATTTTCACACCACTTTGTAAAACTCTGTTAGAATTATGAGTAGAACTCAGACTCAACATAGTCTACATGATCTGTGGAGTCTTAGAGACCCTCAAAACTAACAAATCTACAGTTTTTCACTGATTTTCTTAAAAATTTTCATTCCTTTAAGATTTTCTATACCTTCCTCAAGATGCTCAGGAGAGTTGAAGATTAGAGTGAAAATTCAGTTTTAAACACTTCGACACTCAAACGATCTCCTCCATGAAAGGGTCGGGAAGAAAGTTTGGTCAGTAAACTTCATAAGGGATATGATCCTGTGAAAGTTGAAAATACAAATGTTTCATGATGTTCTTCATCTTTTAAGAAACTCAAGATAATCCACAATCTTGTTCTTAGAAATCTAACTCTAAGTCAAGGGGAAGGGTAAATGAGTACATAATTGTTCATCAAACTCAAAGTTTGTTCAAAATCAAAAGCTCAAAGATGATGAGAAATATTTCCTAAAATGGGAAGATATGCTCAATCGTCATGATTTGGTTTTTTCCCAGCAAGGGTATGACGTGTAAAAGGAGGTATTTTCTCGAAAAGAGAGACAAACAAAACACCTTTTTTCCATCACTAAAACTCTATGCAAGAAGGGAATGTTTTGACATCTTAGCATGTGAATTTACTGTAAAGTCTTCTTGTACTAAACTGTCCAGTCTGAACTATGACTTAGTAATTGCACATGGCCTGCAAACCTAGGGTCCCACTTTTCTGGAAGAAGAGACAAATTAAGTATTATTGCATATATCGCAGATAAGGCGATGGTGACGAGACGATCTGCTCGCACGAGCCAAGGTGAAAATGGTGGAGCCCAGCCAGAGGGACTAGACGATATGGAGCCCAGTGAAACCTTGCACAACAGTGCACTCCCTGGAGAGGGACAACCTGATAACCAATATCGAGAAGAATTAACTGATAACTCAAGCTCTGATGAAGAGGGTAACTCCTTCGAAGGTGAGGGCGACGTCCGTCTGACTCAACCGGGAGGGTTTAATTGTTTGCCAAGGAAAACAGTGAACAACGAGGTCAAGATAACACTTCTACCCTCGGAGATACCACTGCTACACTCACAGCCATCTTGAAAACACAAGATGCGCAGGGTGAGAAATTCAAGAAATTAGAAAGGCGTAACATGAGGCTAGAACGGAGAAACCGCAGGCTGAAACGTAAAACAAGGAAGAAGGTGCCACTTACTACCATTGAGGAGGCCCCCGAGGAGGAGAATTCTTTTGAAAACTTGCAGGATGACGAGCGAGTCAATATCCCTGACACATCGAACGAGAAAAATGTGGATCGCTTTCCCAAGGGGAGTCGAGGTATTCCAAACCAGGAGGACAGTCCGTCCGAAGGGTCGTCCAATGTCGATCATAAGCACATACGAGAAAAGAATAGAGAAGACGAGGTTAAAACCAACTGTGAGGCTGATATTAATTTTTGAATGATGTTGTAGTAATGAGGTTCAAACTCTCGGACTTGTGAAGATTAAATTTAAAGATTTAATAAAATTATATACAAAAATATTAACAAAGTGGGCGAGAGGTATGAGAAAACAACCAAGACATTGATTCCACTATTACACATGAATTAATGATGGTAAATAATACAAAACTCTAATTATCTTTTAAGTCCTTTATATCTTAACTCACTAATAATCAAGCAAATTCTCAAACATCAATTGTATCCCTTAAGCATAGATTATCTAAACAAAGCATAACCTATCTAATTGAATCACAACTGATTAGGAAAATTACGCAAACAATTTAAAACTCTGCAAAAGCAGTGATTGAGTGAATTATAATTAAATATTAGAGAAAATAAAATAGTTACCAATTATTCATGCGTAAATAGCTTCCTCATTGCCTCGGTTGTGGGAGATTAGCCGCTCATCATGTTGGAAACACGCTCAAAAATCATTATTATTGCTCAAAGGGTGTTTATAAATGATGAAAAGGGAGAAATAATTCAAAACCGGGTTTGTAACAATTATATTTGTTACAAACCAGAGAACTAAGACCCTCGGCAAATAAGACTGTCCTGCGACAATAACAAATAAGACTGTCACTGTAACAAATAAGACTGTCGAGCGACAGTCGTTGAAACTGTAGCAAAATAAGACTGCTCTGTGTGGGTTTTATGTTCTTCGTGCTCTTGGTGCAGCATCAGCAACAACAGAAACCGAGTTTGGGAAAACTCGAATTTCTTCTTCTCTGGCTCTCCTCAGCTCCCCAGACTCTCGACCCCCTCTCTAGGACTCCCAGGGAATCTATTTAAAGAAAAAACACGCGTTGAATCTCCTCCATTAATCCCAAATAATCTTCTTTTACTCGGGACATTTTTTTTTTTTATCAATGATTTTGATTTTTACGCATCTGCAGCTGGATTAAATTCCTTATAAATCTTCTTCACGTTCCAAAGTGTTGATTAAGGCTTCCAAACACGTGCAGTACACATTTAGATTCACCACAACTTGTGTAAGCTCATGTTTTTCCTCTAACTCCCTGTTTGGATTAAACCAAGTTATCCAGACAAATTTGATCGAAACAAACACCCATACTAGCTTTGTTAGGATATATCACAACTGCCCATTAAGTTTCAGCCCTTTAGTCTACCCAGAACTCCTTCAAGAATCGATCGAAAGTTACACAGTTGAGAATAAAATTTTCCCGCCAAAACGAATTTTTGAAATGTTGAAGATGGTGTCCCCCTAACCAAACTGGGGGTGCGAATAGCAGGCGCCCAACTGAGGTGCCCCTTATCCAAATTGAGGGTGCCTTTAGTACTTTTCTCCGGGAGTCCAAATAACACTTTTTGAGCAACTTTTTCCACACAAGTGTATTTCTCCAAAAACACCTACAAACACACAAAGCATCAAAATTAGTACAAAAATCGAGCACTAACAATAGAGATATTAAGTACAATTTAGACACAAAAATGTGTCTATCAAATACCCCCAAACTTATTATTTGCTAGTCCTCGAGCAAAACTAACAAAAAATAAAACCGAGTTAATCTCGGGAGGGTTTACCAGAGGTATACCCACAAAACCATGACTTCTAATTGGTCACAAGTATCCAAAGAGCTATGAGGACATACATATTCTCAACCTATCTCCAAGTAACTAGAATGCCAGATGAATTAATGGTGTCATCTCTAAATCTGACTGAAGAAAAGGGGAGACACATCCGCAACACTGCTAGATAAAGAGATATCCGCTACACAGCTGGATAAACATTGTAAGATGCGTCCGCTGCTTTACAGCTGGATAAGATTAGGAGAGAGGTAAAGATGAGAGGGACATCTGCTACACAGATGGACTAATTACGTGTGATGAGTTAAACCAGTGCTAGAAAGATCTTGTGCCAGATTGAAAGCGGACTAACAAAGCAACCAAATGTATCTTTCTTCGACTCTCTCATAGTGCTCAGTAGAAACAACGTCTTCTTCGGTCTTCAACTGTTGATGATAAACTATCGAACCTCATAGAACCTTGACAATTAACTCTTCTCTTTGATTTCTTTCTCCACTTATAAATTTCTACTTCCCTTTGGCCTTATTGAACAAAATGTAACAATGATTTTTTTTTTTTTCTTTTTTTTTTTTTTTTTGGAAACATTACAAGACAAAATTTACATGGCCATGAGAGAAGGACTTTCAAAACTTGGATCTTCGCAACTTGTGATGTCTTGGTATCATGGATTCTAACAACTTATATCATTTGCTCTTATAACTTCAACTTTGATTTTTGAATTATTCTTTTCTATTGTTGCTTCTAAACCTAAAACGTCTTCAACTTTCTTCATAGATTTTGATGTCGCTCCGCTTGTTGATGATGATAAGTTTCTACTGAGAGAGAGTCGCAATCCAGTAACTAAGACTACATTGTGAGGTTGCTTTGTCTTTCTGGCATTTCCTGACCTACTTGCCTTTCCATCATGTATGGTTAGGTCCATCACGGTTACCCTCTAAAAGGAACAAGTTCTCTCCTGAATTTCAAGGATCTCAATGTCTTTTTCTCTAATGTCTCAAAAGGTTGTTATCCCTAGCATTCCAATTTCTATCTTTTCGGTGAGAAACAGTATGTAAACTTAGCTAACCGGATACCATGTGACGCTAGAAGTTTCAAAAGTGCAACTAAAAAGTTCTTCCCCACCCCCAAACTTAAATCTAACATTGTCCTCAATGTTTCTAATGAAAGAGCAATACCAAAAGTAAAATAACACGAGGAGAAGTTGGAAAGATAGTACCTGGGTGAAGAAAATCAAAAACTAATATACAACATACAACTTCCTCGATGGTCAATCAAGGGTAAACAGGGTCCTCCAGAGGGACCTCCTCAACATCACCTGTAGGAAAGGGCTCTAAAAAGGGTTTCAATCTCTGACCGTTAACCTTCGAAGAACTACTACCATCCGGTGTCTCAATTTCAACAGCTCCATGAGGAAAGACAGTGCGAACAATAAAAGGACCCCCACCGAGAACGTAACTTCCCAGGGAAAAGATGTAAACGGGTATCATACAGAAGAACTTTTTGACCTGGAGAAAATGACTTCCGTAAAATATTTCTATCATGCAAGTTTCATTTGTCTTATACTCCTTCGCACTATCGTAAGCATCTTACGAGCTCGTCCAACTCATTGAGCTGGAGTTTCCTATGGGCTCCTGCCTTGTCAAGTGAAAAATTTAGTTGCTTAACAGCCCAATAAGCTCTATGTTAACTAACAGGTAAATGACATGCCTTTCCAACACAAGCCGATAAGGCGACATTCCAATGGGGGTCTTAAACGCAGTACGGTAAGCCCATAAGGCATCAGTAAGCCTAGACGACCAGTCTTTCCGATTAGGATTAACTGTTTTCTCTAATATACGTTTTATCTCCCTATTGGAAACCTCTACCTGACCACTAGTCTGCGGATGATACGGGGTAGCTACCTTATGTGTAATACCATATTTCTTCATCAGAAGCCTAAAAGGTCCATTACAAAAGTGCGACCCTCCATCACTAATTATAGCTCGCGGTGTACCAAAACGTGTAAGTATATTATTTTTCAAGAACTCAATCACAACCCTATGGTCATTGGTTTTACACGCAACCGCCTCAATCCACTTAGAGACATAGTCTACGGCGACAAGGATGTATAGGTTACCAAAAGAATTAGGAAACGGACCCATAAAGTCAATTCCCCACATCAAAGACCTCAACAACTAAAATAGGGTTCAAGGGCATCATGTTCCTACGGGAAATGGTTCCTAATTTCTGGCAACGCTCACAAGTAACACAGTAACTATGGGAGTCTTTAAAAACGAAGGCCAATAGAATCCACACTGCAATATCTTAGCAGCAGTCTTCTTAGCACTAAAGTGACCTCCACAAGCATGATCATGACAAAAGGAAAATACTGGACTGGTCACTCTCAGGTATACATCTCCTAATAATCTGGTCTGGACAATACTTAAACAAATAAGGATCATCCCAAAAGAAGTGCTTAACCTCGGCTAAAAACCTAGAACGATCTTGTTTACCCCAATGTTGGGGCATTCGACCAGTAACAAGATAATTCACTATATTCGCATACCAAGGTGCTTGGGTAACAAAAAGTTGTTCATCAGGAAAACTATCCCTTATAGGAAGGGAATCATCAGGGAATCAACAACTAGCCTAGACAAGTGGTCTGCTACTACATTTTCGGCACCCTTTTTGTCTCTAATGTCTGGAGAAAACTCTTGCAACAAAAGTATCCACCTAATCAATCTAGGTTTCGTATCCTTCTTAGACAAAAGATATTTCAAAGCAGCATGATCAGTATATATGACGATCTTAGAACCTAAGAGATAGGGTCTAAACTTGTCTAAGGCAAACACAATGGCTAACAGTTCCTTCTCGGTAGTGGTATAGTTCAACTGGGCATCATTCAGAGTTTTGCTAGCATAGTAAATCACATGAAGTAATTTGTTTTCTCGCTGACCTAGCACAACACCAATAGCATAATCTGAAGCATCACACATGATCTCAAAGGGTAAGTTCCAGTTGGGTGCCTGGACTATGGGGGCGGTAGTGAGTAAAGTCTTAAGCTTCTCAAAAGCCTCTAAACAAGCATCATCAAAGACAAACTTAACATCTTTTGCAAGCAAGTTGCAAAGAGGTCTAGAAATCAAGCTAAAATCCTTAATGAATCGACGATAAAAACCTGCATGCCCTAAGAATGACCTAATATCTCTTACGGTTTTTGGGACCTGTAAAGTCTTGATAAGGTCAACTTTGGCTTTATCTACCTCTATACCCTTAGAAGATACGATATGCCCTAAGACAATTCCTGATCGAACCATGAAATGACATTTCTCCCAATTAAGCACTAGATTCTTTTCCTTACACCTAGTCAACACTAATGACAAATGATGCAAGCACTCATCGAAAGACGAACCAAACACTGAAAAATCATCCATAAAGACCTCTAAAAACTTTTCTACCATATCGGAAAATATGCTCATGCAACGCTGAAAAGTCGCAGGGGCGTTACATAGCCCGAAAGGCATGCGTCTATACGCAAAGGTACCAAAGGGACAAGTAAAAGTAGTTTTTTCTTGGTCTTCTGGGGCAATAACGATCTGATTGTAGCCTGAGTAGCCATCTAGAAAACAGTAATGACTATGTCCAGCTAATCTCTCTAGCATTTGGTCGATAAAGGGAAGGGGAAAGTGGTCCTTCCTAGTGACCTTGTTCAATTTCCTATAGTCAATACAAACACGCCAACCCGTGGTCACTCGGGTCGGGATTAACTCATTGTTATCATTCTGGACTACAGTAATACCGGATTTCTTGGGAACAACCTGAACGGGGCTGACCCACTTACTGTCTGAAATGGGGTAGATAATGCCTGCATCACACTTAAGAACCTCGGTTCGAACTACTTCTTTCATATTAGGGTTTAGTCTTCGTTGCATCTCCCTAGAAGGTTTGGTATCTTCCTCTAAATAGATCTGATGCATACAAACAGTAGGACTTATACCCTTAATGTCTGCTATGGTCCACCCTAAAGCTTCCTTGTTGTTTTGAAGGACGGTCATTAGCCTACTTTCCTGATCACTATCCAAGTCGGAAGCAACAATCACAGGTAAAGTTTCAACGGGCCTAAAAACACATACTTCAGGGTATCTGGCAATGGTTTTAGGTCCAACTTAGGAGGCTCTTCTAACGAAGGAACTAGGGTAGACTTAGAAACTGGTAGTGGTTCGATTAGGTTTCCATCCGTTACTAGTGTCTAGCAAAGGGGTTGAATCTAACAAAGCATTCACCTCATTAATCACATTATCATCATCGAAATCAATCCCAAAGTGAGCTAGGCATTTCTCTAACGGATCTTCTAACAAAGTGTTTGGTAATGACTCCTCGACTAATGTTCCTATCATGTTTACCTCTTCTATGCTCGAGTCATCTAGTTCAGAGGGTAGCTTACTAATATGAAAGACGTTCAGCTCAATAGTCATATTACCAAAAGACAAGTTCATAATACCAATTCGACAATTAATGATCACATTGGATGTTGCTAAAAATGGGCGACCTAAAATCACTGGTATCTGGTTCTCTGGGTCAGAGACAGGTTGGGTATCTAGGATAACAAAATCAACTGGATAAATAAACTTGTCGACCTCAATAAAAACATCCTCGATCACACCACGAGGAATTTTAACGGACCTATCAGCTAACTGAAGTGTCATCTTGGTCGGTTTCATATCACCAAGTCATAGCTTGAGGTACACATAGTATGGAAGTAAATTCACACTTTCTCATAAGTCAAGCAAAGCTTTCTCAACACGGTATTTACCTATTGTGCAAGAAATGGTAGGGGACCCTGGCTCTTTATACTTAGGAGTAGTGGTATTCTGAATAATGGAACTCACGTGACTAGCTAGGAAGGCTTTCTTTTGGACACTAAGCTTACGCTTTCGTGTACACAAGTCCTTAAGAAACTTAGCATAAGCGGGAATCTGCTTAATCGCATCCAACAATGGTAGGTTGATAGTAACCTGCTTAAAAACCTCCAATATATCATTAAAGTTCGACTCGCTCTTAGTTGGAACTAGAAGCTGGGGAAACGGGGCTCTGGGAACAAAGCCGGACTCATTAGGACCCTCATTGGTCTCTTTAGAGACTCTATCAGTCTCTTCATTTTTTGGCTCAAAAGGGTGAACTACAACATGTTCACTTTCAGGCATGGCGACCTTGTTGTCAACTTTCTTTCCACTCCTACGAGTTGTAACAGAATTCACATGATTGTACGATTTCTCTCCTTTTGGATTAGGATCAGTATGACTAGGGAACCTTCCATCCTCTCTCTCAGCAAGGTACTTAACTATTTGGCCGACTTGAAGTTCTAATTTAGCAAGAGACTGGAATTATTCTTAAAATTCTGATTGGTTTCCTCTTGAAAATTAACCTGGCTTTTTTATTAGCATTTGCTGGCTTTGTGATAGCATATCCTGGCTCTTTTTTAATATACTAAGAGATTCCTCTAATCTAGTCATTCTATTCTCAGAAGGGTTCTGGAACTGGGCTTGTCCTGAAGAGCTCTTAGCATAACCAAAACCTGGGGGAGGATGAGAATTACTAGACTGACCTTGATTCTGGCCCTTAGACTAAGAAAAATTAGGATGGTTTCTCCAGCCAGGATTGCAGGTCTCTGAGTATGGGTCAAACTTCTGACAGTTCTCAAACCTAGCATTGTTATAGACAACATGGGCTTGCTCTTCACTAACCTAACCTTCCCAAAATGAGTTATCGGTCTCTATTCCACAACTAGAGACTTGAGAGGCTCTATTAGGTTCATCAAGGGATCTATTTTTAGACTGACCCATTTCCAAAGCTTCTAACCTTCTAGACAGAACAACAAACTTAGCATCTGACCCGGAGCTTGTATCTATTATATTGGTGCTACTTTTATTGACCAAGAGTCTTTTAGGGGGTTCAACACAAGACTCCCACTGTTGGGATTTTTCAGCGATAGCTCCTAAGAAGGTAAAAGCATCATCAGCATTTTTACTAGTGAACTCACCAGCGCACATAGACTCGACCATGGCTTTGGTCGAATAGTCTAAACCATTATAAATAATCTCTACAAGTTTCATCTTATCAAATCCATGGTGAGGACACTGGGATAGAAGATCGTTGAATCTCTCTAAAAACTTATAAAGAGACTCTCCCTCTTGTTGCACACTAACACTAATTTTCTGTCTAACAGCTGCAGTTTTATGCTTAGGGTAGAATTTCATATAGAAAGCAGCAACAAGTTCCTGCCATGTTTCAATGGATTCAGATGGTAGGTTGTTCAGCCAGGTCTTGGATTTATCTCTCAAGGAAAAGGGAAACATCTTAAGTTTCAAGACTTCATCAGTAAGGTCTTTTATTCTAATTGTCCCACAAATTTCCTCAAAGTACCTAATATGAAAATAAGGGTTCTCATCATCTTTCCCTAAGAATATATGGATCATCTGAAGAATACTAGGTTTTATCTCGAAATTATCCGTAGTGGATGGAAATTTAATGCAAGAGGCTCGGGTAGACCTAGTAGGGAACATGTAATATTTCAAAGTTGCCATCGCTGGCACAACAGAAGTACTACGGGTACTTTCCTCACGAAAAGACAGATTCTCAAAACTAAAGTTTCCAAAAACAGGGCTCTCAAAAGAAAAGTCTTCGAGCTCCCCGCTTTCACAAGAAGAACTTCTAGGCTCGTCACTAATCAAACGGCCAAAAATATTTCTTTTCCAAGCCCTTTCGGGCATACACTAAAAAAAAACAAAAGAAAAGGAAAGAAGTCCTAAAAGGAAGGGAAGTTCTATGCAAACACAAACAAGGCTGACTCCACCACAGCAAACCTACTGATTTCTAGCAAACAAAAAGCATGATGGCTCCACTTAGATTGTTTCTAGACCAACTTCTAATCCTTCGAATGGGAATTCGTTACAATTTGAGCAAACCCCTCTGGAATCAATCCGAGTCAAAGTAAGTTGAATAGAGGCGAGGGAAGCTGCGTAGAGATTTGATACCCAAGGCCTCACCGCATTCCAAGGCGGCGCAGTCACGCATTCAACTCACAGAAACCATCATGAACTTCAAAGTATGCTCAAAAGAGTAACCAATATTTTTAGAACGACTTTCCTATTAAGCTCGTTACCCTATAGGTCTCGTTCTATTCGCGTTTGGTTTTGTTTTCCTAAGGCGGGCAAGAAGAGGACGGTGATGAAATCCGAACCCTTATCTTGTATGGCCAGTCCTTGCCTTTTACTAGGAAATTAAAGTAGCCGTTTTCAAGTCCTCAACATATATGCAAACGAAGGAATACAGTAACTCGCTGACAGGGGATTCGCGAGTGTTTCAACAAACTTACCTCCCGTTCCAGATGGGGGATGAACCGCTGAAGTCGACTCGGGCCACAACTCCAATGTCGTGTACGAACCCGAGGGGCCGAGGTGATATCGTAATCACCGTCCTTCTCTGCAAACAGTTTAATATTTAATACTACCCTTCCGTAGGGTTTAAAAATAAAAGAATGTCCAAATGTCCAAGTCCAAAGTCCAAAAGAAAAGGAAAGTCTAACAAAAAATAATAATAAAAAAATAAAAATAAAATGGCTCTCTTTTTTTTTTCTTTTTTTTAATAAAAACAAAATTTTTTTTCTTCTTTCGCTCCTTTCGCTTTGCCTTTTACTCCAAGTCTTTAAGTATTCACCAAAGCTTTGGAAAAATTTTCTTTCGCTCCCAATTCCAAAATCTGTAAGGAAAAGACAAAAACCCAAAAACGTAAAGAAGAACAAATAAAATAAAAACAAATAAAAATCTAAAAACTCTAGCCTAAAAACAAGTCCGCGTCGGCGGCGCCAAAAATTTTATTAATTTTTGAATGATGTTATAGTAATGAGGTTCAAACTCTCAGACTTGTGAAGATTAAATTTAAATATTTAATAAAATTATATACAAAAATATTAACAAAGTGGGCGAGAGGTATGAGAAAACAACCAAGACATTGATTCCACTATTACTCATGAATTAATGATGGTAAATAATCCAAAACTCTAATTATCTTTTAAGTCCTTTATATCTTAACTCAATAATAATCAAGCAAATTCTCAAACATCAATTGTATCCCTTAAGCATAGATTATCTAAACAAAGCATAACCTATCTAATTGAATCACAACTGATTAGGAAAATTACGCAAACAATTTAAAACTCTGCAAAAGCAGTGATTGAGTGAATTATAATTAAATATTAGAGAAAATAAAATAGTTACCAATTATTCATGCGTAAATAGCTTCCTCATTTCCTTGGTTGTGGGAGAATTAGCCGCTCATCATGTTGGAAACACGCTCAAAAATCATTATTATTGCTCAAAGGGTGTTTACAAATGATGAAAAGGGAGAAATAATTCAAAACCGGGTTTGTAACAATTATATTTGTTACAAACCAGAGAACTACGATCCTCGGCAAATAAGACTGTCCTGCGACAATAACAAATAAGACTGTCACTGTAACAAATAAGACTGTCGAGCGACAGTCGCTGAAACTGTAGCAAAATAAGACTGCTCTGTGTGGGTCTTATGTTCTTCGTGTTTTTGGTGCAGCAGCAGCAACAGCAACAGCAGAAACCGAGTTTGGGAAAACTCAAATTTCTTCTTCTCTGGCTCTCCTCAGCCCCCAGACTCTCGACCCCCTCTCTAGGACTCCCAGGGAATCTATTTAAAGAAAAAACACGCGTTGAATCTCCTCCATTAATCCCAAATAATCTTCTTTTACTCGGGATATTTTCTTTCTTTTTTTATCAATGATTTTGATTTTTACGTAACTGCAGCTGGATTAAATTCCTTATAAATCTTCTTCACATTCCAAAGTGTTGATTAAGGCTTCCAAACACGTGCAGTACACGTTTAGATTCACCACAACTCGTGTAAGCTCATAGTTTTCCCCCAACTCCCTGTTTGGATTAAACCAAGTTATCCAGACAAATTTGATCGAAACAAACACCCATACTAGCTTTGTTAGGACATATCACAACTATCCATTAAGTTTCAGCCCTTTAGTCTACCCAGAACTCCTTCAAGAATCGATCGAAAGTTACACAGTTGAGAATAAAATTTTCCCGCCAAAACGAATTTTTGAAATGTTGAAGATGGTGTCCCCCTAACCAAACTGGGGGTGCGAATAGCAGGTACCCAACTGAGGTGCCCCTTATCCAAATTGAGGGTGCCTTTAGTACTTTTCTCCGGGAGTCCAAATAGCACTTTTTGAGCAACTTTTTCAACACAAGCGTATTTCTCCAAAAACACCTACAAACACACAAAGCATCAAAATTAGTACAAAAATCGAGCACTAACAATAGAGACATTGAGTACAATTTAGACACAAAAATGTGTCTATCAGAGGCCGAGAATCTCGCAGCCACCAACCCCAAGCGAGGAGAAACTTCAAAGTCAACTCGCTCTAAGATAGTATCCTATGTCGAACAATCGGACGAGGACTCAGGGCGATCAAGATATCACCGACCAAAAACTTCTTTCGCACCCGAGAGAGCGCAAAGGAAGAAAAAAGAAGGCCGAAAGGAGGCATATTGTCGATCAGTTACAAGTACGACTCTGCCAACTCGAAGCGATGTGCATAGAGGCCACAGGAAGGCAAGAAAGCAAGAAGTTGGCAGAAGTAGTGCAAGAGGCTGGACAATGTCCCTTATCAAAGAGTCTATTGGACCAACCATTTCCAAGGAAATTCTCGCTCCCAACATTCACTACTCCCTTCACAGGGACCGACGATGCAATTGAACATCTCCGATTATACCGCATGACATTAACCCAGTGGAACCATTACGATGTAGTAATGTGCAGGTTTTTCCCATCAAGTCTAAAAGATGAGGCCCTATATGGTTCAATAACTTTCTGAAGGAGTCAGTTAACTCATTTTTCCACCTATCCGAGTTATTCTTGGAAACATACATACATAACAGCAGAGTCAAACCAGAATCGAAATGCTATTCCAACTATCTCGAGGACCAAACGAGTCACTCCGCTCACTAGTAACTCGTTGGAGGAAATTGTATGCCGAGTTCGGAAGAGTCTCAGAGGACTTCGCGATCTTGGTCTTCAAAAACAGTCTGAGAAAGATAGACCCAATATTTTTGCGCATGTACGAAACCATGCCACCTAACCTAGGTAAATTGAGAGAAATTCAAGAGGACTACATAGCCCTTGAATAACTCCAAGATAGTACTTATGACAAATTGGTAAAAATGAACCAATAGAGGGGCAAATGTGGTAGAAACTACAAAACCCTCAGGTGCCATCCCAAGAAGAAGGGCGATCCAACAATGGATCCACCCAGTTCGATAAACATCGGAGTGGAGGATGGAAAGGGCGATACCAA
The DNA here is from genome assembly GCF_003573695.1 of Papaver somniferum. Taxonomy (NCBI): domain Eukaryota; kingdom Viridiplantae; phylum Streptophyta; class Magnoliopsida; order Ranunculales; family Papaveraceae; genus Papaver; species Papaver somniferum. The sequence continues at coordinate 47,063,983 of NC_039366.1, forward strand.
GCCCAGCAAAAAAAGGGAAAATTCGTAGACCCTGTCTATACGAAGTTAAATGCTCCCCTATCCGAGGTATTCAAGAAGATCGAAGGAAAATACAAGATTACCTACCCATGAAACAGAGGACAGCAGCCCGAGCGCGCTAAAAATAGAACTGATTTATGTGAGTTCCATCAGTTCCATAGCCACACAACAGACTCATAAAGAGATCTGAAGAAGATGGTGCAAGATATGATTGACGAAGGAAAACTCCAGGAGTACATCGCACAACCAGCGATCCAACCAACTACGGGAGCACCCGTACATCATGTGGAAATTCCACGCGAGGCACAATACTTGGGGTGCAATACGATATCACACTCGGATATCACATCCCCCACACCTGAAGGAAACGTCACAGGAAAAATTCACAAACAAAACTTCGAAGGTGACGAAGTTTTCAGTGTGGCAAAAGAACCTCCCATGCAGGAGTGGATGAAACAATCCGTCAGCTTTTCAGCCTTAGAGGCACCCGACGGAGGACGAAACCACAATGACCCACTAGTGGTCACGATGGCCATGACCCTCCCCGAACATCAAGGCGAGGAAGAGAAACCTAAGGCGCTGCCATGGGTAATGCCTAAGATACTAATAGATGAAGGAAGTTCCGTCGAAATCTTATTTTATGAAACATTCAAACAAATGGGTCTTAGAGACGAGTGCCTAATACCATCAGCCTATAATATATTCGGTTTCAATGGCTCATCCACTTGTCCAAAAGGGGAGGTAACCCTGGAGATTCATGTTGGAAAAATCCTCACCTTAACGACGTTTTGTGTCGTAGACGTACTGTCACCATACACAAAAATTGTTGGGCGATCCTGGGTCCATGAGATCAAGGGAGTCGCGTCAACGTACCACCAGAGACTAAGGTTTCCGACGCCCGAGGGGATCACAGAGATCATCGGAGACTCAGGCGAGGCTAAGTACTGCTACAATATGGACGTACAAAATGGAGAAAAGAAGGTCACTTCCTCTAAAGCAAAAAAGAAAAGAGCCAAGAATGCTAAGAGCCAGGCCGAAATTGATGAATACATCGCAATAACAAACGAAGCAAGGCGATCAGGCAATGTACTAATCTCGGACAATGTTCTAAACTTGGACTCACCCATGGGGCCCATACAAAACCTCTCCGACATCGGAGAACTAAGGTCAAATTTCTCAGCCTCGGAGCCTACGAAGGAAGTCAACATCAGAACACCCGAAATTTCGGGTATTCTTAGGATTGGAACTCTCCTCGACCAAGAGAAAGAAGAAAAATTAGTGCAAATACTAAAAGAATACTCCGACGTCTTTGCATGGCGTATGGAAGATATGCCTGGAATAGATCCATAGGTCTGCTTTCATCATTTGAAATCAACCCTATGCATAAACCCGTAAGGCAAAAGATGTGATAGGTGGCACCAGAATACCACGAAGCAATTCAAAAAGAATTAAAAAATATGGAGGCATCGGGAGTCATCCGAGAAGTGCAGTATCCGATATGGATATCCAACATGATGATAGTCCCTAAGAAAAATGGAGGAGTGAGAATTTGCATTGATTTTAGTGATCTTAACAAAGCTTGTCCAAAGGACAGCTTTCCACTCCTTAATATCGTTCAGCTCGTAGAAGCAACATCCGGATATGGGTTACTGTCCCTAATGGATGGGTACTTGGGTTACAACCAGATCCCACTTGCCGAGGAATATCAAGAGCATACCGCCTTCTTCACTCCCCGAGGTTTATACTGTTATACTAAGATGCCATTCGGACTAAAAAATGCAAGCGCGACTTATCAAAGAATGGTGGAAAAAATGTTTGACAATTGGATACATAAAACCCTAGAGGCGTACGTGGATGACCTGCTTGTCAAGAGCAAGCTTCCACATGACCACGCAAACGACCTCAAAGAAATATTCGAACAAATGAGGAAGTTTAATATGAAAATTAACCCGGCAAAATGCACTTTGGGGGTAACCTCAGGGAAATTCCTGGGATATTTGGTCACCAAACGAGGCATCGAGGTCGACACGGAAAAAGTACGGGTCGTACTAGAAATTCCCTCGCCTGCCACAGTTAAGGACGTGCAGAGACTAAATGGTCGATTGGCAGCCATGGAAAGGTTCATCGCCAGATCGTCCGACAAACTCAAAGGTTTTTTCAACACCTTAAAGAAGGGAGAAAAATTCTCATGGAGCGCTGAATGCGAAGAAGTCTTCCGAAAGATTAAGGAGCATCTAGCTACCTTACCGATTTTACATCTACTTATCGGCGACTAACACCTCGATTAGTGTGGTGCTAACTCAGATAGATAAAGAAGTAGCAAACCCCATTTACTTCATCAGTAAGACTCTGATATCTGCGGAAAAGAATTACTTCAAGATCGATAAAATTATATTATCCCTAGTCTATGCAACACAAAAGTTGCGGACGTACTTTCATGCACATACTGTGACCGTCATCACAAAAGCTCCAATAGAGTCTGTGCTAGACCATGCCGACAGAGCAGGCAGAATCTCCAAATGGGGAGCACAAATCAAACAATTCGGGGTGAAATATCAAGCCCAGAAAGCAATAAAAACCCAAGTGGTTGCAGATTTCTTAGCTGATTTTCCTCTAGATAGTGTCGACGAAATCGAAAAAATCCCTGGCATGGAGGACGAGCTAGAAGATCCTCCCGATCTACTTCGCTCGGAGAACCCAAGACGATGGGAAGTCTTTGTATACTGATCATGCAATTCGGAAGGATCTGGGATCGGAATGGTCTTTACGACCCCAACAGGCCGAAAAATCGTTTACAGCTTGAGACTAGAATTCCCTGCTACTTACAACATAGTTCGATATGAAGCATTCATACGTGCCCTCTGCGTGATAATCGCGCTAGGTATTACTGAAGTGAGACTCACGAGTGACTCACAGCTTATCGTCCGGCAAATAAACGAAATGTATCAATCCTCAGATCTGTGTTTACATTGATATCTCCAACTCTCCAAGCACTATATCGAGCAGATACCAAACATCACGTTCCGACATCTGAACAGGAACAACAATAGGCACGCAGATGCTTTAGCATTTATAGCCTCTATGACAATAGATCCGGAGGCTACAAATATCAGAATCGAAAGGGTCATGCTTCCTTCCGTACCCACAGAAGGAGATATGGAAATATTTAATGTAGACTCAACAAGCCAAGAAGAGGCCCTACCCGAGGACGATTGGAGGACACCGATCATGAGATATCTAGCCAACCACGATCTCCCAAGCGAACAGCAGCTCACGCACAAAATAATATCACGATCTGGGAACTACCAGCTCGGGGACGACATTCTATATAAACAGTCATACCTAGGACCTCTATTCAGATGTTTTTCCTTTGCTGAAGGCCAAGAAATACTAAGAGAGATACACCATGGTTACGCAGGGAACCATAGTGGAGGGAGATCCCTAGCTCACAAGGCGAGGTTACAAGGATACTTTTGTCCTCGCATGAACGAGGACTCAAAGCAAATGGCAAAGTCATGCTTAGAATGTCAAAAATTTGGCAAAAGAAGGCATACACCATCAATGGATTTAAAATCCGTCCTAAGCCTTTGGCCATTTTCCAAGTGGGGAGTCGACATCGTTGGGGCCCTACGAGCCGGAACAGGACAGAGAAAGTACTTAATAGTCGCCACTGACTACTTCACCAAATGGGTAGAGGCCTCAGCCCTCAGACAAATTAGAGACCATGATGTCTTTAAGTTTCTCTTCGAACATGTCATATGTCGTTTTGGTATCCCAGCAGCCATCGTATCAGACAATAGGTCCCAACTCCGAGGGAAAAATATTGATCTCCTTTTTAACTCTTCAAAAGAAGGAAGAATAAATCCACCCCCATCTACCCCGAAAGCAATGGCCAGGCAGAGGCCACTAACAAAACCATCGCTGACATGCTTAAAAAGAAGTTAGATGGACATGGGGCTAGCTGGTGTGAGCAGTTGCACAACGTTCTCTGGGCCTATCGGACCACAAGAAGAGAAGCAACAGGAATGACCCCCTTCTCCCTCACATACGGCACGGAAGCGATCATACCAACCGAAGCAATGATCCCTACAACCAAGACCGAGGCATGGGAGAAAAACCTAACTTCGGACATGATACTCTCCAAATTAGACGATTTGGAGGAGAATAGAGAAGTAACCCTACAAAGGATAGAGAATTACCATCGGAGACTGACCCGAGAATATAATAAACGTGTCCATCAGAGACAATTCATCCCAGGCGACAAAGTATGGCGCGAGATTCCGCCGTATCAACGCGAGTCGGGCAAATTGGCACCCACATGGGAAGGCCCACTAACAGTCATCGCCAAGGCATGCGGCGGAGCATACAAATTTCTCAAACCTAATGGGGAAGAACTAGAACGCCCCTGGAATATCAAATACCTCAAGCAATACAATGCTTAAACATCTTATCGCTTAGGAAAACAAATTACGAAAATGGGACTCGAATCCTTACGCGTAAAAGGTCAGGATACCTTACCAAAATGTACTAAGGGCTTATAAGCCCTCTTTTGAGAATAATAAAACCACTCATTTTCTAACTTATATCCGTTTGTTCTGATTTCTTGTTTGTTTACATTTTTATTCTTGCAATTTTTTGATTTATTCTTGCAATTTTTTAGTTTATGTTTCCTCCTTGCATATAGAATAATCATATCATACTTGCATTATAACAAAATCCCATCATGACTATGGCACGATGCTAGACACACCTCCCATTCTACAATGAATGGTGCGGGTAAAATACCTAAGTTGCCCGAGACAGGCACATACCTAAGGCAAAGTCATCTAGCCCATTGAAGCAAGATGAATAGGGGGACACCCTAAGCTACCTGAAATGGAAATAGACCTAAGGTAATGCCATCACGACCACGAATCAGATGATGTCCTGCCATAACAGGAGATATCCATAATCAAGGTACTTACCTTTGGATAAGGTAAGAATCACTTGACCGAGGTATCTTCCTCCAAAGCATGGTTAAATAGAAAGTGACTCAAAAATCTGATCACTCAACCAAGGGGCAAGTGTAACCTAAACTGGACACTATTAAAAATTCAAGCCCATGACGGTGCAAGGCGAGAAGAAAATATGCTATACCCGAAGTCCAACACCGTAAGAGATGCCCTATCCAATTAAGGAATTGATCACTCCTTGGCTTTGTCACCCATGGTTAGACAACCACTATACATAAAAACTCCTCAGAGCCATCAAAATAAAGATACTAAGTGGACTGATTTAATAAGAAGAACAAATTATCATCCACTCCAGTAAAACACCTTAGTTACATTTAGAACATGAGCGTATACGAAAAGAACAAAAAGAAGTTCTCAAAACTAACAACAAAGGAGCACCACAATTTTGCCTCGCCTGGAGCAATTAGTTCGGTTTCAACCGAGCCTCTCCCTCCACAGCACAAGAAGCATTAATATTGCTCGATCGGGGCATGATCGATTCCACCCTCGGCAAACATCAGAAACCACCACACAGACGAAGTTAGCAGCGATACCTCCTTGACGACTCATACAAGAGAAACAGTTGGGTACTAACACGTAACTAAGGCATTCCCACTCTCTGTACAAATATGGCATCAGATGCTAAGGCATAAAACAGTGGCAAGGTATATATATATATATATATATATATACGTTTAAATATGAAAAAAGTATTTTATACCTCAGCATCTTCAGCAACTCGGACAACCCGTATCCACCACCAATAAAACAAAAGAATGACAGATTATGCAAATAAAAGATATTTGTAATAAACTAAATAAAAATTTGCGCAAAAGCCTTTCCAAGCCAAAACGTGTTAAACACGCACGACACAAAATGTTCCCAAGGCCAATCGCAAGGAGAAGAACACTATATAAAGTGTTTCCAAGCTTTCTGTGAAAAGAAATACAACGGAGAACACGAAATCTTCCAGCAAAAAGTTCAATCCACTAGCAGACAAACCAATTCCCTTAAACCATCAATAAGCTAAAAACAATACGGGATAAGATAGGTATTTCCGAGAAGACATCGGTGATGATCTAGAAATTAGATCAACAAAAACCGAAGCATTAAGCAAATGAAAGGGCATACCATCATGTTCTAGAAGCCGTGAATAAACGCCTCGTTTCCATGAAGGACGGGGAGGAAAACGTTTACTAGGCATAAAGAACCCCTATGAAGAAACTAAGAGGGATCTAAACTCTACAGATGGGAAGAAGATAATGAGATTCAACTCTCCTCCCTAAGAGGATTTTTATAGGAATATAAATCCTCGAAAAACCAACCAACATTTTCAAACCCAAGAGGCTCAAGGCGCAGTAAACAAAGTCCAACGGATAAGTACGCACTAAAAGTGCAGACGTGGCGATAAAGGCGAGGCGGTTACAAAGTTTTCTTCCCATCATGCCCTCGGCAAGTTGGAAAGAAAATGAGCAAAATGTAAGGGTAAATTACCCAATGGCCATGTGTCGACATGTCAAGGGATGGTATCATGATGAGATGATAAGGTAGGAGCACCGAATCATACTCTGAAAAGCTGAGTTTGTCTGAATCGAGACGCCTGCTACAACATCACATGAATGATGAGTGTAAGGAGTGGTTTAATCCGCTCAGACGGTCAAGTCTAAAAAGAAGAACTGCAATTAATGAAGGATAAGAAGAGACGTGGACAAATCTACATCGTAACAGAAGACTCGGGCGATCTATACTACGATCCATAGGTGATACATCACGAGGTTCTCCAAGGAAGAGCTACACGATGACGAGCATAGAAAGACAACTCGGGAGGAGAACCAAGCAAGCCATCACGAGGGATAGCATAGAACCCGTCCGAAGCAGCGAAGACGATGTATAATAGATCCATCAGCTCGGCAAGGCCAGACCTTCACGAGTCTAATTTGCCTATAAATACCAGTCCATGTAGAAAGAGATGGACAACTTATGTAATATTAGATGGTACTTCTACAGAGAATTCCTGAGAGAGATCTAGATAAGGAGAGAGTAAGAAATCTAAGTGATATTTGTAGCTCATTCAAGGGTAAGACCTTATAATCAATAAAGAAAATATCGTCTTTCCTGTGGACGTAGGTCTTCATGGCCGAACCACGTTATATGCTTGTGTCAATATTTAATTTTCATGTTCTTTACATCTTGTTCATCTTGAAACTTGAATGTTTAGGTAGTTTATAGCCTTTAGATTTACTTGGGTGTAGTCATCAGAAAAGATGCAACTACAATCCCAAAGGAATCCGTTGAGTTTTAAAGATATACGTTGTAATGGTTATCACCTAGAAACTGAAGATGAGAACGATATGGAGTATTTGTATTTTACTTCATCAAATTCGTGTGGAAAAAACGTTCTGAGAAGTTTGTAGCTCTCGCATCTGGGTTGTACCTTACAAAGATTCAAAAGGTTAAATCTTATTCTGTCATAATCCAAAAATTTTATGACCCGAATGCTTTCATGCTCTGGCATGATCGGCTCGGACACCTAGGTTCTATTATGATGAGTAGAATAGTCAAAAACGGTCATGGACATCCTTTACAGAAACTTCTGTTTAACAAAGAACTTGGTTGTACTGCCTGTTCTTTGGGGAAATTGATTACCAAACCGTCAATGACAAAAGTGGTTCATGAATCCCCTACTTTCTTAAAGAGAATATAGGGTGATATTTGTGGTCCTATTCATCCCCAAAGTGGACCATTTTAGTACTTTATGGTTCTAATTGATGCATCTGCTAGATGGTCGCATGTTTGCCTCCTCTCGACACGTAATCTTGTATTTTCTAAGCTTCTTGCTCAGATTATTAGATTACGTGCTCATTTTGCAGATTATTCCATCAAGTCTATTCGTCTTGATGGTGCAACAGAGTTTTCTTCAAAAACTTTTGATGCATATTGTCAGTCTTTAGGTATTGATGTGGAGCATCATGTTTCTCATGTGCATACACATAATGGTTTAGCTGAATCTTTCATCAAGCACCTTCAACTCATTGCGAGACCTATGTTAATGAAAACTCAACTCCCTATTTCTGCTTGGGGACATGCTATTTTGCATGCTGCTGCATTGATACGTTATCGACCATACGCAAATAATCAATGCTCTCCTTTGCAACATGTGTTAGGTCATCAACCCGACATTTCATATTTGCGTGTTTTTGGTTGTGTTGTTTATGTTCCTATAGCACCACCACAACGCACCAAGTTTGGCCCAAAAACTCGACTTGGGATTTATGTTAGTTTTGATTCACCATCTATTATTAGATATCTTGAACCATTAACAGGGGATGTCTTTACTGCAAGATTTGCAGATTGTCATTTTGATGATCTAGTTTTCCCACCGTTAGGCGGAGAAAAGATACCGCTTGAAAAACAACGTGATTTATCATGGTATACACCAGATTTATCTCATCTTGACATTCGCACCAAGCAATGTGAAACAGTGCAGAAGATTTTACATCTTCAAAACATTGGTAACCAAATGCCTGATGCATTTTGATAGACACATTTATGTGTCTACTTTATTCTCTAATTTCTATATTTTTAGTACCCATTTTTGTACTTATTTGATTATTTTATGTTTTTGTAGGTATTTTTGGAGAAATAAGCTTTTGCAGAGAAATTGGCTCGAAAAGTGGTCCCAGAAGACGTACTACAAGCACCCCGGAAGTATGTTGAAGATGCCCCACAAAAGTTATAAAGGCACCCCAGGAGTTTTGCTATTTACGCCTTTCAAGTTGATAAGGGTCACCCACAGGGTAACTACTATTGGCGCACCAGAACTGGATAGGGGGAGACCACCTTCTTCTCCATTCAAATACGAGACTGGCGGGAAAATAAGTGGCAACGAAGTTTGAGATTAGGGTTTGATTTTTAAGCGATTTTGAAGGAGATTCAGTCGCCAAATAAGGTTGGACTGGACTGGATTTAGCTAAACAGGGTTGGTATGATTGTTTGGACATACTAGATTGGTTTTTATCATTGGATTCTCGATAAACAGGGAGAAGAACAAAATTCACCGGCGAACCTTCTGTTTTGGTTTTGGACGAGATATAACCGAGTTCTCACGTGCAGTTGGATTGGTATTGAGTGCTTACGCTTAAACAGGGAAGGTAATTGTTTTAAAACGGAAGAAAAGAAGGTTTGATGTATTTCAGGGAAGTAAACATAGTATTCTCGGGTTATTGTTCTGTTATGTATGGAAGTTACGTGGAACTGAAGACGATATATTTGATTCTATCAATTACTGAGACAGTTTGGGAGATTTGGGAAAGTTTGGCAGCTGAAAGAGTGCAGATGAGGTAAAGAAGGAAAGGGAAAGCCCGATACTTTCCACGAAAGAAAGCAGAAAGATAGTGCTCCTAAAGAGTCTATTAAAGATACGTCCAAATTCTCTGAGCATAAATATCCTGATGAGGAGAATGTTTTTACGGAAACAGTGGAGCCTCAAAATGAGTAAATTTCCATAAATTATGTTTCAAACAGAGAAGTTTGGGATCGTAATACAATGATTGTTGACGACATATTTTCATTCAAAGTAGCTACTGACATTGCCTTAAATAATGATGGTTTTAAACCACACTCTATAGAGGAATGTCGCCAAAGGAATGATTGGCCAAAATGGAAAATGGCAATCCAATCAGAATTACAATTTCTCGCTAAACGCAAAGTTTTAGGAACTGCAGTTCGAACACCATTTAATATCAGTCTTGTTGGTTGTAAATGGGTGTTTGTGCGTAAGCGAAATGAGAAAGGTGAAGTCCTTCGCTATAAAGCGAGACTAGTGGCACAAGGTTTTTCACAAAAACCTGGGATTGACTATGAAGAAACATATTCTCCTATTATGGATGCAATTACCTTTCGGTATTTGATCAGTCTGGTAGTCCTTTAAGGGTACTACATGCATATAATGGATGTGGTTACAACCTATTTATATGGCAAATTAGACACTGATATTTACATGAAAAACCCTGAATGTTTTCAGTTATCAGTAGATAAACCATGTCATATGTATTCACTAAAACTTAATCGAGCCATGTATGGCTTGAAACAATCTGGACGAATGTGGTACCATCGTCTCAATGAATACTTAACAACTAAGGGATATGTGAAAAATCCTATATGCCCATGTATATTCATTAAAAAGGAAAACTCTGGATTTTCTATAATTGTTGTATACATTGATGATATCAACTTGATTGGAACTCCCTTTGAGATCCAAAAGGCTATCGAATGCCTTAAGAAAGAATTCGAGATGAAGGATCTCGGAAAAACGAGGTACTGTCTCGGTTTGCAGATTGAACATTCTGCTAGCGGAATTTTGGTCCATCAAATGACGTATACTGAGAAAATTCTCAAACATTTTGAAATGGATAAAGTATATCCGATCAGTACTCCTATGGTTGTAAGGACACTTGATATTCATAGTGATCTATTTCGTCCTAAAGAAGAGGATGAAAAACTTCTTGGTCCAGAAGTACCATATTTGAGTGCAATTGGTGCATTGATGTACTTAGCTCAATGTACGAGACCTGACATTTCTTTTGCAGTAAACTTACTAGCCAGGTTTAGTTCCTCCCCAACAAAAATACATTGGAAAGGAGTGAAGCATATCTTTCGGTATCTTCGTGGAACAACTGACTTAGGCTTGTTTTACTCAAGAAATCCATCAGAAGGTTCTCAAGTAAAGGGATATACAGATGCTGGTTTTCTATCTGATCCACACAAAGCTGTTTCTCAAACAGGGTATGTTTTTACCACTAGTGGAACTGCATTCTCATGGAGATCTTGGAAACAAATTTTACCAGCTACTTCATCAAATCATTCAGAAATTATTGCTCTGCACGAAACAAGCAGGGAAGCTGTATGTTTAGGATCGTTGATAGGGCATATCAGAAATTCTTGCGATTTGCCTTCAGTCACTAATGTTCCAACAATTATCTATGAAGATAATGAAGCATGTATATCACAATTCAAAGACGGCTACTGGTAGGCATTTAAAGGAGTAAGAAAATAAGACAAAGGATAAGAAGGCCTACATGTTAAACTGCAAGTGCACAGTTGTCATTGTAGTGTGTATGTGCAAGAACAGGTCATCTCCACAGGGACTTGGGGTGTATAGTTGAAGTTTCACTATGCTGATAATTGATGCAAAACTAAATGCAAGGTCACAAGGTTGCAGTGACAGTGAAACAGAGATGGTAAAACAACAAGGAACCAAGGATATGAGCCAAGGGCAGGGAAGGCAGTGCACTGATTTCAGTGCACAACAAGCTTCAAAATACAAGAAATAAACAGCAAGATAGCTAAGAAATTTAGCTGAGCAGGGGGCAAAACAGAATTGAATTTATAAGTGATTGTAAAGGATTTGTGGCTAAGCCAAGGCTTAGAATCCACCTTTGTGTCCTAGCCAAACAATGCAATTCTAGGTTGAAATTAGGATCTTAAGCATACAAATGGAATGGAAAGAGAATTAGCTTGCTATGAGCACTAATTTCTCCCATTGCTCAATCAAAACAATGCATCATAAGCATACAAATGAAATGGAAAGAGAATTAGCTTGCTATGAGCACTAATTTCTCCCATTGCTCAATCAAAACAATGCATCCTAAGGCTCTAACCTAGCATTCCACTATCAGACAGTGCACTGAGGTTTCATCTAAACCTCAGCTGCAACAATTTAGCTCATGCTCAACATATAAACAACATTAACTTTCATCATACAAGATAATTCAAACAACACACATATGGTGAGCAAATACAAAAACATGATAAACATATGAACCAACAGTGTAAACATGAAACAAATGAGAAACTGGCTAGTCCAGTTCTCTACAAGAGTGAAGCTGGCTAACCCAGCATAAGTCCTTTACATCACACCCACAGTATCTATTTATACATACAATGGAAATCCCAAAAAATCCCCAATTAACAGCAAAATTAGGGTTTGTAAAAAAAAATACAATAAAACCCAAAATTGGTTCTCCTAACCTTCTGATAACAACCCAATCAACCAACCCATGCTTCAATTAGACGTACAATCATGTTCCCCCAATTATCCCCAAATTATGAAATTAGGGTTTATAAGAAATAGAAATTAGGTTTACCTAATCACTGTTGACACTGGTAGATGTCGACCCATGCCTCCAATCCTTCTCCTGATGCTTCTCTTGTTCTTCCCATGCCCTAATTGCTTTTCTATCTCATCTATTTCATCAACCCCTAACCTAGGGTTCCTGTGAGAGGAAAAGATCGAGGAATTGATGTTATAGAAAGCTAGAGGAGTAGGGGAATGATGGCTCGAATGGTGATGGTTGAATGATTTGGGGGGGAGAAGATGGTGGAGTGATTTGTGGGGGCGTCACTGTTGCAGAAGAGGGAAGAAATGGTTCGATGGTTTTGGGGAAGGGTGTGTTTGGGCTAATGGGTATAGAATGGGGTATTAGGGTGTTGAGCGGGTTCAGCGAGGTTTGATGATCTGCGACAGAAGCGATGGATGGGAAGATGGTAGGTGGATCCAACGGCGATACGGAGGTAAGCGTGGAGCGACCGTCGATGAAGGGATGTAGCAAAACGGACGACCCAAGATGGAGATGGGTGTTGCGATGTAAAGCGGGAGCTTCGGAGTTTGATGTGCGATGATGGAGCGACCGTTGGATGATGATATGGATCCATCTGACGGCTACATGAGAAACGGGTATGGATATAGGAAATGGACTTGGGTGAGGGTTTTGGGCATTGGGTATGCCAAGCCCATATCTTCTTTAAGAACAATTCTTCCTTCTTGAGCCCATTCCTAGCTTTGTGGACGTGCGCTCCATTCTTTGCGGCTTCCTTGCGTAATTCTTCCGTCTTTTCACTACTTTTCTGCTCTATTCCGCTCCGCAATTCATCCAACTTTATTTATTACCTAAAAATGCAAAATTAAGTAAGAAGAATATTTATTCTTGAAAACAATGAAAATACAGAATATGGGATAAAATGTAGAATTAATGCACAAAAGATGAGTTAAATGCCAAAAAATATATATAAAATCACTTTTTAGCACTCATCAAATACCCCCAAACCTGAATTTTACTTGTCCTCAAGTAAAACAAACTAAGGAAATCCTACCTATACCACTGTCGCTGGTCTCTCGAATGCATTTAGCGTATGCACTAAGCCTTTTAAACCACTAAGTGTCCCTAGTGGACGAGTTAAGTCTCGTGAAGGTTTGCTTAGAACGTACCTACAAAGTTCTAGGTCAAAATATAGCTCATATTCCATCAAATGTGACATGTGCAAGACAGTTTAAGCTCACAGCAAAATGGAGATGTCAATCTAGCTATCAAAGGCACAATCCTAGCACTGATAAAAAAAAAGACATGTGATAAGAGTGTAAAGTGTATCTACACATGTGTAAAGAAAGATCTGAAGTTATGACTACTAATCACCAAGAGATAGTTTCTCAGGCTAAGAACCAAGGTCGAAATCTAGCTAGCTGTCCGGACTTTACGAGAATTGTGAATGAGTTGGAGGTATTTCACAATTACTCGCGTTGTACATCAATGGCATACACCCTTCCTTGCTTATTACAATGAAACAACAAAATGACTCTTTACATGACTCTTATTTACATTGACTACTCTCTTTTATTTTTGGAACAAGAGAGATGGAATTGATAAATACTTGATATATCTTTTTTTTTTTTTTTTTGAATAAATCGTTTTTTTTTGTTTTTTTTTTTGCATAAGAAACACTTTTGATACATATACAAAAGGAAACAAAAGATTACATGACACTTTGCAAGAGGTAGCCCTTTTTGATGCACCCAGTTAAATTCGATGGTTGTCTTTCTTAATGTAACCTCCACCTTCTATCCCAACCAACCAAAGAACAAGCTAGTCAAGTTTCGTTCAGTATTCTAAAGTGATTGGCAATCGTAACTTCCTATCAAACACCTTGAAGATCGAGGCCATACATGTATTGGTAGATCGTGCGTGTGCAAATTTCTTATCACTATGTGAATTGTGCTAGAATCAGGGTGCCTAAATATCTAGACTAAGACTCCTAATAATTACATATTTGCACAAGAGTCAACATTTCAAGGTAAATGAGCTCCATTTTTATGATTTTTCATTTTTTTAATTTTTTTGGAATTTTTCAATTTTTTCAAAAAAAGAAGGAGTTCGTTTTCAATTATGGCAAATTATCATGGTATCTACTCTATACCCCCAAACCTAAACTAAACATTGTCCTCAATGTTTCAAAATATGGAAAGAATTAAAATGCAACATATGGAAAGGGACATGCTGAGTAGAGTAAAAGGAGAGAGAATACCCGATTTCGGCGAAAGCAGAATTAAAACTCCGTTATTCAAGGCAAAAAATCCAACATATTTCAGCCGAGATCATATTGGATTAGCAAAATATATACAAATGGAAAAAAAAAGTTTTTAAAATTTATCTACTTGATTATATACAAAAAAATTCACCATACACCAACAATCTAAAGAGTTGAGGATCAACCCAAAAGAAAAAGTGTAGAGACATAGAAAGTTTCAAAACACTAAAATTGGACTTAAATGGGAGTGAGAGTGAAAAACCGAATGAATCACCCCTAAACCAAAATTTTTCAACAGGTTCACTTTTAAGCACAAAATCTAACAATTTTAGGGGTGCAGGATTCACAAGGTCTAACTGAAAATGGACTTTGTTCGGGATGGGCAAAGAAATGCATTCCAATTGTGGCTCTTTAAAAGTGTTATATTTTGAAACAAAATAGTCCAAGAGGACTTGGGAGGCACACAGTTCCAATCCTAGATTAGGAATTTTCAGAAAAATCGGTTTGACAATATGGGTACAAACCAAATCTAGGTTGGGTGGAAGGCCATCAGATTGTGACTTAGGTAGAAGAATAGGCATATCATTATCAATCAAATCAAAATCTTCTAACTCATCTACACATGTCACATCATGCTCACAATCATCAATCAAATTGGCAAGATCACAATCAGAATTATCAACATCATCAACAGATTTATTCTCGTGTATCGGCACATCAGGGGAAACATCACATGGAATACTAGAAGACATATCATGCATTAAGGTCGGGGCAGAGACGCCTAATGTATTTGAACCCAAAGGTTCCATAACATTTTCAGTATAGACATGTTCTTCTAACATAACATCATAATCATCATCATCATCATGATAGGGATTTTGCAATCTAGGATAATTTTCAATCCTAAGGTCGGAGCTATTACAAGAATAAAACTCTAATTCATGGGGGTGACTCATATCATGTGGTGTTGTTCCTGTTTCCCTAACGGATTCCCATTGATGGGTTTTCTCTGCAATCTCGGCTAAAAAATTCCATGCATCATCCACAGATTTATCAATAAACTCACCATTACACATAGACTCAACCATGGTTCGAGATTTAAAGTCTAGTCCCTCATAGAGGATGACGACAAGTCTCCACTTCTCAAATCCATGGTGCGGACATTCGCTCAACAAATCATTAAAACGTTCGAAATAGTGAAAAACAGTTTCCTCATCCAATTGGACAAAACAATTGATACTTTGACGAATAGCGATGGTCCTATGATGTGGAAAGAATTTTTTGAAAAATAGATCTGTGAGTTGGTCCCAAGTGTTGATTGATTGTGGTCTCAAACCGTAAAACCATGTTTTGGCCCTTTCCTTTAAAGAAAATGTAAACAAACGCAATTTCAGAGAGTCTTCGGACATATGATCAGGTTGCATAGTCCGACAAATTTGTTCAAACTCTCTTACATGAGTATAGGGGTTCTCAGAATCGAACCCTCGAAATATAGGAAGTATTTGTATCATGCTTGCATTTATTTTAAAAGGGTTATTGGTTTGAGGTAATACAATGATAATTTTTTATTGACGGATACATGTATTCATGGAGAGCACGAGGTTGGCCCATATTGAAAAGACACAAAGCCCACTATTTGGTTTTAATGGGTTTTCAAAATTTGGTTTTTTATGGAAAATTTTGGTTTTGATGGGATATATTTGAAAAAGAAATTTGGTTTAAAAACGGGAGCAAAGTAGAAATTTGGTTTTAAAATTGGGAGCAAAAGAAAATTTTGGTTTTTTTTTTTTTTTTTTTTTTTTTTTTTTTTTTATGAACTTAGCCTAGCATAAATTATCACACCCACAAAAGAAAATAAAAACAACAATAAATAATTACAAGCCCATAAAAGAAAATAAAAGAAAATAAAAGAAATTATTACAAGCCCAAATAAAAATAAAGAAAAACAAAAATTATTACAAGCCCACAAATTAAAAATGGAAGCCCACAGGTTGGGTTCTCTTAATGGGTTTAGGCTTACCTTTGAAGCACAGCCCAGCTGCTCAGTTTGGTTGCAAAAGCCCAGTTGGGCTTTGGATCATCCTAAGCTTTTGTCTTTGTTCAGGCCCAGTTGGGCTTGGCTCAACTTGTTAAGCTTGGCAGCAACTTCAGCAGGCCCAGTTGGGCTTGATGGCTCAATTTAGCACCACAGGCAGCAGGGTTGCAGCAGATTTGGCCTGGCACCAGCAGGAGGTAGCAGCAGCTTGCCTTTGCACAGCAGCAACAGCTGAGGCACAGCAGCAGCTCTATTTGGGCTTCACAGCAGCACAACAGCACCAGAGGTTTGTTCTCAGCCTCACAGCAAGGTCACACTACCTGGTCACTCAACAAAAATGTCAAGGACAGCAAAGAAAGGCAGTGAACAAGAACTGTAATGCAAGATTGACTGCAAGAATGTAAAGATGACTAATATGCAAATATGATATGCAATCAGGACAGCAAGATGCAATGAGTATGCAATGCAAAGATGAATATGCAGTAATGCAAGTTATGATGAGATAAATGCTTACACTAAATGATTATACTAAATGCAAGATATGCAAGTGAATAGCAGCAAAAGAAAGCAAGGAAAAACAGCAACCACACAATGCCAAGTCCCCGGCAGCGGCGCCAAAAACTTGGTAGGCATTTAAAGGAGTAAGAAAATAAGACAAAGGATAAGAAGGCCTACATGTTAAACTGCAAGTGCACAGTTGTCATTGTAGTGTGTATGTGCAAGAACAGGTCATCTCCACAGGGACTTGGGGTGTATAGTTGAAGTTTCACTATGCTGATAATTGATGCAAAACTAAATGCAAGGTCACAAGGTTGCAGTGACAGTGAAACAGAGATGGTAAAACAACAAGGAACCAAGGCTATGAGCCAAGGGCAGGGAAGGCAGTGCACTGATTTCAGTGCACAGCAAGCTTCAAAATACAAGAAATAAACAGCAAGATAGCTAAGAAATTTAGCTGAGCAGGGGGCAAAACAGAATTGAATTTATAAGTGATTGTAAAGGATTTGTGGCTAAGCCAAGGCTTAGAATCCACCTTTGTGTCCTAGCCAAACAATGCAATTCTAGGTTGAAATTAGGATCTTAAGCATACAAATGGAATGGAAAGAGAATTAGCTTGCTATGAGCACTAATTTCTCCCATTGCTCAATCAAAACAATGCATCCTAAGCATACAAATGAAATGGAAAGAGAATTAGCTTGCTATGAGCACTAATTTCTCCCATTGCTCAATCAAAACAATGCATCCTAAGGCTCTAACCTAGCATTCCACTATCAGACAGTGCACTGAGGTTTCATCTAAACCTCAGCTGCAACAATTTAGCTCATGCTCAACATATAAACAACATTAACTTTCATCATACAAGATAATTCAAACAACACACATATGGTGAGCAAATACAAAAACATGATAAACATATGAACCAACAGTGTAAACATGAAACAAATGAGAAACTGGCTAGTCCAGTTCTCTACAAAAGTGAAGCTGGCTAACCCAGCATAAGTCCTTTACATCACACCCACAGTATCTATTTATACATACAATGGAAATCCCAAAAAATCCCCAATTAACAGCAAAATTAGGGTTTGTAAAAAAAATACAATAAAACCCAAAATTGGTTCTCCTAACCTTCTGATAACAACCCAATCAACCAACCCATGCTTCAATTAGACGTACAATCATGTTCCCCCAATTATCCCCAAATTATGAAATTAGGGTTTATAAGAAATAGAAATTAGGTTTACCTAATCACTGTTGACACTGGTAGATATCGACCCATGCCTCCAATCCTTCTCCTGATGCTTCTCTTGTTCTTCCCATGCCCTAATTGCTTTTCTAGCTCATCTATTTCATCAACCCCTAACATAGGGTTCCTGTGAGAGGAAAAGATCGAGGAATTGATGTTATAGAAAGCTAGAGGAGTAGGGGAATGATGGCTCGAATGGTGATGGTTGAATGATTTGGGGGGGAGAAGATGGTGGAGTGATTTGTGGGGAGCGTCACTGTTGTAGAAGAGGGGAAGAAGATGGATTCAATGGTTTTGGGAGAAGGGTGTGTTTGGCTAATGGGTATATAATGGGGTATTAGGGTGTTGAGCGGGTTCAGCGAGGTTTGATGATCTGCGACAAGAAGCGATGGATGGGAAGATGGTAGGTGGATCCAACGGCGATACGGAGGTAAGCGTGGAGCGACCGTCGGATGAAGGGATGTAGCAAAACGGACGACCCAAGATGGAGATGGGTGTTGCGATGTAAAGCGGGAGCTTCGGAGTTTGATGTGCGATGATGGAGCGACCGTTGGATGATGATATGGATCCAATCTGACGGCTACATGAGAAACGGGTATGGATATAGGAAATGGACTTGGGTGAGGGTTTTGGGCATTGGGTATGCCAAGCCCATATCTTCTTTAAGAACAATTCTTCCTTCTTGAGACCATTCCTATCTTTTTGGACGTGCGCTCCATTCTTTGCGGCTTCCTTGCGTAATTCTTCCCGTCTTTTCACTACTTTTCTGCTCTATTCCGCTCCGCAATTCATCCAAACTTTATTTATTACCTAAAAATGCAAAATTAAGTAAGAAGAATATTTATTCTTGAAAACAATGAAAATACAGAATATGGGATAAAATGTAGAATTAATGCACAAAAGATGAGTTGAATGCCAAGAAAAATATATAGAAATATGCACTTTTTAGCACTCATCAGCTACATTAAAGGTGAAAGAATAAAGTATATTTCACCAAAGTTCTTCTATTCTCACCATCTTAAGAAGACCAACGAGATTGATATTCAGAAGATACAATCATGTGAAAATTTAGCTAATATGTTAACCAAGGCGCTGCCAACAACAGTTTTTCGAAAACTTGTTCATGGTATCGGAATGCGACATCTTTATCAACAAAAGGATTGATGTCAGAATCAGGGGGAGTATCTACTTTTGAAGATCCTTAAAGGTACTGGACTTGTCGCGTTGTACTCTCTTTATCCTTTTCAAGGTTTTTCTCCCATTGGGTTTTTCCTTGTCAAGGTTTTTAACGAGGAAGTTGTGCGAGTCCAACACTGTTCTAATTTTTTGTACTGTACTTTTTTCCCTTCGCTCTGGTTTTTCCCTATGGGTTTTCCAATCAAGGTTTTTAATGAGACAATATTTAGGATAGTGGATATCCAGGGTGGTGTTATAAAATGCATGGGATATGCATGGATATGGTGGCTATCCACTTAGCACCATTGTTACACCAAGCTCCTTGCATAAGCACCTTGCATGAGCAACTTGTATTAGCTACTTAACAATAATAAGCTACTTGTTGGATTGGAGTAACACCTAAAGCTAGTGGGTGTTGAATTGCATGGTTTGCATGCAACCTAGAGGTGCTATTACTACATAACTCTTTATATGTAGTGTGACATCTAAACTAGGTGGTGTATACAAGCTAACACCTTTAGAACTTGTATAAATAGCTCCCTTAGCTAATGTATATATATATCATCCCAATTTTCTTAAGTGAATAAGAAATTCTCTCTTCTCCATTATTACTCCTCTTGATATCTATTTTGAGTTTAGTGGTTAATTAATACTTGCTTTAATTACTATTAATATTACTTTGGAAACGTAATGTAAGGACCCTTAAGCTCGTCAACGTTATTTGACTGGTCTAGCGATGGTCAAGAGACGATTTAGCCAATAAGAACTTGATTAGTTTAACACTAACGTTAACTAATAGAAATTAATCCAACAACGATCTAGTAACAAAATCAGTACCATCGAATAGATCTCGAAAAGTTAGGCGAAATGGACTACTCGAACGTGTCATTCGGACATCGGACGAAGAAGATATCTGTTATTTTAAGTGAAGAGTAAAATGGTCATTTTGCATTAAAGGGTTATCAAGGCAACCGACTTTCTTATCAGGGCACCCTCTGTGGATAACTCAAAAAAAATTTGATAAGGTCGAGAATTTCTATTTCTCTTTCATCTTCTTTCCTTTTTTCTTCTTCTGCTTCTCCCATGTTCTTCGTCTGCCGATATTCTGAGAATTAAAAGAGGATTTTGAGATCGAATCAAGAGTAAAAATATCATGCAAGGGTTGATGGTGGTAGTTTTGGTTGATGTGGTGAAATCAAACACAACAGAAAAAGTGAAACAGAGAATTATAATTAGGGTTTGAGATTGATGTTGAGATTATTGAGAAATCGATAAGTTAAACGAGATGTTAACAGATGAAGAAAGCTTGGGTTGATATCTAATTGAAGTTTTGTAGTCGTTTTAGAGATGAATCAAAGAATTAGGGTTTCATGAGATTTGCAGAAGAGGATGAGAATATGAAATTGAAGGTCTAAAGAAGTGATTAGAGATGGGTTTGAAGTGAATTAGAATATTGATTGAAGCAGGGTTGTACTAGCAGTGAAGAAGGATTCGATTTAAGAGTTAGGGTTTTCTGTTCTTCCCCAAATTGAAAATACGGTTTCTGTAAATTGATTTATAATTCGATTCAAGTAAGAATTAAGATGAGTTACAGATGGAAAATATGAGACTGATGGCGAATAGTAAAGGAAGAAGAGAACTTCTGAGTTTGTATTTGAGGTAATCTCTCCAGTAACTTAGTATAGTAGTTGATTTCAATTATTGAGTTTATAAGTTATGAATGTTGGTATATAATGAAACTGAAGTTTATAATATGTTGAATTATAAAGATGATAAGGGTTGGAGTTAGATGTGCTTGTAATTGACATGTGTAGGGAGTATGGATTTGATAGGAATTATATGAACTGGATTCAGGATGTCGTAGAGTTGATGCAGTAACCATTATAGTTGAAGATGGTTATAAGTGTGAAGTTTTATGAAGTTATGGTGTACAAGTAAGGCTGTAATGAATTTGAGTTAAGTTATGTTGAAGTTGTAGAGTACAGGTGAAAGGGTTGGTGGTGTGGCTTCATGAAAATGGAGTTGAGATTAGTGATTGGGTTTGAATGGGTGTATGTGTATGGGTATGGATGAATCTGTGATAGAGATTTAAGAGGAATGATGTTGTTATTATAACTATGGTGGTATGGTAGAATTCAAGAAAGAAGTTCTAAAAGATATATGGATTATTGTGTGTATTGGTGGTTGACTGGATATGTAGCTGAGGTTACTCTGCTTTGCAGGGGAGTTGCAGATACTGGAGTTTGTTGTGCTAGTGGTAATTCAGTTAAAGGACTAGTCTTGCAGTTCGGGAAGACTAGTGATTAAGTTGGTTTAGTTATGAACCTGAAGTTGCAGTTCATGAAGTATTGTGATTATAGAGTTGTAGATAGTAATTGCTGTGAAAAGCTTAAAGTTGTTATTGCTGGTAAGCAGAATTTGTATTTGAGAATAAGTTATAAGTTGTTCTTAAATGAATGAATTGTTTGTTTGCGTTTATTCTGGTAGAATTGATGTAAGAAGTAGAGCTGAAGTTGTCTGCAATAGAAGTATACCTGCTAGTCATCCCAGTCAGTTTAGATGACTCGTTATCTCTGACTGAGTTGACTCAGTTGACCGATCTTGACCAGACCTTTACTGTTGACTATGGACTTGACTTGTGACTGACGTTGTCTGTTAGAGACCGTTGACTGTTAGTATGACCGTTAAGTTTGACTGTTAGTTGACTCAGATGGACTGGACCTTAGTTTAATGGGCTGGTTTGATGGACTTGGGCTTAGAGTTAGTTTTCTTAGTTTGAATATAATTGGACCCTTATGGTCTGAATTAGTACTTGGTTCCTTCTACAAAGTTGTAGATATCTTTAAGACTTATCAAATAGACTATAGAATCAATCTAATTGGATTAGTGAACTCTTAGTTATGCTAAGGATAGATAATAAAAGGTGTATAACCATAATGGGCTTAGAACCATTAGATACTTCACTTAGCTTATAACCAGAGAATTATATGAGATTATGTGAGCCTTTTGGATAGATTCTTAGACTTCTTGTGTGATTAACAGTTAGTCTATATTAACAACGATCGATTCAAAAGATGAACCATTGGATCATGGATCTCGAGGTTGGCATGGCTTGTCATCAAAAGAGGTGGGAATACATTTAACTCTTCTGAAACCATTGTTGTTTCTTTTACAAAAGTTTATGGTTAAAAAACTCATGCATTGTCCGTTTGTGCATTCCATGCATTGTTTAGTTTGTATTACGATAATTTTGTTGATTTTTTTTTAATCTTTCCACGATTTGGAAATGACTTGTAATGTTTGTTGTCATTATGAATTGTTATAGGAAATGAGAATTTCCACATGTGGTATATAGGATACCCTCCTTCACATTTATATCTACATGAATTCATCTTTTATGCGTATCAGGTGTGGAACAACCCGGCATCAATATATTATTAGGTGTGGAACAACCCGACATCACTATTATACATTGCTTGACGAAGGAGTTTTTCCATATACATGTTCGTGCATTTCCAGTGACTTAGTCACTTTGATGTTTGGGAAAACATGTATTGTTTTCCAAATCTTGCTCATGATTTCTTTAAAGTTAAATGTTATTCCTGATGGGCACCCCTTCTAGGGATGATGTGCTCACACATTCCCACTTTCAGTTTCAGAGACAGATCAGAGTTGCACAGTGATGAGTGCTAAAAAGTGCATATTTCTATATATTTTTCTTGGCATTTAACTCATCTTTTGTGCATTAATTCTACATTTTATCCCATATTCTGTATTTTCTTTGTTTTCAAGAATAAATATTTTTATTAATTAATTTTGCATTTTTAGGTAATAAATAAAGTTTGGATGAATAGCGGAGCAGAAAAGAGCAGAAAAGTGGTGGAAGCCGATAGGAATCACGCAAGGAAGCCGCGAAGAATGTTGTGCACAAGACCAAAAGGCTAGAAGTGGGCTTGAAGAGGAAGAATTGTTCTTAAAGAAGATATGGGCTTGGCATACCCAAGGCCCAAAACCCTCACCCAAACCCATTTCTAATATCCATACCCGCCTTCATATTCAGCCGTCAGATTGGATCATCTCAGCATCCTACGGTCGCTTCATCATAGTGCATCAAAATCTGAAGCTCCTGAAAAACACTATAGCACCTAACTCCATCTTGAGCCGTCAGTTTCGTTGTACTTCCGCATCCAACGGTCGCTACAAGCTCCCTTGTATCTCGCCGTCAGATTGATCTATCAATTCCACATCCAACGGCTGAGCATCGCAAATCATCAAACTTGTTGTACCCGATCAACACCCAAACACCAAATTCCCTATACCCCTAGCCAAACGCCCCCTAACCCTAACTCTATCGACTTCTTCTTTCTTCTCCATCTCTTCTTCCTTCCCCCGTCTGCAGAACCCGTACCACCACCATGTCCTCCATCATCACCACCAACTCCACTTCCACAACCACCACTCCCTGCAACTGCCGCGCCACCACCTCTACCTGTCTCACATCATCCCTAAACTACCAACCCATAATCACCCCCTAACTATCTAGCCCCCTATTCCCTCAATCTCTCACGTTTCTTCCCTGAAACCCTAAGCGTGAGAGGTTGATGAAGTAGGTGACCTAGAGATGAAATTGAAGCATGGGAATTACGCAAGGGAAGCAGAAGAAGTATGGGTCGAAGATGGAATTGTCTCATCACAGTTGGTGAGGTAAAAATCCTAAACCCTAGTTCACAGTCAATTTGGGGAAAATCATAAAAACCCTGATTATTGTTGAGAAGAGTATAGAGAA
The DNA here is from genome assembly GCF_003573695.1 of Papaver somniferum. NCBI lineage: Eukaryota > Viridiplantae > Streptophyta > Magnoliopsida > Ranunculales > Papaveraceae > Papaver > Papaver somniferum. The sequence goes on from NC_039366.1 coordinate 47,088,093, forward strand.
GATAGAGTGGGTGAAATAGGGTAGGTAATTAAACCCAATTACTGTTTAATTTGGGAATTTGTGTGATTTTGGAAAACCCTAATTTTTGGGGAATTTGGGGATTGTCTGTAAGCTATAAATAGAGCTGGGTGTTGTGTGTTGGAAAACTTATGCCTGGACTAGCCAGTGTGTCACCCAAGAGCACTGGAATAGCCAGTGTCTCAAGGGTTGTAGTTCAATGCTCTGTTTATGTTCAATATTTGAATTCATGTTTCAATTATCTTGTATGATGTATGTTTGTGTTAGCATGTTAGTCATGAGCTAAGTCTCACTAGCTGAGGCTCATATGAAGCTTTAGTGGACTGTTAGGTAGTGGAATGTTAGGTTAGAAGCCTTAGTTCACTGAATTTATTGAGCAATGGGAGAAATCAGTGCTCACTAGTGCTTGTGATTGATTGTACTGTCAAAAGACAGTCAATACTAGGAGCACATCAGTTGAGCAAGCTGATTATCTTGCTATTCCCTTTTTGTATGCTTAGGATCTTAAGTTGGCCTTAACTGTCACTTAGTTCCATTAGGGATTCAACCTAGAACTACATTATTTGGCTCGGTCACAAGGGTGGATTCAAAGCCGTAGCTTAGCCCACAATTTGTTTTTACAGTCACTTGCAACTCTAATTCTGTTATTCTTATTGCTCAGTTGAGTTTTCCTTGCTGTTTTATTTAGCTTTTGCACTTCACATCTTGATGTGCACTGAAATCAGTGCACTGCCTTCCCTGCCCTTGGCTCATAGCCTTGGTTAGATGTTTTACCATCTCTGTTTCACTTTCACTGCAGCCTTGTGACCTTGCATTTAGTTTTGCATCAATTATCAGCATAGTGTAACTTCATTGCACACTCCCAAGTCCCTGTGGAATGACCCTGTTCTTGCACACAAGCTACAACTGACCCTGTGCACTTGCAGGTATCACTGTAGGCATCCATCTTTTACTCTTATTTTCTCACACCTTTAAATGCCTACCAAGTTTTTGGCGCCGCTGCCGGGGACTCGGGTTTGTTTCTCTAGTAGTTTTATTAGCTATTTTTGCATTTCACTGCATAGCATTTGCATCTGCATCTGCTTCACTTCATTTGCTGTTGGACCTGCTGTTCTGAACCAGTTTTTCCTCTGCTGGGACGCCACCAAGGAAAAGAACCAAAGCCCAACTGGGTTTTTGCAACAATATCAGAGCAGCTGGGCTGTGCTAAAAAGGTAAACCTATTCAGAGAACCCGAATTGTGGGCTTCCAATTTTTAATTGTGGGCTTGTAATATTAAAGCCAATTTTTGGGCTTTTTATTTTCTGTTGGGTTTGTAATTAATTTTTGTGGGCTTGTTTGTTTAATTTGTGGGCTTGTATTTAATTTTTGTGAGCTTGTTTAATTTGGACTGGTATTTTGTATTCTGGGTTTTTAAACCCAGCTGAGCTTGTAACCGATCACGCTAGGTTAACTCGTTAGTGGGCCGAGTACCCAAATTCTAGGCCGAGATTTTGGACTCAGTTTCACCAAACGTTTTCAAACCAGCTGAGCCAAAGCAAACACAAAACCAATAGTGGGCTTGCTCCCATTCAAAAACCAAATTTTATTTTCTTTTAAAATAAATAAATAAATATTTTCTCTCCCATTCAAAAACCAAAATTTTTACTTGCTCCCAAATTTTAAAACCAAATTTTATTTTGCTCCCACATTAACAACCAATTTTTTTTTTTTTTCTCTTTTATCCCACCAAAACCAAATTTTTCCCAAAAATCCAAACCCTTTAAAAACCAAATTCTGAGCTTTGTACATTCTTTACTTAGCTTTTGAGCCAATCATGAATAGATCTTTTTCTACAGTTGGGGAGTACAACAAATACCTTAGAGAACTTGCATATGGACAAACTTCACGTTATGAACCTTCCACGGACCATGATGTCAATAGTCATAGGAATTATTATGGACATTTTCAAAGTCCCGAGCCGCAATACATGAACCCTAATGACTATTCATACATGCATCATTCATCGCAACGTGAAAATGAACATTCTGCTAGAGCCTCACTCACACAATCATCACTTATGGATCAATTAGAAGCTCGAGTCGCAGCTTTAGAAAAGCAAGCACATGAGGAATCTGTCACATCTAACTTTCCTAGGCAACCTGAAATCTATCCTTGTCCCGCATGTGATGGCTTAGACCAAAATATTGCGAATTGCTATATTTTCCATGAATTTAGGCGGACTGGAGAAATTCCAAGGTTTGTAGAACCTACAGATTATTATGATGGTGGTTATTGGGACCATAATCAACCTTTTCAAGGTTGCGATCAACCATTTATAGACCCTAACGACCATGCACCCATGTATCAATCACCACAAGGGGAGGACGAACAATTTCACATGAGCCCTTGTATGCAATCTATAATGGAAAACATCAATCTCCTCAAACAAAACACTGCTAGTTTAGAAATGCATACATTGAATGATCATAGCAGCATTGTTATCCCTAATGAAATTAATTATCAAAATAGTTTTTTTAACCCTACTCGTGATAGTCATATTGAACATGAACCTAATCTAGAGGTAAATGAGTGGAATTGAAACACTATAGTTTTTAGGGAAGGACACTCTTGTTTTGTTGAGGATGATAATTATGATGTTATATTAGAAGAACATGTCTATACTGATGATGTTATGGAACCTTTGGGTTCAAATACATTAGGCTTCTCTGCCCAGACCTTAATGAATGATATCTCTTCTAGTATTCCATATGATGTTTCCATTGAATTGCCGATGCATGAGGACAAATCTGTTGATGATGTTGATGATTCTGATTGTGAACTTGCTAATTTGATTGATGATTGTAAGCATGATGTGACATGTGTAGATGATTTAGGAGATTTTGATTTGATTGATAATGACGTGCCTATTCTCCTACATGAGTCACAATTTGATGGCCTTCCACCCAACCTAGATTTGGTTTGTACCAATATTGTAAAACCAATTTTTCTGAGAATGCCTAATCTAGGTTTGGAACTGTGTGCCTCCCAAGTCCTCTTGGACCATTTTGCATCTAAATATAATATCTTTGAGGAACCACAGTTGGAAATGGCATGTTTGCCCGTCCTAGCAAAGTCATTTGATTAGATCTTGTGCATGGAACCCCAAAACTGCGAGATTTTTTCCAAAATTTATCTGTTGAAAATCCAGGTTTGGGGGTAGCTCATTTTGTTTCACAGCTTCACTTGCATGCCTTCTATATTATTGTGTGAAGCTGTTGAAACCTCTACACTTTGTCTTTTGGGTTGATCCTCAACTCTTTAGATTGTTAGTGTATGGTGAATTTTTTGTATATAATCCAGTAGATAAAATTTCTTAAAACCCTTTTGTTCCTTTTGTTATATTTTGCTAATCCAATATGATCTCGGCTGAATATGTTGGATTTTTTTCCTTGAATAACGGAGTTCTAATCTTGCTTTCGCCGAAATCGGGTATTCTCTTTCCTTTTTCTCTACTCAACATGATCCTCTTCATATGTTGTATTATAATTTTGTTCATATTTTGAAACATTGAGGACAATGTTTAGTTTAGGTTTGGGGGTGAAAAGTAGATACTTTGATAATATGCTATAATAAAAAGAACTCTTCTTTTTGAAAAAAAAAAAAAAAAAAAAAAAAAAAAAATTAGAAAAATGATAAAAACATAAAAATGGAGCTCATTTACCTTGAAATGTTGACTCTTGTGCAAATATGTAATTATTAGAAGTCTTAGTCTAGATATTTAGGCACCCTGATTCTAGCACAATTCACATAGTGATAAGAAACTTGCACGCGCACGATCTACCAATACATGTATAGCCTCGATCTTCAAGGTGTTTGATAGGAAGTTAGATTGCCAATCACTTTAGAATACTGAATGAGACTTGACTAGCTTGTTCTTTGGTTGGCTGGGATAGAAGTTGGAGAATACGTTAAGAAAAGCAACCATAGAATTTGACCGGATGCATTCGATAAGGGCCACCTCTTGCTAAGAGTCATGTAATTATGTTTTTCTTTTTGTTCATGTATCAAAAGTGTCATTATGTTGTAAAGATCAAAGTTATTTATTCAAAAAAAAAAAAATCAAGTATTTATTTATTCCATGTTTTGTCATGTTAAAGACAATAGTTCTCTCTTGTTCCAAAAATAAAAGAGAGAAATCAATGTAAATAAGAGTCATGTAAAGAGTCATCTTTTTTGTAAATAGTCTTGTAATAAGCAAGGAGGGTGCAGCCATCGATGTATAACGCGGGTAAACTGAAATATCACCAACTCATTGGGTGAACATTCACAATTCTCGTAAAGCCGGACAGCTAGCTTGGCTTAGAATTCGGTTCTTAGCCTAAAAACTATCTCTTGGTGATTAGTAGTCATAACTTCAGGTCATTCTAGAAACATGTGTAGATACACTTTACACTCTTATCACGTGTCTTTAGTTGTTATCAGTGCTAGGATTGTGCCTTTGATAGCTAGATTGACATCTCCATTTTGCTGTGAGCTTAAACTGTCTTGCACATGTCACATTTGATGGAATCTGAGCTTATATTTTGACCTAGAACTTTGTAGGTATGTTCTAAGCAAACCTTCACGAGACTTCAACTCGTCCACTAGGGACACTTAGTGGTTTAAAAGGCTTAGTGCATACGCTAAATGCATTCGAGAAACCAGCGACAGTGGTATAGGTAGGATTTCCTTAGTTTTGTTTTACTTGAGGACAAGTAAAATTCAGGTTTGGGGGTATTTGATGAGTGCTAAAAAGTGCATATTTCTATATATTTTTCTTGGCATTTAACTCATCTTTTGTGCATTAATTCTACATTTTATCCCATATTCTGTATTTTCTTTGTTTTCAAGAATAAATATTTTTATTAATTAATTTTGCATTTTTAGGTAATAAATAAAGTTTGGATGAATAGCGGAGCAGAAAAGAGCAGAAAAGTGGTGGAAGCCGATAGGAATCACGCAAGGAAGCCGCGAAGAATGTTGTGCACAAGACCAAAAGGCTAGAAGTGGGCTTGAAGAGGAAGAATTGTTCTTAAAGAAGATATGGGCTTGGCATACCCAAGGCCCAAAACCCTCACCCAAACCCATTTCCAATATCCATACCCGCCTTCATATTCAGCCGTCAGATTGGATCATCTCAGCATCCTACGGTCGCTTCATCATAGTGCATCAAAATCTGAAGCTCCTGAAAAACACTATAGCACCTAACTCCATCTTGAGCCGTCAGTTTCGTTGTACTTCCGCATCCAACAGTCGCTACAAGCTCCCTTGTATCTCGCCGTCAGATTGATCTATCAATTCCACATCCAACGGCTGAGCATCACAAATCATCAAACTTGTTGTACCCGATCAACACCCAAACACCAAATTCCCTATACCCCTAGCCAAACGCCCCCTAACCCTAACTCTATCGACTTCTTCTTTCTTCTCCATCTCTTCTTCCTTCCCCCGTCTGCAGAACCCGTACCACCACCATGTCCGCCATCATCACCACCAACTCCACTTCCACAACCACCACTCCCTGCAACTGCCGCGCCACCACCTCTACCTGTCTCACATCATCCCTAAACTACCAACCCACAATCACCCCCTAACTATCTAGCCCCCTATTCCCTCAATCTCTCACGTTTCTTCCCTGAAACCCTAAGCGTGATAGGTTGATGAAGTAGGTGACCTAGAGATGAAATTGAAGCATGGGAATTACGCAAGGGAAGCAGAAGAAGTATGGGTCGAAGATGGAATTGTCTCATCACAGTTGGTGAGGTAAAAATCCTAAACCCTAGTTCACAGTCAATTTGGGGAAAATCATAAAAACCCTGATTATTGTTGAGAAGAGTATAGAGAAGATAGAGTGGGTGAAATAGGGTAGGTAATTAAACCCAATTACTGTTTAATTTGGGAATTTGTGTGATTTTGGAAAACCCTAATTTTTGAGGAATTTGGGGATTGTCTGTAAGCTATAAATAGAGCTGGGTGTTGTGTGTTGGAAAACTTATGCCTGGACTAGCCAGTGTGTCACCCAAGAGCACTGGAATAGCCAGTGTCTCAAGGGTTGTAGTTCAATGCTCTGTTTATGTTCAATATTTGAATTCATGTTTCAATTATCTTGTATGATGTATGTTTGTGTTAGCATGTTAGTCATGAGCTAAGTCTCACTAGCTGAGGCTCAGATGAAGCTTTAGTGGACTGTTAGGTAGTGGAATGTTAGGTTAGAAGCCTTAGTTCACTGAATTGATTGAGCAATGGGAGAAATCAGTGCTCACTAGTGCTTGTGATTGATTGTACTGTCAAAAGACAGACAATACTAGGAGCACATCAGTTGAGCAAGCTGATTATCTTGCTATTCCCTTTTTGTATGCTTAGGATCTTAAGTTGGCCTTAACTGTCACTTAGTTCCATTAGGGATTCAACCTAGAACTACATTATTTGGCTCGGTCACAAGGGTGGATTAAAAGCCGTAGCTTAGCCCACAATTTGTTTTTACAGTCACTTGCAACTCTAATTCTGTTATTCTTATTGCTCAGTTGAGTTTTCCTTGCTGTTTTATTTAGCTTTTGCACTTCACATCTTGGTGTGCACTGAAATCAGTGCACTGCCTTCCCTGCCCTTGGCTCATAGCCTTGGTTAGATGTTTTACCATCTCTGTTTCACTGTCACTGCAGCCTTGTGACCTTGCATTTAGTTTTGCATCAATTATCAGCATAGTGTAACTTCATTGCACACTCCCAAGTCCCTGTGGAATGACCCTTTTCTTGCACACAAGCTACAACTGACCCTGTGCACTTGCAGGTATCACTGTAGGCATCCATCTTTTACTCTTATTTTCTCACACCTTTAAATGCCTACCACACAGCGAAAGCTTCGATGGTTGATTTCGTTAGTTGGTTAGCTTCTACTATGTTTATTATGTTGTATATTATATTTGTAAACCAAATGACTATTGTATAAGTATCATTTGAGAGGAGTTCTTGTAGATATATATTCTTGAGCGGGGCTAGTGTTTGGGTTAAGTTTTGTAGCAGATTTCTTAATTGAATGTTTAAGTAAATGATTTAGATTCTTAATTCCTCTTTATTTAGTTAATCTCTTGGATTAGTCGGCTACTAGCTTTGGGGGCGCTACAGTGTTGGTATCAGAGCTCACTATTAGATCTTACATGGGAATAGATAGAAATAGCCAGTGTCAGTTAGTGAAATAAATTAGTCTAAAACTGGGTTGGGTTTGAGAGATAAATTTTAATCACTAAAAGCTATTAATAATTAAAAGGTTTATTTGATTGATTGATTTGTTTTTTTGGTTGTTTTTTTATGTAATGAAGTAAAAGTTGTACGGTACTCCAGTAAATTTAGCTACTAAGGATTAGAGAATAATTAGCCTAAAAAGTGTGAACACGTAGGCAATTTAGTATTAAAAATAGTGAGATTAGTATTATTGATGAATCTCGAAAGTCACATAGAAACTTATTGAATATCTTGACTTATATGTAGAATCAACAGTTATAATCACATAAATGTTAATAATATTGTTAGGACTTAATAATATTTGTAAGAGTAGCTAGAATAATAGTTCAAGCATCAACATTAATAATAAAATATTATAATAATAATTATAGATGATAATCAAAGTAATAATAATTTTAATAAAGCAATGATTAGCATTTATCATTTAGTATCACATTGAACTTAGCTTAACTAAAATTTCATTAAAGATATAGAAATAATAATTATGATTAAATGGTTATGGAAAAATTATTAACACTTAGCTACGGTTAAGTTTTGTAAATTAAACTAATTACAAACTAGAAATACATGTTTTGCGTGTAAACTAGATAGTTAATATAATACTTATTAGGCGTTAGACTTAAGAAATCTAAGATATAATATATAAATAAAAGGACTCTACTTGTTAGTAAACTTGTACCAAGATTATCTTTGTTGATGGTGGATTTTAGTTCAGGGCTAAAATTGTAAAACCAAAAATAATATGTTGACATCCTGCAAAGGATAAAGCCATTTGATAAGCGATGAGCGCAGAAAACCTCTCGCTTTATTTATTTGAAGCAATGCAATAAATATACAAAATTTACCCGGAATGGTGCATGTAGCAACCATCCCAAATATTCTGTGAATTTATAGCATTATCAATTAATGCATGAGTTACCTTGTATTTCCTGTGTTGTTCTCAGCAGAACTCTCATTATTGGCGCGACATGACGACTAAGTGTTTACTCTCAGCAGAGTAACACGAATCTCCAAGTGTCAATAATGAGGCATGCACGAAATACCCGTACATGCCCTACCATTCTCTGACAAAGAGAATCTCGTATTAGCATGCTTATATTAGCCTGATCGAGCATGTTTAATCCCTTAAAGGAAATCTGGACTGTCCGTGTCAGTCTCAGAAACGATCACGGCCACGCAAGTTGGCCACATAATTTAACTAGCCTAGACGAACCCTAGCAGGAGCAGGCGACCACTGTAATGAACGCCAACGGGCCCGTTTATACCCTGGCCGGTCGAACGCATGATACACTCCCAAACACGCACCGATCGCCGACCTTGAAGTGGGATGGTTGAGCTGGTTTGCGTTGTATGGAGTATCTAAGAATGGCTCGTGCGAGCAAGGCTGTCAAAGACAGTCTCAAAAGAAATCGCGACCATCCAACTTCACCAGCCTAGTTAGACGGTTTGGATCGTCCCGCGATCGATCGGTGAAGTGCTAGCATGCAAATTGACGGACCCACTTCTTACCTACCTGACCGACTATCTCACATCCTAGTCATAGAGCAAGAAACGTTTGCTTGAAGAGAGGCTGGCATGATGCTTAAAGGGTCGCGGAAATTTCACTAGCGTCTTAAAGCAATCACAACCATCCAACTTCGCCGGCATGTTTGGATGGCTTAGATCGCGTCTAGGACCATCGGGAAGGTATACATATGCTCATCTCCGGCCCAATATGGCCCCCACACGGTCGGTCTCCCCAAAGGAGGAGCATAGCCTGCCAAACCGTTTGGCCAAAGCCATGCACGCGTGACTGCTTCAAAACCCTAATTAGGGTTTGCAGCGCTGCATAACTGTCGTAGTTCGATCACGACCATCCATATTCGCAAGCTTGGATGGAGGGTGTAGATATAGACTAAAATGGTACCAAGAGTATCAACGTGATCACTGTGGGCCCACCTATGTGTGTGACCGATCGGCCTAGGCCAACCATAGCCGAGCGCCTCTAAACGCACGCCCAAAAGAGGCATGTCACGCAGTTTCCAAATCCTTGGCGCAAAAGGATTCCTATTGCAAATCGATCACGGCCACTCATCTTTGCCAGTCAACTTGAGTGGCCTAGATCAAGCGTTCATGGGGAAGAGAGGTATATACGTGCACAAAAACAGGCCGCCTTCATGCGTGACCAATCAGTCCCACCAAAATTGGCGCCCATATGTGGATTCGTTCAAGCCGAAGAGGGATGCTTGCGCACCTCTTAAACCCCAAGACTCCCTCAAACGGTCGTAAATAAGTGCCGCAAACCATCTCGTCCGTCCAACTTTGCAAGCTTGGTCGGACAGCCTAGGATAAAGGTTAAATGACCAATAAGGAACCTTGGTGATCATCGTCCGTCACTCTACCACAAAGAGTGATCGACCAAGGGATGGCCCGTCAATGCGGCCTCCAAACGATCACTCGAAGATGGTTGGGCATGCAGCTATTTTAAGACGCTTAATCCGCGACTTACTCCGTTAAGCTTTAAAACAGCTATGCTTCATACATACTGATTGCATTCGATGCATTACATGCATAGAGTATACACGATATTTCATAAATATCGATTTCCTAAATAACTCAGTTATTTAACCTAGCACCGTATGCTACTTCCTGTGGGTCCCACGATCCGCTCATTCGAGACATCAAGCTTGTCACAAACTGGGGGATACTTACAGGGGTATTGGTCTGGCGGTTTACAGCGTGCAACGTGCAACGCGCCATTACAAGAACGTGTCAGGAGGCATTGACGGTTAGCAGTGATGGAAGAAATGGGAAAAGACGTGATCGTGTAACAATCACCACTTCTACACGACCCCACTACTCCATCACTCCACTTCCTCCACTTCCTACGAGATGAGGATTGCGCTCAATGACTTGTATAAATAGATCCTTCACCTATTTTCCAAACAACACGAAAAAGTGACAAGCACAGAAAACCAAGTGTTGTCATTCGTATCCAGAAAACACCAGAACTAATAACTTACATTTTGCAAGCCAGTTCATCTTTCTGATACAAGTCATAAACAACCAACACCTTCACAATCTAAACACCTTCTTCGCTTTCCTCCCTAAGATCAACCCCATCTCCTTCACTTTGTGACCGAAGCAATTCTGGAACGACCATTTCTTGGTTTAGGCCATAATTGTATAGATTGATCTCTCGAATCAAAAGCACTCCCATGCAGTGCATTTTTTTAGGGTTTGGATTCATTTCTCATCCACACACACCCAAAATTACCAAAAACAGTAGAAATAGTTTTCACCCATAAACAACTGGCGACCATAGTGGGAGATTAATCTCTCGGTTGTGAAGTCAATTTCTTCAAAATCCAATTCAATTTTACCAATTTCAGAAATAGAGGATCTTAGGTCTGGATCAGCAATCAATCCCGACGGAACCAGTACCGACAACACTCTCGGCGTTGATATCCTGATTAGTGGTGTTACCGTGCAACCTGTCAATACGATCAATGTATCTCGTGGAATTACGTCCTCTACCACCAGCACCAGCGGAGCAGGTACTTCAGTGGCGCAGGCCTACATGGACGAAGAAGCTCGTGTTGTTCCTGAACATCAAAAAGAAAGGGACCAGCCATCCAACTTCATCACACGTGAAGACCTGGAACGACTTCTCCAAAGCCGTGGCAAAGGAAATATGATGGATATGCACCAACATCAACCTCCGTACCCCAAGATGTGTAGGAGATTCACACGAAGAACATGGACCCGATCAAAGAAACAATAAATGGCATACTCGATCTCCTCATCAAGATGACATCTGATATGAGCGGTTCTCCTGTCACGTAGATTCCTACACTGGGACTGATCCTCGCAACGATCCTCCTCAAGTCAATAGTTTCACTATGAACCAGAGGCCTGTGGATCAGGAATGAGCTTTTATAGTGGAAATTTTATGCAAACTTTTACACCTCTCAAAAAATCAGCGGGCGGAGACGTTTGCTGCAATCAACCATATAGCACTGGACGTGCGTTCAACTCCTTTGCATCCGGAAGCCTCAAAAACATCAGAGATGTTTGTGAATAATGTCACATTTACAGAAGACGACATGATGGCGGAGGAAGGTTACAACCAGGCCCTACATATTACTGCACGCATCAAAGATTCAGAGTTCAAGAGGGCCTTCATCGACACAAGAGGGTCTTCGAATGTGATTACTCTCAAGACTCTCAGGACGGCCAAGGTTCGCCCAGGTAAGATCGTACGACAGCTTACTATGATGACAGACTTTGAGGGAAACCAAACCAACACGTGCAGTGCCTGAAGACTATGTCGAATAAAGAAGTCGTTCGTATTCCTGCATCGTTGTCTCCTTACGCACCGGTATGTGGAGTGGAATTGTTTGAACCAACGGGATCTCCGCGGGAAGAATCAGACAAAGTTCATTGCATCCCACTCCCCACGTGGGCATCAATCCAAGAGGAGGACCGACTTGCATCATTGAGGGCTAAGCCCATGATGCATCTTTGCTGACAAGGCGTTATTCTTCATCCGGTGAATTCGCGACCCATGTTCACACTAAGAGGGAGCGAACTTTGTGGCTAGCCGTTTTCAGAAATGGAAAACTGTGTACCGACGCCACTGTTAGCAATTAGCAGGGGAGACTGTTACCCACTCTCTCCGCCCAATGGAATGCTACAACAACGACGAACTACAGGAAGAGGTGCTGGATGCTCCACGACAGCTGCAAGACGGAACCAACTCTACGACTGATGAGCTCGAAATCATTAATATCAGGAATGAAGAATCTTCTAGTCCTATCTCCATCAACTCAACCTTGTGTACACGAAGCTCGTTGAACTTCTCAAAGAATACCAAGACATATTCGCTTGGACGTATGAAGAAATGCCCAATTTAGATGAAAAATTGTCCCATCATCAGCATGTCATACCTGGATCCAAGCTGATCAAGTAATCTTCGAGGCAATTCAGGAACGAGGTAGAAGATCCAATCAAGACTGAGATTTAGAAGTTGCTAGTTGCTGGCTTCATTAAACCCATTCATCATCCGACCTGGTTGGCTAATGTGGTTCCGGTGAAAAAGAAAAACAGACAGATCAGGTGCTGTGTGAATTTCAGAGACTTGAACAGATGCTGCCCCAAAGACGATTTTCCTCTACCTAATATCGACATGTTAGTAGATGCTACCAGCGGACACGGCATGTTCTTATTTATGGATGAATATAGTGGCTACAATCAGATAAGGATGTATGAGCATGACGCAAGTAAGACAACTTTTTGAACTCCTCTTGGAAATTTTTATTATACTATAATGCCATTTGGTTTGAAGAATACCGGTGCAACGTATCAACGTGCTATGACGACAATCTCCCACGACATGATGCATAAGCAAGTTGAAGACTACGTGGATGATATAGTAGTCAAATCAAGAGCTCGGGAGGATCACACAGGGGTCCTACGACAAGTATTCGAAAGGTAATTGCTGAGGGGATCAAGGCGGACCCATCCAAGACCCAAGATATCCTCACGATGCCTCCTCCACGATCGGTGACAGATCTACATAGCTTCATGGGAAAGGTGAACTACATATACCTGGTTTAGACCATCTCGTTGCTTCATTCACCCCGTTGCTGAAGAAATGAGAAAGCTTCGTATGGACCACACTACAACAGGAAGCGTTTCGGAAGATTCAACGAATATTGTCATCTCCAAATCATCATAAAGAGTTCGCCTATTATGTCAGCCCGGACGAGAGCGAGCCCGGGACATCTTCAGATCTACTGGAGGCGACACCTCAAGGGAGCATCCTCAAGAAGATAACTATGTAGCATCATCATGTCGAGAAAGAATCTGCATATTGGGTGAATCACTCTGTCAGACTTAAGAGGAATGTTTCAGCGAAACAACGAACATCCAAATGATTATATCAATAGGTACCGAATTCAGGCACTGAAGGGTCATGATCCAAATATGACTGAACAACAAGCGGTGTAATTGTGCATCAATGGGATGGTACCTGTCAATCGTGCTTTGTTGAAGAACCTGCGCTTTCAGACATCCTATGAACTCCGTGAAGCTGCTAAACGCTCTAGTTGTGACAGCACCTGCCCTGCTAGAAAGAACAAGCCTGCTTGTAATGAAGAGCCTCATGATGTTCGTTGGAAGCATACATCTCACGAACATGCAATGCAAGCTTCAGCCTCCTTAAGCAGTTTCGTTGAAGCAGCAAGAGGAAAACCACCGAGATACAACATCCTGCGCGTCCAAAATCGCCAACTCCAACTCCAGTACCATATGCACGACTGCCACAATGATGAAACAACGTCCAAGATATTTCATATCTGGATCGGCGATAACTACATCAATGAGAGACGCTTTTAGAATTTCGTCTCCCATAGAAGAAGTAGTTGCATTACCAAGAAGCTTGCTTCAACAATCGCTCTAGGATGAGCCGCTTCAACGCTCTCTCCTGAAGAAGCTTGATTCAACGCTCTCTCCTGAAGAAGCTTGCTTCAACGCTCTCTCTAGAAGAATCCACTTCAACGCTCTCTCCTGAAGAGGCTTGCTTCAATACTCTCTCCAGGAGCCGCCTCGATATTCGCTTCAGAAGCTGCTTCAAACGCTCTCTCCAGGAGTCGCCTCGACGATCGCTTGCTCCAATGCTCTCTTCAGGAGCCGCCTCGACGTTCGCTTCAGAAGCTGCTTCAAACGCTCTCTCCAGGAGTCACCTCGACGATCGATTGCTCTAACTCTCTCTTCAGGATCCGCCTCGACGTTCGCTTCAGAAGCTGCTTCAACACGCTTTCCGGAAGCTACTTCAACGTTCTCTTTGGGAGCTGCTTCAACATCTTTTTCATAAATTGCTTCAGCAGCCTTTTAAGGATATTACTCATGATAGGGATCGTCCTCATCAGAGTTGAGGATTACGACATTTTCATGAATAGTTTGAGAATCCAACCAACCATATGCCTAATCTACCTGGGGCCAACCGACATCATGTTAGGGGAACGCTCGCCTGGACGCCTCTTGAACGTGACATGCTCCAAGGACAGGACGACCCGTCTCTCCTGGTAACATCTAACTTTGTTTCATAAGTTTTATCTTTATTTGTCACCATCTAATGCCTACCCCGTAATAGTGCAACTATTACGTGCTAGGCAGGGGACTTAATGTTGATGGTGGATTTTAGTTCAGGGCTAAAATTGTAAAACCAAAAATAGTATGCTGACATCCTGTAAAGGATAAAGCCATTTGATAAGCGATGAGCGCAGAAAACCTCTCGCTTTATTTATTTGAAGCAATGCAATAAATATACAAAATTTACCCAGAATGGTGCATGTAGCAACCATCCCAAATATTCTGTGAATTTATAGCATTATCAATTAATAGACACTATTAAAAATTCAATCCCATGACGGCGCACGGAGAGAAGGAAATATGTTATACCCAAAGTCCAACATTGTAAGAGATGCCCTATCCAATTAAGGAATTGATCACTCCTTGGCTTTGTCACCCATGGTTAGACCAACACTATACATAAAAACTCCTCAGAGCCATCAAAATAAAGATACTAAGTGGACTGATTTAATAAGAAGAACAAATTATCATCCACTCCAGTAAAACACCTTAGTTACATTTAGAACATGAGCGTATACGAAAAGAACAAAAAGAAGTTCTCAAAACTAACAACAAAGGAGCACCACAATTTTGCCTCGCCTGGAGCAATTAGTTCGGTTTCAACCGAGCCTCTCCCTCCACAGCACAAGAAGCATTAATATTGCTCGATCGGGGCATGATCGATTCCACCCTCGGCAAACATCAGAAACCACCACACAGACGAAGTTAGCAGCGATACCTCCTTGACGACTCATACAAGAGAAACAGTTGGGTACTAACACGTAACTAAGGCATTCCCACTCTCTGTACAAATATGGCATCATATGCTAAGGCATAAAACAGTGGCAAGGTATATATATATATATATACGTTTAAATATGAAAAAAGTATTTTATACCTCAGCATCTTCAGCAACTCGGACAACCCGTATCCACCACCAATAAAACAAAAGAATGACAGATTATGCAAATAAAAGATATTTGTAATAAACTAAATAAAAATTTGCGCAAAAGCCTTTCCAAGCCAAAACGTGTTAAACACGCACGACACAAAATGTTCCCAAGGCCAATCGCAAGGAGAAGAACACTATATAAAGTGTTTCCAAGCTTTCTGTGAAAAGAAATACAACGGAGAACACGAAATCTTCCAGCAAAAAGTTCAATCCACTAGCAGACAAACCAATTCCCTTAAACCATCAATAAGCTAAAAACAATACGGGATAAAATGGGTCTTTCCGAGAAGACATCGGTGATGATCTAGAAATTAGATCAACAAAAACCGAAGCATTAAGCAAATGAAAGGGCATACCATCATGTTCTAGAAGCCGTGAATAAACGCCTCGTTTCCATGAAGAACGGGGAGGAACACGTTTACTAGGCATAAAGAACCCCTATGAAGAAACTAAGAGGGATCTAAACTCTACAGATGGGAAGAAGAGAATGAGATTCAACTCTCCACCCTAAGAGGATTTTTATAGGAATAGAAATCCTCGAAAAACCAACCAACATTTTCAAACCCAAGAGGCTCAAGGCGCAGTAAACAAAGTCCAACGGATAAGTACTCACTAAAAGTGTAGACGTGGCGATAAAGGCGAGGCGGTTGCAAATTTTTCTTCCCATCATGCCCTCGTCAAGTTGGAAAGAAAAAGAGCAAAATGTGAGAGTAAATTACCCAATGACCATGTGTCGACATGTCAAGGGATGGTATCATGATGAGATGATAAGGTAGGAGCACCGAATCATACTCCGAAAAGCTGAGTTTGTCTGAATCGAGACGCCTGCTACAACGTCACATGAATGATGCGTGTAAGGAGTGGTTTAATCCGCTCATACGGTCAAGTATAAAAAGAAAAACTGCAACTAATGAAGGATAAGAAGAGACATGGGAAAATCTACATCGTAACAGAAGGCTCGGGCAATATATACTACGATCCAGAGGTGATACAGCACGAGGTTCTCCAAGGAAGAGCTACACGATGACGAGCAGAGAAAGACAACTCGGGAGGAGAACCAAGCAAGCCATCACGAGGGATAGCATAGAACCCATCCGAAGCAGCGAAGACGATGTACGATAGCTCCATCATCTCGGCAAGGCCAGACCTTCACGAGTCTAATTTGCCTATAAATACCAGTCCATGTAGAAGGAGATGGACAACTTATGTAATATTAGATGGTATTTCTACAGAGAATTCCTGAGAGATATCTAGATAAGGAGAGAGTAAGAAATCTAAGTGACATTTGTAGCTCCTTCAAGGGTAAGACCTTATAATCAATAAACAAAATATCGTCTTTCCTGTGGACGTAGGTCTTCATGGCCGAACCACGTTATATGCTTGTGTCAATATTTAATTTTCATGTTCTTTACATCTTGTTCATCTTGAATCTTGAATATTTAGGTAGTTTATAGCCTTTAGATTTACTTGGGTGTAGTCATCAGAAAAGATGCAACTACAATCCCAAAGGAATCCGTTGAGTTTTAAAGATATACGTTGTAATGGTTATCACCTAGAAACTGAAGATGAGAACGATATGGAGTATTTGTATTTTACTTCATCAAATTCGTGTGGAAAACACGTTGCTGAGAAGTTTGTAGCTCTCGCATCTGGGTTGTACCTTACAAAGATTCAAAAGGTTAAATCTTATTCTGTCATAATCCAAAACTTTTATGACCCGAATGCTTTCATGCTCTGGCATGATCGGCTCGGACACCTAGGTTCTATTATGATGAGTAGAATAGTCAAAAACGGTCATGGACATCCTTTACAGAAACTTCTGTTTAACAAAGAACTTGGTTGTACTGCCTGTTCTTTGGGGAAATTGATTACCAAACCGTCAATGACGAAAGTGGTTCATGAATCCCCTACTTTCTTAAAGAGAATATAGGGTGATATTTGTGGTCCTATTCATCCCCAAAGTGGACCATTTTAGTACTTTATGGTTCTAATTGATGCATCTGCTAGATGGTCGCATGTTTGCCTCCTCTCGAAACGTAATCTTGTATTTTCTAAGCTTCTTGCTCAGATTATTAGATTATGTGCTCATTTTGAAGATTATTCCATCAAGTCTATTCGTCTTGATGGTGCAACAGAGTTTTCTTCAAAAACTTTGCATATTGTCAGTCTTTAGGTATTGATGTGGAGCATCATGTTGCTCATGTGGATACACAGAATGGTTTAGATGAATCGTTCATTAAGCACCTTCAATACATTGCGAGACCTATGTTAATGAAAACTCAACTCCTTGTTTCTGCTTGGGGACATGCTATTTTGCATGCTGCTGCATTGGTACGTTATCGACCATACGCAAATAATCAATGCTTTCCTTTGCAACATGTGTTAGGTCATCAACCCGACATTTCTTATTTGCGTGTTTTTGGTTGTGTTGTTTATGTTCCTATAGCACCACCACAACGCACCAAGTTTGGCCCACAAACTCGACTTGGGATTTATGTTAGTTTTGATTCACCATCTATTATTAGATATCTTGAACCATTAATAGGGGATGTCTTTACTGCAAGATTTGCAGATTGTCATTTTGATGAGCTAGTTTTTCCACCGTTAGGCGGAGAAAATCTACCGCTTGAAAAACAACGTGATTTATCATGGTATACACCAGATTTATCTCATCTTGACATTCGCACCAAGCAATGTGAAACAGTGCAGAAGATTTTACATCTTCAAAACATTGCTAACCAAATGCCTGATGCATTTTGATAGACGCATTTATGTGTCTATTTTTTTCTCGATTTTCTATATTTTTAGTACCCATTTTTGTACTTATTTGATTATTTTATGTTTTTGTAGGTATTTTTGGAGAAATAAGCTTTTGCAAAGAAATTGGCTCGAAAAGTGGTCCTAGAAGACGTACTACAAGCACCCTGGAAGTATGTTGGAGACGCCCCAGAAAAGTTATAAAGGCACCCCAGGAGTTTTGCTATTTACGCCTTTCAAGTTGATAAGGGGCACCCACAGGGTAACTACTATTGGCGCACCAGAACTGGATAGGGGAGACCACCTTCTTCTCCATTCAAATACGATACTGGCGGGAAAATAAGTGGCAGCGAAGTTTGAGATTTGGGTTTGATTTTTAAGCGACTTTGAAGGAGATTCAGTCGCCAAATAAGGTTGGACTGGACTGGATTTAGCTAAACAGGGTTGGTATGATTGTTTGGACAGACTAGATTGGTTTTTATCATTGGATTCTCGATAAACAGGGAGAAGAACAAAATTCACCGGCGAACCTTCTGTTTTGGTTTTGGACGAGATTTAATCGAGTTCTCACGTGCAGTTGGATTGGTATTGAGTGCTTACGCTTAAACAGGGAAGGTAATTGTTTTAAAACGGAAGAAAAGAAGGTTTGATGTATTTCAAGGAAGTAAACAGAGTATTCCCGGGTTATTGTTCTGTTATGTATGGAAGTTACGTGGAACTGAAGACGATATATGTGATTCTATCAATTACTGAGACAGTTTGGGAGATTTGGGAAAGTTTGGCAGCTGAAAGAGCGCAGATGAGGTAAAGAAGGAAAGGGAAAGCCCGATACTTTCCATGAAAGAAAGCAGAGATTTTCGTCGAGATTTAGGTACCCTGGTGGTGTATAAATAGCCAGAGGAAGTTCCAGAGAAGTTAATCGGGAGTTGGGGGACCGAACGGAAGTGATTGGGAAGAAAGAAGAAGTTGCAGAGAAGCTTGCTGTTGTTCCAGGGAAGAAGAAGGAGAACAGTTCAACAGCAGAATAAACCCGTCGCAGAAGCAGTCTTACTCAAACAACACAGAAAAAGTATCGATGTTCATCAGTAGTTACAAAAGATTTTTAACAACTGTATTCAACCTTTTCAGCAACTCTCCTTGTAACACTCGGTCTGTAACACCTACAACTGTTACGATTGAGCTGCTTCTCATATTTCTTCAATAAAACACCTTTTTGAGCTATGGATTATTATTTTGAGCGTGTTTTCACCATGAAGAGCTAAAACCCAACACTAGGATGACGGAGGAAGCCATTCTCTACGCATGTGGTAAATCTATTTAATTCCTTTATGAATTTTGCACTGTTTTAAATTGATTCATGATTTTTCTTAATTGATTGTGATTTTGTTGGATGACGTATGATTGGTCTTAGTATTTTTGATACGTCGTGCTTGTGATTTACAGTCAATCTTTTATAAAATATACCTTGGAAAAGAATAAAGAGTCAATATTTATTATTTTGTGAGCTATAATTGTCTGGAATTGAAAGTTGAACCACATGTATATGAGAATTGACGGAATCTTGATTCTCAATACCTCTCGATATTTGTGGCAATCCTTTGTATATATTTCTTTTATTTTTATTTTTAAGTCTTAAACCAAATCTCTACAAGTCTTAAACGAACCACTTTTCTTTCCACTATCACAATCACATCACATTTGCAGATACAGCAAAAATAATGAATTCAAACGTACCAGCTAAAAATAATCCGACACGTGTTGTTGTCCCTACAGGACAAGCCGTGGATGTGGTAGCAAATGAGTCGTCTAAAGCACGCCTTAAGCGTGAACGACCAGTTGGTTCAAAAGATTCCGCTCCTCGAAAGAGGAAAATCCAATCTCAATCATTGAAAGATAGTGCTCCTAAAGAGTCTATTAAAGATACGTCCAAATTCTCTGAGCATAAATCTCCTGATGAGGAGAATGTTTTTACGGAAACAGTGGAGCCTCAAAACGAGTGAATTTCCATAAATTATGTTTCAAGCAGAGAAGTTTGGGATCGTAATACAATGATTGTTGACGACATATTTTCATTCATAGTAGCTACTGACATTGCCTTAAATAATGATGGTTTTGAACCAAACTCTATAGATAAATGTCGTCAAAGGAATGATTGGCCAAAATGGAAAATGGCAATCCAAGCAGAATTACAATCTCTCGCTAAATGCAAAGTTTTAGGAACTGCAGTTCGAACAACATTTAATATCAGTCCTGTTGGTTGTAAATGGGTGTTTGTGCGTAAGCGAAATGATAAAGGTGAAGTCGTTCTCTATAAAGCGAGACTAGTGGCACAAGGTTTTTCATAAAAACCTGGGATTAACTATGAAGAAACATATTCTCCTGTTATGGATGCAATTACCTTTCGGTATTTGATCAATCTGGTAGTCCTTGAAGGGTACTACATGCATCTAATGGATGTGGTTACAACCTATTTATATGGCAAATTAGACACTGATATTTACATGAAAAATCCTGAATGTTTTCAGTTATCAGTAGATAAACCATGTCATGTCATATGTATTCACTAAAACTTAATCGAGCCATGTATGGCTTGAAACAATCTGGACGAATGTGGTACAATCGTCTCACTGAATACTTAACAACTATGGGATATGTGAACAATCCTATATGCCCATGTATATTCATTAAAAAGGCAAACTCTGGATTTGTTATAATTGTTGTATACATTGATGATATCAACTTGATTGGAACTCCCTTTGAGATCCAAAAGGATATCGAATGCCTTAACAAAGAATTCGAGATGAAGGATCTCGGAAAAACGAGATACTGTCTCGGTTTGCAGATTGAACATTCTGCTAGCGGAATTTTGGTCCATCAAATGACGTATACTGAGAAAATTCTAAAACATTTTGAAATGGATAAAGTATATCCAATCAGTACTCCTATGGTTGTAAGGACACTTGATATTCATAGTGATCTATTTCGTCCTAAAGAAGAGGATGAAAAACTTCTTGGTCCAGAAGTACCATATTTGAGTGCAATTGGTGCATTGATGTACTTAGCTCAATGTACGAGACCTGACATTTCTTTTGAAGTAAACTTACTAGCCAGGTTTAGTTCCTCCCCAACAAAAAGACATTGGAAAGGAGTGAAGCATATCTTTCGGTATCTCCGTCGAACAACTGACTTAGGCTTGTTTTACTCAAGAAATCCATCAGAAGGTTCTCAAGTAAAGGGATATACAGATGCTGGTTTTCTATCTGATCCACACAAAGTTGTTTCTCAAACAGGGTATGTTTTTACCACTAGTGGCACTGCCTTCTCATGGAGATCTTGGAAACAAATTTTACCAGCTAATTCATCAAATCATTCAGAAATTATTTCTCTGCACGAAACAAGCAGGGAAGCTGTATGGTTAAGATCGTTGATAGGGCATATCAGAAATTCTTGCGATTTTCTTTCAGTCACTAATGTACCAAAAATTATCTATGAAGATAATGAGCATGTATATCACAATTCAAAGACGGCTACATTAAAGGTGAAAGAATAAAGCATATTTCACCAAAGTTCTTCTATTCTCACCATCTTAAGAAGACCAACGAGATTGATATTCAGAAGATACAATCATGTGATAATTTAGCTAATCTGTCAACCAAGGCGCTGCCAACAACAGTTTTTCGGAAACTTGTTCATGGTATCGGAATGCGACATCTTTATCAACAAAAGGATTGATGTCAGAATCAGGGGGAGTATATACTTTTGAAGATCCTTGAAGGTACTGGACTTGTCGCGCTGTACTCTTTATCCTTTTCAAGGATTTTCTCCCATTGGGTTTTTCCTTGTCAAGGTTTTTAACGAGGAAGCTGCGCGAGTCCAACACTGTTCTAATTTTTTGTACTGTACTTTTTTTTCCCTTCGCTCTGGTTTTTCCCTATGGGTTTTCCAATCAAGGTTTTTAATGAGACAATATTTAGGATAGTGGATATCCAGGGTGGTGTTATAAAATGCATGGGATATGCATGGATATGGTGGCTATCCACTTAGCACCATTGTTACACCAAGCTCCTTGCATAAGCACCTTGCATGAGCAACTTGTATTAGCTACTTAACAATAATAAGCTACTTGTTGGATTGGAGTAACACCTAAAGCTAATGGGTGTTGAATTGCATGGTTTGCATGCAACCTAGAGGTGCTATTACTACATAACTCTTTATATGTAGTGTGACATCTAAACTAGGTGGTGTATACAAGCTAACACCTTTAGAACTTGTATAAATAGCTCCCTTAGCTAATGTATATATATCATCCCAATTTTCTTAAGTGAATAAGAAATTCTCTCTTCTCCATTATTACTCTTCTTGATATCTATTTTGAGTTTAGTGGTTAATTAATACTTTCTTTAATTATTATTAATATTACTTTGGAAACAACGTTATTTGACTGGTCTAGCGATGGTCAAGAGACGATTTATCCAATAAGAACTTGATTAGTTTAACACTAACGTTAACTAATAGAAATTAATCCAACAACGATCTAGTAACAAAATCAGTACCATCGAATAGATCTCGAAAAGTTAGACGAAATGGACTACTCGAACGTGTCATTCGGACATCGGACGAAGAAGATATCTGTTATTTTAAGTGAAGAGTAAAATGGTCATTTTGCATTAAAGGGTTATCAAGGCAACCGACTTTCTTATCAGGGCACCCTCTGTGGATAACTCAAAAAAAAATTGATAAGGTCGAGAATTTCTATTTCTCTTTCATCTTCTTTCCTTTTTTCTTCTTCTGCTTCTCCCATGTTCTTCGTCTGCCGATATTCTGAGAATTAAAAGAGGATTTTGAGATCGAATCAAGAGTAAAAATATCATGCAAGGGTTGATGGTGGTAGTTTTGGTTGATGTGGTGAAATCAAACCCAACAGAAAAAGTGAAACAGAGAATTATAATTAGGGTTTGAGATTGATGTTGAGATTATTGAGAAATCGATAAGTTAAACGAGATGTTAACAGATGAAGAAAGCTTGGGTTGATATCTAATTGAAGTTTTGTAGTCGTTTTAGAGATGAATCAAAGAATTAGGGTTTCATGAGATTTGCAGAAGAGGATGAGAATATGAAATTGAAGGTCTAAAGAAGTGATTAGAGATGGGTTTGAAGTGAATTAGAATATTGATTGAAGCAGGGTTGTACTAGTAGTGAAGAAGGATTCGATTTAAGAGTTAGGGTTTTCTGTTCTTCCCCAAATTGAAAATACGGTTTCTGTAAATTGATTTATAATTCGATTCAAGTAAGAATTAAGATGAGTTACAGATGGAAAATATGAGACTGATGGCGAATAATAAAGGAAGAAGAGAACTTCTGAGTTTGTATTTGAGGTAATCTCTCCCAGTAACTTAGTATAGTAGTTGATTTCAATTATTGAGTTTATAAGTTATGAATGTTGGTATATAATGAAACTGAAGTTTATAATATGTTGAATTATAAAGATGAGAAGGGTTGGAGTTAGATGTGCTTGTAATTGACATGTGTAGGGAGTATGGATTTGATAGGAATTATATGAACTGGATTCAGGATGTCGTAGAGTTGATGCAGTAACCATTATAGTTGAAGATGGTTATAAGTGTGAAGTTTTATGAAGTTATGGTGTACAAGTAAGGCTGTAATGAATTTGAGTTAAGTTATGTTGAAGTTGTAGAGTACAGGTGAAAGGGTTGGTGGTGTGGCTTCATGAAAATGGAGTTGAGATTAGTGATTGGGTTTGAATGGGTGTATGTGTATGGGTATGGATGAATCTGTAATAGAGATTTAAGAGGAATGATGTTGTTATTATAACTATGGTGGTATGGTAGAATTCAAGAAAGAAGTTCTAAAAGATATATGGATTATTGTGTGTAATGGTGGTTGACTGGATATGTAGCTGAGGTTACTCTGCTTTGCAGAGGAGTTGCAGATACTGGAGTTTGTTGTGCTAGTGGTAATTCAGTTAAAGGACTAGTCTTGCAGTTCGGGAAGACTAGTGATTAAGTTGGTTTAGTTATGAACCTGAAGTTGCAGTTCATGAAGTATTGTGATTATAGAGTCGTAGATAGTAATTGCTGTGAAAAGCTTAAAGCTGCTATTGCTGGTAAGCAGAATTTGTATTTGAGAATAAGTTATAAGTTGTTCTTAAATGAATGAATTGTTTGTTTGTGTTTATTCTGGTAGAATTGATGTAAGAAGTAGAGCTGAAGTTGTATGCAATAGAAGTATACCTGCTAGTCATCCCAGTCAGTTTAGATGACTCGGTATGTCTGACTGGGTTGAATCAGTTGACCGATCTTGACCAGGCCTTTGACTGTTGACTATGGACTTGACCTATGACTGACGTTGTTTATTAGAGACCGTTGACTGTTAGTATGACCGTTAAGTTTGACTGTTGGTTGACTCAGATGGACTGAACCTTAGTTTAATGGGCTGGTTTGATGGACTTGGGCTTAGAGTTAGTTTTCTTAGTTTGAATATAATTGGACCCTTATGGTCCGAATTAGTACTTGGTTCCCTCTACAAAGTTGCAGATATCTTTAAGACTTATCAAATGGACTATAGAATCAATCTAATTGGATTAGTGAACTCTTAGTTATGCTAAGGATAGATAATAAAAGGTGTATAACCATAATGGGCTTAGAACCATTAGATACTTCACTTGGCTTATAACCAGAGAATTATATGAGATTATGTGATCCTTTTGGTTAGATTCTTAGACTTCTTGTGTGATTAACAGTTAGTCTATATTAACAACGATCGATTCAAAAGATGAACCAGTGGATCATGGATCTCGAGGTAGGCATGGCTTGTCATCAAAAGAGGTGGGAATACATTTAACTCTTCTGAAACCATTGTTGTTTCTTTTACAAAAGTTTATGGTTAACAAACTCATGCATTGTCCGTTTGTGCATTCCATGCATTGTTTAGTTTGTATTATGATAATTATGTTGATTTTTTTTGAATCTTTCCACGATTTGGAAAGGACTTGTAATGTTTGTTGTAATCACAGTTATAATCACATAAATGTTAATAATATTGTTAGGACTTAATAATATTTGTAAGAATAGCTAGAATAATAGTTCAAGCATCAACATTAATAATAAAATATTATAATAATAATTATAGATGATAATCAAAGTAATAATAATTTTAATAAAGCAATGATTAGCATTTATCATTTAGTATCACATTGAACTTAGCTTAACTAAAATTTCATTAAAGATATATAAATAATAATTATGATTAAATGGTTATGGAAAAATTATTAACACTTATCTACGGTTAAGTTTTGTAAATTAAACTAATTACAAACTAGAAATACATGTTTTGCGTGTAAACTAGATAGTTAATATAATACTTATTAGGCGTTAGACTTAAGAAATCGAGGATATAATATATAAATAAAAGGACCCAACTTGTTAGTAAACTTGTACCGAGATTATCTTTGTTGATGGTGGATTTTAGTTAAGGGCTAAAATTGTAAAACCAAAAATAATATGTTGACATCCTGCAAAGGATAAAGCCATTTGATAAGCGATGAGCGCAGAAAACCTCTCGCTTTATTTATTTGAAGCAATGCAATAAATATACAAAATTTACCCAGAATGGTGCATGTAGCAACCATCCCAAATATTCTGTGAATTTATAGCATTATCAATTAATGCATGAGTTGCCTTGTATTTCCTGTGTTGTTCTCAGCAGAACTCTCATTATTGGCACGACATGACGACTGAGTGTTTACTCTCAGCAGAGTAACATGAATCTCCAAGTGTCAATAATGAGGCATGCACGAAATACCCGTACAGGCCCTACCATTCTCTGACAAAGAGAATCTCGTATCAGCATGTTTATATTAGCCTGATCGAGCATGTTTAATCCCTTAAAGAAAATCTGGACTGTCTGTGTCAGTCTTAGAAACGATCACGACCACGCAAGTTGGCAACATAATTTAACTAGCCTAGACGAACCCTAGCAGGAGTAGGCGACCACTGTAATGACCGCCAACGGGCCCGTTTATACCCTGGCCGGTCGAACGCATGCTACACTCCCAAACACGCACCGATCGCCGGCCTTGAATTGGGATGGTTCAGCTGGTTTGCCTTGTATGGAGTATCTAGTAATGGATTGTGCGAGCAAGACTGTCAAAGACAGTCTCAAAAGAAATCGCGACCGTCCAACTTCACCAGCCTAGTTGGACGGCTTGGATCGTCCCGCGATCGATCGGTGAAGTGCTAGCATGCAAATTGACGGGCCCACTTCTCATCTACCTGACCGACTCTCTCACAGCCTAGCCATAGAGCAAGAAAGTTTGCTCGAAGAGAGGCTGGCATGATGCTTAAAGGGTCGCGGAAATTCCTCTAGCGTCTTAAAACAATCACAACCATCCAACTTCGCCGGCATGTTTGGATGGCTTAGATCGCGTCTATGACCATCGGGCAGGTATACATATGCTCATCGCCGGCCCATTGTGGCCCCCACGCGGTCGGTCTCCCCAAAAGAGGATCATAGCCTGCCAAACCGTTTAGCCAAAGCCATGCACGCGTGACTGCTTCAAAACCCTAATTAGGGTTTGCAGTGCTGCATAACTGTCGTAGTTCGATCACGACCATCCATCTTCGCAAGCTTGGATGGAGGGTGTAGATATAGACTAAAGAGGTACCAAGAGTATCAACGTGATCACCGTGGGCCCACCTATGCGTGTGACCGATCGTCCTAGGTCAACCATGGTTGAGCGCCTCTAAACGCATGCCCAAAAGAGGCCTGTCACGCAGTTGCCAAATCCTTGGCGACAAAAGATTCCTATTGCAAATCGATCACGGCCACTCATCTTTGCCAGTCAACTTGAGTGGCCTAGATCAAGCGTTCATGGGGAAGAGAGGTATAGACGTGCACAACAACAGGCCGCCTTCATGCGTGACCAACCGGTCCCACCAAAATTGGCGCCCATGTGTGGATTCGGTCAAGCCGAAGAGGGATGCTTACACACCTCTTAAACCCTAAGACTCCATCAAACGGTCGCAAATAAGTACCGCAAACCATCTCGTCCGTCCAACTTTGCAAGCTTGGTCGGACAACCTAGGCTAAAGATTAAACGACCAATGAGGCACCTTGGTGATCATCGTCCGTCAATCTACCACAAAGAGTGATCGGCCAAGGGATGGCCCGCCAATGCGGCCTCCAAACGATCACTCGAAGATGGTTGGGCATGCAGCTATTTTAAGACGCCTAATCCGCGACTTACTCCGTTAAGCTTTAAAACAACGATGCTTCGTACATATTGATTGCATTCGATGCATTACATGCATAGAGCATACACGATATTTCATAAATATCGATTTCCTAAATAACTCAGTTATTTAACCTTGCACTGTATGCTACTTCCTGTGGGTCCCACGATCCGCTCATTCGAGACATCAGCATGTCACAAACTGGGGGATACTTACTGAGGTATTGGTCTGGCGGTTTACAACGTGCAACGCGCCATTACAAGAACGTGTCAGGAGGCATGGACGGTTAGCGGTGATAGAAGAAATGGGAAAAGACGTGATCGTGTAACAATCACCACTTCTACACGACCCCACTACTCCATCACTCCACTTCCTCCACTTCCTACGAGATGAGGGTTGCACTCAATGACTTGTATAAATAGGTCCTTCACCTATTTTCCAAACAACACGAAAAAGTGACAAGCACAGAAAACCAAGTGTTGTCATTCGTATCCAGAAAACACCAGAACTGATAGCTTACATTTTGCAAGACAGTTCAACTTTCTGATACAAGTCATAAACAGCCAACACCTTCATAATCTCAATACCTTTTTCGCTTCCCTCCCTAAGATCAACCCCATCTCCTTCACTTTGTGACCGAAGCAAGTCTGGAACGACCATTTCTTGGTTCAGGACAGAATTGTATAGATTGATCTCTCGAATCAAAAGCACTCCCATACAGTGCATTTGTTTAGGGTTTGGATTCATTTCTCATCCACACACACCCAAAATTACCAAAAACAACAGAAATAGTTTTCACCCATAAACAACTGGCGACCATAGTGGGAGATTAATCTCTCGGTTTTGAAGTCAATTTCTTCAAAATCCAATTCAATTTTACCAATTTCAGAAATGGAGGATCTTAGGTCTGGATCAGCAATCAATCCCGACGGAACCAGTACCGATAATATTCTCGGCGTTGATATCCTGATTAGTGGTGTTACCGTGCAACCTGTCAATACGATCAATGTATCTCGTGAAATTACGTCCTCTACCACCAGCACCAGCGGAGCAGGTACTTCAGCAGCGCAGGCCTACATGGACGAAGAAGCTCGTGTTGTTCCTGAACATCAAAAAGAAAAGGAGCAGCCATCCAACTTCATCACACGTGAAGAACTGGAACGACTTCTCCAAAGCCGTGGAAAAGGAAATATGATGGATATGCACCAACATCAACCTCCGTACCCTCAAGACGTGTAGGAGATTCACACGAAGAACATGGACCCGATCAAAGAAACAATAAATGGCATACTCGATCTCCTCATCAAGATGACATCTGATATGAGCGGTTCTCATATCACGTAGATTCCTACACTGGGACTGATCCTCCTCAAGTCAATAGTTTCACTATGAACCAGAGGCCTGTGGATCAGGAAGCAGCTTCTCTAGTGGAAAGTTTATGCAAACTTTTACACCTCTCAAAAAATCAGCGGGCGGAGACGTTTGCTGCAATCAACCAGATATCCCTGGACGTGCGTTCGACTCCTTTTCATCCGGAAGTCTCAAAAACACCAGAGATGTTTGTGAATAATGTCACATTTATAGAAGACGACATGATGGCGGAGGAAGGTCACAACCGGGCCCTACATATTACTGCACGCATCAAGGATTCAGAGTTCAAGAGGGTTTTCATCAACACAAGAGGGTCTTCGAATATGATTACTCTCAAGACTCTAAGGACGTCCAAGGTTCGCCCAGGAAAGATCGTACGACATCTTACTATGATGACAGACTTTGAGGGAAACCAAACCAACACGTACAGTGCCTGAAGACTATGCTGAATAAACAAGTCGTTCGTATTCCTACATCGTTGTCTCCTTACGCACCGATATGTGGAGTGGAATTTTTTGAACCAAGGGGAGCTCCGCGGGAAGAATCAGACAAAGTTCATTGCATCCCACTCCCCACGTGGGCATCAATCCAGGAGGAGGACCGACTTACATCATTGAGGGCTAAGCCCACGATGCATCTTTGCTGACAAGGCGTTATTCTTCATCCGGTGAATCCGCGACCCACGTTCACACTAAGAGGGAGCGAACTTTGTGGCTAGCCGTTTTCAGAAAGGGAAAACCGTGTACCGACGCCACTGTTAGCAATTAGCAGGGGAGACTATTACCCACTCTCTCCGCCCAATGGAATGCTACAACAACGACGAACTACAGGAAGAGGTGCTGGATGCTCCACGACAGCTGCAAGACGGCACCAACTCTACGACTGATGAGCTCGAAATCATTAATATCGGGAATGAAGAATCTCCCAGTCCTATCTCCATCGGCTCAACCTTGTGTACACGAAGCTCGTGGAACTGCTCAAACAATACCAAGACATATTCGCTTGGACGTATGAATAAATGCCCGGTTTAGATGAAAACTTGGTCACCCATCATCAGCATGTCATACCTGGATCCAAGCCGATCAAGTAATCTTCGAGGCAATTCAGGAACGAGGTAGAAGAGCCAATCAAGACTGAGATTCAGAAGTTGCTAGCTGCTGGCTTCATTAAACCCATTCATCATCCGACCTGGTTGGCTAATGTGGTTCCGGTGAAAAAGAAAAACAGACAGATAAGGTGATGTGTGAATTTCAGAGACTTGAGCAGATGCTGCCCCAAAGACGATTTTCCTCTACCTAACATCGACATGTTAGTAGATGCTACCAGCGGACACGACATGTTCTCCTTTATGGATGAATATAGTGGCTACAATCAGATAAGGATGTATGAGCATGACGCAAGTAAGACAACTTTTCGAACTCCTCTTGGAAATTTTAATTATACTATAATGCCATTTGGTTTGAAGAATTACGGTGCAACGTATCAACGTGCTATGACGGAAATCTTCAACGACATGATGCATAAGCAAGTTGAAGACTACGTGGATGATATAGTAGTCAAATCAAGAGATCGGGCGGATCACACAGGGGTCCTACGAAAAGTATTCGAAAGTTAATTGTTGAGGGGATCAAGGTTGACCCATCCAAGACCCAAGATATCCTCACGATGCCGCCTCCACGAACGGTGAAGGATCTACATAGCTTCATGGGAAAGGTGAACTACATATACCTGGTTTAGCCCAGCTCGTTGCTTCATTCACCCCGTTGCTAAAGAAAGGAGCAAGCTTCGTATGGACCACACTACAACAGGAAGCGTTTCGGAAGATTCAACGAATATTGTCATCTCCAAATCATCATAAAGAGTTCGTCTATTATGTCAGCCCGGACGAGAGCGAGCCCGGGACATCTTCAGATCTACTAGAGGCGACACCTCAAGGGAGCAGCCTCAAGAAGATAGCAATGTGCACATCATCATGTCGAGAAAGAATCTGCATCTTGGGTGAATCACTCTGTCAGACTTAAGAGGAATGCTTCAGCAAACAGCGAACATCCAAATGATTATGTCAAGAGGTCCCGAATTCAGGCACTGAAGGGTCATGATCCAAATATGATTGAACAACAAGCGGTGTAATTGTGCATCAATAGGATGGTACCTGTCAATCGTGCTTTGTTGAAGAACCTGCGCTTTCAGACATCCTCTGAACTCCGTGAAGCTGCTAAACGCTCAAGTTGCGACAGCACCTGCCCTGCTAGAAAGAACAAGCCTGCCTGTAATGAAGAGCCTCATGATATTCGTGGAAGCATACATCTCACCAACAGGCAATGCAAGATTCAGCCTCCTGTAAGCAGTTTCGTTGAAGCAGCAAGAGGAAAACCACCGAGATACAACTTCCCGCGCGTCCAAAATCTCCAACTCCAACTCTAACTCCAGTACCATATGCACGACTGCCACAATGATGAAACAACGTCCAAGATATTTCTATCTGGATGGACGATAACTACATCAATGAGAGACGCTTTTAGAATTTCGTCTCCCATAGAAGAAGTAGTTGCATTACCAAACGAGATTGCACCTAGGACTCAAGAGGAACTTCCCTACTCCTCAAAGACACGATCCAAAGATGATAATATCAAAGGGGTATGACTGGGGACTGCTTAGCACTGCTCATATCAAAGATGGTGAATTTAGAGAGATGCAAGCACGCTATCATTATGATTCCAAGATGTCCAAAGACGAGGATATACTCAAGAGAGCAGACGTAAAGACAGCCTCATGAACCAAGCGTGACAACATCTATCAAGTCGAAAGCTCAGTGGATACTCGTGGGCAGGGGACTGTGTCCCTCTTTTCCATTCCATGAGGCAGCATCGAGGAAGCTATCGGTTCCATCATTAGCTTCTCCCTCTAATGATGAGACAAGCTCTACCACTATATGAAGACTGCCAATCCCGAGCTTCACCATAACCACTACGGACAGAGTCAAGGAATTCTTCAACACAAGAGAGGTGGTCAATCAAGAAGCATGTAATTCGCAAGGGGAAATCAAACTGAAGCAGAAGCCGCTTCAACGCTCTCTCCAGCAGAAGCTGCTTCAACGCTCCAGAAGAAGCCTCTTCAACACTCGCTCTAGGAGAATCCACTTCAACGCTCTCTCCTGAAGAAGCTTGCTTCAACAATCGCTTTAGGATAAGCCTCTTCAACGCTCTCTCCTGAAGAAGCTTGCTTCAACGCTCTCTCCATAAGAAGCCTCTTCAACGCTCTCTCTAGGAGAAGCCGCTTCAACGCTCTATCCTGAAGAGGATTTCTTCAATACTCTCTCCAGGAGCCGCCTCGATGTTCGCTTCAGAAGCTGATTCAAACGCTCTCTCCAGGAGTCGCCTCGACGATCGCTTGCTCCAACGCTCTCTTCAGGAGCCGCCTCGACGTTCGCTTCAGAAGCTGCTTCAAACGCTCTCTCCAGGAGTCGCCTCGACGATCGATTGCTCCAACGCTCTCTTCAGGAACCGCCTCGACGTTCGCTTCAGAAGCTGCTTCAACACGCTTTCCGACTTCAACGTTCTCTTTGGGAGCTGCTTCAACATCTTTTTCATAAATTGCTTCAACAGCCTTTTAAGGATATTACTCATGATAGGGATCGTCCTCATCAGAGTTGAGGATTACGACATTGTCATTAATAGTTTGAGAATCCAACCAACCATATGCCTAATCTACCTGTGGCCAACCGACATCATGCTAGGGGAACGCTCGCCTGGACGCCTCTTGAACGTCACATGCTCCAAGGACAGGACGACCCATATCTCCTGGTAACATCTAACTTTGTTTCATAATTTTTATCTTTATTTGTCACTATCTAATGCCTACCCCGTAATAGTGCAACTATTACGTGCTAGGCAGCGGACTTAATGTTGATGGTGGATTTTAGTTCAGGGCTAAAATTGTAAAACCAAAAATAATATGCTGACATCCTGTAAAGGATAAAGCCATTTGATAAGCGATGAGCGCAGAAAACCTCTCGCTTTATTTATTTGAAGCAATGCAATAAATATACAAAATTTACCCAGAATGGTGCATGTAGCAACCATCCCAAATATTCTGTGAATTTATAACATTATCAATTAGTGCATGAGTTGCCTTGTATTTCCTATGTTGTTCTCAGCAGAACTCTCATTATTGGCGCGGCATGACGACTGAGTGTTTACTCTCAACAGAGTAACACGAATCTCCAAGTGTCAATAATGAAGCATGCACGAAATACCCGTACAGGCCCTACCATTCTATGACAAAGAGAATCTCGTATCAGCATGCTTATATTATCCTGATCGGGCATGTTTAATTCCTTAAAGGAAATCTGGACTGTCTGTGTCAGTCTCAGAAACGATCATGGCCACGCAAGTTGGCCACATAATTTAACTAACCTAGACGAACCCTAGCAAGAGCAGGCGACCACTGTAATGACCGCCAACGGGCCCGTTTATACCCTGGACGGTCGAATGCATGCTACACTCCCAAACACGCACCGATCGCCGGACTTGAAGTGGGATGGTTGAGCTGGTTTGCGTTGTATGGAGTAGATAGGAATAGCTCGTGCGAGCAAGGCTGTCAAAGACAGTTTCAAAAGAAATCGCGACCGTCCAACTTCACCAGTCTAGTTGGACGGCTTGGATCGTCCCGCGATCGATCAGTGAAGTGTTGGCATGCAAATTGACGATCCCACCTCTCACCTACCTGACCGACTTTCTCACAGCCTAGCCATAGAGTAAGAAACGTTTGCTTAAAGAGAGGCTGGCATGATGCTTAAAGGGTCGCGGAAATTCCACTAGCTCCAACTTCGTCGGCATGTTTGGATGGCTTAGATCGCGCCTAGGACCATCGGGCAGGTATACATATGCTCACCGCCAGCCCAATGTGGGCCCCACACGGTCGGTCTCCCCAAAGGAGGAGCATAGCCTGCCAAACCGTTTGGCCAAAGTCATCCACGCATGACTGCTTCAAAACCTTATTTAGGGTTTGCAGCACTGCATAACTGTCGTAGTTCAATCACGACCATCCATCTTCGCAAGCTTGGATGGAGGGTGTAGATATAGACTAAAGAGGTACCAAGAGTATCAACGTGATCACCGTGGGCCCACCTATGCGTTGAACGGTCGGCATAGACCAACCATGGTCGAGCGCCTCTAAACGCACGCCCAAAAGAGACCTGTCACGCAGTTCCCAAATCCTTTGCGACAAAGGATTTCTATTGCAATTCGATCACGGCCACTCATCTTTGCCAGTCAACTTGAGTGGCCTAGATCAAGCCTTCATGGGGAATAGAGGTATAGACGTGCACAACAACAGGTGTAACGTTGCTAAAAAATTTCCCTTGAGCTTTAAGCCCGAGCCCAACGATTTGGTTAGAATTGTGCGCGCCTGCGATCCTAGTTACGGATGTTTATAGCCGTGGTGAGTGCTTTAAGTGCAGTACGTGTGCTTTTATCCAAGTAAGCTATCCCTTAGTAGCAGCACTAGGGTGCATAGTTAGTATGTGCTATAAAAAGAAGAAAAAAATTCTAAAAATCTTGCGCATGTATGCCATGTTTTTGACATGAGCAGCTACGGGGGCAGTCCCGTCTTTTTCTCTACCACCAATTCTAATTAAGGAAGACATTTCTCTTATATCTTCTTTTACATTTCACTGAGACTTTTTCTTCCCTCTTTTACCGTACGAAGTTCCACTCAGATCAGTCTCATGCAAAAGGAATTTTAGCTTTTAAATCGTAATTCGGGCATGACCCATCATTTGTGTTCGGCCAAGGATTTGTCATACGCAGTGGTAGGGCTTTCCTTCTATTTCTTTGTCTCCTAATTTTCAGTTGATGTTTACTTAAATTAAAATGTTCTGACCTTACAAAGCGCCGTTTTAACTGAATCATTCATACGAATCTGAAATTGGTTGTTTGGAATATTTTTCAGTAACCTTGAATTTGATGAACCTTGTCCATAAATTTTCACTAAGCTTTCCATGTCTTGATTTCTTTCTAGAGAAATGAATTTCTTTTGAAACCTTACATTTTGCGGTGCTCATTTTTCATATAAAGTGAACTGTGTACGATTCCGAGTTTTATAAATAATTTTGTGTAGAGTGAACATGTTTTGCAGTCACTTAATTTCACTTCAGATTTATCATAAATCATGTCTTGGATAAAGGTTTGAACTAGCTTATTATTTATTTGTTAAAATTACCAAATGGGTTTCATTTTCAAAATATTAGCTGGGGCTTGAATTGATGAATAGATTTATCTTGTTTTCATTTTAAGCATTAAGACTTGTCCTTTTTCTTTTAGTAAGTGGGTATTCTAAACTCCCATCAAGAATAAAGTTTATGAATTATGTTTTAGAATTCAAATAAACCCTTGCATTATTTATTTAACTCTACCCATAACCAAAAATTGGAAATTTTCTATGAATTTTGTATTATCTCCAAACCCTGTGGCTTGAATCTTTCACCCAATAATTTATTTACACCACCAGTTTGATTCCTTTCAATCCATTTTTGCAACTCACTTGGAAAACATGCTGACAGTATAAGTTGATCTCTTTGTTTTATATTTTGTTATGGCTAATGTATTCCTTGTTTGCTATTGAGTCTGTGTGCAATGGGGCGGGATTTTGCGAGATGATTTTTATGTGTATTTCGGACATCTATAAGCCTTACTTTCTCCTGTGAATTTCTTAAATGTTGTAATGTATATTGTGAGTGTTTCCTCCTTGTGAACAAGCCTAAATAGGAAACTAGACGACTCTACTATAGGAATGTCAGGCCTTAATTGGCCCCCCATCTACGGGTGGCAACCCGGAAGACCGTTAGCTGTAACGGTAGCTGGTATCTGACTACCCTGACATCGGCGCTGGCCAAACGAATAGTAGAATAACTTAACTTGATTTACAGCTCTTTATTTAGTTATGAATTTCAGTTTGCGTAAGGCTTTTCATTTGATATTATTTTAGCTGCTTCTCTTGTCCATTCATTTATGTGTTACGCAAGAATTTACATTTCTTCGTCGTTATAACTCCTACTGGGCTGTGGGCTCATCCCGTTTTGGTTTTGTTTTCCCACAGAGTACGAGAGGAGCTTGCAACAGTAAGCCGGGCAGAGCTTACCGCAGGCTTTAGCACGTCAAAAGTTAGTATTTTGTTGTTCATAATATGTATATCACGGGGATGGATATGGGGTAGTCTTATGTTGCTTGTGAACCATGCTTTTGCTATATTTTGTTGTATATAAAAATGTGGGGATCTTGTTTGCTGGATAGTTTTATGTCGGTGTTAACTAATATGCATTTTGTCGCATTTGCTTCATATGTATCTAGAACTGTACTGGCAGGTCTTTCTTCTGTCTAAACTCGATGTAAAACATAATTCACCTTAAATGTGTTTGATTACCATATTTGGATCTCCATTTTCTTTCCATGAGTATTTAATTATGTTTTTAACTGTTATTAGAGTAGAATGGATGTCAGTTACTTGTTTGCTTTATGCTTAGGACTATTTTGACTCAATTAAATTATAGTTCCTTCGGTTTTGGATTTTTAGAAAGTGCAGATTTTACTTTGTAGTAGTAGTGTCATGAGTGTTTCTTCATTTTTGATACATAAATCTAAACCACCACTCATGTGAGTAAATGTGCAGGCGACATTTTAAAGTCAGCTAGCATTTTGAATCGTTTTCCCTCGAGTTACAGCTGGCTGGCGAGGTATTTGACGTAATTTTTGTGTTTGCATTCTACAAGCATTTTAGCTCGAAATGTTTTTGTTTTGTTACGTTAAATCTATTGAAATGATTGAATCTTTTCATCCCATTGTTCGTATCAGAAAAATAATTTAAATCCATCTTGGACTAAGAGCAGTCTAAATTTTAGCTCATTCTGCATTCCTTAACTAAGCATGAAATATCTTTATTTTGAGCCTAGTCTAAAATTACTGTGTATTTAGAGTTCTTAAGTGTATGCGAGCTTTTAATTCTGCGGTGTTCGGAATTCAGGATGATTTATTACAAGTGATTTTCGTTCCTTGTTTTTAATCTATTGTGGGTCTTGTGCACTCACTATTACTTGAATTATAAAATGATTTGTATAATTAAATCCTCTGAGTGACGCACCGGGTTTGGCCTTGCTAGACGGGTTGAAATCCAACCCGTTAGAAGGAAAATTACTGGTCCGTTACAGTTTGGTATCAGAGCCCAAGTTCCGATTTACCGGGACTGTGTTGATTTTCTTGGTTGCCATTGTGATTGATTTCACATTGATATAATCGCATGCTCATATGTTTGCTCTTTCGGCGTTTCATGTGTAAGTCGTATTCGAGTCTTTCCACTTGCACTACTGAATTGTTATTTGCAATTATGGTTTGAATTTGAAATCTTTTGAACTGTCCTACTAATTTTTCATTCGTATTTAAGGTCTGCATTTATTTTTTCCAGTGGTGCTATATATCAATACTTTAAAATGATTTCTAAATACATATGATTTGGTTTAAGCACTTCATGAAAGGTTTCTATACTCCCAGTAATCGTTAGTATGAGTCATTTCATTTTGGGGATTGGGGAACTAACCAGAACCATGACATACAAATCTTTTCGTGTGTTAGTAATGTACATTACTAACCAACTATGAATCTGACGCGTTATCTGTTTTGAAGATGTCGCGGTGTGGAAAATCTGTAGCCTCGAGCTCTGTGCGTAAGAAAAAGGATCTAAGTCGGAAAATGTTGGAAAAGTTAGTAGAAACGTTTGCCGATGCAGTTAAGGACAAAAAGAAGTCAAGCAATGCTGCTGACTTGATGGAATTCAAGAAGGTGACGGGTGATAACAGAAACTTTTGTGGGACGGAGGAGCCTACTGAAGCAGAAAAATGGTTGATGGGAATCGAGAAAGTGTTTGACGTATTGCAAACTCCGGGTGAGAAGAAGGTTCGACTTGCGACTTACTTGTTTGAGGGAGATGCCGAGCATTGGTGGAGATCTATGAAGCGTGTGCATGATGCGAACAACATGTGCTGGGAACAATTTGTGGAGCTATTTTTTAGTAAGTATTTCCCGCCAACACCTAAGGCACTGAAATATGCTGAATTTGTTACTTTGAAGCAAGGTAACATGACGGTTACTCAGTTAGATAAGAAATTTTGTGAACTCGAACGTTATGGAGTTCATCTCGTCGAAACCGATGAATTAAAGGCTCGAAAATTAGAAGACGCATTGAAGCCATGGATCCGTGCCCAAGTTGTTCCACTACAACACCCCACTTATGATAAGGTTTTGGGAGCCGCACTAGCAATTGAAGCCAACTAGATAAAAGCACAGAAGGAAAGGGAGGAAAGTCAACCGAAAAAGAATGACAAGAGCGACTCATCCCCTCAGCGGAAACGTCCTCGCTTTGATCCTTCTCGTTCTGGGCCTACCACCAACAAGAACAAAGGAAAGGGTTGCTTTCGATGTGGATATGATCATCTTATCAAAGATTGTCCCGTTCCACCACCGATGCCACAAAACGTGAATCAAACTCAACAACCTACTGTACAGAAAACGAATTTTTATACGAGACAACCTTACCAGCCACGTACCAATGCGCCACCCTTCCAACCCAGACAACCGAACGTTCAAGGAAAGCTAAA
Source organism: Papaver somniferum (assembly GCF_003573695.1). NCBI lineage: Eukaryota > Viridiplantae > Streptophyta > Magnoliopsida > Ranunculales > Papaveraceae > Papaver > Papaver somniferum. The sequence continues at coordinate 47,126,463 of NC_039366.1, forward strand.
TCATGGGGCAGAGGTTAAGGGCGAAGCAGAAAATGCCATTATAGAGGGTAACTTTCTAATTTATTGCTTTCGCGTTAAATCCTTATTCGATACCGGTACTACTTGTTCATTCATATGACATATCTCTTAACTTAGCTGCATGCATAGGTCTGAAAATTCACTCCTTAGGATTCTTTTTATTTCCAATCTTATTGCCCCGTCGACTGAAGTAATTTGGTAAATCCATTGATTTTATGAAGTCTTTGTTCATATTAAGTTTTAGCAACGAGCCTTAAAAATGAAACTTTTACTACAACAAAGGGAATTTTATTTAGATTGCTCACTTTTTTTCAAAATTGGGCTTATTTTTTCCCTTCTATCTTATAATGAAAATAAGATGCTTTTATCATTTTCTCTGACCTTCTTTCCAAACATTATTTTCCTTTGGTACTTTGAGGTACTAATCTAATGTTTAAAGATTTTTTTTCCTTCCATATATATAATCTCCAACTTTAAAACATATGGTTACTATTTTAGAAAATTAAAATTTATGAAGTTTGCCAACCCACTCTGCATTTTATTTTCGGTTTTTCATCTATATAGTGTAAAAGCATTTTCTCAGTTCCTTAATATGTATTAAGTTAGTAAATTAGTATTATTAAACTTCCATGATTTGGATCAATTATTGCATAGGTGTTAAACTAGATACAAGTACTGTTTTCCAACCATAATAAATGGTTAGCTGATGCTCTTCTGTTTAATTTTGAATTTGGGGACCAAATTCATTTTTTAGTGGTTAATGGTGTAACGTTGCTAAAATATTTCCCTTGAGCTTTAAGCCCGAGCCCAACGATTTGGTTAGAATTGTGCGCGCCTGCGATCCTAGTTACGGATGTTTATAGCCGTGGCGAGTGCTTTAAGTGCAGTACGTGTGCTTTTATCCAAGTAAGCTATCCCTTAGTAGCAGCACTAGGGTGCATAGTTAGTATGTGCTATAAAAAGAAGAAGAAAATTCTAAAAAGCTTGCGCATGTATGCCACGTTTTTGACATGAGCAGCTACGGGGGCACTCCCGTCTTTTTCTCTACCACCAAAACTAATTAAGGAAGACATTTCTCTTATATCTTCTTTTACATTTCACTGAGACTTTTTCTTCCCTTTTCTACCGTACGAAGTTCCACTCAAGTCAGTCTCATGCAAAAGGAATTTTAGCTTTTAAATCGTAATTCGGGCATGACCCATCATTTGTGTTCGGCCAAGGATTTGTCATACGCAATGGTAGGGGTTCTTTCCTTCTATTTCTTTGTCTCCTAATTTTCAGTTGATGTTTACTTAAATTAAAATGTTCTGACCTTACAAAGCACCGTTTTAACTGAATCATTCATACGAATCTGAAATTGGTTGTTTGGAATATTTTTCAGTAACCTTGTCCATAAATTTTCTCTAAGCTTTCCATGTCATGATTTCTTTCTAGAGAAATGAATTTCTTTTGAAACCTTACATTTTGCGGTGCTCATTTTTCATATAAAGTGAACTGTGTACGATTCCGGGTTTTATAAATAATTTTGTGTAGAGTGAACATGTTTTGCAGTCACTTAATTTCACTTCATATTTATCATAAATCATGTCTTGGATAAAGGTTTGAACTAGCTTATTATTTATTTGTTAAAATTACCAAATGGGTTTCATTTTCAAAATATTAGCTGGGGCTTGAATTGATGAATAGATTTATCTTGTTTTCATTTTAAGCATTAAGACTTGTCCTTTTTCTTTTAGTAAGTGGGTATTCTAAACTCCCATCAAGAATAAAGTTTATGAATTATGTTTTAGAATTCAAATAAACCCTTGCATTATTTATTTAACTCTACCCATAACCAAAAATTGGAAATTTTCTATGAATTTTGTATTATCTCCAAACCCTGTGGCTTGAATCTTTCACCCAATAATTTATTTACACCACCAGTTTGATTCCTTTCAATCCATTTTTGCAACTCACTTGGAAAACATGCTGACAGTATAAGTTGATCTCTTTGTTTTATATTTTGTTATGGCTAATGTATTCCTTGTTTGCTATTGAGTCTGTGTGCAATGGGGCGGGATTTTGCGAGATGATTTTTATGTGTATTTCGGACATCTATAAGCCTTACTTTCTCCTGTGAATTTCTTAAATGTTGTAATGTATATTGTGAGTGTTTCCTCCTTGTGAACAAGCCTAAATAGGAAACTAGACGACTCTACTATAGGAATGTCAGGCCTTAATTGGCCCCCCATCTACGGGTGGCAACCCGGAAGACCGTTAGCTGTAACGGTAGCTGGTATCTGACTACCCTGACATCGGCGCTGGCCAAACGAATAGTAGAGTAACTTAACTTGATTTACAGCTCTTTATTTAGTTATGAATTTCAGTTTGCGTAAGGCTTTTCATTTGATATTATTTTAGCTGCTTCTCTTGTCCATTCATTTATGTGTTACGCAAGAATTTACATTTCGTCGTCGTTATAACTCCTACTGGGTTGTGGGCTCACCCCGTTTTGGTTTTGTTTTCCCACAGAGTACGAGAGGATCTTGCAACAGTAAGCCGGGCAGAGCTTACCGCATGCTTTAGCACGTCAAAAATTAGTATTTTGTTGTTCATAATATGTATATCACGGGGATGGATCTGGGGTAGTTTTATGTTGCTTGTGAACCATGCTTTTGCTATATTTTGTTGTATATAAAAATGTGCGTATCTTGTTTGCTGGATAGTTTTATGTCGGTGTTAACTAATATGCATTTTGTCGCATTTGCTTCATATGTATCTAGAACTGTACTGTCAGGTCTCTCTTCTGTCTAAACTCAATGTAAAACATAATTCACCTTAAATGTGTTTGATTACCATATTTGGATCTCCATTTTCTTTCCATGAGTATTTAATTATGTTTTTAACTGTTATTAGAGTAGAATGGATTTCAGTTACTTGTGTGCTTTATGCTTAGGACTATTTTGACTCAATTAAATTATAGTTCCTTCGGTTTTGGATTTTTAGAAAGTGCAGATTTTACTTTGTAGTATTAGTGTCATGTGTGTTTCTTCATTTTTGATACATAAATCTAAACCACCACTCATGTGAGTAAATGTGCAGGCGACATTTTAAAGTCAGCTAGCATCTTGAATCGTTTTCCCTCGAGTTACAACCGGATGGCGAGGTATTTGACGTAATTTTTGTGTTTGCATTCTACAAGCATTTTAGCTCGAAATGTTTTTATTGTTGTTACATTAAATCTATTTAAATAATTGAATCTTTTCATCCCATTGTTCGTATCCATCTTGGACTAAGCGCAGTCTAAATTTTAGCTCATTCTGCATTCCTTAACTAAGCATGAAATATCTTTATTTTGAGCCTAGTCTAAAATTACTGTGTATTTAGAGTTCTTAAGTGTATGCGAGCTTTTAATTCTGCGGTGTTCAGAATTCAGGATGATTTATTACAAGTGATTTCCGTTCCTTGTTTTTAATCTATTGTGGGTCTTGTGCACTCACTATTACTTGAATTATAAAATGATTTGTATAATTAAATCCTCTGAGTGACGCACCAGGTTTGGCCTTGCTAGACGGGTTGAAATCCAACCCGTTAGAAGGAAAATTACTGGTCCGTTACAACAAGCCTCCTTCATGCATGACCAATCGGTCCCACCAAAATTGGCACCCATGTATGGATTTGGTCAAGCGGAAGAGGATGCTTGCGCACCTCTTAAACCCTAAGATTTCATCAAACGGTCGCAAATAAGTGCCGCAAACCATCTCGTCCATCCAACTTTGCAAGCTTGGTCGGACAGCCTAGGCTAAAGGTTAAGCGGCCAATGAGGCACCTTGGTGATCGACCAAGGGATGGCCCGCCAATGCGGCCTCCAAACGATCACTCGAAGATGGTTGGGCATGCAGCTATTTTAAGACGCTTAATCCGCGACTTACTCCGTTAAGCTTTAAAACAGCGATGCTTCATACAGATTGATTGCATTCGATGCATTACATGCATAGAGTATACATGATATTTCATAAATATCGATTTCCTAAATAACTCAGTTATTTAACCTAGCACCGTATGCTACTTCCTGTTGTTCCCACGATCCGCTCATTCGAGACATCAAGCATGTCACAAACTGGGGGATACTTACTGAGTACTGGTCTGACGGTTTACAGCGTGCAGCGTGCAACGCGCCATTACAAGAACGTGTCAGGAGGCATGGACGGTTAGCGGTGATGGAAGAAATGGGTAAAGACGTGATCGTGTCACAATCACCACTTCTACACGACCCTACTACTCCATCACTCCACTTCCTCTACTTCCTACGAGATGAGGGTTGTGCTCAATGACTTGTATAAATAGGTCCTTCGCCTATTTTCCAAACAACACGAAAAAGAGAAAAGCACAGAAAACCAAGTGTTGTCATTCGTATCCAGAAAACACCAGTTTTGATAGCTTACATTTTGCAAGCCAGTTCAGCTTTCTGATACAAGTCATAAACAGCCAACACCTTCACAATTTCAACACCTTCTTCGCTTCCCTCCCTAAGATCAACCCCATCTCCTTCACTTTGTGACCGAAGCAAGTCTGGAACGACCATTTCTTGGTTTAGGCCAGAATTGTATAGATTGATCTCTCGAATCAAAAGCACTCCCGTGCAGTGCGTTTGTTTAGGGTTTGGATTCATTTCTCATCCACACACACCCAAAATTACCAAAAACAGCAGAAATAGTTTTCACCCATAAACAATCTTTAATTCAACAAATGATTTGGTAAATATTTAAAATGAAACAAATATATGAAGTAGTAATAGTAGAATTCTGATGCTTAGTGTAATATTAGAATTAAAAGAAAATAAATTCCTATATTAAGAGGAGACTTTACATTAATAGCAATATCTAAAGACTATTAAGATATATTATAATTTTTATGCAGACTCAAACTTAAACCATATTACAATACCAATGCCAATCTTTAACAAGATATATTATACGGATTCGAGATGAATAAATAAAAATCTGGTATATCAATTCTTACGTGAATGTAAATTATATTTAGAAGATTAAGGCTTAATGTATCAACTGGACTATCAATTTAAGAATAATGAGGATAATAACACAATTGATGATAGTAGTTGAATAATTAAGACGGTAGCAAATTTATAATAGATAATATTTGGAGAATTTATATATATGGTATCACACTTAAGTTAAACTATCAGATATTATAAATTGACGTGAATCGAATTTGGATTACTTATAATGATAGAATAAATAAACAATTAACGGTAAATAAAAATAAAATAAAATAAATTTTGATGATTAACTTGCTTAAAATGATGTGAACTATTTTTATATTTTTATTAAGTAAATTTATCAGACTTACACCAGTTACGATAAAAGTTTAAAGACTAATTAATCTTAATAAATTAATACTTAGTTAATCCAGCACCGGGGAATAGTGAAGGTTGTGTTTTCTCTATTCGTAGGAAGGCATTGTTGGGCTTGGCCAATCTTGACAGGGAAACTGCATTCAGAGATGACCGATCATAGAAGTTTAGTAAAATTATTTAGGAAACCAATAACTATAAATTCACTTAGAAAGATTCATAGGAATCTCCCTTATAATTAGAGACTGGTATTTTTATAAAATAGAAATTAGTGTAAGGATCTTAGAGACTAAAACTTATAGTTTTCCATTGTATAAATTAGGTTAAGAACTTGGACTTCCCAATTTGATAGAACTTGACTCAACGTAATTGAACTTAGAGCTACAAATTTTAGATTTTAGTTATAGAGCCATGTAGGTTTGTGCTTTGTTTCTTGTTATTTGCGCTTAAACAAGAGATAAGTTTATCCTATAAGGTGGGGAGTTTTGAAGACCAGAAGGATGATTCGATTTTCGAGGACGAAAATGTATAAGGTGGGGAGAATGTAAGGACCCTTAAGCTCGTCAACGTTATTTGACTGGTCTAGCGATGGTCAAGAGACGATTTAGCCGATAAGAACTTGATTAGTTTAACATGAACGTTAATTAATAGAAATTAATCTAACAACGATCTAGTAACAAAATCAGTACCACCGAATAGATCTCAAAAAGTTAGGCGAAATGGACTACTCGAACGTGTCATTCGGACATCGGACGAAGAAGATATCTGTTATTTTAAGTGAAGAGTAAAATGGTCATTTTGCATTAAAGAGTTATCAAGACAACCGACTTTCTTCTCAGGGCACCCTCTGTGGATAACTCAAAAACAAATTGATAAGGTCGAGAATTTCTATTTCTCTTTCATCTTCTTTCCTTTTTTCTTCTTCTGCTTCTCCCATGTTCTTCGTCTGCCGATATTCTGAGAATTAAAAGAGGATTTTGAGATCGAATCAAGAGTAGAAATATCATATAAGGGTTGATGGTGGTAGTTTTGGTTGATGTGGTGAAATCAAACCCAACAGAAAAAGTGAAACAGAGAATTATAATTAGGGTTTGAGATTGATGTTGAGATTATTGAGAAATCGATAAGTTAAACGAGATGTTAACAGATGAAGAAAGCTTGGGTTGATATCTAATTGAAGTTCTGTAGTCGTTTTAGAGATGAATCAAAGAATTAGGGTTTCATGAGATTTGCAAAAGAGGATGAGAATATGAAATTGAAGGTCTAAAGAAGTGATTAGAGATGGGTTTGAAGTGAATTAGAATATTGATTGAAGCTGGGTTGTACTAGCAGTGAAGAGGGATTCGATTTAAGAGTTAGGGTTTTCTGTTCTTCCCCAAATTGAAAATAGGGTTTCTGTGAATTGATTTAGAATTCGACTCAAGTAAGAATTAAGATGAGTTACGTATCGAAAAGATGAGACTGATGGCGAATAATAAAGGAAGAAGAGAACTTCTGAGTTTGTATTTGAGGTAATCTCTCTCAGTAACTTAGTATAGTGGTTGATTTCAATTATTGAGTTTATAAGTTATGAATGTTGGTATATGATGAAACTGAAGTTTATAATATGCTGAATTATAAAGATGAGAAGGGTTGGAGTTAGCTGTGCTTGTAATTGATATGTGTAGGGAGTATGGCTTTGATAGGAATTACATGAACTGGATTCAGGATGTCGTAGAGTTGATGCAGTAACCATTATAGTTGAAGATGGTTATAAGTGTGAAGATTTATGAAGTTATGGTGTACAAGTAATGGCTGTAATGAATTTGAGTTAAGTTATGTTGAAGTTGTAGAGTACAGGTGAAAGGGTTGGTGGTGTGGCTTCATGAAAATGGAGTTGAGATTAGTGATTGGGTTTGAATGGGTGTATGTGTATGGGTATGAATGAATCTGTGATAGAGATTTAAGAGGAATGATGTTGTTATTATAACTGTGGTGGTATGGTAGAATGCAAGAAAGAAGTTCTAAAAGATATATGGATTATTGTGTGTATTGGTGGTTGACTGGATATGTAGCTGAGGTTACTCTGCTTTGCAGAGGAGTTGCAGATACTGGAGTTTGTTGTGCTAGTGGTAATTCAGTTAAAGGACTAGTCTTGCCGTTTGGGAAGACTAGTGATTAAGTTGGTTTAGTTATGAACCTGAAGTTGCAGTTCATAAAGTATTGTGATTATAGAGTTGTAGATAGTAATTGCTGTGAAAAGCTTAAAGATGCTATTGCCGGTAAACAGAATTTGTATTTGAGAATAAGTTATAAGTTGTTCTGAAATGAATGAATTGTTTGTTTGTGTTTATTCTGGTAGAGTTGATGTAAGAAGTAGAGCTGAAGTTATCTGCAATAGAAGTATACCTTCTAGTCATCCCAGTCAGTTTAGCTGACTCGGTATGTCTGACTGAGTTGAATCAGTTGACTCAGTTGACCGATCTTGACCAGACCTTTGACTGACATTGTCTGTTAGACCGTTGACTGTTAGTATGACCGTCAAGTTTGACTGTTAGTTGACTCAGAGACTGGACCTTAGTTTAATGGGCTGGTTTGATGGACTTGGGCTTAGAGTTAGTTTTCTTAGTTTGAATATAATTGGACCCTTATGATCTGAATTAGTATTTGGTTCCTTCTACAAAGTTGTAGATATCTTTAAGACTTATCAAATGGACTAGAATCAATCTAATTGGATTGGTAAACTCTTAGTTATGGTAAGGATATATAATAAAAGGTGTATAACCATTAGATACTTCACTTAGCTTATAACCAGAGAATTATATGAGATTATGTTATGAACCTTGTGTGAGCCTTTTGGCTAGATTCTTAGACTTCTTGTGTGATTAATAGTTAGTCTATATTAACAACGATCGATTCAAAGGATGAACCAGTGGATCGTGGATCTCGAGGTAGGCATGGATTGTCATCAAAAGAGGTGGGAATACATTTAACTCTTCTGAAACCATTGTTGTTTCTTTTACAAAAGTTTATGTTTAACAAGCTCATGCATTGTCCGTTTGTGCATTCCATGCATTGTTTAGTTTGTATTACGACAATTCTGTTGATTTTTTTGAATCTTTCCACGATTTGGAAAGGACTCGTAATGTTTGTTGTCATTATGAATTGTTATGGGAAATGAGAATTTCCACATGTGGTATATATGATACGCTCCTTCACATTTATATCTACATGAATTCAGCTTTTATGCGTATTAGGTGTGGAACAACCCGGCATCAATATATAATTAGGAGTGGAACAACCCGGAATCACTATTATAGATTGCTTGACGAAGGAGTTTGTCCATATACATGTCCGTGCATTTCCAGTGACTTAGTCACTTTGATGTTTGGCAAAACATGTATTGTTTCCCAAATCTTGATCATGATTTCTTTAAAGTTAAATGTTATTCCTGCTGGGCACCCCTTCTAGGGATGATGTGCTCACCCATTCCCACTTTCAGTTTCAGAGACAGATCAGAGTTGCGCAGCGAAAGCTTTGGTGGTTGATTTCGTTAGTTGGTTAGCTTCTGCTATGTTCATTATGTTGTATATTATATTTGTAAACCAAATGACTATTGTATAAGTATCATTTGAGAGGAGTTATTGTATATATATATATATATATATATTCCTGAGCGGGGCTAGTTTTTGGGTTAAGTTTTGTAGCAGATTTCTTAATTGAATGTTTAAGTAAATGATTTAGATTCTTAGTGCATCTTTATTTAATTAATCTCTTAGATTAGTCGGCTGCTAGCTTTGGGGGCGCTACACGTAATACTTTTTTCTTTATTTGAAACCCATTTTTTTTTAACCGAACAAATTTCTTTGATTTATTTTTACAAGTAGAGTACACTGATAACTTTAATTTAACATGGCGTACAGTTAGGGGAAGTCCTTTTTCTTTATTTGAAACTCGATTTTTCTTTTTATCTGAAGGATTTGTTTGATTTACTTTTACAAATAGAGTACACTGATAACTTTAATTTAACATAGCGTACAATTGGGGGAATTTAGACCTTCGTAATCAGATTACAAGGGTAGTCTGACTAACTCCACCCAGTAGAACAAATGAAATATATTTGGAATTAGATTCTGGATGAATTTGATTCCTTCTAAATCCGTGTTTTGGATTCCGTCAATTAGAGACTGCAATGGAATCGGATTATAAGGAATCGATATTGTTTCATCTAAAATCATGACTAAATCATCCCTTTTTAACATATTTAATCCTACCAAAAACTATAAATTGATTAGGTCTCGTTACTTCTTCGATTCAGAAACCCATAATTTTTTAATTTTTTTTAATTATAAAATGCATTTATTAAGGGAAAACTAAACGGGCTTCACAAAAACGGGGGAAAGCCCTCCCCATAGTATCCTCCCACAAAACACTGGCAAAGAAACTAGGAGGTTGACTAATCCATATTTGAGTTATACACTCATAATAGTTTTCGAGTAACTATGACACAAGGGACAAGTATCCGAGGTGTTTATACCTCGATTCACCAAGTTAGTCCTAACGAAAGTTTTACACTGGCTTAAAAGCCACAAGAAATGACGAATATGTGAAGGACATCTAAGTTTCCAAAGAGAACCACACTTAACATCATGCTCGCAAGCACCATAATTTTCTTTGTAAAGATAGTTATACGTGCTTTGATGATGACTTCCCCACTTTTATCCTTATTTCATACCAATTTTTCTTGTACATATATGAGGGTTGAGATAAGGATAACTTGTATCTGCTCCAAAATTGATGTTGGCACTATATTTTGAATCTGGTGCAAATCCTAATGACCTGTATTCTTATTAATGAGATCAACAACCCTTAGATATTGTAGCTCAGGCGAGACAACATCTACTAACGAATGGAGAGGCATTTTGTCTAACAGGTCATCTCAAACGTTTACTTGATCACTTGAACCAATACGCCATTTAAGATTAGTTTTAAGAATTTTGCGACCTCTAACTATGTTCTTCCAACACCATGAGCTAGTGGGTTTAGCTGAGCAATCCCAAAGGCCAACAAACCCTACATAGCATTCATAAATTGTGCGACCAAATTTCCGGGGTTCATGCATATCCTCAAAGAAGTTTTAATAAGAAAAGCTAAATTAACACCCACACATCACTTTAATGCTAGGAACATCTCTCCCAGCATAATTCAATGTGTGATGCTTCCAACCTTGAGTCCTACTAGTAATTTTAAGAAGAAGATCAGTGAAGTTATTGATATTTGTCCGTCCCCATTGAATATAACAGCCTAGATATTTACCAAGGTTAATAGCTAAATTCATTTGAAGACTCTTAGTCAGGCTACGAGCAATTCTTCGAGGAGTTTTACCAGAACAGATAACACTAGATTTGGAATAATTTAGAGACTGACCTACCCATTCACAATATGTATCCAGAATTTGTGTGATCCCTCTGACATTTTTCAGTGAAGCATCCAAGAAAATAATGTTGTCACAAACTATGCGAAATAGCAGGAGCACCTACTGCAACCTTGAAACTCTTAATATCTCCTTGATCAATAGCAGAATTAATGATCCTAGATAATATCTCTAGCCTGATAATAAATAGGTACGGGGACAGGGGATCTTCCTGTCTCAATCCTCGTTGTGGGAAACAGGTCTCACCTGGAGCCCCATTCACAAGGACTTGATAAGAAACAGAAGATATGCATTGAAAAATCCAGTTTGTCATAGCTTGATTAAAACCCAAAGCAAAGAAAGCATTAATTATGAAATTCCAATGCATTTTATCATATTCCTTCTCAAAATCTATTTTGAGAGCGAACCACCTTTTAGAACCTTGTTTCTTCTTGAGAGAACGAAATATCTCATTGGGAATCATAATCGAATCAAAAATGGATCTTCCAGGCACAAAATCATTTTGGGAAGGAGAAATGGATCGAGAAAGATAAGGTTTAAGCCTAAAGGTCAAAAAATTTGATATGAATTTGTAAGAGATGTTGCGTAAACTAATAGGAAGAAATTGTTTGATACTAGTAGGTGCAAGAACTTTTGAGATTAGGGTAATGAAAGTTTTATTGAGTTCTAAAGGCATCACCCCAGAAGAAAAGAAATACTTAACTACTTGAAAAACTGAAGAACCAATAACAGACCAAAAGTTCTGATAGAATATCCCACGGAGGCCATCGGGACCTGGGGCTTTGAAGGGACCCATACTCTTGACACATTGGTGTATCTCTATATCAGTAATGGGTGTTGTAAGAATGTCATTGTCCTGATCATGGATAACTCTAGGCAATAACTGACGTAAAGGAGGTGCATCGTAGGGTAAATCACAAGAGTTCAGATTATGAAAATAACTGGTAATATGTCTATCTTAAGACAGTGAATAATGTTTTTATGCTTGCGTACAAGTGTTGAGACATCAAAAAACTTAGAATTAAAATTGTCATATCTCAACCATTGTACACGAAATTTTGGGGCCCAGAAAAGTTCTTCCATTCTTAATTGATGCAATTATATTTGAAGACAATGAGCTTCATGAGCCTTATTCTGTAAAGAATGATCAAAATTAAAAGCGGTATGAGCATCTATTAAATTCTTCCTAGCTAATTCCACATTAATGTGCAAAGAACCATAAACATTCATATTCCACTTGACAACTTGTTTAGCTAACTCATGAAACTTATCAAAAAGTAAGTTAGCCACAGACGCAGAAGCCAGTGGAGAACTAGGATTTTGGTTCCATATTTTTTCAACTAAATGCTTGAACCTCTTATCCTCGAGCCAACAACTTCCAACCCAAATGGACGCTTTCTAAATTTCTTTCGAGGATGAAGATCTAATACTAAGACACGATGATCTGGATTAAAATGACTGAGATGAGTTACCCGAGCTTGAGGATAAAGTAATCGCCAGTCTTCATTAACCAGAGCACGATCGAGCCTTTTCTTCAATATGGTTGCCTGGAATTTGTTTATTAGTCCATGTATATTTAGGACCAAAAGCCTCAAATCAATTAAAAAGCAGGAACTAATGACTGAATTTAAGAAGTTTAGAGTAACTAGGCAGGGAACCACCTTTCTTGTTAGAGACTTTAAAGATAAGATTATAATCACACATAGCAGCCCAAGCACAATCAAGATATAGCTTCCATTTCAGACCAAGTGAGGATTTGGGATGGCATAAATGGAAGAAAAAACCCATGGATGTCCAAGTTTAAGAGTAACAACAACGTGAATGGTCCAGCGAGAAGTTGAGATAGCTTTGAAAAAGCGGGGTCTAACAACTTCACCCAATATTTCGTTTAGGCAATCTGTATGGACTAACTCCAATATAATTCTGAGAGCACCAACTAATAAAGCGAGCTCAATCAAGAAATATATCCAAGAGTTATATCTTTGTTTCACAATGTAATCAACAAATCAAACTGATAGAATTCTGCAAGCCTGATTATTATGTGAAACAACTTGAACGGTATCAAAGACCAAGGTTCAAGTGTCAATCAATTTATATCAACAACCAAAGGTTGGATTATCTAATTGATTGAACTACGCATAACATGTGATATTTAAATTATATAAACAAATATAATGCAGAAAAGAAATAACACAGACACCCGAAATTTTGTTAATGAGGAAACCGCAAATGCAGAAAAACCCCGGGACCTAGTCCAGATTTGAACACCACACTGTATTAAGCCGCTACAGATAAACCAATCTGTCTCACATAGAAAAGTCTATTGAATAGATAAATCTGTCTCCCACAGAAATACCTTAGAGTTTTGTTCTGTCTTTTGATAAATCAAGGTGAAAGGAACCAATTCATACACAGGTATTATATTCCTGAATAATAGCCTAGTAATATAAATCACCTCACAATAATCTTAATTGTATGGTAGCGAAGCAAGATATTGTGGAATCAAAAACGATGAGACGAAGATGTTTATGACTACTTTTTATCTTGCCTATCGGAGATTAAATCTCGAGCAAATATTAGAGAAGATAGTACTCAATACGATGGAAAACAGCAAGATCAGAACACGCAACTATAGAGAAAATAGTTGGGTCTGGCTTCACAATCCCAATGAAGTCTTCAAGTCGTTAACCTACAGGGTTTTGGAAAAAACCTAAGGTTAAAGGAGAATCGACTCTAGTCGCAACTACTATCACACAGGAGGTGTGGGGATTAGGTTTCCCAGTTGCTAGAGTTCTCCATTATATAGTCTTCAAATCAGGGTTTGCATCAATGCTACCTTGGTAACAAAGCATTCAATATTCACCGTTAGATGAAAACCTGATTAGACTCAAGATAATATTTTTCAACCGTTAGATCGAACTTAGCTTATTACGCACAAATAAAAAGTGACTTCATTTAGATATGAGTAACCGTACCTAAACGTGTGCACCTTGTTGGCTCAACAATAGTTAACAGAAGTTAGCCATATGAACACTTTCATATTCTCATAGAAGTATACAAGACACAATTGAAGCAAAATAGATTTTGATTCACTTGAATCAATTCATGAACATTATAGCCACGGTTTGCAAAAGATTGCATTCCTTAATATATAAATGTATTAGTCCATGAACAAATCGGTTTTAGAATATAACATACTCAAGTATGCAAACGAGTATGCATACCTCCAAACTCAGTTGAATTTCCCGGAACTGAACTTACGCCAGCACGCATACGGGTATGCATATTAAGTTCCCGGACTTTCATTAACCAACTAGTACGCATACGGGTATGCATATTATGGTTCCCGGACTTGGAATATCATGCAACAGTTTAGCATACAAGTAAGCATATTGTGCTATATCGAATCATGGTTAATTGTTCTAAACTCCCATTTCAATCACTGAGACATTCTTAGAAGACGACAATAGCTATCTCACACAAACTATTAGCTTCAAAGCAATTTTCAAATGATCGAATGATCAATACGAAACATTCTGAGTCTACATCAAATGACTGTCTCACACAAATCATGTAAGATGTTACCAAGCGATTTTTACATGATCATCTTTTGACTTTCGTCAAGATTATAAGATGAACTTGGTTAAAGCGAAATCTTACCAACAATATTTCGAGAAATATGTAAGCGAGTTAAACTCAGCTCGAAATATCGGATGTGTATAATCGATGTCTATATAGCTATACGACTTTTGTCTCAAATAGGAGATAGAGTAGATAGACTTTTGAGTGATAGATGAGTTCAACTCTCCACATACCTTTTGTTGATGAAGTTCCACAAGCTACCCATAGTAGTTCTTCGTCTTCAATCGATAAACACCGTGAAGTCTAATTCTTAACTACACTTACTATCCTAATCCGAGACTTATTTATAAGTAGACTAGAAATCCAGACTTATAGTTTTGGAAAATAAACTTGACAAACAAGCTTGAGATAGCAACGCTAGCAGGTTCGACCGAGAAGTGCTCTAACAAGCTTGAATATCCACATCTGCCTCATTCCAAAGGAGCCAAAGACCTCCCGAAAACCCTACTGCATCAATACAAAGGGAACTAAAGTAACCCAAAGTGCGGATAACTCTATGTGATGTATCACCAGCAATCCGAGTTTTTAGGATAGCTAGAATAGTCGGTTTATAAGTACAAATTAAGTCTCTCGCCAACATGAGAAAAAAAGGCCTTAGAAGCGCGCCTATACCGTCCCATACCATGATTTTCATTTGAAACTAATTCGGGAACTTGTATGTCATGATGTATTGAGACAAGTACGTCTACATCCATGATGGTTCACTTGCACTTGCTTGGATCCCTACAACATTTGTGGATTGGAGAGACCCGTCGAGAGATTGGATATTGATGCGCGTCGTAACCACAACAAATTAATCAAGATATTTCCCACTAATTTACTGGTAATATAGCGGTAGTAAGGATCGTTCCCATAAAGAGCTGTGTAATTGATATGTTATTTAGATAACAAAATAAGATAAAACAAAGGGGATTGTTTGATTAAAGTAAAATAGAAAGAATAACAAATAAAAGAAAGAGATGATCAAGGAATCCTTCGCCGTTACCAAGCGATAACTGGATTAGTATACTTATCTATCTTTGTTAGATCTATTCATCACCAACCGTAGGATAACACTGAGCAGAATAAAAAATCAAAGAAAGAGATGATCAAGGAATCCTTCGTCGTTACCAAGCGATAACTGGACTAGTATACTTATATATCTTCGTTAGAACCATTCATCACCAACAGTAGAATATCAGCTAGCTCAATGTTATCCCCAAAACTCCTTATACCACGGAAACGGAAGCTCTCTAATATCATATTTTATCCAACGGAACCACCAAGTAGTAGCTCACTCAAGGTGTAATTAATCCAATCGAACGCTTTAGGCTTTGTGAATAGGTTGATCCCAGTAGTTAAACTCTTAGATCAAACTCCATCAGTGACCATTGATCACCGTGATCTTCTCGTCTTCATCTCATCATAGACTTGAGCTTCTCGATTGCAACCAACCACCACAGACCTCTCGACCTCGGCAAACCACATACCTCCATCTGTTGTATCATCTCCCAACTCCCATTTTCGAGTTTCATCTCTGCCAACACTCCTCAGCTGAACTCGAGCTGCAATTCTTTATCACTTCCAACAACAAATGACAACAGTACCACCACTGCTGTTCGAGTTCCATCTGTTATTAACCACAACACCACTGCCAATATCGCAGCAACAATGGCAGCGAGCCAATACTCCCTGTCCTCACGTCCATGGCAGCAACCTTCCTATCGAATATCACAGCAGCAACCAACACCAATACCGATCTTCGTCGTCTCCGTCCAGAGTTCCATCTTAGCTTCGAAATATATACAAACCTGCTCTTATGCTCGAACTCATCATAACAGCACCATTGTCATCAATGGCATTAACACATTCCTTCTTTGTAGCTTTTCATCAGCAAACAAGCACCATCGAATAGTCATCTCTGCCAGACCTTCTCCATCGATCATCACAGCTATCATCTTCCCATGACTGACATTCTCTATTCAACTGTCAGTTTTAGAGAACTGACAGTTCAATTCATCTTCTATGTATGCCCTGAGCAATTCAGGTGGGCGCCTTCATCAATTTTGTGTTGTCTCTTCTTTTCGACAACTTCGGCTCACTTCAAATGCTTATAGATTCTTCATACGATGCCGGAATGACCCGTTCTTTCACCATTAGCTTCGTATTTTCGTCTTCTTCAATATGATAGCAAGAACTCATGGATTCAAACGAGTTCCACTTGGTCTTTGGCCATTTTCCGTATGTATCTAACTTCTTTTATTGCACAATTAAGTGCAAATTCACTTCTTTTGGATGATTCACCTAGCAAAACATAAACAAGAGAAAACAAAAGTTATATACAATAATTTTCAAGAAACTAAGCAATTACTAACATGGATTCGTCACAAAATATATGCAACTATGCACTTAACAAATTCCCCCATACTTGGCTTTTGCTAGTCCTCGAGCAAACTATCTAAAATACAACAACTCCATGTCGTCGAGGATACGGTTGCACTTAGCATGTGCCACAGGCCTTTATACCCCTAGGTGTCCCTAGTGGACGAGTTATAGTCTCGTGAGGGTTTACTAGAGAACACCCACAAAACCTGCTCCAACTTCAAAGCGTTCCAGCTTCGCAAGCATCCAAAGAGCTATGTGGACAGAGAGTTTCTGCATGCTAGTAATAAGAAGTTAGAAATACCAAATAACATATTCTCATTCTCAAATGTTGAGTGAGAAATAACCACACCAGAATGAGAGAACGCGTGTTTGAGAGCGATCAATAAGCATTTCGCCTCGACTTCTGCCTCAATTAAAAGGATTTTATGATAATTGCACTCAATAAGATGGCTTTTTATGGGTCTCACATGTGTGCATGTAGGAATGAAGAGAGAAATCATACACATGTTGAATGGTGGGAAGGAAACCTTTCGAATTATTTCTGGAGACTCCACAAAATTGTGAAAAACAAAAATATTTTTCTGAGGATCTCTAAAAAAGAAAATCAAACACTATTATCGAGGATGAGAGTACTTACCACCTTCACATCCGATTGCAATGATGATAACACCACTCTCACAGCATCCAATAGAAACGTAATCTTCAGCTCGTCTTCTTCATCATCTTGGTCTTCGTCTTCGGTCTTCAACTGCTGATGATAATCTCTTGAACTTCGTAGAACTCTGACAATTTGTAACTCTTTCTCTTCAATTTCCTTGTTGCTTGAAACTTCCTTATAGATTTTTCTTCCCCATGGCCTTATTGAACAAATAACAACCTAAATGCAAATCTTTTTTTTTTCTTTTTCTTTTTGACAAAAAGATTGCAACTACAAAAATAATAACGAAATTAAAATAACATGGCCATGAAAGAAGTACTTTACCACTTTGATCTTCACAACTTGTATTGTCTTCGTATCATAAACTTCAATAACTCTCATCTTTAATTTTCTTCGCTCTTGTAAATAAGTCTTCAACTTGGATATAGAATTCCGCTCCTCATATGTAAGTCTTCAACATGTATATATAAAATCTGCTCATTGTATGTTGCTTAACTCGGATATGAAATCTGCTCTTTCTTATATTGTTGCTTGTAAACCTTAAACGTCTTCAACTTTCCTTGTAGATTTTGATGTCGCTCCACTTGTTGATGATGATGTGTTTCTATGGACCTGTTGTTGGCGAGAGAGAATGGCGCTAACTGCAAATCAAACTATAAGTAGGTGGTTTTCATCTATAGACGTCACCCTCATGATTGACAAAATTAGCACTCAAGAGATCAAAAATAGTGCTTCTATTGGTGGGAGGTTTGGTAGCTCATCGTTCTACCCGGAATTAACGCACGGTGACACACACTCAAAAGAAAGCTTTTTAGTCATATACAAAGAAATCTGGTCTGGTGTATCAGTTGATATGAAAATAGGTAGTGTCCACTAATTATTGATCAACAAATATAATAATGCATTCCCTCTGCTCCTAATTTGTATCACCGGCGTGATTAAATCCATTATTTAACACTCTAACAAGCAAGAAATTCGAACGTAGTTCCCTAACACTTCCAAGTTCAGTTATGCCGGTCAGAGTTCTCTATGTAAACATACCTAGAAGTATGCTAGTGACTCTAAAATCTCTACAAGTTGGAGGTTTTATTCAAATATATACAAATAAATTGAAAAATTTGACTCAAAAAGGCTAAAAACTCTATATGCAAAAGACTCCCCCACACTTAAGCTTCACGTTGTCCTCAATGTGTAAAACCGGAAATTCTGAATTCTGACGTAACAGCAGATAAAACGCATAACCTGTACAAATTGGTAAGGAATTTAGTAAAACACCATTTCAGAAAAGTTGTTCGCCTACGTGTTTTCTACAAAGTGTCAAACGTTCACAGTGTTTCGATAAACGGTCTGACAGTTATGGTCTTTGGACTGAACTACGTGCAGTCTGAATTTTTCTAACGAAAGGTATTCGTCATAATTTTCTTCTAAAATAGATTATAGACTCAATGAAATTAAACATGGGGATGCAAACATGATACGAAAACAATAAAAACAAAAAATAAAAGAGTTTAAGATACAAAACCTATGGGTTGCCTCCCATTTAGCGCTTGGTTTAAAGTCGTCAGCCCGACTCTTTTGTTATCGTCCATATACCAACAATCTGAAAATCTGGTAATCAGCCCAGAAACAATTTGTAATTCTAGTAACAACTTCAGAAACACATTAGCATAAGATATAAATAATGAAATTGTTATTTCTTGGAAGTTTCCCCCACACTTAATCCTTTTTACACTTGGAAGTGGATAGAGAACATAACATATGAGAACTTCAAAAGGTTCCTCTTGGTGAACCTGCACAATGCTAGAATCAAACACATCAAGTGGTGGATACTTAGAAGCAAAATAATCCGTTAAAACTTTGGAAGCACACAACTCCAATCTTAAGTGATGTCGATCAAAAGATTTAGAAATATGCAAAGATTAGACAAACCTTCCACAATCTCTTGTATTACATGATCCTCATCATTCTTAAGAAATTGCAATGAATTATTTACCTCATTTGTATTGTGATCCTCTATCAAACTATTTAGCCATTCTTCGTCAGCTTCAATCGTAATCTCAACATCATTATAATCCTTGGCTAGCTCAATTGGGTCTTCCACAACTTCAACCAATTTGGTTTCATTCTCAATCTCTGGCTCTTCAACAACCTCGTCATCGGAATCAGAATCATCTCCTAGAAAGTCTAGTTCATTGGTGCAAATCCTAAAATCATTGTTTGAGTACGCTACACCATTTATAATAACTGTTATGTCATATCCATTCTCCTCCTTTTGAATAGGCGAGCAATCGTTATAATGATCTGGAGTTGGAATAACATTACCATTATTGCAAGGACTTTCCAGAGGTTGCTCGTCTTCAAGATACTCATGAATCGTATATCCATTATTGAGCATCGGAACATCAGAATTGATTTGGCTCTGAGGCCAAACTTTTTCCTTAGTTATTCCCTTCTTAATTTGATCCATTTCTATTCTTAGGTTATCAATAACCTCTTGAAGTTCTTGAAGTGTATCTTCAGTCTTTTTATTGTGTTCATCCAGCTGTTGGTTTTCCCAATCCAGAGTATTCATAAATTGGTGCATTAGATCTTCGAGAGTAGAAGAACTATCTTTATGAGCATAACTTTCCATAGTCTGGTCGCATGCATCCATCATTCGAATGTGCTGGTCCAACTTTTAATTTTCCCGATTCATATTATCCATAAATCGGTTCATTAGATCTGTAAGACTAGAAGAATCATCATTAGAAGCATAATTATTGAAAAAGTGGGGGTCTAACAACACCACCGAATATTTCGCTTAGCAATCTGTATAGACTAACTCCGAAATACTTTGCTAGAGAATCAACTAGACAGTCAGACTAAATCTAGATAAAAGTATCTCAAGGAGTTAGTATCTCTTTCTTGATTTGACTTTTACTCGAGCTAAAAACAATAACGAGTCTTTATCAAATACAAGGAATACTTGGACGGTACCAAAGACCAATGTCCAAGGATCAATCAATAGCCAAAGGTTGGATTTCCAATTGATGATCACGAACACACAACCTGTATTATTTAAATTATATAAAATATAATGCGGAAAAGAAATAACATAGACACCAAAAATTTTGTTAACGAGGAAACCGCTGCAAATGCAGAAAAACCCCGGGACCTAGTCCAGATTGAATACACACTGTATTAAGCCGCTACAGACACTAGCCTACTGCAAACTAACTTCGGACTGGACTATAGTGAACCCCAATCAGTCTCCCACCGATCCAAGGTACAGTTGTACTCCTACGCCTCTGATCCCAGCAGGATACTGCGCACTTGATTACCTTAGTTGATCTCACCCACAACCAAGAGTTGCTGTAAACCCTAGGTTTTGTTCCGTCTTTAGATATAAAATCAAGGTAACAGGAACCAATTAACAATCGTGTCTTATAATCCCCAAGAACAACCTAGATTAATCAATCACCTCTCTACAATCCTTCCTGACTACACAAGCGGATTGTCGAGGAATCACAAACAGTGAGACGAAGATGTTTGTGACTTCTTTATCTTGCCTATCGGAGAACTCTCACGATCTCAAGTCAATCAATCGATTTTACTTGTATAATAGAAGATGCAAGATCAGATCACACAACAACGATAAAGTAGTATCGGTATGGCTTCACAATCCCAATGAAGTCTTTGAGTCGTTAACCTGATTTTAGAGAAGAAAATCAAAGGTTAATGGAGATCGACTCTAGCGGACGCACTAGTAGCACACAGACGTGTGGGGATTAGTTTTGCACAATGCTAGATGTCTCCTTTATATAGCCTTCAAATCAGGGTTTTGCCTTAGTTACAAATCAATCCTTATTCACCGTTAGATGAAAAACTGATTTATATTCAAGCTAATATTTCTCAACCGTTAGATCGAAAAATTAGCTTGTCACACACATTTGGGTAGACGTTTACTGGGTTCGTGAAAACCATGCCCAAACGTGTTCGTGTATGTTGGTTCAACATAGTAACCCAAAAGGTTAACCATATGAGAATTTCATATTAACCTTGTTCTTCTTCACCATAACTAGTTCAATTGACTCAAATGAACTAGTTAAAGAGTTGTTCAATTTCTATGAGATCTTATGTAACTACACAAGACACAATTGAAACAAAGATGATTCGATTCGATTGAATCGGCTCATGAACATTATAGCCACGGTTTGCATAAATCATTCCTTAGTAATTTAATGTTTCGTGTTCAGAGCACATCTTTAGATTATAACCTCTTAAGTTCACAAACAAGTTCGCGGACTTAAGTTAATCGGTTGAGTTTTCCAAACTCATCAGAAATTCTTGGGATGAGAACTTCCGCCAGTTCGCGGACTTAGCACACAAACGTGTTTTGGAAAATCCCAGCAGAAATTCTCGGTCGAGAACTTCCAACAGTTTGCGGACTTGGCAAGCCAATTCCACAATCCTTCTGATTTCTCTTGATCAACAAAGTTCGAAAACTTCGGTTCAAGGAATACATGGTTATGTAATCTAAACTCTCATTTCAATCATTGAGACATTCTCAGAGGACGCTATGTAGCCGTTATTCACAGGTCATTCACGTCAAAGCAATTCTCAGAGTGATTGAAACTTTTCATGACTTTCGTCACTAGGTGAAGATAAACTTGATCAAAGCGAAACGCTTTACCAACACACGATTTCAAGATAAAAGATAAGCAATGAATGCTCAGCTCGAAATGTCAAATGTGTATGATCTAGTCTATATAGCATACGACTTTTGTATCATAAGAAGTAGGAGATAGAAGAGATAGACTTTTGAGTGATAGATAAGTTCAAGTCTCCACATACCTTTTTGTTGATGAAGTTCCACGGTTCCTTGTATAGATCTTCGTTATTGTATGATGAATCGCCATGAAGTCCTTGAGCTCAACTACACTTTTCTATCCTAGTCAGAGACTTAGCTATGTAGGCTAGAAATCAAGACTTATAGTTTTGATCACTAACATTGACAAACATGCTTGAGATAGCAACGCATGCGAGGTTGACCGAGATATGCTCTAACAATCTCCCCTTTTGTCAATTTTAGTGACAAAACTATTAACACATATGGAATACAAAAAAGATAAACTTTAGTGGCTCCTATTCCATAGTCTAATCTTCAACGTTCCTTGAAATCTTCGTCCTTCCAAGTACTCCAATGATCCCAAAGGTTGTAAGTTTAGCACCATTGTTGTTGAATATCCGTAGCTATAACAATGAGAGAAATCGAGATTCTCGATCATTATTATACAGTGTCATAGTATTATTATATAACATCAAAGTCCAATTGTATCACGAGTTTAACAATAATACTACGGTGATATGTATCACTCCCCCTTAGTCAAAAATCCATCTCGATCATGGAAACCACTCCCCCTTACACAATAATCCGAAAACCATATGTATTTGTAGTGTGAACTACAATATTTCTCCCCCTTTTTGTCAATAAAATTGGCAAAGGTACAAGAATGGGATCATAATGAAATTTCCACAAGAGACATTTCATGACCAAAAGAAAAACACATACCAACTTAATTTAGATGCAATCTAATAGCCGAATCTAACAGCATTCATCAAGGAGTTTTAAGATACAAGATAACCCCTATAAAATTTCACAGCCACACTCCCCGCAAGATATTACCATTAAGCACAAGTTCAAAAGAACTCTCCCCCATTTGATGTCATTCCCGAGAGAACAACAAGAGCGACCTTAATTTCGAAAGAAAAGAAGGATTTTATATTGGACACCAAAAACCATAGGAATGATTTTCTGTATCCAAAGCTCAATCAAATTAACCATAAGTAAACCCGTGATTAATTCAATTGGAATACGCAACTAAATCAAAACCAAAAAAGTGATCAATTGAATTGAAAGTGCTCCACATAAGTAAACTCACGGAGCTATGACTAAGTCAATCACACGGAGATGACTAACTTAACCGTTCAAATACTCAACATAAGGAAAACCTTACGGAATATATGACTACATTAACCAAAGAACATGATAGTGTAGCCTTTCATATACTCAACACAAGAACTTGTGGAATATATGAAAACTCAACTAGATTAATTACAAGAGAACCTATAATTAATCTAATTGGAATACAAATAACCAAACTAATCATCGAAGTAATCAATTTAATTATTTTGGTCTCAACATAAAAGAACTTATGGAACCCCGACTAAGTTCATCGTAGAATATGACAACCTTAACCCTACATGTACTCGACATAAGAAAGAAAACTTATGGAGTACAAACTAAATAACCAAACAGGTTGATTAATTTAGTTCTTAATGCTCGACATATAGCATCTTATGGAACAACTAACAAAGCCAAGGTAAATCGACTTAGTTGTAAGATGCTCAACATAAGACACACAATGGAGCCTTCACGGTAAAACATAATAAAATGGACCAATGAAGATCAAAAACGTGGATAACATACAAGGATCTATTCTATTTTCCATCATAACGAGATAATAGACTTTATCCTTGTTGAACAAAATATTTTATCCTATTTTCCATCAAATTAATGATTACATAGGCTTAAATTTTGTATATGTGAAAAGTCCATTCGTCCTTTCATCCATACGAATATCGATTCATGAACGACTTTAGTTTTGACTGCAATATGGGACCTTCAAGTTCACGGACATAAACAATACATATCGCATAAAAATATTGCAATATCACAAACCATTAAAATACTGCAATAAACATCATCCTCCAAATATTTTTAGAATTTAATACCAATAAACCTAAAAAATAACATAAGAAGATGAAAACAAAAATAGCTATGTGTATTCACAATCATCGCTGTTCAAAGCACTAGTTATTCTTCCAACTAATCCAAAACGGAAGACATACTAGGTAAACAACTAGAACCAAGATCAGACGAAATGTTAAATCCTGTCTGCAACCAGGGACTGAACATGAACGAGTTCCTAAGTTGCCTTCTTTAGTTCGTCTTTTAGGTTGTCTAGATTCCGTGTTGCGATACCAAGATGTTCGCAAACGATCTTAAAGTCTCCATGAAGATTTCCTACTAATTGTGAAGAAATCTGAACTGGCAGTTTGTCTTCGTTTTCATGATCAAGAGCATGAAAGCATGAGATATCAATAGGACATAGCTCCACATCATCAACTTCGTTGCTTCCCTTCATTGTGCACCAAAAAGACTTTTAGAAAATCTTTTTGCACCTTTGGAACACAATATATATATAAGAAATTCCTTCAAACCCTAGGAACCATGAAGTTCGTGAGGGTTGGTGCGTGTACTAGAGAAACGTGCCTATGATAGACCAGGAAGCCCAAAATAGATGTTAAGGAGCAAACGGAATATAGTAACAACGAATGCAGTACAATCCTGACAGCTTTCTCAAGACGAAAAATTCTGAGAATCAAGAGCATCCCTTTTTAACAGGACAGAAATTAAAAAGAGATGCAACATGAACATGTCAGGGTGTAATAAGATGAGCATCTTGATCATCATTGTTTACTTCTTCTTTTTCCTTTTCATCGGTATTTAACAAACTACCTGGTTTAGTTGAAGAAGTATTATCAAGAGAAGATTTAGAAGTACCTGGGTTAACAACATTCCATGTTTTCTTGATATTCCGTCTTACTCTGTTTATGTGAATCTTCATATCAGAGACACGATTGTTGACATGTAAGAAGTCTGAATTGGAAGTCTTGGATTCACAATCCTTTTTGAGAGAATTTGAGGAACCTGACCTTTTCTTCCTTCTGTTCCTTTTTCTCTTTTCAGACTGATTTAACAGATCTGTTAGACTTTTGCCATTCTTTTTTCTTCCTTTGTAGAAATCCTTCGAAGGAACATGGTAAGGATCAACTTTATCACACTTCATCCCTTGATAGCGAGAGTCCTTGATTCTGCCAATCTGTGATACAGGTTTAACAACTTCTTTAGACATCCACGCAAGAATGTTACGAAGTTTTTCATTCCTTTTCCGAATAAGACATCTTTGCTCAGAGTGTCCTTTGTTCCCCCAGAAATAGCAGTGAAAGGATTTATATTCAGTGGTTTTCTTACTAGCAGACTTTGTTGGAGTAGAATCCTTGTTCTTGCAAGTTGACACAGGTCTTTCACATGAAGTATTATTAACGGCTCTAACAAAGTTGATCTTACCTGTGCTTGGAATGTCTATACCTTTATATCCCAGACCACGTGTATCACGATGTTCTTTACATGCTCCAAGCATAGATGATAGCTTTGTAGAGATAATATTGAATCTCTTCAGATTTTCCTCCAGAGATTTTACTTTCTCAAGCGCAGCCGCAAGTTCAGTTTTCAAGGATTTTTCTTGAAACTGATGTTCTTTGTCCTTGAATCATTTACGCTGAGATTCATATCTTGCTTCAGTTTCGTCAAGCCTTTCTTTTAACACACCGAGGTTACGAAGTAGATTATCGCATTCAGTTTTTTTTAGCGTACCTCTTCTTCATGATCTTTAACGGTAGATTGTAATAGTTTGTATCCACCATCATAACCCTTGAAGATTTTTCTCAATTTTATCTTTTCTTGACAAAGAGGACCCATGAATTTTCTCATGGAAGCAGTTGTCTTGGTTTCTTTTAATTCACGATTAAACAACATGATGCATTGAGAAACTTCCTCATCAACACTCTGTTCTTCTTCTGAATCACTGTCATCTGAAAGATCATCCAACTGTTCATCAAGAGATTTTTTTCCAGTTGAATGCAGATTCGGCAGAAGGAGACGAGAAGGAGTTTTCTCAAAGGTTTCAGATCTCTGAAGCTTATCTGAATAACCCTGACCTGATGTTGCGTTATCAGAGATAGTACTCTTGTCCATAGAGTCAGATCGCTACAAATACAGACTGATGAGGTCTTAAACGTGTTTTCCTGCTCTGATACCAATTGAAAAAGAGGGGGTCTAACAACACCACCCAATATTTCGCATAGCAATATGTATGGACTAACTCCGAAATACTTTGCTAGAGAATCAACTAGACAGTCAGACTCAATCTAGATAAAACTATCTCAAGGAGTTAATATCTCTCTCTTGATTTGATTTTTACTCAAGCTAAAAACCATATCGAGTCTTTATCAAATACAAGGAATACTTGGACGGTACCAAATACCAATGTCCAAGGATCAATCAATATCAATCAACAACCAAATGTTGGATTTCCAATTGATGATCACGAACGCACAACCTGTATTATTTCAATTATATAAAATATAATGCGGAAAAGAAATAACATAGACACCAGAAATTTTGTTAACGAGGAAACCGCTGCAAATGCAGAAAAACCCCGGGACCTAGTCCAGATTGAATACACACTGTATTAAGCCGCTACAGACACTATCCTACTGCAAACTAACTTCGGACTGGACTATAGCGAACCCCAATCAGTCTCCCACCGATCCAAGGTACAGTTGTACTCCTACGCCTCTGATCCCAGCAGGATACTGCACACTTGATTCCCTTAGCTGATCTCACCCACAACCAAGAGTTGTTGTAACCCAAAATCACAGACTTGATAATAAACAGATCTGTCTCACACAGAAAAGTCTAAAAAGAGGATAAATCTGTCTCCCACAGATAAACCCTAGGTTTTGTTCCGTCTTTAGATATAAAATCAAGGTAACAGGAACCAATTGATAATCCGGTCTTATATTCCATAAGAACAACCTAGATTAATCAATCACCTCTCTACAATCCTTCTTGACTACACAAGCGGATTGTCGAGGAATCACAAACAGTAAGACGAAGATGTTTGTGACTTCTTTATCTTGCCTATCGGAGAACTCTCACGATCTCAAGTAAATCAATCGATTATACTCGTACGATAGAATATGCAAGATCAGACCACACAACTACGATAAAGTAGTATCGGTCTGGCTTCACAATCCCAATGAAGTCTTTAACCTGATTTTAGAGAAGAAAATCAAAGGTTAATGGAGATTGACTCTAGCGGGCGCACTAGTAGCACACAGACGTGTGGGGATTAGTTTTGCACAATGCTAGATGTCTCCTTTATATAGCCTTCAAATCAGGGTTTTGCCTTAGTTACAAAGCAATCCTTATTCGCCGTTAGATAAAAACCTAATTTAGATTTAAGCTAATATTTCTCAACCGTTATATCGAAAACTTAGCTTGTCACACACACTTGGGTAGACGTTTACTGGGTTCGTGAAAACCATGCCCAAACGTGTACGTGTATGTTGGTTCAACATAGTAACCCAAAAGGTTAACCATATGATCATTTCATATTAACCTTGTTCTTATTCACCATAACTAGTTCAATTGACTCAAATGAACTAGTTAAAGAGTTGTTCAATTGCTATGAGATCTTATGTAACTACACAAGACACAATTGAAACAAAGATGATTCGATTCGATTGAATCGGCTCATGAACATTATAGCCACGGTTTGCATAAAGCATTCCTTAGTAATTTAATGTTTCATGTTCAAAGCACATCTTTAGATCATTACCTCTTAAGTTCACAAACAAGTTCGTGGACTTAAGTTAATCGGTTGAGTTTTCCAAACTCAGCAGAAATTATCGGGATGAGAACTTCCGCCAGTGCGTGAACTGGGTTCGCGGACTGAGTTCGCGGACTTAGCACACAAACGAGTTTTGGAAAATCCCAGCAGAAATTATCGGTCAAGAACTTCCGACAGTTCGCGGACTTGGCAATCCAATTCCACTATCCTCCCGATTTCTCTTGATCAACAAAGTTCGAAAACTTCGGTTTAAGGAATACATGGTTATGTAATCTAAACTCCCATTTCAATCATTGAGACATTCTCAGAGGACGCTATGTAGCCGTTATTCACAGACCGATTCTCGTCAGAGCAATTCTCAAAGTGATTGAAACTTTTCATGATTTTCGTCACTAGGTGAAGATAAACTTGATCAAAGCGAAATGCTTTACCAATACACGATTTCGAGATAAAAGATAAGCAACGAATGCTCAGCTTGAAATGTCAAATGTGTATGATCTAGTCTATATAACATACGACTTTTGTCTCATAAGAAGTAGGAGATAGAAGAGATAGACTTTTGAGTGATAGATAAGTTCAAGTCTCCACATACCTTTTTGTTGATGAAGTTCCACTGTTCCTTGTATCGATCTTCGTCGTTGTATGATGAATCGCCATGAAGTCCTTGAGCTCAACTACACTTTTCTATCCTAGTCCGAGACTTATCTATGTAGGCTAGAAATCAAGACTTATAGTTTTGATCACTAACATTGAAAAAACATGCTTGAGATAGCAACGCATGCGAGGTTGACCGAGCTATGCTCTAACAATTATCCCCTCATCCTTGTGGTTTTTCACTTACATACCCGTCATAAGGTTGTTGATATGCATGAGAGTAACCATAAGGTTCCGTAGGATATTGATCATAGCCAAAAGATTGGTTTTGATTATACCCATGGAATGGTTGGTAGTTGTCATAATATTGAGATTGAAAACCAAATTGATCACCACTATAATATGATGATTGGTCTTGTGTTCCGTACATGTTATGTCCGTAAGGAAATATGACGACTTACAAGAACAAAAGAAAAAATATAAAAACAAAAACAAGCTAAACAAATAACAAATCAATTAACAATCGCTCCCCGACAGCGGCGCGAAAATTTGATGCGCATCGTGACCACAACAAATTAATCAAGATATTTCCCACTAATGACTGGTAATATAGCGGTAGTAAGGATCGTTCCCACAAAGAGCTGTGTAATTGATATGTTATTTAGATAGCAAAATAAGATAAAACAAAGGGGATAGTTTGATTAAAGTAAAATAGAAAGAATAACAAATAAAAGAAAGAGATGATCAAGGAATCCTTCGCCGTAACCAAGCGATAACTGGATTAGTATACTTATCTATCTTTGTTAGATCCATTCATCACCAACCGTAGGATAACACTGAGCAGAATAACAAATCAAAGAAAGAGATGATCAAGGAATCCTTCGCCGTTACCAAGCGATAACTGGATTAGTATACTTATCTATCTTCGTTAGAACCATTCATCACCAACCGTAGAATAGCAGCTAGATCAGTGTTATCCCCAAA
The DNA here is from genome assembly GCF_003573695.1 of Papaver somniferum. NCBI lineage: Eukaryota > Viridiplantae > Streptophyta > Magnoliopsida > Ranunculales > Papaveraceae > Papaver > Papaver somniferum. The sequence goes on from NC_039366.1 coordinate 47,156,009, forward strand.
ACTCCTTATACCACGAAAATGGAAGCTCTCCAATATCAGATTTTATCCAACCGAACCACCAAGTAGTAGCTCACTCAAGGTGTAATTAATCCAGTCGAATGCTTTAGGCTTTGTGAATTAGGTTGATCCTAGTAGTTAAACTCTTAGATCAAGGTTCACTTGCTGATGTTGTCTTCACTCGCAATTGCTCCACAAAATCCCTCTGCAAGGTCTCGCGATTTCTACTTGTGTATGAATTATTCGACGATTACTTATCTCCTAACCCAATACTAGCAATAGAACAATCAATAGACTAATCTAGTATGCATCCCAAATCAATCTAAGAATCACTCACAAACATTAGGTGTAAAACAAACGATAAGATGATTAAAACTCCGAACAAACTTGTATAATAATAAAGCTTAACGCTAGAACATTGAATTCATCCTTAATCAATAAAAGTTTAGCTTCTTATGATTACACAATTATCCGGTTCCCCCCTAAAGGGATAACCCTAAAATATTAATGAAGAACAAAAGTGTATTCTATGAGATGTAGAGATATGATTAGGTTAAGAAGTCTTCTTTTATATAATCTCCAAACTGTAGAAGCTCCCGTGCCAAATCCCGGTTGTGACCACTTGCCAAATACTAGCCAAATTCCCAAGTTAGCAAATATGACCGTGTAAAAACATGCAAAGCAACTGATGGGCTTGCGTTCAAAGCTGAGAAGTCCAGCCCATTCAAATTCGTTCAGCTGTCAGTTCCAAAGAACTGACAGTACACCCTTCTGTTATATTCACGGACATACATCCCTCGGAGAAAATTTATTCTCCCTGGATTATTCTTTTCTCTCCGTCAGAATCTCGGACACTCAAGTCTCCGTGAGTTTTTAATTCCCCTGGATTTTATTTTCAACAACAGCCATTCCACGGACACTCTAGTAATCGTGAGAAAATTATTCTCCTGAGTTTTGTAAAACTCGGTCACTTCTCAGCTCCTTTTTTCTCTGCTTCTCGTCACTCGAGCCCCAGCAAACCACCAACATTACCTTAGCATCAAACTCCATCAGTGACCATTGATCACCATGATCTTCTCGTCTTCATCTTATCATAGACTCGAGCTTCTCGATTGCAACCAACCACCACAGACTTCTCGACCTCGGCAAACCACAGACCTTCATCTGTTGTATCATCTCCCAACTCCCATTTTCGAGTTTCATCTCTGCCAACACTCCTCAGCTGAACTCGAGCTGCAATTCTTTATCACTTCCATCAACCAATGACAACAGTACCACCACTGCAGTTCGATTTCCATCTGTTATTAACCACAGCACCACTTCCAATATCGCAGCAACAATGGCAGCGAGCCAATACTCCCTGTCCTCACGTCCATGGCAGCAACCTTCCTATCGAATATCACAGCAGCAACCAACACCAATACCGATCTTCGTCGTCTCCATCCAGAGTTCCATCTCAGCTTCGAAATATATACAAACCTGCTCTTATGCTCGAACTCATCATAGCAGCACCACTGCTAACACCGTCGTCGCAGGCATCATCTTCTCATTGCAGTTCTAACCCACTCGAGCTCTATTAAACTCTGCCACAGACTGTCGAGCTTTACCAACTTACATTAATCCCGATCATCATTGCCATCAATGGCATTAACACGTTCCTTCTTTCCATGTTCAACTCGTTTGAGACCAAACTCTGTAGCTTTCCATCAGCAAACAAGCACCATCGAATAGTCATCTCTGCCAGACCTTCTCCATCGATCACCGCAGCTACCATCTTCCCATGGCTGACATTCTCTATTCAACTGTCAGTTTTAGAGAACTGACAGTTCAGTTCATCTTCTGTGGCTGCCCTGAGCAATTCAGGTGGGCGCATTCATCAATTCTGTGTTGTCTCTTCTTTTCGACAACTTCGGCTCGCTTCAAATGCTTATAGATTCTTCATACGATGTTGTCGGAATGACCCCGTTCTTTCGTCATTGGCTTCGTATTTTCGTCCTTTTCAATATGATAGCAAGAACTCATGGATTCAAACGAGTTCCACTTGGTCTTTGGACATTCTCCGTTTATAGCCAACTTCTTTTATTGCACAATTAAGTGCAAATTCACTTCTTTTGGATGATTCACCTACCAAAACATAACCAAAAGAAAACAAAAATAATATACAATAATTTACAAGAAACTAAGCAATTAATAGCATGAATTCGACACAAAATATATGCAAAATATGCACTTAATAGATATGAACATTTGTTGTCAGCTGACTAGACCCCAAATAGAATCCAATTCCATCTCGATTCGCTATAGATCGCTTAGGCTTCTTATACTGGACGCTATCTGTATAAATAGGAGGATTACCTCGATTGTGCTCTCCCCTAGCCAAATCCTTAAACCTCACTTAATTTTTCGACGTAGTCACTCCTCCAAGAGAAAATAGGCTTGGCGTAGATGCATCCATGGCCAATTGGGAAAACGAAGATGACAGAGAATTCTCGTTGGCTAAAACAATATTGGTTGTTCCTGAAGTGGCCGTTTGATATGTTTCATCAAAAATCATCTACGTTGTCTCAATTTGTTCTAGATTTGGAAGTAATCCTTGATCGTCAGTCTCATTTGGTCCTGAATGTCCCAAATGGCAGTCACTACTTTCACTGTTTGTGGACTGTAATTCATTATTTCTGTAAGAATTTCAAGGTCGGTCATATTCCATGTTTCCACCAAGAGACGATTCAAGCTGATGGAACAGAGTTTCAGGATAGGGTTGTGGCCAGGACTCAATTGAGTTGAAGGCATAATAGAAGAAATTGGATGTGTGTGTGAATCTGAACAAGTATTACCTGGCCTGGACGCGAAAATTCTCCTTCTACTTTTAGGTCCGGAAATTTCTGCAGTGGAGACAAATTGTCGTGAATGATGTCCCAACGTTGGACTTGGAAAATGTCCGCTCTGGAAACCGGAAGGTTTTCCCTGAGAGTTCCTAGTTTTCTATCATTGAGCCAACATCCAAGGACCAAAATTTTCCGATGTAAAATCCTTGTTGAATAAAGTTTGTGGAGTTCTTGAATCCTTAGTTAAATGTCCATCATGATCAGATTTCTTCAAAAGGCAATTTTGAGCATGGTGATTTGCCCTACCACATTCAAAACATATCGATGTTAATCCTTCATACTTAACACATTATATGTAGTTACCAATTTTAATAGCAGGAATCGGGGGGTTAAGCAAATCAATTTCAATACACATGCGTGCAAACCATCCTCTAGTTATATTCTCAGTAGTATAATCAACTTTAATAGTTTTACCCAATTGATTACCAATTTTAAAGATAACTTCCTTATCAAAAAACCCAAATTGCTAATTCAGGAAGCCGTATCCAGACAATACTATTAGAAACTATTGCAGATGTAGGTTTAAATTCAGGTGACCAACGTCTTAAAGATAAATACTGGCCGCCAATGAACCAGGGGCCGTCAAGAATAACTATCTTTAAATCTTGAAGTTTTTTTTAATTTAAACAAGAAGAAATCCTTTCCTATATCCAGGATTTGAATCTTCCCAATGGGTTTCCATAGAAGTGTAATTCTATCTTGAATAAACTTAAACCCAACTATTTTACCCATGACTTTTCCTATCAAACATCTCCTCCATGGAGACCGAATTCGAATCTGGTAGCAGACTCCGGAGTAATAAAAGGTATTTTGGAATCCTCTTCACTTGTATATTCGGCAGTATCATGATCATTATCCGAATCTTTATTAAAATTATGGAGAAAGCCATCATCGGACTATTGTGCCCACAGAGGTAATGATGCCCTATCTTTCTCAAGAAAAGAAGTATGAGATTGATCCTTGTTAGAATCAGAATTCATAGAAGATTCATTACGATTTGTAATATGGATAGCAGATCCAGCCCAAACTAAAATGGAATTTGCATCATTCATTGCAATCTCAGGAGAAGATTGATCTGGAGGTCGGCCTCCAGCATGGGAAAATCCATTCTCCATGAAATCACCTTCTTGTACAATTCCCGAGTAACTCATTCCTATCACCGACTTTTTCTAAGACTGAACCCAAAATGTCAGTAAATCAATCACTTTGTTTAGGATTATCATAATTAATTTAAAATTATCATGAAGATATCGATCAAAAAGAATTGATAGTCGAGGAAAAGAAAAGAAACCAGCATATTTAAGGGTATTAAAGCCATCTAATGTTTGATAAATCCATTTCCTGAGACTCCGACTAAATTATGTCAACCAAACACCTATTGTATATATAATTTGAGACCGAAATACTAGCCTCACATTTAAAGTTATACCAAAAGCCTGAATTGTAGAGCTTCTAGCCTCCGACCAATAAGATTTAAGGATTTTGAAATATTTTCGGCGAACTATAACCACAACGAAAACCCTTTTTTATCTTTTTGTTGCGTCTCCATTTATCTACTCGCAAAACCTGAACGAAAACCCTAATCTTTTTTTTTTCCTATTCTCTTTTTGCTGCCGTCTCCATTGATTCTATTCTCTTCCCTGTTATACACATGATTTCAATTTGCAAGCGATGGATTTGATGTAATTAGTCATTGTATAAATAATTTGAGACCGAAATACTGGTCTCACATTGAAAGTTAGACCAAAAGCTTGAATTCTAGAGCTTCTGGCGCCCGACCAATAGGATTTAAGAATTTTGAAATATTTTGGGCGAACCAAATGGATAAATGATCAAAAACAGAACCACAACGAAAACCCTTTTTTATCTTTTTGTTGCGTCTCCATTTACCTACTCGCAAAACCTGAACGAAAACCCTAATCTTTTTCTTTCCTATTCTCTTTTTGCTGCCGTCTCCATTGATTCTATTATCTTCCCTGTTATACACATGATTTCAATTTGCAAGCGATGGATTTGATGTAATTAGTCAACTAAAGCTAAAGAAGAAAATAATTTATTGATGTGATTTTTGCAGGTGAGAGTGGGAACAGTGAAAGTCGGGAGTGCACGACCACCATAAAGGAATAGAGGAATGAAAATCATCCATAGTTTCGTTTTGTTGACGAGATGATGCTAACATTTATTGTAATAATGAACAATATAGTCAGGTAATCATTTACCGCCTCCTTACGGATTCCTACTCTTCTCCTCTCTCTGTTTCAATTATCGAATCCTCTACACTTAGCTCTTTGCTATTTATCTTTTGTGCCGCAGATGATGTTACATGGATCCTCTTGCTTACACGGTGAAGTCCTATTGGTTTTGTTGAATTGAGAACTTTGTTATTTTTTGATTAATCAGGATATGTGGGTTAATTAATTAATTTATTTTGATTAATCGGGATACGTCTTATATTGTTGTTTTCAGTTACAAGCTATCGAGTATTATGGTTTGTTTCTTCTATAAAAAATATGCGTTTGTGGGTGTAGGATTAGTAGAGAATGAACGACATTGTGTTTTCATATGTAAAACTATCTGACCAGATTGCAAGTATTATGTGTAAAAGAAGGATAGTTGTTTCCAAATAACTGGCAGGTATATCACACCTATTTCTAACAAAGTGTTTTTGTATATATGCAACCGGCCATGGTGTGTTTTTGAAATGTTTTGTGCGCAGCTGTAAGGGCGATTTTGGTTTATTTGTGGAGTCCAGTATGTTTCCGCCCCTCTGGTGGGTTATTTTTGGGCAGTACTTGACATCGTACACACAATGCGTTTGTACAAACTGGTGAGGAATCTTTTCTTTTGATTCAATCCTAGGTACATGGATATACTTTTACATTATTAGTCTCCTTTAAAAAATTAATACTCTTTGTTACTGTAATGGAGTAATGGAGTAATTGCAGGAGGTGAAGAGAAAGAGGAGTAAGCAGTAGTAGACCAAAATCCTAACCAGACTTAGGATGCAATGTAGTTCGTTTTTGGATGGTACTGAGCTGATAGCTTAATGCGCACTGAAAAAAATATCATTTAAACATTGGCTAATTAATCAGGTGAATTTTTTAATTTCAATTTCAATTTCTCATCTGAACTGTGTGTTTCTTTATTACTGAATGGGATAATTCACTGTTTCATTTTTGAATTTAGCTCATCATATTCAAATTACAGATAGAACTAAGGTTTGACCATTAGGTGTAGCAGTGCATGTTTGTCAAACATGATTGCAGTACGAGAAAACACATATCAAAGTTATCTGCAAGTGCCCGTGAGTTTCCTGACTTTTTCGAATTTTTAATTGCAGGTTTAGTTGGTATCTTATAAATCACTGCAAATGCCAAGTAGCTTGGGAGACCTGTTGGCCAGCCATGTACGATAGGTATTCAGTTTTCACTATCATTATGGATATTAGTTTACTATATCTAGAAATGCTACCAAGTCCTAACCAACATATGAATTTCTATGTTAGGGATTCCAAATTGAAACATTGCTTCTTCTACAAATCAAGTTGGGCAATGAACCCATTCGATAAGACAATGACCCAGCGCCATTGGTGATAGCCATTTGCTCCACTTTTGGCAAGAATTATATATCAAGGTATTCCAGTGATCAAACATACACAAAGCTTCATGAATTTTCTACTTTCATTCATCCAATTTGTAGTTTGAGATGTAATACAATACACATCTTATTTATATATGGGAATCGCGATTTTGCCGAATCAAAATGAACATGAATTTGTGGGATTAAGAATGACTATGTGTTGTTTCCATAACTCTGTTATGAACGTGTATGGTTCACTTCGAATCATTGGATCTAACTTTCATTTCGTATCCAGGTTTACTCAGCGCCATGAGATAGCATATTAATGCATCTATAATGAAGTGACAGAAGAAGTTTTAGGTCAAATTCTGAAATATCACTTTGTTTTTAAAATTATTTTGGATTAGTGAATCATTCTTTAGAGTCTTTACTCTATAACTCAAGACTCCAGTATTTCGGTCACTTTCTCATCTCTTTTCATGCATTTTTTTTTTTTAATTTTCTGTTCCAAATGCAATCGCAATATACCGTTAGTTAGTGATTCAAAATGGTTGATGACATGTAGCTCTTCTCTTATTCATTTGCTGTCTTTTCTTGGACCTGAATTGTTTTGTTACATGTCTCTTTTGCTTTTTATTTAGTACGACAGTTGTCACAGGGTTTCCTTTTGAGTCGCTGACACATCAAAACAGGTATTAATAAAAGCCTATCCTTCTTCTAATGTTTGATCCATTTCATCACTTACTTTCAGTTTCACAAAGCAAATTTACTCCATCACATCAATGTATGTTGTCTTTCTCTCTCAATTGACAAGCTAATAATTATAAAAGCAGTCTATACAAGGATATTTAGGCGAGAGTATTGATTATAACTAGACACTTTAACTATATATGACTTATAGAACTATGTACCATGGCTGAGTAGTTAGGGTTAGCTAGATAGAATTTCATTCTGGGTCGATCCGAAGTACGTATGGTTGTTTTTAATATTAGCTGGGTTTGTCAAATTAAGTACCGAGACTTTTGCACATTTTTGGTGTAACGAAATTATTATTTATGTTCTTTTAGATTTTTCATTTTGCTTTCAACTATTTGTGCATTTATATATTGTTTTTTTTTTAGTTTTTGGTTGTATGAATGCTCTGAGGGGTTCATCTTTTATGTTCAATTTTATTAGTATAAAAATTAGTTTCTCAATACTAAAAGGAACGGTCTTAGTCTGATTTGTTTGTATTGGGAAGCATTGTGGCCATTGAAAATTCAGCCGCAAAATATTGTTATTGCAAATTAAAGTCTTTATCTCTACCGGCCAGGTGAAACTGATTTTATACATTATTGAAGTATTAAGTACAACATTATGTGGCCGCTTAATTATCCTTCTGATTGTATATATTATTGAAGGTTGGGGCAGTTAATGACCAACATGATGAAGAATTGCAGCGTGGCTCCTAGGGATAATACCAAGAACTCAAGATGAAAGTAAAAAAATGAGGATGTTGATTTCGTGTAAGAGGAAGAGCCAGCATCAGATGATGAACTCTAACATAAGAAGGAAATGTCTTTCACTTCACGTCAGCGAGCCATTCCATCGAGCATCGAGGAAAGACATCTCGGTTATTATACAACTTGAGTTATGAGTGCCTTAACTGCACGACAATCCTGGACCACCAAAAAGTGAGTAATTTTAGTGTATTGGAGCAAAATCATCAATTTAGTTAACCATGCAGAATTTTTTTGAAGTAGATCGATAATTAAAAAACACGGAAGCAGCTCATTGGCGTAAAACACAAGCAGAAAAGGCAGTTGGGTAGTATGAGGTTTGCACTTCATTGGATTTTCTTCTCATTCTTCCTCTGTTTTTTTTCTTCTAGATGTAGCCTCTTATTTAGTGTATAATTGGTTTGACTTCAGGCTGAAGCCATAATTATTGGTCAACATTTTAGCTGGAAGGACAATGAAGATAAGTTGCAAAATCCACGGTAAAAAATAAGCATGCAGGTACTGACCGAATATGAGAATTATATGGAATTTGCATTAGGATAAGGTCCAATAGTTTCTCAACCAAAGAAGAAGAATGATATCATGATAGATATTTTTCTATTTATATTATACCAGACCGATTTTCCTTCTTCTCGAATGGGTTTTCTCAATCAAACTAAAAGTCTTAATGAATATTATAGAACGAACATATGTAATTATCAGACGAACATATGTAATTGTGATGGTAATAACTTCTTTTTATTTTATTTTATTTTATTTTGTAAGGGTAATCCTTCTCTTGACTTTGAAGAATAATACAGTTAAATAATAGATGATATACGACCATTACTAATTTAAGAAATTACAGATGAATGAAATTCTTTTCTAAAGAGTTTTTACAATTGTTCTTTATTTGTTAAATTGTATTTGTTTTTTCTGAGGATATTTTAGACTACGGATATTTTACGATTAATTTTTCTTATGTCATTGCAATATGATTTTAAAAAAATATATTTGTTTATTTGTTGTTTTATAATTACAAACATAAGTTATTTGTTTCCCGTGAAATTATTCTACTTGGAACCAAAGAATATTATATGATTTAAAAAAAAAAGTTATATGCTCTTAAAATACTTTTTTTTTTCCGCTGCAGACTTATCAATTTGGCTCAAATAGGCTGAACCCGTGCAACGCACGGGCGCAAAACTATTATATTTGTAATTAAGGAAACATTATCGTGTAATTTAATTCTTTGGAATCCAATTACCGGTAATTGGATTATTGGTCTTCAAATTATCTAAAACTAACACGCTGTAAGAGATTTATTTGATCCATTTTTGCAAGGTAGAGCGCGCATGCATTGCATGTCAGTAAATATCGTTGTTTCATGAATATCGTGTAGGAAGATGATTTCGGCAATCACTGCAGCAATCCAGACTCTTATTTCATATAACTTTCATTTTAGTAGTCGTATCACCTCTCACAGATATAGGCCGCAACTTCTTTTGTCATTGAATTTTATCGTCTTTTTTCTGCATACAAATACTCTAAATGCCAAGCTTGTCGAGGTACCATGGCTTTTCAATAAGTATTAGAGAACACATTTAAGAGCTAGTATTGCTATTGCTACTTGGACTGAAAACTGGGATTCCCATATAGATGATAAAACATGCCTTATAGAAATTACTTTGATTAAAAACTTACCATATAGCATACCAAACTTCAGAAGTCGACCAAAAATTGGAACTTATATACTAAATGCCCAAATCCATTTTTCTGACGCATGCATTTTATTGAAAACCTTAAAAGGGCTATTACACGGTGGTATATGATACCCAGAGATTCACCAGTTACATTTGTAATGATACGACATGAATCCGAAATAGCAAAACAATGGGGCAGAGCGAGGGAAACGGTCTTCGGATCAGAATTGCATCGGGGGAGATGTTGGAGCCAAAGGTCAGAAGGCATCCGTTTAATGCTTTCCACAAGAAAAGTTGTCCTTTTGATGGACACGACAGAGTCCATAAGGGTTTAGTTGATGGTAGGGGTGCTCGATGCGCTTCGTAGAAGCTGCTAGTCAGGCGATTGCATCCATATGCTGAGTTGAACTTCCCGGAAAATAACTGTCTATCTCCGTTTTCTCCGTTTTGGTTCAGCAGGTGGTGATTTCTAGAGAAGACCGAGGTTACTGCCACTAATAATGAAACTAAAAACATACCATAAACAAATAAGCTACAAAAGACTAAAATTTTACATCCAAGACAAGAAATGTGCTTATATGATAGCACTTGCGGACACTAACAAAAAGCTTCCAAAAAACACCTTATGCTTCTTAAACTAACTTAAATAGAGCTGGAAAAAAAGAACTATTACACCTTGGAATGGAAATGGATTACAACGCTCAAAGACAAATTACAGTAAAACTAATGTACTAGCTAAGAAAAACACGAACCCTAAGACAAAATCAAAGAACACTGCAGAGGTGGATTATCCACCTGCTCAAGAGGAGATGCTTATAACTTACAAAGCTACAAGGATATATTGGTAGTAATAGAACTCAAAATCTTCTATTGGAGTTCATTCTTCTTGCTGATCATGTTTCAAAAATGATGGAGAGTTTTCTAGATGATGCTGAAAATATGAAGATCTAGCCAATCTCAATAATATAAAAACTCAAATGAGTTCGGGGAGGTATGAATCCCAATCTCGACCGCATAACATCAACTCTACTATTCAACATCAGAGTATGCAGATCAAAAGCACACTGGATTAAGGGTATTGATGGTTAAAATATGCCCTAATGTTGGCAGGCATTAAATGACATTAACAGAATCATTATGTATAAAGAAGATGCATAAAGTTATTTCAAAATCCCTCCTATGTACTAACGAAAAACCAGAGATGGTGAAAAACAGTTGCCATTTTGAAACTTTAAAAGGTAACCATACACAGCTCCAAAACCAATTAGCAGCTTAACTGAAACATGTTACCCTTAAACCAACGATAAACAAAAACTTAACTAAAATGCATCAAAGACAAACCAACACTAACTTTCTGGGTAAATCAAACTTAGTTAAAATGGCTCAAAGACAAACCAACACTAACTTTCTGGGTAAATTAAGGCAGCCAAAAGTGGCAAAAAGAAACTTGCCTTGGGAATACATAGAGATCAAAACCAAATAGAGGCATACAATACCGGAAAAACAACAACCACACGAGTCCAAAACAAGGACACAACTAGCAAGGAGAAACCAAAAACTAAAAGAAAGTTAAACAGAGAAAAGAAAATAATGATTTCAGAATAAGGGTTTAACATGAGAGGGTTGAAGAAGTAACTTTTGTAATTAATCAATGGATTAATAGTAAACATGGTGGGTTTTTGAGATAAATTCGATGGGGTTATAGCCAACATCAAAGGGGATATGAATACATCGGATTTTTCCATGGAAGAATATTCATCCGATGGGTTGAACTTAGTTACCTGATGAAACAGGCACATGATTAGGATGTTGCTGAAGATGAGGAAATACAACCGACGCCGAAGAGATTTGAATAACATGACTAGGGTCCCAAATAGGAATCTCCAGCAGAAATCCAAAACAGGACAATTGTAATTATTCCATCAAAATATCAGCGAATGAAACATGATCAAACCACTATCTATTAGCTAATATAACTCGCAACATCTCAAGGAACGGTGGAATTGAGGTTTAGCTAGAGAAAATGCAGAAATTCATGGTGGAATTTTGATTTTGGGTTTTGAGAAAAAACCAAAAAAGTGGTAAAAACTTATATAATGATGATAAAAAGGTAAGAACTAAACTCTATTGACGAATTCCTACTCAGATCTAGTCCATAATGGACTAAATCTGAGTAAGAAGAGGAAGCGACAATGGTTTTCTCTGCTATTCTTGTTAGGGTTTGAAAATAGAGAAGCGGAACAAGTGTTTGAGAGAAGTTCCCCAAACCCAATTGATGTTGCTTATCCTTTTCTTTTTTATTCTTGAAATAAAAAGGTGAGAATCAAATCATATTCATCTTGCAAAGTCTTATTGTTCAGCTTGAAAAATATGTTTATTCTTTTTGGCAATCCTACGAACATTTCATAGGATAAAAAATAAGGCCGTGTTTGATGGGAGTTAATTCATGGAATTAGCCATTTTTTCATGGAAATAGCGTATTTTTCGCCGTTTGGTCAAAATACTGTTTCCATGAAATTGCAATAAAAATGTGACATAAAGTATGTTTTAAACTCAATTTCGTGGAATTTCATGGAAAGTCTTTCCTTGCCTCCCCTGGAAAAGTGATTCCATGGAAACACTTTTCATGGAATTGTTTCTTTTCTCTGTTATCAAACACAACCTAAGATACTTTTATTTCAAAACCCAGTTATGATACATATAAAAATAAAAATAAACAACTGTCTAATCTCAAATTTTCAACACAATCCATAGTTTAGTTCCTAATACAATTATCAATATCAATTGGATACATCAAAATCAATTTAGGGGTATATTGAATTTGGTTTCTAGTTGGGATAGATATTTCTCGATTCTTAACTATAATTCGATTTATTCCCGTGGTTAAATTATAGCTTCACCAAACTCCTAGAAAACGAATCAACGTAACTAAGTGAGTGACTTAGGGCAATTCCTATGGAATGAACAAACTTGGAGTTTGTTCATTTTGCTCCCACTATGGAATGAACAAACTAGGAGTTTGTTCATTTTGCTCCACTATGGAATGAACAAACATAGAAAATGGATGTTCAAATGAACAGATCTGTTCATTTGAACATTGAGTCGGAACATCAGGCGCGCGTTTATTATAAGGACGCGCGTCATCCCTACTAACGTTGGCGTCAGAAGAAATGACGCGCGTTCATGCAGAAAACGCCAGCGACACTTGGATTGACGCCCGCGACTCTTGGATTGACGCCAAGTACAATTCCTGATTATTTTACTACTTTTTAACCTTATTTTATCTCACTTTATCCTATTTTATCTCACTTCATCCTATTTTATCTCACTTAAATAATTTATTTTATTTTTCATCTTTATCCTGCAAAACATTTTATATTAAAAAGAAATACTAGTGGGGCCCTAGAAAACCAAATCTGTTCATTTTACCCCGCTTTACCATAGTGGAGAAACACGTTTGACCATCCACATGGCTCAACAAAATTTTGAGTTTGAACATTACCATAGGAACTGCTCTTAGGCGAACAAAGATCACATTGAAGTTAGAGAAGAAAACTTTTTAAGGACTAGCCTTACAAATTAGCTCAAGAATGGATAAATCCCTAAGGATTGAAGAAGAACAGAAAGAGGGAGAAGTTTTCTTAGGTTTACTTTTTCATGTCTATCCTTACAGCTCGACTGAGTATAAGAATACACACAAGACCACTCGTGCGACTCGCACAAGCACATACATTGACCGTACAATTCAAACAATCAAATGGGCGCCAATAACCTAGGGTCAGCCCTTAACACTTAAGAAATTTAAACCTAACTAACTTGGGTCCTGACAATACCCTCTACTCCTCCAAATCCTTGACCTCGAGGATTAACTTTGGAAACTGGTTTGACATGAAGTCCTTGTCTTCCCAAGTAGCATCTTGAGATGATAAATTCTCCCATTGCACTAACACTTGGGTGATGCTCTGGTTACCTTTCTTAACTTCCCTGTTATCCAAAATATGCATAGGATTCACCTTCATCTCCTTGTCCTTGTTCAACTTGGGCAGTGTAGTTTGAGGCAGCAATCCTGCTCCTTGCTTGGCCTTCAACTGGGAGACATGGAATGTGGGATGAATCTTGGACTCTGGTGGAAGTTGCAGTTTGTAGGCCACCTTCCCAATCATCTCAAGTACCTTATAAGGGCCAAAGAATTCGGCAGCCAACTTTAGGTTTTTCCTTAATTGCACTGATGTCTGTCTGTAGGGCTGGAGCCTTAAATACACCCAATCACCTTCTTTGAACTCCCTTTAAATCCTCTTCTTATCTGCCTGCTGCTTCATCCTGTGATGAGATTCTTCAAGCACCCCTTTCAGCATTTGCCCCATGATTAATCTCTGTTGTAGATACTCATCTGCACCAAGACTGATTCCAGCATTTGTTGAAGATACACCAAATTGTGGAGGCTTATACCCATACAGAGCTTCAAAAGGTGTTAACTTCAGGCTGGTATGGTAACTGGTGTTAAACCACCATTCATCTAGTGATAACCATGACACCCATTTGTTAGGCTTGTATCTTGTCATACACCTCAAATAAGTTTCCAGGCATGCATTCACCCTCTCAGTTTTCCCATCTGTTTGAGGGTGATAAGCAGTACTTAGGTGCAAGGAAGTTCCCATTCGTGCCAGTAGGCATTGCCAAAAGTTGCTCAGAAAAACATTATCTATGTCTGACACTATGGTCTTTGGAAGTCCATGCAATTTAATGACTGAGTCAAGCATTACCTTGGCCACTGTTGCTGCTGTGTAAGGATGGCTGAGTGCTAAGAAGTGGTTGTATTGGGTATACTTATCCACTACCACCAATATAATCTCCCTTCTTTCAGATTTTGGCAGACCTGTAATGAAATCCATGCTAATGTCTGTCCAGGCCTGTTCAGGAATTGGCAAGGGTTGTAGGAGTCCTGCTGGTAGGGTAGTGAAGCCCTTGTGCTGTTGACAAGTGTCACATTCTTGGACCATCTGGGTTATATTGTTCTTCATGCCCTTCCAATAAAAATAGGACTTGTCCTTCTGGTAACTAGATCTTGAGCCTGAATGTCCACCTACTGAAGAAGAATGCACTGCTGCCATGACCTTCTCTCTTAGCTCTCCAGAGCTGCAAATATAAATTCTGCCCTTGTATCTAATGACTCCTTGCTCAAGAGAGAATTCTCCAGTTTTGTTGTCTGTTATCATTAGCTTTGGTAGTAACTCTGTAGCTACAACATCTTCTAAGTAGCTCTCTTGTACTTCCTTAAACCAAGTTGGATGTAGTTGAGAGATAACATGGCATGAAGCCTCTTCTGGATAGTGAACCCTTGACAGTGCATCAGCCACCTTATTATCACAACCCTTCTTATACTTCAATTCATAGTTGTATTCTAGAAATTTAGCTAACCACTTTTGTTGCAGAAGTGAGTTAACTCTTTGCTCTAGGAAGTACTTGATGCTTTGATGATCTGTATAGATAGTGAATTTGTTACTCATTAAATAAGACTTCCACTTGCTAACAGCCATGACTATGGCCATCATATCCTTTTCATAAGTTGACATGGCCAGAAATCTGGTACCCATTCCTTTACTGTAGAATGCAATAGGTCTTTTATCCTGCATCAATACAGCACCTACCCACAAATCATAGGCATCTGTGGCTAGCTCAAAGGGCTTGTTAAAGTCAGGCAGAATGAGCACTGGAGTGGTTGCCATGGATTCCTTGAGCATCTCAAATGCACTGGTGGCTTCTGAACTCCATTGAAACTTGTTCTTCTTCAGCAATTCAGTCAATGGTCTAGCAATAAGTCCATAATTCTTCACAAATTTCCTATAGCACCCAGTTAACCCTAAAAATCCTCTCAACTCCTTTAAGGTCTTTGGGATGGGCCAATTCTTCATGTACTCCACCTTGCTAGGGTCAGCAGCAACTCATTCTCCACTAATAATGTGGCCCAAGTACTCTAGTGAAGTTTGTCCAAATGAACATTTACTCATCTTAGCAAATAAACTATTCTCCTTGAGTAATCCAAGAGTGATTTCCAAGTGTCTAGCATGAGTTTTCATGTCAGGTTTATACACTAAGATATCATCAAATAAGACCAATTTGAACTTCCTCAAATGTGGTTGAAAGACATCATTCATCAATGGTTGGAAACTTGCTGGGGCATCGGTTAATCCGAAGGGAATAACTAGGAATTCATAGTGACCTTGGTGAGTCTTGAATGTTGTTTTGTGAGTATCTGAAGGTGAGACCCTGATTTGGTGATATCCAGCTCTCAAATCAATCTTTGAGAAGACTTGTGACCCATACAACTCATCAAGTAGTTCTTCTATCACTGGAATGGGGTACTTGTTCTTTATAGTGAGTTCATTCAATTTTCTGTAATCTACATAGAATCTCCAACTTCCATCTTTTTTCTTCACTAACAATATGGGAGATGAAAAGGGGTTGTGACTTGGCATAATAACTCCTGACTTGAGCATTTCTTGTACCAATTGTTCTACAATTTCTTTTTGTACATATGGAATTTTGTAGGGTCTCTGGTTTGGAGGTGTAGAGAGTGGATTAAGGGGTATGTGATGATCATGGGCTCTTTGTGGAGGTAGGCTATTGGGTTCTTGAAAAATTGAATTGTAGGAATCTAAAATGGGTTACAAAGGTTTAGGAGTAGTAGTTTGTACCTCTTGGGCTGTAATGGAAAACAAATGACCCATGAACCCGTACTTGCTCTTCTTAAGGTATTTCTGACACGCCTTAATTGTCATCATAGACACCTTTGGAGCCTCAGTGCTTCCCTGTAGAATAATTTCTTCATTTCCCCTGTTGAATGTCACTGTTAACTGCTTAAAATCAAACTTGACAGGGCTAATGCCTTTCATCCAATCCACTCCCAACACCATGTCACATCCTCCCAATGCTAGGACTCTAGCTTCACACTCAAACTGGTGTCCTTGCATGCTCCATGAGAATTTAGGGCACTTAGCTTCACTTGTGAGCTTGTTTCCATCTGCCACTGCTACATGAAAAGTTGCAGTTGGTTCTATAAGGGCACCACTGTATCTAGCAATTTCAGGTCTACAAAAGTGTGTGTACTTCCACTGTCTGCTAATATGGTTATAGGTTTGTTATTCCTTGACATACCTTGAATTCTTATAGTATTCTGTGGTTTGATACCTGATAAGGCATGCAAATATATCTCCACCTCCTCTTCCATTTCTTGTATTACTGGGGAACTAATTGGTGAGGCTTCCTATGAGGTGCCTTGATCTTCATCTTCTCCTACTAGCATAAATAGTTTTTGTTTGATGTACTTGTGTCCAGTAACATATACTTCATCACAGTTATAGCACAGTCCCTTGTCACACCTTGACTTCATATCAGCATAAGTGAGCTTCCCAATCGTGGCAAACTTGAGCTTGTCATACTCCTTGGGGAGGGAGAGATTGTTGTTGGAGAAGTTACAAAACTTCTATTGTTGTGCCTACTTGGTATGGAAATTTGGGGTAGCTTATATGCTGCCTTAGCCTTTTTGATAGTCTTTTCTAGTATAGCCTCTTGCATCCTGGCCAGGTACATATCTTGCTTCAAGTTAGTTGGTGAGAACATTTGTACTGCAATTCTTAATTCCTCCTTCAACCCACTAACATAACTGGAGGTGAAGTAGTCTTCGGTAAAATGTTTGTTCTTGGCAAGCATAAGAGCCTTCAGATCTTCAAATAACTCCTGATACTCCAGCACAGTTCCTTCTTGGCTCAACTTGTTGAACTCACCAACTATGTCATCATGACCCAACTCCTGAAATCGAAAATTGATGTCTACAACAAATTCTTCCCATAAGATGATGTCTTTACCTTCTTGATAATCTTGGAACCAAACATCTGCTCTCCCATCTAAGTACAGAGAAGCTAACACCACTTTTTTCTCTTCATCCATAGCATGTAATTGGAAAATTTTTTTACACTTTCGAATCCAAGATCTAGGGTTATGGCCATCAAACCTAGGGAATTCGATCTTAGGCTTATGATGATTAGTAAGATGATTAAATATTTTGCGATTACCTTGTGTTTCGTTGCTTCCTCCAGATTTATTTCGAGAATGAGAGTCATTAGGTGGTTCCAATATTCCATCACCCGCTTTGAGTTTGTTTATAATTCTGTCTTCCATAGATCGCATTTCCATTAACGAATTGGAAATGCTACCTTGAGCTTCATCAAACTTCTTCACTATCTCTTCGTGGACTTTCATCAGTGTATTTTTGTGAAGGTCGTCGAAGTCTTTCTGATTAACCATAGTTCACAAGTAACACAGATCGACGTCTTCTGATACCAATTGTAAGGACTAGCCTTACAAATTATCTCAAGAATGGATAAATCCCTAAGGATTGAAGAAGAACAGAAAAAGGGAGAAGTTTTCTTAGATTTACTTTTTCATGTCTATCCTTACAGCTCGACTGAGTATAAGAATACACACAATACCACTCGTGCGACTCACACAAGCACATACATTGACCGTACAATTCAAACAATCAAATGGACGCCAGTAACCTAGGGTCAACCCTTAACAACTTTTCTTAAGCAATTTAAATCTAAACCAACTTCGTATAGTTGAGACCAAGCAACTAAACCTATAGTTCACCTAGTTCTGTCTGTATCCCTGCGCCTCCAACTTGCAATAAGTCACGCACTTGGAACAATTCATTTGGTTTGTATTCCAAACAGTAAAAGAACAAAAAATTTGTTCGGTAACAACTCTTTTCGACCAAGTGATATGAGTTCGACAAAGGGATTTTCCGTTTATCCCAATAAACTCCTTTGTCAGGTCCTTCGATCTATCCAATAACAATTACCAAAGTAATTGCCAAGACTTTGCAATCAATACTTTTAATCACAAATAATTGTATTGATGCCGATCTACTCAACTAATCAATCCAATCTATCACAAAGATAAACCGATTATAGTTGGATCCTTTTCCAGCCGAAACAAGTATTGTGCACACAAAAGATTAAGAACCCAAATCAGAAATCTTCTTCGTCTTCAAATCTTCTTATATCTTCAATAAACACCTGCAAACAATCAACTTGAATCTCTTGTGATCAATCACACACAAAACGGAGTCTGACAATGGATTATCACAAGACGTCTTTAGAACTACAAAAAGTCTAAAGATCCCCGTCGAAACTTCGATCTATTTTAAGTGAATCTTATATCAGAAGAGAAGATTCTCAAGCATAAACAAACTAGGTGCAATCAAAGTTCAACAACCGTTAGTCAATCAAATCAATCGAAAACTAATAATAAATCGTAATTATCTAGTTTCCCACCTACAGTACTAATAGAGCTTCTCAATCCCAAAGAAGTCTTTAAACCAAGCGGCCGTAAGATATTTCGCCTAATTAGGTTATTTTCCTCTCCGAATAGGCGGCTCCACCAGTAACAACACAACTAGGTAGTTTTGCTGGCTCTGAGGATTAGTTTGCTTGAAATGCAAACTTCAATATTTATAGACCAAAGAAGTTTGGACACCAAGGAATTTCCAAAACCGAAAATATTCTCAAGATATGCAATATATTTCCAAATTAAATTTTCATAATTCCTAGAAATGCTTTGTCCAAATAATGACCGAAAATCTCTTAGAAAATCTCCAACTAGTAAATGCACATTATTAATTTTTATTTTCTAAAGATATGCAAAACTAAAAACCTTAATTAAAATATTCTTAATTTATTTCGATCCGGGATTCTCCTTTAGCTATTAAGGAATATCTTTGAACAATAAAATATAAGCGTTATTGCGCATGTTCAAAGTATGTCGACATCTTTACTCTGTAAGTCATTTTTCATACTCACAATCTTGGAACCGATTTTCCACACTTCCAAACAAGTTTAGAATTAGTTCATCTGACTTCCAAGAACTATGTGATTGATTATCATATCAAATCACCAAACATAGGTTTCACGGTTCTACCAAAATAAGTTTCGGTTCTACCTCCATGTGGGTACTAGAATTAGTCACGCTAGTTACCAAAACTTGGTTGAATACGTACTAGGATCGGTTCCCACATATATATGGTATCTAACTTGTATTTGGTGCACATGTCCATAGGATCGGTTCCCAATAGCTAAAAACGTGATGCACATGTTCATAGGATCAGTTCCCAATAACTAGAAACTTGTTTCACCTCTTACAAGGATCGATTCCCTTTTTGTGATCGGTTGCACCTCTTACTAGGATCGGTCCCCCAATGTCTAGAGTTGGTCATACCAATTACAACAAATCGATCATACCATCTCAGGTGATTACTTAAGATTGGTTTCACTAATAAAAGTCATGCCAATACAAAAGTCAGGCCTTGTGAATAGTTTTACCAAGAACATAAATAAGTCATGAGCGGTTATACTAAACATACATATTGGTAATTCAAAAGATATGCAATGAATAACAATACCAATAATCATCGCGATTTCCCTTTCGTTTCACAAAACAAGTTTATTAATGTACTTCCTTTAAACGAATGTAAAACATTATTTCCTAGGATGAAATCTTCACCTCATACCAATACATAATCACAATAGCATTCAAACGATTATTTCGATGTCTTATATACGAATTTCAAAAGATAAGCATTATACTTCGTATTGTATTCCTTAATACTACGTCTAACTAGAGTGTTAGAGCAAAGCTCGGTCGACCTCGCATGCGTTGCTATATCAAGCATGTTTGTCAATGTTGGTGATCAAAACTATGAGTCTTGATTTCTAGTCTATTATAGCTAAGTCTCGGACTAGGATAGAAAAGTGTAGTTGAGCTCAAGGACTTCATGGTGATTCATCATACAACGACGAAGATCTACTCAAAGAACCGTGGAACTTCATCAACAAAAACGTAAGTGGAGACTTCAACTTATCTATCACTCAAAAGTCTATCTATTTTATCTCCTACTTCTTATGAGACAAAAAGTCGCATGCTATATAGACTGGATCATACACATTTGACATTTCGAGCTGAGTATTCACTACTTATCTTTTTCTTGAAATCGTGTGTTGGTAAAGCGTTTCGCTTTGATCAAGTTTATCTTCACATAGTGACGAAAGTCATGAAAAGTTTCAATTACTTTGAGAATTGCTCTGACGTGAAACGGTTTGTTAATAACGTCCATATAACATCCTCTGAGAATTTCTCAATGATTGGAATGACAGTTTAGATTACATAACCATGTATTCCTTAATCCGAAGTTTTCGAACTTTGTTGATTGAGAGAAACCGGAGGAATTGGCTTTGCCCAGTCCGCGAACTGACGGAAGTTCTCTTACCGAGAATTTATGCTGGGATTTTCCAAAAACTCGTTTGCGTGTTTAGTCCGCGAACCTAGTCCGCGAACTGGCGGAAGTCTCTTTGTCGAGATTTTCTGCTGAGTTTGGAAAACTCTGCCGGTTGCCTTAAGTCCGCGAACTTGTTTGTGAGCTTAAGTGGTTATGATCTAAAGATGTGCTCTGAACATGAAACTTAAATTACTAAGGAATGTTTTATGCAAACCGTGGCTATAAAGTTCATGAGCCGATTCATCGAATCGAATCATCTTTGTTTCAATTGTGTCTTGTGTAGTTACATAAGGTCTCATAGCAATTGAACAACTCTCTAACTAGTTCATTTGAGTCAATTGAATTAGTTATGGTGAAGAAGAACTAGGTTAATATGAAATGCTCATATGGTTAACCTTTTGGGTTACTATGTTGAACCAACATACACGTACACGTTTGGGCACGGTTTTCACAAACCCAGTAAACGTCTACCCAAGTGTGTGTGACAAGCTAAGTTTTCGATCTAACGGTTGAGAAATATTAGCTTGAATCTAAATCAGGTTTTCATCTAACGGTGAATATGGATTGGTTTGTAACTAAGGCAAAACCCTGATTTGAAGGCTATATATAGGAGACATCTAGCATTGTGCAAAACTAATCCCCACACGTCTGTGTGATACTAGTGCGCTCGCTAGTGATAGGTGTTGTAAAATACCTAATTTTATATCTAGTATTTATGCTTTCTTTGCGAGTTTTCATATAAATTATGTACTCCCTCCGTTCCACTTTAGATGAGTTTTTAGAGTTATTTTTTTGTTCCACATTACTTGATAGTTTTCATATTTTCCCCATAAAACTACCAACAATACCCTCACAATTTGTCTTGGAACCATAAGTTTATTTTTAAATACACTATTAGCAATTAATGTTTAAAGACTTTTCTCAAGGGCATAAATAGAAATTTTTACATCTCTCTTCAGTTCTTAATCTGCGTGAAAACTCCTAAAACATCATCTAAATTGGAACGGAGGGAGTATCTTATGTGTGAGTTTGAGTTTATTAGGTGTTATGGAGTCATTATGAGCAAAAGAAGGAGAAAACGTCCATTTGGAGTGTAAAGGGGTGAAAGCATTGTTTTATGAGCAATTGCTATTTGGAGCGGGCTAAAGTGCACGAGAAGGAGGTGAAGAATGAACTTCCAATTCCTCGCAATTGATAGTTGAGCAAAGAAGCGAATAGGTCGTCGGTTTTCTGAAACCGACTAGCCATTTCTGAACAGGTGTCCCTTATCCTATCAGCTGGGGTGGATAAATCCAAATTCATACAAAATACCTAAATTTCAGAGAAGAAAATCATAAGCTCTTCTTATTTATCGACCCTGTCTGTGAGGGCGGCACCATGTGAGATTCAGAGACGAAATTGGTATAGGTTTTGAGTGTGCTGTTACAACTAATGACTGAGAAGAATTGAGGAACCAGAGAGAGGAGAAGATGGATCTGTTGATGTTCAGTTTAAATGGAAGAGAAATCAGGCGAGAACATGAGTTGCTGTTGTTGATATTTTTAGGGTTTCATGGAGATGAAGATTTGGTAGTTGATTCAGAGTTTAAAAGACTAATTGCGGATGAATTACAAAGGGGTTAAACTCATATTGAGTTTGGATTGATAATTGAAGATGATAAGTTGAAACTGCTGCCACTGTTGCTGTTGTGTTAATGGAAACGGGGTTTTGAATCTGGTTTGAAATTGACTGAAATTGTTCGAATCTGAAGAATGGGTTTGGTTGAATGGAACTGCAGACGGAGAAACAAGGTATAATCGAGAATTTGAGATGTTTTTGCTCAGTGGGTACTGAAAATGATGGTAGAAGCTAGATGATTTTCATGGGTCAGGTGGAATTGATGTTGCTCAAGTGCTGAAGTGGATGAATGTCTAGGACAGGTACAAATTGCAGGTGGTAGTGGCTCTGATTGGAGTAGTTGTTGGTGGTTCAGGGCAAGGAGGAGAAAAGGAGTTGTTGGTGGTACAGAACTGAAGCTGCAAAGTGGTTGAAATTGGAGCTGTGATGATATATGAGAAGGTTTGGTGGTGTTAGCTCAAGCTTGAGTTGCAGAATGAAGATGAATGTATGACTGCAATAGCATGTGGTACTGATATGGCTTGAAATAGAGCTACAGAGAATGGGAATTGGTATTGCTGCTTGAGGTGTGAGCTGGAGGTCAAAGCAATGAAGCTCAGATAATTTGAGAGGGGTTTGATTCAGAGATTGCAGGCTGGTAAATATGCAGTTCTGGTGGTGTTTGCATAAGAAGGGAAGCTGTAAATGGAGTAATGGGTTCAAGCAAGAAGCTGCAAGGGAAGCTGCAATAGAACTGATGTTGTTGTGCGGTGTTAAATGGGATAAGATGAGAACTGGCTCGGCGACAAAGAAAAGAGAACCTAAGGCATTTGAGCAGCATAGTACATGATGGTTCTGCAATGACTTTGAGGTGCTGTGAAGAACATTTGCAAGCTGGTGATATTGGTGCTTGTTGTGAAAAGTAGAATAAGAATAAGAAGCTACGGGTTGTACTATGGAGTTATTGACCTGCAGTTCAAGTTGTTGCAGGTGGTAATTGGTGGTTGCGGTCACTGAAGTTGATTTGAAGTCCTAAAGCAGCTAAACCATGTTGCAGGTGGCCTGTGACTGTGTGCAATTGGTGTTGATCTGCAATGGAGGTGATGTGTGTGTGCTGAGCAGCTGAGATACAACTTGTAGGTGGATTTGGTGAATGTCGTTGGATTGAAATGGGCTTTGTGGTATTGGATTCATGGTGTATTGAAGCTGTTTATGTTTACAGGCGAGATGTTGTGTTGTTGAAATCGATGGCGAGAAGAAAGATGGGTTTGATGGTTTGAAGAGTACAAGGGTTATGTAGAAGAAGATCCGGAACTGGAGCTGGTGGTGTTAACTATCGCCATCAGTTCTGTCAAGAACAAGGACCTGAGATGCTGGTAATTTGTGAACTGTGAAGGGTTGAATGATGCAAGAGTGGATTGGAAATGGTGATACTGAGATGGTGAAGGTGGAGATTCAGTTGCTGTTGTTGCTGTTACCGTTGCATGGAGGAAGTGTTGTATTGTTGCAGTTGGTATGAAATGTAGGTTACAGCTGGTATTTGTGATGTTATGGAGCACCTGGAGTTCATGTTTGAGCAACAAAGAAAGAGATTGGATTGGCAGTGGAGGTGTAGTTGCATGTGTAGGCTGGTGAAGCACAATCATTGTGCAACACTGGTCAGAGCCAGTGCAAGTGGCCTAGGCCATTGCAAGTCAGATCATTCAGCCGTGTCAGGTAGCTGACTCAGTCTTGACTCCTCTTGACTCGGTACTTTGACCGAGTTGACTCGTTGACCGGTTTTGTCTTTGCCGGTCACCTTAGCTCTTTTCCGTCGACTTTTCCGGCCAACTTCCGGCACTGTCACCAGTTTTCCGGCGACCACTTTTGGCAAGATTTTTACATGGGTTCTTCACACACATGGGCTTGGTGGACTTCTTTGTGATGGGATTTTGAAGACTTGACCTAAGAAGAGCCACAAAAAGGAAAGTTTTCTACTTTCTTAGTATCACGCAATGTAATTAATATCGGATATCGGTTCATCTCGGCCGGGACCGATACACTGGTACGATTTTATATCGGGGATATTATCGTTGAAATATCGGTTCTAGATTTAGAGACTATAATTTTATATTAAACATTTCTCCACACATTTTCGAATAAGATATAATAGATAACATCAATTTTATCAAAAAAAACAAAAGAGTAACTTTAGTAGACTTGCTTCGAGAGCTACATGCACCTCTACTACCACCTGGAAGACTTTCTTCGCGAAAATTACCCTTAAACTTTATAGAAAACGACCAATACCGTCTCATATCAGGAAATGTAGGAAAATTTCGTATCGACCGATACGGCCGATATTTGACCGAAACGGCCGATATTCGACCGATACGACCGATATTATCGGGCGAATATCGTATCCCCGATATCCTTCTTATCGTATCGTTCTGGGCCGATATCCGAAATATCCCCGATATATCGGCCGTATGTTGACTACAGTGGTATCACGTATTTTTTACTTGGAGTTTTGGAGAACGGCAACGAGGGTTTGCTTTCGTTTATTTTTCATCTTCTTCATTTTTATTATTGATTATGATGAACTCAAAAGATATGAGTAGCTAAACTCATATTATTGGTTATGGGATAAAGTGGATTTCACAAATGATATTTGCATCTATGAATTAGTTTTGTCTCAATAATTTATTGTTTATGATTCACAATTAATAATGTTATATAGTTTGAAGGCTTGTTTAGTCGAGTCCGGAATCGATTGCGTTTGCCTTCATCCTTATTGCTAGATTAGGGTTTTCAATAAGAAAAAGTTGTTTATTCCTGATTCTAAGTAGCATAATTGTGGGTAGTGCTTGTAGTGATATATCCTACTAGTCACAAGTGAATCATAACCTTTATTAAAACGAATTAGTGCTTTTACACGTTTGTTTGCGATTACTCTTATTTCATAGAACTTATTGCTCTTAGGGAGTTAAACTTAATTGTGCTTTTACACTTTAGGTTGCTTTCTAGGTAGATTTCACAATAGCATCTTTTAATGTTGTTCGTGATAAAATCAGGAAATAAACGGGATACGCTTGCGATCAAGATATCCTAGGACTTTTAATAAACAAGAGATTAAATTATCAATTCTAATCATTGATGAAAGTACATGTTTGTGAATGATACTATCCCGTGACCAATATCTTCTTCTATTGATTTTTCGAATTATTTTATTGCTTTCAATTACTTTTATTGCTTAGATAAAAACAAAATTCCTCCTTTGGTTACTAAGAAACTGAGATTTTATAACAACAAAAAGCCTCTCTGTGGGAACGAACTCTTTCTTACCACATACTTCATTTATTTTAGTTAAGTAAGAAAGTGAAATTATTTTTGACGCATACGATAGCGATCAAATTTTGGCGCCGCTGCCAGGGAGGCATACGTCTTGTTATTAAGTTTTTAATTTGTTATCATCATTTCTGCTTTCATATTTGCTTTTTGTTTCTTGTCTTGTTTCTCAGTTGTTTTTGAGAATTTTGTTTCAGGCACCTTACTGAAATACAAATTGGGAGAAGCAATGGGTGATGCAAATCGCACACTCAAGGAGCTAGCTTCTCAGAAGTTGGATCAACAACAATGGTGTATTGAAGCAACTTCCACTTTTGATATCAAGTCAGGGTTGATCAGTCAAATACCAAAGTTCCATGGATGTGTATGGGAAGATCCGAACAAGCATCTTATGGAGTTTCAATGGTTGATGACAAACATGATACCTAATGGAGCTAATGCAGATGAAGGAATGTTGCGTGCTTTTCCTTTCTCTTTCTTTGATGCAGCTAAAGATTGGTTATATTACTTACCGCCTGGTAGTATTACAACATGGAATGGGTTGAAGAGACTTTTCTTGGAGAGATATTTTCCTGCGTCGAAAGCGACTCAAATTCGCAAGGAGATTTGTGGGATGAAACAAAGTGTGGGGGAATCGTTGTATGAATGTTGGGAACGGTACAAGAGATTGATAGCAAGCTGCCCTCACCACCAATTTAGTGATGCAATGATTATCCAATACTTATATGAAGGTCTCCAAGCAAGTGATAGGAATCTTATTGACGCTGCAAGTGGTGGTGCACTTATGAACAAGACGGTGACACAAGCTAGAGAGTTGATTGAGAGTATGACAGCAAATTCTCAACAATTTTCAAGTCGTGGATCGGAGCGATCTACCAAGGGAGTTAATCAATTTGACGAGATTATTGAATTACGTCAACAAATGAGTAATATGGCAGCAATGATGCAACAAATTGCAGTCGTGATTGTAAAACCGTCACGCCAAGCTTATGAGAATGTGGAGCAAGTCAATGATATTTTCTCAACTCAACCATATGGTACCTACTCCAACACTTACGAGCAAGTTGCAAGTACAAGTTCTGTTTACAACCATTCAAGTGGATTCCAACAACAAGTGCAACAACCGCAACAAGCCCAAAATTCAGAATTGGCAAAGATGACTACTTTGGTGGAGGCTCTAATGTCTGTGGTACAACAAAATCAACAACTAGCGAACTTAAATCAACAGAAAACGGATAATGTAATTAGAGAGTTGCAAGCACAAGTTGGTCAACCACAACCACAATAATCAATGCAAAATCAAGGTTCTGATATCGATGCAAAGCTTCAAACTTTTATGCAAGGCATTTCTACTATGTTTAAAGAAAGTCAGTAGGAGACTAAGAGTGCTATCAAGGAGTTGCAGACACAAATGGGCTCCATGGAGATTGATATAAACAAGTTGAAGGCACAAAATAGTGGGAAACTCCCTTCTCAACCTATCAACCCAAAAGAGGGTACCAATGCTATTACGTTGAGAAGTGGTACACAACTTGTGCAACCTGAAATTACTGATTCAGGTAAAAGAGAAACCCCAAAGGAACCAGTTTTGGAGGAAAGGGATGCTGATTTCCCTCAAACTCCCGAGGTAACTAAATCCAACTCTAAATCTCTTGTTTCTACTTACGTTCCTCCTTTACCTTTTCCTGGCAGGTTCGCTAAATCTAATAGGAAGGTGGAACAAGATAGGGATATTTGGGATGTTTTTAAGAAGGTCCAAGTGAATATACCACTCATTGAAGTAATTAGGCAATCTCCTCGCTATGCAAAGTGTGTAAAGCAATTGTGCACTAACAAACACAAGCTAACGAGTAATGAGGTAATGAGTGGGGGAGAATGCTTCGGCGTATCTTCGAAAGAAACTCCCACCTAAATTGAAAGATCCCGGTAGTTTCACTATTCCATGCACTATTGCTAAAACGAGGTTTACAAAAGCTATGTTAGATTTAGGAGCTTCTATTAATGTTATGCCTACTTTTATTTATGATGCTTTAAACCTTGGCCCTCTTAAGAAAACCGGCATAGTTATTCAACTTGCCGATAGATCTAATATTTACCCCAAAGGGATTGTTGAGGATGTTTTGGTGCAGGTAAAAGGACTAATATTTCCAGTGGATTTCTATATTTTAGATATGAGTGATGTGAATTCATCATCGTCTACACCTTTACTGTTGGGCAGACCATTTTTAAGTACCGCTAGAACGAAGATTGATGTCCACAATGGCACCTTGATTATGGAGTTTGATGAAGAAGTCATACACTTCAACATATTTGAGGCGAGGAAACACCCAAGTACCATTCAATCAGATTTCCATAATGTGTTGGAAGCCGGCTAAGGCGCAGAAAGCAAGAAGATAGTCGGGCTGACGACTTTAAACCAAGCGCTAAATGGGAGGCAACCCAAAGGATGAGTATTTCTTGTCTTGTATTTATTTCTTGTCTTGTTTTTAGTTTTTTCTTGTCTTGTTTTGTTTTTATTTTTTCTGATTTCTTGTCACATTATCATGTTAGAATTTCGCACCTTGACTTACTTTGGATGACTCAATTTACATTGAGGACAATGTAAAGTTTAAGTGTGGGGGAGTGGTTAAGCATTAGTCATTTCAGAACCATCATGTACTATGCTGCTCAAATGCCTTCAGTTCTCTTTTCTTTGTCGCCGAGCCAGTTCTCATCTTATCCCATTTAACACAACACAACAGCATCAGTTCCATTGCAGCTTCCCTTGCAGCTTCTTGCCTGAACCCATTACTCCATTTACAGCTTCTCTGCTTATGAAAACACCACCAGAACTGCATATTTACCAGCCTGCAATCTCTGAATCAAACCCCTCTCAAATTATCTGAGCTTCATTTCTTTGACCTCCAGCTCACACCTCAAGCAGCAATACCAATTCCCATTCTCTGTAGCTTTATTTCAAGCCATATCAGTACCACCTGCTGTTGCAGTCATACATTCATCTCCATTCTGCAACTCAAGCTTGAGCTAACACCACCAGACCTTCTCATATATCATCACAACTCCAATTTCAACCACTTTGTAGCTTCAGTTCTGTACCACCAACAACTCATTTTCTCCTTCTTTCCCTGAACCACCAACAACTGCTCCAATTAGAGCCACTGCCACCTGCAATTTGTACCTGTCCTAGACATTCATCTATTTCAGCACTTGAGCAACATCAATTCCACCTGACCCATGAAAATCACCCAGCTTCTACCATCATTTTCAGTACCCACTGAGCAACAACATCTCAAATTCTCGATTATACCTTGTTTCTCTGTCTGCAGTTCCATTCAACCAAACCCATTCTTCAGATTCGAACACTTTCAGTCAATTTTAACCCAGATTCAAAACCCTGGTTCCATTAACACAACAGCAACAGTGGCAGCAGTTTCAACTTATCATCTTCAATTATCAATTCAAACTCAATCTGAGTTTAGACCCTTTGTAATTCATCCGCAATTAGTCTTTTAAACTCTGAATCAACTACCAAATCTTCATCTCCATGAAACCCCAAACATCAACAACAGAAACTCATGTTCTCGCCTGATTTATCTTCCATTTAAACTGAACATCAGCAGATACATCTTCTCCTCTCTCTGGTTCCTCAATTCTTCTCAGTCATCAGCTGTAACAGCACACTCAAAACCCATACCAATTTCGTCTCTGAATCTCACATGGTGCCTCCCTCATAGACAGGGTCGATAAAGAAGAAGAGCTAATGATTTTCTTCTCTGAAATTTAGGTATTTTGTAGGAATTTGGATTTATCCACCCCAGCTGATAGGATAAGGGCCACCTGTTCAGAAATGGCTAGTCGGTTTCAGGAAACCGACGGCCTATTCGCTTCTTTGCTCAACTGTCAATTTCGAGGAATTGGCAGTTCATTCTTCACCTCCTTCTCGTGCACTTTAGCCCGCTCCAAATAGCAATTGCTCATAAAACAATGCTTTCACCCCTTACGCTCCAAATGGACGTTTTCTCTTTCTTTTGCTCATAATGACTCCATAACACCTAATAAACTCAAACTCACACATAAGATATATAATTTATATGAAAACTCGCAAAGAAAGCATAAATACTAGATATAAAATTAGGTGTTTTACAACACCTATCAAATTCCCCCACACTTAGACTTTGCTAGTCCTCGAGCAAATGAAACAAAACTTATTTTAAAATATACTTACAACTCTCGTGAGGGTTTACTAGAGATATACCCACAAAACCTACATTTCCAACTTACTAATTCTCCGTAAGGATAGCATCCAACGCGCTAAGAAGACATAGAGATTTTGCACACTAGTCATAAGAAGTTAGACACATATATGAACAAAATCTCATCCTTAAAAGTTGCGAGAAAAATAACCATCCCTTCTCGAAAGAAATTCGGCTTCGGAGTGATAGAAAGTCTCGACTCTGCCTCACAAGAAAGGGTTTTATGAAGTTGCTCTCAATAATAAATAGCTCTTTATGGGTCACACATGTGTCCAGGTAGGAGTGAAGAGAGAATCCTGCGACACCTTGAATGGTAGGAAGGCAAAAACCATCCGAATTGTTTTGAAAACCCACATCTTTTATTCATTTTGAAAACCCTTTTTTTTTCTGACGATCTCTAAGAAAGGAAATCAACCACTTAACGAAGGTGGGAATATGCTTACTTACCTCTTTATCTGTTCGGCGTGCAGTTAGCACCACTCTCATAGCATCCATAGAAACGTCTTCGGTCTTCAATCCTTGTGTTCATCTTCGTCTTCGGTCTTCAACTAGTAATGATGAAATCTTGAACATCGTAGAATCTTGACAATGTGATTCTTTCCTCTAATTCCTTGTTGTTTGAAACTTCATTACCCATATTTATTCTTCCATTGGCTTTATTGAAAGAATACAAAATTAAAAATGAACTAAACAAACCAAAATAAGATGCAATGAATTTTTTTTTTGTTTTTTCTTTTTCATAAGATGTAAAATAAATAAAGTAAATACAAAATGAAAACAAACAAAATATTAAAACTAATGATGAACCTAAAAAATTTCTCTTGTCTTTTTTTTTTGTTTTTTTTTTTGAGACAAGAGAAAATAATACAAATACAAAATAAAGATAAAATAAAAAATGCAAGTACAAAGGCCATGGTGTAAGTACTTTAGCGCTCGATTCTTCACAACTTGTATGTCCCGATATCATAGACTTCTTGAACTCTCATCTTGATAATCTTCACTCTTGTACAATAGTCTTCAACTTGTAAAAATTCTGCTCCTATTGTCTTGTTTCTTTACTTGAATATGAAATCTGCTCATTCTTGTACCGTTGCTTGTAAACCTTGAACGTCTTCAACTTTCCTTCGAATTTGTGATGCTCCTCTTGTTGATGATGATGGTGTTTCTATGGACCTGTTGGTGTAGAGAGTGACGGATTTCTATGTTTTAGACATGAGTGATGTGAATTCATCATCGTCTACACATTTACTGTTGGGTAGACCATTTTTAAGTACCTCTATAACGAAGATTGATGTCCACAATGGCACCTTGACTATGGAGTTTGATGAAGAAGTCATACACTTCAACATCTTTGAGGCGAGGAAACACCCAAGTACCATTCAATCAGATTTCCATAATGTGTTGGAAGCCGGCTAAGGCGCAGAAAGCAAGGAGATAGTCGGGCTGACGACTTTAAACCAAGCGCTAAATGGGAGGCAACCCAAAGGATGAGTATTTCTTGTCTTGTATTTATTTCTTGTCTTGTTTTTAGTTTTTTCTTGTCTTGTTTTGTTTTTATTTTTTCTGTTTTCTTGTCACATTATCATGTTAGAATTTTCCACCTTGACTTACTTTGGATGACTCAATTTACATTGAGGACAATGTAAAGTTTAAGTGTGGGGGAGTGGTTAATCTCCAGCAATTAAATGCATATCTTTAGAAAATAATAATTAGTAATGTGCATTTGCTGATTATAGATTTTTCTTTTGGGATTTCGGTCAATATTTGGACAGTGCATTTCCAGGAATTATGAAAACCGATTTTATGTTTATTGCATATCTTTGAGAATATTCGGTTTTGGAAATTCCTTAGTGTCCAAACTTCCTTGTCTATAAATATTGAAGTTTTCATTTCTAGAAAACTAATCCTCAGAGCCATCAAAACTACTTAGTTGTGTTGTTACTGGTGGAGCCGCCTATTCGGAGAGGGAAGTAACCTAATTAGGCGAAATCTCTTACGGCCGCTCAGTTTAAAGACTTATTTGGGATTGTGAAGCTCTATTAGTACCGCTGGTGGGAAACTAGATAATTGCAGTTTATTATTAGTTTTTAATTGATTTGATTGACTAACGGTTGTTGAACTTTGATTGCACCTAGTTTTTTTATGCTTGAGAATCCTCTTTTCTGATATAAGATTCACTCAAACTAGATCGAAGTTTCGACGGGGATCTTTAGACTGTTTGTAGATCTAAAGACGTCTTGTGATAATCCAACGTTAACAGACTCCATTTTGTGTGAGTGATTACAAGATATTCAAGTTGATTGTATGCAAGTGCTGATTTAAGATTAAAGAAGATTTTAAGACAAGAAGACTTTTTGGGTTCATAATATTTGGTGTACACAATACTTGTTTCGGCTGGAAAGGGATCCAACTATAATCGGTTTATCTTTGTGGTAGATTGGATTGATTAGTTGAGTATATCGGCATCAATACACTTCTTTGTCATTAATAGTATTGATTGCATAGTCTGACAATTACTTCGGTAGTTGTTGAGAGATTGATCTAAGGACCCGACAAAAGAGTTTATTGGTTAAACGGAAGAGCCTTTGTCAAAATCATATCACGTTGTTGGAAAAGAGTTGTTACCTAACAAATTTGTTGTTCCTTTACTGTTTGGAATATGAACTAAAGGAATTGTTCCAAGTGCGTGACTTATTAACAAGTTGGAGGCGCAGGGATACTGAGGAAACTAGGTGAACTATAGGTTTAGTTGCTTGGTCTCAACTATACGAAGTTGGTTTGATTTTGTATAGCGGCTTAATTCTGAGAGTATTCAATTCTGTACTAGGTCCCGGGGTTTTTCTGTATTTGAGGTTTCCTCGTTAACAAAATCTTGGTGTGTCATTTACTTTTATTTTCCGCAATTATAATTGTTGTTATTATAATTTAAAGTAAATTACACAAACGTTAATTCCTATTTTACTTGATAGGAAATCCCTAGAGTTTGGTTAAGTCCGAACCTATTATAAAGTAAACATACTTCGTTGTTGTATTGTCTCGATCTTGTATCCATAGTAAATCACACAAGTTATCTTGTTATCGTATTGTCTCGATCTCGTATCCATAGACGATCACACGAAATGTGAACCGATTAGTTGTATTGCCTCGACTCAGTCTATAGACAATCACTTTCGGAGAAAGGACTTATGGGTAGAAAAGATTTAAATTGAGGTATATTTGGGTACCCTCATCTTTTGAATTGGTATCAGAGCAGGAAAACACGAAAAAAATCTAACAATCTGTGTTTGATGCGATCCAACCTATAAGACATGAGTCAAAGTAGAGTTAAGCGAGAGCGAAAACTAAAGAAAGACTCAGTTAACGTATCACAAGATGTTAGAAGTTTTGATTTTAAGAAATGTTTAAAAGGTTCTTCTTCGTCAAGTGCTACTTGCTCTTCTGAGAATAAGTCTGAATGTTCTCAAGATGAGATTAAGTTAAGTCCTATATTCGCAATCAATGATTCAGACTCTGAAAAATCTCTTCTTGATGACGAGAAAAATATTGATTCATCGAATATAGAAACATTTCATACAAAAGAATTAAGCGAAAATTTTCTCTCATGTTTAAGTGAACTAATTCATGCATTAGAGAGAGAAGGAAAGCTGCTAGACAATAAAAATTGTCTGAAAGCTAAGAATGATCAACTTGTTATTGATCTTGCCTCCACAAAGTCTAAATTTGATTCTCTAAAAAGGGAAGCTTCATTAGAGTTTCATTCTCTGAAAGAAAGGCTTAACAATTGCCTTGAGGAAGCAAAGAAAAATGATTCTCAACATATACAGAATCTTGAGGACAAAGAAAGTGCTAGTCTTTTTCTAGCGGAAATTTTAGAGAAAGATCGCGACGCGGCTCTTGAAAAAGTAAAATTGTTGGAAGAAAAACTTGCTGACTATGATGCAAGGATTAACTCTCAACAAAAGAGCTTTGAAAAGAAATAAGGTGAATATCTCTCACGAGAAAAACGCCTTGAGGCTGATCTAGCTGGTGATCTTGATAAAATCAAGACGTTGGAGGATTAAAATTTGGACCTTAAAAACTTCAATGTCAACTCAAACAATTTAACCTCAATGTTAGAAGCAAGTAGAAATCATCGTGATACACGAGGATTGGGCTATAAGGGAATAGATGCTTTAAATATTAGCAAAGAGGTAAAATTTGTCAAAGCTACAAATTCTTCTCAACCAGAAACTTCCACTGATGTCAAAGATGCCTTTATTTCTTGTAAGGGAGAAAAGTCTGTCAAGCCTAAGAATTGTGTTAAACCAGTAGCCATTAAAGAGAGCACTTCTGCTAATGTCAAGAAAGCAACAACGTTGAATAAAGAGAAGAAAAAGAAGAAGAAAACTCGTCGAGCTCCAATGCAAGAGGATCCACATAAAGGTAACACTAAAACTCACACTTTGTATGCTACTAAGTATTATTGTTATTGTGGTAATAAAGGGCATTCGGAATGGGAATGCAAGATTCATAAGATAAAAGATATACTTTCTTTTGTATCAAACGAATTGGCTAAGATTGCTCCCCAAAGGAACTCAGATCGATATTGTCCTAAGTTGAGGAAAAATAATTATTATAATGATAGTTCAAATTTTGCATATCGCTCAACAAGGTCATCTCATAAAAGACCCGAATATAGAAAGAGAGATAACTTTGTAGATGCAAAGACAAGATCTGATGGTCCAAATTGGAGAAAAGTTGTTTCGTAAAGTATTCAAAAGGACAATCGTCCTAATGGTATCAAGGATAAAGATGCTCCTACGAAACCCTCCTCTAAATGGATCCCAAAATCCTCCATAGCCAAAAAGGGACCAAAAGTTAGTCACAAGAATGACTCTCCACTGTTAATTGTTGGTGACAATAATTACAAGAGTTTTCTTGAAAGAGTAAAAAAAGATATCATGTATAAAATCTCTTGTACTGGTGAACGTTGTGATAATGACACTCTTCATCACAAGTCAAAAAATAAAAGCAAGAGATGGAACAAGAGAAAACAAACAAAGCAAGAGGTCAAGAATGATAATTCTGTCTTAGTCACTCGTGACGAACAAGACAAGGTTCAACTCAACACAACTTAGTTGTGTTAGAATGTGCATGCTCACCTTGGTGCTCAATCTTTTGAAAGGTGAGGAAGCACATGAAAAAACTGAGCACATGATCTCTCGGTTATTATATGACTAATTAACATCCATAGGGAGATTTCTTGTCTTCTATTCTCATACCCTCTCTATCCATATTTGAACTTTTGATAGAAACGGTAATTTTAACTTTATGATGTTGATATATACTGATCATATATGTGTAGCTCTTGTTTTTACAGTTAAAACGAGCCAATAATCACTAAATTTGGACATCGTATGCAAAAGTTATGTCAAAAACAGTTTAGTATTGTGATCCTTCACTAGCAACACATGGGTATCGATCCTAGTGAGAGGTGCAATACGTAGGAGTGGAAATTTTTTTTGCCTATAACTTCTTCTTCCGAACTCGGAATGACCTAATTATTTTTGTGTTGGTTTCGTAATTCAATTTCCTACAAGATTGAGGTAATTTCAATACTTGATTTCATGTTGAATATTTATGGTGTATTGCAAATTGATTTATGAGATGTATGTTTTCGGTCTTCATAACCTTAATTTTTGATCTCATATGTTGTGAACCCTTATGGTTTGGGTGACTTTTTGATTTAGCGGGATTAAGTTCTAGCCCATGTTGGTAGGATTTATCGAAGGATCATGAGGGGTTCCTGTAGAAACAATATGTGAAAAAGTCAAAATATGTTGAATCTTTTGGTTTAGCATTAAAGCATATGTGTTTAGAGGTTTCAACTTTTGCATCGCATAGTTAAAACCGGTTTTCAACCTTTCTCTGGTAAAGGTTGCT
The DNA here is from genome assembly GCF_003573695.1 of Papaver somniferum. Lineage (NCBI taxonomy): Eukaryota > Viridiplantae > Streptophyta > Magnoliopsida > Ranunculales > Papaveraceae > Papaver > Papaver somniferum. The sequence continues at coordinate 47,192,081 of NC_039366.1, forward strand.
CTCTGTTGTTGTTCTTTTGTTTTGGCGGGAGGATGACAACGTTAATGGGGGAGAGTTCTAAGTGAACTTGCGCTTAATGACATATCTTAAGGGGAGAAGAGGATGCGGAATTTGAGGTTACAAGTTTGTTAGTTAATTGTTTTCATGTTTAAGAAAAGCGTGATTTTATTTCATATCTTTATTGCTTTTGCTTAACAAAATTTCGGTACAATTGATGTTGATTCCATTATTTGTGTATGGATGTTTGATTGTGACTCAATTGTTTCCGGTTAAGAAAAACTATTGTTATCTTTCATTATTGTCTTGGTATCAATTGTTTAGGCTTACAAAATTTCGGTGCAATTGCAGTGCTATAATGTCTATGTTTGTTTCAATTGCTTCCGGTTAAGATAAATGATTATGCAAGTTGATTTATTTGGTTTGTATGGATTGTTTATGGCTTAAAAAAAGTGTTTCGGGATCATTTGTTTAGTCCAAGTGATTTCCGGATAAGAGAAACTAAGTTTTTCGGATCTTAGTTAGACTTATCAAATATGAAGGTTTCGGTTATTCAAGTCTAACCGAATGCCTTAACAAGAATTACTAGTTAACTAACCTGGTATTTGTCTTGTTTAAAAGTGAAAGGTCTAAGTTATTTTTGAGAATAATTAGAGCATGATGAGAAAAATAAAGTTAATTCTGATCTTTATTTTGGTCTTATCGAACAAGCGGTTGTACTTGTACAATCAGTTTAGCAAAAGAACTAAGGTGCTTAATCGATTTTTGATATGCTAAACTATTAGGGAAAATTGCTTCGGGCAATTGTTTCCTAGATAACATGTTAAAACCAAATTACTTGTAGTTTCAGTTTTGATATTGGTTATCTAAAATGGTGTGTAAAAACCTCGTGCTCAACTCTTATAGGTTTGCAAATTCTCTTTGTGAGATTTGTAAGATCCTTTATCGGTTTGTCCTTTATTTTTTCATTTCTTTGTCATTTTGTGACAAAAAGACAAAGAAATGAATGGAGTAAACAAGTGATATTGACTTGTTGTGAGTTGGTATCACTAAGGGAAAGGACTTTTGTGCTAAAACGTTTATTCTAATGAAAAGAGTGAAAACATAGACTAAGGGGGAGTCGCATACCATATGATATGTAGTAATGAGGAACTACATGAAAATAACAAAGACATGTGGATTGAAAATCTACCTATCTTACCTTTAGGGGGAGTATTAGATTTGTTATTATAATGTCAACAACGGAATTTAAGGATTGAATTTAATGTAGGTTTTGTGTTGTTGAACTTGGAATCAAGCGTATGTGTATAATGAATTTTTGTAATTTGTTTATCCATATTATGTAAGAGTTTTGTCACTAAAACTGACAAAGGTGGAGATTGTTAGAGCATAGCTTGGTTGAACCCACCAAGCGTTGGTATGTCAAGTTTGGTTGTCATATTTTAGTGAATCAAAACTCATTTAAAGAGTCGCTTGATTATACACTAGAGTCAACTTCGTATAGGTTAGCTTGAAAGTGTTAGGATATGAGACTTAAAAGTATTACATGAAGACTTGAAGAATGTGAAGAAGTATGAAGATACAACGACAACATCATCCTTCCTCTTGAGGTTAGTAATATTTGACTTGAACTGTTTCTTTCCCTAACGTATCTTTCAAGTCGTGCATATTGAAAACATAACTGCGAAGCTGTGTATGAAACTCTAGTTAGACATAGTATTAAGGAATACAATACGAGGTTTATTGCTTAACCATTAAACTTTATATATAAGACATCGACATGATCATATGAATGCTATTGTGATTATGTATGGGTATGAGTGAAGATTTCATCCTAGGAAAAAATGTTTTACATTCGTTTAAAGGAAGTAAGTTCATAAACTCGTTTTGTGGATCGAAAGGGAAATCACTAGGCTTATTGGTATTGTTATTCATTGCAAATCTATTTTGGATTACCAATATATGTGTTTATTATAACCTCTCATAAACTTGTTTATGTATCTTGGTAAAACTATTCACAAGGCCTGACTTATGTATTGGTATGGCTTTTATTAGTGAAACCGATCTTAAGTAATCACTCAAGATGGTATGATCGATGCCTTGTAAGTATCAACTTTTATCTAGTCATTGGGGAACCGATCCTATTAAGAGGTGCAACAAATTTGCAAGAGGGAATCGATCCTTGTAGGAGGTGCAACATGTTTTTAGTAGATGGGGGAACAGATCCTATGAACATGTGCAACAAGTTTGTAGTTTTGGGGGAACCGATCCTATGGACATGTGCAATCGAATTACAAGTAGTTACCATAATTTGTGGGTAACCGATCCTAGTACCTAGTCAACCGAATTTTGGTAACTAGCGTGTCTATGCACAGTACTCACATGGAGGTAGAACCGAACTTGTTTTGGTAGAACCGTGAAACCCATAATTGGTGATTTGATAGGATAATAAATCACATAGTTCTTGGAATTCAGACGAACCAATTCTAAACTTGTTTGAAAGTGTGGGAAATCGTTTCCAAGATTGTAAGTATGAAAAAGGACTTACAAAGTAAAAGATGTCTACATACTTTGAACATGTGCAGTAACGCTTATCTTTTATTGTTCAAAGATATTCCTTAATAGCTAAAGGAGAATCCCAGATCGAAATAAATTAAGAATCTTTTAATTAAGGTTTTTAGTTTTGCATATCTTTAGAAAATAAACTAGTTGGAGACTTTCTAAGATATTTTCCGTCATTATTTGGACAAAGCATTTCCAGGAATTATGGAATTCGAATTTGGAAATATACTGCATATCTTGAGAATATTTTCGGTTTTGGAAATTCCTTGGTGCCCGAACTTCCTTGGTCTATTAATATTGAAGTTTGCAATTCAAGCAAACTAACCCTCAGAGCCGGAAAAACTACCTAGTTATGTTGTTACTGGTGGAGCCGCCTATTCGGAGAGGAATGTAACCTAATTAGGCGAAATCTCTTACGGCCGCTCAGTTTAAAGACTTCTTTGGGATTGAGAAGCTCTATTAGTATCGTTGGTGGCAAACTAGAGAATTGCAGTTTATTATTAGTTTTCAATTGATTTGATTGACTAACGGTTGTTGAACTTTGATTGCACCTAGTTTGTTTATGCTTTAAAATATTCTTTTCTGATATAAGATTCACTCAAACTAGATCGAAGTTTCGACGGGGATATTTAGACTGTTTGTATATCTAAAGACGTCTTGTGATAATCCATCGTTAACAGACTCCAAACTGTATGTGATTGACCACAAGAGATTCAAGTTGATTGTGTGCATGTGTTGATTGAAGATTAAAGAAGATTTGAAGACAAGAAGACCTTTGGGTTCATAATCTTTGGTGTACACACTACTTGTTTCGGATGGAAAGGGATCCAACTATAATCGGTTTATCTTTGTGATAGATTGGATTGATTAGTTGAGTAGATCGGCATCAATACACATCTTTGTGATTAATAGTATTGATTGAATAGTCTAACAATTACTTCGGTAATTGTTGAGAGATTGATCTAAGGACCCGACAAAGGAGTTTATTAGTTAAACGGAAGAGTCTTTGCCAAACTCATATCACGTTGTTTGAAAAGAGTTGTTACCGAATAGATTTGTTGTTCTTTTACTGTTTGGAATACGAACCAAAGGAATTGTTCCAAGTGCGTGACTTATTAACAAGTTGGAGGCGCAGGGATACTAAGGAAACTAGGTGAACTATAGGTTTAGTTGCTTGGTCTCAACTATACGAAGTTGGTTTGATTTTGTATAGCGGATTAATTATGAGAGTATTCAATTCTGGACTAGGTCCCGTGTTTTTTCTGCATTTGCGGTTTCTTAGTTAAAAAAATCTTGCTGTGTCATTTACTTTTATTTTCCGCAATTATAATTGTTGTTGTTATAATTTAAAGTAAATTAGACAAACGTTAATTCCTATTTTACTTGATAGACAATCCCTAGAGTTTGGTTAATTCTGAACCTATTATCAAGTAAATATACTTCGTTGTTGTATTGTCTCGATATTGTATCCATAGTCAATCACACAAGTTATCTTGTTATCGTATTGTCTCGATCCCATATCCATAGACGATCACACGAAGTGTGAACCGATTAGTTGTATTGTCTCGACTCAGTCTATAGACAATCACTTTCGGAGAAAGGACTTATAGGTAGAAAAGTTTTAGATTGAGGTATATTTGGGTACCCTCGTCTTTCAACATGCAAGATATTGTGGAATCACCAATGATGAGACGAAGATGTTTGTGATTACTTTTATCTTGCCTATCGGAGAAATTAATCTCGAGTCAATTATTTCAATTGTACTCAATACGATAGAATCGGGCAAGATCAGAACATGCAACGACAAAGAAAATAGTTGGGTCTGGCTTCACAATCCCAATGAAGTCTTCAAGTCGTTAACCTACAGGGCCCCGAGAAGAAACCTAAGGTTAAAGGAGAATCGACTCTAGTTATGCAACTAGTAGCACACAGGAGGTGTGGGGATTAGGTTTCCCATTTTCTAGAGTTCTCCCTTATATAATTTTCAAATCAGGGTTTGCAATCCAAGTTATCTTGGTAACAAAGCATTCAATATTCACCGTTAGATGAAAAACCTGATTCAACCAAGATAATATATTTCAACCGTTAGATCGAACTTAGCTTGTTACACACAAATCAAATGTGCCCTCATTTAGGTTTATGTAACCGTACCTAAACGTGTACATCATGTTGGTTCACAAATAGTTAACCGAGGTTAGCCATATGATTACTCTCATATCAACCTTATTCATCTTAACCATAACTAGTTCAAATGACCCAAATGAAACTAGTTAAAGAGTTGTTCAATTGATATTTTTCTCATGGAATTATACAAGAACACAATTGAAGCAAAATCGTTTTGATTCACTCGAATCAATATATGAACATTATAGCCACGGTTCGCAAAGATTGCATTCCTTATTGATAAATATTCAGGTTCATGTACAACCTATTTTAGAAAGTAACACACTTAAGTATGTGTACGGGTATGCGTACTTAAGTAACCAGATTTGAGTTTGTTTTAGTTTTCAAACTCAGTGAAAATTCACGGACGTGAACTTTCCGCCAGAATGCGTACGGGTACGCGTAATTTAGGTAACCGGATGAGTTTGGTTTTTTATTTCAAACTCAGCAGAAATTCAGGGACGTGAACTTCCGCCAGTATGCATAGGGGTACGCATACTTACCCAGTCTCCTACAACCATTTTGTATACACACAAGTATGCATACTTTAGGTTCCCGGTTTTGGACTTATACACTAATGTGCGAACACACTATGCTTATATCCAAACATGGTTACAAGATTCTAAACTCTTTATTTCAATCATTAAAACATTCTTAGAGGATAACAATAGCCGTTTTCACACACTATTAGCATCAAATCAATTTTCAAGATATTGAAATAATTATTATCGAAACATTCCAAGCCTACATCAAATGATTGTATCACACAAACCATGTAAGATGTTACTCGGCAATTTTCTCATGATATAAGATGAACTTGGTCGAAGCGAAAGCTTACCAACAGATATGTCGAGAAATATGTAAGCGAGATATACTCAGCTCGAAATCTCAAATGTGTATAGAGAAAACTATATCGTAACACGACTTATGTCTCAATATAGGAAATAGTAGAAATAGACTTTCCAAGTGATAGATGAGTTCAAGTCTCCACATACTTTTTGTCGAAGAAGTTCCACAAGCTCCCCTTAGTAGTTCTTCATCTTCAAATAATGAACTCCGTGAAAACTAAGCTCAACTACACAATATATGTCCTAGTCCGAGACATCTATAAATAGGCTAGAAATCAAGACTTATAGTTTTGATCACTAACATTGACAAACTTGATTGAGATAGCAACGCATGTGAGTTCGACTGAGCAGTGATCTAACAGATATAATAGATTATTTTCTAGGAATTCAGTTGATGAATGACGCGCTAGAATTATCTATTTGCAGAATCGAGATATGAGATAATTGAAGCATCATATTCATTCTGAGGGGTGTATAGTCAGGGAACAACGAACAACATGACGTCCTTAAGGTGTTAAGCTCTCTAACAAACATTATGTCTAGGAACCGCCCAATCATTAAGAGATTTTATACACAGTCTCTTTACGTAGTCAGGGAACAACGAGCAACGTGACGTCCTGAAGGCGTTAAGATCTCTAACAAACATTATGTCTAGGAGCCGCCCAATCTTTTTGATTATATGTAGAGGTGATGATGAAATGTGTGAAGCATCGAACGCTCAGCTGAGAGGCCTTTCAAGAAACATATTCATCATAGCTTTGAGAGTAATGTTCGCTCAGTCAGAGATCGTGAAATGGTTCACGGATCATAAAATATGAATCGTCACATACATTCCTGAAGCCGGGTCAGAAAAATGCAGTATCATGATTTTATGATTTTGACCTTTGTCGAAAATCCACCATCAACAACTCCCATGCAGTACATTTGTTTAAAGATTTAGACGATTTGCAACTCCGAGCACCTGCTTCAGCGAGCACTTGCCTTCTCCACCACTTTTTTACTAGAAAAATTGTAAGTCGTTTTTACCCGCAAATAAATTGGCGACCAAAGTGGGAGATTAATCTCTCGGTGGAAAATTCGAGATGGTCGATCTTAAGTCAAATTCAACTGATCCCAACCAAAACCTTTCAAACAACAATGTTCCTCTTCCCAATATTCCTTCTCCCACGGCTAATGGGGAAGTCCCAACCTTGGCCGAGTTGGCACGAATTCAAGGAATCCATACTAGTAACATGGATCTGATCAAGGAGACAGCAGACAACATACTTGATATTCTTGTCAGGATAACAACGGATCTAAGTGGCGCCTCTGCACGTGACTTAGGGATTCCAGCACGAAGAACGAATGTCTCGATGGGTGACTCCCCTCAGATCGATGGTTTCACCACATGTGAAAAGTCTGTATTCCAGGAGGCCACCTGTTTGATCAAAGACCTGTGTGAACTTCTGCACTTCTCGAAAGATTAACGGGATAATGTATTCACCACGCTCAACAAGGTCTCTTCTGAGGTACCATTGGTCCCATCATCATCAAAAGTCATAGAGGTATCTATGATGAGCGATTCTTCAATAGACAATATTACTTTCTCTAAAAAGGACCGGATGGCGGAAGAAGGACACAACCGCACTCTGTACGTGACTGCACTCATCAATGACTTTGAGTTTAAATGATCTCTTTTCGACACATGCGCCGCTGCTAATCTTGTACCCTTCAAAACCCTAAGAGAGGCCAATTCCAACAAAACAAGATTGTTTATCAGCCTATCGTGGTTACCGATTTTGAAGGAAACAAGATTTTTTCATACGGGTACACGTATTTAGATCTGAGAGTGGGGCCAATCTATTCAACGGTCAAATTCTATGTGATCGAGAAAGATCCTGATTATCACATGATCCTGGGACACACATGGCTTTATGACAACAAAGTTATCCCTTCCACTTATTATCAGCGTATGAAGGCTCAAGTCAACGACAAGGTCGTTCATATTGCAGCATCACTATCGCCCTATGCTCCTGTCTATGATGTTGAATACTTCGAACCACGTGAAGGCATCCCTAATCCGCCCAACAAAATATACAACACACCACTTCCCAGTTGGACATCAATTGAGGAAACTGATCAGCCGTCAACTTCAACACCAGCAAAAAAGGAAGGACCCTCAAAGCCATCAATCTCAGTGAAGAGGGGACACAAGTTCAGAGCAGCCATGATGCATAAGGTGAAAAACCGGGGGTCTAACAACCACACCCAATATTTAATTTAGGTAATCTGTATGGACTAACTCCAATATATTCCCAAGAGAATCAACTAGACAGTCAGACTCAATCAAGGAAAATACATCCAAGTGTTATATCTCAATTTGTCAGATCAATCTGCAATCGAACAGATAGAAATCTGTGAGCCGGATTAATATGAGAAATAACTTGGATGATACCAAAGACCAATATCCAAGTGTCAATCAATTTATATCGACAACCAAAGGTTGGATTATCTAATTGATTGAACTACGCACAACCTGTGATACTTCAATTATATAAAAATATAATACGGAAACACCAGAAATTTTGTTAACGAGGAAACCGCAAATGCAGAAAAACCTCGGGACCTAGTCCATATTTGAACACCACATTGTATTAAGCCGCTACAGATTCTAGCCTACTACAAGTTAACTTCGGATTGGAATGTAGTTGATCCCTAACCAATCTCACACTGATTAAGGTACAATCGTGTTCCTTACGCCTCTTGAACCACGCCAGATTCTGCGTATGATTCCCTTAGCTGATCTCACCCACAACTAAGAGTTGCTTTGACCCAAAGTCGAACACTTGATAAACAAATTTGTCTCACACATAAAAGTCTATTGAATAGATAAATATGTCTCCCACAGAAATACCTACGAGTTTTTGTTCCGTCTTTTGATAAATCAAGGTGAACATGAACCAATTGATACACCAGACTTATATTTCCGAAGAACAGCCTAATAATATCAATCACTTCACAATAATCTTAATCGTATGGAAGCGAAATAAGATGTTACCAAGCGATTTACACACGATCATCTTTTGACTTTCGTCAAGAATATAGATGAACTTGGTTAAAGCGAAAGCTTACCAACACATATTTTAAGAAATATGTAAGCGAGTTAACCTCAGCTCGAAATATCAAATGTGTATAATATAAAGTCCATATAGCTATACGACTTTTGTCTCAATAGGAGATATCATAGAAATAAACTTCTGAGTGATAGATGAGTTCAAGTCTCCACATACCTTTTGTTGATGAAGTTCCACCAGTTCCTTGAGTAGTTCTTCATCTTTGCATGATGACGTCGTAGAGTCTAGAGCTCAACTACACTTACTATCCTAGTCCGAGACTTAGCTATAAGTAGAATCAATACTTATAGTTTCGACAACTAAACTTGACAAACAAGCTTGAGATAGCAACGCTTGCAAGTTCGACCGAGCAGTGCTCTAACAATCTCCCCCTTTGTCAATTTTAGTGACAAAACTATCAATACATATGAACAAAATAAATAAACTTTGTAGATTCTCATCCAAATGCTTGATTTCCATGGTTCTTCAACATTACTCGAAATCTTAGTCACTTCCAAGTATTCCAGTGATTTTGAACGTGTACAACTCAGCATCATAGTTGTTGAATATCCTTAGCCATAACAATAGGAAAACCATTGTTCTCAATTATTGTTATACAGTGCTATAGTATTATTACACAACATCAAAGTCCAATTGTGTCACAACTTTGACAATAATATTACGATGATATGTATCACTCCTCCTTAGTCAATACTTCATATCACAATGAAAACCACTCCCCCTTACATAATGATCCGTAAACCATATGTATTTGTAGTTTGAACTACACATTAATTCTCCCCCTTTTTGTCAATATAAATTGGCAAAGGTACGAAAACTAGCGGGATCATAGTGAAGTTCTCATAGAGATACTTCATGACTAAAAGAGAACATATCAACTTTGTTTCGATGGTTTCACATAGTCGAAACTCAGTGTATTCATCAACGAGTTTATAAAGATACAAGAAAACTCCTACAATATTCCACAACCGCACTCCCCACAAAGATTTAGCAATTAAGTACAAGTTAAATTAAGAACTCTCTTCCATAAAATGTCATTCCCGAAAGAACAACAAGAGCGACCTTACTTTTACAAGAAAAGAAGGATTTCTTTGGACATTAACAAATTACATGAAACATGAATTTTTATCCAGTAAACTCAATTAAATTAACCACAAGAGAACCTATGATTAATTTAATCGGAAATGCTCAACATAATAGAACTTACGAAGCCATATAGTACTTTCACATAGAAGTAGATCAGGGAAAGATCAATACTGCGCAATATCCAAAGATTCATTCTATATTTTATCAATATTTGCATAATGACATTATAGACTTAATCTTTGTAATTCAAAAGTCCATTCTATTTTCCATCACTATTTGCATAATGACACAATAGACTTAACTTTTGACATATATGGGACAATCATAGTTCACGGGCGCAAACACACATATCCCATAACAATTTTTACAATATATTAAACCAATAAAGATTAATACTGCAAAATGATCTTCCAAATAAACTTTAGAATTTAAATAAATAAATCTAAAAACATTACAAGATGAAAATCGTTGGCAATAGCAATGTGTAACCATAAAATAAGCTATTCCAAACCCTAGTTATCCTTCTTAAGACACAAGAATAAATTCTCACAAGAAGTTAGACATTAAGAAATATAAATCCTAAGAAGAACGCAACCGAAGGTCTTATGAAATAACTAGCAACCAGAGATCTAACACAAACAAGTTCATCAGTTGCTTTCTTCAGTTCGTTTTTCAGAAATTCAAGATTCTTTGTTGCAATTTCAAGTTGTTCCCGTACGACCCCAAAATCTCGAAGAAGATTTCCCACCAATTGAGATGACATCTGAACTGGAAGTTTGTTTTCATGATCAACGACATGATAGCAAGTTATAAAAATAGGGTTCTCGTGAAACTCAATAACCTTGCCCTTTTTCAACTTTATCTTCCTTTTTGCATCCATCCATTGTGCACACCACAAAATTTCAAGAGAACTCTTGAAGTTACAGAACGTGTATGTATCAGGAGAAGAGGAAAACCATGATACATATATATAAGTGCTTCATAGGGAAACCATAGGGTTACTTGTTTACGTTCGGTAAAGGTCGGGTGCACAAACGTCTGTGGTTATGAGCTAGGCTCAAAACCAATAATCCAATGAATCCTATTTTATAAATATGTTTTGATACAACACATTCTAATGACAAAACAAGTTATCTCAGAAGTGAGCACAAGGTAATTGTTGAAATCAACAGATCAACTGTCATTAGGAAGAAAAATGAGGGTTTTCAAGATAAGCAACAAAGAGAATATTCTCAAGAGTTATTGATCAAATATATTACATTATGTAATAATTAACCGGAGCAAGGATCAATAGTAAGATGATCATTTTATTCCTAAACCGAAAAACAGATACAACAAAGACCACTATGTCAAGAACAAGAGCTTCTTGAGAATTATGAGCATCCTCACACGGTCTCAAAGAGGATGCTCACTTGTAAGCAGTCAAGTTGTAATTTGACGAGCATATAGCTCATCAAGAGTATTGACATTTTCCCTTTTTCTTTCTTGAAAATCTTCAGAAAATTCAATAGGGTTAGTCTCAAGATAATTAACAATAAGAGGACAAGAGATACCTGAAGTTGGTGCATTCTTTGTTCTTAATGCTGCGGTTGAGTCTATTTATACTGGTCTTTAGTTTCGAAACACGATTATTGATATGAATATACTCAGGAACGATTGACGCTTTTGATCCAACACTTCCTTTAGTCACGGAAGAAAAGTTTGAAGAAGTTTTCTTGCTCATTGGATCAACAAGGCAGTCATTTGTCAGTATAACACAATTTTTTTTACAATTGTATAAATCCTTTGTGTTATCTTTACATGCAACACTTGGCTCATCACATAACTTTTCTTTTCTGAGAGTTGGACAATTAAAACCAGTAATATGAGAAACCGGTTTGATCACTTCCTTAGACATCTAGATAAGAATGTTATGAAGTTTTTCATTCGGTAAGTGAAAACGACATCTCCTCTCAAGATGACCTTTGTTACCGCAATAATAACATATGTATGAAGAGTTATTATCTTTTCTCATATGATTAATTTTAGGAGGGAGACAACCTTTGTTTGTTAAAACTTCTGCTGCGGAAGGTAAAGTTTCACTTTTGCCATCAGTGGAACTCTTTTGCTGGAGGTTGTCATTAGCGCAGAAAAAATTGATCATACCACAGCTTGGAGCGTCTATTCATTCATAGCCAAACCTCGTGTATCACGATGTTTTTTACATGCTCCCAGCATAGAGGATAATTTCGTCGAGCTAGCATTGAAATTTTTCAAGTTCTCCTCCAGTGATTTGACCTTATCAAGAGAAGCTTTTAGGCCAGTCTCTAATTGTTTTTTTAGCAAGAAAAATGATTTCTCTGTTACTAAAACAATTTTGTTGAGAGTCATATCCTGCTTCGAATTCAGCAAGTTCTTCCTTCAACTTAAAGAAATTTCGACGAAGATTTTCACATTTAGAATTCTTTGAACGCACATCTTCTTCTCGTCTTTAAGAAGGGATTGTAAGAGATTATATCCACAATGATAAATTTTAAAGAGCTTTCTCATTTTCTTGTTTTATAGACAGAGAGGAGTCAGAAACTCAGCCAAACAAGATGTTGACTTCTTTTACTTTATGAGATGGTCAAATAGCTTAATATATTGAGAGACTTTCTCATTAACATCGTATCCATCGTATGAATCACTTTCATCTGAAAGATCATCCAACTGTTCATCTAGGCGTGTTTCCCAGTTATACACAATTTCCGACTATGGAGAGGATGAGGAAGATTTCTCAGGAGAAGCAGAGCTTTGAACCAAGTCAAAACGTTTCTGGACTGGTGATGCGTTATTTGAGATAACACAATTGTCCATAGAGTCAGATTGCCACAAACACAGACTTATGAGGTCTTAAACGTGTTTGCCTGCTCTGATACCAATTGAAAAACCGGGGGTCTAACAACCACACCCAATACTCTGTTTAGGAAATATGTATGGAGTAACTCCAATATATTCCCAAGAGAATCAACTAGACAGTCAGACTCAATCAAGGAAAATACATCCAAGAGTTATATCTCAATTTCTCAAATCAATCTGCAATCGAACAAATAGAAAACTGTGAGTCGGATTAATATAAAAAATAACTTGGATATCAATCAATTTATATCAACAACCAAAGGTTGGATTATCTAATTGATTGAACTACGAACAATCTGTAATATTTCAATTATATAAAAATATAATGTGGAAAAGAAATAACACATACACCAAAAATTTTGTTAACGAGGAAACCGCAAATGCATAAAAACCCCGGGACCTAGTCCAGATTTGAACACCACACTGTATTAAGCCGCTATAGACTCTAGCCTACTACAAGTTAACTTAGGACTGGAATGTAGTTGAGCCCTAACCAATCTCACACTGATTAAGGTACAGTCGCGTTCCTTACGCCTCTTGGATCATGCCGGATTCTGCACACTTGATTCTCTTAGATGATCTCACCCACAACTAAGTGCTGCTACGACCCAAAGTCGAAGACTTGATAAACAAATTTGTCTTACACAGAAAAGTCTATTGGATAGATAAATCTGTCTCCCAGAGAAATACCTACGAGTTTTTGTTCCGTCTTTTGATAAATCAAGGTGAACAAGAACCAATTGATACACCAGACTTATATTCCCAAAGAACAGCCTAGTAATACCAATCACCTCATAATAATCTTAATTGTACGGAAGCGAAACAAGATATTGTGGAATAAGAAACGATGAGACGAAGATGTTTGTGACTACTTTTTATCTTACCTATCGGAGATTAAATCTCGAGCAAATCTTAGAGAATAAAGTACTCAATACGATAGAACAAAGTAAGATCAGAGAACGCAACTATAAAGAAAATAGTTGGGTCTGGCTTCAGAATTCCAATGATGTCTTTAAGTCGTTAACCTATAATGGATTTAGGAAAAATCTAGGTTAAAGGAGAACCGACTCTAGTCGCAACTAGTATCACAGAAGAGTTGTGGGCATTAGGTTTCCCAGTTGCTAGAGTTCTCCCTTATATAGTCTTCAAATCAGGGTTTTTAATCAATGTTACCTTGGTAACAAAGCATTCAATATTCACCGTTAGATGAAAACCTTATTAGAGTCAAGCTAATATCTTTCAACCGTCAGATCGAACTTAGCTTGTTATATACAAATGAAATGTGACTTCATTTAGGTATGAGTAACCGTACCCAAACATGTGCACATGGTTGGCTAAGCAACATATGAACACTTTCATATCAACCTTGTTCATCTTAATCACAACTAGTTCAAATGACTCAAATGAAACTAGTTATGGAGTTGTTCAATTTTTTATATACAAGACATAATTGAAGCAAAATCGATTTTGATAATCAATTCATTAAAATTATTGAAAAAGCGGGGGTCTAACAACCACACACAATACTTCGCTTAGCAATCTGTATGGACTAACTCCAATATACTTTCAAGAGAATCAACTATATAGTCAGACTCAATCTTAAGAAAAATATATCAAAGAGTTATATTTCAATTTGTCAATTCAATCTGCAATCAAACAAATAGGAATTTGCGAGCCCGATTGAATAAGAGAAATAATTTGGACGGTATAAAAACCAATATCCAAGTGCCAATCAATTTAATCAACAAACAAAGATTCGATTTACAATTGATTTATCTTACGCACAACCTGTGATATTTCAATTATATAAACAAATATAATGCGGAAAAGAAATAACACAGACACCAGAAGTTTTGTTAATGAGGAAACCGCAAATGCAGAAAAACCCCGGGACCTAGTCCAGATTTGAACATCACACTGTATTAAGCCGCTACAGACACTAGCCTACTCCAAGTTAACTTCGGATTGGAATGTAGTTGAGCCCTACCAATCTCACACTGATCAAGGTACAGACACTAGAAATACTTGCTCAGTTGCTCGAATATTGATCCAACTATCAATATTCAGTAATTCATCGAATCGATGCTCAGTTGCTCGAATTTACAATATTTGCTCAGACGATCAATATCTAAAAACGTCTAACATGTTTAATCCATGAATCATTGAGCATTCGATCACTCATTCTCGGTTCAATAAAACTTAGATTCACTGTCTAGTAAGTCAACGACTGACTAATCAAATACACGTCTGCTTTGCAAACTCCACGTTCGTGAGACTTCAATCACGTCACATGGGGGATATCAGTTAGGGTTTTGGTCTGGCGTCCTACAACACGTGTGTTCATCCACGATAAGAAACATGAGTAAGTCGTGTAAGGGGTTGAGGGATTAGCAAAGTAGTGGGTGGACGATCAACCAAGTCTTCGCACGACATGAAACTGATTTTACCACGATCTCCCACTTTCCCACTCTTTCACTCAAGAAACCGTCACACTTAATGGGATCGAGATGTTTACTATTCTGACAATATAAATAAGTTCTGAATGGATGACTGAAAACAACAATCGTCTACACACAAGTCATCTCGATCAAACTTATTTACACATATTTGCAGAAACCTTCAACACATCCACAATCCTTGATCATCATTGATACCGCAATTCTCAGCTTCCCTCCTACAGATCAACCCATCCCACTCTTTGTGACCGAATTGACTCTGGAACGGCCGTTGACTTGGTTTTGGCCGGAGTCGTACAGATTGGTATCTCAAACTCAAAGCACTCCCGTGCAGTACATCTGTGTGAGGTTAAGCAGTTTGCTCGGTTCGAGGAGTCTCATCCGAACCGTCGTATCCTCAATTCCTTAAAAACCAGCAAATTGTTTTTCCCCATCGACAGATTGGAGACCACAATGAGAGATCATTCTCTCGGTTGCAATCTCACATTTTTGCAAGATGGATGGTCTTAGGTCTGGGTTAGTTAGAAATGAAAATGACGCTAACACTAGCAACAATAACAACGATGATATTTCAGAAAACATTCCTGCTTCCAACAATGGTGGTGATACTACTCCTCCTAAAACCAACATTATAAATCATCCTCTCTTCGGCCGGCATCCCGAGGAAATCAGAGAAAATCCGCCCACCATAGCTGTCACCGACAAAATCTCAGAGAAAACTAAACAAGGGTCGGAGAAAGGAAAAGCCAAAGAAACAGGAAATACTTGGGAGCATCGCTAACTGGGGTGCAATGGTTAACGCCTTCTACGGGAAATAATTCTTCGTCTCTGAGCAGATTACTCTTTCTGACTTAGGAAGGATGGCCTAGAAGAATACTGAACATCCGAATGAATATGTGAAGAGTTTCAGAACCCAAGCTTTGGATTGTCATGACCCTAATGTCACCGATCAACAATTGGTGGACTTGTGCATCAACGGGATGATCCCGGTTTACAGAGCTTTGCTGGAAAATCTCCGATTCCAAACCTTTTCAGAACTTCATGAAGCGTCCAAACGATCGACAACTACTGCTCCTACCTACTGGAATGAACAAAAATTGTCAAAACCGAAGAACCGCGAGACACTCGAAGCAGCACCAAGCGCCTAATCAATAAACAGTAAAATGTTCAACCTTCCATGAATGTTGCTGAAGGAAGCAAAAGGAAACCTGAGGTGCAGCATCATAAGAATGCTCCTCCAATGTCTCATCCTACGAAAGCACAAAGGAAGGACAACCAAACTCGAAATGCACAAACACCTGCTCAGCGTCAGCAAAATGATTAGGAAGTACCAGACTTTCCTTTCCCTATTAAAGAAGTGATCGAGTTATTCGAAGTCTGGATCCAGGATGGTGCGATCAATTTACCTCCCGTCCGGAGAGAGCCGACATATGAAGAGGTGGAGAATCCACGTTACTGTCGCTTTCATAGGTATGTCAGTCATCCAACCAGTGATTGCATAACTTTGAAGCGCATATTCAAGGAAAAGGCTGATTCAGATGAACTGGGGACTGAATGGGTGCACAAGAATCCTCTCCCAGTCAGAACCTTTACGCTCTCTGAATAACCAATCAAAGAAGCAGTTCAATCATTGATCGAACATGCCTGCGAATTGCTTTATCTGTCAAATGCTAAGGATGGACATGTTTGCGGCTTTGAACCATATAATGTTTGGGAAACGCCTATTTATCTATGAAGTGCTCCCTGAACCTCCGATGACTGATAAAGAGATGTACGACTGGGGACTTCTCACCACAGTGCACCTGAAAGGAAATGAATTCAAGCGAGCGTTGGTAGATGTTGGCACTGCTGTGAATATCATCCCTTTGAAAACTCTCAGAGCTACAAGCATCACCCGACAAGAAGCCACTCATGATCATGTCTCAGTCAGAGATCATGAAGGAATCTCCAGGGATGCTTATGGTTACATCATTCTCAAGATAAAGACTGGCTCAACCTGGGCAGAAACTAAATTTCACATAATTAGGGAGGACCCAGGATATGATATGATCGTTGGACGAACATGGATTCATGGTAAAAAGGTAACTCCGACACCTTCAATTGCACATTTCTCTGTTTAAGAAATCTCCAACTTGGAAGAAAGATCCGACTCAGAAGAAATAGAGGACACTCCATCATTCGAGTATCTAGAGAAAGTTCAAGCCCTGATAGGACTTACACAAAAGCCTGAAGAGAGCGCACATGAATTTGTCAAAAGATTCCGCATTCAGTCAAGTATTATTCCTCCTCATGCGTCTATATTATCAACTTTCAAACATGCTACCCTGGTCCGGGGACTCAATTTTACTCATAACCAAGCTCTCACCAAACGTTATGAGTGGCTAGTCTCGTCTCAGCAATATTACACCAAATGGTTAGAAGCGGAGCCTCTCCAAATTCAGCGTCTCACTGATATGTTCATTGCAGGAATAATGGCCGAACACAACAGTCATTATCCTAAGTACTCTCCTTTGCATGAGTGTCCATATGTGCCGCAGGGTTGGAAAGCTCCACAAGCATGGAATCCCACTGTACGAGGAATTCCGAACCAGCAGAAGATATTCAGGGAACGAGCAACCAAGCCTAACAAATTTCATGAAGGGTATTTAGTTCTCAAGGCAACTAAGCGTAATCTCCATTCCACAAGGAGCTCTAACTGGGAAGGGCCTTTTATGATTGCTAAGTCAGCTGTCGGAGGATATTACAAATTGGCTGACATGAAAGGAAAGACAAGTGTGCCAGTGATTCACGAGAATTGGCTAAAGGCTTTTGACGCATGAAACATTGAGCGTCCCAAGGTGTTTTATGTTCAAGAAATGAACCCTCGAGATATCTAACGTTTTCATTTTAGGATTTTCTTTCACATGTATTTTCAATTCCTCCAAGAGTTTGCAGTTCTTGCATTCAGTATTTGGATTCAACAATTTATCAAAGTTATTTTATTTTAAGAAAATCTCTACCAATTCCAAAAAAGAAAATCCTCAATCATTCACTTATTCCAAACCAATCAAAAAGTCAAAACCAGAATAAAACCTCACCTCTCTCATAAGGTCAAGGTTCAAGAGATTATGGAAAGGAAAACTAAAGGAAGTCGGCAAGGTAATATTTCTGCTTCTCTGCATTCTCCAACTCCATCTTTTCAGTCAATTCAGAAATCTTAGACATTTTCTCCACCACAACATCATTGGTAAAAGGTATATTGTTCTCTACTGCATCCCTGGAAGCCACTTCAAGTTGAAACCAAGTTCTTCGGATTTCTCCAAATTGTACTTCCAATCAAAGAGTACATCTTGAGTAACCGTACTTCTCGCCATGGTCCTTATATCATCTATGACACGCAAGATAGTTCCTACTTGCATTTTCAAGAAATAACTGCGTTTTGGGTCCCTGGAGACAACAATGTGACCATACATTTTCCACAATTTCTCATACATATCAGCATACCCTATGGGAACGCTAAATCCACCAACTCATGTGTGATATGGGAGTGACTCGCCGAATGGAAGCGCACAAATAATCCCTGCGTCTGAGTATTCATGCACTATCATGCGGTTCTCAACTATCGGAGCATCCTTAGCAATTGTGGGAGAAGTTTCTTCTATCGATGGAACAGTTTCTTCCATTCTGGGTCTTTCTTCTATCTCTGAAGTGATGATGATTTGAGCTTCGTTTCCCTCGGCAACTTCAGCAGAAACACTCTCACGGCATTGAGTTGCAAAGATGGTAACATCATCAACTCGATTCACCATATGTTTTGAATCATCAGTCGCCCCATTATTCTCAACTTCGGCATTTGGCACATAATGTGAAGATTACATGAGATTAGAGAAATCCAAGCGTCGGAACCTAAGGCAATCATAAAATACAGCATGTAAGTGAACTAACATTATCTAAGTTCTTTACTATACATTCAAGACATGAGCAAATAGTGTGGAAGTCATAAACACGTTTTTGAACAAGTCCGTCTGAAGAGATTTTACACTGCCCTATATCAGAAGACGCACTGGGAGTAATTGGTGAGAAATCTAAGTTTGTGTTATATACCATTCTCCTCGTATGGATGTTCTCTACAACATATCAAAATTTCATAGCAATCGGATAAACGAGCCAAAATATGTGATCAAAACATTGAACTACATGCCAGCTGAAAAGGTTCTGAAGATCTCCTGGAAGTTTACCGTTTCGCTGGTTTCGACCCCTAAACATGCTCAAAACTTAAAAATCTTATTTGAGAAATCTTGGAAATTTCCTGGACATAAGAATACGTGGGTAGATCGAGAAAATCTGACATCGGATGAAGATTTTATGGCGTTTTTGCTAAAACGCTGAGTTCTGAATTTTCTGGTAACGTATTTCGGTAAAACTATTCATTTATTCACGGGTATTATCATCTAATCATCAACAAATCAGCAATATCATACTTATATGAAGATAATACAATATGAATACTTACTTGAGGAGTTTCCAAGTCGTTCGAAGGATTAACATAGTCGGCATTAACATTGGGAGCACTATTACCTCCATTCGGTCCCAATTTTTGGGGATTCTCTTTCTCACCGCCATTCAAAGACGAGTGAACGACATGACTGTGTTGATATTCCACAACAATTTTCTCCTGGATATATCCGCAACAATCATTATTATTTTATTTAAGAAGTATCATAATAAATTATACAAAGGAATACTTACACCAACTTCATCTCCATCGCTGGATTCGTGAGTTGTTGGCTGAGCAAGATGGAGACCGTCAATACTTGATGGAGCAAAGTTCTGGAACAAAAACAAACATTAGTTTCATGATCCTAATTATACGGGCAAAGAAAAAGTCACGGTAGAAGGAGTATTAAGAACTCACCAAAGAAGCAACTGGGGACTGCATATTATTCAGTATCATCCTAAAATTCGTCCTACTTTTGTTTTCTTCACCGTGGGGACTTTCTTGCACTTCTGAGAAGTCTACATGAATCCGAGATCTCACAGCACGGCCATCCTACAATAAAGTTAATGAAACAATTAAGGTGCAATCATCATGCCTTTACCAAAATCGTAAGAAAAATACTAACCTGTGAACATTCTAGAGGCGTTTTTATTTTATCACCACTAGAAAGATACTTCAACCGTGGTCGATCAGAGATCACATCAGCAGGAGAAAATTATCGTACCAGAGACTTAACATCCATCGGAAACTTATACAAGCGCTCAAGTTGTTGACGCCAGAAGTCTACATAACCCGGAGTTGCATAAGTAGCTCGGTCAGAACAAGGAAACAAATAATCATTTCCTTCCACATGTATGCAATCTAAATGAGCCTTCAGATATTCAACTGATGGCTTATTTATTCGATGACCCGGGGAACACTGATCAAGACCCATTTTTCTAGCTGCTCTGTCAATGTTATATTGTTCCACCTGGAACTTTTCGTGCATTACCGACATTAAATAGCCAAGAGTGCAACTCAGTATGAAAGATTTTTCTCCATCACTCAGACTGGTACCAGACTTCAATATGACATTTTCTTCAGCAGTATTGAAAGTGATCAATTGTGAGAAGAGCGGAGGAACCGACACCCAGGGGAGAAAATCAAACTCAGACTCGATGTCTAAAACATTGGTGAGGCGTATCTTATGTTGTTGTTGCTATGTCGACCAACGCATGATCCCGCCATTATTTTTCTCAAGGAAAGTATGGAGAGTGTCGACATTTGGCCATTGCAAGATGCTACGAGGAATCGGTGCATATTTCTCAAAGTGCTCCCACATCAAAGCTTGGAGGAACATAGTATTAGCATATGTTTCAATTTTCATGATGCCGTTGGAGATACTGGAGTCTATGACTAAGGAGTCTAAATTGGAAAACAATGAAC
Organism: Papaver somniferum; assembly: GCF_003573695.1. Lineage (NCBI taxonomy): Eukaryota > Viridiplantae > Streptophyta > Magnoliopsida > Ranunculales > Papaveraceae > Papaver > Papaver somniferum. The sequence goes on from NC_039366.1 coordinate 47,213,085, forward strand.
CCAAAAACAGACTGCCGATAGGAAGTTTCTCACCTTTGGCCATCTTTATGGCAAAATGAATCACAAATGTCTTCAACAAATGTCCGTTATCCTCAAATAAATCTCTGGAGAACCATAAGCATAAGAAAGCAACGATGGTCAAGAGACTATCGACAAGTTCTTCAGGAACCTCATCTCTCAACCACCAGTGTTTCAACCATTGAGAATAACAAGTTTTGGGCGACTTGTTGAATTCATGCATTGTAGTTTCCAACACGTCAGATATCATATTCTCCTCTGCTGAGAGCTCTTCAGGGAAATTGCCAGTAATTGGGAGATGCAACAAAGCGACTACATCTTCTAAAGTGATGGTGAATTCTCCCCATATACATATGAAAGTATGAGTAGGAACGCACCAGCGAGCAAGCAAATCCACCATACCTGGTATGTCGTGATGAATGACTAAATCCCCAGCAACTTGAATATCTCGTGTCACCTGTGCACGATCCAACATGGTCCTTACACGACTATGACCCAACATATGTCTTTCCCATCCAGAGAAATGTGTCAGAGGACTTCGAGAAATATTAAGTTCCACATGTGAACCCAAATAGTGTTTCCCACTCAAATAGAACCTAGTTATTGCTTGAGGAGATACTAACTTGTTCTGAGTAGTACTCCTGGAATTTATGAGCAGTCGAAACGAGGAACCTGAGGGACGCTTTTCGGGGTTATATATAAACACGAAGAATTCATCATCAGTATTTGGGATGTTCTTGGTTTTAGGAGTTTCCTCTTTCTCCTTGGAAGTCCCAGAATCATCATTTCTGGAAGAATCATCATCTCTGGAAGACGCGTCTGTAGAAACATCCTCTCTGGAAGTTTCCTCTCTAGAAACATCATCTTCAGAAGCACTACCACGGGAATCAGTCATCTTTGCGAAGTTGATGTGACATCCATACACGAATTTCATCAACACAATGGAATTAAAGCAACATAATTATTATGATGCTTACATCAGCGTCTACAAAAATGGTAATCCTTAACTCTTACCTGTTTACGGTTTCACGAACTTAGTGATAATAACGTAAAACTTCGAAAAATTGATCGCTCTTTCAAACCTGTAAAGACGAGCAAAATGCATTATTTAAAGTCAACACCTGATTTTTCACGAAATTACGAACAATTCACATAACCTCTTCATGTGAACATTCACTGATTTTCTGGCGAGTGTACATGCACTATAAAATCACGAATTTATGGGAATACTGTTTGCTTTCAACAATTACTCAAAAATCAAAATTTGACTTGTTTAACATTTTTTTTAAACTCATGCACACAAAAAACAAAATACGTGAGTTATTTTAAAAAAAAATATTTTGTTTTACTCAAACGAACATTCATCTATGAAACGAGGGTCTTTTCTATTTTTATAAAAGTCCACATATTCCAAATAAAATTTTGAAAGTTCATAAATAAATTTTATCATAAAGTATAGGTCTTTTCAAATATCTCTCTAACTTTAGGGATCATTGTTTACTACATTAACTATGAACGAACGTACGGTATTCCTGTGAAAGTTCATGCTTCGAAAATAAATTTTGATTTTCATGAAACCTCATAAACAAAATTTTCTCTACTGCAACTAGACCATGTCTATTCAATAATATATGTATTTGTTTCGTATTAGGGATTATTGCTCGTTTCTTAAACTAATGAACAAACGAGCATGTATTTTCTAAAACAAATTCTCATAAAACCTATGCATGCATGTATACCTATAGAATTTTGTTTTTGAACAATTCATGGACAAACAAAACATACACAGCAAAAAAAAAATCCGGACTTACCTGGTCGGCGTCGGCCGAATTTGGCCGGACGGTGGCTAGTGACGGTCGGCGGCGACTGATGTCCGGCGGAAATCCTTTACTCCTTTTGATGCTCGCGTGAGAGTAGTGAAGAAGGTGCTTGCTCGGTCAATCAAAAAATTTTAAATTTTTTTTTAGGGCTTCTTCCCTTTTATATCAATTTTATTTCCAAAACCTAATAAAACATGGGTTTCCTTTTTGGGCTCGGGCCCGCAAACGCTAAACCGACCGAAACTGGACGTTCGACCGTCCAAATCAGCAGTGCCTCATCTCTCCGTGCTCACGGGATAACACTCTATCATACTATCAGGGTCTTTACCTGAGCATTTGCTCGTACATGACACCATTGGAGCAAATCGAGGATTCTGAAAAACACCTTTGTACGTCCGAGTTCAACTACCTATCTCGTCGACTGGAAAATCACCATCTAATGCATAATGCGGAACATGATTGTCCCTCACTAAGCGGGGGACTTAATTTTGATGGTGGATTTTCGACAAAGGTCAAAATCATAAAATCATGATACTGCATGTTTCTGACCGGCTTCAGGAATGCATGTGACGATTCATATTTTACGATCCGTGAATCATTTCACGATCTCTGATCGAGTTCCTTTCAGAGTCATGATGAATATGTTTCTCGAAAGGCCTCCCACTAGTTGAGCATTCGATGATACTCATTCCATCATACCCTCTATGTATAATAACATGATTGGGCGGTCCTCCTACCTAATTGTTTGTTGAGAGGGCTTAACGCCTTCAGGACGTCGGTGACACTCGTTTTTCCCTAACTACATAGAGAGACCCCCCCCCTCTACATAAAAGAAATATTGGGCGGTCCTCCTACATAATTGTTTGTTGAGAGTGCAAAACTCCTTCAGGACGTCGGCGACAGTCGTTGTTCCCTGACTATGTAGAGAGACTGTGTATAGATTCAGGCGGCTCTCCTACATAATTGTTTGTTGAGAGGGGAAAACGCCTTCAGGACGTCAACAACGCTGCACGTTGTTCCCTGACTATGCACCTTTCAGAACGAGTATGATGCTTCAACTATCTCATATCTCGATTCTATAATAGATTAATTCTACCATGACATTCGCCACTGAATTCCTAGAAAATAATCTATTATATCTCATGACTCCGTTCCATGGATAATCCCCGGCTGATTCCATGGATTAGTAATAAATAACCAATTTATCTCATTACATCGTTCCTTGAATTCCCCGTCTGGACTCATGGATTAGTAATAGATGCACAATTCATGATTATTACTCCGTTTCATGAATAATTCTCCACTGAATTTCATGAATTAGTAATAATTACTCAACAATCGGGCATCTGGACTATCACCGTGTAAGCCCCAATAAAATGGTGCAAGTGTACTCAAAAATGATGCACGAACGAGCATTCGAAAATATGGACAAACGAGGAATCCTACACAAAATAAGAGAGAGAAAATAATATTAAAAAATAAAAAGTGGCGTCTAGGGATCGGTCCACCGGCCGTCCGGTCATGCCCCCGTGGCCGGTCCTCCACGCCTCTCCCCTTTATTTTTTCTTATTTTCTTATTTTCATGAACTCATGAAAACTCCTTCATTCTAGCAACTTTCCTTGTTTGATCAAAACTCATGGTTTCTCCTTATTTTCACGGTTTCATGAAAAATAATAAAAATAGGGAAAGGTGTCGCGGGACCGAGCTACTAGCCGTCCGGCCATGCCCTAGTCATGGTCGTTCCCACACCTTGCAATCCTTTATTTTTTATAATTATTATTTCCCTCAACTAATGAAACTCCTCCGTTTGAGCAAAAATCATGATTTCTTCATATTTTCTCAAATATTGCTCAAACCATGAAAAAGCCAAAAAGTCAGATGGTCTCATGACCGACTAGGCTTTTCACGAAAATTTTAAAATATTATTGTTATTTTAATATTCTCAAAATATTGATCAAAACGAGCAAGTCCTACTTGCTTATTCGAGTAAAAGTAAGGATTTCAGTCAAAAGATCAAACTCTTCTGAAAATCCAAAATATTGCTCAAACGCGTATCAGAAAATACCAAAACTCTCAGGACTAATACACAGACATTATGGTGACACAAGCATGCTTCCTTGACCGACCAAGGCAGGCCCTAAGGCTTGCAAGGACCCGGTCCCACACATTCTTATGATTTTGTCCTAATTTGCTCAATTGCTCATATTAGGTCCAAACTTTTGCCAACCAACTTGGAGTTTGCTCAAATGACCATCAACTGGTCCCACGACCACCATGGTCCGGTCTTATGCCCTCTTGGTCGGTCTCTCACTTTTCCATAATTAGGTTTTATCACCTAATGCTCAATCGAGCAATATTTCAATAAATGATTAAACCTGCATTCAATCATCATTCTTTCACCAACCGGTCAACTAAGGACCTGGTGCATTCTCACTCGAGCACTTGGGAACCACATGGTCGTCCATCTTCCCATGTGGTCGGTCCCTCCCTCACTCATGACCTATTTCAATTCATCAATTGACGAACAATTGATCAAAAATTAGGGTTTCGAACAAACGCTCCATAAATCATCATTATCAGCATATGGATTAATTATATAATATCTGGTAGTCTACCAATATTTTAACTAATATTTTATTAGGTCACGTCACCAATAAATAATTCGTCGAATTGAGCATTAGTTTCTCGAATATTGATCCAACTATCAATATTCAGTAATTTATCAGTAATTCGTCGAATTGAGCAATACTTGCTCAGTTGCTCGAATATTGATCCAACTATCAATTTTCAATAATTCGTCGAATTGAGCAATACTTGCTCAGTTGCTCTAATATTGATCCAACTATCAATATCCAGTAATTCATCGAACCGATGCTCAGTTGCTCGAATTTACAATATTTTCTCAGACGAGCAATATCTAAGAACGTCTAACATGTTCAATCCATGAATCATTGAGCATTCAATCACTCATGCTCGGTTCAACAAAACTTAGATTCACTGTCAACGACTGACTAATCAAATACACGTCTGCTTTGCAGACTCCACGTTCGTGAGACATCAATCACGTCACATGGGGGATATCAGTTAAGGTTTTGGTCTGGAGTCCTACAGCACGTGTGTTCATCCATGATGAGAAACATGGGTAGGTCGTGCTAGCGGTTGAGGGAGTTAGCAAAGTAGTCGGTGGACGATCAACTAAGTCTCCGCACGACATGGAACTGATTTTACCACAATCTCCCACTTTCCTAGTCTTTCGCTCAAGAAACCGTCACACTTACTGGGATCGAGATGTTTACTATTCTGACAATATAAATAAGTTTTGAATGGATGACTGAAAACAAAAATCGTCTACACACAAGTCCTCTCGTTCAAACTTATTTACACATATTTGCAGAAACCTTCAACACATCCATAATCCTTGATCATCATTGATCCCACAATTCTCAGCTTCCCTCCTACAGATCAACCCATCTCCCACTTTGTGACCGAATTGACTCTGGAACGTCCATTGACTTGGTTTAGGCCGGAGTCCTACAGATTTATCTCTCAAACTCAAAGCACCCTCGTGCAGTGCATCTATGTGAGGTTAAGCAGTTTGCTCAGTTCGAGGAGTCTCGTCCGAACCGTCGTCTCCTCAATTCCTTAAAAACCAGCAAATCGTTTTTCCCCATCCACATAGACTTTTGAGTGATAGATGAGTTCAAGTCTCCACATACCTTTTGTTGATGAAGTTCCACAAGCTACCCTTAGTAGTTCTTCGTCTTCAATCGATGAACGTCGTGAAGTCTAATGCCCAACTACACTTTCTATCCTAATTCGAGACTTATCTATAAGTAGACTAGGAATCAAGACTTATTGTTTTGGAAACTAAACTTGACAAACAAGCTTGAGATAGCAACGCTTGCGAGTTCGACCAAGCAGTGCTCTAACAATTATAGCCATGGTTTCAAAAATTTCATTCCTTAATACATAAATGTATTTTTTCATGAACAAACCTATTTTAGAAGTTAAACCACTCAAGTATGCAAACGGGTACGCATACCTAAGTAGACGGACTTGGTCTGGGTTCGCCAGTATGCGAACGGGTACGCATACTGTCGCACGTGACCAAACTCGGTTGAATTCCCGGACTTGAACTTTTAAGTCGGTGCGCATAGGTATGCATACTAAGTTCCCGAACTTTAACTATCAAAGCAGTACGCATACGGGTATGCATACTATGGTTTTCGGACTTGGAATAACTTGCAACAGTTAGCATACAAGTATGCATACTGTGCTATATCCAATCAATGGTTAATCGTTCTAAACTCCATGTTAATCATTGAAACATTCTTGGAAGACAGGAATAGCTGTCTCACATAGACTATTAACTTCAAAGTAATGTTCAAGTGATCAATAAACCAATACGAAACATTCTGAGTCTACATCAAATGACTGTCTCACACAAATCATATAAGATGTTACCAGGCGATTTTCACATGATAATCTTTTGACTTTCGTCAAGAATAAAGATGAACTTGGTTAAAGCGAAATCTTACTAACACATATTTCAATAAATATGTAAGTGAGTTAAACTCAGCTCGAAATATCAAATGTGTATAATATAAAGTCTATATAGCTATACGACTTTTGTCTCAATAGGAGATAGAAAATAAATAGACTTCTGAGTGATCGATTAGTTCAAGTCTCCATATACCTTTTGTTGATGAAGTTCCACAAGCACCCTTAGTAGTTCTTCGTCTTCAATCGATGAACGTCGTGAAGTCTAAAGCTCAACTACACATTCTATCCTAATCCGAGACATAGCTATAAGTAGACTAGAAATCAAGACTTATAGTTTTGGCAACTAAACTTGACAAACAAGCTTGAGATAGCACACTTACGAGTTCGACCGAGCAGTGCTCTAACAGAAGGGAAATTTATTTATTATCGCCAAGATTAGCAATCAGCAGGGGATACTAGTGGAAGATCTCCCCGCCCAGAAAGGTGCTACCATCTCGAGGAGTCGTGTGAAGAAGTCCATGATGCTCCGCAACAATTGAAAGATGGCACTGATTCCACAATTGATATTCTTGAAATGATCAACATCGGAACAGACGAGGATCCTAGGCCCATCTTGATTAGCTCAACTCTGTCACCGAAAGAACGAGCAGGGTTGGTCAACTTGCCGAAAGAATATCAAGGTATCTTCGCCTGGACATATGAAGAAATGCCTGGTCTGGATGAAAAGCTAGTCACTCATCACCTTCATGTTACTGCTGGGTCCAAGCCTGTCAAACAACCGCCTAGGCAGTTCTGACACGACATCGAGGAACAGATCAAGGTTGAAATTCAGAAACTGTTGGTCGCTGGATTCATTAAACCTATTCAACATCCAACCTGGATAGCCTACGTGGTTTCTGTTAAAGAAGAATTGGAATATCAGATGTTGTGTAAATTTCAGAAATTTAAATAGGTGATTTCCTAAAGATGATTTCCCTTTACCCAACATTGATATTCTATTCGATGCGACTAGTGGTCATGGGATGTTCTCATTCTTGGATGGTTATAGCGGCTACAACCAAATCAAGATGTATGAGCACGATGCCAGCAAGACACCGTTCCGCACTCCCATTGGAAATATTTATTACACAGTAATTCCCTTCGGTTTGAAGAATGCAGGAACCACTTATCAATGATCCATGACTACGATCTTCCACGACATGATGCACAAAAAAGTGGAGGATTACGTCGATGATGTCGTTGTCCAATCAAGAACCCGAGCAACGCACCTGGAAGTTCTGCGACAAGTCTTTGAACGATGCAGAGACTACAAGTTGAGAATGAGTCCTCTGAAATGCGCCTTCGGAGTGTCCTCCGGAAAGTTCCTAGGGTTCCGGGTAACCGAAGAAGGAATTAAAGTTGATACCGTCAAAACACAAGCCATTACCACAATGCCTCCACCACGAACAGTGAAATAACTTCATAGCTTCATGGGAAAGGTAAACTATATACGACGCTTCATTCCGGATTGGCTCAACTCATTGCTTCATTCACTCCATTACTAAATAAAGGAGCAAGCTTTATCTGGGCATCCACTCAGCAAGATGCTTTCCAGAAGATAAAACAGATATTATTATCACCAATTGTCATGAAATCCCATGTGCAAGGACGACCACTGTTCCTTTACACTGCATCTAGTGAGGTCGTTGTTGGAGTACTCCTTGATCAAGAGGATGATGAAGGAATCATACGCTCAATCTACTATTTCAGTTGTACACTTAGGTATGCAAAACTTATATATCCTAAAGCTGAAAGAGCCTGCTTGGCATTAGTTCACGCCATTCAGAAATTCAGACACTACTTGCTGATAAACAGAGTTATACTGGTTGCTAAGGATGATCTGACAAAATTCCTACTATCCATGCTAGCTCTGATAGGAAGACCCTCAAATTGGTTGCTCCAGATGTCGGAGTTCGACATAGCATGTATCTATCCCAAAGCGATCAAAGGCCAAGCAGTTGCAGACCTGCTCGTAGCCTTTCAAGGGGAAGATGTTACCATGATACATGAAGACATACCCGAGGAGTTTCCAGAAATTTTAGTTATCAAATAAGAGACATGGATATTGTACTTCGACGGGTCAGCTACACCTAGAAACGATACTGGAGGAGCAGGCATGGTTCTAGTGTCTCCAGCTGGTGAAGTCTTTTTACACTCGTTCAAACTGGACTTATAGTGTACCAACAAATCGGGAGAACATAAAGATTTCTTATTAGGATTGTCATTGGCAAAGCAAGAAGGAACTACACATCTGGAAATAAGAGGCGATTCAAAATGGTTGGTCAATCAGATGAACGGCATATAGCCTCTCAAGGAAGTATCTCTTGCCCCCTTCAGAGTCGAAGCACAAAAGTTTTTGGCACACTTTGCTGATGCCACAATTATCAACACCGGTCGTACTAATAACTGGCATGCGAACTGTCTGGAAACTCTTGCCTCGAAGTTGCCGTTCGAGGGCTCATAGAAAACTATATCGGTGCAGAGACGATTAATATCGTCCACATGGATCATGCAAGATGAAGATGTCAAGATAAATGATTGGAGAACACCCATCATCCGCGAATTGAGCAGTTCACTTCTAGAAGGAAACGTCAGCTTCAAGAAGCTAAAAACTTCTTCTTGCTTCATGGATCACTCTATTATCGCAACCCAGACGGTTCATTATCACGATATCTCGGAGATGATAAAGCGCAACAACAACTCAGTCGCATCCACAACGAGGTATGTGGACAAACACTGGTAATAACCCTTTACAGATGACTCCAGCGCCTCAGATACTATTGGCCTACCATAGAGACACAAACAAGACTACTGCAAGGATGATGCTCGAGTTTTTAGTTGCTGCCACATCAACTCGAAGCGCTGACCATTCACCATGCTGGGGACTGGAGAGAACCCTACATCAAATACCTCTGTGATAATGACCTACCCTCAGAAAAGAAAGAAGCAGTTCAATTAACCCATAAATCTAAGAGGTTCATCTTTCACGATGGGATTCTATATCGCAAAAGCTTTGGAGGAAATATACTGATATGCCTATCAGAATGTGAAACCCCGATGGTCCTAAAAGAGATGCACGATGGGAACATCAAGGGAAAAGGAAATTATTTCTCCAGATATGATAAATATTATTGGCCGACCATGGAAGATGATGCAACCGCCTATGTTCAGAAATTCCATTAATGCTAGGTCCACAGTAACCTCATACGCACTTCTTTCCTTCCATTGCATTCAATAAGCAGTCCATGGTCGTTCTACAGCTGGGGACTGGACATTATTGGCAAGATTAACCATGCGTCATCAAAACAACATGAATATATTATCACCGCAACTGAGTACTTCACTAAGTAGGTTGAAGTTGTTATCCCTCTTCGCAGCAGTACTGGCATCAAAATTGCATCATTCATCAAGGAATATATCATATGCATATTTGGTGTTCCTAAACATATCATTACAAATAATGATACCCCTTTTGCAAACAAACCCGTAAACGAGTTACTCTAGGAGTACGACGTTAAGCAAATTTTCTCCACACCATATTATCCTCAAGGGAATGGGCAAGCAGGGAGTACTAATAAGACTTTGATTCGGATCCTTAGTCGAACGGTGCATGACAATCCAAGGACCTGGCACGAGCAATTACCTATGGCATTGTGGGCATACCGGATTTCGCCAAGGAGTTCGACCGGAACTTCACCTTATTCCCTTGTCTACGATGCAAATTTTTTCCTCCCAGCCGAGATCAAGGTTCCTTCAGCAAGAATTGCAGTGGCTAGCGGAGTACAATGGGATGAAACTGAAGTATCAAATGCCAGCGTTGCTAACTTAGATATGCTTGAATCAAGAAGGTCCAAGGTCGAGAAATATGTAGAAGCATACAGACGGAGGGTTTCTAAAGCACACGACAAAACGCTAAAGCCCAGAACTTTTCAAGTAGGAGATCTAGTACTGAAAACTGCAAAACATATTCAGCAAGACATGTTTGCTCCGAAATTTGCACCTAAATGGAAAGGTACCTACGTGGTCCTCAAAACAACACCTAGCGGCTACTACAAAATCCTTGTAGTCAAAGGAGTTGTTGAAGGAACTATAATCAATAGCAAGTGTCTCAAAGCATATTATACCTAATCATATGGTGATAATCTAGAATATAATTTCATTTCTCGAAAAGTAGTTCTCTAAATGTTCTACCATTCATTCAAAAGCAAACAGATTGCAGCAATTTAAAAAGTTTCATCAAATCAAACCTTACTCAAGAAAACATTTTGAAATGTGAAACAACCAGAACTCTCTAGAGTAGCCCATCCAACGGTAAATAGTTCATATTGTACACCATCTCGAGCCTTTTCTGATAGTTCTCAGTCTTGATCCTTAAGTCCTGAATCGCCTTTTCCACTCTTACGGACTCCATATCCATAGCTTTTTCTCCCTCTATGATGGTATTCACAGAAGAGACTATATTAGCAGTGATGGCCGCTCTATCGATCTTGATGATCTCGAGACGACGACGAATCCCGTCGACGTTAAATCTAAAAGCCTCACATCTGGAGATCACTTCGTCCCATCGATACAGTTCCTTGTTGTTGACATCACGAAGATTCTTTTTCTCCATCTCTTCAATCACTGGCAGCAATCCAGCAAGTATTTGCAGATAGTTCTTTCATACCTCGGTGGTAGCAATGTGGCCATATTTCTTCCAGGTCTTGGTACACATGGCGGCATAACACTTAGATACGATAAAACCACCCACGTTCTGGTGGTCACGACATGAGTTATTCAGGATAAGATCGAAATGAAGTCCAGCAGTTGGATATTCATGGATAGAGATTCCCAGTTCAACCTCAGCAGGGTTGACTGACGGACTGGCAGAGATCCCATCATCGGTCGTCATTTTGTCATCACCAGTATCTTTCTCACTCTGCTTATCCTCAGTGTCAACACAGACATCGACCTGACATGTCAGAAGAATAGTTAATACTCAATATCAAATCTCGAGGAAATGAAAGAAAAAGATGATTACCTATACAACACTATAACCATGTCGGCAGTCATTGAAGTAAAGGCAAAACAAGCAGGAGCTTTAATGGTCTTCTTAGGTCTCAGATTGTAAGGAGAAAAATAAGAAAAATTTGTTTGCTCTACCTGCAAAAGACTGATCAGATATCAATTATGAAGATGCAAGAATAGAAAAAGGAATATCTCTTACCAATTTAGCAGCTGCATTTCTGCGCCTGGAAAGAGAATCATGGGATGATGCGCTACTATCTGACATGTTATGATGAATACCAATGGAATTCTAAATCCTTGCTGAAAACCGGCAAATTCCATAGATGAAGAAGACAGTACAGCAAGAAGAACCCCTAAGTTGAAAATCGTGTGTTTATCTCCTGAGAGTAATCAGTTACGCTTTTATTGGGATTTCGGATTTCAGATTTCGGATTTCGGATGAAGATTATGTGGACGTACGTGGAAACCAAGAACACTGGGGACTGGTATTAGTTAACTATGACTATAATTCAAAGCGTATGGATCCCTTCTATCTTATGGACAACCCGACCCATCCATGATCAAGGTATTCTGTGCCTAACACCGTTTTAATAATTTTAAACGATACAGAATGGTGTTTTCAGGATATTGATAACGCTTGAAGCAAGGAACTCATACATATGTCATACAATGACGCTATTCGGACTCACAAAGCACGAGCAAATGGCTTAAAAGGTTCGAAATCACGCTCAACTATGACTTTATCAATGGTCGTTTACACTTCCCGGTGCAAATGATGAACGAGGAGTGATTGGTGAATAATCAAGACATGGATTATATGTCGTTCTCTTCGTATGGGTGTTCTCTACATCATATGCAAAATTCAAGTTCATCGGACGAACGAGTTAAGAGCAGCGGGTCAAAAATCAAGCATCGTCACTACAGGAAATTTTCTGAAATTCTCCTAGAACTTTTCTTTTTCGTTAGTTTGACCCCTAAACAAGCTCAAAACTCAAAAATCTTCTTATAAATTTGTGGGAAATTGTCCGGGCATGAAAACGTTGGGGTATATCGTCGAAAACTAACATCAGATGAAGTTTTTATAGCGTTTCTACCTAGGATACTATTTCTGGATTTTTCAAAATGAATCCTGATAAGACTCACGATATGCGTATGGGTTATCCATGGATTCAGCCAATCAATTTATAAGAAGGGGATAATAAAACAAGCAATTAAGAAATTATCATTAAAAAAGAGTCTATATGGAACAATAGAAGAGTTACTGGAATATTAAAACAACATTTACGACACTACGAAAATAAAGTATGTTTGTATCAAGCTAGATGATCAGTTGTCAGATTCATTACTATCCTCACATTCATCACAGACATATCCTCTTCGGGGTCTTCTCTTGGATCAGAATCCTAATCCTCTTTTGGGCCTTCTTCTAGACAATCATCTGGATCATTGTAAGTCATATATGAATACTCATCTTCCTCATGTTCGGCTTTAAGATCAGATGCTACCAGTAGTTCGGACTTCACATTAGGAGAATACGGCTCTACTTTACGATCAGCAGGCTTCCATTCGGGAGAATAACTCACTGCATCAGAGTCTGATATGACGCCTTCAATATGAGCATGTTGCTCTTCCTCAGCTTCAAGTCTTTTTTGTTCAAGACGACGACATTTTTACTGAAACTCAGCAAGTTTTTCATCTTCAGCTTTTCTCTGTTGAAGAATTTCTTTACGCCATAATTCTCCCCCTTCGAGATTGATTCCAAAAATGAATGAGTACGACGGCGTACAATCTCCAAACGATTAAGATGCATATCTTTTATCAATCTCTCCAATCTGTCGAAACATATGTATAAGTCAGGGTAAGCATCTCCGAAAGTCTTCATCCTTGTTGTTTTGGATACTCTATGGATTGGTTTGTGATTTGATTTTCAAAGTTGTTGTAGTAATAAGGATTCGAATTCTAAGACTTGTGAAAATTAAATTTAAAGATTTAATGAAAATAATAAACTAAAGCGAGAGTTACTGGGTCTAGGATTTCACCGAATTCATAACATAAGGTTCAATTATTTATTCTCTACAATTATCGTTGAATAAAAAAAATGGACTCTTATTTTTGCCAAGGTAGATTCTCAAAATATTAGTTATAAATCGTAAGCATGGGACATCAAACATTTAAGCAAGCATGACCCATCAAATAAAATAATAACTAATTAATTTAAATCATAAATCAATTTAAAATAAATGCAAAAGTCATAAAAAGAATAAAATAAATTCACCCATGTATGAAATTCGGATTCATCCATCGACCCAGTGTGGGGGTTTAAGTTTAACTCCTCATATTGTAGACACGCTCAAAATTCATTTTTATTGCTCAAAAGTGCTTACAAGAGGTGAAGAGATAAGAAAACTAAGTTTCGCAACGTTGTAAAGCCGTTACAATGAATATTACAGAAATTATTGTTTTTATCTGTCGCAGAAAAATGTCGTTCCAGGTAAAAACAGTGACAATTTTAAACGGTAGACTACCAGCGTAGTCTGTTCTTCTTCTTCTTTTCTGCAGCAGCAGAAAAATCTGCTCTGCAATCCTCTGTTCTTCTCCCCAACTCTCGATACCCTTCTCTGCAACACCAGCACCCTTTATATAGCCAGCAACACCAAGAAATCTCGCTCAATCACTCCAAATTTTCTTCCATTACTCGGCAGTAAAAGAATATATCCTCGAGATATTTTCTTCTCAAATTTATCTTCTCACGCTGTCATCTCATGTTGAAAAACTCCAAACGCGCTCAGTCAGCATCCCAGAAGTGGTTAAACGCACAGCAACCACACGCAACCATCCACATCACACACACAGAACTCGGGTTACTCTGTTTTATCCAAAAGCAATGATTCGACCCTTGTTAATCGATTCTAACCAATATACCCATCCTGTTCTGTCGTAACAGGATCATACTAATCCAACTCCCCGAAATAATCTCTCTCAAATCACTCCCTGCTTCAAACTAAAAACCCGAGAAATACCTATCTTCCCTGATTTGCTCAATCGAATTATCTAGCCAATTCTGGTTGAATCAAAAGCTATCACCAACCCTGATTATACATTAAGAACAAACCCAATTAATCTGATTGATCGAGTCTCCCTCTAACAACTCCAAAACATGAACCCTAACTTTTCCGGTCACTGCAACAATTTGATTTGAATTATCCAGCCCAATTATTTCGAATGCGATGACTATACCAATCCTGTTTAGTGCTAACAGGTCCAAAAAAACTGAATTCAGCAATTGAATCTTTCCCGAACAGCCCTGAAATTCGTATCTAAAATCTGCCTGAAACTGCCCATGAATATTTATCTTCCTGTTTTGCTCCAACATGATTCTGCAGCCAACTCTGATCGAATCCATTGCATATGTCAACCCTTTTTAGTCTTATTGAACCCAGCCCAACAAAATTCAGGGATTGAATCTCTCTAAAACTCGACTAAAATCCGAACCCTAATCTGTTCTTCAAGGAGACCAGTTTCCCGCCAAAACCTGGAATTTGAATTGTTGAAGATGACCTCCCCTTATCATCTGATGGGGTGCGAATAATAAGTGGGTGACCCTTAGTAATTAAGGTGCCCCTTATCCAAATTAGGGGCCAGTTTAGCAAGTGCCCTCCGGGGGGGTGCAAAAACCACTTTTCGAGCAACTTTCTCCATAAGAGCTTATTTCCTTGAAAAGACATAAAACAACTTTATTAGTAATAAAATGAGGCCTAGCTAATATAGTTATGGGTGAAAATGCGTCGCACTTGCGTGCTTATCAGTTTTTCTACAAAACGACATAAAAAACATGATTGGGAGACGTCATTATCTGTTAGGAAAAAGTTGGAAACAAATATATGAAGTCAACAACGGAATCGAATATAAAATAGTCTTTTCGAGCAAGAAATAATAAAGTGAAGCATGTATTCACCTATTGCAGTTCTTTGGTTAACGACCAATGGTGATGGCACAAGAGTTTCTACTAAAGGACTTCCTCTTCGATGTACCAAAGTTGATTAAAGCACCTACGAAGACGTTTGAAGCACCGAAACTCAAAATACGGTATTTTGACCTAAAACTTCATTAATTCGTAAAAATTTCTAAAATAATTTTTCTTTCCATGGATTAAGCATCATGTTGCAGAGAAAAGGAAAAAACAGTAAAACCCCAAAAAAACGGAAAAGTGCTAGGTGCCAGCGCCGGAATTAGGCTAGCCGGCGTAACTTTCCGTCGAGTTTGTTGTCGTCGGGTGAAAAGAAGAAAAAGAAGAAGGAGGTGATGCTGCTGACCGGTGGTGGTGGTGATGAGAGAAGGTGAAGAAATTAAAAGGGTTTTACTCCCTTTTATATATGTATTATTAGGGTTTTCTAATTTTGGTCAAATTAGGACTCCTCTTTCAAGCAACGCCCGTACCAAGCGCGGGTTAACATGGTCCTTCTACCACCAAAATCAGCGTGCCTTATCATTTTATGCTCTATAGCAGATGTCCAGTCATTGTGTAAGAATTCCTACGACTGACTATTACTGCTTCGACGACCATTCGACATGATTGGAGCATTATTGGATCGGAAATCCTGGTAACATCTGACAACTGAGCTTATTTATTCATTTTTCTTATGTTAGTAAAAATCACCATCTATATGCATACTGCGGAACATGTCTGTTCCACACTAAGCAGGGGACTTAATGTTGATGGTGGATTTTTGAAGAAGGTCATATTCGTAAAATCACATCGAAAAAATCATGCGTTTCTGATCAATATCGGAACCATAAGAAATTTGTATCTTCACAAGGTGAATCGAAGTTTAGCAATACCATGACAGTAATAATATATGATAGTAATATTAGGGTTTCCGAGGCAGAACTTTTAATATTCTATGTATCTCATGATTAAAGCTGAAAGACTCGGCATATTTTTATTGAATTCAAAATTCATCTTTGGTGTATGAATTAACCCAGAGCAATGTACGATGCTGATCACATCATATCTAAATGCTCATAGAATATTGCATGCTAGTATAGAGCAACGGATTAATTAAGTCTAGTCGAACTATTCATCGGATTGAATTCCTAGAAATTATACACTGATTAAACCTTAAATATTCATCTACTCAGGATCCATGGCTTCTCTCGGTCGAATTCCATGGAAAGTAATGGATATTTACCTTTCGGGCATTTGGGGCACCCCGAATAAGCCCCGAGCAAGAGGCACGGGGGCATTTAGTAATAATGCTCAAAAAAGCATTCGTGGAAGAACTAGGATTGGAAGTCTGATCAAAGAAGGAAGGGGGAGAGAGGTAAAATAATAATAAAATAATAAAAGAAACCATGAGTGTGGGCCCACACGGCTAGCCGGACGGCCATGTCGCTGGTTCTGGCCGGCCCTCCGCTCTTTTCTTATTATTATTATTATTATTATTATTAGGGTTTTGCTCTTTCAAGGATTCCTATTTCAATCAAAACTCTTGAAAACTTCCACATTTTTCCATGAACCATGTGGTTAGCAAAGCAAGTGGTCCCGCAACCATCATGACTTGTCCTTCTACTACCATGAGAAATATTAAAATAATATTATTTTAATACATTTAATAATGGTCCTTCCACCACTATTAAGAGTTTCATTTAAACTCAAATTCTTCATACAAGGATGAAATAATGCTCGATGGACCATTAGAAAATACCAAAATCCTCAGGATTAGTCCGCGAAGAGCATGGTGATACAGGCACGCCACCATGGATGGTCATAGTCGTCCCCTTGGCTTGCAGAAGTCGGTCCCACCTCTCTTGATGATTTATGACCTAATTAATCATCCAGAGTCCATATTTGGTCCAAACTCCTTCCTGCAACTGGGAATGATGATCCTCTCACCATCAAATGGTCCCACGACCACCAAGGGTCGGTTTTTCACCTATTGGTCGGTCCCTCTTCTCTCCATGACTAGGTTCTACTACCTATTGCTCAGTCAAGTACAATTTAATAATGATTAAACAACAATTAATCATCCTTCACCAACTGCTCTACAAAGGAGTTTGGTAAATGCTCAGTCTAGCATCCAAATACTACATGGTCGATCCATCTGAGTTTAGGCGGTCTGAAAAAGAGGGGGGCTAACAACCTCACCCAATATTTCGCTTAGCAATCCGTATGGACTAACCCCAATATACTTTCAAGAGAATCAACTAGACAGTCAGACTCAATCTTGATAAAAAGTATATCAAAGAGTTATATCTCAATCTCTCAATTCAATCTGCAATCAAACAAATAATAATTTGCGAGCCTGATTGAATATAAGAGAATTAACTTGAACGGTACCAAAGACCAATGTTTCAAGGATAAATCAATTTCAATCAACAACCAAATGTTGGATTTACCAATTGATCGATTCAATGCACAACCTGTGATATTTCAATTATATAACAAAGTATAATAAGGAAAAGAAATAACACAGATACCAGAAGTTTTATTAACAAGGAAAGCGCAAATGCAGAAAAATCCCGAGACCTAGTCCAGAGTTGAACACCACACTGTATTAAGCCGCTACAGACACTAGCCTACTATAAATCTAACTTCGGTCTGGAATGTAATTGAACCCTAATCAATCTCACACTGATTCAAGGTACAGTTGCGCTCCTTACGTCTCTGATCCCAGTAGGATACTACGCACTTGATTCCCTTAGCTGATCTCACCCACAACTAAGATTTTCTACGACCCAAAGTCGAAAACTTTAATAAACAAATCTGTATCACACAGAAAAGTCTATTGAATAGATAAATCTGTCTCCCACGGATATATCTACGAGTTTTTGTTCCGTCTTTTGATAAATCAAGGTGAACAGGAACCAATTGATAATCCAGACTCATATTCCCGAAGAACAACCTAGTATTATCAATCACCTCATAATAATCTTAATCGATTAACGAAACAAGATATTGTGGAATCACAAACGATGAGACGAAAGTGTTTGTGACAACTTTTCTATCTTGCCTATCGGAGATATAAATCTCAATCCAATCTTACGATTGTACTCAATCACGATAGAAAATAGCAAGATCAGATCACGCAACTACAAAGAAAATAGTTGGGTCTGGCTTCACAATCCCAATGAAGTCTTCAAGTCGTCAACCTACATGGTTTCATGAAAAACCTAAGGTTAAAGGAGAATCGAATCTAGCTTATGAAACTAATATCACACAGGAGGTGTGTGAAAAAGCGGGGGTCTAACAACACCACCCAATATTTCGCTTAGCAATCTGTATGGACAAACTCCAATATACTTTTTATGAGAATCAACTAGATAGTTAGACTCAATCAATAAAAAGATATATCAAAGAGTTTATATATCAGTCTCTTGATTTAATCTTTACTCAAGCAAATGGAAATCTGCGAGTCTTTATCAAGGAGAGATAACTTGGGCGGTACCAAAGACCAATGTCCAAGGATCAATCAATATCAATCAACAACCAAAGGTTAGATTTCCAATTGATGATCTTTAACGCACAACCTGTATTATTTCAATTATATAAAAATATAATGCGGAAAAGAAATAACACAGACACCAGAAGTTTTGTTAACGAGGAAACCGCAAATGCAGAAAAACCCCGGGACCTAGTGTACATTGAATACACACTGTATTAAGCCGCTACAGACACTAGACTACCACAAGATAACTTCGGACTGGACTATAGTTGAATCCCAATCAGCCTTCCACCGATCCAAGGTACAGTTGTACTCCTACGCCTCTGATCCCAGCAGGATACTGCGCACTTGATTCCCTTAGCTGATCTCACCCACAACCAAGAGTTGCTGCAACCCAAAATCGCAGACTTGATAATAAACAAATCGGTCTCACACAGAAAAGTCTATCAAAGGATAAATATGTCTCCCGCAGATAAACCCTAGGTTTTGTTCCGTCTTTTGATATAAAATCAAGGTGAATAGGAACCAATTGGTAATCCGGTCTTATATTCCCGAAGAACATCCTAGATTAATCAATCACCTCTCTACAATCCTTCCTGACTACACAAGCGGATTGTCGAGGAATCACAAACAGTGAGACGAAGATGTTTGTGACTTATTTATCTTGCCTATCGTAGAACTCTCACGATCTCAAGCCAATAAATCGATTGTACTCGTATGATAGAAGATGCAAGATCAGATCACACAACTACGATAAAGTAGTATCGGTCTGGCTTCCCAATGAAGTCTTTAAGTCGTTAACCTGATTTTAGAGAAGAAAATCAAAGGTTAATGGAGATTGACTCTAGCGGGCGCACTAGTAGCACACAGACGTGTGGGGATTAGTTTTGCGCAATGCTAGATGTCTCCTTTATATAGCCTTCAAATCAGGGTTTTTCCTTAGGTACAAAGCAATCCTTATTCATCGTTAGATGAAAACCTGATTTAGATTCAAGCTAATATTTCTCAACCGTTAGATCGAAAACTTAGCTTGTCACACACACTTGGGTAGACGTTTACTGGGTTCGCGAAAACCATGCCCAAACGTGTACGTGTATGTTGGTTCAACATAGTAACCCAAAAGGTTAACCATATGAGCATTTCATATTAACCTTGTTCTTCTTCACCATAACTAGTTCAATTGACTCAAATGAACTAGTTAAAGAGTTGTTCAATTGCTATGAGATCTTATGTAACTACACAAGATACAATTTAAACAAAGATGATTCGACTCGATTGAATCGGCTCATGAACATTATAGCCACGGTTTGCATAAAGCATTCCTTAGTAATTTAATGTTTCATGTTCAGAGCACATCTTTAGATCATAACCTCTTAAGTTCACAAACAAGTTCGCGGACTTAAGTTAATCGGTTGAGTTTTCCAAACTCAGCATAAATTCTCGGAAAGAGAACTTCCGCCAGTTCGCGGACTGAGCATACAAACGAGTTTTGGAAAATCCAGCAGAAATTCTCGGTCGAGAACTTCCGACTGTTCGCGGACTTGGCAAGCCAATTCCACAATCCTCCCGATTTCTCTTGATCAACAAAGTTCGAAAACTTCGGTTCATGGAATACATGGTTACGTAATCTAAACTCTCATTTCAATCATTGAGACATTCTCAGAGGACGCTATGTAGCCATTATTCACATACCGATTCACGTCAGAGAAATTCTCAAAGTGATTGAAACTTTTCATGACTTTCGTCACTAAGTGAAGATAAACTTGATCAAAGAGAAACGCTTTACCAGCACACGATTTCGAGACAAAAGATAAGCAATGAATGCTCAGCTCGAAATGTCAAATGTGTATGATCTAGTCTATATAGCATACGACTTTTGTCTCATAAGAAGTAGGAGATGGAAGAGATAGACTTTTGAGTCATAGATAAGTTCAAGTCTCCACATACCTTTTTGTTGATGAAGTTCCACGGTTCCTTGTATAGATCTTCGTCGTTGTATGATGAATCTCCATGAAGTCCTTGAGCTCAACTACACTTTTCTATCCTAGTCCGAGACTTAGCTATGTATGCTATAAATCAAGACTTATAGTTTTGATCACTAACATTTACAAACATGCTTGAGATAGCAACGCATGCGAGGTTGACCGAGCTATGCTCTAACAGTGTGGGGATTAGGTTTCCCAGTTGCTAGAGTACTCCTTTATATAGATTTCAAATCAGGGTTTGCAATCTAAGTTACCTTGGTAACAAAGCATTCAATATTCACCGTTATATGAAAACCTGATTAGATTCAAGCTAATATCTTTCAACCGTTAGAACGAACTTAGCTTGTTATACACAAATGAAATGTACCTTCATTTAGGTTTGAGTAACCATACCTAAACGTGTACACCTAGTCGGTACAACAATAGTTAACCAATGGTTAGCCATATGAACACTTTCATATTAACCTTATTCATCTTCACCATAACTAGTTCAAATGACTCAAATGAACTAGTTAGAGAGTTGTTCAATTGCTTAGATCTCATAATAGTATACAAGACACAATCGAAGCAAAATCGATTTTGATTCACTCGAACCAATTCATGAACATTATATCCACGGTTTGCAAAGATTGCATTCCTTATTATATAAATGTTTTAGTTCATGAACAAACCGATTTTAGAAAGTAACCTGCTTATGTATGCAAACGGGTACGCATACTTAAGTGACCAGATTGAGTTTGTTTTTTACTTCCAAACTCCAGCAGAAATTCACGGACGTGAAACTTCCGCCGGTATGCGTACGGGTACGCATACTTACACGGATTTCCAACAACCGCCAGTACGCGTACGTGTACGCATACTTTAGGTTCCCGGTTTTGGACTTTTACAAAAATCTGAGAACACACTATGTTTATATCCAAACATGGTTACTTGTTCTAAACTCTCATTTCAATTATTGAAACTTTCTTAAAGGATGTTAAAATAGTTGTTATCCACATACTATTTTCATCAAAGCGATTTTCAAGTTATTGAAATAATCAACATGACTTCCGTCATGAGTAAAGATGAACTTAGCCAAAGCGAAAGCTTACCAACACATATTTCGAGAAATAGATAAGCGAGATAAACTCGACTACAAATAGCAAATGTCTATAATTGAAGTCTATATAGCAATACGACTTTTATCCCAAATAAGAGATAGAGTAGATATACTTTTGAGTAATATATAAGTTCAAGTCTCCACGTACCTTTTGTCGATGAAGTTCCACAAGTTCCCTTGAGTAGTTCTTCGTCTTCATTTGATGAACGTCGTGGAGTATAAAGATCAACTAGACTTAGCTATAAGTAGACTAGAATAAAGACTTATAGTTTTGGCAACTAAACTTGACAAACAAGCTTGAGATAGCAACGCTTGCGAGTTCGACCGAACAATTCTCTAACACGGTCCCTCTCTCATCCATTGGTTGACTCTCAATCGAGTATCCATTGATCATAATTAGGGTTTTGAACTGAATGCTCTGTCTAGCATAATTCTGAACATGTTCAAACACCAATATGTTAATATTGATCTAACAATCAATACTTCAATTAATTAAATAAATAATATTCGGTTAATATTTTTAAGTAATATTTTATTTGGTTTTGCTACCAATTATTCATGGATGTAGCAGTATGTGCTCTGACTAGTAATACTTGCTCTAATCATCAATGATCCATCTGGCAATACCTAATTGCTTCAGCTATCGATGGGTCACGGCCAATAAGGTTCAGAACCGCCATTTCTGGAAATATTGATTCAACTATCAATATTTAATTGCTCAGAGAAATATTCCTCATATTGATTCAGCTATCAATATTCGAGTTGCGGTCTTTCTTATGTTGATCTAGCTATCAATATTTGAGAATTTAACACTGATCCAACTATCAGTATTTTATTGGTCCATCAACCAACATTTGGTTCGTCTGTCAACCATCATTTTAACATTATAATCTCTTCTCGTCATTCGACTGACTCATGACACATGGATCGAGAAAGGCCTTCAATGATCATTCGATGATGATTATTTTCACAAGTGCTCAGTGTATCAACATAATGGTTTATAATCGATCCAGCAATCTCATAAAACCATCACTAAGTCATTCGACTACCATTATTGCTTCAACTAGCATAATGATATGACACGGTCATGAGTGACCAGAGCATGTTGTTGTTTCAATAGTCCATGCTTCATCCATTAAAATATTGAACTTCGTCGGTTCAGTTCATAAGACTCATAGTCTTGGGTCAAATATTGACCACTCAAACATGAGACATCAATTCACGTCACATGGGGGGATATTACGAGGGTTTTGGTCTGGCAACCTATGATACGTGTGATACGAGCTACATCCACGATGAGAGTTGTGGTAAGTCGTGCTGATAATTAAGTAGTAAATGAAATAGTGGATGATGGATCAACCCAGTCTTCCGTGCAAAGTGGAAATGGTTTTTACACGATCTCCCACTTCCACATTCTTCCACTACCTTCAACTGGCACCACTTACAGGAGATTTATGTGCTGCTATAAATAGGTTTCTGAACCTATGATATGACAACTAACAACAACTAAGACTCATCACTGTCAAGTTATCAAACATTTTTCAGAAGATTTATCTCGTTTACACAGAGAATCATCTTCAGAGCAGTTCAACACATCACTTACAGATCAATATCCATTGATCTCCATACAATCTCAGCTTCCCTCCCTACAGGCCGACCGTTCTCCTCCTTTGTGACCAAATTGAACGTAGAACGACCATTGTCTTGGTTTAGGCCAGGGTCCTACAGATTAGTCTCTCGAACTCAAAGTACTCCCGATACATTTGTTTAAAGGTTTAGACGATTTGCAACTCTGAGCACCTGCTTAAGTGAGCACTTTCCTTAAGTGAGTACTCCCGTGCAGTACATAATAAGTGTCACTCTTAACTTCTTCGTTATAACTCAGAGTTGAGTGATTCTTGGCTTGGTGAATTCATATTCTCATTCACTAAAACATGGGGACCTTTCCAGGGAAAATGGTCATTCTTAAAAAAGTCATGGGATCAAATATCCTCGAGTGTATACATAAGTGTTTATTTACCATCATAGGAATCGTTCCATATAGTGATCACTTGTTTCGATAGATAAAGAGGTAAAGTAAACAAGAGAAACAAGTATTTGTTCCTCAGTTTTAATGAAGTTCTACAAGATGTATTCGTGTAGTCTTCAATCCCCATTCTTCAAGGATAGATTTGATTATATATTCTTCTTCTTAAACCTAATTTATAGTCCTAAACTGACGTCTAGGAGATTAAATCAAGAATGTGTTTTGCCATCTAAATTTGATGACTAACTTGGCATATAAGCGCTAGTGGATTCAACCTAGCAATGCTCTTCTAACAAGTATGTCACGTCCAAACCTTTGTGTCATTGATGTGGTTTCAATTGTGTTGTAGTAAAATAGTTCGTTCAAGACTTGTGAAAGCAATAAATTTTAGACTTAATAAAACTTAAAAATATAGAAAATTCAATTCAATATTTGATTTCAAGATATTAAAAAAAAACAAGACGCTAGATTCCACTATTACACATGAATGAATGATGGTAAATAATCCAAAACACTAATTATCTTTTAAGTCTCTTATTTCTTAATTCACAAATAATCAGGCGTATTCTCAAATATTAATTGTATTCCCTAAGCATAGATTATTAATAGACTCAACAAAGTATAACCTATCAAATTGAATCACAACTAATTAAGAAAATTATGCAAACTATTTATAACTCTGCAACAACAGTGATTGAGTGAATTATGAATTATAAATTAGAGAAAATAAAATAGTTACCAATTATTCATGCGTAAAGAGCTTCCTCCATTGCCTTGGTCACGCTAGAATTAGCTCATCATAATGGAAACACGCTCAAAATTAATTTTTATTGCTCAAAGGGTGTTCACAATAATGAAATGGGAGAAAAATAAAAAATCGGGTTTGTAACACTTATATTTGTTACAAACTCAATTGTTACAGCGATAAAAACTAACTGTCATTGTCACTGTAGCACAACGACTGTCCTTGAGCGTTCTTCGTATCTTTTTCACCAGCAGCAAACTATTCTCTCTGCAACTCTATTTTTTTGGCTCTGTAAAAGCTCTAAACTGCTCCCAATTCTCTTTGTGTCCTTTTCTATCATCCGTAACTCCTTTATATACTCGCAGTACCAACAATCTCGCGTAATAACTCCGAATATTACCACAACCAATTCATTATTCTTTATGGCCATTACACGGGAATAATTTCTCGATTTATCTCTTTCAAGCGTCTTTTAGCAGAAGACACACCCCAGCACGTTGGATGCTTGACTCAGATGAAGATAAACACGCTTTTGACTCAAGAAAACCTTCCAAAGATAAATAAAAATCCCTAGAATAACTCACGAGAATATATTGCCTTGTTTTCTCTTGATCCACGTAACATCCCTATTTTCTCGAATCCGATGATCTGATGGACTTACCAGTCCTGTTTAGATGCAACATGCTCAAACCAACCGATTGCAGCACTTGTATCTTCCTAGGAATCCTCCACGTCCAAAACATAGATAATCGGGTTAAAAACAAACTGCATTTTCCTGTTTTGACTCCACGTGATTTATCCAGCCAATTCTAATCAATTATAAGGCCCATACCAGGTTTGTTTCATCCAATATAATACCCCCAAACGATTTCATCCCTTGAGTCTCTCCAAATCACGTCCGAAATTAGCGTGTAAAATTCTGAAAATATGAATATTATTTTCCCGCCAAAACCTGTTCTTCCCGTGGAGAAGAAAGGTGCCCCTTAACCAAACTGCATGGTGCTGAATAACCAGTGGGGTGCCCCTTATCAATTGAGGTGCTCTTATCCAAAGTGAGGGTCCGTTTAACAAATGTCTTTCCAAAAATGCTTATTTCCCAAAAATACCTACAAACACACAAAATCGAGTACCAACAATACAGAACATTGAGAACAAAATAGACACATAAATGCGTCTATTAGTCATGTTAAATGTCATCAGGATAGGAATATAAAAATATGGGTATCCACACACCCGTCATCTTATAACACACCTTTGATTCTAGTGAAAGTATGAAACTGAAGCCAATTGACAATGATAGATTGGATGCTCACTCTAATAGTCCTATAAGGACTATCGTAGCTTGCGGGAAAAAAATAAAACCGGCTCTTCTCGAGTAATAATGAAAAAAAGAAAGGGCAACTACGTCATTCTGTATTCGGTCATCTAGTGGATATAGTATCCCTGAAGACCAAGTAAGTGATGGCGTACCCAAGTTTCCGTACCATCTCTTGGAGACCAAGTAAAGTGAAGGCCATGTCATGTCTGCTAGCATCCATTCACGGCGTTAGATGGGTAAATAATCGACAGTATAAGATGAAATCGTACGGTGAAGCAATATTAAAGTAAAGGGTTTATAAGCCAAATGAGCCTAACATATCCTCACTCTCCTTTTTCTATACGCCGCGGAACTTCAAGCTAGGCGATATTATTTTTTCTTTAATCTCCTCCCCGAAGGTTTGTTCTGCCGTTCTTCTCCTGTAACTAATTGTATCTTTGTTTTTGGGGTTAAAATTCAGATCATGACGTGTCCGTTAATCGTTTATATGTTTTTGTTCTTCTAAACCCCAAGTTCTGAAGCAGAAATTGTCTACAATCTTTTTGATTTTTCCTGTGTTTTTTTTTGTTCTGTTCACTTCATGATGATCATTCATGTTATCTCCAGTTATTTATTAAATCGAATTACACCAAGAGATAGATCCTATAGAACAGTGTTACCATGTTCGCGGCTGTTTCCATAGATTCGTAGTATTATTAAGGGTTAAAGGACAAAATGCCCCAAAATCGACCCCCCAGGTTTGAAAATGCCCCGGACGTTAGGCAAGAAATTAAAATGCCCCATTCTGTTAGTTTTCAAATTTTGGTCAAAATTGGGGCATTTTCACTACCTTTGACCAGTCAACTATAGTGTGATTTTTCATTTTTGCCCTTCGCAAGAAAAAATACCCGACACGTACTGATATGGTTCTCTTAACACGTGGGCATCTATTTCAAGGACACGTGGTCAAGGACTGACACCTGTAGCAAATGTGTGTTTCGTACGTGTGCTACAGGTATTATCTTCACCAAAATCGATTTTCAGCCACAGAAAGAAATCGAAAGTTCAGAGAGCGATAGGGTTACAGGCGAGAGAGATTGAGAGATTGATAGACGGGAAGGACAAAGGGAACTGCAGATCGATAAGATAGATGAGACGGAGTAGATAAGAGGCAGGTTTTCTCTTCCCGGTGACGAACAGGTAAGTTTTTTGTTCAGAAATTTGATGTTTTAGGGTTTGTGATTAACCATGTGATGAGTATCTTTCTACATTTGATCTGTTTGATTTGGTATATGCTTTACGATTTGGGGTTAGGGTTTGTGAAATTGGTTTGCGATTTAGGATATGTGTTAGGATATTTATGATTTTTGATTTTTCGATTCAGGGAATGTGATTATGAAATTGGTTTGAGATGATGTTGTTATAATCTGAAGTTAGGGTTTGTGACGATTTGAGATTTAAACTGAGTTGGTAATTGCTGCAGGGTGATTTGAGAAAGTAAAAATTAGGGTTTGTTTGTGAAACTGAAGAAAATTGGTATGAGTATGATTATGAAAATTGGTATGATTATGAAATTAGTATGATTATGAAATTTGATTGTGTTGTAATTTGATTCAGGGAAAATGAAATTAGTATGATTATGAAATTTTTGGTATGATTACTGTAATCATTAGTATGATTACTGCAAAACATTTCTGTAACTACCATGGCTGCTAACACCCTTGCTGTATTATTTTGTTTCATTACTGTAAAAAAATTTCCTGTAAAAATTTGTTTCATTACTGTAATCATATTATTCAGTGTTTTGTTTCATACTATTTGTTTACAGTAATGATTACTGTAAACTTTGTTTCACTACTGTAATAATTATTGTTTTTTTGTTGGGGAGTTGTTACAGAATGGGTAGCAAGGATAGGAATTTCTGGTTAACTGATATAGGTGGCCGGTTTAGAGACTTGCATATTCTTGGTTGTAAAGCTGGTACCAGTGGAGATGCTTTTATGGCTATGGTAAAGACTAGGTTGGTGAATGAACAAGGTATGAATTCTACACTTGAACTGTTTTTATTTAATGATGAAGAAGGGAATGCATGTGATAAGTGTGAATCAGAAGAAATGTTTATTTCATTTTGGAACAAAGGGAAAGTAAATAAAGATAATTTGGTCAGACTGTGGTTCACTCCAATTATACCTACTCCTTCAGTGAGAGAATGGGGTTATGTTTATGATGCTTCCAGTGTTAGTGGGGTAAGTGGTGTGACTAATTATATCAGCCCAGTGAGGAAGAAAACTGTTAGTAAAAGGGTAGAGGTTAGGAGGAGTCCAAGACTTAATAAGACTGCTACTGTTAGTGGGCTTAAAGATATGAGACCAACAAGACTTGATTTTGAGCATGAAGAGCAAGTGGAATTGACACAAGCATCTGTTGCTGACAACCATGTTCATGAATCTCAAAGTATTCCTACACAGTCATCTGTTGCAGCCAACCATGTACAGGGGTATGAAGATGACCAGGTGAATTTGCCTAATGTACATCAAGATGAGTGTCATCCTGATGACAAGCCTGACTTTCTCTTTAAGGACTATGATGAGGAAGAGGATGGTGAAGATGAAAGTGAGGATGAGAGTGGAGATGATAGTGAAGAAGAAACACAAGAACAGATGAATTATGAAGATTGGGTTTCTATGTGTGCTAGGGGTATAGATGTTGGTAATGACCCTGATGATTGTAATGAAGATTTCAATGTAGGTGGCTTTTATGAAGAGCAGAGTGCACCAGTGAATGCATCTTCAGATGAAGATCTTCCCAGCCAAGAAGTCACTCAAGAGGAAGAAGCTAAGTGGGAAGAAGATTTTGGTCAGCATTTAAATGAACCACAACGTCTAGAAATGATAAATGAAGATACTCCTGAGGTCACACCTGGTGAAATAAGTACTGGTATGGCTTTTGGAAGTATGCAAGCTTATAAGGATCATTTAAGAGAATATGCAGTGTTGAAACACAGGGATTTTAAGGTGAAGAAAGGAGATAAAATCAGACACTATTCTTACTGTGCTTACAGGGATGCCCAAAAGTGTGCTTGGATGGTGAATGCAAGAAAGGTACCAGAGAAAGATGATATGACAGTCACAGTCAGAGAATGCAACATAGAACACACTTGTAAAAATCCCAATGAAGACTACAGCAGAAAATGCAATGCAAAATTTGTAGCTAAGTACTTGTTGAAGACGATGGATGTTGCTTCACCAGTGGAGAAGGCAGATGATATAGCTAAGAAAATCATTAGACCTCAGTTGCAAACTGAAATACCAAAATGGGTTGCTCGTCATGCAAGGGTATCATGTTTATGCTTTGTTTTTGTTACCTTTTGTTTGTTTATTTAATAAATTTTGGTATATTTGAATTGCTAATTTTTTATCTGTGTGTGTACACAGAGATTGGTGCTAGCAGAAAGGTATAGATGCTCAGAATGGGGTATTTCCTTTATGTATGATGATTTGTATGGGTGAAACTGAAGAAAATTGGTTTATGATGTTAAAAGAAATGAGAAAAAGGATACCAGATATGGCTGGACTGACCTTTATTTCTGATAGAATGAAGGGAATTCTTGAATCAGTAAAAAGATTGTATCCTTTGTCAAATCATAGATACTGCCTAAGGTACATTTAGTTTTGACTGGTAATTTTGTTTAATAATTTTTAAAGATAACAAAAAATTTTTAACAGTGAAATTTATTAATATTTGTCCTTGTTTATTATCTATTTTTTTCAGGCACCTATACAAGAATTTCTTGACCAAAGGATTCAGAAATCCAAGACTTGTACAGCTTCTTTGGCAGGCTGCAAAGGCATACAAATATCATCATTGGGAGGTAAGAAATGTTTGATTATATTGAATGTTCATTTTTTTAGTCAAGCCTTATTACATCAGATTATTTAACTTAGACACCTATTTGTAGGAGGCCATGCAAGAAATAGCAGAGATATCTCCAGATGCATACAAATACCTGATTGATGCAGAACCGAAGTCTTGGGCAAGGTCATGGTTTCCTCATGATGTTGCTTGTGAGCACATCTACTCCAACTTTTCAGAAAGTTTTAACAACATGGCCCTGAAATTCAGAGGCAAGCCTCTCACTCAGTTGGTTGATATGTACACACACTTGGTGATGGTGCTGTTTTCAAATAGAAGAAAGCTTGCTGCAACTTGGCAAGCTGGTGACCTTGTTCCTGCTGGGAAAGATCTCATTAAGGTGATGTGTGATCTTAGAGGTAACTATGAATGTGATCCTTCTGTAGAACACAAAGTGTATGAGGTGACCAACAAAGCTACTGGCAAAGTTTTTGTGGTAAAAGTAGAAGAAAAAAAATGTACATGTAGACAGTGGCAATTGAGGCAGTTCCCTTGCTTGCATGGTGTAGTTGCATTGTTTAAATTGAATCCTAATTGGTCCAAGTGAGTAAATCTACTACACCTACATAGTTGAATGTGGTTATGCAATAAATGAATGATGACTGATTCTATCAATTATTTGTGCAGGTACTGCAGTAAGTACTACACTGTAGATTACTATAGGACAGCCTACCAATGGTCAATAACACCTTTGGGAGACATTGATGAGTATCAGAATAAGGTTTGATACTCAAAAGGACAACCTAGATTAACTTTTAGCCCTTTACTTTTTCCATTGTCTGATTTCAAAAAAAAAATTTGTTTTGAGAATCTTTTCATTGAATAATATTATCTACTTTTGTACTTTTACTTTATTGTATTATTATTATGGATTCTTTTTATTCTCTAGATCTGTGCATTTAAAGTTTACTAACTTCTATTTTGTTTGCAGACTGGTATCAACATTCTACATCCACACAGATTGAGAGATAAGGGAAGACCTTGTGTCAAGAGAAAGAAGTCTTGGTATGAGAAGAACAAGCAGCCCAAAAGAGTAACAAAGTGCAGTGTATGTAAAGGTCTTGATCATAACATCCTTACCTGTCAAGGTCCTCCAGTTGGTTCTAATCCAAAGAAGAAAGGAGTTAGAATGGAATGTTCTGTTAATGGAGATGAGTTTTGTATTACTGCTGCACCAACAAAGAAGATGAGGAAGGTCTTGTCTGCACCAACTACTGCAACAACATCTGCATCAAAGACTGCTACTGCTGATGTACCACCATTTTCAAAGGGTAAGGAAGCTGCTACTACACCATCTTCTTCTACAGCTGGTTCCCAGAAAAAGTGTAAGGCAACTGCACCATCCTCCTCCGCTGCAGTTGATGTTGGATCTAAAAGGAAGGTACCATCTACTTCTTCTACACCTTCTAGTGCCTGTTTTAACCAGATTTTTAATGGTACTGTTAACATTTCTAGCCAAACAATCAACATTACCGAACCATCATCAAAAAGGGTTAGAAAACCTAACTCCAAGTATCAACAATAGAAATGTTGGGTTCTTATTTTATGTATTTTTATGTCTTTGTCTTTTAGCATTTATAGACCTATGTCTTTTAATGGCATACATACTACTAGTTAGTTTATGTTGAAAGTTTTAGCAGACTTTTATTTATGAATCTATGGATTTCCAATATGATAACATTACATTAAGCTTTTCTGACATGAGTTTTGGTTGTGCTTTATCTTCTAATTGTGCACTTTATCTTTAGTTGTGCACAAATTTGATCTTCAATATTATCTAATTGCTTTTGTTTCTTCATAAACATTGCATCAGAAACCCATTGGAAATCTTCACATTCTAGGCATTTTAGGTAGCCAATACCATAATTCCATGATGTTTGAGCTATGTTTAAAATCCTCACCTTTGTTGAATTGCATTTGGGGTTGATACATCTAGTCTGTGACCAAGGACAATCAGAAAATTTGTGATCACCAAAACAAGCTTTACAACCTCCATTGTACTGAGGTGCAATGGATTTAATTGCATCATCAAACCATTCGAAGTATGAACACATGGGATTAGAGCAAGAGAAGAATTTCTTCCCTGAATTAGCACCATCTTTGACCTTTAAAAGTTTACGAATACCATTACAAGGAACTAATTTACACCTTGTGTAGATCCAATGACAATCAATTGATTGATGATTTCTTTCGTTGCACATCTCACATTCCTGGCTTGATGTAGCAGCCATTATGAAGAAGGAATTTTTTTTACTGATTTTTGGTTGGATCATCTTCACAATTTATAAGTCAGGGGAGACAAAAAAAAATGACCGTTATTACAACGGTCGGAATATCACAACGGTCGGAATATCACAACGGTCGGAAAATCTAGCCGTTGATTAGCTAGGATGTTCCACGTGTCGCGATCCTAGCTAGTCATTTAAAAAAACGGTACATGTAATGCCCCAAAACAGGACCCTAGATTTTCATCTTGGCCATACAGAAGGGTATAAATGTCAAACGATTTCCACGTGCGGGCCACATGCTTACGCATTTGACCACTTAACGCTCAGAAACGGAAAACA
This sequence comes from Papaver somniferum, assembly GCF_003573695.1. Classification (NCBI taxonomy): domain Eukaryota; kingdom Viridiplantae; phylum Streptophyta; class Magnoliopsida; order Ranunculales; family Papaveraceae; genus Papaver; species Papaver somniferum. The sequence continues at coordinate 47,245,546 of NC_039366.1, forward strand.
TAACAGAATGGGGCATTTTGATACGGTTTTGGGGCATTTTGATTTCTTGCCTAACGTCCGGGGCATTTTCAAACCTAGGGGGTCGATTTTGGGGCATTTTGTCCTTTAACCCATTGGATAAATGTAGGAACAATAGGAAGTGTGGCAATGATAGTATTGGACAGAAGAGATAACCTGAAATCAAGAAGAGTGGAGGAAAAAGTGAAAAAGAAAAATGAACCTTGACATTTAAAAGAAGATTGGACGGTGACACCATAGTCAGCGAAGTTTGCCATTATAGACATGTAGGTGCGTGGATAGGCTATATCTCAAAAAAAATAGTGCAAAAGCTTAGTGAGAGATACATCTCTTTGAGTATCAAACTACACATTTAAGATTCATTTTTCATACATGATACATTTCTTCCTGCTAAATAAACCACATTTTTTGTTATCGTGTTTATTACTTTAACCAACATTATTATCCCTGGGAAGACCTCAATGACCTCGACCATCCCATATCTGTTTTGGTATATATCTTGAATTCTTTGTACTTTCATAGCAACTAAACAAAAGTTGTGCTAAGGTTTGGGGTTTTGAAGTGCGCACAATAAAATTCTATCCAACCATTTTATACACTTTGGTCAGAATCAATGCCAAAGACCTTCATCTTAACTCTCCCCTATACTATAATCAACAAGAAGAAAACATGTGCTGTATAATCAAAAAAAAAAAAAAGTTCTTATGGGATCTGAAAGTGAGAAATTAAATCTCTATTTCCGACTGGACATGATTATAAGCAAACATGTGCTTATATGAACCAACGTTTAAATCTCTATTTCCGACTATTAGTAACACCAGTGTGAAAATAAAGATATATACTCAAATAAAGACGGCAACAAGCAAAACCCCGTGCCGTAACACCCAAGGGCATGCCCAAAGGTAAAAACATAAACGTAACCGATTTGGCACTCTTAACCTTCCAAGGATTTCAACTGCATTCACAGTCGACTGATTGATATAGGAACATCGCAACTTCAGAAACAGGAAAATAGGAAGGACTGCAGTAGTTTCATTGCAAATCCATTACGGATACATTGACCAAGGCAGTATGCATGATCCAAATTTATAGTTGTTGCGATGTCGCCATAATAATGATTTCTCATTCTACATTGTGCTCTTTATCGTGCAACTGTGTTGTGTTCATAGGAGATCCACGCTGTGGGGAGATGACTAGACATTAAATAGACCCTTTCATATTAGATGCATGGAACAAATTCCTTAGGACAAGTAAGTTAATCATTATACATCATAGAGTATGCATAGTAAACTGAGAAAACTAAAGGGTTAGGATGTTAGGATGCATTTTTTTCTTAAGAAATATACTGAAACACAAATTATGCATTTTTTTTCTTTTTTTATGTAAAGCTTAAGAAATATACTGTTGTAGTTAGCAAAATCCAAAGATGAATTACAAATTGAAATTTATGTAATATCAGATTAAACCGTTCATAAAATCCATGTCACAATTTACATAAAGTGAAATATTTGGAACCACTGCATTACAAAAAAAACAAAACCAAAAGTGAAAACGTATCAAAAGAAAATTTATACTAAGAAACAAGCAAATAAAAGTGAACACGTATCAAGAGAATATTTATACTAAGAAACAAGCAGTGATACGGTAGTAGTGTCGCACTAAGTAATAACAAAACCAAGCCCCGGACCGTTACGTCACGAGTCATATACTAGTTTACAACACAAATGAGTTTCTCTGATAAACCAAATCCGACTTCCAAAATAAATTGAATGGTTCTCTTTAATAAATTTGATTGGGCTTCCAAAATAAACCAAATGGGTTTCTTTAATAAACCAGATCAGGCTTCTAAAATAAGCTAAACGGGTTTCTTTAAATAAACGGGACATGGCTTCTAAGATAAGACAAATGAGTTTCTTTAATAAACCAATGGGCTTCCAAAATAAACCAAATCGATTTCGTTAATAAAGCGGATCAGACTTCTAAAATAAGCCAAATGGGTTTATTTAATAAACCGAATCAGGCTTCTAAAATAAGCCAAATGGGTTTATATAGTAAATTGATGGGTATTTATAATAAACCAAACGGGTTTCTTTAATTTACCAGACCAGACTTCTAAAATAAGTCAACTATGTTTCTTTAACAACCGTACCAGGCTTCTAAAATAAGCCAAGTGGATTTCTCTAGTAAACCACACTGAATTTCCAAAATAGGCTATTGGGCTTCTTTTATAAGCTAGCAAATGGTGTTCTACGATAAAAATATTTTGCGGTTATGAAACAGCTTGTGCGGACTACACATGTATCATTTTGACGAGGGTACAAACAATTATCTTCCCTCTTCCTAAAATGAAAGGAATAAAAATAAAAAAATTAATATCTTGTTATAAACGGAAGTTTATAGATGTCCATTTTAGTGGGACCCTATTACTTGGGCACCAAGTATGTACACTCTATAAATAGAGTCTTAAACCTTTGTATTATATACACATGAATAAGAAATCTCTCTCTTTTCTTTCCCTATTTTCTAGCTCCTTCTCTTTTTACAATACGTTATCAGCACGATAGACTAGAGTTATTCTTTTGATGCTTATTTTTTGAAAAACTCATATAGTTGGGTTAGCATCGATAAATACGTCAAAAGTTGTAATCTTTTTTCATTCAGGTTTTGTCCCATGTGGTTTTCCTGACAAGGTTTTAACGAGGCAACATCTCGTAGACGTTTAAATTTCTTTCAAGAATGTTGATATTTGTGCTCTTTTTCCTTCGTCCATATTTTTTCCATTGGGTTTTACTGGCAAGGTTTTAGTGAGGCAATTTATTCAACATGGTGGTCATCCAAAGGGGAGTTGTATAATTTCTGTTATTTGGTGAATTCCCACCATTAAGTAGATCATTTTGTTAGGCCAAATCAACATAACAAGACCTTAGTAATTTGGATGTCATTCCGATCCACATAAGGTATGACCACAAATTCAGTTTTGTTCACTTAAGGTAATTTATCTACATCTTGGCTCTATGTTGAAGAAATTACATCAACAACTTCTGCAAATCATCTCGGAAAGCTAGCAATCCATGACACAAGTTCTCAATATGTGAAGAAGAATGTAGACTCCGCAAAAGTATTATCGAAGACATTACTGCTGGTGCAACACAAATGAAGATTTCATCAACTATCCGACATCTTCATGAAAGCACAGTCCTCTTCTGCATTCAAGAAATTCGTTCTTCAAAATTGGAAAGTCTCGACTCAAGAATTTGCATGCTAAGATTTGACTGAAGTATTTATCAGGGGGAGCGCCATCATCAAATTAAAGTGCATTCACTGGACTTTATCGCGTTGTACTCTTTTTCCTTCGTCAAGGTTTTGTCCCACTGAGTTTTCCTTATCAAGGTTTTAATGAGGCAACATATGCATGTCCAACTCTGTTCTAAGTTTTCTCAAAATTGTACTCTTTTTCCTTCGATCAGGTTTTGTCCATTTGGATTTTCCTGACATGAGGCAATTGCTTAGATACAGTGGTCATCTAGGGGGAGTGTTATAAACGGAAGTTTACGTATAGATGCCCACTTTAGTGGGACCCTATTACTTGGGCACCAAGTATGTAAACTCTGTAAATAGAGTCTTAAACCTTTGTATTTTATACACATATGAATAAGAAATCTCTCTCTTTTCTTTCCCTATTTTCTATCTCCTTCTCCTTTTACAAGATATCTCTTAAATTATAAGCCAAAAGTTAACAAGTTTTATATATTTGAAAAGCTCTCCGCAAGATTTACAGCGTATATCTATTATACTATATTTCAGAAGTTTAATTTTCACATGTATTGGTAATGGAAGTTCATATTGAAAAATGAACACTCTCAATATGGTAGTTTGTTTTGCAGAGGAAATGCATATAGTATTGCATTCTAGCAGTTCATTTGGTAGAATTGACTCGTATGATAATTTTGATGTTATTGTGAAATTGAATAAATATCCCTCCTTTTCAGATTCTTATCTATACGAATTTGTAATGGCTCTAGAGCAACCACTAGGTATCACTACGACGGTAATAGCTGAAACGTGAGCGATACTGCTATCTTCAAGGACAACAATGGAGAGACAATGGCCAGAAAACCTGATGCAATTTGTTAAAAAAGAACTTGAAGCTTTGTGGTATGTTGCTGAAATGATTACCGAAATAAAACAAAGAATGTGACAAATTTCTCACTGCACAATTCAACACAATTATAAAGAAGGTAATCAAGCAACAGACGGTCTGGAAAACTACGCGGCAGACGGAAGTCAAGCAGGAAACCTATCAACTTCAATCTGGGACCATACTTTTCCACATTTTATTAGCCAAATTCTATTTAATGACTCTGTGGATACAAAATATCCACGTATAATAGCTCTTTACTCCGTTTTTTCTGTTCTTCTCGTGCTTCAAAAAAACATTCTATACGAATTCAATTGTCTTTTTTTTAAAAGAAAAAAAGACAATTGAATTCAACAAACAGTCCAAATATAAAAGTTATAACATTTTCATCTCGATTTTTAAAAATGGATACTTTTTTATTTTTGATTAACATTTATAAATAGAACTTGAATAATCTTTTTGTATCAGGTTCAAATATGTCATCTAAAATTAGTATAATTCTAAGGGGTAAATTTCATTATATGCCCTTATCCCCCATAATGTATCGTGCTTTCCAAAGTGTGGGATGCATGGTATTAGTATAATTAGTATAATCATCTCATTTTGATGGCTTTTATGGTAGACTTGAGTAGAACGTTGGTTACAAACAAGGGTTCCTGTACATAGTTTATTTTTTATTTATTTTTTAGAAAAAAAAAAAAATTGAATCAACTTTCACGCCAATCTGCTCGCCGTTCGAGTGGTCGACATCGAGGCATTATTATATTAACAGGAAAATCTATTAATCAAGTATTTTGTTCTTTTGCAACTATCATCCATTTAATTACTTCAAAGTTGAGACCAATCTCTGTTTTCTAGATGAGATGAATGAAAACTTGGAATCATATCAAGATTTTCATGATTTGCATTATTTTGTTTCTCATCCGAAACTTGGTGAGTTACGATAATCTCAGTTCCAACTATAATAGCTCGTCATAAAATAAATTATATTTTTGACAAATACTAGATCATTTTTCTCTTTTTGAAACATAATACTACTTGATTATTGCATGGCTCTAATTAGGGCTGCACAATGGGTAGGATGGGTAGGATATGGTCTATATCCGGCACCCTATCCGTTTATTGGCGGTTAAGAAAATCTTTACCCGTCATCCTACCCGCCAAATAGTGGATAGGGTAGGATACGGTTAAAAAACTGGCAGGTAGGGTAGGGTTGACGGGAATGCGTAGGGTATGTGCACCCCTATTAGAAATTGCTCGAAGACCAGTAGGGTAGGATAATTTCGAGCTTTACCCGCCACCCTACCTGTTTATTGGCGGTTAAGAAAATCTTCACCCGTCACCCTACCCGCCAAATAGTGGATAGGATAGGATACGGTTAAAAAACTGGCGGGTAGGATAGGGTTGGCGGGTATGGGTAGGGTATGTGCACCCCTAGCTCTAACTCTGTTAAGGAGGAAAATACCTAGTTTGGCGTCTGATTAGGGTGGCCAGTAATATGACCTTTCAGAGCATTACTATTACGCCTATGTTGTGCTAGGAGTTTTATAACTGTACTAACTTCACTAAAACAACTAATTTCAAAAGGAAACACGTTCGAGTAGTTCATATTCTTTTTTTTTTATTGAAGCATGAATTTATTATAGAAAGTTTAGGTTACAACTTGTCGTTCATATTCTAATAGTTCTATTTTCACTGTAAGCACGTTGAATCCACTTCTTATTTTAGAAGTTTGCAATTCAGTTAGGCTTAGCAGCATGAGAATCACTTTCAAATTTTATCTTGGTTTCCATTTCTGCATCCCATCTAAAGGCAGCCTCATCTTATTCTTTGACTTAATTAGGTTGTGTTGAGGGTTGTTGATGGGCTGCTTTATCTCTCTGGATCGATCTCATTTTGCATCAACGTCAAAGGTATTAGCAATGATGTCGAGCAGAATTGGAAACGTAGGGGATACCAAATGTACCCAACTTTTTCGTCCGATAACCTGTATAGACAAAACTTAAATACAACAACAAGTAGACCAACTAAATGATCCTTGACAATATGTATATAGAGTTTATATCTCAACATATACTCAATAAGTATGTGCATAGACACAGGATCCGTAAACCTGATTGTTAAGCAGAGTTCTTGGACGATCTCAAAAATCAATATCTAAGATTAATCTAGTTGTATTGAAATAATCCAGTCGGAATTCTGCCAAGTGATTAAACTTGTTATCTATCTTTCAAGATACGAATTCTAGAAGAAATAAGTCTCATAATCAATTAAAATTAAGAGGACGTATCTAATTAGATTGAATTTGTCCAAACCTATGCAGATCCAATTATAAAGATAAACAATATAATACTGAAAAGGAAAAACACAAGACACCAGAAATTTTGTTAACGAGGAAACCGCAATAACATAAAAACTGCGGGACCTCGTCCGGATTTGAACACAATAATGTATTAAGCCGCTACAGACACTATCCTACAATAAGACTTCGGACTGGAATGTAGTTGAGATCGAATCATCCCTCCAAGAGATTCAGTTATAGTCGCGCTCCTTACGTCTCTTAAACCTCGCAAGGCTCTATGAACTTGATTCCCTTAGATGACATCCTTTACAGCCTAAGATTTTCTTCACCCGCAGTGAAAAGTTTTGATACCAATCTTCCACTAACAGATAAGCCTATCAGATTTCCATTTAGATCAAAGATCAAGGTCTGGAGATTTGTTTGCAATAGACAAAGCTAGCAAAACTCATAAATACAGAACTTACGACTACCGAAGAGCATCTTATATTCTTAACCACCTCTCTAGAACAATCTTCAAGAGATCAACTAAGATCAGTTTTCATATATCTATCTTGAGGAAACACAAAGTCTGAGACGATGAGAACTTTGCGATTTCTATCTATCTTGCCTGGAAGAGATTATGAGAACCTCGATAACAAAAAAGCAAGATCAAGATTCACGAAATATCAAGGTAAAGATAGTCGGGCATGGATCCCAAAGCGAAGTCTTTTAGTCTTAGACCTAATTATGTTTCTCAGAGGAAACCTATGTCAATAAAAGACGATTCTAGAATCAACTAGGACACAAAGTGTCAGCGATTGATTTTCCCAGTTGAAAGAGCATCTCTATTTATAGTTTTTTCAAGACCAGGGGTTGTATAGATTTCAAGATAAGATAACTTGAGAATCAAGCAAACTCTATTCTTGAAAAATACAATAGAAGAATATACTATATTCTTGAAAAATACTCTATTCTTGAAAAATACAATAGAAGAATATACACTTAGAAGAATATACAATAGAAGAATATTCAAAGAACTAAAAGCAATTTGATATTCATTCAAACACTTAAGAGTTTAATCATGATGCACACACATAAGTGTTTAAGTGATCGATGAAGTCTTAAAAGTGTTTAAGAGAGTTCTAGTAATACTAAACATATTATGAAAATAAGTCTTTGAGCATTAACTAAAATATAAACTGGGACAGTTGGTTGGACGGTTTGCCAACCGCATGGCTTGTTCACGAGTCAGGGTGAAACGGTTCGTGAACCGGGTTCGCCAACCCTACAAGACTACCAAACTCATTTGACAACGGTTCGTGAATTGGGTTCGCCAACTTCTAGCCTATTATTCCAACTTTTAAAATTCAGTTCACTACGATTTTCCAACCGGGTTCATGAATTGTTCCCAACTGAACTTGCGGTTTTCGGACTGGTTTGCTAACCTTCCTATATTTCTAAAACTCAGATATCTATGGTTTGCGAACTGGTTTGCCAACCTACTATGAGTAGAAATATCAGTAAGTTCAATATTTCTCTCTTATGATGTTTGAAACATTCCCAAGTGATAAATTCATTTGCATGGGAAATTTTCAATTGATCCACAAATTAATTCATAAAACTAATATTGTGAAGGACCGTTGAACATCTTTGTTTAGAATCATATTTCAAAAAAATTCACAAGACAAGCTTGACTCGAAACTTCTTATTTGTAAATCTACTAGAAGTCATACGACATAGTCTCAATAGATAGAATGATGAGATAGTGAGTAAAATATAATGGTTCAGTCTTCACATAATTGATACAGAAGTTCTCCAAATGTCTTTGTTGATTTTCAATCTTCAAGGGTGGGGAATTTTTTTGATGGGGGCAAATACCGAGGGGGGCACGGGGGACGAATATGAATTCGACATTTGTTCCTCTTTTTCTTGTTGTTTTTAGCTAATTAACATTTTTACTGGGTAAACCCGAATTGCCCTTCACCAAAACTAATCAAATCTTATTAGTTACCTATAAATATTAACTAACCTTAATTAGAGTTTAATCTAATAAAAGATAAAATGCTCTTGTAAATCAATCCCTCTTTTCCTTGTCGTTTCTAGATTCATTAACCTATTTACCCGATTCAAAAATCTTGTTACCAACGTAGTTTTTTTTGGTGAAAATTATTAATTAAAGATTATGAAGAAATAAAGCGCTAACTTTTTATTTGTTTATGTATGATGAAATCATTGATTCATTGATTCCATTAAGCTTTATTCATAAACAATGGTTAGATTGCACAACCAGTGCGGTCATTGATTTCAACTTTAAATTTCAAGAAGTCAGATATCCATTTCAAACTCCGTCAGGAGAATTTTTTTGCAAAACTATACAGTTATACATACATCAGTTTTCCATTGATCAAGTGGTCGATTCATCAAGTGCTAAAGTAGTAGATCTAGCCATTAAATCATCTCTCGATCAATTTGTGTTTCGATCGGTAACTGCTCGTTGATATTCTCAATAATAACTAATCAACATGAACTATGAAGCCATCTGTTGTAACTTGTGAACTTCTTCTTTCTTCTCTCCTCCTCGTCTTCTTCAATATATATACAGTCATGGTTTCATTTTGATAATAATCATTACTGTAAGAACACTCATAATCGATATAATGAAACCATCTATCACTCTATCAAAGCAGCATTATTGAGGTTTGTAAAAGGGTAAATCGGGTGTAGAAATTAACACTTTAATTAGCTAAAAATGGTAAGAAAAAGAGGGACAAGTTTCGAATTCCTATTCGCCCCCATGCCCCCATCCGTATTTGCCCCCATCAAAATATTTCTCTCAAGGGTGATGTCTGATACTCAACTATAAATTCTAACCTAGTCTGAGACTTGACTTAGTAGACTAGAAATCAAGATATAGTTTTGATCACCTAACATCAACAACAATCTTGAGATAGTAAAACTTGTGGGTTCAACCGAGCAATGCTCTAACAAGAATGAATGTGATCCACTAATTGTATACTAGAAATCCACTGTTCATGATATCTATTGTTTCTCAACTACATTTCTATCTTAGCCCGAGACTTAACTAATTGTAGACTAGAAATCAAGATATATTTTTGACAACTAAATTTGACAACAAGCTTGACATAGCAACACTTGTGAGTTCGACCGAGAAATGCTCTAAAAATCTCCCCCTTTGTCAATTTTAGTGACAAAACTATCAATACATATGGATAAAAAATAAAGCTTTGAAAACTTCTCGAATCCATCATGCTTGATTTCCTTGGTTCTTCAACTCCTTGAACTCTTCGTAATTTCAAGTTGCAATGATTCCGAACGTTTTCAACTCGACATCGTTGTTGTTGAAGATCCGTAGCGATAACAACATTGAAAACAAATATTCTCAAATGTCATTATACAGAAACATAGTATTATTATTAACTTCTCCAAAGTTTAATTGTATCCAAACTCTGAAGTAATACTACGGTGATACGTTTCTCCCCCTTAATCAATACTTACATCTTTTGCATAATAAGTGAAACCTATAGATTATTGATTCACTCCCCCTTACATTATGATCCATAAACCATATGCATGTAGTATGAAATTACTAAATAATTCTCCCCCTTTTTGTCAATAAAATTAACAAAGGTACGAAAATCGTGGGATCATAATGAATACAACCAAAAGATATGTCAAGTTTTAAGGAAGTTTTGAAATTCTACATTATAACATAGTTAGATTGCAACTCCTCATATATTTTTTAGATGATATCACATAATAAGAATACTTAGCACCCATCTAGGAGATATAAGATACAAGCATCCCCTTTCAAATTCCACAGCCACATTCCCCACAAAGATATAGCAATTAAGCACAAGTTCATTTAAGAATTCTCCCCCATTTGATGTCATTCCCAAAAGAGCAACATGAGTGACCTTACTTTATTAAAAAAAAATTGTTGGATGTTAACAAATCACATGTATTTGTATTCCAAAATCGACTTAAAATAATCTTTACGCCAGTTACGGACAAAAGATAATTTTAATCGGTATGACTCAACATAAGAAAATCTTGCGCAGTGTGTCAAACAGTAAAAACACAAAAGTGTGATCACGAGTAGATCAATATTGCGAGAAAATTCCCAAAGAGTTTGTTCTACTTTTCGTTTATAAAAACATAATAGATTTAACTTCTGAGCATATATGAAATACTAGCTCGATTCACGAAAAATGTAAAGGCACAAATATTTCATAAGGCTTTTGCAATAATTAAATCAATAACGATTACATACTACAAGTTCATCTCCCAACAACTCTAGAATTTAAATAAATAAATCTAAAAACATGCAAGATGAAAATCATTGGAAATAGCTTGTGTGATCACAATTTTTTCTATACCAAACCCTAGTTATCCTTCTCAAAAGTAAGAATAAATTCTCACAAGAAGTTTCCTGGGTAAATAAGAAAAACGAATTAAACTATATTTTTCCAGACTCTTCATTGGTATTGAGACCCTTGAATTTATCATCAACTGTATCCACGAGCTCTTCAGAGAAAATATTCTCATTGAGAAGTTCACGAATATGAGATTTCATGAGAACAAGGTCAGTAGAAACATTTTTCAACTCAGTCTTCAACATGTCTAGACCTTTTAGTTCTAGTTTCGCTTCCTCAAATTGTTTAAGAAAATCAAAAACAACATTAGTAGAGATCATCTCTTCCCGTTCAACATCTTGATGATCATATGAAAAATAGCAATTTACTTCAGAAGGTTTTTCGGAAGAATCAACAACTTCGTCATCAACCAGAGTTCTCTTGTTTCAATACCATACCATTATGAGCTTTCTCCATGCTTTCAAGAATTCGTGATATAGGAGACATGCTTGGGTGCGGAATCTTGGATGAGAAATACTCAATCAAAGGTTAAGGTTATAGAAGACAAGTATGGAAAAGAGTTTTCCAATTGGATTCCCCGAAGAGTTATCCAATCATATGGGGTTTCTTGCTGGCGGGTTATAGTCGAGTTTACAGGTTTCATCAGTGACCATTCAACTTTATTCCTCCATTCTGAAACTGTCATTAGCTTCTGGAATGACCTCTGGTATGGATAGCAACCTTTATCTTCTATTTGTCCTAACCTTTTCAAGTTGGCCAGAAACAAAAATGCATGTATTGCTGATATGATTTCTATTTTCAGGCAGGTCCTTTCATATGTGCAAGCCCAAGAATATGCAGGCTCATTTAAACCATAGGTGATGTCCCCCCTGCTCGTGATGGACTGGCAGATACAAGGAGGTGGAAATTGCATCCCTCGGGTGTGTTTACTGTTAAATCATTGTATTCCCAGTTGGTGGTTGAACATGGCATTCCTCACTTTCCTTCGCATTTCATCTGGAAACAAGCTATACCTCGAAAAATCTATTTTCTTATGTGGTGTTTGGTTCACGGAAAGCTGAACACTACATATATGCTTCAACGGAAAGGTATGTCTCTTCATAATGATTGTGCCTTCTGTGGTGGAGGAGATGAGTCTCATGATAATCTTTCCTACACTGTAAGATTGCATACAAAATTTGGTGCAACTTAACACCAACTACAGGTTGGACTTGGGTTTTGCCAGGTTCAATAAGAGCCTTGGCAGAAACATGGCACACAAAGCAATTTTCTCATTCATGCAACTACATTTGGAGTTTGATCCCAGCAACAATCGTTCACATGATCTGGTAGGAAAGGAATTGTAGAAGATTTGAAGCTAACTACCTCTTCAAAACTGATGACGATCTCATTTTTGAAATCAAATCTTTAATCCTAACTTGGGCAGCAGCTGCAGGTCACAGAGTTCGCCTGCACTTCTCCAATACCGTGTCGTCTAATTGGCAGGCATTGTTTTTGTAACTTTTTGTTTGTTTGAAACTTTCTTTTCTTTACTTCATCTATCTCTGGTAGAATTATTTGTACATTCCTTCTTCTTTTAATACATCCTCTCTTTCGATCAAAAAAAAGGTTGAGATATATAAAGGAGTTTGTACGAAGGTATTTTCTGGGATGGAAATCGGTTCGTGACCTGTTAAATTAGGATTTTCGTACGGTCACTGTTAGAACACTGCTCTGTCGAACTCCATGCGTTGCTATCTCAAGCATGTTTGTCAACGTTAGTGATCGAAACTATAAGTCTTGATTTCTAGTCTACTATTATCTAAGTCTCGGACTAGGATAGAAAGTGTAGTTGAGCTCAAGATTCCATGGCGATCATCATACAAAGACGAAGAACTACTCAAGGAACTGGTGGAACTTCATCGACTAAAAGGTATGTGGAGACTTGAACTTATTTATCACTCAAAGTCTATCTATTCTATCTCCTATCTTGAGACAAAAGTCGTTTTGCTATATAGACTTTGATTATACACATTTGCTATTTCGAGCCGAGTTTATATCCCTTATCTATTTCTCTAAATATGTGTTGGTAATCTTTCGCTTTGGCGAGTTCATCTTTACTAATGACGAAAGTCATGTTAAGTTTCAATCACTTGAAAATGGCTTTGACGAAAAATGGTTTGTGAACAACAACTATAAACGTCCTCTAAGAATGTTTCAATTATTGAAATGAAAGTGTAGATTATATAACCATTGTTGGATATAAGCATTGTGTGATAACTCATACATGTATAAGTCCTAATTCCTTGAACCAAAGTATGTGTACTTTGTTGATCAGGAAAACCGGAACAGAGTCCGCGAACAGAGTCCGCGTACTGTCGGAGGTTCTCTTCCCGAGAAAATCTGCTGGAGTTTGTAAACTATTTACAAACTTATTCTGGGTACTTAAGTCCGCGTACCAGTCCGCGTACTTAAGTTGGTTATTTTCTAAAAACGATTATTCATGAACTTAAACTTATATAAACAAAGGAATGCAAGTTTGCAAACCGTGGCTATAAAGTTCATGAATCGATTCGAGTGAATCAAATCTTTTTTGTCTCAATTGTGTCTATTATAAAGATCTAAGCAATTGAACAACTCTCTAACTAGTTCATTTGAGTCATTTGAGCTAGTTGTGGTAAAGAAGAATATGGTTGATATGAAAGTGCGGACTAACCATTTGGTTAACTACTGTTGAACCAACTAGATGTACAAATTTGGGTACGGTTACACAAACGTGCATTTCATTTGTGTGTAACAAGCTAAGTTTCGATCTAACGGTTGAAAGATATTATCTTGAATCTAATCAGGTTTTCATCTAACGGTGAATATTGAATGCTTTGTTACTAATCTAACATTGATTGCAAACCTTGATTTGAAAGACTATATAAGGGAGAACTCTAGCAACTAGGAAACGAAATCCCCAAACTTCCTGTGTGATACTAGTTGTATTAGCTAGAGTCGGTTCTCCTTTAACTTTAGGTTTCTATTGAGACCCTGTAGGTTAACGACTTGAAGACTTCATTGGGATTGTGAAGCCATACCGATACTACTTTCTCGTAGTTGTGTGATCTAATCTTGTTGTTTCTATCGTACTAAGTACAATCGTAAGTATTGACTTGAGATTGATTTCTCTGATAGGCAAGATATAAAAGTAGTCACAAACATCTTCGTCTCATCGTTGGTGATTGCACAATATCTAGTTTCGCCATCATACGATTTAGATTATTGTGAGGTGATTGATAATACTAAGTTGTTCTTTGGGAATATAAGTCTGGTTTATCAATTGGCTCCTGTTCACCTTGATTTATCAAAAGACGGAACAAAAACTCGTAGGTATCTCTGTGGGAGACATATTTATCTATTACCGTAGACTTTTCCGTGTGATACAGATATTTTTATTAAAGTCTTCGACTTTGGGTCGTAGCAAATCTTAGTTGCGGGTGAGATCCGCTAAGGGAATCAAGTGCGTAGTATCCTGATGGGATCAGAGACGTAGGAGCGCAACTGTACCTTGGATGAGTGTGAGATTGATTGGGGTTCAAATACAGTTTATTCCGAAGTTAATTTGTAATAGGCTAGTGTCTGTAACGGCTTAATACAATGTGTGTTCAATCTGGACTAGGTCCCGGGGTTTTCTGCATTTGCAGTTTCCTCGTTAACAAAACTTCTGGTGTCTGTGTTATTTCTTTGTCGCATTATATTTTGTTATATAATTGAAATATCACAGGTTGCGCGTTTGAATCAATCAATTGGGAAATCCAACCTTTGGTTGTTGATTGAAATTGATTGATACTTGAACATTGGTCTTTGGTACCGTTCAAGTGATTTTTCTTGTATTCAATTAGACTCGCAGATTTCTATTTGCTTGAGTAAGTATTGAATCGAGAAAGAGATATATAACTCTTTGATATACTTTTATTAAGATTGAGTCTGACTGTCTAGTTGATTCTCTTAAAAGTATATTGGAGTTGGTTCATACAGATTGCTAATCGAAATATTGGGTGTGGTTGTTAGTGTTAGAGCATAGCTCGGTCAACCTCGCATGCGTTTCTATATCAAGCATGTTTGTCAATGTTAGTGATCAAAACTATAAGTCTTGATTTCTAGCCTACATAGCTAAGTCTCGGACTAGGATAGAAAAGTGTAGTTGAGCTCAAGGAATTCATGGTGATTCATCATACAACGACGAAGATCTATACAAGGAACCGTGGAACTTCTTCAACAAAAAGGTATGTGGAGACTTGAACTTATCTTTCACTCAAAAGTCTATCTCTTGTATCTCCTACTTCTTATGAGACAAAAGTCGTATGCTATATAGACTAGATCATACACGTTTGACATTTCGAGCTGAGCATTCATTGCTTATCTTTTATCTCGAAATCGTGTGTTGGTAAAGCGTTTCGCTTTGATCAAGTTTATCTTCACCTAGTGACGAAAGTCATGAAAAGTTTCAATCACTTTGAGAATTGCATTGACGTGAATCGGTCTGTGAATAACCGCTACATAGCGTCCTTTGAGAATGTCTCAATGATTGAAATGAGAGTTTAGATTACAAGACCATGTATTCCTTGAACCGAAGTTTTCGAACTTTGTTGATCAAGAGAAATCGTGAGGATTGTGGAATTGCCTTGCCAAGTCCGCGAACCCAGTCCGCGAACTTTCGGAAGTTCTCGACCGAGAATTTCTGTTGGATTTTCCAAAACTCGTTTGTGTGCTAAGTCCGCGAACTCAGTTTGCAAACTGGCGGAAGTTCTCTTTCCGAGAATTTCTGCTGAGTTTGGAATACTCAACCGATTAACTTAAGTCCGCGAACTTGTTTGTGAACTTAAGAGTTTATGATCTAAAGATGTGCTCTGAACATGAAACATTAAATTACTAAGGAATGCTTTATGCAAACCGTGGTTATAATGTTCATGAGCCGATTCAATCGAATCGAATCATCTTTGTTTCAATTGTGTCTTGTGTAGTTACATAAGATCTCATAGCAATTGAACAACTCTTTAACTAGTTCATTTGAGTCAATTGAACTAGTTATAGTGAAGAAGAACAAGGTTAATATGAAATGCTCATATGGTTAACCTTTTGGGTTACAATGTTGAACCTACATACACGTACACGTTTGGGCATGGTTTTCACGAACCCAGTAAACGTCTACCCAAGTGTGTGTGACAAGCTAAGTTTTCGATCTAACGGTTGAGAAATATTAGCTTGAATATAAATCAGGTTTTCATCTAACGGTGAATAATGATTTCTTTGTACCTAAGGCAAAACCCTGATTTGAAGGCTATATAAAGGAGACATCCAGCATTGTGAAAAAATAATCCCCACACGTCCGTGTGATACTAGTGCGCCCGCTAGAGTCGGTCTCCATTAACCTTTGGTTTTCTTCTCTAAAACCAGGTTAACGACTTAAAGACTTCGTTGGGATTGTGAAGGAAGACCGATACTACTTTTATCGTAGTTGTGTGATCTGATCTTTCATCTTCTATCGTACGAGTACAATCTTTGATTGGCTTGAGATCGTGAGAGTTCTCCGATAGGCAAGATAAAGAAGTCACAAACATCTTCGTCTCACTGTTTGTGATTCCTCGAAAAACCGCTTGTGTAGTCAAGAAGGATTGTTGAAAGGTGATTGATTAATCTAGGCTGTTCTTCGGGAATATAAGATCGGATTATCAATTGGTTCCTGTTCACCTTGATTTTATATCTTAAGACGGAACAAAACCTAGGGTTTTTCTGCGGGAGACAGATTTATCCTTTGAAAGACTTTTCTGTGTGAGACAGATTTGTTTATTATCAAGTCTGCGATTTTGGGTTGCAGCAACTCTTGGTTGTAGGTGAGATCGACTAAGGGAATCAAGTGCGCAGTATCCTGCTGGGATCAGAGGCGTAGGAGTACAACTATACCTTGGATCGGTGGGAGACTGATTGGGGTTCAACTATAGTCCAGTCCGAAGTTAGCTTGGAGTAGGCTAGTGTCTGTAGCGGCTTAATACAGTGTGTATTCAATCTGGACTAGGTCCCGGGGTTTTTCTGCATTTGCGGTTTCCTCGTTAACAAAACTTCTGGTGTCTGTGTTATTTCTTTTCTGCATTATATTTTTTATATAATTGAAATAATACAGGTTGTGCGTTAAAGATCATCAATTGGAAATCCAACCTTTGGTTGTTGATTGATATTGATTGATCCTTGGACATTGGTATTTGGTACCGTCCAAGTATTCCTTGTATTTGATAAAGACTCGCTATTGTTTTTAGCTTGAGTAAAGATCAAATCAAGAGAGAGATATTAACTCCTTGAGATACTTTTATCTAGATTGAGTCTGACTGTCTAGTTGATTCTCTAGAAAAGTATTTCGGAGTTAGTCCATACAGATTGCTAAGCGAAATATTGGGTGGTGTTGTTAGACCCCCACTTTTTCAGTTAGACCCCCGCTTTTTCAATTGGTATCAGAGCAGGCAAACACGTTTATAGACCTTATAAGTCTGTGTTTGTAGCGATCCGACTCTATGGACAAGAGTGCTATCTCTGATAAACGCATCACCAGAAATAAAAGTTTTTTCTATACTATATCTATTAAAGAGAAAGATTCTTCAATCTAAAATATAGACGCACATAGTGTTCTGATGAGACAGACAAACACTGACATGTGTTGTTCCGATTATCCTTCAAAAGAGTCTATCTCCTTTAATGAAAGGGGAACAGATGAAGAGAGTCAATTGATTCTAAATCTTGTTAGAATCCAAGCTGATAGATTTAATCGGTTGAAAAACCATGTCAATGTACTTCTTGGTGTAGTAAGAGACTGCAATTCAAAAAATACTGAAGATCAGTCTTCACGTATCCTACTTGAGGCAAGTCTTGAAAAGGATGTTTTGGAAATTGAACATCGCTTAAATAAACTCTCTATTCAAGGTCATGTCAGAAAGTCCTCTACACCATCTACTGATAAGTGCATAATTCCTATGATTTTAGTATCCATTCCATACTTGTTTTAGCTATTATTCTTGCATATTTTCGTATTATTACTCTTGTTTTCCTCTAATAGGTGAATCATCCACAAAGGATCTATAAAGTTCTGAAAAGATCTAGGAATAGAAGTATTCCAAGTATCCAAGTGCCAAAATCCAAGAGAAGTGGAAGAAGTGCGACAAAAAGGAGCAAAACGCTCAAAATCAAGAGAAGGGCCAAAGACTGATCTTTATCATCATCTTCTTGAAGAGAATTCAAATATAAAAAGAATGCAAAAAGAATGAGGTCATTCCGAGTTCGGATGAAGAAGTTGTGGCCAAAACAGTTTTTATCGAATACCGAAGATAGTGCAGTCCGCGAACTAGGTTCGCAGACCGGGTTCGCAGACTTAATTCCGAAAATTTCTGCTGGATTTTGAAGTTT
The DNA here is from genome assembly GCF_003573695.1 of Papaver somniferum. Classification (NCBI taxonomy): domain Eukaryota; kingdom Viridiplantae; phylum Streptophyta; class Magnoliopsida; order Ranunculales; family Papaveraceae; genus Papaver; species Papaver somniferum. The sequence goes on from NC_039366.1 coordinate 47,263,793, forward strand.
GCAGACTGGTTTCGTGAACTTAGGAAATGGGAAACGTGTATTCACACCTTGGAAAGCCTAAGGGCACGTTTGGGAACGTTAATTCATTATTTTGGGTCGGGTTCTTGAACCGAACCCAATACGTGAACGACAAGCAATGTAAAACATATAAAAAGTTATTAGGTTATGTGAAATCATATCACATCATTAGGTCACGAAATTTTTAGGGTTTGAAGAGAAGAAACATCACACGGAGCGATTATCAATCGTAACGTTATCTCTTCACTTTTCTCATATGTATATCATGGATGTTTCTACTTCCATGAGTAGCTAAACACCTATTGATTGAGGATGAATTCTAAGTTGTAAACAAGATTTAAGTTATTATATTAATCTACTTTTAAGTTCTTCATATGATTATCGTTTGTCTATACTATTTGAATATTTGTGATTGATTGATAGATTGTTTAGGTGGCCAACTAAATTGATTTGTTGATTCAATCTATTGCTAGTATTGAGTTAGGAGATAAGTAATCGTTGAATAAATTGTACACAAGTAGAGAACACAAAACCTTGCAGAGGGATTCTGTGGAGCGATTGTGTGTATAAACAACACTAAAAAGTGGACCTTGATCTAAGAGTCTAACTAGTAGGATCAACCTATAAATTCACAAAAGATAAAGCATTCGATTGGATTACACCTTGAGTGATCTACTAATTGGTGGTTCGTTGAATAGAATCTGGTAGGCGAGAACTTCCGTATCCAGTGATATAAGGAGTTTAGGGGATATCACTGATCTAGCTGTTATTCTACGGTTGGTGATAATCTGTGATTAACGACGAGTAGGCATTTATAATAACTCATTGACGGTTTATATACGAAGAAGGATTCCTCGATCATATCTCTCTATTGATTACAATTCAACTTTAATTGCTTTGATTATTTATTTTGTTTACAATCTAAAACAAAACCCCCCTTTGTGACACTTTGACAATTAAAACTCAATGCTCTTCGTGGAATGATCCTTACTTCCATTATACTACCAGTTAATTATGTGGAAATAAGATTATTAATTTGATTGCACTTACGACAGCCATCAAATTTTTGCGCCGCTTCCGGGGAGCAGTCGGTAGATTTAGTTGTTATTTCTTTTAATTTTATTATCGTTTTTATAATTTCTTGTTATTTTTTTTTTAATTTCGTTTTCTAAATTTTTGGTTTCAGGTACTTAATCTCTGGCACCGAAGGATTGAGATTATTTGAGGTGCGGTATTCAAACCCGTAAAGGAACGGTACTACAAGCACGTCAGCAAACACAACAAGAACCTTTAGAAGAAATGGTAGACGGATATAATCCACCACCACCTCCACCTCCGACGGGGCCTCCTCCAAGGAGGACGCTCAAAGATCTAACATCTCCATCATTTGATCAACAAAATCTTTGCATCAACTTAGATGATTCTATTGAACTCAAATCTCAGTTGATACATTGGTTGCCGAAGTTTAAAGGGCTACCTGGAGATGATCCTAATAAACACTTGCAACTATTTCAACATAGGTTGACAAGTTTGAAGCCAACCGGAACTGACAAAGGCAGAGCTTTACTTACAGCTTTTCCATTTTCTTTGACAGATTCTGCGAAAGAATGGTTTTACAACCTTCCACAAGGAAGTATTACATCATGGAATGACATGCAGAAAGTGTTTTTAGAAAACTTTCCCGCTTCCAAAGCAGCAACTATTCGTAAAGCAATAAGTGGAATTGAGCAAATTGTTGGTGAAACTCTTTACGATTACTGGGAACGGTACAAGAAGTTATTATCTAGCTGTCCACACCACCATATCAGTGAGCAACTCATAGTGCAGTATTTTTATGATGGGATGCTTCAATCGGAGAGAAATATCATAGATGCGGCTAGTGGTGGTGCATTTACCAACAAAACCATTGATGAAGCCACAGAACTGATTGAGAACATGGCTGCAAACACGCAGCAATTTAATACAAGAGGCACGTCGATGGCTAGGAGGGTCAACGAAGTCAGTTCTTCTTCACACTTAGAGGAAAGAATGGGTAATAAGAAGATGATGCAACAAATGGCGGCTGTGATCATTCCTGCTTATGAAGAAGAGGCCGAACAGGTGAACGTTGTGTTTCTGAATCAGAGGCAAAGGTATGATCCATACTTTAATACTTATAACCTTGGCTGGAAAGATCATTCGAATTTCAGTTATGCAAACAAGCAAGCTGCAGTTTCCAACCCCGTTTTCAGAAGACAAGGTGGTTTTCAACAATCACAATTCCAACCACAACATCAACAGCAAAATCAAAGCTCCAGTTTAGAAGAGATGATGAAAGCCATGATGCAGAAACAAGATGCAACATTACAACAGAACACACAATATCAACAAAAGAACGATGTTACTGTCAAACGTCTACAATTACAAATGGGGCAAATATCAATTGATGTGAATTTACTGAAGGCACAAGCTTCAACAAAGTTGCCATCACAATCTTTTGTGAACCAAAGAGAGCACGTTAATGCAGTGACTCTAAGAAGTGGGAGACAAACTGAAGATCCACATCAACAAAAAGAGGTTATTAACGACATCGAAAAGGAAGTAGAAGAGGAAACCGTCCCAAAGGAAAAGCCAACCTCAAACGGCCAACCTAAGGACACAGTTCCCACTTTTACCATACCACCTCTTTTCCCTAGTCATTTTTCCAAGTCGAAGAAGCAAGTTCAAGACAAAGAAATCATGGATACTTTCAGCAAGATACATACCAACATTCCATTTATTGAGTCCATCAAAACCGCACCCAGGTATGCCAAGGTTTTGAAGGATTTGTGTACATGGAAGGATAGGTTGATTGCTAATGAGATTACTCAAGTGCGCGAAAGTGCTACATCTATGTTGCTAAAGAAGATGCCTACAAAGTGTGAAGATCCTGGCGGTTTTACGGTACCAGTTAGCATTGGTAACCGACGATTTGAGCGTGCTTTGCTTGATTCGGGAGCATCCATAAGTGTTATGTCAGCCGATGTTTATGATTCTTTGAATCTCGGACCTTTAAAAGAGGCAAAGATCACTATTCAATTGGCTAACAAGTCCAATATATATCCTAAGGGAGTCGTGGAGGACGTGTTAGTTCAAGTGAATCAGTTAAACTTTCCGGTTGATTTCTACATTGTGGATATGCACAATGGAGATAATTGTTCAGCTACTTCGTTACTTCTTAGGAGACCGTTCATGAAGACTGCAAAGACGAAGATTGATGTTGATAGTGGTGCACTCACTATGGAATTTGATAAGGAGATCACACGGTTCAATATTTTTGAAACCATGCGCTACCCTAGTGATGTTCACTCAGCCTTCTCCATTGATGTTATTGATCGTTAGCACAACAAATGTTTGATTTGAATGCTGAAGATGAACTTGGAGTTGTATTACGAAACAATACTGATTTGGACGTTCACGGGCAACCGAACCTGGACGTTAACTTAGCCAAAGAGCTAGTGGAGATGTGTGGTGCTTTAACAACACTACAAGAATCTAAACCGGGTAATATTTCTTATATTTCTTTACCCATAACTAATGAGTTTCTTTTACCTTCTATTGTGCAAGCATCGAAACTTGAATTGAAGCCGCTTCCGTATCACTTAAAGTACGCGTACTTGGGTGATAAAGAAGAAATTCCGGTGATTATTGCAAAGAACCTCACCCACAATACAAGAAGAACGTCTACTTAGGGTTCTGAAAGAGCACAAAACGGCTATTAGTTGGACAATTGCTGACATTAAAAGAATTAGTCCATCCATGTGCATGCATACAATCCTAATAGAAGCTGATTTTAAGCCTGTACGTGATGCTCAGTGTAGGCTTAACCCCCCAATGATGGAGGTCGTGAAGAAAGAGATCCTCAAATTACTAAGTGTGGGGTGATTTACCCAATTTTTGACAGTAAATGGGTTAGTCCGGTTCAAGTGGTGCCTAAGAAATCAGGTGTCACTGTTGTTAGAAATCAAGATGATGAACTCGTTCCTACAAGAGTTCAAACTGGATGGAGAGCGTGCATAGACTACAGAAAGCTTAATGCAGCAACCCGAAAGGATCACTTTCCTTTGCCTTTCATTGATCAGATGTTGGAGAGGTTAGCGAGACATTCACATTATTTTTTTTTGGACGGTTATTAGGGTTACAATCAGATTGTTATTGCACGAGAGGATCAAGAGAATACTAATTTCACTTGTCCTTTTGGTACGTTTGCCTATAGACGGATGTCGTTTGGTCTTTGCAATGCGCCTGCCACTTTTCAAAGGTGTATGGTTAGTATATTTTCTGACTACGTGGAGCGCATTATTGAGGTATTTATGGATGATTTTAGTGTTTATGGAAATTCATTTGATATTTGTTTACAAAATCTTGAACTTGTGCTTAAAAGATGTATATACACTAATCTTGTTTTAAATTGGGAGAAATGTCATTTTATGGTAAACCATGGCATAGTGCTTGATCACATTGTGTCCTCTCGAGGGCTCGAAGTTGACAAAGCAAAGATAGACTTAATAAGAAACTTACAATATCCCACTTCGGTGAGGGAAATTAGTTCTTTTCTTGGTCATGCAGGTTTTTACAGGCGGTTTATCAAGGATTTCTCCAAAATCTCAATGTCGATGTGCAGATTATTGCAAAAAGAGGTTATTTTTGACTTCAACAAGGAGTGCAAGGATGCCTTTGATAAATTGAAAGAATTGTTGACAACTGCACCAATTATCAAGTCACCAGATTGGAGTTTACCATTTGAATTAATGTGTGATGCAAGTGACTATGCAGTTGGATCCGTTTTGGGTCAAAGAGTAGACAAGCTGTCTCATGTGATTTATTATGCATCTAGGACCCTAAATGATGCACAAATCAACTATTCTACCACCGAGAAAGAATTTTTGGCTATAGTGTTTGCACTTGAAAAATTTAGATCCTATTTGGTTGGTTCAAAAGTGGTTGTGTATTCCGATCACGCAGCACTTAGGTACCTACTAAAGAAGAAAGAAGCTAAGCCAAGACTTATACGGTGGATACTGCTACTACAAGAATTTGATTATGAAATCAAGGATAAAAGAGGTGTTGAAAATACTGTTGCGGATCATCTCAGCAGACTTGTTGTTTCCGAAGAAGAACTTCCTTTACAAGATCGTTTTCCAGACGAACAACTTTTCTCAATTGAAGATTCAACACCTTGGTACGCGGATATAGTGAACTACTTGGTTACAAGACAAGTACCTAGTACAATGTCTAATTTTCAAAAGCTTAAGCTTAAGAAAATAGCCAAGTAGTATGTGTGGGATGAGCCATACTTGTGGAAATACGGTTCTGATCAAATCATCTACAGGTGCGTACCTAATTCTGAATTTCAATCTATTCTTAATTTTTTTCATACTTATGCATGTGGTGATCACTTTGGTTCTAAACGTACCGCTTTCAAAGTACTTGAAAGTGGCTTTTACTAGCCTACCCTATTTGAAGATGCATATATTTTTTGCAAATCTTGTGATAGATGTCAAAGAACGGGCAATCTAGGTGCTCAAAATCAAATGCCACTCACACCAATTCTTTCTCTTGAAGTATTAGATGTGCGGGGAATTGATTTTATGGGTCCTTTTGTCAATTCTAATGGAAGATTTTATATACTTCTTACTGTGGATTATGTTTCGAAATGGGTGGAAGCTAAAGCCACCCCTACTAATGATTCTCAAGTTGTTTGTGAGTTTGTGAAGGAATATATTTTCTCTAAACATGGTACACCAAGAGTGGTTATCAGTGACGGAGGTTCGCATTTTCAGAAATCCTTCCATGCTCCACTCAAGAAGTACAACATAACACACAAGGTTGGTATGCCATACCACCCACAGACTAGTGGGCAAGCCGAAATCTCAAACCGTGAGATTAAATCCATTCTTTAGAAAACCGTAAACACTACACGGAAAGATTGGAGTTATAGGCTTAATAATGCATTATGGGCATACAGAACTGCGTACAAAACACCTATTGGTATGTCTCCATATCGGTTGGTTTATGGAAAAGCTTGTCATCTTCCGGTTGAACTTGAACATAAGGCATATTGGGCGATAAATATGTGCAACATGGATTATGACAATGCGGGGAAACAAAGGAAGCTACAACTCAATGAGCTAGAGGAGATACGTAATGATGCTTACGAGAGTTCTCGTATTTACAAGGAAAAGAAGAAACTTTTCCATGACAAGATGATTTCTCGAAAGAATTTTGTTGTGGGGCAAAAAGTTCTTTTATTTTATTCTCGTCTTAAACTATTTCCTGGTAAGCTAAGGTCCAGAAGGATTGGACCATATGTTCTTACTAATGTTTATTCTCATGGCGCAGTTGAAATTTCTAGTCTTAGAGATGGAACAAATTTAAAGGTGAACGGCCACAGATTGAAGCCATATTATGAAAGCATTTCTTATGTGGATATGGATGTGCAAGAATTTCATGATTATCTCCCTCTGAAGGAGTAATTGACGGAATGCCAAGTCGGGCTGAGGACATTAAACTAAGCGCTAAATGGGAGGCAACCTATCGGTTTTGTATCTCTATTCTTTTATTTTTAATTTTCTTAGTTTTGCATATCGCATCGTGCATTCCCATCTTAGATTTTACAAGTCCTATATCTTTAATGAAAGTTTTGACGAATTTTCTGACGAAAATTCTGACTGCACACTTGTTACGGAAATAGCTCTCGAGACTTCATACGGAGTCCGATTTGAGTGGTTGACCCAACTTTTAAAGACGACAGACTCACCTTTATTTTCCAAAAAGAAAATCTGAATTCGGAGTCTGTTAAGTTGGACCGATTGGCCTGGACATTTGAGTTCGATATTTTTCCAGAACTTTTTCAGATTGCATGACAGTCAGTCCAGAGGCTATAAAAGTCAGACCGTTTATTGAAACACTGTACCCTTTTGACACGTTATAGAAAAGACGTAGGCGAACAGCTTTCATTTAGGATGTTTTTCCTAGTTCCCTACCTATTTGTACAATTTTTGAGTTTTACAGGTCTGTTATGTCGGAAATCAGAATTTTCGGTTTTTAACATTGAGGACAATGTTGAGTTTAAGTGTGGGGGAGAATTTAGTATCTACTATTTGCATATACACATAATAATAATACTCTTTGATTTCTTGCATTCTTGAGACTTCATCTTTTGGAGTTAATTATGAACTATTTAGGATGACACTCTAAACCTTTTAAGGTTGGAACAGTTCTTACGGCTATAGATTGAGTTCCACTATATCATTCTAAAATCCTTAATTATATATACATTCATAATTGATTGTGAAACTAAGCTATGGTAGTCGTTTGAAAAATTTATCCTCGCAACTAATCATTACTGAATCACTTCCTTTTTATTTTTGCAGTTATATGTTTCTCTAAAGTGATTTGGTGGGATCCTGATACTGCCGTGGATGTTGTAGCAAGGTAATCATTGGTTGAGTTTATAAAAGCCCCATAAGACAATTGTCTTACACTCATAAAGAGTGAGCCGTAAAAAAAAAAAAAAAAAAAAAAATATATATATATATATATATATAAGGCTCCTCTTCATTTATCGACACTTGGATAGCAATACGTGTGAAACGTTGTCCATGTCTCCGTCGCCTAAGCAAGCATGGAACGCAGGATCCAAGGCAACTATCACGTATTTTTTGAAAAGGAACATGCTCTTAGAATATCTAATCATGTAGTCGATAAAAATAAAAACCACATCATCATTATATAGCAAGTCAAAAAGACTATTGAGGAGGTTCTTGACACTTGGGTGGCAGTATGCGTGAAACATTGTCCCTGTCTCCGTCGCCTAAGAAAGCGTGGAACGCGGGATCCAAGGAAACTATCGTATACTTGTTGAAAAGGAAACATGCGCTTAGAGTATCTAATCATGTGGTCAAGTTAAATGGGTGCTTCTCTCAACTATTGCGCCATAAATATATATCCTTTGACGACATTCATACAAGTATTATGGGTAACATCTTTCACTTAGGTCAACATTTGCACACTTCACTTTTCTATTTCCATTATCTTGTCTATCCATGTGATTTCAGTATGCGAGTGTTATGACAAACATTGCAACAACTACGATGACTATCTTAGTAGAGTTTTGCAATCAGGTTGAATGACACACGTAAGTAATTACTTATGTGTGATGATTGGAATGTATGCGGGATGTTTGTAGGTAGAGAACATATGCGAGCTAATTACTTGGATTTTTGCTTTGTGTCTATCCTTAGTGGTTCTTCCAAGGCGAGAAATTGGAGTAGGTTTTGTGGGTATACCTCTTATAAGCCCGTACGAGACTATAACTCTCCCAATAGGGAAACCTAGGGGTTTAAAGGCATGTTATTCATGATAAGAATAACCGTATCCTCAACGAGATGTAGTTGTTGTATTTAGGATTAGTTTTATTTAGTTTGCTCGAGGACTAGTAAAAGCTAAGTGTGGGGTAATTTGATGAGTGCATAATTCATATGATTTTAGTGTCCATTCCATACTTGTTTTAGCTATTATTCTTGCATATTTTCGTATTATTACTCTTGTTTTCTCTTGTTTTCCTCTAATAGGTGAATCATCCACAAAGGAGCTATAAAGTGCTTAAAATAGATAGGAAGAGAAGTATTCCAAGTATCCAAGTGCCAAAATCCAAGAGAAGTGGAAGAAGTGCGACAAAAAGGAGCAAAACGCTCAAAATCAAGAGAAAGGCCAAAGACCGATCTTAACTCATTGAAATTAAGGATTTCTCATCATCTTCTTGAATATAATTGAAATATAAAAAGAATGCAAAAAGAATGAGGTCATTCCGAGTTTGGATGAAGAAGTTGTGGCCAAAACAGTTTTTATCGAATACCGAAGATAGTGCGGTTCGCGAACTAGGTTCGCAGAATTAATTCAGAAAATTTCTGCTGGAATTTGAAGTTTGCAGACTGGGTTCGCGAATTTAGGAAATGGGAAACGTGTATTCACACCTTGGAAGGCCTAAGGGCACATTTGGGAACGTTAATTCGTTATTTTGGGTCGGGTTCTTGAACCGAACCCAATACGTGAACGCCAAGCAATGTAAAACATATAAAAAAGTATTAGGTTATGTGAAATCATATCACATCATTAGGTCACGAAATTTTTAGGGTTTGGAGAGAAGAAACATCACACGGAGCGATTATCAATCGTAACGTTATCTCTTCACTTTTCTCATATGTATATCATGGATGTTTCTACATCCATGAGTAGATAAACACCTATTGATTGAGGATGAATTCTAAGTTGTAAACAAGATTTGAGTTATTATATTAATTTACTTTGAAGTTCTTCATATGATTATCGTTTGTCTATACTATTTGAATATTTATGATTGATTGATAGATTGTTTAGGTGGCCAACTAAATTGATTTGTTGATTCAATCTATTGCTAGTATTGAGTTAGGAGATAAGTAATCGTCGAATAACTTGTACACAAGTAGATAACACAAAACCTTGCTGAGAGATTCTGTGGAGCAATTGTGTGTATAAACAACAATAAAAAGTGGACCTTGATCTAAGAGTCTAACTAGTAGGATCAACCTATAAATTCACAAAAGATAAAGCATTCGATTGGATTACACCTTGAGTGATCTACTACTTGGTGGTTCGTTGAATAGAATCTGGTAGGGGAGAACTTCTGTATCCAGTGATATAAGGAGTTTAGGGGATATCAATGATCTAGTTGTTATTCTACGGTTGGTGATAATCTGTGATTAACGACGAGTAGGAAATTATAATAACTCATTGACGGTTTATATACGAAGAAGGATCCCTCGATCATATCTCTCTATTGATTACAATTCAACTTTAATTGCTTTGATTATTTATTTTGTTTACAATCTAAAACAAAACCCCCCTTTGTGACACTTTGATAACTAAAACTCACTGCTCTTCGTGCGAACGATCCTTACTTCCATTATATTACCAGTTAACTGTGTGGAAATAAGATTATTAATTTGATTGCACTTACGACAGCCATCATCTACTTCTATTGAAACCAAAGCTCCAGGTTTAGAAGTAAAATCAGAATCCCTTCCTATTAAAAAGGATGTGCCTGAAATCTCCATCAATCAAGGATGTTGCACATCAAATGGAAGGAATAAATCTTCAAACAATGATGTTAAGACTAAACCTTCTAATCATCCTTATGATCAGAAAGTATGTCTCTTTTGTGATTCAAAAGGTCCTGTTAAGCTAAGGAGAAACTCTAGGTTGAATAACAATTCCATTGTTCAACTTCAACACATCTTAGACTTAATTCTCAAAGGTGTAACTGACATTCACATGACTAAACCAATTGGTTTTAGTATGTACCCTGTGTTTGCTACCAGGAGAGTCAGTTCAATGAGTTCCTCGGATGCTCAAAAGCAGAACAGATGTCTTAACAAAAATCGTCTAAGGAAAGATCAAGTCGTTTCCTCTGGAAATAACATTACCTTTGATGTGAATGAAATCCCAGGAGAGAGAAGAAAAATTGATGATATGAGAAATAACCTGAAGGAGATAATTGAAGGCTATAAAGAAATTGTCAACAAGTTGTCATCCTCATCAAGTCAAAATTCTTCTGGTAAGAACTCAAACTATGTCTCATATTTTGATAACAGTATGTTTTATGATAATTTTTCATAACAAAAGAGATTTTTTCCTAGACTTGAAAGGAAAAAGAAACTCAACCATGAACTTCGTTCATCTAATGAGATGAAAGCTCATTCTTGTGCTAATTAATCACAAGGGTTGAGAACATACTCATAAAAATCCTGTTGGGTAAGTCGTGTTAATAATCAGGTACAAAATTGTTTTCTGTTTAGTTGGGTTTCCTTCTTATCATTTATGACTCAACTATTGACTGCAGACAACTTTGCCTAAAGTATTTATTGTGTCTAATGTGATTCTTCGTTTTGCCTTCTCTTTTTCGAAGAAGTTTTTTTATTTGCTACTTTTGTGCTTTTGTGCTCTAATATTGTTTCTCTATTGAGATATAACATTTATTGAGCCAAAAAATCTTGTGATATTTTTCACATAGCAGAAACTCTGTCTTGTCGTAAATTTACGACCCGTTGCGTACCTTTTGTGTTGGGTCAAGACTGTGTTCGTACGAGTACCCGTGTTACTGTCACGAATCAATATTAGAAACCCTAAAAGTTACCTTCCCCTAAGAAACCATTTATATACCAAAACCCTTGAGTCTCGTATGCATACTCTGGATTTTCGTGGTCTTCCAAGAATGTCTTCTTCTAACTCTAGCGGTTTTTCAAAAGGGTTTCTTGACAAAGGTATTGGTTTCGAGTCCAAGGGAAGGAAGAAAATAACCCTAGTAGAAGATGATCATCCTAATGCCTCATGTTACTATGCCTACACACATCAGGATATTGAGAATGAGGACATGGTTTCTGCTGAAGTGGTTCATGATTTTCTTAAATATTTTGAGGAAGCAAAACTGCAGCTCGTTGATACTTTGAAGAGTCTTGATGTGTTAAAAACTGAGTTGAAAAAGGTTAACTCTGACCTTGTTCTCATGAAGACACATGTTAAAGAACTTCTCAATGAGGATATCTCTCTCAAGAAGCAGTTGATGTTGTCAATCACAAGCTCAAAGACCTCAAGGCTCGTGAGGATCCCGAATTGTCTATCTAGTTCGTGTTCACCTTCAGCATAGGAGTCCACTTTGTCTTTAGCTTGTTGATTTTATTTTGTCTAGTAAATCTTCTTATGAGAATTTTATTCTTGTGTTTTTAGGAAGAATAACTCGAGTTTGGAATAGACATTATTATGATTACACATATCTATGTCCAACGTTTTTATCTTTATTGTTTTTAGATTTATTTGTTTAAATTCTAAAAAAAAAATGGAAGATGATTTTTGCAGTATTGATCTTTATGGTTTTATATATTGCAAACTTGTTATGGGATATGTGTGTTTGCGTCCGTGAACTATGATTGTCCCATACTTTGTCAAAAGTTAAGTCTTTCATATGTCGATATGCATGTATTGATAAAAGAATGAATGAGCTTTTGACATTACAAAAGTTTTAAGCCTATTATGTCATTATGCAAATATTGATGAAAGATAGGATGAACTTTTGTTTACAAGGATTATGTCTATTATATGTCATTGTGCAAATAGTGATGGGAAATAAAATGAATCCTTGTCTATTCCGCAATATTGATCTTCCCTGATCCATATTTTATGTATATATTGTGCGGATCCATAAGTTCTCTTATGTCGAGCATGACCAATTGTATTCCGATTGAATTAATCATGGGTTTTCTTGTGGTTAATTTAATTGAGTATTTTTGGATTCAAATTCATATTCTTATGTTATTTGTTATGTCCAAAGAAATCCTTCTTTTCTTGTAAAAATAAGGTCGCTCTTGTTGTTCTTTCGGGAAAGACATTATATAGGGGAGAGTTCTTAATTGAACTTGTGCTTAACTGCTGAATCTTTGTGGGGAGTGCGGCTGTGGAATATTATAGGGGTTATCTTGTATCTTTATAAACTCCTTGATGAATGCATTTAGCTTCGGCTATATGATGGCATCTAAAAGGTTGATATGTGCTTGCTTTTGGTCATGAAATGTCTCTATGGAAATTTCATTAAGATCCCGCTAGTTTTCGTACCTTTGCCAATTTTATTGACAAAAAAGGGGAGAATTAATGTGTAGTTCACACTACAAATACATATGGTTTTCGGATCATTATGTATGGGGGAGTGGTTTCCATGTGAGATGGAGTATTGACTAAGGGGGAGTGATACATATCACCATAGTATTGTTTTCGAAGTTGTCATACAAATGAACTTTGATGATGTATAATAATACTATGACACTGTATAACAATGATTGAGAATTTTTGTTTTCTCATTGTTATGACTACGGATTTTCAACAACGGTGATACTAAAGTTACAACCTTTTGGATCATTGGAGTACTTGGAAGTGACGAAGATTTCGAGTAATGTTGAAGAACCAAGAAGATCAGGCATGTGGAAGAGGAGCTACAAAACTTTGTTTATTTATTTTTGTATTCCATATGTATTGATAGTTTTGTCACTAAAATTGACAAAGAGGGAGATTGTTAGAGCACTGCTCGGTCGAACTCGCATGCATTGCTATCTCAAGCATGTTTGTCAATGTTAGTGATCAAAACTATAAGTCTTGATTTCTAGTCTACTATTAACTAAGTCTCGGACTAGGATAAAAAGTGTAGTTGAGCTCAAGACTCCATGGAGATCATCATACAAAGACGAAGAACCACTCAAGGAACTGGTGGAACTTCATCGACTAAAAGGTATGTGGAGACTTGAACTTATCTATCACTCAAAAGTCTATCTACTCTATATTCTATCTTGAGACAAAAGTCGTTTTTCTATATAGACTTTGATTATACACATTTTCTATTTCGAGCCGAGTTTATCTCGCTTATCTATTTTTCGAAATATGTGTTGGTAAGCTTTCGCTTTGGCCAAGTTCATCTTTACTAGTGACGAAAGTCATGTTAAGTTTCAATCACTTGAAAATGGCTTTGACGAAAAATGGTTTGTGAACAACAACTATATAACGTCCTCTAAGAATGTTTCAATGATTGAAATGAGAGTTTAGATTATATAACCATTGTTGGATATAAGCATTGTGTGATAACTCATACATGTATAAGTCCTTATTCCTTGAACCAAAGTATGCGTACTTTTTTGATCAGGAAAACCGGAACAGAGTCCACGAACCCAGTCCGCGTATTGTCGGAGGTTCTCTTCCCGATAAAATCTGCTGGAGTTTGTGAACTATTTACACTCTTATTCCGGGTACTTAAGTCCGCGTACCAGTCCGCGTACTTAAGTTGGTTATTTTCTAAAAATGATTATTCGTGAACTTGAACTTATATAAACTACGGAATGCAAGTTTGCAAACCGTGGCTATAAAGTTCATGAATCGATTCGAGTGAATCAAATTGTTTTTGTTTCAATTGTGTCTATTATAAAGATCTAAGCAATTAAATAACTCTCTAACTAGTTCATTTGAGTCATTTGAACTAGTTGTGGTAAAGAAGAATATGGTTGATATGAAAGTGCTCATATGGCTAACCATTTGGTTAACTACTGTTGAACTAACTAGATGTACAAGTTTGGGTACGGTTACACAAACGTGCATTTCATTTGTATGTAACAAGCAAGTTTCGATCTTACGGTTAAAAGATATAAGCTTGAATATAATCAGGTTTTCATCTAACGGTGAATATTGAATGCTTTGTTACTAAGCTAACATTGATTGCAAACCCTGATTTGAAAGACTATATAAGGGAGAACTCTAGAAACTGGGAAACCTAATCCCCACACCTCCTGTGTGATACTAGTTGTATTAGCTAGAGTCGATTCTCTTTTAACCTTAGGTTTCTATTGATACCCTGTAGGTTAACGACTTGAAGACTTCATTGGGATTGTGAAGCCATACCGATACTACTTTCTCGTAGTTGTGTGATCTGATCTTGCTATTTCTATCGTACTAAGTACAATCGTAAGGATTGACTTGAGATTGATTTCTCCGATAGGCAAGATATAAAAGTAGTCACAAACATCTTCGTCTCATCGTTTGTGATTCCACAATATCTAGTTTCACCATCATACGATTTATATTATTGTGAGGTGATTGATAATACTAAGTTGTTCTTTGGGAATATAAGTCTGGTTTATCAATTGGTTCATGTTCACCTTGATTTATCAAAATACGGAACAAAAACTCGTAGGTATTTATGTGGGAGACAGATTTATCTATTACCATAGACTTTTCTGTGTGATACAGATTTTTTTATTAAAGTCTTCGACTTTGGGTCGTATCAACTCTTAGTTGTGGGTGAGATCAGCTAAGGGAATCAAGTGCGTAGTATCCTGCTGGGATCAGAGACGTAGGAGCGCAACTGTACCTTGGATCAGTGTGAGATTGATTGGGGTTCAACTACAGTCCAGACCAAAGTTAATTTGTAGTAGGGTAGTGTCTGTAGCGTCTTAATACAGTGTGTGTTCAATCTGGACTAGGTCCCGGGGTTTTTCTGCATTTGCGGTTTCCTCGTTAACAAAACTTCTGGTATCTGTGTTATTTCTTTTACGCATTATATTTTGTTATATAATTGAAATATCACAGGTTGTGCATTTGAATCAATCAATTGGGAAATCCAACCTTTGGTTGTTGATTGAGATTGATTGATACTTGAACATTGGTATTTGGTACCGTTCAAGTGATTTCTCTTGTATTCAATTAGACTCGCAGATTTCTATTTGCTTGAGTAAGTATTGAATTGAGAAAGAGAGATATAACTCTTTGATATACTTTTATTAAGATAGAGTCTGACTGTCTAGTTGATTCTCTTAAAATTATATTGGAGTTAGTCCATACAGATTGCTAATGGAAATATTGGGTGTGGTTGTTAGACCCCCGCTTTTTCAGTCACGAAAGAGAGGTACGTGTACCTTCTGATGGTACGGGACCCGTTTTTTTTAATAGTTTTTTGAATAAAAATTTTGAGTGTAGAAAAACAGCCTTTTAGAGATCACACAACAATTTTTAAATAATACAATTCTTCCTTATCTATGACAAATATTCTTCTTTGAATATTAATGCATTCTTAACTCAACAAACGTGAGTATAGAGCACAAGAAATTAATATTCATGAAAAGACTTTAATCAGAGAATGTTAACTTAACAAGAATTTTTTAAAATTCAAATCTGATCGAAATTATCATGGAAAGTTTGCATTATGAAAAAGATTATAGCTCATCATATTCAAATACTACTTGAGACAAATAGTACACCTGTGATACAATATTCCTTATCCAGCAGGCTTTTTATGGATAAGGTTCCAAGACTTGTGCCTAGTTTGCACAAGGGTGAGTTGTACGCTCACCAAAGGAATTATGTCGTTGTTTTCTTTTGTTATTACTTTTGAAACGTGAAAAACGATCATAGAAATTATCATCATCAAAATAAGAGATATGATTAGAACTCTTACCTGAGATCCCTTGCCTTGAAACAGACAGTTTATCAATAAGATCCTTATATAATGATCAAATTCATTTTAGCTTACCGATTTTGCAAACTACCCGTTTGACTTGTTCGAATATTCGTGGACCATGAAGTACTGACATTTTAGAAGCAGATTTGCTTAAATGTGATTTCACCTCAAGAGGTTTAGACATCCGAATATCAGTTACACCCTTCAAAATTAAATTCAAGGTGTCTTGAAGACGGTCAAACTGATAGTTTTTCAACCTCAACTTACACTTTCTTTGAATATGTCCTTTAGTATTGCAGTAATAGCACACTTTCTGAGTTTCAATGAAATCAAAATAGGTAGTTATATTATACTTGTCTTGTAAAGAACTTTTCCTCCTTGGAGACACAGTTTTTTCTTGGTCAGAGAATTTTAATTGATCATCTCCTAACAAAGTAATAGTACTTCGTTTATCAGTTTCTGACTGCGATTTTGTTAGCATATCATGAACAACATGTGTTCTTACTTTTACCAACTCATCGCTTTGCACAGACATTGTATTCACGGTAGCTTCTTTTGATTCACTATCGCAACGTGGAGTAGAGTTCTTACTCAACAAACGTTCAATCTCTAAGGCATTATCTTTAAGATCAGCTTCAAGTGAAAGAATTTTCGATTTCACTTTAGCATGTTCATCAAGAAAAATCTTGTTTTGGGATCATGTTCAGAAATAATACCGATAAGAGTATTGACTTTGTGTTTCAGTCGAATGACCTCAAAAGCCTAAAATTCTATACGTTTGAAAATCTCATAACTTTCTCTGGATGCTTCCCGTTCTACTTATGAGCTAGACTCATCAATAAGATAATAGGGATGACACTTTTCAATATCTAACTGTTTTATGGAAACACATTGTTCGTCTCTAAGAGAGTTTGAAAAATTAGACTCATCTACAAAATCCATAGAAACAATTTATTTTATACTGGTGCAACGTTTATCAGAGATTTTACTCTCGTCCATATGATCAGACTGCTTCAAACACAGTCTTATTAGGTCTAAACGTGTTTGCCTGCTCTGATACCAATTGAAAACGCCGGGGTACCAAAATACACCACCAACTTTTTCTTAGGAAATTTGTATGGAAAAATTCAATACAACTCTGAGAGTTAAACTCAATCAAGGAATAATATATAGAGTTCTATCTTTCTCTCTCTTGCGACTAGAACGTTTGCAGAATCAAATCCATGAACCTAATCATAAAGTGATCACTTGGACGGTACCAAAGACCAATATCCAAGAATCAATCAAGTCGTATCAAACAAACTAGGTCGGATGTATCTACTATGATTTATCAACGCACAACATGTGATATTTTAATTATAAAGATAAACAATATAATGCAGAAAAAGAAATAACACAACACCGGAAATTTTGTTAACGATGAAACCGCAAATGCATAAAAACCCCGGGAACTAGTCCAGATTGAACACCAAATTATATTAATCCTCCACAGACACTAGCCTACTACCAATTAACTTCGAATTGGAATGTAGTTGATCCCTAAATGGTATCTCACTAATTAAGGTGCGGTTGCGCTCCTTACGCCTCTAGAATCTCAGCAGGACTCCGCGCAATTGACTCCCTTAGATGATGTCACACCAACTAAGAGTTGGTTTAACTCAATTGAACACTTTAAAACAAATCTGCCTCCCACATATTAATCTTATATATGATTTCCTTTTACAATCAAAAAGTTTGATCAAAGGTGATGGAAATCGATAGCAATAGACAAAGTCTATCTAACCTCAAAATCTGAAATTATGCAACCCAAAGTGCAGCCTAGATTATTATTCACCTTGTTAGAGCACTGCTCGGTCGAACTCGCAAGCGTTGCTATCTCAAGCTTTTTTGTCAAGTTTAGTTGCCAAAACTATAAGTCTTGATTTCTAGTCTAATTATAGCTAAGTCTCGGGCTAGGATTGTAAGTGTAGTTGAGCTCTAGACTCCACGGCGTTCATCATGCAAAGACGAAGAACTACTCAAAGAACTGGTGGAACTTCATCGACAAAAAGGTATGTGGAGACTTGAACTTATCTATCACTCAAAAGTCTATTTATTCTATATCCTATCTTGAGACAAAAGTCGTATTGCTATATAGACCCTAGTTAGCAATTCGGAATTCGGCATACGTACGGAACGACAAACGTACGAGTATTATTCGGATTTGTAAAAATCAAAGTCGGTCAAAAAGTCGGTCAACGTTTCGTGATTCGGTAGTAATTCGGAACGATATACGTACGTGTACAACTCGTTTTACTAATGTGAGTTCGGTGTAAAAAAGTTGTCACATATTAAATAATAAAAAATGTGTTTCTAATGGTGAAATGGGATGATTTGTGATATAAAGCAATTATATTCATAATTTATGTAAATATAACACAACCAAGCAACTAGCTCGCCGGTTCAGGTGAATGTTAATGGAACCCTAGGACATGGGTTCGAATCCCATCCATTCAGTTTTTGAGAAATTTAAAAAGAGAAGTCAGAATCAGTTTAACTCGTCTGAGTTGGGGAAACCAGGTTACCGAACCGTACCGGAGTATAATTCGCGAACACGAATAGTTCGCGGATTATTCGTTTCACCCATAAAAGCCGCGTACCCTGGTCGGAGTTGTAATCGAACGGCCGAATAATTCGTTCCCAATCAGTTCGTAAAAATTCGCGAATTTACTAACTAGGATATAGACTTCGATTATACGCACTTGCTATTTCGAGCCGAGTTTATCTCGCTTATCTATTTCTCGAAATATGTGTTGGTAAGATTTTGCTTTGGCCAAGTTCTTCTTTACTCGTGAAGAAAGTCATGTTGATTATTTCAATAACTTGAAAATTTCTTTGATGAAAAATAGTTTGTGAATAACAACTATATAACATCCTATAAGAAAGTTTCAATGATTGAAATGAGAGTTTAGAACATGTAACCATCTTTGGATATAAACATAGTGTGTTCTCACATTTGTGTAAAAGTACAAAACCGGGAACCCAGAGTATGCGTACCCGTACGCGTACTGGCGGTTGTTGGAAATCCGGGATAGTATGCTTACTCGTACGCGTACTAGCGGAAAGTTCACGTCCGTGAATTTATGCTGGAGTTTGAAAGTGAAAACAAACTCAATCTGGTTACTTAAGTACGCGTACATGTTCGTATACTTAGGTAGGTTACTTTCTAAAATCGGTTTGTTCATGAACTAAAAGATTTATATAATGAGGAATGCAATCTTTGCAAACCGTGGCTATAATGTTCATGAATCGATTCGAGTGAATCAAAACCGATTTTTGCTTCAATTGTATCTTGTATACTTATATGAGATCTAAGAAATTGAACAACTCTCTAACTAGTTCATTTGAGTCGTCTGAACTAGTTATGGTGAATATGAATAAGGTTGATATGAAAGTGCTCATATGGCTAACCATTGGTTAACTATTGTTGAACCAACTAAATGTACACGTTTAGGTATGGTTACTCAAACCTAAATGAAGTTATATTTCATTTGTGTATAACAAGCTAAGTTCCATCTAACGGTTGAAAGATATTAGCTTGAATCTAATCAGGTTTTCATCTAACAGTGAATATTGAATGCTTTGTTACCAAGGTAACTTAGATTGCAAACCTCGATTTGGAGACTATATAAAGGAGAAGTCTAGCAACTGGGAAACCTAATCCCCACACCTATTGTGTGATACTAGTTGTATAAGCTTGAGTTGATTCTCCTTTAACCTTAGGTTTCTCTCGAGACCCTGTAAGATAACGACTTGAAGACTTCATTGGGATTGTGAAACCAAACCCAACTATTTTCTCTGTAGTTACGTGATCTGATCTTGTTGTTTCTATCGTAATTGAGTACAATCGTAAGATTGGATTGAGATTTATATCTCCGATAGGCAAGATAGAAAAGTAGTCACAAACACCTTCGTCTCATCATTTGTGATTCCACAATATCTTATTTCGCTAGTCGATTAAGATTATTTTGAGGTGATTGATATTTCTAGGATGTTCTTTGGGAATATAAGTCCGATATATCAATTGGTTCATGTTCACCTTGATTTATCAAAAGACGGAAAAAAACTCGTAGGTATTTCTGCGAGAGACAGATTTATCTATTCCTATAGACTTTTATGTGTGAGACAGATTTTTTTATTAAAGTCTTCGACTTTGGGTCGTAGCAACTCTTAGTTGTGGGTGAGATCAACTAATTGAAATATCACAGGTTGTGCGTCGTATCGATCAATTGGTAAATCCAACCTTTGGTTGTTGATTGAAATTGATTGATCCGTAAACATTGGTCTTTGGTACCGTTCAAGTTATCTCTCTCATATTCAATTGGATCGCAAATTATTGTTTGTTTGATTGCGGATTTAATTGAGATATTAAGATATAACTCTTTGATATACTTTTCTTAAGATTGAGTCTAACTGTCTAGTTGATTCTCTTGGAAGTATATTGGAGTTAGTCCATACAGATTGCTAAGCGAAATATTGGGTGTGGTTGTTAGATCGCCGCTTTTTTCAATTGGTATCAGAGCAGGCAAACACGTTTAAAGGCCTCATAAGTCTGTGTTTGTAGCGATCTGACTCTATGGACAAAAATTCTATCTCCATAAACGTACCACCAGTCTTCGGTGGCTCAAACTACTTGCGGTGAAAAATCGCTATGCGTGCTTTTCTTCAAGCTCGTGATTTTCAAACATGGGTACGTGTTGTTAATGGCGATGATCCTACGGTTAATACATAAGGCGATGTATCTATACCTAAGGATATTGGTAGATATAGTCCAGAAGAAATCCTTGCTGCAAAGCAAAATTCCGACGGCTTAAATATTATCATACATGCCATTACCCCAGATCTTCAGCATCACGTGACTACTTGCACGAAGTCTAAAGAAGCCTGGGATATCTTAGAAACCGTATTTGAATGGAATACCTATGAAAAAGAAGCTAGGCTTCAAAACCTAAATTCTATTTGGGAAAACCTTCGTATGGAAGATGAAGAGTCAATTGATGAGTTTAATCACAAAGTGTCTAAAATTTTTAATGCATCCTTTGCATTGGGTAAGACTATTCCTGAAAAGGACATTGTGATGAAGATTCTCAGATCTCTGCCATCCAGATACGATTCTAAGAAGCATGCCATCGTTGAAGGAAATAACCTTGATTTGCTTTCCAGAAATACTCTAATTGGAAAGTTAAAAATTCTTGATCTTGATCAGAACACAGTTAGAACATCTGCGTTCAATGATGTGACCAACGCAAGTGAATGTTCTAACTTGTCTTGGGATAATAAATGTTGTTCCAATCATGTTGATTTTGATAAATCACTGATAACAGAAAAGATCAATGATTTTGTGAAAAGAAGCAAAAGATGTGATAAACGTCTCTCTCCAGTTAATGCTTCAGATGATTCAATACAAAAAAAATCTTCCCTGGGTGTCAACATCTTGGATGCTTCTGATGGGTGCAATGAACTTTCAGCTCTTACAGCAGAAACCTCCACCTACTTAATTTCTAATTCAGAGCTTGAGTCTGACACAGAGATTTGTGAGTTCTTGAATAAAAGTAGAGAGATTCACCAAGAAAATTTTCAACTAAGGGCTTCGTTGAAGAAACTTGAATCATCGCTCCAGGTGAAAAATCTTGAGATAGATTGTCATAATGATGAATTCACCATAACTGTGTCTCTAAAGGAAAAAGAAGTTAATACTATTAAAAATGACATGCAAAGGTTATCCGGAAGTTCTGACAAAATCTCGGCAATGTTATTCGGTCAGAAGTCTTTTGGGAATACAAATGCTTTGGGGTTTAAAAGCAAAACTGTAAACACAAACTATTATCTTGTTCCGACTAATGCTGGAACAATGTATGTTGAATGTTGTGATAAACAAAAGGAAAATCAACAGAACAAAAAATCTTTATTGATTTGTTTGTTTTGTGGAAATGCAAATCATGTTCAAAGTATGTGTTGGAGATTCAAGAGGAACAAAAAAAGAATTTCCAAACTTCAGGAGAACATGCAAAGGATGAATATGGCGTTGGATAATCAACAAGGTTTTCTTAAGAAATCTAGTAATTCCAGATTCAGATGAGGCAAGAAATCTGTTTATACAACAAACCTTGATAAGCCACTATGTGGTAAAAGAGGTGAGCATTCGGCTCACTTCGTCACTGTCTAATACCAGTGACGTCCGCATCCTCATCTTTAACTTGAGAAAATGAGGTTAGCATCAAGGTGGCTCAAGTTTTGTATTTACATTTTTTTCCTTATTTTTGTTAAGAAAATATTCTCCTAATATTTCAGATAATGGATAACAAACCATGAAAGACTTGTTCAAAGTTCTTTTAGGGTTTGGTTGTCCATAAGTCTATTTATAATCATTTGTAATCAAGGTCCTTCATCTCTTTTCTCCTTGAAAGATACAGTTTCATGGCTCCTGTAACTAGAGGTACTACAAAAAGGGATGTCGTTGAAGCAGTTAATGTGTATCTGTGTGAATGAATCACTTCCTCAAGGATGAAGAAAGAGAGATCTACAAATAATGGAGAAGGTTCTTCCTCTAATTGCCTCTTGTCTGTTTGTCATTTTGATAATAAATTTAGAGGTATGGTGAAAGATTTCATCAACAAAACAAATGATTTAAAATCTCAAATTGTTTCCTATTTAGAAAAGATAACTCACTATGAACAAATGTTATCTCTAACAAAGAACACCTTGCGTGAGCTAAAAAGAGAACTTAGTGAGTTGACTGATATTTCTGAAGATTTAGAGGAATTGAACGATCCCATGATCAATGGGTTTTTCAATAATGAGAAGGAATTCTCAGTAGATGCTCTGAGAAAGCTCTATAATGTCTAGGAAACTTCTTATGAGAATTTATTCTTGTGTTTTTAAGAAGGATAACTAGGGTTTGGAATAGCCATTATTGTGAATACGCATAGCTATGTCCAACGTTTTCATCTTACAATTTTTTTAGATTTATTTTCTAAAGTTGATTTGGAAGATGATTTTGCAGTATTAATCTTTATGGTTTCATATATCACAACATGTTATGGGATATGAGTGTTTGCGTTCGTGAACTATGATTGTACCATACGTGGTCAAAAGTTAAGTCTTTCATACATCGATATGCAAGTATTGATAAAAGATTGAATGAACTTTTGACAAATAAAAGATAAGCCTGTTATGTCATTATGCAAATATTGATGGAAGATAGGATGAGCTTTTGTTTACAAAGATTAAGTCTATTATATGTCATTGTGCAAATAGTGATAAAGAATAAAATGAATCTTTGTTTATTCCGCAGTATTGATTTTCCCTGATCCATATTTTATGTAAATACTGTGCGGCTCCGTAACTTCTCTTATGTGAGCATTTCTGATTAAATTAATCATAGGTTCTCTTGTGATTAATTTAATTGATATTTTTGGGTACAAATTCATGTTTCATGTGATTCGTTAATGTCCAAAGAAATCCTTCTTTTCTTATGAAAGTAAGGTCGCTCTTGTTGTTCTTTCGGGAATGACATTTTATTGGGAGAGTTCTTAATTGAACTTGTGCTTAATTTCCAAATCTTTGTGGGGAGTGCGGCTGTGGAATATTTTAGAGGTTATCTTGTATCTTTATAAAATCCTTGATGAATGCATTTAGTTTCGGCTATATGATTGCATCTAAAAAAGTTGATATGTGTCTTTCTTTTGGTCATGAAGTGTCTCTATGGAAATTTCATTAGGATCCCACTAGTTTTCGTACCTTTGCCAATTTTATTGACAAAAAGGGGGAGAATTAATGTGTAGTTCACACTACAAATACATATGGTTTTCGGATCATTATGTAAGGGGGAGTGGCTTTCATGTGAGATGAAGTATTGAGTAAGGGGGAGTGCTACATATCACCATAGTATTGTTGTCGGAGTTATGATACAATTGCACTTTGATGTTGTGTAATAATACTATGACATTGTATAACAATGATTGAGAGTTATTGTTTTCTCATTGTTATGGCTACGGATCTTCAACAACGATGATGCTGAATTGAACACCTTTGGAATCATTGGAGTACTTGGAAGTGACGAAGATTTCGAGTAATGTTGAAGAACCAAGGAGTTGTGATACAATTGAAGAACCAAGAAGTTGTGATACAATTGAACTTTGATGTTGTATAATAATACTATGACACTGTATAACAATGATTGAGAGCTAGTGTTTTCTCATTGTTATGCCTACGGATCTTCAACAACGATGATGCTGAATTGAATACCTTTGGACTCATTGTTATGAAGTATTTTGTATTCCATATGTATTGATAGTTTTGTCACTAAAATTGACAAAGGGGGAGATTGTTAGGGCACTGCTCGGTCGAACTCGCAAGTGTTGCTATCTCAAGATTGTTCCTCAAGTTTAGTTGCCAAAACTATAAGTCTTGATTTCTAGTTTAGTTATAGCTAAGTCTCAGACTAGGATAGTAAGTGTAGTTGACCTCTAGACTCCACGACGTTCATCAAGCAAAGACGAAGAACTACTCAAGGAACTTGTGGAACTTCATCGACAAAAAGGTATGTGGAGACTTGATGTAACGGAACGGAAAATTACGCCGGGGGCGCCTGGGCGCGTAGGCCATAACTTCTCTGATGCACCATGATGATGCTACGATCTGGGCCTTAAAGCTAGGAAAATGCATGTTCATTTTCCCTTGCAAGAATGATCGTGGATCATGATGCGGCTATTTTAGTTTCCATATCGTTCCAACTTACGCTTGTTTTGCGAAGGGTTCAAAGCCATAGAGGCTATGACCGATGCATCTTGCATGTATCACTGATTTCCGAGTGTTGTCCAGGCATAAGGCATGCTTGGACTTGCACATAGGACATTGACGGCCTAATTAATCTCCCTTAGGCTCATGCAGGCTCCGTTACTTGCAACCGATATGAGTTACTTTCCTGGCTATGTCCAATGCGCTATTGGTACATGCCTACGTCGAACGGCTTGATAGGAAGTATGAGCATCCAAGGAATGAAATGCAACTAGCCTCATCAAGTATGGCCATAATCATCTCTTGCGTCGAGCTACCGAGCCAGATGATATGAGAGGCCAAAGTGCCGCAATCATCTCTAAATTAGATGATATGAGCGACAACGTGCTGGACCGGCAATGCTGCAACTCATTGCGGCTGCCTACGTACCCTTCCCTACTCTAAAGGGATCAAGCAAAAACCGTAGTTCATCGTCGAAGGGACAAGTAACTTAAACCAACTCGTTTGCGAGGCCGTGGCCAAGCAATAATAGTAATGGCCTAGTCTGTATAGGCCGTTCCGCCAAAATGCATAAGGAATATGCATCATCGAGTCTGTGGTATGGCACAGTAATGCCCATGCTTAACATGCTCGATTGGCAAGTCTACTTAACTATAAATGAAGCCCAAGCATCATCTATACCGTTCCGGTTAAGATATGAAGCTTATTTGGTGCATGGTCCTCATATGCACCTTCAACCAAGTACCCCTCCATATATATGTTAACTTAACATTTTTAACTTTGATTAGGGGAGGAAAAATCATTCACCAAGTCCCACTTTTACTATTCATGGCCGTTGCCATATATTTCTGAATAACCGGCCAAGATGGTTGTACATTCAGTTCTGGCTCACATGCCAGTTCCAATGTCCGGCCATGATGGCTGAACATTTCATGTGCCATGTCCAGTGAAGGGCCGTGATGGCTGTATTTTCGAATTTGGCCCATAGGCCAATCCAATGTCCATCCGTGATGGATGTACATTTTTAAGGCCAACTTTCTCTGCCCTGTGGCACCATTGTAGTACGATATTATCCATAGACCAATGACCTGCGTATTGCGCCATTTTGGCACTACTTTGTTCTAGGCCATCCTACCCACTGGCCTAATGCATCCTATGATACGAGATTGGCCTTTGGACGATATATCTTACAGCTTACACCCTCTTGGTGCCATATTAGCCTTGACCAATATGCCCACGTAATATGTCATTTTTGGCAGCGTCTTGGCCTAGGCCAATCTTCCTTTTTCTGCAACGGAGCTTGAGATGAAGCTTCATCTCAGGCCATCGCACATCTTTGAGCATGCTACATGCTAAAAACACGGGGTGTTACAATATTCACCTCTTTAAAGAATTTCTTCCCTGAAATTAAAAACAAGAACTATTGTGGACAATCTCTTTGGTTTGGATTCCTGAGCAAAAGTCACATTCCAGATGCTCAGAAATCATAGTTTTCTTCAGTTTGTCATGGAGAATCTATTAGGACCTTCTGAGCAAACGTCCCACACCGCATACTCAAGAATCCAAAAAGTAGTCGACAACGTTAACAAGAATCTCATTTGGCTAGTGCCAAAGGGATATCTCAACAAGGTATCCTGAATGTGCATCCCATACTACACACTCAGGAGTCCCTAAAGTTCACAAAGTTGTTGCCAACAAATTGTAGTGCTATGTGGAACATGATCCAGTTGTTTATCATCCATGACGGTCATCCAGGTTGCCACTCGTAAGTGGGATGCTAGCCGGGCCTGACAACGCACACTATTGGCCAGTTGGTAACGTGTGGGAATGATCAGTGTCATTGTCTACCCACCATCCCAGACGGTCTTTCGGATATCCACTTGTTAGTGGGGTGCCACGTAGGCCAGGAAAACTCACAACACTCAAACAAGCTCAATTCGATTCGCATAGTAACTGGCATAGCAGTTACAAACTCCTTTCCGCGCAAAAGTTGGCCTACTCTACAACTTTAAGTTTCCTTTAAGGAGAGTACTCATTTGACGAGTCCACTACTCACAGTCGCTAGAGTTTTCTCGGAACTTTCTCTGATACCAACTGTGACGGAAGGAAAATTACGCCTGGCGCGCCTGGGCGCGTAGGCCATAACTTCTCTGATGCGCCATGATGATGCTACAATCCCGGCCTTAAAGCTAGGAAAATGCACGTTCATTTTTCCTTGCAAGCATGCTCGTGGATCATGATGCGACTATTTCAGCTTCCACATCGTTCCAACTTACCCTTGTTCTGCGAAGGGTTCAAAGTCATAGAGGCTATGACCGAGGCATATTGCATGCATCACTGGTTTACGAGTGTTTTCCATGCATAAGGCATGCTTGGACTTGCACATAGGCCATTGACGGCCTAATTTCATATCCCTTAGGCTCATGCAAGCTCCGCTACTTGCATACCGATATGAGTTACTTTCCTGGCCATGTCCAATGCACTATTGGTACATGCCTACGTCGAACGCCTTGATAGGAAGTATGAGCATCCAAGGAATGGAATGCAACTAGCCTCATCAAGTATGGACACAATCATCTCTTGCGTCGATCTACCGAGCCAGATGATATGAGAGTCCAAAGTGTCGCAATCATCTCTAAATTATATGATATGAGCGAAAATGTGTTGGACCGGCAATGCTGCAACTCATTGCGGCTGCCTACGTACCCTTCCCTACTCTAAATGAATCAAACAAAGATCGTTGTTCATCGTCGAAGGGACAAGCAACTTAAACCAACTCGTTTGCGAGGCTGTGGCCAAGAAATAATAGTAATGGCTTAGTCCGTATAGGTCGCTCCGTTAAAATGCGTAAGAAATATGCATCATCGAGTCTGTGGCATGACATAGTAATGCCCATGCTTAACATGCTCGATTGGAAAGTCTACTTAACTATAAATGAAGCCCAAGCATCATTTATACTGTTTCGGCTAAGCTATGAAGCTTACTTGGTGCATGGTACGCATATGCACCTTCAACCAAGTACCCCTCCCTATATCTGTTAACTTGACATTTTTACAACTTTGATTACCGGAGGAAAAATCATTCTCCAAGTCCCACTTTTACTATTCATGGTCGTTGCCATATATTTCTGAATAATTGGCCAAGATGGATGTACATTCAGTTCTGGCTCACAGGCCAGTTCCAATGTCCGGCCATGATGGCTGACATTTCCTGAGCCACGTCCAGTGAAGGGTCGTGATGGCAGTATTTCCGAATTTGGCCCATAGGCCACTCCAATGTCCAACCGTGATGGATGTACATTTTTAATACCAGCCTGCTCTGTCCTATGGTACCATTGTTGTACGATATTGGCTATAGGCCAATGACTTGCGTATTACGCCATTTTGGCGCTAATTTGTTCTAGGCCATCCTCCCCACTGTCCTAATGCATCATCTGATGCGAGATTGGCCTTTGGTCAATATATCTTACAGCTTACACCCTCTTGGTGGAATATTGGCCTTGACCAATATGTCATTTTGGCAGCATATTGGCTAGGCCAATGTTCCTTTTTCTGCAACGGAGCTTGAGATGAAGCTTCATCTCAGGCCATGGCGCATCTTTGAGCATGCGCCATGCTAAAAACATGGGGTGTTACACTTGAACTTATCTATCACTCAAAAGTTTATCTATTATATCTCCTATCTTGAGACAAAAGTCGTATTGCTATACAGACTTCGATTATACACATTTGTTATTTCGAGCCGAGTTTATCTCGCTTATCTATTTCTAAAAATATGTGTTGGTAAGCTTTCGCTTTGGCCAAGTTCATCTTTACTCGTGACGAAAGTCATGTTGATTATTTCAATAACTTGAAAATCGCTTTGATGAAAAATAGTGTGTGAATAACAACTATATAACATCCTCTAAGAAAGTTTCAATGATTGAAATGAGACTAGTTTAGAATATATAACCATATTTGGATATAAACATAGTGTGTTCTAAAATTTGTGTAAGATCCCAAAATCGGGAACCCAGAGTATGCGTACCCATATGCGTACTGGCGATTGTTGGAAATCTGGGATAGTATGCGTACCCGTACGCGTACTAGCGGAAAGTTCACGTCCGTGAATTTCTGCTGGAGTTTGAAAGTGAAAACAAACTCAATCCGGTCACTTAAGTACGCGTACCTGTTCGCATACTTAGGTAGGTTACTTTATAAAATCGGTTTGTTCATGAGATAAAACATTTATATAATAAGGAATGCAATATTTGCAAACCGTGGCTATAATATTCATGAATCGATTCGAGTGAATCAAAACCGATTTTGCTTCGATTGTGTCTTGTATACTTCTATGAGATCTAAGCAATTGAACAACTCTCTAACTAGTTCATTTGAGTCATTTGAACTAGTTATGGTGAAGATGAATATGGTTGATATGAAAGTGCTCATATGGCTAACCATTGGTTAACTATTGTTGAACCAACTAAGTGTACACGTTTAGGTACGGTTACTCAAACCTAAATGAAGTTACATTTCATTTGTGTATAACAAGCTAAGTTCGATCTAACGGTTGAAAGATATTAGCTTGAATCTAATCAGGTTTTCATCTAACGGTGAATATGAATGCTTTGTTACCAAGGTAACTTAGATTGCAAACCATGATTTGGAGACTATATAAAGGAGAACTCTAGCAACTGTGAAACCTAATCCTCACACCTCCTGTGTGATACTAGTTGTATAATCTAGAGTCGATTCTCCTTTAACCTTAGGTTTTTCTCGAGACCCTGTAGGTTAACGACTTGAAGACTTCATTGGGATTGTGAAGCCAAACCCAACTATTTTCTATGTAGTTGCGTGATCTGATCTTGCTGTTTCTATCGTGATTGAGTACAATCGTAACATTGGCTTGAGATTTATATCTCCGATAGGCAAGATAGAAAAGTAGTCACAAACACCCTCGTCTCATCGTTTGTGATTCCACAATATCTTGTTTCGCTAGTCGATTAAGATTATTGTGAGGTGATTGATATTTCTAGGCTGTTCTTCGGGAATATAAGTCTGGTATATCAATTGGTTCCTGTTCACCTTGATTTATCAAAAGACGGAACAAAACTCGTAGGTATTTCTGTGGGAGACAGATTTATCTATTCCTATAGACTTTTCTGTGTGAGACAGATTTGTTTATTAAAGTCTTCGACTTTGGGTCGTAGCAACTCTTAGTTGTGGGTGAGATCATCTGAGGGAATCAAGTGTGTAGTTAGTTTGTAGTAGGCTAGTATGTGTAGCGGCTTAATACAATGTGGTGTTCAATCTGGACTAGGTCCCGAGGTTTTTCTGCATTTGCGGTTTCCTCGTAAACAAAACTTCTGGTGTCTGTGCTATTTCTTTTTTGCATTGTATTTTTTTATATAATTGAAATATCACAAGTTGTGCGTTGTATCGATCAATTGGTAAATCCAACCTTCGGTTGTTGATTGAAATTGATTGATCCTTGAACATTGGTCTTTGGTACCATTCAAGTTATCTCTCTCATATTCAATAGGGCCCGCAAATTACTGTTTGTTTGATTGCAGATTGAATTGAGAGATTGAGATATAACTCTTTGATACACTTTTCTTAAGATTGAGTCTAACTGTCTAGTTGATTCTCTTGGAAGTATATTGGAGTTAGTCCATACAGATTGCTAAATATTGGGTGTGGTTGTTAGACCCCCGTTTTTTTCACACCTCACAAGTATAAAACTTGTGGAAGCGATGATTTCTATCTATCTTGATCGAGTGAGCATCTCAATAATCGATCAAGATACTCGAGTTATCAATGAAAGATAATTGGACTTGGTTTCAGGAATCCCTACAAAGTCTTTGTAGTCGGTAAACCCTAAAAGGGTTAGGAAAAAGACGAGTCTGTTTACAACTAGGACACACCAAAAAGTAGTGTCGGGATTCAAAGATCCCAATTTCTTGAAATTCCCCTTTTATAGACATTCAAAGCATAGGTTGCTTTAGGTTTAAGCTAAGATAGCTTCAGAAACAAGCAATCAATATCCACTATTAGATAAATCTTTGAATTTTTTTTACATAAACAAAATATACACTCGGGTTAGGTAAAATCGTAATCGAACCGTGTACAAAGACTATGTTCAAGGTGGTTAGCCGAAACTAGCCAATTTGAACTTAAAAGCTTAATATTCATTTTCATGAAAACTTAAGACATTAATCTTGAGTCACAATCATGTGATCAAATAAGTATAGTGTTTTAAAGAATTAATCAAATGATAATTATCTCATAGAAATAATTTAATCGCAATTGAAGATAATCGACATGGTTAGTAAATGCAAAATAGTTCTGTGGACTCCGGAATCGGTCATAGTCTTAGGGTTTTCGAACCGGTACGCAGACCTAAATAGTTTTGTTAACTCTGGAACTTGGTTTGGTTAAATGTTTACAACCGGTACACGTACTCTAGCTGACCTAAGTCACGAACGACTATGGTATTTTTACTTGGTTTGCGTACCGCTATGGATACTAAACCTAGCTCGGGAACACAAAATTATTTTGATACGTGTACCAGTTTGGATATTAACCCGGTTCCGTGAGCACAGTTCCTAAATAGTTTGCATACGTGTATGGGTACCGATCCAGTTCACGAGTTGAACATATTTTTCACATGATATACATAAGAATATGCGTACCACAAATCTGTAAGTTGATATGTAGCTACTCCGCTACGTGTACGAGTACATGTAATACGGGTTCAGACTTATAATAATTTTCCCAGTTTGTAAGACTGATAACACTGTCTTGTATCTGAATCTATAATAATAGCTCTATATTTCTCTCTAAATCAATTCGAAACATTCCCGAATAACATCAATGACACGTATCACTGTTCTAGCTATTTCCGAACGATAAAATTTGAATCATGTTACGAACAATAAATTGTCCTTAACCGAAATTCATCAAGTATGAACAAATTTTCATTAAGCTTAGTCATTATATTTCGATAACTAATTATCAAGATAAACTTGACTCGAAATTCTTGTCTATGCATAATAGTCTATTTAGTTATGCAACATTGTCTCAATGATTGAAAAGTGAATATAACTTGAGAAATAGGTGTTCTGTCTTTACTTACCTTTTATTTATGAAGTTCTTCAAAAGCTTTGGTTGATCTTCGCCTTCAAACGATAGAATACAATTATGACTGCCGTGATCCACTGTTTCTCAACTAAATTTCTATCCTAGTCCAAGACTTAACTAATTGTAGACTAGAAATCAAGATATAGTTCTGACAACTAAATTTGACAACAAGCTTGAGATAGAAACACTTGTGAGTTCGACTGAGCAATGCTCTAACAAGATTAACATAACAAGATATATACTTTGGTTAGGATGAACCGTAACTGAACCGTGTATAAAGACATTGTTCATGGTCGGTTAGCAAAAACTAGCCGAATGAACCATAAGCTTAATCATTTTCATAGAACACTTAAGACTCTAAGCTTGAGTCACAACCATAGGTTATAATGTGATCAATCATGTTTATATAGTGTTTTTAGAGATTTATTCAAATGCCAATTATCTCACAGAAATATTTTTTTGTGCATCTAAAAATATTCGACAGGGCAAGTACGTGTACCAGGTACGTGTAATTTACCTTGTTCGTGACTATTCTTGTCATGGTACATGTACCGGGTATGTGTACCCTTAAGAAAAAAACGAGTTCAGGAACTCACATAACTTTTCCGGTTTGCGTACCGGGTATGGATACCACTCCGGTTTCAAAACCAACAGTTCCTTTACGGTACGCATATTAGGTATGCGTATCATTCCTGATTCACGAGCAACATACTTTTTACGGTATGGATACCGGGTATGCGTACCAAAAAATCGCTGCCGAACTATAGCTACACCGCTACGTGTACTGAGTACATGTATTGCGGCTCCGGATCTATAACAGTTTTCCTAGTATGTGAAACTGGTATGCATATTGTCCCGTATCCAGATTTACAGTAGTTCTATATTTCTCTGAAACATTCCCAAATAACATTAATGACACATATCACTATTCCAACTATTTTCGAATGATAAAACTTGAATCATTATTTTGATTTCGAACAATAAATTTTCATTAACTGAAATTCATCAAGTATGAACAAATATTCATTAAGCTTAGTCACATATATTCGAGAACGATATTACCAAGATAAACTTGACTCGAAATTCTTGATATGCTTGCTTTAGTCTAATTAGTCATACGACATAGTCTCATAGATAAGAAGATGTGTATAACTTGAGAAATAGGTGGTTCAGTCTTCACTTACCTTTTGTTGAAGAAGTTCTTCAAAAGTTTCAGTTGATTTTCACCTTCAAACGGTAGAACGCAGTGATGTCCGATTCTCAACTACACACTTCTATCCTAATTAGAGACTTGACTAATTGTATATTATAAATCAAGATATAGTTTTGATCAACCAAATCTGAAAACAAGCTTGAGATAACAACATTTGTGAGTTCGACCGAGCAATGCTCTAATAATTTTGTACCCTCCTTTGATTGATCCCCAAGTCTTAACTCCTTCCTTTTGAAGGAGGACCATAACAATGCTATATAAATATTTGCTTTGTGAAGCAAAATAACATATATGTTTGAAAATTGAGTGCACAAAATGGACCAACGTATTCCACTTATCCTAGCAAAAATTGCATAACGTATTCTAATTCTGAATTGAGTTTCAATAAAAAGCTTACCTTGCACAATGTATAATATACATATGGTTTTGCAAATTTACCCTCCTATGTAAGTATTTTAGTTCTCCAACTCAAGACATTGACCACATATTTCTTAGCGATAACAACATACCAAATAGTTTTTTTCCTATATCCTACCCAACCTCCGCCTTTTACGAGTAAGGATTGTCTCATAGTTCCTGATCTTCAGATACCCAAATCTCCAATATTGCTAATAGGGCTACCAAATTAAGTGGGTGTGTACCAAAACTATAATAAGATAAAAAATATTTTCATATAGGACAAAAAAGTTTTTGCCTTGGCTTGGTACACCCCCACTAAACCTGGCACCCCATTAGCAGCCTTGCAAATCTCCTTCTTAAGAAGAAGATATTTTATTTCATCCCACCTTTTACAAATCAACTACGCCGTGCCAAAGAAAATTATGAAATCACAGTATGCTGGTCCATACACAAAAAGATGCAATAAATTGGCAAGCCAAGTAAAACACTCTTAGTTAACCTTGCGAGTTTACGAAAAGTCAATCTAACCTTGCAACATTCGACAATCTTGTCTTATTTGAGAATATTCACAGTTTTATCCAGAATGTCACCAGGATAAGTAGAGGAAAACATTTAACACATTCCAAAATAGAAGCAAGCTCTTACAAACTATTCCCCATAACCAAATAAAATGCTCTTACTAAAGTTAGTACATAAGTGTGAAGCATACTCAAAGCTGAGCAAAGTATATGTAAACACTTTGACTGGACTAATATCTATGCATATCAAAGAGTCATTTGCAAATTGTAGATGACCAAGAGAAGAACATGCAATTTCTATAATAATGGCACTAAACATCATAGCCAAACCTTCAAAGACCAAAAGAGTCAGAGACGGAGAAAAAACATCTTTTCCTTAAACCGTTTTCGATCCTGAATTTACCACAAGCATAGAGAATGAGATTTTACAAATGAAACTCTGAATTCACCTCGTCTGGGGTGCATAAAAACCCAACCAAATAAACAACTTACTTAAGAACGACCATTTGACATTATTAAAGACCTTTCTGCATTAATTTTACAACGATGCCTAGGGTATTAGACTTGGATTGAAAGTCGTTTATTCGTGAACAATCACATTTATCTTCGATTGAGATTTTGTTTCTTTCTCTGAAACATAAAATAAACTTATTAGATTAGAAACAAAATTACATTAGACGCGTGGTATTTCCGGAGTCAGCTAAAGCAATTTGATTTAAGAAAGACTTGACAATATGATCTCATAGTTGCAAAAGTTCTTAGCCGACTTCTATGTGTTGCATGGTTTGTTATTCTGCACACAACCTGATTTCCTTCTCTACGATGGTGGTTTAGTACGTGTAGGAGAAGAAAATATACAAGGACACGTGTCGAGAGATCTAGGAAGAAGTAGCTTAATTGGATACAATTGTTTGTAGAAAATAAGACCTTGCTAGCTCTTATCCTAACTAGTCATCCCTAAGGGCATTATTGTAACTCGTGTACATCCCCACCCCTTTATAAGGGAAAGAGAGATATGTTTGAGGGGACCGGTCTCCCACCTCCCACAACCTAGAGCTTAACAAGAACTCCAATCCCTTTTAATGGAGGTTGTATGTAACACCGATTTTGTAACACCGTCGATCATAGTGAAACACCGTGGATGTAGACTTCATTAATGGCCGAACCACGTAAAAATTCTTGTGTTCATGTTTACTTTGATGCACTTCATCTCTTCTTTGTTGAGTAGATCTTCATCTTAGGTGTTAGATTTCATTGGGTGTGGTTGTTAGATTTTTAGCATCTACGATATGCATTGTTGGATATATCTCGTCCCTTGTATGATCTATGTTATCGTACTTGAGACATGCCAAAGCGCTTTAGTAAGGTTCTAATAAAGCGAACTAGATTTTCCGAATCCGTATGGAAATACACTTTGGTCCATAGTCTAGTTGTTGGTGTTCTTGGCGCCATCAACACGACCCAGATTTCAGCTATCAAAGCCGTGGTGATCCCCCAGATGTGCTGATGCTACCAGAGTTGTAGATATGGAGTCTATGCGGAGATTGAAAGTTAGTTACACCAACACCGAATTAAAATGTTTTTAGCGATACAACGGTTTTAAAGCAGCACCGACAGAATTTACCGTTGGAATAATTGAACAGTACGTGTCGGTAGGCTCACAGAAAAAGGTGTGAACAAATAGTTAGAATATGTAACGGCTAGGAATTGGATATAGACAAAGAAAACTTTAGTCGTACTAGAAAGAAGAGCACTATTAGACAAGAAGATCATGATCTCTCTCTCCCTCTCTCTCGTATTTTCCCCCATAACTTTTTATCTTTTCTTTTCAAATCGCGGGAGTATTGTCTTCTTGAATTATTGCTCCACTCCTTTAGTCCATTCCACTATCACGCGCTTCGTTAGTTGAGCAATAGGTATCTCATTAAAATCTTTGTTTGCTTTATAATTCCGTGATCATTTTTTTTCTTATTCTCTCTCTCCCTAAATTCAAATATCGAGAATTTCCAGTATAGTACTTCCCTACACGTCTAGGGTTTCGTATTATTCTCCATCTTATCTTTATATACATATAGAATCTCCTTTCTTCTTCTTCTTCTTCTAATTCAGGTTGGAATCTAGTTATTCTTTAGTTGGGTTTAGTAATTTCAATGGCTAATTCTGATGAATATAGACCTTTACTCGTTACAAATGGTCACGTGAAATCAGCAAAGAAATCAATGGATGAGGATTTGGGTAAGAATTAGTGTCGTTGGTGAACCAGTTGCTCGATCTCATTGGGATTCTAGTCTTTTTGGTTGTTTAGGCCGTAATGATGACTTCTGCAGCAGCGATTTTGAAGTTTGCGAGTTTTTCCTTACACTTTCTTTTTTTTCAGTGGCCGAATTTTGATCATATGATTCATGTTATGAGGAGCAAGCTATTCACGCCTGTTCTATAAATGAGGAATTTCTGCTAGCCTGATCTTGGAAATTGTTGTTGTAATTTTGATTATGGAAGTGAGGAGAAGATGAGATTTATGAGAAATTCTTGCTTGTCCATATAAATGTTGTTTGCCATTATTTTTGAGTGATATCACTACTTAGATACATTTAGATAGATATAAACTTTCTACCGGCAATAAATCGAATTTAGCTACTTTAGATTTATAGTTGAACACTAATTTACTGATAGAACCTTTGGCCTTTTACCGATATTGTTTTGATGGTAAAGGTAAAACTGCTGAGAAAGATTTCTGTTGGATAGCTCTTGTAAAGTTCGGCTTTTAAATTTGTAAAGTTGGCATCTTAATTTGTTTCATAAGTTTTCCGTTTTAACAATGGTAATATATGATCAGGTCTTCTTGGAACTTTGGTCCCTTGTGTGCTTTATGGAAGTAACATTGAAAGATTAGGATCTGAACCTGGAAGGTTTGCAAACCATTGCTTGCCTTACTCTGCTTTGTACCTACTTGGAAATTCTCTTTTTGGTTGGAACTGTCTCGCGCCTTGGTTTTCATATTCTAGCCGCACTCAAATCCGCCAAAGGTTTAATCTTGAGGTATAAGTTTATGTTATTATGTTGCATATTTTTGTTATCGTCTGTGACATGTCTTATTCTTTTACCTTTTATCTCTTGTTTATATAACTCTTTACATGATTTGCAAATTATGTATAGTATGTTTAGCGTCTTGAATTAGTAGTTTCGTTGTCCCTCTCTTGGCACCTGCCTTGCTTATAACTTCAGTGTTCCTTAACTGCCGGTTTCTTTCCCGTGTTATTAAAAGTTATCGAAAATGTGAGTTATAGAGAGAAGTACATAGGTACCGGAAATTGAAAATATCTTGCTGGTCTTTATCCGTATTGATATTCTGCTGACTGCCGTAATTAACAGTTCTTCATGGTATTTATTATTTGGTTTATGGGTATATTGATGGTGCGCTCATAATTTTGTTATTTTTGGTGATTGTGAGAACAGGGTAGCTTTGAAGCATTCAAAAGATCATGTGGGTGTTGTGAGTCCTTGATTGAGGATGAAGACCAACTGGAACAGTGCGAGTCTTCCTGTGATCTTGCGACTAATTTATTCTGCCATGCATGTTCCCTTTGCCAAGAAGGGCGAGAACTTCGCAGGAGGATGCCTCACCCTGGGTTCAACGGCCGACAAGTGTTGGTTATGATTCCTCCAGTGGAGCAGACAATGGGGGGGATGGACTATGAGTTTTTCTCCCGGTCTTCTCCAGAGTCCAGAGGAGTCTAGCCTGTTAATACATCTATTTTGCTATCATCTCAGATAGTTGTGTGTTACATATATCTGGAGTTCACACAGGACGGAACTATAAAAATTAAAGTAAATATCATTGTTCGTTTTTTTATTCATGCATTATGTATGTGCTGCAATCGCATTGATTCTCAAATCCAATTCAAGAGCAAACTGCCATTAAGACGCTATCACCTTGGTTTTTTGTTTGAAAGACGAAGTCTTGATAAGTTGTTAGCCAACTATGAAAGGTTACAAACTTTAAGCAACGTAACCATTCCCTCTATTTTTAATCTTAAGTTTTCTTATCAGAAAAACGGTTTTTTCTTTTTTTACATCTGAATTTTGTGTTGATTCAAGCCTGGAGCAGCTGTGCACCAGCTTTTCTAATTCCTGTGGACAGATGCACACAGACGCTCAAAATTGTGTATGAAGAAAACGCTACATATACTTAGAAGCACCATGTCATAGTACGGAAACTTATTCAATTCTGAGACAAGAAATGTCCTACCCGTGGTTGCAAAATTGAACCTTTCACAGACTAAAGAAAAGAACAAAGACCATCAGCTGTCTATCATGTCAATCACAACTCGAAGTTCTAGATGAAAGGTTATAAATGTTAACATCAGCATATAGTTAACTAGGATTCTTGGGTTAGATTGGGTTCTTCCTCCTTGACTGACCGCCTATACTCTGGCTTTAGCTCATAGCTTCCTTGGTTTGTTCCTCTGTTGTTGTAGATACAGAGTTCTTTAAGTATATCTTTCAGGAATTGCTGCAGAGAGAAAATATTGTTAAAACTGCATGAAGTGCCACCTCTGGTGAACTGACAGATGACAGAAGGTGCTTAGTGAGGGAGTTTCACTTAAATCATAGTGTGCGAGTTTGAATACTCTTGGTTTCATCCATGCTGTGTTATAAGGGATGGATGCTCTATACTTATATCGTCCATGGCATGTATAATGTCGATGTAAAACAACCTTTTTACAAATATTGCAATTTTAGTGATGGAAAAACTGAAGGATCCAAAGAGACATACCTCAGGTTGGTCTGTCTCCTGGATCAACTCCTGAGTGTCCAGTTTGGTTGCCTTTCAAAAAGCTTAAACATTACACCCTCCATTTCCACACGATCCCTTCTTGATCTTCTTCCATCTGGCACTTTGTTTGGCACCAATTTGATCTTTCCATGAAATACACACCACCAAGAAATGGAGATTTTTATTTTTCATTGCAGATATCAAAGCAACAGAAAAATGTCTTTGTACACTTAGAAAATTTGGGTAGTATCTGCAGGGAAAAAAGAGGGGCAGGTACGACGTACTAAAAAGGAAGATGTAAAATACCTTGGGATTAGAGGGCATGTGACTAAACATCGCAGGCTTAGGCATCATATGTTCCCCACGATCATTTTCGATAACCTTCAAAAGTTAGGACATGGGATGAACAAATTCCAAAGAGATATTATGTGAAAGGAAGGTACACATCCTATGTTAGAAGTAAAAACTTGACTAACTAACTAAAACAGAATAACAATACCTTCACTTGTCTAGTTTTAACCATATATTTGCTTGTTCGTTCACGATAAAGCCTACTATAGTCCTGGATACTTTCGGAATGGGGCTTCATGTCAAATTTCTGCAGCACTTTACCCTCCACCGCAGTCTTACCTATAATAGAACACAGGGGTAGAAGTCAACTTTCTAGCTAGCATGAGTATATATCAAGACCATAATCATCCAAATTAAATCACTTGGTTCAAGTGATAAAACTACCATCGACAGAATCATATCAATGGAATCCTCCAAACAGTACAATCAATTACAGGCATGTAGACAGAAAAGTATGGAACTGATTCCTGAGATGCACATATATACGGTGACACAACAGACAAAGATCAATAGGTTTCTAGCCCACATTGGATCCTCTGCAATGTATTCAAAAACATGGAGACAAGGTAAAAAGCCCGTGAAGGCTTTAGATTACTCCTAAGTTGCATAAGAAGGCGTGAATTAAACCCTGAGGGCCAACAAACGGTTCCTTCTAGTGTTCATGTCATATTGATATTTTTGCTAAACTTATTTGAATGGATTGGGACAAAAATCTATTTATTTAAGCAGTATATGAATGCAGAAGTGTTCCTAATTGAGCTTGTTCTCCCTACAAGATTTATATTATAAGATCCTGAAATGGACGAAGCCCCTGTACTATGATTGCATGTGAAAACATAAATTAGTAATTACATTATGAATGCATGTGAATTCTATCTCTAGAAAACAAAGTTCTATAGGAGCAAAGAAATGCATACGACTTTGAAAACCATATAATCAGCCACATAAAAGCTTTTATCACGTCATTGATTAAAAACATAAAACAACGATAGACCAGACAACATTACCTTCTTGCATCTGAGAAAAGACACACATTGGAATGAATTCCTTATGCATGTCCAAAGAGTAACACTTTGGTGCATTCTCAGAATCGTTTTTAGCCATTTCCATTGTGAACTGATCATCAGTTGAACCAATGTACAAAATATTGCACAAAATTGTTGGTTAGAAGGTAATTCTATAGAACAACCAGTAACCAATACAATGTAATGAATGACCTGAATATAAAACAAGAATTAAAAACAAAACATAGTAATGACGACGTACAAGAATTAAAATCCCCACAAAATAAGTTACGCACATCCAACACAACAGAAAAGTCTGAATCAACCAAGTTCTATTTAAAATCGGAAAGAACCTCCCATGTTTCAATTCACTTTGATTACGATATTAGCCAGAACATACATTGTCACTGCTAGTTACTTAACTCTCAATCTAGATTGAGAACATTACAATCTGCACAACGGTTGCTGACCACAGGCATAAGAAAATTGTAACAAAATCTTGATTTCACAGCGATTAACACCCTAATTTCATCCAATCAGCACAAATCCCTAATAATATCATTCAAGAAAAGCACCAAGATCATTCAAGATAAATGAAAGCTAATCTATATAAGAAAAACGCAAGTAACAAGAACTAGAACCAATTCAAAACCCTAGAAAGAAAGAGAGACTTACCTGACGAGATAAAGGATCATCGTCAGAAGCCAGAGGGTCAATAGAAAGAGTGAGCTTAGCAAGATAGTGAGAAGAATTCGGATGAGGTGCAGAAGCAGTAAGATCGTCAGAAACGATGGTGTTGTTGGTGGTTATGGATTGAGACATCCAAGAACGAGAAACGATCGGAGGACATTTCAATAACCATACTGGTGTGTTTTGATTACTTGTCTCTATTCCTTCTTTATTATTACTGCTACCGCCATTGCGACTAAGCCATATTTTATTAGCTACGTAATATATATATATAGTGTTTTAGTGTTTGACAGTCGGCAATGCATAAAGTTTTCGCCGACTTATCAACTCTGAGGGCCCCATAAAATCTCTGTCGGTGTACACCGCACCCCAAAATGGAAACTTGAGGAACGACAACTGTGAAAATGGTATTCGAGTGACCGCTTGCGCTACATGGAGTCCGACTGCAAATAGCATTGTCATTGTCATCGCCATCATCTAGATTCTAGACAAATAAGTAGCATTGTGACACAAGATATATACATGACGTGACATCTGCATTCCCATACTGCACATTTTGGACCAAACATTTCCATCTAACCTTCAATAAGATTCCTAGCTTTTTTTTCTTCTCGAAGCATGGCAAGATCCCTAGCTGACAACATTAACATGGCACTAGCACATAGGTATATTAGAATATCTGGGAAATGTTGCGCTTGTAGGGGATGTTAAGGTTTGCATAGAACTATCCAGATTGTATTTCATTACAACAAAATTCGGCGAGTAAAACAGACATACAGCAAAGAGAAAAGACGGTGATGGCAATTTGAGCGTCTAGGTTATAGTGTATTCAACATCCAGTTAGTCTTCAGTTTCTGAATCAAGAATAGGCAGGATGCTGTATGCAGAGGAACTGATGTGCATACCACGAACAATGCCTCCATAGTCGACCTTGATTCTATGGCAGAATAATAAAATTGCATCCCACAACGCCGTTCTTCTCTGAGAATAAGCAAGGCAAAAATGAGTTCCACTACATAACACTAAAACATAACCAAGATAAAAACATCACATAATCAATTTGTGTGGGGAAGATATGGTAAGACCAAACTCGGGAGAAGCAAAGCACAAGAAGTCATTGAAGTTGACATAAATGGTAACCATGAAATTCATTAGTATTTACTTTGTGCACTACAACATCACTTTGTGCACTCCATGTGCATGTTGTGCAGGGTGCAGGCAATTACGAAGAAACGACTTCATCAAAGATAACTAAATAAATCATAATATAATCCATACCATGACTCAGAGACACTTACTTGGAGAGAAAACTGCAGCTTTTTATCCCAATACAGGGCAAAAAGAGGAGGGCTTTGCTTCCCAACAAATAATATACAAGCTCCGGCATGAAAAACAGAGGGCACGCTAGATATGACAACCAGATATTTCTCAGGGAATCTCTCTTTCGGAGGCAAAACTCCTAAGAATAAAGGGTTCTTGCTTGATTGTGTGCTTGTATAGGATGTTGGATCTACATGTAACATCCATTTCGGGTGATCTAGATATGCACAGAATAGATACAACAATAAGTGAGAATCAGTTGGAAGCTCCAGAGTCCACTTCTTGTTCACCTTGTCATAAACCTCGCCAGTTCCTAGGTATTCATAGCTCTTCAAGCAAGTTCCTTCGGCAAGCTCTGATAAACGAAAACCGGATCAGCTAAAAGACTCAAGATCTAAATTTGGTCACAAGCATATCGTGAGAATTGAATATATACCTCGAATCCTTTGCACTGTGTAGTCGGCCCGAACACTACTTTGTGGTAACAAACCTTTAACCCACTCTCCTTTCATCAGTTGGTGAAGCCTCTGGTGCTCAGTGATGGCATCTACACACTCCTGTATCAAAGAGATTTGCTGCTGTGATTGTTGCATATTACTTGAAGGAAATTTGGCTGTGAACAAAGAAAAGAAACACATTTAAATTTGTATGCACCATCAGAATGTAACATAATCTAGCTACTGAAACATAAATATAAAAATAGTGCATGGGTGACCTACAGCCATAGCCTTCAAGAGACTGGACAAGAGTAGCGCGTAGATTATGAAGTTGCTCTTTCTCCTCCTGAGAGTATGCTGGTTGCCATTCTTTTGTACCATCACCCGAGGATACAGTAGGAGCTCCAGTACTTGGAGAATCACTTCCCACTAGATTGACACTGACCGAAATACCAAGCTTTGCAGCAGCTTGCATTACCTGTAGATATCAAACAAATAATATACACATCATGCACACGCTGATCGAAATCCAGCTTTAGATGCTATACACATGATTTTGATGAAGTTTAAAATCAAACAAGCAACAGGCTAACAAACCTGAAGATGACTAGTTTCAATCTTTTCCAGTAATGGATTTAATAAAACTGATGAAAACCATTGCCTGAGGTGGTCTCTCCACTGCTCAATTTCAGGATAGATGCCTAAATGATCAAAAGCATCAATCGACTCTTCCATTGACATTGGTGGGGGAAGATCACCCTCTCCTTTTTTAGGTGGAGTACTGAACTTCTGAGAACCAGGGGACATTCTAACAGGCCTTAGTGGTGTACTCCTCTTGATTCCAGATGTATTAGCTGAATTAGTAACCGTAGTAGGAGTAGTTATGTTCAACTTCAAACCATCAAGGGACGCTGGAGGTGTGGCCAATTTTGATGCTGATTCTGTGATTCTTTCATCTACATCCGCCAAGAACTGCTCAAGACTTTCCTCTGACATGATAACTTTTGAAGCTGATGATCGTTGCTTTGACCATGGGGTCGAGAGAACCCAATCTGCACTAGGTGACGTTTGAATTGATGGTGTCTGTGGAGAAGCTGAAGGTACAAGGTAGAGAGAAGATGTCGAACTCGGGGAGTTGGATGGCTTATAGGATGAACCTGACTTAGTTCCAGAGGCAGTTATTGATTTCTGAACACCAACACAACAATTTGGACTAGAGACTGGTTGATGAATTGGGACAAGAACATCTGAAGGAGAAGGTGGAACATAAGTTCTTGACTTAGGGGGTTTCTTCGCAGAATCAGAGTCAACTCTCTCAACAGATTTTGATTTTACTCCCAGAAGTCCCAATTGACGAGTTGTGAGAGGTTGTTGCTCCTTTGGTAATCCTTCAGAACCCACAGCAAAGAAAGCAACAATGTCTTTGGTTCTCCACAGGGAGAAAGCTCGAATAAGGGCAGACAATGTTCCAATGAACACCAGACCAACCATGACCCCTGTCATCTTTGTAAACACATCTGTCACAAAATAATAATACGGAGATTACAATCCGTTTAAACAATTTGAAACTTCCATTTCATTCTTAAAGAAGATGAGATACAACAACTCACGAGCTGTGGTAGTGGAAACATATTTTGGC
This sequence comes from Papaver somniferum, assembly GCF_003573695.1. Classification (NCBI taxonomy): domain Eukaryota; kingdom Viridiplantae; phylum Streptophyta; class Magnoliopsida; order Ranunculales; family Papaveraceae; genus Papaver; species Papaver somniferum. The sequence continues at coordinate 47,308,103 of NC_039366.1, forward strand.
TTCCAATTATTATAATTCCTTCTTCCCTTCAAAAATTTCAGACAACTTGTATTAATCCCAAAAAAATTAGAAAGGAACTTGAAAGTGAGCCGTAAAACTAAACTTCAATCAAAACCCTAAACTTCTCAATTCAAGCAAGCAGAAAATTAAGGAAAAGCATCAAACATTCATAACATCTAACCTTAATTTCGTTAACAAATAAAATTAATCTCCTAAACCCTAGTTCTCCAAGTCGAGGACTAAATCACCACTTTTAACAAATCAGCTAGGGTTTAGAAGAGAAACATTCTCTTACCTGAAGACAATGCTGATAAGGGCGACTGCAGAAATAGCTGATACAGAAAATATGGATAACAAAGTTGATTTTGAAGGGCGAAGACTCGTTGCTGTTAAGGCTGCTGAAAGATTAGGGTTTTGATAAACAGAAAATTTGAAGGGTTTCACTTGTGGAGAGCTAGTTCCTCCTCCTCCTCCTCCTTCCATGGCAGAAATTAGGGTTTTCTTCGGTTATGAGTTGAAGACGAAAAACGAAATGGCCGCCATGAATTAAAACTCCAGATTGTAGTGTTTTTCTTTTATCTGTCCTCCTCTCACGACTGTAACAAGTAACAACACCGCTCTGTTTCAAAAGCTTTCTTTGGTGGGAAAATGGGTAAAATATATTTAGGGCTTTACTTCAGTGGGATAGGTTTCGGGATCTATTGAGCCGATTTTGAGATTTTACCATCCGCACCCATACTTTGGGTAGCAGCAGCAGACCACAGATTTCCAACAAAGCTTGCTAAGAGAGTTTGTAGCACATGGCGAAGGCTGCTGCAGATAGTTACCAAATTCCATAAGGGAACTCATCTGTCATTTCGAACTCTTATTTAAAGAAGACAAAGATAATAAAAAGGCTCTATAAAATTATGCATCGGTAAAGATTATGATCCAAATAAACTTGTTTTACATTGAATTTATTCTCCACTACATAATAAATAAATCAAGAATTTGCCTAGATATATACTCTTCAATTGCAAATAAACTTGATAAACATAAAGTAACTCATAAGATATAATTTTCACCTCCATTAAAACTTTCCTCCGAGGTAGAAATGGTGATCATTTTATTACAATCCAAAACACTATCTTGCAAACTCAATAGAAGATGGGTAGTACTGAAACACAATGAAAGTTTTGTTTTCAGAATGAGGTTGAAATGGTGATCATTTTATTACAATCCAAAACACTATCTTGCAAACTCAATAGAAGATGGGTAGTACTGAAACACAATGAAAGTTTTGTTTTCAGAATGATTGGAACTTGAGCTTCACCTCACAAAATTTGAATAACACATCTTATTGTTGATCTAGCAACCGGATCAAGATTTGAACAATTCAATTCAATGAATATCACTTTGAAATCTCTTCTTCTTCTTCAAATTCACCTCTGATTCTAGCAATTGCCTCCGATAATCTTCCTTCTCTACGTATATTCCATACAAATTCAACCAAACTATTGCTACCTCTAACCCCACAAATTTTACTAACATCCCTTTCAATGGGTCTTCTTCCGGGGATCACTCTGAGAACAATAACTCCGTAACTAAAAACACCGGTTTTATCAGTGGATTTTTCTGGTTAGAGATATTCAAGTGCTAAAAACCCATTATTCCAGAGGCAATTGTTGCGTCAGGTGATTTATCGTGTTCAATTATCTTTGCTAGTCCAAAATCACCTACTCGGGCATTGAAAAACACGTCGAGCATAATATTACTAGTTTTGATATACCTATGAATTACTTAGCTTTCACACTCTTCATGCAGGTAAGCTAAATCCGAAGCAACACCCATTAAAATTCTTTTCCTGTTTGGCCATGGTAATAGAAATTTAACTTCAAACAAAGCCTTACCAAGACTCGGATTAGTCATGAAGTTGTAGATAAGTAAAATTTCGCCCTTTTCATGACACCAACCTTGAAGCGTGACAAGATTTTTGTGCCCCAGAGTTCCAATAATTAACAGTTCAGATAAAAATTGCCTTACATTGACCATCAGTATGCCTACATATTTTCGCAGCTATATTGATCAAGTTTCATGCATTATGCCTTAGTAGACAATTCCAAATGTACCATGACTAATAATTCTCGAAGAATTGAAGCAATTTGTGGCAGTTTTCAAATCTTTGTAACTGAAATCTTTTGGGGTTTTTAACAATATCTAAAGATACGGGATCTGTTTTCTCCCTGAATTTAATTCTTTTCATGACTACCCAAACCAGTAAACAATCAAGCATTAGAAGAAATAATACCCGAATAGTTATAACCCCTGCAATCAACATGGGTTCTCGATGAAGAATTACCAACATTACCTGGGTTTTTTTAGCTTGAAAAAAAATCGCCCCTATAGGAGCTATAGAAGTAGACGACGACATCATAGAGTTCGTAAGGTTAACCGCCGAGGGACCAATATTGTTGCTTGTTGTAGGTGACGGGGATGTCGCAGACTCCGAAGACGTATCAAATGAAGAATTAAAACTCCACCATTCAATATTATGAACCTCGGTTCTAACTTGAGTCGAACCATAAAACCTCATATAATATAATCTTTCACAAACCGATTCAAATCAACACCAAACGAAAAAAGAGATCTTTCATGCCGGAGATTAGAATAAGAAACCAAATACATTAAGAACCCGAGTAGGACCATCATAATCGATCCATGAATTCACACTATTACCACTCTTGAGAAAAATTTGATAGTATATAAATCAACAATTTTAGCATAAATTAAACTATTCAGATCTAAACCAACATGATTTCCATTAATATCTTCAAATTGAAAATTCACCAAAGTATCAAATTCAACTCCACAAACCCTTTCTCAGAAGTATCCAACCCTAGAAATCCATCAGATTTCCCGGTTGTTTGTGAATCAGAAGAAATTATAAAAGCAAGTCCACCACCAGACGAAGATGGGCTTAAATTAGTAATTTAGAAAGTAAAGAAAGTTGAGAAGAAAGTTAGAATTTGAGGTCCTTGTTTTCTAAGTTTGATTGGTGCATTGTAAAGAACTCTACCTGAACCCTGAATTTCGAATTGAAAGATCACGTGTTAATCTTAAAGTTCCATTGTTTAAATGAGCATCTCCCAATACCTTTAGACTTCTTGGACTTAAATTCCCAAAATTAAATTTTGTTTTCTCACCATCAACTCCAAGTACGAATAAAATCAATCACAATAAGATTGAGTACTTCACCATTGTTAACTTTTTGAATAATCCATTTTTATATATTATTTTTATTTCTGAGGTAGAAGAAGTATCAATCCATCAATGACAAGATAGATTGGGTAAAAAAAAGGATTAGAAAGCGGAAACAGAGTATTATGTTGATATGTGAACTAAAAATAAGAAATCGTAAAGAGAACGATAACAAAGGTGCTACAGACACAGTGATTACGAAAAGTTCACAAAAACTTAGGACTTTGATGAATTAGATTAGTGATATGTGTTAGTTCCTAAGGGTTATTTTTTTATAGGTACAGAAACTGGAAAGAATCTAATATCATCATATCTTTGTAGTTTCTATAACCTTTCTGTTTATTTGTTCGTGTTGTAATAACGTTAACTGACAGCGTACAATCGTTGGAAATTGGAAAGACACGGAGATAATAGTAATAAAAGAGATTATGAGTTTTTCTATGTTTTGTAAAGTCAAAAACTGGAAGAAAAAGAGGATTAAATAAAAGGGGGTTTGACAGTAGAATCAAATCGATTATTGAAAATAAAAAAGAGAATCTAATATTTAAATCTTTTTTTTTGTGATGAACAATCAAACCACATTTCATTCAATCCAAAAAGGTGATTACATGATTGTTTACAAGAAAAAGAACATCAAAATACAAGAAAATTAAAACTCAAATACAAATAAAGATACCGATTACATGTAATTCAGGAAGAGAAAGAGAAAAATACCACAAAGGTACCCAATTTTTGTATGAAAAGTAGAGAGAAATGGTATAATCCGGAATCAATTCCGACCATTTTGAAAGTTTGTCTTCTATAACAAGAGGTGCTCCAAATAGAAAGGAGTGCTTAGCCCTTAATCTTATATATATGAGCGAAAAACCCGGATGCCCTAAATCCCTTTTGTTGAAGATGTTCTCAAATCCAGAATAACAAGCATGAAGCAACCAACAAAGATTGAACAAATCACCGTCAAAGTGAAGAAATAATCGCTCTCAAAGCGGAAAAAGAATTGCCCAAAAAACGAAGATAAAATCACCAAAATTATGAAGAAATGTGTCAGAAGACACCATAAATTAAAAATCAACATCTTATTCAATTATAAAAAATACCAAAACAAAAGAAAAACAATAATCCTTGCTCAGATTTTGGTCCTTTTGGACCAGATCTGAGCAAGAAAGATGAAAGGACTCTAGGTTTTTCTTAGAAGGGGTAAATGTACAAGCATTGGGGTTAAAATTTCACAATTTATCATACAAAGACTTTACATAAAGTTCTTCATTCTGGTTCAAAAGCCATCTCAGTATATCTTGTTTCGATTTCCCTGCAGTATCTGTAAATATTCTAATTCCTAAGATTTTCTTAGAAACCTGTATAGGAAAGTTATTTCTAACCTTTTCATGATTTCACTTCTGAGTTTATGAGCTCAGAAACAAGTGTTATATAATTGTTTATGGTATCCAGTTGTCATATCAAGCATTTATCGTCTTACCGTCACCGACCTCTCAACAACTATACTTATGAATTATTGAGATACCCTACGATATACACTTTTATATCCAAGACTCGTCAGAGTGTTTCTTTACATGAACAACTGTAATGTTTCTAAAATATTTATCTTTTAGTTTGAGGATGACAGAAAAGTTTGTTGACTTACTAGCCTCCATGACAACTTAGCTATCATTACTTGATTTATTTTTGTAGCTTCCTTGAAACCCAGGCCTCCCATACTTAAATATTTACAGAGAAAATCTTATGGTTTTATATGTCCTCCATTAGAGTTATTTTCCCTCCTCCACCCGAAGACTCTCTGAATTGCATTAATTCTGAGATAGATATCTTTCGGCAATACAAAACGCCCCATATTATAGATTGGGAGACTTGATAGGACATTTTTGTGTAAGATTAGCTTACTGGCTTGTGTCAATAAATGTCAACCTTGAACTCTCTGTTCCATGTTATGCGTAATAGAATATGCCATGTATCTGTTTTTTCTGGTCTTTTGAATAATAGAAGTTTTGAAAAGACTTCCATATAAATAAGAAAGAGGTAAGGGGATAGTAGATCCTCTTGTCTGAAAACTCTTGACAGAGAGAAAAAAGTCCCCTTAGTGTCCATTTAGTAGGACATCAATGGATGTCGTAGATAAGCATTGGTGTATTACACCAATCTTTGCTGAAGCTAAAAAAATTTAAGTGTTTGTATCAGGAAGTTCCAACTGACCTTTCGACAAGTCAATTTTGACTCCCAAACCCCCATTTTTGTTTTTCATTTTTTCCAGATTGTGAGGGGATAGTTAGTTATCATGTTCAGAGATAACTGAAGGAATTAGATCCAGGAAGTCTTTATCGAAAGTTGTTGGAGTAGCAATAACATACTAGTAAAGTGGGTTGTTAGTTCCGCTGCAATCAGAGATTTATTTTTCCAGCACCTTCCCATTTTGGTGTATTAAGAAATCTGTTATGTTTCTTTTCCTTCGTTTCAAAGCTTTTATGTGGAAATATTTCGTTCTCCCAATTTACTATATTATCTTTAGACAGTTATTTGACAATAGCCTCTTGAGCGGAGTAAAGTTTTTATATTTTTATTGGTTTTGTGTTGATCTGACTCTGTTTGTTTGGGTAAAAACTGGGCCTATAGGCCTTGTAAATGTTTAGTTTTTGGAACCTATTTTTCAGTAGCACGAAAGACATTTTTTTCCACCATGCAAGTTGTTCTCCTAAGTTTTTTAAGTTTGAAATTACATCCTCTGTTGCATTTTCTAAAGAAATGTTTCATTTACTATGAATTAGATAAATACATGAGTTTTTTTAAGCTATGTATCAAAGAATTTAAAAGAAGAAAAAAACTCAACAACTAAATTTTGATTTAAAACAAGTTTGATTGGATTGGGATCAGATCCTATATGGCTAGATATGTAAGTAAAGATTCGGGCTGCTGAAGCTGCCATTCAACAATTATGTAAGTTTTATCTAGACGTTCCCGAATTTTTTTTTGGGAATTCCCTATGATTGTTTCATGTGAAGTTATTTCCTTTAAAACCAAAGAGGGCTGATCTTTCTATTAATCTTTTGAAAGGCTTAGCTTCCAATTTATTAAAAGGTAGCCCTCTTGTTTTTCAGATTGATCAAGAACTTAGTTGAAATCTCCTATACTTATCCAAGCTAATTCTTGTTGTATGACTTTTACAGTGATACCATCTAAGAAATTCCAATATCCAATTTTGTTTGGTTCATATGGTAAAAGGTTGTAAGTTTAGAATCGTGTTTCATTAAAGTTTGTTTTGACTAGCACATTAACTATAGCGCGATTGGAGATACTAAAACTAATTGGGGGATATAAATTACTTCCCCCAACCAACAGTGTCTGGTAATGGGTGATTTTTGTATATGAAAATACTAAAATACCCTTTGGTTAATTAAAAAACAATATTAAAAGATTATACTACCCTTTCCCCTAAAACTTAAAATCTAAAAACCAAATTCATATCCTCCATTCTCTTAATCAGTTCCGGCACTCATCTAGGTTTAGGGTTTCGAAAAAAAAAATACTTCATCTTCTTCGTCGTTCTTCATCTGTTCTTCATCGACGATTCAAAAATTTCTTCGTCGATTACCTACCTGAATCCATAACCATGCCTCCACGAAAGAAATCAGATGCCCAGTCGAAGTCAAAATCGATTGCTCAACAAAAATTAAACCAAAGGCTTGCTTTGATTGCTGAAGAGCAAGAAGAAGAAGAACAAGAGAACTCGGACAATCAACCTCTCGTAAACATGGATTCTGTGAGGAGGTAAGTGATTTTGAACTAGTTTATAAGTGTTTGAATCGATTTACAACAGTGGGTTTAAGTTAGAATCGCGAACGCTAACTCAAACAGTTGAGTTTCAGTGGGTTCCGGCATTCAAATTTGTATGAATACAATGCTGGTATTTAAGTACGGCATTGCATTTAGGTTGAAGGCAATGTCAGTATAGGGTTACGACATTGATTTTAGTATGAATGTTATGCCAGTATTGAGTTACCGAAACACCTGAAACTGAATGTTTTTTTCCCGGCATTGATTTTTGGTTGAATACAATGCCGGTATTCTATCACGGCACTGATATAAATTTATTCGATTATTCCGGAAGTCTACTTTTAGTATACATGAAACCCTAGGATTTTGTCATCATTGCCGGTATAGAATTTAGGTTGAATACGATGTCGGGACTGGGTTACGACATGGATATTAATTCTTACCTATGTGCCAGAAGTGCTCATTTGGTATCCAGGAACTTCTTTGGAATTACCTAAGACTACCGACATTATCTACAATTATTCGATAATGCCGGCATCTTGTCCCGGTACAGGTATTTTGTTAAATTACTATGTCGTTTATTGGTCCCGACATTGTAAAATAGTTGTAGACAATGCCGGTACTGATGATTCTAAGCCTTTTTCAGTATATCTATCCCGGCATCAAATATGAAAGTGAATTGTCATATATTCATTTCGTGTGTCTTTTGTTGTAAGGCTAGAGCCAAGGAAGCTAACAAAGGAAAAACTAAAGATTTTGGCATTAAGAAAAGAAAGAAGGACGGTCTTGGTACTCCTCAATCTCTACCTCCTCGAGGGAAAGAAAAAGATCGCAACAAGCGTTTGGGGGCAGGCTCTAATAGAAGGAAAACATGGGAGAGTGGTGACTGTAGTCGACTCGTAATTCGTGAACCTACTGGAACAGTTGAGCACAATGAGCCAGATGACGAACAAGATGAAGATAATGAGGTTGATGCAAGTCAATTAGCAACCCAAAGCCAAGTTTTAGAGGAATATGGTGGGCCAAGTAAAAAACCGACACAAGGCAAGGGCAAAGGCAAAGTAAAAGTTAAAGGTTCGCACCTTCCTCATACTAATGACATGATACCCGACCTTGATCGTGGTAGAATTTGGGGTGAAGCACAAGATCCGAGAAAGCTATTTAGCTACAAGGACATGTGGGCTCGTACTATCTATCAAACATATGTAAGAATTTTTTATCTTGTGCATATGTAATGTTTTGTATTTATGTAAAATCTCTTAATCGTTTTGTCTCCTAATTTTAGGATCATAAGAAGGTTGTGCGTGTTTGCCGAAACCAAGCCGCATCTCATTGGGATTTGTCTACGGAATGTGAAGAGGTCCAAACATTAGTAAGGGAGTCTGGTCTATATTGTTTGGTTGAAAATTATGTGAATTGTGATTCTGGGACAGTCAATTGCTTCGTCGAAAGGTATCATGGTGAAACGGATACCATGCACTTCCCGTTTGGGGAGATTACCTTGATCCCTGATGATGCTCAGAACATTATAGGCTTGAGAGTTACCGACAAATCAGTTGCGAAAGGAGATAACTGTCCGGACCTAGAATGGTCGAAGTTGCATGCTCTGACTAACAAGTTGTTGGGTTGGGACTACAAAACTTATGTGGAAAGCTTCTATGTATCTAAGAATAGTAGTACAAAGACCATCAAGCTGAAGTTGCTTAAGGAGAAGTTTGAAAACACACATGCAAGAAGTTTGAAGGATGTATGAGACCCCGCACAGATTCGTTATACAGCCGTTGTGTACCTGTTATTCATCTTGCGCACTAAGGTGTTCCCTGACACTAGTGGCAACAGGGTCACTGCAGACCACCTTTAATACTTGGATCCATTGGAAGATGTCTTTGCCTATTCTTGGGGCACCGTGGTAATGGCACATTTGATGGCGGAGATGAGAGGGGCCTCCAAGGCTGCTACAAACCAATTTGTCGGAAATTTCATCCTACTCCAGGTAATTTTGTTTTTAAACTTATGTTCTTATGTATATTGTTCACATGTACCCTTATTATGAACTTAGAAACAAAGTTTACTGCTTCTTATATGTATCATTTCCACATTGTTATAGGTGTGTGATTATGAACACTTCCCAACATTGTTCACGGACTACCCCTTCTTGAAGATCAAAAACCTTTCCGAACCCGAGGATCCTAGAGATAAAAGATACGAGTTCAACAATATTCTGAAGCCCGGTAACAATCGTCGATTGACAAATATGAGATTGGCTCTGGACGCGATAACTACCAAAGATGTTGTGTTCGACCCTTACAAGGAGGTTAGAGAGAACCACCAAATTTTGAGGTATAATAACGTTGCATTTTACAATGGACCCTTGTTCCACCCAAAGGGATACGTTATGGCTGATCCCCGACGTGTCATGCGGCAACTTGGATATAAGCAATTACCTAGATTCATGACAGCCTCTGTTGAAAGGTACAGTGTTGACTATTCTCAGAGCTTTTCAACTTCCTCAAAGTTGAAGGTAGAGTATGATCCAATTCCAGAATCAACACATTGGAGGGATAGGGAACCACGTCGTTTGGTAAATATTAGTAACTGGGATCTTGTGAACAATGGTGATGAAGTCGATCCCACCTATATTGATAATTACCTGGAATGGTCACATCCATTTGTCATGCACCCGGATGACGTCCAAGTTCCACCGCAGAAAAACCCTCCCGTTCCAACTCCTACAGAGGCACCACCTACAATAGCCCAACTTAATAAGACTGTTGGATTGCTAGTGAGTATTGTTAATTGCTTAGTCGTTTAATGTACACATAATGTTATATTAGTATGTATATACTAATTATGTGTTTGATGTATGAAACTAACGGCGTCGGCTTGGCAAGTTGAAGAAGATGTTTGGTTGCATCTACGAGGAAGGAGAGGTGTTATCCCTTGAAGAAATGAAGGAAGTCAAGGAAAATCTTGATAGAATTGAACACCCAAGTGCAAAAACTTTGTTCGGGGAGACGAGGAATGTGGTCGTCCACAAGAAGCAAAAGACCAAGTGATTAACTCTTTAGTTGTGTTTCTTCATTTGGATGGTGGTTGTTACGTTTTGCACAATTTCGAACTTGTTTTTGGATGAACTCTTTATTTGTTTTGGTTTATGATACCTTGATTAAGAACATTTAAGAACAATTTAGTTGTTTGGTTTATGTTGAAAATGTTTAGATTTCTAGAAAAATGTAGTTTTTCTTGTAAGTTTTATTCCCACCAAGGTGCCGGCATTGAAATGTTTAGGTTGCATAGATCCGGCACTATTTCCGGCGTTTAATATTGATTATAATTCTATGCCGCAACCGATACCGGCATAGAAAGTTTTTCTAAAACCATGCCGGAAGTTGGAGATGAATGGTCCAGGTTCCTGTATAGTTTTTGAACTGTGCCGGCATGCTAATATATATTAATATCTATGCCGGAAATCTGTATTTTTTTTTTAACTTGGATAGTTTAGTAGAAACTCGGCATGGTAAATTAGATATCTTTATATGCCGGCACTCTGAAAACCCTTCGGAAATTAAAACTATAATGTCGGGATTGATCATAGATCCGTTATGAATGCTCTTTTTATTTCGTTCCTAGGTTAATCTATTACATTACATTTGAAACTTTAAATTAAAACATACTAAAAAACACGACTTTAAATTAAAACATACTAAAAACACATGTAATGGAGTAATTTTGGTTAAAGATGATCTCATTATCTATTTCCATCCCTTTTCAACAATTGCGGAACCTTTGATCCTTTCGCGAATATCTTCAAATACATCGTCTGGAATCTAGGTGTCAAAGACCATCTTCATTGGTTCATCTTCTCTTTCAACATATTCCTTTCCCTTCATATAAAACCCATCACACCCATCAATAGGCTTGCATTGGCCTTTGTGTTTTTCTCTTGATTCCGATAGTTCAACAGCTTTGTCTAGCCATTGAAACTCTTCATATTTTGGGTGATTCAAACACCTTAGAAAGATTCTTCCATTTTCAGCATCATCAGTTTTTGCAATCCAAAACCGGCGTGTCCCATCACAGTTTCTACACTTCGAATAAATAAAAGGACAGCCCATGGCTAGATGAGAAGGTGACTTGCAAATTTGACAGGTACAATGATGACTCTGTAAGAGAAGATTATATTAGTGATACGTCATAGTAGAGAAGATTTTAACTATCCATATATTCTTAGTAATGTTGAACCTACTTACTTTGCAGGTAGAGCTTGATGGCGGTTTGGAAATAGAGCTTGTTAATGAATCTTCCATCGCTTGTGAAGCTTGAACCATGCTTGCTTGATCTATTTTTTGAGGCTTGCTTTCTTGAGAGAAGGATTTTTGTTATTTGGTGGGTGCTTTGTGTAAAATTTTCCAAAATAATTGGGTGGTGTGGGGGGGGGGGGGGTACATAGAATGAAGCTCCAATGGTCTTATTTTTCAAAAAACTAGGTGTTTTTTTTTTCGAAATTCACAGGTACCGGCATGGTCGCAGAAGTATAATCACTACCGTTAGTGAATTCCGGCGTTGTATGTTGTTGTTTGAACGATGCCGGCATTAACTGCAGATTTGGCTCAAAATCTGTAAGAAAAATCAAATACCGGCATGGATATTTAACGGTAATCAATACCGGAAACTGGTATCGGCGTCGTAATTCATATTTTCCACAATGCCGGCACATGTGATTTCTAAAAAACTAGTCGTTGAGGTTTTTCTCTATATAAAGAGAGCTAATACTTGGACCCAATTGTCCAAAACTCGTTTGTTCTTCTAAAACCCTGAACCCTAGAAGAGTCATCTATAAATACCTTAGTATAGAACCTAATCCCACATATAACAAATGGCATCGTTTGACTCTGAGGAAGATTTAGCTATCACCCAAACATGGTACGCCGAAACTCGTCCTTCAACTATAGATAATAGTACGCATGGTTCCATGTGTTTGAAGATTTTTAACAAATTTACTCACGATTATGGTAACCCGAAAGGAAGAACTGCTCAACAAATCGAGCAACGACACGACATCATCCTAGATGCGGTGGTTGACTATTTAAAAATCAAACACCGGATCGCGCACGCTACCCACAATAGATTGTCCCCTCAATAACTCGTAAGTATCTTTATGATTAATTCGACACAATCAACTCTTTTCAATTTTTATGTAACAAACTAAGATTATGTGTTGTTTTTGTAGCATGAAGTCGTGAAAGCGCGTTACTTATAGTAAAAGGGGAAAGCATTCATGTTTGATGAAAACGTGAACCACATGGTAACCAAAGTCACGGAGTACCACCAGCTGGGTGAGTCGCAGACAGACTCTTCTTAAGAATATTGATAGTATTAGTAGTTTTTGGTTAGTTTTTTTGTTAGTTTAGGGTAGTTTTTGGTAAGGTTTTGTGGGTAGATCTCTATGTAAACCCTCACGAGACTATAACTCGTCCACTTGGGTCACCAAGTGGTTTAAAGGCTTGATGCACGTGCTAAGTGCATCCGTGCTTCCTGCGACAAGGATTACATTTGAAATAAATCATAGTTCCGGCTTACGATGTTAACATAATTCAATGCCGTTATAATGCCGGCATGGATATTATATATAATCCGATGCCGGAATTGAGTGTCAAAATGTTATGGTTTCAGTGTATAATAAACCATATTCCGGCATAGAATGTATATACGTCTGCATGTCGGTACCAACTACCGGCATTCTTTTTGTCCTCCGTTCAACGCCGACATTAAACATTCAATGCCCAATGGCTATTTTTTTAAACGTTATACCTGTAAAGGGAACTGCCGACGTGGATGTTAGGTCACTGACAATGCCGACATGATAAAGTGGAAAAGAGCCGTTGTGTCCTCATCTATTTAAATTAATGGATAAACCCATTGCACTTCATACCTCCAAAAAAAAAAGTAAGCTCCAACATATATTTCCAATGGAAAATCCAACACCAACTACCGATTTCATCATTGCCATGGAAAAAGAAAAACTTAAGAAGAACAAATTATTCACACTGATAGGAAATCATCATCATCCACCACCAACTCAATTGTCATTATACAAGAAAAACTTAAAAGGAAGGAAGAAACCACCAACTCAATTGCCGCAATGGAAGAAGAGATACTTAAAAGGAAAAGAGAAGAAGAAAAAGCAACAATACAAGCAAAATATCGCAAAGAAACTAAGGAAATATACGAACGTGTAAAACAAGCGGAGATAGAAGCGGATGTTGAGGAAGAAACCGAATGGATTAAAAATTTCTTCATAGTATCGGATCTACCGGAAGATCACCGCCCTTTAGACCTTTTTTGGGGTCTTTTTACGGATGCTCCTTATATGCCGAAGTTTGAGGACGGTAAGTGAAAGAAACACAAAATGGATTACGGGGATGAGTTTGTAGCGAATCGAACAATTTCCCTTATAAAATTATGTCGCAAATACAACGAGTTTCCCGCAAGATACATAGAGAATAGGTTTCAAGCTCAAGACGCATATACCAAGTGGAGAAAAGTGCCTTTTAGGCATTTCGAAGTCGCTTTGTTTGTTGAATCTCGTTACAAGAAATGATGTTAGTTGCAATTATCTTAAGATCTTTCACTTTATGTGGAACATTGTTTATGTGTTTAATGTTTTTAAGTTTATTTCCGTAATATTAACATGAAGGCCAGTTTGGGTCAGTTTGCTTGCTTAAACCTTTGGACTCAATTCAAAATGATGTCAGAATGCCGGCATCGTATAATAACGAAGGATAATTCCGGCACAGGTGCCGACATTGATTGTGATCAACATACAATGTCGGTGTCCTGGACTCAATTTCAACTTTTTGTCAGAATGCCGGCATTGAAGTTTACCATATTTCTATGCCGGCATTCTGACGGTTACAAACTCAAGTTATGTAGCAGTTACAAACTCGTTAATTTCACTTATGTGACAGTTACAAACTCCTTTATCCAACTTATGTGACGGTTACAAATTCCTTAATACCATTTATCATCGGTTACAAACTCCTTAATTCTATTTAAGTGACGGTTATAGAAAAGAAAGTATTCAATCTCTTTTTGTATTCAATCTCCCTTTTTGTTTCATCTTCTATACCAAAGACAATGGGTCGTCGCAAACCCAAACCCAAACCCAATCCTGAAGAATCTGTTGATGATGGTGGTATATCGAAATCAAAAATGCAACAAGTTCCTGAAGAGTCTGTTGGTGAGGAGGAAATAACAAATTTGATGCGGTAAGTGATGTCTATGTTGAATTGAAGTATTTTTAGGGTTTATCCCATTCTAGAAAACACAAATTGAAACTTGCTTGATTAGTCTTTCTACTACACTAAAATAAAATTTTGAAATTGCAATTTAGTCAATTGAAACCGAGTTACATGTTTGTTTCGCGGTAGAATTCAATTTGAAAACCATGCCGGATTATATGTCTTGCATCTCTCTTTTATTGCATGAAACTGCCGGCATATAAATTTAATTGCATACTATGCCGGTTTTCTGTGCCGGTTTTGTATATTTAATGAATGCCATGTCGTCTTAATTTGCTTCTTCTGTTAAAAACTCTGTACAAAATTCAACCACTTCCAGCATAGGATATCTCTATTTCACCATACCGGCACCACTGCCGGCAATGTCGATATGTTTACTAACCATGCCGGTTTTCATTCCCGTAATTTGTTAATTCTCTGTATAAAATTGAAGAAAACCGGCATTGAATTTTAATCATTTAGTACGCCGGCACAACTGCCGGCACTGATTGTATATTTAATATACATGTCGGATTCCTGTTTATAACTCAGTTTACATATTGGGACGTAGGTCTAAAGCGGCACAAATGAAGAAAGGAAAGGGCAAAGTTGTTGAAGAAGTAAAACCTAAGTCTTCTCGGGCTCGACGTAGTCGTTCTGATCCGGATCGTGCTAAGGTCATCATTCGGGAGCGTACCGGGGACACAAGAAATGATGATGATGATGATGATGATGATGAGTGGCAAAAATTTCCTAAACCGGACTGAGCAGGTGTCTCATCCTCACAAGCAGGTGGCTTAGGACAACCTGATGTCGGAGATGAAGCCCCTAAGAAAAAGGAAAAGGGACCCCAATCCCACCTTCCTTCCAGACCGCGATGATGGCAAACAGTGGGGTCAACCGGTAAACCCGCAACTATTATTTGACTACAAACACTCTTGGGGTCGTTGGATATATCAAACTTATGTAAGACGTTTGCATCTTGTTATTATATTATTTATCTGTGATCAAGTAAATTTAATTTAGTTTGGTGTGTTTTTATAGGACCATAAGAAAGCCTTCTGTGTTAGCCGCCATCAATCAAGTGATATATGGCCTTTGGAGTAAGAGTGTCCCGAAGTTCAAGCAATAGTCAGGGCATCTAAGTTGTATCCCGCGGTAGAAAATTATGTGGCTACTGATTCCGTCACGACGAACTGCTTTTTGGAGAGTTTTTTTGGTGAAACTGATACCATGCATTTTTCTTTTGGCGAGATGACTATTATCCCTGAAGATATCCAAAGAATATTAGGTCTAGAGGTTCTTGGGAAAGCCGTTAAGGAATGAGATCACTGTAAGGACCTATAATGAGACAAGTTCTATGAGATGACTAAAAAGTTGTTTGCGTGGGACAAGGAAACGACTATGGAAAATATGTACAAGACAAACCGTTCCCGGATAAAAAGACTATCACATTCGTCAATTTCGTTCAATTGTTTGGGAATACAAAGGACAAGGAATTGAATCATGAACAAGTTCAGCAAACTGCCGCTGCTTATCTGTTGTTCACTTTGGGCACCCTTATATTCCCTGACGCTAATGGTAACATGGTGCATATGAACAATCTACAATACTTGGATCCCTTGGATAGGGTCCATGAGTATTCATGGGGCACTGCTTTCTTGGCACATTTTTTGGCAGAAATGCGTAGAACTTCTAAGGTGAACACCCGTTAATTTAATGGTTATTTCACTTTATTTCAGGTATAGTGAACTAGTTATTTTGTCATCTTTGTTATTAATTTTGTTAGTTTCCAATTATTTCTTTTCTTATACATTTCATTGGAACGATCTTTCATTGGCATAGGTGTGGGCTTATGAACACTTCCCAATATTGTTCACGGGGTACAAAGGGTTGAAGTTAATGCATGATTATCAACATCATGAGGCTCTAGCTTAGAAATACTACTTTGACATTACCCCGAAGCCCAATAACAGGAAACGGTTATTCGCAATGAGATTGGCTTTGGACTCCGTGGCTACCCAAGATGTTGTGTTTGACCCATATAGGAATGCCGGAGGAGTTCACTTTGCAAGGCGTGACAATGTTTTGTTTTACAACGAACCGTTATTTCTTCCAAAAGGATTTGTAATGCACAACCCTCGTTGTGTAATGCGCCAACTTGGGTACAAGAAGAAAGATCTTACGGATACATCTTATCAGCAATTCTCTCATGACTTTCCTCAATGCCAAGAAAATGAGAACCATACTCTGGTAGTTTACAACCCAAATCCCATTCTTGCACATTGGAGGGAAAGGAAAGAACGGTGACTTGTGTTGGATAGGGTTGGTTGGTGTAGATGGGGAAAAACGATTTGCTGGTTTTTAAGGAATTGGGGAGACGACCGTACGGAGGAGACTCCTCGAACCGAGTGAAATGTTAAACCTCACACAGATGCACCGCTGCAAAGGGGGTGCTTTAGATTCGAGATCAATCTGTAGTACTCCGGCCTAAATCAAGACAATGACCGTTCCAGCGTAAAATTCGTCCGGTCACAAGAGAGGATGGGTTGATCTGTAGGAGGAAGCTGGGAAATGTGTGGAATCAATGGTAATCAAAGATTGTGTGGTGAATTCTGAATACGATAAGCTCTGAATGATTGAAATTGCTCAATTGAGAGTAGTTGCTCAATTGATGAGTTGATGATTCGTGTTGTCGATGAGACGTGAGATTGATGATACTGATGATGCGATGATTCAATCATGATTCAGAGACTTATTTATATTGCTGGAATTTTAGACACCATGATTCCATGAAGTGTGACAGTTGATGGAATCAAGGAGTGGGGAAGTGGAGATCGTGTTTGAAACCAGTTGCTCAACGTGTGGAGACTTGGTCGATTTTCCACCCACTACCTCGTGAATTCCTTCAACTGATTGCACGACTTGCTCACATTCCATCGTGTGTTTGAACACACGTGCCGTAGACCGCCAGACCAAAACCCTAAGTGATATCCCCCCAAGTGACACGATTGACGTCTCGTGGTTGTTAGTCAATTGATGACTTCGTGGTTTGATGGGACGATGAGTCCATGTAGTTGCTGAGTTGAACATGATGTTCTGAAACTCATGAATTGAACATGTCATGAGACAGAGGTATATTCTTACGATGAAGTGAGCAAGTATTGCTCATTCGATGGATCGTTGAATATTGATTGTTGAACCAATATTCCTTGGTTTGAGCAAATATTTATCATCTGAGCAAGTGTTGCTCATGTGATGAATTGTTGAATATTTGATCGTCTGAGCATGTGTTGCTCATCATGGATTATTGGCAGCGTACCAAAAATATTAATTAGAATACTGGTCGTTGAACCGAGCATAATTAATAAAATTAATGACCATGAGGTCGTCGTAAAATTATTAAGGTTGGAATCTGGAATGATGATCCTTGGATTCAGAAACCCTAATTTGATCAATTGATGATCAATTCATGGTTCGTCAGAATTTAACCATGGGACGAAGGAGGGAGCGACTACATGGGACCGTGGATCAACCATGTAGTGTCCATATGCTCACGTGAGCAAATACAAGAACTCCTGAAGAGTTGACGATTTGTTGGTGGAAGAATGATTAAATGCTGGTTAATCATTTATTCGAAAATGCTCGTCTGAGCCTTAGGTGAGAAAACCTAATTAATTATGACGAGGAGGGACCGACCATGGTCATGAAACCGGCCCTGGGTTGTCACGTGACCGCCTGACGATCACTTCATGAAAATCCAAAGTGTTTGGAAGAGTTTTGGACCTAATACGAGCAATTGTGCAAATTAGGTCAAAACTGTGAAAATTGATGGGACCGGCTTCGTGAGCCAAAGAGCCAATCTTGGTCGGTCAAGATAGCGTGCTCGTGTCCCCAAGGCGTCCGTCTCAGTCCTGAGAATTTTGATATTTTCTGGCGTGCAATTGAGCATCCATTCGAGAAAATATGCCAAAATTAGGGTTTCGACGA
The DNA here is from genome assembly GCF_003573695.1 of Papaver somniferum. Taxonomy (NCBI): domain Eukaryota; kingdom Viridiplantae; phylum Streptophyta; class Magnoliopsida; order Ranunculales; family Papaveraceae; genus Papaver; species Papaver somniferum. Next base: position 47,326,393 of record NC_039366.1, read on the forward strand.
AACTGAGGAAAACACCATGAGATGATGAAAAATATAAAATAAGGAATGAGGAGGCGTGGGACCGCCGTGGTCAAGGCATGGTCGGCCGGTCGTGACCACGGTCCCGTGGTGCCTTTTCCTTAATTTTATAATATTTTGATGATTTTATGAAAAATTCATGAATTTTGAGAAATTTGATGGGAGTTTCCATGAATTGAAGGAGTTTTCATGAGTTCAGGGAAGCAAAAAATATTAAAATAATAAAAACAAGGGCGTGTGGGACCGTGGAGGCGCGGCCGGCTAGGCCGGTCCCACGAGTTTCATAATTTTTTAATATTTTTTAGGTATTTTTGATGATTTGAGGGAATTTTTCCTAATTTGAGAGAAATACCATGAAATCAAGGAATTTGATGAATTCAAGGAAAATAAATAATAATAAAATAATAAAACAAAGGGCGTGTGGGACCGGCTAGGGCATGGCCGGCCGGCTAGGGCCCGGTCCCACAAGTTTTCATAATTTTATTTTATTATTATTTATGATGATTTGTGCAAAATACCATGAAATCAAGGAGTTTTTTCATGAAATTAGAGAAATAAAATAATAAAAAATAATAAGGAACCGTGGGGTCCGGTTGGGACCAAGGCATGGCCGGTTGGCCAATGGTCACGCCCCACACTCCTTTCCTTAATTTTATATTATTTTTATGGATTTATGGAAGTACCATGAAACCGAGGAGTTTCCTCGAGACGAAGGAGATTTGATAAAATGAGAGAATTTTCATCAAATCATGGAAAATAATAAAAATGCATTAAAAATATAAAACTGGCGTGGGATTGACCACGACACGGTCGGTCGGTCGTGTGTCCGTGCTCCCAGCACCCTGGTCAATATTTTTAATTATTTATTATTTTCTTCTCTATTTTGCATAGGTTCATCGTTTCGTTGTATTTTGAAATACTCGTTCGTGCGGTGACTGTTAGTGCATCGTCGTTGAATACACTTCACCATTTGAATCGGGGCTTACTTAGAGGTAGCTCAGACGCCCGGTTGTTGATTATTTATTACTAATTGTGGAATTCGTGGAGAATAATTCACAAAACTGAGTAATAAGATGTTTATTATTAATTCATAGATCAGCTGAGGATTCGACTACGAATTCAGAATAATAAAGTGAGCATTACCATTCCATGGGATCGTAGATTCGACCATAGAATCGAGTAATTAAGATTTATCTATTACCATTTATGAGACCAGTTGTGGATTCGATCATGAAATCGGAGTAATGAGATAATATAGTTATTGTATTCTATGAGATCAAGCGTGGATTCGATCATAGAATCAGAACAATTGTTTATTGCCATTCCATGGGACCAGTCGTGGATTCGACCATGGAATAGGAGCAATTGTTATTGCCATTCCATGGGACCAGTCGTGGATTCGACCATGGAATAGGAGCAATAATAGATTATTCTGGGAATTCAGTAGTGAATGTCACGGCAGAATTAATCTTAATTAGGAATAATTAACTTTGTGGCTCTATACTAGCAGAGCAAGCTGTCTAGGAGCATTAATTATCCCGATATGAGCTTGTCGGTAAGTCATATCCTTTATATAGTCAGGGTAAACTCGTTGTTTGTTCCTGAAGACGTTATCGCTCTATACTAGCAGAGCAAGCTGTCTAGGAGCCGTCCATCTCGTGATACTATATAGAAATAATCACTGAAAGTATTCAGTATTCATGAGATATGCGTTGTCCAGTCGTGAGACTACATATCTACATGTACTCTGAGAGAAAGTACTCTCCGTTGAGAATTCGATGAGAGACCCGTGTCTCGATACTCACGTCTGATTGCTTCAGAGCTTCGTATAATTATGAGTTTACGATTTTAGCCTTTGTCGAAAATCCACCATCTACATTAAGTCCCCTGCTTACTGAGGAAAGGTGTTCCTCAGTCAGCATTAAATGGTGATTTTCCGGCCATAAATAATAATACCAGTAATTGAACTTAGTCGTAAGTTGAGACGTTACCGGATTTAGAGAGCATGAGCAAACCACGACTTGATGAAGGCTTCAATGTCATGATTGGAGCGTCGTTTGATGAGCATAAATTGGTGTTGAACCGCTGGTTTGGACGACGAGTCCGTGGTCGGTTAGGATTCGCGGGTCGGGCCCAATAAGGAAATCCTTAGAAAATTAGGTTTTGGAAATAAAATTGATATAAAAGGATTAATCCTTTTTTTTCCCGACCAGCTCTCCATCATCTCGCACTTCACGCCAGCAGGAGAATTCCCGCCGCGCCGCCACCACCTCCCGCCGGCCATTCCGGCCAACCGACCAGGTGCGTTTTTTTTTTTTGATGTTTGCTGATGTTGTGACCTTCATGAGTTTTCATGTTTATCATGATGAAGTTATATACATGTGTGTATATTAGTGTGAGTTTTATGAAAAACCCTCGTTTTTGAAAACGTATGTTCGTTCGATCGTTAGTTTTGAAACTAATATAATCCCTGATTTAGGAGATTTTTTTTTTATATGAACCTAGGTTCAGTGATAAAACTTAGTTTATGAGCATTCATGTGTACCAAGGTTTTATCATAAAAGAAGTGAATTTTCATGAAATCGGAATAATCCTTCGTTTTAAAGACAAATAACGATGACACGAAGGAAAATATGTATGATGAACTTGTCCAGTGATAAAATTTTGCTTATGACTTTCATGTAAATACAAAACTTTATCATATGTATGAGATGTGAGCTTTCACAATATTTTTTGAAATAAACCTTCGTTTTAAAGACAAATAATGACGATACGAAGGAAAATAGTTTTTTTTTTATATATATGCAGCCGTGACATATATTGTGCAAATATGATGATATATTTTATTTGCATGAGTTTGTTTTCGTTAGATAAAATCCTTGAGAATTTATGTATGCAAGTTGCATTAATTGTTGTTTTTTCGAAAAATCAAAACGTGGGTTTTGAGGATTCTTCAAAGATAGACAATATATTTATGATAGAAATTGTATTGTTATGAACTTCATAGGTCAGTTGTGTGAATGTTCACATTATGAAATTGTGTCCGTGATTTCATGAAAATCAGTTTCGGAAACTAAATAAAGTTTCGTTCGTTTTTTGCAGTTTTCGAAGAGACGAACGATTTTGAGGTGTTAACTCTAGCATTACTATCACTATTGTTAGTGGAAGTATAAAAGGTAAGAGTTAAGAGTTACCATTTTTTGCTGATGTTGGTTTGTTTACATAGTAGTAATCTTTGATCTTCCGGTTCCAGAAAATGTCGACCAACAATAACACAATTACGATTACTGGTATTCCTCTTCTTCCTCTGGCTCTTATGAGGATTCCGACGCTCCTGTAGCGAAATCAAAGGCTAGGGTTACCCAGGAAGGGGCGAAGCCTAATGTTCCCTTGGGTGAGCGAAGAGTCTCTTTTGCTGAACTCGAAAATAAAAGAGCTGAAGACAAAAGGAGGATGCCCGTCAACGTGAAAAAGATCGCACCCGGCGTAAGAGACAGAGGGTTGAGGAGAAGCGTCAATTCTTGGATGGGGTGCCTTCTGATTCTGATGCTGATGCTTCTGAAGGAGAGATCACATGGGAACCATCCGAGCGTTACATTAAGCCTGATCGATATGAAAGAGAGCATCAGAGGACGATGAAGAAAATTGAAGCTGAAGCTGCGCAGCAGAAGATAATCGGATTCAGATGATGATGTTATCTTCCGTCCACCGGACTTCACCAATGATCCTGACAGTGACTCTGAAGAAGATGATTCCGAGAAGGACAGTGACGATGAAGCTGACAATTCGGATGAGTCCGACGAGTAGTTTTACTTCCATCTTCTTTAGACGTTAGAGCATTCCCTTTTAGTCTTCATAGTGGATATCTTTCTTTTGACTGTTTAAAACGACTTTACTTCAATTAGACTTTTCTTCTGAATGATGAACATTTTGTTAACGTCGATTTCTTCTAATCCATGACATGGACCAATGTCCATATATCCAAATTCATCATGACTTGTCGATTTTCATGAGAAGTAACATAACACACGGCTGAGAATTCATGACGTGTACAAGGCCGCGTGGCCTATCCTTTGACCCGTGATGTTCAGTCCCCAGTGTGTTATTTTCCTCCGCGTCTTCGGTATCGATCTTTGAAGCCTAGGGTTTCAGTGAAACTCGTAACTGAGTTGACTATATGACTATCGCCTGATATATATATCTTCAAGACTCCAAATCTATGATCCACGCAAATATTTCTTCCATTCCTGAGTCAGTTTCATCGTGCAGAGAAGTTTTGATCCTACCCCTTGCCGTCATGTCGAGCAATAATTTCTTCTCAAGATGATCTTCAGTCGAAGCGTGAAATAGCAACGTCTATCTCAGTAAGTTGTACACTTCTTCTTCTTCTCCTTTCTTGTCTCTGTTCAATCGAGATTGTTGATCACAAGAGAATGATTTGTCGTAGGACTGTAAGAAGAATGCTACTCCTCATAATGCAAGGCCTAAGCGGACTGTTAGAGCTCCTGCCCGGTATGGATCGGCTCGTGCTGAAGCTGGATCGTCTGTAAGTAAACCTATGACTCTTGAGATTGTACTGAGTCCCGGGATTAACACTCCTTCGTTTCATCGTAGGCGGATGTCCGTGTCGTCGTCGATGCTAGACGAAGAAAGAGTGGAAAGTCCGTGACCGTGGTTGAGGTTGAGGAAAGCAGTAACCAGGCATGTGAAGATTCTGCAGGATCCGTGGAGACCGGAGACGTGTCCATGCTCGTGAATACCCAACCGCTGGACTTTTATTCGAAGCCCCATTGATTAATACCTTCCCAGACAATGAAATGGTCGGCGGATTCGTGATTCCCAAATGTCATGCGTCTCTGTACACCAAGATCTGGAAGAAGTATGGTCACATTGCTACCACAGAAGTGTGGAAAGGTTTTCTTCCAACCCTTTTAACCACGGTAGCGGGGCTATTGCCGATCATCGAGGAAATGAATCAGATGCACTTGCGAGACGTCAAAAACCATGAACTGCACCAATGGGATGAAATGATCTCGAATTGTGAGATATTGCGATTCAATGTAAGCTGGCTCCGTCGTCGTCTTGAGATAATCAAGGTTCATAAGGCGCAGAGGCTGCTGATGCAATTTCCATGAATGCAGCTTTACTGGATGAGGAGAGGATACTGGCTCTGGAGTCAGCAAGGGTTGAGAAAGCGGTCGAAGACTTGAAGGCAAAGACCAAGATTTTTCAGAAGAAGCTTGACGAGGCTTCTTACAGGGATTATCCGTTGCTGGATGGTTTGCTCTGAGTGAGCATTTGTGGTTGTTGTTTTTTGAGTAAATCTGAGTTTCTAGTTAGGTGAAACAGTTGATCATGGTATGAACGAATTTTGCTCATTTATGAAATGTTTAATGAACAAAGGAGCATTCGCATGCTCTTTGGAGGAATGAAATTACATTTTTGAAAATGCTTGAAATGATGAAGAGGTAGTTTGTTTCATGGATCAGGCATAATAAGCTTTGAGCCATTTGCCATTGATGATGTTTCCTTCCTTTCCTCCATTGATTGCTAAAATTTTGTAGTATCCGCTAGACACTGCTTTGATAACAACATATGGCCCTTCCCATTTAGGAGAGAACTTAGGAGCGACATGTCTTGTTGAATGTGCTTTGCCGTCTTTAATACCAAATCTCCTACTTGAAATGTTCGAGGTCTTACCATTTTGTTGTAGGCTCTGGAGATCCTCTGTTTGTAAGCTTCCACATATTTTTCCACCTTGGTTCTCCTTGATTCCAGCATATCTAGCTCAGCGATTCTTGATCTGGAGATTTCGGCCTCATCCCATTGTACACCACTGGATGCTGCAATCCTGGCTGAGGGAACTTTGATTTCTGCTGGAAGTATGGCGTCGGCTCCATAGACAAGGGAATATGGCGAAGTACCGATCGAGCTCCTTGGTGCAGTTCTGTAAGCCCATAGAGCCATGGGTAATTGCTCATGCCATGATCGAGGATTGTCATGAATCGTCCGACTGATAATCCTGACCAAAGTCTTGTTGGTACTTTCTGCTTGACCATTTCCTTGTGGATAGTAAGGCGTGGAGAAGATTTGTTTGATCCCATATTTATTGAGCAGCTTCTCAACATCTTGATTGGCAAAAGGAGTTCCGTTATCTGTGATGATATGCTTAGGAACTCCGAATCTGCATATTATGTGCTCTTTGATGAAGGCGGCAATCGTAACTCCAGTGGTGCTTCGAAGAGGAATAGCTTCGACCCACTTGGTGAAGTACTCTGTCGCAGTGATGATGTATTCATGTTGTTTTGAAGATGCTGGATTGATCTTCCCAATGATATCTAGTCCCCAGCTGTAGAAAGGCCACGACTATTCACAGAATTCAACGGGAGACAAGGAGTGTGGATGAGATTACCATGGGTTTGGCATTGGTGACACCTCTGAACGTGTGCGGCTGCATCATCTTCCATGGTTGGCCAATAATATTTCTCATGAATTTGAAGAAATAGTTTCCTCTTTCCTTGATGTTCTCCATCATGTACTTCCTTCAGGATTGTAGGGATTTCATGTTCGGCTAAGCACCTCAGTAAATTTCCACCAAAGCTTTTGCGGTATAAGATCCCATCGAGATAGACGAATCTCTTAGCTTTCTGAATGAGTTTGACTGCTTGCTTCTTTTCCAGTGGTAGTTCGTTGTCCCGGAGGTATTTGATGTAAGGCTCCCTCCAGTCCCCAGTGTGGTGGACGTCAAAACCTCCAAGTGATGAGGAGGTGTTTGGAATCAGGACAAGATCCTTGTAAAGCTCTTGACTGAGTCTCCATGGATGGCCAGTAGTACCCCATTCTTTGAAGCTTTCTGTAAAGTGTTACCACTAACGTTTGCCCACAGACTTCTCATGTATGCGCTTGAGTTGTTCTTCCGCTTCGTGCTCCCAAGACATCGTGATAGAGATCCATCAGGGTTTCGATAGTATAGCCTCCATGAAGCAAGAAGTAGTTCTTCAATTCCTTGAGGCTGACTTGGCCTTCTGAAATAGAGCTGCTCAATTCATGAATGATGGGTGCTCGCCAATCGTTCGCTGGAATGTCTTCGATCTGAGTGAGCCAAGTTGAAGATACGTACGCCTTGTACAGTGATCGTTTTCTGTGCTCCTTTCGAATTGCAGCTTGGAGGCGAGAGTTGCTAGGCAATCAACATGCCTATTGTTAGTCCGTCCAGTATGGACGATCGTTGCGTCAGCAAAATAGGTCAACAGTCGCTGAGCTTCGGTTCTGAATGGAGCAAGTGTGATTTCTTTGAGAGAATACGTTCCATTCATCTGGTTGACCAATAATTTTGAATCTCCCCTTATCTCGAGGTGTGTTGCTCCTGCTTGCTTGGCCAAGGATAATCCTAATAGGAAGGCTTCATATTCCGCTGAGTTGTTGGTGCAGTGGAAATCCAACTTGAACGAATGTGAGAAAACTTCACCAGATGGAGACACCAGCACTATGCCCGCTCCTCCGGTGTCACTACTAGGGGTGGCAGATCCATCAAAGTATAGAAGCCATGTTTCTTCCTTGATGACCAAGATGTCTGGGAATTCGCCGGGACTTCTTCATGTATGTTGTTGTGTCTTCCCCTGGAAAAGCAGCGAGCAAGTCTGCGACCGCTTGACCTTTGATGGCTTTAGGTGGCGTGCAAGCTATGTCAAATTCTGACATCTGGAGTAGCCACTTCGCTGGTCTCCTATCAAGGCTGGCTTTGATAGCAAGAACTTTATGGGATCAGCTTTGGAGATGAGTACGACCCTGTTAGATAGTAAGTAATGTCTGAACTTCTGGATTGCATGTACCAATGCCAGGCATGCCCTTTCGGCCTTTGGATATCGGAGTTGAGCATCTCTCATTGTGCGGCTGAAGTAGTAAATCGGTCGTTCGACGCCTTCGTCGTCTTCCTGAGCGAGGAGTGCGCCGATGGCGACGTCACTGGAGGCTTGTAAAGAATCAGAGGTCGTCCCTGCACTGGAGACCTCATGACGGCCGGTGACAATAATATCTGTTGTATTTTATGGAAAGCTTCTTGTTGAACAGCTGTCCAGGTGAAGCTTGCTCCTTTCTTCAGCAGAGGTGTGAACGAAGCAATGAGTTGAGCTAATCCAGGAATGAAGCGTCGAATATAATTTACCTTGCCCATAAAGCTCTGTAGTTCCTTCACGGTACGTGGAGGAGGCATGGTGGTAATAGCTTTTGCCTTGTCGGGGTCGACTTTGATCCCTTCAGCCGTGACCAGGAATTTTCCGGAAGAAACTCCGAATGCGCACTTTAAAGGATTCATTTTTAATTTGTATTCTCTGCACCTTTCAAACACCTGCCTTAGAACTTCGAGATGAGATGCTCGAGTCTTCGATTTTACCACCACATCATCAACATAGTCTTCTACTTGCTTGTGCATCATGTCGTGGAATATGGCAGTCATGGCTCGTTGATAGGTGGCACCAGCATTCTTTAATCCAAAGGGCATCACAGTGTAGTGAAAATTCCCAATGGGAGTACGGAACGCAGTCTTGTTGGCGTCATGTTCATACATCTTGATCTGGTTGTACCCACTATAGCCGTCCATGAATGAGAACATACCGTGACCACTGGTTGCATCGACGAGCATGTCAATGTTGGGTAGAGGAAAATCATCCTTTGGACAACATTTATTCAAGTTCCTGAAGTCGACACAACATCTGATTTGACCATTTTTCTTCTTAACAGGTACCACATTTGCTAGCCACGTTGGATGAAGAATAGGCTTGATGAACCCTGCTGCCAACAGTTTCTGGATTTCGACCTTGATTTGCTCCTCGACTTCGTGTCTAAATTGTCTGGGCGGTTGTTTGACAGCTTTGGAACCAGGGACGATGTGCAGGTGATGGGTGACGAGTTTGTCATCCAGACCCGGCATTTCTTCGTACGTCCAGGCGAAGACATCTTGATATTCTTTCAATAATTTTACCAGCTCGGTCCGCTCCTCTGGTGATAGCGCTGAACTGATCAGGATTGGCCTTGGATCGTCTTCAGTCCCAATGTTGATTGTTTCAAGATCGTCAGTGGTAGAGTCAGTGCGTCCTGTAGTTGTCGTGGGGCATCTTGGACTTCTTCTTCAAGTGATGCTCACTCTGACACGATTCTTCATGGTGGGGAGACTTTTCATCGTTCTCCCCGATTAATTGCTAATCTTTCCGTCGGCGATAAATGACTCTCCCTTCTACGTCTCGATCGGTCGTGAAGTTTGTCCCTGGAGTTGAGACTTGATCATTATGGCGTTTAGTCGGTGTAGTAGGTGACTTGATCATTTTAGCAGCTGAGGATGACGGATCGTTATCAGCCTTCTCGATAGTCTTCCAGCTTGGAAGTGGAGTACTGCGAATCCTGCTTGGAGGTTCCGGGACGCCTTTTTGAGATTCAAGGAACTCAGTATCATAGACGGGAGCATAAGGAGATGATGAAGCCGGAATGCGAACGATCTTGTTGTCGAGCAGGGCCTTCATGCATTGATGGTATGTTGAAGGAACCACCTTGTTATCATGGAGCCATGGGCGTCCCAGTATTATGTGGTAGTCAGGTTCTTGCTCGATCACATGAAACTTTGCTTTCGATCGAATCGGCCCCACCCTCAAATCTATGTATGCATATCCATATGTATGGCTTTGACTTCCTTCAAATCCTGTCATTAGGATGGGATAGCGAACGATTTTACCTTGTGGGAATCTGGCCATCCTGAGAGTCTTCATAGTGACAATGTTGGTGGAAGCACCGGTGTCAACAAGAGCTCTTCTAAATTCGGTGCCTTTGATGAAACCAGTGACATACAATGCTCGGTTGTGTCCTTCATCCGTCATGCGATCTTCTTCTCCAAAAGAGATGTTGTCGATCGAATGCCCAGGCACTAGGGAGACTTCTTCAACTGATGGTGTTGGTGGCGTTATTTGCACGCTGGATGATATCTGGTTGAGTGCTGAAAATGTGTCTGTGCGCTGATCCCTGGAGAAGTGTAGGAGTTCACATAGATTTTCGATCAAATGTGTGACCTCTTGTTCCACTGGCTTCTCGTATGTGGTGAAGCTGTTGATTTGAGGGTTAGATGACGCTTCAGTCCCCGCTGTTGAGGCTTCTGGAGCGGAGATACCGCCTAACTCGGATGTTAATCTGATGAGAAAGTCGAGGATGTGGTTTATAGTCTCCTTCATCAGGTCCATGTTCCTGGTATGGACCTCTAGGATTTTAGCCAACTCTGCCAAAGTCGGGATCCCTCTACCTTCCATGCCGCAGGTGTAACATGAGGAATGTTGTCGTTTGAAATATTCTGATCTGAATTAGTTGAATTAGTCCTAAGACCAACCATCTTGTGAGACTGTTAGATTGCAACCGAGAGATTAATCTCCCACTATGGTCGCCAATCTGTAGATGGGGAAAAACGATTTGCTGGTTTTTAAGGAATTGAGGAGACGACCGTACGGAGGAGACTCCTCGAACCGAGCGAAATGTTAAACCTCACACAGATGCACCGCTGCAAAGTGGGTGCTTTATATTCGAGAGATCAATCTGTAGTACTCCGGCCTAAATCAAGACAATGAACGTTCCAGAGTAAATTCGGTCACAAGAGAGGGTGGGTTGATATGTAGGAGGGAAGCTGAGAAATGTGTGGAATCAATGGTAATCAAAGATTGTGGGTGTGTGAATTCTGAATACGATAAGCTCTGAGTGATTGAAATTGCTCAACTGAGAGTAGTTGCTCAATTGATGAGTTGATGATCTCATGTTGTCAGTTTGACGTGATATTGATGATACTGATGATGCCGATGATTCAATCATGATTCAGAGACTTATTTATATTTCTGGAATTTTAGACACCATGATTCCATGAAGTGTGACAGTTGATGGAATCAAGGAGTGGGGAAGTGGAGATCGTGTTTGAAACCAATTTCTCAACGTGTGGAGACTTGGTCGATTTTCCACCCACTACCTCGTGAATTCCTTCAACTGATTGCACGACTTTCTCACATTCCATCGTGTGTTTGAACACACGTGCCATAGACCGCCAGACCAAAACCCTAAGTGATATCCCCCAAGTGACACGATTGACGTCTCGTGGTTTGTTAGTCAATTGATGACTTCGTGGTTTGATGGGACGATGAGTCCATGTAGTTTCTGAGTTGAACATGATGTTCTGAAACTCATGAATTGAACATGTCATGAGACAGAGGTATAATTCTTACGATGAAGTGAGCAAGTATTGCTCATTTGATGGATCGTTGAATATTGATTGTTGAACCAATATTCCTTGGTTTGAGCAAATATTTATCATCTGAGCAAGTGTTGCTCATGTGATGAATTTTTGAATATTTGATCGTCTGAGCATGTGTTGCTCATCTGATGGATTATTGGCAGCGTACCAAAAATATTAATTAGAATACTGGTTTTTGAACCGAGTATAATTAATAAAATTAATGACCATGAGGCCGTCGTAAAATTACTAAGGTTGGAATCTGGAATGATGATCCTTGGATTCAGAAACCCTAATTTGATCAATTGATGATCAATTCATGGTTCGTCATAAGTTTAACCATGGGATGAAGGAGGGAGCGACTATATGGGACCGTGGATCAACCATGCAGTGTCCATATGCTCACGTGAGAAAACACGAAGAACTCCTGAAGAGTTGACGATTTGTTGGTGGGAGAATGATTAAATGCTGGCTTAATCATTTATTCAAAAATGCTCGTCTGAGCCTTAGGTGAGAAAACCTAATTAATTATGACGAGGCAAGGGACCGACCATGGAGTCATGAAACGAGCCCTGGGTTATCACGTGACTTCCTGACGATCACTTCATGAAAATCCAAAGTGTTTGGAAGAGTTAGCTCAGACTCCCGGTTGTTGATTATTTATTACTAATTGTGGAATTCGGTGGAGAATAATTCACAAAACTGAGCAATAAGATGTTTATTATTAATTCATAAGATCAGCTGAGGATTCGAATACGAATTCAGAATAATAAAGTGAGCATTACCATTCCATGGGATCGTGGATTCGACCATAGAATCGGAGTAAGTAAGATTTATCTATCACCATTTATGAGACCAGTTGTGGATTCGATCACGAAATCGGAGTAATGAGATAATATAGTTATTGCTATTCTATGAGATCAAGTTGTGGATTCGATCATAAAATCATAACAATTGTTTATTGCCATTCCATGGGACCAGTCGTGGATTCGACCATGGAATAGGATCAATTGTTATTGTCATTCCATGGGACCAGTCGTGGATTCGACCATGGAATAAAAGCAATAATAGATTATTCTGGGAATTCAGTAGTGAATGTCACGACAGAATTAATCTTAATTAGAAATAATTAGCTTTGTGGCTCTATACTAGCAGAGCAAGCTGTCTAGGAGCATTAATTATCTCGATATGAGCTTGTCGGTAAGTCATATCCTTTATATAGTCAGGGTAAACTTGTTGTTTGTTCCTGAAGACGTTATCGCTCTATACTAGGAGAGCAAGCTGTCTAGGAGCCGTCCATCTCGTGATACTATATAGAAATAATCACTGAAAGTATTCAGTATTCATGAGATATGTCGTTGTCCAGTCGTGAGCTACATATCTACATGTACTCTGAGAGAAAGTACTCTCCGTTGAGAATTCGATGAGAGACACTGTCTCGATACTCACGTCTGATTGCTGAATCAGAGCTTCGTATGATTATGAGCTTAAGATTTTATCCTTTGTCGAAAATCCACCATCTACAGTTGGGAATTGGCGGAAAACGGTAATGAGACCGAACCAAACTTTCTCAGAGGTCATCGAAAGTACTCGCATCCTTATATTGTACGCCCGTCTACTGTAGAAGTTCCTCCACAACCAGATCCTCCCTCCACTACTCCGGCTGAAAATACTGTACCCGGACTACAAAAGATCCTTACGTTGTTGGTACGTACTTCTTGTTCATTTCCTATTCTTTCAATCTACATCTATGAACTTATATAAGTGTACATACTAAGTACATGTTTAAAAATATGACCACAGCGTCAGCGGATAGGAAATTTGTCAAAGTTCTTTAAGAAAAAGAACAAGAAAGGAGAGCTGTTGACCCAAAAAGAAATGGAGAAAGTCGAGCAAAAGATAGAAAAAATTGAAGATCCAGAGGCAAAAGACTTGTGGGGCGAACGGAAGAAGAGGGTACACAAGAAGCCAAGGACCGAGTAATCGTGTGTTTCTTGTGTAATATTAGTTTGGTCTTGAACAATCTAGTGTTGGTTTATGTTTGTTTGTGTGTCTTGAACAATGTGTTTCTTTGTGTGTCTTGCTAAACTCTTTGCTTGATTTGGTTTATGTTTGATTTGTTTTCATTTTGGAACCTCTTAACTTTGGAGATTGTTTTTTTATACAATCTAGTGTTGTTATTTGATTTACTATGTTGATAAACCAATGTCAAATTACCTTTTTTACAGAGTTTGAATGTGCCAAGATCACATAAATTTCTAAGTTTTTCTTAAGTACCGGCATGGTCGAAAAGCGTAATTCAATGCCGGCACCTTGAATTTTCAAAATCACAAAAATTACAGAGTTTCAGCATTAAAGATTTTTTTTTGGATACTACGCCGGTAGTCTGCAATTTCCAGGTGCAAAATATTTTTGTAAGAGTACCGACACTATTTTTAGTTTAATTTCAATGTCGGCACATTTAATAATTTCTCTGGATATTTTTCTGAATTTCCGGCACCGTTTCAAAAGTTAAGTTCTATGCCGGCACAGGTGTTCCGACGTTGTAATGATGAAACATAATCATGCCGGCATTGCCATCAAAATATGATTTAATATTTACAATTCACACTTCCAAAAAACAAAACAAAATGTTGTGTATTAGTGGACCACATATATCCAAATTACTCATCATCGCTTCCACACGTATGAAGTTGCATATTCTCTTGGAGAGGTTTTTTCGATAAGGCCAACGCATCCCAAAATTGGTGATTCTCCTCATACAATGCAATCCATTCCTTCCAGATATTGGGATCTATATCCTTGTTTTTAATCATCCCACAAACAGGTGGCAATGGAAAATTTTTCTTGAGTTTTAGAATAATGAAATGATTACCGTTCACGAACGCCAAAAAAACTCTTCTCTTCTTAAGGGATCCTTCGCATTTTTGCCACTTTGGTGTAAATGTTACTTCTACGGTGGGGGTAAAATAATGAACAACACAATTAAATGTATCCGCCACTAGATGAGCACAAAGCGGCATTCTCATCCAATATTGAGAAGGAAGGAACTTCATCTCATGCTCGGGCCCTAACACTTGAGCATACATATTATCAAACCCTTCATCATAACCAACCAATTGCTCATAAAAGCTCTTCTTTTTCATAAGTTGTTCGGACATCCTCTTTCTAGCATATCAGCATGGTGTCATCCCTTTACTAACCGTTGTCTCAAAGATTCCTAATTGTTCGGTCACGGCATGATAGCCACAATTTCCATCTCCATCGACATGATCCGTATATACAATATACTCGCGAATAACCTCAGGAAGTTGCTCTACATAAGACTTTATTTTGGTATGGTAATGTTTATAAGTCTTACCTGTTTTGGAATCCTTAAACATCTTCATGTTACCAACTTTTAGCTTAATTATATCCAATCCATCCTCTGCAATCTCTACACTTCCAATATCTTCAGTATGTGATGGGAGTTCGTACTTCCTTGGCCTACCCCTTCGCTTTGGAACCGAAACTACATCAACTTTGGTCGTGACTATGGAGTTGTCACCATCATGTTGTTGTTGACTAGATATGGGTCGCTTATCTTTGCTATCACTTATTTTTGGTGTGGCTACGAAATTTTCACCTTGATTTACTAGACTTGATGTAGGTTCCCTATTCGGCCTTCCCTTTTTGTTTGGCACCGCCGCCTCGTCACCTTGTTGTTCTTTGTCGCTTGATGTTGGCACCTTTGGCGGCCTACCCCTTTTCTTTGGAACCTCCACTACATAGACTATGAGTGTGGCTTCGGAATGCTCACTTTGTTGTTCTTTGTCGCTTGATGTTGGTACCTTTGGCGGCCTAACCGCTTTCTTTAGAACCTCCGCTACATCGACTACGGGTGTGGCTTCGGAATGCTCACCTTGTTGTTCTTTGTCGCTTGATGTTGGCACCTTTGGCGGCCTACCCCTTTTCTTTGGAACCTCCGCTATATCGACTATGGGTGTGGCTTCGGAATGCTCACCTTGTTGTTCTTGTTCAATCGATGTGGGTACCTTCTTCAGCCTACCCCTTTTCTTTGTTACCTCCGATCCATCGGATTTTGGTGTGGATAATGAATCCGTCGTTTGTTGTTGACTTGATAGCGGTTCCTTTCTCGGCCTACCCCTTTTGTTTGCAACCGGCGCTTCCGTGAACCTTGCGTCTGAAATCTCACAAGCGGTTGGATCTCGTTTCTTACTTTCCTCGAGTTCACATTCACGTTGACTCATCTCTTTTAATTCTTTCCTTTGTTTTCACCTTGCCGTTTTGGTTTGTGGTCTTCCGGGAGGATCTCCCTTTGTTGGATCTTCACTTTGTGCGATCCAGGAGAGTAATTAGCCTTAGTTGGCTCAACAAAACTTGCTTGCTAGCCGAGTTGCCACGTGAGTAAGCTTCGTAGAATTCCTTTGCTTCGTTAGTATCCCATGGTGATTATCTGGAAGCTTCCGTTAGGGGATGGGTGAAAGATAGTTGCTTCCAAAACGGATCAATAACCTCAATAGGTATTACTTCTTCATACTTCACAAGCATATGAAGACATGGAAACCACAATGAAGACATGTCGGGACAAATACAAACATCACCCAGTTTTCCGTAGTTTATCTCCTTTTCCATTTCTCTCATCATATGTTTTATTGCCAATGAGAGACATTGAATTCTATTACTTGGAGCAACTTACCATATTGAAGAAATGGAGTCATCCTTTCCATTGAGCTTTTCCCAAAAGCCTGCTTGATCCTATCGATATCAATCTTAAAGTATTGCTCCATTTCCTCGGTGACCGTAACCACGTTTCCTTGGTTAGACTCTATGATACATTTAAATCTCCCATGAGCGGATTCCGCTATACTATTTGCCTCATTCCCGTAGTGTCTATACCAGTTTGTCCATACACGCACAAATTTTTCCTTGAACTTATCCAACCATTGATTCCGAAAATACGAGATGGCAGTGGGATAAACTTCGTTCAAATTGGAAATAAACTTGTCCAATTTCTTTTCGTACATATCCTCGGTAAGAGACCAATAAACTTTCTCCCAATCTCTTAGAAATTCTAACAACTTTTTATGATTTTCATCACGTTCTTTGTCCACTCGCTCTTTGATCTTGCCTCTTTCATCTTCTTCTTCTTCGGGTGATATTTTGTTCGTGCGAACGTCTTCCTCTAGTTGAACAATCATTCTCTTCTAAATATCCGTCTTAGTAGGTTCAAACAAGGCATGATAAGCTTTTATCACATTTTGTCGTATATGATATGTACATAGGAAATTTTGTGCATCCGGGAAGACGTCGGATATTGCGTCATCTTGATCGGTTATGGTGACCCTCGGAAGATGATTTTCCTGGAAGAGTAATTTCAATTGTCGTAATGCCCAAATATAATTGTAATCCCTCTCGTTTTCCATTAAACACCAAGCCAATGTGAATGATACCTTGTCCGATGTTCGCCCCACGATGTTGAACAACGTCATATTGTATTTATTTGTCTTGTAGGTACAATCCATCATAAGAACACCAAAACATGTATGAGCTAATTTTGCAAGCAAAGGATGCGAAATGAATATTTGAAGGGGCTTGTTGTCCGACCCTCTTTTTATGATAGTGTGTAGTTGTGATCCCAAGCAATCTTCTCAAATTCTTGCATAACGTTCCTCCCTTCCCATTCCACCCTTCTAATACTTGCTTGTGCACTATAAATTGTATTTAGAGAAGACACGTTCGTCTCATCCTTTTCCTTGAAGTATCTGAGAATTTGTCTTGGTTTGATACATGCTTTGGTCAATCTCTTTACATCCTCCAATTCATGAGGTTTTAGCTTCGCAACAAGGGAGTGACCAACAAAATCTTTCGGATCCGGGTGATTATGACAGCCGAACCACACCTTACAATCCCATTCATGTCCTTGTCTCTTAATTTGAACACAAGCTTAAAGGGACAATTATCCTTCCTCGTACGAGTCTTGTCTACCCTATTAGTCTTCTTTGGATATACATAACCATTTATCTTGTGGATATTCTTCTCCTTGTATACCCCACTTCTCTCGTAAACCATCTCAAAACGGAACTTTGAACCTTGGGTATTCCTCACCAACACACACATGTTCTTAAGAGCCGTCTCTTTAGCCCAAGCAATTGCTTCCTCTTTAGATTTTATTCTCTACATAAGGACAACATTATAAGGTTCATTGCAAGCAATCCATTAGTAAAGTTCAAGATACTAGGTGAAAAGTATTCTTTAGTAACATACCCGAGGCATTTTATAGTATTCCGACGTATCCCAACCAAACGGTCTTGCATTTTTTGGATCAATATATGTCACAACCTAAGGATCGAATGAAAAGAAAATAAATTAGTTCAAAAAAAAATTAAAACACTATGTCGGACCACAGTTCCGGCATGCTCGACCAATGTTCTGGCATGGTCGAACTGAACCGAAACTGAAAATCAAATTTGAAACTTTTTCCGGCATACAAATTTCATCTGAAATCAACGCCGGAAGAATATGTGTCGTCATTATTGTTATCCATGGTTCCACGCCGGTACCTGTTTCCGGCGTAACCTATAATTCATATACCATGCCGGTATTTAGCTTTGGAAAACACTCCTTCTTGTATGTTTTTTTTTGTAGGTACCGGCATGGTAATGTTATAAATGAACAATGCCGGTGGGTGTGCCGGCATGTTTGTTATCTATGGTTCCATGCCGGTACACGGTTCCGGCGTGGTAGTTAATTAATTTACCATGTCGGTATTTAGCTTTGGAAGACACTGTTTCCTGTATATTTTTCATGCAGTACCGACATGGTAACTTTACAATTAAACTATGCAGGTAGCATATTCCGTAGAATATTTCGTGGAAGGTAAAAAGTAACTTTTGTACCGGTATAGTTTTTTGGTTGAATACTATGTCGGATTGTATTTCAAAAAGGGGGATAACGGGCTGCCGGCATGGTCGTTGTATGAATATTATGCCGGTATTGGTGTTTCCGGCATTGTATTCATACCACGTTCATGCAGGCACCGAGCTTTTTCAGCTGTAAAAATGGT
Organism: Papaver somniferum; assembly: GCF_003573695.1. NCBI lineage: Eukaryota > Viridiplantae > Streptophyta > Magnoliopsida > Ranunculales > Papaveraceae > Papaver > Papaver somniferum. The sequence goes on from NC_039366.1 coordinate 47,344,728, forward strand.
GGATTCAAAGAAAAAAAAATCAATTTTTCAACCTCTTAGCAGCTTTACCTGTGTATTGGGGATACTTGTATGTTGTGCTAGTTTACTTTCTTGTGTAGGCTCTTCAAAAAACTCTCCATGCACGTAAAAATCATCATTCAAGGGTGTTGGCTCAACAAAGATTTGCAATTGTGAGTTGTTGTCATTAGCTGAAGATTCAAGATATGCTCCTTGTTGTAGTTGAGCTAAAGATTCAGTAGCAACAATTCTCTCTTCACAATCATCCTCCATTTTCACCAAAAAAAATTCCCTCTCAAATATTTTTTCCCTCCTTCTACTCTCACCTCACTCACCCAAATACAAACAAAAATACACACTAATCATTTAACAAATACTTAAGATTTTTTCTAATTATAATTAAACACTAAACCTGATTAGTGAGGGGTAGATTAGGAATTAAATAAAATACTTAGATAAGGGGTGACCCTGATTTGATATTTGGATTCAGTTTTTGTCCTCTTCCTCTATCCCCTAATCGCGCGTTCTTTAAATTCCAGTGTACAATCTCAAATTCGAAATGATCCACCCATGCCAAGACTAAGCCTCCAGCTTTGCCTGTTGGATCTATTAGGTATGTGTTCGAGTAATCTGATAAAAGTTTTTAAGGAAGGATTTTTTAGATTTAGTTTCAGGTGTCTAGTTTTCTTACTGCCACACCCGTGTGTTCCAAGATATTATAGTCATATTTATCCGATGTTTTGATTGAAAACAAAAGGGAGGATTATTTTAGATACCTCTCTTTTTCTTTTGTTTGTAAAAATACCCTTAAGGCGTATATTTTAAGTGGAAAATGAAAATGAACTAGTATGTTCTTGACGCGTGAAAACGTCAACCCAACCTCCCACGGAGATTGAATTGACTTGATATAATTTTAAATGTGCCAAAAACTAGACCCTACAAACTTAAAATATACCCCTTAGGGATATTTGTGAATATCAAAGAGGGATATTTATTCAATTTCCACAAAAAGAAAAAAAAAGGCCTAAACACCCCAGCAGGTGTCTCAATTTAATACTTTAACTTGGAGACTTCCATGTGTCTAATCCTAGTAATACAGAAAACAGTAAGTAAAGTAGCTAGGTAAAGCCCACAAAGCAAGAACAATACTCAGTTATTTTTCAGATACTAAAAGTAAAAAATGGATCCTCAAAAGCAGACATAAAATAGGAACGGTATTTTGGGGACCAAACTTTTTTGGGGGACTATTGTTTTATTTTGGGTAAGATATTAGAAGTAAATCTAGGTCACCCCTTATCTAAATATTTATATTAATGCCAAAATTACCCTCCTGATTTTTTTCTATAATGATTAGTTAGTGTGATTATTCATTGATTAAGGTTAAATTAATAGATGATTTTTAAAATAAGTAGAATTATTGAGTGATTAAAGTAATAGAAGAAGAAGAAGATGGAGAAAAATATTATTTTGAGATGGGTGAATATGGAGAAAAAACCATCCTCTGGGTACCGAAGTATGCTTGTAACTTAGTGAGTGTTGCTATAAATGGCCTAAAATATCTTCAAAATCAAAATCGTAACAAAAAATTTCAACCAGGTCAACAAAGTTAGGTTATATTATATGAAGAACAGAAAACCGAACTTTTTGCAAATACAGTTCGGTTAATAAATCCAAAATCACAGGCAACCGAACCAGAGCTTTAATGGAGTTTTTGTTTGTTCGGCTAGCTGATGAAAATCAAATGTAACCGAACTACTATGCTTGAGTTTACAGAGTTTTGTTCGGTTCAGGCGACTCGACCACGTTGTAACCGAACTTTAAACAACAGGATTCGGTAGGTTCGCAAAGTCTCTACGAACCAGTCATTTAGTCGAACCCTTAGTTTTTTCAGGCACTTAAAATCTATAGTTTCGGCATGATCACAACGTTTATAAAACATTGCCGAACTCTACATTCGGTTAACAGAAAAAATTGCGAGTTAACCGAACTCATTATATAGGTTTTCAGAGTAAAGTTCGGTTAGGATTTTTTTTTTTTTTTTTGCGATTAAACAGAACTCAACATTTGGCTATATAGAGAATAGTTCAGTTTTGAAATTATTTTTGCGACTCAACCGAACTCAGGTGCTCGGTTAGGCAAAAAAAAAATCTTAGCCAAAGTGTTCTTCATTTTTAAAAGTTCGGTTGTAAAGCTAAGGTTTTTTTCAAAATTATCCTAACAAAACTTACTACTGTAACCTCCAAATTCAACAAATTTTGATGGCTACGGCTCAAAATTTCAATCAAAAACGAATTAGAAGTAATGGGTTTGTGCGAACTTATGGACAGGTTTGTTTATAAAAAATTGATTAATCGACGACGAAAATTTCAACGACGATGAAAATTTGATGATTTTGATTAGATTTGTATATGATCAGGTTTAGATGATCATAAATTAATGAAGAAGAGAAAAAGAAAATTTGCAGAATAGAGGAAGAAGAAGTTGTAGATTAGTTATAATTTTAATTAGGTAAAAGGGTAAACTAGTCATCTCCACCTTTTAGGACACCCCTTATAATTATAGGAAAGGTGACCTAATCAACTCATGATCCCAAAAAGAAATGTGGTGCCCAAAAAATCATTCTAGAATAGAAACCTTACTTTAAAAGAAAGGATATAGCTCTTTAGCCTCCACAGGTTCGAAAAGACTGTTCAGATTGCGTCAAGAACTAGTTATATACCTTAAGGTAGAGTCTAGATCCTATATACCTCAACAGGTATCTAGTTCTAAGCCGTGATGCGGTAGTTTAAACTCTAAACTGTTGTGTATCTTAAGTTCTTTACATGACAGATAGAATGTACAAACGCCCTCCATAAGAAAGCACAAATTTGTACGCCGTAAGAATTCCCATTATGGGAATTTGCTCAAATGCTCCGCCAAGAATCAAAATGATTCACACCCCATAGCCACCCATGTATAATATAAGGATTATTTATTTTTGAAACAATATGATGGCACATTAAACAACCCAACTTAAACATGATATCAACAGATATTTGAATTGTTTAACTTAAGTGAACAATGATAGGTGCTGCTTCGACAAAGTAAAATTGTAAAGCACGATATACCCACCCCAAGAATTGGCAAAGTTTCGACTTGTTATAGAACTCGTTTACAAACATCAATTCGTAGTTACAGTTGGCGAAGAATCTAGCTGGCCCACTGAAGAAGACTGATAGACGCATTTATGTGTCTAATATAGTTCATTTGTATATATTGTTAGTGCTCGATATCATACTTATTTAGTTATTTTATTTATTTGTAGGTGTTTTTGGAAGAATAAAGCTTTGTGGAAAATTGGCTAAAAATGCGGCATTTGGACCTCCGTTGATAACTACCAGAAGCACCCCAGAAGTATGTTGGAGACACCCCAAAAATACCCCGGAGGAACCCCGAAAAAGTGCGGAAAACATCCCAGAAGAATTGCTAAAGGCATCCTTAAGTTGGATAAGGGGCACCCACTTGATAAGGGGTGACCACTTGCTGTTCGCACCCCATCAGAGGATAGGGGGACACCCTTCTTCTTCACGTTCAAAACAGAAAAATGGCGGGAAATTTGGAGTTCACAGCAGTAAATTAGAGTTTGGATTTTTGACGTGATTTTATGAGATTCAACATTGGATTTCGATTGGGATGGACTCTAATAGACTTAACTGGGCTTCTATGGGCAATTTCCTCGATCCAATTGGGTTGTAATAGCCGGGAGAAGAGATCAAAGTCCAAACAGGATACCGCTTCTCTGTTTAGGGTTCAAGAATTGTTTGAGAGATTTATGGGATATTCTTACGTGAGATACACGTCAAATCAGTTTAGTCCAAGTCATAGAAGAGATTTGTGACGAGAGAATAGCTAACAAAACAGTGGAACGCAACAAAAAGGGAATTATTCTCCCAACTGCCCGTAAAGAATAATGGGAATTTTCAACGATTTCTATCGAGTTTCTAGGGGATTTAAAGCCTATAAATAGTTGGGTTTATGTCATAGAAGGGTTGAAAAAGTTTTGGAGAGAGTTTAGAGGTCAGGAGAGACGAGAGAATCGAGTTACAGAGAGATATTGTTGCTGCTGCTGCCGCCATTGAAGACCTTCAAGAACACGAAGAACAGACAAGCTAAGGCGGTAACAGTCTTAAAAGAGAAACATAGTGTCGTTGTTTCACAGCAACAAAAATATATCGTTTACAGCTACACTTATCTTTGTAACAGTGACGCTGTAACACCGTTACAGCGTTGCAAACTTCTTTTTTACACTATTTCATCAATAAAAACACCTATTAAGTCATGAACACATCTTTTGATTATGTTTTTGGGATGAGGAGCTAAACCTATTAGTCGAGGAAACGGAGGAAGCCATTTTCCCAGATTAATTGGTATAATTCTATTTTTATTATTTATTTGCAATATTTTTTATATGATTATTTGCATGGAATTGAAATAGATAATTTGATTTTTATTGAGTAGTTGTGAATTATTTTGATGAAGCATGCTGGGTTTTTTTAAAACTTTTGATGTTTCATACTCTGTAATTACAATTATTACTTCAAAAATTTATTATAGGCAAATATTAGAATTACTTGAAAAGGAAAAAATTGCATGAATATTGAATATAATTTATCATTTAATGGGACAATGATGGAATCCAGAGTCTTGGTGTTTTTCTCTATAACTTTGAACAACTTTATTTAATTGTCTAGTTTAATTTAAATCTAAAACTTGTTTTCTTCACAAGTCTGAAAAGAACCTTTTTACCACTACTACAATCACTATTTGAAATCCATCAAATTTTTGGCGCCGCCGATGCGGATTTGTGTTTAGGTAGCATTTTTTTTAGATTTATTATTTTTATATTTTATTTGTTCCTTTTACGTTTCTTTGGGTGTGTCTTTGATTTGCAGGTTTGAAGTTGGACTAAGGACTTGGAACAAAGCTTAAAGCTAAAAGATAAGAAAAAGAAGACAAATTTATTAGGATTTAGTTTTATTATTATTTTTTTAATTATTTTTTTAGAATTGTATTAGGAAATTTTTGTAATATTTTTGCACTTTACTTTGGACTGGACTTTGGACATTTATTTTATTTTAAACCCTACGGAAGGGTATCCTTAAATACAAACTGTTTGCAGGGAAGGACGACGATTACGATATCGTCTCGGCCCCTCGGGTTCGCACATGACATAGGAGTCGTGGCCCGAGTCGACTTCAACGGTTCACCCCCGTCTGGTACGGGAGGTAAGTCCAATCGAAACACTCGCGAATCTCCTGCAAGCGGGTTACTGTATTCCTTAAGGTGATTATTGTTTGAGGACGAACCAGACTGTTTTTATATTCCTAGTAAAGGGCAAGGCCTGGCCTAACAAGATAAGGGTTCGGATTTCATCACCGCTCCCTTCTTGCCCGCCTTAGGAAAACGAAACCTAACGCGAACCAAGCTAAAATTGACTAGAAAGAGACCTATAGGGTATCGAGCTTAGGAAATTTCGAAAATATTGGTTACCTTTTAAGCACACTCGAAGTTCTTGACGGTTTCTGCGAGTTGAATGCGTGACTGCGCCGCTTATCGGTGAGGTTTTGGGTATCAAAGCTCCACGAGCTTCCCTCGCCTCGATTCAACTTACTTTAACTCGGATTGATTCCAGAGGGGTTTGCTTAAATTGTAACGAATTCCCTTTCGAGAGATTAGAAGCTGGTCTAGAAACAATCTAAGTGGAGCCATCATGCTTGTTGTTTGCTAGAAATCTTTAGGTTTGTTGTGGTAAAGTCGAGTCAGCCTGCTGTGTGATTGCTAGAACCTTCCTGTTAGGATTTTTATTTCTTTTTGAATTTTTAGTGTATGCCCGATTTTGTTAGGGCTTGGAAAAGAGATACTCTAGGTCGATTGATTAGCGAAAAACCTAGTAGTTCTTCTGATTTAAGCAGGGAGCTCGAAGATTCTTCTTTGAGAGCCCTGTTTTTGGAAACTTCAGTTTTGAGAATCTGTCTCTTGTGAGGAAAGTACCCCTAGTACTTCTGTTGTGCCAGCGATGGCAACTTTGAAAGATTACATGTTCCCAACTAGGACCAACCGAGCTTCATGCATTAAATTGCCAGCCACTACGGCTAATTTCGAGATAAAACCTAGTATTCTTCAGATGATCCCTATATTCTTAGGAAAAGATGATGAGAACCCTTTTTCCATATTAGGGACTTTGAGGAAATCTGTGGGACAATTAGAAAAGACCTTACTGATGAAGTCTTGAAACTTAAGATGTTTCCCTTTTCCTTGAGAGATAAAGCCAAGACCTGGCTGAACAACCTACCATCTGAATCCATTGAAACATGGCAGGAACTTATTGCTGCTTTCTATATGAAATTCTACCCTAAGCATAAAACTGCAGCTGTTAGGCAGAAAATTAGTGCTAGTGTGCAACAAGAGGGAGAGTCTCTTTATAGGTTTTTAGAGCGATTCAATGATCTCCTATCTCAGTGTCCTCACCATGGATTTGATAATATGAAACTCGTACAGATTATTTATGATGGTTTAGACTATTCGACCAAAGCCATGGTTGAGTCTATGTGCGCTGGTGAGTTCACTAGTAAAAATGCTGATGATGCTTTTACCTTCTTAGGAGCTATCGCTGAAAAATCCCAACAGTGGGAATCTTGTGTTGAACCCCCTAAAAGACTCTTGGTCAATAGAAGTAGCACCAATATGGTAGATACGAGTTTTGCGTCAGATGCTAAGTTTGTGCTTTGTCAGAAGGTTAGAAGCTTTGGAAATGGGTCAGTCTAAAAATAGGTCCCTTGTTGAACCTAATAGAGCCTCTCAAGTCTCTAGTTGTGGAATAGAGCCCGATAATTCATTTTGGGAAGGTCAGGTTAGTGAAGAACAAGCCCATGCTGTCTATAACAATGCTAGGTTTGAGAACCGTCAGAAGTTTGACCCATACTCAGAAACCTACAACCCTGGTTGGAGAAACCATCCTAATTTCTCTTGGTCTAAGGGCCAGAGTCAAGGCCAGTCTAGCAATTCTCAGCCTCCCCCAGGTTTTGGTTTTAAGAACTCTTCAGGTCAAACCCAGTTTCAGAACACTTCGAGAAAAAGATCTCTACCTTAGAGAAACTCTCACTATGTTAGCAAATAACCATGAATGCTATCAAAAAACCACATAGCTTTCAACAAGAAACTAGGCAAGATTGAAGAATAATTCCCAGAGTCTTGCCAAATTAGAACTTCAAGTAGGACAAATAGCTAAGTTTATAAGTGAGAGAGAAATGGAAGGTTCCCTAGTCATACTGATCCTAACCCAAAGGAGAGAAATCGTACAATCATGTGAATGCTGTCACAACCCTTAGGAGTGGAAAAAAAGTTGACAACAAGGTTGCCATGCCTGATAGTGAACATGCTGTAGTTCACCCTGCTGAGCCAGAAATGAGAGACTGATAGAGTCTAAAGAGACCAATGAGGGTCCTGTTGAGCCCGGCTTTGTTCCCAGAGCCCCATTCCCACAGCTGCTAGTTCCGACTAAGAGGGAGTCCAACTTTAATGATATATTGGAGGTTTTTAAGCAGGTTAATATCAACCTTCCATTATTAGATGCAATTAGGCAGATTCCCTCTTATGCCAAGTTCCTTAAGGACTTGTGTACGCGAAAGCGTAAGCTCAGTGTCCAGAAGAAAGCCTTCATAGCTAGTCATGTGAGTTCTATTATTCAGAATACCACTACTCCTAAGTATAAAGACCCAGGGTCCCCTACCATTGCTTGTACAATAGGTAAGTACCGTGTTGAGAAAGCTTTGCTTGACTTAGGAGCCAGTGTGAATTTACTTCCATATCATGTGTACCTTAAGCTAGGACTTGGTGAGATGAAACCTACCCAGATGACACTTCAGTTAGCTGATAGGTCCGTTAAAATTCCTCGTGGTGTGATCGAGGATGTTCTCATAGAGGTTGACAAGTTTATTTATCCAGTGGATTTTGTTATCCTAGATACCCAACCTGTCCCTGACCCAGAGAACCAAATACCAGTGATTTTAGGTCGCCCGTTTTTAGCTACATCCAATGCGATCATTAACTGTCGAAATGGTATTATGAATTTGTCTTTTGGTAATATGACTATTGAGCTGAACATTTTTAATATTAGTAAGCTACCCTCTGAACTAGATGACTCGAATATAGAAGAGGTGAACATGATAGGAACATTAGTCGAGGAGTCATTACCAAACACTTTGTTAGAAGATCCATTAGAAAATGCCTAGCTCACTTTGGGATTGATTTTGATGATGATAATGATTAATGAGGTGAATGCTTTGTTAGATTCAACCCCTTTGTTAGATACTAGTAATGGATGGAAACCTAAGTTCGAACCACTACCAGTTTCTAAGTCTACCCTAGTTCCTTCTTTAGAAGAGCCTCCTAAGTTGGACCTAAAACCATTGCCAGATACCCTGAAGTATGTGTTTTTAGGCCCGTCTGAGACTTTACCTGTGATTGTTTCTTCCGACTTGGATAGAGATCAGGAAAGTAGGCTAGTAACCGTCCTTCAAAACAACAAGGAAGCTTTAGGGTGGACCATAGCAGACATTAAGGGTATAAGTCCTACTGTTTGTATGCATCAGATCTATTTAGAGGAAGACACCAAACCTTCTAGGGAGATGCAACGTCGACTAAACCCCAATATGAAAGAAGTAGTTCGAACTGAGGTTCTTAAGCTATTAGATGCAGGCATTATCTACCCTATTTCAGACAGTAAGTGGGTCAGCCCCGTTCAGGTTGTTCCCAAGAAATCTGGTATTACTGTAGTCCAGAATGATAACAATGAGTTAATCCCGACCCGAGTGACCACGGGTTGGCGTGTTTGTATTGACTATAGGAAATTGAACAAGGTCACTAGGAAGGACCACTTTCCCCTTCCCTTCATCGACCAGATGCTAGAGAGATTAGCTGGACATAGTCACTACTGCTTTTTAGATGGCTACTCTGGATATAATCAGATCGTTATTGCCCCAGAAGACCAGGAGAAAACCACTTTTACCTGTCCCTTTGGTACCTTTGCGTATAGACGCATGCCTTTCGGGCTATGTAATGCCCCTGCGACTTTTCAGCGTTGCATGATGAGCATATTTTCTGACATGGTAGAACGGTTCTTAGAGGTCTTTATGGATGATTTTTCAGTGTTTGGTTCGTCTTTCGATGAGTGCTTGCATCATTTGTCATTAGTTTTGACTAGGTGTAAGGAAAAGAATTTAGTGCTTAATTGGGAGAAATGTCACTTTATGGTTCGTTCAGGAATTGTTCTAGGGCATATTGTATCTTCAAAGGGTATAGAGGTGGATAGAGCCAAAGTTGACCTTATTAAAACTTTACCGGTCCCAAAAACCGTAAGAGATATTAGGTCATTCTTAGGGCATGCTGGTTTTTATCGTCGTTTCATTAAGGATTTTAGCTTGATGTCTAGACCTCTTTGCAATTTGCTTGCAAAAGATGTTAAGTTTGTCTTTGATGATGCTTGTTTAGAGGCTTTTGAGAAGCTTAAGTCATTACTCACTACCGCCCCCATAGTCCAGGCACCCAACTGGAACCTACCCTTTGAGATCATGTGTGATGCTTCAGATTATGCTATTGGTGTTGTGCTAGGTCAGCGAGAAAATAAGTTACTTCATGTGATTTACTATGCTAGCAAAACTCTGAATGATGCCCAGTTGAACTATACCACTACCGAGAAGGAACTATTAGCCATTGTGTTTGCCTTAGACAAGTTTAGACCCTATCTCTTAGGTTCTAAGATCATCATATATACTGATCATGCTGCTTTAAAATATCTTTTGTCTAAGAAGGATACTAAACCTAGATTGATTAGGTGGATTCTGTTGTTGCAAGAGTTTTCTCCAGACATTAGAGACAAAAAGGGTGCCGAAAATGTTGTAGCAGATCACTTGTCTAGGCTAGTTGTTAGTTCCCCAGATGATTCCCTTCCTATAAGGGATAGCTTTCCTGATGAACAATTGTTCTTTGTTACCCAATTACCTTGGTATGCGAATATAGTGAACTATCTTGTTACTGGTCGAATGCCCCAACATTGGGGTAAACAAGATCGTTCTAGATTTTTAGCTGAGGTTAAGCACTTCTTTTGGGATGATCCTTATTTGTTTAAGTATTGTCCAGACCAGATTATTAGGAGATGTATACCTGAGAGTGACCAGTCCAGTATTATTTCCTTTTGTCATGATCATGCTTGTGGGGGTCACTTTAGTGCTAAGAAAACTGCTGCTAAGATATTGCAGTGTGGATTCTATTGGCCTTCGTTGTTTAAAGACTCCCACAGTTACTGCGTTACTTGTGAACGATGCCAGAAATTAGGAACCATTTCCCGTAGGAACATGATGCCCTTGAACCCTATTTTAATTGTTGAGGTCTTTGATGTGTGGGGTATTGACTTTATGGGTCCGTTTCCTAATTCTTTTGGTAACCTATACATCCTTGTCGCCGTAGACTATGTCTCTAAGTGGATTGAGGCGGTTGCGTGTAAAACCAATGACCATAGGGTTGTGATTGAGTTCTTGAAAAATAATATACTTACACGTTTTGGTACACCGCGAGCTATAATTAGTGATGGAGGGTCGCACTTTTGTAATGGGACTTTTAGGCTTCTGATGAAGAAATATGGTATTACACATAAGGTAGCTACCCCGTATCATCCACAGACTAGTGGTCAGGTAGAGGTTTCCAATAGGGAGATAAAACGTATATTAGAGAAAACAGTTAATCCTAATCGGAAAGACTGGTCGTCTAGGCTTACTGATGCCTTATGGGCTTACCGTACTGCGTTTAAGACCCCCATTGGAAGTCTCCTTATCGGCGTGTTTATGGCAAGGCATGTCATTACCTGTTGAGTTTAACATAGAGCTTTGGGCTGTTAAGCAGCTAAATTTTTCACTTGACGAGGCAGGAGCCATAGGAACTCCAGCTCATGAGTTGGACGAGATTCGTATAGATGCTTACGATAGTGCGAAGGAGTATAAGAAGAAACTTGTGCAGATAGAAACTATTACGGAAGTCATTTTTCTCCGGTCAAAAAGTTCTTCTGTTGACACTCGTTTGCATCTATCCCGGGAAACTGCGCTCTCGGTGGACCGGTCCTTTTGTGGTCCGTACTGTTTTTCCTCATGGCGCTATTGAGATTGAGACATCATATGGTACTGTTCTTCAAAGGTTAACGGTCAGAGATTGAAGCCCTTTTTAGAGCCTTTCCTACAGGTGATGTTGAGGAGGTCCCTTTGGAGGACCCTGTTTACCCTTGATTGACCATCGAGGCGATTTGTATGTTGTATAATTTTTTATTTTTTTGTCAGTTTTTGGTTTCACTTCACTCAGGTACTATCTTTCCGAACTCTCTCTTTACTATTTCCTCATGTTACTTATATTTTTGGTACTGATCTTTCATGCGAAACATTGAGGACAATGTTAGATTTAAGTTTGGCGGTGGGGTAGAAACTTTTTGTTTTAAATAAACTCCAGAGCCTAGAAATTTATGCATATTAAGGATAGCACTAACCAACCTAAGTGGATGGAAGCATTTTGGTTGTAGGAGTTGAGGAACCAATCTGATTAGATGGAAACATCTAGAAGAGTCTATTCATAAAAGCACAGAGCTCAGATGTTAGAAATAACATGATAGTTTCACCATATCTCGTTGAGTCCTTTTCACTTCTATTTTTATTTTATTTTGTTTTTAAACTATGTTACTCTAAGTGATTAGGTGGGGATCACGATTCAAGTTGTTACCAATGTTAGGGTGAACTAGAGTGATTGAGATATCAAAAAAAAAAAGTTGAATTTTAAAAAAGAGATGAAAAAAAAAATGAGACCAGACCATTTGACCAAAAAGAATAAATTCAATAAAGTCGACCACTGGTACCCTTGTATATGCCAGCTGTGTTGACCTAGAGTTAGGATTATCAAGCATTGGTTCCCTTGTATATGCCAGTTGTGTTGATATTAGTCAGACTAGTATCTCAATCCATTAGGATAGGTTCATTTTGGCGGAGGCCTTCAGACAGATATGGGAAACGCCGTTCACTTAGTAAACATCAGAACCATCTATGTTTTTCTCTATATCCATCTTCTTGATCTATCGATGTGATTAGTTTTGACTCCGGATATTAATGTCCATAGTGCGACTATCTGAGTAGAGCTCTGTCACTTTATATGAATTTTAGTATGCTTGAGTGAAAACTCGTGTACATCAATTGGAATTTCGCATCAGGGTACTTCCTCTTGTAGTCAATAAGTATGACAACCAAGGAGATTCTTTAGTGCCTTCCAAGGTTCGTTGTAGATAGCTAGGATCTGGAGTATTAAGGTTTTGTGGGTATATCTCTTGTAAGCCCTCCCGAGACTATAACTCGGCCACTAGGGCCACCTAGGGGTTTAAAGGCTTATTGCATACGCTAAATGCAATCGACGATGCCTGCGAAAGTGAGTTAGGATTTTATTTTGTAGTTTTGATTTGCTCGGGACTAGCAAATAATAAGTTTGGGGGTATTTGATAGACGCATTTATGTGTCTAATAGCTCATTTGTATATATTGTTAGTGCTCGATATCGTACTTATTTGGTTATTTTATTTATTTGTAGGTGTTTTTGGAAGAATAAAGCTTTGTGGAAAATTGGCTAAAAATGCGGCATTTGGACCTCCGTTGATAACTACCAGAAGCACCCCAGAAGTATGTTGGAGACACCCCAAAAATACCCCGGAGGAACCCCGAAAAAGTGCGGAAAACATCCCAGAAGAATTGCTAAAGGCATCCTTAAGTTGGATAAGGGGCACCCACTTGATAAGGGGTGGCCACTTGTTGTTCGCATCCCATCAGAGGATAGGGGGACACCCTTCTTCTTCACGTTCAAAACAGAAAAATGGCGGGAAATTTGGAGTTCACAGCAGTAAATTAGAGTTTGGATTTTTGACGTGATTTTATGAGATTCAACACTGGATTTCGATTGGCTGGACTCTAATAGACTTAACTGGGCTTCTATGGGCAATTTCCTCGATCCAATTGGGCTGTAATAGCCGGGAGAAGATATCAAAGTCCAAACAGGATACCACTTCTCTGTTTAGGGTTCAAGAATTGTTTGAGAGATTTATGGGATATTCTTACGTGAGATACACGTCAAATCAGTTTAGTCCAAGTCATAGAAGAGATTTGTGACGAGAGAATAGCTAACAAAACAGTGGAACGCAACAAAAAGGGAATTATTCTCCCAACTGCCCGTAAAGAATAATGGGAATTTTCAACGATTTCGATCGAGTTTCTAGGGGATTTAAAGACTATAAATAGTTGGGTTTATGTCATAGAAGGGTTGAAAAAGTTTTGGAGAGAGTTTAGAGGTCAGGAGAGACGAGAGAATCGAGTTACAGAGAGATATTGTTGCTGCTGCTGCCGCCATTGAAGACCTTCAAGAACACGAAGAACAGACAAGCTAAGGCAGTCGTTTTTCAACAGTCTTAAAAGAGAAACAGAGTGTCGTTGTTTTACAGCAACAAAAATATATCGTTTACAGCTACACTTATTTTGTAACAGTGACGCTGTAACACCATTACAGCGTTGCAAACTTCTTTTTTACACTATTTCATCAATAAAAACACCTATTAAGTCATGAACACATCTTTTGATTATGTTTTTGGGATGAGGAGCTAAACCTATTAGCCGAGGCAACGGAGGAAGCCATTGTCCCAGATTAATTGGTATAATTCTATTTTTATTATTTATTGGCAATATTTTTTATATGATTATTTGCATGGAATTGAAATAGATAAATTGATTTTTATTGAGTAGTTGTGAATTATTTTGATGAAGCATGCTGGGTTTTTTTAAAACTTTTGATGTTTCATACTCTGTAATTACAATTATTACTTCAAAAATTTATTATAGGCAAATATTAGAATCACTTGAAAAGGAAAAAATTGCATGAATATTGAATATAATTTATCATTTAATGGGACAATGGTGGAATTCAGAGTCTTGGTGTTTTTCTCTATAACTTTGAACAACTTTATTTAATTGTCTAGTTTAATTTAAATCTAAAACTTGTTTTCTTCACAAGTCTGAAAAGAACCTTTTTACCACTACTACAATCACTATTTGAAATCCATCAAAGACTTGGAAACATCCAAAACTGCCGGAGGTGCCTCTTCTAAGCAACTTTGAGTGTCATCACTGATCATTCCGATTGTCATCTTTTCTACTTCCTCCTGTGTATAGATATGAATCTTGGACACGATGCTACAGAACTCACTGGACAGCACCCAAGTTGAAAAATGATAAAAGAGAAATTGAGAATTTAAAACTGATCATAATGATTAACGTGATCATAAAGTTCAAGTCATTTAGAGGATTTGAAAGCTTACTGCCAAGGATCATCCCCAACAACCATCATATCATTCTCGCTATCTGTATATACAATTTGCCATCCTTTCTCAGGATTACTTAGAAGGCCTTCCATGTTAAATAACTTTTCTAGTTCACTTAGCAGGTCCGTGTAGCTATCCAATCTTGAGAGATCAACAGCTCTTCCCACCAGGTTGCCTTGTTTGTGAACCTTCACTCAGGCTTATTTACAATCAGCAGCACAGCAACAAAGAATGAAATAAGCTTAGACAGTTAATACCAGAGTTGCATCTGATTCAGCTTACCTTAGTACAACTCCTCTTGCTAGAATTTGGCGAGTTTGAGGTTGGAACTTCTCCTGTCAGTGAGAACCCAAAGAGTTTACAAACTTTAGTCCCGTCTTGAAGTTCGTCACTATGACTTCCAAGATTTGTCTCTGCAACAGGTGGGGGAGATACACTGTTTACTGGCCTCTGTTCTTTCACAAGATTTGGGTAACTTGAATTACAGATTTCATCTCCAGTCATAGCAGAGAAACCCGAGAAACTTTGCTGAGTGGAAGACAAGTTGGATTGCATAGGCTCTCTCTGAGAATTTGTCATAAAATCAGGATTTTCTTTGAATTTATCTGTGTACGGCATGAGCATTGCTCTAACATCCGTAGAAGCTAAAGGATAGAAATTTGGGTATGGTCTCTGGTAAGAGTTGAACATTATAGAATGTGGATTGCTCTTGTCAGAACCAATTTGGTTGAAATCAGTTCTTCCATGAACAGAAAGGGAAGGGAAAATTTCTTGACCTTGCAAGACCTGGAATCTTGACGATCCCGAAAAGCCTGTGAAAGTACTCGGTTGCGCGCGGAAACGATCACTAATACCAATCTCTTGAAACCCACTTGATGCGAGGCTTCTGTTAGTAGAGTTGGGCATAGCGAAGTCCACTATTTGGTTTTTACCGTCACCAACATAGAAAGGTGACCTAAGACCTAAATTTTCTTGACCTTGCAAGACCTTAGAGGATCTCCCAGACTCATTGAAACCCAAGAACTCAACACCTCCTGGCCCTACAGGAAATAAGCCAAAACTGAGAGACTACAATATCGCTAAATTAGCTTCGCCAAAATTTAACAGAAAGATACCTGAGACAGGGTGGTCAGGCGATGTTGACTCCAATGTCCGCAGTTTCTTCAGCCTCGGAGCAGACGGGATGCTCAGCACTGGAGCAGACGAGGTGGGTTCAATCTCCCATGGAGAAATTCGGTCAAAATGATCGCCCACAAGGTCATCATCCCACATGACCTGTTGGCCGTCAAAATACGTTGACTTTAGAAGCAAACAATGATTTCCGCACAAGTTCTTACCTTGTTTTAGAGGATAACAAGTAATGAAATGTTGATCATCTAATACCACCTTGCATCATATAAGATGGGCAGTACAGGCATGCTAACTGACATGGGCATCAATTTCATCTGAGTTGTTCTCAAGTTCCTTCTATAGAAGTGATATAATGTATCATTGTGGTTTCACATTTTGCATTTTGTTATCGTCACTATACCTGTTTGCTCTAAAATACTGGAAGGCACTCATTTTCAAACACTACAAGTACTAAGAGAAGCTCAGTGTAATAGAGTATAGTCAGTTTCACATATTGAGTGAATCGAAGGTTTTAAGTAGGAATAAGCACACTGAAAAAGCAAATGGATGAAACTCATTGAAACAGAATCCTGAATCCTCATATAACTAAAACAAAGAATTTTAAAGACAACAAATCAGTGTTATTAATCATGCACAGGAATTGCTGTCAAGCATACGTTGACTAGAAGTAATTGGTCTCACTGAAGTGATTCCTAGAAAATTAAATGTTGCATATGATCATTTTGACCTGAAAATCAAGAATTGAGCACAAATATGCAAGGGATGTACCTTTAAGCATCTCCATTTCGAATCACGCCACCTATAGGGGTCCAAATCACTAACTCCAGTCACTAAACCACTGCACCTGCAAAACATCACTCTCTTCTTGAACAGTGATTTTCAATTAAAAAAAATATATCAAAAGGTGGAAGAAAGTTTAGTGTACCTCCTCTCTGCTGTATCCTCCATCTCAAATCTCATCTTGAATCTCATCCCAACAGCTGCAGGGTGATTGATACTTTTTAAATACTTTTTGTATGGTGTGACAAACTCTGCCGGATTGGCCCTGTATTAAACATGTTTGAACAAGTGAATATGGCATAA
Organism: Papaver somniferum; assembly: GCF_003573695.1. Lineage (NCBI taxonomy): Eukaryota > Viridiplantae > Streptophyta > Magnoliopsida > Ranunculales > Papaveraceae > Papaver > Papaver somniferum. The sequence continues at coordinate 47,361,360 of NC_039366.1, forward strand.
TCCCGGATGTAATATCAATCTCTCTACCTACCATGCGGAAAAAATGAAAAACGTTGTTCTACGTGTCAAAAGAAAACCTAAGGTTGTTAACATAGCAACATGAGCAAATGTAATAAGAAGAGTTAAATGTCACTCGTCCATACTCACATGAGTCCCACTTATATTAGTATATGCATGTAAGGGAGTGTGTGAGTATTTCATGCTTTGCTTGAACCAGTCAGATGATACAGTATAAAACTATATAAGTATACCTGGGGCTGTGAAAAACATGAAACATGCTCCTGGTGGATACTGCATTAGCCACTGGAGAAAGAATATTGAGATTTGTAATCTGGTCTCCAAGAATTGAATTAGGAATACTGTTTCTAGGTCGACCAGCTCGTCTAATTCCCAACCTCAGTTCTCCGTTTTCTCCTCTACGAATCCACAACATCTCACATGAGGTTCCAGACAAAATTTGAAATAGTTGAGCATAGATTTCAATTAGCCATTTATACCTCAGAAATAGAACTGCATCTCCCGAGACAAGATTCTTCTGGCTTACAAAAATACTCCAGCCAGTAGTAAGTAGATGACGACGTGGCTGACCTGAAAATCCACATTCTATTTGTGTAAGAAATTCACTTCAATGGAGAGAATGTGCTGTACTAATATTTATCAAATCTCACCTCTGAAAATATGCCGAAACCTCCATTGCACACCGTGCAAATCTGTGGCCACAAGTTCCTGAGAGGGTCTTTGCTGTTTGTAATCCTGCAGCACAAAGTACCATCAAGCTCCAACAAAATTGAAAATAAATTTTAACAAATCAGTTATGATAGAGGAGAAATGAAGCACAAATGGAATTCTTACTAAAGGCGGAAAACAGTCTTCTGCGGCTCTTCGAGGCACAGAAAAACCACCATGGGTACTAGTGTCTGAAGCTGTTAAGGTTTTGCAGAACATGTGCGGAGTCGATTTGGACGGTAAATCTCCAACCCCTTCTTCCTCCACTCCCACTTCCTCTTCATGTCCTTTCCCTCCTAAATTTATGTTCCCCGACTTCACGAAACATATATAGATACATTATGCTTCGAAACTGAGTAAAATTAGCTAACGTCCCGCGATATGCCAATACAATAAAGACAGAATTATTAATCAGTAGGCTTTCTTAGTTTCTTGACATTACTGCTATCACTCCATGGCACCAATAAGATTAAGTACATAAGCAACTCTTGAGAAATTTGAATTGCATATATACCTCTGGCTGAGGGAACAGGGTCAACTGTGTGTAGACCTCATCATTCTCCTTGTTGGCCTAACTCCATACACATAGGAAAAGGGAAACAAGCAAACAAGATGAGAGAGTGACACACCAACATGAAACCAACAAATTTTTATAGACAGAAAGTTACAACATACAAGTAATTGCACGTTAACAACTCTGCAGAAGATCTGAGGCTGGAGGCCAAAGCTTGGATTCTCCGAGCATGGAAGGGATGGGGAGGAATTGGCCTGCTCCAAGTGACCTTGTGGGAAGTAGACAACGACACTCCCTTTCTTGGGTAGGGAAGTGAGAGGGCCAGCACAAGCATGCCACAATTCCAAATAGATTGAAGAAGACGCTGAATTAGAAGAACAACATGAAGATGATGAAGACAAAGAGCACCCCCCGCCACCAGCAACACCATCTTTATCATAATCTCCATGATAACTAACAATGTTATCCCCCTCCTTCATATCATGGTTGAGATCAAATTCCATGAATTCCCAGTATTCTTCCCACCCGAAAACAGGGAATTATATATAGAGTGATAGGTATTAGAAGCAAAATAAAATAAACAGTGAATTGCAGACAGCCCAAAGAGCTAAAACACAAGAAAACTGGACGGAAAATCAAAAAGTAGCAAGAAATTCATACTTTTTTAGAGCGACGAAGCTATTACCACTAACTAAAGGTTGACAAGAAACAAAATTGATAAACATGAAAAAAGTGAAATAAGAGTACAAGAAAGAAAAAAAGATGAGAGAAACAAAAAATGATGGAATAGGAAGAAGATCAAATAATAACAAGAAACTCAAAGTATGATTCCACTCCCCCATTTGCAGTAGTGAGCAGAGGAGGGAGCAGTAGTAGCAGACATAGACAATTACAAAGAGAAAGAAAAACACACAAAACAAAAGGCAAAAAGCCAATGTTGATGGTGGGTTGTGAACAGTAAGTAAACACTCTCTCTTATTAAAATTCCACATATACACATTCACATACATGGTTGAGAGAGATAAAGAAAGAAAGAATTGGGTCATGGGTTTGTGGGGGGGACAAACTGAAGACACAGTACAGAACCCACACCCATGTCTTTGCTTTTTTTTTTTTTCTCTTCCTTTTTCTTTCTTTCTTTCTTTCAATCTTTTTTCTTCTTTTCTTTTCAAATTGTAGGCCATCAATAAATATCAGAGAACCCATTATCCACGACCTTAATTAGCCTTCAATGAATGTCTCTACAGTATATATATATATATATATAAAGATAAAAGGAGAGGTAGAGAGAAATACTAATAAGACTGTTCCTTTCAGTTAAATTGTATGTCAGTATTATTACTGACTGAGAACTGTTTGAGAAAATGTCATACAGAGAGAGACAGACTGCTGCATTCATTAACCAACAAAATATAAAGAGAGAGTCGATGATACAGATAGAATGGGAGTGTTGTCAATGTTTTTAAGTTGGCCCCCCTCATCTTTGGCTGCAAATATCAGACGACCATTACCCACATTCGTCTTTTTCTGTTTAACACTCTTTCTCATTCGTCTAATAAAGATTCAATCAAACCTAAAGCAAAACCTCCACAATGATAAATGATAAACCCCCCACCCTTTTCTCTCTACAGAATTTCTGTTCTCTCTTTCTCACTGTACCCATAAGAGAGAGACAGAGAGATTGAGTGATATAACACATAAGGCCTGCGTCTTTGGTGCTGAGCACCCTGATTTTTTTCTGCTCTCTTTTTTTCCTTTTTTCTTCATTACTCGCATCCTCGTTTTGATGCTCCAATAGCAGCAACTATTATATACCCTTTGGTTTATGTTTTTATTACCATATTTGACCTTTACTTTCTACCGCACGGCAGCACGAGTACAAACTAACAAAAGCTGCATCACTGAATCAGCACAGCATCTCCTCTTTTCTCGAGGGGTAAAGCAGGAAAAGACAAACTATGCTCTTTTCCTCTTTCTTGGCGAGGGAATACCAGAATTAACCGTAAAACTAATCAACATTAGTACTCGTATTCACAAGTAATAATAGTCCAACTATAGATTAGTGCTTTTAACTTGTCATTTAGCTCGAAGAGAATTGTTCACATTTTCGTATATAAATTTTTGTAAAAATTAAGGCATACTCATTTATTTTTTTTGAGGCATACTCATCCATTATATTATCTAGGGTAGGTTTATAAGGGGTGTTTAAAGGTAGTGTAATTACCTATATATCCCTAAATAATTTCAATTTGTCATAGTTCCCTTATCCTCAAAAACCTAAAATTAAAAATCAAAATAAACTTTAAACTTAAACATGTAGGACTCCAATTCAGTAAAGAAATTAATCAAACAAAGGAAATACGAATCGAAGTGAGCGATGTTGGAATGCCAAATCCAAATCTCAATTGCTCTTAAATGTATTTTAGAATGTATGCGTAACAAACCCATCTTGTTTTTGATTGATTTTATTTTGTTTGATCGGTAGAATATGATTTCAAAGATGAAATTAGGGTTTTCAAAAGATCAGTTGAGCTGATCTTGCAGTATCAATTTTGAGCCGAACTTAGTGTATGATTTAGAGAAACACTATGTTCGGCTAATGCGACTTTACAATATTTTCAGCCGAACCTCAATTTTCCAGCCGAACCTCAATTTTTCAAGCCGAACCTAGTGGATGATTCAGTTTCTGAGTGAAGTTCGGCTGATAACTTTTGAGACGAACCTCTGTTTTTTTGAAATTATACCTAGGTTCGGCTGACAAGTTATTAGCCGAACCTAGGTATAATTTCAAAAAAAACAGAGGTTCGGCTCAAAAGTTATCAGCCGAACTGTTCATCTGGTCAGCAGATCTGGGTTTAAAAAATTCAACTTTTTGGCAGATTCAACTTATAAAAGGAAATTAAACCTCGATAGAAGTTTACCTCTGATTTGAATCACACATTTTGGTCACTTCTAATCACTAAAATCTCAAAAGTCAAAACCCAAGTTTTTTTTCTTCACTTCTTCTTCCTACTCTCAAAAATCCCAACTCTCTCACATAAATTTGATTTTTCTACTAATTCACCACTAATAATTTAATGTTTAATTAATCCTTAAAATTCATAATTAATCAATTCTAATCATAATCATTTACACTAATTATATAAGGGTAGTTATGCCATTATCAAAAATGGTGGATGAGGGGTAATGTTGTTTTTTATTTAGTGACCCTATTTTGGCATTATCTAGTATGCCTCAAAAAAATCTAGTATGCCTCAAAATATGTTTCAAAATTAAGTTCTCATGTTGGGACTTGGACTAATGAGCTCTAATACAAGAATTTGCAATGTGATAGATGAAATTTAACTCGATTGGCAAAAGACTTTTTTATTCTGAATAAACCTCAAACTGTCTCATACGGTTTCACCATTCAGCTTCTTGAGTATGATAACAGAGAATTTTGTTAAAAAATTTATGGCTAAAATAGATAAAAATCTTATTCAATTTCTCTACACATTGGAAATCCAACTAACATCTAATCTTTCTACACTTGCCAAGAACACTGTAGATGTGGAAAATCCTACAACTACATCCAAAGAAACACATACACACACCTAATTAAGTAAACAAGCAAGAGAGGCACAAGAACACAAGATATACATGGTTCGGTATGATTACCTACGTCCACGGGGGTAAGGGATGATCTTTATTACTTGATTCAATGTTACAAAGGATGTCTCTTCTTACAAGCTCACAAGTCTCACTCTCAAGCTCTTGATATTCTCTCTTCCCTCACTCATTACTTGCCTCTCAACTCTCTACATAGCCCTCTATTTATAGTCGTAAGTGATGATACACTCAAGTTACAGTGTAAGTTGTGGTGCATATTTCTTGATGTCCTTCTCGAGTTAGAAACAGAGTTTGTCCCGAGATTCTGGGCCGAGCATAGAATACCTTCTCATGATGTTCCTTTGCCCGATGTCGTCTACTTAATGAATGATGTCGAGGTCGCCCTTGATATATTTAGCCGAGTCTCACTTTGACCAGATTCTTCTTATCTCTTCAACTACTTCGTCAGTGCATTTATTGCTCTTGTACTCGATGGCCGTCTCTTCAGCCACCTCCGACCTTTACACGTATTGTCTTCACGGGTTCCTTTGGTATCTCTTTTCTCGCGCCAAGGCCAAGTAAGGTGATTTGGTGCTTCGCGGTTCATCTGTTATCGATGCTTCATTACCTAGGATTGTCCCACCTGGATTTGTGGATTATTTACACCTACATTTATGCCCCTTCTTTCACTCGTGTGACCGACATGAGGGGAAGAAACTGCTTCGTCTTCCACGTATGATCCCATGCCGCATTTCACGCCATGTTGTTCCCTACTACCGTCGTCTTTATGACCTGTTTGACCTTCTCCGTCGGTTACCATTGCTGAGGGTATAAATCCGTCCCTTAAACCCTTAGTCCTTCACTTCACCTTTTTCAGAGAACCACCTTCTCTTCCCTCAACTGCAACTCCATTATTTCTTTATTTTCTGATTTTCTTGAGAAACTGAATCATCCTTCGTTCATCTCGCGACTCCCCTTATTGTTGTTGTTGTGTCTTCGCTGATTGTCTTCATATTTTTCAGTCCAAGTTTTGATGTTTCTGTTCTTCAATGGCTTCTTCAACCCCTTCCATGACAGAAAAGAGGTGTGTGAGTTATACCTTTTCTGATGACGATGGCGCTCCTCTTGATTCTTTGTTTCTTATTGACAGTCCTTCTAATCGTGATTCCCATGCCCTTAATTCTATCCTCTCTGATGGTTCTCCTTCATTTTTATGTAGGAATGAAAAAAAAGTTGCCAAGGACTTGACTGATGATCAGTTCATCAAGCAGTTGAAGAATGATTTTGATCTTCACGGTTATGACATCAGGCTCTTGTCGGGCCAAAAAGGCATTCTGAAGAAAAGCGATGTTATGAATTTCCCTCACTCGGCCGAGGCGACCGTCATCACCAAGGATCAATTGGAGCTCGGGCTACTCTTCCCTCTATACAACCCTAGCCTTCCGTTTATGTATGAGGCTCTTTCGAAGCTTCGTCCTTATCGTGCTCAGTGGAATGGCAACATTTTTCGCCTTATAAACGAGTGGGAGAGACGAAGCCGAGGTGAGTGTACTCCTACCGCCTGGTCAACCTATGATCCGTCCGCTGCAGGCGACTATAGTTCTGCCAGTTTTGCTGCCAACTATCGGAGTGGGACTTCCACTAATGGTGACCTCGCCAGTTTTGCTGCTAGTCCTCACCGTAATAAGACTATCCCTGAGGGTTTCAAGAAGCTTCTTTTGGACAAGGACCATGAGGGGAAGACGACTAACAAGCATGCCCGACATACCAGTGATGTAGCTTGGGACCGAGTTCCACTTGCTATTCATGGTCCTCTTCTCAATGGCAAGTTTCCTTCTCCGGCCGAGTCCTACCCATTTTGGGTATTCAATATTGATCGAGTAAGTTGCCTTGTTTTTTTTTGAATTTGTCGGCCCGAGTATCCCGATGGGATATGTTTTGGTTTATTGTTGTTTTGCAGTCTCAGTCTCAAAGTAGTCAATTTAAGGCTTCAGTTTCCAAGAAGAGGGATATGGGTCCTAACACAGAAGTCGAGGGAGAGACAGGGAAGGTAAAAAATATATTGCTCTACCTACAGTACATGTACTTGCCCCTATTTGTTGCCTTGAATGGATCTAACGATGACTCACGTGAAGAAATCGAAAGCTGATCAAGGAGATGTGGAGAGTACTTCAGTGACTGAGGGTGAGGACCCCGACGAGCGGCTTCCCTTGTCTCATTTTCTGAGGAAGTTGTCTCAGAAGTATTATGATGTTTCTTCTACCGTTGTAGGTGGAAAGCCTAGTGGAAGGGGAAAAGAATCGAAAGGCGATGAATGTCCCCCAGGGGAAGTTATGCCACAGCAATCTGCTGGTAGGAGTGTCACCCTCTCCGATGGTGTTGTGTTCCTTGTTTTTGATGGTGAGGACGATGAAGATCTTTTTGAAGAGGAGAACAGTACTGGTGGTGCGCGCGAAAAAGAATATCCGACGCTGGCAGAAGAGTCTGGTGCTGGTGAAGAAAATCTTGGTCCTGAGGGCGTGTTGTTGGAAATTTGTTTCCTGTTATTTCTGCCCCGATCTTGGGTGAGACTACCTTCTTTACTATCTCAGGTCCGATGTGCAATTCTCTAGGGGCTCTTACTTCTCCCGATTTTTCCTTTTTGTCTGATGATCAGATGATCAGTGATGTATCTTTGTACTCTGTCGGTCTGAAGGGCACTTTTGATCATATGGTGAGTTGTGTTTCTTTATTCGTACATTTATAACGTGGGGTGGTTTCTAACGCTCATAACGTTTTCAGGCTGCCAATAAGGAGTTGTTGGATGCTGCTCTTCGGCGAAGGGAGCTGACAGAGAAGGAGAGTCTTCTTCTCCAATTAAAGCAAGAGCAGGATCGAGCCCGAGAGTTAGAGAAACGATTGGCCGAGACTCAAGGTATTTTTTCAAAACTTAAGTAGCTATGATTGATTCTGTAGTGCCAATATCCTGAACTTAGTATTATCTTGTAGTCGAGATGTCTAGTATAGATGCCGATGCAGCTTCTGAATATCGTTTGTTAAAGAGAAAACTGGATATTGAGCCGAGCCATGTTGAGAATCTCCGCCAAAGAATCGTTAACAAGGATGACAAAATTGATCGTCATGAAGCCCAACTTGAGGAGCTCCGAGATAAACTATACCGCTATGAAACCTTTGAATATGTGCCCGAGGAGTTAGATAATATGCGGGAGAGTCTTTCCCGAGCCCAAGGTATTGCCGCCGATAGGGCTCTGTTGGTCGATAACTTGGAAGGCCAGTGTGAACGTTTAAGGCGTCAGAACATGGACTTGCATGCCGATCGTCAGTGCATTCTAGAGGAAAAAGACGTTGCTGATAAGTCCAATCAAGAGTTACAAGGGAGACTTCAAAACTTTAGCCAAGTATCCGAGGAGTTAGAATGGGTTCGGGCTCAGTTGTTGGGTCTGCAGATGGCACATGATCGACAGAAGGCCGATTGGAGTGATCATAAGAAATATTGTCGCACAAACGAGTTTAATGAACAACGTTATCACGAGTTAACTTCCAAGATTTCATCTCTTGAGTGTAGTCTACTTAAGTCTGAGGAAGCCATTAAAGTAGTTTTTCCCTTTCTTGAAGGTGTTGTATCCCTCATGGTGTTGTGCTTGCTCGTGTTTTAATGTTATGATCGATGGTGTCCCTGTTACCAATCATATTTTCTCATTTGCAGTTGAACAAGAAAAAGTGAAGTCGTTGGAGGAGGAAGCTGCTCAGCTAAAGGCGAGGGAGACCCAGCTACTCGGGCAGGTAGTCATTATCGAGGCTGCATCGCTTCAATTGACTCAGGATCTTGCGGATGAGAAAGAGAAGTTCAACACCGAGCTTATCGCCAAGGTCAAAGATGGTGTGAAGGCGGTCATGGATAAGAAGCGAGCCGATGATGCTGCTAAGAAGGCTGGTTCGGGATTAGTTCCGCCAAAGGCCTGAGTAGATCTTTCGTAGTGCTGCGCCACTATTATGCTCCTTATGTCGGGATGTAAATCGTTTGAACATCCTTATTTTTTCTAACATATTCTTTCAAGGGGTGCTGCGTCGCCAACCGGTTTGTTTGATCAGTTTCTGACATTTTTATGCTTGTTGCTACGATTACCTTTCGTTGTTTTGTTATGATATGTCGACGTTTTCCTGCATGACAATGGTTTTAACTAGTTAATATAAAGTCCATTTCTGTCGAACACACTCAACAGGGAGGGTCATCGGGCCCAATGCCATGTCCCGATTGAGGTATCTCATCACCGTCATTTATCTAGTGGTAGGGTATTCGGTCATTCCTAGGTTATATTGGCTCGATATCCCAAGAAGTTATCAATTAACTAGCTTGGGCAAGTGATTTCGCCCACTTGCCATGGGAGAAATGCTGTATGCTCGACTATCGGGTACTTGAGCCCCGACAATCGGCCACTGGTTTCCAATCACCAGGGCCCTTAGACTACCTCGGCACTTGCACACTGCCACTGCCCCGAGTTTGAATAGACCGTCGAGTGTAAGACACCTCGGCACTTGCACATTGTCGTCGCCCCGAGTACGTATGTCCATTCGAGCGTAAGTCACCTCGGCACTTGCACACTGTCGGCGCCCCGAGTACGAATGACCATTAGACGCAATTGTCACATTCCCTACCCCACGTGGATTTTTAAGGAAATAAATGACAGAATATCATACCTGCTTATGCACCTCTCATGGGTGATATACCTTCAGATGTTGAGTGTTCCACGGTCTCGGCTCGGGTGTTCCGTCTGGTTTCAATATCTTATACGCCCCTTCGCCGACTTTTTCCACTATAGTGTAGGGTCCGGCCCATCTTGCCGCCAGTTTCCCACCCTTCTTTTCTCGTTCGTAACTGGGTATCTCATTCAATACCAATTTTTCAGGTTGAAATTCTCTCGGTCGAACTCATTTGTTGTACTCGCGTTGTAATCTCCTTTGGTAGTTCTCCATTTTTTGTAGGGCCATTTCTCTAGTTTCTTCTAAATCATCGAGCTTAGCCAAAATGAGGTCTGCCGAGATATTCCTTCTCCACGCCTTGGTCCTTGTAGTGGGTATCATTGCCTCAGTTGGCAGGATGGCTTCAGTCCCATATGTTAGCATGAAAGGTGATAAGCCGGTTGCATCTCTGAGGGTGGTTATATATGCCCATAGGACATTGTAGAGCTCCTCGCACCACTCTCCATATTCTCCATCCAACTTTTTCTTTAGGTTGTCGGCTATGGTTTTGTTTGTAATCTCAGCTTTCCCATTACTTTGTGGGTAAATAGGTGTAGCCTTGCTTTTGCGGATGTTATAGGTGTTAAATAATAGGTCAATGTTCTTTCCTAGGAGTTGTTGTCCATTGTCCGAGATAATTGCCGCCAGTACGCCAAAATGACAGATAATATGCTCCCAGATGAAGCGAAAGACGTCTTTATCTCGAATGTGCCTTAGTGGTGCCACTTCCACCCATTTGGTGAAGTAGTCAGTAGCCACGATCAAGTATTTTCTCTGCCCCGACCCGACGTGTAAGGGACCCACGATATCGATCCCCCACTTGGCAAAGGGCAAGGGGATGTTTACTGAGTTCAAAGTTATTGCATGTGCATGTATCCTTTTTCCAAATTTTTGGCATTCATCGCAGGTTAATGCCATGTGTTTTGCGTCGTCGTTCATGTATGGCCAGAAATATCCCACGGTCTTAGCTCGGGCTGCCAGGCTTCGACCCGAGCTGTGATTGCCCGCAGCCCCATAATGCAATTCATTCAAGATTGAGTGTCCTTCTTCTTTTCTTAGGCACCTCAATAGTGTTCCTAGGTAGGATTTCCTATATAGAATGCCGTCTCACAATTCGTATGTCGCCGCTTTGCTTTTAACTTTATTGATCTCGGGTCGTCCATTGGGAAATTCTCCCGTCTCCAAATATTGGTGAATGAGCTTGCGCGAATCGTAGTTCTCGTATTTATCAGCTGTAGTTACCGCTAAATATATGCTTTTATTCTACTGGCTCTGGGACAGATGGCATCATGATTCTCATGACTCTGATGCCTTCAATGCTTGAGTCTGTTAGTATGGAGGCGATATACGCCAGTGCATCTGAATGTCGATTGTCTTTCCTACAAATATGTCGGAATTTGATGTTTGGTATCTGGCCAATATAGAATTGGGCGAGCTCCCAATACTTCTGCAATACTGGATCATGTATAGCATACTGCCCAGTGATCTGCCTAATGACTAACTGGGAGTCGCTGGTCAGTCTCACATCGTGGATCCCCATTTTCACTATCATTCGTAAAGCATGTATTACGGCCTCGTACTCGGTGACATTGTTTGTCGCCTTAAACTATAGCCTAAAAGAATGAACCATCTTCTTCCCCTTTGGTGTGGTGAAGACTAGCCCTAGGCCTGACCCATCTTTGTTGGACGACCCGTCGACGAAGACTTCCCATCGCGTTGGGCTGCAAGTTTCAAGGAGGTCGGAGGGATATTCTCGGTCTTCTTCCATGCCCGGGATATCTTCAACTCCTTCCTCATCGTCTAAAGGGAAATCTTCCAGGAAGTCGTCCACTGCTTGTGCCTTTACTGTTGTTCTCATCTCATAGAAGATATCGAATTGCTTGATTTGAGCACTCCATTTAGAAATCCGTCCTGACCTCGCTGCATTGTCGAGCACTGACTCTATGGAAGACTTCGTAAACACTCGAATTCTGTGGGTCTGGAAGTATGTTCGAAGTTTTTGTGTTGCAAATACCAAGGCTAGTATTAACTGCTCAATTCTAGTATAGTTTTTCGCTGCCGGGTTCATGGTTTTTCTTATGAAGTACACAGGCTTCTCCTCGGTCCCCAAACTCTTGACTAAAACTCCGCTTATGGCATAACCTTTTTCCCCGAGAAATAGGGTAAGCACTTCATCGTGCTCGGGTCTTTGCAAAACTTGTAGGCTTGCGAGATGTTGCTTAATCTTTTGGAAGGCATCCTCAAATTCCTTGCTCCATTTAAATTTTTCTCCTTTCTTTAATGTCCCGAATAAATCTTTACATTTATCTGAGGATCGTGAGATGAATCGCCCTAGTACCGCCAAGTTTCCGTTTAGCCATTGGACATCTTTGGTCGTCACCGGGGACGGCATTTCCAACACAGCCGTAATCTTCTCTGGATCGGCTTCTATACCTTTATCAGTGATTATGTATCCCAGAAACTTACTCGAGGTAACCCAAAAGGTGCATTTGGCCGGGTTTACTCGCATCTTATATTTTCTCATGGTTCGAAATATTTCCCTAAGATCATCAATATGATTGTCTGCCACCTTGCTTTTGACTAAAATATCGTCCACATAGACTTCGACGGTGTCGTGTATTTTGTCGTCAAACATGTCCTCCATCAACCTTTGATAAGTGGCACCGACATTCCTCAATCTGAACGACATTTTGGTGTAGCAATATAGCTCTCTAGGTGTGAAGAAAGACGTATGTTCTTGATCCTCGGGAGCTATGGGAATTTGGTTATATCCCGAGTACCCGTCCATCAGTGTTATCGCCTTGTACCCACCTATGGACTCTACCAATTGATCGATGCTGGGGAGGGGAAAACTATCCTTCGGGCAGGCATTATTCAAGTCGCTGAAGTCGATACATATTCTGACCCCTCCATTCCTTTTATGGACTATCACCATATTAGATATCCACTGGGGGTATTGAGTCTTCCGAATGATCCCCGCTATCTGTAGCTTCTTTAACTCGGCCTCTACTGCTGCCTGCAACTCGGGTGCAATCCTCCACATTTTTTGTCGGATCGGTTTGAATTTAGGATATATTCTTAAGTGGTGTGAGCATACTTCTGGTTCAATTCCCTCCATATCATGCATCTGCCAGGCGAACACATCCAGGTGTTCCTTTAACAGGGTTATTAGTTGTTCTGTTTGTTCGTCTGATAATAAGGTTCCAATTTTTACTATCTTAGGTTCCTCCTCGGTCCCTAAGTTGATTTGTCGGGTAGTCTCTAAGGCCGAGAAGTTAGGCTTTGATTCCTCGACCGACGTCGCCTCCTTTGATTGCTACAAAATTTCTTGCTCGCCTGTTTCGTAGGCCGCAATGGCTTGTGAGAGTACCTTCTCTAATTCTTCTGTTGCTTTAGCCTCCTTAGATTTTTTCTTTTCTCGGCGCTGTCTTGACCGCCTTTCCTCATTTTGTTCAATATCCAGCTGCATACATTGTCTTGCAGCCTGTGGAACTCTTAGTACCTCCACAACCCCTCGGTAAGATGGGAACCTTAATTTCTGATGGTATGCCGATGCCACACCTTTGATACCCGCGATCCAAGGTCTGCCAAGGATAGCCTCATAGGGCGATACGACATCCACTACACTAAAGGTGGTAAGTGTGTCCAAGTATCCCTGTCCGTCCGAGATTCTGAGAGTGACCTCCCCCTTTGGCACGATCATTGTACCGTTGAAGCCGTAGATCCGATAAGTTGAAGGGATCAAAACGTCATCTGATAACTCCATCCTCTTGAACGTGTCGTAAAATAGGACCTCGACCGAGCTCCCACTGTCCATCAGTATCCTTTTTACCCCCAACTCCTCGATGAGTAAGGTAACTACTAAGGGATCTCCATGTGCTTGGCCATTCGATGGGACGTCCTTGGCTGAGAAGGTGATCGGATGCATCATCCAGGGTTCCATGGGCAAAGTTTTAGCTACACTAAGGATCTCTTTTCCCGCCCGATCCCTCTTGCAGATTCTAGAAGTGATACTGCCCCCTAAGTCGAATATTTGGGTCGCCGAGTGTGAAATGGTGTTGCGGGTGAACTGAGTTCCTCGGTCGATCCTCACTTGATGTACGGGAGCATCGGGCTGTTGGGTCGATGTCGGCGTTGTCTTAACAAAATATCGTAAGTAGCCATCTCGGATCAAATGTTGAACAATGTCTTTTACCTCTCGGCAGTTATTAGTCGAGTGGCCTCGGTACTGGTGGTAATGACAAAACTCGGGTTGGTTCCTTGTCTCGTCAAACTGGATTCCCCTTGTCTTTGGGTATCTGATGTCGTTTCGCTTTTCTACTTCCTTGAATATTTCCTCTAATGGTGCATTCAGAGGCGTGTACGTCCTTGGTTCATGACGAGGTTTCTTTCCTTTCTCAACCCATTCCTTCTTGCCCGAGCCTTGCTGTGGTGCCATCGGCCTTTTCTCTGATCGTTTTGGGTCTTCTCGAGGAACAGGTTCCACCGACGCACTGGCTTCTTGTACTCCTCTATCCTTCGCTCCCTCTTGTATCTCCTCTAAGGCGATGTAATGCTCTTGCATCTTCCTCATCTCCCTTAATGTCTACGGCTTCTTAGTATACATAGCTATCCAAATAGGGTTGGATTTTCCGAATGAATTTTTGAATCCGAATCGACTGGTACTTTTCCGATATCGGTGCACAGTTTCCTCCATCTGTCCGTTAGAGATCTTAAAGGTTCCCTGAACCTTCGTGCCAGTGTGAACAGTTTGTTCACCCTTGGGAGAGAAATGCTATTATGCATGTATGTTTTGAGAAATGTTTCCACTAGGACGCCATAATTTCCAATGGACTCATCGGGCAAAGTATAGGATCAGTTCTTCGCCTCGCCTTCTAGGCTTGCTGGGAAAGACTTACACATAACCACGTCATAGTTCATGCTGTACATCTTGATGTGCTTTCCTGCGTCACCGGTGCCGTCAAACCTAGATGGGAAGGTTGGAAGTGTACACTTTGGGGGGGGGGGGGTGGTGATCGTTCAAGTTCCTTGGTGAAAGAAGTCTTTTGTGCTTCGCTAATCACCTCTGCCAACTTATCGTCCTCGCCGTCTCCTACCAATTTCTTAACCATCTCCTCAAGTTGCTTGAGCTTAGCCTCCGTCGCCACTTTGGATCTCCCATTATGCACTTCTTCGTCGGTTGAAGAATTCTCGGGTGGACCATACCCGCTTCTCGTTCGGTTGGGGTCGGGTGCGCGTCCTCGGTCTAAGGGCGGTGTTTGAGTTCGTCATGATCGGGTGTGGCTGCTGGAAGCTCCTCGGCTCGATGACTCTCGTGACCCAGATCTCTGATTTCGAAATTGATGTTTTCATGCTCCAACGCCAGGTTTCTTCTCTGTAATTCCCTCATCATATCCTCCTGTCTCCTCTGATTGGCCAGAATTTCCAGCAGTGTCGGGTCGGTGCTCTCGTGACTGGAATGACCATTGCGTTGGTTCCCTACCATATTGGGTGGTGGAACTGGTGGTGCCACAAGAGGAGCTACGGGGGGAGCAGTTGCAATTGGTGGGATGTCTCTGGTGGTGTTACCCAATTCTAGGTGCACTCGCCTAAGCCTCTCGCCTTCTTGTTCCAAAGCCTTCTAATACTCTGCACGTTGCCGAGCTCGTCTACGGTCCTCTCGCATTATTTGTGCTTCCTCGTCTTCCTATGTGTCCGATGCAGTCATTCGGTGTATCATCTCCCCTCATCTCATTTGACTCGGGTCAATTCTTAGTTCTCTCGGGGTGAGTTCATCGTCTTGGCCTAAGTCGACTTCCTCATTAACAGTTGTCATGCCTCCACCTGGTGCCCGGGACTCTCCTTGTTGATGTTGTCAACTGTTTTGTCGAGAGTCCGTTACTCCCTCATGCGTGCTAGTTCCTGTTACAGTTCGATTTCTCAGAATCCTGCCCGTCCCGGAAGTACTTGCCATCGGCTCGTGTCTGATTGATACTCTTCGGCTCTCCCTTCCATACCTACGTCAGAAAAATAGACATCGCCTCACTTTGGACTGTTTTTGAAAAAGTTAAGGATGAAGTACAACAACTTCTGAATTTCAGAAAAATAAAAAGTTCAACCAAGTACGATTCCTTTTTGCTTCATCTTGCTGAACTCAACAAAAAAGGTCGTTTTGACAAATAAGACAATCTTTGGAAATGTTGTTTTGTTATGTCTTTTTCGGTACTTTTATTATGCATTAATCATCATTTGTCCTAATATTTTTTATGCCAGAAATCATTAATTATCCGTACGTTCGGTCGGAAAATTTCTTTGTTGACTAAGATTTGTGGTGATGACCTCCATCAATCGATCTGTCGGTGTCTCAGCAGCACAAGTTGTCCAAACGAGTTTTATCTTCCTTTTGGCTTTTTGATGTTGTTGTAGGGATCTTGTGACAGGGTTAAGATGAGACTATTGTCAAATTACTCATCGCACTCTTTCTAGCCATAGCTTTTGAAAAACCCTAACTCAACGATTTCGAGCTGATTTTACCACTGCTACTGTTGTGATTAAGTTACCCACGACCAGCGAGGTGGTGTTTTTTCTAGATTCTACCAAACATAAAAGATAATTCTTTTGGGATTTTCAAATCCTTCTGATCACTCGTTTCAGTCACAAAAGGAAACACAACCGATCAAAACTTAAGCCTGA
Organism: Papaver somniferum; assembly: GCF_003573695.1. NCBI lineage: Eukaryota > Viridiplantae > Streptophyta > Magnoliopsida > Ranunculales > Papaveraceae > Papaver > Papaver somniferum. Next base: position 47,377,600 of record NC_039366.1, read on the forward strand.
CTTCTTAATCAGAACTATTTCAAGGGTTTTGACGTAAAGAGAAAGTTTTCAAAAGCATATCTCACAAGCTTGTTTTATAAGAGAATCTTGTAAGATAAAGAGAATTTTGATTAATATGCAACGAGAATCTTGTTTTACAAGAGCATAACAGCTCTGACTGTTGACACAAGTCTAAATCATAACTTTGCAAACTCGACGAAGTTAAATGAAAACGAAAGTAACACACCGAGTTTCGAAAAGGAAAGAGTGTTTCACTTAGCGTCAACTAACATCAAAAGATGTATTTAGGAGCTTGTGAATCTCTCTTTGATGGCTTTGATGCAAGGTATCAAAAGATGTTACACGGTCCCCTTAGTCGGCGTCAGAATGTAAATGTGGAAAATCCTACAACTACATCCAAAGAAACACATACACACACCTAATGAAATAAACAAGCAAGAGAGGCACAAGAACACAAGATATATGTGGTTCGGTATGATTACCTACGTCCAAGGGGGTAAGGGATGATCCTTATTACTTGATTCAAGGTTACAAAGGATGTCTTTTCTTACAAGCTCACAAGTCTCACTCTCAAGCTCTTGATATTCTCTCTTCCCTCACTCATTACTTTCCTCTCAACTCTCTACATATCCCTCTATTTATAGCCGTAAGTGGTGATACACTTAAATTACAATGTAAGTTGTGGTGCATCTTTCTTGATGTCCTTCTCGAGTTAGGAACAGAGTTTGTCCCGAGATTCTGGGCCGAGCCTAGAATACCTTCTCCTAATGTTCCTTTGCCCGATGTCGTCTACTTAATGAATGATGTCGATGTGGCCCTTGATATATTTAGTCGAGTCTCACTTTGACCAGATTCTTCTTATCTCTTCAACTACTTCGTCAGTGCATTTATTTCTCTTATACTGGATAGCCGTCTCTTCAGTCACCTCCGACCTTTACATATATTTTCTTCACGGGTTCCTTTCGTATCTCTTTTCTCGCGCCAAGGTCAAGTAAGGTGATTTGGTGCTTCGCGGTTCATCTGTTATCGATGCTTCATTACCTAGGATTGTCCCACCTGGATTTGTGGATTATTTACACCTACAAACACTTTTAAAATTAGAATTGTTCTGGAAATGGTATTAGACAGGGGGATCCTGTATCCCCTATTTGTTTATTTTGGGCCTTGAAACTTTATCTCGCTTAATAGATAGAGGTGTTAAGCTAGGAACTCTCAAGCCTTTTTTGATTGTGTCTTCCGCTCCTAATATTACTCATTCTTTCTATGCGGATGATAGTATCATTTACTTGCAGGATACTAAGTCTAATGCTGAGAATCTAGCTTCTATCTTGCAGAACTACTGTCAATGGTCTGGTCAACTTATAAATCAGGCTAAATCCATCCTTATGTTAACTCCTAATATCCATAAGAGTCTCATTAGGCATTTTACTAACTGCCTTAAGGTTAAATATCAAGCTGACCTTGGTAAATATTTGGGAGTACCAGTTCAATGGGGTAGAGTCATTGCTTCTACTTTTGCTGACCTTACTGATAAATTTATTAATCGTATGCAGGGTTGGAAATCCACCTCTTTAACTTTTGCCGGTAGAACTACTTTACTTAAAGCTGCTTTGGATCCGGTTTCTAATCACCTTATGACTGTATTGAAACTTCCTATGAAAATCACTAAGCTTTTGAACATATATAAAAGGGAGTTTCTTTGGAAACATAGAAAAGGCGAGAAGAAATTTCATAGCATAGGATGGGACACGGTTTGTCAGCCTGTTGAAAACGGAGGATTAGGAATAAGGGACCTTCACTTGAATAATTTGGCTTTGTTGGCTAGAATGGCCTGGAGAATTCATTCTCAGCAAGAGTCTGTGATTTCCCGTTTATTTTAAAGCCAAATATCACAAGAATAGTACATTTTGGACTTGCTCATCATATCCTTATAACTCTCTTTGTTGGAAAAGTATTTTGCAGGGTCGTGACATCCTCATAGAATCATTGCGTTGGTGTATTGGTAATGGGGAAAACATTAATTTTTGGAATGATCCATGGTTTGACAATCTACCTCTTAGCTCTATAATTGTTGATCAAGCTCACATTGATCATACTCTCCTGGTTAAAGATGTGATAGATAAAAATGGTCCACGGTGGAACTTGTCATTATGTGCTAATGATCTCTCCTCTTCTGTGCAGAAAAAAATTCAGTCTATTGTTATTCCAGTTTCTCCTTTTGCTCAAGACTCTTTAGTCTGGCAGCTTAGTAAGTTTGGTGATGTGACTACCAAGGAAGCTTATAAATGGTTGTTGTCTAATAGGAAATACTTAAACCCTTTTTGCAAAGACTGGAAGTCTATTTGGCATCTACGATGTCCCCAGAAAATTAGGTCTTTTATGTGGCTCGTAGCTCATAATAGGATACCTGTACATGAAACTCTTCATCGTGTCGGCATTGGTGCATCACCTGAATGCCCGTTGTATCACAATCATTTTGAAACTGAGCTTCACCTTTTTTTTCCAATGTCCCGTGGTTAGACCTATCTGGACTACTTTAGCGTGCAAATGGAATTTCAGATTCAGTTACAACCTCTTAGTCTGTCCTGGATTATCCAATTATGTTCTACTAACTTGTCTTTCAATGGATTGCAGGTAGTAACTTTAATCCCGTTTCTTCTGTGGCATATTTGGCTTGCCCGTAATGAACTTGTTTTTAAATCAACTCCTTTTAGGAGTCTTTTTGTGTTAGGAAAGGCGTATCGTGTTGCTGAAGAATATCAATTTAGCATCCTATATCGCGAATGTTCCAAGAATAAACAAGAAATGTTCATCTCTTGGAAACCACTAGCAGCTCCTTATATTAAACTTAACTCCGACGGTGTTGCTTCTTCTCTTGCAGGAGCTGGGGTTGGAGGTGTTATGCGAGACTCTGAAGGTCAGTTCTTAGCCTGTTTTGCGAACCATATATATCGCAATGGTAATATCGTTGCAGAAATTCAGGCAATTAGGCAAGGTCTTCTTTTGGCTATTCAACTCGGCTACTCTTTTGTGGAGGTTGAAAGTGATTCCGCTTATACTGTTCAACTCTGTCGTAAGTTAGTTCCCAGCCCATGGTATCTTAAACATTTGGTTGAGGATATCCATTTTTTGGTAAAGTTTTTTGGCAACGTTGTGTTTACACATATGTATAGATAAGCCAACTGTGTGGCTGATTTTTTGGCTAAGAAAGCAGCACAATGTAATATGAATGATGTATGGATTTCTACTCCTCCATATTTCTTTACATCTGAGCTTTTTGCAAATACTCAGGGGAGGGCCTACCCCCGTTATGTTAGGCCCTAGTTTCTGATAGTTATGCAGTTTACCAAAAAAAAATAGAATTGTTCTGAAAACATGGTATTTTCGTTGGTAGATAAAATATTTAACATGAATTTATAAGAAGACCTTTTGATAAATTATCCATTTAAAATTCTAATCACGTTTTTGGACTTGATTAATTAGCCACTTAAAATCCTAATCGTGCTTCTAGAATTTTATCATATACATATAATGCCATAGCTGGTATGGAGGTCCAAAACTATACCACCACATCATATTTCTTAGCTCGAAATTATATTACTCCCTTCGTTTCTGGAAAATAGTTCAAAGTGAAAAAGTGAAAGTAACACTTTTCCAGAAACGGAGGTAGTACTATATTATTTAAACTATACTCAACGCAAGGAAAACCTTAGTATTATTGTCTCATTTTGAAAACCACCTTCTTTGATTGAATTTTCTTTTTTCCTTTTAGAAATTTTTTATTAATGACAGAAGGTTACAAGCAAAGCCTGGTATAGGCCAACTACTGGCAGTATAAACAAAAATTAAGCATATGCCTTAAAATAGAAGATACATAAGCCTTCTCAAAACACAACTGGAAAAAAACTACCCTAAAAGCACAAGAATGTGGTAAGTACGATCAGTAAATTCAATTCTAGCCGAATCAACAGGCCCAGGGTAGAACATCAACTTTTGATTCTTGATGAACTTTTCTCTAGGCGAAAAAAATCTGCAAAGAATTCAGTTTATGAAACACATGTTTGAAATGAATGGAGACAAGCTTGGTTCTAATACTATCCCACTTGTTCCAGAATATCAAAGGAAGTTTGTGGTGCATAAAAGTTGTAGTGATAGCTTTGGAACCAGACTGAATAATGACCTTTAATATGTTCTCATCAATTGCCCATTCCAGAGCTTTAACATTAGACAAAAATGAAAAAGCGGGGGTCTAACAACCACACCCAATATTTCGTTTAGGCAATCTATATGGACTAACTCCAATATATTTTCAAGAGAATCAACTAGACAGTCAGACTCAATCAAGGAAAATATATCCAAAAGTTATATCTCTGTTTCTCAATGTAATCAGCAAATCAAACAAATAGAAATCCGCAAGCCTGATTATTATGTGAAACAACTTGAACGGCACCAAAGACCAATGCTCAAGTGTCAATCAATTTACATCAACAACCAAAGGTTGCATTATCTAATTGATTGAACTACGCAAAACCTTTAATATTTCAATTATATAGAAAATATAATGCGGAAAAGAAATAACATAGACACCAAAAATTTTGTTAACAAGGGAACCGCAAATGCAGAAAAACCCCGGGACCTAGTCCAGATTTGAACACCACACTGTATTAAGCCGCTACAGACACTAACCTACTACAAGTTAACTTCATACTGGAATGTAGTTGATCACTAACCAATCTCACACTAATTAAGGTACAATCACGTTGCTTACGCCTCTGAATCCCAACAAGACTCCACACACTTGATTCCCTTAGCTGATCTCACCCACAACTAGAGTTGCTAAGACCCAAAGTCGAAGACTTGATAAACAAATCTGTCTCACACAGAAAAGTCTATTGAATAGATACATCTGTCTCCCACATATATACCTACGAGTTTTTTTCCGTCTTTTGATAAATCAAGGTAAACAGGAACCAATTGGTAGACCAGACTTATATTCCCGAAGAACAACCTAGTAATATTAATCACCTCACAATAATCTTAACCGTATGGTAGCGGAACAAGATATTGTGGAATCACAAAGAATGAGACGAAGAGCATTGTGATTACTTTTTATCTTACCTATCGGAGATTGAATCTCGAGCAAATCTTAGAGAAGATAGTACTCAATACGATAGAACAAAGTAAGATCATAACACGCAACTACAGAGAAAATAGTTGGGTCTGGCTTCAGAATCCCAATGAAATCTTTAAGCCGTTAACCTATAATAGTTTTATGAAAAACCTAGGTTAAAGGAGAATCGACTCTAGTCGCAACTAGTATCACACAAGAGGTGTGGGGATTAGGTTTCCCAGTTGCTAGAGTTCTCCCTTATATAGTCTTCAAATCAGGTTTTGCAATCAATGTTACCTTGGTAACAAAGCATTCAATATTCACCATTATATGTAAACTTGATTAGATTCAAGCTAATATATTTCAACTGTTAGATTGTCTTAGCTTGTTACACACAAATGAAATGCACCTTCATTTAGGTATAGGTAACCGTACCTAAACGTGTACACTTAGTTGGCTCAACAATAGTTAACCGAAGTTATCCATATGAATACTTTCATATCAACCTTGTTCATCTTAATCACAACTAGTTCAAAAGACTCAAATGAAACTAGTCATAAAGTTGTTCAATTGTTTATATTCTCATAGAAGTATACAAGACAGTTGGAGCAAAATTGATTTTGATTCACTCGAATCAATTCATAAACATTATAGCCACGATTTGCAAAGATTGCATTCCTTATTATATAAATGTATTTGTTCATTAATAACCGATTTTAAAATTTAAACCACTCATGTATGCAAACGGGTACGCATACCTAAGTTCCAGGACTTGGTCTTGTTCGCTAGTATGAAAACGGGTACGCCTACTGTCGTTCATGGCCGAACTCAGTTGAAATCGGTACGCATACGAGTATGCATACTAAATTCCCAGACTTGGAATATACTTGCAACAGTTAGCATACAAGTACGCATACTGTGTTATATCCAATCAAAGGTTAATCGTTCTAAACTCCCATTTTAATCATTGAAATATTCTTAGAAGACGGGAATAGCTGTCTCACACAAACTATTAGCTTCAAAGAAATTTTCAAGTAATCAAATGATCAATACGAAACATTCCGAGTCTACATCAAATGACTGTCTCACACAAATCTTGTAAGATTTTACCAGGCAATTTTCACATGATCATCTTTTGACTTTCGCCAAGAATAAAAGATGAACTTGGTTAAAGCGAAAGCTAACCAACACATATTTCGAGAAATATGTAAGCGAGTTAAACTCAGCTCGAAATATCAAATGTGTATAAAGTAAAGTCTATATAGTTATACGACTTTTGTCTCAATAGGAGATAGAATATAAATAGACTTCTGAGTGATAGATGAGTTCAAGTATCCACATACCTTTTGTTGATGAAGTTCCACAAGCTCCCCTTAGTAGTTCTTCGTCTTCAATCGATGAACATCGTGAAGTCTAAAGCTCAACTACATATTCTATCCTAATCCGACACATAGCTATAAGTAGACTAGAAATCAAGACTTATAGTTTTGACAACTAAACTTGACAAACAATCTTGAGATAACAACTCTTGCGAGTTCGACCGAGCAGTTCTCTAACAAAAAATATTCGCTATGTAATTGGTAGACACCCCATACCCCCAGATTCTACAGATATAAATTCACCAATATGATTTCAAACAACAAAATTACATCCTGAAAGATCCAGATTACCTCTGGATGCTTCATCAAAGCATACAATAGTAGTCCCATCATTTGGTTGTTGCAACTAAACTTTAATGACTTTGAGAAATTTGATTATCCTATATCGAATCTCAAAAAAAAAATCAAAATCAAAATCTTGGTTTCATAACAATTTAGCCACATTTTGCCTTTCATTCTGATTTCATATTCTTGGGTAATATGAGTGATTTTGTACTTTAATTTCTCACTGTTAGAAACCTAACCTTCAAAAACTACTTTATTTCTCAAAAATCAAATCTCAACTATGAGATTACAAGCAACAACAAACCATGCTTCCTTCAATGACAAAATTGTTGGATCTACTAAAGGATGGGAGAAAATCAAAAGAAGAAAGGCAAAGAAAGAAAACAATTACCTTCAAGCCATCTCCGTAAAATATGACTAAATTCAAAATGGCGTGATGAATGGTCCATTGTATCTTTGCTTCTTTTGGCAAATGTAAGATCTTGAAACCACATTAAAACTGCTATTTTTCAAATTCTCATTAGTGGCACATGTACCACACATTGCAAGAAGTGGAAGGATTTAGACAAAAATTCCGGACGTACCACACTATTTTAGGCGGATGGGTTCTGATAATGTTTACTGCATTAGACATTGCAAAGAAACCATTATGATTATCACCTCAAGATAGCTCTTTGGTCAGTACCAGCATGAATACTTGGCAAATCTTCAGCAGAAAAAAAAAAAAAAGAACTCTTCATGTGTTACCCATTCATTATTAATTATTAATGGAAAATGATATTCAGCTCTCCACTTAGAGCTCTATTCACCACTCAATGCTAGGTGTCACAAGAGTAGTGGTTCAGGGATATTCAGCAAGGACCCACTATTAAGTAAAAGGGTTCACCATGTAGGGCTTAGATGTTGTTGAACTGTGAGTAGAGTGGTGTTTTAGAGATGTGAATAGCACCACCGATTATTAATTGATTGAGCATAATATCCTTGTATTTTTCCATATATTCATCAGAAAATGGGTCAACTGCCCAGAAAGTCTTAAAATCCGGTTCTAATGGACGAGCAAAATATTGAGTTGGGTGAGATGCACAATAATTAATTAAACCTAAAACCGACCAAAATATCCTAATTTTTTTGTATATTACAATCCACCTAGAAATTATCGATGATACCATCACTTGATTCACTTCATTTTCTCCACCAGAAAAACCCATCGACATCACCGCCATCATCAACCTCTTTATTTCTCATCCATCTGTTCTTTCTTCTCACCATTAACTACAACCTCCACCACCATCAACAGTAACTACAACCACCGTCACCGACAGTAACAACCACCATCACCATCTTTCTCCACCGCCACAAACACCAATATCAACATCATGCACCATCATCGACGGTTTTATCTTTCTTTAAATGAACTGATTCACTGAAACTAGGAGAATTAAGATTTTATATTCCACCAATTTCACAAGCCGAGGAGTAAGTTTACTGATCATAGTTTTCCATTTAATTTTATTTTCAGAACTTATCAATTTAAACATGGATGAAATTGGTATCATCTTCTTCTACTTTATTTTCCATCAAATTTTTAGTTTGTCCTAAAACATGCACAAAGTCTTCATAATTGTTAGCATTAGTACACAAGTATGTGATTGAGTATTTGGGATGCTTGTTAACCATGGGTATAACAAATATTCCCCATGAGCTTCCTTCAAATCATCCCTTTTTGTTTTGATGATTTTTGCGCATACATAAATATGATTTGGAACCCTATATTTTTTCTGTTTAATCCTTGCACATGAACGTTGGCTGATTCCTAATGTCATAAATCGTTTATAAAGATCTAAAAGTCTATGCAGTTATCAAAGTTGTGGTAAGTTTTCCGGATGTTAAGTCTTGAATTGTGTTTCTAAACTTGCCTGTTAAATGTTTGTTAAAATGACCCAATGAGCAATATTTTGAAACATCCCATGAAACCTGAACTAGTATGAAACTGATATCATCTTTTTTTAGGTTACTTACAATCATCCATGTTTAAACTAGTATGAAACTGGTATCGTCTTGTTTTAGATTTAGTTAAATTTGTTCTTATCCATTTTAAACTAGTACGAAACTGATATCATCTTGTTTTAGGTTAGGTAAAATTTGTTCTCATCCATTTTTAAACTAGTATGAAATTGGTATCATCTTGTTTTAGATTTGGTTAAATTTGTTGTCATCCATATTTAAACTTGTATGAAACATGTATCATCTTTTTTAGATCATGTTAAATTAGTTCTCATCCATGTTTAAACTGTATGGAATTGGTATCATCATGGTTCCATTTGTTTTTATCCTGGTACAAAGCAGGATGACACAGATTTCATCCTTTTATAGAATCAATTGATATTGTTTTCATCCTTGTTTAACTTAGGATGAACTCAGTTTCATCCTATTTTAGATTGATTTCTAGTAAATGTTTAAGCGATACAAAATGTGATGTGATCATGAGATTGATGTGACTTATATTTATAGGCCCACTAATTTTTTGAAGTTAAATATGAGATAAGTTTCTTTTGCTAAACTTTTCTCTCTTTATTTTATTTTTATTCTTATTTTTTTGTGAACTCTTGGTCTGATTTCAGGGACGCCTATTCCAACTACAACGTAGTAATCAAGGACGTTGTGGATTTCTACACTTCACTTTTTCGTGAACATATATATATATATATATATGACAGACCAAAAGTTGGCAACATTGTTTTTGCTAAAATATAAGAGGAGGAACCTATTGACTTAGAAAAACCAATCGAAGAAGGTGAAGTTACTGATGCTATTAAGGCGCTAGGTGCTGAGAAGGCACCGGGAAAAAACGGATTTTCTATTATTTTTTTGGGCAGATGTTGGACTTTCCTAAAGCAAGATGTGATGGCTACTATTCAAGAGTTTCAAGATGCTGGAAAAATAGATAGTCGACATAATGCAAATCTAGTCACTTTGATTCCAAAGGAGTATGTAATTTATTTTTTTTGTGGAAAACATGTTGGATGAAACCAGATACATGTTTAAGAACATATTACTATTTGTCATAATATGAAGGATGTAACCAGTTTCATCCATGTTTAAACCGTGTTGCACCTAGCTAAATTTATCAGTTAAACCCAATTTTGTCGTAATATGCAGGATGAAACCAGGTTCATCCATGCTTAAATTGTGATGTGCCTAGATTTTTCCAAGTTAAACCATAAAAAGTGAAGATCGTCTACAACTAACATAACAAAAAAGACATTATCATTATCAACAAATGGCTTCTTAACTTCTCATTAAGAACACCATGAGTAGTAACACTTGATCATGCTACTCAGTTAATTACGTAAAATATGGCTTAATCTACCTATATAAAATGCTAAAACTATAAATGAATTTGATTCCAAAGCGGCGGTTTAGGTTCTTCCCCCTCTTCCAATATTTTTCACCTATATAAATAATTAAAAACCCGTTCTTATTTTCTTCTTTCATTTTAAGCAGATTAATTCATTCATGTCTTTTCCACCTTGCTCTTTTCGTATTTTTCTATTTTATAATCACCATCATTCCACATTTGCACTTAAATGAAGTTCATCAAATGGGCAATTCAATCATCATCATTTCACATTATAAAGTAAATGATGATAATTGTAAATGAACTAACATAATCGGTAGCAAATGAAGTTCATTTAACTTCCCGATTACAAAATAGCCCCAAAATGATATTTTACTGAAATCCTTAAATTTTCAAATTCTCTACACAAACATAATCGGTAGTTTCATAATGTTCATAATCTTTTTTTTTTCTAGGAAAGGAAAAATAACATTGATTAAAATAGGTTTACAGCATTTTGGAGAAAGTAGGGAATACTGGATTCATCCCATTCACCTGTAACTTTTTCTATACAACTATACTTAGCATCTAAGTCTGCAATACTATTAAGATTCCTCTTAAGGTGATTATACCTTATAAAATGAATATCTTTTAAAAGAAATAGACAATCATCTAAAACAGAGCAAGAGGACCAAGTAGTCTGTCCTTTGTTATTATTCAGATAAGCCATAACATTCTTGGCATCACTAATTAAGAAAATGTCCTGGTAGTTTTTGGAGAGGATCCATTTAGCTGCCTCCAGAATGGCTAAGCTTTCAGCACCCTTAGGACTAGAAGCAGCACCAGCAACTAGTTTGCAACCCTTGAAAGAACCTGCATGATTCATTGCCACAATGCCAACACCAGAGTTGTTAGTATCCTTGTCAAAAGAAGCATCACAGAAAACAAGTAAGATGTTTTCAGGTATAGTATTAAGAAAATTATCCTCATTGACAACAACAGTTTGAGGATTAGAAATAACAGCATTGACCAAAGAGCTAACAGTCTCATCTGCCAAACTAAGAGCAGTATTGGCAGTGAGTTGAGGGTTCAGGGGCTTGTTGTCAAAAACTTTAGAGCACCTGTCTTTCCAAATGCACCAAGCTGCAGTGAACACAATAGCAGATTTATCTAACAGATTTTTAGTGGAGAGCCATTTAGAAATCCAGTCCTTAATGCTAATGTCACTATTCAAGTCTTGAGCAATAACATGACTGACAACAGGGAGGTTGGACCAGACATTCCTAGCAAAGTTAGAATGAAGAATCATGTGTTCTGGAGTTTCATTGACTCCAGAATTGCAGGATTTGCACCTGTTGTCATGGTTGATGCTACAACTAGAGAGCTTAATGTCTGTGGGAAGAATTTTTTCAACACATTTCCATAAAAAGAGTTGAGTTTTAGGCGAAAGTGGAGTCTTCCAAAGAGCCTTGTGTAATTCTATATCTGGATTGGGTGCAGAATTATGTGGCAACTCATTTGATAATAGCTTATACACAGATTTAGCTGTTAAAATGCCATTATTATTAAAAGGCCAAATGTGAGTATCACATCCAGAGACTGGTATTCTCATCCTACAAATCCTTTGGTTATTTTCACTGGTGAAGAAATCTTCAACTAAGGCAACATTCCAAGTCTTATCCTCATGATTTATGAGGTCAGAAACTTTATAATTAGGATTAGGAAAACTAGAACACAGAGGCAAAGAAGCATTAAGGATCAAATTATCAGAAAAAGCATGAATAGTAGATCCATCCCTTAAATCCCAGAAAGCATGTTGTTTCAGAATATCCAGACCATGACAGATACTTGACCATACCCAGGATCGACTCCATGATTTTTTATAATGAATGGGATGACAGTTTTTGAAATACATGCATTTTAAAATCCTAACCCAAAACTCATTAGGGGAGTGAATTAAAAGCCAGACAGTTTTAGCTAAGAGAGCAAGATTCATTTTTTTAATATTCCTAAAACCTAATCCTCCCTGTAATTTATGAGAACAAACCTTTTCACATTTCTTAAAGTAATAGCCTCTATGACCATCTTTACCCCACCAAAAATCTCTTTGAGATTTCTCCCTTTTATCAACAATGGTGTCAGGAAGAAAAAATGAGTTCATATGATAATTGGAAGTAGACTTTAAATTATGTTGAACAAGGACAGATCTACCAGATTGGGTTAATTGCTTACCCTTCCAATTAGCAACTTTATAATCATGATGATTGTTCAAATGAGACATACACTCAGTCCTATTTCTAGTGACAAACAGTGGGATCCCTAGATATTTTTCATTAAGTTCTATTTTCCTAACATTCATTGATCTGATAAGAGACACACAGTGGTCTGGGAGAACATTCTTGCTAAAGAAACAAGCTGACTTTTCAAAATTAATCATCTGGCCAGAAATACTAGTAAAATCATTGATTAAAGCCATAAGATTAGTAGTTTCAGAATGTGTAGTTTTAGTGAAAAGCAGACAGTCCTGTGCAAAAAGCAGGTGAGATATACTAGGAGCTTCATTAGTGACCTTAAAACCATGGATGAGATTGATGTGCTCAGCATGGATAAGATACCTAGAGAAAGCCTCCATACACAAAATAAACAGATAAGGAGACAAGGGATCACCTTGTCGCAAACCTCTAGTAGGGTTAAAAGAAGGACAAGGTGAACCATTCAGTAAAATAGAAATATTGGTTGTACTAATGCACTGCAAAATCAGTTGACACCAATGATCTGAAAACCCAAACTTTTTAAGCACAACAATTAAGAAAGACCATTCAACTCTATCAAAGGCCTTAGACATATCGAGTTTAAGGCCTATGATACCACATCTGTCTTTCTTTTTCTTCATAGAGTGTAACAACTCATGTGCAATCACCACATTATTTTGTATATTTCTACTAGGTACATAAGCAGCCTGATATGGTGATATAAGTTTGCTCAAAAATGGTTTCATTCTATTCACCAGAATTTTAGATATAATTTTATAATTTGAATTGCAAAGAGAAATGGGCCTAAAGTCAGCAGGGCTTGTAGGCTTATTTACCTTAGGAATTAGAGAAATGAAAGTGTGATTCATTTCTTTCAAAATATGTTTAGAGTGAAAGAAACTTTTGACAGTCTCTAAGACATCATTTTCAAGCAAATTCAGGTTTTGTTTGTAAAGACCTGGTGGAAACCCATCTGGACCAGGGGAAGTCCATGGTTCCATTTGCTTAATTGTATTCCTAACCTCTTCAAGAGTGATGGGACTCAGCAAATGATCATTGTCCTCATCAGTAATACATTTATAAATACAATTCAGAAAATTATTATTCAAGACAGGGTTAGTTGTAGTAGAAATATTCTTGAAATGAGAAACAAGAAGGTCCTCAAAATTACCTCTATCCTCAGACCAGTGTCCATTTGCTAATTTAAGAGAGATGATATGGTTGAAATGTCTCTTTCTATTCACATGAGTGTGGTAGTAAGAGGTATTTCTATCATGATTTTTAATGAAATAAACTCTGGCTTTTTGGGCATAAAAAGATTCTTGATCTTTTTGAGCTAGCTTAAGATTTTGTTCTACTTCCCTTATGGCCTCATTATTTTGAATTGAGTATGGGTTAGTATTCAGATTTGTGAGTTGATCAGTTAAGGAATGAACTTTTTGATCAATATTACCATAATGAGAAATATTCCATTTTTTGAGCTCAAATTTGACATTTCTAAGACAACTGACCATTCTGAAAGCATTGGACCCTCTAACATTAGTTTTATAAGCATACCTGATCACTTGTTGACAAGAGGGATCTTTAAACCAGCATTTAAAATACCTATATGGCCCTTTTCCTTGGTGTTCATTATAGTTAGTAATCAAGAGGATTGGTAAATGATCAGATCCTATGGCATCAATGTGGAACAACTTTGAATGGTTGTAATGATGCAGCCAATGGCCATTTACCAAGGCCCTGCCAAGTCTAGCTTGAACATTGTCAGTACCTTCTTGTCTATTAGACCAAGTAAACTGAGCACCAATGTATCCTAAATCACTCAAGTCAGTATTGTCAATTACTTGTTGAAGGATAGGATATTATGAGGTGGTTGGTCTAGTATTAGAGGACCTTTCATGAGCAAACATAGTTATGTTAAGGTCTCCAACTAAGACCCATGGAAGATCAATAGAATTTCCAATGTCATTAATGTGATTCTATTGTTCTATTTTCTCATCATGGTATGTGGAACCATAAAAAAAAGTAGAGAGGAATTGAGGTTTACTAGGATCAGAAGAGATCATGGTATGGATCATCTTATCCATAGTGTGAAGAATATTAAGAGTGAAACCACTCTTCCATAAAAGGGCAATGCCTCCAGAGAGACCCTTAGAATGACTAATCCAACAGTTAGGGTAGTTTAATCTCTTGAGATATTGACCCATTTTTACAGAGTCATTTTTGGTTTCACTAAGAAAAATGGCATCAGGATTTTGGCCTCTAATTTGGTTCCATAAACTGGTCCTAGTATCAGGGTTGCCAAAGCCCTGGCAGTTCCACGACAAAATTCTCATTATAGAGAAGAAGGTGCACAAACCAATCCGGTTACAGGAATTAAAGAGAATAGCACAATCAGAGCAACTATAATTGTAACAATTGCAAATGAAGGACTCGAAGCTACAAGCAAAAGAACTAGAAAAGACAATCAAATAGACATTAACCACGCTAAGGCTATTGAAGTAATGCGTAAGGGACAGAGCAAAACAATGGGGGATATGCTTGAAATTGTCTAGAAATAAGTAATTAACACAAAATTTGGTACTTATGAAAGAACTACTACTACTGATATGCAAGTCACAGAAGAAAAAACTAAAATTTAGGGATAAAGGAAAAAAGCTAGGGTTTTGTTTAGGTACCTGATTAAGAGATGCAGAGTTTCCATTGTGATTCCATGTCGCAGGCACAGTGTGTTCAGATTCTGCGCTATCAGATGTCATTGAGTGATTATCATTCATTGAATTAGATTGGTATTCCATCCTGTTTCCAGCAGTGAGATCATTATAATCAATCATTTCTTCAGCTCCATTGATTGCACCATGGTAAATAGGATTGTTATGGATTGATGGGGAATTAAGGTTATGGGTAAGCTCGATGTTGATATGGGGATTAATTTGGGATCATTCTTCTCTGGTTCGCTTGTTCTTCCTATGATCTGCATCTTCGATTTCCAAATCTATATTGTCTTCATTACGCACAATGACTGACGGAGTAGTCGAAGTAGAAGCAATATTTGCACCCACGGATGATTCCGCCCCAGTAACCATTATATTATCATCCTCACTAGTGATATAGGCAGCCAATTTTTTTTTACCCTCCTCAGTTCGGCTCCAGATTGGATATTCACTTTCTGTCATGGCTTCCACCTTCTGTTCCATTGCAAGCTTCTTACGTTGCGAATCTATGTGATCAACAACCCAACACTTTTTTCAAATCTCATAAGGCTGCATTTCGAAGTGGTAAATAACCAATTGTTTTTGACCAGTTGGAGTTATGTACCAACCACCCCTTCTGAGAGGTTCAGTGAGCTTGACTTCCACATAGACAGTGCTAGTAACACTGCCTCTCGGTTGTCTTCTTATTCCCTCTGGTGTGACTTTTTTCCCAATATCCTTACAGATCCCAGAGACCAGCCTGTCATTAAGGATGATATTTCCAAGATTTCTTAGTTTAACAGTCCAAGTATGATGCTCAAACTTGTGGTCTTTGATATTTATGTTGGGATCAAACTGAACTAGAGAGCAGATGACCCATAATGTCCCAGGTTTTTGAACTTACTCCCTTGAAAGCATCTTCTCTCTGGAATCTGAAAAGAAACATATTTGTGCCTTTGGTGATGATTTCATATTTGCGATAGCTTCTCCAACGATCGTTGATCTCCTTTTTAATCTCTTCATGATCCAGTGGTTTGTTGAAGATAATTTTTCCAAGCAGATTGAAAGAGAAATCATCAGTATTTTCAACAGGAGCCACAACAGACGCGACTATTCTTCTGATTGGTCTAATAGTAGAAGGACCGGCACCAGTCGTTTGCATATTGTTGAAATTCATGATTTGGTTGTTGTTAGTAGCAGACATTGTTTCACAGTCTTTTTTACTCGTGAGATTGAAGCCTGTAGAATTATTTAGGGTTTTAGGGTTATGCTTATAAGACGGATATCTTATCGGTTTATGGAAATATCTGTATCGATGAGTATCTTTCTGTTTCCATATTTGTTGGGGGTGGAGCAATATATCCGGCTTATTTTCTTTGACTAGAAATTTGAATTTGAAAAGAGATGAAACTTTCCCTCTGAATAAGCTAAAATCTCGGCTAAAGTAAGCAACCGAGTCAACTGAGTTAACTGGTATGGAAAGGGTTTTAGCTATGATGGAATGACGTGCAATCATGATGAAGTTTGGATACTGAAAAGAAAATCCTTATTGATGATATGCTGGGGATAGGAAAACTAGAATCAAGACGACTTGTTTATTTCACACAAGAAGCGATGGTATCACAATAATACCATTGTTATTTGAAGGAAAACACCACTGTGACAAACAGCAGGGATCTGAACTAGTATAATCACGACTGATTACCACCACTGGGAGCGACACGGAAAGACAATGGAAACCTGCAAGAACAGGTTAAAACAACATGATATTAGAACAATGAATGATTTGTAAAAGATAGAGAGATGTAAAAACTTAAGACAACAAAACCTTCAACACCTTCTACAAGCCTGTATGAATTTGAACTTGACTAGAATGAAATAATGCATTACGAAATTAAAAGAAAGACAGAAATCAAAAGAAAATAATCAATTGTAAGAGGATCTGAATAGATAAATCATTGAAGATTCATGAACAAAAAAAAAAAACAAGAACTGAGTTGACTCAGTTTAGTCGCCCATGATGTTCATAATCTACCGATTGTGATAGTAGCCCCAAATTTAAAATTTTCAAAATATCAATGGAATTTTGAATTTCTCTATTTTCACAATCGGTAGTTTCGTGATGTTTATTATCTACCAATGGTGCAATCGGTAGTTTCCTGATGTTCATTATTTAACGATTGTTGTGGTAGCCCCAAATTCAAAATTTTCAAAAACCAATAGAATTTTGAATTTCTGTATTTTCACAATCGGTAGTTTCCTGATGTTCTTTATCTACCAATTGTGGTAGTAGCCCCAAATTCAAAATTTTCAAACACCAATGGAAATTGAATTTCTTTATTTTAACAATTGGTAGACATAGGTGGATTTTATCTACCGATTGTGCTTAAATTTTAGCACAAAAAATTAAAGGTTTTGACGCAAAAATAAGCGGTAGATAAAAATCTATTTTACCTACCGATTATGGTTGATGTTCTTAAGAAAATGAAGAACATCAACCATAATTGGTAGATAAAATTAACTTTATACCTACCGATTATTTTTCTGCAATTGTAAATCTTAGAAAAAATTTCGATCAATTTTTTTGATTTCAAGCAATCAAATCCTAATTTTGGATCACAACTACTATCATTTATCCGTTTTGTTTGTTTAGCTCGATTTTTTTTGTTTTTATGTTCTAAGTTTCAATTTTAAGGTTAATGAATTTTGGTTTATGAAACAATTAATCCTAAAGTTTGATCAACGATATATATTTCGTTTTAATCAAAATTAAAACGATGGAAAAATTTCTATCGGTAGAATAAAGAAGAAGAAGAGGATTGTTATGATTATGAAAATAAAGGATATAGGTTTAGATTTAGTATGAAGGTGGAGGACAATATAGATAATTTCTATTTTTAAGACACCCCATAGCCATCTTCCTTGGATGTGTATTAAAAACGTCACCCCTAATTCTTTCAGGGTCGTCCCTAAAAATGGCAGGTTTATATATAGACATATTATAAACGGGAAAGATACTAAGAAGAAAACTAATAAGAGTTAATCTAGATTGAAAGGATAAAATTTTGCTCATCCAAACTACAAGTTTCTTTTTCAGGTAATCCACAAAAGACCATAGATAAGCAAGTTTGTCTTTTCCTGGAATAAGCATAACACCAAGATATTTTTCAGGAAAAGGAGATATAAGGGATCACCTTGCTTGAGCCCTCCACCAACTCCAAAATTCCCCATAGGCCCTCCATTTACCATAATATAAAATCTAGAAGTGTCGAGCAAAACCATTAATCACTTGCACAATTTAACAGAAAAAACAAATCTTCTTATAACTTCAATAAGATGATGCCAACTAAGAGGGTCATAAGCTTGTGAAATGTCCAGTTTAAGCCTCACATTACATCCTTCACTTTTAATACTTGTTTGAGCATAGCTCGGTCAACCTCGCATACGTTGGTATCCCAAGCATGTTTGTCAATGTTAGTGATCAAAACTATAAGTCTTGATTTCTAGCCTACATAGCTAAGTCTCGAACTAGGATAGAAAAGTGTAGTTGAGCTCAAGGACTTCATAGCGATTCATCATACAACGACGAAGATCTATACAAGGAACCGTGGAACTTCATCAACAAAGAGGTATGTGGATACTTGAAGTTATCTATCACTCGAAAGTCTATCTCTTCTATCTCCTACTTCTTATGAGACAAAAGTCGTATGTTATATAGACTAGATCATACACATTTGACATTTCGAGCTGAGCATTCATCAATTATCTTTTATCTCGAAATCGTGTGTTGGTAAAGCGTTTCGCTTTGATCAAGTTTATCTTCAACTAGTGATGAATGTCATGAAAAGTTTCAATCACTTTGAGAATTGCTCTGACGTGAATCGGTCTGTGAATAACGGCTACATAGAGTCCTCTGAGAATGTCTCAATGATTGAAATGAGAGTTTAGATTACATAACCTTGTATTCCTTGAACCGAAGTTTTCGAACTTTGTTGATCAAGAGAAATCGGGAGGATTGTGGAATTGGCTTGCCAAGTCTGCGAACTTTCGGAAGTTCTCGACCGATAATTTCTACTGGGATTTTCCAAAACTCGTTTGTGTGCTAAGTCCGCGAACTGGCGGAAGTTCTCATCCCGAAAATTTCTGCTGAGTTTGGAAAAACTCAACCGATTAACTTAAGTCCGCGAACTTGTTTGTGAACTTAAGAGGTTATGATCTAAAGATGTGCTCTGAACATGAAACATTAAATTACTAAAGAATGCTTTATGCAAACCGTGGCTATAATGTTCATCAACCGTGGCTAAAGAATGATCTGATCTTGCATCTTCTATCGTACGATTACAATCGATTGATTGACTTGAGATCGTGAGAGTTCTCCGATAGGAAAGATAAAGAAGTCACAAACATCTTCGTCTCACTGTTTGTGATTCCTCGATAATCCGCTTGTGTATTCAGGAAGGATTGTAGAGAGGTGATTGATTAATCTAGGCTGTTCTTCGGGAATATAAGACTGGATTATCAATTGGTTCATGTTACCTTGATTTTATATCTAAGTACGGAACAAAATCTAGGGTTTATCTGTGGGAGACAGATTTATCATCTTATAGACTTTTCTGTGTGAGACAGATATGTTTATTATCAAGTCTGTGATTTTGGGTTACAACAACTCTTGGTTGTGGGTGAGATCAGCTAAGGGAATCAAGTGGCCAGTGTCTTGTTGGGATCATAGGTGTAGGAGTACAACTGTACCTTGGATCGGTGGGAGACTGATTGGGGTTCAACTATAGTCTAGTCCGAAGTTAGTTTGCAGTAGGCTAGTGTCTGTAGCGGCTTAATACAGTGTGTATTCAATCTGGACTAGGTCCCGGGGTTTTTCTGCATTTGCGGTTTCCTCGTTAAAAAAATTCTGGTGTCTGTGTTATTTCTTTTCCGCATTATATTTTATATAATTGAAATAATACAGGTTGTGCGTTCGTGATCATCAATTGGAAATCCAACCTTTGGTTGTTGATTGATATTGATTGATCCTTGGACATTGGTCTTTGGTACCGTCCAAGTATTCCTTGTATTTCATAAAGACTCGCTATTTTTTTTTAGCTTGAGTAAAAATCAAATCAAGAGAGAGATATTAACTCCTTGAGATACTTTTATCTAGATTGAGTCTGACTGTCTAGTTGATTCTCTAGAAAAGTATTTCGGAGTTAGTCCATACAGATTGCTAATCGAAATATTGGGTGGTGTTGTTATACCCCCGTTTTTTCAATTGGTATCAGAGCAGGCAAACACGTTTAAGACCTCATTAGTCTGTGTTTGTAGCGATCTGACTCTATGGACAAGAGTTATATCTCTGATAACGCAACATCATGTCAAGGTTATTCAGATAAGCTTCAGAGATCTGAAACCTTTGAGAAAAACTCCTTCTCGTCTCCTTCTGTCGAATCTGCATTCAACTGGAAAAAATCTCTTGATGAAAAGTTGGATGATCTTTCATATGACAGTGATTCAGAAGAAGAACAGAGCGTTGATGAGGAAGTTTCTCAATACATCATGTTGTTTAATCGTGAATTAAAAGAAACCAAGACAACTTTTTCCCTGAGAAAATTCACGGGTCCTCTCTGTCAAGAAAACAGAAAATTGAGAAAACTCTTCAAGGGTTATGATGGTGGATACAAACTATTACAATCTACCGTTAAAGATCCTGAAGAATAGGTACGCTAAAAAAAATGAATGCGATAATCTTCTTCGTAACCTCGGTGTGTTAAAAAAAAAGGCTTGACGAAACTGAAGCAAGATATGAATCTCCGCGTAAATGGTTCAAGGACAAAGAACATCAGTTTCTTACCAAAGAAAAATCCTTGAAAACTGAACTTGCGGCTGCGCTTGAGAAAGTAAAATCTCTGGATGAAAATCTGAAGAGGTTCAACATTAGCTCTACAAAGCTATCATCTATGATTGGAGCATGTAAAGAACATCGTGATACACGTGGTCTGGGATATAAGGGTATAGACATTCCAAGCACAGGTAAGATCAACTTTGTTAGAGCCGTTAATTATACTTCATGTGAAAGACCTGTGTCAGCTTGCAAGAACAAAGATTCTACTCCAACAAAGTCTGCTAGTAAGAGAACCACTGAATGTAAATCCTTTCACTGCCATTTCTGCGGGAACAAAGGACACTCTGGGCAAAGATGTCGTATTCGGAAAAGGAATGAAAAACTTCGTAACATTCTTGCGTGGATGTCTAAAGAAGTTGTTAAACCTGTATCACAGATTGGAAGAATCAAGGATTCTCGCTATCAAGGGATGAAGTGTGATAAAGTTGATCCTTGCCATGTTCCTTCGAATGATTTCTAAAAAGGAAGAAAAAAGAATGGCAAAAGTCTAACGGATCTGTTAAATCAGTCTGAAAAGAGAAAAAGGAACAGAAGGAAGAAAAGGTCAGGTTCCTCAAATTCTCTCAAAAAGGACTGTGAATCCAAGACTTCCAATTCAGACTTCTTACATGTCAACAATCGTGTCTCTGATCTAAAGATTCACATAAATAGACTAATACGGAATATCAAGAAAACATGGAATGTTGTTAACCCAGGTACCTCTAAATCTTCTCTTGATAATGCTTCTTCAACTAAACCAGGTAGTTTGTTAAATACCGATGGAAAGGAAAAAAAAGAAGTAAACAATGATGAGCAAGATGCTCATCTTATTACACCCTAACATGTTCATGTTGCATCTCTTTTTAATTTTGTCCTGTTAAAAAGGGATGCTCTTGATTCTCAGGGTTTTTTTGTCTTGAGAAAGCTGTCAGGATTGTACTGCATTCGTTGTTACTTTATTCCGTTTGCTCCTTAACATCTTTTTTGGGCTTCCTGGTCTATCATAGGCCCGTTTCTCTAGTACACGCACCAACCCTCATGAACATCATGGTTCCTATGGTTTGAAGGAATTTCTTTTATATATATTGTGTTCCAAAGGTGCAAAAAGATTTTCTAAAAGTCTTTTTGGTGCATAATGAAGGGAAGCAACAAAGTTGATGATGTTGAGCTATGTCCTATTGATATCGCATGCTTTCATGCTCTTGATCATGAAAACAAAGACAAACTTCCAGTTCAGATTTCTTCACAATTTGTAGGAAATCTTCTTGGAGACTTTAAGATCGTTCGCGAACAGCTTGGTATCGCAACATGGAATCTAGACTACCTAAAAGAAGAAGTAAGGAAGGCAACTGAGGAACTCGTTCTTGTTCAATCCCTGGTTGCAGACATGATTTAGCGTTTCGTCTGATCTTGATTATAGTTGTTTACCTAGTATGTCTTCATTTTTGGATTAGTTGGAAGAACAACTAGTGCTTTGAATAGCAATGATTGTGACTACACATAGTTATTTCTGTTTTCATGTTCTTATGTTATTTTTTAGGTTTATTGGTATCAAATTCTAAAAGTATGTGGAGGATGATGTTTATTGCAGTATTTTAATGGTTTGTGATATTGCAATATTTTTATGGGATATGTATTGTTTACGTCCGTGAACTTGAAGGTCCCATATTGCAGTCAAAAGTAAAGTCGTTCATATATCGGTGTTCATATTGATGAAAGGACGAATGGACTTTTGATATATACAAAATTTAAGTCTATGTAATCATAAATTTGATGGAAAATAGGATAAAGTCTATTCTGTCGTTATGATGGAAAATAGAATAGATCCTTGTATGTTATCCACGGTATTGATCCTCATTGATTCATTTTATTATGTTTTACCGTGAAGGCTCTATTGTGTGTCGTATGTTGAGCACCTTACAACTAAGTCGATTTACCTTGGTTTTGTTGGTTGTTCCATAAGATACTATATGTCGAGCATTAAGAACTAAATTAATCAACTAGTTTGGTTATTTATTTTGTACTCCATAAGTTTTCCTTCTTATGTCGAGTACATGTACGGTTAAGGTTATCATATTCTATGATGAACTTAGTCGGGGTTCCATAAGTTCTTTTATGTTGAGCCCAAAATAATTAAATTGATTACTTCGGTGATTAGTTTGGTTATTTGTATTCCAATTAGATTAATTATAGGTTCTCTTGTAATTAATCTAGTTGAGTTTTCACATATTCCACAAGTTCTTGTGTTGAGTATATGAAAAGCTACATTATCATGTTCTTTGGTTAATGTAGTCATATATTCCGTAAGATTTTCCTTATGTTGAGTATTTGAACGGTTAAGTTAGTCATCTCCGTGTGATTGACTTAGTCGTAGCTCCGTGAGTTTACTTATGTTGAGCACTTTCAATTAAATCAATCACATTTGTGGTTTGATTTAGTTGCGTATTCCAATTGAATTAATCATGGGTTTACTTTTGATTAATTTGGTTGAGCTTTGGATATAGAAAATCATTCCTATGGTTTTTGGTGCCCAATATAAAATCCTTCTTTTCTTTCGAAATTAAGGTCGCTCTTGTTGTTCTCTCGGGAATGACATCAAATGGGGGAGAGTTCCTTTGAACTTGTGCTTAATGGTAATATCTTGCGGGGGTGCGGCTGTGAAATTTTATAGGGGTTATCTTGTATCTTAAAACTCCTTGATGAATGATGTTAGCTTTGGCTATTAGATTGCATCTAAATTAAGTTGGTATGTATTTTTCTTTTGGTCATGAAATGTCTCTTGTGGAAATTTCATTATGATCCCATTCTTGTACCTTTGCCAATTTTATTGACAAAAAGGGGGAGAAATATTGTAGTTCACACTACAAATACATACATATGGTTTTCGGATCATTGTGTAAGGGGGAGTGGTTTACATGATCGAGATGGAGTATTGACTAAGGGGGAGTGATACATATCTCCGTAGTATTATTGTTAAAGTTGTGATACAATTGGACTTTGATGTTGTATAATAATAGTATGACACTGTATAATAATGATCGAGAATCTCGATTTCTCTCATTGTTATAGCTACGGATCTTCAACAACGATGGTGCTAAACTTACAACCTTTGGGATCATTGGAGTACTTGGAAGGACGAAGATTTCAAGGAACGTTGAAGATTAGACTATGGAATAGGAGCCACTAAAGTTTATCTTTTTTGTATTCCATATGTATTAATAATTTTGTCACTAAAATTGACAAAGGGGGAGATTGTGAGAGCATAGATCGTTCAACCTCGCATGCGTTTCTATCTCAAGCATGTTTGTCAATGTTAGTGATCAAAATTATAAGTATTGATTTCTAGCCTACATAGCTAAGTCTCGGACTAGAATAGAAAAGTGTAGTTGAGCTCAAGGACTTCATGGAGATTCATCATACAACAACGAAGATCTATACAAGGAACCGTGGAACTTCATCAACTAAAAGGTACGTGGAGACTTGAACTTATCTATCACTCAAAAGTCTATCTCTTCTATCTCCTACTTCTTATGAGACAAAAGTCGTATGCTATATAGACTACATCATACACATTTGACATTTCGAGCTGAGCATTCATTGCATATCTTTTATCTCGAAATCGTGTGTTGGTAAAGCGTTTCTCTTTGATCAAGTTTATCTTCACCTAGTGACGAAAGTCATGAAAAGTTTCAATCACTTTGAGAATTACTCTGACGTGAATCGGTCTGTGAATAATGGTTACATAGCGTCCTCTAATAATGTCTCAATGATTGAAATGAGAGTTTAGATTACATAACCATGTATTCCTTGAACCGAAGTTTTCGAACTTTGTTGATCAAGAGAAATCGGGAGGATTGTGGAATTGGCTTGCCAAGTCCGCGAACTGTCGGAAGCTCTAGACCGAGAATTTCTGTTGGGATTTTCCAGAACTCGATTGTGTGCTAAGTCCGCGAACTCAGTCTGCGAACCCAGCCCGTGAACTGGCGGAAGTTCTCATCCCGAGAATTTCTGCTGAGTTTGGAAAACTCAACCGATTAACTTAAGTCCGCGAAATTGTTTGTGAACTTAAGAGGTTATGATCTAAAGATGTGCTCTGAACATGAAACATTAAATTACTAAGGAATGCTTTATGCAAACCATGGCTATAATGTTCATGGGACGATTCAATCGAATCGAATCATCTTTGTTTCAATTATGTCTTGAGTAGTTACATAAGATCTCATAGCAATTGAACAACTCTTTAACCAGTTCATTTGAGTCAATTGAACTAGTTATGGTGAAGAAGAACAAAGTTAATATGAAATGCTCATATGGTTAATCTTTTGGGTTACTATGTTGAACCAACATACACGTACACGTTTGGGCATGGTTTTCACGAACCCAGTAAACGTCTACCCAAGTGTGTTTGACAAGCTAAGTTTTCGATCTAACGGTGAATAAGGATTGCTTTGTAACTAAGGCAAAACCCTGATTTAAAGGTTATATAAAGGAGACATCTAGCATTGTGCAAAACTACTCCCCACACGTCTGTGTGCTACTAGTGCCCCCGCTAGAGTCGATCTCCATTAAACTTTGATTTTCTTCTCTAAAATCAGGTTAACGACTTAAAAACTTCATTGGAATTGTGAAGCCAGGCCGATTCTACTTTATCGTAGTTGTGTGATCTGATCTTGCATCTTCTATCGTATGATTACAATCGATTGATTGACTTGAGATCGTGAGAGTTCTCCGATAGGAAAGATAAAGAAGTCACAAACATCTTCGTCTCACTGTTTGTGATTCCTCGACAATCCGCTTGTGCAGTCAAGAAGGATTGTGGAGAGGTGATTGATTAATCTAGGTTGTTCTTCGGGAATATAAGACCGGATTATGAATTGGTTCATGTTACCTTGATTTTATATCTAAAGACGGAACAAAACCTAGGGTTTATCTGTGGGAGACAGATTTATCCTCTTATAGACTTTTCTGTGTGAGACAAATCTGTTTATTATCAAGTCTGTGATTTTGGGTTACAACAACTCTTGGTTGTGGGTGAGATCATCTAAGGGAATCAAGTGGCCAGTATCCTGTTGGGATCAGAGGCGTAGGAGTACAATTGTACCTTGTATCGGTGGGAGATTGATTGGGGTTCAACTATAGTCCAGTCCGAAGTTAGTTTGCAGTAGGCTAGTGTCTGTAGCGGCTTAATACAGTGTGTATTCAATCTGGACTAGATCCCGGGGGTTTTCTGCATTTGCGGTTTCCTCGTTAACAAAATTCTGGTGTATGTGTTATTTCTTTTCCACATTATATTTTATATAATTGAAATAATACAGTTTTTGCGTTCGTGATCATATATTAGAAACCCAACCTTTGGTTGTTGATTGATATTGATTGATCCTTGGACATTGGTCTTTGGTACCATCCAAGTATTCTTTGTATTTGATAAAGACTCGCTATTGTTTTTTAGCTTGAGTAAAAATAAAATCAAGAGAGAGATATTAACTCCTTGAGATACTTTTATCTAGATTGAGTCTGACTGTCTAGTTGATTCTCTAGCAAAGTATTTCGGAGTTAGTCCATATAGATTGCTAATCGAAATATTGGGTGGTGTTGTCAGACCCTCGCTTTTTCAATACTCATTTTATTCACTAATTTAGAAGAAAAAAGAATTTGTTCATGGATATATCTTCTTTTAATGAAGGTACACTATTGATGAGAAACAATCTTGTGCTTAAAACTACTTAATATTATGGTCATAATCTTATGATTTTAAAACAAAAGTTACTACTTAATATTATGGTCATAATCTTTGTTATGATTTTAAAGCTACTGAATTGAATTGCCTTTTTAACACATTTTGTTTAGGAAGCAAAACCAGAAATTTTGAATTAAGGCCTCTAGATATTAGATTGAATTCCCAATGGTACCTGATAGTTGCGAACAAAACTGGACTTATAATGTTCCATGTAACTCTGTAAAAGGCACCAGAAAAACCATCAAGGTGCACCTTCAGGATTTAAATCAATAATTGGAGCTTTAATATCATCATCAATTGGTAAGGATTCCAACATAGCATTATCAAAATCTGTAATAACTTGTGGCACAACATCAAGAATATAATCAGAGAAAACCACCTGTTGATCAATTATAATATTGGCAATATAATATGTTGATCAGTTACAATAGAATCAGAATTGCCTTGGAGTTCTGCAATTACATTTGTATATAGATTGCTCACTTGATAGAATTCTGCAATTGCATTTGTATTTTTGACTCAATGTAGTACTATAATTCTGAGCAGGAAAATCATATTGATCTCTTGCAGTAACAACATTATCGAGAACACTTATGTCATAGGGATTAGTATCAGAGAGCGCATTAGTCTCACGAACTTTATCTTCAACTTCTTTCAATTTCATACTAACATCCCCAAACACCTCCCAATTCCACTTCTTTAAAATCAACTTTAATCTATTTAGTTTATTCATGAAAAATGAAAATGGGATTACCTGAAATCTGTTCATTCCAAAAATCTTCCATTAATTTCATAAAACTATGATGTGGTAACCATATTTTCTAAAATTTAAAGGAAATATTATTTGGTTTAGGGATAATAGTGCCTGACCGAATTAATGGTCTATGATCTGAAATCCCTCTAGCTACCACTTGGAAATGCCAACCTCCATATTTCTTCAACCATTTCAGATTAAACAAAACTCTGTCAAGATCACAGAAAATTCTCCTCTTACCATGTTTCCATTAGACCAAGAAAAATCCAAACCAATTTTAGGGTACTAAATTGATCCACATTAGTCAATGTATTCATTAAAATCTCCCAGAGCAACGCTTAGAGGATTCCTACCCTCTTCTTTTCCTCTATAGAAACAACACATTGAAGTCTCCTAAAAAAATACATCTCTTGTTCAAATTACTAATATCACAAATTTGTTGCCATGTATATTTACAGTATAAGAATCATCATGAACTCCAGTAATCAACTGACCACCAACCTCCATTATGATACATTGTCAGTAGTAATTGTACGGTTCCAAAACAACCAAATATTACTTTCCTCATGCTCATAAGATTTATGAATTATATCGTGGTGCGTACTAGGAAATTCAATTCCCTTAGTCTTATTGAAACTAATTTTCGGTACAACAATTCATGTTAAAGTGAGATTATTAGTATTAAGTAAATATTTTAACTCGTCTTCGACCTTACTTCTTTTCAGGCCTCCGACATTCTAGTAGATAATTTTCGTTTAATATGACGTGGAATAGGGATAGAGGAACTCATCTCACTATTAGTTTTCAACATTTTTTTACAGGCTTTTCTTGTAAACGGGAACTGAAATTGGTTTGACAGTCTTTGCAGGAGGTTGTTTTCTACTAACCATACTCTTACCTGGTTAACTACTATTTTCAGACCTGTTAGTTGTATTATTATTATTATTATTATTATTATAAAAGGGGCCACGAAGGCTTTTATTATGAATCAAAATCAGTATTACAGGGGAAGGCGGGTAACCTAGCAACAAGCTGGGCACCAACACCTTTTTGAATAACTATTCCTAGTCTGTGAAAAAGAGAATTGCCTATCTTAAAATTAGCATCATGTCTAGCCATACAATTTCTCAATCTCTTTAAAAAGGATGTTAAATCAGGACTCAGCTCCCCGAAAGTGGTAAAGGCTAGAACCCCAAAACCATAGCCGAGTGAAGTGCACTTTTCCAGGTACTTATTGTTCTTGCGAGTGATGGCTGCAGAAATAGCAGACCCTAGTATAAAGTTGCGAGTCCTAGCACTAGTAAAAGGACAAACCCCGGTGACATCCATACACACATCTCTGCCATTTTCCCAGTTATAGACCATGATATCCGCCGGCCGAAGTTCCTTGTTGTCTGCTGAAATAAGCCCTAGAGGCACCTCTTTCCTATCCACAATCCCTGCTTTGTAACATATATCCGCTAAGACATCTTTGTCCATGTCATGTCTAAATGTAAGCCCTACCTCACTAGCACAATGGATAGCATGATCTCCAAAATATCCATATGTTTACCACAACATGCACATTTGCTATCCTTCTCAAAGAGAGGTATCCCTAAACGATACTGTAGGACAGAACTGAACTTTCTAGGCCCAACAACTTGGTTAAGCCCTGGAATAGGGATAGCCTTAAGAAAATCCATTGCATGCTCTTCCCTATTACATTGCCAAATGGTGGATTCACGCGTAGATAACGAGAAGCAAGAGGGTACCTTTTCCTTGACAACACCGAAGTAGATAACTGCCAAAGACTTCATGAAATGGGGGGAAACATCATTGATGTTGAAATCGGATAAGGATAGACCATAAGCTTGGGTGAAGCCTTGTATCGCGTGTTGAAAACCTTGAGACAGTTCAGTTGTTGCTGGCAACTTCAGAATTGAATTCTGCAAGTGTTGAGTCTGAGCCTGAGATGCTAAGTAACAGTACTTCATAGTATCCTGCATAGTGAGTACGCCAAAACCACCATCTTTGATTGGAAGGGTGGCTAATCGTTGTTGAATCAAACCAAAACCAGCCCCATCTCCAACCACAAGCCGGCGCAGATACTGCATAAGGTGGTCATCAAAGCGATACCCTGCAACCTGGAGTGCCTCAAGGCAGGTGGTGCGAAGAGCGAAATATAACCTTGAGACACCAGCGCAACTACGCAAAAGCAACAACTCACTTTGGGGGTCTTGTAGTTCTTGAATATTATTCATAAGCTGCAAGGTTTTATCCACCCGACCCCGAACAATGTTGCTGCAAAACTCCATATCCAAGTTGACCGGTCCACCAAGAAGTGTAACACCACCCGCTGGTCTGCCAATATTGGTAGGAAAGACATTGTCCAAATCTCGTCTCGGATCATAAGATGGCCAAAACAGTTCCGTCTTCGCGATGTTCAAGTGTACACCAGAGCTAGGTCCATCTTCCTGGAGAATTTTAAGAGCTTTAGACACTTCCATAGTATCACCCGCAAAAGTGTCGTCATCTAAGTACCAAGCATGGAAGTATAAAGTACAATTAGTAGCAATCTTCTCGGCAAGAGGATGAAGAACCAAAGCAAATAAAAGAGGACCAAGGGGATCACCATGTTGAACACCCATGGCAGAAGAGAGAACATGATCTTGATAATACAATTATTATTATTATTATCATTCATCAGAATAGTAGAAGATTGATGAGCTGAAGTTAAACTGCTCAAGTTAGAAATACTAACCTCTTTCATTTCTCCATCTTATGAACTAAAGAAATCACTAGTTTCTTCAATTTCGTTAAGAGTATCAAATTGATATGGAAATAGTAGCATCGTGACCTATCAAAGAAGCACCCATAACTTGAAACTCTTTAATAATATTATTAGAATTACCAAATATATCAATATCATCATCTTATCCAGACTCAGATGCTTAGCTGGTTCTTTGATTAGTTATTAATGATTATCACATGAGTATCCACATCTTTATCTTCAACACCATTAGGTGTATGCACTTCTTTAGTTTTAGTTATACTTGTCTTCCTAGTCCTTTTTGAAAAAGCGGGGGTCTAACAACACCACCCAATATTTCGCTTAGCAATCTGTATGGACTAAGTCTGAAATACTTTGCTAGAGAATCAACTCGACAGTCAGACTCAATCTAGATAAAATTATCTCAAGGAGTTAATATCTCTCTCTTGATTTGATTTTTACTCAAGCTAAAAACAATAGCGAGTCTTTATCAAATACAAGGAATACTTGGACGGTACCAAAGACTAATCCCCAAGGATCAATCAATATCAATCAACAACCAAAGATTGGATTTCCAATTGATGATCACGAACGCACAACCTGTATTATTTCAATTATATAAAATATAATGCGGAAAAGAAATAACACAGACACCAGAAATTTTGTTAACGAGGAAACCGCAAATGCAGAAAAACCCCGGGACCTAGTCCAGATTGAATACACACTGTTTTAAGCCACTACAGACACTAGCCTACTGCAAACTAACTTCGAACTGGACTATAGTTGATCCCCAATCAGACTCCCACCGATCCAAAGTACAGTTGTACTCCTACGCCTCTGATCCCAGCAGGATACTGCGCACTTGATTCCCTTAGCTGATCTCACCCACAACCAAGAGTTGTTGTAACCCAAAATCACAGACTTGATAATAAACAGATCTGTCTCACACAGAAAAATCCATAAGAGGATAAATCTGTCTCCCACAGATAAACCCTAGGTTTTGTTCCGTCTTTAGATATAAAATCAAGGTAACAAGAACCAATTGATAATCCGGTCTTATATTCCCGAAGAACAGCCTAGATTAATCAATAACCTCTCTACAATCCTTCCTGACTACACAAGCGGATTGTCGAGGAATCACAAACAATGAGAGGAAGATGTTTATGACTTCTTTATCTTTCCTATCGGAGAACTCTCACGATCTCAAGTAAATCAATCGATTGTACTCCTACGATAGAAGATGCAAGATCAGATCACACAACTACGATAAAGTAGTATCGGTCTGGCTTCACAATCCCAATGAAGTCTTTAAGTTGTTAACCTAATTTTAGAGAAAAAAATCAAAGTTTAATGGAGATCGACTCTAGCGGGTGCACTATTAGCACATAGACGTGTGGGGATTAGTTTTGCACAATGCTAGATGTCTCCTTTATATAGCCTTCAAATCATGGTTTTGCCTTAGTTACAAAGCAATCCTTATTCACCGTTATATGAAAACCTGATTTAGATTCAAGCTAATATTTCTCAACCGTTATATTGAAAACTTAGCTTGTCACACACACTTGGGTAGACGTTTACTGGGTTCGTGAAAACCATGCCCAAACATGTACGTGTATGTTGGTTCAATATAGTAACCCAAAAGGTTAACCATATGAGAATTTCATATTAACCTTGTTCTTCTTCACCATAACTAGTTCAATTGACTCAAATGAACTAGTTAAAGAGTTGTTCAATTGCTATGAGATCTTATATAACTACACAAGACACAATCGAAACAAAGATGATTCTATTCGATTGAATCGGCTCATGAACATTATATCCACGGTTTGCATAAAGCATTCCTTAGTAATTTAATGTTTCATGTTCAGAGCACATTTTTAGATCATAACCTCCTAAGTTCACAAATAAGTTCGCGTACTTAAGTTAATCGGTTGAGTTTTTCCAAACTCAGCAGAAATTCTCGGGATGAAAACTTCCGCCAGTTCGTGGACTGGGTTCGCGGACTGAGCACACAAACGAGTTTTGGAAAATCCCAGCAGAAATTCTCGGTCGAGAACTTCCGACAGTTCGTGGACTTGGCAAGCCAATTCCACAATCCTCCCGATTTCTCTTGATCAACAAAGTTCGAAAACTTCGGTTCAAGGAATACATGGTCATGTAATCTAAACTCTCATTCAAATCATTGATACATTCTCAGTGGATACTATATATCCGTTATTCACAGACCGATTCACGTCAGAGCAATTCTCAAAGTGATTGAAACTTTTCATGACTTTCGTCACTAGGTGAAGATAAACTTGATCAAAGCGAAACGTTTTACCAACACACGATTTCGAGACAAAAGATAAGCAATGAATGCTCAGCTCGAAATGTCAAATGTGTATGATCTAGTCTATATAACATACGACTTTTGTCTCATAAGAAGTAGGAGATAGAAGAGATAGACTTTTGAGTGATAGATAAGTTCAAGTCTCCACATACCTTTTTGTTGATGAAGTTCCACGGTTTCTTGTATAGATCTTCGTCGTTGTATGATGAATCGCCATGAAGTCCTTGAGCTCAACTACACTTTTCTATCCTAGTCAGAGACTTAGCTATGTAGGCTAGAAATCAATACTTATAGTTTTGATCACTAACATTGACAAACATGCTTGAGATAGCAACGCATGCGATGTTGACCGAGCTATGCTCTAACAATCTACCCCTTTGTCAATTTTAGTGACAAAACTATCAATACATATGAAATACAAAAAAGATAAACTTTAGTGGCTCTTATTCCATAGTCTAATCTTCAACGTTCCTTGAAATCTTCGTCCTTCTAAGTACTCCAATGATCCCAAAGGTTGTAAGTTTAGCACCATCATTGTTGAAGATCTGTAGCTATAACAATGAGAGAAATCGAGATTCTCGATCATTATTATACAGTGTCATAGTATTATTATATAACATCAAAGTCCAATTGTATCACGACTTTAACAATAATACTACGGTGATATGTATCACTCCCCCTTAGTCAATACTCCATCTCGATCATGGAAACCACTCCCCCTTACACAATGATCCGAAAACCATATGTATTTGTAGTGTAAACTACAATATTTCTCCCCCTTTTTATCAATAAAATTGGCAAAGGTACAAGAATGGGATCATAATGAAATTTCCACATGAGACATTTCATGACCAAAAGGAAAAATACATACCAACTTAATTTAGATGCAATCTAATAGCCGAAGCTAACAGCATTCATCAAGGAGTTTTAAGATACAAGATAACCCCTATAAAATTCTACAGCCGCACTCCCCGCAAGATATTACCATTAAGCACAAGTTCAAAAGAACTCTCCCCCATTTGATGTCATTCCCTAAAGAACAACAAGAGCGACCGTAATTTCGAAAGAAAAGAAGGGTTTTGAAACACTAAAGAGATACTAAAAAGATAACAACAACAAACCTACAGAAACTGAACTGGAAAGTATCTACTGGGGTTTCAGACTCAATTGCCCAAAATATAAGGATAAGCATATGGGCAAGAGTCAATGAAACGTTTTAATGAACCAAAACAACACCAATAGACTGCCGCAAGTATTGAAAAGTTGCAGTGTCTAAGGGTTTGGTGAGAATATCAGCCAATTGTTGTTCGGAAAGCACAAATTCCATACTGATGATATCATTTTCATAAAGATCATGAATAAAATGGTACCTTATGTCGATGTGCTTTGTTCTTGAGTGCTCAACAGGATTCTCAGTAATTCGAACCGCACTGGAGCTATCACAAAAGATTTTCATTATCCCAGTATCAATTCCATAATCAACAAGCATCTGTTTCATCCATAGGAGTTGAGTACAACATGAACCGGGAGCAATATATTCTTCTTCACATATAGACAAGGATTGAGAATTTTGCTTCTTGCTATGCCATGCTACAAGATTGAGACCTACATGGTAGAAGCCCCCTGATGTACCTTTTCTGTCCTCTACACAAGCTGCCCAATCAGCATCAGAATAAGCAGAAAGATCAGCATTAATATCAAAAGTATACAAGAGAGCATACCCAACAGTGTGATTTATAGATCGTATGATTCTCTTTGCAGCTGCAAGATGAGATTCTTTTGGATCCGCCTGAAACCTGGCACAACAACCAACACTGAAAGCAATATCAGGTCTAGTAGTTGTAAGATACAAAAGGCTACCTATAATGGATCGATATAATTTTTGATCCATTTTTGCTCCTTTCTCATCCCTGTGCAATTTACCAGTAGTAGGCATAGGAGTCAGTTTAGGAGATGACTTATCCAGAACAAATCTTGATATAAGATTACGTGCGTACTTCTCTTGGGATAAGTAAATACCCTCCTTATGTTGTTAAATCTGTAATCCTAAGAAAGTTTTTAACTCACCAACATTGCTCATTTGGAATTCTTTAGCAAGGGAGACTTGAAAGTCTTTTGCAAACTTTTCAGAGGTTGATCCATAGATGATATCATCTACATAAATTTGAGCAATGACAACATCTTTCTCACTCCATTTGGTAAACAATGTTTTATCAGCTCCTCTTGAAAATCCTTTTCTAATAAGAGAGGTAGTGAGTTTCTCAAACCAGGCTCTTGGTGATTGTTTCAATCCATATAACGCCTTTTTGAGATTCATCACATGATCAGGGAAATCAGGGTTTTCGAACCCTTTAGGTTGAGCAACATAGACTTCCTCTTTTAAAATTCCATTCATAAACGTTGATTTTATGTCCATCTGAAACAGCTTAATCTTGAGAAAGCAGGCATGGGACAATAAAAGTCGAATGGACTCAAGACGTGCCACAGGAGCAAAGGTTTCGTCAAAATCGATTCCTTCAATCTGTGAATATCCTTGAGCGACAAGTCTAGCTTTATTTCTGACAATTGTGCCATACTCATCAGACTTGTTCTTGAATATCCATTTGGTACCAACAATATTGACATTTGGAGGACAGGGTACACGTTCCCAGACATCTTGTCTTTCAAATTGATTTAACTCTTCATGCATTGTATTCACCCAAAAGGGATCTTTCAGAGCTTCATCAATATTCCTTGGTTCCACCTGCGAAAGATAACAACCAAAATTGCATATATTTTGAAGTTGGCCTCTTGTTTTAGCTGTAGAATCCCTTCACCCAATAATGTTGTTGGGGTCATGATTCCTTTGAACCCAAAGATGTCGTGGAGGAACACGTACTTGTTCATCAGGAATGGCTTGATCAGTGCTCTTCTCCTCGTTACTAGAAATGTCAGGATCAGTAACAGTTGGAATAACTTCAACTGATTCTGGAATTTCTTTGACTTTCTCAATTGTCTCTGTTGGAGGCAATTCAGCAGGGGGATTATCTTGAAGAAAGTTACTAATATCATCGATGATAACATTAGAAGATTCCATCATGGCTTGAGTTCTGAGATTAAAAACTCGAAAGCCACGACTATCAGAAGCGTAGCCAAGAAAGATTCCTTCATCACTTTTGGTGTCGAATTTTCCTTTTTGTTCTCTATCTTTCAGAATATAGCACTTACTTCCAAAAACCCTGAGATAGTGTATATTGGGTTTTCTTCCATACCATAACTCATAAGGAGTGTTAAGGGTTTTAGACCGCAAATACACAAGTAGCATGCTGTAAAGACAGCTTCTCCCCAAAATCTTAAAGGTAAATTTTTGTTGTGGAGCATTACCCTGGACATTTCCTGAATGTTCCTATTCTTTCTTCCAGCAACTCCATTATCTTGAGGAGTAATTGGTGGTGAGTATTGTTGAATGATCCCCAGTTCATCACAGAATTCGAATACCTTGGTGTCTTTGAATTCAGTGCCACGATCGCTCCTAATTTTCTTTAGTTTGCGACCTTGTTCGTCTTGGATCCTTTTAACAATAATCTTGAATTCACTCAGAGTTTCATTCTTATGAGATAGGAATGCAACCCAAGTGAATCTGGTGTAATCATCTACCATAACTAAAGCATACTTCTTACCGGAAACAGTGGGTTGTTGAATTGGTCCGAAGAGATCCATATGAATTAAATCAAGTGGAGCTTTAGCGAGAATATCTCGTGATGATTTATGGTGAAATTTCGTTTGCTTACCCTTTTGACAGGCACCATATACACCTTCAATCTTTGCATTGATTTTGGGAATGCCTCTAACAAGTTCTTTGTTAATGATCTTAGTTAGAAGACGATAATTGATGTGACCAAAACGCTCATGCCAAAGATGTGTAGATTCCACCTTAGTCAAATTGCAGCGGTTGCTAAACTGAGTATCAAGAAGATAACAGTTGTTTTTACCACGAGTTCCTTGAAAGATTACCTTCCCGGATTTGTCAACAATGTCACATCCATTCGCATTGAAGATAACTCAATGTCCATTGTCGCAAATTTGACTAATAGAAAGAAGATTAGCAGTCATACCTTTAACGTATAGCACATCATGGATTTCTGGAACACCGGGTAGTTTGATCGTTCCCTTTTTGATAATGTAGCAACAACTTCCATCTCGGAACGTTACAGGACCTCCTTCGTAGTCAACCGATGATACAAACCAAGTGAGATCTCCTGTCATATGCTGAATACATCCACTATCAAGAAATCATTGAAAAGGAGATGTAGATCTTAAAGCAAAGGCACCCATACTACTAGTACTTCTCGATTTAGAGTTTCCTGGTAGAGTTGTATGAAATTTTAGGGAGTCATACAGTTGTTTAGCTTTCTTACAAAGATTACTTGCAACATTAAGACTCTTTTGAAAGGACATACAAACTTGATATATATGATCGGATGGACCACAAAATGAGCCTATGCTTTGAAGATTATCTGACAGGTTCCTTGTCATATCAGTTTTCTCAACATCCTGTAGTTGATTACTATCTGACTTATGACTTTTCATGAGAGAGGAACAACTGAGATTTTTCAACCTTTCAAGGGAAGTATTTCCGAATATCAAATCCTTAAGAATCGCAATTTCAGTAACAAGACCATAGTTGATCCGGATTTGTTCATCCAACCCTTTTTGAAGAGATATCAGTTTGTCAGACCTTTTCTTGCGGTTGTTTTTCAAACCTGGTGAAGCGTTAATTGAGACTTTATAATCCATAGAGTCAGATCGCTACAAACGCGGACTTGTTAGGTCTTAAACGTGTTTGGCTGCTCTGATATCAATTGAAAAAGCATGGGTCTAACAACACCACCCAATATTTCGCTTAGCAATCTGTATGGACTAACTCCGAAATACTTTGCTAGAAAATCAACTAGACGGTCAAACTCAATCTAGATAAAAGTATCTCAAGGAGTTAATATCTCTCTCTTGATTTGATTTTTACTCAAGCTAAAAACAATAGCGAGTCTTTATCAAATACAAGGAATACTTGGACGGTACCAAAGACCAATGTCCAAGGATCAATCAATATCAATCAACAACCAAAGGTTGGATTTCCAATTGATGATCACGAACGCACAACCTGTATTATTTCAATTATATAAAATATAATGGGGAAAATAAATAACACAGACACCATAAATTTTGTTAACGAGGAAACCGCAAATGCAGAAAAACCCAGGGACCTAGTCCAGATTGAATACACACTGTATTAAGCCGCTACAGACACTAGCCTATTGCAAACTAACTTCAGACTGGACTATAGTTGAACCCCAATCAGTCTCCCACCGATCCAAGGTACAATTTTACTCCTATGCCTCTGATCCCAGCAGGATACTGCGCACTTGATTTCCTTAGCTGATCTCACCCACAACCAAGAGTTGTTGTAACCCAAAATCACAGACTTGATAATAAACAGATCTGTCTCACACAGAAAAGTCTATAAGAGGATAAATCTATCTCCCACAGATAAACCCTAGGTTTTGTTCCGTCTTTAGATATAAAATCAAGATAACAGGAACCAATGATAATCCGGTCTTATATTCCCGAAGAACAACCTAGATTAATCAATCACCTCTCTACAATCCTTCCTGAATACACAAGCGGATTATCGAGGAATCACAAACAATGAGACGAAGATGTTTGTGACTTCTTTATATTTCCTATCGGAGAACTCTCACGATCTCAAGTCAATCAATCGATTGTACTCGTACGATAGAAGATGCAAGATCAGATCACACAACTACGATAAAGTAGTATCGGTCTGGCTTCACAATCCTAATGAAGTCTTTAAGTCGTTAACCTGATTTTAGAGTAGAAAATCAAAGGTTAATGGAGATCGACTCTAGCGGGCGCACTAGTATCACACAGACGTGTGGGGATTAGTTTTGCACAATGCTAGATGTCTCCTTTATATATCCTTCAAATCAGGGTTTTGCCTTAGTTACAAAGCAATCCATATTCACCGTTAGATGAAAACCTGATTTAGATTCAAGCTAATATTTCTCAACCGTTAGATCGAAAATTTAGCTTGTCACACACACTTGGGTAGACGTTTACTGGGTTCGTGAAAACCATGCCCAAACGTGTACGTGTATGTTGGTTCAACATAGTAACCCAAAAGGTTAACCATATGAGAATTTCATATTAACCTTGTTCTTCTTCACCATAACTAGTTCAATTAACTCAAATGAACTAGTTAAAGAGTTGTTCAATTGCTATGAGATCTTATGTAACTACACAAGACACAATTGAAACAAAGATGATTCGGTTCAATTGAATCGGCTCATGAACATTATAGCCACGGTTTGCATAAAGCATTCTCTAGTAATTTAATGTTTCATGTTCAGAGAACTTCTTTGGATCATAACCTCTTAAGTTCACAAACAAGTTCGCGGACTTAAGTTAATCGGTTGAGTTTTTCCAAACTCAGCAGAAATTCTCGGGATGAGAACTTCCGCTAGTTCGTGGACTGGGTTCGCGGACTTAGCACACAAACGAGTTTTGGAAAATCCCAGCAGAAATTCTCGGTCGAGAACTTCCGGCAGTTCGCGGACTTGGCAAGCCAATTCCACAATCCTCTCGATTTCTCTTGATCAACAAAGTTCGAAAACTTCGGTTCAAGGAATACATGGTCATGTAATCTAAACTCTCATTTAAATCATTGAGACATTCTCATAGGACGCTATGTAGCCGTTATTCACAGACCGATTCACGTCAGAGAAATTCTCAAAGTGATTGAAACTTTTCATGACTTTCGTCACTAGGTGAAGATAAACTTGATCAAAGTGAAACGCTTTACCAACACACGATTTCGAGATAAAAGATATGCAATGAATGCTCAGCTCGAAATGTCAAATGTGTCTGATTTAGTCTATATAGCATACGACTTTTGTCTCATAAGAAGTAGGAGATAGAATAGATAGACTTTTGAGTGATAGATAAGTTCAAGTCTCCACATACCTTTTTGTTGATGAAGTTCCAAGGTTTATTATATAGATCTTCGTCATTGTATGATGAATCGCCATGAAGTCCTTGAGCTCAACTACACTTTTCTATCCTAATCCGAGACTTAGCTATGCAGGCTAGAAATCAGGACTTATAATTTTGATCACTAACATTGACAAACATGCTTGAGATAGCAACGCATTCGAGGTTGACCGAGGTATGCTCTAACACTTTTTTATTCAGATTTTGCTTCTACAAAAGGAGAAATAAATTGCCTTAATGATCTACATTCATCAACAAGATGGCCAACTATCATGCAGTGCAAATTTTTGGTCCTTTGAGAACTTCTACTTTTTGATAAAACTCAACTTTTTTAGATTCCGCCCAAATTTTCTATGGAATTGATTTAGGAAAATCAATTCTATAATAACCCTAGCATAATATCCAAATACGTTGTTTGGAGTAGAATCATCCTCCCGGATTGGATTACTAAGAGAAATAATAACCTTCTCTGTCCAATATTCAATACTAAGACCTGAAAATCTTTCCAAGCTATGGCTGTAGAAATCCTCTGATTCTTAGGATTGAAATTAATTTCCCAATCTCTAATTTTGATAACTTTGAAAATCTACATACCACATTTTGCTTCTCTAAGTTGATTAAAAAAAAAACTTTCCTCTAAGGAATTATAGGAAATAAACCAATTAATTGAACCCGTTGATTTCTCAAAGTAAGATAAATATCTTCTAATTTATTCTTCTCAAGATCAAGACACCATGTTAAAATGTATTTCCATTTATCAACACTTTTATCAATCATGCACGAAAATCACATACGAAGAATTCCCACGTATTCCCGAAGAAGGTAATGAAGAAAGATCAATCGAAGAACACATGATCAGGAAAAAGAAGAACACGGAAGGAACCCTAAAAAAATTAAAGGAAAGCCTAGTAACGCTCGAAAAAACCCAAGTGAAATCCCGATTCAAGTTTTCCATCTTTCTTGAAAGAATAAATATATCATCAATAAGTATAATACATGTACCATTCAGATGTATGTGTTGGAATTTTTACAAAATAATTTAGTTACTAAAAAAAATTAGTTAAAGTTGGTTATCATTAATTTTGAATCTAGATTAAACGAAGGGATAAAAATATTCCACAAACACCCTTCCGCTAGACATCTTTTAACATTCTGTGTCTCTATATGAATAGGCATCAGGACATGGTCGCCAAAACCCGGTAAATACCCCATTCATTTTACTTGGTTAAAAAAAATTAAATCATTTACACTGTCGTATGCGTCAAAAATAATTACACTTTCTTACTAAAATATATAATGAAGCAAGGGCAAGAAAGGATCGTTCCCACAGAGAGGTCTAGGTTGTCGTTTGTTTCGATTTCTTATATAAACAAAAGGGAGGATTTTTCTGATTTTTCTAAATTAAGATAAAAAAAAGCAAATAAAGAAATAAACAAGCAAATCAAATAGAATAGATATTGGTTAAGGACTCATCTTCATCCACAAACATGCTTTTTAACAATAACTAGAATTGATATTTAATATCTCTTTATTTTATTTTATTTTGACTGAAAATGACAAATTTTATAAAAAGTGAGCTCTTGTCACAGAGAAGTGACAAGAAAACTCAAAGAGATCAGTGAATCACTGCATCCCAGTTACAAATGAGTGTAGAAAGGGAAAAGCCACAGAAAATATCTGTGTTTATAGCCCAAGAAAACAACAAACATTTAACAGCAATTATCAATTGAGAAACATTCCTAGACTGATTCCTATAAACATTCCTATTGTTTCTCTCTTTATCAAAAGCCTTAGAATACCTTGACGAAAGGATATCCCGCTAATTTCCTCTTGTCATCAACAAACACATTAAAAGATGCGAATATGAATTCTACCAAAAGAATAACCTAACGCCTTGCGCTAATCAAGTTCAATTCCCATGGAGCATTAAGATTAATGAAATAAGTCTAATCAATGCAATCGAAATACATTGCGCAAACAATTTAACAAAGGTCACGATTCACATATGATTACAAGGATGTATCACTACAAGCTATAACCATATTTATGCTACTTGTGTTCAAGGATTATCGCTCGATGATTAACCCTAAACTAGAAATAGATGTGATTACAAGTTCTACCAATTTGCAACTTGACAAAACAAACAATCAATCATGTTATAATACGTCAATCATATAACTATATTTCCAGAGAATCATGAACGATAAATATGAGGCAAAACTAACATGTTGAATCAAAGAATCATGTTATGTGAAATCCAATTAATCCATAACCAAAAGAAAATTAAGTACTCATGCTCATGTTGTTCATAACAAGAATAAAAAGAAGATCTTTCATGTTTCTAATAAATAAAGTCGAGAGCGACATATTAATTTAACACCCAGATATGGCGAATTAACATTAAAAGTTAATTTAATACCAAAATATGACAAATTTTGATGGGAACATTATAGATATCCTCCATTTTATTTGACCTTGCACAAATACCTTTGAGGGATAAAAAATACTTTTTCTAAAATCAACTTAAGAAAATTGCATGCATTTATGAAAACAGCTTGAACTAGTTGCTTCCACTTTTAGAAGATATGAATATTTTTTAAAGTAAATAAGGGTATAGTTTAGGTTTAGAAGATATGGGTGTTTCTTAAAGTAAATAAATTTAAAATAAGTAAATAAGGATATAGTTTAGGAGATAGATTTTGGAGGGTATCTAAATAAATTTCCTTTTAGATCCAATACGCTACTGTCTAGTATCCTATCGGATCTACTTATAATTTCTAATCTTCATGCTTGATATTGGTTTTTGTAATCTGGAATGGATGTGCGGAGAAGAGTTTTCCAACAGTGTACGTGTGCAGTGACTTGTTTTTGATAAGCATGAAAGATACACTTTCGGAGGTTAGGTAGCCCTGATCATGGACGTTAGCATCAGACGACAGTTGCTACTATATGTGTGGAGGTTGGGTTATAAGATTTAATTTATAGAAACGTCATTTAGGATCGTTGAACTTCATGATAATCACACGATAAAATATGCAAGAATTGTTAATGGAGAATACCTGGTAGCGCTAATCCGTGTTACGATACCGATCATCTTTGTAGAAGCGGTAATACCTTGTGGGGGTCATGGTTTCTCTCTATTGACCTTAGCCGTAATGAGTAAAATCCTTGGATACAATAGTAATGGTTATTGTTTCCCTTTCATTGGTAGAGAGAGGACCAAGTTCCTAGGGTTTTTAGTATTAAACATTAGATCTCGACCGTCCATCAAGGAAGAGCATAAATAGGATACTAACTCCTTATATAAACCATGGATTAGATATTTAGAAATATCCTAAATATAACCAGATTCTCACATGGGCCCAATAGAGATAATCATCGTATAAGAAATTATCTTACATTCTCCCACTGGTCCATGTGATAATCTATAAATGGTTAATTGCAGGAAACATAAGGCGCGCGTAATTGCTAAATAATAACTTTAGTGGTTAACGTAATACCTTGATCAAATAAGCTATTCATGCGGGTCATAGCGGTTGCACATTGTCTTGTTATCAACATGTTCCCTTCCATGTACCACAACATGAGTACCTTGCTCAACTAGTCCTTAAATAGGAGTATCATAATGGTCCAGTGATGTCTTTGAGAAAGACGATTTCTGTTAACATTCATCCATTCACATAAATGTATACTAAACATGGATACATAAATAATTCAGAATAATATTAATAAGAGCTCAATAAGTGTCCAAAAGTAAGCACATAAATTAGCTGAGTTCAATAAGCAATTACTCCCACAGACCTGAGATTTTAATCTTTTCTTAAAAGGTAATTATTCATTAAGTGCATGGCCGAATGCAATTGTGCTTAAGCGATAAATGAACAACTATTGTTTCTGAATTTCCTAATTCACGCATATATACTCAAGGTTCATGTGTTTTGTTCTCTTCGTATACATATCGTGCTTTGATTCTGCGAAGCTAAGACGATAAATTTCAACAATGTAGAGACAAACCTTAAGTCTCTAAGTCTCGCAGTCATAAATATTTAAACTCAATTGTGGGACTAGCATTAATGGATTCTCCATTTATAGAATCCATACATCCACAAAAATGAAGTCTGAAAACCTAATCAACTTTAGTTGGGTTTACTGACTAATTATAAGACATAAAAGTTAAGATAGTATCTCAAAATTCTTGATATCTTTCCCGTAATTTGTTCTTCGATTCTTAGGGCATTTAGTTAACATATCAACAACTTGTTATAAGTTTCTTATCAGAATTAAGACGTAATGAAGATTAAATTTATATCTTCTATCCAACATGAAATAAAATCTGTTAAATATATGTTATTATCTCAAAATTCTTCGAATATTCGATATATGCCTTATATGAGAGCTTTAGTAATCCATATGATATTACTATCACATGGTAAGCTTCATTGATATCCTTTATTTCAAAAAATATAGAGATATGCATAAAGTCAAGATCACTACTCGTAGGTAGTATGTCTTAACAAACAAGACCAAGAGTATGAAATTCTCCCACTGATCTTGAGGTATATGCATAAATCTGTAATAATTTCATTCAAAACTTGAAACATTTATAGTTTTGTTGAATTTCATATACCATTATGGGAGGCTGCTTAAATTTCGTACTTTGATTTCTAAAATTTGTAGACTAAAATTTATCATTAATAAAGGCTATTTTCACATTTAATTAATGCAACTCTTAGGTCATACTGAGCTACTAATAATACTATGATAATTTTGAATAAGTCTTTCTTTGACACGAGAGAAAAACTTATTTGTAATTAATGCATCGTTTCAGAGTAAAATCTTTGGCAATAAGTCTTGCTTTATACCGTTTAAAATTGCTATTACAGTCGTATTAGGTCAGAAACCCACTTTCATACAACTGATTTGTGTCTTTCGAGCAATTAAACAATATCCGAGACTTGACTTTCAACCAATGATTTTTGCTCACATAGCAATCAATCCATTAATCAAAATTATTACACATAATATTTGTGAACCTAAAACCGAGTCTTTGTCATTCCATATCAAAATGTAATAAATTCTTGTAAGAAAATCACTGAAACAACATGAATAACTTTCTTTCAATCTCTGTTGAGACCTTCTTAATGCTGGTTCATGTTGTTATCAAAAAATTTCTTTATTGATAGTAGTTATATTATGGAGTATTGGATCAGTAATTTGTGGTCTTTCATTATCTAACATTCTGATAATGAGAAGATTCACAATATGTGTATAAATCTTAAATAAAGGGATCATTATCATGATTTCTTGAACATATATATCCACGTACTCCCACTGATTATGCCATCATTAACGAATTTATATTTTCGGTTTCA
The DNA here is from genome assembly GCF_003573695.1 of Papaver somniferum. Lineage (NCBI taxonomy): Eukaryota > Viridiplantae > Streptophyta > Magnoliopsida > Ranunculales > Papaveraceae > Papaver > Papaver somniferum. The sequence goes on from NC_039366.1 coordinate 47,422,516, forward strand.
ATAAGTCTCATACTACGGTTAGAATGTTAAAGAATACCATTTGGATTATTTAGGAAAACCAATGAACCAATAATAGTTTCCAAATCCAGTTTTCATTCTTTGGAATGTAAGCCCTCACCTCCAATTGAACAACCATAACTTAAATGTGATTTAAACTAGGTTTCCAACCATTCTAGTCCAAAGTGTGTCTTTGAAACTGCTTTACTCAGAAATCTATTTAAATTACACAGTTGTTGAAAGAACATACATTCACTGATATGTGGTCATCATGCATCACTCATCATGCTTCTAACCATTTTCATAAAAGTATAATTTTTTACTTTTGTTATACACCATTATGCCAAGGATAAGTTGGCCTTGTGTATTGAGTAACAAATCCAAACTTTTGGAGATGCTACGCAAAATATTTAGGATATTATCCTGTTTTGTCATACCTTTCACAATATTCACCACCTTTATCAGACTTTATGATTTTCACTTTCTCTATAATTGCCTCTCAATTTCAATGATGAATGTTCGATAAAACATCCACGGATTGAGATTCATAATGCAATTGATAGATGTACACAATAACGCGAAAAATCATCAGGTGATAAACAATTTTATCTTCCAAAAATGGACCATTAAAAGTCTACAAAATAATCATAATCAAAAATTAATAAGAACAAAAGCTGAAATTTATAATAGAGATAAATGACAATTAAGCTTACAATAGTTCCATACCTTCAATAAGATTCTCCCGTGGGTAAAACCTTATCAAGGAACAATGTGAGACATGAAAAACATTAATACATATTTTACCTTCTCATACACACAACATTATGTTTGTTTAATACCACAACTAGAATCACCTGTGGGAGAATCTCGTTCTATCATGTATTAACAAACTCAAATAATTCTAATGTTCAACCTAATACATCGGGATAATAGTCACCTGTGGGTAGCTATTATTTTACATGTATATGAAACATTTATATAAACTTAATGCTTGTTTAAACGTGTGAACCAAAACTACTTGTGAGCAGCATTGTTCTAATTGTTAAGTCAAACTAAAAGGACTCAAAATGTACAATACTTACAAGATAAGAGTTTAGTATCACTGTGGTGATAACTAAACAATCCAGCAAATATGTACAATTGCAAATGTCACACTATCTTTTCTTGTGACATTGCATGGTCCTAATCAATGATGTGGACATCCTTGATCTGATCATAAAATTAGTAGATTATAAACAATTATGAGCAACCCTGAAACATTAATCATAAGCATTTATTCAAAAAGCATGTCATATATAATCTGTGAAAATGTCCAACACCCTTTAATTAAAAAAAATATCCAAACTTGATAAACCTTCATAAACCAAAATCGAGCATTAAGCAAGTCTATAGGTATAATTCAATAATAAAATTTCGTTGAAGAAAGTTCTTTGATGCATCGCTAGTTAAATTCTTATGATTAATGTTATAGTGTAGATAATGATTTTCACAAATATAAGAAATAACCCAAAAAAACAATAATTCTTTATTTCTTCTTTAAAAAATGCACCGAGCTTTAGACTTAAAGTAACATATTTGATTGCGCATTTAAAATATGAAAATCCATTATGGGTTACTCAACTTGAAAATGCTTTGATTTAAGTAAATTTTCTTTTATGAATTTTATACGAAATAATGAAAAATTATGACACATTTTCTTAATCATGATCTTTATTTTTATGTCAAAGTATAGTCAAAACGAGAAATGACATTAGGCACTCGTTAAAGCATATAATGATTCAGATCCATAATATATGATCAAATAAAGATCATATCCTTCAATAATTTTCTTAAACATGTGAACTCAAATTACCGGGTAGTTGTTGTACTAATATATTTAAGCAAAATAATTTTATAAGCACTTGACATAATAACAATTATGACTGGAAATTATTTGACATCATTGTGGTGATTGCCAAACGACTCAAAAATAATGTCATTATTATAATAACTCAATAACTGCTGAACCTTGCTTTATGGTTTGGCATATTCGTGCTTACAATAAACCTTTTATTATTGCTAAGATAAAACACTCTAGTATCACTGTGGTGATAACTAAAGAGTCTTGACATAATGATCTTAAGGACAATAATCTCATTTGATAAAAAAAAATATCAACATTGGGAGAAAAACTCATACCATAAAGCACAAGCACACAAACCATATCATAATGTACACACAAGTTTAATGGTGTCAAAAAATGGTTTTGATCATAAAATTTATAATGAAACTCGATAAAAAAATCGTTTTATTGTTTCGATAAAGCGGAAGCGTAAATTAATTTACAATAAAAATTGGTTTCATTAGTTTTAAAAATTAATATTGTCTCATTATCTTAATATTAACTAACACGTATACATGCCTACAATAAAATATTAATGTTTCCAATTTTTAATGTCTTAATAACCATTCACGTGATGAAAATATTCTGTTTATCTTCATTTGCTTTAGAGCACTTATTGATTCATGTCATAAAGATATAATGCCTAATAAATATTTTCTCATTTATATCATATCTCCAATTTACCTCCCTTTCACATACAAGGCAATTAGAATATGGACTTTAGTAGAACAATTATGCATGTTTATGACTACATGATGTCGACATTCTTCCATTTCATTTATCATCATTATTACCTCATATGCTCATTATATACCATTATTTAAAAATAATATTCTTACAATGGTTTTTTTCTATTGTTTACATGCCAAAAATAAAATCATTAGCCAAAAATAAACTCATTAAGCAAAAAATGTTAATTTATTTACAAAAAATAAAGAGTAGGACATTAGTATTAAATTAAAATATATTTTCCTCCAAAATTAAGTAGGTCATTAATGTAGAAATGTATTTTCTTCCAAAATCATGAGAGAGATAATATAAATATATAAGAAATCATAAGTAATAATGGCCACAGGATCTTAAATTATATAGTATACCATAATTCTCAACTGACTTGATTTTGATGAGATAATGAAAAATCACACAGGATTTTGACGCGGTAATGGAAATTCACACAGAAACTTGATGTGTGAGTATGATATGGGTCATGATAATTAGATGAGAAAAGGAATGCAATTCCATAAGAACGATTATGATCACATAAAAATAAAATAAAAGATCAAACCAAAATTTTATTTTATTTCCCCGATATTATTATTGCATACAATAACGGACAATCATGAGTCCTAAACACAAGCTCTAGATGCCAACTATAAGATTTAATTTATAGAAACGTAATTTAGGATCGTTGAACTTCATGATAATCACACGATAAAATATGCAAGAATTGTTAATGGAGAATACCTGGTAGCGCTAATCCGTGTTACGATACCGATCATCTTTGTAGCAGCGGTAATACCTTGTGGAGGTCATGGTTCTCTCTATTGACCTTAGCCGTAATGAGTAGAATCCTTGGATACAATAGTAATGGTTATTATTTCCTTTTCATAGGTAGAGGATATTTAGCAATATCCTAAATATAATCAGATTCTCACATGAACCCAATAAAAATAATCATCGTATAAGAAATTATCTTACATGGATAAGTAATGGAACCTTCTAGACCCAACCAGGTTGCGAGAATGGTGACTTACTACTAATACGACTGTGTATTCACTGTTCACAGTGCATGGAATTACTCTCATTATGAAATTTATTAATATGTCGACAATCGATGTGTTCGAGTGGGAAACTAGTAGTCAATTCTTGAGCAGGCAACTAGCAATTTATGGCTAGTGGGAAGTGGGAACATCCTGAGGTTGTCTACCACTAGTTGAATAGATTAGTTAATCATCACATACAACCATTGCTGTTAATCGATAGATGAAGTATTTCATAACCATGGGAAGCTGGGTTGCACAGACGCATCAATTTTGGTGCCGAGTCCGTATTCTGACCCCTTAACCATCGTACTTACATGATATTTATTTTTTATTTATGAAATGTGAAAAATACTATAACCCCCTGCTATATGGGTTCAACATATAGAAACCCCACAAAATGGATCCTCCACTATTAACTCCATTCTTTCAGATTTTGATATTTCTAGGCCCATTACTTTTGGGGCCAGATTTTGAAATTTTACCGGAAGCTGACGTCATCAGAAAATAACAAATACCAAGACTGACCTTTAGTATTTATACCTAATAAAACTAGTTATAGATTTCAGTTTCATTTTCATTTTCTTTTTCACTCTCTCTCTCATCTGCTTTTTCATTCTCTCTCGGCAAAAGAAACAGGGCGGAGAATGCATATTTTCTAACCGATTTTTGCAATGAAAATCGATTTCAAAACCTAAATCTAAGGTTTAAAAACAAAGATCTTGATTATCTAAACCTAAATTCAACATCAGCAGCACTTGTTATAGGGAGATTCAGTGAAAATCAATTGAAAAGAAGTGATAATCATTATCAACAAATAGATCTGTAGGTTGCACGCAGAAGAAGAATAACATGGATGAAATAGTGAGATTCACCATCAAATCGAAAGAAATAGGTAATTTCTTCTTCTTTTGATCTGATTTCAGAATTGTTGCGTCAATCTATAATGCTTTTATCATTCTCTTCGATTTGAACTATTATTTATCGATTTTGTATTTACGAAAATCTTTTTAGGGTTTGTAATCAACTCTAATTTGTAATTTTTTATGATTTTAAATGAAATTTCTCGATGAACTCGTTATCAAAGTTCAGATCTGTTAAAATCTAATCTCTATCTTGCTTTTAATATAAAAGTCTTGATAAGAAATTTCAAAATAATAGTAATTAGGTTTCTATATTGGAAATCAATGAATCTCTGTATCTTAAATCTCGATTAAAAATCAGTTTTCAGATTCGAAATCAGTGAATTAGCATCTCTATTACCCATTTATTTGTTATGAATTTCATCCAATTTGATTTTTCGATTCGATTCAAGTTAATATCTACTTGTATTTGTTCTTGAATGTTTGATTTTATTACAATCAAAATTTGATTTACTCATTTGAGACACATCAGATGTATATTTTGTATAATTTGGATTTTCACCAAATCAGAGTTTATAAATTTTGTAGAATTCCTCTTTGAGATACGTTTATGAGGATGGTGAGATTATGAAGATGGTTGAAAACAGTGAGAGAAGAAACGAGGAAGTTATAACTGAAGAATACATAGTCAATCTTCACAAACGCCTTCTTGGATGGTAACTACTCAATACATACCTTGTTATTATAGGATTTCTTTGTTGTTTGAATTGAATATACTTGACAGCTGCAAAAAATATTACGTCTTATATCATCATTGTGTGTATGAGGTCAAAGTGATGTTGGTTTTCATTTATGTTTGAAATTACTACAAAAATGCTACTTAATGTCATTTTGCATCATGTGATTCACGGTTTGATTGTGAAACTGAGTTAGTGATTCTACTCCGGTTGTTACTCCGAATGAAGTTAGTCAACCTGCGAAAAGGAGGTAGAGATTTGTTTAGAATGTTTAAAGAATTGAAGCAGTCGGTTACAAATGATTAGGGAGGTTCGAAACCTCATGTGGTTGAAGAGGATTAGAAGTTTCTGGAGAAGAAAGAAATGCTTCGTGATTTCGAGCAACAACTGAGCAATGTATCTAAGCATGTAATAAATACTGTGATGGTAGTATTAAGTGTTGATTTTGTTTTTCAGGATATATTATATTTTATTCGAGTTAAATTCATTCTTTGGTGGTGCAGGCTGAAGGACTTGTGAAAGCTCAGCAAGATATAGGAGAAACAATGAGTGAATTGGGTCTAGCATTCATCAAATTGATGAAATTTGAGAAGGAGGGGGCAATGTATAATTGTCAGAGAACACGAGCAGTGAATATGAAATGTGTTGCAACAGCCGCTGTGAAAGCAATCAGGTATTATCGAGAATTGAATTCACAATGACAAACATCTGGTACAATATTTTTTAACGAAACGAAGTTTGGAATGTTCTATCTAGTTGATTTGCAATTACTCAGAACTGAATGTGTACCTATAATTGAGAAGAAGGGATGTATAATGAGTAGCATCTTATTTTAAGTCAGCCTAGTTTTCCAAGAACTTAAGCACATGCCTTCAAATTTGAAATCAGAACCTGTTAACCTTTTCATTGTGACTATTTGTGGCAAATTTATCAATTTTTTGATGGACTTGAACATTTAATCACCCTCTAGACTCTAGTTTCTTTATTTTGTTATCTATATAAACTCTTTTTAGTTCCTGATTTCGCATTTTAATACAGGACACCCTACATGAGTATCTTGGAAGATGGTTGCTGTCAGAGAATATGATAGAATCAAGGTATTATCAGTTCAGGTTCTCTAATATTAATTATCTGATGCTGACTTGATTTAATATAGAACTTACTTTCTCATAGTTCTGTTAATGACATTCATTCTTATTATGTATTTTAATTCCGAAACATTTATCATAAATAATTATATATATATATATATATATATATATATATATATATATATATTAATTAAGCTTGATATGAGCCAGATGAATGTTTTACTGGTATTGGTATTCAGTTAGATAACTTCAATTCTTTATTCACATTACACAAGTAGGATGCATGTGTACCTAGAAGTTACACATGTTATATGCTTGTGTAACTCCTAATTACACAAGTAGGATGAATGTGTAACTTCTACTTACACATGTTATATGCTTGTGTAACTCCTAATTACATAAGTAGGATGCATGTGTAACTCTGAATCCTGAGATCTCTGCAACCTGAACTCACTCATAGAACCAGAAGCTCTCGTAAAACATCTGTGAATTGATATTGAAGTTTAATGAACTCATATAATTCATTATCTTCTTAATCTTTTTTGATTGATACATCTCTTTAATCTTGTTGGTTTCTTATGTTTTCTGAATTTTGTAGCCTACTGCGTGGTCGCAGCGAATCTGCCAGAAGACAAGTTCCAGTTGCATTTCTATAACGTGTCAAGGATTGACTTCAGCAAGAGATATAGATGAGTCAAGGCTGCAATTGTTGTTGCACACAACCTTAACAAGTAGTTTGGGTAATTCTTTCAAAATTTACCTGTCAATAGGAAACAATAACGTTAATAATTATGTATCTCTAAAGTCATGAATTTGAGTACTGCTAAGTATATGGATGTGTAACTGCATATTACACTAGCCAAGTGGATATGTAACTTCTTATTACATAAGCCATATGGATGTGTAACTACAGTTTACACAAGCCATATGGATGTGTAACTACCGTTTACACAAGCCATTGCATGTGTACCTGCTAAGTATATTTTTGTTTTACGTTTCAAGTGTGTAGATTTTGTGTCCTGGTTTGTGAATTTGGATTTATTGGGCTTAAGTAGTAACGCAATATACCTAAGATGGATTTACATAACTGATGGAAGTGGAGATTCGGAATGGCACAAATCTTCATGGATCTTCCAAGGATTCACACTGGTGTTATGGCCACTTGGTGCGCAAGGGAGTGATTTAATTTTTACAGTTCTCTATGTTCTATATTTTCTAAGGCTTGTGTATTATCTGAAAATTTAACTTTTAACTTATAGGTTGGTACTTGAGTTTTGCATCATTTTATGCGTTGTGAGGGGTGCAACACTAATGGTTAAAGTTTTCTGTCATATATTCTAGGCGTGAACTTTTTGTTTCATTGAAAGATTTAGGAGAGAGGTCTGAAATAAAGAAGAAAGTGATATGAAGACACCGATTGGTAAGTTTGATGGAACAACTGCACAAACAACATAATACGTTGGTCTGTGATCATGGGGTCGGTATGTAACTTCTACATGTGTAAATTCTAGTTACACAAGTTAAATAGATGTGTAATTTTTAGTTACACATGCTAATCAGATGTGTAACTTCTAGTTACACAAGCTAAACAGATGTGTAATTTGTAGTTACACATGCTAATTAGATGTGTAACTTTTACTTACACATACTGATTTTGATGTAGTTTTTTAGAGCAGTTTTATCTTGATTTCGTTATCTTGATTTCAAATTTGTTAACTTTTTCTTGTTGACCAAAATCTGAATTTACTTTTTGTTCTTGAATGATTATTTCAGCTTGTATTTCTAGTTCAGCTACTTCATTCCCCTCTTACAATAGTGATGGTGGTGGATCTTACTTGATCTGTTAAGTTATTGAACCTTAATTCTTTTTATTAGTTCTTCACTACTTGTTATATTTCATGATCGCAGACCTTTTTTATACAGATAATCAATTTTTGATTGGTGAAAATATGGGATTTTACTTGTATAGTTATCTTTCTTCTGCTCATGCTTTTCCTTCTTTCATATAATGATGTTGCCATGATTCTTTGATTGTTGAATCAAAGCTAGGATTTTACTTACTATACAGAATGAGCACTGGTATAACAATTATGGTCAAATATTTTACTATATAGAAGGGTATACATGTTTGTGCATCGACACGGCGACTGACATGGTAAACACAGGTTCAATAAAGTTAGGGTTAGGTTCATGTTATGAACATTCTTATGTTTTGTGATTTCTCTTGTTAGCTAGTTCGATCTAACTAGGCTGCAAAAATGTCAAAATTCTGAAATCGTGTAACTGCTAGTTACACATGCCAATTGGATGTGTAACTGCGAGTTACACATGCCAATTGAATGTGTAACTGCTAGTTACATATGGTAATTATATGTGTAAAACTTAAGATTTGTATATCTTATGTCATGCATTCATATTTTTTTATGTTCTGGTCTGATACTGGAATACCAATCAGTCTTTCCATGCATAAATATTGATTTATTCATCTCTTTACAGGCTACCCTCTCTGAGCAGATGAGTTAGGAGGTATGTTTGCGTAAGACTTGAGATGACAGAGAAGAATATGAAGATCAATTGATGTTTTGGATTGGTGTGTCAATCTGCAGGTGTTGATTATTAATATTACCCTCAATTACACTACATAGATGCATGTGTAACTCTCAATTACACTAGATAGATGCATATGTAACTCTCGATTACGCTAGACAAATGCGTGTGTAAATTCTAGTTACACATGCTAAAAAATTGTTGTAAATGAATATTAAAGTAATACATGTATTTTTTTTTATGTTCTTTTTTTGATGTCTATTTTTTGCATATATATACAAGTGTAACTTTGCATTACACATGCCATAAGGATGTGTAACTTCTGGATACAAATGCCATATGCATGTGTAACTTATGTTTACACATTCACACTGTACTTTAATAATTCGAGGCCTAGATTTAATAATTTTGGGCCTAAATTTAAACTTTATTTAATTATGGGCTTGATAATATTCATAAGGGTATCAAGGTCTTTTAATAATTCGGGACCTAGGTTTAAACTTCTTTTAATTAAGGGCCTCATATTATGGGTTACCCATGGGTGGGGCCTGAACCTAATTTTCTCTTATGAAATTTATGTTCACATACATTTATAATATATTATATTTATATATAGTGTTCATGTCCTATTATTGTCGGTATTTGGTCGTGTCATCGCGTCCCAGATGGGATGGGCAGTGACTTTTAGTAAAAACTACTACGTACTAATAAAAGGCAAAAAGAGAGAAAGAAATATTTACTCTCTGGTGAGAGACAGAGAAGTGTGGCATTGGCCTGTCCATTTCAATAATAAAAGAAACAAATTTTCTCCCGCATTTGTCGTACTCTCTATGTGTCTATTTTTATCTTTGCTCGAATATCTCAACCACCATAATCAAATTTTTTTTTTTTTTTCTTTTTTAACAAAGATCCTTTTCATTAATGAAAATTCGAGGTTACAATGAGTTTAAGATCGAAAATAAAAAAATACAAAGTAACAAGAACATACTGTAAAAATACAATACCGAGAAATCCGACAAGAGAAAGAGAAGGATTACCGGAGTAAGACAAAATACAAGTATGAATAAGATCCGATTAAATCGGAAGAAGGATGGTTTTTCACGGAATTAATTTCCAACCATTTAGTTTGTTTTTCTTCTATACAAAGATGTGCTCCCAAAGTAGGAGTGATTTGCTCAAATCTCTTGTAACTAGTGATGAAGCTTCCGTCGTCAAAAAGACCACCTTTGGAGATTCTGTCGCCGAATAAGTTGATGATGAAGATTCCGATGAAGATTCCGTCGCCGGATAAGTTGATGATGAAGATTCCGTCGCCGGAGACAACCAAGATGAAGATTTCGTCGTTGGAGAGCATGGAAAGCATCACTATTGATCTTAAAACCCAACCTAATAACCAAGAATCGCCACTAAAGTGAAGATAAACCTCAAAAGAGTAGATAAAACCGCTGTAATGATGTAGATAAGTAAGAAACATAATAAAAACTACACTAAACTGCTAACTAACCTAGAAAACAAGGAATAAAAAATAAATCTTCTCAGATCTAGTCAAAAAATGGACTAGATCTGAGTAAAGGGGGTTGTTCTTGATGGTTCTGTTGGAGAAGAAGAAGTGGGAGAGAGAGGAGAGAGAAGAATCTTGTACATAACCACCATAATCAAACAAACTGTTAAAATCTAGCTACGGTCTATACCCATACCGGACGGAATACATAAACACTTACTTGCACCCATACAAGACATCGAGTTCCCCTAATAGTAGTTAAATAATACCACTTCTTAATATGCTTGACCTGGATAATTAGATCACGTTATTACTAAAAGGAATTTTACTATAAATGGAAATTATATTCTTTCACTTGGATCAAAGAACCGACAAATGGGTGCGTGTTTGCACAAAGGAATGGCATTGTTATTGATTGCAAGCCGGCAGGCATGTATTATATCTTTGAGAAAAGAAAAGGAAAAATGCTCCGAACGAGGATACTAATGGTGAAAGAGACAAATGAACGAACAATCATGATTAATTAGGAGATAAAAATACTAGTAATGACTAGAACACCGCAACTACGGTGGAAAAGGCCGACCGAAAAACTACTAAAAATTTATAAGTAGAGTGCATGTCCGTTACACTTCCGCAAACAAATGTCCTCTACGAATTACATCTTTCATTTTCCATATGAATTTGGATCATGTTTATTTTTCTCTTTAAAATTAATTGTTGTAAGCTTAATCTTAAAAAACAAAATCCAATTCTTATACGTTGGATAACTCGTGCAACGATGGCACAACATTTTTACGATGCAACTGACGTTTTGTTTTTCTTCTTATGGTACGTTATCAAACACTCAATTCCAACTCACTGTTGTTCTTCGTTTTCTCTGTCTAACTCTTTAGAATCAGGACCTATGGTCTAAGAGCAACTGCAGTGGTGCGAGTATAACCAAAGACCAAAGAGGGAAAAAAAAGATCAAATTTTGGGTTTAGTATGGTGTGTGACGCTACGGTGAAAAGACTAAATTTGGTCAGACGTACATTATACGTTCGCCTGGTGTGGGGCGTAGACTATACCAACGCCTGATTGGGACGTGCACTAAAAAAACAAAAAAATGAAAGAAGTGGGGCGGAGGTATAATGCCCGCCCCACTAAATGATTTTGACAACAAAGAATGGGGCGGGGGTATAATGCCCGCCCCATACAAAATAATTAAAAAAAAAAAAATGGGGCGTAGACTTTACGTACGCCCCATGTGAAGCGTAAACTATACCAACGCCTGGTGTGGGGCGTAGACTATACCAACGCCTGATGTGGGACGTGCGTTATATGTCCGCCTGGTGGTGGGGCGTGAAGTATATCAACGCTCGACTATATCTGGGTTTAGTCTTGGTCCCAGACCAAATATACTCTGGGTTTTAGTCGTTGATCAAAATTTGATCGATAGTACGTTCCACTACGTCTGTTCAAAAGACCAAATATTTGGGTTTACTCTCCCACCGTGGACGCTCTAAGTATTCTTTCCACGTGGTCAAAAATACGCTGCATGTGACACAGGCGTAAAGAAAATAACCAACCACGGTGGCATAGTCAGACTTTATTTTATCTTTATGTGGCAAAATAACCTACCAGGGTGGTCAACATTTTACATTTTTGATGGAAGTGAAAAGCGAAATTTATTTTTCTCCCCCCTCCGCCTTCTTCTTCCCAGGAATTCTTTTTCCTTCAGAGTGTTTTTTTTCTTTTTTTTCGCATTTTAGATCTGTTTTCCAATTTTTATTTTTTCTCACAGATTATGTGTTTGTATAATGAAACCCATCGAAATTATAAGGCTTTCGCATTCTTTGACTGATTTTCGAGGATGAATGATGAAGAGATGATGATTTAGTGAGCTCCCGAGTATGCTAGTGAAGATTGGATCTGAAATGTTCATCTTCTTCACCTGTAACTCTGGAATTTCAACTTCTTCTGCGAGTGAACGATTTTGACCATGTTTCAATGGGTTGAGGTGTAAAAGCTACAGGTCGATCAAATTTGCAAAATCGGCATTTTTGTTTTTACTTTCTGTAGTTTGGGAAAAAATGAAGAACAAATTGATGGATTTTTTTCGAACCGATGGAGTTTTACTGATTAGGGAGAAGTCCAAATCCATCAAATGATTATAAGGATTTGATATTTGATTACATTTTGGGAAGATATTTGTTTGTTTTGTTGGTAGCGGCGGCGGTGGCGACGGCGGTTGCGGAGACTGTGCTTTTTTGTTTGTTTTGGTCAGAATTGCGGAGATGGTGTTGGTAGTGGTAAATTAATGATTTTGATTGGGATCCGAATCATCCAATCGATGTAATGAATGTTTGGGAAATTAATAATGGTGTATGAATTTGGTAGTGGCGGTGGGAAATAAATTAGTATCACGAGAAAATAGGGCTGGGGGTATGATTAAATTCTCCTGTTTCTTAGAAAATTTGTATAAATGATTTTATTTTGCTCAATTAGAGTGCTGATTTTTCCGTTTGATGAAATTGAGAAAACCTCTGTGGGTGGATTGGTGGCGCTGGTTATCCTGACGGCACTGGTAGTGATGGCGGTGGTGGTGATGACGGTGATGGTGGTGGTAGGTGAAGTAATGAGATGTGTCGTTCGAGATGGTGGCGGAGCTGCTATTATTTGTGGAGGTGCTGGCGGCGGCGGCAATTATGGCGGTGGATACTGTGACAGTGGAGGTTGTGGTGATGGTGGTGCTGGTGGTAGTGGTATGGCGAGGTGGAGGTGGTATTGATGGTGGTAGTTATTATTAGGGTTATGGTGGTGGCGGCGGTTCTGGTGGCGGCTTAAACGTTGAACGGGTTCCTGTTATGGTGGTTTGGTGACGATCAGACTATCTAAACCGAAAAAAAAAATAGGGAGGAGGAAATACGATTGATTGCAGGGTTATTTTTGTTAAGTAACGAAAAAAAGCTACGGAATCTCAAAAAAAAAAATTGTCAAATTGAACAATTTCGTTACTCTACATTTGGCAAAAAAGTGCCCAGGGACTCCCTCTCTACGGCCCTCCGGTCGGTCGGCCCAATTAAACATTATGAGAAAAACAATTGTTAAAGAATAATCATAATTGTTGCCTGCCCATTAAAATTAAATTTGAGAATGGGTAAAGTCTTAAAGCCAAAATGTACCCTTTATTCGCTTCAAAGGTGTTTTTTTCTTCGAGCACCATCACTAATTCTTAATCCAAGATTAGACAGTAATGTACCAATGAAAGACACACCTGGAATGAACCTAACTCTAATTATTCATGAAGCCCGAATAAACTTGTGTTATTATCAGATTTCACCTAATAAAACCAGGCTAAATTGGGGCCTACGACTACAGGACAAAAAAGGTCATTGAATAGTAAAAAAATCACTACAGGACAAAAAAAGGTCATTGAATAGTAAAAAAGCCACCCCTTATCTAATTATTTTAAAAAATGGCTAATTTATCTCTTGATTAATTAGTGTTAATCAGGTGATTAATTGATGTTTAATCAAATAAAATTAAAAATTAAAAAATCTTGATTCTTCGTCAAAACGTGGTTTTTTTTTGTTTTTTTTTTGAGAAAAATCAAACCAGAATCGGTATATGTTCGTGTTCTCTTACACCGATTCTGGGTTGATTTTTACAATTCACAAAGAAAAAAACAGAATTGGTTTTTACAAATGTGCATAAAAGATCGATTATGGGAAAGAAAAAATATCAAACATAATTTAAATCATACTCGATCTGAAAATGAGTATGATTTCATACTCGATTTCAGTTCGCGTATAAATTCATATACTCATTTTGAGATCGAGTATGAAATCATACTCGTTTTGAAATTGTGTAAAATCATACTCATACTCATTTTAAATTTGGGTATAACCAGAATCGGTTTACACGATACACACATAAAAACCGATTATTCACATTGCACAACAGGAATCGGTTTATATAAGTGCTAATGTAATCCGATTTTAACAAAAAAAAAGATACAGAAAAATTGTGAATTTTTTCTTACAACAATCGGTTTACTCGACACACATATAGAATCCGATTCTAGCATTATACATCAATAATCGGTTTTTATAAGTGCTAATGTAATCCAATTATGGGCTAAGCAGTTATGAATTCAAATGGTAGACAATCGGGCTATGTGGACATTAACATTTGACCGATTCCAGGACAATCGGTCTTTGTGGGCATGAACATAAATCGTTTCTATTTGCAATCGGATCACATTTACATTAACGTTAACGATTCTGGTAAACCCGGAAAAGTTTGATTTCAAAATTTTCAATTTTTGAGCGATTGCATGTTACTAAAACCTAGTTTAGATTGAGAAGAAGAATCAGTTGAAGTGGAGATGAAAATAAATTTGATTTTGATTTTGACTTTAGTTTTTAATTTTATGATTTTAGGTTTATGATTTTGATTTTGGTTTTTAATTTTATGATTTGAGTTTTATGATTTTGATTTTAATTTTTAATTTTATGATTAGGATTTAATGGGGACGCATTTGTAGTATTAGTATTTGATAAAGGGTAAGTTGGTAGTTTCATCTCTTAATAAAAAAAATTTGTTAGATAGTGTAGGCCCAAATTAATGGACATAGGCCCCAATTTAGCCGGGTAATAAAATTATCGCCGATAACAAACGGGGAAATTAGGGGGAGACCCAAAAAAAAAATTATTCTCATTCTCAGGCCCATAATTAATTTTGGGTACTGTGACACCCATAATTATTTCCGTGACACCCATAATTATATGAAATTATTAAAAACTTCTGCATAACGGATTATGCATCTGCATGACTGAGTTATGCATCAGGGGTATAATTGCAACTCAACTTGGACATAACATATCTAAAAATCCGCACCTTAGAAATTTACAAATTTTATATGGTTGGAAATCTTTTAAAGAGAGCTACGCAACGAGTACAAACAACAATATCAAATTTTTGTTTTTCATGAAAAAATCGGTGGTGATCATCGTTTTAGGCAAATTTTTCGAAAACTTGATACATAACCATTATGCAGCCACCAAAAAGGATGCATAACGCATTATGCAGACGCATAACGAATTATGCAACCATTTTCTCGACTGCATAACAAATTATGCATCTATAACAAGTCATGTACCCATTGTTTTCGCACCCTTCTTGAGTATAAAAAATTGATGCATAATGCAGTATATATCCATATTTACGGATGCATATCATGTTATGCATCTATTTTCTCGATGCATAAAAGATTGTGCGACAATTTTCTCGATGCATAATGCATTATGCAGTCATATTTTCGGATGCATAACAGGTTATGCATCCATTTTCACGACTGCATAACATGTTATGTAGATATTATTGTAGGTGCATGACAAGTTATGCAACCTTATTTTTTGTTGGTTTCAATACTAACAAAAATGTTGTTGTATAACGTGTTATGCAATCATTTTTCGGACTGCATAACACGTTATGCAACAAATTTTGTAGATGTATAATAGGTTATGCAACCATTTTTTCAGCTGCATGATAGATTATGTAGTCACTTTTGTATTTGCAAAACAAATCATGCAATCATTTCTTTAGACACACAACAGAATTTTGGACATATTAACTGACCCAAACGTCACTGAACCAAGGTTAATTAAGAATATGACTCATCCAAATTCATCGCACTAACACAATCAGGTAAACCCTCTTCTACCCCACTGGAATTGTTGTAACTTTATCTCTTCCATCATTACTACTCGACCCCACACAATATCAATCACAGTCCCTGGTTAGCAGCTGAACACATCATCTAAAACAAGCTTTAACCCTTAGAAGAAGCCAGTAGCAGCATACAAATCTTTCACTTCATCTGTCATAGCCACAACAAATCACTACATTTTCAGACCTCACTCCTATCCTCTTCCATGAACATCATATCACCAACACGACCCATAATAACACACGTTCTACATCTGAAAATAGCTCAACAACTTGCAGTATTCATCTCCCCTAACCAAACCAGTTCAAGTCTGCGAAAATCATCCCACCAGAAACCCTGTACAACAGACCACCAGCACCATTGCAGCAGCAACCATTGTAGACACTCAACTAGCATCAGATGAGCTTGAAGGCCTTTTCTCGAACGTGTTGTGTGCCTAAACTGGTAACCTGCAATTCCTCATTCATTCACAACCCATAAACACACTCCATTCAATCCCCATTATCAACATCAACATCATTATCTTCCCTGGTTCAATTAGTCTTCAGAAATCATTCACAACCCTTGAAATACACACAAATTTCAAATTATTAAGAATCAGACACGTTCTCCATTTACGTCTGCAAATCCCCCTGACAGCCACCATTAAACCTAACTTTGTATTTAGTTGTAGAATGAGTTCACATCTGTACCAAGTCTTCTCAAATTTTATGACGTTGCTGACCGTTTCTTTGTTGTGCGATCGAACTCGAATGTTCACATGAATCCATGGCAGGGGAACCTTTCTTCTTCACTTACTCAAACCATAAATGTTGTAACGATTCAGCCAATTTCATCTCATGCTGCCATTAATCTCTTCCAGCAACTTGACCACTATCTCAGGAAATTCCATCGTGAGTACCAGCAGATTCAATCCAACAAATCTGTGACCATCAGACCGTCTTCATTCTCATCTCAAGAACTTTATGCAGCTACCATTCACCAACACCAATTTCGCAGTTTAAATCCCCATAGATCCAGCGATGATGATTTCCCTTGTCATTAATTTCGTCCGTGAAGAGAAAAACCCTGAATTAAGCTAAGATTATCAGTGTTTTGTGAAAAAATCTTCAATGGGTTTGAAGAGGAAAGTCTACTGATCGTAAATTTGTAACCCAAAATCATCTTTTATCAAGATTTTGAAACAGATCAGACTTGTATTGAAGAACAAGCCTTTGTTTTGAAATAGATTTTTCTGAAATTATTGTTCTAAATCTAGTAGATCTGAAAATGAAGAACAAGATAAGAGAGATAGGAAGAAGAAATTCGTTTCCCAGTTGATGTTAATGGCAGCTGATTTCAGTGCTTGAAAAAATAACAAAACAAAATTTTATAAATTATGGGTGTGAGAATAATTTTTCCCTAAAAAATGGGTGCGCGCCTTCAGTTTTCTGTCCGTGGGTTTCTCAGTGGAAAAATCTGGGAGAATGGGTCTCCCTGTAGTTTTCACATAACAAACACTATAAAATTATATTCACGACAGGCACCGACACAACTTTGAAACAATTTAGAGAGAGCAAAAGACGGATGCAGCGGAAATATGATTGTGGTTGTGCTGTCTAGTACATATTGTGCTTTTTGATTCCTAATCACATTAAGTAAGATGGGTGGGGCAATAGTTCTTGTCTTTAAACACACAATTAAAAAGATGTTTTGATCTTCAACAAGTGGGCTCACTTAAGCACTGGTTCTTGCAACTCTCTCTTTATGTCAGCGTCGTTTCATTTATTCTTGTTTCCCTAGACAAGATTTGTGATTGAATTAATCTCAATCCCAACTCAATTTAAGTAAAAAAAAAAAGTGTATAAATAACTGTCGATCCTTTAAATTTGCTTTGACACTGTTCTTGTAGTTGCAGGAAATCCTATAACACACCCCTTGTATTATCATGACTATGATTTCTAGATCTAAACTTATTTGATATGAAAATAAAGATAAAGATAATGAAAATAGAAAATAATACACAAGATTTACGTGGTTCGATCAATGTGATCTACATCCACGGGGTTAGGGATCTTCACTATGATTGTTTCTAATTACATATGGATTACAATTGAGACTCCATTAATGAGTATTTGGAGCTCTTGGTTGAAGAAGGAAGAAGAAGATAATAATAATAATACAAATTCTGTTTTCTCTCTCTCTACAAATGTGTCTCCCTCTCTGATCCTAAAATGTGTATCCCTTTCTGATCATTATTCTTTCTCTCTCTTGCCTTTCTCTTTATATAGGATATTACATAGTGGATAATAGCTCATATGTAGTGGATTACAGTTCATATTATCTCAGGCTCTCGCTACGTTCTCCCAGGCTCTTGCTACATTCTCGCGAGATCTTACTATTGTGCGATATTTGGATCCTACATCTTTCTTGTTTTTCCTTGAATATTGCTTGAAGAGCGATCTTTAAGGAAAAATACACCTTGTTGTAGTTGTTGGAGGAACGAGCGAAAGAATATTGGACTTGAAAAGTACGTACTTGCCTCTATTCTTTTGTGAAGTTCCGGAGCGTTGCGAAGTAAATAAGAAGTATTAACCCTTGAAGTATAAGAAATATGAAGTATCCTTGAAGAAGTATGTGAAGTATGAAGTATCCTTGAAGAAATATAAGAAGTACTCAATCCTCGAAATATAAGAAGTATCCATCCTTGACTGCGAATAAGATGTATTGCGAAATTATTACCCCGCGTTCTCTGCCTCATGTTGTGCTGTAATGCAAATAAGAATTTAGATTAGTATTCAACATTTCTTTTATCAAAAATTTTCATTTAATTGCAAGTTCAAATCGTTTTTCCTTGTTTTGATTTCCTTTGTATAACATGTGTCGTCTCATCCGATAAACATCTTTCATGGAAATGATCCTAATGAGGTCTTATGCAGCCTGTTGATGGAAGGTCTTACTAGCCTGTTGATGGAAGGTCTTATTTTGCCTCCTACTACTCTCCATGTTAGATATCATTCTCATTTGAAATAAAGCAAATTTTCAAGAGAAATATATAAATTGATATGTGCGAGATTTTTCTCGGTTTCTTTTGTAATTGTGGAATCTTTGTAATTCTGAAATTTCTGTTATTATGCGATTATATCGCCTTTTGTAAATCAAATCAAAAATCTTTTATTTTCTGTAAAAGTAAAATGTTCAAGGAAAGTGATACTTAGCTTTTATGTGATTCACTGTTGTATCTCGCGCGAAAAATACGTTGCATGAAGTATAAATGTCGCTTAGCAAAAATAGATGCGAGAGGCAAGAATTGAACCCGCGACCTGCTACTTGCATATTCTCACACCATACCAACTATGCTAAGCCTCTCTTGCGAAATAATCAAATTTCTTGCGAAGTAATCAAATTCCAACTGTGTGAGAGGCAATTCTGTATAAATTTCGTATAACAAAAATAAACATGTGAGAAGCAAGAATTGATCCCGCGACCTGCTGCTTGCATTCATGCCTCCTGACCAACTGTGCAAGCTTCTTCTTTGCAAAATATCTCTGCGAAATTATCATCAACTCTCTTATGTGCAAAATAATCATCAACTCTTTTCTGTGCGAACCAAGTGTGCGAACTCTCTCATGCGAAATAATCAAAAAAAAATATGCGAGTGGCAAGAATTGATCCCATGACATTCTCCTTGCGATGTATCACACTGAACCATCTGTGACAACTCTGCTGTGAGAAATAACTAAACAACTATAAACCTTTATCCTCATCTTCACCCGTAATAGCTTAAATATAAATATGCGAAAAAGGCACGCGTGACGTGGGAATCGAACACGCGACAATGAGCTCATAAACTTCTCACATGACCAATTGTGCTTCCTCTAGTTTGCGAAATAAAGAAACAATTGCGAAATTATTCATTTTTTCGCTCTCTGTAAAAAAGAATGAAACTATGTTCGCAGGCGAATTCGAACTTGCGACCACGAACACACATACTGCTCTCTGGACCAATTGTGCAAGGACCTCTCTGCGAAATTAATGCATAACTTTTTTCCTTATTATTTTATTCTCCCATGCAAATGAGAAGAAAATGAAAAATATGTCTCTCTGCGAATTCGAACCGGTGACCTATTTGTTGTTCGCTCAGCCTTGAACCATCTGTGCGAATTTCTGTTTGTGACAGAAATCACAACTTCTGACTCTTATCATTATCTTCGTCTTTCCTTTTTTTCTTCACAAAATGCCTCTTGCTTTCTCCTGAACATGAAAATCTTCCACTGAAACTTCCATTTTTTCCTTAAATTTCACCACAACAACTAATTTTCTCTCTCACTCTTTTCATGTCTTTGAATTGTTGATGATGTTTACTCCCTGAAAGTGTGATTTCTTCCATAAAATTTCCATTTTTTAACCTAAACTTTGTAGATCTAGATAAATATGAACAATAGCTAATCTTCATGGAAATTTCTTGAACCAACAAGTTACAGGAAGGATAAATCCTTTACTCGCTCCCTGTTTCTAGCGCCAAAAATTTAGTTGCAGGAAATCCTACAACACACCCCTTGTATTATCATGACTATGATTTCTAGATCTAAACTTATTTGATATGAAAATAAAGATAAAGATAATGAAAATAGAAAATAAGATACAAGATTTACGTGGTTCGATCAATGTGATCTACATCCACGGGGTTAGGGATCTTCACTATGATTGTTTGTAATTACATATGGATTACAATTGAGACTCCATTAATGAGTATTTGGAGCTCTTGGTTGAAGAAGGAAGAAGAAGATAATAATAATAATACAAATTCTGTTTTCTCTCTCTCTCTACAAATGTGTCTCCCTCTCTGATCCTAAAATGTGTATCCCTTTCTGATCATTATTCTTTCTCTCTCTTGCCTTTCTCTTTATATAGGATATTACATAGTGGATGACAGCTCATATGTAGTGGATTACAGCTCATATTATCTCAGGCTCTCGCTATGTTCTCTCAGGCTCTTGCTACATTCTCGCGAGATCTTACTATTGTGCGATATTTGGATCCTACAGTTCTATCATCCTTGATACCTCTGTTGGCATCTTCTTGTAAACGACCACGAATGGCTATATCATCAGCCAGAAGTTTAGTATAAATTTGGGCATGGTCGTGCAAGCCCACCGTTTCTGGGGAAATGGCACGTGCATTGCACACACAATAGGGTGAGTATGTAGGATCCACTCGGCCGACATGATCCCGACCGTACTTTTAGGGCGTTATTCTCAACCCATATGTCGTAATTTGTGAGAGTGAACATATACTGTATTGGATACAAGTATGGTCCTAAAAATCTATTAAACATCCGCGCTCATTACAATAAAGATAGTTATCAAGTTTTTATTAAATACGTGGCTAATATAGTACTCCCTCCGTTTCAAAAAGACAGTCCGCTTTAACTTTGTCAAAATATTAAGGAGACCATAATACTTTACTTGAATACCCTTAATTATTTAGTTATTTATGTTAATAAAAATATAAGTGTTAGAGCATTGCTCGGTCGAACTCGCATGCGTTGCTATCTCAAGCATGTTTGTCAATGTTAGTGATCAAAACTATAAGTCTTGATTTCTAGTCTACTATAGCTAAGTCTCAGACTAGGATAGAAAGTGTAGTTGAGCTCAAGAACTCCATGGAAATCATCATACAAGACGAAGGACTACTCAAGGAACTGGTGGAACTTCATCGACTAAAAGGTATGTGGAGACTTGAACTTATCTATCACTCAAAATTATATCTACTCTATCTCCTATCTTGAGACAAAAGTCATTTTGCTATATAGACTTTGATTATACACATTTTCTATTTCGAGCCGAGTTTATCTCGCCTAACTATTTCTCGAAATATGTGTTGGTAAGCTTTCGCTTTGGCCAAGTTCATCTTTACCCTAGTGACGAAAGTCATGATATGTTTCAATCACTTTGAAAATTGCTTTGGCGAAAAATGGTTTGTGAATAACAATTATATAACGTCCTCTAAGAATGTTTCAATGATTGAAATGAGAGTTTAGATTATATAACCAATGTTGGATATAAGCATTGTGTGGCGACATATATATGTATAAGTCCTTTTTCCTTGAACCGAAGTTTGCGAACTTTGTTGATCAAGAGAACCGGAACAAGAGCCGTGAAATCAGTCCGCGAACTGGCGGAAGTTCTCGACTCGAGAATATGTGCTGGAGTTTGAGAACTCCTTCCGGGAACTTAAGTCCGCGAACTAAGTCTGCGAACTTAAAATGGTTATATCTAAAGACGATTGTTTGTGAACTTATTTATATTAACTAAGGAATGCTAAATGCAAATCGTGGCTATAAAGTTCATGAACCGATTCGAGTGAATCAAATCGTTTTTGCTTCGATTGTGTCTTGTGTAGTTACATAAGATTTCCTTACAATTGAACAAATCTCTAACTAGTTCATTTGAGTCATTTGAACTAGTTATGGTGAAGAAGAATATGGTTGATATGGAAGTGCTCATATGGCTAACCATTTGGTTAATTGTTGTTGAACCAACAAATGTACATGTTTGGGTACGGTTACACAAACCTAAAATCGTGCATTTCATTTGTGTGTGACAAGCTAAGTTTTCTATCCAACGGTTGAAATATATTAGCTTGAATCTAATCAGGTTTTCATCTAACGGTGAATATTGAATGCTTTGTTACCAAGATAACATTGATTGCAAACCCTGATTTGAAAAACTATATAATGGAGAACTTTAGTGATAGGTGTCCTAAACACCTTAATATTTATCTATTGTTTATGCTTTCTTCGAGAGTTTTCTTGTAAATTATGTATCTTATGATTGATTTTGAGTTTTATAGGTGTTTTGGAGTCATATGGCGAAAAAAAGGAGGAATATGAGCAAAAAGCTTTACTTAGAGGCACGGGGCGTGAACAGAGGAGAATCTAGCAAGCACACGGATTTATAAAGCATTAAAAATAAGAAATCGCTCAAGTTGGCGCAAGAAGGGGGAAATTGTCATTCCCTTCACAAGTGCTATCTGGAGCCAATCACAGGTTAAGGGGCTACTACTAAGTGACCTGTATCGACTCTTGGGGTGCAAACAGCAACCCCACTTCACAAGGCCTTATCTAGATCGAAATTGAGGAATTAGGGTCATTTTCCCCCTTTTCCCTTTCTCTATTCTTCTCTGCTGCTGTAAGTAACATCTAGGGTTCAATTGAGTTTGAGAGATGGTTTGAGAGATAAGATGGATTCAAGGGTTTGGTGGTGTTGATTAATAGAACCGAGAGAAGGAACCGAAGATGGGTTTGTCTTAGATTCGTCTGAGATGAGAAAGGATGATTGAAATTGGACAAGGGGATCTGTTGTTAATTCGATGGAAGAAGAAGATTGAAGTTGAATCTGAAAATGGGTCTCTGCTGAAATAAATTGTGTTGAGATGATGAAGAGTGAAGTAAGGTTTCGATTTGTTCTGAAATTGAAAATGGGTTAATCATTGTCTCGATTGATATGAGCAGATGGGTTTGCTGGGATCAGTGAGAAATTGAGTACAAGAAGCATCAGAGATGGGTATTTGTTAGAATTCAAATTCATGAGTTCTTGACAGAGATTCAAGCCGATAAACTAAGGTTATCTGGTGGTGTTGCTTCCGGAGAAGATTGATGAGCTGAATTGAGATGGATTCTGGGGGTATGAATGGATCTGGGTTTGGTGTTTGCCGTTTATATGAAGCTGTTGATGATTGGATGGTGATGCTGAGTTCGAAATGACTGTGGCTACTGCCGTTAGTTGAAGGTTATGGATGTGAGGTATACAGGAACGGATGAAGTGATTTGAAGCGTATTACTGTAATGAGGAGAACGATTGAAGCTCAAGGAGACTGCAGGTGCAATACAAGAAGCTGGTGGAAGTGTTTGTCTGGTGGGGTTGTAGCTGGAGTAACAAAGTGTTGGTGGTGATGCTGCTGAAGGAGATGGATGCAGCTGAGATGTTCCTGCAACAACTGATTGTGAGCTGACATTGCTGGGAGGAGTATGAGGCAGAGCTGAAGTATAGGGAGAAATTGGAGTTGAGTGATGAGGTTAAGCTGAAATGAATTAGCTGCGGAGTTGTTGATGATGTGAATGAAATGCTGCAAATGAAGCCACAATAGATGTATGTTAGGATTCTTAACAGGATAAGGCCAAAAATAGGCATGAAAAATGGCCGGAAATCAGCCAGAAACAGAGGAAACTCTGTCTGATTCTCCAGTATGGTGAGTCGACTCGGTGACTCCAGATCCAACTCAGCTGAGTAAGACCAGTTAGCCGAGTAATATGCTGACTCGGTGGCTAACTCACTTTCTCCCATTGAACCAGTTGACTAACAGAAGACCGTTAGGTCAGCGGTTAACTGTAACGGAATCTGACGGAATATTCCGTCGACGGAGAAGAACTTTCAGGTGGCCGACGTCAGTGATATTCAGGTAGCCGACAGTGTCTTTTCCGGCCAGATTCCGGCGATGACGTCATCAACTCTGGCGATCATATTTGGACCCAAAATTCCAGAGACATACTTCTCATACATGGGCCTAGTGGACCACTTGGAGATGGGTTTTGAGAAGACCTAATTTTGGAAAGAGTATCCTTTTGGAATGGGAGAAGCATATAAATAGAAAACTCTATCTCTAAACCTAGAGATCTCCACATTATTATCTTCTTCTAATACTTTTAGCCTAGGGTTTAGAAAGATGGAAACTATTATTTTTCTTCTTGTGATGAACTCCTATGCCATGAGTACCTAGATTTTATTATTGGTTAAGGAATAAGTTGGATTTCCAAATATGGGTTTTCATTCAATAAATTAGTTTTGTCTCCATGTTTTGTCGATTATGATTCGCTAGAAATATCGCCATGTATGATTGATTGTTAGTTTTGTCAAGTTGCAAATTGGTAGAACTCGTAATCATATCTATTGCTAGTTTAGGGTTTATTATACGTAAACGTGATACACCTTGAATACACATAGTATAATTGTGATTATTGCTTGTAGTGATACATCCTAGTAGTCACATGTGGATCATAACCTTTGTTAAAACGGATTAGTGTTTTTACACGTTCGTTTGCATTGATTTGTCTTATTTCATAGAACTTAGTGCTCTAAGGGAGTTAAACTTAATTGTGCTTTTACACTTTAGGTTGCTTTCTAGGAAGAAATCACTTTCGCATCTTTTAATGTGTTTGTTGATGACAAGAGGAAATTAGCGGGATATTCTTGCGATCAAGGTATCCTAGGACTTTTGATAAAAGTTGAGATTAAATATCAATTCTAGTTATTGTTACAAATTCATGTTTGTGAATGAAAACTAATCCTTGACCAATATCTTCATCTTATTGATTTGCTTGTTTATTTCATTAGTTGCTTTTAATTTATTTTCCTTTACATAAAAATCAGAAATCCCCCTTGTTTGTATAGGAAACCGAAACAATTTGACAACCTAGATCCTCTCTGTAGGAACGATCCTTTCTTACCCTTGCTATATTATTTATTTTGAGTGGTGAGAAAGTGTAATTTATTTTTGACGCATACGACATCGATCAAATTTTGGCGCCGCTGCCGGGGAGGCAGCGGTTGTCACTTGTTTTTGGTTTCTTATTTTCTTGTTTTTAGTTTTGTTTTATTTTCTGGTTTTTAACCTTGTTTTGAGAATCGTGTTTCAGGTACTTATTTCTCATGGATGGAGCATATTGGAACAATGGATACGGTTTCCAACAATCTCAACAACATGACAACTTCCAACAATTCCAAGGGTATAATCAAAACCAATTCATTGGCTATGACCTATATTCCATGGATCCTTATGTTTTTCCTCAACAACCTTATGGAGGGTATGTGTGTGAACAACCACAAGGATTGGAGGATTCTTATGCTCGTGAAAAACAAGTCTCTAACTTGTTAGACAACTTTTCCAACTTTTTACGACAAGAGTTTCAAAAAGATAAAGAGGCTACAAACGAGCAACTCCAAGAACTTCGTGAAGGTATGGCTATCTTACGAAGAAGCATTGATAAATACAAGGAAGAAAGGTATGAAGAAGAATTTTGTTTTCAAAGAAATAATTATTCTAATGTGCCTGTAGTGTGTGATGAATATTTGATTGATGCTAATGTTGAAAAGGGCCAACCTTTGGGGATTTTCGTTGATAATTGTGTAGCTAACTCAACTCTTGATCTTAATAATGATCATTCGCCTATTCAAAAGGATGAGTTTGAGGTTAGCAACACTAAATTCAGCGACAACCAATCTTATGTTAACTATGAAAGTGATGATGATTATGAAGATACGTTGCTTGAACCAACCCATGGTGACATTTCCCAAAGGTGTACAACGGAATCTTTTTGGGATCAAAATGAAGACGAAGAGGAATATGTTGACACTTGTGTAGATTACTCAAGCATTGATCTTAATAATGATCAAGAACCTATTAAAAGGGTGGAGCTTGAGGATGATGCATTTTTGAGTCTTCTAAAAAAGTTCCTTATAGCGAAACTTGCAGCAGCAAAAGAGTTTGAGCCTAATGATGACGAGTATGTTGAGAATGTGACCATTATGACCAATATTGTGGAAGACCCAATTGATCTTGCAAAGGATTATAATGATGATGATAATGCCGAGACTTTAGTTAAGGTAGAAACGGATGAAGAATGGTTGCAAGGTTTGATAGAGGACCATGATATAAAAGAGGTGAGTAATTCACTTGAGTTTTTCAAGGATGAAGAGGATTATGTGATACAAGAGATTGTGCAAGGTTTGTCTAACCTTTTGCATGTTGTTTCTTCTCCTTTACCTCTTATTGGTTTGAATGTATGTGCTTCGAGAATATTGTTGGATGACTTTATTTCTCGATTTCCGCCATTAGAAACATTTGATTCTCATATTATGAATGTTTGCATAGAAGAAACCTTAGAAGTTCCTGAATTTTATGTTCTTTATACACTTCCAAGTGTGGACAAGAATAAGTGTGGGGGAAACTTCTATTGGGCTATAGTTTCACTTTTGCTTTATTATACTAATGTTTGTGTGAAGTTACTATTTGCAAAAGAGGTTACATGGAAGGATCCCCAACTTTTCAGATTGTTGGTGTATGGTGAATTCGTCTTGCAAGTAGGGCTGACGACTTTAAACCAAGCGCTAAATGGGAGGCAACCCATAGGATGAGTATTTCTTGTCTTGTATTTATTTCTTGTCTTTTTTTTTAGCTTTTTATTGTCTTGTATTTATTTTTTTTATTTCTTGTCGCATATCATTATATGATTTCCCACCTTGACTTTCTTTGGATGATTCAATTTACATTGAGGACAATGTAAAGTTTAAGTGTGGGGGAGTGGTTAAGCATTTGCATTGTAAATTTTTCATTTTTTTTCAACTTTTATGTCAATTAGTGAATAAAAGAACTCCAACTTGTAGTTAGTTTAGAGTCACATAGTATACATGTCGCTAAGATTACATCGAGATTCTCATAAGAGTGACTGAACTTAGAGATGACAAAGAACGTGATCGGGTTTCTTACTTGTATGAGAGTTAAAGTTGGATTTAACCATGCCAGTGGAAAATGAAGTGCAGACTGAATTCGGTATTAGATATGTGATCCCCTATAGTGGAGACTACCCATGTTACGTCATGAGAGGCACCGACCTTCACTTCTTTGTACCTGTCTAAATATGTGCTTTTAGAGTGTGTGTCACCGTACGTAAAATCCGGGTAGAATGGTGAGCTACCCAACCTCCCACCAATAGAAGCACTATTTTGATATCTTGAGTGCTATTTTATCAATCATGAATGGTGACATCGAATTGCTAACTTACATACCACTTGTATTCTTGTTCGCAGTTAGCGCCATCCACTTTATCTCTCTACACCAACAGGTCCATAGAAACACCATCATCATCAACAAGAGGAGCATCACAAATTCGAAGGAAAGTTGAAGACGTTCAAGGTTTACAAGCAACAATACAGAAACGAGAAGATTTCAGATTCAAGTAAAGCAACAAGACAAGGAGAAGAATTTTTACAAGTTGAAGACTTTATGTACAAGAGCGAAGATTATCAAGATGAGAGTTCAAGGAGTTTATGATATTGAGACATACAAGTTGTGAAGAATCAAACGGTAAAGTACTTACACCATGGTCTTTGTACTTGCATTTATTTTATTTTATCATATTTGTATATTATTTTCTCTTGTTCCGAAAAAAAAAAACTTGGGACATGGTCTTTTTATGCTAAGTCCCTTGTCAAAAAAAATGAAAAAAAAAAAGAAAAAAAAAAGAGACAAAAGAAAATTTTGTTAGGTTTATTATTCGTACAAAAAAAGAAAAAGAAAAAAAAAAGAGACAAGAAAAATCCTTTGTATCATATTTTGGGTTTGTATAGTTCGTTTTTAGTTTTGTATTCTTTCAATAAAGCCAATGGAAAAAAGGAATATCCACAATGAAGTTTCAAGCAACAACGAATTAGAGGAAAGAATCACATTGTCAAGATTCTACGAAGTTCAAGAGTTATCATCAAGAGTTGAAGACCGAAGACGAAGATGAAGACAAGGATTGAAGACCGAAGACATTTCTATGGATGTTGTGAGAGTGGTGCTAACTGCACGCCGAACGGATAACGAGGTAAGTAAGCATATTCCTACCTTCGTTAAGTGGTTGATTTCCTTTCTTAGAGATCGTCAGAAAAAGGGTTTTCAAAATGAATAAAAGATGTGGGTTTTCAAAACAATTCGGAGGGTTTTTTCCTTCCTACCATTCAACGTGTCGCAGAATTCTCTCTTCATTCCTACCTCGACACATGTGTGACCCATAAAAAGCTATTTATTATTGAGAGCAACTTCATAAAACCATTTCTTGTGAGGGAGAGTCGAGACTTTCGATCACTCCGAACCCGAATTTCTTTCGATAAGGGATGGTTATTTCTCTCTCAACTTTTAAGGATGAGATTATGTTCATTTATGTGTCTAACTTCTTATTACTAGTGTGCAGAATTTCTATGTCTTCTTAGCGCGTTGGATGCTATCATTACGGAGAACTAGTAAGTTGGAAAAATAGGTTTTGTGGGTATATCTCTAGTAAACCCTCACGAGACTAAAACTCGTCCACTAGGGACACCTAGGGGTTTAGAGGTCTGTTATTCATGCTAAGAGTAACCGTATCCTCGGCGAGACGGAGTTGTATGTATGATTTAGAATTGTTTTGTTTGATTTGTTCGAGGACTAGCAAAGTCTAAGTGTGGGGGAATTTGATAGGTGTCCTAAACACCTTAATATTTATCTATTGTTTATGCTTTCTTCGCGAGTTTTCTTGTAAATTATGTATCTTATGATTGATTTTGAGTTTTATAGGTGTTTTGGAGTCATATGGCGAAAAAAAGGAGAAATATGAGCAAAAAGCTTTACTTAGAGTATCTAGCAAGCACACGGCTTTATAAAGCATTGAAAAGAAGAAATCGCTCAAGTTGGCGCAAGAAGGGGCAAAAATTGTCATTCCCTGCACAAGTGCTATCTGGAGCCAATCACAGGTTAAGGGGCTGCTACTAAGTGACCTGTATCGACTCTTGGGGTGCAAACAGCAACCCCACTTCACAAGGCCTTATCTAGATCGAAATTGAGGAATTAGGGTCATTTTCCCCCTTTTCCCTTTCTCTATTCTTCTCTGCTGCTGTAAGTAACATCTAGGGTTCAATTGAGTTTGAGAGATGGTTTGAGAGATAAGATGGATTCAAGGGTTTGGCGGTGTTGATTAATGGAACCGAGAGAAGGAATCGAAGATGGGTTTGTCTTAGATTCGTCTGAGATGAGAAAGGATGATTGAAATTGGACAAGGGGATCTGCTGTTAATTCGATGGCAGAAGAAGATTGAAGTTGAATCTGAAAATGGGTCTCTGCTGAAATAAATTGTGTTGAGATGATGAAGAGTGAAGTAAGGTTTCGATTTGTTCTGAAATTGAAGATGGGTTAATCATTGTCTCGATTGATATGAGCAGATGGGTTTGCTGGAATCGGTGAGAAATTGAGTACAAGAAGCATCAGAGATGGGTATTTGTTAGAATTCAAATTCATGAGTTCTTGACAGAGATTCAAGCCAAGAACTAAGGTTATCTGGTGGTGTTGCTGCCGGAGAAGATTGAGGAGCTGAATTGAGATGGATTCTGGGGGTATGAATGGATCTGGGTTTGGTGTTTGACGTTTATATGAAGCTGTTGATGATTGGATGGTGATGCTGAGTTCGACTGTGGCTACTGCCGTTAGTTGAAGGTTATGGATGTGAGGTATACAGGAACGGATGAAGTGATTTGAAGCGTATTACTGTAATGTCTGATTCTCCAGTATGGTGAGTCGACTCGGTGACTCCAGATCCAACTCAGCTGAGTAAGACTAGTTAGCCGAGTAAGATGCTGACTCGGTGGCTAACTCACTTTCTCCCCTTGACCCGGTTGACTAACAGAAGACCGTTAGGTCAACGGTTAATTGTAACAGAATCTGACGGAATATTCTGTCGACGGAGAAGAACTTTCAGGTGGCCGGCGGCAGTGATATTCAGGAAGCCGACAATGTCTTTTCCGGCCAGATTCCGGCGATGACGTCATCAACTCCGGCAATCAGTTTTGGACCCAAAATTCCAGAGACATACTTCTCATGCATGGGCCTAGTGGACCACTTGGAGATGGGTTTTGAGAAGACCTAATTTTGGAAAGAGTATCCTTTCGGAATGGGAGAAGCATATAAATAGAAAACTCTATCTCTAAACCTAGAGATCTCCACATTATTATCTTCTTCTAATACTTTTAGCCTAGGGTTTAGAAAGATGAAAACTATTATTTTTCTTCTTGTGATGAACTCCTATGCCATGAGTACCTAGATTTTATTATTAGTTAAGGAATAAGTTGGATTTCCAAATATGGGTTTTCATTCAATAAATTAGTTTTGTCTCCATGTTTTGTCGATTATGATTCGCTAGAAATATCGCCATGTATGATTGATTGTTAGTTTTGTCAAGTTGCAAATTGGTAGAACTCGTAATCATATATATTGCTAGTTTAGGGTTTATTATACGTAAACGTGATACACCTTGAATACACGTAGTATAATTGTGATTATTGCTTGTAGTGATACATCCTAGTAGTCACATGTGGATCATAACCTTTGTTAAAACGGATTAGTGTTTTTACACGTTCGTTTGCATTGATTTGTCTTATTTCATAGAACTTAGTGCTCTTAGGGAGTTAAACTTAATTGTGCTTTTACACTTTAGGTTGCTTTCTAGGAAGAATTCACTTTCGCATCTTTTAATGTGTTTGTTGATGACAAGAGGAAATTAGCGGGATATTCTTGCGATCAAGGTATCCTAGGACTTTTGATAAAAGTTGAGATTAAATATCAATTCTAGTTATTGTTACAAATTCATGTTCGTGAATGAAAACTAATCCTTGACCAATATCTTCATCTTATTGATTTGCTTGTTTATTTCATTAGTTGCTTTTAGTTTATTTTCCTTTACATAAAAATCAGAAATCCCCCCTTGTTTGTATAGGAAACCGAAACAATTTGA
Source organism: Papaver somniferum (assembly GCF_003573695.1). Lineage (NCBI taxonomy): Eukaryota > Viridiplantae > Streptophyta > Magnoliopsida > Ranunculales > Papaveraceae > Papaver > Papaver somniferum. The sequence continues at coordinate 47,454,163 of NC_039366.1, forward strand.
CAACCTAGATCCTCTCCGTGGGAACGATCCTTTCTTACCCTTGCTATATTATTTATTTTGAGTTGTGAGAAAGTGTAATTTATTTTTGACGCATACGACAGCGATCATCTAGCAACTGGGAAACCTAATCCTCACGCCTCCTGTGTGATACTAGTTGTATTATCTAGAGTCGATTCTCCTTTTACCTTAGGTTTCTTCTTGTAAACCAGGTTAACCAATTAAAGACTTCATTGGGATTGTGAAACTAGACCGATACTACTTTCTCGTAGTTGTGTGATCTGATCTTGCATCTTCTATCGTTTTGAGTACAATTGTAACGATTGACTTGAGATTTATATCTCCGATAGGTAAGATAAAAAAGTAATCATATACATCTTCGTCTCATCGTTTGTGATTCCACAATATTTTCTTTCGCCGCGTCGATTAAGTTTATTGTGTGGTGATTGATAATATTAGGTTGTTCTTCGGGAATATAAGTCCGGTTTATCAATTGGTTCCTATTCACCTTGATTTATCAAAAGACGGAACAAAAACTTGTAGGTATTTCTGTGGGAGATAGATTTATCAATTATTTTAGACTTTTCTGTGTGATACATAGTTGTTTATTAAAGTCTACGACTTTGGGTCGTAGCAACTCTTAGTTTTGGGTGAGATCAGCTAAGGGAATCAAGTGCGTAGTATCCTGATGGGATCAGAGACGTAGGAGCATAACTGTACCTTGGATCAGTGTGAGACTGATTGGGGTTCAACTACAGTCCAAACCGAAGTTAGTTTGTAGTAGGCTAGTGTCTGTAGCGGCTTAATACAGTGTGTGTTCAATTTGGACTAGGTCCCGGGGTTTTTTTTCATTTGCGGTTTCCTCGTTAACAAAATTACGATGTCTGTGTTATTTCTATTTCGCATTATATTTTGTTATATAATTGAAATATCATAGGTTGTGCGTTTGAATCAATCAATTGGAAATCCCACCTTTGGTTGTTGATTAAAATTGATTGATACTTGAACATTGGTCTTTGGTACCGTTCAAGTGATTTCTCTTGTATTCAATTAGACTCGCAGATTTCTATTTGCTTGAGAAAGAATTGAATCAAGAAAGAGAGATATAACTCTTTGATATAATTTATTAAGATTGAGTCTAGTTGATTCTCTTGAAAGTATATTGGAGTTTGTCCATACAGATTGCTAAGCGAAATATTGGGTGTGGTTGTTGTACCCCCACTTTTTCAATTGGTATTAGAGCAGGCAAACACGTTAAAAACCTCATAAGTCCGTGTTTGTAGCAATATGATTATGGACGAGTCTATCTCTAATAACGTACCAGTTCATAAATTACCAAATGTTTTTCAAAGCTTGGATTCACCTGAGAAAACGGTCTCATCTAGATCAGTATCTAAACATCCTCTTAATGTAGAACCTGTTGAAGTCTGGGAAACATGCCTAGAAGAAGAGTTAGATGAACTTTCTGATGAAGGTGATTCAGATATGGATAGAGATGTTGATAAAGAAGTATCATAGTATGTTAAGCTTTTGAATTCGTTGGAAAAGAAAAAGATGACAACTTCTCATGTCACACCTTTTCTGACTAATCTCTGTCGTGCAAATAAGAAATTGAGAAGATGTTCCGCAGGTGTTTATGTCTCGAATCGTTCTAACGAATCGATCCTCAAGGATTATGTAAAAAACCTACGTATGAAGTCACTTGAATGTGATAATCTTTATCAAAAGTAATTTTTGTTGGAAGAAAAACTTGCAGAAACTGAAGCAAGGATTAACTCTCAGCAAGCAATTTTTGATGACAGAGAAAGCACTTATCTCACTCGAGAAAAACACCTTGAGGCTGAGTTAGCTTCTGCTCTTGATAAACTGAAGTAACTGGAAGAGAGTCTGAGTAGATTCAATTCCAACTCTACAAAATTATCTTTTATGATTGGAACATGTAAAGAACATCGTGACACACGTGGTCTGGGCTATTAAGGAATAGACGCTCCAAAAACTAGTAAGATCAATTTTGTTAAAGATAATGATAATTCTTCATGCGAGAAGCCTTTTGCATCTTGTCTGATTCTGGAAACAAGGATTTTGCTTCTTCTAAATCTACTCAGACGAGAACGGTAAAGAACAATTCTTTTAACTGCTATTATTGCGGAAATAAAGGACATTCTGAGCGAAGATGTCGTTTTCATTTAAGGAATGAAAAACTTCACAACATTCTTGCATGGATGTCAAAAGAAGTTATTAAACCGGTCTCTCATATTGTTGGAGTAAAAGGCATTATCGACAATCAAGAAATTTCTGTGATAAGACTTTTCTTAATTGTGTATTTGAAACAAAAAATACCGACAATGGCAGAAGGGCAACTGACTTCTTAAATAACTCTGAAAAGAGAAAAAGGCATAGGAGAAAGAAAGAAAAGTTGAGTTCTTTTTCTCTGTCTAAAGAAGACTGTAGATCCAAGTCCTCTGCTCCAGATTTCATTCATATCAATAATCGAGTCTCGGAGCTTAAGATCAGCATAAACAGACTCAAACGGAGCATTAAAAAGACAAGGAAAGCGGCTGGCTCAGATACTTCTTATTCCTCCCTTGATAAAACTTCCTCAAGTAAGTCAAGTGATTTTTCTATAAATCTTCTTGAAGGAGAAAAAGAAGAAGTCAATAGTGATGAGCAAAATGCTCATCTAAATACAACATGACTACACAATATAGCATTCTTCTTGTAGTTTAAGAAGGATGCTCATAGTCTCAAGAAGTGTGTGTTGAGAGTGCTGTCAAGGTTGTATGTTTTCCTTTCCTTCTTCTCTTGTTGATGTAAATTATAGTTGATGATCTTAAAATCTGTTGAGCTTCGCTCCAGTTCTTGTCTTGAAGATAATTATGATTATCCTCCTTTGAGAATAATTCCCTGTTTATGTGTACTTCCTTCAAATAGTTGGTTCTTAACTATTAAGTCTTGAAACACGAATTTCATGCTCCTTCCTCTTGGTCACACTTTAGATCCGTGACCATATGTGCACGAACACCTGACCCCCACGGACGTGTAAAAGCCTTCCTAGGGTTTTCCATGGAACCTATTTATATACACTTATGTATCATATCTTGATTCATAGTTCCGTGAGGTCAAAAGGTTTTACCAATGTATGGTAAGCACAATGAATGTAGGTAACAAAGTTGATGAAGTCAAGAAAGGGAAGACGATCGAGTTTCACAAGAATCCTATTTTCATAATTTGCTTGCATGCTGTTGATCATGAAAACAAACTACCAGTTCAGATGTCATCACAACTGGTAGGAAATCTTCTTCGAGATTTTGAGGTCGTACGTGAACAACTCGGAATTGCAACAAGGAATCTTGATTTTCTGAAAAAAGAACTGAAGAAAGCAACAGAGGAGCTTGTCTATATTCAATCTCTGGTTGCTGACCGGGTTTAGTGTTTTTAAAATCATATTCTCTAAGAGATATTAATGCCTATTAAATCTTCTATTTTTCTTGTTTTGATTAGAAGAATAACTAGAGTTTGGAATAACCATTATTGTGATTACACGTAGCTATGTCCAACGTTTTAATCTTCATGTTTTTAGATTTATTGGTTTAAATTCTAAAATTGTTTGGAAGATGATTTTTGTAGTATTAATCTTTATGGTTTTATATATTGCAATTTGTTATGTTTGCGTCCGTGAACTGTGTTTGTCCCATGCCTTGTCAAAAGTTAAATCCTTTATATGTCGATATGCATGTGTTGATAAAAGAAGGAATGAACTTTTGACAAATACAAAAGTTAAGCCTATTATGTCAATTATTGATGGAAGATAAGTTAAAATCTTTTGTTTACAAGGATTATGTCTATTGTATGTCATTATGCAAATGGTGATGGAAAATAGAATGAATCCTTGATTATTCCATAGTATTTGGTTGACCTCCGGTCTACAATTTTTGTGCATATACCGTGTTGTTCCATAAAGTGTCTTATGTTGAGCACAATCGACTGAGTTATTCTTAGTTGTTGCTCCGTCAGGTATTTTATGTCGAGCATGTTCAACTAAATTAATAATCCTCGTTTGGTTATTTAGTTGTTGCTCCGTAAGTTTTCTTATGTCGAGCATGACCAATTAAATTGATTATTTTTTGTGGTTAATTTGGTTGTGTATTCCGATTATATTAATTATGGATTCTCTTGTGATTAATCTAATTGAGTATTTTTGAGTCTCCATAAGTTCACTTATGTCGAGCATTTTCGATTAAATTAATCATGGGTTCTCTTGTGGTTAATTTAATTGGGTATTTTGGATTCAAATTCATACTTGTATGTGATTTGTTATGTCCAAAGAAATCCTTCTTTGTTAAGGTCGCTCTTGTTGTTCCTTCGGGAATGACATATTATGGGGGAGAGTTTTTAATTGAACTTGTGCTTAATTGCCAAATCTTTGTGGGGGAGTGCGGCTGTGGAATATTATAGGGGTTATCTTGTATCTTTATAAACTCCTTGATGAATGCATTTAGCTTCGGCTTTATGATTGCATCTAGACAAGTTGATATATGCTTTCTTTTGGTCATGAAATGTCTTTTTTGGAAATTTCATTAGGATCCCGTTTTCGTACCTTTGCCAATTTTATTGACAAAAAGGGGGAGAATTAATATGTAGTTCACACTACAAATACATATGGTTTTCGGATCATTATGTAAGGGGGAGTGGTTTCCATGTGATAGGGAGTATTGACTAAGGGGGAGTGATACATATCACCATAGTATTGTTGTCGAAGTTGTGATACCAATGATTATAGCTACGAATTTTCAACAACGATGATGCTGAACTTACAACCTTTGGGATCATTGGAGTACTTGGAAGTGACGAAGATTTCGAGTAATGTTGAAGATTAGGCATGTGGAATAGGAGCTACAAAATTTAATTCATTTATTTTTTGTATTCCATATGTATTGATAGTTTCGTCACTAAAATTGACAAAGGGGGAGATTGTTAGAGCATTGCTCGGTCGAACTCGCATACGTTGCTATCTCAAGCATGTTTGTCAATGTTAATGATCAAAACTATAAGTCTTGATTTCTAATCTACTATAGCTAAGTCTCGGATTATATAGACTTTGATTATACACATTTGCCATTTCGAGCCAAGTTTATCTCGCCCATCTATTTCTCGAAATATGTGTTGGTAAGATTTCGCTTTGGCGAAGTTCATCTTTACCTAGTGACGAAAGTCATGATATGTTTCAATCACTTTGAAAATTGCTTTGTCGAAAAATGGTTTGTGAATAACAACTATATAACGTCCTCTAAGAATGTTTCAATGATTGAAATGAGAGTTTAGATTATATAACCAATGTTGGATATAAGCATTGTGTGGAAACACATATATGTATAAGTCCTTTTTCCTTGAACCGAAGTTTGCGAACTTTGTTGATCAAAGGAACCGGAACAAGAGCCGTGAACTCAGTCCGCGAACTCAGTCCGCGATCCCAGTCCGCGAACTGGCGGAAGTTTTCGACCATAAAATATTTGCTGGAGTTTGAGAACTCCTTCCGGGAATTTAAGTCCGCGAACTAAGTCTGCGAACTTAAGCTGGTTATATCTAAAGACGATTATTTGTGAACTTATTTATATTAACTAAGGAATGCTAAATGAAAACCGTGGCTATAAAGTTCATGAACCGATTCGAGTGAATCAAATCGTTTTTGCTTCGATTGTGTCTTGTGTAGTTACATAAGATTTCCTTGCAATTGAACAACTCTCTAACTAGTTCAATCGAGTCATTTGAACTAGTTATGGTGAAGAAGAATATGGTTGATATGGAAGTGCTCATATGGCTAACCATTTGGTTAACTATTGTTGAATCAACAAATGTACATGTTTGGGTACGGTTACACAAACCTAAAATCGTGCATTTCATTTGTGTGTAACAAGCTAAGTTTTCGATCCAACGGTTGAAAGATATTAGCTTGAATCTAATCAGGTTTTCATCTAACGGTGAATATTGAATGCTTTGTTACCAAGATAACATTGATTGCAAACCCTGATTTGAAAAACTATATAAGGGAGAACTCTAGCAACTGGGAAACTTAATCCCCACGCCTCCTGTGTGATACTAGTTGTATTATCTAGAGTCGATTCTCCTTTAACCTTAGGTTTCTTCTTGTAACCCAGGTTAACGACTTAAAGACTTCATTGGGATTGTGAAGCCAGACCGATACTACTTTCTTGTCATTGTGTGATCTGATCTTGCATATTTTATCGTTTTGAGTACAATCGTAACGATTGACTTGAGATTTATATCTCCGATAGGCAAGATAGAAAAGTAATCACAAACATCTTCGTCTCATCGTTTGTGATTCCACAATATCTTCTTTCGCCGCGTCGATTAAGATTATTGTGAGGTGATTGATAATACTAGGCTGTTCTTCGAGAATATAAGTCCGGTTTATCAATTGGTTCCCGTTCACCTTGATTTATCAAAATACGAAACAAAAACTTGTAGGTATGTCTGTGGGAGACAGATTTATGTCATGTACCTGAGTACGATGACAAGGTTGGTGGATAGATTTGAGGATAACCTCTCCCAATTCCAAAGAATCGAGCCTCTCTGGTTCACAAGGAACGCAGTCTGTAGAACAAAGTTCTATTTGGATTAATAATTTGATGAGTTTTCATTACAGAACAATCAGCTTATAAAGCTAAGCTTCCCTGCCCTACATCTAATGGCTACTGCTAGCACAGATGGCTAAATCTAACCTATCCCATACATCTGTTAAATACACCTCATATTAATCTAAATACTACCTTCAACAACTAGTACTAAATAATGACACTAACAGGATAAGGGGCACTCTTTTCACATATGAGGCACATGACATTCCCCACCCCTTCAAGACATCCTTGTCCTCAAGGATGAGAGAACTGACTAGCAAGGTTGTCTTGCAGCAACTTGACAGGTGTGCCTTGGTACTCTGAGAGAAACCCCTTGTAAAATCCAGTGAGGATCAATACTGCCAAATTACTCATCAGTTGAAGTGTCTTACTCTTGCAAGTAGAAGAGGTTGTCAGCTGCTTGAAGTCACCTGTTAGAAATCTGGAAATAAAATGGTCAGCTGTAATAACTCATGTTGTTATCCTGTCAACCATTTTGATTCCCTGCGCAACTTCTAATTATATCACTTGTAGCACGACTTTCTTCCTTATATTAATTCGCAGGCCTTAAAAATACTGACAAACAACATAGTTGGCTATAACCCATAAGTAATCCTGTAACTGCTCAAAACTTCAGCTTGGATACAGATTTTCATTACACCTGTGATTACTAGGAGAAAGGTGGAAGAACAAATTCAGTGAGAATTGATCTTTTTGTCGTGCCATCAAAGGTCTCAACATGACCAGAATTACACATAAGCACTCCACTGGGCTGAGCATCACCATTTGTTGCACCCTTCCACTTCAGCGAGACCACTTTCTTAGAACGCTATTTGTGTCGAAATATGAAACCTATCAACCGACTGCAACATGGCAAGCATCGACAAGCATTAAACAAGGCGTGATTACCATGTACATTATAGTTCACAAACATCGTAATCGTTTTTTCCTTGACCTGCAATGGCCGAACATAGAAAACTCCTCCGTAAATCTCCCACTGGATACAACCCCTTACTGATAGATACACCAGCGAAAATAGTCGATAGCAACACCACAATATACGATGAAAATAACAGAAAGACAAAAAACTAATCATGGCAAAATTCACAGTTCTAAGTGCCCCACTGCGCCTCACAACTTCTATTGAAATAGGAACAACCCTGAAGCTCTTAGAATGAGGAGTACGCAATATGGATTCCAGCCATTTGCCTCTATCAAACCACCAACAACGACAAACCCTGGTGCCAGTACCATCTCCCATAGTGTAATATCTACTTGCAACAAGGTGCCAACATGGTAATCTCATGAGAACGGCTGCCAGTAGATTATGGGTTTCAGCAATGCATAACACATTGCTTAGAGAAGTCCATCTTTTGTCGAAGCCGAAAACTGAGAAATGAACTGACATTTGAACACTTCGCACACCCCATAAGCTAGGTGGAACCAATCTGAATTTCCACCTCAAATAAGCAACCCACATCAAGAATGCCACTAATTTGAGTGTGAAGTGTACTCGAATACAAACCACAAAAGGTCTAGTCATTCTTTTCATTTTCACTCCATAAAACTCCAACTTAATGTCTCCCATGATTGGTTGATAACCAAGACACCGTAGTTGATGGCACCAAAAACATTCGTGTTGAGTAGAATACAAAGATAGAAAAAAAACACATCGGAATTTGGATATATTATTTCAACTTTCTCGAGAAAAACAAGACTTCTATAAGTCACATGAGTAAGCAACGGACAATGTATAAATAAACGTGTTCTGGAAAGTGTAAAACATCTGAGAAGAAATGTGGGACTCACCATAAGAGGAAGGTGATGGAGCTCCACATACTAGCAGCTGAATATAAGACTCCCATTTGTTGGTAAGACAACGTAATTGATGGCATATAAGCCCCTTTAAGCTCAAGCAAACCAAACTTCAGTCGGAAGAAGAAAAAAATTTTGCTCCCCTCTTACCAGACTCCTGACCAAACAATATAAGTGCCTTCCTAATTCTTTCCACTTCTGTCCATTGTCGTGTCAATATACTCTCAGTTACAATATCCTTGTATGACATTTGCAAAAAAAAACCTACTGACGATACCAAAGCATCTATAGTTCTCCACAGTTTGAGATGTTAAACCCCACCCACAAATATAATAAGGAAAAGTATATTTCGAGGTACAAATTTCACATAAACCCTTCCGTTGATTGCAATAAGAAGGAGGTTGTAGAGAACATCCATCAGTTGGAAAATCAGTAAAGTCTGAACTTAAGATTGCAATGGGCAAAAAGAAACTTATTCCAAAAAGGCCACGACAGCTTCTAACAAGTGTGTAACTAACCCTAATGAAATAATCATGATTCGTAGAAATACGATACGCTGAAATTAAAACCTGAACCACCTGAGAAGGAACTTGTCTAACAGCTGCATAATATGGTATGACAGTTCTAGCAGACCAATCACCATGAGGAGCATAATACAACAAAATGTGACACAGTAGACCCCAAGGTTGCAGTTCCAAGAACCCTTGATGAATTATAGCTAAAGTATCGAAAGAAGGAAACTCCGAAACACAATTTAAACTATTCCCTTTGATTCCCAGAACTTTCAATGAACTAAGATGAAAAAGTCCAATAACAAGGAGCTCATAATGCAGCTGTAACCTATCTCTCTCTGACATTTTACCAATCATCTCATTACTCTCACCACAGGTAACAATCATGAACACAAAGTTGTCATTCTCGTTAGCCATTACCATTATTTTATCAAACGCCTCCCCACAATCAAATAGGGAACAAGTAAAAAAAAGTAGATATAGAATTAAACAACTACATTCAAACTCCTAGCAGTATTAACACCACCACCATTAGCTAGTATACCAGGAATTTAAGCAATAAACAACGAATCTGGTAAGTACCCATTCTTATTAACCAGCTCCTGAAAAATTTCTTTAAAAAATCTACCCAAAAATTTTAAACCCCCGAGAAAAGAAGAACCTAATTTAGAGTCACCCTGTAATTTCTCTTTTCCACGATCAAATATGTTATGAGAAGAATTGATAATGATGTTAAAACACTCACCAAATTCGATCTGATTTTTCCTTTCTATATCATTCATGACAGCTTTGACAATTTCTTCGAATTGAAAACTTGCAGAATCAGTCGAATCGTCGGTTTCCATGTCAACAGAAGAAGAAATTGATTGAACCCTAGCTTTTGTAACCTCTTCAATTTGAGAAATCAACCCATTACTTGAGTTATCCTCTTCTTCATCGAATAAAAATGAAGGAATCAACTCCTCTAGAGAATCATCTTCTTCTTCATCAACAGCAGGAGGAATCGATGTAGTACTCCTAATGAAAAGTATCAATCTATACTTCTGCCTTGCTCTATTCATGAGCTTTCCAAACATATGAAGATAGTACTCTCGAGTTTGAGAGTTATTCTCTTCATAATGAAACCGATATAACCCACAAAATCTATGTAATTCATTTCTTGCTTTATCTTCATTCCTCGAAGCTTTCAGCTGCAGTGGTGTGGCTTCCCTCCATGGATCGAAACTTCTCTAGATACCAATTATCATGTACCTGAGTACGATGACAAGGTTGGTGGATAGATTTGAGGATAACCTCTCCCAATTCCGAAGAATTGAACCTCTCTGGTTCACAAGGAACACAGCCTGTAGAACAAAGTTCTATTTGGATTAATAATTTGATGAGTTTTCATTACAGAACAATCAGCTTATAAAGCTAAGCTTCCCCGCCCTACATCTAATGGCTACTGCCAGCACAAATGGATAAATATAACCTATCCCATACAACTGTTAAATACACCTCATATTAATCTAAACACTACCACCAACAACTTGTACTAAATAATGACACTAACAGGATAAGGGGCACTCTTTTCACATATGAGGCACATGACAATTTATCTATTCCTGTAGACTTTTCTGTGTGATACAGATTTGTTTATTAAAGTCTTCGACTTTGGGTCATAGCAACTCTTAGTTGTGGGTGAAATCAGCTAAGGGAATCAAGTGCGTAGTGTCCTGCTGGGATCAGAGACGTAGGAGCTGTTTTGGGGTAAAAAATGATTCTGTTGTTTTTGGTAATTTGAGGTGTGTTGATGAGAAACTAGTTCAAACCCTAAACAAATGCACTGCACGAGAATGATTTTAGGTTCGAGAAATCAATCTGTAAGACTCTGGCCTAAACCAAGAAATGACCGTTCCAGATTCAATTCGGTCACAAGATGAAGGAGAAGGGTTGATCTTAGGGAGGGAAGCGGAGAAGGTGTTTGAGATCAGAGTGTTGAATTATGAAGGTGTGGATGTTTTTGATTTGTGTATCAGAAAATGGTTTCTGGCTACTTGTGTTGATAATACTTGTGTTCTTCGTCGAAATAGGTTGAAAACCTATTTATACAAGTCATCACCCTGATCTAGTAGGAAGTGCAGGAGGTTAAATAGTGGAGTAATGGAGTTTTGTAAGAGGTGGTGATTATTGCGTGGTTACACCTTCACCCACTACTCCATCATTGTTAACCGTCCGTCCTTTCCTGACACGTTCTCGTAATGGGCGCGTTGCACGCCGCGCGCTATAAATTGCCAGACCAATACCCCAGTAAGTATCCCCCATTTTGTGACATGCTTGATGTCTCGAGTAGGTGGGCCAAGTCGTGGGACTTGCCGCAAAGAATAACACGTGGTGTTGTTAGGTTAAATAACTAAGTTATTTATGAAGCCGCTATTTATAAAATATCGTAGGTATTCGATGCATGTGAAGCATTGCTTTTAAGCAAACAGCTCAAATAATCGATGTGCATGTTACATTGTTGTTTTAAAGATTGATTGAATAAGTCGCGGATTAGGCGTGTTAAAAATGTAGCATGACCGGTCATCTTCAGGCGATCGTTTGAAGGCCACATGAGCGAGCCATCACTTGGTCGACCGCTCCACATGAAAGAGAGATGGCCGATGATCGTCATGTTGGTTTATTGGTTTGCTGGAAACAAATCTACATCGTCCAACTAGGCTAGAAAAGTTGGATGGACGAGATGGTTTACAGCAGTTTCATATTGGCGTTGATGCAATTCAGCGGTTTGAAAACCTTGTGGCCCACCCTCTTTGGGCGTGCGTTTCGAGGCATCGAACCCTGATTTGCATAGGCCGGCCGGTCACGTGTAAAGGTGGGTCAATGGTGGTCATGTTATCATCTTTGGGACCACTTGAATCTAGATCTAAACCGTACATTTATGCTGGCGAAGATGGATGGTTGTGATCAATTTACGACAGAAGTAGGTTGCCGCAAACCCAATTAGGGTTTTGACATATCCGCGAAGTCTCTAGTTCGATCGAGCAATTCAATGCATCATCGACTTCTCATGGGTAAGTCGATCGAGCAGGAATAGTTTTGAGCCGGTGGTGAACTCGTGTATACCTTCTCAATCGCCTAAAACACAATCTACGCCGTCTAATTAGGCTGGCCAAGTTGGACGGACACGATCGATTTGCGACAGTTGTATACTGCCGTGACCCAATTTAGGGTTTTTGAACACAACGTGTCTGCTCGAGTTTGTGTAAGCAGTCGATCACCCTATAGGCTTGCCGCATGCAAGTCGATTGTCCAAGGGGAAAGTGGGGCCGCCAATGATCACGCTGACACTTCTTTAATTGTTTGTAGGAATATCTAAGCCGTCCAACTAGGCTGGCGAAGTTGGACGGATATGATGGCTTTTGAGACCGTTTTTTACGGTTTTAGCTCGTTCGAGCTTTGTTTTTACGCAGCGCAAACGCCCATGTTTGGGTCGGCGTGCTTGTGCATGGGAAACATGGGATTCGATCAACTAGAGGACTAGTGGACCCGCCAGTGATTGCTACGGTGATCGTCTAGTCCTGCTAGGAGTAGTCTAAGCTTGTTAAATCGCGCGGCTAAATTGTGTGTCCGTGATCGTTTCTGAGACTGACATTAACAGTCTAGATTTTATTTTAAGGAGTAAATACGTGTTTGATCACGCTAACTTTAATTAAAAAGCGTGTGAACGCATTGATCTCTTTGTTGGAGAGATGTAACCTGCATAAGTACTTTTATGTAGATCCCAAGACTAGCACTTCGGGAGATTCATGCTACTCTGCTGAGAGTGAGCATTGATCGTCATGTCATGTCAGTATTGAGAGTTCAGCTGGGAACATAGCATGGAAAACTACCAGGCGAGTCATGCATTAATTAATAATGCTGGCATAAAGTAGAATTCACAGAATATTTGGGATTGCTATTACGCGCACCACTCCGAATGAATTTCATATATATACTGGGTTGTTCAATACATGTATAAGTAAATAGGTTCGAGCACTCGTCACCTTCAAATGGCCTTTATTCCTTTGTAGGATGATAGTGCTAAATATAGGTTTTTACAACTTTGACCCTAAACTAAAAACCATCATCAATATTAAGTCCCCTACTTAGTACGTAACGGTGACATTGTTGCCAGGTAAGCAATAGATGGTGACATACAAGATAGGATGAAGACAAAAGAGAAGCGGCTTACCGGGAGAAGTCGAGCATCAGCAGGCGTGCAGAGCGGCGTCGGTGGCCATTGGGCGTCAGCGCGGTGGGCCCAGCTGCCTCGCTTCGTGTTCTATTCGAAATAAGAAACCTTCTCCTATTAGAACTCCGCCAAACGATCCTGTATATAAAGGATGTCGACCCTCTTTTTTTTTTTAATATCGTCTGCTCCAACTTCGTCCTCAGCATCCATCGCTCGCACGTCCGCCAACAGCAAGGTAAGTGCTTCGTCTCTTCTTCGTTATTTGTTGTTGCTCATTCCCCCTTTCTCGTTTTTGTGGATATAAACCCTAGCTCTTAGGTGTAACATCCTTGATCTTGAGAAAACCATCTTGTTATGTGCGAAACCTTTTTGTTGGCCATATTATAATGAATTCCACCAGTAAAATCAATAGCAGAGTAGTTAACATTGTTATAATCACTAGTAAAATGAGCAAAGAACCCTGTGTTGTTTGTTCCTTCCCCTCTTTGCATGCGAAGCCTAGCTTTAGGTTGCGATCGATACAAAACTTAGCTTAGGTTTAGGTAATGGACATAATACCCACGACAAACCCATTGTGCTCAATTGTGCATTCGATTAGGCGGCGGGCATGCATCCCGTGGTTGACGCGGCTTTCGTGCGGCCTCCCCCATTTAATCATTTTTCGTCCGAGTGGTGAGGATACGATTGGTCCCAACTGTACATACTTGCCTCGAGGCCAATACGACGTTCGAGCATGTAGTGACCAAGAGGGCGATCGAGCGTATAGTGACCAAGAGCGTGATCGAGCATATAGTGGCCACGAGGGTGATCGAGCATATCGAGGCCAATAGAGCGATCGAGCAGTGGCCATTTCTTCTTCCATGTACTTCGACTATCAGTGATCGCGTTGAATTAACAGGTTGTGCATATGATACCCTCTTAGCATGAAATAATAACTAAGAAGCTTTTGTTAAGATGTCACGTGGAAATACTTCTGCCGCCAAGCCAGGAAATGCTAGCAATGCCAAAGATATGCCAAATATAGATGATGAGCTCTTTCTTGTGCCTTATCCGAACTAGGACTCATCCTGGTCATAAGATAATCTTGCTCACAGGCTCAGAGAACAAGGAAGCTACTCCATCAGTCTCTCCGGCACGTGTGATGAGGTTTTGTCTCCAAAATAAGGAATATCCATCTTCTCCCATTGACTTCAAGGTTTGCCACACTCCACTACGCTTTTATGAAGGATGGATGAGGCACATGTTGGGCAATGAGCGTATCAAGAATAACTTGACTAAAGCACAAATCATCGAACCTATCATGGCGTATGCAACACTTCATATTAGGAAGGACACAACAGGTTTGGTCACCTTTATTTCTTGGTGGTGTCCTTCCACGCACACGACCATATGTAGATGGGGAGAAATGACCATCACTTTGGAAAGTGTAGCTACGTTGCTGAATCTTCCAATTGCAAGAAATTTTGATTGTGAATTGTCTGCCGCAGAAAGAATCACGCTCAATACCCTAGTTCAGAAGGCAGAAGGATATAACTAACAGAAAAACGATGAGAAATGATTTTATACTTGGTGGGTGTCTGAATTGTTTCCCACAAAACCAAAACCGGGCCAAATGTTGGATGATAAACTCAGTGTTGTCGCATTTCTGTCTTTATGGCTGTCTAGGGATGTCTTTGAAGATGGATCTGGAAAGAAGACCATAAGACACGATCTCGTCATGTTTGCCATTAAGTTAGCACAAGGTGTAGTCCTCCCTTTAGGCAGCTTATTCCTCGGGTCGTTGTACTCTCACCTGGATTCCTTGGTAACAGATATGTATGTTTCCAACGGTTACATGAAGGTGGAGTCGCGCGTTCACATCGCCTTTCTCCAAGTATTCTTATGGGATCATTTCAAAAGTTATGCTCCTGTTCCTGCGACCTCTTTTTCTAGTTTATATGGAGGTTCCAGGATACTTCGTTGGCAGAATAGACGTCTGAAACCTGGATTGAGTTTGATCGATTTTATCGATAATGTGCGCGCCATAGATTTGTGTCCGTGGGCACCGGTTCGTTCTTCTATGATTCAGCCGAAGACCTTTGCTGTCGTTCCTGATACGGTATTGCACACTGGAGAGAAAATGGGTCATGGAGAGATCATATTTATGTGAAGCTGCACGCCAGGATATGTGTCGTCCTTCTTTAATGAATCCCTTACTGTAGTTCCGTATAATATCGACAGGGCGGCTCGTCACATGGGATTTTATCAGGGTATTCCGTTTTGTTGTCCGCCCAAGCCTCCAACGGAGCTTTTTCTGCCTGTTTTTGATACTAGCCCCTCCGCTGCAAAGGTGAGTCTTCCATCCTTGCTCCCAGGAAGGAAACCAGTGGCGACTAGAAAGTATAAAAATTTCTGGAGAGAAGAGCTCTCATCTTTTCAGAAATTCGTGGAAGAAGTTGTGATAATCCCGCGCGATAAGCCTTTTTCTGAGATCTTGAAACAATATAAATTGTTGAAGCCGCTTCCGGGCAAGCGAACTAGGGATGACGTTTCTAATGACTGCAGTCCCTAGGATGCAGGAGTGAGGTATAAGAAGCAGGCTGATGGACCGGCAATTTTCAATTCTTCCCATATGCAGGTAGTAGGCTAGGAAAGATGTATGAAATAAGAGAATAAGAAGCCTACATGTTATAACCGCAAGTGCACGGTGTCAGTTGTAGCTTGTGCAAATACGGGTCGAATCCACAGGGATTAGGGTGTGAGTTGAAGTTTCCTAAGCTAATTCACTGATCAGTGAACTAATGAAGCAAAGAGTGACAGTGACAAATGACAGTTACAATGGCAATGAGCCAAAGGCAGTGAAGTATAGAATTTAGAAGCAAACAGTGAAGCAAGAATTTGGAATCAAATGTAAACAAAATTCCAAGGTCTTTGAATCCACCTCTAACTCACACTAATTATTCATCACTAACAGTAACTTTGTTTTTCTATAACCACTAGCAAGAGGGATGTCAATCCTCTATATACCAAGGGTCATTTTGATATGAAATCTCCTATCACAACTAAGGTACTCCTCCTAAGCATTAACTGTCTAGCTAAAGCACAATTATTCAAAAGAACAATATATAAAATTAAGCATGAGTTACAGTTCAGCAACACTAGATGATTCTAACTACAATGGATGCCTGACATCCAATGTGAAAGGCTAGTGTTGAAGCCCTAAGATGGAGTTTCACTATCAGCATTTAAACACCTCATGGATGCTGACAAGAGCATGAATAAAAAATGTTAAGCTAGGGTTTCATCTAAACCCTGGCAAATTAAACTAGAACATGTTTAACACATTAAATAACTGGAATTGAAACATTGAACATAAACAGAGCATTGATAGAACAAATCAAAACAGCACAGTTGAGGCACTGGCTAGTCCAGTCCTCTTGGGTGAAGCTCTGTCTAGCCCAGGCATATCTTTTACACACACCTACAACATCTATTTATAGTTACAAGCACTCAATTAGGGTTACAATAATTTTCCCCCAAATCAGAGAAATTAGGGTTACTGATTTACCTAATTTGATGGAATGATAACTACTCCATGCGTCGACCCATTCTTCTTCTGACTCTCCTGCTCCTCTCCATGCCTTCCAATTGCTTTTCTAACTCGACCTAATTCATCAATTTCTCTCCTAGGGTTTCAGAGAAAGAAAAGAAGAGAGATTGATGAAATAGATAGGTAGAGAGGTAGGGAAATGATGGGAAAGGAGATGGGTTGTAGCTTGTTTTGTTGTGGAGTGGTTGAGAAAGGTGGTGGAGGTGATGATGGTGGTGCAGGCGATGGGGAGTGGTTCTGCAGACGGGGGTGAGGGAGGTGAAGTCGATGGAGAAGAAGGAGGGGAGTGTTTGGTTGATGGGTATAGGTATTAGGTGCTTGGGTGTGTGGCGGGGATAGCAAGCTTGATGATTTGCAAAGCTCAGCTGTTGGATGTGGAATTGATAGATCAATCTGACGGCGAGATAGAAGGGAGCTTGTAGCGACCGTTGGATGTATAATACATCAAAATTAACGGCGCAGATTAGAGTTAGGTGCTGTAGTGTGAAGCAGGATCTTTAGATTTTGATGCACGACGATGAAGCGACCGTAGAATGCTGAGATGATCCAATCTGACGGCTGAAGATGAAGGCGGGTATGGATATTGGAAATGGGTTTGGGTGAGGGGTTTGGGCCTTGGTTATGCCAAGCCCATATTTTCTTTAAGAACAATTCTTCCTCTTCAAGCCCAGTTCTAGCCTTTTGGTCTTGCGCACAACATTCTTCGCGGCTTCCTTGTGTGATTCCTCTTGGCTTCCACCACTTTTCTGCTCTTTTTGCTCCATAATTCATCCAAACTTTATTTACAACCTAAAAATGCAGAATTAATTAATAAAAATATTTATTCTTGAAAACAATGAAAATACAGAATATGGGATAAAATGTAGAATTAATGCACAAAAGATGAGTTAAATGCCAAGAAAAATATATAGAAATATGCACTTTTTAGCACTCATCAGCAGGTACTTCAAGTTTTTTTATATTCACTGATTTTGTTCATATCGAGAAAAACCTCGCTGAATGTACTTCTTATTCAAACTGAGGGTCTTAGGAAGGAAAATGCTTTCACGAGGCTGGCACGTAGTCATAATGCAGCTTTAGAGAAATCTGGCGATACTGAACCTCTTGAGGTTGAAGACGAGGATGACGGAGGCTCAGTCGGCGACGAAGGAAGCGTCTCCAAACATAATAGGGAGCTTGACCGTTCTAGCGAACCGGGAGATGAGACTGTGACAGATACCAACCTTGAGGTTGAGGGAAATGACGATCCAGGGATTACTGGAGATGTTACATCCGTAGTTGTAGATGTGCTTCCCCTCAAAGAGCTTCCTGCGACCGAAAAGACATTAGTTGTGCACTCCACCGCTGATGGGGTCATTTTCGACCCTCCTTTTGACGCCCCTTTCGTGGATCATGTGCTGGTTGGAGGATTTAGTGTGCCAGCTAAATATGAAGAGTTATACACCAAGATATGGAAGAAGCATGGTCACATCGCCACTTCCAAGAAGCTTAAAAGTCGGTTTGCACTAGTAAAACGTGTCGAAGAAGCTTTATCCTCCATTTATGGCATGATCATCGTGACTGGGTGCACCGTTTCTGAAGAGGTAGTTTCAAATTGGGAGTTCCGCCGAGATGTTTTCTTGAAGTATGAGTTTAACGCCTCCTGGTTCTGTGAAGGATTTTCTGAAATCCAGAAGTTGCAAGGTGAAATGGAGGATGTTCCATCCATGGACTTCATTACTCAGCAAGAGGCAGAAGTCGAGAGATTGTCCGAGGAGTTGAAGCTGAAGCAGACTGCTCTTCAGAACGTGAAAGATGCTTTTGCCAAGAAGAACGAATTGTTGCTGGACGACTTCCCTTGAATAATTTATGCTTTTTCTTTATTTTTGGGTGTCTTTGAGTGACGTCAGGATTTTTTTCATGGTTTGGTGATTTTCTCTTTTTGGTTTTGAACTAGCAAGTGGTTGCTTTTTATAAAGGTATTCGAATTTGATTTTGGGACAATTTATGAGTAGTTTTTCTGAGAGGAATTATGACTGGGTCGATAGAAATTCTCATTTTTGAATGCAAGTAACGTACTTCAGGGAAATTGTGTATGTTGCATGAAAATTGCAAACATCACGCAAAAAGAAAACATGCAAAGCGAAACATAAGATGGAGATTGAGAACGATAATGACTTCATTCTCAAAAATGGGACTAATGTGTCGAGTCCCTAGTAAATTTCCAAATATTTCTCGTACAAATAATTGTTTTAAAGAGACTTACTTGTCGACGAGGTTTCAACGAACGAAATTGGGCTTTCCCAGATAATTGCTTAAAATCCAAGTTGTGACCCGAGTTGTTGTAACACACCTCTACTAATGACTTCTGCTAACGGAAAGTCCCCAGCTAATTCGATCTAAACTGCACATGTCGGCTTGTGGAGAGAGGAAATATTCTCAGTTCATAGGCGCAACTCCCTTGAATTGATTTTTTCCCAGACAATGTGTTCAGGTCGTTGAATTCACTGGTGGGGTGATGGATGAATCTGTGGTAATGGCAATATCGCGGATCAATCATCTCTTGATCAGTTGGTGAACGCCATACATGAGGTAGTTGAATTACTCCATCTTGCACCCAAGCCTCCAACAGCTCCAGAACCTCTCATTGAAAACGGGAAGTGCGGGTATTCTGAGTCCGGATTTTCTTGTGTTTGCAGCTGTTACCGTGATCATTCTTGCGGGTTTTGATACGAGGCTCGTTTCGAGAGTGTGGCTGAGTTGTGCGTTGACATAGACGCATATCGTTTAATTTGGTGGCTTTGCCGAAGTGTAACTCTTCCCGAGGGTCCCACATCAATGGCATTACGACGCGGTTGAACTGAGTACCATTCATTAGTGAAGTTTCTGTCTTCGTGGCGGTCTTGGAAAATTTCCCCTTCTTCTGGAGCTTCTCTGTTCGGTAAAGTTGTGGTGGTTGGGGTTGTAGATTGTTGGACAGCTCTTCGAACTTCTGCAAGCATCTTGAGATATATACCCTCCAGCAGAGTTTCATAAGCCGGGATTTCGTTCTTCTTCTGCGGGTGTTGCGACACTCCTGGCGAGTCCGTCTCCCTGTGAAACTGCTTCTGCCCCTCATCGCTGGCTGGATTTTGTTGATTGTTTCCTTTCGGCTTATACCCGATGTGGTTATGTATCCTGTCTGTATCAATGTTTCCGGAAGCACAGACTTCAGATAAAGACCCGATATCATCTTTATCGTTAATTGCGTTCTCCGGACGAGTGTTAGCCGTATCCTTCCACAACCGGTTTACCATAATTCTTAAAAGACAAAGCATCTCGTTTTGCCGTTTGGAGATATCAGCATGACTGGTGAGTACATCTTTTAACACCCTTGATGTGTCTTCCGCGGTGATTGCGCTTCGATCATTCATGACTTTCAGAGAGCTTCGCTGACGAGGATGTATCATAGAGTGGAAGTTGACATTTGTGATTGAAATGAAATTGGGTTAATGAATGTGTTTAAACCTAAAATCCATCCTCTTGAATTCGAGAAGATTGATATGAATTTTAAAATTGATCTTGCAACCAAGAGATTAATCTCCCGCTGTGGTCGCCAGTTGTTTTGGGGTAAAAACTGATTCTGCTGTTTTTGGTAATTTGGGGTGTGTTGATGAGAAACGAGTTCAAACCCTAAACAAATGCATTGAACGAGAATGCTTTTAGGTTCGAGAAATCAACCTGTAAGACTCTGGCCTAAACCAAGAAATGGTCGTTCCAGATTCAATTCGATCACAAGATGAAGGAGAAGGGTTGATCTTAGGGAGGGAAGCGGAGAAGGTGTTTGAGATCAGAGTGTTGAATTATGAAGGTTTGGCTGTTTATGACTTGTGTATCAGAAAATGAGACTAGCTACTTGTGTTGATAACACTTGTGTTCTTCGTCGAAATAGGTTGAAAACCTATTTATACAAGTCATTTGAGCATCACCCTAATTTCGTAGGAAGTGGAGGAGGTTAAATAGTGGAGTAATGTAGTTGTGAAAGAGTTGGTGATTATTGCGTGGTCACACCTTCACCCACTACTCCATCATTGTTAACCTTCCGTCCTTTCATGACACGTTCTCGTAATGGGCGCGTTGCACGCCGTACGCTGTAAACCGCCAGACCAAATACCCCAATAAGTATCCCCCAGTTTGTGACATGCTTGATGTCTCGAGTAGGTGGGCCAAGTCGTGGGACTTGCCGCAAAGAATAACACATGGCGCTGTTAGGTTAAATAACTAAGTTATTTATGAAGCCAATATTTATAATATATCGTAGGTATTCGATGCATATGAAGCATTGCTTTTAAGCAAGCATCTCAAATAATCGATGTGCATGTTACATCGTTGTTTTAAATCTTGATTGAATAAGTCGCAGATTAGGCGTCTTAAAAATGTAACATGACCGGTCATCTTCGGGCGTTCGTTTGAAGGCCGCATGAGCGGTCCATCACTTGGTCGACCGCTCCCCATGAAAGAGAGATGGCCGATGATCGTCATGTTGGTTTATTGGTTTGCTGGAAACAAATCTACATCGTCCAACTAGGCTGGCAAAGTTGGATGGACGAGATGGTTTACGGCAATTTCATATTTCCGTTGATGCAATTCATTGGTTTGAAAACCATGTAGCCCATCCTCTTTGGGCGTGCGTTTCGAGGCATCGAGCCCTGATTTGCATAGGTCGTCCGGTCAGGTGTAAAGGTGGGTCAATGGTGGTCATGTTATCACCTTTGGGACCACTTGAATCTATATCTACACCGTCCATTTATGCTGGCGAAGATGGATGGTTGTGATTAATTTACGACAGAAGTAGGTTGCCGCAAACCCAATTAGCGTTTTGAAATAGCCGCGGATTCTCTAGTTCGATCGAGCAATTCAATGCATCACCGACTTCTCATGGGTAAGTCGATCGAGCAGGAATAATGTTGAGCCGGTGGTGAACTCGTGTATACCTTCTCAATCGCCTAAAACACGATCTACGCACACGATCGATTTGCGACAGTTGTATACTGTCGTTACCCAATTTAGGGTTTTTGAACACAACGTGTCTGCTCGAGTTTGTGTAAGCAGTCGATCACCCTATAGGCTTGCCGCATGCAAGTCGATTGTCCAAGGGGAAAGTGGGGCCGCCAATGATCACGCTGACACTTCTTTAATTGTTTGTAGGAATATCTAAGCCGTCCAACTAGGCTGGCGAAGTTGGACGGATATGATGGCTTTTGAGACCGTTTTTTACGGTTTTAGCTCGTTCGAGCTTTGTTTTTACGCAGCGCAATCGCCCATGTTTGGGTCGGCTTTTGAAGCGCTTGTGCATGGGAAACATGGGATTCGATCAACTAGAGGACTAGTAGGCCCGCCGGTGATTACTACGGTGATCGCCTAGTCCTACTAGGAGTAGTCTAAGCTTGTTAAATCGCGCGGCCAAATTGTGTGGAACTGATCGTTTCTGAGACTGACATTAACAGTCTAGATTTTCTTTTAAGGAGTAAATATGTGTTCGATCACGCTAACTTTAATTAAAAAGTGTGTGAACGCATTGATCTCTTTGTTGGAGAGATGTGGCTTGTATAAGTACTTTTATGCAGATCCCAATACTAGCACTTCGGGAGATTCATGCTACTCTGCTGAGAGTGAGCATTGATCGTCATGTCATGTCAGTATTGAGAGTTAGACAGGGAACATAGCATGGAAAAATACCAGGCGAGTCATGCATTAGTTAATAATGCTGGCATAAAGTAGAATTCATAGAATATTTGGAATTGCTATTACGCGCACCACTCTGAATGAATTTCATATATATACTGAGTTGTTCAATACATGTATAAGTAAATAGGTTTGAGCACTCGTTACCTTCAAACGACCTTTATTCCTTTGCAGGATGACAATGCTAAATATAGGGTTTTACAACTTTGACCCTAAACTAAAAACCACCATCAACAGGAGCATAACTGTACCTTGGATCAGTGTGAGATTGATTGAGGTTCAACTACATTCCATACCGAAATTAGTTTGTAGTAGGCTAGTGTCTGTAGCGACTTAATACAATGTGTGTTCAATCTGGACTAGGTCCCGAGGTTTTTCTGCATTTGCGGTTTCCTCGTTAACAAAATTCTGGTGTCTGTGTTATTTCTATTCGGCATTATATTTTGTTGTATGATTGAAATATCACAGGTTGTGCGTTTGAATCAATCAATTGGAAATCCGACCTTTGGTTGTTGATTGAAATTGATTGATACTTGAACATTGGTCTTTGGTACCACTCAAGTGATTTATCTTGTATTCAATTAGACTCGCAGATTTCTATTTGCTTGAGAAAGAATTGAATCAAGAAAGAGAGATATAACTCTTTGATAAACTTTATTAATATTGAGTCTAGTTGATTCTCTTGAAAGTATATTGGAGTTTATCCATACAGATTGCTAAGCGAAATATTAGGTGTGGTTGTTGTACCCCCGCTTTTTCAATAAGTATTAAAAACTGCCCAAAATTGCTAAGTGGATTGTAAATAGGAAATAAAAGAAGGAAAATTAAAATATATCGAATTTATGGAGTTAAACTCTTTAGGGAAGTTAATTCTTGGAGCCAAATATATTGTCTTTTAAAAAGAACAAAGGATATATTTGTTTCCTTAATTGTACAAATTTCTTTAATATTTTAGATCAGGTCCCGTTAATATGCATTTTTGAATATTAAAAATTAAAGGCTATAATAGAGAGTTCATTGAAAAATACACCTATAAACAGAAACTGGACACAATTTTAAAACTGACGGAAATGGTACAGAGGACGGTCTTTTTGAAACAGAGGGAGTATATACGTATTAGGTGCGGACAAAATATAAGGTGAACAACCAAAAATAAAAACAAAACAAGATAAATAACAAAGTTTATTTTCTAATGTGAGTTTGTTAACCTTTCCGCAAATTTTCTCTGTTTTCTCTGTTATCTTTTCCATTTTTCCTATTTCATATTAACCGAGGTAGTTCTCTTTCTATCAAATAAGGGCCTCATCCTCAAGAGACGAAAATACCGTTACTTCTTTTAAGCTCATCATCTAATTAAACACCATCTCATCATAGTCTTCAATTGATACTCTGTTTTCAAGGATTCTGGCTGTCACTTCTTTGTTGCATCTACTTGAAGAAAATCTTTCTTCCTTGAAGTCATCACTCAACATGATAAATGGGTACTTGCAAGGGGGAGTCTCCAACTTATCACCTTAATACTCATGCATTATGAAGTCTTCTTCCCTTCAGCGGCCAACCAATCTCTATATGCAGAATCTTTCCCTCCAGACCTATTTACAATAGATTCCACCATTGTTGGAGTTAACACCACATGGTCGTTGCCACCATTGGGATCATCCTTCCCTTTAGATGAACCATCTTCAGATGTATTGCCCCCACTTGTGGCATTGCCTTCATATCTACACCATGGTCATTCTATGCATTGTAACTTACTCCTTGAGCACCAGTTAAAACAGTTGCTAAAGTAATTTAAACGCCCTCATTCAAAGTATCAGCAGAATGAGTTGAAGCACCTCCATTGGCTACAACAAAACCTATAGTAGCATCATTCAAATCCCATACATCGTTTCAACATTCTCTGCAACATCTCCACCATGGTCATTCTCTGTATTGTATTTTTTTGCTCATTGAGCACCAGTCAAAACAGTTGCTAAAGTATTTAAAGCAACCTCATTCAAAGTATCTGCAGAAAAAGTTTCCATTTGCCACAACAGGAGCCTACATTAGCATCATTCGAATCCAATTCATTATTGGTCACCACCCTATCATTGTCATTGCGAGTGTAGTTGTTTTCATTCCAGTGCCATCACTAAGCAATGTGGCACCAAAAACAACCTTCATTGATTACCTTATCTTTTCATTTAGTCTTCCTGATCCTTGAGAAGTTCTTAGCTAATGACCAAATGCCATATATGTGTCACATTTTGGAGGTCTCCACTGATATTCAACAAGAAGCTATGGCGAAAAAAATTCGTCAACCAAAAGTGGAATACTCTCTAGATATATCAAAGTGTACAATCATTTGCTAAAATAGGTTTGCCAATGAAACTAAAGTTAAGCTTAGTCCTTCATCGTTCTGCATGTGCAGAGGAACACCACAAATGAGAACTCAAATAGGCACTGTCTTAATGTCTGAGAGTGATTTCTCATTCAAATGAGACAACAGTTTCAAGGTGAACAACCATTTTGAAATGTTAGATAAATCTAATTCTAAAACTTTACTTCGATCATTGTCATCCATAAATTCAAATAAAAAAGCACAATATCCACTTAGTTTGATGCTTACCTCCTTCTTATAAGCTCCGATAATTTTCTCATAGCCTCTTTCACTACTAAAAAGGATAGTTTCTTTCCAACAAAAAAAATCACAACTAAGTTTTCACAATTCTTGATTCCTGCAAAGAAATTCTCAGAAAAAGAAACATCACCTTTTTACCATTGACCTCAGCTGCTAGTATACACTTTATTTACGATTGAGGGTGAAATGACGAGGGTACCAAGTACATCATAATATTTTTGATATCAACCTATAAGTTCTATACCTTGAATGATCTAATATATACAAAAATTGTCAATAAGATAGCAAACCACAAGATATACACTTGGTATATAGTTCTGGTCCGAAATCGAACACAACTATAGGGATCAATCCAAGTGTTTGGGATTAACGTACAAGTGCAATTACTTTAATTATGACTTAAACAAATTATAATTCAAAAAGTAAATTAAAAGCACACAACATATTTTGTTAACGAGGAAACTGCAAATGCAGAAAAGTCCCGGGACCTAGTCCAGTTTTGAGTACTCTCAGAATCAAGCCGCTATACAAAGACACTACCAACTTCGTATAGTTGAGACCAAGTAAACTACCCCTAGTTACCTAGTTTCCTCAGTATCCTTGTGCCTACAACCAATCTGGTCAATGCACGTGAATCCTAAAATAGAATCCACTATCTTAAGTTGCTTCAGATTTTCTGAAGACTTTAAGCACTTAACCCTTTCGATCGTCTTCCAAACAGTAAAGGAATAATTTGTTTGGTAAGCATTCTTCTGTCTGAGGAAATAAATCAGAGATAATATATGTTGAGTGTGACAAAGGATTTTCTGTTTAAAATCAATTAAACTCCTTTGTGGGTTTTAGATCTTCCAAGATATGGATTAAACAAGTTAACCAGATCGAGTCAAACAGAACTACCAGATTCGTATACTGAAGAGTACCACCAAATGATAACTTCTCAATCTAAATTACGACTAGTATTAACAAGTCTATCAAAAGATAAATCAGATCTAGACGGATTCCAACCGATCAAATTTGCAATTCACAAAGATAGAAACCAATAAGAAAAATGTTCTTGTCTTCAAATCTTCAATAGTCTTCTGTACCTGCACAATAACAAACTTGATTCCTGACTTATGATCGATCATGCACAAAACGGAGTCTATTAACAATGGATGATCACAAGTCAATCAGAGCCGACTTGAAAGCTTACGATATAGAAATGGAAACAAGTCAAGTGATGTATTACTAATCTCAAGAGGAAATATGATGTCATTGTTGATGTCAATACGTCTTCGGAATCTGCAGGTCTTCAGAGTAATACTTGTATGTCTCAACATTTCCAGACTTCCTAATCTAACATAACGAAGTTGACTCTAGTATCTTATCAAGCGACTTATGAGTTTTGATACTAAAATATGATAACTAACCTTGACATACCAACACTTGGTGGGTTCAACCGAGCAGTGATCTAACATATGGATTACTGCTTGAGGTGGAGAGAGTAAAAATCTCCAATTTATAGAGATCTGATTAAGGTTTGCATTGGTGCCCCCTTTTTCTTCATTCCCAGAGGGATAAATATTTTTCTTAAAACTATTGTTAATCACTTAATCATTAGGTAAAATCATCTTAGAGGTGCTTTGATTTCTATCTCTAGGATTCACAATCTCAGACATAATCTTTGGAAAGTTAGGGCAAGGAAACTTTTGTTATCCATTCAAACATATAATAATGTTATGTAGGTTTTATAGTCTTTTTGGACATGGAAACTCTCGTATATGGTAAAATCAATGCTTGTTGTAAAGAATTGTTTGTCAGGATATTATCCATGGTACTTGTCATATATATGTTGTGTAGGTTTTATGAGAATTCAAATAATTTTTGTCAGTTTTACCTCTTTGTTTTTAAAAATATTAATTATACAGAAATCCTAATCCTTTGGTTTGATCATCCACATCCAATCCTTTCATTCGTGCACCCACTGGATCCGTATTTTGATGTGGATGTCAAACCTGAAATCCGTCATTTATTAGATAAATTGTATTACCTTCGTTAGAATGAAAACCAAGATATATTCTTGTTTCATGTGTATATTTGTATCGATATAATGTGTAATGAGATTGGTATGTGTTAGATAAGAAACATGTTATATTTGTCCATATAATAATACTACGGCTCTATCTGTAATGACAAGAATATGTATTAGTTCTTGGTAATGCATCCAATTACTACTAAGTTCGATTTATCTACGTGTGAGTACTATTTTTTGTACCTCAATATCTATCCTATGATTTTCGATGGTAACATAATTGTGGTATTCTTTTAATTTTTTTTTATATCAAACTAATCATTTGATTCATATTAAAAATTGTTTACTTGATCGATTTCAAGAGAAAGTAAAACAAAGAACAAAAATCTCAATAACCTATTAGAATGATAGATACAATAAGCAAATAAATTGAGATGAGAGAGATCGAGATACCACGAGCATACTAAATTCTTATATGGTGAGTAGAGTGAAATATAATGTCAGGAATTAAATCCAACCATTCTTGAGAAAAGGATGCTCTTGTAAGATAAGAGTGATTTTACCAATATAATGTCCTCTTGTAGAAAGAAATAAGATGAAACCTCGTCAATCTCCAAAATACTTGAAACCCAATCAGCGAACCACGAACATTACTTCGTACAAATAGGAAAGCGACGTAAAGAGCATAGTATAGTGGTATCCCATCAACTCCAGTAAGGAGGAAGTCAGGGGTTCAATCCCCGTCGCCGTAAAGGTTTGTAGTAGATTAGTTGTATAGTGGGTTGAGCGGCGTTGGGTCTGGCAGTGGGGCCAGTCCAACTGACTGGGTTCGAGTAGGGGATTGGGTCTGGCTTTCGTGTATCAAGAAAAAAAAAATAGGAAGGCGACAATCGCAAAGCCGAACACAAAACCTAATAGCAAGAGTAAATCAAAATAAATAGTTTTCTAGATCTAATTTAAGAACATCAAATAAAAAAGAACACAACACTCACAATTATTAAATTAACTAAAATACAAATGCTAAAATTCCTTGGTCAGATATCTAATTAAGAATACCAAATTAAAAAGAACACAACACTCACAATTATTATAAAACACAGAAACTAAAAATCCTTGCTCAGATCTAGCGCAGCTCTAGCGCTAGATCTGAGCAAGAAAGATACTAGGGTTCTTTTATTTCTTTCTTTTGACGAGAGGGAGAGAGGGGAGAGAGAAAAAGTGATCATTAACGGACCTAACTATTCAGTTGTGGTAATTGAAATGTCATATGGAAAACTAAATAAAAGAATCCAATGCACTTGCTAACAATTATTCCACTGAGATTTCTTTCCTAACAAAAACATTTAGCGGCTAGCTGTGAACTCCAATCATGTGTTATAAATTGGGTCGGCAAAAGAATTTTGAATTGTATTTTTGGTAAATTGTCATTGAAAATGCGGGGGTCTAACAACCACACCCAACAATTCGTTTGGAAATATGAGAGGACATACTCCATTATACTTTCTAGAGAATCAACTAGACAGTCAGACTCAATCTAGAGAAAAGTATATCAAAGAGCTATATCTCTATTTCAACACAATCAGAGTTAAACACAAACAAGTCCGTAAACCTGATTTTAGTGTGAAGCTCTTGAACCAAAAGCTTTTGTGTTAAACACAACCAATTCAATATCCACCGTGTATAAACCTCTTTAAGCAACAATCACTAAAGGAATATTTCAACACAGTGTCCACTTGAAACAGAGTTAGTCCAGACTGGTCTAACAATGTGAAAATAACAAAATCAATTGTTCCAGATCAATCAAGTCTTATCCAACAAACAAGGTCGGATTTAACAACTATGATTGATTAACGTATAACCTGTATTATTTCAATTACATAAATAAAATATAATGCGGAAAAGAAATAACACGGACACCAGAAATTTTGTTAACGAGGAAAACCGCAAATGCATAAAACCCCCGGGACCTAGTCCAGAATAAACACACACTGATTATAAGTTGTTACACCAATTTCCTACTATCTATTCGGACTAGATGTAATACCTGCTTCAGCACTAATAGAACTCCTAGCAGAATAACGATTCTCTTTAGGAATTCTTCTCGTATAACTTCTAGCAAAACACAAATTCTCTTTAGAAGTTATTCCCGAAAATCTTCTGGCAGAACAAAGTTCTCTTCAAAAGATACAACAACACGGTTGATATTTTTCGATCTTTTGTTTTCACAAAACACTGAATCGATTTTCCTTTAGATGTAAATCAAGGTTTTGGAAATCTTGTGTTTGTTTCGAACAACTACCAGATAAAAGTAGAGACACCGAAACAAACTTGTAGATTAGGGTTTTAACTTACAATCAGTGTGCGTACACACAAGGAGTCTGTGAACCTGATTTTCGTAAGTGAACTTGGGAGATTCCAAAGATCAATTTCCAATTTAAGAAAACCATAATAATTCTACAAAAATAACAACTAGAATAAATCTAGAGATATCTTGTTTAAAACTTCTTAAGGATTTTTACGAGATACCTTAATCGAAGTTTTCTTTCTAACTTCCGATTTCGACTAACAAGTGTTGGTATACGATCGGAAAATGAAATCTATCAAAACCTAGGGTTTATGATCAACAATTCTTGAATGATTTTATAACAAAAGAGAAAATCTTAGAATATACAAGAGGTGAAAAACCTAGATTACAAGTTGTATAATCAATCGCGAAGATTAAATCCAACTCGGCTTTGTGATCCCCAATACAAAGACTTTTATCTCACTCTTGTTCACGAAGAACAGAAGACATGGAAAACAACCTTATGAAGCTTACACCAATTTTCCAAAGGGGATGCAAACGTGTAGCATTCACAAACTCTTTATTTATAGTGAATAGGTTAGCTTGCAAGATACGCTAGGGTTTAGGCTATTTTCCTTTTTCAAGACTCTCCTAATTTTGGGAGTCTTTCCTAAGTTACAACTATTTTGCATAAATAAATAATTATTAGCATATATTGTATTTATGTGAATAAATCACATTTTAACTTACGCATGAATTAAAAGTTATCACAAACACTTTAATTTGGTAATCAAATATGTTTGGATTAATAGCCAACTTGCTTAGATAAGAAAACATCACCAACTTGACTAAAAAAGACTTCTAGTCATGTAATTGGGCTCAAGTCCGTGAACCGTTACAAACAGTTCATGGATTGTTTCCTACTAACTAACTGTAACAATTACAACAACACTTATAATTGTTACTTTAATAAATCACTCATAGCTTCATCGTTATAACTCGGAATTGAGTGATTCTTGGTTCGTCGAATTTGTAAGCTCATTCACTATAACATGAGAACCTTTCCAGGGATAAGGGTTATTGTCACAAAAGTCGTGTCTCAAATAACCTCGAGTATATATACATAAATGTACATTAACCGTCATAGGAATTGTTTCATAGAGTGAGCATTTGTTTCGATAGATTAGAAAAGTAGAATTGAACAAGAATCCAAATGAAATCAATCACAACAAAGGTGATGAAGTCCTTGTTGATTCCTTCTTGTAATCTTCAGTCTTCATCCTTCAAGAATAGCTCTTCTTAGACCTAATCTAGTCTGAAACTATCTTTAGTATACTAAATCAAGAATCCATTTTGGCAACTAAAATTGACAACTAACTTGACATACCAACGCTAGTGGGTTCAACCGAGAAATGCTCTAACAATCATCGTAAACATTGAAACTCGTGTAACTAATCTATGTAATAATAAAAAATTCGGTGGTCTTTTTGATATACATCGGTTATCATACAAAAAGAAATGTGGTTATACTTTGATAGCTCTGCTACTCTCAACAATAATACTAGAGGAGTGGGTATGGTGTTGGTATCCCCAACTTGTGAAGTCTCCTCACACTTGTTCAAACTAGACTTCATGTGTACTAACAACTCAATTGAGTACGAGGCCTTCTTGTTGGGATTATCAATATCTTTGAAACAAGTACCAAGGGTCTGGTTTCAAAGATTTAGCTCTTTTCTTATGGTTTTAAGAAATCAATCTCTGACAATTCAATGTTTGTTTTCAATACTAAGAAGGATATGACTGTGTTATTACTTTATGTTGATGATGTACTCTTAACTAGAAGTTCTACACTTATGTTGGATTTCTTTATTGCTTCTTTGAAGAATGAATTTGCTATGAATGAATTTGTTCTTACTCAAAGAAGTATACTTTGGAACTGTTAGATAAAGCAAAAATGTTAGATAGTAAACCTTATGATACACCAGTTGTCAAAGCTTTAAGAGTGTCAATACATGATGACAATTTATTAGCTAATGCATCAGAGTACAAAACCATTGTAGGGGATTTACAATATCTGACTGTTACAAGACCAGATATTTCCTTTGGTGTTAACCATGTTTCAAAATTCATGCATGCACCGGATGATACTCGTTTACAACTTGTTAAAGAATTCTGAGATATTTGAAAGGGATAACTGCGTTAGGTATTACTTTAAGAAGCGGTGATTTACATAGTTTGAAAGCCTATACAGACTCAGATTGGGCAGGATGCCCAGATACAAGGAGATCCACTTTAGGATATGTAATTTTTCTTGGTTCTAGTTCGGTGTCTTGGTTTTCAAAGAAACAACCTATTGTTTCCAAGTCTTCAGCAGAAGTTGAATATAAATGTTTGTCTGTTGCAACAGCTGAACTTTAATAACTCTCTTCATTATTATCTGAATTACATATTATTACGAAATGTCCTGCTATGCTTTTTGTGTGACAATACCAGTGCCTTGGCCTTAACTTCTGACCCAACTTTTCATGCCATGACAAAATATATAGAGTTACAATATTATTATTTCAGAGAGTTACTTGAAGAAGGGTTTATACAGTTACAACATGTTGCTATTGAATTAAACTGTAACTGCTGTTACTACAAGCCTATAGCTGTGTCCGACTGTTCTTACAACGTTTTGTCTGTACTTAAGCGTTTATTCTCTGTCTTTTTTATCTTGAATAATGCAATTCTTTCTGATGTTTTTCAATTATTTCTTACCTTCGAATATAGTCAAAATTAATTTAACTTTTTCTTGTTTTGTTTTTTTGAATGATCAATCAGCAGCGAGAATTGAACCCTTAACTTATAACTTGGGAGTTGAACCCCTGGCCAAGTGAGTTAATTTGACTTTTATAGGTGATAAATAGGAAAATAAAAAGAATTGAGCAGTAGAATTACTTTAGAAATTATGAGAGGGTGGCAAATAAGAAAAGTGTATGCGGCAAATAGGTGAAACTCTCAATTATATCAGTACATTTCTTCTTAATTGGTATAAATATTCATCTGGTGTTTAACTGCAGGCAATTAGTCAGATGAATTTCATGAGAAATCATTATATGCACCAGCAAGTGTAAGATTGGAGCTTCAGGGACGCGCTGTTGTCTAAGAAACTTGTGCCTGTGCATCTGCCTGGTCTGTCTTTTGTCCAGCTTTGGAGCGAGAAGGGCCAACATTTCTAGGTGAAATAGGTTTATCTTGTGGAAGCTTTTGTCTCTGTTTTTTTCTTACATCTTCATGCCAAGCTTTCAAAAGCTTAGCTGTTTGTTCCTCCAACGCTGTTTTCTTGTAGTGTGAACCCATCTGTGATTGTAGCCAACAAATACATTTTTTTGATTACTATTTATCGAGAATTTTTAGGTAGTGTAAAACCAGTCTGGTGGTGACTCTATGACCCCTGATAGGAAGCGTAATTTTTTTTCTTTTTGAAGCATAGTTAGCGTATATATATTTCTGCTTCTACATTTTATTTCTGGAAAATGTTTGCAATTGCATAGTACATTGCACTAAGTTGGCTCACCTGGGTTACAAGAGCATACAATGGCAGAGTAATGTAGCTGCAAAGGACCTGAACAGTCACGCTGACAGAAACAATCACCTTGTCTTAAAATAGGGAAAAATTAATAAACGTATGATGACTGCGAAAGAGAGAGCTTACGCCAAAACTATCCGTAGAATGATCAATTCAATCTTATCGTGGTAGCAGGATCTTAACCCAAACTCATACTGAAGAAACAGAGAAAACAGGATGTAGCACTATGATTAGTCGCAACTTACAGAAATTAAGAGCTAAATGTGATTGATATAGGAATCCGCGGAAAGTTTATCCATACCGTTATCCAGAGAAAGAACGCGATCTCATATGCATTCTGCAATGTGTAGAATTGGTCAGATTTTGAGGACAGATAAAAAAGCTGAGGAAAAATGAAAACACGTAAAGGATGAACTAGTGTATATACCATAAAGAGAGTGAGATGCAGAAAATGCAAAAGAAATCCGGGGTGCCCAAACCAAAAGAGCTCATCATTAGGGTGTACGAAAGGTGTTCCTCTAGTGATGGCATTTTCAGTTCCAAGTTTGATAGCCATTTTCGCCACAATGACTTCAAGTTTGGTTCCCAGAGCTAAAATTAACTTGAAGCACAAAAAGATACATATTTAGAAACTAGAAATGATTATCAGAGTGTACGTTTACATTGTCAGAATTCTGAAATATTATAAATAAGAATAACGATCGAACTAATCAAATTGATTAATTTGATTCAGGAAATAAAAGGGAATGCACTTACAATTAAAGGGAGAACAGATATCCAGAGATATATATGCATTCCTGAACTTCAAACATAATTAGTACAATGAAATAGAGCTTTCACAAAAAAAAAAAAAAAAAAAAAAAAAAAAAAAGTTAGAGCGAATAACATAAACAGTGACTAAGCTTACCGCGGACATTGACTAGTAGGAAGATCACCACAATGAACCATAGTGGAGGACTATCAAGGAAAAGAAAAACTAAAAATGAATTAGCCAGTTTATTATGAATTAGCATTGGGTACAGTTCAGATGATTCTACTTTGTAATGCTTACCTGATTCCAACTACAACTTTAAAATCCTCCTCCAACGATTGCTCAATGTATTTTTGGAAATCAAATTTGACATTACCACTTGGGGAGAAGTGCGTCTATAAACAAAATTCAAATTACTTAATCCATGCATAAAGCATATGACATGCATAAATGTGTACTCGTCTGTTGTACTCACAGCGATGAATCCATGGCGTAAGGTCATATAATCAACTTTTGCTAACGAGCTGAAAAATTGCCTGAAGAAACATTTCTGCGTGGCCACCAATTGTTATCGATCTCACATGCATTGATTATTCTCAAGTGATTCATCTAGTGGTAAGTAGCTAAGACAATTTACTAAATTGTATCTGAAATAAGAACAAAAAGATGAAACAAACTTACAGTCCATAAAAGAAATGGAGTTTCTGTTGATGAATTTACATGTCGTCTACCAAATGATGTCTCTCGCGTATATCTGAATCCGTTAGGATCTGAATAATTGCATAAATAAAATGCAATCAATAGATGATTAAGTACTATAAGATGTCATTAAGTTTCAACTGATTGGCAGGATATAGAGATTGACAGGTATGAACAATCAACTCCATCACTGTTATAATACAAGGTTTCAAGCTATAACATGTCATAGTTGTTTCCAGGATCACAGGAATCAAAATCAAAATTTGCTGTCAAGTCAAAAAACTTCGATGTCCTCTGCTCAGGGGAATCAAAATAACTTGTGGGGTCCCGATCCCTTGACCTTTGACTCAGACTCTTCTTTGTAAGCTAATTTATTTTTACCGTTGCGCACTTGATATTCAATGGTTTGGGTCTCTTTCTCCCAGATTTTCCAGACCCTCATCTGCAGAATAAAAGAATAAGAAAGGAAAAGAAAAAAAAATCTAAAACAAGGCTTTATAATTTCACAAAAATTTACTCGTTCAATTTAATATATGTTCGACCTTAAACTATGAAATTCGTAAATCTTGCTAATTTATCCCTCTTTGCTTGTGAAATCATGCTAGGATGAAAAACATGCCGATTGCTAGACGTTTTTTTCTTTTTCTTTTTTCTGTATGTATATAAAAGCTCTACCTTAGCATTTCCCAGAGCCATAGCAAGAACACTATAAAGGACATGCATGGCTGCTAACACAAATATGAAGATATGAAGTTGGCCTATCCCTTCTTGGCTGATTAGAGACACCTTTCCCTGCACATACAATAGGCGCACATCCCATCAAAAGTATTACTTGGTATATCACATATGACAGTTATTAATCGATGATCTATCCACTTATTTACCTATGTCTGGCCAGAAAACCTTATCAATCTATCAAGACTGTTATTTCAACGGCCAGAACAATATACTGCAATGATAAGGAGAAAGGCATATACAATTACCTTAGAAAAACAGTAATCGTAAATTGCAGGCTGAGGAATAGCACTTTCTTCCGCAGGACTGCTGCTGTCTGCCAATTGTGTTTCAGTTATGCTGGTGATTTTGCGGCATGGGAGCATAGTTTCTGCAACTTTGTGGCTTATGCAAATTTTCGAAATGGGTCCTTGTGTTGCTGCTAATAAAAGTGATATGAATCCCAATAGCATCATTTCTACAATACCACATCCCCATTAAAATTAAAAATTACTCGTCGTTAATGATAATCAGGAGAAATAAAGGTTATTTTCATATAGATGATGGATCACCTGATTTAAGCTTCTCCAGGGCTTCGATCAAGGCCTTTTTTCCAAGTTTCTTGAGCCACTGCATGTACACAACTACTTGATAGAGTTTTGATGAACTAAAAAAGGATCCGATGTTAACATATACGACAATATCTCATAAACAAAGCATACTTACAGCAGTAAGGAGATGGATCAAGCGTTCTAAACCAAGGGATATCGATATGAAACAAAAGGAAACAACAGCTACGGTCCATGTTGGTGTGTTCTCAAGGGTGGTACCACCCGCCATTTTCTCACTGATATTCCTCCTTCTTCATACAGAAATGAAGATCATAGGATGAAAACGCAAGTCCAAAATCGTTGGTATCTGGTCTACATCCCTTTGTGTTTTTTAAGTACGTTTGAACGACTCTTAACCTTTTACCAAAAATGAAAATATGCGAACTGTTTGACCGGTCCTTTTTCCTTAGCAAAGCGTCTGATTCAAGTTGACCCACTAGCTTAGTCTTGAGAGTCCAACCAGATCTTAATGACCTTAAATGAACCAAGGTCCACCCCCTAGAGTAAAAATGGGTAGAAATTGACGTTTAATCCTTTTTTTCCTGGGCTTTGGACACTCTAGTCCTGTCCTTTCGAGCCCAGTACTCTTTAATCCAAAATTCACCTGTCCCAGACAATTTAGTCCAAATTTCGTACGAGTTAATCCAAACTCTCACCGATTTTTAATTTTCTGAATTTTTCCACTACCAAAATTAGCCTTTAGAGGTATCGGAGTTTTTAATTGAATTATAGATCTCTGATTTCGGTAGAGATTCATAGAAAGAGCGAGAGCAATAGAGAGACCGAAATAGATTTTGGAGGAGGTTTGTCGGATTAAGTCGTTCTTCTCAGCTGCAAACTCTTAGTCCTTCGATGAGTCTCTATGCTGGATTCATTTTTTAATCTCATTGATGAACTAGAAAACGCTTCTCATTTGTTAACAGTATTAAGAAATTCCAGAGGAGACAGATTAATTCTAAGAGACATCGTGCTTTTAGTATGAACATTGCCGAGGAACGATCCAGGAATATTGGGTTACAGGTATGTGCTTCTTCATTAGGGTTCTTGAGTTAGTTTCGAATTGTTTTAATTAGGATTTCATTTGTATATATATGAGTAATAGATTATTATGTATAATCTTTACTAGGTAGTACTACGATATTAGATGGAAATACCAAGAAATTAAATCATGTGAATAAGTAGTTATATTGATTGTGAAACTAGGGTTTTTGTTGATGTATTAGTCATGGAAATTTTGGTAGATCTTGTGATTATGTGGTCGATATGTTTCTTTTTAACTGGTTCCAATTTTAGAGCTAGATTTTATTGTCACCTTAGTTTTAGGTTTGCAAAAGTTCAAGTGGGTGATTGTAAGTAATTGATTTTGAGCTTTATACACTGTGTAAGAATCGTTGATTTCGTGTTGTACGTACCCTTTCAATTCATCATGGACTTGTTCCTTGAGTATCGATGTCAGAATGAATCTCAATCAAGTATAATCATAATTTCTATTTCAAGTAATTTTGTTTTTGATTTTGAACCTACGCTAATTTCTATTTCTAGTTTGTTTAACATTTGCAAGTAATTGAGTAATACTAATTGCATATTTTTGTTAACCATTGATGATGACTTGTTTCACTCTAATTTTTGGCATATCATCTTTTTTATTAACTTATAATTGATTTGTTTCGGATTGTTTTTACTTTCACAATAATTTGGAGGATTGGGGAGTTTGAATTTGGGGTTTTTCATTTGGTGATTCTGGGTTGATTAAGAATACTAGTTGTTATCTCTTTCACAGTTACATGAAGTATTTATATGAATTTAGGAATGTTGTTTTGGGATCTTCCTTGGCTTTATGCTTTGGTATTGTTGGACTGATTTTTTCTTTTCATCCCAATGAAGTTCTAGTGTTGTCTGTCTAAATGCATATGATGATAACTACTAATAATACACCTGGTTTAAACAGGACAAGTTTGGTAGTATTTGCAAACTGTGGCTAGTACTACTAGAGCAGGACTGTTTGAGCATCTCTCAGGGGAAACTTTCAAAATGCTGATAGGATTGAAGATGGGGACATTAATTTCAAAATGTTTTACTATATATTTGGATGTCGTTTCTGAATGGGAATCTTTTCCAACTTCTTATCAGTATAATTTAAGTGGATTGATCAATTAACTAGTTTTAATATTTTATTTAACTTAGTTAATTTGGATCAATATAGCCTATCAAGACAAGTGGTGCAACCAATGGAAATTTTAATTTATTGTTTTAAAGTGTCGTGATACAAGGATCGCCTCATGTGTACAACCATTTGAGAATCTAAATTTCAAATATGTATCCGCATCCTTTGGTGTCGAAGAGAAGTTTGGCATCAAGAAAGAGTTCACTGGAACTGTCTTGACGAGGAAAATTTTGTGCCTTAGAATTGTGGGGACAAGTCTCGCAGATGCTTAATTTTTTGTGAACTATTGGTCGTGTAACTACGTTGATGCCATTAGTTGGTGCATCTCTCGAAAATACTTAATTTGGGAGATTCTCTATGATTCTTATGTGCTGCATTGAGGTGTATGTGTTGCAACGATGTTATTATGATTCATTATGGAGGTCACGTCATTTGTTCACCGTATGGTAGGAGCAGCTGTTTTTTCCTACTTCCCTAGGGAACTTGAACAATCGCTTGCAGACTATCAGGTAATGTACTTGCTGTATATATGGGTTTGGTTTATTGTTTCTGATGAAAATTAGACTGAATGGGTGTTAAACCTTTTGTTAACTATATTCGTTGTAAGACTTGCCAACTAGAAATGAAACCTCTAAGCTACTTTTTGTTTTTTTTATAAAGATGAAAATATAAGATTGATTAATTGTATAAGTTTAACGGGAACAGAAATCAGGCTAGTTCACAAGCATATGAATAGATGTTGTCTTATAGGACCACATGATCTTTGTAGCTATATTTCATCAACTGAATAGTATTTGTGGATAAAAATATCTTGAATACTAATGTGCACATAGTTGTGCACATATTGATTCTTAATGTGTACATAGTTCTACGCCCGTCAAATCTTAATGTGTACATAATTATACGCCTGTTTATTGCTGACGTGTACATAGTTGTACACCTCTTTTTGATTTTCTTGCTTCTTTGTTTTAGCTCATTTAGAGATAGTTGTCTATGTTTATTATATTTCATTTTGTATACTTGGGTTGACAAGTGCAAGGTTCCTAAACTCCTAATGAATATTTTATTAGTATGAGTTGAATAATTTAACCACATGTTCACATGTAGATTTTTCATGTGTACATAGTTGTACACTTGTTGATTATTCATGTATACACAGTTATACACCCGTTGATTGTTATTGTGTACATAGTTGTACACATGTTGATTATAAGTGATACATAACTGTATAATACCCTGCACCTTTGACACCAATTTTTTAGGAGTGTACATATAGGTGCACCAATGTAATTCCCATGAAAAAGCAGGTCACAAAGTCGATATGAATGACCATTTCATGCATGTAAATACTGATGCATCGGTGTATTATTCCATGGAACAAATAACAAAAATCATACCACTGTTAGTATCTCAAGTTCTCAACATTTTTTTTTATCTCAACTGCAGGTGTAATGAAGGTCAAAGATGATAAAGATGAGTTCCCAACTTATGTTGTTATGCTTGCAGCCCAAGATAATGCAACACTGTGCAAGGTATTTGTTCTAGTTGTATATACTTTGGTTCCCTTGATGATTCCTACCTTAATATTGGTCCTAACTGATAACATGATTTTGTGCTTTAACCTTTCTTAGTTGAATTTGATAAGTACAACCTTCGTTTAATGAAATAACATATTGATTCTTAAAGTGTACATAATTATACACATGTAGATAGCTAATGTGTATATAGTTTTACACTTGTTTATTGTTAATATGAATGATTGGTATTGTGCATGTTTTACAGGGGTGTGCATAGTGGAGCACCTGTGTAAATCTTATGAAAAAGTACTTTTCCCTTGTTTTAAAACGGTGTACGTGTACCTGTGGGAAGTAACTCCCATGAAAAAATAAGATTGTGTACCGTTGTGAATGATTAGCTTTATGCATGTTTTAAGCGGTGTACGTATCGGTGCACCTCTGTAATTCCCAAGTAAAAGTAGGTTTGTGTGTGGTTATGAATGATCGTTTTTCTGCATGTTTTGCAGGGGTGTACACATTGATGTACTTGTATAATTCCCATGAAAAAGTGTGCCCAAGGGTGAATATGAATGATCGATTTTATACATGTTTTGCAGGGGTGTACACATTGGTGCACCATTGTATTTTCAATGAAAAAGTAGGTTTGTTTGTGGCTATGAAGGATCGGTTTTAGGAATGTTTCACACGGATGAATGTATTGATGCACCAATATACTTCTATTGAAAAAGTAAGTCTGGCTGTGAGTATGATTGATTGTGCATGTTAGTAATCTTCTTTTTGGTAAAGTGCAATGAATCATTGTACTGGGATGTTTGAAAACCATATTAAGTTTCTGTAATAATGCCCACGAGGATTGTGTCTCTGACCATGAACTGAGTAACTTTTTATTTTAATTGTTTTCTTGCTTTGTTTTCTTATGTGGATGTTGGTGAAAGGATAATCACTTTATTGTCAAGCTGCGATTTCTTATGTTCATTTCTTTTTCCTCGATGTAGGTTATAACTTACCTTTGCAAATTTTGATGTTATCCAACTGGAGCTTGGCGTGGTTGGTATTTTTTTTCAGTCTGTGCGGATTA
The DNA here is from genome assembly GCF_003573695.1 of Papaver somniferum. Lineage (NCBI taxonomy): Eukaryota > Viridiplantae > Streptophyta > Magnoliopsida > Ranunculales > Papaveraceae > Papaver > Papaver somniferum. The sequence continues at coordinate 47,494,647 of NC_039366.1, forward strand.
GGTGGCAGTTTGGCTATCATGGATTCTGGATTTTTTGGATCTTTGCGGGCGGTGTACATAATTGTACACACCTATGTAAATTAAAAAATTTAAAAAATGAAAATGATATAGTCATATGGGTACTCTTTTTTTAGCTCTCGGAAAATGCTTTCCAAATATATAAAGTTTGTCGATTTTGGACGAGCGGTTCAAAAGATAAATTGTTTTTAATTATTTTTTATATTATTCAAAAGTGTTGACATCATCATGAGTCAGTTTGGACTAAATTGCAAATATTTGGACTAAATAGTAAATAATGAGGGTTATTAGTGTACTTTCCATATTTTTGGACTAATTTGTACCTAGTTGACTCGGACTGGACTAAACTATACCTTTGGATTGATTTTTGGACCAAACCGTATTTTTCCCAAAAATTTGCCGCCTTTCGCTATCACTCTCTGTCTCTAGCTCTGGTGGTTGGTCAGTTTACTCAGCGGAAGAAGAACAAAAGCCCAAGACTGTTGTGCGGGGGATCACATTCTGGAACTTCGGTGTGGGGGCTATCTTTTCGGTTTGAAGGCCAGTGAATAAGACTAGATAGAGCACATTGGAATTCTGAGATTTTTGGAAATATTCACAAGAATATAAAAAGAATTGTTGTAGGGCTTACAGCCCATAGGTGTGCGGCCCAAAACATATGACTTTTGGTTTTCCCATCTCCATGTATATACATGTATTATATCCATGTAACCTAATAACTCTAATCAATGAAAATATTTCTCTTTGTCTGCCTCTTCCTTTTTCCTAGTATTCTACTGCAAACATTATCGAGCACGAGCTCTACCCTGCGGCAATGGATTTTGATTTTTTTTTCTTTCTCTTTTAGATTGCTATCAAATACACTGCGTTGGATTCAATGGAATTGTCATCGTCAAATCAGATAAGTTGAATCAATTTTTTTTCTTCTAATCAAATAAGTTGGATCTATTTTCTTTTCCCTTTGTTTTTGATTTCGGCATATCCGTTGGGTATGTTGAAATTAGAGATTATTTTAAATGATTGTTTGTAATCAGAAATTAGTTTGATACTATTATTTTGGTTTTGGTACTGTGAATATATTAATTAATCAGGGATTAATTTGATTGATCTTAATCTAAATCTTAATTTAATCCGTTTGATTAATCCCGCGCGTAGTTTGGGAGTTGCTTGTCTCTGTTCGCGTAAAACAAATGTTCGCGTAGAAGAATTCTTATCTCTGTTCGTGCGAAAGAGAAAAAGACGAACAAACCTTGTCCCTTCTCGTGAAAGAGAAACGGTCCCTGTCCTGTTCCGGTCTCTCTCCTGTTCCGGAAGCTGTCCTGTTCCAGTTCAGCCAACCCCTTCCGGTCCAGCCGATCCAAGTCGGTCCTGTGCCGCCCGATCCAAGCCCAGCTGTCCTGTTCCCTGTTCTGGACCTGTCTCTGCTCTGGGCCTATTCTGTTCCAACGTGTTGGGCATGTCTTGTTCCAACTTGGTTTCACATTTCGGGCCGTGCGACCAAGGGTATTCCGGTTTTGTGTACATACCGTGGGAACCAAAGGTTGAGATATGTAACTATAGCGTGAGTTTTTATGTTGAATATTTGTTAGGCTTATTTGTTTGTTTTAGAACATGCCTATTTTTATTTATTTTTGTCTTAAGATAGGTCCATAGCATATAAATGGTAAATTTAAATTATGATTGTTGATTTCGATCATTAAGAATTTTGATCTTATATGCTATTTTGTTCTCTTGAATATGATATTGGCTATTGTTGAATGGTGTTTTCTTTTTGTTCAATTGGTTGTACCAACTCAATTCCAACGTATTCATTTTGGGCTTATAAGTAGTTGAGCACCATTATGATACTTGATATTTTTCTCCCTAAATTTGAATGTTCTGTGGGATGTAATCCACTTGCTCGACTATTAACAAGTCCATATTTTCAAAAGATACGTTGAAAATAAAATTACATGTATTCTAATTTTTATGGAAGAACTCACAAAAAGTAATATGAGTCGAAAAATTTCCATTTCTCTACTTCATCTATCATACTAACGAACCAGTATATGTTGAAGTGTGACAACTAGAGAAATACCTTTAATAATCTACTCAACCTAAAGTAAGTGGTTGACATAAATTCTCTTGGCCTATTGAGATAAAGAAATTTCTCAAATTAAGCTAAATGTAGCAAAATTGAAAATGGAAAGAACCCCGAAGTAATAAGGGTTAGACGTAATGACTCATATAAAGCATGAGCAAAGGGTCATATATATCATTGGATGAAGCTAAAATGTAATTCTAGCTTCTATCATAAATGAAAGAGTTGGAAATGCACCTGGTCATAGGTATTGGTATATAAAATGTAATGTGTGTATCATAGTAGCAACCAATTTTCACATCTAATGAAAACAAAAAAAAAAGTTGCCTAGCCAATTGACTATCTTATTCAGTTGAACTAGATCCAATGTCTGTACTTATGGAATGAAAACACGAGACATAAATTCTGTACAGAAATTGAGATATATTGGGTGACACGTAATATATATTCACTCTAAAGTACTTCAGTTGAATCCCACTTTTATTACATAATAAGGCCACACCACCTGTTAAAACTCTGAAGACCCAAGTGTCTAACTCATAGTTTTTTTTCTTCCATTATCTTAAGGAATTTAAACTAGTTGTTGAAATAATTCCTTATAATATGACTATGATGATTGGATCATTGAGCGAAGCATTGTTCAAAATTTGTTTCCAAGATGGAACAAAGTCACAAAAGCTTTATATGTACTGAGAGCTAATCACCTTGTTAAATTCCAAAGAAACCCATGAAAGTGGATATCATATGGAAACTCACAGTGATGGGAATGTAATTGATTGCATCTTTTATATCTCTAATTCATGTGGAAAGAAACACATTTTAGAGAAGCTAATGAGTCAATCTAATTCACATTGAGTCAATCTAATTCATATTTTATATCTCTAACTCACTATAATATTTGGATTATTGAATTCATATTGACTCCGACGATGAAATGTTGGGAACTGACTCATACAGGCTTTGGGCATAACCATAAAGAAACTTTGGTTGTGACATGATGATTGTTTTGAAAGAACTCATACAAATATCACTTTATTTGAGTGAACGAAAATGGGAAAAAGATTGACAGAATGCAAAGTGACGACATATCTCTCAATAAGTGTTTTCGGAAGTACTAAATGCAACAACCCCCCCCCCCCCATTAAAGTGACTGATGGATCTTGTGAATGTTTTGACATTTTGGACTAGTTATAATTCCCAAGAAATTTGCGTTTGAAAACTCCTAGCACATATTACACAATGCGAAGTGCAAAGGCTAACCACCCTTGTTAATGCTAGAGAATTTACATCAAAAGGACTTGATGAATATTGCATATTTAATAAGATCAATATAGAACATCTTATACCCAATGGTCTCGCAGAGGCTACCATCAAAGGTTACAGATGGTGCCTAAGGAATAAGTTATGCGTACCAACCTATCTTTTATTGCTTTGGGGATATGCAATATTACACGCATCTTACTTAATTAGTTTTTAGAACCCAATATTAGTCAACTTTTCTGCGTACCAGTTGGTAACTGGATTAAAGCCTGACATTCGTGTGCTTACACATTTTTGGTTGTACTATACATGTGCCATTACGACTCCACATCGTATTATGATAGGTCTTCAAAACTGTTAAGTAGTTATGTTGGAAATGAGATCCCAACAATTATCCGCATTTTAAAACTTTTGGCAGGATATCTCTTACCGCTAGATTTGAGGGTTATCACTTTAATGAGACAGTCTTCCCGTCGTTAGGGGGAGATAAGAAAAAGAATTTTCTAAGGGAACGACAAGAATTTTCGTGGTGTGTTCCCACTGTGTCTCATATTGATTCTTGTACTCCACAAATGTAAATGTGAAGTGATAAAGAATATTCGATTTTCAGAATGTACACTGATGTTTCTAAAGCGATGAGATCACACATACCAGCTGCAAACCTACATGCAAAGTTACAAATCCTCAATACGGGGTATACACCATAGACTAAGGTGTTGCAACTACACTCGGTGGAAGTGTGGTTGAGGCCGTGGCTCCATAAAGGAAGTTGGAGAGACCACTTGGTTCGATCAATCCTCACCTAGAAAGGAAGTAGGTGAGTAAGGCACAACTTATTTATATCATCAGAAATCATCCCATTAGATTGTCTCTGAATATGTCCATGAATCAAACTGGAGGACGCTCCGAAGTTTTAAATGATTCTAGAGAACAATGAAATCCTGACGGATTATGAGAATGCATATATGAGTCAATGGAAGGATCATGCGTGCACAATGATGATATAATCCATAAATAGTTGCTCCAGAAGTAGAGCACAATGAGATCGAACCATGCTTTATTTTGATTAATTTCAAATAAATGAAATATTTGGCCTACGCAATCCAGGCAGAACTTAGTTCTTTGACAAAAATATACGGGTATTTGGTGTGGTAGTGCTAACCAACCTAATGTAAAGCATGTGGGACATATGTGGTTATTTTTCACAAAGTGTAGTGAGAAGAATGAGGTCTTAAGGTATAAAGAATCACCTTGTGGCGCGAGGTTTCTCACAAACCCCTGGATCGCTTACTCTTTTGAACATCATAATGGTCAGTTAATTAGTTTGCTTGTTAGTTTTAAAAGAACTTGAAACATAGTAGATGTGGTTATATCTTTGGAGATTTAGGCTCAAAGATATTTTCAAAAGTGCATGATGGCCTTTTGCTTCCCAAGTCGAATGACTCTAAACGACGGAGTGTGTTTGTAGTTACACTGGAACACTCACTTATTGATTTAAATAATCAGGCGGATGTGGCATATCCGTCTAAGTGACTATTTGATTGGGAAGGGATAAACAAGTAAGGTTTCGTGCCATGCATATTAAATAATTTCCTGATTCGGAATTATAGCTATCTATGTCAATGATATGGACATGATAAGTACTCTTAATGGAATAAGAGATCTTACAAGCTATTTAAAATCTGAATTTGAGATGAAAATCCTGGGAAATATCGATCTTATCTATGTTCTAAACTAGAAGACCGAGCTTGTGGTATATTATTCCACCAGTTTGCATATGTCCATTGTCAGACAATTTAACAAGGACGTGCATGCTGCTAGCACTCCCATGATTAGTCGAGTTTCAAATGTACATAAATGACCAATTCGTCTAAAGGAAGATGACGAAGTTGGGTCGGGAGATGAACTTTCCTTATATAAGTATAATAGACGCATTATTGTACTTAGCATAATGTACTCGACCAAATGTTACATACTCAATGAACTTGTTAGCTAGATATATCTCATCGCCAACGCAACGTCATTGGAATGGTATAGTGAATATAATCATGTGCTTAAAAGTAACCATTGACATAAATTTGTTTTATCCATGCAAAGACATAAAAAGGAATGCTAAGGAAAGTGCAATCCAAAGGTTGTTGATTATAAAGGAACAATAATCTCTTCTCCAACGAAAGTAATCATGGGGAGATACTGTAGACTATTTTCTAGGTCATTACCGATATTCAGTTTCGAAAAGTACATGACTAAAGGAACAGTCTGGAACAACTCTGAAAGTAATCAGGGGAGATGCCGACATCAGGGGAAGGATCCAAGGATATGATGTCGACATATTTTACTTCGTAATTGAAGCTGTGTTGTACTCTTTTTCCCTTCGATCGAGAATAGTTTTTCCCAAAGGATTTTGTTACTCGACAAGGTTTTTAGAGAGACAACACTAAAAACTTCCAGAATCAACAACATGGTCTTATAAACATTCATGTCACCAAAGTAAAGTGTGATAAACCCCTTTTGACTGCATTAGACTAATGAAAATTGTCTGACATCAGGGGGAGCATCTAATGGTGTGTTGATATATTTTCCTTCACCGAGGTTACTTTTTCTCATAGGTTTTTGTTGCTCGGCAAGGTTTTTAATTAGACAACAAAAAACACCGGGAATTAACTTCCCAAGTAAGGCTATTGTCTTTTCCAGAAGGATTTTCTTCCTAAGAAGTTGTGAAGCAACTAATCAACTTCAACGAAGCAAAGGGATCATCTGCAACAGATCACCTTTACTTGCATCTGTCACGTTGTACTCTTTCCCCTTCGTCAAGGTTTTGTCCCACTGGGTTTCCTTGTCAAGGTTTTAATGAGGAAATATATGCGAGTCCAACTATGTTCTAGGTTTGCTTAATATTGTACTCTTTTTCTTTAGTTTAGGTTTTGTCCCTCTGGGTTTTCCTGACGAAGTTTTAACGAGGCAATTAACTTAGACTCGTCGGTCTTTGAAGATCGTATTGCATGTGATGAACTACATGTAAAGTACGAGATAACATGTGAAGTACTACATGTGAAAGTTGTACCAAGGTTTTGTCCCAATGGGTTGTTCCTTATCAAAGTTATGAGGCAATTGATTTAGGCACAAGTCATCAAGGAGAGGATAACATTTGAAGAACTATATTCGAAGCACTTTATATGAAGCACTGCATACAAAGTTCTATTGGACCACACAAGGGGGAGTGTTGTAGGGCTTACAACCCATAGGTGTGCGGCCCAAAATAGATGAATTTTGGTTTTCCCATCTCCATGTATATACATGTATTATATCCACGTAACCTAAGAACTCTAATCAATGAAAATCTTTCTTTTTGTCTGCCTCTTCCTTTTTCCCTAGTATTCTACTGCAAAAAGAATCTTATTATTGGGGCTGTAGGGGGCTAAGATTTTGGGGCTGAAAAAATAGTTAAAACCAAACCATAGATAGGGCGGATCTAATCCATATGAAAAGTCCAATTTACCCTTACACATAAATAAATCAAAATCACACTATTCATTTAAAAAAAAAAAGCTAAATTAATTATCTTCTCATTCATTAAATGTGATGAAAATGATGATCATGATTTCATCATGATGATCATAAAAGAAAAACTAAAATTATTATCTTCTCATTCTTCTTGTTTACAAATCATGATGAAGATGACGATCATGATATCACCATGATGATGATGATCACGAAACTATTATCTTCTCCTTTTTCTCTTCTCATTCATAAATCACGACGAAGATGGTGATCATAATTTTATCATGAAGAAAATGATAATCCTAATGGGTACATTATTTATATGTCCCTACTTTTGACACCCAATAAATATATCCTTATACAACAATAAATATGTCCCTATTTTTTAATAACCTTATCCATTTAAAATTAGATTACCTTAATACCCTCACCCATATAATATTTTCTTTATTTCAAAATGGAACAAATTTCTTCCTCTACCACTTCACCACCACCACTAGCACCCCCACCACCAACACTCAACTACCATTCCACCACCACCGTTCAACAACCACCACCTACCAACCGCCACCACCATTACACCACCACCAGTCCTCCACCACCACTAGTCCGTCGCTGCTACCACCATTAGTCCGTCACCGCCACTGCCACCGCCACCACCACCGTTTCAGATATTTTTGTATCAACAACAATAGTTGATCCAAATAAAAATAGAACCAACAGTAGAAGTTGATCCAGTTTAGGGGATCAACAACGGTAGTTGATCCAAAAAAAAAGGATCAACAACATAAGTTGATCCACTAAATTGGATCAACAATGAAAGTTGATCCATGTAAATGGAGTGAACTTGGCGTGAGTCGAACACGCATCATCTGACATGGAGTCGGTCATGCTACCATTGCACCACAAGTCCAACATTGGAAGAAAATTACATTATTTAAACTACAAGCATGATTATACTTATCCAAGAAAATATTGTCAACAATAGGAGTTGAAAGGATCAACAACATGAGTTGATCCCATAAAAAATTGGGTCAACAACAGGAGTTGATCCCATAAATGGATCAACAACAGTAGTTGATCCCATAAAAACTGAAGACCACCACTACCTTCACTGCAACTACACGTACCACACTCCGTCACCACTCTATACTAAAAATTGTTCTACTAATGTATCACAAGTTCACATCTTATAGACAAAGGCCTACTCAAAAGTCAAATGTAAATTTCGAGCACACTCATTGCTCATTACTATATGAGTACACGAGTAATTAAGCAAAACTGGAGGAACTCAACTTGTTATAACTTCGGATACAAACATCATATATGGGAACCGGACAAAAAGAGACTATTCCTACTGTCCAAACTCCTAATCCATCTATATCACATCAATCGGTGCTGAATCAAACAGTTACTTTACTCATTCTGAAACTACATCAACTGTAACATGACCAAATTTGTCCAACAAAACCTAATCAATGTGGTCACTCTTTATAACCAAAACTTTCCATCCACCCAAATCACAAAAACTCACTCAGAAAATGCATCTATATCTAGATAAAACCTTTCTTTAGAAGGATTCAAAATCTAATTAATTAATCCATTATAACATCGTTCTTAACAATTTGATGTGTAAATGATAAAATAGAGATAATAACCCTGTCCGAATAATAGATATCTTATAAAAAAAGGAATTCAACAAATGAAAAAGAGAAACATCGAAATACCTGTCCCTAACTTGGAGCTGATCAATCACCACTATCATATCACCACTACCATTAACGACGACGAAGGTGGTGGTAGTTGCAGAGGTAGTGACGATGAAGATGGTGGTGGTGGGTTTGATATGATTTTCAATCGCAGATCTCGAATCTGTTCTACCTCAAATCTGTTCTCTCTCACTTTGAAATTGTGGTGGTGGTAGCAGTGGCGTTCCGGGTTGTGGCAACGACTATAAAAATGGAGGTGGTTCGACTGATATTGTTGTGGGAGAGATGGAAATGGTGTTTGGGTACGACTGTGTATTGGAAGAAGAAGGTGAAATAAGAACGGTAGGTTAAATAAGGAATTTTGGTGAAAAAGAATTCTAATGAAGATTTCAATTATGCCATCAGGGATATTTGTAAAGTTTACTAGGGATATTTGTGAAGGCCCATCAGAAGGAGGAACAATAATTCAATTTCCACTAATCCTAAAAAGAAAAAAAGAAAGGAAACCCATTATTTATTTTTGCTTGTAAATGACTAAGAAATCTGATTCGATTAGATTCAGGTAAAAAAAAACTAGTTGTTGGGAGTTCTTATTTTCCCAACCGTAAATCTCATATTACGGGTAGAAAAATAGAATTTCTAGTCGTCGAATAGGTATACGATTGGGAAGATTTTATTTCCCAACCGTAATTAGTTGTTCACGGTTAGGATTTCCTAGCCGTCGTAAGTAATTATGATGATCACATAAAAAAACAGAGGTTTGCTTTCGGCTAGGTTTTTCCATCCGTGGTAGTACAATTGTCCGGGTTTCCCAGTCGAAATTATCAGTTACGGCTAGGAAAACCTAGCCGTAACTTGTTCTGGTAATAATAAAAAAATCACATGTTGAGTACGGCCAGATATTCCAAGCCGTAACATGAGCTTAGGCTAGGAAAACCTAGCCGCAATTTGAACCTAGCCGTAATACAGACACAGGTGATCCTGAAAGAGCTTACAGCCATAAGTTCTTTATTTCCCAGCCGTAAACTGTTGTTTACGGTTTGGAATCCTTCTATTCCTAACCGTATACACTATTCACGGTTAGGTCGAGTATTATACCCCAGCCGTAATTGTTGGAAAATCCAGATTTTGATCCTGATTTCGGAGGATTTGAATCAACAAAATTGGGACTGGGAGAGGTTTACAAGGCTTTTCTGACCATTTTCATGATGTTTTTCATCAGTTTTTTTCCAAAGTTTTCAAAAAAAAAGTACTTCAAAATTATCCATCTCCTTCTACTAAATCAAAAGATTTTTTTTTTTTGATTTTATAAAAATTTAGTCGCATGATTAGTTTAGTTAAGCATTCACTAATCATAATTAGTTTAGTTAATCATGACTAACACTAATTAAATCGAGGAAAAATTAGGTATCATATAAAATAATATGATAAGGGATCATAAGGATTACTATTTCATGACCCCATACAACCCCCAAATTCCCACCCTTTTAAAGCCACAACAATAGGATTCTATAAAAACCATAAACAATAAAATAGAGAGTATCATAGAGCTGGTAATTTCTCTTCAAATATAAAAAAAAATTAAAAAGCTTCAAGCTGAACTAGGAAAATGGTACGAAATAAAAAATGGTTACTATCACCAGATTTCGAGGGATAAATTCTTTAGTGAAATAGGAAGAGGATCAATTCAATCAATTCTCTTAAAGAGTCATCGGGCCTATGGTTATCTGACAGAGACCAAGTCTACTCCCTTCTTGTCAATCATTTATCTCTGATTAGTACTTCTCGAATGAGCAATTATGATATTCATATCTCAAGCATAATTGATCCTTGCATCTCTGAAGAAGAAAATTCCCCTCTCTGTGAAATTCCTTCAAAGGAAGAAATTTGGGCTACTATTTCTAACATGAATCAATGGGGAGCTCCGGGCCTAGACGGTTTCCAACCCGGCTTTCTTAAAGCGAACCGGGACATTTTGGGAAATGATATTACTTTCGCAATTCAAGATTTCTTTAAAACAAGGATATTAAACATTGAATTCAATCATTCTTTTATCACTTTAATCTCAAAAATTTCCACTCCTCAGATCCCAGCAGATTTTAGGCCCATAAGTTTAAGCAACACTACCTATAAGATAATCTCTAAGATTTTAGCTAATGGGAGAAAACCTATCCTAAACAAAATTATATCCCCCAACCTTCCGGGTAGACAAATTATGGATAACATTATCATATCCCACGAACTCCTTCACTCAATGAGAATTCCAAAAGACAAAAAGGGTTATCTTGCTCTTAAACTGGATCTTTTTAAAGCTTTCGATCGAGTGGAGTAGGGATTCATTAATAAAGCTCTTTTATATTTTGGTTTTAACTCCTCTTGGGTAAATCTAATCATGCAATGCATTTCAACCACGTCCTTTTCAATCCTCCTTAATGGTTCTCCAGGTCCGACTTTCAAAAATTCTAGAGGATTAAGACAAGGAGATCCTCTCTCCCCTTATCTTTTTCTAATCTGCACGGAAATCCTATCCAGACTATTGGAGAAAGCAGTTGCGGAGAAAAAGTTATAAGGGTTGAAAATCAATAAAGACGCTCTGAATATCTCCCACTTGTTCTTTGCAGATGACTGTCTTCTATTCACAAGAGCAGATTTAGGAGAACCGAAAAATTTATTAGACATTTTATCTTCTTTTGGAGAAATAACGGGGCAAATGGTTAATCTTCAAAAATCAGGAATATATTTTAGCCGTCGCATTCACCCTAGACATGCGAAAATCTTAAAAGTTCAGCTGATGACCAAAAATGAAAGGTATTTGGGGACGCCTCTATTCTTAAGAATAGGAAAGAGATTTTTGAACCTCTTCTTCAAAGGTACTATTCTACTCTTCAAGGTTGGAAATCGAAATTTCTCTCACATGCAGGGCGGACGGTGCTGATAAAATCTGTTCTTCAAGCTTACCCTACCTATCAAATGCAAGTATTAGCCTTACCAAAAGAGACTTTAGATCAATTAGACGGAATACAAAGAAATTTTTAGTGGAACAAGGAGGCCTTATAAAAGCTTGGACTGGTATCTGCAAACCCATATCGCAAGGGGGGTTACTATAGAAAGTTCGTAAATGATATATATAGTTTGCTATTGAGAAGCATTGAAAATCCTCAGTGATATTCGGAAAGTATCAATTTTGGATTGATCAGAACCTTCACATCCATAAATATTATAATTTTGGTTGTTAGGAAGACATTGAGTTACCCTTTTTATATTAATTACTTAAGCCAAGGAGGCCTTATAAAAGCTTGGACTGGTATCTGCAAACCCATATCGCAAGGGGGTTATTATAGAAAGTTCGTAAATGATATATATAGTTTGCTATTGAGAAGCATTGAAAATCCTCAGTGATATTCGGAAAGTATCAATTTTGGATTGATCAGAACCTTCACATCCATAGATATTATAATTTTGGTTGTTAGGAAGACATTGAGTTACCCTTATCATATTAATTACTTATATTTTTGCTAATTCAAATTTTAAAACTAAGTAACATACACTTACACATGTACACCATTTATTTGTTTTAGTTTATAAACTTTTTATAGCCGCAAATTCATCCACATCTCTAATCCGCTCATCTGTGGATGTCACATCCAAGTATCCAAAGGGTAACAGATTGAACGTGGATAAAAATCTCAAATCCCCAAGTTATGTGGTGATACCAAATAGGCATCTACCCATGGTTGTTCAGCCCTGGCCAACTAAGAACATGGATGCAAGTAAATCAAATTTGGTTGGATATTACCTTCGTTAAAGAGTCAACCAATCATGATCGAAGTAATAGCTCCTGACCCACCACCTTCAATAAGAAAAACATTAAAAGCCAATGAGTGGGAGTTGTTAAAATTACATGGTGAAACTGACAAAAATGAAATTGCTTTTTGTTTACAACTTTTCCTTTTTTTCATGTCTGATACCATTTGAATACCATTTCCTATCAATTCTGGTTAAGCAGATTCATTCATTTGCAAAACCATGTGATTCCACTATACAACAATACCTGTATATTTGGAACCAATTCAGACAAAATGACATACCCCAGTAAAGACAACTGTAAGTAATTAACTAGGTTCAAAAAACTTAAACTAGTTCTCTAGTTTGTCCTGAACTGCTAAGAAGGGAGTACTGTTTTTTCTTCCTTGAATTTATCAAATAATAACAATTTACTTGAGGATTTTGATAAATGTGTGTCTGGAATGGATTAACCTTTTGTCATGATCATTCTTCATTGACAACACCGTCTTTAGTCTTTTAATAAGTTGCTGGTTAAATTAGAAATAGTAATTAACGCCAGCAATGACAACCCCCCTAACAACCAATCTAACTCCATCTCCATGTGCTTTTTCTCCACTCTATTAATCAAAAAATTAAAAATCTTTTTACCCAGAATTATGGAACTAAGCAAGAAAACTGAACAAACACGAATTGCGTTTAGGACAGTTTTGTCTATAATCACAACTCATCAACAACTAGTAATCTTTTGACAAATGTTAAAAACAGAATTGGAGATTTTGTCAACCACTTGCATTGCATTACCCATCACTCTCTGTACTGTACTCACATAAAAAGAGGGGAAACAAATAACAAGGAAAGAGCGATCAGATTGCAGTTCGTTCTTTTATGGAATCTGTAATGCACAGATAAAATCTCGGATCTAGAATTTTGTTCTTATTGACTGTACTGTGTGGTATAGGTTTAGTAAGAACATGACTGTTTCAGTGGTCTCTCTTTTGGGTTTTCTTTCTTTACTTTTGGTGTCTAGTACTGCTACATCAGATCAAGAAAGAGATAGGATCAAGGAATTACCTGGTCAGCCAATCAACGTTGGCTTCTCTCAGTACTCTGGATATGTGACTGTTAATGAGAGAGCTGGACGAGCTCTATTTTACTGGTTGATTGAGTCACCGACCAATCGGAACTCCGCATCGAGACCACTCTGTCAGAGTTTTGGTAAAACACGCCTTACCTCTTTTAGAGAGATAATGGGCATATATATATTATTATGGTTTTGGTCAATTAAGGAGAATATCCTGTGACCGTAAATAAGATAAATATCTTCTATTACACCCCCTTAGTCTGAGCGGGAGAGGAACAAACGCTAAGACTAGAACGAAAATTAATAAATAACTGTCTTGGAAGACCCTTAGTGAAAATATCAGCATATTGATGTTCGGAAGGGATGTGCAAGACACGAATATCACCAATACGAACCCGTTCACGAACAAAGTGAATGTCAATCTCTACATGTTTCGTGCGTTGATGTTGAACCGGATCACCAGACATGTAGACAGCACTCACATTGTCACAATACACCAGAGTAGCCCGCTGTAATGGCATATGTAACTCAAGAAGTAAATTCCGTAGCCAGGTTGTTTCAGCCACAGCATTAGCGACACCCCTGTATTCGGCTTCAGCGCTGGAGCGGGACACCGTTGCTTGACGTTTGGAAGACCAAGAGACAAGATTGTCTCCAAGAAAAATACAGTAACCAGATGTTGATCGGCGTGAGTCAGGACAGCCTGCCCAGTCAGCATCGGAATAGGCGGTGAGGCCAGAAATATTCGAAACCGATAGAGACAAACCATGATCAATAGTGCCCTGAAGGTATCGAATAATGCGCTTAATGGCTTGCATGTGTGGCTCCCGAGGGGCATGCATAAATAAACATACCTGCTGAACCGCATAGGATATATCCGGTCGAGTGAAAGTGAGGTATTGTAACGCTCCAGCCAGACTGCGGTATAAAGTAGGATCCGAAAGTGCGGGTCCAGAGGTAGCACTGAGCTTAGAGTGTGTGTCGACCGGAGTTGATACTGGATTGCAGTTTGTCATGGATGCACGAGCAATGATGTCCTTTGTGTAGAGTGACTGAGATAAAAACAACCCTGAGGAAAAACGAGTAGCAGTAATACCCAAAAAATGATGTAACGGGCCAAGATCAGTCATAGAAAATTCCCGTTTCATCAGGTCGATAAAGCGGGCTAGGAGAGCATCAGTAGAGGCAGTGAGTATGATATCATCAACATATAGTAATAAATACGCAGTGTCCCTGCCGGACCGGTAGATAAACAGAGATGGATCACAAACACTACCCTGAAAACCACAACCTGTGATGAAAGTCGCAAACCTCTGGAACCACGCCCGAGGCGCCTGTTTGAGACCATAAAGAGATCGTCGAAGACGACAAACATAATCAGGACGAGCGGGGTCAACAAATCCCGGAGGTTGATGCATATAAACTGTCTCAGACAAGTCGCCATGTAGAAAAGCATTCTTGACATCTAATTGGTGAATCGGCCAAGATCTGGATGTGGCAATGCTGAGAACGGTACGAATGGTGGCAGGTTTAACAACCGGACTGAAAGTCTCAAAACAATCAACTCCAACCTGTTGCGATTTACCATTGGCAACAAGACGGGCTTTGTGTCGCTGTAATGTGCCATCTGCATTAAACTTGTGACGAAATAACCACATGGAACGAATAACATGAGCTCCAATAGGTCGTGGTACTAAGTCCCAAGTGTTAGTTTTTAACATAGCAATAAACTCATCTAGCATGGCCTTGGTCCAGTTGGGATCCCTAAGAGCATAAAGGTGAGATTTAGGCAGATTGGAGATATGCTGTTGTGTCTGAACATTGAGATTCAATCGGTGAATGGGACGGAAGATGCCACGGGAGGCACGAGTAATAGGACGAGTTGAGTTGGCTGTAGTATCAGGCGGTGTGGAAGATGGAGGCGTGACTGCCTGGATAGTGCAGTCAGGCGCTGTTGGAGTGACAGTAGGAGAACGACGATGAGGAGGTGTGTAGGGCTGCACTGCAGGAGAAGGTGCATGTGCAGTGGTGGAAGGTGGTGGAGCAGCAGTTGAGCGCCGCTGTGTAGCGGAAGAGGAAGCTGTGGGGTAGCGGAAGCGAATGGGAAGAAGAGTGGAAGGCAGTGCGGAAGAGGAGTCTTGACAGTTTGATGGAATAGACACATTGTCCTTGAATGGAAAAACGTGTTCATCAAACGTCACATGACGAGACAAGATGATTTTGTGAGTGGCTAAGTCGAGACAACGATAGCCACGGTGATGTGTTGGAAAACCAAGAAAAACACACCTAGTGGAACGAGGAGAAAGCTTATGAGGATTAGTGGCGGACAAATTTGGATAGCATAGGGAACCAAAAGTACGTATATGAGAGTACGTTGGTTGACGTTGATATAGGATGGATACAGGAGAAGAGAAATTTAGGATTTTGGAAGGAAGAATATTGTGGAGGTAGACGGCCATATGTAGGGAGTCGGCCCAATATTTGGGAGGCACCGAAGCATGAGACATAAGCGTGCGAGTGATGTCATTGACACGACGAATCATTCGCTCAGCTTTTCCGTTCTGAGGGGAGGTTTGAGGGCATGAGAAACGGAAAACTAACCCATTTTTCTGAGCAAAATCATGAAAAGAAGAGTTGTCGAATTCACGACCCATGTCACACTGAAAAGATTTGATTTCTCGTTCAAACTGAGTTTTAACGAAAGAATGAAATTCCAAGAACTTGGTATAAACTTGGGATTTTAATTTGAGAGGATAGATCCATAGATAATTTGTGAAGTCGTCTAACAATATAAGATAGTAATTAAAACCAGTTTCAACATGTAATGGTGAGGTCCATAAGTCGCTATGAATGATATCAAAAGGGGCAAAAGTGACAGAATTTGATTCAAAAAATGGCAGACGAACATGTTTACTAACTTGACATGAATGACAAAGTTTGGTAGACTGATTTTTATTAATTTGAATGGAAGAGTTTGCACGTAAATTATCTAAGACAGCTTTCCCTGGGTGGCCAAGACGGTTGTGCCAAATATCATGAGAGCACACGGCAAGGGATATAGGACGAGACAGAGACAGAGACAATGTTGTAGGTGATACGGCAGAAGCAGTAATAGGGTAAAGCTCCCCGGAACTGTTACATCGAAGGAGAAGCTTCCTCGAATTCAAATCCTTCACAGAAAAACCAGACGGATCAAATTCAACAGACACATGATTATCAGTGGTGAATTTACGAACAGAAACCAAGTTTTTGATTATGTCGGGAGCAACAAGAGTATCTTTGATCTTTAGGGTGCGAGATGGAATATCTATGAGCTTGGTACCAGAGGCAGTGACTGGAATACTGTGACCATTGCCAACTAAGATGGAGTGAATATTACTAGTATTAAAAACAGTATTTAAAGTACCTGAATCCGCAGTGAGATGTGATGTGGCCCCGGTATCCATATAGAAATTGTCATCAGGTGAGTATAAACTCATGGAGCTGTACGCTTCGGCAATATCCGTTGGTTGTAGATATTCAGTTGTGGGAGTGAGGAGAGCTTGATGTGTGCGGGCTGGTAGTGTGTGGCGGCCACGCCCACGCCCACGCCCATGGTTCTGGCGACCACGGCCACGCCCTGGTGCTGTTGAGTACGAACCCCAGTATGGGACATGATTGTTAGGAGTTCTTGGGCCAGCAGTTGGATAGGCGCTCGGTGGAGAAGCCCAGCGAGCAGGAGCTGAGTACGGTGTGCTTGGGCCAGCAGTTGAGTAAGATGGATAGGCCCAGCGAGCAGCAAACGGGTGAGGTGTTCGTGGGCCAGCTGGGGTGGGCAGGAGAGGAGCTTGGTGGCCCAAATAGGAACTGGGCTGGTCATCAGGAACGGCTTGAAAATCCAGGCGGTGTCCAGAAGAGAATGGACTGTGTCGTTGATGAAGAACAGCCGTAGCATTGGAAGAATGGGCATCGTTTGCAGCTGTAAGAGCAGTATGGAAGCCGGAGTTTGATTGTTGTGCACGTCGAATTTCCTCAGTGCGCAGTTGAGATCGAGCGGCGTCAAACGATGGCATGGATTGTTGAATAAACGAGGCAACGGTATTATACTCCTCCGGAAGTCCATTGACAAGTTGTATTATCAATCGATTATCGTTCATGGGAAAATCAAGGTCACTTAATCGATTTGCAAGTGCCTTTAACTTATCACAGTAATCATCAACATCATTGCAATCAATAAATTTGAGATTTACAAACTTACGTTCAAGAGTTGCGGCTCGACTACCTTTGTTGTCTTGGAAAAGAAGTTGAAGATGGTCCCAAATCTCTTTCGCTGTTTTTCCGGATTTGAGAACAGTGAGCATCAAATCTTTGGCCATGGTGGAGAACATCCATTGGCGGCAGAGAGCGTCCAGTTGAAGGACGGTGGAAGCGTCTAGATCCGACGGCGGGGTTGATGCATCTATAAGAAACATTAGGTTGTGTGCTTGAAGATGGAGTTTGAACAAAAAGACCCATGAAGAGTACTCATCCTGTTTGATGTCTAAAAATATGGGTATAAGGTTTTTGATATTAGTAACGGTGAAGACCGGGTGTAGGGTTTTTTTATCACCCGCCATGGAAGTTGTTAGGGAAGAAGAAGAAGAAGGATCAATCTTTGGCTATTGATACCATGTCAGAGTTTTGGTAAAACACGCCTTACCTCTTTTAGAGAGATAATGGGCATATATATATTATTATGGTTTTGGTCAATTAAGGAGAATATCCTATGACCGTAAATAAGATAAATATCTTCTATTACACTCGTTCTATGGCTTAATGGTGGACCTGGTTGTTCATCTATTGCGTATGGAGCTGCAGAAGAAATTGGACCTTTCAGAATCAATAAAGATGGGAAAACACTCTACTTGAATCAATACTCTTGGAACAAATGTAAGTAAAAGTAAATCAACATACTTTTTCTTCATATATTCTGAAAAGATGGATATTTTAATTTCATAACGGAATTCTTGGTGGCTTGGCAGTGGCGAATTTGTTGTTCCTCGACTCCCCGGCTGGTGTCGGATTCTCCTATACAAATTCCACATCTGATTTGTATGATTCTGGTGATAAAAGAACAGGTAATTTATACACATGGTAGATTGGCTATAGTTAAACATTGAAACTTTAGGTGATTTTGGGATTTGGATTTTCTGATATTGTAGCTGAAGATGCATATATTTTCCTCGTCAAATGGTTGGAAAGGTTTCCTCAGTACAAGCATAGGGCTTTCTACATTGCAGGAGAAAGTTATGCAGGTAAAAACTTTCCTCAGTTAAATTGAAACCTGATTTGAGCTTGGCCTAACTAGTGCCATTTGATATCTGTTTCAGGTCATTATGTTCCTCAGTTGTCTCAAATTATACATGAGAGAAACAAGGGAATTCAGAATCCTGACCTTAATTTTAAGGGTTTCATGGTAAGCGAAGAAGTTTCAGTGAGTAAATGTATGTTTCATTAGATATTGATATGTAATGTAAATGTGCAAGTAAACACTAATAGATGAATGCTTTTTTTATAAACATATATTCAGGTCGGCAATGCAGTTACTGATGATAATAACGATTATGTGGGTACTTTCGAGTACTGGTGGACTCATGGATTGATTTCCGATTCTACCTATCAAACGCTAAAGGATACCTGTGATTTAGGATCTTCAGAGCATCCTTCGGTTGAATGCACTAAGGCTCTCAGCACGGCAGAGACAGAACAAGGGAATATTGATCCTTACAGCATATACACACCTCCCTGCAACAATACCTCAGCTCTCCGCCGCAGCTTAAGGGGACATTATGTAAGCTCTCACTATATCTTTTCAGTTGCTTCTGTAATTGATTTAGACCTTTTTACTTACTCGTACCTAAAATCTAGTACACTGTACTACACAAAATAAACAACGTTCAAGTGCAGAAAAAACTTTATACTACTATATCAGACAGAAAACAAGAGATATGTGATATGTACCTTGTAACCCTGGTTAACTTTGTTTTCTGACACTATTCCCCAAACTCTGCACTCTTGTTCTTGTACCATCCACCACATGATATTAAAATCTGCACTCATTCCAGTGGAGAACTAAGATAGACGATTGGTGAGTACATACTCGCACACAAGTAATTTCAAACCCAAATTGGAGCATTCTATATATTTCAAGGACTGAAACTACCAGAGGCTTTACAACTGTTCTATCTGTTGAATTGCTCGCATTAGATATTTTCGTTATGCCAGCCGTTATACACTTTTATCAGTTAATATTTATTTGTTAAAGTTGCTATTTGCTTTTAAGACAATCTCACACTGCTCGATGATATCAGCCTTGGATGACCAGAGCATATGATCCCTGCACAGAACGACATTCTAAGGTGTACTTCAATCATCCTGAAGTGCAAAAAGCATTTCATGCCAATGTTAGTAGGATTCCCTATGCTTGGGATACTTGCAGGTAGTTTTGCTAACTGAGAACTTTATGTACTTTCTCTTCGTTGCTATGTCCGAGCTCCATTGGTTGACTTTGTTCCCCAAACAGCGACACCGTTGGAGTATATTGGGATGATTCACCGAGATCCATGCTTCCTATCTATCAAGAACTTATCGCAGCTGGCTTCAGAATCTGGGTATTCAGGTAAGTTCTATCTTCCCATTTTTGCTTGGACATAAAATCTGGCTGTGGAAACAAGTTCCTATCCTGCCTAAGTGCTTCCTGAGTCCTAGTATTCGATAATGATTTATGTCTTTATTCATCCAGTGGAGATACAGATTCAGTAGTGCCTGTAACTGGAACTAGATATTCAGTCGATGCTCTCAAGCTACCTACTTTGCTGAACTGGTATCCCTGGTATGACAAAGGAAAGGTTAGTCTTTAGATAGATAACAACACCAATTTTTTCCATCAATGGCAAATAAACACCTTTCATAAACTGTTTTTCTTTCACATTTCTGATGTAGGTTGGTGGGTGGAGTCAGGTATACAAAGGACTCACATTTGTAACAGTGACGGGTGCAGGGCATGAAGTTCCACTTCATCGCCCTCGACAAGCTTTCATAATGTTCAGTTCATTCTTAGGAAATAAACCTATGCCACACTCAGCCATCTAGTCCAAGCTCCTCTTTTCAAATGAGCATAGTCTATCAAAAAAAACAAAGAGCTTCTTACAAGAATCGAAATGAAAAAAAATAAGAAGAGGAGTACACGCAAACGCTATCAAGTTCATGGCTCTTGAGGAACGGATTAGCCTCCCGATGCTTTAGCTCTGATTGAGCAACTTT
This sequence comes from Papaver somniferum, assembly GCF_003573695.1. Taxonomy (NCBI): domain Eukaryota; kingdom Viridiplantae; phylum Streptophyta; class Magnoliopsida; order Ranunculales; family Papaveraceae; genus Papaver; species Papaver somniferum. The sequence goes on from NC_039366.1 coordinate 47,515,363, forward strand.
TAAAGATTTATCAATTGGTGATTATTGTTGTGCAGATTCATGTAAATAATTCGGATGAAATTCAAGAAATGGATTCGTGGTCACTCAACTGTATCACGAAATGAAGTTAATGTATTATGCCATTTTCATATGTAACAATTCTTTGCTAGAGATCTTCACCCCCTACATGAAAAACAGACCTGATTTTTTTTGGTAGTTGTTGAGTTACACTTTTTTTTTAAAAGCGACAAATTAGAAAGTTGTAATTGGCTTAAAGTTGTGTTCATACTGAAATACGTTCAGGCCAACTTTTCCAGACATCCCAGTGCAGTGTAGCATTCTAGGTAAATCTCTGCTCACCTCCACCGATCTTCAGACAAACTTTGCAGGCTTAAGCATGCTTTGTCCCGACTACTCGACTTGGGTATAACAATTGCAGAATCATATCTCAGTGTCTCACTGAAGAAAACAAAAAAAATTGTCAATGTTAATACAAACAATGCCATGCATCCGCTATCAGTTATCTTCTATATCTTTCTCATCAACTCTCAGTGACTACTATCTTTTTAAAAGTAAACGTACCAAACTCAATTTCAACATGGGCATTTGGTCTAGTGGTATGATTCTCGCTTAGGGTGCGAGAGGTCCCGAGTTCAATTCTCGGAATGCCCCAATGTATTTTTGCTCCTTTTTCTTCCCTCATTCCTGAGCTGTAAATAAACAATGCATGTTAGCTAAAGTGTAAAGTTTATCAACTAAACCTGTCTATATACTCCATATTTTAGACCTCTCCCACGCGTACATGATCTGAATATTCTATCACTAAGAAAAAGGTACCGTCATTATTTAGCAACACAATGATCACAAAGAAAATTTACAAAGTAACAAATCAACTTTGGCAAAAAGATGGATATTAAATACTGTATGTTAAAAGTAAAATGAAGTTGCCAAAAAGAAGTCATACCTAGATACCATTTCAGGCATTGGGGAGCTAATTCGTAAATGAAGCTTCCCAAGTGAAGAGTGAAGCCCAACAATGAGGTGAGATCAATGTAAGGTTTGATAGAGAGTTGGACAAACCAAGTTTTGATCTCCCAGTGACACCTCCTAGGTACAGGCTTCCTTTATTGGCTTCTAGATCCTCAAACTTGGAGAGTTGTGTAAATATTCCATTGCTGCACACAAGTTCTATGGATAGTCCCACATCTTTAACTGTGGCCAATGCTGTTGAGCAACCAAATGTTGGTCCACAAAATTCTTTTCTTGCCTTGAGACTACTTCAATATATTATTCCGTGACAGCTTATAAAATAAGTTCCCCACAAACAATGTTCAAAAGTCACCAAAGCTGCAAAGAGGGGTCTCTGATCATGTTATGTTAATTCTTAATAGATATGGTAGATTCTTCCGATACCATCTGAGAGAATCTCTCTACCAAACTAATCTGAAAAGGATTGTAACTAGTGATGAATACATACCTTGTAATAACAGGAGAAAGTACTTGAGAAACAAAGAAAAGTTGTAAACACTTTTGTATTTGAATTCTGGGGCAATTAGGAAGGAGGGGAAAAGAAAAAGAAAAAGAAAAAAAGAGAGTGTTGGTGCTGTTTTCATAGAAACTCTGTGTCATTTCTAAAGATAAAGGTGATCAAGAATAAGACACACAATGTTCAAAACAAAAGAAAAAAAAACTTAAGAATCAAAGAAACAGAAACCAACAAACAATTGCACTGGTACTGCAAGAGACTTGAGAGAGAAAGATATGTATAGATTCAGTACCACAGTGATAGGTTTACTGAACTTATTAACTCTACTAGCATCAATACCCGTAATGGGTGCAGGTTTATGGATGGCAAGAGGTACTAGTACAGCTTGTCAAGAATTCTTGAGAACACCACTTCTTTTCATTGGTTTTATAGTTCTCTTAGTTTCTCTTGCCGGTTTTATTGGAGCTTGTTTTAGGATAGTTATGGCAATGTGGATATATCTAGTAGTGGTGTTTATCTTGATGGTTACTATTTTGTCATTTATAGTATTTGGGTTCACAGTAACTAGCAAAAGTGGAGGAGGATTTGAAGTACCTGGTAGAGTATACAAGGAGTATAGGCTTGACCATTACGCTCCATGGATGCGCAATCGTGTGATGAACCCTCGCGATTGGGAAACCATCAGGAGCTGCATTTTGAGTTCAAAATCTTGCTCAAAAGTTACTTCTTGGACACCTCTTGATTATCTCCAACGAGATCTGTCTCCCATACAGGTTCTTATTTCTTCCAATTCTTCTTTCTGTGAAGCAATCTGGACCATATAACCTTAACTGAACTTCAAAAACTTGAGATGCAAACAAGTAATTATGATTAGATAGTTATCCTTTCAAATAACCTTACATGAGATAGTTTCAATTAGCAGCTGCAGTTAATACTATAATGCTCAAAAAAAAATAGTTCACTTGCACCAAATTGCTAACCGCGGTAACAAAAACACGCAGTCTGGCTGTTGCAAGCCACCAAGTTCATGCAATTACGCAATGGCTACAACATCAGGTCAGGACCAGGACTGCTTCAGGTGGAACAACGCTCAACCACTCCTATGCTATGAATGTGATTCGTGCAAGGCAGGGCTGTTAGAGGAAGTGAAGAGAAGCTGGAACAAAATTGTTGTCCTTAACATCGTTGTGCTTCTCTTTCTTATAGCCCTTTTTTCAGCCGCATGGTGTGCTTACCAGAATGTTCAGAGAACAGAGACCGATCACCCCTATGGCGAGAATCGTATTACAAAAGCCCGTCCCAGATGGGACTACTACTGGTACTTCAACTAGCTAGTTTTATATATATTATTCTCCCATTTACTCATTCCTTGTTCCACTTGATAGAGCTTTAGAAAACCTAATTTGAAGATCTTAGTGTATTAACTAATTTTCCTAACTGATAAGAGATGCCTTTTAATCGATCCTTCTTCTCAGGTGGAGATGGTGGAACGAAAGAAAAGAACAGATTTATTAGCTAGCTGGAGGCTGGAGCTGTCTGTACACCTCTCTTTAGTCTAGGACATGGGCTCATTCTGCAATGATGATGAGGATTTGGAGAGCAATTTCCGACGTGTATAATCAGGGGTATTTTTGATTAAAATAATCTTTGTAAGCAATTGGGCACTTCACTTTAGAGCTCAAGTATGAGCCTGTTTATCTAAATTCAGAATTTTCTGAAGCTTACTCACTTCTAATTAAAATCCTGCTTTCTGTGATTTTGTCGAAAAATTCAAAACTAGGAGCGAGCACAACCTCAAATTAAAAGAAAGCATGTAGATGATAGAACCTGTTTTGTTTGTGTAATAACTGCATCTTTCATCTGTTGTTTCTGGGAGTTCCTGAGAAGTATTTCAGATTAAGAGAACGTTGCAAACATGTTTACAAAACCTAAATAAAGGTAATTTCACTCTAAGCTGCCTGCCAGGTCTTTTTACAGTTTAATCCCCAAAAAAGGGTGCTAGTGCAAAGTTTTCACATATTCGAGCCATTCTACCTCCTGCTGCTAGTGCAGATTTCACCCTCAAGGAAACACACTACAACCTAAATTACTTCCCAAAAGGATGGAGATGATATTATACTCATCTCAACAACCATAGTTAATACCACACTTGCTCTCAAGATATACTATAATCTTCATATCAATCTAGCTTCCAGCAAATCAATTCAGTTGGTACCAAGTGGAGGCTGATTCTGGTAATCATTTCTCCAAAACCACTACTAGGCTATCCAATTGATTAAAAGTACCAGGAAATCGACCAACATTGATTAGGTTAACCCATAACTGTTATATGCAATTTGGGTCATTCAAAGGTTCATTTCAACAATTTCTATCTTTATAGCCTGTTAAGATCATATGCCCAATGTCACAAATGATTTCATGTTAACTGAAATCCTAATTTGATAAATTCGATAAGGGAAAAATATCGTTTGGTCCTTTTTTAGGTGGACCCATGTTTCTTTGGTCCTTTGGTCAAACGACTTTACTGTTTGGTACATAATTATTTAAAAATATTAAACTGACAAAATACCCTTTCGTGTTAATTTTTATTTATTTTCTTGTAGCAGTTCATTTCAGAAATGAAGTCCATATAAAAACCTAAAAAAAACAGAATTCATTCCAGAAATAAACTCCATACAAAAACCTAAGAAAACAGAGTTCATTCCAGAAATGAAGTCCATATAAAAACCTAAGAAAACAGAGTTCATTCCAGAAATGAAGTCCATATAAAAACCTAAGAAAACAGACTTCATTCCAGAAATGAAGTAAAAAACAGACTTCATTCCAGAAATGAAGTCCATATAACAACCTAAAATAAACAGACTTCATTCCAAAGATGAACTCCATATAAAAACCTAAATAAATAGACTTCATTCCAGAAATGAAGTCTATACAAAAACCTAAAAAAAACAGACTTCATTCCAGAAATGAAGTCTGTATAAAAACCTAAAAAAACATAGTTCATTCCAGAAATGAAGTCCATATAACAACCTAAACAAACAGACTTCATTTCAGAAATGAACTCCTTATAAAAACAAATTTCATTTCTGGAATGAACTCCATATAAAAGCAGAGTTCATTTCTGGAATGAACTGCAGCATCATCATCTTCATCATCTTCGTCGTCTTCAACAACAGCAGCAACATCTTCGTCTTTAAAAACACCACCGTCTTCATCATCAACGGCAGTAGCAGTAGCAGATCTTTATCTTCTTCTTCATCTTCTTCATCATCATCATCAAAATCAAGATTAACACCATCGTCTTCATCGTCAACAGTAGCAGCAACAACATATCTTCATCTTCTTCATCATCTTCATCGTCAACAGCAGCAGAAAAAGAAAAAAAACCCTAAGAAATCGTATTCAACAGTACCAACATCATCGTATTCATCGTCTACAACTACCGATTTAAATATTTAAATCGATTTTCACCTTCATCACCATCGTTTACAGCAGCAAGAAGAAAAAAGAAGAAAAAAAATGGAGACGCCATTAACAGGAGGAAAAAGAAGAAGAAAGAAAAAGAGAGAGATTAGATCTGGAAAGATGAGAGAGAAAGTAAATCTGAGAATGCTTTATTTTCTCTTACTTTTTGACTATATATATGGTGGTTATCAAAAAGGGTATTTCTGTCACTACAAGGTGACGTTTACATCATCCATGACATCAGCCTAAGACCAAACAATAATTTTTAGGACCAAATTATAATTTATATTACCAAATAGGAACAAACAGAGACTCTCTTTAATATATTATTTCTATGACCTAATGGTATTTCCTACGTTCGATAAATTCTACGACCAAAAGCAGTTAAAAGAGAAAGAGAGCAACTTAACTGAACAGCTTAATGGGAGATTTGAGAACCGAAACCATCGATGCAAAATATGTCTTTTTTTTTTCTAAATCACGTGAATTATTATTGATAATAAAAGACTTTTACATTAAGAGTTAAAAGAAAACAAGAAACTGAAAAGGAAAACAGAACCAAAAGAAAAGCTCCTTTAGGCCCACTAAAAGCCCAAAGCAACAAAATTAGCTAAACCTATAACAATAGAAGAAGGTCTACCGATGCAAATCTGCCTTTCACCTGGAGCCAGTAATGCAATGCAAAATATGTCTTCAAATCTGATTTTTATTACTTCCTGGGGATTAGGTTAATGTCCCCTAAAGGAAAGCGAGAACTCTTTCTAGGGTTTAATGTATTGCGCCGCGAGTGAGCGCTGCGAGTGACAATTGATGCCAATGGACATTAAGTTGCACAACACGCGTATATTTAAGCGCCAAAATTTTCATAATTAATATGGGCTGATACTAGCATTATTAAGGACTGGTACCATTTAACCGATCCAACGGTCAGAATCGCTTAGAATCTCTTTGTGCTATATGAAATATTATCAGCCCCTTGTAATTTGATATCAACCCATATCAATCGTCAAAATTTTGCGCCAAAAATTACTACTAATTCGGGCCGATGTGTGGGATTGCTGGAAACAGTTTTGCGGCTTCTGCCAAATAGAGTTTTCCTATCCTATACCTCATAATAAATTTTCTTGTATAAAAAATGCAAATATATTTCTTTTGTTAAATCATTTTTCAACAATTAAAAAAGAACTTATGTACAAACTAAAAGCCAACAACAATAACAGTTTCAAAGAAACAAACAAAAGAAAAACCAAAAATTATGTAGACCCAGTACACTACTGAGCGAGGACTGAGGCTGGGGAGATTCTAATCGCGTATCGATCCAGTTAATTGCAAAAATTTTGACATTGGCTTCCGAGTGGACAATTAAGAAATACTTACTGTTTTTATTTGTTTTTGTTATTATTAGCTACTAGTCTTTCGTCAGGAAAAAAAAACGGTTTAGTCCAAAAACGAATGTCAAAGACTCAAAGTTGATCAGTCAAGTAACTAAGCAACGTTGTGTAATTGTGTTGTCTTTCCTCCCGAATAATTAGAAAAGCAATAGCAACCCCGCGACTTTTTTTGTTTCATGACTATCAACTATCAAGAAACGCGCAAAATATATACTAGTAGCATTCTGATGTTTGAAATGTAATACGGTATAACCTTTTACCTTTCTTGGCCATTGATTGGTAAACGGTAGCTAACAACTATCGTATTATTCAACTTTAACTTAGAATTATGACTTTTACATGCTCAAAATGACTGACAATAGCGGCCATTTTGGTTCCAAGATCTATCTCTTCACCGCACATTTCATTTTCCGTTTCCAAACTTTTCTACATATTCATACCTGTTTTCAAACGAATAATCCAGAAAGGTCAATTTTTTTTACCCCATATGAATTTGTCTAATGAAATGGTCCATTGGCCTCCCCAATACACCTCTTAATTTGCCGTTGTGTAATTTTCTTGACATTTTCATTTATTCATATACGATCGACATAGAAAGCTCAAGGACTTGAAAGATCCAGGGTTTTAATCAGAATACGCAGAACGCGCATTAAGGATAAACTTTTCTTTGGTAGGTTACTTGATAAGACATGCACCAGATATCAATTAATACTGAGCAAAGAATTCAATATATATACTTGTTCAGACAGTGTGATCATTTTCCATAATGTTGGTCTTGAATCTTGATCAATAGTTGTCACTTCCGCTGGACCAGTGACGTTCATGGAGGTGGGGAGGGAAGAAGGCGTCAATATGGAGTGGGGAAAAAAGTCTTTGCCTGGAGGACCAACGAAGGACTTCACTAATTAGTGTACATATCTGGGCATGTTGGTAGTGACTTTTTGGGACCTTGTAGTACGTTAACTATAAGTTAATAACGTAGACAGTAGTCGCCCCAGTGGCCATGGCTATGCCTATATTTATTTAAAGTCGTTACCTAGCCCCCGTTTGAGATTTCTTTTTTTCTTGCAAACACATTTTCTCCAAAAACAATTTTGTTTTATACCAAATTTTAAAAGTTATTTCGGAGTAATTTTTAAAAACTGCAAAAGCAGAAGCTGTCTTAGTTTGGTATTGTTGTAACTTTTGTAAAATCATTTTTCCGTTGTGCGTTGTTGTGCTGTGCTGTGAGAAAACAGCAGTTAGACATTTGGTAAAACATTAATTAAAATAAAAGCTGATTAAAAAAGAAATCAAAGTGTGTTTAGTAAAATATCATATTCAACCATTGTAGTTGTAGCAAATGACAAAAACAGACATTTCTATGAAAATAGTTAAATTCAATTTTATTGGTTTAAGAAATAAATTAATTTTGGTTTTCCCTATTTCCTACACCAATTTTTCCTATTTCCAATCCATATTAAATCCTATCCCCATTTATCCTAAGTGTCACCCAAATAAATATTGTAAAATTCTAAATACTATCTTTATGTTTTGACTTACGTATACAGGTTAAACATCCACACCATTAAAAATCTTAAGAACACAGATCGTACATCTTTTTTCTCCACCCACATCTTTTTTTTCACCACCACCTTCGCGGCTTCTCCTTCCAAGCCGACACCACATTGAATCCCTCTTTAGTCCTTTTATTGTTTATCTACTATAGATACCACGAAAAGAACAGACGTGATTAAACCCTAAAATCAAATATAAAAAAAAAAGTACAAAATCTAAACCTAATATGTAATTTAAAGGGCGGTGTGATTAACATGTGGAGAAGAACTTAGTTTCATGAAGCATTGAATACAGTAAGAATTGGTTGTCGATCATTCCAAGTAAAATCAAATACTTGGAATGGAGTTTGTGGTTTGCTGGGGACCTTCATATACAACTGATTTTTTGGATGCCATGTAGAACTAGTCGATCATCCGGGAATGACTTAGTAGTCTACATGCCGACGACTACAATTTTCTCTAGTTGTTCAAATACGAACGGCCAAATATGGGATCAACGATCATCATCACCTTGACGACTATATCATCATCATTTTGGTTGTCTTTATTGACTAGATTGGAGATATATTTTAATCAGTTTTTAACTTTTATAGGTGGTAAATTGGAAAAATCTGAATTTCAAAGTGGTTTCACTTTCAAAATTGTCAAGGAAATATGAAATAGGAAAAGTGGGGGTGAGAAATAGGGAAAACCTTAATTTTTTACTACTCCCTCCGTTACTTTTTAATAGGCCAGTTTCTATAAATAAATATTTCAAAAAAATAGGCCAGTTTCCTAATTGGAAAGTCAAATGTTACTTTAATTTTTTGGGACCACTTTTCTTTTAACTTCTTTGATGACAAGTGTTATGTGGACCATTTCACTTATTTCTTTGGCTGACAAGTGTCATGGGACCATTTCACTTCACTTCTTTTATTGACAAGTGTCTAGAGGACCACTTTCAATAATTAGTTTTCTTAATTTTCTCAAAAAAAAAACTGACCTATTAAAAAGTAACGGAGTGAGTATTAAATATAAATATATAATATCAAATTTACTAATTGTCACTATTATTATGATTGTTAAAAAATTTATTTTACTTAACCACTTTTAAATATATATATATATATATATATAATTTTCAAACAAAAAATCAAACTAAAATAAAGTGATTATTTAATATTTTTTATTATTGAAAATTTAATGAAATGGTATACAAAATACTTTGAAATAAAATATAATAATATTAAAAGAATAAAATTTGAGAAATGAAAAATTGAAATTTAAGGGTAACATTTGTCATTTATAAAATAAAGTAGGGATAGAAAAGATAAATCAAACATTAAATTTAGGTGGGACCAAAGCTTATGCTTTTGTAGCTTTTAAAAGCTCCTCCACCCCAGCTTTTAAAAGTTGAGGAATTTAGGAAGTGCTTTGGCTAAAAAGCGCTTTAATTTTTTTTACCAAGCACTAATTTTAAAAATTATTGACATATATAGGTTTTGAAAGTGCTTTTGGAAAAATAAAAGCATTACCAAACCCAGCCTTTGTTTTAACTAATTGATTCTCTGTTTTAACCTCGTTATTATTTTGAAATGACAAAATTTACCGTTAAATATCTGTTTATGTGTAATAATTTCCTTAATAAAATCATATTTATTTTTTGTATAAGATAATAGTAATTGAGATGCTTTGATGCAAACATATTTGTAATTTTATCAGCTTGGTCACTCTTGGTGACTGAGTTCTATCTTTATAAAATTTGCCCTTTCAAGTCAAAAATAAATAAATAACAATAGCCAAGAACAACAATTATAATATTTAAGCCCCGTTTGGGATTGCTTTTTTCTATCAAAAACACTTTGTAACAAACTCTTACCAAAAATTGTGTTTGATATTTTTTTTTCAAAATGCTTTTGGACAAAAGCACTTCCATTTTAGGCCGCTTTTAAAAGCTATTCAGCACTAGCTTTTAAAAGCTGGAAAAGCATACATAATTTGGTTTAATTGATTTTCTATTTTGACCTTGTTATTTTGTTATAAAGACAAATTTTAGCCAAGAATACTGTACCCTTATAATTATATTTAAAACTTTTATTTATTCCTTTATTTTTAATTTTTTCTTTTAAAATAATAAATAATAAGATAATAATAATAATTACAATAAGTTTTTTCTTTTTGAAGCAAACCATAATCGTAAAATTCTTTATTAAGTGATAAAAATAATTATAAAAAATTAGAATATTATTATAAAAATTAAATGATTATTATCAAAATTAAAAAAAATTAAATATTACTTATATTTCTTAATTATATTAGAATTAAAAATATAATTATATAATTATAGCATAATTAAAACTAATTTTTAAAACATGTCTATTTTCGTCATTAACTACAACATCAGCGCTTTAAAATAATAATTTACCAAACAAAAAGTTTGTTAATTTCACAACGGTTTTTAAATTATATTTTGCCAAACGTTATGCCGCTTTATTCGCTTTATTCTCACAGCACAGCACAACAACGCACAACACAGCACAACAGAAATGCACTTTTATAAAATTCACAACAATACCAAAATAGCATAACAATTAAATTAAGATGTAAAAACTATCTTAAAATAAAAATTAAATTAAATTAATTATATTACTATAATTAAATGATTAAAATATGAATTAAAAAATATTTTTTAATATTTATTTAAAGAATATTCAAAACAAAAAACATTTTTCATTATTAATAAATGACATTTAAAATAATTTTTAAATCATGTCTGTCTTCGTCATTAGTCACATCATAAGCACTTCAACATAAAAATTTACCAAACATAATTTACAGTTTATTGGTTCTAAAGCATTTTAGTATTATAGTTTACCAAACGTCTAACCGCTTTATTTTTCACAGCACAGCATAACAACACACAATACAGCACAACAGAAAAACGCTTTTATAAAACTCACAACAATACCAAGCTCGCTTTTAATTTTATTTGAAGTCATTCTCTTAATTTAATTTGGTACAGTAAAAAAAGCTGAATATTGGGTGTTAGAGCATGGCTCGGTCGAACTTGCAAGGTTGTTATCTCAAGCTTGTTTGTCAAGTTTAGTTGATCAAAACTGTAAGTCTTGATTTCTAGTCTACTTATAGCTATGTCTCGGATTAGGATAGAATGTGTAGTTGAGCTTTGGACTTCACGGCGTTCGTTGATTGAAGACGAAGATCAATTGAGGAGATCTTGGAGGAACTTCATCAACAAAAGGTATGTGGAGACTAAAATTTATCTATCACTCAGAAGTCTATTCTATTTTATCTCCTAATGAGACTAAGTCGTATAGCTATATAGACTTTTATATTATACACATTTGATATTTCGAGATGAATTTAATTAACTCGGTTATCTATTTCTCTAAATATGTGTTGGAAGCTTTTTTCTTTAGCTACGTTCTTTATATCCTTGATGAGTTTAGTTGGAAACTAAATAATAAAACAAAAAAAGATCATGTGGAAATTTCCTTGAAACATCTTATATGATTTGTGAGAGACAATCATTTGATGTCGACTCAGAATGTTTCGTATTGATCATTCGATCACTTGAAAAATTACATGAAGCTTGTGAATACCAATATTTTGCGGAGCATGTGTCACGATCTCAGTGGTCGCATACAAGATAACTGGGTATCCCTCGCTATACAGAGGAATCCAAGTGACAGAGGATACCTTCGTAGATCTACTTTATCTCGTCCCAAGAAAGGATGCCTCGGCGGTTAAGATGAAAGAAGTAAAAGCCTAGTCTACGGGGAGGCAGCTGGCGAAGGGACATAGGTAGATGACATATCTAATCAGCATTAAATGCACAAATCTCTTATCTACACGCATAATCAAAGCACGCGGAGAGAGATGATGTGGCGGAACTAGATTGGCAGAGGCTGGCGGTGAACGAAGGTACAATCTGTACTAAGGTTGGGAAGTTCCCGAAGGAACGTGGGTCAGCTGAGTTGGCAGAGTTCGACTGGAGAAAGCACGCGGTGAACGAAGGTACCATATGTACGAAAGGTATATCAGGAAACGATGGACCCAGAGGCAGCAAAGATATACTTGGAGCAGAAGGGGTTATAAATACCAAGCCTCACCAACAAACTAAGGGCATTCAATTCCTAGGAGAGAAGATCTAGTCTTAAGCTTATACCTCTTTAATGTTTGGAACTTAAGTAATGACTTCGACTTCAGTTCTCTCTATTACTTTGGGAAGCATTTAAGATCTTTTGTAATCACTACAGCATAATACAAACAAATCACTCATTACCCCGTGGATGTAGACGAAAGTCGAACCACGTAATATCTTGTGTCTCATGATAACTTAGTAGCATTTACTTTACATTAGTGTTCTTTGTTATTATTGTGATCTTCGATATCTTTTATTACTTAGCATCAACAGTTCAACTGAGGCATCGATACTACTTAGTATCTGATTTTCCGAACTGTATACATTACGTAGACTACGGGAAAACGAGTAGTCACAGTTTGGCGCTAGAAGGTTTTGCTCACCAGCTTGAGTTTTTATATTCCGTCATTTATTTTACTTACGCATCTTCTTTAACGAAGAGATCTGAATTCAACATCGATGGATCTCACTTTCTAGTGATTCGTTCGTCCATTGTTTTCGCAAGTTCTTTGAGTTCATAGCCTCTAAAGACTAGCAATCTCCCAGATCTACAAAAGTTTTCACAAAAGCGCACTCACAAAACGTTAAAACTTTTGTTTTGTACTAAAACATCTTTTCCGAAAAAGTATTCTTCAGATCTGAGTACCTCTGAGCACTGAGAAATCTCAGCGAGAATTTAAGGAAGCAAAAAACTTTTTAAGCATTTAATACCCCATTTTTCGAAAAGATCTGGTACCCTTTTTAATTATTTTCAACATTTAAGGTTGTTTTCTCCAAGGGTACCATAAAAAAGTCAGTACCTGTCTCTCCAAGACGTCATTTCAGTCATTTTTCTGAAAAAGCTGCTTAGTCGTCTTCTGTGTCAGAGCATTAATTGTTACTTTTGACGAAGGCACCCAAGTAGAAGATTTTTGTCGTTTTTTCTGTGACCGCAGGATAACAAAATTCGAAGGCATGCAGAAACCAAGTGATGTACCAACAAGTTCACGACAAGCAGTCACGAGAGGAAGATCTCAAAAGCCGTCTCAAGCAAACCAAAGAACCGAAGCAGAGGACGGACAAAGCGAAATAACAAGAAGAACAGCTGCTACCAAGCCGCTTATTCCTACTGAAGGGATGGGGCAAACATCGGGAGCACAACCACTTTACGGCATGCCATTACCGGAGTATCCTAATTCACGCAGCCACTGCGGCCAACGCATGGTTACCCGGAACCCTAGTTCCTACGGAACGATGGTTGGGAAACCTAACTCCGATCCAGATATATCCAGACGCACCGATCATAGAAGAAGGAGTGGATAACTCTGAGGATCCATCCGACCGCACTCCTCAGGGTGGTGGAATCCACAACGAAGAACAAATGGCAGCACAAGTAGCAGCTTTGCTACTACGAAACAAGGAACACGAGGATGCCATGCACGTGATGGCCAAGGAAAACCAGAACCTAAAAGATATGCTGGATGTGCAGATCGAAGGTTCCCAAACTCACCCTCCGTTAAAGAGGCGTGAGAACGGAGCCATATCAGGAAGACGAAGGATGGATCTTAACCACCAAAGGCTAACCCACCAAAGGGGACCAGGAGAATGCACCACGATCCAGACGAGACAGACTCAACCTACAAGCCCTCTCAATCCTACTTTGATGAGGCATTTTCCAGAGATGCTTACAATGTGAACATGGTTATGGAGCAAGTGGAAAAGATGTCTAAAGAAATACAAGGGCTGAAAACCGGCCATGTAGGCGCAAGGCTAGAAGAAGTGCTCCATGAAGCGACAACATCTCCGTTGTCTTTCCGCATTTTGAGGGAGCCTATCCCTGCGAAATGCCCAGTACCTGCGTTTCAGACCTACGATGGTACCTCTGATCCCGCAGCCCACCTACGATACTACACTCGTGTCCTTTCCCATTAGGAAAGAGATGAGGTAGTACTTTGTAGGTGTTTTCCTGCAAGCTTGACAGGATCAGCATTGGCGTGGTATGACAATTTACCAACAAACTCAATTGACTCCTTTGAGCAATTGTCTACGATTTTCTTGGAGACATACATGTACAATAAATCAACAAATGCAAGGTTAGATAGGCTATTTTCTCTAGCTATCGGACCCCGAGAAACATTAATGCAATACACATACAGGTGGCAGAAGACGTGCCAAGCAATTGGAAAAGTCAATCCAGAAATTAGCATTAATTGCTATAAGTACGGACTTGATAGAACCTCAGCTATCTTCGTGGAGCTTCACAACATAGCCCTTGATTCCAAAGGAGAGCTCAGGGTTGTCCAAGACTGCTACATCAGAGTCGAAGAAATCCAGAAGGACAACCCCAGGGCACAAGCAAAGACAACAACAGGTCCGCAACGAACCAACTCTCTGGAACCAATTCCGGAAATACCTAAGAGGCAAAACGAGACCGGGGGTAGAACCAGCTCTCGAGACAAAAGATCAAAATACATAGATGGCAAAGGTATAGGAAAAGTAAGAGACGAGTTCGTAGATAAGATCTACACAAACATTCCCCCACATCCTAAGCAAGGAAGGAGCGAAGTCGGGCTTTCCCTACCCTAACACTAGGGGAAAGAAACCAGAGAAAATGAATGAGGCTAAGGAGTACTGAGAGTACCATCAGTATTATGGCCATACAACTGATACATGCTATCACCTAAGGAACACTATTCATAGATGAAGGCAAATTCATGAAGTACGTACAGATACCGCCAGCGGAAACTGAGGTGGCCCCGAAGAAAAGGGTAGAACTACCTCAGGACGACAAATACATCAACATGAATACCTTCTCTAGCGGAGGTCAAGAATAACTGCTCGAAGACATTCTCGAGTTAGCCCCGAAGAAAAGGTAGAACTGCTCGAAAATCCTTTGACGGACCATCACTCAAATGTTTGACACGAGGGGAAGGAGAAAAAGTGCTAAAAATGTTACATAGTGGGGATGCTGGCAATCATAGCGGAGGAAGATCTTTGGCACATAGAGCAAAAATGCAAGGTTATTACTGGCCATACATGCACGAAGATGCAAAACGAATATCAAGACGTTGCGAAGATTGTCAGCGGCATGGAAAGAAAATACATGCACCTGGAGCACCACTATCATCTTCAACCAGTGTGTGGACTTTTGGAAAGTGGGGTTTAGATATTGTGGGACCATTTTTACCAGGTTCTGGACAAAGAAGATATTTAATAGTCGCAACAGATTAATTCACAAAATGGACAGAAGTGAAGGTAGTACAACATATTCGCGACAAAGATATCTTTACATTCATATTCGAAAATATCATTTGCAGATACGGAATTCCTGCACAGTTGGTATCTGATAATGGGAAACATTTGAAGGACATAATATAGAAATGCTACTTAATGCATTCAAGATAAAATGTGGAAAGTCTACTCCTTTGTATCCACAAGCTAATGGGCAGGTAGAAGCAACAAACAAAACAATTGCAGATATATTAAATAAGAGATTGGAAGGACATCACAGAGCATGGTGTGAACAATTACATAATGCAGTATGGGCTTATAATACAACTAGAAGAGAAGCTACTGGAATGTCACCTTTTTGTTTAACATACGGAGTTGAAGCGGTGTTACCAACAGAAGTTGTTATTCCGACAACAAAAAGAGAAGCTTGGGAGAAAAATCTTAGTGCGGGATTGATTTTAAATAAACTTGATGAATTAGAAGAAAGAAGAGAAAAAGCTTTACAACATGTGGAGAATTATCAGCGAAGATTAGCCCGAGAATATAATAAACGTGTCAAAATACGCGAATTTCAACCAGGAGATTTAGTTCTGCGAGAGACCAATATATCAGCGAGAAAATGGTGGAAAATTAGCGAAAAAATGGGATGGACCTTACATCATTAAAGAGATAGTTGGAACAGGAGCTTATAGATTAATGGATCCAGAAGGTAGAGATGTTGGTCATAGACTAGACAGACCATGGAACAGGTTATACTTAAAAAGATATTATCCGTAAGAAGCTTTGAGAAATTATGGATTCTGAAAGAATAATTGCAAGACTACTCATATTAAAACAAGATCATGATGTGCGAAATTTTCGCAGAGATAATCACAAAATAATGACATAAAAGAAGGGGCGAACCTTTATGGCGTACACCCTAGTTCGCGAATAAAATTTCGAAAAAGGCAAATGTAAGACCTAAAGTACGTCATATTAGGGGGTACCTGTTGCATGGCTCAGGGAAAGTCTACACCGCCACCGGAACCTGAGTCATGGAGATTTGGGGTCAATAAAGCCCATCTAGGAGAGGCACCTTGGATTCTCAGCTTAAGCATATGACTTGGGTTGGGCGACGAAGGTAATAAGGACTCTCCCAAGGAGTTTAGATCTGATCAAGGCGCCGAGGTACACGGTTGAGTCAAGAGTTCCAGGGACGTTTGAAGCGTACCTTTCCATTCTTGACAAGTCTTGGTTTATAATGCACTCGGCCCGAAGAAAACCCCACTTAGGGTGCAGTCTCGTAACCATAAACCCTATAGGTAAAAGGGATAAGAGGCTGCGAAAAAAACTGGTTGTTATTAAGACTGGATGGGAGGATCTAACCTTGTATGGTATAAGTACGCCTCCTTGAAGGGGCAACCAGGGGGAAGATAAGGGCGGCACCCTCCATTAGGGAGCTGATAAATGTCTTAAGACGCAAATGTAATGTGGCTTTCTATTTGCAAGAATATTAAGGCTTTTCATATTTGTGCAACAATCCTGAAGAGACAATAATACAAAAGAAAAAGATAATACGAGATCAATGGGTTTTCGCATGAAAGTGCGAAAACGTCCTGCGATTTCGTCGCAAGACGGCAATATCATGGGGCATTATTTTCGCAAAAATATTTAGGCCTGTCATATTGTCGCAACATTCCTGAAGAGGCCATCATACAAAAGAGAAAGTTAAGGTAAGATCAATGGGTTTTTGCATGAAAGTGCAAGGACGTCTTGCGATTTTGTCGCAATGACAAGAGGTGGCATAATAAGACCTTTAATTAGGAAGGCAAAATAAGACCACATGATAAAACAAAATATTTATAAGTATTCGTAACAGATTATTTTTTGCAAGAAAGATAATGAGAGGCAAGTATGGGAATCAATACACAAGAAGCATTATCTTTCTCATCAACAAAATATTAAAAGGAAAAGTTGATTCCAAAGTTGGTTGAAAAATGTAACTCGCAAAAGTGATAAAAATAAGACAGTTCAAGAAGACAAAGCTAGATAAGAAGCTCAAGCTTCAGTATTAATTACAGTAGCAGGAGATAACAGAAATTCTTCGCCAATATTCTCATTATCGCAAGCTTCTCCTTCATTTCGGTTCTGATATTCTCCTTGACTAGATTATCGCCAGCAATTACTTCTTCAGGAGAAATTTCTTTCTCATTTTGATTAACACCAGCAGATGCTTCTTTAGAAGGAATTTCTTCTTCATCTTCCAAGAAATTATCCTCTACACCGCTTTCGTAATCATAATCACTATCAGCAGGACGAGGAACTTCATCATCATCTACTTCTAAAGGTTCAATTGATGTAGGAGGAAGAGATTTGGACAATAAAATGTCATTTACAAGGACTTCAGCCCGGAGATGAACTTGACGAAGAAGTGCTCTATGATGATTCCTATCTTGAATATCCTTAAAATAAGCAAGATAATCAAGTCTTCTTTCTGCTCGGTCGCGAGAACCAGTAAGGGCAGAGACGAGAAATGCATTTTCTTTGCGAATTTTGGCATATTTAGCCTCCAAAACAGAAATGGAAGAATGAAGATTCTTCTCAGACTCTGCGAAAGATAGAATACAAAATTTCATTAAGATGAAGAACTCAGAAAGATATGACAAAGAAAAGATAATTAAGGCAGTCAAACTATTATGACTACCTTCCTTTTGCGAAATAAGGTGTTGAATCAAGGATAGACAACTATTCTCCCAACGGTCTATTGCGTCATCAAATTTATCTCCAACTAAACCTCTAAGTTGAGATTGAAGATTTTTCTCTTTAGAAATAAGAAAGGCATTTTTCTTCGCAAGAGAAGAATAAGATTCTTCTAATTTGGAATATTGTTCTTTAAGCTGATTCGCCTTTACACTTAAAGCTATTCTACCTTGAATGAGTGTATCTCTGTTAGCATAGATGACTATGTTACTTCTTTAAGTTCATTTCTCAAAGAGCGAGATTTCTCTTGGTCATCACATACTTTTTGAAGAATACTAAGTTGTTGCGAAGATATCGCCATCTTGTTTAAATAAGTTCGCTTCTCCTGAGATAAGGTTTTATTCTCATCTGATAAAGTTTCCATCCCTAAATTAGCTTTAGTTAAAGAATAAGAAAGGCGAGATACTTCATTACTTAATAAATCTTGTCTTTGAACTAATTGGGTATTTTCATTGGTAAGATTATTTATATGATCAAGAGAATATGAATAGAGGTTATCTAATTGGTTATATTGATCCATCAAGATTTCTTTATCAACACGAGCTTCTTCAACAACAGATTCAAATTGATATCTCTCCATTATTCGTTTCTGGTTTAAAGCTTAACATGCGAAAGAGGGATTTCAAGGATAATTAAATATGGGAAGGATAAAACCATTAAAAAGGAAAATTAAAGACACATATAAGAAAATCATACCTCTCAATTCATCATTCTTCTTGCGAAGATTGTCACGATCCAACAAGACATTCTGAAGCTTTTGATTTTCGAGACGAAGAGCATTACATTCTTTTTCCAAAGTTGTCTGCGAAGCAGCTCTGTCAGAACCTAAATGCTTGCTCAGAATTTCGCAAACATTAGACTTGATAGGATCAATAGAAGACTTCTTGACATCATCCAGGACTTCAGATAAAACTTTGAAGGCAATATCTATCCCTTCCACGGTTTCTTTCGAAAGAGGAAGAGACTTAGGTAGAGAACTGGTAGTGATAGAAGGTTGAGGAACATTCTCAATGGGAAGAGAAGAGGTTTCATTCACATAAGGATCAACAAGAGGGGTTTCAATCATTGAAAGGTTAGCTGAAGAAATGAAGTCTGAGGAAGCTTTTTCGCGAATTGGAGATAAAGGTTTATCTTGCGAAGATGTCGCAGGAGATTTAGAAGAGATGAGTAAGTGGAAGGGAACAGAAGTTGGAACAGTTTTAAGGCGGCGAGATTTCTTGAGAGGTTTATTGACATCTTTATCACCCTGCGAATTATAATCCATATAAGAAACAGAGGAAACAATATTGTTATTAGAAAAGGATAGTGTTTCTTACTACCTTCTCATTCGCAAACTTTCTTTTATGCACAACAACCTTATGCTGCGATTTGGGAATGTTAGGGTTCTGAACTGTAAATCTAGTGTTGGAGGCGCTTTTGCTGAAATAACAAGAGTATGGGAATCACATAAACAACATCAAATAAGGCAATAAACAAGATCAATTTTAACAAAACCCATAAAGAAGAAAAAAGAAAACTAACCTTGATGAATCCATGGAAAACAATAGCAGGGAGATTGTCTCGAAGAAAATTACGAATGATGAAGATCTGCAGAAGAAATAATATGAAGATGAAGAAGAACTTAAAAAGATTGAAGAAGAAAGAAGAAAAGTTGCAATAATGGAATTTGCAGAAGAACGATGAAGTTACAGAGAAAATAAAAAGAAAGAAAAAGAGAGTGAGAAGGAATATATATAGAGGGAATTTCTCCTCGAGAAAATAAACACGATTAATACGGAAAGACATAAGCGGTTAAAAAGCAACGGTTACAAAAGACGTGTCAAGAAATAGATGGAAGAAAGAATACGTGTGATAAATGCAGAATATGAAGAGGAGAACAGCTGCGGCATTTCTTACATCATTCTCCACTTCGCAGAAAAGATATGAGAAGAGGCAAGATGTAGGATCAGAATCTCGCAACGACAATATTTCAGCGAAATTATCAACAACACAATACAACAGCGTCGCAGAACAATTTCAGGAAGAATATAATAAATGACGTCAGCTAAGATCACGAGAAAGATGTGATAGTCCTGCGAAAATTAGAGAGCTTGCGAAATTAATATTTGTAAGGTTGCGAGAATGTCGCAGATCATACCCGAAAATAAAGGACAAATTAGCTGTCATCCACTATGTATTTCCCTATAAATAGTCGTTCAAGTTGTAAAGAAAGAGGAGAGATCTTTTTTGAGTAAGAAATAAGTAAATATGAGAGAGAAAGTCTAGAGCAGAGGTGATTCTTGATTTCTTTATCTTTTCTTGTAAGAACATTCAAAGATTGATCAATAAAATTAAGAGTGTAAACCTAAAAATGAGTTGATTAATAATGAAATCATATGAGGGGTGTAGTGTAGGATTTCCTGCAACTACAGGGGCAGCTCGTTAAATGTATTTTTTTACGAACCCTACCTACGCATGGGTTTGACAGCGGAGCAGATGGATTCTTCCACTTTCACAATATACGGTTTCAATGGAGCAGTCTCTAGACCAAAAGGAGAAATCGTCTTGCAGATACGTGCAGGACCCTGAATAACCAATACAAGGTTCTGTGTGGTGGAAGCACCTTCCCCCTACAATGTAATCATGGGAAGACTATGGGTCCATAGATTACGAGGAACATCTTCGACATATCATCAGTACCTTCGATTCCCTACACCCATGGGTGAAATGGAAATCAAAGGTGACCAGCAAGACGTAAGGCTATGCAATCTAGCAGAGGTCAGACTCAACGAAGAAAGAGTTGCTGCCCAGCAGCACGAAAGAAAAAGACGAAAGGAAAACACCAAAGAAGTGAAGGACGGAGCCTTCTTAGTACCCGAAGCCATCTCAGTTCCGGAGACAAGCACCTCCGCTACTCCAGGGGCGAAAGTCTCTGCCAAATGACAATTACAGAAAAGCACTCCTCAACGTCCTCAGAAACAAACCTTCTCACCGGTGGAACCAACAAAGAAAATCAACATCGGAACGGAGGCAGAACCAAAAATGATCAACATCGGAACTTTACTTGAAGAGGAAGAGGAGATGCAACTACAAAGGCTACTAAGGGACTACGCAGATGTCTTTGCATGGTAAATGGAAGACATGCCTGGAATTGACCCGAATTTGGTCTCCCACCACATTCGGCTCAAACCAGAAATACCACCATTCAAGCAACGGATCCGTAAGGTGGCAGACATCTACCAAGAAGCGGTAGAAAATGAGTTACAAAAGCTATTAACCGCAGGGTTCATACGAGAAGTCAAGTATCCCACGTGGATATCCAACATGGTGATTGCTCCCAAGAAGAACGGAGGCGTACGCATTTGCATCGACTTTAGCAATATTAACAAAGCATGCCCCAAAGACAACTACTCGCTGCCAAACATTGACCAACTAGTCAATGCAACCGAAGGTCACCAGAGGCTATCCTTCATGGATGGATACTCAGGTTACAACCAAATCGCCCTTGCAGAAGAAGACCAGGAGCATACTGTGTTCTTTACCCCACGAGGCTTATATTGTTATACAAGGATGCCTTTTGGACTAAAGAACGCGGTGGAAACATACCAGCGATTGGTAGACAAAATCTTTAAGCCGTGGATAGGCAAGATACTGGAGGTCTACTTGGACGATATACTTGTCAAGAGCAAAGAGGCGAAACACCACCTACCAGACCTAAGGGAAATATTCGAAGCCATGAGAACCTTTCACATGAAGGTAAACCCGGAGAAATGCACGTTTGGAGTAACCTCAGGAAAATTCCTAGGATACTTGGTAACTAAGCGAGGAATAGAAGTGGACCCCGAAAGGGTCATAGCAACAATGGAAATGCCATCTCCACAAACACTAAAAGGAGTACAAAAGCTAAATGGAATCTTAGCTTCCATGGAAGATTCATAGCAAGATCATCAGATAAATGCAAAGCATTTTTCGATACACTAAGGAAGGGAAGCAGGTTCATGTGGACCACGGAGTGCGAGCAAGCCTTCCAAAAAATCAAGGAATATTTGACTTCGTACCCATCCTACAGAAGCCGGAGCCAGGTGAAATACTCACCTTGTACTTAGCAGCAACAAGCTATGCTGTGAGCGCAGTATTGGTACGAGACCAAGGACAAGGAGAAAAGCCCATATACTACATCAGCAAAACACTCAGTTCAGCGGAGCGTAATTATACCAAGGTGGAGCAGCTTATATATGCCTTAGTAGTGGCAACACAAAAACTAAGGATATATTTTGACGCACATACCATCCGAGTCTTCAAAAAGGCTCAGATAAGTCAAATCCTCGACAGCATGTAGAAAATTGGAAGGGTGGAAAAATGGAATGCCATGATCAAGCAGTTCCACACAATCTTTGAAACAAGGAAGGCTGAGAAATCACAAATCTTAGCAGACTTTCTAGCGGACCTACCTCTCAACGACGAAGCAGAGATAAATGACATCCCAGGAATGGAGGAAGACAAGCAAGAACCAGAAGATCTCTTGGAACCTCAGAATTCACGGAGGTGGGAGATATTCGTATATGGCTCCTCCAATGGAGAGGGCGCAGTCATAGGGATTGTAATAACAACCCCTATCGGATACCGACTCATCTATGCGTTCAGGTTATACTTCGAACAATACACTAATAACATCACAGAATACGAGGCGGTCGTACATTATATACGCTTGGCACGGGAGCTAGGCTTATCAGATGTTCGTTTGACTAGTGACTCACAGTTAGTCATTAGACAAATCGAGATCAAATATCAAACTTTGGATCCAGTACTATCTTTGTACCTAAAGTTAGCACAGGAAAATGCGTCAAAGATCAACAACGTTACATTCAGACATGTCATTCGAAAAGATAACAGATACTCAGATGCCTTAGCATTCATATCATCAATGCTAAGGGACAGAAATACCACCTCCGTGCAAATTGGAAGGATATATGAGCCTTTGATAGAAGGACCAATCTCAGGAGTTGAGGAGGCTTTGGCCGTTTAAACTCGAGCCATGAGAGAAGCTGAAAAGGGAAAAGAAGACGAAGAAGAACAAGATAACGAAGTCGAAGAATCTGACAAAGACCAACCTATGTCAGACGAAGACAACGAAGATGAAGCGGAAGAAGATTGGAGGATTCCAATTCACCAATACCTTAACAAAGGTACCTTACCAGCAGATGTCAAAGAGGCTCGGAAACTTGAATCAAAAACAGCAATGTACAACCTGCGTGATGGAATACTATACATAAGGTCATTTCTTGGACCTCTGATGCGGTGCCTCTCACGAACCGAAGGCAGAAGGATACTCCATAATATACACAGCGTAGATGTCGTCAATCATAATGGAAGAAGGTCCTTGGCAGTCAAAGCCAAAATGCAAGGATACTACTGGCTAAGCATGGACGAAGATTCAAAGAACGTGGCTAGGCGCTGTGAGAGATGCCAACGCTTTGCTAAGAAGATTAAAGCACCAGCAACGGATCTTAACTCAGTCATCATCCCTTGGCCATTTGTCAAGTGGGGGGTTGATATTGTCGGACCCTTGATAGAGGGAACCTCGAAGACAAAATACCTTATTGTGGCTACGGATTACTTCACCAAGTGGGTGGAAGCAAAGGATTTGGAAAGAATTAGGGACACACATGTCTTTAAGTTCTTGTTTGAGCAAATCATATGCAGGTTCGGAACACCAGCCGTCATAGTCTCTGACAATGGCAAGCAGTTGCAAGGAAAGAACATAGATATGTTATTCGATACTTTCAACATTCAGAAAAACAAGTCCACTCCTATATACCCTAAGAGCAATGGACAAGCAGAGGCGACTAACAAAACAATAGCGATGAACTTGAAGAAAAATCTAGGAGCATACAAGAAAAGATGGTGCGAACAACTGCACAATGTTTTATGGGCCTACCGAACTACAAGAAGGGAGGCCACGGGAGAAACTCCATTCTTGCTAACCTACGGAGCCGAAGCGGTCATCCCAACGGAGATAATACTTCCAACAACAAAAACGGAGGCATGGGAGAAGAACCTAACAACGGACCTAATGCTAGAGAAGCTCGATGATCTTGAAGAAAGGCGGGAAGTGGCTTTGCAAAAGATGTAAACTATCAACGAAGGCTAGCTCGCGAATACAACAAACGGGTCATCCCTAGAAAATTTGTGGTCGAAGAATACGTGTTATGTTAGATACCACCATATCAAAGAAAGAAGCAGTGGGGCAAGCTAGCTCCGATGTGGGACGGGCCCTACATCATACATGACATCGCTCGAAAATGGTCATACTACCTAAGGACCCTCAAAGGTGAAGTATTGCAACACCCTTGTAATGCAATGTACCTAAAAAAGTACTACCCTTAAGAGAATGGTGATTACTCAGGAGAAGAAGGGAACGGGAAATAGCCCACCATGTTCTATCCATGATCAAAGGTATTATGAACCTTACTAATCAATGAAAGAAACTTTTTGCTAAGAGAAAGTCGATTTTTGATTAGGTACAAATTGGGTTAGAATGGACACCCTCCGTCATGATTGACGATGAGACAAGGAAAGACATAACTGCGCATATGTCAATACTCGGATCCTCGAGTGATAGCTCCATTCATGAGGCAATAAGAAAAAGTAAGATATCCTCTATAGAGATACCTTGCCGAAGTAAAGCAGCCTTCGCGCTGAACGCGTAGGGTTACAGGTAAACCATTTCCCACGTAGGAGCCTTCGCCACCACGGTACCTTCTGGCCAAAGAATACTTAGGAAGGACGATGAATGTTCCACCCAAAAACATACCTTAGCACCTTGTGATGACTTGAATGTGGAATCATCTAGACACAACACGTTTACAAACAAAATATTCATGTAATAATATAGGTACAGTAATAATGTTACCAAAATATGACTGATATGTCTTAAAAGCTGCAGATAACAAAGGTTCAAACCATCACGAAGCATTGTTTCAAGGAAAGGAGATGATACAAAGGCCCCTCAGCTGGGGGCATAATACAACAAAGAGTTCAGTTAAGATAGACTGGACACGACATGATTACTGGTAAGGAAGACGAGGAAATACTGACGTTCAGCTTCCGCAAAGGCGTCATTGATATAATCAATGACCGACTTCTCGAACTGAACCTTCAGTTGGGAGGCCTGAGCTGCCAAATCAGAGGCTGATTTCCGATTAAGCTCTATCACCTGAGCACTAAGCTGATTATTAGCTTGCTGGAGTGCCTCATCCTTGAACTTAGTAGCAGCATCAAACTGGCGAGATATCTCCAACGAAGATATTTGACCCTCAAGACGGTTAATCTTGGCATTTGCACCCACCCACTCTGCGAGTACAAAGGGTGTAAGCAATAAGGAGAAGCAGCAAAAGACACAAAGGATGCTGCTGGAATATAAGGACCCTAAGCTACCTCCTGCATGGATAAAGGATTCTTCTAAACTATGCTAAGCCTCAGCAAGATCCACCTCAGCGGCCTCGATATCCTCCACGAGGGTATCACGTTCAGTTCGGAGGTCATCAACATCAATCCGGAGCGAAGCATTCTCAGAGGATAAAACTTGGTAAACATTCTCTAACTCTTCCAACTTTTTAACTAAGGATGCATGCGACATGGAAGATGACGCGGAGCCTGCCTCGACAAGTCTATTCTTAAGAGAACATACCTCGTAACATAAAATGTTACGCTCTGTAGTAACCTTAGCTAATGAAGCACAAGCGTCTTCAAAATCTGCATGATCTTTCTTCCGGATGATTTCTTGGGCTGAGAGGCATCTCTCAACTAAGGCAATATCCTCCTTTTGCTTTAAAATGAGACTCTCCTTCCAATTAAGGGTTTCGTCGCATTCTTTACGAAGCAAATCCATCTGCTTCACTAAATCCGCGTTATGAGCAGATTCAAGGGAAAGTTGGGACTCATTATGAACAGTTACGTTCATCAACCTGTCAGATTTCTTCTGATGATACCAAACATCAAAGGTTAACTTGTCTACTTGATCCCGAAGATATCTAAGCTCACTAGAGCTACCAGCTGGCAGGCGAAGGTTGTCTTAAGACTATGCAACCAAACAAGAACAAAAACAAAGCTAAGGGAAAGAAGAAACATACCTATGGCTTTGGAGGACTCAGCAGCCAAAGCGGAATCAGCAGCTTTACGCCCGTCCTCAGCAACTTTAGCAGCATTGTTAGCTCTCTCGAGAGCCAACAAAGAAGCCTCCAAAGATCTTTGAGTCTTCCTCAAATCATCCTCCAACGAAGATACCCTAGCAATAGAAGCAGCATCACTGGACGAAGGTTGTTGTGTGCTAACAAGAGCATATTCTTGACGAGCACGCTCCAACAGAGAGCTCAAGTGAGTACATTTAGCCCTATAGAACTTGAAAAAGGTGCAACCAACATCTATCTGTTTGCAAAGCTGCAAACAAAGGAGTATAAGAATAGACGGAGAATCAAAACAAATTGCGAAGCGGTAAGGTGGGAATCACTGTCTGAGAACCCTGAGAGACGAGGAAGGAAATAAGCGTAGGTGTCAATGAAAGCCTCCATCTCTTGGATGCTACCCCTGCGGATTTCACCAAAGCTCTGGCTGGAGCGAAGGCAATCTGGATCAAAGAATAGATCCTTAGCCGCACAATATTGAGAAGACAGCACATCCAACTGCGAAGCTACTTTAAAAGAGCTATCCAGATGATGACGATCAACCTCAGCAGAAAAAGGACCCTTCGATTCCTGCAGAATGGCTTCAAGAATGGCATCATCAGAACTACCAAGGCTCAAGTTCTCAGGCATCTTACCCTTGCTAGACTCATCAACAACTCCATCAATCACTCGAGAGCGAACATGGGGCACGACTACTGAGCCCTCACCACGACGAAGAGACGACATGGTGGAAGAGCTGGGAACCGAAGAAAAAGCTTGAGCACCACCTAAGTCCATATCACCAGCAGAAGGAAGATTTCCCAGTACGGTCCAATCTGGTGACGAAGGCGTAGGTCCAACAACTTTGCTAACAGGGGCAGTAGAAACCGACTGAGCGCTCCCTAACGAGGTTGGCGTAGCATTGAAGGAGAAGCTGGCCAGTGAAATCACAACCTTCTTCTTCGGTTGAGAGTCTGAGCTGTTAACCCTCACCACTGGGGTAACAACCTTAGCAAACGAACCACTTGATTGAAGTGAAGTAGCAGGAGACGAAGGAAGACTTTTGGAAGCTACAACAACAGCCCCAGTAGTAGCCGAGACAACATGCAATGTTCAGCCAGGGGCAGAAAATGAAGGCACCTTTGGAGACAAAGTATGAGCTGGAGCTTGAACACTAACAGGGTTAAAAAATAGAGCATCACCACCAGATACGAGGTTCTCACCCTCCACTGAGCCAGCACAGATGGGACTGGGGTTAGATTTGGAAAAATCTTCCTCAATATCATCCAAATGAGGGCTGAGGCCAGTATCCTCAATGTACTCCATATCTTCATCATACGACACCTCCTCACCAGCCTTGGGATCCTCATCCGATGCCTCAAGATCAATAACAGCCTTCAACTTTCCCTTTCTCTTGGAGGACTGTGGAAAAACACATGCGCCAGCTAAGGATCAGGGCCAAGATACTAAGGAACCTACAAAAAAAAAGGTATGGTAATGATCCTTACCTCCGCAGGTGTTGGCGTAGCTGTTTCAGCTGAAGCCTTTCTTTTCCTAGTCCTGATGGCTACGGAATTACCAACAGAACCCGGAGCAGTCCTAGCAGCAGAACCTGAAGCAGTTACAGCAGAAGAAGTAGGGGCAGACTACAAAAGAAAGCCATAAGAATATCAAACAAAGATATTAAAGCAAAAGCCTTCAAACAGAAACGAAGGTTACCTCATGAGAAGCAGCAGGGTTGAAAACCCAAGGCTGATATCCATCATACTTCTCAGGCAAAAAAAGAGTCGTACGAGGGACGTTGAGATCAGTGGTAGTAAAACCGCAGGCCCAAGGACCCACCACAGAAGAGGAGTACGATCCCAACGATCATCATGATCAAGATGGATGCGATCAGACTTCGACAAAGGTAGCCTACCAGAATAAGGGATGACAGTCAAACCAGTCTTATCGATTTCCTCCAACAGACGAAGGCTGTTACCTTCCCTGATTTGCTTGGCAGTAACATGGATACGACGAGGGCCAACACTTCAAGGAAGAAGATTACTCTTCTGAATAGCATCAGCGTACGTAGCATTGAAGTTGGCGGGGGTATAATCCTCCTTCTTAGACCTTCCATCAACAAAGGGGTCATAAGACTTCAAAGTGGTCTTTCCCTTACTACGGTACCAGCTCTCACGAAGGGCACGCCAGTAGTTACCAATATACTGCATAACTCCTCAGACCTGAGTCTTGTTCACCGGGTCATCCCTGGTAGACAAAACGTCATAGTAGAAGGGATCCTTTCTACTAAAAAAAGGGAGGAGCATACCTGCGGCCAACTGACCAACACTAATCAAGAGGTTATTCACATCATAAAGAAAGCCCCGGATCAGGGATTCAGTGAGAACATCAGGGCCATCGACAAAGTAGATCTCGAAATTATAGAGGCGAAAAAACTTGGTGATCTCAGCTAAGGACAGATGAGCGTAGATATCCTTGTCACGCAGTTGAAGCCTCTGAAGCTCATAGTGAGGAGGAGGAGGTGGAAGATCCTCAACAACAACTTCTTCTACCTCAGGGTCCGCAGCAGCCTCATGGACCACATCCATCTCAATACCAGCAGGTACCTCAGTGTCCTCAGGGGGCGAAGATGGCGTAACATCAGGATGATCCATCCGCGGAGGTGGATCAGTAGACGAAGAGGGTCTCCGTTCCTTCCGCGTAATCTTATTCGGAAGTCTCATTATCCCTAGCACCAGCAGGAAGAACATCCCATCAGCAATGGCAGATTGGAATTGCAGTCAACTCAAAAGCAAATTAGGGGCAAAAATAAGCATACTTTGGGCATGGGTTTCACTAAACCAACCAAAGGAAACGATTTAAACTCATCATAAGGCGAAATCAAAGGTCATTCATCAATATGAATAAAGTTGCAGACAAGGAACAAATCATCGTAGAATTATCGTTAAAATACAAAATGGGAACAAATCCAAGTTCTCACACAACATGAACAAGTAAAAGAGAATTAACATTCTCACATGAAAATACAGCAGCAACTTCCAACAAATCGAAGAAGGGAAGACATAATTGAGCATGGAGAGATGCGAAAAGCAACAATAAAGAGCAAAGTGTCACTTACGTGTATATGATGATCGAGTATTGAACCAGAAAGCTATGGAAAATCGAAGGAAAGATCAGCAGTTGATGGTGGAAGAAAATATCTGTGAAAGATATAGAGAGCGACAGTTCGAGAGGAAGAAAAAGAGTTAATGAAAATTCCTCATCTTTATTCTCTTCTTATAGGTGGATGAAGAATCCAAAAATTTGGACGTCCCGAAATTCAAGGGGAAGTTATTGCATGAAAGGACATGTGGGTACCACCCAATCGGTACGTGCAAAAGTGGCGGCGTTACGGGAGTTTTCTTCCAATCCTACCAAACGGTAGAATATGAAAGCAAAGGGGCAAATTGTGAATACCAATATTCTGCGGAGCACGTGTCACGATCTCAGTTGTCGCATACAAGATAACTGTGTATCCCTCACTATACAGAGGAATCCAAGTGACAGAGGATACCTTCATATATCTACTTTATCTAGTCCCAAGAAAGGATGCCTCGATGACTAAGATGAAAGAAGTAAAAGCCTAGTCTATGGGGAGGAAGCTGACGAAGGGACAAAGGTAAATGATATATATAATCAGCATTAAATGCACACATCTCTTATCTACACGCATAATCAAATCACGTGGAGAGAGATGATGTGGTGGAACCAGATTGGCATAGGATGGCGGTGAATGAAGGTACAATCTGTACTTAGGTTGGGAAGTTTCCGAAGGAACGTAGGTCAGCTGAAGTGGCAGAGTTCGACTGGAGAAAGCACGCGGTGAACGAAGGTACCATATGTACGAAAGGTATATCAGGAAACGATGGACCCAGAGGCAGCAAAGATATACTTGGAGCAGAAGGGGCTTTAAGTACCAAGCCTCACCAACAAACTAAGGGCATTCAATTCCTAGGAGAACAAGATCTAGTCTTAAGCTTATACCTCTTTAATGTTTAGAACTTAAGTAATGACTTCGACTTGAGTTCTCTTTATTACTTTGGGAAGCATTTAAGATCTTTTGTAATCACTACAACATAATACAAACAAATCACTCATTACCCCGTGGATGTAGACGAAAGTCGAACCACGTAATATCTTGTGTCTCATGATAACTTAGTAGCATTTACTTTACATTAGTGTTCTTTTTTATTATTGTGATTTTGGATATCTTTTATTACTTAGCATCATCAGTTCAACTGAGGCATCAATACTACTTAGTATCTGATTCTCCGAACTGTATACATTACGTAGACTATGAGAAAATGAGTAGTCACAAAGCTAATAGTTTGTGTGAGACAGCTATTGTTGTCTTCTAAGGATGTTTCAATGATTGAAATGAGAATTTAGAACAAAAACCTTTGTCTGGATGCAACACAGTATGCGTACCTAGTATGCAAACTGTTTTGGTATGATTCAGGTCCGGGAACCATGTTTGCAGACCTAGTATGCGAACGGTTTTAACTGTTAAAGTCCGGGAACCTTGTTTGCTTACTAGTATGCAAATGTTTCTACCTGAGTTAGGTCCGGGACTGCTGTTTGCATACCCGTTTGCAAGCGGATGGACAAGACCATAGTCCAGAAACTATAGTTTGCGTACCTGTTTGCGAACTTAGTGGTTTAAGTTCTAAAATAGGTTAAGTATGACTCTCATACTCATGAAAAAATACATTTATGAATTAAGGAATGCAGTCTTTGCAAACCGTGGCTTAATGTTCATGAATTGATTCTTACGAATCAATCCGATTTTAATTTAATTGGTTCATATATATATTTCTGTGAAATAGTGAACAATTGAACAACTCTATGTGAAACACAATTAGATTCATTTCATTATCTTTCTTGATTTATTGATCATCACAGTTGATCTAGAAGTGTTAGATGAATGTGGCTAAGACAAAAGTGTTCATACGGCTAACTTCTGTTAACTGTTATTGAGCAAACTCAATATACACGTTTAGGTACGATTGCTCATATCTAAATGAAGGTGTATTTCATTTATGTGTAACAAGCTAAGACCATCTAACGGTGGAGAGATATTGTTTTAGTTTTAAGCAGACTTGACTTGAATCTTAAATCAGGTTTTCATCTAACGGTGAATATTGAATGCTTTGTTACTAAGCTATCTTAGCTTTGATTGAAAGCAAACCCTGATTTGAAAAACTTTATAAGGGAGAACTCTAGCAACTGGAAAACCTAATCCCGGCATTTTCATGTGTCCTAGTTGCGACTAGAATCGATTCTACTTTAACCTAGGTTTTTCCAAAACCATTATAGGTTAACGACTTGAATACTTCATTTGGGATTCGTGAAGCCAGACCCCAACTATTTTCTCTGTAGTTGCGTGTTCTGATATTACTTGTTCTATCATATTGAGTACTATACTCTTTAAGATTTGCTCGAGATTAATCTCTGATATGTAAGATATAAAAAGTAATCACAAAGCTCTTCTTCTCATTCTTTGTGATTCCACAATAACTTCTTCTACTATCACATAGTTAAGTTATTGTGAGGTGATTAATATTTCAAGGCTGCTCTTCGGGAGTATAAGACCGGATTATCAATTGGTTCTTGTTCACCTTGATTTATCAAAAGACGGAACAAAAACTTCATAGGTACTTCCGTGGGAGACAAATTTATCTATCAGAATAGACTTATCTGTGGGAGGAAGATTTGTTTATAAGTCTTCGACTTTGGGTCGTATCAACTCTTAGTTGTGGGTGAGATCAGCTAAGGCAATCAAGTGCGATGAATCCGGCGTGGTTATAGAGGCGTAAGGAACGCGACTGTACCTTAATCGGTGTGAGACTTGGTTAGGACTTAACTACATTCCAGTCCGAAGTTAACTTGTAGTAGGCTAGTGTCTGTAGCGGCTTAATACAATGTGGCGTTCAAATATGGACTAGGTCCTGGGGTTTTTGTGCATTTGCGGTTTCCTTGTTAACAAAATTTCTGGTGTCTGTGTTATTTTTTCTCCGCATTATATTTTTATAATTGAAATATCACAGGTTGTGCGTTGTTCAATCAATTGGTAAATCCAACCTTGATTGTTGGATAGGAATTGATTGGCACTTAGGCATTCATCTTTGGTACCGTCCAAGTTATTTCATATCAATCGGGCTCACAGATTTCTATCTGTTCGATTGCATATTGTATTGAGAAATTGAGATATAACTCTTTGATATCTTTCTTGGTTGAGCTCGCTTTATAAGATGGTGCTCTCGAAATTATATTGGAGTTCGTCTATACAGATTGTCGAACGAATTATTGGGTGTTGTTGTTATACCCCCGCTTTTTCAATTGGTACAAGAGAAGGTGTAGCAATTTGACTCTTTGGAAAAAAATGTTATCTCTATAAACGTACTGCAAGTATTCGATGAATTGAATTACTTATGGTGGAAAATTTCTATGCGTGCCTTTCTCCAAGCACATGATTTTCAATCATGGGTTCGTGATGTTAATGGCTATAATCCTCCAATGGTTACAGTGGACGGCGTATCTGTTCCAAAGGATATTGGTGAGTATGAGCCTGTCGAGATTCTTGTAGCAAAGCGAAATTCTGACGGATTGAATGCTATCATCCATGCCATTACCCCTGATCTTCAGCGCTATGTGATTAGGTGCACTTTGTCTAAAGATGCTTGAGATATCTTAGAAACCGTATTTGAAGGGAATACCTCTGAGAAAGAAGCTAGGCTCCAAAACCTAAATTCTTATTAAGAAAACCTTCGTATGGAAAATGAAGATTCATTTGATGAGTTTTGATCACAAAGTGTCTGAAATTGTTAATGCATCTTTTGCATTGGGTAAGACTATTCCTGAAAAGGACATTGTGATGAAAATTCTCAGATCGTTGCCAGCTAGATACGATTCTAAGAAACATGCCATTGTTGAGGGAAATAACCTTGATACACTTTCCAGAAATACTCTTGTTGGGAAGCTAAAGATCTTTGATCAAGAGCATATATCCAAATCTGGAAAGGATATTGCTTTTAAAGCACAAAAGAACACTAAATCACTTGACATAAGTAAAAGTGTTGGCAACTCTGTGGATGATCCTATTGATACTGATTCATCAGATGAAGATCTTGACAACTCAGTTTATTTGATCGCAAGACAGTTTAGAGATCTTCTTTGAAAAGAAGTAAACGGTTCACCAGAGACAAATCCAGATCATCAGTTAAACCTCATGATCGTGCTCCTCCTAAAAACAGGAACACTATCGACACTGATGATGAGGATATGCCACAGTGCTTCAAGTGTAAAGGTTTTGGTCATTTTTCTAATGAGTGTCCAAATCGTCGAAAATACACTGGAAACAAAGGTCTTCCTGCAACTCTTGATGAATAGTCTGATCACTATGATTCAAATGAAGATGAAATCAAGTGTTGCACTCCTTGGGGTAAAATATTAATTTTGGTAATTGTAGCAATACGTACATCAATCTTGATATTCTTCCTAGAGAAACTTCTCCAACCACTCTAGAAAAATAAAATGTATTTTACTCTATCTACTAAAAATTAGATTTCACATGTTTCAGGTACTTCATTTTGTTTAGCAGCATGCTTGGCTATGGTGCCTGAACCATCCTCCACATTGACATGTTCTTATTGTACTAAGGGTCATGAAATCTCTAATTGTTTCAAGGAAAAACATAAATTAAGATATGTCAACAAACTTCAACAGAGAGCAAATCGATTAGCAAACAAGCTTAAAGTTTTTATGAAGTCGAATCCATCTGAGGCATGTAAATTTAACTCATCTCCAAAGAAGTTAATTTCTAAAGAAAATGTTAGACCTCTATAGAAAAGAATTAGGTCTAAACAACCTATGAAAAAGGGGACTGAGAATTCCATACAGGAATCACATGGTGAGCAGATTATTGTTCACCCTAACACAACCTAATTGTGTTGAAGGTGCATCTTTTCTCATGTGCCCGAATTCAAAGAGACAAGAATTATGTACAATCGGGTTTTAGGAAAAAAATATTTTGTTTATTTTTCTTTTTTAATGATAAAAACCAATTATCCATGTACTTTATGTACCTAAATTAATAATCAATCATACAGAGTTTTGGTTGGTAGCCTAGCAACAAGCTGGGCCCCAACAGCTTTTTGAATAACAACTCCTACTCTATGGAAAATAAAACTGCCTAAACTACCAATAACATCGTTACTAACTAGAAAATTCTTCAAACGCTTAAAAAAACATAAAGTATCTTCACTAAGCTCCCCTAAAGTGGAGAAGGATAACACGCCTAAACCATAGCCATGTGAAGCACATTCATCCAGATATTTAGTACATTTACGCGGTACGACTCTTGAAATTGCTTGGCCTGGGAAAAAAGCGTGAGCACCTTCACCAGTGAAAGGCGAGACAGTTGTGACATCCATACACACATCTCGTCCGTCTTCCCAATTATGAACAAGTATGTTCGCCGACGTAAATCCTTGTTATCATCAGATAAAAACCCTAGGGAAACTTCTTATCGTGCAGGGACACCAGCTTTGTAGAAAATATCTGCAATCACATCTCGTACCAGGTCATGTCGAAACTTGAGACCAACATACTTAGCGCAATGCGTTATCACAAAAAATATCCATAGATCTATTACAACTTGAGCATAACCCGTCTTCAACAAACAAGGAAATACCAAGCCGATAACAAACTACTACTCTGAACTGTCTGGGCCCAAGACATTGGTCTAACCTGCTGATGGGTATGGATAAAAGATAATCTTGTGCATGTTTAACCCGATTACATTGCCACAAAACGGAATCTCTTGCAGATAATGAAAATTGGCTAGGGGTTTGCTTCTTAACTGAATCAAAATAAGTGACTGCCAGGGAATACATAGGGGGGGAAGTATTATCGACGCAATAATTAGAAGGTAATCCACATAAGTTCAGAGCAATAATTATAAGCAGAACCTTTGCTCGTTAAGAACAAGCTACCAAGAATAACTTTCTGCACAGAAGTAGTCTGACTATTGGAGGAAAAATAGCAATAAGAGTGTGTGTCTGCCGTAGTGTAGATACCGAGACCACCATCCTTGATAGTAAGGGTAGATAGTCTCTTTTGCAATGACCCAAACCCAGCTCTCTCCCCTGTAATTAAAAGCCTCAAATACTGGAATAAATGGTCATCAAAAAGATCAGTAGCTTGTTGTAAGGCTGCTGGATTAGTAGTTCGCATGGCAGAATATGATCTTGACATACCAGTGCAATTATGAATTAATAACATCTCACTCTGAGGGTCTTTGAGTTTTTTGATGGATGAAATTAGTTGAATGGTCTTGTTCACCCTGCTCAGTACTATGTCACTTATGAAATTCATATCCAAACTCACAGGCCCCCCTAAAAGTTTAATGCCATTAGCGGATCTACCAATATCCTATGGAAAAACACCCTCAACAATGCTTCTTGGATCAATTGTAGGCCAAAAGACTTCAGTTTTCTTAATATTGAGATGCAAGCCCCTACTTGGCCCTTCAGATTCTATAATACTCAAGGCTTTGGCCACCTCAAGTGTATCACCGATACTAGTGCCGTCATCAAGGTACCAAGCATGCAAATCAAGCTTGCAACGAGAATTAATATACTTTACAAGAGGATGAAGTGTCAAGGAGAACAAAAGGGGACCGATGGGATCACCTTGTTGGACACCAAGTGTAGAAGACAAAATATACTGATCATAATAAAGTCTAGCAGGCCTTGCATAACAAATACCCAACGTGAAATACCTGGACAGTGGAGCCGAACCTCTTCAATGATATGTGATCTGCTCACCATGTTGAAGGCATTAGAGAAGTCAATAAGCAACATTGACAACTTATCTGAATGTCCTTTCATCTACAATATGCCATTTATAGCATGTAAAAGACTCTCCCCCCAACCGGCGCACCAACACCAAACTGGTAATCTTCCAAATAGGATGTCATGGCCTTGCCAACGGAGAAAGCAGCCACCTTAGAGACCAAACGGCGCAAACAGTACCAACTGTCATAGGCCTGAGTCCACCACCGGGTTTAAGAAAAGGTGTAAGGAGTGCACTAGCGATGAACTCCCCTAAACCACTAAGACATTTTCCCTCCAAAGGTTGACCACACCTGTAATCGATGTAACATCTCATCTGCAACTGCCGATGTTGCTCCACTCATCACGTCCATTAAATGTTGTGCACGTAAACCATCGCAACCACAAGGAGTACCTTTTGGGAAACTTTTGATGGCGCCAAGAACTGCCCAGGAATCTACTGTGACGGAGTCAACACTAACCGCTTCCTGTGGAATAAAAGAGGGAGGAGCAGCCAGGTGTTTCGCCTGCAATTCAGAAAAAATTGTCTCGTTGCGAGGCGCAACGCCGTTAGAAGATAACACTCTTATTGCCGCCGTATAGTGACCGTAGCAGACCTTTTTTCGACAAGCAATCAAGTTAGAAGACTCCGGTTTTTTCTTCTTAGCTTCATGTTTGGTCTGCTAATGGCTAGGCGAGTGAAACAACCTAGAGATTAGAGTGTACCACCCCTTAGGCTCCTTCCATTCAGTAAGGGTCTGGTTTATGACAGCAACTTGTAATCTTCTCCTGTTGCTAGACTTCTCCTCAGAGGAGCGTTTGGGCCTGTACAAAGACAAGGTACAAATGGGCAGTAAGATTAGTCGAATCCACGCAGTCGAATTGGATGGGTTGAGAATAACTCCATCTAGGAAGTTCTTTAAGACCCTTGCAAAGTGCAATCTGCACTGATGGAGAATACAAGAGACAGTGGTGAATTGTATCTGGAGAGCCGCATTTACCAATTCCGGGGACAGGTAAAACGACTCAGGCAGTTCTTTACCAACACCACAATTGCTGTTGTCGCCTGTACAACCTGCATTGCTTGCATTTATCTCTCCGATCTCAACTGTCCATCCAAAATGTTGCTACTGCCGCCTATACCGCCACATTGCTAGTACTCAACTCTGTGATCTCGACTGGCCTGTCCAAACCATGTATGAGAAAATCAGCAGTGGAGCCATTGGAAGGTCCAGAAATAATTTCACCATGAATAACACCATTCAGTCCTTTCCAGGGCAGCCTCCAGGCGTGCAGGTTAAACACTTGCTATATAACCACATTTGCAGTTGAAGGAGAGCTTTCTCCATCGCAAGGTAGACATGAAGGTCAGTAGAGATTAAGCCTCTGCATATGCTTTTGTTTCCTTCAGAGAAGAAATGCATGTCCTGCAAGTGTCGAACAAATGATCCCTTAGCATATCCCCTTCCATTCACTCTGTCATGACAACTATCATGATTTTTTAATTGGAAGTGACAGTAGCTATCACGAATATCTTTAGCACATGAAGATGGTAAAGAAGAAGGCATGGCAAGCTAAGAAGAATTTTAACTGCATTATGAAGATATGAAACAATAACTGGAAGTAGAATTTGAGGAGAGTGAATGTCTTACTGCAGTTAAACTTTTGGGTCAAAATAAGGCACCTAGGGCTGATGGTTTTGCTATAAGTTTCTTTCTTTTCTGTTGGGATGTGATTAAAAATGATCTCATAAATATTTTCAAGGAGTTGCAGGACATAAGTTTTTTAGATTGGATATTGAAGAACACTTCCATTGCTCTTATTC
This sequence comes from Papaver somniferum, assembly GCF_003573695.1. Classification (NCBI taxonomy): domain Eukaryota; kingdom Viridiplantae; phylum Streptophyta; class Magnoliopsida; order Ranunculales; family Papaveraceae; genus Papaver; species Papaver somniferum. The sequence goes on from NC_039366.1 coordinate 47,553,171, forward strand.
CCAAGAAAGACATTATAAAAGAAATTAAAGATTTAAGACCCATAACGTAGTTCATGGTGTCTACAAAATTGTTTCCAAGGTTTTAGCTGAGAGATTCAAAGTTGCACTGTCTACTATATATCATTTCTACAGAACAAATTGCTTTCATTAAGAAGAGACAAATACTTGATGGTGTTCTTGTAGCTAATGAGTTAATTGACTCAAGAACTAGAAGTAGCAAACCAGGGTTGTTATGCAAAGTGGACTGTGACCATGTGAATTGGGACATCTTAGATGAAAATTTGGCAAAAACGGGTTTTAGAGATAAGTGTATGTACTTCTTACGATTGAGGACCCAACTGTATATACTACTTCGGTTAGATTTTCAAAGGAAAAAAAAACAAATTGATTTTTATTTTTAAACACGAACTATGAATCAAATTATTAGTCTAACCTAATCAGTAACCTTATTTTGATTAGTTCATGTAATCACTAACACTAATTAGTCGAGAGATTCTATCCATTAACAAAATTAGTAGGATAAAGGGTTTTGGAGATTACTATTTGATGACTCGATGTTATCATCTTGTGAACACTCAAAACAAAAAACTTGGAGCTTTTTATATTTAAAGGTAAATGTTAACATCGGCATCCATGATATGATATTAGCATAATAACCTTATTGGACAAAATCTCTGTTTCAAACACAAAAATATTTTTTTACGATAAAATAATAAACTAACCCTGGCCAACTAACATGTTGGGGGAACCCGGTGGAGTAAGCAAGTAATGTAACTTCATTTTATGTGGAGTAAGCAAGTGATATCATTTTGTTACTCCAAGACCCTAGTCAGTAAATTTGCCAATCAGACTCGTATGTTTTGCGAGTCCGTCTGAATCAACCGTACAATTCTAATCTCGATTTAATTTTGCAAATTTCCAGCCTAAAATGAATTATACACGTAAATTACCGAAGTATATGGCGCATGTAATACTTTACCATGTCGTCACCAAACTATCATTCTCTATCAAAGTTTTTACTTTCAAAATTTTATATACACCAATCTAAGCCATATATCACAAACGAATGTGTTATTTGATGATTGTATTGCATATATCGATGGATAGTTCATTTAAAGCATAGTATCTGCAACGAGATTATACTAAAAATGACGTTTTCACGGGTGCAAAGTTTTACATGCAGAATTCGTATCTCTAAAATGAATTATATGTGTATGTACGCCGTTCCACGAATCATAAATCTGTTAGTCAAATAATTGTCTGAATTTACATTCCGACAAAACGAATAACATTCATATATTTGACGTCTTTTCAGGTACTCCGAATTACTAACTAGAGTCAAAACATATAGTATCTAAGATTTTCACAATTGTATTATACTAAATATGATACAAAAAATCTATTCAAAAAGATCATCATGGTCCTACCACATTTCTTATTATAATGTAAAAAAAGACAAGTCAATCAGTTTCCTTCTAGGTTGCACTGACGCAAACACGATGATGTGGATACGATGCTACGTGGGCACAAAAAATTATGAAAAAATAGGACGCGGAAATGTTATTAAAGTATTGATATTTCTGAATGAAATATAACGTTCCCAGGTTTTATATAATCTTTATATTGAAACAGAATATATATATATATATATATAAAACTTCAAAACAGAATATATTATTAAAACTAATAAATAGAAATAGTAATTGAAAGATAATTTAGAAAATGATTAATAGAAAATTAAAAAGAATCTTCATAATTAAAAGAAATTTAAAACATAGATAACGGGTAGAGATACTTACAAAGTAGTCTTTTATTCCTTAATAGATAGCACACCAAACAACTTCAAACTCACACTTAGAACATGAAAACACTCACAAACTATCACTCTCAAAGCAGGAAACACTCAGAAACTTTCACTCTCAAACTTATAGACAATGACTCTTGAGAACTAAAAACTTGCTCTTTCCCTTTCCCTTAACGGGTATTTATATAGGGGAAAGTTTGCAAGAAACAAAAGAGATAAGATTTTCTTTTTTGAGAATCCTATCTATAATTACAACAACCTATAAGTGGTAGACAAGTGGAAGACATATCTAAGGTGGAAATCTTAGATAAGATTTACCTTTTTTCTTTTTTGGAAAATATTAAACCTTTTCACTTTTACTATTTTGAAGCAAATACGTGTCCTTGATGAATAGTGGAGTCGATCCTGCTTCCTGTTGATGAAAAGTTGACCAATTTTTTGCCGGAAAATAATTAGAATTTTTCTATCTTCTTCGAACCATTTAAACCCTAAATCATTCCAAAGCAATCATCACCATTTGCATTTAGGTCTTCTGTATTTTCCGATTTTATATCTTCTTCCTCAAAGGTTTTTGACGAGGACGGTTGGGAACCCAAATCTTCGTTATCAAGTGCCTCCAAAATATGCTTCTTAAATTCTTCCTTTGAAAAGTCCTCGTGCCTATGCTTTAGTGCGAGTATGTGGGTTGAGAATTCCATCGGCATTGAGGTGGTTGATGCCGATACCATAAGCTGAGCTGCAACAAACTGCATGTTAAATGTAGATGGTTGTAGATGTGCTGCATTATATCTATCCCACCATTTGATATATAATTTCCTTTCTAAATAAGGGATATAATCCCAATCAGGATCATTATCTTGTGGAATCGAATAATTCCATCTTAGAATCCATGGGATTTCATACAGTATAAAGAACCACTGCATTAATCTTCTTATATCATAAGATTGGCTATTAGCCTTGATAAACTTATTTAACATATCTACAATATATGCAGGTAAAATCTCCGGGCATGGCCCCCAGCTACTTAGCCATGCTCTGAACCAATTTGGTAGCTCTTTGATTGTATTGAGTTTAAAGCCAATATACCAGGAATGAGAGAATCTCTGAGTTTGATAGCAAAAAATATGTGTCCATGCTTTAATATAATCAGTATAAGAATATGATCTCGGTTTGATATGGGGGTGATCATTGAATTTTTTTAACCCATGAGGGTTCATTCCCCAATCTCGGTATGATAATACCTTAAGAATAACAAGCTTGGAGAACGCAGGAGGACCATTACCATTACTGTTGGCCGTGTTATGTGTTAAAAGGATAGATCCTGTCTCTATGAGTATTGTTTCATAAAACTCTCTAGTTTTACCATAATGTGGTAAAATATGCTCTTTTAAGTACATGCTTGCAACTTCTGCAGGATCTCTGTTAGCATGTTCTGTTTCCACCGCTAAAAGCGGTATTGATGTGGACATTATAAATGCTGACTTTTCTTCTAAAGAAGAATATTGTTTTCCCTTATTTGGGTTTCCTTTAATCATAATAGGATTACTTTTGTTCCTTTTATTAGGAGATGGGTAAGAAAATTGAGGAGCCTTTCCCCTAGTTATCTGGCAGTCCATGCTTCCCCTGCAAAAATTCACGAGTCAAGAAATCAGGTAGAGAATTAGTTTCACCTTTTATGTATTCAATTTTAAAATCAAACGCTGATAAAATGGCTTGCCATCTTGCAAAACTTTGCCGAGAGGCTAAATTTTTAACATCCTTTACCAATACTTCCTTAGCTGCCTGACAATCCACTCTAATAAGAAATTCCTGGTTTAACAAATCACTTTCAAATTTAGTAACACAATGAATTATTGCCAATATTTCTTTTTTAATGGTTGAGTAATTTTGTTGTGCCGATTTCCATACACCTGAGGTATATCTTACTAATTGCTCTTTATTATGAATCCTTTGTTTAAGGATTCCTCCATATCCGACATTTGAAGCATCAGTCTCAACTATTTTATAGGCTGTTGGATTCGCTATAGTTAGGCATGGAAATTCTTTAGCTTTAGCTTTGATTTTTATAACAGCAGTTGTATGCTCACTGCTCCAATTAGCAGGGTTTTTCCGTAATCTTGCATATATGGTGTGAAGATTAGATGCACACAAAACACTTGCAAGTATACAAGGTCAAGATTTGTAATAAAAGGGTGAGTAGGGGTTTGTCCACAGGGAGAGGAGCATATAAGAAGTTTTCCTAGGCTAATAAGAGTGGCAATGCACTAAGGCAGTGAGCAAAACATGTAAATGATATGAACCAAGGCTTGGAAAGTAAAGCAGCAAAGAAACAGCTAAGAGGAGCAGCAAATAACCAAGGCTTGGCAGCCAAGGGCAGGGTGAGGATTATGCACTGACTTCAGTGCACAAAAGCTACAAGGTGCAAGAAAATGAAAGGCAAGAAAAGTAACTGAAATACAAGCACACAGGACTGAAAAATAAAAGTGACTGAAAGGGGATTGGTGGGTAAGCCAAGGCTTATGATCCACCTTGTGTCCTAATCAAGTGACATGTTTCTAGGTTATGTTCATTCCTAAGCATACAACTAGAAATGAAAGAACACCAACTTGCTCACTAGTCTACCCCTAGCATTGGCTGTCTTTTGATAGTACAGCCAATCACAGGCTCTATGAGCATTGGCATCTCTCATTTGCACAATCAAAACACAGCAACAGGAAGTAACTATCCTAGCTCATTCACACTTGACAGTGCACAAGGCTTCACTGAGCCTTGGCCTGAGGCTGATTAGCTCATGCTAACCATGTTATGGCAACATACATACATCATATGAGATAATTTAAACACAAATTGCAACATATCAGATAACTACAACAGAAGCAATTCTCAACTGTTAACAGACAAGCACTGAAATTTTAAGTTCATAAAAATTTGTCTCAAATTCTCTACTGGCTAGTCCAGAGAGGTATACAGTGTGTTCACACACTCCACATAACACCCATTTATACCCATTTAGGGTTTTCCCCCAATTTTCCCCCAAAATCAGTAGAACTAGGGTTTGGTGAAATTGATTTACCTACTGTTGATGAGATATTCGCTCCATCTCGTCGACCCATTCTTCTATTTCTCTTCCTGAGTCATCTCCCGCTCCAATTGCTGCTAACATCAACTTATATCTTCAATTTCTCACCTAGGGTTTCAGTGAGCAGAGATGAGAAATTGAGGAGATTAGTTGATGTAAAACGTGATAGTGATGATGGGTATAGGTAGAGATTTGGGGAGAAGATAGTGGAGTGATTTGGGGTGAGGTAGTGGTGATGGAGACGGACATGGTGGTGGTACGGAGTATGGTGGTTCTGCAGAGGGGGGTGATGGAGGAGATGGGTTCGATGGAGAAAGGGAAGGGTGCGTTTGTTTGGGGTGTAGGTGCTCGGTCGCTAGGGTGTGAGGCGAGTGTATCGAGTTTGATGATCTGCGACGCTGAGCCGTGGGATAGGGAGATGAAAGATCAATCGGACGGTGAGATGAAGTGAAGCTTGTAGCGACCGCTGGATTATATAATACAACAAAATCAACGACGCCAGATGGAGTTAGGTGTTGTAGTGTTAGGCGGAGATATCAAACTTCTATGCACAGCAAGGGAGCGACCGTCGGATTCAACTACCATCTAATCTGAAGGCTTGGAATTTCAGCGCTGTGGTGCTTGGCAGAGACTTCAGATTTTGATGCTCTATGAAGGAGCGACCATCGGATGCTTCTGAGAACTGATCTGATGGCTGAGAAAGGAGGCGCTTTTGTGTGTAGAAAATGAGGTTGTGCGCACCATTCTTCGCGGCTTCCTTGCGTAATTTCTCCCGGCTTTTCCACTTTTCTGCTCTTTTGCTCCGCAACTCATCCAATCTTTATTTATTACCTAAAAATGCAAAATTAAGTAAGAAAAATATTTATTCTTGAAAACAATGAAAATACAGAATATGGGATAAAATGTAGAATTAATGCATAAAAGATGAGTTAAAATGCCAACAAAAAGGGATAAATATATACATATTTGGCACTCATCAAATACCCCCAAACCTGAATTTTACTTGTCCTCAAGTAAAACAAAACTAAGGAAATCCTAACTATACCACTGTCGCTGGTCTCTCGAATGCATTTAGCGTATGCACTAAGCCTTTTAAACCACTAAGTGTCCCTAGTGGACGAGTTGAAGTCTCGTGAAGGTTTGCTTAGAACGTACCTACAAAGTTCTAGGTCAAAATATAAGCTCATATTCCATCAAATGTGACATGTGCAAAACAGTTTAAGCTCACAGCAAAATGGAGATGTCAATCTAGCTATCGAAGGCACAATCCTAGCACTGATAAAAAAAAAGACATGTGATAAGAGTGTAAAGTGTATCTACACATGTGTAAAGAAAGATCTGAAGTCATGACTACTAATCACCAAGAGATAGTTTCTCAGGCTAAGAACTGAGGTCGAAATCTAGCTAGCTGTCCGGACTTTACGAGAATTGTGAATGAGTTGGAGGTATTTCACAATTACTCGCGTTGTACATCAATGGCATACACCCTCCTTGCTTATTACAAAACAACAAAATGACTTTACATGACTCTTATTTACATTGACTATTCCTTTTTATTTTTGGAACAAGAGATGATGGAATTGATAAATACTTGATTTTTTTGTTTTCTGATTTTTTTTTTTGAATATATACATCGTTTTTTTTTTTTTTTTTTTTTTTTTTTTTTTTTAACATTCAGATAAGGAAACACTTTTGATACATAACAAAAGGAAACAAAAGATTACATGACACTTTGCAAGAGGTAGCCCTTTTTGATGCACCCAGTTAAATTCGATGGTTGTCTTTCTTAATGTAACCTCCACCTTCTATCCCAACCAACCAAAGAACAAGCTAGTCAAGTTTCGTTCAGTATTCTAAAGTGATTGGCAATCGTAACTTCCTATCCAACACCTTGAAGATCGAGGCCATACATGTATTGGTAGATCGTGCGCGTGCAAATTTCTTATCACTATGTGAATTGTGCTAGAATCAGGGTGCCTAAATATCTAGACTAAGACTCCTAATAATAATACATATTTGCACAAGAGTCAACATTTCAAGGTAAATGAGCTCCATTTTTATGATTTTTCATTTTTTAATTTTTTTTGAATTTTTAATTTTTAATTTTTTTTTTTTTTTTTTTTTTTTCAAAAAGATGGAGTTTTGTTTTCAATTATGGCAAATTATCATGGTATCTACTCTATACCCCCAAACCTAAACTAAACATTGTCCTCAATGTTTCAAAATATGGAAAGAATTATAAAACAATATATGAAGAGGAACATGCTGAGTAGAGTAAAAGGAGAGAGAATACCCGATTGTACGGTGGAAGCTCGATTAAAACTCCGTTATTCAAGGCAAAAATCCATCATATTAGGAGTCACAATGGATGAGCACAAAATATACAAAGGGAAATTTAACTAACACATTATCATAAGAAAATTTTGGTTTTTAATGGGATTGGACTTTTTGGAAAAAATTTGGTTTTGTTGGGAAAAAGACAAATTTTGGTTTTGATGGGAAAAAAAATTTTGGTTTTTAGGGAAATTTGGAAAACTTTTGGTTATTTAGGGAAAGAGTGGACCAGTTTAGTCCACATAGACTGGGTCCTCCAGGTCGGTTGTTTCAATGTCGGGTGGAAATGGCTCAAGGAATGGCTTTAATCTCTGCCCGTTGACTTTGAAAACGTTCTTGTTGGAGACATCCTCCAGCTCTACAGCTCCATGAGGAAAAACTGTGCGTACTAGGTACGGACCCTTCCATCTGAACGCAGTTTTCCTGGAAAAAGATGTAATCGGGAGTCATACAGCAAGACTTTCTGACCAGGAGTGAAGGATTTGCGTAGAATACGCTTGTCATGAAATCTTCATCTTTGCTTGTACAGCTTGGCACTGTCATAAGCCTCATTTCTCAATTCTTCCAACTCGTTGAGTTGAAGTTTCCTTTGAATTCCAGCTTCGTCCAGAGAAAAGTTCAGCTCTTTGATAGCCTAGTAGGCACGATGTTCTAATTCCACAGGTAGATGGCACGGCTTTCCATACACTAGACGATAGGGGGACATGCCAATTGGTGTCTTATAAGCTGTTCTATAGGCCCACAAAGCATCATTCAATCTCAATGACCAATCTTTCCTGGACGGGTTGACCTCTTCTCCAGAATGTGCTTAATTTCCCTATTAGACACTTCCACTTGTCCACTAGTCTGAGGGTGGTACGGAGTAGCAACCTTGTGAGTTATGCCATACTTGCGTACTAAAGACTCAAAGTACTTGTTACGAAAATGTGAACCGCCGTCACTGATGATAGCTCTAGGGGTACCAAAACGTGAAAATATGTTTCCTTTAGAAATGAAAGTACCACCTTGTGGTCATTTGTTCTGGTTGCTATGGCTTCTACCCACTTAGAAACGTAATCAACTGCACTAGATGTACAACTTGCTGTCAGACATGGGAAATGGACCCATGAAGTCTATCCCCCAAACATCAAAAATTCCACAATCAAAATGGGGTTCAATGGCATCATGTTTCTCCTCGAAATGCTTCCTAGCTTTTGACAGCGTTCACAAGCAACACAATAATCATGGCAATCCTTGAACAATGATGGCCAATAGAATCCACACTGCAAGATCTTTGCAGCGGTTTTCTTGGCACTGAAATGGCCTCCACATGCTTGGTCATGACAGAAAGATATCACATCTTTCTGTTCAGTGTTGGGGACACATCTCCTAATGATTTGGTCTGGACAATACTTAAACAAATATGGGTCATCCCAAAGGAAATGTTGACTTCAGCCAGGAATTTAGAGCGGTCTTGTCTCGACCAACGTGAGGGCATCCTACCTGTAGCGAGGTAGTTAACAATATCAGCAAACCAAGGAAGGTCTGAGATAGACATCAACTGTTCATCTGGGAATGATTCTCTAATCAGCTCACAATCATCAATAGACTCTAAAGTTAATCTAGACAAATGATCAGCAACCACATTCTCACAACCTTTCTTATCACGGATTTCGAGATCGAATTCCTGTAATAAGAGTATCCATCGAATAAGGCGAGCTTTAGCATCCTTCTTGGAAAGAAGATACTTCAAAGCCGCATGGTCTGTGTATATGATGATCTTAGACCCTATCAGATAAGATCTAAACTTGTCTAATGCGAAAACGACGGCAAGCAATTCCTTCTCGGTAGTTGAATAACTGAGTTGGGCATCATTAAGGGTTTTGCTAGCATAGTATATCACATATGGTAGTCTATCAACTCGCTGTCCTAAAACAGCACCAACAGCATAATCAGAAAAGCCATCTAGAAAACAGTAGTGACTGTGTCCAGACACACATTCTAGCATTTGGTCAATGAAAGGGAGCGGGAAGTGATCCTTCCTTGTTACTGTGTTCAACTTCCTGTAGTCGATGCATACTCGCCATCCTGTGGTTGTACGAGTAGGGACTAATTCATTCTTGTCGTTCTGAACAACAGTAATGCCTGACTTCTTAGGCACAACTTGAATGGGACTAACCCATTTGCTATCGGGAATTGGGTATATGATACCTGCATCAAGTAGTTTCAGGATCTCTCCTTTGACTACATCTCTCATGTTAGGGTTAAGTCTCCTTTGCATTTCCCTCGATGGTTTGGCATTCTCTTCAAGGTTAATGTGGTGCGTGCAAATGGTGGGACTAATTCCTTTGAGATCTGAGATGGTCCATCCTAAGGCCTCTTTGTGTTCCTTAAGTACTTCTAAAAGCTTACTTTCCTGTTCCGTGTCTAAACATGATGAAATAATGACAGGTAGAGTATCAGAAGAACCTAGGAATGCGTACTTCAACGTACTAGGCAACATTTTCAATTCAAGCTTGGGTGGCTCAACAATGGATGGAATAAGCTTGGAATCAGAGAATAGGGGTTGTTCCACTTCATATTTCCTCTCCGTGACGTCCATTTGAGGTACAGATTCGAGCAGAGATAGGACGTCACTACAGTATGCATCATCATAGAAATCAGGGTTGAAGTTCTCCATACAGGCTTGAAAGGGGTCAACGGATAGAATGTTAGTCAACGAATCTTGCATTAATCCTTCAATCATATTAACTTCGTGTACATCATCATCATCAAGATTCACAGGTTGTTGACTAATATCGAACACATTCAATTCTACCGTCATGTTACCAAAAGACAGTTTCAACACTCCATTCCGACAGTTGATGATCGCGTTGGACGTAGCCAAGAAAGGACGTCCTAAGATGACAGGAATGTGACAGTCTGGGTTTTGTACAGGTTGAGTGTCTAAGACAATGAAGTCTACGGGAAAATAGAATTTGTCAACCTTGATCAAAACATCTTCCACCACTCCACGAGGAATCTTGACAGATCGGTCTGCCAGTTGTAGAGTGATGGAAGTTGGTTTCAACTCCCCAAGACCTAACTGCTCATAAACAGAATATGGCAGTAGGTTAACACTTGCACCTAGGTCTAATAACGCTTTATTGACCGTGTGTTCTCCTATAGTGCAAGAAATTGTTGGACATCCTGGATCCCTAAACTTGGGTGGAGTTTGTTCAGAATGATGGAACTTACCTGCTCAGCTAAGAAAGCACGTTTTTGCACATTGAGCTTGCGCTTTTGAGTACACAAGTCTTTGAGGAATTTGGCATAAGCAGGGATTTGCTTGATTGCTTCAAGAAAAGGAATGTTGATGTTGACTCTCTTGAACAGATCTAACATCTCATTGTAATGGGTACTTTTCTGTTGATAGATCAATCTTTGAGGAAATGGGGCAACAGGAAGATGAGTTGGCAAAGGGACATTCACAGCAGTAGAATTGTCAGATTTTCCAACTTGCTCAGATTCTTTGGTTTTCTGGGGTTGTGGAGACAGTGTGGAATTTGTATCAGATTCATTAGGTTCGCCACGTTGTTCTCGATGACTTTACCACTTCGGAGGGTGGTAATGGCATGGATTTGATCAGGTGAGGTTTCAGTGCAGGATGTTGTGCCTGTTTGAAATATCCTCTTTGGATTTTGTTGGGGTTGGCTCGGAAGTTTACCCTTTTCTCTCTCACATATTTGATCTTTTGATCTAGATTTTTCTGACTTTGCATCAAACTCTGGAACATTTCCTCTAAGGTGGATAATCTCTTGTCGGTATTGTGTTGAGGATATGATTGTTGTTGAGGTTTGATTGTTGTTGAGGGTTTCTCGGGTGTTGATGAACCTTGATTGTTCTGATCCCTGATTGTTTTGATAGCTTGATTGGGTTGAGATGGTCCTCCTTGAGTGGGTCCTTTTGACCATGAAAAGTTAGGGTGGTTTCTCCATCCTGGATTGTAGGTCTGTGAATAAGGGTTATGCTCTGGTTTTGAAACATGGCATGTGCCTGTTCAAGCCTAGACTCCTGGACTGCAAGCAAATCTGGACAATTTTGGAATTGATGGTTGGGGTCGTTACAAGCAGCACAAACAGATGAAGCGACATGTTCTCGGAGAGTAGTGGTGGAAGGTTTTGAATTTTTATGTAGTTCTAACTCTTCTAATCTCCTAACTATTGATGCCATGTTTGCTCTACCCTCAAAATCCGCTTCAATCCTAAAAGCCTTTGCTTCGGATGTAGTCTTTCTGGTTTCACGGATGGATTCCCACTGTTGCGTCTTTTCAGCTACTTCAATTAAGAAGTCCCAAGACGCGTCAGCAGTTTTATCTACGAATAGACCATTACACATCGACTCAACCGTTGTTCGGGTGGACACATCTAGACCTTCATACAAAATTTGCACAAGTCTCCATTTTTCAAAACCATGATGGGGACATTGGAGCAATAATTCATTGAATCTCTCCAGGTATCTAGCTAAGGTCTCCTTCTAATTGCACAAAGCTATTCAGACTTTGACGAATTGTCGCAGTCTTGTGGTTCGGGAAAAACTTTTTGAAAAACTCCTTTGTGAGGTCATCCCATGTCATGATGGATTGAGGCTGTAAAGCATAGAGCCAGGCCTTTGCCTTATCTTTCAGGGAGAAAGGAAAAAGCCTTAACTTCAGGGTTTCGTCGGTCATTTGAGTGAAACGCAGAGTTCCACAAATTTCCTCGAATTCTCTCACGTGGTGGTACGGGTTTTCATTCTCAACACCTCTAAAAATAGGAAGCATCTGTATTGTGCTAGATTTCAGCTCATAATGGCCATTAGCCTCGGGCAGCAAAATACAAGAAGGTTGACTGGCTCTAGTTGGGTACATATAATCCTTGAGGGTACGGGGTTCTCCCATTGTTTCTGGTTGATCTGGACTGTCTCCCTCAGAACTTAGAATTTCGATAGGTTCGTCTGGGTTAATTCTAACAAGTCTGTTTGTCTGGTCTCTGTAGGTCACAATCATGTCCTAGTAGGTACCTTAACTAACATGTTGGTCAGACAGAGCAATCGGAAACAATTTGGCCCAAGGGTTATGAAGATTTGGTTTTTGAATGGGTTTTGGTTTAAAAGAGGGGTTTTGTTTTGGTTTAAAAAATTTTGGGTTTTTGAAAATTTTGAACTAAAACCTAGCATAAATTATCACAAACTCATAAAAGAAAATAAAAACAATAAAATAATTAAAAAACAAACCCCATAAAAGAAAAAAAGAAAAATAAAAGAAAAATAAGAAAAAACAAAAAGAAAATAAAAAAAATTATTACAATCCCAAATAAAAAAAAGAAAAAGAAAAATAAAATTATTACAATCCCAAAATAAAATAATTAAATAAATTATTACAAGCCCAAATTTGAATTTAAATGAGGCCCAAGTGGGTTAACTCATGGGTTAGGCTTACTTGTTTTTTGGAGGGAGGCCCAAAAATAGGCTTTTAGTCCCCTTTTAGTTGGCACAGCCCAGTTGGGCTTTATGATCGTCCTAAACAAAGCTCACGTCCAAGCCCCGCAGCAAAGGTGGAGCAGAGCCCAGCAAAGCAGCAGCAACGAAGCCATCAACAAAAGGATTGCAGAGCCCAGCAGCACTTGGTGAAGCCCAAGAGCAGAAGTTACTAGCCCACCCCAGCTCAGTTGGTTCAAGCCCAGCAGCAAAGGCTGGATCAGAGCCCAGCAGCAGAGGTTGCACAAAGCCCAGTTGACAAGCTTCAGTTGGCAGCCCAGTTGGCTTGGCAGCATGGCTTGGCAGCAACAGCAGCAGCAGCAGCTTGGCAGCACAACAGCAGCAGCAACAGAGAAAGCAGGCTTGGCTTTGGCTTGGCAGCAGCACCCAGCAGCAGCAAACAGCAACAGCTCAGCAGAGAAAGGCAACAGCAGCAAGCAGGCTTTGCAGCAGGATTTGCAGCAGACTGGTAGCAACAACAAATAATGCACAGCTCCAGCAAGCAGCAGTTAGCAAGTGAACAAGATAGCAATGAACACACACAACTAGGCAAGCACAACAAGCCACAACAGCTATGAAAACTTCAAAAATATGGCAGCCAGGCTCCCCGGCAGCGGCGGCCCAAAAACTTGGTGTGAAGATTAGATGCACACAAAACACTTGCAAGTATACAAGGTCAAGATTTGTAATAAAGGGTGAGTAGGGGTTTGTCCACAGGAGAGGAGCATATAAGAAGTTTTCCTAGGCTAATAAGAGTGGCAATGCACTAAGGCAGTGAGCAAAACATGTAAATGATATGAACCAAGGCTTGGAAAGTAAAGCAGCAAAGAAACAGCTAAGAGGAGCAGCAAATAACAAGGCTTGGCAGCCAAGGGCAGGGTGAGGATTATGCACTGACTTCAGTGCACAAAAGCTACAAGGTGCAAGAAAATGAAAGGCAAGAAAAGTAACTGAAATACAAGCACACAGGACTGAAAATAAAAGTGACTGAAAGGGGATTGGTGGGTAAGCCAAGGCTTATGATCCACCTTGTGTCCTAATCAAGTGACATGTTTCTAGGTTATGTCATTCCTAAGCATACAACTAGAAATGAAAGAACACCACAACTTGCTCACTAGTCTACCCCTAGCATTGGCTGTCTTTTGACAGTACAAACCAATCACAGGCTCTATGAGCATTGGCATCTCTCATTTGCACAATCAAAACACAGCAACAGGAAGTAACTATCCTAGCTCATTCACACTTGACAGTGCACAAGGCTTCACTGAGCCTTGGCCTGAGCTGATTAGCTCATGCTAACCATGTTATGGAAACATACATACATCATATGAGATATTTAAACACAAATTGCAACATATCAGATAACTACAACAGAAGCAATTCTCAACTGTTAACAGACAAGCACTGAAATTTTAAGTTCATAAAAATTTGTCTCAAATTCTCTACTGGGCTAGTCCAGAGAGGTATACAGTGTGTTTCACACACTCCACATAACACACCATTTATACCCAATTACCCATTTAGGGTTTTTCCCCCAATTTTCCCCCAAAATCAGTAGAACTAGGGTTTGGTGAAATTGATTTACCTACTGTTGATGAGATATTCGCTCCCATCTCGTCGACCCATTTCTTCTATTTCTCTTCCTGAGTCATCTTCCGCTCCAATTGCTGCTCTAACATCAACTTATATCTTCAATTTCTCACCTAGGTTTCAGTGAGCAGAGATGAGAAATTGAGGAGATTAGTTGATGTAAACGTGATAGTGATGATGGGTATAGGTAGAGTGATTTGGGGAGAAGATAGTGAGTGATTTGGGGTGAGGTGGTGGTGATGGAGACGGACATGGTGGTGGTACGGAGTATGGTGGTTCTGCAGAGGGGGGTGATGGAGGAGATGGTTCGATGGAGAAAGGGGAAGGGTGCGTTTGTTTGGGGTGGTGCTCGGTCGCTAGGGTGTGAGGCGAGTGTATCGAGTTTGATGATCTGCGACGCTGAGCCGTGGGATAGGGAGATGAAAGATCAATCGGACGGTGAGATGAAGTGAAGCTTGTAGCGACCGCTGGATTATATAATACAACAAAATCACACGCCAGATGGAGTTAGGTGTTGTAGTGTTAGGCGAGATATCAAACTTCTATGCACAGCAAGGGAGCGACCGTCGGATTAAACTACCATCTAATCTGAAGGCTTGGAATTTCAGCGCTGTGGTGCTTGGCAGAGACTTCAGATTTGATGCTCTATGAAGGAGCGACCATCGGATGCTTCTGAGAACTGATCTGATGGCTGAGAAAGGAGGCGCTTTGTGTGTAGAAAATGAGGTTGTGCGCACCATTCTTCGCGGCTTCCTTGCGTAATTTCTCCCGGCTTTTCACCACTTTTCTGCTCTTTTTGCTCCGCAACTCATCCAATCTTTATTTATTACCTAAAAATGCAAAAATTAAGTAAGAAAAATATTTATTCTTGAAAACAATGAAAATACAGAATATGGGATAAAATGTAGAATTAATGCATAAAAGATGAGTTAAAATGCCAACAAAAAGGGATAAATATATACATTATTTGGCACTCATCAATATAGAGGTTTGCTATCCTTAGCTAAATCCTTATAAAAATCTGCTATATAATTTAAGCTTCCTAAGAATCTTTGTAATTGTTTTTTATCCTTGATTTCATCAGGAAATTTATCATCAAAGGATATAGCCTGTTCTATAGGTATTATAGTACCTTTATTAATATTGTGACCAAGGAATCTAACCTGGGTTTGAAATATTTTCATCTTTTTTGCAGATACCACTAATCCGGCATGTTTTACTATTTTGAGGAATATTGATAAGTGTTTAAAATGTTGCTCAATTGATTCAGAATATATTAATACATCATCAATGTATACAATTGTAAAAGTTGAATAAGAATTAAATATGTTATTCATAATATGTTGAAATTCTGATGGAGCATTTTTTAAACCAAATGGATAACATTCCATTCATAATGTCCAAAGGGAACCGTAAATGCAGTTTTATACTTGTCTTTTTCTTGCGATTTGAATTTGCCAATATCCTGACTTTAAGTCAAATTTTGAAAATATGACAGCATTATGTAATCTATCTAAAAGATCTTTTTTTATAGGAATTGGATACCTAATCCATCTTAATGCTTTATTCAAAGGCTTATAGTTGATGACTAATCTCGGAACTCCTCTTTCTAATTCAGCTGCTTTTTCTACATAAAATGCAGGACAACTCCAAGGAGAGTAACTTTTTCTAATCAAACCTTTATCTAGTAAATCTTGAATTTCAGATTTACATATTTCTAATAATCTATTGTTCATTTGAATTGGTCTGGCTTTTGTTGGAATCATTTTTTCAGAAAAATCTGGTTCATAAGGTAATTCTACTATATGTTGTTTTCTTTCCCAGAATGCATTTGGGATTTCAGCACAAACTTCTTTCACTAGAAGATCATTAAAATCATTGATTGTTTTGGAGTTTTGGGCAATTTAGTTTCTCTCTCTATTTGCTTATATTGAATCTCCTCTTTAAGAAGAACAAAATTTTTTTTGTGCTTGATTTTTTCTTGAACCTGGTTAATAAATTTTTTCCTAGGTTCAGAGACAAATTCAAATAATATTTTATGTCCCTGAATGAGGGCTTCAATGCCGTATTGTTAATACTTAACGGGTATAACATATTCAAGAATGGAGTCCCTAATATGCAGGATTGAGATAAATTCTTTACCATGATAAATGGTGTCGCTAGACAAATACCATTATTACACACCGCACATCAGATAATTTGTAATTAATTATCAATTTGTTTCCATCTGCAGTATTAAGAACTTGGGTTGTTTTGCTAAAATACTTTGTGGGAACTAATCCTTCATTTAAGCAGTTTAGATCTGCACCCGAATCTATGAGTGCCATAGTTTCAAAACGGTATTCTTTTCCTATGATTAGGGTGACTAAGGTGTACCACTTTTGAGTGATTACTTTATCTATTATATTAATGAATTGCATGTTTTCGATATCCTGGTTATTAGTAGGTGATTCTGGTTTATCTATATGTGTAGTAATATGAGCCTGGTAGTTTTGTAAAATTTCATCAAAAGAGTTTTCTTCTTGTGAGTCATACTCACAGTCTACTGGTTTATGAAGTTCCAATATCTGGACTCTTTGCTTAAGACTTCTTAATTCTTCTTTAACCTGATTAACTTCTTCCCTAAGATCATTGACTGATGGTTCTTTTTTAATGTGATGATTTTCTACTCTTGCCATTATTTCCTTAAAACTATAAGGTTTGTAAGAAGTTTCGATTTTCTCTTGTTTTGGTGCTCTTTTATACTTCAATATATTTTTCTAAAGCCATTCGCTTTGATTCTGGATTTTCAATTTTATCAATTAACTCTAATATAAAATTTTCTTCATTGGTGAGGACATTAATTCCTAGACTAGATATTTGTTTATGAAACAATTTTTACAAGAACAACCATCTGTACATCATCATCCTCCAATCCTGAAATTGTCCCTGAATCATTTTCTGAGGAGGATGATTCATCCTCTTCAGATAGATCGGAGTCCATTAAGAGGACTTGTTCTAATTGACGTTTGAGACCTTCGTCTAGATTAAGCTCATTTATTTTTTGTTTTGTACGACACTTATTACTATAATGCCCAATTTTTCCACACTTGTAACAGACCGGAAGTGACTTATTAGTCTTTTTATTTAATTGTTGTGTCTTATTGTTTTTTTTCCTAAAATTGGGTCGTTTAGATTTCAATGGATACCTATTAGGATATCTAGTAGTTTTAGGATTGTTATGGGAAGGTGGTCGAGTACCTTTCTTCCTAGATAATAACGCGGATGGTGTATTAGTGTATCCAAATTGCTCACAAAAATCACCTAACTCTTGCTTGTTAGATAATTTTTATTCTTTTGTATTGTCTATGTAGCTTTATGTCTGAGCATAAAGCTAAACCTTCACATACAATTTCGGAAGATAGTTGGCCAAAAGTATATTCGCCATACTCAATACGTTGTTGAATATTTTTTGATTTTAGTCTATTTCTAACCCTTTCAGCAAACAGAGGGGGTAACCCTGAGACGAATTCTCTCTTTCCAAAAATCAGAATTAGAGGAACAATCTCTCTGCTAAACAATTTTGAGAAGAATACATCCTTGTACCATCTATAATGGGAGAGGGTAGGACATTTAAGATTAATAAGTAATTCCCTAGATCTTTCCATTTGTTGGCTATTACTTCCTACAAAGTGCAGGCCAATGGTATAAAGTAGGGTACTAACAATATCTTCCTGAGAGTATTCAGTACCATCTTCTAGCTTGATTGGTTTCTTTGCCATATAAATGCTATATTTTGCCTGGTCGGACATATGGAAATCCCACCATCCTTTAAGTTGGCCAGTAAAGCCAGTAACTATGGATTCAACAATTTGTTTTTTGGGTTTTTAATGAGTCTAGAAGCAGAAGCATACATCGACATTTGTCTTATGATATTTACTATTTGGTATTCTGTCATACCATCTATGTTCCACTCAACTATGGATCTTCCATCAAACGAAGTCTGATTCCAATTATAATCCTCTTCCAGTTGTAAATCTACCGGTGTTGGTCTAGGGTAATAATTTCTAGTAGAACTGTCGGTGTATATTTATTTTTTCCAAAAGATATTTTATTAATGTCATCAGAATTGTTGTTAATATTACCAGAATTTGATGAATGAAAAATTTCTTCCAGTTCTTCTATATTATATCACTGTATTCTTCGTGTTTGGACAGAACATTTATTCCTTCTTTTGATTGTTTGGATGCTTTAGATGGGCCTGAAGCAGATAAGCTTAATTTTCCTAGCTTTTCTACTAGTGCATCTACAAAGCTATTATCTGGGTTGGACAACCTGAAGACATTTGGATCTATTATTGGGTTTGGTTTAAATAATAATCCACTAGATGGTGCCGGATTAAGTTTAAGCTCATTAGGTTGTATATGTTGGATTTTATCCTTGTTTAACAAGCCTTCAATTCTTGTCGTTTGTTTTCCTATTGAATGTAAATATAAATTGGTGTAGTTATTTTGTTGTATTAACTGACCAATATCTTTATGGTTAGCTACTGAATCAGTTCCCTTATGTTTAATTTGTATGGGGCTGCTATAGCACCTTTGATATCAAGGACTACTTCTGGTGGATGGATTGACTGAATAACATTTCCATCTTTTGTCGTATAAGATTGAAACTGGGTTTCCAACATATTAAGCGATCTCTTATATTTATTTAAATTGTAAGTTTTGGTAAAATCTTCAAACCAGGTGAAAAATGGGTTTGGATTTTTATTATGACTTAAGTATAGAGCATAAGTTTTATATATTCTTGTTCTTCTATTAGAACTAAAGTTGGATTCAAACCAAGCCCTTTTATTTGTATTTTCTAAACTATGATACTCTTTCGAAGTTCTTGTAAATCCAATGATGGTTTTTGGATCACATTTATCTCAAATTCTAGATCGGAGAGATCGGTTCTACTGTTCAGGAATATTTCTAACCGTAGATTTTGGCGTTTCTACTTTATAATAAGGTTTATTAACCTGATGCGCGGTTTGTTTAACTCCTTCTATAATAATATCATTTGGGTCATTTATAAAATTATGAATAGGATCTGTATAAGAAGAAGATGCTACAGATGGCCTTGGTGCACTTCCCTCGCCTTCTGATATCTTAAGCCTAGTTTTCCTGAAAGATGTAAATTGTATTTCCACATCTCCATCTTCATATTCAATTATTTGTTGGAGATTTTGGTTTTGGCAAGGCTTTGCTGGAACTTCTACCTGTAAAGTCCACTTTTCAGGGAGGGTAACCTGATCCCACTTTATGGTTCTGGGAATAACTGTATGGGCTTTACCAATATTGGTATGAAAAAGAGTAGTCTGACCTTTTGTGTCATAAACTTGAGCATTAGGACATAAGGTATTCATAGCCTTATAATATATTCTATATACAACGGCTAAGTTCTGCGACCCTGCGACCATATCAAACCCCTGAGTTCTAACATTTAAAGTTAGAGTTTTAAGGAGTCCTGGATCAGACAGAGACACCGAAAAATTTGGGAAACAATTAAAATAAATTGGACCTTCACATAAGGTAGACTCAATAATTCCTAATAATGAATCAGTGAATTTATTGTGTCTACAATCCCTGACACATAAGAGTACAGAATTATTTAATCCTGTCCTTGTCAATGGTTTTACGGCTATTTGGATTAAGCCTATATGAAGATAATTAAATTTTTTTTGTTTATGATCTTCTATCATTCTAGGAGAGAAAAGCTCAAAATTATCATTCGAATCAATTATAGATATGGTCTTTTCTACAGTTTTAATTGCGTAATCGCTTCTGAATTGAAAAGATCCTTTCCTATATACTTCATTAACTGGAACTTTAGGAATATTCCAATTTTGTAATTGTTTTTCAATGTCATGCATTATGACCTCTTCTGAATTAAGGGTTATTTTATTTTTCAAACTATTTTTCTTTGAAAACGATCTGACAAAGCTAGCCATAATTAGGGTTTATAAAGCTGTAAACGGTCAACAGGAATCAATGCTCTAATTTTTTAAAGAGGTTTTATTTTACGAGCTCACTGCGACTAATATTTAGCACTTTATCTCCCCTTTTGTATATGCATTGTTTTACCAAAACGTTCCCCTTATATATATATTAAATGTAATTTCTCAACAAGTTATTGATAAATAACAAATTTATGTAAGAATAAGTACATATACTAGTAAAACAATGCATATACAAAAAAATCAAATATTTTTACTAGACATTTATATTAAAATAGTGTGTGACATATGCATAAGATGTCACCGATGTGTCTAACTTGAAGATGTGCGCGTCTAAATATCGGACGCAGTTTGACACGGACACGTGACCACCTCCCCCACCATCTTTTCCCTGTTATCTTCCCCATGACGTGGCACCATCCAAAACCCTAAAATTAGGAAGCCTTGAATCTTTTTGGATGGTGGTGGATCCATGGATGAATGCCATGGACCATAAAGGAAATGATGCGCCATGGGGAAGGCTTCGGTGGAGGACTGTGGAGAGGACGTCTAGCATTTTCGCCATTTTAGGCGCGTCCGTGCTGCCCAGGTCTCCTTGAATCTGTCTCGTATGAAGTCAAAAGTCGTCCCTTTCCCCCTTCCTTGTTGTCACACAGTTCTCTCAAATTCCTCTCTCTATAAACTCAAAACTCTCTCATAATTCTTATCATCTCTTCTATCTTTCTCCTCTATCTCTCTGGGTGCATTCCTTCATTCTTTTTATCAATCATTCATCATCATATTCTATAACTAAATTCTTTCACCCCGATAAAGACTGTTAATCCATTAAATTTGTATTTTTAAGTGTTGAACTACTGTTTCAATGCTCATTTTTTGTTAAAAAGAAAAAGAAAAAAGAAAAACAAACGAAAACAATTCCCGGTTACATGGCGGGAAGTGGAGGGACAGGTCGGTCGTTAGAGCAAACGCCGACATGGGCAGTTGCAGTGGTGTGTTTTGCGTTGGTTTTGATATCTATCATAATTGAACATATCATCCACCTCATTGGAAAGGTACGACCCTACCAGTATTAATTTGTGATGTGCAAACTGAAATCAACTAATTTAGTTTTAAATTACATGCAGTGTATATATTACTCGGATGATTAATAACAGTACTCGGGCTTCAAAATTTGCAGTGGTTTCAAAGAAAACATAGAAAAGCTCTATATGAAGCACTCGAGAAGATCAAATCTGAGCTAATGTTGCTAGGGTTCTTATCATTGCTACTGACAGTGGGACAAGGGCCCATTTCAAAGATTTGCATACCCAAGAGTGTTGCTGCTACATCGCATCCATGTAATGGTGAAGAAGAAACCAGATTGAACAACAACGGTGGCGACAAAAAAACATCTAGTAACGCCGACGACAATGGATCAGAAGACGTGGTGGGTACATTGGGACGAAAACTTCTCTCTAATATTTCAAGATTATCATCAAATTCAACTCCCAGTCATCGGCGTGTCTTAGCCGGAGGAAGCACCGATGTATGCGCAGCAAAGGCATGAACTATAAACTTAAACATCTGAAAGCTTTAACTACGTACTGGTGTTAAGTTTATATTTTGTTGCAAAACTTTGTTTTTCTAATTCAGAATTTTACGTACAGGGTAAGGTACCATTTGTATCATCGGATGGTATTCATCAGCTACACATCATTTTCGTTTTAGCCGTTTCTCACGTTCTTTACTGTATTCTCACCATGGCTTTGGGATGGCTCAAGGTATGTATAAACTAAGCACTAATATGATGTCCAACAGTAGTACGTATTAGCATCCACATCTCTCTATACTGTACTCCCTCACTGTACTCCCTCTGTAGTTTTCATATTTTTCTCACAAAACTACCAACAATACCCTCACAATTTGTCTTGGAATCATAAGTCTATTTTCAAATACACTAATAGCAATTAATGTTTCAAATACACTAATAATAATAGGATTTTTTTTAGATCTCTCCATTTCTTAATCTGCGTGAAAACTTATAAAACATCGTCTAAATTGGAACGGAGAAAATATTAACTTATTATCTTTTCCGGATGAGACGGTGGAAATCAAGGGAAAAGGAGACAAGAACAATTGAATACGAATTCACCCACGGTACAGTTTTACTTGCCAACGGTTTTACAGATTTCTCATAAATTATAGTAGTTACTCTTGTATGAACTGTTATGCAGATCCTGAGAGGTTTAGGTTTGCGAGAGATACATCATTCGGCAGAAGGCACTTGAATTTCTGGAGTAAATCACCTGTTCTCATCTGGGTGGTAGGTTTTTTACCGTCTACCAAGAACCTAAATACTATACAAATGGCCTTTGACTTATTAACTGTCTTCGTTCTGATCCCAGCTTAAATTAATGTATGGACTAGTAATTGAGTAGGTTATAGTCATTGATCTGGAGTATGAAATAACTAATCATACATTAAAGCTTTCTAATTTTAACCAATTCTACAAGCCTACGACACCATGTCAACTTCAAATAATTTATTAGATACACCAATTTAAATTTATAACTTTTCAATTCAACAAAAACAAATGTGATAAGGGTCCTGAATGGGAGTGTAGATAGTGGACACTTGCGCAATTCAGTAAGCCTATTCACATACAACACTAGGTTGTCCTAATCTAGCTATTAGATTCACGAGTAGGATCCTAATTCCTAGACACCCATAAAGGCTAAATAACTTTATGAGTTCTCCAGTATTTTTGTTAACATGATACACGAGAAAAAATTGAAGTTATTTTGACTTTTCGTATGGTATTTTTCTAAAACTAGGATCACCTGATGCCAGGTGCCGCAAGGCAGAGAATACCAAAATGGCAGTTTAGCTTGTAAATTAGGAATTGATAGTCAACCTTAATTAATACTTTAGATGTAACCAAGTCGAATAATAGACAATGAGACGTAAAATTCAGTAATTCTGTTCAGCCCATTATATTGTCCCACGGTCAATCCCACTATGACGTGGTTAGACTTTTCTATCTTTCGATTTTTCTCTCTCTAAACTGACGTGGCTTTTTACTATTTTCTGGGTGTGACGAGCACACAAGACTAAACCAATCTTTATCCAAATTAAATTTTTCATTGAAGTTGTTAGTGATGGAAACAAGCTCTTTACATGTGAAACTTTGATTATGGGAAAGGAAGTATTAGTTCCACCATCAATGGCATTCAGTTATGACTTGGATCATTGGATGCCCTGTCGTCCATAGAAGTTCTTCTGAAACTGAGTACAGGGTAAGGATGATTTAAACATCCTATTCATTTAGCTCATTCATTCACTTCTCCACGTCCAATTAGTCTTCTATCGAAGTCTAGTCTATAATAACAACTTGCTATCAATTACAAAACAATAAGTCGAAATCAATTGGGAGATGGAAAATAACAACCTGGTATCAAGTCTATATGTTTTCTTACTGGAAAGATGATATCTCAATCATCTAAGACATGGGGTTCCTTGATTTTGAGAAGATTTTGTTTAATGTTGTGAATTTAATATGAAAAAGGAAGAAACTTTAATGTCTTTGAAACATTCTTCAGTTGTTTCTTTGACCTTTTGAGATTTTTCTTCATTTTTGTCAATCTGGCAATTTGATCTGGTTTAGTATATAATTTGATGAAAGGTTGAATTTTTATTGATTTTGGTGGAATGTTTTGATTATTATGTTCATGGTCTGCTGAATTTAGACATTTTAATTAGTGTAAATAATCTGTGTTTTAAAAGTGAATTTGTGAAGAAGGTGAAGGGATTGTGGTGGTGAAAAGATGCCAGTAATGCATGTTTAGATGGGTAGTGCACGTATGCGGCAACATTTGTTACTTGTGTCCTGCTATGAGAGCTATATCAAGACAAACCAATGAGCAGTGGTACATCTAGCTTCAGTGGATCCGATTTCATATTTATTAGCTAAAAAACACTGAAAAAACTAGGCAAAAATTGAGATTAGATTTTAGTTTCTGAAATTGAAAGAGAGTTAAAAGAAGGCCACCAAAAAACATATGACATAAGAGATTGACTGAAGAAAGATACAAAGATTGAATAACACAGCCAAAAACTCCATTAGTCCGTAAAACACTGAACATGCCACCTCAATTAGGAAGAAGAAAGATAAAATGTAGGAAAAGTCATGCCACGTCATGGTGGGATTGACCGTGGGATAATAAGGTGGGCTGAAAAGAACTATTGCGTAAAATTTGGACTATCCCAACAAATTCGGTAGGTAATTTCAGCTACAATTTCAAACGCATATAATGTTAAAACATCATAATATTGACAACAACAATTCGATGCACTGACACAGCCAATGCATATGCTCCTTCCAACGATATGTATTATGGGACTTTTATTTCCTATATATTTTTATGTCGGTAGTATCTAATGCTTACGGTTTTATGCGATTGAATCATCAGGTTTGCTTTTTCAGACAATTTGTTAGGTCAGTACCTAAAGTGGATTACTTGACCCTTCGACACGGTTTCATTATGGTAAGTCGGATTATTCGTATGCTTACAGTGGTACTTACTATATAAGATTATGATTCTAACGGACTGTCGTATATCCACAGGCTCATTTGTCACCCCAAAGTTCAACCAAGTTTAATTTTCAGAAGTACATAAACAGATCACTTGAAGAAGATTTCAAAGTTGTCGTCGGAATCAGGTGTGTAGTCTTTTGTTGATATATTCATAGGACGCGCTAAAGATTCTTCTTCTCTCAATTATTTGACCAAGTATTTGATTTTGATGTTTTTATTCTTTTTTTTTTTGTAGCCCACCAATTTGGTTCTTTGCTGTTTTGTTTCTGCTATTCAACACCCACGGATGGTTTTCTTATCTATGGCTACCCTTTATCCCATTCATTGTAAGCTTCTCTTACATTTATTGAGTTTATTCTCTTGGTCGATCTTTCTTACAAAAGAGTCCTTGTTGGGGACGACTCATTGAGATCTTTAGAAAGTTTGTAATTTACTAAGTTGAATGCAGATTATTTTGCTAGTAGGAACAAAGTTACAAGTGATTATAACAAGAATGGGGTTAATGATACAAGAGAAAAGTGACATTGTGAGAGGAGTACCTGTTGTTCAACCAGCTGATGACCTCTTCTGGTTTAGTCGCCCACGTCTCATTCTCTACTTAATCCATTTCGTTCTCTTTCAGGTAAACTAAGGTCACATTTTTCTTATTTGAAATAGCACTCGGTAATATCTATTCTATTCAGTCGTTACTTAATGTTGCAAATGTCTTCTTTCTTCTCGCAGAATGCTTTTCAGCTGGCGTTTTTCGTATGGACTTGGGTAAGTAGTACGTACTACTTTGAAATTCAGGGTCCCATGCCGGTAACATTAGTTGATTTGCCTTAAAACCTTGCATCAGTCACAATGGCAGTTGCCTAGTTGGGCAGCTTGGGTTTACTAACAAAGTTTAATTAGTAGAGTTCTGGTACTTCACAGTTGACAAATTCATTTTTTGAATTATTTAATGTTTTCAGTGGGAATTTGGGTTGAAATCTTGTTTACATGAACACATAGAGGATGTTGTCATCAGAATCTCAATGGGGTAAGGCATTTTCAGATTCACGCTGACGAGAATTAATCAAAAATATATTTACTCAGAAATCCAAATTTGATTATTTTCAGGGCGTTGATACAAATCTTGTGTAGTTACGTTACTCTACCACTCTATGCATTGGTTACTCAGATGGGTTCAAGCATGAAATCTACTATTTTCAATGACAGGATAGCAACAGCTCTAAGAAAATGTATTAGGAGAGTTATATATGGGCTCGAGACTGTTGGTTTGTGACCCAGGATTGAGACCCATCTTCTCAGTCTACTGTCTAAACTGTTATGGACAGTCCAATGTCTCAACTGTTATGGACAGTCCAATATAAGGTCGAACTCTAGGGTTGTGTCTTGTATAAGAAGCAGGTTGAATGAATGAAAGAGATACGAACTATTTTGATATATGTGTTTACAAAATCTAACATGGCATCAAGAGCCAGAGTTGATTAACACGAATAAGAAAACCCTAGAACAGTAAACATGGCGGATGATACAGAATCATCTAAAAGAGGAAAAGAGGTAGAAAACAATATGCAAAAGAAGAAACCAGAATATCATCTGGGATCAAGTGATGGACCAGGGATTATCATCACACCGATTGTGTTAAAGGGAGCAAACTATGATGAATGGGCTAGAGCAGTGAGAAATCATTGATAGCCAAAAGAAAATTTGGTTTTGTTGATGGAACCGTCAAAGAACCAACAGAACCTGAGGAGTTAGAGGAGTGGATTGCAGTGCATTCAATGCTGGTTCTTGGATCAGCAATACATTGGAGACAAATATTAGATCAACGTTGGGGGATTATGATGATGCGAGCATGTTATGGACGCACTTGAAGAGGAGATTTTGTGTTGTAAGTGGAACTCGGATCTGCCAGTTGAAAGCTGCCTTAAGCGAATGCAAACAGAAGAAAACTGAGGAGGTTGCAGTGTACTATGGGAGATTGAACAAGATATGGGATGAGATGGTGACGTACATGAAGATACCAAAGTGTAGCTGTGGCCAGTGCACGTGTAACATTGCAACACAGGTTAGTACGTTGAGAGAAGAAGATTTCTTACACTATTTTTTGATTGGTTTGGATACCATGTATAGCTCCCTGCGTGAACAATTACTGGCAAGAGAACCACTGCCATCTATAGATGTCTTATCAAGCTGTGGTTAATTCGGAACGTCTAAAATTGGGGGAAGGAGTTGTGGCGTCTCAGACACAGGACAATTATGGCGTTCAAGGTTCAGTCAGATCAGCGTCCATACAATAATATGTATGATCCTAACAAATTTTGCAAGCATTGTAGCCGAGAAGGGCACTCACAGGAAGGGTGTTTTCAGCTGATTGGATACCCGGAATGGTGGGGTGACAGACAAAGAGGTGGAAGAGGATATGGTCGAGGAGGCCGAACTGGTGGTAGAGCTGGTGGTAGAGGACGTGCTGGTGCCGGTTTGTGAAACAGAGGAGGTAGAGGACAAGACAATATACGTGCGCATAATTTGAACATCTCGGCAGCAACAACATCTCATCCTGCCACTGGATCTTCAGGAGATGCATCAGGACTGACAGGCGTGACTGCAAGTCAAGTTCAGCAGGTTCTTGAATATTTAAATTCAAGAAAAATCAGTTCCCAGCTCCAAGGTAAGACAAATCAAACATCCTGGATTATAGACACAGGAGCTACAAATCATGTCACGTGTAAAAGAGATGATATGATAAATGTGAAAGATATTAGAGCATGTTTGTGGGACTGCCGGACGGAAAATATGCTCACTCTGAGAAAATAGGAACAGTTATTCTTCCTGGTGGTTTGAGATTGGACAATGTGCTTTATGTGCCACAGATAACTTGTAACTTGATTTCAGTTACACAACTCATTGATGAGGTAGTATGTAATGTTCAATGTACTAACAATTTATGTCTTATACAGGACCGGTTGACGAGGAAGGTGATTGGAGTGGGTGAGCGACGAGGTGGACTATATATGTTCTGTGGTGTGCCTCCAGTTAAAGTGCTTAGGTGAGTGAAGATACGTATGAGCTGTGGCATCAGCGATTGGGACATCCATCAGAGAAAGTGTTACAACAGTTACCAGGTCTGGGTAGATTATTGAAGAAAATAATGATGCGTGTGATATTTGTCCACGTGCAAAACATCGTAGAAGTAGTTTTGCTAGTAGTTTGAGCAAATCCAGTTGTAGTTTTGATTTGGTTCATATAGATTTGTGGGGTCCTTATAAGACGTGCTCGTCTTCTGGAGCACAATATTTTCTGACAATAGTAGATGATTTTTCAAGAGGTGTGTGGATTTATTTAATTCAAAGCAAAACTGAGGTTGCAACGATATTTCTTAACTTTATTGCGCTTGTGAAACGTCAATTTGGTAAAGAAATCAAAATTGTTAGAAGTGATAATGGAACTGAATTTAATGCATTGCGTGGCTATTTTAAGACTAATGGAATAGTTTTTGAGACATCCTGTGTAGGAACACCTCAACAAAATGGAAGAGTTGAGAGAAAACATCAGCACATAATGAATGTGGCAAGAGCTTTGAGGTTTCAAGCAAATTTACCGATCGATTTTGGGGAGAATGTGCTTTGACAGCAGCGTATTTGATTAATCGTACGCCTACACCGGTTCTAAACAACAAAACTCCATATGAAGTTCTATTTGGGAAACCGGCACCATATAGTCAGTTGAAAGTATTTGGTTGCTTGTGTTATGCACATGATCAAAGTAGTAAAGGGGATAAGTTTGCAAGTCGAGGAAGAAGGTGTCTTTCTGGGTTATCCTTTTGGGAAGAAGGCATGGCAAGTATATGACTTAGACAAAAGACAATTTTTAGTTTCAAGGGATGTAGAGTTTCATGAACATCAGTTTCCTTACATATCTAGGGTACCTGATCAGCCAACTGAGATAGTTCAGGCTAATAATGACGTGTTGGAGTGATGATGAAGAAATAGTGCAGCAAGAGAACCCAGAAGATATTACTGAGAACCCAAATACATTACTGAGAACCCAGAAGACAGTACTGAACCCAGAATAATTACTGGGAACCAGGAAGGTATTACTGCGAACCCAGAAAACATTACTGAGAACCCGGAAGACATTACTGAGAACCCAGAAATGATACTGAGAACCCAGAATATATTACTGAGAACCCTGTGGTCTCGAAGAAGAAGTGACGGAAGCTAGTATGGGTAAAGGAAGGAGACAGAAGATTCCGTCTAGTCGGCTCAAAGGTTTTGTAACACACTGTACGAAAATAGTCCATCTCATGCTCACTCTCCACATCATCCTCAGGTACGCCGTATCCTTTGACGTATTATGTTAGTTGTGATAAATTCTCTACAGTTCATAAAAAGTTTCTTGCAGCAATTACTGCTGGGTCTGCGCCTAAAAATTTCAAAGAAGCCATGAAGCATCCAGGATGGCGTAAGGCAATGGCAGAAGAAATACGAGCTTTGGAAGAACAAGGAACATGGGAATTAGAAGAATTACCGCCGGGAAAGAAAGCTCTTGGTAGTAAATGGATTTACACAGAGAAGTATGATGAGAATGGACAGTTGGTGCGGCTCAAAGCTAGACTGGTGATCTTTGGGAATCATCAAGTAGAAGGGTTGGATTACAATGAGACATTTGCACCAGTGGCGAAAATGACGACAGTGCGGACTTTCCTAGCTGTGGCAGCAATTAAGAATTGGGAAGTGCATCAGATGGATGTACATAATGCATTTCTTCATGGAGACTTGGAAGAAGAAGTGTATATGAAAATACCACCTGGATTTCTCAAGGTAAGTCTAATATGGTGTGTAGGATGAAAAAATCTTTATATGGTTTAAAGCAGGCTCCTCGGTGTTGGTTTGCAAAATTGTCTGCAGCTTTGAAGAATTATGGGTTTCGGCAATCATATTCCGATTATTCTCTTTTTCATGACTAAGGGAAAAACCCAACTTAATTGGTCTATGTGGATGATTTGATTGTTGCGGGTAATGATTTAGTTGCGCTTGATCAATTCAAACTTTACTTGGGACAATGTTTCAAGATGAAAGATTTGGGAAAGTTGAAGTATTTTCTGGGTTTGGAGGTGGCACGGAGTGCACAAGGTTTTTATATGTGTCAACGCAAATATGCGTTGGATATCATCATGGAAGCAGGTTTATTAGGTGCAAAACCTGCAGAATTTCCAATGGAAACTAATCATCGTCTTTCTTTGGACAAAGGAGATTTGTTCACGGATGTGGAAAAATATCGAAGACTGATTGGGCGTTTAATCTATTTGTCCGTGACTAGGCCAGACCTAGCATATTCTGTTCATATTTTGTCTCAATTCATGCAACTGCCGAGAATAGCACATTGGGAAGCGGCTCTTCGTGTGGTTCGATATTTGAAGAAGAATCCTGGGCAGGGAATTCTGTTGCGCTCTGATAGTGGTCTTAATTTGAAAGGATGGTGTGACTCAGATTGGGCTGGTTGTCCCTTAACTAGACGCTCGTTGACAGGATGGTTTGTTCTTCTTGGGTATTCTCCAATATCCTGGAAAACTAAGAAGCAACATACCGTTTCTCGTTCGTCAGCTGAAGCGGAATATAGATCTATGGCGGCGGCTACGTGTGAATTAAAATGGTTGAAAAAATTACTGGGTGATTTGGGAGTTCATCATCCACATGGTATGCGTCTTCTATGTGATAGTCAATCGGCTTTGTATATTGCTCAGAATCCAGTTTTTCATGAACGAACAAAGCATATTGAAGTGGATTGTCATCTGGTTAGAGATGCTATCATGCAGAAGCTTATTACGCCTTCTTACACTCCTACAACAGTGCAATTGGCGGATATTTTTACTAAATCTTTAGGGAAAGCTCAGTTTCTTATTTCCAAGATGGGCATGTGTGATCTCCATGCTCCGTCTTGAGGGAGGGTATTATGAGAGTTATATATGGGCTCGAGACTGTTGGTTTGAGACCCAGGATTGAGACCCATCTTCTCAGTCTACTGTCTAAACTGTTATGGACAGTCCAATGTCTCAACTGTTATGGACAGTCCAATATAAGATCGAACTCTAGGGTTGTGTCTTGTATAAGAAGCAGATTGAATGAATGAAAGAGATACGAACTATTTTGATATATGTGTTTACAAAATCTAACAAAATGGCATCGTACAGCTAAAAAACAAATTAAACAAAACCAACGATCAGGAACAGTAACGCCAATGTCGAGTAGGCCAGGAACCCCGTTATCAAGTAGACCAGGAACGCCAACGCACGGAACGTCACCGATTCATCTTTTACGCTATTACCGTCAAGAAGCTGATAGTAGTCTCCAAACATCTCCAAGGTTATCAAATATTGACAACGAAAATTGGGATAGCGAAGGTTCACCGTCTCCAATGCACCAACATGAGTACCAGCTTGATAGCTCTTCGTCTCACAAACATCATTTCCGATCCAACCTTGTTGGTCCAACCGAAGAAGAAGTGAAAGAGACTTTGTCGGATTTGCCTCCACCGTCTGCTCCTCCGGCTACTTCTAGAGGTCAGCATGAAATCGATATCGGTTCTATGGAAAGTAGTCGACCAAAACCAATTATGATTGGTTCAAAAGATTTCTCCTTTGACAAAAGATGATCAAAGAGTAGTTATTTTTGCAGCTCTTCTGAAAGGTGCACGGTTTTAAAATTATTGTAAGTTTGTTTATAAAATTATTCATGTACAGTATGAAGTATATTACCATTGAATTGATCATGCACATTTACTGAGTATACAGAGTTAAAAATCCGATATGTTCATTTACCACTTGACAGTTTGCCTGTGATTTTCATTCCAAGGTCCCATCTGGCCATCCATGTCGCGCATTTATGTATATTACTTGGCTGTTGTTCTTAATGCTCTTTTCCATAGATTGGGACAAAAATATTCAATTAGCCTAGTTAGAGGGTTGTCATGCAATATAGCAATGGACCCTGGTATTTAATTAGTGGTACAAATTTCAGGTACTTTACACAATACCACTTAGAAATTCCATTAGTATATGCGTATTGAACACTACAAGATGTTGATATTGATATCGATATCTACGGGATCGTAA
Organism: Papaver somniferum; assembly: GCF_003573695.1. NCBI lineage: Eukaryota > Viridiplantae > Streptophyta > Magnoliopsida > Ranunculales > Papaveraceae > Papaver > Papaver somniferum. The sequence continues at coordinate 47,585,105 of NC_039366.1, forward strand.
GTAGTTGGACAAACATAGAAGGTCAAACTCGTTGGACTGTGCTTTTAACTTATAACTAAAGATATACAAAATGTAACAAATCCAAAAATGGAAGGCGGAGAAATTTTAAGTATCATGTAAATTTTAGTAAGAGACTTGAATAAGGGAGATTGTCGCAGTCCTGCGTAAATTGTTACGCAACTCTTACAGGACATATAGAGAAATTAGGATAAAGTAGTCAGAGTTGTATTACCACACCGTTGCATCCAATTTTGCTCTCTATCTTTTTCTATAAACCCCACTCCTCATTATTGGTTTTAACTTATTCGAACTTGGATTTATTATCTTGTAATGGACCTGTTGTGATGGCGGGAAGTGGCCGTTCGTTAGAGCAGACGCCAACTTGGGCAGTTGCTGTGGTGTGTTTTGCATTGGTTTTGATTTCTATCATAATTGAACATATCATCCACCTTATTGGAAAGGTATGATCAACCCCCCCCCCCCCCCCCCCCCCCCAGTTTATTAGTTCGCTGCGTCCGTTAAGTTTAGCTAAAAATGGATAGTAATTCTGTTTTGGTTCAAACTTGTAGTGGTTGACAAAGAAGCGCAAACGAGCTCTGTATGAAGCACTTGAGAAGATCAAAGCAGGTACTCCTCATTAAGACGATGTCTTATTAAACATGATGATTCTATATATAGGATTCCTAATTTTGGATTTTGGTTAATCTGTTTATGCAGAGCTAATGTTACTAGGGTTCATTTCATTGCTACTGACAATAGGACAAGTGCCCATTTCAAAGATTTGCATCCCACAGAGTGTTGCAAATACTTGGCATCCATGTAGCAAGCAACAAGAATATGACTTGTACAACATTGGCAGCGTCACAACAAGCGTCACAACAGCATTTCATAATACTGATTCCCATAAATCCAACAATTTAGTGGGCACTCCCGGCCGTAGACTTGTCTCTAATTCATCGTATCCACTTTCAAGTCATCGGCGTGCTTTAGCTGGAGGAGGAGACTATGATGTATGCGCGGCCAAGGCATGAAGAAACATAAACTATCATAATCTTATTGTTTATTTGTGTATGCACACATGGTTAACTAGTTTAATGTCTTATATATATATATACTTACTTGCAGGGTAATAAAGTGCCACTTGTGTCACCATATGGAATTCATCAGCTACATATCTTCATATTTGTATTAGCCCTCTCTCATGTTCTTTACTGTATTGTCACCATGGCTTTGGGAAGGCTTAAGGTACATATACTGCACCAAAGCAGATGGGATTTTCTGTAGCTCAAACCCTCGCCTTCTCAACTGTTGTTTCTCGTTTGTTTTGTTTTTGGGGTTTCAGATGAGACACTGGAAGTCATGGGAAAAGGAAACAAAGACGGCTGAATACCAATTTAGGCATGGTACATTTTTACATACTGTTTTACTATATCTAAGTGTTCCATAATTTTTAATTTTAACTGGCGTCATCAATAATATGAACTGCTATGCAGATCCAGAGAGGTTTAGGTTTGCAAGAGATACATCATTTGGTAGAAGGCACCTGAGTTCCTGGAGCAGCTCACCCGCACTCATCTGGATTGTAAGATATTTAGCTTAAAATTAATTGATATCCAACTCCTGTTAACTAATTAATCAATTTCGAATTCAAACTAACTAGTGGAGTACATAATAATTAGCACAAGTGTATACTTGCCACATACTAACTCATACATTTCCTGCACACAATTTAACCATTTGGTATTCAGGTTTGTTTCTTCAGACAATTCGGTCGGTCGGTACCTAAAGTGGATTATTTGACTCTGCGACACGGATTCATAATGGCAAGTCTGATTATCCTGGGCCAGTTGATATCCCATCCTATGTAACATGGTTATAATTCTGTATGTTTTTGTCTACAGGCTCATTTGGCACCACAAAGTTCGGTCAAGTTTGATTTCCAGAAATATATAAAAAGATCACTTGAAGAAGATTTTAAAGTGGTTGTAGGAATCAGGTATGTCTATTAATCTTGTTTATAAATGAAACGAAAAAAATAAATTTCCTCTCCCCTGTGTAATTTGATGACTATCTATACGTTTCTGATATTTCCCTTTTGTAGCCCACCAATTTGGTTCTTTGCTGTTCTGTTTCTGCTATTCAACACCCATGGTATGTGCATAAGATATCTTATACTTTTGCTCTTTTTTTTTTTTCTTTCAAACATTTGGGGGCGTGCATCTGAGAATCTTCACTGTTGTTTTTGGTGGGTGTTTACAGGATGGTACTCATATCTATGGTTGCCCTTCATCCCATTTATTGTGAGTTTCAGTTTTCATTATCTTCATTTTGTTGTTTTATGCGTCTCGAACATAACCAATTCTGTAAACAAGTTCTGGTTATTGGAAAAGTTGGTTATTGGAGGACTATCTGAAAAGTGTTATGAGCACACACATATCTCAGTTCATACGAAATAAAAGCAACTTTGACAGAAGCCTGGTGCTTAATAAATAATTTTGTGTGCAGATCATTTTATCAGTGGGAACAAAGCTACAAGTGATTGTAACAAGAATGGGATTAAGAATACAAGGAAAAACAGATGTAGTGAAGGGAGAATTTGTTGTTCAACCAGCTGATGACCTCTTCTGGTTTAATCGTCCCCGTCTCATTCTTTACCTCATCCATTTTGTTCTCTTTCAGGTAGTCATCTGAATTAGATCTAATATTAGTTTATCTAGCTAGAGATTAAACAGTGTTGTAATATTTTTCTTTGTTCCACTAGAATGCCTTTCAACTCGCTTTCTTCGCATGGACTTCGGTAAGCGTTAATTGACTTCCTCTAACCCCTCTGCTAATCATATATACCTCCAGCAGAGTACACCGTATATTAAAATCTAAGCTACTACCATAAATTATGTTGATATTCCAGTACGAATTTGGGTTAAGGTCTTGTTTTCATGCACACCTGGAGGATATTGTCATTAGAATCTCCATGGGGTAACTCAGACTCCCAATTTAGCCTTTTTGATTTTGCTTTATAAACAAGTTACCAGAAATGTATGATTTTAACGTTACATTTTCAGGGCGCTGATACAAATCTTATGTAGCTACGTTACACTACCGCTCTATGCATTGGTTACTCAAATGGGTTCGAGTTTGAAACCTACAATTTTTAATGACCGAGTAGCAACAGCTCTGAGAAAATGGCACCATACAGCTAGAAAGAACATTAAGCAAAACCAACAGTCACGCACAGCAACAGGTACGCCAACGTCGAGTAGACCGGCAACTCCATCTCACCGATTGTCACCGGGTCATCCATCTAAAGCAACATACTCGATGTACAGACTGTCACCACCGGTTAATCTGTCACGCTATTCCCCCCATAATGAAGCGGATAGTTTACAAACATCTCCAAGGTTATCGATTATCGGTAGTGAAAACTGGGACAGGGATAGCGAAGGTTCCCCAGTTCATCAACATCAATACCAAAGTGATGGTTCTTCATCTCATCATAATCGTCGTCGATCAAAACTTGGTGAGGGTTTAATGGAAGAAGAAATGAAAGATATTCAAGAAATGAATTTGCGAGATCTGCCTACAACTACTTCTGGTACCCAAATTGAAATCGATATTGGCTCAATAGTTGATAACAGGTCTAGCCAAATTTATCAAAAAAAAATTAGTTCGCTGAATTTCTCCTTCGACAAAAGATAATCAAGCAATAGCTGTAATACTACTAGGCTCCATCTATTCAAAATCTACCTAACCTGGTGTACATTATTTATTCGTAAAAGCACTGGGAGTGTGGGTGGCGGTAATGGCTACCACGAAGAAGCCATGAATATATACATAATATTTGTTTACATCTTTGAAAACATGTTATCATGTTGGATTTCCAAGGAAAATACATTGTTGTATTTTTTAAGCAGGAAAATACGTAGTGCTTTACAGTTAATTTGGTTTTCAAGTATACATACGTACCATCAAGTATTGTACTTGCACCCGGTATTTCCTCTATTTTTTTTCTTCTTTTTTTTTTGATATGCGAAAGCGGGATCTAGGTCCATATCCGAACCCAATCAGTTGAACTGGTCCCATTATCAGACCCAACACCACCAAACCACCAAACGTAGTATACAACTAATTTATTACAAACCTTTACAGCGGGGTTGAACCCCTATTCTATTTAATTGTTCTTTTTTTATTGTTGTTTTGTTCTTTTTCTTTTCCGGCTTATGGTTGTGCTGGATATCCACATTGTGAGCTTCTTTTGTTTAGAAACTGTGCTGGTGTTTCTCGCTTATATTTTGCCTTACGTACTACCTTTCCAGACTGCATATTTGCGGTTCAAGACTTGTTTGACTCTCGTCTCTACAACTTCCTACGACATGTAATCACTGGAGATGGTCCAGGCTTTGGCCCATTGCAAATGCGGTTTTCCACGTTGCTTTTCAGACTGGGTGGTTTGGGTGTTTATTCGATGCAAGACACTATGCAATACTGCTATTTGGCGTGGTGTCTGCAAACATTAGAATTACAGTCTGTTATCTTGAGGCGTATTGGCATAAGTGGTTTTAGCTCCCATCTTGAGCGAGCTGCATCGTCTTTCAACTATCTTTGTAGTCCCGGTTCTCCTATATGCATCGATAGCACTGCCACACATTGTATGTCAACTCTGGCAACTGTCTATTTTTATGCAGTAAAGAAGAACTTGACTTCCAATTACAAGTTGTCTGAACGTGATTCATTGTTATGGCAGAGTAACCAAATGAAGCAAGCCCTGGATTTCTTATTGGCTATTCTTATCGCTGGTTTAAATCAGCATATTGGTGCGAGGCAATTCAGTGCGGTACTATGTTATAGACTTGGTATCCCCTTGTTTGAATCAGACAGCTTGTGCCCCTTCTGCAAGAGAGAGATGGATGTTTTTGGCGACCATGCGGTGCATTGTACGAACAAAGTGGGGTTAAAATTTCGACATGACTTGGTGCGTGACACGATTGCAGACATATGTTACCGGGCTGGAGTGCCGGCACGAAAAGAGGTCGACTTGGGTCTTCTTGCGAACAATGGTACTTCTCTCAGACCTGTTGACGTTCTAGTTCTAAATTGGGGTAATAGTCGGGATGTTTGCTTCGATGTGACGATTGTTTCACTCTTTGTTGGGAGTAATGGTCGTACTTTGGAGGTGGGTCAGGCTATCAAGGCTGTTGTCAGTCGCAAAAATACCAAGTATTTGGAAAAATGCACATCTCAAGGCTACGGGTTTTGTGCTTTAACCTTTACTACTCTTGGTGAGCTTGGTGATGGAACGATAGGTTTTGTTAAACGTATGTGCAATTACATGGCCATCCATGATGCTAATGTGCGGATATGAGATTTCTTTTTTCATAGGTTAAGTGTGGTCATTCAAAAAGGAGTTGGAGCCCAGCTTGTTGCTCGGCTTCCGACTAGTTTCTTGTATGATGAGAATTCTTTCGAAGAATATTAATAAAAAGATCGTTTTTTTTTTTCAGAAAAGAAAAACCTATGAACAAAACCTAAAAAAAATAAAATACTAATAATAAAAAAATAAAATAATTTGCACCCATCCCATCCAGTATCTGAACTTGCACCCCTCCTTTCCGGTATTTGGCCAAATTGTGGGCATATTAAACAAGAAATAATATATTGTCTTCAACGTAATCTCTAAAACCTCCTATTGTTAATGGATAAAATGAAAAAAATGAAAAATATCCTTTCTCATATTGGAAGACTTGTAAAAGGGGTTAAATTGCTTGGTGGCCCGGTAAGCCTTGATCGTGGTTATTGTAGTGATTTAGTTAAGGCCCTAGTTAGAAATTCGTAGTTCGGCAGATGTACGAGTATTGTTCGAATTTGTGAAAGCCAAATTCGGTCAAAGATCCGATCAACGGTTCGTGCGTCGGAAGTAGATCGGAACAGGATACATACGTGTATGATTCTTTTAAAAAATATGAGTTCGGTACATAAAATTCGGCGTACACAAATAACAAATTATCTAATATCCCTAAGCTTAAAAGACCAAGTTGGTAGGGAAATGATACCCTAAAATCAATATCTGTACATATCCATTCTATTTACAGAGGTATTCAACAAAGATTGGTTAGTGTGGTGGTATGGCCATTAGTGAAGAAGCATTAGGTTGCTACTTCGAAACCTTGTAGTAACATTTTTTTCTTAAAAGAAGCGTTATGTGTGTTTATAAGCTGGGCTTTGTGGTTAGGGAGCTAATAGCGCGTTTGGATACAAATCTGCTTCTAACTTCTGCTTCTCTAGAAGTAAAAGTCAGAAGCAAAACGATTTTGCTTCACAAAAAACTGACTTTTCTGCTTCTAGAAATCGTTCTGAAATATTATTGCCAAATTGACTTTTGACTTTTTGACTTCCAGAAGTCGAAAAGAAACTTCTGAGTTTGCATCCAAATGCGTTATAATGGACCCAAATGGTTGTCGTTTAAAACACAACAATTTAAAACAACTAACAGAATCTTTACCGAACTGCACCGCCGAATCAATAGCGAAATTCGTATAAAACGTGAATTATTCGGTTAATCCACATAACACGCGAATAGGCTTCGGAGTTGCATTCGAACGATCGTATTATTCGGGAACAATCGATTTGTAAAAATTCGAGAATTATTCGTCGAATTGCTAACTAGGGTTAAGGCTGGAGTTCTCAAGACTACGAAGTTGATGGATGCCGTGAATAAATTGGAGGATCCTCAGTGTGAACTAAATCTGCTGAGAAGTTGCGCGGGGATTTCTAAGTTATATTTTTCGATGCGTACTACTATGCCTGAGCATTTAACGGAGGCACAATATATTTGTGATGCGCATTTCGCCCGACATGTGCGTCATATTATTACGAATGATGGGCCGGTATGGGGTTGTTACAACATCGGCTTATCTCTTTTCCTCTCAAGCATGGTGGGATGGGCTTATTCTCCATGGCTGATGTGATTCACTACTGTTATTTGGCTTCGGTGATACAGACACACCCTTCAATCCGTCATCTTGCACGACACTTCCTTATTGGGCCCAGATCTTGGTCTTCGGCGGTCTATGGAGTTATCTTCTAGTGTATGTCCTGGTGTCAACTTCGATCTTACTTCCCCTCATCCCATGAATTCTTTGGCAGTTAAGTATTTTGAGGTTGTCATGAAAGAGATGCCTGAGAAATTCTCCATGACTACTCGTGACTGTGACCTCTGGCAATGTAACAAGTCCAATTATGCGTCGGATTTTCTCAAAGCATTACCCATTGAGGGGCATAATCAGAGGCTTGAGGCCCGCCAATTTGTGTAGTTTTTTGCTATCGTTTGGGCATACCTTTATTTCCTGCGGATACTCGTTACGACTTTTGTGACCGGTATATGGATTTTCTTGGGGATCATGCTCTGCATTGTGCTCATGAGGTGGGGATCAAATTTTGACACGATATTTTCAGGGACACCATTGCTGATATGTGTTATCGTGACGGAGTGCCTACTGGGAAGGAGATTGCTTTAGGTTTCTTGTCTAATGATCATGGTGGATCCCTGAGACCTGCTGATATCTTGGTTTACAACTTGGATAATGGTCGTGACGCCTGTATAGATGTGACTGGGGTGTCGCCTTTTACTGGTGGAGGAGTTCGTGTTTTCCAACCTGGATTAATGTTAAGTAATGCGATTTCACGCAAACATAAAAAATATTTTGATAAATGCTTGGCTGAAGGTTCTGGTTTTGGCATTTTAACTTTCACGACATTTGGGAAACTAGCTGAGAACATGGTGAATCATTTGAACAGGATGCATAATCATTTGTCTAGGTTCGATGTTAGCGCAAAGAAATGTAATTTATATTTTCATAGATTAGGTATTGTATACAAAAGGGTGTTAGTGCCCAGCTGGTGAAAAGGATCTCACCCAGTTATTTGAAATAATATTATTATTCTTATATAATTAAATATATTATTGGTTAGATTAGTCTAGTAGGTTTAGTGGGTCTGCTAACGTAGTATTTTCATCCTTGTTAAACACCTCATATCCTCTATCTTTATGTGCAAACAAAATTGATATCTCTCAAATAACATGGGTAGGCTTGAAATTAGACATGTTAAGTTATAGAGAGTTTTAGGTAGAGAATTATAGTTATAGTAGAGAGATTGTGTGTTAGGTATGATGACGAATTTCTTAACCAAAACCAAAACTTTTTAGAATCAGCATATACAAAATACATAACCTGCCGATTATAGTTGTATATGTCCTAAATAATTTAAAAGCTTAAGATATATATGTTCATATTTGGTGATTTAACTCCCTTTTGTCTGTTTGTCATCATGATAATGACTTTAGGGCTGTTGTGAAGGATTTTATCCGCCAAAGAAATGATTTGAAATCTTGAATCATTTTATCCTTGGAAAGGATAACTCACTATGAAAAAATGTTGTCTCTGACAAAGAACACCTTGTGTGAAGTTAAAAGAGAGCTTAGTGAGTTAACCGACATCTCTGAAGACTTAGAAGAATTGAATGATCCTATCATCAATGAATTTTTCAGTAATGAAAGGGAATTTTCTGTAGATACCTTGTGAAAGCTCTACAATGTCTAGGAAACTTCTTATGAGAATTTATTCTTATGTTTAAGAAGGATAACTAGGGTTTGGTATAGCAAATATTATGATTACACATAGCAGTTTCCAACGTTTTTCATCTTGCAATGTTTTTAGATTTATTTATTTAAATTCTAAGTTTTTGAAAGATGAAATTGCAGTATTTAACCTTATTGGTTTTATATATTGAAAATGTCTTATGAGATATATGTGCCTTTGTGTTTGTGAATTGTGCTATTATCTTATATTCGCTCAAAAGTTAAGTCTATTATGTCTTCATGCATATATTGTTAAAAGATAGAATGAGCTTTTTGAGAAAATTCCGCAGTATTGATCTTTCCATGATCCGCTATTATGTGAAAATACTGTATTTATTAAGTGTTGTTTTTAGTTTAATTGAAGGGAGTTGGAGCCTAAAGGAGCAGTTGAGTTAGACGCTTGGTTCCTAGCACAACTATGATTTTTTGAAGAAAGATGTGTCAGTGCATTTTCTTGATCATATCATCTTCAACGAGAAATACTTCATATGATTTAAACTATTTGGAGTTTGCAATCAATTCTATATTATTATTTTTTTTATTGTCTCTAATATCAAATATTTATACAACTACACAGTGAGTTTGATTTTTCAGCAAACTACATGGAGTTGGGCCTGGAGGAGCAATTGAGTTGGTCACTTGATTCTTAGTGCGAGTATATAATTTCTCAAGAAAGATATGTCATTGCATTTCCTTGGTTCCATATCTTCTTCGATGGGTGGTAGGCATTTAAAGATGTGAAAATAAGACAATAAATGGATGCCTACAGTGATACCTGCAAGTGCACAGGGTCAGTTGTAGCTTGTGTGCAAGAACAGGGTCATTCCACAGGGACTTGGGGTGTATTGAAGTTTTCCTAGCTAAGCTATATGCAAGGCAGTGACAATGAGGGATAGGCCAAGGCAGTGAGAAAGCAGAAAGTGATAGTGAGGAAGTAACAAAGTGAAACAATGTATGTACAAGGCCAACATGAGAGGGTATTTACAGGGCAGTGACAAGAGAGGACTGGTACTGTAGACAGCACAGGCAAAGGAAAAGAGGCACAACAGTAGCAGTAGGGTAATGCAGGCTGGGCAGGGAAGCAAAACAGGGCAGAACAAGGCAAAACAGGGCAATATATCAGAGGGAAAGTGGACAATGGCAATGGAGATAGTGTCATTATATACAATGTGGCAATATATACAATGATAAAACAACAGTGATCTACATGTGCATATTAACAATGGCATGGTAGTGGCAATGTGGTAGTGATAAATCAAGACAGTTGCAAACCAAGGCCTAAGCCAAGGGCAATGGCAGGGGAGCAAAACTACAGATACAAAACAGAGAAACAACACAACTAGGTTATGAATCCACCTTGTGACCTAGCCAGATAGTGTAATTCTATGTTAAATCCCTGTCCCTAATGGAGCTAGGTGAAGGTTCAAGCCTGCCTATGTTCCAGGGTATACATAAATGAAATTGAAGGAGAAGAAGCTTGCTCAACTGTTTACTCCTAGCATTGACTGTCTTTTGACAGCACAATCAATCACAAGCACAGTTGAGCACTAAATTCCTCCATTACTCAATCAACTCAATTTACATGAATTATAACCTAGCATTCCACCACTAACAGTGACTTAAGGAATCATCTCAGCCTAGCTATACACATACACATGTGAGCTCACATAACAGCAACAAAAACAAAACAATTACTAAACAGAGCATTGAACTGAACATAAACAAACACAGAAGACATAAAACAAAAACATGAACTGAATTGAAACTAAATAAGAGCAACTGAACTGAAACTAAACAAGAGTAATGGAATAAACATAAAGATAGTTGCAAAATAAACACTAACCCTTGAGACACTGGCTATTCCAGTGCTCTTGGGTGACACACTGGCTAATCCAGGCATAAGCATTTACATCACACCCACAGTCCCCTTTTTATACCCAGACAGTTGAAACCCCAAAATTCCCCCAAATCAGCAAAATTAGGGTTTGTAAAAATTACAAATTAACCTCACCTAATTCTCTGAATTCACTCAGTAGCTCTCACCCACGCTTCCACTTCATACATACAATCATTAAAACATAAAATCCCCAAAAATCTAAAATTAGGGTTTTATCAAAAATTGAATTAGCCCTTACCTAATCTCTGAAAACTCTTGAGTGTGTCGACCCATGCTTCCTTATGGTCTCCTGATGCTTCCCACACCTTTAATTGCGTTTCTAGCTCACTAATTTCATCAACCCCTAAAACTAGGGTTTCAGTGGGAAGAATAGGTTGAGGGGTTGATGTAAATGAGTGGCTAGGGGATAGGAGAATGATGGAGTGTAGTGGTGGCGGTATAGGCAGAGCAGGTGGTGGTGATGGCGGGGTCAGAGTAGGTGGAGAAGGTGGTTGTGGTTCTGCACAGGGTATGGAGGAGGAGAGGTCGATGGAAGAAGGGGAAGGGGATGTTTGGTAGGGGTATATGGCTCGGATGTTATGGTGTTGAGCGGTTTCAGCGAGGGAAAATGTTATGCGATCTTCGCCGTAGGATGAGAAGATGGTAGGTAGATCTGACGGCGATGCGGAGGCAAGCGATGAGCGACCGTCGGATGAAGGGATACAACGAAACGAACGGCACTTGGTGGAGTTAGGTACTGTAGTGTAAAGCGGAGATATCAAACTTTGATGCACAGCAAGGGAGCGACCGTAGGATGCTTCTGAGAACTGTTCTGACGGCTGAAAACGCAAGCGGATATGGATTTGGGTTTTAGGCTTTTGGGTATAGAATATGGGTTTGAGAAATGAGTTTGGGCTTGGGAAATCTTGAGCCCACTTCTTCTTTAAGAACAAATCTTCCTTCTTGAGCCTATTTCTAGTCTTTTGGGTTTATGCGCACCATTCTTCGCGGCTTCCTTGCGTAATTTCTTCCGTCTTTTCACTACTTTTCTGCTCCGCAAATTATCCAGACTTTATTTGGTACCTAAAAATGCAAAATTAATTAAGAAAAATATTTATTCTTGAAAACAATGAAAATACAGAATATGGGATAAAATGTAGAATTAATGCACAAAAGATGAGTTAAATGCCAACAAAAAGGGATAAATATATACATTATTTGGCACTCATCAAATACCCCCAAACCTGAATTTTACTTGTCCTCAAGTAAAATAAAACTAAGGAAATCCTACCTATACCACTGTCGCTGGTCTCTCGAATGCATTTTGCATATGCACTAAGCCTTTTAAACCACTAAGTGTCCCTAGTGGACGAGTGAAGTCTCGTGAAGGTTTGCTTAGAACGTACCTACAAAGTTCTAGGTCAAAATATAAGCTCAGATTCCATCAAATGTGACATGTGCAAGATAGTTTAAGCTCACAGCAAAATGGAGATGTCAATCTAGCTATCAAAGGCACAATCCTAGCACTGATAACAAAAAAAGACATGTGATAAGAGTGTAAAGTGTATCTACACATGTGTAAAGAAAGATCTGAAGTTATGACTACTAATCACCAAGAGATAGTTTCTCAGGCTAAGAACCAAGGTCGAAATCTAGCTAGCTGTCCGGACTTTACGAGAATTGTGAATGAGTTGGAGGTATTTCACAATTACTTGCGTTGTACATCAATGGCATACACCCTCCTTGCTTATTACAATGAAACAACAAAATGACAATTTACATGACTCTTATTTACATTGACTACTCTCTTTTTATTTTTGGAACAAGAGAGGATGGAATTGATAAATACTTGATTTTTTTGTATTTTTCTGATATTTATTTTTCTTTTTTTTTGAATATATACATCGTTTTTTTTTTTTTTTTTAGAACAAGGAAACACTTTTGATACATATACAAAAGGAAACAAAAGATTACATGACACTTTGCAAGAGGTAGCCCTTTTTGATGCACCCAGTTAAATTCGATGGTTGTCTTTCTTAATGTAACCTCCACCTTCTATCCCAACCAACCAAAGAACAAGCTAGTCAAGTTTCGTTCAGTATTCTAAAGTGATTGGCAATCGTGACTTCCTATCAAACACCTTGAAGATCGAGGCTATACATGTATTGGTAGATCGTGCGCGTGCAAATTTCTTATCACTATGTGAATTGTGCTAGAATCAGGGTTCCTAAATATCTAGACTAAGACTCCTAATAATTACATATTTGCACAAGAGTCAACATTTCAAGGTAAATGAGCTCCATTTTTATGTTTTTATCATTTTTCTAATTTTTTTGGAATTTTTCAAATTTTTTCAAAAAGAGGGAGTTCTTGTTTTCAATTATGGCATATTATCAAAGTATCTACTTTTCACCCCCAAACCTAAACTAAACATTGTCCTCAATGTTTCAAAATATGAACAAAATTATAATACAACATATGAAGAGGATCATGTTGAGTAGAGAAAAAGGAAAGAGAATACCCGATTTCGGCGAAAGCAAAATTAGAACTCCATTATTCAAGGCAAAAATCCAACATTTTTTTAGCCGAGATCATATTGGATTAGCACTATATATACAAAAGAAACAAAAGATTTAACTAAGAAACTATCTACAAGAAAATTTGGTTTTTAATGGGATTGGACTTTTGGGAAAAATTTGGTTTTGTCGGGAGACATTTGGTTTTTAATGGGATAAGGAAACCAAGCCCACTGTTGGGTTTTGCGAAGCCCAGCTGCGTTTTTGAAAAACAGGCCCACTGCTGGTGAGTAAAGCTCACTGTTGTTTTTTGGAATTTTGAAATTTTGGCCCACTTGAACTTTGGTTCAGGCCCACAGTTCAGAAACAAGCTCAGGTAACAATTTGAAATTTGGGCTCTTAAATAGCCAAAGGTCGAGGCCCAACTGGGCTTTGAAAACGTTTTCTGTTTTTGGGTCAAGCCCACAGTGTAAATGTTTAGTTTTCAAATGGATGTTAAGCCCACAGTCCCAGAAATTTAGTTGGGCTTTGGCTAGCTACTAACTAAAATATGAGGCCCAACTGGGCTTTCAAAAGTTCAGTTTTCTTTAATTTAAACAACAGGCCCAAATTAATCTAAAACCACAAGCCCACAAGAAATTAAACAAACAAGCCCACAAGAAATTAATTACAAACCCAACAGAAAGATGGAAAAAATTATTACAAGCCCACAAATTAAAAATGGAAGCCCACAGGTTGGGTTCTCTTAATGGGTTTAGGCTTACTTGCTTAAGCACAGCCCAGCTGCTCAGTTTGGTTGCAAAAGCCCAGTTGGGATTTGGATCATCCTAAGCTTTGGCTTTTCTGAGGCCCAGTTGGGCTTTGGTTCAACTTCTTCACCTTCTGCAGCTTACAACCCAGTTGGGCTTTATCTTACACCAGCTGCAGCAGCTTCAGTGGCAGCAGCTTCACCAGTTCAGGGCTTTGCACCAGCAGCAGGGGCTTAGCAGCAGCAGCAGTACAGTTCAACAACATCAACAGGCAGCAACAGGGGTAGTTCAGCAGCAACAGGCTGCAACAGCAGCCACAGAAGCTCAGCAGCAGTAGCAGGGGACCAGCAACACAGGCTCAGCTCAACAACAGCAGCTGTAGCAGCTCAAGGCAAGCTGCACAGCACAGAAGCCTTTGAACATCAGCACAGCAAGGTACCTGGACAGCTCAAGGAGAAGATTAGTTTCTTGCTAGAAGCTAAGAAGTTCAGCTGCACTACACAGCAGCTACTAAAACAGCAAGTTACACTAAAATGCAAGAATGCAATGCATGATGAGTATGCTAGAATGAAACAATATGCAAAAGAGTATGCAATGATGCAAATGAACTAACATGCAAAAACAGCCAAGAAAAATTCAACACAACACAACCAAGTCCCCGGCAGCGGCGCCAAAAACTTGGTAGGCATTTAAAGATGTAAAAATAAGACAATAAATGGATGCCTACAGTGATACCTGCAAGTGCACAGGGTCAGTTGTAGCTTGTGTGCAAGAACAGGGTCATTCCACAGGGACTTGGGGTGTATTAAAGTTTTCCTAGCTAAGCTATATGCAAGGAAGTGACAATGAGGGATAGGCCAAGGCAGTGAGCAAGCAGAAAGTGACAGTGAGGAAGTAACAAAGTGAAACAATGTATGTACAAGGCCAACATGAGAGGGTATTTACAGGGCAGTGACAAGAGAGGACTGGTACTGTGGACAACACAGGCAAAGGAAGAGAGGCACAACAGCAGTAGTAGGGTAATGCAGGCTGGGCAGGGAAGCAAAACAGGGCAGAACAAGGCAAAACAGGGCAATATATCAGAGGGAAAGTGGACAATGGCAATGGAGATAGTGTCATTATATACAATGTGGCAATATATACAATGATAAAACAACAGTGATCTACATGTGCATATTAACAATGGCATGGTAGTGGCAATGTGGTAGTGATAAATCAAGACAGTTGCAAACCAAGGCCTAAGCCAAGGGCAATGGCAGGGGAGCAAAACTACATATACAAAACAGAGAAACAACACAACTAGGTTATGAATCCACCTTGTGACCTAGCCAGATAGTGTAATTCTATGTTAAATCCCTGTCCCTAATGGAGCTAGGTGAAGGTTCAAGCCTGCCTATGTTCCAGGGTATACATAAATGGAATGGAAGGAGAAGAAGCTTGCTCAACTGTTTACTCCTAGCATTGACTGTCTTTTGACAGCACAATCAATCACAAGCACAGTTGAGCACTAAATTCCTCCATTACTCAATCAACTCAATTTACATGAATTATAACCTAGCATTCCACCACTAACAGTGACTTAAGGCATCATCTCAGCCTAGCTATACACATACACATGTGAGCTCACATAATAGCAACAAAAACAAAACAATTACTAAACAGAGCATTGAACTGAACATAAACAAACACAGAAGACATAAAACAAAAACATGAACTGAATTGAAACTAAATAAGAGCAACTGAACTGAAACTAAACAAGAGTAATGGAATAAACATAAAGATAGTTGCAAAACAAACACTAACCCTTGAGACACTGGCTATTCCAGTGCTCTTGGGTGACACACTGGCTAATCCAGGCATAAGCCTTTACATCACACCCACAGTCCCCTTTTTATACCCAGACAGTTGAAACCCCAAAATTCCCCCAAATCAGCAAAATTAGGGTTTGTAAAAATTACAAATTAACCTCACCTAATTCTCTGAATTCACTCAGTAGCTCTCACCCACGCTTCCACTTCATACATACAATCATTAAAACATAAAATCCCCAAAAATCTAAAATTAGGGTTTTATCAAAAATTGAATTAGCCCTTACCTAATCTCTGAAAACTCTTGAGTGTGTCGACCCATGCTTCCTTATGGTCTCCTGATGCTTCCCACACCTTTAATTGCGTTTCTAGCTCACTAATTTCATCAACCCCTAAAACTAGGGTTTCAGTGGGAAGAATAGGTTAAGGGGTTGATGTAAATGAGTGTCTAGGGGATAGGAGAATGATGGAGTGTAGTGGTGGTGGTATAGGCAGAGCAGGTGGTGGTGATGGCGGGGTCAGAGCAGGTGGAGAAGGTGGTTGTGGTTCTGCACAGGGTATGGAGGAGGAGAGGTCGATGGAAGAAGGGGAAGGGGATGTTTGGTAGGGGTATATGGCTCGGATATTATGGTGTTGAGCGGTTTCAGCGAGGGAAAATGTTATGCGATCTTCGCCGTAGGATGAGAAGATGGTAGGTAGATCTGACGGCGATGCGGAGGCAAGCGATGAGCGACCGTCGGATTAAGGGATACAACGAAACGAACGGCACTTGGTGGAGTTAGGTACTGTAGTGTAAAGCGGAGATATCAAACTTTGATGCACAGCAAGGGAGCGACCGTAGGATGCTTCTGAGAACTGTTCTGACGGCTGAAAACGCAAGCGGATATGGATTTGGGTTTTAGGCTTTTGGGTATAGAATATGGGTTTGAGAAATGAGTTTGGGCTTGGGAAATCTTGAGCCCACTTCTTCTTTAAGAACAAATCTTCCTTCTTGAGCCTATTTCTAGTCTTTTGGGTTTATGCGCACCATTCTTCGCGGCTTCCTTGCGTAATTTCTTCCGGCTTTTCACTACTTTTCTGCTCCGCAAATTATCCAGACTTTATTTGGTACCTAAAAATGCAAAATTAATTAAGAAAAATATTTATTCTTGAAAACAATGAAAATACAGAATATGGGATAAAATGTAGAATTAATGCACAAAAGATGAGTTAAATGCCAACAAAAAGGGATAAATATATACATTATTTGGCACTCATCAATGGGAAGCACTTCTTAATCTCCAAAACTTTAAATAGTATGTGATTGGTGAATTTCGGTTCCATCTATTAATTTACTAAATCATAATTGGTTTTTTCATTAAGTACTTCAGTTGTTAATTGGGCCCCTTCTGGACAGGTACGGGCGAAATCCCGTCTCACCAAATCGGAGCCAATTCCCATAGTACCCGGTGCGTAGCACGGTTTAGATACTAATAGAATTTTGAATTTGTATTCTTTCACAATTGGTAGTTTCGTGATGTTCATTATCTATGGATTGTACAATCGATAGTTTCTTGATGTTCATAATCTACCGATTGTGATTGTATCCCCGAATTTATATTTTTTGAAACTTATAAAATTTCGAATTTCGTAATTGGTAACTTCATGATGTTCATTATCTACCGATTGTACAATCAGTGGTTTTTTGATATTCATTATCTACTGATTGTGATTGTGTCCCTAAATTTATATTTTGCAACTTATAAAATTTCGAATTTCTCTACTTTCACAATCGGTAGTTTGATGTAGTATTGTAGTATGAAATGTAGAGTTTATTTGTTTGAGCCTTGGATGTCTTCTTTTATAGTCTTCAATGCTTGACCTTCAAGCCTCCTCTCTTCTAGGGTTAGGAAACCATTGGTACCAAGTTTCCTCCTATTAGAAGTCCAAAACACATCCACGAAGTCTCTCTTGGATTGCCATAATCGGTGGTCTCGTTCCTCATCTTTCTCCCGATTGTGATGTCCCAAAACTCAAGTTTTCTGTACCCAAAAGTGCCCATAATCAGTAGGATTGATACCCATCATATCTATCGATTGTAAAACTTCTAAAATGTATTTTTTTTGTATATGAAACTTCCTATAATCAATAGTCTAGGGTTCCCCATTATCTTTTGTTGTGTGTTTCGTTCTTTATTTCTGTTGTTTTTCCCACAACTTTTTTTTCTGAAATCGGAATGACCTCATTTTTTTGCGTTCACTTTGTACTTGAATATTATACAATATACTCATAAGAACTCCTCGATTTGAATGAGTTGAATTTAGTATTTTGTTCTTTTTCATCAATAAAACTTCACTTCCTTGCTCTTTTAGCACTTTGTAGCTCATTCTCGGATGATTCACCTGATATAAGACATAAGATAGAAAAAAACGTAATAACAAGTAATATGCAATAATTATATCTATAACAAGTATGTGTTTCACACTCTAACACATGTAAATTAAGCACAATTGGTAGTTTTGTGATGTTCATTATCTACTGATTATGATAGTTTCCCCAAGTTTAATTTTTTCAAAGGTAATAAAACTTCGAATTTCTCTACTTTCACAATCGGTGAATTCATGATGTTCATTATATACCTATTGTGATAGTTTTCCCAAACTTATTTTTTTTCAAAACTAATAAAACTTCGAATTTTTCAACTTTCACAATCGGTAATTTGGCAAATTAAATATCTATCGATTATGTCTAAATTTGGGTACAGAAACTCAAAATACCAAAATAATCGGTAGATGAGTATCAATAATCTACCGATTAAGATCGTTGTACTTGATTAATGAAGAACACATTCATAACCGGTAAATAAATCCAATACGAAACTACCTATGATGACCTGTTACAAATAACCCTAGAAAATTTCTTGACCAATTCATTCAATTTATGCAATAATAACCCAAAAACTGGTATAATCTCAACATACTGGGGCCATTTGAGCTAGGCGGATAGTTATATTGTCAGAATTTGTATCCGAAGAATAATCATTTAGTTCTAGTATCGCCGATTAACGACGATGATTTCGTTTTGCAGATAAAATGAGGGGAATTTTTTCTCTCGATCCATAATCAGTAGATGGAGAATGAGAAGAATTGTTTTTGGTTTGAAATGATTATGTAAATGATAGATTTAGTGTAAAAGGAAGTATAGCCATTTCTTATATTTTAGAACCCCATAATCACCTTCATTGGATGGGTATAAATAAGTCGCCCCTCTCTGGGTCGCCCTTAAAATGCCGGGTTTAATAATTTTATTAATATATAGAAAAGAGGTATTTTGGTTGGTCATAAAAGGAAAAATTAGCTTCTTGTAATCCTAACTACCACTTCACATACATTCATAACGTACATTAATCTAAATTAATATTCAATGTTTTAAAAATATAGAATTTTTTTTTTAAAAAACTTGATATTTTCAAAATACCCGCTGGATTTTTGTAAAATTACTATTGATAGATGAAAAATGGGTCCGTGATACCCTCAAGAGGGGAGGTAAGCCTAGCATGAGATGTGGAGACTTGGGGACTAAGCCCAAGCCAAATGATAAAATACCCACGAGATAAGAAGGACAAGGAAGGGATTAATAGATAAGGAAGAGGTTATATTAAGGAATGGCATTAGAAGTAATTAAGGAGGTTTAAGATATGTGTCATGATGTCATAAAAGGAGGGACCTTTGGGAAAGTCTATATAAGGAAGGACATGGTACAATGGAAAGGAAAATCTCTCTCTTATTATTCCTAGAAAAGTGAGGACATTTGGTGTGACTAGC
Source organism: Papaver somniferum (assembly GCF_003573695.1). Lineage (NCBI taxonomy): Eukaryota > Viridiplantae > Streptophyta > Magnoliopsida > Ranunculales > Papaveraceae > Papaver > Papaver somniferum. Next base: position 47,604,489 of record NC_039366.1, read on the forward strand.
ACGGGTAGAACCAAAAACTAAAATCACCCCTCAACATTTGGAGACCACACCCGGAGTCTCGTGCCTAGCTCACCATGACACACATAGGAAGTGCCAACTCAGGCGCAATAGAGAACCACTCGAACGACCCACCACGCAACCCAGACGGCGAGAGGGTAGGGATAGTGTCAGACCCAATCACGCAGGTAAGGAAACCAGACGCTCCACTGGAGAAGAACAAACAACAGGAGATCGAGAACACGCCACCTGTTCATCCTTCACTCAAGGAAATATAGAAAGAGCCTGAGGGTCACATCCGCATGGATCAAGAGTTGAGAAAACTGCTGAAGGTATCCAATGCTGAGCACAACGCCAAGGGAGTAACGGGAAACACGGGAGAAAAATAAGAGGAACCCGTAGCCATAACCCAGGAAGCGATGGCTAAGTATTTAGAGATGAAAGGGTAGTAAAACAAGATAGTTACGATTTCATGGCTAGCCCATACATCACCGAAGTAAAAGATTATCAATACTCGGAGGAGTACACTTCACCGAAGTTCAAGGTATATAGCGGCCAAGGAAACGCGCGGGAACACCTCAGTCGATTCTTATATACCATGAATGACCGTGCATCCGATAAGAATTTATGCCTAAGGGAATTCCCGAAGTCGCTAACCGATACAGCGTTTACCTGGTACGACAACCTGAAGCCGGGAATCATTAGCTCATGCTCAGAAAGTTCTACTCAGCAAAAAGGAAGGTCATGGCCATAGATTTGAGCAAGTGCAATCAGCGTTTGAGAGAGGATATAGGAAAATACATCTCCAGTTTCCGCCTCCTCACACTAGACTTCCACGAAGACATCAAGGAACAAGCGCTGGTAGAGATCTGTGTATGCGGAATGACACCATCCTTCAAGAAAATCTTGGTCAACTTTCCAACATTCGTCGAGTTAGATGAGGCGGCAAGGAGAATCTCTGATTGCGTGGAGGAGTACAACTCAGACTATGTTTGGCACAACACAGTAAATACCGTATCAACCGCGTCAAGGAACATCCGCGCTAATAATAACCAAGAAAGCTACGGCACACAGGCGAACCAACCTATAAAAATCAGTCACAAGCGCTCCCTCCACCTCTGCCTTGTAGTAAGGAACAAATCATAGGTCTACTGGAGCAGTGGTTAGCGAATAAAGAAACCCAACTGCCTCCAACAAAAATTGACCCAAACACCATTGACAAGACCGATGCTAGGTACTGTCATTACCATCAAAGGATACATCACCCAACAGTCGATTGTTACAATCTCCGAAGGATATTCCAGAGAAAGCTGGAGATAGGCGAGATCGAGATGGGTAATCCTGAGGGTTCTAAGGCGGTCCAACACCAAGTTATGATGCTATCTCACGGCCCATGCAGAGATGTTTTTAGACCTTGGGAAGACGACGGTGAGGAGGCGTGTGAAGTCGAGATGGAGAACCCCACGTTCACAAACACCGATGAAGTGGCTAGCAAATTCGCAGAAACGGTGTTGGCTCAGCAATTCTTTGACTGCCTCGGCTTCAGCGAAAACCAAATCAAAGAGGCATCCAAGGCCATAGCAGCTATTGCAGCAGGAAAACCCTATGACTCCCTCCCCAAGGAAGCGATCGTGTTTACAGATGAAGACATATGTTATCCAGGGGAACATCTCAGACCCCTATACCTAACCGCGCACATCAACAGACAACCATTGAAGAGAGCCTTTGTAGATGGGGGAGCATCCCTAAATCTTATCTCAATGCACACGCTAGACATCCTGGGAGTGCAGCGGTCTGCAATCAGGATGCGAACTACTACAGTGAGGACATTCGGTGGTCATACCCAGATAGTCGTCGTGATTTTCAGCTTAGTCATGAAGTTCGGCCCTATCCGAGTCCTCACACCATTCTACGTGCTAGAAGAAGACACCACCTTCCATGTACTACTAGGGAGAGGATGGCTGCTTAACCACAAGGTAGTGGCGTCAACATATCACCAGTGTGTTAAGACCAATATGGGAGGTAAGCAGTATCGGATCCCCGCCACAAGTAACCCGTTTGACCCAGAAGAAGCATACATGGCGGGAACGGTCTTCTATGACGTACCCAAGGAGTCGGAGGAGATACCCGAAGTACAACTCACCCCGCTTCCTAAATGGGGAGAGGAAGAAAAGCCAGAGCCGGCCAAGTCCGTGTTTAGCCAATCCAGGATGGTATTCCCCGATGAGAGAAAGAGGAAACAATAAGGGCAACCCATATTCCAGCGCTTCTCTAAGCCGGATGGAGGGCACGTGTACCGATTATAGCAATTAACTGAGGGAGTACCCGCGGATGTGCAGGATTGCGCCAAAGTGTCAATAAGCGAAGTGGAAACTCCCTCTGAAGACGCTGAGTAGATTTTAGACGAGTTACCCTAAAACAAAATTAATGACGAGAAGCTGCGGGACCAACTCGTATACGCAATCCCTATGGATACAGAGGAGCGGACGCCTAGAGACCTTACTATGGATGGTATGGAGGAAATCAACATATGAACGCAGGAGGATAAGCCCCCATCATGATAAGCAAAAGTTTAGACGAAGAAGAGAAAGAAGCGTTGGTCACGTTACTCAAGGACTACAAGGATGTCTTCGCCTTCGATTACGAAGAGATGTCGGGACTAGACAGCGATCTTCTGGCCCACAACCTTGGAGTATCACCCGAGTTCAAGCCTATAAAGCAAAGAAGCAGGGAGTTCCTTAGGGTCACAACTCTCACGATAAAGGAAGAGATAGAAAGTTTTCTTTAAGCCAAGTTCATCAAGCCTATCCAACACCCTACTTGGCTAGCTAACATCGTGCCGGTGGTAAAAAAACGGGAAGATCAGGTGTTGCGTGGATTATAGAGATCTAAATCGAGCATGCCTCAAAGGACGACTCCCCACTATCGAATATCGATATGACGCTAGACGCAACGGGAGGAAAGAAACGGTTCTGATTCATGGATGGCTTCAGTGGGTACAACCAGATAAGAATAGACCCGTCGGATGCAAAGAAGACCGCCTTCCAAACTCCATATGGAAATTTCTACTATGTAGTGATGCCCTTCGGCTTGAAAAATGCTGGAGCCACATATCAGCGCGCCATGACCTCCATATTTCATGATTTACTACACCAAACGGTAGAGGTATATGTCGACGACATTGTGGTCAAAACACAAGTGGCCGAAGATCACGTCTCCCATTTGAAGACAGCCTTTGAGAGATGTAGGAAACTCAAACTTAGAATGAATCCCCTAAAATGTGCCTTCAGGGTAACATTGGGAAAATTCTTATGATTCTTGGTGACTAATGAAGGAATTCAAGTAGACCCGAACAAGGTTGAGGTGATCACAACCATGGCATCTCCGACAAATGCGAAGGAACTACAAGCTTTCGTAGGACGGATATCATACATACAACGCTTCCTACCTGGTTTAGCGCAATTGATGACCGCGTTCCTTCCCTTACTAAAGAAAGGTGTATCCTTTGTGTGGGGAGAAGTGCAGTGCACCGCATTTGAAAAGATGAAACAGTGCGTCGTCAGCCCCAAGGTCCTCAGGCCTCCAATAAGAGGAGTTCCCCTTTATCTCTATACAACATTTACCAATTCAGCAATAGGCGCGGTCCTTGCACAAGACTTGTGGGGAAATGAGTTGTCGCTTATCTATTACGTTAGTCGAGTCTTGCGAGATGCAGAACTAAGGTACCCGCGTGTAGAACAAGCATGTCTGGCTTTCATCTACGTGGCACAGAAGTTACGCCCTTACCTTTTGACACACGAGACCATCGTGGTAGCCGCGGAAAATCCCATAGCCTACCTAGCATCCAAGCATGTCCTAACAGGAAGAACTGCTCGGTGGTTGCTACAGCTGTCAGAATTTGAGCTCAAATACCAGCGAACAAATGGGGTAAAGGGACAAGCGATAGCCGACCTTACAGCCATGTTTCCGGGAGAAGGGGACGACGAGGTACACGAATACATACCTGGGGAAGTGGAAGCCGCGGACGTCGACAAACCTTGGACCATGTTTTTTGATGGATCATCGTATGGCACCGTCGGAGGAACGGGAGTAGTGTTCGAAGCCCGCAAGGTGACTTACTCTCGTATTCGTTCAAATTAGATTTCCCGTGCAGTAATAATGTTTCCGAGTACAAAGCGCTGATTCTGGGACTCAGGCTGGCAAATGAGATCGATTTAGGGTGCATAGAGGTAAAAGGCTACTCAAAACTAGTGAAAAACCAAGTGAACGACAACTTCCATATCAAAGAACCGCACCTGGCACCTTATCGGGTAGAGGCTCAGAGTTTAATGAACCAAACGGGGTCAACATTAGACCATACAGGCAGAAGTGGGAATCGGCATGCATATGCTCTAGCAACTCTAGCGAGCAAGATGCAACTAAATGGTGAAGAAGAGGGTACAGTCACGGTAAGAAGAAAGGAACTGCCCAGCACTTGGAAAGAAGATCTAGCTTTGGAGGAAGCAGACGATTGAAGGCAAGTATATATCAAAGACCTAACTCGGATGGATGAAGATCGAGTGATTCCCACCCAGTCCTTGAAACAATTTGTAATGATCCAAGGAGCTTTGTACTATCAAGCCGCCGTGGGATCCCTCGTAAGATGTGTAAATAAGAGAGAAACAGAGAAAATACTCCAGGAGCTGCACACGGAAACATGAGGGAGAACTAGCGCTGTCCACCTTTACAGAAGATTTCAGAGGATAAGGATATACTGGCCAAGCATGTTCTCGCAAGCAGTGACTCTCCAAGATAGTTGTGCCAACTGCCAGGCCCCACCACAGCCTGCGGAAGGCTGCATCGTTGAAGGAGTATATTGGATACAACCCTACATATATTTCATCCAACATGGAAAGTTACCCGGCGAGAGACAGGAGGCCCTAAAAATCCAAAAGAAAGGAGCATGTTTCTTCATGCACGAAGGTGTCCTCTACCGCAGAAGCTACAACAACGCCATGCTGCGATGCTTGTCCTACCAAGAAGCAATGGAAGTGATGACTCGGTCCCATGACACCGAGCATCAAGGAATACGGAAGTTGTTCCTAGAACTTTACGAAGGTGGATTTTATTGGCCAACCATGGAGAGTGATACCGCGGAACACGTCCGAAAATGCCTAAGCTACCAGATGCACGGAACCCTGATTCAGGCGCCTCGTACTCAATTACACATCATAGTAACTCTGTGGCCAAACCACAGCTGGGGCCTAGATATTATAGGGCCAATCAACCCAATGTGTTCAAAGCACCACAAATACATAATAACAGCCACCGATTATGCATCAAAATGTATTGAAGAAATACCCCTCAAAGACTATGCCGGAGCAACTGTAGCCGCATTAATCAAAGATCATATCATCTATAGGTTCGGCGCGCCTATGATAATCAGGGAAGACAACGCCAGGTCGTTCGTAAACAAGGACGTAATTGATCAGCTTCACTAATACAACATAATACTACATACATCAACCCCTTACTATCCTCAGGGGAATGGGCAAGCAGAAGCAACGAACAAAACACTCATCCAAATCCTGAGAAGAACAATGCATGACTGTTGATGGTGGAATTTAGTTCAGGGCTAAAATTTTAAAAGCCAAATTTAATACGCTGACATCTTGCAGAAGATAAAGCTATTTGATAAGTGATGAATACTTCTTCGCTTTATTGATTCACCTAGAATGGAGCATGTGGCAACAATCCCAATATTCTGTGAATTAAATACACAAAATTCACCTAGAACGGGGCATGTAGCAACAATCCCGATATTCTGTGAATTAATAACATTATTAATTAATGCATGATTAGCCTTGTATTTCCTGTGATGTTCCCGCAGAACTCTCATTGTTGGTGCGGCATGACGACTGAATGTTGCTCTCAGCAGAGTAACACGAATCTCCAAGTGTCAATAGTGAGGGATGCACGAAATACCCGTACAGGCTACATCTCTCGGTGTGTTATACTAGCCCGATTGAGCATATTTAATTCCCAAAGGGAAATCTAGACTGTACATGTCAGTCTCAGAAACAATCACAACCACAAAAGTTGGCCGCATGATTTAACCAGCCTAGACGATCCCCAGCAGGAGCATTCTACCACCTTAATGACCGCCAGCGGGCTCGTTTATCCCCTGATCGGTCGAATGCATGCTACGCCCCCAAAACAACCACCGAACGCCAGCCTGAAGTAGGATAGTTGGGCTGGTGTGGAGCATCTTGGAAAAGCTTGTACGCGCAAGACTTCCAATGTCGGTCTCAAACAGATCGCGGTCGTCCAACTTCACCGGCCTAGTTGGACGGCATAGATCGTCTGGTGGTTGATCGGTCAAGTGTTGATATACACTCTGGAGGGCCCACTCTCTACCCACACGATCGGGATCCACAAGGGAGGAGCATGGCTTTCCAAATCGTTTTGTTGAAGTTGCATGCGCACGACTGATCCAAAACCCTAATTAGGGTTTGCGGCATGTTACATGTGTCGCTAATCGATCACGAGCGTCCATCTTCGCAAGATTGGATGGAGGGTGTAGATATAGACTTAAAAGGTCCCGAAAATGTCAAGATGATCACCATGGGCCCATCTACACGCATGACCAATCTGCCTAGGCCAATCATGGTCGAATACCTCGATTCGTGCGCCCAAACTAGGCATGTTGCGTAGTCTCCAATTCCTTTGCAGCAATGGATTTCTGCCGCAAACAGATCTCAACCACTCAACTTTGTCGGTCAAATTGAGTGGCTTAGATCACACCTTCAGGAGACAGTGAGGTACGGACTGTACACCGGCAAGCCGTCTACACGCATTGCCCGGTCGGTTCTGCCAAAAACGCCTCCCATGCTTGGTTTCGACCAAGATGAAGAGTGATGCTTGCACACTTCTTCAAAACCCTAAGACACTATCAACGGTCGCAGATGAGCGTCATAGATCATCTTGTCCGTCCAACTCTACCAGCTTGGTCGGACAGCCCAAGCTAGGAGTTAAATGGCCAATAAGGTGTCATGGTGATCACCATCCGTCACCCTACCACATGAAGTGATCGGCCAAGGGATGACTTGCCTGCGCAGCCTTCAAACGATCACTCGAAGATGGTTGGCCATGATCCTTTTCTAAGACGCTTAGTCCGCGACTTATTCGGACAGGCTTCGAAACGGCAATGCTTCATGCATGCTGATTATTTGCGATGCATTACATACATCAAATGTACACGATTTTTCATAAATATGGATTTCCCTAATAACTTAGTTATTTAACCTAGCACCGTATGCTACCTTTTGTGGGTCCCACGATCCACACAATTGAGACATCAAGCATGTCACAAACTGGGGATACTTACTGGGGTATTGTTCTGGCGGTTTACAGCGTGCAGCGTGCAACGCGCCAACACAAGAACGTGTCAGGAAGACATGGACGGTTAGTGATGATGGGAGAAGTGGGCCAAGACTGATCGTGAGACACTAACACGACTCCACTACCACATCACTCCACTTCCTCCACTTCCCACGAGAGACGAGGGTTAGGCTGAATGACTTGTATAAATAGGTTCTCCTCCCTATTTCCAGAACAGACAGAAATCAAGTGTTGATACTACGTATTCAAACACCCAGAGCTGATTGCTTACATTATTCCAAGCCAGTTCGATATTCTGATACAAGTCATAAACATCCAACACCTTCACAATGTCAACACCTTCTTCGCTTCCCTCCCTAAGATCAACCCCATCTCCTTCACTTTGTGACCGAAGTAAGTTTGGAACGACCATTTCTTGGTTTATACCAGAATTGTACAGATTGATCTCTCGAATCAGAAAGCACTCCCGTGCAGTGCATTTGTTTAGGGTTTAGATTCGTTTCTCATCCACACACACCCAAATTTACCAAAAACCGCAAAAACAGTTTTCACCCATAAACAATTGGCGACCACAGTGGGAGATTACTCTCTCGGTTGTGAAGTCAATTTCTTCAATACCAATTCAATTTTACTGATTTCGAAAATGGTGGATCTTAGGTCTGGATCAACAACCAATCCTGAAGGGACTAGCGCTGACAACACTCTCGGTGTTGATATCCCAGGTGTCACCATTCAGCCAGTCAATACCATCAATGTATCTCGTGGAATTACTTCCTCTACTACCAGCACCAGCGGAGAAAGAGAAGATATTCCATTGGGCGCGACACCTCCTATCACCAGAGCCAGAGCAGCCGCAAACCCTGGCATCTCTTCAAGTGTAACGCCTCCAGCCGTCACCATAGCAACTGCCACTCCTAGATCGGGACGAGGAGATGGAGGAGCCAGAGGAGGACAACCCCCCTATTACCATAATGGATTTGATGGAGAGACAAGAAATCATTGCTAAGGCACAGACAGACATGGATGCAATTCAGGAAGAGGTACTCACTTTTCTTAAGACATTAACTGATCGATTTCCACAAGAGCCGCGACATCCTCTGGAGCCAACAAGAACGCATTCAACGCACTCGGAGAAGGTACTTCAGCGCCACGGGCCTACATGGACCTGATCATAGAAGCGATAAACGACATACTCGATCTCCTCATCAAGATGACATCAGATATGAGCGGTCTTGTCATGAAGACTCCTACTAGGGACTGATCCTCACAACGATCCTCCTCAAGTCAATAGTTTCACTATGAACCAAAGGTCGGTAGATCAGGAAGAGGCTTCTCTAGTGAAAAGTTTATGCGAAATTTTACACCTCTCGAAGAATCAGCGGGCGGAGACGTTTGCTGCAATCAACCATAGGAAGGTCACAACCGTGCCCTACATGTTACCGCACGCATCCAGGATTCAGAGTTCAAGAGGGCCCTTATCGACACATGAGCGTCTTCGAATGTGATTATTCTCAAGACTCTCAGGACAACCAAGGTTCTCCCAGGCAAGATCGCACGGAAGACTACTACGATGACAGACTTCGAGGGAAACCAAACCAACACGTACGGGTATGTCAACCTGAATTTATCTGTAGGGCCCGTCCATTCAAAGGTGAAATTCGAAGTCATATAAAGAGAGACAGACTACCACATGATATTCGCGAGACCGTGGCTTCATGAGAGTATGATTTTCCCTTCGACATATCACCAGTGCCTGAAGACTATGCTGAATAAAGAAGTCGTTCGTATCCCTGCATCGTTGTATCCCTATGCACCGATATGTGGAGTGGAATTGTTTGAACTAAGAGAAGCTCCCGCAGGAAGGATCAGACAAAGTTCATTGCATCCCACTCCCAACATGGGCGTCAATTCAGGAGGAGGACCGACTCGCATCATTGAGGGATAAGCCCCACGATGCATCTTTGCTGACAAGACGTTCTTCTTCATTCGGTGAAGCCGCAACCCACGCTCACGCTAAGAGGGAACGAACTTTTGTGGAAAGCCATGACCATAAAAGGAAAACCGTATATTGACGCCGCTATTAGCAATGAGCAGGAGAGATTGTTACCCAGTCTCCCCGCCCAATGGAATGCTACAACAACGATCCACAGGAAGAGGTTTTGGATGCTCCACGACAGCTGCAAGACGGCACCAACTCCACAACTGATGAGATCGAAATCGTTAACATCGGGAATGAGGAATCTCCTAGGCCTATCTCCACAAGCTAAACCTTGTGTACGGATGAACGCACGAAGCTTGTACAACTTCTCAAAGAATACCAGGACATATTCGCTTGGACGTATGAAGAAATGCCCGGTCCAGATGAAAAATTGGTCACCCACCATCTATATGTCATACCTGGAGTCAAGATGATCAAGCAATCTCCTAGGAAATTCAGGCACGAGTCAGAAGAGCAAATCAAGACTAAGATTCAGAAGTTGCTTGATGTTGGCTTCATTAAGCTCATCCATCATCCGACCTGGTTGGATAATGTGGTCCCGGTGAAAAGAAAAACGGACAGATCAGGTGCTGCGTGGATTTCAGAGACTTGAAAAAATGCTTCCCCAAAGACGATTTTCCTCTACCTAACACTGCATGTTAGTAGACCCCATCAGCGGACACGACATGTTCTTCTTCATGGATGGATATAGCGGGTACAGTCAGATAAGGATGTACGAGCATGACGCAAGTAAGACAGCTTTTCGAACTCCTCTCGAAAATTTTTATTATACTGTAATGCCATTTGGTTTAAAGAATGCTGGTGCAACGTATCAACGCTCTATGACGGCAATCTTCCACTGGAGCCGATACCTCAAGGGAGTAGCCTCAAGAAGATAACGATGTCCGCGCGTCATGTCGAGAAAGATCCAGGAGAATCACTCTATCAGACGATGGTGCATGTCTATTGTGCTATGTTGGAGAATCTGCACTTTTGGTCATCCTCTGGACTTCGTGAAGCTGTTGAACGCTCATCTACAACAGCATCTGCCCAGCTAGAAAGAACCAGGTTTTCCATTAATTAAGAGCCTCATGATGTTCGTACTCAACATACATCTCGCCAACATGCAATACAACCTTCAGCCTTCTGTAAGCAGTTTCGCTGAAGCAGTAAGAGGAAAGCCACCGAGATACAACATACTGCGCGTCCAAAATTGCCAACTTCAACTCTAGTACCACATGCACGACTGCCACAATGATGAAACAACGTCCAAGATATTCCATATCTGGATCGACGGTAACTACATCAATGAGAGACGCTTTCAGAATTTGTCTCACGTGGAAGAAATAGTTGTGTTACCAAAGGAGATTGCATGTGGGACTTAAGAGGTACATACATATCCTCCATGTCAAGAGCTTCATCATATTTGCAGAACCTATTAGTTAAGTCATTCGCCTGAAGGAACTTCCCTACTCCTCAAAGACACGATTCAAAGATGATAATGGCAAAGGAGTATGACTGGGGACTGTCTCCCTCTTTTTTATTCCATGAGGAAACATCAATAAAGCCATCGGTTCCATCTTCTCCCTCTAATAACGAGACGATCTCTACCATTGTATGAAGGGTGCCAAGTTCGTGCAAGTTGCCACCACACCTTTACCTGCCAGTCTCTTAAGATCACAGCTGCTTCCAAGAACCCTCGTCGATTGATACCATCCAGAGCTTCACCATATCAATGACCACTACGTACAAAAGACCCATCGGGCATACGAGATGGAGCCACGTAGACCACGCTTGGGGACTAAGGCTCAGCATGAAATTCCTTCGCCGTCAGTCAAGAGCTTCTTCAACACAAGAGAGATGGTCAATCAAGAAGCATGTAATTCGCAAGGGGAAACCAAACTGAAGAAGATGCCGCTTCAACACTCTCTCCAGCAGAAGCCGCTTCAACAGAAGTTTCTTCAACGCTCTCCGGGACCTGCTCGCTCCAGAAGCTGCTTCAACGCTCTCCAGGACCTGCTCGCTCCAGAAGCTTCTTCAACGCTCTCCGAGACCTGCTCGCTCCAGAAGATGCTTCAACGCTCTTTGCAGGACCCACATTCACATTTGAGCACACAAGGTGGAGCAAATCAAGCACGCGGTGGGTCCCACGTTTGAGTGAAGCATGCAGCAAGGTCGGTGTTTGGTCGAAGTAGCAAGGATGACACTCGAGCAAGCACATAAACCGTACGGGTAAAGCAGGCACAGGACATGGCCGCGTTTGAAACATGTACACGGTGGACCCGTGTTTGATCGAAGCATGCACAGCTGCCCATGTACGAATCAAGCATGCTCACATAGGGTCCCACGTTCGACCGAAGCAGGCACGCAGTGGACCCACGTTTAACTGAAGCAGGCACAACAATCCCACGTTCGATCAAGCAGGCGCAAGATGAGTCCTACGGTTAAGCGAAGTAGGCGGGCCCACATGCCTATCAAGCAGGTGCAGCAGGGTGACGTTTGGTCGAAGCATATACATGGTGGGGTCCACATTCGTCCATGGTTACATGCACGGGTTTCTATGGGAAAACGAGCATACAAGTTCTATTCCCTTCTTGTCTCAAATACCCGAAGGAGGAAACCGGTCCCACCAAGGTCGTGGTCACACCTGGCGTACTCACATGACGATTGCCAACACAGCCGGCCAGTGTCCCTCTAAGTAAACTTTCTTTGTCTTTTGTTTTTATGTTGTATACGTCACCATCTCATGCCTACCCCACAATAATGCAACCATTATGTGCTAGGAAGGGGACTTAATGTTGATGGTGGACTTTAGTTCAGGGCTAAAATTGTAAAAGCCAAATTTAATACGCTGACATCTTGCAGAAGATAAAGCTATTTGATAAGTGATGAATACTTATTTTTTTTATTGATTCACCTAGAATGGAGCATGTGGCAACAATCCCAATATTCTGTGAATCAAATACACAAAATTCACCTAGAACGGAGCATGTAGCAACAATCCCGATATTCTGTGAATTAATAGCATATTAATTAATGCATGGTTAGCCTTGTATTTCCTGTGTTGTTCCCGAAGAAATCTCATTATTGGTGCGGCATGACGACTGAGTGTTGCTCTCAGCAAAGTAACACGAATCTCCAAGTGTCAATAGTGAGGCATGCACGAAATACCCGTGCAGGCTACATCTCTCGGTATGTTATACTAACCCGATTGAGCATATTTAATTCCCCAAGAGAAATCTGGACTGTCCATGTCAGTCTCAGAAACAATCACGACCACGCAAGTTGGTCGCATGATTTAACCAGCCTAGACGATCCCAAGCAGGAGCATGCTACCACCTTAATGACCACCAGCGGGCCCGTTTATCCCCTGATCGGTCGAATGCATGATATGCCGACAAAACAACCGCCGAACGCCAGCCTGAAGTAGGATGGTTGGGATGGTGTGGAGCAGCTTGGAAAAGGTTGTACGCGCAAGACTGCCAATGTCGGTCTCAAACAGATCGCGACCGTCCAACTTCGCCGGCCTAGTTGGACGGCATAGATCGTCTGGTGGCTGATCGTTCAAGTGTTGCTATACACTCTGGCGGGCCCACTCTATACCCACACGATCGGCCTCCACAAGGGAGGAGCATGGATTGCCAAATCGTTTGGTTGAAGTTGCATGCACACGACCGATCCAAAACCCTAATTAGGGTTTGCGGCATGTTACATGTGTCGTTAATCAATCACGAGCGTCCATCTTCGCAAGCTTGGATGGAGGGTGTATATGTAGACTTAAAAGGTATTGAGCATGTCAACATGATCACCGTGGGACCATCTACACGCATGATCGATCGGCCAAGGCCAATCATGGCCGAATGCCTCGATTCGTGCGCCCAAACTAGGCATGTTGCGTTGTCTCCAATTCTTTTGCGGCAATGGATTTCTGCCGCAAACTGATCTCAACCACTCAACTTTGCCGGTCAAATTGAGTGGCTTAGATCACACCTTCATGAGACAGTGGGGTACGGACGTGTACACCGGCAAGCCGTCTACACGCATGCCCGGTCGGTCCTGCCAAAAACGTCTCCCATGCTTGGTTTCGACCAAGATGAAGAGTGATGCTCGCGCACTTCTTCAAAACCCTAAGACACTATCAACGGTCGCAGATGAGCGTCATAGATCATCTTGTCCGTCCAACTCTACCATCTTGGTCGGACAACCCAGGCTAGGAGTTAAGTGGCCAATAAGGTGTCATGGTGATCACCATCCATCACCCTACCACATGGAGTGATCGGCCAAGGGAGGGATTGCCTGCGCAGCCTCCAAACGATCACTCGAAGATGGTTGGACATGATCTTATTCTAAGACGCTTAGTACGCGACTTATCCGGACAGGCTTCGAAACGGCAATGCTTCATGCATGCTGATTATTTGTGATGCATTACATACATCAAATGTACACGATATTTCATAAATATGGATTTCCCAAATAACTTAGTTATTTAACCTAACACCATATGCTACCTTCTGTGGGTCCCACGATCCACACAATCGAGACATCAAGCATGTCACAAACTGGGGGATACTTACTGGGGTATTAGTCTGGTGGTTTGCAGCGTGCAGCGTCCAACGCGCCGACACAAGAACATGTCAGGAAGACATGGACGGTTAGTGATGATGGGAGAAGTGGGCCAAGACTGGTCGTGAGACACTAACACGACTCCACTACCACATCACTCCACTTCCTCCACTTCCCACGAGAGACGAGGGTTAGGCTCAATGACTTGTATAAATAGGTTCTCCTCCCTATTTCCAGAACAGACAGAAATCAAGTGTTGATACAACGTATTCAAACACCCAGATATAATTGCTTACATTATTGCAAGCCAGTTCGATATTCTGATACAAGTCATAAACATCCAACACCTTCACAATCTCAACACCTTCTTCGCTTCCCTCCCTAAGATCAACCCCATCTCCTTCACTTTGTGACTGAAGCAAGTCTGGAACAACCATTTCTTGGTTTAGGCCAGAATTATACAGATTGATGTCTCGAATCAGAAAGCACTCCCGTGCAGTGCATTTGTTTAGGGTTTAGATTCGTTTCTCATCCACACACACCCAAATTTACCAAAAATCGCAGAAACAGTTTTCACCCATAAACAATGACCATCACAAAGAATGGCACGAACAGCCACCACGGGCGTTATGCGCATATAGGATCTCGAAGCGCTGCTCCACAGGAACGTCACCCTATTCGCTAGTCTATGGAGAAGACGCAATACTCCCAACAGAAATAGGAATTCCGTCCGCAAGGGTGGCAATGGCAAGCCAAACCACGCCAGACGAAATAAGTCGTTTCGCCCACTTAGATATGGTAGAAGAAAGGAGAGCATGAGCAGAACGATTTGCAGAAAGCGCACAACTAATTATTACAACCAAAGCGTAAAAGAGAGAACCTTCAAGGTAGACGACTTGGTCCAAAAAATCTCCCCTCACGTATAGTTAATATAAGTATAAGTTCACGAATAATCGTTTTTAGAATATAACCAACCTAAGTACGCAGACCAGGTATGCGGACTTAAGTACCCGGAATGAGTTTGTAAATAGTTCACAAACTCCGACAGATTTTCTCGGGAAGAGAACCTCCGACAGTAAGCGAACTGGGTTCGCGGACTGGGTTCGCGGACTCTGTTCCGGTTTTCTGAGCAGCAATGTACACATACTTTGGTTCAAGGAATGAGTACTTATACATGTATGTGTTACCACACAATGCTTATATCCAACATTGGTTATAATCTAAACTCTCACTTCAAACATTGAAACATTCTTAGAGGACGTTATATAGTTTTTATTCACAAACTATTTTTCGTCAAAGCCATTTTCAAGTGATTGAAACATAACATGACTTTTGTCACTAGGTAAGGATGAACTTGGCCAAAGTGAAAGCTTACCAACACATATTTCGAGAAATAGATAAGCGAGATAAACTCGGTTCGAAATAGCAAATGTGTATAATCAAAGTCTATATAGCAAAACGACTTTTGTCTCAAGATAGGAGATAGAGCAGATTGATTTTTGAGTGATAGATAAGTTCAAGCCTCCACATACCTTTTAGTCGATAAAGTTCCACCAGTTCCTTGACTAGTTTTTCGTCTTGTATGATGATCTCCATGGAGTTCTTGAGCTCAACTACACTTTCTATCCTAGTCCGAGACTTAGCTATAGTAGACTAGAAACCAAGACTTATACTTTTGATCATTAATATTGACAAACATGCTTGAGATAGCAACGCATGCGAGTTCGACCGAGCAGTGCTCTAACAATCTCCCCTTTGTCAATTTTAGTGACAAAACTATCAATACATGTGGAATACAAAAATATATAAATAAAATTTTGTAGCTCTTCTTCCACATGCCTAATCTTCAACATTACCCGAAATCTTCGTCACTTCCAAGTACTCCAATGATTCCAAAGGTTGTAAGTTTAGCATCATCGTTGCTGAAAATCCGTAGCTATAACAATGAGAAAACAAGAATTCTCAATCATTGTTATACAGTGTCATAGTATTATTATACAGTATCTGTTAGAGCATTGCTTGGTCGAACTCGCATGCGTTGCTATCTCAAGCATGTTTGTCAATATTAGTGATCAAAACTATAAGTCTTGATTTCTAGTCTACTATAGCTAAGTCTCGGACTAGGATAAAAAGTGTAGTTGAGCTCAAGAACTCCATGGAAATCATCATACAAGACGAAGGACTACTCAAGGAACTGGTGGAACTTCATCGACTAAAAGGTATGTGGAGACTTGAACTTATCTATCACTCAAAAGTATATCTACTTTATCTCCTATTTTGAGAGAAAAGTCGTTTTGCTATATAGACTTTGATTATACACATTTGCTATTTTGAGCCGAGTTTATCTCACCTATTTGTTTCACGAAATATGAGTTGGTAAGCTTTTGCTTTGGCCAAGTTCATCTTTACCTAGTGATGAAAGTCATGATACGTTTCAATCACTTTGAAAATTGTTTACTTTGACGAAAAATAGTTTGTGAATAACAACTATATAATAATGTCCTTTAAGAATGTTTCAATGATTGAAATGAGAGTTTAGATTATATAACCAATGTTGGATATAAGCATTGTGTGGCAACACATATATGTATAAGTCCTTTTTCCTTGAACCGAAGTTTGTGAACTTTGTTGATCAAGAGAACCGGAACAAGAATCGTGAACTCAGTCCGCGAACTCAGTCTGCCAACTCAGTCCGCGAACTGGCGGAAGTTCTCGACCCGAGAAAATCTGCTGGAGTTTGAGAACTCCTTCCGGGAACTTAAGTCCGCGAACTAAGTCTGCGAAATTAAGTCGGTTATATCTAAAGACGATTGTTTGTGAACTTATTTATATTAACTAAGGAATGCTAAATGCAAACCGTGGCTATAAAGTTCATGAACCGATTCGAGTGAATCAAATCGTTTTTGCTTCGACTGTGTCTTGTGTAGTTACATTAGATATCCTTGAAATTGAACAACTCTCTAACTAGTTCATTTGAGTCATTTGAACTAGTTATGGTGAAGAAGAATATGGTTGATATGAAACTGCTCATACGGCTAACCATTTGGTTAACTATTGTTGAACCAACAAATGTACATGTTTGGGTACGGTTACACAAACCTAAAATCGTGTATTTCATTTGTGTGTAACAAGCTAAGTTTATGATCCAACGGTTGAAAGATATCAGCTTGAATCTAATAAGGTTTTCATCTAATGGTGAATATTGAGTGCTTTGTTACCAAGCTAACATTGATTGCAAACCCTGATTTGAAAGACTATATAAGGGAGAACTCTAGCAACTGGGAAACCTAATCCCCACACCTCCTGTGTGATACTAGTTGTATTAGCTAGAGTCGATTCTCCTTTAACCTTAGGTTTCTTATTGTAAACCAGGTTAACGACTTAAAGACTTCATTGGGATTGTGAAGCCAGACCGATACTACTTTCTTGTAGTTGTGTGATTTGATCTTGCGGATTCTATCGTTTTGAGTACAATCGTAATGATTAGCTTGAGATTTATATCTTCGATAGGCAAGATAGAAAAGTAGTCACAAACATCTTTGTCTCATCGTTTGTGATTCCACAATATCTTCTTTCGCCGCGTCGATTAAGATTATTGTGAGGTTATTGATAATACTAGGATGTTCTTCGGGAATATAAGTCTGGTTTATCAATTGGTTCTTGTTCACCTTGATTTATCAAAAGACGGAACAAAACTTGTAGGTATTTCTATGGGAGACAGATTTATCTAATCATGTAGACTTTTCTGTGTGATACATATTTGTTTATTAATGTCTTCGATTTTGGGTTGTAGCAACTCTTAGTTGTGGGTGAGATCAGTTAAGGGAATCAAGTGCGTAGTATCCTGATGGGATCAGAGACGTAAGGAGCGCAACTGTACCTTGAGTCAGTGTGAGATTGATTGGGGTTCAACTACAGTCCAGACCGAAGTTAGTTTGTAGTAGGCTAGTGTCTGTAGCGGATTAATACAGTGTGGTGTTCAATTTGGACTAGGTCCCAGGGTTTTCTGCATTTGCGGTTTCCTCGTTAACACAATTCTAGTGTTTGTGTTATTTCTATTCCGCATTATATTTTGTTATATAATTGAAATATCACAGGTTGTGCGTTTGAATCAATCAATTGGAAATCCGACCTTTGGTTGTGGATTGAAATTGATTGATCCTTGAATATTGGTCTTTGGTACCGTTCAAGTGATTTCTCTTGTATTCAATAAGACTCGCAGATTTCTATTTGCTTGAGAAAGAATTGAATCAAGAAAGAGAGATATAACTCTTTGATATACTTTATTAAGATTGAGTCTAGTTGATTCTCTTGAAAATATATTGGAGTTTGTCCATACAGATTGCTAATCGAAATATTGGGTGTGGTTGTTGTACCCCCGCTTTTTCAATTGGTATCATAGCAGGCAAACACGTTAAAGACCTTATTAGTATGTGTTTGTAAGCGATCTGACTCTATGGACAAGAGTACTATCTCAGATAAACGCGTCACCAGAAATAAAAGTTTTGTCTCATCTATTTCTATTAAAGAGAAAGATTCTTCAATCTCAAATATAGGCGAACCCTGTGTTCAAATTAGACAGACAATCTCCGACATGTGTTATTCCGATTACCATTCAAAAGAGTCTATCTCTCTAAATGAACGGGAAACAGCTGAATAAAGTGATTTGATTCTAAATCTGGTTAGAATCCAAGCTGATAGATTTAATCGGTTGAAAAACCATGTCAAAGTTCTTCTTGGTGTAGTAAGAGACTGAAATTCCAAAAACGTTGAAGATCAGTTTTCACGGATCCTACTTGAGGCAAGTCTTGAAAAGGATGTTTTGAAAATTGAACATCGCTTGAATAAACTCTGTATTCAAGGTCGTGTCAAAAAGTCCTCTACACCATCTACTTTTATTGAAACCAAAGCTCCGAGTTTAAAAGTAAAATCGGAATCCCTTCCTATTAAAAAGGATGTGCCTGAAATCTCCATCAATCAAGGATGTTGCACATACAATGGAAGGAAGAAATCTTCAAACGATGATGTTAAGACAAAACCTTTTAATCATCCTCATGATTAGAAAGTATGTCTCTTTTGTGATTCAAAAGGGTCTGTTAAGCTAAAGAGAAACTCTAGGTTGAATAACAATTTCATTGTTCAACTTCAACACACCTTAGACTTAATTTTCAAAGGTGTAACTGACATTCACATGTCTAAACCAATTGGTTTTAGTACTCACCCTGTGTTTGCTACTAGGAGAGTCAGTTCAATGAGTTCCTCAAATGCTCAAAAGCTGAACATATTTTTTTTTTAACAAAAATCGTCTAAGAAAAGATCAAGTCGTTTCCTCTGGAAAAAACGTTGCCTTTGATATGTACAAAACACCAGAAGAAAGAAGCAAGAATGATGATATGAGAAATAAGCTGAGGGAGATGATGAAATATTATAAAGAAACTATCAACCGGTTATCAATTCCTGCAAGTCAAAAGTCTTCTGGTAAGAAATCAAACTATGTCTCGTATTTTGATAATTTCTCACATCAAAAAGGTTTCCTTCCTAGATTTGAAAGGAAAAAGAGACTCGATCGTAAACACAATTCATTTAATGAGCTAATGGCTCATACTTGTGTTAAGTAATCACAAGGTTGAAATCTCACTTACAAAAATCCTAGCTGAGTGAGAAATGTTTAGGTATACTCTTTGCCAAAATGACACTGATTATCTAGCTAATTTCTTATCGTTCTTAGATGGATTATCAAGTAACACTTTTACATGAGTATTTTTTCTCGTTTATTTGCTTCCAGTTTTTGGCTCTATGCCTTCAAATTGTTCCTTTTGAAAAAACAAAAGTTTGGATGTTGTCCGTCAACAAGATGCTTCACAAACATCCTTTTTGGAAGGAGCTTTGTGGACCCTCCTCTCACGGGTATACGTACAGTTTTGGAATTCTCTCACAAACCAATTTTGTAAACCCTAAGTCTCTCGAAACTTGTTTATATACCTACCCTATTGAGTTGAATTATCTCACTCTAGGCTCTCTATCATCAATGGATTCATCATCCTGCTCTTGGGATTTGTCTGAAGACTTCGTTCATAATGCTGTATATTTCGAATTCGATAAAGAGAAGGGGACTTTTGTCAAATTTGAAGGATTTGTTCCTTAATCTCCTGATTCCTACTCGGATATTGTCAAAGCAGCAACTTGTTGATACAGTGAAGTGTCTTGATATGGTAAGAACTGAGTTGAAAAGGGTTAATTCTGACCTTGTTCTCATGAAAACTCATGTTAAAGGACTTCTCAATAAGGATATCCACTCTGATGATGCTGTGGATGATGTCAATCACAATATTAAAGATCTCAAGGCTCATGAGGATCCAGAACCGTCTATTTGACTTCAGTTCGTATTCGGCTTTGGCATGGTTTTGTTTAGCTTGTTGATGCTTTTTGTCTAGTAAATCTTCTATTTTTTTGTTTTGTTTAAGAAGAATAACTAGAGTTTGGAATAGCCATTATTATGATTACACATAGATATGTCCAACGTTTTCATCTTCATGTTTTTAGATTTATTGGTTTAAATTCTAAAACTGTTTGGAAGATGATTTTTGCAGTATTAATCTTTATGGTTTTATATATTGCAATTTTTTATGGGATATGTATGTTTGTGTCCGTGAACTGTGATTGTCCCATACCTTGTCAAAAGTTAAGTCCTTTATATGTCGATATGCATGTGTTGATAAAAGAAGGAATGAACTTTTGACAAATACAAAAGTTAAGCCTATTATGTCAATTATTGATGGAAGATAGGTTAAAATCTTTTGTTTACAAGGATTATGTCTATTGTATATCATTGTGTAAATGGTGATGAAAAATAGAATGAATCCTTGATTATTCCACAGTATTTGGTCGATCTCCGGTCTATATTTTTGTGTATATACTGTGTTGTTCCATAAGGTGTCTTTTGTTGAGAACAATCGACTGAGTTATTCATAGCTTAGTTTTTGCTCCGTGAGGTATTTTATGTTGATCATGATCAACTAAATTAATCATCCTCGTTTGGTTATTTAGTTGTTGCTCCGTAAGTTTTCTTATGTCGAGCATGACCAATTAAATTGATTACTTTTTGTGGTTAATTTGGTTGTGTATTCCGATTAGATTAATTATGGGTTCTCGTGTGATTAATCTAATTGAGTATTTTTGAGTCTCCATAAGTTCACTTATGTTGAGCATTTCCGATTAAATTAATCATGAGTTTTCTTATAGTTAATTTAATTGAGTATTTTGGATTCAAATTCATACTTGTATGTGATTTGTTATGTCCAAATAAATCCTTATTTTCTTTTGAAACTAAGGTCGCTCTTGTTGTTCTTTCGGGAATGACATATTATGGGGGAGAGTTGTTAATTGAACTCGTGCTTAATTGTCAAATCTTTGTGGGGAGTGAGGCTGTGGAATATTATAGGGGTTATCTTGTATCTTTATAAACTCCTTGATGAATACATTTAGCTTCGGCTTTATGATTGCATCTAAACAAGATGATATGTGCTTTCTTTTGGTCATGAAATATCTCTTTCAGAAATTTCATTAGGATCCCGTTTTCGTACCTTTGCAAATTTTATTGAAAAAAAGGGGGAGAATTAATATGTAGTTCACACTACAAATACATATGGTTTTCGGATCATTATGTAATGGGGAGTGGTTTCCGTGTGAGATGGAGTATTGACTAAAGGGGAGTAATACATATCACCATAGTATTGTTGTCGAAGTTGTGATGCAATTGAACTTTGATACTATATAATGATACTATGACACTGTATAACAATGATTGAGAACTCTTGTTTTCTCGTTGTTATACCTACGGGTTTTCAACAACAATGATACTGAACTTACAACCTTTGGGATCATTATAGTACTTGGAAGTGACGAAGATTTCGAGTAATGTTGAAGATTAGGCATGTGGAATAGGAGCTACAAAAGTTAATTCATTTATTTTTATATTCCATATGGATTGATAGTTTTTCACTAAAATTGACAAAGGGGCAGATTGTTAGAACATTGCTCGGTCGAACTCGCATGCGTTGCTATCTCAAGCATGTTTGTCAATGTTAGTGGTCAAAACTATAAGTCTTGATTTCTAGTCTATTATAGATAAGTCTCGGACTAGGATAGAAAGTTTAGTTGAGCTCAAGAACTCCATGGCAATCATCATACAAGACGAGGGACTACTCAAGGAACTGGTGGAAATTCATCGACTAAAAGGTATGTGGATACTTGAACTTATCTATCACTCAAAAGTCTATCTACTTTATCTCCTATTTTAAGACAAAAGTCGTTTTGCTATATAGACTTTGATTATACACATTTTCTATTTCGAGCCAAGTTTATCTTGCCTATCTATTTCTCGAAATATGTGTTGGTAAGCTTTTGTTTTGGCCAAGTTCATCTTTACCTAGTGACGAAAGTCATGATACCGTTTCAATCACTTTGAAAATTGCGTACTTTGACGAAAAATAGTTTGTGAATAACAACTATATAATAACGTCCTCTAAGAATGTTTCAATGATTGAAATGAGAGTTTAGATTATATAACCAATGTTGGATATAAGTATTGTGTGGCAACACATATATGTATAAGTCTTTTTTCCTTGAACCGAAGTTTGCGAACTTTGTTGATCAAGAGAACCGGAACAAGAGCCGTGAACTCGATCCGCAAACTGGCAGAAGTTCTCGACCCGAGAAAATCTGCTGGAGTTTGAGAACTCCTTCCGGGAACTTAAGTCCGCAAACTAAGTCTGCGAACTTAAGTTGGTTATATCTAAAGACGATTGTTTGTGAACTTATTTATATTTGAAAAAGCAGGGGTCTAACAACCACACCCAATATTTCGCTTAGCAATCTGTATGGAAAAACTCCAATATGCTTTCTATAGAATCAACTAGACAGTCAGACTCAATCTAGATAAAATTATATCAAAGAGTTTATATCTCAATCTCTCGATTTGATAAATACTCAAGCAAATAGAAATCTGTGAGTCTTTATCAATTACTAGAGACATAACTTGGATGGTACCAAAGACCAATATCCAAGTGTCAATCAATTTAAATCAACAACCAAAAGGTCGGATATTCTAATGGATTGAACAACGCACAACCTGTATTATTTCAATTATATAAAAAAAATATAATGCAGAATAGAAATAACACAGACACCAGAATTTTGTTAACGAGGAAACCGCAAATGCAGAAAAACCCCGGGACCTAGTCCAGATTGAACACACACTGTATTAAGACGCTACAGACACTAGTCTACTCCAAACTAACTTCGGTCTGGACTGTAGTTGAACCCCAATCAATCTCACACTGATCCAAGGTACAGTTATGCTCTTACGCCTCTGATCCCAGCAGGATACTGCGCACCTGATTCCCTTAGCTGATCTCACCCACAACTAAGAGTTTCTACGACCCAAAATCGAAGACTTTAATAAACAAATCTGTATCACATAGAAAAGTCTACTGTAATAGATTAATCCGTCTCCCAAGAATATACCTACGAGTTTTGTTCCGTCTTTTGATAAATCAAGGTGAACAGGAACCAATCAATAATACCAGACTTATATTCCTGAAGAACAGCTTAGTATTATCAATCACCTCACAATAATCTTAATCGACGCAGCGAAAAAAGATATTGTGGAATCACAAACGATGAGACGAAGTTTGTTTGTTATTACTTTTCTATCTTGCCTATCGGAGATATAAAATCTCAAGCAAATAATTTCAATTGTACTCGTACGATATAAACAACAAGATCATATCACACAACTACAAGAAAAGTAGTATCGGTCTGGCTTCACAATCCCAATGAAGTATTTAAGTTGTTAACCTGGTTTAGAAGAAGAAACCAAAGGTTAAAGGAGAATCGGCTCCATCTTAGCACAACTAGTATCACACAGAATGTGTGGGGATTAGGTTTCCCAGTTGCTAGAGTTCTCCCTTATATACACTTTCAAATCAGGGTTTGCAATCAATGTTAGCTTAGTAACAAAGCATTCAATATTCACCATTTGATGAAAACCAGATTAGATTCAAGCTAATATTTCTCAACCGTTAGATCGAAAATTTAGCTTGTCACACACAAATGAAATGTCCAATTTTGGGTTTATGAACCATACCCAAACATTAACATTTGTTGGTTCAACAAGTCAACCAAATGGTTAGCCATATGATTACTCTCATATCAACCTTATTGTTCTTCACCATAACTAGTTCAAATGACTCAAATGAACTAGTTAGAGAGTTGTTCAATTGCTTAGATCTTATGTAACTACACAAGACACAATCGAAGCAAAAACGGTTCACTTGAATCGGTTCATGAACTTTATAGCCACGGTTTGAAAAAGCATCCCTTAGTTTAAATAAACATGAGTTCAAGAACAATCGGTTTTAGATATAACCTGCTCAAGTTCGCGGCTGGGTTCGCGGACTTAAGATCATGGAAGGAGTTCACAAACTCGAGCAGAAATTCTCGGGTCGAGAACTTCCACCAGTTCGCGGACATAGTTCGCGGACTTGGCTCACACCACTTTCATTTCTCTTGATCAACAAAGTTCGCAAACTTTGGTTCAAGGAATAAGGACTTATACATATATGTGTTTCCATAACAATGCTTATATCCTACCAATGGTTATGTAATCTAAACTCTCATTTCAATCATTGAAACATTCTCAGAGGACGGATATAACCGTTACTCATAGACCATTTTTCGTCAAAGCAATTTTCAAAGTGATTGAAACATAACATGAATTTCGTCACTAGGTAAAGATGAATTCGGCTAAAGCGAAAGCTTACCAACACATATTTCGAGAAATAGATAGGCGAGATAAACTCGGCTCGAAATAGCAAATGTGCATAATGAAAGTCTATATATCAAAACGATTTTTGTCTCAAGAGTAGGAGATAGAAAAGATAGACTTTTGAGTGACAGATAAGTTCAAGTCTCCACATACCTTTTAGTCGATGAAGATCTACCGGTTCCTTGAGTAGTCCTTCATCTTGTATGATGATTGTCATGGAGTTCTTGAGCTCAACTACACTTTTATCCTAGTCCGAGACCTTTAGCTATGTAGGCTAGAAATCAAGACTTATAGTTTTGATCACTAACATTGACAAACATGCTTGAGAAAGAAACGCATGCGAGTTCGACCGAGCAATGCTCTAATAATCTCCCCCTTTGTCAATTTTAGTGGCAAAACTATTAATACATATGGAATACAAAAAATAAATAAATTAACTTTTGTAGCTCCTATTCCACATGCCTAATCTTCAACATTACTCGAAATCTTCGTCACTTCCAAATACTCCAATGATCCCAAAGGTTGTAAGTTTAACATCATCGTTGTTGAAAATCCGTAGCTATAACAATAAGAAAACAATAGTTCTCAATCATTGTTATACAATGTCATAGTATCATTACACAGCGTCAAAGTTCAATTGTATCACAACTTCAACAACAATACTATGGTGATATGTATCACTCCCCCTTAGTCAATACTCCATCTTACATGGAAACCACTCCCCCTTACATAATGATCCGAAAACCATATGTATTTGTAGTGTGAACTACATATTAATTCTCCCCCTTTTTGTCAATAAAATTGGCAAAGGTACAAGAACGGGATCCTAATGAAATTTCCGAAAGAGACATTTCATAACCAAAAGAAAGAACACACATCATCTTATTTAGATGCAATCATAAAGTCGAAGCTAAATGCATTCATCAAGGAGTTCAAAGATACAAGATAACCCTTATAATATTCCACAGCCGCACTCCCTACAAAGATTTGGAAATTAAGCGCAAGTTCAAAAAGAACTCTCCCCCATAAAATGTCATTCCCAAGGGAACAACAAGAGCGACCTTAATTTCGAAAGAGAAAAGAATGATTTCTTTGGACATAACAAATCACATACAAGTATGAATTTGAAACCAAAATATTAAATTAACCACAAGAAGTTCATGATTAATTTAACCAAAAAATGCTCAACACAAGTAAACCTATGGAGACTTAAGAGCGCTCAATTAGATTAATCACAAGTAAACCCATAATTAATCTAATCGAAATACACAGCCAAATTAACCACAAAAGTAATCAATTTAATTGTTCATAGTCACATAAGAGAGTCTATGGAGAAATGACTAAGTTAAACAATCAACCCAGTCATGAATGCTCAAACATAAGAAGGCTTATGGAGTCATAACTAAATAACCAAACAAGATGATTAATTTAGTTCAAAATGCTCAACATAAAGTACCTTACGGAACAATAACAAGGCTAATCATAAAAATAATCAACTTGGTTGTTTCGAAATATGTGTTGGACATAGTTCGCGGACTTGGCTCACACCACTTTCATTTCTCTTGATCAACAAAGTTCGCAAACTTTGGTTCAAGGAATAAGGACTTATACATATATGTGTTTCCATAACAATGCTTATATCCTACCAATGGTTATGTAATCTAAACTCTCATTTCAATCATTGAAACATTCTCGGAGGACGGATATAACCGTTACTCATAGACCATTTTTCGTCAGAGCAATTTTCAAAGTGATTGAAACATAACATGACTTTCGTCACTAGGTAAAGATGAACTTGGCCAAAACAAAAGCTTACCAACACATATTTCGAGAAATAGATAGGCAAGATAAACTTGGCTCGAAATAGCAAATGTGTATAATCAAAGTCTATATAGCAAAACGACTTTTGTCTTAAAATAGGAGATAAAGTAGATAGACTTTTGAGTGATAGATAAGTTCAAGTATCCACATACCTTTTAGTCGATGAATTTCCACCAGTTCCTTGAGTAGTCCCTCGTCTTGTATGATGATTGCCATGGAGTTCTTGAGCTCAACTACACTTTCTATCCTAGTCCGAGACTTATCTATAATAGACTAGAAATCAAGACTTATAGTTTTGACCACTAACATTGACAAACATGCTTGAGATAGCAACGCATGCGAGTTCGACCGAGAAATGTTCTAACAATCTGCCCCTTTGTCAATTTTAGTGAAAAACTATCAATACATATGGAATATAAAAATAAATGAATTAACTTTTGTAGCTCCTATTCCACATGCCTAATCTTCAACATTACTCGAAATCTTCGTCACTTCCAAGTACTCTAATGATCCCAAAGGTTGTAAGTTCAGTATCATTGTTGTTGAAAACCCGTAGCTATAACAACGAGAAAACAAGAGTTCTCAATCATTGTTATACAGTGTCATAGTATCATTATATAGTATCAAAGTTCAATTGCATCACAACTTCGACAACAATACTATGGTGATATGTATTACTCCCCTTTAGTCAATACTCCATCTCACACGGAAACCACTCCCCATTACATAATGATCCGAAAACCATATATATTTGTAGTGTGAACTACATATTAATTCTCCCCCTTTTTGTCAATAAAATTTGCAAAGGTACGAAAACGGGATCCTAATGAAATTTCTGAAAGAGATATTTCATGACCAAAAGAAAGCACATATCATCTTGTTTAGATGCAATCATAAAGCCGAAGCTAAATGTATTCATCAAGGAGTTTATAAAGATACAAGATAACCCCTATAATATTCCACAGCCTCACTCCCCACAAAGATTTGACAATTAAGCACGAGTTCAATTAACAACTCTCCCCCATAATATGTCATTCCTGAAAGAACAACAAGAGCGACCTTAGTTTCAAAAGAAAATAAGGATTTATTTGGACATAACAAATCACATACAAGTATGAATTTGAATCCAAAATACTCAATTAAATTAACTATAAGAAAACTCATGATTAATTTAATCGGAAATGCTCAACATAAGTGAACTTATGGAGACTCAAAAATACTCAATTAGATTAATCACAAGAGAACCCATAATTAATCTAATCGGAATACACAACCAAATTAACCACAAAAAGTAATCAATTTAATTGGTCATGCTCGACATAAGAAAACTTACGGAGCAACAACTAAATAACCAAACGAGGATGATTAATTTAGTTGATCATGATCAACATAAAATACCTCACGGAGCAAAAACTAAGCTATGAATAACTCAGTCGATTGTGCTCAACAAAAGACACCTTATGGAACAACACAGTATATGCACAAAAATATAGACCGGAGATCGACCAAATACTGTGGAATAATCAAGGATTCATTCTATTTTTCATCACCATTTACACAATGATATACAATAGACATAATCCTTGTAAACAAAAGATTTAACCTATCTTCCATCAATAATTGACAATATAGGCTTAACTTTTGTATTTGTCAAAAGTCCGTTCATTCTTTCATCCATACATGCATATCAACTCATGAACGACTTCACTTTTGACAAGATATGGGATAATCAAGTTCACGGACGCAAACACACATATCCCATAAACAATTGCAATATACAAAACCATAAAGATTAATACTGCAAAAATCATCTTCCAAACAAATTTATATAAATCTAAAAACATGAAGATGAAAATGTTGGACATAGCTATGTGTAATCACAATAATGGCTATTCCAAACTCTAGTTATTCTTCTAACAAAACAAGAAAATTAGAAGATTTACTAGATATTAAGACCTGTGAAGAATTCTTTATCGTCCCCGAACTCCTTGTCGTCAACATCCATTGGGACATAAGGTTCATTAAGTTAGGAGTTTATATCAATAAACCTTCTTGGCTGATGATGTCGAACCAGGGCCTTCTGAATCTCATGAGTCTTATACACAAAAGCCTTTATTTGTTGAATCTCCTTTCGCATTTATTTTAACACCTCAAGAACATCAGAAAACTTCTGAGAGTTTGAAGGAATAGCTCTTGGCTTCCTCACATTCCTTCTTTTTCTTTTCAATGTTGGAGCTAACGGAGATTTTTCTTTTTCCTTCATGATTTATGGCTTAACAATCATATTAACATCCTTTCCATCAGAAGACAGGGCACTTGGAGCTTCCATAGGTGTATGGGTTTGTGAGAGGAAATCACAATCTCAACAAGTAGTCTTGAGATAAAAAGGAGTTTCAAGGAAGGAAAGGGAATGTAGGGTTTCAAAACCTTTAATAGGCCCGTACACGTCCAACTCTCAACCCTATAAAGAGTATAATTGACGATCTTAACCCTCTCTTTTTGTTTGATAGACAAAAAAAAAGAAAATCTAAGAAAAAAAAGAGAAAAAAAACTTTTCCTAAAGCATGTGAGGTACAAAATCATTGTCTCTTTTGATCAGGCACATGAGACAAGATTTTAATCAACACAATTAAATTGTGTAGCGGTGAACAACAATTTGTCTACCATTTTCCTCTTGAGAGGAATCCTCAGACTTTTGTCTATCAAACCAACTTGACCATACTCTATTCTCTAATGGTCTTGGTTTATCCTTGGAAAATAACTTCTTAGATGAAGATAAGATCCTACATACCTCAGCGGTCTTCTGAGCAAGTTTAAGCTTCCTTGCAAAATGATTTGCTCTTCGTTGAAGTTTGTACTTGTAACACCTTGAAAGTTCATGACCCCTTTGAGAACAGTACAAACACGTCAATCTAGGATAGAAGTCAGGCTTTTGAGATGTGCACGCAGCTAGGCACATAGTGGAACCTAAAACATTAACAGAGTTTCCAAAGAATGGATCAACTTTATCTTCCAGATTAGTTGGATTATCTCAAGATTGATGTATGTATTGCTACAATTATCAAAATCAATATTTTCACCAAGAAGTGCAACA
The DNA here is from genome assembly GCF_003573695.1 of Papaver somniferum. Lineage (NCBI taxonomy): Eukaryota > Viridiplantae > Streptophyta > Magnoliopsida > Ranunculales > Papaveraceae > Papaver > Papaver somniferum. The sequence goes on from NC_039366.1 coordinate 47,634,150, forward strand.
CTTGATTTCTCGTCTTTATTAGAATCATAGTTGTCAGACATTTCATCAAGAGTTGCAGCAAGACCTTTGTTCCCAGTGTATTTTCTACGATTTGGGCACTCGTTTGCAAAATGACCAAATCCTTTACACTTAAAGCACTGAGGCATATCCTCGTCATTAGTTTCATCAATATCCCTATTTTTAGGAGGAACACGATTATGAGGTTTGACTGATGCCTTAGGCTTATCTATGGAGAACCGTTTACTTCTCTTCAGCAGAAGATCCCTAAACTGTCTTGTGATCATCGAGACTGATTTGTCGAGATCTTCATCTGATGAATCTTTAAGATCATAGCTCGGTCGACCTCGCATGCGTTTCTATCTCAAGCATGTTTGTCAATGTTAGTAATCAAAACTATGAGTCTTGATTTCTAGTCTACATAGCTAAGTCTCGGACTAGGATAGAAAAGTGTAGTTGAGCTCAAGGACTTCATGGAGATTCATCATACAACGATGAATATCTAACCAAGGAACCGTGGAACTTAATAAAAAAAAGGGTATGTGGAGACTTTAACTTATCTATCACTCAAAAGTCTATCTCTTCTATCTCCTACTTCTTATGAGACAAAAGTCGTATGCTATATAGACTGGATCATATACATTTGATATTTCGAGCCGAGTATATCTCGCCTATCTATATCTCGAAATCATGTGTTGGTAAAGCGGTTCTCTTTGATCGGGTTTATCTTCACCTAATGACGAAAGTCATAATGTTTCAATCACTTTGAAAATCACTTTGACGAGAAATAGTGTAACAACTAAATAACGTCCTCTAAGAATGTTTCAATGGTTGGAATGAGAGTTTAGGTCTATATAACCAATGATGGATATAAACATTGTGTAGAAACACATATGTGCATAAGTCCTATTCCTTAATCCGAATTTTGCGAACTTTGTTGATTGACAGAAACCGGAGGAATTGGCTTTGCCAAGTCCGCGAACTCAGTCCGCGAACTGACGGAAGTTCTCTTACCGAGAATTTCTGCTGGGATTTTCCAAAAACTCGTTTGCGTGTTTGGTCCGCGAACTGGCGGAAGTCTCCTTGACGAGATTTTCTGTTGAGTTTGGAAAACTCTGTCGGTTGTCTATAGTCTACGAACTTGTTTGTGTACTTGAGTGGGTTATGATCTAAAGTTGTGCTCTTAACATGAAACTTAAATTACTAAAGAATGCAGTATGCAAACCGTGGCTATAAAGTTCATGAGCCTATTCAATCGAATCGAATAATCTTTGTTTCAAATGTGTATTGTGTAGTTACATAAGATCTCATAGCAATTGAACAACTCTCTAACTAGTTCATTTGAGTCAATTGAACTAGTTATGGTGAAGAAGAACAAGGTTAATATGAAATGCTCATATGGTTGACCTTTTGGGTTATTATGTTGAACCAACATACACGTACACGTTTGGGCACGATTTTTACAAACCCAGTAAACGTATATCTCAAGTGTGTGTGACAAGCTAAGTTTTCGATCTAACGGTTGAGAAATATTAGATTGAATCTAAATCAGGTTTTCATATAACCGTGAATATTGATTGCTTTGTAACTAAGGAAAAACCCTAATTTGAAGACTATATATAGGAGACTTATAGCATTGGGCAAAACCAATCCCCACACGTCTGTGTGATACTAGTGCGCTAACTAGAGTCGGTTCTCCTCTAACCTTTGGTTTTCTTTTCTAAAACCAGGTTAACGACTTAAAGACTTCATTGGGATTGTGAAGTCAGATCGATACTACTTTTATCATAGTTGTGTGATCTGATATTGCATCTTCTATCGTGCGAGTACAATATTTGATTGGCTTGAGATCGTGAGAGTTCTCCGATAGGCAAGATAAAGAAGTCACAAACATCTTCGTCTCACTGTTTGTGATTCCTCGACGTCCTCTTGTGTATTCAAGTAAGATTGTTGAGAGGTGATTGATTAATCTAGGATGTTCTTCGAGAATATAAGACCGGATTATCAATTGGTTCTTGTTCACCTTGATTTCATATCTTAATACGGGACAAAAACCTTGTTTCTGTGGGAGAAAGATTTATCCTTTGATAGACTTTTTTGTGTGAGACAGATTTGTTTATTATCAAGTCTGCGATTTTGGGTTGCAGCAACTCTTGGTTGTGGGTGAGATCAGCTAAGGGAATCAAGTGTGCAGTATCCTGCTGGGATCAGAGGCGTAGGAGTACAACTGTACCTTGAATTAGTGGGAGACTGATTAGGGTTCAACTATAGTCCAGTCCGAAGTTAGCTTGGAGTAGGCTAGTGTCTGTAGTGGCTTAATACAGTGTGTATTCAATCTGGACTAGGTCCCGAGATTTTTATGCATTTGCGATTTCCTTGTTAACAAAATTTCTGGTGTCTGTGTTATTTCATTTTCCGCATTATATTGTTTATCTTTGTAATTGAAATAATAAAGGTTGTGCGTTAAAGGTTAATCGATTGGAGATCCGACCTTGTGGTTGTCGATTTCATTGATTAACACTTGGACATTGGTCTTTGGTACCGTCCAAGTTATTCCTTGTATTTGATAAAGACTCGCTATTGTTTTTAACTTGAGTAAAAATCAAATCAAGAGAGAGATATTGACTCCTTGAGATACTTTTATCTAGATTGAGTCTGACTGTCTAGTTGATTCTCTAGCAAAGTATTTCAGATTTAGTCCATACAAATTGCTAAGCAAAATATTGGGTAGTGTTTTTAGACTCCCGCTTTTTCAATTGGTATCAGAGCAGGCAAACACGTTTAAGACCTTAAAAGTCTGTGTTTGTAGCGATCTGACTCTATGGACAAGAGTACTATCTCTGATAAACGCGTCACCAGTAATACAGATTCTCTCTCGTCTAAATCTATTGAAGAGAAATGTTCAATCTCGAATATAGAGAAACCTTGTGGTTCGACGAGACAGACAAACAATGGCATGAGTGTTCATGATTACCCTTCGAAAGAGACCTTCTCTTCTAAGGAATGGGATACAGCTGAAGAGAGTAAATTGATTCTAAATCTTGTTAGAATTCAAGCTGTTAGAATGAATCAGTTAAAACACCATGTCAATGCTCTTCTTGGTATTGTAAGAGATTGCAAAGTCCATGGAAACGCTGAAGATCAGTCTTCATGCTTGAGTTTTGAGGCCAGCCTCGAAAAGGATGCCTTGGATATTGAACGTCGCTTGATTAAACTCTCCATTCAAGGATGTTCAAAGCAATCTAATGTACCAAGAACTTCTGATGCTTTACATTCAGAAGTAAATACAGATGTTCCTAATGTTTCTTCCAATCATGAACTTGGGACATTCTGTAAAAGAGACAACTCTTCTGACGGTAATATTAACACTACATCCTCCAATCATTCCTATGATCAAAAGGTATGTCTTGTCTGTGAGACCAAGTATTCTGTTAGACAGAAGAGAAACTCCAAGTTGAATAAATACTCCTTAGTTCAACTTCAACATACCCTAGATTTGATTCTCAAAGGTGTGACTGACATCCGTATGATTGAGCCAATTGGTTTTCGTACCTATCCTGTGTATGCAACCAGGAAAGTCGGTACAGTGAGTTCCTCCAATGTTCAAGGGAAGAATAGACGTCTTAATAAACATCGTCCTAAGGAAGTTCAGCGCTTTGTCTCTAAATGCAACATTGTTCCTGTTGAGAAGATCATTCCAGAAGAAAGGAAAATTGAAAAGACAAGAAAGGATATTAAAGAGATAATTGTAAGATATAAAGAGATCAACAGATTATCTTCTTCCTCATGTCAAGGCACTTATGGTAAGAACTCTAACTATGTCTCTTACTTTGACGACAGTAAATTTTATGATAATTTCTCATGTCAAACAGGATCCCTCTCTAAGACTAAGAGGAAAAACAAACTTAACCAAAGACATAAACCTCGTAATGAGCATGTAGGCTCGTACTTGTGCTAATTAATCACAAGGTTCGAGAACTTACTCATATAAAATCTTGTTGAGTAAGTTGTGTTAAAAACAGGTATACTTGTTGCTTGCATCTTTTAAGTTAAGCTATTTTCTTATCGTCCATAGCTAAACTTGTGTTGACAGATCCGCTAAGATCAAGTATTGGTTAAGTCAAAAGAAAATGTTGCATACTGTCTTAAAATTTGTTTTTAGGACCTGTTTTCAAATGTTTGAAGGACTTTATTTCTTGGGTATTTGTTGTACTCGAACGGATTCCGTTCTGGCCCGAGTCAACAGTTTATTTGAAACCCTAAATTGTTGTCCCCAAGGATAAAATACCCAACCTCTTAGGGTTACAAGTCACGTACGTGTACCTCTGGTGGTTTTTGGATTTTCAAAGAATGTCTTCCTCCTCTTCTTGCTATGGTGGTTTCGGAAAAGGATTTCTTGACAAAAGTGTTGAGGTTGATTCTAGGAGGAAGAGAACACTTGTAGATGAAGATAATCCCAATGCTTCATGCTTCTTTGCTTATTATCATGAAGATGTTGAGAAGGATGATATGATCTCTGCTGAAGTTGTTCATGACTTTCTTAAGTACTTTGGGGAAGCAAAACAACAGCTTGTTGATACTTTAAAAGGTCTTGATAAGGTGAAAACTGAGTTGGAAAAGGTTGTGTCTGACCTTGGTCTCATAAAATCCCAAATCAATGATCTTCGTAAAGAGAATCATCTCTCTGATGAAGCAGAGAAGGCTGGCGTTCACAAGCCCGAAGACTCCATGTCTTGTGAGGATCCTGTACTGCCCATATCCCTATTCGCTGTCAGGGAAACGACGGAGTCTGATTCTCTCTAGCTTGTCTTTTTGTTACCTAGTATGTCTTCTTTTTGAATTAGTTGGAAGAATAACTAGCATTTTCAATAGCGAAGATTGTGACTACACATAGCTATTTTGTTTTCGTATTCTTATGTTTATTATTTAGGTTTATTGGTTTTAAATTCTAAAAATATTTGGAGGATGATGTTATTGCAGTATTAATCTTTATGATTTTGTGATATTGCAATATTTTTATGGGATATGTATTTTTCGCGTCCGTGAACTTGAAGGTCCCATATGTTGTCAAAAGTAAAATCGTTCAAGAATTGGTATTCTTATTAATGAATGGACGAATGGACTTATGCAGTCATTTACTTGATGGAAAATAGGATAAAATCTTTTGTGTGACAAGGATAAAGTCTATTATGTCATTATGCATATAGTGATGGAAAGATAGAATAGATCCTTGTATGTATTCTGCGGTATTGATCTTCATTGATCCATTCTTTTTGTATTACCGTGAAGGATCCATTGTGTGTCTTATGTTGAGAACGATGCAACTAAGTCGATTATTTTTATTGACTTTGTTGGTTGTTCCATAAGATGCTATACGTTGAGCATTATGAACTAATTTAATCATCTTGGTTGGTTATTTAGTTATTTGCTCTAAAAGTCTTCTTTTGTCAAGCAAAACTTTTGACAATTAAATTGATTACCTTCGTGATTAGTTTGGTTGTTTGTATTCCAATTAGATTAATTATGGGTTCTCTTGTAATTAGTCTAGTTGAGTTTTCATATATTCCACAAGTTCTTGTGTTGAGTATATGAACGGCTATACTAACTATGTTCTATTGGTTCATGTAGTCGTATATTACGTAAGGTTTTCCTTATGTTGAGCATGTGAACAATTAAGTTAGTCTTCTCCGTATGATTACCTTAGTCGTAGCTCCGTAAGTTTACTTATGTTGAGCACAATCAATTAAATTGATCACTTTTGTGGTTTGACTTAGTTGCGTATTCCAATTAAATTAATCATGGGTTTACTTGTTATTAATTTGATTGAGTTTTGGATATAGAAAATCATTTTCCTATGGTTTTTGGTATCCAATTAAAAATCCTTCTTTTCTTTCGAAATTAAGGTCGCTCTTGTTGTTCTCTCGGGAATGACATCAAATGGGGGAGAGTTCTTTTAAACTTGTGCTTAATGGTAATATCTTGCGGGGTGTGCGGTTGTGGAATTTTATAGGGGTTATCTTGTATCTCAAAACTCCTTGATGAATGCATTTAGCTTCGGCTTTATGATTGCATCTAAATTAAGTTGGTATGTATTTCTTCTTTTAGTCTATGAAACGTCTCTTCTCGAAAATTTCATTAGGATCCCGTTCTTGTACCTTTGCCAATTTTATTGACAAAAAGGGGGAGAATTAATGTGTAGTTCTACTACATATACATATGGTTTTCGGATCATTGTGTAAGGGGGAGTGGTTTCCTTGTGAGATGGAGTACTGACTAAGGGGGAGTGATACATATCACCGTAGTATTATTGTTAAAGTCGTGATGCAGTCGGACTTTGATGTTACATAATAATACTATGTCACTGTATAATGATGATCGAGAATCACGATTTCTCTCATTGTTATAGCTACGGATCTTCAACAATGGTGATGCTAAACTTACAACCTTTGGGATCATTGGAGTACTTGGAAGGACGAAGATTTCAGGGAACGTTGAAGATTAGACTATGGAATAGGAGCCATTAAAGTTTATCTTTTTTGTATTCCATATGTATTAATAGTTTTATCACTAAAATTGACAAAGGGGGAGATTGTTAGAGCATAGCTCGGTCGACCTCGCATGCGTTGCTATCTCAAGCATGTTTGTCAATGTTAGTAATCAAAACTACGAGTCTTGATTTCTAATCTACATAGCTAAGTCTCGGACTAGGATAGATAAGTGTAGTTGAGCTCAAGGACTTCATGGTGATTCATCATACAACGACGAAGATCTACTCAAGGAACCGTGGAACTTCATCAACAAAAAGGTATGTGGAGACTTTAACTTATCTATCACTCAAAAGTCTATCTCTTCTATCTCCTACTTCTTATGAGACAAAAGTCGTATGCTATATAGACTGGATCATATACATTTGATATTTCGAGCCGAGTATATCTCGCCTATCTATATCTCGAAATCATGTGTTGGTAAAGCGGTTCGCTTTGATCGGGTTTATCTTCACCTAATGACGAAAGTCATAATGTTTCAATCACTTTGACGAGAAATAGTGTAACAACTATATAACGTCCTCTAAGAATGTTTCAATGGTTGGAATGAGAGTTTAGGTCTATATAACCAATGATGGATACAAGCATTGTGTGGAAACACATATGTGCATAAGTCTTTTTCCTTAATCCGAAGTTTGCGAACTTTCTTACCGAGAATTTTTGTTGGGATTTTCCAAAAACTCGTTTGCGTGTTTGGTCCGCGAACGCAGTCCGCGAACTGGCGGAAGTCTCCTTGCCGAGATTTTCTGCTGAGTTTGGAAAACTCTGCCGGTTGTCTTAAGTCCGCGAACTTGTTTGCGTGCTTGAGTGGGTTATGATCTAAAGATGTGCTCTAAACATGAAACTTAAATTACTAAGGAATGCAGTATGCAAACCGTGGCTACAAAGTTCATGAGACGAATCGAATCATCGTGTTTCAAATGTGTCTTGTGTAGTTACATAAGATCTCATACCAATTGAACAACTCGCTAACTAGTTCATTTGAGTCAATTGAACTAGTTATGGTGAAGAAGAACAAGGTTAATATGAAATGCTCATATGGTTGACCTTTTGGGTTACTATGTTGAACCAACATACGCGTACACGTTTGGGCACGGTTTTCACAAACCCGGTAAACGTATATCTCAAGTGTGTGTGACAAGCAAAGTTTTCGATCTAACAGTTGAGAAATATTAGCTTGAATCTAAATCAGGTTTTCATCCAACGGTGAATATTGATTGCTTTGTAACTAAGGAAAAACCCTGATTTGAAGACTATATAAAGGAGACATCTAGCATTGGGCAAAACCAATCCCCACACGTATGTGTGATACTAGTGCGCTCGCTAGAGTCGATTCTCCTCTAAACTTTGGTTTTCTTCTCTAAAACCAGGTTAATGACTTAAAGACTTCATTGGGATTGTGAAGTCAGAGCGATACTACTTTTATCGTAGTTGTGAGATCTGATCTTGCATCTTCTATCGTACGAGTACAATCTTTGATTGGCTTGAGATCGTGAGAGTTCTCCTATAGGCAAGATAAAGAAGTCACAAACATCTTCGTCTCACTGTTTGTGATTCCTCGACGTCCTCTTGTGTATTCTAGTAAGACTGTTGAGAGGTGATTGATTAATCTAGGCTGTTCTTCAGGAATATAAGACCGGATTATCAATTGGTTCATGTTCACCTTGATTTTATATCTTAAGACGGAACAAAAACCTAGGGTTTTTCCTGTGGGAGGCAGATTTATCCTTTGATAGACTTTTATGTGTGAGACAGATTTGTTTATTATCAAGTCTACGATTTTGGGTTGCAGCAACTCTTGGTTGTGGGTGAGATCAGCTAAGGGAATCAAGTGCACAGTATCCTGCTGGGATCAGAGGCGTAGGAGTACAATTTTACCTTGAATTAGTGGGAGACTGATTGGGGTTCAACTACAGTTCATTCCGAAGTTAGCTTGGAGTAGGCTAGTGTCTGTAGCGGCTTAATACAGTGTGTATTCAATCTGGACTAGGTCCCGGGGTTTTTCTGCATCTGCGGTTTCCTCGTTAACAAAATTTATGGTGTCTGTGTTATTTCATTTTCCGCATTATATTGTTTATCTTTATAATTAAAATAATAAAGGTTGTGCATTAAAGGTTAATCGATTGGAGATCCGACCTTGTGGTTGTCGATTTCATTGATTAACACTTGGACATTGGTCTTTGGTACCGTCCAAGTCATTCCTTGTATTTGATAAAGACTCGCTATTGTTTTTATCTTGAGTAAAAATCAAATCAAGAGAGAGATATTAACTCCTTGAGATACTTTTATCTAGATTGAGTCTGACTGTCTAGTTGATTCTCTAGCAAAGTATTTCGGAGTTAGTCCATACAGATTGCTAAGCGAAATATTGGGTGGTGTTGTTAGACCCCCGCTTTTTCAGACTCTGTCTCAGAATGACCATCTTCAGAGATATACACTTTTTTATTCTTATCAAGTAATTTAGTGTCCTTTTGTGCTTTGAACGCAACATCCTTAGTTTTGGATGAATGTTCGTGATCAAAGATCTTAAGCTTCCCAACCAGCGTATTTCCGGAAGATTATCAAGGTTGTTTCCCACAACGATGGCATGCTTGTTAGAATCGTATCTAGATGGCAGCGATCTGAGAATTTTCATCATAATGTACTTTTCAGGAATAGTCTTAGCCAATGCAAAAGATGCATTAACAATTTCAGACACTTTGTGATTAAACTCATCAAATGTTTCTTCATCTGCCATACGAAGGTTTTCCCAATCGGAATTAAGGTTTTGAAGCCTAGCTTCCTTTACACTGGAGTTACCTTCGAATACGGTTTCCAAGATATCCCAAGCTTCTTGCGACTTAGTGCAATTAGTCACATGGTGCTGAAGATTTGGGGTCATGGTGATAGGTGTTATAAAACACCTAGATTTATATCTATTGTTTACGCTTTCTTTGCAAGTTTTCCGTAAAATGTGTATCTTATGTTTGCTTTTAAGTTAATTAGGTGCAATGAGATTATTCCGACACCGTATGAAGAAGCTGCGAGCTTTTGAAGCATATCACAGTTGCGGAGCTGTCAGTCTCGCAAGACTGACAGTTGAATTGAAATCACTAAGGCTGCCATTTTGATGGCCCATATCCATCAGTCGGGGTGCATAAACCCTGTCCGTACGACATTAGTCCCACGTTAGGTCGAACAGACCTAATCTTCCTCATTTCTACCCCCTTTCTGGTTTTCCGCTGCTTTATGAGATGAGATCGTGGTTCATGGTGAAATCGTTGCTGCCGGAGTAATTGGAGATGGGATTCGAAGCTGAGAACAGATAGGAGGTTAGGGTTGATGCTAGAGATTGATTTAAGATGAGAACAAGAACAATTAGGGTTCCTGTTGAAGAATGAGAAGATGGACTGTTGTTGGCAGAGATTCAGAAGATGAGAAATTGGTGATCTGTTACTGTTGGTTTGATAAATAGCTGAATGGGTTTGCCTCATAGTCGGTTTCTAAGCGACATGGAAGGTTGAATTTGTGTGTTGCAGGAATGGTAGTAAAAGAGATGATTGAAGAGATTATGATGGCTGAGATGGAGTCGAGTTTGAGTTAATTGAAGAGTTGGGTCTGATTCTGAACCGAGAATACATAAGAAATGGAGGCAGTGAATTCAAGCTCATTCAAAGATGGGTATATGAAGATTTGATGTTGTTGTTGGTCTTGGAGATTATTGAGCTGAGAAGGGGAGAAGAATGGTGAGCCGATGTCGCCATTTGAAGTTGAGATGCTGTTGCTGGTAATCGGGAGAGTGTTGCCAGGGAATGAGCTACAGAAAAATCAAGAAAGAGATGGTGGTTGTGAGTGGAATTTGGCAGCAAGGTAGAAGAAGAGAGTTCTGAAGATATTGAACTGCAGGTGCAGGTGGTGATGTAATGACCAGAAAAGGAGTTAAACTGATGTTGATGTCGTGCTGCAGTATGTATGACTTACATGGCAGGTGGTGAGACTGAGCTGGGAAGTGCAGGTAGTCTAGTAGCTGATTGTAGAAGACTGATCGAGTGCTAGTGCAGGAGTTGTAATTTTGGTATGAGGCAGTGATGGCTGAAGAATGTATGAACTACAGGAAATGGGAATTGCAGGTGGCCTGAGGAGATGGAGAATGGCAGGAGATGGCTCAGGTGGTGACGCTGAAGGCTAGGCAGAGTGGTTAACTGGTTCGGTGTAGCTGCAATGGTCGAAGTTGAGATGAGCTGACGAAGTTCTGAAACTGCAAAGCAAGAGGAAGATGGAGATTGCGGACGAACAAAGGAGATGGAGTTTAGAATGGTCGAGGCTGGTGCTGTTGGTTATTGCGAGCAGCTACTGCAGAAAATGGCACTGGTGGAGTTAGAAGGCAACAGTGAGGATTGATATAGCTGGTGCAAGTGTGTGTGCGTGATATATGTCTTGAATGTGTGAACGCATGAACTACAGTGAAGAATGGCGTGATTAGATGTATTTTAGGACAAGATTATGCAGAGGAGGAGCTGCTACTGGTGATTACTCTTGAGTACTGGTGGAATTAATGGATGAAGAGGAACTGCAGTTGGGGTGGAGTGATTTCTGCTGGATTGGCAGTGTTGGTGGAGCTCAATTGGCTTGTCAGATTCACAAAACTGACAGGCATAATAATGGAACTGATAGGTATATCTTGTTATTGGGCCTGCAACTGAATTGGCCTGAGCTGTAAATTGGGCTTGGCTTGTCCTGGCGTGGAAACTGAATTAGCATGTGCCGGATACAGAGATTGGGTGACCTAATTCTGAAAGTTGGAAATACAACAATACTATAAAAGGGAATCCTTCTCTACGAACGAGAGGATCTCTTCCTCTACTTTTGGTTTCTAGGGTTTAGAAAACATGAAAACCTTTCTTTTTCTTCTTGTTATGAACTCCATGAACATGAGCTAGAGTATTATTATTGGTTATGGAATAAATTGATTTCACAAAATATGCTTTTTGATATGATAAATTAGTTTTGTCTCCATGCTTTATCGTTTATGATTCACTATTGATATTGTCTCATGATTTGAATACTTGTTTGATCGAGTCGCGAATCGGTTGATTTTGTGGTCATCTTCATTGGTAGATTAGGATTTATTATACGCAAAAGTGATAGATTCCTGATTACAAGTAGCATAATTGTGATTATTGCTTGTAGTGATACATCCTAGTAGTCACATGTGAGTCATAACCTTTGTTAAATCGGATTAGTGCTTTTACACGTTCGATTGCTTTGATTGGCCTGATTTCATAAAACTTAATGCATCTAGGGAATTAAACTTGATTAGTGCGTTTACATGTTAGGTTGTTCTCTTAGGTAAAATTCATTTTCGCATCTTTTAATGTGTTTGTTGATGATAAGAGGAATTTAGCGGGACATTCTTACGATCAAGGTATCCTAGGGCCTTTGATAAAAGTTGAGATTAAAATATCAATTCTAGTTATTGTGTAGAAAACATGTTTGTCAATGAAGTGAAATCCGTGACCAGTACTTTCACATCTTGATTTGTGTGCTTTATTTATTTGTTTGCTTTTATTTAGTTTATTATATAAAAATCAGAAAACCCCCCCTTGTTCTATATAATAAACCGAAACATATTGACAACCTAGTCCTCTCTGTGGGAACGATCCTTTCTTACCCTTGCTATATTATATATTTTGAGTAGTGAGAAAGTGTAATTTATTTTTTGACGCATACGACAGCGATCAAATTTTGGCGTCGCTGCCGGGAAGGCAGCGGTTGTCACTTGTTTTTGGTTTCTTATTTTTAGTTTTGTTTTTACTTTTTATTATTTTCTGGTTTTGACGTAGTTTTGAGAACTCTTGTTTCAGGTACTTATTGTTACATGGAAGGAGCATACTGGAGCAATAGATACGGTTTTCAACCTCCTCAACACTATGACGATTGCCCACCATCTATGGAATACAATCGGAACCAATTTATTGGCTATCATCAATATCCGAGAGCTTATGGTGATTTTCATACATACCAACAAAAACCTTGTAGTGGGTATGTAAGTCAAGCACCTAGGTGGGACAATTCTACTTTCAATTTGCTTTATCCGAGATGTATGAATGCTATAAAGGGACTGAACATCGCACAAACCAATTTCTGCAACACTTTTTCTTACCCGACTCAGGATCATAGTTATGATCAATCACTCATTCAAAGGGAAGAGTCATGGGAAAGAGAACCTATTGTAGCCAATGGTGGTAAGCGTGTGAACGTTAGAAAACTTGCACAGAAACTATACAAGTGGAAGACGATGGAGCCTCGGAAGAGCTTGTCGATGAAATTAGTAGGACCATTCGTATGGAGCTTAAACGTCGTCGTGATAAAGGATGGGAAACCGATGAAGATTCTTATTATGGTGAGTCTGAAAATGAAGATGAGTGTGTTGAAAAGGACCAACCTTTTGGAGATATTTGATGGCACTAGTATAGTGGACTCAACTCTTGATCTTTATAATGATCAAGCACCTATTCAAAAGGTACATGAGTATGATGTAACTAGTGTTTTACAGAATTTCGTTACAACAAGGTTTGAATCTAATGAAGACGAAGAGAAATATGTTGACACTTGTGTAGATTACTCAAGCATTGATCTTTATAATGATCAAGAGCCTATTCAAAGGGTGGAGCTTGAGGATGATGCATTTTTGAGTCTTCTAAAAAAATTTATTATAGCGAAATTTGGAGCCGCAAAAGAGTATGTGCCTTACAACAAAGAGGAGTGTGTTGAGAATGAAACCGATATGACCAATATTGTGGCAGACCCAATTGAGCTTGCAAAGGATTGTAATGATGATGTTGATGTCGAAACTATAGTTGAGGCAGAAACGGACGAAGAATGTTTGCAAGGTTTGATAGAGGACCACGATGTGCAAGAGATAAGTAATTCATTTGAATTCTTTAAGGATGAAGAGGATACCGTAATACGAGAGAATGTGATAGGTTTGCCTAACCCTTTGCATATTAACCCTTCTCCTTTATCTCTTATTGGCTTGAATGTATGTGCTTCGAGAATATTGTTGAATGACTTTGTTTCTCGATATCCACCATTACAAACATTTGATTCTCATATTATGAATGTTTGCATAGAAACCATAGAAGTTCCTGATTTCTATGTTCTTTATACACTTCTGAGTGTAGAAAATAATAAGTGTGGGGGAAACTTCTATTGGGCTATAGCTTCACTTTTGCTTTATTATACTAATGTTTGTGTGAAGTTACTATTTGGAAAACAGGTTACATGGAAGGATCCCCAACTTTTCAGATTATTGGTGTATGGGGAATTCGTCGTGCAAGTCGGGCTGACGACTTTAAACCAAGCGCTAAATGGGAGGCAACCCATAGGATGAGTATTTCTTGTCTTATTTTTATATTCTTGTTTTGTTTTTAGCTTTTTCTTGTCTTGCATTTACTTTTTTCTTTTTCTTGTCGCATATCATTATAAGATTTCCCACCTTGACTTTCCTTGGACGATTCAATTTACATTGAGGACAATGTAAAGTTTAAGTGTGGGGGAGTGGTTAAGCATTTGCATTGTAATTTTTTTTTCATAAATTTTCAACTTTTGTGTAAATTAGTGAATAAAAAACTCCAACTTGTAGTTAGTTTAGAGTCACATAGTATACATGCCGCTAAGATTACATCGAGATTCTCATAAGAGTGACTGAACTTAGAGATGACAGAGAACGTGATCGGGTTTCTTACTTGTATGAGAGTTAAAGTTGGATTTAACCATCCCAGTGGAAAATGAGGTGCAGACTGAATTCGGTATTAGAGTTGTGGTCCCCTATAGTGGAGACTACCCATGTTACATCATGAGAGGCACCTACCTTCAATTTTTTGTACCTGTCTAAATATGTGCTTTTAGAGTGTGTGTCACCGTACGTTACTTCCGGGCAGAATGGTGAGCTGCCCAACCTCCCACCAATAGAAGCACTATTTTGATCTCTTGAGTGTTATTTTATCAATCATGAGGGTGTCATCGAATTGCTAACTTACATACCACTTGTATTCTTGTTCGCAGTTAGCACCATCCACTTTTTCTCTCTCTACACCAACAGGTTCATGGAAACACCATCATCATCAACAAGAGGAGCATCACAAATTCGAAGGAAAGTTGAAGGCGTTCAAGGTTTACAAGCAACATTACATAAATGAGCAGATTTCAGATTCAAGTAAAGCAACAAGACAAGGAGCAGAATGTTTACAAGTTGAAGACTTTATGTGCAAGAGCGAAGATTATTAAGATGAGAGTTCAAGAAGTTTATGATATCGATACATACAAGTTGTGAAGAATCAAACGGTAAAGTACTTACACCATGGCCTTTGTACTTGCATTTTTTATTTTATCATATTTGTATATTATTTTCTCTTGTTCCAAAAAAAAACAACAACTTGGGATATGGTCATTGTTATGCTAAGTCCCTTGTCAAAAAAAAATTGAAAAAGAAAAAAGAGACAAGAGAAAATTTTGTTAGGTTTATTATTAGTTTTATTATTTTTTTTTGTTTTTATTTTGTATTAGTTTTATTTTTCTTATTTCAATAAAAAAAAAACCGAAAAAAAAAATGAAGAAGAAAAAAAGAGACAAGAAAAATCCTTTGTATCATATTTTGGGTTTGTATAATTCATTTTTGGTTTTGTATTCATTCAATAAAGCCAATGGAAGAAGAAATATCCATAATGAAGTTCAAGCAACAAGGAATTAGAGGAAAGAATCACATTGTCAAGATTCTACGAAGTTCAAGAGTTATCATCACTAGTTGAAGACCGAAGACGAAGATGAAGACAAGGATTAAAGACCGAAGACGTTTCTATGGATGCTGTGAGAGTGGTGCTAACTGCACGTCGAACGGATAACGAGGTAAGTAAGCATATTCCCACCTTCGTTAAGTGGTTGATTTCCTTTCTTAGAGATCGTCAGAAAAAAAGGATTTTCAAAATGAATAAAAGATGTGGATTTTCAAAACAATTCGGAGGGTTTTTGCCTTCCTACTATTCAAGGTGTCACAGGATTCTCTCTTCATTCCTACCTGGACACATGTGTGACCCATAAAAACCTATTATTATTGAGAGCAACCTCATAAAACCCTTTCTTGTGAGGCAGAGTCAAGACTTTTGATCACACCGAACCCGAATTTCTTTCGATAAGGGATGGTTATTTCTCTCTCAACTTTTAAGGATGAGATTGTGTTCATACATGTGTCTAACTTCTTATGACTAGTGTGCATAATCTCTATGTCTTCTTAGTGCGTTGGATGCTATCATTACGGAGAACTCTAGTAAACCCTCACGAGATGGAGTTGTATGTATCCTTTAGAATAAGTTTTGTTTGATTTGCTCGAGGACTATCAAAGTCTAAGTATGGGGGAATTTGATAGGTGTTATAAAACACCTAGATTTATATCTATTGTTTACGCTTTCTTTGCAAGTTTTCCGTAAAATGTGTATCTTATGTTTGCTTTTGAGTTTATTAGGTGCAATAGAGTCATTAGAGCAAAAAGGAAGTGGAACTAGCTCAAATCCAGGATTTCTTCTCATCATGTTGAAGAGAACGGAAAAACGAATCTAGTAGAAAAAGAATGAGATTATTCCGACACCGTATGAAGAAGCTGCGAGCTTTTGAAGCATATCAGAGTTGCGGAGCTGTCAGTCTCGCAAGACTAACAGTTGAATTGAAATCACCAAGGCTGCCATTTTGATGGCCCATATCCATCAGTCGGGGTGCATAAACCCTGTCCGTACGACATTAGTCCCACGTTAGGTCGAACAGACCTAATCTTCCTCGTTTCTACCCCCTTTCTGGTTTTCCGCTGCTTTATGAGATGAGATCGTGGTTCATGGTGAAATCGTTGCTGCCGGAGTAATTGGAGATGGGATTCGAAGCTGAGAACAGACAGGAGTTTAGGGTTGATGCTAGCGATTGATTTAAGATGAGAACAAGAACAATTAGGGTTCCTGTTGAAGAATGAGAAGATGGACTGTTGTTGGCAGAGATTCAGAAGATGAGAAATTGGTGATCTGTTACTGTTGGTTTGATAAATAGCTGAATGGGTTTGCCTCATAGTCGGTTTCTAAGTGACATGGAAGGTTGAATTTGTGTGTTGCAGGAATGGTGGTAAAAGAGATGATTGAAGAGATTATGATGGCTGAGATGGAGTCGGGTTTGAGTTAATTGAAGAGTTGGGTCTGATTCTGAACCGAGAATACGTAAGAAATGGAGGCAGTGAATTCAAGCTCATTCAAAGATGGGTATATGAAGATTTGATGTTGTTGTTGTTGGTCTTGGAGATTATTGAGCTGAGAAGGGGAGAAGAATGGTGAGCTGCTGTCGCCATTTGTAGTTGAGATGCTGTTGCTGGTAATCGGGAGAGTGTTGCCAGGGAATGAGCTACAGAAAGATCAAGAAAGAGATGGTGGTTGTGAATGGAATTTGGCAGCAAGGTAGAAGAAGAGAGTTCTGAAGATATTGAACTGCAGGTGCAGGTGGTGATGTAATGACCAGAAAAGGAGTTAAACTGATGTTGCTGTCGTGCTGCAGTATGTATGACTTACATGGCAGGTGGTGAGACTGAGCTGGGAAGTGCAGGTAGTCTAGTAGCTGATTGTAGAAGACTGATCGAGTGCTAGTGCAAGAGTTGTAATTTTAGTATGAGACAGTGATGGCTGAAAAATGTATGAACTACAGGAAATGGGAATTGCAGGTGGCCTGAGGAGATGGAGAATGGCAGGAGATGGCTCAGGTGGTGACGTTGAAGGCTAGGCAGAGTGGTTAACTGGTTCGGTGCAGCTGCAATGGTCGAAGTTGAGATGAGCTGACGAAGTTCTGAAACTGCAAAGCAAGAGGAAGATGGAGATTGCAGACGAACAAAGGAGATGGAGTGCAGAATGGTCGAGGCTGGTGCTGTTGGTTATTGCGAGCAGCTACTGCAGAAAATGGCACTGGTGGAGTTAGAAGGCAACAGTGAGGATTGATATAGCTGGTGCAAGTGTGTGTGCGTGATATATGTCTTGAATGTGTGAACGCAGGAACTACAATGAAGAATGGCATGAATTAGATGTATTTTAGGACAAGATTATGCAGAGGAGGAGCTGCTACTGGTGATTACTCTTGAGTACTGGTGGAATTAATCGATGAAGAGGAACTGCAGTTGGGTCGAGTGATTTCTGCTGGATTGGCAGTGTTGGTGGAGCTCAATTGGCTTGTCAGATTCACAAAACTGACAGGCATAATAATGGAACTGATAGGTATATCTTGTTATTGGGCCTGCAACTGAATTGGCCTGAGCTGTAAATTGGGCTTGGCTTGTCCTGGCGTGGAAACTGAATTAGCATGTGCGGGATACAGAGATTGGGTGACCTAGTTCTGAAAGTTGGAAATACAACAATACTATAAAAGGGAATCCTTCTCTGAGAGAGGATCTCTTCCTCTACTTGTGGTTTCTAGGGTTTAGAAAACATGAAAACCTTTCTTTTTCTTCTTGTTATGAACTCCATGAACATGAGCTAGAGTATTATTATTGGTTATGGAATAATTTGATTTCACAAAATATGCTTTTTGATATGATAAATTAGTTTTGTCTCCATGCTTTAACGTTTATGATTCACTATTGATATTGTTTCATGATTTGAATACTTGTTTGATCGAGTCGGGAATCGGTTGATTTTGTGTTCATCTCCATTGCTAGATTAGGATTTATTATACGCAAAAGTGATAGATTCCTGATTACAAGTAGCATAATTGTGATTATTGCTTGTAGTGATACATCCTAGTAGTCACATGTGAGTCATAACCTTTGTTAAATCGGATTAGTGCTTTTACACGTTCGATTGCTTTGATTGGCCTGATTTCATAAAACTTAATGCATCTAGGGAATTAAACTTGATTAGTGCTTTTACACGTTAGGTTGTTCTCTTAGGTAGAATTCATTTTCGCATCTTTTAATGTGTTTGTTGATGATAAAAGGAATTTAGCGGGATATTCTTGCGATCAAGGTATCCTAGGGCATTTGATAAAAGTTGAGAATAAAATATCAATTCTAGTTATTGTGTAGAAAACATGTTTGTCAATGAAGATGAAATCCGTGACCAATACCTTCACATCTTGATTTGTGTGCTTTATTTATTTGTTTGCTTTTATTTAGTTTATTATATAAAAATCAGAAAACCCCCCCTTGTTCTATATAAGAAACCGAAACATATTGACAACCTAGTCCTCTCTGTGGGAATGATCCTTTCTTACCCTTGTTGTATTATATATTTTTAGTAGTGAGAAAGTGTAATTTATTTTTTGACGCATACGACAGCGATCAAATGACATGTATGATCGCATATAAACCGTCGGAGTTTTGCTTTGCAGCAAGTATCTCAGCAGGGTTGTATTCACCAATAGGTTTGGGAACGTTTACATCTCTAACTGCCACAACGGGAGGATCATAGCCATTAACAACATATACCCATGATTGAAAATCACGCGCTTGAAGAAAAGCTCGCATAGCAATTTTCCACCATAAGTAATTAGAGCCATCGAAGATTGGTGGTATGTTAATAGAGATAGCACCTGTGTCCATAGAGTCAGATCGCTACAAACACAGACTTGTGAGGTCTTGAACGTGCTTGCCTGCTCTGATACCAATTGAAAAAGTGGGGGTCTAACAACCACACCCAATATTTCTCTTAGCAATCTGTATGGACAAACTCCAATATACTTTCTAGAGAATCAACTAGACAGTCAGACTCAATCTAGATAAAAGTATATCAAAGAGTTTATATCTCAATCTCTCGATTTGGTATATATATTCAAGCAAATAGAAATATGCGAGTCTTTATCAAATACTAGAGAGATAACTTGGATGGTACCAAAGACCAATATCCAAGTGTCAATAAATTTAAGTCAACAACCAAAAGGTCGGATATTCTAATTGATTGAACAACGCACAACCTTTATTATTTCAATTATATAAATAAATATAATGCAGAATAGAAATAACACAGACACCAGAATTTTGTTAATGAGGAAACCGCAAATGCAGAAAAACCACGGGACCTAGTCCAGATTGAACACACATTGTATTAAGCCGATACAGACACTAGCGTACTCCAAACTAACTTCGGTCTGGTACTCCAAACTAACTTCAGTCTGGACTGTAGTTGAACCCCAATCAATCTCACAATGATCCAAGGTACATTTATGCTCCTGATCCCAACAGAATATTGTGCACTTGATTCCCTTAGCTGATCTCACCCACAACTAAGAGTTGCTACGACCCAAAGTCGAAGACTTTAATAAACAAATCTGTATCACACAGAAAAGTCTACGGTAATAGATAAATCCGTCTCCCACGAATATACCTACGAGTTTTGTTCCGTCTTTTGATAAATCAAGGTGAACAGGAACCAATCAATAATACCAGACTTATATTCCCGAAGAACAACTTAGTATTATCAATCACCTCACAAAAATCTTAATCGACGCAGCGAAAAAAGACATTGCGGAATCACAAACGATGAGACGAAGTTTGTTTGTGATTACTTTTCTATCTTGCCTATCGGAGATATAAAATCTCAAGCCAATTATTTCAATTGTACTCGTACGATAGAAACAACAAGATCAGATCACACAACTACAAGAAAAGTAGTATCAGTCTGGCTTCACAATACCTATCATTCATTCTTTTATCAACATTTGAAAGGCTTAACTTTTGACAAGGTATGTGAAAATCATAGTTCACGGATGCAAACACACATATCCCATAACAAATTGCAATATATAAAACCATAAAGATTGATACTGCAAAAATCATCTTCCAAACATTTTTTTAGAATTTAAACAAATAAACCTAAAAACATGAAGATGAAAACGTTGGACATAGCTATGTGAAACACAATAATGGTTATTCCAAACACTGGTTATTCTTCTAAACAAAACAAGAATTAAAATTCTCATAAGAAGACTTACTAGTCGTTGTAGATCTTTCTCAGAGCATCTACCGAGAATTCCTTCTCATTATTGGAAAACCCATTGATTATGGGATCGTTCAATTCCTCTAAATCTTCAGAAATGTCTGTTAACTCACTAAGTTCTCTTTTTAGCTCACGCAAGGTGTTCTTTGTTAGAGACAACATTCGTTCATAGTGAGTTATCTTTTCTAAAGACGAAACAATTTGAGATTTTAAATTTTTTATTTTGTTGATGAAATCTTTCACCAAACCCCTGAAGTTATTATCAACATGATAAAAATACAAGAGGTAGTTAGAGGAAAAACCTTCTCCATTATTTGTAGCCTTCACTTTATTCACCCTTGAGGAAGAGATTCCTTTACATAGATACACATTAACTGCTTCGACTGCATCCCTGCTTGTGGTGCCTCTAGTTACAGGAGCCATGAAACTGTATCTTTTAGGAAAAGGGAAACCTACAAAAGATTTTATGAGAAGACATCTGATTGTTTAAACCCTAGAAGAATGTAGAACAAGTCTTCCGTGGTTTAATGATCCTTTATCTAAAATCGTTAGGAGAATATTTTCTTAACAGAAAAAAAACGTAACTACATCACTTGAGCCACATAGATGCAAACCTTATCTTCTCAAGTTAAAGATGAGGATGCAAACATCACTGGTTTTAGATAGTGGCGTTATGAGCCAAACGCTCCCCTCTTTTACCACATGGTAGTTTACCAAGGTTTGTTGTATAAACAGATTTCCTACCTCTTCTGACTCTGGAAGCACTGGTTTTAGGAGAACCATGTTGATTACCCAGATTCATATTTTGCATGTTCTTCTGCAGTTTGGCAATTCTTTTGTTGTTCCTTTTGAATCTCCAAAAAGTGCTTTGAACATGATTTGCATTTCCACAAAACGAACAAATCAAGGATTTTTTGTCTTGTTGAATTGCCTTCTGTTTATCACAACCATCATCCTTCATTTTTCCATGATCAATAGAAACAAAGGGGTTGACTATGCCTGCGGTTTTCCTTTAAATCCTAAACCATTTGTGTTTCCAAAGGATTTCTGACCAAATAGCATTGCTGAAAATTTGTAAGAACTTCCAGATAATCTTTGTAGATCATCCTTAAGAGTATTAATCTCTTTTTCCTTTAGAGCAGTGGTTCTGGTGAGTTTATCATTAAGACGGTCTATCTCAAGATTTTTCACCTGGATTGATGATTCCAGTTTCTTCAATTAAGCTTTTAATTGCAGATTTTCTTGAAGAACCTCTCTATTAAAGAATTCAAAGATCTCTGTGTCAGATTCAAAATCTGAAAAAGAGCTTGAGTACGTGAATGTTTCTGCTGCAAGAGATGAGGGTTCATTACATCCATCAGACGTATTCAAGACGTCGACACTTAGAGATTTTTCTTATGTTGAATCATCTGAAGCAAATGCTGACAAGGGACATTTAACACATCTATTGCTTCTTTTTACAAACTCTTTGATCCTTTTTGTTATCAGTGGTTTATCGAAACAACCATCATGAGAACAACATTCATCTGCCCAAGACAAGTTAAAGGCTTCGCTTGTGTTGGAAACATCATTGAACAACCATCATGAGAACAACATTCATCTTCCCAAGACAAGTTAGAGGCTTCGCTTGTGTTGGAAACATCATTGAATGCAGATGTTCGAACAGAACTTTGATCAAGAATTTTTAGCTTTCCAACAAGAGTATTTTTGGAAAGAGTATCAAGGTTATTTCCTTCAATGATGGCATGCTTCTTAGAATCATATCTAGATGGCAGCGATCTGAGAATTTTCATCACAATGTCCTTTTCAGGAATAGTCTTACCCAATGCAAAAGATGCATTAACAATTTCAGACACTTTGTGATTAAACACATCAAACGTTTCTTCATCTGCCATACGAAGGTTTTCCCAATCAGAACTAAGGTTTTGAAGCCTAGCTTCTTTCTCATTGGTATTACCTTCAAATACGGTTTCTAAGATATCCCAGGCTTCCTTAGACTTTGTGCACATAGTCACATGGTGTTGAAGGTCTGGGGTAATGGCATGTATGATAGCATTTAAGCCGTCAAAATTATGCTTTGCAGCAAGAATTTCTTCTGGACTATATCTATTTATATCCTTTGGTATAGATACATCGCCTTCTGTATTAACCGTAGGATCATAGCCATTAACAACACGTACCCATGTTCAAAAATCACGAGCTTGAAGAAAAGCACGCATAGAAATTTTCCACCACAAGTAGTTTGAGCCATCGAAGACTGGTGGTACGTTTATGGAGATAAAAATTCTTGTCCATAGAGTCAGATTGCTACAAACACAGACTTATAAGGTCTTTAATGTGTTTGCCTGCTCTGATACCAATTGAAAATGCGGGGGTACAACAACCACACCCAATATCTCGATTAACAATTTGTATGGACTAACTCTAATATACTTTCAAGAGAATCAACTAGACTCAATCTTAATAAAGTATATCACAGAGTTATATCTCTCTTTCTCGATTCAATACTTACTCAAGCAAATAGAAATCTGCGAGTCTAATTGAATACAAGAGAAATCACTTGAACGGTACCAAAGACCAATATTCAAGTATCAATGAATTTCAACCAACAACCAAAGGTTGGATTTCCCAATTGATTGATTCAAACGTACAACCTGTGATATTTCAATTATATAACAAAATATAATGCGGAAAAGAAATAACACAGACACCCAAAGTTTTGTTAATGAGGAAACCGCAAATGCAGAAAAACCCCGGGACCTAGTCCAGATTGAACACAACACTGTATTAAGCCGATACAGACACTAGCCTACTATAAACTAACTTCGGTCTGAACTGTGGTTGAACCCCAATCAATCTCACAATGATTCAAAGTACAGTTGCGCTCCTTACGTCTCTGATCCCAGAAAGATGCTATGTACTTGATTCCCTTAGCTGATCTCACCCACAACTAAGAGTTGCTACACCACAAATTCGAAGACTTTAATAAACAAATTTGTATCACACAGAAAAGTATACGGTAATAGATAAATCTGTCTCCCACAGAAATACCTACGAGTTTTGTTCCGTCTTTTGATAAATCAAGGTGAAAAGGAACCAATTGACAACCCAGACTTATATTCCCGAAGAACAGTCTAGTATTATCAATCACCTCGCAATAATCTTAATCAATGCGGCGAAAGAAGATATTGTGGAATCACAAATGATGAGACGAAGATGTTTGTGATTACTTTTATATCTTGCCTATCGGAGATATCAATCTCAAGCCAATCGTTACGATTGTACTCAATACGATAGAGTCAGCAAGATCAGATTACGCAACTACAAGAAAATAGTATCGGTCTAGCTACACAATCCCAATGAAGTCTTCAAGTCTTTAACCTACAGGGTCTTGATAGAAACCTAAGGTTAAAGGAGAATCGACTCTATCTTATACAACTAGTATCACAAAGGAGGTGTGGGGATTAGGTTTCCCAGTTGCTAGAGTCCTCATTTATATAGTATTTCAAATCAGGGTTTGCAATCAATGTTAGCTTAGTAACAAAGATTCAATATTCACCCTTAGATGAAAACCTGATTATATTCAAGCTAATACCTTTCAACCATTATATCGAAAACTTAGCTTGTTACACACAAATGAAATGCACGTTTTAGGTTTGTGTAACCGTACCCAAACATGTACATTTGTTGGTTCAACAGTAGTTAACCAAATGGTTATCCATATGAGCACTTTCATATCAACCATGTTCTTCTTCACCATAACTAGTTTAAATTACTCAAATGAACTAGTTAGAGAGTTTTTCAATTGCTTAGATCTTATAGAAGTATACAATACACAATCGAAGAAAAAACCATTTGATTCACTCAAATCGATTCATGAACTTTATAGCCACGGTTTGCAAACTTGCATTCCTTAGTTAATATAAGTATAAGTTCACGAATAATCGTTTTTTGAATATAACCAACCTAAGTACGCGGACCAGGTATGCTGACTTAAGTACCCGGAATGAGTTTGTAAATAGTTCACAAACTCCAACAGATTTTCTCGGGAAGAGAACCTCCGACAGTAAGCAGACTGGGTTCGCGGACTAGGTTCGCGGACTCTGTTCCGGTTTCCTGAGCAGCAAAGTACACAGACTACGGTTCAAGAAATAAGGACTTATACATGTATGTGTTACCACATAATGCTTATATCCAACATTGGTTATATAATCTAAACTCTGTTTTCAAACATTGAAACATTCTTAGAGGACGTTATATAGTTGTTATTCACAAACTATTTTTCTTCAAAGCCATTTTCAAGTGATTGAAACATAACATGACTTTCGTCACTAGGTAAGGATGAACTTGGCCAAAGCGAAAGCTTAACCAACACATATTTCGAGAAATAGAAAAGCGAGATAAACTCGGCTCGAAATAGCAAATGTGTATAATCAAAGTCTATATAGCAAAATGATTTTTGTCTCAAGATAGGAGATAGAGTGGATAGACTTTTGAGTGATAGATAAGTTCAAGTCTCCACATACCTTTTAGTCGATGAAGTTCCGCCAGTTCCTTGAGTAGTTCTTCGTCTTGTATAATGATCGCCGTGGAGTTCTTGAGCTCTTTCTATCCTAGTCCGAGAGTTAGCTATAGTAGACTAGAAATCAAGACTTATAGTTTTGATCCCTAATATTGACAAACATGCTTGAGAGATCAACGCATGCGAGTTCGACCGAGCAGTGTTCTAACACCATCATTATCAAAGAATCCGCGAGTAATTGGTCATCTGCATCGCGAGTAGTAACAGACTCATCCAATGCGCGTTGGATCTCCAATGACACGCGGCCTGACGATTCAGCCTGTCGGGCAGCTTGGTATGCCTTGTGCCGCTCCCTAAAATTGGCACGCATGGTATTCATGTTCGCCATTCTCTGGCCTCGAAGCGCTTCAATTTCAGACTTCACGAGCAACAATCGCTTCAGTTCATCATGCTTAAACATCGCCGAGACTAACACAGGAACGGGCGCTAAGGACAACACATATCCGTGAAGTGAATTAGCCATGCAGGTGATGTGTTAACCGAGATAGGATGGAAAATGAGATTAAAGAAAAACTAGCGACCAAACTAAGAAAGGAGAACTGTATATAAAGGAGGATGACGCAGTTTACGATGCAACAACCATTCATATCTCTCCTTTCATGTTAAGATACGTGTCGACGCATATTAATGGTGGTACACGAAAGACGACGCTCCCTAAGCGGGACTAGAGCACCCCTAAGGGGAAAGGCAAACTTGATATGAGCCCTGGGGACTCGGGAACTAAAGCCCAAGACCAGTATGACAACATCCATGAGACGAGAGGAATAAGGAAAGAATCAACAAGGAAAAGTCCAGCAGCAAGTAACGAACAATACAAACGTCGAGGAAAATCCGCAAAAGAGGCAGAACCCTAGAACAGGTGTAAAAAAACAAAACAAAAAAACAACAACCTAAGTAAACCATTCCCAAAACAGCACACAACCTAGCCGGCTATCAACGCGCGGCAGCGGGCAATGTCCATGTCCACGGTTTCCTCCATTAGACGCCCTTCCTCACACTGGATGTCGTCTTGAGACAACTCCCAATCGGCTTCACCCACCAACCTATGGATGTCCTGCATGACTTTGCCTTTAGCCCTTGCCCCACGAGCAAGTGCAAGAGTACCTTCATGTTCGTCACGTTCTTCGCGCGCCTTGTCTTGACGAATCCGCCCGAGAGTCCATAATACATTCACCTCCTCCCTCAGCACCAATAAGCGCGCGAGTTCATCCTCAGGATAGGAAAAACTTACAAATGCAGAAACAGCCGTCAGAGAAAGAGTGTACCCAGGAAGTCGCGGGGTAACTTGACCAGAAGTATACGAACGACAATCAACGATTGCGCGCTCTATAGTCGCCATCATTACCGAAGACTCTATAAGTAGTGAATTAGCGGCATACCGAGCAGTGACAGCGTTGTCTAAAGCATGCTGGACCTTGGATGTCACGAGCCCAGAGGGCTCAGCCTTTTGAGCAGCTTGATGTGCTTCATAAATGTGAATACCAATATTCCGCGGAGCACGTGTCACGATCTTACAGTTCGCATACAGGATAACTGTGTATCCCTCTCTATAGAGAGAAACCTGGGTAGCAGAGGATACCTTCGCAGACCTACTTTATCTCATCCCAAGAAGGGATACCTCGACGGCCAGGATGGAGACAACCTAGTCTAGAGAGAGGCAGCTGGCGAAGGGACAGAGGTAGATGACATATCTAATCAACATTAAATGCACAAATCTCTTATCTACACGCATAACCAAAGCACGTGGAGAGAGATGATGTGGAGGAACCTGACTGGCACGGGCTAGCGGTGAACGAAGGTACAATTTGTACTGAGGCTGGGAAGTTCCCGGAGGAACATGGGTCAGCTGAGGTGGTAGAGTATGACTGGAGAAAACACGCGGTGAACGAAGGCACCATTTGTACAGAAGGTATATCAAGGAATGATGGACCCAAAGACCGCAAAGATATATTTAAAGCCCCGTAATTTTCTTAATATGATTTTGCTCCTAAAACCCTATCCATATTACTTACCGGATTTTTAATCTAAAACTTAATTTGTAAAGAATAAATATTTATTTATGATATGTTTATGCTTTCCACAAATTAATTTATTAGAATTTAATTAAATTATTGCAACAAACCGTGCTTTGATTGGAAGCTACGTGTAATTAGTTCTAAACATTTTTCTTAACATAGTAAAGATATTTAATATATTTTTTATACCTAGCTAATTGTATCATGGATTTTAAATATATAATAAAATTTAAAATAGAAGATTTGACTATTGTGGCAATTTAATGATTTGGATCTTATGAAAAATAGGTGTGCATTACTCTTGCATTGGTCAATAAGTAAGCAAAGAATATACATATATTTGTATCTAAACTTATAAAGATGAATTAGGGAATTTATTGATTAGTACTAATAGCATGAATATCATAATGCAAAACTAGAGGAATTTCCTTATTTACGTGTCTAATCAATGTCTGCAAAATTAAAGGAATTTTCTTAATATAAGTGTGCAATTATGTTTACGTATATGTAAAAGGTGTATTTGGATAAAAATGGAAACATCATTAATAAGAATTTAAGAAATTTCTTTGGGTTAGGAAGTAAATAATTATTTTACCTAAGTGTGCATATTAAATAAGATACTTTATTTTCTTTTGGCAAGTTCGAATTAATAAATAACATGCATGGATTATCACTTTATTCTAAATCATAAAATAAAATTTAAATTAATGTTGCATGCGGTTAATTTAATTAAAAATGTTTCTTAAAAATAAATGTTGACATTATGGGTTTGATTTCCTATTTTCCTAACGTTATTTTTAACAAAACGAAAACAAAAAGATTAGCCATCTTTTCATCTGTCTCTCTCTTTCTCTTTCTGTTTTTCTTTTCTTCTAAAAACAACAAAAGAAAACTAAACCCTTTTACCTATCACTATCAATACCTTCATCTCATGGTTTTATTTATACGAGAAAACAAAAACAAAAGCATCAGATTTATTATCTTTGGATAAAGGTGTTTGTACTTTCAACAGAATTTGTGGATTGCTATTTGAGGTAGGGGGTTTCTACCTAATACAAAATTCAAAACCTATTTTAGCATTATAATTATATTAATTTCCTTTTAATTTTTATGATAATAATCATGATGGTTGTTTTAAATTTATTAAGTTGTTTTCTTCGTATAAATTGATTTATTTATGACATTTTGTATATTGATTATTAACCATTATTATTAGATTATTCTAGATTTTTATTTCAACAATTGATCTAGGTAGTGATGTTTTTCTATATTTATTAAGGAAAATATATTAATGCATACTAATTTTGAGTTTTGATTTGAGAAAGTGAATTTACTGAATTAGATTATTAGTTATTGAAAATGTTTTGGTGCTTGTACGCGGGTCTAATGTTTAAAAATGAATAATGAATATACAATTTCTCTGCTGCTGAAATCTCAGGCCTTTATGGCATCCCACCACTGGTGGCTACCCTGGGAAGACTGTTCGGGGAAAATTATTGGTTTGTTTACCGGAATAACTCTGACAACTATATTAAGAATCGTTTGAAGAAATAAAAATAAGATTATTCGTGAATAATTGTGGTTTGTTTAATGGAATAACTATGACAACTAGATTAATGATCTAGAATTTGAGGTTGAAGATTTTGAGTAAGAAATGTTAAGTATTCGTGGTTGAGATTGGCGTAAGTATTCTTGTGGATTTTTGTGCATGAATTTTATTATTGTGTCTACTGCATTTGTTTGTTTTTCGATGCACTCTATTATTTTTTGAAACTTCCTACTGGGCTGTGGTTTGCTCACCCCTTTTTCCTCCCTTTCCACGGAGAATGAAGAAAGACTAGCCGTAAAACAAATTATTATGTATCACGGGGACTGGGCATTGCGTTTTAAATTAAATCGAGGTATTGGTTTGTTTTTCAATTGTGTACTTTTGATTTTATAATTTGTATTCTACTTTTTTGTAATTTTAAAATTACTATTAATTTCATTTGATAAATTTCATTGAGTTTAAATTTCATATATTTTATGTACGAAAATATTTTAGAATGAAAAGTATGGTCCTACATGAGTGACGGTCCGGAAATTTGGACTTGCTAGTTGGATCGGACCCAACCCACAAGCTCGAATCCGTGTCCGCTGGAAGTCCGAAAATCCGGGCTGTCACAATATACCTAGAGAAGAAGGGCTTATAAATACCAAGCTTCACCAACAAATTAAAGGCATTCAATATCTAGGAGATAAGATCTAGTCGTAAGCTTATACCTCTTTAATGTTTAGAACTGAAGTATTTAATTCAACTTGAGTTCTCTCTATTACTTTGGGAAGCATTTAAGATCTTTGTAACCACCACAACTTAATACAAACAATCACTCATTACCCCGTGGACGTAGACGAAAGTCGAACCACGTAATCACTTGTGTCTCATGATAACTTAGTAGCATTTAAATTATATTTGTGTTCTTCGTTATTATGGTGACCTCGAATATCTTTTATTACTTAGCATTATCAGTTCAACAGAGGCATCAGTACTACTTAGTATCCGATTCTCTGAGTTGTATACATTACGTAGACTATGGGAAAATTAGTAGTCACAGTTTGGCGCTAGAAGGATTTGCTCACCAACTTGAGTTTTTATGTTGCATCATTTATTTTAACTTACGCATCTTCTTTAACGAAGAGATCTGAGTTCAATAGCGATCAATCTCACTTTCTAGTGATTCGTTCATCCATTGTTTTCGCAAGTTCTTGGCGTTCATAGCCTCTAAAGACTCGCAATCTTACAGATCTACAAAAATCTCTGCAAAAACACACTCACAAAACGTTAAAACTTTTGTTTTGTACTAAAAACAACCTTTTCCGACAGAGTATCCCTCAGATTGAGTACCTCTGAGCACTGAGAAATCTCAGCGAGAATTTAAGGAAGCAAAAATCTTTTCAAGCATTTAATACCCATCTTTCGAAAATATCTGACACATTTTTCAATAGTTTTCGACATTTAAGATTGTTTTTTCCAATGGTGTCATAAGAAATTTAATAACCGTCTTTACAGGCGTCATTTCAGCACTTTTTCTTAAAGGACTGCTTAGCCGTCTTCTGTGTCAGAGCATTAATTGCTACTTTTTAACAAAGGTGCCCAAGTAGCAGATTTTGTCGTTTTTTCAGCGACCACAGGCATGCAGAAACCAAGTGATGTATCAACAAGATCACGACCAACAGTTACGAGAGGAAGATCTCAAGAGCCATCTCAAGCGAATCAAAGAATAGAGGCAGAGGACAGGCAAAGTGAAATAGAAAGAAGAACGGTTGCTAACAAGCCACCCATTCCTGCTGAAGGGATGGAGCAAACATCGGGAGCTCAACCACTTTACGGCATGTCGTTACCGGAGCATCCTAATGTAACAAAGCCACCTGCGGCCAACACAGGTTTACCCAGAATCTTAGATCCTACGAGGCGGGGGTTGGGAAACCTAACTCCAATCCAGCTAGATCCCGACGCTCCGGTCATAAAAGAAGCAGTGGATGACTCTGAGGATCCGGCCGACAACACTCCTCAGGGTGGTGGAATCGACAATGAAGATCAAATGGAAGCACAAGTAGCAGCTTTGCTACTCCGTAACAAGGAGCATGAGGATGCAATGCACGTGATGGCCCAGGAGAACCAGAACCTAAAAGGTATGCTGGATGTACATATTGAAGGTTCCCAAACTCACCCTCTGTTAAAGAGGCGTGAGAACGGAGATATCTCAGAAGACGAAGGGTGTATCTTAACCCACCAAAGGCCAACCTACCAGGGGGAGCCAGGAGAACACAGCATGATCCAAACGAAATGGATCCAACTTACAAGCCCTCTCAGTCTTATTATGATGATACATTTTCTAGAGATGCTCATAATGTGAACATGGTCATGGAGCAAATGGAGAAAATGCGGAAGGAGATACAAGGATTGAAAACCGGTCACGCATGAGCAAGGCTATAAGAGGTGCTTCAGGAAGCGACAACATCTCCGTTGTCTTTTCGCATTTTGAGGGAGCCTATCCCTGCGAAATGCCCAGTACCTACATTTCAGGCATACAGTGGTACTTCTGATCCAGCAACCCACCTACGATACTACACTCATGTCCTTTCCCATTGGGAAAGAGATGAGGTAGTACTTTGTAGATACTTTCCTGCAAGCTTGACAGGATCAGCATTGGAATGATATGACAATTTACCAGCAAACTCAATTGACTCTTTTGAGCAATTGTCCACGGTGTTCTTGGATACATACATGTATAACAAGTCAACAAAGGCACGGTTACATAGGCTATTTGCTTTAGCTATCGGACCCCGCGAAACATTGATGCAATACACAGACAGGTGGCTGAAGACATGCCAAGAGATCGGGAAAGTCAATCGAGAAATTAGCATTAATTGCTATAAGTACGGACTTGATAGAACCTCAGCTATCTTCGTGGAGCTCCACACTGAGTCCTTGACTCCGAAAGAGAGCTTAGGGTTGTCCAAGATCGCTACATCAGATTTGAAGAAATTCAGAAGGACAACCTCAGGGCGCAAGCAAAGACAACAACAGCTCCGCAACGAAGCAACTCTCTGGACCAATTTCGGAGATACCTAAGAGGCAAAATGAAGCCGTGGACGGAACCATCGCTCGAGACAAAAGATCAAAATATGGATATGGAAAATGCAGAGGAAAATAAAGAGAATAATTTGTAGATAAGATCTACACAAAGTTAAACACCACATTCTCCCACATTCTAAGCAAGAAAGGAGCGAAGCCGGGATTTCCGTACCCTAACACTAGGGGGAAAGAAACCGAATAAAACAAAGGAGGCTGAGGAGTACTGTGAGTACCACCAGTACTATGGGCATACAACTGATACATGTTATCACCTAAGGAACACGATTCAGAGATTCATAGACAAAGGCAAATTCATGGAGTATGTGCAGATACAACCAGCTGATACTGAGGTAGCCCCCAATAAAAGGGTAAAACTACCTCAGGACAGCAAATACATCAACATCATCACCTTCTCGAGCGGAGGTCAGGAGGATCTACTCGAAGACATCGTCGAGTTAGCTCGAAACAGAAGAAAGCTAGAAGCCCACGAGGTGTTCAAGCTAAGTGGACCACCTACTAGCACTTGGGAGAACGGATGGATACGCCATTAACATTCTCAACAAGAGACGACAACCAGAAGGTCGAGATGCACAACGATCCACTTATGATCACTCTTCCAATACATGGATGGAACGTTACGAAGGTCCTCATTGATGGGGGTATATCATTAAATGTATTACTCTACGAACCTTACCTACGTGTGGGTTTGACAGCTGAGAAAATGGATTCATCCACTTGCACAATATACGGTTTCAACGGAGCAGTCTCTAGACCAAAAGGAAAAATTATCTTACAGGTACGCGCAGGACCCTTAGTAACCAATACAAGGTTCTGTGTTGTGGAAGCACCTTCGCCCTACAAAGTAATCATGGGCAGACTATGGGTCCATCGATTACGAGGAACAGCTTCGACATATCACCAGTACCTTCGACTCCCTACACCTATGGGTGAAATGGAAATCAAAGGTGATCAACATGATGCACGTCTATGCAGTCTAGCAGAGGTCAGACTCAACGAAGAAAGAGCCGCTGCACAACAACATGAAAGGAAGAGACGAAAAGAGAATAAGGAAGTAAAGGACGGGGCCTTTCTAGTACCCCGAAGCCACCTCAGTTCCGGAAGCAAGCACCTCCGCCACTCCGGGAGCGAACGTCTCTGCCAAATGACAATTACAGAAATGCACTCCTCTACGACCTCAAAAGCAAACCTTCTCTCTGGTGGAACCAACAAAGAAAATCAACATCGGAACTGAGGCAGATCCAAAGATGATCAACATCGGAACTTTACTAGAAGGGTAAGAGGAGATGATCAACATATGTCTTTGCGTGGTCAATGGAAGACATGCCAGGGATTGACCCAAATCTGGTCTCCCACCACCTTCGGATCAAACCAACGTATCCACAAGGTGGCGGATATCTACCAGGAAGCAGTAGAAAAGGAGTTTCAAAAACTTCTAGCATCAGGATTCATACGAGAAGTCAAGTATCCCACGTGGATATCCAACATGGTGATTGTGCCTAAGAAGAACGGAGACGTACGCATTTGCATCGACTTTAGCAATCTCAACAAATCATGCCCTAAGGACAGCTACCCCCTGCCAAACATTGATCAACTGGTCAATGCAATCGAAGGTCACCAGAGGCTATCCTTCATGGATGGATACTCCGGTTACAACCAAATCGCCCTTGTAGAAGAAGACCAGAAGCATACTACGCTCTTTACCCCACGAGGATTTTATTGGTATACAAGGATGACTTTAGACTAAAGAACGCGGGGGCAACATACCAGCGATTAGTAGACAAAATCTTTAAGCCATGGATAGGCAAGATACTGGAGGTCTACGTGGACGATATGATTTTCAAGAGCAAAGAGGCGAAAAACCACCTATCAGACCTAAAGGAAATATTCGAAGTCATGAGAAACTTTCACATGAAAGTAAACCCGGAGAAATGCACATTCGGAGTAACCTCGGGAAAATTCCTAGGATACTTGGTGACTGAGCGAGGAATATAAGTGGACCCCAAAAGGGCCAGATCAATAATGGAAATGCCATCTCCACAAACGCTAAAAGGATTACAAAATCTAAATGGAATCCTAGCGTCCATGGGAAGATTCATAGCAAGGTCATCGGATAATGCAAAGCATTTTTCGATACGCTAAGGAAAGGAAGCATGTTCATGTGGACCACGGAGTGCGAACAAGCTTTCCAAAAGATAAGGAATACTTGGCTTCAGTACCCATCCTACAGAATCCGGAGATATGTGAAATACTCACCTTATACTTAGCAGCAACAAGCTACGCTGTGAGCGCAGTATTGGTGCGAGACCAATGGAAAGGTGAAAACCCCATATACTACATCATCAAGACACTCAGTTCAGCGGAGCGTAACTACACCAAGGTGGAGCAACTTATATATGCCTTAGTAGTGGCAACACAAAAACTAAGGATATATTTTGACGCACATACCATCCGAGTCTTCACGAAGGCTCAGATTGGTCAAATCCTCGATAGCACGAAGAAAATTGGGAGGGTGGCAAAATGGAATTCCATGATCAAACAGTTTCACATAATCTTTGAAACTAAGAAGGCTGAGAAATCACAGATCTTAGCAGATTTTCCGGCAGACCTACCTCTCAGCGACGAAGCGGAGATAGACGACATCCCATGAATGGAGGAAGACAAACAAGAACCAGAAAATCTCCTGGAACCTCAGAATTCACGAAGATGGGAGATATTCGTAGATGGCTCCTCCAATGGAGAAGGCACAGGCATTGGGATTGTATTAACAACCCCCATCGGAGACCGACTCATCTACGCATTCAGGTTATAATTCGAACAATACACCAATAGCATCACAGAGTATGAGGCGGTCATACATGGTCTACGCTTGGCACGGGACCTAGGATTATCAGATGTTCGGTTGACTAGTGACTAACAGTTGGTCATTAGACAAATCGAGCTCAAATACCAAACTCTGGATTCAGTGCTGTCTTCGTACCTAAAGCTAGCTTAGGAGCATACAATAAGAGATGGTGCGAACAACTGCACAACGTCCTATGGGCCTATCGAACTACCAGAAGGTCAGCTATGGGAGAAATTTCATTCTTACTGACCTACGGAACTGAAGCAGTCATCCCAATGGAGATAATACTTCCAACAACAAAAACGGAGGCATGGGAGAAGAATCTAACAACAGACTTGATGTTGGAAAAGCTGGATGATCTTGCAGAAAGACGAGAAGTAGCTTTGCAAAAGATGGTGAATTACCAACGAAGGCTAGCACGAGAATACAACAAACAGGTCATCCCTAGAAACTTTGTGGTCGAGGAATACGTGCTACGTCAGATACCATCATATCAAATAAAGAAGAAGTGGGGAAAGCTAGCTCTGACATGGGATGGGCCTTACATCATACATGACATCGCCGGAAAAGGGTCTTACTACCTAAGGACCCCAAAAGGTGAAGTATTACAACACCCTTGGAATGCAATGTACCTAAAAAAGTACTACCCGCAAGAGAATGGTGATTGCTCAGGAGAAGAAAGGAATGGGCCATGACCCACCATGTTTTATCCTTGATCAAACGTATTATGAACCTTACTAATCAATGAAAGAAACTTTTTTCTAAAAAGATAGTTTCGATTAATATAACTGGGTTAGAATAGACACCCTCCGTCAGGATTGACGATGAGAAAAGGCAAGACATAACTGCGCATATGTCAATACTCGGATCCTCGGGGCAATATCTCCCTTCATGAGGCAATAATAAAAAGTAAGATATCCCCTATAGAGATACCTTGTCGAAGTAAAGCAGTCTTCGCCTGAACGCGTAGGGTTACAGGAAAACTATTGCCCACGTAGGAACCTTCGCCACCACGGTACCTTCTGGCCAAAGGATACTTAGTTAGGACGATAAATGTTCCACCAAAGGTTAAACATACCTTAGCACCTTGTGATAACTTGATTGTGCAATCAATTAGACACAATACGTCTACAAACAAAAATGTACATGCAGTAACATAGGTAAAATAATAATGTTACCAAAATACGACTGACATGTCTTAAAATTTGCAGATAAAGAAGGTTCAAACCATCACAAAGCATTGTTTCCAAGAAATGAGACAACACAAGGGCACCTCAACTGAGGGCACAGTACAACAAAGAGTATGGTTAAAGTAAGCTGGATACGACAGAATCAAGGGTAAGGAAGACGAGGAAACACAACTCCCTCAGCTTGGAGCTCGGCTTCCGCAAAGGCATTGTTGATGTAGTCAATGGCCGAACGCTCAAATTTCTCCTTCATCTGGGAGGACTAAGCCTCCAGATCTGAAGCTGATTTCCGACGAAGCTCCATCATCTGAGCGCTAAGCTGATCGTTATCCTGCTGGAGAGACTCAGCCTTGAACTTAACGACGGCATTAAACTGACGAGATATCTCCAATGAAGATATTTGGCCTTCAAGACGGTTAATCTTGGCATTTTCACCCACAAGCTATTCCTGGAGACCTGCGAATACGAAAGGTGTAAGTAATGAGAAAAGGCATCAAAGGGCACAAAGAATGCTGCTAGAATATAAGACCCCTAAGCTACCTCCGGCATGGCTAAGGGATTCTTCTAAACTATGTTGGTCCTCAGCAAGGTCAACCTCAGCGGCTTCGAGATCCTCTACAAGGGTATCTCGTTCAGTCCGGAGATTCTCAACATCAATCCGGAGCGAAGCATTCTCAGAGGATAAAAATTGGTAAACATTCTCTAACTCTTCCAATATCTTTACCAAGGATGCACGGGACATGGAAGAAGACGCGTAGCCAGCCTCCACAAGTCTATTCTTAAGAGAACAGACTTCAGAAGACAAAACATTACGCTCTGCAGTAACCTTAGCCAAGGAAGCACAAGCATCTTCGAAATCTGCACGATACTTTTTACGGATAATTTCTTGGACTGAGAGGCGTTTCTCAACTAAGGCAATATCCTCCTTTTGCTTCAAAATGAGACCCTCTTTCCATTTAAGATCTTCGTTATACTCTTCACGGAGCGAAGCCATCTGCTTCAAAGATCTGCGTTATGATCAGATTCAAGAGAGATTTGGGCCTCGTTATGAATAGTCACATTCATCAACCTGTCAGACTTCTTCTGATAATACCAAACATCGGAGGCCAACTTTCCTACCTGCTCCTGGAGATGTCTAATCTCACTAGAGATACCAGCTGACAGGCGTAGGTTGTCTCAGGACTATGCAATCAAACAAGAATGAAAACGAAGATAACGAAGAAATGAACCTATGGTTGTGGAGGACTCAACATCCATAGCAGAATCAACAGCTTTGCGCCCATCCTCAGCAACTTTAGCAGCATTGTTAGATCTCTCAAGATCCAACAAACAAGCCTCCAAGGATCTCTGAGTCTTTTTCAGATCATCCTCCAACGAAGATACTTTAGCAGCAGAAGCAGTACCACTGGACGAAGGTTGATGTGCATTAGCAAAGGCATAGTCTTGACGAGCACGCTCCAACAAAGCACTCAAGTGAGTATACTTAGCCTTGTAGAACTTGAACAAGGTACATCCAACATCGATTTGTTTGCAAAGCTGCAAACAACGGAGCATAAGAACAGACGGAGGTTCAACACAAAGCATGAAATAGTAAGGTAAGAATCACTTACTGAGAACAGCGAAAAACGAGGAAGGAAATCAGTGTAGGTGTCCATAAATGCCTCCATCTCTTAGGTGCTACCCCTGCGGATTTCACCAAAGATATGACTAGAGCGAAGGCGGTCCGGGTCAAAGAATAGATCCTTAGCCACACGATACTGAGCAGACAGAACATCTAACTGCGAAGCTACCTCCAAAGAACCAGCCAGTTGGTGATGATCAACCTCAGTAGAAAAGGGACCCTTTGAATCTCGAAGAATGGATTCAAGGATAGCATTGTCAGAACTCCCAAGGCTCAATCTCTCAGACATCTTACCCTTCTCAGACTCAGCAACAACTCCACCAATCGCTTGAGAGCGAGCGTGGGGAACGAGTACTGAACCCTCACCACGACGAAGAGACGGTATGGTGGACGAGCTGGGAACCGAAGAAAAGCTTGAACACCACCTAAGTTCATATCACAAGCAGAAGGAAGATTGTCCAATACGGTCCAATATGGTGACGAAGGTGGAGGTCCAATAACCTTGTTAACAGGGGAAGTAGAAACAGACTGAGCGCTCCCCAATGAGGTGGGCATAGTATTGAAGGAGAAGCTGGCCAATGAAATCACAACCTTCTTCTTCGGCTGAGAGTCTGAGCTACTAACCCTCATCACCGTAGTAAAATTCTTCGCAAACGAACCACTCGAATGGAACGAAGTATCAGGAGATGATGGAACGCTCTTGGAAGATACAACTACAACACCAGTAGTAGCCGAGACAACAGGCAGTATACCGCTAGGAGCAGAAAACGAAGGTACCTTAGGCAACAAAGCAGGAGTTGCGGCTGGAATACTAATTGGGTTTACCAGTGAAGTACCACTACCAACTGGGAGGTTCTCACCCTCCATAGAGCCAGCACGGATAGGACTGGGCCAATTCTTGGAAAAATCTTCCTCAATATCGTCCAAATGGGGACTAAAGGCAGTATCCTCAACGTCCTCCATGTCTTCGTCATCCGTCACCTCCTCACCAGACTTGGGATCTTCATCGGATTCCTCAAGATCAATCACGGCCTTCAACTTTCCTTTTCTCTTGGAATACTATGGAAAAACACATGCGCAAGCCAAGGATTAGGGGAAAGATACTAGGAAAGCATACAAACACAACGGTATGGTTAGGATATAATCCTTACCTCCGTAGGTGTTGGTGTAGCTTCCTCAGCCGAAGCCTTTCTTTTCCTGGTCCCAGTGGCTACGAAATTACTAGCAGAGCCCGGAGCAGTCCTAGCAACAGAACCAGGGGCGGTTCCAGGAGAAGAAGCATGGAAGACTACAAAAGAAGGCCATAAAAATACCAAACAAAGACTGCAAAGCAAAAAATAAGATGAAAAACCTCCAAAGAAACCGAAGGTTACCTCATGAGAAGCGGCAGGGTTGAAAATCCAAGGCTGATATCCATCATACTTCTCAGGCAAGGAGAAAGTTGTACGAGGGACGTTGGGATCTGCGATAGTAAAACCGCAGGTCCAAGGACCCACCACAGAAAGAGGAGTACGAGCCCAGCGATCATCATGATCAAGAAGGATGCGGTCAGGCTTCGGCAAAAGTAGCTTAGCAAAATAAGGGATAACAGTCAGACCAGTCTTATCAACCTCCTCCAACAGACGAAGGTTATTACCCTCCCTAATCTGCTTAGCAGTAACATGGATACGACGAGGGCCAACGCTCCAGGAAGAAGATTAATTTTCTGAATAGCATCAGCGTACATAGCATTGATGTTGGCAAGGGTGTAATCCTCTTGCTTAGACCTCCCAGCAGCAAAAGGGTCATAAGACTTCAAAGTAGTCTTTCCCTTACTAAGGTACCAGCAATCACGAAGGGCACGCCAGTAATTACCAGTGTATTGCATGACTCCTCGTACCTGAGTCTTGTTCGCTAGGTCATCCCTGGTAGACAAAACGTCATAGTAGAAGGGATCCTTTCTACTAAACAAAGGAAGGAATATACCCGCGGCCAAATGGCCAACACTAATCAAAAGGTTGTTATCGTCGTAAGGAAAATCCCTGATTAGGGACTCGGTGAAAACATCAGGGTCGTTGACAAAGGAGATCTCAAACTTATGGAGGCGAAAAGACTTGGTGATCTCAGCTAAGGACAAGTGAGCGTAGCTATCTTTCTCACGCAGTTGCAGCCTTTGAAGCTCATAATGAGGCGTAGGAGGAGGAAGATCCTCAACAATAACCTCATCAACCTCAGGGTCCGCAGAAGTCTAAGGGACCACAACCATCTCAGTACCAGCACGTACCTCATCATCCTCAGGAGGTGGAGAAGGTGTAGCATCAGGATTAGAGCTGGCAAACAAGCCAAAACCCGCGGATAAACCCGTACCCAGCCCGTGAAAACCCTAACCCGGCTTGGCTGGGTTATAAACAAGCCTGGTTAGGGTTAGAGAAATGGTGGCTTGTTAGTAAACGGGTTAACCCGTGCCCGGCCTGTAAACCCGCAGGTAAACCTTTAAACCTGTGTACAGTAATAATTATTATTTTTCACCGTTGGATTATGTAGGACTAGGGTCAATACTTAATCTTATCCCTACGTTAAATATATAAAAACACTAAAACCCTAGCAGACAGATCTTTTAATTTCTTCTTCCTCTTTCTTTTCTTTTTTCTCCCCACTGTCTTCTCCTGCGGCTGCGGCTGCGCCTCCCACCTATTTCTCATTCTTCTTCTTCTAATGTTCTTCTTATCCATACAGAGAGTTAGGGTTTTCATTTAATTATATTGTTAAGTGAAATCAAGCAGTGGAGGCGATTTTGGTTGAGTCTGATGAAATCGAGATGAACTGAAGAAGGTGGATAAATCATAGTAAATGAAGTTCTATGATAAAATTGGATATGGGTTTATATGATTCAAGGGTTTGAACTGTTTTGAATCAAGAATTTAGGGTTTGATCGATTCATGAGAGATTAGGGTTTCTGAGAATTACAGTTGCTATTGTTGTTGTTGTTAATGAGGTTAGGGTTTTGAATCTGGGATTGAGACTAGACTGAAATTGCTCGAATTTGGAGATGGTACTGATTCGAAATAATTTATATTTGTCTGTGGTTGAGCTGTGGCAAGGGTTTCGATGTCTCTCTGATTTGGTGGAGTTTGAGATGCGTGTAATGAAGCTATAAATTTAGTTGTGGTGGTTTGATTGAATGGTGCTTTCGAGGAAATCTTTTAGAGTTGTAAGGGTTCAGCTGGATTGCTGCTAATTACATTGTTAATTACTCATAGTATTCAGTTGGTAGTTTATAGCCCCATTTTTCGTCAAAGTATTGTATTAAACTCTGTTGATTGTGTGATTTTAGTTTGTTTTTTTTAACATATACGTTTACGTGATAATTGTATCTTCGATTCGAGGATCAAGAGAAAGACTTATACTTCTGTTGATTCTAAAATGTTAAGGTAAGCAATCTGAATTGTTAATAATGGAGACATGGGTTTGTAACTGGTGGTGGATATCTGGTGGTGGTTTGAAGCTTTGTAGCTGTGAATCATCCAAAAATAAGATGGAGTTTCAGAAATTGAATAGAGAATTAGAGATTAAAGATTTTGATTTTTGTGTTGAATGGATATGTGTTTGATTTTTGTGTTAAAATTGAATGGATCTTTGTTTGATTTTTGTGTTGAATAGAGATTGAAGATGACCAAAGCTTAAGCAGGACCGCAAATTAACTAAATTAAGTTTCAATTTTAACATTAATTAAACAAGTCGGGCTAACCCGTGAACCCGCAAGCTTTACCAGTTACGGGCGCGGGTTGGAGAAATGACCACCCGTGAAGAATACAGGCCCGCAAGCTTTGGCCCGTTTTAACCCGTACCTGTGTAACCCGTAACAAACCAGCCCTGCCCCGCCCGTTTGCCAGCTCTAATCAGGATGATCCATATGCGGAGATGGCTCAGTAGACAACCTAGGCTTCGGATCTCTACGCACAGGTTTCTTCGGAAGTCTCATGATCCCTAACATCAGCAGGAAGAATAGTCCATCAACAATGGCGGACTGGAATTATAGTCGACCCAGAAACAAAGTTGGGGCAAAAATGATAGTATTTTGGGCATGGGTTTAGCAAAAACCAACCAAATAAAATGATTTCATCCTCCCAGGAAGCAAAAAACAGAGTATGGTCGATCAAACACATTCAAAATTTTGCAGACACGAAAAAATCATGATACATTCATGATGAAAAACACAAAAAGGAAGTGAACCCATATTCTCAAATAACACATAGAACACACTAAAAGTTGCAAATATTGCATGCAGACATCCAAGAACATCAATGGCATTCAACAACAAGTAGCCAAAATTGAAGCAAGACGAATCCAGGGTAAAAATTCGAACAACTAGAGAAGAAGTAAACGATCACTTACTTGTGTGTGATGATGAAGTGCTGAAAAAACAGAGCCTTGGGGAATCGATGGAAGACCAACAGTTGAAAGCAGAAGAAAAGCTCTGAGAAAGGGATGAAGAGCGACAGTTCGGGGAGAAAGAAGGGAATTAGTGAAAATTCCTTCTCTTTATTCTCTTCTTATAGGCGGCTGGAGAATCCAAAATTTGGATGTCCCGAAATTCAAGGGGAAGTTATTGCATGAAAAGAATATGGGGACCACCCAATCGGTACGTGCAAAAATGGCGACGTTACGAGAGTTTTTCTTCCAATCCTGACAAATGGTAGAATATGAAAGAAAAGGGGAAAACTGTGAATACCAATATTCCGCGGAGCACGTGTCACGATCTTAGTGGTCTCGTACAGGATAGCTGTGTAGCCCTCGCTATACAGAGAAACCTGAGTAGTAGAGGATACCTTTGCAGATCTACTTTATCTCATCCCAAGAAGGGATACCTCGATGGCCAAGATGGATACAGTAAAGCCTAGTCTAGAGAGAGGCAGCTGGCGAAGGGACAGAGGTAGA
This sequence comes from Papaver somniferum, assembly GCF_003573695.1. NCBI lineage: Eukaryota > Viridiplantae > Streptophyta > Magnoliopsida > Ranunculales > Papaveraceae > Papaver > Papaver somniferum. The sequence goes on from NC_039366.1 coordinate 47,676,480, forward strand.
TGACATATCTAATCAGCATTAAATGCACAAATCTCTTATCTACATGCATAACCAAAGCACGTGGAGAGAGATGATGTGGTGGAATCTGACTAGCAAAGGCTAGCGGTGAACGAAGGTACAATCTGTACTGGGGCTGGGAAGTTCCCAAAGGAACGTGGGTCAGCTGAGGTGGCAGAGTCCGACTGGAGAAAGCACACGGTGAACGAAGGTACCATTTTTACGAAACGTATATCAGGGAACGATGGACCGAAAGACAGCAAAGATATACCTGGAGCAGAAGGGGCTATAAATACCAAGCTTCACCAACAAATTAAGGGCATTCAATATTTAGGAGAGAAGATCTAGTCTTAAGCTTATACCTCTTTAATGTTTAGAATTTAAGTATTTACTTCAACTTGAGTTCTCTCTATTACTTTGGGAAGCATTTAAGATCTTTGTAACCACCACAACTTAATACAAACAATCACTCATTACCTCGTGGACGTAGACGAAAGTCGAACCACGTAATCACTTCTGTCTCATGATAACTTAGTAGCATTTACGTTATATTTATGTTCTTCGTTATTATTGTGACCTTGAATATCTTTTATTACTTAGCATTATCAGTTCAACAGAGGCATCAGTACTACTTAGTATCCGATTCTCTGAGCTGTATACATTACGTAGACTACGGAAAAATTAGTAGTCACAATAACACTCTGCAAACCGAGTCCGCATAGAAACCCTGTTTGCCAGACTGTGCTCATGGAGCTCCTCAACCTCGGCCTTCACCAGCGATAAACGCGCCAACTCCGGCTTCTTGAATATCGAAACCAGCGCGGGGACTGGCGCTAGGGTTAATACATATCCGTGAAGGGAGCGAGCCATCTAAACGAGATAGTCGACAGGAAAAGGTAAAAATGAGAATGAGGAACTCAAAACCGATGATCGTATTGGGAGCATGATACTCTTATATAAGGAAAGCATCATCATAAATGATATAGTAACCACCCTGCCTCTAGCGACACGTGGTGGCTGAGAGTATAAAGATATTTTTGACTACTGGGTCATTTGGTAATTGACCCAATAGTCAGGGGACTAATGTTGATACATGAAAAATTATACCTCTTAACGGGTTCGGGACAACCTCAAGAGGGGAGGTAAGCCTAGCATGAGATGTGGAGACTTGGGGACTAAGCCCAATCCCAATGAGAAAATACCCATGAGATAAGAAGGACAAGGAATAGATTAATAAATAAGGAAGAAGTTATATTAAGGAATGACATTAGAAGTAATTAAGGAGGTTTAGTACATGTGTCATGATGTCATAAAATGAAGGACTTTTGGAAAAGTCAATATAAGGAAGGACAAGGTACAATGGAAAGACAACTCTCTCTCTTACTATTCCTAGAAAATTGAGGTCATTTGGTGTGACTAGGACGGGTAGAACCAAAAACTAAAATCACCCCTCAACAATTACCATTTGTGGAAAGCTCTTTGAATCATCTACATAATGAGTACAATAAGAATATAAAATTTTACTTTACGAAAAAAAAACAACATTGTTATAGTTTACCTGGCTAAATTGGGGCCTATAGAAATTAATTTGGTCCTATCACTACGTGACAAAAAAGAGACATTGTGAAGTAAAATGGAAAACCCCTTAACCAATTATTTTTTTAATGGCAAATTTACCCCTGATTAATTAGTGTTAATTTAGATGATTAGTGATAAAATTTCGTGTTAGATGTGAATTAACTTGTGTTAATGAATCATCTGAATATGAAAAAATTTAAATTTTTTTTTTGGAGAACACCAACTCAAAATCTGTTTATGTTGTCATTGGTATAAACCGATTGTAACCTCAAAAACATACATAGATTTTTTGAAACTTGCTTCTACCCAGAATCGGTTTATATGGATACGAAAATCAACCGATTATCCAAAATCGGTTTATATGGACATGAACATAAACCGATTATGGGTATTTTTTATTTTATTTTTTTTATCTGTAGATTATGTGTTGTTAAACATCAAATAAAATTAAAATTCATTTTTATACCCGAGTTAAGAATGAGTATGACTTCATACTCGATTTCAGATCGTTTAAGAAGTTTTACTCGTTTTCAATTCGAGTATAGAGTTATACTCGTTTTCAATTCGAGTATAAAGTTATACTCGTTTTCAATTCGAGTACAGAACTATTTTCATTTGTAATCGAAATGAAATCGGGTATGATTTCATACTCATTTTATGATCGAGTATTAACTGAAGAAAAAAAATGGGTTAACCAGAATCGGTTTACACGATACATATGTAAAAACCGATTCCTGACATTGCACAACAGGAATCGGTTTATAAGAATGCTCATGTAATCCGATTCTAGCAAAAAAAAGATACAGAAAAATTGAGAACAACAATCGGTTTACTCGACACACATATAAAATCCGATTCTAACATTATACATCAAGATTTGGTTTTTATAAGTGCTAATGTAATCCGATTCTGGTTCAAATTTCTCGAACCAGAAAACATATCAAGGACAATCGGTCTTTGTGGGCATGAACATAAACTGTTTATATTTGTAATCGGATCACATATACATTAACGTTAACCGATTCTGATAAACCAGGAAAAATTTGATTTCAAAATTTTCAATTTTTGAGCAATTTTATGTTACTAAAACCTAGTTTATAGGATTGGGTTGAGAAGAAAAGAAGAAGAATCAGTTGAAGTGGAGATGGAAATGAATTTGATTTTGATTTTAGTTTTTAATTTTATGATTTTAGTTTTATGATTTTGATTTTGATTTTGATTTTGGTTTTAGTTTTTAAATTTTATGATTTTAGTTTTAGTTTTTAATTTTATGATTAGGATTTGATGGGGACAAATTAGTAGTATTAATATTGATAGAGAATAAAATGGTAGTTTCATCAAACTTAGACACCCCTTAACATTCTTTATGGGGTGGATGAAAAAATCCATATGCCCCAATTAAATGGCATATGCCCCAATTTAATGAGGATAGTTTAGTATAGTTGAAAGAGTAAAATCGCATGCTCATCGCATGTATGGTTTAGCTAGTAACGATAATAAAAATAAAATTTTCCAAAATTTATGAAATTGCCATTTTGGTTAAAAAGTTACCCGACTTAGGTTAAAGAAAAACAGCACATTAAAGAAAAACAGAAGGGCAACAGAACTGCAGTTGCAGTGAATTACACTTCCTTTTAATACTTTTTCCCTCGAAAAGACGTTTCCTCTTTTGCTGTTTGCTTCAGTAACAGAGAGAGAAAGAAACGACAAATTAAAGAGATCCCATCTCTTCATTAAAATATAATCCAAAATCTTAATCATTCACCTATTCTATCTCTCTATTTCTTTCCATCTGTAATCTGTTGTCTCTATCTACAATGTAAATTCTTTTCAGTTGTTGCAAAATTTGTCAAACGCAACTACAACTGTTAAATTAGAAAAAACACAAGGTATATAAGAAGATAGAGATAATAATTCAGGTTTGAGGAAGAGCTTGAAATGGAGGTTCGAAACAATGTAGGGGGGAATCATAATGGGATAGACACCACCACCACCAACACCACATCACCACCATCTCAGCATCAGCATCCTCTTCCTTCCCCTAATAATAGCAAGCAAATTAAGCCCTCTTCTAAACCAGTTGATACAAATTCTGTCACTCTCAGGTACTCTTGCCTCTCTCACTATGCCTTTCTTTTTTTAATGAGTAATTCAAATTCAGTTCAATTGTGGAGTTTATGATTGGATAAATTTGATTGGTTTTTGCAGGTTACAGAAAGAATTAATGTCTCTCATGGTAACCCTTTGTCTCTTGCTCTTCTTATCTTATGTAAAAGAACTGTCTTGATTTTGAGTATTTGTTGAATTCTACACTCTCTTCATTTTGGGTCTTTTAAAAGTAATCAATTTATAACCAGCTCAGAGGATGGTTCACTATATGTGCAATTACTCTGTCAAGTCATGAGTTACTTGATTTTCTCAATTTGTTGGCTCCACTCTCAGTGATTAAATAGGAAACAGCTCATTTGTACGTGTTATCAAAATTATTTTCACACAAGTTTCCAACTATGATTTGTTCTTAGTAGGAAGTCTAGAACTAGCAGTGTAGTTTAGAAAAAAAAAAGGTACCTATCAGTAGGCGAGCTAGCCTTATGATATGATAAGGGATAGTTCCTTTAGTAATTCATGTTTTGCTGGACAGATGAATGGAGGTGATCTTGGGGTATCGGCGTTTCCTGAAAATGAGAACATCTTTTCATGGATTGGTACTATCCAAGGTGGCAAAGGAACTCCGTATGAGGATTTGTCATACAAGCTTTCGCTACGGTTTCCTCTGGATTACCCTTTTAAGGCTCCGTCGGTTAAGTTTGATACAATGTGTTTTCATCCAAATGTTGACCAGTATGGAAACATTTGTCTTGACATCCTTCAGGTATTTTTACAACTGAAAGCTTCTAAACAGATGGTGAATCCCAAAATTCAAGATAAATGAAAGAATTGGTATTCCGTGCTATATTTTTTCTTTAAGAATTGAAAAATATCTCCTTTTGAATTGTCATAGGACAAGTGGTCCTCAGCTTACGATTGCAGAACCATCCTTATATCCATTCAAAGTTTGCTGGGAGGTACTTATTCCTTGTGTGGTATATTTGATTTGGTAACTTAATCTATCTGTGTCCCTGGTTAACACTTCAGTGTGTATGTTATCAGAGCCAAATAATGAGAGTCCTCTCAATAGTTATGCTGCATCACTATGGAACAACCAAGAAGGTATGAGCTAATACATTGTGTTTGTGTTTTTTTTTCTTTTTCTTTCTTGCATACTCTCATTTCTTTCTATGGCTAGTGTTCCGCATCTGCTGCAGTTTTTGGTTTGGACATGTTCAAGTTGACTCATCTGTAGACTCCCTTCCTCAACCATTTATGTGTTCCCCATTTGCTATCGTTCCCTTGCCATTATCGGTTTAAAGAATTTATTGTTTAGTAGCTGATAGGAAATAAATAAGAAAAGATAACCCCAAGGAACTTATATGTGATATGATGTCTAAGGGGGTGAATCTTTAATCTTCCTGCCGTTGGTAGAAGAAGCTTCATTATACCCTTTCCTTGATGTAGCAGTTCAAGTGACTGTTGGCAGCTTGATGAAATCTGCTGCTTTTCCTTCTCTGTTTATTTGCAGACTACAAGAAAATTGTTCGGAAGCAATTTATGGATGAAATCGAATTTGAAAGCTGATGTAGCAGCACATATGAATGTTGATCGCTGTCCAGGGGCGCATTTCTCCATAATGCTCGTAATGAAGATGGTTTGTTTTAGTAGGCAACAGATATCAACTTCATGTTCTTCTATAGTCGCTGAACTAGTGCCCGCACCTAGGCTGTTTCCATCCTCATACCTGTTACTCAACAAGGAATTGCTTCTTCTTCTTCTTTTCTTTTTTTTTTTTCCTTATCGTGCTTCTTTTGTATAAACATCTGAATAATGTGAAATATAAAAATTTACAGTTGAATGGGGTCAGATGTTACTGGGATCGAGCAAAAAACACATTACCGGTAGGGATGTAAAGTCTGTCTGGGGTTGGCTGAATTATTCAAGCTACCTTTTATTGCAGTTCCTTGCTTATACTTGTTAATACAAGACTCATCTCTCTACCTTGTAAATGAGCCAACTTTTTCTTAACTATCAGCAGCTTGCATGTGTGCTCTCAAAAGTCCCATCATACCCTGCAAGTTTTATATTTTAGATTTCTCTTGCACAACCTAAAACGAAATCTTTTTATTTATTTATTTTCAAAGTATTCCAACATGAAAGTACTGAACTACTGAAATGTTAGATTTAGAGAAATACTCAAGCTATTTATTTATTTATTTTGAAAGTATTCCAACATGAAAGTATTGAACTACTGAAATGTTAGATTTAGCGAAAGATTCATTTGTTACGTATGCAGTACAAAATTAATCTTCAGTTATATCCTCACCTGACCTCCTCCTAATAAATTCTAAATCTCACACCAGAAAGTTTCTTTGTGTAAGGAGTGAGCATCCAACTTTTGTTGTGTAAAGTTCCTTACAGAAGATCCAGAACATATAATATTAGAGTTCAAAGTACACTGAGAGACATGCACAAGTCAGAAAATTTAGCCTAAAGATGATAAGCTTAATATATCACTAGAAATGAAAGTTTGTCCTTTGAATGAATTGGTAACTAAATCATAAACATTTCAGAACCAGTTTAAGATGAAAAATGAACATCCCCCTGCCCCCCATGTACAAGTTGTCTCTTAAACCACTCCTCCGAGAGTTGTTTATCTGGATATAATATTTACACAAGTTAAATAGAGAGAACTAAATAAGAAAAGAAACATCTGAGGCTTTTTTATTCGTCTTTCACAGCAGGAGACTTGCAAATAGGGCATGCATTCTTCATTGACAACCATTTTCTGATACAACCTATGTGATAATCGTGGCCACAGTTCTTCACTGCGCCAATCACTTCCTTGTCCTTGTAATCTTCCTGTGGATTTTCAGTTCCAAAAAGACAAACAAGATACAGATTAACTAATTTACTCGATTCAACAAACAAACAGAGTAAAATAAAAAAGTTGCAGTTTGATGAATCTTACCAGGCATATTGCGCAGGATCCTTCATCCTGGCTTTGATCAAAAGAGCAGCATATAGTTTCAATCAAACACTTTGAGATCACATCTTCAGACAAACCTGTGTTGACGGTTCCAATCCTTTCACCCAGATCAAGTAGCTCCTGCGTCATCAACCATCAAATGCTTATCAAGCTTAATTTTAAAAATCAATCAGTTACATGAAAGACTAAATCTAAAACATGGATCAAAATAATAACCTCATAACTCATGTTATCTACGTCTAGCCTCATGTCTCTATGCTGATCAAGCAAACTTCTTGAGCCATACATGACTGAGCGTTCTAACATAGAAATCCCCTGCACACAAAACACATGGAGACTTCTTCAGAGGACATAAGTGGGAAACGAAGCAATTGCACTATTCAGGAGGGTAAAGATCCCAGAAGACATTCCTGCAAGAATTTTATCAGGTAACTAGATCATGGGCACAACACTCTGGGTTTTCTTTTTAAGAAGAAAAGCATACCTCAACAAAACGAGCATGGGCATCTACCCCACCAGTAGCTGAGTGCAATCTTGGATGAGGTAGCCCCAATCGTTCGCTCCTATCAGGTCGACGCCATCCCACAGCAGACCTTATATGTCTGGAATGATTATCTGACATTGAATGCATAGTATTCTCAGTAGCTGGGACGTATCCCCTATGCGGGTGAGTAGATGCGGTCTCATAAGCAAGAAATGTCCTCTGAGCAAGATTACTGCGTCCTCTTACACCTTGAATATGAGGGAGATTATGGGTTTGCGGAGGAACAATAGGAGTTCTCCTGGAAGGTTGGTCATGGTTGTACCCACTAATCTCCTGAGAAATACTAGCACTACTGCTTCCTACAGAAAATTGGTTTGTTACATGACTGAAGCCACTAGTATCTGCAACTTCCACACAGAGTTTTGTCAGAAAAACGACAGTAACATACTCATTTAACAAAGAAACCTATTTTAGTTATTCATTATTATATATTCCTTAATCTAATTAAAATTTCCAAGAATTTGGATACTGAAATCTTACCCGAAGGTATAAGTCTCCCTTGAGCAGCGGAAGAAACAGGGACACCAGTGCAGTCAACTGTGCCATTCTGGCCTACAGGTCTGCCTGTTGAAGGAAGACGACGAGATGGGTTGCTTAACAAATGCGGCTGAGGTAGGTCTTGTTCCAAGTCAAGTGCAATTCGGCCTCTAACATTCCTCTGAGAATGCTCCTCGCCAATTGAAAGGTTGCTTCCTCCATACGTGGAGGCAGCACTCATGGGATCCCAAGCCCAATGTTGAGGTTTCTCTGATGGCAAATCAAGAGATAAAGAAACATCAGGGGTATTTGTAGCGTTATAGTGTCTGCTACTGCTGCCGTTTTCAAAGACCGCGGAAACTTCTGCCCTTTTCCTTTTGCACGGCCCACTAATGTCACCTATCGTAGGAGTAACGCTACTGCTACCAAATCCATGGTTTAAGTGTCTGTGATGACTAGAAGAAGGCTGGTCAGCATAATTATGTGGAGCAGGCCACGTGCTTCCACCAGCTGAGGGATGCAGGGTCGGATCATAGGTTGGCCCTGAAGTAGTCACTTGATGATGTCGAATTTCCATTGTGAAATTTGTGGAACAGTACTCATTTCCCCTTTGCCCAATATTTCTGTGGGAGGATTCAGTGCTGCTACTTGATGAAGAGTACTCATTTGAACTTCGTCTCTGAGAGGTAAAATTGATTCCTCCGGCAGGTAAATTTTCTATAGGAAATACTGAACCACCAGTATCTGCAGCCCCAGTCCAGCCTGCAATAAAAATATCAAAAGTAAGATACAGACCAACCTATGAGGATTAGACATATCGTGATGTCAAATATTTGGCAATGAGGTCAGACAGTACCCAAGGGAATTAAAGAATGCTCAGCATGTAGAGGACTTGGGTTCTGATCATTGTCCATCTCAAACATTTGGGGAGTGCCGAACAAGTGCCTATGCCCCATAACTATGTGATTGAAGTCTCGTTATGCTCCAATGGAAAGAATAAACGACCTGCATACAAATCGAAGCAGACAATAAGTTCAAGAAGGAAATCCTGCAACATGTTTCTCTGGTACGAACTCTAGACAAACATGAGCAGAACCGCAAAAGCAGCTCCCACTCACTCAAAACTAACGAGGAAAAAGTTCAAGGCTATGGAAACAACACGGCGAGGAGCTATGTAGTACGAGACATCATCAGAAAATAACAAGCCACACTAGCTTTCTGGTAAAGTTCATGTAAAAAAAAAGCTAGTATTACTTGCTGCTAACATAGTCATTCTGAGCAGCTAAAATACTTCCCTTGGCATAAATCTAATAGTTGATAGCGTTTGAAGATAATAGTTGAGGTGGGCTAGGACAAGATGCAAAACTAAACCATGAAGTTATAATCCTGCTAATTTCTTGTACTGGTATCATCAGTTCTTTATCTCAGGAAAGGAGACCCTGAGATGGTACATGTGCAAACACAAAATCCATGTGGCCAGGTTGTGATAATCTCATCTCATAGACGAGGCTCGCGTCTTAAACCTCTATTCCATGGTGAAAGCTACTTCCTCTTCAATGGACAAGCAATAACCCCGGAAACATATATATTGTTGTTTTTGTTATGTTAGAACAGTTGAGTGTGACTATTCAACATTCATAATTGACCACGAACTTATAAAGCATCTTTGCAATATTTTAGATATCGAGTGAGGATAGCTTCACCAGAGAAAAACTTGTGGTATAGTAGTAGCTCATTACATTCAGGGAGTCAACCAGCACATATACATTCAAGGAAGGACAATGACAAAACATGGTGACACCAACTCTACTGTAGTGTTAGCTTTCCAGCTTGAAATTCCAAATATGGTACCCAATACCACCTGCATGAGGCAGAACCTTGCAACCTAGTTCTTTTTTAAGCTATTTAATATTTCTCATCCAACAAAACAGAAGAACAGCTGCAAAATGTTAATTCCATCTAGGCCTCTGCCAGCTCAAAATTATGCAATGGCAATACTTCTGCCCTATGAATCCCATCAAAATGTTCTTATAAGCATATTCTCCGCCAAGATGGCATATCGAACTTAAATTGCTGTTCGGCTGAACTTGCGTAGCTTTGGCCATATGGCAGTAATAACTGAGGTTGCAGAACTTGCATAACTTTGGCCGTATAGCAGTAATATCAAACTTAAATTACTGCTCGGCTGAATTTGCATAACTCTGGCCATATGGCAGTAATAACTGAGCTTGTCATAACTTAAGAAATCCATGGAACCTTTCACATAAGAAACATTGTAGCCTGACACTGAATGCCAGCCACTTGCTTTGGAGTGGAATTTTAGCAAATGCCAGTTAAGAAAGGACCATCCTTTAAGATAGAAAAACAAGGTGGCCATAATGAATTGTATGCCAACATGACAACTAACTGAAACGACAGAATTAACTGATCTCCACCGTCCACCTTCCTAGGAATAACCTAGAAAACCTTGACCTGGGCTCAATCAGAGAAGAAATCCCTTCCTCTGTAGCTGAGGAGAAACCAAAGACTGCAAATAAGAAAGCCACCAAGCACTACGCTTAAAATAAGGAACTCTACTACTGGCCCCGATGTAATAAATGACGGAAAGCGAGGAACATAGTTTCTGCTGTTATCCAGCTGAAGTGTGCTATAAAATCAAGGAGTTGGATGATTTAATGGACAAAAGTAAACGAAGTGAAAGTCCACATTGGTTTCATTAACCTATCTACCCAAGTGCAGTGACAAGATCGCTAGGTAATAGTTAATCCACTAAAATCAGTTGGCACTGCTAGTGCACAAAAAAGACAGAAAGACAATAGAGAGGGAAAGAAAGAGAATTAAATCCTAAGAACTATTTCTCACCTGTGTATACAAGAATCCACCCACACATGATACACAACAAGGGGGCCACAGAGAAGTCGAATTTGAGTAAGGATGACTAGCAATATTCGACCACCTCGATTTTTTGGTCGATTACGTATTTGGTCATGTACCTGCATATTCAACTAACCCACTATACCCAAGGAATTGCAGGGAACATGATTAGAATATTTAGCTAATCTGATCAGGTCCTCTGGGAGACATTTAATAGAAAGGCAGCAACATATGAAACAGTAAAGGAATTTAAGGTTACCTGCAGGCTTTTTTTTAGTGAATACCTGTCTTAACAACTGACAACAAAATTATGCACGGAATAGATAGTACTGGGTTTAAGGGTAGGTATACTTGAGCACATGAATCAGTAGAGCGGAAATAGTGAGAGTGAAATATGAGATTAAAATCACATTTCTTAAGGATAACAATAGCGAAGAAGTGGAGTATTGAGCATCATGTTGAGGTGAACGCGTAAGTATGAAAACTGTTAAAATGGTTAGACAAGAAGGCATAGGCATAACTAGTGAAGATAGAGAATAGAACCCAAGAAGGAGGCCAAGTTATCTTCACGAAGATTATAAACATAAGAAGCTAACACATTCTTCAATTCTACTTGGTTTAAATACCACTAAATCACCAGTGCATAAGTTAGATTAATACCTTAGTTAGACAAAAACATAATTCCGTTACTGCCGGCGTGGCAGTGTTAGAACCGTGACAAGGTTAATAGAGCTAAGTCTCTCCATTAAGAGCACCACACCTATGATCACCGTCTACCCAGAAACCAACGTCTCCAATCTCTTCTAATGACCTCCAATCAGGACTCAACCCCCATCTGCAAAAGGAAGGGAAAAAAATACCATCTCCATCTTATTTTCCTCTGTAAACCTACCAATCGAGACCCAACAACTGATCTAAAATAAACTCAAAGAGGTGCCAGAATAAACACCCAAATATATCTAGATATCAAAATTGCTTTTTTTTTATCTATCATATCCTACCAGAGATTATCAACCCATAAACCCTCAGTTAAATGACCAGATACTTAATATTAACGACTGATCTAGCAAATTAAAACATATAAAAACCCTAAGACTTGCTCAAAAGAACAGAATTCTCACCACATAACCATGATCATACAAGAGATTTTGCATCAAAACATCAACAGCATAAACATATTGTGAATAATATTGATGAATCAGGATACAGATTATGTAACCAAAATCATAAAATCAACAAACTAGGAATTATACCTTTAGATTGCAATGAATACCAGAAAGTTCCTGATTTCAAGCAATTTTGAATTTATTTTTCACTAGTGAGATGAAAATCTGGGAAATCAGAGGTTTGATTAGTTGGTGTTGTTGTTGTTGAATGAAAACGAAGAAGATAAAGAGATGGAGAGAATTTAAGTTTGACAAGAAACGCCCTCCACCGTACCAGAAAAAAGGAGAGAAAACCGATAGAATTTAAGCAAATTTATTTTATTTGGCCTTCTTTTTCCTCCTTATTCATTCATACTTTTGTAACTTTTCTCATTTAGCGCCGATATTCTACTCCAGGTGTTGGGATTCCGTTTTATAGCCACGCATTAAAATTTGACCCAATTTCGCTTCTTTCGTTCGACACCCACCTGTACTATAGTCTATATGTAGAGATTTGCTCAATTGTATTTTTATTTTGACACGGATGCTCTCATATGTAGAGATTCATGCATTCTCATAATATTTGTGATACTATGCATTACCTCTTACTTATCCTTCTTCTAAGATCTGGGAGGCCCAATCTCTTTACAACTACAATACTAAAATACTTGATTTCAAATCAAAACCATCCAAATGCCGCATGAGAATTGGTATAAACAAAGGGTTCCATATCTCTGTTTTCGGACTGGATTTTTTTTCTTTTTCTAGAAAAAGACTTTCATTGAAAGAAGTCATAGTACCGAATTTTCAGAAATAAAGTGAGGTTGGCTATCTAACCATTCACCCATAACTCTGTTCCTGTTACAACACTTGGTTGCATTGTTAGCAGGCCCATTAAAGTTTCTAAAAATGTTTGAAACTCAACATACTGAAAAGTTTAATAAAGAAAGACAATCGTCTAGAATCGATCCATTGTACCAGCTAATCTGGTAACATTTATTTTGTAAATAGGAAATGCAATTCTTGGAGTCACTTAGGATGTAGATCTTCTCTAAGCTTCTATTCTTCGCTCATCTGATTGCTTCCAAAACTGCGAGACTTTCTGCTTCCTCCGCGTCCCTAGTTACTGCTGGTTGGAGTTTGCATCCAACGTACTGACCTGCCAAAAAATATGACACAATTCCAAGTCCAGCACTGTTAGTGTCTGTGTTATAAGAAGCATCACAGTATATTAAAACGCATTCAGAGGGCAAAGAATCAGTGACATGATATCTTATGGTACTGGAGATAGCATTGTTTATGGAAGCACCATCAGATGTTGCGGAAGCAGCTAGCTGCAAATCATTAACTAGTTTAACTGAATGCCTAGCAGTGGTTTCCTTATTCAGTCTCACACCCTGAAAAACATACATGCATCTATCTCTCCAAATACTCCAAGTTGTGGTGTTGATAGCATACTTTAGATCTGTAGGAAGATTACTATCAATAAGACCTTTCACTCAATCTTTAATGGAAATTGACGAGTTAGCAGGCTGCAAGACATGGCTGCCCCATGGAAACCAAATTCCACACAGAGGTAGAGAAATTGTAATGTAAAATAATATGCTCAGCTGTTTCCAATTCATGATTATCACACATGCTACATATGAGATCATGATTAGGATTGTGACTGCCTATTCGAACTTTAGAAGGTAATATGTTCTCATAGCATTTCCACAAAAATAATTGTATCTTAGGCAAGACTGGCAGGTTCGGACTGGATGATTTGGTCATATTTAATAAATATGATTTCCCGGGTACCAATTTTTTTTTCTTTGAGCAGAGGTTTTATTAACAGAAACTAAACGTTATAAAAAAGAAAAAGTTTTTCCGAAAATACACGGAGGAGGGTGATTAAACCAGCACTTATCTATAGAGTTCTGTCCGTCTAATTTAGCTAAACTATTTGTTGTCCCGTTACAAATACGCTTAACATATTACAAAGAGGTTGGGAAAAGAAAGTAAATCTATTTTTAAAGTATGTGGTCAAGGAAAATAGCTTCCAGCTGATAGAAGAGTCCCCATCCTTTACAACATTCACCAAAGAGAAATTATCTGATACAAACAAAACTTTCTCTTTGTTGAACTCCTTAACCCATTCTATGGATTTAGTATAGATTTTCCTTCAGCTTCGGTTTCTATCACTGATTTGGCTGAAGTACACCAACATCTTGCAACAGTAAAATTTCCATTGGATCTATAACAGACAATCCACGTCCTGCAAGCAAAGAAATCGTATAATACAATAGGCTCGTAAAGAGAAAGATTTGTGAATACGATATATTTTATCAATAAGAAAGATACATAGGAAGCCAGGAACAACTATGATTTCTTGATGACTTTATCTATGAACTACCCTGATAATAGTATCCACCAATAGAACTATCTTATTGAGATTTCTTTCTGAAACAAACACAGAAGAAAAAGGAAAGCTAACAATTCACTTTAAATATCAAATAACAAAAACGGAGATAGAAAATTAAGCATTTCTAACATACACAACTGATGCAGTCATGAAGATTTTGCTTCTTTTGTACCAGACCTGTAAGTGAATCTTGTTAGAGCACTGCTCGGTCGAAATCGCAAGTGTTTTTATCTCAAGCTTGCTTGTCAAGTTTAGTTATCAAAACTATAAGTCTTGATTTCTAGTCTACTTATAGCTATGTCTCGGATTAGGATAGAATCTGTAGTTGATCTTTAGACTTCACAGCGTTCATCGATTGAAGACGAAGATCTACTGAGGGGAGCTTTGAGGAACTTCATCAACAAAAAGTATGTGGAGACTTGAACTCATCTATCACTCAGAAGTCTATTCTATTTTATCTCCTATTGAGACTAATTCGTATAGCTATATAGACTGTAATATTATACACATTTGATATTTTGAGCTGAGTTTAACTCGCTTATATCTTTATCGAAATACGTGTTGGAAAGCTTGTTGCTTTAACTACGTTCATCATTATTCTTGACGAAAGTCAAAGGATGATCATGTGAAAATCGCCTTGTAACATCTTACATGATTTGTGTGAGACAGCCATTTGATGTAGACTCCGAATGTTTCGTAGTGATCATTCGATCACTTGAAAATTTCTTATAAGCTAATAGTTTGTGTGAGATAGCTATTGTCGTCTTCTAAGAATGTTTCAATTAATGAAATGGGAGTTTAGAATAATTAGTCATTATCTGGATATAGCACATTATGCATACCCTTATGCAACTGTTGTAAGTATAATTCAGGTCTGGGAACCAAGTATGCATACCCGTATGCGAACGGTTTTAACTGTGAAAGTCTGGGAACTAAGTTTGCATACCCATTTGCAAACTGTTTCACCTGAACTCGGCCTCAAACTACAGTATGCGTACCCGTTTGTGAACTGTCGGAAAAGATCAAAGTCCGGAACTTAAGTTTGCGTACCCGTTTGCAAACTTATATGGTTAAGTTCTAAAATCGGTTAAGTATGATTTCATACTCACGAACAAATATATTTACATATTAAGGAATGCAATCTTTGCAAACTATGACTAAAATGTTCATGATCTGATTCTTTTGAATCAATCTGATTTTGCTTCAATTGTGTCTTATATACTTCTATGAGAATATAAATAATTGAACAACTCTATGACTAACACAATTAGATTCATTTGATTATCATTTGGTCTAGAAGTGTTAAGATGAACATGGTTAAGACAAAAGTTTTCATATGTCTAACTTCGGTTAACTGTTATTGAGCCAACTCAATATACATGTTTAGGTACGGTTACCCATATTTAAATAAATGTATATTTCATTTGTGTGTAACAAGCTAAGACCATCTAACGGTGGAAAGATATTAACTTGAATCTTAAATCAGGATATTGGTAGGTATGAGCTTGACGAGATTCTTGCTGTAAAGCAAAATTCTGACTGCTTAAATGCTATCATACATGCCAATTACCCTAGATCTTCAGCACCATGTGACTACGTGCACTCGGTCTTAGAAACCGTATTTGAAGGGAATACCTCTGAAAAGGAAGCTAGGCTTCAAAACCTAAATTCCGATTGGGAAAACCTTTGTATGGATGATGAAAATTCGTTTGATGAGTTTAATCGCAAAGTGTCTGAATTTTTTAATGCATCTTTTGCATTAGGTAAGACTATTCCTGAAAAGGACATTGTGATGAAAATTCTCAAATCTTTGCCAGCTAGATACGATTCTAAGAAACATGCATCGTTGAAGGAAATAACCTTGATGCACTTTCCAGAAATACTCTTTTTGGGAAGTTAAAGATCTTTTATCATGAACATACATCCAAATCTGGGAAGGATATTGCTTTCAAAGCACAAAAGAATACTAAATTTCTTGACAGAAGCAAAAGTGTCGGCAACTCTGTTGTTGATCCTATTGAGACTGATTCATCATATGAAGATCTTGACAACTCAGTTTCACTGATCACAAGACGGTTTAGAGATCTTCTTTCGAAGAGAAGTAAACAGTTCGTCAGAGATAAACCCAGGTCATCAATCAAACCTCATGACCGTGCCCCTCCTAAAAATAGGGACACTGTAGATACTGATGATGAGGATATGCCACAGTGCTTCAAGTGTAAAGGTTTTGTTCATTTTGCTAATGAGTGTCCAAATCGTAGAAAATACACTGGGAACAAAGGTCTTGCTGCAACTCTTGATGAAATGTATGATCACTATGATTCAAATGAAGATGAAAATCCAAGTGTTGCACTCCTTGGTGAAAATATTGATTTTGATAATTGTAGCAATACGTACATCAATCTTGATATTCATCCCGGAGAAACTTCCTCAACCACT
The DNA here is from genome assembly GCF_003573695.1 of Papaver somniferum. Lineage (NCBI taxonomy): Eukaryota > Viridiplantae > Streptophyta > Magnoliopsida > Ranunculales > Papaveraceae > Papaver > Papaver somniferum. The sequence continues at coordinate 47,693,018 of NC_039366.1, forward strand.
TTGAAGGATAAAATGGATTTTTCCCTGTCTACTGAAAATTCTATCTCACATGTTTCAGGTACCTCAATTTGTTTAACAACATGCTCATCTATGGTGTCTGAACCGTCCTCCACACTGACATGTTCTTATTGTACTTTTAAGGGTCATGAACTCTCTAAGTGTTTCTAGTACAAACATAAAATAATATATGTCAACAAACTTCAACGGGGAGCAAATCGATTAGCAAATAAGCTCAAACTTGTTCAGAAGTCGAATTCATCTGAGGTATGTAAACTCAAAATTTCTCCGAAGAAGTTAATTTTTTAAGAAAAAGATGGACCTCTATAAAAAGGAACAAGGTCTAAACAATCTGTGAAAAGGGATATTAAGAATTCCGTACAAGAATCGTATGGTGGACAGATTATTGTTCACCTCAACACAGCTTAATTGTGTTGAAAATGCATCTTGTCGCATGTGCCTGGTTTCAAAGAGATAAGAGTTGAGCACAAATCAGGCTTTAGGAAAAGAAATTTTTTTGTTTTATTTTTTCTTTTTGTTTTCCGGAATTATGTTGATCTTTTCATATCATAGTATTGAAAAGGTTTTTCATTTTTTGATCATTGAAAGAGGGTTAAAATCGACAATTATACTTTATTTAGGGTTAAGAGTTGGTCGTACGTGAATCCTAATTTGTATATAGGTTCCGTAACCCTACATTCCTTTTTTCCTTCCCTGAAAACTCTTTCTATCACAAGATTGCTTGTAGACTCCAAGAATTCCATATTTTAATGGAGACTCCAAGCATCATATCTTCTGATAGAAAAGATGTTAATATGATTGTTAATCCATCAATCACGAAGGAAAAAGGTAAATCTCCTTCCTCTAAAACTTTGAAGAGAAAAAGTAAGAATATGAAGAAACCAAGGGCTATCCCCTCTAATCTTCAGAAGTTTTCTGGTGTTCTTGAAGAGTTGGAGGAAATAAGGAAGAAGATTCAACAAATAAAGGCGATTGTCTTAAAAACTCTTGAAATTCAAACGGCCCTGGTTCGGCATCAGTCTAGAAGGTTCGTTGGAATTGACTCCTTTCTTCATGAACCTTATGTTCCAATGTCTGTTGAACGACAAGGAGTTCGGGGACGATAAAGAATTTTTCAAGAATCTTAATGTCTAGGAAACTTCTTATGAGAATTTATTCTTGTGTTTTAAGAAGGATAACCAAGGTTTGGAATAGAAAATATTGTGATTACACATAGCTATTGCCAACGATTTTCATCTTGCAATGTTTTAGATTTATTTATTTAAATTCTAAGTTATTTGGAAGATGATTTTACAGTATTAATATTTATTGGTTTTATATATTGAAAAAATGTTATGGGATATGTGTGTTTACTTCCGAGGACTATGATTGTCCCATATATGTCAAAAGTTAAGTCTATTATGTCATTATGTAAACATTGACCAAAGATAGAATAAACTTTTGAGTATTCCGCGGTATTGGTCTTTCCCTGATCCACTTCTATATGAAAATAATGAATGGCTCTGTAAGTTTTCTTATGTTGAGCATTTCCGATTAAATTAATCATTAAGGTTCCTTTGTGGTTAATATTCATATTTCATGTGATTTGTTAATGTCCAAAGAAATCCTTCTTTTCTCGTAAAAGTAAGGTCGCTCTTGTTGTTCTTTTAGGAATGACATTTTATGAGGGGGATTTCTTAATTGAACTTGTGCTTAATTGTCAAATCTTTGTGGGAAGTGCGGCTGCGGAATATTGTAGGAGTTATCTTGTATCTTTATAAACTCCTTGATGAATACACTAAGTTTCGACTATGTGAAATCATCGAAACAAAGTTGATATGTTCTATTTTAGTCATGAAGTATCTCTTTGAGAATTTCACTATGATCCCGTTAATTTTCGCACCTTTGCCAATTTATATTGACAAAAGGGGGGGAATTATTTTGTAGTTCACATTACATACATATGGTTTACGGATCATTATGTAAGGGGGAGTGGTTTTCATTGTGAGATGAAGTATTGACTAAGGGGGAGTGATACATATCACCGTAGTATTATTGTCAGAGTTGTGATACAATTGAACTTTAATGTTGTGTAAAAATACTATGACATTGTATAACAATAATTGAGAACATATGCTTTCTTATTGTTATGGATACGGATCTTCAACAACTATGATGCTGAGTTGAACACGTTCAGAATCACTGAAGTACTTGAAGTGACGAAGAATTCAAGGAATGTTGAAGAACCAAGGAAATCAAGCATTTGGATGAGAAGCTATAAAGTTTATTTATTTTGTAACCCATATGTATTGATAGTTTTGTCACTAAAATTGACAAAGGGAGAGATTGTTTGAGCACTGCTCGGTCGAACTCGCAAGCGTTGCTATATCAAGATTGTTTGTCAAGTTTAGTTGTCAAAACTATAAGTCTTGATTTCTAGTCTACTTATAGCTATGTTTCGGATTAAGATAGAATGTGTAGTTGAGATTTAGACTTCAAAACGTTTATCGATTGAAGACGAGGATCTACTGAGGGGAGCTTGGAGGAATTTTATCAACAAAAGGTATGTGGAGACTTGAACTCATCTATCACTCGGAAGTGTATTCTATTCTATCTCCTATTGAGACTAAGTCATATAGCTAAATAGACTTTAATATTATATACATTTGATATTTCCAGCTGAGTTTAACTAGCTTATATTTCATCATTATTCTTGACGAAAGTCAAAAGATGATCATGTGAAATCGTCTTGTGACGTCTTACATGATTTGTGTGATACGGTCATTTGATGTAAATTCGAAATATTTCGTATTGATCATTCGATCACTTGAAAATTGCTTATAATCTAATAGTTTGTGTGAGACAGCTATTGTCGTCTTCTAAGAATGTTTCAATGATTGAAATGGGAGTTTAGAACAATTAATCATTGTTTGGATATAGCACAGTATGCATACCCGTATGCAAACTGTTGTAAGTATAATTCAGGTCTGAGAACCAAGTATGCATACCCGTATGCAAATGGTTTTAACTGTGAAAGTACAGGAACTAAGTTTGCGTACCAGTTTGCAAACTATTTCACCTGAACTTAGTCTGGAACGACAGTGTGCGTACCCGTTTGCGAACTGTCGGAAAATATCAAAATCTGGAACTTAAGTTTGCGTACCCGTTTACAAACTTATGTGGTTAAGTTCTAAAATCGGTTAAGTATGATTTCATACTCATGAAAAAATACATTTATATATATTAAGGAATGCAATCTTTCAAACCGTGGCTAAAATGTTCATGATCTGATTGTTTTGAATCAATCCGATTTTGCTTCAATTGTGTCTTGTATACTTCTATGAGAATATAAACAATTGAACAACTCTATGAGTAACACAATTAGATTCATTTGATTATCATCTGGTCTAGAAGTGTCCAAATGAACATGGTTAAGACAAAAGTGTTCATAGGGCTAACTTCGGTTAATTGTTATTGAGACAACTCAATATACACGTTTAGATATGGTTTCCCATATCTAAATGAAGGTATATTTCATTTTTGTGTAACAAGCTAAGACCATCTAACGATGGAAAGATATTATCTTGAATCTTAAATCAGGTTTTCATCTAACGGTGAATATTGATTGCTTTGTTCCAAAGTTATCCAACCCTGATTTAAAGACTATATAAGGGAGAACTCTAGCAACTGGGAAACCTAATCCCCACACCTCCTGTGTGATACTAGTTGTGACTAGAGTCGATTCTCCTTTAACCTAGGTTTTTCCTAAAACTATTATAGGTTAACGACTTGAAGACTTCATTGGGATTCTGAAGCCAGATCCAACTATTTTCTCTGTAGTGAGTGTTTTGATCTTATTTGTTCTATCGTATTGAGAACTATCTTCTCTAAGATTTGCTCGAGATTTATCTCCGATAGGTAAGATATAAAAAGTAATCACAAAGATCTTTATCTCATTCTATGTGATTCCACAATAACTTGTTCTACTACCATATAGTTAAGTTATTCTGAGGTGATTGATATTTATAGATTGTTCTTCGGGAATATAAGACCGGATTAACAATTGGTTCCTGTTCACCTTAATTTATCAAAAGACGGAACAAAAACTTTCCTAGGTATTTATGTGGGAGACATATTTATCTATCAGAATAAACTTTTATGTGGGAGACATATTTTTTAATCAAGTCTTCGACGTTGGGTCGTAGCAACTCTTAGTTGTGGGTGAGATCAGCTAAGGGAATCAAGTTTGTAGAGTCCTGCTGGGATTTAGAGGCGTAAGGAACGCGACCGTACCTTAATTATTGTGAGATTAGTTAGGTCTCAACTACATTCCAGTCCTAAGTTAACTTGTAGTAGGCTAGAGTCTGTAGCGGTTTAATACAGTGTGGTGTTCAAATCTGGACTAGGTCCCGGGGTTTTTCTGCATTTGAGGTTTCCTCGTTAACAAAACTTCTGGTGTTTGTGTTATTTCTTTTCTGTATTATATTTGTTTATATAATTGAAATATCACTAGTTGTGCGTCGTTCAATCAATTGGTAAATCCAAACTTTGGTTGTTGATTGAAATTGATTGACACTTGAATATTGGTTTTTGATACCGTTCAAGTTGTATGTCCTAATAATCAGGCACACAGATTCTATCTGTTTGATTTGATGATTACTTTGAGAAATAGAGATACAACTCTTAGATATATTTCCTTGATTGAGTCTGACTATCTAGTTGATTCTCTTGGAATTATATTGGAGTTAGTCCACACAGATTGCCTAAACGAAATATTGGGTGTGGTTATTAGACCCTTGCATTTTCAAATCTATAACCCAAAACTAATTACCATGAGAGAGAATCTGCATTGTCTCTTTTACAATCATCTAATTTTGTCATTTCATTGAATACTTTCCTGTCGGGGAGAGCAAACTCTAATTATACCACAAGATACTAGATATTATAATCGACGTAGAATGAAAGATAATCAAGATGCAAACACAAACGAGGAAATAAGTAAAGAACACAAGATTTAACGTGGTTCAAAAATATGTCTACGTCCACAACCACGTACGACTTATTTTTCATTATTATGGAACCACTAAATAGAGAATTACACACTCAACGTATGATGAATAAATCAACAAACTATGATCTAACATTATGTTGATCATAAGCCCTAAAATAACTCTCATGAACAAAACGTTCCATAAACGACTTGCTCATGTTACTCTAAAGAACTGGAAGACTTGGCGGTATCAACGGGCACATCATATTTCTATTCGAAGTTAGTAATACAGACTTGACTTGTTTCCGTTTCTATCTACGTTTCTTTCAAGTTTTTTAGATTGAAAACATAACATAGAAAGTATATTTATGTATCTCTAGTATCAGTGACTTAATCATTCTTTTATGATCAAAGTGTCAAGAAGTATATACTAGTTGTTTTACACAGGTTTGGTATATTGATTACGAAGTATAACTTTTATCTTTTGAAATTTATACATGTGACATAACACTATCTTTGTAATTCGTTACTGATTAGTTTATTGAAATTTTGGATTGAGTCTATACGTAGAAAACTATGTTTGCTCACATGAGTTTAAGGAAGTAGACTTGCAAAACTTATTTTGTAATCGAAAAGAATCAAAGTATCTACTCTAGGATTGATCCCAAGGATTTCTAGTAGGACCGATCCCTTAAGCAAGGATATCCCTTTACAAGGATCTGCAGCTGGACCGATCCTTAGTAATTAGCAGGATATGATATTTTTCTATTTCGACTATTAACTTAGGATTTGAATAGCTTTCGGAAATATGGTTTGATTAATATGTAAAGTTCATAATGTCGACATAATATTCCGAAGATGTGCTAAAATCTTATTACTTAATGTTCATGTATTTTCCTTGATAATCAAGGTGAGATCCTAAACCGAAATATTCCATAATATTTTTTTGATGCTCGCAATTTATATGTCTTTAATTTCCCACTAATTAAAGCATATTTCTGGTTGTTATATTAGTAAAGCATATTATTTATGCTAGATAATATTGGTTGTCATCCAAGAGAGATTTCGACACATTAGCCGGACAGTAGTTGGAATATTACAAAATCGAAAATAGGCATTTATTGCATATCTTTCGTATTTTAGGATTTGGTAATTCCTTGATTTCCAAACTACCTTGGTCATTATAAATAGTGAAGTGTGTCTTTCTTGCAAACTTATCCCGAAACATATGGACCTTAGCAGTTGTGTGAGGAAGCTCACTAACAGTATTTTTGTAATACTCACTGGAGACAAGAGTATCCTAATTAGGTGAAATCTCTTATGTGCGCTTCGTTTAAAGAATTCTTTGGAATCAAGAAGCTTCTGATAGTACCAGTGGTGGGAAACAAGATAGGATATTTAGTTATTGATTTGATCGACTAACAATATGTTGAACCTTGATAGATCTAGTTTGTTTATTCTATAATCTTCCTCTTCTGGTATAAGGTCACTCGAACTAGTTCAATGAATAACGATTTCAGATCTGATCTTTTGATTCAAGATCTGAAGATATGACCTGTGATCATCCGTTATTAACAGATTCTGTTTTGTGCATGATCTGTCATGAGTGGAATCAAGTTGTTTGTGAAGGTACTTTGAATACCGAAGATTTAAAGACCAAAAGATTTTATTTTTGGTATTCTGATCTTTGTGATACTTCGTGCACACTTAATTGACTGGGATCCAGCAAGATCGTTTATTATGCATAAACCTTTTATAACTTATTGCATGGATCGACAATATATCACTTGGATTTTTTCTTACATAAATCGAATTTGATAGACTATGAACTAAGATTGAGTATTTCGGAAATCTTGATCTTACTTGATCTAACCGATACAAAGGGGTTTACATTAATTAAACAAAATATCCTTTATAACTCAAATTATCTTTGATTAGCTTGTTGATATGGAGATTGAGTAGAGTGGTTACTGAAACATATTAGGGTTTTACTGTTTCGGAATACGATCCAAAGAAGTTGAGTGATGGAAGTCTTCACAACAGGTGAAGCGACTTAAGATAGTGGACTATATATTAGGATTCACGTGTGTAGACCATATTGGTAATAGACGCAAGGATACTAAAGGAATTGAGTAACTTGGAGTTAGTTTACTTGGTATCAATTATACAAAGTTAGTGTTAGCCTTTATACAACGGCTTAATTATGAGCGTATTCAAAAGTGGATTTGAAAAGGAGAGGATACCACCACCAACTTTTTCGTTCGGCAACCTATATAGGCAAAACCTAATAGAAACGTAAGTGAACCAACTTAATAATCCTTGACAATATGTATGTAGAGTTTATATCTCTATCTCTTCTCCATCATACAGTATAAAATATGGAGTCCGTGAACCTGATTGTTAAGAAGATTACTTGGAAGATCTCAAAAACCAATATCCAAGATCAATCTAGTCGTATCCAAATAATTCAATCAGAATTTTTCCAAGTAATAAACTTCATATTTATCTTTCAAGATACGAATTCTACATGAAACAAGTCTCGTAATCAAATACAATTATACAAACATATCTACTAAGATTGAATACGTACTACTTTTATAAATCCAATTATGAAGATAAACAGTATAATACGGAAAGGGAAAAACACAAGACACCAGAAGTCGTGTTAATGAGGAAACCGCAATAGCAGAAAAACCCCGGGACCCCATCCATATTTGAACACTAAAATGCATTAAGCCGCTACAGACACTAACCTACTATCAGATTTCAGAATGAAATGTAGTTGAGACCAAATCCACCCTCCAAGCAATTCGATCACAACCGCGCTCCTTACGTCTCTTGAACCCCGCAAGGCTCTATGCTATTAATTCCCTTAGCTGGCGTTCTTTACATCCTAAGAGTTACTTCAACCTAAGTGAAGACTTTTAATACCAATCTTCCTCTAACAGACAAGCCTATTTTATTTCCCTTTAGTTCAAAGTTCAAGGCTTGGAAATCTGTTTGCAATAGGAAAAGCTAGAAAACCTCACAAATCCGGAACACTTACACTCACTTAAATGAAAGTCCTGGATTCTTTACCACCTCTCAAGAACAATCTTCAACTTATTAATTAAGAATAGTTTTCATATATCTATCTCGAGGAATCACAAAATCTGATACGAAGATTGCTTTGCGATCAATATCTATCTTACCTGAAAGAGATTACGAGAACCTCCATAATAGAAAATCAAGATCAGGATACACGAAATATCAAGTCAAATAATAGTCGAACTTGGATTCACAAATCCCCTAAGCGAAGTCTTTTAGTCATAAGCCTAATAACGTTTTATCGAGGAAACTTAGGTCAATAAAAGACGGCTCTAGCTATCAACTAGGACATAAAGTTTCAGGGATTGAATATCCCAGTTGAAATAGCATATATATTTATAGATGTTCAAGACCAAGATTTGCTTAGAATTCAAGCTAAGATAATTTGAGGTTCAAGAAAACACTTTCTCTATTTAGATGAAACTCTAATTAGGGTTTCAAGTAAGCATGTGAGGATTAGTATTGAAATCACATAAAAGAATATATATACAATGGTCTGGTTACGTGAACCGTATATAATGACTGTCTTTGGAAAATATGATTTATGAACTAAATAGAATTTGATGTTCATTTAAAGACTTAAGAATTTAATCATGATACACATACATAAGTGTTTTAATGATCAATGATATGTTAGAAGTGTTTATGAGAGTCATACCAATGCTAAACATATTTAAAAAATAAGTCTTTAAACATCTTCTAAACTTTTACTGGGACTGTTGGTGAAACGGTTTTTGAACCGTACAGGCAGTTCATGAGCCAGGGTGCAACGGTTCGTGAACCGGGTTCGCCAATCCTACTCGGCTCGTGAACTCAGATGGACATGGTTCGTGAACCAGGTTCGCCAAATGCTTAGCCTTTAACGCCAACACTAAAAATTCAGATCACCACGGTTCGTGAATAGTCCCCTTCTGAACTTAAAGTTTACGAACAGGTTCGCCAACCATCCTGTATTTCAAAGTACTCATATATCTATGGTTTGCGAACTGGTTCACCAACATACCCTGAGTCGAAATATCAGAAGTTCTAAATTTCTGTTTTTTTATGTTTGAAACATTTCCAGATGATAAAATCATTGCTTGGGGTATTTTCACATTGATCCACAAATTAATTCTTGAACAATAAATTGTTTCGAACTAATATTCTTAAGGGCCTTTGAATATCCAATGCTTGAATCATATTTCGACATGTTTAACAAGACAAGCTTGCATCGATTTTTTTTTTTGCAATAAATCTACTGTAATTCAAACGACATAGTCTCATAAAATATAATTGTAAGATAATGAGTAAGATAAAATGATTCAGTCTTCACATACCTTGTTGATGAAGTTCTTCAAATGTCTTCGTCGATCTTCATTCTTTGAGAGTGATGTCTGATACTCAACTACCAAATTCTAATCTAGTCCAAGAAAGGAATTAGTAGATTAGAAATCAAGATACGGTTTTGTTCAATTAATATTGACAACATGCTTGAGATAGCAAAAATTGTGGGTTCAACATAACATTTCTCTAACAATTTCCTCCTTTGTCAATTTTAGTGACAAAACTATTCAATACAAATGGATTCAAAATAAATTTTTTAGAAATCCACTATGCTTGATTTCCTTGGTTGTTCAACAAGCTCTTGAATTCTTCATACTTCAAGTTCTTAAATGGTTCTGCATGTGTTCGTTCATCGTACTTTTGTTGTTTAAGATCCGTAGTGATAACAACTTATAGAATACTCACAAAGAGCTTTGTTAGAATGAAAATCACTATACTCAATGGTTGTTATACTGAAATATAGTATTTTTACCCTCTTCAAAGTTCAATTATACCCAACTTTGAAGAAATACTACGGTGATATGTTCTCCCCCTTAGTCAATAATTACATCTTTTGCAAAATAGGTAAAACCTATAGATCATAATCCACTCCCACTTACATAATGCTCCAAAAATCCATATGTTATAGTAGGATACTACTTGATAATTCTCCCCTTTTTTGTCAACAAAATTGGAAAAGGCGAAAAACATGGATCATAATTAATTAAACAATATTAATAGTAGAGAATATATACCGGTTTTTAGTTTAGACGACTTCACTAAGAAAACTCGGCGATTTCATCAATGAGATATATAGGTACAAGCATCTCCTACAATTCCACATCGGCTCTCCCTACAAAGATACGTCAATTAAGCACAATTTTAGAAGAGCTCTCCCGCATTTGATGTTATTTCCGAAAAAACAACATGAGTGACCTTTACTCTAATCATAAAAGAAGGATTTTCTTGGATATTAACAAATTTAACCGCCGGTTACGAACAAAGTAAATTTGTATCCTAATATTTCTCTCTCTTCTCGCCAGTTACGAACAAAGAAATCCAAAGTAACAATCTTAATGTTAGAGTCGCTAAGATACAAAATTTTCGCGAAAAAAATAATCATTCACATAAATTATTTTCTAAGCCAGTTACGAACAAAGAGAGCAATTAATGCGATATGACTCAACATAAGAATTATAACTTCTCTAGACATGTATGGCCGTAGAGATTAGAGTTCACCACTTATTCCCTGACGGTTCCAACCAAGGAGGAAAGCATATTCCTAGGGAACATCTTACGGAATCCTTTAGCAGTGTATTCCCAGAGTGTAATCGTGGAGAGATCAATATTGCAATTCTCAAAATAGTTTACTCATCTTTTATCAAGAGTTAAGAGCTTCAAATTCCTACAAGAAGTTAACTAGTAACGCATCAATTCGTTCCTGAGAGTTTGTGCAGAGAATTCCTTCTCATTGTTGAAGAATCCATTGATGATTGGATCATTCAGTTCTCTCACATCTTCATAGATGCCTATAAGCTCATTAAAGTTCTGTTTCAAGACTACACAAGGTATTCTTCCAGAAATTAAGCTTATATTCATAGTGAGTTACCTCTTTCAGAGAGTGGTTGCATCTTGAACATCATATCATTTTTCCTTGTGAAGAACTCCTCAACCTTTGCTATAAAATCATTGATAACAGGTTGATAACAAGCATGTAGATGGGGAGGCTTTTGTATCTCTTGAATATTTTTTCTTCTTGATTCTTGACGACTTGATTCCTTCACAAAGAAAAACATTGACATCTTCTACTGTATCCTTCTTTGTAATACCTCTAGTTGTTGGATCCATTATTCTCTACCTTCTTACAGGGAGTTTGAATGCCATATATAGAGTGGAGGAATATTAAGACAAGACTTTCAAGAAAATAAGGAAACCGGTCTTTTGATCAAAACATTCCATAGGAATTTCGTGAACCAGTATGTCATGGATTGGAGAACCAGCCGGTAATATGCCCTTAACTTCACAGTAATACAAATACTGCCTACCTTAAGAATTACAGAACCGTATAAACAATTCAACATAAAGTAATAAAATACTTGGGTAACCTTGTGTTGATGGTGGATTTTTGACGAAGGCTATAATTGTAAAATCATAATTTTGTATATTTCTAACGTAGCTTCAGACGAATGTATGAAATTCATATTTTAGAATTTAGACATGAAAGCTCATGTCACGATGATCTCAGACTGAGTGTGTAGCCTCTTCAGAGCATGGATGAATATCTAATTATTAACGCATCTCAGCTGAGCTTTCAATATTTAGCATCTCAGCCGAGCAATCCAAGTACACACTTCTGTATAAAATCGAGAATGATTGGAGGGCTCCTAGACGGATTGACCACTAGTAAATGCTGAATCGGCTATACCTATGTATTAAAGTAAGAAGCAGAGCAATAACGTCTTCAGGATGTCACAAATGTTCCCTGACTATGCAGAATAAATATTCAGAATGATGCTTCCACTATCTCATACCTCGATTCTCGATTAAACATAATGCTCCTAGACAAATTGCCTACTAGTATAGCGCCATTAATTAATTAATTCTAGTGCATAATTCATCAATAATTTCTAAAATAGTCTAGTTTCATCACAATATTTTATTACTTCAATTCACGGCTTTTTTCAGCTGAATTCCATGGTTTAGTAATAAATATCTACCTTTTGGGGATATGGGCCACCTCCGACCGAGTAAGCGCCGAGAAAATGGTGCGAGTGTACATAGTGATAATGTATGAACGAGCACCAAAAATATGGATGAATGAGAATATATGGAGATTGGTCTTGGTCAGGTAACTACTGATTTTGAACCACTCTCAGTTTGTTTAGCTCACTTTGCAGATTCTGATGACCCTATGCTTGTTGACATTGTCAACGCATTGTCCCCTCCAATGGCCAATCAAGGTAACTCAACAACGGAAGTTATTTCCGCGGACTTAGAACCAGATTTAGGAGTTACCGATTTCAATGAACTTGAACCACTAGATGCATGTTTAAATCACTGTGCTGAGTTTGATGATTCCTTGCATTTTTACATTGTCAATACATTGCTTCCTCTGATTTTCAGTGAAGATAATGTGTCGACTGAATGTATTTCAGCTGATTTAGAACCTGATATACAGCGTCCTTCCAAAATAGAAACTAATATGTTTGTTTTCCATGAGAGTAATATACTTATCTTGACTAAGGATTGCTTTCTATTGAAAATGGATTTACACGTTTGTTTTGAGGTTTATAGTGTTTGCAGGTTCACATTTGCAGCTGATCTGATTTGTTGGATTGATCCCCAACTTTTCAGACTGTATATATATGCTTTGCAGGGATACAAAGATTATGCTTTATGGGAGTCAACCCATACTATTTTGCTTCATGGGAGTCAACCCATCAGATTTGTTTTCTTTCCTCTATCTTTTATTTGTTTGCTTGAATTTCCCACCTTAATTTCTACGTTGGATGACTCAATTACATTGAGGACAATGTAATGTTTAAGTGTGGGGGAGTGACACTTTCGTTAGGGAATTTTGATTAAAGAAAAAAATGAATGAATGACCAGCTGTTTAGCGGGTCTACATAAAAAAATAAAAAAAAATAAAAGATGATCAGCTGTGTAGCGGGTCTTAAAAAAAATATTATCATTATGATTTTTAGGGTTATGACCAGCTGTGTAGCGGGTTTTGTGTATGGTATTTGTCATGACCAGCTGTGTAGCGGGTCTAACTCTCTCTTATGATATGACCAACTGTGTAGCGGGTTAATTATTTGTTTTGCTCGAGGACTAGCAAAATATAAGTGTGGGGTGTTGATAAACACGTCAGTGCTACATTTTATACCCATATTTATATTATCTAGGACTCGATATTTTGGCTAATGACATTATTTTAGTTCTTTTGTAGAAAGTACAGGGAAACTTGAATACCGGAACAATAATTGGCTCAAGGAAAGCAAAAATGACATTTGCTGCAGCAGAGGTGCAAATTTATTGGCAGCCCACATTTTATGTATCTAGCAGCGCCTGCCTGGCTATATTTCATAGTTTGTAAGCATCAATCAAACAGTGCTCTTATGCAAGCACGCCAAGTCCACTATGAGTAACAATGAGTGGCACATGGTGCTGTTAGAGGCTAAGGCGTGACGAACTGTCCACCAAGGGTTTGAATGTGAAAGAAAGTTTCATTTTCATTTCTTAAACAAACTGGTGTTGAAATTCCAAGCAGATGCAGTATAACCAGCTCTTTAGGGTCACTGAGAAATGACAAAAACAAACGGAAGTGGTGATCAAAAGCTTGGTTCGAAACTAGTGGTGGTCGTATATACATGGAAGACAAATTAAAGCTGCTGCCATTATTGTATCGCTAGACAGCGAGACGAAGAATTGAGATGCTGGTGTTGGCATTACATGAGATATCAGTAGACAGACTGAAGATGGAGAAGTGTATTGTGTTCTATGGGTCTGTTTGTGGGTGATTGAATCAGCTGTTGTTGCATGCAGTAGTTGTGTTGGTTGATTGAGAGTTTATACTGCTGTGGCGTAGGTGGTGTTCAGATGGTCCGGTATTGATCTTGATGCCGAGAACTGGATGGGCTGTTGGTTTCAAGGAAGATGGGTACTTACAGACTTTGGTGGTTTCTATGAACTGAAGTTGGGTTTAGTCTGAGTGCTCTTGACTTTGAAGTGTTGGTCTCAATTCAAGCAATTGAACAGAGAAGAAGATGGCAGCGAACAAGGAAATGATGTCGAGTGATGGTGTTGAGTTCATGGCCTTGGTTCCAATGGCTGAACTCGTGCAACCAGTTGAGACGAGATAAAAAGAGTACTGGTGTTATTGATGGAGGAAAGAAAAGATCGGAGGAAGAAAGAACATGAGCTGTTGCAGTCGGAAATAAGTGCTTACAGGGTCAGAAAATGGAGTGATCGGTTTCGCGAAGGAGCTGAATTTGGGTTCTTGGCATCGACTGAAATCGGTATGTCTGGATGTGGTTCGAAATTGGTTTGTAGTGCAAGACTCAATTGAGAAACAACACAGCAACATCGATCATGGATTCCAGGGGTGTTGGATGAAATCCAACGGGGGTTGTACTACCGGTGGAGAAGATCAGGAAAAGAAGTTATTGTTGTGGCCAGACGGAGATGGTATATTCACGATGGTGATGGATTTTGAATTCTTGGCTGATGATGTAGGAAACAAAGAAGCTGCTGCTGTTGACTTGAAGTTCGCAGTGGTTGAATCGAGAAGACGAGAAGAATAATTGATGTTGGGGTCAGGCGAAGGAGCATGAACTGGTGTTGGATATTGGCAGTAATTGGACTGGTCCTTGGCAATAGGCTAGGTTTTAGTCATGTTTCTCGCAGCTTATAAGGAGAGAACAGAAACTGGAAGAAGGGAGCGGCCTGGAGTGGAGGCTGTGGCGACAGTGCCGAAACCAGAAAAGGAAGGCGATAGACGGTGACATAAGGAGCAATACGGTTTGAAGTTTCATTGTTTTCGATTCCATTTTTGGTTGCAGTGATCTTCTTCGTTATATTTTGATGGCTTTTGAGAAAGCCATGTCTCTTTAGATTTTTGTAACTAGGGTTTTTATGGTTGACACTACATGGATGTTAGGCCATTTTTGATTGAATTGAATTATGAAGCAATAGACCATTATGATTTGAATTAATTGATTTTTGATTATTGTTTATTTGATTTATTGAAAACAAGTTGTTGCTTCACCGGTTCTTAGAACCTATGTGCGTAATTGATGGTTTTACAATTATGTTTGTCTTCTTATTTGATGATTCATGCTTGGTTAATTACTTTGATGGGTTATGCTTAGAAAAGCCATATAGAATTTGTGAACCTAAATTTAGTTTCGCATAATTTTCTCACTGATGCAATTTGATGGTTCATGCTTGGATTTAATCTTTTGATGTGCCATACTTAGGGTATACCAGTGATATTTGCGACTCTATGCTAATAATAGGTGATGCCAATAGAACAAATGATAAACATATATTCATAATCATGTTTCATTTCAGTAATTGAACAGAAGTAGTAGTGAATACCGTAAAACTCTAGTTACCGACTCTCCATCTTGGTTATATCTTTATTATTTTAGTTTCGTAATTTTATTTACCAATTCTTAAACTTCTGAAATATTGATTTGATTGGTTACTCTTTGGTATTAGTTAGTAGTAGTATTTTCACCCTCCTCGTGGGAACGACCTGTACTTGCCATTGTTCTACTAGTTAGACACTGTGCACTTGTAGTATTTTATTGTAGGTTTCCGAGCCTATCAAATTTTTGTCAAAAATTGGTGTGATTTTCAATTGAGTTGTAGTAAGATGATTCGTTCACTCAGATTTGTTGAGAATTTGTTTTAAGACTTAATAAAGAAAATAAGGAAAAATATATATACACAATTTGTCACAGGATGAAGAGACGCTGAGACGCGGGATTCCACTACTTTTCATATTGTTATGGTTCAGTCATTAACTCTAGACAATATAGCTCAAACAAAAGAAGTTGTGACTCTAGTTCTTTGCCAAAAATAGATTTCGTAAAATATTATTTGTAAGTTAAAAGCATGACGCATCTGAAGTATTTCGAACTAAGCATGCGACATCTAACAAAATAACAAATAATTAATAGAAATCATAAAACAATTAAATATATGCAAAAAGTCAATAAAAGAATTAATTCATTTACCACAATCATGAAAAGTTGCTTCCTCCGTTGTCCCAGTGATGGGGTCTAGCTCCGGATGGTGAAAACATACTCAAAGGAATTTTTCATTGCTCAAAAAAGTGTTTACAAGGAGAAAAGGTATAAAACAAGGCCTTTGTAACAGTTATAATTGTTACAGATACAACAATAAACTGTTACTGACGTTGTAGCTTCTACAACTGTCACTATGTGTCGCAACCACTGTAGCTATACGACCCACGGCTAAGCGTCGTTGTCACTGTTGGGAAACGACTGTCTTTGGCAGTCTGTTCTTCGTGTTATACAACAGCAGAAAAATATTCTCTGCAACTCGTCAAATCTCTTCTCTGTAGCTCTCTATTCTCTTCCCCAACTCTCCATCCCTAAATGTGCTCTCTAGCTCTCTATTTATACACACAAATACATATTACTCAAATATATTCTTCCATAACTCCAAAATCTTCTTCTTTTTAATTAAAAATATCTTCAGGAATTTTTCCTTCTCTTTATTCTCCATCTTTACTAAACTCATATCTTCTTTAATTCGCAGAATAAAATCCAAGATAAAATCTTCCAAGGATATCTCTCTTGTTTAATACAAGATAACTTCCTTTTTCTTCAAATTCTTCCTGTTTATAAGGCAAGAAGATATTCTTATCTTAAAGATAATAAATCATTTACCGGTGGAACCAAATTTCCCGCAAATATTCTTTTTGAATGTTGAAGATGAAGGGTGCCTCTTATCCTTATGTTGGGGTGCCGATAGTAATTTGGGTGCTGAGAACAAATTTGGGCTGCACATAACCGCGGGTTCCCCTTAGCCAAATATGAGGTCCGCTTAGCAAATGTCCTCTGGGGGTGCCTTTAGCAGTTTTTCGAGCCGATTCTTCCAAAAACGTTTATTTTCCAAAAATACCTACAAACAAACAAAACACCAAAATAAGTACAAAATCGAGTACCAACATAGAGAAAATTGAGGACAATTTAGACACAAAAATGTGTCTATCAGCTATCTCTTGGGCGAAGGAGATGGATTTGTCTAGAGTCCTGTTCGTGAGTGATTGCCTCCAGTTGGTTGATTTTGTAAATGGAGGCAATGTTATGGTAGATTGGAGAAGCAGTGACCTGCTGGTGCACTGTCGGAGTTTATTTGTTTGCAGTAGTACTTTCAATCTTGTTTATATTAAGCGTTCCCAAAATAATGTAGATGATCGACTTGCACGTCGAGCTAGGAATTTTAGTTTAAAAGACTGTTGGATCTCTTTTCCTCCCTTTTTGAACTCTCCGTTGAGGGAAGATCCCCTTTCGGCACTCTGTAATTCCCTTTTATTGTAATATATCAGTGTGTTTCTCAGCAAAAAAAGAATGAACTCGAGCTAGGTCTTGTTCTGACATTATAAAGAGGATGGTGTCCCTGATCAGCTTCACGTCTGTCTTCAGTGATTTATGTATGTGAGACTTCACATCCTTCTCCATTTACTCCAAAGTTGCAAAGTAATGAATTAAGCTCCGGTTTCTCTTTTCTTTTTCTTTTTTTTTTTAAACATGGATCTCTTCTTTCATGTACCATGACTCCAAAATGCCTGCAAAATATAAAACAAACCTAATATCCAACTAACACAAGAAAAATAGCTAAGAAAAGCATAAGAAAGTGACACTCAAATGATACTCCTTCCATTTCTGGAAAAGAGTTACTTTTCTAATTTGCACAATTTTTAAGACAAGTATGTGAAAGAGAGTAATTTTTTAAATTTATTTCCAAAACCACCCTCAACAAAAACCCGCAAAAAAACCATTTAATTACCACAATTGCCACTATTATCGTTAGTATGGGGAAGGACAGTCTTGGATGTTCAACCTAATATAAATGAAAGTATCTCTTTTGTAGATACAAAATTTAGAAGGAAAAGTAACTATTTTCCTGAAACGGAGGGAGTATATTTTAAGCACCTATCAGATGCAAGTCGATCTGTAGGAGGAAACCTAAGAATTGTGTAAGATCAATGAAAATTGATGGATTGTGGATGTGCTGGAAACTTCTGTAAGTTTGGTGGACCATCAATGAATTCTGAAAATGGTCAATTGCTTCGTGTAGATTATACTCAGGTGATGCATCCTCGCTCATATTTAAAAGATCTACGAGTTCATCTTCTTCGTCTAAGACTAATGTTTCTAAATTGCTAGACTCTAAAACAATATTCTCAGAATAAACTCGTTCCTCTAAACTATCGTTGGCTTCGTAATCATAAGGAAATACTACATCGTCTAAAACGGGAGTATCTCTAGTCAAATCCTCGTCCTTTTGAATAGGTGAATAATTACTAAAATTATTTCGATTTGAATAAGAAGCATTATCATTATTAAGTTCAATTGGAGTAACAAATTCCTGATCACTATGCCTACTTATTTCAAATTCTTCATCAACACTATCCTCATCAAAATCATCATTATAATAACATGAAAATGGTTGGACCTCATCTAAACAAGTAGTGTTACCAATTTTATCCTCGTCATCTTGATTATGTGAATAACTATCTTCATTCTCAAAGGTATTATTGGATACACTATATTGGAAATTCAAGTTATTTCGAGCAACACTTTCGTTCGTCTCTAACTCAAGTCTACGTGTCGACTCAGCTATCCTCTCAAGGGTCTCCTCCAAAGAAAGTTCCCTTAGTGTTGGATCTAAGTTTTGAGTTAATCTATTGAGGATATCTTCTAAAGATTCAGTCGTTGTTGCAGTCCTTTCGTCCATAACTACGTTATTCACCTCAGCTAACTTACATGTCGATTCAACTAACTTTCGTGTCGACTCAGCTAAACTCCTGAGAGACTCTTCTGGAGAAGGAATAACAACTGAAGGATCATAAAAAGGACTACTTTTCAAAAGTTTGATTGTATCCTCTAAATACGAAGAACTAGTATTATAATCTTCTTGCTCGTAAGACTGATGCGCATGCGGATAGTAATTGGGCTCGCCATGGTATGACCCAAAATCTTGAAAAGGTTGGCGTGCCCAACCACTATTCACACTATGATCATAAAAAGAGCTATGTCCATGTTGCTCGGTTGGATAATCATTGTATTGTCTATACCAGTTCGACATCCTAACTGCAAGGGGATTCTAAACAAGCACAAAGAAGGCTGACTCGACCATAACAAGCCTATTTTATCTAGCAAACAAAAAGCATGATGGCTTCACTTAGATTGTTTCTAGAACAACTTCTAATCCTTCGAAAGGGAATTCGTTACAATTTAAGCAAACCCCTATGGAATCAATTCGAGTCAAAGTAAGTTGAATAGAGGCGAGGGAAGCTGCGTGGAGCTTTGATACCCAAGGCCTCACCGCATTACAAGGCGGCGCAGTCACGCATTCAACTCACAGAAACCATCATGAACTTCGAAGTATGCTTAAAAGAGTAACCAATATTTTTTGAATGACTTTCCTATTAAGCTCGTTACCCTATCGGTCTCGTTCTAGTCAAAATTTTAGGCTTAGGTTTGCATTTGGTTTAGTTTTCCTAAGGCGGGCAAGAAGAGAACGGTGATGAAATCCGAGTCCTTATCTTGATTTGGCCAGGCCTTGCCCTTTACTAGAAAATTAAATCTGATTTCAGGTCCTCAACATATAAGCATACAAAATCATCCAGCAAACCCGCTGACAGGAGATTCGTGGGTGTTTAGAATTCTTACCTCCCGTTCCAGACGGGGGATGAACTGTTGCATTCGACTCGGGCCACCGACTCCAATGTCAGTGTACGAACCCGAGGGGCCGAGACGATATCGTAATCGTCGTCCTTCTCTGCACACAGTTTATATTTAAAACTACCATTCCTTAGGGTTTTAAAAATAATGTCCAAAAGAATGTCCCAAAATAAAATAAAAATTCCAAAAATAAAAGATTACAAAAATAAAGACCTTAATTACAGTTTCTAAAAAAATAAATAAAATAAAATAAAATAGAAAATCTATATACAAAAATTTTCTTCTTCACTCCTTTTGGATTCCTCCTTTCTTTTCTTTTTTGGCTTCGCTTTTGTTTTCAGCACTTTCTCCCCTTTTCTTTAGCTCAGTTCCAAATCTGAAAGCAAACAAGAAATACCAAAAGGCGTAAAAAGGAACAAATAAAAAAAAACTAAAAACAAATTTATAAACAAATCTGCGTCGGCGGCCCCAAAAATTGATGGGCTCGGAAACCTACAATAAAATACTGCAAGTGCACAGTGTCTAACTAGTAGAACAATGGCAAGTACAAGTCGTTCCCACGAGGAGGGTGAAAATACTACTACTAACTAATACCTAAGAGTAACCAATCAAATCAATATTTCAGAAGTTTAAGAATTGGTAAAATAAAATTACGAAACTAAAATAATAAAGATATAACCAAGATGGAGCGTCGGTAACTAGAGGTTTAAGGTATTCACTACTGCTTCTGTTCAATTACTGAAATGAAACATGATTATGAATATATGTTTATCATTTTTTCTATTGGCATCACCTATTATTAGCATAGAGTCGCAAATATCACTGGTATACCCTAAGCATGGCACATCAAAAGATTAAATCCAAGCATGAACCATCAAATTGCATCAGCGAGAAAATTATACGAAACTAAATTTAGGTTCACAAATTCTATATGGCTTTTCTAAGCATAACCCATCAAAGTAATTAACCAAGCATGGATCATCAAATAAGAAGACAAACGTATTTGTAAAACCATCAATTACGCACATAGGTTCTAAGAACCGGTGAAGCAACAACTTGTTTTCAATAAATCAAATAAACAATAACCAAAAATCAATTAATTCAAATCATAATGGTCTATTGCTTCATAATTCAATTCAATCAAAAATGGCCTAACATCCATGTAGTTTCAACCATAAAAACCCTAGTTACAAAAATCTAAAGAGACATGGCTTTCTTAAAAGCCATCAAAATATAATGAAGAAGATCACTGCAATCAAAAATGGAATCGAAAACAATGAAACTTCAAACTGTATTGCTCTTTATGTCACCGTCTGTCGCCTCCATTTTCTGGTTTCGGCACTGTCGCCACAGCCTCCACTCCAGGCCGCTCCCTTCTTCCAGTTTCTGTTCTCTCCTTATAAGCTGCGAGAAACATGACTAAAACCTAGCCTATTGCCAAGGCCCAGTCCAATTACTGCCAATATCCAACATCAGTTCATGCTCCTTCGCCTGACCCCAACATCAATTATTCTTCTCGTCTTCTCGAACTCCAAACTCAAACCACACTAAATAACTCTCTTCCGAACCCAAACAAAAGCCATCGATTCAACCACTGCGAACTTCAAGTCAACAACAACAACAACAGCTTCTTTGTTTCCTCCATCTAATGGCAACTGCAAGATAACTTAGCTTATATAAATACAACTCTCTTTATTGATGTTTAGAAAGTCTCTCAAAACTAAACACAAGATCTAATCTTGCTCATATGATCAACCACAACTTTGGTGATCATATATATATAGAACTATGAATTCCTTTTCCTAGTCCTATTACCTTATTACATGTCTTTCCTTTTCTTAGAACTAGATGACTTCTAATTCCCTTAGGATTACATCAATTTCCTAATCTTGTCCTAACCAGCTTGTTAGTGACTTCTATGTTGAAGTTTAACCAACATTCTCCCCGTTAAGCTTCAACCTTACCCGTGACATATCTTGTACTCCACTCAGTTGTCTCATTTCTTCAAACTTGATCCGAGCTAATGCCTTTGTCAATATATCTGCTTTCTGCTCAGTTCCTGGTATGTGTTCAACGTTGATGATCTCCTTCTCGATACATTCTCGTATGAAATGATACCTTTTGTGAATGTGTTTCGTCTTCCCATGAAACACTGGATTTTTAGTGAGTGCAATTGCAGACTTATTATCAATCTTGATGAGAACTTTTTCAGGTTCTCTTCCTTTGATTTCACCCAATAATTCTTGAAGCCATATTGATTGTTTAGCTGCTTCTGTTGCAGCCATAAACTCAGCTTCATAGGATGAGAGGGCAACAATGTCTTGCTTCTGTGAACACCATGTAATAGGTGCTTCTCCTAGATAAAATATATGACCAGTTGTACTTTTTCCATCATCTTGGTCAATATTATGACTGCTGTCACTATACCCAACAATTCCTTTTGATCCTCCTCGACCATACTTCAATCCATAGCTGATTGTTCCTCTTAGATATCTCAATATCTGCTTTATTACATCACCATGAGACTTGCGTGGACTCTGCATATAACGGCTTGCTACTCCCACAGAGAAAGCCAAGTCTGGTCTTGTGTGTAACAAGTATCTAAGGCATCCAACATTTCTTCTATAACTCGTTGGATCAATCTCAGCTTCTTCTTGTGCCTTTGAAACTTTAAGTCCAAACTTCATTGGTATCTTAGTTGGATTACAAGTTTCAAGTCCTGCTTCTTTCAGAATTCTCCTTGCATAAGCTTCTTGTTTAATCTGAATCCCATCTACTCCTTTATGGACTTCTATGCCAAGGTAATAAGTGAATTTTCCGAGGTCTGACATCTCAAACTTTGATGAAATTTCTCTCTTGAACTCATTGATCACCTTATGGAGTTTCCAGTCAAAAATAGATCATCTACATAGACTGCAATCACAAGAAGCGTTCCCTTTTCTTCTCTTCTGTATACTGATGTTTCTTTAGAGCACTTAACAAATCTGGTTTCTCTTAAGATTTGATCTAACTTTGTATTCCAGTCTCGAGGAGCTTGTCTTAGACCATATAGAGATTTTGATAACTTATAAACCTTATGCTCTTGTCCTTTTACTTCAAAACCTTCTGGTTTTTCAGCATACACATCTTCTCGCAATTCACCATGTAAGAATGCTGTCTTAACGTCTAAGTGGTGAATTTCCCATAAGTTTGATGCTGCTTCTGCTATTAAGAGACGAATTGTCTCTAGTCTAGCAACTGATGCGAAAACTTCATCAAAGTCTATGCCTGATTCTTGAACGTATCCCTTAGCTACAAGTCTTGCCTTATATTTGTTGACAGTACCATCATCATTCCGTTTTATTTTGAAGATCCACTTAAGACCAATCACTTTTACCCCACCTGGCTTATCAACTAGAAACCAAGTCTTGTTTCTGTTGATTGAAATAATTTCTTCTCTACATGCTTGTGTCCATTTAGTCGAGACCTTTGCTTCCTGAAAATTCCTTGGTTCATCATTAACAGAAAATAGCATTATCTCACATTCTTCTGCAGCTTGAAGAACATAATCCTCCAGATATTGTGGCTTTTGTATCTGTCTTGTTGATTTTCGCAGTGGAATGGGTTGAGTTAGTTCATCGATATCTTCTTCTTCTACTTCTTCGTTATTCTCAATGTTTTCATCATTCTCTTCTTCTTCTTGATTAACATCATTGTTTCCATTGGTATTGATGATTATGGGTCCTTCGCCTTCATCAATTACTTGACCCCATCTCATGTGAAACATTCCTGGATCCCTACTTGGTCCATCATTAGTTTCTTTCCAGTTCCAGTTTGCTTTTTCATCGAATACCACATCTCGACTCACTATCACTCTTTTCGTTTTTGGATTGAATAATCTGTAATCCAGGCTCAATTCCTAGATTCACAAGAGTCTGAGATCGATCATCCAGTTTCTTAAGAGTTGCAGAATCAACTTTTGCGTATGCTTTGCAACCAAACACTCTTAAATGATCTATGTTTGGTTTTCTCTTTCGCAAACTTTCATATGGAGTCATGTCTTTCAGAGCTTTCGTAGGTATCCTGTTTATTAGGTATGTGGAGTGTCGTACAGCTTCTCCCCATAGATAATTAGGTACCTGCATAACCTTTAAAGAACTTCTTGTCATCTCCATTAGAGTCATGTTTCTCCTCTCCACCACTCCGTTTTGTTGTGGTGTATATGGTGCTGCGAGTTGCCTTTTGATTCCATTTGACTCACAGAACTTGTTGAACTCTAAGGAAGTGAACTCTCCTCCTCTATCAGTTCTAAGCATTTTGACTTCCTCTTTTAACTCTTTTTCTATCAGATTTCTGAAAGCTTTGAATCTGCCAAATGCTTCACTCTTTTCTTTCATAAGAATATATTACATATATCTTGAGAAGTCATCTATAATAACAAATATGTATTTGTTATTTGCAAGGGTTTGTGGTGTAATAGGACCACATAAATCAGCATGAAGAAGCTCTAAAGGCTTTGAGGCTCTGAATGTTGTTGCTTTTGGA
Organism: Papaver somniferum; assembly: GCF_003573695.1. Taxonomy (NCBI): domain Eukaryota; kingdom Viridiplantae; phylum Streptophyta; class Magnoliopsida; order Ranunculales; family Papaveraceae; genus Papaver; species Papaver somniferum. The sequence goes on from NC_039366.1 coordinate 47,717,363, forward strand.
AAACCTTGACGCGTTTGTTTCCCAACTAAACATGATTCACAGATCCTTGATTCATCGTTTATCTGTGGTAGCCCTCGAACCATCTTGTTCTGAGACATTGCCTTTAAAGTTCTAAAGCTTATGTGTCCTAATCTTGCATGCCACTTCCATATATGATCTTCCAGTCTCATATTCAGACACAATGGCCTTCCAATCATGAGACTTATCTTGTAGAGTCTATTCTGTGAACGTGAGGCTCTAACTAAAAGTCTTACACTTGGTTCATGAACTGTTAGATAATCTTGTCGCATTCTAACATCACATCCAACTTCTGTAGCTTGTCCTAAACTTAGAATGTTGCTTTGTAAGTTTGGGATGAAGTAGATGTTTGTGACAAGCTTCTGTTCTCCGGTCTTGCTCTGAAATAGAATTGATCCTTTCCCTTCAATTTCTACAGAAGATCCATCCCCAAACTTCACTTGTCCTTTGATTTTCTCATTGAGTTCAGAAAAGTAGTGTCTCTTACCAGTCATGTGATTGCTGGCTCCATTATCTAAATACCAGATTCCTTCTTCTCCATCCTTTGATTCGTAGTTCTTTGGTATTAGTTTCCCTTCGTTAAAGAATACAACTTCGTGCATGAAAAGAGTTGTATCTGCTTCCCTTGTTTCATTCTTGTTTGTTTCTTCCCTCTTTTGTATTCTTTCAGGGCATACAGAGGAGAAGTGTCCTGGTTTATCACATCTGTAACAAATAATGTTTAATCTATCCTTCTTTTCTTTCCCTTGGTTTTGATCATTCTGACTTGTTGTTCTATCTTGTGAATTAAACCTTCCTCCCCTTCCTCGGCCTCTGTTTCCTCTACCAGCTCTTCCACGACCTCTTCCTCTTGTCGCAGAGTTTTGTTGGTAAGAGTTTGTGTACAAGAGTTTTCCTTGAGTTTCTCCATTGTTTTCTTCATCAAGGATTCTTTCTTCATATGCTTTCAATCTTCCAATTATATCTTCATCTTCTTTAAATCTAAGACTTGTTCGAGAGAATCTATAATATGAATATACTTGGATCTTGGTAAACTGTTGAGAAACTTCTTGACAAGCTTGTTCTATTCAATAGTTTGTCCAAGTGATGCAGCTTTTGAGGCTATCTCTGATAGCTTTCCTGCAAAGCTATCAATAGTATCAGTGTCTTTCATCTTCATTCTTTCAAATTCAGACATTAAGGTTTGCAGACGGGCTTCTTTAACTCGATCAGCTCCGAGATTACGTGCCTTTATTGCATCCCAAATTTTCTTTGAAGTTTCCTGTTCACCAACTTGTAGAACAAGACATTCTGGTATTGCTTGAAAGAGTAATCCAATGGCAACATTGTTTTTGTCTGGGTCCAATGTACCAGGATCGATTGTTTCCCAAACTTTGTAGATTTTCATCAGTACCTTCATTCTCATGGCCCATACTGTGTAGTTTGTGGCGTTGAGGATTGGAACTTGTATTGATGGTGGCGTGAACTGTTTTGCACCCATAATGGTGGTTTCGTTTTCCATGGCTCAGAAACAAGCTCTGATAACAATTAATGGCAACTGCAAGATGAAACTTAGCTTATATAAAGACAACTCTCTTTATTGATGTTTAGAAAATCTCTCAAAACTAAACACAAGCTCTAATCTTGCTCATATGATCAACCACAACTTTGGTGATCATATATATATAGAACTATGAATTCCTTTTCCTAGTCCTATTACCTTATTACATGTCTTTCCTTTTCTTAGAACTAGATGACTTCTAATTCCCTTAGGATTACATCAATTTCCTAATCTTGTCCTAACCAGCTTGTTAGTGACTTCTATGTTGAAGTTTAACCAACATTCTCCCCGTTAAGCTTCAACCTTACCCGTGACATATCTTGTACTCCACTCAGTTGTCTCATTTCTTCAAACTTGATCCGAGCTAATGCCTTTGTCAATATATCTGCTTTCTGCTCAGTTCCTGGTATGTGTTCAACGTTGATGATCTCCTTCTCGATACATTCTCGTATGAAATGATACCTTTTGTGAATGTGTTTCGTCTTCCCATGAAACACTGGATTTTTAGTGAGTGCAATTGCAGACTTATTATCAATCTTGATGAGAACTTTTTCAGGTTCTCTTCCTTTGATTTCACCCAATAATTCTTGAAGCCATATTGATTGTTTAGCTGCTTCTGTTGCAGCCATAAACTCAGCTTCATAGGATGAGAGGGAAACAGTGTCTTGCTTCTGTGAACACCATGTAATAAGTGCTTCTCCTAGATAAAATATATGACCAGTTGTACTTTTTCCATCATCTTGGTCAATATTATGACTGCTGTCACTATACCCAACAATTCCTTTTGATCCTCCTCGACCATACTTCAATCCATAACTGATTGTTCCTCTTAGATATCTCAATATCTGCTTTATTACATCACCATGAGACTTGCGTGGACTCTGCATATATCGGCTTGCTACTCCCACAGAGAAAGCCAAGTCTGGTCTTGTGTGTAACAAGTATCTAAGGCATCCAACATTTCTTCTATAACTCGTTGGATCAATCTCAGCTTCTTATTGTGCCTTTGAAACTTTAAGTCCAAACTTCATTGGTATCTTAGTTGGATTACAAGTTTCAAGTCCTGCTTCTTTCAGAATTCTCCTTGCATAAGCTTCTTGTTTAATCTGAATCCCATCTACTCCTTTATGGACTTCTATGCCAAGGTAATAAGTGAATTTTCCGAGGTCTGACATCTCAAACTTTGATGAAATTTCTCTCTTGAACTCATTGATCACCTTAATGGAGTTTCCAGTCAAAAATAGATCATCTACATAGACTGCAATCACAAGAAGCGTTCCCTTTTCTTCTCTTCTGTATACTGATGTTTCTTTAGAGCACTTAACAAATCTGGTTTCTCTTAAGATTTGATCTAACTTTGTATTCCAGGCTCGAGGAGCTTGTCTTAGACCATATAGAGCTTTTGATAACTTATAAACCTTATGCTCTTGTCCTTTTACTTCAAAACCTTCTGGTTTTTCAACATACACATCTTCTCGCAATTCACCATGTAAGAATGCTGTCTTAACGTCTAAGTGGTGAATTTCCCATGAGTTTGATGCTGCTTCTGCTATTAAGAGACGAATTGTCTCTAGTCTAGCAACTGATGCGAAAACTTCATCAAAGTCTATGCCTGATTCTTGAACGTATCCCTTAGCTACAAGTCTTGCCTTATATTTGTTGACAGTACCATCAACATTCCGTTTTATTTTGAAGATCCACTTAAGACCAATCACTTTTACCCCACCTGGCTTATCAACTAGAAACCAAGTCTTGTTTCTGTTGATTGAAATAATTTCTTCTCTACATGCTTGTGTCCATTTAGTCGAGACCTTTGCTTCCTGAAAATTCCTTGGTTCATCATTAACAGAAAGTAGCATTATCTCACATTCTTCTGCAGCTTGAAGAACATAATCCTCCAGATACTGTGGCTTTTGTATCTGTCTTGTTGATTTTCGCAGTGGAATGGGTTGAGTTATTTCATCGATCTCTTCTTCTTCTACTTCTTCGTTATTCTCAGTGTTTTCATTATTCTCTTCTTCTTCTTGATTAACATCATTGTTTCCATTGGTATTGATGATTATGGGTCCTTCTCCTTCATCAATTACTTGACCCCATCTCATGTGAAACATTCCTGGATCCCTACTTGGTCCATCATTAGTTTCTTTCCAGTTCCAGTTTGCTTTTTCATCGAATACCACATCTCGACTCACTATCACTCTTTTCGTTGTTGGATTGAATAATCTGTAATCCAGGCTCAATTCCTAGATTCACAAGAGTCTGAGATCGATCATCCAGTTTCTTAAGAGTTGCAGAATCAACTTTTGCGTATACTTTGCAACCAAACACTCTTAAATGATCTATGTTTGGTTTTCTCTTTCGCAAACTTTCATATGGAGTCATGTCTTTCAGAGCTTTCGTAGGTATCCTGTTTATTAGGTATGTGGAGTGTCGTACAGCTTCTCCCCATAGATAATTAGGTACCTGCATAACCTTTAAAGAACTTCTTGTCATCTCTATTAGAGTCATGTTTCTCCTCTCCACCACTCCGTTTTGTTGTGGTGTATATGGTGATGCGAGTTGCCTTTTGATTCCATTTGACTCACAGAACTTGTTGAACTCTAAGGAAGTGAACTCTCCTCCTCTATCAGTTCTAAGCATTTTGACTTCCTCTTTTAACTCTTTTTCTATCAGATTTCTGAAAGCTTTGAATCTGCCAAATGCTTCACTCTTTTCTTTCATAAGAATAGACCACATATATCTTGAGAAGTCATCTATAATAACAAATATGTATTTGTTATTTGCAAGGGTTTGTGGTGTAATAGGACCACATAAATCAGCATGAAGAAGCTCTAAAGGCTTTGAGGCTCTGAATGTTGTTGCTTTTGGAAAACCTTGACGCGTTTGTTTCCCAACTAAACATGATTCACAGATCCTTGATTCATCGTTTATCTGTGGTATCCCTCGAACCATCTTGTTCTGAGACATTGCCTTTAAAGTTCTAAAGCTTATGTGTCCTAATCTTGCATGCCACTTCCATGTATGATCTTCCAGTCTCATATTCAGACACAATGGCCTTCCAATCATGAGACTTATCTTGTAGAGTCTATTCTGTGTACGTGAGACTCTAACTAAAAGTATTACACTTGGGTCATGAACTGTTAGATAATCTTGTCGCATTCTAACATCACATCCAACTTCTGTAGCTTGTCCTAAACTTAGAATGTTGCTTTGTATGTTTGGGATGAAGTAGATCTTTGTGACAAGCTTCTGTTCTCCGGTCTTGCTCTGAAATAGAATTGATCCTTTCCCTTCCATTTCTACAGAAGATCCATCCCCAAACTTCACTTGTCCTTTGATTTTCTCATTGAGTTCAGAAAAGTAGTGTCTCTTACCAGTCATGTGATTGCTGGATCCATTATCTAAATACCAGATTCCTTCTTCTCCATCCTTTGATTCGTAGTTATTTGGTATTAGTTTCCCTTCGTTTAAGAATACAACTTCGTGCATGAAAAGAGCTGTATCTGCTTCCCTTGTTTCGTTCTTGTTTGTTTCTTCCCTCTTTTGTATTCTTTCAGGGCATACAGAGGAGAAGTGTCCTGGTTTATCACATCTGTAACAAATAATGTTTAATCTATCCTTCTTTTCTTTCCCTTGGTTTTGATCATTCTGACTTGTTGTTCTATCTTGTGAATTAAACCTTCCTCCCCTTCCTCGGCCTCTGTTTCCTCTACCACCTCTTTCACGACCTCTTCCTCTTGTCGCAGAGTTTTGTTGGTAAGAGTTTGTGTACAAGAGTTTTCCTTGAGTTTCTCCATTGTTTTCTTCATCAAGGATTCTTTCTTCATATGCTTTCAATCTTCCAATTATATCTTCATCTTCTTTAAATCTAAGACTTGTTCGAGAGAAGCTATAATATGAATATACTTGGATCTTGGTAAACTGTTGAGAAACTTCTTGACAAGATTGTTCTCTTCAATAGTTTGTCCAAGTGATGCAGCTTTTGAGGCTATCTCTGATAGCTTTCCTGCAAAGCTATCAATAGTATCAGTGTCTTTCATCTTCATTCTTTCAAATTCAGACATTAAGGTTTGCAGACGGGCTTCTTTAACTCGATCAGCTCCGAGATTACGTGCCTTTATTGCATCCCAAATTTTCTTTGAAGTTTCCTGTTCACCAACTTGTAGAACAAGACATTCTGGTATTGCTTGAAAGAGTAATCCAATGGAAACATTTTTTTTGTATGGGTCCAATGTACCAGGATCAATTGTTTCCCAAAATTTGTAGATTTTCATCAGTACCTTCATTCTCATGGCCCATACTGTGTAGTTTGTGGCGTTGAGGATTGGAACTTGTATTGATGGTGGCGTGAACTGTTTTGCACCCACAATGGTGGTTTCGTTTTCCATGGCTCAGAAACAAGCTCTGATACCAATTAATGGCAACTGCAAGATGAAACTTAGCTTATATAAAGACAACTCTCTTTATTGATGTTTAGAAAATCTCTCAAAACTAAACACAAGCTCTAATCTTGCTCATATGATCAACCACAACTTTGGTGATCATATATATATAGAACTATGAATTCCTTTTCCTAGTCCTATTACCTTATTACATGTCTTTCCTTTTCTTAGAACTAGATGACTTCTAATTCCCTTAGGATTACATCAATTTCCTAATCTTGTCCTAACCAGCTTGTTAGTGACTTCTATGTTGAAGTTTAACCAACATTCTCCCCGTTAAGCTTCAACCTTACCCGTGACATATCTTGTACTCCAATCAGTTGTCTCATTTCTTCAAACTTGATCCGAGCTAATGCCTTTGTCAATATATCTGCTTTCTGCTCAGTTCCTGGTATGTGTTCAACGTTGATGATCTCCTTCTCGATACATTCTCGTATGAAATGATACCTTTTGTGAATGTGTTTCGTCTTCCCATGAAACACTGGATTTTTAGTGAGTGCAATTGCAGACTTATTATCAATCTTGATGAGAACTTTTTCAGGTTCTCTTCCTTTGATTTCACCCAACAGTTCTTGAAGCCATATTGATTGTTTAGCTGCTTCTGTTGCAGCCATAAACTCAGCTTCACAGGATGAGAGGGCTACAGTGTCTTGCTTCTGTGAACACCATGTAATAGGTGCTTCTCCTAGATAAAATATATGACCAGTTGTACTTTTCCATCATCTTGGTCAATATTATGACTGCTGTCACTATACCCAACAATTCCTTTTGATCCTCCTCGACCATACTTCAATCCATACTGATTGTTCCTCTTAGATATCTCAATATCTGCTTTATTACATCACCATGAGACTTGCGTGGACTCTGCATATAACGGCTTGCTACTCCCACAGAGAAAGCCAAGTCTGGTCTTGTGTGTAACAAGTATCTAAGGCATCCAACATTTCTTCTATAACTCGTTGGATCAATCTCAGCTTCTTCTTGTGCCTTTGAAACTTTAAGTCCAAACTCCATTGGTATCTTAGTTGGATTACAAGTTTCAAGTCCTGCTTCTTTCAGAATTCTCCTTGCATAAGCTTCTTGTTTAATCTGAATCCCATCTACTCCTTGATGGACTTCTATGCCAAGGTAATAAGTGAGTTTTCCGAGGTCTGACATCTCAAACTTTGATGACATTTCTCTCTTGAACTCATTGATCACCTTAAGGGAGTTTCCAGTCAAAAATAGATCATCTACATAGACTGCAATCACAAGAAGCGTTCCCTTTTCTTCTCTTCTGTATACTGATGTTTCTTTAGAGCACTTAACAAATCTGATTTCTCTTAAGATTTGATCTAACTTTGTATTCCAGGCTCGAGGAGCTTGTCTTAGACCATATAGAGCTTTTGATAACTTATAAACCTTATGCTCTTGTCCTTTTACTTCAAAACCTTCTGGTTTTCAACATACACATCTTCTCGCAATTCACCATGTAAGAATGCTGTCTTAACGTCTAAGTGGTGAATTTCCCATGAGTTTGATGCTGCTTCTGCTATTAAGAGACGAATTGTCTCTAGTCTAGCAACTGGTGCGAAAACTTCATCAAAGTCTATGCCTGATTCTTGAACGTATCCCTTAGCTACAAGTCTTGCCTTATATTTGTTGACAGTACCATCAATTCCGTTTTATTTTGAAGATCCACTTAAGACCAATCACTTTTACCCCACCTGGCTTATCAACTAGAAACCAAGTCTTGTTTCTGTTGATTGAAATAATTTCTTCTCTACATGCTTGTGTCCATTTAGTCGAGACCTTTGCTTCCTGAAAATTCCTTGGTTCATCATTAACAGAAAGTAGCATATCTCACATTCTTCTGCAGCTTGAAGAACATAATCCTCCAGATACTGTGGCTTTTGTATCTGTCTTGTTGATTTTCGCAGTGGAATGGGTTGAGTTATTTCATCGATCTCTTCTTCTTCTACTTCTTCGTTATTCTCAGTGTTTTCATTATTCTCTTCTTCTTCTTGATTAACATCATTGTTTCCATTGGTATTGATGATTATGGGTCCTTCGCCTTCATCAATTACTTGACCCCATCTCATGTGAAACATTCCTGGATCCCTACTTGGTCCATCATTAGTTTCTTTCCAGTTCCAGTTTGCTTTTTCATCGAATACCACATCTCGACTCACTATCACTCTTTTCGTTGTTGGATTGAATAATCTGTAAGCTCCAGGCTCAATTCCTAGATTCACAAGAGTCTGAGATCGATCATCCAGTTTCTTAAGAGTTGCAGAATCAACTTTTGCGTATGCTTTGCAACCAAACACTCTTAAATGATCTATGTTTGGTTTTCTCTTTCGCAAACTTTCATATGGAGTCATGTCTTTCAGAGCTTTCGTAGGTATCCTGTTTATTAGGTATGTGGAGTGTCGTACAGCTTCTCCCCATAGATAATTAGGTACCTGCATAGCCTTTAAAGAACTTCTTGTCATCTCCATTAGAGTCCTGTTTCTCCTCTCCACCACTCCGTTTTGTTGTGGTGTATATGGTGTGTGAGTTGCCTTTTGATTCCATTTGACTCACAGAACTTGTTGAACTCTAAGGAAGTGAACTCTCCTCCTCTATCAGTTCTAAGCATTTTGACCTCCTCTTTTAACTCTTTTTCTATCAGATTTCTGAAAGCTTTGAATCTGTCAAATGCTTCACTCTTTTCTTTCATAAGAATAGACCACATATATCTTGAGAAGTCATCTATAATAACAAATATGTATTTGTTATTTGCAAGGGTTTGTGGTGTAATAGGACCACATAAATCAGCATGAAGAAGCTCTAATGGCTTTGAGGCTCTGAATGTTGTTGCTTTTGGAAAACCTTGACGCGTTTGTTTCCCAACTAAACATGATTCACAGATCCTTGATTCATCGTTTATCTGTGGTATCCCTCGAACCATCTTGTTCTGAGACATTGCCTTTAAAGTTCTAAAGCTTATGTGTCCTAACCTTGCGTGCCACTTCCATGTCTGATCTTCCAGTCTCATATTCAGACACAATGGCCTTCCAATCATGAGACTTATCTTGTAGAGTCTATTCTGTGAGCGTGAGACTCTAACTAAAAGTCTTCCACTTGGGTCATGAACTGTTAGATAATCTTGTCGCATTCTAACATCACATCCAACTTCTGTAGCTTGTCCTAAACTTAGAATGTTGCTTTGTAAGTTTGGGATGAAGTAGATGTTTGTGACAAGCTTCTGTTCTCCGGTCTTGCTCTGAAATAGAATTGATCCTTTCCCTTCAATTTCTACAGAAGATCCATCCCCAAACTTCACTTGTCCTTTGATTTTCTCATTGAGTTCAGAAAAGTAGTGTCTCTTACCAGTCATGTGATTGCTGGCTCCATTATCTAAATACCAGATTCCTTCTTCTCCATCCTTTGATTCGTAGTTCTTTGGTATTAGTTTCCCTTCGTTTAAGAATACAACTTCGTGCATGAAAAGAGCTGTATCTGCTTCCCTTGTTTCATTCTTGTTTGTTTCTTCCCTTTTGTATTCTTTCAGGGCATACAGAGGAGAAGTGTCCTGGTTTATCACATCTGTAACAAATAATGTTTGATCTATCCTTCTTTTCTTTCCCTTGGTTTTGATCATTCTGACTTGTTGTTCTATCTTGTGAGTTAAACCTTCCTCCCCTTCCTCGGCCTCTGTTTCCTCTACCACCTCTTCCACGACCTCTTCCTCTTGTCGCAGAGTTTTGTTGGTAAGAGTTTGTGTACAAGAGTTTTCCTTGAGTTTCTCCATTGTTTTCTTCATCAAGGATTCTTCTTCATATGCTTTCAATCTTCCAATTATATCTTCATAGCTTCTTTAAATCTAAGACTTGTTCGAGAGAAGCTATGATATGAATATACTTGGATCTTGGTAAACTATTGAGAAACTTCTTTACCAGTTTTCTCTTCAATATGTTGTCCAAGTGACGCAGCTTTTGAGGCTATCTCTGATAGCTTTCCTGCAAAGCTATCAATAGTATCAGTGTCTTTCATCTTCATCTTTCAAATTCAGACATTAAGGTTTGCAGACGGGCTTCTTTAACTCGATCAGCTCCGAGATTACGTGCCTTTATTGCATCCCAAATTTTCTTTGAAGTTTCCTGTTCACCAACTTGTAGAACAAGACATTCTGGTATTGCTTGAAAGAGTAATCCAATGGAACATTGTTTTTGTCTGGGTCCAATGTACCAGGATCAATTGTTTCCCAAAATTTGTAGATTTTCATCAGTACCTTCATTCTCATGGCCCATACTGTGTAGTTTGTGGCGTTGAGGATTGGAACTTGTATTGATGGTGGCGTGAACTGTTTTGCACCCACAATGGTGGTTTCGTTTTCCATGGCTCAGAAACAAGCTCTGATACCAATTAATGGCAACTGCAAGATGAAACTTAGCTTATATAAAGACAACTCTCTTTATTGATGTTTAGAAAATCTCTCAAAACTAAATACAAGCTCTAATCTTGCTCATATGATCAACCACAACTTTGGTGATCATATATATATAGAACTATGAATTCCTTTTCCTAATCCTATTACCTTATTACATGTCTTTCCTTTTCTTAGAACTAGATGACTTCTAATTCCCTTAGGATTACATCAATTTCCTAATCTTGTCCTAACCAGCTTGTTAGTGACTTCTATGTTGAAGTTTAACCAACACCATCATCAGCCAAGAATCCAAAAGCCATCACCATCGTGAATATACCATCTCCGTCTGGCCTGATCTTCTCCACCGATAGTACAACCCCCATTGGATTTCATCCAACACCCCTGGAATCCATGATCGATGTTGATGTGTTGTTTGTCAATTGAGTCTTGCACTACAAACCAATTTCGAACCACATCCAGACATACCGATTTCAGTCGATGCCAAGAACCCAAATTCAGCTCCTTCGCGAAACCGATCACTCCATTTTCTGACCCTGTAAGCACTTATTTCCGACTGCAACAGCTCATGTTCTTTCTTCCTCCGATCTTTTCTTTCCCCCATCAATAACACCAGTACTCTTTTTATCTCGTCTCAACTGGTTGCACGAGTTCAGCCATTGGAACCAAGGCCGTGAACTCAACACCATCACTCGACATCATTTCCTTGTTCGCTGCCATCTTCTTCTCTGTTCAATTGCTTGAATTGAGACCAACACTTCAAATTCAAGAGCACTCAGACTAAACCCAACTTCAGTTCATAGAAACCACCAAAGTCTGTAAGTACCCATCTTCCTTGAAACCAACAGCCCATCCAGTTCTCGGCATCAAGATCAATACCGGACCATCTGAACACCACCTACGCCACGACAGTAAACTCTCAATCAACCAACACAACCACTGCATGCAACAACAGCTGATTCAATCAGCCACAAACAGACCCATAGAACACAATACACTTCTCCATCTTCAGTCCGTCTACTGATATCTCATGTAATGCCAACACCAGCATCTCAATTCTTCGTCTCAGCTGCCTAGCGATACAATAATGGCAGCAGCTTTAATTTGTCTTCCATGTATATACGACCACCACTAGTTTCGAACCAAGCTTTTGATCACCACTTCCGTTTGTTTTTGTCATTTCTCAGTCACCCTAACAAGCTGGTTATACTGCATCTGCTTGGAATTTCAACACCAGTTTGTTTAAGAAATGAAAATGAAACTTTCTTTCACATTCAAACCCTTGGTGGACAGTTCGTCACGCCTTAGCCTCTAACAGCACCATGTGCCACTCATTGTTACTCATAGTGGACTTGGCGTGCTTGCATAAGAGCACTGTTTGATTGATGCTTACAAACTATGAAATATAGCCAGGCAGGCGCTGCTAGATACATAAAATGTGGGCTGCCAATAAATTTGCACCTCTGCTGCAGCAAATGTCATTTTTGCTTTCCTTGAGCCAATTATTGTTCCGGTATTCAAGTTTCCTCGTACTTTCTACAAAAGAACTAAAATAATGTCATTAGCCAAAATATCGAGTCCTATCTAATATAAATATGGGTGTAAAATGTAGCACTGACGTGCTTATCAATAGCCAAAATGAGTGCAGTTGCCTCAGCACCAACTGCATCTGAGATAAGGCCAAAGTCTGCTTTCGTTCCCCTTACTGTTCTTGCAATATCACACAGAATAACACCAACTCCCATGTTAAAATCCTTAAAAGAACCATCTAAAAACATTAGGTGATCAACATTCTGAATGGAAGTTTTAGCAATCAAATTAGAAGACTTCTTAGTCTCTGGCGCAGCTACATAAGTGTTTACAAGTCTTTTGGTATCTAAGATGATTTTATCCAGATTGATAGAAGCATTTTTGAAAACAACCTCGCATCTTATTTTCCATATACTCCACATAACTATAGTCCCAATGCTTGGCCAGTTAACCACAAAGGGAGACTTTCCAAAAGAATTATCAAACCACAACAGAAAAATATCTTCAATGTAATTAGTCCCAGAAGCTACCATATGTTGTATTGATAAAGCAAACCAAATATGAGAAGCAATAGGACATCTGAAAAACAAATGCATCACATTTTTTCTTTCATTCTTGCATAAGGGACAACAATCATCAATATACTCATTGTACAACTTCAACAGGCAATTAACATGCAACATTTCTGCAGAAATTTTCCACATGAAGTATTTGATTTTAGGTAGACAATCAAGAGACCAAACTTTCTTCCAAAAATAAGTATCCTCTACTGATCTAGAAATATTCATATACACATTATAAGTAGATTTAATAGTAAAATTCCCACTTCTAGTATGAACCCATTTTAATTCATCTTTCTTATTAGTATTTATCCTTAAAGAACTAATCTTTTTAACATCTTCAAGAACAAACAAGGATTGCAATAAATCTAAATCCCAAGTGTTATTCTCATTGTTGATTAACTCACTAACCAAAGTAAAATTGATATGATCTGGATTATTCGACATTGGTGGAGCATTACTGAAGGGCAACCAGTTAGAAGTCCAGATTTTTGTACCAGTACCATCATTTATTTTCATCACAATGTTAGACCTTAAGAAAGCTAAACTATTTACTGTACCTTTCCAAAACCAAGAAGACGTATCAGCAGCTTTATCAATTTCCAGTAAATTCTGATTTGAGAAGTACTTATCTAGAAATTAAGAGATCTGGGTTATTGCTAATTCTCCAACCCTGTTTAGCAATGAAGACTCTATTTGTAGCATAAGAGTTTCTAATACCTAACCCCCCACACATTTTTGGTTTACCAATATCATTCCAAGGCCGAAAGTAGGCAGCACGCCTTGGATTGCTTTTAGACCACCAAAAAGTTCTTTGTATTGAATCTATTTTTGTTGTAATCTTTTTGGGGAGAGGAAAACATGACATGTGATAAACTGCCAAACTTGAAAGAACATGCTTAGTAATCACTGTTCTACCAGTAATATTAAGGTTAGTTCTCTTAGTATTACCTAATCTTGAATAAAATTTATCAATCAAAAACTGAAAAGATTCAGACTTCTTTCTGTTAATAAACAAAGGAGTACCTAAGTATTTTTCAATACTACTCAAGCATTTGATTCCTAGAGTTTTAGACAACAATTTAACATGTTTATGATGCATCTTTGCACTAGTAAAAAACCCAGACTTTTCAAAGTTTATTGCTTGACCTGAGGCTTTTGAGAAATTGCCAATAATCTTCATAAGGTGTGTAGCATAAGAAAGGGATGCTCTTGAAAATAACATCCAATCATCAGCGAAGAATAAGTGAGAAATGGAAGGACTATTACTCTTTAGCTTAAACCCCTGAATCATGTTATCCGCTTCAGCTTTTAATAAGAGATGAGATAACATTTCCATACAAATGATGAAAATATAAGGGGAAAGACAGTCACCTTGTCTTATTCCCCTGGAAGGATAGAAAATATCACCCGGAGAGCCATTAACTAACACCGAATAAGAAATTGTACAGATACATTGATGAATCAGATGACACCATAAATCCGAAAAACTAGCTTTATAAAGACTGCAATTATAAATGGCCACTCTAGTCTGTCAAAAACCTTTGAAAGGTCTAGTTTTATGGCCATGAAACCATTCTTATTATTCTTCTTTTTTCTAATTTTAAAAGAGTGCAAAATTTCATGATTTATGATGATATTATTTTGAATCCGCCTATTAGCAATAAAAGAATAGACTAAAACCCATTCTTGATTGGCTGATTTCTCCAGCTCGAGTTCATTCAGAATCTTCTTTTTACATTGCCAGCTCTGCACCAAGTTCATACCACCGGCAAAGACTCTTATGGCTGGTCGAGATGGGTCAAGACATATTTGAGAAGCTGAGAACTACACGGAACTTTGTGATACATTGACACAGTTTGACATGGTTTATGACTGGAGAATACAGGCCTGAAAGATGAGTTGACGCCACTCATTTGCTGTGAACTACCGGAGGAGATTAAAAAGCTTATAAGAGTTTGTGAAATATCAGAAAGAATGGGTCAGCATCAGAATCTAATTGCAGTCAGATTTGGACAGGAATTTGGCCGTGAAATTCAGAAGAAATTGTTTCGTTGTCATTGAATGTGATGATGAATGGTTGTGATTGATGATTCTTTACAGTCTTGAATGAATGTGGGTTATGCTTGCAATCATATTGCAGGGAAGGAGATATCATGGGTTGGAGATACACAGCAAAGTCATTATCCCGACATGAACAGCGATATGCACATTTAGTGCTCGACAAAATGACTGAACCACACAGCTCTTGCCAACCTCAACTGAGCCACTTTATAGCTCCAAGTCTGGGGGTACCGTATTTTCCTTGGGTTAGGACATGGACTCGAAGCCAATGAAGAAACAGAGGTTGGGTGCGACTTGTTATGGGGTCTTGAATGTAGAAATTAACTTTTAAGCCCATACTAATTGGGCTTTAGACACTCTAATCCTGTCCCTTCAAGTCCAGTATTAGGAGGTCCAAATTCACCAATTATAGAACGAGTTAGTCCTTCGGTGAACGATTCAGTCCAAAAGCGAACTTTTTAGATGGCAAAAATGGCCCCTCAAATCGAAACCGTAAAATTATTTGTTCATACATCATTTCTTCTCTGTCATCGACTCATCGCAGAATTCTTCTTCAAAAACGAAAGTTTAGGTTTCACTTCGTTTTAGCTTGATTATTCATATCAATTTGCGTTGATCTCCCTCGCAATCTCTTGTTCTTCTCGGTCTAATTTTTGTCTAAAGCCCTAGAAACTGAGAGAGATTGGTACCAGATCGGTGGTACGGTTTGTGTATAAATCAGATGAAGAAGCAGATTTAGAACCGTATAAATCAGAAGATTTTGGTTTTCTAATGGTTAATGAAGAAATTGAAGCAAATACTCGGACCACCAGAGATATTGAATCTGAAATTGCAAGTGTTCTGGGATTGATACTTTTTTGGTGATGAAGAATTTGAACGAACGAAGATACAACTTAGTTTCTTCTTCTGAAGTTAATAGCTTAATCCAAGTTTCTGGTATAATTTTCTCCGATAGCTTTTTATGATTGATTTTACTGCTGATGCTACTAGTTTATTGTGCTACTGGCAGTGAATACTATAATACTTGTTTCGATTTCTAATAATGATTTGTAGTTATCTAGATTCATTAGTATATATTGATATTTTCATCCTCTGAAACAAAAAAGGGAAACGGAAGATGAATTGAAGCATAATTTTGGGAAATGTGTGTTTATTTTTGGCTAAATTTGTTGTTGGTTTTCATCGATCTTATTTTAGTTTGCTTTCAATGATATATTGGTTTTAAAGAAAACGCTGTTTTGCAAAAAATAGATTGGTTTCGTACATTTATGCCAGTACCTTTTTCTTCTTGTGCTTTATTTGTATGCAGTTGCTCTAAATTTGTTATTCTGGTTGTGTGTTAAGGACTTACTGTTGCCAATTAACAACTAAATTAAATGGAAAGCCTACGTAGTCGAGACTTCGAATAGAGAAGTGTTTCGTTCATGGAAAACCTCAGCCAATAGATGATAGAGCTACAATCTAGTCCAAATTATTTGTTATTACTGTATGATTTTGTTGGGCAGGATTCTACTATAACGAAAAGTTGGATGATGTCGATTTCTAGATGTTGGACTTATTGTTTTTGTGGATATGGAGACATGGTCTTAGTCCTTTGATCATATAGGAGGATGCATAACGGGGTAGAGCTGAATTTCTAGTCGCATGGTACTCCCAATTTCTAATCTCCTTGGTAAGATTTAAAATGCTCAGAAGTGGTTAAAAATTGTCAACAATCATTACTTAATTGGCTCAATTTTATTATATAGTTGGGATATTAATTTTCATTTTGCCTTTTGAAAACCACGTGCTCCACTGATTATGCTTATACATTTCCTTGTATTCTTCTGGTAGTATTGATAAGACAGAAACTTGCTAAGTTCTAAATCTTACTTAGATCGGCAAAACAATGAGCACAACACTTTTTTCAATTTTCCAATTTGACGAGTTTATAGATAGTGCCTGGTGCTAATTCTTAACTTATTCAGTAGAAACTTAGACATGTGATGGTCATGAGAGTCTAAAAATCTTTTGAATAGTGGTTTTGTTTTGAGGCACTGCAGGTGATGGTTTTGCATTCCTGAATGAGTATCGAAATGTACTGGTTGAACGTAACTCCTTCACATCGCCAGTGAAGGATCGGTTATTGGTTAATAGTAAAATCAAGGTTGCCACCGTCACCATTTCTGCAGTGTGCTTTTGAATGTGTCACCATTCCTGAATGAGTATCGAAATGTACTGGTTGAACGTAACTCCTTTACATCGCCAGTGAAGGATCGCTTATTGGTTAATAGTCTAAAATCAAAGTTGCCAACATATTTTCACTTTCAAGTCTTCGGTTGTTCGTTAATTACTGTAATTCCTTTCTTGTTTGAGAACGATGAATCTTTAGAAGTTTCCGGGAAAGATTCCATGGAAATATTAAACTCGTAAACCTTAGAAGAAGTGAAAAAATTTTTAGCAGAAGTGAAAAAGTTTAGCAGGACGAAAAAACCCATACGACGACTATTTCTAAGAGTTGTGAAAGGGCCATGAGAAAAGATTACTACATCACAACTTCCATTTCAATCTCTAACCGCCCATTTCAACCTTACATCAATCTCTAACCGTCCATTGTTTTTATTTTTTTCCCTTTTTATCCTTTTCTTTTCTTTCCTTAACCTCCTCCACCACTTCTTTTCTTTCTCTTATCTTCTTTTCTTTTCCTTCAAACCGCAGAAAGCTCCTCCTCCTTCATTTGTTTCCTCCTTCATCTCCCGAAAAACCATCAATCAAACCACCATCACTCTGAACATCATCAGTAGATCGGGCAAATAGGAGTTTCCTAAGTTCATCATCAACATATCGATTTATTTTCCATCAACAAATCAAGTTTCTCAAGTTCTGTTAATATCATCCGCAAATCGAGCTTCTTCATCAACAGATCGAGCTTTTAAAGCTCTGTTAGTACCTTCTCGATCTGTTACACGGGTATGTAACTGATTGCTATAATTTTTTTTTTTGATTCATAATCATTTGCATTAAATTTAGGGTTTTAATTTTCTTAATCAGTTGCATTAAATTTAGGGTTTTCAATCATTGCATTCAATTCGTTTCATGATTGGCTTGCATTGAATTTTGATGATTGGCTTGGATTAAATTTTTAGGGTTGCATTAAATTTCAATCATTTCAATCAGTTGCATTAATTTCAATCATTGAATTTACTTCAGTTGCATTAAATTTTTTTGGTCGTTCGAATTTAATTCAGGTGTAGATGCATTAATTCAACTCTGTAAATTGTTGAAATTTATACTGAATTGTTTGATTTTTGCAGATTGGGCTTCAGAAAGTAAAGAGGGGAACAAGTGAAGTACAATTTTGTCTAAAAAGAAGTCTAACTGATGGTATGTATGCACTAGTTGGGACATTGTTTGATTTGTTATGTGTAATGATAGAGGTTTGATTTGTTGATAGGGTCATTACTCTAACTCTTTTTTTTCCTCTTTTTTTTAATGTTGCAGGTTCTAGTGACTTAGGTAGATTAATTCCAAATGATGAATAAAGATTGGGTTCGTTGGCCAAGGTAAAGCCAAGTCATAATTAACTGTCCTTACAGGGTCATGGCTTGTATATGCATTTTTTATTTGATGTGTATATATGTCTCATAATGAGATTAGTCTTATTCTAACCATTGAATTGTTAATGTAGGTGGAAGTTCCATACCAGGATGCAGTGAAGAAGTTTGTAGAGTTGACTTGTGAGAAACTTGGAAATCCTTCTAAATTTAGTTGTCCTTGTGTGGATTGTAAGAATCTTGCTGAGCCACTTCCTCCGAGTACAGTACATTATCACTTGCTACAACGAGGCATGGATCCTACTTACACCGAGTGGGTTCTTCACGGGGAGAAGGCTAGCACTTTGAATGATATTCATGAAGAGGGAGAAACAAGTCAACGTACTTTCTATCAGATGTGGACAAATGCTAATGTTGATTTTTCCGAACCAGAACAAGGGGTTGCTGAACCTGGGTAGGACGATGGGTCGCATAACCAGGACGAAGGATTGATGAACTAGATTGAAGAGGCTGACTTCCCATTATACCCTGATTGTAAAACACACACAAAGCTATCTATGACTATTGAATTGTATAGGCACAAGACAGTAAATGGTTTATCTCGAAGAGCTTTTGATGAACTTCTCAAGACAATTGGTTCTGCGCTGCCCCCAGGTCATTGTCTTCCTAAATCAACTTATGAAGTGAAGAAGTTGTTGAAAGCTTTCCAACTGACTTATGAGAAAATACATGCATGTGAGAATGATTGTTGTTTGTTTAGAAAGGAGTTGAAAGATGCAGATGAATGTCCTAAATGTCACTATTCTAGGTGGAAGGAAGACACATATAACATGGATGACGATGCTGACATGATAGACAAGCCCAAAAAGAAGATACCGGTGAAGGTTCTTAGATACTCCCCCTTGTGCAGAGATCAGAGAGATTGTATGAATCAGCAGAGCTAGCTCAGCAGTTGATTTGGCACGCGACACATAAGAGTAAAGATGGGAAGGAAGATACATCATCCAACGAATTCTTTGGTTTGGAAGCACATAGACACAAAGTTCCCTGAGTTTGCTTCAGAATCGCGTAATTTGCGTCTTGGGCTTGCTGCTGATGGATTTAATCCGTTTGGCGATCTTTCCCCAACCCACAGTTGTTGGCCGGTGTTGTGTGGTATATAATCTTCCCCCTCAACTATGTATGCAAGGCGAAAATATTATTTTAAGCTTGTTGATTCCAGGAAAGAAACAACCAGGTAGAGACACCGATATATAGTTGCAACCACTGATTGATGATCTGATTAAGTTGTGGGATAACAACGTGGAGGTTTATGATTCGTTTAGTAAGACAATTTTCAATTTGAAGGCATTATTGATGTGGACGATAAACGATTTTCCTGCTTATGGTAACCTATCTAGATGTACGTATAAAGGGAAGGCAACCTGCCCTCTTTGTGGTGATAATACTATTTCAAACTGGTTGTCGTTTAGTCGTAAAACTGTTTACATGAATCATAGGAAAATTCCAGCTTATAAGCATCATCCTCGATCTAGTAAGAAGAAAGCATGTTTTAATGGAGACATTGAGAGGAAGGAAAAGCCACCTATTATGTCTGGTGCCATGGCTTTTGAACGTCATAGCAGTATTGTGAATGATTTTGGGAAGGCGGAGCAGAACGAGATGGAGAAAAGGAAAGAAAAAGAGGAAAATAAGAAGAATAAGAAGAATAAGCAGAAAAAGGGACAGAGTAGAGCGACAACAGGTGCAAATGAAGATAACTCTAAGTGTGGGAAGCGGAAAAAGGGCAGTAGCTACTGATGCCGGTACGAGTGCTTCTGCTAGTTCTGGTGCACAGGATTTTGACCATCCGATATTCAACAAACGGTCGACATTTTTCGACTTGCCTTACTGGAAGGTAAATTCTAACCTCAAACTATCTTATTTTCGCTCTTAAATTCCTATCTGCATTGTAAATCTCAGTGCTAGCTAGGTTCCCAACCATATATATGATGATGTTGTTTCCCTGTTATGAAACGTACGACTCAATCAAGTGACTTACATGCTCATATTTTTTATGTTATATATGTTTCTTCCTTCTTATATAAGAATTGTTACTACAATATAATATTGATGTTATGCGTATGGAAAAAAGCGTCTGTGAGAGTGTCATTGGTACTATATTGAATATAAATACAAAAACTAAAGATGGATTAAATTCTCGTAATGATCTGAAAAATATGGGAATCAAAGAAGCATTGCATCCAACAGAGAAAAATGGAAAAACATGGCTTCCACCAGCACCATGTAACTTAAGCGATAAGGGAAAAGCTATATTTTATAATTGGATAAAAAATTTGAAGGTTCCATATGGGTATAGTTCTGATCTTAGGAGGCATTTCTCGAAAGATGGTTGCTTGGGTGTCCTGAAGGCTCATGATTACCATGTTCTTATGCAACAAATACTACATGTAGCTTTGAAGGGACTTTTACCTGATGGGCCAAGTACTGCGGTCAATCGGTTATGTTCTTATTTTAACGAAATATGCTAAAGGACAGTTGATCTCACTAGATTATTAGAACTTCAAGAAGAAATTGCCGAGATTTTGTGTATGTTAGAGATGTACTTCCCTCCATCATTTTTTGATGTGATGGTACACTTGACAATTCACCTAGCTTGAAAAGTGCATTTATGTGGACCCGTGCAATATCGTTGGATGTATCCATTTGAAAGGTATAACTTGTTTCATTAGTATTAAAAATTTTGTGAATGTAAATGGGAGTTTGGTGCTAATAATTAAAGGTTTGGTCTGTCGCAGGTATATGAAGACATTCAAAGAATACGTAAAAAATTACGCACAACCTGAAGCATGTATAACAGAGTGTTACCTGGGAATGGAGTGTGTCAGGTATTGTGATGTTCATGCGGACAAAGCAGATGAAGGAGAAGTAAATCAGAGCCGTAATGAAGACATTCAACATGATTCCACACCGGCAGGGCGTCCTCTTTCTAAAGCTGTTCAAGTGTATATTGGTAGTGATATGATGAAGATCGCTTATAGATATGTGCTTTTTAACACAACAGCAATTGACCCATATAGAATGTAAGTATGACGTTATATGTTCATTTCAAATTGTTATTAGTTAATACCCTTACGGGCCTTTTTCATATTAGTTTTTTTTTTCTTATTTAGAATGCACATGGATGATTTAAGATCCTCCCATACTGACAGTAAGACCAACTCCTTTCCATACACTCAGACACATTTGCAGATTGGATACGGCAAAAGGTACGTGCACCACCACTTGGTCATTTGTTATATGTTATATGTTTGATTCATTTTCCCTGAGTAGTACCTCTTTTTTGCATAGAGCTTGCACCCATTATTGTGCTCATTGTGTTCTGCTAACTAAATTATATTTATAAGTTAAAACGCAAATTAGTCAAGGCATATCTGTATCAAGTACAATACAGTGGTTGGCATATGGTCCTTTAGAAAAATGTGTATCATATAAAGGCTTGCAAATAAATGGATCAAGGTTTATTACGAAGGATGTTCAAAGAGTCACACAAAACAGTGGTGTTTCAATTGAGTCAAAATCTTTAGTTGCAGCATCACAAATAAGCAGTAGTTTCTATGGTGTTTTAGAACAAATTCTCGTGTTGGACTACTATCATATGTTCAAATTCCCATATTCAAATGTGACTGGGCTCACACCTATTTTGGTGTCAATCTAGAAAAAGGCTTTCCATTAGTCTACTTACGTCAGCATAAGAATCAATATCAGAATGATCCATTCATTTTAGCGTCACAAGCCCGGCAAGTTTTCTATTCTCGAGAGTCAGATGCATCTAATTGGTTTGTGATGTTGAAACCACCACCTAGGGGTTTCCATGAATTAGATGAATACAATGAACATGAAGACACAAGTTGCCAACCAGTGGATCCTTCAACTCTTGGATTACAAATGGATGACGAGACTGAGAGTTATGCAAGAACCGATGTTGAACCTATCTTAGTGGTTTGGACAAAGAAGAAGAACAAGAAGAATAAGAAAAAGAAAAAGAAGTGCCACTGATGGTGGGTTTACTCTTTTCATTTCCACTGATGCGCTGAACCTATTTTGTTTCTTTCATTTTGCTTCAGATTGTATTTTTGCTTTTAAAATGACATGCTATTTGTTTCTCTTTAATTATGACTTGCAATATTGTTGGTATGATATGCTATCTGTTTCTCTTGAGATGAACCCCCCTTTTTAACTCCGCCATTGAAATGATATATCATTTCATTGCCGGTCTCAATCCCGGATAAATGAGGAGAGAAAAGGTGATTTATTGAGTTCTAGATGTAGATTTTCTGAAGTAATGTGCAGAAATTATTTACTTGAATCATGCACTGGTAACAATTTCTTGCTTTTTTTGCTCTAGTTCTGCAGTTGGATTTTTTTTTTGCAGTTGGTTTTTTTTGCTCTAGTTCTGCAGTTGGCTTTTTTTTGCTCTAGTTCTGCAGTTGGCTTTTGTTTTGCAGTCAATTTCTTTTTTTTTTGCAGTCAATATACTTCAATACTTTGAGAATTTGCAGCTTCTTCAGGACTGGTGTTTGATTCACCAAAACTTGCATGAATCTGGTACTATGAGTGTTGATTGAAATGTGATTGCAGGCCTTGTATAATTCAGAGAATGCCTTGTATGTTTCAGGCAAAGTGATGCATTTGCTGCTCTCTTTTTTGTAAGGCCCAGTTGAATTTTTTTTACCATATAGAAGTAAATGTAAAATATAATCACACATGTAAATGTGGAAGAATGGTTTGAGGAGGCTCAGGTTCGACTCTCACCCGAGCTTCATTTTTTTCAAAGTTATTTTTTTTATTTTACAACTCTTATAAAGGTTTCAGAAGGTCTATTTATCCTCTTCTTCTTATCTATTCAATCTCCCCATCAATTATTCTCCTCCACTTATCTTCCTTTCCTTCATTTTTTCCTCCTCCATCTCCCGCAGAACCTCCTCCTTCATCTCCTGAACCACGACAATTTAAAAACCCATCAATAGATCGAGCTTAATATTTCTTCACCACCAACACCTTATCGATCCGTTAAGGAAAAAAAGGTTAATTTATTCACTTACACAGGTCTGATTCTATAACCCATTTTAGGGTTTTATTATTTGTTTGATTTCCCATTCTGTTTAACTGCTAGTATACTGAGAATGATGATACAGTTCTAGTCCTTGCTAACAAGATTAAACATCAACAAATCTATTTTTTTTGATTTCCCATTATGTGTAAATTATCCAACACTGAATTAGGATTTATTGAATTAGGCTTTTAAGTGAACTAGTGTAGATTTCAGAAATTTTCTTCAATTAGGCTTTAAAAACTCTGAATTAGACATGAGTGGAGGTGTGAAAGACTCTCCAAGCAGCAGTAGTAGCAGCAACAACAACAACAATAAGATGAGAATGAAAAAAATCCTAACTGAGTGTGTTATGTGTGAATAAAGGAATCATGAGACAAAATTGTTTCCTTGGCTCTATTCTAGGTGCAAGCATGTTCCTTGTAATGGTGTGAGAGCATTTTTACAATCTAAAACAAATTAAACCTATGGGAAAATGTTTTTCAAGTGCACCATACCTACCTGCACCTACTTTGAATGATTTGATGATGCTTCTGACCCTTGCAAAGCCAAGTTGTTGTTGCTTCCATCAGAGAAAAGCTGTGATGCTTGTGGAGAAGATAATCACTCTTATAAAAATTGTCCACTGCACAATCAGTTGTGCTTCTCTTCAACCTGCAATTACAAACTCAACCTAAAAATATGTAAAAATCAACACAGTAAACACATAGCTTACCTTGTATGTGAACAATGTGGAGATTTTACATGGGCTTCAGATGCTATCTTTATTGCTGCAAAAGAAAGAGTTAGAGATTCTACAAATCAAATGGTTGATCTAGTTACAAATCTAGGGAAATGTCTTCATATGTAATAAGATTTCATTTTATGTGTAAAACCTGATTTCATTTTATCTGTCTCAGATTTCCTTTGTATGACTTATAATATTGTTGGTATATATGATATGCTATTTGTTTCTCTTGAGATGAACCCCCCCCCCCCCCCCCCCCCCCTTTTTAACTCCGCCATTGAAATTTTATTTCATTGTCGGTCTCAAGCCCGGATAAAGGAGGAGAGAAAAGGGGATTTATTGAGTTGGTCCGAATTCTGCACTTGGCGAGAAAAACAGGTAACACATTCCTATAAACTCTAAAACTTTGAGCATTTGCAGCTTCTTCATGACTGGTGTTTGCTTCACCAAAACTTGCATAGATATACACCTCCACTTGTTTCATTCATTTAGATTTTGAGATATAAAATCTGGTACTGTGTGTGTTGATTAAAATGTGATTGCAGGCTTTGTATAATTCAGAGAATGCCGTTGTATGTTTCAAGCAGAATGGCGCATTTGCTGTCCTTTTTTTAAGGATCAGTTGAAATTTTTGATCAATATAGATATACATGTACAATATAATCAATCGAATCCTAGTCTTAGGCCGAGGAGATTCAGGTTCGATTCACTGCAGCCTCTTTTTTTTTCTCAAAGTCAAATTTTCATTTTACAACCCTTGTAAAGGTTGTGAATATTGATCAGAAAAAAACACACACAAATATACCAATATTGAGAAGTCGGAAGGATGGTTGATGACTTGTACTAACACACAGTAGGCTTGGGTTCGAATCTCTCAAAGAACATTTTTAAAAATCAATTTTTTTTATCTTCAACAACCCTTATGCGTGTTGTTATACAGTTATTCACTACCTTTAAGTTATGAGTTGTAAAGTTCAGAGGTGGTCACTTCTATCTGCATTCCTTTTCACACAAAAAGTTGTGGTTTTTAATTCTCTTCACTACTCTTTGGACCTCTTTGGTCCTAAGAGTTGGACGGTTTTTACTTTGACAACTTTTTCATTGGACAAAGTTGTAAAACATGTTCTCTTTTACGACTTTAAAATTACGAGTTGTCAATCTACAGTTGTAGATTACTATTTTTCATGTAGTGACATGCTATGTTATCAGAAACTATCACAAGAAAAATTATAAATTACGAAGAGGGACCAACTAATCGTTAGGTTGAGTGGAGGAATAAGAGAAAATGAATAGGTTAAGTTTTAATTATAATTGTAAAGGGTATTTTCATAACTTTACCCCATTTGATCACCCCTTAACGTTGCTTCTAAGTCCACTTAAATTTGGGTATACCCAATCCGACCGGCAGTTTGGTGATTTTTTTTTTGTTTACAACTTTGTCTTGGAAAAAAACAAAAAATTCAAATATAACAGCATGTATAAGAATATCATCTCCCGTCCAGCTTCGGGGCATCAAATTTTCAGGGCGGGCCGTGAGTTCAGAATTCATATCCACCACAGTTGTACATCGTGTCACCCTAGTATAATTTGCTTAAGGTTTAACAGAATGTTGCTAAAAAAAGAAAAAGAAAGAAAGATCATGGAAAAGTGATTCCTAGTTCCTACACCTCATTTTGAAGGATCTGAGGCTTATTTTCAGCCAAATTTTAAACAGCTCGAGAATAGGATCACATTCCCCTTGTTTGAAACCGATTCCCACGATTCTCATTCTATTGCTTCATTCATTTTGATTTTTCTTTCTTCGACTTCTTTCTCTTCTCTATGCAACATTTCTGTTGAAAGATTTCTTCCGGACATTGTATTCTTATCTGCTTAACACCACTAATATATACGATGAGTACATTCGATATTCTCTTCCGAGTCGAAAGCATTTGTAAGAAATATGAAAAATACGATGTTGATAAACAGAGGGAACTTAATGCACCCGGCGATGATCCTTTCTCTCGTCTCTATTCTTCTATCGATTCCAACATCGATACGGCTCTCGAGGTTCATCTCTCTCCCTCTCTCTAATATATGTACGTATTTTGGAATTGAACTCTTCGCTTGAAATGCTTATTATCTGTTTTAGAAATCGGAAGCTGCTGCAATTGAGAAGAACAGGGCAGCTGCAGTTGCGATGAATGCGGAGGTTCGCAGAACCAAGGCTCGATTAATGGAAGATCTTACGAAATTGCAGAGGCTCGCTGGGAAAAAGGTCTTGCTTCTTCTCTTTTTATATTCCATTATTACCAATCAGATAATTGTAGTTGTTGACGCGGGTTTCATTCTGTTTTTTTTAATAATATTAAGGGCATTCGGGTTCAGATGGGGTTCACCGTTCCCCTAGTATGAGATTTAGATTGTAGAGAGGAGAATAGGGAGGTGGAGATTATGGAGCCAAATAGCACTGCCCTAATATTAATTATCTTTGGAGGTGTTTTAGTATTTAATGAAGAACACAGTGCTCACGAATAGATTCAGGCATTTTGGCTAATTTACCTCGTATACCAAATGGGCCCTAAACCTTGCATTTGGATTTATCAATTACGAGCTAGAGGCTGATCAGTTTGTTTGTAACCAAAATATGATCACAGGCCAAAGGTATAACTAGAGAAGAATTAGCAACCCGTAATGATTTGGTTATGGGGCTTGCGGAGAGGGTTCAAGCGATACCTGATTCAGCTACAACTGGAGCTAATAAAAGTGGAGGTTGGGGATCTTCAGCTTCGAAGAAAGGAATTAAATTTGATACAACATCAGGTAACAAATGAGCTTTCTGTAAACCCTTTATTTGCCGGCTCGATCGACATATAAATTCTTCTCTCCCCCTCTTTAATGCAAGCAAGCAAGCTAAGTCAAAAATCCTTACCCATTTTTGGTTCACCTAAATTTGGTTAACTAAACGGATTTTGGTTCACCAAACGGAATAAGGACCAAAATGCTCAACAGATTAGGGACCATTTGGTTAACAAATCTCAATATGGACTGAAATGCCTAACAGAATAGGGACTTTAAAATAATAATATGTGAAATGTTTATTTATAGGAATGCCGTTTTTATAAAAATGATGATAAATATTTTAAAATTTCATATATTCCAAATGGTAAGTTGGATTTTTGTGAATTTTATATATTTGAAAAGCTCTTTGAATCACCTACGCAACGAGTATAAACAACTATATCAAATTTTTACTTTTTAATATATTTGTAAGTTCTCCAAACAAATATCTATAATTTAAAGGTAAATTAAAAGAGCCTATATACTTTTTACATGTTGCCTATATGATGCTCAAATACTTAGTTGATATACTATAAAATTACTTATAGATTTTAGTTTCGGATACGAAAGATTGCCTCCATTTCATTAAAAGTGATATTTTCATTTCTTTCATTTTTACTTCATTAAAAGTGATATTTTCATTTCTTTCATTTTTACCTAATAATAAACCAAATTGAAAAATAAAATGAAAGTACTACTTTTTCAGAAATTGAAGGAAATTAAGAAAAAGTAATATTGCCGACGTGCATCGCACGTGCTCACTACTTGTTAGTGTAATTTGTTTAACTACTAATACGCATTTACATTTGGTTCTAACAGATATGAAGATTGACGATGAATTCTTTCAGCACACTGAAGAATCAAATCAATTTAGGCAGGAATATGAAATGCGGAAAATTAAGCAGGTAAGTTTAGCCTATATTGATATTTTCTCTCTGTTGGTTGCATATTTGCACCTGTTCATCCTTATATGAAGTGTATTTGAATTCATCCTCCAGGACGAAGGACTAGATATTATATCACAAGGGTTGAATACACTAAAGGATATGGCACATGACATGAATGAGGTCAGTCATGGATTTTTTAGTGCAAGAGAGACGAAGAGGATATGGTTCCATATTTAGCTTTAATAATAAGTCTATTATATTTACAGGAATTGGATAGGCAAGTTCCTTTAATTGACGAGATTGATACTAAAGTAAGAATCTTGCCCAATTGTTTTTCTTCAAGAAAATTCCGCATTATTTTCTAAGGTAGCAAAAGTTGAGAAATTTACTACGTAAATCATTTGATGGCCTTACAGGTGGACCGAGCTACTAGTGACCTCAAGGACACCAATGTCAGACTTAAGCAAACTATTAATCAGGTAACTACTAATTCTTCCTATGCTATATGATGTATACAAAGATTTTATTATTAATCAATTCGTCATCATTGTTTTAGGTTCAACTAAGTTGTTCACTGTTTGCTTAATGTCCAGATAAGGTCCAGTAGGAACATCATTATCGACATTATTTTGTTGTGCATTATTCTAGGAATTGCTTCTTACTTGTACAAGTAAGTTCACAATCTTCCTCACTACTAAATGATTTTCTTAATGGGGAAGCTACTTTACGTTTTCACCGACAGAACATAATTTGAAGGAGGTTTTTGTGTTTTATTTGCAGTATATTGAAGTGAAAGTGTAGTCTAAACAGTTTACTGGTGCTCGTTTTCCTCTTGGTTGTTTTCCACTATTTGTAAGGTTCGTCTCCACTATTTACACTATCTGTATAAGGCTTATCTGCATTTAGTGCTGCCGACTCTTTTTCCTCTCTTTCTCTTGTAAATCTTTCATTATCGAGTACCATTTTTTTTTTGTGTGCGCGCGCGCGCGTGTGTGATGTGGGTTTACTAGTTTGCTCTTGTTCTTTTTAGCGTCACAATCTCACCATACTTCAACATAGCAATGATACGAAGAGATGTGCGGTTTATATTACAACACAGTTACCTATAATAGAGATCCCATTCTATAAGCCTAGCTTAGTGTTTCTTCCCGAATGACCGACTGCTTGCAGTATCTCATGCAGCTCATCATTCTGAAATCCGGTAATGAAGGCATCTGGTATACTCTTTACGGGTCTCCTTGACGCCACTTTTCGTATATGCTGTTAAACTATCTTGCTTACTTACATTCTTATGAATCGTGGGGTCAAAGCAGTGTCCCTTCATAGTTTAACCCCTGTCCCTCTTCGATCAAGGAGTAACCTGCAGTGAACAAGATTTTTTTTGTTCTTGAAGAACATTCTGGTTTAAATTTTTGGGTACACATAACCCATGCTTGACGTTTTCAATAAAAATGCTCCTTTGACACTAGATGTGCTAACATTTTGGAGGAAGCAAAAAGTTGGGGAAATTCCCATCCAATGGGGTGTTTGAATACTGGATTTTAAAGGCGGTTCATATTACATACATTACAGACGTCCAAAAATATCAAATATTACCCACCTAATTTACAAGGCTATGTCACATTATTTATAAGCAACAAATTGATGTCCAGAAAAGATGCTAGAGTTCTTACTTTGCTTAACTTACTTTCTAGAATTACCTTTACGGTCAATCCACGGACCTTATGCTGTACATAGGGTGGCAGCTGTTTCTACATGCGGTTTGTTACAAATTTTCGTCAATATTATCATAATCTTCCATCCACGAAGGTATATTAAATTTCGGCTCTTAAAATTTAATACCCATAGGTGAACATATTAGGATTGAAGGTGTTTAGCTTCCTGTTTGATTGGCCGGGATACTCATAATCTGCATGCTCTTCATTCGGCTTCCTCTTCAATGGATTGATCAGGTTACTAATGCAAGAGTCTGCAACGACTGATGTTTGCAGGACCGTCATATCTTTTTGGATTGAAGTAATACTGTAATTATTAACATTTCCACCTTGCAAACTTCCACCTGATAGGATTCCAGTACTGTTGTTTTTATTAACATTTCCATCTCCACAGTTCAGCGTTGATCTGTTCTCGACACGAGGAACCTCATGAGCAGCGAGGATGTAAGCTAGTAGTGGACAGCCATTGTTGAGGTATTCCGTAACTGTATCAGGGGAAGGGTTTATTATTTTCGGGCATGGCTCTGCAACCTTCGGGATTAGTCCCAAGGGTTCAGCCTTATAACTGCTTTGACCTTGCCACATTTTTCTCTGGGTGTCGTCTTTCTTCCGTACTCGACAAAGTACCCAGTCGTCTAATTGTACAATATTCAAGCAGGTCAGTTAATTGAGTGTTGCAGTGGGTTGTTAAAACAATGCATCAAAGTTCTGTATAGTTCAAGTTAGGTAGAATATTTACCGTCATGGATCCCCGCTCCCGTGAAGGCTGGAACATGTTACCGAGTAATCTATATTCATGCATGATCCAGTTTGTTTTTGTATCGTTAGCTGGGTGACCTTTGTAGAAAACTAGAGCTTTCTTGACCCCGATAGTATGAGACCCACAAGAAGTGAGAATTGGTTTATCTGTTCCCGTTGCCTTCCAATAACCTGAAGCTGCTTTCCTGTTTGGCCTGGCTCCGTTTGGATACTTCCTTTCCCTTGGAGTAAAAAAGAACCATTCATTTTCTCCATAAGTAGCCTTCTCTGCAAAACATAAACACGATCGAAATCTGCTCACTGAATAATGATCGAAATCTGCTCAGTGAATAATTGGGAAGCAAAGATTTATATGTAATTTTGCTCCCAGCTAGGTTCTTTTAGCACTGCCAATCTCTTCGATGACGGAGTGTTTTACTGTATGTTCCGCTTGTGCCTCCTTGGCACTTTGAATCAATTTTAACTTTTATCAATCAAAAAAATAAAATAATGAGCTAGCTAAAGGAAAAAGAGTAAGATAAATTATTATAAGAATATTAATGATATTAGAATGGATATATATGGTGTATATATTACACACTTGGTAAATCCCAAGGGTTAAACTTATAGAGATCAACTTCAGCGACAACACAATCTTGGATGGGAAGTGAAGTGACTTTGTTTCTCAAGTAGTGAACTATCACTACACCAAATGGGGAAATTTGTAACACTGAACTGCCACACTTATTTGTGTAACAAAACATGTAACACTAATATGTGTAACAACCACGAAAAGTGTCCCATTAATTCAATATTATTTTTATTTTTTATTTTATTTTATTTTGTCACAGTTTTTAGTGTGACAATTATTTTCAGTTATTTTCTATTTATTTTTTAGGAGATAAAGTTGAAAAAATAAAGAATAAATAAAAGGAAGCCACGTATCTAGATTTCAAGTTTTCAACTTTAACTTCTGCACCCTCTCGCCGACTCGCCTTCTATCAGTTTTCTTCTCTCCAGAATGAGTATTCATGACCCCTGAAATTGAATCATAAAAAGACATGGTTTTTTCTCGTTTTTTCTATTGGAATCTATGGAGCGCTAGATGGAGAAGAAATTTTTTCTAAAGTTTGCGAAGATAAAAATAATTTAAAGATGCCTGAGATTCTAGGACAAAAACAAACAGCTTTCAAGATCTAAAAGCATGTCGCACCTTTACACCAAGAAGAAGTGATTATACAAATGGAAAACAAAATCTTGCACATGTTGTAGCATCAGGTACTAATAGAAATGTTTATACCTTTCAATGTCTTCTTATTACCTTGATGAGGAACTCATACACTACACCAAAACAAGCATTTTGTTACACATATATGTGTGACGTCTTATTTATTATCACACTTATTAGTATAATAAATATGGTGTTATTCTTTTGTTACACATTAGTGGTGACACTAATAAGTGTGACTTTAATTAATTTAAATCACACTTAATAGTGTGTCAAATCTGTCAGATATATTAGTGTAACAAATTAGGCAATAATTAAACTTTTTCCCCCCCAGCCCATTGCAAGAAAGTAACCTGCCCAGCCACCATCGTCAATCAACATATATTTGTCACGTAAAGTCAAAATATTGTATTTCATTAAAAATGTATACAAGTTAAATCACAATTTGCAAGAAAATAGAAAATCAATCACAATGAAGGATTGTGCACTGTGATTTGCAGCAATCGTAACATATACACTATTGCTTCATACTGCAGTTTCATGCTAGTGTGTACACCAACCTAAATAACTATACCCTGCCTTCTTTTCTTTATCTCCAGTAGTTTCTTCTTGACAAGGAACACAACAACACAAAAACACCGTTCAGATCTGTAGAATTTATCACATAAATGTTGAGATCAGGAAAATTCACCATCTGTGAAAGAACAATTCACGAGCTAGTCGTCCAAATATTAAGTTTAAACAGTAGATGAAGTCGCAATTCACGGATATCGATCACAAAAAAAGCAGAGCATAGAAAAAATGTATCAAAGAAATAGGTTACTCACTGACCTCACCTCTTGCAATAGCGTATATTCACAAGATTTACACAATGCCACCAGTGATTAAACATCCGTATACTACACACCAACAAGGAGCCCATTTCTATCATAAACCTTAGGAATTTGAACTAGCTACGAAGCCCAATTTTAAATCTTAAGCCTGCCCCAACTCAAAGACAAAAAAAAAATCTTGCCTTAAACTCCAGCAGCATGCAGTCACGACAACCACAATTCTGATTTAGTCTTTACGCCAAGAATTATTTTGTCTTCTTTCAGGCTCTTTAGCGAAAACTTTGATATGCAGTTTTCCTGGTTGTGTTTTCCCTGATTGTACCGACTCCTCTCTTAAATTATTCACCTGCAATTTTTAGTTCAATAACAGCCAATCTGTCATTATACAACTAGGACTTCGAACCTCCTCTCAATCCCATCATTCATTACCAAAGATTGTTAAGCTTAATTTAAGAAAATCAATTACCCAGCGGTTACAGTAGAATAAGGAACAAAGTGCATGTCCCTTTTTTTTTTTTTGACAAAAACAGCCAACCAAGTGAATCATAAAAGTGAACCAACCTTTAGACATCAACACCAAGGAGCTCTCATTATTGGCTCCGGCTACAGCACTGATGTAATACGTCTTGCCCATTGCTCCATAATCCATTCCTACAGATTGAACCAAATAAAAATATGCTAAAATAGGTAGTGATATCGCTGAGCACGAAACAACACAACGAAATCATACTGTACACATCCCATCACATTTATAGAACAGAAAAATAATATAATCAGATACTCACTTTGTGAAGGAAATAGGGGGAAACTTCATAAACTTGGGAAGTAAAACACGTGCCTGCAATAATCATCGCCACAAGATTGTTAATCCTTAAGTTAAGAAAGTCAAATTGATTATGCCATCTTTCAATAAACCAACATTCTGTTGTTGGCTCATAGCTATATGGTATGTAAATAAAAATAGAACAAGGAACAAAGTGTTTACGTCCTTTTTACTTTTAAGGGCAGATTACCAGTAAGAGAGATTTATCTTCCCATCGTTATTTTACTTTTAAGGTTAAATCTTTCTAAGCCAAACTTTTGATTCAATTAAATATGATACAATTGAGTACAATGAAATTGAATTACATCACTAGGTATATCTGCACCATTTTGCTAATAAAGTTCAAGCCTCTAGGTCATACAACAGATGTTGCTGGAAGATTTCATAATTGCAGAATGGTTTGAGAGAAAACATGGATATATCCCAACTAAAGCTACAATGATCACCAAGAACTAAGTTATGAGCACAATAACGTTCTCACAGCACAAACAAATGCAATCCCTACACAAGCCGCATGTACAAAGACAACTACACGATCTGCTACCAAATGGGTAAATTTTCATTCAATACAAACTTTCTCAATTGAGGTTTATTTGAAGAAAACCCATATATAATGGAATTCCAGAATACCAAATTAAAGATAAAAAAGAAAAAGGAAAAAAACCCTAACTTTTGAACTTCCTCAACTATGAGGACATCAACCAAATCATACTTGAATCAATCGAGAATTAACAAAAATCGTGTGTATTTTTGTGTTGGATGAAACCTAAAACCTGGAGCAAGTTGATATATATTAGAAGAATTTGGTTGGGTCTCCATTGAAGAATTTGACCTCGTCGAGGTAGTGGAGAACTAAGCGAATCAAAGAAAAAAAAAACACCGGTAATATCGATCGACGTGGTTTGTACTTTGTACTTAAATTTGAGATCACTCTGTTGTCTATGTGTTCTATGGTGTGAAACTAAGAGAAGAGCTGAGTATACCAAGGAGACATGATGGAAGGAAGGAAGGAAGGAAAGGAAAGTTTGAAGTACAAATATTCTTTATATATAACGACCCATTTGGCTTTTTGATGAGAATCGTAAGCTTACAATGAAAATAAATTGAAATTGATAACTTGAAAAGGATAAATAATCAACTAATTTAGTTTTTTGTACCCTTTGAATAAAGGAAGAACATAAAAATGGAGATTCTTCTCAAATAACTTATAATTTCTACCCAATTAAATTGGAAACTATAAGACTATAAGAGACATCTAGTTGATACTCTAGAATTAGATGATATAATTCTCCCTAGAGATAACAATTAGGTTTGAAAGAAGAGAACCTCTCATTCTTCACACAATATTCTAAAACCAAAACTTTCTCTTTAGTCTTATGTCTTCTAATTTATACTAGCACCAAGGGCATACTTGGCATATTCAAAGTAATTCTTGGATGGACTATAAATGGTGCTTCAATATTGATATGGGACATCCACAATACATCATCCTCCCCTTATTTAGACAAATTCGTCCTCGAATTCTTCAAAGCGTATTCTCCATTTGTGCTTGAACTTCTTCCTTGTTTGAAGACAATTCTACCTCTACACCTTCCATTATAATTACTCACTAAATGCAGCACTTTGTGGTCATAGTAGAGAGCATCCCCAAGTAGTAATGACACACCAAGTATTTCTTCGTTTGTAAATACATCATCCTCCCCTTGTTTGAACAAATTCGTCCACGAATTCTTCAAAGCATATTCTCCATTAGTGCTTGAATTTCTTCCTTGCTTGAAGACAATTCTACCTCTACACCTTCCATTATAGTTACTCATCAAATGTAGCATTTTGAGGTCGTTGTTAAAAGCATCTCCAAATAGTAAAGAAACACCAAGCATTTCTCTCAACCTTGCACAAAGACTACAACCATGAAACTTATCTTCAATGAAAGCCCAAATTGGATTCATATATATTGCCTCCCCATTTTGTTGTAGCTTGAGTGAAGGCTTGCTTCCGGTAGTCGGTTCACATACTTGAAATTGTTCTCGAGATGCTTCTAACGTAGCAATTTCCAATTTAATATCGTACCTTGGTACACCAAAATCTTTGACTTCACTACCATTAAATACCTCATCAAAAATTGAACACAAAGGATTGTATTCTTCTTTCTCTTAATTCTTAGAACTTGCTCCATAGTAGTGAAATAATTAAAGATTTGATCCACATTCATGCCATCTTGATAGATTGGAAGATTACCCACTATTTCACTTTCCCCATGACTCAAATAACTATCAAATTTTGGTGGAGATATTTCATCAAACATCTTGTGGGCAATTTGTTCATCCTCATATCCACCAATCAAAATTGATACATCTAGTTCACTTGCATAATCACAATCATTAGGTAGAATCCTTTCTTGGTTATGGAGACTTACAAGTTTCCAATAATATTCTTCACAAATTTCTCCCATTTTTAGATATATATCATCAAACACTTCATGTACAATATTCATTAACACATCATTTGAATGAATCCTACCCAAATTAACTTCTCTTTTGTAAACCATAGTGAAATCAATATAAGATTAAAAAACCTAATTTGAAAATAGTATCAAAGAACATAAAAATCAACCCAAAATACTTGATAAAGAGATTAGTAGTGTTCACCTCAAGAACAAGTATCTTCACCAATCACCACATTTTCCCCTTGAGAATCAAACCAAAGCTCTTGATACCAAATGATGAGAAGCGGAAGCTTACAATGAAAATAAATTGAAATTGATAACTTGAAAAAGGATAAATAATCAACCAATTTAGTTTCTTCTACCCTTTGAATAAAGGAAGAACCTAAAAATGGAGATTCTTCTCAAATAACTTACAATTTCTACCAAATTAAATAGGAAACTATAAGATTATGAGAGGCATCTAGTTGATACTCTAGAATTAGATGATCTAATTCCCCCTAGAGATAACAAATAAGGTCTAAAGAAGAGAAACCTCTCATCCTCGCACAATATTCTAAAACTCCCAAACTTCCTCCTTTAGTCTTATGTCTTCTAATTTATACTAGCACCAAGGGCATACTTGGCATATTCAAAGTAATTCTAGGATGGACTATAAATGGTGCTTCAATATCGATATGGGACATCCATAATACATCATCCTCCCCTTCTTTAGACAAATTCGTCCTCGAATTCTTCAAAGCGTATTCTCCATTTGTGCTTGAACTTCTTCCTTGTTTGAAAACAATTCTACCTCTACACCTTCCATTATAATTACTCACCAAATATAACACTTTGTGGTCATAGTAGAGAGCATCCCCAAGTAGTAATGACACACCAAGTATTTCTTCGATTATAAATACATCACTTTTACCCATTGAAATTTTAAATTTTGGCATTTCCTCATGCAGGGTGGGATATTTGTGAGACCCCTAGATAAATCATCTGAACTTATTTTTTTTGTTAATGTTTATTGGCAGTAAAATATCATAAACCAGTGGTAAAAATTCTCATGCAACTAAATGGTCTTAATCATGAATCTTGTTCTCCATCTATATGGACCATCCAACCGCCGCCTGTCGCATGATTTTACGGCTTGATTATGATAATTTACTGGGCTGATTATGAGATTCGCATCTTTGCACACATGCATTAAAGTTACTTAGTTTTGTCCGCGACAAATTATGGAAGAAGCCAGTAATAAACAGAAGATAAAAATCAAAAAGGAACATAATAAAGCCAAGATTGACAACCAGGAATTTTGGGCTTGGCTTAATTTAGAAGGGTAGCGTTTTTGTGTTTGTTTGTTTTTTTGTTTCTTATAATCTGTCTGTCTTTTCAAAATCTTTCACAAATATTACACACAATAAAACACAAACTTCACTTTTTTCCTGAGTCCTGCATTCTATCTGTGTCTTAAAGAAACCTTCAAATATTTAGTGTATTCTACTGTATCCAGATAACAAAAAAACTACAGTAGTTCATTTAAGGGTAGCTGTAGAGAAGGAGTTGATTGAATGAAGGGCTTAATCTATAGTATTCAGTTGGGTCTTTCATAAAATACAAACCTTTGATACCTAGGTTAATTCACTTCGTCGTCCTAGTTCGTACCGATTAATGTATGTAATCGTGCATTGTCTTCTTCCTTAGGCCAGCAACTCCGTCGAACCCAAGGAAATATTACAGCTAACATGGATAAGTATCTTTTTAGAATAAGACACGCATGGTTAACTGACGTGAAGATTTGGCCCATCATCAAACATATAAAATCTAGATCCTTAGTCATGTGAATATTAGCTTCAACAGTTCAAATTTCCGACTACATTCGAAGAATTCTCAGAGGAAATGAGGACTTTTTATGGTACATGCACTTGAACTTCAACAAACACTTGAGTTCTGATCATTACAATTTTTTCTCAGGATGTTCAAGTGCTGCATTAAGAGGAGTGATCATTTGTTTGCGTTGTTATATGGTTTATATACAGTGAGGACCTTACTGGATCTTATATTTATGTACCTCTGGAACTTTAATGATGCGGTATGAAATGAGCTAGCCATATGAGAACCACAATAGAGCAAAACTGATCGTGCATCTAATTCTATTAGTCTAGCCCTTTGTACATTCTTGAAGCATACAAATTTTGGGCAAAGTATATATTTATATAAGATGTCATGTCGTGCCGAAAATTCAAGGATTTTGAATCTAGTGATGATACACGCACCAAAGGTGTGTCCTGCGATCTGCACCGTGAAGAAATCCAAAGATTGTTAGGACAGTCCTGAGAGAGAAATCCACCTACTTTTTTTCTCTCACACCAAAATCTCGGTGCACATCATTGTGTTCCTTTTCGGTACACCAAACATTTTCGTTTTGAAACACAAATCTTCCTTCATACAGCATATCATATGGAGCATTATATATATATATATATATATTACTCTTTTAAAGTTGTCTAGACTCTAGACCCATTCTTGGGGAAACATCATCTAGACACAAGTGCTTCACAACAAGCGGTGTGATGTAGATTTGACGATTTATGGTTTTTCCTCGATCAGCGCATCCATATATATATATAAACATAATTTCTAAGCAGCTAAGCATTTCTACTATTTATTTTTGGGTTTTGATGAAGCCGAAAAAGACCATGATTCCTGTGGACAACATACGTCCAACCAACTACAAAAATTCACCCTGCAAAACTTTTATAATCCCTTGATTTAAACATATAATAGTATATAGAGAAGATGTCTGACTAGCTAGCTAAACCTGCTTCAATACCAATATTCTCGGACGTTGGTTGGGTTGCGAATGTGATTAGCAAACCAATACACTTAGTAAATTTAAGCCACGTTAAATTTGTGATTATTAAATAAAATCAATCAGAGACAACAGAGATCTGCATACTAGAGTACATTTTTCTAAAAAAGATCCTATCAGGAAAATTGAGAGATCCACAGTGAAGTTATGATACCTACGTATCTAAAAGGGAAATCGAGTTGAGAGTTCTTTTTCCGTGACATAGGATCCTGATTCTAATACACACCGACAGCCACGCGACAAAAATACTATTTGATCAAGAAATGTACGAGAGTGGTGGTGCTAAGGAGGCCCATTGATGATCAACAATTACCCATGTCTAAGTGTAGAAACTAGAAAGCATGATCGGCTCTATTTACGAGGATATTCTCACTCCCATCTAATCTCAAACTTTGTCTTAATACTCTTTACTTCCAGGGACATAATCAATCATATAACTGAAGTATTTCAATTTACTCTACTGTAATCAATTTGGAACAATGCTAAGACGTTGTTTTTTATCCTTAAAATAGAAAAGGACTTTCGCTTATAAAATTTTGGAGTCGAAAAGATAACTTTTATTTCTTCGGCATCAATCTTGTGTTAGTGGTCGAATATTTACAGAGTTAATTAGTAGCTTCTTGCCTAATTACATAAGCTAGTTGTTTATGATAACCTTCTCCCACCTGCACTAAGAGCGGTTCCTATGGACTCAACAAACTTGAAGTTTGTTGATTTTGCTCCCATTATGGTTTGTTGAGTGAATTGAATCATGTAGCGCGTGCTTGATGGAAGGCCGGGCGATCTTGGCTCTAACGTTGGCGCTTGAACCAAAAACGTTGGCGCTTGTATTATCAACGCCCGCTGTTACTCCACACGCCAGCGTCGTTCCTGAAAGCGCCGAGTTTTTCATGGAAGCGCTAACGGCTGAATCTGGACGGCTTATAACTCTTGTGATCTAACGGCTAAATTTTTTGAGTTCTATAAATACTCTCCATTTCAACTCCAAATTCACATTCACACATCTTGTCTTCTTTACTCTTCTCCGAGCTTAAAAAAATTCTTCAACTTCAACAATTTTTCAATTCTTGAACATGTCTCGGCCCTTGTTAGTTTGGCGCGCTCCGTGTACTAAAGAAGAAGATGAATCTATTTATGGAAACTATGTTTTTTTATTTACTCAGCTTGCTTCAGCAAACTATCCATGGGTGAATTTCTAGCCGGTTATTCACGACGGGTTTTGCAGTGACACCCGTAATCCGAGTCGTCGTGCTATATGCGACATAGAAAATCGTTTTCGTACAATTAAGAAAGAAGTAAGTGAATTTGTAGCTTTAACCATACAAGCCAATCGATATAGACTGAGAGGTGAAACTGATGCTGAGATGGTAACAAGATCTTTGGCTGAATGGCGAAGATGGAAAAATGTGGCTTTTCCTTTCGAAAAATGTTTTGAAATCCTTAAGGTGTGTTGAACAGTTTCAACCCGAAGCTAATGTAGTCCGCCGTAATTCAGTGAAGCTAATGTAAAACGCTTAATTTTAAACACGTGTAATTTCATTTAATTCAGACCCTCGTACTTTTAAAACTAAAATTGCAAATGTAGCAGAATTAAAAATTACAAACAATCTCTCTAACGTCGTTCATCGCTAGCTCTCCCATTGTTATCTTCTGGAGTCAAGAATTCTCCAAGATCTGGGGATAAACTTTGGATATCCCCAACTGCCAACATATTAAGTAAATTTCTATAAGGAGATAAATATGGTTGGACAACATTAGGAGATCGGAAAGCACCAGGAGAATTGTTGGAAAGCACTCGGTGCACTCGGTTTGTTGTTGTTGTGGTGGTGGTGTAACGTTGTAGCAATCATTTGGGGTGTAGGGCGAGAATGATGATGAAATGCACCTAGGATCTATTTGTTTGAGGGTGAAAACAATTTCTCCTGGTTTCGATAATTTCGTATGTTGTGGGTGAGAAACAAGCTTAAATCCTAAACAATGTACTGCAAGGGAGTACTTTAGATTCGAGAGATCAATCTGTACAAATCCGGCCTAAACCAAGAAATGGCCGTTCCAGACTTGCTTCGGTCACAAAGTGAAGGAGAAGGGTTGGTTTTGGGGAGGGAAGCGAAGAGAGTGTTGAGACCAGAATAGTTGATTCTGGAAGAGTAGTTGTTTGACTTGTATCAGAAAGTGAAAGCTAACAGATGGGAAAACTAACAAGTGATTTCTGAGTGTTGTATGCTCCTGACCAAAACTTGTTGTTCGGTGGAAATAGGTAAGACCTATTTATACAAGTCGAAGTGAAACGTACTCTGGTCTCGTAAAAAATAGAAACAGATGAGTAAATGTGAGGAGGTGGTAACCGGTAATGCCTGGAATTGATGTTCCATAATGAAGGAAAGCGTTTCATCATTACTCCCTGTATTAACTAACCGCCTCATTCTTATGACACTGTCTTGTAACGGGCGTAGTATACGCCGCACGCTGTAAACCGCCAAACCAATACCCTAATGAGCATCCCCCAGTTTGTGACATGTGTTGATGTCTCGAGTGTTTTCGTGGAAAACATGTAGCATGTTGCTGCTGTTTGGCAAGTTGAGCTTGGGAGACTTGCCAGCTCGGTGGTGACCCTCGACGGTCGACATTTTGTATCTTGAGAGGAAGGGTAGTCGTTGATTATTGCAACCCTTCGTTTGGTAGCCAGCGGCATGAAAGCATGTCCGGCATGGCTTTGACATGGTTAGGCGTGCCCAAGCTAGGATTTTGGCATAGTTTAGGTGCGACCAAGAACTAGGGTTTTGGCATAGTTTGGGCGCGACCAAAATTAGGGCTTGGCGTTGGGCCAAAGGTTTCCACGCGTTAGCTGGTAACCTTGGACGGCTAAGATCTGCATCTTAGATGGAAGAGTGGTCGTTGATTGTTGCAACCCCTCGTTTTTGCAGCCAACGACGTGAAGGAAAGGCTGACATGGTTGACATGTTTTGGCGCGGAGATGTGACTGGCACGGCAAGCCATTGGCACATGTGGCATGGTTGGCATGCCTTGGCGCGGAGATGCGGCGTGGCATGCCATTGGTACGCACAACATAATTGGCATGCCTTGGCACGGAGATGTGGCTGGCACGGCATGCCATTGGCACATGTGGCATGGTTGGCATGCCTTGGCTCGGAGATGCGGCGCGGCATGCCATTGGTACGTGCGGCAGGATTGGCATGCCTTGGCGCGGAGATGCGGCTTGGCATGCCATTGGTACGTGCGGCATGATTGGCATGCCTTGGCGTGGAGATGTGGCTGGCACGGCATGCCATTGGCACATGTGGCATGGTTGGCATGCCTTGGCGCGGAGATGCGGCGTGGCATGCCATTGGTACTTGCGGCATGATTGGCATGCCTTGGCACGGAGATGTGGCTGGCACGGCATGCCATTGGCACATGTGGTATGGTTGGCGCGGAGATGTGGCTGGCACGTAATGCTATTGGCAGCATGTGGTAGGGCCGGCATGGCTTTGGCATAGTTTAGGCGCGGCAAAAATTAAGGTTTGGTGCAAACCGTGACGTTTGGCCTTGGGCTGGAAGTTTCCATGCGTTGGGTGGCGAACTTGGACGGCTGAGATATGCATCTCAGATGGAAGGGTAGTCGTTGATTATTGCAACCCTTCGTTTTGGCAGCCAGTGTCGTGCATGGCTTTGGCATGGAAGCGTGGCTGGCATGGTTTGCCATTGGCACGACGGTGCGGCTGGCATGTTTGGCATGCCTAGGCGCGGAGACGTGGCTGGCATGGTTTTCCATTGGCGCGGTGATGCAGCTGGCATGGGCTGACATGCCTTGGCGCAGAGATGTGGCTGGCATGGTTTACCATTGGCACAGTGGTGCGGCTGGCATGGTTGGCATGCCTTTGCGTGGAGACGTGGATGACATGGTTTGCCATTGGAACGGTGGTGCGGCTAGCATGCTGGCATGCCTTGGCGCGGAGATGTGGCTGACACGGCATGCCATTGGCACGGTGATGCGGCTGGCATGGTTGGCATGCTTTGGCATAGAAGCGTGGCTGGCATGGTTTGCCATTGGCATGACGGTGCGGCTGGCATGTTTGGCATGCCTAGGCGCGGAGACGTGGCTGGCATGGTTTGCCATTGGCGCGGTGATGCGGCTGGCATGGGCTGGCATGCCTTGGCGCAGAGATGTGGCTGGCATGGTTTGCCATTGGCACGGTGGTGCGGCTGGCATGGTTGGCATGCCTTGGCGCGGAGATGTGGCTGGCATGGTTTACCATTGGCACGGTGGTGCAGCTGGCATGGTTGGCATGCCATGGCGGAGACGTGGATGGCATGGTTTTCCATTGGCACGGTGGTGCGGCTGGCATAGTTGGCATGCCTTGGCGCGGAGACGTGGCTGACATGGTTTTCCATTGGCACGGTGGTGCGGCTGGCATGGTTGGCATTCCTTGGAGCGGAGACGTGGCTGGCATGGTTTTCCATTGGAACGGTGGCGTGAGAATTAGGGTTTGGTATGTACGAAGATGATGGCGGTCAATACTAAGGGTTCTGCCGTGGAACATGACACATGTATATATAAAAAGGTACCCTGGTAATTCTTACGTAGGCATGTTGAATGATTCAATAAATGCACTAGTGGTCATAGTGACGTCATGTCAGATGTACAATTTTACGATTTTAACCCTAAGCTAAAAACCACCATCAACATTAAGTCCCCTGCTTAGCTCGGAACAGGAGCATTGTTATGAGGTAAGCATAAGATGGTGACAGGCAAGGACAAAAATCGAAGCGACAAGTCGCGAAAAGTTGGTCAGGATGGTCCGGCTAACCTTTTTCGAGAGGTAAGGAGAGTTCATGATCCTCGTGTTTGGCGGCCTTGCATAGATTCTATTTGCGTCGTTACTGACTAGACTGTGAAATGATAGAGGCGTTGCTGGTTGAGATGCAGGCTGTCATCTTGGTTTGGCCATGCGTCATCTTGGCTGGGCTAGGGAACGCGGAGGCGTTGGCTTAGCGAGCTGCCGGCGTTGGTCGGCTTGGAATAGGATTCGCATGTATTGCGCGTCCTGGAATGGAGTCGCTAGCATCGATCGGCTTGGTGAGGATTTGGAAGAGGTTTGGCGTGCGTGAGCTGCCGGCGTGGTATGGGCGCCGCTTGGATCGGCTCGGAGCGACTTGGCTTGGAATGGAGACGTCAGTGTTGGATTGGCTACAAATAGGGTCGTAGACGTAGTACTGGCTAGGAATGGAGTGTGTCCTCTGGATTTCTTTGTAACTAAGGCAAATCCCTGATTTGAAGGCTATATAAAGGAGACATCTAGCATTGTGCAAAACAAATCCCCACACGTCTGTGTGCTGCTAGTGCGCCGCTAGAGTCGATCTCCATTAAACTTTGATTTTCTTCTCTAAAATCAGGTTAACGACTTAAAGACTTCATTGGGATTGTGAAGCCAGACCGATACTACTTTATCGTAGTTGTGTGATATGATCT
Organism: Papaver somniferum; assembly: GCF_003573695.1. NCBI lineage: Eukaryota > Viridiplantae > Streptophyta > Magnoliopsida > Ranunculales > Papaveraceae > Papaver > Papaver somniferum. Next base: position 47,761,115 of record NC_039366.1, read on the forward strand.
TGCATCTTCTATCGTACGAGTACAATCAATTGATTGGCTTGAGATCGTGAGAGTTCTCCGATAGGCAAGATAAAGAAGTCACAAACATCTTCGTCTCACTGTTTGTGATTCCTCGACAATCCGATTATGTAGTCAGGAAGGATTATAGAGAGGTGATTGATTAATCTAGGCTGTCTTCGGGAATATAAGACCAGATTATCAATTGGTTCATGTTACCTTGATTTTATATCTAAATACGGAATAAAACCTAGGGTTTATCTGTGGGAGACAGATTTATCCTCTTATAGACTTTTCTGTGTGAGACAGATCAGTTTATTATCAAGTCTGTGATTTTGGGATACAACAACTATTGGTTGTGGGTGAGATCAGGTAAGGGAATTAAGTGCGCAGTATCCTTCTGGGATCAGAGGCGTAGGAGTACAATTGTACCTTGGATCGGTAGGAGACTGATTGGGGTTCAATTATAGTCCAGTCTGAAGTTAGTTTGCATTAGGCTAGTGTCTTTAGCGTCTTAATACAATTGTTGATGGTGGATTTTAGTTCAGGGCTAAAATTTTAAAACCAAAAATTAATATGCTGACATCCTGCAAATGATAAGGCTATCTGAGTGATGAATACTTCTTCACTTTACTAATTCACCTAGAATGGAGCATGTGGCAACAATCCCATTATTCTGTGAATTAAATACACAAAATTCATCTAGGTTGTAGCATGTGGCAACAATCCCATATACCCTGTGAATTTATAGCATTATTAATTAATGCATGACTAGCCTTGTATTTCCTGTGCTGTTCCCGCAGATCTCATTATTAGTGCGGCATGGTGACTGAGTGTTGCTCTCAGCAGAGTAACACGAATCTCCAAGTGTTAATAGTGAGGCATGCACGACATACCCGTACAAGCTACATCTCTCGGTGTGTTATACTAGCCCGATTGAGCATATTTGAACCTGGACTGTCCATATCAGTCTCAGAGACAATCACGACCACGCAAGTTGGCCGCATGATTTAACCAGCCTAGACGATCCTCAGCAGGAGCAGGCTATCATCGCAATGACCACCAGCGGGCCCCTTAATGCCACGGCCGGTCAGGTACAAATCACGCCCTCCAAACGACCACCAAACACCAGCCTGAAGTTGCATGTCCAGGCTGGTATGGAGCGGGTTGGAGGAGCTCGTACGAGCAAAGGCTGCCTACGGCAGTCTCAAATCCATCACGTCCGTTCACCTTCGCCGGCGTGATTGGAAGACACGGATCGACCCATTTCCGGTCAAACAAGCACCGTTGTGTACCTGGCGGGCCCCCTTCTACCTGCATAGCCGACCGTCTCACGACCTATCCAGGGAGGAGCAAACGTTCGCACAAAGTTCGACCGGCGTGATGCTTTAGGGGTCGCTGGAAATTCCACTAAGGGTCTTAAATTGATCACGACCATCCAAATTCACCGTCATGTTTGGATGGCTTCGATCAAGAATATAACCGTCAGACATGTATTGGCGTGTTCACCACCGGCCCAATGTGGGTCCCACATGGTCGGCCACACCGGACGAGGAGCATGGCTTTCCAATTCGTCCATCCAAAGTAGCATGGACATGAAACCCTAATTAGGGTGTGCGGCACATCACATGTGTCGCAAATCAGTCGCGACCATCCATCTTCGCAGGCATAGATGGAGGGTGTAGATGTAGATTCAAAGGGTACCAAGCATGTCAACATAATCATTGTGGGCCCTTCTACATATGTGACTAATCGGCCAAGGCCGACCATGGCTAGATGCCTCGATTCGTGCGCCCAAACTAGGCATGGTCGCGCGGTTCCAATTGCAAACCGATCTCGACCACTAAACTTTGCCGGAAAATTCGAGTGGCTTAGATCACATCTTCATGGGACAGTGAGGTACGGACGTGTACACCGGAAAGCCTTCTACACGCATGCCCGGTCGGTCTTGCCAAAAACATCTCCCATGCATGGATTCGACCAAGATGAAAGTAGATACTTGCGCACCTCTTAAACCTTAATCTGACGGTCGCAGAAGTGGGTCGCAAGTCATCTCGTCCGTCCAACTTTGCCAGCTTGGACGGACATCCTAAGACAGGAGTTAGGCGACCAGTGAGGCATCACCACGATCACCGTATACCACTCTTCCACATGGGGTGATCGGCCAAATCAGGGCTTGCATGTATAGCCTCCAAACGATCACTCGAAGATGGCTGGACGTGATGCTATTTTAAGACGTTTAAATTCGTGACTTACTCCGTTAATCCTTAAAACAGCGATGCTTCATACATGCTGAAAATATTCGATGCATTACCTGCATAGAATACACCCGATATTTCATAAATATCGACTTCCTAAATAACTTAGTTATTTAATAGAGCATCACATGCTACTTTCTGTGGGTCCCACGATCCACATTCGAGACATCAAGCATGTCACAAACTGGGGGATACTTACTGGGGTATTGGTCTGGCGGTTTACAGCGTGCAGCGCACAACTCCATCACAAGAACGTGTCAGGAAGTCATGGACGGTTAGTGATGACAGGAGAAGTGGACAAGACTAATCGTGTGGCACTAACACACGACTCCACTACTCCAACACTCCACTTCCTCCACTTCCCACGAGATACGAAGGTTAGGCTCAATGACTTGTATAAATAGGTTCTCCTCCCTATTTCCAAGACAAAACAAGACAGAAACCTAGTATTGATACAATCGTATTCAAACACCAGAACTGATAGCTTACACTCTGCAAGCCAGATCAGCTTTCTGATACAAGTCATTACAGCCAACACCTTCACAATCTCAACACCTATTTCGCTTCCCTCCCTAAGATCAACCCCATCTCATTCACTTTGTGACCGAAGCAAGTCTGGAACGACCATTTATTGTTTTAGGACAGAATTGTACAAATTGATTTCTCGAATCAAAAGCACCCCCGTGCAGTGCATTTGTTTAGGGTTTAGATTCATTTCTCATCCACACACCCCAAATTACCAAAACTGGCAGAAATAGTTTTCACCCATAAACAATTGGCGACCACAGTGGGAGATTTATATCTCGGTTGCAATCTCAAGATTTTCAAAAAAGGATGGTTGGCCTCAGGGATGATTCTACCGTGACGGATCTCAGCCAGAATCCCTCAAATGGTAATGTTTCTCACCCTCCTTTGAACAATTCTGTTTATAATGAATTTCCATATTTCGATACCCCCGTTATCTCTGTCGCTTCAACCGATGGAGAAATCCCAACGCTGGTTGAACTAGCACGGAGGAAAGAAGTTCTGGAAAGAAATGTGGACCTTATCAAAGAGGCGATAAACGACATACTCGATCTCCTCATCGAGATAATATCAGATACGAGCAGTTCTCCTGTCACAGAGATTTCTACACTGGTGACTGATCCTCGCAGCGATCCTCCTCAAGTTAATATTTTCACTATGAACCAGAGGAAGGTGGATCATGAAATGACTTCTCTAGTAGAAATTTTATGCAAACTTTTACACCTCTCGAAGAATCAGCGGTCAGAGACGTTTGCTGCAATTAACCAGATAGCCATGGACGTGCACCTGGCTCCTTCACGCCCAAAAGTCTCGAACGCATCAAAAACATCTGTGAATAATGATACATTTACAGTGGACGACATGATGGCGGAGGAAGGTCATAAGGGCTCTACATGTTACTGCACACATCAAGGATTTAGAGTTCAAGAGGACCCTCATCGACACGGGAGCGTCTTCGAATGTGATTACTCTCAAGACTCTCAGGACAACCAAGGTTCCCCCATGCAAGATCGTACGTCAGCCTACCACAATGATAGACTTTGAAGGAAACTAGACCAGCACATACGGGTATGTCAATCTGAATTTATCAATAGGGCCAGTTCAGTCGAAAGTGAAATTCGAAGTCATCGAGAAGGAGTCGGACTATCATATGATACTAGGGAGACCATGGCTTCATGACAATAGGATCGTCCCTTCAACGTATCACCAATGCCTGAAGACTATGCTGAATAAAGAAGTCGTTCGTATTATTGCATCATGGTCTCCTTACGCACCAATATGCGGAGTGGAACTGTTCGAACTGAGGGAAGATCCGCGAGAAGGATCAGACAAAGTCCATTGCATCCCACTCCCCACGTGGGCGTCAATCCAGGAGGAGTACCGACTTGCATCATTGAGGGCTAAGCCTCACGAAACATCTTTGCTGACGAAGCATTCTTCTTTATCCGGTGAAGCTGCGACCCATGTTCACACCAATAGGGAGCGAAGTTTTGTGGCAAGCCGTGACCAGAAAGGGAAAACTGTATACTGACGCCGCTATTAGTAGTCAGCAGGGGATAATATTACCCAGTCTCTCCGCCCAACGGAATGCTACAACAACGACGAGCCACAAGAAGAAGTGCTAGACGCTCCACGACAGCTGCAAGATGGCACCAACTCCACAACTGATGAGCTCGACGATGAGGAATCTCCTAGGCCTATCTCCATCATCTCGACCTTGTGTAAGCATTCATACAATCTTCGATCCAATCCGGTCAAACAATCTCCGAGGCAACTCAGGCTCGAGATTGCGTGGATTCCAGAAACTTGAACGAATGTTGCCCCAAAGATGATTTTTCTCTACCTAACATCGACATGTTGGTAGATGCCACCAGTGGACACGACATGTTCTCCTCCATGGATGGATGTAGCGGCTACAACCATATAAGGATGTATGAGCATGTCCAAGACTCAAGATATCCTCACACTGCCGCTGCCGCGAACCGCGAAGGAGCTCCAAAGCTTCATGGGCACGGTGAACTACATTCGACGTTTTATAACTTGTCTAGGATATCTCATTGCTTCGTTCACTCCCTTGCTGAAGAAAGGAGCAAGTTTCATCTGGACCGCACTACAACAGAAGATTCACCAAATATTGTCATCTTCAAATCATCACAAAGGGTTCGCCTATTATGTCAGCCTGGACGAGAGCGGGCCCGGGACATCTTCAGATCTACTGGAGCCGACACCTCAAGATGTAATTGCGCATCAATAGGGCGGTACCTGTCAAGTTGCGACACCATCTGCCCTGCTAGAAACAACAAGCCTTCCTGTAATGAAGAGCCTCACAATGTTCGTGGAAGCATATATTTCACCAATGGCCAATACAACCTTCAGCCTTTTATAAGAAGTTTCGCTGAAGCAGTAAGAGGAAAACCACCGAGATACAACATCATGCACGACCGCAACAATGATGAAACAACGTCCAAGATATGTTATGTCTGTCTTGACGGCAACAACATCAATAAGAGACGCTTTCAGAAATTTCGTATACCGTAGAAGATGTAGTTGTGTTACCAAAGGAGATTGCACCTGGGACTTAAGAGACGTAAAGACGTCATCATGAACCCAGTATGACAACATCTATCAAGTCGAAGGCTCAGAGGATACTCGTGGGCAAGGGATTGTCTCCCTCTTTTCCATCCCTTGAGGCAGCATGAAGGAAGCTATCGATTCCATCATTAGCTTCTCCCTCTAATGACGAGAGGAGGTCTACCACTATATGAAGACCGCCGAGTTCGTGCCCGGAGATGTCACGCCTCTTCCTACCAGTCTTTTCTGATGACAGCTGCAGTTGAGAACCATTGTTCGTTTGTTGATACCAGTGCCCCAGCTTCACCATAGCAACAACCACTACGGACAGAGATAGAACCATATAAGTCATGCTTGGGGACTGAGGCTCGGCACGAGATTCCTTCTCCATCAGTCAAGGACTTCTTCAACACAAGAGATGGTCAATCTAGAACCATGTAAAGGAAAAACCAAATTGAAGAGGAGCTGCTTCAATGCTCTCTCCAGGAGCCGCCTCCACGCTTGCTTCAGAATCCTGCTTCAATGCTCTCTCCAGGATCCGCCTCCATGTTTGCTTCAGAAGCCTACTTCAATGCTCTCTCCAGGAGCTGCCTCCACTTTCGCTTCAGAAGCTGCTTCAACGCTCTCCGGGACCTGCTCGCTCCAGAAGATGCTTCAACGCTCTCTGAAGGATCCACATTCACATTTGGGAACACAAGGTTCATTTTTGAGCAAAGCAAGAACGCGGCGGGTCCCACGTTCGAGCGAAGCAGGAAACAAATCCGATGTTTGGTCAAGGCAGCAAAACCGATGTTTGGCCAAGATAGCAGGGTCCGTGTTTGGTCGAAGTAGCAAGGATGACACTTGAGCAAGCACATAAACCGTACGGGCAAAGCAAGCAAGGCTGGTATTGGGCCACGTCGGCAAACGAGACCGGTGTTGCTCAAGTATGCGAAGCTGATATTGGTCGAGATCGCAAGGCTAATATCCCGTCACGCAAGAAAGACTGATACCACGCCACGCAAGTAGGATGGTATTGGGTCACGTCAGGCCGGTATTGGTCAAGGCCGATCAAGGTCACAAGGCTAGTGTTAGGCCACGTCAGCAAACAAGGCTGGTATTGGGCCACGTCAGCAAGTAAGGCTGATATTAAGCCACGTCAGCAAACAAGGATGGTATTGGGCCACATCAGCAAACAATCCCGGTGTTAGTCGAGTCAACGAACCGGTGTTGATCAAGGTCATAAGGCTGGTATTCGAATGAAATATGCGCACACAGCAGGGCCGATTTTCAGTCGAAGCACATGGCCGACGTTTGAAGCATGTACACAGTGGACCTGTGTTTGATCGAAGCATGCACATCTGCCCATGTTCGAAGAAAGCATGCTTACATCGGGTCCCACGTTCGACCAAAGCAGGCACACAGTGGACCCACGTTTAACCGAAGCAGGCACAACAAGCCCACGTTCGATCAAGCAGGCGCATGATGAGTCCCATGGTTGAGCGAAGTAGGCGAGCCCACATGCCTATCAAATAGGTGCAACAGGGTGACGTTTGGTCGAAGCATATGCATGGTGGGGTCCACATCCGTCCAGGGTTACATGCACGGTTTTCATGGGAAGAGGAGCATACAAGTTGTATTCCCTTCTTGGCTCAAATACCCGAAGGAGGAAACCGGTCCCACCAAGGTCGTCGTCACACCTGGCGTACTCCCACGAACGAAGCAGGCGCAACAGTCCGTCCATTTTAGGCACATCCCCACGATCGAGTGAAGTAGGCACAACAACCCCACGTTCGAGCGGAGCAAGCATGAAGAAGGCTCTCGACCGAAGCAGACATAGCAAGGTCGGGCGAAGCAGGCATAACAAGGTCGACAGAAGCAGGCAAGACAGACATCATGCTACGGGAACGCTCGCCTGGACGCCTCTTGAACGTGACATGCTCCAAGGACAGGACGACCCGTCTCTCCTGGTAACATCTAACTTTGTCTCATAAGTTTAATCTTTAATTTTCACCATCTAATGCCTAACCCACAATAATGCAACCATTATGTGCTAGGAAGGGGACTTAATGTTGATGGTGGATTTTAGTTCAGGGCTAAAATTGTACAACCAAAAATTAATATGATGATATCCTGCAAATGATAAGGATATCCGAGTGATGAATACTTCTTCACTTTACTAATTCACCTAGAATGGAGCATGTGGCAACAATCCCAGTATTCTGTGAATTAAATACACAAAATTCATCCAGGATGGAGCATGTGGCAACAATCCCATATACCCTGTGAATTTATAGCATTATTAATTAATGCATGACTAGCCTTGTATTTCCTGTGCGGTTCCCGCAGAACTCTCATTATTAGTGCGGCATGATGACTGAGTGTTGCTCTCAGCAGAGTAACACGAATCTCCAAGTGTTAATAGTGAGGCATGCACGAAATACCCGTACAAGCTACATCTCTCGGTGTGTTATACTATCCCGATTGAGCATACATCTCTCGGTGTGTTATACTAGCCCGATTGAGCATATTTGAACCTGGACTATCCATATCAGTCTCAGAAACAATCACGACCACGCAAGTTGGCCGCATGATTTAACCAGCCTAGACGATCCTCAGAAGAAGCAGGCTATCACCGCAATGACCACCAACGGGCCCCTTAATGCCATGTCCGGTCAGGTACAAGTCACGCCCTCCAAACGACCACCAAACACCACCCTGAAGTTGCATGTCCAGGATGGTATGGAGCGGCTTGGAGGAGCTCGTACGAGCAAAGGATGCCTACGACAGTCTCAAATCCATCACATCCGTTCATCTTCGCCGGCGCGATTGGACGGCGCGGATCGACCCATTCCCGATCAAACAAGCATCGTTGTGTATATTTGTGGTCCCCCTTCTACCTGCATAGCCGACCGTCTCACGACCTATCCAGGGAGGAGCAAACGTTCGCACAAAGTTCGACCGGCGTGATGCTTTAGGGGTCGCTGGAAATTCCACTAAGGGTCTTAAATTGATCACGACCATCCAAATTCACCGTCATGTTTGGATGGCTTCGATCAAGCATATAACCGTCAGACAGGTATTGGCGTGTTCACCACCGGCCTAATGTGGGTCCCACATGGTCGGCCACCCCGGACGAGGAGCATAACTTTCCAATTCGTCCATCCAAAGTAGCGTGGACATGAAACCCTAATTAGGGTTTGCGGCACATCACATGTGTCGCAAATCAGTCGCGACCATCCATCTTCGCAGGCATAGATGGAGGGTGTAGATGTAGATTCAAAGGGTACCAAGCATTTCAACACAATCATCGTGGGCCCGTCTACATACGTGACCAATCGGCCAAGGCCGACCATGGCTAGATGCCTCGATTCGTGCACCCAAACTAGGCATGGTCGCGCGGTTCCAATTGCAAACCGATCTCGACCACTCAACTTTGCCGGAAAAATCGAGTGGCTTAGATCACATCTCCATGGGACAGTGAGGTACGGACGTGTACACCGGAAAGCCGTCTACACGCATGCCCGGTCGGTCTTGCCAAAAACATCTCCCATGCATGGATTCGACCCAGATGAAAGTAGATACTTGCGCACCTCTTAAACCTTAATCCGACGGTTGCAGAAGTGGGTCGCAAGTCATCTCGTCCGTCCAACTTCGCCAGCTTGGACGGACAGCCTAAGACAGGAGTTAGGCGACCAGTGAGGCATCACCACGATCACCGTCCACCACTCTTCCACATGGGGTGATCGGCCAAATCAGGGCTTGCCTGTATAGCCTCCAAACGATCACTCGAAGATGGCTGGACGTGATGCTATTTTAAGACGCTTAAATTTGTGACTTACTCCGTTAAGCCTTAAAACAGCGATGCTTCATACATGCTGAATATATTTGATGCATTACCTGCATAGAATACACAAGATATTTCATAATTATCGACTTCCTAAATAAGTTAGTTATTTAATCTAGCATCACATGCTACTTTCTGTGGGTCCCACGATCCACATTCGAGACATCAAGCATGTCACAAACTGGGGGATACTTACTGGGGTATTGGTCTGGCGGTTTACAGCGTGCAGCGCACAACGCGCCATCACAAGAACGTGTCAGGAAGTCATGGACGGTTAGTGATGACAGGAGACGTGGGCAAGACTAATCGTGTGGCACTAACACACGACTCCACTACTCCATCACTCCACTTCCTCCAATTCCCACGAGATAAGAAGGTTAGGCTCAATGACTTGTATAAATAGGTTCTCCTCCCTATTGCCAAGACAAGACAAGACAGAAACCTAGTGTTGATACAATCGTATTCAAACACCAGAACTGATAGCTTAAATTCTGTAAGCCAGTTCAGCTTTCTGATACAAGTCATACACAGCCAACACCTTCACAATCTCAACACCTACTTCGCTTCCCTCCCTAAGATTAACCCCATCTCCTTCACTTTGTGACCGAAGCAAGTCTGGAACGGCCATTTCTTGGTTTACGCCAGAATTGTAGAGATTGATTTCTCGAATCAAAAACACCCCCGTGCAGTGCATTTGTTTAGGGTTTAGATTCATTTCTCATCCACACACCCCAAATTACCAAAACAAGAGAGAGATACAAACCTAGTGTTGATACAATCGTATTCAAACACCAGAAATAGTTTTCACCCGTAAACAACAGTGTGTATTCAATCTGGACTAGGTCCTGGGGTTTTCTGCATTTGCGGTTTCCTCGTTAACAAAATTCTGGTGTCTGTGTTATTTCTATTTCCGCATTATATTTGTTATATAATTGAAATAATACAGGTTGTGCGTTTGTGATCATCAATTGGAAATCCGACCTTTGGTTTTTGATTGATATTGATTGATCCTTGGACATTGGTCTTTGGTACCGTCCAAGTATTCCTTATGTTTGATTAGGACTCGCTGATTTCTATTAGCTTGAGTAATATCAAAAACAAGAGAGAGATATTAACTCCTTGTGATACTTTTATCTAGATTGAGTCTGACTGTCTAGTTGATTCTCTAGCAAAGTATTTAGGAGTTAGTCCATACAGATTGCTAAGCGAAATATTGGGTGGTGTTGTTAGACCCCCGTTTTTTCAATTGGTATCAGAGCAGGCAAACACGTTAAAGACCTTATAAGTCTGTGTTTGTAGCGGTCTGATTATGGACGACTCTATCTCTAATAACGTACCAGTTCAGAAATTACCAGATGATTCTAAAAGCTTGGATTCACCTGAGAGAACTGTCACATCTAAGTCAATATCCAAACATCCTCTTGATGTAAAAACTGTTGATTGGGAAACTCTCCTAGAAGAACAGTTGGATGAATTTTCTGATGAAGGTGATTCAAATATTGATAGAGATGTTGATGAGGAAGTCTCAGAGTATGTCAAGTTTTTGGATTCGTGGAATAAAAGAATATTACAACTTCTCATGTCACACCTCTTCCGACTCCTCTCTGTCGAGAAAAAAAGAAATTGAGAAGATGTTACGGAGGTGTTTATTTTTCGAATTGTTCTATCGAATCGATCCTCAAGGATTCTGAGGAAAACATACGTATGAAGTCACTTGAATGTGATAATCTTTATCAAAAGTACTTTTTGTTGGAAGAGAAACTTGCAGAATCTGAAGCAAGGTTTAACTTCCAGCAAACAAGTTTTGACGATAGAGAAAGCGCTTATCTCACTCGAGAAAAACGCCTTGAGGCTGATTTAGCTGTTGCTCTTGATAAAATCAAGATGTTGGAAGATGACTTAAAAGTTCAATACTAGTTCAAGCAAATTAACCACTATGCTAGGAGCAAGTAAAAATCATCGTGATACACGAGGATTGGGCTATAAGGGAATAGATGCTCCAAGTACTAGCAAAGAGGTAAAATTTTTCAAGGCTAGTGATTCTTCTCAACAAAAGGTTTCCACTGATGGAAAAAGTGAAATACCTTCTCCGGCAGTTAAGGTTCAAAAGAGCAAAGTTTATCAACCTCCAAAGTTAGCATACACGGATCGAGGTAATAACATTCCTTATGTTTGCCACTATTGCGGAAATAAAGGTCACCTGGAAAGGAGCTGTCGTTTCCGTATAAGGAATGAGAAACTTCATGATGTTATTGTTTGGGCATCACAAGAAGTTGTGAAACCAAGATCATACGTTAAGACTGATCCTCTTAACGTTACAGGTTGTAATTGTCCAACCTTTAGGCAAAGGAATCAGTGCTATGATAGACCTAGATTTGCCTATAAACGTCGTACGAATCCTTTTCATAATCGTAATGGTTATCAAAAGGATAACTTCGTAAAGACGAAGACAAGATCCGATGCTCCCAATTGGAGAAAGACTAACTTGCAAAAGAATAGTCAATCCAATTCTCTTCCAAGAATTCTAGAAGAGAATGATGAGAAGAAGGTTCTGACTGTTCCTAAACGCACTCAGAAGTGGATACCGAAGAAAGACAATGATGTTTTGAGTGTGAAAAGGAATGATCTTCCAGAAAAATCCATGACTATGGAAAAGGCAGTATCCATGATGTTGGAACTTAACAAGTTTTTTGGAAAAATGGAATTGGATGTGAAAGGTTCTAAAAGTGATCTCTTTCATGATAATCCAAAGGTCACTTGTGGTGAGAAAGACTTTGTTCACCCCAACGCAACTTGATTGTGTTGGAAGTGCATCCTCACCAAGGAATGCCCTGCTTTGTATATGGTGAGGGAAGCACAAGGATTGGGGCACACAGATTATGTTCGGTAAGGCGGTAGAATTCGATTGGATTCATCTAAAAAGGTATGTCTATAAACTTGAGCAAGTATTGTACTTTTATTTGCTTAGAATACTTATAATAATCTTTCTTATTGTTCATTTCTACCTAACTTGATCTGTGTTTAAGGTTCTTAAATGTTTAGGTTTGAAAATAATAGTTCGGGATGTTTGGACTACATGGTACACATACCAAGTATGCATAACAACATTCAAAATCAAAATCCAGGGGTTTAAGTTCGCCAACCCGTATGCATACTTGACATCGATATTCGGTAAACTTGTTTTGGCCGTAACTTCTTCGTACGAACTCGGATTTACCTCATTATTTTTGCATTCTATTCCTCATTGAATTCCCTTAAAAATAGAGATGAGAATTTTTGAATTTGGATGAGTTAATATTCGTCTTTGTCCTTCTCTTGTTTTTAGTGTTTGCTCTGTTTTGTTGCACTTGTTCTATTCTCTTGGACTTGGGCACTGGGATTCTTGGGGAAATCCTATTCAAAGCTATTTTGTGGCTGTTACAAGAGTGATGTTGGTGAATCACAAAGAAGGAAGTTCGAGAATGGGTAGTAGTTCACATTGTTATATATTCTTGAGTGTTCACAATCATCTCATGTGAACTATGGTGCATAGTTGTCAATGACTTTGTATGTTCTTCTAAGTTAAGGAAATCTTTTTATACGCTTTTGGTAACCACTCTTGGTATAAATCCGTGAGAAAAAGATTGATTCTACCTTCTAAGGGCAAAGATTGTTATTGCAGTATTAATATGTTTTGAAGTATTGCAATATTTTTATGGGATATGTATTGATTACGTCCGTGAACTTGAAGGTCCCATATTGTGTCAAAAGTAAAGTCGTTCATAAATTGATATTCGTATTGATGAATGGACGAATGGACTTTTGACAATTACAAAAGTTATGCCTATGCAGTCATTTATTTGATGGAAAATAGGATGAAATCTTTTGTTTGACAAGGATAAAGTCTATTATGTCGTTATGCATATAGTGATGGAAAATAGAATAGATCCTTGTATGTTATCCACGGTATTGATCTTCATTGATCCATTTTGTTATATTTTACCGTGAAGGCTCCATTGTGTATCTTATGTTGAGCACCTTACAACTATGTCGATTAATATTGGCCTTGTTGGTTGTTCCATGAGATGCTATATGTTGAGAATTCTTGAACTAAATTAATCATATTGATTGGTTATTTGCTCCGAAAGTCTTCTTTTGTCGTGAAAAATCATTTGACAATTAAATTGATTGCTTCGGTGATTAGTTTGGTTGTGTATTCCAATTAGATTAATTATAGGTTCTCTTGTAATTAATCTAGTTGAGTTTTTCATATATTCCACAAGTTCTTGTGTTGAGTATATGAACGACTATACTAATCATGTTCTATTGGTTGATGTAGTCGTATATTCCGTAAGGTTTTCCTTATGTTGAGTATTTGAACGATTAAGGTAGTCATCTCCGTGTGGTTATCTTACTCGTAGCTCCGTGAGTTTTCTTATGTTGAGCACAATCAATTAAATTGATCACTTTTGTGGTTTGATTTAGTTGCGTTTTCAATTGAATTAATCATGGGTTTACTTGTGATTAATTTGGTTGAGCTGTGGATATAGAAAATCATTCCTATGGTTTTTGGTGTCCAATTGAAAAATCCTTCTTTTCTTTCGAAATTAAGGTCGCTCTTGTTGTTCTTTCGGGAATGACATCAAATGGGGGAGAGTTATTTTGAACTTGTGCTTAATGGTAATATCTTGCGGGGAGTGCGGTTGTGGAATTTTATAAGGGTTATCTTGTATCTTGAAACTCCTTGATGAATGCTCTTAGCTTCGGCTATTAGATTGCATCTAAATTAAGTTGGTATGTATTTTTTCTTTTGGTCATGAAATGTCTCTTGTGGAAATTTCATTATGATCCCATTCTTGTACCTTTGCCAATTTTATTGGCATAAAGGGGGAGAAATATTGTAGCTCACACTACAAATACATATGGTTTTCGGATCATTGTGTAAGGGGGAGTGGTTTCCATGATCGAGATGGAGTATTGACTAAGGGGGAGTGATACATATCACCGTAGTATTATTGTTAAAGTCTTTATACAATTGGACTTTGATGTTATATAATAATACTATGACACTGTATAATAATGATCGAGAATCTCGATTTCTCTCATTGTTATAGCTACGGATCTTCAACAACAATGGTGCTAAACTTACAACCTTTGGGATCATTGGAGTACTTGGAAGGACGAAGATTTCAAGGAACGTTGAAGATTAGACTATGGAATAGGAGCCACTAAAGTTTATCTTTTTTGTATTCCATATGTATTAATAGTTTTGTCACTAAAATTGACAAAGGGGGAGATTGTTAGAGCATAGCTCGGTCAACCTCGCATGCGTTGCTATCTCAAGCATGTTTGTCAATGTTAGTGATCAAAACTATAAGTATTGATTTCTATCCTACATAGCTAAGTCTCGGACTAGGATAGAAAAGTGTAGTTGAGCTCAATGACTTCATGGTGATTCATCATACAACGACGAAGATCTATACAAGGAACCGTGGAACTTCATCAACAAAAAGGTATGTGGAGACTTGAACTTATCTATCACTCAAAAGTCTATCTCTTCTATCTCCTACTTCTTATGAGACAAAAGTTGTATGCTATATAGACTAGATCATACACATTTGACATTTCGAGTTGAGCATTCATTGCTTATCTTTTATCTCGAAATTGTGTGTTGGTAAAGCGTTTCGCTTTGATCAAGTTTATCTTCACCAAGTGACGAAAGTCATGAAAAGTTTCAATCACTTTGAGAATTGCTCTGACGTGAATCGGTTTGTGAATAACGGCTACATAGCGTCCTCTGAGAATGTCTCAATGATTGAAATGAGAGTTTAGATTACATAACCATGTATTCCTTGAACCGAAGTTTTCGAACTTTGTTGATCAAGAGAAATCGGGAGGATTGTGGAATTGGCTTGCCAAGTCCGCGAACTGTCAGAAGTTCTCGACCGAGAATTTCTGCTGGGATTTTCCAAAACTCGCTTGTGTGCTAAGTCCACGAACTCAGTCCGCGAACTGGTGGAAGTTCTCATCCCGAGAATTTCTGTTGAGTTTGGAAAACTCAACCGATTAACTTAAGTCCGCGAACTTGTTTGTGAACTTAAGAGGTTATGATCTAACGATGTGCTCTGAACATGAAATATTAAATTACTAAGGAATGCTTTATGCAAACTGTGGTTATAATGTTCATGAGCCGATTCAATCGAATAGAATCATCTTTGTTTCAATTGTGTCTTGTGTAGTTGCATAAGATCTCATAGCAATTGAACAACTCTTTAACTAATTCATTTGAGTCAATTGAAATAGTTATGGTGAAGAAGAACAAGGTTAATATGAAATGCTCATATGGTTAACCTTTTGGGTTACTATGTTGAACCAACATACACGTACACGTTTGGGCATGGTTTTCACGAACCCAGTAAACGTCTACCCAAGTGTGTGTGACAAGCTAAGTTTTCGATCTAACGGTTGAGAAATATTAGCTTGAATCTAAATCAGGTTTTCATCTAACGGTGAATATGGATTGCTTTGTAACTAAGGCAAAACCCTGATTTGAAGGCTATATAAAGGAGACATCTAACATTGTGCAAAAAAAATCCCCACACGTTTGTGTGCTACTAGTGCGCCGCTAGAGTCGATCTCCATTAAACTTTGATTTTCTTCTCTAAAATCAGGTTAACGACTTAAAGACTTCATTGGGATTGTGAAGCCAGACCGATACTACTTTATCGTAGTTGTGTGATCTGATCTTGCATCTTCTATCGTACGAGTACAATCGATTGATTGGCTTGAGATTGTGAGAGTTCTCCGATAGGAAAGATGAAGAAGTCACAAACATCTTCGTCTCACTGTTTGTGATTCCTCGACAATCCGCTTGTGTAGTCAGGAAGGATTGTAGAGAGCTGATTGATTAATCTAGGCTGTTCTCCGGGAATATAAGACCGGATTATCAATTGGTTCCTGTTACCTTGATTTTATATCTAAAGACGGAATAAAACCTAGGGTTTATCTGTAGGAGACAAATTTATCCTCTTATAGACTTTTCTATGTGAGACAGATCTGTTTATTATCAAGTCTGTGATTTTGGGTTACAACAACTCTTGGTTGTGGGTGAGATCAGCTAAGGGAATCAAGTGTGCAGTATCCTGCTGTGATCAGAGGCGTAGGAGTACAACTGTACCTTGGATCGGTGGGAGACTGATTTGGGTTCAACTATAGTCCAGTCCGAAGTTAGTTTGCAGTAGGCTAGTGTCTGTAGCGGCTTAATATAATGTGTATTCAATCTGGACTAGGTCCCGGGGTTTTTCTGCATTTGCGGTTTCCTCATTAACAAAATTCTGGTGTCTGTGTTATTTCTATTTCCGCATTATATTTGTTATATAATTGAAATAATACAGGTTGTGCGTTTGTGATCATCAATTGGAAATCCGAACTTTGGTTGTTGATTGATATTGATTGATCCTTGGACATTGGTCTTTGGTACAGTCCAAGTATTCCTTGTGTTTGATTAGGACTCGCTGATTTCTATTAGCTTGAGTAATATCAAAAACAAGAGAGAGATATTAACTCCTTGAGATACTTTTATCTAGATTGAGTCTGACTGTCTAGTTGATTCTCTAGCAAAGTATTTCGGAGTTAGTCCATACAGATTGCTAAGCGAAATATTTGATGGTTTTGTTAGACCCCCGCTTTTTCAAACAAATTGCTTCAGTTCCGTGGGAAGGTAACGATTTTGTCTAAATTAGGGTTTGACGTGGCGAAACCCTAATTAGCGCCCTTTGCTAGAATCGTTGTACAATTATCGTACGAATTCGGATTTTGACGGTCCGCCCCTCCATTGTAATCGGAAAAGAATTTCCTATCTCCCTACGTGGTAGTATTTAGGTTTTGAGCTCGTTTAGGAGGTGAAAACGGCCCGACGGTGAAACTCAGGAAGAATTCAGGAGGGATGTTGCGGGCCCGGGGTAGCATAGTCGCGCCGAGTCATCTATTCCCGTTCATGGAGCAAGAATGAAACTTTATTCTGTGCAAACTCTAGAAACTCCGTCCGTATGAAAAGAGGTATTGACTTTCTTCTATTTTCTGTTGCTCGTCCGGATCCGTGCTTTCGTCTGCAGTATCTCTCTAGTGTATTCCAAAATTTAACAAACTCTATTGCATTCTTGGGACGGATGGATGTGGTTGCGTTGTCGGTCCATCCTTGATTTTAGGTTGTTCAGTGCCTGGACCTTCTGATCGCGATGACAATATGATGTGGATACTTGTATGGTCGAAATCTTCCGGAGCCACTGGATGAAATAGATGAGTTGGGAGACGTTTTGTTACCGATATGCTGCTATCAAGTCATCAAATACTTTGTTCCCAGAGACATCCTTCGAATCATCTTCTGAATCTTGGACTATCATATGGAATGGGATGCAGTGAGCAGTCCCCAGTTATATTTATGTTAGATCCGATGTCACAGCCGAACATGTGAATGTATCTCTAAGGCGCGCTTTTGGAGTCTTCGATGCACACGTATGGCTTCGTGTTGAGAAGTTCCCGCGGCTCGTAAAACTTTGGCAGTGATGATGTTGAAATTATAAATAACCAGGTTGAGGGGAGTGAAAGCGTCTCGTGCTGGTAGTCTCCTTGTGTAGCCTACTTTCATTGCATCGCCTTGAATCCATGTCCACGGGATTTGATACAAGCTTATTGTACTCTTCTGGATGTGTTGCGGGGATGCACATGGACGAAATATTCTAGATAGCGAAGAGGTAAGAGTTATGTTGTTTATCGCGTGTCCCTCTGTTTCTTCAGAAAAATGTTTCAGCCGCATCTCTGGGGTTATCTCATGAATCTTTGATGGTCATCGGGATGGACTGCGACGAGCAGGCCCCAGTCGCACTTTTCTTTAGTTTCTGAAGTTGTTTCTTCTGAGTAGGCTTGGGATCCACCGCGGCCTCGTAAAGTGTTACAGGTGTCTTCTAGACAGAGAGGTGATGATATTCTTACGCTACACCCTTGAAGATTAAATGACCTCGTCGTGACTATGACTTTTTGGTCGACCGTGTCTTCTGAGCTTTGACATTGAAGGGAGTCCGTGTAGATCCTCAGTCCCCAAATGCGGTTTACATGTTTCCATCTTTGTAGTGAACGTGTTTTGGTGAAACTCTCGCTGGTACCAACAAACGAGCAGCACCGGTTCTTGGCAGCAGATGTGATCAAAAGAGACTACATTGTCATGGGAACAAAGTAGGTTGGCTGGATGCGTAAGCGAGCAAATTGTCCATGACCAGGAGCTTTGGCGGGAAGGAAGCGTTGAAGCGGCTTCGGTTCTTGGAGAGGACGTTGAAACTTATAGAACAAAAACGCCGAAAATTCGTCTTCGGATCCTGGAGAAGCTGATGGAAAGAATGCTGAAGCGGAGCGACTGCTGGAGCAAACGTTAAAGCGGAGCATCTGCTGAAGCGAACGATGAAGCGGAGTCGCTGCTGGAGGACGTTAAGAGGAGAGGCTGCGTCGATAGGTGTGTTGTCAAACTGGACACCCTTCAAGCGAACATTGGTTAGGAGTCCCCAGTTCCATCTATCAATCGTGCTTTCCAAGAGAGGTTGGGGTTTGGGAACGGCTTCCTGGTTGGAAACAGCTGCTTTCTTGATGCAATGCGGTTGAGGGTTGCAAATATGTCTTGAAGATGCGCCTTGGGGAAATATAGAATCTCACATAAATGTTTCATCATAGACTGCACGATTTTGAGGGCGAAGTCCCCAGAAATCATGCATTTCCTGACAGGAAAAGAGTCTCTTTGTGAACTCAGGGGGGTTGCTGATTTTCTTTGCTTCGATTTTGGAGAAGTCGTTCCTGATCTTCACGTGTGATAAAATTGGATTGTTGATTCCCTTATACTGTGCGTTCAAGAGCAACGCTGGAAGGATGCAAGTTGCTGATGCTGGGAAGAAGCAAGTTGTTAGCGCTGGAAGGATGCAAGCTGCTGGCGCTGGAAAGGATGCAAGCTAGCGCTGGAAAGGTGCAAGCTGTTAGCGCTGGATCGGATTGGAATGAGTGCTGGCTTGGCATGGACGCTGGCTTGGCGTGGACGCTGGCTGTTGGCTTGGCGTGACATTGGCTTGGCACGACGCTGGCTTGGCGTGGCATGACTTGTTCTTGCGGGCCCAGTTGCCTCTTTCCATACGTAGCTCAAATAGGAAATCCTTTCCTTACTCAAATTCCAAAAGTGTTATGCGTGTGAAATGGGTTGGTTCTCCTTTTTATCTCGTATCGTTGTTCTCACGTCCTGGTGTTAGCGGTAGCGCGGTAGCAATAGAGTGGGCAAGCATATTCCGGCTATGTACTCCAGCGTTTCTCTTTCAATTTGTTTTCTTGTTTTCTTGTGTTGGTGCAAACCCTAGTCATACGTATGCCTTCCATAAATCTGTAGAAATATTGTTCTTCTGAACTGGTGTAAACTCTAGCCGTGGGTATGCCTTTCATAAACTTGTAGAAATACTTCATCATAAACAATTCCTCTTTGAATATCACAGTAGTAACATTGTCTACCTCATGAATAATGACGGGTAATCATCATTATGCAAAGTAGGGACGTACGACGGGTAGGTGACCCCCTTTTTCTTTTTTGAAAGGCAAACAAAGCGCCTGGTTTATGGTTTGATTTGAATTGATAGATAACTGTTATCAATTAGGGTTTTGGATTATTATTTTGTAATGAATTGTTTTAGAATAATGTTTTCTTGGTTACGATTGCAAGTGACGCAAACATCCCAGGAAAACCATGGGACCGTGAGCGTTGCGTGTCGGTAGAGAGCATGGTATGAAACATAACATGGCTATCGGTTTTATCATTCCCGTGAAAGGTTGAAGTAGTAAACCATGTATTTTTTCTAGGAAAGACTTACTCGTGTTTTTATTTTGGATCTCTTGAAGAAAAATGAATCTTCCGGGTGTAAGTCCGAGTTTTGTGGGAAGCACCGACGTGATTGTGGAAAGTCCTCAGTCGACCTTGAGCCACATGATAACCGAGTCGTCGATCCCTGGGCGGATCGCTTGCTTCTACCATCTTGGAAGTCCCCAGTCACCTCTTGTCGTGTCGTGACTGGTAACTGAGTCGCTTGGTAACTGAGTCGTCGATCCCTGAGCGGATCGTTTGCTTCTACTGCCTTGATGTCCGGGTCGAAGTATGAGACCGGGAATTGGAAATTGATATTGTAACCGAGAGATTAATCTCCCACTGCGGTCGCCAATTGTTTGAGGGTGAAAACAATTTCTGCTGGTTTCGGTAATTTTCGTGTGTTGTGGATGAGAAACGAGCTTAAACCCTAAATAATGTACTGAAAGGGAGTACTTTAGATTCGAGAGATCAATCTGTACAAATCCGGCCTAAACCAAGAAATGGTCGTTCCAGACTTGCTTCGGTCACAAAGTGAAGGAGAAGGGTTGGTTTTGGGGAGGGAAGCGAAGAGAGTGTTGAGACCAGAATAGTTGATTCTGGAAGAGTAGTTGTTTGACTTGTATCAGAAAGTGAAAGCTAACAGATGGGAAAGCTAACAAGTGATTTCTGAGTGTTGTATGCTCCTGATCAAAGTTTGTTGTTCGGTGGAAATAGGTAAGACCTATTTATACAAGTCCAAGTGAAACGTAATCTGGTCTCGTAAGAAATAGAAACGGATGAGTAAATGGGAGGAGGTGGTAACCGGTAACGCCTGGAATTGATGTTCCATAATGAAGGAAAGCGTTTCACCATTACTCCCTGTATTTACTAACCGCCTCATTCTTATGACACTGTCTTGTAATGGGCGTAGTGTACGCTGCACGCTGTAAACCGCCAAACCAATACCCTAATGAACATCCCCCAGTTTGTGACATATGTTGATGTCTCGAGTGTTTTCGTGGAAAACATGTAGCATGTTGTTGTTGTTTGGCAAGTTGAGCTTGGGAGACTTGCCAGCTCGGTGGTGACCCTCGACGGTCGAGATTTTGTATCTTGAGAGGAAGGGTAGTCGTTGATTATTGCAACCCTTCGTTTGGTAGCCAGCGGCATGAAAGCATGGCCGGCATGGCTATGACATGGTTAGACGTGCCCAAGATAGGATTTCGGCATAGTTTAGGCGCGGCCAAGAACTAGGGTTTTGGCATAGTTTGGGCGCGGCCAAAATTAGAGCTTGGCGTTGGGCCAAAGGTTGCCACGCGTTAGCTAGTGACCTTGGACGGCTAAGATCTGCATCTTAGATGGAAGGGCGGCCGTTGATTGTTGCAACCCCTCGTTTTGGCAGCCAACTGCGTGAAGGAAAGGCTGGCATGGTTGACATGCTTTGGCGCGGAGATGTGGCTGGCACGGCATGCCATTGGAACATGTGGCATGGTTGGCATGCCTTGGTGCGGAGATGCGGCGTGGCATGCCATTGGTACGTGCGGCATGATTAGAGCTGGAAAACGGGCGGGCCGGGGATGGCTTGTTGCGGGTTACACGAGTTCGGGTTAACACGGGTCAAAACCCGCGGGTCGATATTCTTCACGGGTGGTCATTTCTTTAACCCGTGCCCGTAACGGGTTAAACTTGCGGGTTCACGGGTTTGCCCGCTTCTGGTTACTCAACTCGTAGAAACCAATTTGACAGAGTTTCCTCTGATTCTGGTCTATTTCCGGCCACATTCAGGCCATCTAAAGCTCATTCTCTGCAACCTAACATTTATCTAATTCATTCACTGCAAATTCTGCAATCACACATTCAATAACAGCAGTAGCAGTTGAACCACAAACCTATACTCGTTTGAAATTCAACCAACACATCAAAACAAAGAAATTGATTATGAAACAAAAACATCTACTGCATTTGAGACTATCCTTTGTCTTCTGGATCTCATTCTATAAACATCAATTTCAGAAAATCTAAAACCTGATTTCATTCCATAAACATCGATTCTAGATTTGATAAATAAACGACTAGATAATTAAACTAAACTCAGATTAGCTAGTAGAGATTATAGAGAGGGGAAAGAGAGAAGAAATATGAAATTTCATCTTCTAACAAAGATTTCCAAAAAGATCTGAATTATTAGGCTTTGATTTGGGAAATTCGCTAGGAAATGGACTTGTTTTCTTTCCCTTGGGTTTTCCGGAGAGAAAGCGAAATCTTGTTAACCTCAAAACTCCATCGAAACCCTGTAATTCATCATCATCTTCAATTAACTGAAGCAGAAACAATACCCATCTTCTGATTCTTGATAAACTCTCAATTTCAACTTAATTTCATCCTTGATTTCTTGCAATCAACTAATTTCTTGGATTAACTCAAACCTGAACTTTGATTTCTCACCATATTCCTGTTTCACGATTTAATCGCAGTAACAGCTTCCTTCTAATTCTCCTCTAACCCATTTAAGACTCGTACACGATCAACATCTAAATTCCTGATTCTTTCCTATCTTCAATTTCAACCATCGACCTAAGAGATGATGAAGGAGAGACTAATAAATCGAGGGTTTTGTAAGGATTGAAACTTCAATTCAATGATTCAATCCCTGTTCTAGGGTTTTAAGTTGTAAGCAGAAGAGAAGAAAGAAAAGAAGAGAGTAAAGAGACGAACATGAAGGTTTTTTTTTTTGTTTTAATTTCTCCTCACTGAGGGGACACGCGGCCGTCATGCGACTATATGGGAAAACAACGGGTTACAGGTTGAACTCGCGGGTTTACGGACCGGTCCGGGTTTACCCGTTTCCCTACAAGCCAGCATTTCTCCAACCCGCGCCCGACTTGTTTAGGACCCAGCCGGGACGGGCGCGGGTTTTTCACGGGCCGAACGGGTCAACCCGCGGGTTTTTGGCTGGTTTGCCAGCTCTAGGCATGATTGGTATGCCTTGGCGCGGAGATGTGGCTGGCACGGCATTCCATTGGCACATGTGATGGTTGGCATGCCTTGGCGCGGAGATGCGGCACGGAATGCCATTAGTACGTGCGACATGATTGGCATGCCTTGGCGCAGAGATGCGGCGTGGCATGCCATTGGTACGTGCGGCATGATTGGCATGCCTTGGCGCGGAGATGTGGCTGGCACGACATGCCATTGGCACATGTGGCATGGTTGGAATGCCTTGGTGCGGAGATGTGGCTGGCACGGCATGTCATTGGCACATGTGGCATGGTTGGCATGCCTTGGCGTGGAGATGCGGCATGGCATGCCATTGGTACGTGTGGCATGATTGGCATGCCTTGGCGCGGAGATGTGTCTGGCATGGTATGCCATTGGCACATGTGGTATGGTTGACATGGTGGCATGCCTTGGGTGGCGAACTTGGAAGGTTGAGATTTGTATCTCAGAAGAAAAGGCAGCCGTTGATTATTGCCACCCTTCGTTTTGGCATCCAGCGGCATGTGGTAGGGCCGGCATGACTTTGGCATAGTTTAGGCGCAGCCAAAATTAGGGTTTGGTGCAAACCGTGATGTTTGGACTTGGGCCGGAAGTTGCCATGCGTTGGGTGGATAACTTGGACGGCAGAGATATGAATCTCAGATGGAAGGGTAGTCGTTGATTATTGCAACCCTTCGTTTTGGCAGCCAGCGTCGTGCATGGCTTTGGCATGTGTTAGGCGCGGCCAAATTAGGGTTTGCATAATACGTGACGTTTGTCCTTGGGATGGAAGTTGCCATGCGTTGGGTGGCGAACTTGGACGGCTGAGATATGCATCTCATATGGAAGGGTAGTCGTTGATTATTGCAACCCTTCGTTTTGGCAGCCAGTGTCGTGCATGGCTTTGGCATGGAGGCGTGGCTGGCATGGTTTGCCATTGGCACGGTGGTGCGGCAGGCATGGTTGGCATGCCTTGGCGCGGAGACGTGGATGGCATGGTTTTCCATTGGCGCGGTGATGCGGCTAGCATGGTTTGCCATTAGCACGGTGGTGCGGCTGGCATGGTTGGCATGCCTTGGCGCGGAGACGTGGATGGAATGGTTTGCCATTGGCACAGTGGTGCGACTGGCATGCTGGCATGCCTTGGTGCGGAGATATGGCTGACAAGGCATGCCATTGACACGGTGGTGCGGCTGGCATGGTTGGCATGCCTTGGCGCGGAGACATGGCTGGCATGGTTTTCCATTGGCGCGGTGATGCGGCTGGCATGGTTTGCCATTAGCACGGTGGTGCGGCTGGCATGGTTGGCATGCCTTGGCACGGAGACGTGGATGGAATTTTTTTCCATTGGCACGGTGGTGCGACTGGCATGCTGGCATGCCTTGGTGCGGAGATGTGGCTGACAAGGCATGCCATTGGCAGGGTGGTGCGGCTGGCATGGTTGGCATGCCTTGGCGCGGAGACGTGGCTGGCCTAGTTTGCCGTTGGCACGGTGGTGCGGCCGGCATGCTGGCATGCCTTGGCGCGGAGATGTGGCTGGCATGGTTTTCCATTGGCACGATGGTGCGGCTGGCATGCTGGCATGCCTTGACGCGGAGATGTGGCTGGCACGGTGGTGCGGCTGGCATGCCTTGGTGCGGAGATGTGGCTGGCATGGTTTGCCATTGGCACGGCGGTGCGGCTGACATGGTTGGCATGCCTTGGCACAGAGATGTGGCTGGCATGGTTTTCCATTGGCACGGTGGCGTGAGAATTAGGGTTTGGTATGTACGGAGATGATGTCGGTCAATACTAAGGGTTCTGTCATGGAACATGACACATGTATATATATATATATATAAAGGTACCCTGGTAATTCTTATGTAGGCGTGTTGAATGATTCAATAAATGCACTAGTGGTCATAGTGACGTCATGTCAGATGTACAGTTTTACGATTTTAACCCTAAGCTAAAAACCACCATCAACACTATCCGAAATACTTGAGGCTGAGATACATGCACATTTTTTGGTGAAATATTGTATCGTATGTGTGGTGAAGAAGAACTTTGTCGTACTTGTGTTTCTCCCACCATTGTTTCTTCACTATCGTGCCATGATATGTTGCTCCTGGTGGAATCGGAAGACTGTGACCGCCGCCCATCATCATTTACAGTTGGACTCAATCCAAACATTGTGTTCTCGTGCCATTTACGACACACATTCAAGTGTATAGCCTCCATTTTCCGATTCATCCAATACAAATAGTTCAGTTGGTTCCGCAACTCTTCCTCACTGGCAGTGACATTGTAGTAAGGATATTCACGTTCCATAGCTTGGGAAACAATGAGGATCGTGGTTGGCTCACCTTGTGAAGTAATAATTGTCATCTCCCAACGAATTTCGGGCATATTTGACGAAGATGATGAAGAACTTGCACCCCTGGTGGGGTAAGTCATAAAGCATGGCTCTTTTGGAGGTGGATGGCTAGGAACGATATTTGCATCATGAGACAGGCGTGATAACCCTGAGAAATCAAACCCATAGTTTTGCATGTTGTTTTTCCCAATTACAGGCTTCGCAATCGACTTGTACCACGTGACATATTGCGCTTCACCAATTTCCCTCCTTGTATTTAGTTCATACCTCTCCCAATTGGTTCTTCTCAGCCTATGAAAATATGATCCAGAGGTTTGCATCTGTTATGGCGGGTTAATTGCAATTTCATATATACCTTGTATTTGGTACTGCAGTCTTTCTCCCAGGTACCAAACCTCTCTTTCTGATTCTTGATTGTAAAAACCAACTCTACGCAGAGAATAATCAAGAATACGTTGTCCATCATTAGCACCATATTGAGAAAAATCAATGTAACGGTGAATAACTACGTTCTTGTGGCTCCGAGTCATCAGATGAAACCTCTGAACAAAACTGGAACTCGAGACGTCGTTTCCAGTGTCCTTCACCCAGTTGGCCTGGACGTACATATCCAAGATTGGAAATCTATGGATAACGTCTTTAAGGATTTGTTTACTAACACGGAAGTAGGTATACCACCAATACTGCAAATTACTCCATAATTTTAGTATTTTGACTTAATCTACATTTTTTCATAAAAATTATTTAAATTTAAAAATTATAATTTTGATATTTACCTCTATGATACCCTAGAAACCAGTGAAGTTTTCTCCGACCACAAATGCTTGATCCAACCCACAATACATTTCTGTTAAAATTGAAGATCCCCAGTCATAATATGGTGCTTTGTCAAGATCTTCTAACGCTTGAAGCCAACCAACACGAGTAACAAAAGTTGAGTTTGGAAAGAATGTCTGACCCAGTACCCATAAGATAAACACCCTTTCGACTTCAGGATAGTCATCTACATCTTGTGGATTTCTGGATTGGGTAAGTAAAAACATCAACGCTGAACATTTAATCCCACCTCCTTTCAATTCTTTATAATATTCACGTATTTCTGATTCCATAAACGAGGGAAAAAGCGTCTCCCATTTACTATTTGATATCCATTCTTCTTGGTTGAATGGTGTCGGCTCTCCCATTCCACTTGGGATCCCACAAATGAAATACAAATCAAGGGGCGTAATTCATATTACAAGTATAATATCAACTATGATTAATTCTTTAAATTATTTAATAATTATTTAAAAAATATAATCTAATTAATTAAAAAATCCATAAAATGGAATGTGTGCGTCATCGGCACCACCTTTCTACCACTGTTTTCGGAATTCTGTTGTTGTGTCTTCCAGACTTCACACTATAAATCGCACGCCAGGAATATCTGCCAACCCTTTCTCGGACCTGAGGGGGTGGAACTTCATAAACATCATTTAAGTCTGAAAATCCACCTTGATGCCCCGACACATGACCTTGGACTAATGATGGAGCAGCAACGACACTCGGCGAAGCAAACTCTGCTTCCCGATTTTGAGAAAATCTACATCTGTAGCAGGCTGCGGTGCCGGTTCATTTCTTCGATCTCTTCTCTTCTTTACACTATTAACCGATTTTCTTAGAATGTTGCTCATATTGTATCGAAATTTTTTGATTTAGAAGAGTTTTAGAAGAAGGAAATAATAGTGGTGTGACTGAAAATGAATTCAACTGAAGGAATTTATACTTTTGAAAATAATACCATTGAAAATATGGGCGTTAGAGAATCGACCATTGGCCTTTTTGTGTATGACGCACGCGTTGGTGTCTTCAACGCCAGCGTGTGGGTTTTCAACGCATGCGCTTTTTCTACCAACGCCAGCGTGTGTCATAAGTTCGGGCGCTTGATTATAAACCGCCGAGTGCTTTACCATAGTGGAAAAGCCAGTTTTCCATTTCCATAGGAATTGCCCTAACATTTGGAAAATTAAATGGAAATCTAACCCATGTGTAGTGGTAAGATATCTTTATGTACACGTGAAAACATCCTAGAAGGGGGCTACCGAAGCAGAAGAAGGAGAAATATTAGATACAATCAGTAGAGGAGCCAAAAATCTTAGGTTGGGAGGAAACCATGTATACATGGCCCCCCATATAATCGTGACCGAAGGTCGCAAATCCTTTTTAGACGTTCTCTCAAACAACAGTAAAGTTTTGTTCTAAACCTAAAGAAAAAACACTTAATTTGGAAAACTCATTAACTAATCGAATCAATTTTAAGATCAATTAGCTAGTGTAATTTAAGCATATAAAAAAAATTCCAAAAAAGAAAATTCTTATTAATAATTTAATAAAAAATTATCAAAATTATGAAAATTTTAATTATGAGAGGCCAGGGTAATGGCTGGAAGCCGAGCAAGCATATAATTATGTAACAAACTCTAATTATATAAGTAAATAACTTTTAAATACCACTACTTAAGTAATAATTATAATTATATAAGATGAACCAATTAATTTTTCAGTTTTTCCCATCGATAGTTACCAACTTTACTAATTTAACCTAAATTTAATCTTAGCTAACGAAAATTTCGGAGGACGAATATTCAAATCACCTAAATTATCTCTACTAATTCCCGTTTTAGCAAAAACTAGGGAGGATAGGCGTGGCTCCGCCAATGGATATAATTCACATGTCCAACGCTGGGTAACCAAGATATCTACCATATTTTCCTAAGATGGCGACGTGTTGAAAGCAAATGAGAAGACCAGTGGCCGAGTTCAAAAAAGAAGACCAGGCATTTAATGTAGCTGTTAAAGGATAAAATGGTTGAACAAGGCATCAAAACAGGGCGGGACCCCATCATTTGGATGCATGTGAGATGAACTCCGCATCTAGTCACTTAATAAGAAAGATATCGGGAAATAACGAAGAATGTATCGGGAATGACTTTAAAACAACTCGGGTCGTCTTCCCGATAAAGACACATCTACTCGGATACATGTATTGAACACTGTAATTTTAGTTGTACTAACACTCATTTATATAAATCCAGGATTAGGCTATCAGAAGAGTTCTAGTTATTTGAGTGAGGAACAAGCATAGAGGGATTGAGATATATAAAAGAGCTTAGTCCTAAATATTTGTAACCACTTTACTTAATAAGAATAAATGTTTCCTCCGTGGCTATAGGTAATCATACTGGACCACATAAATCATGAGTTTTATTACTATTACTTGTTAGAACCACGTAAATCATGAGTTTTGTTACTATTACTTATTAGTCATTAGCATGATTGTTCAGGTTTGATAGTTCATAACATGTTAGTGGTATGAGATGGGTAGTAAGATTTTTAGCTATTACACATTGTGACTCTAAAGTACATGACGAATGTTTTCAAATGTTTTTTTATGTGAGCTTGAAAAAAAGTGTAGGTAGTTTTAAGTAAGACAAATTTATATATTAACCTGTGCAAATATCAAGTGAATGGAGATGCTTTACAAGGTTCTGCTTCCTATTACTTGATCATATAAGTTGTTTTTTTAGCCTGCTAGAGTTATTGACTTCTAAGCTTGTTTGACGTAATCGCTTTCACTTGATACCGAAGAGAAATTTATTTTATTATTATGTGTATTTTTTGGTGATATATTTAATAGATAAAAAAATTTTTATTAAAATTACCTAGTATAATGTTAGTAGGGTCAGAAGTTTTTTCATGAGTTTTACCGTATTAAGTTTGGAAAGTCCTGAAGGTATCAATTATCTCGAGAAATAAGATTTTAAGCTGTTTTTTTATTTATTAATAAGTTTATGATTTTTTAGGAGAATTAATGTCTATATAAGGAGGTCCAATAACGAAAACTAGGACATATTTATGATTACTAATTATTATTTAGCATTTTAAGATTGTTATTCACAGTCGGTTCATGAATTCTAAATAGTCATTTCTTATTTATAGTCGGGAAATTTTCTAGGAAATCAACGAGCCTAGATGTACTTCTCTGGACATTAACTGATATCTAATTGTTTTACTGGTTACTTATTCTAATTATATTATGTTACATTACTCTCATTTTATAAAGCTTTCGCGCTACACGAGCTGGGAAACCAAAGTCTGGATAATTGTTATTCGTTCTTAGTTGTTATTTTTAGGAATAATTCGAGGTTTGAATAATTTTATTTTATTCTCGTCAATTAAGTTATATCTGTCGCATTATTTAGAGTCTTTTTTTCTTTGACAAAATTTACAAAAAAAATTTATAATAAAGGAAAAGAATTAAATATGCTTGACCTATGGGAAAGGAGACAAAAGGAGAGCAGAAAATAAGAAACATGTCACAGATTGACAAAATCTATAATATGTCAAATGTGAATGATCTCATCCCATAGAAGTATGGATAAACTATGGAGTTTGACCTCACTATTATGTGTTATCAGAAGCCCAGCCTCCACTTGGCTAGCAAGTCTATTACTGAGTTTTTTTTGTATTATATATATATAGATAGATGTGTGAGTATCTAAACTGAATTGAAATTTAGACACTTCTCCCAGTAAACAAGAACCTTCATGCAATTAAAAGAATATTAAAAAAAAAACCATCATAACATATATGGAGCTGCATTAGAACCATACATGTCTAATAATCCATGGAGTTGATTTCTTAATGCATGGAGTTGACAAACCTATTTGAGATATCATTGTGCCAGAAGTATCAGAGGAGGTTGATACATATGCGTTAGAGCATTTCTCGGTTGAACCCACAAGTTTTGATATCTCAAGCTTGTTGACAATGTTAGATGATCAAAATTATATCTTGATTTCTAGTCTACTAAGTCAAGTATCAGACTAGGTTAGAATTGTAGTTGAGTATCAAAGATCACCCTTAAAGACTGAATATCGACGAAGACATTTGGAGAACTTATGAATCAGGTATGTGAAGAGTGAACCATTCTATTTTACTCAATATACCATCATTCTATCTATTGAGACTATGTCGTATGAATTATAATAGAATTAAAAAGAAGAAGTTTCGAGTCAAGCTTGTCTTGTGAAAAGTATCGAAATATGATTTAGAAATTAGATGTTCAAAGGTCCTTAACAATATTAGTTATATGAATTAATTTTTGGAGCCATTGAAAATTGCCCATACAAATGATCATATCACTTGGGAATGTTTCAAACATCATAAGAGAGAAATGTGAACTTACTGAAATTTCTACTCAGGGTAGGCTGGCGAACCAGTCGCAAACCACAGATATCTGAGTGTAATAACCCGTCCCTCCACCGATATTGTCCCAACTTAGCCACTGCGGCTATACAGAATTGTGAGATTTTTCAAATTGCTACGGCCATCCAGCAATAACTTCCCGGGAGGTCACCCATACCTGGATTACTCCCGCCTGAGCACGCTTTACTATAGAGTTTTCTGCCAACTCTGGAGCCAATTATGGTGAAAAGGCCTCGGTATAATACAGACGTTCATGCCTCTTGTGGGACTAGTATCTAGATCAACGTCCTAGCATACTCTCTCATCCGAGCACAAGCAAACCGTCTCTAGTTATCCCAACTAACACCAATAATGTTCCCACTTATCAGTTATCCAGCAGTGTGGGATTTTTTACGGCACTACTACGGTCATCCAGCAACAACTTCCCGAGAGGTCACCCATCCCGTGACTACTCCCTGCCGAGCACGCTTAACTGAGAATTTTTTCCCACCACTCAGTAAAATTAACCCTCAGGCCTCGTTGTTAGGAAATGACAAGCCATTTCCTATGTTCCATCGGCGAACCACTGAAGATATAAGGGTATTAATATACCACCACCTTAAATTGGAGTCATCCTCGGATCCGGAATATATATACAAGCAACCCGAATCTACGACGTTCCCTTCCCCTCATGAGACAAGTACCTGAACCAATCCCGTCCAACGTACCTTCCCACCCTCCGCAGGCGACTCGTCGTCGGCTCTGATACCATTTGTAATGACCCATCTCACCGCCGATACTATCCCCACTTAGCAACTGCGGTGTGAGGTTTTCAATGGGAAGTAATGTTGCGGTCATCCAGCAACAACTTCACGGGAGGTCACCATCCCTGGATTGCTCCCGCATGAGCACACTTAACTACAAAGTTTTCTACCAACTCTGGAGCCAATTGCTCTGAAAAGGCCTCAGTATAATGTAGACGTTCCTTGCCTCTTGTGAGACCAGTATATAGCTCAACGTCCTAGCATACTCTCTCATCTGAGTACAAGCAACCCATCCATAGTTGTATCCCAACTAACACCGACATTGTTCCCACTTAATCATTGCAGTTTTCCAACAGTGTAGGATTTCAACGGCACTACTGCGGTCATCCAGCAGCAGCTTCCCGAGAGGTCTCCCATCCCGCGGCTTCTCTCGTCCGCGCACGCTTAATTGAATTTTTTTCATACAACTCAGTCAAGTGAACCCATCAAGCCTCAGTGTTAGGAAATGACAAAACATTACCTATATTCCATCGGCAAAGCACTACCGAAACTGGAAGTTTGGCGATCTAGTTCATAAACCTCAAGTTCAGTTGGGAACATTCCACGAACCCGGTTGGCGAACCGTGGTGAACTGATTTTATAAGTTGGACAAATAGGCTAGCAGTTGGCGAACCCGGTTCAAGAACCATGGTCAACTGAGCTTCGTAGTCTAGGAGGGTTGGCTAACCTGGTTCACGAATCGTAACACCTGACTCGTGAACAATCCCTACGGATGGCGAACCGTTGTACCAACTGTCCCGATAATGTTTAGTAGATGTTTAAAGACTTATTATTTTAATACATTTAGCATTGCTAAAACTCTCTTAAACACTTCTAAGATTTCATTGATCACTTAAACACTTATGTGTATGAATCATGATTAATTTCTTAGGTATTTAAATGAACGTCAAATAACTTTCAGTTCTTGGCTAACTTTCCAAACCGAACATTCATTATTTACGGTTCCGTAACCGAATCTATGTGTATACACTTCTATTGCATTTTGAAGACCTAAAGTATTTGCTTGATTCTCAAGTTATCTTAGCTTGAATTCTAAGCTAACCTTGGTCTTTGAAAAATATAAATAAAGTATCTATGTTAACTGGGAAAATCAATCCCTGACACTTTGTGTCCTAGTTGATTCTAGAGTTGTCCTCTATTGACCCAGGTTTCCTCTGAAACATAATTAGGTCTACGACAAAAGACTTCTCTTTGGGGATTCGTGAAGCCAGGTCCGATTATTTTTACCTTGATAGTTCGTGAATCCTGGTCTAGCATTTCTATTATCGAGGTTCTTGTAATCTTTTTCAGGCAAGATAAATAGTAATCGCAAAGTTCTCTTCGTCACAGACTTTGTGATTCCTCAAGATTTATATAAAGACTTATCTTAGTTGATCTTTCGAAGATTGTTCTTGAGAGGTGTTTAAGAATCTAGGATGCTCTTCGGAAGTCGTAAGTTCCGGATTTGTGAGGTTTGCTAGCTTTGTCTATTGCAAACAGATTTCCACGACTTGATCTTTGATCTAAATGGAAATCAAATAGTCTTAGGTGTTAGAGGCAGATTGGTATCAAAAGTCTTCAATTCGGCTGAAGCAACTCTTAGGTTGTAATGTACGTCATCTAAGGGAACCAAGTTCGTAGAACCTTGCGAGGTTCAAGAGACGTAAGGAGCGCGATTGTAACTGAATCGCTTGGAGGGTGGATTCGATCTCAAATACATTCCAGTCCGAAGTCTAATAACAGGCTAGTGTCTGTAGAGGCTTAATACCTTGTGGTGTTCAATCTGGACGAGGTCCCGGGGTTTTTCTGCTATTGTGGTTTCCTCGTTAACAAACTTTTTGTTGTCTAGTGTTTTTCCTTTTCTGCATTATATTGTTTATCTCTATAATCGGATTTACACAGGTTTGTAAGGACGACCTTGCTTAAGGACACAACACCCATTGGATGTCGTGAGCGGTGATGCTGCAGACATGGATGATGAGTTATTGTCATCCGTAACAAGTGCAGTTAATTTGTTATCAGCTGGTAAATATCTTGCTGCTCTTGGTGAATATGTTGCCAATGCCCCTTAAGCCCAATGATTAAGCCTAATGGAAGTCTCAGACACCATTAGGAGACATTTGGTTTCTAAACTTGATCAAATCTCAGTTGGTAATTAGGAAATGACCATATATCTGGGTGATTATCAATTTGGGTACGCATACCTTGTGGTGATGGAAGCACACTTCACATATCAACAAATTATTGAAACTCAAAGGTAACCACAATAACTTGTCAATGCTACTCATTGAATTTACATATGCCTTTAATCTTGTTGGAAAAACAGTTTTAATCATAGAGGTTAGAAGTAAATTCTCATCTATCTCTAAGTGGTTGAACTATGGTATGCTAAACCTGCAAGGTTATATTACAAGGAACATGTTCTGAATCTTCATGATTGGTATTTAGCTGATGGAACCATCATTGGAGATACTCTGGAAGTATCCAAATCACTAAATATCATTCAAGCTGAAGGTAAAGAGAGAGGGTTACTTCTTAATTTCAACAAAATTGATATTTTCTGGCCTGCTCTAGACTCTCATGTCAATATATATGGTGTTTTCCCTTCTATTTTGTAGAGATATTAGGGGGACCTCTGAACCTTGACCCTCAATTTTGTAGAGATATTGTCATCCGCGGGGTTGATAAGACAATATAGTTGATGAATGCTCTTAAGAAACTTCAAGATCCACGATGTGAGATGTTATTGCTTCTATGTTGGTGTGTGTCAGATCTATTTCACCATGCACACCACTAACGCCTTCATCTTTGCAGCACGTTAAGTCTCTTTTTCATCATTTGAGGTAGGTGATAACAGGTGATGGTGCTGGTTATTGCTCTCTGCAACAACGTATTTCTTTGTTACCCATGGAAGATGGTGGTCTGGGTATATGTATAATGTCAGAAACGTGGTCAGTGGAAGACTTCAACAAAGATACAATCCAATTGAATTCTTCGAACAACGACTTCTTCTTATGTAGAGAGTCATGTCAAAGAGAGAAATGTCAAAAACTATCAGACTTAACAACCTTCCGGAACCATTCATACCTTCGTGGTCTAGAAAAACACACACACATACACCAGATACGCATCCAGGGTCGTCTTATCATATAGGTGAGCAAGTCGACCGCCTAGGATCCCAAATTGTTGGGGCCTAGAAAAATTTACTTTTTAACTAATAGTCAAATTGTAACAGTTATGAAAATATTTTTTTACAGTAATATCATTGTAACAGTTATAATCGTTGCTAAATTTTACATATCAACTATAAGTATCACTAATATTTTAATTTTTCAAATTAATAACCAATTTTTTTAGGATTTTTTTATGCCAAATAACAAGTTTACAACCCAAATCCTAACCAAAAAAACTGGAAAAAATTAACGGTCTTCGGCCGCATAGTTAGATTCTAGTTATCGTTTTAAATATATAAATTTCTCCCTCTAAACTAAAATTCGAACTCTATTTTTGATTTAATAACCATAAAAAAGTCTCAGTATTCGAAGAGTATCCTAAAACTATTAGAGACCCGTATGCATCCATCTAAGATATACTTTTATGCGCCATGCTTGGTATGCATGGAAATCCGCAGTGCACAAGTTTGCAGCTACACAAAATTCACAACATATATCCAAACAGAGACATGGTATTAAACTTCGTTTTTTCTTTTTTGATGATGACATGGTATTAAACTTCTCTCCCAGGTAATTCGGCGTCAAACAAAGTCCAACTTACGGGAAGCATCTTGACCAAACAACACAACACGTGCAATATTCACGTGCAACAGAGATGTGGATAGACAAAGAGAGTGGAGGGTTCACATGTCGTAAGGTTCTGAGGTGTGAGCCCAAGAGAAAGGAGCACGAGAATAGATATAGAGAGACAAAGAAGAGAACATAACATAATGCAGGGCATAGGGTACGGTCTTGAGTGGACCCCACTCTATCAGTCTAAGAAAAAACAAAGGTCTCTGCTATTCCTACACTACTATTACTACTGCTACTGTAAATCTGTAATGTATCGTTAAGATCTCCCTTTCAAATAGAAAGCAGCCCATGTGGATGTGGTTTTACTCCCCGAATTAGGTCTAATAATTCCCTCAGGGAGAACGTGCAACTTGTGTATTTATTCCCCCATTTTAATACAACGCTTGATTTATTATCATTTTCCTATTATTACGTTTCTCTTCTTTTCTTCCTCTGTCGACATTTAAAGAAAATTGCAAAGCAAACAACAACCAACATATAATTGAGCTTCATTCCAAAAGAATCAAGAAAATGAAGATGATATGAGAGTACTATTAGCTTAGCTGTGTGGGTGATTTAGCAATTTCAAGACATAATAGAATCAAAAGAACAATTATAATAAGATGTAATTAATAATACTGCAAAATGTTTGGAATTAGAGAATAAATAAGGTGAGAAAGAAGTTCTTACGACAGGACGCGCGCTAACTTCTGTATGCATGGATCCAAAAGCAGGTATATATTTTAATTAATTAAAAAATTTAATCATATCTTAATCATCAACTAAACTACTATCGATAACTACAACCGTATATATTTTTCTTAATTAATCAATCCATGTTTGTCTCAATCAGAGCTTCATGATAATAATAAAACTAATCTTCCCCAAATACCTCTCTCTAACATTTTGCTATTGTTCATCATCATCAAATATAAACATTTCTATACCAATACTCTAGCTCTTATACCATAAATATGTATATATATATAGGACGAGATTACAATGTCAATACTCTAGCTCTTATACCATACGCAGTTCATAAACTCGAACTATACAATCGCGTATTATTATTTGTATGTAATTTGATACCAACATGGACGTGCACAAGACTATCTAGGATATAGACTATAGCTAGACTACTGCCCACCAAATTATTAACCTACTGATACTGAAAAATGCGCTAACAAATCGTCATATATCAGAAATTCCAGAATCAGACTAATCATCTATAGAGCAGTAACGGTAACACTGTTTTACTGCCACATTATTTTTTCTTGTACCTTTGGTTGGCCGTATAAGCTGCACCGCCACAGTATATATATATATATAACAGTACAAAAAAGTGTCACTGGTCCCATAGATACGTCAGACAGCCAGGTATCACGGATCACCCCTAGCTATTGAAAGTCATTATACATTCTGCAGACAAGTCGGGTAAAAACTCAGTAGATTTCCTCTCTCTAGATTTCCTCCCACACCATCTTTAGCCTGGAAATTCGTGATTCTGCAAATGTACGTAACGGCAAACGTACGAGTATTATATGGTTTTTTAAAATCCAGATTCGGTCCAAAATTCGGTCAACGGGACGTGATTCGTCATTAATTCGGAACGGCATACGTACGTGTATAATTCGATTTATAAATGTGAGTTCGGCTCTGAAAATTCGGTATCTATATATAACAAATAATTTGTATTTATAAGGTCATAGACCAATTTTTATGCATATGTGTGAGTTATTTAAGGAAAAAATAAACTCAATATGATGATATTAATAATATATACAACATTAGTTATCCAAAAGGACGTCGTATGGTGGTTTAGATGCTTGGTTAGTGAGTTTGAGATCTCTCTCACCTTCACCTTCAAATCTCTTCAGTCGTTTTTGTTTCATAAAAATTACAACACGTCTAATATTCGGTCGTGTATGTTCGGGAGGCAGTAAAGCCCAAAAAGTGGAGTCTTTGAAAAGTAAAAGCTAAAAAATTTATGGCGAATTAAGCGGACGTATCATTCGAGATACGTAAAATTCGTGAACGATTCACGAATAATCCGGAAATGCCACATAATACGTGACTTGGGTTCGGAGTTGCAAACGTACGCGAATAAGACGATAAAATTCGTGATAGAAAAATTCGCGAATGATTCGCGAACTTACTAACTAGGATCTTTAGATCTCTGCATGATATGAAAACTTTTTGTAGTAAACTGAATCTAATTATGAATTTAATCATTAATTAGTAAATTTTGATGTAAAAGAAGCACCAGAATTATTAGAAAGTTTAGTAACTTTTATTACTGAAAAGAAAGAAAGAAAGAAAGGAAGCAAAAATGAAATCATTCCTTTGATCCTTTCCTTTTGAAAACTTTTGTTATTCTCTTTTTCTTTTTATTTTTAGTTAATAGATTTTTGATTATCATACCCTACCTACATCACTTGTGGTCCCACCTACCATGCATGAAACTATTTTCTACTATTTAATTTCTCAATCACTTGAATTAAATAAAAGAAATCCAGAAAAATGAATTTGAGATCATAAAAACCCTAAACAGACACCACATAAGACACTTCTCTGACCAGTAAGTACCTTTCATAGCTAAATTACAAGTGTTCTTGTGTGTATGTGTGTGTTGAGAGAGAGAGAGGCGGTGGACCAGGTAAGTAAGTAAGTCTATGGCTGACCGACTTTGAGAGAAAGGTGTGAGAGAGAACAAGGGGATAAGGAGAAGAGATCAAGAAAAAGAGAGGGCTCAAGGAAGAAATAATATTCCTTTTGAGCTTTTTATCCAAGTGTTTTTAGTTTTTAGCTTTTCATTTTCCATCCGAGGAGCAAACAAAGGTGAAGCATATCTT
The DNA here is from genome assembly GCF_003573695.1 of Papaver somniferum. Taxonomy (NCBI): domain Eukaryota; kingdom Viridiplantae; phylum Streptophyta; class Magnoliopsida; order Ranunculales; family Papaveraceae; genus Papaver; species Papaver somniferum. Next base: position 47,799,133 of record NC_039366.1, read on the forward strand.
TCTCTTTCTCTTTCTCCTCTGATAGATATGTATATCTGCTATACCTTCTTGGAGTTTTGAGTTATATAAATTTTTATCATTCAGTCATGAATAAGAGAAGTTGTTTTTGTTTGGGTTTGTATTGATTATATAAATATATTTACAAACTTGAGGGTTATTTGGTTTTTTTTGGCAGGATCGAAAGGTTGATATATTTACCCTGGATTTATCTGTTTGTTGTAGTAGTGGCTTTTGTATATTCATGATCTTTGTCTTGCTTTTGTTTTTGGTTAAAAATTTAAAAGTTTGTTAGTAATTTTAGCTAATACTATCCAAATTAACATACAGTTTGGTGATGATGAATTGACTTTGATGATTTTGATTATTGCAGAGAAGAGAGCTAGTACTTGGAGAGAAAGAGACTGAGAGAGAGAGAAAGAAAGAAATAGAAAGAGATGATGTCTGCAACTGATGGTAGTGTATCAGCTAATAATCCATCTTCAATCATGGGGTTCTCTCAGAATTCAAACCCTAACCCTAATCAAGCAGGGGCTGAGAATACTACTACTACTCCGGCAATCAAGAAGAAAAGAAACTTACCAGGAACACCAGATCCAGATGCTGAAGTTATAGCTTTATCACCAAAGTCACTCATGGCGACAAATCGGTTCTTATGTGAAATATGCAATAAGGGTTTTCAAAGAGATCAAAATCTACAACTACATAGAAGAGGTCATAATTTACCATGGAAATTGAAGCAAAGATCGAGTAAAGAGATCCGAAAGAAAGTTTATATTTGTCCAGAGAAGAATTGCGTTCACCATGATCCATCTAGAGCACTGGGAGATCTCACTGGTATTAAGAAACATTTTAGCAGAAAGCATGGTGAAAAGAAGTACAAGTGTGAGAAGTGTTCTAAGAAATATGCTGTGCAATCTGACTGGAAAGCTCATTCTAAAATCTGTGGTACTAAAGAGTATAAATGCGACTGTGGTACACTTTTTTCCAGGTTTTAAATCTCTTCTCTTTAATTTCAGCATGCACATTTAATTTGGTGTTCTTATACGATACTTATATATAGGAAGTAATAAATGCTCTTCACGTAAATATATTTTCATGGGTTTCTATATAAATCTGGATTGAAATCTTACTCAATTAATGCATTAGGGTTTAAATAAGCGCATAGGTTGACAGTTATACTCGTTTTATACATTCGTTTCTACTGGTTTTAGATTTAACATGAGCTAGCGCAAAATTCTATGGGATTGAGCTAGCATGGGAAATCTTATGGGGATTTTCTTGAACTCTATGGATCTCCCTAACTGAGAGTTACTGATTGTATACCAAAAAAAAAAAAAAAAAAAAAAAAGAAGTATTACTGATCGAACGGATTACTAATATGGAGTTGTTCGTTTCTGATTGCATTGCAGGAAGGACAGTTTTATCACGCATAGAGCTTTTTGTGATGCATTAGCTGAGGAGAGTGCTAGATTTAACCCAATAGCAATGCCAAAGAATTTAAGCTTTAGGACTGATCACCATTCACTCAGTATGGATGCTAGAAACAATAATCCTCAATCAGCAAGTTTGTTGCATGCATTCAATAATCGGGAAGGTTTAGATGCTATAAATGACCCCCAATTGTGCCCCATTTTTAGGTCGGATTTTACTAATCCAAACATGATAAACACATCAGCATTTGATACCCATGAGCGGAAGCCTAGATTGTCATTATGGTTAGATAATCAATCCAACTCTCAGCTTAACCAGCAGATTAATGATATCGCTGCTAACTCCGATGCTTTCTTAGCATCGAAATCAGCTGGTGGTGTCGGTTTTCCTGAATTATCACAAATGGGATCGACAAATATATTCGGGACATCATCACCGCCACCAATTGTCAATTATCCAGGAGGTATTCCTACACAATGGATGAGTAGGTGTAACGGCGAATCCACAGGTGTCAACCTTTCGTTGTCGACGTCGCCACGAGGAATTAACAAGGAAAGTGATGATTTAAATCAGAATAGCAATAATAAAGGCGTAATGGTGGAGAATTTAGCTTCCCTATATTCATCTAATAATCAATCATCTCCGTCCTCGGCATCAGCTGCTCAGCATATGTCAGCTACAGCACTTCTTCAGAAAGCAGCTCAAATGGGAGCAACAAGAAGTAGTCCTTCATTTGTGGGAACCTATGGTGTTAGTTCATCTTCTTCGGACACTACAGGTTTCATCAATCCTCATCATCAGCATATGGATAGTACAAGAAATGATTTTCATCAGCTGTTCCGCCAACAAGATAAACAACAACAACAACAGCAGCAACAACAACAGCAACAACAACAACCATCCTCTGTTCAGCATGATCATGACAATAATAACTTGAACCAAGTAGTAATGATGAACACTACAAATGTAAATACTGATCATCATCAACAGCATCAAGGTTTGTTTAGTGGATTAATGAATCTAAGCTCCTTAGCTGATAGTGGAAACAATAATCTCGACCGCTTAATGATGTCCGCTACTGCTAATAATCATAACCACGAGGATATCAATAATAATCAAGAAGATCAAAACCAAATTAAGCACCAGCAATCATCACCATCGGGTGCTCCTCCCCCTCGTCCATTAAAGCAGCTTCGACATACTATTGGAGGAGATGCATCTTCATCGGTACCAGCTCAACAGGATCATAGTCTAACTAGGGATTTTCTTGGAGTAGGAGCAGTTCATCATAATGTGAGTAGTCCATTCTTACAACAAGAATTCGTAAAGTTTGCTTCCATGCAGGGTTCAGCCATGGATCAGCACTTCAGTCGTTACAGTAGTGGTGGAAGCCATTGATAATGAAGCAACATGTACCAGTAATATACACAGTACTACAACACAGCAATGAAACAATGTCGAAACCATGATGCAAATGGATACATGTAGCTGATGATGCCGTGCAAGATCTTTTGCATGTGAAGTTGCACGAATCTTATTCTAGCCCAAGGGTTGTCATTGAGAGGGCTCATGTGTACGAAAATGATGATTCGACAACATTTGCTGCCATTGATGAAACTGATGGGAGAGACTGATGATAAGTGATGAGACAAAGATAGAGAGAGAAAAAGATCACGAGAATTGAGTTATGTGGTCATGCAATAATATGCTGAATTTGTATATGCATGTTTTTTGTCTCTCTTGATGTCATTGACTTGACTAATATAGGTCAAAGAAATAAACGACTACAATCAGACGATGGAGTAGTTGATGATGCATGATTCAACACAGTCTGATGCCTGCCTAGGTAGTTGGTATTAGTTCCAGCTAATAATGTTAATCTTGATGAACACTGTTTTAGTGTTTCAGTTGTAGTTTAATCTTTCTTTTCTAGTATTTGATTATAAGCGGTTTAATAAAATAAGGTTAAATTAGATCTCAGAAAGCAGCAAACTTTTTAACCTCATGCACAGTGTACATTATGACCTGGATATTCGTGCACCATGCATGCATGTATAAGTTTAATCATCTTGATTCTTGACGTTCGATTTTGGTATGCTGCCGCTGACCAGCTAGACAGCTTTATCTTATCTGATCAGACTGCCAAATAATCCGTGTGCATTCGGGACGGATAACCAGATTTGGTTATTATTAAACCGAGAATGGGATACTACCTAAAAAACCCTAAATAGTTTGGTTATTATTATCTGCAATGAGATAATTAAAATGGATAATTTGGTTCTTAATATTCAGGATGGGATAGCTAAATAATAATTAAACTCAATAATCAATCAATTAAAACTAAGAAAAGGAAGAGGTACGATGGTTTCCCATCTTCAGTTCGTTGATGATACGTTAGTGCTACTAGGGGCGACAAAGGAAGAGGTAAGAAGATTGCTTATCATTTTGATGATGTTTGAAGTGTTAACTGGTTTGAAGTTCAACTTAGATAAAAGATCGATGACAAGCGTTGGTGCGGATGATTTGATTCAAGAGTTGGCTTTAGAATTGGGATGCAAAATAGATAAGTTACCAATTACTTACCTAGGAATGCCAATTAGGACAAGTAAAAGGAATGCAGCTATATGGGATGTGGTCATTGAGAGAATGAAAAAGAAGCTAGCTCCGTGGAAAAGAAAATTTTTAAACAAAGCTGGTCGAGTAACTTTGATCAAGAGTTCTTTAGAAAGTGTGGTGGTCTACTTTATGTATGTATACTATATACCAGTTTCGGTGGAAAAGAAATTGAATAGCATAATAAGGAAGTTTCTTTGGGGTGAGGATGATACGGCAAAGAAGATGAGATGGGTTTCTTTTGATAAAGTTTCAAAACCTAGGAAAAAAAGTGGTTTAGGCATAAGGAAGCTAAGGTTTGTCAATAGAGCGTTGTTCGCAAAGTGGCATGGAAGATATAGTAAGGAGAAAAGTGCCTGGTGGAGACAGATTATGTGTGAAAAGTCTAATATAGATGAGATGGCTTTGTTGCCTTTTACAGGTTAAGGAACCAATCGGTAGAAGTTTATGGTTTGAAATACTCAAGGTTGCTGATGATTTTTATAGTTCTGTTGTTATCCAGGTTAAGAACGGCAGAAGGATACAGTTCTGGCATGACAGATGGCTGGAAAACATGTCTTTGAAAGACAAATATTCTCGTCTATTCAAATTGAGTACACAAAAGGAGAGTATGATAGCTGATATGAGAACCGTGACTTGGAGTTTTGAGTTTTCCAGGGTTTTAGATCCGGCAGAGCGTATTGATCTTCTGGAAATCAAACATGATTTAAGAAACGTGTCTTTGGTGCAAGGGGATGAGGACGAAATTGTAGGGGATTGGTCTGCAAAAGCAATTTACGTCAGATTCACAGAAGCTGAGCCGGATTGGGTTTACTACAGGGCAGTGCAGAGCAAGTTATCACCGCCAAAGGTGCAGTTCATGTTGTGGGCTGCTATGCACAGGTCCATACCCACTAGAGTAATGTTGCAGATACGAGGGGTAGAAGTTAAAACAAATATTTTCCTTCTATACAATACAGTGGAAGAGACACAAGATCACCTTTATGTACATTGTGAGATTACAAGTCTTCTCTGGGAGTATTTTCTGTTTTCTCTAAAGGCGGATTGGGTTTTCCATGCAATGTTTCAAGACTTGATGCTTTCATGGAGTTTGGTTGGATTGGGTCACAAATCTAAGGTAATCTGGCACCTATTACCTTTCGTTATTGGTTGGGAAGTTTGGATTGAAAGAAACAGAAGAAGGCATGGAGCAAGGAGTAGGAATAAAGATGAACTCTTGCTTGCTATCAAGATGAACATTTGTCTCTGGAGCACAAATGCAGCCACCTTTGAGAACATTTCCATGAACCAAGTTGTTCATCAATGGGAGGAAGTCATTCATATGTAATTTGAGTTTGTTTTTTTTTTTTTGGGTTTTTTTTTGCAGCTTTTTCCTGTATATATCATTGTACATACCACTCTTTTTCCTCTTTTATTATATATCCTTTTTTCCTCAAAAAAAAATATTAAAACTAAGAAACAAGACTTTGGAACTCCTAAATATTTTAGATCTTTGAGTCTAATAAGTAGTTTCTATAGGACTTTATCGAAGCTATTTGCTGAAAGACTCAAAGTAGTGATTTCTGGATTGATCTCTAGTACTTGAATTAGTTTAAACTGCTTATCATTCCTTGTTGATATCCTTTGTTGGACACTTTTAAGAAATTTTCATTTTCCACCAATTGTTGAGCTATGTTCAACAAAGACAAACAACGTTGAGATATTTTGTAAAAGAGTCATAATTTTAGCGTCTAGGGGTATGGTTCGTGGAACATGCAGTTGATGTACCGGAGTCGAAGACTAAGTTTGACCGTCTGATTTGTTTCACAACATGTGCTTATAAAGTGGTTAAATATTCACCTAACACTTTACCTGCAAATACAAATATATTCTCAAAAAAAAAAAACATCTTGCAATAATGTTTATCAATATTTCGAAGAATCGATATATCATGTTATGGCAGATACAAATACATAATCATAATTTCATAGAATGTATTTTCTTCAGGGAACAACGTCATAAATTGATTTGGTTTTGATGAATTGTAATCACTTCTTCAATTATGTAGCCACATTTTTCAAACCAAATCCTGGATCTTCATCACAATTGAATATGTTTATCCATTAAACTCGGTCTAAGTAAAGAAGATTGAGTTTTCCTTATAGTGAACTGGTAACATTTAGCTCTTGTTTCAAATCTTCATTTATGCTCCTTCATAATTCCTTCACATTCATCTCTTTTCTGGCTCATCTGATCCAACATGTTCCAGTCATCATTTCTTAAATCAAAAGCGCAAGCAGTTTTCAAAGTATCGGGGTATTTTGGTACTGACCAACCTGGTCAAGTCTTTCGCATTCACCATTCACTAAAACGTGCATAAATGGTCTTTCTCATTCAATAAGAGAGATGAATATGTTTATCAAGGGAATTCTTGATTAAGAATTACTTTTCAATAATAAACCCATTAATAATCCATACTTGAGAAGTATCAATGCCAATTAGTGAACCTACAAAAAGAAATAAAAGAAGAAGGAGAATTCACTGTCAATAATGAAAGAAGATGGAAAAGGTCCAAAAACATATATGTTTTGACAATATTTGAATCGTTAATGCTAGTCAACCAACAATTTTCTAACGGTCTACCATAGTCTAGGAACCTATTGCATCAACTTCATCTTCCACGACCAAGACCCTAAATAGGTATTAACTTTACAATCCTTTATAAAATATCTCAACAACTTTACTCTTTTCCTTTTTCGGGTCGTAGTGACAAAATAGAGCCTTCTTTGGCAAACCGAAGAAAGAACATGATAATCACCACAAATAATTGAAATTAACAACTAATACAAGTCGTAACAAGTCTCTATGAATACAAACTAAATATTAACACACAATGTTAAAGCATCAGTCGGTCAAACTCACAAATTTTAGTATATCAAGCTTGTTACAAATTTAATTGATCAAAACTATATTATGATTTATGGTTTATTAAAATCAGTCTTGAACTAGGAATAAAGCGTGGTAGCTGAGTATCAGAATTCACGGATTGACCCTTAAAGATTGAAGACTAGAAAAAAACAAAGACATCTTACTAGGACTTCATCAACAAAGATATATGATGACTGACTATCCTCTTTACTCATATTTTCTACCAATCTATCTACTAAGACATTATCATATGTCTTTGGTATTGTGACGAAAACTACAAAGAAGAAATTTTGATACCAAGATAGTACTTCACAAATATCGAAATAAATTCAAGCGATGACAGTTCTAAAGGACTTATCCTTAATAGATTGAGAATAACTTATTATTTAATATATCGTAATTGCGTAAAAAGTTCGTAGGAGACATTGAGTTACATTCATGTTCAAAAACGGATTTAATTATTACACGAACTTAAATTAAGTTTATCGATAATACACTTGATGCATAAAGTATTTATTAACTCACGTATACTAACTAATTAGCTCAATTCGTAAACTAGTTGATTTTGAGATGTTCTTGAAACACTTTTGAATCCTCAAGTACACAAACTAATTTGGTCAGTACACGAACTGGTTGATTTTGAGGAGTTCTTGAAAAATTCTTATAAATGGAGTACCCAAACTAAAAACGCAGGGGATAACAAACACACCCATGCCAACTTTTTCGTTCGGCAACCTGTATAGACAAAACTTAATACAATTGCAAGTAGATCAACTTAATCATCCTTGACAATAGGTATCTAGAGTTAATATCTCAATTTCTACTCAATCAGTATGTATATAAACACAAGGTCCGCGAACCTGATTTGTTAAGCAAAGTACTTGGACGATCTCAAAAATCAATATCCAAAATCAATCTAGTCGTATCCAAATATTTTAATCGGAATTCTGTCAAGTGATTAAACTTGTTATCTATCTTTCAAGATACAAGTTCTATAAGAAACTAGTCTCGTAATCGATTATAATTAAGCGGGCGTATCTACTTAGATTGAATACGTACAAACCTATGTAAATACAATTATAAAAATAAATAATATAATGCTAAAAAGGAAAACAGAAGGCACTAGAAATTTTGTTAACAAGGAAACCGCAATAGCATAAAAACCCCGGGACCTCATTCAGATTGAACACCACACTGTATTAAGCCGCTACAGATACTAATCTACTATCAGACTTTGGACTGGAAGTATCTGAGACCCAATACACCCTTCAAACGATTCAGTTATAGTCGCGCTACTTACGTCTCTTAAACCTCGCAAGGTTCTACTCACTTGATTCCCTTTAGCTGACATCCTTTACATCCTAAGAGTTTCTTCAGGAGAAATGAAGACTTTTGATACCAATTTTCCTATAACAGATAAGCCTATTTGATTTATTTTTAGATCAAAGATCAAGCTGTGGAGATCTGTTTGCAATAGACAAGCTAGCAAACCTCACAAATCCGGAACTTACTGAAAAAGCGGGGGTCTAACAACCTCACCCAATATTTCGCTTAGCAATCTGTATGGACTAACTCCAATATACTTTTAAGAGAATTAACTAGACAGTCAAACTCAATCTTAATAATAAGTATATCAAAGAGCTATATCTCAGTTTCTCGATTCAATCCACACTCAAAAAAATAGAAATCTACGAGCCTGATTGAATACAAGAGAAATAACTTGAACGGTACCAAAGACCAATGTTCAAGGATCAATCAATTTCAATCAACAACCAAAGGTTGGAATTATCAATTGATCGATTCAACGCACAACCTGTGATATTTAAATTATATAACAAAATATAATGCGGAAAAGAAATAACACAGACACCAGAAGTTTTGTTAACGAGGAAACGAAAAATGTAGAAAAACCCCGGGACCTAGTGCAGATTGAATACCACATTGTATTAAGCCGCTACAGACACTAGCCTACTACAAACTAACTTTGGTCTGGACTGTACTTGAACCCCAATCAATCTCAAACTGATTCAAGATACAGTTATGCTCCTTACGTCTCTGATCCTAGCAGGAAACTACGCACTTGATTCCCTTAGCTGATCTCACCTACAACTAAGAGTTGCTACGACACAAAGTCGAAGACTTTAATAAACAAATCTTCCTCACACAGAAAAGTCTATAGGAATAGATAAATCTGTCTCCCACAGAAATACCTACGAATTTTGTTCCGTCTTTTGATAAATCAATGTGAACATGAACCAATTGATATAACGAATTTATATTCCCAAAGAACATCCTAGAAATATCAATCACCTCACAATAATCTTAATCGACTAGCGAAACAAGATATTGTGGAATCACAAACAATGAGACAAAGATGTTTGTGACTACTTTTCTATATTTCCTATCGGAGATATAAATCTCAATCCAATCTTACGATTACACTCAATCACGATAGAAACAACAAGATCAGATCACACGACCTACAGAGAAAATAGTTGGGTCTGGCTTCACAATCCGAATGAAGTCTTTAAGTCGTTAACCTACAGGGTCTCGAGAGAAACCTAAGGTTAAAGGAGAATCGACTCTAGCTTATACAACTAGTATCACACAAGAGGTGTGGGGATTAGGTTTCCCAATTGCTAGAGTTCTCCTTTATATAATCTCCAAATCAGGGTTTGCAATCTAAGTTACCTTGGTAATAAAGCATTCAATATTCACCGTTAGATGAAAACCTGATTAGATTCAAGCTAATATCTTTCAACAGTTAGATCGAATTTAGCTTGGTATACGCACATGAAATGTAACTTCATTTAGGTTTGGGTAACCGTACCTAATCGTGTACACTTAGTTGGTTCAACAGTAGTTAGCCAATGGTTACCCATATGAGCACTTTCATATCAACCTTATTCATCTTCACCATAACTAGTTCAAATGACTCAAATGAACTAGTTAGATAGTTGTTCAATTGCTTAGATATCATATAAGTATACCAGGCACAATCGAAGCAAAATCAGTTTTGATTCACTCGAATTGATTCTTGAACATTATAGCCACGGTTTCAAAGATTGCATTCCTTAATATATAAATGTTTTAGTTTATGAACAAACCGATTTTAGAAAGTAACCTACCTAAGTATACGAACAGGTACGCGTACTTAAGTAACCAGATTGAGTTTGTTTTAACTTTCAAACTCCAGCAGAAATTCACGGACGTGAACTTTCCGCTAGTACACGTACGGGTACGTATACTCTCCCGGATTTCCAACAACCGCCAGTACGCGTACGGGTACGCATACTTTGGGTTCCCGGTTTTGGACGTTTACACAAATGTGAAAACACACCATGTTTATATCCAAAGATGGTTACATGTTCTAAACTCTCATTTCAATCATGAAACTTTCTTAGAGGATGTTATATAGTTGTTATTCACAAACTATTTTTCATCAAAGCGATTTTCAAGTTATTGAAATAATCAACATGACTTTGTCACGAGAAAAGATGAACTTGGCCAAAGCGAAAGCTTACCAACACATATTTCGAGAAATAGATAAGAGAGATAAACTCGGCTCAAAATAGCAAATGTGTATAATCGAAGTCTATATATCAATACGACTTTTGTCTCAAGATATGAGATAGAATAGTTAGACTTTTGAGTGATAGATAAGTTCAAGCCTCCACGTACCTTTTTGTCGACGAAGTTCCACCAGTTCCTTGAGTAGTTCTTCGTCTTTGCATGATGAACGTCGTGGAGTCTAGAGATCAACTACACTTACTAATGCAGTATGGAAGCGTGAATAAAGAATTTTGATAGTAAAAGTAGAGAATAGTTGAGAAATCTCAATATTGGTTTATAATAATGTGTATTGTACATAGGACTTGTCTCATATTTAAATAAATCTAAGACTCAAACTTGGAAAATAAGAAATCCCTAAAATAAATAGAGTTCTAGAATTAAATAACTTCTAAAAATAAGAAATACTACTCTAAATTAATTAGGCTCTGATTATAATAAATAAAAATATGAACCCTAAATCTAACGGACGTCCTACATCAGGCCCGCCATTTTGAAAAGAATTCGTCTCGAATTGAGAAAGTACCGAAAAACATGTACTACATCATGTCCGCCATCTTGAAAAGAAGTCGTCTTCGAGTTCACAAGATATTGTAACGACCCGCCCAACAAATAATGTACTTTGAGTAAGTTGATGATCGTAGAGTAGAACACTATAAAATTGATTATTGAACACAAAAGTTGATGTGAACGTTGGCAACAATTGGAGTAGTAATTATCTCGCAATACTTTTGACTCACGAAAATATTTTTGCATAGCTTTTGATTTTCAAGAAGAATGACATTAGGCGACTCACAAGAAGATGGTGTCTCTGTTTTCGGTGTTGATATTGGCGAAACTTCTTTGTCACCGTTGGGGTGAATAACTTGTTTTTGTTCATAAGAGACATGATAATTTACATCGGCTTCAACATTATGAAGTTGACAAGCATCATTGTAAATAGGTCCTTGATCACCGTTTAAGTTTAACACAAGAGCATCCAAATTGGTTGAAATTAATTCAAGGTGACGTTGAATTGCGAGTTGAGATTTCAGAAGTTGATGTTGGGTCTCGGCTTGAGTTTTCGTAAGTTTATGTTGGGACTCAGCAATAGCACGTACAATATCTTCAAGGCTAGTACCATTGTCTTTCCCACTTTCTTTCTCCTTTCCTGTCATGGTGATATAGAGATAAACTGGACGAAATGGGTTTCGAGAGAAAAATAAGGGGGAACAGAACAGGACGTGTATGCTAGGCTCGGTGGGTAGTGGGCTTGTTAAAGCCGATGGGAGTCTTGGACTTTCGTACTAAACGGCTGGAGGTCGAGGAAAGCAAGGGAAGGCGAGAACGGATGTTTTATGCTTAACGGGAGTGAAGGTTAAGGGAGAAAAAGTAGTGGGAAGTTGTTAAGAGAAAAGAAGTGGGACAGGGAGTTAAAGAGAATGATAGGTAGCGGTGAAGATGGACGTGGAGAAGAATTAAGTAGGAAGGAAAGACAGAGGGTAGTGCCGTAGCCTGTAGTGGTGAAGAATTTAAGGGTTTGGTAAAAAAACTGACGGACATTGTTTTTTCTTTTTGGGTAATTGAAAAATAAAAGGATAGTTTAGAAGAAGAGATGCAGAGATCTCGATAGGTAAGGTGACGAAAGGGTAGAGAAAATTTAGAAGAAAAGAATAAGAGGACAGTAAGCCGAAGCTCTAGATGCCACTTAATGCAGCATGGAAGCGTGAATAAAGAATTTTGATAGTAAAAATAGAGAATAGTTGAGAAATCTCAATATTGGTTTATAATAATGTGTATTGTACATAGGACCCGTCTCATAGTATTTAAATAACTCTAAGACTCAAACTTAGAAAATAAGAAATCCCTAAAATAAATAAAGTTCTAGAATTAAATAACTTCTAAAAATAAGAAATACTACTCTAAATTAATTAGGCTCTAATTATAATAAATAAAAATATGAACTCTAAATCTAACGGATGTCCTACATCACTTACTATCTTAGTCCGACACTTAGCTATAATTAGACTGTAAATGAAAACTTATAGTTTTGGCAACTAAATTTGACAAACAAGCTTGAGATAGCAATGCTTGCGAGTTCGACCGAGCAGTGCTCTAACACTTACGACTCCTGAAGAGTGTAGATGGTGGATTTTCGAAAAAACCTAAAATCGTAAAACCATAATTATACATATTCCTGATCCAGCAATTAGATGAGTATTGAGGCTCATGTCTCTCATTGAAGCATGAAAACTCATGCCGCAAGAGTCTCTGACTGAGTTTATTGTCTCTCAGAGCATACGTGAAAATGCAGTCTCTCAACTGAGGCAACGACATATCTCATGAATACTGAGCAATTTCAATAATCACTTTTATATAAAATCGAACGATTGGACGGCTCCTAGACAGCTCGCCTGCTAGTATAGAGCATAACGTTTTCAGCTAGTATAGAGCCATCAATTAATTATTTCTAATCCTTAAATTCATTAACTGAATATTCAGAAATATTCTACGTTCTTCATAATATTTCATTACTTCGATTCGTGGTTCTTCCCAACAGAATTCCATGGGTTAGTGATAAATATTCAACGTACGGGCATCTGAGCCGCTATCGAGTAAGCCCCGACCAAAATGGTGCAAGTGTACTCAGCAATAATGCACTACCGAGCACCTGAATGCACGAACGAACATTCCAAAATACGAAGGAACGATGAACCTATGCAAAATAGGAAGAAAAATAAAAAATAAAATATTAGTTAAGGCGCTAGGGGACTGGGCCCAACGGCCAGCCAATCATGTCGTGGCCAGTCCCACGCCTAATTCTCTATTTTATTATATTTTTATTATTTTTCCTTGATCTCATGAAAATCCCTTCATTTGAACAAATATCCTTCATTTTAAGGAAACTCCTCAGTTTCATGGTGTTTCCACCATATCAAGGAAATAGTAAAAAATTAGGAAAGGTGTCGCGGGACCAAGCTCACTAGTCATCCGGTCATGCCCTAGTTGTGGCCGGTCCCACACCTTGCATTCCTTATTATTTTATTATTATTATTTCCTTCATCCCATGAAATTCCTTGGTTTCATGATATTTCCTTCACATCAAGGAAAATATGTAAAATTAGGGAAGACTCACGGGACCGGGCCCTAGCCGGCCGACCATGCCCTAGTCGTGGCCGGTCCCACACGTCCCTTATTTTATTATTATTAATTATCATTCTTTCCTTCATCTCATGGAAACTCCTTCACTATAAGGAAAACTCATTTATTTCAACAAACTCCTTGATTTCATGGTATTTCCCTAAAATCATGAAAAATAATATAAAATTAGAAAAAGTGCTATGGGACCGGGCTTATTGGACGGCAGGCCATGCCTTGGCCATAGCGGGTCCCACACTTCATGATTCCTTATTTTATTATTATTATTTCCATCATCTCATGGAAATTCCTTAACCTTATGAAACTCCTCAATTTCATGGTATTTCCTTCACATCAAAAAAATTCCATAAAATTGGGAAAGGTGTCACGGGACCGGGCTTGCTAGCCGGCCGACCATGCCCTAGCCTTGGCCGGTCCAACACCTTGTAATCCCTTATTTTATTATTATTTCCATCATCTCATGAAAATTCCTCAGTTTCAGCAAAAACCTGAATTCTTCATATTTTCTCAAATGTATGCTCAAATGCACGCCAGAAAATATCAAAATTCTCAGGACTGAGACACGAACACTTTGGTGACATGAGCATATTACCTTGACCGACCAAGGTTGGATCTCTGGCTAGCAAGAGGTCGGTCCCGCACATTTTCATCATTTGACCTAATTTGTTCACATTAGGTTCAAACTCTTCCAAACAACTTGGAATTTCATAAAGTGATCGTCAGTCAGTCCCATGACCAACCAGGGCCGGTTTCATGACCCCTTGGTCGGTTCTTCATCTCTTCAAAATTAATTAGGTTTTATCACCTAAGGTTCAGACGAGCATTATTTCAATAAATGATTAAACCAGCATTTGATCATCTTTTCACCAACTGGTCTTCAAAAGACTTTGGTATTTTGCACACTAGAGCATATGAGCGTTACATGGTCGACTCATCATCCCATGTAGCCGGTCCCTCCTTCACTCCGTGGTTGATTTTCAATAAATCATCAACTGATCAACAATTGATCAAAATTAGGGTTTCGAATCCAAAGCTCTGTCAAACATAATTCTGAGCAGATTCAAACACTAATAATTTTACGTTGATCCCGTGATCAACATTTTAGTTAATTATACTCGGTTCAGTTGCCAGTATGTTAAATTAATATTTTTTTTGATCTTGTTACCAATAATTCATCAAACGAGCAATATTTGCTCAGACTAAGGAATATTGGTTCAACTATCAATATTCAAAAATCCATTGAATGAGCAATATTTTCACACCTTAACTATCAACATTTACTCGAGAATTATACCTTTGTCTCAACAGACACGTTTGATTCATGAGTCTTAGAACATTTGCGAATCACGTTCGACTCAGCAATATAAGGACTCATCGTCCCATGAAGTCAGCAACTGACTAACTAAATACACGCCTGCCTTGCGGACTCACAATCACGAGACATCAATCGTGTTACATGGAGGGATATTAACTAGGGTTTTGGTCTGGCAGTCTAGGACACGTGTGTTCATACACACAATGAGAATGTGAGCAAGTCGTGCAATCAGTTGGAGGAGTTAGCAAAGTAGTGGATGGAAAATAAACCAAGTATCCGCACGATGAGAAACTGGTTTTAACACGAGTTCCACTTCCCCACTCTTTGACTCCAGCAACTGTCACACTTCATGGGATCAAGGTGTTTACAATTCTAGAAATATAAATAAGTCTCTGAATAATGATTGAAACAACAAAAAGTTTTCGTAAAACAGGACACTCTTTCGTCAAACAGACAACAAGAGCACACGAACTCATCGTCTGAAAAAATTACTCTCAACAGAGCAAATTCAATCAATCAGAACTTATCTTATTTCTTCACACAGAATACACAACACACCTACAATTTCGATCACCATTGATCTCACACATTTCTCAGCTTCCCTCTTACAGATCGACCCATCCTCTCTTGTGACCGAATTGACTCTGGAACGACCATTGACTTGGTTTAGGCCGGAGTCCTACAGATTGATCTCTCGAATTCAAAGCACTCCCTCTTGCAGTGCATCTGTGTAAGGTTAGAAAATTCTCTCGGTTCAAGGAGTTTCATCCACACGGTCGTATCCTCAATTCCTTAAAAACCAGCAACTCATTTTTCCCCATCTACAAAGAGTAGCCTAGATTCTTATTCACCTCTCAAGAAAAACCGTCGAAATATTAACCAATATCATTCTCTAGATACCTATCTTGAGGAATCACAAATTCTCAGACGAAGAGAACTTTGTGATTACTATCTATCTTGGCTTAAAGATATTACAAAAACCTCGATAACAGAAAGCAAGATCATGATTCAGGAAAAAATAACCCGGGACCTCGTCCAGATTGAACGCCACACTGTATTAAGCCGCTATAAATACTACCTTATTATCAGACTTCGGACTAGAAGTGATTAAAGATAGTTGGACCTGGATTCATGAATCCCCAAGCGAAGTCTTTTAGTCGTAGACCTAAAAGCTCAATCGAGGCGACTCTAGAATCAACTAGCTTACAAAGTGTCAGGGATTGATTTTCCCAGTTAAAAGAGATGCTATATTTATAGTTTTCAAAAACCAGGGTTAGCTTAGAATTCAAGCTAAGATAAATTGAGAAAATACACATAGGTTCGATTACTGAACCGTGTATAGTGACTGTTCAGTTTGGCAAGTTAGCCGAAAAGATATTTGATGTTCATTTAAACACCTAAGAAATTAATCATGGTTCAGACACATAAGTGTTTAAGTGATCAACGAAGTCTTAGAAGTGTTTAAGAGAGTTCTGTCAATGCTAAACATATTAAAACAATAAGTCTTTAAGCATTTGATAAACATTATCGGGAGAGTTGGTACAACGATTTGCTAGCCGCAGGGCTTGTTCATTAGTCAGGGTACTAGGGTTCGTGAACCGGGTTCTCCAACCCTACTAGACTACTGAACTCAGTTGGCCACGGTTCGTGAACCGGGTTTGCCAACTGCTAGCCAATTTACCGAACTTAAAAAATCAGTTCGCCACGGTTCGGCAACCGGGTTCGTGAACTGTTCCCAACTGAACTCGCAGTCTGCGAACTAGTTCACCAACCTTCATGTGTTTCTATATCTCAGATCTCTATGGTTTGTGAACTGGTTCGCCAACCTACCCTAAGTAGAAATTTCAGTAAGTTCATATTTCTCTCTTTTGATGTTTAAAACATTCCCAAGTGATATAATCATTTGCATGTGCACTTTTAAATTGATCCACAAATTAATTTATAAAATTAATATTGTTAAGGCATTTGAACATCTAATCGCTAAATCATATTTCGAGATTTTTTACAAGACAAGCTTGACTCGAAATATCTTTTTTGCAAATATACTAAAAGTCATACGACATAGTCTTAATAAATAGAATGATGGTATAGTGAGTAAAATGGAATGGTCCAGTCTACACATACCTGACACAAGAGTTCTCCAAATATCTTCGTTAATCTTCAGTCTTCATGGGTGATCTCTGATACTCAACTACAATTTTAACCTATATGAAACTTGACTCAGTAAACTAGAAATCAAGATATAGTTTTGATCACCTAACATTGACAACAAGCTTGAGATAGCAAAACTTGTAGGTTCAACCGAGCAATGCTCTAACAATCTCCCCCCTTTGTCAATTTTAGTGACAAAACTATAAATAAAATTTTAAGCTCAATCCACTATGCTTGATTTCCTTGGTTCTTCAACACACGTGTTGAAATCTTCGTACTTCAAATTCTTCCAATGTTCTGTATGTGTTCATTCAACAATTTTTTGTTGAAGATCCGTAGTGATAACGACTTTTGAGAATACTCGTTAGAGCTTTTCTAAAATAAGGTAAACACAATCTACTCATTAGTCGTTACGTGGGGTAAACACAAACTTTCTCAAAACTCAATTGCACCACAATTTTGAAGCAATACCATGGTCATGTTTTCTTCCCCTTAGTCAATACATACTACTTTAGAAAAATACGTAAAACTTATAAATAATAATTCACTCCCCCTTACATGATGCTTGGTAAAACCATATGTATGTAGTAAGATACTTGTTAGAGCACTGCTCGGTCAAACTCGCAAGCGTTGCTATCTCAAGCTTGTTTGTCATGTTAGTTGCCAAAACTATAAGTCTTGATTTCTAGTCCATTTATAGCTAAGTCTCGCATTAGGATAGTAAGTGTAGTTGAGATTTATATTTCACAACGTTCATCGAAGGAAGACGAAGAACTACTCAAGGGAACTTGTGGAACTTCATCAACAAAAGGTATGTGGAGACTTGAACTCATCTATCACTCAAAAGTCTATCTACTTTATCTCCTATTTGAGACAAAAAGTCGTATTACTATATAGATTTCAATTATACACATTTGATATTTCGAGTCGAGTTTATCTCGCTTATCTATTTCTCGAAATATGTGTTGATAAGCTTTCGCTTTAACCAAGTTTATCTTTTATTCTTCACGAAATTCAAAAGATGATCATGTGAAAATTTTCTTATAACATTTTACATGATTTGTGTGACATAGTCATTTGATGTAGACTCAGAATGTTTCGTATTGATCACTTGAAAATTGCTTTGAAGCTAATAGTTTGTGTGAGACAGCTTTATCGTCTTCCAAGAATGTTTCAATGGTTTAAATGAGGGTTTAGAACATGTAACCATGATTGTATATAAACATAGTGTGTATTCACATTTGTGTAAAGTCCAAAATCGGGAACCATGGTATGCGTACCCGTATGCGTACTGGTTGGTTGTTGGAAGTCCGGGAACTAAGTATGCGTACCCGTACGCGTACTGGTGGAAGTTCAAGTTCCGTGAATTTTTACTAGATTTTGGAAGTGTAAAATGGTATGCGTAACCGTACGCGTACTGGCATAACCAAACTCAGTCTGACTACTTAGGTATACGTACCCATTTGCATACTTAAGTAGGTTATGTTCTAAAATTGGTTCATTCTTGAACTAATACATTTATATAATAAGGAATGAAATCTTTTGCAAACCGTGGCTATAATGTTCATGAAATGATTCGAGTGAATCAAAATCGATTTTGCTTCAATTGTGTCTTGTATACTTCTATGAGAATATAAACAATTGAATAACTCTCTAACTACTTTCATTTGAGTCATTTGAACTAGTTATCATAAAGATGAATAAGGTTGATATGAAAGTGCTCATATGGCTAACCATTGGTTAACTATTGTTGAACCAACTAACTGGGGTTTACTCAATAAATATTTTTATTGATTTCCAAAGAGTTTAATAGATTTGCGAAGTATTGTTTTTCTGGTCGTATACTTTTAAAATCTCTTTCAAAGTATATGTTACTGGTTGTAGATTGTAAAAAGGTCTTCTAAAGTTTGTGTTACTCGTTGTAAACTTAAAAATTCAAAGACTTTACATACTTACATATTTTCAAGACTTTGAGTGACTTTTGTGTATATACTTGCCTTGATAAAAGTCTTGCAAAATATGTAAGATTTTGGAAGACTTCCAAAAAATTTATAAAAATGTTTTTATTCTCTTTTATTTTATTTCATAAATATACAATCTATAAAACCCATATTATAGATGAGTATAAATTATATGATATGATTAAATATTTTTATGTTATTTTAATTATTATGTACAAATGTGCAATAATAATTACTTTAATTTAATATTACACTTTATTGTATTTTATGAACAAAAGAAAGAAGTTATATATATAAAATAATAATTATTTATTTTAATTCAATTGAAGTTAGTATAATAAATAAGCTACAATAAATTTTGTATTTACATCTATCATGCATATTTCCATATAAATTTTTTTCAGAACTTTTTCAGGACTGTATAAATCTCTGCAAGACATTAGACAACTCTGCATAACTCCGTAAAATTCTGCTCAACTCTATGTAACTCTTGACAAGTTATTAATTTCATGACTCTTTTCAAATCTCTACAAATCTAAAAATGTATTTTTTGAGTAAACCCCTGTAAGTGTACATGTTTAGGTACGGTTACCTTTATCTAAATGATGGTACATTTCATTTGTGTATAACAAGCTAAGTTCGATCTAACAGTTGAAAGATATTAGCTTGAATCTAATCAGGTTTTCATCTAACGGTGAATATTGAATGCTTTGTTACCAAGGTAACATTGATTTCAAACCCTGATTTGAAGACTATATAAAGGATAATTCTAGCAACTGGGAAACCTAATCCCCACACCTTTTGTGTGATACTAGTTGCGACTAGAGTCGATTCTCCTTTAGCATTAGGTTTTTCACGAAACCCAGTAGGTTAACGACTTGAAGACTTAATTGGGATTGTGAAGCCAGACCCAACTATTTTCTCTGTAGTTGCGTGTTTTGATCTTGCTGTTTTCTATCGTGATTGAGTACTATCTTCTTTAAGATTTGCTCAAGATTTATTCTTCGATAGGCAAGATTGTAGTCACAAACATCTTCGTCTCATCGTTTGTGATTCCACAATATCTTGTTTCGTTAATCACTTAAGATTATTGTGAGTTGATTGATAATACTAGGCTGTTCTTCGGGAATATAAGTCCGGTTTATCAATTGGTTCATATTCACCTTTATGTATTAAAAGACGGAACAAAACTCATAGGTATATCTGTGGGAGACAGATTTATCTATACAATAGACTTTTATGTTCAGACAGATTTGTTTATCAAGTCTTCGATTTTGGGTCGTAGCAACTCTTAGTTGTGGGTGAGATCATCTAAGGGAATCAAGTGCGCAGAATCCGGCGTGGTTCAAGAGGCGAAAGGAACGCAATTGTACCTTGATCAGTGTGAGATTGGTTACGGCTTAACTACATTCCAGTCTGAAGTTAACTTGGAGTAGGATAGACAATACTAGCGGCTTAATACAATGTGGTGTTCAAATATGGATTAGGTCCCGGGGGTTTTCTGCATTTGCGGTTTCCTTGTTAACAAAATTTCTGGTGTCTGTGTTATTACTTTTCCGCATTATATTTTGTTATATAATAGAAATATCACAGGTTGTGCGTAGTTCAATCAATTAGAGAATCCAAACTTTGGTTGTTGATTATATTGATTGACACTTGAACATTGGTCTTTGGTACCGTTCAAGTTGTTTCACATAATAATCAGGCTCACGAATTTCTATCTGTTTGATCTGCTAATTATATTGTGAAACAAAGATACGACTCTTGGATATACTTTTCTTGAGATTGAGTCTGACTGTCTAGTTGATTCTCTCGAAAGTATATTGGAGTTTGTCCATACAGATTGCTAAGCGAAATATTGGGTGTGTTTGTTAGACCCCCGCTTTTTCAATTGGTATCAGAGCAGGCATACACATTTAAAGACCTCATAAGTTTGTGTTTGTAGCGATCTGACTCTATGGACAATAAAGTCTCTATAAACGCTTCACCTGGATTTAACTCTGATCTTAGAGAAAATTCTGATGAGCTTGTTATTCTCCAGAAAAAGTTGGATGAACAAATATGGATCAATTCTGATCTTATTGCAGAAATTGCAATGTATAAGGATTTGAAGTCTGTCAAAGTTACTTCAATGGATTTGAATAACTTCTCTAATTCTTCCTTGAAGAATGGTCGCAAGTCAGGTGACAAATGAGGTTTAGGCTTTGTGAAACCTGATGGGACTCAGAACTAGTCAAACAAGATTAAAGATGTTGGTCCATGTATGTTTTGTGACTCTCACAATCACTTTCAACATACATGTACATCTTTCCGGAAAAGTTTAAAGGTTGCGAGTAATCTTTATAAGAAAGCTGAACAACTGTTTACTTCTCTAAAAAGGTGTACAAAACTAACAAAAAAATCCTAAACGGGATACTAGTGTTAGTATGGGAGATTTTGCTCTAAAATCAACATCACCCTTCTAATGGTTTCTTGACAGTGGATGTAGCCGACATATGACTGGTTATCTCTCGTGGTTTGTAAATTCAAGCGACTTTGAAGGAGGTATTGTAACTTTCGGAGATGGGAGTTGTTGCTACATAAGCAAGAAGGGGACGATCAAACTTCCCGGCGTTCCTGAAATCCATGATGTAGCATACATTAAATGTATGACTGCAAACCTTCTTTCTATTAGTCAAATTTGTGACAAAGGCCATAGACTTGTCTTCAATGCGAATGGATGTGACATCATGGACAAAACTGGAAAAGTAATCTTTCAGGGAACTTGTGGTAAAAATAATTGTTATCTTCTTAATACTCAGTTCAGTAAATGTTGCAATTTGACTAAGGTGGAATCTACACATCTTTGCCATGAGCGTTTTGGTCACATCAATTATCGCCTTCTAACTAAGATCATTAACAAAGAACTTCTTAGAGGCGTTACCAAAATCAATGCAAAGATTGATGGTGTCTGTGGTGCGTGTCAAAAGGTTAAACAAACGAAAGTTCATCATAAATCATCTCGAGACATTCTCACTAAAGCTCCACTTGATTTAATTCATATGGATCTCTTCGGACCTATTAAACAACCTACAGTTGCCAGTAAGAAGTATGCTTTATCTATGGTAGATGATTACACCAGATTCACTTGGGTGGCATTTTTAGCTCATAAGAATGAAACCCTTGATGAATTCAAGATTATTGTTAATAGAATCCATAATGAACAAGGTCGAAAACTAAAGAAGATTAGAAACGACCGTCTAACTGAATTCAAAGACACTAAGGTGTTTGAATTTTGTGACGAACTGGGATTATTCAACAATACTCACCACCTATTACTCCTCAATCTAATGGAGTTGCAGAAAGAAAGAATAGGAACATTCAGGAAATGGCCAAGGTAATGCTCCATAACAAAAACTTACCTTTAAGATTTTGGGGAGAAGCTGTTTTCACAGCGTGTATACCTAAGGTCGAAAACCCTAAACACTCTTTATGAGTTGTGGTACGGTCGGAAACCCAACTTACATTATCTCAGAGTGTTCGGAAGTAAGTGCTACATTCTGAAAGATCGAGAACAGAGAGAGAAATTTGATACTAAAAGCGATTAAGGTATGTTTCTTGGCTATGCTTCTGATAGTCATGGTTTTCGAGTTTTTAATCTCAGAACCCAGGTCATGATGGAATCTGCCAGTGTCGTTATTGATGATCTAAGTAATTTTCATCATGATGGCTGATTGCCTCCAACTGAGACAATTGAGAAAGTCAAAGAAATCCCAGAATCACTTGAAGCTGTCCCAGCGGTTACTGATCCTGATTTTTCTAGTGACGAGGAGAAGAGCACTGATCAGGCTACTCTGTTGAACAAGAACGTGTCCCTCCACGACACCTCTGGGTTCAAAGGAATCATAATCCCAACAGTATTATTGGAGGAAGAGATTATACTGCTAATACAAGAGGACAACTTCAAAATATTTGCAATTTTAGTTGTTATATTTCACAAGTAGAACCGAGAAATATTGATGAAGCTCTTAGCGATCCCTTTTGGGTGAATGCAATGCATGAAGAGTTAAATCAATTTCAAAGACAAGATGTATGGAAGATAGTACCTTGTCCCTCTAATATCAATATTGTTGGTACCAAATGTATATTCAAGAACAAGTCTGATGAATTTGGTACAATTGTCAGAAATAAAGCTAGACTTGTCGCCCAAGGATATTCACATATTAAAGGTATCGACTTTGATGAAACCTTTGCTCATGTGGCACGCCTTGAGTCCATTCGGTTGTTATTAGCTCATGCTTATTTTCTTAAGGTTAAGCTGTTTCAAATGGACATAAAATTCGCGTTCCTAAACCGAAATTTTAAGGAAGAGGTCTATGTCGCTCAACCTAAGGGTTTTGAAAATCCTGATTTCCCAGATCATGTCCTTAAGCTCAAAAAGGCATTATATGGTTTAAAACAAGCACCTCGTTCCTGGTTCGAAAAACTAACTACTTCCCTTCTTAGGAAAGGTTTTTCGAGAGGCGGAGCTGATAAAACTTTGTTTACCAAATGGAGTGGGAAAGATGTTGTCATTGCTCAAGTATATGTAGATGATATCATCTATGGATCAACTTCTGAGAAACTTGCAAAAGATTTTCAAGTCTCTCTTGAAAAGGAATTTGAAATGAGCAATGTTGGTGAATTAAAGTTATTTTTAGGATTACAAATTCAACAATATAAGGATGGAATTTTGATGAGCACGAAAGTGCGACACATTTTCACCCATAAATACATTAGCTGGGACTCATTTTATCACTAATAAACTTGTTTGTAGGTGTTTTTGTGAAATAAGCTCATATGGAGAAAGTTGCTCGAAAAGTGGTTTTTGGACCCCAGAGGACACGTGTTATTCGGACTCTCACTGTTGGTTATGGGGCACCTCAATTGATAAGGGGCACCTTAACTGATAAGGGACACCTCAGTTAGACACCTGCTAGTTACACTCCACAGACGGTTAAGGGGCACCTTCATCTTCCACGATTTGAAATTGAAAATTGGCGGGAAAATAGTACAGCAAGAACATATTTTAGGGTTCGGATTTTTGGGTGTTTCGGGAGAGATTCAATCGGTGAATTCTCTTGGGCTGGACTTGTTTAACCGATACAGGCTTGGTATGATTGTTTTTCACAATTGGATTTGGCTAGATAATCCAAGGGAAGAAAACAAGGCAGTCGTGTGATTCTTGAGATTCTCGATTATATGTATGGTATTTTCGTGTGGCTGGAGAGTTCAAGTCCCTTTGAAGTACGTATTCGACATGTTTGGCGTGTGTGAACCACCAGATACCGTATACAGTGAAGAAAAAGGAAGTTTCCTTAGTTATCTCGCCAAACAGGACATCAGATATTCGTTCTTTTATTGGTGGATACGTATTGCATGGGAAGAGATTTTATTCTCTGAATTATCCAAACTCAGAGACGTGTGGAAGTGTCGAGCAGAGAAGAGAATATATTGGGAATTTTGTTGACTTTGGAAGATTACAGGGAAGAAAATAATCCGGAGATTTTCTGTTTTAATGAAGGGTGTATTTTTGGAAGAATTGCTCGTGGATGCTGCTTGTTTAACGTCAGCATGGATGAGGAGGTGTCGACATCAATAGATGCGTGAAACAGCAAAGAAAGGAAATTATTCCCGGGAGCAATAAAGAGAAGATATTCACATTTACTCAGGAATTTGGAGGTGTAGTTGGCTATAAAAAGGAATTACAGGGTTCACAGATGGAGGGAGTGATTTGGGGAGGCTACAGAGTCGAGAGAATTGCTGCATAGAAATCTGCAGCAGCAGCAGAAAAACATTGAAGAACGAAGAACATTGACCCACACAAGCAGTCGTTTATGCTACATTGAATACGACAGTCGCAAGAAAGTCTTATATGCTACAGTGGTAACGACCCACAGCCGAGGGTCGTAGTTTTCTGGTTTGTAACAAATATAATTGTTACAAACCCGGTTTTGAATTATTTCTCCCTTTTCATCATTTGTAAACACCCTTTGAGCAATAATAATGATTTTTGAGCGTGTTTCCAACAACATGATGAGCTAGACCCCATCACTGGGACAACGGAGGAAGCCAGACTTCATACTTGGGTGAATTTGTTTTATTTTCTATTTGACTTTTGCACTTAATTAAAATAGAATTATGATTTGAAAAAATTAGTTATTATTTTATTAGATGGGTCATGCTTGCTTAGATGTTTGATGTCCCATGCTTACGATTTATAATTAATGTTTTGAGAATCTACCTTGGCAAGAATAAGAGTCAATGTTGTTTTATTTTTCGAGCGATAATTGTTTGAGAATGAACAATTGAACCTATTGATATGAGTTTGGACGAATCCTAGACCCAGTAACTCTCTATTTTATTCCTTTAAAATTAATCTTCACAAGTCTTAGAGTTCGAATCTTTACTACTACAACAACGACAATCAAAAATATTAATCATTTTGGCGCCGCAGACGCGGATTTGTTTTTAGATTAATTTTTAGGTTTATTTTTTTTTATTATTATTTTTTTTTAATTTTGTACAATATTTTCATTTTTTTTTAGATTTTTTTTTTCTTTTTCTTTTTATGCGTTTCTTTTTGTATTTCTTTTCAGGGACATTTTGAGGACGATGACTTCTTCCGAGGAGACGTCACCTAAGATGACATTGGCAGAATATAAGCGTAGAAATTCAAATCAGCATGCATCCTCATCTGAGATGACGCTTGGTGAATACATGCAGAGGCAACGGTATGGAGTTTTTGATCCACATGTGGTAAGTGAAGAATCTCCTTTAGATATATACGAGAAGTATTATAAACACACACCACCTAGTTTGGAACAAATATTGAGAGTTCTTGAATGTCAAAGATTATTTGCTGATGATGATGATGAATCATGTAGTGACTCTCTGTCCCATACTGAATATATAGATGACCGTGTGAATGATTTTGTAGATGATTCGTCTAATTTATTAGAAGAACCTATCTCGCAAGATCTTTCACCCAACTTAGAGGTTGTTTCTAGTCCCCTAGACTTCCAAAAGTTACCTAATTTAGGGTTAGAATTATGTGCTTCAAAAATTTTGTTGGAATACTTTGCATCCAAATACCCAGAGGACGTCCCTGTTTCTAATACCGTGCATGAGCCAATTGACAATTTCCCAGTCCTAATAGTATCCCCATATTTTGTTCTTTACGCACTTCCTTGTGCAGTAAAAACATGGTTTAGGGGTAAATATTTGTTTTTGATAGTTTCAGTGTCTCCGCATCGTTATAACATAAGTGTGAAGCTGTCATTTACAAATGCTTTATTTTGGGTCGATCCCCAAATTTTCAGGTTGTTAATTTTTGGGGATCCTTTTTTTTGTACATTCCAGTAGGTATATTTTATTTTTATTTTTATATTTTCGTTTACTTTTTTTTCATCTTTTGGATTTCCCATCTTAAATTTTGCATTGGATGACTCAATTACATTGAGGACAATGTAATGTTTAAGTGTGGGGGAGTAGTTAACGTTTTACTTTTCTTTTTCAGGAATTTCCTTGCATGTTATGACCAGCTGTGTAGCGGGTCTTCAAAAAAATAAATAAAAATAAATGAAAAAATAAATAAATAATAATAATAATGATCAGCTGTGTAGCGGGTCAATATAAAGAAAAAAAAATGATTGTTAGGGTTATGACCAGCTGTGTAGCGGGTCTTTTCTTTGTTCTTGCATTATATGACCAGCTGTGTAGCGGGTCTTAAAAAAAAAAATTATGACCAGCTGTGTAGCGGGTCTCTCTATGTCTCTTATTATATGACCAGCTGTGTAGCGGGTCAGTTTTCTGTTTTGCCCGAAGACTAGCAAAATGTAAGTGTGGGGGAATTTGATGAGCACGAAAGTGCGACACATTTTCACCCATAAATACATTAGCTGGGACTCATTTTATCACTAATAAACTTGTTTGTAGGTGTTTTTGTGAAATAAGCTCTTATGGAGAAAGTTGCTCGAAAAATGGTTTTTGGACCCCGTAGGACACGTGTTATTAGGACTATCACTGTTGGTTAAGGGGCACCTCAATTGATAAGGGGCACCTCAACTGATAAGGGACACCTCAGTTAGACACCTGCTAGTTACACTCCACAGACGGTTAAGGGGTATCTTCATCTTCCATGATTTGAAATTGAAAATTGGCGGGAAAATAGTTACAGCAAGAACATATTTTAGGGTTCGGATTTTTGGGTGTTTCGGGAGAGATTCAATCGGTGAATTCTCTTGGGTTGGACTTGTTTGACCAATACAGGCTTGGTATGATTGTTTGTCACGATTGAATTTGGATAGATAATCCAAGGGAAGAAAACATGGCAGTCGTGTGATTCTTGGGATTCTCGATTATATGTATCGTATTTTCGTGTGGCTGGAGAGTTCAGGTCCCTCTGAAGTACGTATTCGACATGTTTGGCGTGTATGAACCACCAGATACCGTATACAGTGAAGAAAAAGGAAGTTTCCTTAGTTATCTCGCCAAACAGGACATCAAATATTCGTTCTTTTATTGGAGGATACGTATTGCATGGGAAGAGATTTTATTTTCTATTTGACTTTTGCACTTAATTAAAATAGAATTATGATTTGAAAAAATTAGTTATTATTTTATTAGATGGGTCATGCTTGCTTAGATGTTTGATGTCCCATGCTTACGATTTATAATTAATGTTTGGAGAATCTACCTTGGCAAGAATAAGAGTCGATGTTGTTTTATTTGTCGAGCGATAATTGTTTGAGAATGAACAATTGAACCTATTGATATGAGTTTGGCCGAATCCTAGACCCAGTAACTCTTTATTTTATTCCTTTAAAATTAATCTTCACAAGTCTTAGAGTTTGAATCTTTACTACTACAACAACGACAATCAAAAATATTAATCAAATTTACTTATCTCAAGAAAAATATGCCAAGGATTTTGTATCAAGGTTCGGTCTTGATAAGTCAACTCCAAAACTGACGCCTATGCCCACTACTGGTAAACTACATTGAGATGAGAAAGGAGTAAATGTGGATCAAAAACTTTATCGATATATCATTGGAAGTCTTTTATATCTTACAGCTGCTAGACCTGATATTTCTTTTAGTGTTGGTTATTGTGCTAGATTTCAGGCTAATCCAAAGGAATCTCATCTTGCAGCTGCAAAGTGGATCATACGATATATTCAACATACTAGCAGTATGGTCTATCCTATGCTTTTTATACTAACATTGATCTTACTGCCTATTCAGATGCAGATTGGGCGGGATGTGTGAAAGACATAAAAAGTACACCGGGGGGATTTTACTATGTTGGGTTAAATCTTGTGGCTTGGCATAGCAAGAAACAAAACTCACAATCCCTGTCAACATGCGAAGCAGAATACATTGTTGCAGGTTCGTGTTGTACTCAACTTCTATGGATGAAACTAATGCTTGCTGATTATGGAATTGACTCTGGTATAATGAAGATTTTTTGTGACAACTCAACTGCGATTCGTATCACTGAGGATCTTGTTGAGCACTCAAAAACTAACACATTGATATAAGGTATCATTTTATTAGAGATCTATATGAAATGGTATCATCAATATGAAATTTGTGCTTTCAGAACAACAATTGGTTGATATCCTCACCAAACCTTTAGACATTGTTGTGTTTCAACGCTTACGACAGTCTATAGGTGTTGTTTTGGTTAATTAGTTCTCTAGCCTTTTTGCCCATGGACTCATTCATATCTTTTGGGAAATCAAGGCTTAGAACGCCGGTGTAGTGTTGTTTCAATTTCGTATTTTTTTACACGTAGATATAAATTTTGTTCGATATCAAAGTATTCTTTTGAATCCTTCTTTTCTTGTGAAAGTAAGGTCGCTCTTGTTGTTCTTTCGGGAATGACATTTTATGGGGGAGAGTTCTTATTTAAACTTGTGCTTCATTACCATATCCTTGTGGGAGTGAGGCTGTGGAATATTATAGGGGTTATCTTGTATCTTTATAAACTCCTTGATGAATGGATTTAGCTTCGGCTATATGATTGCATCTAAACAAAGTTGATATGTGGTTCTCTTTTGGTCATGAAGTATCTCTATGGAAATCTCATTAGGATCCCACTAGTTTTCGTACCTTTGCCAATTTATATTGACAAAAAGTGGTAGAATTAATGTGTAGTTCACACTACAAATACATATGGTTTACGGACCATTATGTAAGGGGGAGTGGTTTTCATGTGATATGAAGTATTGACTAAGCGGGAGTGATACATATCACCATAGTATTGTTGCCAAAGTTGTGATATAATCGAACTTTGATGTTGTGTAATAATATTATGACATTGTATAACAATGATTGAGAGCTATTGTTTTCTCATTGTTATAGCATCGGATCTTCAACAACTATGATGCTGAGTTGAACACATTTAGAATCATTGGAGTACTTGGAAGTGACGAAGATTTCGAGTAATGTTGAAGAACCAAGGAGATCAAGCATTTGGATGAGAAGCCACAAAGTTTATTTATTTTGTATTCCAGATGTATTGATAGTTTTGTCAGTAAAATTGACAAAGGGGGAGATTGTTAGAGCATTTCTCGGTCGAACTCGCAAGCGTTGCTATCTCAAGCTTGTTTGTCAAGTTTAGTTGCCAAAACTATAAGTCTTGATTCTAGTCTACTTATAGCTAAGTCTCGAATTATGATAGTGTTTGAGGGTAAAAGCTGGTTCTGCTGTTTTTGGTAATTTTGGGTGTGTTGATGAGAAACGAATTAAAACCCTAAACAATGCACTGCACGGGAGTACTTTAGATTCGAGAGATCAATCTGTAAGACTCTGGCCTAAACCAAGAAATGGTCGTTCCAGATTCAATTCGGTCACAAAGTGAAGGAGAAGGGTTGATCTTAGGGAGGGAAGCGAAGACGGTGTTTGAGATCAGAATGTTGAATTATGAAGGTGTGGTTGTTTATGACTTGTATCAGAATGTTGAATTGGCTTGCAGGATGAAAGATATCAGCTCTTGAAGGTTTCTGAATACTTGTGTTAACACTTGCCTTGTTCGTGTCCTTTGTTGAAATAGGCTGAAAGCCTATTTATACAAATCATTGAGCGCAAACCTCGGATCTCGTAGGAAGTGGAGGAGATTGAGTAACGGAGTAGTGGGGTTGTGTAGGTGGTGGTGATCGTCATGTTTCCACTATGAGGGAAAATCGGTCACTCTTTCACCCACTACTCTCATTACTGCTAACCGTCCATATTTTCCTAACACTTTCTCGTAATGGGCGCGTTGCACGCCACACGCTGTAAACCGCCAGACCAATACCCCAGTGAGCATCCCCCAGTTTGTGACACGTTTGATGTCTCGAGTAAGTGGGTCAATTCATGGGACTTGCCGCAAAGAATAACACGTGACGCTATTAGGTTAAACAACTAAGTTGTTTGTGAAGCCTATATAAGATATCGTATGTACTCGATGCACGTAAAGCATCGCTTTTAAGCAGCTCAAAATAGTCGATGAAGCATCGTTGTTTTAAAGATCGTCTAAGTTAGTCGCGAGTCAATTGTCTTAAAAGAAGAGCTTGACCGGACACGTTTGGGCGATCTTTTGGTAGCTCCATGGATGAGCTATTGCTTAGTTGATCGCTCCATGTAGGCGAGTGGCACATGGTAGCCATTCTAAAATCCTACCGGTCGATCTAAATTAGATCTGGATCGTTCAAACCGGCCAGCCAATTTGAGTGGTCGAGACGATTTGCGGCAGTTAATGGGTGTTGTAGAAGCAGCGCGAGGGGTCGTTTTTGGGCGATCGTCCGGAGCCGCACGGGCAAGGCATAGCTTGGCCGATTATTCCTTGCGGAAGGTGATAGGCTGGAAAACCTACAATAATAATACTGCAAGTGCACAACGTCTAACTAGTAGACAATGACAAGTACAGGTCGTTTCCAAGATGAGTGTGAAATTCCACTACTAATTAGTATCAATAATCAACTAACCAAATTCAATATTTTAGAATATTTATGGAATAATGGAAGCAAAACAATAAAACGTAACCAAAGATGTGAAGGTGTTAAGGTTCCGGGAATACGTTGTAGGTAAGTTATTTGTGTTCAATCACAAAGGTCTCGAATTTACTCATGTAAAATAGCAAACCTAGCTACTAATACACGAAAAATATTTCATTAAGAACCATTGGCAAGAATTATCGAAACGGTAGTTTGCTCTCACCTTAAAGTAGAATTTCAAAGCACTAAGTATACATGGCATAAATAGTCAAGAGATATTCATAAATCGATTATTACTAAGGTTCAACGAGTTCTTCTACTAATCTAACTATGGACTATACATGGCATAGAACGTGAAAAATATAGCTAGAAGATAAAGCATTGAAAGAGAATCACAAACATTGACATTAATCTCAAATTATTGAAACCCATTGTTTAGAACACAAAATAAATCAACCTACAACTTCATCCTTTCACCCTAATATGGATTAGCTCGACATGGCTTTCCCAAAAAACCATAAACAAATCTAAAATCAATAGTTAATCAAAAGAGAAAATGAAGAACTCCAAACCTATTCGGCTGTGTAGCCGCGTCTCCGTCCGCCTTTTCTCTTTCGTCTGGGATCTTATATATCTTTTCCCCCCTCCGTGTTGCTGCGAACAAAACCAAAATAATCCCTAGCAAATACTGTATCTGCCAAGGCCCAGTCCACTGGTCCAATATGCCACTGTCCATTCTCTGAACTCCTAGCCACACATCACCGTCTCCACTCTCCACCAACTCTATTCCCTGACCTCCGTAGCCTCATCAGTCCTCATCGTCAGCCACTGCACCTTCTTCACAACTCCATACAAACCCCATTCAGACCATCTCAGTCGCGTCCACTCTGACTTCCCATTGCAGCCAGTGTACAAAAGCCAACGTACTTCCTAGCTCATTTAACACCATCGTTTCACAACACACAGACCCTAAATTGATTTCCCATAGCATCACCGGTTAGATCAAATCAATAATCGACGTCGGAAACCCAACAGTTCTGTCTTGTGAACTTCTCAGTCTCGAGACTCAGCCAGCACCATTAATCCACGCCAGCATTTCTCTCCATGTTGTTGTGCTTGGTTCTTCAGTTTGAGTCCATACTCTGTGCATCTAACCACCGATAACCAACAACCAAACCCGATCCAATTCAAACGCCATTTCCACCATCAGGCAGTTAACAAGTCTGCACAGCTCTTCATCCACCAGCAGTACAGCTCCACCACTTAGCAGCCATTCATCACCAAATCTCATCTCCTTCTAAATTTTGGAAGATAAGTTATTGCGAGAATACATTTTGGAACCACAGATCCGTCGCAGTCGACACATACAATATTTCTTCATCTCACAATTTCAGCTCAACCAAGTACCTGCATAACCACCACTGCCAGCAATGGAACATTACCACTGATTGCAGCCAACAAATGCATTCCAACTCGGCTTCAATTCACCAGCTACGTGCAACCCCACTCGGCACCAGTACAGCCAACCCGTAGCTCCTCCTACAGCTCATTTGACATCACCAGAAAACGGCGACAAAGAGAGCACTCAATGTTGGTTTCACGGCTTGAAATTCCAGCTGAATCTTTACCCAAATCTTCACAAATTCGCAGGCAGCACGAGCAACTTATCTTCCTTGTTTACTCGATAAAAACACCAAACCCATCTCTGTCTATGTTCTCCATTTACTTAACATCTGTATGTGAAATCTTGACCTCCACTTTAAAGAAACATGTGTTTGAAAGAACACTAAAGTCCCACCAAAGAGTTGGTGCTCTGCTCGAAATCCTCTCCTGCTTTGGTATAAGAAATGAAATTTGGTAAATGGATTGACACGTCTCACTTTCCCCTGATGGCTCCATGTGTTTGAGTAACTTGAATGGTTGCTGATATATAGGAATATCAGGCCAACCACATTTAGTCGTTTTCATCGCGAAAATCGTTTAACTCCCAATTTAGTCATTTATTCTCTGAAAGAGTAGAATTCACTTGTACTTTCTACAAATAGCTCAAAACAATGTTATTAGCCAATATATCGAGTCCTAGCTAATATAAATATGGGTATAAAATGTAGCATTTACGTGCTTATCAGAAGGGGGTGGCCGATGATAATTACCACTCCCCATAGATCGCTCAATACTCAATCTAAGCCGTCTGGCCAAGTCGGCGAAGACGGATGAACGAGATGGCTTTGAGATAGCTATCAGCTGTTGCTGATTTAGGGTTTGGTGACCGCGCGCCCACCCTGTTTTAACTGATCGAACCCAAGCGTCATGTGCTGATTCGAGTAGGCTGATTGGCCATATGTGAAGAAGATCTTCCAGTGAGCGTGTTGACATCTCCTGGGTCATCTAAAATCAGATCTAATTCACTCGATTTGGCTGGAAAAAACGAGTGGTCACGATCGATTTGCGACAGTAGCATACTGCCGCAAATAAGAATTAGGGTTTCAGGAAAGCCGCGTCCACCCTAGTTCGATCAGGCGATTTTCTGCCTCATTGACTTCCCACAGGTAAGTCGATCGAACGGGGACAATGTTGGGCCGACGGTGATCTTCTGTGCATCTCCTTGATCGTCCGAAACGCGATCTAAGACGTCCAATTAGGCTGGCCAAGTTGGACGGACACGATTGATTTGCGACAGTTTCTTACCGCCGCACCCTAATTAGGGTTTTGGAAACAAGCGCGTTTGCCTTAATTTGGTCAAACGATTTGTTGCTCTATGAACTTGCGGTGGG
Organism: Papaver somniferum; assembly: GCF_003573695.1. Taxonomy (NCBI): domain Eukaryota; kingdom Viridiplantae; phylum Streptophyta; class Magnoliopsida; order Ranunculales; family Papaveraceae; genus Papaver; species Papaver somniferum. The sequence continues at coordinate 47,832,992 of NC_039366.1, forward strand.
CAGGTCGATTGAGCAAGGGGAAAGTCGGGCCGCCAATGTGCATGTAGGCACCTCTTTGATCGTTCCAGGGAAGATCTTAGCCGTCCAACTAGGCTGGCTAAGTTGGACGGTCATGATGCATTAAAGACCTTTTTTAACGGTCTTAGCTCGTTTGATCTAGTTTCTTAACAGCGTGAATACCCATAAGGGTTGACGTTCGTAGTGCTTAGGAATTCACCTAGTGGGACTCGATCGACTAGGGTACTAGTGGGCCCGCTGGTGGTCACCATGGTGATTGCCTAGCTCTGTAGGAGTAGGCTACACTTGCTGGATCATGCGGCCAAATTGTGTGGTCGTGTTCGTTTTTTGAGACTGATATAGACAATCTGGATTTTCCTTTGAGGAATTTAAACGAGTTCGATCGAGTTATCTTCTTAAAAGCGCGTCGATACGAAGATCTCTTTGTCAGAGAACGATGCAGCCTGTGTGAGGAGTACTTTCATGCAGACTTCAATACTGACACTTCGGGAGATTCATGCTACTTTGCTGAGCGTGAACATTAATAGTCATGTCATGCCAACATTGAGGGTTCTCTTGCGGAACATAGCGTAGGAAAATACAAGGCACACAATGCATTAAATGGATAATGCTACTAGGAAAATTCATAGAATATTCGGGATCGTTACACCATTCTGAATGAATTCCATACATATTGAATTGCTCAATGAGTGAAGAGTTTTTTGCACTCATCACTTCTTAAATGGATTTATACCCTTGCGGGGCGTCAACGCATTAAATACAAGGTTTTACAATTTTTTCCTTATTCGAAAAACCACCATCAACATTAAGTCCTCTGCTTAGAACGTAACAGTGACACTGTTGCGGGGTACGCAATGGATGGTGACGATTAAATATAAAATTTATGAAGCAAGGTAGACAGATGTTACCAGGATAGAGGTCATCTAGGTATTTGACCAAGATACGCTTAACGAAGTATCAAGGCTTCCAGTGATTGTCCTCCTATCATACGTCAATTGCCTCCAGGTAGATTTCGAAATTTTCTAAACTCCATTGCGCTCGATTGCGAGAGGCATTGACTTAAGGTTCTTGGAGTCCGGGCTGCTGAGTCACAACAAAAAACTTCTTTAAACTCCTAAACATTGACTGGAATTGAATTGCGTTCATTCTGTCATAGGCTCATTCTTGCCCTTCTGATGGTGAAACTTGGAATGCTTGTATCGGAAAAATCTTCCGGAGTCTTTGAGTGAAGTAAACGAGCTGAGAGGCGTTCTGTTGCCGACGTGTTTCTATCAATTCTTCAAGAACTTCGTTCTAAGCGACATCCTTTGAACCATCCTATGAATCTTGGATTGTTGTATGGAACGGGATGCGATTGAGCAGTCCCCAGTTATTCTTTAGATCCGATGGTCTGGCCGGATATGTGAAAATATCTCTGGCGTACTTTTGGATCCTTTGATGCACATGTACAGCTTCATGTTGAGAAATTTCTACAGCTCGTAAAGCTTTGACAGTGATGATGTTGATATCAGAAACAACCTAGTTGAGGGACATGAAGGCATCCCATGCTGGCAGTCCCCAGGTGTAATTATCCTGAGCCTATTTTCTACTGAAAATGTAAGGTGGTTGACGAATTGATGAAGGCAAAAATCTTTTGGATTCGTCATTTGTTGATTAATGAGCGGGAGTCGCACTTGATAAACCTGTATTGTATCCAAACATATGGTCGTCCATACACCCTTTCCACATGAAATTGGAAACACCAAATCTGACTTTGTTGGTCGTTGTGGCTGACATGATATGGTTGATCCGTGTGGCTTGCTGAGGCGTTGAAGCGAACATTCAAGCAGCTCCTAAAGGGAACGTTGAAGCATCTCCTGGAGAGAACGTTGAAGCGACGGCTGCTGGAGTGGACGTTGAAGCGGCTCAGGGAGGGAGCATTGAAACGTCTTCTAGGGAGAACTCCAGTAAGGGTGCCATTAACCCTTAAGTTCGATTTTTCCTTGCAATTACATGCTTCTTGATTGGCCGTCTCTCTTGTGTTGAAGAGATCCTTGACTCTGTCCGTAGTGGTTGTTGCTATGGTGAGGCTCTGGCTGGTATCAATCAACAAGCAACAACGATTCTTGGCAACAACTGTGATCAAAAGAGACCGGCAGGGAGAGGCGCGATAGCTACTTGCACGAACTTGGTAGTCTTCATATAATGGTAGAGATCTTCTCGTTATTGGATGGAGAAGCTGATGATGGAACCGATAGCTTCCTTGATGCTTCCTCATGGAATGGAGAAGCGGGAGATAGTCCCCTGCTCACGAGTATCTACTGAGCTTTCATCTTGTCTTGATAGATGTTGTCCCGCTGGGTTTCTGAAGAAATAACTTGGATGAGAGTTGGAGTTGAAACCAATGTTGATAAGGATCGTACGAGTTGTCGATCATGAGGTCGTCTTTGTGTCTACGTTGTGTTTCATAGACATCCATGCATATCGCTGGTTTTTAAACAATACATCTGCTCCCTCGAATACGTCTACGTCTTTTGGCATCTTGGAATCATAATGACAGCGGCCTTGTGTCTCTCCAAATTCAGCATCTTTGAGATGGGTAGTGCTAAGCAGTCTCCAGCGACGCTCCTTTGCCTTTATCATCTTTGGATCGTGTCTTTGAGGAGTTGGGAAGTTCCCTCATGCGAATGACTTAACTAATAGGTTTTGCAAACATGATGAAGCTTTTAACATGGAGAGTCTGTGTGTACCTCTTAAGTCCCAGGTGCAACCTCCTTTGGTGACGCAACTACTTCTTCTATGGGAGACGAAATTCTAAAAGTGTCCCTCATAGATTTTGTTGTCGTCGAGCCAGATATGGAATATCTTGGACGTTGTTTTATCATTGTGGCAGTCGTGCATGTGGTACTGGAGTTGAAGTAGGCGATTTTGGACGCGTAGGATGTTGTATCTCGGCGGTTTTTCTCTTGCTGCTTTAGTGAAACCGCTTACAGAAGGTTGAAGGTTGTATTTCCTGTTGGTCCGACGTGTCGAAGAAGCTTTATCCTCCATTCATGTCATGAGCAGCGTGACTGGGTGCACTGTTTCTGAGGAGGTGGTTTCAAACTGGGAGTTCCACTGAGATGTGTTTATGAAGTTTGAATTCAATGCTTCCTGGTTCTATGAAGGGTTTTCTAAAATACAGAAGCTGCAAGATGAAACAAACAAAGTTCCCTCCATGGACTTCATTGCTCGGCAAGAGGAGGAGATCAAGAGGCTATCCTTGTAATTGAAGCTGAAGCAGGCTGTTCTCCGCAAAATGAATGGCGTTTTTTCCAAAAATAACGAGTTGTTGCTGAAATACTTCTCTTGAATACTTGCGCATTTTCTTTTATATTTCCCTTTTAGGTGTTTTGAGTGATGTAAGGAATTCCTTTCACAGTTTGATTTTCTGGTTTTTGAACTAGTAGGTGATTGGATTTTTGAGTTGGTTTATTTTTGAGATGATTTTATGAATGACTTTCTGAAAGGAATTATGTTTGAATCAGCTGAAAGCCGGCATTCTGGTTTTGAATTCGATCATTCTAAGTATCTCGTAAAAATTGCAAATGTTGCATAAAAAAGGAAACATGTAAAAGGAAGATAATGTGGTGTCTAAGAACAACTGGATCATTGACTTCCTTCCTCGATGTGGGATGCATGCGTCAAGTCCCCAGCAGGCTTTTAAAATATAAAATTGTTTAACGAAACTTACTTGTTCACAAGATCTCGGCTGAACGAGACTTGAATTATCCAAGGGTGATCGCTTCGAATCCAAGTTGTTATTACGCGCCTCGAGAAACCCGTAGTTGGTTCGATCACTTCGATGAAACTGCGCACGTTAATCTTTGGAGAAAAGGGGTAACTCTCCTGAGTTAATCTTTCTTTGGAGAGTATGCTTCAGGCCGTTGCATTCACTGGTAAAGCGATCAATGAATTTGTGGCAGTATAAGTACCTCGGGTCCGTCATCTCTTGATCATTTGAAGGACACCATATGGGAGGTAATTGAACTTCCCCGTCTCGCACCCAAACTTCTAGTAATTCCAGAATCTTCCTTGTTGGAAATGGGAAGTGCGGGTATTCCAGATCTGGTTTCTCTTGCGTTAACGGCTGCCGTTGTGAGAACTCCCACGGACTTTGGTACGAAGCTCGTTTCAAGGGAGGAGTAGAGACGCGAGCATATGATGACGCAAACGCAGACTGTTTAGCTCGGTGGTCTTGTAGACGCATAACGTTTCTCAAGGACTCTGCATCGGTAACAGTAGCACTATGAGGTGGTGGAACTAAGCATCGTTCATTAGTGAAATCTTTGTTTTCTTGAAGACCTTGGTTAATTTCTCCTTCTTCAGGTGCTTCTGGCAGAGTATGAGCAGTTGAGGCTGCGCATTGTTGAATAACCCTCCGGAATTCTGCGAAGGTCTCTTGATTCAAATTTTCTTAACAAATATTCGGTGCTTATCTTTTATCTCGCCAGTACCATGAGTCTTTTGGCGAGTCGTTTCCCCGTGAAACTGTTTCAGCTCCTTGTTGTTGGTTGAATCTTGTGGATTGTTTCCTTTCTGCTAATGTCTGATGTCTGCATTGTTGATAGCATTCGCTGGGTGGACGCTTGTCGATTCCTCCGACAATCGGTTTACATTCCTTAGAATATGAAGCATCTCGTCTTGCTTCTCGGCGATGTTAGCTTGATTCGCGAGAACATCTTCTAACATCCTGGCCATGTCTTCCATAGTGATTGGATTCTGATCACTTGTGATTTTCGACGAATTCAACTGGTAGGGATACATCACGGAGTGGAAATCGAGATTGGTGATTGGAATAACACTCTAGTTCGACATAGTATTAAGGAATACAATATGAGGTTTATTGCTTAATCATTAAACTTTGTAGATAAGACGTTGACATAATCGTTTAAATGCTATTGTGATTATGTATGGGTATGAGGTGAGGATTTCATCCTAGGAAACAATGTTTTACATGTGTTTTAAGGAAGTAAATTCATGAACTTGTTTTTTGAATCGATTGTTCCTGTTCACCTTGATTTATCAAAAGACGGAACAAAAACTCGTAGGTATATCCGTGGAAGACAGATTTATCTATTCAATAAACTTTTCTGTGTGATACAGATTTGTTTATCAAGTCTTCGACTTTGGGTCGTAGCAACTCTTAGTTATGGGTGAGATCAACTAAGGGAATGAAGTGCCTAGTATCCTGCTGGGATCAGAGACGTAAGGAGCACGACTGTACCTTGAATCAGTGTGAGATTGATTAGGGTTCAACTACATTCCAGACCGAAGTTAGCTTTGTAGTAGGCTAGTGTCTGTAGTGGCTTAATACAGTGTAGTGTTCAAATATAGACTAGGTCCCGGGGTTTTTCTGCATTTGCGGTTTCCTCGTCAAAAAACTTCTGGTGTCTGTGTTATTTCTTTTCCGCATTAAATTTTGTTATATAATTGAATATCAAAGGTTGTACGTCGAATAGATCAATTGGTAAATCCAACCTTTGGTTGTTGATTGAAATTTATTGATCCTTGAACATTGGTCTTTGGTATCGTTCAAGTTTTCTCTCTTATATTCAATCAGGCTCGCAAATTATTATTTGTTTGATTGCGGATTGAATTGAGAGATTGAGATATAACACTTTGATATACTTTTTATTAAGATTGAGTCTGACTGTCTAGTTGATTCTCTCGAAAGTATATTGGAGTTAGTCCATACAGATTGCTAAGCGAAATATTGGGTGAGGTTGTTAGACCCCCGCTTTTTCAATTGGTGTCAGAGCACGCAAACACTATAAACCTAATAAGTTTGTGTCTGACTGATCCCTAAAGTCTGTCCTCATGGGAAATTTCTTTGGGAAACTTGCTCTCGGCATTTGTAACGCATGCCATAATTCCTTAAAGATTGTTCAGAGATTATTCTTGACCAGTCATTTGGCGTCTCATGATAGTGTCATTCCATCTAAGACTTTGGAAAACTTAGATGATGAGAAACAATCTAGAGGAAAAGTTAAAAGGTCCTCTAAGAAAGGAAGGTTGAGAAAACGTTCTTTACACTCAAAGATATGGAATCTCACTATATTAACTCTTAATATTTTTGAGGAATACTATCATGATGGATCAATTGACAAAGATATGTTTAGAGCATTTGAAAACGTTTTTAGATTCTTAGAAAATCTTAATTCAGTTAAGGATAAGAATCGTTGTGATAAAAGTTCGGTACATGTAAAATCATGCAATCATGATGTACGAACTAAACATGTTGTCAACTCAAGTGAGTTCAATGAAACGGGCTCTCGTGTTGTTGATACAGGTTCAAGATATCGGAAAAATCTCCTTTATGGTCATATGAAAAGAAAGTTAAACAACTCTGTTAACCCCGATTATCATCATTACTATGATTCTATCACTGGTACAGTTCACGAATATCAACCGGAAATGGTGCATGAGGGTCTCTCTGCACATCTTGCCACTTGGTAACTTGTTTGGCACTACCCCGTTTGTATATATATTGAGATGGGACAATAAACGGTTTGATTTGTTTGTACTTGGGTTAATTTTGTCCTCCACGGGATAATTGTAAAATAGCTTTCTACTGCATCATCTTTTCACACAATTGTGTGCTTTCGCAAGTTGCATAACCTTGGTGTTTGAACACCTAAGAAATCCTACATTCCTCTTGTGGGTCGCGGTTCAGAAATGGGTCCAATCCCATTATTGGGTCTATAAGAAGTACGGTACACGTACCTTTCTTTTCTATTCTCTTGTCCGCATACGTGAACGGTTATAGGGTTCATTTATTATCTCCATAAGAATTCATTCTTGGAGATTCATAAGTAACTAAGGGTTTCATTCATCATCAAGGAGCAAATCAAGTAAGTTCTTCCTTCTCCTTGTACTCTCAATTTCTAGGTCTTATGGGAAATTTCAAGGTTTCGAAGAAGGTTTCAAAAACTTTGGATTCATCATCTTCTAGCATGACTTTTCCACAAAATCAAGACTCTATAAGAATTAGATTTGTTAATGATTCTAGTAGTATGATCTTTGAAAGGATTTCTTCTAGTGGTTTTATTCTGTAAAAGAAGTTGGATAAGGTTAATGGTCACAAAGAAGATTGATTTTCTTTGAGAAATTCAATCTTGTAAACATTTTTAATAGTCTTGGTGAAGGATTTGATACTCTCACAAGAATATTATATGTTAACATCCATGATGTTGATCTTGAGGACATGGAATTCAAGACCATGATAAATAGATAAAGGATTCTTGTTAATAGAGAGTTGATTTCAAAGATTATCAAAATTCTTTTGGGTAATTTTCTCCTTCCTAGGCCAAGTAATGAAAGACCATCATATGAAACCATCTCACATGGTCTTTGTTGCAAGAGTGTTGATTAGAATGAAGGAAAATTTCCTACTAATTATCTTAGTCTTTCCTTGATGTCTTTCGATGAGCTTAGTATCTCTAATCTTTGTCCCTCCATAATTGAAAATTCTCGATGGAGTCGCGAGTTTGCAGAGTTGGTCTATTTCCTTGAATTGGGTACCCAAAGTCTCGATATTTGTGGATTTATCATTTTTCAAGTGATCTCGATGACTTACCCAACAAGAAGTTAGGCTTCCTGTTAGAGCATTGCTCGGTCGAACTCGCATGCGTTGCTATCTCAAGCATGTTTGTCAAGTTTAGTTGTCAAAAATATATGTCTTGATTTCTAGACTACTTATAGCTAAGTCTCGGACTAGGACAGTTAAGTGTAGTTGAGCTCCAGACTCCACGGGGATCATCTTACGAAGACGAAGAATTACTCAAGGAACCAGTGGAAATTCATCTGACAAAAAGGTATGTGGAGACTTGAACTTATCTATCACTCAAAATTCTACCTCTCCATCTCCTATTCTTGAGACAAAGTCGTATAAGTATGATAGTTTTCATACATACACATTTGCTATTTCGAGCCGAGTTTACTCGCCTATCTGTTTCTCGAAATATGTGTTGGTAAGCTTTCGCTTAAACCACTTTTCATCTTAACACGTGACGAAAGTCATGATGACGTTTCAATCTTGAAAACATCTTTAATGACGATAGTTGTGAATAACGACTGTTATAACATTATAGAAGAATGTTTCAATGATTGAAATGTAGAGTTGAGATTACGTAACCAATTATGGATATGAGCATATATAGTGTGTTCTCACATTAGTGTATAAATCCATGTGTCGGAAACCAAGTGTGTGCATATGTGTGCATACGGTATTGGTGAAGGAGACAGGTTGGGTACGCGTACCAGCGAAAGTTTTCGAACCGAAAATTTCTGTTGATTTTGTAAGTTAGCAAAGTGTTAAACCAGTCACCTTAGGTACGCATACCCGTATGTGTACCCACGGAAGTTTTCGACCGAAAATTTCTGTTGAGTTTCTAAACTCAAATCCGGTAGCTATGGTACACGTACCCGTACGCGTACCCAAGCTGGTTATATTTCTCAAATCGGAAGTTCATGAACTTAAACAATAAATCAATAAGGAATGCAATCTTTGCAAACCGTGGCTATATTGTTCATGAATTCATCCAAGTGAATCAAACCGATTTTGTTTCAATTGTGTCTATTCATAAAGACCTAAGCAATTGAACAACTCTTCAACTAGTTCTTTTGAAGTCATTTGAACTAGTTGTGAAGAAGATGAATACGGTTGATATGAAAGTGCTCATATGGCTAACCATTGGTTAACTATTTGTGAACCAACTAAGTGTAAACGTTTAGGTATGTGATAAGCACGTAAGTGCGACACTTTTATACCCACATTTATACTAGCTAGGTCTCAATATTTTGCTAATAATATCGTTTTAGAGCTTTTACAGGAATTACAACTAAAATACGTGATCTCGGAAAATAAACGGGTAAATTGCCATTTGCAAGTTGCGGTAGCAGATACCGAGCCAACAGAGTTTGCCAGTTCACATCTAGGCTAACTTATACGGCCATATATGTGATTCAGTGGATGAAGGAATTGTCTTTGTAAAGCCACGCATGTGAGCCGCACAAGGGGGTAAATGGGAGACGGGGCCAGATACAACAAAGAAACTAGGTTTAAGTTTTCTTTCTTTCTCCATGCTTAGCTTATTATTTTATATATCAATTTCTATGGTTTTTGAGAAATCCATGACTTGCTAAACCATTGTTAGGGTGAAAGGATGAACTTATAGGCTAGATTATTTGTGTTTATGAACAAGAGTTTCTTCAAATCAAAAACTTTATTTTATGTTTGAGTATCTCTTATTGGGTGATTGTTTTTATGCATCTTTTCATGTTTTATGCCAAGTATACTACATTGGTAAGCTACAGAAAACCCCATTGAGACCTGATTTCTTATAGATTAATGAACATTCTTCAACTTTGTATGCCATGTATACATAGTGTTTAGGGTGTCTACTTTTACGTCGAGATCAAACAATCCTTAGTCGATTATCAATAAATCTTAATGACATATCTTCCATGTTTAAGTAGCCAAGCGTTGCCGCTTTACATGAGTAAAATAGAGACTCCCGTGATAAATCACAAGTAAACCTAGCCTATGGAGGATTCCCGGATCCTTAACCTTTTCTCATCTTTCTCATCACTTTAATAATTTTGTTTGCATCTGATTTATTTGCTTGTTTCTTAGTATACATTTCAGAAAATCTCCTCTTGAATTTATATTGATTAGGAAGTTGATTGTATTAGTTAGAAGCAATTTAGAAACACTCCTCATGGGGACGAACCACATTTGTTGTTGTCTACATTTTCGACACTGTGCACTTGCGGATAAACAAAGTCGGTTTTCCGACCCATCAAGTTTTTGGCGCCGCCGCCGGGGAGTGGCTGCTAACTACTCTAGTTGATACTTTTAAATTTCTGATTGTAGCTTAGATTTATTTCTGTTTTGGTTTGTATTATATTTTTAGCTTTATTTTTAATAAATTTTGTTTTTAGACTTCTTTTTAGATCCTTTTTATCTCTTTAGTTTGTTTGATTTTCAGGTACCTTAGGAGCTAAAGATTGCTCAGCCACATAAGTTCTGTGAACTAAAGTGTTAATCTAGGAGCGTTACGAGTAAGTTACTTGCAACTTTTGTGTGTGCTGAATTTCTTGCTGTTGTGGTATGTGCAAGTGAGTAAACTGGCAAAGATAGTATTATATACTTGTTTTTGCTTATTGTGCATCGCATTTGTTTGCCAAACTAGGATTTGAATTTTATCATTTCTGTCTTGTTTGTGCTAGAGAATCCCACTACTGGTTAGGATCAATAGAGCATTGAGATATTTCTGGAACCGATGATGATGAGGTAGACCCTCCTATTAAGACCTTAAGAGAATATATGTACCCAACTAGGGTGAGCAAACCTTCATGCATTGTTTTGCCGACCACTAAAGCACATTTTGAGATTAGAGTTAATACCATTCAGGCTCTGCCAAACTTCTATGGTAGAGAAAATGAGAACCCTTATTACCACATTAGGGACTTTGAGAAACTATGCGGTACTGTGAAAATTAAAGACTTGACCGATGAGTATTTGAGATTGAGATTATTCCCATTCTCTTTGAAAGGTAAAGCAAAATCGTGGTTTGATGCATTACCGTCTTCTTCCATCCATACTTGGGATGCGATGACGAAGTTATTTTTGCATAAATTTTTCCCTAGGCATAAAACCATAGCTTTACGCCAAAGTCTTAATAGTTTCTCGCAACAAGAAGGAGAGTCTCCCTATGATTACTTAGAGAGGTTCCATGATATCTTGTTGCAATGTCTGCACCATGGGTTTGATACCGTGAGACTCACTATGATTATCTATGAAGGATTATATCACAAAACTATGGCCATGGTAGAAGCATTATGCGGGGGTAATTTTCAGGAAAAGAGTGTTGATGAGGGGTATAAATTTTTGCATGAAGTAGCTGAGAAAACTCAGGAATGGGACGCTAAGGAACCCGTTAGGAAATCTGTACCTAAGAGGAGTGAAATGGACAGAGTTGATATCAAGTTTGACGTGATGCCAAAATCGCTGCTACGGCAAGGCGAATTGAGTCTTTAGAACAAAGTCAGTTTAGTTCTAAACCGTTTGTTGACCATTCCTTTGATGATAATTGTGGATGGGGAAAAACGGGTCGCCGGTTTTTCGGGAAAGTGGAGAGTCGAGCGTGCTGTCGAGACTCCTCAGCCATGCAAAATGTTAATCCTCACACAGATGCACCGCTGCAAAGGGGGTGCTTAGATATGAGAAATCAATCTGTATGACTCCGTCCTAAACCAAGACAATGGCCGTTCCAGAGTCAATTCGGTCGCAAAGAGGGAGATGGGTTGATCTGTAGGAAGGAAGCTGAGAATTGTGTGGGATCAGTGATGATCGAGGATTGTGGGTGTGTTGAAGGTTTCTGCAATAATGGTGATTGATAAGTTCTAATAAGTTCTGATGGATTGATGAATTCCTGAGAGTGATAGCTCGAGAAATTCTACGTAGACGAGAGTCTCCCTTTTCAATCATGGTTTCAGAGACTTATTTATATTGTCAGAGTCGTGAACACCTTGATCCCTGTAAGTGTGACGGTTTCTTGAGTGAAATAGTGGGAGATCGTGGTAAAGTCAGTTCCATGTCGTGTGGAGACTTCTGATCGTGCACCCACTACTTTGCTAACTCCTTCAACCGTTTACACGGCTTACGCACATTTCTCGTTGTGGATGAATCCACGTGCCGTAGACCGCCAGACCAAAATATTACGTGATATCCCCCCATTTGTGACGTGATTGATGTCTCACAAGTCGTGGAGTCTGCAGGGCAGACGTGTTTTGATTAGTCAATTTTTGACAATGAGTCTGAGTTTCGTTGAATCGAGCATGAATGATGAATGTTCAGCGATTCACGGGTTGAACATGTAGTTCTCTGAAGGAATGTCAGTATTGTTGATTCATTGATGAATTACTAACGAGCGACTGAGCAAGTATTGCTCAATTCTGCGAATTACTGAATATTGATGATTTGATGAGCAACTGAGCAAGCATTGGATTCTTTAGGGGGTTTAGCACATTTGATGCTGGATAGCTGGATCTGGAGTCCTATCTCAATTCACCAAATTAGTGATTTTTGATAGTCTGTCGTGCAACTGAGCAAGTATTACTCAATTCGACAAATTACTGATGAGTTGCTGAATATTAATCAATATTCGAGCAATTGAGCAAGTATTGCTTGATTCGGTGAATTATTTACTGGGTGACGTGACCCAATAAAATATTAATTAAAATATTGGTAGATTACCGAATATTGTATAATTAATTTTTATGGTGATTGGTGGATCAACATAAATTTATTAGTGTTTGAAATTGCTCAGAATGATGGTTTCACAGAGCGTTTTTTCGAAACCCTAATTTTTGATCTATCCTCCATCAATTGGCGAATTGTTGAAAATTAGTCATGAATGAAGAGGGACCGACCACATAGGATGATGAACGCCCATGTGATGCCCAGTGCTCGAGTGAGCACGCACCAGGGTTCTCAGTTTGAGAGTTGGTGAAAGAATGATGATTAAATGGTGGTTTCACCATTTACTGAAAATATTCATGGATTCATCATTAGTAGGTAAAACCTAAGTATGAGAGTTGGTCATTTGGAGATTCCCCAGTTGGTTGGAGAAATTTCGGGCCCAGTATGAGCAATTGAGCAAATTAGGTCAGAATTATGAAAACATGTGAGACCGGCTTTGTGCAAGCCCTACGAATGACTATGGTCGGTCATGAAGGCGTGCACGTGTTGCCATGGTGTTCGTGTCTCCATACTAAGAGTTTCAGTATTTTCTGATGCGCGTTTGAGCAACATTGTGAATTTTCAGAAGAGTTTCATCTTGACTGAGAATTCTCGATTTTTGTTGAAATGAGCATGTATGCTCAATTCATCAATATTTTGAAAAATATTAAAATAAAAGTGTTTTAATATTTAAAATTGTCGTGAGAGGCTAGCCGGTCGTATGACCATGTTGGCTTTTGGATTTTCGTGATTCGAGCAATATTTGAGAAAATATGAAGAAATCATGAATTTTGCTCAAACCCAGGAGTTTCACAAGTTGAGAAAAATAGTAACTATGAAAGATTAGGGATTGCTAGGTGTGGGACTGACCACAGCTAGGGCATGGCCGGCCGACCATGTTGCCCGGTCCCGCACACCTTTTCCTATTTTATAATATTATTTTTCGTGAATCCTTGAAGATATGGAGAATCCTTGAAGATATGGAGAATCCATGAGTTTTTGTTGAAACAAAGGAGTTTCGTGAGGTTAGGAATGCCAATTATAAAAAGTTAAGGATTTGTGAGGTGTAGGATCGGCCACGGCTTGGGCATGGCAGGCCGGCTGGGATGCCCGGTCCCGCACACCTTTCCTTATTTTATAATATTATTTGGTGAATCCACGAAGTTGTGGAGAATTCACGAGTTTTGCATAAATAAGGAATTAAGATGGAGAAGTCTTCATGAGTTTATGAAAACAACAAAAATAAGGGAAAAATAATGGAGAAAGCATGAGACCGGCCACGGCTAGGGCACGGCCGGCCGGCCGGTGGGCCCGGACCATGGGCGCTTCTCCATTATCTTATAATTATTATTTTCTCTCTCCTGTTTTGTGAAGGATTCCTCATTGTTTCATATTTTTGGATGCTCATCCGTGCATCCGGGTGCTCAGTCGTGCATCATTGTTGAATACACTCGCACCATTTTTGTGGGGCTTACTCAGTGATGGTCCAGATGGCCAGTTGTTGAGTATTTATCATCAATTTATGAGATTCAGTGGAGAATAATTCATGAAACTGAGTAATAAAAGTGAATAGATGTTCATTATTAATTCATATGATCAGCTGTGGATTCGGCTACGAATTCAGAATAATAAAACAAGCATTACCACCCTATGGGATCGTAGATTCAACCATAGAATCAGAGTAATATGATTATCTATTACCATTCCATGAGATTAGCCGTGAATTCGATCATGAAATCGGAGTAATGAGATAACACCGTTATTTTATTGCCATTCTATGAGATCAAGCCGTGGATTCGATCATAGAATCAGAGCGGATTGTTATTGCCATTCCATGGGATCAGGACGTGGATTCGACCATGGAATATGATCAATTGTTATTGCCATTCCATAGGATCAGGACGTGGATTCGACCATGGAATAGGAGCAATAATAGATTATTCTGGGAATTCAGTAGTGAATGTCACGGCAGAAGTAATCTATTTCAGAAAAGATATTAGCCAGTTAAAGGGTCATATCCATTTTGAATGGTGCACAATCAGGGAGTCACGATGTTGTTGACGACCTGAAGGCGTTAGTGTTCTCAATCTACGGAGAACCGCCTGAATCTATGCACTCTCTCCACATAATCAGGGAACAGTGAGTGTCACCGACGTCTTGAAGGAGTCCGCCGCCCATCTATTATTCTATGTGGAGGGGGTCTCTCTCCTGCAGTCAGGGAACAGTGAGTATCACCGACGTCCTGAAGGCGTTAAGTTCTCAATCTACGGAGAACCGCCTAAATACGTTATTCTGCATAGAGGGCACGACGAAATGCCAGGGATCGAACGCTCAGCTAGTGAAGGCTTTTCGAAAACATATTCGTCATGGCTTCGTAAAATAGGAATCATTGCATGCCTGAAAGCCGTGTCAAAACATGCCTCATGATTTTACGGTTTTTCCCTTTGTTGAAAATCCACCATCTACATTAAGTCCCCTGCTTAGTGAGGAACAGTCATGTTCCGCAGTAAGCATTAAATGGTGATTTTCAGTCGACGAGATCAGTGGTTGAACTCAGCCTACAAAGGTAGTTTCAGAATCCTCGATTTACCCCAATGATGTCATGTACGAGCAAATGTTCGGGTGAGGATTCTGATAGTGTGATAGAGTGTCATCCCATGAGCACGAGGCACTACTGATTTGATTTGGTCGGTCGGACGTCCAGTTTAGCGTTTACGGGTTCAACCCCAAAAAGGAAATCCTTGTTTCAAGAACAGGCGTTCGTTCGTTAGTTTAAGAAACAAACCAAATAGACCTGAGTCTAATGATATAAAATTTTGTCTATGAGCTTTCATGAAAAAATTTATTTTTGAAAATATACTCTCGTTTCAAAGACAGATGCTCACGAGAGGGACCAAGAAAATGCATATTTTCAAAGTTACGTGAGTTTCACGTTATATATTTTTGTAAAATAAATGTTGTGATTTTGAACAACTATTGAAAGTAGACAATTATTCACGGTGAAATAATATCTGTATGTGAGTTTTCGCAATTGTAGAATGGACGTCTGTCCAATTTTTGAAAAACCAGTGGATGTTCACTCAGTAAAAATTTATGTAAAATCAAAATTTTGATTTCCAGCAATTGTTAGAGGTAAACAATTTTTTGATAAAACATTGATTGTTTGGGTTCTGTGATTTGTCGGCGTATGCACAAAAACCCAGAAATGTTCACCTAGTGGGAGTGGCTCACAAGGTGAAAATTATGTGAATTGTTCACAGTTTTATGAAAATCACGTTATGGTTTTGAATAATTGCTGAAAGAAAAAAATTGTATACGCGGTGAAATAATGTATGTATGAGTTTGGCGATTTTATAGTGTATGCACACATGTAGAAAGTCAGTGAATGTTCACATGAAAGGTTATGTGAATTATTCATAGTTTCATGAAAAGTCAGGTGTTGACTTTAAATAATGAATTTTGCTCGTCTTGACAAGTTTGAAGAAGCGAGAAAGTTTTTCGAGGGTTTTACGTTATTATCACTAAGTTCGTGAAACCGTAAATAGGTAAGAGTTGAGGATTACCATTTTTGTAGACGCTGTTGTGAACACCTTTATTCCGTGATTCATTGTTTTGTAGAATCCTGCGCTCTGTATGAACGACGTGCTGAAGTAGCCACTTTGCAAGAATGACTGACTCCCATGATGACACTTGCAAAGATGGTGTTTCCAGAGATAACATCTCTACGGACGAAACTTTAAGAAATGGTACTTCTGGGACCTCTGGGTGGTGGTGAGAGATCCTTCATACTGAGTTGTACTCCTGGTTATTTCATTAGATTTACCATAGTATGATCGTATAGTGAGATCCTGGATCAATGTAGACTCCACGGAAATGGAAGAAAGTCTGCGGGAGCGGAGAATCCAGAAGTAAGGACTGCATGATGTTAGCAAATGACGTGCAGTCCCCAGCCGTTTCTTTGGTGAGTTGTTAGCGCTCCTTGTGTCATGAATTTGACCGTGCAATTAGGATCACGAGACAAGGTTTGTTATTTCTTTTCATACTTTTGCTCCATCGATTGACGGTCTTCAACTTGTTCCCGGCCAAACAATTCAGGAATCTGATGAAGAAATCGATGTAAGTATCTCTTTCGTGCAGGTGATTGTGGCATCTCCTTAAATGAAATAATAATAATTGTTGTTGATGAATCCAGGAAGAAATCATTGTAGATAAGAAGCATGTTGATGAAGCTTGCTCTTATTTTGGATATGGGAATATGGAGAATTCCTGAAATCCGAACTGAATGGAGATAGCGGCGTTGCCAATGGAGATTCCGGCATTGCCGAGTCTTCAAATGATTTAGAGACTCCCCTAGTAAGCATATCTCCTGTAATCTCTTCATAGAAGTATGAAATTGCTGATTTGTTAATGAATGAATGAGAATCCATGTGAGCATACGAGTAATTTTGCTGAAATACGTCACCAGAAAATTTCAGACTTCAGCCTTTTAACCAAAACACCGTAGAATCTTCGTTCGAAGTCGGATTTTTGCGATCTGCATATGCATCTTCGAGCCCAGAAAATTTCCAATTAGTAAAGAAGCTTTTTGAGTTTTGAGCATGTTTAGGGCATGAAAAAGGCGAAACAGTAAACTTCCAGGAGACTTCCAGAAATGTTTCAGCTGGCATGTAGTCCAATGTTTTGGCCACATCTCTTTGCTTGTTTCTCCAATTACTGTCAATTTTGGATATGTTGTAGAGGACATTCCTACGAAGAGAACGGTATATGACCCATCCCTAAGTTCTTCACCAATTGCTCCCAGATCGTGGCTTTGTACATGGCAGTGTAAAATTACTTCAGACGGGTTTGTCGCAAAACACTCATATTGTGTCTTTAGACCATTCGCTTGTGTCTTGAACGGTTGGTGAAGGATGATAAGGTCATTGGTTCATTTGAGATAAGGAAACCTTGATTGATACATGGTGCTTGCAGTGTCATCTTGTTTCTGTCAGTCGTAGAAACATCGCTTCTGAAACCCTGGTCACAGGACCATAACTGAGGTTGCTCCCAAGAGAGGGTGATGTAATGACCATGGTTGCATGTACCGGTGGTAGAATTACTTTTATGATGAACAATCAGCACATGAGAGTCTGGTGCCACGGGTCTTGGACTGTGAAACTAATCGCCATGATCAGTGCACCGTCAGTCCCCAGTAGAGAACCCAGGTAGAGAAATCTCCCATTTTCGTTTTCCTTTCTTCTGGCAAGACCTAGATAGAGGATCCAGATAGAGAAATTGATGTAAAGACCTAGATGGTCAAAGTTGGAGATACCTTGATGAAGGACTTAGTGGGAAGACGTGGTGGACACCGATCGATTGTGGAAGTTATGAATCCCGTCTAAGAATTGTTGCTTGCATGTTGTATGCTCTGAAAGCTGTAGAAACCTCATACGATGTCGGAATTCAGTGATTGACCCCAACTTTTGAAGCTTAGAGAATGATTTATCACATGAGACAAGAATCACTCAATATGGAGTTGCAGAGATCAGCCAACGAAGCATGCACATTTGTAATTTGTAATTCCGTACAAATTTTTCAGATTTCGTAGACCTGACAGTAAAGGCCGTATATTTCATCTCGTATATCCAATTGATGCGCGCTTTTGGTATGTTGTATAAGAGACATAGGCGAACATCTTTTGCTAAGGAAGTATTGTCCCATTCCTCACCCATTGGTACGTTTTTGTAAACCCACGGGATGAAGTATGTTGTATCCCATTTGTAGAGCTGGTGAGAACATCTTGTAGAAGGTTTAGGATTGTGCCCGCCAGTTGTGCAAGTTTCGTAAAGACTTTCATGTGGACATGTTATCATGTCTGCACATCTTGATATGAAGAATTAGTTCTTGGAGAAGTCTGCTTCATGCGGAACACTTCAGAGAATGGTTAGTTGATGAAGCCCTGTCATGAGGATGTTGCTCGTGAGACCGCTGTTGATGCTAAGATCACGAGTGATTACACTCCAGAGATCCTTGTTGATGATGTGATCATGTATGGTATTCCTCTAGAGATTATTTTCGATGTTGATACCGTGGTTGAAGTTGTTCCAGAGACCGAAAAGACTAGAACCATGATTATCAACATAATATTTTCTCCTCCATCTAGTGAGCCTTTACCTTCACGAACTAGTTGGTGAGTTGAGCATTCCAAAGATGAAGGCGTACTGATCATCCGAAGTTCTCTGGAATCTACGTTGTTGTGGAAGACGGCAGCACCGGTGTTCATTGTGGTGAAGAGAGGAAGTTCCTTAGCCGTGCAGTGATTTGTAACGTAGAGAAGTCCCGTCGATGAAGTTTCATGGAATCACATCAGGTTGCAAATTCCAATAAGATCAAGTCCCCAGTGTATGTTGAAGGAGTTTGTGTATCCATGGATGAATGATGTTGCATCTACTTTAGAAGTCTTATCATGGGATAATGAAGACTTATTAATTTTAGTTCAGTTGCACTTTGATCGTGCTGGTGTTGAATCAGTGTCGAGGTATTTGTGTTGAAGCCTGAGGCGCCATTATCGAAGGTGTACTCTTTGATTGGGAGTACAATTTGAGGGATTCTTAGATGCTTGAGCGTTAAGCATGTCTTAGGTTTGATCGTCTCGTCCCAAACTATCTTCTGTTGATTCAGCATCTTTTCGTTGCGGTAGTGGAATTCAACACTTGTGCAAACATAGAGCTGTATGATTTTTTGGCACACATGAACATTCCTATAAGGCTATGGAGAAACGCTCAAAGTGTTCTTTGCCGTGGACATCATCTCAGTAATGAATGTCTCAATGCTCGATTCGGAGAAACGTCAGATTCAACCGCTTGGTAAAACACTAATATGGTGAAGCTACCACTCATAACGTCTTGCAGAGTTGCTAGCAGAATTGAGTCCCCATGCTAGGATATCATGTGAGGAAATAAATGACATAGACTTGAAATAAGACTTGCCTGAGTGCAGAACCTCTTGATGAATGTCTATGCATCTTTTGCAGGTTCTTGCTTCAATCTCGTCAAAGTTCGAAATTCCTCCAAATGCTCTGATAGAACATCCGCCAAATCTTCTGGATCAGAACTTTCTTCGTTGGGGAGATGTGCAACCAAATACGCTTTGTAAGTAGTAATCTTCTCGAATCCACGTCCTCTCCAGAATCATGTCGTATCTAGGATATTCCCTGATTATGTGAAACTTGGTTTCCATAGCCAACTTTCATTTTGAGAGTGCTGAAACCGTATGCATCTTTGAGCGTTCCTTCATGGTCTCTGATTGAGATGAGAGCATGAGTAGCTTCTTGTTGAGTGATGCCTGCGGCTCTGAGGGATTTCAGTGGAAAAATGTTGATAGCGGTGCCAGCATGGACCAACGTTCTCCCGAACTCGTTTCCTTTGATATGGACTGCGGTAAGCAGTCCCCAGTCGTGCATCTCCTTGTATTTGGATGAAGGTTCAAGGAGTATTCCAGGATGGACATACGTCTGACACAATATGATTCGATGTTGTGAACATGTCTTTCCTTTGTTCCTTTGATGGATATAGCAATTCACATATATGCTCGATCAACGATTGAACTGCTTCCTGAACTAGTTGTTTAGAGAGGGTAAAGGTTCTGACTGAGAGAGGATTCTCGTGTACTCTTTCAATCCCTAATTGAAGTTATTGTGGATCAACTTTCTCTTTGAAAATGTGCTCCAAAATATTGCAGTTACTTGTTGGATGATTGATAAATCTATGAAGGTGATAGTACCTGGGATTCTCCATTTCTTCTTCAGTTGGATTTCTCCTGATGAACGACAATTTGATTACGCCATCTTGAACCCAGACTTCCAGAAGAGAGAAGTTTGAGTCTGTTTGATCATTTCCCTATTCGTTGATGCAGGGTCGAGGTTTGTGCACTTTAGGATTGGTTATCTTTTATTTGCGCTTTCAGAGGAGCCCGAGATGTTGGATATCCTTTCGCTCCTTTCAGCAATAAAGTTTGTTGAAGACTGGAGATCATATTGATTGTTGACTAGGCGTCGGCTGCTTCGAGGTTCCTCGACCTTGCAAATTTTTCTCTTCCCAGTAAAGCAGGTACAGTAGTCGCTGATCGTTTGGCTGCTTCATGAAGTTCTGAGAAAGTCTGGAGCCGGAGATTTTCCAACAAGGCTTTATAGACGGGAATCATTCCGTTGATGCACAATTCCACTAAATGTTGTTCAGTCACATTCGGATCATGACAATCCATAGCCTGGGTTCTGAACTTCTTCACGTAGTCGTTCAGATGTTCAGTATTCTTCTAAGACATTCTTCCTAAATCAGAGAGAGTAATCTGTTGCGAGACGAAGAAGTATTTTCGGTAGAAGGAATTAACCATTTCTCCCTAATTAGCGATGCTCCCAGGTGCAATGTTGTTATACCAGGTGTACGCTCGACCCGTCAGAGATTTCGAGAACTCCTTCATACGAACAACATGGTTGTGTTTGTGCTCTCCTAGTGCCTCCAGGAATCGAGAGACGTGTCCTCGAGCATTCCCTATTCCGTTGTACAGTATGACCGTTGGGGAAGTGTAGCCTTTGAGGAGAGGGATCCTTTGCGTAGCAGCAGGGTATGGAGGTTGATGACGGTGTACAGACGGTACATGGCCTTTTCCTCGATCCTCCATAAAACACTCTAGATCTTCACGAGTGATAAAACCGGCAGGTTCTGCATTTTTGCGGATTTCATCATCCTCAACCACGTAGACTGGAACAACTTCAGGATCAACAGTTGGAGATGCATCCTTGGATTTTCTTTTCTCCTTCTCTGACTGACGTTGGGGTTGAGATTTCTCAGGCGACAATTTTTCTGTAAGATCCTTGAGATGAGCACATAGTTCCTTTTGTGTTGTTTATATCTTTATTTGATTCTTGGAGAGAATTTCCTGAATCTTCATGAGGTTGGTTACGGTAGGCGGATTTTCTCTGATTTCTTTGGGAGACCGTCCGAAAAGAGGATTGCTTACAATGTTGGTTTGAGGAGGAGTGGTATCAACAACACTGGTGTTGGAAGAGGGAATGGTTTCTGGAGTACCACTATTGTTGCTAGTGCTACCGTTGTATGTGATAGGATTTGTAACTGAGCCTGACCTAAGATCAACCATTTTGTGAAATTTTGAGATTGCAACCGAGAGATTAATCTCCCACTGTGGTCGCCAATCTGTGGATGGGAAAAACGGGTCACCGGTTTTTCGGGAAAGTGGAGAGTCGAGCGTGCTGTCGAGACTCCTCAGCCGGGTAAAATGTTAATCCTCACACAGATGCACCGCTGCAAAGGGGGTGCTTAGATTCGGGAAATCAATCTGTATGACTCCGGCCTAAACCAAGACAATGGTCGTTCCATAGTCAATTCGGTCGCAAAGAGGAAGATGGGTTGATATGTATGAGGGAAGCTGAGAATTATGTGGGATTAGTGATGATCGAGGATTGTGGGTGTGTTGAAGGTTTCTGCAATAATGGTGAACTAATAAGTTCTAATAAGTTCTGATGGATTGATGAATTCCTGAGAGTGATAGCTCGAGAAATTCTACGTAGACGAGAGTCTCCCTTTTCAATCATGGTTTCAGAGACTTATTTATATTGTCAGAGTCGTGAACACCTTGATCCCTGTAAGTGTGACGGTTTCTTGAGTGAAAGAGTGGGAACGTGGGAGATCGTAGTAAAGTCAATTCCATGTCGTGTGGAGACTTCTGATCGTGCACCCACTACTTTGATAACTCCTTCAACCGTTTACACGACTTACGCACATTTCTCGTTATGGATGAATCCATGTGTCGTAGACCGCCAGACCAAAACATTACGTGATATCCCCCCATTTGTGACGTGATTGATGTCTCACAAGTCGTGGAGTCTGCAGGGCAGACGTGTTTTGATTAGTCAATTTTTGACAATGAGTCTGAGTTTCGTTCAATCGAGCATGAATGATGAATGCTCAGCGATTCACGGGTTCAACATGTAGTTCTCTGAAGGAATGTCAGTATTGTTGATTCACTGATGAATTACTGACGAGCCACTGAGCAAGTATGGCTCAATTCTGCGAATTACTGAATATTGAGGACTTGATGAGCAACTGAGCAAGCATTGCTCAATTCACCAAATTAGTGATTTTTGATAGTCTGTCGTGCAACTGAGCAAGTATTGCTCAATTCGACAAATTACTGATGAGTTGTTGAATATTGATCAATATTCGAGCAATTGAGCAAGTATTGCTTGATTCGACGAATTATTTACTGGTGACGTGACCCAATGAAATATTAATTAAAATATTGGTAGATTACCGAATATTGTATAATTAATTTTTATGCTGATTGGTGGATCAAGATAAATTTATTAGTGTTTGAAATTGCTCGGAATGATGGTTTCACAGAGCGTTTATTCGAAACCCTAATTTTCGATCAATCCTCCACCAATTGGCGAATTGTTGAAAATTAGTCATGAATGAAGAGGGACCGACCACATAGGATGATGAACGCCCATGTGATGCCCAGTTCTCAAGTGAGCGCGCACCAGGGTTCTCAGTTTGAGAGTTGGTGAAAGAATGATGATTAAATGGTGGTTTCACCATTTACTGAAAATATTCATGGATTCATCATTAGGTGGTAAAACCTAAGTATGAGAGATGGGACCGACCAAGGGGCATGGGACCGGATCTTGGTAGTCACGGGACCAGTTGTTGGTCATTTGGAGATTCCCCAGTTGGTTGGAGAAAGTTCAGGCCCAGTATGAGCAATTGAGCAAATTAGGTCAGAATTATGAAAACATGTGAGACCGGATTTGTGAAAGCCCTAGGAATGACTCTGGTCGGTCATGAAGGCGTGCACGTGTTTCCATGGTGTTCGTCTCTCCATACCGAGAGTTTCAGTATTTTCTGATGCGCGTTTGAGCAACATTGTGAATTTTTAGAAGAGTTTCATCTTGACTGATAATTCTCGATTTTTGTTGAAATGAGCATGTATGCTCAATTCATCAATATTTTGAAAAATATTAAAATAAAAGTGTTTTAATATTTAAAATTGCCGTGAGAGGCTAGCCGGTCGTGTGACCATGTTGGCTTTTGGTTTTTCGTGATTCAAGCAATATTTGAGAAAATATGAAGAAATCATGAATTTTGCTCAAACCCATGAGTTTCACAAGTTGAGAAAAATAGTAATTATGAAATATTAAGGATTGCAAGGTGTGGGACCGACCACAGCTAGGGCATGGCTGGCCGGCCATATTGCCCGGTCCCGCACACCTTTTCTTATTTTATAATATTATTTTTCGTGAATCCTTGAAGCTATGGAGAATCCTTAAAGATATGGAGAATCCATGAAGATATGGAGAATCCATGAATTTTTGTTGAAACAGAGGAGTTTCGTGAGATTATGAATGCTAATTATAAAAAGCTAAAGATTTGTGAGGTGTGGGACCGGCCACGGCTTGGGCATGGCCGGCCGGTTGGGATGCCCGGTCCCGCACACCTTTTTTTATTTTATAATATTATTTGGTGAATCCACGAAGTTGTGGAGAATTCAGGAGTTTTGCACAAATAAGGAATTAAGATGGAGAAGTCTTTATGAGTTTATGAAAACAACAAAAATAAGGGAAAATAATGGAGGAAGCATGGGACCTGTTTTGTGAAGGATTCCTTATTGTTTCATATTTTTGGATGCTCGTTCGTGCATCCGGGTGCTCAGTCGTGCATCATTGTCGAATACACTCGCTCCATTTTTGTGGGGCTTACTCAGTGATGGTCCAGATGCCCAGTTATTGAGTATTTATTACCAATTTATGAGATACAATGGAAAATAATTCATGAAACTGAGTAATAAAAGTGAATAGATGTTCCTTATTAATTCATAGGATCAGCTGTGGATTCGACTACGAATTCAGAAAAATAAAACAAGCATTACCACCCTATGGGATCGTATATTCGACCATAGAATCGGAGTAATATGATTATCTATTACCATTCCATGAGATTAGCCGTGAATTCGATCATGAAATCGGAGTAATGAGATAACACCATTATTTTATTGCCATTCTAAGAGATCAAGCCGTGGATTTGATCATAGAATCGGAGCAAATTTTTATTTCCATTCCATGGGATCAGGCCGTGGATCCGACCATGGAATAGGAGCAATTGTTATTTCCATTCCATGGGATCAGGCCGTGGATTCGACCATGGAATAGGAGCAATTGTTATTGCCATTACATGGGATCAGTCCGTGGATTCGACCATGGAATATGAGCAATTGTTATTGCCATTCCATAGGATCAGGCCGTGGATTCGACCATGGAATAGGAGCAATAATAGATTATTTTGGGAATTCAGTAGTGAATGTCACGGCAGAAATAATCTATTTCAGAAAAGATATTACCAGTTAAAGCGTTACATCCATTTTGAATGGTGCACAGTCAGGGAGTCACGATGTTGTTTACGACCTGAAGGCGTTAGTGTTCTCAATCTACGGAGAACCGCCTGAATCTATGCACTCTCTTTACATAATCAGGGAACGGTGAGTGTCACCGACATCCTGAAGGCGTCCGCCTCCCAACTATTCTTCTATGTGGAGGGGGGTATCTCTCCTGCAGTCAGGGAACAGTGAGTATCACCGACGTCCTGAAGGCGTTAAGTTCTCAATCTACGGAGAACCTCCCAAATATGTTATTCTGCATAGAGGGCACGACGAAATGCCAGGGATCGAACGCTCAGCTAGTGGAGGGTTTTCGAAAACATATTCATCATGGCTTCGTAAAATATGAATCGTTGCATGCCTGAAATCCGTATCAAAACATGCCTCATGATTTTACGGTTTTTCCCTTTGTTGAAAATCCACCATCTACAATAATGTCAGAGAGCCAGCCAATGCTCTCTATCAGGACAATCGCCAAATATTTGACCCCTACTCGAACACATATAACCCAGGGTGGTCGAGACACCCTAACTTCTCATGGTCTAAGGGTCAATATCAAGACCAACCAAGTATTAATATGCCATCAGGTTTCGCACAAACAGATCCTAGTTTGGCAGAGAGTTTGAAGTTGTTAATACAAAACACTTTACAACTTAGTCAGGACATGAGGCAGTTTGCTCAGTTCCAGCAAAGTTCCTCTCAATTCCAACAGACTACCCAAAAATCGATAACGAACTTGGAACATCAATTCGGAGAGCTGTCTAGCCATCTGAGTGCGAGGGATAAGGGAACCTTCCCTAATCAGCCTCGCACAAATCCAAAGGGTTCATTTGAGGTGAACCAATCTGGAGTTACACATTCAGATCATGTTCATGCCATTACCGCTCTTATAAGTGGTCGATTAATAGGTAATCAGGATCCCATAGTCGATGAAGTCGAGCAGATTAGAAATCCACCCTCAACTTCCCAGATAGCACCTTCTAACAATAATGAAATCAGTTTGAACGAGAAGGATGAGCCTGAGGTTTCGTACATTCCCCGTGCTCCTTTCCCTCAGAGATTGTTACCTAAAACAAAAGAAACTCAAAACAATGAGATTTTAGAAGTGTTTAAGCAAGTTAAAGTTAACATTCCTTTGCTTGATGCCATTAGACAGATTCCATCTTATGCTAAAGTTTTGAAAGATCTTTGCACTGTGAAACGCGGATTGAATGTGAAAAAGAAAGCTTTTCTCATTGAACAGGTCAGTTCCGTCATCACACAGAACACACCACCGAAGTATAAAGATCCTGGTTGTCCTATTATATCTTGTGTTATTGGCGACCAGACCATTAAGCATGCATTGTTAGATTTAGTTGCAAGTGTGAATCTTCTTCCATATTGTGTTTATAAGCAGCTTGGGTTAGGTGAGCTTAAACCCACTAATGTTACACTTCAGCTTGCTGATAGGTCCGTAAAAGTTCCTAGGGGAATAATCAAGGATGTGTTGATAAAGGTTGAGAAGTTTTACTTTCCTCTCGACTTTATTGTATTAGATACGCAGCCGGTTTCTAATCTTAGTGGACAGATTCCAGTCATACTAGTCAGGCCTTTCTTGGCCACTTCGAATGCTATTATAAACTGCCGGAATGGGATTATGGAGCTTTCTTTTGGAAATATGAAAATGGAAATAAATTTCTTTAATCCTTCTAATCATATTTTTGTTTCCGATGCTTGTGAATCTGTTTGCATGATTGAATGTGTGAATGATTATTGTAGTGATTCTTATTTGAAAGATCTCGGAGAAGAATTTGGCGACATTGCAGGGAGTACAGTTTTGACTGAAAGTGAGTTGTTGGGTGTTTGTTTATCCTATTTTGCTGATTCTAAGGATCCCGTTATGCATGATTTTGTTGTTGCATTTAGTCCTTTTATTGATGCATCTAATACTTCTCTAGAAGCATGTATGAATGTGGAGCCAATTGATACATAGTAGTTAACTTGGAATGCTGATTTTGAACCAATATCCACTTGTTTAGACCATTTTGCAGATTCCGATGACCCCATGCTAATTGACATTGTCAATGCATTGCGTCCACCTTTGAGTGATATAGGTAACTTAACACCGGAAGTTATTTCCGCTGACCTAACACCAGATTTAGGGGTTGTTGATATTGATGAACATAAACCACTAGATATATGTTTAAATCATTTTGTTGAGTGTGATGCTTCTATGCCGATTGTAATGGTTAGCGCATTGCTTCCTCCTATTTCTAGTGAAGATAGTTTGTCCACTGAAAATATTTCAGTCGATCTTGAACCAAATTTAAAGTTTGTGCTTCAAATAAACACTATTGAACAATCTGTATTTGTTGGTGTGAATGGTTTACTGAACCCAACAAAGTATGACTTGATTATTATGGACTGTTTTGCACAGGGAGTGGATCTTCACATATTCTTGGTTGATTATAGTCATCACATGTTCTTATTTGCAGCTAACCTGATATGTTGGGTTGATTCCCAATTTTTCAGACTTTATTTATATGCTTGGCAGGTTGTTGTTGTGTTTCACCTTTACTTTATTTGAGATTACTTGCTGCGCGCAAGCAGGAAACAAATATCATTCGCTTCGTGGGAGTCAACCCATCAATTTTGTTCCCTTTACTCTTTAATCTTTTATTTGTTTGCTTATGAATTTTCTCACCTTGACTTTTATGTTGGACGACTCAATTACATTGAGGACAATGTAATAATTAAGTGTGGGGGAGCGGTTAACACTTTAAATTTTCGTAGGTTATTCACTTTCATGTTATGACCAGCTGTTGAGCGGGTCTATTTTTTGTTTTCTTATCATATTATGACCAGCTGTGGAGCGGGTCTCTTAAAAAAAGTGGTTTATTTAAGCCTATTGCATTTCATGACCAGCTGTGGAGCGGGTCTATTTTTCTTTTCTTATCATTTCATGACCAGCTGGGGAGCGGGTCTATTTCTCGTTTTCGTATCATGTTATGACTAGTTGTGGAGCGGGTCTCTAAAAAAAATCATGATGACCTGCTGTGGAGCAGGTCTTTAAAAAAATAAATAAAGTAATAATAATCATGATGACCAGTTGTTGAGCGGGTCTTGAAGTTTTGTATATGATCAGCTGTGGAGCGGGTCTAATTCTTGTTTTGCTCGGGACTAGCAAAATGTAAGTGTGGGGTTTGATAAGCACGTAAGTGCGACACTTTTATACCCACATTTATACTAGCTAGGTCTCAATATTTTGCTAATAATATCACTTTAGAGCTTTTACAGGAATTACAACTAAAATCCGTGATCTCGGAAAATAAACGGGTAAATTTCCATTTGCAAGTTGCGGAAGTAGAGACCGAGCCAACGGAGTTGGCCAGTTCACATTTAGGCAAACTTACACGGCCAGAGATGCGATTCAGTGGATGAAAGAATTGTCTTTGTAAATCCACGCATGTGAGCCGCACAAGGGGGTAAATGGGAGACGGGGCCGGATACAGGGAAGAAACTAGGTTTAAGTTTTCTTTCCTTCGCCATGCTTAGCTTATTATTTTCTATATCAATTTCTATGGTTTTTGATAAAGCCATGACTTGCTAAACCATTGTTAGGGGTGAAAGGATGAACTTATATGCTAGATTATTTGTGTTTATGAACAAGAGTTTCTTCAAATCAAAAACTTTATTTTATGTTTGAGTATCTCTTATTGGGTGATTGTTTTTATAGATCTTTTCATGTTTTATGTCAAGTATACTACATAAGTAAGCTATAGAAAACCCAATTGAGACCTGATTTCTTATAGATTAATGAACATTCTTCAACTTTGTATGCCATGTATACATATTGTTTAGGGTGTCTACTGTTAGGTCGAGATCAAACAATCCTTAGTCGATCATCAATAAATCTTAATGACATATCTTCCATGTTTAAGTAGCCAAGCGCTGCCACTTTACATGAGTAAAATAGAGACTCCCGTGATAAATCACAAGTAAACCTAGCCTATGGAGGATTCCCTGATCCTTAACCTTTTCTCATCTTGATCATCACTTTAATAATTTGTTTGCATCCGATTTATTTGATTGTTTCTTAGTATACATTTCATAAAATCTCCTATTGAATTGATATTGATTAGGAAGTTGATTGTATTAGTTATAAGCAATTTAGAAACACTCCTCGTGGGAACGAACCACATTTGTTGTTGTCTACATTTTCGACAGCGTGCACTTGCCGATAAACAAAGTCGGTTTTCCGACCCATCAGTACGGTTACTCAAACCTAAATGAAATACATTTCATTTGCGTGCGACAAGCTAAGTTTTGGTCTAACGGTTGAGAGATATTAGCTTGGTTAAATCAGGTTTTTCATCTAACGGTGAATATTGAATGCTTTGTTACCAAGGTAACTTAGATTGCAAACCGTGACTTGAAAACTATATAAAGGAGACATCTAGCAACTGGAATAACTAATCCCCACACCTCTTGTGTGGTACTAGTTTGCTTTGCTAGAGTTAGTTCTCTTTTAACCTTAGGTTTCTTCTCGAGACCCTGTAGGTTAACGACTGAAAGACTTTATTGGGATTGTGAAGCCAGACAAAACTACTTTTTTTGTAATTGAGCGATCTGATCTTGCCATTTTCTATCGTACGAGTTAAATTGAATAATTGAATTGAGATTATATCTCCAATAGGGCAAGATAAAAAGAAATCACAAACATCTTCGTCTCATCGTTTGTGATTCCGCAATATCTAGTTTCGCTACCATACGATTTAGATTATTGTGTGGTGATTGAGAATTCTAGGTTGTTTTTCGGGAATATAAGTCCAGGTTATCGATTGATTCATGTTCACCTTGATTATATCAAAAGACGGAACAAAACTCTTAGGTTTATCTGTGGGAGACAGATATATCTATTATCGTAGACTTTTCTGTGTGATACAGATTTTTTTATTAAAGTCTTCGACTTTGGGTCGTATCAACTCTTGGTTGTGGGTGAGATCGGCTAAGGGAATCAAGTGCGCAGCATCCTGCTGGGATCAGATATGCAAGGAGCAACGGTACCTTGAATCTGTGTGAGATCGATTAGGGTTCAACTACAGTCCAGACCGAAGTTAGTTTGTAGTAGGCTAGTGTCTGTAGCGGCTTAATACAGTGTGGTGTTCAATCTGGACTAGGTCCCGGGGTTTTTCCGCATTTGCAGTTTCCTCGTTAACAAAATTTCTGGTGACTGTGTTATTTTTATTCCGCATTATATTTTGTTATATAATTGGAATATCACAGGTTGTGCGTTAAGATCAATCAATTAGAATATCCAACCTTTGGTTGTTGATTTAAATTGATTGACACTTGGATATTGGTCTTTGGTAACATCCAAGTTTATCTCTCTAGTATTTGATAAAGACTCGCAGATTTCCATTTGTTTGAGTAAAGATCAAATCAAGAGATTGAGATATTAACTCTTTGATATACTTTTATCTAGATTGAGTATGACAGTCTAGTTGATTCTCTAGAAAGTATATTGGAGTTACTCCATACATATTGCTAATCAAAATATTGGGTGAGGTTATTTCATAAATCTCCCTTCTTATTTCCTTTAACTCATCAAGAACATCAGAAAACTTCTGAGAGTTAGAAGGAACAACCCTGGGTTTTCTTGTATTCCTTCTTTTTCTTTCAGGGACTTAGAAACAAGAGATTTCTCTTTTTCCTTGATTGAAGACTTAACAATCATGTTGACATCCTTTCCATCTGACGACATAGTGCTTTGAGAACAGTTATGAACAACTGGATTTGTGTGATGGAATCACTTAACTCAACAAGCAGTCTTATAAAGGATGTCAAAAGGAAAAAGGAATGTAGGGTTCGAAACCTATTGATAGGTTCGTATACGCCCAACTCTAAAACCCTATAAAGAGTAAAATTGTCGATAATAACCCTTTTTTTTATTTGATAGACAAAAAATAACAAATCTAAGAAAAGAAGGAAAGACTTTTCTGAAGCCTGGATCAACACTCAATATTGTCTCTTTTCGAACAGGCACATGAGACAAGATTTTCCCAACAACACAATCAAGTTGTGTTGCGATGAACAACGATGTGTCCATATTTTTCCTCATGGGAGGAATCCTCTGATCTCTGTCTATCAAAACGATTTGACCATATTTTCTTTTCAGATGGTCTTATTTTATCCTTGGAAACCAACTTCTTAGACGAAGATAAGATCCTACATACCTCGGTGGTCTTCTGAGCAAGTTTCAGCTTCCTTGCTAATCGATATTCTCTTCATTGAAGTTTGCTGGTGTGCCTTATTTGGTGCTTGTATTTGTAACACCTTGATAGTTCATGTCCCTTCATTGAAAAAAACGAGCACGTCAATCTTGGATAGTATTCAGGCATATGAGATGTGCAAGCAGCTAGACATACTGTTGATCCTGAAACATCACTGATAGGGTTTCCAGTTATCGGATTCAGTGAATATTCCAGCTTGATTGGGTTTCCTTCTTCTCCGAACCCATTGAGGTTGATATATGTATTGCTACAAGTATCAAAATCGATGTTTTCACAAAGAATCCCTACACTTGATTTCCTATCTTCATCGGAATCATAGGTTTCAGACATTTCATCAAGTGTTACAGCTAGACATTTGTTCCCAATGGATTTTCTACGATTTGGACATTCGTTAGCGAAATGGCCAAAACCCTTACACTTAAAGCACTGAGGCATGTCCTCGTCATCAGCCTCGTCAGCATCCCTGTTTTTAGGAGGTACACGACCATGAGGTTTATTTGATGACTTAGGATTGTCTCTTGAAAACCGTTTACTTCTCTTCAACAAAAGATCCCAAAACTGTCTTGTGATCAAGGAGACTGATTTTTCAAGATCTTCATCCGAAAAATCATCCTCAGACTCATCATCCTCAGAGACATGAACACTCTTACCTTTGACAAGTAAGTTAGTGTTCGTTTGTGCTTTAAAGGAAACATCCTTACCGACTTTGGATGTATGATCATGGTCAAAGATCTCAAGGTTTCCAACCAAGGTGTTTCTGGAAAGATTATCGAGGTTATTCCCCTCAAGATGGCATGATTCTTAGACTCGTATCTAGATGGCAGCGATCTGAGAATTTTCATCACAATGTCCTTTTCAGGAATAGTCTTACCCAATGCAAAAGATGCATTAACAATTTCAGACACTTTGTGATTAAACTCATCAAGTGTTTCTTCATCTGCCATACGAAGGTTCTCCCAATCGGAATTAAGGTTTTGAAGCTTAACATCCTTTTCACTGGAGTTGCCTTCAAATACAGTTTCTAAGATATCCCAAGCATCTTTAGATCTAGTGCAGTTTGTCACATGATGCTGAAGATTTGGGGTAATGGCATGTATGATAGCATTCAAACCGTCGGAATTTTGCTTTGCAGCAGTTATCTCAACAGCGGTGTATTCACCAATAGGTTTGGGAACGCTTACATTACCAACTGCCACAACGGGAGCATCATAGCCATTAACCACATATACCCATGATTCAAAATCACGCGATTGAAGAAAAGCTCGCATAGCAATTTTCCACCATAAGTAATTGGATCCATCGAAGACTGGTGGTACGTTAATAGAGATATCACCTTTGTCCATAGAGTCAGATCGCTAGAAACACGGACTTGTTAGGTCTTAAACGTGTTTGCCTGCTCTGATACCAATTGAAAAAGCGGGGGTCTAACAACACCACCCAATATTTCGCTTAGCAATCTGTATGAACAAACTCCAATATACTTTTTATGAGAATCAACTAGACAGTTAGACTCAATCAATAAAAAGATATATCAAAGAGTTTATATCTCAATCTCTCGATTTGATCTTTACTCAAGAAAATGGAAATCTGCGAGTCTTTATCAAAGAGAGATAACTTGGACGGTACCAAAGACCAATGTCCAAGGATCAATCAATATCAATCAACAACCAAAGGTTGGATTTCCAATTGATGATCTTTAACACAACAAGTATTATTTCAATTATATAAAAAATACAATGCGGAAAAGAAATAACACAGACACCACAAGTTTTGTTAACGAGGAAAATGCAAATGCAGAAAAACCCCGGGACCTAGTCCAGATTGAATACACATTGTATTAAGCCGCTACAGACACTAGCCTACTCCAAGATAACTTCGGACTGGACTGTAGTTGAACCCCAATCAATCTCCCACCGATTCAAGGTACAGTTGTACTCCTACGCCTCTGATCCCAGCAGGATACTGCGCACTTGATTCCCTTAGTTGATCTCACCCACAACTAAGAGTTGCTGCAACCCAAAATCGCAGACTTGATAATAAACAAATCTGTCTCACACAGAAAAGTCTATCAAAGGATAAATCTGTCTCCCACAGAAAAACCCTAGGTTTTGTTCCGTCTTAAGATATAAAATCAAGGTGAACAAGAACCAATTGATAATCTGGTCATATATTCCTGAAGAACAGCTCACCTCTTAACAATCCTTCTTGACTACACAAGCGGTTTGTCGAGGAATCATAAACAGTGAGACAAAGATGTTTGTGACTTCTTTATCTTTCCTATCGGAGAACTCTCACGATATCAAGCCAACCAAAGATCGTACTCGTACGATAGAAGATGCAAGATCAGATCACACAACTACGATAAAAGTAGTATCGGTCTGGCTTCACAATCCCAATGAATTCTTTAAGTCGTTAACCTGGTTTTAGAGAAGAAAACCAAAGGTTAAAGGAGAATCGACTCTAGCGAGCGCACTAGTATCACACAGACGTGTGGGGATTAGTTTTTCCCAATGCTAGATGTCTCATATATATAGTCTTCAAATCAAGGTTTTGCCTTAGTTACAAAGCAATCCATATTCACCGTTAGATGAAAACCTGATTTACATTCAAGCTAATATTTCTCAACCGTTAGATCGAAAACTTAGCTTGTCACACACACTTGGTTAGACGTTTACTGGGTTTGTGAAAACCATGCCCAAACGTGTACGTGTATGTTGGTTCAACATAGTAACCCAAAAGGTTAACCATATGAGCATTTCATATTAACCCAGTTCTTCTTCACCATAACTAGTTCAATTGACTCAAATGAACTAGTTAGAGAGTTTTTCAATTGCTATGAGACCTTATGTAACTACACAAGACACAATTGAAACAAACATGATTCAATTCGATGAATCGACTCATGAACTTTATAGCCACGGTTTGCATAAAGCATTCCTTAGTAATTTAAGTTTCATGTTCATAGCACATCTTTAGATCATAACCACTTAAGCTCACAAACAAGTTCCCGGACTTAAGGCAACTGGCAGAGTTTTCCAAACTCAACAGAAAATCTCAGCAAAGAGACTTCCGCCAGTTCGCGGACTAAACACGCAAACGAGTTTTTGGAAAATCCCAGCAGAAATTCTCGGCAAGATAACTTCCGTCAGTTCGCGGACTTGGCAAAACCAATTCCTCTGGTTTCTCTCAATCAACAAAGTTCGAAAACTTCAGATTAAGGAATACATGGGTATGTAATCTAAACTCTCATTCCAATCATTGAGACATTCTCAGAGGACGTTATATAGCCGTTATTCATAGAACGTTTCATGTCAGAGCAATTCTCAAAGTAATTGAAACTTTTCATGACTTTCGTCACTAGGTGAAGATAAACTTGATCAAAGCGAAATGCTTTACCAACACATGATTTCGAGAAAAATATAAGTGGTGAATACTCAACTCGAAATGTCAAATGTGTATGATCCAGTCTATATAGCATACGACTTTTTGTCTCATAAGAAGTAGGAGATAGAATAGATAGACTTTTGAGTGATCGATAAGTTCAAGTCTCCATATACCTTTTTGTTGATGAAGTTCCACGGTTCCTTGAGTAGATCTTCGTCGTTGTATGATGAATCACCATGAAGTCCTTGAGCTCAACTACACTTTTCTATCCTAGTCCGAGACTTGGCTATAATAGACTAGAAATCAAGACTCGTACTTTTGATCACTAACATTGACAAACATGCTTGATATAACAACGCATGCGAGGCCAACCGATCTATGCTATAACACATATCACCATAGTATTATTGTCGAAGTTGTGATATAAGAACTTTGATACTGTGTAATAATACTATGACATTGTATAACAATGATCGAGAGCTTCTGTTTTCTCATTGTTATGGCTACGGATCTTCAACAACTATGATGTTGAATTTAAGATCTACGGAATCATGGGAGTACTTGGAAAAGACGAAGTTTTCGAGTAATGTTGAAGCACCAAGGAGATCAAGCATGTTGACGAGAAGTTACAAAGTTTTATTTATTTTGTAATCCGTATGTATTGATAGTTTTGCCACTAAAATTGACAAAGGGGGAGATTGTTAGAGCATTTCTCGGTCGAACTCGCATGCGTTTCTATCTCAAACATGTTTGTCAAGTTTAGTTATCAAACTATATGTCTTAATTTCTAGACTACTCATAGATAAGTCTCGGACTAGGACAGTTAAGTGTAGTTGAGCTCCAAACTCCATGGCGATCATCTTACGAAGACGAAGAACTACTCAAGGAACCAGTGGAACTTCATCCGACTAAAAGGTATGTGGAGACTTGAACTTATCTATCACACAAAAGTCTACCTCTTTATCTCCTATTCTTGAGACAAAGTCGTATAAGTATGATAGCTTTCATACATACACATTTGCTATTTCGAGCCGAGTTTACTCGCCTATCTTTTTCTCGAAATATGTGTTGGTAAGCTTTAACTTTAACCACTTTTCATCTTAACCCGTGACGAAAGTCATGAAGACGTTTCAATCTTAAAAATAGCTTTGATGACGATAGTTGTGAATAACGAGTGTTATAACATTATAGAAGAACGTTTCAATGATGGAAATTTAGAGTTGAGATTACGTAACCAACTATGGATATAAGCATATATAGTGTGTTCGCACATTAGTGTATAAATCCATGTGCCGGAAACCAAGTGTGCGCATATGTGTGCATACGGTATTGGTGAAGGAGACAGGTTGGGTACGCGTACCAGCGGAAGTTTTCGAACCGAAAATCTCTGATGAGTTTGTAAGTTTGCAAACTGTTAAACCAGTCACCTTAGGTACGCATACCCGTACGCGTACCCACGAAAGTTTTCGACCGAAAATTTCTGCTGAGTTTCTAAACTCAAATTCGGTAGCTATGGTACACGCACCCGTACGCGTACCCAAGCTGGTTATATTTCTCAAATCGGAAGTTCATGAACTTAAACAATAAATCAATAAGGAATGCAATCTTTGCAAACCGTGGCTATATTGTTCATGAATTGCTTCAAGTGAATCAAACCGATTTTGTTTCAATTGTGTCTATTCATAAAGACCTAATCAATTGAACAACTCTTCAACTAGTTCTTTTGAAGTCATTTTAACTAGTTGTGAAGAAGATGAATACGGTTGATATGAAAGTGCTCAAATGGCTAACCATTGGTTAACTATTTGTAAACCAACTAAATGTACACGTTTAGGTATGATTACTCAAACCTAAATGAAATACATTTCATTTGTGTGTGACAAGCTAAGTTTCGATCTAACGGTTGAAAGATATTAGCTTGGTTAAATCAGGTTTTTCATCTAACGGTGAATATTGAATGCTTTGTTACCATGGTAACTTAGATTGCAAACCCTGATTTGAAAACTATATAAAAGAGACATCTAGCAACTAGGAAAACTAATCCCCACACCTCCTGTGTGATACTAGGTGGTTTTGCTAGAGTCGGTTGTCCTTTAGACTTAGGTTTTTTCTTGACACCCTGTAGGTTAACGACTAAAATACTTTATTGGGATTGTGAAGCCAGACGAAACTACTTCTCTTGTAGTTGAGCGATCTGATCTTGCTATTTTCTATCGTACGAGTTCAATTGAATAATTGACTTGAGATTATATCTCCAATAGGGCAAGATAAAAATAAATCACAAACATCTTCGTCTCATCGTTTGTGATTCCGCAATATCTAGTTTCGCTACCATACGATTTAGATTATTGTGACATGATTGATAGTTCTAGGTTGTTCTTCGGGAATATAAGTCCAGGTTATCGATTGATTCATGTTCACCTTGATTATATCAAAAGACAGAACAAATCTCTTAGGTTTATCTGTGGGAGACAGATATATCTATTATCGTAGACTTTTCTGTGTGATACAAATTTTTTTATTAAAGTCTTCGACTTTGGGTCGTAGCAACTCTTGGTTGTGGGTGAGATCAGCTAAAGGAATCAAGTGCGTAGCATCCTGCTGGGATCAGAGACGTAAGGAGCGCAACTATACCTTGAATCAGTGTGAGATTGATTAGGGTTAAACTACAGTCCAGACCGAAGTTAGTTTGTAGTAGGCTAGTGTCTGTAGCGGCTTAATGCGGTGTAGCGTTCAATCTGGACTAGGTCCCGGGGTTTTTCTACATTTGCGGTTTCCTCGTTAACAAAATTTCTGGTGTTTGTGTTATTTCTATTCCGCATGATATTTTGTTATATAATTGAAATATCACATGTTGTGCGTTAAGATCAATCAATTAGAATATCCAACCTTTGGTTGTTGATTTAAATTGATTGACACTTGGATATTGGTCTTTGGTACCATCCAAGTTTATCTCTCTAGTATTTGATAAAGAATCGCAGATTTCCATTTGCTTGAGTAAAGATCAAATAAAGAGATTCAGATATTAACTCTTTGATATACTTTTATCTATATTGAGTCTGACTGTCTAGTTGATTCTCTAGAAAGTATATTGGAGTTAGTCCATACAGATTGCTAATCGACATATTGGGTGAGATTATTAGACCCCCGCTTTTTCACTTCCCTTGCTTAATTGGAAAAATTTGTCGTGCACACTCTCTTCCTCCAATTGGAAACTCCCTTTGAACTCCCAAACTTGTTCGCCCTTGTACTTTTAAACGTATGAAGGAGAATTTGTGCAAAAGACAAAGATGTGATTCCCTTGACGGTTCTTGTGATCCTACCACCTTGTGTCTTCTTCAACAAATTCACAAGGGTGTGTGTAAGATTAGTTCAAGGGTAAAATGTGTGCAAGAACAATTGTGTTTGTTTGCAACGAAGTTTCCCGAAATCAAGGAAGATATGGATATTGTTCAAGCCTCTAGGATGGTTTCTGAGGATGAAGAAGATGAGTAAATTTCTTGTCTCTATGAGTTGTTTTATTTTATCTAGGAAACTTCTTATTATAATTTATTCTTATGTTTTTAAGAAGGATAACTAGGGTTTGGAATAACCATTATTGTGAGTACACATAGCTATTTCCAACGATTTTCATCTTGCAATGCTTCTAGATTTATTTATTTAAATTCTAAATTTTATTTGGAAGAAGATTTTGCAGTATTAATCTTTATGGTTTTATATATTGCAACTTGTTATGGGATATATGTGTTTGCGTCCATGAACTTTGATTGTCCCATACGTGGTCAAAAGTTAAGTCTTTCATATGTCGGTATGCAAGTATTGATAAAAGATTGAATGAACTTTTGACAAAACAAAAGTTAAGCCTATTATGTCATGATGCAAATATTGATAAAAGATAGGATGAACTTTTGTTTACAAAGATTAAAGTCTATTATATGTCATTGTGCAAATAGTGATGAAAAATAAAATGAATCTTTGTTTATTCCGCAGTATTGATCTTCCCTGATCCATATCTTTATGTAAATATTGTGCGGCTCCGTAAGTTTTCTTATGTGAGCATTTCCGATTAAATTAATCATGGGTTCTCTTGTGGTTAATTTAATTGAGAATTTTGGATACAAATTCATATTCTTATGTGATTTGTTAATGTCCAAATAAATCCTTCTTTTCTTGTGAAAGTAAGGTCGCTCTTGTTGTTCTCTCGGGAATGACATTTTGGGGGAGACTTCTTAATTGAACTTGTGCTTAATTGCCAAATCTTTGTGAGAAGTGCGGTTGTGGAATATTATAGGGGTTATCTTGTATCTTTATAAACTCCTTGATGAATGCATTTAGTTTCGGCTATATGATTGCATCTAAAAAAGTTGATATGTGCTTTTCTTTTGGTCATGAAGTATCTCTATGGAAATTTCATTAGGATCCCACTAATTGTCATACCTTTGCCAATTTTATTGACAAAAATGGGGAGAATTAATGTGTAGTTCACACTACAAATACATATGGTTTTCGGATCATTATGTAAGGGGGAGTGGTTTTTATGTGAGATGAAGTATTGACTAAGGGGGAGTGATACATATCACCATAATATTGTTATCGAAGTTGTCATACAATTGAACTTTGATGTTGTGTATTAATACTATGACATTGTATAACAATAATTGAGAGCTATTGTTTTCTCATTGTTATAGCTACGGATCTTCAACAACGATGAACAGGTCAGTTCCATCATCACACAGATCACACCACCGAAGTATAAAGATCATGGTTGTCCTACTATATCTTGTGTTATTGGCGACCAGACCATTAAGCATGCATTTTTAGATTTAGGTGCAAGTGTGAATCTTCTTCCATATTGTGTTTATAAGCAGCTTGGGTTAGGTGAGCTTAAACCCACTAGTGTTACACTTCAGCTTGCTGATAGGTCCGTAAAAGTTCCTAGGGGAATAATCGAGAAAGTGTTTATATAGGTTAAGAAGTTTTACTTTCCTGTCGACTTTATTGTATTAGATACGCAGTCGGTTTCTAATCCAGTGGACAGATTCCAGTCATACTAGGCGGGCCTTTCTTGGCCACTTCGAATGTTATTATAAATTGCCGGAATGGGATTATGGAGCTTTCTTTTGGAAATATGAAAATGGAAATAATTGTCTTTAATCTTTCTAATCTTATTTTGGTTTCCGATGCTTGTGAATCTGTTTGCATAATTGAATGTGTGAATGATTATTGTAGTGATTCTTATTTGAAAATCTCGGAGAAGAATTTGGCGACATTGCAGGGAGTACAGTTTTGACTGAAACTGAGTTGTTGGGTGTTTGTTTATCCTATTTGGTTGATTCTAAGGATCCCGTTATGCATGATTTTGTTGCTGCATTTAGTCCTTTTATTGATGCATCTAATACTTCTCTAAAAGCATGTATGAATGTGGAGCCAATTGATACAGAGCAGTTAACTAGGACTGCTGATTTTGAACCAATATCCACTTGTTTAAACCGTTTTGCAGATTCCGATGACCCCGTGCTAATTGACATTGTCAATGCATTGCGTCCACCTTTGAGTGATATAGGTAACTTAACAACGGAAGTTATTTTCACTGACCTAACACCAGATTTAGGGGTTGTTGATATTGATGAACATGAACCACTAGATATATGTTTAAATCATTTTGCTGAGTGTGATGCTTCTATGCCTATTGTAATGGTTAGCGCATTGCTTCCTCCTATTTCTAGTGAAGAAAGTTTGTCCACTGAAAATATTTCAGTCGATCTTGAACCAAATTTAGAGTTTGCGCTTCAAATACACACTATTGAACAATCTGTATTTGTTGGTGTGAATGACTTACTGATCCCAACAAAGTATGACTTGATTATTATGGACTGTTTTTCACAGGGAGTGGATCTTCACAC
Source organism: Papaver somniferum (assembly GCF_003573695.1). Taxonomy (NCBI): domain Eukaryota; kingdom Viridiplantae; phylum Streptophyta; class Magnoliopsida; order Ranunculales; family Papaveraceae; genus Papaver; species Papaver somniferum. The sequence continues at coordinate 47,873,260 of NC_039366.1, forward strand.
ATTCTTGGTTGATTATAGTCATCACATGTTCATATGTGCAGCTAACCTGATATGTTGGGTTGATTCCCAAATTTTCAGGCTTAATTTATATGCTTGGAAGGTTGTTGTTGTGTTTCACCTTCACTTTATTTGAGATTACTTGTTGCGCGCAAGCAGGGAACAAATATCATTTGCTTCTTGGGAGTCAACCCATCAGTTTTGTTCCCTTTACTCTTTAATCTTTTATTTGTTTGCTTATAAATTTAGCCACCTTGACTTTTATGTTGGACGACTCAATTACATTGAGGACAATGTAATGATTAAGTGTGGGGGAGCGGTTAACACTTTAAATTTTCGTAGGTTATTCATTTTCATGTTATGACCAGCTGTTGAGCGGGTCTATTTTTTATTTTATAATCATATTATGACCAGCTGTGGAGCTGGTCTCTATAAAAAAGGTGATTTATTTAAGCCTATTGCATTTCATGACCAGCTGTGGAGCGGGTCTATTTTTTCTTTTCTTATCATTTCATGACCAGCTGGGAAGCGGGTCTATTTCTCGTTTTCGTATCATATTATGACCAGCTGTGAAGCGGGTCTCTAAAAAAAATCATGATGACCTGCTGTGGAGCGGGTCTTTAAAAAAATAAATAAAGTAATAATTATCATGATGACCAGCTGTTGAGCGGGTCTTGAAGTTTTGTATATGATCAACTGTGGAGCGGGTCTAATATCCGTTTTGCTCGGGACTAGCAAAATGTAAGTGTGGGGTTTGATAAGCACGTAAGTGCGACACTTTTATACCCACATTTGTACAATCTAGGTCTCAATATTTTTCTAATAATATCAATTTAGAGATTTTACAGGAATTACAACTAAAATCCGTAATCTCGGAAATAAACGGGTAAATTGCCATTTGCAAGTTGCGGCAGCAGAGACCGAGCCAACGGAGTTGGCCAGTTCACATTTAGGTTAACTTACACGGCCAGAGATGCGATTCAGTGGATAAAAGAGTTATCTTTATAAAGCCACGCATGTGAGCCGCACAAGGGGGTAAATGGGAGACGGAGTCGGATACATGGAAAAAACTAGGTTTAAGTTTTCTTTCCTTCGCCATACTTAGCTTATTATTTTCTATATCAGTTTCTATGGTTTTTGAGAAAGCCATGACTTGCCAAACCATTGTTAGGCTGAAAGAATTAACTTATAGGCTAGATTATTTATGTTTATGAACAAGATTTCTTCAAATCAAAAACTTTATTTTATGTTTGAGTATCTCTTATTGGGTGATAGTTTTTATAGATTTTTTCATGTTTTATGTCAAGTATACTACATAGGTAAGCTATAGAAAACCCCTTGAGACCTGATTTCTTATAGATTAATGAACATTCTTTAACTTTGTATGCCATGTATACATAGTGTTTAGGGTGTCTACTGTTAGGTCGAGATCAAACAATCCTTAGTCGATTATCAATAAATCTTAATGACATATCTTCCATGTTTAAGTAGCCAAGCGTTACCGCTTTACATTAGTAAAATAGAGACTCCCGTGATAAATCACAAGTAAACCTAGCCAAAGGAGGATTCCCGGATCCTTAACCTTTTCTCATCTTGCTCATCACTTTAATAATTTTGTTTGAATCCGATTTATTTGCTCGTTTCTTAGCATACATTTAAGAAAATATCCTCTTGAATTGATATTGATTAGGAAGTTGATTGTATTAGTTAGAAGCAATTTAGAAACAGTCCTCGTGGGAACGAACCACATTTGTTGTTGTCTACATTTTCGATACCGTGCACTTGCGGATAAACAAAGTCGGTTTTCCGACCCATCATTACGGTTACTCAAACCTAAATAAAATACATTTCATTTGCATGTGACAAGCTAAGTTTTGGTTTAACTGTTGAAAGATATTATCTTGGTTAAATCAGGTTTTTCATCTAACGGTGAATATTGAATGCTTTGTTACCAAGGTAACTTAGATTGCAAACCCTGATTTGAAAACTGTATAAAGGAGACATCTAGCAACTGGAAAAACTAATCCCCACACCTCTTGTGTGATACTAGTTGGTTTTGCTAGAGTCGATTCTCCTTTAACCTTAGGTTTCTTCTCGAGACCCTGTAGGTTAACGACTGAAAGTCTTCATTGTGATTGTGAAGCCAGACGAAACTATTTCTCTTGTAGTTGAGCGATCTGATCTTGCCATTTTTTATCGTACGATTTCAATTGAATAATTGACTTGAGATTATATCTCCGACAGGGCAAGATAAAAATAAATCACAAACATCTTCGTCTCATCGTTTGTGATTCCGTAATATCTAGTTTCGCTACCATACGATTTAGATTATTGTGACATGATTGATAATTCTAGGTTGTTCTTCGGGAATAAAAGTCCAGGTTATCGATTGATTCATGTTCACCTTGATTATATCAAAAGACGGAACAAAACTCTTAGGTTTATCTGTGGGAGACAGATATATCTATTATCGTAGACTTTTCTGTGTGATACAGATTTTTTTATTAAAGTCTTCGACTTTGGGTCGTAGCAACTCTTGGTTGTGGGTGAGATCATCTAAGGGAATCAAGTGCGTAGCATCCTGCTGGGATCAGAGACGTAAGGAGCGCAACTGTACCTTGAATCAGTGTGAGATTGATTAGGGTTAAACTACAGTCCAGACCGAAGTTAGTTTGTAGTAGGCTAGTGTCTGTAGCGGCTTAATACAGTGTGGCGTTCAATCTGGACTAGGTCCCGGGGGTTTTCTACATTTGCGGTTTCCTCGTTAACAAAATTTCTGGTGTTTGTGTTATTTCTATTCCGCATTATATTTTGTTATATAATTGAAATATCACAGGTTGTGCGTTAAGATCAATCAATTAGAATATCCAACCTTTGGTTGTTGATTTAAATTGATTGACACTTGGATATTGGTCTTTGGTACCATCCAAGTTTATCTCTCTAGTATTTGATAAAGACTCGCAGATTTCCATTTCCTTGAGTAAATATCAAATCAAGAGATTCAGATATTAACTCTTTGATATACTTTTATCTATATTGAGTCTGATTGTCTAGTTGATTCTCTAGAAAATATATTGGAGTTAGTCCATACAGATTGCTAATCAAAATATTGGGTGAGGTTATTAGACCCCCGCTTTTTCACTTCCCTTGCTTAATTGGATAAATTTGTCGTGCACACTCTCTTCCTCCAATTGGAAACTCCCTTTGAACTCCCAAACTTGTTCGCCCTTGTACTTTTAAACGTATGAAGGAGAATTTGTGCAAAAGACAAAGATGTGATTCCCTTGACGGTTCTTGTGATCCTACCACCTTGTGTCTTCTTCAACAAATTCACAAGGGTGTGTGTAAGATTAATTCAAGGGTAAAATGTGTGCAAGAACAATTGTGTTTGTTTGCAACGAAGTTTCCCGAAATCAAGGAAGATATGGATATTGTTCAAGCCTCTAGGATGGTTTCTGAGGATGAAGAAGATGAGTAAATTTATTGTCTCTATGAGTTGTTTTATTTTATCTAGGAAACTTCTTATTATAATTTATTCTTATGTTTTTAAGAAGGATAACTAGGGTTTGGAATAACCATTATTGTGAGTACACATAGCTATTTCCAACGATTTTCATCTTGCAATGGTTTTAGATTTATTTATTTAAATTCTAAATTTTATTTGGAAGATGATTTTGCAATATTAATCTTTATGGTTTTATATATTGCAACTTGTTATGGGATATATATGTTTGCGTCCGTGAACTTTGATTGTCCCATACGTGGTCAAAAGTTAAGTCTTTCATATGTCGGTATGCAAGTATTGATAAAAGATTGAATGAACTTTTGACAAAACAAAAGTTAAGACTATTATGTCATGATGCAAATATTGATAGAAGATAGGATGAACTTTTGTTTACAAAGATTAAAATCTATTATATGTCATTGTGCAAATAGTGATGAAAAATAAAATGAATCTTTGTTTATTCCGAAGTATTGATCTTCCCTGATCCATATCTTTATGTAAATATTGTGCGGCTCCGTAAGTTTTCTTATGTGAGCATTTCCGATTAAATTAATCATGGGTTCTCTTGTGGTTAATTTAATTGAGAATTTTGGATACAAATTCATATTCTTATGTGATTTGTTAATGTCCAAAGAAATCCTTCTTTTCTTGTGAAAGTAAGGTCACTCTTGTTGTTCTCTCGGGAATGACATTTTATGGGGGAGACTTCTTAATTGAACTTGTGCTTAATTGCCAAATCTTTGTGGGAAGTGCGGTTGTGGAATATTATAGGGGTTATCTTGTATCTTTATAAACTCCTTGATGAATGCATTTAGTTTCGGCTATATGATTGCATCTAAAAAAGTTGATATGTGCTTTTCTTTTGGTCATGAAGTATCTCTATGGAAATTTCATTAGGATCACACTAATTTTCATACCTTTGCCAATTTTATTGACAAAATGGGGAGAACTAATGTGTAGTTCACACTACAAATACATATGGTTTTCGTATCATTATGTAAGGGGGAGTGGTTTTTATGTGAGATGAAGTATTTACTAAGGGGGAGTGATACATATCACCATAGTATTGTTGTCGAAGTTGTCATACAATTGAACTTTGATGTTGTGTATTAATACTATGACACTGTATAACAATGATTGAGAGCTATTGTTTTCTCATTGTTATAGCTACGGATATTCAACAACGATGAACAGGTCAGTTCCATCATCACACAGAACACACCACCGAAGTATAAAGATCATGGTTGTCCTACTATATCTTGTGTTATTGGCGACCAGACCATTAAGCATGCATTTTTAGATTTAGGTGCAAGTGTGAATCCTCTTCCATATTGTGTTTATAAGCATCTTGGGTTAGGTGAGCTTAAACCCACTAGTGTTACACTTCAGCTTGCTGATAGGTCCGTAAAAGTTCCTAGGGGAATAATCGAGGAAGTGTTGATATAGGTTAAGAAGTTTTACTTTCCTGTCGACTTTATTGTATTAGATACGCAGTCGGTTTCTAATCCTAGTGGACAGATTCCAGTCATACTAGGCGGGCCTTTCTTGGCCACTTCGAATGTTATTATAAATTGCCGGAATGGGATTATGGAGCTTTCTTTTGGAAATATGAAAATGGAAATAATTGTCTTTAATCTTTCTAATATTATTTTGGTTTCCGATGCTTGTGAATCTGTTTGCATGATTGAATGTGTGAATGATTATTGTAGTGATTCTTATTTGAAAGATCTCGGAGAAGAATTTGGCGACATTGCAGGGAGTACATTTTTGACTGAAACTAAGTTGTTGGGTGTTTGTTTATCCTATTTTGTTGATTCTAAGGATCCCGTTATGCATGATTTTGTTGTTGCATTTAGTCCTTTTATTGATGCATCTAATACTTCTCTAAAAGCATGTATGAATGTGGAGCCAATTGATACAGAGCAGTTAACTAGGACTGCTGATTTTGAACCAATATCCACTTGTTTAAACCTTTTTGCAGATTCCGATGACCCCGTGCTAATTGACATTGTCAATGCATTGCGTCCACCTTTGAGTGATATAGGTAACTTAACAACGGAAGTTATTTTCGCTGACCTAACACCAGATTTAGGGATTGTTGATATTGATGAACATGAACCACTAGATATATGTTTAAATCATTTTGCTGAGTGTGATGCTTCTATGCCTATTGTAATGGTTAGCGCATTGCTTCCTCCTATTTCTAGTGAAGATAGTATGTCCACTGAAAATATTCCAGTCGATCTTGAACCAAATTTAGAGTTTGTGCTTCAAATACACACTATTGAACAATCTGTATTTGTTGGTGTGAATGATTTACTGATCCCAACAAAGTATGACTTGATTATTATGGACTGTTTTGCACAGGGAGTGGATCTTCACACATTCTTGGTTGTTTACAGTCATCACATGTTCTTATGTGCAGCTAACCTGATATGTTGGGTTGATTCCCAACTTTTCAGGATTTATTTATATGCTTGGAAGGTTGTTGTTGTGTTTCACCTTCACTTTATTTGAGATTACTTGCTGCGCGCAAGCAGGGAACAAATATCATTTGCTTCGTGGGAGTCAACCCATCAGTTTTGTTCCCTTTACTCTTTAATCTTTTATTTGTTTGCTTATGAATTTTCCCACCTTGACTTTTATGTTGGACGACTCAATTACATTGAGGACAATGTAATGATTAAGTGTGGGGGAGCGGTTAACACTTTAAATTTTCGTAGGTTATTCACTTTCATGTTATGACCAGCTGTTGAGCGGGTCTATTTTTTATTATGACCAGCTGTGGAGCTGGCCTCTATAAAAAAAAGTGATTTATTTAAGCCTATTGCATTTCATGACCAGCTGTGGAGCGGGTCTATTTTTTCTTTTCTTATCATTTCATGACCAGCTGGGGAGCGGGTCTATTTCTCGTTTTCGTATCATATTATGACCAGCTGTGAAGCGGGTCTCTAAAAAAAATCATGATGACCTGTTGTGGAGCGGCTCTTTAAAAAAATAAATAAAGTAATAATAATCATGATGACCAGCTGTTGAGCGGGTCTTGAAGTTTTGTATACGATCAGTTGTGGAGCGGGTCTAATATTCGTTTTGCTCGGGACGAGCAAAATGTAAGTGTGGGGTTTGATAAGAACGTAAGTGCGACACTTTTATACCCACATTTATACTATCTAGGTCTCAATATTTTTCTAATAATATCAATTTAGAGCTTTTACAGGAATTACAACTAAAATCCATAATCTCGGAAATAAACGGGTAAATTGCCATTTGCAAGTTGCGGCAGCAGAGACCGAGCCAACGGAGTTGGCCAGTTCACATTTAGGTTAACTTACACGGCCAGAGATGCGATTCAGTGGATAAAAGAATTATCTTTATAAAGCCACGCATGAGAGCCGCACAAGGGGGTAAATGGGTCGGATACAGGGAAAAAATTATGTTTAAGTTTTCTTTCCTTCGCCATACTTAGCTTATTATTTTCTATATCAATTTCTATGGTTTTTGAGAAAACCATGACTTGCTAAACCATTGTTAGGGTGAAAGGATGAACTTATAGGCTAGATTATTTGTGTTTATGAACAAGATTTCTTCAAATCAAAAGCTTTATTTTATGTTTGAGTATCTCTTATTGGGTGATTGTTTTTATAGATCTTTTCATGTTTTATGCCAAGTATACTACATAGGTAAGCTATAGAAAACCCCTTGAGACCTGATTTCTTATAGATTAATGAACATTCTTTAACTTTGTATGCCATGTATACATAGTGTTTAGGGTGTTTACTGTTAGGTCAAGATCAAACAATCCTTAGTCGATTATCAATAAATCTTAATGACATATCTTCCGTGTTTAAGTAGCCAAGCGTTACCGCTTTACATGAGTAAAATACAGACTCCCGTGATAAATCACAAGTAAACCTAGCCAAAGGAGGATTCCCGGATCCTTAACCTTTTCTCATCTTGCTCATCACTTTAATAATTTTGTTTGAATCCGATTTATTTGCTCGTTTCTTAGCATGCATTTCAGAAAATCTCATCTTGAATTGATATTGATTAGGAAGTTGATTGTATTAGTTAGAAGCAATTTAGAAACAGTCCTCGTGGGAACGAACCACATTTGTTGTTGTCTACATTTTCGAGACCGTGCACTTGCGGATAAACAAAGTCGGTTTTCCGACCCATCAGTACGGTTACTCAAACCTAAATGAAATACATTTCATTTGCGTGTGACAAGCTAACTTTTGTGTCTAACTGTTGAAAGACATTAGCTTGGTTAAATCAGGTTTTTCATCTAACGGTGAATATTGAATGCTTTGTTACCAAGGTAACTTAGATTGCAAACCCTGATTTGAAAACTATATAAAGGAGACATCTAGCAACTGGAAAAACTAATCCCCACACCTCTTGTGTGATACTAGTTGGTTTTTCTAGAGTTGATTCTCCTTTAACCTTAGGTTTCTTCTCGAGACCCTGTAGGTTAACGACTGAAAGACTTCATTGTGATTGTGAAGCCAGACGAAACTATTTCTCTTGTAGTTGAGCGATCTGATCTTGCCATTTTTTATCGTACGAGTTCAATTCAATAATTGACTTGAGATTATATCTCCGACAGGGCAAGATAAAAATAAATCACAAACATCTTCGTCTCATCGTTTGTGATTCCGTAATATCTAGTTTAGATACCATACGATTTAGATTATTGTGAGGTGACTGATAATTATAGGCTGTTCTTCGGGAATATAAGTCTGGGTTATCGATTGGTTCCTGTTCACCTTGATTTTATCAAAAGACGGAACAAAACTCTTAGGTTTATCTGTGGGAGACAGATTTATCTATTATCGTAGACTTTTCTATGTGATACAAATTTGTTTATTAAAGTCTTCGACTTTGGGTCGTAGCAACTCTTGGTTGTGGGTGAGATCGGTTAAGGGAATCAAGTGCGTATCATCCTGCTGGGTGATACAGTTTCCTCGTTAACAAAATTTCTGGTGACTGTGTTATTTTTATTTCGCATTATATTTTATTATATAATTGAAATATCACAGGTTGTGCGTTAAGATCAATCAATTAGAATATCCAACCTTTGGTTGTTGATTTAAATTGATTGACACTTGGATATTGGTCTTTGGTAACATCCAAGTTTATCTCTCTTGTATTTGATAAAGACTCGCAGATTTCCATTTGCTTGAGTAAAGATCAAATCAAGAGATTGAGATATTAACTCTTTGATATACTTTTATCTAGATTGAGTCTGACTGTCTAGTTGATTCTCTAGAAAGTATATTGGAGTTACTCCGTACAAATTACTAATCGAAATATTGGGTGAGGTTATTAGACACCCACTTTTTCAATTGGTATCAGAGCAGGCAAACACGTTCAAGACCTCAAAAGTCTGTGTTTGTAGCGATCTGGCTCTATGGACAGAGGTGCTATCTCTATTAACGTACCACCAGTCCTCGATGGCTCAAACTACTTATGGTGGAAAATTTCTATGCGAGCTTTTCTTCAAGCACGTGATTTTCAATCATGGGTATATGTAGTTAATGGCTATGATGCTCCCGTTGTGGAAATAGGTAACGCTACTGTTCCAAAGAATACTGGTGAATACGATGCTGCTGAGATACTTCCTGCAAAGCAAAACTCCGACGGTCTGAATGCCATCATACATGCCATTACCCCAAATCATCAGCACCATGTGTCAAATTGCACTAGGTCTAAAGATGCGTGGGATATCTTAGAAACCGTATTCGAAGGCAATACCAGTGAAAAGGAAGCTAGGCTTCAAAACCTAAATTCCGATTGGGAAAAACTTCGTATGGAAGATGAAGATTCATTTGATGATTTTAATCACAAAGTGTCTGAAATTGTTAATGCATCATTTGCATTGGGTAAGACTATTCCTGAAAAGGACATTGTGATGAAAATCTCAGATCGCTGCCATCTAGATACGATTCTAAGAAGCATGCCATCGTTGAGGGAAATAACCTTGATACCCTCTCCAGAAATACCTTGGTTGGGAAGCTAAATATATTTGATCATAAACACTCGTCCAAATCCAAGGATGTGGCGTTCAAAGCTCTAAAAGACACAAAATTACTTGATAAAAGTAAAAATGTGTATATCTCTGAAGATGATCTCTGAGACGGATTCATCAGATGAAGATCTTGACAAATCGGTGTTGATGATCACAATACAGTTTAGAGATCTTCTGTTGAAGAGAAGTAAACGGTTCTCCAGAGATAAGCCAAAGGCATCAGTCAAACCTCATAATCGTATTCCTCCTAAAAACAGGGACGCTGATGAAACTGATGACGAGGATATGCCTCAGTGCTTTAAGTGTAAGGGTTTTGGTCATTTTGCAAATGAATGCGCAAATCATAGAAAATACACTGGGAACAAAGGTCTTGCTGCGACACTTGATGAGATGTCTGACAATTATGATTCTGATGAATACAAAAAATCAAGTGTTGCTCTTCTATGTGAAAATATAGGTTTTGATAATTGTAGCAATACATAGATCAATCTTGATAATCTTTTAGAAGAGAACCCAATCAAGATGGAAGAATCAATTGACCCTTCTTTTGGAAACTCTATGTTTAATGTTTCAGGATCTACTTTGTGCCTAGAAGCTTGCACTTCACAGGCGCCTAAATCATCTTATGCGTTGACATTCTCATATTTTTCTCTCAAGGGTCATGAACTTTCAAAGTGTTTCAAGTACAAACACAAGATGAGATATGTCAACAAGCTTCAATGAAGAGCAGATCGTCTAGCCACCAAGCTTAAATTAGCGGAGAAAACAACTGAGGTATGTAAGATCTTATCTTCATCAAAGAAATTAGTTTCCAAAGATAGATGTAGACCACTAGAGAAGAAAACATGGTCTAAACATAAGGAAAGGCATGGTTCCATGAATTTCAACCAAAAGGGTCATGGTGGACAAATTGTTGTTCACCACAGCACAACTTGATTGTGTTGTCATGTGCATTTGTCTCATGTGCCTGTTCAAAAGAGACAAGATCTTGCACACCTCAGGATTTAAAATTTTAGTTTCATTTTTAGCTTTGTGTTGTTTGGTTTTTGGAATTCCTCCATATCATTGTTGATATTGGAAAAGACCGTTTTGCCAAAAGAAGAGGGTTATTATCGACAATTCTACTCTTTATAGGTTGTGAGTTGGATGTGTACAAACCTGTTTAAAGGTTTCGAAACCCTACATTCCTTTTTCCTTCTCTGATACTCTTTATATCTTAAGACCGCTTGTTGAGATTGTGAATTCCTCTCACAAAAAAACTAGTTGCATAAGGGTACTCCAAACATCATGTCTTCTGATGGAAAAGATATCAATATGATTGTTAAGCCATCAATCACAAAGGAAAAAGAGAAATCTCCTTTGTCTCCAACTTTGAAAAGAAAAAGAAGGAATGTGAGGAAGCCAAGAGCAGTTCCTTCTAATTCTCAGAAGTTTTTTGATGTTCTTGAAGAGTTGAAGCTGGCAAGAAAAGAGATTCGACAAATAAAGGCTTGTGTTTTAAGATCGTTAAAAATTCAAAAGGCCCTAGTTCGACATCATCAGCCAAGACGGTTTATTGGTATTGACTCCTTCCTCCATGAACCATATGTACCAATGGCTGTTGACGACAAGGAGTTCGGGGACGATAAGGAATATTTCAAAGATCTTAATGTCTAGTAAAACTTCTTAAGAGAATTTTTATTCTTGTTTTTGTTTAAAAAGGATAACTAGGGTTTGGAATGGCCATTATTGTGAGTACACATAGCTATGTCCAACGTTTTCATCTTGCAATGTTTTTAGATTTATTTATTTAAATTCTAAAGTGATTTGGAAGATGATGTTTGCAGTATTAGTCTTTATGGTTTTATATATTGCAATATGTTATGGGATATGTGTGTTTGCGTCCGTAAACTATTATTGTCCCATACGATGTCAAAAGTTATCTCCTTCATATGTCGATATGCATGTATTGATACAAGATCGATGAACTTTTGACAAACAAAAGTTAAGCCTATTATGTCAATTTTTTGATGGAAGATAGGTTAAAATCTTTTGCTTATAAAGATTATGTCTATTATATGTCGTTATACAAATAGTGATGAAGATAGAATGAATCTTTGTATATTCCGCAGTATTGATCTTCCCTGATCCATATTTTATGTATATACTGTGCGGCTCCATAAGTATACTTATGTGAGCATTTCCAACTAAACAAATCATAAATTCGTTTGTGATTAATTTGGTTGTGTATTTCGATTAAATTAATCATCGGTTCTCTTGTGATTAGTTTAATTGAGAATTTTTGGATACAAAATCATTTTGTGGTTTTTGGTGTCCAAAGAAATCCTTCTTTTCTTGTAAAAGTAAGGTCACTCTTGTTGTTCTTTCGGGAATAACATCAAATGGGGGAGAGCTCTTTTGAACTTGCGCTTAATTTCCATATCTTTGTGGGGAGTGCAGCTGTGGAATATTTTAGGAGTTATCTTGTATCTTTATATACTCCTTGATGAATGCATTTAGCTTCGGCTATTTGATTGTATCTAAACAAAGTTGATATGTACTTTTCTTTGGTATTGAAGCATCTTCGTGGAAATTTTATTAGGATCTCGTTTTCGTACCTTTGCCAATTTTATTGACAAAAAGGGGGAGAATTAATATGTAGTTCACACTACAAATACATATGGTTTACGTGTTTTACGGATCATTATGTAAGGGGGAGTCGTTTTCATGTTGAGATGAAAGTATTGACTAAGGGGGAGTGCTACATATCACCATAGTATTGTTTTCGAAGTTGTGATATAAGGACTTTGATACTGTGTAATAATACTATGACACTGTATAACAATGATCAAGAGCGTTTGTTTTCTCATTGTTATGGCTACGGATCTTCAACAACTATGATGTTGAATTGAACATCTATGGAATCATGGGAGTACTTGGAAAAGACGAAGTTTTCGAGTAATGTTGAAGCACCAAGGTGATCAAGCATGTGGACGAGAAGCTACAAAGTTTTATTTATTTTGTAATTCATATGTATTGATAGTTTTGCCACGAAAATTGACAAAGGGGGAGATTGTTAGAGCATTGCTCGGTCGAACTCGCATGTGTTGCTATCTTAAGCATGTTTGTCAAGTTTAGTTATCAAAACTATATGTCTTGATTTCTATACTACTTATATATAAGTCTCGGACTAGGACAGTTAAGTGTAGTTGAGCTCCAGACTCCATGGCGATCATCTTACGAAGACGAAGGACTACTCAAGGAACCAGTAGAACTTCATACGACTAAAAGGTATGTGGAGACTTGAACTTATCTATCACTAAAAATTCTACCTCTCTATCTCCTATTCTTGAGACAAATTCGTATAAGTATGATAGTTTTCATACATACACATTTGCTATTTCGAGTCGAGTTTACTCGCCTATCTTTTTCTCGAAATATGTGTTGGTAAGCTTTCGCTTTAACCACTTTTCATCTTAACCCGTGACGAAAGTCATGATGACGTTTTAATCTTGAAAATAACTTTGATGACGATAGTTGTGAATAACGACTGTTATAACATTATACAAGAATGTTTTAATGATGGAAATGTAGAGTTGAGATTACGTAACCAACTATGGATATAAGCATATATAGTGTGTTCGCACATTAGTGTATAAATCCATGTGCCGGAAACCAAGTGTGTGCATATGTGTGCATACGGTATTGGTGAAGGAGACAGGTTGGGTACGCGTACCAGTGGAAGTTTTCGAACCGAAAATCTCTGATGAGTTTGTAAGTTTGCAAACTGTTAAACCAGTCACCTTAGGTACGCATACCCGTACGCGTACCCACGGAAGTTTTCGACCGAAAATTTCTGCTGAGTTTCTGAACTCAAATCTGGTAGCTATGGTACACGCACCCGTACGCGTACCCAAGCTGGTTATATTTCTCAAATCGAAAGTTCATGAACTTAAACGATAAATCAATAAGGAATGCAATCTTTGCAAACCGTGTCTATATTGTTCATGAATTTCTTCAAGTGAATCAAACCGATTTTGTTTCAATTGTGTCTATTCATAAATACCTAAGCAATTGAACAACACTTCAACTAGTTCTTTTGAAGTCATTTGAACTAGTTGTGAAGAATATGAATACGGTTGATATGAAAGTGCTCAAATGGGTAACCATTGGTTAACTATTTGTGAACCAACTAAGTGTACACGTTTAGGTACGGTTACTCAAACCTAAATGAAATACATTTCATTTATGTGTGACAAGCTAAGTTTTGATCTAATGGTTGAAAGATATTAGCTTGGTTAAATCAGGTTTTTCATCTAACGGTGAATATTGAATGCTTTGTCACCAGGGTAACTTATATTGCAAACCCTAATTTGAAAACTATGTAAAGGAGACATCTAGCAACTGGAAAAACTAATCCCCACACCTCCTGTGTGATACTAGTTGGTTTTGCTAGAGTCAGTTCTCCTTTAACCTTAGGTTTCTTCTCGAGACCCTGTAGGTTAACGACTGAAATACTTTATTGGGATTGTGAAGCCAGACGAAACTACTTCTCTTGTAGTTGAGCGATATGATCTTGCTATTTTCTATCGTACGAGTTAAATTGAATAATTGACTTGAGATTATATCTCTGATAGGGCAAGATAAAAAGAAATCACAAACATCTTCGTCTCATCGTTTGTAATTCCGCAATATCTAGTTTCGCTACCATACGATTTAGATTATTGTGAGGTGATTGATAATTCTAGGCTGTTCTTCGGGAATATAAGTCTGGGTTATCGATTGGTTCATGTTCACCTTGATTTTATCAAAAGACGGAACAAAACTCTTAGGTTTATCTGTGGGAGACAGATTTATCTATTATCGTAGACTTTTCTGTGTGATACAGATTTGTTTATTAAAGTCTTCGACTTTGGGTCGTAGCAACTCTTGGTTGTGGGTGAGATCAGCTAAGGGAATCAAGTGCGTAGCATCCTGCTGGGACCAGAGATGTAAGGAGCGCAACTGTACCTTGAATCAGTGTGAGATTGATTAGGTTTAAACTATAGTTCAGACCGAAGTTAGTTTGTAGTAGGCTAGTGTCTGTAGCGGCTTAATACAGTGTGGTGTTCAATCTGGACTAGGTCCCGGGGTTTTTCTACATTTGTGGTTTCCTCGTTAACAAAATTTCTGGTGTCTGTGTTATTTCTATTCTGCATTATATTTTGTTATATAATTGAAATATCACAGGTTGTGCGTTAAGATCAATCAATTAGAATATCCAACCTTTGGTTGTTGATTTAAATTGATTGACACTTGGATATTGGTCTTTGGTACCATCCAAGTTTATCTCTCTAGTATTTGATAAAGACTCGCAGATTTCCATTTGTTTGAGTAAAGATCAAATCAAGAGATTCAGATATTAACTCTTTGATATACTTTTATCTAGATTGAGTCTGACTGTCTAGTTGATTCTCTAGAAAATATATTGGAGTTAGTCCATACAGATTGCTAATCGAAATGTTGGGTGAGGTTATTGACCCCCGATTTTTCACTTCCCTTGCTTAATGGACAAATTTGTCGTGCACACTCTCTTTCTCCAATTGGAAACTCCCTTGGAACTCCTAAACTTGTTCGCCCTTGTACTTTTAAACGTATGAAGGAGAATTTGTGCAAAAGACAAAGATGTGATTCCCTTGACGGTTCTTGTGATCCTACCACCTTGTGTCTTCTTCAACAAATTCACAAGGGTGTGTGTAAGATTAATTCAAGGGTAAAATGTTTGCAAGAACAATTGTGTTTGTTTGCAACGAAGTTTCCCGAAATCAAGGAAGATATGGATATTGTTCAAGCCTCTTGGACGGTTTCCGAGGATGAAGAAGATGAGTAAATTTCTTGTCTCTATGAGTTGTTTTATTTTGTATAGGAAACTTCTTATGAGAATTTATTCTTATATTTTTAAGAAGGATAACTAGGGTTTGTGATAACCATTATTGTGAGTACACATATCTATTTCCAACGATTTTCATCTTGCAATGCTTTTAGATTTATTTATTTAAATTCTAAATTTTATTTGGAAGATGATTTTGCAGCATTAATCTTTATGGTTTTATATATTGCAACTTGTTATGGGATATATGTGTTTGCGTCCGTGAACTTTGATTGTCCCATACGTGGTCAAAAGTTAAGTCTTTCATATGTCGGTATGCAAGTATTGATAAAAGATTGAATGAACTTTTGACAAAACAAAAGTTAAGCCTATTATGTCATGATGCAAATATTGATAGAAGATAGGATGAACTTTTCTTTACAAATACTAAAGTCTATTATATGTCATTGTGCAAATAGTGATGAAAAATAGAATGAATCTTTATTTATTCCGCAGTATTGATCTTCCCTGATCCATATCTTTATTTAAATATTGTGCGGCTCCGTAAGTTTTCTTATGTGAGCATTTCCGATTAAATTAATCATGGGTTCTCTTGTGGTTAATTTAATTGAGATTTTTGGATACAAATTCATATTATTATGTGATTTGTTAATGTCCAAAGAAATCCTTCTTTTCTTGTGAAAGTAAGGTCGCTCTTGTTGTTCTCTCGGGAATGACATTTTATGGGGGAGACTTCTTAATTGAACTTGTGATTAATTACCAAATCTTTGTGGGGAGTGCGGTTGTGGAATATTATAGGGGTTATCTTGTATCTTTATAAACTCCTTGATGAATGCATTTAGTTTCGGCTATATGATTGCATCTAAAAAAGTTGATATACTTTTTTGGTCATGAAGTATCTCTATGGAAATTTATTAGGATCCCACTAATTTTCATACCTTTGCCAATTTTATTGACAAAAAGGGGGGGAAATGATGTGTAGTTCACACTACAAATACATATGGTTTTCGGATCATTATGTAAGGGGGAATGGTTTTCATGTGAGATGAAGTATTGACTAAGGGGGATTGATACATATCACCATAGTATTGTTGTCGAAGTTGTCATACAATTGAACTTTTATGTTGTGTAATAATACTATAACATTGTATAACAATGATTGAGAGCTATTGTTTTCTCATTGTTATAGCTACGGATCTTCAACAACGATGATGCTGAATTGAATACCTTTAGAATCATTGGAGTACTTGGAAGTGACGAAGATTTCGAGTAATGTTGAAGAACCAAGGAGATCAAGCATTTGGATGATAATCCACAAAGTTTATTTATTTTGTATTCCATATGTATATATTGATAGTTTTGTCACTAAAATTGACAAAGGGGGAGATTGTTAGAGCATTGCTCGGTCGAACTCGCAAGCGTTGCTATCTCAAGCTTGTTTTTCAAGTTTAGTTTCCAAAACTATAAGTCTTGATTTCTAGTCTACTTATAGCAAAGTCTCGGATTAGGATAGTAAGTGTAGTTGATCCTTAGACTCCACGGCGTTCATCAATTGAAGACGAAGAACTACTCAAGGGAACTTGTAGAACTTCATCAACAAAAGGTATGTGGAGACTTGAACTTATCTATCACTCAAAAGTCTATCTACTTTATCTCCTATTTGATACAAAAGTGGTATTACTATATAGACTTCAATTATGCAAATTTGCTATTTCGAGCCGTTTCATCTCGCCTATTTATTTCTCGAAATATGTGTTGGTAAGCTTTCGCTTTCGCCAAGTTCATCTTTATTCGTGACGAAAGTCATGTTGATTATTTCAATAACTTGAAAATCGCTTTGATGGAAATAGTTGTGAATAACAACTATTTTAACATCCTCTAAGAAAGTTTCAATGATTGGAATAAGAGTTTAGAACAAGTAACCATCTTTGGATATAAACATAGTATGTTCTCACATTTGTGTAAAAGTCCAAAACTGGGATCCCAAAGTATGTGTACCCGTACGCGTACTGGCGGTTGTTGGAAATCCGGGTGAGTATGTGTACCTGTACGCATACTGGCGGAAGTTTCACGTCCGTGAATTTCTGCTGGAGTTTGAAAGTGAAAAACAAACTCAATCTGGTTACTTAAGTACGCGTAACCATTTGCATACTTAGGTAGGATGCTTTCTAAAATCGGTTTGTTCATGAACTAAAACATTTATATAATAAGGAATGCAATCTTTGCAAAACATGGCTATAATGTTCATGAATTGATTAGAGCGAATCAAAACCGGTTTTGCTTCGATTGTGCCTTGTATACTTCTATGAGATCTAAGCAATTGACAACTCTCTAACTAGTTCATTTGAGTCATTTGAATTAGTTATGGTAAAGATGAATAAGGTTGATATGAAAGTGCTCATATGGCTAACCATTGGTTAACTATTGTTGAACCGACTAAGTGTACACGTTTAGGTACGGTTACTCAAACCTAAATGAAGTTACATTTCATTTGTGTATAAAAATCTAAGTTCGATCTTACGGTTGAAAGATATTAGCTTGAATCTAATCAGGTTTTCATCTAACGGTGAATATTGAATGCTTTGTTGCCAAGGTAACTTAGATTGCAAATCCTGATTTAAAATCTATATAAAGGAGATCTCTAGCAACTGGGAAACCTAATCTCCAAACCTCATGTGTGATACTAGTTGTATAAGCTAGAGTCGATTCTCCTTTAACCTTAGGTTTTTCACGAAACCCTGTAGGTTAACGACTTAAAGACTTCATTGGGATTGTGAAGCCATACCCAACAATTTTCTCTGTATTTGCGTGATCTGATCTTGTTGTTTCTATCGTATTTGAGTACAATCATAAGATTGGCTTGAGATTTATATCTCTGATAGGCAAGATATAAAAATAGTCACTAACACCTTCATCTCATCGTTTGTGATTCCACAATATCTTGTTTCGTTAATCGATTAAGATTATTGTGAGGTGATTGATAATTCTAGGATATTCTTCGGGAATATACGTGGGAGACAAATTTATCTATTCAATAGACTTTTCTGTGTGATACAGATTTGTTTATCAAGTCTTCGACTTTGTGTTGTAACAACTCTTAGTTGTGGGTGAGATTAGCTAAGGGAATCAAGTGCGTAGTATTCTGCTGGAATCAGAGACGTAAGGAGCACGTCTGTACCTTGAATCAGTGTGAGAGTGACTAGGGTTCAACTACATTCCAGACCAAAGTTAGCTTTGTAGTAGGCTAGTGTCTGTAGCGACTTAATAAAGTGTGGTGTTCAAATCTGGACTAGGTCCCGAGGTTTTTCTGCATTTGCGGTTTCTTCGTTAACAAAACTTCTGGTGTCTGTGTTATTTCTTTTCTGCATTATATTTTGTTATATAATTGAAATATCACAGGTTGTGCGTTGAATCGATCAATTGGTAAATCCAACCTTTGGTTGTTGATTGAAATTGATCGATCCTTAAACATTGGTCTTTGGTACCGTTCAAGTTATCTCTCTTATATTCAATCAGGATCGCAAATTATTGTTTGTTTGATTGCGGATTGAATTGAGAGATTGAGATATAACTCTTTGATATACTTTTTTATTAAGATTGAGTCTGACTATCTAGATGATTCTCTTGAAAGTATATTGGAGTTAGTCCATACAGATTGCGAAGCGAAATATTGGGTGAGGTTGTTAGACCCCCGCTTTTTCAATGATCATTCTGACAAATAGACAAAATACAATTAGAGGAAGAACCTTTTTCATCATTTGTAGACTTCTCCTTTTTCTTCCTTGAGGATTGGATTCCTTCACATAGATACACATTAACTGCTTTTACTGTATCCCTTTTTGTGATACCTCTAGTTACAGGAGCCGTGAAACTGTATCTTTTAAAGAAAAAGAGTGAAGGGCATTTTGATCATAAATGAATATAAATGGAGCACCGGACAACCAAACCCTAAATAACTTTGAAAAAGTCTTCACGGATCACGATCCATTATCTATTTTTGATAATAAAATATTTATTTGAAAAACTTAACAAGCATATCCTTATGTAAATTCTAAGATAAGGAATTAACCTATTATACAAGACTTGAGCAACCTTGATGCAATCCTCACATTCTCAAGTTAATAATGAGGATCCACGCATCACTATAATTAGGTAGTGATTCAGTGAGCAGAGTGCTCACTTGTTGTGTCACATGATGACATTTCAAGGTTTATTGTATAAATAGACCTCTTACCTCGTCTGACTCTGGTTCTCTTATACTTATTCTTGTCTTCACGGATTCCCTGTTGGTTTCCCAGAGCCAGATTCATTCTTTACATGTCACCTTGAAGCTTGACAATTCTTTTGTTGTTCCTCTTGAATTTCCAACACTTACTTTGAACATGATTTGAATGTCCACAAAACAAACAATTCAGAGAAGAATTTATGTTTTGCTGATTGACCTCATGTTCGTCACAACCTTCTACATTCATTTTTCCAGAACTGGCTGGAACAAAGGAATTGTTAGTGCTCAAAGACTTGCTTCTGAACCCTATACCATTTGTGTTCCCAAAAGACTTCTGCCAAAATAACATTGCTGAGATCTTGTCAGAGCTTCCAGACAACTTTTGCAGGTCACACTTAAGAGTATCAATCTCTTTCTCTTTTAGAGATAGGGCTCTGGTGAATTCATCATGATTTTTGTTAAAGGGGGAGCAAAAATGGATCCGTGGAGAGCGAAAATCATAGTCGACTCACTGATTCAAACCTTTTCAATGTATTTTTTCCTTTTAAGACTAAATTACTAAAATACACCCATTATCTCCTAGTAAAACTCACCCTGGTTATCCAAAAACCTCCACCACCACTGGCAATTCCACCACCAACCTTCAAGATTATCTAGAGAATTTGGAAGAGATATACAAATGGGAAAAGGGGGATTTTGGGTAATATAAAATTCTTAGCAAAAATGAGTGACGAAAGCGAAAAATAAAAAGCAAAACTTTTAATCGAGGAAGGAGTGGTTAATTACGGAACTGGCTTTGGTATGAATGGAGATGGATCTGGCAATGGTGAAAGATTTCCTGAAAAATTAAGCAAAATCTCAAAATTAAACTCTTATAAAGAAACTGCACTGGCTAAGACTAGGTGTAGAGTGCAGACAAGCCATACGCTAGTTCTTTTTAAGTGTATGTGTTGAATCTTAAATCAGTATCTAGCTAAGATGAATTAAACATATGAAAAGATTAATTAACGAAAACGTGACCTATCACTCTGCTGGAAACTTCAGTCGTGTTGGTGATGGAGATGATGGTGGTGGAGACTTATTAGGTTAATATTTTGAATAAGCGTGCGAAAGGAATACGTGTAAATTGAGATATTTTGGTCCGAGTTTGAGAAATATAACAAAAAGGTCTGTGTCAGCGAGTCGATTACGATTTTTGCTCTCCTCGGATCCGTTTTTACTCTCCCTCTAACAAAAATCTTCATCATTAAGACAATTAATCTTAAGATTTTTCACCTGAAGTGATGATTCAAGTTTCTCCAACAAACTCTTTAATTGAAGATTTTCTTGATGAATTTTTTCATTTTCATCCAAGAATTTCAAAATCTCAGTGTCAGATTCGTATTCTGGATCAGAATTTGCGTTAATAAAGGTTTTTCTGAGAGAGCAGAATTTTCTGTGCAAACTTCAGAAGTGTGCATATTCTTGACAAAATGACTTGATTTCATTTCTTTTATTGAATCATCTGAAGCATCAGAGAGAGAGAGAGAGATCCGTTTCTCAGATCTTTTGCTTCTCTTCACAATATCCTTGATCTTTTGTGTAATCAATGACCTGTCAAGATCAACATGATTAGGACAACATTCATCAGCCCAAGAAAAGTTAGAAGAAACGCTTGTATTGGTCACAGCATTGAACGCGGATGTTCTGATTGAGTTCTGATCATGATCAAGTATTTTTAATTTTCCAACAATAGAGTTTCTGAAAAGTGTTTCAAGGTTATTTCCCTCAACGATGGCATGTTTCTTAGAATCGTATCTAGCTGGCAACGATCTGAGAATTTTTCATCACAATATCCTTCAGGAATAGTCTTACCCAATGCAAAAGATGCATTAATAATTTCAGACACTTTGTGATTAAACTCATCAAATGAATCTTCATCAGCCATACGAAGGTTTTCCCAATCAGAATTTAGGTTTTGAACCCTATCTTCTTTCTCAGAGGTATTTTCTTCAAATACGGTTTACAAGATATCCCAAGCATCTTTAGATTTAGTGCGCGTAGACGCATGGTGCTGATGATCTGGGGTAATGGCATGGATGATAGCATTTAATCCGTCATAATTTTGCTGTGCAGCAAGAATCTCATGATCTTCATACTCACCAATATCCTTTGCAACAGTTACACCGTCTACTGTAACCATTGAAGGATTATAGCCATTAACAACACAAAACCATGATTGAAAATCATGTGCTTAAAGAAAGGCACGCATAAAAATCTTCCACCATAAGTAATTCGAGCCATCAAAGACTGGTGGTACGTTTATAGAGATAGCATTTTTGTCCATAGAGTCAGATTGCTACAAACACAGACTTATGAATTCTTAGCGTGTTTTCCTGCTCTAATACTGATGGATCGGTAAACCGACTTTGTTTTACCGCAAACGCACAGTGTCAAAAAGAGCAAACAAAAGCAAGAACGGTTCGTTCCAGCAATAAGTGCGAAAACTACTACTAATTAATATCAAGACCTAACTAACCAAAATTCAATGTTTGAGAGATTGTTGTGCTAAAAAAATAAGCTATCGAATAAAATAAAGCAAATTTATAAAGAATTGTAATCAAGGATGTGGAAATATTAGGGTTACGGAATCCGTTGTAGGCTAAAGTTTTAGTTATGTCTTTTACAGAGGTCTCATATGACTCATGTACAATAACAAACCTAGCTATCGAAACACGGAAGATATATTTCAGTTAAGAACCCAATCTTGAGAAACACAAACATTACGTTAAGCTTTTATTTTTTATTTTTGAAACCATTGTTTGAGAACATAAGTAAATTAAACCTACAAGTTCATCTTTCACCCTAATGAGGAGTTTAGCTAGACATGGTTAAAAGCCATCAAAAATGATATAGATAATAACAAGTAAAGCATATGAATCGCAGAAAGCAAAATAGCAAAACCTAGTTTCTTCCCTGATTACGGCGTCCCCTTTCTTCTCCTCATTGCTCGCTTATAAAGCACTCCAGTTCCCTTCTTGTCTTGGATGACATCAACCAGCGAAGCACAATTCAGGCCAGTCCAATAGCTCCGGTAACTCCCTGTAATCAGACTCACTCCATAAGGACCGAGAATTTCCAAGGCCCAATGTGTTACCACTTCCTACTTTTTCTTTCAGGTAATCTTACAGACACCATTTGGGCCGTTTTCTGTGATTCTCAGTGTCTCTTTGAGGCTAATTTCGGCTCCTATCTATACCCGGTTCGCATCAACCAACATATCCAACTTAACTGCTCCATATCGTCTCCCAGTAACATCAACAGCTACACACAAATTTTATTTCTACCAACTCCGGCCACAAACAATGAACTCCATACAAATCTCGATCACACCCAAGGCAACTGCAGCAGCATCAGTTACAACAAACCCCATTCAATCTCCACCAGCAAAACAAACCCATTGAATCAGTTCTCTTTTGAGACTGATCTTCACTGTATATTCAAGTAGAAAATATGACCCATAACTTCAATGATTCGAACCCCACTTTCAGCAATTGATTAGCTTCACCAAGTCCTCATGATTTCATCTTTGTTTACATCTCAGAACTACCCAACAATCACGATTAGCCAACACCAGACTTAGGTTAAAACCTATCTCCATTTGAACCCCATTATAGTTATTAGTAAATAATCACCACAGCAACCATCTTTTGTGACTATTGCTGAAATGATTCTTCATCTTCATGACTTCACATACGACCATTATTAACTAACCTCTGTTTCTCTTTGTATTCAAACTCAAAACCCTTGGAAGATAAACACCAAACTCACCGCAAATCATGACCCAAATTCCATATGAAATGGACGACAACAGCAACAGTTGCACCACCTGCAATCGATCCATGCCTTTGCTGCTCTAACCATGACTTCACGATGCAAAACCCCAATTCGAATCCAAGTTCAGAAATCCCCAAATTCAGTTATCGACACACAGTTAATCAACACCCAATTTATTCTTCAGATGAGAACCCCAAATCCATCCCTCAATTACACAGAATCGACACCAAACAAACCCCCAAAATCCATCAATCAAGCTCATGGAATGAACCCCCAGATCCGCTGTTGTGACACTATTGTTGTAGCGAATTAGAGAGACCACGATTTCCTCAATCAACCAAGCTACCACAGAGAACGGCAGCCGATTAACCTCACCTCTTCTCCCTCAAACTCCAACCCATATACCCATATTCTTTTCTCGCAAAATTGCTGCTCAAAATGTTGTCTGCAGATGAGAACACCACCTGCTGGATAAGGAATGAAATGTGTGGAGTAAATGGTGCCACATCATCCACTTCGTTAGTTAACCCCAGGTGACCTTCACCTAACAGCCCACGACTGCATCCATTGAGCTCTGTCTCTTGGTGCCATGAGCAACTTGAGTAGTGCTGGCATATGGAAATATCAAGCCAGCCACATTGTAGACGCAAACGTCGATTAGCTTATATTTTAGCCATTTATCCTATCAGTGAACGGATTTTACTTGTAATTCCTGTAAATGATTGAAAACAATATCATTAGCAAAATAACAAGATCTAGCTTGTATAAATGTGGGTATAAAAGGGTCGTACTTTCGTGCTTATCAGATGCCTATTGAAAAAGCGGGGTATAACAACCACACCTAATAGGTCGTTCGGAAATATGTATGGACTAAGTCCAATATAATTCCGAGAGCACCAACTAATAAAGTGAGCTCAATCAAGAAATATATCAAAGAGTTGTATCTCAATTTCTCAATACAATCTGCAATCGAACAGATAGAAATCTGTGAGCCGGATTGATATGAGAAACACCTTGGATGGTACCAAAGACCAATGCCCAAGTGCCAATCAATTCCTATCCAACAACCAAGGTCGGATTTACCAATTGATTGATCTACGCATAACCTGTGATATTTCAATTATGTAAAAATATAGTGCGCAAAAAAAAAATAACACAGACACCAGAAGTTTTGTTAACGAGGAAACTGCAAATGCAGAAAAACCACGGGACCTAGTCCAAATTTGAACACCACACTGTATTAAGCCGCTACGGACACTAGCCTACTACAAGTTAACTTCGGACTGGAATGTAGTTGAGACCTAACCAAGTCTGTTAGAGCATAGCTTGGTTGAATCCACCAAGCGTTGGTATGTCAAGTTTGGTTGTCATATTTTAGTGAACTAAAACTCATTTAAGAGTCGCTTGATTAAATGTACTAGAGTCACCTTCGTATAGGTTAGCTTGAAAGTATTAGGATACGAGACATTACAAGTATTGTGAAAACTTGAAGAAGTACGGAGCTACAACCACAACATCATCCTTCCACTTGAGGTTAGTGATATTTGACTTGAATTATTTCATTCCCTAACGTATCTTTCAAGTCGTGCATATTGAAAACAAAACTGTGAAGCATGAACACTCTAGATAGACATAGTATTAAGGAATTCAATACGAGGTTTATTGCTTAACCATTAAACTTTGTAGATAAGACATCAACATAATCGTATGAATGCTATTGTGATTATGTATGGGTATGAGGTGAGGATTTCATCCTAGGAAACTATGTTGTTACATGTGTTTTAAGGAAGTAAGTTCATGAACTTTGTTTGTGAACCGAAAAGCAAATCGCCAGGCGTTATTGGGGATGTTCTTCATTGCATATCTTATGAACGACCAATATGTGTGATTAGTATAACCGCTCATGACTTGTTTGTGTTCTTGGTAAAACTGTTCACATGAGGCCTGACTTTTGTATTGGTATGACTTCTATTAGTGAAACCGATCTTAAGTAATCACCAGTTGGTATGATCGAGTTTGTGTCGTTTGTAAGGCCTAACACTGGGTAAAGGGGAACCGATCCTAGTAAGAGGTGCAACATGTCACAAAGGGGAATCGATCCTTGTATATGGGGTGCATCAAGGTTTATAGCAGAAAGGGGAACCGATCCTATGGACATGTGCAACACATATGAGTTAGATGCCATATATATGTGGGGAACCGATCCTAGTACCTAGTCAACCGAATTTTGGGAAGCTAGTGTGACTATGCAGAGTACTCACATGGAGGTAGAACCGAAACTTGTTTTGGTAGAACCGTTAAACCCATGATTTGTGATTGAGAAGTTCTTGATCAATCGCATAGCTCTTGAAAGTCAGATGAACCAATTCTAAACTTGTTTGGAAGTGTGGTAAATCGGTTTCAAGTGAGTAAGTATGAAAGAGGACTTACAAAGAAAGGATGTCGACACACTTTGAACACGTGCAGCGATGCGTATATTTTTTTTATTGTTCAAAGATATTCCTTAACGCCTAAAAAGGAAGTAAATCCCAGGATCGAAATTAAATAAGTTAAGAATCTTTTAATTAAGGTCTTTAATTATATATGGAAAATAAGAATTAGTAATGTGCATTTGCTAGTTAAATATTTTCCAAGGAGATTTTCGATCATTATTCTGGACAGATCATTCTCAGGAATTATGAAAACCGAATATGGAAATTATTATAGAATATCTTGAGAATATTTTCGGTTTTGGAAATTCCTTGGTGTCCAAACTTCTTTGTCTATAAATACTTGAAGTTTGCCTTTCTAGCAAACTAAGCCTTCGTGACAGTAAACTTCCTCTGTTGTACTGTTACTGGTGAAGCCGCCTATTCAGAGAGGAGAGTAACCTAATTAGGCGAAATCTCTTACGACCACTCAGTTTAAAGTCTTCTTTTGGATTGAGAAGCTCTAGCGCGCACCATTGGTGGGAAACTAGATAATTGCGGTTTATCTTTTGTTTTCATATTGATTTGATTGACTAACGGTGGTTGAACTTTGATTGCACCTAGTTTTTTTATGTGCCTAAAAGACCAGTTTATATTTAACTAGAGCCTTATTTTACTTGGACTTGATCATGCCTAAGGAAATAATAATTCCTAATATTCCTAGTTTCTATTCATTTTTTGCATGTCTCATTATTGGCTTCATTAAACATTGATAAATCATGCACATTGCTTATCAACCACAATGCAGACACATAATCTCAAACAAATATATACTTTGTTTAACAATTTTACATTCAGCTTTATTAAGGTTTTTCCGTATTGATGTTAATTGCCAAGTTATGACCTCTTTGCAGTTAAACTTCTAACGCCCAACCTTTTCCTTTCAACAGGTACTTGCAAGCTCTGAATTGGGAAGGTCAGTTCATCTTTTTGCTGGTTTTTGCTCCAGTTTGTATTTATTAGGTTGCTCTGCACTGATTGTAAGAAACCAAGTTTGCCTAGATTTTTCTTTTTAACTATGGTGTGAATTCGGTATTTGCCTAGTTTTTTTTTTTTTTTTTTTTTTTTGAGAGCATTTGTGCAAACTGAATTCAAATGTGTATTGAACTTGTAGATTGATTTTGTACATTGAATTTGAAAGTTTGGTTGAATGGTGAAATATTTTCTAAGTATATGAAATTGTAAATTGATTCCAGCAGAATCTCATTGGAGTTTGATTTTCAATTCAGGGTAATTTCAGTTTTGATTCAGAATTGTTTCAGGCTCAGTCAGAATGGATGCAATCAGTCGGCCATAACTGACTCATTTCTTTTTTATATTAAATAATCAAATCTACAACGTAATCCAGATGTCGGACTTAGCGACGACTTGAAAGCATCGTAAATCTGAGTCAACTTGAAAGTGTCGTTCCATAAAAAGACACTAAATTTACGGCACTTTCACAGGCACTTGGAAAGTTTCATATAACTCGTTAATACGACACTTTGCAACTATCTTAAAACGACCTTTTTCCACTAGTGAACGGTGGTTGAATTTTGATTGTACCTAGTTTTTTTATGCTTGAGAATCTTCTCTTCTAATATAAGATTTACTCAAACTAGTTCAAGGTTTCGACAGTGATCTTTAGACTGTTATTAGTGCTAAAGACGATCTTGTGATAATCCATTGTTAACAGACTCCGTTCTGTGTGTGATTGATCACAAGAGATTCAAGTAGTTATGTGCAGGTGTTTATTGAAGATCTAAGAAGATTTGAAGACAAAGAAGAGATATAAGATTTCTGACTTGGTTATATAAATCTTTGGTGTGCACAATACTTGTTTCGGTAAAAGAGGATCCAACTATAATCGGTTTATCCTTGTGGTATGTTGATAGAAGAGTTGTGTAGATCGGCATCAATACGTTTCCTTGGGATTAAAGGTATTGAGCGCAAAATCTTAACGATTACCTTTTGGTAATTGAACATAAGATAGATCTTGGAACCTGGCAAAGGAGTTTATGATAAACATGAGAGTCTTTGTCCAACTCATATCACTTGGTTGAAGAGAGTTGATACCAAACAGATTTGTTGTTCCTTTACTGTTTGGAATACGAACCAAAGGAATTGGTCCAAGTACGTGACTTGTTTACAGGTCGGAGGCGTGGGAATACAGACGGAACTAGGTGAACTATAGGTTTAGTTGCTTGGTCTCACCTACACGAAGTTGGTTTATTTTGTATAGCGGCTTAATCCTGAGAGTATTCAATTCTGGACAAGGTCTCTGGGTTTTTCTGCATTTGCGGTTTTCCTCGTTAACAAAATCTTGCTGTGTTATTTACTTTATATTTCAGAATTATAATTATTTTATTATAACTAAAGTAAATTACACAAACATTAATTCATATTTACTTGATAAGCAATCCTATTGTGTTTGGTTAAGTCCGAACCTTTGTATCAAGTAAACATACTTCATTGTTGTATTGTCTCGATCTCGTATCCATAGACGATCACACGAAGTGTGAACCGATTTGTTGTATTGTCTCGACACAGTCCATAGACAATCACTTTCGGAGAAAGTACTTATAGGAAGGAAAAGTTTTAGGTTGAGGTATATTTGGGTACCCTCGCCTTTTCAATTGGGATCAGAGCAGGCAAACACGAAAAGATCTAACAATATGTGTTTGGTGCGATCCGTCCTAAAAGAATTGAATCTATGATCGATTCAGTTAACGTTATCCAAGAGTTTTAATGCTCAAAAGTTGAAGATGTTAATACTTCGTTAGCTCATGATCCAGGAGTTGCGAAAACATCCATGTCTTTTTCTGATGAAAAGGAAGATGTTGATAAAGAGTTGGTAAAACTCCTAAAGCCCATAAAATCTCTGTCTTCTAAAGTTCTTATATTGAAGACAAAGACTAATCTTTTTAAATAGGAGATCAGAGTTAAAGACAGTCAACTGCATATTCTGGCTGAAGAGAATTTAAATCTCACTGTCAAAATTAGAAGCTCTTGGTAAATATCTTACTCAAGGAAAAAAGACACGTCCTATAATTTTGACAAATGATTCTGTTGTGATTTCTTCTGATACTGAAGAAACTAAAAGTCCTTGTTCAACTTTTACAGATTGTGATGAAACTGGTTTGGTCACGACTGAAACGAATCAAGATGATGGTAGTTTACCTAACTACATCAAGTCAGAAGAGGATAAGAAACCAGCTCCTATGTCTACTGATGATCAAACGAAATCTTGTGCAAAGAAAACTTTGAATTACGTAATGGTGATCTTAAGGAATACAACTTTCAGTCACTTGACATGAAACTTATACTTCTTCAACATATTGTGGTAAAAATGAAGGAAGTTTCTTGTCTTAAAAAACCGAAAGACCATTCCTCAGTAGAAAGACAGATTGTACCACAACCCAATAAGATCAACTCAAAATGGGTTAAGGAGGGTTCTGCCAATACAAGCTTTTTTCATATTAATTTGAAGATTAGGCAATCAAGAAATTTCATTAGTGAACTTAAAGATAGTAATGGTGATATAATTTCAGATCAAAAGAAGATAGCAGATACTTTAGTAAATCATTTTGAACAAAAATTCAAATTTCAAGAAACTGAAGAAACTGATTCTCTCCTTGAAGTCATCCCTGAGGTTATTACTAAAGAAGATCAACAAATGCTTGATGCAGTTCCAAATGAAGAAGAGATGAAGGAAGCTATCTTTAGTATGGATCCAGACAGTTCCCCGGGTCCAGATGGATTCTCAACTTGTTTCTACAAAACTTGCTGGCACATAATTCATACAGATTTTTTTCAAGCTATTCAGTTTTGCTGGCAAAGAAGATTCATTCCAAAGGGGCTTAATTCAAATTTTCTAGTTTTGTTGCCTAAAGTTGAAGGTGCTAAATCTCCTAATCATTTCAGGCCAATTGGTCTTAGTAATGTCAACTTTAAGACAATTACTAAAATAATCAATACAAGAATGAGTTCCTTGATGACTAAAATGATGACTAAAATGATAAGTCCTTAGCAGGCGGCTTACATTAAAGGCAGAAGTATACAAGAGCAAATCATTTTAACTTCTGAGCTAGTAAATGAAATGAGGAAAAAGAAAAGAGGAGGAAATGTAGCTCTGAAACTTGATATTTTTCAGGCATATGACTCAGTAAATTGGCAATTCTTTTTTCAGGTTCTTATCAAGTATGGTTTCTCAACATCTTGGTGTCAGTGGTTGCAAACTTTGTTTGAATCAGCAAAAATTTCTGTTATGATAAATGGTGGACCACAAAGATTCTTCTCTGTTGGTAGAGGACTAAGACATGGTGATCCTTTGTCCCCAACCCTATTTGTTATTATGGAAGATGTGTTTAGTAGATGTATTCATAAAATGGTGCAGGAAGGCAAGATAGAACCAATGGTCATAAGAAAAGGTATACATCCTACACATTTGTTCTTTGCTGATGATGTTCTGATTTTCTGTAATGGATCCAAGAAGAGTGTAGAGAATCTCATGAGCTTGTTGGATAAATATCAAAAAGGATCTGGTCAGATTATCAATAAAACCAAAAGTAAGTTGTTCATTGATGAAACTTCAGTTGTGAGGAAGAATCAGATAAAGGATCTCATGCAAATGGAATTAAGTCACTTCCCTGATAAATACCATAGTGTTATACTTTCTCCTGGAAAAGTTAAAGTATCCACAGTGTGGCCAATGGTAGAAATGATTCAAAATAATAAGAAACTTCTTGTGGTCTGGAGATGGAGATATCAGAAACTATACAATATTATCTTGGAAGAAAGTATGCACTCCTTACACTGAAGGAGGTTTGGGTATTCAAAGATTGGAGGTAATTAACAAGGCTTTGCTCATGAAGATGATGTGGAGAATCATAAACTCTAATGAAGAATGGGCTCTGTTTATAAAAGCTAAGTACATGAACAAAAATGGTCAATGGACTTAGAACTGGAAATTTTCTTCTATTTGGCCTGGATTGAAGTGGGTATGGAGTTCTTTAAAAGACAATATCAAATGGTGTTTAGGTAATGGCAATAATATCAATGTCTGGTTTGATAACTGGATTGGTGATACTCCTTTAATAAAGAAAGTAGGCATGCATGACTATGCAAAGAACAATTTAAGCATGAAAGTTTCTCAGTTGATTCAGAACAATCAATAGAATATTCCTTCAGAACTGCAACAGATGATCACCTTTATGAGACTGCCTGATATTGGTGGAGAGCAAGAATTACTCATTTGGACTGGTCATATGCAAGGTAAATTCACTACTTCCTCAACAATTTCAATTTTAAGACATAAAGAACCTATTCTTGAATGCTCTAAGCATATATGGAACTATTTTCTACATCCTAGCACATCAAGTAATGTCTGGAAAATTATTCAAGGCATTTATGTTGATGATCCTACAATGGTTAAAAATGGATATCATTAGGTTTCTAGTCCATTTGGGTATTTTCTCATGCATTAGATTTATAATGATAGTGTTGTTTCTAGTACAAATCCAAATAATTTTAATAATTATTCACCTATTCAAAAGGATGAGGATTTGACTAGAGATACCACCGTTTTAGACGATGTAGTTCATGATCCTTTAGCCTGCAGTATGTTGGATAATCTATTATTTGATGTGCCTATCAGTGAATCGGAGGAAGTAACTATGATTAACACCTTAGTTAATGAGCCTTTACTAGAAACTTTCGTTGGTAATCCTTTATATGATTGTGATGATGGTTTAGAGGAAAGAGTTTACCCTGAGAATAATGTTTTAGAGTCTAGCGATTTAGAAACACTAATCTTAGAAGACCATAAACTCGTAGAGATGAGCGAGGATGAACCAGACTTAGAAGAATCAATTGACCATTTTCAGGAATCTGATGACCTAGAAATTAGGGAAGTTGTGACTAGTCTTTCTAGAGACACAGAAAACTCTAAGTTTGGGGGTAATTCTCCGTGTGCTTTAACTATTAGAAAGTTCCCTCGTGTAGGACTTGACATTTGTGCCTCAACCATCTTACAAGATTATCTTCATACACATTTTACCGAACCTAATGATGTCCAGAAAGAAGCTCAGTTGTTAGAAACCCATTCTCTGGTTGATGTGGTTTACCCAGGCGATAATACCCAAATTGACTTAGAACTGGAAATTATTCAGAGTATTAAAAATGGATACCCAAAATTATTCCTAGCTGAATTTGTAATATGTAACTCCTTTCATTTCAATCCTGGGAAGAAATGTTGGCCTTCCTATGAATACCTGCCGTTCACCAGCTCCTAAATTTGCACCTTTTTTTGCAGCATTATCAGCTGAGAAGTTCACTTCTCTGAGCTGGTGTTGAAAAATGACTGAAGATAAATTTTTGATTGCTTTTTGCCATCTTACCCTGACAAACCAAGGAGCTTGATTTCTTGCAAAATTTTCCAGAACTGACTTTGAATCAGAACATACAATAATGTTCTGCATTTTCCATTCTACTGCCAATTCAGCTGCACACACAACAACATAGTTCTCTGCTACATAATTAGTTGTAATTCCTAAACCACCAGTCATCACTCCAACCACCTGACAAACATGATCCCTAATAACAACCCCAAATCCAGCTTTCCCAGTATTACCAAAAGAAGAGCCATCACAGCAAAACATTACATAATTTATTGGAGGAGGAAACCAAAAGCATTCCTTAATACTCTGAATAATTTCCAGTTCTAAGTCAATTTGGGTATTATCGCCTGAGTAAACCACATCAACCAGAGAATGGTTTTCTAACAACTGAGCTTCTTTCTGGACATCATTAGGTTCGGTAAAATGTGTATGAAGATAATCTTGTAAGAAGGTTGAGGCACAAATGCCAAGTCCTACACGAGGGAACTTTCTAATAGTTAAAGCACACGGAGAATTACCCCCAAACTTAGAGTTTTCTGTGACTCTAGAAAGACTAGTCACAACTTCCCTAATTTCTAGGTCATCAGATTCCTGAAAATGGTCAATTGATTCTTCTAAGTCTGGTTCATCCTCGCTCATCTCTACGAGTTTATGGTCTTCTAAGATTAGTGTTTCTAAATCGCTAGACTCTAAAACATTATTCTCAGGGTAAACTCTTTCCTCTAAACCATCATCACAATCATATAAAGGATTACCAACGAAAGTTTCTAGTAAAGGCTCATTAACTAAGGTGTTAATCATAGTTACTTCCTCCGATTCACTGGTAGGCACATCAAATAATAGATTATCCAACATACTGCAGGCTAAAGGATCATGAACTACATCGTCTAAAACGGTGGTATCTCTAGTCAAATCCTCATCCTTTTGAATAGGTGAATAATTATTAAAATTATTTGGATTTGTACTAGAAACAACACTATCATTATAAATCTCAATCGGAGTAACAAATTCCTGATCACTATGCCTACATATTTCATGTTCTTCATCAATACTATCCTCATCATAATCATCTTTATAATAACATGAAAAGATCGAACCTCATCAAAACAAGTAGTGTTACCAATTCTAACCTCGTCATCTTGATTATGTGAATAAAAACTATCCTTATTTTCAAGGGCGGTATTGGGAACACTATACTGGAAAGTAATACTATCCTGAGCAAGTTTTTCCACAATCCTATTTGTACTCTCAGTAAATTGCTTGAGGGACTCTTCTAGAGATATCTTAGTTGACCGCTCTACGGACTCTTCTGGGAGAAGAATATTATAAGTCTCTTTCATAAATAACTTCCGTGTAGACTCATTGAAACTCTTGAGAGACTCTTCTAGAGAAATAGAAGGATTGTTTTGCTCGTATGACCTGTGGGTATATAGATAGTAATTGGTCTCACAATGGTATGGACCATAACCTTCAAAAGTTTCACGTTCCCAATCACTATTCACACTATGGTCATAAAAAGGATAATGTCCAAGCTGCTCAGTCGGATACTCATTGCGTTGGCTATTATAATACTAGTTCGACATCCTAACCGCAAGGGAATTCTAAACAAACACAAAGAAGGCTGACTCGACCACAACAAGCCTATTTTATCTAGCAAACAAAAAGCATGATGGCTCCACTTAGATTGTTTCTAGACTAGCTTATATTCTTTCGAAAGGGAATTCGTTACAATTTAAGCAAACCCCTATAGAATCGATCCGAGTCAAAGTAAGTTGAATAGAGGCAAGGGAAGCTGCGTGGAGCTTTGATACCCAAGGCCTCACCGCATTAAAGGAGGCGCAGTCACGCATTCAACTCACAGAAACCATTATGAATTTCGAAGTATGCTTAAAAGAGTAACCAATATTTTTCGAATGACTTTCCTATTAAGCTCGTTACCCTATCGGTCTCGTTCTAGTCAAAATTTTAGGCTTAGGTTCGCGTTTGGTTTCGTTTTCCTAAGACGGGCAAGAAGAGAACGGTGATGAAATCCAAACCCTTATCTTGTATGGACAGGCCTTGCCCTTTACTAGGAAATTAAAACAGTCGTATTCGATTCCTCAACATATATGCATACAAAATCATCCAGTAAACCCACTGACAGGGGATTCGCGGGTGTTTATAATTCTTACCTCCCATTCCAGACGGGGGATGAATCGTTGAAGTCGACTCGGGCCACGACTCCTATGTCATGTACGAACCCGAGGGGCCAAGGCGATATTGTAATCACCGTCCTTCTCTGCACACAGTTTATTTAAAACTACCCTTCCGTAGGGTTTTTAAAAATAGAATAAAGTCCAATGTCCAAAAATAAAGTCCAAAAAGAAAAAAGGTCCAAAAATAAAAGATTATAGAAATAAAAACTTAATTACAGTTTCTAAAATAAAATAAAATTATTTACAAAATCTTCTTCTTCACTCCTTTTGGATTTCTCTTTGCTTTCCTTTTTGGGATTTGCCTTTCTTTTCAACACTTTTTCCCTTTTCCTTAGCTTAGCTCCAAATCTGAAAGCAAATAAGAAATACCAAAACGCATAAATAGAACAAAAATAATAAAAAGAAAAGGAAAGGAAAACCTAAAAACAAATCCCCGTCGGCGGCGCCAAAAATTGATCGAATTTTTATATAGTGGTAAGAAGGTTGTCGTTCACTCGGACTTTGTTGAATTGATTCTAGGCTTAAATATAAAAATACTAAAAATGAGAAATTATAAACAAAATATGTCACGGGATGAAGAATTCATTGGGACTCGGGATTTCACTGTTTTTCATATTCAAGTGGTTCAGAAATTAATCCTAGAGAAGTATAGCTCTAAACACAAGAAATATCAACTCTAATATTTTGCCAAGATAGATTTCATAAAACATCAATTGTAAATTACAAGCATAGTGTATCTAAAGCACCTAAGACTAAGCATACACTATCTAACAAGATGACAATTGATTAATAGAAATCATAAATCATTTATAATCGGTGCAAAAAGTAAATAAGGAATTAATTAAATTTACCACATGATGAAATTCAGCTTCGTCCGTCGTCCCAGCGATGGGGTCTAGCTCCACATAGTGAAAACACACTCAAAGGAATTTTTCATTGCTCAAAAGGTGTTTGCAAGGAGAAAAAATATAAAGCAGTGTGTTTGTAACAGGTATAATTGTTACAAAACTCACTGTTACAGAGAAACACTAACAGACTGTTGCGAATTCGAAATAATTGTTACAAAAATTGTTACAAAGATATTGAATTTGAAACTATAGGCAACGGTTTCTGTGACTGTTTTTAACTGTTGTTCTGTGTTCTTCTTCTTCTTCAATGGCAGCAGCAGAGACAAACTCTGCAACTCCCGATTCTCTCTCTGTTGTTGCTCTAAACGATCCTCAAACTCTCCATCCCCTTCTATGACAACCCAGCACCTATTTATAACCCAGCAGCAGCAAAATATCACGTAATTACTTCATATAATTCTCCATTACTCGGCATTATTCTTCACAGCCAGTTTAGGAAATAATTCAGATTTTTGATCTCTACACACGTTCTGAAGCTGCCAAATTGCCATATTTAACTCCTTCGTACTCCAAATAGTTGTTAGGGCCTTCCAAACACGAGCAACACACGTCTAACTCGCTGTAATCCCGTGAATATTTCTTCCAGCGTATGTGTTTCCCTGTTTTCTTCTCACGGATTATTTAGCCAAATTCAATCAAACCAAAGACCCATACCAAGCCTTTTAGGCTATATCACGTCCACCCATGAAGTTTCAGCGATTCAGTCTACCTCTAACCCATTCAAAATCTGATCGAAAAATCTGCCAGGAGAGAAACTCTTCTTCCCGCCAAAAACAAAATTCGAAATGAAGAAGATGGGTGTTGTGGAGAAAAATGGGTGATGTGGACGAAAATGGGCTACATATAGCGGTGAGTGACACTTAGCAAAAATGGGGGTCCGTATAGCAAATGTCCTCGGGGGAGCCCCGAGCAACTTTTCGAGCCGAATTTTCCAACAATATTTATTTCCAAAAAATACCTACAAACATACAAAATAACATAATAAATACGAAATCGAGTACTAACAATACGAACATTGAGGACAAATTAGACACATGAATGCGTCTATCAAATACCCCCAAACTTATTATTTGCTAGTCCTCGAGCAAAACTAAAAAATAAAATCCAACTCACTAGGTGGCCCTAGTGACCGAGTTATAGTCTCGGGTGAGTTTAACAGAGGTGTACCCACAAAAACCTTAACTTCAGCCCTAGTTATCTACGCAGAACCTTGGAAGGCACTAAAGAATCTCCTTGGTTGGCATACCTATTGACTACAGGAGGAAGTACCCTGATGCGAAATTCCAATTGTTGTACACGAGTTTGCACTCAAGCATACTAAAATTCATATAAAGTGACAGAGCTCTACTCAGATAGTTTCTGTACATCATAATCGGAGTCAACCAATCACATGGAAAGATTAAGAAGATGGATAAAGAGAAAAGATAGATGGTTTAAAGTGAACAGTGTTCTCCATATCTGTCTGAAGGCCTCTGCCAAGATGGACCTATCCTAATGGACTGAGATACCGGTCTGACTAATGTTAACACAACTTGCATATACAAGGGGACCAGTGGTCGATTAACCTAACTCTAGGTCAACACAACTGGCATATCCAAGGGCACCAGTGGTCGACTTTATTGAATTTATTCTAGTTGGTCTGATGGTCTGGTTTTAATTTATTTATTTTTTTGGTATCTCAATCACCCTATTTCACCCTAGCAAAGGTAAAAACTTGAATCGTGTGCCCCACCAAATCACTTAAAAAAATAAAAACAGAAGGATTAGGATTCAACGAGATATGGCGAAACTACCATGTTTTTTTTAATTCTAACACCTGAGCTCTGTGCTTTTATGAATAAATTCTTTAGATGTTTCCATCTAATCAAATTGGTTCCTCAACTCCTACAACCAAGATGTTTCCATCCACTTAGATAGGTTAGTGTTATCCTTAATAGGCATAAATTTCTAGGCTCTGGAGTTTATTTATACTGCAACTAAAAAGTTTCTCTCATACCCCCAAACTTAAATCTAACATTGTCCTCAATGTTCTAAAGATAAAATTAAAAGCATGAACAAGGAGAAACTGTTACCACTTGAAGCAAAAGAGTTAAGGAAAGATATTACCGTGTTGCATGAGCATGGGTTACCTCCCAAGAAGTGCTAAGTTTAAAGTCTTCAGCCGGACATCAAAAGGAATTAGTCACCTCTTAGAATCATAAAGTAATAGCCGGAATAACTGTGGATCACCAAAACCAAATAGGACTATCACAAGTAAAAGGAATCCGCAACATCCCAAGAAAATTAGCAAATAAAGCACACCCTTGTCTAGTTTCCTGTTTAAGACAACTACATCTAGATGTGGTTCAGGTTCAGGTTCTATAACAAGGTCTAGATAAAAAGCTTTCATTGGTTGGATTTCCTCAAAGGCATTCAGAATATCAGGCTGAAGAGTCTGGAAATACTCAAGTAAGAACTTAGAAGCGCATAACAAAAGCCTGAATAATTGGGGATCCTCTAAGTCAATCAGATTTGACTCACAAAGATGACCAAAATGAAATAGGTGGTCTTCCTTAAGAAAATGTGTCGACCCTATTCTCCTAAAGTAATTAGGTTCAGTCTCAAAACTTAATAACCGACACATCTGAAAATCATAAGTTCCCACAATTGGAAGAAAATTTTTTGGCGGGAAAACAAAGTCAATTTGGGTATTATCGCCTAGGTAAACCACATCAACCAGAGAATGGGTTTCTAACAACTGAGCTTCTTTCTGGACATCATTAGGTTCGGTAAAATGTGTATGAAGATAATCTTGTAAGATGGTTGAGGCACAAATGTCAAGTCCTACACGAGGGAAATTTCTAATAGTTAAAGCACACGGAGAATTACTCCCAAACTTAGAGTTTTCTGTGTCTCTAGAAAGACTAGTCACAACTTCCCTAATTTCTAGGTCATCAGATTCCTGAAAATGGTCAATTGATTCTTCTAAGTCTGGTTCATCCTCGCTCATCTCTACGAGTTTATGGTCTTCTAAGATTAGTGTTTCTAAATCGCTAGACTCTAAAACATTATTCTCAGGGTAAACTCTTTCCTCTAAACCATCATCACAATCATATAAAGGATTACCAGCGAAAGTTTCTAGTAAAGGCTCATTAACTAAGGTGTTAATCATAGTTACTTCCTCCGATTCACTGATAGGCACATCAAATAATAGATTATCCAACATACTGCAGGCTAAAGGATCATGAACTACATCGTCTAAAACGGTGGTATCTCTAGTCAAATCCTCATCCTTTTGAATAAGTGAATAATTATTAAAATTATTTGGATTTGTACTAGAAACAACACTATCATTACAAATCTCAATCGGAGTAACAAATTCCTGATCACTATGCCTACATATTTCATGTTCTTCATCAATACTATCCTCATCATAATCATCTTTATAATAACATGAAAAGATTGAACCTCATCAAAACAAGTTGTGTACCAAATCTAACCTCGTCATCTTGATTATGTGAATAAAAACTATCCTTATTTTCAAGGGTGGTATTGGGAACACTATACTGGAAATTAAGACTATTCTGAGCAAGTTTTTCCACAATCCTATTTGTACTCTCAGTAAATTGCTTGAGGGACTCTTCTAGAGATATCTTAGTTGACCGCTCTACGGACTCTTCTGGGAGAAGAATATTATAAGTCTCTTTCATAAATAACTTCCGTGTAGACTCATTGAAACTCTTGAGAGACTCTTCTAGAGAAATAGAAGGATTGTTTTGCTCGTATGAACTGTGGGTATATGGATAGTAATTGGGCTCACAATGGTATGGACCATAACCTTCAAAAGTTTCGCGTTCCCAATCACTATTCACACTATGGTCATAAAAAGGATAATGTCCAAGCTGCTCAGTCGGATACTCATTGCGTTGGCTATTATAATACTAGTTCGACATCCTAACCGCAAAGGAATTCTAAACAAACACAAAGGAGGCTGACTTGACCACAACAAGCCTATTTTATCTAGCAAACAAAAAGGATGATGGCTCCACTTAGACTGTTTCTAGACCAGCTTATATTCTTTCGAAAGGGAATTCGTTACAATTTAAGCAAACCCCTCTGGAATCAATCCGAGTCAAAGTAAGTTGAATAGAGGCGAGGGAAGGTGCGTGGAGCTTTGATACTCAAGGCCTCACCACATTACAAGGCGGCGCAGTCACGCATTCAACTCACAGAAACCATTATGAACTTCGAAGTATGCTTAAAAGAGTAACCAATATTTTTCGAATGACTTTCCTATTAAGCTCGTTACCCTATCGGTCTCGTTCTAGTAAAAAATTTAGGCTTAGGTTCGCGTTTGGTTTCATTTTCCTAAGGCGGGAAAGAAGAGAACGGTGATGAAATCCAAACCCTTATCTTGTATGGCCAGGCCTTGCCCTTTACTAGGAAATTAAAACAGCCATATTCGATTCCTCAACATATATGCATACAAAATCATCCAGTAAACCCGCTGACAGGGGATTCACGGGTGTTTAGAATTCTTACCTCCCGTTCCAGACGGGGGATGAACCGTTGAACTCGACTCGGTCCACGAATCCTATGTCATGTACGAATCCGAGGGGCCGAGGCGATATTGTAATCACCGTCCTTCTCTGCACACAGTTTATTTAAAACTACCCTTCCGTAGGGTTTTTAAAAATAGAATAAAGTCCAATGTCCAAAAATAAAGTCCAAAAAGAAAAAAGGTCCAAAAATAAAAGATTACAGAAAAAAAACCTTAATTACAGTTTCTAAAAAAAATAAAATAAAATTATTTACAAAATCTTCTTCTTCACTCCTTTTTGGATTTCTCTTTTCTTTCCTTTTTGGGCTTTGCCTTTCTTTTCAACACTTTTTCCCTTTTCTTTAGCTTAGCTCCAAATCTGAAAGCAAATAAGAAATACCAAAACGCATAAAAAAGAACAAAAATAATAAAAAGAAAAGGAAAACCTAAAAACAAATCCCCGTCGGCGGCGCCAAAAATTGATCGAATTTTTATATAGTGGTAAGAAGGTTGTCGTTCACTCGAACTTTGTTGAATTGATTCTAGGCTTAAATATAAAAATACTAAAAATAAGAAATGATAAACAAAATATGTCACGGGATGAAGAATTCACTGGGACTATATTTCACTGTTTTTCATAT
Organism: Papaver somniferum; assembly: GCF_003573695.1. NCBI lineage: Eukaryota > Viridiplantae > Streptophyta > Magnoliopsida > Ranunculales > Papaveraceae > Papaver > Papaver somniferum. Next base: position 47,913,787 of record NC_039366.1, read on the forward strand.
TCAAGTGGTTCAGAAATTAATCCTAGACAATTATAGCTCTAAACACAAGAAATATCAACTCTAATATTTTGCCAAGGATAGATTTCATAAAACATCAATTGTAAATTACAAGCATAGTGTATCTAAAGCACCTAAGACTAAGCATACACTATCTAACAAGATGACAATTGATTAATAGAAATCATAAATCATTTATAATCGGTGCAAAAAGTAAATAAGGAATTAATTAAATTTACCACATGATGAAATTCAGCTTCGTCCGTCGTCCCAGCGATGGGGGTCTAGCTCAGCATTGTGAAAACACACTCAAAGGAATTTTTCATTGCTCAAAAGGTGTTTGCAAGGATAAAAAGTATAAAGCAGTGTGTTAGTAACAGATATAATTATTACAAAACTCACTGTTACAGAGAAACACTAACAGACTGTTGCGAATTCGAAATAATTGTTACAGAAATTGTTACAAAGATATTGAATTTGAAACTATAGGCAACGGTTTGTGCGACTGTTTTTAACTGTTGTTCTGTGTTCTTCTTCTTCTTCAATGGCAGCAGCAGAGACAAGATCTGCAACTCCCTATTCTCTCTCTGTTGTTGGTCTAAACGATCCCCAAACTCTCCATCCCCTTCTATGACAACCCAGCACCTATTTATAACCCAGCAACAGCAAAATATCACGTAATTACTTCATTTAATTCTCCATTACTCGGCATTATTCTTCACGGCCATTTTAGGAAATAATTCAGATTTTTGATCTCTACACACGTTCTGAAGCTGCCAAATTGCCATATTTAACTCCTTCGTACTCCAAATAGTTGTTAGGGCCTTCCAAACACCAGAAGCACACGTCTAACTCGCTGTAATCCCGTGAATATTTCTTCCAGCGTATGAGTTGCCCTGTTTTCTTCTCACGGATTATTTAGCCAAATTCAATCGAACCAAAGACCCATACCAAGCCTTTTAGGCTATATCACGTCCACCCATGAAGTTTCAGCGATTCAGTCTACCTCTAACCCATTCAAAATCTGATCGAAAAAAATGCCAGGAGAGAAACGCTTCTTCCCGCCAAAAACAAAATTTGAAATGAAGAAGATGGGTGTTGTGGAGAAAAATGGGTTATGTGGACAAAAATGGGCTACATAAAGCCGTGGGTGACACTTAGCAAAAGTGGAGGTCCGTATAGCAAATGTCCTCCGGGGGAGCCCCGAGCAACTTTTCGAGCCAAATTTTCCAACAATATTTATTTCCAAAAAATACCTACAAACATACAAAATAACATAATAAATACGAAATCGAGTACTAATAATACGAAACATTGAGGACAAATTAGACACATAAATGCGTCTATCAAGCTACTAAAGTTTCATTATATTTTTTGTATTCCATATGTATTGATAGTTTTGTCACTAAAATTGACAAAGGGGGAGATTGTTAGAGCATTGCTCGGTCAAACTCGCATGCGTTGCTATCTCAAGCATGTTTGTCAATGTTAGTGATCAAAACTATAAGTCTTGATTTCTAGTCTCTTACAAGAACTTCATGGCGATTCATCATACAAGAAGAAGATCTACTCAAGGAACCGGTGGAACTTCTCGACAAAAAGGTATGTGGAGACTTGAACTTATCTGTCACTCAAAAGTCTAGCTATTCAATCTCCTACTCTTTGAGACAAAATTCGTATGCTATACATATAGGCTAGATCATACACATTTGGTATTTCGAGCCGAGTATACCCCGCCTATCTATATATCAAAATATGTGTTGGTAAGCTTTTCGCTTCGACCAAGTTTATCTTTACCTAGTGACGAAAGTCATGAATGTTTCAATCACTTTGAAAATTGCTTTGACGAGAAATAATATAACAACTATATAACTTCCTCTAAGAATGTTTCAATGATTGGAATGAGAGTTTAGATTACATAACCAATGGATTCCTTGAACCGAAGTTTCCGAACTTTGTTGATCAAGAGAACCGGAAGTATGGCAAGTGCCAAGTCCGCGAACTGCCGAAGTTCTCAAACCCAAGAATTTCTGCTGGAGTTGACAAACTACTTGCGTGAGCCAAGTCCGCGAACCCAGTCCGCGAACCGGCGTAGTTCTCGAACCCGAGAATTTCTGCTGGAGTTTGTAAACTCTATCCACTGTCTTAAGTCTGCGAACCTAGTCTGCGAACTTGAGAAGGTTATATATCCAAAGATGATTTCTGAACTTAATCTTAAAAGACTAAGGAATGCATATGCAAACCGTGGCTATTAAAGTTATGAACAGATTCGAGTGAATCAAATCATCTTTGCTTCAATTGTGTCTTGTGTAGTTACATAAGATTTCCTTGCAATTGAACAACTCTCTTAACTAGTTCATTTGAGTCAATTGAACTAGTTATGGTGAAGAAGAACATGGTTGGTATGAAATGCTCATATGGTTAACCTCTTTGGGTAGACTATTGTTGAACCAACAATGTACATGTTTGGGTGCGGTTAACAAACCTAGAAGCGTACAGTCATTTGTGTATGACAAGCTAAGTTTTCGATCTAACGGTTGAGAAATATTAGCTTGAATCTAAATCAGGTTTTCATCTAACTGTGAATATTGATTGCTTTGTAACTAAGGCAAAACCCTGATTTGAAAGGCTATATAAAGGAGACATCTAGTATTGTGCAAAACTAATCCCCATCCCTTACTTGTGATACCAGTTTGCGTGCTAGAGTCGATTCTCCTTTAACCTTTGGTTTTCTTCTTCTAAAACCAGGTTAACGACTTAAAGACTTCATTGGGATTGTGAAGCCAGACCGATGCTACTTTTATCGTAGTTGTGTGATCTGATCTTGCATCTTCTATCGTAACAACACAATCATATTGATTGGCTTGAGATCGTGAGAGTTCTCCGATAGGAAAGATATAAAAAGTAATCACAAACACTTTCGTCTCATCGTTTGTGATTCCATGACATCTTGTTTCGCTACCATACGGTTAAGATTGTTGTGAGGTGATTGATTAATCTAGGCTGTTCTTCGGTAATATAAGACCGGATTATCAATTGGTTCATGTTCACCTTGATTATTATCAAAATACGGAATAAAAACTTTTAGGGTTTTTCTGTGGGAGACAGATTGATCCTTTGATAGACTTGTCTGTGTGAGACAGATTTTCCTATTGTTAAAGCCTGCGATTTTGGGTCGTAGCAACTCTTAGTTGTGGGTGAGATCAGCTAAGGGAATCAAGTGCGCAATATCCTCCTGGGATCATAGGCTTAGGGAGTACAACTGTACCTTGGATCAGTGGGAGAATGATTGGGGGTTCAACTATAGTCCAGTCCGAAGTTATCTTGGAATAGGCTAGTGTCTGTAGCGGCTTAATACAGTGTATATTCAATATGGACTAGATCCCGGGGTTTTTATCCATTTGCGGTTTCCTCTTTAACAAAATTCTGGTGTCTGGGTTATTTTTATTTCCGCATTATATTTGTTTATAATAATACAGGTTGTGCGTTTGAATCAGTCAATTGGAAATCCGACCTTTGGTTGTTGATTGATATTGATTGATCCTTGGACATTGGTCTTTGGTACCATCCAAGTTATTCCTTGTGTTTGATTATAGACTCGTTGATTTCTATTAGCTTGAGTGAATCAAAATAAGAGAGAGATATTAACTCCTTGAGATGCTTTTACCTAGATTGAGTCTGACTTTCTAGTCGATTCTCTAGAAAGTTTTTCGGAGTTAGTCCATACAGATTGCTAAGCGAAATATTGGGTGGTGTTGTTATACCCCCGCTTTTCAGCAACGTTAATTGCAGAAAGGGGAACCGATCCTCTGGACATGTGCAACATGTTTTTAGGCAAAGGGGAACCGATTCTATGGACATGTGCAACACATATGAGTTAGATACCATATATATGTGGGGAACCGATCCTAGTACCTAGTCAACCGAATTTTGGGAAGCTAGTGTGACTATGCACAGTACTCACATGGAGGTAGAACCGAAACTTGTTTTGGTAGAATTAAACCCATGATTTGTGATTGAGAAGTTCTTGATCAATCGCATAACTCTTGAATGTTATATGAACCAATTCTAAACTTTTTTGGAAGTGTGGTAAATCGGTTTCAAGTGAGTAAGTATGAAAGAGGACTTACAAAGAAAGGATGTCGACACACTTTGAACACGTGCAGCAATGCGTATATTTTTTATTGTTCAAAGATATTCCTTAACGGCTAAGAAGGAAGTAAATCCCAGAATCGAAATTAAATAAGTTAAGAATCTTTTAATTAAGGTTTTTAATTATATATGGAAAATAATAATTAGTAATGTGCATTTGCTAGTTAAAGATTTTCCAAGGAGATTTTCAATCATTATTTTGGACAGAGCATTCTCAGGAATTATGAAAACCGAATATGGAAATTACTATAGAATATCTTGAGAATATTTTCGGTTTTGGAAATTCCTTGGTGTCCAAACTTCCTTGTATATAAATACTTGAAGTTTGCCTTTCTAGCAAACTAATCCTTCGTGACAGTAAACTTCCTCTATTGTACTGTTACTGGTGAAGCCGCCTATTCGGAGAGGAGAGTAACCTAATTAGGCAAAATCTCTTACGGCCGCTCAGTTAAAAGTATTCTTTGGGATTGAGAAGCTCTAGCGCGTACCGTTGGTGGGAAACTAGATAATGAGGTTTATCTTTTGTTTTAATATTGATTTGATTGACTAACGGTGGTTGAACTTTGATTGCACCTAGTTTTTTTATGCTTGAGAATCTTCTCTTCTGATATAAGATTCACTCAAACTAGTTCAAGGTTTCGACAGGGATCTTTAGACTCTTGTTAGTGCTAAAGACGATCTTGTGATAATTCATTGTTAACAAATGCCGTTCTGTGTGTGATTGATCACAAGAGATTCAAGTAGTTGTGTGCAGGTGTTTATTGAAGATCTAAGAAGATTTGAAGACAAAGAAGAGATATAATATTTCTGACTTGGGTATATAAATCTTTGGTGTGCACAATACTTGTTTTCGGTAAAAGAGGATCTAACTATAATCGATTTATCCTTGTGGTATTTTGATAGAATAGTTGTGTAGATCGGCATCAATATGTTTCCTTGGGATTAAAGTTATTGAGAGCAAAATCTTAACGATTACCTTTTGGTAATTGAACATAAGATAGATCTTGGAACCTGGAAAAGGAGTTTATGTTAAGGTAAACAGAAGAGCCTTTGTCCAACTCATATCACTTGGTTGAAGAGAGTTGACACCAAACACATTTGTTGTTTCTTTACTGTTTGGAATACGAACCAAAGAAATTGGTCCAAGTACGTGACTTTTTTACAGGTCGGAGGCGTGGGAATACAGACGGAACTAGGTGAACTATAGGTTTAGTTGCTTGGTCTCACCTATACGAAGTTGGTTTATTTTGTATAGCGGCTTAATCCTGAGAGTATTCAATTCTGGACAAGGTCCCGGGGTTTTTCTGCATTTTCGGTTTTCCTCATTAACAAAATCTTGCTGTGTCATTTACTTTATATTTCCGCATTATAATTGTTTTATTATAATTAAAGTAAATTACACAAACGCTAATTCCTATTTACTTGATAAGCAATCCTATTGTGTTTGGTTAAGTCCGAACCTTTGTATGAAATAAACATACTTCGTTGTTGTATTGTCTCGATCTCGTATCCATAGACGACCACGATCACACGAAGTGTGAACCGATTTGTTGTATTGTCTCGACTCAGTCCATAGACAATCACTTTCGGAAAAAGGACCTATAGGAAGGAAAAGGTTTAGCTTGAGGTATATTTGGGTACCCTCACCTTCTCGAAGTCTCTCACTAATTAAGGTACAGTCGTGTTCCTTACACCTCTAGAACCACGCCGGATTCTGCGCACTTGATTCCCTTAGTTGATCTCATGCACAACTAAGAGTTGCTACGACCCAAAGTCGAACACTTATAAACAAATCTGTCTCCCATAGATAAGTCTATTCTGATAGATAAATTTGTCTCCCACAGAAGTACCTACAAAGTTTTTGTTCCATCTTTTGGTAAATCAAGGTGAACAGGAACCAATTGATAATCCGGTCTTATACTCCCGAAGAGCAGCCTAGAAATATCAATCACCTCACAATAACTTAACTATATGGTAGTATAAGAAGTTATTGTGGAATCACAAAGAATGAGACAAAGAGTTTTGTGATTACTTTTTTGTTTTGGGGTAAAAACTGATTCTGCTGTTTTTGGTAATTTGGGGTGTGTTGATGAAAAACGAGTTCAAATCCTAAACAAATGCACTGCACGGGAATGCTTTTAGGTTCGAGAAATCAATCTGTAAGACTCTGACCTAAACCAAGAAATGGCCGTTCCAGATTCAATTCGGTCACAAGGTGAAGGAGAAAGGTTGATCTTAGGGAGGGAAGCGGAGAAGGTGTTTGAGATCAGAGTGTTAAATTATGAAGGTGTGGTTGTTTATGCATTGTGTATCAGAAAATGGTTTCTGGCTACTTGTGTTGATAACACTTATGTTCTGTGTTTCGAAATAGATTAAAATTCTATTTATACAAGTCATTAAGCGCACCCTGATCTCTTAGGAAGTGGAGGAAGTGAAGTAGTGGAGAAGTGGGTTTGTGCGGAAGGTAGTGATCATCGTGTCTCCGTGTTATGAAGGATGACTGATCACACGTTCTCCCACTTCTCTCATTACTGATAACCGTACATTATTCCTAACACGTTCTCGTAATGGACGTGTTGCACGCCGCATGCTGTAAACCGCCAGACCAATACCCCAGTAAGTATCCCCCAGTTTGTGACATGTTTGATGTCTCGAATAAGTGGGTAAAGTCGTGGGACTTTCCGCGGAGAATAACATATGATTCTATTAGGTGAAACAACTAAGTTGTTTATGAGGCCGACATAAAATATGTATGTATTCGATGCATGTAAAGCATCACATTTAAGCATCTCAAATTAATCGATGTGTATGAAGCATCGTTGTTTTAGAACTTGATTGAATAAGTCGAGGATAAGCGTCTTAAAGGAGGAAGCATGATCGACCACTTTTGGGTGATCGTTTGGTGGCTCTAGGGACACGCCATCACTTGGTTGATCACTGCTCGTGGAGGAGGGGTGACCGGTGATCATGGCGTCATCCCCTGGCCTCTTAGAATTTGATCTAAACCGTCCGACCAAGCTAGCAAAGTTGGTCGGACAAGATGATTTGTGGCAGTTGAATGTTGTCGTTGATTATTATTTTTTAGGGTTTGAAGTTGCACAGCCTACCCCACTTTGGGCGTGCGTTCTGGGACATCCAACCCTTGTTCGAATAGGCTGGTCGGCCATGTATAGAGGTGGGTCAACGGTGATCACACTGACATCTTTGGGGCGCCTGAGATTGAATCTAAGCCGCTCAACTAGGCCGACGAAGATGGATGGTCGCGATTGATTTGAAACAGTAGGGCGTTGCCGCAAACGCAATTTTAGGATTTTTAAAGCAGCGCGTTTAAGCTACTTTGGGCAAACGATTTGATATGCTCTGGTTTTGCCATGGAGAGGTCGATCGAGCAAGGGAGGAGTTGGGCCGCCAATGTACATGTTGGCGCCTCTTTGATCATTACAGGGAAAATCTCGGTCGTCCAACAAGGATGGAAAAGTTGGACAGTTGTGATCGATTTGCGGCAGTAATATGTTTCCGCAAACCCCAATTAGGGCTTCAAAGCAGCCACGTCCACCCTAGTTCAGTCGAACGATTTGGTGTGCTATTAACTTCCCATGATCAAGTCGATTGGCAAGGGATAATATTGGGCCGGTGGCGAACGCATTGGAACTTCCTTGATCGTTCGGAACGCGATCTAAGTCGTCCAACTAGGCTGGCAATGTTGGACGGATATGATGGCTTTTGAGACCGTTATTTACGGTCTTAGCTCGTTCGAGCTTTGTTTTTATGTAGCGCAAACGCCCATGTTTAGGTCGGCGTTTGAAGCACTTGTGAATGAGAAACATGGGATTCGATCAACTAGAGGACTAGTGGGCCCACCGGTGGTTGCTACGGTGATTTCCTAGTTCTACTAGGTGTAGTCTAAGCTTGTTAAATCGCGCGTCCAAATTTTGTGACCGCGATTATTTTTTGAGACTGATATGAACAGTCCAGATTCTCCTTTAAGGAATAAATATGTGTTCGATCACGCTAACTTTAATTAAAAAGTGTGTGAACGCGTTGATCTCTTTGTCAGAGAGATGTAGCATGTATGGATATTTTTGTGCAGATCCCAATACTAGCACTTCGGGAGATTCATGCTACTCTACTGAGAGTGAGCATTGATCGTCATGTCATGTTAGTATTGAGAGTTCAGCTGGAAACATAGCATGGAAAAATATCAGGCAAGTCATGCATTAGTTAATAATGCGATAGTTTGAATTTTATAGAATATCTGGGATTGATACACCATTCTGATAAATTTCATAAATATGTCGAATTACTCAATACATATATAAGTAAAGAGGTTTGAGTACTCATCACTTTTAAATGGCTTTTGTTCCTTTGCAAGATGACAACGCATTAAATATAGGGTTTTATAATTTTGACCCTGCACTAAAAATCACCATCAACATTAAGTCCCCCGCTTAGCACGTAATGATAATGCCATTGCGGGATAAGCACTAGATGGTGATATACAAAAGTAAAAGACGAAACAGAGGAGACTTACTCGAATGAGCTTGATCGATCTGTTAGAGCATTGCTCGGTCAAACTCGCATGCGTTGCTATCTCAAGTATGTTTGTCAATGTTAGTGATCAAAACTATAAGTCTTGATTTCTAACCTACTATAGCTAAGGTCTCGGAGTGGATAGAAAGTGTAGTTGAGCTCAAGAACTCCATGGCGATCAGCATACAAGAAGAAGGACTACTCAAGGAACTGGTGGATCTTCATCGACTAAAAGGTATGTGGAGACTTGAACTTATCTATCACTCAAAAGTATATCTACTCTATCTACTATTCTTGAGACAAAAGTCGTTTTCCTAGATAGACTTTGATTATACACATTTGGTATTTTGAGCCGAGTTTATCTCGCCTATCTATTTCTCGAAATATGTGTTGGTAAGCTTTCGCTTTAGTAAAATTCACCTTTACCTAGTGACGAAAGTCATGTTATGTTTCAATCACTTTAAAAATTGCTCTGACGAAAAATGGTTTGTGAATAACAACTATATAACGTCCTCTGAGAATGTTTCAATGATTGAAATGAGAGTTTAGATTATATAACCATTAGTGAATATAAGCATTGTTGTGGAAACACATAAATGTATAAGTCCTTATTCCTTGAACCGAAGTTTGCGAACTTTGTTGATCAAGAGAACCGAAACAAGAGCCGTGAACTCAGTCCGCAAACCCATTCTGTGAACTAGCGGAAGTTCTCGACCCGAGAAAATCTGCTGGAGTTTGTGAACTCCTTCCGGGAACTTAAGTCCGTGAACTTGAGTAGGTTATATCTAAAGACGGTTGTTCTTGAACTCATGTTTATATAAACTAAGGAATGCTTTTGCAAACCGTGACTATAAAGTTCATGAACCGAATCGAGTGAATCAAATAGTTTTTGCTTCGATTGTATCTTGTGTAGTTACATAAGATCTAAGCAATTGAACAACTCTCTAACTAGTTCATGTGAGTCATTTGAACTAGGTATGGTGAAGAAGAATATGGTTGATATGAAATTGCTCATATGGCTAACCATTTGGTTAATCAACAAATGTACATGTTTGGGTACGGTTACACAAGCCTAGAAACGTGCATTTCATTTGTGTGTAACAAGCTAGGTTTTCGATCTAACGGTTGAGAAATATTAGCTCGAATCTAATCAAGTTTTCATCTAACGGTGAATATTGAATGCTTTGTTACCAATCTAACATTGATTGCAAACCCTGATTTGAAATACTATATAATGGAGAACTATAGCAACTGGGAAACCTAATCCCCACACCTTACGTGTGATACTAGTTGTGTTAGCTAGAGTTGATTCTCCTTTAACCTTTGGTTTCTTCTCTAAACCAGGTTATCGACTTAAAGACTTCATTGGGATTGTGAAGCCAGACCGATACTACTTTCTCGTAGTTGTGTGATCTGATCTTGTTGTTTCTATCGTACGAGTACAATCGTAAGGATTGGCTTGAGATTGATATCTCCGATAGGCAAGATAAAAAGTAGTCACAAACATCTTCGTCTCATCGTTTGTGATTCCACAATATCTTCTTTCGCCGCGTCGATTAAGATTATTGTGAGGTGATTGATAATACTAGGCTTTTCTTCGGGAATATAAGTCTGGGTTATCAATTGGTTCCTGTTCACCTTGATTTATCAAAAGACGGAACAAAACTCGTAGGTATATTCGTGGGAGACGGATTTATCTATTATCGTAGACTTTTCTGTGTGATAAAGATTTTTTTATTAAAGTCTTCGATTTTGGGTCGTAGCAAATCTTAGTTGTGGGTGAGATCAGCTAAGGGAATCAAGTGCGTAGTATCCTGCTGGGATCAGAGACGTAGGAGCATAACTGTACCTTGGATCAGTGTGAGATTGATTGGGGTTCAACTACAGTCCAGACCGAAGTTACTTTGAAGTAGGCTAGTGTCTGTAGCGGCTTAATACAGTGTGTGTTAAATCTGGACTAGGTCTCGGGGTTTTTCTGCATTTGCGGTTTCCTCGTTAACAAAATTCTGGTATCTGTGTTATTTCTTTTCCGCATTATATTTTGTTATATAATTGAAATATCACAGGTTGTGCGTTGTTCAATCAATTAGAATATCCGACCTTTTGGTTGTTGATTTAAATTGATTGACACTTGGATACTGGTCTTTGGTACCATCCAAGCTATCTCTCTAGTATTTGATAAAGACTCGCAGATTTCTATTTGCTTGAGTATATATCAAATCGAGAGATTGAGATATAAACTCTTTGATATACTTTTTATCTAGATTGACACTGACTGTCTAGTTGATTCTCTAGAAAGTATATTGGAGTTTTCCCATACGGATTGCTAATCAAGATATTGGGTGTAGTTGTTGTACCCCCGCATTTTCAATTGGTATTATAGCAGGAAAACACGTTTAGAAGACCTTACAAGTCTGTGTTTGTGGAAATCTGAGTCTGAGGACAGAATCTCTGATATATACGCATACCAAGACATCTTCTAAAGCTTTTAACTATCCCAAATGTCTTGGGAATACCTCAAAGGATTACTCCTTAGCTGATTCTTCCGAATCCCGAGGTAAGAAGAGTGTTCCATCTTGTGATGACATATCTCTCTCCGATAAGACATTGGGCACTATGGCAAAAGATGAAACGGAGCTCACCAGAATCTCAAAAAACTCTGTTGATATTGTTGATTTTCAGGATCATGATCAGCTTCTTGATGAATTTGAAAAGTCTCTTGATCGTGAACGTGAACTCTATAATATCATTGAGTCCTTCTCTAAGAATATTGAAAAACTTCTCCAAGAAACTACTCTACAACGTGAAAACATTAGTGTTCTTGAGAATATTGTCAAGGAAGACTCAATTAGAAAAACCCGTTTGATCGATACACATTCATCATATCTTAATAGAATTTGTGTTAGAAAAGAGAAACTAGAAGCATCTGTTACTCTAGCCCATGAACAGTGCAGATCCTTGAAAAAGGAAAACTCTGTCTTAAGGAGAAATTCTTCTGTACAAACTAATTCTCATGAATTACAGTACATGATGAAATGCTCTACAGGGGAAGATTGTGGCAAGAAAAGTTTACAAACCTTACAATCTTCTCATATGGCTATGAAGTCAAAACAGGTGCCAATTATTGCTTCTCCTACACGAACCTGTACTTTCTGTGGGAAAAAGAATCACTATGCTATCCATTGTTTTGCCAGGAGAAAACAAATTTCTAAACTTCATAATTTGCCTCTTTCCGCTGTCAATGGAACAAATAGTCCATCGACTACTACAGTGAATCGCAGGCCCACAGAAAACTAGAAACCTTATAAAAATGATATATGTTCTAGAAATCATCACAAGGAACAAGTTCATCTCAATGGTATAAACTCTCGTGCCACTAATGAACACATTCCTTGTTCTTATAAGGATGGGTCTGGTAAATCTAAGTCTAGAAAGTGGATCCCTATCTATTCTGATCCTCTTGAACGAATTGCAAGAGGTCCTAGATTTAGGCCTCATAGAAAGCCTTCTGACGGATATGTTAAACAAGTTGTGTCTCACCCTTCTAGGATGAGTGTCAACCGAATAAAGGCAAGGAACACAAAGATCATGCTGTCAGATGATATGTACAACCCCTTTCTAAATAATCATAGTGGGAATATTTCTCACTCTACCACCTGATTTCAGGTACTCCTTTTCCTTGTTTCTAGCTTGAGAGATGCAAGGATAATTGTTAGGAAGTTCTCAAGTAAGTATGTTGTACACTATTTGTTTTCTTTGTGTTTTTGTACAATCGGTCCACGAACGTTCGCATCTTCTTGTGAGTTCATAGGGTTTCCAAAAACAAGAGTCTCCTTCTCCTGTTTACACACACATATATATTTCTCTATATTGTGTCTTTCCATCCCTAACAAAAATTATGGAGAACTCTGCATCTCAAGAGATTATGCATATTGATATGGAGGAAGACGCTCAAGGACGTGAACCAATTCAATAGCTGGTTCTTAATAAGATGCTTGAAAGAAAGAATCACAACTCCTGGATTGATGATTCCGTCAAGGATTTATCTCGTCTTCAGAACGATTCAAATGTCGAGTTTGCTAATATTCAATTACAAATAAACCAACTCCTAGATGGTCAGGCCAGAATCCTTGCTAATCAGAATATTCTGATACGGAATCAAAATAAGCTCATCATGGATTGTGTCAAACCTAGACAGCTTGTTAGGGTTGTTGATCGTAAAGTTGGTGTTCTAACTCACGAACATGGTGTATCTACGGTCAAGAGAGTAAAGGAAATCAGTGACACCTTCTTTGATGGATTCATTGAAAGATATGAGGTTCTCAGTGAACTCTGATTTTTCCTTTAGTTTGCCTAGTAAATCTTCTATTTCTCTTGTTTTGTTTAGAAGAATAACTAGAGTTTGGAATAGCCATTATTGTGATTACACATAGCTATGTCCAACGTTTTCATCTTCATGTTTTTAGATTTATTGGTCTAAATTCTAAATTGTTTGGAAGATGATTTTTTGCAGTATTAATCTTTATGGTTTTATATATTGCAAATTATTATGGGATATGTGTGTTTGCGTCCGTGAACTATGATTGTCCCATAACTTGTCAAAAGTAAGGTCTTTGTAAGTCGATATGCATGTATTGATAAAAGAATGAATAGATTTTTGACAAATACAAAAGTTAAGCCTATTATGTCAATTATTGATGGAAGATAGGTTAAAATCTTTTGTTTTCAAGGATTATGTCTATTGCATGTCATTGTGCAAATGGTGATGGAAAATAGAATGAGTCCTTGCTTATTCCACGGTATTAGGTGGATCTCCGATCCACATTTTTTGTGTATATACTGTGTTGTTCCATAAGGTGTCTTATGTTGAGCTCTATCGACTGAGTTATTGTTTTGGCTTAGTTGTTGCTCCGTGAGGTACTCTATGTCGAGCATATTTAACTAAATTAATCATCTTGTTTGGTTATTTAGATGTTGCTCCGTAAGTTTTCTAGTGTCGAGCATGACCAATTAAATTGATTACTTTTTGTGATTAGTTTGATTATGTATTCCGATTAGATTAATTATGGGTTCTCTTGTGATTAATCTAATTGAGTTTTTTTAAGTCTCTATAAGTTCACTTATGTTGAGCATTTCCGGTTAAATTAATCATGAATTCTCTTGTGGTTAATTTAATTGAGTATTTTGGATTCAAATTCATACTTGTATGTGATTTGTTATGTCCAAAGAAACCCTTCTTTTCTTTCGAAATTAAGGTCGCTCTTGTTGTTCTTTCGGGAATGACATATTATGGAGGGAGAGGGGGTGCGGAGTTCTTAATTGAACTTGTGCTTAATTGCCAAATCTTTGTGGGGAGTGCGGCTGTGGAATATTATAGGGGTTATCTTGTATCTTTAAACTCTTTGATGAATGCATTTAGCTTCGGCTTTATGATTGCATCTAAATAAGTTGATATATGCTTTCTTTTGGTCATGAAATATCTCTTTCGGAAATTTCATTAGGATCCCGTTCTTGTACCTTTGCCAATTTTATTGACAAAAAGGGGGAGAATTAATATGTAGTTCACACTACAAATACATATGGTTTTCAGATCATTATGTAAGGGGGAGTGGTTTCCATGTGAGATGGAGTATTGACTAAGGGGGAGTGATACACCATAATATTGTTGTTGAAGTTGTATAACAATGATCGAGAATTATGCTTTCTCATTGTTATAGCTATGGATATTCAATAACGATGATGCTGAACTTACAACCTTTGGGATCATTGGAGTACTTGGAAGTGACGAAGATTTCGAGTAATGTTGAAGATTATACATGTGGAATAGGAGCTACAAAAGTTAATTTATTTTTTGTATTCCATATGTATTAATAGTTTTATCACTAAAATTGACAAAGGGGGAGATTGTTAGAGCATTGCTCGGTCAAACTCGCTTGCGTTGCTATATCAAGCATGTTTTCAATGTTAGTGATCAAAACTATAAGTCTTGATTTCTAGCCTAATATAGCTAAGGTCTCGGACTAGGATAGAAAGTGTAGTTGGGCTCAAGAACTCCATGGCGATCATCATACAAGACGAAGGACTACTCAAGAAACTGGTGGATCTTCATCGATTAAAAGGTATGTGGAGACTTGAACTTATCTATCACTCAAAAGTCTATCTACTTTATCTCCTATTCTTGAGACAAAAGTCGTTTTGCTATATAGACTTTGATTATACACATTTAGTATTTCGAGCCGAGTTTATCTCGCCTATCTATTGCTCGAAATATGTGTTGGTAAGCTTTCGCTTTAGCCAAATTCACCTTTACCTAGTGACGAAAGTCATGTTATGTTTCAATCACTTTGAAAATTGCTCTGACGAAAAATGGTTTGTGAATAACAACTATATAACGTCCTCTGAGAATGTTTCAATGATTGAAATGAGAGTTTAGATTATATAACCATTGGTGGATATAAGCATTGTTGTGGAAACACATAAATCTACAAGTCCTTATTCCTTGAACCGAAGTTTGCGAACTTTGTTGATCAAGAGAACCGAAACAAGATCCATGAACTCAGTCCGCGAACCCAGTCTGCGAACTGGAGGAAGTTCTCGACCCGAGAAAATCTACTGGAGATTGTGAACTCCTTCCGAGAACTTAAGTCCGCGAACCCAGTCTGAGAAATTGAGTTGGTTATATCTAAAGACGGTTTTTCTTGAACTCATGTTTATATAAACTAAGGAATGCTTTTGCAAACCGTGGCTATAAAGTTCATGAACCGATTCGAGTGAATCAAATCATTTTTGCTTCGATTATGTCTTTTGTAGTTACATAAGATCTAAGCAATTGAACAACTTTCTAACTAGTTCATGTGAGTCATTTGAACTAGTTATGGTGAAGAAGAATATGGTTGATATGAAATTGCTCATATGATGCGGAAATAAAAATAACCCAGACACCAGAATTTTGTTAAAGAGGAAACCGCAAATGCAGAAAAACCCCGGGATCTAGTCCATATTGAATATACACTGTATTAAGCCGCTACAGACACTAGCCTACTACAAGCTAACTTCGGACTGGACTATAGTTGAACCCCAATCAATCTCCCACTAATTCAAGGTACAGTTGTACTCTTACGCCTCTGATCCCAGCAGGATACTGCGCACTTGATTCCCTTAGCTGATCTCACCCACAACTATGAGTTGTTGCAACCCAATATCGCAGACTTGATAATAAACAAATCTGTCTCACACAAAAAAGTCTATCAAAGGATAAATCTGTCTCCCACAAAAAACCCTAGGCTTTGTTCCGTCTTAAGATATAAAATCAAAGTGAACAGGAACCAATTGATAATCCGGTCTTATATTCCCAAAGAACAACCTAGATTAATCAATCACCTCTCAACAATCCTGCTTGACTACACAAGCGGTTTGTTGAGGAATCACAAACAGTGAGACGAAGATGTTTGTGACTTCTTTATCTTGCCTATCGGAGAACTCTCACGATCTCAAGCCAATCAATAGATTGTACTCGTACGATAGAAGATGCAAGATCATATCACACAACTATGATAAAAGTAGTATCGGTCTGGCTTCACAATCCCAATGAAGTCTTTAAGTCGTTAACCTGGTTTTAGAAAAGAAAACGAAAGGTTAAAAGAGAATCAACTCTAGCGAGCGCACTAGTATCACACAGACGTATGGGGATTAGTTTTGCACAATGCTGGATGTCTCCTTTATATAGCCTTTAAATCAGGGTTTTGCCTTAGTTACAAAGCAATCCATATTCACCGCTAGATGAAAACCTGATTTAGATTCAAGCTAATATTTCTCAACCGTTAGATCGAAAACTTAGCTTGTCACACATACTTGGGTAGACGTTTACTGGGTTTGTGAAAAACGTGCCCAAACGTGTACGTGTATGTTGGTTCAACATAGTAACCCAAAAGGTTAACCATATGAGCAATTCATATTAACCTAGTCATTCTTCACCATAACTAGTTCAATTGACTCAAATGAACTAGTTAGAGAGTTCTTCAATTGCTATGAGATCTTATGTAACTACATAAGACACAATTGAAACAAAGATGATTCGATTCGATTGAATCAGCTCATGAAATTTATAGCCACGGTTAGCATAAAGCATTCCTTAGTAATTTAAGTTTTATGTTCAGAGCACATCTTTAGATCATAACCACTTAAGCTCACAAACAAGTTCGCGGACTTAAGGCAACTAGCAGAGTTTTCCAAACTCAGCAGAAAATCTCGGCAAAGAGACCTTCGCCAGTTTGCGGACTAGGTTCGCGGACTGAGTTCACGGACTAAACACGCAAACGAGTTTTTGGAAAATCCCAGCAGAAATTCTCGGCAAGAGAACTTCCGTCAGTTCGCGGACTGAGTTCGCAAACTGAGTTCGCGGACTTGGCAAATCCAATTCCTCCGGTTTCGCTCAACCAACAAAGTTTGAAAACTTCGGATTAAGGAATACATGGTTATGTAATCTAAACTCTCATTCCAATCATTGAGACATTCTCAGAGGACGTTATATAGCCGTTATTCACGATCGTTTCACGTCAGAGCTATTCTCAAAGTAATTGAAACTTTTCATGACTTTCGTCACTAGGTGAAGATAAACTTGATCAAAGCGAAACGCTTTACCAACACACGATTTCGAGAAAAAGATAAGTAAAATACTCAGATCGAAATGTCAAATGTGTATGATCCAGTCTATATAGCATACGACTTTTTGTCTCATAAGAAGTAGGAGATAGAATAGATAGACTTTTGGGTGATAGATAAGTTCAAGTCTCCACATACCTTTTTGTTGATGAAGTTCCACGGTTCCTTGAGTAGATCTTCGTCGTTGTATGATGAATCGCCATGAAGTCCTTGAGCTCAACTACACTTTTCTATCCTAGTCCGAGACTTAGCTATAATAGACTAGAAATCAAGACTCATAGTTTTGATCACTAACATTGACAAACATGCTTGATATAGTAACGCATGCTAGGTCTACCGATCTATGCTCTAACAATCTCCCTCTTTGTCAATTTTATTGACAAAACTATTAATACATATGGAATACAAAAAAGATAAACTTTAGTGGCTCATATTCCATAGTCTAATCTTCAACGTTTCTTGAAATCTTAGTCCTTCCAAGTACTCCAATGATCCCAAAGGTTGTAAGTTTAGCACCACCGTTGTTGAAGATCCGTAGCTATAACAATGAGAGAAATCGAGATTCTCGATCATTATTATACAGTGTCATAGTATCATTATGTAACATCAAAGGCCAATTTCATCACGACTTTAACAACAATACTATGGTGATATGTATCACTCCCCCTTAGTCAATACTCCATCTCGATCATGGAAACCACTCCCCCTTACACAATGATCCGAAAACCATATGTATTTGTAGTGTGAACTACATTATTTCTCCCCCTTTTTGTCAATAAAATTGACAAAGGTAAAAGAACGGGATCATAATGAAATTTCCACAAGAGATATTTCATAGACTAAAAGAAAAAATACATACCAACTTAATTTAGATGCAATCATAAAGCCGAAGCTAAATGCATTCATCAAGGAGTTTTAAGATACAAGATAACCCCTATAAATTTCCACAGCCGCACACCCCGCAAGATATTACCATTAAGCACAAGTTCAAAAGAACTCTCCCCCATTTGATGCCATTCCCGAAAGAACAGCAAGAGCGACCTTAATTTTGAAAGAAAAGAAGGATTTTTTAATTGGACACCAAAAACCATGGAAATGATTTTTTATATCCAAAACTCAATCAAATTAATCACAAGTAAACCCATGATTAATTTAATTGGAATACGCAACTAAATCAAACCACAAAAGTGATCAATTTAATTGATTGTGCTCAACATAAGAAAACTCATGGAGCTACGACTAAGATAACCACACGGAGATGACTACCTTAATCGTTCAAATACTCAACATAAGGAAAACCTTACGGAATATACGACTACATCAGCCAATAGAACATGATTAGTATATCCGTTCATATACTCAACACAAGAACTTGTGGAATATATGAAAAACTCAACTAGATTAATTACAAGAGAACCTATAGTTAATCTAATTGGAATACACAACCAAACTAATCACCGAAGCAATCAATTTAATTTTCAAAAGATTTTGCTCGACAAAAGAATACTTTCGGAGCAAATAACTAAATAACCAATCAAGATGATTAATTCGGTTCAAGAATGCTCAACATATATCATCTCATGGAACAACCAACAAGGCCAATATTAATCGACATAGTTGTAAGGTGCTCAACATAAGATACACAATGGAGCCTTCACGGTAAAACATAACAAAATGGATCAATGAAGATCAATACCGTGGATAACATACAAGGATCTGTTCTATCTTCCATCACTATTTGCATAACGACATAATAGACTTTATCCTTGTCAAACAAAAGATTTCATCCTATTTTCCATCAATTAAATGACTGCATAGGCATAACTTTTGTAATTTTCAAAAGTCCATTCGTCCTTTCATCAATACGAATATCAATTTATGAACGACTTTACTTTTGACACAATATGGGACCTTCAAGTTCACGGACCCAAACAATACATATCCCATAAAAATATTGCAATACTTCAAAACAAATTAATACTGCAATAATATCATCCTCCAAATATTTTTAGAATTTAAAAACTAATAAACCTAAAAAAATAAACATAAGAAGATGAAAACAAAAATAGCTATGTGTAGTCACAATCTTCGCTATTCAAAGCACTAGTTATTCTTCCAACTCAAAAGAACACATACTAGGTATCTGAAAATATCCTCAGTTTTCCTTGATAATTTCATACCTCTGAAATAGTCCATCAAAGTATGAGTCTCTGATATCCTTGATCCTGTTGACTGTAGACACACCATGTTCATAAGTCAGAACAATAACTTTCCGATCAACAGTGTGAGCATAATGACGAGCCTTTGCACAATCAAGAATAACTTTCTTTTGATTTCTGATCAAGATATTCTGAGTATCAAGGATTTTTGCATGTCTATCAATAAGATGGTTTATCTGCAATTGAAGGTTAGCCAGTTCGTTCTTAACTTCATTCTGAACACGAATCAGATCCTTGACAGATTCTCCAATCCAAGAGTTATACTCTTTTCATTCAAGCATCTTCTTCAGTATAAACTCTTGACCAGAATCACATTTGAGATCATCCTCAACCATAGGGTTAACTTCTTCTTTGGGAACAGTTTCCATAGAGCTTCTTTCTGAAGAAAAATGAAACACGTATAAGAGTTATATATGTTTGTGAATTCCCTGGCTAGAAACCCTAGAGTTCCTTGAGGAGATGCGGACATTCGTGGGCCGACCAAAAGACAAATGTCCCTAAGAGGAAATATTGCACACTATGCATCTTTCAAAGACTCTCCATCCCAAAAGGTCATAGTGACAAAAGAAAAGGATACTAGAGAAGAGCATTGCATCAAAAGATATACAAGCTAGAGAAAACTAGCACAATACTTGAGCATCTCTCAAATCCTTATCCTTGTATCTCTCAAGTTAGACACAAGAATAGAACATTCTGCTGTTAGGTAGCAGAGGGAGACATAGTCTCACCATAGGTTCTGAGAGAGTAGTTGTAATTTCCTCCAAGATATCTTATCTCAGCATTTCTTTTCCTTTCACTGCAGCTTCCAGGGAAAAGGGTGCGTCTCACAGTCCTTCTAGGAATCACTGGTGAGAAATCTTTCTGATAACAAAGTCTAGGACCTCTAGAAATAGGTTCTAGGGGATTTTCCGAAATTGGTCTCCACACACTAGACTTAGATTTACCAGATTTGTTCTTATAAGCACATGACATGCTTTCATTGGTAGCCCGAGAGTTTACAAATGTTATGTAATGATTTCTAGGAGAGAGATCATTTTTATAAGATGTCTGGTTTACTGTGAAAGGGACCTTCACTGTAGAAGTCGTCCAACTATTTACTCCATTGACAGTAGAAAGAAGCAATTTGTGAAGTTCAGAAACATGTTTCTTTCTGGAAAAACAATGGATAGCATAGTGATTTCCTTTTCCACTGAAGGTACAGATTCGTGGAGGAGAATCAATAACTGGTACTTGTTTAAACTTCATAGCCACCGGAGAAGATTGTAAGTTATGAAAACTTTTCTTGACACAATCTTCATCTGGAGAAAATTTCATTATGTACAGTAACTCATGAGAATTAGTTTGTGCAGAAGAATTTTTCTTTAAAACAGATTTTTCCTTTTCCAAGGAATTGCATTGTCCATGGGCTATGCCAAGTGATGCTTCAAGTTTCTTTTTCTTAACACGAAGTCTGTCAAGATCAGATGAATGCGTCTTGATCAAACATTTTTCTCTAATTGAGCCTTCTTTAACCAGCTTTTCAAGATCACAAATCTTTTTCACGCTGTATATTGTTTTCTTGAAGAAGTTTTTCAATTTCCTTAGAGAATGACCCTATAATGTTATAGAGTACCTGTTCACGATCAATAGACTTTTCAAATTCATCAATGAGCTGTACATGATCCTTGAGATCAACAAACTCTGTAGAATTTTTTGAAATTCTGGTGAGCTCCTTTTCAGCCTTTGCCATTATGTCCAATGTCTCATTGGAGGAAGAATGACCAACACAGGATGGAACAATCTTCTTACCTCTGGATTCGGAAGAATCATCTAAGGAGCGACCCTTTGAGGTATTTCCGAGACACTTGACAAAGTTGAAAGCTTTAGGAGGCATTTTTGGTATGCGTATGAGATTCTATCCACATGCTCAGATTGCCACAAACACAGACTTATAAGGTCTTTAACGTGTTTTCCTGCTCTGATACCAATTGAAAAAGCGGGGGTCTAACAACACCACCCAATATTTCGCTTAGAAATCTGTATGGACAAACTCCAATATACTTTTTATGAGAATCAACTAGACAGTTAGACTCAATCAATAAAAAGATATATCAAAGAGTTTATATCTCAATCTCTCGATTTGATCTTTACTCAAGCAAATGGAAATCTGCGAGTCTTTATTGGAGTGTCTAGTTGATTCTCTAGAAAGTATATTGGAGTTTGTCCATACAGATTGATAATTGAAATATTGGGTGTGGTTGTTGTACCCCCACATTTTCACCACCGTCATCAATTGGCTTGTGTGGAGATACCTAAAGATAGTTATGGAGCCTTGGCGGGCCTGGCTGCCTTGTCGCGGTTACGGAGCGTTGGCGGGGCCGGTTTCTCCCTTTTGTGTTCGAGCTAAAGAAGGAATCCTCCTTCTTCCCTAATTCCACGAACGTTCTTGTATAAAAGGGGTTAGCTCCTTTTTTTTTTGCTCCACCTCCCTGCCGTCGTCGCTCCTTGCCACTGCCATCAGCCATCTCCGTCATCGAGTGTCCGTCAGCAGCAAGGTAAGTGCTTCAGCTCTTCTTCGTTTTCGTTTCTTTCTTTTTTTGTGTGTGGATGTAAACCCTAGCTTTTAGGTGCAACTTCCTTGAACTTGATAAAACCATCCCGTTATGAACGAAACTTCTTTGTTAGCCATATTGTAAAGAACTCCACCAGTAAAATCAATAACATAGTAGTTAATATTGCTAGGATCACTAGTAAAACGAGCAAAGAACCCTATTGTAGATGGTGGATTTTCGATAAAGGCTAAATTCGTAAACTCATAATTATACGAAGCTCTGATTCAGCAATCAGGCATGAGTATCGAGACACGGGTCTCTCATCGAATTCTCAACGGAGAGTACTTTCTCTCAGAGTACATGTAGATATGTAGTCTCACGACTGGACAACGACATATCTCATGAATACTGAATGCTTTCAGTGATTATTTCTATATAGCATCACGAGATGGACGGCTCCTAGACAGCTTGCTCTGCTAGTATAGAGCGATAACGTCTTCAAGAACAAACAACAAGTTTACCCTGACTATATAAAGGATATGACTTACCGGAAAGCTCATATCGGGATAATTAATGCTCCTAGACAGCTTGCTCTGCTAGTATAGAGACACAAAGTTAATTATTCCTAATTACAATTGCTCCTATTACATGGCCGAATCCACGACTGGTCCCATGGAATGGCAATAACGATTGTTCTGATTCTATGATCGAATCCACGACTTGATCTCATAGAATAGCAATAACTATATTATCTCATTACTCCGATTTCATGATCGAATCCACAACTAGTCTCATAAATGGTAATAGATAAATCTTAATTACTGTGATTCTATGGTCGAATCTACGATCCCATGGAATGGTAATGCTTACTTTATTATTATGAATTCGTAGTCGAATCCTCAGCTGATCCTCTGAATTAATAATAAACATCTTATTACTCAGTTTTGTGAATTATCCTCCACTGAATTCCACAATTAGTAATAAATAATTAACAACCGGGCGTCTGAGCTACCTCTAAGTAAGTCCCGATTCAAATGGTGAAGGTGTATTCAACGACGATACACTAACAGTCACCACACGAACGATTATTTCAAAATACAACGAAACGATGAACCTATGCAAAATAGGGAAGAAAATAATAAATAATTAAAAATATTGACCAGGGTGCTGGGAGCACGGACACACGACCGACCGACCATGTCGTGGTCAATCCCACACTAGTTTTATATTTTTAATGCATTTGTATTATTTTCCATGATTTGATGAAAATTCTCTCATTTTATCAAATTTCCTTCGTCTCAAGGAAACTCCTCGGTTTCATGGTACTTCCATAAATCCATAAAAAATAATATAAAATAAAGGAAAGGAGTGTGGGGCGTGACCATTGTCCAACCGGCCATGCTTTGGTCCCAACCGGCCCCACACCCCACGGTTCCTTATTATTATTTTATTATTATTTCTCTAATTTTATGAAAAAACTCCTTGATTTCATGGTATTTTGCACAAATCATCAAATAATAATAATAATAATAAAATAACATAAATTATGAAAACTTGTGGGACCGGGCCTTGGCCGGCCGGCCATGTCCTAGCCGGTCCCACACGCCCCTTTGTTTTATTATTTTATTATTAGTTTTCCTTGAATTCATCAAATTCCTTGATTTCATGATATTTCTCTCAAATTAGGAAAAATTCCCTCAAATCATCAAAAATACCTAAAAAATATTAAAAAATTATGAAAAACTCGTGGGACCGGTCCATAGCCGGCCGGCCGGCCATGCATGGTCCCACACGCCCTTGTTTTTATTATTTTAATATTTTTTGCTTCCCTGAACTCATGAAAACTCCTTCAATTCATGGAAACTCCCTAAATTCATCAAATTTCTCAAAATTCATTAATTTTTTATAAAATCATCAAAGTATTATAAAATTAAGGAAAAAGCACCACGGGACCGTGGTCACGATCGGCCGACCATGTCTTGACCATGGAGGTCCCATGCCTCTCATTCCTTATTTTATAATTATTTTTCATCATCTCATGGTGTTTTCCTCAGTTTCGTCGAAACCCTAATTTTGGCATATTTTCTCGAATGGATGCTCAATTGCAAGCCAGAAAATATCAAAATTCTCAGGACTGAGACGCGGACACCTTGGGGACACGAGCACGCTATCTTAACCGACCAAGATTGGTTTTTTGGCTTACAGAAGTCGGTCCCATCAAGTTTCACAGTTTTGACCTAATTTGCACAATTGCACGTATTAGGTCCAAGACTCTTCCAAACACTTTGGATTTTCATGAAGTGATCGTCAGGCGGTCACGGGACAACCCAGGGCCGGTTTCATGACTCCATGGTCGGTCCCTCGCCTAGTCATAATTAATTAGGTTTTCTCACCTAAGGCTCAGACGAGCATTTTGAATAAATGATTAAGCCAGCATTTAATCATTCTTACACCAACAAATCGTCAACTCTTCAGGAGTTCTTCGTATTTTCTCACGTGAGCATATGGAAACTACATGGTTGATCCACGGTCCCATGTAGTCGCTCCCTCCTTCGTCCCATGGTTGAAATTCTGACGAACCATGAAGATCAAATTAGGGTTTCTGAATCCAAGGATCATCATTCCAGATTCCAACCTTAATAATTTTACGACGACCTCGTGGTCATTAATTTTATTAATTATGCTCGGTTCAGCGACCACTATTCTAATTAATATTTTTGGTGCGCTGCCAATAAACCGTCAGATGAGCAACACATGCTTAGACGATCAAATATTCAACAATTCATCACATGAGAAACACTTGCTCAGATGATAAATATTTTCTCAAACCAAGGGATATTGGTTCAACAATCAATATTCAACGATCCATCGAATGAGCAATACTTGCTCACTTCATCGTAAGAACTATACCTCTGTCTCATGACATGTTCAACTCCTGAGTTTCAGAGCATCATGTTCAACTCAGCAACTACATGGACTCATCGTCCCATCAAACCACGAAGTCATCAATTGACTAACAAACCACGAGACGTCAATCGTGTCACTTGGGGGATATCACTTAGGGTTTTGGTCTGGCGGTCTACGGCACGTGTGTTCAAACACACGATGGAATGTGAGCAAGTCGTGCAATCAGTTGAAGAAATTCACGAGGTAGTGGGTGGAAAATCGACCAAGTCTCCACACGTTGAGCAACTGGTTTCAAACACGATCTCCACTTCCCCACTCCTTGATTCCATCAACTGTCACACTTCATGGAATGATGGTGTCTAAAATTCCAGCAATATAAATAAGTCTCTGAATCATGATTGAATCATTGGCATCATCAGTATCATCAATCTCACGTCAAACTGACAACACGAGATCATCAACTCATCAATTGAGCAACTACTCTCAATTGAGCAATTTCAATCACTCAGAGCTTATCATATTCAGAATTCACACACCTACAATCTTTGATTACCATTGATTCCACACATTTCTCAGCTTCCCTCCTACAGATCAACCCATACTCTCTTGTGACCGAATTTACTCTGGAACGATCATTGTCTTGATTTAGGCCGGAGTACTACAGATTGATCTCTCGAATCTAAAGCACCCCCTTTGCAGCGGTGCATCCGTGTAAGGTTTAACATTTCGCTCGGTTCGAGGAGTCTCCTCCGTACGGTCGTCTCATCAATTCCTTAAAAACCAGCAAATCGTTTTTCCTATCTACAGATTGGCGACCACAGTGGGAGATTAATCTCTCGGTTGCAATCTAACAATTTCACAAGATGGTTTATCTCAGGTCAGGTTCAGTTACGAATCCTAACACAAACCGTGCTAGCACTAGCAACAACAACAATCAGAATATCCCGGAGACAATTCCGACCTCCAACACTGATGGTGGTGACACTACTCCTCCTCACGCTGAAGGTCATCCACTTTCCGGACGACACCCTGAAGAAGTCAGAGGAGATCCACCGCCTACCATTGCTGATCTTATCAAAGCGTAGGAGAATCTTTCAAAGAACCAGACTGACATGGATGCTACACAAATGGAGCTGTGTAATTATCTCAAAACTCTTACTGAAAAGATGTCAGAGAAGACTCAAGAGAAGGGAAAGGAGAAGGATAAATCCTCATATGACGGTCCTGAAGTAATTCCAATCCATACAGTAGAAGACGAGAAGTCCACAAAACTGTTGCACACAACTCATCAGCGAAGGGATCATCGAATTTCATCACTCGCGAGGATCTGGAGCACCTTTTGGAGAACCGTGGAAAAGACAAAACATCACATGACCATCGTCATCAACCTCCTTATCCTGCCGCCACGCAGAGGATTCCACTCCCCGAAGGTTATGTTTCTCCAACCTTCACCTTGTATGATGGAACTGGCAATTCTCGGGAACATGTCTCTCGTTTTCTCGAAGCCCTGGGAGAACATGAACATAATCATGTCTTCCGTCTCAAGGAATTCTCAAAATCTCTGAAAAGCAGGGCATACACCTGGTATAACAGCATCACACCAGGGACCATCAACAATTGGGGACAAATGTTTAACGCATTCTACAGGAAATACTTCTTCGTGTCAGAACAAGTCACCCTCTCCGACCTTGAAAGAATGTTTCAGAGGGTCAGTGAAAATCCCAATGGTTATGTGAAAAGGTTCAGAGTCCAAGCCCTGGATTGTCATGACCCAAACGTCACAGAGCAATAACTGGTAGACTTGTGCATCAATGACATGCTCCCGGTCTACAGGGCCTTGCTGGAGAACCTTCGATTTCAGACTTTCTCAGAGCTTCACGAAGCTGCGAAAAGGTCGGCAACCACTGCACCCGCTCTTTTGGAAAGAGCAAAGTCTACAAAGACTGAGGATTCAAAAGACACTCGAGGAAGCAGGCGTTTGATCAACAAGCAGTACAACCTGCAACCTTCAACAAATGCTGTCGCAGAAGGGAGTAAACGAAAAACAGAACCACAACACAAGCAGACTTCCTCCACCCCTTCAAATACACACAAGAAGGAGAATTCGAAAATCCCTCCTCAGCATACGGAAGATCCAGAAGCACCTGATTTTACCTGTTCAATGGAAGAAGTTAATGAACTACTCGATGCCTGTATTCAAGATGGCACAATCAAATTGCCTTATGTCAAGAAGGAACCAACTGAAGAGGCCATGGAAAATCCTCGGTATTGTCGCTTCCATAGATACGTCAGCCATCCCACGAGTGATTGCAAAATTTTGAAGCGCATATTCAAAGAAAAGGTCGAATCAGGAGAGCTCAACCTGGGGACTGAGGGAGTGCACAAAAAACCCCTCCCAGTCAGAACTTTTACCATCTCTGAACCTCCTGTCAAGGAAACGAAACAATCTCTGATTGAACATGTCTACGAGTTGTTGTATCTTTCGAAAGCTCAAAGGAAAGACATGTTTGCTGCACTGAACCACATCGTGTCTGGAAAACGTCTGCTGATCCAAGAAACCATCACCGAACCGTCAGCCACCGACAAAGAAATGTATGACTGGGGACTGATCACCACAGTGCACATTAAAGGAAATGAGTTCAAGAGGGCGTTCGTCGATGTTGGTATCGCTGTCAACATCATCCCTTTGAAAACTCTCAGAGCTGCCGGTATTACTCGACAGGAAGCCACCCATGCTCCAATAGCAATTAGGTACCACAAAGAAATCTCCAGAGACGCATACGGCTTCATCACTCTCAAGGTTACGGAAAGATTGATCTGCACTGAGGCCAAGTTTTTCATAATACGAGAAGACCCAGGGTACGACATGGTCCTTGGAAGAACTTGGATTCATGCCAGAAGGATAACGATGCCTTCAACACATCCTGTCATCGACAAGGATTCCGAGTCGGAAGACGAAGCGGAGAACACACCAATGTTTGAGCATCTGGAAGAAGTAAAAACTCTGATGGGGCTTATGCAAGAACTTGGAGAAAATCCGCACACCTTTGTCAGAAGGTTTCGAGCTCAGGAAGTCTTATTCCTCCTCTTGCTCCAATATTACCAATGTTCGAATACGCTACTATGGTCCAGGGACTTCTCCCCATGAACAATTTAGCAGTCATCAAAATATACGAGTGGCTAACTTCACCTCAGCAATATTACACTCAATGGTTGGGTTCAGAACTTCTTCAAATCGGTCACTCCATCGAGAGGTTTATTGCTGAAGACTTGGCTAAGCATGATCAACACTATGCTGGATACTCTCTTCCGCGCGAGTGTCCATATGGGCCACAATCGTGGAATTCCATCAAACAGGGAATTCCGAACCAGCGGAAGATATTCAAGGAACGATCCACCAAGCCTAACAAGTTTCATGAAGGGGACCAGGTTCTCAAAGCAGTTCAGCGCGGTTTTCATTCTACAAAGAACTCCAATTGGGAAGGACCATTCATGGTCGCTGAGTCCGTGACCGAAGGATACTACAAATTGACAAACACATATGGAAGAACCTTACTAGTAATTCACGAAAATTGGCTCAAGGCGTTTATCTGAAATTATTGGACATTTAAGGTATTGGGCGTTTGAAGCACTCATGGCGTTGGGATTTAACAATTAGGATTTTGTTTCATTTGTATTTCAATTCCTCCAAAACATTTGCAATACTTGCAATCATTATTTGAATTCAGCAATTTATCAAAATTCAGTTCATATTTCGTAAAATAAAATCTCTATCAAATCTACAAGAAAATCCTTAACCATCAGTCGATCCAAAACCATCTAAATATCAAAACCCAAGTATAAACCACACATCTCTCAGAAGTTCAGAAGTTCAAGAGATCAGCAAGAAAAGTCTTTTGCTCATCAGCATCCTTCAAGATTTGCAAAGCCGCCCTCTCCTTGTTCAACTCCTCGGTCAGCTTGGAAATCTTGTCCTCCTTCTCCTTAACAGCATCATTGGGAAAGGGTATGTTCTTTTCACATGAATCCTTGATAACGTTTATTTGCTTACGAAGCCATTTCACGTTGAGGCCAAGTCTTTCTGAATTCTCCAAGTTAAACTCCCAATCAAAGAGTATATCTGGAGTCACGGTATTCCTGGGTCTCGTATGCATATCACTCACGACACGCAAGATAATGCCTACTTGCATGGTTAAAGCATAAGCACGCCCAGGGTTCCTGTCAACGATCATGTGGCCAAACTTCTTTCATATCGTCTCGTACAAGCGTGCATATCCAATAGGAACGCTGAATCCACCAACTAGTTCATGATACGGGAGTGAAGTGTTAAAGGGAGGATCGAAAGCGACCCCTGCAGTTGGATATTCATACACTATTATATGGTTCTCAGTCACTGGAGCGGCTCCCACGGCCAAAACAACAGTTCCTTCGGTATTCTCCGCTGCTGTCTCGGTTTCTTCTATCACTGAGGCGACAACCATCTAGTCTTCCATAACATCAGCAACGACCTTCTCATGGCCTCGAAGTGCAGGTATGGATGTCTCTTCATCAATAACTTCGGAAGGGTTAGAGTTGTCATCATTGGCTCCAGTATCCTCAACTTCGGTATTTAGCACCTAATACGAAGATTACATGAGGTTAGATCCACGAATACAAAGGAGATTATGAAACACAGTATTCCCGCACGGTAATATCATCAAAGTTCATCATACTACATTCAAGGCACGAGCAAATAACATGAAAGTCATGAAAACACATTTTACGATGAGTCCGTCTGAAGAAACTGAACTCTGCCCTGTACTAAGAGACGAACTGGGGGCAATCTACAAGGAATCTGAGGATGGGTCATATTCCATTCTCTTCGTATGGATGTCCTATACGACATGTCAGAATTTCATGACAATCCGATGAACGAGCGAGTAGATGTGGCCAAAATATCAAGTGATGCGCAATCTGAAAAAGTTCTGGAAGTCTCCTGGAAGTTTACTATTTCGCCTTTTTCAAGCTCTGAACGTGCTCAAAACTTAAAAAACCTTGTTGTTAAGCTTGGAAATTTTCCGGGCTTGAATTTGCACATGCAGATCATCAAAATCCGACTCCGGACGAAGATTCTACAGCGTTTTTACTAAAACGCTGGGTTCTGAATTTTCTGACGACGAAGTTCGACTAAGTTTTCATATATTCACATGGGTTCTCATTCATTCATTCGCAAGTCAGCACTTTTATACTTCTATGAAGAATATACAGGATATATACTTACTTGAGGAGTCTCCAAAGCGTCCAACGGGTTGGAATTGTCCACATCAACGACAAGAGGAACATCACTTCCATCCGGCTCCGAATCTTGGGAATTACCTCTATTCCCATTCCCAGAGGATGATTGAGTTCCAGAATTCTCCATCTCCATGACGACATCCTCCTGTACACGTCCTTTACAATCAATATTTTCATCTATGAAGCACCATTTGAACAAGTGAAGAAATACTTACAGTTCCTTCGTCACTCAAATCAGTGATTGCTTGTTCAGTAGCGGAAAATTGAAGACCTTCAAGACTTGATGGAGTAAAATTCTGCAACAAAATTAACAACATTGGCTTCATGATTCTAATGTTAATATCAATAAAATTCACGGTGAGAAATATTAGGAACTCACCAAAGAACGAACTGGGGACTTCATGGTATTAGGCAACAGCTTATAACTTTTGTTCCTTCCTTATCCACCGTGAACTACTTCTCCAATATCTGAAAAATCTGCATGGATTCGAGGTCTTACGCTACGACCGTCCTGTAAAGAATTCAATAACATGATCAGAATACAGTTACCATGGTTTCATAAAAGACATGTGGAGAATCTTACTTGAGAACATCCTGGAGATAATTTTCGTTTATCACCAGAAAGGTACTTCAGTCTTGGTCGACCAAAGATCATCTCAGTAGACGGAGGAATCTTCACTGGAAGCTGACTAACTGTCACGAATTCATGCAACCTCTCAAATTGCTGATGCCAGAATTCTATATAACCTGGGGTTACGTATGCAAGTCTATCAGAACCAGGAAATAAGTAACTACTCTCTTCCACGTGAGTGTGATCTAAACGAGACGCAAGCTGATCAACTGATGGTTTCCTTATCCGGGTAGTTGGAACACATTGATCCATACCCATTTGTCGAGCCGCCCTATCAATGTTGTATTCTTCTACTGCCCACTCTCCATACATAACGGATAACAAGTGACCAGGAGTACATCTCAACATGAAGGATCTCTCACCATCATTCGGGTTAGCACCAGATTTCAGAGTCGTGCTCTCTCCAGTATTGAAAGTCGTTGGTTGAGAAAAATAATCAGGAACCGACACCTACGGACGAAAGTCGAACTCCGATTCTTCATCCAACACATCAATGAGGCGTGCTTTAGACCGAGGATGCTTTGTAGACCAACGCATGATTCGGGCATTATCTTTCTCGGCGAAGATGTGACGGGCATCAGTATTTGGTCCTTTCAGGATGTTACATGGGATAGGCGCATAATTCTTGAAGTGCTCCCACATCAAAGCTTGAAGAAACATCGTGTAAACATAACACTCAATCTTCATGAAGCCATTCGACACGCTTAACACCAAGGATTCTAAGTTAGAATACAAGGAACCCAGGAATAAGCTACCTATTGGGAGTTGCTCACCTTGAGCCATCTTAATAGCAAAAGGGATTACGAAAGGCTTCAACAAATGTCCACTGTCTTCAAATATGTCTCTGGATAACCATAAGCATAAGAAAGCGGCAACAGGTAACATACCGGTGATGGGACTATCAGAAACTTCATCTCTTGGCCACCAACGTGTCAACCAATGGGCATAACAACCTTTACTACCAGACGCCTTGTTCACTTCTTCCATCGCAGCTGTCAGAGTGTCAAAAACCACTTTTTCCTCATCCGAAAGACCTCCAGAGAAATTACCTGTAATTGGGAGATGCATCAAAGCAGCCACATCTTCTAAGGTAACAGTAAATTCTCCCCATCTACATATGAAGGTATGAGTGGGAACACACCAACGGGCCAGCAAAGCCACGATACTTTTCACATCACGATTAATATACAAGTCTCCAGAAGCTTGAATAGCTCTCGTCACTTGCGCCTGGTTGAGCATAGCCCTGACATGAGGGAAACCCAACATATGCCTTGCCCATCCAAAATTTTTTTCCAAAGGGCTTAGAGAAAGCTTAAACTCTATGGTCGATGCAAGGAAAAGCCCTCGTTCGAGACAAAGCCGTATTACCATCTTCGGGGTTACCAATTTCTTCTGAGTCACAGTCCTAGGGTTGATCAGAAGACGATATACTGGGGACTTGAGATATGCTTCAGCTCCTTTTGGATCCTCCTCAAAGAATGCGTTGTCTATATTTGGAATGTTCTTCACGCCAGTGGCATCCTCCTCTTATTCACCAATGGAGGTCTCGTCCATGCGTGTATCATCCCTGTAGATGTCATCATCAGAATGTGATTCGTCCCTTGAAGTATCGTCGGCTGAGGAATTGGTCATTTTGCTAAAACAAATGCAAAGTCCACATTACATTCTACTTCAGTATGCTGTATAGACACGAATCAAGGAAATACGTCAAAAATGGTAAATCTTAACTCTTACCTTTTGTACTTCCACTAACAATAGTGATAGTAACGGTAGAGTTAACACCTCAAACTCGTTCGTCTCTTCGAAAACTGCAAAAACGAACGAAACTTTATTAATTTCGAAACTGATTTTTCATAAAATCACGAACACAATTTTCATAATGTGAACATTCACACAACTGACTTATAAAGTTCATAACAATAAAATATTTCATCATAAATATATTGTCTATCTTCGAAGGTTCCTCAAAACCCACGTTTCTGATTTTTCGAAAAAACAGCAATTAATGCAACATTGCTTACATAAATTCTCAAGAATTTTATCTAATGAAAACAAAATCATGCAAATAAAATATATCATCATATTTTGCACAATATATGTCACGTCTATATATATATATATATATATATATAACTATTTTTCCTTCGTATCGTCATTATTTGTCTTTAAAACGAAGGTTTATTTCAAAAAATATTGTGAAAGATCACATATCATACATATGATAAAGTTTTGTATTTACATGAAAGATCATAAGAAAACTTTATCACTGGACACAAGTTCATCATACATATTTTCCTTCCTGTCATCGTTATTTGTCTTTAAAACGAAGGATTATTCCGATTTCATGAAAATTCACTTCTTTTACGATAAAACCTTGGACACATGAAAACTCATAAACTAAGTTTTATCACTGGACCTAGGTTCATATAAAAAAAATCTCTCCTAAATCAGGGATTATAGTTAGTTTTCAAAACTAACGATTGAACGAACATACGTTTTCAAAAACGAGGGTTTTTTCATAAAACTCACACTAATATACAGACATGTATATAACTTCATCATGATCAAAGCATGAACAACTCATTAGGATCATAAACATCAGCAAAAAGAAAAAGAAATAAAACGTACATGGGAGCGCCGACCGGAAATTGGCCGACGGCGGGAAAGACGGCGACCGGCGGTGACAGGTGGTGGTCCGGCGGCGACGGGAATCTTCTCCTGCTGGCGTGAAGGTACAGAGATGATGGAGATCTGGTCGTAGGAAAAAAAAAGGATTAATCCCTTTTATATCAATTTTATTTCCAAAACCTAATTTTCTAAGGATTTCCTTAATGGGCCCGACCCGCAAATCCTAACCGACCACGGACTCGTCGTCCAAACCAGCGGTTCAACACCAATTTATGCTCATCAAACCGCTTCAATCATGAAATTGAAGCCCTCATCAAGTCGTGGTTTGCTCATGCTCTCTAAATCCGGTAATGTATCAACTTACGACTAAGTTCAATTACTGGTATTATTATTTATGGCCGGAAAATCACCATTTAATGCTGACTGAGGAACACAGCTTTCCTCAGTAAGCAGGGGACTTAATGTAGATGGTGGATTTTCGACAAAGGCTAAATACGTAAACTCATAATTATACGAAGCTCTGATTCAGCAATCAGGCGTGAGTATCGAGACACGGGTCTCTCATCGAATTCTCAACGGAGAGTACTTTCTCTTAGAGTACATGTAGATATGTAGTCTCACGACTGGACAACGACATATCTCATAAATACTGAATACTTTCAGTGATTATTTCTATATAGAATCACGAGATGGACGGCTCCTAGACAGCTTGCTCTGCTAGTATAGAGCGATAACGTCTTCAGGAACAAACAACAAGTTTACCCTGACTATATAAATTATATGACTTACCGGCAAGCTCATATCGGGATAATTAATGCTCCTAGACAGCTTTCTCTGCTAGTATAGAGCCACAAAGTTAATTATTCCTAATTACAATTGCTCCTATTCCATGGCCGAATCCACGACTGGTCCCATGGAATGGCAATAACGATTGTTCTGATTCTATGATCGAATCCACGACTTGATCTCATAGAATAGCAATAACTATATTATCTCATTACTCCGATTTCATGATCGAATCCACAACTGGTCTCATAAATGGTAATAGATAATCTTAATTACTGTGATTCTATGGTCGAATCTACGATCCCATGGAATGGTAATGCTTACTTTATTATTATGAATTCGTAGTCGAATCCTCAGCTGATCCTCTGAATTAATAATAAACACCTTATTACTCGGTTTTGTGAATTATTCTCCACTGAATTCCACAATTAGTAATAAATAATCAACAACCGGGCGTCTTAGCTACCTCTAAGTAAGCCCCGATTCAAATGGTGAAGGTGTATTCAACGACGATACACTAACAGTCACCACACGAACGATTATTTAAAAATACAACGAAACGATGAACCTATGCAAAATAGGGAAGAAAATAATAAATAATTAAAAATATTGACCAGGGTGCTGGGAGCACGGACACACGACCGACCGACCGTGTCGTGGTCAATCCCACACCAGTTTTATATTTTTAATGCATTTTTATTATTTTCCATGATTTGATGAAAATTCTCTCATTTTATCAAATCTCCTTCGTCTCAAGGAAACTCGGTTTCATGGTACTTCCATAAATCCATAAAAAATAATATAAAATTAAGGAAAGGAGTGTGGGGTGTGACCATTGGCCAACCGTCCATGCCTTGGTCCCAACCGGCCCCACACCCCACGGCTCCTTATTATTTTATTATTATTATTATTATTATTATTTCTCTAATTTTATGAAAAAACTCCTTGATTTCATGGTATTTGCACAAATCATCAAATAATAATAATAAAATAAAATAAATTATGAAAACTTGTGGGACCGGGCCTTGGCCGGCCGGCCATGCCCTAGCCGGTCCCACACGCCCCTTTGTTTTATTATTTTATTATTAATTTTCCTTGAATTCATCAAATTCCTTGATTTCATGATATTTCTCTCAAATTAAGAAAAATTCCCTCAAATCATCAAAAATACCTAAAAAATATTAAAAAATTATGAAAAACTCGTGGGACCAGTTCATACATTCCTCCATGGTCCCACACGCCCTTGTTTTTATTATTTTAATATTTTTTGCTTCCCCGAATTCATGAAAACTCCTTCAATTCATGGAAACTCCCTAAATTCATCAAATTTCTCAAAATTCATGAATTTTTCATAAAATCATCAAAATATTATAAAATTAAGGAAAAAGCACCACGAGACCGTGGTCACGACCGGCCGACCATGTCTTGACCACGGCGGTCCCACGCCTCTCATTCCTTATTTTATAATTATTTTTCATCATCTCATGGTGTTTTCCTCAGTTTCGTCGAAACCCTAATTTTGGCATATTTTCTCGAATGGATGCTCAATTGCACGCCAGAAAATATCAAAATTCTCAGGAATGAGACGCGGATGCCTTGGGGACACGAGCACGCTATCTTGACCGACAAATATTGGCTTTTTAGCTTACAGAAGCCGGTCCCATCAAGTTTCACATTTTTGACCTAATTTGCACAATTGCACGTATTATGTCCAAGACTCTTCTAAACACTTTGGATTTTCATGAAGTGATCGTCAGGCGGTCACGGGACAACCCAGGGCCGGTTTCATGACTCCATGGTCGGTCCCTCGCCTCGTCATAATTAATTAGGTTTTCTCACCTAAGGCTCAGACGAGCATATTGAATAAATGATTAAGCCAACATTTAATTATTCTCACACCAACAAATCGTCAACTCTTCAGGAGTTCTTCATATTCTCTCACGTGAGCATATGGATACTACATGGTTGATTCACGGTCCCATGTAGTCGCTCCCTCCTTCGTTCCATGCTTGAAATTCTGACGAACCATGAATTGATCATCAATTGATCAAATTAGGGTTTCTGAATCCAAGGATCATCATTCCAGATTCCAACCTTAATAATTTTACGGAGACCTCGTGGTCATTAATTTTATTAATTATGCTCGGTTCAACGACCACTATTCTAATTAATATTTTTGGTGCACTGCCAATAATCCACCAGATGAGCAACACATGCTCAGACGATCAAATATTCAACAATTCATCACATGAGCAAAACTTTCTCAGATGATAAATATTTGCTCAAACCAAGGGATATTGGTTCAACAATCAATATTCAACGATCCATCGAATGAGCAATACTTGCTCACTTCATCGTAAGAACTATACCTCTGTCTCATGACATGTTCAACTCCTGAGTTTCAGAACATCATGTTCAACTCAGCAACTACATGGACTCATCGTCCCATCAAACCACGAAGTCATCAATTGACTAACAAACCACGAGACGTCAATCATGTCACTTGGGGGGATATCACTTAAGGTTTTGGTCTGGCGGTCTACGGCACGTGTGTTCAAACACACGATGGAATGTGAGCAAGTCGTGCAATCAGTTGAAGGAATTTATGAGGTAGTGGGTGGAAAATCGACCAAGTCTCCACACGTTGAGCAACTGGTTTCAAACACGATATCCACTTCCCCACTCCTTGATTCCATCAACTGACACACTTCATGGAATCATGGTGTCTAAAATTCCAGCAATATAAATAAGCCTCTGAATCATGATTGAATCATCAGCATCATCAGTATCATCAATCTCACGTCAAACTGACAACACGAGATCATCAACTCATCAATTGAGCAACTACTCTCAATTGAGCAATTTCAATCACTCAGAGCTTATCATATTCAGAATTCACACACCCACAATCTTTGATTATCATTGATTCCACACATTCTCAGATTCCCTCTTACAGATCAACCCATCCTCTCTTGTGACCGAATTTACTTTGGAACGGTCATTGTCTTGATTTAGGCCGGAGTACTACAGATTGATCTCTCGAATCTAAGGCACCCCCTTTGCAGCGGTGCATCTGTGTGAGGTTTAATATTTCGCTCGGTTCGAGGAGTCTCCTCCGTACGGTCGTCTCCTCAATTCCTTTAAAACCAGCAAATCGTTTTTCCCATGTACACCTATGTAGATGTGTTGTTTGCTCCTTTCCCTTTTTGCATGCAAAACCTAGCTTTAGGTTGCGATTGATGCAGATTTAGCTTAGATTTCGGCAGTGGACATAATACCCATGGAAAAACTCGTTCGTCCAACTGTGCATTCGACTAGGCAGCGAGCATACATCCCGCGGTTGGTGCGGCTTCCATGCGGTTGGGCACGGTCGTACATGCTCGTATGAGGCAAGTAGGATGTTCGAGCATGTAGTGATCATGAGGACGGTCGATCATGTAACGATCATGAGAATATCGAGCATGTAACGGCTTTGCTTGATCTTTCCGTGGGCGTACTCCCTGCGGCAAATTTTTTTTTTTTTTTTAGCCTGTGATACTCACTTCTTCGTTTACGAGCCTCGACCATTTCTAAAAATTTGCGCGCATGATTCTTCTTTGCATGAAGTAATAAATCTTTTCCATTGTGCTTCGTTGCAGTTGCCCGGAAGTAAACTAAGAAGATTTTGTTAAGATCTCACCAGGAAATATTTCTGCCACCAATCCGGGAATTGCTAGCAATGCCAAAGATATGGAA
Organism: Papaver somniferum; assembly: GCF_003573695.1. Taxonomy (NCBI): domain Eukaryota; kingdom Viridiplantae; phylum Streptophyta; class Magnoliopsida; order Ranunculales; family Papaveraceae; genus Papaver; species Papaver somniferum. The sequence continues at coordinate 47,951,838 of NC_039366.1, forward strand.
AATATAGATGATGAGCTATTTTTCGTGCCTTATCCGAACATTATGACTCATCCCGGTCATAAGATAATTCTCCTTACGGATTCAGAGAATGATGAGGCTGCTGCATCGGTTTCTCCAGAGCGTGTGATGAGATTCCGTCTCCAAAAGAAAGAGTATCCAGCTTCTCCTATTGATATCAAAATTTTCCACACTCCATTGCGTTCTTATGAAGGCTGGATGAGGTATATGTTGGGTATCGATCATATCAAAGATAAACTGACTAAAGCGCAAGTTGTTGAAGCTATCATGGTGTCTGCAACACTTCATATTAGGAAAGATGTTGCAGGTTTAATCACTTTCATTTCTCGATGGTGTCTTTTCACGCACACAGCTATATGTAGATGGGGAGAAATGACCATTACTTTGGAAAATGTAGCCGCGTTGATGAATCTCCCGATTGCGGGAAGTTTCCACTATAAGCTATCCACCGCAGAAGGCGTCATGCTCGACGCTTTAGTCCAGAAGGCAGAAGAATATAACCAACATAAAAATAGTGAAAAATGCTTTTACACTTGGTGGGTGTCTGAATGGTTCCCCACAAAACCGAGTCCAGGCCAAGTGTTGGATGATGAACTCCGCGTCGTCGCCTTTCTGTCCTTGTGGCTTTCTAGAGACGTCTTCGATGATGGATCGGGTAAAAAGACCATAAGACACGATCTTATTATGTTTGTTATTAAGTTTGCGCAAGGCGTGGTCCTCCCCTTAGGAAGCTTAATCCTTGGGTTGTTGTACTCTCATTTGGATTCCTTGGCAGCAGATCTGCATGCTTCCAACGGATATAAGAAAGTGGAATCGCATGTTCACGTTGCCTTCCTCCAGGCGTGCTTATGGGAACACTTCAAAGGTTATGCTCATATCCCGACAACTTCATTTTATAGTTTGTATGGAGGTTCAAGAATACTCTGTTGGCAAAACAGACATCCAAAACCTGGATTAAAGCTTATCGATTTTTTCGATAACGTGTACGCCATAGATTTCCGCCCGTGGGGACCGGTTCATTCTTCTGTGATTCAACCAAATACTTTTGCTACCGCTCCTGACATTGTGTTGCACACGGGTGGAAAGAATATGAGACACGGAGAGATCATATTCCTGCGAAATTGTATACCGGGATATATTCCATCCTTTTTCAATGAGTCTCTTACTGCAGTTCCTTATAACATTGATAGAGCCGCTCGCCACATGGGATTTGATCAAGGAATCTCATTTTATCGTCCGCCAATACCTTCACCGGATCTTGTTCCGTCTGTTCTCGACGCTAGCCTCTTTGCAACAAAGTGGAGCTTTCCATTCCCTCTCCTCGGAAGAAAATCGGCGACGACTAGTAGGTATAAGGCTTTCTGGAGAGAAGAGCTACTAACTTTTCAGAAGTTCTCGGAAGAAGTTGTAGCAGTTCCTCGCGGCGAGCCTACTCCCGAAATTCTGAAGAAACATAGATTGTTGAAGCCGCTTCCGGGCAAGTGAACCAGGGCTGACACTTCTGATGACTGCAGTCTCCAGGATGCAGGAGTGAGGTCTAAGAAGCAGGCGAGTGGACCGGTAGTTTTCAATTCCTCCCATATGCAGGTACTTTAAGTTTTTTTTTTTGATCCACTGATTTTAGTCATCTCGGAAAATCCTCGCTGAATGTGCTTCTTATTCAAAATCAGGGTCTCAGGAAGGAAAATGCTTTTACGAGGCTGGCACGTAGACATGACGCAACTTTAGAGAAATCCGGCGATACTGAACCTCTTAAAGGTGAGGATAAGGATGACGAAGGCTCGGACGGTGAAGGGAGCGTTTCCAAGTGTAGCAGAGAGCCTGATCGTTCCAGCGAGTTGGGAGACAAAAACGTGACAGATACCAACCTTGAGGTTGAGGGAAATGATGATGCAAGGACCACTGGAGAGGTTACATCTATGGTTGTAGATGTGCTTCCCTTTAAAGAGCCTCATGCGACCGACAAGGAATTAGTTGTGCACTCCACCGTTGCTGGGGTCATTTTTGACCCTCCTTTCGACGCTCCTTTCATAGATCACGTGCTGGTTGAAGGATTCAGTGTTCTAGATAAGTATGAAGAGTTATACACCAAGATATGGAAGAAGCATGGTCACATCGCCACTTCCAAGAAGCTTAAAAGTCGTTTTGAATTAGTCAAACGTTTCGAGGAAGTTTTATCCTCCATTTATGGCATGAGCGTCGTGACTGGGCGCACCGTTTCTGAGGAGATAGTTTCAAACTGGGAGTTCCACCGAGATGTGTTCGTGAAGTATGAGTTTAACGCCTCATGGTTCTGTGAAGCATTTTCTGAAATTCATAAGTTGCAAGGCGAAATGGAGGATGTTCCATCCATGGACTTCATTACTCAGTAAGAGGCAGAAGTCGAGAAATTGTCCTGGGAGTTGAAGTTGAAGCTGACTGCTCTCCAGAACATGAAAGACGCCTTTGCCAAGAAGAACGAGTTGTTGTTGGACGACTTCCTGTTGATGGTGGATTTTAGTTCAGGGCTAAAATTGTAAAACCAAATCTAATGCGCTGACATCCTGCAAAGGGTTAAGACGTTTGATAAGTGATGAGTACCTCTTCGCTTTATTCGAAGCAATACAATAAATATACAAAATTCACCCAGAATGGTGCATGTAGCAACCATCCCAAATATTCTGTGAATTTATAGCATTATCAATTAATGCATGAGTTGCCTTGTATTTCCTGTGTTGTTCTCATCAGAACTCTCATTATTGGCGCGGCATGACGACTGAGTGTTTACTCTCAGCAAAGTAACATGAATCTCCAAGTGTCAATAATGAGGCATGCACGAAATACCCATACATGCCCTACCATTCTCTGAGAAAGATAATCTCGTATCAGCATGCTTATATTAGCCTGATCAAGCATGTTTAATCCCTTAAGGGAAATATGGACTGTCCATATCAGTCTCAGAAACGATCACGGCCACGCAGGTTGGACGCACGATTAAGCCAGCCTAGACGAGCCCTAGCAAGAGCAGGATATCACCATGATGACCACTGGCGCGCCTATTTATGCCTAGCCGGTCGAACGTTACACTTTACTTCCTAGCATGCCAAAACTCCAGCCCCAAAATAGGGTGGCCGCGCTGCTTTGGAAGATGCTCGAATGAGCAAGACTGCTTAAGACAGTCTCAAAATGATCGTGATCGTCCAACTTCACTAGCCTGATTGGACGGCTTAGGTCGCACCACGAAAGATGGAGGAGGCGCTAGCACACACATTAGCGGGCCAACTCTATCCCTACCTGATCGGTTTGCTCACAGCGTAGTCATGCAGCCACGATCGCATGCCCGAAACATGGCTGGTGTGATGCTTCGCGAGGGTCACAAAAGTTCCACTAGTGTCTTAAAACAATCACAACCATCCAACTTCGCCAGCATGTTTGGATGGCTTAGATGGCGCCTAAGACCATTAGAGAAGTGCACACACGTTCACTGTCGGCCCAACGTGGGCCCCAGACGATCGGTTCCTCCAAAAAGAGGAGCATAACTTGCCAAACTGTTTGGCCAAAATCGTGTGTACGTGTTTTTTTCAAAACCCTAATTAGGGTTTTCGGCGCTGCATAACTGTCGCAGTTCGATCATGACCATCCATCTTCGCAAGCTTGGATGGAGGGTGTAGATATAGACTTAAAAGGTCCCAAGCATGTCAACATGATCATTGTGGGCCCACTTTTGCGTAGAGCTGGTCGGCCTAGGAAGACTATGACTCGAAGACCTCGATACGCACGCCCAAAAGTTGTGTGCCGAGCAGCTTCCAAATAATTTGCGGCAATGGATTTCTGCCGAAAACCGATCATGACCACTCACCTTTTCTGATCAAATTGAGTGGCCTAGATCGCACCTCCATGAGCCAAATAGGAATGGTCGGCCCAAGCATGTCAACATGATCATTGTGGGCCCACTTTTGCGTAGAGCTGGTCGGCCTAGGAAGACTATGACTCGAAGACCTCGATACGCACGCCCAAAAGTTGTGTGCCGAGCAGCTTCCAAATAATTTGCGGCAATGGATTTCTGCCGAAAACCGATCATGACCACTCACCTTTTCTGATCAAATTGAGTGGCCTAGATCGCACCTCCATGAGACAAATAGGAATGGGCATATACACCGGCAGGACATCTACACGCATGCCTGGTCGGCCCCACCAAGACTTGCACCCAAGCCCGGATTCGGTCAAGCATAGGAGTGATGCTCGCGCACCTCCTAAAACCCTAAAATCCATCAATGGTCGCAGATGAGGGTCTTAAACCATCTCGTCCGTCCAACTTCGCTAGCTTGGTCGGACAGCCTAGGTCGAAAGCTAGACGACCAGTGAGGCATCCCGTTGATCACCTTCCTCCCCTCTTCTACAAGGAGTGATCGGCCAGGAGATAGCTCTCCCATGAAGACTCAAAACGATCACTCGAAGATGGTTGGAAGTGATGCTATTTTAAGACGCTTGGTCTGCAACTTATTCGGTCAGGCTTTAAAACATCGATGCTTCATACATGCTGATTGTCTGCGATGCACTAAATGCATTGAGCATACACGATATTTCATAAATATCAAATCCTTAGTTATTTTAGCATCACATGTTACTTCCTACAGTGGGTCCCACGATCCACTCATTCGAGACATCAAACATGTCACAAACTAGGGATACTTACTGGGGTATTGGTCTGGCGGTTTACAGCGTGCAGTGTGCAACGCGCAATCACAAGAACGTGTCAGGAGGCATGGGCGATTAACGATGATGGGAAAAATGGGCAAAGACGTGATCGTGCAATCACCTACACGACCCCACTACTCCATTACTCAACTTCCTCCATTTCCTATGAGATGAGGGTTTTGCGCTCAATGACTTGTATAAATAGGTCCTTCGCCTATTTCCAAAACACAAGAGACAAGCACAGAAAAACCAAGTATTGTCACAGTATCCAGAAAACACCAGAGCTGACAGCTTACATTGTGCAAGCCAGTTCAACATTCTGATACAAGTCATAAATAGCCAACAACTTCACAATTTCAACACCTTCTTCGCTTCCCTCCCTAAGATCAACCCCATCTCTTTCACTTTGTGACCGAAGCAAGTCTGGAATAGCCATTTCTTGGTTTAGGCCAGAATTGTATAGATTGATCTCTCGAATCAAAAGCACTCCCGTGCAGTGCATTTGTTTAGGGTTTAGATTCATTTCTCATCCACACACACCCAAAATTACCAAAACCAGCAGAAATAGTTTTCACCCATAAATAACTGGCGACCACAGTGGGAGATTAATCTCTCGGTTGTGAAGTCAATTTCTTCAATACCCAATCCCATTTGGTTGATTTCAAAATGGTTGGTCTTATGACTCCCCCAACAACTTCGAGTCCTGGTTGAAGTTCCTCCAATAGAGATACCCCTCTTCCAAACGTTGTATCTGATGGTGTAGCCGGCAGAATCCCAACATTGGTCGAGTTAGCACGGGTGTAGGAGATTCACACGAAGAACATGGAACTGATCAAAGAAGTGATAAACGGCATACTTGATCTCCTCGTCAAGATAACATTAGAGATGAGAGGTCCTATCACGGAGACTTCTACACTGGGGACTGATCCTCCTCAAATCAACAATTTCACTATGAACCGAAGGCCAGTGGATCAGGAAGCGGCTTCTCTAGTGGAAAGCTTGTGTGAACTTTTACACCTCTCGAAGAATCAGCGGGCGGATACGTTTGTTGCAATTAACCAGATAGCCCTAGATGTGCATTTAACTCCTTCACGTCCAGAAGCCTCAAAAACATCAGAGATGTCTGTGAATAATGTTACATTTACAAAGGAAGACATGATGGCGGAAGAGGGTCACAACCGGGCCCTACACGTTACTGCGCGCATCAAGGACTCAGAGTTCAAGAGGTCCCTCATCGACACAGGAGCTTCTTCGAATGTGATTACTCTCAAGACACTTAAGACGGCTAAGGTCCGCCCAAGCAAGATCGTACAACAACCTACTACGATTACAGACTTTGAAGGGAACCAAACCAACACGTACGGGTATGTCAATCTGAATTTATCTATAGGGCCCGTCCAGTCGAAGGTGAAATTCAAAGTCATAGAAAAGGAACCGGACTACCATATGATACTAGGGAGACCGTGGCTTCATGACAATATGATTGTCCCTTCGACGTATCATCAGTGCCTGAAGACTATGCTGAATAAATAAGTCGTTCGTATTCCTGCATCGTTGTCTCCTTACACACCGATATATGGAGTGGAATTGTTTGAACCAAGGGAAGCTCCGCGGGGAGAATCAGACAAAGTTCATTGCATCCCACTCCCCACGTGGTCGTCAATCCAGGAGGAGGAACGACTTGCATCATTGAGGGCTAAGCCCCACGATGCATCTTTGCTGACAAGGCGTTCTTCTTCATCCGGTGAAGCCGCGACCCACGTTCACACTAAGAAAGAGCGAACTTTTGTGGCAAGCCGTGACTAGAAAGGGAAAACCATGTATCAACGCCGTTGTTATCAATTAGCAAGGGAGACTGTTACCCAGTCTCTCCGCCCGACGAAATGCTACAACAACGACGAGCCACAAGAAAAAATACTAGATGCTCCACGACAGCTGCAAGATGGCACCAACTCCACAACTTATGAGCTCGAAATAGTTAACATCAGGAATAAAGAATCTCCTGGGTCTATCTCCACCAGCTCAACCTTGTGTACGGATGAACACACGAAGCTCGTGGAACTTCTCAAAGAGTACCAGGACATATTCGCTTAGACGTATGAAGAAATGCCCGGTTTAGATGAAAAATTGGTCACACATCATCTACACGTCGTACCTGGATCCAAGCTGGCCAAACAATCTCCGAGGCAATTCAGGCACGAGGTAGAAGAGCAAATCAAGACTAAGATTCAAAAGTTGCTAGCTGTTGGCTTCATCAAACCCCTTTATCATCCAACTTGGTTGGCCAATGTGGTTCCGGTAAAAAAGAAAAATTGACAGATGCATGGATTTCAGAGACTTGAACAGATGATGCCCCAAAGATGATTTTCCTCTACCTAACATTGACATGTTAGTAGATGGCACCAGCGGACACGACATGTTCTCCTTCATGGACTGATATAGCGGGTACAATCAGATAAGGATGTACGAGCATGACGCAATTGAATACTACGTGGATGATGTAGTAGTCAAATCAAAATCTCGGTGGATCATACAGGAGTCCTACGGCAAGTGTTCGAAATTTAACTGCTGAAGGTATCAAGATGGACCCATCCAAGACTCAAGCTATCCTCACGATACCGCCGCCGCGAAATGTGAAGGATCTCCAAAGCTTCATGGGAAAGGTGAACTACATTCGACGTTTTGTACCTGGTTTAGCCCAGCTCGTTGCTTCATTCACCCCCTTGCTGAAGAAAGGAGCAAGTTTCGTCTGGACCGCACTACAACAGAAAACATTTCGGAAGATTCAACGAATATTTTCATCTCCAAATCATCACAAATGGTTCGCCTTTTATGTCAGCCATAACAAGAGCGAGCCTGGGAAATCTTCATATCTACTGGAGCCGACACCTCGAGGGAGCAGCCTCAAGAAGATAGAGATGTACGCATCATCATGTCGAGGAAGAATCCGCAGCTTGGGCGAATCACTCTGTCAGAAGGAATGCTTCAGCGAAACAACGAACATCCAAATGATTATGTCAAGAGGTACCGAATTCAGGAACTGGAGGATCCCAATCCAAATGTGACTTAACAACAAGTGGTGCAATTGTGCATCAATAGGATGGTACCTGTCTATCGTGCTTTGCCGAAGAACCTGCGCTTTCAGACATCCTCTGAACTCCGTGAAGCTGCTCAGCGCTTAGTTGCGGCAGCACCCTCCCTATTAGAAGAACGAGCCTTCCAGTAACGAAGAGCCTCGTGATGTTCGCGGAAGCATACATCTCACCAACAGGCAATACAACCTTCAGCCTTATGTAAGCAGTTCCGCCGAAGCAACAAGAGGAAAACCACCGAGATACAACATCTTGCGCGTCCAAGATATCCAACTCCACTCCATTACCACATGCACGACTACCACAATGATGAAACAACGTCCAAGATATTCCATGTCTGGCTTGACGGAAGCAACATCAATAAGAGACGCTTTCAGAATTTCGTCTACTGTAGAAGAAGTAGGTGTGTTACCAAAGGAGATTACACCTGGGACTTAAGAGGTACATACAGATTCTTTATGTCAAGAGCTTCATCATATTTGCAGAACCTATTAGTTAAGTCATTCGCATGAAAGAACTTCCCTACTCCTCAAAGACACGATCCAAAGATGATAATGGCAAAGGAGTATGACTGGGGACTTCTTAACACTTCCCATCTCAAAGATGGTGAATTTAGAGAGATGAAATCACGCTATCATTCCAAGATGTCCAAAGACGAGGATATACTCAAGAGAGAAGACATATTGTCAAAGACCAGTGATATTCCTGGACGTCTATGAAACGCAACGAGGACGTAAAGACGGTTTCATGAACCTAGCGTGACAACATCTATAAGTCGAAGTCTCAGTGGATACTCTTGGGCAGGGGACTGTGTTCCTCTTTTCCATTCCATGAGGCAGCATCGAGGAAGCTATCGGTTCCATCACTAGCTTCTCCCTCTAATGACGAGACAAGCTCTACCACTATATGAATACTGCCAATCCCGAGCTTCACCATAACCACTACGGACAGAGTCAAGGACTTCTTCAACACAAAAGAGATGGTCAATCAAGAAGCATGTAATTCGCAAGGGGAAGTCAAACTGAAGCAGAATCCACTTCAACGCTCTCTCCAGAAGAAGCTGCTTCAACGCTCTAGAAGAAGCCGCTTCAACACTCTCTCCTGAAGAAGCTTGCTTCAACGCTCTCTCCAGAAGAAGCCTCTTCAACACTTGGTCTAGGAGAATCCGCTTCAACGCTCTCTCCTGAAGAGGCTTGCTTCAACACTCTCTCCAGGAGCCGCCTCGATGTTCGCTTCAGCAGCTGCTTCAAACGCTCTCTCCAGGAGCCGCCTCGATGTTCGCTTCAGAAGCTGCTTCAAACTCTTTCTCCAGGAGCCGCCTCAATGTTCTTTTCAGAAACTGCTTCAAACGCTCTCTCCAGGAGTCGCCTCGACGATCGCTTGCTCCAACGCTCTCTTCAGGAATCGCCTCGACGTTCGCTTCAGAAGCTTCTTCAACACGCTTTTCAGAAGCTACTTCAACGTTCTCTTTGGGAGCTGCTTCAACATCTTTTTCAGAAATTGCTTCAGCAACCTTTTAAGGATATTACTCATGATAGGGATCGTCCTCATCAGAGTCGAGGATTATGAAATTGTCATGAATGGTTTGAGAATCCAACCAACCGACATCATGCTAGGGGAACGCTCGCCTGGACGCCTCTTAAACGTGACATGCTCCAAGGACAGGACGAGCCGTCTCTCCTGGTAAAATCTAACTTTGTCTCATAAGTTTTATCTTTATTTGTCACCATCTAATGCCTACCCCGCAATAGTGCAACTATTACGTGCTAGGCAGGGGACTTAATGTTGATGGTGGATTTTAGTTCAGGTCTAAAATTGTAAAACCAAATCTAATGCGCTGACATACTGCAAAGGGTAAAGTTGTTTGATAAGTGATGAGTACCTCTTCGCTTTATTCGAAGCAATACAATAAATATACAAAATTCACCCAGAATGGTGCATGTAGCAACCATCCCAAATATTCTGTGAATTTATAGCATTATCAATTAATGCATGAGTTGCCTTGTATTTCCTTTGTTGTTCTCAACAGAACTCTCATTATTGGTGCGACATGACGACTGAGTGTTTACTCTCAACAGAGTAACACGGATCTCCAAGTGTCAATAATGAGGCATGCACGAAATACCCATACAAGCCCTACCATTCTCTGACAAACAGAATCTCGTATCAGCATGCTTATATTAGCCTGATCGAGCATGTTTAATCCCTTAAAAGAAATATGGATTGTCCATATCAGTCTCAGAAATGATCATGGCCACGCAGGTTGACCGCATGATTTAGCCAGCCTAGACGAGCCTTAGCAGGAGCAGGCTATCACTGTGATGACCACTGGCGGGCCTATTTATTCCCTAGCCGGTCGAACGTTACACTTTACTTCCTAGCATGCCAAAACGCCAGCCCTAAAATAGGGTGGCCGCGCTGCTTTGGAAGAAACTCGAATGAGCAAGACTGCTTAAGACAGTCTCAAAATGATCGTGATCGTCCAACTTCACTAGCCTGATTGGACGGCTTAGGTATCACCACGAAGATGGAGGAGGCGCTAGCACACACATTAGCGGGCCAACTCTATCCCTACCTGATCGGTTTGCTCACGGCGTGGTCATGCAGCCACGATCGCATGCCCGAAACATGGATGGTGTGATGCTTCGCGAGGGTCACGAAAGTTCCACTAGTGTCTTAAAACAATCACAACCATCCAACTTCGCCAGCATGTTTGGATGGCTTAGATTGCAAGACCATTAGAGAAGTGCACACACGTTCACTGTCGACCCAACGTGGGCCCCATACGATAGGTTCCTCCAAAAAGAGGAGCATAACTTGCCAAACTGTTTGGCCAAAATCGTGTATACGTGTTTTTTTCAAAACCCTAATTAGGGTTTGCGGCGCTGCATAACTGTCGCAGTTCGATCACGACCATCCATCTTCACAAGCTTGGATGGAGGGTGTAGATATAGACTTAAAAGGTCCCAAGCATGTCAACATGATCATTGTGGGCCCACCTTTGCGTAAAGCTGGTCGGCCTAGGAAGACTATGACTCGAAGACCTCGAAACGCACGTCCAAAAGTTGTGTGCCGAGCAGCTTCCAAATAATTTGCGACAATGGATTTCTGCCGCAAACCGATCATGACCACTCACCTTTTCTGATCAAATTGAGTGGCCTATATCGCACCTCCATGAGACAAAGAGGAATGGGCATATACACCGGCAGTCCATCTACACGCATGCCTGGTCGGCCCCACCAAGACTTGCACCCAAGCCCGGATTCGGTCAAGCATAGGAGTGATGCTCGCGCACCTCCTAAAACCCTAAAATCCATCAATGGTCGTAGATGAAGGTCTTAAAACATCTCGTCGTCCAACTTCGCTAGCTTGGTCGGACAGCCTAGGTCGAAAGCTAGACGACTAGTGAGGCATCCATATGATCACCGTCCTCCCTCTTCCACAAGGAGTGATCGGCCAGGAGATAGCTCGCCCATGCAGCCTCCAAACGATCACTCGAAGATGGTTGGAAGTGATGCTATTTTAAGACGCTTGGTCTGCAACTTATTCGGTCAGGCTTTAAAACATCGATGCTTCATACATGCTGATTGTCTGCGATGCATTACATGCATTGAGCATACACGATATTTCATAAATATCAAATCCTTAGTTATTTTAGCATCACATGCTACTTCCTACAGTGGGTCCCACGATCCACTCATTCGAGACATCAAACATGTCACAAACTCGGGGATACTTACTGGGGTATTGGTCAAACAAGAACGTGTCAGGAGGCATGGATGGTTAACGATGATGGGAAAAGTAGGCAAAGACGTGATCGTGCAATCACCTACACGACCCCACTACTCCATTACTCAACTTCCTCCATTTCCTATGAGATGAGGGTTTTGCGTTCAATGACTTGTATAAATAGGTCCTTCTCCTATTTCCAAATCACAAGAGACAAGCACAGAAAAACCAAGTGTTGTCACAGTATCCAGAAAACACCAGAGCTGAAAGCTTACATTGTGCAAGTCAGTTCAACATTATGATACAAGTCATAAATAAACAACACCTTCACAATATCAACACCTTCTTCGCTTCCCTCCCTAAGATCAACCCCATCTCCTTCACTTTGTGACCGAAGCAAGTCTGGAACGATCATTTCTTGGTTTAGGCCAGAATTATATAGATTGATCTCTCGAATCAAAAGAACTATCGTGCAGTGCATTTGTTTAGGGTTTAGATTCATTTCTCATCCACACACACCCAAAATTACCAAAACCAGCAGAAATAGTTTTCACTCATAAACACTTCCCTTGAATAATTTACGCGTTTCCTTTATTTTTAGGTGTTTTTGAGTGACGTGAGGAATTTCTTTCATGGTTTGATGATTTTCTCTCTTTTTTTTTGGTTTTGAACTAGCAAATGATTGCTTTTATGAAGATATTTGAATTTGAGTTTGGGATAATTTATGAGTACTTTTTTTTTTGAGAGAAATTATGACTGGATCGACTATTCAAACATAAATTCTAGAAATTCTCATTTTTGAATGTTAAATGATGTAACTTAGAGAAATTGTGTATGGTGCACGAAGATTGCAAACGTTGCACGAAAGGAAAACATGTAAAGTGAAACATAAAAATGGAGATTGAGAATAATGACTTCATCCTCAAAATGGGACGTGTGCGTTGAGTCCCCAAGAAACTTCCAAAAGATTTCTCGTACAAATAATTGTTTTAACGAGACTTACTTGTTGACGAGGTTCCAATGAACGAAATTGAGCGTTCCAAACACTTGCTTAAAATAAAAGTTGTGACTCGAGTTGTCGTAACACACCTCGGATGATGACCTCTGCTAATGAAAAGTCCCCAGCTGATTTGATCGATCCTGTGGAACTACACGTGTTGTCTTTTGGAAAGATTTCCAGTTCGTAGACGCAACTCCCCTGAATTAATTTTCTCCCAGACGATGCATTTCAGACCGTTGCATTCACTGCTGGGGTGATGGATGAACCTGTGATAATGGCAATATCTTGGATCGATCATCTCTTGATCAGTTGGTGAGCGCCATACATGAGGTAGTTGGACTACTCCATCTTGCACCCAAACTTCCAGTATCTCCATAACCTTCCTCATTGGAAATGGGAAGTATGGGTACCCTGAGTCTAGCTTTTCTTGTGTTTGCAGCTGTTGTCGTGAGAACTCTTGCGGGTTTTGATGCAAGGCTCGTTTTGAGAGTGGGGCCGAGATGTGCGTTGATATAGACGTGGATCCCTTAGTTTCGCGATTCTACTGAAGTAAAACTTCTCTCGAGGGTCCCGTAGCACTGCGAAGAGGTTGAACCGAGTACCGTTCATTAGTGAGGCCCTTGTCTTCATGGAGGTCTTGGAAAATATCCCCTTCCTTAGGTGCTTCTCTGCTCGAAAAAGTCGGAGCGGTCATGGCTGCGGATTGTTGTACAACTTTCTGAACTTACGCAAGAGTCTTGAGATATAGACTTTCCAACATAGTTTCGTAAGCCGGATCCCTGCTCTTATTCCGCGGATATTGTGATACTTCTGATGAGTTCCTTTCCTTGTGAAACTATTTCGACTCTTTGTTACCGGCTGGATTTCGTTGAGCACTTCCTTTCGGTTCATGTTCGATGCGGTTACGTATTTCGTCTGCATCATTATTGGTGGAAACACGGACTTCAGATGTCATCTTTATCGTTGGCAATATTCTCCGGACGAACGCTGGCCAACTCCTTCCACAACCGGTTTACTATACTCCTTAAAAGATAGAGCGTCTCGTCTTTCCGTCTTGCGACTTCGGCCTGGTTTGTGAGGACATCTTCTAATATCATGGTCACATCTTTCATGGTTATTATGCTCCGATCGTTCACGACTTTCAGAGAATTCGGATGGCGGAGATACATTACAAAGTGGAAGTTGAAATTGGTGATTGAAATGAACTTGGGCTAACGAATGTGTTCATACCTAAAAACCACCCTCTCGAATTCGAGAAAAATCGCAAATGAAGTTGAAATTGATCTTGCAACCGAGAGATTCACCTCCCGTTGTGGTCTCCAGTTGTTTTGAGGTAAAACTGATTCTGCTGTTTTTGGTAATTTGGGGTGTGTTGATGAGAAACGAGTTCAAACCCTAAACAAATGCACTGCACGAGAATACTTTTAGGTTCGAGAAATCAATCTATAAGACTCTGGCCTAAACCAAGAAATGGTCGTCCCATATTCAATTCAGTCACAAGGTGAAGGAGAAGGTTTGATCTTAGGGAGGGAAGCGGAGAAGGTGTTTGAGATCAGAGTGTTGAATTATGAAGGTGTGGTTGTTTATGACTTGTGTATCAGAAAATGGTTTCTGGCTACTTGTGTTGATAATACTTGTGTTATGTGTTTCGAAATAGATTAAAAACCTATTTATACAAATCATTAAGCGCACCTTGATCTCTTAGGAAGTGGAGGAAGTGAAGTAGAAGTGGGTTTGTGCGGAAGGTAGTGATCATCGTGTCTCCGTTGTTATGAGGGATGACTGATCGCACGTTCTCCCACTTCTTTCATTACTGATAACCGTCCGTTCTTCCTAACGCGTTCTCGTAATGGACGTGTTGCATGCCGCATGTTGTAAACCGCCAGACCAATACCCCAGTAAGTATCCCCCAGTTTGTGACATGTTTGATGTCTCGAATGAGTGGGTCAAGTCGTGGGACTTGCTGCGGAGAATAGCATATGATGCTATTAGGTGAAACAACTAAGTTGTTTATGAGGCCGACATAAAATATGTATGTATTCGATGCATGTAAAGCATCACATTTAAGCAGCTCAAATTAATCGATGTGTATGAAGCATCGCTGTTTTAGAACTTGATCGAATAAGTCGCGGATAAGCGTCTTAAAGGAGGCAGCATGATCGACCAATTTTGGGTGATCGTTTGGTGGCTCTAGGGACATGCCATTACTTGGTCGATCACTGCTCGTGGAGGAAGGGTGACCGGTGGTCATGGCGTCACCCCCTGGCCTCCTAGAATTTGATCTAAACCGTCCGACCAAGCTAGCAAAGTTGGTCGGACAAGATGATTTGCGGCAGTTGAATGCTGCCGCTGATTATTATTTTTTAGGGTTTGAAGCTGCACAACCAACCCCTCCTTGGGTGTGCGTTCTGGGACATCCAGCCCTTGTTCGAACAGGCTGGTCAGCTATGTATATAGGTGAATCAACGGTGATCAGACTGACATCTTCGGGTCGCCTGAGATTGAATCTAAGCCGCTCAACTAGGCCGACGAAGATGAATGGTCGCGATTGATTTGCGACAGTAGGGCGTTGCCGCAAACACAATTTTAGGGTTTTCAAAGTAGCGCGTTTAAGCTACTTTGGGCAAACGATTTGATATGCTCTGGTTTTGCCATGGAGAGGTCGATCGAGCAAGGGAGGAGTTGGGCCGCCAATGTACATGATGGCGCCTCTTTGATCATTCCAGGGAAGATCTCGGTCGTCCAACAAGGCTGGAAAAGTTAGACAGTTGTGATCGATTTGCGGCAGTAATGTGTTGCCGCAAACACCAATTAGGGCTTCAAAATAGCCGCGTCCACCCTAGTTCAATCGAAGGATTTGGTGTGCTATTAATTTCCCATGATCAAGTCGATTGGTAAGGGATAATATTGGGCCGGTGGCGAACGCATTGTCACTTCCTTGATCGTTCGGAACGCGATCTAAGCCCTCCAACTAGGCTGGCGAAGTTGGACGGATATGATGGCTTTTGAGACCGTTTTTTACGGTCTTAGCTCGTTTGAGTTTTGTTTTTACGCAGCGCAAACGCCCATGTTTAGCTCGGCGTTTGAAGCGCTTGTGAATGAGCAACATGGGATTCGATCAACTAGAGGACTAGTGGGCCCGCTGGTGGTTGCTACGTTGATTGCCTAGTTCTACTAGGAGTAGTCTAAGCTTGTTAAATCGCGCGGCCAAATTGTGTGGCCGCGATTATTTGTTGAGACTTATATGAACAGTCCAGATTCTCCTTTAAGGAATACATATGTGTTCGATCACACTAACTTTAATTAAAAAGTGTGTGAATGCGTTGATATCTTTGTCAGAGAGATGTATCCTGTATGAGTATTTTTGTGCAGATCCCAGTACTAGCACTTCGGGAGATTCATGCTACTCTACTGAGAGTGAGCATTGATTGTCATGTCATGTTAGTATTCAGAGTTCGGCTGAGAACATAGCATGGAAAAATATCAGGCAAGTCATGCATTAGTTAATAATGCGATAGGTTGAATTTTATAGAATATTTGGGATTGATATACCATTCTGATAAATTTCATAAATATGTCGAATTACTCAATACATATATAAGTAAAGAGGTTTGAGCACTCATCACTTTTAAATAGCTTTTGTTCCTATGCAGGATGACAACACATTAAATACAGGGCTTTACAATTTTGACCCTGTACTAAAAAACACCATCAACATTTTTATATCTTACCTATCGGAGATAAATCTCGAGCAAACATTAGACAAGATAGTACTCAATACGATAGAGCAAGTAAGATCAGGACAAGCAATTATATAAAATAGTTGGGTCTGGCTTCACGAATCCCAAATGAAGTCTTCAAGTCGTTAACCTATAATGGTTTTGGAAAAACTTAGGTTAAAGGAGAATCGACTCTAGTCACAATTAGGAAAAAGGAAAGTGTCGGGATTATGTTTTCCAGTTTCTAGAGTTCTCCCTTATATAGTCTTTCAAATCAGGGTTTGCTTTCAATCAAAGCTAAGATAGATTAGTAACAAAGCATTCAATATTCACCGTTAGATGAAAACCTGATTTAAGGTTCAAGCTAAGTATGCTTAAAACCAAAGCAATATCTCTCCACCGTTAGATGTTCTTAGCTTGTTACACACAAATGAAATATACCTTCATTTAGATGTAGGTAACCATACCTAAACATGTATATTGAGTTGGCGCAGTAACAGTTAATCGAAGTTATCCATATGAACACTTTTGTCTCGTACACATTCATCTAACACTTCTAGATCAACTATGAAGATCAATAAATCATGAAAGACAATCAAATGAATCTTTTTGTGTTTCACATAGAGTTGTTCAATTGTTCACTATTTCACAGAAGTATATATGAACCAATTGAATCAAAATCGGATTGATTCGTAAGAATCAATTCATGAACATTAAGCCACGGTTCGCAAAGATTGCATTCCTTAATTCAAAAATGTATTTTCTCATGAGTACGAAAAACATACTTAACCGATTTTAGATAAGTTTGCAAACAGGTACGCAAACTACATTTTCCGGACTTTGGTCTTATCCAGTTGTTTGCAAAAGGATATGCAAACAACAGTCCCAGACCTAACTCGGGTAGAACCGTTCGCATACTGGTATGCAAACAAGGTTCTCGGACTTTAACAGTTAAAACAGTTCGCATACTAGGTATGCAAACAAGGTTCCCGGATCTGAATCATACCAAAACAGTTTGCATACTAGGTACGCATACTACATTGTATCCAGACAAAGGTTTTTGTCCGAAACTCCAATTTCAATAATTGAAACATCCTTAGAAGACGAAAATAGTTGTCTCACACAAAGTATTATCTTATAAGTAATTTTCAAGTGATGAAATGATCAATATGAAACTTTTCGAATCGACATCCAATGATTGTCTCACACAAATCATGTAAGATATTTAAAGGAAATTTCACATGATCATCTTTTGACTTATTATTTAGTTTCCAACAAATAAATTGTTTTCATCTAAACTCGTCAAGAATATGATGAATGTAGCTAAAGCAAAAAGCTTCCAACACATATTTCGAGAAATAAATAAGCGAGATAAACGAGGCTCGTGTTAGAGCATCACTCAGTTGAACCCACCAAGCGTTGGTATATCAAGTTTAGTTGTCATATTTTAGTGAATCAAAATATGTACTAGAGTCAACTTCGTATAGGTTAGCTTGAACATATTAGGATACGAGACATTACAAGTATTGCGAAGACTTGAAGAAGTAAGAAGCCACAACGACAACATCATCCTTCCACTTGAGGTTAGTGATATTTGACTTGAACTGTTTCATTTTCTAACGTATCCTTCAAGTCGTGCATATTGAAAACAAAATTGTGAAGCATGAACACTCTAGATAGATATAGTATGAAGGAATACAATACGAGGTTTATTTCTTAACCATTAAACTTTGTAGATAAGACATCGACATAATCGTTTAAATGCTATTGTGATTATGTATGGGTATGAGGTGAGTATTTCATCCTAGGAAACAATGTTTTACATGTGTTTTAAGGAAGTAAGTTCATAAGCTTATTTATGAATCGAAAAGGAAATCGCCAGGCGTTATTGATATTGTTATTCATTGCATATCTTGTGAACAACCAATATGTGTGATTTAATATAACCGCTCGTGAATTGTTTGTGTTCTTGGTAAAACTATTCACAAAGGACTGACTTATGTATTGGTATGACTTTTATTAGTGAAACCGATCTTAAGTAATCACCTGAGATGGTATGATCGAGTTTGTGATTTGTGTATGACCGAATCTGGGTAAAGGGGAACCGATCCTAGTAAGAGGTGCAACACATCACAAAGGGGAATCGATCCTTGTATGAGGTGCAGCAAGTTTTTAGCAGAAAAGGGAACCGATCCTATGGACAGGTGCAACACGTTTTTAGGCAAAGGGGAACCGATCCTATGGACATGTGCAACATATATAAGTTAGATACCATATATATGTGGGAACCTATCCTAGTACCTATTCAAGCGAATTTTGGAAAGCTAGTGTGACTATGCACAGTACTCACATGGAGATAGAACAGAAACTTGTTTTGGTAGAACCGTTAAACCCATAATTTGTGGTTGAGTGTTCTTGATCAATCACATAGTTCTTGAATGTCAGATGAACCAATTCTATACTTGTTTGGAAGTCTGGCAAATCGGTTTCAGGGTTGTAAGTATGAAAGAGGACTTACAAAGTAAGGATGTCGGCATACTTTGAACATGTGTTGTAATGTTTATCTTTTATTGTTCAAAGTTATTCCTTAATAGCTAAAGGAAGAAAATCCCAGGATCGAAATATAAATAAGTTAAGAATCTTTTATTTAAGGTTTTTAATTTTATTTTAGGAAAATGAGAATTAGTAATGTGCATTTACTAGTTAAAGATTTTCCAAAGAGATTTTCGGTCATTATTTGGGCAGAGCATTTCCAGGAATTATGGAAACTGAATTTGGAATATATTGCATATCTTGAGAATATTTTCGGTTTTGGAAATCCCTTGGTGTCCAAACTTCCTTGTCTAAAATACTTGAAGTTTTCATTTCTAGCAAACTAATCTTTCGTGACAGCAAACTTCCTCGGTTGTGTTGTTACTGGTGTAGTCGCCTATTCGGAGAGGAGAGTAACCTAATCAGGTGAAATCTCTTACAGCCGCTCAGTTTAAAGTGTTCTTTGGGATTGAGAACCTCTATTAGTACCGTTGTTGGGAAACTAGATAATTGCGGTTTATCTTGTGTTTTCGATTGATTTGATTGACTAACGGTGGTTGAACTTTGATTGCACCTAGTTTGTTTATGCTTGAGAATCTTCTCTTCTGATATAAGATTCACGCAAACTAGATCGAAGTTTCGGCAGGGATCTTTAGACTGTTTTTATTTCTAAAGACGATCTTGTGATAATCAATTGTTAACAGACTCCGTTTAGTGCGTGATTGGTCACAAGAGATTCACATTGTTGTGTGCAGGTGTTTATTGAAGATCTAAGAATATTTGAAGACAATGAAGATATTGAAGATTTCTGATTTGGGGTTCATAATCTTTGGTGTGCACAATACTTGTTTCGGTATAGAGGATCCAACTATAATCGGTTTATCCTTGTAGTAGATTGGATTGATTAGTTGTGTAGATCGGAATCGATACAATTCTTTGTGATTAAAAGTATTGATTGCAAAATCTTAACAATTGCCTTTGGTAGTTGAACATAAGATAAATCTAAGAACTTGACTAAGGAGTTTATTGAGATAAACAGAAGAGCCTTTGTCGAACTCACATCACTTGGTTGAAGAGAGTTGCTACCAAACAGATTTGTTGTTCCTTTACTGTTTGGAATACGAACCAAAGGAATTGTTCCAAGTATGTGACTTATTCATAAGTTGGAGGCGTGGGAATACAGACGGAACTAGGTGAACTATAGGTTTGGTTGCTTGGTCTCAACTATACGAAGTTGGTTTAATTTGTTGTAGCGGCTTAATCCTGAGAGTATTCAATTCTGGACAAGGTCCCGGGGTTTTTATGCATTTGCGGTTTCCTCGTTAACAAAATCTTGTTGTGTCATTTACTTTATATTTCCGCATTATAATTGTTTTATTATAATTAAAGTAAATTACACAAACGTTAATTCTTATTTACTTGATAAACAATCCTATTTTGTTTGGTTAAGTCCGAACCTTTTTATCAAGTAAACATACATCGTTGTTGTATTGTCTCGATCTCGTATCCATAGATGATCACATGAAGTGTGAACCGATTAGTTGCACTATCTCGACTCAGTCCATAGACAATCACTTTCGGAGAAAGGACTTATAGGTAGGAAAAGTTTTAGCTTGAGGTATATTTGGGTACCCTCGCCTTTTCAGCTCGAAATATCAAATGTGTATAATATAAAAGTCTATATAGCTATACAACTTAGTCTCATTAGGAGATAGAATAGAATAGACTTCTGAGTGATAAATAAGTTTTAGTCTCCACATACCTTTTGTTGATGAAGTTCCTCCAAGCTCTCCTCAGTATATCTTCGTGTTCAATCGACGAACGCCGTGAAGTCTAAAGCTCAACTACACTTTCTATCCTAATCCGAGACATAGCTATGGTAGAGCACTGCTTGGTCAAACTCGCAAGCGTTGCTATCTCAAACTTGTCTGTCAAGTTTAGTTGCAAAAACTATAAGTCTTGATTTCTAGTATACTTACAGCTAAGTCTCGGACTAGGATAGTAAGTGTAGATGAACTCTAGACTCCACGGCGTTCATCATGCAAAGACGAAGAACTACTCAAGGAACTGGTGGAACTTCATCGACAAAAAGGTATGTGGATACTTGAACTTATCTATCACTCAAAAGTATATCTATTTTATTTCCTATCTTGAGACAAAATTCGTATTGCTATATAGACTTTGATTATACACATTTGTTATTTTCGAGCCGAGTTTATCTCGCTTATCTATTTCTCGAAATATGTGTTGGTAAGATTTCGTTTTGGCCAAGTTCATCTTTACTCGTGACGAAAGTCATGTTGATTATTTCAATATCTTGAAAATCGCTTTGATGAAAAATAGTTTGTGAATAACAACTATATAACATCCTCTAGGAATGTTTCAATGATTGAAATGAGAGTCTAAAACATGTAACCATTTTTGGATATAAGCATAGTGTGTTTTCACATTTGTGTAAAAGTCCAAAACTGGGAACCCAAAGTATGCGTGCCCGTACGCGTACTGACGGTTGTTGGAAATCCAGGATAGTATGCGTACCCGTACGCGTACTGGCGGAAAGTTCGCGTCCATGAATTTCTGCTGGAGTTTGGAATTGAAAACAAACTCAATCCGGTTATTTAAGTACGCGTACATGTTCGCATACTTAGGTAGGTTACTTCTAAAATCGGTTTGTTTATGAACTAATGCATTTATATATATTAAGGAATGCAATCTTTGCAAACCGTGGCTATAAATGTTCATGAATCGATTCGAGTGAATCAAAACCGATTTTACTTCGATTGTGTCTTATATACTTCTATGATATCTAAGCAATTGAACAACTCTCTAACTAGTTCGTTTGAGTCATTTGAACTAGTTATGGTGTAGATGAATAAGGTTGATATGAAAGTACTCATATGGCTAACCATTGGTTAACTATTGTTGAACCAACTAGGTGTACACGTTTAGGTACGGTTACTCAAACCTAAATGAAGTTACATTTCATTTGTGTATAACAATCTAAATTCTATCTAACGGTTGAAATATATTATCTTGAATCTAATCAGGTTTTCATCTAAGGGTGAATATTGAATGCTTTGTTACCAAGGTAACTTAGATTGCAAACCCTGATTTGGAGACTATATAAAGGAAAACTCTAGCAACTGGGAAAACTAATCCCTACACCTCATGTGTGATACTAGTTGTATAATCTAGAGTCGATTCTCCTTTAACCTTAGGTTTCCATCGAGACCTTGTAGGTTAACGACTTAAAGACTTCATTGGGATTGTGAAGCTAGACCCAACTATTTTATCTGTAGTTGCGTGATCTGATCTTGCTGTTTCTATCGTGATTGAGTGCAATCGTAAGATTGGATTGAGATTTATATCTCCGATAGGCAAGATAGAAAAGTAGTCACAAACACCTTCGTCTCATCGTTTGTGATTCCACAATATCTTGTTTCGGTAGTCGATTAAGATTATTGTGAGGTGATTGACATTTTTAGGTTGTTCTTCGGGAATATAAGTCTGGTATATTAATTAGTTCTTGTTCACTTTGATTTATCAAAAGACGGAACAAAGCCCCTAGGTATTTCTGCGGGAGACAGATTTATCTATTCCTGTAGACTTTTCTGTGTGAGACAGATTTGTTTATTAAAGTCTTCGACTTTGGGTCGTAGAAACTCTTAGTTGTGGGTGAGATCAACTAAAGGAATCAAGTGTGTAGTATCCTGATGTTATGGAAGACCAGATGGTTGTCGCCTCAGTGATAGAAGAAACCGAGATAGCAGCGGAGAATACCGAAGGAACTGTTGCTTTGGCCGTGGGAGCCGCTCCAGTGACTGGGAACTGTATAATACTGTATGAATATCCAACTGCAGGGGTTGCTTTCGATCCTCCCTTTAACACTTCACTCCCGTATCATGAACTGGTCGGTGGATTCAGCGTTCCCATTGGATATGCATGCTTGTACGAGACGATATGGAAGAAGTTTGGCCACATGATCGTTGACAGGAACCCTGGGCGTGCTTATGCTTTAACCATGCAAGTAGGCGTTATCTTGCGTGTCGTGAGTGATATGCATACGAGATCCAGGAATACCGTGACTCCAGATATACTCTTTGATTGGGAGTTTAACTTGGAGAATTCATAAACACTTGGCCTCAACGTGAAATGGCTTCGTAAGCAAATAAACGTTATCAAGGATTCATGTGAAAAGAACACACCCTTTCCCAATGATGCTGTGAAGGAGAAGGAGGACAAGATTGCCAAGCTGACCGAGGAGTTGAACAAGGAGAGGGAGGTTTTGCAAATATTGAAGGATGATGATGAGCGAAAGCCTTTTCTTGCTGATCTCTTGAACTTCTGAACTTCTGAGAGATGTGAGGTTTATACTTGGGTTTTAATATTTATATGGTTTTGGATCGACTGATGGTCAAGGATTTTCTTGTAGATTTGATAGAGATTTTGTTTTACGAATTATGAACTGAATTTTGATAAATTGCTGAATTCAAATACTGATTGCAAGTATTGCAAATGTTTTGGAGGAATTGAAATACAAATGAAAGAAAATCCTAAATGTTAAATCCCAACGCCATGAGTGCTTCAAACGCCCAATACCTTAAATGTCCAATAATTTCAGATAAACGCCTTGAGCCAGTTTTCGTGAATTACTGGTAGGGTTCTGCCATATGTGTTGGTCAATTTGTAGTATCCTCCGGTCACGGACTCAGCGACCATGAATGGTACTTCCCAATTGGAGTTCTTTGTAGAATGAAGACCGCGCTGAACTGTTTTGAGAACCAGGTCCCCTTCATGAAACTTGTTAGGCTTGGTGGATCGTGCCTTGAATATCTTCCGCTGGTTCGGAATTCCTTCTTTGATGGAATTCCACGATTGTGGCCCATATGGACACTCGCGCGGAAGAGAGTATCCAGCATAGTGTTGATCATGCTTAGCCAAGTCTTCAGCAATAAAACTTTCGATGGAGTGACCGATTTGAAGAAGTTCTGAACCCAACCATTGAGTGTAATATTGCTGAGGTGAAGTTACCCACTCGTAGCTTTTGATGACTGCTAAATTGTTCATAGGGAGAAGTCCCTGGACCATAGTAGCGTATTCGAACATTGGTAATATTGGAGCAAGAGGAGGAATAAGACTTGCATTAGCTCGAAACCTTCTGACAAAGGTGTGCGGATTTTCTCCAAGTTCTTGCGTAAGACCCATCAGAGTTTTTACTTCTTCCAGATGCTCAAACAGTGGTGTGTTCTCCGCTTCGTCTTCCGACTCGGAATCCTTATCGATGACAGGATGTGTTGAAGGCATCGTTATCCTTCCGGCATGAATCCAAGTTCTTCCAAGGACCATGTCGTACCCAGGGTCTTCCCGGCATGAATCCGTATGCGTCTCTTGAGATTCCTTCGTGGTACCTAATTGCTATGGGAGCATGGGTGGATTCCTTTCGAGTAATACCGGCAGCTCTGAGAGTTTTCAAAGGGATGAAGTTGACAGTGGTACCAACATCGATGAACGCCCTCTTGAACTCATTTCCTTTAATGTGCACTGTGGTGAGCAGTCCCCAGTCATACATTTCTTTGTCGGTGGCTGACGGTTCGGTGGTGGTTTCTTGGATCAGCAGATGTTTTCCAGACACGATGTGGTTCAGTGCAGCAAACATGTCTTTCCTTTGATCTTTCAAAAGATACAACAACTCGCAGACATGTTCGATCAGATATTGGACCATTTCCTTGACAGGAGGTTCAGAGATGGTAAAAGTTCTGACTGGGAGGGGGTTTTTGTGCACTCCCTAAGTCCCTAGGTTGAGCTCTTCTGATTCGACCTTTTCTTTGAATATGCGCTTCAAAATTTTGCAATCACTCGTGGGATGGCTGACGTATCTATGGAAGCGACAATACCGAGGATTTTCCATGGCCTCTTCAGTTGGTTCCTTCTTGACATAAGGCAATTTGATTGCGCCATCTTGAATCCAGGCATCGAGTAGTTCATTAACTTCTTCCATTGAACAGGGAAAATCAGGTGCTTCTGGATCTTCCGTATGCTGAGGAGGGATTTTTGAATTCTCCTTCTTGTGTGTCTTTGAAGGGGTGGAGGATGTCTGCTTGTGTTGTGGTTCTGCTTTTCGCTTACTCCCTTCTGCGAAAGCATTTGTTGAAGGTTGGAGGTTGTACTGCTTGTTGATCAAACGCCTTCTTCCTCGAGTGTCTTTTGAATCCTCGGTCTTTGTAGACTTTGCTCTTTCCAAAAGAGCGGGTGCAGTGGTTGCCGACCTTTTCGCAGCTTCGTGAAGCTCTGAGAAAGTCTGGAATCGAAGGTTCTCCAGCAAGGCCCTGTAGACCGGGAGCATGCCATTGATGCACAAGTCCACCAATTGTTGCTCCGTGACGTTTGGGTCATGACAATCCAGGGCTTGGACTCTAAACCTTTTCACATAATCATTGGGATTTTCACTGACCCTATGAAACATTCTTCCAAGGTCGGAGAGGGTGACTTGTTCTGACACGAAGAAGTATTTCCCGTAGAATGCGTTTAACCATTTCTCCCCAATTGTTGATGGTCCCTGGTGTGATGCTGTTATACCAGGTGTATGCTCTGCCTTTCACAGATTTTGAGAATTCCTTGAGACTGACGACATGATTATGTTCATATTCTCCCAGGGCTTCGAGAAAACGAGAGATATGTTCCCGAGCATTTCCAGTTCCATCATACAAGGTGAAGGTTGGAGAAACGTAACCTCTGGGGAGTGGAATCCTCTGCGTGGCGGCAGGATAAAGAGGTTGATGACGATGGTCATGCGATGTTTTGTCTTTTCCACGATTCTCCAAAAGGTGCTCCAGATCCTCGCGAGTGATGAAATTCGATGATCCCTTCGCTGATAAGTTGTCTGCAGCAGTTTTGTGGACTTCGTCGTCTTCTACTGTATGGATTGGAATTACTTTAGGACCGTCGTCTGAGGATTTCTCCTTCTCCTTTCCCTTCTCTTGAGTCTTCTCTGACATCTTGTCAGTAAGAGTTTTGAGATAATTACACAGCTCCTTCTGTGTAGTATCCATGTCAGTCTGGTTCTTTGCAAGAGTCTCCTGCGCTTTGATAAGATCATCAATGGTAGGCGGTGGATCTCCTCTGACTTCTTCAGGGTGTCGTCCGGATAGTGGATGACCTTCGGCGTGATGAGGTGTAGTGTCACCACCATCAGTGTTGGAGGTCGAAATTGTCTCCGGGATATTCTGATTGTTGTTGTTGCTAGTGCTAGCACGTTTTGTGTTAGGATTCATAACTGAACCTGACCTGAGATCAACCATCTTGTGAAATTGTTAGATTGCAACCGAGAGATTAATCTCCCACTGTGGTCGCCAATCTGTAGATGGGGAAAAACGATTTGCTAGTTTTTAAGGAATTGAGGAGACGACCGTACGGAGGAGACTCCTCGAACCGAGCGAAACGTTAAACCTCACACAGATGCACCGCTGCAAAGGGGGTGCTTTAGATTCGAGAGATCAATCTGTAGTACTCCGGCCTAAATCAAGACAATGACCGTTCCAGAGTAAATTCGGTCACAAGAGAGGATGGGTTGATCTGTAGGAGGGAAGCTGAGAAATGTGTGGAATCAATGGTAATCAAAGATTGTGGGTGTGTGAATTCTGAATATGATAAGCTCTGAGTGATTGAAATTGCTCAATTGAGAGTAGTTGCTCAATTGATGAGTTGATGATCTCGTGTTGTCAGTTTGACGTGAGATTAATGATACTGATGATGCCGATGATTCAATCATGATTCAGAGACTTATTTATATTGCTGGAATTTTAGACTCCATGATTCCATGAAGTGTGATAGTTGATGGAATCAAGGAGTGGGGAAATTGAGATCGTGTTTGAAACCAGTTGCTCAACGTGTGGAGACTTGGTCGATTTTCCACCCACTACCTCGTGAATTCCTTCAACTGATTGCACGACTTGCTCACATTCCATCGTCTGTTTGAACACACGTGCCGTAGACCGCCAGACCAAAACCCTAAGTGATATCCACCCAAGTGACACGATTGACGTCTCGCGGTTTGTTAGTCAATTGATGACTTCGTGGTTTGATGGGACGATGAGTCCATGTAGTTGCTGAGTTGAACATGATGTTCTGAAACTCATGAGTTGAACATGTCATGAGACAGAGGTATGGTTCTTACGATGAAGTGAGCAAGTATTGCTCATTCGATGGATCGTTGAATATTGATTGTTGAACCAATATCCCTTGGTTTGAGCAAATATTTATCATCTGAGCAAGTGTTGCTCATGTGATGAATTGTTGAATATTTGATCGTCTGAGCATGTGTTGCTCATCTGATGGATTATTGGCAGTGCACTAAAAATATTAATTAGAATACTGTTCGTTGAACCGAGCATAATTAATAAAATTAATGACCACGAGTTCGTCGTAAAATTATTAAGGTTGGAATCTGGAATGATGATCCTTGGATTCAGAAACCCTAATTTGATCAATTGATGATCAATTCATGGTTCGTCAGAATTTCAACCATGGGACGAAGGAGGGAGCGACTACATGGGACCGTGGATCAACCATGTAGTGTCCATATGCTCACGTGAGCAAATACGAATAACTCCTGAAGAGTTGACGATTTTTGGTGTAAGAATGATTAAATGTTGGCTTAATCATTTATTCAAAATGCTCGCCTGAGCCTTAGGTGAGAAAACCTAATGAATTATGACGAGGCGAAGGATCGACCATGGAGTCATGAAACCGGCCCTGGTTTGTCCCGTGACCGCCTGACGATCACTTCATGAAAATCCAAAGTGTTTGGAAGAGTCTTGGACCTAATACGTGCAATTGTGCAAATTAGGTGAAAACTGTGAAACTTGATGGGACCGGCTTCTGTAAGCCAAAGAGCCAATCTTGGTCGGTCAAGATGGCGTGCTCGTGTCCCCAAGGCGTCCGCGTTTCAGTCCTGAGAATTTTGATATTTTCTGGCGTGCAATTGTGCATCCATTCGAGAAAATATGCCAAAATTAGGGTTTCGACGAAACTGAGGAAAACACCATGAGATGATGAAAAATAATTATAAAATAAGGAATGAGAGGCGTGGGACCGCCTTGGTCAAGACATGGTCGGCCGGTCGTGACCACGGTCCCGTGGTGCTTTTTCCTTAATTTTATAATATTTTGATGATTTTATGAAAAATTCATGAATTTTGAGAAATTTGATGAATTTAGGGAGTTTCCATGAATTGAAGGAGTTTTCATGAGTTCAGGGAGGCAAAAAATATTAAAATAATAAAAACAAGGGCGTGTGGGACCATGGAGGCATGGTTGGCCGGCTATCGACCGGTCCCACGAGTTTTTCATAATTTTTTAATATTTTTTAGGTATTTTTGATGATTTGAGGGAATTTTTCCTAATTCGAGAGAAATATCATGAAATCAAGGAATTTGATGAATTCAAGGAAAACTGATAATAAAATAATAAAACAACGGGGCGTGTGGCACCATCTAGGGCATGGCCGTCCGGCCAAGGCCCGATCCCACAATTTTTCATAATTTATTTTATTTTATTATTATTATTTGATGATTTGTGCAAAATACCATGAAATCAAGGAGTTTTTTCATGAAATTAGAGAAATAATAATAATAATAATAATAAAACATGGGGTGTGGGGCCGGTTGGGACCAAGGCATGGCCGGTTGGCC
Organism: Papaver somniferum; assembly: GCF_003573695.1. NCBI lineage: Eukaryota > Viridiplantae > Streptophyta > Magnoliopsida > Ranunculales > Papaveraceae > Papaver > Papaver somniferum. Next base: position 47,980,293 of record NC_039366.1, read on the forward strand.
AATGGTCACGCCCCACACTCCTTTCCTTAATTTTATATTATTTTTTATGGATTTATGGAAGTACCATGAAACCGAGGAGTTTCCTTGAGACGAAGGAGATTTGATAAAATGAGAGAATTTTCATCAAATCATGGAAAATAATAAAAATGCACTAAAAATATAAAACTGGCGTGGGATTGACCACGACATGGTCGGTCGGTCGTGTGTCCGTTCTTCCAGCACCCTGGTCAATATTTTTAATTATTTATTATTTTCTTTCCTATTTTGCATAGGTTCATCGTTTCGTTGTATTTTGAAATACTCGTTCTTGTGGTGACTATTAGTGTATCGTCGTTGAATACACCTTCACCATTTGAATCGGGGCTTACTTAGAGGTAGCTCAGACGCCCGGTTGTTGATTATTTATTACTAATTGTGGAATTCAGTGGAGAATAATTCACAAAACTGAGTAATAAGATGTTTATTATTAATTCATAGGATCAGCTGAGGATTCGACTACGGATTCATAATAATAAAGTAAGCATTACCATTCCATGGGATCGTAGATTCGACCATAGAATCGGAGTAATTAAGATTTATCTATTACCATTTATGAGACCAGTTGTGGATTCGATCATGAAATCGGAGTAATGAGATAATATAGTTATTGTTATTCTATGAGATCAAGTCGTGGATTCGATCATAGAATCAGAACAGTCGTTATTGCCATTCCATGGGACCAGTCATGGATTTGGCCATGGAATAGGAGCAATTGTAATTAGGAATAATTAACTTTATGGCTCTATACTAGCAGAGAAAGCTGTCTAGGAGCATTAATTATCCCGATATGAGCTTGCCGGTAAGTCATATCATTTATATAGTCAGGCTAAACTTGTTGTTTGTTCCTGAAGACGTTATCGCTCTATACTAGCAGAGCAAGATATCTAGGAGCCTTCCATCTCGTGATGCTATATAGAAATAATCACTGAAAGTATTCAGTATTCATGAGATATGTCGTTGTCCAGTCGTGAGACTACATATCTACATGTACTCTGAGAAAAAGTACTCTCCGTTGAGAATTCGATGAGAGACTCGTGTCTCGATACTCACACCTGATTGTTGAATCAGAGCTTCGTATAGTTATGAGTTTACGAATTTAGCCTTTGTCGAAAATCCACCATCTACAAGTTTGTAGTAGGCTAGTGATTGTATTGGTTTAATACAATGTGTGTTCAATCTGGAATAGGTCCCGGGCTTTTTCTGCATTTGCGGTTTCCTCGTTAACAAAACTTCTGGTGTCTGTGTTATTTCTTTTCCGCATTATGTTTTGTTATATAATTGAAATATCACAGGTTGTGCGTTGAATCGGTCAATTAGTAAATCCAACCTTTGGTTGTTGATTGAAATTGATTGATCCTTGAACATTGGTCTTTGGTACTGTTCAAGTTATTTCTCATGTATTCAATCAGGCTCGCAGATTTCTATTTGTTTGAGTGAGGACTGAATCGAGAAATTTAGATATAACTCTTTGATATACTTTTTATTAAGATTGAGTTTGACTGTCTAGTTGATTCTCTTAAAAGTATATTGGAGTTAGTCCATACAGATTGCTAAGAGAAATATTGGGTGAGGTTTTTAGACCCCCGCTTTTTCATGGCTATAAGTAGACTAGAAGTCAAGACTCATAGTTTTGATCAACTAAACTTGACAAACAAGCTTGAGATAACAACGCTTGCGAGTTCGACTGAGCAATGCTCTAACACCGATCATAGTGATGGGTAGAACCAATTGAACCCATGTATGTGATTTGATATTTGATCAATCACATAGTTGTCTTGTAATACAGGGAAACCAATTCTAAACTTGTTTGGAAGTGTGGTATAACCGATTCCAAGAATGTAAATCCATGTAAATATGAATAAGGATTTACAGTGAAGAGATGTCAACATACTTTCAACATGTACGGTAACTCTTATCGTTTATAGTTCAAATATATTCCTTAGTACTCAAGGAGATCATATGCCGAAATAAATTGAGAATCTTTTAATTAAGGTTTTTGGTTTTATATGCTTTAATTACCAGCAATTAAATGCATATCTCTAGAGAATAAAAATTAGTAGTGTGCATTTACTAATTGGAGATTTTATATTGAGATATTTCGGAAATTTTAGACAAGCATTTATTGGGATTAGGAAAACCGAATTTTTTCATTCATTGCATATGTTGAGAATATTTTCGGTTTTGGGAATTCCTTGATGTCCATACATCCTTGGTCTATAAATACCTAAGTTTGCATTTCTAGCAAACCATCCTAAGATCCAAGCAAACTTCATTTCTTGTTGTTTCTGGTAGAACCGTCTATTCGGAGAGGAAAGTATCCTAATTAGGTGAAATCTCTTACGACCGCTCGTTTAAAGACTTCTATGGGATCAAGAAGCTCTATGAGTATCGTTGGTGGGAAACTAGATAATTGCAGTTGTATTAGTTTGGGATTGATTTGATTGACTAACGGTTGTTGAAATTTTGATTTCACCTAGTTTGTTTATTCTTGAGAATCTTATCTTATGATAGAAGATTCACTCAAACTAGACCAACGTATCGAAGGGATCTTTAGAATTGTAGTTAGATCTAATGACATCTTCTGATAATCCATTGTTAACAGCCTCTGTTCTGTGTGTGATTGATCACAAGATATTCAAGTGGTGTTGTGCAGGTTTTTGTTGAAGATTAAAAAAGATTTGAAGACGAAGAAGATTTCTTATTAGTTCTCATATCTTTGTGTGTGCACAAACCTTGATCGGCTGGGATCCAACTATAATCGGATTTGTTCGATTGATTAGTTGTGTGAGATCGGTATCGCTTTATAGTTTCTCGTTGAGATCTATACTGATTGATTGTGAATCTAAACTTAACTGCTTTGGTAGTTATTGGATAGACTGATCTAACTGGCAAAGGAGTTTATTAGATTAAATGGAAGAACCTTTGCATATGACTTGAGATATCTTTATCTTGAAAAGAATCAATAGAGTTGTTACCAAAAAAAATTGTTGTTCCTTTTCTGTTTGGAATATGATCCAAAGGAATTGTACCAGTATGTGACCTTCGAAGTCGGAAGCGCATGATACTGAGGAAACTAAGCGAACTAGGGGTAGTTGCTTGGTCTCAACTATGCGAAGTTGGTGTAGATTTTGTATAGCGGCTTAATTCAGAGAGTATTCAATTCTGGACTAGGTCCCGGAGATTTCTGCATTTGCAGTTTTCCTCGTTAAAAAAATATTATTGTGTTATTTACTTTACTTTTCCGCATTATAATTGTTTTATTATAATTAAAGTAAATTGCACTTTACGTCAACTCCGCATTACTTGATAGTGATCCTATAGACTTTGATTAAGTCCGAACCTATTATCAAGTTACATACTTTGTTGTCGTATTGTCTCGATCTTGTATCCATAGTCAATCACACAAGTTATCTTTTTGTTGTATTGTATCGATCTCGTATCCATAGAGAATCACACGAATTGTGAACTGATTAGTTGTATTATCTCGACTTTGTCCATAGACGATCACTTTCGTAGAGGACTTAAAGGTTGAAACAAAAATATTGTGGTGTATTTGGGTATCCTCGTCCTTTCAATTGGTATCATAGCGGGCAAACACGAAAAGATCTAACAATCTGTGTTTGGTGCGATCCAACCTATAAGAATTGAATCTGATGGTTGATTCGGTTAACGTACCACCAATATTTAATGGGACAAATTACCTATTATGGAAATCTGCTATGAGTTCTTTTCTTCAATCCCGAGATTTTAATGCTTGGCTATTAATCTGTAGATGGTGGATTTTCGACAAAGGGTAGAATTGTAAAACTATACTCCAGATTCGGCAACCGGATGAGTATTGAGACTCATGTCTCTCATTAAAGCATGAAAGCTCATGTCATAAATCTCTGACTGAAAAGGCTGTCTCTCAGAGTACGTGTAGATGTGTAGTCTCTCAGCTGAGGCCACGACACATCTCATGAATACTGAGAAATTTCAGTAATTACTCCGGATCCGGCAATCGGATGAGTATCGAGACTCATGTCTCTGTGCATGAAATCTCATGCCACCTCTGATGGAGAAAGTCTCTCAGAGAAGATGAAGATGTGTAGTCTCTCAGTTGAGGCCACGACACATCTCATACTGTATAGAATTGAAAGATTGGGCGGCTCCTAGACAGCATGTCTGCTAGTATAGAGCGACAACGTCTTCGGGATGTAATCAGATTTTCCCCGATTATGCAAGAGGAATATGACACTCCAGCAAGTTCATATTGCTCAACTCTCAGATAATTAATGCTCCTAGACAGGAAGCCCTTCTATTATAGAGTCAGCAATTAATTATCTTAAATCGTCTGAATATCCACCAATATTCTACGAGCCATCGTCTGAATATCCAGCAATATTCTACGAGTCGTCAATTAATCACCTGAATATTCAGCAATATTCTATGATTCCTCGTTATATTTCGTTACTTCAATCTGTGGTTCTTCCCAGCAGAATTCCACAGGTTAGTAATAAATATTCAACGGAACATGCATCTGAGCATCGAATAAGCCCTGACAAAAATGGTGCAAGTGTAATTAGCAGATAATGCACAGACCAGCATTTTGAATGCACGAACGAGCATTTCAAAAATACGAAGGAACGAGGAACCTATGCAAAATAGGAAGGGAAAATAATAATAATAAAATATTAAACAAAAGCGCCAGGGGACTAGGCTCACCAGCCGGCCAGTCATGCCGTGACTAGTCCCGCGCCCAATTTTATATTTTACCATATTTTTACTATTTTCACGATCTCATGAAAATCCTCTCGTTCGAGCAAATTTCCTTTATTTCAAAGAATTATCTAAATCACATGATTTTATCAAAATTAGGGAAAGGTATCTCGGCACCGAGCACCAGCCGGCCATGCCTTGGCCGTGGCCGGTCCCACACCTCACGTCTCCATTATTTTATTATTTCTCTCAAATTATGAAAATTCCTTGATTTTATGAATTTTCCCTAAAATCATGAAAATTACCTAATTTCATGTATTTTTATCTAAATCACATGATTTTATCAAAAAATAATAAAATTAGGGAAAGGTGTCGTGGGACCGCTGGCCGGCCGGTCATGCCTTGGCCTTGGCCGGTCCCACACCTCACGTCCCATTATTTTATTATTCCTTCTCAAATTATGAAAATTCCTTGATTTTATGAATTTTCCTTAAAATTACCTAATTTCATGTATTTTCTCTAAAATCATGGAAAATTAGGAAAACTTGTGGGACCGGTCTCTAGCCGGTCGGCCATGCCCTAGCCGGTCCCACACGCCCATTATTTTATTATTATTTGGTGTTTGGTTTCCTGATTTCATGAAAACTCCCTGATTTCAACAAAATATCTTGGTTTTCCACAAATCCCTTTGATTTTATGAAAAGTTATTTAAAATCGTCAAAATTACATAAAATTGGGAAGAGTGCCTTTGGGCTCGCGCCCATTGGCCGGCCGGCCATGCCACGGACATCGCCGGTCCCACACTCCCATTCCCTATTTTATATTTTAATTTATGTCTCTCATCTCATGGAAGTTCCCTAATTTCGCCAAACTCTCCAGTTTCATGGAATTTCCCTTAAATCAGAGAAAAATACATAAAATCACATAAAACTGGGAAAAGCATGTGGGACCGTGTGTCAGCCGGAAGGCCATGCCCTAGCCGTGGCCGGTCCCTTACCTTGTGATTCCTTGTTTATTTATTATTTTCATCATCTCATGTATTTTTGCCGGTTTCAGCAAAACCATGGATTTTGCATATTTTCTCCAAATGTTGCTCAAACGTGCATCAGAAAATATCAAAATTCTCTTGACTGAAGCACGGATACTATGGTGACACGGGCACATCCCCTTAACCGACCAAGGGAGACCCTGAGGCTTGCAAACAGCTGGTCCCGCATGTTTTAATGATTTTAACCTAATTTGCTCAGTTGTTCATATTAGGTTCGAACTCTTTCCAAACAATTGGAAGTTCGCTCAAACGACCATCTACTGGTCCCACGACCATCAAGAGCCGGTCTCGTGACCTCTTGGTCGGCTCCTCATATTTTCAACATCAGGTTTTATGATTTTTTGCTCACACGAGCATTATTTCAGTAAATGATTAAACCAGCATTTAATCATTCTTTCACCAACTGGTCCTCAAGAGACTTTGGTATTTTTTACTCATTCGAGCATCTGGGTGTTATATGGTGAACCCGTCATCCCATGTATCTGGTCCCGTGTTGATTTGCAATAAATCATCATTTCGGTAAAATTAGGATTTTGAATCCAGAGCTCTGCAGAAACGTGATTCTGTGCAGATTCGAACACTCTGATAATTTTATGTTGATTCCATGATTGATATTCTATTTATTTTGCTCGACTCAGCAGTCAGTAACTTAAATTAACATTTTATTTGGTCCAGCTACCAACAATTCATCAAAGGAACAATATTTGTTCAAACTAGCAATATTTGCTCGAACTAGCAATATTCGCTCGAACCGGCAATATTTACTCAATTAGAAATATTCGCTCAGACTAGCAATATTTGCTCAAATCAAAGAATATTGGTTCAACTATCAATATTCAACAATTTAGCAACACAGTTTTGCTCGTCTCAGGTTATAATGATACCTCGTCTCAGCAGACACATTAAATTCATGAGTTTCGAAACATTTGCTAATGATGTTCAACTCAGCGCTACATGGACTCATCATCCCATAAAGTCAGCAACTGACTCCACAATCACGAGATTTCAATCGTGTCACTTGGGGGGATATTAACTAGGGTTTTGGTCTGGCGGTCTACGGCACGTGTGTTCACCCACGATGAGAATGTGAGCAAGTCGTGCAATCAGTTGGAAGAGTCAGCAAAGTAGTGGGTGGAAAGTTAACCAAGTCTCCGCACGATGAGTAATTGGTTTTAACGTGATTTCCCCATTTCCCATTCTCTGATTCCAGCAACTGTCACACTTCATGGGATCATGGTGTTTTCAACTCCGGCATTATAAAATGTCCTTGAATCCTGATTGAAAAGACAGAGGTTTTTCGAACAATCGAACAACATTCGCCAAAACGAGCAATTTCTCATCAAAGTTCATACAGACAATCTTTCGTCTACACGAACTCACAGAAATTACTCTCAATTGAGCAAAATTAAATCATTCAGAGGATTTTCACGCTGAATTCACAACACACTTACAATCTCAGATCACCATTGATCTCACGCATTTCTCAGCTTCCCTCCTACAGATCAACCCATCCTCTCTTGTGACCGAATTGACTCTGGAACGGCCATTGTTCTTGGTTTAGGCCGGGGTCTTACAGATTGATCTCTCGAACTTAAAGCACTCCCTTCTTGCAGTGCATCTGTGTGAGGTTCAACATTTCGCTCGGTTTAAGGAGTCTCCACACGGTCGACTCTTCAATTCCGTAAAAACCAGCAAATCGTTTTTCCCCACTCACAGATTGGCGACCACAGTGGGAGATTAATCTCTCGGCTGCAATCTCATTTTCACAAGATGGTTGGTCTTAGGACTAATTCAACTGATCCATACCCAATCCGGAATCTTTCAAATGGCAGGATTCCTCATGTTACACCTGACGACACGGAAGGCAGAGGAACCCCGACTCTGCCAGAGCTATCTCAAATTCTGGAAGTCCACATCAGGAACATGGATCTGATGAAGAACACGATAGATCACATACTCGATTTTCTCATCAAGCTGACATCTGAGTTGGGCGGTGTCTCTGCTTAGGAAGTCCCAACACTGGGGACTGGTTCAACGCCTGACCCTCAAATCAACAGTTTCACTATTTATGAAAAGCCGGTGGATCAATAGGTTGCACAATTGATTGAAAATTGTGTGAACTTTTACACTTTTCCAGGGAACAACGTACGGACACGTTTTCCGCACTCAACCAGATATCATCTGACGTACAAATACTTTACCAACCCCAGCAGTCGAAGAAGTATCCCTGATATCTGAACATTCAATCGACAACATCACTTTTGGAGAGGAAGATCGCATCGCAGACGAAGGGCACAATCGCGCGGTGTATGTGATTGTCTTCATCAAAGGCACCGAATTTAGAAGGGCTCTTGTCGACACCGGTGCTCCCAGCAATATTGTCACTATGGAGACTCTTAGAATGGACAGATTCCCACGAGGTAAAATCATTCGCCATCCCATCCTAATGACAGGATTTGCAGGAAGCCAAAGCCACACATATGGATACACGTACATAGATTTGAGGGTATGACCAATTCAATCAAAGATGAAATTCCACATGATCGAGCAAGAACCTGATACTTGGGCGACCTTGGCTCCATGACAACAATGTGGTTCCATCAACCTACCATCAATGCATGAAGGCCTTACTCAATAACAAGATCGTCCGCATAGCTGCTTCATCATCTCTTTATGCTCTGTCTTACGATGCTAAATTCATCGAATCCCAGAGCGCCCCTGAACCTCCTAAGAAAATATATACTAGTCCACTTCCAAGATGGAAAGCTATTGAGGCATCCGCATCATCACCATCTTCGGAAGCGGAACCAGTCGAATCGCCTGCTACATCGCTCAAATGCCGAAAAGAATAAACTACGATCTCATGATCCAATTTTATGACCACTCATGACGCAGAAGGAAGGGTCATTTACCGGCGACGAAAAGATTAGCAATTAATAGGAGAGATTGATCAAGAGTCTCCCCGCACTGGTGAATCGTGTCAGAATAAACAATTACCCGAGGATGAAGTTCAGGAAGCTCCATAACAGTTGCAAGATGGCACGAATTCTACCACTGATGATCTTGAGACGGTTAGCATCGGCACAGAGAAAGATCCAAGACCGATCTTGGTCAGTTCTGCGCTATCACCGGAAGAACGTGCAGGTCTGGTAGATCTACTGAAGGAGTATTGGGATATATTTGCTTGGACGTATGAAGAAATTCCTGGCCTGGATGACAAACTGGTCACTCACCGTCTACATATCATTCCCGGCTCCAAGGATGTCAAACAACCACCCAGGCAGTTAAGGCATGAGGTCGTGGAGCAAATCAAGGCCGAAATTTAAAAATTGCTGGTAGCGGGATTTATCAAGCCTATTCAGCATCCAACCTGGCTTGCTAATGTCGTTCCAGTTAAGAAGAAAAATGGCCAAATCAGATGTTGTGTAGATTTCAGAAACCTAAATAAATGCTGCCCGAAGGATGACTTTCCTTTACCCAACATTGATATGCTCGTTGATGCGACCAGCGGCCACAGTATGTTCTCATTCATGGATGGTTACAGTGGGTACAACCAAATCAAAATGTTCGAACATGATGCCGCCAAGACCGCATTTCGCACTCCCATTGGGAATTTTCATTACACTGTGATGCCCTTTGGGTTGAAGAATGCTGGCGCCACCTACCAACGAGCCATGACAGCAATATTTCATGATATGATGCAAAAGCAAGTAGAATATTATGTTGACGATGTCGTGGTGAAATCGAAAGCTCGAACATCCCATCTAGAAGTTTTGAGACAAGTCTTTGAAAGATGCATAGAATACAAGTTGAAGATGAATCCCCTAAAATGCGCTTTTAGAGTTTCTTCTGGAAAGTTTCTGGGATTCTTGGTCACTGCCAAAGGGATCAAAGTCGATCCGGACAAAGCGAAATCCATCTCCACCATGCCTCCTCCACACACTGTGAAGGAACTGCAAAGCTTTATGGGTAAGGTGAATTACATCAGACGCTTCATACCAGGATTGGCTCAACTTATTGCTTCGTTCACCCCTCTGCTGAAGAAGGGAGCGAGTTTCACGTGGACGGATGTTCAGCAGGAAGCATTTCAGAAAATACAACAGATACTTTTATCACCTACAGTCATGAGGTCTCCAATGCAGGGTCGACCGTTGATATTATACACAGCCTCCAGTGATGTTTCTATTGGAGCACTACTGGCTCAAGAAGACGAAGAAGGCGTCGAGCATCCAATTTACTATTTCAGCCGAACCATGAAGGATGCTCAAATCAAATACCCGAAAGCTGAAAGAGCATGCCTGGCGTTAGCTCATGCAATGCAAAGATTCAGGCATTATTTACTATCCAACAGAGTTGTGCTTGTATCCAAAGCTGATCCTATAACGTTTTTACTCTCAAAGCCCGCTCTGATAGGAAGACCTGGAAAGTGGCTGCTTCATATGTCGGAATTCGACATAGTATGTGTTTCCCCCAAAGAAATCAAAGGTCAAGCAGTAGCAGATTTACTAGCAGCGTTCCCAGGAGAAGATTCCGCGACATTACCAGATGACGTACCAGGAGAACTTCCAGGAATCTCATTCGTTAACGAATAAACATGGTTGTTGTACTTTGATGGATCCGCCACTCCTAGTAATGATACTGGAGGAGCGGGCATAGTCTTGGTCTCGCCATCAGGAGAGGTATTCTCACACTCATTCAAGCTGGATTTCCACTGTACAAATAATTCAGCAGAGTATGAGGCCTTCTTGCTAGGTTATCCTTAGCTAAAAAAGCAGGAGCAATGTATCTGGAGATCAGAGGAGATTCAAAACTATTAGTCAATCAAATGAATGGGGTGTACTCTCTCAAAGAGATAACACTTGCTCCATTCAGGGCTGAAGCACAGCGACTCCTGACTCATTTCGCCGACGCGACCATCACCCATACTGGCCGAACCAACAATAGGCATGTTGATTTCTTAGCAACTCTTGCCTCCAAGTTGCAATTCGAAGGATCAGAGAAATCCATCATAGTGCAAAGACGAGCTGTGTCATCCACGTGGCTTAATCAAACTGAAGAAGCTCAAGAAAATGACTGGAGAGCACCTATCATTCATGAACTAAGCATCTCCCTTACAGAATGGACGATCATCCTTAAAGAACTGAAGAACTTCTTCTTGCTTCATGGAGCCTTATACCATCGTAACCCGGATGCCTCTCTATGATGATGCCTGGGTGATGAAGAAGCGAAAGAAAAACTCGAAAGTGTGCATCAAGAAGTGTGCGGACAGACGCTGGTGATAACACTTTATAGAAGACTCCAGAGACTCGGGTACTATTCGCCTTCCATGGAAGCACAGTCGAGGACTTTGCAGGGAGCTTGTCTTAATTGTCAGACACCTCCTCATCATTTGGAGGTGCTAACACTCCTTCACACCGCGGACTGGAGGCAGCCATACATCGAATATCTTCGAGAAAACAAATCGCCACCAGAAAAGAAAGATGCAATCAAACTCATACAAAGAGCTAAGAGATTTTTTTTTCTTGACGGAATCTTATACCGCAAAAGATTTGGAGGAGACAGAGATGCCTAGCCGAAGATGAAATCCTGACAGTCCTGAAAGAAACTCATGAAGGAGAACATCAGGGGAAAAAGAAGTTGTTTCTCCAAATCCACGAGAAATACTACCGGCCGACTATGGAAGATGATGCAGCCGCATACGTTCAGAAGTGCCATAAATGCCAGATTCACGGTAATCTCATTCATACCCTTGTCTTCCATTACACTCTGTGAATAGTCCATGGACTTTCTATAGCTGGGGACTTGATATCACCGGGAAGATCAATCCAGCATCCTCAAAGCATCATGAATACATCATCACAGCTACTAAGTATTTCACTAAGTGGGTCGAAGCAATCCCGCTCAGAGGTACCACAGGGGTAACTATTGCAGCCTTCATCAAGGAGCATATTATATGTAGATTCGGCGTCCCTAAACATATCATCACAGATAATGGGACTCCTTTCGCCAATCAAGATGTCGAGAAATTACCCAAGGAGTACAGGATTAAACAGATCTTCTCCACACCATACTACCCCCAAGGAAACGGCCAAGCGGAGAGTACCAACAAAACTTTGATCCGGATTATCAGTCGAACAATTCATGACAATCCACGATCGTGGCATGAGCAAATTCCCATGGCTTTGTGGGCTTGCAGAACGACACCAAGGAGCTCAATTGGGACGTCACCGTATTCGCTCGTCTATGGGGCTGATGTTATACTCCCAGCCGAGATAAAAATTCCTTCAACAAGGATTGCAGCGGCTAGCGGAATACAATAGGATGAAGCTGAAGTGTCCAAGTCAAGAGTTGCTTAACTAGACATGCTTGAATCAAGGAGAGCTAAAGTAGAAAAGTACGTGGAGGCTTATAAACAAAGGGTATCCAGGGCTTACAACAAAATGGTAAAACCCCGAACTTTTCAAGTAGGAGATTTGGTATTAAAGACAGCAAAGCACATTCAACAAGACATGTCTGCTCCCAAATTCTCTCCGAAATGGGAAGGGTCGTATGTTATCATCAAGGCGGTGTCTAGTGGATACTACAAAATTTTAGTACTCAGTGGAGGAAAGGAAGGAAATATTATCAACGGAAAATGGCTCAAAGCCTATTACGCTTGATCAACAGCAGATGATTAACCTTTATTTCAAATACATCTCAAATCTAATTTATTTCCTTCAAAGAGCATGCAAGATGCTCATTCGTTCATCAAATACTCATCAATTGAACAAAACTCCTCATGCTATCAGATTATTCTACCTTGTCAGAAACCTACATTACAACTCTCCAGAATATTTACTCAGAGCAAACCATCCAGCAATGGATAATCCCTATAGGAAACCCTGTCGAGTTTCTTCTGGAAGATCCTAGTCTTTGACTTCAAATCCTCAACCGCCTTCTCAACCCTCGCTGACTCCAAAGACAGTACCTTTTCCTCCTCCAGTAAATCAGTGGTCATGGAGATCGCATCAGCAGCCTCCGCCGCCTTATGGATCTTAATTATCACAAGACGACGGCGAAGCCAGCTCACATTGAATCGCAATATCTCACAATTGGAAATCATCTCATCCCACTTGTGCAGTTCCTGATTCTTGACGTCTCGCAGGTGCATTTGGTTCATTTCTTCAATGATCGGTAGCAGCCCTGCAATTGTAGTCAAGAGAGTGGGTAGGAAACCTTTCCACACTTCCGTAGTAGCAATATGCCCGTACTTTTTCCATATCTTGGTATACAGAGGTGCATGGCACTTGGGAATGACAAATCCACCAACCATTTCATTGTCTGGGAAAGTGTTAACCAATAGAGCTTCAAACGAGAGTCCAACTGTCAGGTATTCACAGGCGTGAACACTGTCTTCTTTCTCCACAGATTCTGCAGAATTTTCACATGCTCAATTGTCTTCAACCTCGACCACAGTCACGGATTATCCATTCCTTCTCCTTCTAGCATCAACAACGCCACGAACATCCGCATGTGCTGAACGGGGAAGTGTTCAATTTCGTCTGAATTAGACATGGTAAAATTTCAAGAATTATAAGATTGCTTACATATGATCCAGTCTCAGCAAGAGCCGACCTATATCGGGCAGGAGTTCTAGAAGTCCGCTTGGGCCTTGAATTCTGAGAAGAAAGATTCTTCTAGTTATCCTGCAACAAATTATCTTCTATGATCGGTAACCTCAACTGAACGGGATGGAAAAGATGTGCAACTTACCAAGATGGGCGCTTCTACTCCATGTTTCGACTGAAGTCCATTTTGAGAAGAAATATTATCAGCAGACATGATATGAGAGATATGGCAGGCACTTATCTCCGATTCAGTTACGAGTTTTACTGAAACCCTAAGTCTTGAACAAGGTCAAACTGGAGATGCGGAAGTAAAATAGTGCACTGGGGACTGACCAAGGTTAATTATGATCGGCAAGTCACACGGCCCCATGTACTATACAGCTTATGTTTGGATATTTTCATAAGATGAAGAACCACAAGGGTTAAGGGAGATTACAATGAGTTCGGCATGAAGAGTGGCTCGGTTTGCTTAATTCAATCAAGAAGAACTTGTATTAATAAAATATCTCGTTCAAAAGGAAGACCTAAATACTTTAATAAAGTTGTTTTAATGAAGACATCTACTACGAAGATTGAGAGTATTCAAATACTAAAAAAGAAAAAAGAGATCGAAAGTAAAGCTACTCGCCAGATCCATCTGAGTTGTCAGATTCGTAATCAGTGTCTTTATCAGAGTTTTCATCACTATCCTTCTCGGAATCCTCTTCTTCGGAATCACTGTCATGACTATTGGTGACGTCTAGATGAGCATAAAAATCATCATCTGAATCTGAATCTTCTTCCGCTTCAGCTGCAATGTTCATGGGACTTTCGAATTCTCTGGCACACTGATCAGGAAAACCCCAGGTTGTTTCTTCTTCGGAAGCATCAGCATCAGAATCAGAGGGTACCTCGTCCAAGAATTGGCGTTTTTCCTCAGCTCTCTGTATTTTGCGCCGGATTCGATCCTTTGTGCGCTGACGAGCATCTTTCTCATCGTCTTCGGCTTTTCTTTTCATGAGTTCGGCGAAAGTAACTCTCCGCTCATTCGAGGGTACGCTTGGTTTTGCTCCCTCATCGCGAATTACCTTGGCTCTCGGCTTAGCTATGGGAGCTTTGGGATCTTTGTCAGAACCAGAGGAATAACTACGACCGTTGGAAGCCGGCATTTTCTGAAACCAGAAGCATGGAGTTATCGATATGCAGATAAATTCATCCAAAAAATGGTAATTCTTGAATCTTACCTCTTTCAATTTCACTAACAATAGTGGTTGCAATACAAAAGTTAACACACGAAATCAATTCGTTCCTTGAAATCTGCAATAACGAACAACGCTTCATTAGTGCATAAAAATGATTTTCTCATAAAATCATATACATAATTTTCATAATGTGAACATTCACACGACTGAACTATGATATTTTTACAATAAGACATGACTTCATCACAAATAAGTTGTATAGTTTAAAGGTTACTCAAAACCCATGTCTTGATTTTACAAAACAATAATTAATGCAATTTGTTCATATAAATTTTCAGAATTTATATAATAAGAACAAATTCATGTGAATAAAATATGTCATCTTGTTTCACATAAAATATGTCACGGCTACATATATATAAAAAAAATCTATTTTCCTTCGTATTAGCGTTTTATTAAAAACGAAGGTTTATGCTAGTTTTGTGAAAGCTCACACCTATTGTGATAAAATACTAATTCTCATGAAAGCTCATAAATAAAGTTTTATCACTGGACATAAGTTCACATACTTAAAAATATATATCTATTTTCCTCGAATGAGCATCGTCTTCTAAAACGGGGTTTATTTCGGTTTTGTGAAAGCTCACATCTATTAAGGTAAAATCTTGGTTCACATGAAAGCTTATACATTAAGTTTTATCACTGGACCTAAGTCCATATATATAAATAAAAAAAATCTCTCATAAATCAGGGGTTTTTATTAGTTTTCAAAACTAACGATCGAACGAACATACGTTTGATAAAACAAGAGTTTTTCTACAAAATGCACGTCAACATATACACATGTATAGAATATTAACATGATGGATGCATGAACAACTCACGAAATCATCCAGCAAAAGTAAAAAAAAAAATTTAAATTACTTGGACGTTACCGGCTGGAATTCGGCCGGACGGTGAACGGACGGCGCCGGCGGTGGAATTCCGGCGAACTTCTCCTGCTGCTCCTGATGCTCGGACGTGAGATGGGAGGAAGATGAAGATAGTGGTCGGTTGTGGGAAGAAATAAAAAAAAAAAAAAAAGGATTAATTCCTTTTATACCTAATTTTATTTCCAAAACCTAATTCCATAAGGATTTCCCTTTTGGGCCCGACCCGTGAATCCTAAACCAACCAAGGTTCCACCATCGAACCAGCGGTTCTACACGGTTTTATGTTCACTGGATGACGCTCTATTATGCCACAGAGGTTTCCGCTCAAACCATGGTTTGCTCATTCAGTCGAAATCCGGTAATATCTTATCTTATGACTAAGTTCAATTACTTATTTTTTATACCTGGAAAATCACCATTAAATGCTGACTGAGGAACATGACTGTTCCTCACTAAGCAGGGGACTTAATGTAGATGGTGGATTTTCGACAAAGGGTAGAATTGTAAAACTATACTCCAGATTCGGCAACCGGATGAGTATTGAGACTCATGTCTCTCATTAAAGCATGAAAGCTCATGTCATAAATCTCTGACTGAGAAGGCTGTCTCTCAGAGTACGTGTAGATGTGTAGTCTCTCAGCTGAGGCCACGACACATCTCATGAATACTGAGCAATTTCAGTAATTACTCCGGATCCGGCAATCGGATGAGTATCGAGACTCATGTCTCTGTGCATGAAAGCTCATGCCACCTCTGATGGAGAAAGTCTCTCAGAGAAGATGAAGATGTGCAGTCTCTCAGCTGAGGCCACGACACATCTCATACTGTATAGAATCGAAAGATTGGGCGGCTCCTAGACAGCATGTCTGCTAGTATAGAGCGACAACGTCTTCGGGATGTAACCAGATTTTCCCCGACTATGCAAGAGGAATATGACACTCCAGCAAGTTCATATTGCTCAACCCTCAGATAATTAATGCTCCTAGACAGGAAGCCCTTCTAGTATAGAGCCAGCAATTAATTATCTTAAATCGTCTGAATATCCAGCAATATTCTACGAGCCATCGTCTGAATATCCAGCAATATTCTACGAGTCGTCAATTAATCGCCTGAATATTCAGCAATATTCTACGATTCCTCGTTATATTTCGTTACTTCAATCTGTGGTTCTTCCCAGCAGAATTCCACAGGTTAGTAATAAATATTCAACGAACAGGCATCTGCATCGAATAAGCCCTGACAAAAATGGTGCAAGTGTAATTAGCAGATAATGCACAGACCAGCATTTTGAATGCACGAACGAGCATTTCAAAATACGAACGAACGAGGAACCTATGCAAAATAGGAAGGGAAAATAATAATAATAAAATATAAACAAAAGCGCCAGGGGACTAGGCTCACCAGCCGGCCAGTCATGCCGTGACTAGTCCCGCGCCCAATTTTATATTTTACCATATTTTTACTATTTTCACGATCTCATGAAAATCCTCTCGTTCGAGCAAATTTCCTTTATTTCAAAGAAATTATCTAAATCACATGATTTTATCAAAAAATAATAAAATTAGGGAAAGGTGTCGCGGGACCGAGCACCAGCCCATGCCTTGGCTGGCCGGTCCCACACCTCACGTCTCCATTATTTTATTATTTCTCTCAAATTATGAAAATTCCTTGATTTTATGAATTTTCCCTAAAATCATGAAAATTACCTAATTTCATGTATTTTTATCTAAATCACATGATTTTATCAAAAAATAATAAATTAGGGAAAGGTGTCGCGGGACCGCCGGCCGGCCGGTCATGCCTTGGCCGTGGCCGGTCCCACACCTCACGTCCCATTATTTTATTATTCCTTCTCAAATTATGAAAATTCCTTGATTTTATGAATTTTCCCTAAAATTACCTAATTTCATGTATTTTCTCTAAAAATCATGGAAAATTAGGAAAACTTGTGGGACCGGGCTCTAGCCGGCCGGCCATGCCCTAGCCGGTCCCACACGCCCATTATTTTATTATTATTTGGTGTTTGGTTTCCTGATTTCATGAAAACTCCCTGATTTCAACAAAATATCTTGGTTTTCAACAAATCCCTTTGATTTTATGAAAATTATCTAAAATCGTCAAAATTACATAAAATTGGGAAGAGTGCCTTTGGGCCCACGCCTATTGGCCGGCCGGCCATGCCACGGACATCGCCGGTCCCACACTCCCATTCCCTATTTTATATTTTAATTTATGTCTCTCATCTCATGGAAGTTCCCTAATTTCGCCAAACTCTCCAGTTTCATGGAATTTCCCTTAAATCAGAGAAAAATACATAAAATCACATAAAACTGGGAAAAGCATGTGGGACCGCGTGTCAGCCGGCCGGCCATGCCCTAGCCATGGCCGGTCCCACACCTTGTGATTCCTTGTTTATTTATTATTTTCATCATCTCATGTATTTTTGCCGGTTTCAGCAAAACCATGGATTTTGCATATTTTCTCCAAATGTTGCTCAAACGTGCATCAGAAAATATCAAAATTCTCAGGACTGAAGCACGGATACTATGGTGACGCGGGCACATCCCCTTGACCGACCAAGGGCGACCTGAGGCTTGCAAACATCTGTTCCCGCATGTTTTAATGATTTTAACCTAATTTGCTCAGTTCTCATATTAGGTTCGAACTCTTTCCAAAAAATTGGAAGTTCGCTCAAACGACCATCTACTGGTCCCAAGACCATCAAGAGCCGGTCTCGTGACCTCTTGGTCGGCCCCTCATATTTTCTACATCAGGTTTTATGATTTGTTGCTCACACGAGCATTATTTCAGTAAATGATTAAACCAGCATTTAATCATTCTTTCACCAACTGGTCCTCAAGAGACTTTGGTATTTTTTTACTCATTCGAGCATCTGGGCGTTATATGGTGAACCTGTCATCCCATGTAGCCGGTCCCGTGTTGATTTGCAATAAATCATCATTTCGGTAAAATTAGGGTTTTGAATCCAGAGCTCTGCAGAAACGTGATTCTGTGCAGATTCGAACACTCTGATAATTTTATGTTGATTCCATGATTGATATTCATATTTATTTTGCTCGACTCAGCAGTCAGTAACTTAAATTAACATTTTATTTGGTCCAGCTACCAACAATTCATCAAAAGAACAATATTTGTTCAAACTAGCAATATTTGATCGAACTAGCAATATTCGCTCGAACCGGCAATATTTACTCAATTAGCAATATTCGCTCAGACTAGCAATATTTTCTAAAATCAAAGAATATTGGTTCAACTATCAATATTCAACAATTTAGCAACACAGTTTTGCTCGTCTCAGGTTATAATGATACCTCGTCTCAGCAGACACATTAAATTCATGAGTTTCGAAACATTTGCTAATCATGTTCAACTCAGCGCTACATGGACTCATCGTCCCATAAAGTCAGCAACTGACTCCAGAATCACGAGATTTCAATCGTGTCACATGGGGGGATATTAACTAGGGTTTTGGTATGACGGTCTATGGCACGTGTGTTCACCCACGATGAGAATGTGAGAAAGTCGTGCAATCAGTTGGAAGAGTCAGCAAAGTAGTGGGTGGAAAGTTAACCAAGTCTCCGCACGATGAGTAATTAGTTTTAACGTGATTTCCCCATTTCCCATTCTCTGGTTCCAGCAACTGTCACACTTCATGGGATCATGGTGTTTTCAACTCCGGAATTATAAAATGTCCCTGAATCCTGATTGAAAAGACAGAGGTTTTTCGAACAATCGAACAAAATTCGCCAAAACGAGCACTTTCTCATCAAAGTTCATACAGACAATCTTTCGTCTACACGAACTTACAGAAATTACTCTCAATTGAGCAAAATTCAATCATTCAGAGCATTTTCACGCTGAATTCACAACACCTACAATCTCAGATCACCATTGATCTCACGCATTTCTCAGCTTCCCTCCTACAGATCAACCCATCCTTTCTTGTGACCGAATTGACTCTGGAACGGCCATTGTTCTTGGTTTAGGCCGGGGTCTTACAGATTGATCTCTTGAACTTAAAGCACTCCCTTCTTGCAGTGCATCTGTGTGAGGTTTAACATTTCGCTCGGTTCAAGGAGTCTCCACATGGTCGACTCTTCAATTTCGTAAAAACTATCAAATCGTTTTTCCCCACTCACATAATCGAAGAAGGATTTCAACGACCGAAAGTGGAATATTCGGAAACTGAGTTTAAACGCTTATCGTTCTATACATATGAAGAAAGAGCTCTCGCAAAGTAGAATTCAGATGGTTTAAATGCCATAATACATGCAGTGAGTCATGATCTTTTACATCATGTCTCTTCATGTGAAACTTCTAAGGAAGCATGGGATACTCTTGAGACTGTATTTGAAGGGAATGATTCAGAAAGAGAAGATCGTCTTCAATCCCTCTCTTCTTAATGAGAATTCCTTAGAATGAATGATAACGATACCTTCGAGGAGTTTAACACTAAACTTTCTGAGATTGTCAATGCTTCTTTCTCACTTGGAAAGACTATAACCGAATAGGAAATAGTATCCAAGATTCTCAGATCGTTAGCATCCAGATACGAGCCTAAGAAACATGCTATAATATAATGATCTTTTTATACTTTCTCGAAGCTCTCTTGTAGGAAAGTTAAAGATCTTTAATAAAGAAATTCTGCTGAAGAAAATGTCTTAGATAATACTAATCAATCTTTGAAAGAAGTAAGTATAAATTAGACTGAGGAACGTTATCAAAGGGATAAATTGTTAAAAAAAGAGCTTGGCTCAATAATTATACTCTTAACACAACGGATTAAGGATGTTTTACTGAAAAATAAATCAAGTTCTGATGCATTATCTTTTTGTCATGAAAAAGGTAATGGAGAAATCCAATGTCTCAAGTATTGTAGGTTCGAACATATGGAAAAATATTGTCCTAGAAAAAAGGCTTAGAAGTGCAACAAGGCTTATGTCTCTACCCTAGATGATATTCCAGATGAGAAACCCTATGAAGGAATATCAAGTTGCAATGCACTTTTTTCGAAAACTAACAGTGATCTATCTAGTGAGTCTGATAAACTCCTAAAGAACTGTTTTGAAAAACTTGAGTTGGAGATTAAGGAAAATCTAAAGTTAAACATGGAACTTGATAACCTTAGAAAATCCTTGTCAGATAAAACTCAAGAGGTAATTTTGAGCAAGAGAAACTGGTCCACATTCCTAATAATCAACCAAAATTGTTAGAAGTTAATTCGCTTTCAAGATCTTCTGCCAATATCATGAGTTCTTTATGTGAAAGAGATAGTCACTCTGCAAAGTTCTATTGGAATCTCCAACAAAATAAATTCATCAAGGCACTTCGTTAGAGCATAAATTATTTGAAGGTTGATGAGTTTATTAGATCCGGAAAAGAAGTTGCAGACTCTTGCAATAACAAGAGAAAGAAAGAACACAAAGAAACACAACCTATTACGTTCATAAATCATCCTAAGGATGTCATTGTAACGTAGAACGATAGTGAGAAGAATGCAATACGGAGATTTCTAGGGATGTGAAGGAAGAAAGAGATGCGAAATAGACGAAATTGATAAAGAGATTAAGAAAAGATAAAAGAGAATTTGTGTTAAACGAATAATAAGATTGATAATAATATGATTGATAATAGATTGATTACCTTAAGACAAACATATGCCTGTTTATATAGGCTACTCATTACCTAAAATAACTAGAGTTCTAAATAAAAAGAAATACTAAAAAGGAAATAAGATAACTTATAGACTAAGGCCGAGATGTCCTACATCAGTCTACTCTTCTTGAGAAAAACTCGACCTCGAGTTGTCATCATAGAACATGAGAGTTTTTCCTCCATATAACAACTTACCAAACACAAAAGTCATTGCTCTAGGGATGAAAAACTGAAGTATCCAAGAAATATTGTTCAAAGCATCATGCAATGCGCATTTAGACTTCCCGCGATCGAACACAAAGGTCACATCATTAATGGTTGTATTTGAATCAACCCTGCAAGCAGCAACCACGAGTACAGACAATGCTTCTCCTAAATTATGAGCTACGCCTTTGAGTGCACATTCAAATGATTCGTTCCTCTCCTGGTCCAAGAAATAGAATAGTCCCTTGACTTCAGTATCTACATTTCTGTTTTGAAATAAAATCCACCATCCAAGTCTTCTAATTTCTACGTAACGTCTTGCATCAACTGTCCTATACAGTAATGTTCCAACAAATAATGTAGGAGTTGTTAGTGAAAAGACATGGTATTTATGTCAACCACGTTGGTAGTGACTACTACCTTCCTTTCTCTTATTTCTACTCGGTTGACCCAAAATATGTATTTCTCGAGAAGACTATCAAGCTTTCTATCATATACTATTTGTACCAATTTTCCACGATCAAAGACAGAGTCCATTATTTGAACTCCTTGTTGTTCCGTATATCTGTGAATGGTGTAAGACGTACACATGCACCGTTGTTAGAGCATTGCTCGGTCGAACTCGCATGCATTGCTATCTCAAGCATGTTTGTCAATATTAGTGATCAAAACTATAAGTTTTGATTTCTAGTCTACTATAGCTAAGTCTCAGACTAGCATAGAAAGTGTAGTTGAGTTCAAGAACTCCATGGCAATCATCATACAAGACGAAGGACTACTCAAGGAACTGGTGGAACTTCATCGACTAAAAGGTATGTGGAGACTTGAACTTAACTATCACTCAGAAGTCTATCTACTTTATCTCCTAATTTTGAGACAAAAGTCGTTTTTCTATATAGACTTTGATTATACACATTTGTTATTTCGAGCCAAGTTTATCTCGCCTATCTATTTCTCGAAATATGTGTTGATAAGCTTTTGCTTTGGCCAAGTTCATCTTTACCTAGTGACGAAAGTCATGATACGTTTCAATCACTTTGAAAATTGGTTACTTTGACGAAAAATAGTTTGTGAATAACAACTATATAATAACGTCCTCTAAGAATGTTTCAATAATTGAAATGAGAGTTTAGACTATATAACCAATGATGGATATAAGCATCATGTGGCAACACATATATGTATAAGTCCTTTTTTCTTGAACCGAAGTTTGCGAACTTTGTTGATCAAGAGAACCGGAACAAGAGCCGTGAACTTAGCCCGCGAACCCAGTCCGCGAACTAGCGGAAGTTCTCGACCCGAGAAAATCTGTTGGAGTTTGAGAACTCCTTCCGGGAACTTAAGTCTGCGAACTTAAGCTGGTTATATCTAAAGACGATTGTTTGTGAACTTATTTATATTAACTAAGGAATGCAAAATGCAAACCGTGGATATAAAGTTCATGAACCGATTCGAGTGAATCAAATCGTTTTTACTTTGATTGTGTCTTGTGTAGTTATATAAGATTTCCTTGCAATTGAACAACTCTCTAACTAGTTCAATTGAGTCATTTGAACTAGTTATGGTGAAGAAGAATATGGTTGATATGAAAGTGCTCATATGGCTAACCATTTGGTTAACTATTGTTGAACCAACAAATGTACATGTTTGGGTACGGTTACACAAACCTAAAGTCGTGCATTTCATTTGTGTATAACAAGCTAAGTTTTCGATCCAACGGTTGAAAGATATTATCTTGAATCTAATCAGGTTTTCATCTAATGGTGAATATTGAATGCTTTGTTACCAAGCTAACATTGATTGCAAACCCTGATTTGAAAGACTATATAAGGGAGAACTCTAGCAACTGGGAAACCTAATCCCCACACGACCTGTGTGATACTAGTTGTATTAGCTAGAGTCGATGCTCCTTTAACCTTAGGTTTCTTCTTAAAAACCAGGTTAACGACTTAAAGACTTCATTGGGATTGTGAAGACAGACTGATACTACTTTCTCGTAGTTGTGTGATCTGACCTTGCTGATTCTATCATTTTTAAGTACAATCGTAACAATTGGCTTGAGGTTTATATCTCCGATAGGCAAGATAGAAAAGTAGTCACAAACATCTTCGTCTAATCGTTTGTGATTACACAATATCTTCTTTCGCCGCGTCAATTAAGATTATTGTGAGGTGATTGATAATACTAGGCTGTTCTTTGGGAATATAAGTCCGGTTTATCCATTGGTTCCTGTTCACCTTAATTTATGAAAATACGGAACAAAACTTGTAGGTATTTCTGTGGGAGACAGATTTATCTATTCTTGTAGACTTTTCTGTGTGATACAGATTTGTTCATTAAAGTCTTCGACTTTGGGTAGTAGCAACTCTTAGTTGTGGGTGAGATCAGCTAAGGGAATCAAGTGCGTAGTATCCTGCTGGGATCAGGGACGTAAGGAGCGCAACTGTACCTTGAATCAGTGTGAGATTGATTAGGATTCAACTACAGTCCATACTGAAGTTAGTTTGTAGTAGGCTAGTGTCTGTAGCGGCTTAATACAGTGTGGTGTTCAATATGGACTAGGTCCCGGGATATTTCTGCATTTGCGGTTTCCTCGTTAACAAAATTCTGGTGTCTGTGTTATTTCTATTCCGCATTATATTTTGTTATATAATTGAAATATCACAAGTTGTGCGTTAGAATCAATCAATTGGAAATCCGACCTTTGGTTGTTGATTGAAATTGATTGATACTTGAACATTGGTCTTTGGTACCGTTCAAGTGATTTCTCTTGTGTTCAATTAGACTCGCAGATTACTATTTGCTTGAGTAAGAATTGAATCAAGACAGAGAGATATAACTCTTTGATATACTTTGTTAAGATTGAGTCTAGTTGATTCTCTTGAAAGTATATTAGAGTTTGTCCATACAGATTGCTAATCGAAATATTGGGTGTGTTTGTTGTACCCCCGCTTTTTCAATTGGTATCAGAGCAGGAAAACACGTTTAAAGCCCTTACTAGTCTGTGTTTGTGGCAATCTGAGTCTGAGGACAAAATCTCTTCTCTAGCATTTACGCATACCAAGATGTCTCCAAAAGCTTTTAATTATACCAAGTGTCTTGGAAATACCTCAAAGGATTACTCCTTAGTTGATTCTTCTGAATCCCGAGGTAGAAAGGTTGTTCCATCATATGTTGACATCTCTCCCTCCCATGAGGCATGTGACACTATGGCAAAAGCTTAAATGGAGCTCACCAGAATCTCAAAAAACTCCACTGAGGCTATTGATTTTCAGGATCATGCTCAGCTTATTGATGAATGTAGGATCAGAATCTCGCAACAATAATGCCTCAACGAAATTATTAACAACACAACACGACGGTGTCGCGGAACAACTTCAGAAACGACATAGTAAACGACATCAGCCAAATCATGAGAAAAGTGTGACGGTCCTGCGAAAATAAGGAAGTTTTGCGAGATTGATATTTTTAAGGTTGCGATAATGTCGCAAGTCATATCCAAAAATAAAGGACAGATTAGCTGTCATCCACTATGAAATTCCCTATAAATTGTCGTTCAGTTGTAAAGGAAAGTGAAAAATCTTTTTAGAGAGAGGAATAAAAAACAACTAGGAGAGAGAAAATCAAGAGTGGTTGTTGTTCTTAATCCCTTTATCTTTTCTTGTAAGATTGTTCAAAGATTCATCAATAAAATTAAGATTGTTAATCCAAAAATGAGTTGAATGTTAATGAAATCTTGTGAGGGGTGTAGTGTAGGATTTCCTGCAACTACATAATGGCGCTAG
The DNA here is from genome assembly GCF_003573695.1 of Papaver somniferum. Classification (NCBI taxonomy): domain Eukaryota; kingdom Viridiplantae; phylum Streptophyta; class Magnoliopsida; order Ranunculales; family Papaveraceae; genus Papaver; species Papaver somniferum. The sequence continues at coordinate 48,005,463 of NC_039366.1, forward strand.
AAACAAGGACTGAAGGTTGAAAGTTGAAGATTGTTGTTGAGATTGTTCAAATCAAGAAAGTGATTAAACAAATCAGTGAACCAGTTAAAAGAAAAATGATTAGAGTCAATGAAGATGACAAAAGATTGGAGTGTAATATGATAAGAAAAACAACTCTTAGTGGGGGTACCAATCAGGGACTGTGGTCCAGACGAATGTATTTGCTACAACTAAGAGTTGTTTGGTATCTTCTTTATTAACCCAGTTGCTAGAGTTCTCCCTTATATAGTCTTTCAAATCAGGGTTTGCAATCAATGTTAGCTTGGTAACAAAGCATTCAATATTTAACGTTAGATGAAAACCTGATTAGATTCAAGCTAATATCTTTCAACCGTTAGATTGAAAACTAGCTTGTTACACAGAAATGAAATGCACGTTTCTAGGCTTGTGTAACCGTACCCAAACTTGTACATTTGTTGGTTCAACAATAGTCAACCAAATGGTTAGCCATATGATCACTTTCATATCAACCATATTCTTCTTCACCATAACTAGTTCAAGTGACTCAAATGAACTAGTTAGAGAGTTGTTCAATTGCAAGGAAATCTTATGTAACTACACAAGACACGATTGAAGCAAAAACGATTTGATTCACTCGAATTGGTTCATGAACTATACCCACGGTTTGGAATTTGCATTCCTTAGTTTATATAAGAATAAGTTCACAAACATCGTTTTTAGATATAACCTACTCAAGTTCGCGGACTGGGTTCGCGGACTTAAGTTCCCGGACGGAGTTCACGAACTCTAGCAGAATTTCTCGGGACGAGAACTTCCGCCAGTTCGCGGACTTGGCTCACGCCACCATTCTGGTTCTCTTGATCAACAAAGTTCGCAAACTTCGGTTCAAGGAATAAGGACTTATACATATATGTGTTTCCACAACAATGTTTATATCCTCCAATGGTTATATTATCTAAACTCTCATTTCAATAATTGAAACATTCTTAGAGGACGTTGTTATTCTATTGTTGTTATTCACAAACTATTTTTCGTCAAAGTAAGCAATTTTCAAAGTGATTGAAACTTGTCATGACTTTCGTCACTAGGTAAAGATGAACTTGGCTAAAGCGAAAGCTTACCAACACATATTTCGAGAAATAGATAGACGAGATAAACTCGGCTCGAAATAGCAAATGTGTATAATCTAAGTCTATATAGCAAAACGACTTTTGTCCCAAGATAGGAGATAAATATACTTTTGAGTGATAGATAAGTTCAAGTCTCCACATACCTTTTAGTCGATGAAGATACACCGGTTCCTTGAGTAGTCCTTCGTCTTCTATGATGATTGCCATGGAGTTCTTAAGCTCAACTACACTTTCTATCCTAGTCCGAGCCCTTAGCTATAGTAGACTAGAAATCAAGACTTATAGTTTTGATTACTAACATTGACAAACATGCTTGAGATAGCAACGCATACGAGTTCGACCGAGCAATGCTCTAACAAGACACCTGAATTTGTTGTCGTGGACCATGGTGGTCCATTTTAGAAGGCAAGGGAAGTAGTGAGCACAGGCTATAGGTGCTGGTATGAGTTAGTCTTAGGCAGAGTTTATGAATCTGAAACAGTTGAAAGAAGACGAGTTGTTGCCATGGTTCTTGCCAGGGCTAAGTACAATATTTATTGACAATGGCTAGGACTAAATTTATAAGTTGAGATACATGGAAACAGTGGCCGACAAGACAGGGAAAACTTGGAAGTTGATGAAGTTGGATATATGAATGAACGGAGAGGATGGAAGAGTACCCATAATTTGTAAACGATCTGGAAAGATGAGTTGCGTGGGATTCAAGTTGAATCAAGAGAATTGAGCTTATATAAAGAGATTAAAAGTACACAGAAATCATTAGTGAAAAAGCGGGGGTCAAACAACACCACCCAATATTTCGCTTAGCAATCTGTATGGACAAACTCCAATATACTTTTTATGAGAATCAACTAGACATTTAGACTCAATCAATAAAATATATATCAAAGTGTTTATATCTCAATCTCTCGATTTGATCTTTACTCAAGCAAATGGAAATCTGCGAGTCTTTATCAAAAAGAGATAACTTGGACGGTACCAAAGACCAATGTCCAAGGATCAATCAATATCAATCAACAACCAAAGGTTGGATTTCCAATTGATGATCTTTAACCCACAACCTGTATTATTTCAATTATATAAAAAATATAATGCGGAAAAGAAATAACACAGACACCAGAAGTTTTGTTAACGAGGAAACCGCAAATGCAGAAAAACCCCGGGACCTAGTCCAGATTGAATACACACTGTATTAAGCCGCTACAGACACTAGCCTACTACAAGCTAACTTCGGACTGGACTATAGTTGAACCCCAATCAGTCTCCCACCGATCAAGGTACAGTTGTACTCCTACGCCTCTGATCCCAGCAGGATACTGCGCACTTGATTCCCTTAGCTGATCTCACCCACAACTAAGAGTTGCTGCAACCCAAAATCACAGACTTGATAATAAACAAATCTGTCTCACACAGAAAAGTCTATCAAAGGATAAATCTGTCTCCCACAGAAAACCCTAGGTTTTGTTCCGTCTTAAGATATAAAATCAAGGTGAACAGGAACCAATTGATAATCCGGTCTTATATTCCCGAAGAACAGCCTAGATTAATCAATCACCTCTCAACAATCCTTCTGACTACACAAGCGGTTTGTCGAGGAATCACAAACAGTGAGACGAAGATGTTTGTGACTTCTTTATCTTGCCTATCGGAGAACTCTCACGATCTCAAGCACAATCGATTGTACTCGTACGATAGAAGATGCAAGATCAGATCACACAACTACGATAAAAGTAGTATCGGTCTGGCTTCACAATCCCAATGAAGTCTTTAAGTCGTTAACCTGGTTTTAGAGAAGAAAACCAAAGGTTAAAGGAGAATCGACTCTAGCGAGCGCACTAGTATCACACAGACGTGTGGGGATTAGTTTTGCACAATGCTAGATGTCTCCTTTATATAGCCTTCAAATCAGGGTTTTGCCTTAGTTACAAAGCAATCCAATTCACCGTTAGATGAAAACCTGATTTAGATTCAAGCTAATATTTCTCAACCGTTAGATCGAAAACTTAGCTTGTCACACACACTTGGGTAGACGTTTACTGGGTTTGTGAAAACCATGCCCAAACGTGTACGTGTATGTTGGTTCAACATAGTAACCCAAAAGGTTAACCATATGAGCATTCATATTAACCTAGTTCTTCTTCACCATAACTAGTTCAATTGACTCAAATGAACTAGTTAGAGAGTTGTTCAATTGCTATGAGATCTTATGTAACTACACAAGACACAATTGAAACAAAGATGATTCGATTCGATTGAATCGGCTCATGAACTTTATAGCCACGGTTTGCATAAAGCATTCCTTAGTAATTTAAGTTTCATGTTCAGAGCACATCTTTAGATCATAACCACTTAAGTCACAAACAAGTTCGCGGACTTAAGGCAACCGGAGTTTTCCAAACTCAGCAGAAAATCTCGGCAAAGACTTCCGCCAGTTCGCGGACTAGGTTCGCGGCTGAGTTCACTAACACAAACGAGTTTTGGAAAATCCCAGCAGAAATTCTCGGCAAGAACTTCCGTCAGTTCGCGGACTTGGCAAAGCCAATTCCTCCGGTTTCTCTCAATCAACAAAGTTCGAAAACTTCGGATTAAGGAATACATGGTTATGTAATCTAAACTCTCATTCCAATCATTGAGACATTCTCAGAGGACGTTATATAGCCGTTATTCACAGACCGTTTCACGTCAGAGCAATTCTCAAAGTAATTGAAACTTTTCATGACTTTCGTCACTAGGTGAAGATAAACTTGATCAAAGCGAAACGCTTTACCAACACACGATTTCGAGAAAAAGATAAGTAGTGAATACTCAGCTCGAAATGTCAAATGTGTATGATCCAGTCTATATAGCATACGACTTTTGTCTCATAAGAAGTAGGAGATAGAAGATAGACTTTTGAGTGATAGATAAGTTCAAGTCTCCACATACCTTTTTGTTGATGAAGTTCCACGGTTCCTTGATAGATCTTCGTCGTTGTATGATGAATCGCCATGAAGTCCTTGAGCTCAACTACACTTTTCTATCCTAGTCCGAGACTTAGCTATATAGACTAGAAATCAAGACTCATAGTTTTGATCACTAACATTGACAAACATGCTTGATATAGCAACGCATGCGAGGTCGACCGAGCTATGCTCTAACAATCTCCCCCTTTGTCAATTTTAGTGACAAAACTATTAATACATATGGAATACAAAAAAGATAAACTTTAGTGGCTCCTATTCCATAGTCTAATCTTCAACGTTCCTTGAAATCTTCGTCCTTCCAAGTACTCCAATGATCCCAAAGGTTGTAAGTTTAGCACCACCGTTGTTGAAGATCCGTAGCTATAACAATGAGAGAAATCGAGATTCTCGATCATTATTATACAGTGTCATAGTATCATTATGTAACATCAAAGTCCAATTGCATCACGACTTTAACAACAATACTATGGTGATATGTATCACTCCCCCTTAGTCAATACTCCATCTCGATCATGGAAACCACTCCCCCTTACACAATGATCCGAAAACCATATGTATTTGTAGTGTGAACTACATTATTTCTCCCCCTTTTTGTCAATAAAATTGGCAAAGGTAAAGAACGGGATCATAATGAAATTTCCACAGAGACATTTCATAGACTAAAAGAAAAATACATACCAACTTAATTTAGATGCAATCATAAAGCCGAAGCTAAATGCATTCATCAAGGAGTTTTAAGATACAAGATAACCCCTATAAAATTCCACAGCCGCACACCCCGCAAGATATTACCATTAAGCACAAGTTCAAAAGAACTCTCCCCCATTTGATGTCATTCCCGAAAGAACAACAAGAGCGACCTTAATTTCGAAAGAAAAGAAGGATTTTGAAGCACTAAAGAGATACTAAAAAGACAAAACGACAATCCTACAGAAACTGAACTGGAAAGTACCTACTGGAGTTTCAGACTCAATTGCCCAAAAGATAAGGATAAGCATAGGGCAAGAGTCAATGAAACGTTTTAATGAACCAAAACAACACCAATAGACTGCCGCAAGTGTTGAAACGTTGCAGTGTCTAAGGGTTTGGTGAGAATATCAGCCAATTGTTGTTCGGAAGGCACAAATCCATACTGATGATACCATTTTCATAAAGATCACGAATAAAATGGTACCTTATGTCAATGTGCTTTGTTCTTGAGTGCTCAACAGGATTCTCAGTAATTCGAATCGCACTGGAGTTATCACAAAAGATCTTCATTATTCCAGTATCAATTCCATAATCAACAAGCATCTGTTTCATCCATAGGAGTTGAGTACAACATGATCCGGCAGCAATATATTCTGCTTCACATGTGACAGGGATTGAGAGTTTTGCTTCTTGCTATGCCATGCCAAGATTGAGACCTACATAGTAGAAGCCCCCTGATGTACTTTTCTGTCTTCTACACATCCTGCCCAATCAGCATCAGAATAAGCAGAAAGGTCAGCATTAGTATCAAAAGTGTACGAGAGACCATACCCAACAGTGTGATTTATATATCGTATGATTCTCTTTGCAGCTGCAAGATGAGATTCTTTTGGATCCGCCTGAAACCTGGCACAACAACCAACACTGAAAGAAATATCAGGTCTAGTAGCTGTAAGATACAAAAGGCTACCTATAATGGATCGATATAATTTTTGATCCACTTTTGCTCCTTTCTCATCCCTGTGCAATTTACCAGTAGTAGGCATAGGAGTCAACTTAGGAGACGACTTATCCAGACCAAATCTTGACACAAGATTACGTGTACTTCTCTTGGGATAAGTAAATACCCTCCTTATGTTGTTGAATCTGTAATCCTAAGAAATTTAATTCACCAACATTGCTCATTTCAATTCTTTAGCAAGAGACTTGAAATCTTTTGCGAATTTTTCAGAAGTTGATCCATAGATGATATCATCTACATAGATTTGAGCAATGACCATCTTTCCCACTCCATTTGGTAAACAATGTTTTATCAGCTCCTCCTCTTGAAAATCCTTTTCTAATAAGAGAGGTAGTAAGTTTCTCAAACCAGGCTCTTGGTGCTTGCTTCAATCCATATAACGCCTTTTTGAGCTTCACACATGATCTGGGAAATCAGGGTTTTCGAACCCCTTAGGTTGAGCGACATAGACTTCCTCTTTTAAAATTCCATTCAGGAACGCTGATTTTATGTCCATCTGAAACAACTTAATCTTGAGAAAGCAGGCATGGGCCAATAAAAGTCGAATGGACTCAAGACGTGCCACAGGCAAAGGTTTCGTCAAAATCGATTCCTTCAATCTGTGAATATCCTTGAGCGACAAGTCTAGCTTTATTTCTGACAATTGTGCCAAATTCATCAGACTTGTTTTGAATATCCATTTGGTACCAACAATATTGACATTTGGAGGACAAGGTACACGTTCCCAGACATCTTGTCTTTCAAATTGATTTAACTCTTCATGCATCGCATTTACCCAAAAGGGATCTTTCAGAGCTTCATCAATATTCCTTGGTTCCACCTGCGAAAGATAACAACCAAAATTGCATATATTTTGAAGTTGACCCTTGTTTTGGCTGTAGAATCCCTTCCCCCAATGATACTGTTGGGGTCATGATTCCTTTGAACCCAAAGATGTCGTGGAGGACACGTTCTTGTTCATCAGGAATGGCTTGATCAGTGCTCTTCTCCTCGTCACTAGAAATGTCAGGATCAGTAACAGTTGGGATAACTTCAACTGATTCTGGAATTTCTTTGACTTTCTCAATTGTCTCAGTTGGAGGCAACTCAGTAGGAGAACTATCTTGACGAAAATTACTAATGTCGTCGATGATAACATTAGCAGATTCCATCATGACTTGTGTTCTGAGATTAAAAACTCGAAAACCACGACTATCAGAAGCAGCCAAGAAAGATACCTTCGTCACTTTTGGTGTCGAATTTCCCTTTCTGTTCTCGATCTTTCAGAATATAGCACTTACTTCCAAACACCCTGAGATAGTGTAGGTTGGGTTTCCTTCCATACCATAACTCATAAGGAGTGTTAAGGGTTTTAGACCGTAAATACACACGGTTGATCAAGTAACATGCTGTAAAGACAGCTTCTCCCCAAAATCTTAAAGGTAAGTTTTTGTTGTGGAGCATTACCCTGGCCATTTCCTGGATGTTCCTATTCTTTCTCAGCAACTCCATTAGCTTGAGGAGTAATTGGTGGTGAGTATTGTTGAATGATCCCCAGTTCGTCACAGAACTCAAATACCTTGGTGTCTTTGAATTCAGTGCCACGATCGCTTCTAATTTTCTTTAGTTTGCGACCTTGTTCGTTCTGGATCCTTTTAACAATAATCTTGAATCCACTGAAGGTTTCATTCTTATGGGATAGGAATGCAACCCAAGTAAATCTGGTGTAATCATCTACCATAACTAAAGCATACTTCTTACCGGCAACAGTGGGTTGTTGAATTGGTCCGAAGAGGTTCATATGAATTAAATCAAGTGGAGCTTTAGTGAGAATATCTCGAGATGATTTGTGGTGAACTTTCGTTTGCTTACCCTTTTGACAGGCACCACATACACCTTCAATCTTTGCATTGATTTTGGGAATGCCTCTAACAAGTTCTTTGTTAATGATCTTAGTTAGAAGGCGATAATTGATGTGACCAAAAAGCTCATGCCAAAGATGTGTAGATTACACCTTAGTCAAATTGCAACGGTTGCTAAACTGAGTATCAAGAAGATAACAATTGTTTTCACCACGAGTTCCTTGAAAATCACTTTCCCAGATTTGTCAACAATGTCACATCCAGTCGCATTGAAGACAACTCGATGGCCCTTGTCGCAAATTTGACTAATAGAAAGAAGATTAGCAGTCATACCTTTAACGTATACCAAATCATGGATTTCGGGAACACCGGGTAGCTTGATCATTCCCTTTTTGCTAATGTAGCAACAACTTCCATCTCCGAATGTTACATGACCTCCTTCATAGTCAACAGACGAAACAAACCAAGTGAGATCACCTTTCATATGTCGACTGCATCCACTATCAAGAAACCATTGAAAGGGAGATGTGGATCTTAAAGCAAAGACACCCATACTACTAGTACTTCTCAATTTAGAGTTTCCTGGTAGTGTTTATGGACTTTTAGAGAATCATACAATTGTTTAGCTTTCTTACAAAGATTACTTGCAACATTAAGACTCTTTTGAAAGGACATACAAGCTTGATGTATATGATCGTATGGATCACAACATGAGCTTATGCTTTGAAGATTGTCTGACTGGTTCCTTGTCATATCAGTTTTCTCAACATTCTGTCGTTGATTACTATCTGATTTATGACTTTTCTTGAAAGAGGAACAACTGAGATTTTTCAACTTCTCAAAGGGAGTATTTCCAGATATCAAATCCTTAAGAATTGCAATTTATGCAACAAGACCATAGTTGATCCGGATTTGTTCATCCAACCCTTTTTGAAGAGACGCCAGTTTGTCAGACCTTTTCTTGCGGTTGTTTTTTAAACCTGGTGAAGCGTCTATTGAGACTTTATAGTCCATATAGTCAGATCGCCACAAACACAGACTTTTGAGGTCTTTAATGTGTTTGCCTGCTCTGATACCAATTGAAAAAGCGGGGGTCTAACAACACCACCCAATATTTCGCTTAGCAATCTGTATGGACAAACTCCAATATACTTTTTATGAGAATCAACTAGACAGTTAGACTCAATAAATAAAAAGATATATCAAAGAGTTTATATCTCAATCTCTCGATTTGATCTTTACTCAAGCAAATGGAAATCTGCGAGTCTTTATCAAAGAGAGATAACTTGGACGGTACCAAAGATGTCCAAGGATCAATCAACAACCAAAGGTTGGATTTTCAATTAATGATCTTTAACGCACAACCTGTATTATTTCAATTATATAGAAAATATAATGCGGAAAAGAAATAACACAGACACCAGAAGTTTTGTTAACGAGGAAACCGCAAATGCAGAAAAACCCCAGGACCTAGTTCGGATTGAATACAAACTGTATTAAGCCGCTACAGACACTAGCCTACTACAAGCTAACTTCGGACTGGACTATAGTTGAACCACAATCAGTCTCCCAATAATTCAAGGTACAGTTGTACTCCTACGCCTCTGATCCCAGCAGGATACTGCGCACTTGATTCCCTTAGGTGATCTCACCCACAACTAAGAGTTGCTGCAACCCAAAATCGCAGACTTGATAATAAACAAATCTGTCTCACACAGAAAAGTCTATCAAAGGATAAATCTGTCTCCCATAGAAAAACCCTAGGTTTTGTTCCATCTTAAAATATAAAATCAAGGTGAACAGGAACCAATTGATAATCCGGTATTATATTCCCGAAGAACAGCTTAGATTAATCAATCACCTCTCAACAATCCTTCTTGACTACACAAGCGGTTTGTCGAGGAATCACAAACAATGAGACGAAGATGTTTGTGACTTCTTTATCTTGCCTATCGGAGAACTCTCGCGATCTCAAGCCAATCAATAGATTGTACTCGTACGATAGAAGATGCAAGATCAGTTCACACAACTACGATAAAAGTAGTATCGGTATGGCTTCACAATCCCAATGAAGTCTTTAAGTCGTTAACCTGGTTTTAGAGAAGAAAACCAAAGGTTAAAGGAGAATCGACTCTAGCGAGCGCACTAGTATCACATAGACGTGTGGGGATTAGTTTTGCAGAATGCTAGATGTCTCCTTTGTGTATCCTTCAAATCAGGGTTTTGCCTTAGTTACAAAGCAATCCATATTCACTGTTAGATGAAAAACCTGATTTAGATTCAAGCTAATATTTCTCAGCCGTTAGATCGAAAACTTAGCTTGTCACACACACTTGGGTAGACTTTTACTGGGTTTGTGAAAACCGTTCCCAAACGTGTACGTATATGTTGGTTCAACATAGTAACCCAAAAAGTTAACCATATGAGCAATTCATATTAACCTAGTTCTTCTTCACCATAACTAGTTCAATTGACTCAAATGAACTAGTTAGAGAGTTGTTCAATTGCTATGAGATCTTATGTAACTAAACAAGACACAATTGAAACAAAGATGATTCGATTCGATTGAATCGGATCATGAACTTTATATCCATGGTTTGCATAAAGCATTCCTTAGTAATTTAAATTTCATATTCAAAGCACATCTTTAGATCATAACCACTTAAGCTCACAAACAAGTTCGCCGACTTAAGGCAACCGACAGAGTTTTCCAAACTCAGTATAAAATCTCCGCAAAGAGACTTCCGCCAGTTCGCGGACTGAGTTCGCGGACTAAACACGCAAACGAGTTTTTGGAAAATCCCAGCAGAAATTCTCGGCAAGAGAACTTCCGTCAGTTCGCGGACTGAGTTCGCAAACTGAGTTCGCGGACTTGGCAAAGCCAATTCCTCCGGTTTCTCTCATTCAACAAAGTTTGAAAACTTCGGATTAAGGAATACATGGTTATGTAATCTAAACTCTCATTCCAATCATTGAGACATTCTCAGAGGACGTTATATAGCTGTTATTCACAGACCGTTTCACGTCAGAGCAATTCTCAAAGTAATTGAAACTTTTCATGACTTTCGTCACTAGGTAAAGATAAACTTGATCAAAGCGAAACTCTTTACCAACACACGATTTCGAGAAAAAGATAAGTAGTGAATACTCAGCTTGAAATGTCAAATGTGTATGATCCAGTCTATATAGCATACGACTTTTTGTCTCATAAGAGGTATGAGATATAATACATAGACTTTTGAGTGATAGATAAGTTCAAGTCTCCACATACCTTTTTGTTGATGAAGTTCCACGGTTCTTTAAGTAGATCTTCGTCGTTGTATGATGAATTGCCATGAAGTCCTTGAGCTCAACTACACTTTTCTATCCTAGTCCGAGACTTAGCTATAATAGACTAGAAATCAAGACTCATAGTTTTGATCTCTAACATTGACAAACATGCTTGATATAGCAACGCATGCGAGGTCGGCCGAGCTATGCTCTAACAATTAGCATACCTTCTCACGACTGCTTCCACCTCCACAGAGAGGATCTTTGCTCCTCTCAAAACCCTTACACAGGCAGTACCACTACAATTTGCATCCATCACCATCTGCATACAGCATAGCATAACCATCTTTACCACCTGCATCCATCCACCTTCATCTCCAGTTCCATACTATCTCCATTACCACCTGCATACCACCAGCTGCATTCCAATATCACCAGCATCATCTTTTGTTACCCTGTATCACCAGTAGCTGCAGTTCACGACCACCCCAGTACCAGGCCTTCCACAACAGCACCAAGCAAGCAGCAGTTCTTACTTCGCAGTCACCATTCTATCCACCAACAGCAGCGAGGACTCGCACCTGCAGTCCATACAACACTACCTCCATCTGTTCGACACAACAATGCCATTCCACCAGTCCACCTGCTGTTTATTTGGGTTTTCTTAATTGGTTTTGAATTTTTTTTTTGATTATTATTGCCATGAACTCCAGTAGCTAAATACTTGTTTGGTTAGAGATATTTTGAAGCTATGTGACTTGTTTTGATATTTTATCAAGTTAATCTTTCTTCTCAATATTGTTTTATTGATTGTCTATTACCGCGTTTATGACCATGGATTGTTTTCAAGTTATTTGAGTGGCCAATTAGATAACTTTTTTGCAATACTAAAGCTAGATTTTAGAACCGTAATCCGTAATTGTTATGGTAATATAATCACAAGTAGCAAAACATCAACGTTGCAATGGGATGTTGGGGATTTTGATGTGTATTTGACAACCCTAAGTTAACATATCGAACTTACGAGCATGTAGTTAGGATCAATCCGACTCATAGAACATACCGATTAGTTAAGTTACACTAGAGAGCTTATTCAAAGTGGCTTGATTGACTAGACACGAGTAGAGAACTTATTCTACGAAGTGAATTTGGAGTTTAATAGACTTGTTGAACTTATAACTTGTCTAGGATTGTTAATAAACGTATATTGAAAAAGATTCATGTTCACTAGTGGAGAAAAGCCCCCTAATCATTCTCATCCTCATTGTTCACATTCATATTTGTTTTCTAATTTTTGCATTATTCATATTTCTAGAAATTAAATCGACAAATTTAGCTCAACTCTCCCTTAGGAACGAACCTGCTTATCCTTGTGTTACTTGTTAGTGTAAGAAGAGTAAGGAATATATTTTTGTGAGTTTGACACCTCATTAAAATTGGCGCCGCTACCGGGAAGAAGTCGGTAGTTTGAGTTGTTATTTAATTTTCTGTTTTTGCATTTAGTTTTCATTATAAGCTTTTACCAATTTGTTTGCTGAGAATTTTATTTTCAGGTACAAAAAAATATCACTCGTTTTGCATGTGGACAATTGCTAACAAGAGGTAAGTCTCTAAACCAGTTGCGTGCATAAGTTTTCAAGATGAATCCTTTTGAGAGTAATGCATATGGTTCACAAGACCATACATACTGCGGTGATCAATTTAACTCTCAACCCTATTCTTATGACTTCCAACCATACTTGGGATATAATCAAAACCAATCTTTTGGATACGATGAACAATCACAAGGATGGGAGGGTAGTTGTACGTTTAATCAGTTTAATTTTAGACATGTGCAGATGCTCGACAACATTCTTTGCGAGCTAAAGGTAATGGAACAACTTGGTAGATAACCAACCGGACCTGGATACAATGAGTCTAGCCAAGCTCCTGATCTTATTTATGATCATTCACCTATTCAAAGGGATGACACTTGGGCTGGAAACTATGTATTGAGTGAAAGTGGAGTTTAATAAGTTTGGCGGAGCAATCTTCAAATCAGAAATTTGATAGTTTTGTTGAATATGCTATTCCCGTTATGCAACAAATGCTTCAAACAACAAAACAATTTTGTGAATTCCAGCTGAGTTACAATGAATCACTCCAAGAACTTCCACGGAATATAGACAACATCAGAAATGGCATGAATCAAATTCAAGAAGAGCGGAACAAGGAATGGGTTCAAACTCATTCTAATATTCCCATGGATGCCAATATAGAGTATGATGATTCTGAAGAAGACGAAGATTTAAATGTTGATAATAATGGTGTAACTAGCTCAAATCTTGATCGTGATAATGATCATTCACCTATTCAAAAGGAAGAAGTTGAGTCTAGAAACACTAAAGTTATTAATAGTAAGATGTATGTTGTGTATGAGAGTGATGATGATTATGACTTCTTTGTAAATAACACCCCTAGTTCAGATATTGTGAATACTTTGAATGAGAAGTCAACTTGTGATGAAGACCGTAAGGACTACGATGACTTACTTGGAGCAGATTTCGATTCTGATGATGAAGAATTGCAAGTTATGGATATAGAAGAAATTGATGAAGAACGGTTGAATCTGAATAATGATACTTATGATGTGGGAACGGAATTATCCAGCAGTACCGAGGATCATGTAATACATGAGGTTTTGCAATGTTTGTCTAACCCTTTACATGAATCTCTATCTAATAATGATCCTTCCAAAATTGAAGTAGTTTTTCAAAGAGTTGTTAATCTATCTTTTAGGAAGATACCTCATTTGGGGCTGGAATTGTATGCTTCAAAAATATTATCCGAATTTCTTGCTTCTAAGTATCTACCATATGTGTTTGAGTCTAACACCATGCAGGTTATCCAAGAGGAGTCAATGGAAGCTCCATCCACTTATGTTTTGTATACACTTCCCAGTGTAGAAAGAACTAAGTGTGGGGGTGACTCTCGTGGGATGATAATTTTACTTTTCCCATCATTTTCTAATATTTTTGTGAATCTATTGATATATATGCAGATTGTTTTGTGGGTGGATCCTCAAATTTTTAGATTGTTGATATATGGGGAGTCTATTTTGAATGTTTCTAGTATGCGTCAATCAGGTGAACAATTCCAATTCTTACTCCCTTGTCTTTTTCAAGTATTCCTCCTATTCTTTTTGCAATGGTTTGAAACATTGAGGACAATGTTTGATTTAAGTGTGGGAGTAGGGTTCTATAAGAAAAAAATTGACGTATACAAAACTCTAACTTTTAGAGATTTCTGAACAATTTAGAATAAACACTAGCCTTTTTAAGTAGATGAATTTTTTTTCGACAATGAGGTATATTCAACTGAGTCGGGGTTAAATTCCAACTAAATAACTTGTTTAGTGTTTATTTTCTATCGTTCAAAAATAACTATGAGTTGGAGTAAAGTTTTGTGGGTATATCTATAGTAAACCCTCACGAGACTATAACTCGTCCACTAGGGACACCTAGGGGTTTAAAGGCTTGTTATACGCACTAAGTGTAACCGTAGCCTCGACGACATGGAGTTGTTGTATTTTAGTTTGGTTTAGTTTGCTCGAGGATTAGCAAAGATTAAGTGTGGGGGACTTTGATAGGAGCTTAAAGTACATCATTTGCATATCAATTTCGTATGCCTTTCTTAGCTATTTTCTCTTGTATTTTCGGGTATTACGCTTCTTTTATATTTTATAGGTACTTTGGAGTTATGTGATGCGAAAGAAGGTAAATACGAGCTTACATTGCTCGGAGACATTAGGCGTTGGCGGAGTCGAAGCATTAAAGTATTGTGACTTCGTAGTCTCAAAAATAGCAAAATACTGAAGCACTAGTGCCATACTGCTCAGGGCAGCCAGTTACTCGGATTACTAAAGACAGCCAACTGTTCGTTAAGGGGCGCCTCATCCTTGTTTACAACTAACCTACCTAGGTCGAGCACAAATAAGACGATTGGGGATTTCTATTTCCTCTTATCACAATAGCAGCAGTTGTACCAAGGTTCCACACCGGCGAGCTCAAATCTGATGAGTACTTCGGGGATGGGTCAGAGCATATTTTGAAGCCGAGTTGAACAAGTAATTCGTGGTACAGATTGGGAAAGTTTGGACAGAGTTTCAAAGTATTAAACAGGGAAGAACAAGAGTGTTTGCCGACATGGGTTGTTGTTAATGAAATGAGAAGATTAATGGATGATTTTAAGCTCTGAAATGATTTGAATGAATGGGTTTCGTATGAATTTGCAGGGAAGGAGATTGAAAGAGCTTAAGAATCAACAACGAGCTCAATTCTGTATCAACAGCATAACACACACCAGATGTTTTAGAAAAGACCTGAGTGGTTTGCTTTGAAACCAGTATACAACAACAGCTCACTCTTGGGTCTGCCATGTTTCTGCGGTCTCTTTGTGAAAATTTAAGAGATGGGTTTCGAGTTTAAGAGTCGGGGAAGGAGAGATGGTTGCCTTACAGGGAAGACGCCTGAATTTGTTGTCGTGGACCATGGTGGTCCGTTTTATAAGGCAAGGAAAGTAGTGAGCACAGGCTATAGGTGCTGGTATGAGTTAGTCTTAGGCAGAGTTTATGAATCTGAAACAGTTGAAAGAAGACGAGTTGCTGCCATGGTTCTTGCCAGGGCTAAGTACAAGGCTAGGACTAAATTTAGAAGTTGAGATACATGGAAACAGTGGCCGACAAGACAGGGAAAACTTGGAAGTTGCTGAAGTTGGATATATGAATGAACGGAGAGGATGGAAGAGTACTCAGAATTTGTAAACGATCTGGAAAGATGGGTTGCGTGGGATTCAAGTTGAATCAAGAAAATTGAGATTATATAAAGAGATTAAAAGTACACAGAAATCATTATCATACCCTCTCACGACTGCTTCCACCACCTGCATTCATCCACCTTCATCACCAGTTCCATATTATCTCCATTACCACCTGCATACACTTTACCTGCATACCTCCACCTGCATTCCAATATCACCAGCATCATCTTTTATTACCCACCAGTAGCTGCAGTTCACGACCACCCCAGTACCAGGCCTTCCACAACAACACCAATCAGGCGGCAGTTCTTACTTCGCAGTCACCATTCTATCCACCAACAGCAGCGAGGACTCGCACCTGCAGTCCATACAACACTACCTTCATATGTTCGACACGACAATGCCATTCCACCAGTCCACCTGCTGTTTATTTGGGTTTTCTTAATTGGTTTTGAATTTGTGTTTTGATTATTATTGCCATGAACTCCAGTAGCTAAATACTTGTTTGGTTAGAGATATTTTGAAGCTATATGACTTGTTTTGATATTTTATCAAATTAATCTTTCTTCTCAATATTGTTTTATTGATTGTCTATTACCGCGTTTATGACCATGGATTGTTTTCAAGTTGTTTGGGTGGCCAATTAGATAACTTGTTTGCAATACTAAAGCTAGATTTTAGAACCGTAATCCGTAATTGTTATGGTAATATAATGACAAGTAGCGAAACATCAACGTTGCAATGGGATGTTGGGGATTTTGATGTGTATTGACAACCCTAAGTTAACATGTCGAACTTACGAGCATGTGGTTAGGATCAATCCGACTCATAGAACATACCGATTAGTTAAGTTACACTAGAGAGCTTATTCAAAGTGGATTGATTGACTAGACACAAGTAGAGAACTTATTCTACGAAGTGACTTTGGAGTTTAATAGACTTGTTGAACTTATAACTTGTCTAGGATTGTTAATAAACGTATTTTGAAAAAGATTCATGTTCACTAGTGGAGAAAAGCCCCCTAATCATTATCATCCTCATTGTTCACATTCATATTTGTTTTGTAGTTTTTGCATTATTCATATTTTTAGAAATTAAATCGACAACTTTAGCTCAACTCTCCCTTAGGAACGAACCTGCTTATCCTTGTGTTGCTTGTGTTACCTGTGGTGAGATTAATCCTCATCTCAACACACACTGATTGTGTTGAAAAATGCATCCTCACTTGTTGCCCAAAATCTTTTGTGAAGAGACATAAAATCTGGGTAGAATGCGTAAGTCTGTTCTTTTAGTAGGTAACAATAATATCGTGATCGATATCATTTACCTTTGGGATAAATATATTCGGTTTCCATAAATCAAACTATATCACCCTTGGATTTTATCCTATCCTATTATATATATATATATATTCTTCTTGTCCGAAAGAAGACTATCTTGCTTCAATGGAGAAATCGATAAAAGAAGGATAATCCCTAGATGATTTGGAATTATGTGCATCGGTTATGACTGAAACTCAAGATGTCCTACAACCTCATAATCTTCAAGTTTCTATGAGAAAACAGATTCTTACTGTTAGAAGTTGTATTAGGCATCATGAGCTAATGATAAAGGATTCGAAAGAAGTACTTCCTTATCTTCAATCTCAATTGTTCGAGATGAACAAAGTTTCCACTGGAAAGGAAAGTGCTCAGAAGAATTTGAATTCAGAATTCGAAAGCGATCTTCACAAGATACGCGATTAGAAAAGAAAATAGATATCAATGTTTTTATTTATTTCAATTATTGTATAAGGTCTATCTTGAATAAAACTATCATTATTATGAATAAAATTATTATTTTATAATTTTTCTTGTGATAATTACCGCTTACACAGCCTTTGAATGAATGTTTATATTTTTTCTATATGTATTCAGTTTATGGGATGTCTGATTTCAGTTTTCATCGACCTTAATATTCGATCTCATATGATGTGACCCTTACGGTTTGTGTGGATTTTTGATTTAGCGGGATTAAGTTCTAGCCAATGTTGGAAGCCTTTATCAAAGGATCATAAGGTGTTCCGATTGAAACTCATATGTGAAAAGTCACAATATATTGAATCAATTTATGTTTACATGAGTTGTGTTTAGCATAACATATGTGTTTCGGGTTTTCAACTTTTTCTATTGGCACGCATTAGTTAAAACCGATTCAACTTTTCTCTGGTAAAGGTTGCTTTTGTTGTTGTTCTTTTGTCCTTGCGAGAGGATGACAACACACTGGGGGAGTGTTCTTTTTTGAACTTGCGCTTAATGATATATCTTTTTGGGGAGAAGAAGCTGCGGAATTTGAGGTAACGAATTTGTTAGTTAATCGCTTTCCTGTTTAAGAAAAGCCTGTTTATATTTCATATATTTTGCGTTTGCTTAAAAAAAAAATCGGTACAATTGAAATGTTCCATTATATTGTGTATGGATGTGCGTGTCTGTATGATTTAATTGTTTTCGGTTAAGAAAAACTGTGTCAGTTTATTTGGCTTATTGTTTGGTATCTTCTTTATTGTTGGGTATCACGTGTTTTTGCTTAACGAAATTCGGTGGAATCGCGGTGCTAGAATGTCTATGTTTGTTTCAATTGCTTTCGGTTAAGAACATAATTGTGCAAGTCAATTTATTTTGGTATGTATGTATTTTTTTTATGGCTTAACGAAATATGGGATCATTTGTTTATCCCAAATCGATTCTGGATAAGAGAAACTAAGTTAATTTTGATCTTAGTTAGACTTATCAAGTATGATTTAATTGTTTCCGGTTAAGAGAAATTGTGTCAGTTTGTTTGCCTTATTGTTTGGTATCTTCTTTATTGTTGGGTATCACGTGTTTTTGCTTAACGAAATTCGGTGCAATTGCGGTGCTATAATGTCTATGTTTGTTTCAATTGCTTCCGGTTAAAAAAATAATTGTGCAAGTCAATTTATTTTGGTGTGTATGTATTTTTTATGGCTTAACGAAATATGGGATCATTTGTTTAGTCCAAATCAATTCTGGATAAGAGAAACTAAGTTAATTCTGGTCTTAGTTAAACTTATCAAATTGGAGGATTTAGTTATTCAAGTCTAATCGAATACCTTGACAAGAAAAACTAGTTAACTAATCTAGTGTTCGTCTTGTATAAAGAGAAAGGTCTAAGTTATTATCTGAATAACTAGAGCCTGATGAGAGAAATAAAGTTAATTATGATCTTTATTTTGGTCTTATTAAAATGAACTGATTGTGTATGCGTAAAACATATTTTTTGACAATCGTGGTTTAACAAGGGAATTAGGTTTATTAATCGATTTGTTAAACTATTAGGGAAAATTGCTTCGGGAAATTATTTCCTTGATAACATATTAAAAATAAATTACTTGTAGTTTCGGTTTTAATATTGGTTATCCAAAGTAGTATGTGAAACCTTCGTGCTTAACTCTTATAGGTTGTTTACAAGTCTTTTAGATTTCTAAGATCCTTTCGGTTTGTCCTTTATTTGCTCGAATCTTTGTCATTTTGTGACAAAAAGGGGGAGAAATATATGGAGTAAACAAGTGATTTGCAATCACTAAGGAAAGGACAATTGTGCTTGAACGTTATATCTAACGAAAGAGTAAAGCATATGACTAAGAGGGAGAAACATATCATATTGTTGTTGTAGTATTCTGACTACAGAAAGGGGAATAACAAAGATGTTCGAATTGAATATTTACCTAGCTTACCTTTAGGGGGAGTAAAAGCTTTTGTTATTCAAATGTCAACAATGACATTTATTGATTAAACATATGCAGGTTATTGTGTTGTTGAAACTTGGAATCAAGCGTATGTAAAATGAATTCTTTGGTAATTTGTTTATCCATATGTAATAAGAGTTTTTGTCACTAAAATTGACAAAGGGGGATATTGTTAGAGCATAACTCGGTTTAACTCACCAAGCATTGGTATGTCAAGTTTGGTTGCCATATTTTAGTGTGTCAAAAATCATCTAAAGTCGCTTGATTATATACCAGAGTCAACTTCGTTTAGGTTAGACTAGAAAGTCTAAGAATGTTGAGACATACAAGTATTACTCTGAAGACCTGAAGAATGTGAAGAAGTAGCGAACTACAAATACGACATCATCCTTCCACTTGAGGTTCGTAATATTGACTTAAATTGTTTCATTCCTAACGTATGTTTCAAGTCGTGCTATATTGAAAACATAACTGCAAAGTTGTATATACTGTACATATTGTATAATATTTTAGTGATGTGACATGGTCATAATTGTATGATCATAGTATTAGGGAATTCGACTACGAAGTATAACACTTATCTTTTGAACTTCGTAGATATGACATCGACATAATCCTGTAAATATTGTTACGATTATGTGAATGGGTTATGATGAAGATTTCATCCTAGGAAACAATGCTTTACATTTGTTTAAAGGAAGTACATTCATGAACTTGTTTCGTGGATCAAAAGGGAAATCATTAGACTTATTGGTCCGGCTATTCATTGCAAATCTTTGGATGACCAATATGTGTGAGATGGTAGAACCGATCTTAACCTTGGTTATGTATGTTGGTATAACTAATCACGATGGCTGACTTATGATTTGGTATGACTACTTTTCATTAATTGGTGTAACCGATCCTAAGTAATTACCATGAGATGGTATGATCGATATTTATAATTGGTGTGACCAATCCTAGTAATTGGTGTGACCGATCACAGAGTGTTGTGTAATCGATCCCTGTAATTGGTAACCGGTCCTGGTAGTTGGTGTAACCGATCCTGGTAACTGGTGTGACCGATCACAAGAAATACCATGAGAATATGGTAATTGTTCTTTGTAATTGATGTAACCGACCCTAGTAATTGGTGTGACCGATCACAGAGTGTTGTGTAATCGATCCTTGTAATTGGTAACCGGATCTGGTAACTGGTGTAACCGGTCCTGGTAACTGGTGTGACCGATCACCAAGTATTTCCATATTGAGGTATAACCGATCCTAGTGATTAGTAGAACCGATTGAACCCATGTATGTGACTTGATATTTGATCAATCACGTAGTTGTCTTGGAATATAGGGAAACGAATTCTAAACTTGTTTGGAAGTATGGCATAACCGATTACAAGAATGTAAATCCATGTAAATATGAATAAGGATTTACAGTGAAAAGATGTCAACATACTTTGAACACATACAATAACTCTTATCATTTATTGTTCAAAGATATTCCTTAGTACTCAAGGAGGTCCTGTGCCGAAATAAATTGAGATTCTTTTAATTAAGGTTTTTGGTTTTATATGCTTTAGTTACCTGCAATTAAATGCATATATCTAGAGAATAAAATTAGTAATGTGCATTTACTAATTGGAGATTTTCTATTGAGAGATTTGGGAAATTTTGGACAAGCATTTATTGAAAATAAGAAAACCAAATTATGTCATTCATTGCATATCTTGAGAATATTTTCGGTTTTGGAAATTCTTTGATGTCCAAACATCCTTGGTCTATAAATACCTAAGTTTGCATTTCTAGCAAACCATCATAAGAGCCAGGCAAACTTCATTTCTTGTTGTTTCTGGTGGAGCTGTCTGTTCGGAGAGGAAAGTATCCTAATTAGCAGGTGAAATCTATTACGACCTCTCGTTTAAATACTTCGGTGGGATCAAGAAACTCTACGAGTACCGTTGGTGGAAAACTAGATAATTGTAATGTTATTAGTTTTCTATTGATTTGATTGACCAACGGTTGTTGAAACTTTGATTGCACCTAGTTTGTTTATTCTTGAGAATCTTCTCTTCTGATATAAGATTCACTCAAACTTGATCGAAGTATCGATGGGATCTTTAGAACTGTTGTTAGATCTAAAGACATCTTGTGATAATCCATTATTAACAGACTCCGTTCTGTGTGTGATTAATCACAAGAGAACAAGTGGTGTTGTGCAGGTTTTTATTGAAGATTAAAGAAAATTTGAAGACGAGGAAAGATTTCTTATTAGTTCTCATATCTTTGTGTGTGCACAAAACTTGATCGACTGGGATCCAACTAGAATCAGATTTATTCCGATTGATTAGTTGTGTGAGATCGGCATCGCTTTATAGTTTCTCGTTGAGATCTATACCGATTGATTGTGAATCTACACTTAAATGCTTTGATAATTATTGTATAGATTGATCTAACCAGGCATAGGATTTTATTAGATTAAATGGAAGAGCCTTTGCGTGTTGACTTGAGATATCTTTATCTTGAAAAGAATCAATAGATTTGTTGCCAAACAGATTTGTTGTTCATTTGCTGTATGGAATACGATCCAAAGGAATTGTACCAGTGCATGACCTTCAAAGTCGGAAGCGCAGGGATACTGAGGAAACTAAGTGAACTAAGGGTAGTTGCTTGGTCTCAACTATATGAAGTTGGTGTAGATTTTGTATAGCGGCTTAATTCAATTCTGGACTAGGTCCCTGGGTTTTTCTGCATTTGCAGTTTTCCTCGTTAACAAAACCTTGCAGTGCCATTTACTTTACTTTTCCCTTGTAGTGACATTTACTTTACTTTTCCGCATTATAATTGTTTTATTATAATTAAAGTAAATTGCACTTTACGTTAACTCCGCATTACTTGATAGTGTTCATATAGAGTTTGCTTAAGTCTGAACCTATTATCAAGTAACATACTTCGTTGTCGTATTGTTTTGATCTTGTATCCATAGTAAATCACACAAGTTATCTTGTTGTTGTATTGTCTCGATATCGTATCCATAGAGAATCACACGAAGTGTGAACCGATTAGTTGTATTTTCTCGACTATGTCCATAGACGATCACTTTCGGTAGAGGACTTATAGGTTGAAACAAAAAGATTGTGGTGTATTTGGGTGCCCTCGTCTTTTCAGAAGTTAATTGTTAGTAGGCTAGTGTGTGTAGCGGTTTAATACAGTTTGGTGTTCAATCTGGACTAGGTCCCGGGGTTTTTCTACATTTGCGGTTTCCTCGTTAACAAAAATTTTGGTGTCCGTGTTATTTGTTTTTCTGCATTATATTGTTTATCTTTATAATTGAAATACCACAGATTTTTCGTTGATAAATCACTTTAGCTAGGTCCAACCTTGTTAGTAGGATAATACTTGATTGATCCCTGGACATTGGTCTTTGGTACCGTCCAAGAACTCTCTTTGTAGTTAGGTTCACTGATTCAATTTTGCAAACGTTCTAACAACAAGAGAGAGAGATAGAGATATAACTCTAGGAACTTTACTTGATTGAGTTTTCACTCCCGAAGTTGTGCTCAATTTATCCATAAAGATTTCCTAAGAAAATTTGGTGGTGTATTTTGGTACCCCCGGCATTTTCAGGGTCCCTATCTTGCTCTTACTATGGATGATGGCACCATTGAAGTTATTGGGGGTTTCAGCTCTAATAAGTAATATGCCCTATTGAATGAAGGTGGTGAGGATTGTGTTTTCCAAAAGTTTCTTTGAAAAAGAAACACCCTCCCAAGGTCAATCTAATGCTATGGTATGTTTTCCATAAGTCTCTACCTACTTTGGATATGTTAACTCATAGGGGAAGTCAAGTAGAAAGCAAAGAGTATTATCTTTGTCATGAAGCAGGAGAGACTGATAATCATCTTCTACTTCACTGTAAATATTACTTGAAGGTGTGGTGTCATTTTATTAATTTTTTTAACATCGATTAGGTTAGTCCATAATATGTTCTTAGTTGTTTTCAAGTTTGGTGCAGAGGTTGTTTAAATGGCAGGATTAAGAAAATCTGAGCATCATTCATCATGCTATTATATAGCAAATTTGGAACGAATGCAATTGCTTTGTTTTTGATGGCCGTTATAAAGATGAAGAAGAGCTTATTCTTTTGGTTAAGCAAGAAATAATTCTTCATTACTAAAAAAGTGGGGGTATAACAACCACATCTAATATTTCGCTTAGCAATCTGTATGGACAAACTCCAATATACTTTCTAGAGAATCAACTAGACAGTCAGACTCAATCTAGATAAAAAGTATATCAAAGAGTTTATATCTCAATCTCTCGATTTGATATATACTCAAGCAAATATAAATTTGCGAGTCTTTATCAAATACTAGAGAGATAACTTGGATGGTACCAAAGACCAATATCCAAGTGTCAATCAATTTAAATCAACAACCAAAAGGTCGGATATTCTAATTGATTGAACAACGCACAACCTGTGATATTTCAATTATATAACAAAATATAATGCGGAAAAGAAATAACACAGACACCAGAATTTTGTTAACGAGGAAACCGCAAATGCAGAAAAACCCCGGGACCTAGTCCAGATTGAACACACACTGTATTAAGCCGCTACAGACACTAGCCTACTTCAAACTAACTTCGGTCTTGACTGTAGTTGAACCCCAATCAATCTCACACTGATCCAAGGTACAATTATGCTCCTACGTCTCTGATCCCAGCAGGATACTACGCACTTGATTCCCTTAGCTGATCTCACCCACAACTAAGAGTTGCTACGACCCAAAGTCGAAGACTTTAATAAACAAATATGTATCACACAGAAATGTCTACGGTAATAGATAAATCCGTCTCCCACGAATATACCTACGAGTTTTGTTTCGTCTTTTGATAAATCAAGGTGAACAGGAACCAATTGATAAACCGGACTTATATTTCCGAAGAACAACCTAGTATTATCAATCACCTCACAATAATCCTAATCGACGCAGCGAAAAAAGATATTGTGGAATCACAAACGATGAGACGAAGTATTTGTGATTTCTTTTATATCTTGCCTATCGGAGATATCAATCTCAAGCCAATTATTACAATTGTACTAGTACGATAGAAACAGCAAGATCAGATCACACAACTACGAGAAAGTAGTATCGGTCTGGCTTCACAATCCCAATGAAGTCTTTAAGTCTTTAACATGGTTTTGAAGAAGAAATCAAAGGTTAAAGGAGAATCGACTCTAGCTTAGCACAACTAGTATCACACACAAGGTGTGGGGATTAGGTTTCCCAGTTACTAGAGTTCTCACTTATATAGTCTTTCAAATCAGGGTTTGCAATCAATGTTAACTTGGTAACAAAGCATACAATATTCACCGTTAGATGAAAACCTGATTTAGATTCAAGCTAATATCTTTCAACCGTTAGATCGAAAACTAGCTTGTTACACACAAATGAAATGCAAGTTTCTAGGCTTGTGTAACCGTACCCAAACTTGTACATTTGTTGGTTCAACAATAGTCAACCAAATGGTTAGCCATATGATCACTTTCATAACAACCATATTCTTCTTCACCATAACTAGTTCAAATGACTCAAATGAACTAGTTAGAGAGTTTTTCAATTGCAAGGAAATCTTATGTAACTACACAAGATACAACTGAAGCAAAAACGATTTGATTCACTCGAATCGGTTCATGAACTATATAGCCACGGTTTACTATTTGCATTCCTTTGTTTATATAAGAATAAGTTCATAAACATCGTTTTTAGATATAACCTACTCAAGTTCGCGGACTGGGTCCGCGGAATTAAGTTCCCGGACGGAGTTCACAAAATCCAGCATAAATTCTCGGGTCGAGAACTTCCGCCGGTTCATGGACTGAGTTCGCGGACTTGGCTCACACCACCATGCCGGTTCTCTTGATCAACAAAGTTCGCAAACTTCGGTTCAAGGAATAAGGACTTATACATATGTGTGTTTCCACAAAAATGCTTATATCCTCCAACGGTTATATAATCTAAACTCTTATTTCAATCATTGGAACATTCTTAGAGGACGTTGATATTCTATAGTTGTTATTCACAAACTATTTTTCGTCAAAGTAAGCAATTTCCAAAGTGATTGAAACTTGTCATGACTTTCGTCACTAGGTAAAGATGAACTTGGTTAAAGCGAAAGCTTACTAACACATATTTCGAGAAATAGATAAGCGAGATAAACTCGGCTCGAAATAGCAAATGTGTATAATCTAAGTCTATATAGAAAAACGACTTTTGTCTCAAGATAGGAGATAAATAGACTTTTGAGTGATAGATAAGTTCAAGTCTCCACATACCTTTTAGTCGATGAAGATCCATCGGTTCCTTGAGTAGTCCTTCGTCTTGTATGATGATTGCATGGAGTTCTTGAGCTCAACTACACTTTCTATCCTAGTCCAAGACCTAACTATAGTAGACTAGAAATAAAGACTTATAGTTTTGATCACTAACATTGACAAACATGCTTGAGATAGCAACGCATGCGAGTTCGACCGAGCAATGCTCTAACAATCTCCCCTTTGTCAATTTTAATGACAAAACTATCAATACATATGGAATACAAAAAATAAATAAATTAACTTTTATAGCTCCTATTCCATACGCCTAATCTTCAACATTACTTGATATCTTCGTCACTTCCAAGTACTCCAATGATCCTAAAGGTTGTAAGTTCAGCATCATCGTTGTTGAAAATCCATAGCTATAACAATGAGAAAACAAGAGTTCTCAATCATTGTTATACAGTGTCATAGTATCATTACACAGCATCAAAGTTCAATTGTATCACAACTTCAACAACAATGTTATGGTGATATATATCACTCCCCCTTAATCAATACTCCATCTCACATGGAAACCACTCCCCCTTACATAATGATCCGAAAACCATATGTATTTGTAGTGGGAACTACATATTAATTCTTCCTCTTTTTGTCAATAAAATTGGCAAAGATACAAGAACGGGATCCTAATGAAATTTCCGAAAGAGACATTTCTTGACCAAAAGAGAGCAAAAATATATCATCTTATTTAGATGCAATCATAAAGCCGAAGCTAAATGCATTCATCAAGGAGTTTGTAAAGATACAAGACAACCCCTATAATATTCCACAGCCGCACTCCCCACAAAGATTTAGCAATTAATCACAAGTTCAATTAAGAACTCTCCCCCATAAAATGTCATTCCCGAAAGAACAACAAGAGCGACCTTAATTTCGAAAGAAAAGAAGGATTTTATTGGACATAACAAATCACATACAAGTATGAATTTGAATCCAAAAAATATTCAATTAAACTAACCACAAGAGAACCCATGATTAATTTAATCGACAAATGCTCAACATAAGTGGACTTATGGAGACTTAAAAACATACAATTAGATTAATCACAAGAGAACCCATAATTAATCTAATCGAAATACACAATCAAACTAATCACAAAAGTAATCAATTTAATTGGTCATGCTCGACATAAGAAAACTTACGGAGCAACAACTAAATAACCAAAGAAGATGATTAATTTAGTTGAATATGCTCGACATACAGTACCTCACGAAACAACAACATAGCTAATCATAAAAATAATCAACTTGGTCGTTCAATGCTCAACATAAGACACTTTATGGAGCCTCCCAGTAATACATAAAATATGGATCAGGGAAGATCAATACTGCGGAATACACAAGGATTCATTCTATTTTCCATCATTATTCGCATAACGACATTCACATAATCCTTGCAAACAAAATATTTTAACCTATCTTCCATCAATAATTGACATAATAGGCTTAACTTTTGTATTCGTCAAAAGTCTATTCATTCTTTTATCAATACATGCATATCGACATACGAAAGACTTTACTTTTGACAAGGTATGGGACAATCATAGTTCACGGACGTAAACACACATTTCCCATAACAAATTTGCAATGTATAAAACCATAATGATTAATACTGCAAAAATCATCTTCCAAACAAATTTAGAGTTTAAACCAATAAATCTAAAAACATGAAGATGAAAACGTTGGACATAGCTATGTGTAATCACAATAATGGCTATTCCAAACTCTAGTTATTCTTCTAATAAAAAAAAGAAAGAAGAAGATTTATTAGGAAAACAAAAAAGAAATCAACAAGCTAAGGAACAAAAGCAGACTCCAGTGCCATGGCCGAACACGAACTAAGGTCAAATAGACGGTTCAGGATCCTCACGAGTCTTGGCGTCTTTGAGCTTGTGATTAGCAGCATCCATTTCATCTTCAGAGAAGAGATTCTCTTTATGAAGATCATTGATGTGAGATTTTATGAGACCAAGGTCAGTTGAAACCTTTTTCAACTCAGTTTTCAACACATCAAGACTTTTCAGAGTATCAACGAGCTGCAATTTTGCTTCCTCAAAATACTTAAGAAAGTCATGGACCACTTCAGCAGAAATCATATCATCCTTCTCAACATTCTCATGAGTATACGCATAGTAAAATAAGGCATTGGGATGATTTTCATCTACAAGGGTTCTTTTCTTCCTTCCTTCGGATTCAAAACCAATACCTTTATCAAGAAAGCCTTTAGTAAAACCACATGATTGTGAAGAGGACGACATTCTTGATAAACCAAAATAACCTAGAGTACGCAAACGTGACTCATAGGTTTGGTATTTATATAGGTTCTTAGGAAAGAAGACCTTTAGGGTTTGCAAACCGTTGACTCGTGATGGTAACCTGTGTACACATACAAATACAACATGGCCCATAAGGAATAAAACAACAAAAGAACTTTTGCTACATGAGAATTCATAAATGGCTCAATAAATTCCTTACCATAGGAGTAATTTTAGAGCACAAGTGTAGCAATCTACAAAGTTGCAAAAGAATTGCATAAACAGATAAACGATACAAGACAACACAAATACTTCTTAGGCAATATTGTCTGCAAACACTAGTTTAGCTATAAACGATAAGAGGATAACTCAACTAAGCAGAACATCAAATTGCCATTGTATACCTGATTTTTACACATCTTGCTCAACATGATTTTTATGAGCAAGTTCTTAACCCTTGTGATTAATTAGCACAAGTATGAGCTCTGAGCTCATTAAAAAATCTGTGTTTATGATCGAGTCTCTTTTTCCTTCTGACTCTAGAAAGAGATCCCTTTCTATGTGAGAAATTATCATAAAACTTACTGTCATCAAAATACGAGACATAGTTAGAGTTCTTACCAGAAGAATTTTGACTTGAGGAGGATGACAACATGTCGACAATTCCTTTATATCCTTCAATTATCTCTATCAGGTTATTTCTCATATCATCAATTTTTCTTCTTTCTTCTGGAATTTCGTTCACATTAAGAGAAATGTTATTTTCAGAGGAATGACATGATCTTTCCTTGGACGATTCTTGTTAAAACTCCTATTCTGCTTTAGAGCATTTAAGGAACTCATTGAACTGACCTTCCTGGTAACATACACAGGGTAAGTGCGAAAACCAACTGGTTTAGACATACGAATGTCAGTTACACCTTTGAGAATTAAGTCTTAGGTGTGTTGAAGTTGAACCAAGGAGGTTTGATTCAACCTAGAGTTTCTCTTTTGTTTAGCAGAGCCTTTTGCATCGCAAAAGAGGCATACTTTCTGGTCACAAGAGTAATTAGACACGGTAGTCTTAATAACCTCGTTAGGAAATTTCTTCCTTCCATGTGATGTGGAACATCCTTGATTAACGGGACATTCATACACATTCTTTTTAAAAGGAAGAGATTTCAATTTTACTTCTGGAGCTGGAAGGTTTTCAGGCATAGCATAAGTGCTTGGTATATTAGACTGCTTAGAGCATCCTTGAATAGAGAGTTTACTCAAGCGATGTTTAATTTCCAAAGCATCCTTTTTGAGGCTAGCCTCAAGAGTCATACGTGAAGAATGATCTTCAGTATTTTCTTTGAATTCGCAGTCTCTTATTACACCAAGCAGAACATCGATATGGTGTTTTAACCGATTAAATCTATCAACTTGGATTCTAGCAAGATTTAGAATCAAGACACTCTCTTCAGCTGTTTCCCGTTCATTTAGAGAGATAAACTCTTTTGAAGGATAATCGGAAATACTCATGTCGGAGCCTGTCTATCTTGTTGGAACACATGGTTCGTCTATATTCGAGATTGAAGAATCTTTCTCTTTAATAGAATTAGACAAGACAAAGCCTTTATTTCCGGTGACGCGTTTATCAGAGATACTATCGTCCATCCTCAGATCGCTACAAACACAGACTTGTAAGGTCTTGAACGTGTTTTCCTGCTCTGATAACAATTGAAAAAGTGGGGGTATAACAACCACACCCAATATTTCGCTTAGCAATCTGTATGGACAAACTCCAACATACTTTCTATAGAATCAACTAGATAGTCAGACTTAATCTAGATAAAAAGTATATCAAATACTAGAGAGATAACTTGGATGGTACCAAAGACCAATATCCAAGTGTCAATCAATTTAAATCAACAACCAAAAGGTCGGATATTCTAATTGATTGAACAACGCACAACCTGTGATATTTCAATTATATAACAAAATATAATGCGAAAAGAAACAACACAGACACAAGAATTTTGTTAACGAGGAAACCGCAAATGCAGAAAAACCCCGGGACCTAGTCCAGATTGAACACACACTGTATTAAGCCGCTACAGACACTAGCCTACTTCAAACTAACTTCGGTCTGGACTATAGTTGAACCCCAATCAATCTCACACTGATCCAAGGCACAGTTATGCTCCTACGTCTCTGATCCCAGCATGATACTACGTACTTGATTTCTTTAGCTGAACTCACCCACAACTAAAAGTTGCAACGACCCAAAGTCGAAGACTTTAATAAATAAATCTGTATCACACAGAAAAGTCTACGACAATAGATAAATATGTCTCCCACGAATATACCTACGAGTTTTGTTTCGTCTTTTGATAAATCAAGGTGAACAGGAACCAATTTATAAACCAGACTTATATTCTCGAAGAACAGCCTAGTATTATCAATCACCTCACAATAATCCTCACCGACGCAGCGAAAAAAGGTATTGTGGAATCACAAACGATGAGACGAAGTGTTTGTGATTTCTTTTATATCTTGCCTATCGGAGATATTGATGAGTGCCAAATATTGTATATATTTGCACTTATTGGCATTTAACTCATCATTCGTGCACTAACGCTCCATTTTATCCCATATTCTGTGTTTTAGTTGTTTTCAAGAATTAATAATTTTCTCAATTAATTTTGCAGTTTTAGGTACTAAATAAAGCCTGGTTATCTCACGGAGCAAAAAGAGCAAAGAAACGGCAAAGACTCCCGCAGAAAGGCAGCGAAGATTGATGTTTGCAAGAGCCGGATCAATTAAAAGTGGGCTTGAAGAGGAAGAATTGTTCTTAAAGAAGATATGGGCTTGGCATACCCAAGGCCCAAAACCCTTACCCAAATCCATTTCCATTATCCATAGCCATTTCCATGAGAGCCGTCAGATTGGATCCATCTCATCATCCAGCGGCCACCTCATCATTGTGCATCAAAATCCGAAGCTCCTGTCAAACACCATAGTACCTAACTCCATCAGAAGCCGTCATATTTGTTGTATCTCATAATCCAACGGTCGCTACACACCTCTCCATTGTAGCCGTTCAATTCAATCTATATGGGATCATCCAACGCTCTTTACTCGCTGTGCATCAAAGTTCGCTACTCCCGCTCAACACCCAAACGCCAAACACCTACACCACAAACCAAACAGTCCCTAACCCATTCTTCATCGACCTCTTCTCCCCAAATTCCTCTCTTCCCTATCACCTACAACTTCCGCCACCACCATCTCCTGCCATCACTGCCACCACCAGACCTCGAACCACACCACCACCACAACCACCCGACAACTCCACCATCTCTCTACCTAGCCTAGGTGTTTCATCAAATTCACATCCCACTGACCTTGGGTGTGGAGTTGATGAGACGACTCGAGCTAGGGTTCACAGTTCACAAAGAAGAGCAGCAAAAGCAGCAGAACAAGTGGGAAGAACAGAAGAAGGTATGGGTTGAGGTGAAATCGCAAGTGGGTACGTCAAATTGAAAATCCCCAAATCAAATTTTAGGTTTTCAAAAATTAGGGTTTAGAAATTTGGGGATTCTGCACTATAAATAGAACATGGTGTTTGTAATGTTAGGGGTATGCCTGGGCTAGCCAGAGCACCAATAGTGTTAGTTTTAGGTTTTTACTTTTTTTGTTTCAATTCTAATTTTAATTCACAGTTCATGTTCTAAGTTGTTCTGCTAGGGTTAGATGAAACCCTAATTTTCTATTTGATGTTCATGTTCATGATAATAACCTTGTTATGCTTAATTGTTTAGGATGGAATTTAGTCTTAGGACTTCAACACTTAACTTTCACAGTGTATGTAATGCATCCATTGTAGTTAGATTTATTCTGTGTTGTAGAACTGCAACTCCTACTTAACAGTATATATGAACCTTTTGATTAGTTGTACCTTGAAAAGACAGTTAATGCTTAGGAGGATTATCTTAGTTGTGATTGAATCATCCATATCAGATTGACCTTAGATATGTAGAGGATTGACTTACCTTTCATTATCAGTTATAAGGACAAGGTTAGTGTTAGGATCAGAACAAGTAATGTAAATTAGTGGTGGACTCAAAGGCCCTAGTATACTTCCCATTGTTTATCTCTTGTCACTGACACTTTAGGAAATTAGTTAGGAAAACACAAAGAAATAGCATTACACCCTCCTTGTCCCTGAGGACAAACCCCTTCTTACCTCACTCACTACAACTGACCATGTATACTTGCAAGTCTAAGTTGTAGGTTCTTTTAAAACCACACCAAGTTTTTGGCGCCGCTGTCGGGGACTCAGTAGCGGTGTGATTGTTTCTTTTCTTCCACTTTACTGATTTTTAATATATTGTTTGTATATATATGTTAGCTTAGCCTGCCATGTGTTAGCTTAGTCTGCCATGTAACATAGTCTGCCTCATTTGCATACTTAGCAAACAGTAACCTTGTGTATATATGTGTTAGCTTTCTCTTTGTTCTGTCACCTGCATACCTGCAAAGCATCACTGCATCTGTGGCTTTTACCATTATTTGTGGCTTTGCTCATTTTGTCATCGTCTGTAGCTTTTTCCTGCCCTCTAACTGCCTGTTTCCCAGTCTTGGCCTTGCCACAACTGCATCTATTACTGCATTTGTTTGGAGTACTTGAGCATTAAGTCTGCATATTGACCATTGGGTCGTTTTTGGTTCTATAACAAGTGCAACCGTGAAGTTTAACATACTGTGAATGCTTGAATGTGTTGCTGTCATCTTGAATGCCTGAAATCTGTTGCTGTGAATGTGGTGTGGTGATGTCAACTGTGAAATTTGCTAAAATTTAATGTTGTGAATGCCTGAGTTATATGCTGAGTTAGCAGTGTCATCTTGAATGCATGAAATTTGCTGTTGTGGGCTGTGAGCTAGCTTACTGCCACTGAAGAGGTGATCCTGCTGCTGTTGGAGTTGAAAGATTGAACAAGGCCCAACTGGGATGTGCAACAAAAGAAAAGGGGATAAAAGCCCAACTGGGCTTCCCTCCAAAAACAAGTAAGCCTGAACCCATTAGCAAAGCCCAACTGGGCCTTCTTTATTGTCTGTTGGGTTTATATTTTTTCTGGGCTTGTAATATTATTTTAAACCCAACAGTGGGCTTGTGTTTTTGGACTTTTGGGCTTGTAATTTTAATTGGACTGTGGGCTTATAACTTTGGACATTAACTGGGCCTTGTACTCAAAACAGCAACTTTGAAACTTTGAGAACAGTGGGCTTAAAATCTTTGAAAATCTATCAAGTTTTCCAATTTCAAAAACTCCTGTTGGGCTCCTCACTTTCCAAATAACCTGTTGGGCCTCCTGAAGACTACTGGGCTATGCTTTGGGACCTGTTAAAATACCAACTGGGCCTGTTCAAACTTCATCCAAATTCACAGCTGTAGGCTGTTTTTCAAACTGCCTAGTGGGTTGTGCATTCTCCCACCAATGTGGGCTTGCTGCCAATTTTTAAAACCAAATTTGCTCCCAATAACCAAAAATTTTCTCCCACATTCAAACCAAATTTTCTTTTCAAAACCCAACAAATCCAAAATTTTCAAAACCCATCAAAACCAAATTTTTCTGAAAACAATGGGCGAGTATGTGAATAAACCCCGTAGTCTCCATGAATACATGTACTCTAACAGAATAAGTCAGTTATCATGTATCGTCTTACCCCAGACTGATGGCCCATTTGAACTAAACGCAAGCATGATACAAATACTTCTTGTATTTCGAGGGTTCGATTATGAGAATCCCTATAATCATGTAAGAGAGTTTGAACAAATTGTCCGGGCTATACAACCTGACTATATGTCTGAAGACTCTTTGAAATTGCGTTTGTTTACATTTTCTTTAAAGGAAAGGGCTAAAACATGGTTTTACAGTCTGAGACCGCAGTCAATCACCACTTGGGACCAACTCACAAATCAATTTGTCAAAAAGTTCTTTCCCCATCATAGGACCATCTCTATTCGTCAAAGTATTAATTGTTTTGTCCAGTTAGATGGAGAGACACTTTTTCATCTTGAAAGGTTTAATGATTTGTTGTTTGAATGTCCTCACCATGGCCTTGAGAAGTGGAGACTGGTCGCCATTCTTTATGAGGGACTAGACTTTAAGTCTCGAGCCTTGGTTGAATCTATGTGTAATGGTGAGTTCATTGATAAAACTGTGGACGATGCATGGTCATTTCTAGATGAAGTTGCAGAGAAAACCCATCAGTGGGAAACCTATAGGGAAACTAGGACCATGCCACATGATATGGGTAATCACCATGAGTCAGATGTTGATTTTCCCAATGAGCTTAATACTGGATGTAGTGTTTCATACCCTATTGCTGAAAATGTCAATCCATGTTCACCTATTTTAGAGGCAGATGTATGGACGAAAAACACTAATGGTTTTGACAAAGTAGGATTTTCATGTATTTGTGATGATGATGATGATGATGTTATGTTAGAAGAACATGTCTATGCTGAAAATGTTATGGAACCTTTGGGTTCAAATACATTAGGCTTTTCTACCCCGACCTTCATGAATGATGTTTCTTCTAGTATTCCATATACATGTGATGAGGCTACTGATTTAGATATTGTGCAGTTATCCTGTGAAGAGCATGACTTAGGTAATGTTGAATCTTCTGTTGACACTAATGATCCTATGCATGAAAATATAGTTGATGTGTCTGATTCCATACTTAAGCCACAATATATTGCTTCTTTTGATGCTGATTTGGATATTTCGGATAACCATGATTCTGAATTTGGACTTGTGCAATTTTTTTGTGATGATAAGCATGCTACACAACTTGATTATGACTTAGAAAATGCTGATGTGACTGATAATATTGGTACTCTTGATCTCATGCATGTGAGAAACTTAGATGTCACCTTCCTACTTAAGTCACAATCTGATAGCCTTCCACCCAACCTAGATTTGGTTTGTAACAATATTGTAAAACCAACTTTTTTGAGAATACCTAATCTAGGCCTGGAACTGTGTGCCTCCCAAGTCATCTTGGACTATTTTACATCTAAATACAATACCTTTAAGGATCCACAGTTGGAATATGCATGTTTTCCCGTCCCTAGCAAAGTCCATTTCGAGTTAGACCTTGTGCATGATGAACCCCCAAAAATGCGAGATTTTGTATCCAATAGTATATCTAGTGAAAAATTCAGGTTTAGGGGTGATTCATTCGGTTTTTCACTCTCACTCGCATTTCAGTCCAACTATAGTTGTTTGAAACTGTCTATGTTTCAACACTTTGTCTTTTGGGTTGATCCTCAACTCTTTAGACTGTATGTATATAGTGAATTGTTTGTATATAATCCGGGAGGTAATATTTAGTGGAACCTTTTATGTTTTATTTTGTATATATTGTGCTAATCCAAGGTTTTTCCTTGAATAATGGAGTTCAAAACTTGCTTTCGCCAATATCCGGTAATCTCTTTCCTTTTTCTACACTTAGCATCGTTCTCATGGTATGTGTTATAATCATGTTTATCTTTTGAAACATTGAGGACAATGTTTAGTATAGGTTTGGGGGTGAAAAGTAGATACTTTGATAACATGCTATAATCGAAAAATAGAACTCTTTCTTTTTGAAAAAAAAAAATTAAGAAAAAATTAAAAAACTTTGAAAAAAAAACATAAAAATGGAGCTCATTTACCTTGAAATGTTGACTCTTGTGCATGTATGTAAACATAAGGATTCTTAGTATAGATATTTAGGCACCCCGATTCTAGCACAATTCACATAGTGATAAGAAACTTGCACGCGCACGATCTACCAATACATGTATAGCCTCATCCTTGAGGTGTTCTATCGGAAGTCACGATTGCCAATCACTTTAGAATACTGAACGAAACTTGACTAGCTTGTTCTTTGGTTGGTTGGGATAGAAGGTGGAGGTTACATTAAGAAAGACAACCATCGAATTTAACTGGGTGCATCAAAAAGAGCTACCTCTTGCAAAGTGTCATGTAATTTTTTGTTTCTTTTTGCTTATGTATCAAAAGAGTTATCATGTTGTAAATAAATTTTTTTCAAAAAAAACAAAAAAAAAACGATGTATATATTCAGAAAAATATCAAAAAAAAAAAAAAAATCAAGTATTTATCAATTCCATCCTCTCTTGTTCCAAAAATAAAAGAGAGTAGTCAATGTAAATAAGAGTCATGTAAAGAGTCACCTTTTGTGTTTTTGTGTTATAAGCAAGGAAGGGTGTATGCCATTGATGTACAACGCGAGTAATTGTGAAATACCTCCAACTCATTCACAATTCTCGTAAAGTTCGGACAACTAGCTAGATGTCGACCTCGGTTCTTAGCCTGAGAAACTATCTCTTGGTGATTAGTAGTCATAACATCCGATATTTCTTTACACATGTGTAGATACACTTTACACTCTTATCACATGTTTTTATTTGTTATCAGTGCTAGGATTGTGCCTTTGATAGCTATATTGACATCTTCATTTTGCTGTGAGCTTCTACTTTCTTGCACATGTCACATTTCATGGAATCTGAGCTTATATTTTGTCCTAGAAATTTGTAGGTACGTTCTAAGCAAACCTTCACGAGACTTCAACTCGTCCACTAGTGACACTTAGTGGTTTAAAAGGCTTATTGCATTCGCTAAATGCAATCGAGAGACCAACGACAATGGTATAGGTAGGATTTCCTTAGTTTTGTTTTACTTGAGGAAAAGTAAAATTCAGGTTTGGGGGTATTTGATGTGTGCCAAATATTGTATATATTTGCACCTTTTTATTGGCATTTAACTCATCATTCGTGCACTAACGGTCCATTTTATCCCATATTCTGTGTTTTCGTTGTTTTCAAGAATAAATACTTTTCTCAATTAATTTTGCATTTTTAGGTACTAAATAAAGCCTGGTTAACTCACGGAGCGAAAAGAGCAAAGAAACGGCAAAGACTCCCGCAGAAAGGCAGCGAAGATTGATGTTTGCAAGAGCCGGATCAATTAAAAGTGGGCTTGAAGAGGAAGAATTGTTCTTAAAGAAGATATGGGCTTGGCATACCCAAGGCCCAAAACCCTTACCTAAATCCATTTCCATTATCCATACCCATTTCCATGAGAGCCATCAGATTGGATCCATCTCATCATCCAACGGCCACCTCATCATTGTGCATCAAAATCCGAAGCTCCTGTCAAACACCATAGTACCTAACTCCATCTGAAGCCGTCAGTTTTGTTGTATCTCATAATCCAACGGTCTCTACATACCTCTCTATCGTAGCCGTTCGATTCAATCTATATGGGATCATCCAACGCTCTTTACTCGTTGTGCATCAAAGTTCGCTACTCCCGCTCAATACCCAAACGCCAAACACCTACACCACAAACCAAACAGCCCCTAACCCATTCTTCATCGACCTCTTCTCCCCAAATTCCTCTCTTCCCTATCACCTGCAACTTCCGCCACCACCATCTCCTGCCATCACTGCCACCACCAGACCTCGAACCACACCACCACCACAACCACCCGACAGCTCCACCATCTCTCTACCTAGCCTAGGTGTTTCATCAAATTCACATCCCACTGACCTAGAGTGTGGAGTTGATGAGACGACTCGAGCTAGGGTTCACAGTTCACAAAGAAGAGCAGCAAAAGCAGCAGAACAAGTGGGAAGAACAGAAGAAGGTATGGGTCGAGGTGAAATCGCAAGTGGGTACGTCAAATTGAAAATCCCCAAATCAAATTTTAGGTTTTCAAAAATTAGGGTTTAGAAATTTGGGGATTCTGCACTATAAATAGAACATGGTGTTTGTAATGTTAGGGGTATGCCTGGGCTAGCCATAGCACCAATAGTGTTAATTTTAGGTTTTTACTTTTTTTTGTTTCAATTCTAATTTTAATTCACAGTTCATGTTCTAAGTTGTTCTGCTAGGGTTAGATGAAACCCTAATTTTCTATTTGATGTTTATGTTCATGATAATAACCTTGTTATGCTTAATTGTTTAGGATGGAATTTAGTCTTGGGACTTCAACACTTAACTTTCACAGTGTATGTAATGCATCCATTGTAGTTCGATTTATTCTGTGTTGTAGAACTGCAACTCATACTTAACAATATATATGAACCTTTTGATTAGTTGTACCTTGAAAAGACAACTAATGCTTAGGAGGATTATCTTAGTTGTGATTGAATCATCCATATCAGATTGACCTTAGATATGTAGAGGATTGACATCCCTTTCATCATCAGTTATAGGGACAAGGTTAGTGTTAGGATCAGAACAAGTAATGTAAATTAGTGGTGGACTCAAAGGCCCTAGTATACTTCCCATTGTTTATCTCTTGTCACTGCCACTTTAAAAAATTAGTTAGGAAAACACAAAGAAATAGCATTACACCCTCCTTGTCCATGAGGACAAACCCCTTCTTACCTCACTCAATACAACTGACCCTGTATACTTGCAGGTCTAAGTTGTAGGTTCTTTTAAAACCACACCAGATATCAATCTCAAGCAAATTATTACAATTGTACTCGTACGATAGAAACAGCAAGATCAGATCACACAACAACGAGAAAGTAGTATCGGTCTGGCTTCACAATCCCAATGAAGCCTTTAAGTCGTTAACCTGGTTTAGAAGAAGAAACCAAAGGTTAAAGGAGAATCGAATCTAGCTTAGCACCACTAGTATCACATACAAGGTGTGGGGATTAGGTTTCCCAGTTGCTAGAGTTCTCCCATACCTATGTTGCACGGACACGCCAAGAACGATGACGTAACCGTGTCGGACGCACTAACGGACACGACACGGTTACGACACTTCTCGACACGCGATGGACACGCCACATCACGTGTCGCGTAAAAATCGACGCTGGGCGCTTTACGGACACCAATTGGATACTCTCGGACACGCCATAAATGATTCATTTTCGTTTGGAAATTCAAAATTTACAACAATATGATGATGATTTATTCTACTTTTAGTCAAAACCAAGCATTATTCATGAAAAACTTTGTTATTATTACACTATTATTAATTTTATTTAATTAGTAATCAAGTATTTTAATAATAAGATAATTATTTTGTTGAGTAGATTGTAATAAAATTTCATTTTAGTGGTGTGAATAACGTGTCCCCGTAACCCGCTTTTTTGAGATTTGATGTGTCAATTTAACCGTGTCATGTCGTAATTGTGTCCCGTGTCCGTGTCAGTGCAACATAGTCCCATATATATTCTTTCAAATCAGGGTTTGCAATCAATGTTAGCTTGGTAATAAAGCATTCAATATTCACCGTTAGATGAAAACCTGATTTAGATTCAAGCTAATATCTTTCAACCATTAGATCGAAAACTAGCTTGTTACACACAAATAAAATGCACGTTTCTAGGCTTGTGTAACCGTACCCAAACTTGTACATTTGTTGGTTCAACAATAGTCAACCAAATGGTTATTCATATGATCACTTTCATATCAACCATATTCTTCTTCACCATAACTAGTCCAAATGACTCAAATGAACTAGTTAGAGAGTTATTCAATTGCAAGGAAATCTTATGTAACTACACAAGACACAATTGAAGAAAAAACGATTTGATTCACTCGAATCGGTTCATGAACTATATAGCCACGGTTTGCAATTTGCATTCCTTAGTTTATATAAGAATAAGTTCACAAACATCGTTTTTAAAGATATAACCTACTCAAGTTCGTGGACTGGGTTCGTGGACTTAAGTTCCCGGATGGAGTTCACAAACTCCAGCAGAAATTCTCGGGTCGAGAACTTCCGCCAGTTCGCGGACTGAGTTCGTAGAGTGAGTTCGCGGACTTGGCTCACGCCACCATGTCGGTTCTCTTGATCAACAAAGTTCTCAAACTTCGGTTCAAGGAATAAGGACTTATACATATGTGTGTTTCCACAACAATACTTATATCCTCCAATGGTTATATAATCTAAACTCTCATTTCAATCATTGGAACATTCTTAGAGGACGTTGATATTCTATAGTTGTTATTAACAAACTATTTTTCGTCAAAGTAAGCAATTACCAAAGTGATTGAAACTTGTCATGACTTTCGTCACTAGGTAAAGATGAACTTGGTTAAAGCGAAAGCTTACCAACACATATTTCGAGAAATAGATAAGCGAGATAAACTCGGCTCGAAATAGCAAATGTGTATAATCTAAGTCTATATAGCTAAACGACTTTTGTCTCAAGATAGGAAATAAATAGACTTTTGAGTGATGGATACGTTCAAGTCTCCACATACCTTTTAGTCGATGAAGATCCACCGGTTCCTTGAGTAGTCCTTCGACCTGTATGATGATTTCCATGGAGTTCTTGAGCTCAACTACACTTTCTATCCTAGTCCGAGACCTTAGATATAGTAGACTAGAAATCAAGACTTATAGTTTTGATCATTAACATTGAAAAACATGCTTGAGATAGAAACACATGCGAGTTCGACCGAGCAATGCTCTAACAAGTACTAAGACACGTTTAACCATGTGACTGTGAATCAAATTCTTTTTTAGTGAGAATCAATTTTGGATGTGTAATGATTATAATTTTGTGATTCTCCTTTCTCTATAAATTGTTTACTTTTTTGCTTTTCCCCTCTTTTTTAATATAACGTTCTCTTAAATAATTGACTTACACCTACGGGTCCAGTGTTACATCCAAATACAGTAGTTACTAAAAACTTGGATGAATGGTTGTATATATCACCAAGCTTTCTTAATGCTTGATTGTAATCTTTTTTTTTTTTTTTTGTGAATCCAAATTGTATTAATAGATAGAAAATTTACAGAGATACAAAACATATTATGTAAGAAAATAGGGTAAAGCCCCAAAAAGTTACAAACTATTTAAAACGATAGTACGATACATTCGGATATTCAACAGAAGTAAGAAATGAGGTCTCTCATAATAATTTATCCCCTGACCATTATGTAATAAACAACCCCTTCTATCCATAGCATCAACAACAAACTTCGCTTCTCGGAAAGTATGCTCAAACCGAATAGTCTGGTACCTTGAAGAAATAGCTCTCCGACGTTGTCTAATAAACCAAGAGAGCTTAGAGTTGGCATACACCTGAATTTCCCTAAGAGAGTCTGATCTGACACACACTATCTCCTTTCCGCAATTCGAAGCCCATTATAAGCCCATTAATATTCTACACATTTCAGTTATATAATTCGTTGTCCGAACAAGGCCAATACACATTGCGCCTAAAACCATAGCATCAGAATCCCTTGTGTCACACACCCAATGCACCTGGCACTTTTCTGGCACGAGCATAACCCGACAACAACGTGGTTCAGTGAATAAAGCTTCATCCACAATTGCTTCAACCTTATAAGTTTGCACCAATGCAAACAACAACACCTACGTACACAGTTCTGCAACAGAAGTCTTTATCCTTCTTTTACTTCCTTTTCTTCTTAAATGCTTACCATAAAGCATTCAAACTATCTATAATACAAAACAAAAGTGGTTTTTGGCCTTGGACGGTCGGATAACATTTTGAGAGACAAACCTTGTACCCGACCATCACAGTCTCATCCCAGCCAAAGACATCCAGCGGATGTAAGAGTTGTAACCTCTTTTCATCATGAATATACTTTGAGTGGGTTCCCTTATAATTAGAATCATAAATAAAATTCAAATAGAGTGCTAAAAAAGTATTAAGGCCATTAACTTGAGTTATCTCATTATTTGATTTTTTTAGATAATATTTTCCATCTAAAAATGAATAAATAAAACACCAAAAAACCTTCAAAAACAAGAATCAAAAAATTTTAACTAAAATTAAACCACAAAATTAAATGAAAACTAAGTTATTCTCCACTCCAGCCATTGAAGAACTGTACATAAAAAAACACTAATTATAGAGAAAATTCATGACAACCAATTGTATTTTTCTTTAAAGCATGGATCAAGAAGCAAATTAAATAATTTTTTTTTTTATAATCAGCATAATCATAACAAGAAAGAAAAAGAAACGAAACTAACAACTCCATGAGCCACAAAGTGAATCAGGAAGGAATAGACTTCAGAAGCTATCCACCAGTCTTGGACATTTTACTTAATAACATACTTTAACAATCAACATAAGTACTTACTGTGCTATTAAGCAAAGCAAGTAATAAAAAACAATAAAAAGATACAAGTCATTTATAAAAAAAACAAAATCCTATAGCATGTTTAGATGAGAAACAACCCAAAGTACAATTGTTTGGAAATTATCTTGGCGATACGAAGACGTTTGGTGCAGAGAATCACAACC
The DNA here is from genome assembly GCF_003573695.1 of Papaver somniferum. Classification (NCBI taxonomy): domain Eukaryota; kingdom Viridiplantae; phylum Streptophyta; class Magnoliopsida; order Ranunculales; family Papaveraceae; genus Papaver; species Papaver somniferum. The sequence continues at coordinate 48,047,843 of NC_039366.1, forward strand.
ACCATTTTCATTCATATGAATTAACCCCTTAAACTGATAAACATAGACAAAGAATCACAGTTACATATCGAGTTTCACATGCTTTCTCCTCAACCATGCATCACAAATCTGATATTTCAAAAAAAATTAGTGGACATGAGATGAAAATAAAGAAAAGATCAATCGAGAATCTATTCAGTTGATCTACATCACTCAAGCATTTCAACAATTTCTTGAACTTATGCGGAGTGAAAGTCAACAAAACGTGGGAGTAATTTCAGTGGAAGGGAAATCAAGGTTCAGGAAAATTTTGGGTTGAAATAAGACAAATGCGAACATTATTTCAATATAACCTTTTATATTTAAAACGGATGTATGGGTAATGGCATACACATGTATAGACCATCTGAATTTAATCCTAAAAAAACTATGTGAGATTCCGCCTAACCAGAGGATTTTCTTTTTTTTTTTGATAGGAATAAATAAATTCACCCAGAGGATATATTAAAGACTAACTATATTTCTACTAGAAACAGTAATTAAATTAAATGATTAGATTTTATATTACCCCTTTTCTTTTCTTTTTTTATTAAACATTATTTGACACGATGTTATATATGAGGGTTCACCATGTTATTAGATAAAACACAATCAGCCATCCAAGGACACTTAGAACATGATACAATTAACCCATTTTATTGCATCAAAGGGAAGATATACAATACTTGCGTACTTAGGGATTTACACAGACTTGTTCCTCTTGAACCAAACCTTAGCCTTATAAAAACTCTTTCAATTTGAGTCTCACAATCTGCTGTGTAAGCCTACTGATTTTCCTATGCCTTAGAACTATTTATACAACAAATTTATTGGCCAAAAACAATGCACAACATCTGCACACGCATGGAACGTCCATCTGTCCCATATGATAGTTCCATAACCGCCAATAATTGTGCCAATTTGGCCAGCTTCTTTTCTAACTCGAACTAGCCTTCAACACTTGTTCCAAGACAGTTCAGGACACACCTTTTAGGGTATAATTTCCCCTATAATTTGTTCTCCCCTGTCTCACACATTTGGCACACTTGTAAAGCCAATAACCAACTCCTACCCGTCACTTGAGCCATAACGTGCAACCTTTGCGCATTACTGAACTTGGCCTTCCTCCAATACTCGGCCAACATGGCACTGTACTCTTCTTGGCCTAAGCCAACGCACGACCAACATTGCACTACAATTATCTTGATCATTTTTTTAGCTCATTCTAGTTATTCATGTATCATATGCTTCACTTAGTCAATTTGCTCGACAATAGCAATGCCTACTCTTGCATTACTAGCTTGTGTGCACTCTTCAAGTTTTGGCCAGCCTTGGACTAATGCATAGGGAAACTTATGGCGTATTCTACACCCTCGCATTATCCTTGAGTTTGGGCCAATTCAATTCCGTGGATATGCATCAATGCCAACATCGTATGTTGCATTTTGTCACTGTGGCCCTGCCTTGCCTTTCCCTCAATGAAGCTTCATTGTGTCGGCCAATAAGCTTTATTACTTGGCGAATGTCCTTACAGTGTAGCGGCATCTTTGCACTTCACTGGCCATGTAGGGTCCTGCTATCTTAGCGCTTAACAGTCTATGCAGTGTGGCGCCATCTTGGCTAAACACTGACTAGGCCGACTATGTTGTATCGCGCCATCTTGGCGCTTCACTAGCCTGACCGGTCATACCTAGCCACTACACCATTCCCTCCTACCCCTGGGTTCCCACGAGACGCACCATCACAACAGATTAACTACTCATTTCTATAAGGGAGTTTCGAAAAGCACTCAACAGGATCAAAAACCTTTATTTCACGGAAAGCTACTAGAAAATAAGCCATAATGCCGAGTCTTGCATTATATTACGCATATAGATCTTCAATCTTCTAGAAAATTCATGAATCTGGTTAAAAACTCTATTTTGGAAAAGTGGCCAGTTCACCTTCTTATTGCCATAAACAAAGTTATTCATCGTCATCCAAGGTTCAGAACGAACAACAAGAATAACGAGAAGCCATAAATCTTTTAACATACGGCTCATACCTTTAGCCTTCTTCTCGCCGTATTGAGATTTTGCTGGGATGTAAAAAAAAATCTCCTCAGTCCAATTCCTTGCTTTCGCAGCAGAGCTACGATGCCGTAATATTCTATTCCTTTAATGAATTATTTTTCTTAGCAAAAAAACAAAACAAAATAAAAAAAAAATTAACAACTAAGCTACACTTTATTGATCTAAATTCTGATAAGGGTGAAAGAAACATATCGATCTAATTGGTTACCAATTACACATTACACACGCGGTGTTGACTTTTTATTGTCTTCCAATACTTGAAGTGACTTCTCTCACCCACGTTAAAGTACATCAAAACTACAATCGTAATAATTCCACATGGCAATTTCTTATTTGTTCGAGCTACGTGTATCGACTTAAGGTCGCCTAAACTCTCTTGTATAAGAACTGACATTTTATTTTCGAAAAACTGAAAAATAAAAAATCCAAAACTCTGTTTAATTTTTACCTTGTTCGATCCAAATCTGTTAATCTCTCTGTCTTGCTTCCCCACTCTAGAAAACAATAACAAGTCCGAAACTTGTCTTTGTATCAAACAAAAATCTTCTGTTGATGAAGTTGCTGTGTTCATCAACCATGGATCTCTTCAGAGCAAGGGGTTTATTTTTTCATCTATTTATTCTCTTCATTTGCCAACCATTGGTTTCTAGTCAAGGTAAACATTGTCAATTTTGCTGTGAATCTATTTGATATTAGGATTCATTTTGTTTGATTTAGGGTGGATATTGTAGCATGAATTTTTGAACATGTTACAGTTTCGGTATGCGATTGGTTAATGGAGTCTAATCAATGTAGCCTGTAGGAGTACTAGGTTGGTGGCATTGATAACAATAACTGAATAAGTAACGAGAAGAGAGAGATATTTGATAGGTTAAGTTAGTAATTGATAATGTGGATATGGATAGCTAAGAACTTTGTTTATGTCGTGTAATTGATGCAGATGCTAAACCTAGCAATGTTGCTGACCTGTTTAAGAGAGTTTCAGAAAATATTCAAGTGAAACGTTTTAGCGAAGCACTTAATGATCTCAATACTATTTTGGAGGATGATCCAAACCATTCAGAAGCTTATTTGCGACGTGCATCAGTTCTTCGTCAATTATGCAGGTTTTTGATAAATTAACATTCTTTTTGTACTTTTTATGTTACTGGTGTTGTTCTTGATTACTAGAAAGCAACTTATACATTTTGTGTAAAAGAGAATTAAATTGGTGACCTCACTTAGTCTAACACCAGAACATTGGGAGTTAGGACCTGTACATACCTTCTAATCTAGTGAAAAGATTCATCATTGACAGCAGAAATTTTTTTAGGTGTTTTCTGTTTCTTTTATGTAAAGTTGTTCAGTGGCAATACCCAAGACATAAGGTGGAAATTATGCTTAAAAAAGGTGGATTATTTACTGATAAAAAGAAAGACTATTTCTTATGCATTTTACTCGCCACAAGTGTATGTCTTCAACCCTGTTTGGGGAAGTCAATTTCATTATTAACTATAAAGATTTTCAATCTAATGAAACCAAAACATTTGCGGTTGTGACCAGTATGTAAACTATGGAAGGTACCAGTATTTTAAATTTCTCATTGTAAAATTATTTGATTCAGGCGATTTTTGGATGATGTAGATATGAGGAGTCTGAGGAAAGTTACAAAAAGTATCTGGAATTAAAACCAGGAGATTCTGCAGCAGAAAAGGAACTTTCTCAGTTGTTGCAGGCTAAGAATGCATTAGAAACGGCACTTAATCTGTTTGATTCTAAGGAATATGGAAAAGCCTTGGATTACGTAGATAAAGTAGTCCTTGTGTTTTCATCTTCATGTATAAAGGTATAATATTGTTCTCAAATTCTTATCCTGAAATTTGAATCAGTTGACTTCTCGTTTAAAAGCCAGCTAAAATCTTCAAGCATTTTTCTTTTGCAGGCTAAAATACTTAAAGTAAAGTTGATGTTAGAATTGAAAGACTACTCGGGAGCTATCTCAGAGTCTGGATTTATCCTTAAAGAAGATGAGAACAATCTTGATGCATTATTGATACGCGGGCGTGCTTACTATTATCTGGCAGATCATGACGTTGCTTTAAAGTATGTTAACTGATAAAAATTTGTATAAAGCGCACAAATATGGATTGCAATCTATTCTTTCTTTGTAAATAATCCTCTTTTCACAGTGAAGCTTGGATATATTGTTTTCAGGCATTATCAAAAAGGTCTCAGGTCAGATCCGGAGCATAGTCAACTGAAGAAAACATATTTTGGACTGAAAAACCTATTGAAGAAGACAAAAAGTGTATGTTCCATGACAGCTTCTCCACACAAAATCATTATTGAAAATAGGGCTCTTATTCTTCACTGTGTCTTCTATAGTGAAGTTTAAGCTGAAAACGTATCTAAACCGATATTAAACTTGCAGGCAGAAGATAATGAGAGTAAGGGTAAATTCCGTATGGCAGTGGAGGACTTCAAAGCAGCTCTTGCCATGGACCCTAATCACAGTGCTCATAATGTACATCTTTATCTTGGTTTGTGTAAAGTTCAGATCAAGCTTGGCCGTGGCAAAGACGCTCTGGATAGTTGCACAGAAGCACTTAAGATTGATGAAGAGTTGGTTGAAGCTTTAGCCCAGGTATGTAAAGATCAAACACTATAAGTTGCCATAGCCTGTATAGAATGTCTAAAATGCTTTATCTGGTTTTCTCGTCCAGACGTGGATAAGCTTATAAAGTTATGAAAAGGTTGCATCTGTCTTTTCTGCAGTTCGATAATGCATTAACTGACATAACTGGTTTAATACATGAGTCTACTTAGGAAAACATAGCCTGTATAGAATGTCTAAAATGCTTTATCTGGTTTTCTCTTCCAAACGTGGATAAGCTTATAAAGTTATGAAAAGGTTGCATCTGTCTTTGCTGCAGTTCGATAATGCATTAACTGACATAACTGGTTGAATACATGAGTCCACGTAGGAAACCATAGCCTGTATAGAATGTCTAAAATGCTTTATCTGGTTTTCTCATCCAAACATAGATAAGCTTATAAAGTTATGAAAAGGTTGCATCTGTCTTTTCTGTGGTTCGATAATGCATTAACTGACATAACTGGTTTAATACATGAGTCTACTTAGGAATCCAAAAATTACTATGAATGACGAGAGTATGTTACTTAACGACTGACAATGTTTTTCAGAGGGGTGAAGCTAAGATTTTAACTGAGGACTGGGAGGGAGCTGTTCAAGATCTGAAAGAAGCATACCAAAAATCATCCCAGGTTTGTGGCTATCAATTATCACACTTGTAAGTTGTACCTGTTAATAGATTGATAACAAAAAAATAGTGATCACTAAATAACTCATCTTCAGTCTTGAGTTGCTCCATACCTGAAGTATGCATTAGGAAGAGCAATTTCTAGACCGTGAGTTCACACATTATGCAGCTCAGACTTTAAGACCTTAAGAGCAAGTATATGCTCGAAGACAATGGCTCCCATAACGTTCCGAAATCCAGTATTTTTTAAAAGGATTACAGCATTTACAATATTCACATTAACAAGTTCTACTCAGTGAGACGCATGCCTTTATTTTTGTGCATTAACCCTCCAACATGATTTACCAATATTTACTTTGGTGGGCAGGACATGAGCATCCGGGAATCATTAATGAAGGCCGAAAGAGCATTAAAGATGAGCAAGCGCAAGGACTGGTACAAGATCTTAGGAATTTCCAAAACTGCATCTATACAAGAGATTAAGCGCGCGTACAAGAAGCTCGCTTTACAATGGCATCCAGATAAGAATGTTGATAATAGAGAGGCAGCTGAAGAGAAATTCCGAGAAATAGCTGCTGCATATGAGGTATTTGATCATCCATTGTTTTAACTTTTCATTTTTATGTTTTTGCCTGTTGTTCTTTGCCTCGTCCTTTTCTGTCGCTGAAGTTTACTCTTTTAATGTTGATATCTTTCTTCAAACCGAGTTTCTTTTAGATTTCGCTGACCTTGGCGGCTTGGCCTACGTTGGACATCTGTATTAGGTTATACTTTTAACTGCTGGCAACCTCTGATAGTCCCTTTATTGTGTGCAGGTGCTAGGGGATGATGAAAAGAGGGTGAGATTTGATAGAGGGGAAGACATGGAAGATAATATGGGAATGGGTGGAGGTCATGGTGGTTTCAACCCTTTCGGTGGCGGCGGTGGTGGTGGACAACAATATACCTTCCATTTTGAAGGAGGTTTCCCTGGTGGTGGATTTGGAGGATTCGATGGATTTTGATCCCAAACGCCTCCTTAACATATTGGTAGCGAAATGAGCTGGGCGACCAGAGAATTTAGCAGTGGCAGCAATCGAGGAGGTGCCAAGAATCCCATCTGACTTGACTGCTAACAAGGTTATGAGAAAAAAGATTCATTCTAAGAAGGCTTTGTTTAGACATTGAGAGTTTTTTGTCGTTCGCCACCAGTTTCAGTGGTAAGGCCATGGAAATGTATGAATTGGTTGATATAGAGTCCACTTAAATCTTTTTGTGCCGTTAGTGCTGCCATGAGAGGGTTGTAAAATCGTATAACAAAGAGTAATTGTATCCAATTTGTAGCATTACTGGGAAAGAAACATTAAATTGACTCAGCCAAGCTTCGTCTTTTTTACTTTGCCTGTAGAATAGAGAAGATGTAGAAACACCCTAATGGAAGATGCAATCAGAGACGTAATTGTATTTGTAATCAATCATTTGTTTCCTCGCGTTTTTAGGGGCCACTCAAAAGGATTTAGGGGCCAACAATAAAACAAAAAAGGTCACCCAAAGGAAAAATGTAGTCAGCCCTTATCTCGCGTAATTCGTAATGGCAAAATTACCCTTATATATTCGGAGGATATGATAACATTTTTATCCTCTGATTGCAATCGGAAGCCAAAATATTACCCAGACTTCCTATTGTAGTCGGTGCAGTGTTAGAATGATTTCTGTTTCATTTTTTCCATTTCTTTTTCATTTTTGAGTTGTTAGAGTTATAGAGAAGAAGGTGAAGGAAAAAAGGGAAAACCCATTTTATCACTACAAAAATGGATGGATATGAAGAAGGTGAGAATCATGGCGAAGAACAAAATGTTGAAGGTTCACGACCGTTTAGAGAAGACGATTTGGGGTATATGTTGAATGATCCAAACTTTTGTGGAGAGGAAAACCTAGACGAACCTTTCATGGAAGAAAATGGAAAATCGCCTGATATTGAAGCTAACGATGCATGTAAAACACAGGTATTGTGTTAAGAAACTCAAATACTCGATTTCCATGCGTTTGTGTGCTTTTGTAAACAAGAAAAACCGATTATTGCATGCATTAAATGCCATGAACTACCCAGATTCGGTAGATAATTTCTCGAATAAACTTACGAATATAACACACTGAGTACCAAATATGTATATTCGGTAGTTCCAAGATAGTAGTTTACTGCCGAATATGAGAAAAAACCCCAAACTGGTTTTCCAAAAAAATCTACATTCGGTAGTTATGTAGAGTTATTTACCTCCGAATGGCCCCAAAAACGAATTCCTCAAAAAAATTCAAAACTCAGTATTCTTATCCTTTACAATCGGTAATAATTTAACATTATTTGACTGCCGAATATAACAGTGGCCTCAAAATAAAATTTCCGAAAACTTTAAAATCGGATGTTTATTGATTAAAGTTATCTCCCGGTTATTTATATTCGGTTGTTTTACTATATATTTTAGATTCCGATTATATCATTTTTTGCACTCAGTAAACTGTGTACATTCATTTTCATATATCGGGTGTTTTGGGTAACCGATAGGATTCCGAATATAGTATATTCGGCAGTTTGACTTATTTAATAACCTCCGATTATTGTATAATAATTTGTTGCTTTCATATGCAGGCCGTTCAAGAGTTTGTTGATGATTTCTATTTGAGGCCCGACACTTCCCTATACTATGCAAACGATTTGGTATACTCATTACTACTTTTCTTTTCTTTTTCAAAATTTATATGTTAAATGGTTATGCTTATTAGATTTGTTTTGTTTTATGCACGTTTAGACATTTGGAAGTAAGAAGGAGGCAAAGGAATGGCTTATGAACAAGGCAAAAGATAACATGTGCGTGGTAGTTCAAAATAATCATGTTAGTGACACTCGATTTGAAATGATTTGTGAGCGAGGTGGGACGCGAAAGAGTCACGAGGGAAAGAATAGTAAGTACGTACGAAAGACGAATAGGAAATACCGAAGCAATACCAAGAAGATAGGATGCCCATTTAAGATTGTCTTCTATAAGCCCGGTGGTATTAAAGGTAAAGAGTATAAAATGTATAAAGTTGATAACGGTTGTCACAACCATGATGATCCGTTGGATTTAATTGGACATGTAATGGTTTCCAAGTTAAAACCACATCAAATGCAGACGGTGAGGTCTATGCGGATCCAAAAAGCGAGTGCGATCTTAAGTAAAATAAAGGCGTACGACCCCGACAACTTGTCTTCTTTGTCTACAATTAAGTCGGCCCTAGCTACGATCAAAAGGACTGAATGGGATGGTAGAACGGTCATGCAACAATCGGAGTGGTTAGCGGAGTTACACGGCTACACCTTGAGAAGGGAAGAAAAGGATGGTATAGTGGTTCGTATTTTCTTGGCACATCCCAAAATGATCCAATTGGCTCAATGCTTTCATCAAATTTTGTTGATAGATGCTACTTATAAGATAAACAAGTATAACATGCCGTTGTTGAACATTGCTTGCCATACTTCGGACAAAAACACGTTTACGATTGCATGGGGTTTAATGGATCATGATAACAATGTGAGTTTCATTTGGATGTTGGAGACGTTGAGGTCCATTTATAACGGTGATAATTTTCCAAGGGTTATTGTAACGGATAACGATCAAGCCTTAATGCATGCAATAGCGGTAGTGTTTCCGGAAGCCCAAAACTTGCAATGTACGTGGCACATTCAATGCAATCTCAAAACCAATTGACATCATCATTTCCAAGCTAAAAGACCAAGGAAGGGTACCAAGAGGTCGACGGAAGAGGATGAGCGCATTAGTAAATTAACCGTGGAAGAACGTAAGGAAGAGGATAGGTTATTTGAAGAAAAGTGGAAGGAGGATGGAATTATTTGGAAAATGTTCACGAAAGCATGGGACAAAATCGTTTGGTCGATGACCGAGGAAATTTACGAATGTAACTTGAAGAAATTTGAGGATGAATACGGCACGGACTACCCAAAACCGGATGAGTATTGTAAAAAACAATGGTTAACGATTAAGGAGAGGTTTGTGTTTGCATGGACATATGAATATCGTAACTTCAAGAACGAGGCGACAAGCATTGCGGAGGGGTCTCATGGTCGACTAAAGAAAATACTAATTGGTAGTCAAAATGGAGTTGTGTCGATCCAAGAAGCAATCCATGAATTGACCAATCGTGATCTCGTAAAGATTAGGAAATGTATGCAATTTAGTGTACACCAATTCCCGATGGAACATATTAAGGAAAATTGCTTCTAAGGGGAGTTGTTTAAAGTTCAAGATGGGCAATAAATCGCATGATGAAACAATTGAAGTTATAAAACTATGATGACGAGAATACGGTTTGTGTTTGCAAGGATATGATAGGTATTGGACTCCCGTGTCGTCATAAGTTGGGTAGGTATGTGAAGTGATTGACATCAATGATATTCATCCATTTGGAGCATTAAATTTCACTCCGAACACCCGGTAGTTGAATGGTCCATCTTTCTTTGAGTCGGAATTGTGTGCACGAATAGCCGAGCGTTACCCACATCAAAACGACACCAAAAAGCAAATATTGATGCATATTTGGAGGAACCCTTCACCCTTGTTAAGGGAGGTTGATGACCTATTAAGCAAAAGAACACCGGTAGGCCGAACACCGAAGTGTCGAGGACCATCCAAATAAAAGAGTTGAAGGAGTATTTGTCTAATAAAAGAATATTGTCTAGGCACGAGCGTTCGGAAGCGGAATTTGAAGATGAGCCGGAACCTAAGAAAAGAGGCCGTCCAAGAAATGATCAAAGTGGACCAACCACCCGACAAGTAAGGCCAAAGATATCTACAGAGCCTTCTCAAGTAATTCAACCCAATGTTATCGAAGAAGTTGTTGAGCAAATGAACGCCTCGCAACAAACCCAACCAATGGAAATTCTTACTATAAAAGAGGACAAAGGTACTCTTCGTTTCCCTAGAGATCTTAATGGAAGACCAAATCGATCCACATATACAATATATAAAGAGTATTTGGAACAACTCCCTCCACTTATCATTCCATTTGTTTTGTCGACTGACGGGGTTGATGGGGATGGAAATTGTGGGTTTCACGTTGCTACGGAACAAATGGGTTACTTTAGAGAGGAGGATATCGAAGATGTCACCCAATGCCAATATTTAAGAAATAAGATGGCGGTACAAATAGTGAAGGACAAGGGTTTTTATATGGAGATGATGAGGCGAGGAGATAGATACGACAAAGAACAAGAGTTCAAAGACTTAGTTGCGCGTGTGAAGTGCGGAAAGGGATTGAAGACAATCAGATCCAAGTATTGGATGACAATGCCTAAATTTGGATATCTCCTAGCGGACGTTTTGAATTGCGTGGTACATTTCTTTGTTCCTCCTATGTATGGACTTAGCATGACGTTTGCACCTACAAGAACGGCTTGCGACGAGTCGGTTAAATATAGAAGAATCGTAATGGCATTTGTGAATGAAATGCATTTTATCGGTTTAAGAGTAAAGAAAGATTGTTCGTTACCTCCGTTGAGTAAGTGGCACGATTACTTCCCAATGAACCGTTGCAAGGATTGGGTGAAACAATATGAGTCCAACATGGTTGATTGGGATCGCGTTATGGACAACACTTTCCCGCTGAGTTACTCGAATTGATCCCCTCGGATGATGACGATGTTTGATCGTTTTTTTTTCGAACATGTAATTTGTACAAGTTTTTTGGAATTTTTTTTGTGAAGGTATATGATTGAATCGGTCGCAATATTATAATCGGTTGGTAATGATACACGTTTTGATTCTGAATATTATAATCGGTAGAACTCTTAAATATCTATCTACCGATTTGGTGGGTATTTCGAGGCACGGCTATAATTTTTTTTGAAACTATGTAATCGGAACAACAGTATTATAACACTTCAATCCGATTAATCATATTCGGGAATTCCATATTTTATCAAACCGCCGATTAATATTAAAAATTTGAATTTACAACACTCAAACATCACATGTTATTCTTTTTCCCAGTCCGAGATGCAACAATCAACGCGGCTTCGAAATGTAGAAACAACTCTCCTCTCCACTTGGAATAAGCATCTTGTGCCGCAAACCTGTCGTCTCTGTGCCTAGAAAGAATACGGTTGTACTCGGTGCACAATTTTATAACATGGTGCACCCTTGAAGAAACATGGGATGGTTCATAATTGTGGTGTGGCTTCTTGTACTTACCAACAAAAGGACCCAACGAAACGTTAATCCAAAATATACGACCGTCCTGCTGTTCTTTGGGTAGATATTTCACAATGTAATAATTTTTTATCCATTCGGTCTCTTCCTCAACTTGTTTTAATCTTTCTCTATGATGGAATTGTTCTTCACCTCGCTTCTTAGCCTTGATTTCCTCTTCCTCCTCCTTCGTTGCCACCAACGATGGTTTAATTTTTTTGGGTTGTTTGTTCCTTTTTTGTATTTCTTCTTCCATTGCTGCAATTGATGTAGTTGTTCTCTTGCATCTTCGAAGTATGTTGTCGATTGATGATGGACTTGCCATTGAAAAGGTTTTTCATTCTGATTTTTTACTCAATAATAACTGAGAGGGGTTACCCTCCTTATATAGATTAGAGTTCCAACGGCTCTAATTTTTGAAAATATGGCCGTTGAGGTTTCTGAAAATATGGCCGTTGAGGTTTCGTATCAATGATGCACCACAATCGGTTGCTAACGATACACGTATTCCCTCTGAACAAGACATTCGGTAGCGAACTTAAATTTTTATCTACCGATTAAGTTGGTATTTCTAAAAACGACTATATTATTCGGAGGATAATTTTTTTTTGTAAAGTCCCGAATGTACGATGGCCCAAAAATCAGAATTTGGGAAAAACTGATACTTTTCAAATTTTGAACTTGAAATAATCGGAAGTTAACTTAGTTACCCGAACTTCCGAATATGGGTTGTCTAACCTTCTATATTGGCCCTTGGAACCACCTAGATCCATGGCATGGTTTGTTTTGAACTTGTAATATTCGGAGGATAATTTTTTTTTGTAAAGTCCCGAATGTACGATGGCCCAAAAATCAGAATTTGGGAAAAACTGATACTTTTCAAATTTTGAACTTGAAATAATCGGAAGTTAACTTAGTTACCTGAACTTCCGAATATGTGTTGTCTAACCTTCTATATTGGCCCTTGGAACCACCTAGAGCCATGGCATGGTTTGTTTTGAACTTGTAATATTCGGAGGATAATTTTTATTGTAAAGTCCTGAATGTACGATGGCCCAAAAATCAGAATTTGGGAAAAACTGATACTTTTCAAATTTTGAACTTGAAATAATCGGAAGTTAACTTAGTTACCCGAACTTCCGAATATGGGTTGTCTAACCTTCTATATTGGCCCTTGGAACCACCTAGAGCCATGGCATGGTTTGTTTTGAACTTGTAATATTCGGAGGATAATGTTTTTTGTAAAGTCCCGAATGTACGATGTCTCAAAAATCAGAATTTGGGAAAAACTGATACTTTTCAAATTTTGAACTTGAAATAATCGGAAGTTAACTTAGTTACCCGAACTTCCGAATATGGGTTGTCTAACCTTCTATATTGGCCCTTGGAACCACCTAGAGCCATGGCATGGTTTGTTTTGAACTTGTAATATTCGGAGGATAATTTTTTTTGTAAAGTCCTGAATGTACGATGACCCAAAAATCAGAATTTGGGAAAAACTGATACTTTTCAAAATAATCGGAAGTTAACTTAGTTACCTAAACTTACGAATATGGGTTGTCTAACAACACAAATCATTGTCATTTGAACTTGTCTAACTTAGTTACCCAAAGTTCCGAATGTACAACACAAATCATTGTCATTTATCTGCTATTCTTTACTTTACGACCGTGACTACCTCGCAGTCCTGCACGACCACGGGTTTGAGCACCTTCAGTTGGAGCAGCTTCAGTTGGAGCACCTTCAGCGCTCGATGAAGCTCGAGTTCTTTTACCCGTCTTTGATACTGCCACCTTGGGCGGATGCCTCTTCGTGACTTTCTCCCCAAACTGGGCAGCATAATCTTCATTATCCATATTATCAACTAGATCTCTAGCCTCTTTGATCTTCTCAGCTGGCATGGGATCTCCGCTCTTCAGGCATGCAGTTAACATTTTGGAAACACGCTTGAACCTATTCACCTGTTTTTTATACGTAATGACATAACATCAAACGGTAATTACCTAAGATTTATAGGAATAATATAAAATGAACAAAAATATAAGAACATGCACCAGTCTATCATAACCAGCTGGTTTGTCTTTGATGATACAATTATAACTTGAACCCGCCGCAGTAGTGTTGGATTTGATTTCACGGATAACCAAAGGATGTGATACCTTGTTATACTAACTCATATAGTCTGGAGAATTTTCATCACCTCGGGTGGTTCGTCTACCAGTGTCGATAATGAAGTCATTCCTCTTATCCCAGTTATCAAGAACAGTAGGTGGGCCTGTGTGAACAATCGTGAGATTATCACCACTAGAAGAGCACAACTCCAACTCCAATTTGTAGTAATCCCCCATTTTCTCCACAGGTTGATGTTATATATACCCGTGTTGTCGCATCACCCTAGAGGGGTTATACATCACATATCCTGTGGGGTGCCACAATGGTCCAAAATAAAGGGACAAGTCCGACCGAACATTTATATGCCCACTGGCTCGATCTTCCTTGTATGGATCAAAGCATACGTATGAGGCCTTCAATTGGTCCAAAATATCCCTCATGCGAATCAACTGCTGCTCTTTTGTCCTAGAACGGTTGTCTTCAAATATATACTTTGTTCCTCTAGGAGTACCTTTGCACCACCCCGGGTTCTCTCCGGCCAACTTCAGGATAGGGAAGTGGTCATAGATCCATGCCTATATACATAAGAAACCAAGTTTTAGTAAATATATTGTGTATATTCGGTAGTAATTTCCAAACATTATTTCCGATTATACATAATCGGAAATACAACTGAGTACCTATCCACCGAATACCAAACATTCAGAAATAGATATGGATCATTTCCTAACGAATATGCGTCATTTGAAGTTCAGTAACCTATAGTTTTTCTGGCCTGTATATTCGGTATTAATATCAAAAGAATATTTCCGATTATATATAATCGGAAACAAAACTAAGTACCTAGCCACCGAATAACCAACATTCGGAAAAAGAGATGGATCATTTCCTACCGAATATGCGTCATTTGGAGTTCAGTAACATATAGTTTTTCTGGCTTGTATATTCGGTTCTAATATCAAAAGAATATTTCCGATTATATATAATCGGAAAACAAATTAAGTACCTAGCCACCGAATAACCAACATTCGAAAAAAGAGATGGATCATTTCCTACCGAATATGCGTCATTTGGAGTTATGAATATGAATCATATGTATTGTCTATTGAATAACTATAGAGTGAGTTATAGAGTTAAAGAAAAAACCTGCAATAGAGCCACGTTCCCGGCAACTTGGCAGGTTCCTAGCCTCGAAGCCTTTCTCAACTCTTCCATCAAGAATGCTAGGCATGTCGTGCCCCAAGAATAGTCACCGACTTCATGGAGAGGATCCAAAAGTTGTATAAGGTTGGCGTCGATCCGGTTGCCAGAATTATTGGGGAATATGACACATCCCAATACACAAAGGAGATATGCGGTGGCAGCGTGGTTCACTTGCTCATCAGTTAACGTTCCATTCTTTTCCTTCTCCAAGGTGCCTCGGAACATATTCATCAAAGCTGTAATGTTGATCTGTCTTGTTCTGTAACTTGCATGCCTCCTAAAATCTGTTGTTGTTGTCTCTTCATCCCAACCTAAGCACTTTTTAGTTAGAGCATAAAGTTGTGTCCAACTTAACTGCTTTGTGTAGTTAAACTTCACAGCTGTGCCTTGGTCGGGAAGGTTAAGAATCTGCACAACATCATCCGGAGTAATCGTCATCTCCCCAAACGGCATATGGAAAGTATCGGTCTCAGGATACATTCTCTCCACGAACGCCGATATGGCCACACGATCATGTTCCAACAATGAATTCTCGGCGGCATTAGCTAACCCCGAGTTGGAAACAATTGACTTGAACCTTTCACATTCACCGGATAAAGGCCACACAAGCATTTTTGTTGGTGCGGCGGTAGGTTTGAGTAGGCGGACCGCATCTTGATGATCCTATTAAAGTACATAAAAAATCCTTAATACAAATATTACGATATAACACATAGACAATACATTAATAAAAAATAGTAATTTTATTACCTCGGTTTCGTATATTTCTCTGGCCCATGAGTCTTTGTATCCAAATAGCAATTTTCCTCCATCCGCCGGTAGCCCAAGGATTGTGCCTGCTGGAATACCCTTCTTCTTCAAGTGCTGAGGGACAAGATATGATGCTTTCTTAGCAATATCCTTCTTTAGACCATCTTTTCCTTTTTTGGCTTTTTGGGTACCACTTGGTTGTTCTTCTTCTTCTACTCTTGGCACGGGATCAACTGGTTCAATTTCATGGTGGGGTGTAACTTGTGGAGCAGTTGGTTCTGCACTTTTTTGAGCGGCTTGTTCAACACTTGGTTGCACCCCTTGTTCACTGCCTTGTTGTTCTACACTTTGTTCAGCACTTGGTTGCACTCCTTGTTGAATGCTTTGTTCTTGTAAGCTTCGTTGAGCACTTGAATTATCTTTGGCACTCCTTTCATTCCTAGAACTAGCTGTCACTTTCTTCCTCCTTTCTCGACTTTGTCTAAACAACAAAGAAAGGAACAATATTTACAAACTATACAATCGGAAGACAAAGTATGGAAATATAACCCGAATGTACACATTCGGACGTAAAAAGACACATATTGTTCCCGAATACAAAACAATCGAAAGCTAACTAAACATATTTACAACCGAATATGCATCAATTGGAGTTCAGAAGCTCTAAATTTTTCATCCTACACAATCGGAAGAAAAAGTACAAAACTATAACCCGAATAAACAAATTCGGAAGTAAGAAGACACATATTTTTCCCGAATGAAAAACAATCGGAATATAACTAAACATGTTTACAACCGAATATTCATCAACTGGAGTTCAGAAACTCTAAAATTTTATCCTACACAATCGGAGGTATAAAACATTATATTGTCTTCCGAATAAATACTGGCCCCAAAATGGGATTTTTCCTATATCAGAAATTTTGAGATTTTTTCAATATATATATATATTCGGTAGTGAGTGTACTTCCGAATACTGTTTGTCTACTTAAATATATTCGGGAGCCAAAAAATTCTTTAAACTACCGATTATTACCAGTTTGTATCCAGGAAGATATGGCCAACAGTATTCGGCCGATAACCATCAAATATTTCTCCCGAATACTGTCGATGTTCTTGAGAAATGAAGAACACGACTACATTCGGAAGTAAATAAGCATGAATATCTCCCGAATCTGGATAAATAACCGAAAACCCTAGAAATTTTTTTTCTCGATTCGTCGAATTAAAGCGAAATAAACCCCAAAAATGATAGATTCTTACCTAATTAGGGCCATTTGAAGTTGACGAAGTGTTTGACTATCGGAATCGCCACCACTAACTATATTGACGGGTACTTCTTCTTCGCGTTCTTCGCGTTCTTCTTCATTTGCAGCAAGAATTTCTTTATTTCTTGCTAAAATCCCAATGTTTGGATCGATACCCCGAGAAACGTTTTTGGTTCTAGGTATGTGGGTTTCATTTCCCTTATCCATTGTTTTATAAACGAATCGACGATGTTTTGATTTTACGATTCGCGGCGATGTTTCGGTTGAACACAAGAACGAGGGAAATTTTTTTTTTCTTCCACAATCGGAAGATAATATGAAACTGGAGGAAGAAGAGTTGAAATGAGTAGAATTTTTTTTGATTTGGTTTTTATACAGTTTTACCAGAAGGGCATTTATGTAACTTCAATATCATATAGGGTACCCCTTAACTAGAGTCTTTGGCTGGGTATAAATTGATGGCCCCTAAATCCTTTCGGGTGGCCCCTAAAAACGCGAGTATTTGTTTGGGGTTTGTTTTATGCGACTCCAATTCTTTGGGTATTTATAAGATAGTTACCGGCAACTAAAATGCAAAGCCCAGAATTTTTACCCGATTTGGTCCTCTCAAATATGGGCTTCCTCAGACTTATTAAAGAATGATTTTTTAGGGACCATGGTTTTTTTGGGGACCATGGTCTTATTAGGCCACCTTCCCTATAGTTATAAGGGGTGTCCTAGAACATTGAAATGACTAACCTACCCTTAACCTAATTTAATTTAAAACCAACACAATAACCACCTCTCTCTCTATATATATATATAACCACCACCACCTTCCACCACCGCCGATTACCACCACCACCACCACCAACCACCGATTACCACCACTACCGCCGATTACCACCACCAACCACCGATTATCATCACCGCCCAACACCGCCGATAACCACCACCACCACCTCCAATTATCACCACCGATTACCACCACCACCTCCGATTACCACCACCACCACCACTATATATATAGCTTAATTTAAAACATTAACAAAGATATTCTCACAAACCCATTACTTGTCATTCGTTTTTGGTTGAATAAATGAGAACTAATCATCAAAATGAGTTGAAAATGGAAGTTGCAGAGAGGTTTAATGGAGTTATAAGGGGTGTCCTAGAACCCCTTATAGTTATAAGGGGTGTCCTAGAACATTGAAATGACTAACCTACCCTTAACCTAATTTAATTTAAAACCAACACAATAACCACCTCTCTCTATATATATATATATATAACCACCACCACCTTCCACCACCGCCGATTACCACCACCACCACCACCAAATACCGATTACCACCACTACCGCCGATTACCACCACCAACCACCGATTATCATCACCGCCCAACACCGCCGATAACCACCACCACCACCTCCAATTATCACCACCGATTACCACCACCACCTCTGATTACCACCACCACCACTATATATATAGCTTAATTTAAAACATTAACAAAGATATTCTCACAAACCCATTACTTGTCATTCGTTTTTGGTTGAATAAATGAGATCTAATCATCAAAATGAGTTGAAAATGGAAGTTGCAGAGAGGTTTAATGGAGTTTTTTTTCAGTAAAAAGTTCGGTTATCACAAATTATTTTTTTCTTAACCGAACTCTAAGTTCGGTTGATTCGTAAAAAAATACTTTTAACCGAACTCCTTGTATTAGAACAATACAAGTCCATAAGTTCGGTTCGTTCGCAAAATTATTAAGTTTTCTTTGTAACCGAACTCTACCTATAAGCCCAGTTCGGTTGATTCGCAAAATATGTTGAAGTTTGCGAACCAACCGAACTTCTAACACTAGGTTACTTTTAACCTGAAGTTCGGTTGGGAACTTGGTTGCGTTCAAGTTTGCGAACTAACCGAACACACAAGATGTACTCAAATAAATTGTCAAGTTCAAAGTTCGGTTACCTACCATTTTATCCTAGGTAACCGAACATTGCACTGTACGACCAAAACCTCCATTAACGAGCGAGTTAGGTAACCTGCGTGTTTGGAAAACGTGACCGAACTACATTTTCATGTGTGTTCGGTTACATGTTCTTGACATATGGTAACCGAACTACACTTTCAGATGTGTTCGGTTACATGTTGTTGACATATGGTTAACCGAACTGGCCCAAATTTACATAAAAATTTTCATTTTTTTGAAAGTTTGGAGCAATTCAACCAACATTATCTAAGTTTGAAGCATACCTGGGTACCCAAATACCCTTCCTCCAGTTGTGGTTGGTAAAATCCATCGTTTTTCATGTTTTCCTTCTTCATCTTCTCTAGCTTTACTCTCTCAATAATTCTACTTCTTTGAAAAAAAACTCATCTGATTTTTTAATCTCACTAATTATCTTTAACTTAATCATCTCACTAATCATTACACTAACTATTATTAACACTAGCTAATCATCACCCAAAATTAATCCGGAGGGTAATTTAGGTATTAATATAAATATCTAGATAAGGGGTGACCTAGATTTACTTCTAATATCTTCACCCAAAATAAAACCATGGTCCCCCAAGAAAAACCATGGTCCCCAAAAAATCGTTCTTATTAAAGACTTTAACGTTTTAACTGGTTTTAACACTTGGGAAATTTATTGGAAGGTCTTAGCACCATATAATTATTTATAATAGGGTCGAACAACAATTTCCTTTTAACCAACAATTTCCTTTTAACCGGAGGCCCTAATTTAGTTAAAACATGAAAATGACGAAATACTTCTTATGGCCAAGTGTGCCTACATGTCCCTAAATATCATTCGTTTTTCTCTTCTTTCCCGACTCCGGATCGTCTGTACGCAAAAAATGGTACACCCTCTGTCTCCTCGAGTAAAATACTAAAATGTTACCATCCGTCTTACCTTATTAAGGTTTCCTACTCCATGCATTGTTTCCATATATGCACTTATCCAATAAGGATAGAGAATAAGAAAACCACTCTCATTGTTACATTTGGAGATCAAAAACCACTCTATTCCAAACCTTCCAGTCCCTGTCAGAAAAAACTACATTTATATGAGAGTAGTCATATGGCTAACCTCGGCTAACTATTTGTGAAGAAACATGGTGTACACGTTTAGGTACGGTTACCTAAACCTAAATGAGGGTACATTTCATTTGTGTGTAACAAGCTAAGTTCGATCTAACGGTTGAATGATATTAGCTTGGTTGAATCAGGTTTTTCATCTAACAATGAATATTAATTGAATGCTTTGTTACCAAGGTAACTTAGATTGCAAACCCTGATTTGAAAATTATATAAAGGAGAACTCTAGCAACTGGGAAACCTAATACCCACACCTCCTGTGTGTTACTAGTTGCATAACCAGAGTCGATTCTCCTTTAACCTTAGGTTTCTTCTCGAGACCCTGTAGGTTAACGACTTGAAGACTTCATTGGGATTTTGAAGCCAGACCCAACTATTATCTTTATAGTTGCGTGATCTGATCTTGTTGTTTCTATCATGTTGAGTACAATTGAAATAATTGGCTCGAGATTTTATATCTCCAATAGGCAAGATAGAAAAGTAATCACAAACACTTAGTCTCATCGTTTGTGATTCCACAATAACTTGTTTTGCTAATCGATTAAGTTTATTGTGAGGTGATTGATAATTCTAGGATGTTCTTCGGGAATATAAGTCCGGGTTATCAATTGGTTCCTGTTCACCTTGATTTATCAAAAGACTAAACAAAAACTCTTGGGTATTTCTGTGGGAGACATATTTATTCATTCCTATAGACTTTTTTGTGTGAGACAGATTTGTCTATCAAGTCTTCGACTTTGGGTCGTAGCAACTCTTGGTTGTGGGTGAGATCAACTAATGGAATCAAGTGTGTAGTGTCCTGCTGGGATCAGAGACGTAAGGAGCGCAAATATACCTTGAATCAATGTGAAATTGATTAGGGTTCAACTACAGTCCAGTACGAAGTTAATTGGTAGTAGGCTAGTGTCTGTAGCGGCTTAATACAGCGTGGTGTTCAATCTGGACTAGGTCCCAGGGTTTTTCTGCATTTGCGATTTCCTCGTTAACAAAATTCTGGTGTCTTTGTTATTTCTTTTCCGCATTATATTTTGTTATATAATTGAAATATCATAGGTTGTGCATTAAGATCAATCAATTAGAATATCTAACCTTGGGTTGTTGATTTACATTGATTGACACTTGAACATTTGTCTTTGGTACCGTTCAAGTTACTCCTCTTATTCAATCGGGCTCGCAGATTTCTATTTGCTGATTGCGGATTGAATTAAGAGTTTAAGATATTAAACTCTTTAATATACTTTACTCTAGATTGAGTCTGACTGTCTAGCTGATTCTCTAGAAAGTATATTCGAGTAAGTCCTCTCAGATTGCCAAACGAATTGTTGGGTGTGGTTGTTAGACCCCCGCATTTTCAATTGGTATCAGAGCAGGAAAACACTATAAACCTAATAAGTTTGTGTTTGATTGATCCTTAAAAATTTTCCCTAAGCGAAATTTCTTTGGAAAACTTTCTCTTGGCATCTGTAACGCACGCCAGAACTCCTTGAAGATTGTTCGAAGATTATTTTGGATAGAACATCTGGTTTCTCATAATAATCCCGTTTCATCTAAGACCTTGGAAAACTTAGATGGTGAAAAACAATCTAAAGGAAAAGTTAAAAATAAAGGAAGGTTGAGAAAACGTTCTCTAAGCTCAAAGATATGGAATCTCACTAAATTAACTCTTAATCTTTTTGAGGAATACTATCGTGATGGATCAATTGACAAAGATATATTTAGAGCTTTTGAAAGCGTTTTAAGATTCTTCGAAATAATTAATTCCGTTAAGTCTAAGAATCGATCCGATAATGGTTCGGTACATGTAAAATCATGTAATCATGACGTACGAACTAAAAACGTTGTCCACACAAGTAGATCCAATAAAACAGGTTCTCATGTTGTTGACACAGTTTCAAGATATCGGAAAAATCTTATGTCTGGTCAAATGAAGAGGAAGTTAGAAAGCTCTAGTAACCCTGATTATCATCATTAATATGATTATATCACCGGCACTGCTCACAAATATCAACCAGAAATAGTGCATGAGAATCTCTCTGCACATTGTGCCACTTGGTAACAAGCCTGGCATTAGCCCATTTGTATATATCTTGAGATGGGGAAAGAAATGGTTTGATTTGTGTACGGTTGGGTTAAAAAATGTTATTCTGTCATTCTAGAATAATTAAGTAAGCTTTATACTACATCCGTCTCTTCACACAAATTGTGTTTTCACGGGTTGCTCAACCTTGGTGTGTGAACATCAAAAAAAATCCTATATTCCTTTTGTAGGTCGCGGTTCATAAACGGGTCCAATCCCACTAGTTGGCATATAAAGAAGGAGTACGCATACCTTCTTCCTCCCAACCAGTTCGCGTACGTGAACGTCTAGGATTCATGTATTTCCTCCATTAAAACTTCTTTGGAGAAAAATAAGAAAAAGGGGTGTTCAAGGTTCATTCCAAGTAAGTGATTTCCTCTAGTTTTCTTTTCCAATTTCTTAATCTCATGATGAATTTCAAAGTTTCAAAAAGGATTTCAAAAATTTTGGTTATTCATCTTCTAGCATGAATCATCCTATAGATCAAGATTCTCTTAGGATTAGATTTGTCAATGATTCTTGTGCTAGAGTTTTTGAAAGGATTTCATCTAATGGATTTATCCTAGAAATCA
This sequence comes from Papaver somniferum, assembly GCF_003573695.1. Lineage (NCBI taxonomy): Eukaryota > Viridiplantae > Streptophyta > Magnoliopsida > Ranunculales > Papaveraceae > Papaver > Papaver somniferum. The sequence goes on from NC_039366.1 coordinate 48,070,483, forward strand.
ATTGGATTTTTCCAGTGGTTATAAGGAGGATCTAATTTGTTTTGAAAAGTTTAAGCTTGGAAACGTCTTTGATGGTCTTGGTGAAGGATTTTATACTCTTACTAGAATCTTTTATGCCAACATTTATGATGTTGATCTTGAAGACATGGAATTCAAGACCGTGGTCAATAGAGAAAGGATTCATGTTAATAGGGAATTAATTTCAAAGATTACCAAAATTCATTTGGGTAATTTTTGCCTGACTAGGCCAAGTGATGAAAGACCATCATATGAAACCATCTCAAAAGTCCTTTGTGGTAAAAGTGTTGTGTGGAATGAAGGAAAATTTCCTACTAATCATCTAGATTTTCCTTTGATATCCTTTGGAAAACTTGGTATATCTAATCTTTGTCCCTCCATGGTTGAGAATTCTCGTTGGAGTCATGAGTTTGCGGAATTGGTTTATTTCCTTGTAATGGAAACCAAAGGTCTTGACATTTGTGGATTTATTATTTATCAAATGTTAGCTATGACATCTTCCAACAATAAGTTAGGCTACTCTTGCTTGATTGAACGAATTTGTCGCAACCTCTCCATTGAGCCTATTGGAAACTCCTTTGGAACTCCCAAGCTTGTTTGGCCGTATACCTTCAATCGGATGAAGGAGAATGCTTGCAAGAGACAAAAGTGTGACACAAGTGATGGATTGAGTGATCATTCTTTGAAGCTTCTTCGCTAAATTTACAAGGGTGTTTGAAAATTGAATACCAAAGTAAGTTGTGTACAAGAACAATTACTTGTGATTGCCACCAAGTTTCCCGATATTAAGGAAGACATGGACAAAGTTCGTTTCACCTTCATGGTCTCCAATGATGAAGATGATGAGTAGTTTCTCTTGTTTCTTAATGTTGGTTTTAATTTGTTTTGATTTATTTGTCTAGTAAATCTTCTCTTTATGTTTTTAAAAGAATAACTAGGGTTTGGAATAGCCATTATTGTGAGTACACATAGTTATGTCCAACGATTTTCATCTTCAATGTTTTTAGATTTATTTATTTAAATTCTAAGTTTTTGGAAGATGATTTTTGCAATTTTAATCTTTATGATTTTATATATTGCAAACTGTTATGGGATATGTTGTTTACGTCCGTAAACCTGTGACTATCCCATACTTGTTCAAAAATTATCTTTATTATGTCGGTATGAATGTATTGATAGAAGATAGAATGAACTTTTGACATTACAGCGGTCAAAGCCTTTTATGTCATTGTTTTGATGGAAGAAAGGATAAAACTTTTGTTTACAAGGATTAAGTCTATTATATGTCATTGTGCAAATAGTGATGGAAAATAGAATGAATCCTTGTTTATTCTGCAGTATTGGCCGATCTCCGATCCACATCTTTGTGCATAAATTGTGTTGCTCCGTAAGGTTCCGTATGTTTGAGAATGACCAACTAAACTGATCATTCTCTTTTAGTTATTTTAGTTGTTGCTTCGTAAGTTCTCTTATGACGAGCATGACCAATTGAATTGATCACGCTGTGGTTAATTTGGTTGTGTATTCTAATTAAATTAATTGTGGGTTTTCTTGTGATTAATTTGGTTGTATTTTTTCGATTGCATTAATCACGGGTTCTCTTGTGGTTGATTCAATTGAATATTTTGGATGCAAATTCATGTTTTCATGTGATTTGAGTTATCCAAAAGAAATCCTTATTTTCTTGTAAAAGCAAGGTCATCTTTGTTGTTCTTTCGGGAATGACATTTTATGGGGGAGAGTTCATTTTGAACTTGTGCTTAATTGCCAAATCTTTATGGGGAGTGCGGCTGTGGAATATTAGGGGTTATCTTGTATATTTATAAACTCCTTGATGAATGCATTTAGCTTCGGCTTTATGATGGCATCTAAATAAGTTGTTATGGTATTCTCTTTTGGTCATGAACTATCTCTGTGAAAATTTCATGAGGATCCCACTAGTTTTCGTACCTTTGTCAATTTATATTGACAAAAAGGGGGAGAATTAATGTGTAGTGTGATACTACAAATACATATAGTTTACGGATCATTATGTAAAAGGGAGTGGTTTTCATGTTGAGATGGAGTATTGACTAAGGGGGAGTGATACATATCACCATAGTATTGTTGTCAAAGTTGTGATACAATTGGACTTTGATGTTGTGTGATAATACTATGACATTGTATAACAATGATTGAGAGTATTTTTGTTTTCTCATTGTTATCGCTACGGATCTTCAACAACTGTGATGTTGAACTTACAACCTTTAGGATCATGGACTACTTGGAAGTGACGAAGATTTCGAGTCGCATTGAAGATGCCAAGGAGATCAAGCATTTGGATGAGAAGCTAAAATTTCTATCTATTTTGTAATCCATATGTATTGATAGTTTTGTCAGTAAAATTGACAAAGGGGGAGATTGTTAGAGCGCTGCTCGGTCGAACTCACATGTGTTGCTATCTCAAGCATGTTTGTCAATGTAAGTGATCAAAACTATAAGTCTTGATTTCCATCCTATTTATAGATGTCTCGGACTAGGATATAGATAGTGTAGTTGAGCTTAGATTTCACAGAGTTCATCATTTGAAGACGAAGAACTACTAAGGGGAGCTTGTGGAACTTCTTCGACAAAAGGTATGTGGAGACTTGAACTCATCTATCACTTGGAAAGTCTATTTATACTATCTCCTATATTGAGACATAAGTCGTGTTAAGATATAGTTTTCTCTATACACATTTGAGATTTTGAGCTGAGTATATCTCGCTTACATATTTCTCGAAATATGTGTGGTGAGATTTCGCTTCAACCAAGTTCATCTTATATCATGAGAAAATTTCCGAGTAACATCTTACATGGTTTGTGTGATACAATCATTTGATGTAGGCTTGGAATGCTTCGATAATGCTTATTTCAATATCTTGAAAATTGCTTTGATGCTAATAGTGTGTGAAAATGGCTATTGTCATTATAGAAGAATGTTTCAATGATTGAAATAAAGAGTTGAGAATGTAACCATGTTTGGATATAAGCATATATAGTGTGTTCGCACATTAGTGTATAAATCCATAAACCGGGAGCCAAGTGTATGCATATGTGTGTATACAAAATTGGAGAAGGAGACAGGTTAAGTATACGTACCCGTATGCATACTGGCGGAAGTTTTCTGCTGAGTTTGGTTTTGACAAACTCTTAATTAGTCACCTTAAGTATGCGTACCCGTACGCCTACTGGCGGAAGTTTTCGAACCGAAAATTTCTGCTGAGTTTGGAAACTAAACAAACCCAAATCTGGTTGCTTAAGTACGCGTACCCGTACGCATACTTAAGCTGGTTACTTTGTTAAATCGGCCAGTTCATGGACTTAAACATTTAAATCATAAGGAATGCAATCTTTGCAAACCGTGGCTATAATGTTCATGATTGATTCAAGTGAATCAAACCGATTTGGTTTCAATTGTGTTTTTTATTACAGTTGAACAACTCTTTAACTAGTTTGATTTGAGTCATTTGAACTAGTTATGGTTGAGATGAATAAGATTGATATGAGAGTAATCATATGGCTAACCTCGGTTAACTATTTGTGAACCAACATGGTGTACACGTTTAGGTACGGTTCCGTAAACCGAAATGAGGGTACATTTCATTTGTGTGTAACAAGCTAAGTTCGATCTAACGGTTAAAAGATATTAGCTTGGTTGAATCAGGTTTTTCATCTAACAATGAATATTAATTGAATGCTTTGTTACCAAGGTAACTTGGATTGCAAACCCTGATTTAAAAACTATATAAAGGAGAACTCTAGCAACTGGGAAACCTAATCCCCACACCTCCTGTGTGTTACTAGTTGCATAACCAGAGTCGATTCTCCTTTAACCTTAGGTTTCTTCTCGAGACCCTGTAGGTTAACGACTTGAAGACTTCATTGGGATTGTGAAGCCAGACCCAACTATTATCTTTATAGTTGCGTGATCTGATCTTGTTGTTTTTTATCATGTTGAGTACAATTGAAATAATTGGCTCGAGATTTTATATCTCCGATGGGCAAGATAGAAAAGTAATCACAAACACTTCGTCTCGTCGTTTGTGATTCCACAATAACTTGTTTCGCTAATCGATTAAATTTATTGTGAGGTGATTGATAATTCTAGGATGTTCTTCGGGAATATAAGTCCGGGTTATCAATTGGTACCTCACCTTGATTTATCAAAAGACGGAACAAAAACTCTTGGGTATTTCTGTGGGAGACAGATTTATTCAATCCTATAGACTTTTCTGTGTGAGACAGATTTGTCTATCAAGTCTTCGACTTTGGGTCGTAGCAACTCCTGGTTGTGGGTAAGATCAACTAAGGGAATCAAGGGCGTAGTATCCTGCTAGGATCAGAAACGTAAGAAGATCAAATGTACCTTGAATCAGTGTAAGATTGATTAGGATTCAACTACAGTCCAGTCACTAGTCCAAAACTTGGTTTATAGGACACTTATGGCATAGGGAAAAGGACAGTTTACATTAGTCTTTAAATATTTTACAGTTGCGAATTGTCCCATAATTTTCGCGTGATAAATATCACCAGTAAACTGTAGTAATTTTTATATCTATTTGCCCCCACTTCCTCAATTTTTCCACACCTGTCGGGTCAAATCTAAAACCCTTAAAACAATTTAATTGTACGTTCTCTAATTAGGCTTAGAAACTTCTCATAACCGGAAACCCACAGAGAAAATAAAGGATCCCGCATTCTCCTCCTTCGTGTTTATCAACAATGAAACTGTTTCATTAACTTCCCCCACTTTCTTCTGATTTTTTTTTTTCTTTAAGATTCAGATGTTGAACTCAACTCATGATAGAAATCACTTTTATTTCTTCAAGGTCTCTAATTTTTCTTATGAGGAAACATGTACCGAAACAATTTTTATCTTTTTTTTTTTTGAATGGTTGTCGTTTTTATGTTTCTAGGTTTAAATCATTGAATGGATTGGAGATCTGATTTTTGTAGAAACACGAAGAACCGACCGGAACTATTTCTTCTGAGAATTCAGAAGAGTCACTCTTGATATACCCGGAAACTATTGGTGGTCAGTTCACTGCATCTATTAAGTTTTTTCGTCCTATTTCAAGAAACTATAACGATGAATTTCATTGTTCTTATTTAATAATGGAACGGTTTTTGTGATAGATTAAGCGTTTCGTATTTTGGGGTGGCTACCCATCATACAACACCTAATCAAGTCGAACAGGTCAACTGTATAGTTGGTGCAAGATAACACTTGTGTCTCCTTACAGAGCACCATCAGTTAAATGCATCGTTTGTCAGTATGTTACGAATACATGGGTGAGTGCGCATGATTTTGATGGGGCATCTGTAGAATTTAATTTATCATCTAAAGAAGGAGCAATTGCTAATTGAAACCACAAATGTTAAACTAGGTTGTAGTAATTATATATTTTGTGCGTAGATGTTTAAAGAAGATACCACTTATCTACGCAAGGATCAGGTTTGTTTTAGTCATCCAACTAAGGTCGTAGGTGCTAGTCCTTTTGAGTATTTTGGATAATTTGAAGCTGGTGTTAATTATTATGTGTACAGTAGCATTCAAAACTAAATTGTGTTTTTATTTGTTCTATAATAAAGTCATTCACACATATTCAAACATTAAGCATTGGAGATTTGGAGTTTAGTTATAGCCCTAACTTGTTTCGTATTCTTGTTTGATCCGTGCAGATGAGTGCGTCAACAAAAAGTAGTAATTAATGACCAAGCCAAAAGGCCCAATTGGTCCTCAACCATGCACAAAACTCTAGTGGATAATAATGAAAAGAAGGATGCAACTGAGAACAAGGTATCTTTCACATTTTCTTTTCTTTTGTTCTTTTAGGTTTCTCATGGTGCCTGCTGTGTTTGTGCGTACTTGTATAGTAACGATCTACACAGTTGGCCGGTACTGAATCTGGCCACCATAATGTGTAGTGATTGTCATATCACTTTAAGGGACTTGGGAATAGAAATGATGGAAAAAAAATTATGCAAATTTTTTCAGCATGTTGTATCCCTAGTCAGCTATTGTTTGTCTTGTGAAATCTTTGTTAGCTTTTAATGTTTGATTTCTATTGAATAAGATCAAAGGTAGAGCTTCACATTTTACGAAAAAAAAGAATAATGGCTGATTAGTGTTACTCTCACAATCACGCATTTTTGAGTTTTTTTATAATTGGCAGGATCCACCCAAACACGTATTTCACATTGTTACCAAGAGGCGTATTTATGCTGCAATGAGGATGTGGTTTCTTGCTAACTCAAGCCAAGCTTCTGTCCAAGTTAAGAACATTGAAGAATTTACTTGGCTGAGCGCAAGTTATTGTCCAGTTTTGAAGCAGCTCGTATTCTCCTTCCACGATAGATTATTACTTCTTTCTTGTTTTGAACTTGATAATGAAGTATGTAGCTTTTGTTGTTGAACATGAGGATGTTTCGGTTGTCATTCAAGTTGATTAATAAAATGGGTTATCCTTTGTTAATAAAAATCTACATTTTGACTTCGGTTCATTTTTCGATTTGAATTATTTATGCGGGAATTATCTTTGGACAAACCAAAATAATAATTGTTTATAAAAATTGTTGTATAAATATAAAATCATGCATTTTTTGACAGACTAAGCTTGTTGTTATTTTAGAACAAGTAAAATCTGTTCTATTTTCTTGACTAGTACCGTCCGTCCTTTAAGAAATAGTACACCAACAATAGGACGTACTTTAGGACATGTCGTATTTGTCCTCTAATCCGCGTTTTTGACGGATTCGGTCTGTCCTAAATTTCACGTTTTGGACTAGTGAGTCCGAAGTTAATTGGTAGTAGGCTAGTGTCTGTAACGGCTTAATACGTCGTGGTGTTCAATTTGGACTAGGTCCCGGGATTTTTGTGCATTTGCGATTTTCTCGTTAACAAAATTCGGGTGTTTGTGTTATTTCTTTTCCGAATTATATTTGCAAAAGCGGGGGTCTAACAACACCACCCAATATTTCGCTTAGCAATCTGTATGGACTAACTCCGAAATACTTTGCTAGAGAATCAACTAGACAGTCAGACTGAATCTAGATTAAAATATCTCAAGGAGTCAATATCTCTCACTTGTTTTGATTTACTCAAGCTAAAACAATAGCGAGTCTTTAATCAAACACAAGAAATAACTTGGACGGTACCAAAGACCAATATACAAGGATCAATCAATATCAATCAACAACCAAAGGTTGGATTTCCAATTGATGATCTTAACGCACAACCTGTATTATTTCAATTATATAAAATATAATGCGGAAAAGAAATAACACAGACACAAGAAGTTTTGTTAACGAGGAAACCGCAAATGTAGAAAAACACCGGGATCTAGTCCAGATTGAATACACATCGTATTAAGACGCTACAGACACTAGCCTACTTCAAGCTAACTTCGGACTGGACTATAGTTGAACCCCAATCAGTCTCCCATTGATTCAAGGTACAGTTATACTCCTATGCCTCTGATCCCAGCAGGATACTGCGCACTTGATTCCCTTAGCTGATTCTCGATCATTATTATATAGTGTCATAGTATCATTATGTAACACCAAAGTCCAATTGCATCACGACTTTAACAACAATACTATGGTGATATGTATCACTCCCCCTTAGTCAATACTCCATCTCGATCATGGAAACTACTCCCCCTTACACAATGATCCGAAAACCATATGTATTTGTAGTGTGAACTACATTATTTCTCCCCCTTTTTGTCAATAAAATTGGCAAAGGTAAAAGAACGGGATCATAATGAAATTTCCACAAGAGACATTTCATAGACTAAAAGAAAAATACATACCAACTTAATTTAGATGCAACCATAAAGCCGAAGCTAAATGCATTCATCAAGGAGTTTTAAGATACAAGATAACCCCTACAAAATTCCACAGCCGCACACCCCGCATGATATTACCATTAAGCACAAGTTCAAAAGAACTCTCCCCCATTTGATGTCATTCCCGAAAGAACAACAAGAGCGACCTTAATTTCGAAAGAAAAGAAAGATTTTTTAATTGGACACCAAAAATCATGGAAATGATTTTCTATATCCAAAACTCAACCAAATTAATCACAAGTAAACCCATGATTAATTTAATCAGAATACGCAACTAAATTAAACCACAAAAGTGATCAATTTAATTGATTGTGCTCAACATAAGAAAACTCACGGAGCTACGACTAAGATAACCACACGGAGATGACTACCTTAATCGTTCAAATACTCAACATAAGGAAAACCTTACGGAATATACGACTACATCAACCAATAGAACATGATTAGTATAGCCGTTCATATACTCAACACAAGAAGTTGTGGAATATATGAAAAATTCAACTAGATTAATTACAAGAGAACCTATAATTAATCTAGTTGGAATACACAACCAAACTAATCACCGAAGCAATCAATTTAATTGTCAAATGATTTCGCTCGAAAAAAGAAGACTTTCGGAGCAAATAACTAAATAACCAATCAAGATGATTAATTTAGTTCAAGAATGCTCAACATATAGCATCTCATAGAACAACCAACAAGGCAAATATTAATCGAAATAGTTGTAAGGTGCTCAACATAAGATACACAATGGAGCCTTCACGGTAAAACATAACAAAATGGATCAATGAAGATCAATACTGTGGATAACATACAAGGATCTATTCTATTTTCCATCACTATTTTCATAACGACATAATAGACTTTATCCTTGTCAAACAAAAGATTTCATCCTATTTTCCATCAAACAAATGACTACATAGGCATAACTTTTGTAATTGTAAAAAGTCCATTCGTCCTTTCATCAATACGAATATCAATTTATGAACGACTTTACTTTTGACACAATATGGGACCTTCAAGTTCACGGACGTAAACAAGACATATCCCATAAAAATATTGCAATACTTCAAAACAGATTAATACTGCAAAAATATCATCCTCCAAATATTTTTAGAATTTAAAAACCAATAAACCTAAAAAATAATCGTAAGAAAATGAAAACAAAAATAGCTATGTGTAGTCACAATCTTCGCTATTCAAAACGCTAGTTATTCTTCCAACTAATCCAAAAAGAAGACATACTAGTTAACTAAAAAGACAAGCTAGAGAGAATCAGACTCCATCGTTTCCCTGACAGCAAATAGGGATATGGGCAGTACAGGATCCTCACAAGACATGGAGTCTTCGGGCTTGTGAACGCCAGCCTTCTCTGCTTCATCACAGAGATGATTCTCTTTATGAAGATCATTGATTTGATATTTTATGAGACCAAGGTCGTACATAACCTTTTTCAACTAAGTTTTCACCTTATCAAGACCTTTTAAAGTATCAACAAGTTGTTCCTTTGCTTCCCCAAAGTACTTAAGAAAGTCATGAACAACTTCAGCAGAGATCATATCATCCTTCTCAACATCTTCATGAGAATAAGCAAAGAAGCATGAAGCATTGGGATGATCTTCATCTACAAGTGTTCTCTTCCTCCTGGAATCAACCTCAACACTTTTGTCAAGAAATCCTTTTCCGAAACCACCATAGCAAGAAGAGAAGGAAGACATTTTTTTGAAAATCCAAAAACCACCAGAAGAACACGTACGTGACTTGTAACCCTAAGAGGTTGGATATTTTATCCTTGGGGACAACAATTTAGGGTTCCTAATAAACTGTTGACTCGGGCCAGAACGGAATCCGTTCGAGTACAACAAATACCCAAGAAATAAAGTCCTTCAAATATTTGAAAAACAAGTCCTAAAAACAAATTTTAAGACAGTGTGCAACATTTTCTTTTGACTTAACCAATAATTGATCTTAGCAGATCTGTCAACAAGTTTAGCTATGGACGATAAGAAAATAACTTAACTTAACAGATGCAAGAACAAGTATACTTGTTTTTAACACAACTTACTCAACAAGATTTTATATGAGTAAGTTCTCGAACCTTGTGATTAATTAGCACAAGTACGAGCCACATGCTCATTACAAGGTTTATGTCTTTGGTTAAGTTTGTTTTTCCTCTTAGTCTTAGAGAGGGATCATGTTTGACATGAGAAATTATCATAAAATTTACTGTCGTCAAAGTAAGAGACATAGTTAGAGTTCTTACCAGAAGTGCCTTGACATGAGGAAGAAGATAATATGTGACAAGCTCTTTGTATCTTACAATTATCTCTTTAATATCCTTTCTTATCTTATCAATTTTCCTTTCTTCTGGAATGATCTTCTCAACAGGAACAATGTTGCATTTAGAGACAAAGCGTTGAAATTCCTTAGGACGATGCTTACTAAGACATCTATTCTGCCCTTGAACATTGGAGGAACTCACTGTACTGACTTTTCTGGTTGCATACACAGGATAGGTATGAAAACCAATTGGCTCAATCACATGGATGTCAGTCAAACCTTTGAGAATCAAATCTAGGGTGTGTTGAAGTTGAACTAAGGAGTCTTTATTCAACTTGGAGTTTCTCTTCTGTCTAACAAAACACTTAGTCTCACAAACAAAACATACCTTTTGATCATAGGAATGATTGGAGGATGTAGTCTTAATATTACCGTCAGAAGACTTGTCTCTTTTACAGAATGTCCCAAGTTCATGATTGAAGGAAACATTAGGAACATATGTAATTACTTCTGAATGTAAAGCATCAGAAGTTCTTGGTACATTAGATTGCTTTGAACATCCTTGAATTGAGAGTTTATTCAAGCGACGTTCAATATTCAAGGCATCCTTTTCGAGGCTGGCCTCAAGAGTCAAGCATGAAGACTGATCTTCAGCGTTGCCATGGACTTAGCAATCTCTTACAATACCAAGAAGAACATTGACATGGTGTTTTAACCGATTTATTCTAACAGCTTGAATTCTAACAAGATTTAGAATCAATTTACTCTCTTCATCTATATCCCATTCATTAGAAGAGAAGGTCTCTTTCGAAGGGTAATCATGAACACTCATGCCATTGTTTGTATGTCTCGTCGAACCACAAGGTTTATCTATATTCGATATTGAACTTTTCTCTTTAATAGATTTAGACGAGAGAGAATCTTTATTACTGGTGACGCGTTTATCAGAGATAGTACTCTTGTCCATAGAGTCAGATCGCTACAAACACAGACTTGTAAGATCTTAAACGTGTTTCCCTGCTCTGATACCAATTGAAAAAGCGGGGGTCTAACAACACCACCCAATATTTCGCTTAGAAATCTGTATGGACTAACTCCGAAATACTTTGCTAGAGAATCAACTAGACAGTCAAACTCAATCTAGATTAAAGTATCTAAAGGAGTCAATATATCTCACTTGTTTTGATTTACTCAAGCTAAAACAATAGCGAGTCTTTAATCAAACACAAGGAATAACTTGGACGGTACCAAAGACCAATATCCAAGGATCAATCCATATCAATCAACAACCAAAGGTTGGATTTCCAATTGATGATCTTAACGCGCAGCCTGTATTATTTCAATTATATAAAATATAATGCGGAAAAGAAATAACATAGACACCATAAGTTTTGTTAACAAGGAAACCGCGAATATTGAAAAACCCCGGGACCTAGTCCAGATTGAATACACACTGTATTAAGCCGCTACAGACACTAGCCTGCTCCAAGATAACTTCGGACTGGACTATAGTTCAACCTCAATCAGTCTCCCACAGATTCAAGGTACAGTTGTACTCCTACGCCTCTGATCCCAGCAGGATACTGCGCACTTGATTCCCTTAGCTGATCTCACCCACAACTAAGAGTTGCTGCAACCCAAAATCGCAGACTTGATAACAAACAAATCTTTCTCACACAGAAAAGTCTATCAAAGGATAAATCTGTCTCCCACATAAAAACCCTAGGTTTTGTTCCGTGTTAAGATATAAAATCAAGGAGAACAGGAACCAATTGATAATTCGGTCTTATATTCCCGAAGAACAGCCTAGATTAATCAATCACCTCTCAACAATCCTTCTTGAATACACAAGCAGTTTGTCGAGGAATCACAAACAGTGAGACGAAGATGTTTGTGACTTCTTTATCTTGCCTATCGGAGAACTCTCACGATCTCAAGCCAATCAAAGATTATACTCGTACGATAGAAGATGCAAGATAAGATCACACAACTACGATAAAAGTAGTATCGGTCTCGCTTCACAATCCCAATGAAGTCTTTAAGTCGTTAACCTGGTTTTAGAGAAGAAAACCAAAGGTTAAAGGGGAATCGACTCTAGCGAGCGCACTAGTATCACACAGACGTGTGGGGATTAGTTTTTCCCAATGCTAGATGTCTCCTATATATAGCCTTCAAATCAGGGTTTTGTCTTATTTAAAAAGCAATCCATATTCACCGTTAGATGAAAACCTGATTTAGATTCAAGCTAATATTTCTCAACCGTTAGATCGAAAACTTATATTGTCACACACACTTAGGTAGACGTTTATTGGGTTTGTGAAAACCGTGCCCAAACGTGTACGTGTATATTGGTTCAACACAGTAACCCAAAAGGTTAACCATATGAGAATTTCATATTAACCTAGTTCTTCTTCACCATAACTAGTTCAATTGACTCAAATGAACTAGTTAGAGAGTTGTTCAATTGCTATGAGATCTTATGTAACTACACAAGACACAATTGAAACAAAGATGATTCAATTCGATGAATCGGCTCATGGACTTTATAGCCACGGTTTGCATAAAGCATTCCTTAGTAATTTAAGTTTCATGTTCAGAGCACATCTTTAGATCATAACCACTTAAGCTCACGAACAAGTTCGCGGACTTAAGGCAACCGGCAGAGTTTTCCAAACTCAGCAGAAAATCTCGGCAAAGAGACTTCCGCCAGTTCGCGGACTAAATACGCAAACGAGTTTTTTGGAAAATCCCAGCAGAAATTCTCGGTAAGAGAACTTCCGTCAGTTCGCGGACTGAGTTCGCGGACTGGGTTCGCGGACTTGGCAAAGCCAATTCCTCTGGTTTCTCTCAATCAACAAAGTTCGAAAATTTCGGATTAAGGAATACATGGTTATGTAATATAAACTCTCATTCCAATCATTGAGACATTCTCAGAGGACGTTATATAGCCGTTATTCACATACCGTTTCACGTCAGAGCAATTCTCAAAGTAATTGAAACTTTTCATGACTTTCGTCACTAGGTGAAGATAAACTTGATCAAAGCGAAACGCTTTACCAACACACGATTTCGAGAAAAAGATAAGTAGTGAATACTCAGCTTTAAATGTCAAATGTGTATGATCTGGTCTATATAGCATACGAGTTTTTGTCTCATAAGAAGTAGGAGATAGAATAGATAGACTTTTGAGTGATAGATAAGTTCAAGTCTCCACATACCTTTTTATTGATGAAGTTCCACGGTTCCTTGAGTAGATCTTCGTCGTTGTATGATGAATCGCCATGAAGTCCTTGAGCTCAACTACACTTTTCTATCCTAGTCCGATACTTACCTATAATAGACTATAAATCAAGACTCATAGTTTTGATCACTAACATTGACAAACATGCTTGATATAGCAACGCATGCGAGGTCGACCGAGCTATGCTCTAACAATATTTCGTTATATAATTGAAATATCACAGGTTGTGCGTTAAGATCAATCAATTAGAATGTCCAACCTTGGGTTGTTGATTTACATTGATTGAAATTTGAACATTGCTCTTTGGTATCGTTCAAGTTACTCCTCTTATTCAACCGGGCTCGCAGATATCTATTTGTTGATTGCGGATTGAATTAAGAGTTAGAGATATTAAACTCTTTGATATACTTTACTCTAGATTGAGTCTGACTGTCTAGTTGATTCTCTAGAAATTATATTTAAGTAAGTCCTCTCAGATTTCCAAACGAATTGTTGGGTGTGGTTGTTATACCCCCGCATTTTCAGATGAAAGTACTTGAATAATCATCATAAGTGACATGCAGTTTGTATCTTGTGTTCTATGAGATAATTCACCAGAACATAACTGAAAAACTGATGAAAGATGCTTGAATTACCATCATAAATGACGCAGGGTTTGTGTTTTTAGTTTTCTGTAATATAGATCCACCAGTACATATGTTCAATATTGATAAAAATGCTTGAATAACCATCATAAGTAACATATATATGATGGTTCTTTTGCTTTTGAAAGCAGAAATCAGCAGTACCTATATGTTTTACTGAAAATTCTAGTTTATTTGGACTAATAGGACCCATGGGTATATATATGATGGTTTCTTTTGCTTTTGACAATAGAAATCAGCAATTCATATATGCTCTACTGAAAAATTCTTGTTTACTTTGACTAATCTGACCCATGGATGCATATATGATGGTTTCTTTTGCTTTTGACAATATAAATCAGCAGTACATGCATGATGCACTTACACTTTTTAGCTTATTTTGACTAATATGATCCGCTAGTGCATATATATGATAGTTTCTTTTGCTTAATTACTCATTTTGACATGAAACTAACTTCTACAATATGATCCATCAGGCAGTGGTACATGAGACATAGTTTAGTAGTGACCGTGGTGGTCTTGGTGTTGGTGGCATTGGAGTGGAAGATCTAGTTCTGTTTAATTGTTTTTCTCTTTGTCAGTCTTCTATTCTTCTTTTTCGTTTTAGTCTTGAACTCTTTATATACATTTTGGTTTCTAGTGTACATGCAATTATTGGGGCAAGCTAATTTTATTTAATTTTATGTTTAACCATGTACAAGAACAAAAATAATACAGTAACCAATACTTATTTTATTTGGCGATTTTGCAGTAAGTTTAATTTTACAATATGATCCTCTAGTACATATATGTCGTACTTAAAGTACATACTAGTTGTACTTAAAAAAAATGTCAAATCTCACATTATAAATGTCAAATAGTAGTTATTATACTAAAAAAAATCAATCGATATCAATTGAAATTTTATATTGGCCATACAAAAGAAAACTGATTATCAACAATTAATACATATTGGCTATACTGCAAAAAGAAAAAAAAAATTAATCAATTTCTACAGAGATTTAGCGTATGCCAATAACGTACATATACTTTTAAATATATTACAAGCGAAACAGTATATCAAGAATTCGGAAATTTACAATGAGTTAAAGTAAATAACGATCATAATCCTTAGATAATTTGGTTTTTTCCTTCATATCTACTTGGATCTCCATTGTTATGTTGCCACTAGTGATTATTAACTCTGCATCATCTGAATCAGTTTGCAAATACGCGAAGTGGCGCTTCCGAGGTTGATAAGCATTTTCCTGTGGATATATATGCATCTTTTAGGTGGAACTTCAGGGGGATATGCACTTGATTTGCTCCTTGTGTGCCTTCGAAAGCCCAAATAAGCAACCAAAAGGGTCTGCCGAGACTTCAAAACTTCAATACTGATTTCAGCTGCAATATGAAGTGCATATCCGCTAATCTGCATACAAATTTGAGTACATATCTTCCGTACTGCTTATAGATATAGTACATATCCACCAAATTACTTATAAATTCAAGTACATATCCGTTGTACTGCTTACTGATATCAACACATGCATCAATTCACTAAATTCATAAGCATGTTTGTCAGTATTCAAAATACATGAATGTTCAAAATATATATGACTGCGTAAACTCAAAATACAAATCAAACCTACAAACGCTCCAATACATTAAAAAAAGAACAGTTCATCAAATATGTACTGACGTACTGTTGGATCATACCCAAACGTTGAGTAATTTGGGTATGATCAAAATAAAAGTCATTTCTTGAAAATGTTGACTTTGATATTATAATTCATCTGTACATATACTATGAAATCAAAATAACCATTCCACGTTATATAAACACATATCACATGAAACTAACTTGAGATTATCAATCGAATTACAATGTACCGCAAATCCAAATCCAAACACTAAAACAACAATGAACCCGCGAAAAACAAAAAACAAACAAATTATATTGATTTTTAGACAAAGCAAAAACATCACACGAAGAGATATATGTCTATAGCTTATATATACAAAAAAATCATGTTCTCCATATATGTACTGTTGATTCATAACCTCAAAGTCAGTTGCATGTCAAATTAAGTAATCAAACTGTGAATATAACAGAATCAAAACAGTTTACTTACAGTATACCATATATGTACACCTGGATCATATAAAAGTGATGATTCTATGAATAAAATAAAATAAAATCAAAGAATTTTATTTTCAGTATGTCATATATGTACTGCCGGATCGGACAATCTCAAACAACAACAAAATTATAATTTAAACAAAAACTATTAGAGCATAGCTCGGTTGAACCCACTAAGCGTTGATATGTCAAGTTTGCTTGTCATATTTTAGTGAATCAAAACTCATTTAAGAGTCACTTGATTATGTACTAGAGTCAACTTCGTATAGGTTAGCTTGAAAGTATTAGGATAGGAGACATTACAAGTATTGCGAAGACTTGAAGAAGTGAAGAATTAAGAAGCTACAACGACAACATCATCCTTCCACTTGAGGTTAATGATATTTGACTTGAACTGTTTCATTCCCTAACGTATCTTTCAATTCGTGCATATTGAAAACAAAACTACGAAGCATGAACACTCTAGATAGACATAGTATTAAGGAATACAATACGAGGTTTATTGCTTAACCATTAAACTTTGTAGATAAGACATTGACATAGTCGTTTAAATGCTATTGTGATTATGTATGGGTATGAGGTGAGGATTTCATCCTAGCAAACAATGTTTTACATGTGTTTTAAGGAAGTAAGTTCATAAACTTGTTTATGAATCGAAAAGGAAATCGCCAAGCGTTATTGGTATTATTATTCATTGCATATCTTGTGAACAACCAATATGTGTGATTTAGTATAACCGCTCATGATTTGTTTGTGTTCTTGGTAAAACTATTCACAAAGGCCTGACTTATGTATTAGTATGACTTTTATAAGTGAAACCGATCTTAAGTAATCACCTGAGATGGTATGATCGAGTTTGTGATTTGTGTATGACCGAATCTGGGTAAAGGGGAACCGATCCTAGTATGAGGTGCAACACATCACAAAGTGGAATCGATCCTTGTATGAGGTGCAGCAAGTTTGTAGCAGAAAGGGGAACCGATCCTATGGACATGTGCAACACGTTTTTAGGCAAGGGGGGACGATCCTATGGACATGTGCAACACATATAAGTTAGATACCATATATATGTGGGGAACCGATCCTAGTACCTAGTCAACCGAATTTTGGAAAGCTAGTGTGACTATGCACAGTATTCACATGGAGGTAGAACCTAAACTTGTTTTGGTAGAACCGTTAAACCCATGATTTGTGATTGAGTGTTCTTGATCAATCACATAGTTCTTGAAAGTCAGATGAACCAATTATAAACTTGTTTGGAAGTGTGGCAAATCGGTTTCAAGGTTGTAATTATGAAAAAGGACTTACAAAGTAAGGATGTCGACACACTTTGAACACATGCAATAATGTTTATCTTTAATTGTTCAAAGTTATTCCTTAATAGCTAAAGGAAGAAAATCCCAGGATCGAAATGTAAATAAGTTAAGAATCTTGTAATTAAGGTCTTAATTTTATTTTAGGAAAATAAGAGTTAGTAATGTGCATTTATTAGTTAAAGATTTTCCAAAGAGATTTTCGGTCGTTATTTTGGACAGAGCATTTCCAGGGATTATGGAAACCGAATTTGTGCTTTAATGAATATCTTGAGAATATTTTAGGTTTTGTAAATTCCTTGGTGTCCAAACTTCCTTGTCTATAAATACTTGAAGTTTGCATTTCTAGCAAATTAATCCTTCGTGACAGCAAACTTCTTCGGTTGTGTTGTTACTGGTGAAACCGCCTATTCAGAGAGGAGAGTAACCTAAGTAGGCGAAATCTCTTACGGACGCTCAGTTTAAAGTCTTGTTTGGGATTGAGAAGCTCTATTGGTACCGTTGGTGGGAAACTAGATAATTGCGGTTTGTCATGTGTTTTCGATTGATTTGATTGACTAACGGTGGTTGAACTTTGATTGCACTTAGTTTGTTTATGCTTGAGAATCTTCTCTTATGATACAAGATTCACTCAAACTAGATCGAAGTTTCGACATGGATCTTTAGACTGTTGTTAATGCTAAAGACGATCTTATGATAATCCATTGTTAACAGACTCCGTTCTGTGCGTGATTGATCACAAGAGATTCAAGTTATTGTGTGCAGGTGTTTATTGAAGATCTAAGAAGATTTGAAGACAAAGAAGATATTGAAGATTTCTGATTTGGGGTTCATAATCTTTGGTGTGCACAATACTTGTTTCGGTATAAGAGGATCCAACTATAATCGGTTTATCCTTGTGGTAGATTGGATTGATTAGTTGTGTAGATCGACATCAATACAACTCTTTGTGATTAAAAGTATTGATTGCAAAATCTTAACAATTACTTCGGTAGTTGAGAATAAGATAGATCTAAGAACCTGACGAAGGAGTTTATTTGAGATAAACAGAAGAGCCTTTGTCAAACTCACATCACTTGGTTGAAGAGAGTTGATACCAAATAGATTTGTTGTTCCTTTAATGTTTGGAATACGAACCAAAGGAATTGTTCCAAGTACGTGACTTATTCATAGTCGGAGGCGTGGGAATACAGACGGAACTAGGTGAACTATAGGTTTAGTTGCTTGGTCTCAACTATACGAAGTTGGTGTAATTTTGTTTAGCGGCTTAATCTCGAGAGTATTCAATTCTGGACAAGGTCCCGGGGTTTTCTACATTTGCGGTTTCCTCGTTAACAAAATCTTGCTGTGTCATTTACTTTATATTTCCGCATTATATTGTTTTATTATAATTAAAGTAAATTACACAAACGTTAATTCCTATTTACTTGATAAGCAATCCTATTGTGTTTGGTTAAGTCCAGACCTTTTTATCAAGTTAACATACTTCGTTGTTGCATTGTCTCGATCTCGTATCCATAGACGATCACACGAAGTGTGAACCAATTAGTTGCATTGTCTCGACTCAGTCCATAGACAATCACTTTCGAAGTAGGAAAAGTTTTATCTTGAGGTATATTTGGGTACCCTCGCCTTTTCAAAAACCAAACAATCAACTAGGTATTTCATCAGTACTGTGAAAAGACACGGGTACCCAAATACACCACAATATTTTTGTTTTCAACCTATAAGTCCTCTTGCCGAAAGTGATCGTTTATGGACAAAGTCGAGACAATACAACAAATTGGTATTCACACTTTGTGTGATTGTCTATGGATACAAGATCGAGACGATACGACTACCAAAGTGTGATACTTGATAATAGGTTCGGACTTAACCAAACTCTATATGATCATTATCAAGTATATCGGAGTTAACATTTGTGTAATTTACTTTAAATTATGTAAACAAATATAATTGCGGAAAACAAAAGTAAATCACACAACAAGATTTTGTTAACGAGGAAAATTGCAAGTGCAGAAAAATCCCGGGACCTAGTTCAGAATTGAATACTCTCAGAATTAAGCCGCTATATAAAATCTACACCAACTCCGTATAGTTGAGACCAAGCAACTACCCATAGTTCACTTAGTTTCCTCAGTATCCCTGCGCTTCCAACTTCGAAGGTTACGCACTGGTACAATGCCTTTGGATCGTATTCCAAACAGTAAAGGAACAATAAATCTGTTTGGTAACAACTCTATTGATTCTTTCAAGATAAAGATATCTCAAGTCATATGCAAAGGCTCTTCCGTTTAATCTAATAAACTCCTTTTCCTGGTTAGATCAATCTATCCAATAACTACAAAAGTAGTTAAGTTTAAATTCGCACTCAATCAAAATAAATCTCAAAAATATATATTGAGAATGTCAATCTCACGCAACTAATCAATCAAATAAATATGATTCTAGTTGGATCCAAGCCGATCAAGGTTTGTGCACACACAAAGATATGAGAACTAATAAGAAATCTTCTTCGTCTTCAAATCTTCTTTAATCTTCTGCACAACACCACTTGAATCTCTTGTGATCAATCACACACATAACGGAGTTTGTTAACAATAGATTATCACAAGATGTCTTTAGATCTACAAACAATTCTAAAGATCCCGTAGATATTTCGATCTAGTTTGAGTGAATCTTATATTAGAAGAGAAAATTCTCAAGAATAAACAAACTAGGTGCAATCAAAGTTTCAACAACCGTTAGTCAATCAAATCAATCGAAAACTAATAACACGGCAATTATTTAGTTTCCCACCAACGGTACTCGTAGAGATTCTTGATCCCGCAGAAGTCTTTAAACGAGCGGTCGTAAGAGATTTCACCTAATTAGGATACTTTCCTCTCCGAATAGACGGCTCCAGCAGAAAAAAACAAGAATGAAGTTTGCCTGGCTCTTAGGATAGTTTGCTAGAAATGCAAACTTAGGTATTAATAGACCAAGGATGTTTTGACACCAAGGAATTTCCAAAACCGAAAATATTCTCAAGATATGCAATGAATAGCAAAATTCGGTTTTCCTAATTCCAATAAATGCTTGTCCAAAATTTCCTAAATCTCTCAATAAAAAATCTCCAATTAGTAAATGCACATTACTAATTTTTGTTGTCTAGAGATATGCATTTAATTGCTGGTAATTAAAGCATATAAAACCAAAAACCTTAAATTAAAAGATTCTCAATTTATTTCGGCACAAGATCTCCTTGAGTTCTAAGGAACATCCTTGAACAATAAATGATAAAAATTACTTTCAAAGTATGTTGACATCTTTTCACTGTAAATTTTTATTCATATTTACATGGATTTGCATTCTTAGAATCAGTTACACCACATTTCCAAACAAGTTTAAAATTGGTTCACCTGTATTCCAAGATAACTATGTGATTGATCAAATATCAAATCACATACATGGGTTCAATCGGTTATACCAACACTAGGATCGACTATACCTCAATATGGAAATAATTGTGACCGGTCACACAAGTTACCATGACCGGTTACATCAGTTACCAGGATCGGTTACCATATTCCCATGGTATTACTTGTGATCGGTCACACCAGTTACCAGGATCGGTTACACCAATTACCAGGACCGGTTACCAATTACAAGGATCGATTGCACAACACTATGTGATCGGTCACACCAATTACTAGGATCAGTTACACCAATTACTAGGATCGGTCACACCAATTACAAATATCGATCATACCATCTCATGGTGATTACTTAGGATCGGTTACACAAATTAATAAAAACTAGTCATACCAAATCATAAGTCAGGCATTGTGATTAGTTATACCAAGATACATAACATAGTTACGATCGGTTCTACCATCTCACACAAATTGGTAATCCAAAGATATGCAATGAATAGCCGTACCAATAAGCCTAATGATTTCCCTTTCGATTCATAAAACAAGTTCATGAATGTACTTCCTTTAAACGAATGTAAAACATTGTTTCCTAGGATGAAATCTTCACCATAACCCACTCACATAGTCATAACAGTATAACAAGATTATGTTGATGTCATATCTACGAAGTTCAAAAGATAAGCGTTATACTTCATAGTCTAATTTCCTAATACTATGATCATACAAATATGACCATATTATATCACTAGAGTATTATACAATATGTACAGTATATACAGCTTCGCAGTTATGTTTTCAATATAGCACGACTTGAAAGATACGTTAGGAATGAAACAATTCAAGTCAATATTGCTAACCTCGAGAGGAAGGATGATGTCGTCGTTGTAGTTCGCTTCTTCTTCACATTCTTCAGGTCTTCGTAGTAATACTTGTATGTCTCAACATTCCTAGACTTTCTAGTCTAACCTAAACGAAGTTGACTCTAGTATACAATCAAACGACTTTAGATGAGTTTTGACACACTAAGATATGACAACCAAACTTGATATACCAACGCTTGGTGCGTTCAACTGAGCTATGCTCTAACATACTGCATTTACGTACTGTTGAATCATACACAAAAAAAAACGAAACAAATCTAAAACCAACAAAAAAAACTAGTAAAATTAAATCTAGCAACGAATTGAACAACGTGACTATCCATCTAGATCTAAACTTATGATACGCAGAAATAAACCAAAAAAATAAGAGAATTCGTAGAAATAACGTAAATTTTTCACGTTGTACCCTATGTTCACTTTGTCGTCAAATTCTCAAAAATGAACTAGGTTTCTGTCAGTACGGCATATACGTATTGTTGCTTCATACACAAAAACAAACTGAAACAAATCTAAAACCATCAAAATTAAACTGGTATAATCAAATCTAGTAACGACATAAAAAAAAGAAAGATTATTCATCTAGATCTAGTAAATAATCAACAAATCAAACATGGAGATCGAAAACATAATCAAACACAACAATGATTAACCCGCAAAAATCCTAAAATAAACGAGAAACGAGAAAGAATGAAGAAAAATCTCCATCTGAATCTGCAACAGTAGTTAGAGGAAAGAAAAAAAAAGATCTGAAATGTAAATAATTATTCTCGTGCTTATAACTTGTTTAGGGAAGGTTATTTGTGGTATTTTCAAATTACGTACACCTGATCTCGCACGTGTACTGGACCTGGAATTAAAAGTTGGGTTATTTAACGTTTGGTACCCAACAAATGACCGATACATTGATTTGGTATCCAACATTTTAAAAATTAAGGGATGGTACTTGGATCCGTCATTGACTGTTAAGTCAACCTGATGACCCGGCTATGTGTTATCTATATGATCATTGTTATAAAAAGACATGCACTTTGACTCTGTGATCAAAGAGTCAATCAACAGACAGGATCTAATGGGGACCCCTATCCTGTGGTCGGGAAGCTCCGGATTGGTTTTTCCATTGGACGGCTGAGAAAGTTACGGGACTGTTAAGTGGGTCAGTGTGGTGAACGAAATATGGGTGGGTGGGTGCCAATCCGTCGTCTAAATCCTGATTTTATCAGACACTTCTCTCTTTTGCTCTTTCACCTCAGTAGGAATCAGAGGGAAAAAAAATCAGTATTCATCAAACGGAGACGTGAAAGTGATGAATCTCAAGCTTGATTATCGAATCTCTCTTATACTTTGGAAAAAAAACTAAAGAAAATAAGGATTTGTTTCAGCAAAAGTTTGAATCACCTGTTCAGGCACCAAATATTTTTGATAGTTTAATTAATGGATCCAAATTAGGGTTTTTTCTTTACTTTGATTGATTATTCGTTGGTGATAGTAATTAGGTGAGATCTGAATCATGAATATGGTGAACGAGTTAGAAGCGATGAATCAAAAATTGGAGGCAAGAAAAGTGGTGGTGGGATTTTGTGCGTTTTTAATATTTTTGGGTATTGTTAATTGATTTACATCTCATAATTTTTCAAATGTTGTTTCATCGGTTCCTAAAATTGATGGTAATTTTTTGGCTTACTTGGTACGGAAGAATCCCACATGATGTGAGGTGTGATTTTGCGTTGGAGAGTAATTTTGTTGAATTGAATGAGGAACTTCATTTAGTCTTCATGATTTTGAATTTCAGTGCATTTAGCACCTTCCCATTCTTCCAAATTTTCGGATTTGTATCTAATTATTCTGAATGTGATGGCAGGATTGTCAAATTGTACTGGCTCTGAGGATTCATGTGGTCCTCCAATACATGCAGTTCAGCTAGCCATGGAAGGAAGAATACAGCTGCCGGTTTGACTGTAAAAGATGCAATAATAATAAAAGAAAGAGTTCTGCTAAAACTGAGGTATTTGAGCTGGATCTTAGTTCCATGGCTTTAATGAGAAAGTTTGTCACATAATTGAAGTCTTTGGATCTTCCACTCATCCACGCTGAACATCTTTATGTGAGTATTTAATAAATCAAGAAGTTTATTTTCATTATCCTTTTGCAGTTTCTACTTTCTTATGGTGTTATATTTGTACATGAGATGCAATGAGTGACTTCTTTCCTAGAGTTGAAACACATTTGATTTTGGTTCTGATTCAACTCTCTCTCAAGTATCTCAACTTGGAGAAGTGGGTTCGCGATATTGATGAAGCTAATTTGTGGATCGTCAAATACGTCTACTACCTCCAGAAGATCGGACATGAAGTAAATCTTAGAAGTAGAGTATTTAATCCCTGCGATTATTAATATTTCCCCGCTTTGGATATTATTTTGAAGATTCTTCAGTGTTAGGTGTAGTTGTGATTCCTTTACATGTTAAGAGATGTATGATTAGATTTAGAATGGAAGACAGACCGAAAATTGCGTGAATTTGTGTACATGTTAACATTTTTGAACATAAAAAGATCAGTAAATACGTTCATGTTTTCCAAATGGAGAAGACCAGTATATGGAAGTCCATTGAATTGTAAATATACGTATTAACACTTCCTTTACTAAGCACTTAGCACCTCTAACAATTTAACTTACACAAGTGTGGTTTGCGTAAACAATTTGTTCTACAATCATCATAGCCTACAAAAAGGTTGGTTAGCCTGAAGCAGTCAGGGAATTTGGAATCTGCATAGCCTTACTAGCAAGTTGCTGGGCTTTTAATCCTTATAGGCCTTCCTAACAATAATCTCTGTTGTACAATTACCTGTTGAAGCTGTTATTGTTACAACCGCCAGTGTTATTGGAGGAGCTGTTATTGGTGCGTTTTTTGGAACCCTTCCACCTGTTTTGTATAACTGCAGTATTTTTGAGTGATGTTAACTCAAATTAACATGACTTCTTAATGTTAATTGAAAAATTTTAAAAACGCTATAGGCCTTGCTGTTTTTGTGAGTTTGTTATAGATTGTAAAGTAAAATCCTGTACTAGATTAGCCATTTTTTTTAAGTGCTGCATTACTTTGATTCCTAAATTAGGAAAGGTTTATCTCTAAGATTCTATAATTTTCTCATATTCACCATATGCTTTCATACCAACTCCGGTGAATATCTCTAAGATTCTATGGCAAGTTGCTGCAAGATGTTTCATAATAAGTAGTTATTTTAAAAACTCTCCCCTCTAATCTCGAAATTCAATAATAGGCTGTAACTTTTTTATTGATATAAAGCTATGAACTAAAAATTAGCATTCAAAAGTAGAACAAGTAATAACGGGGCCTGTAAAAACTCAACCATGAAGATTCTACCATCTAATTTTGTTAATTTTTGGCTCCGTTAGTATCGTTGGTAACTTTATTGTTTTTGACTACATAATTTTCTTTTTTGGATGAAGCCACAAAAGGGATGAAATATGAGGCTTTATGAATGAAGACACTGTGGTTCTAATCATTTTTCATATGCGCTACGGCGATGTTACCTCTCAGGCCCCTTTTCTGCCAGATTAAGATGCATTATCTCATATACCTATCTTTGTATGATGCAGTTTATGATTATGTCATTCATGTAGAGAAAAACTCTGATGATGATGAGTTCACAAGTGACGAATGTGCTTCCCCAACGATATTGTGTATGATAACGTCTGTTAATTGGGTTTTTTGCAATTCGTAGATCATGTAAGTTCTGCACAAACTACGACGATTAGGGTCACATGGGGCTAATCACAAATGGAGGTATATATGCAGTATTAATTATTGAGATTCACAATATAAAAAAATTATTGAAGTTTTGTGTTTGTTATTCTGATTAAGTTGCATTTGAACTTGAAGTGCTAGCTTCTCTAAAGACTCCGAGCTTCTCAAAACATGGGCGTGGAAGATTCAGTGTCCTGTAACCTGCTTCAGCAAATCCTGGAAAAGAGATTGGTAGCTCCAAAACCCCTCTCATATCATTTTATTTGTTAAGTGTTATTTCCTTTCTTATGTAGTTTGAACATTCAGTAATTAAGTGAGTTTTCTTTTAGTAATGCAACTTAGTATGGTTGTAACTAATCAAGTAAAAACTATTGATGAGAGCAAGTAAAACTATTGATGAGAGCGTATAATTCTTATATCAGATGCCTAAACTCAGTAGACACAAATATAGTTCTTCATGTTTTAGGTCACGTGCGCTATATGGTGATGCTCGATAATAACATATGCAACTTTAAAAAGATTAACTGTTCCGGTTATATGCATTATTAGAAATGTAACTCATTATTTTATGCACTGTAGAAAGAAGATAATTTTCTCTTTTCACCTTTTCTTTTTAGTTTTTAATCGGATTCTATTTCCACCTGTGTGATTCCTTTTCTGCTCTCCAGAAAAACGATATACCTACGCTTTCTTCTTTGGTTCGTACTTGATTTTCGTTTTGTTTTGGATGTAGAGAGAGACTAATTTGAACAATGGGTGTTCCATCAAACAAAACTTGGTACATATATTTCATTTTGCATTTTTTAAGTCATCATCAGCATCGACCTCTTATTATTTCATTTAGGCTCATCCTTTATCGACTTTTATCTTTAATTATACGATTATCCTGTATATAATCCTTCTCTTCGTAATATGCAATATTTAGGTAGAAGGGGGGCACATGGGCATGTTCCGTATGTCATTTAGAGAGTCTTGACCTTAGGTGTACATATTGTCATTTGTTAATAGGAAAATTTTGGTGCATTTTACTTATTATTACTGATATTTCTCATTGTTTTGTTTATTCCATATATTTTTTTGTTCATGCCCAGGAATGAGATGTATATGTTAGTTTTCCCAGTTGATGAAAAAGGATAATCAATTGTTCTTTTAAGAGATGCGTCGCGTTTCTTCGTAAGAACTATTAATTTCTGATCAAAGAATTGTAACCTGGACATTAATGTAGTAACTACTACTGTAATTCTCCCAAAGATATTTTCTTCGATGTAATTAGAAAGTATATAGGTTTAACATCTTAAAATTCTCGGGATAGGTATCTGCTCCGTGTTGAAGCACAACCCCGTAATGGGTCGACCATTGTTGGTGTGTTGCATGCTACGAGCCAACACTTCGCCCGCTACCCAGCGTTGACATTATTTCAAAGGAATAGGTTAACCACATCTTTCAACCAGTTTTAATATTCTCTAAATTTCCTTTCTTATCATTAACGGCTTCATCGTTGCCATATATCTGAGTCTATAAATGCTGTGCTCACTCTTTATTTTTGGTAGAAACAGATTAGTGATAGATCACACGTCGTTTCCACTTTTGAATTCAAGTTTACACTTAATCCCTTAAACAATGAAAAAAATTAGAACACTGAGTTTCTCCATTACAAGAATCGCCTGCCTATTATTCTCTATCCCAGGCACTCAGCTCAGAAACCTACATTTGTGCTTCAACTGTCGGCAACAAGCATGTTTCAGATTCTGATGAAGATAAGTTCTCAAATGGACTTTCCCAGGTCAAAAGATTGTTGAACCGTTTTTGGTTACCAGTTTAAACTAATCTTTGTTTGCGTCAATCCGTATTTATTACGTATATGCATGGTTATTTGTTGTTAGATTCCCTATTTGTTGTAAGGCAGTGTAGGCAATAGTTGGAAACCAGTGTAGTTTTTTACTGGGATGCACTCTACTTAGCCACTGTCAAGTTCTAATTTATTGGTTCACTAGATTAATTTTTTCTCTTGAAACCATAATGAAAATGTTTCTTGGGAATCTAAAGGTTTATAAACATAAACTAACATTTTAATAATCTCGATTTGTGTCAATCCTTATTTATTACGTATATGCATGTTTATTTGTTGTTAGATTCTCTATTTGTAGTAAGGCAGTGTAGCTGGAAACCAGTGTAGTCTTTTACTGGGATGCACTCCACTTAGCCGGTGTCAAGTTCTACTTTATTGGTTCACTAGATTATTTTTTTCTCTTGAAACCAGAATGAAAACGTTTCTTGGGAATCTAAAGGTTTATAAACATAAACTAAAATTTGAATATTCCTATGACATGGATATAAAAAGTAATTGTAGGTGATGCACAGACCATTCACTCTCCTCCAGACTTCTACCTGAAGGTAAATTTATTTGATTCATTATTTGAATAGCTCTTATCTCTAAAAGACCAAGCCCTGGATCTCACTAACGTTAACTTGGTAACACTCGATGATCTGAGGGTTTATCAGCAATCATTTATTTAGTTGCATTTGAGCATTGAGTATCATACATGATGATTTCCATTTAAAAAATAAAAAATTAATGGATTGCACCAAGCATAATATCATTTACCTATGTTCTCTACATAATGGATAAAATTAGGCTAACTATGGTTTATTTTTTTTAGCTACAAAGATAATCTCATGAGAAGCTTGGCCAAACTTTTTATAGAACTTGAGGAGTCTTTTCTAGCTGAGCATCAGATTTCTGAATTAGATGTAAATATCTTACTTGCGTAACTTTCGTATGGATTAGTTTTTCTTTCAGAAGACTTCATTAGATTAAGGTTGTTGGGTGATCGTCAAATTCTAGATTATGTCTTCTAAAATTTTCTAAGATTCTAGAGAGAGGGAGCTAACTGGAGTTGAAATATCTTCAAATTGTGTTGCTAATGAGTGGAAGGAAGAAAATGACAAAACCAGACCTGTTAAGGAGTGGCTTGAATATTAATGGTTGTTCTAGGTATTTGTTTCCCTTTGAATAACATCCTAAGAATCTTTCTTCCTCGATTCGTGTTTTAATTATAACTTTTTAGACTACAAGTATAAACTAATTCTGTTTCAGCTTTTCATAGAGTGAAGGCTAGATGCCATGGTTGCGAACTTTCTGCACATACTTTTCAGGTATACTCTTGGTTCAATTTTTAAGATACATGATTTTTACTTATAGAAGCATGTAGCTTACTGAAAGGTTACTTTATTTATTAGTAGTGCGGGAAGAAAAATCAATCTTTTGGTTTTTCTCTTCTCTTATTTAGAAGAGTTATAACTAATTCAAACTATTCTACAGGAGTGGAGATTGTTAGAAGAGACATGTAAGTCAGTCCTTAGCATTGACAACAATTGACATTGTGCTTAACGCTGGCAAGCCATCTGTTATTTTAAATTTGTTAACACTACTGGTAGAATTATTCAGGTGTGTCTTCTCAATCACGGTGTATGTTAAGCAAAGTAAGTTGTGGCATTTCCAACCAGTTGAAAAGAGGATGAAGCAAATATTGAATATCCATCCGTAGCTTGGTGGAAAAGGAACCTTCTCGACAACGATAAGTTGGACTTGATAAATTTATTTCTGGCATAACAGAGAAAAGGCAAGTCTCTAACTAGCAGTCAACTTATCTGCTTAATATAGAATAGTAGCTCCTCGGGTGACCATGTAATGTAGAATCATATATGTAGAGTATAAATAGATGATAGCTCCGTTGCTGATGATCATGTATTAGTAAATGCAGCTGAAACTGATGGATGCAGTAGTGATACATCCCATCTTTACACATTAAATTGAACTTATCATGCATATCCTCATGAGCTTTTAGTTTTTAATCTTTAGCAAAATACTCTGTCCGCTATATATGAAAACAAACCCATAACCAATTATGAAGAGTTTGCTTCGAGATGGGTTACCTTCGTCCCGTTTTTGTGACAGTACAGGAATGACATGGTTTAAACCTTTTCGTGCATACGGAGGGAGCTAATTGACTTGCCTTAATGAAATATTTAGTTATGATATTCCAACTAAGAAAGAGTGCGAAAGTTAACTTGCATGTTTTTGATCAAACTTAATATTTTTGGGTGCAATTACGTTTTGGTAGATTCGTAAAAGCAGCGGTGTGTTCTTCCTTTAGATTTTTGATTTTCACATGTTAAATTTCTTTCAGAACAGAGTTTCATGGCTCAAAACGTTTATTAAGGAATATGAGTCTGTGGCACAATGGTAGTGCGTCTGACATCAAATCAGAAGGTTGTCTGTTCGATTCACACCAGATTCAGTCCTTTATGGTTACTGTTTGCTATTTGAATTGGTAACTTACAATATTAGCAAGTATATGCAAGTAAAAATCCCCACTCAAACTTTATACAATTATATGCAGGTACAAATTCGGGGAGGAAAACATTTCTAGCTAGACGTCTCAGCAGCTTGGTTTTTAGGGGAAAATCAGGCTCCAAAAGAAGATTCTCAATAAGGGTATGGAGAATAAACTAGGAAGGCAGCTCAAGGAATGTGATAGTCATTTGTATACGTTTCCGGTTGTAGTTTATGAACTGTGTTTGTTCTCTTTAACCAATACATAAAGGGTTATTATCTGACTTTATTGCTGATTTAGGTAATGGTAGACAAAGTCGGCATGCCTTATGTAGCGCTGTAAAGACGGCAGGTAAGAGAGGAAATGGATGACAATGAAAATATTGTACTGCTCATTGGAGGTGATAATTTGTCGCATAAAGGATAGTTTAACATGGAAAAAGACACAACAGTATAGTGCGACAGATTCTCAGTATTGCATTTGAGTGCAATTTACTTAGTTTGGATATTGTCAAAACATGAAACTGGAGAGTCTGTCCAATTGCCTACATGTAGCAGTTGTTGAAGATGATATTTTGCCAACTATAAGAGTTTGTCCAATTGCCTACATGTAGCAGTTGTTGAAGATGATATTTTCTCAACTATATATGTACATATGGTGACCTACGGTATTTTAACTGGATGATCAGGATCATTAGTATAATGAAACAAAAGGTAGTCATCACTGATTTAATTATTCGTTACTTCCTAGATTTTGTCTACTAGATATACAAAACTTTGTCGCATTTATTTTAATTTTTATCTATTGTCGGTGTGTACTAAGTGTGACCTTCGGCTGGAGAATGAGGATGGTGTATTCTTCATATAGTACTTGCATAAAGTCTTCCCAGGTTTGAAATATCATCAAGATAACTTGGAAAGTGCGACTTATTATGGCTATTATTTAAATTTTTTGTAGTTGGTATTGTTGTCAGTAATGTTGTGTCTGCAATTGCTTGATTATATGGATGAACGGACAACTTCATGGAAAAGCTCATTCGGCCGAAGTCTGCGAAAGCGAAGAGAATATCGTGCATCATCGTTGTCTTCTGAGAAGACGAACATTGCTCAGAACTATATTACGGATGTGCTTTCCATTAGTAGGTTTGATGTGGTGGTAAATGGTGAATGCTATCTAAGTCTTCGCAATAACAAAGGAGGGAATAGGTAGCAGGATCCTATGCGGGACAGAGATATGCTACTTCTTGAGAAAATGGGTACCCACTGCCACTGTATGGAGATACATATGATGATATCATGTTGTAAAAACACGACCGCATCAAAGCCATAACATTGTGGAGTTTATGAACTACATGTATGATTGACCAACAGAGAAAACAAAGCTTACTTCGTCATTGACAATGAAGAATATTTCTTAATACGAGGTACTTTTCTCCCCTTAATACACATTTTTTTTTTGGATTCTTTCATTTGTTAATCCATTGTCATACCATGTGTACATTGTGCTGAAACTATTGGGTTTTTTCTTTTTCTTTTTATTTGGTGAAATTGTGAAAAATATCTTTTGGTTGTATTTCTTCGTTTATTGTTGGTTTTACAATAAATAAATCTGAGTTATACTTCATTCCACTGAATTTATTTCATACTCCCTCCGTTCCATTTTACTTGATGTTGTAGAGTTTTTCACGCAGATTAAGAAATAACATAGAGAGTAAATCTTTTCCAAATCTACCCATATTAATAGCTTCCTAAAAATTTAAAATACCTAGTTTTTAGTTTTTATATTTAGTGTAAATTACGGATTCCGTTGTAATTTACTTGGGATTGAGTATTTATCCTCCATGGAGTGGATTTAAAAATTAGATTAATTATCCATTTACTGATTTCAATGAAAATTAATGATATGATATGATTCCAAAACAAGGGCAAATTAGTGAGAATTTGGGAAAAATATCTAAACACTCGTCTATTTTGGAACATAAAAAAAAACCCTAAAACATCAAGTAAAATGGAACGAAGGGAGTATTTGTGTAATTAATTGACATGGAGTTTGGTACTATTCAACTGCTTTAATCTTTATAGTGGCTAAAGTATGGATCATTTGGGTTGGTTATAATGTAGATTAGTGAATAAATGATCAATCACGCTGCTAACCCATGAAAATCGAAGGGCTTGGGACCCACAATTTGCAATCTTTCAATGCTCAATTTGTGGATGGCTGTGGATACAACTACTTCTAATAAGGTGTATCTAGAGCCAATCCAAATCTATTGGAACCAGTAAAAACTTGATAATTATGGTTGTTTGGGTAGTAAAATAAGTATTATCATCTTCTTCTGTACTAACATACTTTGCTTGGTTGGTTGTGAAACATCCTTAAACCTGTGACCTACCATCCTAAATCGTGTTAAGTATTAGTAATTACATCATAAGTTCTACTAGACTAGGGGTCTAACTTACTTTTGATGTATAGTACATGCTTAATATAGTTTTCTAAAAAAAATTCCGTTCATTTAATTCGATAGTGTAATTAGTTAGTTTACTTTGGAGCCACTGGATACACCATCTTCAAGGATGCAGACAAGTGCCTTTAGGAAATGCAAAAGGCTCCGGGATGGCACATGGAGTAAGCCTTTGATGAGCTTGGCATTTTGCTGCTTTTAACCTCCAATCAGCAGCTATTCAGATATTCTTCTGTACCTTCAACTTATATATATGTAAAGATCATGTGCAAAGCCAAAGAGGAATTATATGTAACCTATACCAGGTGGATATTCATGTCTATAGGTGTGGTTGTTAATGAGATTTTTTTTCTTCATTTTGAACAGGATCTTGGAACTCTGTTTTATCTCTGGCTCTGTAAATACACATTTGTTCAAATGTGTTTCCCTTTAGGAAGAAAATCTATTTAATTATCTGTCATTCTAATGCAGAAGCCGTCCTAAAGAAGATACTCGATTTGATGAATGAAGGCTTGCCATTCAAATTTTTAAGAATGCAGTTAAGAAATCAAGCACTGGAGAGTTACAAAAATGGATAAACTTTGATGTCTTATAATTCATTAGCACTTCTCATAATGTTATAAGTTGTAGTCATTACTTTGAAGTTTCAACACATAATATGCAATGCTTTACCTCCACAATTCTTTATGTTCAAGAGGAAAAAGAAATATTAAAAGATAGTTTTTTTTTTTTCCTTTCTCACTGTTTTAGTGTAAGTCTCAATTACAACTATGACAGGATCTAACCCAACATCTTAAGAAGAGGAAAGGGTTATATTTTTCTTGATTCAAACGACCGTTAACACAGTTATACCACGTCTAAAAAATATTGAATGTCGTATTCGGATTCCCAGTCAAATAGTCAACTCCACATAAACTAAGTAGTTCATGTTGGTCGGTCAATGAGAGCTAATCGAAGACATTAATCATACACTCCAAATTATTGTTTAAAATCCAATGGATAGCTTTAAATCTAGCGATTCAAACCATATCATGTACGTTAGTCGGATGAGAATTCAGTAAGCATGGTGTGTTATCATATACTTCTTTTTGCTTCCTTATTGATTTAAATGTTTGATTTGATTCCCTGGAGGCCCCTCTTAATTACCTTATATTCAAGCTATATCACCTATTAGGGTAGAACAGTTTTAATACAGTCCATCCTCCAAGCTTATCCAACTTACCAGATGCAAGTTTTAGCTCTTCCTAAGAAACTCTAGATCAATTAAATAGAAATTTCTTGATTTTCTGGTGGAATAAAGATGAGAAAAGAAAAACAAAAAGGAGTTTATCTCAATGCTTGGACTAACATGTGCAAGCCAAAATCTCAAGGGGGTCTGGGTATCAAAAACCCCATAAATTCAATATATATAGCTCTCTTAAGGAAGTTGGCGAGTAGGCTAATGACAGAGAAAGATCAATTATGGGTGAAATTACTGGAAGCAAAATATTTTCAAAACGCTATTCCCATGAAGCCTACAAGAAACTATGAACTTTCCTGGATATGGACAAGTATACAGAAAGGCCTAAACATTATTAAGGATAATTTCGTTTGGCAAGTGAAAAATGGAGCCAACACAAAGATTTGGGAAGACAATTGGATTCCCAATTCAGATAAACTCCAAGACCAAGCGACAAAAAAGAACTGTTACCAGAAAAATTCCAAGATCTAATAAATACTGAAGGGGAAAATAAAAGGAGATGCGAGGTGGAAAAAAATTTTGGAGTTTATCTGAATTGGAGTAGATGCGAAGTGGTCTTTGGTAATAGTGAAAAAATTGCAACAATCTTATGGTTCATTTGGAAATGTGGATGTGAAGTGGTCTTTGGTAATACAACTCCAAATCCGACAACATTAGTAGACAAAATTAAGAATTTTAACATCTCCCTGAATATCAAGAACAAAGTATCTCTTTGCAGTCGCAAAGTGAAGAAGCTTGAACCCACTTGGTCCAATATAAAGATGGATTGGATAATATTCGTAGACGCTTCCTATAAAAAAGAGAACTTATCAATGAGGTATGCTTACATTCTATACTCAGTAGACCACGAATCTTTCATGCATATTTCGTGGGCTCGAAATGGGATTTTTCAGCTCTCCATGCAGAAGCAAAAGCTCTTCTAAAGGTGGTAAATTGGTTAGAAGGAAATTTATTGTCCAGCATAGCATTTGTAACAGACTGTAAGATTCTGGAAGATTTTTTAATCAACAAAGACAAGATTTCTTCGTGGTTGGCTGAGAACACTATTTTAGAAGCTATTTCTGCTCTCATAAATCTTCCTCAAGATCAGGTTCGATTTATAAGCAGAGATCACAATGCCGCAACGTATTCGATTGCAAAATAAGCGAGGATTAGGAAAACTTAACACAAATCTATGCATATATATATATATATATATCAACGAGTTCAGAAAGATATCATATGTCCAATATTTTGGTTAGAATTGTGGAGGGGTCGAACTTAGGCGCTTCCAAGTCAACGAAAACGAGTGAATGCAAGGACGTTGCCTTAGAAGTCAGTTGGAATCAAAGTTTTCTTTTACTTGAAATATCAGAAATTATTTTAAGTTTTTCATATACATGGCCATGATTAGAAGTCGGTTTCTCAGAAGTAGGAATACATGATTTGTTCTGATTTCTTGACTAATAGAGTGTAGACTTTTTTTACTTGCTCAATTTGTATTTCTTTGAGACTTGACATTACAAATACAATTATCGAATATGCTCATGCACATAAAAGAACACCATAAATAATGTTGAAAGCTACTTACCAAAATTGTTTCAATAACATCACGTCAAAGTTTGAAAATGGTGACAAAATCTTTTATATATAATTAAAGAATTGTTCAACAATTTATATTCAAGTAACATTCTTAAAAAAACAATTAGTATTAGTAGATTCTAACTACACTAGGTAACATAAAATTGTATTCAAATGCAGGTGGCACTGAAGATAGAGAAACTCCAACAACAACGGGATAAAAACTTGAAGAGACGAACTAAGTGAGCCAAAATGAGAGTTCCTGACACCGAATGTAAACTTACTTATGGAGCTAAGTTGTGAAATATAATTTTAGTTATAATTTAAACCTCCCTTATAGAACAAGTTGTATATCGTTTTGTAATACATGCTTTTGAAAGGTTTACTGTTTTGTGTTAAAGCTGAGATAATAGAAGCTACCAAGATAGTAAATTTCGTATTAGTAATGCCCGCATCAGGTTCCCATTTTCTTAGTGAGGTCTCTTACACTCCAACAGACTTTTGGGTTGTAGTGTGTTAGTGCAAAGAAGAGTAACTTATCAATTTGAGACCATTTTCGTTCCCAGTTTTAATTCGTTTATTTTGCAGGATTTTGGTTTTTACGGTTGGTTAGTTGTTGCAATTGAGTCGTCGTGTAATCCCTTTTAATTGTTGTAATTGAATTGTCATGTAATCCATCTTTCATATGTTTTTGTGTTGCCTTTTCTGATGCTTAAATGTACTTGATTATCTACATAGTTGCAGACTATATGGTATCCCTAGGGTGATTGGATGAAATATCTACAAAATAACCAATAACGAGATTCAACAAAAATAATATCTATTCTATATTCCAAACTATCCAGATCCTAATTACATATTGTATTGATTTACCACAACAGTGTTGTCAAAGGAATATATGTAGGCTCGTATCCTTTCTGATGGAAGTGTACCCTTGAAGGGACACTCCTATTAGAACTGTTGTACATAGAAAATTTAATATACACTTATTCATTGACTATCATCGAATTAAGTTAGAAAAACTTACACAAATAACCACGAATAATTGGCACAATACCGAAATGAGAGGTTGAGCCCGGGCCGTAAGGCCGGGGTGTACCTAGTTTAAATCATAAATAAATACTCCCTCTGTCCTAAAATTTATGTCCTCTATTCTATTTTCGTCTGTCCTAAAATACTGGCCAACTTCTGTTTATAGTCATAATTTTTAGTCAAACTCGCAAATATATCCTTCAAACTTTTACAATTATAAAATTATTTTAAATATCGCCAATCTAAATATTAAATGATATCTTCCTCGATAGGAAACAAATCTATTAAATCAATCCATAAAGATTTTTATTTCTATCTTCTATTTAAATATTTCTATAAATTTGATAATTATCAATGTATTTTTCTTACATACTCCATATACTCCTTTAAATTTTAGTAATAACGTAGCATTTAATAGGGGTAATTTTCTACACTCCTCCGGTCTCCTTAATATCTTGACTTAGTCAAAGAGGACCAATAATTTAGGACCGAGGAAGTATTAATTACTTAACAGAGTTAACCAAATGTTAGCACGTGACTATTGAAAAAACGTGTGACCCATTGCAGTTGTCAGTCGAGCATCCAAACATATCATTCCTTGTATTTTTTGTTTCTTCTTCGATCTTCATCGTTAATCTTTTTCAGTCATTAGATCGAGACCGCCACCAGCAAAAACAAATTACACCATTAACGGTTGCACAATGAATTTTTTGTACCTCTTTCTTCAATCAATGATATCTGTTAAGTCATCCTCTCTCCAACGGTGAACACAATCATTATCTATCACCGGCAACACCCGTCCAATCTTAAAAATCAAATCCCACCATCACTTTGTCCAATCATTTAAGCCGTCCAATCTTAAACCCAAATCCTAATTAATTACTTCAATACCCACCCATTCTAACTCATAATACTCATAATATCTTTTAATTTTCTTCATACATCAAAATTCCCTTCATATGAAGAATTTTTTTTTTACAAAACACCAAGAACTTAAACAGATAAAAGGATTATGTAGGTTGGAGAGACAAAGTTACCATCTGCTTCAAATTTTGCTTCTCAATTGATCTCGAAATTGTCTTGATTTTATCTTCCATCTGTTCTTGTTCGTCTTCAAATTCAAATCCTCAAAATAAGTACTACCCAACTCGAAACACTAGTAGACATAACGAAACCCTAAAATTAAAATAGAGAAATGAAATCGCTCAAATCCGCAAATCATTTCTGCTAACCCTATCGCTTTAATTTTCCGGCGATACAGCAGTTGATTTAGTTTTTTTTTTTTTTGGTAATAAATTTAGGTTAGATAAGAAAATGAATCTTTTTGGTCCGATAAGTCGTGGCCTTTTTTCCCATGACGCGTTATATTTATCCACGTGTTGGATCTTTAACAGGACATTAGGACAATCCTAGTGAGGCTAACAAGGTAATAACACAAACTCTGTTACGAAATTTATTACTGTGGTAACAGTCTTGATATCTCTAGGTACCATCCCTTAATTTCTAAAAAGTCGGGTATCAAACCAATGTGCTGGACCGCTGGTCGTTTGCGCGGTATCAAACACTAAATAGCCCTTAAAAATTTTGGTATGATTTTTCTTTTATTTCAAACTGTGGACCTCCCGCTGTGATTTCTCAATGGATGGACCTGCCACTAACTAAACCCATTATATTAATACCTATTGGTAATTCCTACTTAACACTTTTCAGCTAAGCATTTTTCAGTCTCAATTGCATATATTGGGTCAAGATACAAATCGGATCATGGAATTTAAGGGTCACGGTGAAAATTCGGGAGTGAAATGGGGAAAAAAAAAATACTAGGTTTACCAAAGGGTGCTTTAGGTCAAGCGGGTCAAGGAAAATCTTGGACAACTTAGCAAATTCTGACCAAAATAACTGTAACACTGTTGCCACGGTGGGGAGGGACGACCGAAGAAAAACAAAACACCGCTGATTACATAACACGTTATATATCCTTATTTTTGTTGGAATGTTATTTTTGAGGCATATACACCTTTTTAGTGGTTGCATAACCAAATTAGTGGATGCATGAATCAAAATGCGACTGTATAAATTGTTATGCATCCTTTGTGGTGGCTCCATAATTCGTTATGCATCTTTTTTTTTATGGAATGATATTTTTAGGCATATACTACCTTCATTTCAGAAAAAGAAACACTTTTACAGTTTCATTTTTTTTTTAAATAGGTCAAATTGAAAAGTGAAAGTATCACTGTTCCTGAAACAGACTGAAAATATCTATCTTTCTGAAACTGAGTGAAAGTATCTGAAAAGACGAGGGTACCCAAATAAACCACAATCTTTTTATTTGATCACAACCTATTCAATTTCTACCGTGTATAAACCTCTTGGAGATACAATCACTCAAGGAATATTTCAACACATTGTCCACTTGAAATAGGGTTAGTCCGGACTGGCCTAACTCGTGAATAAATATCAAAGTCAAGTGGAGAAATCCAATACACTTTGTGTGATAGTCTATGAATATAAAATCGAGACTATACTACACAAAGCGTTCACTTGATAATTGTATGGTATAACCAAAACTTTATAAGATAAATATTAAGTGCCTAGTTAACGTACAAGTGTATTTACTTTAATTATAATATAAACACAATTATAATGCAAAAATAAAGTAAAACACACACCAAAATTTTGTTAACGGGGAAAATTACAATCTTGTAGAAAAAAACCCGGGACCTAGTCCAGATTTGAATACTCAATGAATTAAGACGCTACAAAAGGTAAACTTGCAACTTCGTGTAGACAATACTAAGTAAACTAAAATCCTAGTTACTCAGCTTCAGCAGTATTCTTGTTTTGATAATATCTAGCAGAACCGAAGTTCTCAATAGATATTTGATAC
Organism: Papaver somniferum; assembly: GCF_003573695.1. Lineage (NCBI taxonomy): Eukaryota > Viridiplantae > Streptophyta > Magnoliopsida > Ranunculales > Papaveraceae > Papaver > Papaver somniferum. The sequence goes on from NC_039366.1 coordinate 48,109,555, forward strand.
TAGATATCCTAGCAGAACATCGTTCTCTTTCGGACTAAATCTAGTATATCTTCTTAATGGTTCACAAAAACTTCTTCTTCAAATATTCAAAGTCTACAATCTTCGATTTAATTTTCAAAGTAACAACCTTCAAAAACAAACTTGATTCCTTATTGATTTGTCGCACAGAACGGAGTCTGTTAACAATAGCAAATCAATGAATCTATCTTACGGATCTAGAAAAACTTAGATTTGTAGAAACGTTAAATCTTTGATCTAGTTTGAGTGAGCCTTATATAAGATAAGGTTCTCAAGAATAAACAAACTAGGTGCAATCAAAGATTTAACAACCGTTAGTCAATCAAATAATAATCGAAAACTAAAATAATAATGCAATCATTTAGTTTCCCACCAACGGTACTCGTAGAGCTTCTTGATCCCACAGAAGTCTTTAAACGAGCGGGCGTAAGAGATTTCGCCTTATTAGGGTACTTTCCTCTCCGAATAGACGGCTCCACCAGTAACAACACAAAGAAGTAGTTTTGATGGCTCTTAGGATAGTTTGCTCGAAATGCAAACTTGGGTATTTATAGATCAAGGAAACTTGGATGCCAAGTAATTACCAAAACCGAAAATTCTCAAAGATATGCAATAAACACATATTTTTGGTTTTGTTATTTTTTACAATTAATATCCAAATAATATCACCGAAATCTTAATAACTAAATATTAGCTAGCATATAAGATACTTTACTAATATAAATCAAGAGATATGCTTATTAATATCAAATGTGTTAAAAACACATTAATATATATATATAATTCCGAATTTTCATAATAAATGTGTTGAAAACACATTTCCGAAAATTTCCATATTAATACAAAATATTATCGTATTAATTCGAATGTGTTAAAAACACATTTATGAAATTTTCAAAATAATATATTTTCGAATATTAATATATTAAAAGCATATTTCCAAATATCAAAAGATAATAGGAATATTCCGGTTTGAGTATCAAGGAATATCTTTGAACAATTAATAAATAAGATTTATGCACATGTTCAAGGTATGTCGATATTTTTTTCTTTGTAAATAGATTTACAATCTTGGAACCGATTTGCCACACTTCCAAACGAGTTTAGAATTGGTTCATCTGATTTCCAAGAACTATGTGATTGATCAAAAACATTCAATCACAATTCATGGGCTTCACGGTCTTACCAAAACAAGTTTTCGGTTCTACCTACAAGTGGCTACTAGGATCGGTCACATTAGTTTCCAAAACATTGTTAACTAAGTACCGGGATCGGTTACCACTTATTTATGGTACTTACTTGTGATCGGTTGCACGAGTTATAGGATCGGTTACACCAATTACTAAAACTTGTTAACCTACTGATCAGTCCCAACCAAGTTCTATGATCGGTTACCCAATGACTAGGAATGGTCACACCAATTACAATATATCGATCATACCATCTCAGGTGATTACTTAAGATCGGTTTCACTAATAAAATTCATACCAATACAAAAGTCAGACATTATGAATAGTTTTACCAAGATACATAAACAAGTTATGAGCGGTTATACTAAACACACATATTGGTAATCCAAAGATTTGCAATGAATAACAATACCAATAAGCCTAGCGATTTCCCTTTCGATTCATAAAACAAGTTTATGAATTGTACTTCCTTTAAACGAATGTAAAACATTGTTTCCTAGGACGAAATCTTCACCCATACCCATACATAATCACAATAGCATTCATACGATTATGTCGATGTCTTATATACGAAGTTCAAAAGATAGGCGTTATACTTCGTATTATAATTACTTAACACTTTGATCATAATAATATAGCTTCGCATGTTATGTTTTCAATCTAAAAGATTTGAAAGACACAAGATAGAAATGGAACAAGTCAAGTCGTAGTTACTAACCTCAAGCTGAAGGATAATGTCTTTGTTGTCGTCAATCCATCTTCAGATCTTTGTGAGTAACTGGAGCACAATAATTCTATCATTTCTAGTCTAACCTATCGAAGTTGGCCCTAGTTTACTTATTAAGCGACTCGAGTTTTGGAACTAAATATGACAACCAAACTTGACATACAAACGCTTGGTGGGTTCAACCGAGCAGTGCTCTAACAATATCACTTTTCCTAAAACAGAGTGAAAGTATCACTTTTCCTGAAATGAAAAATTAGTTGATGCGTAAATCAAAGTATGGCTGCATAATGTGTTATTCGTCCTTTGTGGTGGTTTGCATAATGACAATGCATTCAATTTTCGAAAATTGTACCTAAAGTGAAAGTATCACTTTTCCTGAAAAGTAGGCAGCACATCGTTTTATTAGTTGCAATGGAAAATTAGTTGATGCATAAACAATAATATGTCTGCATAATGTGCTATGCATATTTTGTGGTGGTTTGCATAACAGCCATGCATTCAATTTCCGAAAATTGTGCCTAAAAGGGTAAACACTTCCGAATTTCATAAAAACTCTATATTTCATATTTTTGTTTGTACTCATTGAGTAGATCTCTTTAAAATCTTTCCAACAAGATAAAATTTGTAAAATTCCGATGCACTATTTTTTAGATATGTTATATTCCGGTTTGCTTGTCAATTATACCCCTGAAAAAAAGCCACACGGAAATTTACTTGTGATGGGATTTTGTGAGGGAATATTTTATCAACTCCAATCTTTTTATCAAATTGAAAATTTGCGTTACTCTTCATTTTACAAAAAAAGTGACCACATAAGGGACTCCCTCCCTTCGGGCCCTCCGGGTGGTCGACACAAATATTTTGGATCACCATATCAAATGCTAGGTCAACATGCAGATGTGTGTGAATGTTGTTAAAGAATCGCTTTGCCAAACTCATAAGGTTTGATATGTAAAGATTACTACCAATGTTAGTTGCACAAAACTATACTTTGATTTATAATCCACTAAAGTAAGTCTCGTAATAAGATTAGAGCATGGCAGTTGAGTATCAGAATTCACGGAATAATCCCTGGAGATTGAAGAACAATATAGACATCTACGAGGACTTCATCAACAAAAATATGTGAAGATTGTCATGTGGCTTAAGTATAATTGATGAATTGCCAAAAAAATATATATATCGAGTTTAAGCTTATACTTGATTAATAATGAAACATAATTTCAAGCAATGGATATTGAAAATACGAGGGTACCCAAATACACCATAATCTTTTATTTCGATCACAACCTATACAAGACCCATTGTGTATAAACCTCTTGGAGATACAATCACTCAAGGAATATTTCAACACAATGTCCACTTGATATAGGGTTAGTCCGGACTGGCCTAACTCGTGAATTAAATATCAAAGTCAAGTGGAGAAAACATACACTTTGTGTGATTTTCTATGGATATGGATCGAGACAATAGAACAACAAAGTGATCACTTGATAAAAGGTACGGAAATAACTGAAACCAATGGGATCAATATCAAGTGCCCTGTTACGTACAAAGTGCAATTTACTTTAATTATAATAAGACAATTATAATGTGGAATTTAAAAGTAAATGGCACAGCAAGATTTTGTTAACGAGGAAACCGCAAATGCAGAAAACCCCGGGACCTTGTCTAGAATTGAATACTCTTAGGATTAAGCCGCTATACAAAATCTAAACCAACTTCGTATATTTGAGACCAAACAACTAAACCTATAGTTCACTTAGTTCCTTCTGTATCCATGCGCCTCCAACTTGCAATAAATCACGCACTTGGAACAATTCCTTTGGTTCATATTCCAAACAGTAAAGGAACAACAAATCTGTTCGGTAACAACTCTTTTCAACCAAGTGATATGAGTTTGACAAAAGGCTCTTCCGTTTATTCCAATAAACTCCTTTGTCAGGTCCTTAGATCTATCTTTTCAACAACTACCAAAGTAATTGTTAAGATTATGCAATTAATACTTTTAATCACAAAGAATTGTATTGATGCCTATCTACTCAACTAATCAATCTAATCTATCACAAAGATAAACCGATTATAGTTGGATCCTTTTCAGCCGAAACGTGTTTTGTGCACACCAAAGATCATGAACCCAAATATCTTCTTTGTCTTCAAATCTTCTTTGATCTTCAATAAACACCTGCGCACAAACAACTTGAATCTCTTGTGATTAATCACACACAGAACGAAGTCCGTTAACAATGGATTATCACAAGACGTCTTTAGATCTACAAACAGTCTAAAGATCCCCGTCGAAACTTCGATATAGTTTGAGTGAATCTTATATCACAAGAGAAGATTCTCAAGCATAAACAAACTAGGTGCAATAAAAGTTCAACCACCGTTAGTCAACTAAATCAATCGAAAACTAATAATAAACTGCAATTATCTAGTTTCCCACCAACGGTACTAATAGAGATTCTTCATCCCAAAGAAGTCTTTAAACCGAGCGGTCGTAAGAGATTTCGCCTAATTAGGTTACTTTCCTCTCCTAATAGGCGGCTCCACCAGTAACAACGCAACTAGGTAGTTTTGCTGGCTCTGAGGATTAGTTTGCTAGAAATGAAAACTTCAATATTTATAGACCAAGGAAGTTTGGACACCAAGGAATATCCAAAACCGAATATTCTCAAAGATATGCAATAAAGCCAAAAACGGTTTTCATTATTCCTGGAAATGCTCTGTCCAATTAATGACCGAAACCTTTGTAGAAAATCTCCAACTAGTAAATGCACATTAATAATTTTTTCCTTCTAAAGATATGCATTTTAATTGCAGGAAATTAAAAGCATATAAAAACTAAAAACCTTGATTAAAAAATTCTCAATTTATTTCGATCCGGGATTCTCCTTTAGATATTAAGGAATATCTTCGAACAATAAAAAATAAGAGTTACTGCACATGTTCAAAGTATGTCGACATCTTTACTTTGTAAATCCTTTTTCATATTTACAATCTTGGAATCGATTTTCCACACTTCCAAACAAGTTTAGAATTGGTTCATCTGCCTTCCAAGAACTATGTGATTGATTATCCTATCAAATCACCATTAATGGGTTTCACGGTTCTACCTCAACATAAAGTTTCGGTTCTACCTCCAAGTGGGTATTAGGATCAGTTACACTAGTTACCACAAAATGGCTAACTAACTACTAGGATCGGTTACCACTTCTTATAGTAAAACTTGTGATCGGTTGACCAAGTTATAGGATCGGTTACACCAACTTACTAAAACTTGTTAAACCTCTTACAAGGATCGATTACACTCTCTCTTGTGATCGGTCATACCTTTTACTAGGATCGGTTACCCAATGGCTAGTATTTAGTCACACCAAATTCAAGATATCGATCTTACCATCTTAGGTGATTACTTAAGATCGGTTTCACTAATAAAAGTCATACTAATACAAAAGTCAGGCCTTGTCAATAGTTTTACCAAGATACATAAACAAGTTATGAGCGATTATATTAAACACACATATTGGTAATTCAAAAGATTTGCAATGAATAACAATACCAATTAAGCCTAGCGATTTCCCTTTCGATTCACAAAACAAGTTTATGAATTTACTTCCTTTGAACGAATGTAAAACATTGTTTCCTAGGACGAAATATTCACCCGTAACCATACATAATCACAATAGCATTCATACGGTTATGTCGATATCTTATATACGAAGTTCAAAAGATAAACGTTATACTTTGTATTGTAATTCCTTAATACTATGTCTAACTAGAGTATAATCATTCACAACTTCGCAGTTATGTTTTCAATATGCACGACTTTACAGATACGTTAGTGAATGAATCAGTTCAAGTCAAATATTACTAACCTCAAGTGGAAGGATGATGTCGTCGTTGTATCTCCTTACTTCTTCACATTCTTCAAGTCTTCACGTAATACTTGTAAGTCTCATATCCTAATACTTTCAAGCTAACCTATACGAAGTTGACTATAGTAAATAATCAAGCGACTCTTTAAATGAGTTTTGGTTCACTAAAATATGACAACCAACCTTGACATACCAGCGCTTGGTGGGTTCAACCGATCTATGCTCTAACAATCTCCCCCTTTGTAAATTTTAGTGACAAAACTCTTACATCATATGGATAAACAAATTACAAGAATTCATTACATATACGCTTTATCCCAAATTCAACAACACGCTAACATGTATACATTCAATCCTTTAAATGTCGTTGTTGACATCATTGAAAAAGTGGGGGTACAACAACCACACCCAATATTTCGCTTAGCAATCTTGATGGACAAACTCCAATATAGTTTCTAGATAATGAACTAGACAGTCAGACTCAATCTAGATAACAAGTATATCAAAGAGTTTATATCTCAATCTCTCGATTTGATATATACTCAAGCAAATAGAAATCTGCGAGTCTTTATCAAATACTAGAGAGATAACTTGGATGGTACCAAAACCAATATCCAAGTGTCACCAGAATTTTGTTAATGAGGAGATCGCAAATGCAGAAAAACCCCGGGAACTAGTCCAGATTGAACACACATTGTATTATGCCGCTACAGACTCTAGCCTACTCCAAAGTAACTTCTGTCTGGAATGTAGTTGAACCCCACTCAATCGCACACTGATCCAAGGTAAAATTATGCTCATACGTCTCTGATACCAGCAGGATGTTACGTGCTTGATTCCCTTAGCTGATCTCACCCACAACTAAGAGTTGCTACGACCCAAAGTCGAAGACTTTAATAAACAAATTTGTATCACACAGAAAAGTCTACGGTAATAGATAAATCCGTCTCCCACGAATATACCTACGAGTTTTGTTCTGTATTTTGATAAATCAAGGTGAACAGGAACCAATTGATAAACCGGACTTATATTCCCGAAGAACAACCTAGTATTATCAATCACCTCACAATAATCCTAATCGACGCATCGAAAAAAGATATTGTGGAATCACAAACGATGAGACGAAGTGTTTGTGATTACTTTTCTATCTTTCCTATCGGAGATATAAATCTCGAGCCAATTATTACAATTGTACTCGTAACGATAGAAGATGCAAGATCAGATCACACAACTACGAGAAAAGTAGTATCGGTTTGGCTTCACAATCCCAATGAAGTCTTTAAGTCATTAACCTGGTTTTAGAAGAAGAAACCAAAGGTTAAAGGATAATCGACTCTAGCTATGCAACTAGTATCACACGTAAGGTGTGGGGATTAGGTTTCCCAGTTGCTAGAGTTCTCCTTTATATAGTCTTTCAAATCAGGGTTTGTAATCATTGTTAGCTTGGTAACAAAGCATTCAATATTTACCGTTAGATGAAAACCTGATTAGATTCAAGCTAATATTTCTCAACCGTTGGATCGAAAACTTAGCTTGTTACACACAAATGAAATGTCCAATTTTGGGTTTATGTAGCCGTTCCCAAACATTAACATCTGTTGGTTCAACAATAGTTAACCAAATGGTTAGCCATATGATCACTTTCATATTCACCATATTCTTCTTCACCATAACTAGTTCAAATGACTCAAATGAACTAGTTATAGAGTTGTTCAATTGCTTAGATCTTATGTAACTACACAAGACACAATCGAAGCAAAAACGGGTTGATTCACTCGAATCGGTTCATGAACTTTATAGCCACGGTTTGCAAAAGCATTCTTTAGTTTATACAAACATGAGTTCAACAACAACCGATTTTAGATATAACCTGCTCAAGTTCGTGTACTGGGTTCGCGGTCTTAAGCTCACAGAAGGAGTTCACAAACTCCAGCAAAAATTCTCGGGTCGAGAACATCCGCCAGTTCGCGGACTTGGCTCACACCACATTCTGTTTCTCTTGATCAACAAAGTTCGCAAACTTTGGTTCAAGGAATAAGGACTTATACATATATGTGTTTCCACAATAATGCTTATATCCTACCAATGGTTATGTAATCTAAACTCTCATTTCAATCGTTGAAACATTCTCAGAGGACGTTATATAGCCGTTATTCACAAACCATTTTTCGTCAGTTAAATTTCCAAAGTGATTGAAACATAACATGATATTCGTCACTAGGTAAAGATGAATTTGGAAAAAACGAAAGCTTACCAACACATATTTCTAGAAATAGATAGGCGAGTTACACTCGACTTGAAATAGAAAATGTGTATAATGAAAGTCTATATGTCAAAACGACTTTTGTCTCAAGAGTAGGAGATAGAGTAGATAGACTTTTGAGTGACAGATAAGTTCAAGTCTCCACATACCTTTTAGTCGATGAAGATCCACCAGTTCCTTGAGTAGTCCTTCGTCTTGTATGATGATTGCCATGGAGTCTTGAGCTCAACTACACTTTCTATCCTAGTCCGAAACCTTTAGCTATATAGGCTAGAAATCAAGACTTATAGTTTTGATCACTAACATTGACAAACATGCTTGAGATAGCAACGCATGCGAGTTCGACCGAGCAATGCTCTAACAATCTACCCCTTTGTCAATTTTAGTGACAAAACTATTAATATATATGAAATACAAAAAATAAATAAATTAACTTTTGTAGCTCCTATTCCACATGCCTAATCTTCAACATTACTCGAAATCTTCGTCACTTCCAAGTACTCCAATGATCCCAAAGGTTGTAAGTTTAGTATCATCGTTGTTGAAAATCCGTAGCTATAACAACAAGAAAACAATAGTCCTCAACCATTGTTATACAGTGTCATAGTATCATTACACAGCGTCAAAGTCCAATTGTATCACAACTTCAACAATAATACTATAGTGATATGTATCACTCCCCCTTAGTCAATACTCCATCTCACATGGAAACCACCCCCCCCCTACATAATGATCCGAAAACCATATGTATTTGTAGTGTGAACTACATATTAATCCTCCCCCTTTTTGTCAATAAAATTGGCAAAGGTACAAGAACGGGATCCTAATGAAATTTCCGGAAGAGACATTTGTTGACCAAAAGAAAGCAAAAGTATATCATCTTATTTAGATGCAATCATAAATCCGAAGCTAAATGCATTCATCAAGGAGTTTGTAAAGATACAAGATAACCCCTAAAATATTGCACAGTCGCACTCCCCACAAAGATTTGGCAGTTAAGCACAAGTTCAAAAGAACTCTCCCCCATAAAATGTCATTCCCGAGAGAACAACAAGAGCGACCTTAATTTCGAAGTAAAAGAAAGATTTCTTTGGACATAACAAATCATATACAAGTATGAATTTGAATCCAAAAATATTCAATTAAACTAACCACAAGAGAAACCATGATTGATTTAATCCACAAATGCTCAACATAAGTGAACTTATGGAGACTCAAAATATACAATTAGATTAATCACAAGAGAACCCATAATTAATCTAATCGAAATACACAATCAAACTAATCACAAAAGTAATCAATTTAATTGGTCGTGCTCGACATAAGAATACTTACGGAGCAACAACTAAATAACCAAACAAGATGATTAATTTAGTTGAATATGCTCGACATAAAGTACCTTACGGAACAAAAACATAGCTAATCATGAAAATAATCAACTTGGTCGTTCAACGCTCAACATAAGACACTTTACGGAGCCTCACAGTAATACATAAAATATGGATCAGGGAAGATCAATTATTGCGGAATACACAAAGATTCATTCTATTTTCCATCACTATTCGCATAACGACATTCAATAGACATAATCCTTGAAAACAAAAGATTTTAACCTATCTTCCATCAATAATTGACATAATAGGCTTAACTTTTGTATTTGTCAAAAGTCTATTCATTCTTTTATCAATACATGCATATCATAATATGAAAGACTTACTTTTGACAAGATATGGGATATTCATAGTTCACGGACGTAAACACACAAATCCCATAACAATATTGCAATATATAAAACCATAAAGATTAATACTGCAAAAATCATCTTCCAAACAAATTTAGAATTTAAACCAATAAATCTAAAAACATGAAGATGAAAACGTTGGACATAGCTATGTGTAATCACAATAATGGATATTCCAAACTCTAGTAACCCCTTCTCAAAAATAAGAATAAATTCTCATTAGAAGTTTCCTAGGCATCAAGACAAATTCGTAATGCACATACAAGATGATTTGTCCTTAGAGGGTAGAATCAATCTTTTTCACCCGGATTTATACCAAGAATAGCTACCAAAGGCGTATAAAAATATTTTCTTAACAAATAAGAACATATAAAGTCAATAGCGACCATGCACCATAGTTCACATAGGATGATTGTGAACATTCAAGAATTCCACAACACTGCGTACTACTTTCCGTTCTTGAACTTCCTTCTTTGTGATTCACCAACAACATTCTTGTAAAAGCTACAAATTAGCTTAGAAGAGTAATACTCCAAGAATCCAAGTGCCCAAGTTCAAGAGAAGTGGAACAAGTGCAACGAAACAGAGCAAAATACTCAAAAACAAGATTCAGGACAAATTCCAATCTTAACTCATCCAAATTCAAGGTTTGTCATCTCCATTTTGAAGAGAATTCAAAGAGGAAGAGAGTTCAAAAATAATGAGGTCAATCCGAGTTCGTAAGAAGAAGTTACGGCCAAAACAAGCTTACCGAATATCGACGTTAGGTATGCATACGGGTTTGCAAACGAAATTTCGTATCCTGGAGCAGTGTGCATACGGGGTTTGCGAACTTAAACCCCTGGATTTTGGTTTTAAATGATTTTATGCATACTTTGTATGTGTACCATGAAGTCCAAACATTCCGAACTAATGTTTTAAACCTAAACATTTAAGAACCTTAAACACAGATCAAGTTAGGTAGAAATGAACGATAAGCAAGGTACATGGATCATTATAAGTACTCAAACAAGTAATAAAAACATAAAACTTGCTCAAGTTTATAGACATACCTTTTTATAAAAGTCCAATTGAATTCTACATCCTTACCGAATATAATATGTGCGCCCCATTTGTTGTGCTTCCCTCACCGTATACATAGCAGGGCATTTCTTGGTGAGGATGCACTTTCAACACAAACAAGTTGTGTTGAGGTGAATAATGTCTTGCTCACCATGGCACCAAGAAAGAGTTTCTTTCCAACAACTCTTAAATATTGTAGTGTTGAGAAACACCCAAGGAACTGTTTTTATAAGTCTATCAAAGAACTTCAAGAGAACCCAAAAGGATTTGTGTTTCTGATTCTTGTTTTCCAACTTATAAAAAACAGTTTCTGCAGATAGTTTTTAGTACTGCGAAGGGATACTCTTTTGATAAAAAGAGACGTCCTAGATTCTTCATAAAAGAAGACAATATTACTATCTTGATAGGAAGTATCAGGAATTGAGCAACGAATCAATTTAAGCTTTGAGGTGATACACATAGATAACTGAGATTTAAACTCCTCTTGTAATTCGTTTAGTTTATCACAACTAATTGGATTACACAGAGGAGGAGCATTGCTCTCACTGATTAGTAAATCAATATCAACCTCAACATGACTATTATTCATCATAACTTGATTTAGCCTGTCAAGAGAATCTTGCTCTTTCTGGAGGTATAACTCAACATCAAGAGATAAGCTCTCAAGCTTCTTTTCAAGCCCTGAAAACACTTCAAGGGATTTTAAACCTGGTGGAGGTTTAGATAGAATTTCTTCTACAAATTTTATTAAATCAGTCATGGAAGAGAATTCTGAAATCCCTGGATCTGGTGGTGCATTTATTGAGATAACACTACTGTCCATAAAGTCAGATTGCTACAAACACATACTTATGAGGTCTTAAACGTGTTTTCCTGCTCTGATACCAATTGAAAAAGTGGGGGTACAACAACCACACCCAATATTTCGCTTAGCAATCTGTATGGACAAACTCCAATATACTTTCTAGAGAATCAACTAGACAGTCAGACTCAATCTAGATAAAAAGTATATCAAAGAGTTTATATCTCAATCTCTCGATTTGATATATACTCAAGCAAATAGAAATCTGTGAGTCTTTATCAAATACTAGAGAGATAACTTGGATGGTACCAAGTACCAATATCCAAGTGTCAATCAATTTAAATCAACAACCAAAAGGTCGGATATTCTAATTGATTGAACAACGCACAACCTGTGATATTTCAATTATATAACAAAATATAATGCAGAAAAGAAATAACACAGACACCATAATTTTGTTAACGAGGAAACGGCAAATGCAGAAAAACCCCGGGACCTAGTCCAGATTAAACACACACTGTATTAAGATGCTTACTCCAAACTAACTTCGGTCTGGACTGTAGTTGAAACCCAATCAAACTCACACTGATCCATGGTACAGTTTTGCTCATACGTCTCTGGTCCCAGCAGGATGCTACGTACTTGATTCCTTTAGCTGATCTCACCCACAACTAAGAGTTGCTACGACCCAAAGTCGAAGACTTTAATAAACAAATCTGTATCACACAGAAAAGTCTACATCCGTCTCCACGAATATACCTACGAGTTTTGTTCCGTCTTTTGATAAATCAAGGTGAACAAGAACCAATTGATAAACCGGACTTATATTCCCGAAGAACAGCCTAGTATTATCAATCACCTCACAGTCATCCTAATCGACGCAGCGAAAAAAGATATTGTGGAATCACAAACGATGAGACGAAGTGTTTGTGATTACTTTTATATCTTGCCTATTGGAGATATAAATCTCGAGCCAATTATTACAATTTTACTCATAACGATAGAAGATGCAAGATCAGATCACACAACTATAAGAAAAGTAGTATCGGCCTGGCTTCACAATCCCAATGAAGTCTTTAAGTCGTTAACCTGGTTTTAGAAGAAGAAACCAAAGGTTAAAGGAGAATCGACTCTAGCTATGCAACTAGTATCACACGTAAGGTGTGGGGATTAGGTTTCCCAGTTGCTAGAGTTCTCCTTTATATAGTCTTTGAAATCAAGGTTTGCAATCAATGTTAGCATGGTAACAAAGCATTCAATATTCACCGTTAGATGAAAACCTGATTAGATTCAAGCTAATATTTCTCAACCGTTGGATCAAAAACCGGACGTTTTTGGACCGTTAGCACAAACAAAAAACAACAAAAAAACTCAAACTGAAATAATATACAACATACTTGAGTGTTTCTCAATAAATTTCCTTGCACCTCTCAAGTTAGAAACAAGGAAAAGAGTACCTGGAGTCAGGTGGTAGAGTGGAAATTAATCCCACTGTGATCATCGAGAAAGGAGTTGTATATATCATCTGATATTTTGAACTTCGTATTCTTCGCCTTTCTTCGTTGTCTTTCATCCCAGAAGAGTAAGGCACGGTGTGTTTATCATATCTGTAAGAAGGCTTTCTCTGAGGACCAAATCTAGGACCTCTTGCAACTGGTTCAAGAGGATCAGAATAGATAGGAATCCATTTTCTAGACTTAGATTTACCAGAAACAGTCTTATAAACACAGGGAATGTTTTTGTTGGCAGCACAAGAATTTATACCACTAGAATGCATTTGAACCCTGTGATGATTTCTAGGAAAGAGATCATATTTATAAGGTTTCTGGTTTTCTGTGGATATGAGATTCACTGCAGTATTCGATGGACTATTTATTCCATTGACAGTGGAAAGAAGCAAATTATGAAGTTTAGAAATTTGTTTCCTCCTGGAAAAACAATGGATAGTATAGTGATTCTTTTTCCCACAGAAAGTGCAGGTTCGTGGAGGAGAAGCAATAAACGGCACTTGTTTCAACTTCATAGCCATATGAGAAGATTACAAGTTATATAAACTGTAAGAGCATAGCTCGGTCAACCTCGCATGCGTCGCTATCTCAAGCATGTTTGTCAATGTTAGTGATCAAAACTATAAGTCTTGATTTCTAGCCTACATAGCTAAGTCTCGGATTAGGATAGAAAAGTGTAGTTGATCTCAAGGACTTCATGGCGATTCATCATACAACGACGAATATCTATACAAGGAACCGGGGAGGTTCATCAACAAAAAGGTATGTGGAGACTTGAACTTATCTATCACTCAAAAGTCTATCTCTTCTATCTCTTACTTCTTATGAGACAAAAGTTGTATGTTATATAGACTAGATCATACACATTTGACATTTCGGGCTGAGCATTCATTGCTTATCTTTTATCTCGAAATCGTGTGTTGGTAAAGCGTTTCACTTTGATCAAGTTTATCTTCACCTAGTGACGAAAGTAATGAAAAGTTTCAATCACTTTGAGAATTGCTCTGACGTGAATCGGTCTGTGAATAACGACTACATAACATCCTATGAGAATGTCACAATGATTGAAATGAGAGTTTAGATTACATAACCATGTATTCCTTGAACCGAAGTTTTCGAACTTTGTTGATCAAGAGAAATCGGGAGGATTTTGGAATTGGCTAGCCAAGTACGCGAACCCAGTCCGCGAACTTTCAGAAGTTCTCGACCGAGAATTCTGCTGGATTTTCCAAAACTCGTTTGTGTGCTAAGTCCGCGAACTGGCGGAAGTTCTCTTTCCGAGAATTTCTGCTGAGTTTGGAAAACTCAACCGATTAACTTAAGTCCGTGAACTTGTTTGTGAACTTAAGAGGTTATGATCTAAAGATGTGCTCTGAACATGAAACATTAAATTACTAAGGAATGCTTTATGCAAACCGTGGCTATAATGTTCATGAGCCGATTCAATCGAAATGAATCATCTTTGTTTCAATTGTGTCTTGTGTATTTACATAAGATCTCATAGAAATTGAACAACTCTTTAACTAGTTCATTTGAGTCAATTGAACTAGTTATGGTGAATAAGAACAAGGTTAATATGAAATTCTCATATGGTTAACCTTTTGGGTTACTATGTTGAACCAACATACACGTACACGTTTGGGCATGGTTTTCACGAATCCAGTAAACGTCTACCCAAGTGTGTGTTAAAAGCTAAGTTTTCGATCTAACGGTTGAGAAATATTAGCTTGAATCTAAATCATGTTTTCATCTAACACTGAATAAGGATTGCTTTGTAACTAAGGCAAAACCCTGATTTGAAGGCTATATAAAGGAGACATCTAGCATTGTGAAAAACTAACCCTCACACGTCTGTGTGCTACTAGTGCACCCGCTAGAGTCGATCTCCATTAACCTTTGATTTTCTTCTCTAAAATCAGGTTAACGACTTAAAGACTTCATTGGGATTGTGAAGCCAGACCGATACTACTTTATCGTAGTTGTGTGATCTGATCTTGCATCTTCTATCGTACGAGTACAATCGATTGATTGACTTGAGATCGTGAGAGTTCTCCGATAGGCAAGATAAAGAAGTCACAAACATCTTCGTCTCACTGTTTGTGATTCCTCGACAATCCGCTTGTGTAGTCAGGAAGGATTGTAGAGAGGTGATTGATTAATCTAGGCTGTTCTTCGGGAATATAAGACCGGATTATCAATTGGTTCATGTTCACCTTGATTTTATATCAAAAGACGGAACAAAACCTAGGGTTTATCTGTGGGAGACAGATTTATCCTTTGATAGACTTTTCTGTGTGAGACAGATCTGTTTATTATCAAGTCTGTGATTTTGGGTTGCAGCAACTCTTGGTTGTGGGTGAGATCAGCTAAGGGAATCAAGTGCGCAGTATCCTGCTGGGATCAGAGGCGTAGGAGTACAACTGTACCTTGGATCGGTGGGAGACTGATTGGGGTTCAACTATAGTCCAGTCCGAAGTTAGTTTGCAGTAGGCTAGTGTTGTAGCGGCTTAATACAGTGTGTATTCAATCTGGACTAGGTCCCGGGGTTTTTCTGCATTTGCGGTTTCCTCGTTAACAAAATTTCTGGTGTCTGTGTTATTTCTTTTCCGCATTATATTTTATATAATTGAAATAATACAGGTTGTGCGTTCGTGATCATCAATTGGAAATCCAACCTTTGGTTGTTGATTGATATTGATTGATCCTTGGACATTGGTCTTTGGTACCGTCCAAGTATTCCTTGTATTTGATAAAGACTCGCTATTGTTTTTAGCTTGAGTAAAAATCAAATCAAGAGAGAGATATTAACTCCTTGAGATACTTTTATCTAGATTGAGTCTGACTGTCTAGTTGATTCTCTAGCAAAGTATTTCGGAGTTAGTCCATACAGATTGCTAAGCGAAATATTGGGTGGTGTTGTTAGACCCCGCTTTTTCAATTGGTATCAGAGCAGGCAAACACGTTTAAGACCTAACAAGTCGTGTTTGTAGCGATCTGACTCTATGGACAGAGGTGCTATCTCTATTAACGTACCACCAGTCTTCGATGGCTCCAATTACTTATGGTGGAAAATTTATGCGAGCTTTTCTTCAATCGCGTGATTTTCAATCATGGGTATATGTGGTGAATGGTTATGATGCGCCCGTTGTTGCAGCTGGAGACGGAACTGTTCCCAAGAATATTGGTGAATATAATGCTGCCGAGATTCTTGCTGCAAAGCAGAATTCTGAAGGGTTAAATGCTATCATACATGCCATTGCCCCAAGTCTTCAACACCATGTGTCTAATTGCACTAGGTCTAAAGATGCTTGGGATATCTTAGAAACCGTATTTGAAGGAAACTCCAGTGAAAAGGAAGCTAGGCTTCAAAACCTTAATTCCGATTGGGAGAACCTTCGTATGCAGATGAAGAAACATTTGATGAGTTTAATCACAAAGTGTCTGAAATTGTTAATGCATCTTTTGCATTGGGTAAGACTATTCCTGAAAAGGACATTGTGATGAAAATTCTCAGATCGCTGCCATCTAGATACGAGTCTAAGAAGCATGCCATCGTTGAGGGGAATAACCTCAATAATCTTTCCAGAAACACCTTGGTTGGGAAGCTAAAGATCTTTGACCATGAGCATACATCCAAAGTCGGTAAGGATGTTGCCTTTAAAGCACAGAAGAGCACTAAATTACTTCCAAAGGTAAAAGTGTTCATGTCTCTGAGGATGATCAGTCTGAGAATGATTTTTCAGATGAAGACCTTGACAAGTCGGTCTCCTTGATCACAAGACAGTTTAGGGATCTTCTGTTGAAGAGAAGTAAACGGTTTTCAAGAGACAAACCTAGGTCATCAGACAAACCTCACGGTCGCGTACCTCCTAAAAACAGGGATGCTGACGAGGCTGATGACGAGGACATGCCTCAGTGCTTTAAGTGTAAGGGTTTTGGCCATTTTGCTAACGAATGCCCAAATCGTAGAAAATACACTGGGAACAAAGGTCTAGCTGTAACACTTGATGAAATGTCTGAAACCTATGATTCCGATGAAGATAGGAAATCAAGTAGGGTATCCTTGG
Source organism: Papaver somniferum (assembly GCF_003573695.1). Classification (NCBI taxonomy): domain Eukaryota; kingdom Viridiplantae; phylum Streptophyta; class Magnoliopsida; order Ranunculales; family Papaveraceae; genus Papaver; species Papaver somniferum. Next base: position 48,126,811 of record NC_039366.1, read on the forward strand.
TGAAAACATCGATTTTGATACTTGTAGCAATACATATATCAACCTCAATGGGTTCGGAGAAGAAGGAAACCCAATCAAGCTGGAAGATTCTCTAACTGGAAACCCTGTCAGTAATGTTTCAGGATCTACTGTATGTCTAGCTGCTTGCACATCTCAGATGCCTGAATACTATCCAAGTTTGACGTGCTCGTTTTGTTCGATGAAGGGACACGAACTATCAAGGTGTTACAAGTACAAGCACCAAATAAGGCACGCCAGCAAACTTCAACGAAGAGCAGATCGATTAGCAAGGAAGCTGAAACTTGCTCAGAAGACCGCCGAGGTATGTAGGATCTTATCTTCGTCTAAGAAGTTGGTTTCCAGGGATAGAGTAAGACCATTTGAAAAGAAAGTATGGTCGAATCGTTTTGATAGACAGAAGTCTGAAGATTCCTCCCTTGAGGAAAAAGATGGACAAATCGTTGTTCATCGCAACACAACTTGATTGTGTTGTTGGGAAAATCTTGTCTCATGTGCCTGATCGAAAAGAGACAAGATTGAGTGTTGATTCAGGCTTCAGTAAAGTTTTTCCTTCTTTTCTTAGATTTGTTATTTTCTGTCTATCAAAAAAATAAAGGGTTATTATCGACAATTCTACTCTTTATAGGGTTTTAGAGTTGGGCGTATACGAACCTGTCAATAGGTTTCGAACCCTACATTCCTTTTTCCTTTTTGACATCCTATATAAGATTGCTTGTTGAGTTAAGTGATTCAATCACACAAATCCAGTTGTTTATAACTGTTCTCAAAGCACCATGTCAGATGGAAAGGATGTCAACATGATTGTTAAATCTTCAATCAAGGAAAAAGAAAAATCTCCTGTTTCTAAGTCCCTGAAAAGAAAAAGAAGGAATAAAAGAAATCCCAGGGCTGTGCCTTCTAACTCTCAGAAGTTTTCCGATGTTCTTGATGAGTTGAAGGAAGTCAGAAAGGAGATTCGTGAAATAAAGGCTTTTGTGTCAAAGTCCTTAGAAATTCAGAGAGCCTTGGTACGACATAATCAGCCAAGACAGTTCGTTGATGTAAACTCATATCTTCGTGAACCGTATGTTCCAATGGCTGTTGACAACAAGGAGTTTGGGAATGATGCTGAATTTCTCAAAGGCATTGTCGCCCAGGATGTATTCTTTTTGGATTAGTTGGAAGAATAACTAGTGCTTTGAATAGCGATGATTGTGACTACACATAGTTATTTTTGTTTTCATCTTCTTATGTTATTTTTAGGTTAATTGGTATTAAATTCTAAAAATATTTGGAGAATGATGTTTATTGCAGTTAATGGTTTTTGATATTGCAATATTTTTATGGGATATGTATTGTTTACATCCGTGAAATTGAAGGTCCCATATTGCAGTCAAAAGTAAAGTTGTTCATGAATCGGTATTCATATTGATGAAATGACGAATGGACTTTTGACATATACAAAATTTATGCCTATGAAGTCATGTATTTGATGGAAAATAGGATGATATCTTTTGTTCGACAAGGATAAAGTCTATTATGTCGTTATGATGGAAAATAGAATAGATCCTTGTATGTTATCCACGGTATTGATCTTCATTGATCCATTTTATTATGTTCTACCGTGAAGGCTCCATTGTGTGTCTTATGTTGAGCACCTTGCAACTAAGTCGATTTACCTTGGCTTTGTTGGTTGTTCCATAAGATGCTATATGTCGAGCATTTGGAACTAAATTAATCAACTAGTTTGGTTATTTAGTTAGTACTCCATAAGTCTTCTTTCTTATGTTGAGTACATGTACGGTTAAGGTTGTCATATTCTATGATGAACTTAGTCAGGGTTCCATAAGTTCTCTTATGTTGAGCCCAAAATAATTAAATTAATTACTTCGGTGATTAGTTTGGTTGTTTGTATTCCAATTAGATTAATTATAGGTTCTCTTGTAATTAATCTAGTTGAGTTTTCATATATTCCACAAGTTCTTGTGTTAAGTATATGAAAGGCTACACTATCATGTTCTTTGGTTAATGTAGTCATATATTTCGTAAGTTTTTCCTTATGTTGAATATTTGAACGGTTAAATTAGTCATCTCCATATGATTGACTTAGTCGTAGATCCGTGAGTTTACTTATGTTGAGCACTTTCAATTAAATTGATCACTTTTGTGGTTTGATTTAGTTGTGTATTCCAATTGAATTAATCATGGGTTTACTTGTGGTTAATTTGGTTGAGCTTTGGATATAGAAAATCATTCCTATGGTTTTTGGTGTCCAATAAAAAATCCTCCTTTTCTTTCGAAATTAAGGTCGCTCTTGTTGTTCTCTCGGGAATAACATCAAATGGGGGAGAATTCTTTTGAACTTGTGCTTAATAGTAATATCTTGCGGGGAGTGCGGTTGTGGAATTTTATAGGGGTTACCTTGTATCTTAAAACTCCTTGATGAATGTTGTTAGCTTCGGATATTAGATTGCATCTAAATTAAGTTGGTATGTATTTTTCTTTTGGTCATGAAATGTCTCTTGTGGAAATTTCATTATGATTCCATTCTTGTACCTTTGCCAATTTTATTGACAAAAAGGGGGAGAATATTGTAGTTCACACTACAAATACATATGGTTTTCGGATCATTGTGTAAGTGGGAGTGGTTTCCATGATCGAGATGGAGTATTGACTAAGGGGGAGTGATACATATCACCGTAGTATTATTGTTAAAGTCGTGATACAATTGGACTTTGATGTTATATAATAATACTATGACACTATATAATAATGATCGAGAATCTCGATTTCTCTCATTGTTATAGCTACGGATCTTCAACAACGATGGTGCTAAACTTACAACCTTTGGGATCATTGGAGTACTTGGAAGGACGAAGATTTCAAGGAATGTTGAAGATTAGACTATGGAATATGAGCTACTAAATTTTATCTTTTTTGTATTCCATATGTATTAATATTTTTGTCACTAAAATTGACAAATGGGGAGATTGTTAGAGCATAGCTCGGTCAATGTTAGTGATCAAAACTATAAGTCTTGATTTCTAGCCTACATATCTAAGTCACGGACTAGGATAGATAAGTGTAGTTGAGATCAAGGACTTCATGGAGATTCATCATACAACGACGAAGATCTATACAAGGAACCGTGGAACTTCATCAACAAAAAGGTATGTGGAGACTTGAACTTATCTATCACTCAAAAATCTATCTCTTCTATCTCCTACTTCTCATGAGACAAAATTCGTATGCTATATAGACTAGATCATACACATTTGACATTTTGAGCTGAGCATTCGTTGCTTATCTTTTATCTCGAAATCGTGTGTTGGTAAAGCGTTTCGTTTTGATCAAGTTTATCTTCACCTAGTGACGAAAGTCATGAAAAGTTTCAATCACTTTGAGAATTGCTCTGACGTGAATCGGTCTGTGAATAATGGCTACATAGCGTCCTCTGAGAATATCTCAATGATTGAAATGAGAGTTTAGATTACATAACCATGTATTCCTTGAACCGAAGCTTTCGAACTTTGTTGATCAAGAGAAATCGGGAGGATTGTGGAATTGGCTTGCCAAGTCCGTGAACCCAGTCTGTAGACTCAGTCCGCGAACTGTCGGAAGTTCTCGACCGAGAATTTCTGTTGGATTTTCCAAAACTCGTTTGTATGCTAAGTCCGCGAACTCAGTCCGTGAACCCAGTCCCCGAACTGGCAGAAGTTCTCTCTCCGAGAAACTCAACCGATTAACTTAAGTTCGCAAACTTGTTTGTGAACTTAAGAGGTTATGATCTAAACATGTGCTCTGAACATGAAACATTAAATTACTAAGGAATGCTTTATGAAAACCATGGCTATAATGTTCACAAGCCGATTCAATCGAATCATATCATCTTTGTTTCAGCTGTGTCTCGTGTAGTTACATAAGATCTCATAGCAATTGAACAACTCTTTAACTAGTTCATTTGAGTCAATTGAACTAGTTATGGTGAAGAAGAACAAGGTTAATATGAAATGCTCATATGGTTAACCTTTTGGGTTACTATGTTGAACCAACATATACGTACACGTTTGGGCATGGTTTTCACGAACCCAGTAAACGTCTACCCAAGTGTGTGTGACAAGCTAAGTTTTCGATCTAATGGTTGAGAAATATTAGCTTGAATCTAAATCAGGTTTTCATCTAACGGTGAATAAGGGTTGCTTTGTAACTAAGGAAAAACCCTGATTTGAAGGATATATAAAGGAGACATCTAGCATTGTGCAAAACTAATCCCCACACGTCTGTGTGCTACTAGTGCGCCCGCTAGAGTCGATCTCCATTAACCTTTGATTTTCTTCTCTAAAATCAGGTTAACGACTTAAAGACTTCATTGGGATTGTGAAGCCAGACCGATACTACTTTATCGTAGTTATGTGATCTGATCTTGCATCTTCTATCGTACGAGTACAATCGATTGATTGACTTGAGATCGTGAGAGTTCTCCGATAGGCAAGATAAAGAAGTCACAAACATCTTCGTCTCACAGTTTGTGATTCCTCGACAATCCGCTTGTGTAGTCAGGAAGGATTTTAGAGAGGTGATTGATTAATCTAGGCTGTTCTTCGGGAATATAAGACCGGATTATCAATTGGTTCCTATTCACCTTGATTTTATATCAAAAGACGGAACGAAACCTAGGGTTTATCTTTGGGAGACAGATTTATCCTTTGATAGACTTTTCTGTATGAGACAGATCTGTTTATTATCAAGTCTGTGATTTTGGGTTGCAACAACTCTTGGTTGTAGGTGAGATCGGCTAAGGGAATCAAATGCGCAATATCCTACTGGGATCAGAGGCTTAGGAGTACAAATGTACCTTGGATCGCTGGGAGACTGATTGGGGTTCAACTATAGTCCAGTCCGAAGTTTGTTTGCAGTAGGCTAGTATTTGTAGCGGCTTAATGCAGTGTGTATTCAATATGGACTAGGTCCCGGGGTTTTACTGCATTTGCGGTTTCCTCGTTAACAAAAATTTTGGTGTCTGTGTTATTTCTTTTCCGCATTATATTTTATACAATTGAAATAATACATGTTGTGCATTCGTGATCATCAATTCAAAATCCAACCTTTGGTTGTTGATTGATCCTTGGACATTGGTCTTTGGTACCGCCCAAGTATTCCTTGTATTTGATAAAGACTCGTTATTATTTTTAGATTGAGTAAAAATCAAATCAAGAGAGAGATATTAACTCCTTGAGATAATTTTATCTAGATTGAGTCTGACTGTCTAGTTGATTCTCCAGCAAAGTATTTCAGAGTTAGTCCATATATATTGCTAAGCGAAATATTGGGTGGTGTTGTTAGACCCCCGCTTTTTCATAAACCTTTCTTGACACAACCTTCTTCTGGAAGATCCTTCATGTACTGCAATCCAGAAGAGTTTCTCTTCAAGACAGAGTTTTCCTTTTCCAAGGATCTGCACTGTTCATCGACTAGAGTAAGGGATGCTTCTAGTTTCTCTTTTTCTACACGAAGCCTGTTAAGGTCTGATGAATGTGTCTTGATCAAACGTTTCTCTCTAACTGAGTCTTCCTTAAAAATATCCTCAAGAACACTAATCTTTTCACGCTGTTGAGTAGTTTCTTGGAGAAGTTTTTCAATATTCTTAGAGAAGGACTCAATGATGCTGTAGAGTTCATGTTCTCGATCAAGAGACTTTTCAAATTCATCAATAAGCTGATCATGATTCTGAAAATCAATGATCTCAGTAGAATTTTTTGAGATTCTGGTGAGCTTCATTTCAGCTTTTGTCATAGTGCCCAATGTCTCATCAGAGAGAGATATGACATCACAAGATGGGACAATCTTCTTACCTCGGGATTCGGAAGAATCATCTAAGGAGTAATCCTTTGAGGTATTCCTAAGACATTTGGCATAGTTAAAAGCTTTAGAAGACATCTTGGTATGCGCAAGCGTTAGCGATTCTGTCCTCATACTCAGATTGCCACAAACACATACTTGTAAGGCCTTTTAAGCGTGTTTGCCTGCTCTGATACCAATTGAAAAAGTGGGGGTACAACAACCACACCCAATATTTCGTTTAGCAATCTGTATGGACAAACTCCAATATAATTTCTAGATAATCAACTAGACAGTCAGACTCAGTCTAGATAAAAAGTATATCAAAGAGTTTATATCTCAATCTCTCGATTTGATATATACTCAAGCAAATAGAAATCTGCAAGTTTTTATCAAATACTAGAGAGATAACTTGGATGGTACAAAAGACCAATATCCAAGTGTCAATCAATTTAAATCAACAACCAAAAGGTCGGATATTCTAATTGATTGAACAACACACAACCTGTGATATTTCAATTATATAACAAAATATAATGCGGAAAAGAAATAACACAGACACCAGAATTTTGTTAACGAGGAAACCGCAAATGCAGAAAAACCTCGGGACCTAGTCCAGATTGAACACACACTGTATTAAGCCGCTACAGACACTAGCCTACTCCAAACTAACTTCGGTCTGGACTGTAGTGAAACCCCAATCAATCTCACACTGATACAAGGTACAGTTATTGTTAGAGCATAGCTCCGTTTACCTCGCATGCGTTGCTATATCAAGCATGTTTGTCAATGTTAGTGATCAAAACTTTGAGTCTTGATTTCTAGTCTATTATAGCTAAGTCTCGGACTAGGATAGAAATGTGTAGTTGAGCTCAAGGAATTCATGGCGATTCATCATACAACGACGAAGATCTACTCAAGGAACCGTGGAACTTCATCAACAGAAAGGTATGTGGAGACTTGAACTTATCTATCACTCAAAAATCTATCTATTCTATCTCCTACTTCTTATGAGACAAAAAGTCGTATGCTATATAGACTGGATCATACATATTTGATATTTCGAGCTGAGTATTCACTACTTATCTTTTTCTCGAAATCGTATGTTGGTAAAGCGTTTCCCTTTGATCAAGTTTATCTTCACCTAGTGACTAAAGTCATGAAAAGTTTCAATCACCTTGAGAATTGCTCTGACGTGAAACGGTCTGTGAATAACGGCTATATAACGTCCTCTGAGAATGTCTCAATGATTGGAATGAGAGTTTAGATTACATAACCATGTATTCCTTAATACGAAGTTTTCAAACTTTGTTGATTGAGAGAAACCGGAGGAATTGGCTTTGCCAAGTCCGCGAACTCAGTCCGCGAACTGACGGAAGTTCTCCTGCCGAGAATTTCTTCTGGGATTTTCCAAAAACTCGTTTGCGTGTTTAGTCCGCGAACTCAGTCTGCGAACCTAGTCCGCCAACTGGCGGAAGTCTCTTTGCCGAGATTTTCTGCTGAGTTTGGAAAACTCTGCCGGTCGCCTTAAGTCCGCGAACTTGTTTGTGAGATTAAGTGGTTATGATCTAAAGATGTGCTCTGAACATGAAACTTAAATTACTAAGGAATGCTTTATGCAAACCGTGGATATAAAGTTCATGAGCCGATTCAATCGAATCATCTTTGTTTCAATTGTATCTTGTGTAGTTACATAAGATCTCATAGCAATTGAACAACTCTCTAACTAGTTCATTTGAGTAAATTGAACTAGTTATGGTGAAGAAGAACTAGGTTAATATGAATTTCTCATATGGTTAACCTTTTGGTTACTTTTTGAACCAACATACACGTACACGTTTGGGCGCGGTTTTCACAAACCCAGTAAACGTCTACCCAAGTGTGTATGACAAGTTAAGTTTTCGATCAAACGGTTGAGAAATATTAGCTTGAATCTAAATCAGGTTTTCATCTAACGGTGAATAAGGATTTCTTTGTAACTAAGGCAAAACCCTGATTTGAAGGCTATATAAAGGAGACATCCAGCATTGTGCAAAACTAATCCCCACACGTTTGTGTGCTACTAGTGCGCCCGCTAGAGGCGATCTCCATTAACCTTTGATATTCTTCTCTAAAATTAGGTTAACGACTTAAAAACTTCATTGGGATTGTGAAGCCAGAACGATACTACTTTTATCGTAGTTGTGTGATCTGATCTTGCATCTTCTATCGCACGAGTACAATCTATTGATTGGCTTGAGATAGTGAGAGTTCTACGATAGGAAAGATAAAGAAGTCACAAACATCTTCGTCTCATTGTTTGTGATTCCTCGACAAACCGCTTGTGTAGTCAAGAAGGATTGTTGAGAGGTGATTGATTAATCTAGGATGTTCTTCGGGAATATAAGACCGGATTATCAATTGGTTCATGCTCACCTTGATTTTATATCTTAAGACGGAACAAAAACCTAGGGTTTTTCTGTGGGAGACATATTTATCCTTTGATAGACTTTTCTGTATGAGACAAATTTGTTTATTATCAAGTCTGCGATTTTGGGTTGCAGCAACTCTAAGTTGTGGGCGAGATCAGCTAAGGGAATCAAGTGCGCATTATCCTGCTGGTATCAGATGCGTAGGAGTACAATTGTACCTTGAATTAGTGGGAGACTGATTGGGGTTCAACTATAGTCCAGTCTGCAGTTAGCTTGTAATAGGCTAGTGTCTGTAGCGGCTTAATACAGTGTATATTCAATCTTGACCAGGTCCCGGGGTTTTTCTGCATTTGCGGTTTCCTCGTTAACAAAACTTCTGGTGTATGTGTTACTTCTTTTCCGCATTATATTTTTTATATAATTGAAATAATACAGGTTATGCATTAAGATCATCAATTGGAAATCCAACCCTTGGTTGTTGATTGATATTGATTGATCCTTAGATATTGGTCTTTGGTACCGTCCAAGTTATTCCTTGTATTTGATAAAGACTAGATATTGTTTTTAGCTTGAGTAAAAATCAAATCAAGAGAGAGATATTAACTCCTTGAGATACTTTAATCTAGATTGAGTCTGACTGTCTAGTTGATTCTCTAGCAAAGTATTTTGGAGTTAGTCCATACAGATTGCTAAGAGAAATATAGGGTGGTGTTGTTAGACCTCCGTTTTTTCAATTGGTATAAGAGCAGGCAACCACACTAAGACCTCATCAGTCTGTGTTTGTAGCGATCTGACTCTATGGACAAGAGTACTATCTCTGATAAATGCGTCACCAGTAATAAAGATTCTCTCTCGTCTAAATCTATTAAAGAGAAAAGTTCAATCTCGAATATAGAGAAACCTTGTGGTTCGACGAGACAGACAAACAACGGCATGAGTGTTCATGATTACCCTTCGAAAAAGACCATCTCTTCTAATGAATGGGATACAGCTGAAGAGAGTAAATTGATTCTAAATCTTGTTAGAATTCAAGCTGTTAGAATGAACAGTTAAAACACCATGTCAATTCTCTTCTTGGTATTGTAAGAGATTGCAAAGTCCATGGCAACGCTGAAGATCAGTCTTCATGCTTGACTTTTGAGGCCAGCCTCGAAAAGGATGCCTTGGATATTGAACGCCGCTTGAATAAACTCTCCATTCAAGGATGTTCAAACCAATCTAATGTACCAAGAACTTCTGATGCTTTACATTCAGAAGTAAATACAGATGTTCCTAATGTTTCTTCCAATCATGAACTTGGGACATTCTATAAAAGAGACAACTCTTCTGACAGTAATATTAAGACTACATCCTCCAATCATTCATATGATCAAAAGGTATGTCTTGTCTGTGAGACCAAGTATTCTGTTCGACAAAAGAGAAACTCCAAGTTGAATAAAGACTCCTTAGTTCAACTTCAACACACCCTAGATTTGATTCTCAAAGGTGTGACTGACATCCGTATGATTGAACCAATTGGTTTTCGTACATATCCTGTGTATGCGACCAGGAAAGTCAGTACAATGAGTTCCTCCAATGTTCAAGGGCAGAATAGACGTCTTAATAAACATCCTCCTAAGGAAGTTCAACGCTTTGTCTCTAAATGCAACATTGTTCCTGTTGAGAAGATCATTCCAGAAGAAAGGAAAATTGATAAGATAAGAGAGGATATTAAAGAGATAATTGTAAGATACAAAGATCTTGTCAATAGATTATCTTCTTCCTCATGTCAAGGCACTTCTGGTAAGAACTCTAACTATGTCTCTTACTTTGACAACAGTAAATTTTTTGATAATTTCTCATGTCAACCAGGATCCCTCTCTAAGACTAAGAGAAAAAACAAACTTAACCAAAGACATAAACCTCGTAATGAGCCTGTAGGCTCGTAATTGTGCTAATTAATCACAAGGTTCGAGAACTTACTCATATAAAATCCTGTTGAGTAAGTTGTGTTAAAAACAGATATACTTGCTGCTTGCATCTGTTAAGTTAAGCTATTTTCTTATCGTCCATAGCTAAACTTGTGTTGACAGATCCGCTAAGATCAAGTATTGGTTAAGTCAAAAGAAAATGTTGCATATTGTCTTAAAATTTGTTTTTAGGACCTGTTTTCAAATGTTTGAAGGACTTTATTTCTTGGGTGTTTGTTGTAATGGATTCTGTTCTGGCCCAAGTCAACAGTTTATTTGAAACCCTAAATTGTTGTCCCCAAGGATACAATATCCAACCTCTTAGGGTTACAAGTCACGTACGTGTACCTCTGGTGGCTTTTGGATTTTCAAAGAATGTCTTCCTCCTCTCCTTGCTATGGTGGTTTCGGAAAAGGATTTCTTGACAAAAGTGTTGAGGTTGATTCCAGGAGGAAGAGAACACTTGTAGATGAAGATCATCCCAATGCTTCATGCTTCTTTGATTATTCTCATGAAGATGTTGAGAAGGATGATATGATCTCTACTGAAGTCGTTCATAACTTTCTTAAGTACTTAGGGGAAGCAAAACAACAACTTGTTGATACTTTAAAATGTCTTGATAAGGTGAAAACTGAGTTGGAAAAGGTTGTGTCTGACCTTGGTCTCATAAAATCTCAAATCAATGATCTTCGTAAAGAGAATCATCTCTCTGATGAAGCAGAGAAGGCTGGCGTTCACAAGCCCGAAGACTCCATGTCGTGTGAGGATCCTGTACTTCCCATATCCCTATTCGCTGTCAGGAAAACGATGGAGTCTGATTCTCTCTAGCTTGTCTTTTTGTTGTCTAGTATGTCTTCTTTTTGGATTAGTTGGAAGAATAACTAGTGCTTTGAATAGCGAAGATTGTGACTACACATAGCTATTTTTGTTTTCATCTTTTTATGTTATTTTTTAGGTTTATTGGTTTTTAAATTCAAAAAATATTTGGAGGATGATATTATTGCAGTATTAATCTGTTTTGAAGTATTGCAATATGTTTATGGGATATGTATTGTTTGCGTCCGTAAACTTGAAGGTCCCATATTGTGTCAAAAGTAAAGTCGTTCATAAATTGATATTCGTATTGATGAAAGGACGAATGGACTTTTGACAATTACAAAAGTTATGCCTATGCAGTCATTTAATTGATGGAATATAGGATAAAATCTTTTGTTTGACAAGGATAAAGTATATTATGTCGTTATGCAAATAGTGGTGGAAAATAGAATAGATCCTTGTATGTTATCCACGGTATTGATCTTCATTGATCCATTTTGTTATGTTTTACCGTGAAGGATCCATTGTGTATCTTATGTTGAGCACCTTACAACTATGTCGATTAATATTGGCCTTGTTGGTTGTTCCATGAGATGCTATATGTTGAGCATTTTTGAACTAAATTAATCATCTTGATTGGTTATTTAGTTATTTGCTCCGAAAGTCTTCTTTTGTCGAGCAAAATCTTTTGACAATTAAATTGATTGCTTCAGTGATTAGTTTGGTTGTGTATTCCAATTAGATTAATTATAGGTTCTCTTGTAATTAATCTAGTTGAGTTTTTCATATATTCCAAAAGTTCTTGTGTTGAGTATATGAACGGCTATACTAATCATGTTCTATTGGTTGATGTAGTCGTATATTCCGTAAGGTTTTCCTTATGTTGAGTATTTGAACGATTAAGGTAGTAATCTCCGTGTGGTTATCTTAGTCGTAGCTCCGTGAGTTTTCTTATGTTGAGAACAATCAATTAAATTGATCACTTTTGTGGTTTGATTTAGTTGCGTATTCCGATTAAATTAATCATGGGTTTACTTGTGATTAATTTGATTGAGTTTTTGATATAGAAAATCATTTCCATGGTTTTTGGTGTCCAATTAAAAATCCATATTTTCTTTCGAAATTAAGGTCGCTCTTTTTGTTCTTTCAGGAATGACATCAAATGGCGGAGAGTTCTTTTGAACTTGTGCTTAATGGTAATATCTTGCGGGGTGTGCGACTGTGGAATTTTATAGGGGTTATCTTGTATCTTAAAACTCCTTGATGAATGCATTTAGCTTCGGCTTTATGATTGCATCTACATTAAGTTGGTATGTATTTTTTTCTTTTAGTCTATGATATGTCTCTTGTGGAAATTTCATTATGATCCCATTCTTTTACCTTTGCCAATTTTATTGAGAAAAAGGGGGAGAAATAATGTAGTTCACACTACAAATACATATGGTTTTCGGATCATTGTATAAGGGGGAATGGTTTCCATGATCGAGATGTAGTATTGACTAAGGGGGAGTGATACATATCACCATAGTATTGTTGTTAAAGTCGTGATGCAATTGGACTTTGATGTTACATAATGATACTATGACACTGTATAATGATCGAGAATCTCGATTTCTCTCATTTTTATAGCTACGGATCTTCAACAACGGTGGTGCTAAACTTACAACCTTTGGGATCATTGGAGTACTTGGAAGGACGAAGATTTCAAGGAACGTAGAAGATTAGACTATGGAATAGGAGCCACTAAAGTTTATCTTTTTTTGTATTCCATATGTATTAATAGTTTTGTCACTAAAATTGACAAAGGGGGAGATTTTTAGAGCATAGCTCGGTCGACCTCGCATGCGTTGCTATATCAAGCATGTTTGTCAATGTTAGTGATCAAAACTGTGAGTCTTGATTTCTAGTCTATTATAGCTAAGTCTCGGACTAGGATAGAAAAGTGTAGTTGAGCTCAAGGACTTCATGGAGATTCATCATACAACGACGAAGATCTACTCAAGGAACCGTGGAACTTCATCAAAAAAAGGTATGTGGAGACTTGAACTTATCTATCACTCAAAAGTTTATCTATTCTATCTCCTACTTCTTATGAGACAAAAAGTCGTATGTTATATAGACTGGATCATACACATTTGACATTTCGAGCTGAGTATTCACTACTTATATTTTTCTCTAAATCGTGTGTTGGTAAAGCGTTTCGCATTGATCAAGTTGCTCTTCACCTAGTGACGAAAGTCATGAAAAGTTTCAATCACCTTGAGAATTGCTCTGACGTGAAACGGTCTGTGAATAGCGTCTATATAACGTCCTCTGAGAATGTCTTAATGATTGGAATGAGAGTTTAGATTACATAACCATGTATTCCTTAATTTGAAGTTTTCAAACTTTGTTGATTGAGAGAAACCGGAGGAATTGGCTTTGCCAAATCCGCGAACTCAGTCCGCTAACTGACGGAAGTTCTCTTGCCGAGAATTTCTGTTGGGATTTTCCAAAAACTCGTTTGCGTGTTTAGTCCGCGAACTCAGTCTGCGAACCTAGTTCACGAACTGGCGGAAGTCTCTTTGCCCAGATTTTCTGCTGAGTTTGGAAAACTCTGCCGGTTGCCTTAAGTCCGCGAACTTGTTTGTGAGGTTAATTGGTTATGATCTAAAGATGTGCTCTGAACATGAAACTTAAATTACTAAGGAATGATTTATGCAAACCGTGGCTATAAAGTTCATGAGCCGATTCAATCGAATCGAATCATCTTTGGTTCAATTGTGTCTTGTGTAGTTACATAAGATCTCATAGCAATTGAACAACTCTCTAACTAGTTCATTTGAGTCAATTGAACTAGTTATGGTGAAGAAGAACTAGGTTAATATGAATTTCTCATATGGTTAACCTTTTGGTTACTATATTGAACCAACATACACGTACACGTTTGGGCACGGTTTTCACAAACCCAGTAAACGTCTACCCAAGTGTGTGTGACAAACTAATTTTTCGATCTAACGGTTGAAAAATATTAGCTTGAATCTAAATCAGGTTATCATCTAACGGTGAATATGGATTGCTTTGTAACTAAGGAAAAATCCTGATTTGAAGGATGTATAAAGAAGACATCTAGTATTGTGCAAAATTAATCCCCACACGTCTGTGTGATACTAGTGCGCTCGCTAGAGTCGATTCTCCTTTAATCTTTGGTTTTCTTCTCTAAAACCAGGTTAACAACTTAAAGACTTCATTGAGATTGTGAAGCCAGACCGATACTACTTTTATCATAGTTGTGTGATCTGATGTTGCATCTTCTATCGTACGAGTAAAATCTAGTGATTGGCTTGAGATCGTGAGAGTTCTCCGATAGGCAAGATAAAGAAGTCACAAACATCTTCGTCTCACTGTTTGTGATTCCTCGACAAACCGCTTGTGTAGTCAAGAAGGATTTTTGAGAGGTGATTGATTAATCTAGGCTGTTCTTCGGGAATATAAGACTGGATTATCAATTGGTTCATGTTCACCTTGATTTTATATCTTAAGACGGAACAAAAACCTAGGGTTTTTCTGTGGGAGACAGATTTATCCTTTGATAGACTTTTCTGTGTGAGACAGATTTGTTTATTATCAAGTATGCGATTTTGGGTTGCTACAACTCTTAGTTGTGGGTGAGATCAGCTAAAGGAATCAAGTGTGCAGTATCCTGCTGGGGTCAGAGGCGTAGGAGTACACCTGTACCTTGAATTAGTGGGAGACTGATTGGGGTTCAACTATAGTCCAGTCCGAAGTTAGGTTGTAGTAGGCTAGTGTCTGTAGCGGCTTAATACAGTGTGTATTCAATCTGGACCAGGTCCCGGGGTTTTTCTGCATTTGCGGTTTCCACGTTAACAAAACTTCTAGTGTCTATGTTATTTCTTTTCCGCATTATATTTTTTATATAATTGAAATAATACAGGTTGTGCGTTAAGATCATCAATTGGAAATCCAACCCGTGGTTGTTGATTGATATTGATTGATCCTTGGATATTGGTCTTTGGTACCGTCCAAGTTATTCCTTGTATTTTATAAAGACTCGCTATTGTTTTTAGCTAGAGTAAAAATCAAATCAAGAGAGAGATATTAACTCCTTGAGATACTTTAATCTAGATTGAGTCTGACTGTCTAGTTGATTCTCTAGCAAAGTATTTCGGAGTTAGTCCATACAGATTGCTAAGCGAAATATTGGGTGGTGTTGTTAGACCCCCGTTTTTCAGTTATGCTCCTACGTCTCTAATCCCAGCAGGATGCTACGTACTTTATTCCCTTATCTGATCTTACCCACAACTAAGAGTTGCTACGACCCAAAGTCGAAGACTTTAATAAACAAATCTGTATCACACAGAAAAGTCTGCGGTAATAGATAAATCCGTCTCCCACGAATATACCTACGAGTTTTATTCTGTCGTTTGATAAATCAAGGTGAACATGAACCAATTGATATACCAGACTTATATTCCCGAACAACAGCCTAGTATTATCAATCACCTCACAATAATCCTAATCGATGCAGCGAAAAAAGATATTGTGGAATCACAAACTATGAGACGAAATGTTTGTGATTAATTTTCCATCTTGCCTATCGGAGATATAAATCTCGAGCCAATTATTACAATTGTACTCGTAACGATAGAAGATGCAAGATCAGATCACACAACTACAAGAAAATTAGTATCGGTCTGGCTTCACAATCCCAATGAAGTCTTTAAGTCGTTAACCTGGTTTTAGAAGAAGAAACCAAAGGTTATAGGAGAATCGAATCTATCTATGCAACTAGTATCACACGTAAGGTGTGGGAATTAGGTTTCCCAATTTCTAGAGTTCTCCTTTATATAGTCTTTCAAATCAGGGTTTGCAATCAATGTTAGCTTGGTAACAAAGCATTCAATATTCACCGTTAGATGAAAACCTGATTAGATTCAACCTTATATTTCTCAACCGTTGGATCGAAAACTTAGCTTGTTACACACAAATGAAATGTCCAATTTTGGGTTTGTGTAGCCGTTCCCAAACATTAACATTTGTTGGTTCAACAATATAACCAAATGGTTAGCCATATGATCACTTTCATATCCACCATATTCTTCTTCACCATAACTAGTTCAAATGACTCAAATGAACTAGTTAGAGAGTTATTCAATTGCTTAGATCTTATGTAACTACACAAGGCACAATCGAAGCAAAAACGGTTTGATTCACTTGAATCGGTTCATGAACTTTATAGCCACGGTTTGCAAAAGCATTCCTTAGTTTATATAAACATGAATTCAAGAACAACCGATTTTAGATATAACATTCTCAAGTTCGCGGAATGGGTTCGCGGACTTAATCTCACGGAAGAAGTTCACAAACTCCAGCAGAAATTCTCGGGTCGAGAACTTCTGCCAGTTCGCAGACTGAGTTCGCGGACTTGGCTCACGTCACATTCCGTTTCTCTTGATCAACAAAGTTCGCAAACTTTGGTTCAAGGAATAAAGACTTATACATATATGTGTTTCCACAACAATGCTTATTTCCTACCAATGGTTATGTAATCTAAACTCTCATTTCAATCATTGAAACATTCTCAGAGGACGTTATATTGCCGTTATTCACAGACCATTTTTCGTCAGAATAATTTTCAAAGTGATTGAAACATAACATGACATTCGTCACTAGGCAAAGATGAATTTGGCAAAAGCGAAAGCTTATCAACACATATTTCGAGAAATAGATAGGCGAGTTACACTCGGCTGGAAATAGAAAATGTGTATAGTGAAAGTCTATATATCAAAACGACTTTTGTCTCAATAGTAGGTGATAGAGTAGATAGACTTTTGAGTGACAGATAAGTTCAAGTCTCCACATACATTTTAGTCGATGAAGATCCACCAGTTCCTTGAGTAGTACTTCGTCTTGTATGATGATTGCCATGGAGTCTTGAGCTCAACTACACTTTCTATCCTAGTCCGAGACCTTTAGCTATATAGTCTAGAAATCAAGACTTGTAGTTTTGATCACTAACATTGACAAAATTCTTGAGATAGCAACGCATGCGAGTTCGACCGAGCAATGCTCTAACAGTAACAACTCTTTTCAACCAAGTGATATGAGTTTGACAAAAGGCTCTTCCGTTTATCCCAATAAACTCCTTTGTCAGGTCCTTAGATATAACTTTTCAACAACTACCAAAGTAATTATTAAGACTATGCAATCAATACTTTTAATCACAAAGAATTGTATTGATGCCGATCTACTCAACTCATCAATCTAATATATCACAAAGATAAACCGATTATACTTGGATCCTTTTCAGCGGAAACAAGTTTTGTGCACACCAAAGATTATGAACCCAAATATCTTCTTTAATCTTCAATAAAAACCTGCACACAAACAACTTGAATCTCTTGTGATCAATCTCTCACGGAAAGGAATCTGTTAACAATGGATTATCACAAGACGTCTTTAGATCTACAAACAGTCTAAAGATCCCCGTCGAAACTTCGATCTAGTTTGAGTGAATCTTATAACAGAAGAGATGATTCTCAATCATAAACAAACTAGGTGCAATCAAAGTTCAACCACCGTTAATCAATCAAATCAATCGAAAACTAATAATAAACTGCAATTATCTAGTTTCCCACCAACGTTACTAATAGAGCTTCTCAATCCCAATGAAGTATTTAAACCGAGCGGTCGTAAGAGATTTCGCCTAATTAGGTTACTTTCCTCTCCGAATAGGCGGCTCCACCAGTAAAAACACAACTAGGTAGTTTTGCTGGCTCTAAGGATTAGTTTGTTAGAAATGCAAACTTCAATATTTATAGACCAAGGAAGTTTGGACACCAAGGAATTTCCAAAACCGAATATTCTCAAAGATATGCAGTAAAGCCAAAAACGATTTTCATAATTCCAGGAAATGCTCTGTCCAATTAATGACCGAAATCTCAGTAGCAAATCTCCAACTAGTAAATGCACATTACTAATTTTTTATTTTCTAAATATATGCATTTTAATTGCTAGAAATTAAAAGCATATAAAAACTAAAAACCATAATTAAAAGATTCTCAATTTATTTCGATCCGGGATTCTCCTTAAGCTATTAAGGAATATCTTTGAACAATAAAAAATAAGAGTTACTGCACATGTTCAAAGTATGTCGACATCTTTACTTTATAAATCCTTTGTCATATTTACAATCTTGGAATCGATTTGCCACACTTCCAAACAAGTTTAGAATTGGTTCATCTGACTTCCAAGAGCTATGTGATTGATTATCCTATCAAATCACCATTAATGGGTTTCACGGTTCTACCTCAACATAAAGTTTCGGTTCTACCTCCAAGTGGGTACTAGGATCAGTTACACTAGTTACCACAAAATGGCTAACTAACTACTAGGATCGGTTACCACTTCTTATAGTAAAACTTGTGATCGGTTGACCAAGTTATAGGATCGGTTACACCAACTTACTAAAACTTGTTAAACCTCTTACAAGGATCGATTACACTCTCTCTTGTGATCGGTCATACCTTTTACTAGGATCGGTTACCCAATGGCTAGTATTTAGTCACACCAAATTCAAGATATTGATCTTACCATCTTAGGTGATTACTTAAGATTGGTTTCACTAATAAAAGTCATATCAATACAGAAGTCAAGCCTAGTGAATAGTTTTACCAAGATACATAAACAAGTTATGAGCGGTTATACTAAACATACATATTGGTAATTCAAAAGATTTTCAATGAATAACAATACCAATAAGCCTAGCCATTTCCCTTTCGATTCACAAAACAAGTTTATGAATTTACTTCCTTTAAACGAATGTCAAACATTGTTTCCTAGGACGAAATCTTTACCCATACCCATACATAATCACAATAGCATTCATACGATTATGCCGATGTCTTATATACGAAGTTCAAAAGATAAACGTTATACTTCGTATTGTAATTCCTTAATACTATGTCTAACTAGAGCATAATCATTCAAAACTTCGCAGTTATGTTTTTAATGTGCACGAGTTTAAAGATATGTTAGTGAATGAAGTAGTTCAAGTCAAATATTACTAACCTCAAGTGGAAGGATGATGTCGTCGTTGTAGCTCCTTACTTCTTCACATTCTTCAAGTATTCACGTAATACTTGTAAGTCTCATATCCTAATACTTTCAAGCTAACCTATATGAATTTGACTCTAGTAAATAATCAAGCGACTCTTTAAATGAGTTTTGTTTCACTAAAATATGACAACCAACCTTGACATACCAACGCTTGGTGGGTTCAACCGAGCTATTCTCTAACAGATATTCGGAGGTTTATCGCTTTTGAGGTTGAGAACAATTTATTGTTCAAGAAACTATGACTGTGTATTTATATAAACCTCGAACATCAAGTTGTTCACAAACTAAAATAACGGTGCGTGAGCTACGTAAAATCTTGATGCTCCTGAACTCCAAAGTGCGTAAGAGATCATGAACCTACTTAAGAGTTCACGAGCTATGCAATTTCAAGGTATTATTGTACACTTAGCAAACACAAAACTACTTACACATTCCCAAACATTCACTTTTAGGATGTCCTTGGAATTTTTTATAACAAATTTCTCTCATTCATAAACCAACTTAAGGGTTCGCGAACTAGACAAATCATGCACATTTTTTTTACATTTCGTACACGAACATATTAAATATTTAAGGGTTCACGAATGATAGGTGTATTAAACACCTTGATTATTATCTAGCTGTTAGTTATGATTTCTTTGTTATTTTATTTGTGAATTACGTATTTTACTTTTATTTTGATTAGGTGCTTTAGAGTCATTTGAGCAAAGAAGAAGAATTGTTGTCAAAAAGGGCAAAAACGATATTTCATGCACAAGTTGGTATTGGGAGCACATTGGAGGATAAGGCCGGGACAGTCAAAAATACTAAAGGTATCTAGGGAATTGCTCATGACATCAATACAAGTTTCAGAAACAGGGTTGCCTGCCTTATCTAAAGTATGGGTGCATTAATCCACTTTATTTTCATAACCTAAAATCTAGGTCGAGAATTTTTCTTCTAATTCATACCCTAGTTACATCGTTGGAGATAAGGTCTAAGCCGACAAGTTCATGTCAATGGGTTAAGAGAGAAAATGGATTTGGTGATACAAGGAAGAAATGATGTATTGTTATCGTTAGAGAAGAATCGAAAAAGATGGGAAGAACACGAACAGAGTTGTAGTCAGACTTTGATATGTTTTACGGCTGAAGAAACAGCTTGAGAATGGTTGCTGCTATTAATTTTTTGAATAATGAATGAAAGAGATGGTGGAAGATATATTGAATAATTAGAAGATGGGTAGTTGCGAATGGTTAGAAGAAATTAGTGGCAATTGAATAAATATCCCTCCTTTTGATGCCTTTCATAAATATCCTTATCAACAATAATTATATCCCGATATTTTCAAGAAGGAAATTAATTTTATTTATAATTCCATAAATGACCTTTTCTATGTAAATAAAATTACAAAGAAAATCAATCATTTTCTTCATTGTATTTTAGATCTGAAAAGTGTGTTTCTCTTTTCACTCTCCTCCTCTTCCAGCCTGCCTCCATCGCCACCTCTACCACCATCTCCGTCATCACCATCACCACCTCCTCAACCGCCACCTCAATTTTCGGATATATCAATCCTCCCCTTTGATGATTTCGGTTTCAACAAATTTAAGATCTTGACATTAATGGTGAACTTCAATCGTTTATATTTGATTTCTATTGGATTGAAATTCGAGAGATACATACTTTCGTCGAAGAACAACATAGAGATATTCGTTGAATTTTAATATGATGCAGAAACTAAAAGTTCCTTTTCTTAATTTAGTTGAAGATTTAGAAGATGGGGATCTGATTTTGGATTTCAATTTCAGGTAATTCTCTATTTTAAGATATGCATTTTTTATTTATTGAAGTTTAATAATTAATCTCGTTGATAGAGAAACAACTAATCCTGGTGGTGGTTGAGGAGTTAGTGGTGGTGGTGGTGGTTATAGTGACGGAGGAGTTAGTGGTGGTGGCGGTGGTGAATAAATGGATGTTACATTTAGGGGATTGTTTAGATTTTTTTGTGAATTTTTCTAGGGATTTTTGTGTAGAGGTCGTTGGAAATGAAATCAATTTTTTTTCGATGATCTGTAATGAAATCAGTAAGTTGTTGGGGTTGCAATTATTTTTAGTATGGACTTGGAGACTATTAAGAACGTGTGTTCTACCATAAAGGAGACAACCAAAACGGCAAGGTTCGTCTGCTAGTAATTCTGGTGTTAGTACTCATTCTAGCACAATAGATATTTGGTCGGTTCATGATTTTAGAGTACAATATGTTTTTTGTTTCTATGGATGCGGTGATGGAGGTGGTATAAAGTTTGTGTTTATGTTTTTTGTTGAATTGATGGTTGATGGTGGTGCTGAGTTATTGAGAGAACAACAAGGATGGGTGTTGCTATTAGTGGAGGAGTTGCAGGAATGGGTGTTGCTATTGTTTATATGTTTTTATGGGATCAATTGTTGTTGTTGACCCAATTTTTATGGGATCAACTACGGTTGTTGATCCATTTATGGGATCAACTCCTGTTGTTGACCCAATTTTTTATGGGATCAACTACTGTTGTTGATCCCATTTATTGGATCAACTCTTGTTGTTGACCCAAATTTTATGGGATCAACTCCTGTTGTTTATCCTTTCAACTCCTATTGTTGACAATATTTCCTTTGGATAAGTATAATCATGCTTGTAGTTTAAATCATGTAATTTCTTCCAATGTTGAACTTGTGGTGCAATGGTAGCATGAATGACTCCATGTCAGATGATGCATGTTCGAATCACGCCAAGTTCACTCCATTTACATGGATCAACTTCTACTGTTGATCCTTTTTTTTGGATCAACTACCGTTGTTGATCCCATAAATTGGATCAACTTCCACTGCTGGTTCTATTTTTATTTGGATCCACTACTGTTGTTGATACAAAAATATCTGAACCAGTGGCGGCGACGGACTAGTGGTGGTGGCGGCGACGGGCTAGTGGTGGTGGAGGACTGTTGGTGGTGTAATGGTGGTGGTGAAGGAGTGGTAGTGCAATATTAGTGGTGGTGGCGGTTGGTAGGTGGTGGTTGTTAAACGGTGGTGGTGGAATGGTAGTTGAATGTTGTTGGTGGTGGTGCTAGTGGTGGTGGTGAAGTGGTATAGGAAGAAATTTGTTCCATTTTGAAATAAAGAAAAATATTATATGGTGAGGGTATTAAGGTAATCGAATTTTAAATGGATAAGGTTATTAAAAAGTAAGGACATATTTATTGTTGTATAAGGATATATTTATTGGGTGTCAAAAGTAGGGACATATAAATAATGTACCCATTAGTGGTAATTGCAAGCCAAGGTCCGAGAAAACAGGGGATTAAAAGAAGTTGTCTGCCATGGGAAATGATTGAAGATATTAATGTGTGGGTTTAGAGTTTGCATATGTTTATGAATACTGGGTTATGTATGAGTTGATGTTTGCAGAAATAAAAACATACGACAACATCACCAGGATTGTGCATACAAAATATTCGATGCAATGCCTGAATTCCTAATCTCGACCAAGAGATGATGTTGTTTTCTGCAATTAGTTTTATGGTTGTATGAGAAGAGTGCTGAGAAGAATTATTACAAGTTGTTAAAGTCTGAGTGGTATTTTCATTGAGAAGACAAGGGACAAATGGTTTTTACTATTGATGGATTGGAAATGAAGAAGGTTTTTGGTCGAGAAGAACAAGGTGTTAGAGCATTACTCGGTCAAACTTGCAAGTTTTGATATCTCAATCTTGTTGTCAATATTAATTACACAAAACTATATACCTATTTCTAGTCTGCTAAAGTCAAGTCTCAGACTAGGTTTAAAGGTTGATAGTTGAGTATCAACACTGAATAACCCTCCAAGATTGAAGAATGATGATCAAACAAAGACATTTGGATAACTTCATCAACAAGATGTATGTGAAAATTTAACCATTCTATTTACTCACATGAATTACCATGCTATCTATATAAGACTATGTCGCATGACTTCTAGTAGATTTAATGTTGCAAAGAAGAAATTCCGAGTCAAGTTTGTCTTGCTAAACATCTCGAAATATGATTCAAGCAATGGATGTTCATAGGTCCTTAACAATCTTAGTTCGAAATTTTTTATTATTCAAGAACTGTGTTTGTGTCATATGGATTATTTGGAAATTGCCCAAGCAATGATATTTTATATCCATGGCATTTGGAATGTTTCAAAACGTCAAAAGAGAGTTTCAAGAACTTAATGAAATATGGATTCATGGAAGGTACATGTACCTAGTACGCGTACCATAGATATCTGAGGTTCCGAAAAAGGTATTTGTTGATGGGCAAAAATGATTTGCTGGTTTTTGAGAAAAATTAGAGAGTTGTGCGTAAGGTGAATCCTCGATTGAGAAAATTGTTTAAAACGTTAATAGATGCACTGTATGGGAGTACTTTAAGTTCGAGAGATCAATCTGTATGACTCCGGTCTAAATCAAGACAATGGCCGTTTCATAGCCAATTCGGTCACAAAGAGGGATGAGGGTCGATCTGTAAGAGGAACGTTAAGAATTGTGTGAGATCAATGATGATTGATGGATTGTGTATGTGTTGAATTCTCCGTGTTGGAGACTTATTCAAATTTAATGGACTGTCGGTAAACCCTGATCAGACTGATTGAGTTCTATTCAGATAAGTTCGACTAAGTTCCGTTGAGTTGAGTTACGTTATCAAGTCATAGGTTGATAAACTATTTATTATAGA
The DNA here is from genome assembly GCF_003573695.1 of Papaver somniferum. Lineage (NCBI taxonomy): Eukaryota > Viridiplantae > Streptophyta > Magnoliopsida > Ranunculales > Papaveraceae > Papaver > Papaver somniferum. The sequence continues at coordinate 48,150,656 of NC_039366.1, forward strand.
AATAGTTAACACATTGATCTCCAGTAAGTATGATAGTTGAAGATGAGGGGAAGAACGAGGAAGTTGGAAATCGTGGTTAAACCAGTTCCACATTGCATGGGAGACTTGGTCGATTTTCCATCCACTACTTCACTTACTCTTTCAACTGCTAGCATAACTTACTTACATTTCTCATCGTAGATGTACTGTTATATTGCACATGTTGTAGGCAGCCAGACCAAAACCCTAATGAATATCCCCTCTGTAACATTATTGATGTCTCATATAAGTGAATTCTGCAACGCGAACGTGTTTTAGTTGGTCAATTATTGACCTAGCTAGACCGTGAGTCTAAGCCCTGATGAGTCGAGCATAATTTTCGAATGTGATATGATTTGTGATCATCGTTATGATGAATTGAGCCTAAGGTGTTTGTTGGGACAACAATAATGTACAGATGTCGAGGATGATGAATTGTGACATATCATTATGCCAGCTGAGGCAACAATAACACCCGGTCGTTTTGGAGTGACGAACGTCGGTCTGATGATATTGATGGATCATGACCTATCCTGATATGTCAAGTATTTGACAGGAAATCATATATTGGTGAGTTATTATTGAACACCCATTCTTGATCCACCATGCCATTATTCTTCGAATAACAATGTAGAAATTATAGTATTGGATGATCATCCAAGTGGATGCCCATCCAATTAAATAATTGGGTGATCAACCAAGTTGATGGTCGTCCAAGGTCATGTTGTTTATTGGACATTCGAGCAACAAAAATGTTGGTAGAAGGACCGAGAATTATAATATTGATAGCTGGATCAATATGAAAATTATTGATGCTCATATCAGAATTATCATAAGTCTGAAACCCTAATTTTATAATGCCTGGATCCAGGAAATGGAGGACTGTGCAATATGGTATAGAGACCGACCAACCAATGGGTATGAGGACGGGAAATTGGTGGTGGAGAGACCGTCTGGGAGGTGTATGAAGAATTTTCCAACTGGTGGAAAGAGGATTCACCGAAGATTATCCAAAATATGGAGGATTATCCAAGATATGGATTAAAGAATGGCGGGACCGGCCGGACGTGGTCCAATTAGATCGTCCAAGTCCAGCCATGTAGTGTACATGCCACCATGTTGACGACCGTCCATATTCATGAGAATTTTTGTATTTTTCATTGGACATTTGTGCAATATTTTGTATTTTCAGAAGAGTTTGATCTTGACTGAAACTCTCAATTTTTCGCTTGAATGAGCAACTAGGGTTTTTTCTCAAGTGTCAAATATTTAAGAATATTAAAAAGTTATGTTTAAGTGGTCCCAAGTCATGGGATTTTTAGGTGGTCCCAAGTGTCCAATATGTAGGGTTTTTCCCAAACGATATTTATTGGTGAAAAAGACCTGATCATGGGATTATTTAATATGTAGGTCTTTTTGGAGAATTGAGAAATATTTGACAAAATATAGATAACCGGGGGTTTGCTCGAATGAGGAAGTCAAGAATTATGCAATAACAATAACAGGAAATAAAAGAAGTGGAGAAGTGTGGGAACGACCACGGTTGCGGCATGGCCAGCCCGTGCCTTTTTTCTTTTTCCTTTTTTGTGCTTAGATCTCCATATCCTCATTCTTCCATATTTTGAGTGCATGTGTTGTGCATTATTGCTAAGTAGACTTGCACCATTTTCTCGAGGCTTACTCGGTGGTGGCCCATATGCACGAAAGGTACATATTTATTACCAATCCATGGGATTCTGTTGAGAAAATTCGTGAACTGAAGTAATAAATATTATGGTGAAAATCGATTTTTTTTAGGAATTCAATTGCTAAATACTGCACTAGAATTAATTAATTGATGGCTTTATTCGAGAATCGAGGTACGAGATAGTAAAAACGTATACTCATTTTGAACATTTATAATGTATAGTATGGGAACATTGCGACATCCTGAAGATTTTATGGCTCTATACTAGTGGTCAATCTATCTAGGAGCCGTCCAATCATTAAGATTCTATACATATGTATTCTATATAGTTAGGGTACATTTGCGACATCTGGAAGATGTTATCGTTCTATACTAGCAAGCAATCTGTCTAGGAGTCTTCCAATCAATTTTTATTCTGTACAGAAGTACTGGATACTGCAACTGCAAGTATATACTGAATTGTTCAATATAAAATGATGAAATACGCGAAATATTGAAAATTTGGCCGAGAGACTTCAATAATCACGTATTCATGCTCTGTAGAGGCTACATGAGCTTTCATGTCTAAATCATAAAAATATGAATTTCATATATTCATCTAAGGTTATGTCAAAAATACACAAAACTATATTTGTACAATTTTATCATTCGTTAAAAATACACCATCAATATTAGTAACAGACAGTCATGCTCCGCAGTAAGCACTGGATGGTGATTTTACTAAGTGTAAACGAAATAAGTAATTGAAATTATTCGTTAGAGATGTTACCAGAATCCTCAAATTGCTTCAATGATCGATGTCATGTACGAGCAATGGTTTGAACGGTGATCTTGGAAATACATTAGAGCATAGCTCGATATGTCCAGTTTGGTTGTCATATTTTAGTATGTCAAAACTCATCTAAAGTCTCTTGATTATATACTAGAGTCAACTTCTTTTAGGTTAGACTAGAAATTCTAGGAATGTTGAGACATACAAGTATTACTCCGAAGACCTAAAGAATATGAAGAAGTAGCGAACTACAACGACAACATCATCCTTCAACTTGAGGTTAGTAATATTGACTTGAGTTGTTTCATTCCTAACGTATCTTTCAAGTCGTGCTATATTGAAAACATAACTACGAAACTGTATATACTGTACATATTGTGTAATGATAGAGCATTGCTCGGTCGAACTCGCAAGCGTTGTTATCTCAAGCTTGTTGGTCAAGTTTAGTTGATCAAAACTATAAGTCTTGATTTATAGTCTACTTATAGCTATGTCACGGATTATGATAGAATGTGTAGTTGAGCTTTAGACTTCACGACGTTCATCGATTGAAGACGAAGATCTACTGAGGAGAGCTTGGAGGAACTTCATCAAGAAAAGGTATGTAAGAGACTAAAACTTATCTATTACTCATAAGTCTATTATATTCTATCTCTTAATGAGACTAAGTCGTATAGATATATAGACTTTTATATTATACACATTTGATATTTCAAGCCGAGGTTATCTCGCTTATATGTTTCTCGAAATATGTGTTGTAAGCTTTTTTGCTTTAGCTACGTTCATCATATTGTTGACGAGTTTAAGTGGAAACAATTTATTTGTTGGAAACTAAATAATAAGTCAAAAGATGATCATTTGAAAATTTCCTTGAAACATCTTACATGATTTGTGTGAGACAATCATTTGATGTCAACTCAGAAAGTTTCATATTGACCATTTGATCACTTGAAAATTACTTATAAGTTAATAGTTTGTGTGAGACAGCTATTGTCGTCTTCTAAGGATGTTTCAATGATTGAAATGGGAGCTTGGAACAAAAACCTTTGTCTGGATACAATACAGTATGATTACCTAGTATGAAAAATGTTTTGGTATGCTTCAGGTCCGGGAACATTGTTTGCATACCTAGTATGCGAACGGTTTTAATTGTTAAGTCCGGGAACCTTGTTTGTATACCAGTATGTGAGCGGTTCTACCTGAGTTAGGTCCGAGACTGTTGTTTGCATACCCATTTGCAAACGGCTGGACAAGACCAAAGTACGGAAATTATAGTTTGCGTACCTGTTTGCAAACTTAGTGGTTAAAGTTCTAAAATCGGTTAACTATGTTTTTCATACTCATGAATAAATACATTTATGAATTAAGGAATGCAATCTTTGCAAACCATGGCTTAATGTTCATGAATTTATTCTTACATAAGTACTTTGTACTATTACGAATCAATCTGATTTTGTTTCAATTGGTTCATATATAATTCTATGAGATAGTGAACAATTGAACAACTCTATTTGAAACACAATTAGATTCATTTGATTATCTTTCATGATTGATTGATCATCATAGTTGATCTAGATGTGTTAGATGAATGTGGTTAAGACAAAAGTATTCATATGGATAACTTCGGTTAACTGTTATTGAGACAACTCAATATACACGTTTAGGTACGGTTACCCATATGTAAATGAAGGTATATTTCATTTGTGTGTAACAAGCTAAGACCATCTAACGGTGGAGAGATATTTCTTTGGTTTTAAGCAGACTTAGCTTGAATCTTCAATCAGGACTTCATCTAACGGTGAATATTGAATGCTTTGTTACTAAGATATCTTAGCTTTGATTGAAAGCACACCCCGATTTGAAAGACTATATAATGGAGAACTCTAGCAACTGGAAAACCGAATCCCGGCACATTTATGTGTCCTAGTTGCGACCAGAGTCGATTCTCCTTTAACCTAGGTTTTTCCAAAACCATCATAGGTTTTGAAGACTTCATTTGGGATTCGTGAACAGACCCAACTATTTTCTCTGTAGTTGCGTGTTCTAGTCTTACTTGATCTATCATATAGAGTACTATCTTCTCTAAGATTTGCTCGAGATTTATCTCCGATAGGTAAGATATAAAAAGTAATTATAAAGCTCTTCGTATCATTCTTTGTTATTCCACAATAACTTCTTCTACTACCATATAGTTAAGTTGTTTTGAGGTGATTGATATTTCTAGGCTGCTCTTCGGAAGTATAAGACCGGATTATCAATTGGTTCCCGTTCACCTGGATTTATCAAAAGACGGAACAAAAACTTCGTAGGTACTTCTGTAGGAGACAGATTTATCTATCAGAATAGACTTATCTATGGGAGACGGATTTGTTTATAAGTCTTCGACTTTGGGTCATAGCAACTATTAGTTGTGGTTGAGATCATCTAAGGAAATCAAGTGCAAAGTTACCGGCGTGGTTCTAGAGGCGGAAGGAGCGCGATTGTACCTTAATCGGTGAGAGACTTGGTTAGGGCTCAACTACATTCCAGTATGAAGTTAACTTGTAGTTAGCTAGTGTTTGTAGCGGCTTAATATAGTATGGTGCTCAAATCTGGACTAGGTCCCAGTTTTTTTTTTGCATTTGCGGTTTCCTCGTTAACAAAACTTCTGGTGTCTGTTTTATTTCTTTTCCACATTATATTTGATTATATAATTGAAATATCACAGGTTGTGCGTATTTCAATCAATTGGTAAATCCAACCTTGATTGTTGGATAATAATTGATGTACAGTCCAAGTTATTTCTCATACCAATCGGGATCACAAATTTCTATCTGTTCGATTGTAGATTGTATTTAGAAAATGAGATATAATTCTTTAATATCTTTCTTGGTTGAGCTCGCTTTATAAGCTGGTACTCTCGGAATTATATTGAAGTTAGTCCATACATATTTCCGAATGAAGTATTGGGTGTTGTTGTTATACCCCCGTTTTTGGTATCAGAGCATGCAAACACGCTAAGACCTCATAAGTCTGTGTTTGTAGCAATCTGACTCTATGGACAGAAATGATATTTCTATAAACGTATCGTCAGTCTTCGATGGCTCGAATTACTTATGTTGGAAAATTGCTATGTGTGCCTTTCGTCAAGCGCGTGATCTTCAATCATGGGTTCGTGTTGTTAATGGGTATAATCCTCCAATGATTACAGTAAACAGTGTAACTGTTCCAAAGGATATTGGTGAGTATGAGCCTGTCGAGATTCTTGTTGCACAACAAAATTATGACTGATTGAATGCTATCAACCATGCCATTACCCCAGATTTTCAGCATCATGTGACTACGTGCACTCGGTCTAAAAATGCTTGGGATATCTTAGAAACTGTATTTGAAGGGAATATCTCTGGAAAGGAAGCTAGGCTTCAAAACCTAAATTCTGACTGAGAAAACCTTCGTATGGATGATGAAGATTCATTTGATGAGTTTAATCACCAAGTGTATGAAATTGTCAATGCATCTTTTACATTGGGTAAAACTATTCTTGAAAAGGACATTGTGATGAAAATTCCCAGATCTCTGCTAGCTAGATATGATTTTAAGAAACATGACATCGTTGAAGGAAATAACCTTGATACACTTTCCAGAAATACTCTCGTTGGGAAGTTAAAGATCTTTGATCATGAGCATATATCCAAATTGGAAAGGATATTGCTTTAAAAGCACAAAAGAACACTAAATCACTTGACAAAGGTAAAAATGTTTCCAACTTTGTGGATAATCCTATTGAGAATGATTCATCGGATGAAGATATTGACAATTCAGTCTCTCTGATCACAAGACAGTTTAGGGATCTTCTTTTGAAGAGAAGTAAACGGTTCACCAGAGATAAACCCAGTTCATCAGTTAAACCTCATGATTGTGCCCCTCCTGGACACTGTCGACACTGATGATGAGGATATGTCACAATGCTTCAAGTGTAAAGGTTTTGGTCATTTTGCTAATGAGTGTCCGAATCATAGAAAATACACTGGAAACAAAGGTCTTGCTGTAACTTTTGATGAAATGTCTGATGACTATGATTCAAATGAAGATGAAAAATCAAGTGTTGCACTACTTGGCGAAAATATTAATTTTTATAATTGTAGCAATACGTACATCAATCTTGATATTCTTCCTGGAGAAACTTCTTCGACCACTTTGGAGGATAAAATGGATTTTACTCTATCTACTGAAAATTCTATATCACATGTTTCAGGTACTTCATTTTGTTTAGCAGCATGCTCGGCTATGGTGCCTGAACCATCCTCCACATTGACATGTTCTTATTGTATTGTTAAGGGTAATGAAATCTCTAAGTGTTTCAATTACAAACATAAAGTAACATATGTCAATAAACTTCAACGGAGAGCAAATCGATTAGCAAACAAGCTTAAACTTGTTATGAAGTCGAATCCATTTGAGCTATGTAAATTTAACTCATCTCTGAAGAAGTTAATTTCTAAAGAAAAATTCATACCTCTATAGAGAAGAACTAGGTGTTAGAGCACTGCTCGGTCGAACTCGCATGCGTTGCTATATCAAGCATGTTTGTCAATGTTAGTGATCAAAACTATATGTCTTGATTTCTAGTTTACTTATGACTAAGTCTCGGCATAGGATAGTTAAGTGCAGTTGAGATCCAGACTACATGGAGATCATCTTACGAAGACGAAGAACTACTCGAGGAATAAGTGGAACTTCATCCGACAAAAAGGTATGTGGAGACTTGAACTTTTCTGTCACTCAAAAGTCTATTCTATCTCCTACTCTTGAGACAAAGTCGTATAAGTATGATAGTTTGCATACATACACATTTGCTATTTCGATCCGAGTTTACTCGCGTATCTTTTTCTTGAAATATGTGTTGGTGAGATTTTGCTTTAACCATTTTCATCTTTACCCGTGACGCAAGTCATGAAGACGTTTCAATCTTGAAAATAGCTTTGATGACGATAGTCGTGAATAACGATTGTTATAACATTATAGAAGAATGTTTCAATGATTGAAATGTAGAGTTGAGATTACCAACTATGGATATCAGAATATATAGTGTGTTCGCACATTAGTGTATAAATCCATGTGTCGGAAACCAAGTGCGTGCATATGTGTGCATGTGGTATTGGTGAAGGAGACAGGTTGAGTACGTGTACCCGTACGCGTACCTGCGGAAGTTTTCATACCGAATTTTTTTGCTGAGTTTGTAAGTTTGCAAACTAGTAAACCAGTCACCTTAGGTACGGATACCCGTACGCGTTCCCACAGAAGTTTTCGAACCGAAAATTTCTGCTGAGTTTGTAAACTCAAATCCGGTAGCTAAGGTACGCGTACCCAAGCTGGTTAATTGTCAAATCGGTTATTCATGAACTTAAAACAATAAATTATAAGGAATGCAATCTTTGCAAACCGTGGCTATATTGTTCATGAATTGATTCAAGTAAATCAAATCGATTTTTTTTTCAATTGTGTCTATGAATAAAGACCTAAGCAATTGAAAAACTCTTGAACTAGTTCTTATGAGTCATTTGAACTAGTTATGAGAAAGATGAATACGGTTAATATGAAAGTGCTCATATGGATAACCATTGATTAACTATTTGTGAACCAACTAAGTGTACACGTTTAGGTACTGTTACTCAAACCTAAATGAATACATTTCATTTGTGTGTGACAAGATAGTTTCGATCTAACGATTGAAAGATATTAGCTTGGAGAAATCAGGTTTTTCATCTAACGGTGAATATTGAATGCTTTGTTACCAAGGTAACTTGGATTGCAAACCCTGATTTGAAAACTATATAAAGGAGACATCTAACAACTGGAAAAACTAATCCCCACACCTCCTGTGTGATACTAGTTGGTTTTGCTAGAGTTGATTCTCCTTTAACCGTAGGTTTCTTCTCGAGACCCTGTCGGTTAACGACTGAAAGACTTCATTGGGATTGTGAAGCCAGACGAAACTACTTTCTTGTAGTTGAGCGATCTGATCTTGCCATTTTCTATCATAGGAGTTCAATTGAATAATTGACTTGAGATTATATATCCGATGGGGCAAGATAAAAAGAAATCAAAAACATCTTCATCTCATCGTTTGTGATTCCACAATATCTAGTTTCGCTACCATACGATTTAGATTATTGTGAGGTGATTGATAATACCAGGCTGTTCTTCGGGAATATAAGTTTGGGTTATCAATTAGTTCATGTTCACCTTGATTTATCAAAAGACGGAACAAAAACTCTTGGGTATTTCTATGGGAGACATATTTATTCAATCCTATAGACTTCTCTGTGTGAGACAGATTTGTCTATCAAGTCTTCGGCGATGGGTTGTAACAACTCTTAGTTGTGGGTGAGATCAGCTAAGGGAATCAAGTGCGTAGTATCCTGCTGGGATCAGAGACGTAAGGAGCGCATCTGTACCTTGAATCAGTGTGAGATTGATAGGGTTCAACTACAGTTCAGACCGAAGTTAGTTTGTAGTATGCTTGTGTCTGTAGCGGCTTAATACAGTGTGGTGTTCAATCTGGAATAGGTCCCGGGGTTTTTCTGCATTTGCGGTTTCCTCGTTAACAAAATTTATGGTGTCTGTGTTATTTATATTCCGCATTATATTTCTTTATATAATTAAAATATCACAGGTTGTGCGTTAAGATCAATCAATTATAATATCCAACTTTGGTTGTTGATTTACATTGATTGACACTTGGATATTGGTCTTTGGTACCATCCAAGTTTATCTCTCTAGTATTTGATAAAGACTCGCAGATTTCCATTTACTTGAGTAAAGATCAAATCGAGAGATAGAGATATTAACTCCTTGATATACTTTTTATTAAGATTGAGTCTGACTATGTAGTTGATTCACTTAAAAGTATATTAGAGTTGGTCCATACAGATTGCTAATCGAAATATTGGGTGAGGTTGTTGTACCCCCGCTTTTTCAATTGGTATCAGAGCATGCAAACACGTTCAAGACCTTACCAGTCTGTGTTTGTAGCGATCTTACGCTATGGACAGAGGTGCTATCTCTATTAACGTACCACCAGTCTTCGATGACTCTAATTACTTATGGTGGAAAAATTTTATGCGAGCTTTTCTTCAAGCACGTGATTTTCAATCATGGGTATATGTAGTTAATGGATATGATACTCCCGTTGTGGCAACAGTAAATGTAAATGTTCCCAAGAATATTGGTGAATATAGTCCTGCCGAGATACTTGTTGCAAAGCAAAATTCCGACGGTTTGAATGCCATCATACATGCCATTACCCCAAATCTTCAGCACCATGTGTCAAATTGCACTAGGTCTAAAGATGCGTGGGATATCTTAGAAACCGTATTCGACGGTAATACCAGTGAAAAGGAAGTTAGGCTTCAAAACCTTAATTCCGATTGGGAAAACCTTCGTATGGCAGATGAAGATTCATTTGATGAGTTTAATCACAAAGTGTCTGAAATTGTTAATGCATCTTTTGCATTGGGTAAGTCTATTCCTGAAAAGACAATGTGATGAAAATTCTCAGATCACTACCATCTAGATACGATTCTAAGAAGCATGCCATCGTTGAGGGAAATAACCTTGATACACTTTCCAGAAACACTCTGATTGGAAAGTTAAAAATTCTTGATCTTGACACTAGCAGATGGTTCGCGCTCAACGCTGTGACCAAAACAGGTGTATCCTCTCACTTGTCTTGGGATGATGAATGTTGCTCCAATCATGTTGATCTTTATAAATCACTGATAATCAGAAAGGTCAAGGATTTGATAAAGAATAGGAATATATGTGATGAATATCCATCTTCGGTTAATGCTTCAGATAATTCAATAGAAGAAAATCTACTCTGGATGTCTCAGATGAGTCTGCTACAGATTCTCTCTGTTAGAGCATTGCACGGTCGAACTTGCATGCGTTGCTATCTCAAGCATGTTTGTCAATGTTAGTGATCAAAACTATAAGTCTTGATTTCTAGTCTACTATAGCTAAGGTCTCGGACTAGGATAGAAAGTTTAGTTCAGCTCAAGAACTCCATGGCAATCATCATACAAGATGAAGGACTACTCAAGGAACCGGTGGATCTTCATCGACTAAAATGTATGTGGAGACTTGAACTTATCTATCACTCAAAAGTATATTTATCTCCTATCTTGAGACAAAAGTCGTTTTCCTATATAGACTTAGATTATACACATTTTCTATTTTGAGCCGAGTTTATCTCTCCTATCTAATTATTGAAACATGTGTTGGTAAGCTTTCACTTTAGCCAAATTCATCTTTACCTAGTGACGAATGTCATGTTATGTTTCAATCACTTTGGAAATCGCTCTGACGAAAAATGGTCTGTGAATAACGGCTATATAACGTCCTCTGAGAATGTTTCAATGATTGAAATGAGAGTTTAGATTACAAAACCATTGGAGGATATAAGCATTGTTGTGGAAACACATATATGTATAAGTCCTTATTCCTTGAACCAAAGTTTGCGAACTTTGTTGATCAAGAGAAACGGAATATGGCGTGAACCAAGTCCGCGAATTCAGTCTACGAACTCAGTCCGCGAACTGGCTGAAGTTCTCGAACCGAGAATTTCTGCTGGAGTTTGTGAACTCATTCCGCGAGCTTAAGTCCGCGAACCCAGTCCGCGAACTTGAGTAGGTTATATCTAAAATCAGTTGTTCTTGAACTCATGTTTATATAAACTAAGGAATACTTTTGCAAACCGTGGTTATAAAGTTCATGAACCGATTCGAGTGAATCAAATCGTTTTTGCTTCGATCGTGTCTTGTGTAGTTACATAAGATCTAAGGAATTGAACAACTCTCTAACTAGTTCATTTGAATCATTTGAACTAGTTATGGTAAAGAAGAATATGGTTGATATGAAAGCGATCATATGGCTAACCATTTGGTTGACTATTGTTGAACCAATAAATGTACAAGTTTGGGTACGGTTACACAAGCCTAGAAACGTGCATTTAATTTGTGTGTAACAAGCTAGTTTTCGATCTAACGGTTGAAAGATATTAGCTTGAATCTAAATCAGGTTTTTATCTAATGGTGAATATTGAATGCTTTGTTACCAAGCTAATATTGATTGCAAATCCTGATTTGAAAGACTATAAAAGGGAGAGCTCTAGCAACTGGGAATCCTAATCCCCACACCTTCTGTGTGATACTAGTTGTGCTAATCTAGAGTCGATTCTCCTTTAACCTTTGGTTTCTTCTTCTAAACCAGGTTAACGACTTAAAGACTTCATTGGGATTGTGAAGCCAGACCGATACTACTTTCTCGTAGTTGTGTGATATGATCTTGTTGTTTCTATCGTACAAGTACAATTGTAATAATTGGCTTGAGATTGATATCTTCGATAAGCAAGGTATAAAAGAAATCACAAACACTTCGTTTCATCGTTTGTGATTCCAAAATATCTTTTTCGCTGCGTTGATTAGGATTATTGTGAGGTGATTGATAATACTAGGCTGTTCTTCGGGAATATAAGTTTGGTTTATCAATTGGTTCATGTTCACCTTCATTTATCAAAAGACGGAACAAAACTCGTAGGTATATTCGTGGGAGACGGATTTATCTATTACCGTAGACTTTTCTGTGTGATACAGATTTGTTTATTAAAGTCTTCGACTTTGGTTCGTAGCAACTCTTAGTTGTGGGTGAGATCAGCTAAGGGAATCAAGTACGTAGCATCCTGCTGGGATCAGAGACGTAGGAGCATAACTGTACCTTGGATCAGTGTGACATTGATTGAGGTTCAACTACAGTCCAGACCGAAGTTAATTTGGAGTAGGCTAGTGTCTGCAGCGGTTTAATACAGTGTGTGTTCAATCTGGACTAGGTCCCGGGGTTTTTCTGTATTTGCGGTTTCCTCGTTAACAAAATTCTGGTGTCAGTGTTATTTCTTTTCCGTATTATATTTTGTTATATAATTGAAATATCACAGGTTGTGTTGTTGTTCAATAAATTAGAATATCCGACCTTTTGGTTGTTGATTTAAATTGATTGACACTTGGATATTGGTCTTTGGTACCATCCAAGTTATTTCTCTAGTATTTGATAAAGACTCGCATATTTCTATTTGCTTGAGTGTATATCAAATCGAGAGATTGAGATATGAACTCTTTGATATACTTTTATGTAGATTGAGTCTGACTGTCTAGTTGATTCTCTAGAAAGTATATTGGAGTTTGTCCATACAGATTGCTAAGAGATATATTGGGTGTGGTTATTGTACCCCCACTTTTTCAATTGGTAACAGAGCAGGAAAACACGTTCAAGACCTTACAAGTCAGTGTTTCTAGCGATCTGAGGATGGACGATAGTATCTCTGATAAACGCGTCACCAGAAATAAAGGCTCTGTTTTGTCTAATTCTATTAAAGAGAAAGATTATTCAATCTCGAATATAGACGAACCATGTGTTCCAACAAGATGGACAGGCTCCGACATGAGTATTTCCGATTACCCTTCAAAAGAGTCTATCTCTCTAAATGAACGGGAAACAGATGAAGAGAGTGTCTTGATTCTAAATCTTGCTAGAATCCAAGCTGATAGATTTCATCGGTTAAAACACCATGTCGATGTTCTGCTTGGTGTAGTAAGAGACTGCAAATTCAAAGAAAATACTGAAGATCATTCTTCACGTATGACTCTTGAGGCTAGCCTCAAAAAGGATGCTTTAGAAATTGAACATCGCTTGAGTAAACTCTCTATTCAAGGATGCTCTAAGCAGTCTAATATACCAAGCTCTTCTGCTATGCCTGAAAACCTTCTAGCTCCAAAAGTAAAATTGGAATCTGTTCCTTTTAAAAAGAATGTGTCTGAATTTCCCATTGATCAAGGATGTTCCACATCACATGGAAGGAAGAAATATCCTAACAAGGTTGTTAAGACTACCGTGTCTAATCACTCTTGTGATCAGAAAGTATGCCTCTTTTGCGATGCAAAAGGCTCTGCTAAACAAAAGAGAAACTCTAGGTTGAATAAAACCTCCTTGGTTCAAATTCAACACACCTTAGACTTAATTCTCAAAGGTATAATTGACATTCGTATGTCTAAACCAGTTTTTTTTTCGTACTTACCATGTGTATGTTACCAGGAAGGTCAGTTCAATGAGTTCCTCAAATGCTCTAAAGCAGAATATGAGTCTTAACAAGAATCGTCCATGGAAAGAGTATGTCGTTTCCTCTGGAAATAACATTTCCCTTAATGAGAACGAAATTCCAGAAGAAAGAAGAAAAATTGATGATATGAGAAATAACCTGATGGAGATAATTGAAGGATATAAAGAAATTGTCGACAGGTTGTCATCCTCCTCAAGTCAAAATTCTTCTGGTAAGAACTCTAACTATGTCTCGTATTTTGATGACATCAAGTTTTATGATAATTTCTCACATAAAAAGGGATCTCTTTCTAGATTCAGAAGGAAAAAGAGACTCGATCATAAACACAGTTATTTTAATGAGCTCAGAGCTCATACTTGTGCTAATTAATCACAAGGGTTAAGAACTTGCTCATAAAAATCATGTTGAGCAAGATGTGTAAACATCAGGTATTCTATGGAAATCTGGAGTTCTGCTTAGTTGAGCTATCCCCTTATCATTTATAGTTAAACTAGTGTTTGTATACAATATTGCCTAAGAAGTATTTGTGTTGTCTAGTATCGTTTCTCTCTTTATGCAATTCTTTTTCATCTTTGTGGACTGCTACACTTGCTCTAAATTACTCCTATGGTAAGGAATTTATTAATCCATTTATGAATTCTCATGTAGAAAAAGTTCTTTTGTTGTTTTAGTCCTTATGGGCCATGTTGTATTCGTATATGTACACGGGTTACCATCACGAGTCAACAGTTTGAAAACCCTAAAGGTCCCCTAAGAAACCATATAAATACCAATCCTTTGAGTCACGTTTGCGTACTCTAGATTATTTTGGTTTATCAAGAATGTCGTCCTCTTCACAACCGTGTGGCTTTGCTAAAGGCTTTCTTGATAAAGGTATTGGTTTTGAATCCGAAGAGAGGAAGAAAAGAACCCTTGTAGATGAAAATCATCCCGATGCCTCGTGTTACTGTGCATATACTCATGAGAACGTTGAGAAGGATGACATGATTTATGCTGAACTGGTCCATGACTTTCTTAAGTATTTTGAGGAAGCATTGCAGCTCGTTGATACTCTGAAAAGTCTTGATGTGTTGAAAACTGAGTTGAAAAAGGTTTCAACTGACCTTGGTATCATAAAATCGCACATCAATGATCTTCATAAAGAGAATCTCTTCTTCGAAGATGCAATCAATGCTGCTAATCACAAGCTCAAAGACGCTAAGACTCGTGAGGATCCTGAACCGTCTATTTGACCTTAGTTCGTGTTCGACCATGGAACTGGAGTCTGCTTTTGTTCCCTAGCTTGTTGATTTTTTCCTTTTTTGCCTAGTAAATCTTCTATTTTCTTGTTTTTTGTTTAGAAGAATAACTAGAGTTTGGAATAGCCATTATTGTGATTACACATAGCTATGTCCAATGTTTTCATCTTCATGTTTTCAGATTTTTTGGTTTAAATTCTAAATTTCTTTGGAAGATGATTTTTGCAGTATTAATCTTTATGGTTTTATATATTGCAAATTCGTTATGGGATTTGTGTGTTTACGTCCGTGAACTATGATTGTTCCAGACCTTGTCAAAAGTAAAGTCTTTCGTATGTCGATATGCTTGTGTTGATAAAAGAATGAATAGACTTTTGAAAAATACAAAAGTTAAGCCTATTATGTCAATTATTGATGGAAAATAGGTTAAAATCTTTTGTTTGCAAGGATTATGTCTATTGAATGTCGTTATGCGAATAGTGATGGAAAATAGAATGAATCCTTGTGTATTCCGCAATATCGATCTTCCCTGATCCATATTTTATGTATTACTGTGAGGCTCCGTAAAGTGTCTTATGTTAAGCATTGAACGACCAAATTGATTATTTTTATGATTAACTATGTTGTTGTTCCGTGAGGTACTTTATGTCGAGCATATTCAACTAAATTAATCATCTTGTTTGGTTATTTAGTTGTTGCTCCGTAAGTTTTCTTATGTCAAGCATGACCAATTAAATTGATTACTTTGTGATTAGTTTGGTTGTGTATTTCGATTAAATTAACTACGGGTTCTCTTGTGATTAATCTAATTGTATGTTTTTAAGTCTCCATAAGTTCACTTATTGAAAAGCGAGGGTCTAACAACACCACCCAATATTTCGCTTAGCAATCTGTATGGACAAACTCGAATATACTTTCAAGAGAATCAACAAGACTCAATCAATTAAAAGTATATCAACGAGTGAATATCTCTCTCTTGTTTTGATTTACTCAAGCTAATAGAAACCAGCGAGTCCTAATCAAACAGAAGGAATAACTTGGACGGTACCAAAGACCAATGTCCAAGGATCAATCAATATCAATCAACAACTAAAGGTCGGATTTCCAATTGATTGATTCCAACGCACAACCTGTATTATTTCAATTATATAAACAAATATAATACGGAAATATAAATAACACATACACCAGAATTTTGTTAACGAGGAAACCGCAAATGTAGAAAAACCCCGGGAGCTAGTCCAGATTGAATACAAACTGTATTAAGCCGCTACATACACAAGCCTGCTCCAAGCTAACTTCGGACTGGACTATAGTTGAACCCCAATCAGTCTCCCACTGATCCAAGGTACAATTGTACTCCCTACGCCTCTGATCCCAGCAGGATACTGCGCAGTTGATTCCCTTAGCTGATCTCACCCACAACTAAGAGTTGTTACGACCCAAAATCGCAGGCTTTAACAATAAACAAATCTGTCACACACAGACAAGTCTATCAAAGGATCAATGTCTCCCACAGAAAAACCCTAAAAGTTTTTATTCCGCCTTTTGATAATAATCAAGGTGAACAGGAACCAATTGATAATCCGGTCTTATATTCCTGAAGAACATCCTAGATTAATCAATCACCTCACAACAATCTTAATCGTATGGTAGCGAAACAAGATGTCGTGGAATCACAAACGATGAGACGAAGGTGTTTGTGATTACTTTTCATATCTTGCCTATCGGAGAACTCTCACGATCTCAAGATAATCAATATGATTGTACAGTTACGATAGAAGATGCAAGATCAGATCACACAACTACGATAAAACTAGTATCAGTCTGGCTTCACAATCCCAATGAAGTCTTTAAGTCGTTGACCTGGTTTTAGAAGAAGAAAACCAAAGGTTAAAGGAGAATCTACTCTAGCACGCAAACTAATATCACACATAAGGTGTGGGGATTAGTTTTGCACAATACTAGATGTCTCCTTTATATAGCCTTTCAAATCAGGGTTTTTCCTTAGTTACAAAGTAATCAATATTCACAGTTAGATGAAAACCTGATTTAGATTCAAGCTAATATTTCTCAACCGTTAGATCGAAAACTTAGCTTGTCATATACAAATGACTGTACGCTTCTAGGTTTGTTACCACACCCAATTGTGTACATTGTTGGTTCAACAATAGTCTACCTAAAGAGGTTAACCATATGAGCGTTTCATACCAACCATGTTCTTCTTCACCATAACTAGTTCAATTGACTCAAATGAACCAGTTAAGAGAGTTGTTCAACTGCAAGGAAATCTTATGTAACTACACAAGATACAATTTAAGAAAAGATGATTTGATTCACTCGAATCGGTTCATGAACTTTAATAGCCACGGTTTGCAAATGCATTCCTTAGTTTTTTAAGATTAAGTTCAGAAATCATCTTTAGATATATATAACCTTCTCAAGTTCGCAGACTAGGTTCGCGGACTTAAGACACCGGATAGAGTTTACAAACTCCAGCAGAAATTCTCGGGTTCGAGAACTACGCCGGTTCGCGGACTTGGCTCACGCAATTAGTTTGTCAACTCCAGCAGAAATTCTCGGGTTTGAGAACTTCGGCAGTTCGCGGACTGAATTCGCGGACTTGGCACTTTCCATACTTCCGGTTCTCTTGATCAACTAAGTTCGAAAACTTTGGTTCAAGGAATCCATTGGTTATGTAATCTAAACTCTCATTCCAATCAGTGAAACATTCTTAGAGGACGTTGTACAGTTGTTACACTATTTCTCGTCAAAGCAATTTTCAAAGTGATTGAAACATTCATGACTTTCGTCACTAGGTAAAGATAAACTTGGTCGAAGCGAAAATCTTACCAACACATATTTCGAGATATAGATAGGTGAGGTATACTCGGCTCGAAATACCAAATGTGTATGATCTAGTCTATATATATAGCACACGACTTTTGTCTCAAAGAGTAGGAGATAGAATAAATAGACTTTTGAGTGACAGATAAGTTCAAGTCTCCACATACCTTTTTGTCGAGAAGTTCCACCGGTTCCTTGAGTAGATCTTCTACTTGTATGAAGAATCGCCATGAAGTCCTTGAGCTCAACTACACTTACTATCCTAGTCCGAAACTTAGCTATAAGAGACTAGAAATCAAGACTTATAGTTTTGATCACTAACATTGACAAACATGCTTGAGATAACAACGCATGCGAATTTGACCGAGCAGTGATCTAACAATCTCCCCCTTTGTCAATTTTAGTGACAAAACTATCAATACATATGGAATACAAAAAAGATAATGAAACTTTAGTAGCTCCTATTCCACATGTCTAATCTTCAACATTCCTCGAAATCTTCGTCGCTTCCAAGTACTCCAATGATCCCAAAGGTTGTAAGTTTAGCATCACCGTTGTTGAAGATCCGTAGCTATAACAATGAGAAAGCATCTGTCTCGATCATTGTTATACAGTGTCATAGAATTATTATACAGTGTCAAAGTCCAATTGTATCACAACTTCAACAATAATACTATGGTGATATGTATCACTCCCCCTTAGTCAATACTCCATCTCACATGAAAACCACTCCCCCTTACACAATGATCTGAAAACCATAGGTATTTGTAGTGTGAACTACATATTAATTCTCCCCCTTTTTGTCAATAAAATTGGCAAAGGTACAAGAACGAGATCATAATGAAATTTTCCTAAGAGACATTTCATGACTGAGAGAAAGAAACACACGTCATCTTATTTAGATGCAATCATATAGCCGAAGCTAACAACATTCATCAAGGAGTTTAAAGATACAAGATAACCCCTCTAAAATTCCACAGCCGCACACCCCTATTAAGCACAAGTTCAAAAGAACTCTCCCCCATTTGATGTCATTCCTAAGGGAACAACAACGAGCGACCTTAATTTCAAAAGAAAAGAAGGATTTTTATTGGACACCAAAAACCATAAGAATGATTTTTTATATCCAAAAACTCAATCAACTTAATCACAAGTACAACCCGTGACTAATTTAATCGGTAGATTGTTTGTGCTCAACATAAGAAAACTCATGGAGACACAAAAATACTCAACTAGATTAATTACAAGAGAACCCATAATTAATCTAATTGGAATACGCAAACAAACTAATTACGAAAGTAATCAATTTAATTGTCAATTGTTTTGCTCGACATAAGAAAACTTACGGAGCAATAACTAAATAACCAAACAAGATGATTAATTTAGTTCAAAATGCTCAACATAAAGTACCTTGCGGAACAACCAATAAAATTAATCAAAAATAATCAACTTGGTTGTATCGTGCTCAACATAAGACACATTACGGAGCCTCACAGTAATACTTACGAATATGGATCAGGGATGATCAATACTGCGGAATACACAAGGATTCATTCTATCTTCAATCATTATTTGCATAAAAACAATAATAGACATAATCCTTGAAAACAAAAGATTTTAACCTATCTTCCGTCAACATAATTGACAATATAGGCTTAACTTTTTGTATTTGTCAAAAGTCCATTCATCCTTTTACCAGTACGTGAATACCGAACACGAACGACTTTACTTTTGACAAAGTATGGGACCTTCAAGTTCATGGACGCAAACATACATATCCCATAACAAGTTGCAATATCACAAATCATAAAGATTAATACTGCAAAAACATCATCCTCCAAATAGTTTTAGAATTTTAAACCAAAAAACCTAAAAACAAGAAGATGAAAATAATAGCTATGTGTAGTCACAATCTTCGCTATTCAAAGCACTAGTTATTCTTCCAACTAAGCCAAAAACAAGATATACTAGGCAACAATAGTAAATCAACAAGCTAAAGGAAAACAGACTCCAGTACACTTTCCGAGCACGAACTAAGATCATATGGACGGTTCAGGAACTACACGAGTCATGGGGTCTTTGAGATTGTGAAAGACAGCATTCATTGCAACATCGTAGTGGTGATTCTCTTTGCGAACATCATTGATGCATGACTTTATGATACCAAGGTCAGTAGTAACCTTTTTCAACTCAGTTTTCAAAGCATCAAGATTTTTCAGAGTAGCAATGAGCTCTTGTTTTGCTTCTCCAAAGTACTTAAGAAAGTCGTGAACAACTTCAGCAGAAATCATATCATCCTTTTCAGCATCCTCATGGACATAGGAAAAGTAACATGAAGCATTGGGATGATATTCATCTACAAGAGTTCTTTTCTTCTTAGACTCGACAACAACTTCTTTGTTAAGGAATCCTATTGCGAGACCACCATAGGAAGGTGAAGAAGAAGACATACTTGATAACCCAGAAACCAACCTAGAGTATGAGTACGTGAATTTTGAAACTCACAAGTTGGTATATAAGGGTCTCTTAGAGAAGAGATTCTAGGGTTTTCTTAATAGTTGACTCGTCCCAGAACACGGGTATCCGTTCAAGTACAACATGACCCAGAAAAAGAAGCCCAACAAAAATAAAAAACATGGCTTTTAAAAAAAACTTTTGAACCTGGATGTAGCAAGAACCAAGATTCAACGGAGGAATTCCTAAATAAAATGAGAAGTAACTTTAGACCAAAACAATACTCTAACCACAGCAAGTCTGCAATCGTTTCGCTATGGACGATAAGAAGATAACTGAACTTAACAGATATGCATGCCAAAAGTATACCTGAATATCAACACATCTTACTCAACAGGGTTTTTATGAGCAAGATCTTTAAACCTTGCGATTAATTAGCACAGGTATGAGCAATATGCTCATCAAGAGATTTGTGTTTGTGGCAAAGTTTCTTTTTCCTTCCGAGACGAGGAAATGATCCCTTGTTATGTGAGAAATTATCATAAAACTTATTGTCATCAAAATACGAGACATAGTTTAAGTTCTTACCAGAAGAATTTTGGTTTGATGAGGAAGACAACCTGTTGATGAATTCATTATACCCTTCAATTATCTTCTTCAGATTATCTCTCAATTCATCAATATTTCTTCTTTCATCTGAACTTTCTTTCTCAACAGGAGCAATGTTATTTTCAGAGATCATCACATGATCTTCCTTTAGACGATGTTTATTCAGATGTCTGTTTTGTTCTCGAGTGTTTGAGGAACTCATTGAACTGACTTTCCTGGTAACATACACAGGGTAGGTACGAAAACCAATTGGTTTAGCCGTACGAATGTCAGTTACAGCTTTAAGAATCAAATATAAGGTGTGTTGAAGTTGAACCAGGGAGTTTTTCTTCAACTTAGAGGTTCCCTCTTGTTTCACCGAACTCTTTGTTTCACAGACAAGACATACTTTCTGATCATCAGAATGATTAGATAGTACAACATTAAAACCATCGTTAGAAGATTTCCTCCCTTCATTTGATGTGCAGCCTTTTTGATTGATGGTGACTCCAGGCACATTCGTTTTACAAGAAGAGGTTTCTGTTTTTGCTTCTGAACATGAAACATCTTTTGTGTCAGAAGTACTTGGTATATTAGATTGCTTTGAGCATCCTTGAATAGAGAGTTTACTCAAGTGATGTTCAATTTCCAAGGCATCTTTTCTGAGACTAGCTTCAAGAGACGTACACGATGACTGAACATCAGAGTTTCCTTTGGATTTGCAATCTCTTATTACACCAAGTAGAACATCGACATGATGTTTTAACCGATTAAATCTATCAGCTTGGATTTTAGCAAGGTTTAGAATCAATTGACTCTCTTCAGCTGTTTGTCGTTCAATTGAAGGGTTATCGGAAGAACACATGTCGGTGTTACTCTGTCTCGTCAGTGTGGAAGGTTTATCTAAGTACAAGATGGTAAAACCCTTCTTTTTAGAATTAGACGAGATAAAACTCTTATTTCTGGTATTGCGTTTATCAGAGATAGTACTCTTATCCATAGAGTCAGATCGCTACAAAGACAAACTTGTAAGGTCTTGAACGTGTTTGCCTGCTCTGATACCAATTGAAAAAGCAGGGGTCTAACAACACCACCCAATATTTCGCTTAGCAATCTGTATGGACAAACTCGATTATACTTTCAAGAGAATCAACAAGACTCAATCAATTAAAAGTATATCAACGAGTGAATATCTCTCTCTTGTTTTGATTTACTCAAGCTAATAGAAATCAGCGAGTCCTAATCAAACACAAGGAATAAATTAGACGGAACCAAAAACCAATATCCAAGGATCAATCAATATCAATCAACAACCAAAGGTCGTATTTCCAATTGATTGATTCAAACGCACAACCTGTATTATTTCAATTATATAAACAAATATAATGCGGAAATAGAAATAACACAGACACCAGAATTTTGTTAACGAGGAAACCGCAAATGCAGAAAAACCCCGGGACCTAGTCCAGATTGAATACACACTGTATTAAACCGCTACAGACACTAGCTTACTACAAGCTAACTTCGGACTGGACTATAGTTTAACCCTAATCAGTCTCCCACTGATCCAAGGTACAGTTGTACTCCCTACGCCTCTGATCCCAGCAGGATACTTCGCACTTGATTCCCTTAGATGATCTCACCCACAACTAAGAGTTGATACGACCCAAAATCGCAGGCTTTGACAATAAACAAATCTGTCTCACACAGACAAGTCTATCAAAGGATCAATTTGTCTCCCACAGAAAAACCCTAAAAGTTTTTATTCCGCCTTTTGATAATAATCTAGGTGAACAGGAACCAATTGATAATCCGGTCATATATTCCCAAAGAACAGCCTAGATTAATCAATCACCTCACAACAATCTTAATCGTATGGTAGCGAAACAAGATGTCGTGGAATCACAAACGATAAGACGAAGGTGTTTGTGATTACTTTTTATATCTTGCTTATCGGAGAACTCTCACGATCTCAAGCCAATCAATATGATTGAACTGTTACGATAGAAGATGCAAGATTAGATCACACAACTACGATAAAAGCAGTATCGGTCTGGCTTCACAATTCCAATAAAGTCTTTAAGTCGTTAACCTGGTTTTAGAAGAAGAAAACCAAAGGTTAAAGGAGAATCGACTCTAGCACGTAAACTAGTATCATACGTAAGATGTGGGAAGTAGTTTTGCACAATACTTGATGTCTCCTTTATATAGCCTTTCAAATCATGGTTTTGCCTTAGTTACAAAGTAATCAATATTTAGATGAAAACCTGATTTAGATTCAAGCTAATATTTCTCAACCGTTAGATCGAAAACTTAGCTTGTCATACACAAATGACTGTACGCTTCAAGGTTTGTTACTGCACCCAATCGTGTACATTGTTGGTTCAACAATAGTCTACCTAAAGAGGTTAACCATATGAGCGTTTCATACCAACCATGTTCTTCTTCACCATAACTAGTTCAATTGACTCAAATGAACCAGTTAAGAGAGTTGTTCAACTGTAAGGAAATTTTATGTAACTACACACGACACAGTTGAAGCAAAGATGATTTGATTCACTCGAATCGGTTCATGAAATTTAATAGCCACGGTTTGCGAATGCATTCCTTAGTCTTTTAAGATTAAGTTCAGAAATCATCTTTAGATATATAACCTTCTCAAGTTCGTAGACTAGGTTCGGGGACTTAAGACACCGGATAGAGTTTACAAACTCCAGCAGAAATTCTCGGGTTTGAGAACTACGCCGGTTCGCAGACTTGGATCACGCAAGTAGTTTGTCAACTCCAGCAGAAATTCTCGGGTTTGAGAACTTCGGCAGTTCGCGGACTTGGCACTTGCCATACTTCCGGTTCTCTTGATCAACAAAGTTCGAAAACTTCGGTTCAAGGAATCCATTGGTTATGTAATCTAAACTCTCATTCCAATCATTGAAACATTCTTAGAGGACGTTGTACAGTTGTTACACTATTTCTCATCAAAGCAATTTTCAAAGTGATTGAAACATTCATGACTTTCGTCACTAGGTAAAGATAAACTTGGTCGAAGCGAAAAGCTTACCAACACATATTTCGAGATATAGATAGGTGAGGTATACTCGGCTCGAAATACCAAATGTGTATGACCTATTCTATATATATATAGCATACGACTTTTGTCTCAAAGAGTAAGAGATAGAATAGATAGACTTTTGAGTGACATATAAGTTCAAGTCTCCACATACCTTTTTGTCGAGAAGTTCCACCGGTTCCTTGAGTAGATCTTCTACTTGTATGATGAATCGCCATGAAGTCCTTGAGCTCAACTACACTTACTATCCTAGTCCGAGACTTAGCTATAAGAGACTAGAAATCAAGACTTATAGTTTTGATCACTAACATTGACAAACATGCTTGAGATAGCAACGCATGCGAGTTTGACCGAGCAGTGCTCTAACACTTATGTTGAGCATTTTTCGATTAAATTAATCATGGGTTCTCTTGTGGTTAGTTTAATTGAATGTTTTTGGATACAAATTCATACTTGTATGTGATTTGTTATGTCCAAAGAAATCCTTCTTTTCTTTCGAAATTAAGGTCGCTCTTGTTGTTCTTTTGGGAATGACATTTTATGGGGGAGAGTTCTTAATTGAACTTGTGCTTAATTTCCAAATATTTGTGGCGAGTGCGGCTATGGAATATTATATGGGTTATCTTGTATCTTTACAAACTCCTTGATGAATGCATTTAGCTTCGGCTTTATGATTGCATCTAAATAAGATGATATATTTTTGCTTTCTTTTGGTAAAGAAATGTCTTTTTCGGAAATTTCATTAGGATCCCGTTCTTGTAGCTTTGCCAATTTTATTAACAAAAAGGGGGAGAATTAATATGTAATTCACACTACAAATACATATGGTTTTCGGATCATTATGTAAGGGGGGGGGGGGGGGGTTTCATATGAGATGGAGTATTGACTAAGGGGGGAGTGATACATATCACCATAGTATTGTTGTTGAAGTTGTGATACAATTGAACTTTGACGTTGTGTAATGATACTATGACACTGTATAACAATGATTGAGAACTCTTGTTTTCTCGTTGTTATAGCTATGGATTTTCAACAACGATGATGCTGAACTTACAACCTTTGGGATCATTGGAGTACTTGGAAGTGACAAAGATTTAAAGTAATATTGAAGATTAGGCGTATGGAATAGAAGCTACAAAAGTTTATTTATTTATTTTTTTGTATTCCATATGTATTGATAATTTTGTCACTAAAATTGACAAAGGGGGAGATTGTGTAGCGCCCCTAAGCTAGCAGCTGACTAATCCAAGAGATTAACTAAATAAAGAGGCACTAAGAATCTAATCCTTTACTTAAACATTCAATTAAGAAATCTGTTATAAAACTTAACCCAAAATTAGCCCCACTCTGAAAAAAATATATATACAAGGATTCCTCTCAGATGATACATATACAATAGTTATTTGGTTTACAAATATAATATACAACATAATAAACATATCAGAAGTTAACCAACTAACGAAATCAACCCTTGAAGCTTTTGCTGCGCAACTCTGATCTATCTCTGAAACTGAAAGTGGGAATGGGTGAGCACATCATCCCTAAAAGGGGTGCCCCGTAGGAATAACAACTAGCTTTAAACATTAATATGATTCGAAGACAATGCAGGTTTTATCGACAGTCGTTAATACACGGAAAGACAGTAAAACACAAAGTAGAAACTTCTTCAAAGACATCCATAAATAACAGTAAACATCCATGTATGAGATGTGTGTTGCCGCACATAAGGGAAAAATAATATTTGTGCTAACAACACTCATTAGGTAATATTGCAGTGTATCGCCCTAGCCATAAAATACTGATATATAAAGGAAGAATAATATTTGTGCTAACCACACTCATTAGGTAATATTGTGGTGTATCGCCCTAGCCATAGAATACTGATATTGTGTCGGCACACATCTCATACTACACAGAGCATACAAAGATATCCATGAATTTCACAACACCAAGATTGATTTGTAAAACAATAATGAATACAAGAGAGTTCGTTATCGATTCCCACCTCTTTTGATGACAAGCCTCGCGTACCTCGAAATCCATGATCCACTGGTTCATCCTTTGAATCGATCGTTGTTAGATTAATTCATATTAATTAATGTTCGTGTTAAACTAATCGAGTAATTAGCGGCTAAGACGTCTCTTGACTAGTCTAATAACGTTGACGAGCTTGAGGGTCTTTACAGATTGTTAGAGCATTGCTCGGTCGAATTCGCATGCGTTGCTATGTCAAGCATTTTTGTCAATGTTAGTGATCAAAACTATAAGTCTTGATTTCTAGTCTACTATAGCTAAGGTCTCGGACTAGGATAGAAAGTATAGTTTAGCTCAAGAACTCCATGGCAATCATCATATAAGGCGAAGGACTACTCAAGGAACCGGTGGATCTTCATCGACTAAAAGGTATGTGGAGACTTGAACTTATCTATCACTCAAAAGTCTATTTATCTCCTATCTTGAGACAAAATTTGTTTTGCTATATAGACTTAGATTATACACATTTGCTATTTCGAGCCGAGTTTATGTCGCCTATCTATTTCTCGAAATATGTGTTGGTAAGCTTTCGCTTTAGCCAAATTCATCTTTACCTAGTGACGAATGTCATGTTATGTTTCAATCACTTTGGAAATTACTCTGATGAAAAATGGTCTGTGAATAACGGCTATATAACGTCCCCTGAGAATGTTTCATTGATTGAAATGAGGGTTTAGATTACATAATCATTGGAGGATATAAGCATTGTTGTGGAAACACATATATGTATAAGTCCTTATTCCTTGAACCAAAGTTTGCGAACTTTGTTGATCAAGAGAAACGGAATGTGGCATGAGCCAAGTCCGCGAACTCAGTCTGCGAACTGGCGGAAGTTCTCGACCCAAGAATTTCTGCTGGAGTTTGTGAACTCATTCCGTAAGCTTAAGTCCGCAAACCCAGACCGCGAACTTGAATTGGTTATATCTAAAATCGGTTGTTCTTGAACTCATGTTTATATAAACTAAGGAATGCTTTTGCAAACCGTGGCTATAAAGTTCATGAACCGATTCGAGTGAATCAAACTGTTTTTGCTTCGATTGTGTCTTGTGTAGTTACATAAGATCTAAGCAATTAAACAACTCTCTAACTAGTTCATTTGAGTCATTTGAACTAGTTATGGTGAAGAAGAATATGGTTGATATGAAAGTGATCATATGGCTAACCATTTAGTTGAATATTGTTGAACCAACAAATGTACAAGTTTGGGTATTACACAAGCCTAGAAACGTGCATTTCATTTGTGTGTAACAAGCTAGTTTTCGATCTAACGGTTGAAAGATATTAGCTTGAATCTAAATCAGGTTTTCATCTAACGGTGAATATTGAATGCTTTGTTACCAAGTTAACATTGATTGCAAACCCTGATTTGAAAGACTATATAAGGGAGAGCTCTAGCAACTGGGAATCCTAATCCCCACACCTTCTGTGTGATACTAGTTGTGCTAAGCTAGAGTCGATTATCCTTTAACCTTTGCTTTCTTCTTCTTAACCAGGTTAACGACTTAAAGACTTCATTGGGATTGTGAAGCCAGACCGATACTACTTTCTCGTAGTTGTGTGATCTGATCTTGTTGTTTCTATCGTACGAGTACAATTGTAATAATTGGCTTGATATTGATATCTCCGATAGGCAAGATATAAAAGAAATCACAAACACTTCGTCTCATCGTTTGTGATTCCACAATATCTTTTTTCGCTGCGTCGATTAGGATTATTGTGAGGTGATTGATAACACTAGGTTGTTCTTCGGGAATATAAGTCTGGTTTATCAATTGGTTCATGTTCACCTTGAATTATCAAAAGACGAAACAAAACTCGTAGGTATATTCGTGGGATACGGATTTATCTATTACTGTAGACTTTTCTGTGTGATACAGATTTGTTTATTAAAGTCTTCGACTTTGGGTCGTAGCAACTCTTAGTTGTGGGTGAGATCAGCTAAGGGAATCAAGTACGTAGCATCCTGCTGGTATCAGAGACGTAGGAGCATAACTGTACCTTGGATCAGAGTGAGATTGATTGGGGTTCAACTACAGTCCAGACCGAAGTTAATTTGGAGTAGGCTAGTGTCTGTAGCGGCTTAATACAATGTGTGTTCAATCTGAAGTAGGTCCCGGGGTTTTTCTGCATTTGCGGTTTCCTCGTTAACAAAATTCTGGTGTCTGTGTTATTTCTTTTCCGCATTATATTTTGTTATATAATTGAAATATCACAGGTTGTGTGTTTTTCAATCAATTAGAATATCCGACCTTTTGGTTGTTGAATTGAATTGATTGACACTTGGATATTGGTCTTTGGTGCCATCCAAGTTATCTCTCTAGTATTTGATAAAGACTCGCAGATTTCTATTTGCTTGAGTGTATATCAAATCTAGAGATTGAGATATAAACTCTTTGATATAATTTTTATCTAGATTGAGTCTGACTGTTTAGTTGATTCTCTAGAAAGTATATTGGAGTTTGTCCATACAGATTGCTAAGCAAAATATTGGGTGTGGTTTTTGTACCCCCATTTTTTCATTCTCTTCACTTCAACTTCTGATTCAGAACTTGAGTATGACACAGAGCTTCTTGATCTCTTGAATAAAGAGATTAATCAAGAGAACCTTCACTTAAAGGCCCCTCCTTGAAAAAAAATTGAGTCATCACTCCAGGCGAAAAATATTGAGATAGAGCGTCTCAATGGTAAGTTCATCAGAACCATGTCTCTAAAGGAAGAAGAGATTAACACTCTCAAGTATGACCTGCAAAGGTTATCTGGAAGCTCTGAAAAAATTGCGACAATGTTATTTGGTCAGAGATCCTTTGGAAACACGAATGGTTTAGGGTTCAAAAGCAAAACTCAAAGCTCAAAGTTGTTCATTCCAACTAATCAAGGAACAACGACTGTTGATTGTTGTGTTAAACAAGAAGGGTCACATAATGACGAAAATTCCTCATTAATTTGTTCGTTTTGTGGACATTCTAAGCATGATCAAAACACTTGTTGGAGATTCAGAAGGAGCAATAAGAGAATCACCAAACTTCAAGAGAACATGCAGAAAATGAATCTGGGTCCGGATAACCAAGCTCTTGTAAAAAAAATCCAGATCCAGACGAGGTAAGAAATATGTTTACACAACAACCAGTGATAAGCCACGGAAAAATAAAAAGTGTGAGCATATGGCTCACTCTGTGACAAACTAATGCTGGTGACGTCTGCATCCTCATTTTTAGCTTGGGAAAAATGAGGTTTGCACTAAAAATGGCTCAAGTTGTTGCTTTTGTAAATCTTTTTCTTATATTTGTTAAGAAAATATTCTCATAAAAAGATGGAAGGCGGATAATAAATCCTGAAAGACTTTTTTAATGTCTTCTAGGGTTTTGGAGTCATAAATCCGTTTTGTTTTTGTCCCCTCTTTCTCATTTTTGTTCAAAAGATACAATCTCATGGCTCTTGTGACTAGAGGGATCACAAAAAGAGATGCAGTTGAAGCAGTTAATGTGTATCTTTGTGAAGGAATCTCTTCCTCAAGAGTAAAGAAAGTGAAGTCGACAATCAATGGAGAAGGTTCTTCCTCTAACTGTCTCTTGTCTGTCTGTCGTTATGTGTGTTTGCGTCCGTGAACTATTATTGTCCCATATATTGTCAAAAGTTATCTCGTTTATATGTCGATATGCATGTATTGATACAAGATCGATGAACTTTTGACAAACAAAAGTTAAGCCTATTATGTCATTTATTGATGGAAGATAGGTTAAAATATTTTGTTTACAAGGATTATGTTTATTATATGTCATTGTGCAAATAGTGATGGAAAATAGAATGAATCCTTGTATATTCCGCAGTATTGATCTTCCCTGATCCATATTTTATGTATATACTGTGAGGCTCCATAAGTCTTCTTGTGTGAGCATTTCCAACTAGACTAATCATAGATTCGTTTGTGGTTATTTTGGTTGTGTATTTCGATTAAGTTAATCATGAGTTCTCTTTTGGTTAGTTTAATTGAGAATTTTGGATACAAAATCATTTTGTGGTTTTTGGTGTCCAAAGAAATCCTTCTTTTCTCGTAAAAGTAAGGTCGCTCTTGTTGTTCTTTCGGGAATGACATCAAATGGGGGAGAGTTCTTTTGAACTTAAGCTTAATTGCCATATTTTTGTGGGGAGTGCGGTTGTGGAATATTTGAGGAGTTATCTTGTATCTTTATAAACTCCGTGATGAATGCCTTTAGCTTCGGCTTTATGATTGTATCTAAACAAAGTTGATATGTACTTTTCTTTGGTCTTGAAGTGTCTCCATGAAAATTTTTATTAGGATCTCATTTTCGTACCTTTGCCAATTTTATTGACAAAAAAGGGGAGAATTAATATGTAGTTCACACTACAAATACATATGGTTTTCGGATAATTATGTAAGGGGGGTGATTTTCGTGTTGAGACGAAGTATTGACTAAGGGGGAGTGATACATATCACCATAGTATTGTTGTCGAAGTTGTGATATGAGAACTTTGATGTTGTGTAATAATATTATGACACTGTATAACAATGATCGGGAACTTTTGTTTTCTCATTGTTATGGCTACGGAACTTCAACAACTATGATGCTGAACTTACAACCTTTGGAATCATGGGAGTGCTTGGAAAAGACAAAGGTTTCGAGTAATGTTGAAGCGCCAAGGAGATCAAGCATGTGGACGTGAAGCTACAAAGATTTTATCTATTTTGTAATCCACATGTATTGATAGTTTTGTCACTAAAATTGACAAGGGGGATTATTAGAGCACTGCTCGGTCGAACTCGCATGCGTTGTTGTATCAAGCATGTTTGTCAATATTAGTGATCAAAACTATATGTCTTTATTTTTAGTTTACTTATGACTAAGTCTCGACATAGGATAGTTAAGTGCAGTTGAGCTCCAGACTCCATGGCGATCATCTTACGAAGACGAAGAACTACTCGAGGAATAAGTGGAACTTCATCCGACAAAAATTTATGTGGAGACTTGATATTTTCTGTCACTCAAAAGTCTATTCTATCTCCTACTCTTGAGACAAAGTCGTATAAGTATGATACTTTTCATACATACACATTTGTTATTCGAGCCGAGTTTACTCGCGTATCTTTTTCTCGAAATATGTGTTGCTGAGCTTTTGCTTTAACCATTTTCACCTTTACCCGTGACGCAAGTCATGAAGATGTTTCAATCTTGAAAATAGCTTTGATGACGATAGTCGTGAATAACCATTGTTATAACATTATAGAAGAATGTTTCAGTGATTGAAATGTAGAGTTGAGATTACCAACTATGGATATAAGCATATATAGTGTGTTCGTACATTAGTCTATAAATCCATGTGTCGGAAACCAAGTGCATGCATACGTGTGCATGCCGTATTGGTGAAGGAGATAGGTTGAGTACGCGTACCCGTACGGGTACCTGCGAAAGTTTTCATACCGAAAATTTCTGCTGAGTTTGTAAGTCTGCAAACTAGTAAACCGGTCACCTTAGGTACGCATACCCGAACACGTACCCATGAAAGTTTTCGAACCGAAAATTTCTGCTGAGTTTGTAAACTCAAATCCGGTATCTAAGGTACGCATACCCTTACACGTACCCAAGCTGGTTAATTCTCAAGTCGGTTGTTCATGAACTTAAAACAATAAATTATAAGGAATGCAATATTTGCAAACCATGGATATATTGTTCATGAATTGATTCAAGTGAATCAAACCAATTTTGTTTCAATTTTGTCTATGAATAAAGACCTAAGCAATTGAACAACTCTTGAACTAGTTCTTATGAGTCATTTGAACTAATTATGAGAAAGATGAATACGGTTAATATGAAAGTGCTCATATGGCTAACCATTGGTTAACTATTTGTGAACCAAATAAGTGTACGCATTTAGGTACGGTTACTCAAACCTAAATGAATACATTTCATTTGTGTGTGACAAGCTAAGTTTCGATCTAACGGTTGAAAGATATTAGCTTGGAGAAATCAGGTTTTTCATCTAACGGTGAATATTGAATGCTTTGTTACCAAGGTAACTTGGATTGCAAACCCTGATTTGAAAACTATATAAGGGAGACATCTAGCAACTGGAAAAACTAATCTCCACACCTCCCGTGTGATACTAGTTGGTTTTGCTAGAGTCGATTCTCCTTTAACCGTAGGTTTCTTCTCGAGACCCTGTCGGTTAACGACTGAAAGACTTCATTGGGATTGTGAAGCCAGACGAAACTACTTTCTTGCAGTTGAACGATCTGATCTTGCTATTTTCTATCGTAGGAGTTCAATTGAATAATTGACTTGAGATTATATCTCCGATAGGGAAAGATAAAAAGAAATCACAAACATCTTCGTCTCATCGTTTGTGATTCCATAATATCTAGTTTCGCTACCATACGATTTAGATTATTGTGAGGTGATTGATAATAACAGGTTGTTCTTCGGGAATATAAGTCCGGGTTATCAATTATTTCTTGTTCACCTTGATTTATCAAAAGACGAAACAAAAAATCTTGGGTATTTCTGTGGGAGACAGATTTATTCAATCCTATAGACTTTTCTGTGTGAGACAGATTTATCTATTAAGTCTTCGACTTTGGGTCGTAGCAACTCTTAGTTGTGGATGAGATCATCTAAGGGAATCAAATGCGTAGTATCCTGCTGGGATCAGAGACGTAAGGAGCGCAACTGTACCTTGAATCGATGTGAGATTGATTAGGGTTCAACTACAGTACAGACCGAAGTTAGTTTGTATTAGGCTAGTATTTGTAGCGGCTTAATACAGTATGGTGCTCAATCTGGACTAGGTCCCGGGGTTTTTCTGCATTTGCGGTTTCCTCGTTAACAAAATTTATGGTGTCTGTGTCATTCTATACCGCATTATATTTCGTTATATAATTGAAATATCACAGGTTGTGCGTTAAGATCAATCAATTAGAATATCCAACCTTTGGTTATTGATTGACACTTGGATATTGGTCTTTGGTACCATCCAAGTTTATCTCTATAGTATTTGATAAAGACTCGCAGATTTTCATTTGCTTGAGTAAAGATCAAATCGATAGATAGAGATATTAACTCCTTGATATACTTTTTATTAAGATTGAGTCTGACTGTCTAGTTGATTCTCTTAAAAGTATATTAGAGTTGGTCCATACAGATTGCTAATCGAAATATTGGGTGAGGTTGTTGTATCCCCACTTTTTCACTAGGTCTAAACAATCTATGAAAAAGGGAACTGAGAATTCCATACAGAAATCACATGGTGAACAATTTATTGGTCACCCCAACACACCCTAATTGTGTTGAAGGTGCATCTTGTCTCATGTGCCTGAATTCAAGAGACAAGAGTTATGCACAATCGGGTTTTAGGAAAAGAAAATATTTTGTTTATTTTTATTTCTTTGTTTTCTGGAATTCAGTTGATCTTTTCATATCCTCAAATGATATCGAAAAGTTTTACCCTGTTTGATCATTAAAGGAGGGTTAAAACCGATATTTCTACCTTTTTTAGGGTTAAAAGTTGTTCGTACGTGAATCATACTTACTATGTATATAGGTTTCGTAACCTTCCATTCCTTTTTCCTTCCTTGAAACTCTTTTTATCAAAAGATTGCTTGTGGAGCTAGTTTTGTGTTTTTCTCTCACAATCCCATTTTTGAATGGAGACTCCAAGCATCATATCTTCTGATGGAAAAGATGTTAACATGATTGTTAAACCATCAATAATAAAGGAAAAAGGTAAACCTCATTCCTCTACAACTTTGAAAATAAAAAGGAAGAATATGAAGAAACCAAGAGCTAACCCCTCAAATCTTCAAAAGTTTTCTGGTGTTCTTGAAGAGTTGAAAGAAACGAGGATGGAGATGCAGCAAATAAAGTCTATTGTTTTAAGATCTTTTGAAATTCAAAAGGCCCTGGTTCGGCATCAGTCAAGAAGGTTATTTAAATTTACTCCTTTCTTCATGAACCTTATGTTCCAATGTCTGTTGACGAAAAGGAATTCGGGAACGATAAAGAATTGGGTTTTTTTTTTTTTTTTTGATACTCAGGTTTTGTCCAGCTTTTGAGTTTGGTCTAACATTTGTCCAGTTTAGCGTTTGGTACTTGGATAAAACGTTGACCCTGATTGACCGTTTATGACCAGACTTTAATTTAATTTTATAAAATAAAAATATTGTAAAATTATGAGATTACAAGTGTACCCTTGAATTGGGTCTAGGATCCAATGGTTATAATCAAAACAATCTATCCCACGGTCCTAATTTACACCTAACCCTCGCTATGTATTTTTCTTCCTCCATTCTAGCAGCAACATCAGATTATTATTCTTTTAACTTCAAAATCTGCTGCAACCACCATTTTTATTCAAACGCAACTCGAATTTCTGTAACGCAGCAAAAAATAACAATCAAACACACATCACGAAACATTTATATAATCTAATTTTTCAAACACAACCTAAAATTTCAAACCCATATCACAAAACACTTATATAATCAAGTCCTTGTTTGTGAATTGCTATTACCTTATGTAACATAGCAAAGCAACAATCGTTCTTGTTGTAGAGAATCAGAATCTCATGGTAAAATAGAATCTTTAGATCGAATGAAGCGGTTTAAGAAATCAGGTATGAAGTCACAATCTTCTATTTCATTTTCAATCTTCTCGTACACCACCACAGAACCTAAAAAAAACAGCAAAATACCGATGCCCCTGAAATCAGTATAACACATTCCGCCGGCTTAATCTCGAAATGATATTAATAATTTCTAATTCGATCTTTTGAGTGGTTTCAATTGAGTACGAATTGAAATATTAGGGTTTGGTTTGGTAAAATTTAATTCGTTTTTTTTCTTGATTTGTTTTTGGGTCTTCACATTAGATTCTAAAGTTTTAGAACCCCAGAAATGAGACTGAGAAGGGAAATATGAATAAATAAACGGGTTCCACTTGAAAGGGAAGAAGGTAATATGAAGAAAAACGTGAAGGTTGCGACGGTGGTTTCTACGACAGTAAGGAGGTAGCAGAGAAAGTGATGATAGTGTTGGAGGCGACAGTTTGGAAAAATGAAGAGAAGGACTGAAAGTATTAAGGTTGATATTGGATGGTAGCTATGTAAATATTCTTAGAGTGAAGGGTATAATTATAATGCCATTTAGTAATTTAATTTAATTAAAACTTTTTAATAATTTCCAAACGGAAGTCAAGACTTAGCGGAGTCAACACGAGTCAACGTCAAGTCCAAGTACCAAACACCAACCTGGACAAATGTAAGACCAAACTCAAAAGCTGGACAAAACTTAGTACCAAAAACAAAATAATCCTAAAGAATTTTTCAAGAATCTCAATATCTAGGAAACTTCTTATGAGAATTTATTCTTGTGTTTAAGAAGGATAACTAGGGTTTGGAATAGCAAATATTGTGATTACACATAGCTATTGCCAACGGTTGTCATCTTGCAACGTTTTTAAATTTATTTATTTAAATTCTAAGTTATTTGGAAGATGATTTTGCAGTATTAATCTTTATTGGTTTCATATATTACAAAAATATTGTATGGGATATGTGTGTTTACGTCCGTAAACTATGATTATCTCATATATGTCAAAAGTTAAGTCTATTATGTCTTTATGCAAATATTGATAAAAGATAGAATGAACTTTTGAATATTCCGCAGTATTGATCTTTCCATGATCCACTTCTATGTTAAAGTACTGTATGGCTCCGAAAGTTTTCTTATGTTGAGCATTTCCGATTAAATTAATCTATAAGGTCTTCTTGTGATTAATTTGTTCGAGTTTATTGGTTACAAATTCATGTTTCATGTAGTTTGATAATATCCAAAGAAATCCTTCTTTTTTTTTTGTAAAAGTAAGGTCGCTCTTGTTGTTCTTTCGGGATTGACATTTTGTGGGGGAGAGTTTTTAATTGAACTTGTGCTTGATTGCAAATCTTTGTAGGGAGTGCGGCTATGGAATATTGTAGGAGTTATTTTGTATCTTTATAAACTCCTTGATGAATACACTAAGTTTCGACTATGTGAAATCATCGAAACAAAGTTGATATGTTCTCTTTTACTCATGAATTATCTCTTTGAGAATTTCATTATGACCCCGTAGTTTTCGTACCTTTGCCAATTTATATTGACAAAAAGGGGGAGAATTATTTGGCAGTTCACACTACATACATATGGTTTACGGATCATTATGTAAGGGGGAGTGGTTTTCATTGTGAGATGGAAGTATTGACTAAGGGGGAGTGACACATATCACCGTAGTATTATTGTCAAAGTTGTGATGTAATTGGACTTTTATGTTGTGTAATAATACTATGACAATGTATAACAATGATTGAGAACGAATGTTTTTCATATGTTTTCTTATTGTTATGGCTACGGATCTTCAACAACAATGATGCTGAGTTGAACGCGTTCAGAATCGCTGAAGTATTTGGAGTGGCGAAGAATTCAAGGAATGTTGAAAAACCAAGGAAATCAAGCATGATGGATGAGAAGCTACGAAGTTTATTTATTTTGTAATCTGTATGTATCGATAGTTTTGTCACTAAAATTGACAAATGGGTATATTGTTAGAGCATTACTCGGTCGAACTCGCAAGCGTTGCTATATCGTCAAGTTTTGTTGATCAAGACTATAAGTCTTGATTTCTAGTTTACTTATAGCTATGTCTCGGATTAGGATAGAATGTGTAGTTGAGATTTAGACTTCACGTCGTTCATCGATTGAAGATGAAGATCTTGGAGGAAATAGATAAGTGAGACTAAAACTTATCTATCACTCAGAAGTCTATTCTATTCTATCCCTAATGAGACTAAGTCGTATAACTATATATATTTTTATATTATACATATTTGATATTTCAAGCCGAGTTTATCTCGCTTATCTATTTCTCGAAATATGTGTTGGAAGATTTTTGCTATAACTACGTTCATCATATTCTTGACGAGTTTAGTTGGAAACAATTTATTTGTTGGAAACCAAATAATAAGTCAAAAGATGATCATGTGAAAATTGTCTTGAAACATCTTAAATGATTTGTGTGAGACAATCATTTGTTGTCGACTCGGAAAGTTTCTTATTGATCATTCAATCGCTTGAAAATTACTTATACGCTAATATTTTGTGTGAGACAGTTATTGTCGTCTTCTAAGGATGTTTCAATGATTGAAATGGGAGATTGGAACAAAAAACTTTGTCCGGATACATTACAGTATGCAAACTGTTTTGGTATGATTCAGGTCCGGGAACCTTGTTTTCATACCTAGTATGCGAAAGGTTTTAATAGTTAAGTCCGAGAACCTTGTTTGCATACCAGTATATGAACGATTCTACCTGAGTTAGGTCCGGGACTGCTGTTTGCATACCCGTTTGTAAACGGCTGGACAAGACCAAAGTCCGGAAATTATAGTTTGCATACCTATTGTTGATGGTGGTTTTCATTTCAGGGCTAAAATTGTGAAACCCTGTATTTAATGCGCTGCCATCCTGCAAAGGAACAGAATCCATGTAAAAGTAATGAGTGCCCAGGCCTCTTCGCTCATATATGTATTGAGCAATTCAATATATTTCTATGTATAAAATTCACTCAGAATGGTGCATGTAGCAACAATCCCAAATATTTTATGAATTTTATCTCCCGCCGGCATTATTCACTAATGCATGGCCTGCCTAGTATTTTCCTATGTTATGTTCCCCAGCCGAACTCTCAATATTCGCATGACATGACGATTAATGTAGAACGAATCTCCTGAAGTGTCAGTATTAAGATCTGCGTGAAAATACTCAGGAGCACACATGCTACGTCACTCTCTGATAAAGAGATTTTCTTTGCGTCAACACGCTCTTAGTTAAAAGTGCATGGTTGACGCGCTTAAATTCCTTAAGAAAAATAAGCCTAGACTGACCATGTCAGTCCTAAACAATCACGATCACATGATTTGGCCGGCCAATTCAACAAGCTTAGCCTCTTCCTAGTGGAACTAGGCAAATTCCATGATGTCCAACGGCATACCCACTATTGTCCCAGCCAATCGGAATCCTCTAAACCCGCCAGCAGCAGACCTAATTGCTATCCAGAACTAGGCTAGTTGCACTGAGAAAAAGAAACTCCAACGAGTTAAGACCGACCATAATGGTCTCAAAGCCATCGTGTCCGCCCAACTTAGCCAGCCTGGTTGAACAGCTTAGATTGTATTTCGAACGATCAAAGAGGTGCCGATGTGCTCACCGGCGATTCACGTCCATCCCCAACCGATCAAACGACACACGACAAGCCAGGAGTGCATCAAACTGCTTGCCCAAAGTAGGGTGAACACGCTTTTTTGGAAACCCTAATTTGCGTTGCGGCAGCGTGCTACTGTTGCAAAACGATCAGAGCCGTCCATCTTCGCCGGCCAAAATGACTGGCTTAGATCCAATTTCAGGTGGCCAATAAGATGTAATCATGCTCGCCGGAAACTCACCTTTGTATATGGCCAATCGGCCTGCTCAAATCAATGTCCAGTGCCATGGATCGATTATCCTAAAGAGGGTTGGCCACACGGCTTTAAAGCCTAAAATTCAATCAACGGCAGTATACAACTGCCGCAAATCATCTCATCCGTCCAACTTCGCTAACCTAGTCGGACGACTTAGATCTAATTTCAAGTGGCCAACAGGGTGACGTCGTGATCACCGGCCACCCTTCTCCCATAAGGAGCGATCGGCCAAGCCACGACTTGCCCAAACGATCACCCAAAAGGTGGCCGGTCGCGCTGGTAATATATATTTCAATAATTTAATGACAGTCATCAACTGCCGCAAATCATATCAACCACTCAACTTTGTTAGCCGATTTAACTGGTCCAGATCTAACCTGGGCCAACTGATAGGATGTTAGAATGGCTACCAACCACCACTCTCTCATAGGGACCGGTCGGCCAATCCCTGGGATGCGCGCGTAGCTCCTACCAACTCCCTGAAAAAGGGCGGTTATGCTCTTTTTAAGACATTAAGCTCCGCGACTAACTCAAACGTGCTCTGGAACAACGATGCTTCATAAACATCGATTATTTTCAGCTGCTTGTTTAAAATCGATGCTTTATATGCATCGATTATAAACGATGGTTTATAACCACTATGTGCTGCTTTAAGCGGCAAGTCTCATGACTTACCCATTTACTCGAGACATCAAACAACATGTCAAAAACTGGGGGATGCTCACTAGGGTATTGGTCTGGTGGTTTACAGCATATGGCGTGCAACGCGCCCACTACAAGAAAGTGTCAGGAAATGGCAGACGGTTAATAGTTGTAAGAGAGTAATGGGTGTAATGCTGGTCAGTCTTCCCTTGTAAATGGAAACGTGACGGTCACCACTTTTACACAACTCCACTTCTCCATAACTTAAGTGTCTCAACTTTCTACGAGATCAGGGTGCGCTCAGTCATGGCTTGTATGAATAGGTTTTTCAACCTATTTTCGATGACAACAGAGGTGATCAACACAAGTATTCAGAAAACACCAAGAATTCATAACTTACACTCTACAAATCAGTTCCACATTCTGATACAAGTCATAAAACATCCACACCTTTATAATTCAACATTCTCATCTCAGTTCTTTGATTCCCTCCCTAAGATCAACCCTTCTCCTTCACTTTGTGACCGAATTGAATCTGGAACGACCATTTCCTGGTTTAGGCCAGAGTCTTAAAGATTGATCTCTCGAATCTAAAAGTACTCATGTGCAGTACATATTTAAGGTTTGAATTCGTTTCTCATCAACACACCCAAATTTACCAAAAACAGCAAAGTCAGTTTTTACCCCGAAACAACTGGCGACCACAGTTGGAGATTAATCTCTCGGTTGCGAAATTAATTTCTCAATTTTCATTCCAATCTTCCCAATTTTAAGATGGTGGGTCTTAGGTCTGCATCAGCAACGAATCCCGATGTCACTAGCGCTGAAAACACCCCTGGTACCAACATTCCTGCTGGTGACACCAATATACCGCCTACCACCATTATCAATACTTCACATGGCGCTACAACCTCTACTGCCAATACCAACGGCACAGGAAACTTCCCCTCCAGCGTGACACCTCCCATCACCAGAGCCAGAGCCGCTACCGCAATTCCCAATGTCTCTTCAAGCATAACACCCCCAGCTGTTACCAGAGCTGTTGCCACTCGTCCATCAGGACGAGAGGCTGGAGGGACCAGAGGAAGCCAACCCCCTATTACCATTGTTGATTTGATGGAAAGACAAGAAGTTCTCGCTAAGACTCAGACGGACATGGATACAACTCAGAAAGAGGTACTAACTTTCCTTAAGACGCTAACGGAGCGACTACCGCAAGAGCCGCATCAACCCATGGAGCCAATAAGGAGTACTTTCAACAAGGCATGCGTTTATAGATGAGGAAGTTCGTGTTGCTCCTGAACGTTCATGGGAAAGGAATCAGTCGTCCAACTTCATCACAGTGAGGATCTGGAGCGTCTCCTCCAAAATTGAGGCAAAGAAAACCCTGTGGACATGCGCCAGCACCAACCTCCGTATCCTCCTGATGTGCAAAGAGTTCCTCTCCCAAGAGGATACTCCTCTCCTCGGTTTTCCCTCTATGATGGTACTGGTAACGCTCGTGAACACATCTCTCGTTTTCTGGAATCCTTGGGAGAACACGAATACAATCATGTCCTCCGCCTGAAATAATTTTCAAAGTCGCTCACCGGAAGAGCGTATACCTGGTACAACAACATCGCACCAAACAACATATCCAACTGGTGTGAGATGGTCACCGCTTTCTACAAGAAGTATTTCTTCGTGTCTGAGCAAATCACTTTCTCAGACTTAGGAAGAATGTTTCAACGAAACAATGAGCATCCATATGATTATGTCAAGAGATTCAGAATTCAAGCATTGGATTGTCACGACCCAAATGTGACCGAACAACAGTTGGTAAAGTCATGCATTAACGGTATGGTTCCCATCTATCGTGCTTTACTGGAAAACATGCGTTTCCAGACGTTCTCTGAACTCCATGAAGCTGCTAAGCGGTCGACTACAACCGCACCAGCGTTGTTAGAAAAAATCAGACCGGCCAGGGGTGAAGATGCACGCGAAACTCGAGGAAACATGCGCCTCATCAGCAAGCAATATAACACAGGTCCCTCTGTATGCGTAGTAGGTGAAGGAGGTAAAAAAGAAGCTCCATCAGTGGAACAACAACCCAAGCGTGCAACACGAGCGCAGACAACTCCATCCCGGAAAGCCGCGGCTAAGACCCCTGTGCAACAACAAGAAACTGGATATGTTGCTCCATACTTCCCATTTCCAATGGATGAAGTCATTGAATTCCTGGAAGCATGGATTCGATATGACGCCATCAAGATACCTCCTTTCAGACGTCCACCAACCGAGGAAGAAATGGAAAATCCCAAATATTGTCGTTACCATAGGTTTGTCAATCACCCAACCAGGGACTGCAACAAGATGAAGCGCATTTTCTAAGAAAAGGTAGACGCAGGAGTACTTCAACTAGGCACTGAGGGAGTTCACAGGGACCATCTTCCGGTCAGAAGTTGCATGATTTCTGGGGACTCCGTCAACAAAACCGTACAGTCTATGATGGAGCATTTGTGTGAAATTTTGTACTTTTCCAAGGCGCGGCGTCAGGACATTTTTGTATCCCTCAACCGTGTTGTATCAGGAAAACGGTTGTTTCCAGCCAGGGAAGTTGTGCCCAAACCCCAACCTCTCCTGGAAGGCACGACCGATAGATGCAACTGGGGACTGGTGACCACCGCCCACCTAAAGGATGTTGAGTTCGAAAACACACTTATTGACGCGGCCTCGGACTTCAACATCGTCACCGTCAAAACTCTGAGAGCTGCAGGAATTTTAAAACAGGAAGCTTTCTGCTGCCCAACTGTGAAAAAATCTAGTAGGAGAACCAAAAAATGTTTATGGGCACATTAACATTGAAATCAAGATAATAGATGCTCTTACACACCGCAAATTTCATATCGTTAAAGAATGCCCAAATTATGATATGGTTCTGGGGCGATCATGGGTGCATAACAACAAAGAAAAGCTAGGAGTATGTCCTTTTCTGGTGTCGACACCTGAAAGGATTTCCAACAAGCCATCCAACCCATAAAGTTATCTGCTAACAACTCGCCGATGTGACACAACTACCTGGAGAGAGCCCGACGATGTTCATCCGCAGATTCCGAACACAAGTAAGACGTATTGAACAACCCTTTTTTTTGCAACCAGTCACTCCTCATTTCGTCAAGGCCTGGAGACTCGATCTGATCGTCAACCCAGCCGTCACTAGGAGATGTGAATGGGATGCCGGGCCTTTCAAATATTTTATCAAAAGTTTAGAAGTTGTGTCATTCAAAGATGACGAACCTAAGAATCAAGTAGCCATGCAACACCCAAACCCGTTTCAAGTTAGAGATGTGGTAGTGAGAGTTGCTGCTCAGCCTGCTCTGTCCGATTCCGTAGAAGGGAAAGACGATCCATACCTAGTGGCGTAGTTATTTTGGGAGGTTACTGCAAACTCGTCAATACTGACAAGATAGAAGGCGTAGTGATACACGCTCGGTGGATCAAACCCTTCAATATCTAAGATGTCGTGCCACCCTTGCCTCAAAATTCCCTTTTAGTGTTTCATTTAGCAATTTCCCTTTTCGTGCAATATTTGTAATTCCTCCAAAATGATTGAATGCTTGCATTCATGACTAGAGTTCCAATTTATCAGTTAATCAAAGCATCATTTCTTTTAAAATAAGATTTTCCTGAATCATCTCAAGGAAAAGTCCTAGTGAACCCAAACCCTCACAAAATCATTACCCATTGATTCAACCAAAAAAAAACGAGGAAGGGGATGCATAAAGAAAAAGAAAGAGCAAGGCCCATCAAGCAGTCATTACATGATTTTAGAGCGAGCGTATTTTGTACACTTAAGTGTAGCCTGCCTCAATGATGAAACGGCCTCTCAATCGCAACCTCGTTGTGCCTAAACCCCGAAAAGAAATTTCGCCAGATTGTGGAAAATCCCTTCACGGAATAAAGAAGCAGTGATCTAGCGCACATGGTACTCCCGGATTGCAACTACTTCCTCAGATGTATGCTATTAATTTTTCAGACGTATTCAATCACGCTACCAATTGGAGATAGGGCTTTCTGGTTTCATGTTCACAAGAGCACAACTCGTACGATATACATGGATAATGTCAAATAGAAATTACAGGTTCGTGGCCGAATCCTTAATTCTCATCCCTACATCCCCTACTTCAAGCTATTGTTATTAGGGTTACTGTTAGAGCTTATTTACTAGAGTCAACTTCGTATAGGTAGCTAGAAAGTTACTAGGATATGAGACTTACA
The DNA here is from genome assembly GCF_003573695.1 of Papaver somniferum. Classification (NCBI taxonomy): domain Eukaryota; kingdom Viridiplantae; phylum Streptophyta; class Magnoliopsida; order Ranunculales; family Papaveraceae; genus Papaver; species Papaver somniferum. Next base: position 48,193,907 of record NC_039366.1, read on the forward strand.
AGTATTACGTGAATACTTGAAGAATGTGAAGAAGTAAATAGCTACAATGACAACATCATCCTTCCTCTTGAGGTTAGTAATATTTAACTTGAACTGTTTCATTCCTAACGTATCTTTCAAGTCGTGCATATTGAAAATATAACTGCGAAGCTGTGAATGATTGTACTCTATCTTTGAACTTCATATATAAGACATCCACATAATCGTATGAATGCTATTGTGATTATGTATGGGTATGGGTGAAGATTTCGTCCTAGGAAACAATGTTTTACATTTGTTTAAAGGAAGTACAATTCATAAACTTGTTTTGTGAATCGAAAGGGAAATCACTAGGCTTATTGGTATTGTTATTCATTGCAAATCTTTGGATTACCAATATGTGTGTTTAGTATAACCGCTCATAATTTGTTTATGTATCTTGGTAAAACTATTCATAATGCCTGACTTTTGTATTGGTATGACTTTTACTAGTGAAACTGATCTTAAGTAATCACCTGAGATGGTATGATCGATATTTTGTAATTGGTATGACCAACTCTAGACATTGGGTAACCGATCCTAGTAAGAGGTGCAACCGATCACAAGTATGTGTAGTCGATCCTTGTAAGAGGTACAACAAGTCTTAGTAATTGGTAATCGATCATATGACTTGTGCAACCAATCACAAGTAAATACCATAATAATGTGGTAACCGATCCTAGTACCTAGTCAACCAATTTTTGGAAAGCTAGTGTGACCGATCCTAGTACCCACATGGAGGTAGAACCGAAGCTTTGTGTTTTGGTAGAACCTTGAAACCTATTAGTGGTGATTTTATAGGATAATCAATCACATAGTTCTTGAAAGTCAGATGAACCAATTCTAAATTTGTTTGGAAGTGTGGGAAATCGGTTCCAAGATTGTAAATATGAAAAAGGATTTACAAAGTATAGATGTCGACATACTTTGAACATGTGCAATAATTCTTATCTTTTATTGTTCAAAGATATTCCTTAATAACTAAAGAAGAATCCCGTATCGAAATAAATTGAGAATCTTTAATTAAGGTTTTTAGTTTTATATGCTTTTAATTTCCAGCAATTAAATGCAGATCTTTAGAAAATAAAAATTGGCAATGTACATTTACTAATTGGAGATTTTCTACTGAGATTTCGGTCAATATTTGGACAGTGCATTTCCAGGAATTATGAAAACCGTTTTTGGATTTATTGCATATCTTTGAGAATATTCGGTTTTGGAAATTCCTTGGTGTCCAAACTTCCTTGGTCTATAAATACTGAAGTTTGCATTTCGAGCAAACTAATCCTCAGAGCCAGCAAAACTACCTAGTTGTGTTGTTACTGGTGGAGCCGTCTATTCGGAGAGGAAAGTACCCTAATTAGGCGAAATATCTTACCACCGCTCGTTTTAAAGACTTCTTTGGGATCGAGAAGCTCTACGAGTACCGTTGGTGGGAAACTAGATAGTTGCAATTTATTATTAGTTTTCGATTGATTTGATTGACTAACGACTGTTGAACTGTGATTGCACCTAGTTTGTTTATGCTTGAAAATATTCTCTTCTGATATAAGATTCACTCAAACTAGATCGAAGTGTCGACGGGGATCTTTAGACTATTTGTAGATCTAAAGACGTCTTGTGATAATCCATCGTTAACAGACTCCGTTCTATGTGTGATTGATTACAGGAAATTCAAGTTGTTTGTGTACAGGTGTTTATTGAAGATCTAAGAAGATTTGAAGACAAAGAAGATTTCTTATTTGAGTTCAGAATCTTTGGTGTGCACAAAACTTGATCGGCTGGGGATCCAACTATAATCGGTTTATCTTTGTGATAACCTTGATTGATTAGTTGAGTAGATCGGCATCAATACATTTCTTTGTGATTAATAGTATTGATTGCATAGTCTAGACAATTACTTTGGTAGTTGTTAAATAGATATATCTAAGAACCTGACAAAGGAGTTTATTGGGATAAACGGAAGAGCCTTTTTTCAAACTCATATCACTTGTTTGAAAAGAGTTATTACCGAACAAATTCGTTGTTCCTTTACTGTTTGGAATACGAACCAAAGGAATTGTTCCAAGTGCGTGACTTATCACAAGTTGGAGGCGCAGGGATACTGAGGGAACTAGGTAAACTATAGGTTTAGTTGCTTGGTCTCAACTATACGAAGTTGGTTTAGATTTTGTATAACGGCTTAATTCTGAGAGTATTCAATTCTAGACAAGGTACCGGGGTTTTTCTGCATATGCGGTTTCCTCGTTAACAGAATCTTGTTGTGTCTTTTACTTTTCTATTTCCGCAATTATAATTGATTTATTATAATTAGAAGTAAAATACACAAACATTAATTCCTAATTACTTGATAGCAATCCTATAGTGTTTGGTTAAGTCTGAACCTATTATCAAGTTGTTGATGGTGGTTTTTTAGTTCAAGGTCAAAATCGTAAAACCTTACATTTAGCATTGTAATCCTGTAAAGGAATAAAATACACTTGAAAGTAACGAGTGCTCAAACCTCTTTACTTACACATGTATTGAACAAACTCAGTATATGTATATGAAATTCATTCAGAATGGTGCGCTTAGTAGTAATCCCAAATATTCTGTGAATTCTATTTTTATGCCAGCATTATTAAGTAATGCATGACTCGCTTGGTATTTTTCCATGCTATGTTCTCATCCGAACTCTCAATACTGACATGACATGACGATCAATGCTCACTCTCGGCAGAGTAGCATGAATCTCCCGAAGTGCTAGTATTGGGATCTGCGCAAAAATACTCATACAGGCTACATCTCTCCGACAAAGAGATCAACGTGTTCACACACTTTTAACTAAAGTTAGCGTGATCGAACACATATTTATTCTTAAAGAAAATATAGATTGTCAATATCAGTCTCAAAAAAATCACGGCCACACAACTTGGCCGCACGATTTAACAAGCATAGCTTACTCCTAACAGGATTAGGCAATCATTGCAGTGACCACCGGAGGGCCCACTAGTGCCCTAGCCGATCGAGTACCATTCCTTCAGCCACAAAGTGCTTTGAACGCCAATCCCAAACATGGGCGATCGCGCTGTACAAGAATAGCTCGAACGAGCTAAGACCGTAAAAAACGGTCTCAAAAGCTATCATACCCGTCCAACTTCTCCGGCCTAGTTGTACGGCTTGCGCACTCCAAACAATCAAGGAAGCACCAATGCGTTCGCCACCGGCCCAATATTATCCCCTACCAATCGAATTGATCATAGGAAGTTAATAGCACGCCAAATCGTTCGGTTGAACTAGGGTGGACGCGGCTGCTTTGAAGCCCTAACCGGTGTTTGCGGCAACGCATTACTGCCGCAAATCAATCACGGCCGTCCATCTTCGCCATCCTAGTTGGATGGCCTAGATCCAATTTCAGGCAGCCAACAAGATGCTAACGCGTTCACTGTCGACCCAACTCCATCGTTGGTCGATCGACTTGCTCATAGCAAGCTTGGAACGCATAGAAACATTCACCCAAAGAAGATATCAACGTGCACACCAGCGAGACACCTTCACACATGGTTGATCGACCTGTTCGACCTAAGGATCAATGCCTCGAAACGCATGCCCAAAGAGGGGTGGGCCACACGGCCTTCAAACCCTGAATTACATCAGCGGAAACATATAACTGCCGCAATTCATCTCGTCCACCCAACTTTGCTAGCCTGGTTGGACGACATAAATTTATTTCTAGCAAACCAACAAATTAGCATAGCAATCATCGTCCATCCCTCCTCCACGAGCAGCGATCGACCAAGTAATGGTGTGTCCCTAGAATCACCAAACGATCACCCAAAGATGGTCGATCATGTTGCCTCCTTTAAGACGCTTATCTGTGACTTATTCAGTCAAGCTCAAAAACAAGGATGCTTCATACACATCGATTAATTTGAGCTGCTTTACATGCATCGAATACATACATATTTTATTTTGGCCTTATAAACAACTTAGTTGTTTCACCTAATAGCATCATGTGTTATTCTCCGCGGAAGGTCCCACGACTTGACCCACTCATTCGAGACATCAAACATGTTGCAAACTGGGGGATGCTTACCGGATATTGGTCTGGCGGTTTACATCGTGCGACGTGTAACGCGCCCATTACGAGAAAGTGTTAGAAAAAGACGGACGGTCAGCAGTAATAAGAGTAGTGGGTGAAAGAGCGAATGATTTTTCCTCATAGTGGAAACATGACGATCACCACTACCTACACAACCCCACTACTCCATTACTCAATCTCCTCCACTTCCTACGAGATCAGAGTTTTGCGCTCAATGACTTGTATAAATAGGCTTTCAGCCTATTCCAACAAAAGGGACACGAAGAACACAAGTGTTATCAACATAAGTAGCCAGAAACCATTTTCTGATACGCAAGTCATAAACAACCACACCTTCAACACTCTGATTTCAAACACCTTCTCTACTTTCCCTAAGATCAACCCTTCTCCTTCACCTTGTGACTGAATTGAATCTGGAACGACCATTTCTTGGTTTAGGCTAGAGTCTTACAAATTGATTTATCGAACCTAAAAGCATTCCCGTGCAGTGCATCTGTTTAGGGTTTGAACTCGTTTCTCATCAACACACCCCAAATTACCAAAAAACAACATAATTAGTTTTTACCCCAAAAAAATTTGCGACCACAGCGGGAGATTAGTCTCTCGGTTGCAAGATCAATTTTCAATTTCATTTCAATTTTCTCAAAATTTAAAATGGTGGATCTTAGGTCTGGATCAACAACCAATTCTGATGGGTCTAGCACTGACAACACTCTCGGTGTTGATGTCTCTGTCAGTGGTGCTACCATACAGCCTGTCAATACGATCAATGCATCTCTTGGAACTACGTCCTATACCACCAACACCAGCGGAGCGGGAGATATTCCGTCGGTAACACCTCCCATCACCAGAGCCAGAGCAGCCGCAAACCCCAATATTTCTTCAAGTATAACGCCTCCAGTAGTCACTAGAGCAGCTACTACTCCTCTGTCAGGACGAGGGGATGGATGAATCACAGGAGGCCAACCCCCTATTACCATTGTTGATTTGATGGAGAGGCAAGAAATTCTCGCTAAGGCTCATACATACATGGCTTCGACTCAGAAAGAGGTACTCACTTTCCTCAAGACGCTAACGGAGCGACTACCGCAAGAACCGCGTCAGCCCATAGAACCCCTAAGGAGTATCTTAAACACTCTCGGCTCAAGCACTTCAACAGGGCGCGTATTCATAGATGAGGAAATTCGTGTTGCTCCTGAACGCTCGGGAGAAAGGGATCAACCGTCCAATTTCATCACCCGCGAAGACTTGGAACGACTTCTCCAAAATCGAGGCAAGGAAAACCCGGTGGACTTACACCAGCACCAAACTCCGTATCCTCCTGATGTGCAGAGACTTCCCCTCCCGAGAGGATATTCCTCTCCTCAGTTTTCCCTTTATGATGGTACTGGTAATGCTTGCGAATACATTTCTCGTTTTCTGGAATCTTTGGGAGAACACGAATACAATCATGTCCTCCGCCTGAAAGAGTTCTCAAAGTCGCTTACTGGAAGAGTATACACCTGGTACAACAACATTGCACCAAACAGCATATCAAACTGGTGTGAGATGGTTACCGCTTTCTACAAAAAGTATTTCTTCGTATCCGAGCAAATCACTTTCTCGGACTTGGGAAGGATGTTTCAGCGAAACAACGAGCATCCAAATGATTATGTCAAGAGATTCATAATTCAATCTTTGGAGTGTCACGATCCAAATTTGACCGAATAACAATTGGTGGAGTCGTGCATTAACGGTATGGTTCCCATCTATCGCGCCTTACTAGAAAACATGCGCTTCCATATGTTCTCTGAACTCCATGAAGCTGCTAAACGATCGGCTACGACCGCACCAACACTTTTGGAAAGAGCCAGACCGGCCAGGGGTGAAGATGCACGCGAAACTCGAGGAAACAGGCGTCTTATCAACAAGTAGTACAACACCGGCCCTTCTGTAAGCGTGGTAGGTGAAGGAGGGAAGAGGAAAGCTCCAGCAACGGAACAACAACCTAAACGCGCAGCGCCAGCGCAGACGACTCCATCCCGGAAAGCCACGACTAAAACTTCTGAAGCTGAAGATGCTGCTCCAGATTTCCCATTCCCAGTAGATGAGGTCATTGAACTCCTAGAAGCATGGATACAAGATGATGCAATCAAGATACCTCCTCTTAGATGTCCGCCAACTGAAGAAGAGATGGCGAATCCCAAATACTGTCGTTATCACAGGTTTGTCAATCACCCGACCAGTGAGTGCAACAAGTTGAAACGGATTTTCAAAGAGAATGTGGATGCGGAAGAGCTTCAACTAGGAAATGAAGGAGTCAACATGGACCCTCTTCCTGTCAGGGGTTCCATGATTTCTGGGGACTCTGTTCACAATACTGTGCAGTCTATGATGGAAAGTTTAAGTGAAATTCTATATTTCTCTAAGGCACAACGTCAAGACATGTTTGGGGCTCTTAACCGTGTCGTATCAGGCAAGCGTCTGTTTCCAGTTAAGGAAGTTGCTCCTGAACCTCAATCCTTCCTAGGAAACGCGATATGTAACTGGGGACTCCTGACCGTCGCTCGCTTGAAGAATGTCGAGTTTGACAACGCGTTGATTGATGTAGTATCTGATATCAACATTGTCATCTTCAAGGCCCTGAAAGCTGCAAAGATTTCGAAGCAGGAAGTTGTTCATTGCTCAACCATAATTAAAAATTCTGAAGGAGAGTCTAGAGACGCTTATAGGTACATCGACCTCGAAATCAAGATAGGAGACGCTCTAACACGCGGTAGGTTTCATATTGTGAAAGATTACCCGAACTATGATATGATTCTGGGGTGCTCGTGGGTGCATAACAACAAAGCAAAATTAGGAGTATGTCCCTTGCCAGTATCCATACCTGAAAGGATTACCAACAAGCCGTCAAATTCCGAAGATTACCTGTTGCCATATCGACAACTTGCCGATGTGACGAAATTACCTGAAGAGAGCCCATCAGCGTACGTTAGAATATTTCGAACCCAAGTAAGTCTTATCAAACAACCTTTTTTGCAATCGGTCACTCCTTCTTCTGCTAAGTCTCGGGGACTCGCTTCAATCAACAACTCGTCCGTCACTAGGAGATATGAATGGGATGTCGGTCCTTTCAAATACTTTGTTAAAATTTTAGAAGTTGTCTCGGTCAAAGACGGCAAGCCCAAGGATCAAGTAGTCGTACAACGTCCAAACCCATTTCAAATCGGATATTTGGTAATGAAGGTGACCGCATTTCAAGTTGGAGATGTGACGGTGAAAATGACCGCTCAGTCTGATTCACATACAGAAAGGAAGGATAAGCCATACCTGGTGGCAGATGTTATCTTAGGCGGTTATTGCAAGCTCATCAAATGCGGAAAAACTGGAAGGCGTGACGATTCACTCACGATGGCTCAAACCCTACAACACCTAAAATGTTGTGCTACCATTTTCTCCAGCGTCTTCCCCACCTAAAACGTTGTGCTACCATTTCATCCAACGTCCTCCACACCTAAAGCATTGTGCTATCTGTTCCTCCAGCGCTCTCCATAATGTTTCTTCCAAACAATTTCCCCTTTCATGCAGTATTTGTAATTCTTCCAAAAATGATTGCACTGTTTGCATTCACAATTATTAGGGTTCCGATTTGTCGATTAATTGAAATATTATTTTCTTTTAGAATTTTTTTTACCCCTAATCATGACACAAAGCCTTGAACGAGCTTAAATATTTATCACTGCCCATCAGTCCAAACCAGAAAAAACAAAACCCTAAAGCGAAACATCTTATATCTTTAGAGAAACATTGAAGGCCTACATACAGGAAGAAAATGGCAAAGGGAATTCGTATGATTATTAGGGTAAGGCACTTTGAAGAAAGATCTACTCCAATAATGAAGCAGCATCACCACAATGGGATTTGCGAAACTCTGCCTACTGGAAAACAGGTTTGTGGTTAATCTTTGGTTTCCATTATCACATCCTCCTTCATTGTTTGGGATCGTAAGCAATCATCACGAAGACAATACACATAAAACGCATCACTGGTTACGTGCGTGAATTGATGAAAGGGAGAGATTCTATTATGACCCTACTGGAGAGCGTCACAGTTGGGTCTCAAGATAATGTGAATATAAGAACCATTGTTTAATTAAACCTAAACTAAGTCACCGTTGAGCATAAAAAGGAATGTCTACAAACTATGAAAGCGTTCAACAATGAATAAAATCAACAAAGGAAGATCTAGTCATTGGAAGGATCAACAGTATCTTCACATAAACTGTTGGAAACTGCTTCAACTCCTTCATCGCAAGCCATTATTGCATCCTCCCGGGAAGCCGCATCGACTTCCCCTTTTGATGCCGCTTCGAAGTCTTCCTCAATAGCTGCTTCAATATCCCCTCCAGAAGATGCACCGACATCATCCTTGGAAGATTTTTCAACATCTTCTCTGGATGCCGCTACCATGATCTCTTCAGCAGCCACTTCAGTATTTCCTCCGACGGTTGCTTCAACGCCCTCTACGGAAACTACTTCGATCTCTCCTTCGAGAACTGCCCCAATCGCCTTCTGAGGATATTCTGGTTCGTCCACGTCAGAATCGAGGATGATGATTCCGTTACAGACAGGATAATCATACTTGTTTTTACTGGAAGGCCTCTCATGCTCGATCCTTCGTCGCTTTAGCCGAGATGCAAACCTTTCCGCCCTCGCGCTCGGTGGCTGAGACGCTTCGTCGCGCCTCCATTCTTCCTACATACCAACTGAAGCCAAGAAAGCCTGAGCACGCTCCCGAACGAGACGTAGTTGTAGAAGGGACATACCCTGTATGGCACGACCAGCTTCACGAAACGGGGGATCTATTTTGGCCATCACCTCCTCGAACTCACTAGCCTCGGGTTTGTCAACTTCAAAGCTCTTCTCTGGAGAAGTAAAAGGGTAATCATCACCAGCAGTTCCCATCATACACTGCAAAAAGGGACGTTACGATCATACCGACAACTGGTAAATAAATAAATAAATAATCGTTATTATCAATCAAAAAATCAAACTGCATAATGAACATGGAGCAATACCTGGAACGAAGAAGAAAAGCAATTCTGCGATGAGAGAAAGGCCCAGCGTGTTCTTTATATTCTGCAAATCAGCTAGATCCCGGGAAGAAAAGGAGTCTCTACTTGTCGTGTATAAAGGCTCCGGATACGGGATAACAATCAAGTAGATACTTATCTATCTGACGATAACCGACGTGCAAAGGAAACGCGCCCTACTCAAGAACCAAGCCAGCCTCTATAATGGTAATGTGCATCGAACTCCTCTTGCGAATTTCTTTGTTTGTCACCATCTAGTGCTTACCCCGCAACAAAGTCACTGTTACGTGCTAAGCAGGGGACTTAATGTTGATGGTGGTTTTTTAGTTCAAGGTCAAAATCATAAAACCTTACATTTAGCACTGTGATCTTGTAAAAGAATAAAGGACACTTGAAAGTAACGAGTGCTCAAACCTCTTTACATGTAATGAACAAACTCAGTATATGTATATGAAATTCATTCAGAATGGTGCGCATAGTAGCAATCCCAAATATTCTGTAGATACAATTTTTATGCCAGCATTATTAACTAATGCATGACTCGCCTGGTATTTTTCCATGCTATGTTCTCAGCCGAACTCTCAATACTGACATGACATGACGATCAATGCTCACTCTCAGCAAAATAGCATGGATCTCCCGAAGTGCTAGAATTGGGATCTGCGTAAAATTACTCATACAAGCTACATCTCTCTGACTAAGAGATCAATGCGTTCACACACTTTTAATTAAAGTTAGCGTGATCGAACACATATTTATTCTTAAAGAAAATCTAGACTGTCAGTATCAGTCTCAAAAACAATCACTGCCACACAACTTGGACGCACGATTTAACAAGCATAGCTTACTCCTAACAAAATTAGGCAATCACTGCAGTGACCACCGGCGGTCCCACTAGTACCCTATCCGATCGAGTCCCATTCCTTCAGCCACAAAGTGCTTTGAACGCCGATCCCAAACATGGGCGATCGTGTTGTACAAGAATAGCTCGAACAAGCTAAGACCGTAAAAAACGGTCTCAAAAGCTATCATACTCGTCCAACTTCGCCAGCCTAGTTGGACGGCTTAGATCGCACTCCAAACGATCAAGGAAGCACCAATGCGTTCGCCACCATTCCAATATTATCCCCTACCAATCGACTTGCTCATAAGAAGTTAATAGCACACCAAATTGTTCGGTTGAACTAGGGTGGACGCGGCTGCTTTGAAGCCCTAATAGGTGTTTGCGACAACGCATTACTGACGCAAATCAATCACGGCCGTCCATCTTCGCCAGCCTAGTTGGACGCCTAGATCCAATTTCAGGCAGCCAACGAGATGCTAACGCGTTCACCGTCGACCCAACTCCATCGTTGGTCGATCGACTTGCTCATACCAAGCTTGGAACGCATAGAATCGTTCACCCAAAGTAGGGTGAACGCGCAACTTTGAAACCCTAGTTGGCATTTGCGGCTGTATGTCACTGTCGCAAATCGATCATGACCATCCATGTTCGCCAGCCTATTTGAATGGCTTAGATCTAATTCTAGATGGTCCAGAAGATATCAACGTGCACATTAGCGAGCCACCTTCACGCATGGTCGATCGACCTGTTCGACCTAAGGCTCAGTGTCTCGAAACGCACGCCCAAAGAGGGGTGTGCCACACGACTTTCAAACCCTGAATTACATCAGCGGTAACATATAACTGCCGCAATTCATCTTGTCCACCCAACTTTGCTATCCTGGTTGGACGACATAGATTTATTTCTAGCAAACCAACAAATTAGCATAGCAATCATCGTCCATCCCTCCTCCACGAGCAGCGATCGGCGAAGTAATGGTGTGTCCCTAGAATCACCAAACGATCACCCAAAGATGGTCGATCATGTTGCCTCCTTTAAGACGCTTATCCGCGACTTATTCAGTCAAGCTCAAAAACAACGATGCTTCATACACATCGATTAATTTGAGCTGCTTTACATGCATCGAATACATACATATTGTATTTTGGCCTCATAAACAATTTAGTTGTTTCACCTAATAGCATCATGTGCTATTCTCCGCGGCAGGTCCCACGACTTGACCACTCATTCGAGACATCAAACATGTCGCAAACTGGGGGATGTTTACTGGGGTATTGGTCTGGCGGTTTACAACGTGCGGCGTGCAACGCGCCCATTACGAGAAAGTGTTAGGAAAAGACGGACGGTCAGCAGTAATAAGAGTAGTGGGTGAAAGAGCGACCTATTTTTCCTCATAGTGGAAACATGACGATCACCACCACCTACACAACCCCACTACTCCATTACTCAATATCCTCATCTTCCTACGAGATCAGAGTTTTGCGCTCAATGACTTGTATAAATAGGCTTTCAGCCTATTCCAATAAAAGGTACACGAAGAACACAAGTGTTATCAACATAAGTAGCCAGAAACCATTTTCTGATACGCAAGTCATAAACATCCACATGTTCAACACTTTGATTTCAAACACGTTCTCTGCTTCCCTCCCTAAGATCAACCCTTCTCATTCAAATATTGAACGACCATTTCTTGGTTTAGGCCAGAGTCATATAGATTGATTTCTCGAACCTAAAAGCATTCCTGTGCAGTGCATTTGTTTAGGGTTTGAACTCGTTTCTCATCAACACACCCCAAATTACCAAAAAACAGCAGAATCAGTTTTTACCCCAAAACAAGTAACCATACTTCGTTGTTGTATTGTCTCGATCTTGTATCCATAGTCAATCACACAAGTTATCTTGTTGTCGTATTGTCTCGATCTCGTGTCCATAGACGATCATATGAAGTGTGAATCGATTCGTTGTATTGTCTCGACTCAGTCCATAGACAATCATTTTCGGAGAAAGGGCTTATAGGTGGAAAAGTTTTAGATTGAGGTATATTTGGGTACCCTCGTCTTTTCAGTTACACATAATAAATATTACCATGAAAGCGATATCCGGTCACATAAAAGGAAAACACATCACTTCTTATGTGTGTCGCATCCCATCGGTTGCACGCCTCGATAGAATGAGGACTCTATTGTAACCCTACCGGAGAGTGTTACATCTGAGTCTCAAGATAGCACGAGTAAAAAACTATTATTCGATAAAGTTCAGGCTCCAGTCACGGAAACAAAAACCACTGACTACACAAAAAAGAATCTACAAGCCATGAAAAGATGTTCATCTACGAAACAAAGTAACAAGTGGGAAATCTAATTATCAGCGAGATCAACAGCGCCTTCACCAGAGCCGTTGTTGGAGGCTGCTTCAACATCTTCTTCACAAGCTGCTACCACATCCTCTCCAGAAGCTGCCTCGACCTCCCTTTCAGAAGTTGCACTAACATCCCCTTCGGGAATTGTTTCGACGTTCTCTCCAGAGGTCACTTCATCATCTTCTCTGGAAACTGAACCAACATTCCCTTTGAGGACTGCTCTGACATCCTTTTTAGAAACTGTTTCAGCGGCCTTTTGAGGATTTTCTTCGGGATCGGGCTCGTCCACATCAAAATCAAGGATTATCACGCCATTGTGAATAGGATATTCGTGTTTATCCAAGAATTCATGTTCGCCAGGAGATGCTCATGCTCTACCCTTCGTCGTTTTAGCCGAGATGCAAATCTTTCAGCTCTAGCACTTGTTGGATGGGATGCTTCTTCACGCCTCCACTTCTCCTCCATACTAACTGAATCCATAAATCTTGAACACGCTCTCGGACGATGCACGAGGGACATACCCTGTATGGCACGACCGGCTTCACGAAACGGGGAATCTATTTTGGCCAACACCTCCTCGAATGTGGTAGTCCTGGGTTTGTCGACTTCAAAACTCTTCTCTATAGAATTAGAAGAATAATCATCACCAGTGGTTCCCATCATATACTGCAAAGAGGCGTTATGGTTCTATCAACAATCAACGTGGAAAAAAAAAAATCAGAATCAAATCTAATGAGAATATGGAGAAATACTTGAAACGAAGAAGAATACTGATGATCGGTATGAAAATAAAGGCTCAATAGTTTCTTTTTATATCCCACAAGTCAGCAAGATCCCGGGAAGAAGAGGAGTCTCTAACTGCCGTGAATAAAGTCTTCATATGCGGGATGACAATGGCATGAATACTTATCTATCTAGAGACAATTGACGTATGCTAGGGGAAAACATGTCTTGGTCAAGGGCTAAGCCGACTTCTACCCTAGTAATGTACGCCAAACTCCCTCATGAATTTTCTTGACTGTCACCATCTAGTGCTTACCCCGCAATAGCGTTACTATTACGTACTAAGAAGGGGACTTAATGTTGATGGTGGTTTTCAGTTCAGGGCTAAAATTGTGAAACCTTGTATTTAATGTGTTGCAATCCTGCAAAGGAGCATAAGCCATGTAAAAGTAATGAGTGCCCAGGCCTCTTCGCTCATATATGTATTGAGCAATTCAATATATTTATATGTATAAAATTCACTCAGAATGGTGCGTATAGCAACAATCCTAAATATTCTATGAATTTTATCTCCCGCCGGCATTATTCACTAATGCATGGCCTGCCTAGTATTTTCCTATGCTATGTTCCCAGCCGAACTCTCAATATTCATATGACATGACGATTAATGTTCACTCACAGCGGAGTAACACGAATCTCCTGAAGTGTTAGTATTAAGATCTGCGTGAAAATACTCAGGAGCACACAGGCTACGTCACTCTCTGATAAAGAGATTTCCTTGGCGTCAACATGCTCTTAGTTAAAAGTGCATGGTTGACGCGCTTAAATTCCTTAAGAAAAATAAGCCTAGACTGACCATGTCAGTCTTAAAACAATCACGGCCACACGATTTGGCCGGCCAATTCAACAAGCTTAGCCTCTTCCTAGCGGAACTAGGAAAATTCCGTGACGTCCACCGGCGGACCCACTATTGTCCCAGCCAATTGGAATCCTCTAAACCCGCAAGTAGCATCCATAATCGCTAGCCAGAACTAGGCTAGTTGCGTTGCAAAAGAGAAACTCCAACGAGTTAAGACCGACCATAACGGTCTCAAAGCCATCGGGTCCTCCCAACTTAGACAGCCTGGTTGGACAGCTTAGATAGTATTTCGAATGATCAAAGAGGTGCCAGTGTGCTCACCGGCGATTCACCTCCATCCCAAGCCGATCAAACTACACACGAAAATCCAAGAGTGCACCAAACCTCTTTCCCAAAGTAGGGTGAACATGTTGTTTTGGAAACCCTAATTTGCATTGCGGCAGTGTGCTACTGTCGTAAAACGATCACAACCGTCCATCTTCGCCAGCCAAATTGACTGGCTTAGATCCAATTTCAGGCGGCCAATAAGATGTCAGCATGCTCGTTGGCAACTCACCTTTGTATATGGCCAATCGGCCTGCTCAAATCAATGTCCAGTGCCATGGATCGATTAGCCTAAAGAGGGTTGGTCACACGGCTTTAAACCCTAAAATTCAATTAACGACAGTATACAACTGCCGCAAATCATCTCATCCGTACAACTTCTCTAACCTAGTAGGACGACTTAGATCTAATTTCAAGTGGCCAACAGGGTGACGTCGTGATCACCGTCCACCCTTCTCCCATAAGGAGCGATGGGCCAATCCACGGCTTTCCCAAACGGATCCCAAACGATCGCCCAAAAGGTGGACGGTTGCGCTGCTAATATATATTTCAATAATTCAACGACAGCCATCAACTACCGCAAATCATCTCAGCCACTCAACTTGGTTAGCAAATTTAACTGGTCCAGATCTAACCTGGGCCGACCGATAGGATGTTAGAATGGCTACCAGCCACCACTGTCTCATAGGGACCGGTCGGCCAACCCCTGGGATGCGCTAGCTCCTACCAACTCCCTGAAAGAGGGCGGTCATGCTCTTTTTAAGACATTAAGCTCCGCGACTAACTCAGACGAGCTCTGGAACAACGATGCTTCATAAATATCGAAGCTGCTTGTTTAAAAGCGATGCTTTATATGCATCGATTGTAAATGATGTTTTATAAATATTGATTCCACAAATAATTTTGTTATTTGACCTAAAAGCACTATGTGTTTCTTTAAGCGGCAAGTCTCATGACTTACCCATTTACTCGAGACATCAAACATGTCACAAACTGGGGGATGCTCACTAACGTATTGGTCTGGTGGTTTACAACGTATTGCGTATAACGCGCCCATTACAAGAAAGTGTCAGGAAATGGCGGACGGTTAATAGCAGTAAGAGAGTAATGGGTGTAATGCTGGTCAGTCTTCCCTCGTAAATGGAAACGTGACGGCCACCACTTTTACACAACTCCACTTCTCCACAACTTAACTGTCTCCACTTTCCACGAGATCAGGGTGGGCTCAGTCATGACTTGTATAAATAGGTTTTTCAACCTATTTTCGATGACAACAGAGGTGATCAACACAAGTATTCAGAAAATACCAAGAACTGATAGCTTACACTCTGCAAATCAGTTCATATAAGTCATAAAACAGCCACACCTACATAATTCAACATTCTGATCTCAAACGCATTCTTCGCTTCCCTCCTTAAGATCAACCCTTCTCCTTCACTTTGTGACCGAATTGAATCTGGAACAACCATTTCTTTGTTTAGGCTAGAGTCTTACAGATTAATCTCTCGAATCTAAAAGTACTCCTGTGCAGTACATTTGTTTAGGGTTTGAATTCGTTTCTCATCAACACACCCAAATTTACCAAAAACAGCAGAATCAGTTTTTACCCCAAAACACTTGTTTGCAAACTTAGTGGTTAAAGTTCTAAAATCGGTTAAGTATATTTTTCATACTCATGAAAAAATACGTTTATGAATTAAGGAATACAATCTTTGCAAACCGTTGATTAATGTTCATGAATTGATTCTTATATAATTACTTTGTACAATTACGAATCAATCTGATTTTGTTTCAATTGGTTCAATATAATTCTATGAGATAGTGTACAATTGAACAACTCTATTTGAAACACAATTAGATTCATTTGATTATCTTTCATGATTGATTGATCAGCATAGTTGATCTAGATGTGTTAGATGAATGTGGTTAAGACAAAAGTGTTCATATGGCTAACTTCGGTTAACTGTTATTGATCCAACTCAATATACACGTTTAGGTGCTGTTACCCATATCTAAATGAAGGTATATTTCATTTTTGTGTAACAAACTGAGATCTAACGGTGGAGAGATACTGCTTTGGTTTTAAGCACACTTAGATTTAATCTTAAATCAGGATTTCATTTAACGGTGAATATTGAATGCTTTGTTACTAAGCTATCTTATCTTTGATTGCAAGAAAACCTGATTTGAAAGACTATACAAGGGAAAACTCTAGCAACTGGAAAACCTGAATCCCGGCACTTTCCCGTGTCCTGGTTGCGACTAGAGTTGATTCTCCTTTAACCTAGGTTTTTCCAAAACCATTATAGGTTAACGACTTGAACACTTCATTTGGGATTCGCGAAGCCAGGCCCAATTATTTTCTCCGCAGTTGCGTGTTCTGACCTTAATTGTTCAATCGTATTGAGTACTATCTTCTATAAGATTTGCTCGAGATTTATCTCCGATAGGTAAGATATAAAAAGTAATCACAAAGATCTTCGTCCCATTCTTTGTGATTCCACAATGAATTCTTCTACTACCATATAGTTAAGTTATTGTGAGGTGATTGATATTTCTAGGCTGCTCTTCGGGAGTATAAGACTGGATTATGAATTGGTTCATGTTCACCTTGATTTATCAAAATACGAAACAAAAACTTCGTAGGTACTTCTGTGGGAGACATATTTATCTATCAGAATATGCTATCTGTGGGAGACATATTTGTTTATAAGTCTTCGTCTTTGGTTCGTAGCAACTTTTAGTTTTGGGTGAGATCAGATAACGGAATCAAGTGCACATAATCCGTCATGGTTCTAGAGGCGTAAGGAACGCAACTGTACCTTAATCGGTGTGAGACTTGGTTAGGGCTCAATTACATTCTAGTCTGAAGTTAACTTGTAGTAGACTAGTGTCTGTAGCGGCTTAATATAGTGTGGTGTTCAAATCTGGACTAGGTCCCGGGGTTTTTCTGCATTTGCGGTTTACTCGTTAACAAAACTTCTGGTATCTGTGTTATTTCTTTTCTGCATTATATTTGTTTATATAATTGAAAGATCGCAGGTTGTGCGCAGTTCAATCAATTGGTAAATCCGACCTTGATTGTTGGATATGAATTGATTGGCACTTGGGTATTGGTCTTTGGTACCGTCCAAGTTATTTCTCATACCAATCGGGCTCACATATTTCTATTTTTTGGATAGCAGATTGTATTGAGAAAGTGAGATATAACTCTTTGATATCTTTCTTGATTGAGCTCATTTTATAAGCTGGTGCTCTCGAAATTATATTGGAGTTAGTCCATACAGATTGTCGAACGAATTATTGGGTGTGGTTGTTATACCCCCTCTTTTTCATATAATACTCTAGTGATGTGACGTGGTCATATTTGTATGATCATAGTATTTGGGAATTAGACTACGAAGTCTAACGCTTATCTTTTGAACTTCGTAGATACGACATCGGCATAATCTTGTATATATTGTTATGATTATGTGAAAGAGTTATGGTGAAGATTTCATCATAGGAAACAATGGTTTACATTCGTTTAAAGAAAGTACATTCATGAACTTGTTTCGTGAATCGAAAGGGAAATCATTAGGCTTATTGGTTCGACTATTCATTGCAAATCTTTGGATGACCAATATGTGTGAGTTGTTAGAACCGATCTTAACCTTGGTTATGTATATTGGTATAACTAATCACAATACCTGACTTATGATTTGGTATGACTGGTTTTCATTAATTGGTGTAACCGATCCTAAGTAATCACCATGAGATGGTATGATCGATATTTGTAATTGGTGTGACTGATCTTGGTAATTGGTGTGACCGATCCTAGTAATTGGTGTGACCGATCACAGAGTGTGTGTATAATCGATCCTTGTAATTGGTAGTTGGTCCTGGTAACTAGTGTGACCGATCACAAGCAATACCATGGGAATATGGAACCGATCCTGGTAACTGATGTAACCGATCATGGTAACTTGTGTGACCGATCACAAGCATTTCCATATTAAGGTTCAACCGATCCTTGTGATTGGTAGAACCGATTAAACCCATGTATGTGATTTGATATTTGATCAATCACATAGTTATCTTGGAATATTGGCCAACCAATTCTAAACTTGTTTGGAAGTGTAGTATAACCGAATAAGGATTTACAGAGAAAAGATGTCAACATACTTTGAACACGTACAATAACTCTTATCATTTATTGTTCAAAGATATTCCTTACTATTCAAGGAGATCATATGCCGAAATAAATTGAGAATCTTTTAATTAAGGTTTTTGGTTTTATATGCTTTAATTACCAGCAATTAAATGCATATCTCTAGAGAATAAAAATTAGTAATGTACATTTACTAATTGGAGAAAGATTTCGGAAATTTTGGACACGCATTTATTGGAATTAAGAAAACCGAATTTTGTCATTTATTGCAAATCTTGAGAATATTTTCGGTTTTGGAAATTCCTTGATGTCCAAACATCCTCGGTCTATAAATACCTAAGTTTGCATTTCTAGCAAACTATCCTAAGAGCCAGGAAAACTTCATTTCTTTTTGTTTCTGGTGGAGCCGTCTATTCGGAGAGGAAAGTATTCTGACTAGGTGAAATATCTTACGACCACTTGTTTGAAGACTTCTGTGGGATCAAAAAGATATACGAGTACCTTTGGTGGGAAACTAGATAATTGCAGTGTTATTAGTATTCGATTGATTTAATTGACTAACGGTTGTTGAAACTTTGACTGCACCTAGTTTGTTTATTCTTGAGAATCTTCTCTTCTGATATAAGATTCACTCAAACTAGATCGAAGTATCGACGGGATCTTTAGAACTGTTGTTATATCTAAAGACATCTTGTGATAATCCATTGTTAACAGACTTCGTTCTGTGTGTGATTGATCACAAGAGATTCAAGTGGTGTTGTGCAGGTTTTTATTGAAGATTAAAGAAGATTTAAATACGAAGAAGATTTCTTATATCTTTGTCTGTGCACAAACCTTGACTGGCTGGGATCCAGCTAGAATCGGATTTATTTGATTGATTATTTGCGTGATATCAGCATCGGTTTATAGTTTTTTGTTGAGATCTATACTGATTGATTGTGAATCTAAACTTAACTGCTTTGGTAGTTATTGGATAGATTGATCTAACCAGAAAAAGGAGTTTATCTGATTAAACGGAAGAGCCTTTGCGTGTGACTTAAGATATCTTTATATTGAAAAGAATCAATAGAGTTGTTACCGAAAAAAATCGTTGTTCCTTTGCTGTTTGGAATACGATCCAAAGGAATTGTACCAGTGCGTGACCTTCGAAGTCGGGAGTGCATGGATACTGAGGAAACTAAGTGAACTAGGGAGGGGTAGTTTCTTGGTATATATCAACTATACGAAGTTGGTGTAGATTTTGTATAGCGGCTTAGTTCTGAGAGTATTAAATTCTGGACTAGATCCCGGGTTTTTTCTGCATTTGCAGGTTTCCTCGTTAACAAAATCTTGTTGTGCCATTTACTTTACTTTTATGCATTACAATTAATTTTTTTATTGTAACTAAAGTAAATTGCATTTTACGTTAACTCTGTATTACTTGATAGTGATCTTATAGAGTTTGGTTAAGTCAGAACCTATTATCAAGTAACATACTTTGTTGTCGTATTGTCTCGATCTTGTATCCATAGTCAATCACACAAGTTATCTTGTTGTTGTATTGTCTCGATCTCGTATCCATAGACAATCACACGAAGTGTGAATCGATTAGTTGTATTGTCTCGACTCTGTCCATAGACGATCACTGTTGGTAGAGGACTTATAGGTTTAACAAAAAGATTGTAGTGTATTTGGGTACCCTTGTCTTTTCACAATACGATAGAGCGTCGGAAAGAATGAATTGATGAAGCACCTCTGATTTGGATGGTATAATGATCAACTTGGTGGGTTTAGCACTAGTGGGTCCCACTTCCCGAAAGAGGAAATCCACGTTCCACCAAGTGGTTGGTCTTTGAAGCACTAACTATGTATTATCAATTGCAGTGAACCTGCTTTCGTTGTTGTTCTAAATCCCCAAATGATTTGTGGAGGGACCAAATAAGTCTTCATATTGCATTATATTGATAGCTACATGAAATCGTCACTTGATGGTTGAATGGATGAAGATCCGTGTGGACGAATGAGGAATTTTGTCAACAAAAAAAATCATAATTTAGGTCTTCGTAAAAAATGTTGTAGAATCTTTATATGATGTCCTTTTTTGATGATCTAACCCAACTTTTTGATGCCCATGAAATTTCCTAGATGTTTGAGGGAAGATTTTTGAGTTTTGATCCCGTTTAGTGGTCGAAATTGATGGAACAGTACACTTTCAGGAAGTCTTCAGGAGCTTTTCTGTTATTATGTAGTTTGGTATTTTTCCAACATCTTTTAGCTCGTTCATACAAATGATGTGAATTTTTGATATGTTGTAGAGGACATCCATACGCAGATAACAACATATGACTCATCCTAGATTCTTCAATATTTACTCCTCGATCGTCTCTTTATGCAGAACAATGTAAAATTACGTCAGACGAACTTGTTGCAAAACATCGTTTCTAGGTCTTTTGACTATTTGCTCGTATCTTGAATGCTTTATATAGAGACTTGATGTCATTACTTCACTTATACTATGAATTTCATGATATGTGCACGAGTCTTGTTTTTGTGAATTGTCCACTCATGAAAATATCGCCTTTGAAACTTCTGGAGCCCATTGCAGTATCATGGTCCACAGACTATCAGTCCCATGGCGGGCTCTTCTCTTCGTTCCTTATTTTTATTATTTACTATTTCTATAAAAATAAATATATCGAGGTTTAAGGAATTGGTGGAAATACCTAGGTGGACGTCGATCGACTGTGAATGCTATCAATTATGTCTAGAAAAATCTGTTTGAACTCACCTGTTCTGGAAGCTGTAGAAACTTCATACGATGTTGGAATTCGGTGTTCGACACCAAATTTCGAAGCTAAGAGATTAAGTTATCATACGCAAGAAGAAACACTCAATTTGGAGTTGTCTAGGTCATCCAATGACGTGTGCACATTTGTAATTTGTAATCCCGTGCAAACTTTCAGATTCCCCAGACTTGAGTATATGGGACATATCTCTTAGCTCGTATGTGTGGTTGAAGCGCCCTTTAGTATGTTGTAGCAGAGACATAGACGAATATCTTTCGTTAAGGAAGCATTATCACATTCCTCATCCATTGACACGTTTTTTCTGAATCAATGGCCTGAAGTGTGTTGTATCTCATCTGTAGAGGTCATGAGAACATATTGTAGAAGACTTTGACTTGTTCATGTCCATCGTAGAAGCTTTGAGATGAGTTTATATTAACATGTTTTCACGTTTACACGTCTTGACATAAAACTTTTCTGCATGAAGTAGTCTGATCCATTGAGCTCGTTTCTAGATTGAGGTTGTAGAGAATGAACAATTGATGAAGTAGGCCATAATGATGTTTTCCTAAGGCCGTTGTTGATACTGAGACCACGAACGGTGGTGCTTTAAGCTATTTTTGATGCTAATACCGAGGTTAGTGTTGCTTTATAGACCAAAAGAACTGAAACCATGATGATTGATATAGTCGTTAGTTCTCCATCCAGTGAGCCCTTTACATTCACGAACTAGTATGTGGATTTAGAATTCCGAAAAGGGATCGCTTTTAGAACCCTTCAGATCTATATCCATCTTTCCTAGGATATTTTTAGCTTCCAAAATCCTAGATTCTGCCTTTTCCGTTGTCAACGGAAACTTCTGGGAGATCATTCCTCTTGACACTCAATGCACCATTGACGTTCTTTGGTACCCACTTTTGAGTGTGTTTAGGAATAACCAGAACCTTCTTCCCATTATTCTCTTCATGATTTATCACAGGAGAATTGGATTGACTATTCCTTTGAAAGTTAGTCTTTTTCCAATTGGGAGCATCGGATCATTCTTCGTCATTACAAAGTTATACTTTTGATAATCATTACGATTGTGAAAAGGCTTCGTATGACGTTTATAGGAAAGTCTAGGTTTATCACAATACTGATTCCTTTGCCTATAGGTTGGACAGTTACAACCCGTAATGTCAATGGGATTAGACTTAATATATGATCTAGATTTGATTACTTCTTGTCATTCCCAAAGAATAACATCGTGAAGTTTCTTATTCCTTATGAGTAAATGACATCCCCTTTACATGTGACCTTTATTTAAGCAATAATAGCAAACATAAGGAATGTTCTTACCCAAATCCATGTGTGTTGTTTTTGGAGGTTGATAGACTTTGCTCTTTCGATACTGCCGGTGAAGGATATCACTTTTGACTTTATTGAAATCCTTTAGTTGAGAAGAAGCACTGGATTTTACAAATTTTACCTCTTTGCCAGTACCTGGAGCATCTATTCATTTATATCCTAATCCTCGTGTATCACGATGATTTTTACTTGCTCCTAGCATTGTCGATAACTAGTTCGATCTAGTATTAAACTTTTTCAAGTCCTCTTCCAACATCTTTATTTTATCAAGAGCAACAACTAGATCATCCTCAAGGCATTTTTCCCGAGCGAGACAAGCACTTTCTATGTCTTCAAAACTAATTTGTTGAGAGTTAATCCTTGCTTCAGGATCTGCAAAATTTTCTTTCAACAAAAGAAATCTTGGAAAAGATTATCGCATTCAAGTAACTTTATACTTAGTTCTTCTTCACGATCTTTGAGGATCGATTCGTTATGGTGATTCCAACAAGGGTCTTGCCGTCACACTTGATGAAATATCTGATCATTACGAGTCAGGAGAGGAACAAGTTAACCAAATTATAATGTGAATGTTCAGGGTAATGTTAACCAAATTATAAAAAATATGGAGAAAATATAAAAATTATTATTGTTCAATAAAAAAATCAACCGTTGGGGCCCTTATATACCAGCTGAGTTGATATTATAATTTGGATTCAGACTAGTATATCAATCCATTAGGATTCGTCTTGGCATTGACATTCATATGGATATTCTGGGAAACACCATTCACATTAGTCAACATTCGAAAAATATTTATCTTCATATCCATCTTCTTAATATATTCATATGTGACTATGGTTTGTTGATTCCGAACATTGATGTTCATTGTGAGACTATCTGAGCAGAGCTCTGTTTACTTATATATGAATTTTAGTACACTTGAGTGCAAAGTCATGTACAACAATTGGATTCAAATCAGGGTAACTCCTATGCCAACTAAGGATATTGTTTAGTATCGTTCCTAGATTCTTCATAGGTAGCTAGAGTTTGGATTAAAGTTTTTGTGGGTACACCTCTTATAAACCTACCCTAGACAACACTCGAGGACTAAGGCCACCTAGGGATTCAAAGGCTTGTTGGGTAAGCTAAGTGCTATCGCGATGCCTGCAACAATGAGGTAGGATTTTATTTTCTAGATTAGGTTTGCTCGAGGATTGGAAAATAATAAGTTTTGGGGTAGTTAATAGACACATTTTTATGTCTGATTAGTCTTAATTCTATATTGTTAGTGCTCATTTTTGTACTTATTATGGTGTTTTGTGTGTGTGTAGGTGTTTTTGGGAAAGAAACATGCTTGCAACAATCGACTCGAAAAAAGTGTTAAATAACCCCAAGAAAATAGGTAAAGGCACCCCAGGGAAAGTGCTAAAGGGCCCCCATTTCGGATAGGGGACCATTCTCATCCACAAAATTTTGGGCGGGAAAATACAGATTCAAAAATCCAGTCACCTGCAAAGTTCTCTGTGAAGATTTCTAGCAATATTTTCGTGGAGATTCTCATTGATTTGGACTAGTATTAACTTTTTTTGATTAAAAAGGCTAGGTAATAGGCTTGGACGCGGAAAAAAAGATGATTCCTATGCTGATTCGATAAACCAGGGAAGAGAAACTTTCTCAGGTTTTCGGTTCATATAAGAAAAGTACGTAGAAAATAAGGGAGAATATCTTAGTTGTATTGGGTTCTATCTTTGGAAGGAGGTTGGATAAAGCAGAGAAGACACATCGAGGATAAAAAAAAAATGTCGTGATTGGCAGAAAATTATTTTTGAGATTTTCTCGAGATTATTTAGGGTCTAGTGGTGTATAAATAGTGTGGTTCGACTCACAAAAAGAATACGGAGGGTCTGGGGACCTAACAGAGGTTACACAGTCGAGAAGAAGAAGTTGCTGAGAAGTTTTTTTGTTTGTGCAGAAGAGAAGAACACAAAGAACAATTGACTGCACAGAGCATTCGGTTATTTATAATAGTGGTTTGCAACACTTATTTCTCCATTTGCAACACTTGTTCGTAACAATTGGTCTATAGCGCCTATCCATCGTTGCAATCCTCTGTGTAATTTTATTTCTTATTTGTAAACACCTTTTGAGCTATGAATAAATCTTTTGAGAGTGTTTTCAACATAAGGAGCTAAACCCCAACACTAGGACAATTAAAGAAGCCATATTTCATGATTGTGGTAAATATAATTAATTCTTTTATGACTTTTTGCATTGATTATTAATCGATTTATGGTTTTTAAAGAATGGTTGTGATTTCAATTGATGGGTCATGCTTAATTTAAATTTTTTTATGTTTTGTGCTTTCTATTTACAGTCAGTACTTTGAAAATCTACTTTTGACAAAAAACCTGAGTCAATATTGGAGTTATAATTAACATATGAATCGCATGAATATGATGTATGACAGAATCCCGAGTCCCGGTCTCTAGTAATATTGTTATCATCTTCTATTTAATTGTCGGTTTAATTTAGAATTAGGTCTAAAACCGAGTCTTCACGAGTCTGAGTTGAACGAGTCTTTTATTACCACTTTTCTACAACAAATAAAATCACATCAGAAGACTTATTTTTCGCGCATGTATCTCTTATATTAATAAATAAACGAGTCAAGATTTAAGTAAGTCGATACTTCGGTGTCGGGTATTCCACTAACTCGCAACAACCGCTTACCGTCTAACCCCCCTGTGAATATATATCCCTCCTCAAACCCCGTTACCATGTATATATGAAAATTTATGTTTTTTCAAAAAAATTTAAGTTGTGCATATATATGCCTCTTGAACCTTTCATACTGCAATGAAATTTGCTCACTTACGAGGTTGTGCTTAGTCTGTTTGCTTAGGTGCGCCTGCATAAGAAGTATTTTAAATGGATATACGACTCTCTTCGATTATTACCATTAGGTGAATTTTATGAAATATTATTGCGAAACAACACAATTATACTTATCTCTTGGATATAATAAGATAAAATAATATGCCACATGACACTTTTTAAATGTATAAGTACACAATAGTAACATGTTGGTGTATTCACTGTCTTGACATATTATTATTTTATTTTGGTTAAGTAAAATTCAGAAGTATGTGATTGTCAAGTATGATTATATTATCTCACATTAACAATTTTCCTTGCATGCAAAATGTGATCAATCTCGATGTTATGGATAAACACATTCATCTCATATATTTAGTAGATTAAACCAAGTAATGTCTGAAATAGCGCTTAATTATGTAATCATATTTGAAGTTCCATAAAATGTTCATATGTCGTCTAGTCACATATATAAGATTGTATCTTTCCAATTTAACTAACTATACATATGGTGTTTAAAGTCTCATTTACATCAATATTCTCTTGTTTTGGATTTTCCCAATTGACTACCAAAATAACCCGTTTTGAAGGCTGTGAGATGACCTTGCTTTGTAAGGATGTGAGATAACCTGACCATGAGTAAGGTTGAGGAATGATCCTACCAAGAGTAAGTCTCACAAATGATACTATCGAGAGAAAAGTAGCGACCCTACTTAAGACCTCGAAATTATTCGGCCAAGACCTAGAGTAAGATCTATAAATTGTTAAAGATTCCAATTTGAATTTTTTATTTATTTTCTCCGCTGTAAATATTTGCAATTTGATGCGCTCTCCCTATTCCGCTTTATGGTGAAAACTTCATATTTTCTAATTCGAATATTTTTGTTCGAAAAATTAAATAGCGTGAGCGTGCTCACCGGCGACCAAACAAATTACGCTTGATTTTTCGCTGACTAGTAATGTACCCTAAAAAGTAGGGGTGAGAAAAACAACTATATCCGCGAATTTTACCTGGCCCAATCTGAACTTTAGCAGATGGACATCAACCCGTATTTCGGTGGATTGGACGTGGGTGAAATCATAAAACCGGTGATTTTACCGGATTGGACGCGGATGGTATATCACCCACCCGTTTGACCGTAAGGATAACTACTAATTACACAAAAATTTTGTGAACCGTAAACACGCGACGTGGTTGAGGAAGTTGTAAATTCCCACAAATAAATCCACATTCTTGCAAAAAACTCCCCAAGCAGTATGAAAATATGACAATCGATGAGATAAACAATGAGAGAATCGAAAAAGTTTTAAGGAATGACGTTTTCACTCATGACTAGACATGCTTCGAAGCACATGAGAGAGGGAAGTAGTATCATAAATACTACCTCCTTAAACGCATACAAAGACAGTGCTTCTTTGCTCGATTATACTTCAACTAAGGGTGCCATTGTGGCTTTTACTAGAGGACTGTCTCTTCAGTTGGTAAAAGAAATAGAGTGAATGGCTGATAATATTTTGATTGTTGTTGTAGTAATGAGGTTCAAACTCTCGGACTTGTGAAGATTAAATTTAAAGATTTAATAAAATTATATACAAAAATATTAAAAAAGTGGGCGAGAGGTAACCAAGACACTAGAATCCACTATTACACATGAATGATGTCAAATATTTCATAACTCTAATTATCCTTTCAATCCTTTATTTCTTAATCCACAAATAATCAAACATATTCTCAAAAATTAATTGTATCCCTTAAGCATAGATTATCTAACCAAAGCATAACCTATCTAATTGAATCACAACTAATGAAGAAAATTATGTAAACTTTTAAGAACTCTGCAAAAGTAGTGATTGAGTGAATTATAATTAAATACTAGAGAAAATGAAATAGTTACCCATTGTTCATGTGTGAATAGCTTCATCCATTGCCTTGGTTACGAGAGAATTAGTCGTTCATCATGTTGGAAACACGCTCAAAAGTTGATTTCATTGATGCTCAAAAATGGTTTACAAATGATGAGAATATGAGAAATACAATAAAACCGGGTTTGTAACAATTATATTTGTTACAAACCAGAGAACTACGACCCTCGGTAGCAAAATAAGACTGCTGCCGCTGTGTCGCAAAAACTGTAGCAAATAAGTCTGTTGCAGATGTACGACCCGCAGATGGGAGTCGTTATCACTGTTGATAAACGACTGTCCCGTGTGGGTCGTTGTTCTTTGTGTGTTCTTCACCAGCAGCAACAATGGATTTGGTCTCTCTGCAAATTCGATTTTTTGACTCTGTGGTGCTCTAAACTTCTCCCAATCTCTCCCCCCCGATTCTCTATGATCCCCTCAACATATTTATACTCCTTAGCCCCATTTAATTACGCCAAAATTCTCAATATTCTTCATTAAACTCGGCAGTTAAAGAAAATATTTTCCGGATATTTTTTCTTCATCCGATCATCTGCAGCTGTCCAACCTTCCTTATTTTCCTTCTACACGCCTCTGCAGAGTCCAAACTCCATCCAAACACGAGCAGTACACGTTTCAATTTGTTGTAATCCCGTGATGGAGTTTTCCGGCCATGTACTCCCTGTTTTCTTCACCACGGCAATTCCAGCCAAACTGGGTCGAAACAAACACCCATACCAGCTTTGTTAGGACATATCACAACTACCCATTAAGTTTCAGCCCTTTAGTCTACCCAGAACTGCTTCAAATTTCGGTCGAAACTTCATCCAGTTTCAGTGCTTCTTTTTCCCGCCAAATTTAATTTTCAAACGAAGAAGATGGTGTCCCACTGACCATCTGTAGGGTGCGAATAGCAGCTGCCTTTTTGGGGTGCCCCTTAGTAATTGAGGTGCCCCTTAACCAAATCTGGGCTCCGTATAGCAAGTGTCCTCCGGGGGTGTTCCGAGTGATTTTTCGAGCCGATTTTTCCAACAAAATTTATTTTCCAAAAATACCTAAAAATACACAAAACACCATAATAAGGACGAAAACGAGTACCAACAATACGAAACATTGAGGACGAATTAGACACATAAATGCGTCTATCAATGGCGTCACAACAGGTCCAGTCTGGACACCATTGATTGATTCAGGCTTCCATGAGAAGAGAAGGTTTAAGGAATTCGGGTCAAAGGTTCCAATGGGTTGATGAGCACAGAACAACATGAGATTTCATAATATTTGTGTTCCTTGCTTCAACAACAAATTATGGTGTGAATATTAATATTAACCTTGCACAATCATATGTTGAAATCCACCAATCCACTTGCATCCATTCGGTCCATCCATTCACCCGTGGGTATATTATTCGTGGGTAATGAACTGGGGGTGTGTGTATTTCTGAAAATTCACCCGTGGATATATTATCCGTGGGTAATAACCGGAGGTGTGTGTATTTCTGAAATCCGTCATTTTAATAGATTGGTTGCAGACTTGCAGGTGTCATCCATCCGTTGCTAGTAAAAAAAAAATGAAAAAGTGAAAAGTACTATAACCACCCTACTATATGGGTTCAACATATAGAAGCCCATTAAATGGATCATTCATTGTCAACTCCATAATTTAGGAAAATGATATTGCTAGGCCCAAAAAATCAAATTTTCTTTAGATCTGGGTTCTTTCCGGGCATCATTCACAGTATTTCGGTGATCGTCCACGGTATTTCGGGAGGGCACCCATAATTTCAATTTATGCATTTTTCTAATGACAATTTTACTCTTTTCAATAAATACAAGAGGAAAATCAGAAGATATTTCATTTCTTATTTCTGTTTCTCTCTCTCTCTCTCTCGGCTCTACCGAAAAATAATTTCTAGGGTTTGTTTTTCTGATTTGTCTCGTTTCTGGTTTACGATCTGGTTCTTCATCGACAATACTATATAGATTCGATCGAAGTTGCATCAAACTACAACAAAAGATTCAATGAAGTTTTTCAATCCTCAAATCGTGATGTCTAATCGACGATTAGGTTTTCTATTTCAGTATTTGTTCTTCAAGTTGATGTTGTTTCTTGGCGATATTCTTAGGGTTTTCTTCTTCTTCTACTTCATTTAATTGTTTATATAGATCTGAAAATCGCTTTGTTAACATCAATTACGAGCTAAATTTTCAGTCGATTCAAGCTAGTTCAGGTAAGGTATTCATCCTTTTTTATTTTCTCCGTTTCTTATTTGTATCGCAAAAGATTATTGTTGAAACCAATCAATTTTACAATTCTGAATTTAGGTAAGTTTTAATTTTTGTTGTTATTGTTTTTGAGTTTTGATTTGCTTGATTCTCTGTTTTTGATAATTCTATTCGTTTTTGTTCTCGATACTATTTCTATTTGATTTTAACCTGATGATACAAATCCGTGTTGTTGTGTGTTGTAGGTTCTCTCAAATGATATAGAGGAGTTACAAGTTCAAGCGTTTGGTACAATCCCCAAACTCCTTCTTCATGGTAACTACTCATACTACTAATCATCATCTTCAACATCATGATTCTCAAACTATCTCCATGATTTCTTTTCATTAACATCTATGTTTTGAATGTGATAGTGAAGTTGTTTTTCCGTTTAATTTTTTATGTGATGATATACAATATGTGTAACTTACGTCTACACACCCAATTTGCATGTGTAACTTGCTTTTACACATCCAATTAGCATGTGTAACTTGCTTCTACACATCCAATTAGCATGTGTAACTCGCAGTTACACATCAATATAACTTCTTCCAGTTTTGAGTATGTTTTTGCTTTCAATTAACATGTGTAACTTTCGTCTACACACCCAATTTGCATGTGTAACTCGCAGTTACATATAAATATATCTTCTTCCAGTTTTGAGTATGTTTTTTTCTTTCAATTAGCATGTCTGTTTTACACTAGTCATATACATGTGTAACTTCTATTTACACTAGTCAAGGGCATGTAAAACTGGTTATACATTGTTGTGTGTATTATTCTTTTAAATCTCATAAAATCTTATTGATTTTTTGTTATTCTTCAGGTTGCCAATAACTCAATAAAATTGACTTTTTATTTGTGGTATTTTTGTAGGATGGTCTTCCTGGAATTGGAGTTGGCGCTGAAATGATGAAATTAGGACTATGAAGTGGAATTCATAATTGAGTAATTGTGAAATTTTAGAATGGAACTGAGGACCAAGTGAAGAAGATTGTTGACACATTAACGGTGCTGAAATTGCATCCATAGATGTTGTTGGTGAGTGGATGTGCTGATAAATGTTGCGAATACGTTATTACATTTGATATTTCTATGGATTAGAAGTATTTAAATGTAGTTGGGAATGTTTTTTGTACAAAGGTTATGGTCAGTCCTCCATTTGTGTTCCTTACCTCGGCTAAAAGGTCATTGTATCATGAGATTTAAGTGGCTGCTTGCTGGGTGAAGAAAGGAGGTGTTTTCACTGGTGAAGTTAGGTATGCCTGTGTTCAGCTTTTGTGAATTTGATTAATCAGTTTACAAACCTGATCATCATCTCATATTTGATTGAATTTATCCATCCATCCATCACTAATAGCCATATGCATGTGTACAACTCCTAGTTACACTAGTCATATGCATGTGTAACTGAAAGTTACACGAGTCAGATGCATGTGTATCTTATAATTACACATGTTATATGCATGTGTAACTCTCAGTTACAAAAGTCAGCTGGTGTAAGCTTACACGATGATATGTCTCTATATGATTCTTGGTTCATTTATGGTCAATGTATGCCGAAAAATATTGAATAGTGCTGGCAATAATTTTGATTGCTTTATTTGGTTTTGAATTATTTTTTTGTAGTGGATTGACTACCTCAAACTACACAGAGCTTGCTCAATAGTATCTTAAGTACAAGGATCAAGGTTTGTGTTTTGATTTTTAAATGCCAATACCTTTGGTTTATTTCGTCTGAAACTTATATAAGTAATTCATTGGACTTGACTAATAGACTAGCTTTGGAAATTGATATCATGAGATATATTGACATATTTAAACTGAACTAACCAATCCATTGAATCTGCAGTTTAAAATATTGTTTGCTTGTATTATAATTTTCGGGATTTTTGGTTGAATTAGATGCTTTGAATTGCATAGGATATAAAAATGATTTAACATGTGTAACTCCTAGTTACACAAGTCGTACGGATGTGGAACTTCTAGTTACACATGCTAAAATGAACAAGCATTACAACCACAAAATTACATATGCCAGGTACACAAGCCATATGGATGTGCAACTTCCTAGTACACATCCATTTTTGTAGTCCTATTTTTCTGATTGCTTTTAAATTGGTTTTATAGTTTATTCCTATTTTTAATGTGTTCCATAATTTTTGTTGTTTAAGAAGCTCGCATCGGGATTTTTTTTATCAAGGTGACACAGTCCCATGAAATAGTGTTTATGTAGTGTTTCAGTGCATATTTTTATTGTTCTTTTTTAGATTCGACACTAATTGAGAGTTACACTAGTCATTTCATGTATAACTTCTAGTTAAATTTCAGGTTACACTAGTCATTTCATGTATATTTCAGCTTTTCCACATGTCATTTCATGTATAACTGCTAGTTACACTAGCCAGATGCATCTTCAATTTTTCTTCTCTTTTATCTTTGTTGTTCTCTTAAATACTAAATAATATTTTTTTGCATTATTGTTTTGGCATTGGTTTATATGTCTGTTCATTGTAACGGTTATCAACATTAAGCACTCTTCTGGACTATTTTTTGTTGTTCTCCTAAAATATTGAACAATATTCTTTTGGGTTTTCTTTTGACACTGGTTCATGTTTGTTTGTTGTTATATTTCAGATTTCCGATAAATTCATAAAAGCTAATTGCTTATTTGTGGTATTGGTCTCGCTGGAATTGAAGTTGACGCTGAATAGACGAGTCAGAAGCATGTGTAACTCTCAATTACACTAGACAGATGCATATGTAACTCTCAATTGCACTAGACAGATGCGTGTGTAACTTCTAGTTACACATGCTAACAAATTATTATAAATGAATATTAAAGTAATACATGTATTTTTTGTATGCGTTCTTTTTAATGTCTATATTACACATGTCATAAGGATGTGTAACTTCTGGATACACATGCCATATGCATGTGTAACTTCTGTTTACACATTCACGCTATACTTTAATAATTTTGGGCCTAGATTAATAGGTAAGAGCATAAACTGAAACATTCTGGAGCTACAAAGATAGTTATTATATCGTTAGCACCACATAAAAACATTCTCCTAGAGTAGTTGTTAATAATTTTGGGCTTAAATTTAAATTTTATTTAATTTGGGGCTTGACAATATATAAAAGGGCATGGATGTCTTTTAATAAATCGGGGCCGAGATTTAAACTTCTTTTAACTAAGGGCCTCATATTATGGGTTATTCATGGGTTGAGCCTTAGCATAATTTCCCCAATTGAAAACGGGCTATTACCATGAATGATTTTTTAGGGACCATGGTTTTTTTGGGGGGACCATGGTCTTATTAGGCCACCTTCCCTATAGTTATAAGGGGTGTCCTAGAACATTGAAATGACTAACCTATCCTTAACCTAATTTAATTTAAAACCAACACAATAACCACCTCTCTCTCTCTCTATATATATATATAACCACCACCTCCTCTCACCACCACTTCCCACCACCGCTGATTACCACCACCACCAACCACCGATTACCACCACCACCACTCACCACCGCCGATTACCACCACCACTACCACCACCACCAACCACTGATTACCACCACCGCCCACCACCGCCGATTACCACCACCACCACCTCCAATTATCACCACAAACAACCACCGATTACCACCACCACCTCCGATTACCACCACCACTATATATATATAGCTTAATTTAAAACATTAACAAAGATATTCTCACAAACCCATTACTTGTCATTCATTTTTGGTTGAATAAATGAGAATTAATCATCAAAATGAGTTGAAAATGGAAGTTGCAGAGAGGTTTAATGGAGTTTTTTTCTCAGTAAAAAGTTCGGTTATCACAAATTATTTTTTTCTTAACCGAACTCAAAGTTCGGTTGATTCGCAAAAAAATACTTTTAACCGAACTCCTTGTATTAGAACAATACAAGTCCATAAGTTCGGTTCGTTCGCAAAATTATTAAGTTTTCTTTGTAACCGAACTCTACCTATAAGCCCAGTTCAGTTGATTCGCAAAATATGTTGAAGTTTGCGAACCAACCGAACTTCTAACACTAGGTTACTTTTAACCTGAAGTTCGGTTGGGAACTCGGTTGCGTTGAAGTTTGCGAACTAACCGAACACACAAGATGTACTCAAATAAATTGTCAAGTTCAAAGTTCGGTTACCTACCATTTTATCCTAGGTAACCGAACATTGCACTGTACGACCAAAACCTCCATTAACGAGCGAGTTCGGTAACCTGCGTGTTTGGAAAACGTAACCGAACTACACTTTCAGGTGTGTTCGGTTACATGTTCTTGACATATGGTAACCGAACTACACTTTCAGATGTGTTCGGTTGCATGTTGTTGACATATGGTTAACCGAACTGGCCCAAATTTACATAAAAAATTTCATTTTTTTGAAAGTTTGGAACAATTCAACCAACATTATCTAAGTTTGAAGCATACCTGAATACCCAAATACCCTTCCTCCGGTTGTGGTTGGTAAAATTTATCGTTTTTCATGTTTTCCTTCTTCATCTTCTCTAACTTTACTCTCTCAATAATTCTACTTATTTAAAAAAAAACTCATCTGATTTTTTAATATCACTAATTATCTTTAACTTAATCATCTCACTAACTATTATTAACACTAGCTAATCATCACCCAAAATTAATTAAGAGGGTAATTAGGTATTAATATAAATATCTAGATAAAGGGTGACCTAGATTTACTTCTAATGTCTTTACCCAAAATAAAACCATGGTCCCCCAAGAAAAATCATGGTCCCAAAAAATCGTTCATTACCATACCTTATGGATATTGCCTTTCATGGAACTGGGCTCAATAAATCGCCCAGGCCCTGGGTGATTTGTTAGAGATGTAACCCAGGGTTGCATCCATTTAACCAAATAGCACCCAAGTATGACGCTGAAATCTGAATCAAACACAGGATATCTCGTTTTCGTCTGCACAAACAAATTATATCCGAAAGTCATCCTACTCATCATCAGAATAAGAAGAAACCACGCCAACACCATCAACGACCAACCACATCCCCAACCGAGAAACGATACAGAGAAGAATCACATATATCTTTCAATTCCTAATTAAAATACCCTAATTTTTCTGTTTTGAATCACTTTTTCTCAGATTTTCCCGAGTTCTAAGCAATTGAGATTGAGAATTTTCAGAGATAGAAAATCCAATTGTCATGATCGTATGTATTGACTCTTATTACAATCAATATGAATCACAACAACAACAACAACGGGATGATGTCATCGTCTTCATCATCAGTAACAAACTCTCAGTTACCAGGATTGAAAGCTCATATTAAAACTCCAGAAGGTCGTTACAAATTCCAATACGAAAAAACTCATCCTTCTGGTTTTCTTCATTACACTAACAGCAAAGTCATCACTAAGGTACGAATTTCAATCACTAAGGCACGAATTTCAATAAGTTTCATTAAATTTGATCGTTTGACCGTTAACCTAATTGTTTGTATTTCGAATTGATAATCAGTTGACAGTTGCTCATCTTAAAGAGAGAACAGCACAATCACAGCCTACTCCGAGCTCGTCTTCATCCTCGTCTTCTAGCTATAGTGCTAGTAGTAGTGTAAGATTAGTAGCATCCAAACTATTGGGAGCAGGGAATGGTAGTCGTACACTTAGTTTCGTTGGATTAAATGGACCTAGTAAATCTGTTGCTGCTGGGACTAATAGGATTGGTTCGATGGGTGGCATTTCACCGTCGAATAACTTCCCGGTTATATCGAATTTTGATGGAAAAGGAAGTTATTTGATTTTCAATGTTGGTGATACTATTTTCATTAGTGATCTCAATACGCCAGATAAGGTAATTAAACTGATTTTGTACATTAAGATTTGGTTTAATTTGAATGAAGAAAATGGAATGACGAGGCTTATACATTTTGGGGTTTTTAGGATCCTATAAAGTCATTACATTTCAGTAGCTTGAATCCTGTTTGCCACGCATTTGATCCGGAATCCAAAGATGGGCATGACTTGCTTATTGGATTGTACTCTGGAGATGGTAACTTATTAATCTTTTTTCATTTGAATATAAATGTTCTTTTTCATATGACCTATGATTGGTCTGTTTATGCTTTGTAGTTTACTCGTTATCGCTGCGTCAGCAATTGCAAGATGTTGGAAAGAGGCTTGTAGGTGCACAACATCACAATAAAGATGGTTTAGTTAATTGTAGGTAATCAACAATCTGACACTGACAGTATCCCTTGATATTTATTTTCGCATTTCTATGTGAAGCTGGAATTTCCAACGTCACATCTTCTTTGAATCATGTAATGGAGTATACATATAATAATGTAGCTTTTAAAAAATAAAATGAAAGTCCCTTGCGAGGGACGAGAGTGAATTCAGCATTATGAACACTTACCTTCCCGAGTAATCTTTAGTAGTCTTGATGTTAGTAGTGACCTATGTGCGTGAGTAGTTCTAACTCAGATGCTTATGACGAATGAAGTTATAGATTTTCTTTAAAAGATCGTAATGTTCTTATTTATTAATTATGGTGATTGTGTAGATTATACGTACCGAGCACCGAGCCCAAACTCATACCAGTATCATTCTTGTTAAGTTGTTTTGACATGGGGATTTGAAGGGTTCAATACTCCTTATGGGTTATGCAACAGAACGTACCTCTTCAAATGTTTTTTGCCTTCGCTGCAAAATAGAATTTCGGCACAAATTAACATGAAGGATCTTCTAGGTTGATGAAAGCTTTGTAGTGAAGATAGGAATGAACTAAAAGATTTGTTAAGTTATTCCGGACGTCCTTAAATATGTTTGAAAGGAAAAGATTGTTGGTTAGTACGATATATTTTGATTTATGGTGAATACTTGCACACACACTTAGATGTGAGATGTCACATGTTCATTTAGTTCCATTGGTAGACCAATCATGTCCCATGGTCATTTAGGTTTCTTTAATTAAGAAAGTTATTAGTTATCTTTACTTCTCTGTACCTTGTTTTTATATTCAGCTGCTAGGCTTCAGTATGCAACTGACTAGTTGTTGGAACAGTCGATGCACCAGTATTGCATGGGTGCCTGGAGGTGATGGTACATTTGTTGTTGCTCATGCTGATGGGAACTTGTACATCTATGATAAGGTAAATTCAAATATAAGTAAAAATGTTTCCACTTGGCTCAACACTACGGTAACATTTTATTCTGCAATCACTAAGTTGAGTATAATGTTTTTTAGAACAAGGAAAGTAGCGCTGATACTTCATTACCTGTCATCAAGGACCAAACTCAATTTTCTGTTGCTCATACACGGTCCAGCAGGGTAATGCTCAGTTCCTGTTTTTGTGTTTTTTGACCAGGTTATTTTGAAATTTTAAGTAGGTTTTGCAGCATGAAATTATATCTGATAGAGGTTACCTACTCATCATGTTACTAACTTATGTATTGTTATTGAGGTTACATTGTCCTTTCATTTCATTCTGTTACCTGTGAACTTTAAGCTGATATCTATTTGATCCAAGTGAAATACGAGTATGATTTATTTATCTATTTGATTAACTTACAATTTACAGTTCTTTCCTTGTTGTTTGTGTGGTATATATTTGATCAGAACATTTTCTTGTGATTTACCTGCAGACTAACCCAGTTGCTAGGTGGCATATCTGTCAAGGGCCAATTAGTCATATAGCCTTCTCAAACGATGGGAGTCATTTGGCAACTGTTGGAAGAGATGGTACTTCATTCTCATAACCTTTTCTTACATGTATGTTCTTCTTCCAGGTCTAATTGTTGCACGTAGATAATCTACCTATCATCTTTTGCATGCAGGTTACTTACGAGTATTTGACTACTCAAAAGAGCAGCTAATATGCGGTGGAAAAAGCTATTATGGTGCTTTACTATGCTGTGCTTGGAGGTAAAAAACGTTAAGAGGTTTGCGAATTATAAATCGCTTCCATATCATTATATTTTGGTACACCGAATCAACTAAATAGTAGTCTCTAGCCTGTCAAAGTAGTAATACCTGAACAAACAGCTGTCGTCGATATGGTATTTGTGTGATGTAGAAGTAGAAACAGATGCACTGATTTGGGTTCCATCGATTTCTCCAACACAATGCTAGTACTTTAAATATGCAAAATATTTGTAAGGATACACCCTTAAACCAAGGGTAGTTTCTTTTTTTTACTCCTACTCATTCTATACGTTATTTTCATCCTTCAATTTTTTCCTGCTTTTTCTGATACTTGTTTTAGGCAGGATTTTTGCAGTCTAGAAAAGTTAAGTAGCCTTTAGTTACTGAAGCAATTATCTTTAACTGATGTTATCTCTTAGCAAGGATGGAAAATATATTTTGGCTGGAGGAGAAGATGATCTAGTACATGTGTGGAGCATGGATGAGCATAAGGTAGTTGCATGGGGGGAGGGTCACGGCTCATGGGTAAGCACCTTTCAGTGGCGGCCAGTTTATATTTCTTGTGCATGATCATCTGATAAGTCGTATACGGGTCATTGGCAGGTTAGTGGAGTTGCCTTCGACTCTTACTGGTCAACGCCAACTTCTGATGGCAGCGGGGAAAGCATCATGTATCGGTTTGGTTCCGTTGGTCAGGTAAGCGTTAATTCCTTCCTATAGTATATTTTTGTTTCTGTTGTTGGTTGGTACCTCTATAGCTTTATATTATCAGTGTATCACTTAACATTTGAAATTTTGAGTAGATACAGTAAATTCTTCAACTTAGTACAGTAGTATGTTTGAATAGATAATTTGACTAGTCTTAAGATTTCATTTCATAATCTATTATATCAGTTCACTCAAGGATGTAGCACTTAGCTGTGTATTGCCAGCAAGCTGTTCTTAGATTAAGACAACTTTCCTTCAACTATGGTACCCTAGCCTACAACTTCTACACTTTTTAAACAGGACACTCAGTTGCTTCTCTGGGACCTGGTAATGGATGAGATTGTGGTACCACTGCGGCGTTATCCAACTGGTGGTTCCCCCACATACAGCACTGGAAGCCAATCTTCTTACTGGGATAGCATTTCCCCTGTGGGTACTCTTCAACCTTCTCCTAGCATTCGAAATGTGCCCAAGATCTCCCCTTTAGTCGTTCAGCGTGTTCATACTGATCCACTCTCTGGCTTGGTATTTACAAAAGAATCCATTCTCACTGTTTGCCGGGAGGGTCATGTGAAAGTATGGACAAGACCTGTGCCAAGTGAAAGCAATTCCAGTAACTCAGAGACTGCTCTGAATACCAGCTCAAAGGAGTAACCTCTTAATACCATGGGTAATGTTTGCAGCTCCAGTTACAAGCAGGAGTAAAGTAGTCTTCTTTTCACAAAATGACAATCTTGATTTACCATGGGTGAGGGTTGTGATCTCTTTAATATAATCAGGTGAACTTATCGGGCGGTTTGATGCCCATTCCTAAAGTCTGCTTCTTGTATTTATGATGGGTTCGGCCGTGTATAGTCCTGGAGATGAATGATGGACTGCCATTTTGGTGAGGTGCAGAACACCATTGGCAAGGTTTTCATATTAACTTGTTGGCAAGCTACTACTGTATTGTTACTGCAGAAACACCACTGGGTGGTATCAGTGTTCTCTTTTTTTGGTCCCTTTGTACATAGATTTTCATTTCTGGTTTTGTTTATTCTGTTTCATTTCTCCAAAATAAAAATAAATAAATAAGCCGTTATAATGGTCATAAAAGAGACATTTATAACACAATTTTTTGATAATTATGCGTGGTATTTATAATCATACAACAGATCCTGCAGTAATGGTTGGTTCTTGCTATCTGCTTGACGCGCTGCTACTCATTAATTTTTTTTTTATTTTTTTTATCAACTCATTGAAAGTTGGACCTACTTGAAACCCTCAAAACCAAGGTTCTTAAATCGTAAATGGCTTTTCATTTTTTCTGAAATTCATGGTCAATTTTTTTAATACCTCTAAAAATTAACTTATATATAAATACATACATTTTATTTAAAAAAGAATATTATATCCTAGGTTTTTAGTTAGTAATTGGTATTAGGATGCCTACAAAAATCATTGATTGGCTAAAGCATGTTAAAATTTTGACCTTTCATTTAATAAGTAGTATATATCTTTAATAATTATCACCAACACCCAAGTTGGTACAGTGGTAGAGAGTGGTTTCTCGTAGACCTGTTGTTGTCCCTGGTTCGAATCTCTCTGCACTCCCAGATTTTTTACAGAACATCAACCCCACCGAACTTGGTCAAACTGGTCAAAATCGTAAGTCAACGGGAGAATAACACGATTCCTAGGACAAACGAGTTAATTCGAATTAGTTTAATTTGAAGCGAATCGTCCGATTCACGAGTTGAATCGGACTGATATGAGACGGTATTGGTCGTTAAAGCTAATTTTGGCGAAGAAAGTCTTCCAGGTGGTAGTAG
Organism: Papaver somniferum; assembly: GCF_003573695.1. Classification (NCBI taxonomy): domain Eukaryota; kingdom Viridiplantae; phylum Streptophyta; class Magnoliopsida; order Ranunculales; family Papaveraceae; genus Papaver; species Papaver somniferum. The sequence continues at coordinate 48,233,919 of NC_039366.1, forward strand.
AGGTGCATGTAGCTCTCGAAGCAAGTTTACTAAAGTTACTCTTTTGTTTTTTTGATAAAATTGATGTTATCTATTATATCTTATCCGAAAATGTGTGGAGAAATGTTTAATATAAAATTATAGTCTCTAAATATAGAACCGATATTTCAACGATAATATCCCCGATATAAAATCGTACCAGTGTATCGGTCCCGGCCGAGATGAACCGACATCGGATATTAACTACATTGCTCAAAACCATCATGCCGTGTTCTAGGGGTGTAAATTCGGGCAGGCCGGGCGGCACGCGGCCCAAAAACTAAGACAGACCGGGCAGGCCAGGCTTAATATTTGCGAGCCCCTAAAAAAATTCAGGCCGGGTGTAAGTAGATAATTTGCTATCCAAAATCCGTCCAAAGTCCGTATTTTATACGGGCCGGACAGGCCACTATTTTGAAAATATTTTTCTGTTAAAAAGTTTAAATTTTCAAATGAATGATATTAAATTTATTTATTTTTAATACAATATCATTTTCTTTCTAATATTGCATATCATAAGTGATAATATTATTTTATATTTAAATTATAATGACAAATTTCTTATTTTAATCTATAATAAATGATTAATTAAAATACATAAACTTTCTAAATAAAAAAATATATTACCCTTAATATTTTGAAAACCGGAAACTTCAAGGTGGCTCATGTTTGGTTACTCTCTCTTTCACTTTCAGTAGCCCATCAATAAGATTACATGTATGGGTAGTCCAAATTAATAGATTAACGGTGAAGATTACTTGGATTAGTTTGGTTTTAGATATCCAAAATCTGGTTAGGACTAAATTAAGCTTTATTAATTATGTATTTTTAATGAGAATAAAAATACCATATTATGCTGGACAAATCGTTAGTTAGTCGTGGGCGTTAGTCATGGGCGTGTATTGAGGGCGTTTTTTGGGGGCGTTTTATGGGAGAGTTAGTTTCTTCTTATATTTATCTCTCCATAATCTTAGATTTGTAATTTTGTTTCTCATCTTTGTTTGGCAAATTTGGCTTTATTCTTTAAACTACAACGAGAGTTTGGATCTTGGTTCGTTATTTTTCTTTTGGATATGGAAGTAGTTTGAAGAGTTCTTTTGGAAGTAATCAGGTAATACATTTCTGGGATTGTAAGAGTTTTGAGTGTGTATTTTACCTACTTGTTGCAATCAGTTAAGTTGTTATCATGATTAACAATGGTGTTTTTTGTTTTTGTTTTTATGGGTTTTAGGGTTAGTCTCTGATAATTGTAGTTTTCACGAGTTATTTTGAATCTTTTATCTTTGTAGTTAGTTGTTTTCAGTATTGAGTTGATATTTATCACTTTTGATTTATTTTACCAGGGAATGGAGGCGAGTGTTGAAGTTATTTTTCTCTTTGAAGATGAATCGTTGTCTTGCCGTGTGACGAAATCTACCACTATTGAAACATTGAAGATTGTTGTATGTGGCAGGTGGACTGTTCTGAATCCTTGGTCGGTACATTTCGTTTTGAAGGGGCAATGCAATCAAGTGTATGTTGATTCTGATTTTGCGCTCCTTGCAGTGTTTGAAAGATTTTTTATGAGAGGTGTATCAACTTTTAACCTTTTCTGTGAGAGATTTGTTTGCCCCATATCCCCCATGTCGCCTTCACCCTGCCAAAATCCTATTCCTCCTTCTTGTTCGGATAAAAATCCAACCACAGATCAAGCTAGAGGGCCACGCGTAGTTTCTCCAGTTTCGAAGGAAAATATTTCGAGGGTTCTCAAGCTGGTCTGAAGCAAAAGCAAAAAAAGAGTAAGTTGTGGCAACAAGCAATAACTGGGGTCGGAAAAATCTTTTATAATGGTGTTCAGGAGGTTAGGAATGCTGTTGCCATGGTATGTTTTGAGAATGGCCATGAACCTGATAGCAAGAAAAGAAAGAGTGAACCTTCTAGGTATACCGTTCGATGCAAAAATTGGAAAACTGCTGGATGTTTATGGGAGTTCCATGCCAAATCGATCACTAAAGATAATAAAATTTTTGAGGTATTTTTTTCCTATATTTATGTGTTTTTTTAAGTTTTGTCATTAATTTTTTTTCATCTTTAAGTAGCTGTGAAGTTTGTTTTTTTCCAATGGGATGTTAAGTGTTATATGCATTTGTCAGGTAATGAGATAGTTAAGGATCATACTTGTGGAGCTGGATACAGGGAAAGTAAAGTATGCGTTCCGGCCAAGTTTGTAAAACAAGTTATCAATGAACAAGTTAGAAACTACCCATTGATATCACCTAAGAAGATTATAAGTGATTTCAAGACTGATTATGAAATAAATCTTCCATATCAGCAAGCTTATAATGGGATTAAATTGGTTCATAAGGATATGTATGGTGATGATGTGAAAGCTTATACAGACTTGGTGTGGTATGTTAAAAAAGTAGAGGAGACGAATGAGGGTTCTATTGTCGATTTTCAGTATGATGATTCAACCGAAGAGTTTAAAAGACTGTTTCTTGCATATGGTGCATTAATCAAGGTTTTTGAATATTGCCGTGCAATGTTGTATTTAGATGCCACGTTCCTTACCGGTAGGTTCAAAGGTTGTTTAATGGCTGCAACTGCGAAGAATGGCAACGATGGTACGGTTTTCTAACCTGATTGCACACTTTTTTATTTTTGCGTAATTTTTAATAATCACTGATAAATTAATTTTTCACATTCTTGTGATGATTATGATAAATTTATTTATCACATTCTTGATACAACAGGTGATAGTCATTTGTATTATCACAAGCCAAATAGCACTTCATTGTTTCAAATTTTAGTACATATCATTTCTCTAATTCCATTTTTATTTCTCACCTGTAGAGTTTTATCCCATTGCATATGGTATCGTCTCTCATGAAGATGGTGCAAACTGGGTTTGGTTTTTGAAAAATCTAAAAAAGGTTGTCAAAGGGAGGCAGATTGTTTTTCTTTCTGATCAAGGAACAGGGTTATTGTATGATGTTCCTGAAGTTTTCCCAGATGCGTACCATTCTTATTGGTATTACCACATGAAGCAAAAGATTCCTGTCCAAGGAGATGATCAATTGTATCCTCATGTGCTAAACCACTGGAGGCATGCTGTGTACGCCTTGACGGAAGGTAAAGATTCTATAGAAAGCTTTTTCTTTTTTTTTTTACAAAGATGATCAATTGTATCCTGAGTTTGCCATGTTATGACCAATCTCTGTTTATTGATTTTTTTTTTTTTTTTTTAATTTGGATAAAGGTGGGTATAATAAAGCTGTGAAAGATCTCATTGATTTGGAATGTGGCCACGTTGTGAGATGGATGGAGAAACAAGGACCTGAGCATTGGTCCAATGCATTTTTCGAGGGCTGTAGGTACGGTGAAGTTGCTTCAAGTGTGGCTGAATCTGTCAATAATTGGGTGAAGGACGAGAAGAGGATGCCGGTATCAGCTCTCGTTAATACTATTAGAATGAAACTCATGGAAGTGATCCATAAGCGTCATAAGATTTCCGAAACTATGACAAGTCGCTTGACTCCAGACTATGAAAACAAGTTAAAAGAACTTACTGATGAAGGTAACTCTTGGATTGTTATACCTGCTGGGGATACTTTGTTTGAAGTTGTTGCAGATCACCGTTATGCTGTCAATTTGGAGATTTTTCACTGTTCTTGCAATAGGTGGAAGGTTTATGGATTTCCTTGCAGCCATGCTATTCAATGCATATTGCTGTCTGGAAAACAAGTATATGACTTTGTTCAGCCGTATTTCACATCTAGCTGGTACAAAACTCTTTATTCTTTCGCTATCCATCCTGTTCCAGATTCCGAGAAAGAGAATGAGTCATCTGACAATGTGCGAGTTATTCCTCCTCCTGTTAAAAAGGGTCCAGGGCGTCCAAAGACTGAGCGTTTTCAGCCAAAGTCTGTGAAGATGAAGAGTGAGAAGAGAAAGATAAGATGCGGAAACTGCAAGAGGCTATCGAATCACAACAGCCGAACTTGCCCGAATCAGGAAGTTCATGATTTTTCTGGGATATGATGTCTTTCTGGGATATGATTTCTTTGTTATTTTTTTAGCTTTAGAGATGGTAAGGGTTTTTTAGTTCTCCCATTGCTTTAGAAAAAGGTTTTTAGTTGGATTTTTAGTTTCATTCTTAGTTGTTTTGATTATTTCAGTACATTTGACATCAATTTATCATATCATTAATTTAAAGTTCTCTTTCCTTCATTAAAGGTCTGACAACATATATAACCTCTTTTGACAACATATATTGTCACTGCGTAAATGGTACACTGAAAAAAGAAAAAGAAAAAAACAGAAAGCTGCGTAAGTATTATGTACGATCATTATGTAAATTAAGATGTTGGTGTTCTGAAATACGGTAACTATCATCTATGACGATAACATTTCAATCTTTAGTAAATGGAATCATCATTCTATCACATCATAATACAGGATAAGTACATTCATCACAAATGTATGACCATGATTAAGTACATATATCACAATTACATGTCCATGGAAAAGTGTAATTATCACAAATCCATGATAAGGGATAAGCACATCTATCACGTTTTTTGATGTGATATGCAAGTAGAGAACGCCATGGAGTCAAAAAAACTGAGACTGCTTGAACCGAAATAATTAAAATAACGTTCTGTAACATTTGAGGTTCTTTCAAGTATCTTAATTATTCCAAAAAAAAAAAAAAGACTAAAAATTTTATTTTAACCGTGCTGTCAGTCAAAGGAAACCCACAATCCTAAGTAAGATTGCTATGATCCTTAACAGTCACTAGTTTAACTGCCAATCATTCTATCACATCATAATACATGATAAGTACATATATCACAATTCCATGACCATGGATAAGTACATATATCACAATTCCATGCCCAAGGAAAAGTGTAATTATCACGAATCCATGATAAGGGATAAGTACATCTATCACGTTTTTTGACAGTAATATGCAAGTGGAGAATGCTATGGAATAAAATAAAAAGATTGCTTGAACCGAAAACAGTAAAATAAGCTTCTGCAACATTTGATGTTCTTGCAAGTATCTTAATTATTAAACCAAAAAAAAAAGTCTACTTTATTTTAACCATGCTGTCAGTCAAATGAAAACCACAATCCTAAGTATGATTGCTATGATCCATATCAGTCACTAGTTTAACTGCCATCTTGATCCGCTTTTCTTTAATTTTCTGCAGCACTTCGCTTCTTTCCCGTGGGAGTCTATCTTCTCCCCTCATGATACGTTTCATAAAGTAGCATACGAAAAGTAGACAATCAGATTTCTTCTGTTGAGTACAAACAGATTCAGAAAAAGGTGTGTCCACAATTTCTTCGATCTCTGGCGAGATGCTAGCTCGATGATTCATATTTCTTTGCCTAATAGGAAGATTACAAGCATCCATCATGAGTTCCGCAGTAGTCTTGCATGCCTTTTTGGTGTAAATATTCGACAAGGAGTTGTAGTGCTTCCAACGGTGATCAGAGAAATTGAAGTGGAGAAGCGTCCAGTGCAAGGCTGATCTTGTAAATATGGGATGAACAGTTCTGTTACATCGTCTGGGATACGTAGGATGAAGTCCCGGATATATTCATTAACACCATCTTCATCATTTGATTGCAGTAGTTCCTGTAATAAGTGATATTATCAGCAACCACATAAGAAAAGACTTTGAAAAACCACTAGATAGGGCATTAAACATACATATTGTCATTAACATTTTGTTGATGCAAGAGCATGCCAACAGAATCCCACAAGTTCAGATTCATATGTAAAATATTGCAATTATCACTTACAAAGAACTAGTCGACCATTCACCTAAATTTTTGATTATTCATTCATCTCATCAAAAAATTAGAATTACTTACTAGTGCTCCCGGCTTCATGAAAACAGATTTTGCATATTTTTCTGGAGCTTGGCTATCCTGCATTTGAGATTCTGCATCTTTTTGCTTAAAATCAAGCTTGTACATGTAGTATTCCAGTAACTCGCCCTCAAGAAAGCCATTATCAACAAGATCTTGAACATGCGTCCCCAATACGGAGAATGATACTCCCCCATCATGGTCAATCAATCTCCAAGCAAAATCCCTACCAAATAATTATTTAAATCAGTGAATAAACATGTGAAAAGCTGAAAACCAAAAATAAGGAATATATACAAAACTTACGAAGGGGTTGTCCGCTTAAAGTACGATTGTAAAGCCTCTCTATCACCCTTTTTCATGTCTTTGTACAGTTTCAAGTTTTCAAATTGCTTGTAAACTCACTACATGTTTACTTTCCTTTTTCTTCCCCAGACCATCCGGGGTAAAATCTGCTCCTATACCTTTCTCCGGCCTTGATGATCTGGTTTTCACTCCCCTGACTAATGAGCTGACATGTACTTCATTGTTTTTCTTCATCCTTGGACCTTTTTCCGGACTATCAAAGTCAGCCACATCTGTGTGATAATTATCTCACACATTGTCAGCTAAATATAAAACACAATATGGGGTTTCAAACATGTAAGTTAAAACATTAAATACTAGGAAAAATTATCAGTGATTTGCAGACGAATTGGTTACCATCTCCTTTTGATCCTTGTTCGTTTAAATACTGGGTGAGACCGAGTGAGAATAATCCAGAACCATCTTCAGCTGTATCCCCACCTTTGAATGTTAATGAAAATCCAAAAAAATCACTTTATAAGAATATGAAAAGAGTTAATTTCACATGCAATATTACATGGAAAAATATAAATATCTATGAATTAAGGGATTTTTACCAGATTTTGTACGCGGAAGCGATGTTTCCGTGTCCGGTGTTTTTCTCCCATACTCATCTGGTCCTATATCATACTCTTCTTGTTGCGCTTCCATCCTTTGTGGTTGATCATCGTGCTCTTGCACTTGTTCGCAGTCCCTTGATTTTTCATCCAAGCTCTTGAAAATTTCATCTAGAGTTCCCTCCATGACCTTATATATTTCACGCTTAACATCAACCTTTAGTAGTTTACTCTTTGCTACCAATTTGTTCCTTTCACTACGAAACCTTACTAAAATTCCACGTTGAGTGTTTATCCATTCCTCCTTTTCTATAATCAAAACAACATTCTCCTTCTCCAGATTCATAACTTTCTCTTGTTCTGTTTCCAACCTTGATAGCTGCTTTATAGGATTTATCAATTTCCTTTCGGCGACATCCAATGGAATTGTTAAACTATGACCAAATTCAAATATTCCTGACTGCAACCAACAAATAAGTGTTTGTGTTACTATCCAACATATGGAAAAAATCAAGACATGTTTTTTAGGCAAGGTTTGGTATAGTGAAAATTTGAATTGTCACCAAACAAAGCAAAATCTGGGGACTATTGATTACATGTTATACCTCTGATATTTTATATGGGAATTTTTCGAGTACCGAAATAGCGTTCGATATATTCCAAGCATCCCATCTTGCAAATCCGGGACTATTGATTCTGCACCTCCCCTTCTTGGAACTAATGAAGAATGTTCCGCAAACCAATACTTTTCAAACCATACACAACAAACCAGATATAACTTCGTTTTCCAAAAAGAAAAAAAAAAAGATTGAGTGTAAGATATTTACCAGCAGATAGAAAGTGCAACCGGTGATACGTCTAACATCCCCTTTGCTGGATTCAATACTTTCCATCAGGGAATTATGAATAAGATGAGGCCAACTAATTCTGTTGATTACATCCAGACTTTTCACGTAAATCAAGTAACTGCATGGAAGACTAAAATTACCTGTTTTTGTGAAAAAAATTGTTTGACATGTAGAAAACAACGAGCCTCACAAAATCTTCAACCCTGCCATTTTTAATTGCATCTATTATAGCTACTTGAACTTCAGTACTCCTAACTACTGGTGGAGATGTTTCTCCAAACTTGTATCTTATACACAAATCATTTGTGCTCGGGGTGACTTTTCTTTCATTTATTAATTTGTACTCAATACCATTCTCAATTATCTGCAATCCAAGATCAACGACCATGTCTTCCGGTGTCGAGATAAACAATTCATGTCCTTCAACGAGATTGAAACCATACTGTCCATCTTTAGTTTTAGTGAAAGTATGTATGAGCATTTCCAGTCCATGGTTACTCTTACATAACTCATCTTTGCTAATCTTATTATCTATGAACACTCGAACCATGTCACGAAATGGTGTCGCCTCAAGAGCTTTTATCAGTTCCTTGGTTAGCAGTTGGCCCTTATTCTCGAGGTCACGGAAGAGGTCATGCAAAGGACCAAAATTTGCTCTGAAAGGTTTTGTCGAATCTGTATACAGGTAAGTAATAACATCATGAAATTGGATTTTATTACATTGATGATAAAGTTAACTATCACATCTTCAATAACAGGAAAACATTTATTTTCACGGCGTAATCATCGGAATAAGTAGATTTTGCTCATTCTATCTGTCAATGAAGGTGGAAAACTCGAATTTTCACGACATTAAGTAAATGAAATGAACATAATCAAAGAAATAAGTAAATGAACATGAAAACACAGTATGTCAATGAACTTGGAGAACACAATTTTTCACATATTCATAACTCTGAAAAATTCAATTATCACATCAGACATCATGATTCATTCAATTTATCACAATCTATCTACCTAACGAATACGAGTAGCTTAGCTGATTTGTTGCCTTTTTTTTGCCGGTTTCAGCACATTCCTTACTTGTTTTTGGTTTTTCAGTTTTCTTAATCGTTTTCGTTTTCTTAAGCGGCTTCACAAAATCATCGTTATCACTGGATTCGTTACAACCAGCATCTTTATCACGATGTTTCACCATCTCCTGCTTTTCCAATTCAAAAATAAGAACACAAGATCAAAACGTAAATTCTGATGATTTTGGTTATCACCAAACAAAGCAAAACAGTCCCAGACATGACATATAACAATAAAATCATCAAATTCAGTAAATCTTTCAACTTATATGATCACGGAAAACACATTCAATCATGATTATCACACATGCATGATTGAATTATCATTAGTTTTTTTTCCCTTGAACAACATCGAGATGGTGATAAAGTCACTTTATTGAGACAACATTAGCAAGCATAAATCATACTGATCTACAAGATCTTGTTACTCCGTTTTGTGTTGCTGCTGTTTTTTTTTTCCGGAGCTCCTGTTGAGAAGAGAGAAGAAATTTGGAAGAGAAGAAAGAAGAAAGAGAAGGAGGACGATAATAATTAGGTGAGCTTGATTTTTGGGATTATCCTAAATTTCTGGTTTTTGACTTTTTTCACGGTAGACTAATTTTGGATAATTACTAGTTTGTTTTGGATAATTACTATTTTCAAAGTCAAGATAATTACTATTATAAAAGGATATTATAGTAAAAATACTAGTATTAAAACTAATGATGGGCTTCATATACAAGGTATCTTAACGGTGGGTTTCACATATTAAAAAATAAAAGAAATGGGCTAGAGATATTTCCCCATTTTGAAAATGTTAATTATAAATAAAAACAACTATATATTTTATTTTTCAAGATACACAATTGACAATTATAAAATGGTGACCTTTAAGTTTTTTTAAGAGGATACTAAATGAATCTTAGACTACAAAGCACAATTCGGACAAGTTAGGCAAGATAAAGAAAGGTCCAGAATTGTCCAGGGAGAAGATAAATCAACGACCTTGGTTTGTTCAACTTAAAACCATTATGAGTTAGTATTTTATTAATTAGTGTCTCATTAATTGTTCATAATGAATAATTTATTAGATATTAATTATAAATATCATCTTAATTAATATAATGAATATTATATTCCCATTAATAAAGAATTTAAGTGGACATTATATCAATAGATGTTAGTGGTAGTAACGGAGAAAGTAGCGACTGGTAGATCGATGGCCGGTGTTATTGAGTGGCGGAGGCGATAGTATTAGGGTTGGTGGAAGTAATATTGGTGATGGGTGGTTTTATGGTGGTGAGTATTGTTGAATAGTTGTGGACAATATTAGATATGAACCCTAATAACGCGGGTAATATTGTATTGTGAAAGATGTAGTAGGCTGTTTTTAGCACGATTGATAAAAACAAATGTCAAACATTCTGAGGATGATGCCATATTATTTAGGACAAAATGATTATGATCTCTGGATCACCTAAATAGTACATGCTATCTTTAGTACTCGATTGTGTAAATCATGATTTTTATTGTTAAAATAAAATTGATTGCAACACAAAACAAATATCATAACAATAAAAAATATAATGAAATAAACTAATTAACGACCTAAGTTTTTTCAATCAAAGCTTTACACATGATGTTTGTGATTCGAAATTAGAAGTACAACAAATAGCCAACAAGAGGTGGGCGACAGTGGTGGTAGAGAAAGAAATGTATCATATGGTTTTGTGGTGGTGGACAGTTGGTGAGCAGTAACAGATTATGTTAATTTGGGCTTGCCACAAACTGGGTAACATTATAAAGTAGAATATGTGGTTGATCATCTTAATGATAAATATACTCAATTAAAATACATGAAAAAGAAAATACATGTCACGTTACATAATTACTAAAAACGAACATCACGAGTCAAAATCAATACACAAAAAATTAATTACTTATTATCGAGACGTGTCATTACAATAAGGTTTGTACCATAATTAGGTATTCTTTTTTGCCTATTTTTCTATTTCAGTATTATAAAATGCAGCTACGCTAAGTTAGGCAGGATAAATGCGGCCCTGATTTTTCCTCCCAATTGATAAATCCACGAGTGCGGTCGACCCCATGAATGCACGTTTTAGTTAAGAAAAAATGCATTACATATTCTATTCTTTCCATCTCAAAAGTAAAAATCAAAAAGGAAAAACTTGATCGACTGATAACAACAAACCTACTTTCCATAAAAAATGAACAATTGATTCTCTCGCTCACATCCGGTAGGATAAGGGGATTTAAATACTCTAATTCCCCATTTTTGAGCAAACGAAAATCATAAATAAAATTGGGAGGGGCAATAGATTACTGGGAGGAAAAAACTTAAATCCAAAATATACTTTCGCTTAATCTTCTTTCTATGTTCTCTCAATCTTCTTCCACTGCAACGTACATCTTGACCAATAAAACTACTTTGAGGTAACAATATTTGAGAAAAACTTTTGTTTTTACATTGCTTCGTGTATGGATTTTTGTGGTTTCAATCGTTTTCTTGAATTTCATTTGTTGTATATGAAAAAGAGGGGGTCTAACAACACCACCCAATATTTCGTTTGGCAATCTGAATAGACAAACTCCAATATACTTTCTAGAGAAACAACTACACATTCATACTCAATCTAGAGTAAAGTATATCAAAGAGTTTAATATCTCTATTTCAACACAATCTAAGTTAAACAGAAAAAAGTCTGTAAACCTGATTTTAGTGTGAAGCTCTTGAAACAAAGTCTTTTGTTTTAATCACAACCTATTCAATATCCACCGTGTATAAACCTCTTTAAGCAACAATCACTAAAGGAATATTTCAACACAATGTCCACTTGAAATAGGGTTAGTCCAGACTGGTCTAACAATGTGAAAATAACAAAATCAATTGTTCAAGATCAATCAAGTCTTATCCAAAAAACAAGGTCGGATTTAACAACTATGATTGACTAGCGTACAACCTGTATTATATCAATTATATAAATAAAATATAATGCGGAAAAGAAATAACACAGACACCAGATTTTGTTAACGAGGAAACCGCAAATGCAGAAAAACCCCGGGACCTAGTCCAGAATAAACACACACTGATTATAAGCTGTTACACCAAATTCCTACAACCTATTCGGACTAGATGTAATACCTTCTTCAGCACCTGTAGAACTCCTAGCAGAATACCGATTCTCTTTAGGAACTCTTCACACAAATCTTCTAACAGAACCCAAAGTTCTCTTTAGAAGATACATCACAACAATCGATACGATTTGATATTTTATCTGCACAAAACACCAGTTTGATTTCCCTTTAGATGTGAATCAAGGTTTTGGAAATCTTGTGTTTATTTTGATAAAAACAATTACTAGGTAAAAGTAATATCAAAAAAAAACTTGTAGATTAGGGTTTTAACTTACAATCAGTATGCGTACACACAATGAGTCCGTGAACCTGATTTCTGTAAGTAAACTTGGGTGATTCCAAAGATCAATTTCCAAGTTAAGAAAACCCTAATAAATCTACCACAAGAAAAACTAGAATAAATCTAGAGATATCTTGTTTAAAACTTCTCAAGGATTTTTACGAGATGCCTCAAAAGAAGTTTTTCTTTCTAGTCTCCGATTTCGACTAACAAGTGTTGGTATACGATCGGAAACTGAAATCTATCAAAACGTAGGGTTTATGATCAACAACTCTTGAATGGTTTTATATCATAAGAGAAAACCTTAGAATAGACAAGAGGTGAAAAACCTAGATTACAAGTTGTATGATCAATCACCAAGATTAAATCCAACTTGGCTTTGTGATCCCTAATACAAAGACTTTTATCTCACTCTCGTTCACGAAGAACGGAAGACGTTGAAAACAACCTGCAGAGCTTACGCCAATTTTCCAAAGGGATGAAAAACTTGTAAACTCACGAACTCCTTATTATAATGAACAATAGCTTGGAAGCTAAGCAAAGCTATTTTCCTTTTACAAGACTCTCCTAAATAAGGGAGTCTTTCCTAAGTTAAAACTCTTGCCAAAATAATTAAATAAATAACTTACTTAGCAAAAATTATATTTATGTGAATAAATCACATTTTAACTTAGGCAGAAATCACAAACACTTTAATATGGTAATCAAAAGTGTTTGGACCAATAGCTAACTTGCCTAGATAAGGAAACATCACCAACTTGACCAAAAATCCCTTTTAGTCACGTATTGAGCCCAAGTTCGCGGACCACTCCAAAGCCCATGGAATATTTCCTACTAATGAACTTAAATCACTCATAACTTTGTCGTTATAACTCGGAATTGAGTGATTCTTGGCTCATTGGATTCGCAAGCTCATTTACTATAACATGAGATCCTTTATAGGGATAAAGTTTATTATCACCAAAGTCATGAATCAAATAACCTCAAGTATATATACATAGATGTACATTTACCGTCATGGGAATTGTTCCATATAGTGAGCATATATCTTGATAGATTAGAAAGGTAGAATAGAACAAGAATCCAAATGAAATCAATCACATACCTTTGATGAAGTATTTTTTGATGTCTTCTTGTAGTCTTCAATCTTCATCCTTTAAGAATAGCTTCGATTCAACTTTTTAGACCTAATCTAGTCCGAAACTATCTTTAGTATGCTAAATCAAGAATGCATTTTGGCAACTAAAATTGACAACTAACTTGACATACCAATGCTAGTGGATTCAACCGAGCAGTGCTCTAACAATCTCCCCCTTGTCAATTTTAGTGACAAAACCATTTTACATATGGCTTGTACTTGTTAAAAGTAAAAACGACAATCTTGATTTCCTTGGTTCTTCAACTCTTCATGTGTTCATCCTGTACTTGTTGAAGATCCATCATAGTATTATTACGCAGCATCAAAGTTTCATTGAATCACAACTTTGAAAACAATACTACGGTGATATGTATCACTCCCCCTTAGTTAATTCTCCATCTCACATGGAAACCACTCCCCCTTACACAATGATCCGGACCATATGTATATATAGTAGAACTACACATTAATTCTCCCCCTTTTTGTCAATAAAATTGGCAAAGGTACAAGAACGGGTTCCTAATGAAATTTCCGAGAAGAGACGTTTTATAGACTAAAAGAAAAAACATACCAACTTAATTTAGATGCAATCATAAAGCCGAAGCTAAATGCATTCATCAAGGAGTTTTAAGATACAAGATAACCCCTATAAAATTCCACAGCCGCACACCCCGCAAGATATTACCATTGAGCACAAATTCAAAAGAACTCTCCCCCATTTGATGTCATTCCCGAAAAAACAACAAGAGCGACCTTACTCCAGAGAGAAGGATTTATAATGGATCTTATAAATCCTGCAAGGAGATATGATTTAAGAACCAATCATTGAAAGTCTCTCATGAGATCATGTTACTAAAAAGTTTAGAACTATCTCATGGTAACAATACACAATATGTGATCATCTTTTCTAAGATACAAACTTGTATAAACAAGACTTGATATGCTTATAAGGAAGAATAAACTTTTCCACAAGGATTTACGCCAAGAATGGTTACCATAAGAGTATGAAAAAGTTTCTTTGACAATAAAAACCAGCATCCATGGATTTGATAATTGCTTCTAACCTGTTATATTTAAGAATTTCAATCACAAATCAAGTTAGGTAATTAAGACTCATACATGTGGTATCTAGCCATATGATCACTTCCATATAAATCATATTCTTCTTCACCATAACTAGTTCAATTGGCTCAAATGAACTAGTTAGAGAGTTTTTCAATTGCTATGAGATCTTATGTAACTACACAAGACACAATTGAAACAAATATGCTTCGATTCGATGAATCGGCTCATGAACTTTATAGCCACGGTTTGCATAAAGCATTCCTTAGTAATTTAAGTTTCATGTTCAGACCACATCTTTAGATCATAACCTCTTAAGTTCACAAACAAGTTCGCGGACTTAAGTTAATCGGTTGAGTTTTCCAAACTCAACAGAAATTCTCGGAAAGAGAACTTCCGCCAGTTTGCGGACTTAGCACACAAACGAGTTTTGAAAAATCCAGCTGAAATTCTCGGTCGAGAACTTCCGATAGTTCGCGAATTGAGTATGCGGACTGGGTTCGCGGATTTGGCAAGCCAATTCCACAATCCTTACGATTTCTCTTGATCAACAAAGTTCGAAAACTTCGGTTCAAGGAATACATGGTTATGTAATCTAAACTCTCATTTCAATCATTGAGACATTCTCAGAGGATGCTATGTAGCCGTTATTCACGGATCGATTCACGTCAGAGCAATTCTCAAAGTGATTGAAACTTTTCATGACTTTCGTCACTAGGTGAAGATAAACTTGATCAAAGCGAAAGATTACCAACACATGTTTCGGGGAATATATAAGCGAGTTAAACTCAACTCGAAACAATAAATTGTTCCACATATTCAGAAATTTCCCAACTGTGCGCCCAATTCTTTTGCAATCCTCGCCGCATTTATCAGGGCTTCTTGGCAAGGATGCACTTTCAACACGATCAGGTTATATTGAGGTGAGCAAAATCTTGCTCACTACAGATATTCAAAACAAAATCATGCATGGACTCTAGGAATTTAAAAACTTCCTTGAAACTTTCAATAAATGTTCCATACCTTTTTAAGATGTTATCCCTTGTCAAACTCTTGTCTGGGAGATCCTTCTTAATAGAACACGTTGTTTTATTGGTCTTCTTTGGTACTCATTTCTAAGTAGCTTTTCGAGCAACGTATTTCTTTTTCTCCCCAATATAATTGTAAAACTTCTTTGGGGGAATACTGAAAGAACTAATATTATGAGACTCAGTTTTCTCTAGTTTGGAACATCAGATCTTGTCATCCTAACAGAATCATATCTGGTTTTATCTCGTTTAAGAAATCTGCAATTCCTTTGCAAGTGACATGGTTTTCCACAATAAAAAAAATGTTTAGTATAATGGAAAAAGTTATGTTTAGTATTACCTGAATGTGTATGTGCTTGCTTTGGAGCTTGGCAAGATTTCTTCTTTTCGTCATCCGTAGTTGGTAGAGATACTTTACTTTTGTCAACCGTGGAAGGTTTTGGTTGAGAAGAATATTTAGTTTTGACAAATTTTATCTCTTTACAAATACTAGGAGCGTCTATTCCTTCATAGCCCAATCCTCGTGTATCACGATGAATTCTACATGCTCCCAATATCGAGGTTAATTTATCTGAGCTGCTATTTCTAGACAAACTCTCTTTTAAGATCAAGTTTTCTTCTTCCAAACTTTTGAACTTCTCAAGCGCAATAACTAGATCATTCTTGGATGATTCACATTGAACTTTGAGATCTTCTCGTTCCGAATCAAATAACAAGTTCATCTCAATATTCTCCAAGTTATCTAGCTTTGCTTGAAGAGTAACTTCCCGATCTCTACCTTCGGCAATTTCTTCTTTAAGCTTTCGTATTTCATTGAGATAATCTCTTGCACCAATAAAATCAAGTTGGTCTTGAAAGTCTTTATTCCGACTACGAAGTCTGTCATATTTAACTTTCTCACTGAAAATGGTGCTTTCAGCCTCCGAGAGTTTCCGATGACTTTCTTTAAGAAGATTATTAGCTACTGGATCATCATGGAACACTTCTTCGTCAGAATCAGAATCAGTATCAGAAAGAATTTTTCCAGAAGCTAATGCAACCTCTCCTATGAGCTCTTGAGGATTATAATATTCATGTTCATCATCAAGAGTAGGCAAATCTGCTGCATATGCCGATTGTCTACGACTCCAGCTAGGACATACTGCAGACAAGTGCCTGAAACCACGACAGTTATAGCATTGTACATCATCCTTAGGAGATGTTACACTTTTAGAAAAAACTCTTTTTCCTGTCTCTCAAGAATTTTCTAAATTGTCGTGGAGTAACATCCTTAGTATCTGGCGAACCAAATTTATCCTTAGAGGATTCAGAATTGTTTGCAACTTTAAGAGAAATCACCTCTTTTCTTGCGTGTTTATTATCAAAGATCTTTAACTTTCCAGCAAGAGTACTTCTGGAGAGTGTAGAAAGATCGTTTCCTTCTTCAATGAAATGTTTCTTAGACTCGTATCTTGATGGTAGAGACCTGAGAATTTTGCACACAATATCTTTCTCCGGAATAGTTTTTCCTAATGAAAAAGAGGAGTTAACTATTTGAGAAAGTCTTTGGTTAAACTCATCAAAGGTTCATCATCAGATATGCGAAGGTTTTCCCAGTCAGAAGCTAGATTTTGAATCCTTGCTTCTTTCTCAGCGGCATACCCTTCGATTACGGTTTCTAAGATATCCCAAGCTTCTTTAGACTTATTGCACGTAGTCACGTGGTGCTGAAGATCTGGGGTAATGGCATGGATGATAACATTCAAACCGTCGGAGTTTTGCTTTGCAGCAAGTATCTCGGCAGGACTGTATTCACCAATGTTCTTGGGAACGTTTACATCTCCAACTGCCACAACGGGAGCATCATAGCCATTAACTATATAAACCCATGATTGAAAATCACATGCTTGAAGAAAAGCTCGCATAAATTTTTTTTACCATAAGTAATTAGTGTTATTGAAGGCTGGTGGTACGTTTATAGAGATAGCACATCTGTCCATAGAATCAGATTGCTACAAACACAGATTTATGAGGTCTTAGCGTGTTTGCCTGCTCTGATACCAATTGAAAAAGCGGGGGTCTAAAAACACCACCCAATATTTCGTTTGGCAATCTGAATAGACAAACTCTAATGTACTTTCTAGAGAATCAACTAGACAGTCAGACTCAATCTAGAGTAAAGTATATCAAAGAGTTTAATATCTTTATTTCAACACAATCAAAGTTAAACAGAAACAAGTCCGTAAACCTGATTTTAGTGTGAAGCTCTTGAAACAAAGTATTTTGTTTTAATCACAACCTATTCAATATCCACCGTGTATAAACCTCTTTAAGCAACAATCACTAAAGGAATATTTCAACACAGTGTCCACTTGAAATAAGATTAGTCCAGACTGGTCTAACAATGTGAAAATAACAAAATCAATTGTTCAAGATCAATCAAGTCTTATCCAACAAACAAGGTCGGATGTAACAACTATGGTTGACTAATGTACAACCTGTATTATTTCAATTATATAAATAAAATATAATGCGGAAAAGAAAAAACACAGACACCAGATTTTGTTAACGAGGAAACCGCAAATGCAGAAAACCCCCGAAACCTAGTCCAGAATAAACACACACTGATTATAAGTTGTTACACCAAATTCCTACTACCTATTCGAACTAGATGTAATACCTTCTTCAGCACATATATAACTCCTAGCAGAATACCGATTCTCTTTAGGAACTCTTCACACAAATCTTCTTGAAGAACCCAAAGTTCTCTTTAGAAGATACACCACAACGATCGATACGATTTGATATTTTGTCTGCACAAAACACCAGTTTGATTTCCCTTTATATGTGAATCAAGGTTTTGGAAATCTTGTGTTTATTTTGATAAAAATAATTACTAGGTAAAAGTAATATCAAAACAAACTTGTAGATTAGGGTTTTAACTTACAATCGGTATGCGTACACACAAGGAGTCCGTGAACCTGATTCCGTAAGTAAACTTGGGTGATTCCAAAGATCAATTTCCAAGTTAAGAAAACCCTAATAAATCTACCACGAGAACAACTAGAATAAATCTATAGATATCTTGTTTAAAACTTCTCAAGGATTTTTACGAGATGCCTCAAAAGAAGTTTTTCTTTCTAGTCTCTGATTTCGACTAACAAGTGTTGGTATACGACCGGAAACTGAAATCTATCAAAACCTAGGGCTTATGATCAACAACTCTTGAATGGTTTTATATCAGAAGAGAAAACCTTAGAATATACAAGAGGTGAAAAACCTAGATTACAAGTTGTATGATCAATCACGAAGATTAAATCCAACTTGGCTTTGTGATCCCTAATACAAAGACTTTTACCTCACTCTCGTTCACGAAGAACGGAAGACGTGGAAAACAACCTGCAGAGCTTACGCCAATTTTCCAAAGGGATGAAAAACTTGTAAACTCACGAACTCCTTATTTATAATGAACAATAGCTTGGAAGCTAAGCAAAGCTATTTTCCTTTTACAAGATTCTCCTAAATAAGGGAGTCTTTCCTAAGTTAAAACTCTTGCCAAAATAATTAAATAAATAACTTATTTAGAAAAAGTTATATTAATGTGAATAAATCACATTTTAACTTAGGCGGGAATCACAAACACTTTAATATGGTAATCAAAAGTGTTTGGACCAATATCTAACTTGCCTAGATAAGGAAACATCACCAACTTAACCAAAAATCCCTTTTAGTCACGTATTGGGCCCAAGTTCGCGGACCACTCCAAAGCCCATGGAATGTTTCCTACTAATGAACTTAAATCACTCATAACTTTGTCGTTATAACTCGGAATTGAGTGATTCTTGGCTCATTGGATTCACAAGCTCGTTTACTATAACATGAGATCCTTTATAGGGATAAAGGTTATTATCACCAAAGTCATGAATCAAATAACCTAAAGTATATGTACATAAATGTACATTTACCGTTATCGGAATTGTTCCATATAGTGAGCATATATCTTGATATATTAGAAAGGTAGAATAAAACAAGAATCCAAATGAAATCAATCACATACCTTTTATGAAGTATTTGTTGATGTCTTCTTGTAGTCTTCAATCTTCAATCTTCATCCTTTAAGAATAGTTTCGATTCAACTTCTTAGACCTAATCTACTCTGAAACTATCTTTAGTATGCTAAATCAAGAATGCATTTTGGCAACTAAAATTGACAACTAACTTGACATACCAACGCTAGTGGGTTCAACCGAGCAGTGCTCTAACAGTATATTTAACTGAAAGTATACATTTTCAAAGATAGCTTAATTGATCACAATATCTTATAGTTGAAATTTAGGTGTATGTATTTTTTTATTAGCCAGATTATGAAAATTTGTCTATCGCAAGTCTCTAGGGTTCAAATATATTTAGAACTTTTTGATCATGATAGATGAGGTTTTCTCAAGTACCAATTTTACCTTTCTATTTGTTTAGGCTTTAGTGGAAGACCATTTTTGTTTGATCTTGATTGATACACTTAGAGACTTAAAAGATTGTTCAAATTGCACATTATAGTTTGGCAATCAATTGGTATTTACCAAATAAATGGTTGAGTTACTTCATCGAAATAATATAAATGGGTTAGAGTTGGTTCCGATTAGATACTACTGATTCATGCATCAAAATGCCCTTTTTTTTGGACTTCAGTTTCAAAGTCCAGGAGGATTGGTCAAAAAATTTACTATTTTATATAAATAATCGAACAATTATATGTAATTTATATAACACCCATGCCATAGTGGCACGGGTCAAACCCTAGTCAAGAATATAAAACACAGTTTGGACAAATTAGGCAAGATAAAGAGTGGTCAAGATTTGTCTAGGGAGAAGATAAATCTATGGTCATGGATTGTTCAAATTAAACATTATTTAAGTGTTTTATTAATTAGTGTCCAATTAATTCCTCATAAGGAATGATTTATTAATTTTTCATTTCATCACAAATATTCCCTTAATTAATCTATCATTACATATTTTCATCAATAAATAGTTTTGATAAAACTTATTTCAATAGATAATAGTGGTGGTAGTGAAAGAAGTAGTGGGTGGTGAGAGCTATGGCGGGTGTTAGTGAGTGGTGGAGGCGGTACATTAGTGGTGGTGGAAAAAATAGTGGAGGTGGATGGTTTTAGTGGTGGTGGGTGTTGTTTTTTTTTACTAAAGCAAAAAAAACAAAAAAAAAAGTCTTTACATGATGGGTAACATTGTATTGTGAAAGATGTAGTTGGATGTTTTTGACACGATTAATAAAGGTAGGTACTAAATGACACGATTAATAAAGGTATGTACCAAATATTTCGAGGATGATACCAAATCATATATCACGAAATGATCATGAACATTGAATCAAATGGTACCCCTGTTATCTTTGGTAACCGATCATATGAATCATTGTTTTTAGTATTAAAATAAAATTAATTTCAATACAAAAGAGAATATAGCAAAAAAAAATATATAAGAGAATAAATTAATTGACGACCTAAGTTTGTTCAATCCAAACTTTATATATGACATTTGCGATTAATCGTCCAACATCCTTCAAGGGATGTAGTGGTTTTGTGGTATTGACGGGTATTCGTGAGTAGTAATATACTATGTTAATTTTTTGCCACTACAAAACGGGTAACACTATAAATTAGGAGATGCGGTTGATCGTCTTAATGTTAAAATAACCTCGACTAAAATATATGACAATTAGAAAAGAAAAAAAAATACTGGGATGTCATGTTATATAATAATTACTATAAATTACATATTGAGTATCAAAATTTCTCCTTTCAAATTGGCTCTTGGTTTTCTGAATGATGATGAATACAATGAAATGCTCCTTCTCGGTTTCTCCAAGGAAAACCGAAACCTTCTCAAAAAAAAAAACAATTAAAAAAAACAATTGAACAACAGTTAGATGGAGCGCCATCACTACCACTGTAAACTTCTCTGAATTGCTACATATCCAGTGAACTTTCCACATATTAATTTGGTGATTTCGTACTATCGTAATTCTTGATAAGACATGCAATTAAAACTCTAATGGTGACTTTTGAAGGTATTTTCTGATTATGAAATTCTCTTATAAGTTTTGTTTATGCAAGTATTGGTTCAACTTGGTTTCTTCTATGTTTTTGTATTAAGTTGATGAATTTTTAATTTGAATACATGTTTAGATAACATAATTTGATATATATAAGGTATTTTCTTTGTAACACCGATGTTATTCTCTCATTTTTACCTATATTGGCACTCTGTAATGATCCCGGATTCGTAGACATTATTTGACCAATGTTGGGGGTATTTGCTTCACTCCGTAGAGCCTTAGCTATCAGTAATTTTGGAAACCGTGAGTTCATAAATTTCGTGGAATTGGGTTGGCGTGTTAGGCATATTTATTGTTGGATAAAATATTTTCCCTGAAATTTGAAATTACGGTGGGATGAAATAGTAAACCGGAATAATATCTATTTTATTTTTAATTTTCATGTTGGGACGACATTGTTACTATGGCTGAACACTAAATAGAAATAACATGTTTAAGTAAAACAAAAAGGTAAGGTAACTAATCATTTTCCTGGTCGAAACCTATTTGAACATAAACACTATTACCCACGGAAAAAATAAAATAAACTGAACGCAAACAATGTTGAATTAGAGAAAAAAGCATCACGTGTCGTTACGGCACGGGTTAAGCCCTAGTGATGGCATAAAAAAGGATTTCAGGCCGGGCACCAGGACGGGTATCAAGCCGGGCATCATAATTAATTGCAAAGCCCGAGGCCGCCCAATAAATTAATCCAGGCCAGGCAACCCGCAACGGGCCATAACAGGCTTTGGGCTACTTAGGGTACAGGCAGGCTCAGGCGGGTACAAGCATGCCGAGTATTTTCGGGTATTATTTACACCCCTACCGTGTTCTTGATCATAAAGATAAAAACTGTCCTGCTTGGAAGTTAAAGCAGAAAAAAATCAAAGAACTTGATGCTTCTAGCAGAGAGTATGTTCTCCCAGCTGTCTCAAGGCTAATGATGCCTCCTCCAACAGTAACCAAGCAAGTACAGACTCTTCCTCTGCTGCCATTACAGATACCATCATGCAACAAACTGAAACGGTACCATAAACTCAAATTGAATCACCTGCACTTGAAATGTGCAGCAAAGGAAAAGCAAAGGATATTGATCAGAGAATGGAAAATACTACTCATAAGGGCTTATCAAACACTTTTCAGATGGGTCCTTTTGTAAACAGATCCACTATTCTGAAGATCTTTGATGTTGGTCATGTTCAGCAACATTCGACTCAACTGGAGAATGGCTTACCAATCATTTTCAAGCAGGTTACCACTCAAAATGGTTCCGAGCCAACTCTTAGTGGTCTGATTCGTACTACCAACTCATCAAGAAGGTTCAAGACTGTTGTTGTCCCAAATACCAACCCAATCATCACTGGAGGAGCTCTTAACTCAGCTGAACATGATGCTCTAGCACATCCCAAAAGAAAGATTAACCCCAAGGCTGATTTGAGGAAACGTACAACAGTTAATTCTAGTTTGGCAAGCATAGTGGTTATCCCTGAAGAACATGACACTACTGAACCTGATTATGCTCAATTTTGTCCTCCAATTACCAAATTGGGGGATTTACCGTCCATTGACCTTTCTACATGTTCTCTCAATACCCAACCAGTGTTTAATTCCTTTGGGAGCTACAATGTACCTGCTGACAGTTCCCCAAACAACAATGGTGTCCGCAACAATTCTCTTCTCAATGCTGCTACTTCTAGTCTCGATTCTTCCCAAAATGCTTCTCAAAGTGGTGATGATACCAGTGCTTCTCTTGGTGGTGGATCTGACTCTACCACTCAGGTAAATCAACCTCAACCAACCCCTTTAATTGATACTGCAAATAATACTATAAACCCTTTCCCTGTTAATAAAATCAACCTAATTGCTTGGAACATTAGAGGATTTGAAAAGAAATCTGCTAATAAGGAACTTAGTCTACTGTGTAGGAATGTCAACCCAGACATTATTTTTCTCTCTGAAACAAAAATGAACAAAGATATGGCATCCAGAAAACTTAAAAGTATGTATTTCCTATGTACCTTTAACATCCCAAGTGTTGGTAGAAGTGGTGGTCTTACTATTGCTTAGAAGAAGGAAATTCATCTCAACATTGTTTCATCCAGTATGAGGGGTATCTATGTTACATCTACTGACATCATTCACTCTAAGACCTGTCATATTCATTTCATGTATGGTGAACCTAATAGTAGTCTTAGACAATCCTTTTGGGAACAACAATGTCAACAACCTAATGCTCCCTTA
This sequence comes from Papaver somniferum, assembly GCF_003573695.1. Lineage (NCBI taxonomy): Eukaryota > Viridiplantae > Streptophyta > Magnoliopsida > Ranunculales > Papaveraceae > Papaver > Papaver somniferum. The sequence goes on from NC_039366.1 coordinate 48,257,603, forward strand.
GATGAACATGTTTTCTTCATAGGAGACTTTATGCCCTCTTAGGTACCGAAGATAAAAATAGTGGCCTAGAAGTTGATGATCCTGATTTTGAAAACCTTAGAAATTTCTGTTTTATCTTTAATTTGCATGATCCTGGTTTCTCTGGACCTAGGTTTACTTGGTCCAATATGCAACAAGGTCCTGATTTAATTATTGAAAGATTATATAGATGTCTAATAAACCAAACTGCTGAAGATCTTTGTCTTAAACTTTGTGTCAACAATCTCCCCAGGGACTCTTCTGATCATTGCCCAATGCATATAGGTTTTAATTATGAGGATATTTGTATGCCTAGACATTTTCATTTTATGGCTGTGTGGATTGAGCATCTTACCTGCAGAGACATTATTGCTAACCCTTGGTCTGTCAATGTGGTAGGCTCCCCTGCCTACAAGCTCAAAGCTAAACTGTTAAGTACTAAGAAAGGTCTAAGAGATTGAAATAAGTCTTCTTTTGGTAATATTCAAACCAATATATCTACCATTAGAAAATACTTAGCTGATCTCCAACTCTCTAACCCAACTGATACCAATAATACTGCTAGACTTGAGTACCTTTATAATTTAGAAGAGTTATATTGGAAAGATAAATCTATGGAGGTCTGGCTCATGGAAGGTGACAGAAATTCACCCTATTTCCATAGAGTAACTCTCTTTAGGAGAAAAAGAAATGTCATCAGTTGGATTAAGAACTCCTTGAATACTATTCTAGCTGATAGAGATAGTATTGGAAATTCTTTCATAGACTATTTCAAAAGTCTTTATTCTCCCACCCTCAACAGTTTCAGGATGAAATCCTTGCTGATCTTCCTATTAAATTTTCTACTGAGGATAATGCATTGTTAAATATACCTCTTACTCTAGAGGAAATTAAGAATGTTGTTTTCCAAATGGGAGGAAAAAAGGCTCCTGGACCAGATGGTTTTACTGGTCTTTTTTATCAAAAACATTGGGATATTGTGGGAGATGCTGTCATTGATGTGACACAAACCTGCTTCAGAATAGGGCATATTGCTAAGGTCTTTAACCATACCAATATTGCTCTCATTCCTAAAGTCCCTCTTGCTGAACTTGTTACTCAATACAGACCAATAGGGCTCTGTAATTTTATCTACAAAATTCTTTCAAAAATTCTAGCTAATAGACTCAAACCCTTTATGAACAATATAATTTCCCAAAATCAAAGTGCCTTTATTCCTAAGAGGAATATTTCTGATAATATTTTGCTAGCCAATGAGGCCATATATGTTGTCAACCATAATAACAAAGTTGAAGGCATAACTACCATCAAACTTGATATGTCTAAGGCTTATGATAAACTTGAATGAGATTTTCTAGAAAAGGTTTTAACTAAAATGGGTCTGTCTAACCACTGGGTCAAGCTCATAAACCAGTGTGTGTCTACTGTCTCCTACTATGTCCTTCTTAACCCAACTGGTTTTTTCCATCCTGAAAGAGGTCTCAGACAAGGAGACCCCCTCTCTCCGTATCTTTACATCATTTGCTCCGAAGCTCTATCTTCCTACATTGATAGTCTTCAAAAAAAGGGTATTTTAGAAGGCATCAAAGTTTGTAAAGATGCCCCTGAAATGACTCACATTTTGTTTGTTGATGATTCTCTCTTATTTTCTAAAGCTACTACTCAGAATTTTCAAGTCATTAAAGACTATCTTTAAAAGTACTGCCTAGCCTCTGGGAAAGAAATAAATTTTGAAAAATCTGGCATTTTGTTTAGCAGGAAGATTCCTGAACATAGAAAAGCTCTTTTGGCCAATATTCTAGAAATTTCCAGCAGGGATTTAGGAGAAAAATATCTTGGCACTCCTACTGTGTTTCAAGCATCTAAAATCCAAACTCATATGGGTATTCTCCAAGTTGTTGATGCCAGAATCTCTATCTGGCTTCATAAGCTCCTATCCCAAGCTGTTGGGACTACTCTAATTAAGCACATTGGCCAGGCTATCCCCCTTTTTCAAAGGGAGCCTTTCTTATTCCTAAGCATATTTGTAAACAAATGGACTCTCACCTTTACAAATTCTGGTGGTGGGAAACCTTAGACCCAAAAGATAGAAAGTTGCATCTGCTTGGTCGGGACATTTTATGCTCCCCTAAAGCTGAAGGTGGTTTGGGTTTTAGGAAGGCTGAATTAAATAATCTGGCTATGCTGGCTAGGAATGCCTGGAGAATCCTGGAAAATCCTAATTGCTTACTGCCACTGTTCTTAAGGCTAGATACTTTCCTAGAACTGATTTCTTGAATGCCAAGTGTACTGGTAAGTGCTCTTGGCTTGGAAGTATCTTCATGCCATAAAGGAACTAATCAAGCCTTTCATCTCTTGGATTGTTGGAGATGGTCAATTTATTGACCTATGGTGTGATAAATGGATACCTACTTTGGGTTCTGCTACACCCAACCCTCTAGTTCCTCCTGATCCTCGTATTAAAGTGTCTTATTTTATTGATCCTCAGTATAGAAGTTGGGATGTGTCTAGACTTAACACCCACTTTGATAATGCTTCTGTCCAGAAGATTATCACTATTCCCTTAAGCCAGTTTTGCACTCCTGATAGGAGGGCTTGAGATCTTTCAAAGAATGGAAAGTTTTCTTCTAAATCTGCCTACTTGGGTCTCAGAGGCCTTAGGCCTTCCCCTTGTAAAAATCTTTGGAAGCGTATTTGGAAATTTAGAGTTCCTTACATAAATTCAAGTTTTTTTATGGAGAGCAGCTAGAAATGCTTTTCCCTCCAGAACTATCCTTCTCACTAGAATGCATATGCATAGTGTGGATTGTCCTAGGTGTTCTGATCCTCATGAAACTATTATGCATGCTCTGATCACTTGTCCCTTTGCTAGCAGAGTCTGGTTCATCTCTGATTTCAACATAAACACTCAATTTTTTCAAAATAAGTCTTTTATTGATTGGCTTCTTTTCTGGTTAATTGATCCTCAATCTAAACTCTCTGAGGATGATCAATGTCTTTTTGTGGCTATTTTATGGTCTTTTTGGACTAGTAGAAACAATTTCATCTTCCAAAACATTAAGGAAAACCATACTACTGTCCTTGCTGGAGCCAAAGCTATGCTCCTCACTAGGAAGACTAGTTTGCCCGTCTCTACTACTATCTCTGTCAGTATTTCTGATAAATGGATGCCTCCCTCTATTGGTTGGATCAAATGTAATACTGATGGTGTTTTTGATATTATCTCTGGAGCAAATGGTGCAGGGTATGTGATGAGAGATTTCTCAAGAAAAGCAACCTTTTGTGCGTCCTTAGTCTTTGAAGTATTTTCTGCTGAAAAAGCCGAAGCAAGAGCCATCTGGGCGGTACTGAAGAAAGCTTTGGAGCAACGTCTAACTCACATCATCATCGAAAGCGATGCAAAGTCCCTTATCGACCAATTTTCAACAAGGAATTTCTAGGGGAACTCGCGTACGGATGCTATTTTTAAAGACATTCAGTTTTTCTCTTCTAAGTTAGTTGCTTGTATCTTTACATTCCAACCTCGTTATTGTAATTCTGTATAGCTCATGAGCTTGCTCAGTGGGCTAGAAACAACAATCATGTACTGGTCTACCCCTCTGTCCGGCTCCTACCAACAGTTGAGGGGGACCATTAGCGTTGTTGAAGGCCTTCGTCAAAAAAAAAAAAAAAAAAAGTCCACTTTTAACAGTCAAACATTCGATTAAATTCTGGCTGTCTATCCTTCTTTGATGGTCCACAAGTGGAGCAAAGCTCTACTTCCTGACTCAGAAGCCAGTCTTATGCTTCGACTTACATGATTTCGTTTGCCCCACCTTTTTCTGCAGGACTGTATGAGAAGCACATGACCAATTGGCTAATTCGCCTAGATTTTTACAAATAAAAGGTTCAAGTCACGCAATTCAAGTGTCCGATCTTTAGAAGCATCAGCCATAAAATCATATTTCTAAGGAAGCTCGGCGAAATTTACCCCTCCCTTCCCATGTTGCAAATTTGCAATACATTAGAAGTCTCTCATAGGCAATCAAGACGATCCAACTGATTCCCTTCCCAAATGCCTTTTTCTTCTCAATCTAATCAAACATCGTGAGCTTTCATTTCTGCCGAACAAACTTAGGATGATTCAGCATAATCTTAATCATACAGTTAAGAAGTTCCAACAGTTATTTACCACTGAACTGAACTACTACTAGAGTACTAGGTACATGAAAAAGAAAAAAGAAAGAAATGATTCATTCATATATTAAACAAACAAAACAGAAATGTAGAGCAAAAGTAAACTTATTCTCTATGTATCAGAGGAATCTTTTTCTTATCATCAGAGTGGAAAGAAAAAAAAAAAAAAAAAAAAAAAAAAAAAAAGGAGAAAAGAAAAAGAAAGACACAAAATGCTGATCATCATCAAAAAAGCAAACCAACATATTCTGATGATCTGACCTCAATTTAACCCGTATATAAATCGAACTATCAATTGGATTGTTACCAGCAGCAACAGAGAAAAAAGTTGAGTACTTCCTCTTTCCCAAAATTATGAAGAATTATTGATCTTGATCTGGATGGTACTGGTCTTCATCCAATTAGCAATCTGTAGTAATCAGTAATCACAGTGATCAAATTGGACCTATAAAGTGTAGAATGAATGAATCGGGTCGGACAAGACCCATTTCAGATAGAGTACCAGTACTTTGCTTTCGCTAGCTATAGGAGGAGGAGGTACTGTACATGTTCCAAAAAGTAATGTGGTCTGAGTAATGATGTGTTAAAATCGATCTCATCAAATTAGGCAGGTCCCCCCACCACCACTACTGAGTGATATCACTCACTCACCAGACCAGACCTCCTCCTCACTACTTTGCATGCACGTCTCTTTATCCTTTGTTGCTTTTTTGACCAAAATTATTCATTCATTCTAGCTAATCTAATCACTCTCCTCTATTCGCTGAACATTTCTTAGTTTCTACCAACTCTCTTTACGCTCTACCAATCCATAATAAAAGTTAGAGAGAGAGATTAGTAAAAGAATTAACACAAGTTAATCTATCAGTTAACTGTAGTTGGTTTGAATGTATGACCATCTGATCTGATCAGATAAAATCAGGTTACTTTAGTTTGACCCACCAGATTATCAGGTGACAATCGTGTGTATGTATCTATCAAGTCTAATCGAATTGATCACTACAGAGAGAGCTAACAAAACCATGATCCAATTAAGAACTAAAACAGAAGTTTAAAACAGTTGCATATTGTTTGAAAAGGGACAGCTAGGATCATCTAAAACAAGTTCTCTAAATAAAGAAATGAATGGAAAAGCAGAACCTTAATTGCAAGTCCCAAAGAACCAACTCTACCTAGCTATAGCTAGAATTAACAGAACTTTAACAGAGAATATAATACACCATTTCATTATTTACCTGAAAATCAGACATGGGACTGTGCATACCTGCATTTCTCCAATTAACCGGAACACATATATACCCTCAATTTCCAAGACAAGCCAACACAAAGTTGGATCAGTTACGGGGGTTGTATGTATATGTATCTTTGATGAAGATAGGACATTATGATGAAATTTGATTCTCATATGCTTGGCTCCTCGCACGCCATACACGAAGACCATCAATTAAACATTTCTTTCAATGGACTCTGCAAATGGCATACAGGGAGCCAGGCATATATCTATACATGTACAAAACCCCACGTATATACATGCATGCACCTACGTATGAACCATATCTTCACTCCCTAGATCTTCATCATTACTCAGCAGAAAACATAGAATGTAAGATGTCTGTGTTTTTATACTAAACGATGAAAAAACCAACTAGTTTGAACCCTGAAATGTAATATATAGCTAGTGAAGAAGAGAAAAGAATGAAAGTGTATGTTTTTTCATACCACATCTATATCTATGTATATATATAGATAGATCTCTCTCACACACACTCTCTCTAGGTAGATCTCGGCCCACAGCCCTTCACTAAAGGGAACAGACCGGCTTCAGCGGTGGAGTAAAACATAATATAAGAAGACACAAAGTAAGATATATACAGCTGATAATGATGATGCAAAGAACACAATGATGGGATTTCACATTAGTTCTAATCACGACCTTCAACAGCTACGCACTCTTTCTACTTTTGGTGGGGAAACCTTCGCTAATCAACGCACCATTTTGTGGTTTTTTTTTTTTAATATTGATTGATACATAGAGAGGTATGAGAAATAGAAAACCCAAAAAGATGCAGGTTTTTTTCTTTCTTTTGTGTGGGTTAGTGAAATTGTACCCCCACCACCACCACCACCATCAACATATAGCTACAACACAACACCATTGAATATATAAAGATAGAAAAAGGGAGAGAGTGGGAGAAAGAGAGGGTTACTTGCCAAGCAATTTCTTGAAGCAGCTTAAGATTTCATTTTATTTGAAATTGTCTATAGCTTTTTTTTTCTTTTCTATAATGTGATAAAGCAGTATTTACTTTTCTTACTTCTGAAGCCAATTTGTCTGCAAGTGTTTGGAAGGATTTTAGATTCCTCATCTCCTTCTCTCTTTATATACTTGGAGTATTTTTTTGTATTAAGAACTGAAAAAGGATAGAATTGTTACATAATTGTAGTTACTTAAGTACTTGACCATTCTTCAACACAGTGGGTCTCTGATCTCAAAGTGATCATGCTTCATAATTTAATACTATATGCTGCATTTTTTGTCTATTCAAGTTTGTACCTATTTTGTTGAATTTTGTTTATGTTTGTATTTCTTTTCTAGTTAGCTAGGAGGTGCTTTCTTCCCCATTACTCTCTCTTCTCCTCCTCCTCCTAGTTTATTTCTCTCTTCGTATTTGAGTTTGACTACTCCATTATATGATGTCTTCTTTTGAACCATTAATTCATAATTAAGGCAAAACATATATTTTATCTACTAAAAAGAAAAGCCACTTTAGAAAAACCACTTCATTTTCTTTGAACAAAATGTAGTTATAAGAACTAGTAGCAAAGAATTAAATTTATGTTTTCTGTTGTGTACAGTGGAGGAAGTATGTTTTTTTTCCTCAAGAGAAATGGAAGGGTAAGGATATCTGATCTGATGTCATGGGTGAAAAAGAATGAGTGAAGAGATGCACCACAGGTCGGCAGAACACCATCATGTGGGGGACGTATTTGATCACTAGTCCACACAATATTATACAGAGTATGTCAGGATCAATATTTTTTTCAAGACATTTTATTGAATCGTATAGTAATAGTACAAATTTGCGTACAGTAGTGAATAGCGATGACTCTACACTTCAGACAAACTGTGCATCTTGTGATCAGAGAGAACGGAAGTATAGTCGCTAGCTCTGCGTAATTGGTTTCATATGATATATATGGTTTTTTGTATTGAGAGAATGTACCTAGCTGGGGTTGATGTATACAAGAATAGTGATGGGGCTTGGGGATGTCGATCTCCAACAATTCTTGAGCGGAGAAAAAACGGTCTTCTACTCTCCTTGCGAATGGTAATAGAAAAGGGAGATTTAAAATGGCGAGTCTTGGTATTTTACTCGTAAATTTTAACGTGTATAGAGTTGGAAAAGAACATTTGCGGTGCGGGAATCTCCATGTGTCAGACTCTATATCTCAGACGATGATATGAAATCAGAGATATAGAAAGAGATAATATAACCAGCAGCAGCATATGTCTTGGTGTTTGGATGAATGTGAGTCAGTTCATATTCTTCTTTTATAGTCTCTATGTACCACCACTCACTCTTTAGAAAATTGGGGTAATTTGAGTTACCTCCCCGGCAAAGATCATAATTTGAGTTACCTCCCCTATAAAGATTGAATTAGCAAAACCTCCTCTCGTTACATATTCCATCCAAGACCAGTTAGCTGAGTCAGCATCTTTGTATAGGTGTACTAAAAAATACACGTGGTACTTCGATGCCGAAAATACCCTCATCTTCTACGTGAGATATATTGATTCTCAAAAATCATCGGGGTTGCAGCAACGACACCATCTCAGTTTCTCCCTCAATTCTATCTGCAATAGATTTTATAAGCCAATACACTCCATGAAAAGGAATTCTACAATCAAAATCAGTGTCCTAATATGCTAATACCTTAGGAGGGAAAACCATTATCTGTCACAATCATTCGGAGTTTTCATCCTTAAACTAAAACTTAAAGGTAAATTAAGGGTTTGTAATACAAAATTGAAAAGAATTCTACAATCCCAGAGCTTTATACTGCAATGTTACGAAATCTTTTATATATAAAAAAAAACAAGACAAATCAACCCATGTTGCTATCTGAAATTAAGCAAAGCCTCGTAGGAGTTGATTCAAATTTCAATTGAGACTAAAGATGTTAGATTTAGAGTTGGGGTTTCACTTACAAGGAAATTTAAGCAATGATTAGAGATTCAGAGATGGGATTCGCTTTTTGCTTTACTCTCTTTGTACATCGGAGGAACGATTGAGATGGAGGTTTATGAAATTATATTTGGAGTCCTAATTTGGAAGATCTGTTTGCAATTTTGGATGTCGAAGATGTTGTACTCTGTTTTGTGCTTCAATTTTCTTTAGAAAGAATTAAATTTTCGTTGCATTCCAGCGGCGACGGCGGAGAGATGGTGTCGGTGAAAACAATTTCATTAACCATTCAGAACGATAGGTAGTCGAGGAATCATCTACAAATTGCAAATTGAAATGAAACCCAACCTATAATTCCCACCTGAACCGTTAATCATCCACTACCCCTCTCAAATCAAGAATAAAAAGGTCTTCTCTCTGTTACAATCCCTATCAGTTCCTCCATCGGGATCAACAGTCAACGGCAGAAGCTTTGGATTCTTCTTAGTTCTTCGATTTGATTTGTCTTCTCAATTGTTTCTCCATCAGCACCAAGAGTCAAAACCCTTACCAAACTCCTAATCTCCCATCCATGGTTGCTGCTGATACTTTGGGGAAGAACTATTTATTTTTCTGTTCAGAAAGAAAGAGAAGACGGATGCAGTACGCATCTAAACCATCTATTATCTAACATGGTCAAGAGCCGACCGATATCACATGCGTGCCTGTAATCAGCTTTGTATGGAGGGTATACTAGGAAACTAAAGATCCATGTGTATTTTTTAGTCCACCTATACAAAGATGCTGACTCAGCTAACTGACTTTGGATGAAATATGTAACGAGATGAGGTTTTGCTAATCCAATCTCTGTAGGGGAGGTAACTCAAATTATGATATTTGCCGAGGGAGGTATCACAAATTACCCCTTAGAAAATATATATACTATATGGAAGAGAAATGTCAAATTAGAGATGCATAAGACTTACTCTAACACCATTCACGTGGCTGGATGATTCTTTGAAAAGACATCAAGACCATTCACATAATAAGAATTATGTAAACAAACAAACCGTTAGACATAGGGAAGAGGCATTATATATCTATATATACTTGGGGATCAATGGAGTGTTTGAAGAAGTGCTTGATGAGACCGTTTCTTCTCCAATAGGACTCGAAAGTGTTGTCTGGTTTTGTTGTTCAAACTTTCAAATAAGAAGTGTTGTTGCATGGAGTGTGATACCTCAAAGAGTGTGCCGAACAGGGTTATGATGATGAATTCTACGCCACAAGAAAACACCTTTAACAACAAAGGAAAAGAAAAGAACAAGGGAACAAACAAACGTACAAAAGAGAAGGGAATCTAAGTGTAGAGAGTCAGGTTAGTTTTTCAATAATCACGATTGTCGGTCATCTTTGACCACGTTATGCATCTTCAAAAATAATGCATTTTCTATTATGTATTTAAGAATAAAAATGAATAACGTTATCTTATAAAAAAAAATGCATAACCCGTTATGCATCTTCATAAAAATAAATGCATAACTTACTATGCATCTTCAAGAAATAATACATAATAAGTTATGCATTAGATGCATCTTCAAAAATAAATGCATAACTTACTATGCATCTTCAAGAAATAATACATAATAAGTTATACATTAGATGCATCTTCAAAAATAATGCATAACTTACTATGCAATAACATTATCTGATATAAGCAGAAAAGAACAATGAAAAGAGAATTATTTTTTTTCTTCATAAAAACCAATACAAAATGAAAAAGTACTTGTTCATAAAATCCCATACAGAAATTAAAATAAAGAAAAATGAATTAGGTTCAAACGTGAAACTAAGCTTGAAGAAACCAACAAGTTAAATTCTCTCCCTTAACTTCCCTTAGGCTGCTTCAGCGGCTTCTTGTAGCAGGTAGGCTTTGTGCAAGTTTGCTTGTTGTGATAACCACATCGAATAGATCTCCTTGGCGGCTTCTCGTAACTGCTCAAATGTCTATTAGCTGGTGGTCTCCCAGGCGGCCTCCTAACATCAGGCACATCGATAATCTGATTACCTTCATAAACTTCGGGCATGTTGTAGTTTCGAATAGGATGAATGGCATGGTTGTAGGTATTATTGAAGTATGAAGTAGTGAAATAAGGTTCAACAAAATCATATGGATTAGAACCTGACATTGTTATCGAAGCAAAAGCATGCACACATGGAAACTCATAGACGCGCCACCTCTGACAGGTACATGTCTTTAGCTCAAGGTTAACACAATGAGAACTCTCCCCGCCCTCCACTTCATAAACATGAGTATCGGACTGTATAACCATCCAGGTTAAACCCTCATCAATAAGAGCCTTCATCTTTACTTCATTCTTCGGTGTGAGAACTGTTATGAAACTTTTACCGGTACTTCTCCTTTCTGACATCATCCTCATCACATCCTTCCTTATCTGATCCAGAAGAGCATTAGCAGGGAGCTTCTTATGTACCTTCATCCAACTATTGAAGGATTCAGCAAGAGTAGAAGATGTCCTTCCATACCTACAACCCTGAAAAAAGGCATTTGACCATCTCTCGGGAGGTATATCTTCAATATAGTTTGCAACCCAACCACAACCAAGACCCATAATCGTAGCAATGGCATTTTGGAAGCCTTCAGGACTAAGAGCATATACAGCAGCATGAAATGCATCAATAACGGCACCAAACCTTTCGTCAGAAGCATTAATAGGTAAGTTCATCTTAAGATGATAATAGCAGAAACTATGGAAGGATCCAGAGAAAATAACTGGAATCGATCTCTTTAATCCTTCTGCACGATCGGATAAAAATGTGATTGGCCTTTGATCATGATCAACAACATTACTCAAATTCCTCATGAACCATTCCCAGTTATCATTATCTTCAGCAGGTACTAGGGCCATGGCTAGTGGAAAGAACCCTGTACAGCAAGAAAACATGGTTCAGGACTTAAAAAATTATAAAATCAAGCCAACGTATACATAAAGTATGTGCATCTAAATAAAATGATGCATAATGTCTTATGCATCTAAATAAGATGATGCATAATGTCTTATGCATCTAAAAAAAATGATGCATAATGTCTTATGCATTATGCACGTGCATAAATTCCATAACAGAAAAGTGGAAATAGTAATACATAAGGCATTATGCAGCTATAAAAAAATGCATAATGTCTTATGTATCTAAACAAAACTGATGCATAACCAGAAAAGTGAAAAGAGTAATGCATAAGATATTATGCATAAAACACTATGAAGCCAAAATAAATAATGCATGAAACATTATGCACATATATAAAAAGGATACATTATCAGAAAACTAACCATTTTCAGCATTGATACCGGTTGCAGCCATGAGGCATCCTCTAAATCTCCCTGTAAGAAAGGTAGCATCGACATAAATCATAGGACGAAGGTAACGGTAACCACTGATGCATGCCTCGAAAGCAAAAAAGACGCACAAACTTATTTGAAGGTGGTTCAACTTCTAAATCAGTTAAACTATCCTTGTTCGATTCAGTTTCATCCCTTTAAACTTAAAAATCAATACAACTCCCAGGATTTGTGCTGCGAATAGCATCTACATACCATACCACATGCGAATACGAAATGGCATCATCACCAAATATATCCTCATACACTTTCTCTCTTCCATTATAAGCTTGGTAGTATTTCATATTGATACCGTAGTTATGTTTAAAAAACTTTTTCAAATCAGAAGCTTTGATACTCGGATCACTTCTGATTTCTTCCTTGATAAGACTAGAAACAAATTTACTGCTGAGCCTGTGGAAAAGCCTTTGACATCCCACACCACAGTGATGACTGCTATAATATTTCTTAACCTTAAGCATTCTGTTTTCAACATCAACAGCACAAACCTTATACTCCCAAGGGCAATTTTCTTTAGAGCATTTTGCATAGAACCTGCTAGGTTCATTCTTAGTATATATAAGAACATACCCAGACTTTAGCTCGTATTTCTTCACTGCAATACGTACCTCTGCTACACCTCCAAAAAAAACTTTACTAACTTCACCAAGTAATTTATCCCAACCCTCAGTCCTAAGAACCTTGTTAACAGGGACAGATTCATCTTCAAGGAAATTCACCATAACTTGTTCTGGTTCAGGTTCTATCAAATGCATACTTGATGAAGCTCTACTACGACTGCTGGAACAATTGAAAGAATTGGAGACAACTTCAACAAGTAAATCAAAGCTCTTCTGACCTTTATAGTGGCAACGAGATACAAAACACTGAAGCAGAAAATCAGAATCAACTCGCAAAAACTTGCTTCCATCATTAAAAGAAAAACTGACATGATGAGGTAGTAAACGAGTCTACTTCAGGCAAACGGCTGTCTTCAAATTCTCCAGAGTTGAATTGACATCAACATGATGTGCTAAGAATTCACCGAAGTAGTGAATCACAGCTAGTGCACTAATAACAGGTATTTCACCCTGCAAAACACAAAAAGAGAAAAAATCAAGCATATCTATCCTGCATGTTGCTTCAGAAAAAAAATTCTTACTCAAAATTAAAATATCAAATCAACAACAGCAAAGATCAAATTTCAAAAATCAAATCATATCTATCCTGCATAACATCTTAGGCAGATCCAAAATTAACTGCATGATTTGTTATGCATTGTTTAGAGTATCTGCATAACTTGTTATGCATAACTGGTTATGCAGTAAAAACAGATATGCATAACTGCTTATGCAGTAAGAGCAGCTATGCATAACTGCGTAACTTGTTATGCATAACTGGTTATGCAGTAAAAGCAACTATGCATAACTGCATAGCTTATTATGCATAACTGCTTATGCAGTAAAAGCAACTATGCTGAACTGCGTAGCTTATTATGCATAACTGGTTATGCAGTAAAAGCAAACATGGTGAACTGCATAACTTATTATGCATAACTGCTTATGTTGTTAAAATACAAACATTGTTTAACTGCATAACATCTTATGCAGATCCAAAAATAACTGCATGACCTTTTATGCGTTATTTAGAGTATATACATAACTTGTTATGCATATAAAAAGCCTTATTATATTGGTTAAGCATACCCTGCATCACACATTGTTTAACTGCATAACATCTTATGCAGATCCAACATTGACTGCATGACAAGTTATGCATTGTTTAGAGTATCTGCATAACCTGTTACGCATATAAAGTTATGCCTTACCTGATGAGTGTTATTAAATCATGTTGCAGTTTTAGGAGAACTTTAGAGATGAGTACAGTGCAATGGAGTTGGAACTCTGTGAAATCGAAACTAAAAGATTGAATCGAAAAGATCTGCATTGATCGTAAATTCAAAAACAAGCTTAAAATATCTAAAAATCCATTCGAAAACCTAAATTAAACTCTGTAACTTAAAATAATAGATCATAATCTTAAAGAAACTAAAACCTAGAATCGAATCAAGATTAAACAAGATCAGAATCAAAGTTAAACAAGATCAGAATCAAAGATAAAACGAACGAACCTGAACTTGAATTTCAGATTATCTTTGCTGAGTAAATTGAATCTCTCAATCAGCTCCTTCGCAACTCTCGATAATTCAATACTTCAGCTCTCGCTCCGGCTCTATCTCAATCTCTCAGAACAAAATCTCAATACAAAATCTCAAAACATAAAGTGAGGTTAAACTTGTAATAAAATAAAAAGAAAACTGAATTTTGAAAATTTTGGGTTTCGGCAGAATTTATACGCCGATTTTAGGTACGTGTGTGAACTTTTACACGCGTGGATTTGACAGTGGTGGAAGGTGAGAAAATGGGTGTGGCTGTAGTTTTTTGTTCCGCGAAATACCTTTTGGTGTCCCAAATATTGGGCCCGGTGCTTAAGTTTCCTCTACCCGCGACCAATCTTAATTTTCTAAAACCCACTAGACCCTTTTGAGAATTTTCTACGCTTGCAGAGACACACATACTCGGGGATCAAGCCTTCTTCTTGAATAACCCAAGGATGATGAGCCACGGCCTCCAAAGTGATCCGCTCATTTGGATCTGTAATACTGAAATGAATCAACATCAATTGAGGATGCTGTTAATAAGTAGAAAGCAAATGACTGGAAAAAGAAATACAGAACGAGAAGTCAGGAAGGTCGTAAAAGAAATCACCGACCTTTGCAGAGAAGTTGTTCTAGTAAGTTTTTCAGCTGCAAATCGATGGACTCAGGTATATTTATTGGGTTATTAACGATCTGGAAAATTATGTTTATTAAATTATCTAATAAAGCTACACAAAAAAGAGAATCAAGCAATACTCAAATTCTAATAAGAATGTAAAATATCAGTAACTAGATTACCTTGTCATATGTATCCTGTAAAGTTTCTCCAAGAAAAGGGTATCGTCCCAGGATCATACAGTATAGAGTGACACCCACAGCCCATGTATCTGAGGCTTTACCATGGTAGCTTACACCTAATTATATATTATAAGGGGAAGTCCATACATTTCATAGAATGTCAATGCATTACACTTCTTGCAAGTCTAACACAAATTTCAGCAGGCTTATTTTGAAAATAAACCATTACCTGAACAACACTCAGGGGCAGTAAAAACGGGTGTTCCAGGAGACCGCCGGAGCTCATCTTTACCATCCTACAATTAATTGATATCATTAAGAACCACGGAGAAGACTCAACTCCAAACCTTCACAAATAGTTGGATGCAACAATAAATAATTAACAACACACTGCTATATTAATTACTTTAGAACATACAAAAACTCCCTAGCATTTGTGAGTATCAGATGATGAAACAAAAAGATTCACTTCAGAATACCTACCCTAAACAAGCCATTCTTACAGATAAACAATGATAATAATAATAATAACAATTGGGTTCCTACACATAGATGAAAGCTGAAATTCTAGTACGGGAAAATCATGCACCTAAAACTTACACAAATAGACGCCAATTGTAGTGTCAGCTTCTCGCTACAATATTCCTCTAATTTGGCACTTCCAAACATTCTACTCATGGCTTGTTGACTTTTAGCAACGCATAAGACACTGACATAATAGATAACAGTGAACGTCAAACTGAAGTAATCATAGAGCAAAAACATTACCTCAAAGACCTGGCTGACACTGAAATCTCCAATCTTTACTGCACCAGAGCTTGTAATCAAAAGGTTATCAGGTTTAATGTCTCCATGTATTACATTCTGCACAAAGAGAAGAGAAGTAAGGATTCAACAATAACAGGCTCAATAAATAATGTACAAAATGAGACCAAATAATGGTATAACAACAAAGATGAACCCCTACTGGAAAGCGAAAAGTGGTATACTAGGTAAAAAAGGATAGCATACATGAGAATGAAGATACATGACACCAGCAACGATCCCCCTAAGGTATCTTCTAGCAGTGGTTTCATCCAATCCTTTTGGTGGATCAGAATCCTGACAGACCCACTTGCTTTCTACATATTCAAGAACTGAAAGAGACATTTATTGTTAAACACGCATATAAGTAAAGGTTATTAAAGTAATATAATGACATACTTTTGACATGATGCCTAATAAATAAATTTAAAAAAAAAATTGCAGACAGTAAATCATGATTGAAGTCACAAAATATAGAACTATGAGAATTAAGTGTCAGCAAATACCCATGTAGAAATTGTCCATGTTGGAGTCATCAATCACCTCAACAAGATTGACTATGTTTGGATGCTCCAACATTTTCATGATTGAAACCCGAAAGCGATGGAAAGTGCATAACTTCAAGCATCATCCATGATACTATGTTTTAAGACTTAAAACAAACATGTACTAAGAGAAGGGAAGAAAATAACACAAGTAACATGGACGTAAATGTATCTAACCATTAGAAAAATAAAGTTGCTATCGGAAATCCCTAGGGCATATAGTTACTATAAAACTTAAATACAGGGGCTCATACAGACCTACTAAGTGATCTTGAAGCAGATCTATAAAAGCTAAGCAACCATAATATTTAACAAGAGCATCTCCAATGGTGAGTCTAAAGATTCCCATGGGGAGGTGTTATTTAGACCTTCATCTGTGATGTGGTAAATAAGACCTTTTGACGTAAAAATCGTCTCCAGAAGAAAAAAATTTTGTCTGGAACTTTCATGTGGTTTAACAAAATAATAAATGAAATCATGGTGTGAAAAGATATCTAAAAGAGTCTAATTCTATTTATTTTTTTGGACCTTCTTTTGTCATCACTCCAAAGGTCTAGAACCCTACAGTTGGAAATTTATTTCTGGAACTTTCATGTGGTTTAACAGAAAAAAAATCGAAGTGGACCTTTAAATGAATGAAATCATGGTGTGAAAATATTTAAGGTCTAAAAGAGTCTAATTCAAACTTTTTTTTTGAACCTTCTTTTGTTTTGTCATCACTCCAAAGGTCTAGAACTCTATAGTTGGAAATGAAATATGGAAAGAAATGTCTATCTAAAATCCTATATAGAAATAAGACCCGTGAATGCTCTAATGCCAACTTAGCGAAAAAAACTCACGGGTCAAACGTTTGAAAAGAGACTATTCAGATTTTTTTCCAGAGTTTGGTTTTCTTGGCTGTTGATCACACTAGAGTGAAATCAGATTTCTACAGTCCCAAACACATTTAAGATATGCTTGTGTAAGCTTCTTACTACTTATCACTACTCCCATATTTTCCCTCACAATGCTACTCGGTTCCCCTTAGTGATTTTATACTTCAAAAAGACGCAATATCAAATCCCATCAGGGAGATTAAGATAGCTGCAGCTAGGCGTATAAAGAGTCCCAAAAAGAAAACTGAGTGTGAATACCACATACCTCCCGAAGAACATCAGTCATGGCAGTTTCTGAAGGTGCTACTCGCAACTTTAACAAATGAGACTTGTGAAAAGCCTGAAATGAGACCATAATGGAAATGTAATACATAACCAATAATCAAAAGGAAGTAACTCGTAATACATTTCAGCGTTACTGCCTAAAGCACAACCCCCCAACGACCCTGAAGAAGGTTATGAAAACTACTGTTAGGCTTTGTGTTTAGACTTTTTTTTGTGAGGGTCGAGATAAAATCAACAATCACTTCAAGCCATTAAAATAAAGTTCTAAAAATAATGAAAGTATATGCACATATACCTCAAGAATGATAGTTACCTTAATTGCATATTGCTTTCCATCGCTAATGCTTCTGTAAAGAACCTGTTGTACAAGAGAGAGTTGAAACTTCAGAATTTGGAAAATGGAAGACCAATAGCTTCTACCACCAAGAGAGGGAAAGAAAGAAAATGAAATAGGAAAAAAAAATGCAGTTAAGAATCAATCCTTACCACTTTTCCGTAGCTTCCAGAGCCGATCTTACACACTCGAACATACTCATTCACCATTTTGTCCCCGTTTTCATCCTGAACATGCATTCAAAAATGATTAATTAAGCCCTAATAACTCGCATGCATGTGAATGCAGTCACACACATGATAGAGAAGGATCAAGATAACATAGTTGGAATCTATCTCCTGAATCATTTAGCGTATAATGTTACCTCAACTCACAATACTCAAACCATTATGCACTGAACCTACATGATAACCCATTACCAGGGACAAAGTAGATTTGTCAATAGCCTGATAAGTTTGAGGTAGATGACATGCTTTATGTATCCATGTCAGGGAGAAAAAATAAACCACCAATCGCATAACAAGTCAAGGGTAACCAAACCAAACCAAACGAGTAACAAGAGTAGGTGGAAGAAGTACGTGATAAATCTATCTATCTTGTCATGACCAGTTTTTTTTTTTCGCGAAAGCCAGACCCAGGCCCCTACCCGAACCCAGCCAGTTGGACTGGCCCCACTGCCAGACCCAACACCGCTAAACCCACTATACAACTAATCTACTACAAACCTTTACGGCGGCGGGGATTGAACCCCTGACTTCCTCCTTATTGGAGTTGATGGGATACCACTGAGCTATGCTCTTGGACCCATTCGAGGATTAATTTCAACATGAAACATCTACAAAGCTTAAACTACAGTTCTAAGCAAATTGATCCCATATAAATAAGGTACAGAAATCAAACACGATATTACCTACAGTAACAGTAAAGGTTCTTTACCACAAAATAAGCTACTCACCTCTGACCGGATAAGCTGATGAGTCTCCTTCACTGGAACTCCTCTGCATATCATTCCATTTTGAGCTCTACGCGAGAGAATATTTTCAGAAGCTTTTGCAGTGCTAGGCAATACGCCATAACTTCCATGTATACCGTTATACAAATCAGTATCCGAGTCTTCCAAATTACCATTCAACAAAAATTCTTGAGAACACAAACTAGCAGCAACAGAAAATGGCTTCAATTTTCTGGTTTTCTTTGTAAATCCAAAGCAACTACAGCATCCCATTTGTGTCAACCTCGAGAAGCCACTAGTCTTGTAAAGCATAAAAACAAACTTCAACAGCTCCAGAAAAACATTTATAATTCCAATGTAAAAGACTGAATAATTCCTGGACCTGGAGAATAAAACAAACACAACAGCATCGACAAATCACTAACCTAATTACTCCAAGCGTTTAAAACAAATTTAGCAGTTAGAAAAGACAAAAACAATACTCGTATAAAGGTAGCAACTTTATTAATTCAAGGCAAATTCTGAAACTTGCAGTCTGCACCTAACCAAACCTAATCACAGGATTAAGACTTTCCCAACCAACAAAAATGACTTGCCCTTGACTTTTAATTGTGCCCGTGTCAGCAACCAATAACTAAATGTAACTGACAAGAATAAGCAACCAATTTCTTTCAGGTCTTAAACTCAATTCAAATACTAGCAAAACCAAAACCAGAAAAGAAATAAGTGATCAAAACAATGAAACCAGTACATACCTGATTTGATAAAGCAAGATTAGGGCATGAAGCCCAAATGAGCTTTCGTTATTCCAAGGGATGCCATTGACCCAGAGGAACGAAGCAGCTAATGAAATAAATACAGTCTCTTTTCAAAACTATCATCTCCAAAGCTCCAGTTTATATAAAAACCCTTACAAAATCATACCACCACCAACAGTACCCTTCTCAAATATCAACCCTTCCCTACAAAACAGTAGCAGAAAGCATTAAAATAATGGAATCGACGAGTACATAAAAGATTCCTTGATTTTACTTTAATTAAAGTTATCATAAAATTTCTGTGACGCAATTATGAATTACTGATAACGAAAGATTGTAATCACGTTAATAAAGCCATAAAAAATACTTTAACTATAAAATATGTCGGTAAACTATCTTTATTCGATGATGATCGCTTAGATTGTTCTGGAAACCGTAGAGATTAAGAATTTGGTGCCTTAAATTACTGAAAACCCTAGTTCTAATATTCTGAAATTTGTCTGTAAGTAATCAGTCAGATCAGAATTTCTCAGATTTTATCAAGAATGCTGTGAGTGAAAGAAGAATAAATGGAGCCCTAAGATCTGGAGTTGGAGTTTGAACGATGTAAAGTAGGCAGCAGAAAAGAGAGAAAGAGAGGAGAAAATTCAGTTGCAGAAGCGGAATATCGGAAGCGAGATGGGAGGTATTTGTGCCGAGGGTAAACTGAGATTTGCGCGTGTTCTACGTTTTCATTTGGAGTGGGTCTTCTTTTTTACATACGGACGGGGGTAATATCTAAACTAATCGGAGGTTGTAGAAATTTAAGTGGACTCGGCGCAAATCCAGCGGAAGTGGGCAAATGAATAGATTTGAGCGTGGATAGGCAAACTCAGTGGTGGGCAATGGGAAATAGGCTTACCGTACTAAAATAAACCAAACGTATCAGATCAGGTTGGTCGTCCTAAACTGTGACGCTACTCGCCGCAGTTTGAGTTGTGGCTAGACTCATATTGAGCCGGCCGTCCCTAAATGGAACGATAACGATTATTTTCAACGAGCGGAACTTTTCTTTTATAAATAACTGAGATTTGCGCCGACGTTAAACTGAGATTTGCGTGTATTCTACGTGTTCCTTTAGACCATGTTTGGTATCCTGGATATCCCATTCTAAATTGGATTATCTGTTAAAATGTGTTTGTCTCACTACAATTCCAATCCTGGATAAGGATTACTAAACTTTCCTTGATTTTAGGAAGCTAAAAAAGTGAGTTTAGGGTATTCTTCCAAATACCTGGGATACGTATATCCTCACCTGGGTTAGACAGTTATTTTTCTTTAAAATAAGTATTTGACTAAGAAATAATTATATATATTAACCTACTTCTGTAGTCAAACAAACACAAGTTAACCTAGTCCAAGATATGATAAAATTTTAGACAAACACCATTATAACTAACCATTAACAAGGTTATCATAAATTAAATTAAGATAAACTTTTTCGGGATATATTATCCAGTTTCCAAGCTCCCAAACAGACCCTTAGAGTACATCTAGCTTTTTTCTTTCTAAGTCAAAAATTTATGAAAGCGAAAAAATACTTACAAAATTTACATGATAGACCAAAAGAAAAGAAGGCCAAATTGACCTCCAAAAACTCCAAATCTAACTATTTCAAGCGATATTAAGAAATGGTTTGCCACTCAACAGCTTGAGTGAACTCCGGAGCGACCTATAAAACTTTCACTATAACCCTCAATAAAGGAACATGCTCGCTTTGCTAAGGTATCAACAGAAAAATTAGCTTTTTTATATGTTAGAGCATTGCTCGGTCGAACTCGCAAACGTTGCTATCTCAAGCTTGTTTGTCAAGTTTAGTTGATCAAAACGATATACTTGATTTTTAGTCTACTTATAGTTATGTCTCGGATTATGATAGAAGTGTGTAGTTGAGATTTAGAGTTCACGATGTTCACCAAATGAAGAAGAAAATCTACTAAAGAGCTTGGAGGAACTTCATCAACAAAAGGTATATGGAGACTAAAACTTATCTATCACTCAGAAGTCTACTTCTAATGAGACTACGTCTTATAGCTATATAGACTTTTACATTATACACATTTGATATTTCGAGCCGAGTTTCTCTCGTTTATCTATTTCTCGAAATACGTGTTGGAAGCTTTTAGCTTTAGCTAAGTTCATCATATACTTGACGAGTTTAGTTGGAGACAATTTATTTGTTGGAAACTAAATATTAAGTCAAAGATGATCATGTGAAAATACCTTGAATATCTTACATGATTTGTGTTAGACAATCATTTGATGTCAACTTGGGAAGTTTCGCATTGATCGATTAATCACTTGAAAAGTTTCGCATTGGTATGTTTAAACCATTGTTGTCTTCCAAGGATGTTTCAATGATTAAATGAGAGTTTTAGAATGATTATCATGTCTGGATATAATACAGGTTGTATACATTGTATGCTAATTGTGCAAGTCTAGTTCAAGTCTGGAACTATTGTTTGCGAACTGGTTTACCTATGAAAAGGTCTGGAGCTGTTGTTCGCATACCCTGTTTGCGAACGGCTAGACAAGGCCAAGTCCGTAGCTGCTATTTGCGTACCCTGTTTGCGAACGGCTGGACAAAGCCAAAGTACGGAACTGTTGTTCGCGTACTCAGTTTGCAAGCACAATAGTCAAGTTCTAATATCGGTAAGTGTGATCTTCATACTCGTGAACTCAGGTTCGTTTGTAACTCAGTTTACAAACCGTGGCATTATGTTCATGAATTGGTTCTTGTATAAGTACTTTATACAATTACAAACCAAACCGATTTTGTTTCAAATGGTTCAATATATTTCTATGAGATGATGAATATTTGAACAACTCTCTTGAAACACATTTAGATTCATTTGATCATCTATCATGATTGATTGATCATCATTTATTGATCTAGAAGTGTTAGATGAATGTGGCTAAGGTATAAGTGTTAATATGGATAACTTCGGTTAACTATTATTGAGCCAACAAGGTATACACGTTTGGGTACGGTTCATCCATATCTAAATATAGGTATATTTCATTTGTGTGTATCAAGTTAATACCATCTAACGATAGAGATTGATTGCTTAATTTTTAAGCAGACTTAGCTTGAATCTTAAATCAGGAGTTCATCTAATGGTGAATATCAATTGTTTTGTTACTAATCTATCTTAGCTTTGATTTTAAGCAACCCTGATTTCAAAGACTATATAAGGGAGAACTCTAGCATCTGGAAAACCTAATCCCGACACTTCTATGTGTCCTAGTTGCAAACTAGAGTCGATTCTCCTTTAACCTAGGTTTTCCAAAACCATTATTAGGTTAACGACTTGAAGACTTCATTTGGGATTCGTGAAGCCAGATCCAACTATTTTCTTTGTAATTACGTATTATGATCTTACTTTTTTTATTGTATTGAGTTTATCTTCTCTAAGATTTACTCGAGTTTTATCTCCGACAGGTAAGATATAAAAAGTAATCACAACAGTTCTTCGTCTCAGACTCTTGTGATTCCGCAATAACTTCTTTTGTTAATCAGTTAGGTTATTGTGAGATGACTAATATTCCTAGTATGCTATTCGGGAGTATAATACCGGATTATTAGTTGAGTTTCCTGTTCACCTTGATTAACTAAAGACGGAAACAAAACCAGAATAGACATATCTGTGGGAGACAGATTTGTTTATAAGTATTCGACTTTGGGACGTAACAACTCTTAGTTGTGGGTGAGATCAGCTAAGGGAATCACGTGTGCATAGTTCTGTTGGGATTCAAGAGGCGTAAAGAACGCGACTATACTTTAATCAGTGTGAGACTTGGTTGGGGCTCAACTACATTATGTTAGAGCATAGCTCGGTTGAACCCACCAAGCGTTGGTATGTCAAGTTTGACACTATTACAGAAATGGCCTTTAGCCACGCCAAATATAAATTTGCCTGTCACGCCTTTTTGGTTTTGGCGTGTCTATAGGTTATACTTCTACCCTATAGACACGCAATGTTCAATGGGCGTGTTCATATAAGTGCTTTCAGCCACGCCAGGGCTACTAGCGTGTCAAAATTTCAACCGTTTAGTCACGTTAAGTTCAATTTTTTATTGGGTGTGTTTATAGACCAGTCTATGGCCACATTAGGTATTGGGCGTGTTTATAGACCAGTTTATGGCCACATTAAGGAGTTTTGGCGTGTCCAAAAGGTTAGTCACGCCATTTAAGGTGCGGTTTTAAAGTTGGTTCATTAGACACGCCAGTATATGCGTGTCCATAGTGTATGATTGATTGACACGCCAAATTCAAAGTGTGGACAAAAAGTTCTTCTTTGGACACGACGGTATATGTGTGTCCATAGTGTACGATTTATAGACACGCCAGTATATCGTGTCCATAGTGTAGGATATATAGACACGCCAAGTTGAAAGTGTGGCCAAAAAGTTCTTCTTTGGACACGCTAGTATATGTGTGTCCATAGTGTGCGTTCTAAAGACACACCGTTTTTATAGCGTGGCTAAAAAGTTCGTTTTGAAAAAATTAATAAAAATCTTTCGCCCATATTCGAACACATGACCTCAAAGATTTAGATAACGTACCAATCCACCAAGCTGGTCATCTTTAGATGTTTATGATTAGTGTTTTGAAAATACTAGATTGGTTGAACTACTCAACATTTAAATAAACACGCCAAGTTGAAAGTGTGGCCAAAAAGTTCTTCTTTTGACACGCTAGTATATGTGTGTCCATAGTGTGCGTTCTATAGACACGCCAGTTTTATAGCGTGGCTAAAAAGTTCGTTTTGAAAAAATTAATAAAAATCTTTCGCCCATATTCGAACGCATAACCTCGAATGATTTAGATAATGTACCAATCCACCAAGCTGCCCATCTTTAGATGTTTTTGATTAGTGTTTTGAAAATACTAGATTGGTTGAACTACTCAACATTTAAATAAACACGCCAAGTTGAAAGTGTGGCCAAAAAGTACACCCAAAACCCTCAAGACTAATTCCCTAGCTTTCTCTGGAATAGATTCTGACTTGCATGTTCTGCAAGTTATTGGGTTCTCCAAAACTATTTCTGCAAATCTTCTAAACACCTATAATCAAAATTTCTTTGGTAATCCGTTGCATTGGAATGCTATAAATAACTTCACTAGTCCAGAAAGAGCTATTAATCACACTTTTAAATGACAGATTAATTACATGAATAATATTTTACAAACAAATACCGTCATATAACATGAAAATAGTTGGGTCCATCATTAAACATAAAAATACCGTCATTCTAAAACGTGGTAATTTACCAGGTCTGTGATTTAGCTATGAACCATTAAATAGTGGAAAAAATGCGATAAATATTTTAGTTTTTATGCGCCCACTACTAATCTTCTATTGTGCACCCAAAAATGGCTAGCCACATGTACTAACGTGTTTTTGTAAATCTGAAAATGGTTGGTCATAAGTCTAATTTGCCATAAGTCTTTCGCATAGTCATATATCGGTCCTATTCTCACAGACCCGGAATCAAAAGTGAAGTAGTTTTTGAGCACTTTTTATTCGCTTGTATGGAGATGACCCTCGCCTCGTCCTTATCACCCAGATCATTTGGCTTCCATACTACTTTTATCAAAAACATTGAAAACCCTAGCTATAGTTCCTTTTGCAGATGATGAGGTAATGGAGGTAGACGATGTTCTTCTCGATCTGTATGTATCCATTTTCCAAATCTCCTTCTCTACCTATTGATTTTTCGATTTGATTTCTTTCGATTGATTTGGATTTTAGTTGTACTTTCGCTTTGATGGTGTTGTAATTCTAAAAACGTGAAACTGCACCGATTTGATAAAGATGGAAATCAATCGAAAAATGAGGAGTTAGAACTGCGAAGATTCTTAAACATAAACAGGCTGAGAAAGCATTGAATTGATTGTGGGTTTACTTGATGTTTTGATTTCATCTGTAAGGTTTGATTAAGGTGTTTTTTGTGATTTTGATTTGTAGTGTTACCAACAATTTATATTCAATAACATATAGAGAATGAGAAATCATGTGTATGGCACGCTACTGATTACTCTGATGGTGAATTGAAAGAACAGTTGTTTTGTGTTCGATTTGCATCCACCGAGAGTAAGTATTTTCTTGACATTTCATTGATTTTTAATTTTATTTATGTATATTTTTGAAGAACGTTTTGCAGCACCAGTTACCATTAGGGTTGTCTTTGTTTTCTTGTTTGATTGCTCATGTGAATAGTCATAATAACTCAATGCGTCATAGGGCTTAGGACATATGTTGAGTTTTTTATTTGTGAGTTGAGACTTTGAAGTAGGATACAGTGATTCTTGTGCAGAGATCCATTTTCTTTTTGATTTTTTAAAGATTCGGTTGAGATTATGTCTTGAGTTTAGATTATCATATAATGTAATGCTCTTTGGTTGGCTGAGTTAGTTTCGATGTTCTCTTGCGATGGCGTACCAATTCAATCTTAGTAGAAAAGGGCTAAGGGTGTACATGTTAATTCCGCTATATGACTTAGTGATACCATTAGTTGCTTAACTGGTTGAGTCTCATAAGCAAAATTGCAAAATAAAATTTCCAGAATTCGTTGACATAAACTGGCTTCAAGTCTTGATGATTCTTAAATGGTCAAGACAACATTTGATAAAAAAAAATTGCATTCTACTTTAAACTGTTTGCAATTAGTATGGTTAAAATGAATGCAAATTTAGTATTACTCCCCAGAAACGTGCACATTCTAGATGTGAACATAACATTCTGGAGGCCTGTAGCTATGCATACCATCACATGAGCCAATTGTTACTGTTGTTAAAGCCACGAATATCTTTGTCCCTAGTATGTTTCTTATTTCGACTTTTTAGTACTGGAATACTACCTAAATTGATGAATATTTTTGTCCTTTACAGTACCTGAATACTACCTAAGGTTGCGCATCAAAGTTTGGGGTACTGGTACATTCTTTGGTGCCGGTGTATCTTATTTGCAAAGAAAGCTAGATGCAGGAAGACATAATCATACCTCCACTAGCTCTTGTCTGCAGGTGAAGCTTTCTATAAATTTAATTTAATTTAATTAATAGGAATACGTGTATGCTAATGGTAGAGTATGAATAATATTTGAGATAAATTATGCAAGGTCAACCAATTTATACCCAAATACTTGCTATACTATTATGATTTCTGTCGTGTGACATTTGCTGAATGCATCAAGTGATGTACGTCCAAGTAGAATGGTTGTTAAAAAAATTTTCCTTGACTATTAGGCATCATATAATTCCACAATAATTTTTAGAGCAGGTTAATTTCACAAAGGAGTTCAAGGTGGCTATTCATGTGCGCAGTTGTAC
The DNA here is from genome assembly GCF_003573695.1 of Papaver somniferum. Taxonomy (NCBI): domain Eukaryota; kingdom Viridiplantae; phylum Streptophyta; class Magnoliopsida; order Ranunculales; family Papaveraceae; genus Papaver; species Papaver somniferum. Next base: position 48,284,247 of record NC_039366.1, read on the forward strand.
AGATCTGTACGATTCACAGATGAATTTTTGATCATGTATTCAGAATTTTTTTTATCACCCTCTAGTTGTCATATTTCTACTAGGCAATCTGCACAAGTTTTTATTACTTGGACAACTGAATCCCTTACGAGTCCATGACCCTCAGGGGAAGAGTATAAGTTTGTCTCCCTTTCTAGCTCGTACCTAGATTGTTTCCACATCTTCATTGTCTCTCTTAGAAAATGATTCTTCATGTTTTGGTTATATACCTTTAATGTTGTAACATTTTATAGGTTTGATGTTTGTTGGGGGTGTTTTAAACTAAATTGGCATCTTCTTACACAGGATACTGGGATTACTCGACATCTCCCTTACGTATTGCTTTGTGAGGAACTGAAGGGAGCTGTTGCAAGTACTTTTGTTGCTTTTACCACGCCACCCAGCAATGCCGAATATAACTGCCTCGTTAATGAAATAATGGATCCAAGTGGGATGTTATACGATGTATATGGAGTACTTTGGAGATGTTTCACTAGGTCGATTAGATGGCCAAAAGCTTCTGTAATCCTATAGGATAGACCTAACTAGATTGAATGTTTCAGTTCAATTTTTTAAGTGTGATTTTGAGTTGTAAATGCAAAATGAATTTTTCCTTTTTTTGGTTGTAATGTAACACTGGATTATCTTTTAAATGCAATGTATATCTGATTTCAGATTCAGTTATTCTATTTCAGATTCAGTTCCAAATGTAGCTTTAGCTGATTCAGTTTAAATACAAATCAGCAAAAAAATAAAAATAAAAAAATTATCAATTTAATGCAATTATTTAATATTAAAATTTTATATTAGAACACGTGATTTATGACAAACAAAAACACACTGTCATTTTAAATAACGAACCACTATTGTTATTCTTAATTACAAACTTTACTCGTCATTTTTAATGACAAACTAGATTCGTGATTTTAAATAACGGTTTTTATTCGTCATTTATAAAGAGTCACACCAAATAAATAACGGTTCAAATAATAGATGAAAACCGTGATAAACGATGTTTTATGACAGGTTCCATTCGTTATTTATAGCCCCTTATGGACTAGTGCTTGGGAGTCTGCAATTTGGTTTCTAAAAGATCTTACTCCTGGACTATGTGTGCTATCAAAATTTCCTCTCAGCTACCACACTGCATTTCTGGTAAGATTTTTCATTGCTCTCTCAAGCATTCCTGTACTAATATGTTATTCTATCTCTATAACTTCAAAGTTGCTTATGCTACCAGTTGGAGTAGTTCATATGAATGCCCGGATAAAATTATTAACCCCATAAAACAATTTCAAACCTTCATGATAACGAGAAAATTTCCAAAGGTGTCCAGTTTTCTTTAATTATAACCAAAAATGTTATAAATTACCAAAAATGTTTGAATATGTACCCATTGCTTGATATTGTGTACACAATATCAAGAATCCACACCTATAATGTGTACACATTACACCTTTTTACGAAATTTTTAAAAAACTAGACATTTTTAGTAAATAACTTTCTGTAGAAAACACTTTTGGGCATAACCCCCTTTCAAATTCCCCCTGCTATTTACTATAGTCACCACATCAAGCTCAAAACCAAAATTAAACACAACAACCACTCAACCAAGCATGATACAATAACTCAGAACCACATATACATTCAATTGAACATCATTGTCTTTAAAACCAACACTATCAAATCCAAAATCAGCACCACTAACATTAACTGGTTATCCATGAGAAACATATGCAATATTCAGCCAAAAAACATTTACAGGAATACTTACTTTACCATCTGGAAGGGGATGGTTGAATACTGGTCAAGCTCCTGGTGCAACCCCAGAGGTCCCCACACCACTTCCAACAACCTTCGTGTTAGCTCCACTCCTTTCTGGTGCAGCCCTCCTCCTTGGCACAGAATAGTTTCCCCTAGAAGGAGGCATAGGCACTACTACATCCTTAGGAATATCATTAGAATCAGTTATCTCCCCTGGTCCGAAGATTGCAATATCATAAGCATCCTCTGCCAACTGTTGCATCACTGGTGCCAGCATGATGATATTGGGGAATACTACCACATCATTGGGGAGACCATGAGTGTCTTTCTCCCGAATCTTAGCTTTGCATGCAACTGGAACTGGTGCAGAATAGAACCCCTGTCTAGCACCACCACAAACCACTTGTTGCTCCCCTACAAGCACCACACCTTCATTAATCACAAACCGGCCTTTGTCAGGATGAATGGCATATACCACCCACCCTTCATCAACCCCTTGGAGTTGAGGAAGTTGAGGATCCAACACATAAACACTGGCACTATCATGCATAACAACCATATCCTCTTTGACTTCTCCAACACCTCCAGTACTAACTTGCATGTTTGGCTTTGGTTCCTCACTGCTGCTACTGCTTATCTCTACTACCTGTCAAATTGGAGAAATGGGGGAATCCCAATCAATAACACCATCACAGTTACTAATAAAGCCAATTACAACTATGAAATTCACTTTCAACACCTCCATGATTATCAAAAATCAATATTTGGTTTTCTTGCATATTCATCTTAGCCTTCTTTTCCTCTGGTCTACCCATGGATTCCTGATTTGTAGACATGTCTGGGCGATCATTCAGATTTAGATATGCATTATAACCTCGCTTAGACATAGCTTCAACAATTGGAACATTGAAGGGATTTTGCGGAGATGGAATGTGGAAGTTACAGAGTTACAGAATTGGAAATTAAAACTGATTTCTTCCAAACAGGCCTTATGGACGAGAAGACCAACAGTTAACACATCTGACCCATCCTTTTTCAATCCTCGAGATCAATTAGTTGAGATATCGTGGAGGCACATGCCTACTAAGTGCATGCAAAGACCTATTGAACGTCACCCCAACTTATTGGCCGTTAAGAGGCGGCAGCAAACACTTGGCAGCTATTTGGCAAGCGGACTCTCTAAGCGTCTACCCGTGACCCGAAGTCGAAACCCAGTACCGAACCGCAGCTGCCCTCAACTATTTTCGTCAGAGACGGGCATGAAGTGGCAAGTGAAAGCCCAGTTACCTTAAAACTTCTAGAAGAAGACGCTGTCATCCTTCTGAACAAGCCCATCCTTATGAAAAAATTTAATAAAAAGCTTTCGAACGCAATATTCGAACGCATGACCTCAAAGAAGTTAGGTAACGTATCAATCCACCAAGTTGCCCATCTTTAGACGTGTCTATAGGGTGTTTTGGAAAAACTAAACTGGTTCAGCTACTCAACATTTTAATAAACACGCCAAATCAAAGTGTGGACTGTTATAATATGCATGGGATATGGTGGCTATCCACTTAGCACCATTAGTTACACCAAGCACCTTGCATAAGCACCTTGTTACACCAAGCACCTTGTATAAGCTACTTAAGCAATAGTAATCTACTTTGTTGGATGAGATTAACACCTAAAGCTAGTGGGTGTTGAATTGCATGGTTTTCAAGGTAGAGGTGTTATTGCTACATAACATCCTACATGTAGTGTGACATGTAATATTAGGTGGTGTATACAAGCTAACACCTTAAGACTTATATAAATATCTCCCTTAGGCTATTGTATTTTGTATCCCAATTTCTTATGTGAATAAGAAATTCTCCCTTCTCCCTTATTACTTCTCTTAATATCCATTTTGAGTTTAGTGGTTAATTAGTATTTGCTTTAATTATTGTTAATATTACTTTGGAAACGTAATATGGCCAAAATTTTCCTTTTTTGGACACGCTATTATATGAAGGATTGTTCTAGCAAAAAGAGCATTTTTAGCAGGTTGCAATGAAGCCTCCCAACTGGTGCTGCCATCTCCTAGTATGCATAAAACATAAAGAGTTAATTAGACCCCAAAGATAAACATCAAAGTTTGGTGACCCACCAGATACTCCCTTAATGGCAGTTCCAAAGAGGGTAAAAGTCTTAATGGAAATTAGGTGTTGAAAATAGGTCTTGATAGGGTAATGATGGTTATTAGAGTGAAGGGGACACGGATGGCTTTGAATGGGCGTAGTTAACAAAGTGACATGACGACTAACTAAGCGCCATAAATGGAATTGAATTGGCACAATGGGGTATTTGAGGGGTTAATTATCAGAGAGATTACCATTTTCAGAGAGGTCTTTAACAGAAGAGGAAAGGTTTAGGTTTAGCAAACTAAATTGAGAGTATGGCTGATCCTGCCCAGAATTCAACCAATTCCATCGGAAATCTTCCAAATGCACCACCAGTAACACCTGAATTTGCACAAGCCAAGTCCATTCTCCCTTCTTTGAGCATAGAGGAATTGCAGTAGTTAAGAGAAGATGCACAGTCTGAAATTGATCATCGGATTCAAGAGCAAACTCGTCAGAGAGAGGCAGAAGAGGCTGTTCAGGAGCGGAAGAAAAGGAGATTTGAGGCTCTCTACAATGCATGGCTACCCAAGTTCTTAGAATGGCCAGAACGGAAGGATGAGGAAAAGGCTGAGAAGCAGGCCAAGACCCCAAAGTTTGGCAGTTCAACAGAAAGTGATTTCGAGGCCTCAGAAGGGTATGAGTATGAAGTGAAGGAAGTGGATACCAGTGACCTAGATTCGGATGCTGCGGAGGACAAACAAAGGATGAATTATTATCATGATGAGAAGGCGAGAAGGCGATTTGAATATGAACTTGCCAATCTCAAAATTTTTGCTCGCACCATGAGTGAGGGTGAACCTGTTGCAGTGAAGGTGAGACGTCGAATCGCTGATCTCGATGATGAGTCAAGTGAGGAAGAAAGGGAAGAAGGGGATGAGGATAATGATGATGAATCATCATCCAGTGGGACTTCTCCTGCACCATCTGATAGCGAGGACTATGGTGAAGAGGGTCTGGATACTGATGAGGATGAATGGTGGTAAGCTCATCAGAGTTACTAGGAAAGGCTAGATTTTCAGGCATTGCATAAATCCTGAAAACGATCAACAAGTTTTTTGCAAAACAGCTTTTCTGGTAATTTTCCTTCCTTCTACTCTTCCTGATGTTGGTGCGAAAGATGGTAAGTCTATTTGTATTTTGAAAGTTGATGCAGACGGTTTTGGATTTCCTTTTATTTTGATTTTGTGGGCAAGTAGTAAGATACAGGGAATTTTCTTGTGTTTGGATTGTAAAGTTGAAAGGGGTAGTCGTTGTTTCAAGTTTGTAGTAATGGTTTGTAATGAAAGGGGTTTGGGTTATGGCCTTTTGGTGAAGGTATTTTGAGAATATGTAATGGTAGTTTAAAGCTTTGATCTTTTGAGGGTTTGATAGTTGTGTGAACTTGTGGTGCTGATGCGGAAATTGAAAAAACTTGATATAATGCTCAATGAGCTGATAAATGTTAAAGGAATGTTTGTAGTATTGGACTTGTTTTTTTATTGTCTTCTTGTTTTTGTAAATGTACAAACAAGCAATGTTCTTGGTGAATGATTCTAAAATTCCAATGATTGTTAAGTAGAGATGGGTAGGAATGACTGAATTAATGAATCAATAGGGTATATAAAATGGTTTAAGATGGTGGGTATTACTCCAGTTTATAAAATGTTGTTGGAGTAAGATTAATTCAAAGACTATTTTAGGCCCAATTCCAAAAAAAAATCTATGTGCAAGCCTAGTACTATTACTACTAATCCTAGCATGACAGAATATTAATTCAATAATCAGTATAGCCAAATCCAAACTCATCCAACATTGCTAAAACCCATCTGCATACAAAACCCCACCATGATTTAAGAATCAATTTTTTTAACAATCCATACATTCATTCTCTAGTTAACAGAAAAATCCAAACAACTACATTCTATCACCTGGCTTGTCGCTTAGTCCTTGGAAATGGTTGCTCAGATGCAGTCGTTTGAGAAGCAGGGACTGCTGTTGGTGCTGGTGCTGGTGGTTTCCTTGCAGTTCTACCCTTAATGTCGTCCCGATAGTAATCATCCCTGGATGTCCTTTGCAGGTCAAGTTTATCTACCTTTGGCAATTTATACTCATTCCGACAAATAACTGCCGTACTGAATTCCTCGTCGACTTCATCACCAGCATATTTCCAGATTTGGGTAGGTGCACCTAACACAATAGACTTTCTTTTATTTTCCTGGTATGGCACATAAATACCTGCTTAGCTTGGGAGGCTAGCTACAACGAAAGGATCATCCTGGAGTCCCAACTTATCAAGCTCAACCAAAATGTAGCCAAGTTTGTCTTTTGAGACCCCTACTTTGGTAACCCATTTTACACCTGAAAAGTTGCACTTTCAGCGAATGATATGCCAGCACCCATATCTCTTGTAAAACACCGTAATAATCCGCCAAATTAAGGGTAATCCCCGCTTGTCTAATGTGCGTGTCAGTTGCCACTACGTAAACCCCGCTATTCTGGTTAACAGAACCATCATGAGATTTTGTGCGAAACAGGTATCCATTGATGTGATATGCTTCGTATGTCTCTACTTGTGTATTCGGTGTGATTGATAGCCACCTTAAGTCCTGATTAAAGTTTTCCCTAGAGTCTTCCCACTCACTGTCAACCTGAAATATATTATAAGGATTAGCCTCCATCTCAACGCAAAAGTTACATAGCAAGAGTGACATTTTCTGCAAACTCTTACCACTTTTTGTAACCATTTGGCGAACTCTTCACGATGTTTTTGATCTAGCTGTCTATCATACCAAGATATTTATCCTTCAAAAAATTCTGGTGTCGGCTGGACAGTGCAATGATTAATGTTATTATCTTTACAGAAATTCGGACACATAATCAGAAACTAAATAAAAAATGAGGTTATCTGGTTGGATCTAGTTATACTTACTCAACGTAAGGAGCAACTTCAGGCGAATTCCGCAATACATAGAAATGCGCTTTATCAAACAGATCCTTATCAACACGAGGAAACTTAGGATTTGACATTGGTTTTCCCCTGAAAGAATAAGAATCTTCGCCAGTGTCAGATGTGTTGAGTTTGTCTGGTGGAATTCCGACTGTATCATTCATGCTTTGTTGGTGCTCACTGATAACCTCAATTGTATCTTCCGCAAGGTTCCCTTCAGCAATGCTTCCTCCAGGTCTGTTTCTGTTTCGCACATGCCCTTTTATGACCATCATGCACCTTTCAAACGAATACATCCATCGAAAGAATACAGGACCACAAATTTGCACTTCCCTGGTAAGATGCACAGTTAAATGAACCATGATGTCGAAAAAGGATGGAGGAAAGTATTTCTCGAGCAAGCACAACGTCACAACGAGATCCAACTGCAATTTTTCTAGCTCTGCCACCTTCATTTCTTTGCTAGATATTGCCCTGACAAAGAAACAAAACCTGATAATAGCATATCTTGTTGGCTGCGGCATAATTGATTTAATCGCAATGGGCGAAAAATGTTGCATTAGTATGTGATAATCATGCGATTTTAGTCTGATAAGCTTTCGATCTTTTCGATTCACCAGTGTTGAAAAGTTTGAACAATACCCTTGTGGAACCTTTATCTCGGATAATGTTTCACAAAACTTGTCATTTTCCTCCGGGCTTAATGAGTGACATGCTGCCTTTAGTATATATACCCCTTTGCAATTTTCCCGAGGTTGCAACTCGTCTCTAAAACCCATCTCCTTCAGGTCCATTCGAGCAGGAAGGTGGTCTTTCGACTTAAATTCATTGTTCAACAATGTTCCAACGATACTCTCACATACATTCTTTTCGACGTGCATGAAATCTATGCAATGGTGGACAACATGATACCGCCAGTAGGGGAGGAGCCGGAACCATATATTGAACTTTTTCCAGTAGCGCCTTTCGGTCTCCTTCTCCTTCCCCTTTTTTGGGTCGATGGTCTTTTCGATTCTCTTCATCTTTCCACCTCTTCCAGGGTTATCCTGCACGAATTCCACCACAATGTTCTTCCGTCCCTTTCCCCATTTATTCTTTATAATCTTTGCCTCATTGTATATTTGTGATGGGGTCATAAGTTTCGGAGCCTTTTCAGTTTCTTCTTTTCCGTTGAACCCCTTCTGACGTATGAATGGATGATCGTGTGGTAGGTATCTTTTATGCCCGGTATAAACCTCTTTTCTACAATGTTTTAGCCTGACATAGTAAGTATTTCTCCCACACACCTTACAGGCGTCTCTTCCCTGGTAGGGGCAACCACACAGTGTACCGAGAGAAGGGTAATCATTTATTGTCCATAAAACAACCGTATGTAGATTAAACATCTCCTGTTTCAGCGCATCAAAACATTGGACTCCCTCAAACAATTCCTTGAGATCCTCGACAAACGGTTGTAACATAACATCGATGTCCTTACAAGGCCCCCCATCGATAATTAATGACAGCATGGTGAACTTTCTCTTCATACACAACTCTGGCGGAAGGTTGTAAATCACTGTCAGAATTGGCCACAAACTGTGATGTTTTTGCATGCCTTTGTTTACGTCAACCCCGTCAGCCGAAATGCATAGCCGCAGATTTCGAGGATCATCACGAATTACGGGATATTTTTCATCTATATTTTCCATGCTGGTGAGTCCGCCAGATGCCGTAAAACACCGTCTTCTTTCTTTCTGGTGTCGTGCCACAATAAATATTCGACAATTCTTTTTGATTGAAACAGCCGTTTTAGTCTTGGGATAATTGGGAAATACCACAAGACTTTTGCCGGAGTTTTTTCATAAACCCCGTGGTGGTGACGTCAACTTTCCATCTTGATTCCCCACAGGTGGGACACTTGATGTGATCCTCATAGTCCTTCCTATAGAGAATGCAGTCATTGATGCATACATGTATCTTTTCGTAACCTGAACCCAAATCTCTCATCACCTTCTTAGCTTCATAGAGTAATACGTACACAAAGAGTAATCACAAATCACAATGTGAGTTCAGTTATCATATATGAATCATACAAATAATCAGAGGTTAGCTACATACATACAGTTGCATGTGAAGACAATATTTACCCTACTATGACCATTAAAGTTACAATCTCAGTTAACAAAGCAGTACTGAAAAAAATTACTTACACGGTCGATCTGATTATTCCGCAAAGCAAAGCTGACAGGGGAATATATGGTTTATCCTGGAGATGAATCACATGGTCAAAGTAATCACTTGTTTAGTTTTCTAGGGGGAGGTTAGAAGATTTAAGAGTAGAAACATGAAATGATTTAAGACGAGAGAGATGAACACAGAGGGTAAATGGAAATTTGGCAATATTTTTACTAATAAATAATTTGGAAAAATACTTAAGTGTATATCGTAAATAATTTGGTAAAATAGGAAGGCAAAGATCCTTGAATTTGCATGCTGCACGTTCTATGTTAAGAATTTTCTCAGTCAAATCTTGTTATCCTGCTGCATAGTTTTCTGCTTTGACGGCTCTAAAAGACCGGAATGCGATGCGACTAAAAAGCGGAGTACGTGTTGCTGCAGTTTTTATAACGGTACTAAAGTAAAAAACTAACTTTGTAAAAAGTGGAGTACGTGTGGGTACTGTTGAAAAATAAAATCGTAAGAACTGGAAGAAGCTATGGCCCCAATTAGAATTAAGTGAACTAAAACACATTACTCTAATAATTGTGTGTTCTGTCCAATTAGAATTAATATTAACCAAAGCTTGATTCATCCAATTAACATAATAGGTTTGATCATTGATGGATTACATTAAAGTCTCACAATCTGATTCATAAATAACATAATCAAAGTTCTTAGAGGATGTCAGACTAACAGCTGCCAGCATAGCCTTACATTCCAGCTCCTCAGCTTCAAATCCTATCTTCATTCCTCCATTGAAGCATTGTCCTTGCACTCGAAAGCAGCTACCTGCACAATTCCTCACTATTAGCCCTATTCCACCTTATAATGAATCTGACTTAAAGAAGCATCAAAATATAGAAGAAAAAAGATTGGTTCCAGGAGACACAAGTTTATTAATGCCATCTATTGACATTGTCCTATTTGGAGTTATGTTCTGAAAAATCTTTGAACATCAAATAATCCAAACTGATGCTTAAAAACAAAAAATTGTCCAAACTGAAACCATTAGCAATTTATTAATCTCATGTCTAGTAATTCCTGCACCAAAGGTAATATTGATATTTAAAACCAACCAAATAGATCTAGCATAACCACATTCAAGGAATAGGTGATTACTGGATTCTATAGGATGATTACACAAACTGCAATGCAATGAAGTAAACGATTGCAATGCCAAATAAGAGTATGAAGTCCGATTCACCCACCATTGAGTTCTGGTGGTACTCCGTAGCTGGTGGTACTCCGAAAATATGAATACTATGAAGTAAACGATTTCATCAAATGTGAATCCTTCCCCCTTTTCCTCTAAGTAGCGCGCTTTCACGGCTTCGTGCTACAAAAACAACAAACAAACTTATTTGGTTACATATAAGTTGAAAAAAAGTATTGTGCCGAATAAACAATAAAGATACGTACAAGTTGTAGAGGGGACAAGCTATGGTGTCTTGCGTGCGATATCCGGTGTTTGATTTTAAAAAACCCAGCTACCGCATCTAGGATAATGTTGTGCCTATCCTCGATTTGTTGAACACTTCTTCTTTTCGGGTTCCCATAATCTTGGCTAAATTTGTTATGTATCTTCGCCCAAAAGGTCTCGGACGATGAGCGATCTATAACTCGACTTTCGGCAGTCCATGGTTTGGTGATTGCCAAATCTTTAGCGGAGTCAAACAATGCCATTTGTTGTATGTGGAGGTAGGGAATGAGTAGGTTCTCTAATAGGATACAAGTGGAGTGCAGATGGTATTGAGTTTGCAAATTTTGTTACTAGAAAACTACGACACTTGGATTCACTGATTTATTACCCCAGCCATACATATATGAAAAGATAACCCAAATTAGTGATCTCACTTACAGAAAAGGAGACATCCAAGATTTTCAAGGAGGATGGGCAGGGTAATTGTAATGGAATAAAAGCAAAAAAAAAACATCAAACATCTCAAACTTATCAGAAAAGATAATAGCGAGCCTCTCCCAAAACACTATACCAGAAAGTAGAAGAAATGGTTGTGAATGAGATAAATGAACAACATATTTGAACAAAAAAGAAAAATCCAAGGAAAACATCAAGCACGAAACTAAAAACCAACAAATAAAGATCTGCAATCAACTCTTGACTGATGAGGCTATGTTCTTAATTCATGCGGTTGTACCAGCAGACTGATACATCAAACTCCTAGCCTAGGTTCAGAATCAGCACACCAACTAGATTATCAACCTCAACCCAAATTTCACTACCACAATTCGTCTGCAACAATTTCAATAAGGAAGTGGACATTTAACATGTCAGATTCTTAAATATTTAAGGAATTCCTTGGGAATGTTGAACAATAGTTTTCATCAAACTATCCTCTATCTAGCACCAAAAGGAGATGAGCGAACTATAAATTCATATGCTTGAACCAGCTAAGGATTGCAGAAGGCAAGTTATGTGTTGAATTAGCTAAGGTCTAGAAGAGAAACACAATGCAAGGTTGTCAGTAGTCACTATGTAGTTACCTTCACTATGTAATTACCTTCACTATTCAATGATTATGTGCTTAATATCTATCTGGTCGACGTTAAAAATTATGTCTTCTCACTTTATAATGATGGTCTTATATGAATCAAGAGTCATTATTTATACTCCCCGAGTCCATTATGATATGGTCTAAGGTACTATATACGTTTCCATTACTGTAAATAAAGAGCTCATTAATTGCTTAACGATGATTGTGTTCCATGACTCACTGTAAATGCCCACTGCCCACATTTAAAGGTTGCTGCTGCTAGCCTGCTACTGTGGGACGTGGTCCAAAAATAGGATGATTTGAACAAACAAAATTATGGTTTCTGTGAGTGAAGGCTGTGGATCTTGGTTCTTTTTCTTGCAAATTACTCTGATCATACTGTGACCACATAATGCATTTTAGTCATACACAATTGAATTGATAAAGGTGCAACATAATCAATTCAAGATGAGAAACAATCGGATCAATCGTCAATACGAAATTCAAACTGTCACCAAATTAACATCAATCAAAACTAATCAACAGAAGAAACTAAAAGAAATCACACACATCAATCAAAACAAAACAAATCAAGATCAATTTCCAAACAGATTTCAATAAAAATTATAAAATTAATATCAATCTATTCAATATTTCAAGTTGAAACAAGAAAACAAAGTAATTTCTCTTACCAGGTAGTAACTCTGATTGAGATTTATGAACCCTAATAAACTCTTTCGCCGGTGTTTTTTCACTTTCCCTTTGATTTTATTTTCAGAACGTGTTCGGTATTCCCAGTTGCCTTAGGGAAACAAATCCTCGTCTAATATTTTCTATTAAGAGTAAAAAATAATAATTTATCACGAGTAATTTTTTTTGTGTGGCCTCAAGCGGTGCTTGCTCTGCTTATACTACAGGGTCGGCCCTGCCTGCAACCCTAGCGATATTGATTTTAAATTAAGAAAAACCCATCCCCCATTCATGAAATTAAACAAGTAAGTTCGAATTTAATCTGATAATAAAAACCCATCCCCCAAGTCCGCCCAAGTTATGTTCGTCGGGTTCCTCGGGTTGGCCCAAGTTTCGCCAGACATATGAAGGATGTAGATGGCAATCCTATTGCAGCAGAGGTTTAGCAAGAAGAAAATGAAGGATCAGAATATGGTGAAGATGATGAGGATGGAGGTTATGGTCCTGCATCTTCTACCGGCACTGATAGCGGCGTAGACTTTTCCTATGAAGAAGAGGGCTTTAACACCAACGATGACGATGATCAGTGGTGATCATCTGAAGAGCATTGGGAAAATCTTTTGAGGAAGACTTAGGAGGATTGCATTCCTTGAAGTCTTCAGATCATCTTCGTGAAAATTCACAAAGATTTTCCTAATGCTTGTAGTTGTTGGTGCTGTTGGAACTGAAGGAGAGGTCTAGTCTTCTGTAATACATGATACATCTTCTAATGCATGGTAAGTGTTTTTTTTCTTGGGGTTTTTATTTCGGCACAAGGTTTGATCTTGTAAATGTGTTGTTTTGGTGTTGACAAAGATCAAACTCGGTAGTAGTAGTGGTAGGTATTTGCTGGTACTTGTTATGGAGGTTATGGGAATTTTTCTTATCGGACGACATCGGAGTTGGTTGTTCAGGTGTAATTCGAACTGGAATTGGTAGTGTGCCTAGTTCTTTTGCTTATGGTTTGATTGTAAATGGAACTACTTAGTAATTAGTGGTCTGATCTGTAATGGTGATGGTGTTTGTAAATGTGGTTAATGAAATTGCAATTGTCTTTTTTCGGTTTCTCTTTGTGATTTCAATAATGGTATGTTGAAACAAAATAAGCATTATTCTCTATCCAGTCTAATTCACTTGATGGAGAGGCATATACACACCTAGTCTGAATCTACAAACTGAGATGTTCATAATCACCAAAAGATGTTCATAATCTTAAATCACCTACAGTCTGAATCTACAATCTGAGATGTTCATAAAGCATGCAATTGAGATGTTCATAATCACCAAAAGATTCTCAAATCAGGGTACAATTCACTGCAACATAAAAATAAACCATGAGACATGAGCCAAACCATGTTGTAGTTCAAGATATTGCAATATACCAGTGTCACATAATGCATGTCAACAGGTGCTGGCTCTATGAAAAATGCGTAAACCCTGGTAAACCGTGCATGATCAACAAATGCTGGTGTCTATGAATTTTGCAAAAAATCAATTATTATTGTAGTAATAATGTAGTAGGAAAAGTTGCGTCTGAAATTCAATAAGGAAGGAATATTTTTTTAAATAAGGAATGTAAAATTTTAATTTTAACAAGTGTACTATCTATCTCATTTACATGAATGCTTAGCGTGTCAGGATATTTAGAGATATCTTTAGGGTTACGACAAGATTATAGGCGTCTAATTAGAACTGACAATCAGTAGTCTAATCCTACAATCCTAAATGCAATATTTTTCTGCTCGGTCTCGCAAAATCCGCAAAATCCCACTTTCCATATATCACCTTGATTTTCGTTTGTTATATTCATGGTAAACATAACCCACCCACTATATTTAGATTTTCATACTAGATATGTATAGGGGAAAAAAACACTATAATTTAGCTAGATTTGGATCCTAGAAATAAGAAATTAGATACCTCGTTCGTAAGTAAAATAAAGAAGGAATTGAGAGGATGAGTTCTAATGAGAAATGTGTTGTTCTTGCCAATGGTCTTATTAATAATGATCCTCCTCCTCCGAAGGGCTTTGCTTCATGGGATGACTTTGTGGAAAGCATTGGTGATATACTAAAAGATTTTGTCGATGAAGAATGGGAATTAGTTCATAATAAGAAAATTATCCATGTTGAAAATGATCCTCCTCCTAAGGGTTTTGCTTCTTGGGATGCATTTGAGAAAAGCTATGGTGGACATTTGGATAATGATTACAATGAATAAGAACATGGGAAGCCACCAAGACAAACAAATTTATGGCTGAGCACTCGGCATTGACTAAATTCAAGTTTTTTACATTATTTTTCGTATGCTAATTTTATTAATGTGTAAGCACAATTATGTAGCAGTCCCAGACCTACTGTTCAATTGTGCTCTCAATTCTGATTTTTTTTTTTGGGTAAAGTTTGTCAGATTTGGCACTACAATTTATGAAAAATTTGGCTATTTTCTCGGATACAAGACTCAATATACAGTCCCTATCATATTCATGATCCTATCACTTTAACAGCAAACCCACAACAAAATCATGGTTAACCCTAACATCCATATCTCTACACCAAGCCCCCTTAAACACATTACTCGTTCATTCTGTTTTGTCAAAAGATTGATACTCCAACAGATGAACAATGGACAGAAATTAAACAACATATGCACTTGGAATCTAAAGAAAATATTGCATCCGTAAATATTAAACATTCACAAAAACTATACCTCCAAGCAGCTTTACAAACAGACTAATTAAACATCAAAAAAAAAAGATATTTAACTAAACAAAAGATGATGTATCAACATGTGATTGAATACCATTCTTGCATAGCAGAACCATGAAAACAGAGGACTAGATCAGTTAGAATCCCCTTCTTCTTCACTGCTGCTGTCGACAATCGTAACCACATCTTTGTATGTCCAATCATCATCGTCATCATCAACATCATCGTCTTCATCTTTATCCTCAAGCGCTGGCCCAAACCAAAATAAGTGTTCTGGATCATCCAAATCATCATCCTCCTCCTCCTCATCATCATCCTCAAAAAAATACTCATCATCCTCTTCATCGTCCTCCTTTTCTTCATCGTCAACATCATCATAATCATCAACATCTCCAAAACAAGGAACAACCTCGCAACCAAAATAACCAACAATCTCTTTGTCTCCATCAAGAAGAAGAAATCGGAAGGAAGTTACTAGAAGAGCAGTCATTTTGTCTGGTTTGATACTAAAACTTTTAATTTTTGATACTGAAACCCTAGTTTAGAGAGAGACTTGGAAACGAAAAGCGGTACTGTCCAGTCTCCCTTCCTTGCTCTTGTTTTATACCGTGACACACGTTTTCACTTTACCTCTAGCTTAGCCACGTGCAAACTTGGCTAGTGAACAAGTATGTTGCTTTGGAAAATAAATAAAAAGTAATACAAAAAAGATATTGGATGGAAAATTACCATTAAGCAATTTGTCTCGGTGGAAATACTCCCCGGAAACTTATATTTGGACGAAAAATTCTTGCTAACATTATGACATGGAAATAAATAAAAATTGTTTTAGAAGATCGTCCAAGAGTGACATCGGTAAAAATTGAAAATTACCATCAATCAATTTATCTTGGTGGAGATACTCCCCATAAACTTAGATTTGGACGATAATACTTGCTAAGATCGTGACATCGAAATATAAATTGGCTTACAAGCTCGTGTAAGAGTGACATCGGTAAAAATGGAAAATTACCATTAAGCAATTTGTCTCGGTGGAAATACTCCCCGGAAACTTAGATTTGGACGAAAAATTCTTGCTAAGATTGTGACATCGAAATAAATAATAATTGGTTTAGAAGCTCCTCCAAGAGTGACATCGAGTCTTGTCGACGAAGCCAATCATAGTCGTTCATGAATTCATAATGCTAACCAATCAAATAAACTAGTTTCACCTGATAACCTAACATCCCCAAACATCCTTGCCAATATTATCGGCTGATCGGTCCGATACGACCAATAATGCGATATCATCGGATATTCATATGTATCGCTGATATATCATGTTTCGTCCAGTTATCGCTGATAACTATCATAAAATTAAAAATTGGTTTAGAAGCATATTCCCGACGAGTGACATCGGTAAAAATTGAAAATTACCATAAATCAATTTATCTTGGTGGAGGTATTCCCCGTAAACTTAGATTTGGACGATAAATACTTTCTAAGATCGTGACATCGAAATATAATCGTCCATGAGTGACATCGGTAAAAAATGGAAAATTACCATCAATCAATTTATCTTGGTGGAAATACTCTCGGAAACTTAGATTTCGATGAACTATATTCTCTAAGATCGTGACATCGAAATAAAATTTGGTTTAGCTGAATAAGCCATGTCCAAGAGTGACATTGGTAAAAAACTTGGATATCGAGTCTTGTCGATGAATCCAATCATAGTCGTTCGTGAATTCATAATTCCGACCAATCAAATAAACTAGTTTCACCTGATAACCTAACATCCCCAAACATCCTTGCCAATATTATCAGCAGATCGGTCCGAAACGACCAATAATGCGATATTATCGAATATTCATTTATATGTATCGCTGATATTTCATGTTTCGTCCAGATTAAAGGCACAAACATGATAAAATCCTATATTACCGACCAGTATTTTAAAAAATAAATATTGATCTCGGTTCTTTTAATACAAATTTAATTGTAAGAGCTAGCTAGAATTGCTTCTAAGATTATGAATTGGGATTTTAATCAAAAAAAAATTGCACCAAAAAAGCATTTATGATCTTCCAAGGCACTAGTTAGTACTATATTAATAATTTATTATTTTACTTCTAAGAATATGTGAATTGTGAATAAAATAGTGTAATGCAGTTGACTCAGTAGTAAGGAATAGATAGTACTCTATCCAAGTCACTAGTAACAAAGGAATTAACTAGTACTCCAACAATAACTTAAGTACTCCAGTTTGCAGTGGTATTTTTTGATCTTTGATCTTTTCTACTTTAACAATCTGTGTAGAATATTCTAGTGGGACCCTGTCCTAAATACCAGCCCCATCACTAAATACTAGGAGTATATATATGGAACATTCCTATGATTGATTTTTGTCTTTGAGGGGTACATTCATATGGTAGTTGTACTTTGGGACTTCTTGTTATGTGTGACTGAAAGAGAAGTATTATAACAAGAGCCTGTATTGTGTGACCTTCTGGAGTTTATTCTCTCCTTCAAAAGCAGTGTTCTGTCAATCACAACGATACTGCTTTTGTTAATCATCATTACTCAGTTTCTCATTTTTGTCAATCATCACAATGATTCCCTTATTTTTTGTGGGCATGCAAAAGAAGAAGATGTAGGTAGCCATAATGAGTATCTTGTGCGGTTGGGTACATGCAAAAGAAAAGATAGATCTCTTTAGTACTCCTCTTCTTCTGATTTTTTATGCGCATGCAAAAGAAGAAGATCTAGGTAGCTATAATGAGTATCTTGTGCGGCCTTGTTGGGTACATGCAAAAGAAAATATAGATGTCTTTGGTACTCCTCTTCTTCTGTTTTGCCAAATAATATAGAGAAGATTATTTTTTGTTTCTAAAATGTCTGTCACATTGGGTTGGCTTGACCCAAATTTGGCATTGGTGGCAAGATCCCTTGTGGTCCAGTCTTTCCATAAATTAATGCTATATTTCTTCCATTTTGGTTGTGCCTAAATTAAAATAAAAAATCTGATAACTGTCATAAGGGATTATGTTTATATAAGGTATATTATGGAAAACTGAGTTGACTCGACGAGTTAAGATAATGAAAATTGATTGATTAACAAACAAATATCAAGCAAAGAATTTGAACACGAGCATATATTAAAGAACCAATATTTTTATATTATTCATTCTAAAACTAAACGAAGCAAAATAATACCAACATCCTCAATATTAAAAAACAAAAACCACATTATTCGAAAGTTTCTTTGATAATCTGCACAACTAAAACCATCGCCTCTGGTACTCGTGTTGCAGCGTTAGCAGGCTGTGCTGGAACTTCAAGTACCTTTTCTCCTAGAGGTGTCTCTCTGGGTATTTCTGGTGTGCCAGACACAATTTCACCAACAGGCTCATTCGAAGGAATGGGAGCATGAACACTATCCATTTCAACAGAAGCAGAAGCAGGAAGAGTAAGATTGTCAACATGAGCTTGAACTTCAGCTAACAGGGGCATGCCAGGAACCTTACACACGCCATCAATAGTTATGGTAATCCTTAGCTTTCTAGGGACAACCATTACTATCCTTGGAATTATTTTAATGCTCTCGGTATTGTTCTTATTGGAACTCATTTTCTTCGTCTAATATATTAATCTATCTTTTATGCTAGTGTGGTTTGTATGACCTCTTTAATTAATAGTATATATATATATATATGTATATATATGTATTACAAAAACCCTAATTGTTTTAGGTTAGGAGCATTATCTCCAATTACCTAATTTAGTTGTATTCCACATATCACTCTCAAATAAACAAAATATAACAGTTTCCATATTGATAAATATATTCTCATATACGCGTACAACACCACATTGACTTTAGTATATAGTATGATTTATCTAAATACGGAAAAATAGCACGAAAAAATTGCGTAAACACAACCATGTTGATTGAGTACATATATGCTTTATCTTACAGTAGATCATAATCATGTACTCTTCGCTAATGTGCACGCCTTGGATAGACTCTTGCAAAATCTGTAGGTATCTGAAGTATCTCTCTCCATGATTCGCCATGCCTAATCTTCTCTGAACAAATATCTATTTTTGGTGTAATTCCCTCGGTAATTCACACCTACTCAAAGCCATGCGCAACAATTCCATCCAGCCAAGCGCTATAACCATGCCCAAATTCTCTTTTGGCTTTCGTATATTGGTCAACACCATAAATTACATCTGTATATGATTGGTAATAGAAATATATATTGGGATCATTTTTTTTCTTCAAAAGATTAATATACTATGGTCATAACCCTAATTTCTTGTCTTCAAAAGATTAATATATTATGGTCATAACCCTAATTTTTAAATTTGCAATGGACACATAAATAGAATGTTGATAAATTGGAATAAATCTCACACAAACACGTGAAAATATCCGTTTCTTGTTTGGATCATGGATTTTTAAATAAGGCATGCTGATTAAGGATGCGACCATTGGCCAAACGGTGTAACAGTCCGCACCCCTTCGTATTACGCTTCACATTAACCAAATAAATTTTGAAACACCAAAAGACGTGAAAATTCCAAAAAGTGTGTTGTGTGGGGGCACATATTGTATCCATTGGATGTATATATAAGCATTCAACGAAAACGAAATCCTAAATACTTCTACATTAAAATAATATATTTCACCAGTAATAGTAGTGGAAATGTTGCCGGATTTAACTCCCGAGATACTACACCTCCTCCCAAGTACAGAAGGTATTTTGGCAAGCAAATGTGTATGCAAAGAGTGGAATTCTGTCCTTGCATACAAAAGAATTGGACTCCTTTTCGGTTTCACTCAAAAAGTGACAGAAGAAAAAGTTACGCAACTCTTCTACAAAGAACAAATTGAGGAGGAAGATTATTACACGATGATGGGAGATTTCTATCAGATGTTATTTGGAAACAATGGTACCTGGAATATTATCCGATCCTATGATGAAAACATGTCACACCTAATTGTTGGATCTTGTAATGGTCTGGTATGTTTTTATGTTTCATACCATGACATACAAGATCCTATCTATATTATGAATCCAACAACGGGTGAGCACCTCCATCTGCCACAAATATGCGATCCAACACCAACGCCACAAATTAGTTGGGATCCACGATTCGTCGTAGGGGGTTCGGCTATTGTCAACATACCGGTGAATACAAAGTAGTTCGAATTCAAGTGGACGGTAAAGTGGACGTACACACTCTAGGCGACAACAGGGGATGGAGGAACATCATATTTTCCTTTTACTTTTTGGGATTCAGGTGTGTACGCACATGGTTGTATTTTTTGGATAAATCATTATTTTTATGACAATATTCAGATAGTATCTTTCAATTTGGACAATGAGACATTCCAGTCACATTCGCCACCCCCGCATCATATTTATGAGAATGGTGGTTTCAGTACTCCAAAACTTGGAATGGTCTTGTCTGGAGTTCGCCTTTTATTTTACAACATTCACGATATTTATGATCTCCGGATTGATTTTTGGGCACCCATTTCGGATAATGATATTCATGCACGGGCACCCGGTGTAGAATGGAATTGGGAACTTAAGAGGAGCATTGTCTTGGAAGAGCCTTCGAATCTATGGTGGCCGCCTTATAAGCTTATAGCCTTGGGAAAGAACAACGACGTCCTATTGCAAAACAACCGCTGTTTAGCGCGTTATAATGAACTCACCAGAACTTTGACAGAAATTGCGGAGATAAGGTGGGAAAGGTTAGAGTTATTCCTCACATGAGGAGCCGTCTCGTTGAGGAATTTTGGAGGACAATCGGAAACATGTACTGACGATGACCATGCCACAAACATATTCCGAGTGTAGTGTTTTTTTTGTTTTTGTTTTGATTAGAGTAATGTAGTTTGGTGTTCAATATATATACTATATATTTTTAAAAGTACTATTTCTCATCTTTGATTTTTTTTTCGTATCTTGTTTGGACTAAAGTTGTTTTTGAAATCTGAAGAATCGGAGTGGTCTTATTTTGGGTAATAATGGTTGGTATTTTATTTAATGGAGTTAATGCTTTTAAACATATTCCCGACTAATTTAGAGGGGGATTTTCTTTTATGGTGGTCAATTTGGTATATAGGGAGGCATTTCTGTATTCCAGTTGTATTTATGGTTATAAATTTTGCGAATCCATAGGGAGACTTTTATGTGTTCATTATTGTAGAAAATCTGATATCAAAGACTTGATGAAAGGAACACAGAACTAAAACTCAAACAAACTTCTCTTGATTGATGTATTTCGACTCATGGATTGATGTATTTCGACTCATGGCTCAACAACCTATTTATATGAATAACAAACTTGACTCTCAAGAAAAATAACTTTCCAAACATAATAAAACTCTAACAAAGAAACTTCTAGACAATTCTCAGTAAATAAACTCTTAAAACCAGTAATACTTGCAACCCAAATAAACTTCTATAAACCGTACCATGTCAACAAGAGTTGTTGATCCATTCACTTCATGTCAACTGTACCAGTTGACTCAACCATATTGGTTTATTCTTCATGTCAACTGTACCAGTTGACTCAACCATATTGGTTTATTCTTCATAGTATCTTGGTTTATTCTTCAACAATTATAATAAAATCCGAGAGGGGAAAAGAAAAATGTAAAAAGAAGTGATAATTCGAGATGCAAATGGTATAAGTGATTGATAGACAAATCAATGATGATATTCTTGAAACTGCACACGAATGAAAAATATTTTGTGACTAACCGGGATTCTTTTTGTAGACGAATTATTGATTTGAAACTGGTGTTTGACACCAAAACACAAAACCAGAACATAAATGGGCAAAAAGAGAGATACATAAATTATGGTACCATTAGCCCATATTTGTAGTGATAAATTCACGTTTTGTATTTTATGGATAGTTCCTGTTTTATATTATCAACCAATGCCGTTGTAAATATTAAGATGTTGTCGTGACGGGTATTCTAATTCCAGGAGGTCAGCATTAGTGACTTAATGTATCTTCATACCTACTTCATGACGTAATGGTTATCCTTTAGATTTTGTTTCCTTTTAAATAAAAATTCAGTTATAGGTTTAAGCTATAACCGCTTATAAGATAAAACGGGAAAATATGCTTTACTTGCCTGCTCATTAAGGACGCGACCTTTCAAAGATAAAACATGCAAATATGCGTTACTTGTCTTCTCATTAAAGACGCGACCTTTCAAAGATAAAACATGCAAATATGCGTTACTTGTCTTCTCATTAAAGACGCGACCTTTCAAATAATGCCTGCTCGTCAAGGACGCAACCATTCGCCAACAAGTGTATTGGATGTCTATATAAGCATTACTCGCATCCGCTTGTAGCATTATACAATATTAAGAAAATCTTAAATGCTTTAAAAAAAATGATAATCTTTCATCAGTATAATAGTGATGGATATGTTTCCGGAATTAACTAACGAGATACTACAACACCTCCAAACTGCAGAAAGCATTTTAGCAAGCAAATGTGTTTCCAAAGAGTGGAATACTATCCTCGGGGAAAAAAGAGTTGGACTCCTTTTTGGTGTCACACCAATAATAGGGAAAGAAGTTACTCAACTCTTTTATAGAGAGGAAGATTTCAGCCCGATCGTAACAGCCAACAATCACGACGCCCCTAATGATGGAACCCATGAAGATTTGACTAAGTTGCACCCAATAGTTGGATCTTGCAATGGTATGGTATGTTTTTATGTTTCACACCACGGCATACAAGATCCTGTATATGTTATGAATCCAGAAACTGGTGAGCACCTACATCTGCCACAACTATGCATCCCAATCATTGCACGAGATCAAGTACTTTCTTAGTATCCTGTAATTGGGGGTTTCGGATATTGTCAACGTACAGATGAGTACAAGGTAGTTCGAATTCACATGGATGGTAAAGTTCAAATACACACTCTAGGAGACAAGAAAGGATGGAGGAACATAGCATGTGATATTCTTTATATTTTTCGGAGTTCAGGTGTGTACGCACATGGTTGTATTTTTTGGAAGGATTGTTGTCAGTGGGATAGTGGCATAGTTTCTTTCAATTTGGACACTGAGACATTTCATCAACATTCGCGACCCCCGCATCATATTCCTAGGAGTGAATTCCCATCAGTTGGGATGGTTATGTTCGGAGTTCGCCTTTTATTTTACTACATCCATGAGGCCTGCTGTGATGAGGGGATTAATCAGCCCCGGATAGATTTCTGGGCACCCATTTCCAAAAAAAATATTCATACATGGGCACCTGGCGGGGAATGAAATTGGAATCATAAGATAAGCATTTTTTTGGAAAAGGATGAGGATGAAGGGTGGCCGGCCTATTACCCGATAGCTTTTGGAAAAAACAAGGACCTCTTATTGTGGCAGAATGGGCGTTTATTGCGTTACAATGCACTCACCAGAACTTGGACGGAAATTTGGGGGACACAACTATGGGAAACAAGCAAGGTTGCAATTATTACTCATATGAGGAGCGTTGTCTCGTTGAATAATTTTGGTGGACAATCGGAAACATGTACTCATGATGTCCGTGCCACTAACACATTCCTGGGTTATCTATGTAGCTTTTTTTTCTTGTAGTTGTGTTGTTTTTTGTTTTTTTATATTTGTATTTGGATTTTTTTCCTATGTACAATTTATTCCTTGGGTATGTAGCTTTTTTTCTCTTGTAGTTGTGTTTTTTTTTTGGTGTTTGGATTATTTTCTATGTTGAAATGTACAATTTAGTTTGGGTCATTGTTTAACTAGACAACCTTTGATTTTTTTTCTTTTTTTTGCGTTACACCTATGGTCCAGCCGTCCGGGCCACCCCAACCCACCTAGGTAATTAGTCGAAAAGTAGAAAAATTATTTGAGTATTTCCTAAGAGATCATGATTTATTTTAGTTTGTTATGTTCGGAATGTATATATTAGATTAAAAAAGAAATTAGATAAACATGAAAACATTCATTCCATATCTCATTATACTGCTACAATATCTCATTTTTTAGTAATATGGAAATTGAAATATTCGGTGTAAATACCAAAGAATCGTGATTTAAGATAATGATGGAAAACCTAAAAAATTAGAGTTTTCAAATTACACCAAGCATAGAAAAAAGCTAACATAGATTATTAAGAGGGATTGTTGATATGAAATTGACGAGAGGATCCAAAAACGTCCTAGACTGACGCGACCATTCGCCAACAGGTATATTGGATGTCTATATATATAATCTTTATACTCGTATTTGCTTGTAGCATTCACAATAAGAAAATCCTAAAAGCTTGTAATTTTTTTTTTTTTTTTTTTTGATAATCTTTCATCAGTATAATAGTGATGGATATGTTGCCGGAATTAACTACCGAGATACTTCAGCGCCTCCAAACTACAAAAATCGTTTAGCAAGCAAATGTGTATGAAAAGAATGGAATACTATCCTTGGGGACAAAAGAATTGGATTCCTTTTTGGTGTCACACCAAGAATGGGGAAAGATAAAGTTACCCAACTCTTTTATAGAGAGGAAGATTTCAGCCCGATCGTAACAGCCAACAATCATGATGCCCCGAATGATGGAACCCATGATGCACCCAATAGTTGGATCTTGAAATGGTCTGGTTTGTTTTTATGTTTCACACCACGACATACAAGATCCTGTATATATTATGAATCCAGAAACTGGTGACCACCTCCATCTGCCACAACTATGCATCCCAATTGCAACAGATCAAGTACTTTCGTGGTATCCACGATACAACATAATTGGGGGTTTCGGATACTGTCAACGTACCAATGAGTACAAGGTAGTTCGAATTCACATGGATGGTAAAGTCCAAATACACACTTTAGGAGACAAGAGGAGATGGAGGAACATAGCATGGGAGATTCCTTATACTTTTCGGAGTTCAGGTGTGTACGCACACGGTTGTATTTTTTGGATAGACTATTGTCAGCAAGTGATAGACACATTTTTGTGTCTAAATTGTCCTCTATGTTGGTACTCGATTTTGTACTTATTTTGGTGTTTTGTGTGTTTGTAGGTATTTTTGGAAAATAAACGCTTTTGGAAGAATCGGCTCGAAACTGCTAAAGGCACCCCCGGAGGACATTTGCTAAGCGGACCTCAGATTTGGCTAAGGGGAACCCGCGGTTATGTGCAGCCCAAATTTGTTCTCAGCACCCAAATTACTATCGGCACCCCAACAGAAGGATAAGAGGCACCCTTCATCTTCAACATTCAAAAAGAATATTTGCGGGAAATTTGGTTCCACCGGTAAAGGATTTATTATCTTTAAGATAAGAATATCTTCTTGCCTTATAAACAGGAAGAATTTGAAGAAAAAGGAAGTTATCTTGTATTAAACAAGAGAGATATCCTTGGAAGATTTTATTCTGCGAATTAAAGAAGATATGAGTTTAGTAAAGAAATATGAAGAATAAAGAGAAGGAAAAATTCCTGAAGATATTTTTAATTAAAAAGAAGAAGATTTTGGAGTTATGGAAGAATATATTTGAGTAATGTGTATTTGTGTGTATAAATAGAGAGCTAGAGAGCACATTTGAAGGGGAGAGTGGGGGAGAAAAATAAAATCATTGCGTTAATAATTTTCTCCCATTTTCATTATTTGTAAACACTTTGAGCAATGAAATTATATTTCGAGTGTGTTTCCAACCTAATGAGCTAAGCCCAACATTGGGATGACGGAGGAAGCTGGATTTCATCGATGTGGTAATTTGATTAATTCTTTTATTTACTTTTTGCACCGATTTTAAATGATTTATGATTTCTATTAATCAATTGTCATCTTGGTAGATAGTGTATGCTTAGTCTTAGGTGCTTTAGATACACTATGCTTGTAATTTACAATTGATGTTTTACGAAATCTATCCTTGGCAAAATATTAGAGTTGATATTTCTTTTGTTTGAGCGATAAATGTGTAGGATTAATTTTTGAACCACTTGAATGTGAAAGCAGTGAAATCATGAGTCCCAGTGAATTCTTCATCCCGTGACATATTTTTTATATAATTTCTTATTTTTAGTATTTTTATATTTAAGCCTAGAATCAATTTCAACAAGTCCGAGTGAACGACAACTCTACTTACCACTATCAAAATTCCAACAATTTTTGGCGCCGCCGACGCGGATTTATTTATAGATTTGATTTTAGGTTTTATTTTATTTGTTATTTTTTACGCGTTTTGGTATTTTTGTTTGCTTTCAGATTTGGAGCTAAGCTAAAGAAAAAGAGAAAGTGCTAAAAAGAAAGGCAAAGCCCAAAAAGGAAAGAAAAGAGAAATCTAAAAGGAGTGAAGAAGAAGATTTTGTATATTATTTTATTTTATTTTTTTTAGAAACTGTAAATAGGATTTTCTTTTTTGTAATTTTTATTTTTATTTTTGGACTTTTTAATTTGTGGACTTTATTTTTGGACTTTTGGACATTATTATTTTTAAACCCTAAGGAAGGGTTGAATTAAATAAAACTGCACAGGGAAGGAAGACAATTACGATACTGTCCCGGCCCCTCGGGTTCGTACATGACATAGGAGTCGTGGCCCGAATCGACTTCAACGGTTCATCCCCCGTCTGGAACGGGAGGTAAGAATTTTAAACACCCGCGAATCCCCTGTCAGCGGGTTTACTGGATGATTTTGTATGCATATATGTTGAGGAATCGAATACGGCTGTTTTAATTTCCTAGTAAAGGGCAAGGCCTGGCCATACAA
Source organism: Papaver somniferum (assembly GCF_003573695.1). NCBI lineage: Eukaryota > Viridiplantae > Streptophyta > Magnoliopsida > Ranunculales > Papaveraceae > Papaver > Papaver somniferum. The sequence goes on from NC_039366.1 coordinate 48,310,984, forward strand.
GATAAGGGTTCGGATTTCATCACCGTTTTCTTCTTGCCCGCCTTAGGAAAACGAAACCAAACGCGAACCTAAGCCTAAAATTTTGACTAGAACGAGACCGATAGGGTAACGAGCTTAATAGGAAAGTCATTCGAAAAATATTGGTTACTCTTTTAAGCATACTTCGAAGTTCATGATGGTTTCTGTGAGTTGAATGCATGACTGCGCTGCCTTGTAATGCGGTGAGGCCTTGGGTATCAAAGCTCCACGCAGCTTCCCTCGCCTCTATTCAACTTACTTTGACTCGGATTGATTCCAGAGGGGTTTTCTTAAATTGTAACGAATTCCCTTTCCAAAGAATAGAAGCTGGTCTAGAAACAATCTAAGTGGAGCCATCATGCTTTTTGTTTGCTAGATAAAATAAGCTTGTTGTGGTCAAGTCAGCCTTCTTTGTGTTTGTTTAGAATTTCCTTGCGGTTAGGATGTCGAACTGGTATTATAATAGCCAATACAATGAGTATCCGACTGAGCAGCTTGGACATTATCCTTTTTATGACCATAGTGTGAATAGTGATTGGGAACGCGAAACTTTTGAAGGTTATGGTCCATACCATTGTGAGCCCAATTACTATCCATATACCCACATGTCATACGAGCAAAACAATCTTTCTATTTCTCTAGAAGAGTCTCTCAAGAGTTTCAATGAGTCAACACGGAAGTTATTTATGAAAGAGACTTATAATATTCTTCTCCCAGAAGAGTCCGTAGAGCGGTCAACTAAGATATCTCCAGAAGACTCCCTCAAGCAATTTACTGAGAGTACAAATAGGATTGTGGAAAAACTTGCTCAGGATAGTCTTAATTTCCAGTATAGTGTTCCCAATACCACCCTTGAAAATAAGGATAATTTTTATTCACATAATCAAGATGACTAGGTTAGAATTGGTAACACTACTTGTTTTGATGAGGTTCGATCTTTTTCATGTTATTATAAAGATGATTATGATGAGGATAGTATTGATGAAGAACATGAAATATGTAGGCATAGTGATCAGGAATTTGTTACTCCGATTGAGATTTATAATGATAGTGTTGTTTATAGTACAAATCCAAATAATTTTAATAATTATTCACCTATTCAAAAGGATGAGGATTTGACTAGAGATACCACCGTTTTAGACGATGTAGTTCATGATCCTTTAGCCTGCAGTATGTTGAATAATCTATTATTTGATGTGCCTATCAGTGAATCGGAGGAAGTAACTATGATTAACACCTTAGTTAATGAGCCTTTACTAGAAACTTTCGCTGGTAATCCTTTATATGATTGTGATGATGGTTTATAGGAAAGAGTTTACCTTGAGAATAATGTTTTAGAGTCTAGCGATTTAGAAACACTAATCTTAGAATACCATAAACTCGTAGAGATGAGAGAGGATGAACCCGATTTAGAATAATCAATTGACCATTTTCAGGAATCTGATGACCTAGAAATTAGGGAAGTTGTGACTAGTCTTTCTAGAGACACATAAAACTCTAAGTTTCGGGGTAATTTTCCGTGTGCTTTAACTATTAGAAAGTTCCCTCGTGTAGGACTTGACATTTGTTCCTCAACCATCATAAAAGATTATCTTCATACACATTTTACCGAACCTAATGATGTCCAGAAAGAAGCTCAGTTGTTAGAAACCCATCCTCTGGTTGATGTGGTTTACCCAGGCGATAATACCCAAATTGACTTTGTTTTCCCGCCAAAAACTTTTCTTCCAATTGTGGGAACTTATGATTTTCATATGTGTCGGTTATTAAGTTTTGAGACTGAACCTAATTACTTTAGGAGAATAGGGTCGACACATTTTCTTAAGGAAGACCACCTCTTTCATTGTGGTCAGCTGTGTGAGTCAAATCTGATTGACTTAGAGGATCCCCAGTTATTCAGGCTTTTGTTATGCGCTTCTAAGTTCTTACTTGAGTATTTCCAGACTCTTCAGCCTGATATTCAGAATTCCTTTGAGGAAATCCAACCAATGAAAGCTTTTTATCTAGACCCTGTTATAGAACCTGAACTACAGTTAGATGTAGTCGTCTTAAACAGGAAACTAGACAAGGGTGTGCTTTATTCGCTAATTTTCTTGGGATGTTGCGGATTCCTTTTACTTGTGATAGCCCTATTTGGTTTTGGTGATACACAGTTATTCCGGCTATTACTTTATGATTCTAAGAGGTGACTACTTCCTTTTGATGTCTGGCTGAAGACTTTAAACTTAGCACTTCTTGGGAGGTAACCCATGCTCATGCAACACGGTAATATCTTTCCTTAACTCTTTTGCTTCAAATGGTAACAGTTTCTCCTTGTTCATATGCTTTTAATTTTATCTTTAGAACATTGAGGACAATGTTAGATTTAAGTTTGGGGGTATGGGAGAAACTTTTTAGTTGCAATAAATAAACTCCAGAGCCTAGAAATTTATGCCTATTAAGGATTGCACTAACCAATCTAAGTGGATGGGAACATTTTGGTTGTAGGAGTTGAGGAACCAATCTGATTAGATGGAAACATCTAGAAGAGTCTATTCATAAAAGCACATAGCTCAGGTGTTAGAAAAGAGAACATGGTAGTTTCGCCATATCCTCGTGATGGAAACATCGAAAGAATCCTGATCACTTCTTTTTTTCTTTTTACCATTACTAGGGTGATATAGAGTGACTGAGATACAAAAAAAAAAAAATTGAGACCAGACCACCAACCAACCAGAATAAATACAATAAAGTCGACCACTGGTACCCTTGTATTTGCCAGTGAGTTGACCTAGAGTTAGGATTATCGACCACTGGTTCCCTTGTATTTTCCAGTGTGTTGATATTAGTCCAGACCAGTATCTCAGTCCATTAGGATAGGTTCACCTTAGTCAACATCATCTACGTTTTTCTCTACATCCATCTTCTTAATCTATCCATGTGATTGGTTGACTCCGGTTTATAATGTCCAGAAACTATCTGAGTAGAGCTATGTCACTTTATATGAATTTTAGCATGCTTGAGTGCAAACTCGTGTACATCAATTGGAATTTCGCATCAGGGTACTTCCTCCTGTAGTCAATAAGATTCCAACCAAGGAGATTCTTTAGTGCCTTCCAAGGTTCTGCGTAGATAGCTAGGGTCTGGAGTAAAGGTTTTGTGGGTACAACTCTGGTAAACCCCCCGGAGACAACACTCCGCCGCTAGGGCCACCTAGCGGTTTAACGGCTTGCTGCACATGCTAAGTGTAGACTTTATTTTCTAGAATTAATTTGCTCGAGGACTAGAAAATAATAAGTTTGGGGGTATTTAAAAATCGTTGGAATTTTGATAGTGGTAAGTAGAGTTGTCGTTCGCTCGGACTTGTTGAAATTGATTATAGGCTTAAATATAAAAATACTAAAAATAAGAAATTATATACAAAATATGTCACGGGATGAAGAATTCACTGGGACTCAGGATTTCACTGCTTTCATATTCAAGTGGTTCAAAAATTAATCCTACACATTTATCGCTCAAACAAAAGAAATATCAACTCTAATATTTTGCCAAGGATAGATTTCTTTATACATCAATTGTAAATTACAAGCATAGTGTATCTAAAGCACCTAAGACTAAGCATACACTATCTAACAAGATGACAATTGATTAACAGAAATCATAAATCATTTAAAATAGGTGCAAAAAGTAAATAAAAGAATTAATCAAATTACCACATTGATGAAATCCAGCTTCCTCCGTCATCCCAATGTTGGGTTTAGCTCATTAGGTTGGAAACACGCTCGAAATATAATTTCATTGCTCAAAGTGTTTACAAATAATGAAATGGGAGAAAATTATTAACGCAATGATTTTATTTTTCTCCCCCACTCTCCCCTTCAAATGTGCTCTCTAGCTCTCTATTTATACACACAAATACACATTACTCAAATATATTCTTCCATAACTCCAAAATCTTCTTCTTTTTAATTAAAAATATCTTCAGGAATTTTTCCTTCTCTTTATTCTCCATATTTCTTTACTAAACTCATATCTTCTTTAATTCGAAGAATAAAATCTTCCAAGGATATCTCTCTTGTTTAATACAAGATAACTTCCTTTTTCTTCAAATTCTTCCTGTTTATAAGGCAAGAAGATATTCTTGTCTTAAAGATAATAAATCCTTTACCGGTGGAACCAAATTTCCCGCAAATATTCTTTTTGAATGTTGAAGGTGAAGGGTGCCTCTTATCCTTCTGTTGGGGTGCCGATAGTAATTTGGGTGCTGAGAACAAATTTTGGATGCACATAACCGCGGGTTCCCCTTAGCCAAATCTGAGGTCCGCTTAGCAAATGTCCTCCGGGGGTGCCTTTAGCAGTTTTTCGAGCCGATTCTTCCAAAAGCGTTTATTTTCCAAAAATACCTACAAACACACAAAACACCAAAATAAGTACACAATCGAGTACCAACATAGAGAAAATTGAGGACAATTTAGACACCAAAATGTGTCTATCAGCAAGATATTGGCATAATATCTTTCAATTTGGACACCGAGACGTTCCATCAACATTTGCTACCCCCGCATCATATTCCTGGGAGTGAATTTTTGATAAATACTTACCCATCACTTGGGATGGTCATGTTCGGAGTTCGCATTTTATTTTACTACATCTATGAGGGAATTGATCGGCCCCGTATAGATTTTTGGGCTCCCATTTCCAAAGAAAATATTCATACATGGGCACCTGACGGGGAATGGAATAGGAATTATGAGATAAGCATTTTCTTTAAAGAGGATGAATGGCCGACTCATAACCCGATATACTTTATAAATAACAAGGAACTCTTATTTTGTCAGAATAGGTGTTTATTGCGTCACAATACACTCACCAGAACTTGGACGGAAATTTGGGGGGCACTACCGTGGGAAACAAGGGTTGCAATTATTCCTCACATGAGGAGCGCTGTCTCGTTGAAGAATTTTGGTGGACAATCGGAAACGTGTACTCATGATGTCCATGCCACTAACACATTCCTAGGCTTATCTATGTAGCTTTTTTTCTTGCAGTTGTGTTTTTTTTTTTTTTTTTTGGTATTTGGATTTTTTTCTATGCTGAAATGTACAATTTATTTCTTGGGTTATTTATGTTGCTTTTTTTTTCCTTGTATTTCCTTGTTTTTGTTTTGGTGTTTGGATTTTTTTCTATGTTGAAATGTTCAATTTCGTGCATCAACATGAAAGTGTTGCCGCTAAATGTTGGGTCATTGTTTAACTAGCCAACATTTGGTTTTTTCCTTTTTTTGCGTTACACCTATGGTCCAGCCGGCCGGGCCACCCCAACCGATCTAGGTAATTAAATTAAAAACAAAATTAGATAAATATGAAAATATTCATTCCATATATCTCATGAGATCATAATTTATTTTAATGTTTTATGTTCGTTATGTATATTAGATTAAAAAGGAAATTAGATAAACATGAAAATATTCATTCCATATCTCCTTATATTGATAGAATATTCGATGTAAATACCAAAGAATAGGTGATTTAAAATAATGATGGAAAACCTAAGAAATTAGGGTTTTCCTTAGAAATATATATAAATTACACCAAGCATAGAAAAAATTAACATAGAGTATTAAGAGGAAAAAATGAGTTATGCTAAGAGGGACTGTAGAGATGAAACTGAAGAGAGGATCCAAAAATGTCCTTGACTGATGGCTGGTCCTCGTAAATTGAGGATTATCATTACTGTGGACGGAATAACTATTGTTCCTGGTGTTCCTCTCGACGATGTAATTAGTTCTGTTGTCAGTAGTGTTGACAATGATGATGTTCCTATTTATGCTGATGTTATTCCTAGTGTTCCTCTGGACGCTGTAATGATGTTCCTGCTTATGCTGATGTTCCTACTGTAAATAATGATGCTTCTGCTTCTATTATTGAAATTATTGATGAAGATCGTCCCAATGTTCCGGATATGGCAGATAATCCAAAAGTTAACAAGCATGATCTTAACAAGCATGTGGAGCCTGATGAAGCAGAAAATAACAAATCTGAGGATGACAAGGCTCCCAAGCCTGCTGGTTGGAGTGATCAGGTTCACCTCAGCATTGCAAGAAGAATTGTTTGAAGATGGGGGATGGTTCATTTGATATGTTTTTTTTTTTGATGATATGGTTTGATTTATCGATTTCATTTTGTGGACGCTTTGAAAGTTGTTTTCGTTTCTTGTTTCGTTTGCTAATTTTGTCATTTAGAAGAAGGTGATGTTTATGAATTCTTTTATTATTTAGGTATTGGAATCATGAAATAAATCAGATAATTATTTACAAGTTCATAGAGTTTACATAATGCAATATACTCTTACAAATTTATTTATTTATGAGGTGTGCATTCTTTTGGAAAAATAAATATAATTAGCTGAAAGAATGGAGGAAATGTAGAAAAATACAGTTTCCCCCCCTTGTAAACAATAAGAATCAATTTATCACTTTAGGTCTGATCTTATTATCTCCTTGCCAATACTTTTAACAAAAATACGAGTTTGAACAAGTAAAGTGCTATTGAAAGTAAAGTACTGTTATACGACGATGTTAATGATAATGATCTTTGCGTAGAATTGGATGAGAATGAGGAACCAGACTAACCTGAAAAAGAACCAGACTCATCTAACAAGTTCTTTTCTTTTTAAACAGGGTTTTTGATGACCATTTTGTTTTCAGTGGTGTGAGTGGGGAAAAACGATTTGCTGGTTTTTACGGAATTGAAGAGTCGAACGCGTGGAGACTCCTTGAACCGAGTGAAATGTTGAACCTCACACAGATGCACTGTAAGAAGGGAGTGCTTTAAGTTCTAGAGATCAATCTATAAGACCCCGGCCTAAACCAAGAACAATGGCCGTTCCAGAGTCAAATCGGTCACAAGAGAGGATGTGTTGATCTGTAGGAGGGAAGCTGAGAAATGCGTGAGATCAATGGTGATCTGAGATTGTAGGTATGTTGTGAATTCAGCGAGAAAATGCACTGAATGATTGAATTTTGCTCAATTGAGAGTAATTTATGTGAGTTTGTGTAGACGAAAGATTGTCTGTATGAACTTTGATGAGAAATTGCTCATTTTGGCGAATGTTGTTCGATTGTTCGAAAAACCTCCTTTCTTCAATCAGGATTCAGAGACATTTTATGATGCTGGAGTTGAAAACACCATGATCCCATGAAGTGTGACAGTTGCTGGAATCAGAGAGTGGGAAATGGGGAAATCGTGTTAAAACCAATTACTCATCGTGCGGAGACTTGGTTAAATTTCCACCCACTACTTTGCTGACTCTTCCAACTGATTGCACGACTTGCTCACATTCTCGTCGTGGGTGAACACAAGTGCCGTAGACCGCCAGACCAAAACCCTAGTTAATATCCCCCCATGTGACACGATTGAAATCTCGTGATTTTGGAGTCAGTTGCTGACTTTATGGGACGATGAGTCCATATAGCACTGAGTTGAACATGATTAGCAAATGTTTCGAAACTCATGAATTTAATGTGTCTGCTGAGACGAGGTATCATTATAACCTAAGACGAGCAAAACTGTGTTGCTAAATTGTTGAATATTGGTAGTTGAACCAATATTCTTTGATTTGAGCAAATATTGCTAGTCTGAGCGAATATTGCTAATTGAATAAATATTGCCGGTTCGAGAGAATATTGCTAGTTCGAGCAAATATTGTTCTTTTGATGAATTGTTGGTAGCTGGACCAAATAAAATATTAATTTAAGTTACTGACTGCTGGGTCGAGCAAAATAAATATGAATATCAATCATGGAATCAACATAAAATTATCAGAGTGTTCAAATCTGCACAGAATCACGTTTCTGCAGAGCTCTGGATTCAAAACCCTAATTTTACCGAAATTATGATTTATTGCAAATCAACACGGGACCGGCTACATGGGATGATGGGTTCACCATATAACGCCCAGATGCTCGAATGAGCAAAAAATACCAAAGTCTCTTGAGGACCAGTTGGTGAAAGAATGATTAAATGCTGGTTTAATCATTTACTGAAATAATGCTCATGTGAGCAACAAATCATAAAACCTGATGTAGAAAATATGGGGGGCCGGCCAAGAGGTCACGAGACCGTCTCTTGATGGTCGTGGGACTAGTAGATGGTCGTTTGAGCGAACTTCCAATTGTTTGGAAAGAGTTCGAACCTAATATGAGCAACTGCGCAAATTAGCTTAAAATCATTAAAACATGCGGGACCAGCTGTTTGCAAGCCTTAGGGTCACCCTTGGTCGGTTAAGGGGATGTGCCCATGTCACTATAGTGTTCGTGCTTCAGTCCTGATAATTTTGATATTTTCTGATGCACGTTTGAGCAACATTTGGAGAAAATATGCAAAATCCATGGTTTTGCTGAAACCGGCAAAAATACATGAGATGATGAAAATAATAAATAAACAAGGAATCACAAGGTGTGGGACCGTCCACGGCTAGGGCATGGCCGGCCGGCTGACACGCGGTCCCACATGCTTTTCCCAGTTTTATGTGATTTTATGTATTTTTCTCTGATTTAAGGCAAATTCCATGAAACTGGAGAGTTTGGCGAAATTAGGGAACTTCCATGAGATGAGAGACATAAATTAAAATATAAATAGGGAATGGGAGTGTGGGACCGGAAATGGCCGTGGCATGGCCTGCCGGCCAATGGGCGCGGGCCCCAAGGCACTCTTCCCAATTTTATGTAATTTTGATGATTTTAGATAATTTTTCATAAAATCAAAGGGATTTGTTGAAAACCAAGATATTTTGTTGAAATCAGGGAGTTTTCATGAAATCAGGAAACCAAACACCAAATAATAATAAAATAATGGGCGTGTGAGACCGGCTAGGGCATGGCCGGCCGGCTAGAGCCCGGTCCCACAAATTTTCCTAATTTTTTTTAATATTTTCCATGATTTTAGAGAAAATACATGAAATTAGGTAATTTTAGGGAAAATTCATAAAATCAAGGAATTTTCATAATTTGAGAAGGAATAATAAAATAATGGGACGTGAGTTGTGGGACCGGCCACGACCAAGGCATGACCGGCCGGCCGGCGGTCCCGCGACACCTTTCCCTAATTTTATTATTTTTTGATAAAATCATGTGATTTAGATAAAAATACATGAAATTAGGTAATTTTCATGATTTTAGGGAAAATTCATAAAATCAAAGAATTTTCATAATTTGAGAGAAATAATAAAATAATGGAGACGTGAGGTGTGGGACCGGCCACGGCCAAGACATGGCCGGCTGGTGCTCGGTCCCGCGACACCTTTCCCTAATTTTATTATTTTTTTGATAAAATCATGTGATTTAGATAATTTCTTTGAAATAAAGGAAATTTTCTCGAACGAGAGGATATTCATGAGATCGTGAAAATAGTAAAAATATCGTAAAATATAAAATTGGGCGCGAGACTAGTCACGGCATGACTGGCCGGCTGGTGAGCCTACTCCCCTGGCGCTTTTGTTTCATATTTTATTATTATTTTCCCTTCCTATTTTGCATAGGTTCCTCGTTCGTTCGTATTTTTAAAATGCTCGTTCGTGCATTCAAAATGCTGGTCTGTGTATTATCTGCTAATTACACTTGCACCATTTTGTCAGGGCTTATTCGATGCCCAGATGCCTGTTTCGTTGAATATTTATTACTAACCTGTGGAATTTTGCTGGGAAGAACCACAGATTTAAGTAACGAAATATAATGAGGAATCGTAGAATATTGCCGAATATTCAGGCGATTAATTGACGACTCGTAGAATATTGCTGGATATTCAGACGATGGCTCGTAGAATATTACTGGATATTCAGACGATTTAAGATAATTAATTGCTGGCTCTATACTAGAAGGGCTTCATGTCTAGGAGCATTAATTATCTGAGGGTTGAGCAATATGAACTTGCTGGAGTGTCATATTCCTCTTGCATAGTCGGGGAAAATCTGGTTACATCCCGAAGACGTTGTCGCTCTATACTATCAGACATGCTGTCTAGGAGACGCCCAATCTTTCGATTCTATACAGTATGAGATGTGCCGTGGCCTCAGCTGAGAGACTGCACATCTTCATCTTCTCTGAGAGACTTTCTCCATCAGAGGTGGCATGAGCTTTCATGCACAGAGACATGAGTCTCGATACTCATCCGATTGCCGGATCCGGAGTAATTACTGAAATTGCTCAGTATTCATGAGATGTGCGTGGCCTCAGCTGAGAGACTACACATCTACACGTACTCTGAGAGACAGCCTTCTCAGTCAGAGATTTATGACATGAGCTTTCATGCTTTAATGAGAGACATGAGTCTCAATACTCATCCGGTTGCCGAATTGGAGTATAGTTTTACAATTCTACCCTTTGTCGAAAATCCACCATCTACATTAAGTCCCCTGCTTAGTGAGGAACAGTCATGTTCCTCAGTCAGCATTTAATGGTGATTTTCCAGGTATAAATAAAAAAATAATTGAACTTAGTCATAAGATAAGATATTACCGGATTTCGACTGAATGAGCAAACCATGGTTTGAGCGGAAACCTCTGTGGCATAATAGAGCGTCATCCAGTGAACATAAAACCGTGTAGAACCGCTGGTTCGATGGTGGAACCTTGGTTGGTTTAGGATTCACGGGTCGGGCCCAAAAGGAAATCCTTATGGAATTAGGTTTTGGAAATAAAATTAGGTATAAAAGGGATTAATTCTCTTTTTTTTTATTCTCCTTCCACGACCACCATCCTCTTCATCACCTTCACGTCCGAGCTTGACAGGAGCAGGAAGGATTTTCGCCGGAGCGTCACCGTCCGTCCGACCGGAGCTAGCACCGTCCGGCCAACTTCCGGCCGGCGCCGACCAGGTGCGTCCAATTTTTTTTTAGATGTTTGATGATTCCATGAGTGTTTCATGCTTTCACCATATCAAAATCCTATACATGTGTATATGTTGATGTGGGTTTTGTAGAAAACCCTTGTTTTATCAAACGTATGTTCGTTCGATTAGTTTTGAAAACTAATAAAAATCCCTGATTTATGAGAGATTTTTTTTATATATGTGGACTTAGGTCCAGTGATAAAACTTAGTGTATGAGCTTTCATGTGAACCAAGATTTTACCTTAATAGATGTGAGCTTTCATAAAACCGAAATAAACTCCGTTTTAAAGGATAATGTTTATTCGAGGAAAATACATATATATTTTTATGTATGTAAACTTATGTCCAGTGATAAAACTTTATTTATGAGCTTTCATGAGAGTTAGTATTTTATCACAATAGGTGTGAGCTTTCACAAAACTAGCATAAACCTTCGTTTTTAATAAAACACTAATACGAAGGAAAATAGATTTTTTTTTACATGTAGCCGTGACATATTTTATGTGAAACATGATGACGTATTTTATTCACATGGATTTTTCTTATTAGATAAATTCTGAAAATTTATATGAACAAATTGCATTAATTATTGTTTTGTAAAATCAAGACATGGGTTTTGAGTAACCTTCAAACTATACAACTTATTTGTGATGAAGTCATGTCTTATTGTAAATATCATAGTTCAGTTGTGTGAATGTTCACATTATGAAAATTATGTACATGATTTTATGAGAAAATCATTTTCCATGAACTAATGAAGTGTTGTTCGTTATTGCAGGTTTCAAGGAACGAATTGATTTCGTGTGTTAACTCTTGTATTGCAACCACTATTGTTAGTGAAATTGAAAGAGGTAAGAGTTCAAGATTTACCGTTTGTAGACACCGGCGTTTTAATTTGCATGATTCCATCATCTTATTGAATTCGCGGATGACTGAAACATTGTGTGGATTTCACAGCAGCTTTGCGAGGATGTCTGATTCTCCAGCCAATGACGCTTCCAGAGATGAAAGGTGTGCAGATGATGATATCTCCATAGAGGAAACATGCACGGATGAGACTTCCGTTGGTGAGGAAGACGAAACACCTGGAGTCAAGAATGTCCCAAACATAGATGACGCTTTCTTTGAGGTTCAGGAGCCCGAAAATCGTCTCAAGTCCCCGGTATATCGCCTTCTGATCAATCCCAGGACGGTCACTCAAAAGAAATTGGTGACTCCTCGTGCTGCTATTCGGTTCTGTCTTGAACGAGGATTATTCCAGGCTTCAATGATTGAATTCAAGCTTTCTCGACGCCCTTTAGAGAAGTTCTCGGGATGGTCTAGACACATGCTGGGATTTCCTCGTGTTAGAGCTATGCTGGATAGAGCACAAATTACCAGGGCCGTTCAAACATCTGGAGATTTGTATATCTTTCATGACACACGAGGTATTGTAGCTCTTCTTGCTCGCTGGTGCATCCCAACTCATACGTTTATATGCAGCTGGGGAGAGTTCACTATTACCTTGGAAGATGTAGTTGCTTTGTTGCATCTTCCAATTACAGGTAACTTTCCTGAAGAACTTTGGACGGCGGAAGAGAAAGCAGTTTCCAAAACTTTAACAGCTGAGATGGAGAGAATCAACAAGGTTTTTGGTAAAGGTTGTTACGCTCATTGGTTGACACATTGGTGGCCACGAGACGCCCCTCTTGATGAACCCGACGGTATGTTGTCTATTGCTGCTTTCTTGTGCTTATGGCTGTCCAGAGATGTGTTTGAAGATGCTGGTACCTTGTTGAAGCCGTTTGTAATTCCTTTCGCTATTAAATTGGCTCAAGGTGAACAACTTCCGCTCGGTAGCTTATTCTTGGGTTCTTTATATTCTAACCTGGACTCTTTAGTCGTAGACTCCAGTGTTTCGAACGGCTTCATGAAGATTGAATGCTACGCCAATACGATGTTCCTCCAAGCTCTGATGTGGGAGCGTTTCGGAAACTATGCACCCATTCCCCGTAGTGTCTTACAAAGTCTGAACTCTGCTGATGCTCGACGTATCTTCCATGAGAAAGACAACGCTAGGATTATGCGCTGGTCTACGAAGCAAATTCAGTCCAAGACACGCTTCATCGACGTATTAGATGACGAGTCTGAGTTCAACTTCCGTCCTTGGGTGGTGGTTCCTCCTCACGTTTCTCAATTGAAGACTTTCAATGCTGGAGAAAGTAAGTATTTGAAATCCGGTGCTGATTTGAGTGATGGCGAAAGATCTTTCATGCTGAGTTGTACTCCCGGTCACATAATATCAGCAACGTATGGAGATTTTTCGGTGGAGGAGTATAATATTGACAGAACCACCCGTCAGATGGGTATGGACCAATGTGTTCCAACCTTCAGAAGGAGAAGACCATCAGTGGAACAACTTAAGACTTGTTTAGATCACACACATGATGAAGGGAGCTCCTATTGGTTCCCTTGTATTGATCGAACCACGTACGTGACTCCAGGTTACATGGAATTCTGGGATCAGCAGCTTGAGCGTCTTAATGATTATGTGACGGCCTCCCAACCTTTAGTGAAGTGATTAAAGATTTTTTGTGGGTTGTAGTAATGAGGTTCAAACTCTCGGACTTGTGAAGATTAAATTTAAAGATTTGATAAAATTATATATACAAAAATATTAACAATGGGTGCGAGAGGTAACCAAGACACTAGATTCCACTATTATGCAAAATTGAATGATAAATATTTCAAAATTCTATTCAATTCTTAAGTCCTCTTTTATCTTTAATTCACTATCAATCATACAGATTCTCAAACATTATTTGTAAAACTTAAGCATAGATTATCAAGAGATTAAAACAAGCATAACCTATCAAACTGAATAACAAATAATTAAGATAATCATTCAAAAAATTTAAAACTCTGCAAAAGCAGCGATTAGGTGAATATATAATTAAACGAAATAGTTACCCATTTATGTTGCGTGAATAGCTTCCTCCATTGCCTTGGTTTACGAGGGAATTAGCTCATCCATAGTATAAATGCTCTCAAATAATTTATTATGGCTCAAAATGATTTATAATGATGAAAGAAGAGAAATGGTGTAAACTGAATCTGCGACGCACAAAGCGTCACAGAATGAACGATAAAAGACAAGTGCTGCTGCTGTTTAGACTGCGCTGCGACCCACAGGGTGCGTCTTAGACACTGTTCATAAACGACTATCCTTGCGAGTCCGTTCTTCGTGTTCTTGGTGTTCTTCATCATCATCAGCAGCAGAAAACAGAGTTTTCATCAACTCTTGATTTTCTGCTTTCTCGGACCTCCTCTCGACCCAAACTCTCGCCACCCCTTCTAGACTCATGTATCTCCTATTTATACTTCCAGGCGCATCAAATCTTGCCGTTAATTCCTCAAAATCTTCACAGTAAAGGAAAATTATTCTTGGGAATAATTCTTATTTTCTTTCTTTGCATGCGTTAATTGTCTTGATAATTTCCACAATCTGTTGATATGCAACCTAGGAGAATATCGGCACTTAACTTCCAAACCCATGCAACATCTTTACGTAATTTTCTTTCCAAGTTTAACCGATATCTCTTCTTTCCTGCTTTAATCGAGAATCGATTATCTGGCCAAATTTGATCGATCCCAACCACCACAATATCTTCTTATATCCATCACATTACCCATTAAGTTTCAGCGATTTATTTAATCTCCTTATAACACCTCAAAAATCGATTGGAAAATCTACCAGTGTATAAAGAAAATTTCCCGCCAAAATTTATTTTTGAATTTGAGAAGAAGGGTGCCCCTTAACCAGAGCTGGGGTGCGAATAGCAATTGGGGGTGGAAATAGTAATTTTTCTGGGTTCCTCAAGCACATTTCTGGGGCGTTTCCGGTGCATTTCTGGGGTGCCTTTGGTAATTTTCTCCGGGGTGTAAAACACCACTTTTTGAGCCCATTTCGCCGCAAGGGCTTATTTCTCTAAAATTTCCTACAAAGACATAAAATAACACAATAAAGACTTAATCGAGTCTAACAATACAGAAAATTGAGAACAAAATAGACACATAAATGTGTCTATCAAATACCCCCAAACTTATTATTTGCTAGTCCTCGAGCAAAACTAATAAAAAATAAATAAAACCGAGTTAATCTCGGGAGGGTTTACCAGAGGTGTGCCCACAAAACCATTACTCCAGACCCTAGCTTATCTATGCAGAACCTTGGACGGCACTAAAGAATCTCCTTGGTTGGCCTACTTATTGACTATAGGAGGAAGTACCCTGATGCGAAATTCCAATTGTTGTACACGAGTTTGCACTCAAGCATACTAAAATTCATATAAAGTGACAGAGCTCTACTCAGATAGTTGCACTATGGACATCATATTCGGAGTCAAACTAATCATATAGATAGAAAAAGGAGATGGAAATAGAAAAATGTAGATGGTTTTGATGTTAACCAAATGATCGATGTTTCACATATCTGTCTGAAGGCCACTGCCAAAATGAACCTATCCTAATGGACTGAGATACCGGTCTGACTAATATCAACACAAATGGCATATACAAGGGAACCAGTGGTCAATAACTTAAATCTAGATCAACAAACTGACGAATACAAGGGAACCAGCAGTTGACTACACAGAACAATAACCATTTTTTTTAACGGCATGAATAGATCTTTTTGATCCAAGCGCATGCTTCTTGTCAGCATATTACACGATAGTTCCCACGGGTCCTGCATTCCACGCTTGCTTAGGCGACGGAAACAGGGAGAACACACGCATATTGCTATCCAAGTGTTAATATTTATTCCGATTGGTCTAATTGGTCCGGTCTCAACTTTTTTTTTTTTTATAGTAACTCAATCACTCTAATTCACCCTAGCAGTGGTAACAACTTGAATCGTGTGCCCCACCTAATCACTTAGAGAAACATAGTTTAAAATGAAAATAAAATAAAAATAGAAGTGAAAAGGACTCAACGAAACATGGTGAAACTATCATGTTATTTCTAACACCTGAGCTCTGTGCTTTTATGAATAGACTCTTTAGATGTTTCCATCTATTCAGATTGGTTCCTCAACTCCTATAACCAAGATGTTCCCATCCACTTAGATTGGTTAGTGCAAACCGGAATACGCATAAATTTCTAGGCTCTGGATTTTACTAATTTCAACTAAAAAGTTTCTCTCATACCCCCAAACTTAAATCTAACATTGTCCTCAATGTTCTAAAGATGAAACTAAAAGCATGAACAAGGAGAAATTGTTACCATTTGAAGCGAAAGAGTTAAGGAAAGATATTACCGTGTTGTATGAGCATGGGATACCTCCCAAGAAGTGCTAAGTTTAAAGTCTTCAGCCAGACTTAGGAAAGGATTAGTCAACTCGAACCATAAAGTAACAGTCGAAATAACTGTGGGTCTTCAAAACTAAATAGAGCTGACCAAAGGAAACTGCAATGAACCAAGAAAGTGAACAAGACTAGCATGCCCTTACTTAGTTTCCTGATTAAGAAATTTATATCTAATTGTGGTTCAGGTTCAGGTTCTATGAAAGGGTCTAAATAGAAAATTTTCATTGGTTGCGTTTCTTCATAGGTGGGACCCGAATCATTAGGTCCTAGAGTCTGGAAAAACTCAAATATGATCTTAGAAGCGCACAATAATAACCTAAATAACTGAGGATCCTCTAAGTCAATAAGATTTGACTTACATAATTGACCAAAATGAGAGTAGTGGTCATTCTTAAGCAAATATGTCGATTCTAATTTCCTAAAACATTTAGGTTTAGTCTCACAACTTAATATTCGACACATTTGGAATATAAACGTTCCCACAGTTGGAAGAAAACTATTTGGTGGGAAAACAAAGTCAATCTGGGGATCATAGCCTGGGCAAACCACATCAACCAGAGGATGGGTTTCTAACGACTGAACTTCTTCCTAGACATCATTAGGTTCGGGAAAACGAGTATGAAGGTAATCTTGTAAAATGGTCGAGGCAGAAATATCAAGTCCAAAATGAGGGATCTCAGTAAGAGCTAAAGGTATCGCACAAGGAGAATGATAATCACCCCCAAACTTAGATTTTTGGGTATCTCTAGATAGACTAGCTACAATTTCCTTAATTTCTAGATTATTGGAATCCTGAAAATAGTCAATTGCTTCTGTTAGGTTATACTCAGGTGATGCATCCTCACTCATATTTAAAAGATCTACGAGTTCATCTTCTTCGTCTAAGACTATTGTTTCTAAATCGCTAGACTCTAAAACATTATTCTCAGAATAAACTCGTTCCTCTATATCATTATCGGCTTTGTAAACAGGAAATACTACATCGTCTAAAACGAGGGTATCTCTAGTCAAATCCTCGTCCTTTTGAATAGGTGAATAATTATTAAAATTATTTGGATTTGAACTAGAAATAATATTATCATTGTAAAGCTCAATTGGAGTAACCATTTCCTGATCACTATTCCTACATAAGTATGATTCTCCATCAACACTATCCTCATCATAATAACATGAAAAAGATCGAACCTCATCAAAACAAGTAGTGTTACCAATTCTAACCTCGTCATCTTGATTATGAAAATAACTATCCTCATTTTTAAGGGTATTATTGGAAAGACAATATTGGAAAGTAAGATTATTTTGAGCAAGTCTTTCGTTCGTCTCAGCCATCATCTTGAGGGATTCCTCTATAGAAAGTTCACTCATTATTGTAGTTCTTTCGTCTAGAATTACACTATTCATCTCAGCTAACTTACGCGTCGAATCAGCTAACTCCCCGTGGGACTCTTCTAAAGGAGGAATAGGAACAGAGGGATCATAAAAAGGACTACTTTTCAATAGTTTGATTGTATCCTCTAGAGACGAAGAACTAGTACTATAATCTTCTTGCTCGTAAGACTGATGCACGTGTGGATAGTAATTGGGCTCACCAGGGTATGACCCATATCCTTCCAAATGATGGCGTTCCAAACCACTATTCCCAACATGGTCATAGAAAGGATGATGTCCATATTCAAATTCAGGTCGATAATCATTGTATTGGCTTCTATCATACCAGTTCGACATTCTTAATTGCAAGGAAATTATACACAATCACAAACAAGGCTGACTCGACCAAATCAAACCTATAAAATCTAGCAAACAACAAGCATGATGGCTCCACTTAGATTGTTTCTAGACCAGCTTCTATCTTTCGAAAGGGAATTCGTTGTAATTTGAGCAAACCCCTCTGGAATCAATCCGTGTCAAAGTAAGTTGAATAGAGGCAATGGAAGATTAGTAGAGCTTTGATACCCAAGGCCTCACCGCATTAGAAGGCGGCGCAGTCAATCATTCAACTCACAGAAACCATCATGAACTTTAAAGTGTGCTTAAAGAGCAACCAATATTTTTCGAACGAGTTTCCTATTAAGCTCGTTACCCTATCGGCCTCGTTCTATATCAAATTTTAAAGCTTGGGTTCGCGTTAGGTTTCATTTTCCTAAGGCGGGCAAGAAGGGAGCGGTGATGAAATCCGAACCCTTATCTTGTATTGGCCAGGCCTTGCCCTTTACTAGGAATTTAAAAACAGTCCAAATTCGTCCTCAATCAATGAATCACCTTAAGGAATACAGTAACTCGCTTACAGGAGATTCGCGAGTGTTTCGATGGACTTACCTCCCGTACCAGACGGGGGATGAACCGGTGAAGTCGACTCGGGCCACGAATCCTATGTCGTGTACGAACCCGAGGGGCCGAGACGATATAGTAATCGCGTCCTTCCCTGCAAACAATTTGTATTTAAGGGTACCCTTCCGTAGGGTTTAAAAAAATAAATAAAAATAATGTCCCGATTGTCCAGTCCAAAGAAAAGAAAAATAAAAATAATAATAATAATAATTACAAAAAAAAATGGAAAGTCTCTTCAAAAAATAATTCTCTTTTTTTTTCTTTTTCTCTCTTTTTTTCTTTTTTTTGCTTTGTCTTTTTTTCTTCTCTTTTAGCTTTAAGCTTTGATTCCAAGGTCTTTAGTATCCAACTTCAAACCTGTAATACAAAGACACAACCAAAGAGACGTAAAAAGAACAAATGGAATAATAATAAAAAATAATAAAAACCTAAAAATTCTACCTAAACACAAATCCGCGTCGGCGGCGCCAAATTGATTAAAGATTTTTTTGTGTGTTGTAGTAATGAGGTTCAAACTTTCGGACTTGTGAAGATTAAATTTAAAGATTTGATAAAATTATATATACAAAAATATTAACAATGGGTGCGAGAGGTAACCAAGACACTAGATTCCACTATTATGCAAAATTGAATGATAAATATTTCAAAACTCTATTCAATTCTTAAGTCCTCTTTTATCTTTAATTCACTATCAATCATACAGATTCTCAAATATTATTTGTAAACCTTAAGCATAGATTATCAAGAGATTAAACCAAGCATAACTATCAAACAGAATAACAAATAATTAAGACAATCATTCAAACAATTTAAAACTCTGCAAAAGCAGCGATTAGGTGAATTATATAATTAAATGAAATAGTTACCCATTTATGTTGCGTGAATAGCTTCCTCCATTGCCTTGGTTACGAGGGAATTAGCTCATCATAGTATAAAATGCTCTCAAAATAATTTATTATGGCTTAAAAATGATTTACAAATGATGAGAAGAAAGAATGGTGTAAAACTGTAATCTGCGACGCACAAACAATATCTTCTTATATCCATATCACATATACCCATTAAGTTTCGGCAATTTAATCTCCTTATAACACCTTCAAAAATCGATTGGAAAATCTACCAGTGTATAAAGAAAATTTCCCGCCAAAATTTATTTTTGAATTTGAGAAGAAGGGTGCCCCTTAACCAGAGCTGGGGTGCGAATAACAATTGGGGTGGAAATAGTAATTTTTCTGGGTTCCTCAAGCACATTTCTGGGGCGTTTCCGGTGCATTTCTAGGGTGCCTTTAGTAATTTTCTCCGGGGTGTAAAACACCACTTTTTGAGCCCATTTCGCCGCAAGGGCTTATTTCTCTAAAATTTCCTACAAAGACATAAAATAACACAATAAAGACTTAATCGAGTCTAACAATACAGAAAATTGAGAAAAAAATAGACACATAAATGCGTCTATCATGAAGGATCCCCTTTCTTCTGAGATGAGTGCCTCTCGTCCCAGACTAAGGAATATTTCTGGTGGTGACAAACGAAAGACATCTCCAGGAGGTTCACCGGTATGTATTCTTTCGCATATTTCCTCATACATCTCGTATAATCCTCTTCAATTACTACATCAATTTCTTTTGCAGGAGGGTCGTGCTGTGAGACCTCGAATTGAAGTGAATTTCTCAGAGGCGGAGGCAATTTCCCACAGTGGAGAAGGCAAGAGCAAGAATTGCAAGTTGTTTCCCAACACCATAAAGTCCCCCGTCGCCTTTTTGGTGAGTTGTTGATATTTTCCGCTGTGACTTCTTCCATCCGCATTATCAGGATCTCAACACCAATATTTGTTATGTGGTTACAGGACTTTGCTCCGTCTAGTATTGACGGTCTTCGATTCTCTGTTGCTGGGCAGACGACTTCTGATTGAGCGTTGAAGAAGAAGTCACCGTGAGTAATTTCCTTTACCATCGGACATAAAAGTTTCATGTGAAGATGCTAATTACTTGATAATATGTCCAGGAGGATGTCATCATGGAGGCGTAAAGTGCTGATGTTCGACCTTCCTCTGAGAATATAGATGAAGGCGCTTCCAAAGATTCGGAGCCAAATAGAAGTAATGAACCCCTTGTCGTTAATACAGACGATCATAATTCCTCAAGTACTTCGGAGACCTCCAAAGCAAGTATATACCCTGTACCCTCTTCATAGAAGTATGAAAGTGCTGATTTGTGAATGAATGAATGAGAATCTATGTGTATATATGAAAAAACTTGGTCGAACTTCGTCGTCAGAAAATTCAGAACCCATTGTTTTACCAAAAACGCCGTAAAATCTTCATATGGAGTCGGATTTCCAGTATATGCATATGTATCCTCAAGCCCAGGAAATTTCCAAGCTTTTTCAAAGAATCTTTTTAAGTTTTGAGCACGTTTAGGGCCTGAAAAAGATGAAATAGTAAACTTCCAGGAGACTTTCAGAACTTTTTTCAGATTGCATGTTTCCCGATGTTTTGACCACAGCTCCTAGATCGTTCGCCCAATTGCCATGAAAGTTTGACATGTTGTAGAGGACTTCCATACGAAGAGAATGGTATATGACCCAACTCTAGACTCCATACCAATAGCTCCCAGTTCGTCATTGAACACAGGGAAGTGTAAAATTTCTTCAGTTGAGTTTCTTTGAAAACGTGTTTCATGACTTTGATGCTACTTGTACACGTATTAGATGCATGATAAGGAACTTAGATGATGTTAGTTCACTTACTTTCTTAATTTTATAATCTTATTGGATTTCCATCCTTGAATCATTCTAATCCCATGTAATCTTCGCATTAGGTGCCGAATAACGAAGTTGGGAATTATGAATCCAGTAATGATGGTTTGGGAAATCCAAGAGTTGTCGGTGACAAGACTTCCATATTTGTGCCTCAAGATGATGAAGCGCTGGTCGTTGATGTCGTGGAGGTAGAAGAAACTCTAATTGTGCCTCAGACGGTGGAACCCGAACCCGAAATAGCGGAAGCTACTTCTTCTGAAATTGTCTCTATGATCACCGATGCTGCTCCAGTAGTTGAGAACCAGATGATAGTGCATGAGTATCCGACTGCAGGGATTTCCTTTGATCCTCAGGTTACTCCCGTATCACCAGCTTGTTGGAGGATTTAGCGTTCCTATCGGATATGCTGCTATGTACAAGGAACTGTGGGAAATGTGTGGACACATTGTTGTCACTCGAGATCCAGAATGCAGTTATTTTCTGACGAAACAAGTGGAGGCTAACTTGCATGTCATAGATGATATCCGGATTACTGCCAGAAATGTTGTTACTCAAGGTGTACTCTTTGATTGGGAATACAACTTGAAGAATGCTGAAGATCTTGGCTTCAATCTGAAGTGGCTCCGTCAAAGACTTGAAGTTATCAGGAAAGCAGTAAAGGGAGATGTTCCCTTCCCTACCAGTGATGCCGTGTTGAAGAAGATGAATCAAGTTGCTGATCTAACCAGGAAGCTGGAGGTGGAAAAGGCGGCTCTGAAAGTCTCGGAGGAGGCAGAGGAGCAGAAATCTTTCTTCGATGGTTTTCTTTAGTTTCCTTTCCATAATCCCATGAATTTCTGAACTTCTGAGAGATGTGAGGTTTTCATTTGGGTTTTGATATTAGCTGGTTTTGGATTGCTAGATGGTTAAGGATTTTCTTTTGGATTTGATTGAGATTTTTCTTTAAGTAAAGTGAACTGAATTTTTGATAAATTTCTGAATTCAAATACTGATTGCAAGTATTGCAAACGTTTTGGAGGAATTGAAATACAATGAAAGAAAATCCTAAATGCCAAATCCATACATCATGAGTGCTCAAACGCTCAGTACCTCAAATACCCAATAATTTCAGACAAACACTTTAAGCCAATTCTCGTGAATTACTGACAGGGTTCTGCCATCTGTGTTGACCAATTTGTAGTATCCTCCAGTTATGGACTTAGCAACCATAAATGGTCCTTCCCAATTGGAGCTCCTTGCGGAGTGAAGATCTCGTTTAGCCGCCTTGAGAACCAAATTCCCTTCCTCGAATTTGTTCGGCTTAGTAGTTCACGCCTTGAATATATTTTGCTGATTTCATGGTTGTGGCACGTATGGGCACTCATGTAGAGGAGAGTACCCAACATACTGTCTGTCGTGCTTAGCCAGGTCTTCAACAATAAACCTCTTGATAGAATGACCGACTTGGAGAAGCTCTGAACCCAACCATTGGGTATAATATTGGCGGGGTGAAGTTGTCCATTCATAACTTTTGGTAATTTCTAAATCGTTTGTAGGGAGAAGTCCTTGAATCAAAGCATCATATTTGAACATTGGTAATATTGGAGCACGAAAGGGAATAAGAGTTTCCTGAGCTCGAAACCTTTTGACAAAGGTATGTGGATTTTCCCTAGGTTCTTGTGTAAGTCTCATCAAGGTTTTTACTTCCTCCAGATGCTCGAACGGTGGGGTGTCCTTTGTTTCCTCTTCTAACTTGGAGTCTTTATCGACGACAGAGCGTGTTGAAAGCTTTGAAATTACCCTTCCATCATGAATCCAAGTTCTTCCAAGGATCATGTCATATCCAGGATCTTCTCGAATTATGTGAAACTTGGTCTTTGTGCAGACCAAATTCTCTGTGACTTTGAGAATGATGAAGCCGTATACATCTCTGGAGATTCCTTCGTGGTCCTTGATTGCTATGGGAGCATGAGTAGCCTCTTGTCGAGTAATTCCAGCAGCTCTGAGAGTTTTCAAAGGGATGATATTGACGGCGGTGCCGAAATCAACGAATTCTCTTTTGAACTCATTTCCTTTAATATGCACGGTGGTGAGCAGTCCCCAGTCATACATTTCTTTGTCGGTGGCTGAAGGTTCAGGAGGTACTTCTGGAATCAATAGGCGTTTCCCAGTCACTATGTGGTTCAAAGATGTGAACATATCTCCCCTTTGTGCTTTTGACAGATAGAGCAATTCACAAACATGCTCTATCAATGACTGGACCGCTTCCTTGACTGGTGCTTCAGAAATGGAGAAAGTCCTGACAGGAAGAGGATCTCTGTGTACTCCTTCGACTCCAAGGTTAAGTTCTCCTGACTCAAATTTTTCTCTGAATATGCGTTTCAAAACTTTGCAGCTACTTGTGGGGTGATTGACGAACCTGTGGAATCGGAAGTAACGAGGATTTTCCATGTCTTCCTCAGTTGGGTCTCTCCTGACATATGGAAATTTGATTGCACCGTCTTGGATCCAGGTGTCTAATAGTTCGAGCACTTCTCCAATAGGGAGAGGAAAATCAGGTGCATCATCAGGAGCTTCTGTGCGGTGGCCAGGAGCCTGTGTCTCTGGCTTGTCCTTCTTTTGCGTCTTTGGAGGAGTTGCAGTATGCTTGTTCAGGGATTCTGCTCCCTTCAGCAGCGTTTGCAGAGGGTTGCAGGTTGTACTGCTTGTTGATCAGGCATCTGCTTCCTCGAATGTCACGTGATTCCTCTGTCTTTGTGGACTTTGCTCTTTCTAACAGGACAGGTGCAGTGGTTGCTGATCTCTTCGCGGCTTCGTGAAGCTCTGAGAAAGTCTGGAATCGAAGATTCTCCAATAGAGCTCTGTAAACCGGGAGCATGCCGTTGATACACAAGTCTACCAGCTGCTGCTCTGTGACATTTGGGTCATGGCAGTCCAGGGCCTGGACTCTGAATCTTTTCACGTAATCAATGGGATTTTCACTGACCCTCTTGAACATTCTTCCAAGATCAGAGAGAGTGACTTGCTATGACACGAAAAAGTACTTCCTGTAGAAGGCGTTGATCATTTCTCCCCAATTGTTGATAGTCCCCGGTGCGATGTTGTTGTACCAAGTGTATGCTCTGCGTTTCAAGGATTTTGAAAACTCCTTGAGGCGAACAACATGGTTATGTTCATGCTCTCCCAAGGCTTCGAGGAAACGAGAGACATGTTCTCGAGCATTGCCAGTTCCGTCATACAGAGTAAAAGTTGGAGAAATGTAACCTTTTGGAAGGGGAATCCTCTACGTAGCGGCAGGATAAGGAGGTTGGTGACGATGGACATGTAATGTCTTGTGTTTTCCACGGTTCTACAGAAGGCGCTCCACGTCTTCCCGAGTAATGAAATTTGACGGTTCCTTTGCTGACGAGTCTGCAACTTTGCCAGTTTCATCATCATCCACTGTATGGATTGGGATTACTTCAAGATCAGCAGCATCTGAGGATTTCTCCTTATATTTTCCCTTTTCTTGAGTCTTCTCTGTCATCTTATCAGTAAGAGTTTTGAGATAATTACACAGCTCCTTCTGTGTAGCAGTCATGTCAGTATGATTCTTTGCGCGAGTCTCCTGCACTTTGATAAGATCAGCAATGGTAGGTGGTGGATTTCCTCTGACTTCTTCAGGGTGTCGACCGAACAGGGGATGACCTTCAGCGTGAGGAGGAGTAATGTCACCACCATCAGTGTTGGAGGCCGGAATCGTTTCTGGGATATTCTGATTGTCATTGTTGTTGTTGCTAGTACTAGCGTCGTTTGTGTTGGAACCTATAACTAACCCCGACCTAAGACCAGCCATCTTGTGAAATCGTGAGATTGCAACCGAGAGATTAACCTCCCACCGTGGTCGCCAATCTGTGAGTGGGGAAAAACGATTTGCTGGTTTTTACAGAATTGAAGAGTCGACCGTGTGGAGACTCCTTGAACCGAGCGAAATATTGAACCTCCCACATATGTACTGCAAGAAGGGAGTGCCTTAAGTTCAAGAGATCAATCTGTAAGACCCCGGCCTAAACCAAGAACAAGGGTCGTTCCAGAGTCAATTCGGTCACAAGAGAGGATTGGTTGATCTGTAGGAGGGAAGCTGAGAAATGCGTGAGATCAATGATGATCTGAGATTGTAGGTGTGTTGTGAATTCAGCGTGAAAATGCTCTGAATGATTGAATTTTTCTCAATTGAGAGTAATTTCTGTGAGTTCGTGTAGACGAAAGATTGTCTGTATGAACTTTGATGAGAAATTGCTCGTTTTGGCGAATGTTATTCGATTGTTCGAAAAACCTCATTTCTTCAATCAGGATTCAGAGACATTTTATAATGCCGGAGTTGAAAACACCATGATCCCATGAAGTGTGACAGTTGCTGGAATCAGAGAGTGGGAAATGGGGAAATCGTGTTAAAACTAATTACTCATCGTGCGGAGACTAGGTTAACTTTCCACCCACTACTTTGCTGACTCTTCCAACTGATTGCACGACTTTCTCACATTCTCTTCGTGGGTGAACACACGTGCCGTAGACCGCCAGACCAAAACCCTAGTTATTATCCCCCCATGTGACACGATTGAAATCTCGTGATTGTGGAGTCAGTTGCTGACTTTATGGGACGATGAGTCTATGTAGCGCTGAGTTGAACATGGTTAGCAAATGTTTCGAAACTCATGAATTTAATGTGTCTGCTGAGACGAGGTATCATTATAACCTAAAACGAGCAAAACTGTGTTGCTAAATTGTTGAATATTGGTAGTTGAACTAATATTCTTTGATTTGAGCAAATATTGCTAGTCTGAGCGAATATTGCTAATTGAATAAATATTGCCGGTTCGAGCGAATATTGCTAGTTCGAGCAAATATTGTTCTTTTGATGAATTGTTGGTAGCTGGACCAAATAAAATATTAATTTAAGTTACTGACTGCTGGTTCGAGCAAAATGAATATGAATATCAATCATGGAATCAACATAAAATTATCAGAGTGTTCAAATCTGCACAGAATCACGTTTCTGTAGAGCTCTGGATTCAAAACCCTAATTTTACCTAAACGATGACTTATTTCAAATCAAAACGGGACCGGCTACATGGGATGACGGTTCACCATATAACGCCCAGATGCTCGAATGAGCAAAAAATACCAAAGTCTCTTGAGGACTAGTTGGTGAAAGAATGATTAAATGTTGGTTTAATCATTTACTGAAATAATGCTCGTATGAGCAACAAATCACAAAACCTGATGTAGAAAATATGAGGGGCCGGCCAAGAGGTCATGAGACCGGCTCTTGATGGTCGTGGGACCAGTAGATGGTCGTTTGAGCGAACTTCCAATTGTTGGAAAAAGTTCGAACCTAATATGAGCAACTGAGCAAATTAGGTTAAAATCATTAAAACATGCGGGACCAGCTGTTTGCAAGCCTCATGGTCACCCTTGGTCGGTCAAGGGGATGTGCCCGTGTCACCATAGTGTCCATGCTTCAGTCCTGAGAATTTTGATATTTTCTGATGCACGTTTGAGCAACATTTGGAGAAAAGATGCAAAATCCATGGTTTTGCTGAAACCGGCAAAAATACATGAGATGATGAAAATAATAAATAAACAAGGAATCACAAGGTATGGGACCGGCCACGGCTAGGGCATGGCCAGCCGGCTGACACGCGGTCCCACATGCTTTTCCCAGTTTTATGTTATTTTATGTATTTTTCTCTGATTTAAGGGAAATTCCATGAAACTGGAGAGTTTGGCGAAATTAGGGAACTTCCATGAGATGAGAGACATAAATTAAAATATAAAATAGGGAATGGGAGTGTGGGACCGGTAATGGCCGTGGCATGGCCTGCCGGCCAATGGGCGCCGGCCCCAAGGCACTCTTCCCAATTTTATGTAATTTTGATTATTTTAGATAATTTTTCATAAAATCAAAGGGATTTGTTGAAAACCAAGATATTTTGTTGAAATCAAGGAGTTTTCATGAAATCAGGAAACCAAACACCAAATAATAATAAAATAATGGGCATGTAGGACCGATTAAGGCATGGTCGGCCGGCTATAGCCCAGTCCCACAAGTTTTCCTATATTGTTTTTAATATTTTCCATGATTTTAGAGAAAATACATGAAATTAGGTAATTTTAGGGAAAATTCATAAAATCAAGGAATTTTCATAATTTGAGAAGGAATGATAAAATAATGGGACGTGAGGTGTAGGACCAGTCACGGCCAAGGAATGACCGGCCGGCCGGCGGTCCCGCGACACCTTTCCCTAATTTTATTATTTTTTGATAAAATCATGTGATTTAGATAAAAATACATGAAATTAGGTAATTTTCATGATTTTAGGGAAAATTCATAAAATCAAGGAATTTTCATAATTTGAGAAAAATAATAAAATAATAGAGACGTGAGGTGTGGGACCGGCCACGTCCAAGACATGGCCAGCTGGTGCTCGGTCCCGCGACACCTTTCCCTAATTTTATTATTTTTCATGAGATCATGAAAATAGTAAAAATATGGTAAAATATAAAATTGGGCGCGGGACTAGTCACGACATGACTGGCCGGCTGGTGAGCCTAGTCCCCTGGTGCTTTTGTTTAATATTTTATTATTATTATTTTCCCTTCCTATTTTGTATAGGTTCCTCGTTCGTTCGTATTTTTAAAATGCTCGTTCGTGCATTCAAAATGCTGGTCTGTGTATTATCTGCTAATTACACTTGCACCATTTTGTCAGGGCTTATTCGATGCCCAGATGCCTGTTTCGTTGAATATTTATTACTAACATGTGGAATTCTGCTGGGAAGAACCACAGATTGAAGTAACGAAATATAACGAGGAATCGTAGAATATTGTTGAATATTCAGGCGATTAATTGACGACTCGTAGAATATTGCTGGATATTCAGATGATGGCTCGTAGAATATTGCTGGATATTCAGACGATGGCTCGTAGAATATTGTTGGATATTCAGACGATTTAAGATAATTAATTGTTGGCTCTGTACTTGAAGGGCTTCCTGTCTAGGAGCATTAATTATCTGAGGGTTGAGCAATATGAACTTGCCGGAGTGTCATATTCCTCTTGCATAGTCGGGGAAAATTTGGTTACATCCCGAAGACGTTATCGCTCTATACTAGCAGACATGCTGTCTAGGAGCTGCCCAATATTTCGATTCTATACAATATGAGATGTGTCGTGGCCTCAGCTGAGAGACTGCACATCTTCATCTTCTCTGAGAAACTTTCTCCATCAGAGGTGGCATGAGATTTCATGCACAGAGACATGAGTCTCGATACTCATCCGATTGCCGGATCCGGAGTAATTACTGAAATTGCTCAGTATTCATGAGATGTGCCGTGGCCTCAGCTGAGAGACCACACATCTACACGTACTCTGCGAGACAGCCTTCTCAGTCAGAGATTTATGACATGAGCTTTCATGCTTTAATGAGAGACATGAGTCTCAATACTCATCCGGTTGCCGAATCTGGAGTATAGTTTTACATTCTACCCTTTGTCGAAAATCCACCATCTACAAGTGGTGGTTTAATTTTTTTTTAAGTACTGCACTAGATGAAGGCTTTTTACGCTGATAGATAGGTTGACATTTATGTGATGATGATTCACGTTGAACTTTATGTTTTCTGGAAATGATGAACATGAAAATGGATGGTTTTAGTTTATTTATCTTTATTAGCTTACTGTATGATTAGAATAATACGTTTCCTACATAGGTGCCACTAATAATTCATACGTTTCCTCCCTAAACCAAGAATAATATAGGAGACAACCCAGCTTAAAATTATTAAGGTAAATATTATTCGAAATAGGAAAGTACTTTTTTTTCTATAGCCTCTTCTCGAGTTGGTTAGAGATAGGAAACAAATTTTCGAAAATTTGGGAAACAATTTTATCATAACTGTCTACGATATATTCTTTCATAAAATAAGGAAACTAACCATATTGGTTACACATCAAAAATTTGGAAATAAAAAAAGAAAAACACCAAAAAATATTTGTTTGGCGGGTGATGAAAATGGATTTTACTGGGCGGGATGATTTCAAAAGGAAAGTCAATTCCCGTCTGATGGTTTGGTTAAATTCCAAAAAGAAAAAGAAAGATGAGTTTGATCTACTTTTTCAGTTTTTATTACTCAATTCATTCTCTCTATGAAATCATAATTCTACTACTATCGTCTCTAATCTTTACAAGGAACCTACCTCTTCAGACTCGATCTTTGTTGTTGGTATTATTTCTACAACCTATTATCGAATGAATATTAAATTGATGTTAGATTTTTTGTTCGATCTCATGGAATCAGATATTAGATCTTATAGGTTTACTAGTTAAAGCATGATTAGGGTTTTTATTCTATCACTTCTTATAGGTTTACTAGTTAAAGCATGAGTAGGGTTTTTATTCTATTACTATCTCTAATATTTACAAGGAATCTACCTCTTTAAACTCGATCTTTGTTGCTGGTAATATCTCTACAACCCATTATCGAATGAATATTACATTTACGTTAGATTTTTTGTTTGATCTCATGGAATCAGATGTTAGATCTTATAGGTTTACTTGGTAAGGCATGATTAGGGTTTTTATTCGGTTGTATCAAAGAACAAGTTAATGACAATCACGGGTTGTACGATGAGATGTGATTTCATTTTGTTACAACAATAATATTTTAGGCTTAAGTTACATGCATGAACTATTATAAGATTTAGGTAAGGATCTTTCTTTCATGTTACTTAGTTAGGCTTTACTAGTTAGTTAGGTTTTACAAAATAAAATAAAATAAAAAACTTAACGATGTTAATTTTTTTCTAGGGTTTTTGTTATTGTTTGGGTTGGATTTTGATTGAGAGTTAATAACTCTACTTTGATCGACGATGTTGTGTCAATCATATTTATATACAAGGCTTCTCAAGATTTAATAATTTGAGTCTCTGTTACTTGGCGAGCCTGTAACGTCTGTATTTTAAGTTGCCACATTTAATAATACCATGTTGCTGGTTGGCCAATTTGACTATATCTTCAACCTAAAAATGGATAATCATTATCTGGTGCTTTAGTGCTCTTGGCTTTTGTAACAAAAAGTTATATAAGACCGTTTAACTGGTACCTTTCGCTTTGTGGATAACACAATAATCATGAGGAGATTTTGTGTGTTGTAGTGATGTTTTAGCCTCAAGTTACATGCATCACTGAGTTCATGTTTGTTTTCTTTTCATATAATAGAAAATGGGTGTAACACATGTTGCCTATCCTGTTAGGTTTAACTAATATTTTCCAAAATAAGCTCAAATTCCTAACTGAGATGCATGTACCTACACAGCTTTTGTCATGGCAGAAGATGATGATTACGACCAATGGAGGGAATCAGATGTTGAGGGGGATTCTGATGAAGAAACGATGGATTTAGATGAGAGTCATGGTGACATTTTACAATAAGATGACGATGATGGTGGAGATATGCTCCACACTGCTAGATTTGAAGACTTAACATGTAATGTGCGAAACCTTGTACTTACTTGTTTCTACTTAAACATCACATGGTTTCATATGTTGCCTCGGTTATTTCCAGAGTCAGAAGATTCTGAAAATGATGATTTGGAGGTGTTAGAAGAAAAAGAATTGGAAAATGCTCCAGAAGCAGAAAAGCAGCCACAACAAGAAGACTCTACAGAAGTGATCATAAAAGAGAGGGGAATGACAAGAATGTTGAAGATGCATAGAGGCTTCTCGATAAAAGATGCCAAAAGAAGGGATATTGAATTTGACAAAATGTTCCGGCCTATCGGTAACCATAGAATTGAATTCAGTAGTTACCTAGGCTATTTGGTCCGTGATATGGTTGGCATAAAACATTTATGTTGGAAGGGAGTCCCTTCAACAACAAAAGAAAATATGTGGGAGAAAATTCTGGTATGCATATGCGGTTACCAATTCGTCGTTTTTGTTGTCTAACTGTGAGTCTGTGATTAACATACATTAGATATTATTGCAGCTTCATTATGAGGTGCCCCATGAGCTGAAGCGAGTGGTCATGAACCGTCTACCTGTTCAGCTGCGGGACTTCAGAAGGAAATTGTACAACAATCATGTAAAACCCTTCCTGGAAATACCGCACAAACTAAGAACTTTCCCCAAAAAGTACGAAACGGTAATGGACCAAGAGAAGTGGGACAATTACCTTAATCATGTACTAAAATAGGCTATATTTAAGGTATGGAATACACATTGCTTTTTCTGATTTTGTGTTTCGTTCTTATTGTCTATCCCAGCATACTAATGAAATTATTTTTATTTCCTCTGCAAGGAAAATTCGGAGAGGGAAAAAAAGGCAATATCACAATCCAAGTTCCCACATCGGACGGGACGAGGAGGATACTCGGGATTAAAACTAAAATTAGTAAGTTTGTTGTCTTATTTATTATACATTGCACAGTAAAACCGACCATATCAGATACTTCTGTTTTGTATGTCGTGTTGCGTGTCTCATATATGCAGAAACTTAAAACGGTATAGGGATGTGTCCTCTTACACCAATCTGTAATTTTGTCACATTAGACGCTTTGGAATAGGTTTTATGTTTTACACAGTTAATATCTGTGCGGATGTAAATCCTTACTTGTTTCTGGTAACTACTAGGTCCAAAGCGGAAATGTTGCCGAAGAAGATCTTGAAGACCGGTGCTTCATGTGGGCAAGAGCACGCGAAAACAAAGACGGAATTATTCCAGACGAGTTTGTCAGAAAGAAGACATCTGAAGTTGTGAGAAAACAGAAACTTTACAGTCCTCATGTTTTTAACCGAAGTAAGTGCACAGTAATTGCGCAAGGTTTAAATCAGAATTTAACACATTATTTGAACAGGAAGAGAAGCGGAAGATGATTCGAGAGGGAACTCTAACGGTTGGTCATAACGAGGATGCCCTAACAGTTGCGATCGGCCCGGACAAGGGTGGACGTGTCAAGGGGGCTGGCTTTGGAGTGACGACAACCCTTTACTTTACAAATGGAAGAAAACCAAGACACTCGAAAGAGAACGATGAACTGCGTGAAAAGCTGAAAGCTAAGGAGAAATAATTAGAGTCTACTAAAAATGCGTACCAGAGATTGACAGATAACTTTTTATCTCAAGGAGTCGACATTGCGAAAATTGTGGGCAACAGTATCAGCAAGTCTGGAAGAGAGGTAAGTGAACCGAGTTTTGATTAGATTGTGTAATTTTTTGAAAAATTGGCAGACAGTATCTGATTTTTTCAAACAATGTGTTCAACTACAGTCACAGGATGCAGGACCTATCAACGCCTCCAATCGATCTAAGAATAACATAGGTCCAGAATCAGTTAAGCAACTTCAAAAAAACATGGGAAATCCGGTCCGCAGAAGTCATCTGAAAGCACCAAAGGGTCCGCGAAGCGGGTCTCTCCTTGTACTAAAACGCCGACCGTTTCTACTAAATCCCAACCGTCTTTAATATCAAAAAAGAAGTCTTCATCTCCTTCATACACTGGGGAATATCAGAATGTGCCATCTGAAAAAGTTACCATTGATGTATGGTTTTCCAACGCGTTTAAATTTTGAATCTTCCATTTACTATCTCTCATGCGCCTTGTGTTTCTGCAGGGCACATGATGCAAACTTTGGTTTGAAGAAAAGGACAACATTGTTGCCATTGGTAGATCTTACTCTTAAAAGAAGGTATCTTATAAAATGAAGTCCGGAATGACGGGTGAGGTTACATGCTATAGCGTCATGGTTATTGAAGTACTAAACGAAACCATCAAATTACCCTTTGGCACGTCTTC
Source organism: Papaver somniferum (assembly GCF_003573695.1). Lineage (NCBI taxonomy): Eukaryota > Viridiplantae > Streptophyta > Magnoliopsida > Ranunculales > Papaveraceae > Papaver > Papaver somniferum. The sequence continues at coordinate 48,344,108 of NC_039366.1, forward strand.
TGGGATAAAAACTTTAAAAGATGTTGGTGATGCTGAAATTTGTTGGCCATCAAATCAAACCATCTTGGAACAAAAGGTTGGTTGCTATGCTTGTTTGCTTTATTAACTCATTGGATATGTTTTTACACAAACCAGTTTTATATATATATCTTGTTTGATATAAGAGACGAATATGTTATCAGCTATATGAATCACGGACGTTAGTGTATATTTTAGAGAACCTTATAGAACGAGATATGTGGTTAGCTATTTGATTGTGAGTCAGTTGTGCATTTTGCTTAAATGGTTTCACTGCAAAAACAAGGTACAACTTTCATTTCAATTTTATGATGCAGGTAAGTCAACCAAAACATTCTGAGGCTGTGAAATCACCGGATCTACTCAACGAAAGCCAATATCGTATCGCAATATCTGAAAAAGTTTCGAAGGTATGTGTTTTAAACCAGTTACATGATCTTAAGACCATATGAGTCTGAAATATGCTATCAACTACTATATGAATCACGGATGTTAGGGTGTATTTTGGAGAACCTTGTATATTTGTTACCTATTCATCTGTGTCTTCGCATTCACGGTGGAATTTGGCATATTTGTCACCCGAATATGGAATATTACTCTACTGCTGAAGGTAAGTCAACAAAATTCGGGGAAACATACTCTGGATGTGACATCAAAATATCCACCTAGTCGGAGCCAATCTGAGATCACGACAACTAAAGCAGTTTCTCCGGTATCTGTTTTATTTTTACATGCATTTTAAATCTCAATTTGTTTTGAAGTTTTCTCTTGAAAATGTTCATATGCCATATACTTCCGTAGGGTAGAAGGTGCAACCTTTTTGACGAGCTGTCTAAGGTAAACGTCCTTGCTAGAGGTAGAGCTTTTCTGTTAACAGGAAAACAACAATTACATGGAAAGGATGGGTTGGAGGTTGATTGCCACAAAATCCTGATTGATGAAGTAATAAAACCGAATTTCTGTCTACCCGTACGATTTGCTGGTATGGAAACATTAGGGCAAACTTTTGGAAAAGCAATTCCTTGGCCAAAGTATGGTGTTCAGTTTACCGAGCCTGCTAAGAAGGTTAGTTGCTTGGCTTGTTTGATTTGTAAGTCGAATATACCTAAACCAGTCTATCAATTATATGAATCACCGATCCAAGTGTAAATTAGAGAACCTAGAAAAATAGAAACATGTGTAAAAAAGTAACTAATAACTCTTTTAATCTTATACAGAACCCTACCAGTAATTTACAACCAACTACTTCTCTGCGGAAGTCTCCTTCACGTAGCAACCCTTCTGATGGATCTAAGAAGCAATCTCCTAATCTTATGCATAACTCTACCAGTAATTCCCAACCAAATCCTTCAATATCTCTAGAGAAGTCGTGCACATCTACGACAGAACATCTGGGTAATACATCTAATGGAGTACGTTTTTTTTGATTTTTTTTTCTTCGTAAATCTATATTGCTAATTCTAGCATCTTCTTTTTATATGATGTTCATATGTCGTATCTCCGCAGAAAGCAAAATACGACTTTTGGAATGGATCTAGGGGAAACATCGTTGCTAGAGGCAGTATTTTACCTATGGTGCCTAACCATAAAATACACGGACAAGATCTTCCTAGTAACTGTTATGTTGTCAATATTCAGGAGGTTATAGTTCCATCGTTCGTGTTAACCGAACCAAGTGGTGAGTTTAAGTTATTAGGGGAAGCTAAAGATGGTTTTGTGGCATGGCCGAAAGATAACTGTTCCATCTCTGATGACAAGGTTAGTTTCTTAGCTCTTTTGCTTTGTTAATCAAGTATATAAATAGTTTTACATAAATCGTGTATTCAGTTTGATTAAAGAATAAGCACGAGATAGAAATATATTAACACCTATATGGAACATGAATACCAGTGTAAATTTGAAAATTGATATTTGGTTATGGGCGTCAGCTGTGAAAAATGCCGCGACCTTCAGTGAAGTTGGCTTTATTACATTGTTGGAAAAATGACTTTTGTCTGTCTCTTGTTGAGAATTCACATGACAGACGAATTCGCCTTGGATTTATATATATATATATATAATACATTTAATCTCTTGCTGCATAAAACTCCACAGCATGGAAAACCTCATGAGCAACCAGAACCAGTTTTAGATTCTTAGAAGAAATTGGACAGTGAAAAACTGAATGAGGAGCACCTAGCGATCAATCCACATTCGGGGAGTCATGCAGCCTCTGAAAAGATTTCTCAGAAGACTAAAAAGGCGCAGAGAAGGTTATATGTACCAACTGTGCAGAAGGCATTACAACTTTCAGATGCGCACCAAAGAAAGACAAGGTTTGGCACGTCGAGAATGTCACAACCTGATCCATTGCATGCAGAGACACTACCATCAAAAATTTTGAAGAAAAACTGATGATTTTCGGATAAATGCCCATCTAACAAGTTCTTTGCTTTTTTAAACAGGGTTTTTGATGTGTGAACTTTTAGTTTACGTATTTTTTAAGTACTGCACTAGATGCATGCTTTTTACGCTGATAAATAGGTTGACATTTATGTGATGAATGATTCACGCTGAATTTTTATGTTTTCTGGAAATGATGAACATGAAAATGGATGGGTTTAGTTTATTTATCTTTACTATCTTACTGTATGATTGATTACCAATCCAGATGAACCATGGGATGTTATTATGAAGGAAAAATATTTTGATGCTGTTAATCCTTTAACTGATATTGTGAACAAACGGGGGTCTTGGATTTGGAAAGGCATATGCACAGGTTTGAATATAATTAAAAGACACTACATATGGGAGATAGGTGATGGTACTTCTGTGCAAATTTGGAAAGATACTTGGATTCCAAATATGCACAGACCTCCAGATAGTCATTTTAGCTCTTTTAATATGAAAACTGTGAATCAGCTTATTGATCAAGACTCTAAGTCTTGGAATTCTGATATTTTGAATGCTTTGTTTGATGAAGATACTGTTAAAAGGATTACTGACATAAGAATTCATATTGCAGGTTAAGATAAGCTGAGATGGGAGCCTTCCAGCAATGAAATGTTTACTATAAAATCTGCTTACAATGCCATCTTGAATGAAAACTTAGCTACTAAGACAACTAAGAACAACTTAGACATCTGCTGGAAATCCTTTTGGAGATATAAGCTACCTCCCAGAATTCAGTATTTTATATGGAAATCCTACATGGTTGCATTACTACTAAACATAGACTTGCTAGGTTCACTAAACATAAAGTTAGTAGATGTGCTATTTGTAGTGGTAACCCTGCAACTATTCAACATCTGTTCTTTCATTGTCATCATGTCAGACATATATGGGATTCAGTAGACTCTATATTATCTACTATCCTCCAGGGTCTAGACTTACAAAATTGGATAAGTGGTTTCTTTTTAAAGGCAAACAATGGTATGCCCAAGGATTTTAGTCTGTATGAGAGTGCCAGTTTCATTTTGTGGCTAACCTGAAAGGCTAGATGTGATACAGTTTTTGAAATCAAGTCATTTAACAGTAACATTATTATAAACAATATTGTCAGGCAGATTGAGGACTGGAAAAGGGCTAAAAGTATGCAAACTAGTAGCAACAATGCTTTGAGAATAATTGATAAGAACTGGAAGGCTCATATAGATGATATATACAAATTGAATTTTGATGCTTCCTATATTGATAAAACTGTATTATCAGGATGGGGACTGATTTGTAGAGATTCTGCAGGAAACAACCATGGACTGCGAGGAGGTGCATCTCTAGCCATTGATCCAGAGCAAGCTGAAGCACATTCTCTCATAGAAGCAGTACAATGGTCTCACAGTAAGGGATGGCGAAAAATTCACTTGGAAGGAGATTGTCAGAATGTTATAGCAACTGTGAATGGGAAGGCTACAACAGTTAAATGGACAACATATAATTTAATCCATGATGCATTAGTTATATTAAGTTATTTTGATTCTTGGGTTTGCACTTATGCCCATAGGGATGCAAATCATATTGCAGACTCTATAGCAAAGTATGCAAAAACTCAAACAATTTGCTTTTGTTGGTTTAATAATCTGTCTGTATGGATCAATCTTCTGATTCAACAGGATAAAAACAATATGTAAGCTTGCTTATCAATATATTTATTCTTTCCTATTAAAAAAAAAACTGTATGATTAGAAGAATACGTTTCCTATATATGTGCCACTAATAATTCATATGTTTCCTCCCTAAACCAGGAATAATACAGGATACAACCCAGGTTAAAATTTTTAAGGAAAATATTATTCGAAATAGGAAAGTAATTTTTTTCTATGGCCTTTTCTCGAGTTGGTTAGATATAAGAAACTAAATTTCGAAAATTTTGGGAAACAATTTTATCATAACTTTCTACGATATATTCTCTCGTAAAATAAAGGAAACTAACCATATTGGTCACACATCAAAATTTTGGAAATAAAAAAAGAAAAATACCAAAAATCTTTTGTTTGGCGTGCGATGAAAACTGGGCGGGATGATTTCAAAAGGAAAATCAATTCCCGCCTGATGGTTTGGTTAAACTCCAAAAAGAAAAAGAAAGATGAGTTCGATCTACTTTTCAGTTTTTATTAATCGATTCATTCTCTCTTTGAAATCATTATTATGCTACTATCTCTAATCTTTACAAGGAACCTACCTCTTCAGACTCGATCTTTGTTGTTGGTATTATTTCTACAACCGAATATTAAATTGATGTTAGATTTTTTATTCGATCTCATGGAATCAAATGTTAGATCTTATAGGTTTACTAGTTAAAGCATGATTAGGGTTTTTATTCTATTACTTCTTATATGTTTACTAGTTAAAGCATGATTAGGGTTTTTATTCTATTTTTACTATCTCTAATCTTTACAAGGAACCTACCTTTTCAGACTCGATCTTTGTTGTTGGTATTATTTATACAACCCATTATCAAATGAATATTAAACTGATGTTAGATTTTTTGTTCGATCTCATGGAATCAGATGATAGATCTTATAGGTTTACTAGTTAAAGCATGGCTAGGATTTTTAGTTGGCTGGATCAAAGAACAAGTTAATGACGATGAGAGGTGATTTTATTTTGTTACAACAATACTGTTTTAGGCTTAAGTTACATGCATGAACTATTATAAGATTTAGGTAAGGATCTTTCTTTCATGTTACTTAGTTAGGCTTTACTAGTTAGTTGGGTTTTACAAAACTTAACGATGCTAATTGTTTTCTCGGGGTTTTGTTATTGTTTGGGTTTGATTTAGATATAACTCTACTTTGATGGACGATTTTGTGTCAATCATATATATATATAAGGCTTCTCAAGATTTAATCATTTGAGTCTTTGTTACTTGGCGAGCCTGTAACGTCTGCATTTTAAGTTGCCACTTTTAATGATACCATGTTGCTAGTTGGCCAATTTGACCATCATCTTCAAGCTAAAGATGGATAATCATTATGTGGTGATTTAGTACTCTTGGCTTTTGTAACAAAAAGTTATATAAGACCGTTTAACCGGTACCTTTCGCTTTGTGGATAACACAATATTCAAGAGGATATTTTGTGTGTTGCAGTGATGTTTTAGCCTCAAGTTACATGCATCAATGAGTTCATGTTTGTTTTCTTTTCATATAATAGAAAAGAGGTGTAACACATGTAGCCTATCCTGTTGGGTTTAGCTAATATTTTCCAAAATAAGCTCAAATTCCTAACTGAGATGCACGTACCTACACAACCTTTGTCATGGCAGAAGATGATTACAACGTGCCCCTAGAGGAGGACCAATGGGATGATGAGGTGGATTCTGACGGTGGACATAGAAGTGAATTCAGTAGTTACCTAGGCTATTTGGCCCGTGATATGGTTGGCATAAAGCATTTATGTTGGAAGGAAGTCCCTGCAACAACAAAACAAAATATGTGGGAGGAAATTCTGGTACGCATATGCGGTTATCAATTCGTCGTTTTTGTTGTCGAACTGTGAGTCTGTGATGAATATAAATTAGTTGTTATTGAAGTTTCATTATGAGGTTCCCCATGAATATAAGCAAGCGGTCATGGAGCGTCTAGCTATTCAGCTGCGAGACTTCAGAAGGAAATTATACAATAATCATGTAAAACCCTTCCTGTAAATACCGGACAAACTAAAAACTTTCCCCAGAAAGTACGAAACAGTAATGGACCAAGAAGACTGGGATGAATACCTTAAGTATGTACTAGAATCGCCTATATTTAAGGTATGGAATACACATTGCTTTTTCTAATTTGTGTTTCGTTCTTATTGTCTATCCCAGCATACTAATGAGATTATTTTTATTTCCTATGCAAGAAAAATTCGGAGAAGGGAACAGAGGCAATATCACAATCCAAGTTCCCACATCGGACAGGACGAGGAGGATAATCGGGATTAAAAATAAAATTAGTAAGTCTGTTGTCCTAAACCAGTTACATGATCTTAAACCATATGTCTGAAATATGATATCAACTATATGAATCACGGATGCTAGGGTATATTTTGGAGAACCTTGTATATTTGTTACCTATTTAATTCATCAGTGTCTTCGCATTCATGGTCTAAGAAGCAGTCTCCTAATCTTATGCAGAACTCTACCAGTAATTCCCAACAAAATCCTTCAATATCTCTAGAGAAGTCGTGCACATCTATAGCAGAACCTATGGCTAAGACATCTAATGGAGTATTTATTTTTTTATTATTTTTTTTCTTCATAAATCTATATTGCTAATCCTAGCATCTTCTTTTATTTGATGTTCATATGTCGTATCTCTGCAGAAAGCAAAATACGACTTTTGGAATGGATCTAGGGGGAACGTCGTTGCTAGAGGCAGTATTTTTCCTAAGGTGCCTAACCAGAAAATACATCGACAAGAGCTTCCTGAACACTATTATGCTGCCAATATTCTGGAGGTCATAGATCCATCAGTCGTGTTAACGGAACCAAGTGGTGAGTTTAAGTTATTAGGGGAAGCTAAAGATGGTTTTGTGGCATGGCCGAAATATAATTGTTCCATCTCTGATGACAAGGTTAGTTTCTTAGCTCTTTTGCTTTGTTAATCAAGTATATTAGTTGTTTTACGTAAATCAATCGTGTATTCAGTTTGATTAAAGAATAAGTACGAGATAGAAATATATTAACACCTAATGGAACATGAATGCCAGTATAAATTAGAAAATTGATATTTGGTTACAGATTTTATTGTGGGCGTCAGCTGTGAAAAATGGCGCGGCCTTCAGTGATGTTGGCTTTATCACATTGTTGGAAAAATGACTTTTGCCTATCTCTTGTTGAGAATTCATATGACAGAAGAATTCGCCTTGGATTTAGAATATATATATATATATATATATAATAATACATTTAATCTCTTGCTGCAGGAAACTCCACAACATGGAAAACCTCATAAGCAACCAGAACCAGTTTTAGATTTTGAGAAGAAATTGGACAGTGATAAACTGAATGAGGAGCACCTAGCAGTCAATCCACATTCGGGGAGTCATGCATGCAGCCTCTGAAAAGGTTTCTCAGAAGACTAAAAAGGCGCAAAGAAGGTTATATGCACCAACTGTGCAGAAGGCATACCAACTTTCAGATGTGCAACAGAGGAAGACAAGGTTTGGCGCGTCGAGAATGTCACAACCTGATCCATTGCATGAAGAGACACCACCATCAAAAAAGTTGAAGAAAAATTGATGATTTTTGGATAAATGCTCTTTAATATTTTTTTTTGCAAACTGTTAGACCAAAGCTCAACATTTTTTACTGTGTTATTAATAATAATATGAATTTTTGGCATATATGAAATTCAGATTTAACCACAATTTATAAAGTATATAAGAGAATTTGGATAGTGTCAGGTGGATGGTTTAGATGCGCCATATCTGAACGGCTTAGAGGCATCACACGCGTAATATACACGCTTCGAAATTAATTGGCGTGGCTAAACATAACATAAAGACACATTAAACAGATATAAATTGGTGTGGCTAAATATCATACAAAGCCACGCTATACGGCGTGTCTGTAGGTTCTCCGATGAACGGCTCCCAACGTTACATGTGGACGGTCAACGTTACATCTGAACGGTCAATATTGCATCATCTTAAACGAGATCCAATGATACCTAATACAGCCACGTGGATGAAGGTAATTGTAAATTGGCGTGACAAAATATCACATATAGCCACGCTATATGGCGTGTATATAGGTTCTTCAATGAACGGCTCACAACGTTACATGTGGACGGCGTATGATGCATATAATTTAACGGTCAATATTGCATCATCTAAAATGAGATCCAACGATTCCTAATACGGCCACGTGGATCAAGGTAATTGTAAATTGGCGTGGCTAAATATCACATATAGTCACGCTCTTTGGAGCGTGTCTATAGGAAATCAGTGAAAGACTCACAACGTTACATGTGGACGGTGAAGGATGCATATAATTGAACGGTCAATATTGCATCATCTTAAATGACATCTAACGATTCCTAATACGGCCACGTGGATCAAGGTAATTGGAAATTGGCGTGGCTAAATATCACGTATAACCACGCTCTATGGGGCGTGTCTATAGGATATCCAATGAATGGTTCACAACGTTACATGTGGATGGTATTCAACGGTTCCTAATGCAGCCACGTGGATGAAAGTAAGTGAAATTGGCGTGGCTAAAACATAACATATAACCACGTTAAACCTATATGGCGTGTCTATCGGATAACCAATGGCTACGCCAAAAAACAATTTGCGTGTCTAAAGTGAACCAAATAGGCACGCCAGGACGCAATTTACGTGTCTATAGTGAATCAAATAGCCACGCCAAAAGCAATTTGCGTGTCTAAAGTGAACCAAATAGCCACGCCAACAAGCAATTTGTGTGTCTAAGGTGAACCAAATAGCCACACCAAAAATCAATTTGCGTGTCTATAGTGAATCAAATATCCACGCCAAAAGAAATTTGCGTGTCTATAGTGAACCAAATAGCCACGCCAAAACAATAAATCGTGTGTCTATAGAGTACCGATACTTAAGTTTTTGGGACCCTATATAGCAACGCCTATATGGCTCTGGCGTGTCTATTTCATGCAGAAATAGACAGGCATGGCAGGCGTGGCTATAAGCTACCTAAAACCATGCCATGTTACCTAAAACCACGCAAGCAGAAGTCACGCCTAGTCCAAACCGAAGTGGCGTGACAAAACCCCTATGGACACGCCAATTTGGCGTGGCAAAAGGGTCTCTGTGTACTAGTGTGATCGTCATATTTTAGTGAACCAAAACTCATCTAAGAGTCACTTGATTATGTACTGGAGACAACTTGATATAGGTTAGACTAGAAAGTCTAGGAATATGAGACATACAAGTATTACTCGAAGACCCGAAGAATGTGAAGAAGTAACGAGCTACAATGACGACATCATCCTTCCTCTTGAGGTTAGTAATATTGACTTGAACTGTTTCATTCCTAACGTATCTTTCAAGTCGTGCTATATTGAAAACATAACTGCGAAGCTGTGAATGATTATTTTGCTTTAGTAGTTAGACATGATCATATAATCATAATATTAAGGAATCAGACTACGAAGTATAATGCATATCTTTTGAACTTCGTAGATATGACATCGACATTATCGTATGAATGCTATTGTGATTATGTGTATGGGTAAAGGTGAAGATTTCATCCTAGGAAATAATGTTTACATTTGTTTAAAGGAAGTACATTCATGAACTTTTTTTATGAATCGAAAGGGAAATCGCTAGGCTTATTGGTATTGTTATTCATTGCACATATTTGGATTACCAATATACGTGAGTTAGTAGAACCGATCATAACTTGTTATGTATCTTGGTATAACTAATCACAATGCATGACTTATGATTTAGTATGACTAGTTTTGATTAATTAGTGTAACTGATCCTAAGTAATCACCTGAGATGGTATGATCGACATTTGTAATTGTGTGATCGATCCTAGTAATTGGTGTGACCGATCACAAAAGAGTTGTGTAATCGATCCTTGTAATTGGTGTAACCGGTCTTAGTAATTGGTGTAACCGATCCTGGTAATTGGTGTGACCGATCCTAGTGACTTGTGTAACCGATCACAAGAAATACCATGAGTATATGGTAACCCTTCCTGGTAATTGACGTAACCGATCCTGGTGACTGATGTAACCGGTCTTGGTAACTTGTGTTTCCGATCACAAGTAATCCATATTTAGGTATAACCGATCTTAGTGATTGGTAGAACCGATTAAACCCATGATTGTGATTTGATATTTGATCAATCACATAGTTGTCTTGGAAATACAAATGAACCAATTCTAAACTTGTTTGAGAGTGTGGTATAATCGATTCCAAGATTGTAAATATGAAAGATGATTTACAAAGAAAAGATGTCAACGTACTTTGAACACGAATAATAACTTTTATCTTTTATTGTTCAAAGATATTCCTTAATTACTCAAGGAGATCCCGGTCCGAAATAAATTAAGAATCTTTTAATTAAGGATGTTAGTTTTATATGCTTTAATTACCAACATTTAAATGCGTATCTCTAGAGAATAAAAATTAGTAATGTGAATACCAATATTCTGTGGAGCACGTGTCACGATCTTAGTGGCCGCATATATGCCTAACTGTGTAGCCTTCGCTAAACAGAGAAGCCTGAGTAACAAGGGATACCTCCGCAGATCTACTTTATCTCATCCCAAGAAAGAAGGCGTGAACGGTCAAGATAAAGAAGGAAAAAGCCTAGTCTATATAGAGTCAGCTGGCGAGGGGACAGAGGTAGATGACGCATCCAATCAGCATTAAATGCTCAAATCACTTATCTACACGCATGAATCTAGGCACGTGGAGAGAGAAAGCGTGGCAGAACCCGATTGGCGAAAGCTGGCGGTGAACGGAGGTACAACCTGTACTAAGGTTGGGTAGTTCCCGAAGGAACGTGGGCCAGCTGAGGTGGCGAAATATAACTGGAGAAAGTACGCGGCGGGCGAAGTTACCATTGGTACGAAAGGTATATCAGCAGATGATGGACCCAGAGGCAGCAAAGATATACCTGGAGCAAGAGGGTCTATAAATATCAAGCTTCACCAACAAACTAAGGGCATTCAATATCTAGGAGAGAAGATCTAGTATTAATCTTATACCTCTTTAATGTTTAGAACTTAAGTATTTACTTTCACTTGAGTTCTCTCTATTACTTTGGGAAGCATTTAAGATCTTTGTAACCACCACAACTTAATACAAAAACAAGCACTCATTACCCCGTGGATGTAGACAAATGTCGAACCACGTAAATCTCTTGTGTCTCATGATAACTTAGAAGCTTTTATATTATACTTGTGTTCTTCGTTGTTATTGTGATCTTAGATATCATTTATTACTTGGCAATATCGGTTCAACGGAGGTATCAATACTACTTAGTATCAGATCCTCAGAGTTGTATACATCACGTAGACTACGGGAAAACGAGTATTCACAGTTTGGCGCCCACCGTGTTTTGCTCACGAACCTGAGTTTAGGCACAATTTTACATTTTACTTATACATCTTCTGAAACGAAGGGATCTGTGTTTCACCGATGAATCTCACTCTCTAGTGATTCGTTCATCCATTATTTGTGTATGTTTTTGAGTTCATAGCCTCTAAAAACGCGCCTCATTACAGATCCACAACAAATCTTTCAAAAAACATACTCACAAAACGCCAAAATGTTTGTTTTATACTAAAACATCCTTTCTTAAACAAAACGCATATTAGATCTGAGAACCTTTGACTGACAGAGGAATCTCAGTAAAATTTTAAGTATGAAAGATCTTCCAACGCATTTAATAGCCTTGTTTTTCACAAGATCTGACACCCCCCTTTTCATTGGTTTTCGACATAAGGTTGTATTTTCCAAGGATGTCATAAGCATTTAATACCCGTCTGTCAAAAACATTATTTCAGTCCTTTTTCTGAAAAAGCTGCTTAACAGTCTTCTATGTCAGAGCATTAATAGCTACTTTTAACGAAGGTACCCAAGTAGCAGACTTCTTCGATTTTTCTGTAACCGTAGGTTAACCAAAGCCGAAGGCATGCAGAAACCAACTGATGTACCAACAAGCTCACGACCAGCTATCACAAGAGGAAGATCCCAAAAGCCGTCTCAAGCAAACCAAAGGAAAGAAGCGGAGGACGGACACAGCGAAATAACAAGAAGAACAGTTGCTAACAAATCGCCTATTCCTGCTGAAGGGATGGGGCAAACATCAAGAGCTCAACCAATCTACGACATGCCATTACCGGAGCATGCTACAGCTACGAAGCCACCTGCGACTAACGCATGGTTACCCAGAACCTTAGCTCCTACAGGGTGAGGGTTGGGAAACCTAACTCCAATTCAGATAGATCCAGACGCACCAATTATAGAGGAAGGAGCGGAAAACTCTGAAGATCCAGCAGACAACACTCCTCAGGGGGGTGGATCCCACAACGAAGACCAAATGACGGCACAAATAACAGCTTTATTAATCCGTAACAAGAAAAACGAAGATGCAATGCACGAGATGGCCCAAGAGAACCAGAACCTCAAAGGTATGTTAGACATACAAGTCGAAGGTTCCCAAACTCACCCTCCACAACCGAGGCGTGAAAATGGGGTTATCTCAGGAAGACGAAGGGTGGATCTCAACCCACCAAAGTCGAATCAACCTAAGGAAGCAAGGAGAGCGCATCATGATCCAGATGAAACGGATTCAACATACAAGCCCTCTCAAACCTACTGCGACGAAGCATTTTCCAAAGATGCTCACAATGTGAACATGGTCATGGAACAAATGGAGAAAATGCGGAAGGAGATCCAAGGACTAAAAACTGGCCACGCAGGCGCAAGAGTAGAAGAAGTACTATAGGAGGCAACCACGTCACCACTATCCTTTCGCATTTTGAGGGAAACCATCCCTCCGAAATGCCCGATACCTACGTTCCAAGCATACAACAGTACCTCAGATTCCGCAGCCCACCTACGGTATTACACTCGTGTCCTTTCCCATTGGGAAAGAAACGAGGTGGTACTTTGTAGGTACTTCCCAGCAAGCTTGACGGGATCAGCACTGGCCTGGTATGACAACTTACCAGCAAACTCAATTGACTCATTCGAGCAATTATCTATGGTGTTTTTGGAGACATACATGTACAACAAATCAACAAAGGCGGGGTTAGATGGGCTATTTGCTTTAGCTATAGGTCCACGGGAGACGTTGATGCATTACACAGACAGGTGGCAAAAGACATGCCAAGCAATTGGAAAAATCAATCTAGAAATTAGCATAAATTGCTATAAGTACGGACTTGATAGAACCTCAGCCATCTTCGTGGAGCTTGAAAACAGAACCCTCGATTCCGAAGGCGAGCTCAGGGTTGTCCAGGACCGTTACATCAGACTCGAAGAAATCCAGAAGGACAACCCCAGGGCACAAGCAAAGGCAACAACGGCTCCGCAATGAACTAACTCTCTTGAACCAATTCCGGAGGTATCTAAGCGATAAAACGAAGTCGGGGGCAGAACCAATTCTCGAGACAAGCGATCCAAGAAAGGAGATGGAAAACGAGGCAAAGAAAGAGAAGAATTTATGGATAAGGTCTACACAAAGTTAAACACAACGTTCTCTCACATCCTAAGCAAGGAGGGAGCAAAGCCAGGATTTCCTTACCCTAATACTAGGGGAAAGCAGCCAGAAAAGACAAAGGAGTCTAAGGAGTACTGTGCGTACCACCAATACTACGGACCTACTAATGATACATGATACCACCTGCACAACGTGATCCAAATATTCATCGACGAAGGCAAATTCATGAGTACGTACAACTGCAACCAGCGGAGTCTGAGGAGATCCCAAAGAAAAGGGTAGAACTACCTCAGGATGGAAAATAAATCAACATGATCACCTTCTCCAGCGGAGGTCAAGAATAAATGCTCTAAGATATCCTCGAGTTAGATCGAAACAGAAATAAGATTGAATCCCATGAAGTTTTCAAGCTAAGTGCACTACCCACTATCACTTGGGAGGACTGGATGGCCACTCCATTAACCTTTTCAACAAAGGACGTCAACCAGGAGGTTGAAATGCACAACGATCCACTAGTGATCACTCTTCCAATACATGGATGGAACGTTACGAAGGTCCTTGTGGATGGGGGAAGTTCGTTAAATGTGATATTTTACGAACCCTACCTAAGCATGGGTTTGACATCAGAACAAATGGATTCTTTCACTTGCACAATATATGGTTTTAATGGAGCAGTCTCAAGACCGAAGGGAGAAATCGTCTTGCAGGTACACGCAGGACCGTTAGTAACCAGTACATGCTTCTGTATGGTGGACGCACCTTCGCCCTACAACGTAATCATGGGAAGACTATGGGTCCATCGACTGCGAGGAACAACTTCGACGTATCACCAGTACCTACACTTTCCTATACCTATGGGTGAAATGGAAATCAAAGGCGACCAACAAGACGCAAGGCTATGCAATCTAGCGGAAATCATACTCAACGAAGAAAGAACTGCTACTCAACAACATGAAAGAAAGAGACGTAAGGCAAATACCAAGGAAGTACATGACGTAACCTCCTCAGTACCCAAAGCCGTCTCAGACCCGGAGACAGGCACCTCCGCCACTCCAGGCGCAGATGTCTCCGCCAAATGAAAATTACAGAAAAGCACTCCTCAAATCTGCTCACCGGTAAAACCAACAAAGAAAATCAACATCGAGACGGAGGCAGAACCAAAGATGCTCAACATCGCAACTTTGCTTGATGAAGAAGAGGAGATGCAACTACAAAGGCTACTAAAAGAATATGCAGATGTCTTCGCATGGTCAATGGAAGACATGCCGGGAATCGATACGAATTTGGTCTCACACCACATTTGGCTCAGACCGGAGATACCACCGTTCAAACAACGCTTACGTAAAGTGGCAGACATCTACCACGAAGGGGTGGAAAAAGAGTTGCAAAATTTACTTGCAGCTGGATTCATACGAGAAGTCAAATATCCCACTTGGATATCAAACATGGTCATTGTTCCTAAGAAGAACAGAGGTGTACGCATTTGCATCGACTTTAGCAATCTCAACAAGGCGTGCCCCAAGGACAGCTACCCACTGCCAAATATTGACCAGCTGGTCAATGCAACCGAATGCCACCAAAGGCTATCCTTCATGGATGGATACTCAGGCTATAACCAAATAGCCCTTGCGGAAGAAGATCAGGAGCATACTGCGTTCTTTACCCCACGAGGCATGTATTGCTATACAAGGATGCCTTTTGGACTAAAAAACGCGGGGGCAGCATACCAACGATTAGTAGACAAAATCTTCAAGCCATCGATAGGAAAAATATTGGAGGTCTACGTAGACGACATGCTCGTCAAGAGCAAAGAAGCAAAAAACCATCTCTCAGACCTAAGGGAGATATTTGAAGCCATGAGGAGCTACCACATGAAGGTGAACTCGGACAAATGTACGTTCTGAGTTACCTCAGGAAAATTCTTGGGTTACTTGGTCACCAAGCAAGGAATCGAAGTATACCCTGAAAGGGTCAGAGCAATAATGGAGATGCCATCTCCGCAAACCCTAAAAGGAGTGCAAAAGATAAATGGAATTTTAGCTTCCATGGGAAGATTCATATCAAGATCATCAGATAAATGCAAAGCATTTTTTGACACACTAAGGAAAGGAAGAAGGTTCACATGGACCGAAGAGTGCGAACAAGCTTTTCGCAAGATCAAAGAGTACTTAGTATCAGTACCCATCTTGCAGAAACCGGAGCCAGGCGAAATACTCACACTATACCTAGCAGCAACAAGCTACGCTGTGAGCGCAGTGTTGGTATGAGACCAAGGGCAAGGAGAAAAGCCCGTATACTACATCAGCAAGACACTCAGTGCAGCGGAGCGTAACTACACCAAGGTGGAACAACTCATATATGCCTTAGTAGTAGCAACAAAAAAGCTAAGAATATATTTCGATGCACACACCATCAGAGTTTTCACGAAGGCTCAAATAAGTCAAATCCTCGACAGCACAGAGAAGATTGGAAGAGTGGCAAAATGGGATGCCATGATCAAACAATTTCACATAATCTTCGAAACCAGGAAAGCGGAGAAATCACAAATCTTAGCAGACTTCTTGGCAGACCTACCTCTGAATGATGAAGCTGAGATAGACGACATCCCAGGAATGGAGAAAGACAAGCCAGAACCAGAGGATCTCTTGGAACCACGAAACTCACGAAGGTGGGAGATATTCGTAGATGGCTCCTCCAACGGAGAAGGTGCAGGTATAGGGATCGTGATAACAACCTCTACTGGAGACCGACTCATCTATGCATTCAGGTTAGAATTCGAACAATACACTAACAACATCATGGAGTATGAGGCAGTCATACACGGCCTACGCTTAGCACAGGATCTGGGCTTATCAGATGTCCGTTTGACTAGTGATTCGCAATTGGTCATTAGACAAATAGAGCTCAAATACCAAACTATGGATCTGATACTATCTTCGTATCTAAAGCTAGCACAAGAGCATGCGTCAAAGATCAACAATGTCACATTCAAACATGTCTGCCGAAAAGATAACAGACACGCAGATGCCTTGGCATTTATATCATCAATGCTGAGAGACAGAAACACTACCTCAGTCCAAATTGGGAGAATTTATGAACCTTCGACAGAAGGACTAACCTCCGACACTGAAGAAACCTTAGCCGTCCAAACAAGGGCAATGAGGGAAGCAGAAAAAGAAAAATAATATGAAGCGATGGGAGAGCCAGATAACAAAGCTGGCGAGTCTGATAAAGATCAACCCACGACAGATGAAAGCAACGAAGACGAAGCTGAGGACGATTGGAGAATCCAAATTCACCAGTACCTTGATAAAGGTACCTTACCCGCAGACGTCAAAGAAGCTCGAAAACTCGAATCAAAGGCAGCAATGTACAGCCTACGAGACGGCATACTGTATAGGATGTCATTTCTTGGACCTTTGATGCGATGTCTCTCACAAACCGAAGGTAAAAGGATACTACATGATATACACAGCGGAGAAGCTGGCAATCATAGCGGAAGAAGGTCTTTGGCAATCAAAGACAAAATGCAAGGATATTATTTTCTAAGCATGGACGAAGATGCGAAGAATGTATCAAGGAGTTGTGAAAGATGCCAACGCTATGCTAGGAAGATTAAAGCGTCGGCGACGGAGCTTAACTCGGTCATCAGCCCGTGGCCATTCGCCAAATGGGGAGTTGACATTGTTGGACCCTTGATAGAGGGGACATCAAAAAGAAGATACCTTATCGTAGCTACGGATTATTTCACCAAATGGGTGGAAGCAAGGGCTTTGGCAAGGATTAGGGACACAGATGTCTTTAAATTCTTGTTCGAGCAAATCATCTGCAGGTTCGGGATACCAGCCGCCATAGTCTCTGACAATGGAAAACAGTTGGAAGGAAAGAACATAAACATGCTCTTCAACACCTTCAATATTCAGAAAAACAAGTCTACTCCGATATATCCTAAGAGAAATGGACAAGCGGAGGCCACTAATAAGACGATAACAATGAACTTAAAAAAGAAGCTGGGGGCATACAAGAAAAGATGGTGCGTGCAGCTGCACAATGTCCTTTGGGCCTACTATACTACTAGAAGGGCAGCCACAGGGAGAAACTCCGTTCTTACTAACCTACGAAGCCGAAGCAGTCATCCCAACGGAGATAATACTGCCAACAACGAAGACAGAGGCATGGGAAAAGAATCTGACAACAGATCATATGCTGGAAAAGCTTGATGACCTTGAAGAAAGGCGGGAAGTAGCTCTGCAAAGGATGGTAAACTACCAACGAAGGCTGGCTCGTGAATACAATAAACGGGTAATTCCTAGAAACTTTGTGGCCGAAGAATACGTACTACATCAAATACCACCATATCAAAGGAAGAAAGAGTGGGGGAAGCTAGCTCCGACATGGGACGGACCCTACATTATACACGATATTGCGGGAAAGGGTTCATACTACTTAAGAAATCTCAAAGGGGAAGTATTGCAACACCCTTGGAATGCAATGTACCTAAAGAATTATTACCCGTAAGAGAATGGTTATCACTCAGGAGAAGAAGGGAAGGGGCAATAGCCCGCCATGTTCTATCCCTGATCAAAGGCATTACAAACCAAATTAATCAATGAAAGAAACTTTTTGCTAAGAAAGAGTGCATGTTGATTAAATACAAATTGGGTTAGAAAAGACACCCTCCGTCAGAGTTGACGATGAGGCAAGGCACGACATGACTGCGCATATGTCAATCTCGGATCCTAAGGGCAAATGAATCCCACTGAAAGGCAAATAATAAGCAATATATCCCACAAAGAGAGATACTTTGTCGAAGTAAAGCAGCAATCGCGTTGAACGCGTAGGGTTACAGGAAAATTATTACCCACGTAGGAGCCCTCGCCACCACGGTACCTTCTGGCCAAAGGATACTTGGGTAGGATGATGAATGTTCCACCAAAGGTTAAAAACATGCACCTTAGCACCTTGTGATGACTCGAATGTGCAAACAATTAGACATAATACGTTTATATATATAATAATAAAGGTACTAAAATAAGTACTACCAAAATAAAACTAACACATCTCAAAGTTGCAGATGACGAAGGTTCATAAAATAACGAAGCATTGTTTCAAGGAAAGGAGACAACAAAGGCCCCTCAGATGCACAATACATCAAAGGAGTTCGGTTGAAAACAAGGTCAGCATAGCACAATCAAAGGTAAGGAAGGCGAGGGAAGACAACACCCTCAGCTTGGAGCTCAGCCTCCGCAAAAGCATTGTTAATATAGTCAATGGAAGAGCGCTTGAACTGCACCTCCATTTGGGAAGCTTGCGCTGCTAGGTCCGAAGCCGATTTCTGACGAAGCTCCCTAATATGAGCGCTAAGCTGATCATTAGCTTGCTGAAGCACCTCAGCTTTAAACTTAGCAGCATCATCAAACTAGCGAGATATCTCCATCTGAGATATCTGGCCCTCAAGGCGGTTAATCTTGGCGTTAGCACCCACCAACTGCTCTTGGAGGCCTGCAGACACAAAGGGTATCAGCAACAAGAACAAGGAGCTAAATATACAAAGGATGCTACGAAAAAAATAATTGTCCTAAGCTACCTTCGGCATGACTAAGGGACTCTTCTAAACTATGTTGAGCCTCAACAAGGTCTACCTCAGCCGCATCAAGGTCTTCCACAAGGGTATCCCTCTCCGTCTGAAGATCATCAACATCTATCCGGAGCGAAGCATTCTCAGAGGATAAAATTTGGTACACATTCTCTAACTCTTCAAACCTTTTTACTAAGGATGCATGAGACATGGAAGAAGGCACGGAGCTGGCATCAATAAGCTTGTTCTTAAGAGAACATACCTCAGAAGTTAAAAAATTACGCTCTTAAGTAACCTTAGCTAAAGAAGCACAAGCAGCTTCAAAACCGGCATGATATTTCTTGCGAATAATTTCTTGGGCAGAGAGACGCTTCTCGTCTAAGGCAATATCCTCCTTTTGCTTTAAAATGAGACTCTCCTTCCAGCAAAGGGCTTCGTCACACTCCTCACGAAGCGAAGCCATCTTCTTTACAAAGTCTGCATTATGAGCGGACTCAAGGGAAAGCTGGGCCTCATAATGAACAGTTACGTTCATTAGCCTATCAGACTTCTTTTGATAATACCAAACATCGGAGGTTAACTTGGCCACTTGATCTCGAAGTCATCCAAGTTCACTAGAGTTGCCGGCTGGCAAACGAAGGTTGTCTTAGGACTATGCAACCAGAAAGTAAAGAAAAAAGCTAAGGATAAGAAGAAACAAACCTATGGCTTTAGAAGACTCGGCAGCTAAGACAGCATCAGCAGATTTGCGACCATCCTCGGCAACCTTAGCAGCATTATTAGCTCTCTCAAGAGCCAATAAATAAGCTTCCAGAGATCTCTGGGTTTCCTCAGATCATCCTCCAACGAAGATATCTTAGCAGCAGAAGTAGCATCACTCGACGAAGGCTGCTGAGCAACGACAAGAGCATACCCTTGACGAGCACGTTCCAGCAGGGCACTCAAATGAGTGCATTTAGCCCAATAAACCTTGAATAAGGTATAACCAACATCGATATGCTTGCAAAGCTGCAAACAAAGGAGTATAAGGACGGACGAAGGATCAGATTAAGAAGAAAAACTATAAGGTAAGAATCACTTACTGAGAACGCTAAAAGACGGGGGAGGAAGTTAGCGTAGGTATCCATGAAAGCCTTCATCTCTTGGATGCTACCCCTAAGGATCTCACCAAAGCTATGAATGGAGCGGAGACAATCAGGGTCAAAGAACAAATCTTTGGCAGCACGATACTGGGCAGATAACACGTCCAGCTGTGAAGCTATCTCGAAAGAACTACCAAGATGATGATGATCAACTCCAACAGAAAAGGGACCCTTGGAATCCCGCAGGATGGCCTCAAGAATAGCGTCATCGGAATTACCCAAGCTCAAGCTCTCCGGCAACCTACCTTGGCTAGATTCAGCGGCAACTCCCTCGTTTGTTTGAACACTAACAAGGGGCACGACTGCTGAACCCTCACCACGACGAAGAGATGTCATGGTGGAAGAGCTAGGAACAGAAAGAGGAGCTTGAGAGACGCCCAAATCCATGTCACTAGCAGAAGGAAGATTACCCAGTCCGGTCCAATCTGGTGACGAAGGTGGGGGTCCAACATCTTTGCTAGCGGGGGAAGTAGAAACAGACTGAGCACTCCCTAGTGAAGCAGGAACATCATTGAAGGAGAAGCTGGCTAGTGAAATCACAACCTTCTTCTTCTGCTGAGAATTTGAGCTACCATCCCTCACTGTGGGGGTAACAACCTTAACAAACGAACCACTTGATTAAAGGGAGGTAGCAGGAGACGAAGGGAGACTCTTAGAAGCCACAACATCAGCAGGAATAGCGGGCAAAGCTTTGCTAGGAGCAGAAAACAAAGTCATTTTCAAGGATAACGTAGGTGCAGGGGATTGAACGCTAACAGGCTCTACTATCTGAGCACCAGTACCAACAAGAAGGTTCTCACCCTCAACTGAAATAGCTTGGACGGGGCTAGGGTTATCTTTGGCAAAATCCTACTCAATATCATCCAAATGAGGACTAAGGCCAGTATCCTCGATATCCTCCATGTCTTCGTCACCGGGTCCCTCACCAGCAGCCTTGGGATCATCATCCAAAGCATCAAGATCAATCACGGTCTTCAACTTACCCTTCCTCTGGGAAGACTGTAAAGAAACACATGCGTCAACTAAGAATCGGGGGCAAGGTACTGAGGAACTTACAAGCACAAAGGTATGATAATGATCCTTACCTCCGCAGGCGTTTCAACCAAATTCTTTCTCTTCCTAGTCCTTATGGCCACAGAATTACCAGCAGAGCCTGAAGCAGTCCCAGCAGAAGAAATAGGGGCAGACTGTAAAAGAAGACCATCAGAACAAAGATCAAAGCAGATAAAGATATCTAAGCAGACGAAGATATTAACAGCAAAGGTACCTCGTGAGAAGCAGCAGGATTAAAAATCCAAGGCTGATACCCATCATACTTCTCAGGCAAAGAACGAGCTGAACGAGGGACTGAGGGGTCCGCAGTGGTGAAACCATAAGCCCAAGGACCAACCATACGAAGAGGAGTACGAGCCCAACGATCATCATGATCAAGACGAATGCGTTCAGACTTTGGCAAAGGCAGCCTAGCAGAATAAGGGATGGTAGTCAAACACGTCTTATCAATCTCCTCCAGCAAGCGAAGGCTATTACCCTCCCTAATCTGCCTAGCAGTAACATGAATACGACGAGGAACAACTCTCCAAGGAATAAGGTTGATTTTTGAATAGCATCAGCATACGTAGCATTGAAGTTGGCAGGGGTATAGTCCTTCTGCTTATATCTCCCTTCAGCAAAGGGTTCATAAGAATAGTCTTTCCCTTGATACGATACCAGCTTTCGCGAAGGGCAACCAGTAATTACCAGTATACTGGTAAATTCCTCGGACCTGAGTCTTGTTTGCCGGGTCATCCCTGGTGGACAAGACGTCATAATAGAAAGGATCCTTTCTACTATGCAGAGGAAGAAGCATACCTGCGGCCAATTGGCCAACGCTAATCAAAAGATTATTCTCATCATAAGGGAAATCCCGAATATGAGACTCAGTGAGAACATCAGGGCCATTGACGAAGAAAATCTCGAATTTATGAAGGAGAAAAGACTTGGTAATCTCATCAATAGACAAATGAGCAAAGTTGTCCTTGTCACGCAGTTGGAGCCTATGAAGCTCATAGTGAGGAGGAGGAGGAGGAGGTGGAAGATCCTCGATAAAAAATTCCTCCTCAGTGACCGTATCCACCTCAGTACCAGCAGGCACCTCAGAATCCTTAGGAGGAGGAGATGGCGTAACATCAGGATGATCCATTCGCAGAGGAGGATCAGTCGACGAAGATATCTTTGTACTCTTACGCGTATGTTTCTTTGGAAGCCTCATGATTCCTAACACCAGCAGGAAGAACATCTCCATCAACAATGGCAGAAGAAGATTGCAATTCATTCAAAAGTGAATTGTGGGCAAAAAAACAACGGACTTTGGGCATGGGTTTTACTTAACCAACCAAAGGGGACGGTCTAAACATATCATGGGGGAAAATCAAAAACCTTTGATCACATGATCAAAGTTGCGGGCGAAGAACTATCATACCGAAACCATCATCAAAAATCAAAAAGGAACAAAATCCATGTTCCCATACAACATAAACAAGCAAAAGAAAGCAGGAATTCTCACATGCAAGCATAATAAGCAACATCAATAGATCTCCTAGTCCGACAACGATACAACAGGGGCAAGCATGGAGAAAATCAAGACCAAATACGGGTATCACTTACTTGTATGATCGACACAGTGGAGCCAAAGCACGCGGAGAATCGAAGAAAAAGGGGAGCAGTTAGCAGCAAAAGAATATCTCAATAAAAGAGATAGAGAGCGACAGTTCGAAGAAGAAGAGGAAAGGGAGTTAATAAAATTCACTTCTATTTGTTCCCCTATTATAGGCGTCTGGAAAATCCAAAAAATTTGGATGTCCCGAAATTCAAGGGGAAGTTATTGCATGAAAGGACATGTAGGGACCACCCAATCGGTACATGCAAAATTGGCGGCGTAACGAAAGTTTTCTTCCACTTCTACCAAACGATAGAAGATGAAAGAAAAGGGACAAACTGTGAATACCAATATTCCGTGGAGCACGTGTCACGATATTAGTGGCCGCATATATACCTAATTGTGTATCCTTCGCTAAACAGAGAAGCCTGAGTAACAAGGGATACCTCCGCAGATCTACTTTATCTCATCCCAAGAAAGAAGGCGTGAACGCTCAAGATAAGGAAGGAAAAAGCCTAGTCTATATAGAGTCAGCTGGCAAGGGGACAGAGGTAGATGACGCATCCAATCAGCATTAAATGCTCAAATCTCTTATCTACACGCATGAATCTCGGCACGTGGAGATAGAAAGCGTGGCAGAACCCGATTGGCGGAAGCTGGCGGTGAACTAAGGTACAACCTGTACTAAGGTTGGGTAGTTCCCGAAGGAACGTGGGCCAGATGAGGTGGCGAAATATAGCTGGAGAAAGTACGCGGTGGGCGAAGGTACCATTGATACGAAAGGTATATCAGCAGATGATGGACCCAGAGGCAGCAAAGATATACCTGGAGCAAGAGGGGCTATAAATATCAAGCTTCACCAACAAACTAAGGGCATTCAATATCTAGGAGAGAAGATCTAGTCTTAAGCTTGTACCTCTTTAATGTTTAGAACTTAAGTATTTACTTCCACTTGAGTTCTCTCTATTACTTTGGGAACCATTTAATTTCTTTGTAACCACCACAACTTAATACAAAAACAAGCACTCATTACCCCGTGGATGTAGACAAATGTCAACCACGTAAATCTCTTGTGTCTCATGATAACTTAGAAGCTTTTACATTATACTTGTGTTCTTCGTTGTTATTGTGATCTTAGATATCATTTATTACTTGGAAATATCGTTTCAACGGAGGTATCAATACTACTTAGTATCAGATCCTCAGAGTTGTATACATTACGTAGACTACGGGAAAACGAGTAGTCACAAGTAATGTGCATTTACTAATTAGAGATTTTCTATTGAGAGATTTCGAAAAATATTGGACAGAGCATTTCCGGGAATTATGAAAACCGATTTGGGCATTTATTGTATATCTTGAGAATAATTTCGGTTTTGGAAATTCCTTGGTGTCCAAACATCCTTGGTCTATAAATACCTAAGTTTGCATTTCTTGCAAACTATCCTAAGAGCCGGGCAAACTTCATCTTTTTGTTGTTTCTGGTGGAGCCGCCTATCCGGAGAGGAAAGTACCTTAATTAGGAGAAATCTCTTACGACCGCTCGTTTAAAGACTTCTGTGGGATCAAGAAGCTCTACGAGTACCGTTGGTGGGAAACTAGATAATTGCAGTTTATTAGTTTTCGATTGATTTGATTGACTAATGGTTGTTGAACTTTGATTGCACCTAGTTTGTTTATTCTTGAGAATCTTCTCTTCTGATATAAGATTCACTCAAACTAGATCGAAGTGTCGACGGGATCTTTAGAACTTTTTGTAGATCTAAAGACATCTTGTGATAATCCATTGTTAACAGACTTCGTTCTGTGCGTGATTGATCACAAGAGATTCAAGTGGTGTTGTGCATGTTTAATTGAATATTTGAAGACGAAGAAGATTTCTTATTGGTTTGTCATATATTTGTGTAGCACAAACCTTGATTGGTTGCGTTCCAACTAGAATCGTATTTATTCGATTGATTAGTTGCATGAGGTCGGCATCGCTTTATAGTTTCTTGTTGGATTCTATATTGATTGATTGCAAATCCAAACTCTGCTACTTCGGTAGTTGTTGTATAGATTGATCTAACCATGCAAAGGAGTTTATTAGTTTAAACGGAAGAGCCTTTGCATATGACTTGAGATATCTTTATCTGGAAAGAATCAATAGAGTTGTTACCAAACAGATTTGTTGTTCCTTTACTGTTTGGAATACAATCTAAAGGAATTGTTCCAGTGCGTGCACTTATTGAATGTCAGAAGCGCAGGGATACTGAAGAAACTAAGTGAACTAGGGTTAGTTGTTTGGTATCAACTATACGAAGTTGGTTTAGATTTTGTATAGCGACTTAATTCTGAAAGTACTCAATTCTGGACTAGGTCCCAGAATATTTCTGCATTTGCGGTTTCCTCGTTAATAAAATCTTGGTGTGTCTTTTACTTTTGTATTTCCGCAATTATAAATGTTTATTATAATTAAAAGTAAAATACACAAAAATTAACTCCGCTTTACTTGATAGTGATCCTATAGAGTTTGGTTGAGTCCGAACCTATTATCAAGTAATCACACTTTGATTGTTGTATTGTCTCGATCTCGTATCCATAGACGATCACACAAAGTGTGAATACCTATTTGTCGTATTGTCTCGATTTTTTCCATAAACAATCACTTTCGGTAAGAGGACGTATAGGTGGATATTTTAAAGATTGTGGCGTATTTGGGTACCCTCGTCTTTTCTCATTCCAGTCCGAAGTTAACTTGTAGTAGGCTAGAGTCTGTAGCGGCTTAATACAGTGTGGCGTTCAAATATGGACTAGGTCCCGGGGTTTTCTGCATTTGTGGTTTCCTCGTTAACAAAATTCCTGGTGTGTGTGTTATTTATTTTCCGCATTATATTTGTTTCTATAATTGAAATATCACAGGTTGTGCGTAGTTCAATCATAGTTGATAAATCCGACCTTGTTTGTTAGATAAAACTTGATTAACACTTGGGTATTTGTCTTTGGTACCGTCCATGTTTTTCTCACATCAATCGGGCTCACGGATTTCTATCTGTTCGATTTGCTGATTGTGTCGAGAAAGAGATAAAGCTCTTTGATATCTTTCTTGATTGAGTCTCACTTTTAAGTTGGTGCTCTCGGAAATATATATTGGAGTTTAGTCCATACAGATTGTCGAACGAAATATTTGGTGTGGTTGTTATATCCTCGCGTTTTGAATTGGTATCAGAGCAAGCAAACATTCTAAAACCTCATAAGTCTTTGTTTGTAGAAATATGACTCTATGGATAGAAGTGCTATCTCTATAAACGTACCTCCAGTCTTCGATGGCTCGAATTACTTATGGTGGAAAATTTCTATGCGTTCCTTTCTGCAAGCGCGTGATTTTCAATCATGGGTTCATGTTGTTAATGGCTATGATCCTCCAACAATTACAATAGACGGTGTAACTATTGCAGGGGATATTTGTAGATATAATGAAGACGAGATTAGTGTTGCAAAGAAAAATTCTGACGGTTTAAATTCTATCTTCAGCACCATGTGACTACTTGCACTAAGTCTAAAGATGCTTGGGATATCTTACAAACTGTATTTGAAGGGAATATCTCTGATAAAGAAGCTAGGCTTCTGTTAGAGCATAGATCGGTCGACCTCGCATGTGTTGCTATATCAAGCATGTTTGTCAATGTTAGTGATCAAAACTATGAGTCTTAATTTCTAGTCTATTATAGCTAAGTCTCGGACTAGGATAGAAAAGTGCAGTTGAGCTCAAGGACTTCATGGAGATTCATCATACAACGACAAAGATCTACTCAAGGAGTCGTGGAACTTCATCAACAAAAAGGTATGTGGAGACTTGAACTTATCTATCACTCAAAAGTATATCTATTCTATCTCCTACTTCTTATGAGACAAAAAGTCGTATGCTATATAGACTGGATCATACACATTTGACATTTCGAGCTGAGTATTCACTACTTATCTTTTTCTCGAAAGTCATGAAAAGTTTCAATTACTTTGAGAACTGCTCTGACGTGAAACGGTCTGTGAATAACGGCTATATAACGTCCTCTGAGAATGTCTCAATGATTGGTATGAGAGTTTAGATTACATAACCATGTATTCCTTAATCCGAAGTTTTTGAACTTTGTTGATTGAGAGAAACCGGAGGAATTGGATTTGCCAAGTCCGCGAACCCAGTACGAGAACTTACGGAAGTTCTCTTGCCAAGAATTTCTGCTGGGATTTTCCAAAAACTCGTTTGCATGTTTAGTCCGCGAACTGGCGGAAGTCTCTTTGCCGAGATTTTCTGCTGAGTTTGGAAAACTCTGCCGGTTTCCTTAAGTCCGCGAACTTGTTTGTGAGCTTAAGTGGTTATGATCTAAAGATGTGCTCTGAACATGAAACTTAAATTACTAAGGAATGCTTTATGCAAACCGTGGCTATAAAGTTCATGAGCCGATTCATCGAATCGAATCATCTTTGTTTCAATTGTGTCTTGTGTAGTTACATAAGATCTCATAGAAATTGAACAACTCTCTAACTAGTTTATTTGAGTCAATTGAACTAGTTATGGTGAAGAAGAACTAGGTTAATATGAAATACTCACATGGTTAACCTTTTGGGTTAATATATTGAACCAACATACACGTACACGTTTGGGCACGGTTTTCACAAACCCAGTAAACGTCTACCCAAGTGTGTGTGACAAGCTAAGTTTTCGATCTAACGGTTGAGAAATATTAGCTTGAATCTAAATCAGGTTTTCATCTAACGGTGAATATGGATTGCTTTGTAACTAAGGAAAAACCCTGATTTGAAGGTTATATAAAGGAGACATCTAGCATTGTGCAAAACTAATCCTCACACGTCTGTGTAATACTAGTGCGCTCGCTAGAGTCGATTCTCCTTTAACCTTTGGTTTTCTTCTCTAAAACCATGTTAACGACTTAAAGACTTCATTGGGATTGTGAAGCCAGGCCGATACTACTTTTATCGTAGTTGTGTGATCTGATCTTGCATCTTCTATCGTACGAGTACAATCTATTGATTGGATTGAGATCATGTGAGTTCTCCGATAGGCAAGATAAAGAAGTCACAAACATCTTCGTCTCACTGTTTGTGATTCCTCAACAAACCGCTTGTTTAGTCAAGAAGGATTGTTGAGAGGTGATTGATTAATCTAGGCTGTTATTCGGGAATATAAAACCGGATTATCAATTGGTTCATGTTCACCTTGATTTTATATCTTAAGACGGAACAAAACCTAGGGTTTTTCTGTGGGAGACATATTTATCCTTTGATAGACTTTTCTGTGTGAGACAGATTTTTTTATTATCAAGTCTGCGATTTTGGGTTGCAGCAACTCTAAGTTGTGGGTGAGATCAGCTAAGGGAATCAAGTGTGCAGTATCCTGCTGGGATCAGAGGCGTAGGAGTACAACTGTACCTAGAATTAGTGGGAGACTGATTGGGGTTCAACTATAGTCTAGTCTGAAGTTAGCTTGGAGTAGGATAGTGTCTGTAGCGGCTTAATACAGTGTGTATTCAATCTGGACTAGGTCCCGGGGTTTTTCTGCATTTGCGGTTTCCTCGTTAGCAAAACTTATGGTGTCTGTGTTATTTCTTTTGCGCATTATATTTTTTATATAATTGAAATAATACAGGTCGTGCGTTTGTGATCATCAATTGGAAATCCGACCTTTGGTTGTTGATTGATATTGATTGATCCTTGGACATTGGTCTTTTGTACCGTCCAAGTATTCCTCGTGTTTGATTAGGACTCGCTGATTTCTATTAGCTTGAGTAATATCAAAAACAAGAGAGAGATATTAACTCCCTGAGATACTTTTATCTAGATTAAGTCTGTCTGTCTAGTTGATTCTCTAGCAAAGTATTTCGGAGTTAGTCCATACAGATTGCTAAGCGAAATATTGGGTGGTGTTGTTAGACCCCCGCTTTTTCAGCTTCAAAACCTAAATTCTATTTGGGAAAACCTTCGTATGGCTGATGAAGATTCATTTGTTGAGTTTAATCACAAAGTTTTTGAAATTGTTAATGCATCAGTTGCGTTGGGTAAGACTATTCCTGAAAAGGACATTGTGATGAAAATTCTCAGATTTGTACCAGCTAGATACGATTCTAAAAAACACGCCATCGTTGAGGGAAATAACCTTGAAACACTTTCCGAGAATACTCTTGTTGGAAAGTTAAAGATCTTTGATCATGAACATATATCCAAAACTGGAACGGATATTGCATTCAAAGCACAAAAGAACACGAAACTATTTGATAAAAGTAAAAGTGTTGGCAATTTTGTGGATGATCCTATTGAGACTGAATCATCAGATGAAGATACTGACAACTCAGTTTCTCTGTTTACAAGACAGTTTAGAGATCTTCTTTTAAAGAGAAGTAAACGGTTCACCAGAGACAAACCTAGATCATCAGTTAAGCCTCATGATCGTGTTCCTCCTAAAAACAGGGACACTGTCGACAATGATGATGAGGATTTGCCACATTCCTTCAAGTGTAAAGGTTTTAGTCATTTTTCTAATGAGTGTCCAAATTGTAGAAAATACACTGGGAACAGAGGTCTTGTTGCAACTTTTGATGAAACATTTGATCACTATGACTCCGCTGAAGATGAAAAATAAAGTGTAGCACTCCTCGGTGAAAATATCAATTTTGATAATTGTAGCAATACTCACATCAACCTTGATATTTTTCCTAGAGAAACGTCATCGACCACATTGGAGGATGAAATGGATTTTTCTCTGTCTAATGAAAACTCTACTTAATATGTTTCAGGTACTTCGCTTTGTTTAGCAGCATGTTCAGCTATGGTGCCTGAATCATTCTCCATATTTACATGTCCTTATTGTATTATTAAGGGTCATGAACTCTCTAATTGTTTCAAGTACAAACATAAAGTGAGGTATGTCAACAAACTGCAACGGAGAGCCAGTCGATTAGCAAACAAGCTCAAACTTTTTCTAAAGTTGAATCCATTTGAGGTATGTAATTTAACTCATCTCCTAAGAAGTTGATTTCTAAGTACAAAGTTAGATCACTACAGAAAAGAACTAGGTCTAAACGACTTATAAAGAGGGATGTTGAAAATTCCGTGCAGGAACTTTGTGATGAACAGATTATTGTTCACCCCAACACATCATAATTGTGTTGAAAGTGCGTCTTGTCTCATGTGCCCGTATTTCGAAAAGAGACAAGAGTTGTGCAAAATCGGGCTATATGGTCAGAAACTATTCTAGTTTGTATCTTGAATGTTATTACCTGAAGTTCTATTTGTTCTTTTCGTATATTCAATTAATGGTATTAAAAAGATTTCACCCTATTTGAATAATAAAAAAGGGGTTAAAACCGACATTTCTGCCCTTCTTAGGGATGTATCTGTTGATCGTACGTGAACCTTACATACTATGTATATAGGTTCCGTAACCCTACCCTCTTTTTCCTTTTCTGAAACTCTTTTCATCAAAAGGTTGCTTGTGGAGCTGTTGTATTTGTGCTTCTTTTCACAAAACTATATTTCAAATTTATGGAGACTCCAAGCATCATCTCTTATGATGGAAAATATGTTAATATGATTATTAAGCCATCAGTCATGAAGGAAAAAGACGAATCCCATTCCTCTACAACTTTGAAGAGAAAAAAGAAGAATATAAAGAAACCAAAGGCTAACACCTCAAATCTTCAAAAAAAATTTGTTGTTGTTGAAGAGTTAAAAGAAACAAAGATGGAGATTCAACAAATAAAGGTTATCTTACTAAGATATCTTGAAATTCAAAAGGCCTTGGTTCGGTAACAGTCAAGAAGGTTTGTTGGAATTGACTCCTTTCTCCATGAACGTTATGTTCCAATGTCTGTTGACGACAATGAGTTCGGGGACGATAAATAATTTCAATAATCTTAATGTCTAGGAAACTTCTTATGAGAATTGTAGATGGTGAAATTTGGATAAGGGGCAAAAATGTCATTTCAAGACCATAGACAAAACTCAAGTCTCACGGGAGAGATTAAGCCCTTGGTCCTCAAGGCACTAATAACCACAATTTCTAGTATATGTCCCCGCGAGACACTGATGGTCATGATGTCGTGATTCCTAGTGCACATCCTCGACGAGATATTGCTGGTCACGTAGGTTCTGTAGAGCGTAAAATGTCCCCGGCAGACTTATGAACAAGAACAACCACAATTCCAGCATGTCTTTGCGAGACACGGCTGATTGTGATGCCATGATTCCTAGTATACATCCCCGCAAGATACTTCCGGTCATGTAGGCTCTGTAGATGCGTAAGAACGTCCCCAACAGACTTATGACCTAGAGCAGAGACATACATGTCTCCTGTAAGCACTGCTCATCCTATTTGAGATCAAGGACTGATTCCTAGTACATTATCGTGAGATAAACTGGTCATGTCTACTCTAGGCTCTGACTCGACTTACCGAGGCTTCAGAATAATTCTTAGGACATCCCCGCGAGATGCGCTGGTTATTCTTCCTCTAGGCCCTTTCGACAGACTTCTAAAACATGCTTCCGAGATACACTGGTTATGTCGGCCCCATAAATACAGACATAATTGATTCCTAGCACATCTCTGCAAGATACGCTGGTCAAAGAAAAGTGAGCCAAAGTCTCGCAGAGACATTAATCGGGAATACAAAGCCCTTTCCCTCTCTTCAGGATGAGTCCCAGCTGACCACAAAGAGATTTGGATCCGTCTGCAAAATCTCGGAGAGATTCACATCTCTCTGCAAAATCTCGGAGAGATTCTCATCTCTCCTCAAAATCTCAGAGAGATTCATATCTCTCATAAAAATCCCCGAGAGATTCACATCTCTTCTCAAAATCTCGGAGAGATTCTCATCTCTCCTCAAAATCCCCGAGAGATTCTCATTTATCCTCAAAATCTCGGAGAGATTCATATCTCTCTGCAAAATCTCGAAGAGATTCTCATCTCTCCACAAATTCTCAGAGAGATTAAAATCTCTTGGGAAATCTCAGACATGGCCGAATATTCCCCATGATAGGCACGAGCCTCATGTAGGAATTGAGTCTCCTTTTCAGACTCTCTACACGAATTCTGATGCATCCCATGTCTTTTCACGTGACTCATCCTAGCCGTTCTTACAAATCAGAGCTCATCTCTCTATCTTGGCCAACTCGGCTAAAGAGAATATTTCTCTTTCAACGCATCATCACAAAGGCTGACTCAGCTTCACACAAATGGGGGGATAACAATTAGGGTTTTGGTCTGGCGGTCTACGGAAAGTGTGAGAAATACCCTGCCTATTTCTCACCGCAGAAGAGAGTAAAGGCAGTGGAATAATGAGATAAACTCAACCTAGTTTATCTCTATTCCTGAAGAATCGGGAAAATTGCTCAGCACGGAACGACAAGCAATCCTTATCTTCACCGACCTGAGATGAGAGAATTCAGCTATAAATAGGTCCTCTATTTCTCCAAGCTATCAACAACTTTCTCATAAACTCTAAGAGCAATTATTCTTCAAACCCTAGAATTTTCTGATCTCCATCTTCTTCTGCTTCCCTCCCTAAAACCATCCCTAAACCTCTTCCCTGTGACTGAAGCAGCCTTTGAACGTCTATTGTACGTGGTTTAGGCAGAGACTGTTCATGCTCAACCTCCCGTAACTCACTTTCAGAAACCCTAGAATCCCACTTCTAACCTTTCTCAGATTTTAGGTAACTACATTTTGACGACCACAGTGGGAGGTTGTTCACTCAATTACATATATCAATCATGGTCTCTTAGGAAGAAAGACGATTCCACCAATCTAAACACAAAAATGTTCCATTGATTCAGTCTCTGTAAATCCATTACAGGCTTAGCCGAGAGAGTTATCCCTACCATCACTTTCTCTCTCTGTCGAGTTTGACCTTAGTGAATAGGTTAGTGCGTCTCGGATCACATGGATCTCTTCTTGCATAACAAAACGCCCTAGTAACCTATTTTCATAAAAATATACTGTTAAATTCCTTGAAAACGTTGGATAGGGACCAAGGAGAACTTCCTGAGACTCAACAAAATCTTGAAAAATCTCAGATCGACATCTAGACTTATCTGAAAACGCCTTTAGAGTTACCAGTAGGGATTGATCCAACTGAAAAAGCGGGGGTACAACAATCACACCCAATATTTCACTTAGCAATCTGTATAAACAAACTCCAATATACTTTCTAGAGAATCAACTAGACAGTCAGACGCAATCTAGATAAAAAAGTATATCAAAGAGTTTATTCATTGCATATCTTATGAACAACCAATATATGTAATTGAGTATAACCGCTCACAAAGGCCTGACTTATGTATTGGTATGACTTTTATTAGTGAAACCGATCTTAAGTAATCACCTGACATGTGCAACACGTCATAAAGGGGAACCGATCCTTGTATGAGGTGCATCAAGGTTTATAGCAGAAAGGGGAACCGGTCATATGGACATGTGCAGCACGTTTTTAGGCAAAAGGGAACCTTTCCTATGGACATGTGAAACACATATAAGTTAGATACCATATATATGTGGGGAACCGGTCCTAGTACCTAGTCAACCGAATTATGGAAAGCTAGCGTGACTATGCACAGTACTCACATGGAGGTAGAACCATTAAACCCGTGATTGTGATTGAATGTTGGTTTGATCAATCACATAGTTCTTGAAAGTCGGATGAACCAATTCTAAACTTGTTTGGAAGTGTGGCAAATCGGTTTCAAGGTTGCAAGTATGAAAGAGAACTTACAAAGTAAGGATGTCAACATACTTTGAACATGTGCTGTGAATGTTTATTTCTTTAATTGTTCAAAGATATTCCTTAAGAGCTAAGGGAAGAGAATCCCAGGATCGAAACATAAGTAAGTTGAGAATCTTTTAATTAAGGTTATTA
This sequence comes from Papaver somniferum, assembly GCF_003573695.1. Taxonomy (NCBI): domain Eukaryota; kingdom Viridiplantae; phylum Streptophyta; class Magnoliopsida; order Ranunculales; family Papaveraceae; genus Papaver; species Papaver somniferum. Next base: position 48,378,017 of record NC_039366.1, read on the forward strand.
ATTTCATTTTGTAGGGAAATTCCAGAATTAGTAATGTGCATTTACTAATTAGATTTTCTGAGAGATTTCGATCATTATTTTTGGACAGAGCATTTCCAGGAATTATGGAAACCGAATTTGTGCTTTAATGAATATCTTGAGAATATTTTCGGTTTTGTAAATTCCTTGGTGCCCAAACTTCCTTGTCTATAAATACTTGAACTTTGCCTTTCTAGCAAACTAATCCTTCGTAATAACAAACTTCCTCTTTTGTTGTTGTTACTGGTGTAGCCGCCTATTCGGAGAGGAGAGTAACCTAATTAGGCGAAATCTCTTACGGCCGCTCAGTTTAAAGTCTTCTTTGGGATTGAGAAGCTCTAGCGTGTACCGTTGGTGGGAAACTAGATAATTGCGGTTTATCTTTTGTTTTCGATTGATTTGATTGACTAACGGTGGTTGAAATATGATTGCACCTAGTTTGTTTATTTTTGAGAATCTTCTCTTCTGATATAAGATTTACTCAAACTAGTTCAGAGTTTCGACAGGGATCTTTAGAGTGTTGTGAGTTGTAAAGATGATCTTGTGATAATCCATTGTTAACAGACTTCGTTCTGTGCGTGATTGATTACAAGAGATTCAAGTGATTGTGTGCAGATTTTATTGAAGATTTAAGAAGATTTGAAGACAAAGAAGATATTGAAGATCTGACTTGGGTTTATAATCTTTGGTATGCACAATACTTGTTTTGGTAAAAGAGGATCCTATTAATAATCGGTTTATCCTTGTGGTAGATTGGATTGATTAATTGAGTAGATCGGCATCAACACAATTCTTTGGATTAAGAGTGTTGTTGGCTTAATCTTAAACGATTACTTCGGTAATTGAACATAAGATAGATCTAAGGACCTGACGAAGGAGTTTATGTTAAGATAAATGGAAGAGCCTTTGTCCGACTCATATCATTTAGTTGAATAGAGTTGATACCAAACAAATTTGTTGTTCCTTTACTGTTTGGAATACGAACCAAAGGAATTGTTCCAAGTACGTGACTTATTTATAAGTTGGAGGCGTGGGAATACAGACGGAACTAGGTGAACTATAGGTTTAGTTACTTGGTCTCAACTATATGAAGTTTGGTGTAATTTTGTGTAGCGGCATAATCCTGAGAGTATTTAATTCTGGAGGTTTTTCTACATTTGCGCTTTCCTCGTTAACAAAATCTTGTTGTGTCATTTACTTTATATTTCCGCATTATAATTGTTTTATTATAATTAAAGTAAATCGCACAAAAGTTAATTCCTATTTAATTGATAAGCAATCCTATTGTGTGTGGTTAAGTCCGAACCTTTGTATCAAGTAAACATACTTCATTGTTTATTGTCTGGATTTCGTATCCATAGACGATCACACGAAGTGTGAACCGATTAGTTGTAATGTCTCGACTCAGTCCATAGACAATCACTTTCGGAGAAAGGACTTATAGGTAGGAAAAGTTTTAGCTTGAGGTATATTTGGGAACCCTCGCCTTTTCAATACTTGAAGTTTTTCTTTCTAGCAAACCAATCCTATTGTGTTTGGTTAAGTCTGAACCCTTGTATCAAGTAAACATACTTCGTTGTTGTATTGTCTTGATCTCGTATCCATAGACGATCACACGAAGTGTGAACCGATTAGTTGTATTGTCTTGACTCAGTCCATACACAATCACTTTCGGAGAAAGGACTTATAGGTAGGAAAAGCTTTAGCTTGAGGTATATTTGGGTACCCTCGCCTTTTCAATTGGTATCAGAGCAGGCAAACACGAAAAGATCTAATAATCTGTGTTTGGTGCGATCCAACCTATAAGAATTGAATCTGATGGATGATTCAGTTAACGTTGAGCAAGAAGATAATATACTTCTTAAAGAAAGTTTGTTTTCAAAACCTGATAAACAGCTCTGCACTGTAAGTTCACTAGTGGAATACAACTCAGGAAATATTAACCATGATGTGTTAATTAGAAAACAAACTGATGTGGCAAAGAATTCAGATTCAGATGTCTTCAATGAGATCAAATTTTTCAGAAAGCTTGCTGAAATATATAATCTAAAGGATAATACCTATTATCCATCTGCCGAAAACATCGTTAGAGATTTTTTGATTCATGAAGATGTTGAATCTAAAGGTGTTGAACTTTCTCAAGCCAAAGGAGTTATATTAGTTAAAACAAGGATATGTGATTCTGACCTCCAGAATCTCTTAACTAATATACAAAATTGTGATTCAAATTGTTAGAGCATTGCTCAGTCAAACTTGCATGGGTTGCTATCTCAAGCATGTTTTTCAATGTTAGTGATCAAAACTATAAGTCCTGATTTCTAGCCTACTATAGCTAAGGTCTCGGACTAGGATAGAAAGTGTAGTTGAGCTCAAGAACTCCATGGCAATCATCATACAAGACGAAGGACTACTCAAGGATCTAGTGGAACTTCATCGACTAAAAGGTATATGGAGACTTGAACTTATCTATCACTCAAAAGTATATTTACTCTATCTCCTATTCTTGAGACAAAAGTCGTTTTGCTATATAGACTTTGATTATACACATTTGGTATTTCGAGCCGAGTTTATCTTGCCGATCTATTTCTCGAAATATGTGTTGGTAAGCTTTTGCTTTAGCCAAATTCATCTTTACCTAGTGACGAAAGTCATGTTATGTTTCAATCACTTTGAAAATTGCTTTGACGAGAAATGGTTTGTGAATAACAATAATATAATGTCCTACAAGAATGTTTCAATGATTGAAATGAGAGTTTAGATTATATAACCTTTGGTGGATATAAGCATTGTTGTGGAAACACATATATGTATAAGTCGTTATTCCATGAACCGAAGTTTGCGAACTTTGTTGATCAATAGAACCGGAACAAGAGCCGTGAACTCAGTCCGCGAACCCAGTCCGCGATCTGGCGGAAGTTCTCGACCCGAGAAAATCTGCTGGAGTTTGTGAACTCCTTCCGGGAACTTAAGTCCGCGAACCCAGTCCGCAAACTTGAGTTGGTTATATCTAAAGACGATTGTTCTTGAACTCATGTTTATATAAACTAAGGAATGCTTTTGCAAACCGTGGCTATAAAGTTCATGAACCGATTCGAGTGAATCAAATCGTTTTTGCTTCTGTCTTTTTTAGTTACATAAGATCTAAGCAATTGAACAACTCTCTAACTAGTTCATTTGAGTCATTTGAACTAGTTATGGTGAAGAAGAATATGGTTGATATGAAATTGCTCATATGTCTAACCATTTGGTTAACTATTGTTGAACCAACAAATGTACATGTTTGGGCACGGTTACACAAGCCTAGAAACGTGCATTTCATTTGTGTGTAACAAGCTAAGTTTTCGATCTAACGGTTGAGAAATATTAGCTTGAATCTAATCAGGTTTTCATCTAACAGTGAATATTGAATGCTTTGTTACCAAGCTAACATTGATTGCAAACCCTGATTTGAAAGACTATATAAGGGAGAACTCTAGCAACTGGGAAACATAATCCCCATACCTTACGTGTGATACTAGTTGTGTTAGCTAGAGTCGATTCTCCTTTAACCTTTGGTTTCTTCTCTAAACCAGGTTAACGACTTAAAGACTTCTTTGGGATTGTGAAGCCAGACCGATACTAATTTCTCGTAGTTGTGTGATCTGATCTTGTTGTTTCCATCGTACGAGTATAATCGTAAGGATTGGCTTGAGATTGATATCTCCGATAGGCAAGATAAAAAGTAGTCACAAGCATCTTCGTCCCATCGTTTGTGATTCCAAAATATCTTCTTTTGCCGCGTCGATTAAGATTATTATGAGGTGATTGATAATACTAGGATGTTCTTCGGGAATATAAGTCTGGGTTATCAATTGGTTCCTGTTCACCTTGATTTATCAAAAGACGGAACAAAACTCGTAAGTATATTCGTGGGAGACGGATTTATCTATTACCGTAGACTTTTCTGTGTGATACAGATTTGTTTAATAAAGTCTTCGACTTTGGGTCGTAGCAACTCTTAGTTGTGGGTGAGATCAGCTAAGGGAATCAAGTGCGTAGTATCCTGCTGGGATCAGAGACGTAGGAGCATACTGTACCTTGGATCAGTGTGAGATTGATTGGGGTTCAACTACAGTCCATACCGAAGTTAGTTTGAAGTAGGCTAGTGACTGTAGCGTCTTAATACAGTGTGTGTTCAATCTGTACTAGGTCCCTGGGTTTTTCTGCAATTGCAGTTTCCTCTTTAACAAAATTCTGGTGTCTGTGTTATTTCTTTTCCGCATTATATTTCGTTATATAATTGAAATATCACAGGTTGTGCGTTGTTCAATCAATTAGAATATTCGACCTTTTGGTTGTTGATTTAAATTGATTGACACTTGGATATTGGTCTTTGGTACCATCCAAGTTATCTCTCTAGTATTTGATAAAGACTCGCAGATTTCTATTTGCTTGAGTATATATCAAATCTAGAGATTGAGATATAAACTCTTTGATATACTTTTTATCTAGATTGAGTCTGACTGTTTAGTTGATTCTCTAGAAATTATATTGGAGTTTGTCAATACATATTGCTAAGGGAAATATTGGGTGTGGTTGTTGTACCCACGCTTTTTCAATTGGTATCAGAGCAGGCAAACAACTTAAACCTGATAAGTTTGTGTTTGTTCGGTCCTTGAAATTTTTCTTTTGGGAAATTTCTTTGGAAAAGTTGCTCTTTGCATCTGTAACACACGCCAGGATTCCTTAAAGATTATTCAAATATTATGATGGGTAAAACCTCCGGTTTCTCATAATAATCTCGATTCATCTAAAAAGGATAAATTAGATGATGAGATTCATTCTAAAGGAAAAAATAAAAAGAAAGGAAGATTGAGGAAACATTCGTCGCGCTCAAGCTCTCACTAGATTAACTCTTAATCTCTTTGAGGAATACTATCATAATGGATCAATTGAAAAAATATATTCAGAGCATTCGAAAATATTTTTAAATTCTTAGAAAAACTTAATTCTGTTAAGTCTAAGAATTATCCCGATAAAGGTCTTGTACATACAAACAATATTGTACGGACTAAAAATCGGAAGAGTCTTCTTTCTAGTCCTCCAAAGAGAAAAATAGAAAGCTCAGTCAACCCTGATTATCATCATTACTATGATTATATCACTGGTACCTTTCACAAATATCAACCGGAAATGGTGCATGAGAATCTCTCTGCACATCTCTCCACCTAGTAACTTGATTGGCGTTGCCCCATTTGTATATATTCTTGAAATGGGGCAAGAACGGTTTGTTTTGTGTGTACTTGGGTTAATGTTTTCTTTTCTCATAAGATTGTTTTCTTATCTTGGTTTTCGAACGCCTAAGAAATCCTACAATTCCTTTTGTGGGTCGCGGTCTCCTAAACGGGTCCAAGCCCATTAACTTGGCATATAAAAGAAGGAAGTTCGCGTACCTTCTCCTTCATCCCAACAGTCCGTGCACGTGAACACCTAGGGTTTTTGTGGTTCCTTCATTAAAACTTCTTTGAAGAAATCAAAAGAAAGGGTGTTCAAGGTTCATTCCAAGTAAGTGATTTCCTCTTGGTCCTTCTTGATTTTAGATCTTATGATGAATTTAAGAGCTCAAATACCTCTAGCATGGATTTTTATTGTAACCAAAATTCTCTTAGGATTAGGTTTGTGAATGATTCTTGTGCTAGAATTCTTGAAAAGACTTCATCTAAAGGTTTTATTCTAAAAAAGAAATTGGATCTTTCTAGTGGGCATGTGGAGGATTTAGTTTGCTTTAAAAAATTCAATCTTGAAAACATCTTTGATGGTCTTGGTCAAGGATTTGATTCTCTTACAAGAATTTTCTATGCCAACATTCATGATGTTGATCTCAATAAGATGGAATTCAAATCCATGATAAATAGAGAAAGATTTCTTGTTGATAGAGAATTAATTTCAAAGATTACCAAAATTCCATTAGAAAATTTTCGTCTACCTAGACCAAGTGTTGAACAACCATCACGTGATGATATCTCTCTTGGGCTTTGCGGTAAGAAGGTGACTTGGAATCAAGGAAATTTTCTTACTGATCTTAGTATTTATTTAATGGCTTTTGGAAAACTTGGTATATCCAATTTGTGTCCCTCCACAATTGAGAATTCTTGGTGGAGTCATGAGTTTGTGGAATTGTTCTATTTCCTTGAATTAGGTGTTCCAAGTCTCGATATTTGTGGATTCATCATCTCTCAAATGATCTCGATGACTTCACCCATCAAGATGTTAGGTTACCCATGCTTGGTTGGTCAAATTTGTCGTGATCATGGGTTTGATTCAATCGGCAACTCTCTCGGGTTTCCCAAATCGGTTCGTCTTTGTACCTTCAGACGCATAAGGGAAAATGTGTGCAAAAGACAAAGAGATGCTTCCCTTGACGATTGTGACCCTATCACCTTGAGTCTTCTTCAAAAAATTCACAAGGGTGTGTGTAAGGTCAATTTAAGGGTGAAGTCCGTACAAGAACAATTGTCAGTGGTTGCGACTAAGTTTCGCGAGCTCAAGGAAGAATTGAACATGATTCAAGCATCTTGGAGTGTCTCCAATGATGAAGATGATGAGTAGCTTGTTTATTGCCTTGTAAATCGTCTATTTCTCTTATTTTGTTTAGAAGAATAACTAGAGTTTGAAATAGTCATTATTGTGATTACACATAGCTATGTCCAGCGTTTTCATCTTCATGTTTTTAGATTTATTTGTTTAAATTCTAAATTGTTTGGAAGATGATTTTTTGTAGTATTAATCTTTATGGTTTTATATATTGCAAATTGTTATGGGATATATGTGTTTGCGTCCATGAACTATGATTGTCCCATACCTTGTCAAAAGTAAAGTCTTTCGTAAGTCGATATGCATGTATTGATAAAAGAATGAATGGACTTTTGACAAATATAAAAGTTAAGCCTATTATGTCAATTATTGATGGAAGATAGGTTAAAATCTTTTGTTTACAAGGATTATGTCTATTGTATGACATTGTGCAAATGGTGATGGAAAATAGAATGAGTCCTTGTTTATTCCACGGTATTAGGTCGATACTCGATCCACAATTTTTGTGTATATACTGTGTTGTTTCGTAAGGTGTCTTATGTTGAGCTCTATCGACTGAGTTATTGTTTTGGCTTAGTTGTTGCTCCATGAGGTACTTTATGTCGAGCATATTCAACTAAATTAATCATCCTGTTTGGTTATTTAGTTGTTGCTCCGTAAGTTTTCTTATGTCGAGCATGACCAATTAAATTGATTACTTCTAGTGATTAGTTTGGTTGTGTATTCCGATTAGATTAATTATGGGTTTCCTTGTGATTAATCTAATTGAGTATTTTTTGAGTCTCCATAAGTTCACTTATGTTGAGCATTTCCGGTTAAATTAATCATGAATTCTCTTGTGGTTAATTTAACTGAGTATTTTGGATTCAAATTCATACTTGTATGTTATTTGTTATGTCCAAAGAAACCCTTCTTTTCTTTCGAAATTAAGGTCGCTCTTGTTGTTCTTTCGGGAATGACATATTATGGGGGAGAGTTCTTAATTGAACTTGTGCTTAATCGCCAAATCTTTGTGGGGAGTGCGGCTGTGGAATATTATAGGGGTTATCTTGTATCTTTAAACTCCTTGATGAATGCATTTAGCTTCGGCTTTATGATTGCATCTAAATAAGTTGATACATGCTTTCTTTTGGTCATGAAATATCTCTTTCGGAAATTTCATTAGGATCCCGTTCTTGTACCTTTTCCAATTTTATTGACAAAAGGGGGAGAATTAATATGTAGTTCACACTACGAATACATATGGTTTTCGGATCATTATGTAAGGGGGAGTGGTTTCCATGTGAGATGGAGTATTGACTAAGGGGGAGTGATACGTATCACCATAGTATTGTTGTTGAAGTTGTGATACAATTGAACTTTGACATTGTATAATGATACTATGACACTGTATAACAATGATCGAGAATTATGTTTTCTCATTGTTATAGCTACGGATTTTCAACAACGATGATGTTGAACTTACAACCTTTGGGATAATTGGAGTACTTGGAAGTGACGAAGATTTCGAGTAATGTTGAAGATTAGACATGTGGAATAGGATCTACAAAAGTTAATTTATTTATTTTTTTGTATTACATATGTATTAATAGTTTTGTCACTAAAATTGACAAAAGGGGAGATTGTTAGAGCATTGCTCGGTCAAACTCGCATGCGTTGCTATCTCAAGCATGTTTGTCAATGTTAGTGATCAAAACTATAAGTCTTGATTTCTAGCCTGCTATAGCTAAGGTCTCGGACTAGGATATAAAGTGTAGTTGAGCTCAAGAACTCCATGGGAATCATCATACAAGACGAAGGACTACTCAAGGAACTGGTGGAACTTCATCGACTAAAAGGTATGTGGAGACTTGAACTTATCTATCACTCAAAAGTCTATTTACTCTATCTCCTATTCTTGAGACAAAAGTCGTTTTGCTATATAGACTTTGATTATACACATTTGGTATTTCGAGCCGAGTTTACCTCGCCTATCTATTTCTCGAAATATGTGTTGGTAAGCTTTCGCTTTAGCCAAATTCATCTTTACCTAGTGACGAAAGTCATGTTATGTTTCAATCACTTTGAAAATTGCTTTGACGAGAAATGGTTTGTGAATAAAAACTATATAACGTCCTCTAAGAATGTTTCAATGATTGAAATGAGAGTTTAGATTATATAACCTTTGGTGGATATAAGCATTGTTGTGGAAACACATATATGTATAAGTCCTTATTCCTTGAACCGAATTTTGCGAACTTTGTTGATCAAGAGAACCGGAACAAGAGCCGTGAACTCAGACCGCGAACTGGCGGAAGTTCTCGACCCGAGAAAATTTGCTGGAGTTTGTGAACTCCTTCCGCGAACCCAGTCCGCGAACTTGAGTTGGTTATATCTAAAGACGATTGTTCTTGAACTCATGTTTACATAAACTAAGGAATGCTTTTGCAAACCGTGGCTATAAAGTTCATGAACTGATTCGAGTGAATCAAATCGTTTTTGCTTCGACTGTGTCTTGTGTAGTTACATAAGATCTAAGCAAATAAAAACTCTCTAACTAGTTCATTTGAGTCATTTGAACTAGTTATGGTGAAAAAGAATATGGTTGATATGAAATTGCTCATATGGCTAACCATTTGGTTAACTATTGTTGAACCAACAAATGTACATGTTTGGGTACAGTTACACAAGCCTAGAAACGTGCATTTCATTTGTGTGTAACAAGCTAAGTTTTCGATCTAACGGTTGAGAAATATTAGCTTGAATCTAATCAGGTTTTCATCTAATGGTGAATATTGAATGCTTTGTTACCAAGCTAACATTGATTGCAAACCCTGATTTGAAAGACTATATAATGGAGAACTCTAGCAACTGGGAAACCTAATCCCCACACCTTACGTGTGATACTAGTTGTGTTAGCTAGAGTCGATTCTCCTTTAACCTTTGGTTTCTTCTCTAAACCAGGTTAACGACTTAAAGACTTCATTGGGATGGTGAAGCCAGACCGATACTACTTTCTCGTAGTTGTGTGATCTGATCTTGTTGTTTCTATCGTACGAGTACAATCGTAAGGATTGGCTTGAGATTGATATCTCCGATAGGCAAGATAAAAAGTAGTCACAAACATATTCTTCTCATCGTTTGTGATTCCACAATATCTTCTTTCTCCGCGTCAATTAAGATTATTGTGAGGTGATTGGTATACTAGGCTGTTCTTCGGGAATATAAGTCCGGGTTATCAATTGGTTCTTGTTCACCTTGATTTATCAAAACACGGAACAAAACTCGTAGGTATATTTGTGGGAGACGGATTTATCTATTACCTCAGACTTTTCTGTGTGATACAGATTTGTTTATTAAAGTCTTCGACTTTGGGTCATAGCAACTCTTAGTTGTGAGTGAGATCAGCTAAGGGAATCAGTTTGAAGTCTTCTTTGGGATTGAGAAGCTCTAGCGTGTACCATTGGTGGGAAACTAGATACTTGTGGTTTATCTTTTGTTTTCGATTGATTTGATTGACTAACGGTGGTTGGAATCTGATTGCACCTAGTTTGTTTATTCTTGAGAATCTTCTCTTCTGATATAAGATTCACTCAAACTAGTTCAGAGTTTCGACAGGGTTCTTTAGACTGTTGTGAGTTCTAAATACGATCTTGTGATAATCCATTGTTAACAAACTTCGTTCTGTGCGTGATTGATCACAAGAGATTCTAGTGATTGTGTGCAGGTTTTTATTGAAGATTTAAGAAGATTTGAAGACAAAGAAGATATTGAAGATATGACTTGGGTTTGTAATCTTTGGTGTGCACAATACTTGTTTTGGTAAAAGAGGTTCCAATTAATAATCGGTTTATCCTTGTGGTAGATTGGATTGATTAATTGAGTAGATCGGCATCAACACAATTCTTTGGATTAAGAGTGTTGTTGGCTTAATCTTAAACGATTACTTCGGTAATTGAAAATAAGATAGATCTAAGGACCTGACGAACGAGTTTATGTTAAGATAAACGGAAGAGCCTTTGTCCGACTCATATCACTTGGTTGAATAGAGTTGATACCAAACAGATTTGTTGTTCCTTTATTGTTTGGAATACGAACCAAATGAATTGTTCCAAGTACGTGACTTATTTATAAGTTGGAGGCGTGGGAATACATATGGAACTAGGTGAACTATAGGTTTAGTTGTTTGGTCTCAACTATACGAAGTTAGGTGTAATTTTGTGTAGCGGCTTAATCCAGAGAGTATTCAATTCTGGATAAGGTCCTGGGGTTTTTCTGCATTTGCGGTTTCCTCGTTAATAAAATCTTGCTGTGTCATTTACTTCATATTTCCGCATTATAATTGTGTTATTATAATTAAAGTAAATCGCACAAACGTTAATTCCTATTTTACTTATAACTCTTTCATTTTGTATCCGATTGACCTAATTCTTTTTCCATCGGATTTGTCTTTTCGTCGTCTACAGGATAAACTCAGCGAACACTTAGAAAGGATTCAAAAAATTCATGACCTTGTCAAAAGCTTTGCAGAGCCACATGGGGTCATAAACAACCAACAAAGATACATCTTGTCTCCCTTACTGCTTCAGAGAATCTTGACAAGAACGCGACAAATTATGAAGCTGAGAAAGCGGAGGTCCAACAACCTCACCCAATATTTCGCTTAGCAATCTGTATGGACTAACTACAATATACTTTCAAAAGAATCAACTAGACAGTCAGACTCAATCTTAAGAAAAGTATATCAAAGAGTTATATCTCAATCTCTCAATTCAATCCGCAATCAAACAAATAATAATTTGCGAGCCCGATTGAATATAAGAGAGATTACTTGAATGGTACTAAAGACCAATGTTCAAGGGTCAATCAATTTCAATCAACAACCAATGGTTGGATTTACCAATTGATCGATTCAACGTACAACCTGTGATATTTCAATTATATAAAAAAATATAACACGGAAAAGAAATAACAAGATACCAAAAGTTTTGTAAACGAGGAAACCGCAAATGCAGAAAAACCCCGGGACCTAGTCCAGATTGAACACCACACTGTATCAAGCCGCTACTGATACTAGCCTACTACAAACTAACTTCGGTCTGGACTGTAGTTGAACCCCAATCAATCTCACACTGATTCAAGGTACAGTTGCGCTCCTTACGTCTCTGATCCCATCAGGATACTACGTACTTGATTCCCTTAGATGATCTCACCCACAACTAAGAGTTGATACAACCCAAAGTTGAAGACTTGATAAACAAATTTGTCTCACACATACTAGTCTATAGGAATAGATAAATCTGTCTCCAACAGAAATACCTACGAGTTTTGTTCCGTCTTTTGATAAATCAAGGTGAACAGGAACCAATTGATATACCGGACTTATATTCCCGAAGAACAGCCTAGAAATATCAATCACCTCACAATAATCTTAATCGACTAGCGAACCAAGATATTGTGGAATCACAAACGATTAGTCGAAGGTGTTTGTGACTACTTTTCTATCTTGCCTATCAGAGATATAAATCTCAATCCAATCTTACGATTGTACTCAAACACGATAGAAACAGCAAGATCAGATCACACAACTACAGAGAAAATAGTTGGGTCTGGCTTCACAATCCCAATGAAGTCTTTAAGTTGTTAACCTAAAGGGTTTCTTGAAAAACCTAAAGTTAAAGGAGAATCGACTCTAGATTATACAACTAGTATCACACAGGAGGTGTGGAGATTAGGTTTCCTAGTTACTAGAGTTCTCCTTTATATAGATTTCAAATTAGGGTTTGCAATCTAAGTTACCTTGGTAACAAAGCATTCAATATTCACCGTTAGATGAAAACCTGATTAGATTCAATTTAATATCTTTCAACCATTAGATTGAACTTAAATTGTTATACACAAATGAAATGTAACTTCATTTAGGTTTGAGTAACCGTACCTGATAAAGCGGGGGTACAACAACCACACCCAATATTTCGATTAGCATTCTGTATGGACTAACTCCAATATAATTTCAAGAGAATCAACTAGACTAAATCTTAATAAAGTATATCAAAGAGTTATATATCTCTTTCTTGATTCAATTCTTACTCAAGCAAATAGAAATCTGCGAGTCTAATTGAATACAAGAGAAATCACTTAAACGGTACCAAAGACTAATATTCAAGGATCAATCAATTTCAATCAACAACCAAAGGTCGGATTTCCAAATTGATTGATTCAAACGCACAACCTGTGATATTTCAATTATAAAGATAAACAATATAATGCGGAAAAGAAATAACACAGACACCAGAAGTTTTGTTAACGAGGAAACCGCAAATGCAGAAAAACCCCGGGACCTAGTCCATATTGAACACACACTGTATTAAACCACTACAAACACTAGCCTACTAAAAACTAACTTCGGTCTGGACTGTAGTTGAACCCCAATCAATCTCACACTGATCCAAGGTACAATTATGCTCCTACGTCTCTGATCCCAGCAGGATACCACGCACTTGATTCCCTTAGCTGATTCACCCACAACTAAGAGTTGCAACGACCCAAAGTCGAAGACTTTAATAAACAAATATGTATCACACAGAAAAGTCTACGAGTTTTGTTCCATCTTTTGATAAATCAAGGTGAACAGGAACCAATTGATAACCCGTACTTATATTCCGGAAGAACAACCTAGTATTATCAATCACCTCACAATAATCTTAATCGACGCGGCGAAAGAAGATATTATGGAATCACAAACGATGAGACGAAGATGTTTGTGATTACTTTTATATCTTGCCTACCGGAGATATCAATCTCAAGCCAATCGTTACGATTGTACTCAGTACGATAGAAACAACAAGATCATATCACACAACTACAAGAAAGTAGTATCGGTCTGGCTTCACAATCTCAATGAAGTCTTCAAGTCGTTAACCTACAGGGTCTCGGTAGAAAACTAAAGTTAAAGGAGATAGACTCTAGCTTATACAACTAGTATCACACAGGAGGTGTGGGGATTAGGTTTCCCAGTTGCTAGAGTTCTCCCTTATATAGTCTTTCAAATCAGGGTTTGCAATCAATGTTAGCTTAGTAACAAAGCATTCAATATTCACCGTTAGATGAAAACCTGATTAGATTCAAGCTAATATCTTTCAACCGTTAGATAAAAAACTTAGCTTGTTATACATAAATGAAATGCACGTTTTAGGTTTGTGTAAACGTACCCAAACATGTACATCCGTTGGTTCAACAGTAGTTAACCAAAAGGTTAGAGATATGAGCACTTTCATATCAACCATATTCTTCTTTACCATAACTAGTTCAAATGGCTCAAATGAACTAGTTAGAGAGTTGTCCAATTGCTTAGATCTTATAGAAGTATATAAGACACAATCGAAGCAAAAACGTTTTGATTCACTCGAATCGATTCATGAACTTTGTAGCCACGGTTTGCAAACTTGCATTCCTTAGTTAATATAAGTATAAGTTCACGAATAATTGTTTTTAGAAAATAATCAACCTAAATACGCTAACTAGGTACGCGGACTTAAGTACCCGGAATAAGTTTGTAAATAGTTCACAAACTCCAGCAGATTTTCTCGGGAAAAGAATCTCCGACAGTACGCGGACTGGGTTCGCAGACTCTGTTCCGGTTTTCCTGAGCAGCAAAGTACGCATACTTTGGTTCAAGGAATAATGACTTATACCAATAATGGCTATTCCAAACTCTAGTTATTCTTCTAAAAAAAGCAAGAAAATAAAATTCTTAATTGAAGACTTACTAGTCGTTGTAGATCTTTCTCAGAGTATCTACCGAAAATTCCTTCTCATTATTGAAAAACCCATTGATTATGGGATCATCCAATTCCTCTAAGTCTTCAGAAATATCTGTCAACTCACTAAGTTCTCTTTTTAGCTCATGCAAGGTGTTCTTTGTTAGAGACAGCATTCGTTCATAGTGAGTTATCTCTTCTAAAGACGAAACAATTTGAGATTTTAAATTGTTTCTTTTGTCGATGAAATCTTTCACCAAACCCCTGAAGTTATTATCAAGCTGATAAAAAGACAAGAGGCAGTTAGAGGAAGAACCTTCTCCATTATTTGTAGCCTTCACTTTCTTCACCCTTGAGGAAAGGATTCCTTTACATAGATACACATTAACTACTTCGACTGCATCCCTGCTTGTGGTGCCTCTAGTTACAGGAGCCATGAAACTGTATCTTTTAGGGGGAAAAGAAGTCTACAAATGATTTTTATAGAAGACTTATGATCATCTAAACCCTAGAAGAATGTAGAACAAGTCTTCCGTGGTTTAATAATCCATTATCTATAATGTTTGGAGAATATTTTCTTAATAAAAAAAGAAGAAAAACGTATGACTACCTCACTTGAGCCACATAGACACAAACCTCATCTTCTCAAGTTAAAGATGAGGATGCAAATGTCACTGGTTTTAGATAGTGACGTCATGAGCCAAACGCTCCCCTCTTTTACCACATAGTGGTTTACCAAGGTTTGTTGTATAAATAGATTTCCTACCTCTTCTGACTCTGAAAGCACTGGTTTTAGGAGAACCATGTTCATTATCCAGATTCATCTTTTGCATGTTCTTCTGCAGTTTGGCAATTCTTTTGTTGTTCCTTCTGAATCTCCAACACGTGTTTTGAACATGATTTACATTTCCACAAAACGCACAAATCAAGGATTCATTATCTTGTTGAATTACCTTCTGTTTATCACAGCCATCAACCTTCATTTTTCCATGATCAATAGAAACAAAGGGGTTGACTATGCCTGCAGTTTTGCCTTTAAATCCTAAACCATTTGTGTTTCCAAAGGATTTTTGACCAAATAGCATTGTTGAAATTTTGTCAGAACTTCCAGATAATCTTTGTAGATCATCCTTAAGAGTATTAATCTCTTTTTCCTTTAGAGCAATGGTTCTGGTGAGTTTATCATTAAGACAGTCTATCTCAAGATTTTTCACCTGTATTGATGATTCCAGTTTCTTCAATGAAGCTTTTAATTGAAGGTTTTCTTGAAGAACCTCTGTATTCAAGAATTCAAAGATCTTTGTGTCAGACTCAAAATCTGAATCAGAACTTGAGTACGTGGATGTTTCTGCTGCAACAGCTGAGGGTTCATTACATCCATCAGACGTATTCAAGACATTGACACTTAGAGATTTTTCTTCTATTGAATCATCTGAAGCAAACGCTGACAAATGACGTTTAACACATCTATTGCTTCTTTTTACAAACACTTGGATCCTTTTTGTTATCAGTGGTTTATCGAAACAACCATCATTGGAACAACATTCCTCAACCCAAGACAAGTTAGAGGCTACACTTGTGTTGGAAACAACATTGAATGCAGACGTTCTAACAGAACTTTGATCAAGAATTTTTAGCTTTCCAACAAGAGTATTTCTGGAAAGAGTATCAAGGTTATTTCCCTCGATGATGGCATGCTTCTTAGAATCGTATCTGGATGGCAACGATCTGAGAATTTTCATCACAATATCCTTTTCAGGAATGGTCTTACCCAATGCAAAAAATGCATTAAAAATTTCAGACACTTTGTGATTAAACTCATCAAATGTTTCTTCATCTGCCATACAAAGGTTTTCCCAATCAGAATTTAGGTTTTGAATCCTAGCTTCTTTCTCACTGGTGTTTCCTTCAAATACGGTTTCTAAGATATCCCAGGCTTCCTTAGACTTTGTGTACATAGTCACATGGTGATGAAGATCTGGGGTAATGGCATGTATGATAGCATTTAAGCCGTCAGAATTTTGCTTTGAAGCAAGAATTTCTTCTGGACTATATCTACCTATATCTTCGGTATAGATACATCGCCTTCTGTATTAACCGGAGGATCATAACCATTAACAACACGTACCCATGTTTGAAAATCACGAGCTTGAAGAAAAGCATGCATAACAATTTTACACCATAATTAGTTTGAGTCATCGAAGATTGGTGGTACGTTTAAGGAGATAGAATTCCTGTCCATAGAGTCAGATTGCTACAAACACAGACTTGTAAGGTCTTCAAACGTGTTTTCCTGCTCTGATACCAATTGATAAAGCGGGGGTACAACAACCACACCCAATATTTCGATTAGCAATATGTATGGACTAACTCCAATATACTTTCAAGAGAATCAACTAGACTCAATCTTAATAAAGTATATCAAAGAGTTATATTTCTCTTTCTTGATTCGATTCTTACTCAAGCAAATAGAAATCTGCGAGTGTAATTGAATACAAGAGAAATCACTTGAACGGTACCAAAGACCAATGTTCAAGGATCAATTAATTTCAATCAACAACTAAAGGTCGGATTTCCAAATTGATTGATTCAATCGCACAACCGGTGATATTTCAATTATAAAGATAAACAATATAATGCGGAAAATAAATAACACAGACACCAAAAGTTTTGTTAATGAGGAAACCGCAAATGCAGAAAAACCCCGGGACCTAGTCCAGATTGAACACACACTGTATTAAGCCGCCACAGACACTAGCCTACTACAAACTAACTTCGGTCTGGACTGTAGTTGAACCCCAATCAATCTCACACTGATCCAAGGTACAATTATGCTCATACGTCTCTGATCCCAGCAGGATACTACGCACTTGATTCCCTTAGATGATCTCACCCACAACTCAGAGTTGCTACGACCCAAAGTCGAAGTCTTTAATAAACAAATCTGTATCACACAAAAAAGTCTACGCTAATAGATAAATCTGTCTCCCACAGAAATACCAACGAGTTTTGTTCCGTCTTTTGATAAATCAAGGTGAACAGGAACCAATTGATAACCCGAACTTATATTCCCGAAGAACAACCTAGTATTATCAATCACCTCATAATAATCTTAATCGACGCGGCGAAAGAAGATATTGTGGAATCACAAACGATGAGACGAAGATGTTTGTGATTATTTTTATATCTTGCCTATCGGAGATATCAATCTCTAGCCATTCGTTACGATTGTACTCAATACTATAGAAACAACAAGATCAGATCACACAACTATAAGAAAGTAGTATCGGTTTGGCTTCACAATCCCAATGAAGTCTTCAAGTCGTTAACCTATAGGGTCTCGGTAGAAACCCAAGGTTAAAGGAGAATCGACTCTAGCTTATACAACTAGTATCACACAGGAGGTGTGGGGATTAGGTTTCCTAGTTGCTAGAGTTCTCCCTTATAAAGTCTTTCAAATCAGGGTTTGCAATCAATGTTAGCTTAGTAACAAAGCATTCAATATTCACCCTTAGATGAAAACCTGATTAGATTCAAGCTAATATTTTTCAACCGTTAGATCGAAAACTTAGCTTGTTATACACAAATGAAATGCACATTTTAGGTTTGTGTAACCGTACCCAAACATGTACATCCGTTGGTTCAACAGTAGTTAACCAAAAGGTTAGCATATGAGCACTTTCATATCAACCATATTCTTCTTTACCATAACTAGTTCAAATGACTCAAATGAACTAGTTAGAGAGTTGTTCAATTGCTTAGATCTTATAGAAGTATACAAGACACAATCGAAGAAAAAACGATTTGATTCACTCGAATCAGTTCATGAACTTTATAGCGACGGTTTGCAAACTTACATTCCTTAGTAAATATAAGTATAAGTTCACGAATAATCGTTTTTAGAAAATAACCAACCTAAGTACGCGGACTTAAGTACCTAGAATAAGTTTGTAAATAATTCACAAACTCCAGCAGATTTTCTCGGGAAGAGAACCTACGAAAGTACGCGGACCGGGTACACGGACTGGGTCCGCGGACTCTGTTCCAGTTTCTACCGAGCAGCAAAGTACGCATACTTTGGTTCAAGGAGTAAGGACTTATACATGTATGTGTTTCCACACAATGCTTATATCCAGTAATGGTTATATAATCTAAACTCTCATTTCAATCATTGAAACATTCTTAGAGGACGCTATTCACAAACCATTTTTCGTCAAAGCCATTTTCAAGTGATTGAAATATAATACAGTAAAACCTCTGTATAAGAATATCCTAGGGATCACAAAAATATATTCTCATATGGGGGTTATTCTTATATGGAGGTCTACCATGAATAGACTAAAATAAAATCTTTCATACATGCACTTGAGAAAATACATATATATGTATTAGAAATACAAAAAATGTATCTTGGTAAATATAAACTCAACTTTGACACCGAAAATTGACCAATAAAATTATATGGGTGAAATATGTCAACGAAAATTTACCGATGATATTATATGAGTGAATGATATTGGTATTGAATTGTGCACAAAAATGCAAATACTCTACTTTGATGCATGACAAGACCTATAATATTTATATTATAATGTCAATTATTCTTAGATGGAGGTTGGTTCCTTAAGACGGGACCAAAAAAATTTATGACTTAATCCAATATGGAGTTTATTCTTAAATATAACTGCCCCAAATAGGGACCAAAATTTTTTATTCTTATATAGAGTTTATTCCTATATGGAGTATACTTCCGGAGAGGTTTTACTGTATGAATTTTGTCACTAGGTAAAGATGAACTTGGCCAAAGCGAAAGCTTACCAACACATATTTCGAGAAATAGATAAGCGAGATAAACTCAGCTCGAAATAGCAAGTGTGTATAATCAAAGTATATATAGTAAAACGACTTTTGTTTCAAGATAAGAGATAGAGTAGATAGACTTTTGAGTGATAGATAAGTTCAAGTCTCCGCATACCTTTTAGTCGATGAAGTTCCACCAGTTCCTTGAGTAGTTCTTCGTCTTGTATGATGATCGCCATGGAGTTCTTGAGCTCAACTATATTTTCTATCCTAGTCCGAGACTTAGCTATAGTAAACTAGAAATCAAGACTTATAATTTTTATCACTAACATTGACAAACATGCTTGAGATAACAATGTATGCGAGTTCGACCGAGCAGTGCTCTAACAGTACCTAAACGTGTACACTTAGTTGGTTCAACAATAGTTAACCAACGGTTAGCCATATGAGCACTTTCATATCAACCTTATTCATCTTCATCATAACTAGTTCAAATGACTCAAATGAACTAGTTAGAGAGTTGTTCAATTGCTTAGATCTTATAGAAGTATACAAGACACAATTGGACCAAAATCGGTTTTGATTCACTCGAACCGATTCATGAACATTATAGCCACGGTTTACAAAGATTGCATTCCTTAATATATAAATGTTTTAGTTCATGAACAACCCGATTTTAGAAAGTAACCTACCTAAGTATGCATACGGGTACGCGTACTTAAGTAACCGGATTGAGTTTTCTTTTCACTTTCAAACTCCAGTAAAAATTCACGGATGTGAACTTTTCGCCAGTATGCATACGGGTACGCATACTCACCCAGATTTCTAACAACCGCCAGTACGCGCACGGATACGCATACTTTGGGTTCCCGATTTTGGACGTTTACACAAATGTGAAAACACACCATGTTTATATCCAAATATGGCTACATGTTCTAAACTCTCATTTCAATCATTGAAACTTTCTTAGAGGATGTTATATAGTTGTTATTCACAAACTATTTTTCATCAAAGCGATCTTCAAGTTATTGAAATAATCAACATGACTTTCGTCACGAGTAAAGATGAACTTGGCCAAAGCGAAAGCTTACCGACACATATTTCGAGAAATAGATAAGCGAGATAAACTCGGCTCGAAATAGCAAGTGTGTATAATCAAAGTATATATAGTAAAACGACTTTTGTCTCAAGATAGGAGATAGAGTAGATATACTTTTGAGTGATAGATAAGTTCAAGTCTCCACAAGTTCCTTGAGTAGTTATTCGTCTTGTATGATGATCGCCATGGAGTTCTTGAGCTCAACTATACTTTCTATCCTAGTCCGAGACTTAGCTATAGTAAACTAGAAATCAAGACTTATAATTTTGATCACTAACATTGACAAACATGCTTGAGATAACAATGTATGCGAGTTCGACCGAGCAGTGCTCTAACAGTACCTAAACGTGTACACTTAGTTGGTTCAACAATAGTTAACCAACGGTTAGCCATATGAGCACTTTCATATCAACCTTATTCATCTTCATCATAACTAGTTCAAATGACTCAAATGAACTAGTTAGAGAGTTGTTCAATTGCTTAGATCTTATAGAAGTATACAAGACACAATTGGACCAAAATCGGTTTTGATTCACTCGAATAGATTCATGAACATTATAGCCACGGTTTGCAAAGATTGCATTCCTTAATATATAAATGTTTTAGTTCATGAACAAACCGATTTTAGAAAGTAACCTACTTAAGTATGCATACGGGTACGCGTACTTAAGTAACCGGATTGAGTTTGCTTTTCATTTTCAAACTCCAGTAGAAATTCACGGATGTGAACTTTCCGCGAGTATGCGTATGGGTACGCATACTCACCCGGATTTCTAACAACCGCCAGTACGCGTACGGGTTCGCATACTTCGGGTTCCCGATTTTGGACTTTTACACAAATGTGAAAACACACCATGTTTATATCCAAATATGGCTACATGTTCTAAACTCTCATTTAAATCATTGAAACTTTCTTAGAGGATGTTATATAGTTGTTATTCACAAACTATTTTTCATCAAAGCGATCTTCAAGTTATTGAAATAATCAACATGACTTTCGTCACGAGTAAAGATGAACTTGGCCAAAGCGAAAGCTTACCAACACATATTTCGAGAAATAGATAAGCGAGATAAACTCGGCTCGAAATAGCAATGTGTATAATCGAAGTCTATATAGCAATACGACTTTTGTCTCAAGATAGGAGATAAAATAGATAGACTTTTGAGTGATAGATTAGTTCAAGTCTCTACATACCTTTTTTTCGATGAAGTTCCACAAGTTCCTTGAGTAATTCTTCGTCTTTGCATGATGAACGCCGTGGAGTCTAGAGTTCAACTATGCTTACTATCCTAGTCCGAGACTTAGCTATAAGTAGACTAGAAATCAAGACTTATAGTTTCGGAAACTAAACTTGACAAACAAGCTTGAGATATCAACGCTTGCGAGTTCGACCGAGCAGTGTTCTAACAAAAACGAAACTAGATCCCAAGACGAAGCTCAACCGAAACTCATCCTTATCCGAAGACGCAAAGCTGCTAGTCGATATGCAACCTCAACACCTGTTCAGAAAGAAGAGGAACTAGACCTAGGAGTTACGGCCAAGCATCGATGAGCTTCCAGTTCATCTTTAAGAAAAACTATCACATTTCATTTTCCGATGAATCATAGTTCACCCACGTCGGAGAAGGATAATATATTTGCAGCTGAATTTATCAAGGGAAAAGAAATCCGAAGCGATACTCATGGGGCCAACAATTCAGATAGAACTTCATTACTCGATATACATCTGCAACCAACTACTATCACTGAAGTAAACGGGGGAAGGATCCGAGAACGTAGCTGCAAAACACACGCCGCTTGTAGTTCTTTCGGTAAAAGTCTCCTCTCTCAAAAAGATATGCTCGGCAGGTTATCCCATAAGTCAGAATCATACGTGATGAGCAAAGTACAAGATATGGCGATCACTTACAACTTCCTCAGGTAGAAACACGATTCACCGCGTGAAGAAATGCCTAGAAGATTTCACAAAGTCACCACAAATCGATTGTTCAACCACATCCACAGTTCCGCTAGTCCTATAAGGCGTACACTGTTCTTAACTTTGGTTTACGATCTCCCAGAAGAAAGAAAAATCTCAATAGATGATTCGGCTACATAAGTTCGCATGAATCCTTTTCAAGACACCTAGTAGAGGCCGAACAATATCTTCATCTTGTGCAGGAAGACACATGAGGCCAGTACCTCGATATGATTCTTCACAGACGTCTCCAACCCATAGAGTATCGCTTGCCCACCTTGAGGACTCAATCTCATACGCTACAAGGGTCTTATTTCATTTTCCAAGTATCCCGAGTCAATGAGAATATCTAGTCCTATATCAAACTGGAGAGTGACGAAGAATCGTGCATCATACATCTACGTAACCAACATGAGGCGTCCCAAACATCCAACTCCTAAATGTCAGACTCTTACATCATTGACACAGAGATCTAGGGTGCGCAACAAATTGGTAGAATTTAAAACGCTAAGTTAGAGGCTTCTCACTAGAGGTGTATGAACGAGAATCAGATATCATGTCCGAGCCTCAACTCCCATGGCCATCTTCAAACAGAATTCAACATAGCCTTCTATTATGACAAAATGCTTCAACCCTTGCGACCAAATCCCCTGGGACTGGAAATCCATCCCAAAACATAGATGTCAGAACACTTCCACATGTCGAAGATTAGAAGATTCAAAATCACGTTTCGTCGCATCCAAAGAAACCCATCAAAACTAATCTAGGGTTTCTATCATGATCAATCAAGCTAGCATTTTACCAAACATGTTCGGGATTTTCACACATGAAAAAATTATTGGGATTATACCAAAGGAAAATACGCGTTCAAATCCTTCCTCCACTCAAGATTCACGCACGAGATAAACTAGGGTTTGTGATGGGTGAAAACGAGCCTGCAGTATCTCCTATACTAAAACTACCTCGTACTTCATACAACTAAACAAACTAGGACAAAAGGTAGAGAATTTGATGATGCACCCAATGGAAACTGTATGTCTATGTCCCTGCTAGCGCATGTTAAAAGGGCCTGACGTCCCAGAATACAATCCAAGAGATATGATCAAGACATTGGAATGTATTCCTGCTGATAAACCTAATATTTACGAGTTCAAATTCACGTAGACTTATCTCCGGGAAAACAATCTTCAAATCCTAATTTTTCTCTAGTAGATGAAAGAAAAGTATTTTTTGTTCGATAGTTGGGGTCAACCACTAAAATCGGGCATCGAACGAAGTTTCTATAACCTCTCGCGCAAGAAAGGACTTTCCGTTACGAACTTAACTTAGGATTTTCACCTAATCGCATACGCAACAAAGAAATCGAAGGTTTGTATCAAGTTCGATCTCATGATGGATCCTTTACTTCACTAGAAGAAGGAATTTACCAATATTTAAGGAAAGCATCTCACAGCAGCGACCTCTACCTCTCGGGAAGAAAACTCTCTCTCTCTTCTTCACTAAGGCCTCGATATCCTTTCCTCTACATCTCCTCATCTATATGTCTCTCTCTTGTAGATGGTGGATTTTCGACAAGGGCTAAAATCGTAAACTCATAATTATACGAAGCTGTGATCCAGCAATCAGACGTGAGTATCGAGGCACGGGTCTCTCATCGAATTCTCAACAGAGAGTACTTTCTCTCAGAGTACATGTAGATATGTAGTCTCACGACTGGACAATGGCATATCTCATGAATACTGAATACTTTCAGTGATTATTTCTATATAGTATCACGAGATAGACGGCTACTAGACAGCTTGCTCTGCTAGTATAAAGCGATAACGTCTTCAGGAACAAACAACGAGTTTACCCTGACTATATAAAGGATATGTGGTAGCTCAAGGAATGAGACCTAAAACTATGTTTTAACCTAAACCTGCAAGTATACAGGATCTAAAGTAGTGAGTGAGCAAATAAGGGGAAGTCCACAGGGACAAGGAGGGAGCTGGTGTTGTTTTCTAAATCTTTCTAGTGACAGTGACTAAAAGCACTAGGGCATTTGAATCCACCCAATAATCCTAAGCTAAGGCAATGCCTATTCAAATTATGTTCTTGTTCTTTTCCAGATAAAACTACAATGAATGATCTCTCAGTTAGTCTCCCTAACTCACCCCTAGTATAAGCTGTCTTCTTACAGCACAACCTATCATAGGCTCATTTGGTTCAATTAGCTAACTGTCATTCCTTTATCAATTAAGCACATTTCTTCCTCCAGAGAGGTCTCAAATGGATGACTTATCAACCAACTTCACTAACTCACCCCTAGTATCAACTGTCTTCTTACAGTACAATTGATCACAGGCTAATTTGATCCATTAGCTAACTATCATTCCTAAAGCAATGAAGCACAACAAGAACAACAACATGAACATGAATTATCTTAACATATGATTATGGGTTTCATCAAAACCCTAGTTATTAAATTATAACATGATGAACACAATACTGAAAATAAACTACTACAACTTGGTGCACCGGCTACTCCGGGCATGCCCAAAATCAACACCCATGTCTTCAATTTATACATGCAAGCTTTTTCCCCAAAAAAATCCCCAAACAGTAAAATTAGGGTTTACTAAAAAATCTAAAATCGACTCACCTAATCTCTGATGACACTCAAATACGTCGACCCATGCTTCCTTCTCGTCTCCTGATGCTTCCCACACCTTCAATTGCCTTTCTAGCTCACTAATTTCATCAACCCCTAAAACTAGGGTTTCAGTGGGAAGAATAGGTTGAGGGGTTGATGTAATGAGTGGCTAGGGGATAGGAGAATGATGGGGTGTAGTTTTTGGCTGATATGAGAACTCGTGTTGGTGGTTGTGGTGGTTGAGATGGAGTTGGTGGCGGAGGCGACAACGTCGCTGTGCAGAGAAGGGAAGAGAAGAAGATGGGTTCGATATTTTTGGAGTAGGGGGAGTTTGGTTGGGTTAATAGATTTGGGTTCTTGGGTGTTGAGCAGACTCATCAAGTCTTGATGTTTGGATGGTGAAAGGCGTAGGATGAAAAGATGAAAGAATGATCCAACGGCTCGATGGAAATGGATATGAAGCGACCTTTGGATCTGGGATACATCAAAACTGACGGTCTGAGATGGAGTTAGGTGCTATAGTGTTAGACAGGAACATCAAAACTCGATGGACTCTGATGGAGCGATCGTTGGATGATGGAATGGATTCAATCTGCCGGTGAAGGAGAGAAACGGGTTTGGGTATTGATTTTAGGCTTAGAAAATGGGTTTGGGCTTAAACAATCTTGAGCCCACTTCTTCTTTAAGAACAATTTCTTACTTTGTGAGCCCATTTTCATCCTTGAGTCTTCCATACCGCATTCTGCACTTCTTTTCCTCTAGAGTTTCCGCCGGCTTTCTCCGTGTCTTTGCACTTTTCGCTCCGCAACTCATCTAGTCTTTATTTATTACCTAAAAATGCAAAATTAATTAATAAAAATATTTATTCTTGAAAACAAGGAAAATACAGAATATGGGATAAAATGTAGATTTAATGCACAAAAGATGAGTTAAATGCCAAGAAAAATATATAGAATCATGCACTTTTTCGCACTCATCAAATACCCCCAAACCTGAATTTTACTTGTCCTCAAGTAAAACAAAACTAAGGAAATCCTACCTATACCAGTGTCGCTGGTCTCTCGAATGGATTTAGCGTATGCACTAAGCCTTTTAAACCACTAAGTGTCCCTAGTGGACGAGTGAAGTCTCGTGAAGGTTTGCTTAGAACGTACCTACAAAGTTCTAGGACAAAATATAAGCTCAGATTCCATCAAATGTGACATGTTCAAGACAGTAGAAGCTCACAGCAAAATGGAGATGTCAATCTAGCTATCTAAGGCACAATCCTAGCACTGATAACAACTAAAGACACGTGATAAGAGTGTAAAGTGTATCTACACATGTTTCTAGAATGACCTGAAGTTATGACTACTAATCACCAAGAGATAGTTTTTAGGCTAAGAAGCGAATTCTAAGCCAAGCTAGCTGTCCGGCTTTACGAGAATTGTGAATGTTCACCCAATGAGTTGGTGATATTTCAGTTTACCCGCGTTATACATAGATGGCTGCACCCTCCTTGCTTATTACAAGACTATTTACAACAAAAAGATGACTCTTTACATGACTCTTATTTACATTGATTACTCTCTTTTATTTTTGGAACAAGAGAGAATATTGTCTTTAACATGACAAAACATGGAATAAATAAATACTTGATTTTTTTTTATTTTTTTTCTGATATTTTTTTGATTTTTCTGAATTTTTCTGATTTTTTTTTTTTTTTTTTGAAGAAATAACTTTGATCTTTACAACATAGTGACACTTTTGATACATGAACAAAAAGAAAAACATAATTACATGACTCTTAGCAAGAGGTGGCCCTTATCGAATGCATCCGGTCAAATTCTATGGTTGCTTTTCTTAACGTATCCTCCAACTTCTATCCCAGCCAACCAAAGAACAAGCTAGTCAAGTCTCATTCAGTATTCTAAAGTGATTGGCAATCTAACTTCCTATCAAACACCTTGAAGATCGAGGCTATACATGTATTGGTAGATCGTGCGCGTGCAAGTTTCTTATCACATGTGAATTGTGCTAGAATCAGGGTGCCTAAATATCTAGACTAAGAATCCTTATGTTTACATACATGCACAAGAGTCAACATTTCAAGGTAAATGAGCTCCATTTTTATGTTTTTTTTTTTTATCATTTTTTAATTTTTTTTTTTTTGGAATTTTTAAATTTTTTCAAAAAGAAGGAGTTCTTGTTTTCAATTATGGCATATTATCGTGGTATCTACTCTATACCCCCAAACCTAAACTAAACATTGTCCTCAATGTTTCTAATGATAAACATATTCATAACTTGGACAAATCAGAAGAACATGTTGAGTTTTGAGAGAAAGGAAAGAGATTACCCGATTTGACGAAAGAAAGAACCGAACTCCATTGTTCATGGTTAGAATCCAACATATTTCAGCCGCGATCACCATGGAGTAGCAAAATATAAAGAAAGCATAAAATTTCACTAAAAACTACCTACCAGATTATATACAAAAAATTCACTATATATATAAAGTCTAAAGAGTTGAGGATCAACCCAAAAGACAAAGTGTTGAAACATAGACAGTTTCAAAACACTAAAATTGGACTGAAATGAGAGCGAGAGTGAAAAACCGGATGAATCACCCCCAAACCTGTAATTTTCATCAGGTTTACTTTTAAGCACAAAATCTTTCCATTTTAGGGGTGCAGGATTCACAAGGTCTAACTCAAAATGGACTTTGTTTGGGATGGACAAACATGCATATTCCAACTGTGGCTCCTTAAAAGTATTGTATTTTGAAGCAAAATAGTCCAAGAGGACTTGGGAGGCACACAGTTCCAATCCTAGATTGGGAATTTTCAGAAAAGTTGGTTTAAAATTTTTGTTGCAAACCAAATCTAGGTTGGGTGGAATAATCTCAATTTGAGATTTAGGTAAGAAAGTGGGTACATCTAAATTATTTTCATGGGTACGATCAATAGTACCAACACATACTTTCCCTAAATCAGAAACATGTAAAACATGCTCACATTCATCGAACAAAACATCAAGACCTAAATCAGTATCATGATTGTTCGAAGTACTCAAATCATCACCGGAAGAAATAACATTTTGTGACTTAGGCAAGGAATCAGACACATCAAGTTCGTCCTCATGCATAATAAAATTAGTGTCTACAGAAGATTCAACTATTCCTATGTCATGTTCATCTTCACAGAAGAATTGTACAAGCCCCATATTAGAATCAAAATCATATGAATTACAATGAGTATCAGAAGAAACAACATTCATGAAGGTTGAGGCTGAGAAGCCATATGTTATTGAACCAAAAGGTTCCACAATATTTTCAGCAAAAACATGTTCTTCTAACATATCATTATCATCATAATCATCATCATGGTAACATGCATATTGATCCTCATTAAAAGTGGTGGTGTCCTTAGTCGATTCATGTTCCTCTAAATCAGGTTCATATTCAATATCATTTAGATGAATAGGACTGGACACTTCATTAGGGACAACATGCATTTCCTCATGAATTTCCTCCTTTTGTAGTTGAAGCAAAATCTGATCTAACTTCGCCTGAATGCGTGATATAGTTCTATCAGAATTTTGCTCACCGAGTCTGAGAGCTTCTACGGTGGAGTCTAAATTCATGGGAGTACAAAATTCTTCATGTTCAAATTTTGGTGAATGGTACATGTGTGCATGGTCATTAGAGTTTACAAAATATTGATCGCAACCTTCGAAAGGTTGATTATGGTCCCAATGACTACCAGCCTCACAATTTGTGGGCATTTCATAATTTGGATTTTCATGGTATCCCCTAGATTTCCTAAATTCATGCAAAACATAGCAATATTCATCAGGGTGGTCTAAACCACCACAAAAGGTACAAACATGCATATTAGGTTGGCTAGGTTGATACATGGGTGAATAGTTATACGGGTTTGCATATTGAGGCTCATGACCTTGAAAAGGTCCATAATTATAATCCCTACAACTATTGACATCATGGTCTGTGGGAGGCTCATAAGGTGAATCTTGCCCGTAAGCATCTCTAATAGATTTATTCCCAGAGGCAGACCAAAATCCAGACATTTCTTTGTTTTATGAAATAATCACACAAATCACAAAAAAGTAAGGCCCATACTTTGAGAAAAAAGCAAGCCCATAATTTGATTTTTATTTATTTATTTATTTATTTTTATTTTTTTTTGTGTTGGGTTTTGAAGCCCAAATTTTAGTTTAAAAGAAACTACAAGCCTAACAAACAACTAAATTACAAGCCAAAATAAAGAAAGAAATAAAAATAAAACTAACTACTACAAACCCACAAAAAAAAAGAAAATAAAAATAAAACTAAAATTATTACAATCCCAAATAAAAAAAGAAATGAAATTAAAATAATTATTACATGCCCAAAAAGATAATTACAATTACAAGCCCAAAAGAGAATAACAATACAAACCAAAAAAAATTACAAGCCCAAAAAATTTGGGTTTGGGTTTAGGCTTACCTTTTTGGAGGGAAGCCCAGTTGGGCTTTGGTCCCTATTTTTTTTGTTGCACAAGCCCAGTTGGGCTTTGGATCTTCCTAAACTTTTGTTGGAGAGGCCCAGTTGGGCTTTGGCTTTCCTTTGGATTTACAACAGAAGCCCAGTTGGGTCAACCCAACAGCACCAGGCAGCTTGGAGAAGGCAGCACCAGCAAGAATGGCTAGCTGCACCAGGTTCACTCCAACTGCACCAGGGCAGCCTAGCAGGTAGCAGTACAACAACAACAAGCAGCAGCAGGGCTACACAACGCTCAACAGCAGCTGGTGAGAACAATATGCAAAACAGTAGGAACTAGCAAAGGACTAGCTCAGAAAAGCAATGAAGATGAACAAGCTAAGATGACTTGGTAATGCAAAACAGTATGCAAGAACTTAAGTATGCAAGAACTAAGTATGCAAGACCAGCTAAATGCTTACACTAAATGCACAGAAGCAAGTGAGACTAAGATGCAGTTACACAGTGATGATTATGCAAATGGATGCAGTGCAAGAAGATATGCAAGAATATAAGATGACAAGTATGCCAAGATGATGTAAGATGCAATGAAGATGGCACAAGCTTCAGATGACAAATAAGAAAGTTACAGGACAGAATCAATGAGCTGCAAGATGAGTTGATAACTGAATATGCAGGACAAAACTAGATGCAAGCTAAAGCTAATGATGCATCCATAAAGGCTAGATGGTGCAAGTTAAGAATTCTGTGAGGCTAGATGACAGTAAATGAAAGAATGCAAGAATGCAGTTGTAATGAAACAATAAATGCAGTGAAGATGCAACAGGATGTACTAAGGATGCAAAGATGGAACCAAAAAAAATTAAGATGCTACTAAGTTACAGAATAGTAAACAAGTTAAGAGTTCTAAACTGAAACACAAGTTCTAAACAGTAAACAAGCTACAGAATCTAACAGTAAACAAAATTCAAGTGAAAATACACAAGACTAAGCTAAAAATCAGAAGAGTAATGAAAACAACAATGGCACCGCTACCGAGTCCCCGGCAGCGGCGCCAAAAACTTGGTAGCTCAAGGAATGAGACCTAAAACTATGTTTTAACCTAAACCTGCAAGTATACAGGATCTAAAGTAGTGAGTGAGCAAATAAGGGGAAGTCCACATGGACAAGGAGGGAGCTGGTGTTGTTTTCTAAATCTTTCTAGTGATAGTGACTAAAAGCACTAGGGCATTTGAATCCACCCAATAATCCTAAGCTAAGGCAATGCCTATTCAAATTATGTTCTTGTTATTTTCCAGATAAAACTACAATGAATGATCTCTCAGTTAGTCTCCCTAACTCACCCCTAGTATAAGTTGTCTTCTTACAGCACAACCTATCACAGGCTCATTTGGTTCAATTAGCTAACTGTCATTCCTTTATCAATTAAGCACATTTCTTCCTCCAGAGAGGTCTCAAATGGATGACTTATCAACCAACTTCACTAACTCACCCCTAGTATCAACTGTCTTCTTACAGTATAATTGATCACATGCTAATTTGATCCATTAGCTAACTATCATTCCTAAAGCAATGAAGCACAACAAGAACAACAACATGAACATGAATTATCTTAACATATGATTATGGGTTTCATCAAAACCCTAGTTATTAAATTATAACATGATGAACACAATACTGAAAATAAACTACTACAACTTGGTGCACCGGCTACTCCGGGCATGCCCAAAATCAACACCCATGTCTTCAATTTATACATGCAAGCTTTTTCCCCAAAAAAATCCCCAAACAGTAAAATTAGGGTTTACTAAAAAATCTAAAATCGACTCACCTAATCTCTGATGACACTCAAATACGTCGACCCATGCTTCCTTCTCGTCTCCTGATGCTTCCCACACCTTCAATTGCCTTTCTAGCTCACTAATTTCATCAACCCCTAAAACTAGGGTTTCAGTGGGAAGAATAGATTGAGGGGTTGATGTAATGAGTGGCTAGGGGATAGGAGAATGATGGGGTGTAGTTGTTGGCTGATATGAGAACTCGTGTTGGTGGTTGTGGTGGTTGAGATGGAGTTGGTGGTGGAGGCAACAACGTCGCTGTGCAGAGAAGGGAAGAGAAGAAGATGGGTTCGATATTTTTGGAGTAGGGGGAGTTTGGTTGGGTTAATAGATTTGGGTTCTTGGGTGTTGAGCAGACTCATCAAGTCTTGATGTTTGGATGGTGAAAGGCGTAGGATGAAAAGATGAAAGAATGATCCAACGGCTCGATGGAAATGGATATGAAGCGACCTTTGGATCTGGGATACATCAAAACTGACGGTCTGAGAATGAGTTAGGTGCTATAGTGTTAGACAGGAACATCAAAACTCGATGGACTCTGATGGAGCGATCGTTGGATGATGGAATGGATTCAATCTGACGGTGAAGGAGAGAAACGGGTTTGGGTATTGATTTTAGGCTTAGAAAATGGGTTTGGGCTTAAACAATCTTGAGACCACTTCTTCTTTAAGAACAATTTCTTCCTTTGTGAGCCCATTTTCATCCTTGAGTCTTCCATACCGCATTCTGCACTTCTTTTCCTCTAGAGTTTCCGCCGGCTTTCTCCGTGTCTTTGCACTTTTCGCTCCGCAACTCATCTAGTCTTTATTTATTACCTAAAAATGCAAAATTAATTAATAAAAATATTTATTCTTGAAAACAAGGAAAATACAGAATATGGGATAAAATGTAGATTTAATGCACAAAAGATGAGTTAAATGCCAAGAAAAATATATAGAATCATGCACTTTTTCGCACTCATCAATATGACTTACCGAAAAGCTCATATCGGGATAATTAATGCTCCTAGACAGCTTGCTCTGCTAGTATAGATCCACAAAGTTAATTATTCCTAATTACAATTGCTCATGTTCCATGGTCGAATCCACGACTGGTCCCATGGAATGGCAATAACAATTTCTCCTATTCCATGGTCGAATCCACGACTGGTCCCATGGAATGGAAATAACAATTGCTCCTATTCCATGGTCGAATCTGCGACTGGTCCCACTGAATGGCAATAAACAATTGTTTTGATTCTATGACCGAATCCACGGCTTGATCTCATAGAATAGCAATAGCTATATTATCTCATTACCCCGATTTCATGATCGAATCCACAAATGGTCTCATAAATGGTAATAGATAAATCTTAATTACTCCGATTCTATGGTCGAATCTACGATCCCATGGAATGGTAATGCCCACTTTATTATTTTGAATTCGTAGTCGAATCCTCAGCTGATCCTATGAATTAATAATAAACATCTTATTACTCAGTTTTGTGAATTATTCTTCACTGAATTCCACAATTAGTAATAAATAATCAACAACCGGGCGTCTGAGCTACCTCTAAGTAAGCCCCGATTCAAATGGTGAAGGTGTATTCAATGATGATACACTAACAGTCACCGCACGAACGAGTATTTCAAAAATACAACGAAACGATAAACCTATGCAAAATAGAGAAGAAAATAAAAATAATTAAAAATATTAACCAGGGTGCTGGAAGCACGGACACACGACCGACCGACCGTGTCGTGGTCAATCCCACGCCAGTTTTATATTTTTAATGCATCTTTATTATTTTCCATGATTTGATGAAAATTCTCTCATTTTATCAAATTCCCTTCGTCTTGAGGAAACTCCTCGGTTTCATGGTACTTCCATAAATCCAAAAAAAATAATATAAAATTAAAGAAAGGAGTGTGGGGCGTGACCATTGGCCAACCGGCCATGCCTTGGTCCCAACCGGCCCCACACCCACGGTTCCTTATTATTTTATTATTATTATTATTATTATTATTATTTCTCTAATTTCATGAAAAAACTCCTTGATTTCATGGTATTTTTGCACAAATCATCAAATAATAATAAAATAAAATAAATTATGAAAACTTGTGGGACCGGGCCTTGGCCGGCCGACCATTCCCTTGCCGGTCCCACACGCCCCTTTGTTTTATTATTTTATTATTAGTTTTCCTTGAATTCATCAATTCCTTGATTTCATGGTATTTCTCTCAAATTAGGAAAAATTCCCTCAAATCATCAAAATACCTAAAAATATTAAAAAATTAGGAAAACTCGTGGGACCGGGCCCTAGCCGGCCGTCCATGCCTTCCACGGTCCCACACGCCCTTGTTTTTTATTTTTTTAATATTTTTTGCTTCCTTGAACTCATGAAAACTCCTTCAATTCATGGAAACTCCCTAAATTCATCAAATTTCTCAAAATTCATGAATTTTTCATAAAATCATTATAAAATTAGGGAAACTCGTGGGACCGGGACCTAGCCGGCCGGCCATGCCTTCCACGGTCCCACACGCCCTTGTTTTATTATTTTAATATTTTTTGCTTCCTTGAACTCATGAAAACTCCTTCAATTCATGGAAACTCCCAAAATTCATCAAATTTCCCAAAATTCATGAATTTTTCATAAAATCATCAAAATATTATAAAATTAAGGAAAAGGCACCACGAGACCGTGGTCACGACCGGCCGACCATGCCTTGACCACGGCGGTCCCACACCTCCTCAATTATTTTTCATCATCTCATGGTGTTTTCCTCAGATTCGTCGAAACCCTAATTTTGACATATTTTCTCGAATGGATGCTCAATTGCACGCTAGAAAATATCAAAATTCTCAGGACTGAGACGCGGACGCCTTGGGGACACGAGCATGCTATCTTGACCGACCAAGATTGGCTCTTTGGCTCACGGAAGCTGGTCCCATCAATTTTCACAATTTTGACCTAATTTGCACAATTGCTCGTATTAGGTCCAAAACTCTCCCAAACACTTTGGATTTTCATGAAGTCATCGTCAGGCGGTCACGGGACAACCCATGGCCGATTTCATGACTCCATGGTCGGTCCCTCGCCTCGTCATAATTAATTAGGTTTTCTCACCTAAGGCTCAGACGAGCATTTTCGAATAAATGATTAAATCAACATTTAATCATTCTTTCACCAACAAATCGTCAACTCTTCAGGAGTTCTTCGTATTTGCTCACGTGAGCATATGGAAACTACATGGTTGATCCACGGTCCCATGTAATCGCTCCCTCCTTCGTCTCATGGTTGAAATTCTGATGAACCATGAATTGATCATCAATTTATCAAATTAGGGTTTCTGAATCCAATGATCATCATTCCAGATTCTAACCTTAATAATTTTATGACGACCTCATGGTCATTAATTTTATTAATTATGCTCGGTTGAACGACCAATATTCTAATTAATATTTTTGGTACGCTGCCAATAATCCATCAGACGAGCAACACATGCTCAGACGACCAAATATTCAACAATTCATCACATGAGCAACACTTGCTCAGATGATAAATAATTGTTCAAACCAAGGAATATTGGTTCAACAATCAATATTCAAAGATCCATCGAATGAGCAATACTTGCTCACTTCATCGTAACTATACCTCTGTCTCATGACATGTTCAATTCACGAGTTTCAGAACATCATGTTCAACTCAACGACTACATGGACTCATCGTCCCATCAAACCACGAAGTCATCAATTGACTAACAAACCACGATACGTCAATCGTGTCTCTTGGGGGATATCACTTAGGGTTTTAGTCTGGCGGTCTACGACACGTGTGTTCAAATACACGATGGAATGTGAGCAAGTCGTGCAATCAGTTGAAGGAATTCACGATGTAGTGGGTGGAAAATCGACCAAGTCTCCACAAACTCTCGGAGAGATTCTCATCTCTGCACAAACTCTCAGAGAGATTAAAATCTCTTGGGAAATCTCATACATGGCCGAATATTACCCACAAAACCTACTCCAATTTCCCACCTTGGAAGAACCACTAAGGATAGACACAAAGTAATAGCTAAATAATTAGCTTGCATAAGTTCTTTAGCTGCAAACATCCCACAAACATTCCAATCACCACACATAACCAATTACTTACATGTGCCATTCAACCTGATTTCAAAACTCTACTAAGATAGTCATCGTACTTGTTGCAACGTTTGCCACAACACTCGCATACTGAAATCACATGGATAGATAAGAAAATGGAAATAGAAAGGTGAAGTGTGCAAATGTTGACTAAAGTGAAAGATGTTACCCACAATACTTTTATGAATGTCGTCAAAGGATTTTTATTTATAGCGCAATAGTTGAGACAAGCACCCATTTAACTCGACCACATGATTAGATACTCTAAGCGCATGTTCCTTCTCAGCAAGTATGTGATAGTTGCCTTGGATCTTGCGTTCCATGTTTGTTTAGGCGACGGAGACAGGGACAACGTTTCATACATACTGTTATCCAAGTGTCAAGAACCTCATCAATAGTCTTTTTGACTTGCTATATAACGATGAAATGGTTTTTGTTGTCATCGACTATGATTAGTCCGCAATTCCGGACCTATCATTTATTAGTGTCGATAAATAAATAAGAGCCTTATTTATTTATTTATTTTATTTTTTATTTATTTTATTTTATTTTTTTCGGGCACTTTTTATGAGTGTAAGACAATTGTCTATGGGGCTTTTATATTCTCAACCAATGATTACCTTGCTACAACATCCCCAGTAGTATCAGGATCCCACCAAATCACTTTAGAGAACATATAACTGCAAAAATAAAAAGAAAGTGATTCAGTAATGATTAATTGCGAGGATGAATCTTTCAAACGACTACCATAGCTTAGTTTCGCATTCAATTATGAACGTATATATTTAAAGATTTTAGAACGATAGAGTGGGACTCAATCTATAGCTGTAAGAACTGTTTCAACCTTAAAAGGTTTAGAGTGTCATCCTAAATAACTCATAATTAACTCCAAAAGATGAAGTCTCAAGAATGCAAGAAATCAAAGAGTATTATTCTTTTTATTTATTTTTATATGCAAACCAAACATGCGTAACTACTCCCCCACAGTTAAACTTAACATTGTCCTCAATGTTCAAAACCGAAAATTCTGATTTCTGACATAACAGCCTTGAAAAACTCGAAAACTGTACAATGTGTAGGAAAGTTGTTCACCTGCGTCTTTTCTTTAAGATGTCAAAATTTCACAGTGTTTCGATAAAAGGTATGACTTTTATGGCCTCCGGACTAACAGACATGCAATCTGAAAAAGTTCTGGAAAAATACCGAAACTCAAATGTCCAGGCCTATCGCTACAACTTAACACACTCCGAATTCAGATTTTCTTTTCGGAAAAGAAAGGTATGTCTGTCCTCTTTAAAAGCTGGTGTCAACCACTCAAATCGGACTTCGTATGAAGTCTCGAGATCTATTTTCGTAACAAGTGCGCAGTCAGAATTTTCTGACGAGAATTCGTCAAAATTTTCATTATAGATATAGGACTTGTAAAAAAATTTAAGATGGGAATGCAAGATATGATATGAAAAACTAAGAAAACTAAAAACAAAAGGAATAGAGATACAAAACCGATGGGTTGCTGATACATGTGTATCTTTCTCTCTCCGGGAACCAATAAACCTCAAGCTAAGTTGAGGGAAGAATCCTATATTAGGAAGGAATCCTTATTTGGACAGATTTCCTAGTTGGGAAAGGGTTTTGTTTCAAGCAATACTCTTAGTTAGGAAACAGATTCCTAAGAGGTTCGGGAAACCAAACCAAAGTAAGGAAGTATACCTAGATAAGGGAATACTTCCTAGACAAGGTAATATTCCTAGAAAGGGAAATATACCTAGAAAAGGAATTAGTCCTAGAAAGGGAAATAGTTTCTAGAAGGTTTGAGAAACCAAACCGAAAGCTATAAATAGAGATGTTTAGCTCATAGCTAAGACATCTAGAGTGTAGTTTGTGATACAGACACACCTAGACCAGATAGGGAGGTTTGTGAGAAAAATCACATAGAGATAAGTTTGTGAGGCGATTAATTATTGCAAAAGCAAGCTTAGAAAATATTTTAAGGTTATTTACCTAGAGAGATTGTGAGCGTAAAAAAGAGAGAATTGTAATAGTTTTCTTGTTCATAATCTAGAGAAGATATATTTCTTCGAA
Organism: Papaver somniferum; assembly: GCF_003573695.1. NCBI lineage: Eukaryota > Viridiplantae > Streptophyta > Magnoliopsida > Ranunculales > Papaveraceae > Papaver > Papaver somniferum. The sequence goes on from NC_039366.1 coordinate 48,415,364, forward strand.
TTACTTATTTGTGTTCTGTTTTCTAGTTTTTGTCTATTATTATTTTGAATTCCGCCTCTATAATAATAGTCACCAAGGTACAAAGATCAATACGTATCAGTTGCCTCCCTAGTAGCGCTTGGTTTAACGTCGTCAGCCCGACGTTATTATTATCGTTCGTACACCAGTAATCTGAAAATTTGGTAATCCTTCCAAATAACAATCTGCAATTCAAATAACAGCTTCACAAAAACATTAGCAAAAAATATAAATATTAAAGCTATCACTTTATTGAAGTTCCCCCCACACTTAGTCCTTTGTACACTCGTAAGTGGATAGAGAACATAGAATTTTGGAACTTCAAAAGTTTCCTCAGCTTGGTGAACCTGCACAATACTCGAATCAAACACATCAAGTGGTGGATAATTAAAAGCAAAATAATCCATTAAAACTTTGGAAGCACATAATTCCAATCCTAAGTGAAGTATTTTCTTAAAAGTTGAGTTATCAACTCTTTTAGAATCTACTTCAATTGGATGGAAATGATCAATAGATAAAGAATTAAGCAAAGGATTAGACAAACCTTGTACGTGATCCTCATCTTTCTTAATTAACAGTGAATTATTTACCTCAAGTATCTCGTGGTCCTCTATCGAACTATTATTAACTTGCTCAATTGGGTCTTCCATAGCTTTAATCAATTTGGTTTCATTCTCAATCTCCATGTCTTCAACACTGTCGTCATCCGAATCAAATTCAACTCTCAGGAACTCTTCTTCAGTATAGATTTTGGGGTATTCTGTATGTGTATCCATCGAGGGAATAATCGGGTCTACTTCTTGCAAATCAACCGGCCTAAAAACATTGTAATATGGGTGTTCATTATAACGTTGATATGCATTTGAGTATGTCACACCGTTCATAACAGTGGTTCGGTCATACCAAGGCTCCTCCTTTTGAATAGGAGAATGATCATTATAAAGATCCGGAGCTTGAATAACTTCATCACTGTTACAAAGGCTTTCCAAAGGTTGCTCATCCTTCTCCATTTCCTCTTTAATTTGATTCATGTCCCTTCTTAATTTTTTCATGCCCTCTTGAAGTTCTTGGAGCTTCTCATATCGTTTCTGTTCAATTGTGTAGAGCGCTTGTTGATGTTGCGCCACCGCTTGGATTAATTGGTCAAGACGTTCATCATAACCAACACATTCACTCACCACAGTATTTCCAGACCAAGTCTCCCCTTTTTGAATAGGTGAATGATCATAAAAACGATCATGAGTTTGGTTGGATATATTGAAGTAAGATTCGGTTGATGTGTTATTCTCCATGCTTAGTTGTTCATTAACGGGTTCCGACGTAGACAATTTGGTCTTGAACTGAAGAATCAACCAATCAAGCTTCTGTTCACTTTCATGAGACAAACGATTAGAAGCATAACTATCCTCCCATCCTTGTGATTGTTCACTTACATGCCCGTCATAAGGTTGTTGACATGTATGGGAATATCCATAAGGTTTCGTGGGATATTGATCATAGCCAAAAAAATTGGTTTTGATTATACCCATAGGATGGTTGGTAGTTTTCATATGAATGAGACTGAAAACCATATTGATTACCATTGTTGTATTTGTAATCTTGTGCTCCATACATGTTATTTCCATAAGGAAATATGACGACTCACAAGAACAAAATAGAAAATAAAAAAAACTCTAAAAAAAAAATAAGAATAAAAAAAAAATGGTTCTCCACCATTTTTCACTGTGGTGATTGAGAATCATTGGTAGTTTCTTCTTCAATTCTTTAGGATTGTTGGTGTTTTAATTAGGGTTTTGTAATCTCGTTTTCCACTTTCTATTAAGGGGTTTTTCGTCGATCAGGGTTGGGGCTCAGTTTAATCTCTGTAGTTTCTATTAGGGTTTTGAAATCCTGTTTATGATTTCGATTGTAGAAAGGGTTTTGCTTACTTTCTCTGTACTTTCAATTAGGGATTTGAAATTTTGTTCCAGCTGTTGTTTTCGATTTTGAGAATTAGAGGCAGTGGGTTTTTCGTCAATTGAAGAACTGGGTTAGGGTTCTTGTGTTTTGTTTTCTTTAATCTTCATATATGAGAAGCATCAGTTAAATATTTTTCGGGTATTTTTCAAAGTTGGTGTTGGCGATTGAAGATTTGTTTAAGGGGTTTTGTGTTTGATTCTTCAATCTCTTTCCATGAATAGCTGAAGTTGAATCCTATTTGGTTGTGCTGGCTTACCTGGGGCCTTGTTTGGCTCATATGTGAGTAATTGTTATTCAGTTTTAAGGGTTTCTGTGAGCAATTTTGAAGATTCTGTTTTGAGGGCTTCTTTTGTGAGTTGTTGAAGTGTTCAGTTTTGGCCTTTTGCCTTGTTCTTCTTGGTTGTTCTAATTAGTGTTTCAATATATGGTATTTCAAGTATTCAATTGGGATTATTTACCTAATTTGAATTCTTAAATTCCATTCTTTGATCCCTAATTGTTTATTTTGATTCCTTGGTTCCCTTGTTTTGTTATGCCAAGGATTATGAGGTCTGGTCAGGTTCAGTGTTTGAATCCCATCTCCTTGGTTTCTGGTTCCCAGACTAATAATTTTATCTAATGCCCTTACCGAGATTTTGGTTGTTGTGGGAATGGTGTAGGTGGCAGGGGATTAGCTAAAGGTTCACTTTTAAAGCATCTACAGGATAGGCATCTTTTTAATGCTGAAGGTAAGACAAGATGCAGAGACAGACTTACGCACAATGGAGATGTTTATGCTTTATGGGAAGTAGCTCTTTTGCAGCTTAAGATGTGGTTTTGTACACAGTGTATGCATCCTCTTGCTTGGAGTAAATCATGTAAGTCTCATGATGGTGATATTATTGATGTTACTTTCAATGGTGAGGATGTGAACTTTCTTATCCATGGTGTTACCAAACCTGAAGTGGTAAGTGCATCTGTTCCTGCAGATATTGTTGATAATAATGAACATAGTATTCCGGTTCAAGTTCTTGATGTGGATTTGTTAGATAAAGTATTTCAAGATCAGTTGCATATTGTTCGACATATACCCTCCAAATGCAGACTTAGGTTCTCTAGAACATTCAAACAAACTATGGATATGGTTATACTTAGTCCCTTTGATATTTCTGCTTGGATTAAGTTGTTGCCTTTTCCTTTATGTGTTATGAATAATTATACTCCCGGGAGAAGTACAGAAGCTAGATCTGGTATGCGTAAGAAACTTCAAGTTTCCTCTATTAATCGAGCCTTAACAAAGTGGAGGGATACTGATGGTTGTGTTTCTTTGATTATGGATTTGCTATCAGATGATAATATCTTATCTAAACGCAAGGTTTTGTCTAAAAACAATAATCAAGATGATATCAATTTGAGACTTTGTAGATGAAAGCTTAGTCAAGGTTCTTATACTGCGGCCATTCGTGTTCTTACATCTACTGGTATTGCACCTTCTACTGATGACACTTTGTCAGATTTATAGCTCAAGCATCCTTCGACACCTCTACCAGTTTTGTCTTCTCCTACTTTTGAAGCGGTGGCTGCTACAACTAGCAATGATATGGTATTGAACAGAATTAAGAGTTTTTCTAAGGGTACCGCATGTGGCAGGGATGGTCTTCATGCTCAACACTTTATTGATGCCCTCAGTGGTCCTGCAGCAGATGAACTTCTTGCATCTATTACTGCTATTGTAAATCTTCTTTTAGCTGGTCTCCACAGCTTGGTAAGTTTATAGCTAGTGCACCACTTACTCCTTTACTTAAATATGGAGGGGGAATTAGACCTATTGCAGTTGGTACTATATGGATAATAATAGTTTCTAAGGTTGTTGCATCCCTTGTTAGTAAGGATATGACTAGTTATTTAAGTGATTTCCAATTTGGCGTTGGTGTACCATGTGGAGGTGAAGCTATTTTACATTCAGTAAATCGTATTCTGGATGAGAAATGCAGTCTTAACTCCATGTCTATGCTTCTTGTAGATAAAGTAATGCCTTTAACCTTGTGGACATGTCTTCCATGCTTCGGGAAGTGCGTCTTAAATGCCCTAGTATTTCTAAATGGGTTGAATTCTGCTATGCTTCTCCTGCCAAACTCTATTATGGTGCTTCTACTCTTTTTTTCCGCACAAGGTGTACAACAAGGGGACCCTTTAGGGCCTTTACTTTTTTCTTTGACCTTGCATCCTCTTATTTTAAAGATATCTCAACAATGTAAACTTGATTTGCAGGCATGGTACTTAGATGATGGTACCATTATAGGAGATACCATGCAGGTTTCTAAGGCCTTTCATATTATTAAGAATGAAGGTGTGGCTGTAGGCCTATGTCTTAACATACAAAAAACAGAGTTGTTTTGGCCTTCTCTTGATTTAAGGAGTCTGCAAGAGGATAATTTTCCCACTGATATGGGTAGATCTTCTGTAGGAGTTAAATTACTTGGTGGTCATGTGAGTTTGAATGCTAATTTCTGCAGCCAATTGGTTCTTGACAGAGTACATAAGACCATTCGGTTGTTGACGGCAGTAAACAGACTTGAAGATCCACAAAGTTAGTTGCTTCTTCTTCGGAACTGTACATGTGTTTCTAAGCTCTACTTTACGATGCGTACTACTGCTCCTAGTTATGTGAAAGAAGGCCAGGTAATTTTCGACAGTTATCTTAATAAGTATATGAGGCATTTAGTGACTGGTGATGGACCAGGTTTTGGTCCTTTACAACAGAGATTAGTGTCTCTGCTCATCAGAGATGGTGGTTTGGGTATCTATTTTATGTTTGATACTATGAAGTATTGTTTTTTGGCTTCTTCCTCTCAAACCTTACACCTACAGAAGAATATCTTATGCAATACATCAGTAGTGTCATCATCAGATAGAATTCCAATTAAAGGTCCAACATATCAACAGGCTTTTGACCATTTTGTCCAAATGTGTGGTATTGATTCGTCTCAACTTAATAATCTCCTTACTGCCCCCCATCCTATGCACTCATTGGAAGTTCAGTATTTTGCAGGTGTGATGAAAGACATGCCCTCCTTTTTCAATATGTCAAGGCGTGACTCAGTGCTTTGGCAATATAATAAAACCAAGCATGCTCAAGATTACTTACTTGCTATTAATGTTGACGGTCTTGGACAAAAGCTGGGGCCACGTCAATTTTGTGCAATTCTTAGTTATAGTCTAGGCATTCCCCTCTTTGTAGAAAATAGTGTGTGCTTGTGTTGTAATAGGAATATGGATGTATATGGTGACCATGTCTTACATTGTGCTAACTAAGTTGGTGTCAAGTTTCGACATGATCATGTTCGTGACATTTTTGCGGATATTTTTAATAGGGTAGGTGTACACCATAAAGTTGAAGCATCCTTGGGTTTCCTATCTCGTGATGGCGGTGATTCCAGACCAGCAGACATTCTTGTCTACAATTAGGAGGAGTGCGGTGATACTTTTTTGGATGTGACGGGGATTTATCCCTTTGCCGGGGGTGGTGTAGAATCTTTTACACCGGGTCTTGCTTTGCTTAAATATTTGGAGCGTAAAGGGGATAAATACCTTGACGTATGTAGATCCAATGGTTATAGTTTTGGCACCTTGGCGTTTACTACCTTAGGCGAGCTTGATGTCGAAACTATAGAATTTTTGTTAAGATTGAAAAATTATATAGCTAGACATGATGCTAATATTAAAGTTGGAAATTTTCTTTTCATTAGATTAGGTTTAGCTATCCAAAAAGGGGTCGGAGCGCAACTTGTTGCGCGATTACCAACTAGTATTTTGTAAATTTATTTATTATCAATAAAAAGTGGTTCTTATTCAATAAAAAAAATCTAATCAAATAACAAATAAACTAGCGACTGCTCCCCGGCAGCGGCGCCAAAATTTGATGGCATGTCGTAGGCACAACAAATTAATAAATATATTTCCCCCTAATTAACTGGTAATATAGCGGTAGTAAGAGATCGTTCCCACAGAGAGCTGTGTAATTGATAGGTTATTTGTATTAGAAAAATAAAGTAAATCACAAAGGGGGATTGGTTTTAAGATAATAGAAAGACAATAAAGAAGAAAGGGATGATTAAGGAATCTTTCGTCGTTACCAAGCGTTAACAGGATTAGTATACTTATCTATTGTTCGTAAGCACCATTCATCACCAACAGTAGAATAGCAGCTAGCTCAGTGCTATCCCCCAAACTCCTTTTACCACGGATACGGAAGCTCTCCAATATCAAATTATATTCAACCGAACCACCAAGTAGTAGCTCACTCAAGGTCTAATCCAATCGAATGCTTTAAGCTTTGTGAATTAGGTTAATACCAGTAGTTGAACTCTTATCTCAAGGTTTACTTACTGGTGTTGTCTTCACACACGATTCTTCCACAGAATCCCTCTGTGAGGTCTCATGATTTCTACTTGTGTGGAGAGTTATTCGACGATTACTTATCTCCTAACTTCCACTAGCAATAGAACGATCAATAGATCAATCTAGCGTGCACTCCAAATCAATATATGAATCACTCATAAACCCTAGATATGGGAAAAACAAACGATGATGATAAAAACTCTCAATAGATTTGAATTACTAATAAAGCTTCACGCTTAGAACATTGAATTCATCCTTAATCAACAAAGGATTTAGCTAAGATGAATAATGGTGGTTTCCCCCTAAAGGGGTAAACCCTAGGTTTTGATGTAGAACTTGTGATATGAGATTAACAATTCCATGACCTAATACCTTTTTATAGGTTTACATTTCTTGGCCATCAAGTATTTAGTTCGGTTCAAGAACCCGACCCAAAATAACGAAATAACGTTCCCAAATGCGCCCTTAGGCCTTCCAAGGAGTTTATACACGTTTTCCTACTTGCTAGGTATGCGTACCCGTACGCTTAACTAAAATTCCAGCAGAAATTTTCGGAACTAGGGTATGCGTACCCGTACGCGTACTCTAGTGTCTTCGATATTCAATAAAAACTCGTTTTGGCCACAACTTCTTCGTATGAATTCAGAATGACCTCATTCTTTTTGAATTCTTTTTATCTTTCAATTATTTTCAAGATGGTGATGAGAAATCCTTAATTTGAATGAGTTAATCTCGGTCTTTGGCCTGAGTCTTGATTTTGACCGTTTTGCTCCTTTTCGTCGCACTTCTTCCACTTCTCTTGGACTTGGGCACTTGAATGCTTGAAATACTTCTCTTCCTAGCTCTTTTCATAACTTTGTAGCTCCTTTTTGGATGATTCACCTAATAGAGGCAAATAAGAGAAAACAAGAGTAATAATACGAATAAATGCAAGAATAATAACTACAACAAGTATGGAATGGACACTAAAATCATATGAATTATACACTTATCATGTAATAATGAGATAAACTCAACCTAGTTTATCTCTATTCATGAAGAATCAAAAGAATTGCTCTGTATGGCACGGCAAGCAATCATTATCTTCACCGACCCGAAATTAGGTCCTCTATTTCTCCAAGCTATCAACAACTTTCTCATAAACTCTCAGACCAATTCTTCTTCAAACCCTAGAATTCTCTAATCTCCGTCTTCGTCTGCTTCCATCCCTAAGACCATCCCTAAACCTCTTCCATGTGACAGAAGCAGCCTTTGAACGGCCACTGTGCGTGGTTTAGGCAGAGACTGTTCGTGCTCAACCTCCCTAACTCATTTTCAGAAACCCTAGAATCCCACTTCTGACCTCTCTCAGATTTTAGGTAACTACAAGAATTTATTCTTGTGTTTAAGAAGGATAACTAGGGTTTGGTATAGCAAATATTGTGATTACACATAGCTATTTCCAACGATTTTCATTTTGCAATGTTTTTAGATTTATTTATTTAAATTCTAAGATATTTGGAAGATGATGTTGCAGTATTTAATCTTATTGGTTTTATATATTGCAAATATCTTATGAGATATATATGTGTTTACGTTCGTGTACTGTGCTTATCTCATATATGCTCAAAAGTTAAGTCTATTATGTCTTTATGTGAAGTTACCTAAAATCGGTGAAAGGCTAAAAGTAGGATTCTAGGGTTTCTGAAAGTGATTTACGGGAGGTTGAGCACGAATAGTTTTCGCCTAAACCACGCACAATGGTCGTTCAAAGGCTGCTTCGGACACAAAGATGGAGGCTTAGGGCCGGTCTTAGGGAGGGAAGAAGATGAAGAGAGAGACCAGAGAATTCTAGGGTTTGAAGAAAATGCTCCGAGAGTTTATGAGAAAGTTATGTTAGCTTGGAAAAATAGAAGACCTATTTATAGTTGAATTCTCTAATCTCAGGTCGGTGAAGATAGGGATTGATTGCCCTGACGTGCAAAGTACTTCTCCCGTTTCTTCAGGAATAGATAGAAATAAACTAGGTTGAGTTTATATCATCATTCCAACACCCTTACTCTCTTCTATGGTGAGAAATAGGCCGGGTATTTCTCACACGTGTTGTAGACCGCCAAACCAAAACCTTAATTGATATTCCCCCATTTGTGTGAAGCTGAGTCAGCCTTTGTGACAATGTGTTGAGAGAGAAATATTCTCTTTAGCCGAGTTGGACAAGATAGAGAGAAATATTCTCTTTAGCCGAGTTGGCCAAGATAGAGAGATATTCTCTGATTTGTGAGAATGACTAGGATGAGCCACGTGAAAAGGCTTAGAATTCCTCAGGAATCGTGTGCAGAATGTGAGAGGAGCTGAGATAGATCTCCCTCTCTCTATGGACGGTCACATATGTCATGTGGAGACCATATTATTTCTTGTGGGTCCCTTTTTTGAGCATGCGGAGCTCAAGAGAGCTTATCCGCGTTTTTGGATAGACATGTATAGTTAAGGCTCAATTTACTAGCTCGTTTACCTGTGAAAAGGTCCGGAGCTGAAAAGACGAGGGTACCCAAATACACCACAATCTTTAATTTATCCACTTATAAGTTCTCTTACCGAAAGTCATCGTCTATGGACAAAGTCGAGACAATACTACAAATAGGTATTCAAACTTTGTGTGATTGTCTATGGATACGAGATCGAGACAATACGACGACTACCAAAGTGTGATTACTTGATAATAGGTTAGGACTTAACCAAACTCTATAGGATCACTATCAAGCAAAGCGGAGTTAATGTTTGTGTAATTTACTTAAAATTATATAAAATAAATATAATTGCGGAAATATAAAAGTAAATCACACAACAAGATTTTGTTAACGAGGAAAACTGCAAATGCAAAAAAAACCCCGGGACCAAGTCCAGAATTGAATACTCTCAGAATTAAGCGCTATACAAAATCTAAACCAACTTCGTATAGTTGAGACCAAGCAACTACCCCTAGTTCACTTAGTTTCCTCAATATCCTTGCGCTTCCGACTTCGATGAGTGCATCCACTGGAATAATTCCTTTGGATCGTCTTCCAAACAGTAAAGGAACAAAAAATCTGTTTGGTAACAACTCTATTGATTCTTTAAGATAAGATATCTCAATTCATATGCATAGGCTCTTCCGTTTAAGCTAATAAACTCGTTTGCCTGGTTAGATCAATCTATTCAATAACTACTGAAGTAGCCAAGTTTAGATTCGTACTCAATCCAAATAAATCTCAAAGAGATATATTGAGAATGCCGATCTTACGCAACTATCAATCGAATAAGTCCGATTCTAGTTGGATCCCAGCCGATCAAGGTTTGTGCAACACAAAGATATGAGAAACCAATAAGAAATCTTCTTCGTCTTCAAATCTTCTTTAATCTTCAATTAAACCTGCACAACACCACTTGAATCTCTTGTGATCAATCACGCACATAACAGAGTCTGTTCAAAATGGATTATCACAAGATGTCTTTAGATCTACAAATAGTTCTAAACATCTCGTCGACACTTCGATCTAGTTTGAGTGAATCTCATATCAGAAGAGAAGATTCTCAAGAATAAACATACTAGGTGCAATCAAAGTTTCAACAACCGTTAGTCAATCAAATCAATAGAAAACTAATAACACTGCAATTATCTAATGTCCCACCAACAGTATTCCTAGAGCTTCTTGATCCCACAGAAGTCTTTAAACGAGCGGTCGTAAGATATTTCGCCTAATTAGGGTACTTTCCTCTCCGGGTAGACGGATCCACCAGAAACAACAAAAAGATGAAGTTTGCCTGGCTCTTGGGATAGTTTGCTAGAAATGCAAACTTAGGTATTTATAGACCAAGGATGTTTGGGCACAAAAGAATTTCCAAAACCGAAAATAATCTCAAGATATGCAATGAATGTCAAGATTCGGCTTTCATAATTCCATTAAATGCTTGTCAAATATTTTCTGCAAACTCTCAATAGAAAATATCCAATTAGTAAATGCACATTACTAATTTTTATTCTCTAGAGATATGCATTTAATTGCTGGTCATAAAAAGCATATATAACCAAAAATCTTAATTAAAAGATTCTTAATTAATTTCGGTACATGATCTCCTTGAGTATTAAGAAACATCCTTGAACAATAAATGATAAGATTTACTGTTCATATTCAAAGTATGTTGACATATTTTTTCTGTAAATCATCTTTCATATTATATTCTTGGAATAGGTTATACCACGCTTCCAAACAAGTTTAGAATTGGTTCACCTGTATTCCAAGACTACTATGTGATTGATCAAATATCAAAAGACATACATGGGTTAAATCGGTTCTACCGATCACTAGGATGGGTTATACCCTAATATGGAAATACTTATGATTGGTCACACAAGTTACCATGACCGGTTACATCAGTTACCAAGATCGGTTACATCAATTACCAGGACCGGTTACCATATACTCATGGTATTGCTTGTGATCGGTCACACCGGTCACTAGGATCGGTTACACCAATTACCAGGATCGGTTACACCAATTAATAGGACCGGTTACACCAATTACAAGGATCAATTACACAACACTCTGTGATCGGTCACACCAATTACTAGGATCGGTCACACCAATTACAAATATCGATCATACATCTCAGGTGATTACTTAGGATCGGTTACACTAATTAATCAAAACTAGTCATACCAAATCATAAGTCAGGCATTGTGATTAGTTGTACTAAGATACATAACAAAGTTATGATCAGTTCTACCATCTCACACATATTGGTAATATAAAGATTTGCAATGAATAGTCGTACCAATAAGCCTAGTGATTTCCCTTTCGATTCATAAAACAACTTCATGAATGTGCTTCCTTTAAACAAATGTAAAACATTGTTTCCTAGGATGAAATATTCACCATTACCCATTCACATAATCATAACAGCAATCATAAGGTTATGTCGATGTCATATCTACGAAGTTCAAAAGATAAGTGTTATACTTCGTAGTCTAATTCCCTAATACTATGATCATGTGATCATGTCTCACTACTAGAGTAATATATCCAATACTCAGCTTCCAAGTTATGTTTTCAATATATCACGAATTGAAAGATACGTTGGGAATGAAAAAGTTCAAGTCAATATTACTAACCTCAAGAGGAAGGATGATGTCGTCGTTGTAGCTCGTTATTTCTTCACGTTCTTCAGGTCTTCGAGTAATACTTGTATGTCTCAACATTCTTAGACTTTATAGTCTAACCTAAACGAAGTTGTCTCTAGTATATAATCAAGCGACTCTTAGATGAGTTTTGGCACACTAAAATATGACAACCAAACTTGACATACCAACGCTTGGTGGGTTCAACCGAGCTATGCTCTAACAGGAGTTGTTGTTCGCGTACCCTGTTTGCGAACGACTAGACAAGGCCAAGTCCAGAGCTGCTGTTGCGTACCCTGTTTGCGAACGGGTGGACAAATCCAAAGTACGGAACTGTTGTTCGCGTACTCAATTTGCGAATATATTAGTCAAATTCTCAAACCGGTAAGTGCGATTTTCATACTCATGAACTCAGGATCGTTTGCGAACTAAAGTCCCTAGAAATTTAATGATATAAGGTATGTGAACTAGTTTTACAAACCGTGGCATTATGTTCATGAATTAGTTATTGTATAAGTACTTTGTACAATTACAAACCAAACTGATTTTATTTCAAATGGTTCATATATATTTCTATGAGATGAAGAACACTTGAAAAACTCTCTTGAAACACATTTAGATTCATTTGATTATCTATCATGATTGATTGATCATCATATATTGATCTAGAAGTGTTAGATGAATGTGGCTAAGGTATAAGTGTTAATATGGCTAACTTCGGTTAACTATTATTGAGCGAACAAGGTATACATGTTTGGGTACGGTTCATCCATATCTGAATATAAGTATTTTTCATTTGTGTGTATCAAGCTAATACCATCTAACGGTGGAGATTGATTGCTTAATTTCTAAGAAGACTTAGCTTGAATCTTAAATCAAGAGTTCATCTAACAATGAATATAAATTGCTTTGTTACTAAGCTATCTTAGCTTTGATTGTAAGCAACCCTGATTTGAAATACTATATAAAGGATAACTCTAGAATCTGGGAAACCTAATCCCGACACTTCCGTGTGTTCTAGTTGCAAACTAGAATCGATTCTCCTTTAACCTAGGTTTTCCAAAACCATTATTAGGTTAACGACTTGAAGACTTCATTTGGGATTTGTGAAGCCAGATCCAACTATTTTGTTTTTACTTGATTATTCTGATCTTACTTTTCCTATCACATTGAATTTATCTTCTCTAACATTTACTCGAGTTTTATCTCTGATAGGTAAGATACAAAACGCATTCACAACAGTTCTTCGTCTCAGACTCTTGTAATTCCGCAATAACTTATTCTTTTAATCAGTTAGGTTACTGTAAGGTGACTAATATTTCTAGTCTGCTCTTCGGGAGTATAATACCGTATTATTAGTTGAGTTTCATGTTCACCTTGATTTGTCTAAAGACAGAAACAAAACCAGCATAAACATATCTGTAGGAGACATATTTGTTTATAAGTCTTCGACGTTGGGTCGTAGAAACTCTTAGTTGTGGGTGAGATCAGCTAAGGGAATCACGTGCGCAGAGTCTTGCTGGGATTCAAGAGGCGTAAGGAACGCGAATGTACCTGTGAGACTTGGTTAGGGCTCAACTGAAAAAGCGGGGGTCTAACAACCTCACCCAATATTTCTCTTAGCAATCTGTATGGACTAACTCTAATATACTTAAAAGAGAATCAAGTAGACAGTTAGACTCAATCTTATAAAAAGTATATCAAAGAGTTATATCTCAATCTCTCAATTCAATCCACAATCAAACAACTAATAGTTTGCGAGCCCGATTGAATATAACAAAGATTACTTGAACGGTACCAAAGACCAATGTTCAAGGATCAATCAATTTCAATCAAAAAACAAAGGTTGGATTTACCAATTGATCGATTCAACGCACAACCTGTGATATTTCAATTATATAACAAAATATAATGTGGAATAGAAATAACACAGACACCAGAAGTTTTATTAACGAGGAAACCGCAAATGCGGAAAAACCCCGGGACCTAGTCCAGATTGAACACCACACTGTATTAAGCCGCTACAGACACTAGCCTACTACAAACTAACTTCGGTCTGGATTGTAGTTGAACCCCAATCAATCTCACACTGATTCAAGGTACAGTTGCGCTCCTTACGTCTATGATCCCAGCAGGATACTACGCACTTGATTCCCTTAGCTGATATCACCCACAACCAAGAGTTTCTACGACCCAAATTCGAATACTTGATAAAAAAATCTGTATCACGCAGAATAGTCTATAGGAATAGATAAATCTGTCTCCCACATAAATACCTACGGTTTTTGTTCCGTCTTTTGATAAATCAAGGTGAACAGGAACCAATTGATATACCGGACTTATATTCCCGGAGAACAACCTAGAAATACCAATCACCTCACAATAATCTTAATCGACTAGCGAAAAAAGATATTGTGGAATCACAAACGATGAGACGAAGGTGTTTGTGACTACTTTTCTATCTTTCCTATCGGAGATATAAATCTCAAGCCAATCTTACGATTGTACTCAAACATGATAGAAACAACAAGATCAGATCACACAACTACAAAGAAAATAGTTGGGTCTGGCTTCACAATCCCAATGAAGTCTTCAAGTCGTTAACCTACAGGGTTTCGTGAAAAACCTAAGGTTTAAGGAGAATCGACTCTAGCTTATACGACTAGTATCACACAGGAGGTGTGGGGATTAGGTTTCCTAGTTTCTAGAGTTCTCCTTTATATAGTCTCTAAATCAAGGTTTGCAATCTAAGTTACCTTGGTAACAAAGCATTCAATATTTACCATTAGATGAAAACCTGATTTGATTCAAGCTAATATCTTTCAACCGTTAGATCAAACTTAGCCTGTTATACACAAATGAAATGTGACTTCATTTAGGTTTGAGTAACCGTACCTAAACTTGTACACTTAGTTGGTTCAACAATAATTAACCAATGGTTAGCCATATGAGCACTTTCATATAAACCTTATTCATCTTCACCATAGCTAGTTCAAATGACTCAAATGAACTAGTTGGAGAGTTGTTAAATTGCTTAGATCTTATAGAAATATACAAGACACAATCGAAGCAAAATCGGTTTTGATTCACTCGAATCAATTCATGAACATTATAGCCATGGTTTGCAAAGATTGCATTCCTTAATATATAAATGTTTTAGTTCATGAACAAACCGATTTTATAAAGTAACCTACTTAAGTATGTATACGGGTACGCGTACTTAAGTAACGGGATTGGGTTTGTTTTTCACTTTCAAACTCCAGCAGAAATTCACGGACGTAAACTTTCCGCTAGTATGCGTACTGGTACGCATACTTACCTGGATTTCCAACAACCACCAGTATGCGTACTGGTACACATACTTTGGGTTCCCGATTTTGGACTTTTACACAAATGTGAGAACGCACCATGTTTATATCCAAAGATGGTTACATGTTTCTAAATTCTCATTTCAATCACTGAAACTTTCTTAGAGGATGATATATAGTTGTCATTCACAAACTATTTTTCATCAAAGCGATTTTCAAGTTATTGAAATAACCAACATGACTCTCGTCACAAGTAAAGATGAACTTGTCCAAAGCGAAAGCTTACCAACACATATTTCAAGAAATAGATAAGCGAGATAAACTCGGCTAGAAATAGCAAATGTGTATAATCGAAGTCTATATAGCAATACGACTTTTGTCTCAAGATAGGAGATAAAATAGACAGACTTTTGAGTGATAGATAAGTTCAAGTCTCCACATACCTTTTTGTCGATGAAGTTCCACAAGTTCCTTGAGTAGTTCTTCGTATTTGCATGATGAACGTCGTGGAGTCTAGAGCTCAACTACACTTACTATCCTAGTCCGAGACTTAGCTATAAGTAGACTAGAAATCAAGACTTATAGTTTTGGCAACTAAACTTGACAAACAAGCTTGAGATAGCAACGCTTGCGAGTTCGACCGAGCAGTGCTATAACAATCACCCCCTTTGTCAATTTTAGTAAAATAATTATCAATACATATGGAATACAAAATAAATAAACTTTGTAGCTTCTCATACAAATGCTTGATCTCCTTGGTTCTTCAACATTACTCGAAATCTTCGTCACTTCCGAGTACTCCAATCGTTCGTCACATGAAAACCACTCCCCCTTACATAATGATCTTTTTTTTTTTTTTTGATAAATAAGAAACCTTTTCATTAATGGGATTTCAAGGTTACAATGAGTTTAAGATCGAAAATAATACAAAGTAACAAGAACATACCGTAAGAGTACAATACCGAGAAATCCGACAAGAGAAAGAGAAGGATTACCGGAGTAAACAAATACAAGTATGAATAAGATCCGATTAAATCGTAAGAAGGATGGTTTTTCTCGGAGTTAAATTCCAACCATTTAGTTTGTTTTTCTTCTTTAGAAAGAAATGCTCCCAAAGTATGAGTGATTTTCTCAAATCTCTTGTAAATAGTAATGAAGCTTCCCTCGTCAAAAAGACCACCGATGAAGATTTCGTCGCCGGATAAGTTGATGATGAAGATTCTGATGAAGAGTTCGTCGCCGGAGAAAACAAAGATGGAGATTTCATCGTTGGAGAGCATCACTATTGATCTTAGAACCCAACCCAATAACCCAAAATCGCCATTAAAGCAAAGATAAACGTCAAAAGAGTAGACAAAACCACCAAAACGGTGTAGATAAGCAGAAAACATAATAAAAAAACTAAACTAATCTAGAAAGCAAAGAATAATGAAGAAATCTGCTTAGATCTAGTCTAAAAATGGACTAGATCTGAGCAGAGAAGGGTTGTTTTTGATGGTTTTGTTGGAGAAGAAGAAGGAGTGAGAGAGAAGGAGTGTTGAAAATTTTCACCTTAAACAATGATCCGAAAACCATATGTATTTGTAGTGTGAACTACACATTAATTCTCCCCCTTTTTGTCAATAAAATTGGCTAAGGTACGAAAATTAGTGGGATCCTAATGAAATTTCGATAGAGATACTTCATGATCAAACGAAAAGCACATATCAACTTTTTTAGATGCAATCACATAGGCGAAACTAAATGCATTCATCAAGGATTTTATAAAGATACAAGAAAACCCCTATAATATCCACAACCGCACTCCCCACAAAGATTTGGCAATTAAGCACAAGTTCAATTAAGAACTCTCTCCCATAAAATGTCATTCCCGAAAGAACAACAATAGAGACCTTACTTTCACAAGAAAAGAAGGATTTCTTTGGACATTAACAAATCACATAAGTATATGAATTTGTATCCAAAAAATCTCAATTAAATTAACCACAAGAGATCCCATGATTAATTTAATCGGAAATGCTCACATAAGAAAACTTACGGAGCCGCACAATAGTTTACATAAAATATGGATCCAGGAAAATCAATACTGCGGAATAAACAAAGATTCATTCTATTCTTCATCACTATTTGCACAATGACATATAATAGACTTAATTTTTGTAAACAAAAACTCATCCTATCTTCCATCAATATTTTCATAATGACAGAATATGCTTATCTTTTGTTTGTCAAAAGTACATTCAATCTTTTATCAATACTTGCATATCGACATATGAAAGACTTAACTTTTGACCACGTATGGGACAATTATAGTTCAAGGACGCAAACACACATATCCTATAACAAGTTGCAATATATGAAACCATAAATATTACTACTGCAAAATCATCTTTCAAATAAACTTTAGAATAAATCTAAAAACATTGTAAATCGTTGGAAATAGCTATATGTACTCACAATAATGGCTATTCCAAACCC
This sequence comes from Papaver somniferum, assembly GCF_003573695.1. Taxonomy (NCBI): domain Eukaryota; kingdom Viridiplantae; phylum Streptophyta; class Magnoliopsida; order Ranunculales; family Papaveraceae; genus Papaver; species Papaver somniferum. Next base: position 48,432,641 of record NC_039366.1, read on the forward strand.
TAGTTATCCTTCTTAAAACATAAGAATAAATTCTCATAAGAAGTTTCCTAGACATAAATAAAACAACTCTTAGAGAACATAATTTGAAAAACATCAAACATGGCTAGTAACCAGAGATCGAACATGGATGAGTTCATCAGTTGATTTCTTCAGTTCGTTTTTCAGAAAATCAAGATTCTTTGTTGCAATTCCAAGTTGTTCATGTACGACCTCAAAATCTCGAAGAAGACTTCCTACCAGTTGTGATGACATCTGAACTGGTAGTTTGTTTTCATGATCAACATCATGATAGCAGGTTATGAAAACAGGGTTCTCGTGAAACTCGATAGCCTTGCCCTTCTCAACTTTGTCTTCCTTGTTGCATCCATCCATTATGCACACACAAAAATTCAAGCGAACTTTTTTACGTTACGGAACATGTATGTATCAGAAAGGAGCATGATACATACATACATACATACATAAATACACACATATATATATATATATAAATACATATATATATATATATATGAGTGTTTCATAGGAAATCCTAAGGTTACTCGTATATGTTCCGTACGGGTCAGGTGTACGTGTGCTTATGGTTACAAACTTGGTACAAGACCAAGAGAGTAATGGATCCAAATTTAGAAGTGGTCTTGATAAAAATCAAAGACACATTCTAAACATATTGACGACACCCTTAGTTCAAAGGAACATAAGATAATTGTTGATAAACAACAACTAATTGGTCAACGGGAATATGACAAAAATCATTCAAGGCAATCAATAAAGAAATATTCTCAAGAGTGGAAGATCGAAAATATGACACATGTAATATACTAGAGCAAGACTCAATAGTAAAGGGAAAAAAAGATGAAAAAAGTAATATAACACCCACTACTTTCCAAGACAAAAGATCTTCATGAGAATTAATAACATCTTCCCGTAGTTACAAGGAAGATGCTACATTAAGTAATCAAGTTATACTTTGACGAGCATTTTGCCTATCAAGTATATTGACTTCTTTTCTCTTTTCTTCATGAAGACTTTCAGAAAAATCAACAGGATTAGTCGAAAGAGATTTAAACAGAGGAGAGCAAGGGGTACCTGAAACTGTTACTTTCCTTGCCTTCTTAATGCTCCGTTTGAGTCTGTTTATACTTGTGTTGAGCTCAGAGACTCGATTATTGATTTAAATGAAGTCTGGAGAAGACACCTTGGATTCAAGGCTTTCTTCAAAGAGAGTAAAGGACTTTGAACCCTTTTCTTCCTCCTATGAATTTTTCTCTTCTCAGAGTAATTTAAAGAGTCAGTCGTCCACCTGACGTTCTTTCTTCTACAATTGTAGGCGCTTTTGTCTCAAACTCATAATCAAGAATTGGATCACATTTTTCTTGATTGCAGATAATGCCTTTTCCAGCAAGATGAGAGACAGGTTTAATTACTTCTTTGGACATCCATACAAGAATATTGTGAAGTTTTTCATTCCTTAGTCGAAAACGACATCTCCTTTCAAAATGTCCTTTGTTTCAGTAATAATAGCAGTTACAGGAATTGTTCTTTACTGTTCTCATGTGAGTTGATTTCGAAGGTGGACAATCCTTGTTCCTAGGAACATTAGCTGCTGAAGAAGGTTTTTCACATGGAGACTTGTCATTAGCGCGGACAAAATTGATCTTACTAGTACTTGGAGCGTCTATTCCTTTATAGCCCAGACCATGTGTATCAGGATGTTCTTTACATGCTCCTAGCGTAGAAGATAATTTTGTAGAGCTAGAATTGAATCTTTTCAGATTCTCCTCCAGTGATTTTACCTTATCAAGAGCAGCAACAAGATCAATCTTCAATAGTTTTTCTTTGGCGAGAAGACTGATTTCTACGTCATTAAAACATTTTTGTTGAGAGTCATATCTTGCTTCAGATTCTGCAAGTCTTTCTTTCAACACAAAGAGATTTCGTAGAAGATTATCACATTCGGACCTTTTTGAAAGTACATCTTCTTCTCGATCTTTAACGGTAGATTGTAAGAGTTTGTAGCCACAATCATAACCTTTAAAGAGTTTTCTTAGTTTTCTGTTTTCTTGACAGAGAGGTGCCAGATATTTACCCAAACAAGCTGTTGACTTCTTTTCTTTTAAAGCATGGTCAAAGAGCTTGATATATTGACATACTTCCTCATATATACCTTATCCTTCTTTTGAATCACTTTCATCTGAAAGCTCATCCAACTGTTCATCTAGGCATTTTTCCCAGTTGAACACGGATCCAGTCAAATGAGCAGATAGAGAAGATTTCTCAGGATTTTGAAACAAATCAGAGTAACTCTGAACTGGTATTGCTCTGTCAGAGATAGTACTACTGTCCATAGAGTCAGATCACTACAAACACAGACTTATGAGGTCTTTAAATGTGTCTGCCTGCTCTGATACCAATTGAAAAAGCGAGGGTCTAACAACCTCACCCAATACTTTGCTTAACAATCTGTATGAACTAACTCCAATATACTTTAAAGAGAATCAACTAGACAGTCAGACTCAATCTTAAGAAAAGTATATCAAAGAGTTATATCTTAATTTCTCAACTCAATCCGCAATCAAGCAAATAATAATTTGCGAGCCCGATTGAATATAAGAGAGATAACTTGAACAGTACCAAAGACCAATGTTCAAGGATCAATCAATTTCAATCAACAACCAAAAGTTGGATTTACCAATTGATCGATTCAACGCACAACCTGTGATATTTCAATTATATAACAAAATATAATGCGGAAAATAAATAACACAGACACCAGAAGTTTTGTTAACGAGGAAACCTCAAATGCAGAAAAACCCCGGGACCTAGTCCAGATTGAACACCATAATGTATTAAGCCGCTACAGACACTAGCCTACTACAAAGCTAACTTCGGTCTGGACTGTAGTTGAACCCTAATCAATCTCACACTGATTCAAGGTACATTTGCGATCCTTATGTCTCTGATCCCAGCAGGATACTACGCACTTGATTCTGTTAGATGATCTCACCCACAACTAAGAGTTGCTACGGCCCAAAGTCGAAGACTTGATAAACAAATTTGTATCACACAGAAAAGTCTATAAGAATAGATAAATCTGTCTCCCACAGAAATACCTACGGGTTCTGTTCCATCTTTTGATAAATCAAGATAAATAGGAACCAATTGATATACCAAACTTATATTCCCGAAGAACAACCTATAAATAGCAATCACCTCACAATAATCTTAATCGACTAGCGAAACAAGATATCGTGGAATCACAAACGATGAGACGAAAGTGTTTGTGACTATTTTTCTATCTTGACTATCGGAGATATAAATATCAATCCAATCTTACGATTATACTCAAACACGATAGAAACAGCAAGATCAGATCACGCAGCTACAGAGAAAATAGTTGGGTATGGCTTCACAATCCCAATGAAGTTTTTAAGTCGTTAACCTACAGAGTTTCGTGAAAAACCTAAGGTTAAAGGAGAATCGACTCTAGCTTATACAACTAGTATCACACATGAGGTGTGGGGATTAGGTTTCCTAGTTGCTATAGTTCTCTTTTACATAGTCTCCAAATCAGGGTTTGCAATCTAAGTTACCTTCGTAACAAAGCATTCAGTATTTACTGTTAGATGAAAACCTGATTAGATTCAAGCTAATATCTTTCAGCCGTGAGATCGAACTTAACTTATTATACACAAATGAAATGTGACTTCATTTAGGTTTGAGTAACCGTACCTAAACGTGTACACTTAGTTGGTTCAACAATAATTAACCAATGGTTAGCCATATGAGCACTTTCATATCAAACTTATTCATCTTCACCATAACTAGTTCAAATGACTTAAATGAACTGGTTGGAAAGTTGTTCAATTGCTTAGATCTTATATAAGTATACAAGACAAAATCGAAGCAAAATCGGTTTTGATTCACTCGAATCGATTCATGAACATTATAGCCACGGTTTGCAAAGATTGCATTCCTTAATATATAAATGTTTTAGTTCATGAACAAACCGATTTTAGAAAGTAACCTACTTAAATATGCATACGGGTACACATACTTAAGTAACCGGATTGAGTTTGTTTTTCACTTTCAAACTCCAGTAGAAATTCACGGACGTGAACTTTCCGCCAGTATGCGTACGGGTACGCATACTTACCCGGATTTCCAACAACCGCCAGTACGCGTACGGGTACGCATACTTTGGGTTCCCGGTTTTGGACTTTTACACAAATGTGAGAACACACCATGTTTATATCCAAAGATGGTTATATGTTTCTAGACTCTCATTTAAAACATTGAAACTTTCTTAGAGGATGTTATATAGTTGTTATTCATAAACTATTTTTCATCAAAGCGATTTTCAAGTTATTGAAATAACCAACATGACTTTCGTCACAAGTAAAGATGAACTTGGACAAAGTGAAAGCTTACCGACAGATATTTTGAGAAATAGATAAGCGAGATAAACTCGGCTCGAAATAACAAATGTGTATAATCGAAGACTATATAGCAATATGACTTTTTCTCAAGATAGGAGATAGAATATATAGACTTTTGAGTGATAGATAAGTTCAAGTCTCCACATGCCTTTTTGTCGATGAAGTTCCACAAGTTCCTTGAGTAGTTCTTCCTCTTTGCATGTTGAACACCGTGGAGGCTAGAGCTCAACTACACTTACTATCCTAGTCTGAGACTTAGCTATAAGTAGACTAGAAATCAAGACTTATAGTTTTGGCAACTAAACTTGACAAACAAGCTTGAGATAGCAACGCTTGCGAGTTTGACCGATCAGTGCTCTAACATCAACTACATTCCAGTCCGAAGTTAACTTGTTGTAGGCTAGAGTCTTTAGCGGCTTTATACAGTGTAATGTTCAAATCTGAACTAAGTCCCGAGGTTTTTCTGCATTTGCGGTTTCCACGTTAATTTTTTTTTTTCTGGTGTATGTGTTATTTCTTTCCCGCATTATATTTGTTTATATAATTGAAATATCACAGGTTATGCGCAGTTCAATCACAATTGATAAATCCGACCTTGTTTGTTGGATAGAACTTGATTGACACTTGGGAATTGGTCTTTGGTACCGTCCAAGTTCTTCTCACATCAATCAGGCTCACAGATTTATATCTGTTCTATTTGCTGTTTGTATTGAAAAAGAGATAAATCTCTTTGATATCTTTCTTGATATAGTCTCACTTTTAAATTGGTGCTCTCGGAAATATATTGGAGTTTAGTCCATACTGATTGCCGAACGAAATATTGGGTGTGGTTGTTATACCCCATGTAGATGGGGAAAAACAATTTGTTGGCTTTTTCGGGAATTGAAGAGACGGACGTGTTGTCGAGACTCCTCAACCGAGCAAACTGCTTAACCTCAAAAAGATGCATTGCACGGGAGTGCTTTAAGTTCGAGAGATCAATTTGTAAGACTCCGGCCTAAACCAAGTCAATGGTCGTTCCAGGTTGAGCATTAGGTAACAAAACCTAATTATGGAGAAGTGAAGGACCGACAAAGGAAGCAGAGAACCGGACCTTAGTGATGTGGGACCAACTAATGGTCGATTGAGCAAATTCCAAGATGGTTGGAAAGAGTTTGGACCCAATATGAGCAATTGAGCAAATTAGGTCAGAATTATAAGAATGTGCGGGACCGGATCCTTGCAAGCCTTAGGCCTTGGTCGGTCAAGGAAGCATGCCCATGTCGCCATAACGTCCGTGTCTCAATCGCGAGAGTTTTGGTATTTTCTGGTGTACTTTTGAGCAATTATCTTGGATTTTCAGAAGAGTTTGATCTTTGACTGAAATTCTCGATTTTTACTCGAAAGAACAAGTAGAATTTGCTCGTTTGATCAAAATTTGGAGAATATTAAAATAATAATATTTTATTATTTGGTGTGAGTAGCCTAGTTGGTCATGTGACCATTTGACTTTTTGGCTCTTTCATGGTTTGAGCAATATCTGAGAAAATATGAAGAAACCATGATTTTTGCTCAAACGAAGGAGTTTCATGAGATGAGGGAAATAATAATTATGAAAATAAGGGATTGCAAGGTGTGGGACCGGCCACGCCTAGGGCATGGCCGGCCGGCTAGGTAGCCCGGACCCGCAACACCTTCCCTATTTTTATTATTTTTCATGAAACCGTGAAAATATGGATAAACCGTGAGTTTTGCACAAAAAAGGAAAGTTGCTTGAATGAAGGAGTTTTCATGAGTTCACGAAAATAAATAAAATAAGAAAAATAAAAGGAAAAGGCGTGGGGGACCGGCCACGGCGGCATGGCCGACCGGCCGGCGGGCCCGGTCCCTAGGTACCTTTTTTTATTTTTTATTATTATTTTCTCTCTCATGTTTTGTGTAGGATTCCTCATTTGTCCATATTTCCGAATGCTCGTTCGTGCATTTGGGTGCCCGTTCGTGCATCATTGTTGAGTACACTTGCACCATTTTGTTGGGGCTTACTCGGTGGTAGTCCAGATGCCCGATTGTTGAGTAATTATTAATAATTCATGAAATTCAGTGGAGAATTATTCATGAAGGAGTAATAATCATGAATTGTGCATCTATTACTAATTCATGAATCTAGCCGGGGAATTCAGGGAACGGAGTAACGAGATGAATGGTTATCTATTACTCATCCATGGAGTCAGTCGGGGATTCATGGAACAGAGTAATGAGATATAATAGATTATTTTCTAGGAATTCAGTGGTGAATGTCACGGTAAAATTAATCTATTGTAGAATCGAGATATGAGATAGTTGAAGCATCATACTCGTTCTGAAAGGTGCATAGTCAAGGAAAAACGTGCAACGTTGTTGAGTCCTGAAGGCGTTTAGCCCCCTCAACAAACAATTATGTAGGAGAGCCGCCTGAATCTATACACAGTCTCTCTTCAGGGAACAACGAGTGTCGCCGACGTCCTGAAGGCGTTAATCCCTCTCAACAAACAATTATGTAGGAGGACCGCGCAATCGTTCTTCTATGTAGAGGTGGGGCTCTCTATGTAGTCAGGGAACAACGAGTATCGCCGACGTCCTGAAGGCGTTAAGCCCTCCGACAAACAATTATGTTCGTAGGATCGCCCAATCATGTTATTCTACATAGAGGTCACGATGAAATGCGTAGCATCAAACGCTCAGCAAGTGGGAATCCTTTCGAGAAACATATTCATCATGGCTCTAAGAGGTACTCGATCAGAGATCGTGAAACGGTTCACGGATCGCAAAACACGAATCGTCACATGCGTTCCTGAAGTCGGGTCAGAAACATGCAGTATCATGATTTTATGATTTTAGCCCTTTCCGAAAATCCTCCATCAACATTAAGTCCCCTGCTTAGTGAGGGACAATCATGTTCCGCAGTAAGCATTAGATGGTGATTTTCCAGTTGAACGAGATAAGCAGTCGGACTTAGTCGTACAAAGGCATTTTCAGAATCCCCGATTTGCTCCAATGATATCATGTACGAACAAACCATAGGTAAGGACCCTGACGTGTGATAGAGCATCGTCCCATGGTTACGGAGAGACGAAGCACTGCTGATTTGGACGATGAGACGTTCAGTTTTGGTCGGTTTAGCGTTTGCGGGCCCAGGCCCAAAAGGAAAAATCTTTGTTTTAGGAATAGGCCTTCGTTCGTTAGTTTAAGAAACAAACAATGATCCCTAACATAAAAGAGATTATTTTGTTTTTTAAAATCTGTGAGATTTCACAAAATGGAACAAACTCTCGTTTCAAAGGTGGATGCTCGTACGAGAGAATTTTTTTTTTTAAATAGACGTGCGTCTGTTAGTAGTCCATGAGATTTCATGAATTTTTTTATTTTCGATATGTGAGCTTTCATAAATTTCTGAAAATATACTCACTTCAAAGACGGATGCTCACGCGAGGGAGCCATATATATATATATATATGTATGTGTGTGTGTGTGTGTGTTTTTCTACGTGAGTTTCACGTTAAAATATATTTTTTGTAAAATCAATGTTTTGATTTTGAACAATTGTTGAAAGTAGACAATTATAAATGGTGAAATAATGTCTGCATGTGAGTTTTCACAATTGTAGAATAGACATCTATCCAATTTTTGAAAAACCAGTGAATGTTCACACAGTAAAATTTACATGGGTTGTTCGCGGTTTTATGAAAATCAAGCTATGATTTTGAATAATGAATTTTGCTCGTCTTTGCAGGTTTTAAGGAACGAGCAAGTTTTTCGAAATTCTGACATTATAATCACTACAACTAGTGAAATTGTAAATAGGTAAGAGTTGGATTGTTACCATTTTTGTTACGCGTTTGTTATTGGTATATCCATGACTCCATGTCTTTTTCCTCAGATAGTGGTGACTTCTGGTTACAAATCAATGTTCTGGCTCTTCCGGGGAACGCTCCAAAAATATCAAGTCAAAGATGAAAACTTCTGCAGACGCTCATGCCGAGGTGAATCAACCTTTCAGAGACGCTGGAAAGCAGACACATTGTATGTCTCTTGATTCTTTGACTTCAACAAGTGAGGCTATCCAGTTGCAAGAGATAAGAAGATGTCCAAGTCTGAACGAGCAAGAATCCTTGGTAAACCGTACACGCCTTTTGAAGATTAGGTATGTGAAGTTTTAGACTTCATAATGTGTTAGCGGAGTTGCAGATTACTTGGTGTCGCTGCCATTTTTTATTTTACAATCATAGCATATCATGTTTATATATATTTCGAATTTCGAGGTAGCTCGTTTAAAAGAACATTAGTAAGTCAAGACCCCAACCTTATTAGTTCCCTTACCATGAAGTTAAATCAATCTACTGTTAATGATTTTGGAACATCATTAACATTGGACTTCATAATGGCCAGACTGACATGCGTATCTGGAGCTGGGTGAATTGTTAATTCCAACTGATCCTGGAGCTGCGTTAGATTCCTTCAAGACTATAAGTCTACGCTTTTGTTTTTCTTTTCTTTTTCTTCCCTTGGGGTGATAAGGAGCATATTATTTTGGTGGCTTACTATCACTGTTGATTCAAGGATCCCAAATGCGATTAAGTAGACTTTTATAACGTAACTAAAGGAAATGCAGGATTGGAAGGATAGGATGTGTAAGGATGGTTACTTGTTATGTTAGTTTGTACTTGATAAACAGAGAGAATAGTAAATGCCTATTAACACAATCAATACTTGTTGTGTTAGTAAATGATGTTTTTGTGTTCATTAGCTTAGTTTGCAAGTAAGAAAGCATTATCGTGTGCTATTTAAAAAAATGCTAAGTTAGAATTTGTAATGTGAGAATTCAGTTCTTGTTTAGATGTTTTTGGTTGTTTCTTAGCCTAAGTGAATTCAAACTGAATTCAGAATTCCCAATGAAGCGCGGGCTAATGTATCTGCAGGAGGTCAATTACATAAACCCATCATGCATCTCTTGGACTTGTGAAATATTTATCCCACTGTATACTCACACGAATCCAGTTCTCTAAGATTTCTTTGGTCTATCCACAGGTTGGGAGGCATCAAATGTTGTTGCAGGCAAGGCTGTGAACTCATTTGTTAATTGGCTGGAGGAGGCAGGAGATGGTGCTGACCAAGGAGGTTATTGTTGAAGCCCAGCATCCAGCTCTCATCTAATGTATTATGCATCTGATTGTGGAGAGCCTTAAATACAGGTTGCAAACAAGGTACTGAGTAATGTCTATCTTGATTTATTAGTTTCATAATAGTTACATTCCACTTAAAATTTGTAATGGTTGCCTAAGTTGTAGGATTACTAGAAATTTTCTGAAAAATGTTTTTTTATCTTTGGTGATTGTTGTTCCATGCTGAACTTGCTATCACAATTTGTCTATCTCATTATATTGCTTCTGCCGCTTGCTTGTCTTCCTAAAACTCCCCACTTTAATCAGCTGATGGATTTTTCTGTGCAGGTACACCATTATGAAGTAGGAATAAGTACTTCATCATCATCAGGGTTTATAATTTTGCTGTTTAATCAATAGTTTTTTAGTTCATCGTTTTGTAATCGACTCCTAGAACTACAGATTACACTGGACAGAAAATCCTTTGTGTAATTTGAAACCAATGAATCAATGAATGCTAAATTGAATGATTATTTGTGTGCAAGTTTAATTTGATTCTCATTTTTATTTGGTTTTCATTTGATTCTCATTTGAATTCTAATTTGAGTTTCTCATTTGAATTCTAATTTGAGTTTCATTTGATTCTCATCTGAATTTGCTTTTCATTTTGATTCTCATTTGAGTTTCATTTCTGTTTGATTTCAGATTTAGTCAGATTCAGTCAGGCCAGACAGCCAATCTGAATCTGATTTTTTTATATTAAGATTTATATCTATGACCGATTGAAGACAATCATAAAGTTTTGACGATTAAAATCGGTCGTTGATATAACATTTTCAACGACCCCCAGAGACACGTCATAGTTGAAAAAGACGGTCAAACATCGACCCTTTCTTCGATCGACAAAGCAAGTCAGAGATACGAGTTAAATGGCTTGCTTTGTCGGTCGCGGAACTGCTGATTTCCACTAGTGAGAGTCCGGTGCCACGGGTCTTGGACTGTGAAGTTGATGGTCGTGATTAGTGGACCGTCAGTCCCCATTATTTCGTTAAATCTCTCCCTTTCATTTTCCCTTCTTCTAGCAAAACCTAGATAGAGGACCCAGATAGAAAATTGATGTAAAGACCTATGTGGTCGAAGTTGGAGGTACCTTGATGAAGGACTTAGTGAAAAGACCTGGTGGACACCGATCGACTGTGGAAGTTATGAATCCCGTCTAAGAATTGCTGCTTGCATGTTGTATGCTCTGGAAGCTGTAGAAACCTCATACGATGTCGGAATTCGGTGCTTGACCCCAACTTTTGAATCTAAGAGACTGAGTTATCATATGAAAAAAGAATCACTCAATTTGGAGTTGTTTAGGTCACCCAACTAAGCGTGCACATCTGAAATTTGTAATCCCGTACAAAATTTTCAGATTTCTTAGACCTGACGGTAAAGACCATATCTTTCAGCTCGTATGTCCGATTGATGCACCCTTTTGGTATGTTGTAGAAGAGAGATAGACGAACATCTTTTATTGAGGAAGCATTATCCCATTCCTCACCCATTGGTACGTTTTTGTAGACCCATGGCCTGAAGTGTGTTGTATCTCATTTGTAGAGGTGATGAGAACATCTTGTAAAAGTCTTTGGCTTGTGCCCACCAGTCGTGTAAGCTTTGGGAAGACTTTCATGTGAACATATTTTCATGTCTACACATCTTGATATGAATCATTAGGGCTTGAAGAAGTACGATCCATCGAGTAACGCTTCAGAGAATGGATAGTTGATAAAGCCTTGGCATGAGGATGTTGCTCCTGAGACCGTTGTTGATGCTGAGATCACGATTGAATTTTCTCCAGACATTCTTGTTGATGCTGAGACCATGGACAAAGTTCCTCAAAATATCCTTGTTGATGCCGATACCATGGTCAGAGTTGCTCCAGAGACCGAAAAGGATAGAACCATGATTGTCAACATAGTCTTTGCTCCTCCATCCAGTGAGCCTTTACATTCACGAACTAGTTGGTGGGTTGAGCATCCCTAAGATGAAGGTGTACTAGGAGTTCAACACAAATTCTCCTGAACAGTATGACTTTACTGTGAACTGGCTTTGTCAGTAAATCGACGTTGTTGCGGCAGATAACAACAGCGGTCTTCATTCTGGATGTGATCGGTGAAGAGAGGAAATATCTCAGTCGTGCAAGGACTTGTGATGCAGACAGGTCTTTTTTATAAAGTTTCATGGAATTACATCAGGCTGCAACAACTTGTTATGTGGTTAACATTTATTGAAATAGATTTGAATCAATTTCTCCAATAAGATCAAGTCCCCAGTGTATGTTGAAGGAGTTTGTGCCATCCATGGATGAATGATGTTGCTCTGTTTCAAAAGTCTTGTCATGAGATAATGAAGACTTATCGATTGTAGTTCAGTTACACTTTGATCGTGCTGGTGTTGAATCAGTGTGTCATCTTCGAGATATTTGTGCTGAAGTTAGAGTCGCCACTATAGAAGGTGTACTCTTTGATTGGGAGTACAATTTGAAGGCTTCTTAGATGCTTGATCATTGAAGCGCCATATCCCTTAAGCATCGAATGTCTTAGGTTTAATCGTCTCGGCCCTGAGTATCTTATGTTGATTCAGCATTCCTTTTGTTGCGGTAGTGGGATTCAACGCTTGTGGAGACATCAGAGCTTTCTAATTTTGTGGCACACATGGACACTTCTGCAAGGCTATGGATAAACGCCAAAAGTGTTCTTTTCCATGCTTGGACAACATCTTAGTAATGAACGTTTCACTGCTCGATTCGGAGAAATGTCAGATTCAACCACTTGGTAAAATATTAATGCGGTGAAGCTACCATTCATAACGTATTGCAGAGTTGCTAACAGAATTGAGTCCCCATGCTAGGATATCATGTGAGGAAATAAATGGCATAGACATGGAAGGAATGAGACTTTCCTGCATGCATAACCTCTTGATGAATGTCTATGCATCTTTTGCAGGTCCTTGCTTCAACCTCGTCAAAGTTCGAAATTCCTCCAAGTTCTTTGATGATGGAATGTCCGCTAAATCTTCTGGGTCAGAACTTTCTTAGTTAGAGAGATGTGCAACCAAAGGCGCTTTGTAAGTACCCATCTTTTCAGCGTGGATCCACGCTCGTTTGAAGAACGTGTGGATCTTCCTGATTATGTGAAACTTGGTTTCTGTCCAGGTTGAACTTATGTTCACTTTGAAAGTGAAGTAGCCAAAAGTATTTTCGAGTGTTCCTTCAAGGTCTCTGATGGGATCACGAGTAGATTCTTATCGAGTGATGCCTGCGGCTCTGAGGGTTTTTGGTGGAATGATATTGATGGCAGTGTCAGCATCGATCAACATTCTTCGGAATTCACTTCCTCTGAGACGAACTATGGTAAGCAGTCCCCAGTCCTTCATCTTCTTGTGGATGAAGGTTCAAGGAGTATTTCCGGGATGGACAGACGTATGACACAATGTAATTTGGTGCTGTGAACATGTCTTTCCTTTGTGCCTTAGACAGATAGAGCAATTTCACAGATATGTTTGATCAACGATTGAACTGCTCCTGAAAAAGCGGGGGTACAATAACCACACCCAATATTTCGCTTAGCAGTCTGTATGGACAAACTCCAATATACTTTTAAGAGAATCAACAAGACTCAATCTACAAAAGTATATCAAAGAGTTTTATCTCTCTTTCTCGATTCAATTCTTTCTCAAGCAAATAGAAATCTGCGAGTCTAATTGAATACAAGAGAAATCACTTGAACGGTACCAAAGACCAATGTTCAAGGATCAATAAATTTCAATCAACAACCAAAGGTCGGATTTCCAATTGATTGATTCAAACGCACAACCTGTGATATTTCAATTATATAACAAAATATAATGCGGAATAGAAATAACACAGACACCAAAATTTTGTTAACGAGGAAACCGCAAATGCAGAAAACCCCGGGACCTAGTCCAGATTGAACACCACACTGTATTAAGCCGCTACAGACACTAGCCTACTAAAAACTAACTTCGGTCTGGACTGTAGTTGAACCCCAATCAATCTCACACTGATTCAAGGTACAGTTACGCTCCTTACGTCTCTGATCCTAGCAGGATACTACGCACTTGATTCCCTTAGCTGATCTCACCCACAACTAAGAGTTGCTACGACCCAAAGTCGAAGACTTTAATAAACAAATCTGTATCACACAGAAAAGTCTACAAAATAGATAAACCTGTCTCCCACTGATAAACCTACAAGTTTTGTTTTGTCTTTTGATAAATCAAGGTGAACAGGAACCAATTGATAACCCGGACTTATATTCCCGAAGAACAACCTAGTATTATCAACCACCTGACAATAATCTTAATCGACGCGGCGAAAGAAGATATTGTGGAATCACAAACGATGAGACGAAGATGTTTGTGACTACTTCTCTATCTTGCCTATCGGAGATAACGATCTCAAGCCAATCGTTACGATTGTACTCAAAACGATAGAATCAACAAGATCAGATTACACAACTACGAGAAAATAGTATCGGTCTGGATTCACAATCCCAATGAAGTCTTTAAGTCGTTAACCTGGTTTTTAAGAAGAAACCAAAGGTTAAAGGAGAATCGACTCTATCTAATACAACTAGTATCACACATGAGGTGTGGGGATTAGGTTTTCCAGTTGCTAGAGTTCTGCCTTATATAGTCTTTCAAATCAGGGTTTGCAATTAATGTTAGCTTGGTAACAAAGCATTCAATAATTACTGTTAGATGAAAACCTGATTAGATTCAAGCTAATATCTTTCAACCATTGGATCGAAAACATGAACATTTGTTGGTTCAACCATTGCAATCAATGTTAGCTTGTGAAATGTACTATTTTGGGTTTATGTAACCGTACCCAAACATGAACATTTGTTGGTTCAACAATAGTTAACCAATTGGTTAATATAAATAAGTTCACAAACAATCGTCTTTAGATATAACCAGCTTAAGTTCGCAGACTTAGTTCGCGAACTTAAGTTCCCAGAAGGAGTTCTCAAACTCCAGCAGATTTTCTCGGATCAAAAACTTCCGCCAGTTCGCGGACTGAGTTCACGGCTCTTGTTCCGGTTCTCTTGATCAACAAAGTTCGTAAACTTCGGTTCAAGGAAAAAGGACTTATACATATATATGTTGCCACACAATGCTTATATCCATCATTGGTTATTTAATCTAAACTCTCATTTCAACCATTGAAACATTCTTAGAGGACATTTCGTCAAAGTAAGCAATTTCCAAGGTGATTGAAACGTGTCATGACTTTTGTCACTAGGTAAAGATTAACTTGGCCAAAGCAAAAGCTTACCAACACATATTTCAAGAAATAGATAGGCGAGATAAACTCCGCTCGAAATAACAAATGTGTATAATCAAAGTCTATATAGCAAAACGACTTTTGTCTCAAAATAGGAGATAAAGTACATAGACTTTTGAGTGATAGATAAGTTCAAGTCTCCACATACCTTTTAGTCGATGAAGATCCACCAGTTCCTTGAGTAGTCTTTCGTCTTGTATGATGATTTCCATGGAGTTCTTGAGCTCAACTACACTTTCTATCCTAGTCCAAAACTTAGCTATAACAGACTAGAAATCAAGACTTATAATTTTGATCACAAACATTGGCAAACATGCTTGAGATAACAACGTATGCGAGTTTGACCGAGCAATGCTCTAACAGCTCATTTGACTGGTTGTTCAGAGAGTGTAAAGGTTCTGATTGGGAGAGGATTCTTGTGTACTCCTTCAGTCCCCAGTTGAAGCTATTGTGGATCATACTTCTCTTTGAAGATGTGCTTAAAAATATTGCAGTTACTCGTTGGATGATTGATGAATCTATAGAGGTGACAGTACCTGGGATTCTCTATTTTTTCTTCAGTTGGCTCTCTCTGATGAACAACAATTTGATTGCATAATTCATGAACCCAGACTTCCAGTAACTCGATCACTTCTTCAGTGGGAAGAGGGAAGTTTGAGTCCCCGTTTGATCATTTCCCCGTTCGTTGAAGCCGGGTCGAGGTTTGTGCAAGATTGGTTATCTTTTCTTTTCGCTTTCGGAGGAGCTTGGGATGTTGGAGAAGCGTTCTTATGTGGATGTGCTTCGGCTTTTCTCTCTCTCCCTTCAGCAACATTCATGAAAGGTTGGAGATTGTACTGCTTGTTGATCAAGCGCCTGGCACTGCCTCGAGTTTCTCGCGGTTCCTCGTCTTGTTCTTTCCAGTAAGGCCAGAGCAGTAGTTGATGATCGCTTGGCTGCTTCATGAAGCTCTGACAAAGTCTGGAACCAGAGATTTTCCAGAAAGGCTCTGCAGATCGGGATCATTCCGTTGATGCACAAGTCCACCAGTTTTTGTTCAGTGACATTCGGTTCATGACAATCCAAAGCTTGGAATCTGAACCTCTTCACATAATCGTTCGGATGTTCATTGCTCTTCTGAGACATTCTTCCTAAATCAGAGAGATTGATCTGCTATGAGACGGAGAAGTATTTCTGGTAGAAAGCGTTAACCATTTCTCTCAGCCAGTGATGCTCCCTAGTACGATGTTTTTTTACCAAGTATATGCTCGGCCTGTCAGAGACTTTGAGAACTCCTTCAAACGAACGACATGATTGTGCTCATGTTCTCCTAGTGCTTCCAAGAATCGAGAAACATGTTCTCGGGCATTCCCCGTTCCATTGTAAAGTGTGAATGTTGGAGAAGTATAAACTTTCAGGAGAGGGATCCTATGTGTAGCAGCAGGATATGGAGGTTGGTGACGGTGGACAGATGGTGTCTTGTCTTTTCCTCGATCCTCCATAAAGCGTTCCATGTCTTCACGGGTGATGAAGCTTGCTGATTCCCTTGCTGATGGGTCATTGCATACTTCGTCATCTTCCACGATGTGGATTGGGGAGATTTCAGGGTCAATGGTTGAGGATGTTTTCTTAGCTCTTCCTTTTTCTGATTGGAATTGGGGCTGAGTTTGCTTAGACGACAACTTGCATATCAAAGTCTTGAGATAGGTGCACAACTCTTTCTGTATTGCCTCCATGTCTGATTCTTGGTAAGAATTTACTGAACCTTCATGAGATCGTCTATGGTAGGTGGATCTTCTCTGATCTCTTCAGGAGCTCGGCTAAAGAGAGTATCGTCGCCTGTACCAATGTTGGTTTCAGCATAGACACTAGTATTGTTGATTTGAGGGGTAGTATCAGTAGTGCCGCTGTTGGAAACAGGAAGAGTGACTGGAGTACCACCATTATCGTTGCTAGTGCTAGCACCGTTTGGGTTAGGATTTGTAACTGAACCTGACCTAAGATCAACCATTTTGTGAAAGTTTGAGATTGCAGCCGAGAGATTAATCTCCGACTGTAGTCGCCAATCTGTAGATGGGGAAAACGATTTTCTGGTTTTTTAGGGAATTGAAGAGACGGACGTGTTGTCGAGAATCCTCAACCGAGCAAACTGCTTAACCTCAAACAGATGCACCGCACTAGAGTGCTTTAAGTTCGAGAAATCAATCTGTAAGACTCCGGCCTAAACCAAGTCAATGGCCATTCCAGAGTCAATTCGGTCACAAAGAGGGAGATGGGTTGATCTGTAGGAGGGAAGCTGAGAATTGTGTGGGATCAATGATGATCAAGGATTGTTGATGTGTTGTAGGTTTATGAAAATGATGAATAAATTCGAATGATTGAGAAAGTGTTGCTCACACGATGATTCTTGGTTAGACGATGGATTGTCTGTTCAATATCTCGTGGATTTCTCTGTGTCCTTTTCAATCATGGATTCAGAGACTTATTTATATTGTCAGAATAGTAAACACGTTGATCCCTGTAAGTGTGATGGTTTCTTGAGTGAATGAGTGGGAAAGTGAGAAATCGTGGTAAAATCAGTTCCATGTCGTGTGGAGACTTGGTTGATCGTCTAACCACTACTTTGATAACTCTTTCAACCGTTTGCACGACTTACTCACATTCTCATCGTGGATGAACACACGTACCTTAGGCCGCCAGACCAAAACCCTAATTGATATCCCCCCATGTGACTTGATTAATGTCTCACGAACGTGGAGTCTGCAAAGCAGACATGTATTAGGTCAGTTGTTGATTTTTAGATGGTGAGTCTAAGTTTTGTTGAATTGAGCATAATTGACGAATGCTCAGTGACTCATGGATTGAACATGTCTGTTGAGACATATAGTTCTTGAATAAATGTTGATAATTGGATCAACATGATGAGTATTGATGAACTGATCAAATATTGCTCGTTTGAGCAAATGTTGCTCGTGTGATGAATTGTTGAATATTGATAGTTGAACCAATATTTACGAATTAAGCAAATATTGCTCGTCTGAGCGAATATTGCTCGTTTGTTGAATTATTGGTAGCGTGACCAAATAAAATATTGGTAACTGAACCGAATATTATATAATTAATTAAGATGTTGATTGCTGGATCAACATAAAATTATTAGTGTTTAAACTTGCTCAAAATCATGATTTGCAGAGCATTATAGTTTGAAACCCTAGTTTTTGATCAATTGTTCGTCAATTGATGAATTGCTGAAAATAGGTCACTGAGTGAAGGAGGGACCGACCACATGGGATGATGGAAGACCATATGGTGTCAAAGTGCTCGAGTGAGCATGTACCAGAGTCCTTTATTGACTGGTTGGTGAAAGAATGATGATTAAATGTCGGTTTCATCATTTATTAAAATAGTGCTTGTCTGAGCAATAGGTAACAAAACCTAATTATGGAGAAGTGAGGGACCGACAAAGGGAGCATATAACCTGCCTTTAGTGATGTGGCACCAGCTGATGGTCGATTGAGCAAATTCCAAGCTGTTTGGAAAGAGTTTGTACCCAATATGAGCAATTGAGCAAATTACGTCAGAATTATAAGAATGTATGGGACCGGCTCCTTGCAAGCCTTAGGGATGGCCTTGGTCGGTCAAGGAAGCATAACCGTGTCGCCATAACGTCCATGTCTCAATCGCGAGAGTTTTGGTATTTTCTGGTGTGCATTTGAGCAATATCTTGGATTTTCAGAAGAGTTTGATCTTTGACTGAAATTCTCGATTTTTGCTCGAATGAACAAGTAGAACTTTGCTCGTTTGATAAAAATTTGGAGAATATTAAAATAATAATATTTTATTATTTGGTGTGAGTAGCCTAGTCGGTCATGTGACCATATGACTTTTTGGCTCTTTCATGGTTTGAGCAATATTTGAGAAAATATGAAGAAACCATGATTTTTGCTCAAACGGAGGAGTTTCATGAGATGAGGGAAATAATAATTATGAAAACAAGGGATTGCAAGGTGTGGGACCGGCCACGGCTAGGGCATGGCCGGCCGGCTTGGTAGCCCGATCCCGCAACACCTTCCCTATTTTTATTATTTTCATGAAACCGTGAAAATATGGAGAAACCGTGAGTTTTGCTCAAACAAGGAAAGTTGCTTGAATGAAGGAGTTTTCATGAGTTCATGAAAATAAATAAAATGAGAAAAATAAATGGAAGAGGCGTGGGGGACCGGCCGGTCGGCCATCCCGGTCCCTAGGCGCCTCTTTTCTATATTTTGTTATTATTTTCTCCCTCCTGTTTTGTGTAGGATTCCTCATTTGTCCATATTTCTGAATGCTCGTTCGTGCATTTGGGTGCCCGTTCGTGCATCATTATTGAGTACACTTGCACCATTTTATTGGGGCTTACTCGGTGATAGTCCAGATGCCCGATTGTTGAGTAATTATTACTAATTCATGAAATTCAGTGGAGAATTATTCATGAAGGAGTAATAATCATGAATTGTGCATCTATTACTAATCCATGAATCCAGCCGGGGAATTCAGGGAACGAAGTAATGAGATGAATTGATTATCTAATACTAATCCATGGAGTCATCCGGGGATTCATGGAACGGAGTAATGAGATATAATAGATTATTTTATAGGAATTCAGTGGAGAATGTCACGGTAGAATTAATCTATTGTAGAATCGAGATATGAGATAGTTGAAGCATCATACTCGTTCTGAAAAGTGCATAGTCAGGGAACAACGTGCAGTGTTGTTGACGTACTGAAGGCGTTTAACCCCCTCAACAAACAATTATGTAGGAGAGCCACCCGAATCTATACACAGTCTCTCTACATAGTCAGGGAACAACGAGTGTCGCTGACATCCTGAAGGCGTTAAGCCCTCTCAAAAAACAATTATGTAGGAGGACCGCGCAATCGTTCTTCTATGTAGAGGTGGGTCTCTCTATGTAGTCATGGAACAACGAGTATCGCCGACGTTCTAAAGGCGTTAAGCCTTCCGACAAACAATTATGTTCAGAGGACCGCCCAATCATGTTATTCTACATAGAGGTCACGATGAAATGCGTAGCATCGAATGCTCAGCAAGTGGGAGGCCTTTCGAGAAACATATTCATCATAGCTCTGAGAGGTACTCGATCAGAGATCGTGAAACGGTTCACGGATCGCAAAACACGAATCGTCACATGCGTTCCTGAAGCAGGGTCAGAAACATGTAGTATCATTATTTTACGATTTTATCCCTTGCCGAAAATCCACCACCAACACCCCCGCATTTTCACTATAAACATTCTCAAAAGAAATTGCATTATATCTAGAGCTGGCCCAGGAAAAACGTTGCTTGACACCCCACGGCAAATTGTATTCTATCTAGAGCTGGCCAATCTAGTACTAGCGAATGATCGATTTCTATATTAATGACTAATCATTACATTACTTCAACTAGTACCCATGTTCCTCGAATGGATCTCTTAGTTGTTGAGAGGGCTGCCCAAAAACGGTATATAAGGCATACCCGATAAAATTTACAAGTGAACCAGATATAAAGATGGCGACTAGGGTTGTTGTTTCCATTATTATATAATTTCAAGACCACAATGGGTCTATGACTCAAAATCCTTTACCACTGTAGTAGAAACTTACCGGATTTGAATCTTTGATGAATTCCATCTCACGACCCATTCAATTTTATAAATTATCGCACATATCTCGGCCAAATAGTTGGACCAAATTTCCAATCCAACGGTAAGTGCCCATAAAACAGAATAATTATCGTCCCTGACAATGACACCAGCACCAGCTGGACTTGAATTGTTTCGTGTATCACCATCACAACAAAGGAGGATTCCATTAAAAGCAGGAGCCGACCAAACCACTTCAACCGGATTGTCGACCTTGATACGTCTGTGGGCAACTCTGAAGTACCTTAATATACGCAGGTCATAAAATGTCTCAAGTCATACAAAAACACCTATCTACGGCATGTATATCTGTTCTAGTTAAGCTGTTTCTGTCATCTACTTACCATATGATCTCTTTCCTCCTGCCAAACTCCATTCTTCACAAAACAGAAAAATCTCAAATAAATTTTTGGTGGGGATAAAACTCTCTCAACGGTATTCATTTCAAGCAACGAGAAAAATTCGGTTCTCAGAAAATTCAAGGTGGCCTAGATTTTTGGAACTTGAAAAGTTTAACTTTGTACTATTAGCCAAGATGGCTTGGAATTTCATATACTCCCCCAATAAGTTATACATAACTATATCATGGTGCAAATATTTTAAAAACTTTCATCCATTGCATTACAAAAAAGTCAGAGACATTTCATGGGTTTGGTCTAGCATATGTATAGATTAAAAAATCATATAAAAACATGTTTTTTTTGTTGTTAGAGATGTGCATTGTATCGAGACTTTTACCGATAACTGTATCATTGCACCCTTCAAATGTTATTTGCATTACTAAACCTAGACCTAACCAAATGCGAATGATTTCATTAAATACCAAATACTGGAAAACGAGCTTGGTTCAAGCTTTTTCGCCACTGAAAGTAAAAAAAAAAAACTAAAACACTAGGAACCTTATATTTGGAATTGCAGGCTCATCTGATCGTTCACTGATCAGATAGGTAGCCTTACGCTGTTAAATATGCTTCCATATTGCTAGCTAATAAGTTACCAACCAATTCCACACCAAACCCTTTTACATCCGTTTATAAATCCCTTATAAGTGCTTTAGTTTTCCTAAAAGTCCAATTGTTTCTCTGGAAATATGTTGAAAATATTCTCCCAACTAGGAACAAGCTTACCAATTAAACCCATAGTACGTCAGGATTTGAAGCATATATGATATCAATAACCATGAAACTAAATAACATATTATCTTGTACTATAATTTCTTTAGAGTTTTGTGGCTTGCTCCCCTAATGATAATTTAGCCTTACAAGATGCTAATTCCAATATCAAAATTCAAGATTGGGTTAATAAGTGGATGGTCATGACACTAAAAACTTGTTAGTGCCTTCACTACTACCCGGTGCATTTGGATAGAAATATGCTACAAGGTTTTTCAGGAAAAACAACTTAATCATCTGACAATTGCCAGGTATGCTATAAATCTGTCAAAAGAAACTGTTAATTCTTTGTGATACTTTTAAATTTCCAACTCATGTTCAAGTTAATGTCTAGCAAAATGATCTCCCACAAGATTGTTCTCTAATTCAATGTGATGTTTCTTTTGATACAAATACTAATATATTAGGTATTGTCATTGTGTAAACTGATGTTCCAAGCAGTTACCAAGGATGCAATATTGTTTATGGCATAGGAAGGAACCCATAAAAGGCTGAAAGTTTGGCCGTTCCTGAAACAATCAATTGCGCCAGAAGCATAGCTAGGTATTGGCATTGTGTAAACCGATGTTCCAAGAAGTTACCAAGGGTGCAATATTGTTTCTGGCATAATAAGGGACCCATAAAAGGCTGAAAGTTTGGTAGTTCTTGAAGCAATCAATTTTGCTAGAAGCAAAGCTAGATATTGGCATTGTGTAAACCGATGTTTCAAGCAGTTACCAAGGATGTAATATTGTTTCTAGCACAGCAAGTAACCCATAAAAGAATGAAAATTTTGCCGTTACTGAAGCAATCAATTGCGCCAGAAGCAAAGCCTTTACTAGTATTTGTATTAGGTGTGATGCTAAGAATGTCATCACTTGTTTGGATAAAGTGTCTAATCAAATTATTGGGTTAAGTTATTTTATCTTGAAAGATTATTGGATTTTATTGAATAATTTTAATTTTGCAAAGCTTGAGTATTCAAATAGAAAATTTAAGATGTGTATAAACCATTCTCCTCTTCTTCTTTTTTCTCCAACAAAATCTTCACCAACAGTTCTTATTTTGCTCAGATCTAGTCCATTTTGGGATATATCCGAGTATGTTTCTTCACTTTTTCTTTCTTTCTAGTTTAGCTAGTTACTTTAATTTAGCGGTTATCATATTTTTTACTTATCTACACCATTATGGTGGTTTTATTTTCTCTTTGAAGGTTTATTTACGCTTTAATGACTGTTCTTGATTACTAGTTTGCGTTTTAAGACCAATAAAGATGCACTTCAATGATGAAACCTTCATTTTTATCATCTTATGCGACGGAATCTTCATCGGAATCTTCACCATTAATTTATCCGGCGCCAGAATCTTTATTGGTGATTTTTTGACGACAAAATCTCTATTTCTAGTTACAAGAGATTGAGCAAATCACTCATATTTTAAGAGCAAATCTTTCTTAAAAAACAAAAAAAACAAACAAAATGGTTGGACTAGAATTTCGAGAAGAAGTATTCTTACTCTGATTTTATCAAATCTTATTCATACTTGTATTTGTCTTACTTCGGTAATCCTTCTCTATCTTTTTCCGGATCTCTCAGACTCGGTATTTCACTTCTACGGTATGATTCTTTTTTCCGTAGTTAATGAAAAATTTCCTTTGTTATTCTATTCTAGTGACATGGCAGGAGAATGGGATGGGGACTAGTCCACCATTTACCCTTTAAAAATCCATCAAATTAGTAAGAACGCGCAATTGGGGGATATGCAAAGTAATTGGAGAATATAAATTATTATCTCCATCCAATAGTGTCTGCTAAGGGTGTTTTTTTGGGGCGGAAATACTAAAATACCCTTTGGGTTAATTGAAAACATCATGAAAAGACTATAACACCCTTCCATATAAATTAAAATCTAAAACTAAAAATCAAAAAACCAAATTATATCCCCCATCTGTTCCGACACTCTTGCTAGTTAGGGTTATGAAAAAGAAAAAAAATCTTCATCGTTAACACCATCGTTCTTCATCGTCGTTTCAAAAACATCTTCGTCGATTACCCGAATCTATAACCATGCCTTCATGAAAGAAACCCAATTCCAATATGCAATCTGCAATCAAAATCAGTAGGTCACCAAAAACAAGAACAATGGCTTGCTCGGGTTGCTCTTGAGGAAGAAGAAGAGGATTCATACCATTAAACTCTCTAAGAAATAGCTTCTATGAGAAGGTAAGTGACTCTGAAACATTTTATGATTCTTTTAATCGATTTAAAGCAGTGGGTTTAGGTTAGAATCGCAAACCCTAGCTCAAACAATTGAGTTACAGTTAATTCCGGCACTGAAATTAGTATGAATACAATACCGGTACTGTGTTACGACATTGAATTTAGTATGAATAGCATGTCGATAACTCGTTTCAGCATTGAACTTAGTATGAATATTATGCCGGCTACAAATCTAAAATCACCTGAAACTGATTATTTAATCCCGGCATTAATATTAGGATGAATACCACGTTGGGAATGAGTTACGACATTGTTTTAGTTTTTATGTGTCAGTGCTCTTTTGGTATGCAGGAATAACCTTGAAATTACCTAAAACTATCGGCATTGTCGGCATTTTTTCGTCAATGCCGGCATTATGTCCCAGCATGGTCGAGTTGTCGATAGGCAATGCCGTTTTTCTGTCTCGGCATGAATGTTTTTCGTCAAGCAATGCCGGCACATGTGGTTATTCAACATATTTATGCCGGAATCAGTTATGATTATTAGTTGTCGTTTATTTATTTCGTATGTATTTTGATAGGGCTAAATCCAAGGAAGCTAAGAAAGCAAAAACTAAAGATGCTGACGTTAAGAAAAAAAAAAGAAGAATTCTCTTGCCACTCCCGAGTCTCTTCCTCCTCGAGGGAAAGAATTTGGTCGCAATAAGCGTTTGGGGGCAGGCTCTACAAGAGGAAAAGTTTGGGAGAGTAGGGACCGTAGTAAAATATCAATCCGTGAACGTACTGGAGAATCAGATGATGAACACGATGAAGAGGAAGATAATGAGGTTGACCCAAGTCAACAAGCGAGCCAAAGCGAAGTTTTAGAGGAAGACGGTGAAGTAGAAGAAGAACAAGAGAAGAAGAAAGTAGTCAAAATAAAAGGTTCGCAGCTTCCTCATCCTAATGACATGTTACCTGACCTTGGTGGTGGGAAATTTTGGGGCTAAGCTTCTGATATGATACCACTATTTGGCTATAAGGACGCGTGGGCTCGTACTATCTATCAAACCTATGTATGAATTTTTATCTTGTGTATATGTATTGTTTTGTATGCTTTCTTTCACTGTCTCCTATTTACGTATACTTTATGTTTCTTTCTATTTATGTATAATCTAATTGTCTCCTAATTGTAGGATCATAAGAAAGTTGTTCGTGTTTGCCGACACCAATCCTCGAGTGACTGGTATTTGGCTAAGGAATGTGAAGAGGTCCAACAATTAGTAAAGGACTCTGGACTATATCATTTGGTTGAAAGTTTGTGGAATATGATTCTGTGATAGCCAATTGCTTCGTCGAGAGGTTTCATGGTGAAACGGATACCATGCACTTCTCATTTGGTGAAATGACCTTGATCCCTGATGATGCTCAGAACATTCTAGGCTTATGGGTTACCGGAAAATCAGTTGCAGAAGGAGATAAATGTCCGTACCTATAATGGTCGAAGTTACACGATTTAACTAACAAGCTGCTTGGCTCGGACTACGAAACTTCTATACAAAGTTGTTTGTACCCTTAATATTCTACACCAAAAATGGACTAATTTAGTCCTACATAGCTCCTCCTATTAGCTAAGTATGGTTCATTGGGCCCTAAAAGCACTCTATGTGCAAGCCCATGTGCAACAAACTAAACAAAATAGCTAGCTAGGCCTCATAAGGTTTGTACATAAAGCCCATGTGCAATGATCCAAGTCAAGGAAAGGAGGGACCAAATCACCACTGCCACGTCAGCGAACCACCTCAGCAGAGAGGTGACGCGTCAGTGTGCCATGTCAGCATCAAGGAGCCACGACAACATGCCACGTCAGTATAAGGCGACGCGTCAGTGTGTCACATCAGCGGGGAGGTGACACGTCAGTGTGCCATATCAGCATTAACGTGCCCCGTTAGCAGTTAAAGTGACACGTCAGCTGCCACATCATCAGAAAGTCGCGTCCACAAGTGACGTGGCAGAATATTCCATATCCGATAGCATCTTCCGTTAAGTTATAACGTCGTCAGGACATTTTCAGAATATTCCGTTAAATGGTAACGACGTCAGTTAACGCCGTTAAGTGCATCAGCGTGACGTCACTCAGCACCATCAGCATGACGTCATCCTGGCAGGACCATTGTCTTCTCCGACGCAGTTGTCTTCTCAGGCGACGTTTCGGTGATGGGAACATCAGCAGGTCGCCGACGGCCTTGCCCGACAGTTTTTCCTGGCGGCGGTGGCAGACAACACTTCTTCCGTGTATCACGAAGCAACTTAATCCCGTAGTCCTGATCCGGTGCATCACGATGCGGTATAATTCTGTAGTCCTTAGATTTATACACCCCTCTGAGTTATGCATTGGATATTTTCGCCCCAGCTGAGCCAAACTAAGGCAACTCATCCGAGTTGGCTCATTAGACAAGCCAAGCCATGGCTCACTGAATTTTTCCACCCCTTCCTGATTTGCCTTGCGGATATTTATGCCCCACTGTGGGCTTATGAACACTTCTCTCTTTTGGGCTTGGCATGTAAGCTTATTTGTTGGGCCAACCCTTTGCACCATATTGGCTTGGCTAGTTTCATAACCCTAGAGGAGGTTTCTGGAACATTCCAGGAGGAATGCATGGGTCAGTTATTCCAGAGCCATGCAGTCATGCAGAATATCAATGCAGGTCAGTTATTACATGAGGCATGCAGGGGCCAGTCAATGCAATTCATGACTGGAGACATGCAAGGGCAAGTTATTCCAGAGCCATGTAGTCATGCAGAATATCAATGCATGGAGGCATGTAAGGGAATTAAGACAAATTATATTCATTTCGAAATTGGGATTGAGGGCCTAATTCGGATCATATAAATACAGGGCTCAATAACCCAAAAAGGTATGCAATCTTCCCCACAAAAACTCCTGTGAAAAATCTCTTGCTAACTTAGGCATCAAAGGGTTTTTTTGCAGGTACCCCCCCCCCCCCATTACTCAATTCAATTGGAGATTAAACAACACATCGATCTTCAGCAAAATCATCAACAAATTCGTGTTTGGGGTAGAAGTAATTTTACCTTATAAACATTGGCGCCGACAAGGGTTTCGAGAAAAGATAATCGTGTTTTACCAAATCGAGTTATGGCAGTAATCATATAGACTGCACGAAGGGCCTATTTTGACAGCAATTCGCCACAGCACATGAGAGGCGAAGATGAAAGGCACGAAATTGAGGTTCAGTCAGCTCCAGCAGTACCCACTGGAAAAAGGCAGGGTCAAAATCATGCTCATAACAGATCTCTAGATCGTGGACTTGATCGAGATCGTTTCCGTGACAGAACTCTAAATCTGAATCGGAGAAGGGAAAAACAACCGGCGATCGATAACGAAGAAATAGATGTTGATGGGGAAAACCCACAAGTTCGAGGAAACAGAGGGCATGTGCTCGGCAGCCCGTCTAGAAGGAATGACGATCGACAAGACCTGCAAGATGGCCGCATCGCGACTCCTAGTACAGAGGAAGAACTGTTACTCAATCGGTTGAACGAGCTGGAGAAGGAGAACGCTCTCCTGAGGTTAGAACGTAAAAACCAGCCTCGACCTAGGTCTGGTAATCTGAACAACCAGAGGGGTAGGTCTGTATGGAAACGTCTTGGAAGACGAGTTAGCCCGAAAGATGCAAACCGAAACAGAGAAGTGATCAATCTTGATCGACCAGAGAAAAATCTGTTGGTGACTGGAGATTTACCTAAGCGAAGGCTTGTACGACCTCGGCGAGAAGGGACCCGGCCAGCTGCAACTCAGCAGAGTGTAGCTAGAACTTCCACCGGCTCAAAACGTACCAGGAATGATGAAGATGAGGTTCGAGATCGACGCGATGAGAGAGAATTTTCGCACGATTACTATGCTCTTTCGGAGCAAGGCAGAAATGGAAGAGACCTCACTGGTGCCCGAAGGAAAAAAATGAGATCTACATCTCATATTCCAGAGGACCGAGATTATGGGAAGGAAGACGGTTCCTCAGATGGCGACATAAACGCAATAACAGAGGTTCGCCTTTGCAAGATGATCGAGAAAGTAATGTCGAAAAAACAGTCCAGAGAAGAAAAGATAGACCGGTTGCATCGATCTGCAGGAGCCCCTTTCAAGATGAATATCAGAAAATTCCGGCCGCCAATGAATTTTCTAGTTCCAAAGCTGCCAGAATTCGATGAGAAAACAGATGATCCAGATCAGCATGTTTTACACTATGAAACTGCCATGACCCTATGGCAGTACAATGAAGAGTTGATGTGCAAAATGTTTTCACAGTCATTGACTGGAGGAGCAATAAAATGGTTCAATCGACTCCCAGCACAGTCGATTAGTGCTTACCATGAACTGATTGGAGAATTCTGCTCTCACTACAAGTACAACAGACGTGATCGGAAGGGATGCCATGCATTGTTCCTTCTAGTAATTCGGAAGGATGAAAGCATCAGACAGTTTACTCGGCGCTTCAAGCAGGAATTGTCCGATGTGGATGGTGCCAACGACCAAGTCGTCATCAAAGCTTATAAGCAGGCATACCAACATGATCAGAGAGGTCTGTACGGTTCTTTGGTCAAGAGACCAGCAAATACTTTGGAAGAGCTGTATGATCGAGCAGAAGAATACGCTCGGGTAGAGGATGACTCCAAAGCTCGAGAGACGAAGATCTCAACAGATCATCCAATCATCCAAACGATGGGAAGAAACACAAGTCAAAGAATCGTTCGAACGGATAGCACAACGATCGAGGTGAAGTCCGAGAGAAGAACCAAGGAGAACGAATGGAAACTGGATACCAGAAATATCATGATATGAAACTGACACCGTTGAATATACGCCTTACAGAGTTGTATGAGAAAATAAGCAAGGATTTGAGTCCCCTAGGCCTTTGCCAGCAGAGACACGTGATAAACGTGATAAGATCAAATACTACAATTATATAAAGACCATGGTCACAAGACCGAGAATTGTCGCGCTTTACAGATCGAGGTCCAGCGAATGATAGACGCTGGAAAATTACAAGAGTACGTGAAAAAGGATTTTGGGAAAGGTACTGGACAGTTTGGCACAAAGCATGTGATTAAAGCACATGTAATTAATGTCAGTCACGCAAGGATCCATTCAATGACCAGGCGGGCATCGGAAGATGAGACCAGGAGAAAGCTTAGGCAGTTAAAAGAATGGTACTTGACAAATCACATCGACTTAGTCAGTGGCAATGGAGCAGAAATCCGGGAGTTTGGGTCCACAAAGATCGAGTTCTCTGCAGCAGACATGATAGGTGTATATGCTCCCCGCAATGATGCTATCGTTATAACTGCTTGGATTGGCATGTTTCATGTACACCGGATTCTAGTGGATGCATGAATCTTAGTAAGTGTGCTATTTTTCAGGAGATTATTCCTCTATGAATCTCCCACATGACTTGATCGAAGAGGATTACAATCCAATTATCGGTTTCAGTTGCGAAGTTACAAAGGCGATAGGAAAAGTGAGGATACCTATAACAGTTGCTGAAAAATCCGTTCTAGGCAATTTCCTGTTGCTTGACTGTAGAGCTCCCTACAATGCGATCGTGGGACGAGACTGGATGCATGAGATCGGTGCAGTAAAATCCTCATATCATCAATGTTTGAAGTTTATTACCCCTGAAGGAGTCGTGAAAGTTAGAAGCGACCAGATGGCCGCCCACAAGTGTCACGAGAGTTCAATGGATGAGTACAAGAAGTCAGAAGTTAGAGGGAACCAAATCATGCGAGTCGAGCAGAAATAGCAATTACGGAATCCTCTCCCTACATAATCATATAAGGGAGAGGACGCAGTTGAACCCCCAACAGTCGAGAAACTGATCGAGGTCCAGATTGGAGATGAGAAGTACAAAACAACGTTCATAGGGGCAGATCTTCCTGTACACGAACGTGATGGTTTGATTACATTACTAAGGGCAAACGCTGACGTTTTCACATGGAGTTTTGCTGAGATGCCTGGGATAGATCTGAATGTAGCATGCCACATGCTAAATATCGATGAGAAGTTCCATCCAGTTCGTCAGAAAATCAGGATTATGGCACAAAGCAAAAAATATGGAGTTACTGCAGAAGTCGAAAAGCTGTTGGAAGCAGGCTTTATTCGGCCAGTGCAGTATCCTCGCTGGCTGTCAAATGTCGTACCCGTTCCAAAAAAGAATGGTAAAATTCGTGTCTATATCGATTTTACTGATTTGAATAAAGCATGTACGAGTGATCCTCACCCACTGCCACGGATAAGAGATTTGGTGGACGCAACCTCAGGGTATGGGGGACTGTCATTCATGGACGGTTTTTCAGGGTATAACCAAATACCTTTGTTTGGGGAAGATCAAGAGCATACTGAGTTCGTGACTGACAGAGGAGTTTATTGCTATACTGTAATGTCGTTCGGGCTAAAGAACGCGGGGGCAACGTACCAACGTTTCGTAGACCATATGTTCAAGGATCTGATTGGGAAGTCGATGGAAGTGTATATCGATGATATGGTAGTGAAATCTGAACAAAAGGAGTCACATTTTCTTGATCTGCAGAAGACGTTCGATATCTTGAGGCAATATCATATGAAACTCAATCCAGCAAAATGTTCATTCGGGCTGTCGTCGGGAAAGTTCTTTGGATACTTGATGACGCACATAGGAATCGAGGCGAATCCGGAGCAAATAAGAGCCATCAGAGAGATGTCATCCCCAAGAACGAAGAAGGAGGTCCAGAAGCTAGCGGGACGATTAGCAGCTTTAAATCGTTTCATTTCACGCTCTTCGGATCGATTCAAACCATCTTCGATGTATTGAAAAAAGCAGTGAATTTTGGTTGGACGGATGAGTGCGAAAAAGCTTTCGATGAGATCAAACAGTATTTGTCAACTCCTCCAGTTTTGGTGAGTCCAAAAATTGGACAACCTATCGGAGTTTATTTGGCTGCAACAAAGAACGCGGTAAGTGCAGTGCTATTTGTTACGGATCCACATGAAAAGCCTGTTTACTTCGTCAGTAAATATCTGACGGGGGCGGAAACACGGTACAAGAAAATTGAGAAGATAGCGCTTGCACTTTTCCATGCATCTCGTCGCCTCAAGCCTTATTTCCAAGGCAGGCATATCGTAGTCTACTCGGAATACCCGCTGAAGAGAATCCTGGAACGTGCTGATGATTCCAGCCGACTAGCTATATGGTCGAATTTTCTGGGGGCGTATGAGATCAAGTACGAAACCATAACTGTAGAGAAGGGACACGCCCTGACTGCACTGCTAGCAGATTTTCCTGTAAAGAATATAGAAACGGTTGCTGGAGAATAAGAGGAGTTGTTCAAACCCATAGAGTCAGCCACTGATCATACTGGGGGCGAGTCCGCAATGGAGGTTGATATACCTGAACCATTATGGGCCGTATTTACTGATGGGTCATCAAATTTTGGTGGAGCAGGAGTTGGATGTGTCATCCTTACTCCCGAAGGTTCGAGGATCGAGAAAGTAACCAGATTGGGTTTTCAAGCATCAAATAATGAAGCTGAATATGAAGCATCAATTATTGGTTTAAAGGTTGTCAAACAGTTAGATGCGAAGAACGTGAAGCTGGTAACCGATTCCATCCTAGTAGTTAACCAGTTTCTGGGACCTACAGAGCCAAAGAAGAAAGGATGGCCTTATATTTGGATCATATGAGAGAGATGGAAAATGAGTTCGACCAGTTCTCTATTGGGCAGCGACCACGGCTGGAAAACAGGCACGCACATGCTTTAGCATATCTTTCTTCCGCAGTGGAAACTGATACCACCCGCTTCGTTGTAGTGGATTTCCAAGAGTTACCTAGCATCTCCGACAACCACTTTGTTCTGGATCTCGAACACGCTAGTGGGGACGAGAGGGAAACTTCCGAGAACGTCGACAGCAATATGGATGTTGACAGCCCAGTGATAGATGATTCAGGCAGTCCTGCTGAAAACACTTCAGACTGGCGTCAACCTTATGTTCGGTATTTGACAACCAGTGAACTCCCAGAAGATGAGCATCTCTCTTCAAAAGTGAAGAAGAATGCTTGGAGAAATTCAATGATCGAGGGTGAGCTTTACCGCAAACCTGTAGCTTTGAAGCCATTTTTGCGGTGCGTATCGGCCGAAGAAGGGTAACAGAAATTGGCGGAGTCTCATGAAGGAATATGTGGCAACCATTCTGGAGGGCGCAGTCTCGCGCACAGGATACTTACCCAGGGATACTTCTGGACATACATGCAGAAAGATGCTAAAGAATACGCGCAGAAATACGTACCATGACAGGAGCACGCTCCAATTCCTAAAAGGCCCTCCAACGAACTGCATCCAGTTTTTAGTCCCTGACCATTCTCTATATGGGGACTAGACATCGTTGGACCACTTCCCAAAGCTCCTGGAGGCGTTAAATTCGTACTAGACGCTACTGATTATTTCACCAAGTGGGTCGAAGCAGTGGCACTGGTACATGTTACCAGACATGATGTGAAAAGGTTCATATGGGAGAATATCGTCTGCAGATTTGGAATCTCAGACGCGATAGTATCAGACAATGGAAAGCAGTTCGATTCTGGGGTGATCAAAGACTTCTGCAAGAACCTGAATATTCGCCACAATTTCTCATCTCCTTACTGTGCTCAGAGTAACGGGCAGGCAGAAGCGACCAATCGCTTTATTATGTACAATCTCAAGAAAAGGCTGGAGAAGGCGAAGGGAAAATGGAAAGAAGAATTCCCTGAAGTCTTATGGTCCTATCGAACAACCCCGAAAAGATCCACTGGATTTTCACCATTTACACTGGCTTATGGGACAGAGGCAGTCATACCCACCGAGGTACATCTCAAGACTACCAAAACTCGTGTTGTCAAATCTGGGAAAAACGACAGCATACTGGCTTTGGATAAAGAGTTGGTAGAAGAACAAAGAGAAACAACTTTATAACAGTTGGTATGATACCAGCAGGCAATCAAGCTGAGCTATGATCGTAAAGTCAGAGAACGGTAATTCAAACCAGGGGAATATGTCTTGAAGAAAACCCGAGCATCCAAAATGGAACCAAACTGTGGGAATCTCGGAGCAAAGTGGGAAGGTCCATACATAGTGGACATGCCAGCATCTTGTGGCTCCTACTACTTAAGGAACCTCGATGGAACTAAGGATTCGAAACCATGGAAGCCATGGAATTCGTTCCACTTGAAGAAGTTTTATCATTAGGAGTAGTCTCAAATCCTTCTGTGCTGTACTCTTTTCTTTTATGATGATTTTATCCCACTGGGTTTTCCACGCAAAGGTTTTAACGAGGCAGCTGTTGTCGAGCAGTAGGTATTTATCTTGTTATTTCTATTCATGAATTTAATTCAACATTATTTTGGTATTCCACACTTTATCAAAAAATTTCGTGTTTAATTATAAACTGCTGCGGACGTTCAAATCCGCAGTCAGTCCTAAATGGAAAAACAGTACATCCCAAGTCTACTGTCAGCAACGTCTCTGAAAACTCGCAGATAGGATGAATGCACAGTTCGAGCATTTTTACCCTATCCTAATTATATCCCCATCATATGGGACATCAACAAATGTGGCGAACATTTTCACCTATCCAGACATGTGAAAATGTACACATCTCGACTCTGCGCGCATCTTGAATGGTAGGATTGACCCCCTGCGCGAATTCAAGATAGCAGAAAAACTCAAACTTTACATCCCATGTGCGAGCGAAATGCAGCAAGGAAGTGCACCCTTGCGCGAGCATTAAGCAACATGACACAAAACATACTGGGGGCGAGTTATATATCACCTCAACCATTTGGGAGCGAGATATATAACACTCCAGCACAATCATTACATCCATGGGGGCGAGTTGCATAACACTCCGAACAACGCGCTTGGGGGCGAGTTGTGCTACACTTTAGAAAAACACAAATTTTGTAGGATTGGGGAACCCGAACTTCAGGTTATGGATTAAGAGGGGGCGATGTTTGTACCCTTAATATTCTACACCAAAAATGGACTAACTTAGGCCTACATAGCTCCTCCTATTAGCTAAGTATGGTTCATTGGGCCCAAAAAGCACTCTATGTGCAAGCCCATGTGCAACAAACTAAACAAAATAGCTAGCTAGGCCTCATAAGGTTTGTACATAGAAGCCCATGTGCAATGATCCAAGTCAAGGCAAGGAGGGACCAAATCACCACTGCCACGTCAGCAGAGAGGTGACGCGTCAGTATGCCATGTCAGCATCAAGGAGCCATGATAGCATGCCACGTCAGCATAAGGGGACGTGTCAGTGTGCCACGTCAGCATGCCACGTCAGCGAGGAGGTGACATGTCAGTGTGCCATGTCAGCAGTTAAAGTGACACGTCATCTGCCACATCATCAGAAAGTCGCGTCTGCAGGTGACGTGGCAGAATATTCCATATCCGTTAGCATCTTCCGTTAAGTTATAACGCCGTCAGGACATTTTCAGAATATTCCGTTAAATGGTAACAGCGTCAGTTTACGCCGTTAAGTGCATTGGCGTGACAACACTCAGCACCATCAGCATGACGTCAGCCTGGCAGGACCATCATCTTCTGCGGTGTTGTTGTCTTCTCAGGCGACGTTCCGGTGACGGGAGCAGCAGCAGGTCGCCGGCGGACTTACCCGACGGTTTTTCCTGGCGGCGGCGCCGGTGGTCATCGATGGCGGCAGACAACACTTCTTCCGCGTATCACGAAGCAACTTAATCCCGTAGTCCTGATCCGGTGCATCACGGTGCGGTATAATTCTGTAGTCCTTAGATTTATACACCCCTCTGAGTTATGCATTGGATATTTTCGCCCCAGCTGAGCCAAGCTAAGGCAACTCGGCCGAGTTGGCTCACTAGACAAGCCAAGCCACGACTCACTGAATTTTTCCACCCCTTGTTGATTTGCCTTGTGTATATTTATGCCCCACTGTGGGCTTATGCACACTTTTCTCCTTTGGGCTTGGCATGTAAGCTTATTTGTTGGGCCAACCCTTTGCACCATATTGGCTTGGCTAGTTTCATAGCTCTAGAGGAGGTTTCTGGAACATTCCACGAGGCATGCATGGGTCAGTTATTCCAGAGCCATGCAGTCATGCAGAATATCCATGCAGGCCAGTTATTACATGAGGCATGCAGGGGTCACTCAATGCAATTCATGACTGGAGACATGCAAGGGCCAGTTTTTCCAGAGCCATGCAGTCATGCAGAATATCAATGCATGGAGGCATGGAAGGGATTTAAGACAAATTATATTCATTTTGAAATTGGGATTGAGGGCCTAATTCGGACCATATAAATACATGGCTCAATAACCCAAAAAGGTATGCAATCTTCCCCACAAAAACTCTTGTGAAAATCTCTTGCTAACTTAGGCATCAGAGGGTATTTTTCAGGTACTCCCCCCCCCCATTTCACAAAAACTCCTGTGAAAAACTCCTGGGGTAGAAGTAATTTTACCTTACAAACAAAAGCTTATATGTATCTAAGAATCGTAGGACAAATACAATAAAGCTGAAGATGCTTAGGGAGAGGTTTAGAGAGTCGGAGGAGAAACGATTGAAGGATGACTAGGATCCCGCTCAAATTTGTTATACATACGATGCGTACTTATTATTCATATTGGGCACTAAGGTATTCCCTGAAGCTAGTGGGAACAAGGTGAGTGCAAACCACCTACAATACTTGGATCCGTTGGAAGAGGTCTTCGGCTGTTCTTGGGGCACCGTGGTAATTGCACATTCGGTGGCGGAGATAAGAAAGGCCTCTAAGGCTGTTACCAATTAACTTTTCGGGAATTTCACTCTACTCCAGGTAATTTTGTTTTTAAACTTATGTTCTTATATATTATTCTCATATACTTTTTATATGTATCATTCTACATCGGCGTAGGTCTGGGCTTATGAACACTTCCCAACATTGTTCACGAACTACAAATCCTTGACAATAAAATAAATTTCCGAACCCGATGAGCCTAGAGCTCGGAGATACGAGTTCAACTATACTCCGAAGCCCGGTAACAATTGTCGACTGACAGATATGAGATTGGCTCTGGACGCGATGACTACCAAAGAGGTTGTGTTCGACCTATTAGAGCACTGCTCGGTCGAACTCGCAAGCGTTGCTATCTCAAGCTTGTTGTCAAGTTTAGTTGCCAAAACTATAAGTCTTGATTTCTATCCTACTTATAACCAAGTCTCGGATTAGGATAGAAAGTGTAGTTGAGCTTTAGACTTCACGACGTTCATCGATCAAAGACGAAGAACTACTAAGGGGATCTTGTGGAACTTCATCAACAAAAGGTATGTGGAGACTTGAACTCATATATCACTCAAAAGTCTATCTACTTTATCTCCTATTTGAGACAAAAAGTCGTATTTCTATATAGAATTCAATTATAAACATTTGGTATTTCGAGCCGAGTTTATCTCGCTTATCTATTTCTCGAAAAATGTGTTGGTAAGCTTTCGCTTTAACCAAGTTCATCTTTTATTCTTGGCGAAAGTCAAACGATGATCATGTAAAAATTGCCTGGTAACATTTGACATGATTTATGTGAGACGGTCATTTGATGTAGACTCGGAATGTTTCGTATTGATCATTCGATCACTTGAAAATAATTTGAAGCTAATAGTTTGTGTGAGACAGCTATTGCCGTCTTCCGAGAATGTTTCAATGATCGAGATGGGAGTTTAGAACAAATAATCATGATTGGATTTTGCACAATATGCGTACTTGTATGCTAACTGTTGCAAGTTATTCCAAGTCCAGGAACCATGGTATGCATACCCGTATGCGTACTGATTGGTTTAGTAGAGGTCCGGGAACTAAGTACGCATACCGGTACGTGTACTGGAGTGAGGTTCAAGTTCCGGTACTTTACTGATTTTGGTGGTATGCGTACCCGTTCGCGTACTGGCGAAACCAAACTTAGTCCGGCCACTTAGGTATACGTACCTGTTTGCATATTTGAGTGGGTTATGTTATAAAATCGGCTTGTTCATGAACTAATACATTTATATAATAAGGAATGCAATATTTTTCAAACTATGGCTATAATGTTCATGAATTGATTCGAGTGACTCAAAATCGATTTTGCTTCAATTGTATCTTGTATACTTCTATGCGAATATAAACAATTGAACAACTCTAGAACTAGTTTCATTTGAGTCATTTGAACTAGTTATGGTTAAGATGAATAAGGTTGATATGAAAGTGTTCATATGGATAACTTCGGTTAACTATTGTTGAGCCAACAAAGGTGTACATGTTTAGGTACGGTTACTGAAGTCACTTTTTATTTTTGTGTAACAAGCTAAGTTTGATCTAACGGTTGAAAGATATTAGCTTGAGTCTAATCAGGTTTTCATCTAACGGTGAATATTGAATGCTTTGTTACCAAAGTAACATTGATTGCAAACCCTGATTTGAAGACTATATAAAGGAGAACTCTAGAAACTGGGAAACCTAATCCCCGCACCTCCTGTGTGATACTAGTTGCAACTAGAGTCGATTCTCCTTTAACCTTAGGTTTTTCCGAAACCCTGTAGGTTAACGACTTGAAGACTTCATTGGGATTGTGAAGCCATACCCAACTATTTTCTCTCTAGTTACTTGTTCTGATCTTGTTGTTTTCTATCGTGATTGAGTACTATCTTCTCTAAGATTTTCTCGAGATTTAATCTCCGATAGGCAAGATAAAAAGTAGTCACAAACATCTTCGTCTCATCGTTTGTGATTCAACAGTATCTTGTGTCGCTACCATACGATTAAGATTATTATGAGGTGATTGATATTTCTAGGCTGTTCTTCAAGAATATAAGTCCGGTATATCAACTAGTTCATGTTCACCTTGATTTATCAAAAGACGAAACAAAAATCATAGGTATATCTGTTGGAGATAGATTTATCTATTCAATAGACTTTTATGTGTGAGACAGATTGGTTAATCAAGTCTTCAAATTTGGGTCGTTACAACTCTTAGTTTTGGGTGAGATAAGGTAAGGGAATCAAGTGCGTATAGTCCTACTGGGATTCAGAGACGTAAGGAGCGCAACTGTACCTTGATCAATGTGAGATTGGTTAGGGCTCAACTACATTCCAGTCTGAAGTTAACTTGGAGTAGGCTAGTGTCTGTAGCGACTTAATACAATGTGATGTTCAAATCTGGACTTGGTCTCGGGGTTTTTCTGCATTTTCGATTTCCTCGTTAACAAAACTTCTGGTGTCTGTTATTTTTCTTTTCCGCATTATATTTTTTATATAATTGAAATATCACAGGTTGTGCGTAAGTTCAATCAATTGTGAATCCAACCTTTGGTTGTTGATTGAATTGATTGACACTTAGATATTGGTTTTTGATATCGTCCAAGTTATTTCTTATATTCAATCGGGCTCGGAAATTCCTATATGTTTGATTGCAGATTGAATTGAGAAATTGAGATATAAATCTTTGATATACTTTTCTTAAGATTGAGTCTGACTATCTAGTTGATTATCTTGAAAGTATGTTGGAGTTA
The DNA here is from genome assembly GCF_003573695.1 of Papaver somniferum. Classification (NCBI taxonomy): domain Eukaryota; kingdom Viridiplantae; phylum Streptophyta; class Magnoliopsida; order Ranunculales; family Papaveraceae; genus Papaver; species Papaver somniferum. Next base: position 48,471,145 of record NC_039366.1, read on the forward strand.
GTCCATACAGATTGCTAAACGAAATATTGGGTGTGGTGGTTAGACCCCCGCTTTTTCAATTGGTATCAGAGCAGGAAAACACGTTTAAGACCTTATAAGTTTGTGTTTGTGGCAATCTGATTTGTGTGGATAGTTGTGTATCACAAACTCGCACGCATATAAATGAGTTCTAAAAGTTTTAATTATGCCAAATGTCTTGGGATTACCTCCAAGGATAACTCCTTTATTGATTCTTCCAAATCCCGAGGTAGGAATTTTTTGCTATCAGATTCTAATAACATTCACTTTGATGAGAAATTAAAATCCATGTCTAAAACTGAAATGGACTCACCAGAAATCAAAAAATTACAGCTGAGACTGTTATTTTTCAAGATGCGAAGATAGAATCTCTTGAAGAAAAACATGATCAGATTATTGATGAACTTGAGAAGTCTCTTGGTCGAGAACGATAACTTTATAGCATCATTGAGTCCTTCTCTAACAATATCGAAAAACATGTTCAAGAAACTATTCTACAACTTGAAAAGATTAGTACTCTTGAGGATATTGTTAAAGAAGATTAAATTAGAGAAAACCTTTGATCGAGACTCATTCATCAGATCTGGACAACCTTCGTGTGGAAAAAGAGAAATTGGTTGCTTCCCTTCTTCTATCCCAAAAGCAGTGCAAATCATTGAAAGAGGAAAACTTTGTTTTAATGAGAAAATATTCCGTGTCAGTCATTAATTCTCAGACAGAATTACAGTACATGAAGAAAAGTTCTCCAATGGAAGTTCCTGCTAAGAAGTGTTTACATAACTTGCAGTCTTCTAATAGGGCTATGAATTTAAAACAGGTTTCGTCCAATGTTTCTCTTCCACGAACCTATTCTTTCTGTGGGAAAAAGAATCACCATGTTAAACATTGTTTTGCTAGAAAGAAACAGATTTCTGATCTTCAAAATCTACTTCTTTTTACAGTCGACAGAGTAAATTGTCTGACGACGTCTACAATGGAATTCATTCCTGCAGAAAGCCAGAACTCTCATAAAAGGAACTTCAATAGTCTCTCATCTCTACAGGGATCGTGTTTCTAGAATTCACATTCCCAGTGTTTATGAGAACAAGTCTGGTAGATCTAATTCTGGAAGGTGGAGACCTCTCTCCTCTAATCCCCTGGAACCGATTTCTAGAGGTCCTAGACTTAATCCTCAGAAATTTCCCCCTGATGGATTTTCAAAAACGGCTATATCGAATTCTTCTGATATAAGAAATAGCCGAAGGGATGTAAGACATACTAGCTTCAAACTCTCAGATGGTATTCACAGCTCATCTCTCAATACTCATGGTGGGATTATATCTCACTTTGTTACCTAGTTCTACGTAATTTCATCCTTGTATCAAACTTGAGAGTTGCAAGGATGATATTTGCGAGATTCTCAAGTCTACTGTTGATTACCATTTGTCTTGTGTTTAATTTAGTTGTTTTCCCCTTATGTGAAGGTTGAGTCATTTCTTGACTCCTTGTAACTAGTGTATCTCTTCCTTATGCTCTGATTAAATTTTTTAGTTATTGAGCCATGATGGTAAGAGATATTTTAAAAACATAAAGTATATCTTTTTGGATCTTTTTGATCCATTAGTCTTCCACATCTAGCCCATGAACGTCCGTGTCTTTCTTGGGAGTTTTTAGGGTTTCCATAACAAGGGTGTCCTTCTCTTGTTCATAAACATATATATATTCTTTGTGGCTTCCCTAATAATAATAAAAAAATGGAAAAATGGAGAACTCCTCAAGACCTCAAGAAGTGGTGAATCTTGAGATGGAAGAAGACATTAAAGGATGCGATTCTGTTCAAGAACTTGTCTTGAAAGAGATGATTGAAAGGAAAGAGTACAACTCCTGGATTGGAGAATCTGTCAAGGATTTAATTTTTTTCAGAATGACTCTAGGGTCGAATTTGCAAATCTTCAAATGCAAATAAATCAGCTTATTGATGGTCAGACCAAAATCCTTCATAATCAAAAGATCTTGATCAGGAATCAGAAGAAACTCATCATGGACTGTGTCAAAGCTAGGCATCTTTCCCGAATTATTGATCGGAAAGTTAATGTTTTAACTCATGAACATAGAGTCTCTACGGTCAAAAGAATCAAGGATATCAGTGATACCTTTTATGATGGACCCTTTCAAAGGTGTGATATTATCAAAGAAACTTGATTTTTATTATGTCTAGGAAACTTCTTATGAGAATTTATTCTTGTGTTTTTAAGAAGGATAACTAGGGTTTGGAATAACCATTATTGTGAGTACACATAGGTATTTCCAATGATTTTCATCTTGCAATGTTCTTAGATTTATTTATTTAAATTTTAAAGTTTATTTGGAAGATGATTTTGCAGTATTAATCTTTATGGTTTTATATATTGCAACTTGTTATGGGATATGTGTATTTTCATCCGCGAACTATGATTGTTCCATATATGCTTAAAAGTTTAGTCTATCATATGTCTATATGCGAATATTGATAAAACATAGAATGAACTTTTGACAATAAAAGTTAATCCTATTATGTCATTATGCAAATATTGATGGAAGATAGGATGAACTTTTGTTTACAAAGATTAAGTCTATTACATGCCTCTATGCAAATATTGATGAAAAATAGAATAAATCTTTGAATATTCTGCAGTATTGGTCTTTCCCTGATCCACTTCTATGTGAAAGTACTGTGTGGCTCCATAAGTTCTCTTATGTTGAGCATTTCCGATTAAATTAATCATGGATTCTCTTGTGGTTAATTTAATTGAGTATTTTGGATACAAATTCATGTTTCATGTGATTTGTTAATGTCAAAAGAAATCCTTCTTTTCTTGTGAAAGTAAGGTCGCTCTTGTTGTTCTTTCGGGAATGACATTTTATGGGGGAGAGTTCTTAATTGAACTAGTGCTTAATTGCCAAATCTTTGTGGGGAGTGCGGCTGTGGAATATTGTAGGAGTTTTCCTGTATCTTTATAAACTCCTTGATGAATACACTAGTTTCGACTATGTGAAATCATCGAAAAAAAGTTGATATATTCTCTTTTGGTCATGAAGTATCTCTATGGAAATTTCATTAGAATCCCACTAGTTTTCGTACCTTTGCCAATTTTTATTGACAAAAAGGGGGAGAACTAATGTGTAGTTCAAACTACAAATACATATGGTTTACGGATCATTACGTAAGGGGGAGTGGTTTTCATGTGAGATGAAGTATTGACTAAGGGGGAGTGATACATATCACCATAGTATTGTTGTCAAGGTTGTGATACAATTGGACTTTGATGTTGTGTAATAATACTATGACATTGTATAACAATGATTGAGAACTACTGTTTTCTCATTGCTATAGCTATGGATCTTCAGCAACTATGATGCTGAGTTGAACACATTCATAATCACTGGAGTACTTGGAAGTGACGAAGATTTCAGGTAATGTTGAAGAACCAAGGAAATCAAGCATTTGGACTGAGAGCTACAAAGCTTATTTATTTTGTATTCCATATGTATTGATAGCTTTGTCACTAAAATTGACAAAGGGGAAGATTGTTAGAGCATTGCTCGGTCGAACTCGCAAGCGTTGCTATCTCAAGCTTGTTGTCAAGTTTAGTTGCCAAAACTATAAGTCTTGATTTCTACTCTACCTATATCTAAGTCTCGGATTAGTATAGAAAGTGTAGTTGAGCTTTAGAATTCAGGACGTTCATCGATCAAAGACAAAGAACTACTAAGGGGAGCTTGTGGAACTTCATCAACAAAAGGTATAGGGAGACTTGAACTCATCTATCACTCAAAAGTCTTTCTACTTTATCTCTTATTTGAGACAGAAAGTCGTATTGCTATATAGACTTCGATTATACAAATTTAATATTTCGAGCTGAGTTTAACTCGCTTACATATTTCTCGAAATATATGTTGGTAAGCTTTCGCTTTAACCAAGTTAATCTTAATTCTTGACGAAACTCAAAGAATGATAATGTGAAAATCGCCTGGCAACATCTTACATGATTTGTGTGAGACGGTCATTTGATGTAGACTCAGAACGTTTCGTATTGATCATTCTATCACTTGGAAATTGCTTTGAAGCTAATAGTTTGTGTGAGACAACTATTGCCATCTTCCGAGAATGTTTCAATGATCTAATTAGGAGTTTAGAACAGATAAACATGATTGGATATAACACAGTATGTGTACTTGTATGCTAATTGTTGCAAGTTATTCCAAGTCCGGGAACCATGGTATGCACACCCGTATGCGTACTGATTGGTTTAGTAGAGGTCCGGGAACTAAGTACGCATACCGGCACGCGTACTGGCGTGAGGTTCAAGTTCCGGGACTTTACTTAGTTTGGTGGTATGCGTACCCTTTCGCATACTGGCGAAACCAAACTTAGTCCGGCCATTTAGGTATGGGTACCCGTTTGCATACTTGAGTGGGTCATGTTCTAAAATCGTCTTGTTCATGAAATAATACATTTATATAATAAGGAATGCAATCCTTTGCAAACCGTGGCTATAATGTTCATGAATTGATTCGAGTGAATCAAAATTGATTTTGCTTCAATTGTATCTTGTATACTTCTATGAGAATATAAACAATTGAAAAAATCTAGAACTAGTTTCATTTGAGTCATTTGAACTAGTTATGGTTAAGATGAATAAGGTTGATATGAAAGTGTTCACATGGCTAACTTCGCTTAACTATTGTTGATCCAACAAAGGTGTACAATTTTAGGTACGATTACTCATATCTAAATGAAGTCCGCTAAGTTCGATCTAACGGTTGAAAGATATTAGCTTGAGTCTAATTAGGTTTTCATCTAATGGTGAATATTGAATGCTTTGTTACCAAGGTAACATTGATTGCAAACCCTAATCTGAAGACTATATAAAGGAGAACTCTAGAAACTGGGAAACCTAATCCCCACACCTCCTGTGTGATACTAGTTGCGACTAGAGTCAATTCTCCTTTAACCTTAGGTTCTGATCTTGCTGTTTTCTATCGTGATTGTGTAATATCTTCTCTAAGATTTTCTCGAGATTTAATCTCCGATAGTCAAGATAAAAAGTAGTCACAAACATCATCATCTCATTGTTTTTGATTCCACAATATCTTGTTTTGCTACCATACAATTAAGATTATTGTGAGGTGATTGATATTTCTAGGTTGTTCTTCGGGAATATAAGTCTGGTATATCAATTGGTTCCTGTTCACCTTGATTTATCAAAAGACGAAACAAAACTCATAGGTATATATGTGGGAGATAGATTTATTTATTCAATAGACTTTTCTGTGTGAGACAGATTGGTTTATCAAGTCTTCAACTTTGGGTCGTAGCAACTCTTAGTTGTGGGTGAGATCAGCTAAGGGAATCAAGTGCGTAAAGTCCTGCTGGGATTCAGACACATAAGGATCTCAACTGTACCTTGATCAGTGTGAGATTGGTTAGGGCTCAACTACATTCTAGTCCGAAGTTAACTTGGAGTAGGTCCCGGGGTTTTTCTGCATTTGCGGTTTCCTCGTTAACAAAACTTCTGGTGTCTGGGTTATTTCTTTTCCTCATTATATTTTCTATATAATTGAAATATCACAGGTTGTGCATAAGTTCAATCAATTGTGAATCCAACCTTTGGTTGTTGATTGAATTGATTGACACTTGGATATTGGTTTTTATACCGTCCAAGTTATTTCTTATATTCAATCGGGCTCGCAAATTCCTATTTGTTTGATTGCAGATTGAATTGAGAAATTGAGATATAACTCTTTTATATACTTTTCTTAAGATTGAGTCTGAGTGTGTTAGAGCACTGCTCGGTCGAACTAGAAATCATTGCTATCTCAAGCTTGTTTGTCATTGTTAGTGTTCAAAACTATAAGTCTTGATTTCTAGTCTACTTATAGTGATGTCTCGGACTAGGATAGATTGTGTAGTTTAGCATTAGACTTCACAACATTTATCAATTGAAGACGAAGAACTACTAAGGAGAGCTTGTGAAACTTCATCAACAAAAGGTATGTGGAGACTAAAACTCATCTATCACTCGGAAAGTCTATTTCTACTCTATCTCCTATATTGAGACATAAGTTGTATTATTATATGGTTTTCGATTATGCACATTTGAGATTTCGAGCTGTGTTTAACTCGCTTACATATTTCTCGAAATATGTATTGGTAAGCTTTCGCTTCAACCAAGTTCATCTTATATTCTTGATGAAAGTCAAAATATGATCATGTGAAAATCGCCGAGTAACATCTTACATGGTTTGTATGATACAATCATTTGGTGTAGACTTGGAATGTTCGTTATGATTATTTCAATAACTTGAAAATCGCTTTGATGCTAATAGTGTGTGAAAACGACTATTGTCATCCTCTAAGAAAGTTTCAATGATTGAAATAAGAGTTTAAAATACTTAACCAACATTGTCTTATAAATATCTGGTGCACTCTTGCATATATGTGATCCATGTCCGAGAACCATATTATGCATACCAGTGTGCGTACCTGTTGGTTTGAGAAGTACGGGAACCTAAGTGCACGCACCCGTATGCATATTGGCGTAGGTTTTTGACCGGAAATTTCTGTTGGGTTTGGAGGTACGCGTACCCGTTCGCATAGTGGTGAAAACCAAACTTGGTTCGGCTATTCAAGTATGCGTACCCGTTTGCATACTTGAATGGTTAAAGTTCTAAAATCGGTTGTGACATGAACTAATGCATTTATATAATAAGGAATGCATTCTTTGCAAACCGTGGCTATAATGTTCATGAATTGATTCGAGTGAATCAAACCAATTTTGCTTCAATTGTGTTCCTATATACTTCTATGAGAATATATCAATTGAACAACTCTTTAACTAGTTTCATTTGAGTCATTTGAACTATTTATGGTTTGTTAGAGCATAGATCGGTCGACCTCACATGCGTTGCTATCTCAAGCATGTTTGTCAATGTTAGTGATCAAAACTATGAGTCTTGATTTCTAGCCTACATAGCTAAGTCTCGGACTAGGATAGAAAAGTGTAGTTGAGCTCAAGGACTTCATGGAGATTCATCATACAACGGCGAAAATCTACTCAAGGAACCGTGGAACTTCATCAACAAAAAGGTATGTGGAGACTTGAACTTATCTATCACTCAAAATTCTATCTCTTCTATATCCCACTTCTTATGAGACAAAAGTCGTATGCTATATAGACTGGATCATACACATTTGATATTTCGAGCCGAGTATATCTCGCCTATCTATATCTCGAAATCATGTGTTGGTAAAGCGTTTCTCTTTGATCAAGTTTATCTTCACCTAGTGATGAAAGTCATGATTTCAATTACTTTGAGAATTGCTCTGACGCGAAACGGTCTGTGAATAACGGCCATATAACGTCCTCTAAGAATGTCTCAATGATTGGAATGAGAGTTTAGATTACATAACCATGTATTCCTTAATCCGAAGTTTTCGAACTTTGTTGATTGAGAGAAACCGGAGGAATTGGCTTTGCCAAGTCCGCGAACCCAGTCCGCGAACTTAGGCCGCGAACTGACGGAAGTTCTTGTATCGAGAATTTCTGCTGGGATTTTCCAAAAACTCGTTTGCGTGTAAGTCCACGAACCTAGTCCGCAAACTGACGAAAGTCTCTTTGCCGAGATTTTCTGCTGAGTTTGGAAAACTCCATCAGTTGTCTTAAGTCCTCGAACTTGTTTGTGAGCTTAAGAGGTTATGATTTAAAGATGTTCTCTGAACATGAAACTTAAGTTACTAAGGAATGCTTTATGCAAACCGTGGCTATAAAGTTCATGAGCCGATTCAATCGAATCGAATCATCTTTGTTTCAACTGTGTCTTGTGTAGTTACATAAGATCTCATAGCAATTGAACAACTATCTAACTAGTTCATTTGAGTCAATTGAACTAGTTATGGTGAAGAATAACAAGGTTAATATGAAATGCTCATATGGTTAACCTTTTGGGTTATTATGTTGAACCAACATACATGTACACGTTTGGGCATGGTTTTCACAAACCCAGTAAACGTCTACCCAAGTGTGTGTGACAAGCTAAGTTTTCGATCTAACGGTTGAGAAATATTAGCTTGAATATAAATCAGGTTTTCATCTATTGGTGAATATGGATTGCTTTGTAACTAAGGCAAAACCCTGATTTGAAGGCTATATAAAGGAGACATCTAGCATTGTGCAAAACTAATCCCCACACGTCTGTGTGTTACTAGTGCGCTCGCTAGATTCGATTCTCCTTTAACCTTTGATTTTCTTCTCTGAAACCAGGTTAACGACTTAAATACTTCATTGGGATTGTGAAGCCAGGCCGATAATACTTTTATCGTAGTTGTATGATCTGATCTTGCATCTTCTGTCGTACGAGTACAATCTTTGATTGAATTGAGATCGTGAGAGTTCTCCGATAGGCAAGATAAAGAAGTCACAAACATCTTCGTCTCACCGTTTGTGATTCCTCGACAAACCGCCTGTGTAGTCAGGAAGGATTGTAGAGAGGTGATTGATTAATCTAGGATTTTCTTCGGGAATATAAGACCGGATTATCAATTGGTTCTTGTTCACCTTGATTTCATATCTTAAGACAGAACAAAACCTAGGGTTTATCTGTGGGAGACAGATTTGTTTATTATCAAGTCTGCGATTTTGGGTTGCAGCAACTCTTGGTTGTGGGTGAGATCAGCTAAGGGAATCAAGTGCGCAGTATCCTGCTGGGATCAGATGCGTAGGAGTACAATTGTACCTTGGATCGGTGGGAGACTGATTGGGGTTCAACTATAGTCCAGTCCGAAGTTAGCTTGAAGTAGGCTAGGGTCTGTAGCGGCTTAATACGGTGTGTATTCAATCTGGACTAGGTCCCGGGGTTTTTCTGCATTTGCGGTTTCCTCGTTAACAAAATTTCTGGTGTCTGTGTTATTTCTTTTCCGCATTATATTTTATATAATTGAAATAATACAGGTTGTGCGTTCGTGATCATCAATTGGAAATCCAACCTTTGGTTGTTGATTGATATTGATTGATCCTTGGACATTGGTCTTTGGTATTGTCCAAGTTATTCCTTGTATTTGATAAAAACTCGCTATTGATTTTAGCTTGAGTAAAAATCAAATCAAGAGAGATATATTAACTCCTTGAGATACTTTTATCTAGATTGAGTCTGACTGTCTAGTTGATTCTCTGGCAAAGTATTTCGGAGTTAGTCCATACAGATTTCTAAGCGAAATATTGGGTGGTGTTGTTAGACCCCCGCTTTTTCAATTGGTATCAGAGCTGGCAAACACGTTAAAGACCTTATCAGTCTGTGTTTGTAGCGATCTGACTCTATGGACAAAGGTGTTATCTCTGTAAACGTACCACCAGTCTTCGATGGCTCAAACTACCTATGGTGGAAAGTTGTTATGCGCACATTTCTTCAGTCGCGTGACTTACAATCATGGATCTATGTGGTGAATGGCTATGAAACTCCCGTTGTTATGGAAAGAGACGCATTTGTACCTAAATTTTTTTCTTATGTATGATGCTACCGATTTAATTGCTGCAAGGCAAAACTCCGACGGGCTGAACGCCATCTTGCATGCTATTACGCCAAATTTTCGACATCATGTGGCCTCATGCACCACATCTAAAGAAGCTTGGGATAATTTGGAAAGCGTATTTGAAGGTAACCCCAGTGAAAAGGAATCTAGGCTTCAAAACCTTAATTCCGAATGGGAAGACCTTTATATGGCAGAAGAAGAATCGTTTGACAATTTGTATCACAAACTGTCTGAAATTGTTAATGCATCATGTGCATTGGGTAAGACCATTCCTGAAAAAGAAATTGTGATGAAAATCCTATGATTGTTGTCATCCAGATACGAATCCAAAAGACATGCCATCGTTGAGGGAAATAACCTTAATACTCTTTCGCGAAACACACTTGTCGGAAAACTTAGGATTTTTGATCGCGAATACATGTCAAGAAATGACCATCAATTGTTTAGAAATCATGTCACTTCTCCTGATTGTAATACATGTCGTCCTAAATTGACAAACGAGAAAAGTGAGAATTGCTTTATTTCCACGTTGTCTCTGTTTATACAGAAACTTAAGAAAATACTCAGACGTAGCAAAAGAAAGTCTCAAAAAGGAACTCCTTTAGTTAATGTAAAGGATAAGAATACCTAGAAAATCCGTACTAAGGAAACTGGTCTTACGTGCTATAAAAGTGTTCATGTCACTTCGAAAGATCCAGAAACGAAGGTAAGAGAGATAACTAAAGCATGGATGAATACTCTTGATTATTGTCCTGGGGAAATCTATGATTGCTCTCACAGTCTTTTTGCTGAAAATCATTCTCATGATTCATTCATGACATGTCCGTCTGTGTCTCATGAGTTGGGTCAACAAACCTCTCCTGACTTTGTGTTGAACTCCAGGAGTTTCTCAGAAAAGGATCTAACAACTATCTATGTTCATTTAAGTTTATCTAAGGATCATCTTAGCACGATAAATCAAAAACAGTCCTGCCTGGCTAACCGTTGTATGCTGGAAAAGAAAAGGAAGTCCACCTTTCATCAAAAGGTGTTTTCAAAAACGGTGCAGGATTTGCAAAGATCTGCAGTCAAATTTTTTAAAACTGTGATTACAATGGATAGGAAAGTTCTTCATAACTCTCCTTTGAATAAGCAGAAACCTAGTGGAATGGATGGTTTCTCTCTTGGCAAAGATTATCCCAGTCCAACCTTGGATTGGAGGCCTTATGCTCAGTAATCTTGTTGAAAAATGATTCTTGTGTTCTCTTCCTCTTATACAAGAATCATGATATACAAGAGGACTGTAATATAATATTGTTATTTTCTGTTTGTGCTTTTACCAGGTCTTGTTCGTGAACGACTTCAGCTTTTTGGATAACCAAATTCTGTTAGGGTTTGGTAAAAGGGGCATTTCTGAGAATTCTACACATGTATTTCTTTTTTAAAGATCTACCTCTTCAGCACTCTCATTTCATCTTTTCTATCATGTCCTCCTCTAGTCTTTCAAGTAAATAAAGTGATGTATGGACGGTTCTATTTCCTTCGAAGAAGATTCGTTTCGATTCTTCTGACAACGAGATGTGTTATGACAAACATGTCTTTTCTTCTGATGAGAACCCTTCTGTCTCTCAGTTTGATAAGCTCTCTTCAACCATGAATCTCGTCTTGGAACAAGTTCGTGCTCTGAAAAATGAACTTGAAGTTTCTTGCAAAATACTTGAGGAGAAAATGGATAGTCTTGAATCAAGGATTGACCTAATAGAAGATGAGCTTGAAGAATATAGGGAATACGAGAAGAATATTCAAGGTAAGTGAAATGATTTTTAAGAAGTGTAGATAACTAGTATGTATTCTTTTGGATTAGTTGGAAGAATAACTAGTGCTTTCAATAGCGATGATTGTGACTACACATAGCTATTTTTGTTTTCATCTTCTTATGTTATTTTTTAGGTTTATTGGTTTTTAAATTCTAAAAATATTTGGAGGATGATAATATTTCAGTATTGATCGTTATGATTTTGTGATATTGCAATTTTATTATGGGACATGTATTGTTTGTGTCCGTGAACTTGAAGGTCCCATATGCTGTCAAAAGTAAAGTCGTTCATGAATTAATATTCGTATTAATGAAAGGACAAATGGACTTTTGACAATTACAAAAGTTATGCCTATGCAGTCATGTATTTGATGGAAAATAGGATAAAATCTTTTGTTTGACAAGGATAAAGTCTATTATGTCGTTATGATGGAAAATAGAATAGATCCTTGTATGTTATCCAAGGTATTGATCTTCATTGATCCATTTTGTTATGTTTTACCGTGAAGGCTCCATTGTGTGTCTTATGTTGAGCACGATACAACTAATTCGATTATTCTTATTGGCTTTGTTGGTTGTTCCATAAGATGCTATATGTTGAGCATTATGAACTAAATTAATCATCTTGGTTGGTTATTTAGTTATTTGCTCCAAAAGTCTTCTTTTGTCGAGCAAATCCTTTGACAACTAAATTGATTACTTTTGTGATTAGTTTGGTTGTTTGTATTCCAATTAGATTAATTATAAGTTCTCTTGTAATTAGTCTAGTTGAGTTTTCATATATTCCACAAGTTCTTGTGTTGAGTATATGAACGGCTATACTAATCATGTTCTATTGGTTGATGTAGTCGTATATTACGTAAGGTTTTTCCTTATGTTGAGTATGTGAACGATTAAGTTAGTCGTCTCCGTATGATTATCTTAGTCGTAGCTCCGTGAGTTTTCTTATGTTGAGCACCTTCAATTAAATTGATCACTTTTGTGGTTTGATTTAGTTGCGTATTCCAATTAAATTAATCATGTGGGTTTCTTGTGATTAATTTAGTTGAGTTTTGGATATAGAAAATCATTTTTATGGTTTTTGGTGTCCAATTTAAAAATCCTTCTTTTCTTTCGAAATTAAGGTCACTCTTGTTGTTCTTCCGGGAATGACATCAAATGAGGGAGAGTGCTTTTGAACTTTTGCTTAATGGTAATATCTTGCGGGGTGTGCGGCTGTGGAATTTTATAGGGGTTATCTTGTATCTTAAAACTCCTTGATGAATGCATTTAGCTTCGGCTTTATGATTGCATCTAAATTAAGTTGGTATGTATTTTTTTCTTTTAGTCTATGAAATGTCTCTTGTGAAAATTTCATTATGATCTCGTTCTTGTACCTTTACCAATTTTATTGACAAAAAGGGGGAGAAATATTGTAGTTCACACTAAAAATACATATGGTTTTTGGATCATTGTGTAAGGAGGAGTGGTTTCCATGATCGATATGGAGTATTGACTAAGGGGGAGTGTTACATATCACCATAGTATTATTGTTAAAGTCGTGATACAATTGGACTTTGATGTTACATAATAATACTATGACACTGTATAATAATGATCGAGAATCTCGATTTCTCTCACTGTTATAGCTACGGATCTTCAACAACGGTGATGCTAAACTTACAACCTTTGGGATCATTGGAGTACTTGGAAGGACGAAGATTTCAGGGAACGTTGAAGATTAGACTATAGAATAGGAGCCACTAAAGTTTATCTTTTTTGTATTCCATATGTATTAATAGTTTTATCACTAAAATTGACAAAGGGGGAGATTGTTAGAGCATAGCTCGGTAGACCTCGCATGCGTTGCTATCTCAAGCATGTTTATCAATGTTAGTGATCAAAACTATAAGTCTGGATTTCTAGCCTACATAGCTAAGTCTCGGACTAGGATAAAAAAGTGTAGTTGAGCTCAAGGACTTCATGGCGATTCATCATACAACGACGAAGATCTACTCAAGGAACCGTGGAACTTCATCAACAAAAAGGTATGTGGAGACTTGAACTTATATATCATTCAAAAGTCTATCTCTTCTATCTCCTACTTCTTATGAGACAAAAGTCGTATGTTATATAGACTGGATCATACACATTTGATATTTCGAGCCGAGTATATCTCGCCTATCTATATCTCGAAATCATGTGTTGGTAAAGCGTTTCGCTTTGATCAAGTTTATCTTCACCTAGTGACGAAAGTCATGAAAAGTTTCAATTACTTTGAGAATTGCTGATTATGATTTTTTGATTGGTTGTAGTAGTGAAGGTTCAAACTCTCGAATTTGTGAAGGATAATTTTTTTTTAGACTTAATAAAAATAAATAAATAATTTTATATGCACAATATTAACAAAATATGGGAGAGAATTTTTACCGGGGATCAGGATTCCACCATTCACCAAAATTTATGTGATTCAATAACAATTCTTATCATGCAATTCTAGACAATATAACTCCAATCAAAGGAAATTGTGATTCTAATCATTGCCTAAATTAGATTTTGAAAACATCCACTGTTAATCGCGAGCATGAAGTATCAAAAGCAATTTACTAAGCATACTCCATCAAGAGAAAACACAATTGATTAATAAAAATCATTTACTCCATTTTTATTCGGTGCAATTAATCATAAAAGAGATGCATAAATAAATTTAAATAAATTTTACCACATAACTTTTGGAAGAATGCTTCCTCCGTCACCCCTGGGATTGGGTTTAGCTACTCATGATGAAAAACCTCTCAAATTGATTCATTGATACTCAAAAGTTGTTTACAATCAAGAGAAAATGGAGAAAAATGGTTTACAACAGTGTTTGCGACACATATAGAGCGTTCAAAAAGAACGATACAACAGAGGTGCTGTTGTTCCGAAGTCGGGGAAAGGAATTGAGTATTGTCGCAATTAAGCGACACTAATCAACGACTGTCCCTGAGGGTATTATGTTCTTCGTGTTCTTCCTTGCACCAGCATCAAGCTTTTCTCCTGCGTGACTTTCTTTCGATTCTTCTCGGCTTAAACTCTCCCAAAGACTCTCCAACTCTTATAAACTCTTTAGCCTTGTATTTATAGTGTTTTAGAACAAAAATATCCGACCATAACACCGTATAATCTCCCATTAATCCCGTCATTTATCGCTGCCCATATTTAACAATAATTTCCATTTTTGGCTTCTACACACGTAAACTTTGATCCTGCACGCTCTAGTTAACCTTCCCCACGCCTCCGAAGTCATCGAACTCCTCCAAAAAACTCCATGCATGGCAAACACACAATCAAACTCGTGTTACAGGACACGTTGTTGTGTTTTGAGCTCGTGACACAAACCAGGATTTCCAGCCAATTCCGATCGAATCCGATGCCCACAATGTGTTCCCTATCCCATATCACAACTTCCCGCCAAATTTCAGCGATTGAATCGCACTAAAACACCTTCATTTTCTCGATCACAAATCTGCCAGTTTTGAATATATTTTTCCCGCCAAAAAGCTGTTTTTGAATTTAAAGAGAAGATGGATGCCCCTTAACCAGAGCTTGGGTGGAAATAGTAATTTTTATGGGTTCCTCCGGGACATTTCTGGGATGCTTCCGGTGCATTTCTGGGGTGCCTATGATACATTTCTCCGGGGTGTAAAACACTGGTTTTTGAGCCCATTTCGTCGCAAGGGCTTATTTCTCTAAAAATTCCTACAAAGACATAAAATAACACAATAAATACAAAATTGAGCACTAACAATACATACAATAGAGACATATTAGACACATAAATGCGTCTATCAACACCCCCCAAACTTATTATTTGCTAGTCCTCGAGCAAATTTATTCTAGAAAGGAAAATCATTTGAACCCCTAGGTGGCCCTAGTGGCGGAGTGTTTTCTCTGGAGGATTTACCAGAGGTGTACCCACAAAACCTTTACTTCATACCCTAGCTTTCTACGCAAAACCTTGGAAAGCACTAAAGAACCTCCTTGGTTGGCATACAATTATTGACTCTAAGAGGAAGAACCCTGATGCGAAATTCCAATTGATGTACACGAGTTTGCACTCAAGCATACTAAAATTCATATAAATGACAGAGCTCTACTAAGATAGTTTCACGACGGTCATCATACTCGGAGTCAGACTAATCACATGAAAATATTAAGAAGATGGAAAAAGAAAAATGTAGATGATTGAAAAGCGAACGGTGTTTCCCATATCTGTCTGAAGGCCTCTGCCAAGATGAACCTAACCTAAATGACTGAGATACCGGTCTGACTAATATTAACACACTGGCATATACAAGGGAACCAGTGGTTAATAATCCTAACTCTAGGTCAACACAACTGGCATATACAAGGGTACTAGTGGTCGACTTTATTAAACACACATTTATTTAAGAACTAACAACATGATTGGACCTTGTGGACCGAAGCGCATGTTTCTTGTCAGCAGATTACATGGTGATTCCCGTGGATCCTGCATTCCACGCTTGTTTAGGCGACGGAGACAGGGAGAACACACACATATTGCTATCCAAGTGTTAGTATTTATTCCGATTGGTCTACTGGTCTGGTCTATTTTTTTTTTTTTGAAAAGGTAACTCAGTCACTCTATTTCACCCTAGCAAAGGTAACAACTTGAATCGTGTGCCCCACCAAATCACTTGAAATAAAGAAAACTAAAAATAGAAAGTGAAAAGGACTCGACGAGATATGGCGAAACTATCATGTTAATTCTAACACCTGAGCTCTGTGCTTTTATGAATAGACTCTATAGATGTTTCCATCTAGTCAGATTGGTTCCTCAACTCCTAAAACAAAAATGTTTCCATCCACTTAGATTGGTTAGTGCTATCCTTAATAGGCGTAAATTTCTAGGCTCTGGAGTTTATTTATTGCAACTAAAAAGTTTCTCCCATACCCCCAAACTTAAAATTAACATTGTCCTCAATGTTCTAAAGATGAAATTAAAAGCATGAACAAGGAGAGACAGTTACTATTTGAAGCAAAAGAGTGAAGGAAGGATATTACCGGGTTGCATGAGATTGGGTTACCTCCCAAGAAGTGCTAAGTTTATAGTCTTCAGCCAGACTAAGAAAGGTTTAATCACCTCGAATCATATAGCAATAGCCGAAATAATTGTGGGTTATCGAAACCAAATAGAGCTATCACAAGTAAAAGGAATCTGCAACAAGCCAAGAAAATGAACATGTACTGCATACCCTTATCTAGTTTCCTGATTAAGATACCTATGTCCCATTGTGGTTCAGGTTCAGGTTCTATGAAAGGATCTTGATAGAATATTTTCATTGGATGCACTTCCTCATAGCTAAGATCCAACAGTTCAGGTTTAAAAGTCTGGAAAAACTCAATTAAAAATAATAACAACCTGAATAACTGGGGATCCTTAAAGTCAATCAGATTTGACTTACACAGCTGACCACAAAGAGAGTGGTGGTCTTCCTTAAACAGATGTGTCGACCCTAATCTCCTAAAGTAATTAGGTTTAGTCTCAAAACTTAATAATTGACACATCTGAAATTTATATGTTCCCACAATTGGTAGAAAAGTTTTTGGTGGGAAAACAAAGTCAATCTTGGTATTATTGCCTGGGCTAACCTCATCAACCAGAGGATGGGTTTCTAACAGTTGAGACTCGTGTTGAATATTATTAAGTTCGGGAAAACGAGTACGAAGATAGTCTTGTAAGATGGTTGAGGCATTGATGTCAAGTCCCACGTGAGGGATTTTTGTAAGAGTTAAAGAACATGGAGAATGATAATCACCCCCAAACTTAGAGTTTTCGGCGTCTCTAGGTAGACTGGTCATAATCTCCCTAATTTCTAGGTCATCAGATTCCTGAAAGTGGGCGATTGATTTTTCTAAGTCAGGTTCATCCCCGCTAATCTTACGAGTTCATCTAAGACTATTGTTTCTAAATCGTTTGACTCGAAAACAGTACTCTCAAGATAAACTGGTTCCTCTAAACCATCATCGGTTTCGTAATCATCGTCTAAAACGGGGGTATTTCTAGTCAAATCCTCGTCCTTTTGAATAGGTAAATAATTATTAAAATTATTTGGATTTGAACTAGAAATATCATTATAATCATCATCACCATCCTCCTCCTCATCATCATCACAATATAATTTTTGATATTCACGAATTCTCAAGCTTTGTTCCCAACTACATGGTCTATGTTTATAATATTTCTCATAGATCGTTAGAGGTGATTCCTCAATAAAAGTTGGAGTATCCATATATCGCTGCCCACGCATAATCACCAAGAGTCATTTCCGAAGACGTCTCTTGATAACGAGAATTTCTAGACATATATTCTCGTAACGTCATCTCAGGTGGCGTCTCCTGAAAAGGATTCATCACCGAGGAAACACAAACTACAGAGGAATTCTACACAATCACAAACAAGGCTGACTCGACCAAATCAAACCTATAAATTCTAGCAAACAAAATGCATGATGGCTCCACTTAGATTGTTTCTAGACCAGCTTCTATCTTTCGAAATGGAATTCGTTGCAATTTGAGCAAACCCCTCTGGAATCAATCCGAGTCAAAGTAAGTTGAATAGAGACGAGGGAAGCTTAGTAGAGCTTTGATACCTAAGGCCTCACCGCATTAGAAGGCGGCGCAGTCAGGCATTCAACTCACAGAAACCATCATGAACTTTGAAGTGTGCTTAAAGAGCAACCAATATTTTTCGAACGAGTTTCCTATTAAGCTCGTTACCCTATAGGTCTCGTTCTAGTAAAAATTTTAGGCTTAGGATCGCGTTTGGTTTCGTTTTCCTAAGGCGGGCAAGAAGAGAACGGTGATGAAATCTGAACCCTTATCTTGTATTGGCTAGGCCTTGCCCTTTACTGGGAATTTAAAACAGCCGTATTCAAGTCCTCAGCATATATTCACCTTAAGGCAAACAGTAAACCCGCTTGCAGGAGATTCGCGGGTGTTTAGAAGTTTACCTCCCGTACCAGACGGGCGAAGAACCGTTGTAGTCGACTCGGGCCACTGACTCCGGTGTCAGTGTGCGAACCCGAGGGGCCGAGACGATATAGTAATTGTCGTCCTTCCCTGCACATAGTTTGTATTTAATTTTTTTCTTTAATTTATAACCCTTCCGTAGGGTTTTAAAAATAATGTCCAATGTTCAATGTCCGGAAAAAAAAATAATGTCCAAAAATAAAAGATTACAAAAATAAAAACTTTAATTACAGTTTCTAAAAAAAACATTAATAAAAAAAATATCTAAAAAATAATAATAAAAAAAAAAGTCCTTCGTCTTCTTTCCGTTCTTTTTGCTTTAAGCTTTGCTCCTAGTCTTTATGAAATCGCCAAAAATCTTTGACAACTTCTTCTTCTTCTTTTTCTTTTCGATCCAAGCCTCAAAACCTATATCACATAGACAAATACCCAAAGAACGTAAAAAAGAACAAAGAAAAATAAATCTAAAAAAAAAATTCTACCTAAACACAATTCCGCGTCGGCGGCGCCAAAATGATTATGATTTTTTGATTGGTTGTAGTAGTGAAGGTTCAAACTCTCGAATTTGTGAAGGATAATTTTT
The DNA here is from genome assembly GCF_003573695.1 of Papaver somniferum. Classification (NCBI taxonomy): domain Eukaryota; kingdom Viridiplantae; phylum Streptophyta; class Magnoliopsida; order Ranunculales; family Papaveraceae; genus Papaver; species Papaver somniferum. The sequence continues at coordinate 48,490,102 of NC_039366.1, forward strand.
TTTTAGACTTAATAAAAATAAATAAATAATTTTATATGCACAATATGAACAAAATATGGGAGAGAATTTTTACCGGGGATCAGGATTCCACCATTCACCAAAATTTATGTGATTCAATAACAATTCTTATCATGCAATTCTAGACAATATAACTCCAATCAAAGGAAATTGTTATTCTAATCATTGCCTAAATTAGATTTTGAAAACATCCACTGTTAAACGCGAGCATGAAGTATCAAAAGCAATTTACTAAGCATACTCCATCAAGAGAAAACAAAATTGATTAATAAAAATCATTTACTCCATTTTTATTCGGTGCAATTAATCATAAAAGAGTTGCATAAATAAATTTAAATAAATTTTACCACATAACTTTTGGAAGAATGGCTTCCTCCGTCACCCCTGGGATTGGGTTTAGCTACTCATGATGAAAAACCTCTCAAATTGATTCATTGATACTCAAAAGTTGTTTACAATCAAGAGAAAATGGAGAAAAACGGTTTACAACAGTGTTTGCGACACATATAGAGCGTTCAAAAAGAACGATACAACAGAGGTGTTGTTGTTCCGAAGTCGGGGAAAGGAATTGAGTATTGTCGCAATTAAGCGACACTAATCAACGACTGTCCCTGAGGGTATTATGTTCTTCGTGTTCTTCCTTGCACCAGCAGCAAGCTTTTCTCCTGCGTGACTTTCTTTTGATTCTTCTCGGCTCCTAAACTCTCCCAAAGACTCTCCAACTCTTCTAAACTCTTTAGCCTTGTATTTATAGTGTTTTAGAACAAAAATATCCGACCATAACACCGTATAATCTCCCATTAATCCCGTCATTGCTCGCTGCCCATATTTAACAATAATTTCCATTTTGGCTTCTACACACGTAAACTTTGATCCTGCACGCTCTAGTTAACCTTCCCCACGCCTCCGAAGTCATCGAACTCCTCCAAAACACTCCATGCATGGCAAACACACAATCAAACTCGTGTTACAAGACACGTTGCTCTGTTTTGAGCTCGTGACTCAAACCAGGATTTCCGGCCAATTCTGATCGAACCCGATGCCCACAATGTGTTCCCTATCCCATATCACAACTTCCCACCAAATTTCAGCGATTGAATCACACTAAAACACCTTCATTTTCTCGATCACAAATCTGCCAGTTTTGAATATATTTTTCCCGCCAAAAAGCTGTTTTTGAATTTAAAGAGAAGATGGATGCCCCTTAACCAGAGCTTGGGTGCGAATAGCAATTGGGTGGAAATAGTAATTTTTGGATGGAAATAATAATTTTTATGGGTTCCTCCGGGACATTTCTGGGATGCTTCCGGTGCATTTCTGGGGTGCCTACGATACATTTCTCCGGGGTGTAAAACACTGCTTTTTGATCCCATTTCGCCTCAAGGGCTTATTTCTCTAAAAATTCCTACAAAGACATAAAAGAACACAATAAATACAAAATTGAGCACTAACAATACATACAATAGAGACATATTAGACACATAAATGCGTCTATCAATTGCTCTGACGCGAAACAGTCTGTGAATAACGGCTATATAACGTCCTCTGAGAATGTCTCAATGATTGGAATGATAGTTTAGATTACATAACCATGTATTCCTTAATCCAAAGTTTTCGAACTTTATTTATTGAGAGACCGGAGGAATTGGCTTTGCCAAGTCTGCGAACCCAGTCCGCGAACTGACGGAAGTTCTTGTACCGAGAATTTCTGCTAGGATTTTCCAAAAACTCGTTTGCGTGTAAGTCCGCGAACTCAGTCCACGAACCTAGTCCGCGAACTGGCGAAAGTCTCTTTGCCGAGATTTTCTGCTGAGTTTGGAAAACTCCACCGGTTGTCTTAAGTCCGCGAACTTGTTTGCGAGCTTAAGAGGTTATGATCTAAAGATGTGCTCTGAACATGAAACTTAAATTACTAAGGAATGCTTTATGCAAACCGTGGCTATAAATTTCATGAGCCGATTCAATCGAATCGAATCATCTTTGTTTCAATTGTGTCTTGTGTAGTTACATAAGATCTCATAGCAATTGAACAACTATCTAACTAGTTCATTTGAGTCAATTGAACTAGTTATGGTGAAGAATAACAAGGTTAATATGAAATGCTCATATGGTTAACCTTTTGGGTTATTATGTTGAACCAACATACATGTACACGTTTGGGCATGGTTTTCACAAACGCAGTAAACGTCTACCCAAGTGTGTGTGACAAGCTAAGTTTTCGATCTAACGGTTGAGAAATATTAGCTTGAATATAAATCAGGTTTTCATCTATTGGTGAATATGGATTGCTTTGTAACTAAGGCAAAACCCTGATTTGAAGGCTATATAAAGGAGACATCTAGCATTGTGCAAAACTAATCCCCACACGTCTGTGTGTTACTAGTGCGCTCGCTGGATTCGATTCTCCTTTAACCTTTGATTTTCTTCTCTGAAACCAGGTTAACGACTTAAGTACTTCATTGGGATTGTGAAGCCAGGACGATAATACTTTTATCGCAGTTGTATGATCTGATCTTGCATCTTCTATCGTACGAGTTCAATCTTTGATTGACTTGAGATCGTGAGAGTTCTCCGACAGGAAAGATAAAGAAGTCACAAACATCTTCGTCTCACCGTTTGTGATTCCTCGACAAACCGCCTGTGTAGTCAGGAAGGATTGTAGAGAGGTAATTGATTAATCTAGGATTTTCTTCGGGAATATAAGACCGGATTATCAATTGGTTCCTGTTCACCTTGATTTCATATCTTAAGACGGAACAAAACCTAGGGTTTATCTGTGGGAGACAAATTTATCTTTTGATAGACTTTTCTGTGTGAGACAAATTTGTTTATTATCAAGTCTGCGATTTTGGGTTGCAGCAACTCTTGGTTGTGGGTGAGATCAGCTAAGGGAATCAAGTGCGTAGTATCCTGCTGGGATCAGAGGCATAGGAGTACAATTGTACCTTGGATCGGCGGGAGACTGATTGGGATTCAACTATAGTCCTGTCCGATGTTAGCTTGGAGTAGGCTAGGGTCTGTAGCGGCTTAACACAGTGTGTATTCAATCTGGACTAGGTCCCGGGGTTTTTCTGCATTTGCGGTTTCCTCGTTAACAAAATTTCTGGTGTCTGTGTTATTTCTTTTCCGCATTATATTTTATATAATTGAAATAATACAGGTTGTGCGTTCGTGATCATCAATTGGAAATCCAACCTTTGGTTGTTGATTGATATTGATTGATCCATGGACATTGGTCTTTGGTACCGTCCAAGTTATTCCTTGTATTTGATAAAGACTCGCTATTGATTTTAGCTTGAATAAAAATCAAATCAAGAGAGAGATATTAACTCCTTGAGATACTTTTATCTAGATTGAGTCTGACTGTCTAGTTGATTCTCTAGCAAAGTATTTCGGAGTTAGTCCATATAGATTGCTAAGCGAAATATTGGGTGGTGTTGTTTGACCCCCGCTTTTTCATGGTTAAGATGAATAAGGTTGATATGAGTGTGTTCATATAGTTAACCTCGGTTAACTACTGTTGATCCAACATGGTGTACACGTTTAGGTACGGTTACATAAACCTAAATGAGGGAACATTTCATTTGTGTATAACAAGCAAAGTTCGATCTAACGGTTGAAAGATATTAGCTTGAATCTAATCAGGATTTCATCTAACGGTGAATATTGAATGCTTTGTTACCAAGGTAACTTAGATTGCAAACCTTGATTTTAGAACTATATAAATGAGAACTCTAGCAACTGGGAAACCTAATCCCCACCCCGTCTGTGTGATACTAGTTGTGACTAGAGTCGATTCTCCTGTAACCTTAGGTTTTTAATGAAACCCTGTAGGTTAACGACTTAAAGACTTGATTGGGATTGTGAATCCAGACCCAACTATTTTCTCTATGGTTGCGTGTTCTGATCTTACTTTTACTATCGTGATTGAGTATTATCTTTGCTAAGATTAGCTTGAGATTTATCTCCAATAGGTAAGATTTAAAGTAGTCACAAACATCTTCGTCTCATCGTTTGTGATTCCACAATATCTTATTTCGTTAATCGATTAAGATTATTATGAGGTGATTGATAATACTAGGTTGTTCTTCGGGAATATAAGTCCGGTTTATCAATTGGTTCATGTGCACCTTGATTTATCAAAAGACGGAACAATACTCATAGGTATTTCTGTGGGAGACAGATTTGTTTATCAAGTCTTCGACTTTGGGTCGTAGCAACTCTTGGTTGTGGGTGAGATCAGTTAAGGGAATCAAGTGCGTAGAATCCTGTTGGGGTTCAGAGACGTAAGGAGCAAAACTGTACCTTGAACGGTGTGAGATTTATTAGGGCTCAACTACATTCCAATCTGAAGTTCATTGGTAATAGGCTAGTGTCGTAGCGGCTTAATATAGTGTGGTGTTCAAAGCTGGACTAGGTCCCGGGGTTTTTCTGCATTTGCGGTTTCGTCGTTAACAAAATTTATGGTTCTTGTGTTGTTTCTTTTCCGCATTTTATTTTGTTATATAATTTAAATATCACAGGTTTTGCGTTGAATCGATCAATTGGAAAATCCAACCTTTGATTGTTGATTGAAATTAATTGATCCTTGAACATTGGTCTTTGGTACCGTTCAAGTTATTTCTCTTATATTCAATCGGGATCGCCAATTCCTATTTGTTGATTGCAGATTGAATTGAGAAATTGAGATATAAACTCTTTGATATACTTTTCTCCAGATTGAGTCTGACTGTCTAGTTGATTCTCTTGAAAGTAAATTGGAGTTTGTCTATTCAGATTTCCAAACGAAATATTGGGTGTGGTTGTTAGACCCCCTCTTTTTCAATTGGTATCAGTGCAGACATACACATTTAAGACCTAATAAGTCTGTGTTTGTAGTTATCTGAATATGGACAGAAGTGCTATCTCTATAAACGTACCACCAGTCTTCGATGGCTCAAATTACTCATGGTGGAAAATTGCTATGCGTGCCTTTCTTCAAGCGCGTGATTTTCAATCATGGGTTTATGTGGTTAATAGCTATGATCCCCCGGAAGTTACAAAAGGCGATGTAACAGTTCTAAAAGATATTGATAAATATGATGTTGCCGAGATTCTTGTTGCAAAGAAAAATTCTGATAGATTAAATGCTATCATCCATGCCATTACCCAGAGCTCCAGCATCATGTGACTACTTGCACAAAGTCTAAAGATGTTTGGGATATCTAGAAATAATATTTGAAGGGAATACCTGTGAAAAGGAATCTAGGCTTCAAAACCTAAATTCTAATAGGGAAATCCTTCGTATGGCAGATGAAGATTCATTTGATGAGTTTAATCACAAAGTGTCATTGTTAATGCATCTTTTGCACTGGGTAAGACTATTCTTGAAAACGACATTGTGATGAAAATTCTCAGATCGCTGCCATCTAGATACGATTCTAAGAAGCATGCCATCGTTGAGGGAAATAACCTTGCAACTCTTTCCAGAAATACTCTGGTTGGGAAGTTAAAGATCTTTGATCATGAGCATACATCCAAATCCGGGAAGGATGTTGCTTTCAAATCACAAAAGAACACTAAATTACTTGACAAAAGTAAAAGTGTTTTCATCTCTGAAGATGATCTTTCTGAGGCTGATTCATCAGATGAAGATCTTGACAAGTCAGTCTCCTTGATCACAAGACAGTTTAGGGATCTCCTTTTGAAGAGAAGTAAACGATCCTCCATAGATAAACCTAGGTCATCAGTTAAACCTCATAATCGTGTTCCTCCTAAAAACAGGAATATTGATGAAACTGATGACGAGGATATGCCACGGTGCTTTAAGTGTAAAGGTTTTGCTCATTTTGCAAATGAGTGTCCAAATCATAAAAAATACACTGGGAACAAAGGTCTAGCTGCAACTCTTGATGAAATGTCTGACAACTATGATTCTAATGAAGACGAAAAGTCAAGTGTTGCACTTCTTTGTGAAAATATTGATTTTGATAATTGTAGCAATACATACATCAATCTTGATATTCTTTTAGAAGAAATCCCAACCGGTCTGGAAGAAAAATGGATCTATTTGTTTCTACTGGAAAATCTTTTTCTGATTTTTCAGGTTCCACTATGTGTCTAGCAGCTTACACATCTCGGGCGTCTGAATTATCACCCATGTTGACATGCTCTTATTGTTTTCTCAAAGGTCATGAACTTTCAAAGTGTTTCAAGTACAAACACAAAATAAGATACGTCAACAAACTTCAACGAAGAGCGAATCGATTAGCAAACAAGCTCAAACTTGTTCAAAATCATCAAAGGTGTGTAAACTCATCTCTTCTTCGAAGAAGTTAGTTTCCAAAGAAAAGTATAGATCACTAGAGGAAAAATCATGGTATAAACATTCTGCGAAACAAGGTTCTATGAATTCCTTTCGAAAAGGTTATGGTGGACATATTATTGTTCACCCTAGCACAACTTGATTATGTCGGTTGGCGCGTCTTGTCTCATGTGCCTGATAAAAAGGGACAAGATTGTGCACACCTCAGGCTTTAGGAAAAGAGAATTGTTTTAGTTTGTTTTGACTTTCTCTTTTTAGTTTTACTGTGCTTTGCAAGTTTGGAATTCATTCCTCTTTTCATATCTAATTGATATTGGAAGGGACTTCCCTGTTTAATTAACAAAAGAGGGTTATTCTCGACAATTCTACCCTCTTTAGGGTTGAGAGTTGTGTGTACGTGAACTTATGTGTTTAAAGGTTCCGTAAACCTACATTCCCTTTTCCTTCTCTGAAAAACTCTTTTTATCACAAGATTGCTTGTTGAGTATGATTTGTGAATTCCTCCAACAATCTCATACGTGTATGGAGATTCCAAGCATTATGTCTTCTAATAGAAAAGATGTTAATATGATTGTTAAGCCATCAATCATGAAGGAAAAAGATAAATCTCCATTACCTCCAACTTTGAAGAGAAAATGAAGGAATGCGAGGAAGCCAAGAGTTGTTCCTTCAAGTTTTCTGATGTTCTTGAAGAGTTGAAGGAAACAAGGAAGGAGATTCAGCAAATAAAGGTTATTGTTGTGACGGATCACAAAATCAGGACTTCCAACGAACCGAGTTTCAACCCGTTTGGCAAGTTCCGACTCTCTGATTCGCCATTCAGAAATCGCACTTTCAACATTTTCGAATCAATTCGAATTTTTCCCTGCAAAATGTCCATTGAATTACCCCAAACTGCTTTATAAACAAACACACATGCTTTGATACTTCAAGGGTCATAAAATCCAAAAATTAATTTTCATCTTTATGAGGAAAAATATTTCTCACACACTAGCTCATTCTTAATGGTGAGGAATGACCAGTTGCCAATTCTATTTACTTATATGGCCAGTTGCAAATTCTACTGATATATATGGCTAGTTGCCAATTCTTATATGGCCAGTTGCCAAAAATGGAAGATGGTCAGTTACCAACTCCAAAAACTCATACGGCCAGTTGCCGACTGGTGGGCCCGGGGATGTGTCTATTTAAAGCGCAATAAAACGCGGGCCTACATGTAATACCGCAAGTGCACGGTCGTCGGTTGTAGCTCGTGCAAGTACGGGTCGATCCACAGAGACTGGGTGTGTTTGAAGTGTTCTAGCTATTTTGGGCTCCTAAATTGTTGTTGGTTAACTTATGAAGCCTTTTTGGGTTTTGGGCTTAGGGGGTTTGTTTTGGTCTTCTGGTGAGCTCAAGTTGTGCTCTGGGCTTTTGGGCTCAATGGGATTGAGCTAACAGTGGACTGTGGGCTTTTGATTAGACCTGGGCTTTGGTTTGTAAAGGGCCAATGGTTAAAAACCCAGGCTTTGGACTTATGGGCTTCTGGCTTAGTAGCAAAAGAGGAGTGTAAACAGTGGCTCTAGGCCAAATTGGAAGCAAACCAGAGAACAAAAGAATGGCAAAAACAGCAAAGATTAAACAGACTAAAAACTAAACAGCAAAAGAAAGACAGTGAGAAAAATGGTGGAAAACAGTGTGTGAAAATGTGAAGAAAAACAGTGATACTAGAGCTAAACAATGGCTGTGAGCCAAAGGCAAGAGTGTGAAGACAATACCGTTATAAGATAAAACAATGATGAGAACCTAGGCATACACTAGAGTGGGAAGAGAACCAGTTTGCTCACAGTCACTAGTGAGCACTAGTTTCTCCCCACTACTCAATCAACACAATGCTTCAAAGGTTTTAACTTATCATTCCATTACTCAACAGTGAACAACAACTAACAGTGAACTAAAGAGGGATAAAATACTAACATTAACAATGAACCTAGAGAATTAACAGTCACACTAACACAATACTAACAGTGACACTTAAACATGATACTAAAAATTAAACTAAATATGTATAATGTATCAAACAGGAAACAAAAATTTATCAAAACAGGGAACAAAAATTAACAAGGAACAAACATTAACAAAACAAGAATCATTGCTAAACAGGAAACAAAAATTGAGGTAAAAAAATTAAAATTTAAAACACAACAGGGAATTAAAATTTAACATTAACAGGGAATTAAAATTTAACACTAACAGGAAATTAAAATTAAAACACAAATTGCAATAAAAAGTGACAGAATTTAACAGAACTTGAAATTAAAATTGAAACCCTAAATTGAAATTTAATTGAAATTTAAGAACTGAAATTAAAACTAAGGTATCCCATATTAGGGGGTATCTCGGCTAACCCAAGCACACCCCTCACACGTTCTACAAACCCATCTATTTATAGCACAACATTTCCCAAATTTCGAAACCCTAATTTTGAAATTAGGGTTTCCTCAATTTCAAAATTAACTCACCAAACTTGCGATTTGACCCTTCTTCTTTCGACCCATTCTTCTCATTGGTCTCTTGCACCTTTCCCATGCTCCTATTTCATCTCTAGGTCACCTATTTCATCAACCTCTCACGCTAGGGTTTCATGGATGAAACGTGAGAGATGGAGGGAATAGGGGTCTAGATAGGTAGGGAGTGATGATGTGGTGTTTGGTAGTGATTTGGTGGAGGTTAGGTGGTAGAGATGGTGGTTACAGAGGTGGTGGCGGACATGGAGAAGGTGGTGTACGGCTGTGGAGGATGGAGAAGAAAGAAAGAAGAAGAGAAGAAATGTTAGGGTTTCTTTTGTGTTTTGGGTTTATATCCTAGGGTTATTTCGGTGTGAGGCGAGTTCATCGAACTTTGATGTCTAGCGAGGAAACGCGTTGGATGTGAAGATGGTTGGTAGATCTAACGGCGAGAAATGAAGAGGCTAGTACCGACCGTCGGATGCAGAGATACAACGAAATCGATGGTGAAGATTAGATCTAGGTTCTTTGTTGTAAAGCAGGGATTTCCGATTTGATGCACAGGCATAGGAGCGACCGTTGGATTCAACTACAATCTAATCTGAAGGCTTGGAATTTAAGCGCTGTGGTGTTTGGCAGAGACTTCAGATTTTGATGATCTATGAATGAGAGACCGTGGGATGATGAGTTGGATCCAATCTGACGGCTGAGAATGGAGGCGGTTTTGGTTATAGAAAATGGGTTTGGGTAAGGGTTTTGGGCCTTGGGTATGCCAAGCCCACATCTTCTTTAAGAACAATTCTTCCTTCTTGAGCCCATTCCTAGCTTTTTGGTCTTGTGCGCACCATTCTTTGCGGCTTCCTTGCGTAATTCCTCCCGGATTTTCACCACTCTTCAGCTCTTTTCCGCTCCGCAAGTCATCCAGACTTTATTTATTACCTAAAAATGCAAAATTAAGTAAGAAAAATATTTATTCTTGAAAACAATGAAAACAGAATATGGGATAAAATGTAGAATTAATGCACAAAAGATGAGTTAAATGCCAACAAAAAGGGATAAATATATACAATATTTGGCACTCATCAAATACCCCCAAACTTGAATTTACTTGTCCTCAAGTAAAACAAAACTAAGGAAATCCTACCTATACCACTGTCGATGGTCTCTCGAATGCATTTAGCGTATGCACTAAGCCTTTTAAACCACTAAGTGTCCCTAGTGGACGAGTTGAAGTCTCGTGAAGGTTTGCTTAGAACGTACCTACAAAGTTCTAGGTCAAAATATAAGCTCAGATTCCATCAAATGTGACATGTGCAAAACAGTTTAAGCTCACAGCAAAATGGAGATGTCAATCTAGCTATCGAAGGCACAATCCTAGCACTGATAACAAAAAAGACATGTGATAAGAGTGTAAAGTGTATCTACACATGTGTAAAGAAAGATCTGAAGTTATGACTACTAATCACCAGAGATAGTTTCTCAGGCTAAGAACCGAGGTCGAAATCTAGCTAGCTGTCCGGACTTTACGAGAATTGTGAATGAGTTGGAGGTATTTCACAATTACTCGCGTTGTACATCAATGGCATACACCCTTCCTTGCTTATTACAATAAACACAAAAGATGACTCTTTACATGACTCTTATTTACATTGACTATTCTCTTTTTATTTTTGGAACAAGAGATGATGGAATTGATAATACTTGATTTTTTGTATTTTTCTGATATTTTTTTCTCTTTTTTTTTTTTTTTTTTTAACATAGAAACACTTTTGATACATATACAAAAGGAAACAAAAGATTACATGACACTTTGCAAGAGGTAGCCCTTTTGATGCACCCAGTTAAATTCGATGGTTGTCTTTCTTAATGTAACCTCCACCTTCTATCCCAACCAACCAAAGAACAAGCTAGTCAAGTTTCGTTCAGTATTCTAAAGTGATTGGCAATCGTAACTTCCTATCAAACACCTTGAAGATCGAGGCCATACATGTATTGGTAGATCGTGCGCGTGCAAATTTCTTATCACAATGTGAATTGTGCTAGAATCAGGGTGCCTAAATATCTAGACTAAGACTCCTAATAATACATATTTGCACAAGAGTCAACATTTCAAGGTAAATGAGCTCCATTTTTTATGATTTTTCATTTTTTAATTTTTTATTTTGATTTTTCAATTTTTTTGGAATTTTTCAATTTTTTCAAAAAGAAGAAGGAGTTCGTTTTCAATTATGGCAAATTATCATGGTATCTACTTTTCACCCCCAAACCTAAACTAAACATTGTCCTCAATGTTTCAAAATATGGAAAAAAATTATAATACAACATATGAAGAGGATCATGTTGAGTAGAGAAAAAGGAAAGAGAATACCCGATTTCGGCGAAAGCAATATTAGAACTCCGTTATCCAAGGCAAAACTCCAACATATTCGGAGTCACAATGGATGAGCACAAAATATATACAAAAGGAAATTTAACTAACACATTATCTACAAGAAAATTTGGTTTTTAATGGGATTGGACTTTTTGGGAAAAATTTGGTTTTGTCGGGAGACATTTGGAAAACTTTGGTTTTTATGGGAGAAATTTTTGGTTTTTGAAATTGGGAGCAAAAGAAAATTTTGGTGTTTTTTTTTTTTTTTTAGAACAATAAAATGAAGAAAATAAAATTTGGTTTTTGAAATGGGAGCAAAATTTTGGTTTTTATGGGAGAAATTTTTGGTTTTTGAAATTGGGAGCAAGCCCACTGTTGGTCCTCTAATGGAATGGGAGGAAGGCTGCGGCCCACGAAACACTAAGTTTTAATTTTGAAAGTTTAATTTGGCCCAGTTGTTTAAGGCCCGACGTTTGTTTTAAAACTTTGGTTTCGAGGTCCACTCTTGAGTGGAAACAAGCCCACAATCGGTTACAAGCTCAGCTGGGTTTAAACCCAGAGTCCAAAATACAAGTCCAATGAAAGAATTTAAACAAGCCCACAAATTAATTATTACAAACCCAACAGAAAATAAGAGAAGCCCAAAAATTGGCTTTAATATTACAAGCCCACAATTAAAAATTGGAAGCCCACAATTCGGGTTCTCTTAAATGGGTTACCTTTTAAGCACAGCCCAGCTGCTCTGATATTGTTGCAAAAACCCAGTTGGGCTTTGGTTCTTTTCCTTGGTGGCGTCCCAGCAGAGGAAAAACAGGTTCGGAACAGCAGGTCCAACAGCAAATGAAGTGAAGCAGATGCAGATGCAAATGCTATGCAGTGAAATGCAAAAATAGCTAATAAAAAACACAGACCCAAGTCCCCGGCAGCGGCGCCAAAAACTTGGTAGGCCTCAAAGATATTATATTTAAATGTAAAATGGTCCCCGGCAGCGGCGCCAAAAACTTGGTGGGCCCGGGGATGTGTCTATTTAAAGCGCAATAAAACGCGGGCATACATGTAATACCGCAAATGCACGGTCGTTGGTTGTAGCTCGTGCAAGTACGGGTCGATCCACAGAGACTGGGTGTGTTTGAAGTGTTCTAGCTATTTTGGGCTCCTAAATTGTTGTTGGTTAACTTATGAAGCCTTTTTGGGTTTTGGGCTTAGGGGGTTTGTTTTGGTCTTCTGGTGAGCTCAAGTTGTGCTCTGGGCTTTTGGGCTCAATGGGATTGAGCTAACAGTGGACTGTGGGCTTTTGATTAGACCTGGGCTTTGGTTTGTAAAGGGCCAATGGTTAAAAACCCAGGCTTTGGACTTATGGGCTTCTGGCTTAGTAGCAAAAGAGGAGTGTAAACAGTGGCTCTAGGCCAAATTGGAATCAAACCAGAGAACAAAAGAATGGCAAAAACAGCAAAGATTAAACAGACTAAAAACTAAACAGCAAAAGAAAGACAGTGAGAAAAATGGTGGAAAACAGTGTGTGAAAATGTGAAGAAAAACAGTGATACTAGATCTAAACAATGGCTGTGAGCCAAAGGCAAGAGTGTGAAGACAATACAGTTATAAGATAAAACAATGATGAGAACCTAGGCATACACTAGAGTGGGAAGAGAACTAGCTTGCTCATTGTCACTAGTGAGCACTAGTTTCTCCCCACTACTCAATCAACACAATGCATCAAAGGTTTTAACTTATCATTCCATTACTCAACAGTGAACAACAACTAACAGTGAACTAAAGAGGGATAAAATACTAACATTAACAATGAACCTAGAGAATTAACAGTCACACTAACACAATACTAACAGTGACACTTAAACATGATACTAAAAATTAAACTAAATATGTATAATGTATCAAACAGGAAACAAAAATTTATCAAAACAGGGAACAAAAATTAACAAGGAACAAACATTAACAAAACAAGAATCATTGCTAAACAGGAAACAAAAATTGAGGTAAAAAAATTAAAATTTAAAACACAACAGGGAATTAAAATTTAACATTAACAGGGAATTAAAATTTAACACTAACAGGAAATTAAAATTAAAACACAAATTGCAATAAAAAGTGACAGAATTTAACAGAACTTGAAATTAAAATTGAAACCCTAAATTGAAATTTAATTGAAATTTAAGAACTGAAATTAAAACTAAGGTATCCCATATTAGGGGGTATCTCGGCTAACCCAAGCACACCCCTCACACGTTCTACAAACCCATCTATTTATAGCACAACATTTCCCAAATTTCGAAACCCTAATTTTGAAATTAGGGTTTCCTCAATTTCAAAATTAACTCACCAAACTTGCGATTTGACCCTTCTTCTTTCGACCCATTCTTCTCCTTGGTCTCTTGCACCTTTCCCATGCTCCTATTTCATCTCTAGGTCACCTATTTCATCAACCTCTCACGCCTAGGGTTTCATGGATGAAACGTGAGAGATGGAGGGAATAGGGGTCTAGATAGGTAGGGAGTGATGATGTGGTGTTTGGTAGTGATTTGGTGGAGGTTAGGTGGTAGAGATGGTGGTTACAGAGGTGGTGGCGGACATGGAGAAGGTGGTGTACGGCTGTGGAGGAGTGGGAGAAGAAAGAGAAGAAGAAGAGAAGAAATGTTAGGGTTTCTTTTGTTTTTTGGGTTATATATCCTATGGTTATTTCGGTGTGAGGCGAGTTCATCGAACTTTGATGTCTAGCGAGGAAACGCGTTGGATGTGAAGATGGTTGGTAGATCTAACGGCGAGAAATGAAGAGGCTAGTACCGACCGTCGGATGCAGAGATACAACGAAATCGATGGTGAAGATTAGATCTAGGTTCTTTGTTGTAAAGCAGGGATTTCCGATTTGATGCACAGGCATAGGAGAGACCGTTGGATTCAACTACAATCTAATCTGAAGGCTTGGAATTTAAGCGCTGTGGTGTTTGGCAGAGACTTCAGATTTTGATGATCTATGAATGAGAGACCGTGGGATGATGAGTTGGATCCAATCTGACGGCTGAGAATGGAGGCGGTTTTGGTTATAGAAAATGGGTTTGGGTAAGGGTTTTGGGCCTTGGGTATGCCAAGCCCACATCTTCTTTAAGAACAATTCTTCCTTCTTGAGCCCATTCCTAGCTTTTTGGTCTTGTGCGCACCATTCTTTGCGGCTTCCTTGCGTAATTCCTCCCGGATTTTCACCACTCTTCAGCTCTTTTCCGCTCCGCAAGTCATCCAGACTTTATTTATTACCTAAAAATGCAAAATTAAGTAAGAAAAATATTTATTCTTGAAAACAATGAAAATACAGAATATGGGATAAAATGTAGAATTAATGCACAAAAGATGAGTTAAATGCCAACAAAAAGGGATAAATATATACAATATTTGGCACTCATCAAATACCCCCAAACTTGAATTTTACTTGTCCTCAAGTAAAACAAAACTAAGGAAATCCTACCTATACCACTGTCGATGGTCTCTCGAATGCATTTAGCGTATGCACTAAGCCTTTTAAACCACTAAGTGTCCCTAGTGGACGAGTTGAAGTCTCGTGAAGGTTTGCTTAGAACGTACCTACAAAGTTCTAGGTCAAAATATAAGCTCAGATTCCATCAAATGTGACATGTGCAAAACAGTTTAAGCTCACAGCAAAATGGAGATGTCAATCTAGCTATCGAAGGCACAGTCCTAGCACTGATAACAAAAAAAGACATGTGATAAGAGTGTAAAGTGTATCTACACATGTGTAAAGAAAGATCTGAAGTTATGACTACTAATCACCAAGAGATAGTTTCTCAGGCTAAGAACCGAGGTCGAAATCTAGCTAGCTGTCCGGACTTTACGAGAATTGTGAATGAGTTGGAGGTATTTCACAATTACTCGCGTTGTACATCAATGGCATACACCCTTCCTTGCTTATTACAATAAAACACAAAAGATGACTCTTTACATGACTCTTATTTACATTGACTATTCTCTTTTTATTTTTGGAACAAGAGATGATGGAATTGATAAATACTTGATTTTTTTGTATTTTTCTGATATTTTTTTCTCTTTTTTTTTTTTTTTTTAACATAGAAACACTTTTGATACATATACAAAAGGAAACAAAAGATTACATGACACTTTGCAAGAGGTAGCCCTTTTTGATGCACCCAGTTAAATTCGATGGTTGTCTTTCTTAATGTAACCTCCACCTTCTATCCCAACCAACCAAAGAACAAGCTAGTCAAGTTTCGTTCAGTATTCTAAAGTGATTGGCAATCGTAACTTCCTATCAAACACCTTGAAGATCGAGGCCATACATGTATTGGTAGATCGTGCGCGTGCAAATTTCTTATCACAATGTGAATTGTGCTAGAATCAGGGTGCCTAAATATCTAGACTAAGACTCCTAATAAAAATACATATTTGCACAAGAGTCAACATTTCAAGGTAAATGAGCTCCATTTTTTATGATTTTTCATTTTTTAATTTTTTATTTTGATTTTTCAATTTTTTTGGAATTTTTCAATTTTTTCAAAAAGAAGAAGGAGTTCGTTTTCAATTATGGAAAATTATCATGGTATCTACTTTTCACCCCCAAACCTAAACTAAACATTGTCCTCAATGTTTCAAAATATGGAAAAAAATTATAATACAACATATGAAGAGGATCATGTTGAGTAGAGAAAAAGGAAAGAGAATACCCGATTTCGGCGAAAGCAATATTAGAACTCCGTTATCCAAGGCAAAACTCCAACATATTCGGAGTCACAATGGATGAGCACAAAATATATACAAAAGGAAATTTAACTAACACATTATCTACAAGAAAATTTGGTTTTTAATGGGATTGGACTTTTTGGGAAAAATTTGGTTTTGTCGGGAGACATTTGGAAAACTTTGGTTTTTATGGGAGAAATTTTTGGTTTTTGAAATTGGGAGCAAAAGAAAATTTTGGTGTTTTTTTTTTTTTTAGAACAATAAAATGAAGAAAATAAAATTTGGTTTTTGAAATGGGAGCAAAATTTTGGTTTTTATGGGAGAAATTTTTGGTTTTTGAAATTGGGAGCAAGCCCACTGTTGGTCCTCTAATGGAATGGGAGGAAGGCTGCGGCCCACGAAACACTAAGTTTTAATTTTGAAAGTTTAATTTGGCCCAGTTGTTTAAGGCCCGACGTTTGTTTTAAAACTTTGGTTTCGAGGTCCACTCTTGAGTGGAAACAAGCCCACAATCGGTTACAAGCTCAGCTGGGTTTAAACCCAGAGTCCAAAATACAAGTCCAATGAAAGAATTTAAACAAGCCCACAAATTAATTATTACAAACCCAACAGAAAATAAGAGAAGCCCAAAAATTGGCTTTAATATTACAAGCCCACAATTAAAAATTGGAAGCCCACAATTCGGGTTCTCTTAAATGGGTTACCTTTTAAGCACAGCCCAGCTGCTCTGATATTGTTGCAAAAACCCAGTTGGGCTTTGGTTCTTTTCCTTGGTGGCGTCCCAGCAGAGGAAAAACAGGTTCGGAACAGCAGGTCCAACAGCAAATGAAGTGAAGCAGATGCAGATGCAAATGCTATGCAGTGAAATGCAAAAATAGCTAATAAAAAACACAGACCCAAGTCCCCGGCAGCGGCGCCAAAAACTTGGTAGGCCTCAAAGATATTATATTTAAATGTAAAATGGTCCCCGGCAGCGGCGCCAAAAACTTGGTGGGCCCGGGGATGTGTCTATTTAAAGCGCAATAAAACGCGGGCATACATGTAATACCGCAAATGCACGGTCGTTGGTTGTAGCTCGTGCAAGTACGGGTCGATCCACAGAGACTGGGTGTGTTTGAAGTGTTCTAGCTATTTTGGGCTCCTAAATTGTTGTTGGTTAACTTATGAAGCCTTTTTGGGTTTTGGGCTTAGGGGGTTTGTTTTGGTCTTCTGGTGAGCTCAAGTTGTGCTCTGGGCTTTTGGGCTCAATGGGATTGAGCTAACAGTGGACTGTGGGCTTTTGATTAGACCTGGGCTTTGGTTTGTAAAGGGCCAATGGTTAAAAACCCAGGCTTTGGACTTATGGGCTTCTGGCTTAGTAGCAAAAGAGGAGTGTAAACAGTGGCTCTAGGCCAAATTGGAAGCAAACCAGAGAACAAAAGAATGGCAAAAACAGCAAAGATTAAACAGACTAAAAACTAAACAGCAAAAGAAAGACAGTGAGAAAAATGGTGGAAAACAGTGTGTGAAAATGTGAAGAAAAACAGTGATACTAGAGCTAAACAATGGCTGTGAGCCAAAGGCAAGAGTGTGAAGACAATACCGTTATAAGATAAAACAATGATGAGAACCTAGGCATACACTAGAGTGGGAAGAGAACCAGTTTGCTCACAGTCACTAGTGAGCACTAGTTTCTCCCCACTACTCAATCAACACAATGCTTCAAAGGTTTTAACTTATCATTCCATTACTCAACAGTGAACAACAACTAACAGTGAACTAAAGAGGGATAAAATACTAACATTAACAATGAACCTAGAGAATTAACAGTCACACTAACACAATACTAACAGTGACACTTAAACATGATACTAAAAATTAAACTAAATATGTATAATGTATCAAACAGGAAACAAAAATTTATCAAAACAGGGAACAAAAATTAACAAGGAACAAACATTAACAAAACAAGAATCATTGCTAAACAGGAAACAAAAATTGAGGTAAAAAAATTAAAATTTAAAACACAACAGGGAATTAAAATTTAACATTAACAGGGAATTAAAATTTAACACTAACAGGAAATTAAAATTAAAACACAAATTGCAATAAAAAGTGACAGAATTTAACAGAACTTGAAATTAAAATTGAAACCCTAAATTGAAATTTAATTGAAATTTAAGAACTGAAATTAAAACTAAGGTATCCCATATTAGGGGGT
This sequence comes from Papaver somniferum, assembly GCF_003573695.1. NCBI lineage: Eukaryota > Viridiplantae > Streptophyta > Magnoliopsida > Ranunculales > Papaveraceae > Papaver > Papaver somniferum. Next base: position 48,508,206 of record NC_039366.1, read on the forward strand.
ATCTCGGCTAACCCAAGCACACCCCTCACACGTTCTACAAACCCATCTATTTATAGCACAACATTTCCCAAATTTCGAAACCCTAATTTTGAAATTAGGGTTTCCTCAATTTCAAAATTAACTCACCAAACTTGCGATTTGACCCTTCTTCTTTCGACCCATTCTTCTCCTTGGTCTCTTGCACCTTTCCCATGCTCCTATTTCATCTCTAGGTCACCTATTTCATCAACCTCTCACGCCTAGGGTTTCATGGATGAAACGTGAGAGATGGAGGGAATAGGGGTCTAGATAGGTAGGGAGTGATGATGTGGTGTTTGGTAGTGATTTGGTGGAGGTTAGGTGGTAGAGATGGTGGTTACAGAGGTGGTGGCGGACATGGAGAAGGTGGTGTACGGCTGTGGAGGAGTGGGAGAAGAAAGAGAAGAAGAAGAGAAGAAATGTTAGGGTTTCTTTTGTTTTTTGGGTTATATATCCTAGGGTTATTTCGGTGTGAGGCGAGTTCATCGAACTTTGATGTCTAGCGAGGAAACGCGTTGGATGTGAAGATGGTTGGTAGATCTAACGGCGAGAAATGAAGAGGCTAGTACCGACCGTCGGATGCAGAGATACAACGAAATCGATGGTGAAGATTAGATCTAGGTTCTTTGTTGTAAAGCATGGATTTCCGATTTGATGCACAGGCATAGGAGAGACCGTTGGATTCAACTACAATCTAATCTGAAGGCTTGGAATTTAAGCGCTGTGGTGTTTGGCAGAGACTTCAGATTTTGATGATCTATGAATGAGAGACCGTGGGATGATGAGTTGGATCCAATCTGACGGCTGAGAATGGAGGCGGTTTTGGTTATAGAAAATGGGTTTGGGTAAGGGTTTTGGGCCTTGGGTATGCCAAGCCCACATCTTCTTTAAGAACAATTCTTCCTTCTTGAGCCCATTCCTAGCTTTTTGGTCTTGTGCGCACCATTCTTTGCGGCTTCCTTGCGTAATTCCTCCCGGCTTTTCACCACTCTTCAGCTCTTTTCCGCTCCGCAAGTCATCCAGACTTTATTTATTACCTAAAAATGCAAAATTAAGTAAGAAAAATATTTATTCTTGAAAACAATGAAAATACAGAATATGGGATAAAATGTAGAATTAATGCACAAAAGATGAGTTAAATGCCAACAAAAAGGGATAAATATATACAATATTTGGCACTCATCAAATACTCCCAAACTTGAATTTTACTTGTCCTCAAGTAAAACAAAACTAAGGAAATCCTACCTATACCACTGTCGATGGTCTCTCGAATGCATTTAGCGTATGCACTAAGCCTTTTAAACCACTAAGTGTCCCTAGTGGACGAGTTGAAGTCTCGTGAAGGTTTGCTTAGAACGTACCTACAAAGTTCTAGGTCAAAATATAAGCTCAGATTCCATCAAATGTGACATGTGCAAAACAGTTTAAGCTCACAGCAAAATGGAGATGTCAATCTAGCTATCGAAGGCACAATCCTAGCACTGATAAAAAAAAGACATGTGATAAGAGTGTAAAGTGTATCTACACATGTGTAAAGAAAGATCTGAAGTTATGACTACTAATCACCAAGAGATAGTTTCTCAGGCTAAGAACCGAGGTCGAAATCTAGCTAGCTGTCCGGACTTTACGAGAATTGTGAATGAGTTGGAGGTATTTCACAATTACTCGCGTTGTACATCAATGGCATACACCCTTCCTTGCTTATTACAATAAAACACAAAAGATGACTCTTTACATGACTCTTATTTACATTGACTATTCTCTTTTTATTTTTGGAACAAGAGATGATGGAATTGATAAATACTTGATTTTTTTGTATTTTTCTGATATTTTTTTCTCTTTTTTTTTTTTTTTTTTTTTAACATAGAAACACTTTTGATACATATACAAAAGGAAACAAAAGATTACATGACACTTTGCAAGAGGTAGCCCTTTTTGATGCACCCAGTTAAATTCGATGGTTGTCTTTCTTAATGTAACCTCCACCTTCTATCCCAACCAACCAAAGAACAAGCTAGTCAAGTTTCGTTCAGTATTCTAAAGTGATTGGCAATCGTAACTTCCTATCAAACACCTTGAAGATCGAGGCCATACATGTATTGGTAGATCGTGCGCGTGCAAATTTCTTATCACAATGTGAATTGTGCTAGAATCAGGGTGCCTAAATATCTAGACTAAGACTCCTAATAAAAATACATATTTGCACAAGAGTCAACATTTCAAGGTAAATGAGCTCCATTTTTTATGATTTTTCATTTTTTAATTTTTTATTTTGATTTTTCAATTTTTTTGGAATTTTTCAATTTTTTCAAAAAGAAGAAGGAGTTCGTTTTCAATTATGGCAAATTATCATGGTATCTACTTTTCACCCCCAAACCTAAACTAAACATTGTCCTCAATGTTTCAAAATATGGAAAAAAATTATAATACAACATATGAAGAGGATCATGTTGAGTAGAGAAAAAGGAAAGAGAATACCCGATTTCGGCGAAAGCAATATTAGAACTCCGTTATCCAAGGCAAAACTCCAACATATTCGGAGTCACAATGGATGAGCACAAAATATATACAAAAGGAAATTTAACTAACACATTATCTACAAGAAAATTTGGTTTTTAATGGGATTGGACTTTTTGGGAAAAATTTGGTTTTGTCGGGAGACATTTGGAAAACTTTGGTTTTTATGGGAGAAATTTTTGGTTTTTGAAATTGGGAGCAAAAGAAAATTTTGGTGTTTTTTTTTTTTTTTTAGAACAATAAAATGAAGAAAATAAAATTTGGTTTTTGAAATGGGAGCAAAATTTTGGTTTTTATGGGAGAAATTTTTGGTTTTTGAAATTGGGAGCAAGCCCACTGTTGGTCCTCTAATGGAATGGGAGGAAGGCTGCGGCCCACGAAACACTAAGTTTTAATTTTGAAAGTTTAATTTGGCCCAGTTGTTTAAGGCCCGACGTTTGTTTTAAAACTTTGGTTTCGAGGTCCACTCTTGAGTGGAAACAAGCCCACAATCGGTTACAAGCTCAGCTGGGTTTAAACCCAGAGTCCAAAATACAAGTCCAATGAAAGAATTTAAACAAGCCCACAAATTAATTATTACAAACCCAACAGAAAATAAGAGAAGCCCAAAAATTGGCTTTAATATTACAAGCCCACAATTAAAAATTGGAAGCCCACAATTCGGGTTCTCTTAAATGGGTTACCTTTTAAGCACAGCCCAGCTGCTCTGATATTGTTGCAAAAACCCAGTTGGGCTTTGGTTCTTTTCCTTGGTGGCGTCCCAGCAGAGGAAAAACAGGTTCGGAATAGCAGGTCCAACAGCAAATGAAGTGAAGCAGATGCAGATGCAAATGCTATGCAGTGAAATGCAAAAATGCTAATAAAAAACACAGACCCAAGTCCCCGGCAGCGGCGCCAAAAACTTGGTAGGCCTCAAAGATATTATATTAAATGTAAAATGGTCCCCGGCAGCGGCGCCAAAAACTTGGTGGGCCCGGGGATGTGTCTATTTAAAGCGCAATAAAACGCGGGCATACATGTAATACCGCAAATGCACGGTCGTTGGTTGTAGCTCGTGCAAGTACGGGTCGATCCACAGAGACTGGGTGTGTTTGAAGTGTTCTAGCTATTTTGGGCTCCTAAATTGTTGTTGGTTAACTTATGAAGCCTTTTTGGGTTTTGGGCTTAGGGGGTTTGTTTTGGTCTTCTGGTGAGCTCAAGTTGTGCTCTGGGCTTTTGGGCTCAATGGGATTGAGCTAACAGTGGACTGTGGGCTTTTGATTAGACCTGGGCTTTGGTTTGTAAAGGGCCAATGGTTAAAAACCCAGGCTTTGGACTTATGGGCTTCTGGCTTAGTAGCAAAAGAGGAGTGTAAACAGTGGCTCTAGGCCAAATTGGAATCAAACCAGAGAACAAAAGAATGGCAAAACAGCAAAGATTAACAGACTAAAAACTAAACAGCAAAAGAAAGACAGTGAGAAAATGGTGGAAAACAGTGTGTGAAAATGTGAAGAAAAACAGTGATACTAGATCTAAACAATGGCTGTGAGCCAAAGGCAAGAGTGTGAAGACAATACAGTTATAAGATAAAACAATGATGAGAACCTAGGCATACACTAGAGTGGGAAGAACCAGTTTGCTCACAGTCACTAGTGAGCACTAGTTTCTCCCCACTACTCAATCAACACAATGCTTCAAAGGTTTTAACTTATCATTCCATTACTCAACAGTGAACAACAAAACAGTGAACTAAAGAGGGATAAATACTAACATTAACAATGAACCTAGAGAATTAACAGTCACACTAACACAATACTAACAGTGACACTTAAACATGATACTAAAAATTAAACTAAATATGTATAATGTATCAAACAGGAAACAAAAATTTATCAAAACAGGGAACAAAAATTAACAAGGAACAAACATTAACAAAACAAGAATCATTGCTAAACAGGAAACAAAAATTGAGGTAAAAAAATTAAAATTTAAAACACAACAGGGAATTAAAATTTAACATTAACAGGGAATTAAAATTTAACACTAACAGGAAATTAAAATTAAAACACAAATTGCAATAAAAAGTGACAGAATTTAACAGAACTTGAAATTAAAATTGAAACCCTAAATTGAAATTTAATTGAAATTTAAGAACTGAAATTAAAACTAAGGTATCCCATATTAGGGGGTATCTCGGCTAACCCAAGCACACCCCTCACACGTTCTACAAACCCATCTATTTATAGCACAACATTTCCCAAATTTCGAAACCCTAATTTTGAAATTAGGGTTTCCTCAATTTCAAAATTAACTCACCAAACTTGCGATTTGACCCTTCTTCTTTCGACCCATTCTTCTCCTTGGTCTCTTGCACCTTTCCCATGCTCCTATTTCATCTCTAGGTCACCTATTTCATCAACCTCTCACGCCTAGGGTTTCATGGATGAAACGTGAGAGATGGAGGGAATAGGGGTCTAGATAGGTAGGGAGTGATGATGTGGTGTTTGGTAGTGATTTGTGGAGGTTAGGTGGTAGAGATGGTGGTTACAGAGGTGGTGGCGGACATGGAGAAGGTGGTGTACGGCTGTGGAGGAGTGGGAGAAGAAAGAGAAGAAGAAGAGAAGAAATGTTAGGGTTTCTTTTGTTTTTTGGGTTATATATCCTAGGGTTATTTCGGTGTGAGGCGAGTTCATCGAACTTTGATGTCTAGCGAGGAAACGCGTTGGATGTGAAGATGGTTGGTAGATCTAACGGCGAAAATGAAGAGGCTAGTACCGACCGTCGGATGCAGAGATACAACGAAATCGATGGTGAAGATTAGATCTAGGTTCTTTGTTGTAAAGCAGGGATTTCCGATTTGATGCACAGGCATAGGAGACCGTTGGATTCAACTACAATCTAATCTGAAGGCTTGGAATTTAAGCGCTGTGGTGTTTGGCAGAGACTTCAGATTTTGATGATCTATGAATGAGAGACCGTGGGATGATGAGTTGGATCCAATCTGACGGCTGAGAATGGAGGCGGTTTTGGTTATAGAAAATGGGTTTGGGTAAGGGTTTTGGGCCTTGGGTATGCCAAGCCCACATCTTCTTTAAGAACAATTCTTCCTTCTTGAGCCCATTCCTAGCTTTTTGGTCTTGTGCGCACCATTCTTTGCGGCTTCCTTGCGTAATTCCTCCGGCTTTTCACCACTCTTCAGCTCTTTTCCGCTCCGCAAGTCATCCAGACTTTATTTATTACCTAAAAATGCAAAATTAAGTAAGAAAAAATATTTATTCTTGAAAACAATGAAAATACAGAATATGGGATAAAATGTAGAATTAATGCACAAAAGATGAGTTAAATGCCAACAAAAAGGGATAAATATATACAATATTTGGCACTCATCAAATACCCCAAACTTGAATTTTACTTGTCCTCAAGTAAAACAAAACTAAGGAAATCCTACCTATACCAGTCGATGGTCTCTCGAATGCATTTAGCGTATGCACTAAGCCTTTTAAACCACTAAGTGTCCCTAGTGGACGAGTTGAAGTCTCGTGAAGGTTTGCTTAGAACGTACCTACAAAGTTCTAGGTCAAAATATAAGCTCAGATTCCATCAAATGTGACATGTGCAAAACAGTTTAAGCTCACAGCAAAATGGAGATGTCAATCTAGCTATCGAAGGCACAATCCTAGCACTGATAAAAAAAAGACATGTGATAAGAGTGTAAAGTGTATCTACACATGTGTAAAGAAAGATCTGAAGTTATGACTACTAATCACCAAGAGATAGTTTCTCAGGCTAAGAACCGAGGTCGAAATCTAGCTAGCTGTCCGGACTTTACGAGAATTGTGAATGAGTTGGAGGTATTTCACAATTACTCGCGTTGTACATCAATGGCATACACCCTTCCTTGCTTATTACAATAAAACACAAAAGATGACTCTTTACATGACTCTTATTTACATTGACTATTCTCTTTTTATTTTTGGAACAAGAGATGATGGAATTGATAAATACTTGATTTTTTTGTATTTTTCTGATATTTTTTTCTCTTTTTTTTTTTTTTTTTTAACATAGAAACACTTTTGATACATATACAAAAGGAAACAAAAGATTACATGACACTTTGCAAGAGGTAGCCCTTTTTGATGCACCCAGTTAAATTCGATGGTTGTCTTCTTAATGTAACCTCCACCTTCTATCCCAACCAACCAAAGAACAAGCTAGTCAAGTTTCGTTCAGTATTCTAAAGTGATTGGCAATCGTAACTTCCTATCAAACACCTTGAAGATCGAGGCCATACATGTATTGGTAGATCGTGCGCGTGCAAATTTCTTATCACAATGTGAATTGTGCTAGAATCAGGGTGCCTAAATATCTAGACTAAGACTCCTAATAAAAATACATATTTGCACAAGAGTCAACATTTCAAGGTAAATGAGCTCCATTTTTTATGATTTTTCATTTTTTAATTTTTTATTTTGATTTTTCAATTTTTTTGGAATTTTTCAATTTTTTCAAAAGAAGAAGGAGTTCGTTTTCAATTATGGCAAATTATCATGGTATCTACTTTTCACCCCCAAACCTAAACTAAACATTGTCCTCAATGTTTCAAAATATGGAAAAAAATTATAATACAACATATGAAGAGGATCATGTTGAGTAGAGAAAAAGGAAAGAGAATACCCGATTTCGGCGAAAGCAATATTAGAACTCCGTTATCCAAGGCAAAACTCCAACATATTCGGAGTCACAATGGATGAGCACAAAATATACAAAAGGAAATTTAACTAACACATTATCTACAAGAAAATTTGGTTTTTAATGGGATTGGACTTTTTGGGAAAAATTTGGTTTTGTCGGGAGACATTTGGAAAACTTTGGTTTTTATGGGAGAAATTTTTGGTTTTTGAAATTGGGAGCAAAAGAAAATTTTGGTGTTTTTTTTTTTTTTTTTTTTTTTTTTTTTTTTTTTTTTTTTTTAGAACAATAAAATGAAGAAAATAAAATTTGGTTTTTGAAATGGGAGCAAAATTTTGGTTTTTATGGGAGAAATTTTTGGTTTTTGAAATTGGGAGCAAGCCCACTGTTGGTCCTCTAATGGAATGGGAGGAAGGCTGCGGCCCACGAAACACTAAGTTTTAATTTTGAAAGTTTAATTTGGCCCAGTTGTTTAAGGCCCGACGTTTGTTTTAAAACTTTGGTTTCGAGGTCCACTCTTGAGTGGAAACAAGCCCACAATCGGTTACAAGCTCAGCTGGGTTTAAACCCAGAGTCCAAAATACAAGTCCAATGAAAGAATTTAAACAAGCCCACAAATTAATTATTACAAACCCAACAGAAAATAAGAGAAGCCCAAAAATTGGCTTTAATATTACAAGCCCACAATTAAAAATTGGAAGCCCACAATTCGGGTTCTCTTAAATGGGTTACCTTTTAAGCACAGCCCAGCTGCTCTGATATTGTTGCAAAAACCCAGTTGGGCTTTGGTTCTTTCCTTGGTGGCGTCCCAGCAGAGGAAAAACAGGTTCGGAACAGCAGGTCCAACAGCAAATGAAGTGAAGCAGATGCAGATGCAAATGCTATGCAGTGAAATGCAAAAATAGCTAATAAAAAAACACAGACCCAAGTCCCCGGCAGCGGCGCCAAAAACTTGGTGGGCCCGGGGATGTGTCTATTTAAAGCGCAATAAAACGCGGGCCTACATGTAATACCGCAAGTGCACGGTCGTCGGTTGTAGCTCGTGCAAGTACGGGTCGATCCACAGAGACTGGGTGTGTTTGAAGTGTTCTAGCTATTTTGGGCTCCTAAATTGTTGTTGGTTAACTTATGAAGCCTTTTTGGGTTTTGGGCTTAGGGGGTTTGTTTTGGTCTTCTGGTGAGCTCAAGTTGTGCTCTGGGCTTTTGGGCTCAATGGGATTGAGCTAACAGTGGACTGTGGGCTTTTGATTAGACCTGGGCTTTGGTTTGTAAAGGGCCAATGGTTAAAAACCCAGGCTTTGGACTTATGGGCTTCTGGCTTAGTAGCAAAAGAGGAGTGTAAACAGTGGCTCTAGGCCAAATTGGAAGCAAACCAGAGAACAAAAGAATGGCAAAAACAGCAAAGATTAAACAGACTAAAAACTAAACAGCAAAAGAAAGACAGTGAGAAAAATGGTGGAAAACAGTGTGTGAAAATGTGAAGAAAAACAGTGATACTAGATCTAAACAATGGCTGTGAGCCAAAGGCAAGAGTGTGAAGACAATACAGTTATAAGATAAAACAATGATGAGAACCTAGGCATACACTAGAGTGGGAAGAGAACCAGTTTGCTCACAGTCACTAGTGAGCACTAGTTTCTCCCCACTACTCAATCAACACAATGCTTCAAAGGTTTTAACTTATCATTCCATTACTCAACAGTGAACAACAACTAACAGTGAACTAAAGAGGGATAAAATACTAACATTAACAATGAACCTAGAGAATTAACAGTCACACTAACACAATACTAACAGTGACACTTAAACATGATACTAAAAATTAAACTAAATATGTATAATGTATCAAACAGGAAACAAAAATTTATCAAAACAGGGAACAAAAATTAACAAGGAACAAACATTAACAAAACAAGAATCATTGCTAAACAGGAAACAAAATTGAGGTAAAAAAATTAAAATTTAAAACACAACAGGGAATTAAAATTTAACATTAACAGGGAATTAAAATTTAACACTAACAGGAAATTAAAATTAAAACACAAATTGCAATAAAAAGTGACAGAATTTAACAGAACTTGAAATTAAAATTGAAACCCTAAATTGAAATTTAATTGAAATTTAAGAACTGAAATTAAAACTAAGGTATCCCATATTAGGGGGTATCTCGGCTAACCCAAGCACACCCCTCACACGTTCTACAAACCCATCTATTTATAGCACAACATTTCCCAAATTTCGAAACCCTAATTTTGAAATTAGGGTTTCCTCAATTTCAAAATTAACTCACCAAACTTGCGATTTGACCCTTCTTCTTTCGACCCATTCTTCTCCTTGGTCTCTTGCACCTTTCCCATGCTCCTATTTCATCTCTAGGTCACCTATTTCATCAACCTCTCACGCCTAGGGTTTCATGGATGAAACGTGAGAGATGGAGGGAATAGGGGTCTAGATAGGTAGGGAGTGATGATGTGGTGTTTGGTAGTGATTTGGTGGAGGTTAGGTGGTAGAGATGGTGGTTACAGAGGTGGTGGCGGACATGGAGAAGGTGGTGTACGGCTGTGGAGGAGTGGGAGAAGAAAGAGAAGAAGAAGAGAAGAAATGTTAGGGTTCTTTTGTTTTTTGGGTTATATATCCTAGGGTTATTTCGGTGTGAGGCGAGTTCATCGAACTTTGATGTCTAGCGAGGAAACGCGTTGGATGTGAAGATGGTTGGTAGATCTAACGGCGATAAATGAAGAGGCTAGTACCGACCGTCGGATGCAGAGATACAACGAAATCGATGGTGAAGATTAGATCTAGGTTCTTTGTTGTAAAGCAGGGATTTCCGATTTGATGCACAGGCATAGGATCGACCGTTGGATTCAACTACAATCTAATCTGAAGGCTTGGAATTTAAGCGCTGTGGTGTTTGGCAGAGACTTCAGATTTTGATGATCTATGAATGAGAGACCGTGGGATGATGAGTTGGATCCAATCTGACGGCTGAGAATGGAGGCGGTTTTGGTTATAGAAAATGGGTTTGGGTAAGGGTTTTGGGCCTTGGGTATGCCAAGCCCACATCTTCTTTAAGAACAATTCTTCCTTCTTGAGCCCATTCCTAGCTTTTTGGTCTTGTGCGCACCATTCTTTGCGGCTTCCTTGCGTAATTCCTCCCGGCTTTTCACCACTCTTCAGATCTTTTCCGCTCCGCAAGTCATCCAGACTTTATTTATTACCTAAAAATGCAAAATTAAGTAAGAAAAATATTTATTCTTGAAAACAATGAAAATACAGAATATGGGATAAAATGTAGAATTAATGCACAAAAGATGAGTTAAATGCCAACAAAAAGGGATAAATATATACAATATTTGGCACTCATCAAATACCCCCAAACTTGAATTTTACTTGTCCTCAAGTAAAACAAAACTAAGGAAATCCTACCTATACCACTGTCGATGGTCTCTCGAATGCATTTAGCGTATGCACTAAGCCTTTTAAACCACTAAGTGTCCCTAGTGGACGAGTTGAAGTCTCGTGAAGGTTTGCTTAGAACGTACCTACAAAGTTCTAGGTCAAAATATAAGCTCAGATTCCATCAAATGTGACATGTGCAAAACAGTTTAAGCTCACAGCAAAATGGAGATGTCAATCTAGCTATCGAAGGCACAATCCTAGCACTGATAACAAAAAAAGACATGTGATAAGAGTGTAAAGTGTATCTACACATGTGTAAAGAAAGATCTGAAGTTATGACTACTAATCACCAAGAGATAGTTTCTCAGGCTAAGAACCGAGGTCGAAATCTAGCTAGCTGTCCGGACTTTACGAGAATTGTGAATGAGTTGGAGGTATTTCACAATTACTCGCGTTGTACATCAATGGCATACACCCTTCCTTGCTTATTACAATAAAACACAAAAGATGACTCTTTACATGACTCTTATTTACATTGACTATTCTCTTTTTATTTTTGGAACAAGAGATGATGGAATTGATAAATACTTGATTTTTTTGTATTTTTCTGATATTTTTTTCTCTTTTTTTTTTTTTTTAACATAGAAACACTTTTGATACATATACAAAAGGAAACAAAAGATTACATGACACTTTGCAAGAGGTAGCCCTTTTTGATGCACCCAGTTAAATTCGATGGTTGTCTTTCTTAATGTAACCTCCACCTTCTATCCCAACCAACCAAAGAACAAGCTAGTCAAGTTTCGTTCAGTATTCTAAAGTGATTGGCAATCGTAACTTCCTATCAAACACCTTGAAGATCGAGGCCATACATGTATTGGTAGATCGTGCGCGTGCAAATTTCTTATCACAATGTGAATTGTGCTAGAATCAGGGTGCCTAAATATCTAGACTAAGACTCCTAATAAAAATACATATTTGCACAAGAGTCAACATTTCAAGGTAAATGAGCTCCATTTTTTATGATTTTTCATTTTTTAATTTTTTATTTTGATTTTTCAATTTTTTTGGAATTTTTCAATTTTTTCAAAAGAAGAAGGAGTTCGTTTTCAATTATGGCAAATTATCATGGTATCTACTTTTCACCCCCAAACCTAAACTAAACATTGTCCTCAATGTTTCAAAATATGGAAAAAAATTATAATACAACATATGAAGAGGATCATGTTGAGTAGAGAAAAAGGAAAGAGAATACCCGATTTCGGCGAAAGCAATATTAGAACTCCGTTATCCAAGGCAAAACTCCAACATATTCGGAGTCACAATGGATGAGCACAAAATATATACAAAAGGAAATTTAACTAACACATTATCTACAAGAAAATTTGGTTTTTAATGGGATTGGACTTTTTGGGAAAAATTTGGTTTTGTCGGGAGACATTTGGAAAACTTTGGTTTTTATGGGAGAAATTTTTGGTTTTTGAAATTGGGAGCAAAAGAAAATTTTGGTGTTTTTTTTTTTTTTTTTTTTTTTTTTTTTTTTTTTTTTTTAGAACAATAAAATGAAGAAAATAAAATTTGGTTTTTGAAATGGGAGCAAAATTTTGGTTTTTATGGGAGAAATTTTTGGTTTTTGAAATTGGGAGCAAGCCCACTGTTGGTCCTCTAATGGAATGGGAGGAAGGCTGCGGCCCACGAAACACTAAGTTTTAATTTTGAAAGTTTAATTTGGCCCAGTTGTTTAAGGCCCGACGTTTGTTTTAAAACTTTGGTTTCGAGGTCCACTCTTGAGTGGAAACAAGCCCACAATCGGTTACAAGCTCACCTGGGTTTAAACCCAGAGTCCAAAATACAAGTCCAATGAAAGAATTTAAACAAGCCCACAAATTAATTATTACAAACCCAACAGAAAATAAGAGAAGCCCAAAAATTGGCTTTAATATTACAAGCCCACAATTAAAAATTGGAAGCCCACAATTCGGGTTCTCTTAAATGGGTTACCTTTTAAGCACAGCCCAGCTGCTCTGATATTGTTGCAAAAACCCAGTTGGGCTTTGGTTCTTTTCCTTGGTGGCGTCCCAGCAGAGGAAAAACAGGTTCGGAACAGCAGGTCCAACAGCAAATGAAGTGAAGCAGATGCAGATGCAAATGCTATGCAGTGAAATGCAAAAATAGCTAATAAAAAACACAGACCCAAGTCCCCGGCAGCGGCGCCAAAAACTTGGTGGGCCCGGGGATGTGTCTATTTAAAGCGCAATAAAACGCGGGCCTACATGTAATACCGCAAGTGCACGGTCGTCGGTTGTAGCTCGTGCAAGTACGGGTCGATCCACAGAGACTGGGTGTGTTTGAAGTGTTCTAGCTATTTTGGGCTCCTAAATTGTTGTTGGTTAACTTATGAAGCCTTTTTGGGTTTTGGGCTTAGGGGGTTTGTTTTGGTCTTCTGGTGAGCTCAAGTTGTGCTCTGGGCTTTTGGGCTCAATGGGATTGAGCTAACAGTGGACTGTGGGCTTTTGATTAGACCTGGGCTTTGGTTTGTAAAGGGCCAATGGTTAAAAACCCAGGCTTTGGACTTATGGGCTTCTGGCTTAGTAGCAAAAGAGGAGTGTAAACAGTGGCTCTAGGCCAAATTGGAAGCAAACCAGAGAACAAAAGAATGGCAAAAACAGCAAAGATTAAACAGACTAAAAACTAAACAGCAAAAGAAAGACAGTGAGAAAAATGGTGGAAAACAGTGTGTGAAAATGTGAAGAAAAACAGTGATACTAGATCTAAACAATGGCTGTGAGCCAAAGGCAAGAGTGTGAAGACAATACAGTTATAAGATAAAACAATGATGAGAACCTAGGCATACACTAGAGTGGGAAGAGAACCAGTTTGCTCACAGTCACTAGTGAGCACTAGTTTCTCCCCACTACTCAATCAACACAATGCTTCAAAGGTTTTAACTTATCATTCCATTACTCAACAGTGAACAACAACTAACAGTGAACTAAAGAGGGATAAAATACTAACATTAACAATGAACCTAGAGAATTAACAGTCACACTAACACAATACTAACAGTGACACTTAAACATGATACTAAAAATTAAACTAAATATGTATAATGTATCAAACAGGAAACAAAAATTTATCAAACAAACAGGGAACAAAAATTAACAAGGAACAAACATTAACAAAACAAGAATCATTGCTAAACAGGAAACAAAATTGAGGTAAAAAAATTAAAATTTAAAACACAACAGGGAATTAAACATTAACAGGGAATTAAAATTTAACACTAACAGGAAATTAAAATTAAAACACAAATTGCAATAAAAAGTGACAGAATTTAACAGAACTTGAAATTAAAATTGAAACCCTAAATTGAAATTTAATTGAAATTTAAGAACTGAAATTAAAACTAAGGTATCCCATATTAGGGGGTATCTCGGCTAACCCAAGCACACCCCTCACACGTTCTACAAACCCATCTATTTATAGCACAACATTTCCCAAATTTCGAAACCCTAATTTTGAAATTAGGGTTTCCTCAATTTCAAAATTAACTCACCAAACTTGCGATTTGACCCTTCTTCTTTCGACCCATTCTTCTCCTTGGTCTCTTGCACCTTTCCCATGCTCCTATTTCATCTCTAGGTCACCTATTTCATCAACCTCTCACGCCTAGGGTTTCATGGATGAAACGTGAGAGATGGAGGGAATAGGGGTCTAGATAGGTAGGGAGTGATGATGTGGTGTTTGGTAGTGATTTGGTGGAGGTTAGGTGGTAGAGATGGTGGTTACAGAGGTGGTGGCGGACATGGAGAAGGTGGTGTACGGCTGTGGAGGAGTGGGAGAAGAAAGAGAAGAAGAAGAGAAGAAATGTTAGGGTTTCTTTTGTTTTTTGGGTTATATATCCTAGGGTTATTTCGGTGTGAGGCGAGTTCATCGAACTTTGATGTCTAGCGAGGAAACGCGTTGGATGTGAAGATGGTTGGTAGATCTAACGGCGATAAATGAAGAGGCTAGTACCGACCGTCGGATGCAGAGATACAACGAAATCGATGGTGAAGATTAGATCTAGGTTCTTTGTTGTAAAGCAGGGATTTCCGATTTGATGCACAGGCATAGGATCGACCGTTGGATTCAACTACAATCTAATCTGAAGGCTTGGAATTTAAGCGCTGTGGTGTTTGGCAGAGACTTCAGATTTTGATGATCTATGAATGAGAGACCGTGGGATGATGAGTTGGATCCAATCTGACGGCTGAGAATGGAGGCGGTTTTGGTTATAGAAAATGGGTTTGGGTAAGGGTTTTGGGCCTTGGGTATGCCAAGCCCACATCTTCTTTAAGAACAATTCTTCCTTTGAGCCCATTCCTAGCTTTTTGGTCTTGTGCGCACCATTCTTTGCGGCTTCCTTGCGTAATTCCTCCCGGCTTTTCACCACTCTTCAGATCTTTTCCGCTCCGCAAGTCATCCAGACTTTATTTATTACCTAAAAATGCAAAATTAAGTAAGAAAAATATTTATTCTTGAAAACAATGAAAATACAGAATATGGGATAAAATGTAGAATTAATGCACAAAAGATGAGTTAAATGCCAACAAAAAGGGATAAATATATACAATATTTGGCACTCATCAAATACCCCCAAACTTGAATTTTACTTGTCCTCAAGTAAAACAAAACTAAGGAAATCCTACCTATACCACTGTCGATGGTCTCTCGAATGCATTTAGCGTATGCACTAAGCCTTTTAAACCACTAAGTGTCCCTAGTGGACGAGTTGAAGTCTCGTGAAGGTTTGCTTAGAACGTACCTACAAAGTTCTAGGTCAAAATATAAGCTCAGATTCCATCAAATGTGACATGTGCAAAACAGTTTAAGCTCACAGCAAAATGGAGATGTCAATCTAGCTATCGAAGGCACAATCCTAGCACTGATAACAAAAAAGACATGTGATAAGAGTGTAAAGTGTATCTACACATGTGTAAAGAAAGATCTGAAGTTATGACTACTAATCACCAAGAGATAGTTTCTCAGGCTAAGAACCGAGGTCGAAATCTAGCTAGCTGTCCGGACTTTACGAGAATTGTGAATGAGTTGGAGGTATTTCACAATTACTCGCGTTGTACATCAATGGCATACACCCTTCCTTGCTTATTACAATAAAACACAAAAGATGACTCTTTACATGACTCTTATTTACATTGACTATTCTCTTTTTATTTTTGGAACAAGAGATGATGGAATTGATAAATACTTGATTTTTTTGTATTTTTCTGATATTTTTTTCTCTTTTTTTTTTTTTTTTTAACATAGAAACACTTTTGATACATATACAAAGGAAACAAAAGATTACATGACACTTTGCAAGAGGTAGCCCTTTTTGATGCACCCAGTTAAATTCGATGGTTGTCTTTCTTAATGTAACCTCCACCTTCTATCCCAACCAACCAAAGAACAAGCTAGTCAAGTTTCGTTCAGTATTCTAAAGTGATTGGCAATCGTAACTTCCTATCAAACACCTTGAAGATCGAGGCCATACATGTATTGGTAGATCGTGCGCGTGCAAATTTCTTATCACAATGTGAATTGTGCTAGAATCAGGGTGCCTAAATATCTAGACTAAGACTCCTAATAAAAATACATATTTGCACAAGAGTCAACATTTCAAGGTAAATGAGCTCCATTTTTTATGATTTTTCATTTTTTAATTTTTTATTTTGATTTTTCAATTTTTTTGGAATTTTTCAATTTTTTCAAAAGAAGAAGGAGTTCGTTTTCAATTATGGCAAATTATCATGGTATCTACTTTTCACCCCCAAACCTAAACTAAACATTGTCCTCAATGTTTCAAAATATGGAAAAAAATTATAATACAACATATGAAGAGGATCATGTTGAGTAGAGAGAAAAGGAAAGAGAATACCCGATTTCGGCGAAAGCAATATTAGAACTCCGTTATCCAAGGCAAAACTCCAACATATTCGGAGTCACAATGGATGAGCACAAAATATATACAAAAGGAAATTTAACTAACACATTATCTACAAGAAAATTTGGTTTTTAATGGGATTGGACTTTTTGGGAAAAATTTGGTTTTGTCGGGAGACATTTGGAAAACTTTGGTTTTTATGGGAGAAATTTTTGGTTTTGAAATTGGGAGCAAAAGAAAATTTTGGTGTTTTTTTTTTTTTTTTTTTTTTTTTTTTTTTTTTTTTTTAGAACAATAAATGAAGAAAATAAAATTTGGTTTTTGAAATGGGAGCAAAATTTTGGTTTTTATGGGAGAAATTTTTGGTTTTTGAAATTGGGAGCAAGCCCACTGTTGGTCCTCTAATGGAATGGGAGGAAGGCTGCGGCCCACGAAACACTAAGTTTAATTTTGAAAGTTTAATTTGGCCCAGTTGTTTAAGGCCCGACGTTTGTTTTAAAACTTTGGTTTCGAGGTCCACTCTTGAGTGGAAACAAGCCCACAATCGGTTACAAGCTCACCTGGGTTTAAACCCAGAGTCCAAATACAAGTCCAATGAAAGAATTTAAACAAGCCCACAAATTAATTATTACAAACCCAACAGAAAATAAGAGAAGCCCAAAAATTGGCTTTAATATTACAAGCCCACAATTAAAAATTGGAAGCCCACAATTCGGGTTCTCTTAAATGGGTTACCTTTTAAGCACAGCCCAGCTGCTCTGATATTGTTGCAAAAACCCAGTTGGGCTTTGGTTCTTTTCCTTGGTGGCGTCCCAGCAGAGGAAAACAGGTTCGGAACAGCAGGTCCAACAGAATGAAGTGAAGCAGATGCAGATGCAAATGCTATGCAGTGAAATGCAAAAATAGCTAATAAAAAACACAGACCCAAGTCCCCGGCAGCGGCGCCAAAAACTTGGTGGGCCCGGGGATGTGTCTATTTAAAGCGCATAAAACGCGGGCCTACATGTAATACCGCAAGTGCACGGTCGTCGGTTGTAGCTCGTGCAAGTACGGGTCGATCCACAGAGACTGGGTGTGTTTGAAGTGTTCTAGCTATTTTGGGCTCCTAAATTGTTGTTGGTTAACTTATGAAGCCTTTTTGGGTTTTGGGCTTAGGGGGTTTGTTTTGGTCTTCTGGTGAGCTCAAGTTGTGCTCTGGGCTTTTGGGCTCAATGGATTGAGCTAACAGTGGACTGTGGGCTTTTGATTAGACCTGGGCTTTGGTTTGTAAAGGGCCAATGGTTAAAAACCCAGGCTTTGGATTATGGGCTTCTGGCTTAGTAGCAAAGAGGAGTGTAAACAGTGGCTCTAGGCCAAATTGGAAGCAAACCAGAGAACAAAGAATGGCAAAAACAGCAAAGATTAAACAGACTAAAAACTAAACAGCAAAGAAAGACAGTGAGAAAAATGGTGGAAAACAGTGTGTGAAAATGTGAAGAAAAACAGTGATACTAGATCTAAACAATGGCTGTGAGCCAAAGGCAAGAGTGTGAAGACATACAGTTATAAGATAAAACAATGATGAGAACCTAGGCATACACTAGAGTGGGAAGAGAACCAGTTGCTCACAGTCACTAGTGAGCACTAGTTTCTCCCCACTACTCAATCAACACAATGCTTCAAAGGTTTTAACTTATCATTCCATTACTCAACAGTGAACAACAACTAACAGTGAACTAAAGAGGGATAAAATACTAACAAACAATGAACCTAGAGAATTAACAGTCACACTAACACAATACTAACAGTGACACTTAAACATGATACTAAAAATTAAACTAATATGTATAATGTATCAAACAGGAAACAAAAATTTATCAAAACAGGGAACAAAATTAACAAGGAACAAACATTAACAAAACAAGAATCATTGCTAAACAGGAAACAAAAATTGAGGTAAAAAAATTAAAATTTAAAACACAACAGGGAATTAACATAATTAAATTAAACACAGGAATTAAAATAAAACACAACAGGAAATTAAAATTAAAACACAAATTGCAATAAAAAGTGACAGAATTTAACAGAACTTGAAATTAAAATTGAAACCCTAAATTGAAATTTAATTGAAATTTAAGAACTGAAATTAAAACTAAGGTATCCCATATTAGGGGGTATCTCGGCTAACCCAAGCACACCCCTCACACGTTCTACAAACCCATCTATTTATAGCACAACATTTCCCAAATTTCGAAACCCTAATTTTGAAATTAGGGTTTCCTCAATTTCAAAATTAACTCACCAAACTTGCGATTTGACCCTTCTTCTTTCGACCCATTCTTCTCCTTGGTCTCTTGCACCTTTCCCATGCTCCTATTTCATCTCTAGGTCACCTATTTCATCAACCTCTCACGCCTAGGGTTTCATGGATGAAACGTGAGAGATGGAGGGAATAGGGGTCTAGATAGGTAGGGAGTGATGATGTGGTGTTTGGTAGTGATTTGGTGGAGGTTAGGTGGTAGAGATGGTGGTTACAGAGGTGGTGGCGGACATGGAGAAGGTGGTGTACGGCTGTGGAGGAGTGGGAGAAGAAAGAGAAGAAGAAGAGAAGAAATGTTAGGGTTTCTTTGTTTTTGGGTTATATATCCTAGGGTTATTTCGGTGTGAGGCGAGTTCATCGAACTTTGATGTCTAGCGAGGAAACGCGTTGGATGTGAAGATGGTTGGTAGATCTAACGGCGATAAATGAAGAGGCTAGTACCGACCGTCGGATGCAGAGATACAACGAAATCGATGGTGAAGATTAGATCTAGGTTCTTTGTTGTAAAGCAGGGATTTCCGATTTGATGCACAGGCATAGGATCGACCGTTGGATTCAACTACAATCTAATCTGAAGGCTTGGAATTTAAGCGCTGTGGTGTTTGGCAGAGACTTCAGATTTTGATGATCTATGAATGAGAGACCGTGGGATGATGAGTTGGATCCAATCTGACGGCTGAGAATGGAGGCGGTTTTGGTTATAGAAAATGGGTTTGGGTAAGGGTTTTGGGCCTTGGGTATGCCAAGCCCACATCTTCTTTAAGAACAATTCTTCCTTCTGGAGCCCATTCCTAGCTTTTTGGTCTTGTGCGCACCATTCTTTGCGGCTTCCTTGCGTAATTCCTCCCGGCTTTTCACCACTCTTCAGATCTTTTCCGCTCCGCAAGTCATCCAGACTTTATTTATTACCTAAAAATGCAAAATTAAGTAAGAAAAATATTTATTCTTGAAAACAATGAAAATACAGAATATGGGATAAAATGTAGAATTAATGCACAAAAGATGAGTTAAATGCCAACAAAAAGGGATAAATATATACAATATTTGGCACTCATCAAATACCCCCAAACTTGAATTTTACTTGTCCTCAAGTAAAACAAAACTAAGGAAATCCTACCTATACCACTGTCGATGGTCTCTCGAATGCATTTAGCGTATGCACTAAGCCTTTTAAACCACTAAGTGTCCCTAGTGGACGAGTTGAAGTCTCGTGAAGGTTTGCTTAGAACGTACCTACAAAGTTCTAGGTCAAAATATAAGCTCAGATTCCATCAAATGTGACATGTGCAAAACAGTTTAAGCTCACAGCAAAATGGAGATGTCAATCTAGCTATCGAAGGCACAATCCTAGCACTGATAACAAAAAAAGACATGTGATAAGAGTGTAAAGTGTATCTACACATGTGTAAAGAAAGATCTGAAGTTATGACTACTAATCACCAAGAGATAGTTTCTCAGGCTAAGAACCGAGGTCGAAATCTAGCTAGCTGTCCGGACTTTACGAGAATTGTGAATGAGTTGGAGGTATTTCACATTACTCGCGTTGTACATCAATGGCATACACCCTTCCTTGCTTATTACAATAAAACACAAAGATGACTCTTTACATGACTCTTATTTACATTGACTATTCTCTTTTTATTTTTGGAACAAGAGATGATGGAATTGATAAATACTTGATTTTTTTGTATTTTTCTGATATTTTTTTCTTTTTTTTTTTTTTTTTTAACATAGAAACACTTTTGATACATATACAAAAGGAAACAAAAGATTACATGACACTTTGCAAGAGGTAGCCCTTTTTGATGCACCCAGTTAAATTCGATGGTTGTCTTTCTTAATGTAACCTCCACCTTCTATCCCAACCAACCAAAGAACAAGCTAGTCAAGTTTCGTTCAGTATTCTAAAGTGATTGGCAATCGTAACTTCCTATCAAACACCTTGAAGATCGAGGCCATACATGTATTGGTAGATCGTGCGCGTGCAAATTTCTTATCACAATGTGAATTGTGCTAGAATCAGGGTGCCTAAATATCTAGACTAAGACTCCTAATAAAAATACATATTTGCACAAGAGTCAACATTTCAAGGTAAATGAGCTCCATTTTTTATGATTTTTTTTTTTAATTTTTATTTTGATTTTTCAATTTTTTTGGAATTTTTCAATTTTTTCAAAAAGAAGAAGGAGTTCGTTTTCAATTATGGCAAATTATCATGGTATCTACTTTTCACCCCCAAACCTAAACTAAACATTGTCCTCAATGTTTCAAAATATGGAAAAAAATTATAATACAACATATGAAGAGGATCATGTTGAGTAGAGAAAAAGGAAAGAGAATACCCGATTTCGGCGAAAGCAATATTAGAACTCCGTTATCCAAGGCAAAACTCCAACATATTCGGAGTCACAATGGATGAGCACAAAATATATACAAAAGGAAATTTAACTAACACATTATCTACAAGAAAATTTGGTTTTTAATGGGATTGGACTTTTGGGAAAAATTGGTTTTGTCGGGAGACATTTGGAAAACTTTGGTTTTTATGGGAGAAATTTTTGGTTTTTGAAATTGGGAGCAAAAGAAAATTTTGGTGTTTTTTTTTTTTTTTTTTTTTTTTTTTTTTTTTTTTTTTTTAGAACAATAAAATGAAGAAAATAAAATTTGGTTTTTGAAATGGGAGCAAATTTTGGTTTTTATGGGAGAAATTTTTGGTTTTTGAAATTGGGAGCAAGCCCACTGTTGGTCCTCTAATGGAATGGGAGGAAGGCTGCGGCCCACGAAACACTAAGTTTTAATTTTGAAAGTTTAATTTGGCCCAGTTGTTTAAGGCCCGACGTTTTTTTAAAACTTTGGTTTCGAGGTCCACTCTTGAGTGGAAACAAGCCCACAATCGGTTACAAGCTCAGCTGGGTTTAAACCCAGAGTCCAAAATACAAGTCCAATGAAAGAATTTAAACAAGCCCACAAATTAATTATTACAAACCCAACAGAAAATAAGAGAAGCCCAAAAATTGGCTTTAATATTACAAGCCCACAATTAAAAATTGGAAGCCCACAATTCGGGTTCTCTTAAATGGGTTACCTTTTAAGCACAGCCCAGCTGCTCTGATATTGTTGCAAAAACCCAGTTGGGCTTTGGTTCTTCCTTGGTGGCGTCCCAGCAGAGGAAAAACAGGTTCGGAACAGCAGGTCCAACAAATGAAGTGAAGCAGATGCAGATGCAAATGCTATGCAGTGAAATGCAAAAATAGCTAATAAAAACACAGACCCAAGTCCCGGCAGCGGCGCCAAAAACTTGGTGGGCCCGGGATGTGTCTATTTAAAGCGCAATAAAACGCGGGCCTACATGTAATACCGCAAGTGCACGGTCGTCGGTTGTAGCTCGTGCAAGTACGGGTCGATCCACAGAGACTGGGTGTGTTTGAAGTGTTCTAGCTATTTTGGGCTCCTAAATTGTTGTTGGTTAACTTATGAAGCCTTTTTGGGTTTTGGGCTTAGGGGGTTTGTTTTGGTCTTCTGGTGAGCTCAAGTTGTGCTCTGGGCTTTTGGGCTCAATGGGATTGAGCTAACAGTGGACTGTGGGCTTTTGATTAGACCTGGGCTTTGGTTTGTAAAGGGCCAATGGTTAAAAACCCAGGCTTTGGACTTATGGGCTTCTGGCTTAGTAGCAAAAGAGGAGTGTAAACAGTGGCTCTAGGCCAAATTGGAAGCAAACCAGAGAACAAAAGAATGGCAAAAACAGCAAAGATTAAACAGACTAAAAACTAAACAGCAAAAGAAAGACAGTGAGAAAATGGTGGAAAACAGTGTGTGAAAATGTGAAGAAAAACAGTGATACTAGATCTAAACAATGGCTGTGAGCCAAAGGCAAGAGTGTGAAGACAATACAGTTATAAGATAAAACAATGATGAGAACCTAGGCATACACTAGAGTGGGAAGAGAACCAGTTTGCTCACAGTCACTAGTGAGCACTAGTTTCTCCCCACTACTCAATCAACACAATGCTTCAAAGGTTTTAACTTATCATTCCATTACTCAACAGTGAACAACAACTAACAGTGAACTAAAGAGGGATAAAATACTAACATTAACAATGAACCTAGAGAATTAACAGTCACACTAACACAATACTAACAGTGACACTTAAACATGATACTAAAAATTAAACTAAATATGTATAATGTATCAAACAGGAAACAAAATTTATCAAAACAGGGAACAAAAATTAACAAGGAACAAACATTAACAAAACAAGAATCATTGCTAAACAGGAAACAAAATTGAGGTAAAAAAATTAAAATTTAAAACACAACAGGGAATTAAAATTTAACATTAACAGGGAATTAAAATTTAACACTAACAGGAAATTAAAATTAAAACAAATTGCAATAAAAAGTGACAGAATTTAACAGAACTTGAAATTAAAATTGAAACCCTAAATTGAAATTTAATTGAAATTTAAGAACTGAAATTAAAACTAAGGTATCCCATATTAGGGGGTATCTCGGCTAACCCAAGCACACCCCTCACACGTTCTACAAACCCATCTATTTATAGCACAACATTTCCCAAATTTCGAAACCCTAATTTTGAAATTAGGGTTTCCTCAATTTCAAAATTAACTCACCAAACTTGCGATTTGACCCTTCTTCTTTCGACCCATTCTTCTCCTTGGTCTCTTGCACCTTTCCCATGCTCCTATTTCATCTCTAGGTCACCTATTTCATCAACCTCTCACGCCTAGGGTTTCATGGATGAAACGTGAGAGATGGAGGGAATAGGGGTCTAGATAGGTAGGGAGTGATGATGTGGTGTTTGGTAGTGATTTGGTGGAGGTTAGGTGGTAGAGATGGTGGTTACAGAGGTGGTGGCGGACATGGAGAAGGTGGTGTACGGCTGTGGAGGAGTGGGAGAAGAAAGAGAAGAAGAAGAGAAGAAATGTTAGGGTTTCTTTGTTTTTTGGGTTATATATCCTAGGGTTATTTCGGTGTGAGGCGAGTTCATCGAACTTTGATGTCTAGCGAGGAAACGCGTTGGATGTGAAGATGGTTGGTAGATCTAACGGCGAAATGAAGAGGCTAGTACCGACCGTCGGATGCAGAGATACAACGAAATCGATGGTGAAGATTAGATCTAGGTTCTTTGTTGTAAAGCAGGGATTCCGATTTGATGCACAGGCATAGGATCGACCGTTGGATTCAACTACAATCTAATCTGAAGGCTTGGAATTTAAGCGCTGTGGTGTTTGGCAGAGACTTCAGATTTTGATGATCTATGAATGAGAGACCGTGGGATGATGAGTTGGATCCAATCTGACGGCTGAGAATGGAGGCGGTTTTGGTTATAGAAAATGGGTTTGGGTAAGGGTTTTGGGCCTTGGGTATGCCAAGCCCACATCTTCTTTAAGAACAATTCTTCCTTCTTGAGCCCATTCCTAGCTTTTTGGTCTTGTGCGCACCATTCTTTGCGGCTTCCTTGCGTAATTCCTCCCGGATTTTCACCACTCTTCAGCTCTTTTCCGCTCCGCAAGTCATCCAGACTTTATTTATTACCTAAAAATGCAAAATTAAGTAAGAAAAATATTTATTCTTGAAAACAATGAAAATACAGAATATGGGATAAAATGTAGAATTAATGCACAAAAGATGAGTTAAATGCCAACAAAAAGGGATAAATATATACAATATTTGGCACTCATCAAATACCCCCAAACTTGAATTTTACTTGTCCTCAAGTAAAACAAAACTAAGGAAATCCTACCTATACCACTGTCGATGGTCTCTCGAATGCATTTAGCGTATGCACTAAGCCTTTTAAACCACTAAGTGTCCCTAGTGGACGAGTTGAAGTCTCGTGAAGGTTTGCTTAGAACGTACCTACAAAGTTCTAGGTCAAAATATAAGCTCAGATTCCATCAAATGTGACATGTGCAAAACAGTTTAAGCTCACAGCAAATGGAGATGTCAATCTAGCTATCGAAGGCACAATCCTAGCACTGATAACAAAAAAAGACATGTGATAAGAGTGTAAAGTGTATCTACACATGTGTAAAGAAAGATCTGAAGTTATGACTACTAATCACCAAGAGATAGTTTCTCAGGCTAAGAACCGAGGTCGAAATCTAGCTAGCTGTCCGGACTTTACGAGAATTGTGAATGAGTTGGAGGTATTTCACAATTACTCGCGTTGTACATCAATGGCATACACCCTTCCTTGCTTATTACAATAAAACACAAAAGATGACTCTTTACATGACTCTTATTTACATTGACTATTCTCTTTTTATTTTTGGAACAAGAGATGATGGAATTGATAAATACTTGATTTTTTTGTATTTTTCTGATATTTTTTTCTCTTTTTTTTTTTTTTTTTAACATAGAAACACTTTTGATACATATACAAAAGGAAACAAAAGATTATGACACTTTGCAAGAGGTAGCCCTTTTGATGCACCCAGTTAAATTCGATGGTTGTCTTTCTTAATGTAACCTCCACCTTCTATCCCAACCAACCAAAGAACAAGCTAGTCAAGTTTCGTTCAGTATTCTAAAGTGATTGGCAATCGTAACTTCCTATCAAACACCTTGAAGATCGAGGCCATACATGTATTGGTAGATCGTGCGCGTGCAAATTTCTTATCACAATGTGAATTGTGCTAGAATCAGGGTGCCTAAATATCTAGACTAAGACTCCTAATAAAATACATATTTGCACAAGAGTCAACATTTCAAGGTAAATGAGCTCCATTTTTTATGATTTTTCATTTTTTAATTTTTATTTTGATTTTTCAATTTTTGGAATTTTTCAATTTTTTCAAAAAGAAGAAGGAGTTCGTTTTCAATTATGGCAAATTATCATGGTATCTACTTTTCACCCCCAAACCTAAACTAAACATTGTCCTCAATGTTTCAAAATATGGAAAAAATTATAATACAACATATGAAGAGGATCATGTTGAGTAGAGAAAAAGGAAAGAGAATACCCGATTTCGGCGAAAGCAATATTAGAACTCCGTTATCCAAGGCAAAACTCCAACATATTCGGAGTCACAATGGATGAGCACAAATATATACAAAGGAAATTTAACTAACACATTATCTACAAGAAAATTTGGTTTTTAATGGGATTGGACTTTTTGGGAAAAATTTGGTTTTGTCGGGAGACATTTGGAAAACTTTGGTTTTTATGGGAGAAATTTTTGGTTTTTGAAATTGGGAGCAAAAGAAATTTTGGTGTTTTTTTTTTTTTTTTAGAACAATAAATGAAGAAAATAAAATTTGGTTTTTGAAATGGGAGCAACATTTTGGTTTTTATGGGAGAAATTTTTGGTTTTGAAATTGGGAGCAAGCCCACTGTTGGTCCTCTAATGGAATGGGAGGAAGGCTGCGGCCCACGAAACACTAAGTTTTAATTTTGAAAGTTTAATTTGGCCCAGTTGTTTAAGGCCCGACGTTTGTTTAAAACTTTGGTTTCGAGGTCCACTCTTGAGTGGAAACAAGCCCACAATCGGTTACAAGCTCAGCTGGTTTAAACCCAGAGTCCAAAATACAAGTCCAATGAAAGAATTTAAACAAGCCCACAAATTAATTATTACAAACCCCAACAGAAAATAAGAGAAGCCCAAAAATTGGCTTTAATATTACAAGCCCACAATTAAAAATTGGAAGCCCACAATTCGGGTTCTGCTTAAATGGGTTACCTTTTAAGCACAGCCCAGCTGCTCTGATTGTTTGCAAAAACCCAGTTGGGCTTTGGTTCTTATCCTTGGTGGCGTCCCAGCAGAGGAAAAACAGGTTCGGAACAGCAGGTCCAACAGCAAATGAAGTGAAGCAGATGCAGATGCAAATGCTATGCAGTGAAATGCAAAAATAGCTAATAAAAAACACAGACCCAAGTCCCCGGCAGCGGCGCCAAAAACTTGGTGGGCCCGGGGATGTGTCTATTTAAAGCGCAATAAAACGCGGGCCTACATGTAATACCGCAAGTGCACGGTCGTCGGTTGTAGCTCGTGCAAGTACGGGTCGATCCACAGAGACTGGGTGTGTTTGAAGTGTTCTAGCTATTTTGGGCTCCTAAATTGTTGTTGGTTAACTTATGAAGCCTTTTTGGGTTTTGGGCTTAGGGGGTTTGTTTTGGTCTTCTGGTGAGCTCAAGTTGTGCTCTGGGCTTTTGGGCTCAATGGGATTGAGCTAACAGTGGACTGTGGGCTTTTGATTAGACCTGGGCTTTGGTTTGTAAAGGGCCAATGGTTAAAAACCCAGGCTTTGGACTTATGGGCTTCTGGCTTAGTAGCAAAAGAGGAGTGTAAACAGTGGTCTATGCCAAATTGGAAGCAAACCAGAGAACAAAAGAATGGCAAAAACAGCAAAGATTAAACAGACTAAAAACTAAACAGCAAAAGAAAGACAGTGAGAAAAATGGTGGAAAACAGTGTGTGAAAATGTGAAGAAAAACAGTGATACTAGATCTAAACAATGGCTGTGAGCCAAAGGCAAGAGTGTGAAGACAATACAGTTATAAGATAAAACAATGATGAGAACCTAGGCATACACTAGAGTGGGAAGAGAACCAGTTTGCTCACAGTCACTAGTGAGCACTAGTTTCTCCCCACTACTCAATCAACACAATGCTTCAAAGGTTTAACTTATCATTCCATTACTCAACAGTGAACAACAACTACAGTGAACTAAAGAGGGATAAAATACTAACATTAACAATGAACCTAGAGAATTAACAGTCACACTAACACAATACTAACAGTGACACTTAAACATGATACTAAAAATTAAACTAAATATGTATAATGTATCAAACAGGAAACAAAAATTTATCAAAACAGGGAACAAAAATTAACAAGGAACAAACATTAACAAAACAAGAATCATTGCTAAACAGGAAACAAAATTGAGGTAAAAAAATTAAAATTTAAAACACAACAGGGAATTAAAATTTAACATTAACAGGGAATTAAAATTTAACACTAACAGGAAATTAAAATTAAAACACAAATTGCAATAAAAGTGACAGAATTTAACAGAACTTGAAATTAAAATTGAAACCCTAAATTGAAATTTAATTGAAATTTAAGAACTGAAATTAAACCTAAACTAACCCAATTTTGGGGGAATCTCGGCTAGCCCAAGAACACCCCTCACACGTTCTACAAACCCATCTATTTATAGCACAACATTTCCCAAATTTCGAAACCCTAATTTTGAAATTAGGGTTTCCTCAATTTCAAAATTAACTCACCAAACTTGCGATTTGACCCTTCTTCTTTCGACCCATTCTTCTCCTTGGTCTCTTGCACCTTTCCCATGCTCCTATTTCATCTCTAGGTCACCTATTTCATCAACCTCTCACGCCTAGGGTTTCATGGATGAAACGTGAGAGATGGAGGGAATAGGGGTCTAGATAGGTAGGGAGTGATGATGTGGTGTTTGGTAGTGATTTGGTGGAGGTTAGGTGGTAGAGATGGTGGTTACAGAGGTGGTGGCGGACATGGAGAAGGTGGTGTACGGCTGTGGAGGAGTGGGAGAAGAAAGAGAAGAAGAAGAGAAGAAATGTTAGGGTTTCTTTTGTTTTTTGGGTTATATATCCTAGGGTTATTTCGGTGTGAGGCGAGTTCATCGAACTTTGATGTCTAGCGAGGAAACGCGTTGGATGTGAAGATGGTTGGTAGATCTAACGGCGAGAAATGAAGAGGCTAGTACCGACCGTCGGATGCAGAGATACAACGAAATCGATGGTGAAGATTAGATCTAGGTTCTTTGTTGTAAAGCAGGGATTTCCGATTTGATGCACAGGCATAGGATCGACCGTTGGATTCAACTACAATCTAATCTGAAGGCTTGGAATTTAAGCGCTGTGGTGTTTGGCAGAGACTTCAGATTTTGATGATCTATGAATGAGAGACCGTGGGATGATGAGTTGGATCCAATCTGACGGCTGAGAATGGAGGCGGTTTTGGTTATAGAAAATGGATTTGGGTAAGGGTTTTGGGCCTTGGGTATGCCAAGCCCACATCTTCTTTAAGAACAATTCTTCCTTCTGGAGCCCATTCCTAGCTTTTTGGTCTTGTGCGCACCATTCTTTGCGGCTTCCTTGCGTAATTCCTCCCGGCTTTTCACCACTCTTCAGCTCTTTTCCGCTCCGCAAGTCATCCAGACTTTATTTATTACCTAAAAATGCAAAATTAAGTAAGAAAAATATTTATTCTTGAAAACAATGAAAATACAGAATATGGGATAAAATGTAGAATTAATGCACAAAAGATGAGTTAAATGCCAACAAAAAGGGATAAATATATACAATATTTGGCACTCATCACCGACTCTAACAATTTATACGACCAGTTGCCAAAATTAACACGGGCCAGTTACCCAAAATTAACACTGGCCAGTTGCCCAAAATCAACACGGGCCAGTTTCCCAAAAGTAGAATGCCACTAGGTAGTATGAACAGCTAATACTACAACTACCTCTTACCAACGATATATAGAATTCCAAGGTTGCAATCATCTCCGAATTCGGATGGTATGAACTGCCAAACAGTAACCAACCCCTTTTAAACGACATGAACAACCTTGCAGAGTTGTGTTGAACCGCGTAGCGGCTGCCTACGTACCCTTTCCGTTGCTCGAAGGGATCAAGCACCATAGTTCGTCTTCACCATGCACCACAAAGATTGAAGCAGTTAGTCGACTTTCCCTCTTATTTACCTCAATTATAAGGTTTTATAAAATGAGATTAACGTATCAGTATCTAATAACCTTACACAGCCACACAAGAGTAATCATTTCCTAATTAATTTAATATAATGTTCATTGTTATCATCTGAACTTTTCAAGTATCCATTTAGTTTGAATATTCCTATTACTACATTCCGTACTAATAAGATTTTATAGATCATATTCCAAATTACCACATTATTAACTCTTACTCATCATTGTACTGTAACTTACTACTAGGATATGACCCGTGCCGAGTTGTTTTTGTGTTGGTTAGATTTTTTTTTCTTGTGAGACTACCAAGAGCTGAGGGTGGGAACTCTGGGGGAACTGTAATCTTTCTCAAACTGAATTCGAAGCTTTGATCGATACTATTAACATCAACCAGATTGGTTTCTTGTTAAATGGCGATTACGATGTCCACATGGATGTACACTGACATATATACAACACAAAGTATTTTTTTGGTGATTAAGATATCCAATGTAAGTGTGCACACTGGAATCTGCAAACGTTTTCATTTATTGTAATTGAGATAACCATCCATTCATAGTTGTTGCAAATAATACCAAGAAACTTGAAAACCTAATATCCCAAGAGGGAACACGTAGAAATTCCAGGTTTGAATAAAAGTAACTTGTCGATTGCATTCCAAATTACAAATGCAGTTCAGTCATCATTTAAATAGATTGTCATTTTGTGCTAAAAAAATTTAGTAATTTTTTTTTCGAAATTCAAAAAGTTGAATCTGAGTTGGGAATCCTTCTTTCATATCCTTAAAAATTATTATATCTACATTAATTTTTGGAACCGCTAACAGTTTTAAAATACGAATATTGACTTTGTGCTTGTATCAATGTATAATTGGCATGGTTACACATTAGTATACTTGAACTCATGGTTAAAAAATTAATCGGTTAGGTTAATATATAATTTACGGCCAGTCATTTTACGGCCATTAAATGTCATCATTCCCTACAATATTCTAGGTTTGAGAGACGTTATACTGTAATATGAAACATGTTGACAAAGAATGATAACTATACATTTATGGTTTAAACTAACATATGAAAAACGCCCAGCTTACAGCGTCACAAAAAAATAAAAAAATAAAAAAAAATGTAAAACATTAAATCCTACATCATTCCCTTGGATATTAGTGATACGAAGTGTCTTTGAATCTTTCTTAGCGGTGAAAAATGACCTGCGTGATGATATTGCATATATCATATTCCAAATATGCTTTTCCTTGCAAATTAATAATACAATCTTATTGTCTTAACTAAGTAGTGAAAGAATTGCATTAAATAAAATTGCATATCCAAATAAAAGAAATTTCCCCCTCTAATATGATACATGTATAAGAGAGTTGCTCTTTATCATCATATGCATTTGAGACCTGGAAGTAAATAAGAGACCCAGTCTAAATATGAACGGTATGAAAACTTGCAAATGGAACTGATATTACACCTTAACCTAAGAGTACATAAGAGACCTAAAACATCCATAATTTTATAATTTGCTAGCATAAAATGAACATGACAATACAATTGAATATTAAAATATTTTTTAAATCAACTTCTATGAAGTGTAAGATATTTGTACCGACTTTGGTTACTTGGTATCTTCAATGAAATAAAAGAAGCTCAAGTATTAGATGATATCCACGTAGTAAAATATAGGTAATGGATCAAGTATTAGTCATGGTATCTTTAGATGAAAAATGTAGATGAGTTCCTATGCACTAAGCTCTTTTAAACCAAGATAATCTTTAAAAAACTCGAAAATTTAGTTATCGCAATCACATATGTGCATATGAACCACATCTTCTAGCAAAAATTAAACTTGTACCTTTCTGGAATACCAAAAATTCTTCATTTGCATCAATGATAAAATGCATGCAATGAAAATTTGTGTAGTCCCGACACATATAGATATAGTGACACATCCCACAGAAAAAAATTGTATTATTGTATTGCTCCTTAAACTGCTTTCTTCATTGCTTAAAAATAATCTCTTGAAATTAGAAAATGAAAGATTATAGGTGAGTTTCAATAAGCCAGTTCCGCGTTGGTTGTTTTGAGGCTTCTTAAATTTCAGTATTAGCAAGATGGTTGACTATGTATAAAGAATTTAAGATGATGTTTTACGAGAATACCTATTTTTAGATGTCAACTGCATATAACCATTATTTGACTATGCACGAAGAATTTAAGATAAAAAAAAAATACTTACTTTGTAAACCATCAAAAGGTTATAAAAATGAAGAAATGCAATTTCAAGTTTCACATGATGCACAAAAATCTGAAGAATAACATACACACATAATCAAATAACTTTAATCCATTTGATACGAACATGTACATGACTCTAATCCAACAAAGAGTATGATCTCTCAAACAATAGTAGCAATACAGTTAAAAAATGCTATTTACCGACCCAAGTTAAGTGCATAACAATAGAACCATCGTTTTCTTTAACGTTTATTTTCACTCCATGTAAATCCTCTGATTTTGGCCCGAATAAGTCAAAGTCTAATTGGACAATTTCCTGTCCAGAGAAAGAAAAAAATTTAGTGTAAAAAAATAAAAATTAAATGGTATGGTATTAAAAAGAACCTAATATAAGAATAAAAATGAATAGATAGCAATCATATTTGTTCAGTATCTTTTGACTGCAAATGAAAAAAAATCGAGATAACAGAATACTCAATTTATCAAAACACCATTGTCCAATTATAATATATATCATTCCACCAAAATTATAGCATCTAATTTATCAAAAGATAAACTATTTGGACTTAATAATTTATCATTCTCACTAAGCCATGAACTTAATTTAGAGACATAAATGTCTACAAAAGAGCAAGTAATTATTACCTTGATCTATGAAGATTGTCGCTAACTCCACCCGTTCCATCACCATTCTCACTTGTATTAATAGAGCTTCAAGTACAGTGTGAAAAAGAAATCATCTAACATATTTCTAATATAAGTATCACAAGAGCTACATAATTCCCATTTACAATTCCCTTAACTTCCATCCAAGTTAAAAAAAGAAACAACTGGAACGGCATAAGCCCAAAGGAACAAATATACAACATTACTGTACAGTGGTCACTCACATCATGCATCACAGATATAAAGCAATGACAGCCATTTTAGAACATGGATTGCAAGAATGGTGCAAAGAAAATAGATGAAATTTAGTGTTATCACCACAGGCATTTAAAATATTGTTCGTTCGGTAGTGACCAGTGAAATTTAATCACTTAAAGAAACGTCGGAGTGTAAACATCACTTACCCCTAAGTTTCATTTCTCAAGTTACAGGAAATGTTAAGATTATTGTCTAATTTCGCATCCCGGCACACAGAAAGATACTAAACAAAGACAGTACAATAATAAATATTGATCCATTTCCCCAGCAACTGTCAGACTAAAATTTCAGATGACCATATGTTTCTGGTACATGCATACATTTATGAAAAGAAACAAATCAATTAGTATGTCGAAGTTCAATATACCGATGCCGAGACAAATATGCTCACAATATATATCCACTACGAGATTCGACAGAGATAAACACATTGCTAACTCTTGTGACCATGTCCCATGATTAGACCCTTAGCTCAAAACTTGAACTTCTGATTATTACTAAGTCTGTACTTGTTTTAACTTCTTGCGACACTAGTCCCTTAGGGACCAACCAAGAGCAAAAGATTACGTGGTTCTGGAAAGGTTAACATGAGTAATTAATATGACTATAATTTATCAACTTAACCTTGCATAAGAGACACTACATGTGGACCATACGCACTACTCGGCACTAACCCGCGTAAGAACGATATATATTCACATACAAGTATGCTAAGGCACTAGTGCAACCCAGTCACTAATCAAAGTATCTCTCACCATAGTCTGGCCATTCTGCTAGATAGGAGTAAAATATACATTTTTCGACCCATAATCCTAACACCGCTAACTGAAATTATTTCAATAAAGCTAAACATCAACCAAACACTTAAAGTCTCTAAGCTAGTCACGTTTCAGACTTTTAACCAGGCTAACCATATTATGTTATTTTAGAACATATTGAGCCGACGCGTAGCTAAATAAAAATGCTAATTCAAGTGAACTGAGTACCGACAAACCACAGAAAATCCAAGCTGAAAGATCTGCTATTAGTGATCTTTGGTGCTTAAATACACATTTCCATCGTGCACTAATTCACGTATCCAATTCAGTATCGCCATATCAAACTCAAACAAGAGTAGAAATCAAGAAACCCGAATCAAAGTCGATAAAGTGGACCAACAATTTGTGAATAAAATGGATACTGTGAGTGCTTAAACCACCAATAATTTAGTGTCGTACCTTACCAAAATAAATACAGAAGCAATGATCTAGTTAAAACAAGCTCAAACACTCCACATGCAATAAACTTTATACCCCTAGAAGCAGATGAGACTCATCTACGAGTCTTGAGTTTTAGCCTAAGACCAAATCACAATCTAAAATGCTCAGAAATGGAACTTGAAATATTGGATGTAAACATTACAATATGATTTCAAAATAATTCATTCCTTGAGACGTTATACCGAACATGTAAGGCTCGTAATTTCAATGAATATTTCTGAAATTTCAAAGGAATGTAAATACCAGATTTTTTCTTAACCTTGAAAGAATTCCCATCATTATGAACAACTTTAATTAAATCTAGATTTGCAAATTTCAAGCATATCCATCCTTACATTTAACATGAAATAAACAATACAAACTCATTTGGGGGAAAAGCCCCAAATGTTAACATGAGAAAGATAATTCTAAAATTAGATGCACCAGCTTATCAAATTATGCAATTAAGCTTGAAATTCCTGAATTTGACATAATAAGAAGCTATCTCATGCTTTGATATCACCAAAAATTTGGAACTTATATGAAAATCCAAATGTGGCATGAACCCTAGTTAGCTTTACTGTTTTGTTTCAACAAATTCAATACAAGAAAGTTTTCATTTAAACATGCATTCAGTTGATACAAAACTCACCAATTGATTTGAATCACTTGATCTGTTGATTAAAGAGAGGTGATTACTACAAAATAACTCCTAAATTGAAAATAGAAAGAAGAACTCCCATTACTCCGCTTACGGAATCATCCAACATTAACAGTATCACCAACTTTACTTATTCTGATCTTCATCAGGTTCATGGACGCATATATCAACCAAGTTCCTTAAAATTTTCAGTCGAATGGGAAAAAGGGAAGAAGAGAAAAAAAGAAGAAAAATATGTCGCTCCCCCTCTTTCTGATTATTTCCTTCATAGTTTTAAACATTTTTAAGTAAATTAAACAACTTTCCTACAATGCCATGTGTCACACATGCTCAAAATGCCTAAGCATCCACTAATTTTCCATCCTAGAACTACTAAGGGATAACCTAAGAGTGTTAAAAGCACTTGAGCATTAGGATTTCAGGCACTCAGAGCGCAGAATTTGGTAAATGGGTTCACTTAAGCCCGAGAAAATGTACAGAATGTGACACCATTAACCCCTAAAAAAAGTACTTCGTCCCCGAAGTTCAAAATAAAACCAGAAGTAAAGAGAATTGCCTGTAGTCTCATTACAACAAAAACGATGACGAGTCATAAACTCACAGTCCCGAATGAACCGGAACTGCCTTGATACCAACTGTGACGGATCACAAAATCTGGACTTCCAACGAACCGAGTTTCAGCCAGCTTGGCAAGTTACGACTCTCTGATTCGCCATTCAGAAATCGCATTTTCAACATTTTCGAATCAATTCGAATTTTTCCTGCAAAATGTCCATTGAATTACCCCAAACTGCTTTATGAAAAAACACACATGCTTTGATACTTCAAGGGTCATAAAATCCCAAAATTAATTTTCATCTTTATGAGGAAAAATATTTCTCACACACTAGCCCATTCTTAATGGTGAGGAATAACCAGTTGTCAATTCTAATTACTTATATGGCCAGTTGCCAGTTCTACCGATATATATGGCCAGTTGCCAATTCTTATATGACCAGTTACCAAAAATGGAAAATGGCAAGTTTCCAAATCCAAAAACGCATACGGCCAGTTGCTGACTCTAACAATTTATACGGCCAGTTGCCTAAAATCAACACGGGCTAGTTTTCCAAAATTAACACGGGCCAGTTGCCCAAAAGTAGAATGCCACTAGGTAGTATGAACAATTAATACTGCAACTACCTCTTAACAACGATATATAGAATGCCAAGGTTGCAATCATCTCCTAATTCAGATGGTATGAACTGCCAAACAGTAACCAACCCCTTTTAGACGATATGAACAACCTTGCAGAGTTGTGCTGAACCGCATAGCGGCTGCCTGCGTACCCTCTCCGTTGCTCGAAGGGATTAAGCACGACCGTAGTTCGTCTTCTCCATGCACCACAAATATTGAAGCAGCTAGTCGACTTTCCCTCTTATTTACCTCAATTATAAGGTTTTATAAAATGAGATCAACGTATGAGTATCTAATAACCTCAGACAACCACACAAGAGTAATCATTTCCTAATTAATTTAATATAATGTTCATTGCTATCATATGAACTTTTCAAGTATCCAGTTAATTTGAATATTCCCATTACTACATTACGTACTAATAAGATTATATAGATCATATTCCAAATTACCACATTATGAACTCTTAGTCATCATTGTACTATAACTTACTATCATTCCACCAAAATTATAGCATCTAATTTATCAAAAGATAAACTACTTGGACTTAATAATTTATCATTCTCACTAAGCCATGAACTTATTTTAGAGACATAAATGTCTACAAAAGAGCAATAATTATTACCTTGGTCTATGAAGATTGTTTCTAACTCTACCTGTTCCATCACCATTCTCACTTGTATTAACAGAGATTCAAGTACAGTGTGAAAAAGAAATCATCTAACATAATTTTAATCTAAGTATCACAAGAGCTACATAATTCCCATTCACAATTCCCTTAACTTCCATCCAAGTTAAAAAAAGAAACAACTGGAACGACATAAGCTTAAAGGAACAAATATACAACATTACTGTATAGTGATCACTCACATCATGCATCACAGATATAAAGCAATGACAACCATTTTAGAACATGGGTTGCAAGAATGGTGCAAAGAAAATAGATGAAATTTAGTGTTATCACCACAAGCACTTAAAATATTGTCCGTTCGGTAGTGACCAGTGAAATTTAATCACTTAAAGAAACGTCGGAGTGTAAACATCACTCACCCCTAAGTTTCACTTCTCAAGTTTATAGGAAATGTTAAGATTAATGTCTAATATCGCGTCCAGGCACACAGAAAGATACTAAACAAAGACAGTAAAATAATAAATATTGATCCATTTCCCCGGCAACTGTCAGACTAACATTTAAGATGACCATATGTTTCTGGTACATGCATACATTGATGAAAAGAAACAAATCCATTAGTATGTCGAAGTTCAGTAGACCGATGTCGAGACAAATATGCTCACAGTATATATCCACCATGATATTCAACAGAGATAAACACATTGCTAACTCTTGTGACCGTGTCCCATGATTAGACCCTTAGATGAAACATTGAACTTCTGATTATTACTAAGTCTGTACTTGTTTTAACTTCTTGCGACACTAGTCCCTCAAGGACCAACCAAGAGCAAAATATTACACGGTGCTGGAAAGGTTAACATGAGTAATTAATATGACTATAATTTATCAACTTAACCTTGCATAAGAGACACTGCAAGGGGATCATACACACTACTCGACACTAACCCGCGTAAGAACGATATATATTCACATACAAGTCTGCTAAGGCACTAGTGCAACCCAGTCACTAATCAAAGTATCTCTCACCATAGTCTGGCCATTCTGCTAGATAGGAGTAAAATATACATTTTTCGACCCATAATCCTAACACCGCTAACTGAAATGATTTCAATAAAGCTAAACATCAACCAAGCACTTAAAGTCTCTAAGCTAGTCACGCTACATACTTTTAACCAGGCAAACCATATTATGTTATTTCAGAACACATTGAGCCGACACGTAGCTAAATAGAAATGCTGATTCAAGTGAACTAAGTACCGACAAACCACAGAAAATCCAAGCTGCAAGATCTGCTATTAGTGATCTTTGGTGCTTAAATACATATTGCCATCGTGCACTAATTCACGTAGCCAATTGAATATCGCCATATCAAACTCAAACAAGAGTACAAATCAAGAAACCAGAATCAAAGTCGATAAAGTGGACCAGAAATTTGTGAATAAAATGGATACTGTGAGTGTTTAACCCCACCAATAATTTAGTGTCGTACCTTACCAAAATAAATACAGAAGCAATGATCTAGTTAAAACAAGCTCAAACACTCCACATGCAATAAACTTTATACCCCTAGAAGCAGATGAGACTCATCTACGAGTCTTGAGTTTTAGCCTAAGACCAAATCACAATCTAAAATGCTCAGAAATGGAACTTGAAATACTAGATGTAATCATTACAATATGCTTTCAAAATAATTCATTCCTTGAGACGTTATACCGAACATGTAAGGCTCATAATTTCAATGAATAGTTCTTAAATTTCAAAGGAATGTAAATACCAGATTTTTTCTAAACCTTGAAAGAATTCCCATCATCATGAACAACTTTAATTAGAGCTAGATTTTCAAATTTCAAGCATACCCATCCTAACATTTAACATGAAATGAACAATACAAACTCATTTGGGGGAAAATCCCCAAATGTTAACGTGAGAAAGATAATTCTAAAATTAGATGCACCAACGTATCAAATAATGCAATTAAGCTTGAAATTCCTGAATGTGACATAATAAGAAGCTATCTCATGCTTTGATATCACCAAAAATTTGGAACTTATATGAAAATCCAAATGTGGCACGAACCCTAGTCAGCTTTACTGTTTTGTTTCAACAAATTCAATACAAGAAAGTTTTCATTTAAACATGCATTCAGTTGATACAAAACTCACCGATTGATTTGAATCACTTGATCTGTTGATTAAAGAGAGTGATTACTACAAAAAAAACTCCTCAATTGAAAATAAGAAGAAGAACTCCCATTACTAAGCTTACAGAATCAACCAATGATAAGTGCATAATTCATATGATTGTAGTGTCCATTTCATACTTGTTTTAGCTATTATTCTTGCATGTATTCGTATTATTACCATTGTTTTCTCTTATTTGTATCTATTAGGCGAATCATCCAAAAAGGAGATACAAAGTGCTGCAAATAGATAGGAAGAGAAGTATTCCAAGTATTCAAGTGCCCAAGTCCAAGACAAGTAGAAGAAGTGCGACGAAAAGGAGCAAAACACTCATAATCAAGACACAGGCCAAAGACCGATCTTAACTCATTCAAAATAAGGATTTCTCATCACCATCTTGAAGAGAATTTAAAGATAAAAAGAATGCAAATATAATGAGGTCATTCCGAGTTCGGATAAAGAAGTTGTGGCCAAAGCAGTTTCCATTGAACACCGAAGACAGTGATATCCGCTAACTGAGTTTGCGGACGGGGTTTGCAAACTTATTTCCGAAAATATCTGCTGGAATTTGAAGTTTGCGGACTGGGTACGCGAACTTATCAAATGGGAAACGTGTATTCACACCTTGGAAGGCCTAAGGGCACGTTTGGAGTCGGTAGGTCATATTTTCGGGTCGGGTTCTTAAACCTAACTAAATACTTGGAGACCAAGCAATGTAAACCTATAAAAAGGTATTAGGTTATGTAAAACTAAATCTATCATTGAATCTCATATCACAAGTTCTACACCAAAACCTAGGGTTTACCCCTTTAGGGGGAAACCACCATTCTTCATCTTCTTTGTAACATGAGTAGCTAAATCTTTTGTTGATTAAGGATGAATTCAATGTTCTAAGCGTGAAGCTTTATTAATAATACAAACCTATTGAGAGTTTTTATCATCATCATTTGTCTTTACCGTATCTAGGGTTTATGAGTGATTCTTAGATTGATTTGGGTGCGCAACCAGATTAGTCTATTAATTATTCTACTGCTAGTAGAAGTTAGGAGATAAGTAATCGTCGATTAACTCTCTACACAAGTAGAAATCGCAAGACCTTACAGAAGGATTCTATGGAGCAATCGTGTGTGAAGACAACACCAGCAAGTAAACCTTGATCTAAGAGTTTAAATACTGGGATTAACCTAAATTTACAAAGCTTAAGGCGTTCAATTGGATTACACCTTGAGTGCATCTACTACTTGGTGGTTCGTTGGATAGAATCTGGTAGGCGAGAACTTTCGTATCCAGTGATAAAAGGAGTTTTGGGGATAACACTGATCTAGTTGTTATTCTACGGTTGGTGATGAATGGTTCTTACGAAGGATAGATAAGTATATTAATCCAGTTATCGCTTGGTAACGGCGAAGGATTCCTTAATCATCTCTTTTCTTTATTGTCTTTCTATTTATCTTACAACAAAACCCCCTCTTTGTTATTTACTTTATTTTGCTGATACAAATAACCTATCAATTACACGTCTCTCTATGGGCACGATCTCTTACTACCGCTATATTACCAGTTAATTAGTGGGAAATATCTTGATTAATTTGTTGAGCCTACGACAGCCCATACAAATTTTGGCGCCGCTGCCGGGGAGCAGTCGCTAATGGATTTGTTATTTGTTTAACTTATTTTTATTTTTTTTAGGTTTTTGTTTTGATATTATCTTTTGTTCTTGTGAGTCGTCATTTTTCCTTACGGAAATAACATGTACGGAGCACAAGATTACACAAACAACAGTGGCAATCAATATGGTTTTCAATCTCATTCATATGACAACTATCAACCATCCTATGGGTATAATCGAAACCAATATTTTGGCTGTGATCAATATCCCACGACGGAACCTTATGGATATTCTCATACATGTCAACAACTTTATGACGGGCATGTAAGTGAACAACCACAGGGATGGGAGGATAGTTATGCTCTTGATAAGCAAATTTCTAATTTTGCAGAATCGTGTCTTAAACTGGTACAACAAGGGCTCCAGACCATGGAACAGAAAACACACAAGCATAATATAAAGACAATAAAGCATAATAAAAAGACTGAAGAGAAACTCCAAGAACTTCAAGAGGGTATTAACAACTTAAGGAGAGACATGAATCAGCTTAAGGAGGAAATGGAGAAAGATGAACAACCTTTGGAAAGCCTTTGTAACAGTGATGAAGTTATTCCAACTCCAGATCCTAATAATGGTCATTCACCTATTCAAAAGGAGGAGCCTTGGTATGACCGAACCATTGTTATGAACGGTGTGACGTACTCAAATGCATATCAACGTTACAATGAACATCCATATTACAATGTTTTTAGGACGATTGATTTGCAAGAAGTAGACCCGATTATTCCCTCAACGGAGACTCAT
The DNA here is from genome assembly GCF_003573695.1 of Papaver somniferum. Lineage (NCBI taxonomy): Eukaryota > Viridiplantae > Streptophyta > Magnoliopsida > Ranunculales > Papaveraceae > Papaver > Papaver somniferum. The sequence goes on from NC_039366.1 coordinate 48,549,226, forward strand.
ATAGAATACCCCAAAGTTTATACTGAAGAAGAGTTTATGAGAGCGGAATTTGATTCCGATTCCGATTCTGATGAAGAGGTTGACGAAGAGATTGAGATTGAGAACGAAACCAGATTGATTAAAGTTGTGGAAGACCCAATTGAGCTAGGTAATGATAGTTCGATAGAGGACCACGATATACTTGAGGTAAATAATTCACTGTTAACTACGAATGAGGATCCGAAACAATGTTTGTCTAATCCTTTGCATAATTCTATATCTATTGATCCTTTCAATCCTATTGAAGTAGTTTCCGAAAGAGTTGTTAACCCAACTTTTAAGAAAATAACTCACTTAGCATTGGAGTTGTGTGCTTCCAAAGTTTTAACGGATTATTTTTCTTCTAAGTATCCACCACTTGATGTGTTTGATTCGAGTATTGTGCAGGTTCACCAAGCTGAGGAACCTTTTGAAGTTCCCGAATTCTATGTTCTCTATCCACTTCCGAGTGTAAAAAGGACTAAGTGTGGGGGAAACTTCAACAAAGTGATAGCTTCAATATTTATGTTTTATACTAATGCTTTTGGGAAGCTATTATTTGAATTGCAGATTGTTATTTGGAAGGATTACCAAATTTTCAGATTACTGGTGTACGGACGATAACAATAACGTCGGGCTTTGACGACGATAACAATAACGAACCAAGCGCTGCGTGGGAGGAAACCCATCGGTTTTATATCTCTATCCTTTTTTTTTTTAGATTTATTAGTTTTTCATATCATATCTTGCATTCCCATCTTAGATTTACAAAGTCCTATATCTTTAATGAAAGTTTTGACGAATTCTCGTCAGAAAATTCTGACCGCGCACTTGTTACGAAAATAGCTCTCGAGACTTCATACGGAGTCCGATTTGAGTGGTTGACCCCAAATTTTAAAGAGGACAAACTCACCTTTCATTTAAAAAAAGAAAATATGAATTATGAGTCTGTTAAGTTGGAGATATAGGCCTGGACATTTGAGTTTTGGTATTTTTCCAGAACTTTTTCAGATTGCATGTCAGTCAGTCCGGAGGCCATAAAAGTCAGACTATTTATCGAAACACTGTACCCTTTTGACACCTTATATAAAAGACGTAGGCGAACAATTTTCTTTTAGGATGTTTTTCCTAGTTACCTACCCATTTGTACAGTTTTTGAGTTTTTCAGGGCTGTTATGTCATAAATCAGAATTTTTCAGTTTTGAACATTGAGGACAATGTTAAGTTTAAGTGTGGGGGAGTAGTTAAGCATGTTTGGTTTGCATACAAAATAAATAAATCATACTCTTTGATTTCTTGCATTCTTGATACTTCATCTTTTGGAGTTAATTATGCGCTACTTAGGATGACACTCTAAACCTTTTAAGGTTGAAACAGTTCCTACGGCTATAGATTGAGTTCCACTTTATCGTTCTACAATCCTTATAATTATACGTTCATTTGAATGCAAAACTAAGCTATAGTAGTCGTTTGAAAGATTCATCCTCGCAAGCAATCATTACCGAATCACTTTCTTTTTATTTTTGCAGTTTATATTTCTCTAAAGTGATTTGGTGGGATCCTGATACTGTCGTGGATGTTGTAGCAAGGTAATCATTGGTTGAGTATATAAAAGTCCCATAAGACAATTGTCTTACACTCTTAAAGAGTAAAGAGTGAGCCGGAAAAAAAAAGAAAATAAAAGAAATATATATATATAAGGCTCCTCTTCATTTATCGACACTAATAAATGATAGGTCCGGAATCGCGGATAATCATAGTCGATGAAAACAAAAACGATATCATCATTATATAGCAAGTCAAAGAGACTATTGATAAGGTTCTTGACACTTTGATAGCAGTATGTTTGAAAAATTGTCCCTGTCTCCGTCGCCTACGCAAGAATGGAGTGCAGGATCCAAGACAACTATCACATACTTGCTGAAAAGGAACATGCACTTAGAATATCTAATCATGTGGTCGAATTAAATGGGTGCTTCTCTCAACTAGTGCGCTATAAATATATATCCTTTGACGACATTCATACAAGTATTGTGGGTAACATCTTTCACTTTAGTCAACATTTGCACACTTCACTTTTCTATTTCCATTTTCTTATCTATCCATGTGATTTCAGTATGCGATTGTTGTGACAAACGTTGCAACATGTACGATGACCATCTTAGTAGAGTCTTGCAATCAGGTTAAATGTCTCAGGTAAGTAATTGCTTATGTATGATGATTGGAATGTATGTGGGATGTTTGTAGCTAAAGAACATATGCAAGCTAATTATTTGGCTTTTTGCTTTGTGTCTATCCTTAGTTGTTCTTCCAAGGCGATAAATTGGAGTAGGTTTTGTGGTATACCTCTTGTAAACTCTCACGAGACTATAACTCGTCCACTAGGGATACCTAGGGGTTTAAAGGCCTGTTATTCATGCTAAGAGTAACCGTATCCTCACGACATGGAGTTGTTGTATTTAGGATTAGTTTTATTTAGATTGCTCGAGGACTAGCAAAATCTAAGTGTGGGGGAATTTGATAAGTGCATAATTCATATGATTTTAGTGTCCATTTCATACTTGTTTTAGCTATTATTCTTGCATGTATTCATATTATTACCATTGTTTTCTCTCATTTGTATCTATTAGGCGAATCATCCAAAAAGAGATACAAAGTGCTGAAAAGAGCTAAGAAGAGAAGTATTCCAAGTATTCAAGTGCCCAAGTCCAAGACAAGTAGAAGAAGTGCGACGAAAAGGAGCAAAACGCTCATAATCAAGACATAGGCCAAAGACCGATCTTAAATCATTCAAATTAAGTATTTCTGATCACCATCTTGAATATAATTGAAAGATAAAAATAATTCAAAAAGAATGAGGTCATTTCGAGTTCGGATGAAGAAGTTGTGGCCAAAACAGTTTCCATTGAATACCGAAGACAATGAAGTCCCCGAACTGGGTTTGCGGACGGGGTTCACAGACTTATTTCCGAAAATATCTGCTGGAATTTGAATTTTGCGGACTGGGTACGCGAACTTATCAAATGGGAAACGTGTATTCACACCTTGGAAGTCCTAAGGGCACGTTTGGAGTCGTCAGGTCATATTTTCGGGTCGGGTTCTTAAACCTAACTAAATACTTGGAGACCAAGAAATGTAAACCTATAAAAAGGTATTAGGTCATGTAAAACTAAATCTATCATCGAATCTCATATCATAAGTTCTACACCAAAACCTAGGGTTTACCCCTTTAGGGGGAACCACCATTCTTCATCTTCTTTGTAACATGAGTAGCTAAATCCTTTGTTGATTAAGGATGAATTCAATGTTCTAAGCGTGAAGCTTTATTAATAATACAAACCTATTGAGAGTTTTTATCATCATCGTTTGTCTTTACCATATCTAGGGTTTATGAGTGATTTTTAGATTGATTTGGGTGCGCAACCAGATTAGTCTATTAATTATTCTATTGCTAGTAGAAGTTAGGAGATAAGTAATCGTCGATTAACTCTCTACACAAGTAGAAATCGCGAGACCTTACAAAGGGATTATTTGGAGCAATCGTGTGTGAAGACAACACCAGCAAGTAAACCTTGATCTAAGAGTTTAACTACTGGGATCAACCTAAATTCACAAAGCTTAAGGCGTTCGATTGATTACACCTTGAATGATCTACTACTTGGTGGTTCGTTGGATAAAATCTGGTAGGAGAGAACTTCCGTATCCAGTGATAAAAGGAGTTTTGGGGTTAACATTGATCTAGCTGTTATTCTACGGTTGGTGATGAATGGTTCTTACGAAAGATAGATAAGTATATTAATCCAGTTATCGCTTGGTAACGACGAAGGACTCCTTAATCATCTCTTTTCTTTATTGTCTTTCTATTTATCTCACAACAAAACCCCCTCTTTGTTATTTACTTTATTTTGCTAATACAAATAACCTATCAATTACACAGCTCTCTGTGGGAACGATTTCTTACTACCGCTATATTACCAGTTAATTAGTGGGAAATATCTTGATTAATTTGTTGAGCCTAAGGAAGCCCATACAAATATCTCTTAAACATGCATTCAGTTGATACAAAACTCACCAATTGATTTGAATCACTTGATTAAAGAGAGTGATTACTACAAAATAACTCCTCAATTAAAAATAGGAAGAAGAACTCCCAGTACTCCGCTTACGGAATCAACCAACATTAACAGTATCACTAACTTTACTTATTATGATCTTCATCAGGTTCATGCACGCATATATCAACCAAGTTCCTTAAAATTTTCAGTCGAATGGGAAAAAGGTAAGAAGAGAAAAAAGAGAAAAAAATATGTCGCTCCCCCTCTTTTGGGTCATTTCCTTCATAGTTTTAAACATTATTAAGTAAATTAAACAACTGCCAACAATACCATGTGTCACACATGCTCAAAATAGCTAAGCATCCACTAATTGTCCATACTATACTAAGGGATAACCTAAGAGTGTTAAAGGCACTTGAGCATTAGGATTTCAGGCACTCAGAGCGCAGAATTTGGTAAATGGGTTCACGTAAGCCCGAGATAATGTACAGACTGTGACAATTGTGTTGAGAACTCTTGAAATTCAGAAGGCTCTGGTTCAACATCAGTTCAAAATGTTTGTTGGAATTGATTCCTTTCTTCATGAACCCTATGTTCCTATCGCTATTGACGACAAGGAGTTCGGGGACGATAAAGAATTTTTCAGAGGTCTCGATGTCTAGAAAACTTCTAATGAGAATTTATTCTTGTGCTTTAAGAAGGATAACTAGGGTTTGGAATAGTCATTATTGTGAGTACACATAGCTATTTCCAAAGTTTCCATCTTGCAATGTTTTTAGATTTATTTGTTTAAATTATAAAGTTTATTTGGAAGATGATTTTTGCAGTATTAATCTTTATGGTTTTATATATTGCAAATGGTTATGGGATATGTTGTTTACGTCCGTGAACCTTGATTGTCCTTTATTTGTTCAAAGGGTAACTCTATTATACGTCAGTATGAAAGTATTGATAAAAGATATAATGAACCTTGGAATACAAAAGTTAAGCCTTTTATGTTATTATGCAAATATTGATGGAAGAAAGGATGAACTTTTGTTTACAAAGATTAAGTCTATTATATGTTATTGTGCAAATAGTGATGAAAAATAGAACGAATCTTTGATTATTCCGCAGTATTGGTCTTTCCCTGATCCACATCTTTGTGTATATTGTTGAGCATGGCCAATTTAATTGATCATTTTCCTTGTGGTTAATTCATTTGTGATTTTTGGATACAAATTTATGTTTCATGTGATTTGTTAATGTCCAAATAAATCCTTCTTTTCTTGAAATAGTAAGGTCGCTCTCGTTGTTCTTCCGGGAATGGCATTTTATGGGGGAGAGCTCTTAATTAAACTTGTGATTAATTGCCAAATCTTTGTGGGAGTGCGGCTGTGGAATATTGTAGGAGTTATCTTGTATCTTTATAAACTCCTTGATGAATACACTAAGTTTCAACTATGTGAAATCATCGAAACAAGTTGGTATGTTATTCTCTTTTGGTCATGAAGTATCTCTATAGAAAATTTCATGAAGATCCCACTAGTTTTCGTACATTAGCCAATTTATATTGACAAAAAGGGGGAGAATTAATGTGTAGTTCACACTACAAATACATATGGTTTACGGATCATTATGTAAGGGGGAGTGGTTTTCATTGTGATATGAAGTATTGACTAAGGGGGAGTGATACATATCACAATAGTATTGTTGTCAAAGTTGTGGTACAATTGGACTTTGATGCTGTATAATGATACTATGACATTGTTATAAAAATGATTGAGAGCAATTGGACTTTATTTCTAGTCTACTTATAGTGATGTCTCGGACTAGGATAGATTGTGTAGTTGAGCATTAGACTTCACGACGTTCATCAATTGAAGACGAAGAATTACTAAGGCGAGCTTGTGGAACTTCATCAACAAAAGGTATGTGGAGACTAAAACTCATCTATCACTCGGAAAGTCTATTTCTACTCTATCTCCTATATTGATATATATGTCGTATTACTATATGGTTTTAGATTATGCACATTTGAGATTTCGAGTTGAGTTTAACTCGCTTACATATTTCTCGAAATATGTGTTGGTAAGCTTTCGCTTCAACCAAGTTCATCTTATATTCTTGACGAAAGTCAAAAGATGATCATGTGAAAATCGCGGAGTAACATCTTACATGGTTTGTGTGATACAATCATTTGGTGTAGACTTGGAATGTTTCGTTATGATTATTTCAATAACTTGAAAATTGCTTTGATGCTAATAGTGTGTGAAAACGGCTATTGTCATCCTCTAAGAAAGTTTCAATGATTGAAATAAGAGTTTAGAACACTTACCAACATTGGCTTATAAACATGTTGTGCACTCTTGCATATATGTGATCCATGTCCGAGAACCATATTATGCATACCAGTGTGCGTACCTGTGGGTTTGAGAAGTACGGGAACCTAAGTGCACGCATCCGTATGCATATTGGCGTAGGTTTTTGACCGGAAATTTCTTTTGGGTTTGGAGGTACGCGTACCCGTTCGCATGCTGGCGAAAACCAAACTTGGTCCGGCTATTCAAGTATGCGTACCCGTTTGGATATTTGAATGGTTAAAGTTCTAAAATCGGTTGTGACATGAACTAATACATTTATATAATAAGGAATGCATTCTTTTCAAACCATGGCTATAATGTTAATGAATTGATTCGAGTGAATCAAACTGATTTTGCTTCAATTGTGTTCTTGTATACTTCTATGAGAATATAGCAATTGAACAACTCTTTAACTAGTTTCATTTGAGTCATTTGAACTATTTATGGTTAAGATGAATAAGGTTGATATAAGAGTGTTCATATGGATAACCTCGGTTAACTACTGTTGAGCCAACATGGTGTACACGTTTAGGTACGGTTACATAAACCTAAATCAGGGTACATTTCATTTTTGTATAACAAGCTAAGTTCGATCTAACAGTTGAAAGATATTATCTTGAATCTAATCAGGATTTCATCTAAAGGTGAATATTGAATGCTTTGTTACCAAGGTAACTTAGATTGCAAACCTTGATTTGAAAAATATATAAAGGAGAACTCTAGCAACTGGGAAACCTAATCCCCACACCTTCTGTGTGATACAAGTTGCGACTAGAGTCGATTCTCCTGTAACCTTAGGTTTTTCACGGAACCCTGTAGGTTAACTACTTGAAGACTTCATTGGGATTGTGAAGCCAGACCCGACCATTTTCTCTGTGGTTGTGTGTTCTGATCTTACTTTTACTATCGTGATTGAGTATTATATTTGCTAAGATTAGCTTGAGATTTATCTCCGATAGGTAAGATTAAAGGTAGTCACAAACATCTTCGTCTCATCGTTTGTGATTCCACAATATATTGTTTCGTTGATCGATTAAGATTATTGTGAGGTGATTCATAATACTAGTGTTAGAGCATAGATCGGTCGACCTCGTATGCGTTGCTATATCAAGCATGTTTGTCAATGTTAGCGATCAAAACTATGAGTCTTGATTTCTAGTCTATTATAGATAAGTCTCGGACTAGGATAGAAAAGTGTAGTTGAGGTCAAGGACTTCATGGCGATTCATCATACAACGACGAAGATCTACTCAAGGAACCATGGAACTTCATCAACAAAAAGGTATGTGGAGACTTGAACTTATCTATCACTCAAAAGTCTATCTATTCTATCTCATACTTCTTATGAGACAAAAATTCATATGCTATATAGACTGAATCATACACATTTGACATTTCGAGCTGAGTATTCACTACTTATCTTTTTCTCGAAATCGTGTGTTGGTAAAGCGTTTCGCTTTGATCAAGTTTATCTTCACCTAGTGACGAAAGTCATGAAAAGTTTCAATTACTTTGAGAATTGCTCTGACGTGAAACGCTCTGTGAATAACGGCTATATAACGTCCTCTGAGAAAGTCTCAATGATTGGAATGAGAGTTTAAATTACTTAACCATATATTCCTTAATCCGAAGTTTTCGAACTTTGTTGATTGAGATAAACCGGAGGAATTGGCTTTGCCAAGTCCACGAACCCAGTCCGCGAACTCAGTTCGCGAACTGACAGAAGTTCTCTTGCCGAGAATTTCTGCTGGATTTTCCAAAAATTCGTTTGCGTGTTAAATCGCGAACTCAGTCCGCGAACCTAGTCCGCGAACTGGCGGAAGTCTCTTTGCCGAGATTTTCTGCTGAGATTGGAAAACTCTGCCGGTTTCCTTAAGTCCGCGAACTTGTTTGTGAGCTTAAGTGGTTATGATCTAAAGATGTGCTCTGAACATGAAACTTAAATTACTAAGGAATTCTTTATGCAAACCGTGGCTATAAGTTCATGAGCCGATTCATCGAATCGAATCAAGTTTGTTTCAATTGTGTCTTGTGTAGTTACATAAGATCTCATAGCAATTGAACAACTCTCTAACTAGTTCATTTGATTCAATTTAACTAGTTATGGTGAAGAAGAACTAGGTTAATATGAAATACTCATATGGTTAACCTTTTGGGTTACTATGTTGAACCAACATACACGTACACGTTTGGGCACGGTTTTCACAAACCCAGTAAACGTCTACCCAAGTGTGTGTGACAAGCTAAGTTTTCGATATAACGGTTGAGAAATATTAGATTGAATCTAAATCAAGTTTTCATCTAACGGTGAATATGGATTGCTTTGTAACTAAGGCAAAACCCTGATTTGAAGGCTATATATAGGAGACATCTAGCATTAAGCAAAACTAATCCCCACATGTCTGTGTGATACTAGTGCGCTCGCTAGAGTCGATTCTCCTTTAAACTTTGGTTTTCTTCTCTAAAACCAGGTTAATGACTTATAAACTTCATTGGGATTGTCAACCTAGACCGATACTACTTTTATCGTAGTTGTGTGATCTGATCATGCATCTTTTATCGTACGAGTACAATTATAGACATATTTTTGTGTTTAATTTGATCACAATACTATATATTGTTGGCACTCGAGTTTGTACTAATTTTAGTGTTTTATGTGTTTGTAGGCACCTTTGGAAAATAAACATTTTTTTGGAAAATTCGGCTCGAAAAGTTGGTAAAAGCCCCGGAGGACACGTGTTATTCGGACTCTCACTGTTGGATAAGGGGCACCTCAATTACTAAGGGGCACCCCAGGTTACCCCAAAGGCAGCTGCTATTCGCACCCCAGTTCTGGTTAGGGAGGAGGACATCTTCTTCCCAAATTCAAAAACCAAAAATTGGCGTGAAAAAAATACTATCAACTGGCAGATGTTTTGTTGGAATTTTTGAACGTGTTCTAGGGCGATTCAATGGTTGGTTTTTGGTAGGAAGTTGTGATATGTCCTAGCAAACACGTTTTTGGCTTTTGGTTTGATCAAATTTGGCCAAAATTAGCTGGATAATTCACGTAATGCAAAACAGGGAAATAGGGTTGAACACGGGATTGGAGAAGATTTGAGCGTGTTCTGCTCATGCATGAGGGCTCTAGCAACATTGTGGGTCGTGTGTAAACATTTCTAGAGTGACCAGGATGGAAATCTACGCGTGAGAAGCTAAATCAGGGAAGAAAATATTCCCAGAATATTTTTTCATCAAACCGAGTTAAGAGAGAATTATCTCGAGTTATAGCGAGACTTCTTGATCCTGTGGAGTATATATAGAGTGTCGGGGACTCATAGAAGAGGTGTCGAGAGTCTGGGGGCTGAGGAGAGCCAGAGAAGAAGAAATTCGAGTTTTCCCAAACTCGGTTTCTGCTGCTGCTGATGATGATGAACATGAAGAACACGAAGAACGGACCTGCACCAGCAGTCGTTTTCTACAGTAATAACGACTCACACCTGTGGGTCGTACATCAGGCAGTCTTATTTGCCACAACGTTTGCGACACAGCTGCAGCAGTCTTATTCTGTCACTGAGGGTTGTAGTTCTCTGGTTTTATTGTATTTCTCATATTCTCATCATTTGTAAACCATTTTTGAGCATCAGTGAAATTCTTTGAGAGGTTTTCCAACATGATGAGCGGCTAATTCTCTCGTAACCAAGGCAATGGATGAAGCTATTCCCACATGAACAATGGGTAACTATTTCATTTTCTCTAATATTTAATTATAATTCACTCAATCACTGCTTTGGAAGAGTTCTTAAAAGTTTACATAATTTTCTTCATTAGTTGTGATTCAATTAGATAGGTTATGCTTTGGTTAGACAATCTATGCTTAAGGGATACAATTAATTTTTGATAATATGTTTGATTATTTGTGGATTAAGAAATAAAGGATTAAAAGGATAATTAGAGTTGTGAAATATTTGACATCATTCATGTGTAATAGTGGATTCTAGTGTCTTGGTTACCTCTCGCCCACTTTGTTAATATTTTTGTATATATTATTAAATCTTTAAATTTAATCTTCACAAGTTCGAGAGTTTGAACCTCATTACTACAACAACAATCAAAAACTCAATCATTTTGGCGCCGCCGACGCGGATTTGTGCTTAGGTAGAATTTTTAGGTTTTTTTTATTTCATTTGTTCTTTTTACGTTTCTTTGGGTGTGTCTTTGTATTACAGGTTTGAAGTTGGATACTAAAGACTTGGAATCAAAGCTTAAAGCCAAAAGAGAACGAAAAAGACAAAAAAAAAATGAAAAATGAAAAATGAAAAAAAAAAATGAAACATCATTACGTTCTTGTTGTTCAATAAGGCCATAGGGAAGAAGAAATTTATAAGTCAAGCAAGAAATCGAAGAGAAGAGTTAATTGTCAAGGTTCTATGAGGTTCGAGAGTTTATCATCAACAGTTGAAGACCGAAGAAGGCGTTGTTTCTACTGAGCACTGTGAGAGAGTCGGAGAAAGATGCATTTTGGTTGCTTTGTTAGTCTGCTTTCAATCTGGCACAAAATCTTTCTAGCACTGGTTTAACTCATCACGCGTAATTAGTCCAGCTGTGTAGCAGATGTCCCTTTCATTTTTATCTCTCTCCTAATCTTATCCAGCTGTAAAGCAGCGGACGCATCTTACAATGTTTATCTAGCTGTGTAGCGGATATCTCTTTATCTAGCAGTCGTGTGGATGTGTCTCCCCTTTTCTTCAGTCAGCTTTAGAGCTGACACCTTTAATTTTTCTGGCATTCTACTTACTTGGAGATAGGTTGAGAATATGTATGTCCTCATAGCTCTTTGGATACTTGTGACCAATTAAAAGTAAAGGTTTTGTGGGTACACCTCTGGTAAACCCTCCGGAGACAACACTCCGCCGCTAGGGCCACCTAGCGGTTTAACGTCCTGCTGCACGTGCTAAGTGTAGTCTTTTTATCTTTTCAAAAATAAATTTTGCTCGAGGACTAGCAAATAATAAGTTTGGGGGTATTTGATAGACACATTTTTGTGTTTAATTTGATCTCAATACTATATATTGTTGGCACTCGAGTTTGTACTAATTTTGGTGTTTTATGTGTTTGAAGGCACCTTTGGAAAATAAACATTTTTTGGAAAATTCGGCTCGAAAAGTTGGTAAAAGCCCCGGAGGACACGTGTTATTCGGACTCTCACCGTTGGATAAGGGGCACCTCAATTACTAAGGGGCACCCCAGGTCACCCCAAAGGCAGCTGCTATTCGCACTCCAGTTCTGGTTAGGGGTAGGACATCTTCTTCCCAAATTCAAAAACCAAAAATTGGCGGGAAAAAAATACTATCAACTGGCAGATGTTTTGTTGGAATTTTTGAACGTGTTCTAGGGCGATTCAATGGCTGATTTTTGGTAGGAAGTCGTGATATGTCCTAGCAAACACGTTTTTGGCTTTTGGTTCGACCAAATTTGGCCAGAATTAGCTGGATATTTCACGGAATGCAAAACAGGGAAACACGTGTTGAACACGGGATTGGAGAAGATTTGAGCATGTTCTGCTCATGCATGAGGGATCTAGCAACATTGTGGGTCGTGTGTAAACATTTCTAGAGTGACCAGGATGGAAATCTATGCGTGAGAAGCTAAATCAGGGAAGAAAATATTCCCAGAATATTTTTTCATCAAACCGAGTTAAGAGAGAATTATCTCGAGTTATAGCGAGACTTCTTGATCCTGTGGAGTATATATAGAGTGTCGGGGACTCATAGAAGAGGTGTCGAGAGTCTGGGGGCTGAGGAGAGCCAGAGAAGAAGAAATTCGAGTTTTCCCAAACTCGGTTTCTGCTGCTGCTGATGATGATGAACATGAAGAACACGAAGAACGGACCTGCACCAGCAGTCGTTTTTCTACGGTAATAACGACTCACACCTGTGGGTCGTACATCAGGCAGTCTTATTTGCCACAGCGTTTGCGACACAGCTGCAGCAGTCTTATTTTGTCACTGAGGGTCGTAGTTCTCTGGTTTTATTGTATTTCTCATATTCTCATCATTTGTAAACCATTTTTGAGCATCAATGAAATTCTTTGAGAGGTTTTCCAACATGATGAGCGGCTAATTCTCTCGTAACCAAGGCAATGGATGAAGCTATTCACACATGAACAATGGGTAACTATTTCATTTTCTCTAATATTTAATTATAATTCACTCAATCACTGCTTTGGAAGAGTTCTTAAAAGTTTACATAATTTTCTTCATTAGTTGTGATTCAATTAGATAGGTTATGCTTTGGTTAGATAATCTATGCTTAAGGGATACAATTAATTTTTGAGAATATGTTTGATTATTTGTGGATTAAGAAATAAAGGATTAAAAGGATAATTAGAGTTGTGAAATATTTGACATCATTCATGTGTAATAGTGGATTCTAGTGTCTTGGTTACCTCTCGCCCACTTTGTTAATATTTTTGTATATAATTTTATTAAATCTCTAACTTTAATCTTCACAAATCCGAGAGTTTGAACCTCATTACTACAACAACAATCAAAAAATCAATCATACAATCTTTGATTGGCTTGAGATCGTGAAAGTTTTCCGATATGCAAGATAAAGAAGTCACAAACATCTTCGTCTCACTTTTTGTGATTCCTCGACAAACCGCTTGTGTAGTCAAGAAGGATTGTTGAGAGGTGATTGATTAATCTAAGTTGTTCTTCAGGAATATAAGACCGGATTATCAATTGGTTCCTGTTCACCTTGATTTTATATCTTAAGACGGAACAAAACCTAAGGTTTTTCTGTGGAAGACAAATTTATCTTTTGATAGACTTTTCTGTGTGAGACGGATTTGTTTATTATCAAGTCTGCGATTTTGGGTTGCAGCAACTCTTAGTTGTGGGTGAGATCAGCTAAGGGAATCAAGTGCGCAGTATCCTGCTGGGATCAGAGGCGTAGGAGTACAAATGTACCTTGAATCGGTGGGAGACTGATTGGGGTTCAACTATAGTCCAGTCCGAAGTTAGCTTGGAGTAAGCTAGTGTATGTAGCGGCTTAATACGGTGTGTATTCAATCTGGACTAGGTCCCGGGGTTTTTCTGCATTTGCGGTTTCCTCGTTAACAAAACTTCTGTGTGTCTGTGTTATTTCTTTTCCGCATTATATTTTTTATATAATTGAAATAATACAGGTTGTGCGTTAAATATCATCAATTGGAAATCCAACCTTTGGTTGTTGATTGATACTGATTGATCCTTGGGCATTGGTCTTTGGTACCGTCCAAGTTATCTCTCTTTGATAAAGACTCGTAGATTTCCATTTGCTTGAGTAAAAATTAAATCGAGAGATTGAGATATAAACTCTTTGATATATCTTTTTATTGATTGAGTCTAACTGTCTAGTTGATTCTCATAAAAAGTATATTGGAGATTGTCCATACAGATTGCTAAGCGAAATATTGGGTGTTGTTGTTAGACCCCCGCTTTTTCAATTGGTATCAGAGCAGGCAAACACATTAAAGAACTCAAAAGTCTGTGTTTGTAGCGATCTGACTATATGGACTATAAAGTCTCAATAGACGCTTCACCAGGTTTAAAAAACAACCGCAAGAAAAGGTCTGAAAAACTGGTGTCTCTTCAAAAAGGGTTGGATGAACAAATCCGGATCAACTATGGTCATGTTGCAGAAATTGCAATTCTTAAGGATTTGATATCTGGAAATACTCCCTTTGAGAAGTTGAAAAATATCAGTTGTTCCTCTTTCAAGAAAAGTCGTAAATCAGATAGTAATCAATGACACAATGTTGAGAAAACTGATATGACAAGGAACCAATCAGACAATCTTCAAAGCATAGGCTCATGTTGTGATCCATCCAATCATATACATCAAGCTTGTATGTCCTCTCAAACGAGTCTTAACGTTGCAAGTAATCTTTGTAAGAAAGCTAAACAACTGTATGATTCTCTAAAAGTTCATACAACACTACCAGGAAACTCTAAATTGAGAAGTACTAGTAGTATGGGTGCCTTTTCTTTAAGATCCACATCTCCCTTTCAATGGTTTCTTGATAGTGGATGCAGTCGACATATGACAGGTGATCTCACTTGGTTTGTTTCGTCTGTTGACTATGAAGGAGGTCCTGTAAAATTCGGAGATGGAAGTTGTTGCTACATTATCAAAAAGTGAACGATCAAGCTACCCGGTGTTGCAGAAATCCATGATGTGGTATACGTTAAAGGTATGTCTGCTAATCTTCTTTCTATTAGTCAAATTTGCGACAAGGGCCATCGAGTTGTCTTCAATGCGAATGGATGTGACATTGTTGACAAATCTGGGAAAGTGATTTTTCAAGGAACTCGTGGTAAAAACAACTGTTATCTTCTTGATACTCAGTTTAGCAACCGTTGCAATTTGACTAAGGTGGAATCTACACATCTTTGGCATGAGCGTTTTGCTCACATCAATTATCGCCTTCCAACTAAGATTATTAACAAAGAACTTGTTAGAGGCATTCCCAAAATCAATTCAAAGATTGAAGGTGTATGTGGTGCCTGTCAAAAGGGTAAGCAAACAAAAGTTCACCACAAATCATCTCGAGATATTCTCACTAAAGCTCCACTTGATTTAATTCATATGGACCTCTTCGGACCAATTCAACAACCCACTGTTGCCGGTAAGAAGTATGCTTTAGTTATGGTATATGATTACACCAGATTTACTTGGGTTGCATTCCTATCCCATAAGAATGAAACCCTCAGTGAATTCAAGATTATTGTTAAAAGGATCCAGAACGAACAAGGTCGCAAACTAAAGAAAATTAGAAGCGATTGTGGCACTGAATTCAAAGACACAAAGGTATTTGAGTTCTGTGATGAACTGGGGATCATTCAAAAATATTCACCACAAATTACTCCTCAAGCTAATGGAGTTGCTGAGAGAAAGAATAGGAACATCCAGGAAATGGCCAGGGTATGCTCCACAACAAAAACTTACCTTTAAGATTTTGGGGAGAAGCTGTCTTTACAACATGTTACTTGATCAACCGTGTGTATTTACGGTCTAAAACCCTTAACACTCCTTATGAGTTATGGTATGGAAGGAAACCCAACCTACACTATCTCTGGGTGTTTGGAAGTAAGTGCTATATTCCGAAAGATCAAGAACAGAAAGGGAAATTCGACACCAAAAGTGACGAAGGTATCTTTCTTGGGTATGATTCTGATAGTCGTGGTTTTCGAGTTTTTAATCTCAGAACACAAGTCATGATGGAATCTGCTAATGTTATCATCGACAACATTAGTAATTTTCGTCAAGATAGTTCTCCTACTGAGTTGCCTCCAACTGAGACAATTGAGAAAGTCAAAGAAATTCCAGAATCAGTTGAAGTTATCCCAACTGTTACTGATCCTGACATTTCTAGTGACGAGGAGAAGAGCACTGATCAAGCCATTCCTGATGAACAAGAACGTGTCCCCTCCATGACATCTTTGGGTTCAAAGGAATCATGACCCCAATAGTATCATTGGGGGAAGGGATTCTACAGCCAAAACAAGGGGTCAACTTCAAAATATATGCAATTTTGGTTGTTATCTTTCGTAGGTGGAACCAAGGAATATTGATGAAGCTCTGAAAGATCCCTTTTGGGTAAATGCGATGCATGAAGAGTTAAATCAATTTGAAAGACAAGATGTCTGGGAACGTGTACCTTGTCCTCCAAATGTCAATATTGTTGGTACCAAATGGATATTCAAAAACAAGTCTGATTAATTTGGAAAAATTGTCAAAATTAAAGCTAGACTTGTCGCTCAAGGATATTCAGAGATTGAAGGAATCGATTTTGACGAAACCTTTGCACCTGTGGCACGTCTTGAGTCCATTCGACTTTTATTGGCCCATGCCTGCTTTCTCGAGATTAAGTTGTTTCAGATGGACATAAAATTAACGTTCCTGAATGGAATTTTAAAAGAGGAAGTCTATGTCGCTCAACCTAAGGGGTTCGAAAACCCTGATTTCCCATATCATGTGCTAAAGCTCAAAAAGGCGTTATATGGATTTAAGCAAGCACCAAGAGCCTGGTTTGAGAAACTTACTACCTCTCTTATTATAAAAGGTTTTTCAAGAGGAGGAGCTGATAAAACATTGTTTACCATATGGAGTGGGAAAGATGTGGTCATTGCTCAAATATATGTAGATGATATCATCTATGGATCTTCTGAAAAATTCGCAAAAGATTTCCAAGTATCTCTTGCTAAAGAGTTTGAAATGAGCAATGTTGGTGAATTGAAATTCTTCTTAGGATTACAGATTCAACAACATAAGGACGGTATATACTTATCCCAAGAGAAGTACGCACGTAATCTTGTGTGAAGATTGGTCTGGATAAGTCTTCTCCTAAGTTGACTCCTATGCCTATTACCGGTAAATTGCACAGGGATGAGAAAGAAGCAAAAGTGGATCAAAAATTATATCGATCCATTATAGGTAGCCTTTTGTATCTTACAGCTACTAAACCTGACATTTCTTTCAGTGTTGGTTGTTGTGCCAGGTTTCAGGCGGATCCAAAAGAATCTCATCTTGCAGCTGCAAAGAAAATCATACGATATATAAATCACACTGTTGGGTATGGTATCTCGTACACTTTTGATACTAATGCTGACCTTTCTTGTTATTCTGATGTTGATTGGGTAGGATGTGTAGAAGACAGAAAAAGTACATCAGGGGGCTTCTACTATGTAGGTCTCAATCTTGTAGCGTGGCATAGCAAGAAGCAAAACTCTCAATCCCTGTCCACATGTGAAGCAGAATATATTGCTGCCAGATCATGTTGTACTCAACTCCCATGGATGAAACAGATGCTTGCTGAATATGGAATTGATACTGGAATAATGAAGATCTTTTGTGATAACTCCAGTGCGATTCGAATTATTGAGAATCCTGTTGAGCACTCAAGAACAAAGCACATTGACATAAGGTACCATTTTATTCGTGATCTTTATGAAAATGGTATCATCAGTATGGAGTTTGTGCCTTCCGAACAACAATTGGCTGATATTCTTGTAGTTGCAGGAAATCCTACACTACACCCCTCACAAGATTTCATTAACGCTCAACTCATTTTTAGGTTAACAATCTTAATTTTATTGATGAATCTTTGAACAATCTTACAAGAAAAGATAAAGGAATCAAGAATAACCACTGCTCTAGATTTTCTCTCTCCTATTTACTTGTTTCTTACTCAAAAAAGATCTCTCCCCTTTCCTTTACAACTGAACGACTATTTATAAGGAAATACATAGTGGATGACAGCTAATCTTTCCTTTATTTTCGGATATGTCTTGCGACATTCTCGCAACCTTACAAATGTTAATCTCGCAAACTCTCTTATTTTTGCAGAATCATCACATTTTTCTCATGATTTTAGCTGACGTCATTTATTATGTCATTTCTGGAATTGCTCTGCGACGCTGTTGTGTTGTGTTGTTGATAATTTCGCTGAAGCATTATTGCTGCGAGATTCTGATCCTATATCTTGCCTCTTCTCATATCTTCTCTGCAAAGTAGAGAATGATATGAGAAATGTCGTAGCTGTTCATCTCTTCATATTCTGCATTTACCACACGTATTCTTTCTTCCATCTGTTTCTTGACACGTCTTCTGTAACCGTTGCTTTTCAACCGCTCACGTCTTTTCGTCTTAATGGTGTTTATTTCTTCGAGTAAAAAATCTTCTTTATATACTCTTCTTTCCACTTTCTTTTTACTTTCTCTTCTCTTTTTATTCACTCATCTCTGCAACTTTGTTGTTCTTCTGCAAGTTCTGCTACTGTAATCCTTCCCTTTTTAATCTTCTTACTTTTTATTCATTCCCATACTCTATATTCAAATATGCCTCCAAGTGGCCATAGACATGAGAAAAATTTAAAAGACTTCCAAAAAGATGTTGCTGAGAAAGGTTTCACACTTTCTATCATTCCTGGTGAAAGTGCCAAGTCAATTCTTTCTATCAAACTTTTCTCTGATCAATATTGTGATGATCAATCAATCATAATTTCGCTAGTTCAGATTCTCGCAGGTCTCCCCACCTCTTTATGACCCAGATATTCCTCTATTCTATGAAATTCTCGCTCACTCGGGATTTTTGCGAGCTATCTTCCAATTGAGTGGGGATTGCATCCGTCTGATGCTAGAGTTCGCTAACCGTGGTGCTGGTAAAGGATCTCTGTACTTCAAAGAACTTAGGGATCCTAAATTCGCAGACCTGGAGATAATTGCTAAGAAATACACAGTAGCGAGTTTCTTTGAAAACTATGAATTGATCTCCATGAAGAAAGAGAATACTCGCTGGGGTATTCGTTTGAAAATGAAAGATAACATTGATGAAGCTAAGATACTCATGCAAGACATCGATTGGCATTCTGGTAAGAACACAACTCCTCGCCAATCCAAGGATGATAAATGGTGTGTTTTTCCCTTGATGCTAAAAGGACCTTACATTGCTGGGTCAAATGTTCTTCGTGAGAATCTCGCTACCTATCAACCTTGGGTATTCTCTTGGACCGAGAAGGAGAAAGAGGTACGTTTCTTCCATTTTCGCTCACTTTATATTTCTTTATTTGTCTTTATTCTTTTATTCACTAACTCTTGCGACATTCTACAGATCCAAAAACTGAAAGATAGTTATAACAGGACTGGGAAGGCTAGTACCTTGTTAACTCTTCGCTCATACACTGATGAGGTAAGAAATATTCTCTTATGATTTTAAACAGTATATTGTTGCCTCTATTTCTTATTTCTATCTTTTGTGTGAAGATTATTCCTGAAATAGAAGAGTTTGCCAATGTTGCGAAGATTGGTGATAAAGGAAAAGATGCTCTTCGCAAGGAAAAACCAACTGCTCCTCCTTCAAAGAAAAGAAAAGTCCGTTCTTCCTCTCCTTCAAATATTCCTTCTCATGAAAACTCCGAGAATGATGAGGATGATGAGGATAATGATGACCTTGCTGCAAATGAAGATTCTCCATCTGAATCTTCTATGGCTAAGCTCTCTGGCCTCTTTTCTGATTCTTTGCAAGGAATGGGAGATAGTCAATTCGCTAACACCTGTAAAGCTCTCGCTACAATTTGCGATGTTCCTTTGCTGGATGGTGATAATTCTCTTCGCGGAGTTTCTAGATCAGTGACTCCCAATTTCCTGCATTCTCTTAATAGTCTGGTATGCTTTCATCTTTTACTTCTTCATTGTTGTAACTCAAAATCTCTTTCTATTTTAATATTTTTATATTTTCTCGCAGGCTGGAAAAGCTTCTTTCGTGTTGCCTCAGATCTAGAGAGGAGACGCAAAATCTTGAAAGAAGAATCTTCAATTTCGCACAAAGAATGAGGAACTGGAAGCTGAAGTCAAATGTCTTCGCGAGAAAACAGACAACTAGAAATTGATTCTTCTTCGTATAAGAAAAAATCTCTAGTCTTCAGCAAGCTAATAATCACTCTATGGTATGTTACTTTTCTCCTTTCCTCTTCATTCATTCATCTGTTGTTTTATCTTATTTAATTGATCCTTTTTGCAGACATTTATGGTCTTTCTGATGAAGCTACCATTCTTCGTTCATTTCCTAATGCCTTGGATAATGATACCCTTCTTGAGCGTCTTAATAAATCTTTAAATAGTTTCTCAAATGAAAATTTCATCTCTTTCTCTGAATGAACTAGATCCAAATTTCGCCTCTTAGAAATTGACCATAGATCTAGTTTAGGCTTAGCCAACCGATTTAAGCGTCTCTTCTTAATCTAAAGAAAAATCAATGAGTTGAGAACCAAAATTAGCGGTCTCATAGATGATAAGGATCGCATCTCTGATCAAGGTGCTAAGGCTTTGGCGAAATTCCAAGAGACCTTCTTGAAGTTCAACTTGAACGAGATGAAGCTAACCGCAAGAAACATCGAGCTCTGCGAAAGAGAAAACCAAATTCGTTCTCGTCTTCTTATAAGTAATGAGGATGAATTCGCTTGGGCTGCGAAAATCTTAGATGATGCCAGAAAAGATTTAGGTGTAAATGTTAGTCTCCAAGTTGAGCATACAGCCTTGATTAGAGATATGATTTCTGACAGAGAAGGTTATTAACTGTCTTCTTACTAATCTTTTGTTTCTTATGAATTTTCATCAAGTTATTAATTGATTGTCTTTTGCTCGCAGATTCTGAAAGTAGATATCGTGAAAAGATTGAGGAACTTGAAGCTGAAAAAGAGGAACTCGCAAAGAATCTTTCTTCTCGCAACGACAAGTATTCTAGATTAAAGAATCAAATCAAGATCACTGTTGCGAACTTTAAGAATGATGCTATGCATTTTCGCAATCAAACTATTCAAATGGTTTGTGATGACCATAGTATCCTCATTCTGATTATCCTTGTCTCTTGGAGAGATCCCAAAGAACATTCCCAGTCTGATTATTTCTGATAGCGAAGCTGATGATGAAGAATCTGATGGTGATGAAGGTTCTGATGGAGATGAAAGTTCTGATGCAGACGAAGAAGGGAACAAGTCTGATGAAGATGATGAAGGATCAACTAAGAAGTAGTCTTTGTTTCTTTCTTTAATCTTCTGTAATACTTGTACATTTATTCCTCTTTCTGTATATTTGCGAATTCTTTTGGTTCCATATTCCTTAATATATGAGTTTCTTTCATTTTGACCTGCATTCATTAAAACAATTCTTCCTTGCAATAGTTAATCAATATAATCATTAATTTTTAATTTTGTGTAAATCTATCATGTGGAGACAAATAACATTTTCTAATTTCATTCATTCCCATACTTGCCTCTGTTATTTGTATCCAAATGAGAGATTTTGCAGATTTTTCTTTTTTGTGCCTCAACTTCGCAGTTATTATGTAATTTCGCAATCTTATGCGAAGTGAATTTTGATTCTTTTCAAAATCTCATTCCTGTGTGGTCTTATTTTCCTTCCTAATTAAAGGTCTTATTATGCCACCTCTTGTCATTGCGACAAAATCGCAGGACGTTCTTGCACTTTCATGCAAAAACCCATTGATCTTGCCTTAACTTTTTCTTTTGTATTATGGCCTCTTCAGGAATGTTGCGACAATATGACAGGCCTAAATATTCTTGCGAAAATAAAGCCCCATGACATTGCCGTCTTGCGACGAAATCGCAGGACGTCTTCGCACTTTCATGCGAAAACCCATTGATCTCGTCTTATCTTTTTTTTGTATTATTGCCTCTTCAGGATTGTTGCACAAATATGACAAGCCTTAATACCCTTGCGAGTAAAAAGCCTCATGACATTTGCGTCTTAAGACACTTATCAGCTCCCTAATGGAGGGTGCCGCCCTTATCTTCCCCCTGGTTGCCCCTTCAAGGAGGCGTACTTCTACCATACAAGGTTAGCTCCTCCCATCCAGTCTTAACAACAACCAGTTGTTTTCGCAGCCTCTTATCCCTTTTACCTATAGGGCTTATGGTTACGAGACTGCACCCTAAGTGGGGTTTTCTTCGGGCCGAGTGCAGTATAAGCCAAGACTTGTCAAGAATGGCAAGGTACGCTTCAAACGCCCCTGGCACTCTTGACTCAACCGTGTACCTCGGCGCCTTGATCAGATTCTGCACTCCTTGGGAGAGTCCTTATTACCTTAGTCGCCCAACCTAAGTCATATGCTTAAGCTGAGAATCCAAGGTGCCTCTCCCGGATGGGCTTTATTGACCCCAAATCTCCATGACTCAGGTTCCGGTGGCGGTGTAGCCTTTCCCTGAGCCATGCAACAGGTACCCCCTTATATGACGTACTTTAGGTCTTACATTTGCCTCTTGCGAAATTGTATTCGCGAACTAGGGTGTACGCCATAAAGGTTCGCCCCTTTCTCTTTTGTCATTGTTCTCTGATTGTTTTGTAGAATTCATTATCTCTGCGAGATTCTGCACATCATCATATGTATTTGCATTTCGCAATCTCAATTTTGTCATTCAATAAAATGTATTTTGAGAATTTTTTTATTGCGAGAGTGTCGCAACAAATCAATCATTCATACATTACCTTTGCTATCCTCTGCTTCTTTGTTATTTTGTGTTAGTTTCCTTCTGAGCTAGCATTAGTTTCGCAACATCTCTTTCTTTTCTTTCGATTGCATCCACCATCAACCTCTCACTTCTTTGTGTCTCTTTGATTTTGTGTCGCCAATTTTCCTTCTTTTGCTTCCTTCGCAAGATTCTATCTCAGTTTCGTAACACCTCTTTCCTTCAACCCAATCTCCCTTTATGATTCCTACACCGCTGGGGTGAGGGAATTTGATGCACTGGTGGAAAGTTGAAGCTACACCTAGAATCCCATGTAGCCAAGGTCGACCAATTAATGCATTGTAGGGTGATTCTACATCAACGACACAGAATAGGATTTCAGAAGATATTCCCTTCAATGGAATTCGCATAGTAACCTCCCCTTTAGGCTTGTTGGCAGTACCATTAAAACCATATATCTTATATGTTGATGGTATAAGATCATCATCTCTTCCTCCCATAGTTTTATAAGTATGATAAAATAAGATGTTCACAGAGCTTCCAGTATCGATTAGAATCCTATTAATTGCCCATGAATCTTCAGCTTCATCATCCTCATCTTCTTTCGGTTTTGGATTAATTTCTAATTTTACTACCAATGGATTATCATGTACCTCTTCACCTTCGGGATTTCTTTGCGGTAAAAAAATAATTGTTTCTGCCATTCCTCTAGTGGCGAGATTTTCGCAATATTCATAATTTCTCTTCCATATATCTTGCGAACACTCTACTCAAAACATTGTCATGAAAATCTTCAATTGTCTTGTATGAATGTACGATAGAGTGACAGAATAGATTCTTTGCTTTTGCACCAACTTCTATGAAGAATGTTTCCTTTTTTTCATCGTGTTTACTTTGTGATGCTCTGGTGGTGGTGGCAATGGTTGAGATTGTGGGTGCCCTACCAAAAAGTGGTTTAGTTTTCCTTGATCTATCATTCTCAGAATAATCTTTTTACATTTCTGCAATCATTTGTGTATGTCCATGAAAATGATGATAAGAACAAAACTCATGACTTCTGTGGTTTGGAGGTGGTTCCGTTCCCATGTTCCATGGTGTTGGTATATTCTCCATCAAAATTATAGCTTCCCATATTTTCTCCACACTTGCATTTAGAGGTGGCATCTTGATTTCTTCCCATACCTTGTGACCTCCTTGTCCTCTATTATAGTTTTGTCTTTGACCTCCATAAGTTTCTTGTGGCTGATCGAGTCTTTGAATCTTGTTATTTCCACCACGATTGTAGAAATTTCTTTCTTCTTCATACTCCTCTTGATCTCGGCTTCCCATAGCCACCAGTTTCTGTTGATTGTTACCTGTCACCTTCTCTTGTTGTACTTGCGAAGTATTCACTACTGTGTTTATTAGCTTGGGTAATAAGCTTGCATTCGCTGTTTGTGAACTGGTGTTCACAACTGGGTATGATTCCATTTCATTTTGCTTTTCCTCTAGAGCAATATATTCTTCTTGAAGTTCTCGCAGTTCAGTCATTGTGATCGTATTCTTGACTCTGAAAATTTGGACATACAATAGGTTGGTTGCAAACATAGCATTGGTAAATGATAATATAAGATATCTCTCATCTACACGACCAGCCATTTCTCTACACATAGTCCTCCATATTTTAGTTAGGTGCTTCAAACTTTCGCCAATCCTTTGTTTTAGTCCAAACACGTCTTCGATACCAGTTCGTGAAGAATTGTTACTTATATATGCCCCTAGGAATGTAGTCTGGAAATGATTGAAGGATGTTATTGTATTCTTTGGTAGACCTTCGATCCATTTAAACGCCTCCCCTGTTAAGCTGGATGTGAAATACTTGCATAATAGAGCATCATGATTTTTTCATTGCAACATGCACATCACGTAAGCTTTAATGTGTTGAATTGCACAAGTTGTTCCATCAAAAATGCTGGTTAAAACGGGCAAATTGCATTTCGGTGGTATTCCTCCTAATTGTACTTCCCTTGTAAATGGAGTTTTCGCAGCTTCTTCTATAGCTTCATCCAATTGTCTTCTGCCTACTTCTCCTATATTATTTAGCATTCCTCTCATTTCTTCCAACTCTTTCAAGATTTTTTTATTTATACCTGAATTTTGATCCATTGGTCTTTTTAATTTCGCCTCTCTTCTTCTGCGTTCATGTCTTTCTTCTCTCGCGAAATTTTGTATTTCTTCTTCTTTATCCTCATCTCGTCTTCTTCTGTGAGTCTCTTCTTCATCTCTATCTTGAATTCGCGTATGATTATGTTTCTCATTTTCCCCTTCATAATTTTGTTCATTTCTTATTAATTCCATTCGCTGTCTTTCAGCTATCCTCTGTATTCTATCATACTCTTCATTGATATTACCATTATTCCGGTTTTGTGTACGCCTTCTTTCTCGATTGTCGTGATTGCTCTTGCGAATTGTCTCCTGAAGCTCTTGTTCTTCCATTTCCGTTCTCAATCTTTCACGTTCGCAAATTAAACGTGCTTGTTCAACATAATGTCTTTCAATTTCTTCTTCAATCGTTTGTTGATTTCTTTGAGTTTCTCTCTCATGTAAAATTCTCCTTCCTTCATCTCGATTTCCTTCGCCATCTTGATCATTTTGTCCCTGACGTTGTCCATTCTCTTGATTTCTACCATTTTGCCTATCATCAAAAAATTTCATTTTGTGGAACATAACGATCATCAGCTTTTTCTCTATTTTCGCGATATTCTTCATTAGGATTTGATATTTCTTCTTGAATATTGTTTCCAGCATTAATTGTGGGTGAGTTTCTCCTCATGTCTCTCCTAGTCGATCTTGAATATGATTTTGTAATATTTCTCGATCTTCTACTCTGTAGTCTCATATTTTCCATCCTCAATTCGTGATTTGCCTTGTTAGATTTGCACGTTCTTCTGCCTCAGCTCTTTTATCTTCATGTATTCTTCGTCTCAATGTTTTTAACACTCCAATTTCTTCATATCCATGAATTATTCCTTCATCTGCTTCTTGATTTCTCTCTACCTGTCTATGGTTTCTGGTTTGCTGCTCTTCTTCTACTTCTTCTGCGGAATTTGATTGCCAAGTGTGTATACTCACCCTATCATAATCTATATTCCTTCCTTGTACTAGTGTTTGTTGAACTGGTGGTTGAATTTGATTTTCTCCATTATTTCTCATTCTAGTGGATTCTCCCATTTCACTTCTTTCTCTTCCAGCAATTCTCTTGCTTCTTCTAACAGTAGTTGGCTGTTCTGATGTATTTCTTCTCCTAGCCATTTCTTCAATGTTAACGAATTGCAAGAAATTATGTAAATTTCTTAATCAATCACTCCAAATCTTCACAAATCTCAATATTAATCTTCAATTTTTTCTAGAATAATCTTCAAATTCCCTGTTTCTAACGCCATTATGTAGTTGCAGGAAATCCTACACTACACCCCTCATAAGATTTCATTAACGCTCAACTCATTTTTAAGTTAACAATCTTAATTTTATTGATGAATCTTTGAACAATCTTACAAGAAAAGATAAAGGAATCAAGAATAACCACTGCTCTAGATTTTCTCTCTCCTATTTACTTGTTTCTTACTCAAAAAAGATCTCTCCCCTTTCCTTTACAACTAAACGACTATTTATAGGGAAATACATAGTGGATGACAGCTAATCTGTCCTTTATTTTCGGATATGTCTTGCGACATTCTCGCAAACTCTCTTATTTTCGCAGAATCATCACATTTTTCTCATGATTTTAGCTGACGTCAATTATTATGTCATTTCCGGAATTGCTCTGCGACGCTGTTGTGTTGTGTTGTTGATAATTTCGCTGAAGCATTATTGATGCGAGATTCTGATCCTACAATTCTCACCAAACCCTTAGACACTGCAACGTTTCAATACTTGCGGCAGTCTATTTGTGTTGTTTTGGTTCATTAAAACGTTTCATTGACTCTTGCCCCTATGCTTATCCTTATCTTTTGGGCAATTGAGTCTAAAACTCCAGTAGGTACTTTCCAGTTCAGTTTTTGTAGGATTTTCGTTATTGTCTTTTTAGTATATCTTTAGTGCTTCAAAATCCTTCTTTTCTTTCGAAATTAAGGTCGCTCTTGTTGTTCTTTCGGGAATGACATCAAATGGGGGAGAGTTCTTTTAAACTTGTGCTTAATGGTAATATCTTGCGGGGTGTGGCTGTGGAATTTTATAGGGGTTATCTTGTATCTTAAAACTCCTTGATGAATGCATTTAGCTTCGGATTTATGATTGCATCTAAATTAAGTTGGTATGTATTTTTATTTTAGTCTATGAAATGTCTCTTGTGGAAATTTCATTATGATCCCGTTATTTTACCTTTGCCAATTTTATTGACAAAAATGGGAAGAAATAATGTAGTTCACACTACAAATACATATGGTTTTCGGATCATTGTGTAAGGGGGAGTGGTTTCCATAATCGAGATGGAGTATTGACTAAGGGGGAGTGATACATATCACCATAGTATTGTTGTTAAAGTCGTGATGCAATTGGACTTTGATGTTACATAATGATACTATGACACTGTATAATAATGATCGAGAATCTCGATTTCTCTCATTCTTATAGCTACGGATCTTCAACAACGGTGGTGCTAAACTTACAACCTTTGGGATCATTGGAGTACTTGGAAGGATGAAGATTTCAAGGAATGTTGAAGATTAGATTATGGAATAGGAGCCACTAAAGTTTAACTTTTTTGTATTCCATATGTATTAATAGTTTTGTCACTAAAATTGACTAAGGGGAGATTATTAGAGCATAGCTCGGTCGACCTCGCATGCGTTGCTATATCAAGCATGTTTGTCAATGTTAGTGATCAAAACTATGAGTCTTGATTTCTAGTCTATTATAGCTAAGTCTCGGACTAGGATAGAAAAGTGTAGTTGAGGTCAAGGACTTCATGGCGATTCATCATACAACGACGAAGATCTACTCAAGGAACCGTGGAACTTCATCAACAAAAAGGTATGTGGAGACTTGAACTTATATATCACTCAAAAGTCTATCTATTCTATCTCCTACTTCTTATGAGACAAAAAGTCGTATGCTATATAGACTGGATCATACACATTTGACATTTCGAGATGAGTATTCACTACTTATGTTTTTCTCGAAATCGTGTGTTGGTAAAGCATTTCGCTTTAATCAAGTTTATCTTCACCTAGTGACGAAAGTCATGAAAAGTTTCAATTACTTTGAGAATTGCTCTGACGTGAAACGCTCTGTGAATAACGGCAATATAACGTCCTATGCGAATGTCTCAATGATTGGAATGAGAGTTTAGATTACATAACCATGTATTCCTTAATCCGAAGTTTTCAAACTTTGTTGATTGAGAGAAACCGGAGGAATTGGCTTTGCCAAGTCCGCGAACTCAGTCCGTGAACTGACGGAAGTTCTCTTACCGAGAATTTCTTCTGGGATTTTCCAAAAACTCGTTTGCGTGTTTAGTCCGCGAACCGGCGGAAGTATCTTTGCCGAGATTTTCTTCTGAGTTTGGAAAACTCCACTGGTTGTCTTAAATTACTAAGGATCTAAAGATGTGCTCTGAACATGAAACTTAAATTACTAAGGAATGCTTTATGCAAACCGTGGCTATAAAGTTCATGAGCCGATTCAATCGAATCATCTTTGTTTCAATTGTGTCTTGTGTAGTTACATAAGATCCCATAGCAATTGAACAACTCTTTAACTAGTTCATTTGAGTCAATTGTACTAGTTATGGTGAAGAAGAACAAGGTTAATATGAAATGCTCATATGGTTAACCTTTTGGGTCACTATGTTAAACCAACATACACATACACGTTTGGGCATGGTTTTCACAAACCCAGTAAACGTCTACCCAAGTGTGTGTGACAAGCTAAGATTTCGATCCAACAGTTGAGAAATATTATCTTGAATCTAAATCAGGTTTTCATCTAACGGTGAATATGGATTGCTTTGTAACTAAGGCAAAACCCTGATTTGAAGACTATATAAAGGAGACATCTAGAATTGTGCAAAACTAATCCCTACATGTCTGTGTGATACTAGTGCGCTCGCTAGAGTCGATTCTCCTTTAACCTTTGGTTTTCTTCCCTAAAACCAGGTTAACGACTTAAAGACTTCATTGGGATTGTGAAGCCAGACCGATATTACTTTTATCGTAGTTGTGTGATCTGATCTTGCATCTTCTATCGTACGAGTACAATCTTTGATTGGCTTGAGATCGTGAGAGTTCTCCGATAGGCAAGATAAAGAAGTCACAAACATCTTCGTCTCACTGTTTGTGATTCCTCGAAAAACCTCCTGTGTAGTCAAGAAGGATTGTTGAGAGGTGATTGATTAATCTAGGATGTTCTTCGGGAATATAAGACCGGATTATCAATTGGTTCCTGTTCACCTTGATTTCATATCTTAAGACGGAACAAAACCTAGGGTTTATCTATGGGAGACAAATTTATCTTTTGATAGACTTTTCTGTGTGAGACAGATTTGTTTATTATCAAGTCTGCGATTTTGGGTTGCAGCAACTCTTGGTTGTGGGTGAGATCAACTAAGGGAATCACGTGCGCAGTATCATGCTGGGATCAGAGGCGTAGGAGTACAACTGTACCTTGGATCGGTGGGAGACTGATTGGGGTTCAACTATAGTCCAGTCCGAAGTTATCTTGGAGTAGGCCAGTGTCTGTAGCAGCTTAATACAATGTGTATTCAATCTGGACTAGGTCCCGGGGTTTTTCTGCATTTGCGCTTTCCTCGTTAACAAAATTTCTGGTATCTGTGTTATTTCTTTTCCGCATTATATTTTATATATTTGAAATAATACAGGTTTTGTGTTCGTGATCATCAATTAGAAATCCAACCTTTGGTTGTTGATTGATATTGATTGATCCTTGGACATTGGTCTTTGGTACCGTCCAAGTTATTCCTTGTATTTGATAAAGAATCGCTATTGATTTTAGCTTGAGTAAAAATCAAATCAAGAGAGAGATATTAACTCCTTGAGATACTTTAATCTAGATTGAGTCTGACTGTCTATTTGATTCTCTAAGCAAAGTATTTCGGAGTTAGTCCATACAGATTGCTAAGAGAAATATTGGGTGGTGTTGTTAGACCCCCGCTTTTTCAGGAATGCAAGGAAGCCAAGAGTTGTTCCTTCAAATTCTTAGAAGTTTTCTGATGTTCTTGAAGAGTTGAAGGAAACAAGGAAGGAGATTCAGCAAATAATGGCTACTGTGTTGAGAACTCTTGAAATTCAGAAGGCCCTGGTTAGCCATCAGTTCAAAATTTTTGTTGGAACTGACTCATTTATTCATGAACCCTATGTTCCCATGGTTGTTGACGACAAGGAGTTCGGGGACGATAAATAATTTTTCAGAGGTCTCAATGTCTAGAAAACTTCTTATGAGAATTTATTCTTGTGCTTTAAGAAGGATAACTAGGGTTTGGAATAGCCATTATTGTGAGTACACATAGCTATTGCCAAAGTTTTCATCTTGCAATGTTTTTAGATTTATTTCTTTAAATTCTAAAGTTTATTTGGAAGATGATTTTTGCAGTATTAATCTTTATGGTTTTATATAGTGCAAATGGTTATGCGATATGTTGTTTATGTCCGTGAACCTTGACTGTCCGTTATTTTTTCAAAAGTTAACTCTATTATATGTCAGTATGAAAGTATTGATAAAAGATAGAATGAACTTTGGAGTACGAAAGTTAAGCCTTTTATGTTATTATGCAAATATTGATGGAAGAAAGGATGAACTTTTGTTTACAAAGATTAAGTCTATTATATGTCATTGTGCAAATAGTGATGAAAAATATAATGAATCTTTGATTATTCCGCAGTATTGGTCTTTCCCTGATCCACATCTTTGTGTATACTGTTGAGCATGGCCAATTAAATTGATCATTTTCCTTGTGGTTAATTCAATTGTGAATTTTCGATACAAATTCATATTTCATGTGATTTTTTAGTGTCCAAATAAATCCTTCTTTTCTTGAAAAAGTAAGGTCGCTCTTGTTGTTCTTTCGGTAATGATATTTTATGGGGGAGAGCTTTTAATTAAACTTGTGCTTAATTGCCAAATATTTGTGGGGAGTGCGGCTGTGGAATATTGTAGGAGTTATCTTGTATCTTTATAAACTACTTGATGAATACACTAAGTTTCAACTATGTGAAATCATCGAAACAAGTTGGTATGTTGTTCTCTTTTGGTCATGAAGTATCTCTATGAAAATTTCATGAGGATCCCACTAGTTTTTGTACATTGCCAATTTATATTGACAAAAAGGGGGAGAATTAATGTGTAGTTCACACTACAAATACATATGGTTTATGGATCATTATATAAGGGGGAGTGGTTTTCATTGTGATATGAAGTATTGACTAAGGGGGAATGATACATATCACAATAGTATTGTTGTCAAAGTTGTGATACAATTGGATTTTGATGCTGTATAATGATACTATGACATTGTATAACAGTGATTGAGAGCAACTGTTTTCTCATTGTTATTGCTCTGGATCTTCAACAACGATGATGCGGAATTGAACACATTTGGAATCATTGGAGTACTTGGAAGTGACGAACATTTCGAGTAATGTTAAAGAACCAAGGAGATCAAGCATTTGGATGAGAAGCTACAAAGTTTATTTATTTTATAATCCATATGTATTAATAGTTTTTTCACTAAAATTGACAAAGGGGGAGATTGTTAGAGCACTGCTCGGTCGAACTCGCAAGCGTTTCCATCTCAAACTTGTTTGTCAATGTTAGTGATCAAAACTATAAGTCTTTATTTCTAGTCTACTTATAGTGATGTCTCGGACTAGGATAGATTGTGTAGTTGAGCATTAGACTTCACGACGTTCATCAATTGAAGACGAAGAATTACTAAGGCGAGCTTGTGGAACTTCATCAACAAAAGGTATGTGGAGACTAAAAATCATCTATCACTCGAAAAGTCTATTTGTACTCTATCTCCTATATTGAGACATAAGTCATATTACTATATGGTTTTCGATTATGCACATTTGAGATTTCGAGCTGAGTTTAACTCGCTTACATATTTCTCAAAAGATGTGTTGGTAAGCTTTCGCTTCAACCATGTTCATCTTATATTCTCGACGAAAGTCAAAAGATGATCATGTGAAAATCGCGGAGTAACATCTTACATGGTTTGTGTGATACAATCATTTGGTGTAGACTTGGAATGTTTCGTTATGATTATTTCAATAACTTGAAAATTGCTTTGATGCTAATAGTGTGTGAAAACGGCTATTTCCATCCTCTAAGAAAGTTTAAATGATTGAAATAAGAGGTTAGACCACATAACCAACATTAGCTTATAAACATGTTGTGCACTCTTGCATATATGTGATCCATGTCCGTGAACCATATTATGCATACCCGTATGCATACCTGTTGGTTTGAGAAGTACGGGAACCTAAGTGCACGTACCCGTACACATACTGGCGTAGCTTTATGACCGGAAATTTCTGCTGGGTTTGGAGGTATGCGTACCCGTTCGCATACTGGCGAAAACCAAACTTGGTCCGGCTATTCAAGTATGCGTAGCCGTTTGCATACTTGAATAGTTAAAGTTCTTAAATCGGTTGTGACATGAACTAATACATTTATATAATAAGGAATGCATTCTTTTCCAACCGTGGCTATAATGTTCATGAATTGATTCAAGTGAATCAAACCGATTTTGCTTCAATTGTGTTCTTGTATACTTCTATGAGAATATAACAATTGAACAACTCTTTAACTAGTTTCATTTGAGTCATTTGAACTATTTATGGTTAAGATGAATAAGGTTGATATGAGAGTGTTCATATAGCTAACCTCGGTTAACTACTGTTGAGACAACATGGTGTACACGTTTAGGTAAGGTTACATAAACCTAAATGAGGGTACATTTCATTTGTGTATAACATGTTCGATCTAACGATTGAAATATATTAGCTTGAATCTAATCAGGATTTCATATAACGGTGAATATTGAATGTTTTGTTACCAAGGTAACTTAGATTGAAAACCTTGATTTAAAAACTATATAAAGGAGAACTCTAGAAACTGGGAGACCTAATCCCCACATCTTCTGTGTGACACTAGTGGCGACTAGAGTCGATTCTCCTATAACCTTAGTTTTTTCACGAAACCCTGTAGGTTAACGACTTGAAGACTTCATCGGGATTGTGAAGCCAGACCCAACTATTTTCTCTGTGGTTGCGTGTTCTGATCTTGATTTCACTATCGTGATTGAGTATTATCTTTGCTAAGATTAGCTTGAGATTTATCTCCGATAGGTAAGATTAAAAGTAGTCACAAACATCTTCGTCTCATCGTTTGTGATTCCACAATATTTTGTTTCGTTAATCGATTAAGATTATTGTGAGGTGTTTGATAACACTAGGCTGTTCTTCGGGAATATAAGTCTGGTTCATCAATTGGTTCATGTGCACCTTGATTTATCAAAAGACGGAACAAAACTTGTAGGTATTTCTGTGGGAGACAGATTTATCTATTCCAATAGACTTTTCTGTGTGAGACAAATTTGTTTATCAAGTCTTCGAATTTGGGTCGTAGCAACTCTTGGTTGTGGGTGAGATCAGCTAAGGGAATCAAGTGCGTAGAATCCTGCTGGGGTTCAGAGACGTAAGGAGCGCAACTGTACCTTGATCAGTGTGAGATTGAATAGGGATCAAATACATTCCAGTCCGAATTTCATTGGTAGTAGGCTAGTGTCTGTAGCGGCTTAATGCAGTGTGGTGTTCAAAGCTGGACTAGGTCCCGGGGTTTTTCTGCATTTGCGGTTTCCTCGTTAACAAAACTTCTGGTTCCTGTGTTGTTTCTTTTCCGCATTATATCACAGGTTGTGCGTTGAATAGATCAATTGGAAAATCCAACCTTTGGTTGTTGATTGAAATTGATTGATCCTTGAACATTGGTCTTTGGTACCGTTCAAGTTATTTCTCTTATATTCAATCGGGCTCGCAAATTCCTATTTGCTGATTGCAGATTGAATTGAGAAATTGAGATATAAACTCTTTGAAATACTTTTCTCTAGATTGAGTCTGACTGTCTACTTGATTCTCTTAAAAGTATATTGGAGTTTGTCTATTCAGATTTCCAAACGAAATATTGGGCATGGTTGTTAGACCCCCGCTTTTTCAGACTGTCTAGTTGATTCTCTTGAAAGTATATTGGAGTTAGTCCATACAGATTTCCAAGCGAAATATTGTGTGTGGTTGTTAGACCCCTGATTTTTCACGACCCTTACAAGGAGGCTAGAGAAAACCACCACTTTTTGAGGTTTGGTATCGTTGCATATCATAATGGACCGTTGTACCACCCAAAGGGGTACGTTATGGCTGATCCCCGACGTGTGATGCGACTTGGATGTAAGAAAAAAACTATTGTGCAACAACTTGCGTTTGAAAGGTACTATGCTGACTATCCTCGGAGCGTTTCAACTGCCTTGACAACATGTTTGGTTCAAGGAATTGGATTATTGGTAATCCAATTCCGGGGGAATGTGACCAATTCCTTGAACCAAACTACCGAAATTAACTCTATGTAATTAAATTTTTGATTCCTAGGAATCCAATTCCCTCCAAAATAGTATATTTTCGTTGCATTAGTTTAGTAGTGCAATGGAATTGGATTCTAGGGTAAAAATAAAAGCAATTGGATTACCTCAACCAAACGCAATTTTTTTGGATTTAAATTCAATTCCTTGGAATTCAATTCCAGGAATTGGATTACCCCATAATTGGATTCCTAGGAATCCAATTCTCCCAACCAAACAAGGTGTAAGGTTGAATGTAGAGTATACACCAAATCCAGAACCAACACATTGGAGGGATAGGGAACCATGTCGTCTGGTAGATACGAGTAATTGGGAGATCGCGGAAAACAATGATGAAGTCGATCCTGACTACATGAGGTATTACTTGGAATACTCACATTCTTTTGTTGTGCGCCCGGATAGCGTTGAAATTCCACCCCAGAAAAACCCTCCCCATTCCAACTCCTACAGAGGCACCACCTACAATTGCCGGACTTCAGAAGACCGTTGGATTGCTAATATGTATTTTTAATTTCTTGGTCGTATAATGTATACATAATCTTATATTAGTGTGTATATATATATATACTAATTATGTGTTGGACGTATGAAACTAGCGGCCTCGGCTTGGCAAGTTGAGAAAGATGTTTGGTTGCAAGAACGAGAAAGGAGAGGTGCTATTCCCTGAAGAAATGAAGGAAGCCGAGGAAAAACTTGATAAAAATGGAAGATCCAAGTGCAAAAGCTTTGTTCGGGGAAACGGGGAAGGTGGTCTCCAAGAAGCAAAGGACCAAGTGATAGAAGATTTGTATTCTTGTTTCTTCATTTGGAATTGGTTGTTAGGTTTTGAACAATTTGGAACTTGTTTTTGTTTATAACTCACGATGAACTCTTTAATTGTTTGGTTTATGTTTGGTTTGTGGTAGCTGGACTAAGAAAATTTAAGCAAAATTCAGTTGTTTGGTTTATGTTGAACATGTTTAGATTTTTAGAAAAAATTTTTTTCTAAGTTTTCTTTACACAGTTGGATATGCGCCGGCATTGAAATGTTTATATATGGCAACGCCGGCACCTATTCTGGCGTTGTTAAGTCATTACAATTCCATGCCGACACTAATGCCGGCATGAATTTTTTTCCTAACACTATGTCGTTAAATAGGGATGAAAGTCGCACAAAGAAGCAATTTTCCTGTATAAAATTTGGACTCTGCCGGCATAGAAATATTTATCAGATCCATGTCGGAAATATGATTTTTTAAACTTGAGGAATTTTTGCAGAATATCGGCATGGTAAATAAGATATCCGTCCATGCCGGCATTCTGTGCACCCTTCTTAAATTTAGGTTTTCAGAATACCGGTATTGGTTTTGGAAAAAACTACAATGCCGGCTTACTATGATTATATATAAGTTATGGATGCTTTTTTTATTTCATTCCTAGATAATCTATACATTAGATTTGAAACTTACTAAAACATAATAAAGAACATACTAAATTACATTAGATTTGAAACTTAATTTCCTAGATAAATTAAAACATACTAAAAAACATCACACGCATTAATAGGCTTGCATTGGTCTATGATGATCTCCTATTTAGTATCCCTTTTCAACAATTACGGCACCTTTGAGCCTTTCACGAATATCTTCGAAGACAGAGTCTGGAAGCTCCGTTTCAAGGATAAATTTCATTGGTTCATCTTCTATTTCAACATATTCGTTTCCCTTCATATAACACCCATCAATAGGCTTGCATTGGTCCTTGTGTTTTTCTCTTATTTCTGATAGTGAAACAGCTTTGTCTAACCATTGAAACTCATCGCATTTTGGGTGATTCAACACCTTAGAAACATTCTTCCATGGTCAACATCATCAGTTTTTGCAACCCATAACCGGCGTGTCCCATCACAATTTATACACTTCGAATAAATATATGGACAGTGCACGGCTAAACGAGAAGTTGACTTGCAAATTTGACAGCTACAATGATGACTCTCTAAGAGAATATTTTATTAGTGATACATCCTAATAGAGAATATTTTAACTGTCGATATAGTATTAGTAATGGCGAGTCTACTTACTTTGCAAGTAGAGCTTGATGATGAATCACCCATCGCATGTAAAGCTTGAACCATGCTTGTTTGATCTATTGTTTTACGCTTGAGTTCTTGAGAGAAGGATTTTTGTTATTTGGTGAGTGCTTTCAGTATATTTTTTCCAAGGGAATGGGGGGGGGGGGGGGGGGTCATTATATAGAATGAAACTCCAACTGTCATAATTTTTCAAAAACTAGTCGTTACTTTTTGAATTGCCCTTATGCCGACATGGATATGGATTTTGAAATCAATGTCGGTTAGTTCCTGACATTGAAATGGATTATAAAACAACGCCGTCAATGATTGAAAAACGTTATGGTTTTCTATATAAAATATAATCATTAACGGCATAGATACAGAATATCAATCAATACCGTAGCAAAATGCCGACATGCTCCATATAAATTTTGCAATGCCGGTTGAGATGATTTTGAAAAAACTAGCCGTTAGGGTCTTTCTCTATATAAGACCTCATCCTTGGACATAGTTTGCCCCAAACTTGCTCATTTTATTCGCTCCTTCTCCATATACTTCACAATCACTCATTTCATACCTCCACATACAAAAAATGGCATCGTTTTACTACGAGGAAGATTTAACAATCACCAAACCATGGTACGCCGAAACTCGAGTTCTAGATGACTCTTCGTCCGAGACCTTATGGGCGAAGATTTATAACAAATTTATGCAAGATTATGGGAACACCCGAAAAGAAGAAGTGTTCAATACATAAAGGATAGGCACAAAATCATCCTAGATGCGGTAGTTGAGTTTTTAAAAATCAAACACCGGATCTCGCACGCTAGCCACATTAGCTTGTCCCCTCAAAAACTCGTAAGTATCTTTATGGTTTATATATTCGACACAATCCACTTTTTTCAATTTATATGTAACAAAATAAGTTTGTGTATTGTTTTTGTAGCACGAAGCCGTAAAAGCGCTCTACTTAGAGGAAAAGGGGGAAGCATTCACATTTGATGAAAACGTTCACTTCATGGTATCCAAAGTTACGGAGTACCACCAGATGGGTTAATCGGAGTCGGATTCTTCGTAAGAAGATTGATAGGTTTAGTAGTTTTTGGTTAGGTTTTGTAGGTAGATCGCTATGTAAAACCTCACGAGACTATAACTCGTCCACTTGGGTCACCCAGTGGTTCAAAGGCTTGATGCACGTGCTAAGTGCATCCGTGATTCCTACGAAAAGGATTAGATTTGAAATAAATTATATTTCCGGTATATTATCTTAATATTACTCTATGCCGTTACTGTGCCGGCGTTGGAATTATATATAAACCTATGCCGGATATAATGACAAAATGTAATGGTTTTTGTATAAAATAAATCATATTCTGGCGTTGAAGTCATATAATAATCAACGCCGGATATGATTGTCGGCATTCTCGATATCTTTCGTAAAATGTAGGCATTGAACATTTTGAAAAGTATACGGCATTGAACGTTGATCCGGGTTTAAAACTAATTCATTAAACCAAAAAATTATACATCTATTGAGGAATAACTTTGAAGGAAAATTAAATAACATATAGAATAAAGGGAAAATGACATTGGTATTCCACCCTTAGTCGTAACCCATGAAATTGTCTTTCAAGATCTTGTAGGTAAGTGATATCTATATTGAATAACGTTCATATTGAATTTATGCATGTTTAGGATTATGCATGTGTTAGGGTTTATAGTGATCCATAATATTATAGAAACTATAAATTGAAAGTGCAATAAATTTAATTTGTAACTGAAAAATTGCAGTTACAATTCAATTTCGGCATTGAATTCAATTTGAATACCATGTCGTTATTCCATAACCGATGTGGTGTAATAGTTCAATTCCATGCCGATATCAGTTTGGATTTTATTGAAATCACTGTAAACAATTACATAGTTGCCGACATGGTCTATATTTAGATTTCTACGTCGGTTCGTTGTTTCGGCATGATCTATATTTCTGTGGACAATGCCGGTATTGAGTATGAATTTTATTGCATTCCGGTAGTTAGTTCCAGCCTAGTCGATATCTATATTACAATGCTGGCAACGTACTTATGGTTTCATGGATATGTATATCAATGCATTATTTGATCACTTGTATGCCGACAAATGGTTGAATGTATGTATGTGTGTCTTGGGACGTAGGTCTAAATCATCACAAGTCGATAAAGGAAAGAGGAAAGCTGCTGAAGAAGGAACCGTGAAGTCTGATCATCCTCGACGTGGTCGTTCTGATAGTGACAGGCGTAAGATCATGATTCAGGAACGTACGGGGGAAACAAGAAGTGATGAACAAGAGTTTGAACAATTTGAACATGGTGAACCAA
This sequence comes from Papaver somniferum, assembly GCF_003573695.1. NCBI lineage: Eukaryota > Viridiplantae > Streptophyta > Magnoliopsida > Ranunculales > Papaveraceae > Papaver > Papaver somniferum. The sequence continues at coordinate 48,587,685 of NC_039366.1, forward strand.
CCCAAGAAGGTTGCTCATCCGGTGAAGGTTTAGGACAAGTTGAAGTTGAATCCGGTGAGAACAAAAATAAGGAGCCCGCCTAATGACATGATTCCAAAACGTGATGACGGAATAGAGTGGGGTCAACCTTTAGAGCCGCAACTTTTATTTGACTACAAGGACTCTTGGGCTTGTTGGATCTATCAACTTATGTAAGACATTTCCATATTGTTATTATTTTATTTATCTATGATCAAGGGAATTTAAGTTTGTGTCGTATGTGTTTTTGTAGGATCACGAAAAAGTTGTACGTGTTTCCTGTCATCAATCAATGGATTCATGGGATTTGAAATTGAAGTGTGAAGGTGTTAAAGCATTAGTCAGAGCATGCAGTTTGTTTCTTGTCATCAAAATTTTGTGGAGTGTGATTCGGTCACGGTGAATTGCTTTCTCGAGAGGTTTTATGGTGAAACTGATACCATGAATTTTCCTTTTGGAGAGATGTCCGTCATCCCTAAAGATGTTCAAAGAATAGTAGGTCTAGAGGTACTTGGTGTTAGAGCATTGCTCAGTCGAACTCGCATGCGTTGCTATCTCAAGCATGTTTGTCAATATTAGTGATCAAAACTATATGTCTTGATTTCTAGTTTACGTATGACTAAGTATCGGTCTAGGATAGTTAAGTATAGTTGAGCTCCAGACTCCATGGCGATCATCTTATGAAGACGAAGAACTACTCGAGGAACCAGTGGAACTTCATCCAACTAAAAAGGCATGTGGAGACTTGAACTTATCTATCACTCAAAAGTCTACTCTATCTCCTACTCTTGTGACAATAGTCGTATAAGTATAGAGATGTCAAACGGGCAAGCTAGGGTCAACCCGACCCTAGCTTGCCAACCCGTACTAGGGTTAGGGTCAACCCTAGCCCTAGTACTATTCACGAACAAGCTCAAAACCCCAACCCTAGCCCTAGACGGGTCAACCCTGACGGGTTGGCGGGTTGGCTTGTTAATGTTATCAATTTAAAAATTAAATTTAAAATTTAGGATTTTTTAGGATTATTCATTTAGTAAAAGTCGAACCTAGGTCAATTTGGTGTTTAACTAGAAGCCCCACCACTGAGTTGTAAAGTGGACGTTTTTATTGCCACTTAATCAACGATATATCCGGTTACGGCGCTTTAGTTTTCTTAGGCAGAGAACCCTAACATCAACTAAGCATTTTACTTTTTTTTTATCATTTTATAAGTTTAAATTAATGTGAGTAAGACTAACTCACTGTTTAAATTATGCTAGTCCTTTTATCAATTTAGGACATCCCGAATAAATATGTGATTGATGAATCTAAGTTGTAATTTAATTTATTGATTATTTAAAATCTAAAAATTGTTATATTTGTTTGGGTAGATCCAAAATTAGCTTTATTTATTGATTTAAAATTAACTAATTCTAATATATGTTTGCAAATCATGGATTTTAAAGAGTTGGTGGGATTGAGGGATATATTTATTAATTTTGACGGATTGACGGGTAACCCGCGGGTTGGACCTAGCCCGACTTGTTTTCTAGTAGGATTGTATATTCCAACCCTAACCCGGCCCGTTTAGACAACAAGCCAAGCCGGGCCGGGTTGAAACAAGTCGGGTTAGGGTCAACCCGCAAGCCGGGTTATAAATTGACAGCTCTATATAAGTATGATAGTTTTCATACATACACATTTGTTATTTCGAACCGAGTTTACTCGCCTATCTTTTTCTCGAAATATGTGTTGGTAAGCTTTTGCTTTAACCACTTTCATCTTTACCCGTGACGAAAGTCATGATGACGTTTCAATCTTGAAAATAGCTTTGATGACGATAGTCGTGAATAACGATTGTTATAACATTATAGAAGAATGTTTCAATAATTGAAATGTAGATTTGAGATTATCAACAATGGATATAAGCATATATATAGTGTGTTCGCACATTAGTGTATAAATCCATGTGCCGGAAACCAAGTGTGCGCATATGTGTGCATACGGTATTGGTGAAGGAGACAGGTTGGGTACACGTAACCGTACGCGTACCAGCGGAAGTTTTCAACCGAAAATTTCTGCTGAGTTTGTAGTTTTCAAACTAGTAAACCAGTCACCTTAGGTACGCATACCCGTACCCGTACCCACAGAAGTTTTCGAACCGAAAATTTCTACTGAGTTTGTAAACTCAAATCTGGTAGCTAAGGTACGCATACCCGTACGCGTACCCAAGCTGGTTATTTCTCAAATCGGTAGTTCATGAACTTAAAACAATAAATTATAAGGAATGCAAGCTTTGCAAACCGTGGGTATATTGTTCATGAATTGATCCAAATGGATCAAACTGATTTTGTTTCAATTGTGTCTATGAATAAAGACCTAAGCAATTGAAAAACTCTTCAACTATTTCTTATGAGTCATTTGAACTAGTTATGTGAAGAAGATGAATATGGTTAATATGAAAGTGCTCATATGGCTAACCATTGGTTAACTATTTGTGAACCAAGTGTACATGTTTAGGTATGGTTACTCAAACCTAAATGAATACTTTTCATTTGTGTGTGCAAGCTAAGTTTCGATCTTGGTTGAATCAGGTTTTTCATCTAACGGTGAATATTGAATGCTTTGTTACCAAGGTAACTTGGATTGCAAACCCTGATTTGAAAACTATATAAAGGAGACATCTAGCAACTGGAAAAACTAATCCCCACACCTCCTGTGTGATACTAGTTGGTTTTGCTAGAATCGATTCTCCTTTAACCTTAGGTTTCTTCTCGAGACCCTGTAGGTTAACGACTGAAAGACTTCATTGGGATTGTGAAGCCAGACGAAATTACTTCTCCTGTAGTTGAGCGATCTGATCTTGCCATTTTCCATCGTACGAGTTCAATTGAATAATTGACTTGAGATTATATCTCCGATAGGGCAAGATAAAAAGAAATCACAAACATCTTCGTCTCATCGTTTGTGATTCCGCAATTTCTAGTTTCGCTACCATACGATTTAGATTATTGTGAGGTGATTGATAATACTAGGCTGTTCTTCGGAAATATAAGTCCGGGTTATCAATTAGTTCCTGCTCGCCTTGATTTATCAAAAGACGGAACAAAAACTCATAGGTTTATCTGTGGGAGACATATTTATCTATTATTGTAGACTTTTTGTGTGATACAGATTTGTTCATTAAAGTCTTCGACTTTGGGTCGTAGAAACTCTTAGTTGTGGGTGAGATCAGCTAAGGGAATCAAGTGTGTAGTATTCTGTTGGGATCAGAGACGTAAGGAGCGCAACTGTACCTTGAATCAGTGTGAGATTGATTAGGGTTCAACTACATTCCATACCGAAGTTAGTTTGTATCGATCAATTATGAAATATCATAGGTTGTGCGTTGTTTATTAAAGTCTTCGACTTTTCTGCATCTGCGGTTTCCTCGTTAACAAAACTTCTGGTGTTTTTGTTATTTCTATTCTGCATTATATTTTGTTATATAATTGAAATATCACAGATTGTGCGTTGTATCGATCAATTGTTAAATCCAACCTTTGGTTGTTGATTGGAAATTGATTGATCCTTGGATATTGGTCTTTGGTACCATCCAAGTTTATATCTCTTGTATTTGATAAAGACTCACAGATTTCTATTTGTTTGAGTATGGATCAAATCGAGAGATAGAGATATTAACTCCTTGATATACTTTTTATTAAGATTGAGTCTGACTGTCTAGTTGATTCTCTTAAAAGTATATTAGAGTTAGTCCATACAGATTGCTAATTGAAATATTAGGTGAGGTTTTTGTACCCCCACATTTTCAATTGGTATCAGAGCAGGCAAACACGTTTAAAGACCTTACAAGTCTGTGTTTGTAGCGATCTGACTCTATGGACAAAGGTGTTATCTCTATTAACGTACCACCAGTCTTCGATGGCTCTAATTACTTATGGTGGAAAATTGTTATGCGAGCTTTTCGTCAAGCACGTGATTTTCAATCATGGGTATATGTTGTTAATGGCTATGATGCTCCCGTTGTGGCAATAGGTAACTCTACTGTTCCAAAGAATATTGGCGAATACGATACTGCTGAGATACTTGTTGCAAAGAAAAACTCCGACGGTTTGAATTCCATCATACATGCCATTACCCCAAATCTCCAGCACCATGTGTCGAATTGAACTAGATCTAAAGATGTGTGGGATATCTTAGAAACCGTATTCGAAGGTAATACCAGCGAAAAGGAAGTTAGGCTTCAAAACCTTAATTCTGATTGGGAAAACCTTCGTATGACAGATGAAGATTCATTTAATGAGTTTAATCACAATGTGTCTGAAATTGTTAATGCATATTTTGCATTGGTGTTGATGGTGGTTTTTAGCTTAGGGTTAAAATCGTAAAACCTTGCATCATATGTGGCGTCACTCTGCAAGGAAACGGTGCTGCGAGTACTAACCTCTCCACCGACACATTTATTGATACACTCAATATACTTTTATCCATAACACTCCGTAAATTTCGGCACCTCGCCAATACGAGACTCACTGAGTACTTTCCTGTGTTATGTTCCCCAGCAGAACCCTTAATCGGTATGGCATGACGGATTTATGTTCACTCGTAGCGGAGTAGCATGAACCTCCAAGTACCAAAGTTAAGGCCATTGCACGAAATGCTCAGACAGAAAGCACACTGCATTCTGTAGATAAAGATTTTTGTATGGCATAATACAAAATCCAGCTAATTATTGTGATAACTCGCAAAGAACTCATAAACCCAACTAATTTTCAAATTAGGGTTTCGCGCCCCGCGTAGTATACTGGACCCCGTTGGTCGAAACCATGCTTAAACAAGCTAGGCAACCGAATCCTCCACAACGCGCTAAAACTGCGGCCGCGCCCTAGCATGCCGGCCCTCTTTCCGTCGACCACTCAGGTCGCTTCAAATCCTCCACCGCGCATTGGAAGTATGGCCACGCCCTAGCATGATGGCCCCACTTCCCGTCAACCAATCGGGTTGTTCCAAAACTAGCCACGGCCTCAAAAAGATCGTCATACTAAGTTGGCTTCCCAAAACACGCCAGCTTCCCAAAAACGCGCTAGCTTCCCAAAAAACGCCAGCATGCCGCACGCGCATGCCGCACATGCCAGGCGTGCATGCCAGACGCGCTGGCCAGACGCGCATGCCAGACGCGCTTGCCAGACGAGCTTACCAGATGCGCACGCTAGACGCACATGCCAGACGCGCTTACAAGACGCGCATGCCAGACGCGCTTCCCAGACAAGCATACCAGACGCGCTTACCATAAGCACATGCCAGGCACACATGCCGCACGCGCATTCCAAAAAGCATGCGCAAGCCATGCCAGCCACGCCTCTGGCCACCAACGGAAGGTATCCATAATCAATGGCTGCCCTTCCTCCTGAGGTGCGGATCTCAGCCATACAAGTTCGCCACCAAGCCTGTGCAATTTTTGGCCGCAATGCCAAATTCCATGGTTTGTGTCAAACCCTAATTTGGCCACGCCAAACGCATGCGCAAGCCATGCCAGCACCACGGCCGCGCCACTGGCAGCCAAACGGAAGGTAGCCGCAATCAACGACTACCCTTCCTCCTGAGATGCAAAATCTCGACCGTCGAAGGTCGTCACTGAACCGGCAAGCCTCTCTACCTTAACTTGCCGCACATAGCAACATGCTACACATTTTCCAATCAAAACACTCGAGACATCAAAAATGTCACAAACTGGGGGATGCTCATCAGGGTATTGGTCTGGTGGTTTACAGCGTGCGGCGTGCAATACGCTCGTTACAAGAAAGTGTCATAAGAGTAAGGCGGTTAGTAATGGCAAGAAATAAGTGGTGAAATGCATCTTCATTATGGAAACATCAATTCCAGGCGTTACCCGTTACCACTTTTCCACCACTCAACCGCTTCCACTTCTTACGAGGCCAGGGTACGTTTTATTACGATTTGTATAAATAGGTTTCACCTATTTCCACCAAAGAACAAATTTTTGGTCAGGAGAACAATACACATCCAGAAATCACTTGGTAACTTTCCATTCAGCCCGCCAGTTCAACTTTTGGATACAAGTCGCAAAACACCCACATTTCCAGAATCAACTATTTTGGCCTCAACACTTTCTTCGCTTCCCTCCTTAAGACCAACCCTTCTCCTTTACTTTGTGACCGAAGCAATCCTGGAACGACCATTTCTTGGTTTAGGCCAGGATTGTACAATTTGATCTCTCGAATATAAAGTACTCCTGTGCAGTACATTGTTTTGGGTTTAGATTTGTTTCTCACCCGCACTCACACGAAATCACCGAAATCAGCAGAAACGGTTTTCACCCACAAACAATTGGCGACCACAGTGGGAGATTAATCTCTCGGTTACAATATCAATTTTCAATTCCCAATTTCACTTTTCGATTCAATTTTCAGAAGATGGTCGGTCTTGGAGCTGAGTCCACAATCTCAAACTCCACTCAGGCTCCGGGAATGGTAACGCTCCTCCTCCCAACACGACACCTAATGACGCAACTAATGGAGAAATTCCAAAGTTGGCCGAATTGGAACGAGTCTAGGAGATCCACGGAAGAAACATGGACCTGATGAAGGATGCAATCAACAACATACTCAACTTTCTTATCATCCTGACATCGGATCCGAATGATTCACCCACCCCAGAAACTCAAAGACTGGGGACTGACGTCTCGGATGATCAGTCTCATGTTAACAACTTCACCACCAATCAGAAACCGGTAGACCAGGAAGCAGCTGTGTTGGTGGAAAATTTATGTGAACTTTTACACCTTTCAAAAAACCAACGAGCAAAAACATTTGTTGCTATCAATCAAATAGCCCTAGACGCATGTTTGGTTCCCTCGCGATCAAAGACTCCAAGATCAGAGATGTCCGTCAACAATATTACATTTACTGAGGACGACATGATGGCAGAAGAAGGGCATAACCGGGCCCTACACGTCACTGCTCGTACCAAAGATTCGGAGTTCAAAAGGGACCTCGTCGACACGGGGGCGTCCTCCAACGTTGTTACTCTCAGAACTCTCGGGATAGCCAAGGTGCGGCCAAGCAAAATCATACGTCAGTCTACCATGATGACGGATTTCGAAGGTAACCTAACCAGCACGTATGGATATATCAACCTGAATCTGTCGGTAGGGCCAATCCAGTCAAACGTAAAGTTCGAGGTAATTGAAAAGGAGCCAGACTACCACATGATACTGGGGAGACCGTGGCTCCACGATAACGGGATCATTCCTTCAACATATCACCAGCGTCTGAAGACCGTGTTGAATGAAGAAGTTATTCGTATCCCCGCGTCGTTATCTTCTGATGCTCCAATATGCGGTATGTAGATATTCGAACCAAGGGAAAATTTTCGGGACTCGTCAGGCAGATTCCACTGCACTCCGCTCCCGACATGGACATCAATCGAAGAAAAGGACAGAATCACATCGCTGCACCAAGAGACCCGACCTCATGTTCTCCCTCCAAAAGAAAAACACGCCAATCTCCCCTCATCAAGTGAAAGCATAACTCATACTCATACCAAGCGGGAGCGGGCTTTTATCGCAAGTCGTGACGAAAAAGGGAAAACCGTATATCGGCGCCGCCGTTAGCAATTTGCAGGGGAGACTACCACCCAGTCTCTCCGCCCAATGGAATGAAATCACAGCAATGATCCACAAGAGGAGGTGCCAGACGCACCACAACAACTGCAGGACGGGACCAACTCCACCACAGACGAACTCGAAGTCGTCAACATCGGAAGCGAGGAATCTTCACGGCCTATCTCCATCAGTTCAACTCTATGCGCTGACGAACGTGGAAAACTTGTGAACCTTCTTAAGGAATATCGAGATGTATTCGTGTGGACGTACGAGGAGATGCCTGGCCTGGACGAGAAACTGGTCACACATCATCTACATGTAATACCCGGATCCAATCCAGTCAAAAAATCCCCAAGGCAATTCAGACACGATATAGAATAATAAATCAAAATTGAAGTTCAAAAACTATTAGTCGTTGGTTTCATCAAACCCATTCACTATCCCACCTGGTTATCCAATGTGGTTCAAGTAAAAAATAAGAGTGGCCAAATCAGGTGCTGCGTTGATTTTAGGGATCTGAACAAATGCTGCCCCAAGGAAAATTTTCCTCTCCCTAACATCGATATGTTGGTAGACGCCACCAGTGGACACGACATGTTCTCTTTCATGGACGGGTACAGTGGCTACAATCAAATAAAGATGTAGGAGCACGACGCAAGTAAGACAGCCTTTCGTACTCCTCTCGGAAACTTTTACTATACCGTGATGCCTTTCGGTTTAAAAAATGTTGGCGCCACCTACCAGCGCGCCATAACAACAAATTTCCATGATATGATGTATAAACAAGTTGAGGACTACGTGGATGACATAGTGGTTAAATCCAAAACCCGGGCAGCCCATACAGAAGTGCTGCGGCAGGTGTTAGAAAGGTGTCATGAATACAAGCTAAAGATGAATCCTTTGAAATGTGCCTTTGGCGTCTCTTCGGGAAAATTTCTAGGTTTCCAATTCACCGCCGAGGGAATCAAATTCGAACCAACCAAAGCCCAAGCCATCCTCACGATGCCACCTCCACGAACTGTGAAAGAACTCCAGAGCTTCATGGGTAGGGTAAACTGTATCCGACGTTTCATACCAGGTTTAGCTCAATTGGTTGCCTCGTTCACTCCCTTGTTGAAGAAAGGGGAAAGTTTTGTTTGGACGCCGCTGCAACAAGAGGCTTTTCGGAAGATTCAACAGATACTGTCATCTCAAGCCGTCATGAAATCTCCTGTACAAGGAAGACCGTTATGTCTCTACAATGCTTTTAGTGATACTGCTGTCGGAGCCCTCCTCACCCAAGAAGACGAGGAAGGAATTGAGCACCCTATATATTACTTCAGTCGGACTTTGAGGGATGCTGAAGTCAGATACCCTAAAGCAGAAAAAGTGTGCCTAGCTCTGATTCATTACATTCAGAAGTTCAGGCATTATTTGCTTTCAAACAAAGTGGTGCTGATATCCAGGTTCGATCCCGTGAAGTTCTTGCTTTCAAAACCGGCCCTGATAGGAAGGCCAGCCAAATGGCTCCTCCAAATGTCATAGTTTGATATAACGTGCGCTTCCCCAGAAGATATCAAAGGACAAGCGGTCGCAGATTTACTCGCAGCTTTCCCGGGGGAAGGTACCATAGCACTGCACGAAGACCTTCCTGGAGAGTTTCCGGAAGTCTCTTTCACCAAGGAAGAGGCATGGCTACTATTCTTCGATGGCTCCGCCACCCCTAGCAATAATACCGGAGGAGCAGGCGTGGTTCTAGTATCCCCAACCGGTGAAGTTTTCTCGCATTCCTTCAAGCTAGACTTTCACTGTACCAACAATTCAACAGAATATGAAGCTTTTCTCATAGGGTTATCATTAGCCAAGCAATCTGGAGCTACGCGTCTGGAAATAAGGGGTGATTCTAAGTTGTTGGTTAACCAGATGAATGGAGTATACACGCTGAAAGAGGTAACACTGGCCCCCTATAGATCCGAAGCGCAAAAGCTGCTAAATTACTTCGCTGACGCAACCATAACGCATATTGGCCGTAGTAACAACAGACATGCTGACTGCCTAGCCACATTAGCATCAAAGCTGCAGTTCGAGGGTTTGGAAGAAAACTTGACAGTGAAGAGACGAACCATGGCATCAACATGGCTTTCACGATCCAAGGATACTGAAGCCAACGACTGGAGAATGCCGATTATTCAAGAACTTAACAACTCGCTTTCTTAAGGGAAAATCAGCCTCAAAACCTTACAAAACTTCTTCATGCTTCACGGGATGTTGTATCATCAGAACCCAGATGGTTCCCTATCAAGATGCCTTAGAGATGAAGAGGCGCAACAACAGCTTAACCATATTCATAACGAAGTTTGTGGGCAAATGTTGGTAGTAACACTTTACCGTCGTCTGCAACGCCTTGGCTACTACTGGACAAAAATGGAGACTCAATTTCGTTTGCTCCAAGGATCTTGTTCCAATTGCCAAGCACCACCGCATCAAATGGAAGTTTTCAATATTAACCACACTGGGACTGGCAGAAGTCGTACATCAGTTATCTTCACGACGGCGTACTTCCTACCATCAAGAGAGATGTAACCAGGGTAAAGCAAAGATCTAAAAGATTCATACTTCACGAAGGAATCCTGTATCGTAAAAGCTTTGGGGGAGACTTATTATGATGCCTAGGCGAGGCAGAAATCCCAATCATGTTGAAAGAAATGCACGAAGGCGAGCACCAAGGTAAAAGGAAGTTGTTTCTCCAGATACACGAGCGATACTACTGGCCGACCATGGAAGACGACGCGACTGCTTTTGTTCAAAGATTCCACAAATGTCAAATTCATGGGAATCTTATATACATACCCTCTACTCCGCCTCATTCGCTAAGTAGTCCGAGTCGTTTTATAGCTGGGGACTCGACATCATCGGGAAGATCAACCCGTCATCATTAAAACAACACGAGTACATAATAACCGCAACAGAGTATTTCACCAAATGGGTCGAAGCCATTCCTTTACGAGGGACTACTGGAGCCACAATCGCAGCGTTCATCAAGGAATATATCATTTGCCGTTTTGGTGTGCCTAAACACATCATCACCGACAACGGCACTCCTTTCGCCAACAAATAAGTGCGGGAGTTAATTGAAGAATATGGAATTAAACAAGTTTTTTCCACCATTTACTACCCCCAGGGGAATGGGCAGGCCGAAAGCACCAACAAGACTCTGATTCGAATCCTCAGCCGGACAGTGCACGATAACCCTTGAACGTGGCATGAACAGTTACCCATGGCGCTTTGGGCATATCAGACATCACCAAGGATCTCTACTGGCGCCTCCCCTTATTCTCTCGTCTACGGCGCGGATTCCATTCTCCCAGCGGAAATTAAAATCCCGTCAGCAAGGATTGCCGAGGAAAGTGGAGTCCAATGGAATGAAGCTGAAATATCGAATGCCAGGGTAGCGGAGCTAGACACTTTAGATTCCAGGAGAGCTAAAGCAGAGGATCACGCGCAAGCATACAAAAGTAGAGTTTCCCGAGCGTATGACAAAGCGGTGAAACCTCGAGTTTTTCAAGCAGGAGATTTGGTGTTGAAGACTGCCAAACACATTCAACAAGACATGACCGCACCAAAATTCTCCCCAAAATGGGAAGGGCCGTATGTAGTCACCAAAGCATACAACAGTGGATACTACAAGGTCATCAAGGAACATGGAGGCAAATTGGAAACAGTCATCAATGGAAAACGGCTCAAGGCATATTACGCCTAACTATTACCTCACCCATCGCCATCTTATGGCACGGCTAGCCAGGCATTTTTCTGTTCTCTTCACATCCCAGTTATTAAAACTTCATTTTAGTCAAAGCATATCAATGAAAATTATCTTATTTCTCCAAAACCAGTACAAAAAAATTGTACATGTTCGAGACTAAAAAGAAAACCAGATGTCTCATAACTACATAACTCAGAAGATCCCGTCCAATAGATTATAATTCCTTGAAAACATCATCTTCAACCTGTTTTGATACCTTTCATTTCTACTCTTCAAGTCCTGGATAGCCTTTCCCACCTTTTGAGATTCCACTGCCAGAGCCTTCTCCTCTTCCAAAATGGCTTTTGTGGCACGAACGACGTTGGAAAGAATACCGACTCTGTCAACCTTCACAATGTCAAGGCGATGCCGCGTCCAACTTACATTGAACTCAAGAGATTCACAGGTAGACACCATGTTTTCCCACCTTTCAATGGTTGATTCTGTGACGTCACGAATGGATGTGCCCTTCATTTCAACGATCATAGGCAGGAGACAATTCACTGTGGTAACCAAAGCCGATGAACAATGCTTCACCACGTTCCTGGTGGCAATATGGCCATATTTTCTCCATATTTTCGTATACAGAGTCACGAATTCCTTTCGTACCAGGAATTTACCGACGCTTCGGTAGCTAGAAGACATACACTTCATGCGGATTTCAAATGACAAGCCTGCACTAGGATATTCATAGCAAGAGATGCCCAAATCATCATTTTCCAAATCAGCAGCGGTCGGTGTGCTCGGTTTTGAAGAAAGGGGGGAGGTCAGATCATCATCATCAACGATAGTCACACATGTCCCAGTTGGATATCTCTGCGCAAAAGAAAATATCCTTTCGCCACTCGCCATCAATAATAAACAAATATATATTGGTTAACGAAAGCATACTGGTATGATCTTCTTGACTCGGATAATCCAGATGGGGGAATTGTCGCAGGAGAAAGAACGTCCGCGCTTAACTGAAGAATCAGGCTGGATCGAGGACGATTCTCTTCTGATCGACATGATGAAAGAAATATGGGTTCAACAGGAGAAATATTTGTCGTGAACTGGGAAGGATGATATAGTTTCACCAGCATATATATTGCGGAAACCCTAGAAAGAAACGAATGCTGGAAAAACGCGGTGAGCCTACATGACAGCCGAAAAATCAGCCACAATGAAATCTCTTGTCGAAACCCAAATTAAAAAAACGGTCAAACATTCAAGGGAGGAATATATTTTCCATCTCGGAACCCTGGCACAGATGCGTACCTGGAATGTGTTCTCCTTCCACAGAGGCGTTAACCACGCAAGAGGGCGACCAAGACAACCCGAGCCAACGGCTCCGCGCCCAAGCCGAGCCAACGTCTCCGCGTCCAAGCTATCTCTGCGCCAAGCTTAGACAATGGCTCCAAGCCAATCCATCTCCGCGCGCAAGCCAGACCGTGTCCGATCCGCGTCCAAGCCACGCCAAGCCAAGTCGTGTCCAAGTCAATCTAGCACCGGTGCCAACGCCAAGACGAATCTATGCAAAATCCGCCAGCACAAGGATCACAGATTTTTTATGCCTTCCACTAAAGGTTGGTTGAATTTCCTTGGAGATATCTTCACGTATTGCTCTCTCGATTTTACTCTCGCCTGTCACCATCTCATGCTTACTCCGCAACAATGTCACTGTTACGTGCTAAGCAGGGGACTTAATGTTGATGATGGTTTTTAGGTTAGGGTTAAAATCGTAAAACCTTGCATCATATGTGACATCACTCTACAAGGAAACGGTGATGCGAGTACTAACCTCTCCACCGACACATTTATTGAGCCGCTCAATACACTTTTATCCATAACACTCTGTAAATTTCGGCACCTCGCCAATACGAGACTCACTAAGTACTTTCCTGTACTATGTTCCCCAGCAGAACCCTTAATCGGTATGGCATGACGGATTTATGTTCATTCACAGCGGATTAGCATGAACCTCCAAGTACCAAAGTTAAGGCCATTGCACGAAATGCTCAGACAGAAAGCACACTGCATTCTGTAGATAAAGATTTTTGTATGGAAGCATACAAAATCCAGCTAATTATTGTGATAACTCACAAAGAACTCATAAACCCAACTAATTTGCAAATTAGGGTTTCGCGCCCCGCGCAGTATACTAGACCCCGTTGGTCGAAACCATGCTTAAACAAGCTAGGCAACCGAATCCGCCACAGCGTGCTAAAACTGCGGCCGCGGCCTAGCATGTCGGCCCTCTTTCCGTCAACCACTCAGGTCGCTTCAAATCCGCCACCGCGTGGTGGAAGTATGGCCACGCCCTAGCATGCTGGCCCCACTTCCCGTCAACAAATCGGGTTACTCCAAAACTTGCCACGGCCTCAAAAAGGTCGTCATACTAAGTTGGCTTCCCAAAAACGTGCTAGCTTCCCAAAAACGCGCTAGCTTCCCAAAAAACGCCAGCATGCCGCACGCGCATGCCGCACATGCTAGGTGTGCATGCCAGACGCGCTTACCAGACGCGCTTACCAGACGCGCATGCCAGACACGCTTACCAGACGAGCTTACCAGACGCGCACGCCAGACGCACATGCCAGACGCACATGCCAGACGCGCTTACAAGACGCGCATGCCAGACGCGCTTCCTAGAAAAGCATGCCAGACGCGCTTACCAGAAGCACATGTCAGGCACACATGCCGCACGCGCATTCCAAAAAGCATGCGCAAGCCATGCCAGCCACGCCTCTGGCCACCAACGGAAGGTAGCCATAATCAATGGTTACCCTTCCTCCTGAGGTGCGGATCTCAGCCGTACAAGTTCTCCACCAAGCCTGTGGAAACTTTTGGCTGCAATGCCAAATTCCACGGTTTGTGTCAAACCCTAATTTGGCCATGCCAAAGGCATGCGCAATCCATGCCAGCACCATGGCCACGCCACTGGCCTCCAAACAGAAGGTAGCCGCAATCAACGGCTACCCTTCCTCCTGAGATGCAAAATCTCGGCCATCGAAGGTCGTCACTGAACCGACAAGCCTCTCTACCTTAACTTGCCGCACATAACAACATGCTACATATTTTCCAATAAAAACACTCGAGACATCAAAACATGTCACAAACTAGGGGATGCTCATAAGGGTATTGGTCTGGCGGTTTACAGCGTGCGGCGTGCAATACGCCTGTTATAAGAAAGTGTCATAAGAGTGAGGCGGTTAGTAATGGCAAGAAATAAGTGGTGAAACGCATCTTCATTATGGAAACATCAATTCCAGGCGTTACCCGTTACCACTTTTCCACCAATCAACCGCTTCCCCTTCTTACGAGGCCAGGCTACGTTTTATTACGACTTGTATAAATAGGTTTCACCTATTTCCATCAAAGAACAAGTTTTTGGTCAGGAGAACAATACACATCCAGAAATCACCTGGTAGCTTTCCATTCAGCTCGCCAGTTCAACTTTCGGATACAAGTCGCAAAACACCCACACTTCCAGAATCAACTATTCTGGCCTCAACACTTTCTTCGCTTCCCTCCCTAAGACCAACCCTTCTCCTTCACTTTGTGACCGAAGCAAGCCTGGAACGGCCATTTCTTGGTTTAGGCCAGGATTATACAGATTGATCTCTCGAATCAAAAGTACTCCCGCGCAGTACATTGTTTTGGGTTTAGATTTTTTCTCATCCGCACTCACACGAAATTACCGAAATCAGGAGAAACGGTTTTCACCCACAAACAATTGGGTAAGACTATTCCTGAAAAGGACATTGTGATGAAAATTCTCAGATTGTTGCCATCTAGATACGATTATAAAAAGCATGCCATCGTTGAGGGAAATAACCTTGATACACTTTCCAAAAATACTCTGGTTGCAAAGTTAAAGATTTTTTATCTTGAAATGCAACAGCGAAAGAAACATCATCTAGTAGTAAACTCTGTTACCACATCTGATAAGAAATCTCGCCGCCCAAAAATGATTGAAAAAAATGAGAATAACTTTAATTCATCTCTTTCATTTTTCATACAACAGTTGAAAAATACACTCAGACATAGTAAAACAAAAGTCTCAAAAGAAAAATACCTTAATCAAAAAGGGAAATAATAAAGATCAAAAGAATCATGAAAATAAGTCTTGCTTAAAGTGCTACAGAAGTGTTCATACTTCAAAAAACTCTGATGAGGAAGTTAATGAGTTAACAAAGGCCTGGATGGCTACTCTTGACTACTGTCGGAGGAAGAAATCTGCATAAGTTCCTTTAACTTCTTTGCTGACAATCACACGTGTCCTCCAAACAAACCAGTTCACTCCAAATTACTCGATCGTGTTTCTACAAAAGAAGAAAGTCTAATGAAAAGGATTGAATATTTGGAAGATCGACTGGATGTTCTAAGACATGAAATTGTAAGCTTTCGCAATAGTGATTCCCATAAGAAATACCATCCCTCGATTATTTCTTCTCAGCAAATTATACCTGACTCTATATCTAATGAAAAGGATGATATAGAAAATCACAAGAATGTCTCAATTGATTCAAATTATGGTATCTTGTGTGTTGATCAGGATCATCAAGATAATATATGCACAAAAAATCAAGAGATTATCTCCTCAGTCAAAACATGCTTGCAAAAAAGGAGAAATAAATCTTCCATATGTACTTATAAAAAGTACAAAAGAGATTTCTAAGGCCACTCATAGCCTTCAAAGACCAACAAACAGAGTCCTTAACACTGCTCTAAGATAAATGAGCAAAACTCTCAATTCTGTTCATACAAGGGGAGAACGGGATCAAGAGATAAGTACACCCTTAAGATGGAGACCTCACAATCCTGTTCTGGATCAGGAGAAGCTTATTATGTAGTAAGAATATAAGATGGTTCTTGTACCCTCTGTCTTCTACAAGAACCATATCCTACTAAGAGGGTTGTATTTCTGTACTTAGTCTGGTTCTTATCTCTGTTTGGTTTGGTTAAAAGCATTTCCTTGCACCTACCCTTGACTTAGGGTTTTAGTCAAAAGATCTTCTTAGAATATCTTCTTCCTTTTAAGAAGAAGTCTCTTCCCTTGAAGGCTGAGCATTTCATTTATCTCCTCCATCATGTCTTCTTCCAGTCTCTCAAGCAAAGAGAGTGACGTGTGGACTGTTTTGTTTCCATCTAAGAAGATTCGTTTCGACTCGTCAAATAATGAGTTATGCTCAGACAAGCGTGATGTATCTTTTGATGGAAATCCATTTGTATCCCAGTTTGTGAAACTCTCCTTGACCATGAATCTCGTTTTGGAACAAGTAAGTGCTCTGAAAAACGAATTGGTTTTATCATCCAAGAAACTGGAAGAAAAGATTGAAAATCTTGAATCAAGGATTGATCTAATTAAAGATGAGCTTGATGAATATAGGGAATACGAGAAGAATTCTGAAAGTAAGTGAAATATCTGTCTAGTAAAACTTCTTAAGAAAATTTTATTCTTGTTTTTGTTTAAGAAGGATAACTAGGGTTTGGAATAGCCATTATTGTGAGTACACATAGCTATGTCCAACGTTTTCATCTTCATGTTTATAGATTTATTTTATTTAAATTCTAAAGTTGTTTTGGAAGATGATGTTTGCAGTATTAATCTTTATGGTTTAATATATTGCAATATGTTATGGGATATGTGTGTTTGCTGGTGATATGGTTGTTTTGGTGCGAGTTAATCTATCTCTGCTCTACTTATCTTCGTTGCGTTTGGCTTGCAACTAGCTCCATTTAGACTTGCATGTCCTCTTTAATTGTTTCCGTTATTGATCCATATGATTGGTCAGCTCCATTTCATATGCTATTGATATATACATGCCCCTTTCAATCGTTCGTTTCCTTCGGATTTGTGGTTGATCTTTTCTAGTGAACCAACTACGTATGCAAGTAACTCTGACGATTTGAATGAATTTTCTTCTCTGAATTAATAGATGTTCCGAACTGGATATGTGATGAAGAAAAGCACTCTAGCGAAGTACACGGATTCGTTGAGTCTGTCTTGTGAAGTAAAATTTGAATATTTTATCTCTTTTCTTCGCTAGTTACTTCCCATTTTATTTTTTTCCAAAGTTGTTTGTTGACGAAGAAAGTTTTGCTTTCGAACTTCTGTCTTTGTTCACTGTCCTTCTAGTTTGGGTAACATTGCTTGTATCTTTTCGAATTATCTTGTCACTTCGCAGGATCTTATCTCTTCGCAGGATCTTATTTCGCCATTCTGTGTTGATTGCTTTGCCTTTAGCAACGGTATACATAGACTAGTAGTTTCTTTTAATCGTAATCTCTTGAAACTGGTTGAGGTTCGTTTTTTGCTGTGTTTTGTGCATTTTGCCCCTGTCAAATAATATCACATAAATTCACGAAGTCAAAATCTCGCCAAGCAAATATAGATACAATCCTGATTGCTTCATGTTGAATTCTACTCGAATTGATTTTCCTGGCAATCTAACTTAAGATTTCATCTTCGCGGATTCATTTCAATCTCGTTGCCTTTTTACGAAGATGTCATTTTCTCCTCTTCGATTTTCTTTGTCCGGTGGTTAACTGCTTCTTCTTTTGTTGATTGCTTCTGCGAGTTACCACTCTTATTTGGTTGCTCTCGGCGTTGATGACGAAGTAAGTTTGCTTCTTCGTTGGGTAAAGTTGAATTTTGGTTGGACTATAACTGATCATCTCGCAAATGGTGAATTGTCGAAGTGATGATCTTGTTCTTCGCGGGTGATCACAAAGTTGTTCTTTGATGGAGCCTCTGTCGAAGTAATGTTTTCATATCTAACTGACAAAGTGATTATTACTGATCCTTGGTTGTCCAAACCGTCGATTTAAACCTGAGATACTACGTCTCTGCGAGTTATCTTGTTTCTTACTGATTGCTGACGAAGTTGGTTTAAGAATCGCTGATGAAGATCATCTCCCCGGAATTGATCTGATGAAGAACATTGTATGATAATTGTACGTGTTCCTTTGTGTTTACTAGTGACGATTCAAACTTGAGTTGAGACATTGTTCAGATTACTGTTAACTTCTGCGAGATGACCTTTCCAAATTAATTTGCTTTGAGCTGTTTTACTTCGATTGGGGTTGTCTCAATGAGCAGTGACATGAGTTTGTCTCTCCGTCTGGAAGCGATGATCCCGTACTTGACGAGGTAAATATTGGACGAAATGATATATTTGAATATTGCAGGTAATGGTTGGTGACGAAGAGAATTTCTCAGAACTTCTATTCCCTTTGACGAGGTGGTGGTTTGTCATGAAGATAATTTCGCAGGACTTATCTTTGTTGAAGCAATTTTCGCACGTTGTAAACCTGATATCACTTTGCCTAAACCCTCGAATTGATCACTGTTGTAAATTCAGCTGGAATACGATCTTCATCCAAATATCATCTTCACATTTGTATACTTGCTTTGCTTCGTCAAGGTTCTGTTTGGGATTGTCTTCGTAGACTATCCTTCTTCGCTGCAATCAACTAAGTTAATTCAATTAGCAATACAGGTCGTGAGTTATAATATATCACTGATAGTCCCTACAACTTCGTAACTGGGAAAAAACCCAAATCAACTATAAATTTCTGATACACAGTTTTTTTGAAATCAATCACATGGGTTTGAAAAACGGAGCTTGATTGTATCAAGACTGCTTTGAAAACTCCTTTTGAATTTTGTTTTTAATATGAAATCAATTTTTGATGAAGAACAATTAAGGATTTTATGAAACTCTTTCCCAAAAATTTGTTTGTAAATATCCATAACTGAATTTTTGACAACAAAATTGAAGAGATAGAGAGCTTTAGGAGAGGAGATCGTCTTGATTCTTTGCTGCTGTTTCTTTAACTAAGTGGATATGCTGGCTGAGATAACGAGATTTCTTTGCTGCTTCAACTAACTTTGTTGGATCTTGCTCGACCAAATTTCATGAAAATCTCTGGATTTTTTTTTTTAATTTAACAAGTTGCGGGCGGATAAATCCTTTACTGCCCCTCCCTGTTTCTAGCGCCAAAATGTAGTTGCAGGAAATCCTACAACACACCCCTTGTATTATCATGACTATGATTTCTTTTTTTTGATCAACAAAAAGATATTTATGACTATGATTTCTAGATCTAAACTTATTTGATATGAAAATAAAGATAAAGATAATGAAAATAGAAAATAAGACACAATATTTACGTGGTTCGATCAATTTGATCAACATCCACGGGGTTAGGTTTCACTATGATCATTGAATTACATATGAATTACATTGAGACTCCATTAATGAGTATTTGGAGCTCTCTCTCTCTCTCTGGTTTTTGGGGAAGAATAAGAAAATAATAATAATACAAGTTACTTTTATCTCTCCTACCTTTCTCTTTATATAGGATGCTACCTAGTAGATGACAGCTCATATACAGCTAAGATTTCCCCTAATTTCGGATCTGGCTTCCGATGATATCGCAAGCTTACAAATGTTAATTTCGCAGATCTTCTAATCTTCGCAAAGTTATTACATTTTTCTTATATTTAAGCTAATATCACCTATTGTGTCGTTTCCCAAAGTGCTCTGCGACATTTTTGTAATGCGTTGTTAAGAATTACGCGAGCGTATCGTTGTCGCGAAATTCTGATCTTACATTGACAAAGGGGGAGGTTGTTAGACCATGGCTCGGTTGAACCCACCAAGCGTTGGTATGTCAAGTTTGGTTGTCATATTTTAGTGAATCAAAACTCATGTTAAGAGTCGCTTGATTATGTACTAGAGTGAACTTCGTATAGGTTAGCTTGAAAGTATTAGGATATGAGACATTACAAGTATTGTGAAGACTTGAAGAAGTGAAGAAGTAAGAAGCTACAACGACAACATCATCCTTCCACTTGAGGTTAGTGATATTTGACTTGAACTGTTTCATTCCCTAACGTATCTTTCAAGTCGTGCATATTGAAAACAAAACTGCGAAGCATGAGCACTCTAGATAAACATAGTATTAAGGAATACAATATGAAGTTTATTGCTTAACCATTAAACTTTGTAGATAAGACATCGACATAATCGTTTAAATTTATTGTGATTATGTATGGGTATGAGGTGAGGATTTCATCCTAGGAAACAATGTTTTACATGTATTTTAAGGAAGTAAGTCCATAAACATGTTTATGAATCGAAAAGGAAATCGCCAGGCGTTATTGGGATTGTTATTCATTGCATATCTTGTGAACAACCAATATGTGTGATTGAGTATAACCGCTCACAACTTGTTTGTGTTCTTGGTAGAACTATTCACAAAGGCCTGACTTATGTATTGGTATGACTCTTATTAGTGAAATCGATCTTAAGTAATCGCCTGAGATGGTATGATCGGGTTTATGTTTTGTCTGACCAATTATGGGAAAGGGGAACCGATCCTAGTAAGAGGTGCAGTACATCACAAAGGGGAACCGATCCTTGTATGGGGTGCATCAAGGTTTATAGCAGAAAGGGGAACCGATCCTATGGACATGTGCAATGCCTTTTTAGGCAAAGGGGAACCGATCCTATGGACATGTGCAACACATATAAGTTAGATACCATATATATGTGGGGAACCGATCCTAGTACCTAGTCAACCGAATTTTGGAAAGCTAGTGTTACTATGCACAATACTCACATGGAGGTAGAACCGAAACTTGTTTTGGTAGAACCGTTAAACCCATGATTGTGTTTGAATATTGGTTTGATCAATCACATAGTTCTTGAAAGTCAGATGAACCAATTCTAAACTTGTTTGGAAGTGTGGCAAATCGGTTTCAAGGTTGTAAGTGTGAAAGAGAACTTACAAAGCAAGAATGTCGACATACTTTGAACACGTGCTATGAATGTTTATTTCTTTAATTGTTCAAAGATATTCCTTAACGGCTAAGGGAAGAGGTAAGTTAAGAATCTTTTAATTAAGGTTATTAATTTCATTTTATAGGGAAATTCCAGAATTAGTAATGTGCATTTACTAATTAGATTTTCCGTGAGATTTCAATCATTATTTTTGGACAGAGCATTTCCAAGAATTATGAAAATCGAATTTTTGCTTTAATGAATATCTTGAGAATATTTTCTATTTTGGAAATTCCTTGGTGTCCAAACTTCCTTGTCTATAAATACTTGAAGTTTTCCTTTCTAGCAAACTAATCCTTCGCAACAACAGACTTCCTCTTTAGTTGTTGTTACTGGTGTAGCTGCCTATTCGGAGAGGAGAGTAACCTAATTAGGCGAAATCTCTTACGGCCGCTTAGTTTAAAGTCTTCTTTGGGATTGAGAAGCTCTAGCGTGTACCGTTGGTGGGAAACTAGATAATTGCGGTTTATCTTTTGTTTTCGATTGATTTGATTGACTAACGGTGGTTGAAATATGATTGCACCTAGTTTTTTTATTCTTGAGAATCTTCTCTTCTGATATAAGAATCACTCAAACTAGTTCAGAGTTTTGATACGGATCTTTAGACTGTTGTTAGTTCTAAAGACGATCTTGTGATAATCCATTGTTAACAGACTCCGTTCTGTGCGTGATTGATTAAAAGAGATTCGAGTGATTGTGTGCAGGTTTTTATTGAAGATTTAAGTAGATTTGAGACAAGGAAGATATTGAAGATCTAACTTGAGTTTTATAATCTTTGGTGTGCACAATACTTGTTTTGGTAAAAGAGGATCCAATTAATAATCGGTTTATCCTTATGGTAGATTGGATTGATTAATTGAGTAGATCGACATCAACACAATTCTTTGGATTAAGAGTGTTGTTGGCTTAATCTTAAACGATTAATTCGGTAATTGAACATAAGATAGATCAAAGGACCTGACGAAGGAGTTTATGTTAAGATAAAAGAAAGAGCCTTTGTTTGACTCATATCACTTGGTTGAAGAGAGTTGATACCAAACATATTTGTTGTTCCTTTATTGTTTGGAATACGAACCAAAGGAATTTTTCCAAGTACGTGACTTATTTATAAGTTGGAGGCGTAGGAATACAGACGGAACTAGGTGAACTATAGGTTTAGTTGCTTGGTCTCAACTATACGAAGTTGGTGTAATTTTGTGTAACGGCTTAATCCTGTGAGTATTCAATTCTGGACAAGGTCCCGGGGGTTTTCTGCATTTGTGGTTTCCTCGTTAACAAAATCTTGCTGTGTCATTTACTTTTATTTTCCGCATTATAATTGTTTTATTATAATTAAAGTAAATTACACAAACGTTAATTCCTATTTACTTGATAAGCAATCCTATTGTGTTTGGTTAAGTACGAACCTTTATATCAAGTAAACATACTTCGTTGTTGTATTGTCTTGATCTCCTATCCATAGACAATCACACGAAGTGTGAACCGGTTAGTTGTAGTGTCTCGACCCTGTCCATAGACAATCACTTTCTGAGAAAGGACTTATATGTAGGAAAAGTTTTAGCTTGAGGTATATTTGGGTACCCTCGCCTTTTCAATTGGTATCAGAGCAGGCAAACACGAAAAGATCTAACAATCTGTGTTTGGTGCGATCCAACCTATAAGAGTGAATTTAATGGTCGATTCAATTAACGTTATGCAAGAGTCTAAATACTCAAAAGTTGAAGATGTTACTACTTCCTTGACTCGTGACCCTGGAGTTACGAAAACATCTATGTATATCTCTGATGATAGAGAAGATGCTGATAAAGAGTTGGTAAAACTCCTAAAGCCTATACAATCTCTGTCTTCTAAAGTACTTATTTTAAAGACAGAGTCAAATCTTCTTAAACAGGAGATTAGAGAAAAAGACATTCAACTGAATTGTCTAGCCAAAGAGAAAATGGATCTCGCTGTTAAAATAGAAGCTCTTGGAAAATCTCTTACAGCTAAAGAGACACATCCTATGATTCTGACTAATGATGTTGTTGTGATTTCTTCTGATGAGGAAACTAAAAGTCCTTGCTCGACTTTTACAGACTGTGATAAAACCGGTTTAATCACATCTGAAACAGATCAAGATAATGGTAGTTTGCCCAACTACATCAAGTTAGAAGAGGATGAGAAACCATCTTTTAGATCTACTGATGATCAAACGAAATCTTGTCCAAAGGAAACTTTGAGCCGATTCCGTGGTGATTGTAAGGAATACAATTTTCAGTCTTCACAGGAAACTTATACTTCTTCAACATACAGTGGTAAAAATTTTGAAGAAAGTTTCATGTCTTAAAAAACTGAAAGATCATTCCTCAGTGGAAAGACAGATTATACCACATCCCGATAAGATCAACTCAAAGGAGTAAGAGGAAAGAGTTGATAATCGCTTCTGGAAAAAGGTTCCTCCGTACCCATATCGAAACAGTTCTGGTTTTGATGAGGAACGACTCCAGAAGAAAGGAAAAGAGCGAATCTCTGCCAAAAGAAACAATCAGGAATTTCCGATAGTTGTTTCAGATGATTACACTAATGTGGATAATAAGGAAGTCCTTAGAATGAGAAAATATTATGAAAATCTCATTGAAAGAATTAAGAGAGATTTAGCTATCTCCGAGAATTCTCACATTAGTACATTTTCTCCACATGATCATATCTCTAGAGTTAGAAAAGATCATCGTCTTGGGAGAAAATATTTTGGGCAGAAATTCCCTAAAAGAAAAATGAACTATGTTTCTGATATTCACTGTAAGCTGGAAAAAGGTTACTCCGATACAACTTAGATTGTATCGAAATTGTGCACTCTCATCCCTCTCTGTGCTCGTAATTTTGGATGAGAAAAGCACATACAAAAAGAGGGGCACTTGTTAATGATTGTTCGTATTTTCGGTAATAAAAGATATTTATGGAATATTTTTTTTATTATTCTCCTCTTCAATAAAAAGAGAGGTTCGAAAACATATTTGTATATATTTTTGAAAACCCTGGTTCAAAAAAAATAATCTTCTCTTAAGATTTTTGTCTTACCTTGTTTAGGATGGCTCCTATTACTCGCAGTATTACAAGGAGTGATAGAAGGGAAGCACGAAATGTAAGAAACTGTCAAGGGTTTGTCCCATATCGAAGAATCAGGAAGATTGTCTTGAGAAACGTGTCTGATCATAACTCTGATAGATCTCAAGAATAAATAAGTCTCTTTGCGATCGATGATTCAGATTCTACCAAGTGGTTCTCCACTTATGGTATGCATGAATCTATGCATGGGTTTGATGAACTCATAAGAAGTCTTTTCTCCTTGATGCAAGACCGAGATGGACTGAAAGAAAGTTTGGAGGAGGAAAAAAGTGAACTTGCTAACTTGAAGCTTCAAATGGAAGATCTTATGAAACATAAAGTGTTGAGGACAAGTCTCTTGAGACATGCTTTAAAAGTTTGAACACTGAAGAGACCTCAGTGAACAACAAGAGCACCACTAGAGATTAAGTTATATACTGTAATACTTAATCTAGATTAATAGGTATTAATTTTTGATTTCTTTCATTGATTGTATTTGTCTATTAATGAATAAAACTATTATGAATAAAATTATTTGATTGGTAATTTTTCTTGTGATAGTTTTCGGTTTACATATCCTGTGCTTAAATGCTTTTATCTTATTGCTATGTATGTTTATGGGATGTTTGATTTCGGTTTTGCTACCTTAATATTCGATCTCATATATTGTGAACCCTTATGGTTTGGGTGACTTTTTGATTTTGCAGGATTAAGTTCTAGCCCATGTTGGTAGGCTTTATCAAAGAATCATGAGGGGTTCTGGTAGAAAAAATATGTGAAAAAGTCACAATATGTTGAATCGGTTTTGGTTTAGCATAAAGGCATATGTGTTTCGACGGTTTTCAACTCTTGCTTGCAATTGTTAAAACCGGGTTTCAACCTTTCTCTGGTAAAGGTTGAGGGTTGTTGTTATTCTTTTGTTTTGACATAAGAATGACAACGTGATAATATTTCGATATTAATTCTCCCTGGACGAAGATGCAAACATATTGGAGAAGTGGATGTGAAATTTGAGGTAAGAATCTTGTTGGTTAATTGTTTTCCTGTTTAAGAAAAGCCCGAGTTTATATTATATACATTTGTTGCTTTTGCTTAACAAAATTTCGGTACAATTGATGTTTATTCCATGATGTGTGTGTGGATGTGTGACTCAATTGGTTCCGGTTAAGAAAAACTATTGTTATCTTGCTTTATTGTGTGGTATCAATTGTTTAGGCTTACAAAATTTCGGTACAATTGATGTTGTGTGTGATTCAACTGGTTCCGGTTAAGAAAACATATTATTATCTTGCTTTTGTATGGTATCAATTGTTTAGGCTTACAAAATTTCGGTGCAATTGCGGTGCTTTTAATGTCTATGTTGTTTCAATTGCTTCCGGTTGAGGTGAATAATTATGCAAGTTGATTTATTTTGGTTTCTATGAATTACTTATGGCTTAACGAAATAAAAGGTGTACGTGATGAGTTGTTTAGTCCAATTCGATTCCGAATAAGAGAAACTAAGTTAATTCTGATCTTAGTTAGACTTATCGAAGTGAGGTTTCGGTTATTCAAGTGTAATCGACTACCTTAACAAGAAATGCTAGTTAACTAACCTAGTACTTGTCTTGTTTAAAATTGAAAGGTCTAAGTTTATGGATAATTAGAACTTGATGAGAAAAATAGAGTTTATCTTTATTTTGGTCTTCTCGAATTAAGCGGTTGTTTTTGAACAGTCAGTTTAGCAAAGAGACTAAAGTGCTTAGTTGATTTTTGGTTTGCTAAACTAAATTGGAAGAAAAAAATTCGGACAATTGTTTCCTTGATAACATATCAAAATAAAACTACTTGTAG
This sequence comes from Papaver somniferum, assembly GCF_003573695.1. Taxonomy (NCBI): domain Eukaryota; kingdom Viridiplantae; phylum Streptophyta; class Magnoliopsida; order Ranunculales; family Papaveraceae; genus Papaver; species Papaver somniferum. The sequence goes on from NC_039366.1 coordinate 48,613,834, forward strand.
TTTCGGTTTTGATATTGGTTATTAAAACATGATATGTGGAACCCTCGTGCCTAACTCTACAGGTTTGCAAGTCTATTTTGAGATTTGTAAGATTCTTTTCGTGTTGTCCTTTATTTTTTCGTTTCTTTGTCATTTTTGTGACAAAAAGGGGGAGAAATATATGGAGTAAACAGGTGATACTGGCATTGATTTTATATTGATTGGTATCGCTAAGGATAAGAACAATGGTGCTTGAACGTTTATCTAATGAAAGAGTGAAAGCACAGAATAAGGGGGAGTAACATGTCATATGAATTAGTATAACAAAGACGTGCGGATTGAATATCTACCTATCTTCCTTAGGGGGAGTAATAGCTTTGTTATTATAATGTCAACAACGACATTTTCAAGGATTGAATGTAAGCAGTTTTACTGTGCTGTTGAATCGGGAATCAAGCGGATGTGTAATGAATTATTATAATTTGTTTATCCATATGATGTAAGAGTTTTGTCACTAAAATTGAATGTAGTTGCAGGAAATCCTACAACACACCCCTTGTATTATCATGACTATGATTTATATATCTAAACTTATTTGATATGAAAATAAAGATAAAGATAATGAAAATAGAAAATAAGACACAAGATTTACGTGGTTCGATCAATTTGATCTACATCCACGGGGTTAGGTTTCACTATGATCATTGAATTACATATGAATTAAATTGAGACTCCATTAATGAGTATTTGGAGCTCTCTCTCTGGTTTTTGGGGAAGAATAAGAAAATAATAATAATACAAGTTACTTTTCTCTCTCCTACCTTTATCTTTATATAGGATGCTACCTAGTGGATGACAGCTCATATACAGCTAAGATTTCCCCTAATTTCGGATCTGGCTTGTGATGATATCGCAAGCTTACAAATGTTAATTTCGCAGATCTTCTAATCTTCGCAAAGTTATTACATTTTTCTTATGTTTAAGCTAATATCACTTATTGTGTCGTTTCTCAAAGTATTCTGCGACATTTTTGTAATGCGTTGTTAAGAATTTCGCGAGCGTATCGTTGTCGCGAAGTTCTGATCCTACATCTTGCCTCTTTTTTCTTGAATATTGCTTGAAGAGCGATCTTCATGAAAAAAATCCGTTGTTGTAATTGTTGGAGCGAGATACGTGTTGTTGGAGTAGTCTTTGATCTTTGTTGATGAAGGAACGAGTGAAAGAATACTGGACTTGAAAAGTACGTACTTGCCTCTATTCTTTTGTGAAGTTCTGAAACGTTGCGAAGTAAATAAGAAGTATCAACCCTTGAAGTATGCGAAGTATGAAGTATCCTTGAAGAAGTATAAGAAGTACTCAATCCTCGAAATATAAGAAGTATCTGTCCTTGAATGAGAATAATAAGTATTGCCTCTATTCGTGCGAAATTATTACTCCATTTTTGGTGAAGATTCTTGTTGTTCATTAGTGAACGTCCACTTTGGAAATGATTCTTTCCGAGGAGATAAAGAACATAGAATGTTTTCTTGGTAATCCACAGTTGCCTTTGTTCTTTATCTATGAGGGTAGAATCTTTGATAAAATGTTGAATGTGCGAATTGTTTCTTCATTCTCATCTTGCCTCTGTCTCATGTTTTGTGCTCATGCGATAGTATAATCTCTTCAAGTTGCTTATAATTGTGCGAAATAATTGAGCGAAATAATCATATCATTCGGAATAATCACATTCTGCGAAATAATCACATTCTGCAAAATTCGGACACACTCTGCGAAATTCTGAATAGTTCTGCGATATTATTCCGTAAAGTTTTGTAAAATACTTATGCGAATCTAATGCTTATGTAATGATTATATTATGAAATGTGTATGCGATGCTTATGCCATGCTTTGATGATGCAAGTGTGATGCTTGTATGATGAGAATGCTTATCTATTGCAATGTATAGTCAATGTTTATGTTACTTAGCTCATTTTGCCGTCTAAAATTGATGTAGCTTTAAATTGCTTCCATTCTTCATTTTTCTGTCTTTTTCTTTAGTGTATGCATTCATCTTCGTGTAGTTATTGTTCTTCACAAGTTCTTACTTGTGTTTCATCTTTCCTCTTTCCTGCACTATTAGTATCTCATAACAATATGATCATAATATCAAGTCTGCGGCATTTTCACTGCCTCAGTTTTATTTCCATGTACATATTCGCAAGCTTATTTGCTTACATATAATCATCTTCGCAAGTTTATTTGCGTACCCTCTTCTGTGATCTTATTTTTCCTTCCTAGTTAAAGGTCTTATTATGCCACCTCTTGTCATTGCGACAAAATCGCAGGACGTCTTTGTACTTTCATGCAAAAACCCATTGATTTTGCCTTAAATTTTTTATTTTGTATTATTGCCTCTTCAGGATTGTTGCGACAATATGACAGGCCTAATATTCTTGCGAAAATAAAGCCCCATGACATTGCCGTCTTGCGACGAAATCGTAGGACGTCTTTACACTTTCATGTAATGACCCATTGATCTCGTCTTATCTTTTTCTCTAGTATTATTGCCTCTTCAGGATTGTTGCAGAAATATGACAAGCCTTAATACCCTTGCGAGTAAAAAGCCTCATGACATTTGCGTCTTAAGACACTTATCATCTCCCTAATGGAGGGTGTCGCCCTTATCTCCCCCCTGGTTGCCCCTTCAAGGAGGCGTACTTCTACGATACAAGGTTAGCTCCTCCCATCCATTCTTAACAACAACCAGTTGTTTTCGCAGCCTCTTATCCCTTTTGCCTATAGGGCTTATGGTTACGAGACTGCACCCTAAGTGGGGTTTTCTTCGGTCCGAGTGCAGTATAAGCCAAGACTTGTCAAGAATGGCAAGGTACGCTCCATACGCCCCTGGCACTCTTGACTCAACCGTGTACCTCGGCGCCTTGATCATATTCTGCACTCCTTGGGAGAGTCCTTATTACCTTAGTCGCCCAACCTAAGTCATATGCTTAAGCTGAGAATCCAAGGTGCTTCTCCCGGATGGGCTTTATTGACCCCAAATCTCCATGACTCAGGTTCCGGTGGTGTAGCCTTTCCCTGAGCCATGCAACAGGTACCCCCTTATATGACGTACTTTAGGTCTTACATTTGCCTCTTGCGAAATTGTATTCGCGAACTAGGGTGTACGCCATAAAGGTTCGCCCCTTTCTCTTTTTGTTTCTGCGAAATTTTCGCGTTTCTTTGTTCTTTTATTCTTTCATTCATTCTTTCATTTCTGTCATTTCTTTCATCCACTCTTTCATTCTCATAATATCATATCATTTGAAGAAAAGTAAATATTCAAGAGAAATTCTAATACATTATAGTTCTAAAATCTTTGTAGTTGTGAAATCTTTGTAATTCTGCGAATCGCGTTTTGTAAATCAAATCAAAAATATTTTATTTTCTGTAAAAGAAATATCCTAGAGAATTATATAAATTAGATTTTCTCGGTTTTTTGTAATTTTGAAATCTTTGTAATCGTGCGATTGAATCGTTTTTTGTAAATCAAATCAAAAATATATTTATTCGTTCTTAGTATAAAGTAAAATGTGCAAAGAAGTGGTACTTATCTTTCGTGTGAGTCGCTGTTGTTGTCAAAGAAGTGAATAAATGCTTTGGAATGTATGAATTTCGCGCAGCAAAAAGAAGTGTGAGAAGTGAGACTTGAACCCTTGTCCTGTGTCTTGGATTTTCTCGCACCATACTAACTGTGCTAAGCCTCTCTTACGAAGTAATCAAATACCAACTCTGCGAAATGAATATGTACGAAGAAAAAATTATTTGGTCGCAGGGAGAATCGAACCCATGCCCTCTAGTTTGCATACTCCTTCTCTGACCAACTGCGCTACTTGTTGCTTGCGAAAGAAACACACAATGTTGTAACTGTATTGCACTTCTTCGCATTTATGATTTCAAAAATGTGCGAAAAATTAATCTTGATGAAGGGACTCGAACTCGTGACTTGTTGCTTCCTTTCTCCAACTCAAACCATCTGTGAGAATTTCTGGTTGTGATTAGAAGGTACAATTCGCTTAGCTTATTCTTATTTAATCGCTTTTTGTATAAATTTTGTCTTCGTCTTTCTTTTCCTCTCCTGTGTAGGTGATATTTCTCCATTAGTTACTTACTCTTTTGCTTTCTCTCCTTTGACTTCTCGTGCTTCCTTGATGAACTTTCTTTGCTGAGACTTTTCCTCCCTTATCTGTTCATGGTAGAAGTTTATGTAATAATGAAATAAGAGCATCTATTGCATCTTGTTTTGTGTGATTTTTCATGGTAGAAATCTACTGCATTTTGTTTTGCGAAATTCACATAGCTCATTTGGCTGACTCCTTTTATTAGTTGTCCCTCTTTGCGAGATGAGCTGCTCCGGGTGTTTGTTTCGCAAGTTTATTTCTTCAAAAATAATCCTCTTCTTGCCAATTAATCTTTACTGAGCTTACGGTGAACTTCGTCTACTGCTTGACCAAGTCATATTTCTCTTGATGTTTTGCTGGTGATATGGTTGTTTTGGTGCGAGTTAATCTATCTCTGCTCTACTTATCTTCGTTGCGTTTGGCTTGCAACTAGCTCCATTTAGACTTGCATGTCCTCTTTAATTGTTTCCGTTATTGATCCATATGATTGGTCAGCTCCATTTCATATGCTATTGATATATACATGCCCCTTTCAATCGTTCGTTTCCTTCGGATTTGTGGTTGATCTTTTCTAGTGAACCAACTACGTATGCAAGTAACTCTGACGATTTGAATGAATTTTCTTCTCTGAATTAATAGATGTTCCGAACTGGACATGTGATGAAGAAAAGCACTCTAGCGAAGTACACGGATTCGTTGAGTCTGTCTTGTGAAGTAAAATTTGAATATTTTATCTCTTTTCTTCGCTGGTTACTTCCCATTTTATTTTTTCCAAAGTTGTTTGTTGACGAAGAAAGTTTTGCTTTCGAACTTCTGTCTTTGTTCACTGTCCTTCTAGTTTGGATAACATTGCTTGTATCTTTTCGAATTATCTTGTCACTTCGCAGGATCTTATCTCTTCGCAGGATCTTATTTCGCCATTCTGTGTTGATTGCTTTGCCTTTAGCAACGGTATACATAGACTAGTAGTTTCTTTTAATCATAATCTCTTGGAACTGGTTGAGGTTCGTTTTTTGCTGTGTTTTGTGCATTTTGCCCCTGTCAAATAATATCACATAAATTCACGAAGTCAAAATCTCGCCAAGCAAATATAGATACAATCCTGATTGCTTCATGTTGAATTCTACTCGAATTGATTTGCCTGTCAATCTAACTTAAGATTTCATCTTCGCGGATTCATTTCAATCTCGTTGCCTTTTTACGAAGATGTCATTTTCTCCTTTTCGATTTTCTTTGTCCGGTGGTTAACTGCTTCTTCTTTTGTTGATTGCTTCTGCGAGTTACCACTCTTATTTGGTTGCTCTCGGCGTTGATGACGAAGTAAGTTTGCTTCTTCGTTGGGTAAAGTTGAATTTTGGTTGGACTATAACTGATCATCTCGCAAATGGTGAACTGTCGAAGTGATGATCTTGTTCTTCGCGGGTGATCACAAAGTTGTTCTTTGATGGAGCCTCTGTCGAAGTAATGTTTTCATATCTAACTGACAAAGTGATTATTTTTGATCCTTGGATGTCCAAACCGTCGATTTAAACCTGAGATACTACGTCTCTGCGAGTTATCTTGTTTCTTACTGATTGCTGACGAAGTTGGTTGAAGAATCGCTGATGAAGATCATCTCCCCGGAATTGATCTGATGAAGAACATTGTATGATAATTGTACGTGTTCCTTTGTGTTTACTAGTGACGATTCAAACTTGAGTTGAGACATTGTTCAGATTACTGTTAACTTCTGCGAGATGACCTTTCCAAATTAATTTGCTTTGAGCTGTTTTACTTCGATTGGGGTTGTCTCAATGAGCAGTGACATGAGTTTGTCTCTCCGTCTGGAAGCGATGATCCCGTACTTGACGAGGTAAATATTGGACGAAATGATATATTTGAATATCGCAGGTAATGGTTGGTGACGAAGAGAATTTCTCAGAACTTCTATTCCCTTTGACGAGGTGGTGGTTTGTCATGAAGATAATTTCGCAGGACTTATCTTTGTTGAAGCAATTTTCGCACGTTGTAAACTTGATATCACTTTGCCTGAACCCTCGAATTGATCTCTGTTGTAAATTCAGCTGGAATACGATCTTCATCCAAATATCATCTTCATATTTGTATACTTGCTTTGCTTCGTCAAGGTTCTGTTTGGGATTGTCTTCGTAGACTATCCTTCTTCGCTGCAATCAACTAAGTTAATTCAATTAGCAATATAGGTCGTGAGTTATAATATATCACTGATAGTCCCTACAACTTCGTAACTGGGAAAAACTCCAAATCAACTATAAATTTCTGATACACAGTTTTTTTGAAATCAATCACATGGGTTTGTAAAACGGAGCTTGATTGTATCAAGACTGCTTTGAAAACTCCTTTTGAATTTTGTTTTTAATATGAAATCAATTTTTGATGAAGAACAATTAAGGATTTTATGAAACTCTTTCCCAAAAATTTGTTTGTAAATATCCATAACTGAATTTTTGACAACAAAATTGAAGAGATAGAGAGCTTTAGGAGAGGAGATCGTCTTGATTCTTTGCTGCTGTTTCTTTAACTAAGTGGATATGCTGGCTGAGATAACGAGATTTCTTTGTTGCTTCAACTAACTTTGTTGGATCTTGCTCGACCAAATTTCATGAAAATCTCTGGATTTTTTTTTTTAATTTAACAAGTTGCGGGCGGATAAATCCTTTACTGCCCCTCCCTGTTTCTAGCGCCAAAATGTAGTTGCAGGAAATCCTACAACACACCCCTTGTATTATCATGACTATGATTTCTTTTTTTTTATCAACAAAAAGATATTTATGACTATGATTTCTAGATCTAAACTTATTTGATATGAAAATAAAGATAAAGATAATGAAAATAGAAAATAAGACACAAGATTTACGTGGTTCGATCAATTTGATCAACATCCACGGGGTTAGGTTTCACTATGATCATTGAATTACATATGAATTACATTGAGACTCCATTAATGAGTATTTGGAGCTCTCTCTCTCTCTCTCTGGTTTTTGGGGAAGAATAAGAAAATAATAATAATACAAGTTACTTTTCTCTCTCCTACCTTTCTCTTTATATAGGATGCTACCTAGTAGATGACAGCTCATATACAGCTAAGATTTCCCCTAATTTCGGATCTGGCTTGCGATGATATCGCAAGCTTACAAATGTTAATTTCGCAGATCTTCTAATCTTCGCAAAGTTATTACATTTTTCTTATATTTAAGCTAATATCACCTATTGTGTCGTTTCCCAAAGTGCTCTGCGACATTTTTGTAATGCGTTGTTAAGAATTACGCGAGCGTATCGTTGTCGCGAAATTCTGATCTTACATTGACAAAGGGGGAGGTTGTTAGAGCATGGCTCGGTTGAACCCACCAAGCGTTGGTATGTCAAGTTTGGTTGTCATATTTTAGTGAATCAAAACTCATGTTAAGAGTCGCTTGATTATGTACTAGAGTGAACTTCGTATAGGTTAGCTTGAAAGTATTAGTATATGAGACATTACAAGTATTGCGAAGTCTTGAAGATGTGAAGAACCAAGGAGCTACAATGACAACAATCATCCTTCCACTTGAGGTTGTGATATTTGACTTGAACTGTTTCATTCTCTAACTATCTTTCAAGTCGTGCATATTGAAAACATAACTGCGAAGCATTTTGAACTCTAGATAGACATAGTATTAAGGAATACAATACGAGGTTTATTGCTTAACCATTAAACTTTGTAGATAAGACATCGCCATAATCATTTGAATGCTATTGTGATTATGTATGAGGTGAGGATTTCATCCTAGGGAACAATGTTTACATGTGTTCTAAGGAAGTAAGTTCATAAACTTATTTGTGAACCGAAAAGGAAATTGCCAGATGTTATTGGTTTTGTTATTCATTGCATATCTTATGAACAACCAATATGTGTGATTGAGTATAACCGCTCACAACTTGTTCGTGTTCTTGGTAAAACTATTCACAAAGGCATGACTTATGTATTGGTATGACTCTTATTAGTGAAACCGATCTTAAGTAATCACCTGAGTTGGTGTGATCGGGTTTGCGTTTTGTCTGACCAATTATGGGAAAGGGGAACCCATCCTAGTAAGAGGTGTGGTACATCACAAAGGGGAACCGATCCTTGTATGGGTGCAGAAAGGTTTATAGCAGAAAGGGGAACCGATCCTATGGACATGTGCAACACATATAAGTTAGATACCATATATATGTGGGGAACCGATCCTAGTACCTAGTCAATCGAATTTTGGAAAGATAGTGTGACTATGCACAGTACTCACATGGAGGTAGAACCGAAACTTGTTTTGGTAGAACCGTTAAACCCATGATTGTGATTGAATATTGGTTTGATCAATCACATAGTTCTTGAAAGTTAGATGAACCAATTCTAAACTTGTTTGGAAGTGTGGAAAATCGGTTTCAAGGTTGTAAGTGTGAAAGAGAACTTACAAAGCAAGGATGTCGACATACTTTGAACACGTGCTATGAACGTTTATTTCTTTAATTGTTCAAAGATATTCGTTAACGGCTAAGGGAAGAGAATCCCAGAATCGAAACATAAGTAAGTTAAGAATCTTTTAATTAAGGTTATTAATTCATTTTGTAGGGAAATTCCAGAATTAGTAATGTGCATTTACTAATTAGATTTTCCGAGAGATTTCGATCATTATTTTTGGACATAGCATTTCCAGGAATTATAAAAACCGAATTTATGCTTTAATGAATATCTTGAGAATATTTCCGGTTTTGGAAATTCCTTGGTGTCCAAACTTCCTTGTCTACAAATACTTGGAATTTGCCTTTCTAGCAAACTAATCCTTCGTAACAACAGACTTCCTCTTTTGTTGTTGTTACTGGTGTAGCCACCTATTCGGAGAGGAGAGTAACCTAATTAGGCGAAATCTCTTACGGACGCTCAGTTTAAAGTCTTCTTTGGGATTGAGAAGCTCTAGCGTGTACCGTTGGTGGGAAACTAGATAATTGCGGTTTATCTTTTGTTTTCGATTGATTTGATTGACTAACGGTGGTTGAAATATGATTGCACCTAGTTTTTTTATTCTTGAGAATCTTCTCTTCTGATATAAGATTCACTCAAACTAGTTCAGATTTTTGATAGGGATCTTTAGACTGTTGTTAGTTCTAAAGACAATCTTGTGATAATCTATTGTTAACAGACTTCGTTCTGTGCGTGATTGATCACAAGAGATTCAAGTAATTGTGTGCAGGTTTTTATTGAAGATTTAAGAAGATTTGAAGACAAGGAAGATATTGAAGATCTGACTTGAGTTTTATAATCTTTGGTGTGCACAATACTTGTTTTGGTAAAAGATGATCCAATTAATAATCGGTTTATCCTTGTGGTATATTGGATTGATTAATTGAGTAGATCGGAATCAACAAAATTCTTTGGATTAAGAGGGTTGTTGGCTTAATCTTAAATGATTACTTCGGTAATTGAACATAAGATAGATCAAAGGACTTGACAAAGGAGTTTATGTTAAGATAAACGGAAGAGCCTTTGTTTGACTCATATCACTTGGTTGAAGAGAGTTGATACCAAACAGATTTGTTATTCCTTTACTGTTTGGAATACGAACCAAAGGAATTGTTCCAAGTACGTGACTTATTTATAAGTTGGAGGCGTAGGAATACAGATGGAACTAGGTGAACTATAGGTTTAGTTGCTTGGTCTCAACTATACAAAGTTGGTGTAATTTTGTGTAGCGGCTTAATCCTGAGAGTATACAATTCTGTACAAGGTCCCGGGGTTTTTCTGCATTTGCGGTTTCCTCGTTAACAAAATCTTGTTGTGTCATTTACTTTTATTTTCCGCATTATAATTGTTTTATTATAATTAAAGTAAATTACACAAACGTTAGTTCCTATTTACTTGATAAGCAATCCTATTGTGTTTGGTTAAGTCCGAACCTTTGTATCAAGTAAACATACTTCGTTGTTGTATTGTCTCGATCTCGTATTTATAGACAATCACACGAAGTGTGAACCGATTAGTTGTATCGTCTCGACTCTGTCCACAGACAATCACTTTCAGAGAAAGGACTTATAGGTAGGAAAAGTTTTAGCTTAAGGTATATTTGGGTACCCTCACCTTTTCAAAAGTTATCTCTTTCATATGGTGATATGCATATATTGATACAAGATCGATGAACTTTTGACAAACAAAAGTTAAGCCTATTATGTCATTTATTGATGGAAGATAGGTTAAAATCTTTTGTTTTACGAGGATTATGTCTATTGTATGTCGTTGTGCAAATAGTGATGGGAAATAGAATGCTTGTATATTCCGCAGTTTTGATCTTCCCCGATCCATATTTTATGTATAAACTGTGCGGATCCATAAGTTCTCTCATGTGAGCATTTACAACTAAACAAATCATAGATTCGTTTGTGGTTAATTTGGTTGTGTATTCCGATTAAATTAATCATGGGTGTAGTTGCAGGAAATCCTACACTACACCCTCACAAGATTTCATTAACATTCAACTCATTTTAGATTAACAATCTTAATTTTATTGATCAATCTTTGAACAATCTTACAAGAAAAGATAAAGGAATCAAGAATAAACACTGATCTAGATTTTCTCTCTCCTATTTACTTGCTTCTCACTCAGGAAAAGATCTCTCCTATTCCTTTATCACTGAACGGCTATTTATAGGGAATTACGTAGTGGATGACAGCTAATCTATCCTTTATTTTCGGATATGGCTTGCGATATTCTCGCAACCTTACAAATGTTAATCTCGCAAACTCTCTTATTTTCACAGGACCATCACATTTTTCTCATGATTTTAGCTGACGTCGTTTATTATGTCATTTCTGAAATTGTTCAGCGACGCTGTTGTGTTGTTGATAATTTCGCTGAGGCATTATTGCTGCGAGATTCTGATCCTACATCTTGACTCTTCTCATATCTTCTCTGCAAAGTAGATAACGATGTGAGAAATGCCGCAACTGTCCATCTCTTCCTATTCTGCATTTATCACATGTATCCTTTCTTCCATCTATTTCTTGACACGTCTTCTGTAACCGCTGCTTTTCAACTGCTCACGTCTTTTCGTATTAATGGTGTTTATTTCTTCGAGTAAAAAAATCCTCTTTATATATTCTTCTTACTCTTCTTTCTATTTTCTTTTTACTTTCTCTTCTCTTTTTACTCTCTCATCTCTGCAACTCTATTGTTCTTCCGTAAGTTCTGCTACTGTAATTCTTCCTTCTTCAATCTTTTTATTTTTCATCCATTCCCATACTGTATATTCAGATATGCCCCCAAGCGGTCAAAAACATGAGAAAACTTTTAAGGAAACCCAAAAAGATCTTGCCGAGAAAGGTTTCACACTTTCTACCATTCCTGGTTGAAAGTGCCAAATCAATTCTTTCTATCAAACTTTTCTATGATCAACATTGTGATGATCAATCAATCATAGTTTCGCTGGGTCAAATTCTCGCATGTCTCCCCATTCCTCTTTATGACCCAGATATTCCTTTGTTCTATGAAATTCTCGCTCACTCGGGATTTTCGCGAGCTATCTTCCAATTGAGTGGGGATTGCATCCGTCTGATGCTGGAGTTCGCTAATCGTGGTGCTGGTAAAGGATCTCTTTAGTCTAAAGAACTTAGGGATCCTAAATTCGCAGATTTGGAGATAATCGCTGAAAAATACACAGTAGCGAGTTTCTTTGAGAATTATGAATTGATCTCTATGAATAAAGAGAATACTCGCTGGGGTATTCGCTTGAAAAGGAAAGATAATATTGATGAAGGTAAAATACTCATGCAAGACATTGATTGGCATTCTGGTAAGAACACAACTCCTTTCCAATCCAAAGATGATAAATGGTGTGTTTTTCCCTTGATGCTGAAAGGACCTTACATTGCTGGGTCAAATGTTCTTCCTGAGAATCTCGCTACTTATCAACCTTGGGTATTCTCTTGGCCCGAAAAGGAGAAAGAGGTATGTTTCTTCCAGTTTCACCCACTTTACATTTCTTTATTTATCTTTATTCTTTTGTTCGCTGATTCTTGCGACATTCTACAGATCCAGAAACTGAAAGATAGCTATCACAGGACTGGGAAGGCTAGTACCTTATTAGCTCTTCGCTCATACACAGATGAGGTAAGGAATATTCTCTTATGATTTTAAACAGTATACTGTTGCCTCTATTTCTTATTTGTATTTGTGTGTGAAGATTACTGAAATAGAAGAGACTGCCAATGTTGCGAAGACTGGTAATAAAGGAAAAGGTGATCTTCGCAGGGAAAAACCAACTGCTCCTCCTTCAAAGAAGAGAAAATACGTTCTTCCTCTCCTTCAAATATTCCTTCTCATGAAAACTCCGAGAGTGATGAGGATAATGATGACCTTGCTTCAAATGAAGATTCTCCATCTGAATCTTCTATGGCTAAGCTCTCTGGCCTCTTTTCTGATTCTTTAAAAGGAATGGGAGATAGTCAATTCGCTAATACCTGCAAAGCCCTCGCTACGATTTGTGATGTTCCTTTATTGGATGGTGATAATTCTCTTCGTATAGTTTCTAGATCGGTGACTCCCAATTTCCTGCATTCTCTTAATAGTCTAGTATGCTTTCGTCCTTTTACTTCTTCATTATTGTAACTCAAAATCTCTTTCTATTTTAATACTTTTTACATTTTCTCGCAGGATAGAAAATCTTCTTTCGTTGTTTCCTCAGATCTGGAGAGGAGACGCGAAATTCTTGAAAAGAAGAATCTTCAATTTCGTACAAAGAATGAGGAACTGGAAGCTGAAGTTAAATGTCTTCGAGAGAAGAACAAACAACTAGAAATTTATTCTTCTTCGTACAAGAACAAAATCTCTAGTCTTCAGCAAGCTAATAATCAATTCTATGGTATGTTACTTTTCTCCTTTCCCTTCATTCATTCATCCTGTTGTTTTATCTTATTTAATTGATCATTTTTGCAGACATTTATGGTCTTTCTGATGAAGCTACCATTCTTGGTTCATTTCCTAATGCCTTGGATAATGATACCCTTCTTGAGCGTATTAATAAACCTTTAAATAGTTTTTCAAATGATAAAATTTCATCTCTTTCTGTGAATGGACTGAGATCCAAATTTCTCCTCTTAGAGATTGACCATAGATCTAGTTTAGGCTTAGCCAACCGATTTAAGCATCTCTTTCTTAATTCTAAAGAGAAAATCAATGAGCTAAGAACCAAAATTAGCGATCTCATAGATGATAAGGATCGCATCTCTGATCAAGGTGCTAAGGATTTGGCGAAATTCCAAGAGACTCTTCTTGAAGTTCAACTTGAACGAGATGAAGCTAACCGCAAGAACATCGAGCTCTGCGAAAGAGAAAACCAAATTCGTCTCGTCTTCTTATAAATAATGAGGATGAATTCGCTTGGGCTGTGAAAATCTTAGACGATGCCAAAAAAGATTTAGGTGTAAATGTTAGTCTCCAAGTTGAGCATACAACCTTGATTAGAGATATGATTTCTGACAGAGAAGGTTATTAACTGTTCTTCTTCACTAATCTTTTGTTTCTTATGAATTTTCATCAAGTTATTAATTGATTGCCTTTTGCTCGCAGATTCTGAAAGTAGATATCGCGAAAGAATTGAGGAACTTGAAGCTGAAAAAGAGGAACTCGCAAAGAATATTTCTTCTCGCAACGATAAGTATTCTAGATTAAAGAATCAAATCAAGATCACTGTTGCGAACTTTAAGAATGACGCGCTGCATTTTTGCAATCAAACTATTCAAATGGCTTGTGATGACCATAGTATTCCTCACTCTGATTATCCTTGTCTCTTGGAGGAAATCCCAAAGAACATTCCTAGTATGACTATCTCTGATAGCGAAACTGATGATGAAGAATCTGATGGTGATGAAGGTTCTGATGGAGATAAAAGTTCTGATGCAGACGAAGAAGGGAACAATTCTGATGAAGATGATGAAGGATCAACTGAGAAGTAGTCTTTGTTTCTTTCTTTGATCTTCTGTAATATTTGTACATTTATTCCTTCTTTCTGTATATTTGCGAATTCTTTTGGTTCCCCATATTCCTTAATATATGAGTTTCTTTCATTTTGACGTGCATTCATTAAAACAATTCTTCCTTACAATACAGTTAATCAACAAAATCATTAATTTTTGAATTTTTGCGTAAATCTATCATATGGAGACAAATAACATTTTCTAATTTCATTCATTCCCATACTTGCCTCTGTTATTTGTATCCAAATGAGAGATTTTGCATATTTTTCTTATTTTGTGCCTCAACTTCGCAGTTGTTATGTATAATTTCGCAATCATATGCGAAGTGAATTTTGATTCTTTTCAAAATCTCATTCATGTGTGGTCTTATTTTTCCTTCCTAGATAAAGGTCATATTATGCCACCTCTTGTCATTGCGACAAAATCGCAGGACGTTCTTGCACTTTCATGCAAAAACCCCTTGATCTTACCTTAAATTTTTCTTTTGTATTATGGCCTCTTTAGGAATGTTGCGACAATATGACAGGCCTAAATATTCTTGCAAAAATAAAGCCCCATGACATTGCCGTCTTGCGACGAAATCGCAGGACGTCTTCGCACTTTCATGCGAAAACCCATTGATCTCGTCTTATCTTTTTCTTTTGTATTATTGCCTCTTCAGGATTGTCGCACAAATATGACAAGCCTTAATACCCTTGCGAGTAAAAGCCTCATGACATTTGCGTCTTAAGACACTTATCAGCTCCCTAATGGAGGGTGCCGCCCTTATATTCCCCCTGGTTGCCCCTTCAAGGAGGCGTACCTCTACCATACAAGGTTGGCTCCTCCCATCCGGTCTTAACAACAACCAGTTGTTTTCTCAGCCTCTTATCCCTTTTACCTATAGGGTTTATGGTTACGAGACTGCACCCTAAGTGGGGTTTTCTTCGGGCCGAGTGCAGTATAAGCCAAGACTTGTCAAGAATGGCAAGGTACGCTCCAGACGCCCCTGGCACTCTTGACTCAACCGTGTACCTCGGCACCTTGGTCAGATTCTGCACTCCTTGGGAGAGTCCTTATTACCTTAGTCGCCCAACCTAAGTCATATGCTTAAGCTGAGAATCCAAGGTGCCTCTCCCGGATGGGATTTATTGACCCCAAATCTCCATGACTCAGGTTCCGGTGGCAGTGTAGCATTTCCCTGAGCCATGCAAAAGGTACCACCTTATATGACGTACTTAAGGTCTTACATTTTCCTCTTGCGAAATTGTATTCGCGAACTAGGGTGTACGCCATAAAGGTTCGCCCCTTTATCTTTTGTCATTGTTCTCTGATTGTATTTTGTAGAATTCATTATCTCTGCGAAATTATCGCACATCATCATATCGTATTTGCATTTCGCAATCTCAATTTTGTCATTCAACAAAATGTATTTTTGAGAATTTTATTTATTGCGAGAGTGTCGCAATAAATCAATCATTCATACATTTCTTATTTTTATTACCTTTGCCATTCTATGCTTCTTTGTTATTTTCTGCTACTGCTTCCTTGGTAGTGGTATGTTTATCATTTTTTATTCTGAGCTAGCATTAGTTTCGCAACATCTCTTCCTCTTTTCGTTTGATTGCATCCACCATCAATCTCTCACTTCTTTGTGTCTCTTTGATTTTGTGTCGCCAACTTTCCTTCTTGTTTGCTCTTCCTTCGCAGGATTCCACCTCAGTTTCGTAACACCTCTTTCCTTCAACCCAATCTCCCTTTATGATTCCTACACCACTGGGGTGAGGGAATTTGATACACTGATGGAAAGTTGAAGCTACACCTAGAATCCCATGTATCCAAGGTCGACCAATTAATGCATTGTAGGGTGACTCTACGTCAACGACACATAACAGGATTTCAGAAGATATTTCCTTCAATGGAATTCGCATAGTAACCTCCCCTTTAGGCTTGTTGGCAGTACCATTAAAACCATATATCTTATATGTTGATGGTATAAGATCATTATCTCTTTCTCCCATAGTTTTATAAGTATGATAAAATAATATGTTCACAGAGCTTCCAGTATTGATTAGAATCCTATTAATTTCCCATGAATCTTCAACTTCATCATCCTCATCTCGTCTTCTTCTGCGATTCTCTTCCTCATATCTATCTTGAATTCGCATATGATGATGTCTCTCATTTTCCCCTCCATGATTTTGTTCATTTCTCATTAATTCCATTCGCTGTCTTTCAGCCATCCTCTGTACTCTATCATACTCTTCATTGATATTACCATTATTCCAGTTTTGTGTTCGTCTTCTTTCTCGATTGTCGTGATTGTTCTGGCGAATTGTTTCCTGAAGCTCTTGTTCTTCCATTTCCTCTCTCAATCTTTCACGTTCGCAAATTAAACGTGCTTGTTCAGCGTAATATCTTTCAATTTCTTCTTTAATCGTTTGTTGATTTCTTTGAGCTTCTCTCTCATGTAAAATTCTCCTTTCTTCCTCTCGATTCCCTTCGCCATCTTGATTATTTCGTCCCTGACGTTGTCCATTCTCTTGATTTCTATCATTTTGCCTATCATCAAAAGTTTCATTTTGTGGAACGTAACGATCATCAGTCCTTTCTCTATCTTCGCGATGTTCTTCATTAGGATTTGATATTTCTTCTCGAATATTATTTCCAGCATTAGTTGTGGGTGAGTTTCTCCTCATCTCTCTTCTAGTCGATCTTGAATATGATTTTGTAATACTTCTCGATCTTCTACTCTGTAGTCTCATATTTTCCATCCTCAATTCGTGATTTTTCCTTGTTAGATTTGCACGTTCTTCTGCCTCAGCTCTTCTTTCTTCATGTATTCTTCCTCTCAACATTTCTAACGCTCCAATTTCCTCATCTCCATGAATTATTCCTTCATCTGCTTCTTGATTTCTCTCTACCTATCTATGGTTTCTGGTTTGCTGCTCTTCTTCTACTTCTTCTGCTGAATTTGATTGCCAAGTGTGTATACTCACCCTATCATAATCTGTATTCCTTCCTTGTACTAGTGTTTGTTGAACTGGTGGTTGAATTTGATTTTCTCTATTATTTCTCATTCTAGTAGATTCTCCCATTTCACTTCTTTCCCTTCCAGCAAGTCTCTTGCTTCTTCTAACAGTAGTTGGTTGTTCTTATGTATTTCTTCTTCTAGCCGTTTCTTCAATATTAATGAATTGCAAGAGATTATGTAAAATTATTAATCAATCACTCCCAATCTTCACAAATCTCAATATTAATCTTCAATTTTTTCTATAATAATCTTCAATCCTTCCCTGTTTCTAGCGCCATTATGTAGTTGCAGGAAATCCTATACTACACCCCTCACAAGATTTCATTAACATTCAACTCATTTTAGATTAACAATCTTAATTTTATTGATCAATCTTTGAACAATCTTACAAGAAAAGATTAAGGAATCAAGAATAACCACTGCTCTAGATTTTCTCTCTCCTATTTACTTGCTTCTCACTCAGAAAAAGATCTCTCCTCTTCCTTTATCACTGAACGACTATTTATAGGGAATTACATAGTGGATGACAGCTAATCTGTCCTTTATTTTCGGATATGGCTTGCGATATTCTCGCAACCTTACAAATGTTAATCTCGCAAACTATCTTATTTTCGCAGGACCATCACATTTTTCTCATGATTTTGGCTGACGTCGTTTATTATGTCATTTCTGAAATTGTTCTGCGACGATGTTGTGTTGTGTTGTTGATAATTTCGCTGAGGCATTATTGCTGCGAGATTCTGATCCTACAATGGGTTCTCTTGTCATTAGTTTGATTGAGAATTTTTGGATACAAAATCATTTTGTGGTTTTTGGTATCCAAAGAAATCCTTATTTTCTCGTAAAAGTAAGGTCGCTCTTGTTGTTCTTTCGGGAATAACATTAAATGGGGGAGAGTTCTTTTGAACTTGCGCTTAATTTCCATATCTTTGTGGGGAGTGCGGCTGTGGAATATTTGAGGAGTTATCTTGTATCTTTATAAACTCCGTGATGAATGCATTTAGCTTCGGCTTTATGATTGCATCTAAACAAAGTTGATATGTACTTTTCTTTGGTCTTGAAGTGTCTACATGGAAATTTCATTAGGATCCCGTTTTTGTACCTTTGCCAATTTTATTGACAAAAAGGGGGAGAATTAATATGTAGTTCACACTACAAATACATATGGTTTCAAATCATTATGTAAGGGGGAGTGGTTTTCGTGTTGAGACGAAGTATTGACTAAGGGGGAGTAATACATACCACCATAGTATTGTTGTCGAAGTTGTGATATAAGAACTTTGATGTTGTGTAATAATACTATGACATTGTATAACAATGATCGAGAGATTTTGTTTTCTCATTGTTATGGCTACGGAACTTCAACAACTATGATGCCGAACTGAACATTTATAGAATCATGGGAGTACTTGGAAAAGACGAAGTTTTCGAGTAATGTTGAAGCACCAAGGAGATCAAGCATGTGGACGAGAAGCTACAAAGTTTTATATATTTTGTAATCCATATGTATTGATAGTTTTGTACTGAAATTTACAAAGGGGGAGATTGTTAGAGCATTGCTCGGCCGAACTCGCATGCGTTGTTATCTCAAGCATGTTTGTCAATATTAGTGATCAAAACTATATGTCTTGATTTCTAGTTTACTTATGACTAAGTCTCGGTCTAGGATAGTTAAGTGTAGTTGAGATCCAGACTCCATGGCGATCATCTTACGAAGACGAAAAAATACTCGAGGAACCAGTGGAACTTCATCAGACTAAAAAGGTATGTGGAGTATCACTCAAAAGTCTACTCTATCTCCTAATCTTGAGACGATAGTCGTATGAGTATGATAGTTTCATACATACACATTTGCTATTTCGAGACGAATTTACTCGCCTATGTTTTTCTCGAAATATGTGTTGGTAAGCTTTTGCTTTAACCACTTTCATCTTTACTCGTGAAGAAACTCATGATGACGTTTCAATCTTGAAAATAGCTTTGATGACGATAGTCGTGAATAGCATTGTTATAACATTATAGAAGAATGTTTCAATGATTGAAATGTGGAGTTGAGATTACCAACTATGGATATAAGCATATATAGTGTGTTCGCACATTAGTGTATAAATCCATGTGCCGAAAACTAAATGTGTGCATACGGTATTGGTGAAGGAGACAGGTTGGGTACGCGTACCAGCGGAAGTTTTCAACCGAAAATTTCTGCTGAGTTTGTAGTTTGCAAACTAGTAAACCAGTCACCTTAGGTACGCATACCTGTACGCTACCCACGGAAGTTTCGAACCGAAAATTTCTGCTGAGTTTGTAAACTCAAATCCGGTAGCTAAGGTACGCATACCCGTACGCGTACCCAAGGTGGTTATTTCTCAAATCGGTAGTTCATGAACTTAAAACAATAAATTATAAGGAATGCAATTTTTGCAAAGCGTGGGTATATTGTTCATGAATTGATTCAAATGGATCAAACCGATTTTGTTTCAATTGTGTCTATGAATAATGACCTAAGCAATTGAACAACTCTTCAACTAGTTCTTATGAGTCATTTGAACTAGTTATGTGAAGAAGATGAATACGGTTAATATGAAAGTGCTCATATGGCTAACCATTGGTTAACTATTTGTGAACCAACTAAGTGTACACGTTTAGGTACGGTTACTCAAACCTAAATGAATACATTTGATTTTTGTGTGACAAGATAAGTTTCAATCTAACGGTTCAAATATATTAGCTTAGTTGAATCAGGTTTTTCATGTAACGATGAATATTGAATGCTTTGTTACCAAGGTAACTTGGATTGCAAACCCTGATTTGAAAACTATATAAAGGAGACATCTAGCAACTGGAAAAACTAATCCCCACACCTCCTGTGTGATACTAGTTGGTTTTGCTAGAGTCGATTCTCCTTTAACCTTAGGTTTCTTCTCGAGACCCTGTAGGTTAACGACTGAAAGACTTCATTTGGATTGTGAAGCCAGACGAAACTACTTCTCTTGTAGTTGAGCGATCTGATCTTGCCATTTTCTATCGTACGAGTTCAATTGAATAATTGACTTGAGATTATATCTCCGATAGGGCAAGATAAAAAGAAATCACAAACATCTTCGTCTCATCGTTTGTGATTCCGCAATATCTAGTTTCTCTACCGGGCAATATAAAAACAAATCACAAACATCTTCGTCTCATTGTTTGTGATTCCACAATATCTAGTTTCGCTACCATACGATTTAGATTATTATGAGGTGATTGATAATACTAGGTTGTTCTTCGGGAATATAAGTCCGGGTTATCAATTAGTTCATGTTCACCTTGATTTATCAAAAGACGGAACAAAAACTTATAGGTTTATCTGTGGGAGACTGATTTATCTATTATCGTAGACTTTTCTGTGTGATACAGATTTTTTTATTAAAGTCTTCGACTTTGGGTCGTAGCAACTCTTAGTTGTGGGTGAGATCAACTAAGGGAATCAAGTGCGTAATATCATGCTGATATCAGAGACATAAGGAGCACAACTGTACCTTGAATCAGTGTGAGATTGATTAGGGTTCAACTATAATCCAGACCGAAGTTAGTTTGTAGTATGCTAGTGTCTGTAGCGGCTTAATACAGTGTGGTGTTCAATTTGGACTAGGTCCCGAGGTTTTTCTGCATTTGCGGTTTCCTCGTTAACAAAACTTCTGGTGTCTGTGTTATTTCTATTGCGCATTATATTTTGTTATATAATTGAAATATCACATGTTGCGTTGTATCGATCAATTGTGAAAGCCAACCTTTGGTTGTTGATTGGAAATTGATTGATCCTTGGATATTAGTCTTTGGTACCATCCAAGTTTATATCTCTTGTATTTGATAAAGACTCATAGATTTCTATTTGTTTGAGTATAAATCAAATCAAGAGATAGAGATATTAACTCCTTGATATACTTTTTATTAAGATTGAGTCTGACTGTCTAATTGATTCTCTTAAAAGTATATTAGAGTTAGTCCATACAGACTGCTAATTGAAATATTGGGTGAGGTTGTTGTACCCCCGCATTTTCACTTGGGAAAGCCGTTATGGAAGGAGATAAATGTCGGGATTTAGAATGGGCCAAGATATATGAGCTGACTAAAAATTTATTTGGGTGGGACAAGGAAACGACTTTAGCAAATATGTACAAGACAAAGAAATCCCGGAAAAAGTCTATCAAACTCGTTGACCTCAAACAGTGGTTCTCTGGTACAAAGGACAAAGTAGGGGGAGAAGACTGGAAGCCCGAACAAATTCAGCACACCGTCGTTGCTTATTTGTTATTCATCTTGGGCACTAGGGTATTCCCTGACGCTAGTGGGAACATGGTGAATTTAAGCCACCTATAATACTTGGATCCCTTGAATAAGGTTCATGAGTACTCATGGCCACTGCTTTGTTGGCACATTTTTTGGCAGAGATGCGTAGAGCTTTTAAGGCGACCGCTAGTCAATTTATTGGAATATTCATTTTATTTCAGGTATTGTTCTGAAATAATTCTTTAATCATTCCTATTAATTTTGTTAGTTCCAAATATTTAGTTTCTTATACATCTGATTAAATATGATAATAGGTGTGGGCATATGAACACATGCCAACGTTGTTCGAGTCTGACAAAGAGTTAACCAGAAATGATGATTGGGAACCACAACAACCTCTAGCTCAGAAATACAAGTACAACAATGCTCCGAAGCGGGGTGCCAAAGATCGGTTGACAAATATGAGATTGGCCTTGGACACAATGGCTCTCAAAGATGTTGTATTTGACCCATACAAGAATGAGAGAGGAGTTCACTTTGCAAGGCATGACAACGTTTCATTTTACAATGGACTGTTGTTTCATCCAAAATGATTTGTTATGCACGACCCTCACCGTGTAATGCGACAATTTGGGTACAAGCAGAAAAGTCTTAGGGATACATCGTATCAAATATTCTCTCATAACTTTCCTCAATACCAAGCAAATGAGAAGCATACTCTGGTAGTATACAACCCAATACCCTTTCCTCGACGTTGGAGGGAAAGGGAAGAACTAGGATTTGTGTTGGATAGGGATGGTTGGTAGTTGGCGGAAAACGGTTATGAGCCCGAACCAAACTTCCTCAGAGGTCATTTGAAGTACTCGCATCCTTATGTTGTATGCCCAGCTGAAGTTGAAGTCCCTCCACAACTCCGGTTGAACCTACTGTTCCCGGACTTCAAAAGATCCTTACGTTGTCGGTACGTATTTCTTGTTCACTTCTTATTCTTTTAATCTATAGTTATGAACTTATATAAGTGTACATACTAAGTACTTGAAAAATACGATAATAGCGTAGGCGGCTATGCAAATTGGGACAGTTGTTTAGCTGCAAGAACGAGAACGAAGATGTGCTGACCCAGAAAGAAGTCGAGGAAAATATAGACAAAATTGAAGATGCAAAGTGCAAAAGACTTGTGGAGCGAAAGGAGGAAGAGGGTACAGAAGAAACCAAGGACCGAGTGATCGGAGATGTTTGTTAATGGTTCTTTTATGGAATTAGTTAGGTCTTGACCAATGTGGAACATGTGTTTGTCTGTGTGTCTTGTTAAACTCTTTGCTTTTTTGGTTTATTGAGTAGGAAGGAACTTCATCTCGTTCTTGAGTCCTAACACACAAGCATACAAACTATCGAACCCTTCTTCATCATTAAGCAATTGTTCATAAAATATCTTCTTATCGATAAGTTGAGCGTCCATCCTCATTCTAGCATATCGGCATGGTTTCATCTCTTTAAAAACCGCCGAATCAAAGATTCCTAATTGCTCAGTCACATGATGATAACCACAATTTCCATCTCCATCGACATTGTCCATATATATAATTTAGTCACGAATAATCTCCGGGAGTTGGCTTATATAAGACTCTATTTTTGTATGGTAATGTCTATAAGGTCAACCTGTTTTCGCATCTTTATACATCTTCATATTACCAATTTGTAGCTTTATTATCTCCAATCCATCCTCTGCAAACTCTAAACTTTCAATTGGTTGAATATGTGATGGGAGTGCATACTTCCTGGCCTACCCCTTCGCTTTGGAACCAGAACTACATCAACTTTGGTCGTGCCTACGAAGTTTTCACCATGTTGTTGTTGTTGACTAGATATGGGTTTCTTCATTCCCTTAGTGTCTATACCGGTTTGTCCATGCACACACAAATTTTTCCTTGTACTTATCCAACCATTGCTTCCGACAATACGAGACGGCACTTGGATACCTTCATTCCAATTGGCAATAAATTTGTTCAAATTATTTTCGTACGTATCCTCAGTAAGAGACCAATAAACTTTTTCTCAATCTCTTTGAAATTCCAACCACTTTTTCTGATTTTCATTGTGTTCCTTGTCCACTTTCTGTTTAATCTTTCCTATTTCTTCTTCTTCTTCTTCGGGTGATAGTTTCTTCGTCCGAACTTTTTCCTCAAGCTGAACAATCATTCTCTTCTTAATATCCTCCTTTGTGGGTTCAAACAAAGCATGACAAGGTTTTGCCACATTCTGACGTATATGATATATACATAGGAACTTTTGTCCATCCGGGAAGACGTCGGATATTTCATTCATTAATGAGTCATCGTTATCGGTTATGATGACCCTCGGAAGACGATTTTTCCCGGAAGAGTAATTTCAATTGTCGTAATGCCCAATTATAATTATAATCCATCTCATTTCCATGAAACACCAAGCCAATGTGAATGATACCTTGTCCGATGTTTGCCCCACGATGTTGAACAACGACATATTGTATTTGTTTGTCTTGTAGGTGCAATCAATCATAAGAACACCAAAGCATGTATGATCCAATTTTGGAATCAAAGGATGCGCAATGAATATTTGAAGGGGATTATTTTCCGACCTCTTTTAATGATACGCATGTAGTTGTGATCAAAGGATAGCTTCTCAAATTCTTGCATAACCGTTCTACCTTCCCATTCCACCCTTCTAATAGTTGCTTGTACACTATAAATTGTACCCAGAGAAGAAATGTTCGTCAAATCCTTTTCCTTGAAGCCTCTAAGAATTTGTCTTGGTTTAATACATGCTTTGGTCAATCTCTTCACATCCTCCATTTCATGAGGTTTTAGCTTCGCAACTAATGAGCGTCCAACAAAAGTTTCCGGGTCCTCGTTGTTATGGCAGATGAACCACACCATACATTTCCATTCCTTGTCTATTAAATTGAATAAAGCTTAAAGGGGAAATTATCCTTCCTCGTATGAGTCTTGTATACCCTATTAGTCTTCTTTGGATGTATATAACCCTTTTTTTTTTGTGTGGCTATTCTTCTCCTTGTACGACCCACTTCTCTCGCAAGCCATTTCAAACCGAATATCTGAACCTTGAGTATTCCTCACTAGCACACACATGTTCTTACTAGCCGTCTCTTTAGCCCAATCAATTGCTTCCTGTTTAGATGTTATTTTGTACATAATGACAACCACGGGAGATTATAAGGTTCATTATAAGCAATCCCTAAGTAAAGTTCAAAATACTAGGTGAAAAGTATTCTTTGGCAACATAACGGAGGAATTTTATAGTATTCCAACGTATCCCGACCAAGCGTTCTTGCATTTATTGGATCAATATGTGTCACAATCTAAGGAATGAATGAAAAAAAACTAAATTAGTTAAAAAAAATGCCGGATCACAGTTCCGGCATGTTCGAACTGAACCGACAATCAAAACCAAATTTAAAACGCTTCCGACAAATAATTTCAATGGAAATCAACGCCAGAAACTTGTGTGCTGGCATGCTCATTAAATAAGGTCGATAATTAACCAACCACGCCAAGATTTAACTTTGGAAATCATTAGTTCCTGTATGGTTTTCTTGAGATACCAGCATAGTAACTTTAATATTGAACCATGCCGGTAGCATATTCCGTGGAATATTCTGTGGTAGGTAAAAAGTAACTTTTCTACCGACATAATTTTTTTGGTTGGAGACAATGCCTGCATGCATTTCAAAATGGGGGATATTATTGGCCCGCACGGCTATAACATGAATACTGTGCCGTTATGGATGCTTCCGGCATTGTATTCATACTACGGCAATGCCGGCACTGAGCTTTTTTAGTTGTAAAAATGGTGAATTCAAAGAAAAAACCAAATTTTCAACACATTAGCATCTGTACCTGAGTATTAGGAGGGATTGTATGTCGAGCTTGTTTACTTTCTTGGGTTGGTTCTTCACGAAACTCTACATGCTCATAAAAATCATGATCTAATGGTGTTGGTTCCACAAATAATTGCAATTGTGAATCTTTATCATTTGCCGAACATTTAAGATATGCTCCTTGTTGTAGTTGAGCTACAGATTCAACAACAATTTTCTCTTCACTATCATCCACCACTTTCACCCAAAACCTTTCTCTCAAATTTTTTCCTCCTTCTACTCTCACCTCACCCAATTATAATACACTAATCATTTAACAAATAATCTTCTGAATTTTCTAATTATAATTAACTACTAAACCTGATTAGTGAGGGGTAGATTAGAAATTATATAAATTAATGGATGAGGGGTGACTCTGATTTTCTATTTAAATCCCGTTTTTGTCTCGTTCTTTAGTAAGAGTCAGTTTAATTTATTAAGGTTTTCCCTATTTCCTATCCCCACTTTCCCTATTTCCAATTCATCTTAATTCGTATCCCTAATTATCCTAAGTACCACTCATACAAAATTTCATATGTCCTAAATACCATCTCTTGACTTCTTATTTACGCCCAACAATGAAACCATTCTACAACTAAAAGAAAATAAAAAATCCTAAGCAGTAAATCACGTTCCCATCTCATCACCACCGACCATAACCTATTATGCTCCATTTATGTATTTCATTACCACCGACCTGTACCTATCATGCTCCATCTCCATATTACATCATCATCTTCACTGAATTCTCTATATAAAAATAAAGTTTTTTCGAGCACTCTCGTTAACCGGAGCTTCGGGGTTATTCTGGTCCACCAATTTTTCTTAAGAAAATTAATTTGATGTGGCCTAATGAAATCTATAAAATAATATATGGTCTCACGAGATTTTTTTCATGGAAAACGTATTTTTTGTTCCCTAAAGTAATCATCTCGAAAAATACAGTGTTGCCAAAAATACATTCAATCAAAAATTAGTTATACATTCACGATTTCATCGTAAAATTCAAAATTAAATCAGTCATGCATTAATCACATAATCAATCAATTGCATAATTCATGATTTAATTTAAAAAAAATGATGTCCGCTTACAATTCTCAGAATCATCGTTTCCTAATTACAAATCCATTCTATTAATTAAAACTAAGGAATAAGATTACACTTCTAGTGAAAATTAAAAACAAAAAATTGATCAAGTTAGTTGTGGGTATTAACCTGTGATTAAAGATTTAATGGGGGTTGTAGTAATAAAGGTTCGAACTCTAAGACTTGTGAAGGTAAAGGATTTTTTTAGACTTATAAAAATATATATACAAAATATTAACAATTTTGGGCGAGAGGTAACCAAGACACTAGATTCCACTACTACGCAAGATTGAATGATAAATATTTCAAAACTCTATTCAATTCTTAAGTCCTCTTTTATCTTTAATTCACTATCAATCATACAAATTCTCAAACATTATTTGTAAACCTTAAGCATAGATTATCAAGAGATTAAACCAAGAATAACCTATCAAACTGAATAACAAATAATTAAGACAATCATTCAAACAATTTAAAACTCTGCAAAAGCAGCGATTAGGTGAATTATATAATTAAATGAAATAGTTACCCATTTATGTTGCGTGAATAGCTTCCTCCATTGCCTTGGTTACGAGGGAATTAACTCATCATGTTGGAAAACCTCTCAAAATATTTTATTAAACTCAATTGATGTTTACAATAAAGAGAAAGATAAGTAAATGTTCTAAAAAAGGATTCTGCGACCCACAGAAGGCGTCCAAAAATTAACGACAAAGCTGAGGTGCTGTTGTCGCTGAAATGCTAAGACCCACACCTACGACCCACGGATGTGAGTCATTTTCACTGTTGATAAACGACTGCTGCTGCGAGTCCGTTCTTCGTGTTCTTGGTGTTCTTCATCAGCAGCAGCAGAGTTTGATCAACTCTTGATTTCTGCGTCTGTGGCTCTCCTCTCTTCTCCCAACTCTCGACAGCCTCTATAGTACTCCCAGGGAACATATTTATACACCTATAGCTCGTTGAATCTCCCTCAATTACTCCATATAATTCTCTTTAACTCGGCAGTAAAGAAAAATATTCTTGGGAATATTTTCTTTCCATTCTTGCTCTGGTACGCATAGATTTCCATCCTGGTCACTCTAGAAGTGCTTAAACACGACCCAAAACGTTTCTAGAGCCCTCATGCATGAGAAGAACACGCTCAAATCTTCTCCAATCCCGTGTCCAACCCGTGTTTCCCTGTTTTGCTTCCGTGAATTGTCCAGCTAATTATGGCCAAATTTGATCGAACCAAAAGCCCAAAACGTGTTCCTTAACCTATATCACATCTTCCTACCAAGTTTGAGCCATTGAATCGCACCACAACACCTTCATTTTGTCGATTGAAATTCTGCCAGTTGATGAACCAATTTTCCGCCAAAAAGTTTATTTGAATTTGAGAAGAAGGTGCCCCTTATCCAGAGTGCTGGGGTGCGAATAGTAATTTGGGTGGAAATAGTAATTTTTGGGGTGGAAATGATAATTTTTCTGGGATCCTCCGGTACATTTCTGGGACGTTTCCGGTGCATTTCTGGGGTGCCTTTCAGTGCATTTCTCCGGGGTGTAAACATTACTTATTGAGCAACTCTTTCTACACAAGGGGTATTTCTCCAAAAACACCTAAACAAACATAAAACACCACAATAAGCAAAAATGGGTACTAACAAAATACACAAAAGAGATGAAAATAGACACATAAATGCGTCTATCAAATACCCCCAAACTTATTATTTGCTAGTCCTCGAGCAAAATTTATTCTTGAAAAGTGACCGAGTTAATCTCGGGTGGGTTTATCAGAGGTGTACCCACAAAAACCAATACTCCAGACCCTAGCTATCTACGCAGAACCTTGGAAAGCACTAAAGAACCTCCTTGGTTGGCATACAATTATTGACTCTAAGAGGAAGAACCCTGATGCGAAATTCCAATTGCTGTACACGAGTTTGCACTCAAGCATACTAAAATCCATATAAGTGACAGAGCTCTACTAAGATAGTTTCACGATGGACATCATACTCGGAGTCAGACTAATCACATGAAAAGATTAAGAAGATGGAAAAAGAAAAATGTAGATGGTTGAAAAGTGAACGGTGTTTCCCATATCTGTCTGAAGGCCTCTGCCAAGATGAACCTAACCTAAATGACTGAGATACCGGTCTGACTAATATTAACACACTGGCATATACAAGGGAACCAGTGGTCAATAACTTAAATCTAGATCAACAAACTGGCAAATACAAGGGAACCAGCAGTTGACTACACATAACAATAACCATTTTTTTTTTTTTTTTTTTTTTTTAACTTAACGGCATGAATAGATCTTTTGGATCCAAGCGCATGCTTCTTGTCAGCAGATTACACGATAGTTCCCACGGGTCCTGCATTCCACGCTTGCTTAGGCGACGGAAACAGGGAGAACACACGCATATTGCTATCCAAGTGTTAATACTTATTCCGATTGGTCTAACTGGTCCGGTCTTTTTTTTTTTTTTTTTTTTTTTTTTTGAAAAGGTAACTCAGTCACTCTATTTCACCCTAGCAAAGGTAACAACTTGAATCGTGTGCCCCACCAAATCACTTGAAATAAAAGAAAACTAAAAATAGAAAGTGAAAAGGACTCGACAAGATATGGCGAAACTATCATGTTATTTCTAACACCTGAGCTCTGTGCTTTTATGAATAGACTCTATAGATGTTTCCATCTAGTCAGATTGGTTCCTCAACTCCTAAAACAAAAATGTTTCCATCCACTTAGATTGGTTAGTGCTATCCTTAATAGGCGTAAATTTCTAGGCTCTGGAGTTTATTTATTATGCAACTAAAAAGTTTCTCCCATACCCCCAAACTTAAATCTAACATTGTCCTCAATGTTCTAAAGATGAAACTAAAAGCATGAACAAGGAGAAACTGTTACCACTTGAAGCAAAAGAGATAAGGAAGGATATTACCGTGTCGCAAGAATATTGGGTTACCTCCCAAGAAGTGCTAAGTTTAAAGTCTTCAGCCAGACTTAGGAAAGGATTAGTCAACTCGAACCATAAAGTAACAGTCGAAAACTGTGGGTCTTCAAAACCAAAAAGAGCTGACCAAAGGAAACTACAGTAACCAAGAAAGTGAACAAGAATAACATGCCCTTACTAGTTTTGATAAGAATATATGCTAATTGTGGTTCAGGTTCAGGTTCTATGAAAGGGTCTAAATAAAATATTTTCCTCGGATGCATTTCCTCATAGGTTGGATCCAAATTATTAGGTCCTAGAGTCTGGAAAAACTCAAATATGATCTTAGAAGCGCACAAAATAACCTAAATAATGAGGATCCTCTAAGCAATAGATTTGACTTACAAATTGACCACAATGAGAGTAGTGGTCATTCTTAAGCAAATGTGTCGATTCTAATTTCCTAAAGCTTAGGCTAGTCTCACAACTTAATATTCGACACATTTGAAATAACGTTCCCACAGTTGGAAGAAAACTATTTGGTGGGAAAACAAAGTCAATCTGGGGATCATAGCCTGGGCAAACCACATCAACCAGAGGATGGGTTTCTAACGACTGAACTCCTTCATGGACATCATTAGGCTCGGGAAAACGAGTATGAAGGTAATCTTGTAAAATGGTCGAGGCAGATATCAAGTCCTAAGTGTAGGGACTTTCTGAGAGTTAAAGGTAAGGCACTAGGGAAGTGATAATCACCCCCAAACTTAGAGTTTTCAGTGTCTCTAGATAGACCTCTAATTATTTCTTGAATTTCCGTATCTTCAGATTCCTTAAAATATTCAAGAGATTCTTCTAAGTTATTATCAGGTAGTGCATCTTTACTCATCTCTACGGTCTATCTTTTTCTTCCAAGACTATTGTTTCTAAGTCGCTAGACTCTAAAACAGTATTTTCGAAATGAACCCGTTCCTCTAAACCACTATCGGCTTCGTAAACAGGAAATACTACGTCGTCTAAAACGGTGGTATCCCTAATCAAATCCTCGTCCTTTTGAATAGGTGAATAATCATAAAAATTATTTGGATTTGAACTAGAAATAATAATCACTATACAACTCAATTGGATTACTAGACTCCTGATCACTATGCCTACAAATTTCAGATTCTTCATCACTGCTATCCTCATCATCATAGTACGAAATGATTGAACCTTATATAAATAAGTAGTGTCTTTTATTCTAACCTCGTCCTCTAAATTAGGCAAATATTCACTATTTATATCAAGGGTAGAATTGGAAACACTATTTTGGAAAATTAGATTATTTCGAGCAGCATTAGATAACTGTTCATTTTCTTCCTCTAAACGTGCTTGAATTTCACTGAGCGTAACACTTATACTTTCACAAGTCTCATTGAATATCTTAGACCGTTGTGTACTCTCTTCTCTTGAACTAACTGCACGTTCATACTCCCTTCGAATTTGTTGGTAGGTTTCTTCTAGAGATTGAACAGGTTTAGAAATGTCATAATCAGGACTAGTTTTTAAGTAATTTTCCAAAAACGCATGACTAGTACTATAATATTCCTGATTTTCTTGCTCGTAAGACCAATTCGTGTGTGGATAGTAATTGGGCTCATATGGTATGAACCATAACCTTGAAAAGGTTGGCGTTCCCAACTACTATTCCCACCATGGTCATAAAACTGATGATGTCCATATTCAAATTCAGGTCGATACTCATTGTATTGGCTTCTATCATACCAGTTCGACATTCTTAATTGCAAGGGAATTCTACACAATCACAAACAAGGCCGACTCGACTCCACCAAAACAAACCTAAAGATTTCTAGCAAACAAAAAGCATGATGGCTCCACTTAGATTGTTTCTAGACCAGCTTCTATCTTTCGAAAGGGAATTCGTTGCAATTTGAGCAAACCCCTCTGGAATCAATCCGAGTCAAAGTAAGTTGAATTGAGGCGAGGGAAGCTCAGTGGAGCTTTGATACCCAAGGCCTCACCGCTATCGCAAGGCGGCGCAGTCACGCATTCAACTCACAGAAACCATCATGAACTTTGGAGTGTGCTTAAAGAGCAACCAATATTTTTCGAACGAGTTTCCTATTAAGCTCGTTACCCTATCGGTCTCG
This sequence comes from Papaver somniferum, assembly GCF_003573695.1. Classification (NCBI taxonomy): domain Eukaryota; kingdom Viridiplantae; phylum Streptophyta; class Magnoliopsida; order Ranunculales; family Papaveraceae; genus Papaver; species Papaver somniferum. Next base: position 48,645,316 of record NC_039366.1, read on the forward strand.
TTCTATTCCAAATTTTAAAGCTTAGGTTCGCGTTCGGTTTCGTTTTCCTAAGGCGGGCAAGAAGAGAACGGTGATGAAATCCGAACCCTTATCTTGTTTAGGCCAGGCCTTGCCCTTTACTAGGAAAATAAAAACAGTCCGGTTCGTCCTCAAACAATTATCACCTTAAGGCAGACAGTAACCCGCTTGCAGGAGATTCGCGGGTGTTTCGATTGGACTTACCTCCCGTACCAGACGGGCGATGAACCGTTGTCGTCGACTCGGGCCACGACTCCTATGCCGTGTGCGAACCCGAGGGGCCGAGACGATATAGTAATCGTCGTCCTTCCCTGCAAACAGTTTGTATTTAATTTTTTTTTTTTTTTAATTTATAACCCTTCCGTAGGGTTTTAAAAATAATGTCCAAAGTCCAGAATAAAGTCCAAATAAAAAAGAAAGTCCAAAATAAAAAAAATTACAGTTTTCCTCACACACTCTAAAAAAAAAATTAAAAATTAAATCCTAAAATTGTCCTTTTTTCTTCTCTTTTCGCTTTTCGCTTTAAGCTTTTTCCTCTCCAAGTCCTTAGTGCTCCACTTCGAACCTGTAAATCAAAGACAAAAAGACAAAGTAAAAAGGAACAAATAATTCTAAAAAAAAAAAAAAAAAAAAAAATTCTACCTAAGCACAAATCCGCGTCGGCGGCGCCAAAATGATTATAAATTTTCGTGGTTGTAGTAATAGGTTCGAACTCTAAGACTTGTGAAGGTAAAGGATTTTTTTAGACTTATAAAAATATATATACAAAATATTAACAATTTTGGGCGAGAGGTAACCAAGACACTAGATTCCACTACTACGCAAGATTGAATGATAAATATTTCAAAACTCTATTCAATTCTTAAGTCCTCTTTTATCTTTAATTCACTATCAATCATACAAATTCTCAAACATTATTTGTAAACCTTAAGCATAGATTATCAAGAGATTAAACCAAGAATAACCTATCAAACTGAATAACAAATAATTAAGACAATCATTCAAACAATTTAAAACTCTGCAAAAGCAGCGATTAGGTGAATTATATAATTAAATGAAATAGTTACCCATTTATGTTGCGTGAATAGCTTCCTCCATTGCCTTGGTTACGAGGGAATTAACTCATCATGTTGGAAAACCTCTCAAAATATTTTATTAAACTCAATTGATGTTTACAATAAAGAGAAAGATAAGTAAATGTTCTAAAAAAGGATTCTGCGACCCACAGAAGGCGTCCAAAAATTAACGACAAAGCTGAGGTGCTGTTGTCGCTGAAATGCTAAGACCCACACCTACGACCCACGGATGTGAGTCATTTTCACTGTTGATAAACGACTGCTGCTGCGAGTCCGTTCTTCGTGTTCTTGGTGTTCTTCATCAGCAGCAGCAGAGTTTGATCAACTCTTGATTTCTGCGTCTGTGGCTCTCCTCTCTTCTCCCAACTCTCGACAGCCTCTATAGTACTCCCAGGGAACATATTTATACACCTATAGCTCGTTGAATCTCCCTCAATTACTCCATATAATTCTCTTTAACTCGGCAGTAAAGAAAAATATTCTTGGGAATATTTTCTTTCCATTCTTGCTCTGGTACGCATAGATTTCCATCCTGGTCACTCTAGAAGTGCTTAAACACGACCCAAAACGTTTCTAGAGCCCTCATGCATGAGAAGAACACGCTCAAATCTTCTCCAATCCCGTGTCCAACCCGTGTTTCCCTGTTTTGCTTCCGTGAATTGTCCAGCTAATTATGGCCAAATTTGATCGAACCAAAAGCCCAAAACGTGTTCCTTAACCTATATCACATCTTCCTACCAAGTTTGAGCCATTGAATCGCACCACAACACCTTCATTTTGTCGATTTAAATTCTGCCAGTTGATGAACCAATTTTCCCGCCAAAAAGTTTATTTGAATTTGAGAAGAAGGTGCCCCTTATCCAGAGTGCTGGGGTGCGAATAGTAATTTGGGTGGAAATAGTAATTTTTGGGGTGGAAATGATAATTTTTCTGGGATCCTCCGGTACATTTCTGGGACGTTTCCGGTGCATTTCTGGGGTGCCTTTCAGTGCATTTCTCCGGGGTGTAAAACATTACTTATTGAGCAACTCTTTCTACACAAGGGGTATTTCTCCAAAAACACCTAAACAAACATAAAAACACCACAATAAGCAAAAATGGGTACTAACAAAATACACAAAAGAGATGAAAATAGACACATAAATGCGTCTATCAACCTGTGAATTCGACGTAGTGGCTTTCCTGCAAGTAAAATTTTTAGTGATCCTGTCGAATAATACAAAAATAAATTGTTAGAAAAATACATAATTGTTAGAGCAAGAATTCAAATCTAACTTGAGCCACGACAAAAACAAACATGCAAAAATTGAAGCCATAACGAAACAATAAACCTCATTTTCATATTACTTTTCATTTTTTATTTTTTTCAACCATAATTAAAAATAAAATTAATTAGTGATGTCTGGTGGACCCGGGAAAGCGTATAAAATTGAAGTGAAATGAAAACGGGCCTACAGTAATACCGCAAGTGCACGGTCGTCAGTTGTAGCTCGTGCAAGTACGGGTCGATCCACAGAGATTGGGAGTGTTTGGAGTTTCTAGCTATTTGGGCTCTAAATTGCTATTGGGCTTCTAATTGTGCTTTGGGCTTAGTGGGTTTTTGTAACAATGAAATGGTTTTGGGCTCAGTGGGCTTTTGGTCTTTTGATGTGAACTGGGCTTGGTAACAGTGAACTGGGCCTTAGGTTTTTGGAATGAACTGAGCCTTGGGCTCAGTTGGCTGGGCCTTTAGATTAGCTAGGCTTCTGAGCTATGAACTAGGCTTTAGGCCTTAACCTGGACTTTGAACCTGGGTTTTTAGCCTTTGGTTCTAAGCTAACTGTTTGGAGCAGCAGCAGACAAGGCTGGGCTGGAGAAGAAGCAGCAGCAGCAGTGGTGGCTTCAGCAGCAGCAGAAACAGTGGCAAGTAGTAGCAGCTGGGGGAGAACAAGGCAGCAGAGCACTAGGCAGTGAATGCAGTAACAAGAACAAGAGAAACAAAAGAGAAGAAAGAGAAAATAGTGGCAGTGAAACTGTGATATTTACAAAGCAATGAAGATGGTAGTGAAATAATGAGACAATGGAAATGAAGCAAAGAGAAAGACCAAGGCAATGAAGTAAATGTGACAGTGAAGCAAAGGTAACAGTGACAGTTAACAGGAAACAAAGCCAAATAAACCAAGGCTGTTAGCCAAGGGCAGGGAGGAGTTTGCAGCTGTGGCTAAGCTAAGGCTTAGAATCCACCTTGTGTCCTAGCTAAACAATGCAATTCTAGATTTAAAAACTTAAGCATCCAACTAGAATGGGAAGAGAATCAGCTTGCTCACTGATTTGCCCCTAGCATTGACTGTCTTTTGACAGAACAATCAATCACAGGCATATCAGAGCACCAACTTCTTCCCATTACTCAAGCAAAACAGGCCTTCCTAGCAATTCATCATTCAATAGAACTAAGGTTTCATCTGAGCCTCAGCAGTGACTCAGAACATAATTAACACTACAATGGAACTAAACATGATCATTTAAACTACTAAACAGTGAATGAAAATTGCAAAAGAAGAACCCTAAAAATTAACAGTGAAATTAAATTAACATTGAGAATTAAATTAACCCAATTAGGGGGTATCTCGGCTAACCAAGAACAACCTTTAACATCCTACATCACTTCCCTTTTATAGCTTACAACAAAACCCTAAATTTCTACAAACCCTAATTTGAAAATCCCCAAATCAGCAGGATTAGGGTTTCGAGAATAACTAAAATTAACTCACCCTCTGATGCAAATAGACTCGACCCATGCTTCTTCTGACCTTCCTGCTCCTCTCTCATGCTTCAATTGACGCCTCTGCTGCTCTAATTGTTCCCTAGTTCGAGTTATTTTACTCACCCCAAAACCTAGGGTTTAAGTGGTTGTGAGATGGGGAAAATAACTAGGCTAGGGAGATGGGTTTGAGGTGGTGTCGGGGTATGGAGATGGTAGTGAGGCAGAGGGTGGCAGTGGACATGGAAGAGAGGCAGGAGCAGAGCTCGACTGCAACTGTCGGGGGAAGAAGAAAGATTTTGGGGAAAAAAGATTTGGGGAAGAAGAACTTGTTTGGGTGAAGTCGATGGTTTTGGATGCTAGGGTGTTGAGCGGGTGTAGCGAACTTTGATGATCTGCGACAAGGAGCGATGGATGGGAAGATGGTAGGTGGATCCAACGGCGATACGGAGGTAAAGCGTGGAGCGACCGTCGGATGAAGGGATGTAGCAAAACGGACGACCCAAGATGGAGATGGGCGTTGCGATGTAAAGCGGGGGCTTCGGAGTTTGATGTGCGATGATGGAGCGACCGTAGGATGCTGAAATGCTTCGATCTGACGGCTGAAATCCGAGACGGGCTTGGATAGTGGAAATGTGTTTGAGTAAGGGTTTTGGGCCTTGGGTATGCCAAGCCCATATCTTCTTTAAGGACAATTCTTCTTCTTCAAGCCCACTTCTAGCCTTTTGGTCTTGTGCACAACATTCTTCGCGGCTTCTTTGTGTAATTCCTCCCGGCTTTTCACTACTTTTCTGCTCTTTTCCGCTCTGCTATTCATCCAAACTTTATTTATTACCTAAAAATGCAAAATTAAGTAAGAAAAATATTTATTCTTGAAAACAATGAAAATACAGAATATGGGATAAAATGTAGAATTACTGCACAAAAGATGAGTTAAATGCCAACAAAAAGGGATAAATATATACATTATTTGGCACTCATCAATGTCTTGGTATGTAATATATTTTTTATACAAATTATCTGCAGGTGATATGAGAATAAGATAATATATTTTCGATACAAAAATATCTCCAACAACTAATTAGGGTGATATGAAAATGTTGTGGCTATCCAAACTTAGGAAAGTTTCGTCACTTACAGGGTGTTGTTTCCCAAACCATAGTTTTTTTTCCCCTAGACTAAGATTTTTTTATTTGGGAAGTTCTGGACTTGATGTTGTCTATATAAAGCATCTCGAGCAAAGGTAAAGTCTTATCGTTTTTGTGATGTTATTTTTTACTAGGGTTTTGGTTTTTTATTTCTCAATCTTTTTAGCAATATGTTAATAGTGGTTTTTGATCTGCAGGTGTTGGTGTACTCTTCTCACTTTGTTGATTGTTGATGATCAAACACATGCTTTAATGTCGTGTAATTTATAAGGTGATAAATTTATCGTTTTGTTATGTGGTATTTGTGTTTTGTGATTTTAATTTTAATTTTTTGTTTATATTTTGAGGCTTTTGTAGTCATATTATATTTTTTTACATTTTGTTTTAGAGTTGTTGATGATGTATCATCGCAGTGATTGATGAAACGATGTAAGGAAACTCTTAATTCACTTTTAGGGACTTTTTTCTTTTTTATATGTGGTAATCTTTGTTTCTTATTTTTTCCCTGTGATTCTCATGATTTTAGCCAAAAATACGTTTTTTTTTATTGTTGTTCTGTCACCTCTATTGTAAACCATTTTTTCAGTTTTGTAGGAGTTTTATTCTTGATTTTATATTTTTTTGTTAGTTTTCGGCATACCTCTCACTGAAGAATTAAACCACAAAATTGCACCTCATGGTTTACTTTTGTTGTTGTTGTCAATGGATGGGTTGTGAGTTATTTATTGAACCTCATAGTTCATTTTTAATTTATTTATTTTTATGTATGGCTTTCTCTGTTTCCATCCTCCCTTATGTCAATGGAAGGAGGATCATTCATTTATAGAAAGAAAATGCGGTTCATGCTCATGGCAGCCCAAATATTGTGGTCAGCTATGTTGTGTTAGACATTAGGCGAGGCGAGGCTCCAAGCCCGTCGCCTAGCGCCTAGACGTCCTAAGCGATCACTATTCTTTGAGACTTCTATCGAGTTTTTAACGAAAATGCGGTTCATACCACTCAATTGTAGATTAACGAAAAGAACACAGTCCCCATTAAAGTTGCAGAAGTAAAAAAGTAATCAACTGAAAACAAAACAAAAAAAAGACCACAAAATTGGATCTCATGCCAAACTCTGTCAAACAAATCTAGATTTACTGCCTCATCTCTAATTCCTAATCCACTACCATTAGCAGCATGGACGACCTCATTAACCTCATTGTTCCTTTAAAATTATTATTTGTTTCCATGTTTTGATCATTAATTATCCATGGTGATTGATTTTGCATTAATATTAATATTGCACTATACATAAAAGTTTCCATACTTTGATCATTCATTGCCATGCCTCCATGGGTTGGAATTGCCGTGATATATATCTTACTTGAATGAAGTTTCCATATTTTTAACCAGTGATTGGGGAAGAAGTTGACATGTAGCAATATTATTATATATATATCGCTATTAATGAAGTTACCATATTTCAATCACTACTTGAGGAAGAAGTAGATATGTAGCAATATTATCATCTCAACATTAATGATCTTTCCATATTTTTATCATTCGTTGTTACTAATGTTTCCACATTTTTATGATTGATTGTTGCTGAAATGGATCGGAGTGATTGAGCCTAAAATTGTCACACTTATGTAACAACGGCTTCCTTTCCCTTCATAATAATAATAACTGCAAACGAGCTTCAGAGCACCAGAAAATGAGAGAATTCTTCCTTGAGCAAGGGAACTGAGCATAACCAGATTCAAGTCAGCATATTTTCTTCTCACCATCTCATCTATCAGTTCAAAAGACCCTAACTCATTACTATCCCTTCATCAAAACCATAAAATCCCCCCGAATAGAGAAAATGTTGCAGAATCGATCACCTCAAATTCTCCAATCTCCAGCCAGGTTAGGTTTAACAAACCCATGTTTACCACCTACCCATGACGCCTTCGGTGCTTAGGCTAGCGCCTAACACTTCCTCAAGGCGCTAAAAGCGCCAAACTCGCTCGCCTTAGGTGCAGGCGTGGAAAGTAGTGTGAAATTGGGTTATTCGGGAGATGGGCCTACGCCTTTGGCGCCTAGGAGCTCCGGGCGCTCGCCTTTTACAATATAGGTGGCCAGATTAAAATGATTACCCAATCATTTAAAAGGCTTGTGTGCGGATTCATAATTAACTTAACCTTTTTTTTTGGAGAGACTTGAGATTCAATAGACTTACTGGTAATGTTCAAAGTCTTCAAGAAATTCCGTATCTATTATTATTGTTGGTAGATGAGCACTACGCAACACAAACACAGTTTACATACCATACCATGTTTTCTGGTCATATATATGCAATTTTACATCGTCCTATTCTTTCTTTTTTTGATTCGAAATCCTCCTCTCTTTTTGTATGATGTGTACCAATTTTAGTTATAATATCAATGCTGAGAAATAATACGTACAGTGTAATGTTATCATACCTATCAATTTAATTTAATTAATTGAAATGAATTCTTATAATACTAAAAACAGTGTTCTTCCAACCGTAATGAACTGCCAGAGTCTGGAAAAAAGGAGTTTATCTCATGTTCAGGGTTATCAGCTGTTGAGTGCTGGCATTGCAAAAATAGTTGGCTAGGGAAGCCATGGGATTATATGACATGTAACGTATGCAACGAAAAGATCATTCCTTAGAGAACCTACTCATTATGGGTAGAATGCAACACTTTATTGGCATCACAAAAACCGCAGTACGTATGAGATGATTTATAAGTTCCCATAGATATATATTGAACAAGTGTGGTACATGTAGGTACGAGGCTCACTTGAAGGTATATGCACAACAGTCGGCATGGCCAGTAGACATGCAACGAAGAAAGTTGGTCAATTAATAATACATTGGAATTTTATGTAATACAGAACGCTGGTGTATAATTGCAAGTGCAATGGAAAAATTAAAAGAAAAAAATGTATTATATATGATATTGGGCTAGTGAAAAATTCGTTCATTGCGTTTTAAGTAGATTCTCTGACTATAGCACTAAGGTACGATCATTTAAGTTTTTTTTTTTTTTTTTTTTGAAAATCCGCTGTCATTTTTCATTTTGAGTAAACAAATTGATGGTGCTAGCAAGAGCGTTGAAGGGAATACTAGACTTGCACTGTACTACATCTAGGTTGCGATTAGTTCAATAGAAACTAACTTTATTTAGAAGAGGTAGTCATTATAGCTAAGAATTCCGGCGAAATCTTTACTGTCGCGGGAGCAGTGGCAGAGAAGTTGATGCAATGTAACTTTATGGAACATCTTGAGAAGTTACAGAAAATAAATTGGGCTTATTAATATCATTATATAGAGATAAAGAAAATCAGACAAACTAATACAGTGGTAGTTTTTTTTTTAAAGGTAGAACAAGAAGAGGCATTGGCAGTCTTTGACAGTATCATAGATGGTGTTGTTCAAAAGAGTATGATAGGATGTGCTGATTTCGAAGTGTGACGGGGAACTGAGCCGATTGCTGTGATATCCTTTTGGAAGCCACGAACTCCCCGAGGTGTTTTCTTATATGCCTAGAGAGGAATGCTATCACTGAGGTTCTTATATTTGGCTTGATTTTCCGTTTATTTTGAATTGGTTTTCAGTGCATTAGAATATTTATTACATTTTAGTTCTTACTTAATCATTCGATTTGGACTTCCAATTCTTATATTTAGTTCTTACTTGATTTTTTTCCCAGTGCAATGGAATATTAAGCCATTGGTATTGGACTTCTACATGGTTCTTACTTACTCATTAATGGCCAGTATTATGAGATGAATGAAGACTATCAGGAAAAGAAAAATCATTGTGCGCACCATTTGAAATGACACAATTAAGTAACAAAACTATTTTCTGTTTCTATGGGAATTATATACCGTTTGATACTTCATAGTTCCTAACCTTTTTTTGTTTTGGACAAAATTTTAGTTTGAAATCTTGGCCTGTTTTGTTTTTAGTTTGCTATTAAGTCCGGATGTTGATAAGGGCTATTCTTCGTTTTCTAAAGAAGAAAATGGCATCTATAGGTGCATACTCACCATTATAAAGACAAAATTAACGATGTGCTTGGGAATAACACAAATAAGCATTTGTTACTAACCTGTAGACTCAAGTTACACTTTAGTAACTGAACGAGCTTCAATTGGATTTTTAAAGATCCTTATTCTGAAGATTGATCCACTGCCACCAAAAATAAAAAAATATCATGTATATATAAAATTGAATATAGTTAAGCACAATTTTTATTTTTATTTTGAAAAAGATGTATTTCAGTCAAAGTATTAAACCCTAATTACTTGCTTCAAAAGAATAAAAAACCTTATTACAAACTCTATATAAACCTCTCATCCTATTCTTACTTATAACAAGCGCCATCAATAGACCCACATGAAAACTCTGAAGAAGCATGTAAAAAAGAGCAACTAAAGTTACATCTTTACAGCCTAAAGAAGCTAACCAATTTTTGTTTTCCAATCACAATTCTGCAAGTTATGTTAACCATGAACATGAGATAATCTTCTTTATCTAATGAACAATTTTTTTAAAGATTCTAATTATGAACAAAAACAAGCCATATCAGCATTCAACAAATGCGTTTTGCAACTTGGGGATGGAAAATTGCCAGGCATGGCGCTTGAAGAACATGAAAATCCAACGTGAATAAAGGTGCCAGATGACTTATAAATTCAGTGTAATGGAGATTATGTTGGCTCGATTATTGAGAGCACTTATCTTAATCCAATTCATAAATATGAAGATATGTATTATCTGAATGAAAGGTGCGTCTTAACTTCAAAGAATAACACAGTTGAGGATATAAATTATCGTATAATATTGTTGCTTACATGTGAAGAGTACACTTTTACGAGCTCGGACTCAGTGAGTTCATTGTCATGTAATTTTAACACGATCGGAGTAGTATTCCCTCAGGAATATCTAAACACTCAGGAATTTCCAGAGAGTCCTAACCATATGCTTTATCTCAAGGTTGGTACACCCCAATAATGCTTATGAGAAATTTAAATCCAAATTCCTAACCATGTGCTTCATCTCAAGGTTGTTACCAAGATAGGAATAAAGACATTGGATGAGCAGATAATAACAGAAAAATACGCTGATGATTATGTTTACATTCCAAGAATCGTACTGCAGCCAACATAATCAAATCTAACTGTTACTTTGAGAAGCATGCAGTTTTCTTGCAATGACTATACACAAGATCCAAGGTCAGAGCAAAAACTTTTTTTACCCCTTCCGTTTCAAAAAAAAGAGCCAAGGTCAGAGCATGAAGCAGGTGGGAATCTATCTTTTTCGAAACCAATTTTCTCTCATGGTCAACTCTATATTCCAGTATCAAGGACAACAGAAGGACTGAAAATACTGATTGATAAGACAGAAGAAAATGTACCCGAGGTCTGTACTCAGAATGTCGTCTACAAGGATTGACATACACATAGAAAAATAGAGGTAGTCTATTACCCAATTTTTTTTTCCTCATATTATTTTGAAATTGTATTTTTGTTTGTGCTTTATTGTAATTATTGTATTTTTATTTGTGCTTCATTGTAATTAAAATTGAATGTGCTTCTAATAGGTATTGTAAGTAGTGAGTAGGATGGAAAACAAAACTATGGTTCTAACGAATGATGAGAGAAGACAATCATCCCTTGACATCAAGGTCGTTAATCTCCCTAAGAAGGATCAAGAGATCATGAAAGATCCAATTGACCATGATGTTGAAAAAAAGCAAGTGAGCACTCAACATTACTTTACAGTTTTTAAGCTAACATTACTGTAAAGGTATTAAGAACTATAAAGAAACGTTTGTAGTAAAGATTTTTATATTGTTTATTAGGGTCTATGATTAGTTGACTGGAAACCTATTAGTTAAAGTATTAGTGGTGTACCGCACTTCCGATGCAGTCTTTGTTCCTATAGGCAGGCCAACAAAAGAATTCATGGTCTGTAACATGGAGGAGCTCCATAAGAAGGTATTATCTTTGGGATTCAATGTGAAAACCGGATCAAAAAGGTTCATCGTATTGCAAGTCAATAATTATGATACTCTTTACTAAGACAAAGAGGAAACGAAGGAAGTCAATAGTTATGATACTTTACCCAAAGGAAGAGCAAACAAAAGAATGTTTTACATCCAAGATGACGATCATTCCTTACATAGACAGAGATGGCGTTTTTAAGGCTAGGACAAAAAAGGATGTTGAAGAATGCTATTTAAGAAGTCCCTTTTCATTTCATTATCTCCCTTTGAGTTTATATTTGTTTTGGTCTTTTTTGGTTCATTTATTTTTTTGCACACCAACTGAGATATTAGTTTATTAATTTTTTATTTGTAGGAATAATATCACACTCACTGATTTGTTACCCCTTTTTCATAATGTTATTTATAACAAACATCCAATATTTCACAAGCAAGATTCAGACCCGTGCATCGCACGGGTGAAAACTAATATAACAAAAAAGAAAGTTTGTTGTACATGTAGGCTAAAGATTGGAAATGGTGGGTAAGGGGGAGTTAGGCCACCGTGTTATTTGAAATCAGTTGGAGCATATATTTGCTTTAGTAATTTACACAATACTAGTTGGATCATCCACTACTAGCTCGATCATCTCATTTGCTTCTATTTCTTATGCTAACTTCAAGTAAAACCTACTGTATACTATTAACTATGTAATTTGATTAACATGTCTCATAATAAATACAGAGTAGTTCAAGTGCAATTGATAATGTAATTAGGGTTGAGATCCTAGTTAGCAATTCAGTACTAGTTGAATCATCCACTACTAGCTCGATCATCTCATTTGCTTCTATTTTTTATGCTAACTTCAAGTAAAACCTACTGTCTACTATTAACTATGTAATTTGATTAACATGTCTCACAGTATATACAGAGTAGTTCAAGTGCAATTGATAATGTAATTAGGGTTGAGATCCTAGTTAGCAATTCGTCGAATCATTCGCGAATGATTCACGAATTTTTGCGAACTGGTCGGGAGCGAACAAATCGGCCGTCCAACTCATACTCCGAACTAGGTACGTGCGTTTTCTGAAGTTCTCGGCTTATACGTAAGCAGATTTTACGTTCCGAACTTAAATTCGTGTGATTAAGCCGGCCCGTTAGTAACCAACTTACAGGCCCGTTTTCCAAATGCTCACGGAGAACTTAGTTGTAAAACCTACAGAGTAGTTGAGATTCTAGTTAGCAATTCGCCGTGTCGAATTATTCACGAATTTTTGCGAATTTAATTCGCCGAATTATTCACGAATTGATCGGGAGCGAACAAATCGGTCGTCCAACTCAAATTCCGAATTAGGTACGTGCAATTAAGCCGACCCATTAGTAACCAATTTCCAGACCCATTTTCCAAATACCCACAGAGAACTTTTCACGAATTTAATTCGCCGAATTGATCGGGAGCGAACAAATCGGTCGTCCAACTCAAATTCCGAACTAGGTACGTGCAATTAAGCCGACCCATTAGTAACCAATTTCCAGGCCCATTTTCCAAATACCCACAGAGAACTTTTCACGAATTTTTGCGAATTTAATTCGCCGAATTGATCGGGAGCGAACAAATCGGTCGTCCAACTCAAATTCCGAACTAGGTACGTGCAATTAAGCCGACCCATTAGTAACCAATTTCCAGGCCCATTTTCCAAATACCCACAGAGAACTTTTCACGAATTTTTGCGAATTTAATTCGCCGAATTGATCGGGAGCGAACAAATCGGTCGTCCAACTCAAATTCCGAACTAGGTACGTGCAATTAAGCCGACCCATTAGTAACCAATTTCCAGGCCCATTTTCCAAATACCCACAGAGAACTTAGTTGTTTTCTAAAAATTAGTTTTAAACAGGGTTGGGATAGAACATCAGACCCCTACTTCACACGACTTGACACCAAACCACTGGTCCAAGTGGTCTTTGTTGTTTATTTTGAAGATCTCATGCATATGTACGTATAATAATGTGTTAACACACTAACTCTCTGCTAAAATGTATTCTTTCATCACTGAATATGTGCCGAATTTTCGGTGGCGAACTCATACTCATGAATCGAATTATACACGTACGCATGCCGTCTCGAACTATCTCCGTATCACGAATCTTTGACCGGATTCTTGACCGAATTTGGCTTTTACGAAAACGAATAATACACGGACGTTTACCGTCCGTGCATTTGCCGCATTCCGAATTGCTAATTAGGGTTGACATGTCTTTTTCCTAAATTTTGAATAATCCACTTTTAGATTTTCAAAAATAAAATAAAATCTGTCAGTTACAATAATTAATTGGAACCTAACCTAAGATTTCTTACTTCGTAGATTTTAGTTTTTGTTTAATAAAAAAGAAGGAAGAACCGGGAGGAAACCAAATAGAAGTGGTAATAGTCATGGGAATCAACTTGATTTTTGTGGCTGGTACATAGCGAAAAAAAAAAAAAAAAAGAAAGAAAAACAGAATTGAAATCCAAATGTTTAAAATAGGAAAAATGGGATGGGAAATAGGGAAAAGAAAACCTTTACTAATCAAATCCCGCATGCTTCCCGTCAAAAATGAAAATCCTACACGCTTCTGTCGTCTCCACCAGTCGTTTTTTTCGACTTCTTCCTATCTCTCTCAACTCTCCTTACCTGCCTCGTTTCTGTTACTGAGATCTCTTTCACTCTCACTCACTCTAATGGCGATGGCAGCAGCGCCAACGTCTCTGGCACTCTCTTCTTTCTGCTCAACCAAATCCTCCTTTACATTCAAACCAAACAAACGAAGACGGGTAGTCTGCAAATTCAACCATTTTACTGAAGTAGTAACCAAAGACATGGAGTTTCTAAAGAAGGGTTTCAGTTGGGCAAGTGAAGCTCTACATATTCCACAAATTTCCAAGTCTGTTGATCACTTTGTTTGGCTTCGACACCTCGAAAACCCTCAATCTTCCGTCCTTCAACCACAATCTTTGCCTAAACCTTTTTATTCAGGGTTAACTGGTGTGGATTTGTTAATGGCTGACCTTAAAGCGTTAGAGGCTTATGTTAATTACATTTATTATCTTTCGAAAATGTGGTCTAAGCCACTTCCAGAATCTTATGATCCACAACAGGTTGAAGATTATTTCAATTGTAGACCTCATGTTGTTGCATTTCGGTTTATCGAGGTAATTAACTTCAAATCATTTGCAGAACTGCTTATTAATGATTGCATTTTTATTAAATTTGATTTTGTTTTGTTTTTATGTACTCGCTAAGGTGTTTTCTTCGTTTGCCGTGGCTGCATTAAAAATGCGAACCTCCAAGTTCAAGTTGAATAAATTGGGTGTGGATGAAAATGGGAATAGTAAAGAATACTATTTTGGGAAGCTACTGAAAGAAACGATGCTGAATTTGGGTCCTACTTTTATCAAAGGTTAGTGAGACAGTATAAGACTCTAGACTAGGTTGCATCTGAATTCGCGTTATGAATTCCCCACTGAAAACTTGATTTGGTCTGGTAGATATTATTAATTTGCTATATAAGTTTTACGTAGCTTCTGGTTTTCCTGCAGTCACGAGATTACCAAATATGCTAGTTACATGCCTTTAACTTGCTATGCAGTTGGACAGTCCCTTTCCACAAGGCCAGATATAATTGGTTCAGAAATTTCCAAGGTATAAGGACCAAGACACCCGGAGTTTATTTTCTCTTATGTATAGTAAGTTATGTTTTTGGTTTAGTAGTTTGTGTTGAGAAACTTCAATATTCTCAAACAGTTTCATCTATAATTTCATGGAAAGATGAAGTAAGTGTTGTGGACTTAGGTCGACTGACATGTTCATGAAGGCGTTAAGTTTTAACTTGAGTCACTGATATTTGGACTCTTGGTTGTTGTTTTTGCTTATAATATTCTGCCTTGGGCATGCCATATTGCATATTTCGGCATTGATATGTGCCATGACTGCAGGCGCTCTGTGAACTGCACGATCAAATTCCTCCATTTCCTAGAAATGTGGCTATGCAGATTATCGAGGAAGAATTGGGGGCTCCTGTTGACAAAGTTTTTAACTACATCTCCGAGGAACCTGTAGCTGCTGCTTCGTTTGGTCAGGTTTGATTAAAAGACTGTTAAAGTTTCAGGATAAGATACACCATATACTTGTCTCCACGAGACATGCACAAAACCTTGTTTGGAGAATCAATATAATTCATTTTTATGAGTTTCCATCACCGTTGATTTCAGGTGTACCGTGGGAGTACCTTTGATGGTTATAATGTTGCAATAAAAGTTCAGCGTCCTGACCTGCGACATGTGGTTGTGCGAGATATCTACATTCTTCGCCTTGGGGTTGGTATTTTCATGGATTTATCTTATAACTTGTGCATACCTATGTATAGTGTCACATTTACAATTTCCCTAATTACTATTATCAGCTGGGAATACTGCAAAAAATAGCAAAAAGAACGAATGATCTTCGTCTCTATGCGGATGAGCTTGGAAAGGGCTTAATTGGGGAGTTGGATTACACTCTAGAGGCCACAAATGCTTCTGAGTTCCAGGTATCTTATATCTGTAGTTACTTTTTGGCTTATTTATCATGAGAAGAGTCCGGCATGTGGTAATTTTTTCATAGAGGGATTCATACCTTGGTTTCAAAACAGGAACATTTGTCTCTTGTATGGAAATGCTACATGTTGTGAAGAAATTAGTTTTATGTTTATCCTACAGGCTCAATTTACTCGCACTGACGATGCATGTATGCCTCCTGCAGGAAGCTCATTCTCCCTTTAAGTTTATATTTGTTCCAAAAATATATAGGCATTTAACACGCAAGAGAGTTCTTACCATGGAATGGGTGGTCGGTGAAAATCCAAATGATTTACTCGCGGTATCTACAAGAAGCTCGATAAGTGATGGATCTCAGTATTCAGAAAAGCAGCAACTCGAGGCCAAGAAGCGTTTGCTAGACATGGTATGCATTTTAAAATTTCAAACCTTAAATCTCTTTGGTGTTTGTTTGCCGGAGTATTATTGATATGATGTTGTGAAACCCTTAACTGTATTCTGTATTTTGCTTAATTATACTAACCTAGTGTTTTACTTCATAAATGAAGGTTAGCAAAGGAGTCGAAGCTTCACTTGTTCAACTTCTTGAAACTGGCATCTTGCATGCTGACCCTCATCCCGGGAACTTGCGGTATACAGCTACAGGAAAAATTGGGTACATACTTTTTGCATTTTCTCCAGATTTGCTCCTTCTTTGTTGTCGCAAAATTTACTAGGTGATGTCTAATGCTTCTGTAATAATGTGAGACAGTATTGCTTTTCATTATTCTCTGTCATTCTCAACTAATAGTATTGCGATATATACCTCCAACCAAAACATTTGGCAAAAAAATCGTATACCTCGCAAGGAGTCGAATTTGTTTTTTGTTAATATAATCCCGTATCGTCTTTGAACAAATGCTTTCATTCACGGATATATACTCCCTCATACATACAAGTAGTCGTTTCTTCTATCGTTACCTCTGCTAAAAGATAAATATTTCTTTCTTATTATAGTTTGTTATGTTGATGTTCTCATTTTTCGTGCCATTTCCTTGCCAGGTTTCTGGATTTTGGTTTGATTTGTCGGATGGAGAAGAAACATCAGTTCGCGATGCTGGGTTCCATCATCCACATAGTAAACGGGGACTGGGCCGCCCTTGTTAATGATCTGACTGAAATGGATGTTGTGAAGCCTGGGACTAACATTCGTCTAATGACCATGGTAGTCCTTTCATCTTCTTGCGCTCTTTGTTCTTAGATTTATTACATAGTGAAGAGGCACTTTCAAATTTTTGGATACTACTTTCTTCTGCTCTTGATTGATTTAGAGCTTACTCAGCTTAGCCTCTTCAATATCTTCTCAGTTTCCTGACCAAGACATCTGTGACTTTGTCTATCAAAGCTAAAAGTTAACTTAAAATATTGATTCAGGATTTGGAAAATTCTTTGGGAGAAGTAGAATTCACAGACGGAATTCCTGATATCAAGTTCAGTAGGGTGAGTTCATATCTTTATATTACTTCAGCTAGGATTTCTGTATTTGTTTCCGTATTCGTATATTGATCTCTTGCATTCTTAACACCTGCTTACTTTGTGAAGGTTCTTGGTAAAATCTGGTCTACAGCCGTCAAGTATCACTGTCGAATGCCTCCATACTTTACACTCGTTTTACGATCCCTGGCGTCCTTGGAAGGTAAGATTCTAATGGCACTCTAGCCCTCCTAATTTTTCTGCCAGGTTCTTGATTACAAATTTTGTATTCTATGAACTTTAGGATTGGCGGTTGCTGCAGATCAAGATTTTAAGACATTTGAGTCAGCATACCCATATGTTGCCCAGAAACTTCTCACTGATAATTCAGCTCCATCTAGAAGGCTTTTACATTCGGTGTGTGCTTCTTTTGCAAGTCATTGTATCTTGCTTGTTTTACTATACCTATTGTAGTATTATTTAGCATTTTAGCTGGCCTTTTCACGAATACACATTTTGAGCTTGGTTTTGCAACATCAAAAGGAGGCATTTTCAGGAACATATGCTATCAACTTGTTACCGTTGCTTGTTTGATTTTTATTTTATCTGACCTATGCAGGTTGTTTTCAACAAAAGGAAGGAATTCCAGTGGAAAAGGCTTCAACTGTTTCTAAGAGTTGGTGCAACTAGGTAAGTTTCCACCTTTTTACTCCGTACAATTAAGTTACCTGCATGACTGTACAATTAGTGGATGTCATGTCACTTCAGGTTGCTTTGGATTTTTTCTGCTAGCATTTTTTTGCTCACTCTATATCTTTTCTTTGTCCTTTGTGTTCCTATATCTTAGTATCTTTTCAAGTTTGCTAAATCTTTTTCAATTTGCTGGCTCCAGAAATGGTTTACAAAGGGTTACCTCATCAAAATATGATACTTCAAAGGAGAGTTCTCCAAGTGGACTTAATGGTTTAATTGATTTAGCAAACTTAATCCTGAGACTCTTACCGTCAAAAGATGGTGCTGTCCTTAGAAGACTCCTGGTGACTGCAGTATGTGGATTATTCTGCTACTTCTAGTAACATCAACTGTTCAATAATCATCTCCTGCTTCTCATATTCACACACGTGTTTCTTAAAACTTTTTTTTGTTGGTCTAAATATGAACAGGATGGGCCTTCTCTGGTTCGAGCTATGGTGTCAAAGGAGGCATTGTTGTTCCGTCAACAGATTGGTAAAGCTCTTGCTGATTTGCTTTACCAATGGATGAGTGAAGCTCTTGGACAGGGTAATACCACAAATGCTTACAACTCTCGACCAAGAATGGCAAGTGGACCCCAAAACAAAGATGCTGGTCTAGCAACTGGTCTCCCTGTTTCACTCCATGACTACCAGTCTTTACTTAGAGATCGTCGGTTGAAACTTATTTTTTCCAAGGTACTAGAGTCAACGAGGAGAGAGCAACCTCATTTGATGATCAAATTTGGATGGGTTTCATTAATGATGTTCTTAACAGCTTCAGCCTTGGCTTGTCATCGCGTTCTAGTTTCATGGTCAGAAATGTATTTTACTCCTTTATCTTTTTCTACTTCTCCTCAGTTTGCAGTCAGTGTGTAAATGTGTATAAACGTATATATATTCCAAGTAAATAAGCATTCAAAGCTTTTACATTCATTGGTGAAATTTCTGTGTAAATGATACCAATTATAAGTTGTAGTGGTCGGTCATTTTATTATTTCCTAGTACATACATGGCACTAACTAAACCCAATAAGTAGGGTTGTCAATGGATAACCGAATATTCCGTTCAAGTCCTTTCGAATCGTTAGGATACAAAAAAGACATTATTCTATAGGATAATATCCGATATCTGTTAAAAAATTCATATGTGGTTTTATTTTTATTTTTATTTTTTTGAATAATATATTTAATTGTTAGAAATAAAAATATTATGAAAGAACAAAAACACAACTAGTTTTGTTGGTTGTGAGAAAAGCGGAGATTTTTAGAATTTTTGTAAAGTAGATTTGAATTTTGTTTAAATCTAATTTAGTTTAATATAAAAAAAATTCCCTGGAAAAAAGGCGAACCTCAAACATTGTATTGATAAACATAATAATAGAGATTTTCCAAGTTCATCATACATTTATCATGTTTATAGTTTCTCACCCAATTCTTGAACAATCCTATCCTTATAAACATAATAATCAAATCAGTCTTCCATAAGGTCCAAGCCTCAACGAAGGGCCAAATTGATTTTGAAACAAGATCAATTTGTATGACTGCATAAAGCAGTGACTGGAGCAAAGCCAACCCGATGTTCTCAAACTCATGTACAATTAAGTAACATGATATGTTTTCAAAGTGACAATATCTACCTAAATCTAAGTAACAGTAACGATTTCTAAAGTAACAAAGGTTAACTGAATCGGTTTTTAGCTGTCTGGATCGGGATAAATCGGACTGAATCGGCTTGGGAGTTTTGGTAACAATGGTTGTAACTGAAGAAGTAGACGATGATTTTGAGCTAATTGTTTATGTCTTTGTTTCCTTGGCTTGAGTAGTTTCTGATCTTATTGAAGTTGTAGATGATTTTTTCCCGGAGTGAAACATAGTTTTCCACTTAAACAAAACTTCAAAAGATTGAAGATAACACAAAACCCAAACTCTGGAAAACCTAAATCTAAGATTTGCTTATATTCTTATTGAGTAACAAGCGGCATGGCGGCTAGAGTTCCAGTTTCCGTTAATGCCAAGTCAATCAGACTCGATATGGTAAAACTGAAATTACAAACAAACAAAGATAATACTAAATCACCATCTAAACCAGAGATAAAGGTTAATCTGCTACACCTTGTCGGAGATGCGGTTGAAGCTAAGGTTGGTGTTGCTTTGACTTGATCGTAGATTATAATTGAACCCAAATGATATGATGTGCTCTGTTCAAACATTTCCCAGCCCAAACAAATCACACCTGCAGTAACAATCAAGATCCAAAAGACCCCCAGAAAATTGCAGAGAACCAAAGTAAAAAACTAAAGCTTTTGATGTTGTTTTGTCTTGTTCAGATATTAATACATGGAAAGATGATGATATGATTAAGAAACTTCCCTGCAAATGTTCCCATTGCATATTTATATGAACATGCACATATCCATGGAGAAAACCCATTAAAAAGCAACAAAAACAGGACCGATGAAGAAATTAAAACTACCAATGAGTAGATCAAGGTAAAATAGAGTGGTTGTTGATACTTGATCTGCTCAGATCCGCTCCAAAGGAGCCGATCTGAACAGAGAAAAATCAGGCAGAGAAAGTTTTCGTTGTGAAAGTTTGATTAAGGATATGTAGACACAAGAAGGAAAATCATCTTATTAGAGAGATTTTTCTGATGGATAGGTTACATTATATACATATAAAGGGGAAACTCTAGGTAATTAGATGGACCGTGTAACACCACCCTCCCTCCCTCCTCATGTGCGGTTCAATAACAAAAATTTATAAATAGTGCCTTCACATATAGTGCTTTGAATCTAGTTCTTCAAATGTCGTTCTCTCCTTGATGACTTGTGTCGTAATCAATTACCTCATTAAAACTTTGACAAGAAAAAACCCAGTGGGACAAAACTTTGGTACAACTCTTCACATGTAGTACTTAAAATATCTCGTGCTTTACGTGTTGTTGATCACATGCAATACGATCTTCAATGACCGACTAGTCTAAGCTAATTGGCTAGTTAAAACTTCGTCAGGAGAACCCAGAGGGACAAAACCTGAACTGAAAAAAAGTACAATGAAGCAAACCAAGAACATATTTGGACTTGAATATGTTGCCTCATTAAAACCTTGACAAGGAAAACCCAGTGGGACAAAACCTCGACGAAGGGAAAAGAGTACAACGTGACAGATGCAAGTAAAGGTGATCCGTTGCATATGATCACTTTGCTCTGTTGAAGTTGATTAGTTGCTTAACACCTCCTAAGGCAGAAAATCCTTGTGGGAAAGACAATAGCCTTTAGTTGGGAAATTACTTCCCAATACTTGTTGTTGTCTCATTAAAAACCTTGTCGAGTAACAAAACCCTGTGGAAAAAAGTAACCTCGATGAAGGAAAAATAGTACAACACAACTTCAACTTCAAAGTAAAATATGTCGACATCATATCCTTGGATCCCCCCCTGATGTCGACATCTCCCCTGATTAATTTCAGAGTTGTTCCAGAAAGTTCCTTTAGTCATATACTTTTCCAAACTGAATGTCGGTAATGACTAAGAAAATATTCTACCATATCTCTCCATGATTACTTTCGTTGGAGAAGAGATTATTGTTCCATTATAATCAACAACCTTTGGATTGCAGTTCCTTTAGCATTCCTTTATGGGGATTTTAATAAAGTGCCACACTTTCAATTTCATGTTTAAGAAACTGCCACCGTTTTTTTCCAGAATTTATTTAATGCCACACATTTGACCTTTTCCATCCAAAAAAACTATTGACATCAGTTAGTGCATAGGTGGCAGTTACCCATCCTAGAAAAAGACATCTACGCCCTCAAATCGTCTCAACCATTCACCGACCCAAAACTATCGGCAACATCTCTATTTTCGGCGGCTGTCAGTGCCTATCTTGGGTTTCTTGCTCTTCTTGATTCAACAAAACCCTTGTCAGTGCCCATCACAAAGTCAGTCCAACAACTACCCCTTTCATTACCAATTCAAGCCAACAGAACCCATGGGAATTACATCAACACCAAGTTTTTTTCTTAACTAAGTTTACTTCCAAAACTTGCCCTGAATCACTACATATTTCTCTGTCCCCATCAATCTCATAAAATCGCTTTAGACTCATATGAACTCATCCATCATAACTCATGGAAAATACCTCCACAAGCAATTTTCAGCGGCATCCCTTGTGCACAGGCTCAACTAACAGAAATTGAGCTTGAAGAGGTGAAGAAAAAGTCATTTAGGCCTTTTATCGAACACCTGATGTGCCATTCTCATCTTGCTGTAACATTGCACTTTCTATAGCTTCTAAATTCACCCAAACACCTGCAAATTCAATTCACAACAAACCCATAGTTCAGAAACTATTCAACAATAATAAATCTTCAAATCCAATCCCAAATATCAACCAACAACACCATTATCTTCTCTGGTTCAATTGGTCTTCAAAGTCCATCAACTGCTCAACATTTCGTACTCATTTCAGCCTGCAAGTCGAGCTATAAAAGCTCTTAATGGACCCTGGCAAATACCCATCGTAGACTCCCAAAAATCAGACACGAAAGCAGCACATTTCCACCTGAATTTCAGCTCAATCTCTTCCCCTTTTCTGGTTCAGAATGCCAGCAAATTCACCATATCCATCTCTTTCTCATTCGTACCAACCTCTTCCAACCCATTACCATTCATGTTAGCAAATACCCAATTGAAATCTTACCATGACCACCAATGATTACCCCTGGATTTTCTTGCTTTCGATTTAAGAACCCTAACAACAATCACCAATTCTATCAATCAAATTGAAACAATAATAGAAATCTTAATTATACCCAATCACCAAATTTGTCTCCTTAATTCATCACTCAATAAATTTTCCCCTCTTAGCACTTTAAATCTTCTAAATTCATTCATGGAGAACCTATACGGGCAGCAGCACCAGAAGAAAGGCAGGTTGTTATTCTTTTCTTTTTTTGTTTAGCGATGATAATGATGGTGAACCCGCGACTAGTATAACAGGGTTTTCAAGGGTAAATATTTAAATCACGACAGATTCTTTTGACCGAGTCAGCGGAAAAGACCAAGTGTGTGGGTCCTGACCGAAAAACTAACGGTTGTGGCATTTAATCAATATTGAAAAAAAGGTGGCAGTTTCTTAAACATGAAATCGAAAGTATGTCACTTTCTTAAAATTCCCTTCCTTTATTATCTTTTCAGGGATAAAACAAACTCATGTCAATGGTTACTTTTAAGTATATGATTACGTTTATTATACCATTCCAATGACGTTGCGTTGGCGCCAAGGTAGTTAATATCGCGTATCGGTCGGGTCCGATATCCTATACAAAAGATTATATCGGTTTTTATCGGTGATACATAATTATAACTGAAATTTTAATATATTTATAAAACCATAGTAAAAAATAATAATAATCATACACATAAATTTCCAAAATATAAGGTGATTTATTAGACAACATTGTGATTGTTGTTCCATTATGCTGGTAAATCTTTGTTATTATCATTCACTTTTATCTTTTATATTTCCTTGCCTTGCAATCGAAATACGGTTTTTATCTTATATCCTGCCGTCATTGATTTTATATCATAAATATATTAGGGCTTTTTACCTTCTCCAATTAACGTTGTACTTGCTTATAAAGACTAGATGCATGTTGATGGAAAATTTATTCATCAAAACCGATATTATCAGTGTATAAGTAAAACCAATATGTCGGTATGTACCAACCTGTACAACCTATAATATCGTTCCGTCTTTGTATCGCCGATATTTTCGATATCGTGTAGATATTTTCCGATACCCGATAAAAACCTGTAATATCGTCCTGTACAACCGATATTGACTACCTTGGTTGGCGCTGAGCTATATCTAGCTAACAATTTCACTAAGGATATAACATTTGGATGAGACATTATGCTACGTACAATAGACACACTATTGTACTTAGATAAGGGAAATTTATCTCCCGATACATCTTCGTCATCTTCCTTTAAACGAATTGGTCATTTACTTACATTTGAACCACGACTAACCATGGGAGTGCTAGCAGGATGCATGTCTTGCCTGACAACTTTAGACCTATGCAAACTGGTGGGATAATACACCACAAGATCAATTTTCGATCGAGCTTTCCCCAGATTTCTCATCTCAAATTTGGATTTAGAGTAGCTTGTAGGATCTCTTATTACATCAAGAGCACCCATCAAGTCTGTACCATCGACATAGGTAGCTACAATTCCAAATCAGGAACTTGCTTGTGAATACGCAAGGAAAAATACTTTACTTTCCTATCCCTTCCAAATCAAATAGCCACTTAGACGATTATACCACATTCACATGATTGTTTCAATCCGTAAGTGAACGTCCAGTCTAATTGTAAACACACTTTGTGGTCTAAAGTCACTTAATTTGGGTAACAAAAGGCTATCAAGCCCCCTTGTAAATATCTTCTATCTCTTGATTCTTTCAGAGATACGTAACAACCACATACATATGCTGCATTTCAAGTCCTTATGAAATTACTAAGCTAACTAAGTAGTGGAACGCTATAACGTTCATTACATGAGGACACTTCCAAGGCTTTGTGAGAAACCTCGCGCCACAAGGCGAGTCTTGATACTTTGAGACTTCATTCTTCCCAATGTGCTTTATGACAAATAATCATGTATGTCCCATAGGATTTACACTTGGATGGTTAGCATTACCACACCAAATACCTGTATATTTGTCAAAGAACTAAGTTCTACCTGGAATGTGTAGGCCAAATATGCTATTTGTTGACATTAAACAATAAGAAGCATGGTTTGATGTCATCTGCTCTATTTTCTTGAGAAACTATATATAAAAATAATAATTAATATGCTCGCACGATCTTTCCATTGACTCTTGTGAGTTCTCATAATCCTTTAGGATTTCATTGTTCTCTAGAATCATTAAACTTTGGAGCGTCCTCCAGTATTGATTCATGTACATAGTCAGAGACAATCAAATGAGATGATTTCATTAATGATACAAATTAGGTTGTGCCTTACTCATCTACTTCCTTTCTAGGTGAGCATTGATTGAACCTGGTGGTCTCTCCATATTCCTTTATGGAGCCACGGCCTCAACTACACTTCCACCAAGTGTAGTTGCAACACCTTAGTCTATGGTGTACCCCAATATTGAGGATTTCTAACCTTGCAGGAATATTTGCAGCTGATATGTGATCTTGTCACGTTGCCGATATCAGTGCAATTTCTGAAATCGATTATTCTTTGTCACTTCATATTTATAATTTATATTTGTGGAGGACAAAAATCAATATGAGACACAGTGGGAACACACCACGACAATTCCTGTTGTTCCCTTAGAAAATACCTTTTCCTATCTCCCCCTAACAACGGGAAGACTGTCTCATTAAAATGACAACCCGCAAATCTAGCGGTAAGAGATCTCCTGCCAAAGGTTTTAAAACGCGGATAATTATTGGGAGTAAGTATCAAAAATAAAAAACAACAACTACTTAATCGTTTTCGTGACCCATCATAATACGATGTGGATTTGTAATGGCACATATATAGTGCAACCATAAATGCGTAAAAACATGAATGTCAGGCTTAAATCCAGTTACCAACTGGTACGCATAAAAGGTTGACTAATATTGGGTTCTAAAAACGAATTAAGTAAAGATGCGTTAATATTGCATATCCTAAAGCAATAAAAGGTAGGTTGGTATGCATAACCTATGCCTTAGACGTCATCTGCAACATTTGATGGTAGTCTCTGCGAGACCATTGGGTATAAGATGCTCTACATTGATCCTGTTAAATATGCAATATTCATCAAGTCCTTTGGATGTACACTCGCTAGCATTTACAAGGGGTGGTGAGCCCTTACGTGTATAATATGTGCTAATAGTTTTCCAAACACAAAATTTCTTGGGAACTATAACTAGTCCAAAACTTTAAAACATCCACAAGAGCCATAAGTCACTTTAATGGTCCATATTCTGCATGGATATTTTTCTACATATCACCTTGTTTTCTTTGTAATATGGATGGTTTTCCATTTGCATCTTAGGATGGTTTCGATCCTGTTTTACTGAAGACTTTTTAAAATGAGTGATATGGTCTTCCACTTAAAAGCATAATGGCGGCGGGGGGGTGGGGGGGGGTGCATCTAGTACTTTAGATAACACTTATTGAGAGATATTCCATTACTTCGCATTCTGTTAATCTTTTTCCTGTTGTCTGGTCCACTCAAACATAGTGATGTATGTATGAGTCCTTTCAAAACGAAACATCATGTGACAACCAAAGTTCCTTTATGGTGATGTTAAAGCCTTTGTGAGTCAATTCCCAACATTTCATCGACGGAGTCAATATGGATTCAATAATCCAAATATTATAGTGATTTACATTTCACTAGATTGACTCATTAGTTTCTATAAAATATATTTGTTTCCAAATATATTAGAGACTATAAAAAATGCAATCAATTATATTCTCATCACTGTGAGGTTCCACATGATATCCACTTGCATGAGTTTCTTTGGAATTTAACAATCTCTCGGTACATGTAGAGATTTTGTGACGTCTTTGTTCTATCTTGAAAACAAATGTTGAGTAGTGCTTCGCTTGATGATCCAATCCTCGTAGTCACATTATAAGGAAATAGTTCAACAACTAGTTTATATTCCTTAAGCTGGTGGGAGGGAAACCATTATCTGTTGGACATTGAGTCTTGAGATAATAAATAAGTGGTGTGGCCTTATTAGTAACAAAAGTGAGATTCAACTCAAATACTTTAGAGTAAATATATGTTCCGTCTAAGGGGGAGATGATATATTTTTCATCCGGATATAAAGTGTTGTAGAGAATTTATGTCTCGTGGGAATTATGTACTTTTCGTTCCATAAGCGCAGACATTGGATCTAGTTTAAATAAATAGTCAATTGGCCAGGCAAAGTTCTTATTGTCGTTAAAGTTGATGTCTAAAGTATGACCTTCCCATGGAAAGTGGTTGCTACTATGGTACCCGCATTGCATTGCTTGTACCAATACCGGTAAGAAGATTAATTCATTCCCAACTCTTTGGTGAGATCTAGAATTACATCTTAGCTTCATCCCATATTCATCCCACATTCAGTTTATACATGTACTTTGGTGTCATTACTTCCGGGGGAAAAATACATCTTTATCTCATGATATATATGTCCCTTTTCACATGTTTTATATGAGTCGGTATGTCTAACCCTCACCACTTAGGGGTTCTTTCCATTTTCAATTTTGCTACATTTAGCTTAATTTGAGAAATTTCTTTATCTCAACAGGCCAACAGAATCTTACTACACATGTCAACACTTACTTTATGTTGAATATATTACTAAAAATAGTTCTCTTGTTGTCATAATTCAAAATATACTGGTTCGTTAGTACTTAGTATCATGGATGAAGTAGAGAAATGGAAATTTTCTGATTCATATCATCTTTTGTGAGTTCTTCCACAAAAATTGGAATACATGTGATTTTATTTACAACAGATCTTTTGATACTACCGAATCTTTAATAGTTGAGTAAGTGGATTACATCCCACAGAACATCCTAATTTGGGGAGAAAATATGAAGTACGCAATAATGGTGCTCAAGTACTTCTAAATCCCAAATAAATACATTTGAATCGAGTTGGTACAACCAATTGAACAAAAGACACCATTCAACTATATCCAGTATCATATTCAAGAGAACAAAATAGCATTAAGACCAAAATTCTTAATGATCTAGATCAACAATCATAATTTAAATTAAGACAAAAATAAACAAAATTATGCATGTTCTAAAAACAAATAAATAACCCTAGCAAGTATTCGACGTAAAAACCGATGTTATAGTTACATACCTCAAACTTTACTTCTCACTGTACCGTATATACACAAAACCGGAACGCCCCTGGTCGCGCACAACCCAAAACCAGAACAAAACCAGAAAAACAGAACAGACCCAGCTAACCCGGGTGGACTGGACCGAACCGGGCGGGACATTTTTCTTTCTCCACGAACAAACATGATCGTTTACAGAAACTCTTCGTTTTCACAGAAATAACTGGAATCAAACGAACATGAGCGTCGACATATTGGATTATGTTTCTCCACTTTTCCCATAGGATTACAACAGAACCTACCTAAGCACAAAATCTATCGGCAAATCCCTAATTACAAATGACCTAAACTTTTGTTTGCAAGCTTCGCATGATTAATCAAAATATCCCCTTCTTAACATAAGATTCAAAAGGGGAATACAAAAAATAAATAGAAGTACCAAAACCAGTCGGGCTTCCGAGATACCGATTGATGAGAACCAAAAAAAAGTTCTTTTTTTAGCGGCAGGGAGGAACTCGTGCTTGATAACGTGATTAAGGATATGTAGACACAAGAAGGAGAATCATCTTATTAGAGAGATTGTTCTACTAGATAGGTTACATTATATATAAAGGGAAAACTCTAGGTAATTAGATGGACCGCACATCCATGCGCCGTAGGCCCTGTAATATATGATAATTTATAAAGTGAAATTTTTACATTTGATGGTTTTATTTAGTTGAATTTCTTTAGAACAATTAATTGGGGAATAAAAAAAGGAATTGGGGGATATTGATTACTTTCCCCAACCCATGGTGTGTGCTAAGGGGTGATTTTTGGGTATGAAAATACTAAAATACCCTTTGATTAATTAAAAAACATTATGAAAAGACCATTATACCCTTTTCTCCTAAAACATAAAAAATCAAATAACCAAAACATATCCCCCATTCTCTGAATTCACTACCGACACTGACCTAGGTTTAGGTTTTTGAAAAAAAAAATTCATCGTTCTTCATCCGTTCTTCGTCGATTAATCGTCGATTCAAAAATTTCTTCGTCGATTAACCTACCCGAATCATAAACAATGCCTCCACGAAAGAAAACGAATGCCCAATCGAACTCAAAATCGATTGCTCAACAAAAACAGGAACAAAGAATTGCTAAGATTGCTCAAGAGCAAGAAGAAGAATAAGCAGCGGATTCGGACAATCAACCTCTCGCAACCATGGCTTCTGTGAGAAGGTAAGTGATTTTAAACTACTTTATGACTGTTTAAATCGATTTATAGCAATGGGTTTAAGTTAGAATCGCGAACCCTAACTGAAACAGTTTAGTTTCAGTGATTACCGACACTGAAATATGTATGAATACGGTGCCGGTTTTACCTTCCGGCATTCAATCTAGGATGAATGCAATGTCGGTTTCACTCCGCAGATTCACTAGAAACTGAATTTTAGATACCGGCATAGAATTTGGGTCGAATTTCCTGCCGGTTTTTGGTACCGGCAGTCATTTATAACTGTTCGTGTATGCCGGTAGTGGTCTAAAAACATACAAGAGAGTTTATGAATTTGTCACCAGTACCGGCATTAGACATTTGGTTCCATTGTATGCTGGTTTATAGTACCGGCATTTTTTTGTGAAAATTCGAGCATGCCGGTAGTGGACTTAAACCATACAGGAGAGTTTATGAATTTATCACCAGTACCGGCATACATTTTTAGGTTGATTTGAATGCCGGCACCAGGTTACGGCATGGAATTGATTTATTTCGAGAATGCCGGTAGTGGACTAAAAACATACAGGAGAATTACATATGATTACCGGCATTGTCGACAGTCATTGTTTAATGCCAGAACAGACAACCGGCGTGCTTTGTTTCAGTAAGTCAATGCCGGTGGAAAAACTAAAAGTGAGTTGTCTCACATTCATTTCGTGTGATTTTATGATATAGGTCAAAATCCAAGGAGGCTAACAAAAGAAAAACTAAAGATGTTGTCACTAAGAGAATAAGGAAGGACGGTCTTGATACTCCTCAATCTCTCCCTCCTCGAGGGAAAGATGAAGGTCGTAAAAAGCGTTTGGGGGCTAATACAAGAGGGATAATTTGGGAGAGTGGTGGTGACCGTAGTCGAGATGTGATCCGTGACCATGATGATCAAGATGAGCAAGATGAAGAGGAAAGTGAGGATGAAGATAATGTGGTTCCTCCAAGTCAATTAGCAAGCCAAAGCGAAGTTGGTGGGCCAAGTAAACAACCAACACAAGGAAATGGCAAGAAGGGAAATGGAAAAGTGAAAGTTAAAGGTTCCCACCTTCCTCATATTAATGACATGATACCTGACCTTGAACGTGGTAGAATTTGGGGTGAAGCTCCGGAACCGAAAACACTATTTGGATACAAGCACTCGTGGGGCTCGTACTATCTATCAAACCTATGTAAGTATTTTTTATCTTGTGCATATGTATTGTTGTGTATTTATGTAAAATATCTTAATTGTATTGTCTCCTAATTGTAGGATCATACGAAGGTTGTGCGTGTTTGCCGAAACCAAGCCGCGGATTGTTGGAAATTGTCTGATGAATGTGAAGAGGTCCAATAAATAGTAACGGAATCTAGTCTATATGCTTTGGTTGAAAATTATGTGAAGACTGATTCCGTGACTGTCAATTGCTTCATCGAAAGGTATCATGGTGAAACCGATACCATGCACTTCCCTTTTGGGGAGATGACCTTCATCCCTGATGATGCTCAGAACATTCTAGGCTTGAATGTTACCGGCAAATCAAATGCAGAAGGAGTTGAGTCTCTGGACCTAGAATGGTCGAAGTTGCACACTCTGACTAAGAAGCTGTTGGGTTGGGACTACAAAACTTCTGTGGAGAGCTTTTATGAATCCAAGTCTGGTAGGACAAAGACAATCAAGTTGACGATTCTTAAGAAGAAGTTTGAAAACAAAAAGCAAAGAAGTTTGGAGGATGGATGGGACCCTGAAGAAATTCGTTATACTGCCGCTGCATACCTGTTATACATATTGGGCACTAGGGTATTCCCTGACACTAATGGCAACAAGGTTAGTGCGAACTACCTTCAGTACTTGGATCCATTGGAAGATGTCTATGGTTATTCTTGGGGCACCGCGGTAATGGCACATTAAATGATGGAGATGAGAAGGGCCTCTAAGTCTAAAACCAACCAATTTGTTGGGAATTTCACTCTACTGCAGGTAATTTTGTTTTTAAACTTATGTTATTATGTATATTGTTCACATGTACCCTTATCGTGAACTTAGAAACAAAACTTATTTCTTCACCTTGAAATAGGTGTGGGCTTATGTACACTTCCCCACCTTGTTCAAGGACTGGACCTCCTTGAAGATCAAAGACCTTCTTAAACCCGATACGCCTATAGCTAGGAAATACGAGTTCAACAACACTCCGAAGCCCGGTAACATAGGTCGACTGATCGATATGAGGTTGGATTTGGACGCAATGAGTACCCAAGATGTTTTCTTCGACCCTTACAAGGAGGTTAGAGGAAACCGCCAAGTTTGAGGTATGCTAACGTTGCATTCTACCATGGGTCGTTGTTCCACCCAAAAGGATACGTTATGGCCAATCCTACACGTGTGATGCGCCAACTTGGATTCAAGCAATTATCACATATCAAGACGGACTCTTTTCAATATTTTGTTCTTGACCTTTCTCGGTGTTATTCAACTCCTAATCGGTTGCATGTAGAGTATGATCCAAAACCGGATCCAACGGATTGGAGGGATAGGGAACCACGTCGTTCGGTAGATATTAGTCAGTGGGATAAGTGGGATCTTGCGGAAAACGGTGATGAGGTTGATGCCAACTACATGGAAGATTACCTTCAATGGTCACATCTTTTTGTCGTCCGCCCGGATGACGTCCAAGTTCCACCCCAGAAACACCCTCCCGTTCCAACTCCCGCACCGCCACCACCTACGATCGCCCAACTTAATAAGAATGTTGGATTGCTAGTAAGTATTGTTAATTACTTAGTCGTTTAATGTACACATAATCTTATATTACCATATATATACTAATTATGTGTTGTATGTATGAAAGTAGCGGCGCCGGCTTGGCAAGTTGAGGAAGCAGTTATGCTGCAAGTACGATGAAAGAGCGGGGCTATCCAATGAAGAAGTGAAGGAAGTCGTGGAGAAGCATGATAAAATTGAAGAAACCGACCCTAGTGCAAGGGATTTGTTCGGTGAAATTAGAAAGAAACCGGCACAAAAGAAGCAAAAGACCAATTGATTAACTATTTAGTTGTGTTTCTTTTTCTGGATGGTGGTTGTTACGTCTTGAACAATTACGAACTTGTTTTCGTTTGTACCTCATGGTTAACTCTTTAGTTGCTTGGTTTGCTTTTAGTTTATGTTACCTAGATTAAGAACATTAGAATCCAGTTGTTTGGTTTGTGTTGAACGTGTTTAGGTTTCGAGTGATTGCTTTATGTTGAACATGTTTAGATTTCTAGTGAAATGTTATTTTTGCAAGATTTAGTTACTACAGCTTCCGGCATGGAAAAGCTTTGGTTCAACAACACCGGTACAGGTTCTGACAAGCGAGAAAATTACAGTTCATTGTCGGTTTCTGGTACCGGCAAGGAAATGTTTCATAAAACCATACCGGAACTAGAAGATTAAAAATTTCATGTTCCTGTATAGAAATTGGAAGGTACCGGCATAGTCGTTTTTCTACAAGTTATGTCGGTTTTATGATTTTTTCCCAAATTTTCATAGTCGACAGAAAACCGACACTGTAATATTGGTTGCTTCTATGCCGGCAGTCTGCTAGTTTTGAGTATAAATCCATTTCGAATGTTCTTTTATTTCATTTCTAAGAAGTCTATTACATTGGATTTGATACTTTAAATTAAACCATGCTAAAAAACATAGAATGGATTACATTTGGGTAAAGATTAACTATTTCCATCCCTTTTGAACAATTGCGGAACCTTTGAGCGTTTTCCGAATCTGTTCGAAGACATCGTCCGGGATGGGGGTGTCAAGGATCATCTTCATTGGTTCTTCTTATCTTTCAACATATTCCTTTCCCTTCATATAACACCCATCACACCCATCGATAGGCTTGCATTGTCCCTTGTTGTTTTCTCTTGACTCTGGAGTGAGAGGGAAGAACAAGGACTTTTGTTGGATAGGGATGATTGGGAATTGGCTGAAAACGGTTATGAGAGTGAACCAACCTTCCTAAGAGGTCATCGGAAGTACTCGCATACTTATGTTGTACGCCCGGATGTGGTAGAAGTTCCTCCACCACCAGCACGTCCCTCCACAACTCCGACAACTGTACCCGCACTTCTACAGATCGTTACGTTGTTGGTACGTACGTCTTGTTCATTAGTAATATTTTAATCTATATCTATGAAGTTATACAATTGTACATACTAAGTACATGTTTAATAATTCCTTAACAGCGTAAGCATATTGGAAAATTTTCAAAGTTCTTTAAGAAAAAGAACAAGGAAGGAGAGGTGCTGACCAAGAAATAAATGGAGAACGTCGAGCAAAAGATCGACAAAATTGAAGATCCAGCGGAAAAAGACTTGTGGGGCGAAAGGAAGAAGAGGGAACACAAGAAGCCAAGAACCGAGTGATCGTCTGTTTCTTCTGTAGTATTAGTTTGGTTTGAACAATCTAGTGTTGGTTTATGTTTGTTTGCGAGTCTTGAACAATGTGTTTGTTTGTGTGTTTGCTAAACTCTTTGCTTGACTTGGTTTATGTTTGATTTGTTTTCGGTTTGGAACAACATAACGTTGGAGTTTGTTCTGGTATAGAATCTAGTATTGTTATTATATTTATTATGTTGATAAACTTGTGTCAAATTACCTCTTTTACAGAGTTTGAATGTGGCAAGATCACATAAATTTCTAAGTTATCTGCAGTACCGGTATGCTCGAAAAGAGTAAAATCAATGCTGGTTTCCTAAATGAAAGAGTTCCGGCATTTAAATGTGTTTGTATACTATGCCGGTAGTCTGCAATCTCCTTGGCAAATATGTTTTTGACAGAAAACCGACACCTTTATGATGTTAACTTCTATGCCGGCGAATTTACTGATTTCTCTGGATGCTTTTTTTGTATTTTCGGCATGGTTCCAAAACAACAATCTACGCCGGCACAAAAGTTCTGGCGTAATAATTATAAAACACAACTATGTTAGCATAGGCATCAGAATATGATTTAATGTTTACAATTCAAACTTCCCAAAAAAAACAAAAGGTTGCGTATTAGTGAATCACATATACCGAAATTACTCATCATCGCTTCCGCACGTATTAACTTTAATCTCCTCCTCTTGAATAGGTTTCTTTGATAAGGCCAACACATCCCAAAATTGGTGATTATCCTCATACAATGCCATCTATCCCTTCCAGATATTGGGATCTAGATCCTTGTTTTTTACCATCCCACAAACAGGTGGCAAAGGACAATTGTCCTTGAGTTTTGGAATTACGAAATGATTACCTTTCCGAACGCAAAAACAACTCTTCTCTTCTTAAGGGATCCTTCGCATTTTTTCCACTTTGGGGTAAATGTTACTTCTACGGTGGGGGTAAAATAATGAACAACACATCTAGATGTATCCGCCACTAGATGCCCACAAAGCGGCATTCTCATCCAATATTGAGAAGGAATAAAGTCCATCTCTTGCTCGGGCCCTAATCTTTGAGAATGCATAACATCAAACCCCTCGCCTACACCAACCAATTGCTCATAAAAGCTCCTCGTGTTCACAAGTTGTTCGGCCATCCTCATTCTAGCATATGGGCATGGTGTCATACCTCTACTAACCGCCGTGTCAAAGATTCCTAATTGTTCTATCACAACATGATAGACACAATTTCCATCTCCATCGACATCATCCGTATATACAATATACTCGCGAATAACCTCAGGAAGTTGATCTATGTAAGACTGTATCTTGGTATGATAACTTCTAATTGTCCTACATGTTCTGGGATCCTTATACATCTTCATATTACCCTTTTCTAACTTTATTATATCCAAACCATCCTCTGCAATCTCTACACTTGCACTGTCTTCGATATGTGATGGGAGTCCGTACTTCCTTGGCCTACCCCTTCGCCTTGGAACTAAAACTACATCAACTTTGATATCACTTGGGTTTATCACCAACTTTGTTTCGTCACCTTGTTGTTCTATGTCACTTGATGATGATACCTTTGGAGGCCTACCCCTTTTCCTTGGAACCTCCGGTAGATCGACTATGGGTATGGCTTCAGAATGCTCACCTTTTTGTTCTTTGTCACTTGATGTTGATACCTTTGGTGGCCTACCCCTTTTCTTTGGAACCTCCGCTAGATCGACTATGGGTATGGCTTCAGAATGCTCACCTTGTTGTTCTTTGTCACTTGATGTTGATACCTTTGATGGCCTACCCCTTTTCGTTGGAACCTCCGCTAGATCGACTATGAGTATGGCTTCAGAATGCTCACCTTGTTGTTCTTTGTCACTTGATGTTGATACCTTTGGTGGCCTACCCCTTTTCCTTGGAACCTCCGCTAGATCGACTATGGGTATGGCTTCGGAATGCTCACCTTGTTGTTCTTTGTAACCTGATGTTGATACCTTTGGTGGCCTACCCCTCTTCATTGGAACCTCCGATGAGTTGGCTTTTGGTGTGGATACGGAATCCTTCGTTTGTTGTTGACTTGATAGCGGTTCCTTCCTCGGCCTACCTCTTTTGTTTGGAACCTGCGCTTCCACGAACCTTTGTTCCGAAATCTCACTTGCGGTTAGATCTCGTTTCTTACTTGCTGCACGTTCTTCTTCACGTTTAGTCATTCCTTTCAATTCTACCCTTTGTTTTCTCCTTGACGTTTTAGTTTGGGGTCTACCTATTGGATCTCCCTTTCCTGTCTCTTCGCTTTGTGTGATCCATGGAAGAGTAATTAGCCTTAGTTGGCTCAACAAGACTTGCCGGCTTACCGAGGTGCCACGTGTGTACGCTTCGTAGAATTCCTTTGCTTCGTTCGTATCCCATGGAGATTGCCCGGGATCTCCCGAAGGGGGAGGGTCGAAAGATAGTTTCTTCCAAAACGGATCAATAACCTTAATAGGTATCACTTCTTCATACTTCACAAGCATATGACGACACGGAAGCCCCAATGAGGACATGTCGGGACAAATACACACATCACCCGGTTTTCCGTAATTTTTCTCATATTCCATTTGTCTCATCATATGTTTTATTGCCCAATGAGAGACGTTGAATTCTATTCCTTGGAGAAACTTACGAAAACGAAGAAATTGAGTCATCCTTTCCATTGAGATTTTCTCAAAAGCCACCTTGATCCTATTGATATCAGCCTTAAAGTATTGCTTCATTGCCTCGGTGACCGTAACCACATTGCCTTGACCAGACTGGATGAGATCTTTAAATCTCTCATGAGCGGACTCCACTGCACTAGTTGCTTCAGTCTTGAAGTGTCTATACCGGTTTGTCCATTCACGCACAAATTTTTCCTTGAACTTATCCAACCATTGAGTCTGACAATACTAGACGGCAGTCGGATAAACTTTGTTCCACGCCGGTTCCACTGTCGGCATTCTCGAAATTGATGGTACCACGCCGGTAACTGGTTCCAACGTTGATGGTTATTAATTTTTCATGCCGGTTTTTGGGTTTACATGGAAATGTTTCTTGTATGTTTTTCATGCAGTTTCGGCATGGTAACCTATCAATGAACCCATGCCGGTTTAATATTCCGTAGTATATTCCTTGGTAGGTAAAAAAGTTAACTGCGTACTGGCATAGTTTTTTGGTAGAATACTATGCCGGATCAATATTCAAATTAGGGGATATCGCTTTACCGGCATGGTCGTAGTATGAATAACATGCCGGTATCGCGTCTGCCGGCATGGTATTCATACTACGACCATGCCGACACCGAGGTTTTACAATTGAAAAAATGGCGGGTTTAAAGAAAAAAATCGATTTTTCAACCTCCTAGCAGCTTTACCTGTGTATTGGGGATGCTTGCATGTTGTGCAAGTTTACTTTCTTGTGTAGCTTCTTCGAAAAACTCTCCATACTCGTCAAAATCATCATTCAAGGGTGTTGGCTTAACAAAGAGTTGCAATTGACAGTTGTTGTCGTTAGCTCCATGTTGTAGTAGAGCTAAAGATTCAGCAGCTGCAATTCTCTCCTCACAATCATCTTTCATTTTCACAAAAAAATTTCCACTCAAAAATATTTTTCCCTCCTTCTACTCTCACCTCACTCACCCAAATTCAAATAAAACACACACTAATCATTTATCAAAAATCTTAAGATTTTACTAATTATTATTATTAATCACTAATCCTGATTAGTGAGGGGCAGATTAGGTAATACGTAAAATACGTAAACCCAAATACCCCGAATTGATATCTGGAACCAATTTTTGTCCTTTTCTTATATCCCCCAATTCCTTTTTTATCCCCCAATTAGTGGTTCTTTCTTTAGGGTTTCTTTAATTCTTTTGGTAATTTATGAAATGTAGAGAAATACCACAAAAGAATTTAAATTATTTTTTATTATAATAAAATATTATCGGATATTGTCGAATATCCGAAGTTGTTATAAAAGCGGATACTATTCAATACTATCGGATGCTATCGAAATTGTTTTTTATTTTTCACAACAATGATTGTTTTTTCCTGGTACGGATTTTGTTTTTAAATATCCGTCGATGGTATTCGATGTCGGATATCCGGTAATCTTTATCAGTAATGGATACGGCAGAGTCCATATCCGTTGACAGGTCGACCATCAAGTGAACATTTAAAATAAGTGTGCACAGGAACGGATTAATAGATTCTCTGGCCAGGTAGAAGAGCATGCTCTGGAACCCAACGCTAATTTAACGCGGGTATCTTAACCGATGTTACTCTTTCAAACACAACAACAACAAAACAACAACAAAAAAAAAGAACTCTCAGATCTGAGTCTAGAGCTCGTTCTGCTACAAAGCTGTTGAAGGAGGAATTCAAGAATAGAGATCAGCACCGTCAGCCATGAGTTCTCAAGGTCTCGGAGGAGTGAGTTTGAAAATTTCCCTTTCCCCCTTCACCTCTCTATTTAGATCTCCTTATATGGCATCTCTAATTAGGGTTTTCATGACACTGGAATGTTGGTAACTACCATTAAGAAATGTCACCCTTCGAGGATTCCTTAGTGAAAAAGCATCTATATGCTGATCTTCTTGGGTTTTTGATGAAGAATTTGTGAAATTGGGAATTGGTGGAAGAATTGTTTATATAATCTGTGAATTTTAATGCACCTGTAACTCAATTGCTTAATTGATATCTAAATGTTTACTGAAGTGTCGACAGAGTCCTTTATCAAGATTAACTAAGTTCAATTTATAGTTTTTAACAGGGGATTGGCGTCACATCTGGATTTACTCGGCTATGCAAGGGCCTTGCTGTGGTACTCATAAGTGGCCATGTCATACTACATGTATTCCCTTCATTCATTAGTTACCTAGCACTTATCCCTGCAAGGTATATATTTCTGTGGTTAGAGCTCAAAATTCCAACTTAAGTTTCCCCATAACTGTTGATAGTTTTTCTTATTCCTGATTTCTCGTAAAGAGAGGATGCTTAAACTTCTTGTTTAATCAGTGTATCTGGAACTGGTGTAAAATTTGGAGTAGTTTTGTTGGCAGAATTCTGTTTGATTTATTTATGTTCGTTCCATGTGAACTGTGCCTGAATGACTGAAATTTTCTCCCTGGTGTAGGACAATCCCATTTGCTTGGAATCTTATAACGGCTGGTTATGTTGAGCAACATGTTATTGGGGTAAGTATAATCTTGTTGAGAAAACAAAGCGTCATAGTTTTTGTGTTCTGGTCTATCTCAAATATGTTTGTTGCTTTATTTTTCTTCCAAAAAAGCATGTCTGATGGGTCACTTGTCTAGGTGATTTTGAGCACGATTGGTCTTCTTTTCATTGGGAGGTTGCT
This sequence comes from Papaver somniferum, assembly GCF_003573695.1. NCBI lineage: Eukaryota > Viridiplantae > Streptophyta > Magnoliopsida > Ranunculales > Papaveraceae > Papaver > Papaver somniferum. The sequence continues at coordinate 48,683,911 of NC_039366.1, forward strand.
TGAACCTGTATGGGGTTCCAAGGAATTTTTGAAGTTCATTTTCGTGGTTAACTTTTTAACCTCTGTTTGCGTATTCGTAACAGCTATAGCCATGTACTACATAACAACACAGGAAAATTACCTGCAAGTCTTATTCTGCTCCTTATACATGTATAATGGTTATGTATGTCCTTCACCTTTCCACGTTGCTTTCCCCCTCTTATCATCTTTCAATATTTGCATGTTAACTTTGTTACAATATACGTTCTATACTGCCTCGAAGTTCCTTGTGGCTGCATTAGCTGGTTAGAGTGTTTTCAATTTGAAAATAATTAACCCAATTTTACTGTTGTCCTGGTCATTGTGAAGTTTTGGTCTACTTCTATCAAGGAGGAAACGCTTTGTAGTTCTAATTATTGTTTCCTTTGACAGTTATACACCTCTTTCTGGCTTCCATGGGGTTCTGGCAGGGTTTCTTGTGGGTATCAAGCAAATGTTCCCTGATCAGGATATTTCTCCATTAAAGATCAAAGCAAAGGTATAATTATCTTGATGTAATAATCTCAACTTTTTAAGGCCTTAAATTTGGTTATCGACATATAAACTGAGAAGTTCTGTTGAAATATTTTCACCACCCAGTGGATCGCATCCCTGTTTTTACTTCCATGTATAGCTGTATGCTTCATAGTACCTGAATCAGCACCTTACCTTCCAACCATATTATTTGGCACATACACGAGTTGGATTTATCTGCGGTACCTTCAGAAGAAGCCAGAAACGAACCTTAGGGGAGACCCAAGCGATGAATTTTCCTTCTCGACATTCTTCCCCAAATTTTTGCGGTAATGTATCATTTTTTGTTCCAGGAGTACATGATTTGCTATAAAAGCCTCCTGTGTTTGTTACTGATTGTGGTTGTGTCCATTGGACTTGCAGACCAGTTATTGATCCTATAGCATCTATATTTGGTCGGCTGCTTTGTGGAAGATCTGAAGCATCTACTGATGCTAAGGGGTATATGCTGGGTGGTGGTGGTGCGGCGTTGCCTGGTTCTGATCCTGCAGAGGCCTCCAGGAGGAGGTAATTTTTTTTGTTTTGTTTTGTTTTTTTGTAGTTAATCTCATGGTCCTGTGTCCATTGTGCGGGATTGGGTAGATTTTATTTCTTTCTAAAACAAGACTACAATTTCACACATAAATCATTACGGATCTGATTTACGGCAATTGCGAGTTGCCTCTTTTATATGACTTCATTTTTTATATACCAGACACAAACACTAGTCGAATAAATGATAATCGGATTTTGTTGATCAACAGAGAAAGAGGTGCACGTGCCTTGGAAGAAAGATTAGCAGCAGAACGATTAGCAGCAGGGGCTAGTAATGAAGACCATCTATCTCACAAAGATGCAGCAGAGAATGTCTGAAAATTTATTATTCTTTTTCTGTCTAATACCCCAGCATATGGTTTAGTATTGAGTTATGAGAGAAGCTGAGCTGTTTTTGTAGAAATGTTAATCAGATTCTAGAGAAGAGGAATGCTTTTTTGGGGTGATGGCTATTAGTTATTCATGGCACTATTAGTAAATGTCGAGGATGCTAATTTTGGCAAGCATTCATTTCTAATTTCTTCAAATCAAATTTGGAGGTTTGACAAGTCACAAGATTCAGACACCTTTAAACCTCTTCAACAGGTGTTACTTATTAGCTCTTTATGTTTGAGGCTTTGAGCTTCTCATTTGAATAGTACAGTGGAAAGGGTCTTCTTCTGATCTTTGCACCCAAGTTCCTAACATTACCCTGTGTTCAATTGTGAAATTTATGTATATTTATTTAAGAAAGGTAAGTCTGTATTTGATATCTATTCCAACTATAAAATGTGGTGTTATGCTTTTTTGACAATTAACAATGAGCAATATTCACTCATCCGTTATCTAAGAAGCTCATGGAAAAGAAAAGGGGCAAAAGACCCACAAATTCACTCTACCGGTAACTCGTCTAACTTCTAAGAAGCTCATGGAAAAGGAAAGGGGCAAAAGATCCACAAGTAACAAAATCATGGACGTGAGCCGTGAGGGGTGTAATGAAGCGTTTGGATCGGTGTTACGAAATCATGGACGCGAGGGGTGTGATGGAGCGTTTGGATCGGTGTTGGTGATGCATGGATTACTGCCAGAACCAACCCGTCAAATCCAACTATACGACTATACTAATATATACTAATATAAACCTTTATGGTGAAGATTGAATCCCCAACCCCTGACTTTTTCTTTACTGGAATTGACTGGAAACCACTAACGTAGGTACAAAAAATAACTTCACCACAAATAGATCCACAAATAAGCGAAATCAATGGTCAGATCTCATCAGAAGATGTCATTACCAAATGTTAAGATGAAGCATTTATCAAGATGCTCGATATGTCAAATCGACTGACAAAAGAGTACAAAAGTCCTCTTGAAAGTGAATGCTACGAAGTGGAGATGACAAGAGGAACAAAAATATCCAGCGAAGAAGATAATTTGTCCAGCTAGCGAAGAAGGAACGATCAAGGAAGATTGTTGGGCAAGAAATAGTGACAGCTGTACAGACAGAAGACCGGGGTTATCACCGAGATAACATGAAGTTTCGTGATAAATATTGAGGAAGCGAAGTATAAAGTAGAGTCACATGAATTACATGATTATCAGCGAAGTAATTATGAGTTGTAATCCACTTCACTGAATGCCTATAAAAGGAGGTCATGGGACATTGTAAAAGGGATTGAGTAATTTTGTATTGAGGGTTATGTTATGAGAGTTGTTCTTTGGCTTTCATATTAGGGTTTGGGCTGTAAACTTAAGAAAATATTAATAAGATCACAAACAAACTTTCATTTCGTCTTCTAATTTAATACCATGTCTTAGATTAGTTCCTACTTTGATAGTTCGGGTGTATTGTAGGTTTTCCAGCACTTACATTTTGGCGCTAGAAACAGGGAAGCCTACAGATATCAGGCGCCAGAGACCTCGTCGAGAAAATAAAAACCCTAAGACAAAGAGAAGACCTACAAAACAGGGTGAGGTACAATAAGACCTTAACTAGGAGGTGTGATAAGACCCCGTAAAGTAAACAAAGGCAAAAAAAAATAAAAAAAAAAATAACAGCATTACTTAAAATTTTTATGATATTATTTCGAAAATAGAAACTCAAAACTGAGGCAACGAAGTATGTGAAGAAGAGACAGTGAAAAAGACAAATCTTAGGTAACGAAATGTCACACGAGTAGATAATGGAAACACTAAATCGACTTCGGAACTCCACAAAAGAATAGAGACAAGTATATACTTTTAAATTTTGTATTCTTTTGTACATTTCCTTCGCATAACTTGCCTTCACTAAAGAAACAAAGGTAAGTATATACTAGAACATAACATACCAAGTATATACTTGATCAATGCTATAATAATGTTTTAACCATATTAAGTTTTAACTATATTATGATAAATTTGCACTAATCATGCTATTTCAAGTATGTAGTAGAAATTTGTTATGAAGCAGAAAATAAATAACAAAGAAAGCGTGAAGAAGGAAAATTCAATAAAAGGATGGGATATTTAGACTTTGGGTCCTAACTTTGTGACCAGGTTTGAGTTTGGGTCTTGAGGAAATTTTAATTAGAGTTTGGGTCCTGGACCGTAGTTGACCGTCTTTACCGTTATCTAATTTTAACAAATTTATATTTATTTGTATATAAGTAATTTCTACATTTTCTTCTTCATTTATTTATTATTCATAAAAATCTTATTTTCATTACACGCTGATCTTCTTGTATTTGCTCAAAGCAATCACTTTGAACCTTCCTATTGATCATCCTCCGACCCACCACTAAAAATATCAGTTACCACCGCCCAAATCAACTAGCAATACCATCATCACCATTCGATTAGACCCATCAACTCCAACAGTTGGACTGTCGTCATTAAGGAGATTTCTTTTTAGAATTTCTTCATACACTTGTTGGGTGTAAATTGATGTTGGCAAAGATGCGATTACTTTGTTCTTATGACCTTTGTTATATTTCCTTCCCTGAAGAGAATCCAAAATTCGGCAACTACCCAACAACAATAATAACACAAACTCTAAATCACTCATCAATCACCGTCATTAATCACCTAAAATGACAACAGATCAATCTTTTCTCTGCCAAAATTGAAACCAAGCTAGGGAAACCAAAGTATTTTAAGATATCTTGGATTTAAGTCAATTATATTGTCTGTAGTTTGTGTTTTCTGAATAAATGGTTGAATTGAAGAGATTTAGACATAGCGATCTTTTTTGTGACACAACATCATCTTGCATAATTTGTTTATGGAATCATGGATAAAAAGAGAGCGATAGATTTTTACGAGAAGTACCACGGTATGTCAATTTCAAAAGTAATGAGATAGCGGCGGTGTTGTGGTAAGTTGAAGAAGATGAATAAAATGAGGGGCAATGGTGGTCGCTGACTCGCTGCCATGGATAGAAGATGAAGATAAAGAAAATGGCAAAGTTGGTAAATAAATAGAAATCGAAATTTCGGTTGGTCTTTTCCATATTTAACCAGCTAAGGTAAGACCCAAACTCTAATTAAAATTTTCTCAAGACCCAAACTCAGGTCTGGTCACAAAGTTGGGACCCAAAATCTAATATCCCTAAAAGGATGGGATATTTAGACTTTGGGTCCTAACTTTGTGACCAGGTTTGAGTTTGGGTCTTGAGGAAATTTTAATTAGAGTTTGGGTCCTGGACCGTAGTTGACCGTCTTTACCGTTATCTAATTTTAACAAATTTATATTTATTTGTATATAAGTAATTTCTACATTTTCTTCTTCATTTATTTATTATTCATAAAAATCTTATTTTCATTACACGCTGATCTTCTTGTATTTGCTCAAAGCAATCACTTTGAACCTTCCTACTGATCATCCTCCGACCCACCACTAAAAATATCAGTTACCACCGCCCAAATCAACTAGCAATACCATCATCACCATTCGATTAGACCCATCAACTCCAACAGTTGGACTGTCGTCATTAAGGAGATTTCTTTTTAGAATTTCTTCATACACTTGTTGGGTGTAAATTGATGTTGGCAAAGATGCGATTACTTTGTTCTTATGACCTTTGTTATATTTCCTTCCCTGCAGAGAATCCAAAATTCGGCAACTACCCAACAACAATAATAACACATAACCTTTAAATCACTCATCAATCACCATCATTAATCACCTAAAATGACAACAGATCAATCTTTTCTCTGCCAAAGTTGAAACCAAGCTAGGGAAACCAAAGTATTTTAAGATATCTTGGATTTAAGTCAATTATATTGTCTGTAGTTTGTGTTTTCTGAATAAATGGTTGAATTGAAGAGATTTAGACATAGCGATCTTTTTTGTGACACAACATCATCTTGCATAATTTGTTTATGGAATCATGGATAAAAAGAGAGCGATAGATTTTTTACGAGAAGTACCACGGTATGTCAATTTCAAAAGTAATGAGATAGCGGCGGTGTTGTGGTAAGTTGAAGAAGATGAATAAAATGAGGGGCAATGTTGTCGCTGACTCGCTGCCATGGATAGAAGATGAAGATAAAGAAAATGGCAAAGTTGGTAAATAAATAGAAATCGAAATTTCGGTTGGTCTTTTCCATATTTAACCAGCTAAGGTAAGACCCAAACTCTAATTAAAATTTTCTCAAAACCCAAACTCAAGTCTGGTCACAAAGTTGGGACCCAAAATCTAATATCCCTAAAAGGATTCACGAAATATGCCCCCAAGCTTGGGAGCGCCCACTCCAAACGTATAAGTGTCAAAAGGTGAGCGAAGCAAAGAAAATCAGCCTCAAACATCTTGTTGATCAAGAGGAGTTGCATCTTCACCTATAGAGAAAGCTTCGTTGATACTTTGAGGTTGCTCGGGTGGATTCACAGCAGTTGAAGCCTTCTCTACTCCAGAAGATTTTGAAGCATCAACCTGTAGAATATCATCATTAACCCCTTCGTCAACATCTTCATCACCTACACCCTCATCATCAGCATCTTCATTACCAAACTCATTAGCCTCTTCCTCGGGTTGTTCATCTTCGGACAACTCATCGAATTTAAGCACTTCACGGGGTAACTTGTGCCTGTCAGAAAATTCTTCTTGGAAATGTTGGCATTCCTTTTGACCAATTTGGTAACCTTCTTGGCATCCTTCTCCATCTGATCCATATCTTCATTTACATGCCGAACTTCATCTTCAAGCTCAGTAATCCTCTTGGCGTACGTGCTCTTCTCGTGAGAAAGGTTGACAATTTGACTTCGCAAGCTAGTCTCAGTTTCTACAAAGGCAAAGAGAACATAATGAAGAAACAAGATAGAAAATTGTAGAACGAGATAGAAGCACTGGCTGTTATAATGACTACCTTCCTTCTGAAGGAGGGTGGAATTCAAGGTTTCTAACCTCACAATTTCGAGGTTTGCAGCTTCGAGTTGAGAACATACTTCGGAATAAGAAGTAATTCACTTCTCGTTACGCCGAGATTCAAATCGATTTTCATCTCGATCTTTACGAGACGCTATTCGTTTCTCGACTGAAAGAAGTTTGCCTGGATTGGCTTCCTGAAGAAGTGCAGGATTATCCAAACTAGAAAGTAGAGACTCAACTTCTTTCTTTAAGCGACAGTTACTTGTTTTCAAGTCATTGATCTCCTTACGAGCTTTACGAAGATTATCCACAGTTTTGGCCCTTTTCTCGGTTATTCTGGTTTTATCCTTTTCTAATTGTTCAACCGAACTTTGGGACGAAGAATAAAGGTTTTCTAAAGACTCAAGATTCTTATCACTTCGCCTAAGCTCGACCTTATATCTTGATTCTCATCGTAAATATCATCCACGCGACGTTCAGCAAGTTTGTACTTCCGCTCCCAAGCAATTCTCTCGTTATGAAGACGAACTTTTAACTCCTCAGTGTTATCACGATGGACGGTCAGTTGATCTACTTGAGAATAAAGAGTTTCAATTTTTTGTTTCAATATCTCATTCTCAGTGCCTAAACTATCTATTTGGCTCGATAAGTTCAAGTTCTCAGCTTGTATATCTTCAACTTTATAATTCGCTTCGCCAACTTCCATTTGACGTTTCACACAACGAACTTAATAAAGGAAAATTAAGGGTACAACACGAAAGGAAGAACAAATTAAGACAGTAAACTATAAGAGCCCGGAACTTACCACTTAAATCACGATTCTTCTGTTCAACCTTCTTCACAAATTCCTTTTCTTCAGCAAGTTCCTTCTCCAACCCTTGGATACGAATGTTAGCTTGATCAAGCCTCTTACGAGCCCACCGATACTCCCCCAAATGACTAAGATGACGGTTGAATTCCTGCGAAGAAAAGGTGATAAGGATTGCGGAGGACGAAATAAGAATCACGAAGCATAAGGAAAAAATATTACTAAAGCCATCAAACTCGCATGCTGAGAGACGGTCAATGCTCAGGAAGCACTTTCTAACGAAAAGCGGTCACCACCCACAAATGTATCAGCAGTCATAGACACCAACGAGTCGAGAGCAGGAGAGTTGACAGAACCACTATTTTTGGCAGCCATAAAGATATCTTCCAGAAACTTCAAATCAGGTTGGTAGAACGGGTCACATCCTTTGGAAAAATACCAAGGCTCAGTTGCCTTACTCTTATTTTTCGATTTCGGATCATCAATGCGAGGCTTCAGAGGGGGATCAGATAAATTAACAGTGGAGGACATGGGAAGAGTTGAGGGAGGATTCTTGTGAAGAGTTTTTGTCGTTCCCGAGGAAGGAGGGATTCCTTTGAGCGAATTATCATGGGGCCTCGCAGAAGAAGACTCGACCTTTTCACTAGTAGGATTCTTGGGCCCTTTAACCTCAGCAAGCCCAGCCATATCCAGAGTTTTACGAGGACGTTTAGTAATCGGTGGCTCGGTGCCAGAGCCAACATTCTGCAAAGCGAAATGCTTGAGTAAGAGAAATGAAAAGAGACGAATTAAGAAACGAATAAAGTGAACTTATGTGTCCGGGACTGGGAGACTCAGGAGCTTTATCACGTTTCTTCGTACGGGACTTGATCAAGCTAAGAGGAGGAGAAACGAACTGGAAAGAAAAATGAAGGGTAATATTGTGCAAAGAAACATAAGATACCTGCGAAGTATAACGCAATACGCAACGAAGAAAGCTAGAAATTACCCCCACAGGCATTTCGGGCCAAACGAACATCTAAGGTTCGTAATGATAGAAATGGCGATGAGGAGCAGCAGGACGAGAGTGAACAGTCCCATTCTCGTCAACTCTCAAAACCCAAGGACCTTCGAGAACAAGAGGGTACATCGTCCAATCCTCATCATCAAAAAGATGAAACAGGTCGCTCTTCGAATAGCCAATGGGATCAACGTCTAGAAGGAAGGGGCGAGCAACATTGTCGGTAGATCGAAAAAAACTGATAGCCCATCCTTTAAGACTACTCTTTGAAGATATTTGAGGATAATAATTTTTCAGAAACGAACCAGCATTGTACTCCGAAGTCTCGTACTCTTCAGCGAAGTAGGGAATTGGAGAGAGACCAATTCCCGTGGAGCGAAGAACGAACTCATTCAGGAGCCGCATGGCATCATCATCTAGTTGAAACACACCTCGCTTGACTTCCAACCTCGCGAGTACATCATAAAAGAGAGGGTTAAAAGGATTATACAGGGGAATGGGTAAACCCAGCTGATCCAATGTAACAATAACTCTAGAAGACGACCAAGATTCGGAATGAATCCATCCATGATGTAACTCCATGTTCTTTTGAGAACCCTTGGCAGGAGAAAGTGAAAAAACTTTTAACTTCAAATCCCTCTGAAAATCTTCCAAGCTCCTAGGCGTGATGGAGACGAAACCTTTTTGGGAGCCATTACGATTCCGGTTTAAGAGTAAAGGAAGCACAAAATCAAGATTCAACCAAAAGAATAACAGATTAGAGGAAACTCAAGAGGGGAAGAAGTATCGTAGCATAAAAGATTGAAACATCAAAAAAATGAAAGAAATAAACAAATATTCTCTCTCACCAAACCACCTATATATATGGACAAGAAGAGCAACTGGCGAAAACAAGTATCCAATTATAAAGAGGTATTCAAACCGGCACATACAAGTCATAAAGATTTAACCTGTCAAACCCAACTATACGGTTATACTAGTGTAAACCTTTACGGTGAAGATTGAACCCCCAACTCCTGACTTTTTCTTTACTGGAAATAACTGGAAACCACTGAAGGTACAAAAAATAACTTCGCCACAAACGGATCCACAAATAAACGAAATCAATGGTCAGATCTCATCAGAAGATGTCATTACCAAATGTCAAGATGAAGCATTTATCAAGATGCTCGATATGTCAAATCGACTGACAAAAGAGTACAGTAGAGTCCTCCTGAAAGTGCTACGAAGTTGAGATGACAAGAGGAACAAATATATCCAGCGAAGAAGATAATTTTTCCAGCTAGCGAAGAAGGAACGATCCCTAGCGAATGAAGATTTTCGGGCAAGAAATACTGACAGTTGTACAGAAAGAAGACCGGGGTTATCGCCGAAATAACAAGAAGTTTCATAATAAATATTGAGGATGCGAAGTATAAAAGTCACATGAATTACGTGATTATCAGCAAAGTAATTATAAGTTGTAATCTACTTCATTGAATGCATATAAAAGGAGGCCTTGGGACATTGTAAGAGGGGTTGAGTAATTTCGTATTGAGGGTTATGTTATGAGAGTTGTTCTTTAGATTTCATATTAGGGTTTGGGCTGTAAACTTAAGAAAATATTAATAAGATCACAAACAAACCTTCATTTCGTCTTCTAATTTAATACCATGTCTTAGATTAGTTCATATTTTTGATATTTCAGGTGTGTTGTAGGTTTTCCTGCAGTTACAACTAAGATATAAGCTTGGACCGGTAGTGCTTGGGTTAGGCAATACAACTTTGCTCATATAACTAGCCTTTCCTATTTCAATTTTGATCATGTAACTATACCATGTTGTTTATTTTGATAGATAAGACTTACATATTTAAACCAATAAAGATTTCAACGGCTAAACAAAGCGGCGTTCAAATTTGAGTTCGTGTAATACAATATGACGATGTGCGTGAGTGAGTTTGGACGAAGTGAATTGAATATTTTCGGGCTTCCTTATCCAAAACATTAGCTGCATTGTGTGTTAGTGCATGATGCCTGAGATAGTGTTGTAAGAAGGAACTTACATTGTTACACTACTTATTCTGTCTGCCAAGGTTTTTAAAGCGTGAAGCGGAGTGTGAAGCGTTTTTAATTTTTGTAGAAGCGAATCGTATGTTGAAGCGTGAAGCGACGCTTCATGATTTTTTATTGAAGCACTATATTTTAAAATATACGCCTATAAGTATCATTGAATTATATGAGGAATCCATATTTAATGTATGATTATTGTTCCAGAAAAAACTATGTTCGCTTTTATCACCAAAAACTAGTATGGTACAGTGGTATATGGTGTTTTTTGGGGAGCAGGAGCTCATAGGCTCGATCCTTAACATCCTTAGCATTTAAGCGAAATTTGAAGCGAAGCGTACGCTTTTAAAAACCATGTTGTCCGCCATGACAGAAAGATTGTGGGAATAAATAGGAGGATCTCAACTGTTTGAAGTCAGTATCGATGCACATGATGGGTGATAAATTCTATTATAGCCAAGTAAGCATGATAAAGGAATAACGCTTTCACAAGAAGCGCATAGAAGCACAGCCTAATCTCGACACAAAATCGATGAAAAAGTTATCATCTAGGGAAAAGAAATGGGGACCCTTGGAGTTATTACTCTCCCCGAAAGATGCTCATACTGAGTAATCAGTCTGTAATTGGCACCACAAAATTGCTTAAGATAAGTTTAGATGTAATGGGAAAGAAAAAGAATAAAAGCACGGGGAAAGGTCCTAGAGCGTTTCTAGGTGTTGTGGAAGAAGATGAACATACAAACGAGTGGATTTAAGAGATTAAACAACTGGGGAATGAAGCAATTTTATCAAAACATATGGTTAAACGATATTTACAGAGAGATGGAGTATGATAACTATGATGGAGAAATGGTCTAGAAGAGCAACACATGAAATCCACCTTACGAAGTATATTGACCGTTGGGTAAGCTAATAAAGATGGTGCAAGGAGAAGGCACAACATATAGCTTGAGAATATGATCAAGAAAGAAAAAAACGATACTCAAATTCCTTGGCTTGTGAAGAATATGAGACCGAGGAAAAGAAGACGTAGGCTGAAAGGGAGGTTTCAACTCTTTTTTTAACTGAAAAGTGGACTAATAAAATGCTTCTTACAATTAAAGATAAACATCTAAGTGTTGAAAAACCCTAGGACTTCGGGATGGATGTAATTGAGATAGAATAAACGTTCCAAGCTACTTTGCTTCAAACCTAAAAGTTATCCAAATCTCCCAAATAACCAGATTGATTTACCAGCTGATGTCCTTTACAGGCATAGGAGTTGTTGCACAACCCTTATGACTAGCGCTACCTACCTCAGACAGGGACCTGCTTGATTCCCTATTAGATGTAAAATCAAGGCGACATAATCAGATATTAGGTTTTTCACACTTCAAAACTTATATGGATATCTAATCAAATCAATATCACTAAAAAAATATCAATCTTAAAACAAGTCTTAGATGAATTTATGGAATCTTCAAATTTGGATTTCTATAAATCAACGTCGTTATGCATTCGAGATTGAAGTTCTATCAAATCTTGTATTTGATCAATAGTTATTGAATTTCCTTTTATAGTAGATGAGAAATACCTCAGAATAAATAATAATTATATGAAAGATCAAATCAAGATACAAGTTATGAAACTACGAACATGATAGTTCTACCTGTTTTCACGATCCCCAATGAAGTCTTCAAAGTCTCACCATTTGTGCTCGGAGAACCTCAGGCGATCGAGGAGAGCCTTTGTACAACAAACACACAACGTGTAAAGGGTTGGATTTTGTGTTGTAGGATGTCTCAAATAAGAATGAATGGTCAAGGCTAGGTTTCTTAGATGTAACCAATAAATTTTTCATGCATCTTAAGTAATTCTCAATGATGCTAAGTTTAATTTCTTTCCTTGAAAAAACAACAACATGTTTTTTTAGTTAGTACTTGCATTAAGGTTATTTCTTTACTTCGAGTTATTGAAATAATTTAACGTCAAGTAGTTAGCATAAGTAAGTTACTTCCAAAGATTACTTTAAGCTGCTATAATTAGGCATGTGCATACGAAGTTGAATCTCGAGTTTGATCAATTCTTGGAAAGAACAAGAATAATTCTTTATCGTAAAGTATTATGCTAATAATAGTAATTCGCAAGCGTATGAAATTTTTCCTCGAGAACAAAGCAAGAAAGTGAAAAAGTTATTGTATATAATGTTTGGTCGATTTACGCTTCGGCTATGCAAACACAAGCGAGAAAAAGACACCGGGAAAATGATTGTTAACTTAGGTTCGTGAAGTCACTATACTATGTTCATGAACTCAAGTTATAAAAAAGTCATAGTAGAAATTTCTCTAACATAGGTTCGCAAACTCAGTATAGAAAAAGTCATCGGCTTGACGGACATTAGGTTTGTAAACTTAATATGTGAATTTAGGAACACAGTGAGAAAAAAATTTATCAGTAGAAAACTACATGACTTAAGTTCGTGAACTTGAACTTTCATATCTCACTGGATTCTCCTATCGTGATTGTAGATTTTGAATCTAATCAAACAGGATCTTAGATTACGAAATCTCGATGTTCGTGATACGATCCATCTTTGAATGTCATCTAGTATAAAAATATTTGACTTTGGTACGAGGGAAAGTTAAATAAAAAGAAAATAGTCTAAAAGAAAAACTATTTTTCGTTACTAACCACTAACGAAGTTCTTTATAATGATTATTCGTGTTATCTTCAATCTTCAGTCTTCAAGGGTAACTTGAGTGAATCCTAAAATCCCACAATCTAATCTAGTCTAAAAAAGACTTTAATAGATTACAAACAAGAAATAATTTTCACAATTGAATCATAGCAACAAAATTGACATACTAACACCCGATCATTTACGCTAACACATGCCTAATTATAAAAGCTATTTGGACATATGACCCAAAATTCAAGGATGTTATAAAATGTTTGAGTCATAATGGTGATCCTTTCTTTGTTAATAATTTTTTGGTTATTCCTAATAAACTTCAATGAGAAATAAAAGACTTGGAATTTTCGGTAACCCATACGACGAGATTGAGAAAGCTATGATTATGCTTGATCGGGACGGGTAGATTCTTGCACATGACTCTTGAACTTGTACAATTACTTATATTTTTAATGTTTAAAAGGATATTATTTGGAAACAAAAATGTCGAGTTCAACGGCTTAAGCAAGGTGATCATTAAAAAGGTTTTCCCACCAAAATTAATTTTCATCCCTATGTTAATTAGGAACTTTGTTTTTTACACCTTACCTTCTTTTTGTCCACCCCGCATCTAAAAACAATAGAATCCAATCTACCTCAGACTGGGATCTGCAAAGATGTTTATCTTGATAGACATCAAGCTTGTTGTATAGGTCGGAAATCTATCTGGTTATTTCTCTTTGAAACATACTATGACTGTTTGTAAATTATGATTGATTATTTCGAAAGTCTTTATCGATCTGTGACCGATAAAAGGAGTTTATACTGATTAAACGGAAGAAACTTTGTACTCAACTTATCTCTGATTTATTTCCTGAGATTTATAGAGAATTTACTGAAACAAATTAATCCTTTAATGTTTCGTGGAGTTGAGTTGATGAAGTCTTCACAGCGGGTGAAACGACTTAAGATAGTGGACCTTATCTTTGGATCACGTGCATATACCAGATTGATAATCTTCTCTTGGTACATGCAGATCCTAGCAAAATCGTCAAAAATGATTCCAGGTAAGATTTCTCGTGCCTAATTTCTTGTTCTTGTGATTGATTGAATTTCATTGGTAATCACTCTGGATGTATATGGTTTTATTGCGGAAATGAAACCTAGCACACTTGCAAAAACTAAGGACCAGTAAAAAACAAATACGCAAAATTCTGTCCATCCAATAAAAATATAAAATGTTTAATCATCTTTTATTACATGCAATAACAATATCTAAAAGTTTTAGGCTAATCATACTATAATTTTCTTGAACCCATGACTGAACGCTGAGCAAGCTGTCTATTCATGTTATATCAATGAGGATTTGCGAGCTCTTGTGCATCTATTTCAGTGTCTTTTCACGAGACTCAAACTCAAACCTTGTTATAATTTTCTCATTCGAGCTTTTTGTGAGAATAACTGCTCATATTATTTACCGCTGTAAACTTTACTTACATGCAGTGATGTTGATGGGCACCCTAGTCTATGGGATCAAATACACATTGCCTGAGTACGTATGCACTTTCCTTGTTGATGATGGGGTATTAGTATTTGCGCTTGCAAAGGTGAAGACCATTATGTATTTTAATAATTCTTTCTGTCAGTTTTGGCATTATGCCCCGTTTTTTGTTTGTGCTTTCTGTTTTTTTGTTTGTTAAAAATCTTGTTATAGCCGAATTTTTCTAGCAAGAAAACCTGTACGGGATTTTAGGGGCAGGGATACTAAAGGAACTTAATAACTTAGGGTAGTTTACTTGGTCTCACTATACGAAGTTGTTATAATCAATTTGTATAACGACTTAATTATAAGAGTATTTAAAACTGGACTAGGTCCCGAGGTTTTTAAGCCTTGTAGTTTCCTCGTTAAAAAAATATTGTTGTGTGCCTTTACTTTATTTTTTGCATTATAATTATTATTATAGTTATAATTAAAGTAATATCATTGTACGTTAATCAAATATTTGGTATGATCCCATAGATTCCCCCACATTCGAATTTTCACTATATGCCAAGTGTATATCTTGTTGAAATAATTGTTTGACACTTGTTTGTATTTATAAGATTATTAAGGTGTGCATGTGTAGGTTGATATCCGAAAAAATTATGGTGTACTTGGTACCCTCATCATTTCAAAAATTATCAGTTCGTTTCTTGAAAGGTACCCAAAGCCAGAAGCGTATTATTGACTCATAAATTGAGCAAGTTTTAGAATCAAATTTCTTTATGCTGGGAGAATAAACAGACTAATATTGCGTGGAGGAAACTTAATTAAAAATTAATCGATCGTTATAATTATCTCGATTATTGATAAGTTCGTAATTTACATGTTTATAGTGTCAAATCCATACTTGTTTTACCTATAATTCTTGCATATTAATTGTTATTATGATTGTTTTCTAGTTTATGTCTTATATTAGGTGAATCATCCAAAAAGGAGCTTCAAAGTGCTTATAAAAGCAAGGAAGTGGAGTCTATCAATGGAAAAGGACCAAAGACAAAGTTCAACTCAAACAAATCGAAGAGTCTGCAATACTATCTTGAAGATAATGAGAATACGAAGTGTATGCAAAAAAGAATGAGGCCATTCCGAGTTCGGACAAAGAATTTACGGGAAAAAAAGTCGATTCGAAGAAAATTGATCTACAACTCAACTTTCCGAATTGCTATTAGCTATGCCGACTAAACCACTCTTTCGGGATTTGAAGGTATATTTTTAAGCCATTGAGTCGGCATTTCTCAAAGGAAATATACTATGCCAACTGGATCAAGTTTTGGGGCAGATATTTAAAGTTACTTTGATCGTAAAGTTGGCACGGTTCGTTGGAGTTCGACCATGCGGACTGTGGCAAACCTAAGAGACATGTTTCGACCTATTTTGACATCTAAAACAAGGAAACAAGGTTTGGTAAGGATACCAAACCCTAGAAGAAAGGATACGTCAGGGACAAAGCTATAAAATAAGACATTTAAGGAACTCCACAAAGATTATACCTCTCATATCACAACTTCCACATCAAAACCTAGGGTTTACCCCTTTAGGGGGAAACCATCCATTCTTCATCATCATATTCTTCGTTGTTATATGAGTAGCTAAATCTTTGTTGATTAAGGATGAATTCAATATTCTAAGTGTGAAGCTTTATTAGTAACACAAGTTTATTTGGAGTTTTAATCATTATCGTTTGTTTTCACTATATATACGGTTTATAATTGATTGTTAGATTGATCTGGGTGCGCAAATAGATTAGTCAATTGATAATTCTATTGCTATTAGATAGTTGAGCGACCCATAATTGTCCATCATCTCCTACATAAGTAGAAAACGTGAGACCTTTCATAGGGATTCCGTGGAGTGTAAAAACAACATTAGAAAGTGCACCGAGCGTATTGAGTTCAACTTCTAGGATCAAACCTAAATTCACAACACCTAGTGCGTTCGATCGAGTTACACCTTGTACGCGAACCTCAAGGCGTCTCAGTTGGATAAAATACAGTGACTAAGCATCCCTGTTATCCTACGGTTGGTGATGAATGATTCTGAAGAAAGATAGATAAGCATACTAATTTTGTTAATGTGTTGTATTTTATTTAACTCAATTACACAACTCTATGTTGGATCGATCGTTATTATCACTATATTAATAGTTAATTAGTGAGAAATATCTAGAGTAATTTGTTGCACTTACGACATGCATCAGTTATCAAGTGATTTAATTTTTTTCTTCCCGCAATTGCACCTATAACAATTTAACGAGAACCAACGTACAGAAAAGACGTGTTGTCATTCGTGGCTTTAAAAGTTAATGGAATCCGAGTTAATTAATTTTTTTATCGATTACTTATGTTCACTCACACAATATGGTTAAGTTTTTAAAGATACATACTTATCTCACTTTAGATAAATATTTATTTATTTTTTTCTTCTAGTCCCATAATATTTGAATGTTTCATATTTTTCCGCACGAAATTACTAACAACACCTTTGCATTTTGTCCCTTGTGTTTGCTTGGATCTTAAGATTTTTTTTAAGTCCGCTAAAAGAAAAAAAAATCCATACGTCTCTCCATTTATAAATTGTGCGGCATATCATAAACCTTCATTTAGAAAAGGGAAAAGGCTGCAAATGATTCTCTTTAAAGATGATATCCATACATGTCCGAGGGATGATTATTATTATTTAGATAATAAGATGAAACACCATAATGGTGTTATTTTCTTGGCTGAAAACCAGAGATAAAAGAAATCCATAAGAGTAAAAAATCGCAACCACTATGGCCCTTGATTAACTGCAGGCGTGAACTGGGTTTCCACATGGAGGAGAGGACAACGCTTTATGGATTAAACTCCATTATAATTCCGGGAGCACCAAAAGTGAAACTATCGAAGAGCTTTATATCTTTCTCAATATAATCAGTAAATTAACTAGAAAGAAATCCGTGAGAGTGATTGATGTGAGAATTACTCGAATGTTACCAGAGACCAATGGCCGAGTGTCAATCAAGTTTTATCCAACAATCAAGGTCGTATTTATTAACTGATTGAACTACGCACAACCTGTGATATTTCAATTGTATAAACAAATATAATGCTGAAAAGAGAAAACTAGGGCCGAACATGGTTTCGGATTTTCGTCGGAATCGGACCGAACCAGACCAATTAGGAAGAAACCAAACCGAACCATTTACTAATGGATTGGTTATGGTGTAGAAAGTGGAAAATCGATAGTGTTGGCTTTGGTTTGGTTTGACCTCTAAAACCGAACCAAAAACCATTGGAAAACTGATTGATTTTTAAACTTAGTTTCTACAGTTGATTTACAAGTATTAGATTCTACCCATTGATTTAGAGTATAAATAGAAACCCTAAATCTAATATTTCATTATGATACTCTCCCTCTTTCTCTTTCTCCTTCTCTCAGTCGTCTCCCTTCTCCACCCCCAACTACAGCAGCCAGTGCTGCTACTCGACTTTCTTCTTTCCGTCTTCCTTCTTTTTTGTTTGTCATTAACTAAATTAAGATATATTATATATCTTCTTTTGATCTCTAGATTTAGAGTAAGCTTTAACTATTCTTGATATCTTTCTATTTATTTTTTGTCTGTAAATTTTTGTAAAACAATACTATCTGCAGCTACGATTTTTTCTCTGTAAATTTTTTTGGTTTGACATAATTATTGGTTAACCAAAAACCACTGGGACAAACCGAAACCGGCTGGAACCATTTGGAAACCGAACCAATGGTTAATGGATTGGTTTGATTTAGATTTTTAGAAACCGATATAAATGGTTTCGGTTTTGGTGTGGCTAGAAACCGAACCAAAACCGACCATGAACAGCTTTAGAAATAACACAGACATCAGAAATTTTGTTAACGAGGAAACCGAAAATACAGAAAAACCCCGGGACGTAGTCCATATTTGAACATCACACTGTATTAAGCCGCTACAGACACTAGCCTACTACAAGTTAACTTCAGACTGGAATGTAGTTGAGACCTAACCAAGTCTCACACCAATTAAGGTACATTTGTGTTCCTTACGCCTCTTGAATCCCAGCAGGACTCTGCTCACTTGATTCCATTATCTTATCTCACCTACAACTAAGAGTTTCTACGATATAAAGTCGAAGACTTATAAACAAATTTGTCTCCCACAGATACGTCTATCTTTTCTTCTTTTTGTTCAGTCTTTTGATACAAAGATCAAGGTGAATAAGAACCAACTAATAATACGGTCTTATACTCCCGAAGAGCATCCTAGAAATGTTAGTCACCTCATAATAACCTAGCTGATGAATATAAGAAGTTATTGCGGAAGCACAAGAGTCTGAGACGAAGAACTTTTGTGATTACTTTTTATATCTTACCTATCGGAGATAATTCTCGAGTAAATCTTAGAGAAGATAAAACTCAATATGATAGAGCAAGTAAGATCAGAATACACAACTATAAATAAAATAGTTGGATCTGGCTTCACAAATCCCAAATGAAGTCTTCAAGTCGTTAACCTAATAATGGTTTTGGAAAAACCTAGGTTAAAGGAGAATCGATTCTAGTTTACAACTAGGACACACGAGCGTGTCGGGATTAGGTTTCCCAGCTGCTAGAGTTCTCCCTTATATAGTCTTTCAAATCAGGGCTGGTTACAATCAAAGCTAAGAAATCTTAGTAACAAAGCAATTGATATTCACCATTAGATGAACTCTTGATTTAAGATTCAAGCTATGTCTACTTAGAAATTAAGAAATCAATCTCCACCGTTAGATGGTATTAGCTTGATATGCACAAATGAAATATACCTATATTTAGTTATGGATGAACCGTACCTAAACGTGTATACCTTGTTGGCTCAATAACAGTTAACCGAAGTTAGCCATATTAACACTTATAACTTAGCCATATTCATCTAACACTTCTAGATCAAATATGATGATCAATCAATCATGATAGATAATCAATTGAATCTAAATGCGTTTCAAGAGAGTTGTTCAAATGTTCATCATCTCATAGAAATATGTATATGAACCATTTGAAACAAAATCTATTTGGTTTGTAATTGTACGATAATACTTATACAAGAATCAATTCATGAACATAATGCCATGGTTTGTAAAATTAGTTCACAAACCTTAATCATTATAGTTCCAGGGACTTTAGTTCGCAAACTGAGTTTGCAAACGAACTTGATTTCATGAGTATGAAAATCACACTTTACCGATTTTAGAACTTGACCACTGTGTTCCCGAACTGGGTACGCGAACAACAGTTCTGGACTTTGGCTTTGTCCAGCTATTCGCAAACAGGGTACGCGAACAACAGTTCCGGACATTTTCACAGGTAAACCAGTTCACAAATACTAGTTCCGGACCTGAAGTAGACTTTTCACCGTGCACATACAAAGTACACATACTGTGATATATCCAGGTATTGGTAGTCGTTCTAAACTCTCATTTAATCATTGAAACATTCTTAGAAGACGACAATAATAATCTTACACATACCACTAGCTTCAAGCAATTTTTAAGTGATTAATCGATCAATACGAAACTTCCCAAGTTAACATCAAATGATTGTCTCACAAAAATCATGTAAGATGTTCACATGATCATCTTTGACTTAATATTTAGTTTCCAACAAATAAATTGTTTCCAACTTTTGATGGTGGATTTTCAGCAAGGGCTAAAGTCGTAAAATCATGATACTGCATGTTTCTAACCCGGCTTCAGGAATGTATGTGACGATTCGTATTTTACGATCCGTGAACCGATCTCTGACTGAGCGAAGATTCCTCTCAAAGCTATGATGAATATGCTTCTCGAAAGGCCTCCCAACCGAGCGTTCGATGCTTCACACATTTCATCATCACCTCTACATAGAATCAAAATGATTGGGAGGTTCTCTAGACATAATGTTTGTTAGAGAGCTTAACGCCTTCAGGACGCCACGCTGCTCGTTGTCCCCTGACTACGTAGAGAGACCGTGTATAGAATCTCTTAATGATTGGACGGTTCCTAGACATATGTTTGTTGGAGAGCTTAACGCCTTCAGGACGTCACGTCGTTCTTTGTTCCCTGACTGTACACCCTCAAAGCGAATATGATGCTTCAACTATCTCATATCTCGATTCTGCAAATAGATTTATTCTAGCGTGCAATTCGCCAACTGAATTCCTAGAAAATAATTTATTATATCTCATTACTCTGTTCCATGGCTGATCCCCAGCTAGATTCTATGGATTAGTAATAGATAACCATTTTATCTCATTACTTCGTTCCCTGAATCCCCAGTTGGATTCCATGGATTAGTAATAGATACTCAACTCATTTTATTATTGCGTTTCATGAATCATTCACAGCTGAATTTCATGAATTAGTAATAAATATTCAACAATCGGGCGTCTGGGCCATCACCGAGTAAGCCTCGAGAAAATGGTGCAAGTGTACTTGACAATAATGCACGAACGAGCACCCGAACGCACGAACGATCGTTCGAAAATATGGACGAACGAGGAATTTATGAAGGAAAATAATAAAATAAACAAGAGGCGTGGGACCGGGCTCACCGACTGGGTGGTCATGCCGCCGTGGCCGGTCCGCTCTCCTATTATTTTATTTTATTTTAATTTGTTTCCCTCATCTCATGGAAACTCCTTCATTTGAGCAAACTCCCTCGTCTGAGCGAAACTCTTAGTTTCTCCATACTTTCATCGAACAAAAATAGGAAAAAAGTGTCACGGGACGAGGCCACCTGGCCGTCCGGCCATGCCCTAGTTGTGGTCGGTCCCACACCTTACAATCCCTTATTCTCTCATATTATTATTTCCATCGTCTCTTGGAACTCCATCGTTTGAGCGAAAACCCTAGTTTTTTAATATTTTCTCACATATTGCTCAAACCCTGGAAAAGCCAAAAAATCCAAATGCTTACTTGACCGACTAGGCTACTCACGTCAAATACTAAAATATTATTATTTTAATATTCTCAAAATATTGGTCGCACGAGCAAAGGTCTACTCGCTCATTCGAGCAAAATCGAGAATTTTAGTCAAGATCAAACTCTTCTGAAAATCCAAATATTGCTCAAACGCGCACCAGAAAATACCAAAAACTCTCAGGAGTGAGACACGGATACTGTGGTGACATGGGCATGCTACCTTGACCGACCAAGGCTGACCCTAAGGTTTGCAAGGAGCCGGTCCCACACATTTTCATAATTTTGACCTAATTTGCTCTCAATTGCTCATATTGGGTCCAAACTCTCTCCAACCAACTTGGGACTTGCTCAACCGACCGTCAGCCGGTCCCACGACCACCAAAGTTCGGTGCCATAACTCCTTGGTCAATCGCTCGTCTCTCCTTAACTAGGTTTTACCACCCAACGCTCACAAGAGCGATATTTTAATAAATGATTGAACCAACATTCGATCATCCTTTCACCAACTGGTCAACAAAGGACTTTGGTGCATGCTCACTCGAGCACTTAGACGCTACATGGTCGACGATCATCCCATGTAGCCGGTCCCTCCTTCACTCAGTTACTAGTTTCATTTAATCATCAATTGATCAACAATGGATCAAAATTAGGGTTTCGAACAAATGCTCCGCAAATCATAATTCTGAGCGAGTTCAAACACTAATTATTTTATGTTGATCCAGCAATCAACATCCAGAAGAGTTCTATAATATTCGGTCCAGTTACCAATATTTTAATTAATATTTTATTCGGTCATGCTACCAATAATTCATCGAATGAGCAATACTTGATCAGATGCTCGAATATTGATTCAACTATCAATATTCAGTAATTTATTGAATGAGCAATACTTGCTCAGATGCTCGAATATTGATTCAACTATCAATATTCAGTAATTTATCGAATGAGCAATACTTGCTCAGATGCTCGAAGTAATTCATCGAATGAGCAATACTTGCTCAGATGTTCGAATATTGATTCAACTAATTTATCGAATGAGCAATACTTGCTCAGCTGCTCGAATATTGATCCAACTATCAATATTAGTAATTCATTGAATGAGCAATACCTGCTCAGATGTTCGGATATTGGTCCAACTATCAATATTCAGTAATTTATCGAATGAGCAATACTTGCTCAGATGCTCGAATATTGATTCAACTATCAATATTCAGTAAATTATCGAATGAGCAATACTTACTCAATTTCTCGAATATTGATCTAACTATCAATATTCAACCATTCATCATACGAGCAATATTTTCTCAGACTATCAATATTCATTACGTTGACTCAACGATCAACATCATTCATACGAGAACTATACGTCCCAGCAGACATGTTCAATTCATGAATCCTAGAGCATTTAGAAATCATGCTCGACTGAACAATACTTAGACTCATCGTCTAATCAAGTCAACGACGGATTAATCAAATACACGTATACTCTGCAGACTCCACGTTCGTGAGACATCTTAATTAGGGTTTTGGTCTGGCGGCCTACGACACGTGTGTTCATCCACGATGCGAAATGTGAGTAAGTCGTGCAAGCAGTTGATGGAGTTAGCAGAGTAGTGGGTGGACAATCAACCAAGTCTCTGCACGACCTGGAACTGGTCAAACCACGATTTCCCACTTTCTCATTCTTTCACTCGAGAAACCGTTACACTTACTGGTGATCAATGTGTCTACAATTATGGCAATATAAATAAGTCTCTGAATCAATGATTGAAAAAACAAGACAACATTCATCAAAAACAGAAGAATTCTGATCCGAGTAATCACTCTCAAGAATTCAATCAATCGACCAGAACTTATTCGAACTCAACAGTTCACAGAAAACCTGCAGAAACCTTAAACACATTCACAATCCTCGATCTTCATTGATCTCTCACACTTCTCAGCTTCCATCCTACATATCAACCCTCTTCCCTCTTTGTGACCGAATTGACTCTGGAACAACCATTGTCTTGGTTTAGGCCGGAGTCCTACAAATTGATCTCTGGAACTCAAAGCACTCCCGTGAAGTGCATCTGTTTTAGGATATGTAGTTTGCTCGGTTGAGGAGCCTCCATCAACAGGAGTTCTTCTTCTTTATCAACAGAAGTTCCAGAAGAATCGTCTCTTAAAGTTGCATCCGTAGAGATGTCATCCCTGGAAGCATCAGTTTTAGAAGTGTCATCTTGGGGGTCGGTCATTCTTGGAAGGCGGCTGTGACAGATGCATAACATTTCTACTTCAGCACATCATTCAACAAAACAATGGATCATGGAATGAAAGTGCGCATCTACAAAAAAAAAAACGGTAACAATTTAACTCTTACATGTTTACATTTTCACTAGCTGTAGTGACTATAACACGAAAATTTTTGAGAGTCTGTTCGTTACTTTAAACCTGCAAAGACGAACAAAAAACCTCATTATTCGAAATCATAACTTGATTTTCATAAAACTGTGGGCAATTCACGAAATTCCCATCATGTGAAAAATTCACATAATTTTCACCGTGTGAGCAACCCCCACCGAGTAAACACTCATTTATTTTTATACATACACTATTAAATCACAAAATCCATACAAACAATATTTTATCAAAAATTGTTTGCTTCTAGCAATTACTGAAAATCAAAATTTGATTTTACAAAATCTTAAAATTTTGTGAGTAATTCACGTGTATTATTTTATTTTTTATTTAAAAAAAATAAAAATAAAATCTTTGACGTAAGTTAATAACTCACGTAAATCAACAAAAAAACTTTACGTGAATAACTCACGTACAAAAAAAAAAAATTGTTTTGCTTAAACGAGCGTTCGTCTATCAAACATGAGTCTTTTCTATTTTGTACAAGTCCACAAATAAAATTTGTTTTTATGAAAACTCATAGACAAAATTTTCTTCACTACAATTGGATCATATCTATTCAAATATATATATATATACACATATCTCTTTCATATTAGGGATTATCGTTCGTTTCGTAAACCGACGGACGGACGTCTGTTTGCTAAAAAACAAATTTTTCATAAAACCTACACATGCACTATACTTATGAAATTTTGTTTTGAGAATAACCCATGAACGAACAGCAAAAAAAAAAACTCACCTTTGATCGGCCGGAAGTTCATCGGACAGTGATCGACGGTAATCTGCTCCGGCGGAAAAATTCTCCTCCTCTGCTCGGACGTGGGGTGAAAGGGAGAGTGCTCGGTCGGTTAAGAGATATAAATTTTTTTAGGGTTTCTTCCCTTCTATTCTATTTCCAAAAACCTAACAAAACAAGGATTTCCTTTTTTGGGCCGGGCCAGTAAACGCTAAACCGACCAACGCCGGACGTACGATCGTCCAAATCAGCAGTGCTTCATATCTCCGTGCTCACGAGATGACACTCTATCATACTACCAGAGTCCTTATCTGGGCATTTGCTCGTACATGACATCATTGGAGCAAATCGGGGATTCTGGAAATGCCTTTATGCAATTAAGTTCAAGTGTTCAACTACTTATCTCGTCTACGGAAAATCACCATCTAATGCTTACTGCGGAACATGATTTCCCCTCACTAAGAAGGTGACTTAAGGATGATTGTGGATTTTCAGAAAGGGCTTAATCGTAAAATCATGATACTTCATGTTTCTGACCCGGCTTCAGGAATGTATGTGACGATTCGTATTTTACGAACCGTGAACCGATCTCTGACTAGGCGAACATTCCTCTCAGAGCTATGATGAATATGTTTCTCGAAATGCCTCCTAGCTGAGCGTTCGATGCTTCACACATTTCATCATTACCTCTACATAGAATCAAAATGATTGGGCGTTTCTAGACATAATGTTTGTTAGAGAGATTAACGCCTTCAGGACGTCACACTGCTCGTTGTTCCCTGACTACGTAGAGAGACCGTGTATAAAATATCTTAATGATTGGGAGGTTCCTAAACATATGTTTGTTAGAGAGCTTAACTCCTTCAGGACGTCACGTCGTTCGTTGTTCCCTGACTGTACACCCCAAGAACGAATATGGTGCTTCAACTATCTCATATCTCGATTCTACAAATAGATTAATTCTAGCTTGCAATTCGCCAACTGAATTCCTAGAAAATAATCTATTATATCTCATTACTCCATTCCATGTCTGATCCCCAGCTAGATTCTATGGATTAGTAATAGATAACCATTTTATCTCATTAGTCTGTTCCCTGAATCCCCAGCTGGATTCCATGGATTAGTAATAGATACTCAACTCATTTTATTACTGCGTTTCATGAATCATTCTCAGCTGAATTTCGTGAATTAGTAATAAACTAGTTTTTCACTCGTGCGATGCACGGGTCTGTTTCTTGTTTACGGAATATTAGACACTTGTTATAATAAAAACCATCGTAGAAAAGCGTTGCACATCAGTAAGTATGATAATCTTTGTAGAAATAAAAAATTAAAAAATTAATATCTTAGTTGATATGCAAATAAATAAAATAAACCAAAAAGGGCTAAAACAAATATAAGTTCAAGGGTGGCAGTGCAATGAAAAGAAACTTCTTCTTAGCATTCTTCCACATCCTTTTTGTTTCGGCCGTAAAGCATTCTTCCATGTGCTCTTTTTCCTGGCCATAAGTATTCTTCTTTGTCCTATTAAGAAACGATTGTTTTCTTGGATTGTCTTGAATGTAAATCATTGTTTCATTATCTTGAATTTCTTGTATTAAGAGTACTGTTTACATCGAAAAATTCTCCTTGTTTAGAGTTTTCAAATTAAAGGCCTCCCTTTTTTATCTATTAAAAAAATAGTGTTTTAATTTTGGGATTCTCTTAAAAAATCTTGAAAATTTTATTATTTATTTAATGTTTTTGGTCACTTAATTAAGAAAAATTATTTACTTATTATTTTTGGACATTGGACATTTTAATTTTAATTAACCATTTTTTTTGGTAATGTTATATTTTTCTATATTTATTTCTTAATGTTACTCCCTTTGTCCTAAAATTTTTGTCCTCTATTCTATTTTCGTTTGTCCTAAAATACTGGCCAACTTCTGTTTATAATCATATTTTTTAGTTAAACTCTCAAATATATCCTTCAAAATTTTATAATTATAAAATTATTTTAAATATCACCAATCTAGATATTAAATAATATCTTCCTCAATAGGAAACAAATCTACTAAATCAATCCATAAAGATTTTTAATTTTATCTTCTATTTAAATATTTCTATATATACTCCCTCTATTTCTGAAAGACTGTCCTCTATTCCATTTTGGTCTGTTTCAAAATTGTGTCCAGCTTCTGTTTATGGACGTATTTTTCAATGATCTCTCCAATATACCCTTAAACCTTTTATATTTATAAAAAAAAAATAATGGGACCCAATCTAAAACTCTATATAATTAAGGAAACACAATAATTCTACATTCCTTTTAAAATACAATATATATGGTTCCAAATTAAATTCCTTATAAAGTTTATCCTCCATAAGTATACAATCTTTTTATTTCTATATTCTTTTCGTCTCTTTTCTTTTTTGCAAAAATGGGATATGTTTTAATTTTATTTTTTTTCTTTCCTATTTAAAATTCCATATCAATTTTTGGAAGTTTTTATTATTAACATTTTAATTGAATTAAATTAGGCAAGTACTTGAGGGTAGACATGTAAACTACAATGGTCTTCTTAATATCTTGACAAAGTCAAACCGGACTATCTTTGTGAAACATAGGGAATATATATTATAATTACAAATATATTTTTCTTACATACTCCATATACTCCTTTTAATTTTAGCAATAACATAGCATTTAATAAGGGTAGATTTGTACACTCCTCCGGTCTCCTTAATATCTTGACTTAGTCAAAGCGGACTAATAATTTAGGACGGAGGGGGTATAAGATTTAGTAATTTTAGGTAACTATTTTCTAAAATGTGATTGGCCAAATAATATATTGGTGGGGCTAAAAAATTCTTTTCAAATTTTATTAACTAAAATTTAAAATGACGGGGCCAGAATCAACGAGAAGCTCTGGTTTGTGAGAGCTCTCAGAAAAAACTATTTTTATAGAGAATTTGAACCAATCGGTCGGAAGTGAGCATAATTTTTTATTCTTCTCATAATATTAACAGATGTATGGGTTCTATTTTGACTTGTATTTCATATATAGGTCTCGAGTGAATGTATAGGAATATGCATTGTTGTATAATTTTTAGAGATTTTATGTTACTCGGAGTACAACACCATTCTCTTGGTACATGCATAAGTGTCTGCTTGCATTAAATCCTTAAGAAAATTGATTGACTGCAGGAAAATATCATTGTCTGCTTGCAAATATCATTTATTGGAACAAAATATTTTGATTATGATGAGCATAAAAATGAATAGAGAGACGATCATAAGTACAAAATGAACACTATATTCATCTATAACCATAACTGCAAGAAAATCATCAGAGGTGTGCATGAAATTCAGCCGTAGCACATTGATTCTACACTTATACTCCTTTGTTCTTTCAAAACCCACTTTATGTTGGCCTGAAACAACATTTTCAAAAAAAATCTATCCACAATTCAATATTTAGATTAAATTAGATCAACAAAATCCAAAACTAATTAAATCAAAAAATGGGCATAAAAATGAACTTGTTATTACCACGTCCATGTACTGTGCATTGTTTGATAAAATCATAAGTACCATAGGAATAAAGTTAAGAAACAAAGATCACCATACAAAAAAGATGCCCATTACCTCATGTATGCCTTCGGATTCAATCTTATTGTTCCAGGATTGACTGTGAGGGAAATTCAAGGAACAAATTATAAATATAGATCAACCAAAAATGCTGAACAATGAATTTTCAATTCCTGGCTTGCAAATCTTCATTTTAAAACACTTGCCGTAAATTTATAAATTTTAATTATGTCGCTTTAATCCTTCTCTAAATTTTGATATTTTTTAGACTTGTAAACTAATATATATATATATATATATATATATATATATATATATATATTGTTAGAGCATAGCTCGGTCAACCTCGCATGCGTTTCTATATCAAGCATGTTTGTCTATGTTAGTGATCAAAACTATGAGTCTTGATTTCTAGTCTATTATAGCTAAGTGTCGGACTAGGATAGAAAAGTTTAGTTGAGCTCAAGGACTTCATGGCGATTCATCATACAACGACGAAGATCTACTCAAGGAACCGTGGAACTTCATCAATAAAAAGGTATGTGGAGACTTGAACTTATCTATCACTCAAAAGTCTATCTATTTTATCTCCTACTTCTTATGAGACAAAAAATCGTATGCTATATAGACTGGATCATACATATTTGACATTTCGAGCTGAGTATTCACTACTTATCTTTTTCTCGAAATCGTGTGTTGGTAAAGCATTTCGCTTTGATCAAGTTTATCTTCACCTAGTGACGAAAGTCATGAAAAGTTTCAATTACTTTGAGAATTGCTCTGACGTGAAACGGTCTGTGAATAACGGCTATATAACGTCCTCTGAGAATGTCTCAATGATTGGAATGAGAGTTTAGATTACATAACCATGTATTCCTTAATCCGAAGTTTTCGAACTTTATTGATTGAGAGAAACCTGAGGAATTGGCTTTGCCAAGTCCGCGAACTCAGTCCGCGAACTGACGGAAGTTCTCTTGCCGAGAATTTCTGCTGGGATTTTCCATAAACTCATTTGTGTGTTTAGTCCGCGAACTGGCAGAAGTCTCTTTGCCGAGATTTTCTGCTGAGTTTGGAAAACTCTGCCGGTTGCCTTAAGTCCGCGAACTTGTTTGTGAGCTTAAGTGGTTATGATCTAAAGATGTGCTCTGAACATGAAACTTAAATTACTAAGGAATGCTTTATGCAAACCGTGGGTATAAATTTCATGAGCCGATTCATCGAATCGAATCATCTTTGTTTCAATTGTATCTTGTGTAGTTACATAAGATCTCATAGAAATTGAACAACTCTCTAGCTAGTTCATTTGAGTCAATTTAACTAGTTATGGTGAAGAAGAACTAGGTTAATATGAAATGCTTATATGGTTAACCTTTTGGGTTACTATGTTGAACCAACATACACGTACACGTTTGGGCATAGTTTTCACAAACCCAGTAAACGTCTACCCAAGTGTGTGTGACAAGCTAAGTTTTCGATCTAACGGTTGAGAAATATTAGCTTGAATCTAAATCAGGTTTTCATCTAACGGTGAATATGGATTGCTTTGTAACTAAGGCAAAACCCTGATTTGAAGACTATATATAGGAGACATCTAACATTGGGCAAAACTAATCCCCACACGTCTGTGTGATACTAGTGCGCTCGCTAGAGTCGATTCTCCTTTAACCTTTTCTTTTCTTCTCTAAAACCAGGTTAACGACTTAAAGACTTCATTGGGATTGTGAAGCCAGACCGATACTACTTTTATCGTAGTTGTGTGATCTGATCTTGCATCTTCTATCGTACGAGTACAATCTTTGATTGGCTTGAGATCGTGAGAGTTCTCCGATAGGCAAGATAAATAAGTCACAAACATCTTCGTCTCATTGTTTGTGATTCTTCGACAAACCGCTTGTGTAGTCAAGAAGGATTGTTGAGAGGTGATTGATTAATCTAGGTTGTTCTTGGGGATATAAGACCGGATTATCAATTGGTTCCTGTTCACCTTGATTTTATATCTTAAGACGGAAAAAAACCTAAGGTTTTTCTGTGGGAGACATATTTATCCTTTAATAGACTTTTTTGTGTGAGACAGATTTGTTTATTATCAAGTCTGCGATTTTGGGTTACAACAACTCTTAGTTGTGGGTGAAATCATCTAAGGGAATCAAGTGCGCAGTATCCTGCTGGGATCAGAGGCGTAGGAGTACAACTGTACCTTGAATTAGTGGGAGACTGATTGGGGTTCAACTGTAGTCCAGTCCGAAGTTAGCTTGTAGTAGGCTAGTATCTGTAGCGGCTTAATACAATGTGTATTCAATCTGGACTAGGTCCCGGGGTTTTTTTGCATTTGCCGTTTCCTCGTTAACAAAATTTCTGGTGTCTGTGTTATTTATTTTCCGCATTATATTTTTTATATAATTGAAATAATACAGGTTGTGCGTTAAAGATCATCAATTGGAAATCCAACCTTTGGTTGTTGATTGATATTGATTGATCCTTGGATATTGGTCTTTGGTACCGTCCAAGTTATCTCTCTTTTATGAAGACTCGCAGATTTCCATTTGCTTGAGTAAAGATCAAATCGAGAGATTGAGATATAAACTCTTTGATATATCTTTTTATTGATTGAGTCTAACTGTCTAGTTGATTCTCACAAAAAGTATATTGGAGTTTGTCCATACAGATTTCTAAGCAAAATATTGGGTGGTGTTGTTAGACCCCCGCTTTTTCATATATATATTCTTATCTTTTTGATCTACCCAGTCATTATGTGCCTTTACTTCGTCAGCAGAATCGTCATTCGAGATCATGATGTATTATATTTTTTAAAAATGCCATTCAACCGCTTGATTTTATAAATTCCTTCATCTCGATATGCTATGCTATTATAATAATATTTTATTAGGGTAAAATGGATATCAATAAGGGATTTTCTTTGGTAACCTAATGACTTTCTTTTGCTTTTTTTTTTCTCTGTACATAAATCTAAACATATTTTCACATGTAAATCATCGAACTTAGGAAAAAATTAGAATTAAAATAGCATAGTAAAAATAGAATCAAATACGAAACATGAACAAATTAAATATAAAGAGTATTATGAGAAACTATATGGTGGATTCGCGGTAAAATTAAAATTATGCAATGGAATATTTTCGTAGTCTTTGGTAACCACGGTAATACGTATTTGAACAATGAGATATAATATTCCATTTTGTAGGACATGCTTATATTTATCTTTGAAAATCGAAACCACGAAATCTGTCATCACTAATATATTTTGCTCCTTAAACTTATCCTTTTGATTTTCATAATGACTTTTTGAAATAACCATATTGGTTTTCCTGTTAATTGTTTATTAGTTAGTTATACTCAGAAGAACCACAAAAGTTAAGAAGACTTGGTAGGAAATAACTTATGTTTGTGGAGCAAAATCATGTTGAACTGGAAATATTCCTTTTTGGTGGAAGCTTTAGCTGCTTTGATTACCGTGTATGAAACTGGACTTTCATTATGTGTGAGTATTAGTAACACGCAGATTATTAAATCCAGAGTTGTACATATGTAGCATGTACATAAATTCTATATATATCAATTGTAATTAAGTCTGTGAATTTGCATGAATTATAATATACGTGTGGTTTTAAACTCGTCAGTACATTGCGTTCGCGTCAATGATTTATATTGTACTCGAAATTCTTATGTATTGAACAACGGTGTTTCATTTCAGCATAACTAAAAACTGGATTCAAATTATAAGTAATTATATTAAGATCGATTGAGTATATGTATCTTAGAACTATAAGACGAATCCCCAAATTATCAGAATAACCCTCTAAACAATGTGTTTTAAGAGAGCATAAGAGTGATACTAAATTATAAATGAGCCTTATATTATACAGTTATATATATATATATATATATATATTAATTTTTCTTGAAAAATTGGGAGAGAAAAATGCTTCAAAAAAAAATTAAGTGAGTTTACATATGGATACACCCAGGAACTGTATAAAATGAACTTGTGAATTGAGTGACTCTAATATGTGTACTCGTAATGTGTACTCGTAATGTGTACTCGTAAATTCTAAGATGAATTACCGTAGATTGTGCGGTGGATAATAATAATTTAAGTTTATTATCCACACACACATCATTTACTTGAAATGATCTTTAAGTACCATGACACGCATTGAAGTACAGTGCACAACTTTCATTAGCTGCATGGATGCGCATTTTTGGAGCAACACAATCAACTTTCTTTACAATTTACAACATTTGTAACTTTGGGCCGTCATTCATGCTTGAGTTTATTCGATTAAAAATAATGTTAAATGTATCATTTTTCAAATATTCTTGAACTCTAAATTATTAATCATTACATATAGCTGGGAGCGATTTTCTTGGTCTGATAATTTAGTACAACTATGGTGCACAAAACATGTTTTAGTTTTTGTCTACCGATGTTTGATCCTCTGTATCATTCCTTGCATTATTTTTTCCCTAATATGTCTTCCTAAGATATGAAGAGATGGTATGTATTGTTCTTTTAGCAGAGCCCGCTTCCAAAACTCTGGGAATTAGAGGTGGGTGCTTAGAATACCCCAGAATAGGTACGATCGCAAAAAAAAAAAAAAAAAAAAAAGTGTAAAACCCAGTGTTACGTTACAAAATTACAAAGACCCTGCATGACTTCACTTTTGTGTTCCATCAGTGCAGAGGAATGAATAATCAAAAGGAAAGCCTAATATATAAGGGAGATCACAATACAACAAAAATAACAAAAAAAATAGTAGTAGTATAACAAAGAAAGTTAAGCAGTTTTGACCCCACCCTTCTTGACTGTCCTTGTGCCAAAACTTGTGGTTATAAGAATAAGGATTATTTGATCCGACTACCATAATAAAACCATTCGAGATTCAAAATTCATATACCATACGTTAAAAAGTACTCGTGATAACAAAAAGAGTCATGCAAAATGAGAGAATAATTGGTATACATCAGTATATATAGTCTAAAACATAAGTATTACATCAATGGACGAATTACAAAAATGATTCACTATGAAAAACTAAGCATCAACCCACTTTGGATATCAGTTTGAGCTTAAAATTTAGAAAAAACACAAGCAACAAGAGATGAAATTAAAAAAGAGTACAGTAAATTGTGGAAAGAGTACTGAACATAACAATATAAATTAAATTGTGGAAAGAGTACTTTGCTGTTATTTTTTCCCTTAAATCTTAATATAAATTTTGGCTATTGTTTACCAAAACTGATGAATTACAATACCTTAAAGTTTAACAAACATGATGAAATAACAATACCTTAAATCTTGTGATCAGAACCCGACCAGCTTGAAGCGAAAGTTTTGTTTCATTTGTTCCATACAAAACACCCAGCACCAACAAAATCAATTGCAATTAAGAGTTCTTGGGATAAGTAGTACCTTACAAATGGTGGTTTAAGCATCAAAAATGGAAGATTATTTTGTGCAAGAAAAAAACCAAAAAACCAAGAGAAATCTAACCACTTCTAAAGTTTCATACGTACTACCGGAGAAGCAACACGCAGGGAAAAAAAAGAAGAAGCAATTGACTGCGTTGTTTCCTAAAAGCTGCAAACAAAAAAATAGAGACTATCAGACAACAAAACCCGACATTTTAAAAAAAAAAGCGAGAAGCAAATGGAGTTTGGCTTTTGCTCCAACGCCTTATATAGAGAAAAACAATTTCTGAAAATAATGTCGATCTGAATAAATGCAGAATTTTATTATTTTCGGCGTGTATATCTTACTTGTTGTATTACTCTTTGAATAATTGGCGAATATTCTTATTTAATCATTTAAGACGCTAGTATATTAGGTAAAAAGGAAAAAGAGTCCTCCTTTTAAACATTTGTTTTTCTATTTTATAAAATATTAGCCTAAATAATATTCTTTTAAATCTGAAATTACCTAAGTTACAATTATTTGTTAGTTATAAATACACCAACCAAATCACACGTGAAGATTTTCAAGTCCAAATTATGTTTATTTTCCTTTTTTTTTTCTTTCTTGAGGAATTAAATATAATATTTTTTGGATGACCATATTTAGTTGTAATAATATTTTGTCCAAAATATTTGGATATATCTTGCACGTTTAGGAATATAAATATGGTCATCTAAAAAATATTATATTTAAGGGAAAATTAGGCTCAGGTCCCACCCATGGATAACCCATAATATGAGGCCCCTAGTTAAAAGAAGTTTAAATCTAGGCCCCTAGTTATCAAAAGACATCCATATCCTTTTATATATTGTCAAGCCCCAAATTAAATAAAATTTAAATTTAAGCCCAAAATATTGAAATATAGTAATATGATGTCACAGCCATCTTTACCGACGGCCGCCACCAGCACCACCACCACCTCCGACGACCGCCGCCACCAACCATCACCTCCGACGACCGCCGCCACCAACCACCACCGCCAACCGCCGCCAGGGACCACCAGCAACAGCAGAAACCACCACCGCCGGAATCCAACAACAACATATGGATGTGTAATCAGAAGTTACACATGCACATGACATGTGTAACCAGAAGTTACACATCCATATACACATGGGTGTGTCATGAAAGTGTAATCAGAAGTTACACGTGCACATGACATGTGTATCGGGAAGTTACACATCCATATGGCATGTGTAATGAGAAGTTACACATCAAAGAAATAGACAAAAAAAACGCATACATAAATTACATGTATTACTTTAATAATCATTTATAATAATTTCTTAGCATGAAGTTACAACAATTTCTTTGTTTATAAATTATAATAATCGAGTATTATTAAATACGACATGCAAGTTAAAACACTAGAAATAAGCGACATCATATAATACAAATGTTCCCCTCCCTTCTCGTCTTTCTTATCTTCCCCGATTCCAAATGCTTGTATATCTGCAACAAATAAAATTATTGAACAATTAACAAAGATCACAAAGATCACAAAAAAACACTTGATAACTTATCAAAAGCGTGTGTAAATATAAATTACACATGCATTTGTCTAATGTAATTCGAAGTTACACGTGCATCTGTCTAATGTAAGTCAGAGTTACACATGCATATATCATGTGTAATTAACAGCTGCACATGCTTATGACTCGTGTACCCGACATGTACACTATGTTAAAATCACTAATCAAAAAAGGCTACAACTATTCAGAAATTATTGTCATAAAAATATTTAAGTTGTCATAGGCTAAACATTCCAGAAAACAAAACATGTGTAATCAGCTGGTATACTACAAAACGCATGTGTAATTGGGAGTTACACATGCATATGCCATGTGTAACTTGGAGTTACATATGCATATGGTATGTGTAATTGTGAGTTACACATCCACCCGTAATAGTTCGAAATATTGAAATATATGATGGAATTCAGCAATTACCCGTTCAAACAAGAAATCGTTTTTTGCTGGAGCGTCACCTACACAAAAACAAGGGGAAACAAATAAAAATCTTGATTCAGTGCAGAAAACATAAAGCCTATACTGAATAATCTGGTGGTCAGCTTTACAGGTCTCATTTTTTCTCTAAATATGTGGGGTAAAAGTTAACAAGAAAAAAAAACTTTTCAAGGTCTGGATAATTAAGCACACAAGAGATTGTATCCACCATAATACGGTACCTTTTAAGTCATTGAAGTGGAACCATAAGCCATTACCCTGTAGAATTTAGAAAACCATGACAGAAATCATCAAATTGCAAATGAACAATCATCAAATTATTATCATTGAATGCAATAGCTTACTGAGGTCCTCCATGTTTGGAATAGTAGCTGAAACATCAATGAACCGAACATGAGCCAGAGCACCTGATTCCATTTTGGGGATGTGAGCAAGCATTTTAAAAGAAGTAAAAACAGCTAAAAAACTGGAAAAAGTTCATACACAAGCAAACTGTACTACAAGTAATTGGCAGTATAACTCAAGCATATGTAACTAGCATTCAATTAACTACAAAAAGTATATAACGAAGGCATATGGAGGCGGTCAAACTTCAAAATCCGTTACCAATTAGAATATGTAACTAGCAGTTACACATCCAATTGGCATGTATACATCGCAGTTACACATCCAATTGGCATGTGTAACTAGTAGCTGCATACCCAATTAGCTTGCATACTTTGAGTTACACATGCATATGTCATGTGTAACTTGGAGTTACACATGCACCCGTAATAGTTCGAAATATGGAAATATATGTGTAATTGTGAGTTACACAAAAATCAAGCTTCAACAGCAATAAATGAATTTAATGCTCTAACCAAGTGTATTAGAGAGGGAATACAAACCTCAAGAGCCTTTGATGAGCAGAATGGACACCTTCTTGTTGATATTTTTACACATTAATAAGGGAATATCAACAAGTGTATTAGAAAGTTATATTTTTACACAATAACAATATACTTCTTGCATACGTACTATGAGTATCTCAGTATCCAGCTTCTCAACAGATTGCTTTGCATGGTGATGTCCGAAATGCTGCTCATCCTGCTGCCTTACTAGATTGCACCTGAACTTTGTAACTGCAACCTAAGCATACATCTAATATCACCACCAAGTTCATTCTGCAGCTTCAATTGCAGCAGCAATGTTAAAGTAATATGTCGATTGAAACTATTTCAATCAACTAATAACGGATAGAAGTTTCATATTAGGTTACATATGCATATCCCATCAAATTAGCATAGTTACACATCTATTTTGCATGTGTAACTAATATACACATCAATTTAGCTTGTGTAACTAGAAGTTACACATCTAATTAGCATGTGTAACTACTAGTTACACATCCATAGTCTACCAATACTATGCTGGTAAAAAAGCCTTACACTGTGAAGTGGGAAACCTGGTAAAAGTTCATACACAAGAAAACTGTACTACATGTAATCGGCAGTTACACATTCATATATCATGTGTAATTCGCAGTTACATATGTCATAAGCATATGTAATAGGAAGTTACACATGCATATGGCATGTGTAAGCCGCAGTTACACTTCGGTGTTTTTTAAAGCCATCTTACCATTGGGAGAATAGATACTGAGATGAATTGGATCGGTAGAGATAGATTTGGAGCGTCATGTCCCTTTATTTGTTTCATCTGTGATCTCCTATCTCAGAGCAGCTACATAAATATAACAGATAAGCATGTTAGATGAAATTTATCAAATTGGGTCAGTTGTACAAATTATACTTAAATTTCAGAGAATCAAATGCTTAACGAGGACACCTTTGTATATCAAACAACAAAATTAGTTACAATGATGACCAAAATTTGCAGAGTAACCAAAACAGACCTAGGACCACGTAAAAAACAGATTAAACATACTTCCAACATTTGCAGAGTAACCAAAACATTTGCAGCATGACATCGGAAAATGAAGTACCTAACAACCAAATAACTAAGACACAACCAGTGAGAAACAACCAAAAAATTTACCTCAAGAGCAAAACATTGGCAGCATGGTATCTGAAATGAAGTACCTATAATCATCTTTATCAGTTGACTTCTACTTCTCAGCACTGCTTTCTTTCATATATGTCAACACATATGAGCCTGGTGATAAGGATGAATCAGAGCTTTCTAATTTCTCAGAAAAGTACAACAATTGAGCAATCAAACTCTTTTGTGATTCAAGAGTGTTTTCTGTTGTTTCATCTATAGCCACTTGGATAAACAAACTAACCAATGAAGCAGTTCTCATTCAATTTATCAATTCTGATATCACCAGTGCCTCCTCATCCTCCTAAAGAACCCCTACCTGCACCACCAACATCACCAGACCAGTTCATATGAGTGGATGAAAAATCAAATCAAATCTATGGGTAACAGAGACAATGATTCTTTGATACTGAATCTCAAAACATTATTTTAGATCGTAGCTACAAATTAAGATTTACGACGAATAGATATGGATTTTTTGTTCAAGTTTTTTCAAAAAATCTAAATCAAAACAACCAGAGTGAGTAGAAAATTGTAGATCTATGCTTCGATTTCAATTAGGATAGGTTAATTAAAAAAAATGAAGATATAGGTTCTGAAAACCCTAAAATCCTTAAGAGAAGATGATACTTATACGCAAAATCATGCTCATCTTTCCCATGATTAAGGATCTAAACTCTAATTAAGGATCAGATAATGAAATCGAGATTAATTTTCATTTTTTTTTCAAAATCATTAAAATCAAACCACGAGAAATTTGATTTCAACTCGAAATCGATTAATGAAAGCTTTAAAGGAAGATTAACTTACCTTTCAATTCGTTTTTCCTGATGTTTCTCTTCGATTTCTTTGGTTAATTATCAGACTAAACAAATCATCTGCATCTTCCGTAAGATCTATCTTTTGATCAGATTCAATCGATCTTTGACATAAATGAAACTACAGAGGCATAAAAGGAGAAGATGCAATCAATCGTTGTTGCTGCAGTCGAAGATTTGATGAAGACGAAGAAGATTTGATGCAGTCGAAAATGAATCTCAGGAACCCTAGAAACCATTGTTCTACAACAGAGAGAGATAAAGATGAAAGAGAAAGAGAATAGAGAAATGAAAAGAAGCTTCTGGGATTCCCTTGTATAAATACTAAAGGGCAATGTTGCCATTATTAAAGTTCGGAATAATTAATTATGGGCCTGATCTAAAGATAATTTGATTTTTCGGGCCTAGTAATATCATTTTATGAAAGTGTGGAGTTGAGGGTGGAGGATCCATTTTGTGGGGCTTCTATATGTTTGAACCCATATAGAAGGGGGTTCTAGTATTTTTCACATATTTTTTTATTATGGAGTTAACCATTTTTAGAAAATCGAAATTCATCCATTTTTGTCTATTGTATTTTTTTAGTAACGTTTTATGTTCTCCCATTCTCAAATTTTTGCTTAATATGTATTGTTCATCACAATTTTCTATTTAATAATTTATATTTGATTATTGGACAGGATGAACGATCATTTTGTTTTGCGGAGAAGGAATCACTGTTCGATCTACATGTAAGTATTCACAAATCTATGTATTTAAATTATAAATTTTAATCATTGAGTTGAATTTTATCAAAGCTTTTTTAATCTTTTAGAATTATAATTATAAATTACAAATAGTGTTCGGTTAAATTAGTAGTGGTTTGAAATTATAATTAAATTAGTTTAATTTTAATAAATATAATTGGACATTGGACATTTGATATTCTTTTAAAATTTATGTTTTATGATTGATTTAATTTTTTGATAAAATCATGATGAACAATACATATTTTGATATGATTTTATTTCCATCTTTTTATGAATCCTAAATATATTTAGAATAATTATTTAATATATTTTTGGAAGCAACTTGATATTTATGGTTTAGTTGTTTTAAGTAATTTTGTTTTTGTTTCATGTGATTGGCCGAAAAATATATTGTGGGCAGTAAAGATTTTCTTCGAATTTTATTGGTTGATATCAGATAATATTACCAAAAATTAAATCTTGTTGGGGCCAGAATCAACCAGAAGCTCCGGTTAACCACGTTGCTCGAAAAAACTCTGTTTTTATATAGAGAACTAGGTTTTTTGGGCCCGTGCTATGCTCGGGCGGACCCGAAAACCGTCTACCATGTTTTTTTTAGTTTTAGCCATATTTTTGGTTTGGTATGATGTGTCTTCACCTCGCCCGTCGTGCATTTTTATTTGGTGTCGAGGGGCTTTGCCACCCGTGGCTTAGGATTTTTGATTTGGTGTGGCTCGGTTTCGCCTCGCCCCGTCCCAATGCATGCTTAGGATTTTGATTTGACGTGGCTCGGCTTCGCTTTGCCCAGTCCCAATGCACGCTTGGCTCGGCTTCTCTTCTCCCCGTCCCAATGCATGCTTGGCTCGGCTTCGCCTCGATGCATGCTAAGAATTTTTGATTTGGTAGTTCGCTGCTTTCTCCCACATCGTTTTAAACGAATCGCTTAGGATTTTTGATTTGGTCGCCCCGATGCATGCTTAGAATTTTTGATTTGGGGTAACTCTTTCTTTTAGCATTGTACTCTTTCTTTTTTATTTGGTTTGGCTCGTCCGAGTGCATGCTTAAGATTTTTTATTTGATTTGGCTCAGCTACGCCTCGACGCGTCCCAGTGCATGCTTAAGATTTTTTATTTGGTGGTCACGATGCATTTTTGATTTTTGATTTGCTGCAACTCTGACCCAAACTTATCCACTTTAGCATCAAAATTTTCTTCTTAACCAAAATTTACTTCAAAGTTATGAAAGCTATATAAGGGGACCAAGTTATCAAAGTTAGATACACCCAAAGCTAAGATAACTAATCCTTCTTGTTTTCCCGTCCTTATACAATTAAATTAATTGCAAGTCCAGGACATACCAGGTTGTCAATAATATTTAGCAGGGATGCAAACAATGACATTTAATAATCCGTACAGATTAGTAATTCTGAAGCAAAATAAACAGGACATTGTGTAGACTGCTTACATTTTTGAGAGCCTAGCTAATCCGATACATAATAATTTGTGAGCTACTTACAATTCTTCAACCCTGGGCTCACCAGCATAAACTTGAAAATGTGAGCCACAAAACATCCATAAATAAGGTGGTTATTACGGTGAACATGAATTCAAAAAACACAAAACCAAACCAATTGTCGAATCAGTGAAATGATATACATGCCGATACCCATAGAATGAGTGAATTAACTAACACCACTAAGGCAAGGCCCGACATCAAAAAATTCAATAGAACAAGTATCAGATTAGATATAACATGTATGATGGAGTTGAATGTCTTGTGATCACCAAGTATGCAAATTTGCATAGAGGACATGCTCGAGATGAAACAGAATCTCGACCTCTAGAATCAAAATAAGTAAAAATCGCGGTGTAAATGAATGGTGGAGATAAAAATGTAAACTGTTATAATTCCAAGTGAACACAAATCATAACCAATTTTTTATTGGATTATATTTTCAGGAGACACTTCATAGAAGCGGGTAAGCCATGTCATCCATGCCATTACCCTTGCAGTGGTTTGATATCAATACTTTGTACTCAAATGTAAGGTGGTCTAATATATAGTTAGTCATCTAAAAAGTAGAAGAGAAACATCAGATTAAAATCTACGCAGCCTATCTTCATATTATAAACCATGCAAGTCAAACAAAAACTGATAGAGCTCTCAGTGATGCTACTAAAGTAAACTACCAATACTCGTTAATCAATTTTCTCAGTGATGCAAGTCAGCCTATCTTAGAATGTAATATGAGGATCAGTCATCCTAACGACATTTAATAGGCCTAGAAAAAAATGTTTACGAAGGGATGTTTCGACAGAGGTATGATTTGCACCTACAAAGGCATCTTTCTCTTCAGGGAGCACGCAAAGTCAGTGATAAGAAATTATTCTGGTGGCAAACCAAACAACTTCCAAGGGCTAACTCTGATGAGACAGTCTAAGGAAAAATCATTGACCAATATTCAAGGGTGTGAACTATTAAATAATAACCAACAGCTCAACAACTATATGAGTACTGCGCAAGTGAATCGTTAAGAAATGTTTAAGCCAAGATTTATGATGCAAAGTTCTTACCTTCTTACCACTTCCTTCTCTTTCTTTGCTAAATATTCTTTATGCTTTCAACTCCATGTTGCAAACTTTTCCTTACGCGTCACCCAAATGCCAGCTAGTAATGAGGATGTATGCTTCCGAATATAGATCTCTGCATGCCCAAGTGAAGTAGACCAAAATCAAAAAACTTTAGTATGTCCAACATTGATGGTAAATCTTCCAGGGAATCAAACTCTAGTAGCTCTGTTGAGT
This sequence comes from Papaver somniferum, assembly GCF_003573695.1. Taxonomy (NCBI): domain Eukaryota; kingdom Viridiplantae; phylum Streptophyta; class Magnoliopsida; order Ranunculales; family Papaveraceae; genus Papaver; species Papaver somniferum. Next base: position 48,725,843 of record NC_039366.1, read on the forward strand.
ATAGCTGGTCAGCTACAGTTAAACTTTCAACTGCAACTTAAGACCACCAACACCACCAGCCTTCTTCTTTTCTAGGCTTATCTGAAACTGTAATTACGGCGAGTCCGTAATTTGTTTCTGAAGAACACAAAGTACAAACCAAGAGAAAACAGTTAATGGGTTCTTCTAATTTGAAGAATCTAGAATGTTTCCATTAAATACCTTACGAAACAAAAACAGAAAATGTAAAGAAGATAAAGGTACCCAGAGTGAGGAAGCAAATTGTTCGTATATATTTATTGACTAAGCAAAGCCCCTCCACTGGCAACTCCGCATAATCTGCTTCATAATGCTAGTATCTGCCGTGGATTTATTTATTAATGATGATCAATTTATTTATCATATGCTTATGAAGTGCAAAGAAAAATACTAACCATGCTCAGTAGCATTTGCTATATTGATAGCAGCATCAATTTCCGCTTGGCTTCTTTCCACATGGCCTATCCTTTGTTCTGGCACAGGTTTAAGAATACTTCGCTGTAGTCTGTTAGATGGTAACTGCATTTGTGGTTGTCAATTCCGGTAAAAAAATTGTCAGCATATTGCTGTAATCTAAATCATTTCAGCATTCATATGAAAATCGAAACTTTGATCCAAAAATGAAAAAAATAATAATTAAAGTTTAAGAGAGTAGCAAATTTCATGGCACAGATAGAGCTTTGAATACTGTTTCTAAGCCTTCTTGATTGATTGAGTGTCTCTTAAAAGACCCAGAAACTATAAAACAGAAGCATAAACAACTTACCTAATGAAACAAAAACAAAATTAAAAAGTGAACCCTAATAAGATTAATCAAAATAGAGATGATGATGATGATGATCAAAATAAGAACCTTTGCATGCTTATACTATTAATTATTGTAATTAGATGCTTATACAAAAACATAAACAGCTTACCTATTTACGCGCTATGTAATCAGTGAAAGACAATAGGCCTCTTATCTTGTTAGGGTTTGCTGAATCTTCCGCTGGTTGCGTTGGTTGTAGGTTTGGTTTTAGGTTATATTCGTTTTAGGGTTTCCTGAATCATCCACAAACCTAAATCTGTATAGGAAAAGAAGAAACCTTAAGTTTTGAACGAAAGATGATTAGGTTTTTCTTTCCTCTTTTCTTTTTTTTCCTCCCGGAAGTTCATGTTTTTTTGTTTAGTGTTTACTTTCGGAGGATTTGGATAGGCCTGTCAATGGTAGAATATCCGTCGGATATTTAGAAATTCGATATCCGACATGTTAAGCACTACCGGATATTCGATATCCGATAATATCCTATAGGATATCAAAACCAGATATCGATTCCGATAGGCTAAGCTGTCGGATATCCGATAATATCCGGTTATAACAAAAAAGCTTAAAAACTTTTGTAAAACATTTTCATAATTGACACTTATCGGATACTTATCCGACAATATCCGATAATATCTGATACTAGACTCGAAATTAGGATAAATTACAAATAAGTTCATATACTATCGGATATCGGATATTAACATTTCGGATGGGGTCTAATCCGTTTTCGATATGTTAAGGAAGAAATATCCGATAAAATATCCGATCTGATACCCGATATCCGATAAAACGGATAAAATCCTATAGGATCTCGAATACTCGGAAACGGATACCGGATATCGGACAAATATTGACAGGCCTAGATTTGGATTTTCCTATAACCCCTTGACCAATAGAGTGTCGCCAAATGTCATCTCCAGGTTTAATGTGAGAACTCTTTTCTCAGTGATTGTGGCCCTCTCCAGGTTTAACGTGAGAACTCAATATTCTCTCGTTGAACGGTGACGCTCACCATTCAACGTCGGGGCTTATATGACTTAGGATTTTTAAAGGAGTTCGATATTCAACAATCGGGCGTCTGGGCCATCACCGAGTAAACCCCGAGAAAATGGTGCAAGTGTACTTGACAATAATGCACGAACGAGCACCCGAACGCACGAACGATCATTTGAAAATATGGACGAACGAGGAACTTATGAAGGAAAATAATAAAATAAACAAGAGGCGTGAGACCGGCTCACCGGCCTGACGGTCATATGCCGTCGTGGCCGGTCCCCGCTCCCATTATTTTATTTTATTTTATTTTAATTTGTTTCCCTCATCTCATGGAAACTCCTTCATTTTAGCAAACTCCTTCGTTTGAGCGAAACTCTTAGTTTCTCCATACTTTCATCGGAAAAAAATAGGGAAAGGTGTCACGGGACAGGGGCACCTTCCCGGCCGGCCATGCCCTAGCCTTGGCTGGTCCCACACCTTACAATCCCTTATTTTCTCATATTATTATTTCCATCATCTCATGGAACTCCATCGTTCGAGCGAAAACCCTAGTTTTTCAATATTTTCTCAAATATTACTCGAAGCCAAAAAAGCCAAATGGTCACTTGACCGACTAGGCTACTCATTGGTCGCACAAGCAAAGATCTACTCGCTCATTCGAGCAAAATCGAAAATTTCAGTCAAGATCAAATTCTTCTGAAAATCCAAAATATTGCTCAAACACGCACCAGAAAATACCAAAAACTCTCAGGACTGAGAAACAGACACTATAGTGACAAGGGCATGCTACCTTGACCGACCAAGGCCGGCCCTAAGGCTTGCAAGGAGCCGGTCCCACACATTTTCATAATTTTGACCTAATTTGCTCTCAATTGCTCATATTGGGTCCAAACTCTCTCCAACCAACTTGGGACTCGCTCAAACGACCATCAGCCGATCCCACGACCACCAAAGGCCAGTCCCATTACTCCTTGGTAGGTCCCTCATCTCTCCATAACTAGGTTTTACCACCTAACGCTCACACGAGCGATATTTTAATAAATGATTGAACCAACATTTGATAATCCTTTCACCAACAGGTCAACAAAGGACTTTCGTGCATGCTCACTCAAGCACTTGGACGCTACATGTCGACCATCATCCCATGTAGCCGGTCCCTCCTTCACTCAGTGACTTATTTTCAGTTAATCATCACTTGATCAGCAATGGATCAAAATTAGGGTTTCTAACAAATGCTCTGCAAATCATAATTCCGAGTGAGTTCAAACACTAATAATTTTATGTTGATCCAGCAATAAATATCCAGATTAATTATATAACATTCGGTCCAGCTACCAATATTTTAATTAATATTTTATTCAGTCATGCTACCAATAATTCATCGAATGAGCAATACTTGCTCAGATGCTCGACTATTGATTCAACTATCAATATTCAGTAATTTATCGAATGAGCAATACTTGCTCAGATGCTCGAATATTGATCCAACTATCAATATTCAGTAATTCATAAAATGAGCAATACTTGCTCAGATGTTCGGATATTGATTCAACTAATTTATCGAATGAACAATACTTGCTCAGATGCTCGAATTTTAATGCAACTATCAATATTCAGTAATTCATCGAATGAGAAATACTTGCTCAGATGTTCGAATATTGATTCAACTATCAATATTCAGTAATTTATCGAATGAGCAATACTGCTCAGATGATCGAATATTGATTCAACTATCAATATTCAGTAATTTATCGAATAAGCAATACTTGCTCAATTGGTCGAATATTGATCTAACTATCAACATTCAATCATTTATCATACAAGCAATATTTTCTCAAAGCAATATTCGTGCAGACTATCAATATTCATTACGTTGACTAAACTATCAACATCATTCATTCGAGAACTATACGTCCCAGCATACATGTCCAATTCATGAAATCCTAGAGCATTCAGCAATCATGCTCGACTGAATAATACTTAGACTCATCGTCTAATCAAGTCAACGACTGACAAATCAAATACACATCTTCTCTACAGACTCCACGTTCGTGAGACATCAATCACATCACATGGGGGATATTAATTAAGGTTTTGGTCTGGCGGCCTGCGACACGTGTGTTCATCCACGATGAGAAATGTGAGTAAGTCGTGCAAGCAGTTGGGGGAAAATGAAAAAACGGGGGTCTAACAACCACACCCAATATTTCGCTTAGAAATCTGTATGGACTAACTCCAATATACTTTCAAGAGAATCAACTAGACAGTCAGACTCAATCTTAAGAAAAATATATCAAAGAGTTATATCTCAATTTCTCAATCAAATCTGCAATCAAACAAATAGGAATTTGCGAGCCCAATTGAATATAATAAATAACTTGGAAGATATCAAAATCCAATATCCAAGTGTCAATCGATTTAATCAACAACCAAAGGTTGGATTCACAATTAATTGAACTTATGCACAACCTGTGATATTTCAATTATATAAACAAATATAATGCGGAAAAGAAATAACAAAGACACCAGAAGTTTTGTTAACGAGGAAACCGCAAATGCAGAAAAATCCCGGGACCTAGTCCAGATTTGAACACCACACTGTATTACGCCGCCATAGACACTAGCCTACTCCAAGTTAACTTCGGACTGGAATGTGGTTGAGCCCTAACCAATCTCACACTGATCAAGGCACAGTTGCGCTCCTTACGTCTCTGAATCCCAGCAGGACTCTACGTACTTGATTCTCTTAGAGGATCTCACCCACAACCAAGAGTTGCTACGACCCAAAGTCGAAGACTTGAATAACCAATCTGTCTCACACAAAAAAGTCCATTGAATAAATAAATTTGTCTCCCATAGATATACCTATGAGTTTTGTTCTGTTTTTTGATAAATCAAGATCAACAGGAACCAATCGATATACCAGACTTATATTCCCGAAGAACAACCTAGAAATATCAATCACGTACCTCACAATAATCTTAATCGTATGGTAACGAAACAAGATATTGTGGAATCACAAACAATGAGACGAAGATGTTTGTGACTACTTTTTATCTTTCCTATCGGAGATTAAATCTCGAGCAAATCTTAGAGAAGATAATACTCAATCACGATAAAAAAATAGCAAAATTAGAACACGTAACTACAGAGAAAATAGTTGGGTCTGGCTTCACAATCCCAATGAAGTCTTCAAGTAGTTAACCTACAGGGTTTTGGAAAAACCTAAGGTTAAAGGAGAATCGACTCTAGTCGCAACTAGTATCACACATGAGGTATGGGGATTAGGTTTCCCAGTTGCTAGAGTTCTCCTTTACATAGTCTTCAAATCAGGGGTTGCAATCAATTCTACCTTGGTAACAAAGCATTCAATATTCATTGTTAGATGAAAACCTGATTAGACTCAAGATAATATCTTTCAACCGTTAGATCGAACTTAGCTTGTTACACACAAATGAAAAGTGACTTCATTTAGATATGAGTAACCGTACCTAAACGTGTACACCTTTGTTGTCTCAATAATAGTTAACCGAAGTTAGCCATATGAACACTTTCATATCAACCTTATTCATCTTAACGTAACTAGTTCAAATGACTCAAATGAAACTAGTTCTAGAGTTGCTCAATTGTTTATATTCTCATAAAAGTATACAAGACACAATTGAAGCAAAATCGGTTTTGATTCACTCGAATCAAGTCATGGACATTATATCCAAGGTTTGCAAAAGATTGCATTCCTTATTATATAAATGTATTAGTTCATGAACAAGATGATTTTAGAACATAATCCACTCAAGTATTCAAACGGGTACGTATACCTTAGTGGTCGGACTAAGTTTGGGTTCGACAGTATGCGAACGGGTACGCATACCACCAAACTCAGTAAAGTCCCGGAACTTGAACCTCAAGCCAGTACGCGTACCGGTATGCATACTTAGTTCCCGGGCCTCTACTAAACCAATCAGTATGCATACGGGTATGCATACCATGGTTCCCGGACTTGGATTACACATAAGCAATTAGGCATATTGTGCTTATATCAAATTGTTCTAAACTCTCATTTCAATCATTGAAACATTCTCGGAAGACGACATTAGATGTCTCACACAAACTATTATACTTCAAAGCAATTTTCAAGTGATCGAATGATCAATACGAAACATTCTGTGTCTACATCAAATTACTGTCTCACACAAATTATGTAAGATGTTACCAGGCGATTTTCACATGATCATCTTTTGACTTTCGTCAAGAATATAAGATGAACTTAGTTAACTTACCAACACATATTTCGAGAAATATGTAAGCGAGTTAAACTCAGCTTGAAATATCAAATGTGCATAATTGAAGTCTATATAGCTATACGACTTTTGTCTTAAATAGGATATAAAGTAGATAGACTTTTGAGTGATATATGAGTTCAAGTCTCTACATACCTTTTGTTGATGAAGTTCCACAAGCTCCCCTTAGTAGTTCTTCGTCTTCAATCGATGAACGCCGTGAAGTCTAATGCTCAACTACACTTTCTATCATAATCCGAGACTTAGTTATAAGTAGACTAGAAATCAAGACTTACAGTTTTGGCAACTAAACTTGACAAACAAGCTTGAGATAGAAATGCTTGCGAGTTCGACCAAGCAGTGCTCTAACACAAAATATCATCGATTAAATTGATCACAAAAATACCTTTATGCTTAATTTAACTAGAAATCACTCAACATAAGAAAACTTACAGAGTCAATACAGTACTTTCACATAAAAGTGGATAAGGGAAAGATCAATACTGCGGAATTTTCTCACAAAGTTCATTTTATCCTTTATCAATATCTGCATAAAGACATAATAGACTTAACTTTTGAGCATATATGAGATAAGCACAGTTCACGAATAAGATTAAATATTGCAAGATCATCTTCCAAATAACTTAGAATTTAAATAAATAAATCTAAAAACATTGCAAGATGAAAGTGTTGGAAATAGCTATGTGTAATCACAATATTTTCTATACCAAACCCTAATTATCCTTCTTAAACATAAGAATAAATTCTCATAAGAAGTTTCCTAGATAATAGAATGATAAGATATAAAGAAGCTAATCATCATCTTCATTATCATTGGAATTCATCCAAGAGGCTTGAAATTTATCCATTTCTTCCTTGATTTCGGGAAATTTTGTAGCAATCACACATAAATGTTCTTGCACACATTTTACCTTAGAATTGACCTTACAAACAACATCCTTGTGAATTTGTTGAACACGACTCAACGTGGTATGATCACAAGAACCGTCGAGAGTATCACATCTTTGTCTTTTGTAGAAATTCATCTTCATATGCTAGATAATACTTGGACGAACCGGTTTGGGAGTTCCAATAGAGTTGCCAATAGGAGCAGCGGAATGTTCACAACATATTTTCCGAATTAAGCATGAAAAGCCTAACTTCTTGTTGGATGACGTCATTGAGACCATTTGAAGAATTATAAATCCACAAATATCAAGACCTTGAGCACCCATTTCAAGGAAATAGACCAACTCCACGAATTCACGACTCCATCGAGAGTTCTCGATCATGGAGGGACAAAGATTAAAAATGCCAAGTTTTCCAAAGATCCTCTAGGCAATGCTAAGATTTTGCGAAGGAAATTTCCCTTATATCCAATCAAAATTCTTGCGGCAAAGACCATAAGAAATGGTTTCACAAGATGGCTTTTCTTCTTTAGGTCTAGGAAGACAAAAAATACCCAAAGGAATTTTGATAATCCTTGAGATCAACTCTCTATCAACTAGAATCTTTTTCCTATTTATCATAGTCTTGAATGCCAAATTATCAAGATTAACATCATGGATGTTAGCATAAAAGATTATTTTAAGAGTGTCAAATCCTTCACCAAGACCATTGAAGATGTTACCAAGATTATACTTCTCAAAACACACTAAGTCTTCTTTATGACCACTTTCCTTTACCAATTTATTCTCTAAGATGAATTCACTAGAAGAAATCTTATCAAAGGTTTTACTACTAGAATCATTGATGAATACAATTCTAATAGAGTCTTGGTCACTAGGTATAACCTTACTTATAAGAGTAGATGTAACAACACCCTTAGAAAATATTTTTGGTTTCTTATCTCCATTAGAGCCTCCCATAATAACCAAAAACATAAAATTGAGTGAAGGAGAACAAATTAGAATCTTACTTGATGGACTTCTTGTAGATGATTGCCTGCTTCACTTTTCCTTGGACTAAATTTAAGCTTTCATGAAGTTGTACGGAAACCCTAATACATCCTTCCCGTTTGCAAACGCTATGAACAAGAAGAGAGGTACGCGTACCGTAACCTTTATAACTCCTTAGTGGGCATGGACCCGTACCGATACCATGACCCGTTGAAGATAGGATTCCTTATATAGAACTATTCCAAAAGAAAATCTAGATGATATCACATACCCGTTCGGGAACGAAACTAAGATTAAGAAGAATCCTCAACTTAATCTTATGTGACAACTGAAATATCGGAGTTGAATCCCGAACCATGATGATTACACACTGTGAAGGTATGAAAATATACTTGTTCTTAGCTCAATGAAAAAATTCAGAGAACAAAAAAAATTTTCCTCCCTTAGTCACAGTGATAAATAAGGTGGAAGAACATGACTCTTCATACATTATTTGGATCTAGGTAAGCAGACAAATAGCCCGCCATGATGGTATTAACAATTGGAGTTTACTCAGCAAATTTAAATACATTAAGCATTAGTAGCTTTCTGCAAAGAAGTTTTTCCACAATACTAACCCAAAAATAAATAAATAAATACACAACACAATACTAATCAATCTGTTACTTGCCCCATCTCAAGCTATATACAGATGGGGTGGAGCCTAATCTTGTTACCAAGAGGATAGATGGGAAGGAGACTCCTCACGCACCATCTTAGGGTGATATTTGTGATATGTACCAGAGGTATAATCATGGTAATGATGATACTCAGGTTTAATTGATTTTTTTGACTCCTTTTTCTTTCAATAACAGGTGAAGTTTTCCGATATTTAGAACTTGCAACAAACTCAGCAGAGATATTTTTATAGAATTTACATGAGTTGTTAACACAACCAGACTGCACATCATGAATACATGACTCGACAGATCAGAACTAACACCAGAACAAACTTTTTCCTTAATCGAATTAAGTCATTCTAGAGATTTAAAAGTATTTTCAAAAAACGTAAATAGATCTTTGTCAATAGATCCATCATGAGAGTGTTCCTCAAACAGGGCGTAGCTGGCTAGTGAGGTTCCATATCCTTGAGCTTTTGTCCACACGTTTCCTTCAACGACTTTTCTTAGAGGTACCTTTTACTTTTCCTTTAGATTGTTTTTCATCAACTAAAACTTTTAAAGTCTTAGACGACTCAAGATCTTCTCGAGAGACCAGAGGTCATGTAGAGAATAAGCTCTGAACAACCTTTAAGGATTTCTAGTGTGCGTCACAGATGCACAAAAAAAGTTTTCCAAAGTGATTTCCCATTAGGATAAACTTTAAGATCAAACAAACACAAACTTATTAAGTTTATCGTGTTTTTCTGTTCTGATACCAATTGAAAATGCGGGGTTAACCATCAATATTTCATTCGGCAACCTGTATGGACTAAACTCCTATATAATTCCGAGAGCACCAACTTAAAAGTGAGACTCAATAAAGAAAGATATCAAAGAGCTTTATCTCTTTCTCAATACAATCAGTAAATCAACTAGATAGAAATCCGTGAGACTGATTGATATGATAATAACTCAGATGGTACCAAAGATCAATGGTCGAGTGTCAATCAAGTTCTATCCAACAATCAAGGTCGGATTTATCAACTGATTGAACTACGCACAACCAATGATATTTCAATTATATAAACAAATATAATGCAGAAAAGAAATAACACAGACACCAGAAATTTTGCTAACGAGGAAACCGCAAATGCAGAAAAACCCCAGGACCTAGTCCAGATTTGAACACCACACAGTATTAAGCCGCTACAGACACTATCCTACTACAAGTTAACTTCAGACTGGAATGTAATTGGGACCTAACCAAGTCTCACACCGATTAAGGTACAGTCGCATTCCTTACGCCTCTTGAATCCCAGCAGGACTATGCGCACTTGATTCCCTTAGCTGATCTCACCCACAACTAAGAGTTGCTGCGACCCAGAGTCGAAGACTTGTAAACAAATCTGTCTCCCACATATATGTCTATATTTTATTTCTTTTTGTTCCGTCTTTTGATACAAAGATCAAGGTGAACAGGAACCAACTAATAATCCAGTCTTATACTCCCGAAGAGCAGCCTAGAAATATTAGTCACCTCACAATAACCTAACTGATAAACAAAATAAGTTATTATGGAATCACAAGAGTCTGAGACGAAGAACTGTTGTGATTACTTTTTATATCCTACCTATCAGAGATAATTCTCGAGTAAATCTTAGAGAAAATAAAACTCTATACGATTGAACAAGTAAGATCCGAATATACAACTACAGAGAAAATAGTTGGATCTGGCTTCACGAATCCCAAATGAAGTATTCAAGTCGTCAACCTAATAATGGTTTTTGAAAAACCTAGGTTAAAGGAGAATCGACTCTAGTTTACAACTAGGACACACGAGCGTGTCGAGATTAGGTTTCCCAGCTGCTAGAGTTCTCCCTTATATAGTCTTTCAAAGCAGGGTTGCTTACAATCAAAGCTAAAAAAGCTTAGTAACAAAGCAATTGATATTCACCGTTAGATGAACTCCTAATTTAAGATTCAAGCTAAGCCTGCTTAGAAACTAAGAAATCAATCTCCATCGTTAGATGGTATTAGCTTGATATACACAAATAAAATATACCTATATTTATATATGGATGAACCGTACCCAAACTTGTACACCTTGTTGGCTCAATAACAATTAACCGAAGTTAGCCATATTAACACTTATAACTTAGCCATATTCATCTAACACTTTTAGATCAAATATGATGATCAATCAGTCATGATAGATAATCAATTTAATCTAAATGTATTTCAAGAGAGTTGTTCAAATGTTCATCATCTCATAGAAATATGTATATGAACCATTTGAAACAAAATTGGTTTGGTTTGTAATTGTACAATAATACTTATACAAAAACCGATTCATGAACATAATGTCACGATTTGTAAAATTAGTTCATATACCTTAATCATTACAGTTCCAGGGACTTTAGTTAGCAAACGAACCCGAGTTCTTGAGTATGAAAATCACATTTTACCGATTTTATAACTTGACCACTGTGTTCGCGAATAACAGTTCCGTACTATGGCATTGTCCAGCCGTTCGCAAATAAGCTACGTGAATAACAGTTCCGGATATTTTCACATGTAAACCAGTTCGCAAAACATAGTTTCGGACCTAAACTAGACTTTCACAGTGCACTAGTCGTTATAAACTCTCATTTAATCATTGAAACATTCTTAGAAGACGACAATGGTAATCTTACACATACCACTAGCTTCAAGCAATTTTCAAGTGATTAATCGATTAATATGAAACTTCCCAAGTTAACATCAAATGACTGTCTCACACAAATCATGTAAGATATTCAAGGTAATTTTCACATGATCATCTTTGACTTAATTTTTAGTTTCCAACAAATAAATAGTTCCAACTAAACTCGTCAAGTATACGATGAACTTAGCTAAAGCTAAAAGCTTCCAACACATATTTCGAGAAATAGAAAAGCGAGATAAACTCGGCTCGAAATATCAAATGTGTATAATGTAAAAGTCTATATATCTATATGACTTAGTCTCTTTAGAAGATAAAATAGAATAAATTTTTGAGTGATAGATAAGTTTTAGTCTCCACATACCTTTTGTTGATGAAGTTCCTCTAACATCTTCAGTAGATCTTCTTCTTCAATTGGTGAACGCCGTGAAGTATAAAGCTCAACTACACACTTCTATCCTAGTCCGAGTCAGAGATATAAGTAGACTAGAAATCAAGTATATAGTTTTGATCAACTAAACTTGAAAAACAAGATTGAGATAACAACGCTTGCGATTTCGACCGAGCAATGCTCTAACAGAGTAGTCGAAAAAAGCTCTCCCGTTTAATCTAATAAACTCTTTTGTCGGGTATAATCGATCCATATCCGAAAGTTCAGATCAAAATAGTCGAAATCGTTCCTCGGTCCTAGTCGATTGGGGAGCTTGGAGAGAGGAGCAATAAGTTCTGTTAGAGCATATCTCGGTTGAACCCACCAAGAGTTGGTATGCCAAGTTTGGTTGTCATATTTTAGTGAATCAAAACTCATCTAAAGAGTCGCTTGATTATGTACTAGAGACAACTTCGTATAGGTTAGACTAGAAAGTATAGGATTATGAGACATACAAGTATTACTCGAAGACTTGAAGAATGTGAAGAAGTAACAAGCTACAACGACGACATCATCCTTCCTCTTGAGGTTAGTAATATTTGACTTGAACTGTTTCATTCCTAATGTATCTTTCAAGTCGTGCTATATGTAAAACATAACTGCGAAGCTGTGAATGATTATACTATAGTAAGTAAGAAATGATCACATTATCATAGTGTTAAGGAATTAGGATACGAAGTATAACGCTTATATTTTGAACTTCGAATATAAGACATCAACATAATCGTATGAATGCTATTGTGATTATGTGTATGGGTAAAGGTGAATATTTCGTCATAAGAAACAAAGTTTACATTTTTTTAAAGGAAGTACATTCAAGAACTTGTTTATGAATCGAAAGGGAAATCTCTAGGCTTATTGGTATTGTTATTCAATGCATATCTTTGGATTACCAATATGTGTGAGTTAATAGAACCGATCATAACTTGTTATGTATCTTGGTAAAACTAGCCATAGTGCCTGACTTATGATTCGGTATGACTTTTATTAGTGTAACCGATCTTAAGTAATCATCTGAGATGTTATGATCGATATTGTAATTGGTGTGACCGATCCTAGTTATTGGTGTGACCGATCACAAAAGAATTGTGTAATCGATCCTTGTAATTGGCGTAACCGGTCCTAGTAATTAATGTAACCGATCCTGGTAATTGGTGTAACCGATCCTAGTGACTTGTGGTAACCGGTCCTGGTAATTGATGTAACCGATCCTGGTAACTGATATAACCGGTCCCAGTAACCATATTGAGGTAGAACCGATCCTTGTGTTTGGTAAAATCGTAAACCCATGATTAGTGATTTGATATTTGATCAACCACATAGTTGTCTTGGAATACAGATGAACCAATTCTAAACTTGTTTGAAAGTATGGTATAATCGATTCCAAGATTGTAAATATGAAAGAGGATTTACAAAGAAAAGATGTCGACATACGTTGAACATGATCAGTAACTTTTATATTTTATTGTTCAAAGATAGTCCTTAATAACTCAAGGAGATTCCGGACCGAAATAAATTAAGAATCTTTTAATTAAGGTTGTTAATTTTATATGCTTTAATTACTAGCAATTAAAAGCATACCTCTAGAAAATAAAAATTGGTAATGTGCATTTACTAATTTGAGATTTTCTATGAGAGATTTCAGAAACATTGGACAAAGCATTTCCAGGAATTATGAAAATCGATTTAGGCATTTATTGCATATCTTGAGAATATTCGGTTTTGGAAATTCCTTGGTGTCCAAACATCCTTGGTCTATAAATACCCAAGTTTTCATTTCGAGCAAACTATCCTAAGAGCCAGGCAAACTTCATCTTCTTGTTGTTTCTGGTGGATCTGTCTATCCGAAGAGGAAAGTACCCTAATTATGCGAAATCTCTTACGACCGCTCGTTTAAAGACTTCTGTGGGATCAAGAAGCTCTAAGAGTACCGTTGGTGGGAAACTAGATAATTACAGCTTATTTTAGTTTTCGATTGATTTGATTGACTAACGGTTGTTGAACTTTGGTTGAACCTAGTTTGTTTATTCTTGAGAATCTTCTCTTTTGATATAATATTCACTCAAACTAGATCGAAGTGTCGACGAGATCTTTAGAAATGTTTGTAGATCTAAAGACGTCTTGTGATAATCCATTGTTAACAGACTCCTTTCTGTGTGTGATTGATCACAAGAGATTCAAGTGTTGTTGTGCAGGTGTTTATTTAAGATTAAAGAAGATTTATGATTTGGTTTCTATATCTTTGGGTGTGCACAAACCTTGATCGGCTGGGATCCAACTAGAATCATATTTATTTGATTTATTAGTTGTGTAAGATCGGCATCACCGTAGAGTTTCTTGTTTGATTCTATATTGATTGATTACAAATCTAAACTCTGCTACTTTGGTAGTTGTTGGATAGATTGATCTGACCAGGCAAAGGAGTTTATTGGTTAAACGGAAGTGCCTTTGCATATGACTTGAGATATCTTCATCTGAAAGAATCAAGAGAGTTGTTACCAAACAAATTTGTTGTTCCTTTACTGTTTGGAATACGATCCAAAGGAATTGTTCCAGTGCGTGAACTTATTGAATGTTGGAAGCGCATGGATACTGATGAAACTAGGTGAACTACAGGTTTAGTTGCTTGGTCTCAACTATACGAAGTTTGTTAGATTTTGTATAGCGGCTTAATTATGAGAGTATTCAATTCTGGACTAGGTCCCAGGGTTTTTCTGCATTTGCTTTTTCCTCGTTAACAGAATCCTGTTGTGTCTTTTACTTTTCTATTTCCGCAATTATGATTGTTTATTATAATTAAAAGTAAAATACACAAACTTTAACTCCATATTACTTGATAGTGATCCTATAAAGTTTGGTTAAGACTGAACCTATTATCAAGTAATGACACTTTGATTGTAGTATTTTCTTGATCTCGTATCCATAGACGATCACACAAAGTGTGAATACCGATTTGTCGTATTGTCTCGATTTTGTCCATAGACAATCACTTTCGGTAAGAGGACTTATAGGTGGATAATTTTAAAAATTATGTTGTATTTGGGTACCCTCGTCTTTTCAATTGGTATCACAGCAGGCAAACACGAAAAGATCTAACAATCTGTCTTTGGTGCCATCCAACTTATAAGAACTGAATCCGATGGATGATTCAGTTAACATTATGCAAGAGTATGAATACTCAAATGCTGAAGATGTTAAAACTTCGTTAACCATGATCCAGGAGTTACGAAAACATCTGAGTCTATCTCTGATGGAAAAGAAGATTCTGATAAAGAGTTGGTAAAACTCCTAAATCCAATAAGATCTCCGTCTACACGGATGTTAATATTAAAGACGAAATCTAATCTTCTTAAGCATGAGATCAGAGAAAAAGACATTCGACTCCAAGAGAATAGAACAAGCACAACGAAACAGAGCAAACACTAAAAAACAAGAGACAAGGCAAATACCAATATTGACTCATCCAAATTAAACAATTATCATCTCCATTTTGAAGGGAATTCAATAAGGAAGAGAATGCAAAAATAATGAGGTAAATCCGAGTTCGTACGAAGAAGTTACGGCCAAAACAGGTTTACCGAATATCGACGTCAAGTATGCATACGGGTTTGCGAACTTAAACCCCTGGATTTTGATTTTGAATGTTGTTATGCATACTTGGTATGTGTACCATGTCGTCCAAACATCCCGAACTATTATTTTCAAACCTAAACATTTAAGAACCTTAAACACAGATCAAGTTAGGTAGAAATGAACGATAAGCAAGATTATTATAATTATTCTAAGAAAATAAAAGTACAAATCTTGCTCAAGTTTATAGACATACATTTTTAGATGAATCCAATCGAATTCTGCCGCCTTACCGAACATAATCTGTGTGCCCCAATTCTTGTGCTTCCTCACCGTATACAAAGCATAGCATTCCTTGGTGAGGATGCACTTCCAACACAATCAAGTTGCGTTGGGGTGAACAAAGTCTTGCTCACCACAAGTGACCTTTGGATTATCATGAAAGAGATCACTTTTAGAACCTTTCACATCCAATTCCATTTTTCCCAAAAACTTGTTAAGTTCCAACATCATGGATACTGCCTTTTCCATAGTCATGGAGTTTTCAGGAAGATCATTCCTTTTCACACTCAAAACATCATTGTCTTTCCTCTTCTGAGTGCGTTTAGGAACAGTCGGAACCTTCTTCCCATCACTCTCTTCTAGAATTCTTGGAAGTGAATTGGATTGACTATTCTTTTGCAAGTTAGTCTTTCTCCAATTGGGAGCATCGGATCTTGTCTTCGTCTTTACGAAGTTATCCTTTTGATAACCATTACGATTATGAAAAGGATTCGTACGACGTTTATAGGCAAATCTAGGTCTATCATAGCACTGATTCCTTTGCCTAAAGGTTGAACAATTACAACGTGTAACGTTAAGAGGATCAGTCTTAACGTATGATCTTGGTTTTACAACTTCTTGTGATGCCCAAACAAGAACATCATGAAGTTTCTCATTCCTTATACGGAAACGACATCTCCTTTCCAGGTGACCTTTATTTCCGAAATAGTGGCAAACATAAGGAATGTTCTTACCTCGATCTGTGTGTGCTAACTTTGGAGGTTGATAAACTTTGCTCTTTTGAACCTTAACTGCCGGAGAAGGTATTTCACTTTTTCCATTAGTGGAAACCTTTTGTTGAGAAGAATCACTAGCCTTGACAAATTTTACCTCTTTGCTAGTACTTGGAGCATCTATTCCCTTATAACCCAATCCTCGTGTATCACGATGATATTTTACTTTCTCCGAGCATAGTGGTTAATTTTCTTGAACTAGTATTGAACTTTTTCAAGTCATCTGATGTAGTTTTTACAGTGGTAAGAAAAGGGTTTGATTCTCGGACTTGTGAAGTTGATTTTAGACTTAAAATATAAAACTGATATAGCAAATAAAACAAAGGATGATGACAATATTGGGAGGTTACTGAGAATCGGGATTCCACCAAACTCATATACTATGGTTCAATATTAATTCTTAGACAATTATAACTCCAAAAATGATAATATTGACTCTAAATCTTTGCCAAGGTAGATTTTATAAAACATTAATTGTAAATGGTAAGCATGAGTTATCAAAACACCTAAGCTAAGCGTAACCCATCAAACTAAATCACAACTAATTAATTTAAAATCATAGTTCAAATTATATTAAGGCAAAAGTCTTAAAAAGAATATAATAAAATTACCATAGTGTTGAGAATTGGCTTCCTCCGTCATCCCAGTGATGAGGTTTAGCTCCTCATGTTGTAAATGAATGTTATAAAAAAAATAGGTAGCATCATATTTATTGATTCAACGTGAAAAGGATACAAAATTTATTGATTCCCACTCACTAATATTTATCGATTACAAGAAATATGAAATAATACTCTCACTATTTTTCTCAATCTCTCCCCCGAACCAAGAACCCCCCGAGATGATTCCATACGACTTCTTTTATAGTGAGGATTCTGAAATCCTTCCATAATTTTCTACATGAAGTGATGTCATTTTTTATTTTCCGGCTAATGGAGTGACGCCATGTGTCAGGACAATGCAAAATCCTCCAATAAAAATGAGCCACGTGTCAAATATTGCAGTTAGAATATTCTTTATTTGGAAAAATATATTATTTTTAATTAATTCCAACCATAAATAATAATATCTTGATTTCCCTCTTTATTTTTCTTATTTTCTTCATTAAAACACATATTTTCAAATATCCTTTAATTATTAGTATCTTGCACATGGTCTCCACACTTCTACACATGATATGACACACTTCCATGCTTAATACACTCCCATAACCAAATGATTGACCCAATAATTCTTCATGTTTCTTCTTGGTCCTAGCCCACTTCATTTATTTATTTTTGCGAGTAGAATTCCACATTTTGGTCCATCGAGCTTTATTTCCCAAAAATAACTACAAATACACAAAATAGCACAATAAGCACAAAATCGAGTACTAACATTACAGAGAATTGAGAACAAAATAGACACATAAATGCGTCTATCAAATACCCCCAAACTTATTATTTGCTAGTCCTCGAGCAAAACTAAAAAAAATAAATAAAACCGAGTTAATCTTGGGAGGGTTTACTAGAGGTGTACCTACAAAACCATTACTCCAGACCCTATCTATCTACGCAGAACCTTGGAAGGCACTAAAGAATCTCCTTGGTTGGCATACAATCACTGACTACAGGAGGAAGTACCCTGATGCGAAATTCTAATTGTTGTACACGAGTTTGCGCTCAAGCATACTAAAATTCATATAAAGTGACAGAGCTCTACTCAGATAGTTTCTGGACATCATAACCGGAGTCAACCAATCACATGGAAAGATTAAGAAGATGGATAAAGCAAAAGATGGTTTAAAGTGAACGGTGTTTCCCATATCTGTCTGAAGGCCTCTGCCAGGATGAACCTATCCTAATGGACTGAGATACCGGTCAGACTAATATTAACACAACTGGCATATACAAGGGCACCAGCGGTCGACTTTATTGAATTTATTCCGGTTGGTCTGATGGTCTGGTCTCAATACTCAACTCTTTTTTTTTTGTTTGTTTGGTATCTCAATCACCCTATTTCACCCTAGCAAAGGTAACAACTTGAATCGTGTGCCCCACCAAATCACTTAAAAAAAATAAAAACAAAAGGATTAGGATTCAACGAGATATGGCGAAACTACCATGTTTTTTTTTAATTCTAACACATGAGCTCTGTGCTTTTATGAATAGACTCTTTAGATGTTTCCATCTAATCAGATTGGTTCCTCAACTCCTACAACCAAGATGTTTCCATGCACTTAGATAGGTTAGTACTATCCTTAATAGGCATAAATTTCTAGGCTCTAGAGTTTATTTATTGCAGCTAACAAAACGTTTCTTCCCCACTCCCAAACTTAAATCTAACATCGTCCTCAATGTTCTAAAAATGAAATTAAAAGCATGAACAAGGAGAAACTGTTACCACTTGAGGAAAAGAAACAAGGAAGGATATTACCGTGTCGCATGAGCGCGGGTGCCTCCCAGTAAATGCTAAATTTAAAGTCTCTAGCTAGACATCAAATACCTCAAAAAGGATTGCCACCTCCCAAAGTCGTATACCAATAGTAGAAACAATTGTGGGTCCACAACACCAAATGGATCTAACACAAATATGAGACAACAACACTGGTTCAGAAAAATGAAAAGAAGGAGCACATCCTCGTCTAAGGTTTCTGTCAAGACAACTGGGTTTATCTGGGTAGCATAATTGAGCTTCTTATGTGTATCTTGATAAATAGATTCATCCGAAAAACGGTCTCTAATACCAGAGTTACCTACTGGACAGTATCAGGTGGATCGGGTTGCGGAGTCTGAATAGACTCAAGTAATATCTCAGATGTAAAAAGATCGAGTCCCAAGTTAGGGACTCTAATTAGGGATACGTGACAATCATAAGAACCATCACTACCCACAAACTTAGGGTTTTCACTACTCGCATACAAACCTCTAACTATTGCTTGAATTTCCGGATCTTCAGAGTCCTTAAAATACTCAAGAGATTCTTCCAATTCTCCACCCCCAATATTATGGTTATCATTACTCTCAGAAAGACCTAACACTATTGCCTGAATTTCAGGGTCCGTAGAGTCTTTAAAATACTCAAGGGCTTCTTCTAAAGATTGATCACACATCTGGTATAAGAGAATGGTTTCCTCAAATTCATCTAAAGAATCTCCCAATAGAGTATCATGCCTATTATCCTGAACTAAAGTGCTAATCATATTCACTTCTTCTAATTCATCATTCTCAGAAGGTTGTCTAGTAACATTAAAAACATTTAGTTCAGTGGTCATATTACCAAAAGATATGTTCATAAGTCTGGTTCTACAGTTGATGACAGCGTTAGCTGTGGCTAAAAATGGGCGACCTAAAATCACCGGTGTAGATGGGGAAAAATGATTTGATGGTTTTTAAGGAATTGAGGATACGACCGTACGGAGGAGACTCCTCGAACCGAGCGAAATGTTAAACCTCACACAGATGCACCGCTGCAAAGGGGGTGCTTTAGATTCGAGAGATCAATCTGTAGTACCCCGGCCTAAATCAAGACAATAACCGTTCCGGAGTAAATTCGGTCACAAGAGAGGATGGGTTGATCTGTAGGAGGGAAGCTGAGAAATGTGTGGAATCAATGATAATCAAAGATTGTTGGTGTATGAATTCTGAATACGATAAGCTCTGAGTGATTCAAATTGCTCAATTGAGAGTAGTTGCTCAATTGATGAGTTGATGATCTCGTGTTGTCAGTTTGACGTGAGATTGATGATACTGATGATTATTATTTATTACTAATTGTGGAATCCAGTGGAGAATAATTCACAAAACTGAGTAATAAGATGTTTATTATTAATTCATAGGATCAGCTGAGGATTCGAATACGAATTCAGAATAATAAAGTGAGCATTACCATTCCATGGGATCGCAGATTCGACCATAGAATCGGAGTAATTAAGTATTATCTATTACCATTTATGAGACCAGTTGTGGATTCAATCATGAAATCGGAATAATGAGATAACATAGTTATTGCTATTCTATGAGATCAAGCCGTGGATTTGATCATAGAATCAGAACCATTGTTTATTGCCATTCCATGGGACCAGTCGTGGATTCGACCATGGAATAGGAGCAATTGTTATTGCCATTCCATGGGACCAGTCGTGGATTCGACCATGGAATAGGAGAAATAATAGATTATTCTGGGAATTTAGTAGTGAATGTCACGGCAGAATTAATCTTAATTAGGAATAATTAACTTTGTGGCTCTATACTAGCAGCAAGCTGTCTAGGAGCATTAATTATCCCAATATGAGCTTGTCGGTAAGTCATATCCTTTATATAGTCAGAGTAAACTCGTTGTTTGTTCCTGAAGACGTTATCGCTGAGCAAGCTGTCTAGGAGACGTCCATCTCGTGATACTATATAGAAATAATCATCGAAAGTGTTCAGTGTTCATGAGATATGCCGTTGTCCAGTCGTGAGACTACATATCTACATGTACTCTGAGAGAAAGTACTCTCCATTGATAATTCGATGAGAGACCCGTGTCTCAATACTCACGTCTGATTGCTGGATTAGAGTTTCGTATAATTATGAGTTCACGATTTAGCCCTTGTTGAAAATCCACCATCTACATTAATTCCCCTGCTTACTGAGGAAAGTGGTGTTCCTCAGTCAGCATTAAATGGTGATTTTCCGGCCATAAATAATAACACCATTAATTGAACTTAGTCGTAAGTTGAGACGTTACCGGATTTAGAGAGCATGAGCAAGCCACGACTTGATGAAGGCTTCAATGTCATGATTGGAGCGTCGTTTGATGAGCATAAATTGGTGTTGAACCGCTGGTTTGGACGATGAGTCCGTGGTCGGTTAGGATTCGCGGGCCGGGCCCAACAAGGAAATCCTTGTTTTATGAATAGACGCTCGTTCGTTCGTTAGTTTAAGGAATAAACAAATAGACCTGAGTCTATAAAATTTGTCTATGAGCTTTCACGAAAGACGGAATTTTATATTTTAAATATGTGAGATTTCACAAAGTGGAATAAACTCTCGTTTCAAAGGTGGATGCTCGTACGAGAGAAATTTTTTTTTTGATAGACGTGCGTCTGTTAGTAATAAAATTTTGTTTATGAGCCTTCATGAAAAATTTCATCTTCGAGCATTCGGAAATCTTTGAAAATATACTCTCGCTTCAAAGACAGATGCTCGTGCGAGGGAGCAAAAATATATAGATATATTTTTCAAATTTACGTGAGTTTCACGTTGAATATATATATTTTGTAAAATCAATGTTTTGATTTTGAAAAACTGTTGAAAGTAGACAATTATACATGGTGAAATAATGTCTATATGTGAGTTTACACAATTGTAGAATGGACGCCTGTCCAGATTTTGAGAAACCAGTGAATGTTCACATTGTAAAATTTACGTGGGTTGTTCACGGTTTTGTGAAAATCATGTCAGAATTTTGCTCGTCTTAGCAGGTTTGAAGGAACGAGTAAGATTTGAAGTATTAACTCATGTACTGTTAGTGGAATCGTAAACAGGTAAGAGTTGAAAGTTACAATTTTTGCAGACGCTGATGTGAGCATCTTTATTCCATGATTCGTTGTTTTGCTGAATCTTGCGCTTTGTATAAATGATGCACTGAATGTTATGCATCTGTCACAGCCACTTTGCAAGAATGACTGATTCCCATGATGACACTTTCAAATACGATGTTTCCAGGGATGACATCTCCGCGGGTGTAACTTCAAGAAATGGTACTTCTGGGACCTCTGAGTGATGGTGAGAGATCCTTTATACTGAGTTGTACTCCTGGTTATTTCATCAACTATACCACATGATGATCATGTAGTGAGGTTTCAGATCAGTGTAGACTCCTCGGAAATGGAAGAAAGTCTTCGGGGCGGAGCACCCAGAAGTAAGGACTACAGGATGTTAGCAAATGATGTGTAGTCCCCAGCCGTTTCTTTGGTGAGTTGTTAGCTCCTTGTGTCATGAATTTTTCCTTCCCGTGCAATTAGAATCACGAGACCAAGGTTTTGTTATTTATTTTCAGACCTTTTCTCCATCGATTGAGGGTATTCAACTTGTTCCCAGGCGAACAATTCAGGAATCCAGTACTGATGAAGAAGTCGATGTAAATATCTCTTTCGTGCAGGTGATCGCGACATCTCCTTGAATAATAATAATTTTTGTTGATGAATCCAGGAAGAAATCATTGTAGATAAGACTCATGTTGATGAAGCGTACTCTTCTTTGGGAGATGGGAATATGGAGAATTCCCGAAATCCCGAACCGAATGGAGATAGCGGTGTTGTCAACGGAGATTCTGGCATCGTCGAGCCTTCAAATGATTTAGAGACTCCCTTAGTAAGTATATCTCCTTTAATTTCTTCAAAGAAGTATGATATCGCTGATTAGTGAATGAATGAATGAAAATCCATGTGAATTTATGGATAACTTTTCCGAAATACGTCAATCGGAAAATTTCAGACTTCAGATTTTACTAGAAACGCTGTAGAATCTTCGTCCGAAGTCGGATTTTCGCGGTTTGCATATGTATCTTCAATCCCAGGAAATTTCCAAGCTTTAACCAAAGAAGCTATTTGAATTTTGAGCATGTTTAGGGCCTGAAAAAGGCGAAATAGTGAACTTCCAGGAGACCTTCAGAACTTTTTCAGATGGCATGTTGCTCAATGTTTTAGCCACATCTCTTTGCTCGTTCATCGGATTGTCATGAAATTTTGAGAAGTTGCAGAGAACATCCATACGAAGAGAATGGTATATAACCAACCTTCAGATTCCTCTTAGATTGCTCCCAGTTCGTCTTTTAGTACAGGGAAGAGTACAATTTTTCAGACGAGGTTACCGTAAAACGTATTTTCATGACTTTCATGCTATTTGCTCGTGCCTTGAGTGTATAATGATTAATCTTTATAATGTTGGATTGCTTGTATGATGTATTTTATGATCTCATTTGGTTTCAAGCTTAAATGACTCTAACCTCATGTAATATTTGTATTAGGTGCCAAATACCGAAGTTGAGGATATTGAAACCAATGAGGATAACTCAAACTGCCCTGGAGTTATTGATGAAGAGACAACCATCTCTGCACTTCAAGGACATGAGAAGGTTGTCATTGAAGTCTTGGAAACTCAGACTGTTGCTGCTTCAGTGATAGAAGAAACCGAAACACCAGTAGAGAATACTGAAGAAACTGTTGCCCTGGAGGCTGCTCCAGTAATTGAGAACCATATAGTGGTGCATGAATATCCAAGTGCAGGAGTTGCTTTTGATCCTCCGTTCGATGCTTCACTCCCGTATCATGAACTAGTTGGCGGATTCAACATTCCCATTGGATATGCAGGCTTGTACGAGAAACCGTGGAAGATGTATGGGCGCATCGTCGTTACCAAGGATTCGGAGCATAGTTATTTCTTGATGAGGAAAGTAGAAGCCATATTGCGTGTTATAAATGATATCCACATCACAACTGGAAATACTGTCACCCGGGATGTACTCTTTGATTGGGAGTACAACTTGAAGAAAGCTGAAGAACTTGGCTTCAATTTGAAGTGGCTTCGTCAAAAGATTGATGCTATAAGGAAAGCGGTGGAAGGTGACACTTCTTTCACCACCAGTGATGCCATGTTGAAGAAGATGGATGAAGAAAAGCAGAAATCTTATTTTGCTGACTTTCTTTATTTTTCTTTCCATGATATCTTGAACCTTGGACCTATGAGAGATGTGAGGTTTTATTCTGGTCTTGATTTCTTGATCGGTTTTGGATTGTGAAATCGATCGTCTTGACAAGTGGACCGTCAGTCCCCAGTATTTTGTTAAGTCTCTCCCTTTCGTTTTCCCTTCTTCTGGTGAGACCTAGATAGAGGACCTAGGTAGAAAAATTGATGTAAAGACCTAGGTGGTCGAAGTTGGAGGTACCTTGATGAAGGATTAGCGAAGAGACCTGGTGGACACCGATCGACTGTGGAAGTCATGAATCCCGTCTAAAATTGTTGCTTGCATGTTGTACGCTCTAGAAGCTGTAGGACCTCATACAAGGTCGGAATCGATGCTTGACCCCAACTTTCGAAGCTAAGGGCTGAGTTATCACATGAGAAAAGAATCACTCAATTTGGAGTTGTAGAGGTCATCAACGAAGCGTGCATTTGCAATTTGTAATCCCGTACAAATTTTTCAGATTCCGTAGACCTGACGGTAAAGGCCATATCTTTCAGCTCGTATGTCCGATTGATGCGCCCTTTTGGTATTTGTAGAAGAAACATAGACGAACATCTTTCGTTGAGGAAGTATTGTCCCATTCCTCACCCATTAGTACGTTTCTTAACCCGGAGCATGTCGTATCTCATTTGTAGAGGCGATGAGAACATCTTGAGAGACTTTGGATTATGCCCACCATCGTGCCAGCTTTGGGAAGACTTTCATGTGAGCATGTTATCAGGTCTACACATCTTGATATGAATCATTAGTTAGAGAAGTCTGCTTCATGTGTAACACTTCAGAGAATGATTAGTTGATGAAGCCCTGAGGATGTTGCTCCTGAGACCGTTGTTGGTGCTGAACCATGAATGATTACGCTCCAGAGATCCTTGTCGATGCTGAGATCATGGATGGTGTTCCTTAGAGATTATTTGATGCTGATGCCATGGTTGAATTGCTCCAAAGACCGAAAAGGCTAGAACCATGATTATAGATATAACTTTGCTCCTCATCCAGTGAGCCTTTTACATTCACAAACTAGTTGATGAGTTGAGCGTCCGTAAGATGAAGGTGTACTGAGAGTTCAACCTGAATGCTCTGAAAGCATAACTTTACCACGAACTGGCTTTGTCAGTGAGTCGACATTGTTGCGGTAGATGGCATCAAGAGTTTTCATACTGGATGTGATTGGTGAAGAGAGAAAGTTCCTCAATCATGCAGGGGCTTATGATGTAGCGAAAACCCGTTGATGAAGTTTCACGAAATCACCTCAGGTTTCCCAGAGTATATTGAAGGAGTTAGTGTCATCCATGTATGAATGATGTTGCATATGCTTCAGAAGTCTTATCATGGGATAATGAAGACTTATCGTTTAGTTACACTTTGATGTGCTGGTGTTGAATCAATGTGTCATCGTCGAGATATTTGTGCTGAAGTTGTACTCTTTGATTGGGAGTACAATTTGATGGCTTCTTAGATGCTTGAGCGTTGAAGCGTATATTCCTTAAGCATCGAATGTTTGATCATCTCGGCCTTGGAGTATCTTCCATTGATTCATCATCCCTTTCGTTGCGGTAGTGGGATTCGACACTTGTGCAGACATCAGAGTTTTCTGATTTTGTGGAACACATGGACTTGCAGGAGAAACACCCAAAGTGTTCTTTGCCATGTTTGGACATCATCTCGGTAATGAATGTTTCAGTGCTTGATTCGGAGGAGCGTCAGATTCAACCACTTGGTAAAATACTAATGTGGTGAAGCTACCATTCATAACGTCTTGCAGAGTTGCTATCAGAATTGAGTCCCCATGCTAGGATAGCATGTGAGGAAATAAATGACATAGACGTGGGATGAGACTTGCATGAGTGCGGAACCTCTTGATGGATGTATATGCATCTTTTGCAGGTTCTTTCTTCAACCTAGTCAAAGTTTGAAATTCCTCCAAGTACTTTGATGATGGAGTGTCCGTCAAATCTTCTGGATCAGAACTTTCTTCGTTGGAGAGACGTGTAACCAAAGGCGCTTTGTAAGTACGCATCTTTTCAGCATGGATCCACGCTCGTCTGAAGGACATGTCATATCCTGTATCTTCCTGATTATGTGAAACTTGGTTTCTGTCCAGTGTTGAACTTATGTTCACTTTGAGAGTGATGTATCCATAAGTATTCCAAGCGCTCCTTCAAGGTCTCTGATTGATATGGGAGCATGAGTAGCTTCCCGTCGACTGATGCCTGCGACTCTGAGGTTTTCAGTGGAATGATGTTGATGGCGGTGCCGACATCGATCAACGTTCTTCCAAATTTGTTTCTTCGACTGTGGAAAGCAGTCCCCAGTCGTACATCTCTTGGTTTGTGGCTGGAGGCTCAAGAAGTATTTCCGGAATGGACTTCTTGACACGATGTGGTTCAGTGCTGTGAACATGTCTCTCTTTTGTACCTTCGACAGATAGAGCAATTCACGTTCGACCAAGGATTGAACTGCCTCTTTGATAGGTTGTTCAGAGAGTGTAAATGTTATGATTGGGAGAGGATTCTTGTGTACTCCTCCAGTGCCCAGTTGAAGCTATTATGGATCAACCTTCTCTTTGGTGACGTGCTTCAAAATATTGCAGTTACTTGTCGACTGATTGATAAATCTATGAAGGTGACAGTACATTGGATTCTTCATGTTGGCTCTCTATGATGAGCAACATTTTGATTGCACCGTCTTGAACCCAGACTCCCAGTAACTCGATCACTCCTTCATGAGAAGTTTGAGTCTGTCCGATCATTTTCCCGTTCGTTGATGCCAGGTCGAGGTTTGTGCAAGATTGGTTATCCTTCCGTGATGCTTTTGTAGGAAGAGGTGTTGGATGTCGCATGTTTGAGCAGAAGCTTTCCTTTTTTTTTTCCCTTGAGCAACAACGTTCATGGAAGGTTGGACATCGTACTTTTTGTTGATCAGGCGTCGGCTGCTCCGAGGTTCCTCGACCTTGTAGACTTTGCTCAGTAAAGCAGGTGTAGTAGTCTCTGATCGTTTTGGCTGCTTCATGAAGTTCTGAGAAAGTGTGGAACCGTAGGTTTTCCAGCAAGGCTCTGTAGACCGGGATCATTTTGTTGACGCACAAGTATACAGGTTGTTGCTATGTGACGTTTGGGTCGTGGCAGTCCAAGGCTTGAATTCTGAACCTTTTCACATAATCATCAGGATGTTTGCTGCTCCTTCGAAACATCCTTCCTAGATAGAGAGAGTGACTTGCTCTGACACGAAGAAGTATTTTCAGTAGAAAGCATTAATCATCTCTCCCCAATCGGTGATACTTCCCGGTGCGATGTTGTTGTACCAGGTGTATGCTCTGCCTTTCGGAAGAGGAATCTTTGCGTAGCAGCAGGGTACGGAGGATGGTGACGATGGACATGTGGGGTTTTGTCTTTTCCACGGTTCTCCAGAAGGCGTTCCAAATCCTCCCGAGCGATGAAGTTTGATGACTCCTTCGCCGATGGATCGTCTGCAGCTTTGTGGACTTCATCTCATCTACTGTATGAATCGGAATTACCTCAGGATCAGCGTCTGAGGATTTTTCCTTCTCTTTTCCTTTTCCTTGGTTCTTCCTTGTATCAGTGAGAGTTTTCTGTTGATTAAATAGCTCCTTCTGTGTTGTAGCCATATCGGTTTGATTCTTTGCAAGAGTCTCTTGCATTTCGATGAGAGCAACAATGGTAGGTGGTGGATTTCCTCTGACTTCCTCAGGGTGTCGGCCGAACAAAGGATGACCCTCCGCGTTGACGTGAGGAGGAGTAACGTCACCACTGTCAGTGTTAGAGGCAGGAATCGTTTCCGGGATATCCTCGCAGTCGTTGTTGTTGCTAGTGCTAGCACGGTTTGTGTTAGGATTCGTAACTGAACCTGACCTGAGATCAACCATCTTGTTAAATTGTGAGATTGCAACCGAGAGAATGATCTCCCATTGTGGTCGCCAATATGTAGATGGGGAAAAACGATTTGCTGGTTTTTAAGGAATTGAGGAGACGACCGTACGGAGGAGACTCCTCGAACCGAGCGAAATGGTAAACCTCACACAGATGCACCGCTGCAAAGGGGGTGCTTTAGATTCGAGAGATCAATCTGTAGTACCCCGGCTTAAATCAAGACAATGACCATTCCAGAGTAAATTCGGTCACAAGAGAGGATGGGTTGATCTGTAGGAGGGAAGCTGAGAAATGTGTGGAATCAATGATAATCAAAGATTGTTGGTGTATGAATTCTGAATACGATAAGCTCTAATTGATTCAAATTGCTCAATTGAGAGTAGTTGCTCAATTGATGAGTTGATGATCTCGTGTTGTCAGTTTGACGTGAGATTGATGATACTGATGATGATTATTTATTACTAATTGTGGAATCCAGTGGAGAATAATTCACAAAACTGAGTAATAAGATGTTTATTATTAATTCATAGGATCAGCTGAGGATTCGACTACGAATTCAGAATAATAAAGTGAGCATTACCATTCCATGGGATCGTAGATTCGACCATAGAATCAGAGTAATTAAGATTTATATATTACCATTTATGAGACCAGTTGTGCATTCGATCATGAAATCAGAGTAATGAGATAATATAGTTATTGCTATTCTATGAGATCAAGCCGTGGATTCGATCATAGAATCAGAACAATTG
The DNA here is from genome assembly GCF_003573695.1 of Papaver somniferum. Lineage (NCBI taxonomy): Eukaryota > Viridiplantae > Streptophyta > Magnoliopsida > Ranunculales > Papaveraceae > Papaver > Papaver somniferum. The sequence continues at coordinate 48,754,586 of NC_039366.1, forward strand.
TTATTGCCATTCCATGGGACCATTCGTGGATTCGACCATGGAACAGGAGCGATTGTAATTAGGAATAATTAACTTTGTTGCTCTATACTAGCAGAGCAAGCTGTCTAGGAGCATTAATTATCCTGATACGAGCTTGTCGGTAAGTCATATCTTTTATATAGTCGGGGTAAACTCATTGTTTGTTCCTGAAGACGTTATCGCTCTATACTAGCAGAGCAAGCTGTCTAGGAGTCGTCCATCTCGTGATACTATATAGAAATAATCACTGAAAGTATTCAGTATTCATGAGATATGCCGTTGTCCAGTCGTGAGACTACATATCCACATGTAATCTGATAGAAGGTACTCTCCGTTGAGAATTCGATGAGAGACCCGTGTCTCAATACTCACGTCTGATTGCTGGATCAGAGCTTCGTATAATTATGAGTTTACGATTTTAGCCCTTGTCGAAAATCCACCATCTACAACCGGGATTTGAGCACTTGGGTCCTGAACTGGCTGGGTGTCTAAAAAAAAAAATCCACTGGATAAATAAACTTATCAACCTCGATCATAACATCCTCTATGACACCACGAGGGACTTTGACAGACCTATCAGCTAATTGTAGTGTCATTTTGGTCGGTTTCAACTTACCAAGACCTAGCTGGGTGTATACATGATACGGGAGTAAGTTAACACTAGCTCCTAAGTCAAGTAATGCCTTATCGACAGTGTGGTTACCAATTGCACAATATATGGTAGGGCATCCAGGGTCCTTATACTTAGGGGGTGTTTGGTTTAGAAGAACTGAACTTACTTGACCAGCTAAAAAGGCTTTCTTATGAACATTAAGCTTACGCTTTCTTGTACAAAGATCTTTAAGGAACTTGGCATAAGCAGGCATCTGCCTAATTGCTTCTAATAAAGGAATGTTGATGTTCACCTGCTTAAATATTTCCATTATCTCGTTGAAAGTTGACTCCTTCTTTGTTAGGGTTAACAACTGAGGATATGGGGCTCTAGGCACAAAGATAGTCCTATCAGGAATTTCTTGGGACTCCTTAGAAATTGTTTCAGTTTCCTCAGTTATGGGTTCCTCTTGGGAAGTAGAGGCTGGAACTACAGTATGTTCACTAGGCATGGCTACCTTATTGTCTACTGTTTTACCGCTCCTGAGGGTTTTTATCGAGTTCACATGGTTTGATGATTCCTCACCAACTAAAGATATTTGATGGACCCCCCTAGGATTGGCTTGAGTTTGACTAGGAAACTTACCTTCATCTCTCTCACTTAAATACCTAACTATTTGGCCGACTTGAAGTTCTAATTTAGCAAGAGTCTGGGAATTATCCTTATGGTTCTGCATGGTTTCTTGTTGAAAGCTAAGGTGGTTAGCTGATAACATATCATGGTTGTTTACTAACATAGTGAGAGCTTCTTCTAAGGTAAAGATCTTTTTCTCAGAAGTGTTCTGAAACTGGGTTTGACCTGAAGGGTTCTGAGTATAACCAAAACCTGGGGGAGGCTGAGTATTACTAGACTGACCTTGATTCTGCCCCTTGGACCAAGAAAAATTAGGATGGTTTCTCCAACCAGGGTTGTAGGTCTCTGAGTATAGGTCAAACTTCTGACGGTGCTCGAACCTAGCATTGTTATAGACAGCATGGGCTTGCTCTTCACTAACATGACCTTCCCAAAACGAGTTATTGGATTCTAAGCCACAACTAGAGACTTGAGAGGCTCTAATCCTATCATCGGTTTCAACAAGATACCTATGTTTAGGCTGATTCAATTCCAAAGCTTCTAACCTTCTAGACAAAGCATCAAACTTAGCATCTGACCCGAAGATTGTATCTACCACATTGGTGCTACTTCTATTGACCAAGAGTCTTTTAGGGGGTTCAACACAAGACTCCCACTGTTGGGATTTTTCAGCAATAACTCCTAAGAAGGTAAAAGCATCATCAGCATTTTTATTAGTGAACTCACCAGCGCATATAGACTCGACCATCGCTTTGGTAGAATAGTCTAAACCATTATAAATAATCTCTACAAGTTCCATATTATCAAATCCATGGTGAGGACACTGGGATATGAGATCATTGAATCTCTCTAAAAACCTATAGAGAGACTCTCCCTCTTGTTGCACACTAGCACTAATTTTCTGCCTAACATCTGCAGTTTTATGCTTAGGGTAGAATTTCATATAGAAAGCAGCAGTAAGTTCCTTCCATGTTTCAATGGATTCAGATGGTAGGTTGTTCAGCCAGGTCTTGGCTTTATCTCTCAAGGAAAAGGGGAACATCTTAAGTTTCAAAACTTCATCAATAAGGTCTTTTATTCTAATTGTCCCGCAAATTTCCTCAAAGTCCCTAATATGAAAATAAGGGTTCTCATCATCTTTTCCTTAAGAATATAGGGATCATCTGAAGAATACTAGGTTTTATCTCGAAATTAGCTGTATTGGCTGGAAATTTAATGCACGAAGCTCGGTTGGTCCTATTTGGGAACATGTAATCTTTCAAAGTTGTCATCGCTGGCACGGCTGAAGTACTAGGGGTACTTTCTTCACAGAGAGACAGATTCTCAAAACTGAAGTTTCCAAAAACGGGGCTCTCAAAAGAAGAGTCTTCGAGCTCCCCGCCTTCACAAGAAGAACTACTAGGTTTATCACTAATCAAACGACCTAGAGTGTTTCTTTTACAAGCCCGCTCTCTAATAACCTCGGGTATACACTAGAAAAACAAAAGAAAAAAAAGAAAAGTCCTAAAAGGAAGGGAAGTTCTATGCAAACAAAAACAAGGCTGACTTCACCACAACAAACCTACTGATTTCTAGCAAACAAAAAGCATGATGGCTCCACTTAGATTGTTTCTAGACCAGCTTCTAATCATTCAAAAGGGAATTCGTTACAATTTAAGCAAACCCCTCTGGAATCAATCCGAGTAAAAGTAAGTTGAATAGAGGCGAGGGAAGCTGCGTGGAGTTTTGATACCCAAGGCCTCACCGCATTACAAGGCGGCGCAGTCACGCATTCAACTCACAGAAACCATCATGAACTTCGAAGTATGCTTAAAAGAGTAACCAATATTTTTCAAAAGACTTTCCTATTAAGCTCGTTACCCTGTAGGTCTCGTTCTAGTCAGTATTTTATGCTTAGGTTCGCGTTTGGTATCGTTTTCCTAAGGCGGGCAAGAAGAGAACGGTGATGAAATCCGAACCCTTATCTTGTATAGCCAGTCCTTGCCCTTTACTAGGAAATTAAAGCAGCCGTATTCAGTTCCTCGACATATATTCACACGAAGGAAGACAGAAACTCGCTGATAGGGGATTCGCGAGTGTTTCGACAAACTTACCTCCCGTTCCAGACGGGGGATGAACCGTTGAAGTCGACTCGGGCCACGACTCCTATGTCATGTACGAACCCGAGGGGCCGAGGCGATATCGCAATCGTCGTCCTTCTCTGCAAACAGTTTAATATTTAATACTACCCTTCCGTAGGGTTTAAAAAAAAAAGAATGTCCAAAGTCCAAGTCCAAAGTCCAAAAAAAAATAAAAATAAATAAAGTGCAAAAGAAAAAGAAAAGTCTAAAAAAAAAATATATCTAAAATAAAATAAAAATTTCTCTCTTTTTTTTTCTCTTTTTTTTATTAAATAAAAAAAATCTTCTTCTTTCGCTCTTTTCGCTTTGCCTTTTACTCCAAGTCTTTAAGTATTCACCAAAAGCTTTGGCAAAATATTCTTTCGCTCCAATTCCAAATTTTGTAAGAAAAAGACAAAAACCCAAAAACGTAAAGAATAACAAATAAAATAAAACAAATAAAAACCTAAAAAAAAAATCTAAAAACTCTAGCCTAAAGACAAGTCCGCGTCGGCGGCGCCAAAAACTGATGTAGTTTTTACAGTGGTAAGAAAAGGGTTTGATTCTCGGACTTGTGAAGTTGATTTTAGACTTAAAATATAAAATTGATATAGAAAATAAAACAAAGGATGATGAAAATATTGAGAGGTTACTGAGAATCGGGATTCCACCAAACTCATATACTATGGTTCAATATTAATTTTTAGACAATAATAACTCCAAAAATGATAATATTGACTCTAAATCTTTGCCAAGGTAGATTTTATAAAACATTAATTGTAAATGGTAAGCATGAGTTATCAAAACACCTAAGCTAAGCGTAACTCATCAAACTAAATCACAACTAATTAATTTAAAATCATAGTTCAAATTATATTAAGGCAAAAGTCTTAAAAAGAATATAATAAAATTACCATAGTGTTGAGAATTGGCTTCCTCCGTCATCCCAGTGATGAGGTTTAGCTCCTCATGTTGTAAATGAATGTTATAAAAGAAAACAGGTAGCATCATATTTATTGATTCAACGTGAAAATGATACAAAATTTATTGATTCCCACTCACTAATATTGCTCGATTACAAGAAATATGAAATAATACTCTCACTATTTTTCTCAATCTCTCCCCCCATCAAGAACCCCCCGAGATGATTCCATACGACTCCTTTTATAGTGGGGATTCTGAAATCCTTCCATAATTTTCTACATGAAGTGATGTCATTTTTTATTTTCCGGCTAATGGAGTGACGCCATATGTCAAGACAATGCAAAATCCTCCAATAAAAATGAGCCACGTGTCAAATATTGCAATCAGAATATTCTTTATTTGGAAAATATACTATTTTTAATTAATTCCAACCATAAAGAATAATATCTTGATTTCCTTCTTTATTTTTCTTATTTTCTTCATTAAACCACATATCTTCAAATATCCTTTAATTATTAGTATCTTGCACATGGTCTCCACACTTCTACACATGATATGGCACACTTCCATGCTTAATACACTCCCGTAACCAAATGATTGACCCAATAATTCTTCATGTTTCTTCTTGGGCCTAGCCCACTTCATTTATTTCTTTTTGCGAGTAGAATTCCACATTTTGGTCCATCGAGCTTTATTTCCCAAAAATACCTACAAATACACAAAATAGCACAATAAGCACAAAATCGAGTACTAACATTACAGAGAATTGAAAACAAAATAGACACATAAATGCATCTATCATCATCTTCCAACATCTTGATTTTATCAAGATCTGCAGCTAAATCAGCCTCAAGGCGTTTTTCTCGAGTGAGATAAGCGCTTTCTCTGTCGTCAAAACTTGTTTGCTAGAAGTTAAACCTTGCTTCAGATTCTGCAAGTTTCTCTTCCAACACAAAGTACTTTTGATAAAGATTATCACATTCAGGTGGCTTCATACGTAGGTTTTCCTCAGAATCCTTGAGGATCGATTCGGTAGAACGATTCGAAAAATAAATACATGCGTAACATCTTATCAATTTCTTGTTTTCTCGACAGAGAGGAGTCAGAAGAGGTGTGACATGAGAAGTTGTAATCTTCTTCATATTCCACGAATACAAAAACTTAACATACTCTGAAACTTCCTCATCAACATCTCTATCAATATCTGAATTACCTTCATCAGAAAGTTCATCCAACTGTTCTTCTAGGAGAGTTTCCCAATCAACAGTTTTTACATCAAGAGAATGTTTGGATATTGACTTAGATGTGACAGTTCTCTCAGGTGAATCCGAGCTTTTAGAATCATCTGGTAATTTCTGAACTGGTACGTTATTAGAGATAGACTCGTCCATAATCAGATCGCTACAAACACATACTTATAAGGTCTTTAACGTGTTTGCCTGCTCTGATACCAATTGAACAAGCGGGGGTCTAACAACACCACCCAATGTTTCGCTTAACAATCTGTATGGACTAACTCCGAAATACTTTAATAGAGAATCAACTAGCCAGTCAGACTCAATCTAGATAAAAGTATCTCAAGGAGTTAACATCTCTCTCTTGTTTTTGATATTACTCAAGCTAATAGAAATCAGCGAGTCCTAATCAAACACAAGGAATACTTGGGCGATACCAAAGACCAATGTCCAAGGATCAATTAATATCAATCAACAACCAAAGGTCGGATTTCCAATTGATGATCACAAACGCACAACCTGTATTATTTCAATTATATAACAAATATAATGCGGAAATAGAAATAACACAGACATCAGAATTTTGTTAACGAGGAAACCGCAAATACAGAAAAACCCCGGGACCTAGTCCAGATTGAATACACACTGTATTAAGACACTACAGACACTAGCCTACTCCAAGCTAACTTCAGACTGGACTATAGTTGAACCCCAATCAGTCTCCCACAAATTCAAGGTACAGTTGTACTCCTACGCCTCTGATCCCAGCAAGATACTGCACACTTTATTCCCTTAGCTGATCTCACCCACAACCAAGAGTTGCTGCAACCCAAAATCGCAGACTTGGTAATAAACAAATCCGTCTCACACAGAAAAGTTTATCAAAGGATAAATCTGTCTCCCACAGAAAAACCCTAGGTTTTTGTTAGGATGTCCCGAATAACATCCTAGATTAACCAATCACCTCTCAACAATATTTCTTGACTATACAAGCAGATTATCTAGGAATCACAAACAATGAGACGAAGATGTTTGTGACTTCTTTATCTTGCCTATCGGAGAACTCTCACGATCTCAAGCCAATCAAAGATTGTACTCGTACGATAGAAGATGCAAGATCAGATCACACAACTACGATAAAAGTAGTATCGGTCTGGCTTCACAATCCCAATGAAGTCTTTAAGTCGTTAACATGGTTTTAGAGAAGAAAACCAAAGGTTAGAGGAGAATCGACTCTAGCGAGCGCACTAGTATCACACAGACGTGTGGGGATTAGTTTTGCCCAATGCTAGATGTATCCAATATATAGTCTTCAAATCAGGGTTTTGCCTTATTTACAAAGCAATAAATATTCACCGTTAGATGAAAACCTGATTTAGATTCAAGCTAATATTTCTCAACCGTTAGATCGAAAACTTAGCTTGTCACACACACTTGAGATATACGTTTACTGGGTTTGTGAAAACCGTGCCCAAACGTGTACGTGTATGTTGGTTCAAAATAGTATCCCAAAAGGTCAACCATATGAGCATTTCATATTAACCTTGTTCTTCTTCACCATAACTAGTTCAATTGACTCAAATGAACTAGTTAGAGAGTTGTTCAATTGCTATGAGATCTTATGTAACTACACAAGACACAATTGAAACAAAGATGACTCAATTCGATTGAATCGACTCATGAACTTTATAGCCACGGTTTGCATACTGCATTCGTTAGTAATTTAAGTTTCATGTTCAGAGCACATCTTTAGATCATAACCCACTCAAGTACGCAAACAAGTTCGCGGACTTAAGACAACCGGCAGAGTTTTCCAAACTCAGCAGAAAATCTCGGCAAGGAGACTTCTGCCAGTTCGCGGCCTAGGTTCGCGGACTGAGTTCGCGGACTAAACACGCAAACAAGTTTTTGGAAAATCAGCAGAAATTCTCGGCAAGAGAAGTTCCGTCAGTTCGCGGACTGAGTTCGCAAACTGAGTTCGTGGACTTGGCAAAGCCAATTCCTCCGGTTTCTCTCAATCAACAAAGTTCGCAAACTTCGGATTAAGGAATATGACTTATGCACATATATGTTTCCACACAATGCTTATATCCATCATTGGTTATATAGACCTAAACTCTCATTCCAACCATTGAAACATTCTTAGAGGACGTTATACAGTTGTTACACTATTTCTCGTCAAAGCGATTTTCAAAGTGATTGAAACATTATGACTTTCGTCATTAGGTGAAGATAAACCCGATCAAACTGAAACGCTTTATCAACACATGATTTCGAGATATAGATAGTCGAGATATACTCGGCTCGAAATATCAAATGTGTATGGTCCAGTCTATATAACATACGACTTTTGTCTCATAAGAAGGAGGAGATATAAGAGATAGAATTTTGAGTGATAGATAAGTTCAAGTCTCCACATACCTTTTTGTTGATGAAGTTCCACGGTTCCTTGAGTAGATCTTCGTCGTTTTATGATGAATCGCCATGAAGTCCTTGAGCTCAACTACACTTTTCTATCCTAGTCTGAGACTTAGCTATGTAGACTAGAAATCAAGACTCATAGTTTTGATCACTAACATTGACAAACATGCTTGAGATAGCAACGCATGCGAGGTCAACCGAGCTATGATGTAACAGTGTCATAGTATTATTATACATCATCAAATTTCAATTGTATCACAACTTCGACAATAATACTATGGTGATGTATCACTCCCCTTAGTCAATACTCCATCTCACTTGGAAACCACTCCCCCTTACATAATGATCCGAAAACCATATGTATCTGTAGTGTGAACTACATATTAATTCTCCCCATCTTTTTCAATAAAATTGGCAAAGGTACGAAAACGGGATCCTAATGAAATTTCCAAAAGAGACATTTCATGACCAAAAGAAAGAATATACCATCTTATTTAGATGCAATCATATAGCCGAAGCTAAATGCATTCATCAAGTAGTTTATAAAGATACAAGATAACCCCTATAATATTCCACAGCCGCACTCCCCACAAAGATTTGGCGATAAAGCACAAGTTCAATTAATAACTCTCCCCCATAGTATGTCATTCCCAAAAAAGAACAACAAGAGCGACCTTAATTTCAAAATAAAAGAAGGATTTCTTTGGACACAACACACTAAAGAAAACGACAGAAAATCAACCTACGGAAACAAATGCAGAATTGAAGTAGACACTTACTGGAGTTCCAAAGTCAATTTCCCAAAAGATCGAGATAAGCACAAGGGAAAGAGTCATGGAAACACTAATAAACCAAAACAACACCAATAGACTGCCGTAAGTGTTAAAATGTAGCAGTGTCTAAAGGTTTGGTGAGAATGTCAGCCAACTGTTATTCAGAAGGCACAAATTCCATATTTATGATACCATTTTCATAGAGATATCGAATAAAATGGTACCTTATATCAATGTGCTTTGTTCTTGAGTGCTCAACGAGATTCTCTGTGATTCGAACCGCACTAGAGTTATCACAAAAGATCTTCATTATTCCAGTATCAATTCCATAATCGGCCAGTATTTTTTTCATCCATAAAAGTTGAGTGCAACATGATCCAGCAGCAATATACTCTGTTTCGCATGTAGACATGGACTGTGAATTCTGTTTCTTGTTATGCCAAGCCACAAGATAGTCCTACATAGTAGAATCCCCATGATGTACTTTTTCTATCTTTTACACATCCTGCCCAATAAACATCTGAATAAGCAGAAAGGTCAGTGTTAGTATCAAAAGTGTAAGATAGACCATACCCGACGGTGTGATTGACATATCGTATGATCCTTTTTGCAGCTGTAAGATGAGATTCCTTTGGATTAGCCTGAAATCTATCATGACAACCAACACTAAAAGAAATATTAGGTCTAGTGTCTATAAGATATAAAAGTTTACCAATAATAGATCGATATAATCTTTGATCCACTTTTACTCCTTTCTCATCCCTGTGCAGTTTACCAATAGTGGGCATAGGTGTCAGTTTTGGAGTTGACTTATCCAGACCAAATCGTGAGACAAGGTCCTTTGCATATTTTTCTTGGGATTAGTAAATTCCATCCTTATGTTGTTGAATTTGTAATCCTAAGAAGAACTTCAATTTACCAACATTGCTCATTTCAAATTCTTTAGCAAGTGAAACTTGGAAATCTTTTGCAAGTTTCTCAGAAGTTGAACCATAGATGATATTATCTATATATACTTGAGAAATGACAACATCTTTCCCACTCCACTTGGTAAACAAAGTTTTATCAGCTCCGTCTCTTGAAAGACCTTTCCCAATAAGAGAAGTGGTAAGTTTTTCAAACCAGGCTCTAGGTGCTTGTTTTAACCCATATAATGCCTTTTTGAGCTTAAGAAAATGATCTGCGAAATCAAGGTTTTCAAAGCCTTTAGGTTGAGCAACATAGACTTCCTCCTTTAAAATTCCATTTAGGAACGCGGATTTTATATCCACTTGGAAAAGCTTAACCTTGAGAAAACAAGCATGAGCTAATAAAAGTCTAATGTACTCAAGGCGTTCCACAGGAGCAAAGGTTTCGTCAAATTCGACACCTTCAATTTGTGAATATTCTTGAGCGACAAGTATGGCTTTATTTCTGACAATTGTGCCAAATTCATCAGACTTGTTCTTGAATATCCATTTCATACCAACAATATTAATATTGGAGGGACAAGGTACAAGTTCCCACACGTCTTGTCTTTGAAATTGATTTAACTATTCATGCATTGCATTCACCCAAAAGGGATCGCTAAGAGCTTCATCAAAATTTCTTGGTTCTACTTGTGACAGATAACAACCGAAATTGCAAATATTTTGAAGTTGTCCTCTCGTATTAGTTGCATAATCTATTCCTCCAATAATACTGTTGGGATCATGATTCCTTTGAACCCAGAGGTGTCGTGGAGGGACACGTTCTTGTTCGTCAGGAATATCCTGATCAATGCTCTTCTCCTCGTCACTAGAAATATCAGGATCAGTAACAGTTGGAATGACTTCAACTGATTCTGGTATTTCTTTGACTTTCTCAATTATCTCAGTTGGAGGCAACTCAACAGGAGGATTATCGTGATGAAAATTACTAATATCATTGATTATAACATTAGCAGATTCCATCATGACCTGGGTTCTAAGATTAAACACTCGAAAACTACGACTATCAGAAGCATAGCCAAGGAAGATACCTTCATCACTTTTGGTATCGAATTTCCCTCTATGTTCTCGATCTTTTAAGATGTAGCACTTACTTCCGAAATGTTAGAGCATAGCTCGGTCAACCTCGCATGCGTTGCTATATCAAGCATGAGTCTTGATTTCTAGTCTATTATAGCTAAGTCTCGGACTAGGATAAAAAAGTGTAGTTGAGCTCAAGGACTTCATGGCGATTCATCATACAACGACGAAGATCTACTCAAGGAACCGTGGAACTTCATCAACAAAAAGGTATATAGAGACTTGAACTTATCTATCACTCTAAAATCTATCTATTCTATCTCCTACTTCTTATGAGACAAAAAGTCGTATGCTATATAAACTGGATCATACACATTTGACATTTCGATCTGAGTTTCACTACTTATCTTTTTATCGAAATTGTGTGTTGGTAAAGCGTTTCGCTTTGATCAAGTTTATCTTCACCTAGTAACGAAAGTCATGAAAAGTTTCAATTACTTTGAGAATTTCTCTGACGTGAAACGGTCTGTGAATAACGGCTATATAACGTCCTCTGAGAATATCTCAATGATTGGAATGAGAGTTTAGATTACATAACCATGTATTCCCCAATCCGAAGTTTTCGAACTTTGTTGATTGAGAGAAACCGGAGGAATTGGATTTGCCGAGTCCGCGAACTCAGCCCGCGAACTGACGGAAGTTCTCTTACCGATAATTTCTGCTGGAATTTTCCAAAAACTTGTTTGCGTGTTTAGTCCGCAAACTCAGTCCGCGAACCTAGTCCGCGAACTGGCGGAAGTCTCTTTGCCGAGATTTTTTGCTGAGTTTGGAAAACTCTGCCGGTTGCCTTAAGTCCGCGGACTTGTTTGTGAGCTTAAGTGGTTATGATCTAAAGATGTGCTCTGAACATGAAACTTAAATTACTAAGGAATGCTTTATGCAAACCGTGGCTATAAAGTTCATGAGCCGGTTCATCGAATCGAATCATCTTTGTTTCAATTGTGTCTTGTGTAGTTACATAAGATCTCATAGCAATTGAACAACTCTCTAACTAGTTCATTTGAGTCAATTGAACTAGTTATGGTGAAGAAGAACTAGGTTAATATGAAATGCTCATATGGTTAACCTTTTGGGTTACTATGTTGAACCAACATACACGTACACGTTTGGGCATGGTTTTCACAAACCCAGTAAATGTCTACCCAAGTGTGTGTGACAAGCTAAGTTTTCGATCTAACAGTTGAGAAATATTATCTTGAATCTAAATCAGGTTTTCATCTAGCGCTGAATATGGATTGCTTTGTAACTAAGGCAAAACCCTGATTTGAAGACTATATATAGGATACATCTAGCATTGTGAAAAACTAATCCCCACACGTCTGTGTGATACTAGTGCGCTCGCTAGAGTCGATTCTCCTTTAACCTTTGGTTTTCTTCTCTAAAACCAGGTTAACGACTTAAAGACTTCATTGAGATTGTGAAGCCAGACCGATACTACTTTTATCATAGTTGTGTGATCTGATCTTGCATCTTCTATCGTACCAGTACAATCTTTGAGTGGCTTGATATCGTGAGAGTTCTCCGATAGGCAAGATAAAGAAGTCACAAACATCTTCGTCTCACTGTTTGTGATTCCTCGACAAACCTCTTGTGTAGTCAAGAAGGATTGTTGAGAGGTGATTGATTAATCTACGCTGTTCTTCGGGAATATAAGAACGGATTATCAATTGTTTCCTGTTCACCTTGATTTTATATCTTAAGACGTAAAAAAACCTAGGGTTTTTCTGTGGGAGACAAATTTATCCTTTGATATACTTTTCTGTGTGAGACAGATTTGTTTATTATCAAGACTGCGATTTTGGGTTGCATCAACTCTTAGTTGTGGGTGAGATCAGCTAAGGGAATCAAGTGCGCAGTGTCCTGCTGGGATCAGAGGCGTAGGAGTACAACTGTACCTTGGATCGGTGGGAGACTGATTGGGGTTCAACTATAGTCCAGTCCGAAGTTAGCTTGTAGTAGGCTAGTGTCTGTAGCGGCTTAATACAGTGTGTATTCAATCTGGACTAGGTCCCGGGGTTTTTCTGCATTTGCGGTTTCCTCGTTAACAAAAATTCTGGTGTCTGTGTTATTTCTTTTCCGCATTATATTTTTTATATAATAGAAATAATACAGGTTGTGCGTTAAGATCATCAATTGGAAATCCAACCTTCGGTTGTTGATTGATATTGATTGATCCTTGGATATTGGTCTTTGGTACCGTCCAAGTTATTCCTTGTGTTTGATTAAAGATTCGCTATTGTTTTAGCTTGAGTAAATCAAAACAAGTTAGAGATATTGACTCCTTGAGATACTTTAATCTAGATTGAGTCTGACTGTCTAGTTAATTCTCTAGCAAAGTATTTCGGAGTTAGTCCATACAGATTGCTAATCGAATTATTGGGTGGTGTTGTCAGACCCCCGCTTTTTCACGAACACTCTGAGATAGTGCAAGTTGGGTTTGCTACCGTACCACAACTCATAAGGAGTGTTTAGGGTTTTAGAACGTAGGTAGACACGGTTGATCAAATAACATGCTGTAAAGACAACTTCTCCCCAAAACCTTAAAGGTAAGTTTTTGTTATGGAGCATTACCCTGACCATTTCATGAATGTTTCTGTTTTTTCTTTCTGCAACTCCATTATCCCGAGGATTAATAGGTGGAGAATATTATTGAATGATTCCCAGTTCGTCACAAAATTCAAACACTTTAGTGTCCTTGAATTCAGTTCCATTGTCGCTTCTAATTTTGTTTAGTTTGCGACCTTGTTCTTTCTGGATTCTTTTAACAATAATCTTGAATTCATCAAGGGTTTCATTCTTATGAGATAGGAACTCAACCCAAGTGAATCTGGTGTCATCATCTACCATAACCAAAGCATACTTCTTACCAGCAACAGTAGGTTGTTGAATTGGTACGAAGAGATCCATATGAATTAAATCAAGTGGAGCTTTAGTGAGAATATCTCGAGATGATTTATGGTGAACTTTGGTTTGTTTACCCTTTTGACAGGCACCACATACACCTTCAATCTTTGCATTGATTTTGGGAACGCCTCTAACAAGTTCTTTGTTAATGATCTTAGTTAGAAGACCATAGTTGATGTGATCAAAATGCTCATGCGAAAGATGTGTAGATTCCACCTTAGTCAAATTGCAACAATTGCTGAACTGTGTATCCAGAAGATAACAGTTGTTTTTACCACAAGTTCCCTGAAAAATTACTTTCCCAGTTTTGTCTACAGTGTCACATCCATTTGCATGGAAGACCACTCGATGGCCTTTGTCACGGATTTGACTAATAGAAAGAAGATTTGCAGTCATACCTTTTACGTATACTACATCATGGATTTCAGGTACGCCGGGTAGTTTGATCGACCCCTTCTCGCTTATGTAGCAACAACTCCCATCTCCAAAAGTTACTGGTCCTCCCTCATAGTCGCTTGAAGTAACAAACCATGTGAGATCACCTGTCATGTGTCTACTACGTCCACTGTCAAGAAACCATTGAGAGGGTGATGTTGATTTTAAAGCAAAGGCTCCCATACTATTAGTGCTTTCCTGTTTAGGGTTTCCTGATAGTTTTGTACATCCTTTTAGAGAAGCAAAAAGTTGTTTAGTTCTCATGTGAAGATTACTTGCAACTTTCAGACTCTTTTGACATACAAGTATGTTGAAACTGATTGGGGGAATCACAAAACAAACATGGGCCAACACCTTTAAATTCGTCTGAGAAGTTCTGAGTCATATCAGTTTTACAACATCTTAACGTTGTTTATCATCTGACTTACGACTGTTCTTCAGAGAGGAACAATTGGAGTTATTCAGATCCATCAAAGCAATTTTGATAGATTTCAAATCCTTAAGCATTACAATTTCTGCAACGAGATCAGAGTTGTTCCGGATTTGTTTATCCAACTTTTTCTGGAGAATAACCAGTTTATTAGAATTTCTTATACGATTGGTTTTTAATCCTGGTGAAGTGTTTCTAGAGACTTTACTGTCCATAGAGTCAGATCGCTACAAACACAGACTTATAAGGCCTTTAAACGTGTTTGCCTGCTCTGATACCAATTGAAAAAGCAGGGGTACAACAACCTCACCCAATATTTCGATTAGCAGTCTGTATGGACAAACTCCAATATACTTTCAAGAGAATCAACTAGACTCAATCTTAACAAAGTATATCAAAGAGTTAATATCTCTCTTTCTTGATTCAATTCTTACTCAAGCAAATAGTAATCTGCGAGTCTAATTGAATACAAGAGAAATCACTTGAACGGTACCAAAGACCAATGTTCAAGTATCAATCAATTTTAATCAACAACCAAAGGTCGGATTTCCAATTGATTGATTCTAACGCACAACCTGTGATATTTCAATTATATAACAAAATATAATGCGAAATAGAAATAACACAGACACCAGAATTTTGTTAACGAGGAAACCGCAAATGCAGAAAAACCCCGGGACCTAGTCCAGATTGAACACACATTGTATTAAGCCGCTACAGACACTAGCCTATTACAAACTAACTTCGGTATGGACTGTATTTGAACCCCAATCAATATCACATCGATCCAAGGTACAGTTATGCTCCTACGTCTGTGATCCCAGCAGGATAATACGCACTTGATTCCCTTAGTTGATCTCACCCACAACTAAGAGTTGCTACGACCCAAAGTCGAAGACTTTAATAAACAAACCTGTATCACACAGAAAAGTCTACAGTAATAGATAAATATGTCTCCCACAGAAATACCTACGAGTTTTTGTTCCGTCTTTTGATAAATCAAGGTGAACATGAACCAATTGATAAACCGGACTTATATTCCCGAAGAACAGTCTAGTATTATCAATCACCTCACAATAATCTTAATCGACGCGGAAGAAGATATTGTGGAATCACAAACGGTGAGACGAAGATGTTTGTGACTACTTTTATATCTTGCCTATCCGAGATATTAATCTCAAGCCAATCGTTACGATTGTACTCAAAACGATAGAATATGCAAGATCAGATCACACAACTACGAGAAAGTAGTATCGGTCTGGCTTCACAATCCCAATGAAGTCTTTAAGTCGTTAACATGGTTTACAAGAAGAAACCTAAGGTTAAAGGAGAATCGAATCTAGCTAATACAAATAGTATCACACAGGAGGTGTGGGGATTAGGTTTCCCAGTTGCTAGAG
Organism: Papaver somniferum; assembly: GCF_003573695.1. Classification (NCBI taxonomy): domain Eukaryota; kingdom Viridiplantae; phylum Streptophyta; class Magnoliopsida; order Ranunculales; family Papaveraceae; genus Papaver; species Papaver somniferum. Next base: position 48,770,498 of record NC_039366.1, read on the forward strand.
TTCTCCCTTATATAGTCTTTCAAATCAAGGTTTGCAATCAATGTTAGCTTGGTAAAAAAGCATTCAATATTCATCGTTAGATGAAAACCTGATTAGATTCAAGCTAATATCTTTCAACCGTTGGATCGAAAACTTAGCTTGTTACACACAAATGAAATGCAAGATTTTAGGTTTGTGTAACCGTACCCAAACATGTACTTTTGTTGGTTCAACAATAGTTAACCAAATGGTTTGCCATATGAGCACTTTCATATCAACCATATTCTTCTTCACCATAACTAGTTCAAATGACTCAAATTAACTAGTTAGAGAGTTGTTCAATTGCAAGGAAATCTTGTGTAATTACACAAGACACAGTCGAAGCAAAAACGATTTGATTCACTCGAATCGGTTCATGAACTTTATAGCCATGGTTTTCATTTTGCATTCCTTAGTAATATAAATATAAGTTCACAAACAATCGTCTTTAGATATAACCAACTTAAGTTCGCAGACTTAGTTCGCGGACTTAAGTTCCCGGAAGGAGTTCTCAAACTCTAGCAGATTTTCTCGGGTCGAGAACTTCCGCTAGTTCGCGGACTGAGTTCACAACTCTTGTTCCGGTTCTCTTGATCACCAAAGTTCGCAAACTTCGGTTCAAGGAAAAGGACTTATACATATATGTGTTACCACACAATGCTTATATCCATTATCGTTTATATAATCTAAACTCTCATTTCAATCATTGAAACATTCTTCGAGGGCGTTATTATATAGTTGTTATTCACAAACTATTTTTCGTCAAATTAAGCAATTTTCAAAGTGATTGAAACATAACATGACTTTCGTCACTAGGTAAAGATGAACTTGGCCAAAGCAAAAGCTTACCAACACATATTTAGAGAAATAGATAGGCGAGATAAACTCTGCTCGAAATAGAAAATGTGTATAATCAAAGTCTATATAGAAAAACGACTTCTGTCTCAAAGATAGGAGATAGAGTAGATAGACTTTTGAGTGATAGATAAGTTCAAGTCTCCACATACCTTTTAGTCGATGAAGTTCCACCAGTTCCTTGAGTAGTTCTTTGTCTTGTATGATGATTTTCATGGAGTTCCTGAGCTCAACTACACTTTCTATCCTAGTCTGAGACTTAGCTATAGCAGACTAGAAATCAAGGCTTATAGTTTTGATCACTAACATTGACAAACATGCTTGAGATAGTAACGCATGCGAGTTCGACCGAGAAATGCTCTAACATCTTATAAAATATAAGGTCGCTCTTGTTGTTCTTTCGGGAATGACATCAAATTGGGGAGAGTTATTTTGAACTTGCGCTTAATTTCCATATCTTTGTGGGGAGTGCGGCTGTGGAATATTTTAGGGGTTATCTCGTATCTTTATAAACTCCTTGATGAATGCATTTAGTTTCGGCTTTATGATTGCATCTAAACAAGTTGATATGTACTTTTCTTTGGTCTTGAAACATTTCCATGGAAATTTCATTAGGATCCCATTTTCGTACCTTTGCCAATTTTATTGACAAAGGAGAATTAATATGTAGTTCACACTACAAATACATAGTTTACGTGTTTTACGGATAATTATGTAAGGGGGAGTGGTTTTCATGTTGAGATGAAAGTATTGACTAATGGGGAGTGATACATATCACCATAGTATTGTTGTCGAAGTTGTGATATTGTTATGGCTATGGATCTTCAACATCTATGATGCTGAATTGAACATCTATGGAATCATGGGAGTACTTGGAAAAGACGAAGTTTTCGAGTAATGTGGAAGCACCAAGGAGATCAAGCATTGGGACGAGAAGCTACAAAGTTTTATTTATTTTGTAATCCCTATGTATTGATAGTTTTGCCACTATCTCAAGCACATTTGTCAAGTTTAGTTGTCAAAACTATATGTCTTGATTTCTAGACTACTTATAGCTAAGTCTCGGTTTAGGACAGTTTAGTGTAGTTGAGCTCCAGACTCCATGGCGATCATCTTACGAAGACGAAGAACTACTCAAGGAACCAGTGGAACTTCATCCGAATAAAAGGTATGTGGAGACTTGAACTTATCTATCACTCAAAAGTCTACTCTTTCTCCTACCCTTGAGACAAAGTCGTATAAGTATGATAGTTTTCATACATACACATTTGTTATTTCAAGCCGAGTTTACTCGCCTATCTTTTTCTCGAAATATGTGTTGGTAAGCTTTCACTTTAACCACTTTTCATCTTAACCCGTGACGAAAGTCATGATGACGTTTAAATATTGAAAATAGCTTTGATGACGATAGTTGTTATATTTGGAACTTGCGTTGAGGATTAGGGAGGATATCTTCTCTAATTCGATTCCTTTCTATCTTGGGACAATTTTGAACAACTCAGAGTGACCAAAGACGTGTAGAAAAGATAAACAAGAAATAATCCCGTGACTTGGTCGTGAAGAGGAAGAAAATTATTGGAAAAGATATCGAAGATTTTGAAGAGTTTTCATCGGCCTGTGGTTATATAAAAAGGGATTTCTAGTCCCTGAGAAGAAAACCGCGAGTTTGGGGTTCAGACAGAGGCCTTGGAGATAGTTGCATAGAAGACCAGTGAGCTGCAGTGAGTTTCCTGCTACTGCAGGAAGAAGAAGACGAAGAACTTTGTGCTGCTACGGACAGTCGCAGAAAAGCATCGTAATATCACGACACAGAAGACAGTTGTTAACTCAACAGTCTTATTTTATCTGTTATCTTTGTAACAGTCGATCTGTAACGTTTATAATAGTTGCAGTTTCGCTGTTTTATTCTTTTTCTCTATTTTTCTTCAATCAAACACCTTTTTGATCTATGGATTACTATTTTGAGCGAGTGTTCGACATCATGAGCTAAACCCCAACACTGGGACAGCGGAGGAAGCTGTATTTCATCCATGTGGTAATTTAGTTAATTCTTTATTTAATTTTTGCACCGATTTTAATTGAATTAAGATTTAGATTAATTACTTGTGACTTTGTTTGATGGAACATGCTTAGTCCTAGGGATTCTTGTTGTGCCATGCTTATAATCTACACGTAATATTTTATGGAATCTACTTTGGAAAAGAATAGAGTTAATACTTGTTTTGTTTTGAGCTATAATTGCCTAGGATTAATTTCTGAACCACTTGAATATGGAAAACAGTGAAATCCTGAGTCTCAGTACCTCTCGTTATCGTGATCATCCTGTATATATTTTCTTCGTATTTAATTTTAAGTCTTAAACCCAATATTATCAAGTCCGAGTTGAACGAATCTTATTTAGCACTTTAAAAACTATATCAGTTGGTCTGTTGGTGAACAGAAGGTGTCCGTCAAAATGCATTGGATATATTTGGACTTCTAAACAGTAGTGTCTTTTAGGCTCATCTTGAACATACATTTATTTCTCCAAATGACAAACTGGTTGGTATGTTGGTTAAATAGAAGGTGTCTGTTGAAATGGATGCTTATGTGGCGATCTAACTTTTTAGGTTTTTGAAAATGAACATAGGATTGACACGTCAGCCTAAAGGATTCTCCTTTTGACACATCAGCATAATTATTCTCCTTTATGTAAGGAAGTATTGATTGATATCACAGGTTGTGCGTTGAATCGATCAATTGGGAAATCCAACCTTTGGTTGTTGATTGAAATTGATTGATACTTGAAAATTGGTCTTTGGTACCGCTCAAGTGATTTCTCTTGTATTCAATTAGACTCACGGATTTCTATTTTCTTGAGTAAGTATTGAATCGAGAAAGTGAGATATAACTCTTTGATATACTTTTATTAAGATTGAGTCTGACTGTCTAGTTGATTCTCTTAAAAGTATATTGGAGTTTGTACATACAGATTGCTAAGCGAAATATTGGGTGTGGTTGTTAGACCCCCGCTTTTTCACTAGGTGAAATATAGGTTTAGTTGCTTGGTCTCAACTATACGAAGTTAGTGTTGATTTTGTATAACGGCTTAATTCTGAGAGTATTCAATTCTGGACTAGGTCCCGGGTTTTTCTGCATTTGCGGTTTCCTCGTTAACAAAATCTTGATGTGTCTTTTACTTTTTTATTTCCGCAATTATAATTGCTTATTATAATTAGAAGTAAAATATACAAACGTTAATTTTGAATATACTTGATAATGATCCTATAGAGTTTGGTTAAGTCCGAACCTATTATCAAGTATCATACTTCGTTGTTGTATCATCTCAATCTTGTATCTATAGTCAATCACACAAGTTATCTTGTTGTTGTATTATCTCGATCTCGTAACCATAGCAATCACACGAAGTGTGACCGATTCGTTGTATTGTCTCGACTTTGTCCATAGACAATCATTTTCGGTAGATGACTTATAGGTGGATAAATAAAAGATTGTGGTGTATTTGGGTACCCTCATCTTTTCAATTGGTATCAGAGCATGCAAACACGAAAAGATATAACAATCTGTGTTTGGTGCGATCCAACCTATACGAATTGAATCTAATGGGTGATTCAGTTAACGTAGAGCAAGAAGATGATAAACTTCAAAAAGGATGTTTGTTTTCAAAACATGACAAACAACTCAGTACTATTAGTTCACTAGTGGAACACAACTCAGGAAATATTAACCATGATGGGTTAATAAGAAAACAAATACTTATGACAAACAAGTCAGATTCATATGACAGTGATGAGATTAAATTTTACATAAAGCTTGCGGAAAAATATAGTCTAAAAGATAATATATATTATCCATCTGTCGAGAGAATTGTCAGAGAATCTCTGATAAAAACTAGGTTTCATGAAGAAGTTGTCTCTCAAGAAATTCTTGGAGTTCATGAACCTCCAGACATGATGGTAATCACATCTAGTCTATATCAAGATGAAAATACTGCTCTATTTTCTCTTGAAACTGAATCTGAAGGATTTGAGAATGATCAAACCAGAAAAGATCTTCTAGTTAAGAACATGATATGTAATTCTGATTCATAGAATCTCTTAACTAATAAACAAGATCTTGATTCTAATAGTCTAACCACTTGTAAGAATCAAAAGAGATGTGTTTCAAGGAATAATCCAATGACTAACATTTGGTCAAGCAGATCTGCTAAAAGGGATTATCATACTGACTATAGCAATGATCAGCATAAATACACTCAGAAAACTGATTTCAAATCATGTCGTTTTGTTGCTGATCAACTGCCTAAATCAGCATCAAGGAAACAATCTCATCAAAAGATGATGTCATATTCCAAGAATTTTTTGGGTCGATATAAGAGTTCTGATCAATTTATATCTCAAAAGAATTCTTGTCACACTTATGATCGTTCTGGTGAATCATATCACTCAAGTTGTGACTTAATGAAAGAAGACTATTCTTGGAATAGTTTTAAAAGGGGGGATGTCCGAAATAATCCTCGATCATGTTTCGGGAACAAAGATGACCAATTAAATGCTCACTTGAACAACTAATTCAATTGATCGGAATTTCCCATCCTTGTGATCGATTTAAATAAATGGGAAATTTTTGAAAGAGCACTGAAATATGAGAAAAAGTTTAATACTTTACTCGATCTGTCTATTTCATGAACATCAAAAGTGTTTGTCTAATTTTGGAATACCTTTTCTATTTTTAGAAGAATACTTTCAATCTTGGGAAAGTTCATGACAAAAATTTGGGTAAGATATTTTCGGATCCTCTTAATCATACTGTTTCGGAAAAATTCTTACTGTTGTTTCCGAAAGTGTATATTTTCACGATTTTTATCAAATAAAAAACCTTGATTAGGTATCTCAAATCTTGGAAACCAAGTTTAATTTGATATATAAATCATCTATAGAACCGATTCTTCTCTCTATGTTTAGTCTGCGGTCAAAGATGGGTGAAAATACTATTGACATTGAATCTCAACTATGAAAACTTGAAACCTTTCAAGTTGAGCTCAAATGCTACTTTTCAAACGAACATAAGAAGAATCGTATTTCTTTTGAGCTTATGCTTATGTTGATGGGAGATTTTGAAGTTGCTTGTAAACTTATGAAAACTACAGTTTTGAATGAAAAGTTGCTCGAGTCAAATCTCTTGAAGTTGATCGTGGAAGTAAATCTCTTGAAAAGGAGACTTGATCATCTGAAAGAAAAGAGAAGACTCAAGAATCAGAACACTGAGGAATCTTCAGTGAATAATGAGAGCACTTCTATGGATTAAGTAACATGCTGTAATACTTAATCTAAGAAAAATAGACATCCGTTTTTGATTTATTTCAATTATTGTATAAGGTGTATTTATGAATAAAACTATCTATTATTATGAGTACAATTATTAGTTTATAATTTTTCTTGTGATAGTTTTTCGATTACATAGCCTATGCTTGAATGCTTTATTTTATTGCTATGTGTTTATGGGATGTTTGATTTCGGTTTTCATAACCATAATATTCGATCTCATATGTGTGAACCCTTATGGTTTGTGTGGCTTTTTGATTTAGCGGGATTAAGTTCTAGCCCATGTTGGTAGGCTTTATCAAAGGATCATAAGATGTTCCGATTGAGACTCCTATGTAAAAAGTCACAAAGTGTTGAATCAATTTGTGTGTACATGAGTTGTAGTTAGCATAACATATGTGTTTCGGGTTTTCAACTTTTGCTATTGGCACGTAATAGTTAAAACAGATTCAACCTTTCTCTGGTAAAGGTTGTTGTTGTTGTTGTTCTTTTATTCTTGCGACAAGATGACAATATAATGGGGGAGAGTTCTAACTTGAACTTCCGCTTAATGATATATCTTTCTGTGGAGAAGAGGATGCGGAATCTGAGGTAACGAATTTGTTAGTTAATCGTTTTCCTGTTTAAGAACAACCTGTTTATATTTCATATATTTTGCTTTTGCTTAACAAAATTTCGGTACAATTGATGTTTATTCCATTATGTATGTATGGATGTGTGTGTATGATTCAATTGTTTCCGGTTAAGAAAAACTATTGTTTGATATCTTCTTATTGTTCGGTATCATATATTGTTTTTGGCTTAACGAAATTTCGGTGCAATTGAGGTGCTATAATGTCTATATTTTTTTTCAATTGCTTCCAGTTAAGAGAAATAATTGTGCAAGTCATTTTTCTTTTGGTTTGTATGTATTGTTTATGGCTTAACAAAATACGAGATCATTTGTTTAGTCCAATTCGATTCCGGATAAGAGAAACTAAGTTAATTCTGATCTTAATTAGACTTATCAAAGTGAAAGGATTCGGTTATTCAAGTCTAATAGAATGCCTTGACAAGAAATACTAGTTAACAAACCTAGTACTTGTCTTGTCAAAAGTGAAAGGTCTAAGTTATTGTCTGAATAATTAGAACCTGATGAGAAAAATAAATTTAACTCTGATCTTTATTTTGGTCTTATCGAAATAAGCGATTGTATTTGTGCAATCGGTTTAGCAATAGGACTAAGTTTCTTAGTAATTTTGTTAAACTATTAGGGAATATTGCTTCGGGCAATTGTTTCCTAGATAACGTATTAAGACCAAATTACTTGTAGTTTCAGTTTTGATATTGGTTATCTAAAATGGTATGTGGAATCTTCGTGCTTAATCTTATAGGTTGTACAAGTCTTTTAGATTTGTAAAATCCTTTCGGTTTGACCTTTATTTGCTCAAACCTTTGTCATTTTGTGACAAAAAGGGGGAGAAATATACGGAGTAAACAAGTGATTTGTAATCACCAAGGAAAGGACAATTGTGCTTAAACGTTATATCTAACGAAAGAGTAAAGCATATACTAAGGGGGAGTAACATACCATATTGATACTTGTAGTTCTTGACTACAAAAGGGGAATAACAAAGATGTGCGGATTGAAAATCTACCTATCTTACCTTTAGGGGGAGTATTAACTTTGTTATTGAAATGCCAACAACGACATTTATGGATTGAATGTATACAGGTTATTGTGTTGTTGAAACTTGGAATCAAGCGTATGTGTAATGAATTTCTTGTAATTTTTTTATCCATATGTATTAAGGATTTTGTCACTAAAATTCACAAAGGGGGGATTGTTAGATCATAGCTCGATTGAACCCACCAAGCGTTGGTATGTCAAGTTTGGTTGTCATATTTTAGTGAATCAAAACTCATTTAAAGAGTTGCTTGATTATGTACTAGAGACAACTTCGTATAGGTTAGACTAGAAAGTCTAGGATTATGAGACATACAAGTATTACTCGAAGACTTTAAGAATGTGAAGAAGTAAGAAGCTACAACGACGACATCATCCTTCCTCTTGAGGTTAGTAATATTTTGACTTGAGCTATTTCATTCCTAACGTATCTTTCAAGTCGTGCTATATTGAAAATGAAAAGGCGAGGGTACCCGAATATACCTCAAGCTAAACTTTTAGTACCTATAAGTCTTTTCTCTCCGAAAGTGATTGTCTATGGACTGAGTCGAGACAATACATCGTGTGATCGTCTATGGATACGAGATCGAGACAATACAACAACGAAGTATGTTACTTGATAAAAAGGTTCGGACTTTACCAAACACAATAGGATTCACTTATAAAGTAAATAAGAGTTAACGTTTGTGTAATTTACTTTAATTATAATAAAAAAATTATAATGCGGAAATATAAAGTAAATGACACAACAAGATTTTGTTAACGAAGAAACCGCAAATGCAGAAAAGCCCTGGGACCTTTTCCAGAATTGAATACTCTCAGGATTGAGCCGCTACACAAAATTACACCTAACTTCGTATAGTTGAGACCAAGCAACTAAACCTATAGTTCACCTAGTTTCGTCTGTATTCCCACGCTTCGGACCTTAGTCACGTACTTGGAACAATTCCTTTGGTTCGTATTCTAAACAGTAAAGGAACAACAAATCTGTTTGGTATCAACTCTATTCAACCAAGTAATATGAGTCGGACAAAGTCTCTTATGTTTATCTTAACATAAACTCCTTCGTCAGGTTCTTAGATCTATCTTATATTCAATTACCGAAGTAATCGTTTAATATTAAGACAACAACACTATTAATCCAAAGAATTGTGTTGATGCCGATCTACTCAATTAATCAATCCAATCTATCACAAGGATAAACCGATTATTAATTGGATCCTCTTTTACCGAAACAAGTATTGTGCACACTAAAGATTATGAACCCACAAATCAGAAATCTTTAATATCTTCTTCGTCTTCGAATTTTCTTAGATCTTCAATAATAACCTGCACACAATCACTTGAATCTCTTGTGATGAATCACGCACAAAATGGAGTCTGTTAACAATGGGTTATCGCAAGATCGTCTTTATAACTAACAACAATAAGATCTCTGTCGAAACTCTGAACTAGTTTGAGTGAATCTTATATTAGAAGAGAAGATTCTCAAGCATAAACAAACTAGGTGCAATCAAAGTTCAACCGCTGTAGTCAATCAAATCAATGAAAGCAAAAGATAAACCGCAATTTTCTAGTTTCCCACCAACGGTACACGCTAGAGCTTCTCAATTCCAAAGACGAATTTAAACTGAGCGGCCGTAAGAGATTTCGCCTAATTAAGTTACTCTCCTCTCCGGATAGGCGGCTACACCAGTAACAACACAACAAAGAGGAAGCTTGTTGTTACGAAGGATTAGTTTGCTAGAAAGGCAAACTTTAGACAAGGAAGTTTGGACACCAAGGAATTTCCAAAACCGAAAATATTCTCAAGATATTCATTAAAGCACAAATTTGGTTTCCATAATTCCTGGAAATGCTCTGTCCAAAAATAATGATCGAAATCTCTTGGAAAATCTCTAATTAGTAAATGCACATTACTAATTCTTATTTACCTACAAAATGAAGTTAAATACCTTAATTAAAAGATTCTTAACTTATTTATGTTTCGATCCTGGGATTCTCTTCCCTTAGCTATTAAGGAATAACTTTGAACAATTAAATAATAAAAATTCATATCACGTGTTCAAAGTATGTCGACATCCTTACTTTGTAAGTTATCTTTCACACTTACAACCTTGAAACCGATTTGTACACTTCCATAAAAGTTTAGAATTAGTTCATCTGACTTTCAAGAACTATGTGATTGATCAAATAACATTCAATCAAAATCATGGGTTTATCGGTTCTACCAAAATTAGTTTCGATTCTACCTTCCATGTGAGTACTGTGCATAGCCACACTAGCTTTCCAAAATTCGGTTGACTAGGTACTAGGATCGTTTCCCCACATATATATGGTATGTAACTTATATGTGTTTCACATGTCCATAGGATCGGTTCCCCTTTGCCTAAAAACGTGTTGCATATGTTCATAGGATCGGTTCCCCTTTCTGCTATAAACCTTGTTGCACCTCATACACGGATCGGTTCCCCTTTGTGATGTATTGCACCTCTTACTAGGATCGGTTCCCCTTTCCCATATTTGGTCAAACATAAAATCACAAACCCGATCATACCATCTCAGGTGATTACTTAAGATCGGTTTCACTAATAAAAGTCATACATAAGTTAGGCCTTTGTGAATAGTTCTACCAAGAACACAACAAGTCGTGAACGGTTATACTCAATCACACATATCGGTTGTTCATAAGATATGCAATGAATAACAAAACCAATAATGCATGGAAATTTCCTTTTCGGTTCACAAACAAGTTTATGAACTTGCTTCTTTAGAACACATGTAAAACATTGTTCCCTAGGATAAAATCCTCACCTCATACCCATACATAATCACAATAGCATTCAAATGATTATGGCGATGTCTTATCTACAAAGTTTAATGGTTAAGCAATAAACCTCGTATTGTATTCCTTAATACTATGTCTATCTAGAGTTCAAATATGCTTCGCAGTTTTGTTTTCAATATGCACGACTTGAAAGATACGTTAGGGAATGAAACAGTTCAAGTCGACTATCACTAACCTCAAGTGGAAGGATGATTGTTGTCGTTGTAGCTCCTTGCTTCTTCACATCTTCAATACTTCGCAATACTTGTAATGTATCATATCCTAATATTTTCAAGCTAACCTATACGAAGTTGACTCTAGTACATAATCAAGCGACTCTTAACATGAGTTTTGATTCACTAAAATGACAGCCAAACTTGACATACCAACGCTTGGTGGGTTCAACCGAGCAATGCTCTAACAGAAAACATAACTTCGAAGCTGTGAATGATTATACTCTAGTAGTAGGACATGATCACATGATCATAGTGTTAAGGAATAGGATATGAAGTATAACGTTTATCTTTTGAACTTCATACATAAGACATCGACATAATCGTATGACTACTATTGTGATTATGTGTATGGGTAAAGGTGAAGATTTCATCCTAGGAAACAATGTTTATATTTGTTTAAAGGAAGTACATTCATGAACTTGTTTTATGAATAAAAAGGGAAATCGCTAGGCTTATTGGTATTGTTATTCATTGCATATCCTTGGATTACCAATATGTGTGAGTTAGTAGAACCGATCATAACTTGTTATGTATCTTGGTAAAACTAGTCACAGTGCCCGACTTATGTATTGGTATGACTTTCAATAGTGTAACCGATCCTAAGTAATCACCTGAGATGGTATGATTGATATTTGTAATTGGTGCGACCGGTCCTAGTAATTGGTGTAACTGATCCTAGTGACTTGTGTAACTGATCACAAGTAATACCATGAGAATATGGTAACCGGTCCTGGTAATTGAGGAAACCGATCCTGGTAACTGATGTAGTCGGTCCCAGTAACCATATGGAGGTAGAACCGATCCTTGTGTTTTGGTAAAACCGTAAACCCATGATTAGTGAATTGATATTTGATCAATCATAATTGTCTAGGAATACAGATAAACCAGTTCTAAACTTGTTTGGAAATGTGGTATAATCAGTTCCAAGATTGTAAATATGAAAGAGGATTTACATAAGAAAAGATGTCAACATACTTTAAACATGCTCAATAATTCTTATCTTTTATTGTTCAAAGACATTCCTTAATAACTCAAGGAGATCCCGGACCGAAAATAATTTATGAATCTTTTAATTAAGGTTATTAATTTTATGCATATTTCTGGAGAATAAAATTGGTAATGTGCGTTTTATATTTGGAGATTTTCGAGTGAGATTTCGGTTATATTGGAGAAAGCATTTTCAGGAATTATGAAAACCGATTTGGTAATATATTGCATATCTTGAAAATATTCAGTTTTGGAAATTCCTTGGTGTCCAAACTTCCTTGGTCTATAAATACCCAAGTTTGCATTTCGAGCAAACTATCCTAAGAGCCAGAAAAACTACTCTTTTGTGTTGTTACTGGTGGAGTCGTCTATCCGGAGAGGAAAGTATCCTAATTAGGCAAAATCTCTCACGACCGCTCGTTTAAAGACTTTTGTGGGATCAAGAATATCTACGAGTACCATTGGTGGGAAACTAGATAATTGCAGTTTATTTTAGTTTTCGATTGATTTGATTGACTAACGGTTGTTGAACTTTGATTGCACCTAGTTTGTTTATTCTTGAGAATCTTCTCTTCTGATATAAGATTCACTCAAACTAGATCAAAGTTTCGACGTGATCTTTAGAAATGTTTGTAAATCTAAATACGTCTTCTGATAATCCATTGTTAACAGACTCCGTTCTGTGCGTGGTTGATCACAAGAGATTCAAGTTGTGTTGTGCAGGTGCTTATTGAAGATATAAGAAGACTTGAAGACAAAGAAGATTTCTGATTTGGTTTCTATATCTTTGGTGTGCACAAAACTTGATCGGTTGGGATCCAAATAATATCGGATTTATTCGATTGATTAGTTGTTTGAGATCGGTAGCAATAATAGATCTCTTGAGTTCTATTTGATTGTTACAAATCCGGATCTTATTACTTCGGTAATTGGTCTAACCAGGCAAAGGAATTTATTGGTTAAACGGAAGAGCCTTTGCATATGACTTGAGATATGTTCATAGGAAAGAATCAATAGAGTTATTACCAAACAGATTTGTTGTTCCTTTACTATTTGGAATACGATCCAAAGGAATTGTTCCAGTGCGTGCACTTATTTAATCGAATTCTCAACGGAGAGTACTTTCTCTTAGAGCACATGTAGATATGTAGTCTCATGACTGGACAACGACATATCTCATGAATACTGAATACTTTCAGTGATTATTTATATATAGTATCACGAGATGGACGGCTCCTAGACAGCTTGCTCTGCTAGTATAGAGCGATAACGTCTTCAGGAACAAACAACAAGTTTACCCTGACTATATAAAAGATATGACTTACCGACAAGCTCATATCGGTATAATTAATGCTCCTAGACATCTTGCTCTGCTAGTATAGAGCCACAAAGTTAATTATTCCTAATTAAGATTAATTCTGCCGTGACATTCACTACTGAATTCCCAGAATAATCTATTATTGCTCCTATTCCATGGTCGAATCCACGACTGGTCCCATGGAATGGCAATAAAAATTGTTCTGATTCTATGATTGAATCCACAACTTGATCTCATAGAATAACAATAACTATATTATCTCATTACTCCGATTTCATGATCGAATCCACAACTGGTCTCATAAATGGTAATAGATAAATCTTAATTACTCCGATTCTATGGTCGAATCTACGATCCCATGGAATGGTAATGCTCACTTTATTATTATGAATTCGTAGTCGAATCCTCAGCTGATCCTATGAATTAATAATAAATATCTTATTACTCAGTTTTGCGAATTATTCTTCACTGAATTCCACAATTAGTAATAAATAATCAACAATCGGGCGTCTGAGCTACCTCTAAGTAAGCCCCGATTCAAATGGTGAAGGTGTATTCAACGACGATACACTAACAGTCACCGCACGAACGAGTATTTCAAAAATACAACGAAACGATGAACCTATGCAAAATAGAGAAGAAAATAATAAATAATTGACCAGGGTGCTGGGAGCACGGACACACGACCGACCGACCGTGTCATGGTCAATCCCACGCCAGTTTTATATTTTTAATGCATTTTTATTATTTTCCATGATTTGATGAAAATTCTCTCATTTTATCAAATCTCTTTCGTCTCGAGGAAACTCCTCGGTTTCATGGTACTTCCATAAATCCATAAAAATAATATAAAATTAAGAAAAGGAGTGTGGGGCGTGATCATTGGCCAACCGGCCATGCCTTGGTCCCAACCAGCTCCACACCCCACGGTTCCTTATTATTTTATTATTATTATTATTATTATTTCTCTAATTTCATGAAAAACTCCTTGATTTCATGGTATTTTTGCACAAATCATCAAATAATAATAAAATAAATTATGAAAACTTGTAGGACCGGGCCTTGGCCGGCCATCCATGCCCTAGCCGGCCCACACGCCCCTTTGTTTTATTATTTTATTATTAGTTTTCCTTGAATTCATCAAATTCCTTGATTTCATGGTATTTCTCTCAAATTAGGAAAAATTCCCTCAATTCATCAAAAATACATGAAAAATACACAAAAATTAGGGAAACTCGTGGGACCGGGCCCAAGCCGGCCGACCATGCCTTCCACGGTCCCACACGTCCTTGTTTTTATTATTTTAATATTTTTTGCTTCCTTGAACTCATGAAAACTCCTTCAATTCATGGAAACTCCTTAAATTCATCAAATTTCTCAAAATTCATGAATTTTCATAAAATCATCAAAAATATTATAAAATTAAGGAAAAGGCACCACAGGACCGTGGTCACGACCGGCCGACCATGCCTTGATCATGGCGGTCCCACCCCTCCTCATTCCTTATTTTATAATTATTTTTCATCATCTCATGGTGTTTTCCTCAGTTTCGTCGAAACCCTAATTTTGGCATATTTTCTCGAATGGATGCTCAATTGCACGCCAGAAAATATCAAAATTCTCAGGACTGAGACGCGGACGCCTTGGGGACACGAGCACGCTATCTTGACCGACCAAGATTGGTTCTTTGGCTCACGGAATCCGTTCCCATCAATTTTCACAGTTTTGACCTAATTTGCACAATTGCTCGTATTAGGTCCAAAACTCTTCCAAACACTTTGGATTTTCATGAAGTGATCTTCAGGCGGTCACGTGACAACCCAGGGCCGGTTTCATGACTCCATGGTCGGTCCCTCGCCTCGTCATAATTAATTAGGTTTTCTCACCTAAGGCTCAGACGAGCATTTTTAAATAAATGATTAAGCCAGCATTTAATCATTCTTCCACCAACAAATCGTCAACTCTTCAGGAGTTCTTCGTATTTTCTCACGTGAGCATATGGACACTACATGGTTGATCCACGGTCCCATGTAGTCGCTCCCTCCTTCTTTCCATGGTTGAAATTCTGACGAACCATGAATTGATCATCAATTGATCTAATTAGGGTTTCTGAATCCAAGGATCTACAATTCCAGATTCCAACCTTAATAATTTTACGACGGCCTCTTGGTCATTAATTTTATTAATTATGCTCGGTTCAACGATCAGTATTCTTATTAATATTTTTGGTGCGCTGCCAATAATCCATCAGATGAGCAATACATGCTCAGACGATCAAATATTCACTAATTCATCACATGAGCAACACTTTCTCAGATGATAAATATTTGCTCAAACCAAGGAATGTTGGTTCAACAATCAATATTCAACAATCCATTGAATGAGCAATACTTTCTCACTTCATCGTAAGAACTATACCTCTGTCTCATGACATGTTCAACTCATGAGTTTCAGAACATCATGTTCAACTCAGCAACTACATGGACTCATCGTCCCATCAAACCAGGAAGTCATCAATTGACTAACAAACCACGAGACGTCAATCGTGTCACTTGGGGGATATCACTTAGGGTTTTGGTCTGGCGGTCTATGGCACGTGTGTTAAATCACACGATGGAATGTGAGCAAGTCGTGCAATCAGTTGAAGGAATTCACGAGGTAGTGGGTGGAAAATCGACCAATTCTCCACACGTTGAGCAAATGGTTTCAAACACGATCTCCACTTCCCCACTACTGTCACACTTCATGGAATCATGGTGTCTAAAATTCCAACAATATAAATAAGTCTCTGAATCATGATTGAATCATCGACATCATCAGTATCACCAATCTCACGTCTCATCGACAACACGAGATCATCAACTCATCAATTGAGCAACTACTCTCAATTGAGTAATTTCAATCATTCAGAGCTTATCATATTCAGAATTCACACACCCACAATCTTTGATTTCCATTGATTCCACACATTTCTCAGCTTCCCTCATACAGATCAACCCATCCTCTCTTGTGACCGAATTTACTCCGGAACGGTCATTGTCTTGATTTAGGCCGGAGTACTACAAATTGATCTCTCGAATCTAAAGCACCCCCTTTGCAGCGGTGCATCTGTGTGAGGTTTAACATTTCGCTCGGTTCGAGGAGTCTCCTCCGTACAGTCGTCTCCTCAATTCCTTAAAAACCATCAAATCGTTTTTTCCCATCTACAGTTTGGCGACCACAATGGGAGATCATTCTCTCGGTTGCAATCTCAGAATTTCACAAGATGGTTGATCTCAGGTCGGGTTCAGTTACGAATCCTAACACAACCCGTTCTAACACTAGCAACAACAACAATCAGAATATCCCGGAGATAATTCCGAACTCCAACACTGATGGTGGTGACATTACTCCTCCTCACGCCGAAGGTCATCTACTGTCCGGACGACAACCTGAAGAAGTCAGGGGAGATCCACCACCTACCATTGCTGATCTTATCAAAGCGCAGGAGACTCTTGCAAAGAATCAGACTGACATGGCATCTACACAGAAGGAGATGTGTAATTATCTCAAAACTATTACTGACAAGATGTCAGAGAAGACTCAATAGAAGGGAAAGGAGAAGGAGAAATCCTCAGACGACGATCCTGAAGTAATTCCAATCCATACAGTAGAAGACGACGAAGTTCACAAAACTACTGCAGACAACTCATCAGCGAAGGGATCATCGAATTTCATCACTCGCGTGGAAAAAAAAAACATCGCATGTCCATCGTCATCAACCTCCTTATCCTGCCACTACGCAGAGGATTCCACTCCCCAAAGGTTACGTTTCTCCAACCTTCACCTTATATGATGGAACTGGCAATGCTAGGAAACATGTCGCTCGTTTTCTCGAATACCTGGGAGAGCATGAACACAATCATGTCGTGCGTCTCAAGGAATTCTCAAAATCTCTGAAAGGCAGAGCATACACCTGGTATAACAACATCGCACCAGGGACTATCAACAATTGGGGAGAAATGGTTAACGCATTCTACATGAAATACTTCTTCGTATCAGAACAAGTCACCCTCTCCGACCTTGGAAGGATGTTTCAGAGGGTCAGTGAAAATCCCAATGATTATGAGAAAAGGTTCAAAGTCCAAGCTCTGGATTGTCATGACCCAAACGTCACGGAGCAACAACTGGTGGACTTTTGCATCAATGGCATGCTCCCGGTCTACAAGGCCTTGCTAGAAAACCTTCGATTCCAGACTTTCTTAAGAAGCTGCGAAGAGGTCGGCAACCACTGCACCCGCTCTTTTGGAAAGAGCAAAGTCTACAAAGACTGAGGATTCAAAAGACACTCGAGGAAGCAGGCGTTTGATCAACAAGCAGTAAAACCTGCAACCTCCAACAAATGCTATCGCGGAAGGGAGTAAGCGAAAAGCAGAACCACAGCACAAGCAGACTTCCTCCACCCCTTCAAAGGCACACAAGAAGTTCGAAAATCCCTCCTCAGCATACGGAAGATCCAGAAACACCTGATTTTCCCTGTTCAATGGAAGAAGTTAATGAACTACTCGATGCCTGGATTCAAGATGGTGCAATCAAATTACCTTATGTCAAGAAGGAACCAACTGAAGAGGCCATGGAAAATCCTCGGTATTGCCGTTTCCATAGATACGTCATCCATCCCACAAGTGATTGCAAAATTTTGAAGCGCATATTCAAGGAAAAGGTCGAATCAGGAAAGATCAACCTGGGGACTGAGGGAGTGCACAAAAACCCCCTCCCAGTCAGAACTATTACCATCTCTGAACCTCCTGTCAAGGAAGCGGTTCAATCTCTGATCGAACGTGTCTGCGAGTTGTTATATCTTTCGATAGCTCAAAGGAAAGACATGTTTGCTGCACTGAACCACATCGTGTCCGGAAAATGTCTGCTGATCCAAGAAACCACCACCGAATCTTCAGCCACCGACAAAGAAATGTATGACTGGGGACTGCTCACCACAGTGCACATTAAAGGAAATGAGTTCAAAAGGGCGTTCGTCGATGTTGGTACCTCTGTCAACATCATCCCTTTGAAAACTCTCAGAGCTGCCGGTATTACTCGACAGGAAGCCACCCACGCTCCCATAGCAATTAGGGATCACGAAGGAATCTCCAGAGACCCATACAACTTCATCACTCTCAAAGATACGGAAATATTGATCTGCACTGAGGTCAAGTTTTTCATAATCCGGGAAGACCCTGGGTACGACATGGTCCTTGGAAAAACTTGGATTCATGCCGGAAGGATAAAGATGCCTTCAACACATCCTGTCATCGACAAGGATTCCGAGTCGGAAGACGAAGCAGAGGACACACCACTGTTTGAGCATCTGGAAGAAGTAAAAACTCTGATGGGGCTTACGCATGAACTTGGAGAAGATCCGCACACCTTTGTCAGAAGGTTTCGAGCTCAGAACTTCTTCAAATCGGTCGCTCCATCGAGAGGTTTATTGCTGAAGACTTGGCTAAGCATGATCAACACTACGCTGGATACTGTCTTCTACGCGAGTGTCCATATGTGCCACAATCGTGGAATTCCATCAAACAGGGAATTCCGAGTCAGCGGAAGATATTCAAGGCACGATCGACCAAGCCTAACAAGTTTCATGAAGGGACCTGATTCTCAAAGCAGTTCAGCGCGGTCTTCATTCTACAAGGAACTCCAATTGGGAAGGACCATTCATGGTCGCTGAGTCCGTGGTCGGAGGCAAATTGATCAACACAGATGGCAGAACTCTACCAGTAATTCACGAAAATTGGCTCAATGCGTTTATCTGAAATTATTGGACATTTAAGGTATTGGGCGTTTGAAGCATTCATGGCGTTGGGATTTAACATTTAGGATTTTCTTTTATTTGCATTTCAATTCCTCCAAAACATTTGCAATACTTGCAATCAGTATTTGAATTCAGCAATTTATCAAAATTCAGTTCATATTTCGTAAAAGAAAATCTCTATCAAATCTACAAGAAAATCCTTAACCATCAGTCAATCCAAAACCATCTAAATATCAAAACCCAAGTATAAACCTCACATCTCTCAGAAGTTCATAAGTTCAAGAGATCAGCAAGAAAAGGTTTTTGCTCATCAGCATCCTTCAAGATTTGCAAAGCCGCCCTCTCTTTGTTCAACTCCTCGGTCAGCTTGGCAATATTTTCCTCCTTCTCCTTCACAGCATCATTAGGAAAGGGTATGTTCTTCTCACATGAATCCTTGATAACGTTTATTTTCTTACGAAGCCATTTCACGTTGAGGCGAAGTCTTTCTGAATTCTCCAAGTTAAACCCCCAATCAAAGAGTATATCTGGAGTCACGATATTCCTGAGTCTCGTATGCATATCACTCACGACACCCAAGATAACGCCTACTTGCATGGTTAAAGCATAAGCACGCCCAGAGTTCCTGTCAACGATCATGTGGCCAAACTTCTTCCATATCGTCTCGTACAAGCGTGCATATCCAATGGGAACGCTGAATCCACCGACCAATTCATGATACGGGAGTGAAGTGTTAAAGGGAGGATCGAAAGCAACCCCTACAGTTGGACATTCATACACTATTATACGGTTCTCAGGAGCAGCTTCCACGACCAAAGCAACAATTCCTTCGGTATTCTCCGTTGCTATCTCGGTTTCTTCTATCACTGAGGCAACAACCATCTGGTTTTCCATAACATCAGAAGCGACCATCTCATGGCCTCTAAGTTCAGGGATGGTTTTCTCTTCATCAATAACTTCGTAAGGGTTAGAGTTGTCATCATTGGCTCCAGTATCCTCAACTTCGGTATTTAGCACCTAATACGAAGATTACATGAGGTTAGAGTCACGAAGCCAAAGGAGATTATGAAACACAGTATAACCACAAGGCAATATCATCAAAGTTAATCATACTACATTCAAGGCACGAGCAAGTAACATGAAAGTCATGAAAACACATTTTACGATGAGTCCGTCTGAAGAAACTGAACTCTTCCCTGTACTAAGAGACTAACTGGGAGCAATATACAAGGAATCTGAGGATGGGTCATATTCCATTCTCTTTGTATGTATGTCCTCTATGACATGTCAAAATTTCATGACAATCCGATGAACGAGCAAGTATATGTGGCCAAAATATCAAGTGACGCGCAATCTGAAAAAGTTCTGGAAGTTTACTATTTCGCCTTTTTCAGGCTCTGAACGTGCTCAAAACTTAAAAAGACTCTATTATAAAGCTTGGAAATTTTCCGGGCTTGAATTTGCACATGCAGATCATCAAAATCCGACTCCGGACGAAGATTCTACAGCGTTTCTACTAAAAAGCTGGGTTCTGAATTTTCTGACGATAAAATTCGACTAAGTTTTCACATATTCACATGGGTTCTCATTCATTCATTTACAAGTCATCACTTTTATACTTATATGAAGAATGTAAAGGATATACACTTACTTGAGGAGTCTCCAAAGTGTCCAAGGGGTTGGAATTGTCCACATCAACGACAAGAGGAACATCACTTCCATCCGGCTCCGAATCTTGGGAATTACCTCCATTCCCATTCCCAGAGGATGCTTGAGTTCCAGAATTCTCCATCTCCATGAAACGACATCCTCCTGTACACGTCCTTTACAATCAATATTTTCATCTATGAAGCACCCCATTTGAACATGTGAAGAAATACTTACAGTTTTTTCGTCACTCAAATCAGCGATTGCTTGTTCAGTAGCAGAAAATTGAAGACCTTCAAGACTTGATGGAGTAAAATTATGCAACAAAATTAACAAAGTTGGCTTCGTGATTCTAATGTTAATAGCAATGAAAGCCACGGTGAGAAATATTGGGAACTCACCAAAGCACCAACTGGGGACTTTACGGTATTAGGTAACAACTTATAACCTTTATGTCTGCCTTCTCCGCCACGAATAACCGCCTCAGTCTCTGAGAAATCTACACCGATTCGAGGTCGTATATTATGACCGTCCTGTGGTGAAGTCCAGTAATATAATCAGAATACATTTCTTATAATTTCGTGAAGATTATATGAAGAAACATACCTGAGAGCATCCTGGAGACGACTTTCGTTTATCACCAGAAAGATACTTCAATCTTGGTCGACTGGAAATCATCACAGCAGAAGGAAGATCCTTGAATGGAGGTCTGGGAAATCTTACAAAGCCACACAAACGCCCAAGTTGTTGATCCCAGAATTCTACATAACCTGGGGTTACATAGGTGAATCTATCAGAACCAGGAAACCAGTAGCTACTCCCTTCCACGTGAGTATGATCCAAATGAGTCCTGAGTTGCTCAACTGATGGATTCCTTCTCCGTATGGTTGGAACACACTGATCCATACCCATTTTTCGGGATTCTCTATCAATATTATACTCCTCCACTGAAAGCTCTACAAACGTGGCTGATAGCAAATGACCAAGGGTGCAACTCAACATGAAAGATCTTTCGCCATCACTCAGATGCGCACCAGACGTCAAACTCGTACTTTCTCCAGTATTGAAAGTCATCGGCTGAGAAACATAATCAGGGACTGACACCCACGAGCGAAAATTGAACTCAGATTTTTCATCTAACACATCAATGAAGCGTATTTTAGAACGAGGTTGTTTTGTGGACCAACGCATGATCCTAGCGTTATCTTTCTCAGGGAAAGTATGGCGCGCATCAGTATTCGGTCCTTGCAGAACATTACGTGGAGTAGGTGCATAATTCTTAAAGTGCTCCCACATCAAAGCTTGAAGAAACATCGCGTTGGCATAACACTCAATCTTCATAGAGCCGTTCGACACACTGGAGTCTATAATCAAGGAGTCCAGGTTGTAATACAAGGAGCCTAAGAATAAACTACCTATCGGAAGTTGCTCACCCTGAGCCATCTTAATAGCAAAGGGAATCACAAAAGGCTTCAACAAGTTTCCACTGTCTTCAAAAACATCTCTGGACAACCATAAACATAAGAAAGAAGCAATGGGTAACATACCGTCGATGGGTTTATCAGAAACCTCGTCTTTGGGACACCAGTGTGTCAACCAGGAAGCATAGCATCCTTTACTACCAGCCTTATTCGCTTTCTCCATTGCAGTTGTCAAGACATGAGAAACGGCGGTCTCCTCGTCTGAAAGATCCCCAGGAAGATTTCCCGTGATCGGGAGATGCATCAGAGCCTCCACGTCTTCCAAGGTAATGGTAAACTCTCCCCATCTACAAATGAAAGTGTGAGTGGGAATGCACCAGCGAGCAAACAGTGCCACAATACCACTTGCGTCATGATAAATGAACAACTCTCCAGAAGCTTGAATAGCTCTCGTCACCTGCGCCTGGTCGAGCATAGTCCTCACATGAGGAAAACCCAACATATGCCTCGCACAGCCGGAAAATTTCTCCAAAGGTCTTCGAGAAAGCTTAAACTCTATGATTGATGAGGAGAAGATCCCTCATTCAAGACAAAATCAAATCACTGTCTTAGGAGTCACCAATTTCTTCTGAGTAACAGTTCTGGGATTTATCAAAAGACGATACACTGGGGATTTCAAATGTTGCTCAGCTCCTGAAATATCTTTTTCAAAGAATGAATCATCTATGTTCAGGACATTATTAATCCCAGGGATTTCGTCTTCGTCTCCACCAACGGAAGTTTCATCCATGCATGTCTCATCTCTGGAGATACCATCATCAACGCACATCTCTTCCCTCGAGGCGTCGTCAGCTTGGGAATTGGTCATCTTTGCTGAGTAGCTGAAAATTCTACTCCAGTATGCCGTCCAGATATAAATCAAGGAAATACGAGCAAAAATGGTAATTCTTAACTCTTACCTTTATACTTCCACTAACAATAGTGATAGTAATGCTAGAGTTAACACCTCAAAATCGTTCGTCTCTTCGAAACTTGCGATAATGAACGTGACTTTATTAATTTCCGAAACTGATTTTTCATGAAATCACGGACACAATTTTCATAATATGAACATTCATACAACTGACCTATGAAGTTCATAACAATACAATATTCTATCATAAATATATTGTCTATCTTTGAAGAACCTCAAAACCCACGTTTTGATTTTTCGAAAAAACAGCAATTAATGCAACTTGCATACATAAATTCTCAAGGATTTTATCTAACGAAAACAAACTCATGCAAATAAAATATATCATCATATTTTGCACAATATATGTCCCATATATATATATATATAAACTATTTTTCCTTCGTATCGTCATTATTTGTCTTTAAAACGAAGGTTTATTTCAAAAAATATTGTGAAAGTTCACATCTCATACATATGATAAAGTTTTGTATTTACATGAAAGCTCATAAGCAAAATTTTATCACTGGACACAAGTTCATCATACATATTTTCCTTCGTGTCGTCGTTATTTGTCTTTAAAACGAAGGATTATTCCGATTTCATGAAAATTCACTTCTTTTATGATGAACCCTTGGTATACATGAAAGCTCATACACTAAGTTTTATCACTGGACCTAGGTTCATATTTAAAAAAAAAATCTCTCTCAAAAATCAGGGATATAGTTAGTTTTCAAAACTAACGATCGAACGAACGGACGTTTTCAAAAAACGAGGGTTTTTCATAAGACTCACACCAATTGTATACACATGTATATGATTTCAAAATGATCACTTCATGAAATTCATGTAAACAACAGAAAACATCAAAAAAAAAAAAAAATTCGCTCACCTGGTCGGCGCCAGCCGGAAACTGGCCGGACGGTGGCGGCGACGGTCGGCGACGATCGGAACTCCGGCAGAAAACTCCTGATGCTTAGACGTGATGAAGATGAAGGCGTGATGGATCTCTGGGCGTGAAATAAAAAAAAAGGATTAATCCCTTTTATATCAATTTTATTTCCAAAACCTAATTTTCTAAGGATTTCCTTATTGGGCCCGACCCGCGAATCCTAACCGACCACGGACTCGTCGTCCAAACCAGCGGTTCGACACCAATTTATGATCATCAAACGATGCTCCAATCATGACATTGAAGCCTTCATCAAGTCGTGGTTTGCTCATGCTCTCTAAATCCGGTAACGTCTCAACATACGACTAAGTTCAATTACTGGTATTATTATTTATGGCCGGAAAATCACCATTTAATGTTGACTGAGGAACACAGCTTTCCTCAATAAGCAGGGGACTTAATGTAAATGGTGGATTTTCGAAAAAGGATAAAATCTTAAACTCATAATCGTACGAAGCTCTGATTCAACAATCAGACGTGAGTATCGAGACACGGCTCTCTCATCGAATTCTCAACGGAGAGTACTTTCTCTCAGAGTACATGTAGATATGTAGTCTCATGACTGGACAACGGCATATCTCATGAATACTGAATACTTTCAGTGATTATTTCTATATAGTATCACGAGATGGACGTCTCCTAGACATCTTGCTCTGCTAGTATAGAGCAAAACGTCTTCAGGAACAAACAACAAGTTTACCCTGACTATATAAAGGATATGACTTACCGACAAGCTCATATCGGGATAATTAATGCTCCTAGACAGCTTGCTCTGCTAGTATAGAGCCACAAAGTTAATTATTCCTAATTAAGATTAATTCTGCCGTGACATTCACTACTGAATTCCCAGAATAATCTATTATTGCTCCTATTCCATGGTCGAATCCACAACTGGTCCCATGGAATGGCAATAACAATTGTTCTGATTCTATGATCGAATCCACAGCTTGATCTCATGGAATAACAATAACTATATTATCTCATTACTCTGATTTCATGATCGAATCCACAACTGGTCTCATAAATGGTAATAGATAAATCTTAATTACTCTGATTCTATGGTCGAATCTACGATCCCATGGAATGATGATGCTCACTTTATTATTATGAATTCGTAGTAGAATCCTCAGATGATCCTATGAATTAATAATAAACATTTATTACTCAGTTTTGCGAATTATTCTTCACTGAATTCCACAATTAGTAATAAATACTCAACAACCGGGCGTCTGAGCTACCTCTAAATAATCCCTGATGAAACTAGGGAATAACATGGTGTTTGGTTTCAGCGTGGACCCTATAGTAATTGGTTATGTATCCTGACCGGACTTACTTGTTTTTTTTTTTATCACCTATTTCAATAAAACGGATCCCAAACCGCAAGTCCGTGTTTTATGGGCGGCGTCGAATTGCCTTGAGAATTCCCCAGTTGTTCCTCGTTGCATGATTATTGATAACTGGGTCGCCGATCCTGAGCGGATTGTTTGCTTTTTCCACCTTGGGAGTCCCCAGTCAGCTCTTTTGTATCGTGACTGGTAACTGTCACGACTGGTAACTGGGTCGTTGATCCCTGAGCGGATCATTCGATACTACCCTTCCGAGATCTAAGTCAGACGATGAGATCGAGAGTTCAAAATTGACAGCATAACCGAAAGATCAATCCTCCCGCTGTGGTCGCCAATTGTTTGAGGGTGAAAACAGTTTCTGCTGGTTTCGGTAATTTCGTCTGTTGTGGGTGAGAAACGAGCTTAAACCCTAAACAATGTACTACAAGAGAGTATAGACAAAAAAATTTCGTTTCAAGTAGAATCATGTTTATTCAAAATATATATATATATATATCTTTCACATTAGGGATTATTATTTGTTTCTTAAACCGACGGACGGGCGTTCGTTTCCTAAAATAAACTTTCATAAAAATTTACACATGCATATACACATATGGATTTTTGTTTTTGGGAACAACTCCTGGATTTCAAAAAAAAAAATCGGACTTACCTGGTTGGCGCAGGCCAGAACTTCGCCGGACGGTGGTCAGTGACGGTCAGCCGCGACTGAATTTCGGAGAATTTTTTTTACTCCCCCGCTCGAACGTGAGTAGGTCAAGGGGAGAGCGGCCGGTTGGTGAAGAAATAATAAAAAAAATTTAGGGCTTCTCCCCTTTTATAATAAATTTATTTCTAAAAACCTAATCGAACAAGGATTTCCTTTTTGGGCCCGGGCCCGTAAACGCAAAACCGACCAAAACTGGACGTCTGATCGTCCAAATCAGCAGTGCTTCGTCTCTCCGTGCTCATGGGATGAAACTTTTTCATACTGCCGAGTCCTTATTCATGCATTTGCTTGTACATGACATCATTGAAGCAAATCGAGGATTCTGGAAATACATTTGAACGACTACGTTCATCTACTTATCTCGTCTACTGAAAAATCACCATCTAATCTTTATTTCGGAACATGACTGTCCCTCACTAAGCAGGGGATTTAATGTTGATGGTGGATTTTCGAAAAAGGCTAAAATCGTAAAATCATGGTATTGCATGTTTCTGACCAGGCTTCAGGAATGTATGTGACAATTCATATTTTATGATTCGTGAACCATTTCACGATCTCTGACTGAGCGAATGTTCCTCTCATAGATATGATGCATATGTTTCTCGAATTGCCTCTCAGTTGAACTTTCGATGCTTCACATATTTCATCATCACCTCTACATAGAACCGAAATGATTGGGCGGCTCCTAAACATATTGCATGCTAGTATAGAGCCTAACACCTTCAGGACGTCACGCTTCCCGTTGTTCCCTGACTACGTAGAGAGTCCGTGTATAGAATCTCTTAATGATTCGGCGGCTCCTAGACATATTGTATGCTAGTATAGAGCCTAACGCCTTCAGGAAATCACACTATTCGTTGTTCCCTGACTATACACCCCTCAGAACGAGTACGATGCTTCAATTATCTCATATCTCAATTCTGCAAATAGGTTAATTCTACCGTGTCATTCATCAACTGAATTCCTAGAAAATAACCTATTTTATCTCATTACTCTTGTTAGAGCATTGCTCGGTCGAACTCGCATGCGTTGCTATCTCAAGCATGTTTGTCAATGTTAGTGATCAAAAGTATAAGTCTTGATTTCTAGTCTACTATATCTAAGGTCTCGGACTAGGATAGAAAGTGTACTTGAGCTCAAGAACTCCATGACAATCATCATACAAGACGAAGGACTACTCAAGGAACCGGTGGATCTTCATCGACTAAAAAGTATATGGAGACTTGAACTTATCTATCACTCAAAAGTCTATTTATCTCCTATCTTGAGACAAAAGTCGTTTTGCTATATAGACTTAGATTATACACATTTGCTATTTCGAGCCGAGTTTATCTCGCCTATCTATTTCTCGAAATATGTGTTGGTAAGCTTTCGTTTTAGCCATTCATCTTTACCTAGTGACGAAAGTCATGACAAGTTTCAATCACATTGAAAATTGCTTACTTTGACGAAAAATAGTTTGTGAATAACAATTATAGAACATCAACGTCCTCTAAGAATGTTTTAATGATTGAAATGAGAGTTTAGATAATATAACCATTGGAGGATATAAGCATTGTTGTGGAAACACATATATGTATAAGTCCTTACTCCTTGAACCGAAGTTTGCGAACTTTGTTGATCAAGAGAACCGGTATGGTGGCGTGAGCCAAGTCCGCGAACTGGCGGAAGTTCTCGACCCGAGAAATTCTGCTGGAGTTTGTGAACTCCGTCCGGGAACTTAAGTCCGCGAACCCAGTCCGCGAACTTGAGTAGGTTATATCTAAAAACGATGTTTGTGAACTTATTCTTATATAAACTAAGGAATGCAAATTTCAAATCGTGGCTATATAGTTCATGAACCGATTCGAGTGAATCAAATCGTTTTTTCTTCAATTGTGTCTTGTGTAGTTACATGAGATTTCCTTGCAATTGAACAACTTTCTAACTAGTTCATTTGAGTCACTTGAACTAGTTATGGTGAAGAAGAATATGGTTGATATGAAAGTGATCATATGGCTAACCATTTGGTTGACTATTGTTGAACCAACAAATGTACAAGATTGGGTACGGTTACACAAGCCTAGAAACGCGCATTTCATTTGTGTGTAACAAGCTAGTTTTCGATCTAACGGTTGAAAGATATTAGCTTGAATCTAATCAGGTTTTCATCTAACGGTGAATATTGAATACTTTGTTACCAAGCTAACATTGATTGCAAACCCTGATTTGAAAGACTATATAAGGGAGAACTCTAGCAACTGGGAAACCCAATCCCCACACCTTCTGTGTGATACTAGTTATGCTAAGCTAGAGTGGATTCTCCTTTAACCTTTGGTTTCTTCTTCTAAACCAGGTTAACAACTTAAAGACTTTATTGGGATTGTGAAGCCAGACCGATACTACTTTCTTGTAGTTGTGTGATCTGATCTTGTTATTTCTATCGTACAAGTACAATTGTAATAATTGGATTGAGATTGATATCTCCGATAGGAAAGATATAAAAGAAATCACAAACACTCCATCTCATCGTTTGTGATTCCGTAATATCTTTTTTCGCTGCGTCGATTAAGATTATTGTGAGGTGATTGATAATACTAGGCTATTCTTCAAGAATATAAGTCCAGTTTATTAATTGGTTCCTGTTCACCTTGATTTATCAAAAGACGGAACAAAACTCGTAGGTATATTCGTGGGAGACGGATTTATCTATTACCGTAGACTTTTCTGTGTGATACAGATTTGTTTATTAAAGTCTTCGACTTTGGGTCGTAGCAACTCTTAGTTGTGGGTGAGATCATCTAAGGGAATCAAGTACGTAGCATCCTGCTGGGATCAGAGACGTAGGAGCATAACTGTACCATGGATCAGTGTGAGATTGATTGGGGTACAACTACAGACCATACCGAAGTTAATTTGGAGTAGGCTAGTGTATGTAGCGGCTTAATACAGTGTGGGTTCAATCTGGACTAGGTCCCGGGGTTTTTCTGGATTTGCGGTTTCCTCGTTAACACAATTCTGGTGTCTGTGTTATTTCTTTTTCGCGTTATATTTTGTTATATAATTGAAATATCACAGGTTGTGCGTTGTTCAATCAATTAGAATATCTGACCTTCTGGTTGTTTATTTAAATTGATTGACACTTGGATATTGGTCTTTGGTACCATCCAAGTTACCTCTCTAGTATTTGATAAAGACTCGCATATTTCTATTTACTTGAGTATATATCAAATCGAGAGATTGAGATATAAACTCTTTGATATACTTTTTATCTAGATTGAGTATGACAGTCTAGTTGATTCTCTAGAAAGTACATTGGAGTTTGTCCATACAGATTGCTAAGCGAAATATTGGGTGTGGTTGTTGTACCCCCACTTTTTTCAATTGGTATCAGAGCAGGAAAACATGTTCAAGACCTTACAAGTCTGTGTTTGTAGCGATCTGACTCTATGGACAAGAGTACTATCTCTGATAACGCAACATCAGTTCAGAGACTCTCGTGTGAGCTTCAAAGTCTTGAAACTTCTGAGAAAAACTTTATCTCTTGTTCCTTGACTGAATCTGCATTCGACTGGGAAAAATATCTTGATGAGAAGTTGGATGAACTTTCGGATGACAGTGATTTAGAAGAAGGGAAAAGTATCGATGAGGAAGTCTCTCAATATATCAAGATATTTGACCATGCTTTGAAAGAAAAGAAGTCAACAACTTGCTTGAGTAAGTACATGACTCCTATTTGTCAAGAAAACAGAAAATTGAGAAAACTCTTTAAAGGATATGATGGTGGATATAATCTCCTAAAATCTATCATTAAAGATCATGAAGAAGATGTACGCACAAAAAGGTGTGAATGTGATAATCTTCTCCAAAATCTCTTTATGTTGAAAGAAAGACTTGCAGAAGCTGAAGAAAGATATGACTCTCAACAAAAATGTTTTGATGACAAAGAACTCAGTCTTCTTGCCAAAGAAAAATCCTTGGAAACTGACCTTGCAGCTGCTCTTGATAAAGTGAAATCACTGGAAGAGAGTCTGAGAAGATTCAATTCTAGCTATACAAAATTTTCTTCTATGATTGGAGCATGTAAAGAACATCGTGATACACGTGGTCTGGGCTATAAAGGAATAGACTCTCCGAAAACTAGTAAGATCAATTTCGTTAAAGATATTGATAATTCTTCATGTGACAAACTGTTTGCAGCTTGTAATGTGTCTAAGAACAAGGATTGTGCTCCTTATAAATCTCCCATGAGAACAACTAAGAATAATACCTTTAACTGCTATTATTGCGGAAATAAAGGACATCTGAGCGAAAATGTCGTTTTCGTTTAAGGAATGAAAAACTTCACAACATTCTTGCATAGGCGTTTAATGAAGTTATTAAACTTGTCTCTCATATTTTTGGAATAAAAGGAATTGTTGACAATCAAGAAAAATACTGTGTTAAGTCCTTTCTTAATTGTGCTTTTGAAACAAAAATTTCCGACAATGGTAGAAGGAAGAAAGGCAGTAGAGCAACTGACTTCTTAAATAACTCTGAAAAGAGAAGAAGGCATAGGAAAAAGAAAGAAAGGCTGAATTCCTTGTCTCGCCTTGAAGAAGGTTGCAGATCCAAGACTCCTGCTCCAGATTACATTCATATCAATAATCGAGTCTCAGAGCTTAAGATTAGCATAAACAGACTCAAACGGAGCATCAAAAGGACAAGGAAAGCAGCTGACTCAGGTACTTCTTATTTTTCTCTTGATAAAACTTCCTAAAGAAAGTCAAACGTTCCTTCTGTAAATCCTCTTGAAGGAAAAAAAAAAGAAGCAGTCAACATTGGTGAGCAAAATTCTCATCTAAACACAACATGATAGTTATTCAATGTAACATTATTCTTGTAATTAAGAAGGATGCTCTTAGTCTCAAGAAGTGTGTCTTGAGAAGTGCTGTCAAGGTTGTATGTTTTCCTTTCTTGTTTTTTTTTGTTTGATCTTTAAAATCTATTGAGCTTCGCTCCAGTTCTTTTTCTCTTGTAGATAATCATGATCCTTCTGTTTATGGGTGAAAATAGTTTCTGCTGATTTTGGTAATTTCGGGTGTGTGCATGAGAAGCGAATCTAAACCCTAAACAATGCACTGCACGGGAGTACTTTTGATTCGAGAGATCAATTTGTACAATCCTGGCCTAAACCAAGAAATGGTCGTTCCAGGCTTGCTTCGGTAACAAAGTGAAGGAGAAGGGTTGGTCTTAGGAAGAGAAGCGAAGAGAGTGTTGAGACCAGAATAGTTGATTCTGAAGGTGTGGTTGTTTATGACTTGTATCTGAAAGTAGAACTGGCTAGCAGAATATAAAGCTACCAGATGATTTCTAGATACTGTGTTGTTGCCGACCAAAACTTGTTGTTTGGTGAAAATAGGTGAAACCTATTTATACAAGTCATATTGAAACGTACCCTGGTCTCGTAGGAAGTGGAAACGATTGAGTGGTGGAAGAATAGAGTAACGTGTAACCATCAGACGTTATGCTTCCATGATGAGGGAAGTGAATTCGTGTAACCGTCAGTCATTACGCTTCCATGATGAAGGTAATGAATTGTTTACACCGTTACTTTTCACCACTACTAATTGTCCTACTTTATGACACTTTCTTGTAACGGGCGCATTGCACGCCGCACGCTGTAAACCGCCAGACCAATACCCTGATGAGTATCCCCCAGTTTGTGACATGTTTGATGTCTCGAGTATTTTCGTGGAAAACGTGTAGCAGGTTGTTATGTGTGGCAAGTCAAAGTCAAGAGACTTTACCATAGGAAAATAGCATGTGATGCTATTAGGCTTGACTTGGTCGGTCGCCTAAAACTTGCCACAAGTCCGTCAGTTTGGTGGCGAACTTGAATGGCTGAGATTACATCTCATGAGGAAGGGTAGTCGTTGATTATGGCCACATCTTTGTTATGTGACAAAGTGGCGCCATTAGCATAGTGGTGCCTGACGTAGCGGGTTGCCTGGGACTTGCCTCATGTTCGTCAGTTCAGTGGCGAACTTGGATGGCCGAGATTGCATCTCATGAGGAAGAGTGGCCATTGATTATGGCCGCATCTTGTTGTATAGCGAAGTGGCGCCATTGGCATAGTATCGCCTGGTGGAGCCATGGCGTAACGACATGCTAGTGGCATGCCAGTGGCATGGCATAGAAGCATATTAGTATCCGTGGCATGGCGGCATGCCAGTGGCGTTGTGGCATGCCAGTGGCGTTGTGGCATGGCCAAAGCTAAGGTTTGGCTCCGTGGCTAAAATTAGGGCTTGGAGGCGTGGCCAAGGCTAGGATTTGGCATCGTGGTAAGAATTAGGGCTTGGCGGCGTGTCCAGGGCTAGGATTTGGCGTCGTGGTAATAATTAGGGCTTGGCGGCGTGGCCAAGGCTAGTTTTTGGCGCTGTGGTAAGAATTAGGGCTTGGCGGCGTGGCCAAGGCTAAGTTTTGGCGTCGTGGTAAGAATTAGGGCTTGGATGCGTGGCTAAGGCTAGGTTTTGGCGCCATGGTAAGAATTAGGGCTTGGAAGCGTGGCCAAGGCTAGGATTTGGCGCCGTGGTAAGAATTAGGGTTTGGTGGCGTGGCCAAGGCTAAAGTGGCATGCTACCGCGGCAGAGTGGCATGTTTGCATGCCGATCAATATGTTGTTGTGGTAAGGCGTGTTTGGATTGCCAGTATGTTGGCTCGGCAGAGTGCGTTTGGCCTTTAAATGTATGGTGGCAAGTTCAGAGTGACTTGATTGGCCAAGGAAAGGGGGTCGGACAAACATAAGGAGCGGCTACACTTCTGGTGAAAGTGCGGAGGCTTTAAAGCGACCTGATTGGTCGATTAAAAGAGGTCCGACCAAGCATGGCGTGGCTATACTTCTGGTGAGAGTGTGGCGGATTTAGAGCGACCTGATTGGTCGATGGGAAGTGGGGCCGACAAGTATGGGCTCAGCCACAACTTATGTGCGCGTGGCTAATTTGAGACGACATGATTGGTCGAGAGAAATATGGTCAGTTTAGGAAGGGGCGTGGCCAATGGAAAGTGGCGGCAGTTGGCCTAAGGCATGGCCACGCCTCCCTTTGCTGCTGCGGCTCCCTGTTTTCTGATTCTGAGCAAGGTTTTGCACCTGCTAATCCATGGCGGATTAATTACCTAGTTTGCCTAGGTTTAATTTCGACGAGCAAGGTCTGATATACTGTGTGAGGCGCAAAACCCTAACTTTTGCAAGTTAGTCAGGGCAATTGATTGAATTCTATGTGTTGACACAGAGTTCTTTTAAGTTCATTGCCAGAGAGCAGCATGCTTTTTCTGATTGAATACCTTATGCAAAGACCTTATCCTTGATATTTGGAAATTTGTGCTACTCTGTTGCGAGTGAACACAAATTGTCATGCCATATCAACATTAAGGGTTCAGCCGGAGAACATAGCATAGAAGGCATTCAAAGGAACTTATATTAAGTGAATATAGGCGAAACGCCGAAATTTACAGAACATCTGGGATGGTTACTACATTCGCCAGTCTGGATAAATTTCATGTAAGTATATTAAACGGCTCAACAAATATGTCGGTGTAGAGGTTAGCACTCACGGCACTGTTTCCTTACAGAGTGACGTCACATCAGATGCAAGGTTTTACGATTTCAACCCTAAGCTAAAAACCACCATCAACATTAAGTCCCTTGCTTAGCATGTGGTGTGATTTTTTATAGTTGTAGAAAAAGGTTCGTTTAAGACTTGTGAAGATTTTCGATTTCAGACTTAAATAGAACTAAAAATAAGAAAAACTCAATTCAAAGTTGTTATCAAGATTTTAGAAACACTGAGGCACAAGCTTCCACCAATCTCCAATTTTTATGTGATTAATCTAATCAATATTCATGCAATTCTTTTTCGTTTAAAGCGATTCTAATATGTGTCAAAGTAGATTCTCAACGTAACAATTGTAAATCCGAAGCATAGAACATCAAGGACTTTAGGTTAAGCATGCTCTATCAAAAGATATCACAACTATTCAATTATAATCCTTAAAACTATTTTTATTCAAGGCACAAAATCATATGAGAGATTGCAAAAATAATTAAAAATAGAAATTACCACATAACAATTGGAAAAATAGCTTCCTCCGTCGCCTCACCAATGGGGTTTAACTCCTCATGTTGTGAATATGCTCAAAAGTTGATTTCATTGCTCAAAAGATGTTTACAACGAGGAAAAGGTATAAAACAGTGTGTTTTGTAATAGATATAATTGCTACCAAACCAACTGTTACAGAGAAACTCTAACAGAACTGTTGCGAACCGAAAATAATTATTGGGAAATTGTTACAAAGTGATTGGATTTGAAAGAATAGGTAACAGTTTCTGCGACTTTCCCTAAGTGATGTTCTGTGTTTTTTTCCCTTCTCTTCTCTGCAACTCGACTAAATATTTTCTTTCTTCTATGTTATGTTCCTAAGCTTCCCCAAATTCTACGTGCTCCTTTCTGAGACCCGTACCTCCCCTTTTATACGCAACATCGCCCATATCTTGCCAAAATATCCTCCTTAACCTTTTCTCTTTTCTCGTCTACAAGTCACGATAATATCTCTCCAAAATCTTCTTTAGGCGGCTCTGATTTGTCAAATATCTTTCCCAACCTTCTGTGGAATCAACAGAGTTCGTGTGTTTCTTTTATTTCAACATAACTGCCAATAATTCAACCAAAACTTCCTGGTAAAACCCGATCATATTTCCACCTCTCTGTTTCATAAAATCACCGAAAATAAGAGGATTTGATTCCTCTTTTATCTCCTAGAACACTTCATTGAATACCTGTGTATGGTAAGAAGATTACTCTGTATCAAATCCCTTGAAAATCTCCCTTGTAACTTTCTTGTTTAACATCAAAATTTCCCGGACTTTCTCTAACTTCCTTGTTTGATCGAGAACCCATGATCCAGCCAATTCTGATCGAAAAAAAACACCATACCAACCCTGTTTACTTTATTCAAGTCCGAGCCATTAATAATTAGCGATTGAATCTCTTCTACAGTCGCCTGAAAATCAAACCCTAAAACTGAACTTTGCTGTAATCAGTTTCCCGCCAAAAATAAAATTTGAAATGAAAAAGATATGCCCCCTATCCGCCAGCAGGGTCCCTTTATTAATTGGGGTGGAAATAGTGATTTGGGTGCCCCTTAGTAATTGAGCTGCCCCTTACCCAAAGTAAGAGTCCGAATAGCAGATGTCCTCCGGGTGCTTTAGACAACTTTTCGAGCCGATTTTTCCAAAAATGTTTATTGGCCAAAATTACACGCACACACATAAAATACCATAATAAGTACAAAAATGAGCACTGTCAATATATATATTCGAGACAAATCGGACACAAAAATGTGTCTATCAAATACCCCAAACTTATTATTTGCTAGTCCTCGAGCAAAAATAAAATAAAATCCTAACTCACTGTCGCAGGCATCGTCGATTGAATTTAGCGTATGCAATAAGCCTTTAAACCCCTAGGTGGCCCTAGTGGCCGAGTTATAGTCTCGGGAGGGTTTATCAGAGGTGTACCCACAAAACCTTTACTCCAGACCCTAGTTATCTACGCAGAACCTTGGAAGGCAATAAAGAATCTCCTCGGACTTATTGACTACAAGAGGAAGTACCCTGATGCGAAATTCCAATTGTTGTACACGAGTTTGCACTCAAGCATACTAAAATTCATATGTAAGTGACAGAGCTCTACTCAGATAGTTTCTGGACATCATAACCGGAGTCAACCAATCACATGGATAGACTAAGAAGATGGATGTAGAGAAAAACGTAGATGGTTTTGATGTTGACTAGGTGAACGGTGTTTCTCATATATGTCTGAAGGCCACTGCCAAAATGAACTTATCCTAATGGACTGAGATACTGGTCTGACTAATATCAACACTACTGGCATATACAAGGGAACCAGTAGTCGATAATCCTAACTCTAGGTCAACACAACTGGCATATACAAGGATTCCAGTGGTCGACTTTATTGAATTTATTCCGGTTGGTCTGATGGTCTGGTCTCAATTTCTTTCTTCTTCTTTTTTTTTTCATAATAATTCTTTTTTCTTTTTCTTTTTCATTTTTTCACTTTTTTTTTTTTGTATCTCAATCACTCTGTTTCACCCTAACAGTGGTAACAACTTGAATCGTGAGCCCCACCTAATCACTTAGAGAAACATATTTTAAAGAAAACAAAATAAAAACAGAAGTAAAAAGGATTCAACGAGATATGGCGAAACTACCATGTTTTTTTCTAACACCTGAGCTCTGTGCTTTTATGAATAGACTCTTTAGATGTTTTCATCTAATCAGATTGGTTCCCAACTCCTACAACCAAGATGCTTCCATCCACTTAGATTGGTGTAGATTCTAAAAATCTAGCAACCACGCCCAATGAAATCTAACACCTAAGATGAAGATCTACTCAACAAACAAGAGATGAAGTGCATCAAAGTAAACATGAACACAAGAGTTTTTACGTGGTTCGGCCATTAATGAAGCCTACGTCCACGGTGTTTCACTATGATCGATGGTGTTACAAAATCGGTGTTACATACAAACTCCATTAAAAGGGATTGGAGTTCTTGTTAAGCTCTAGGTTGTGGGAGGAGGGAGATCGGTCCCCTCAAACATATCTATCTTTCCCTTATAAAGGGATGGGGATGTACACGAGTTACAATAATGCCCTTAGGGATGACTAGTTAGGATAAGAGCTAGCAAGGTCTTATTTCCTACAAACAATTGTATCTAATTAAGCCACTTCTTCCTAGATATCTCGACACGTGTCCTTGTATATTTTCTTCTCCTACATTTATGCCCCTTTTCTTGAGGTTTGTTCGAAGAGAAAATCCTTAAGAAAATATTACGCGCTGTTGTTGATGTCTTGCATTCAGTACCTTCATTTCGGGTCTTGGATTGATGATGATTATCTGTGCGTTATTCAAAGTCAAACTGATTGTTACCCGACTCTCAAATTGTGGCGACTTGGGCTTTCTGTTGGGCTGCGAGTTGTCTAGATCTGGGCTTCTGAGTAGAATGCCTCCCGACTAGGCATATCATTGTCCTTGGTTCCGATCTTGTTGTGCTTCCCAATTGGTTCATATGTTTAGAATGTACTCGACGTCGCGTGCTTACTTCCTCTTTAATCGGCTCTGGATTTTCTCGATATTGTGGACGAGTTCAAATCGTGTTGTTATAGATATTCGGCTCGGAGTGAAGTTTCGTCTTGTAGGAATTATCCTCTTTGGTTGATCTGAAATTCTTAGGTGTACTTCTGGCTCGGGTTAAGCTTGCATCTGGAGTTGAAATTCTTGGATGGTAGCAGTTCTCTTCGTGACAACTGTTTTAACACTTGCTCAAGATGGTGTTGGTGTCTGGAGTGTCTTAATGGGTTGAATTCGAAACAGCTGAATACGGATGGTTCATGATTCAAATGTGTCTAACTTTGGTGATAAGCTCTCTCGGTGCTGCTGACTATCGCTTCAATGTTGCATTCTTGTTGGGATATTCCGTTGTTGAGCTGCTCTTTTTGGTTTTATCGGGCTTCCTTTTCTGATACGAGTCCGGTGGTGAATGTTTTTTGTTTGGGTAAGTTGATAACGTTGGCTGAATGGTGCATCAGATGTACTTTGCAGTGAGTTTTCCATTGTTGCTGAAGGAACTGAGCAGAAGAATACAAACTGCGTCTGCAGTATGCATACTTGCCCCTACTCTTGTGCGAAGTTTCAAAGCAATTCTTGGTTCAAAGATTGCTGAC
The DNA here is from genome assembly GCF_003573695.1 of Papaver somniferum. Classification (NCBI taxonomy): domain Eukaryota; kingdom Viridiplantae; phylum Streptophyta; class Magnoliopsida; order Ranunculales; family Papaveraceae; genus Papaver; species Papaver somniferum. The sequence continues at coordinate 48,808,312 of NC_039366.1, forward strand.
TGTTGTTGTCGTGCCGTGATATTCCTTGTAATTCCGCTACCGTAGGATCGTACGGGCTGGTCTCCGCTAACAATTGTGGATCACTACATTTGCCCCGAGTTATCCATCTCCCTTGGTAATTATCGATGTCGGGTACTGTGGTCGTATGGTTTTGCGAATGAATCAACAAGTGAAATACACGATAAGACAATTTCTCATGGTAGATGGTACTTAGCTTTTTTGCGAGTCGGCGGACAGTCTTAGCATCCTCGGCTTGCTTCAAACGATGAGGGTGTTCTCGTGCCAATCCAAAGCGTTTTTCTTGTGTCAGTCTTGTAGTTATATGATTGTTGTTGAAGGGACTGCGAAAAGGAATACAATCTGCTTCATCCTAGTACGCATACTTGTCCCTATTCGTTTGCGGAGTCTCGAGACAACAATTGTGCCCCTGTGCCCGAACTAGCTCTCTTCCTTAGTTTCCATGTCTTTTTTCTCGCCCAAAGATGTGCATCCAGATATGTGCACAAAATATTTAAGCTCCTGCAATGCCCGAGGGCTGCGGCCTTGGAGATAAGCGATACTTAGCTCATGTTTCGGTGATAGACTTTGGTTTTGTTGTTAACAATAAAGTCCATAAGTTCCTTATTTCGACCTGACAAGTCCAGATGCTCGGGCGCATTGTTCCACTTTACTCTGCAACGGTGTGAAAAAGCTAGTTGTAGGCTATGCTCATGTATTGCCTTGCGACTGCATGACACTTGTTTGTGACTTTTAGCGATGCTGATATAACACGATCGGTTGCTGCGGCCCTTAGTTTGATCCTCGTGGTGTCGTTACCTCCTTCATTTAGTTTGTGATCTCGACCTGTAGCCTTTGTTTTTGAAAATTCTCGATCCTTCATTTAATCATAACCAAAATCGTAGCAAGACTGTTAATTTTCGTCGCATAGCTTCCTTGCCCCTGTATGTGGCCTCCATGCAATGTTTAGCTCAGTTCGTGTTGTCCTGGCATTGTTTGGATTTCCATCAACCATTCCTGTCAATGCTTACAAGTTTTCAAATAAATACACATTATCATTCACACGTCTTTCCGAATTTCTAACATTAATTGCATCTGTTGTGTTTCCCCATGAGTCTTAAAGGTAAATAGCAGTAGAAAATGTCTAAATTCTAAAGTTGAAAACATAAGGGTAAGAAAGCTTCCCTTTTGCAGCTATTATTCTTGAGCCGAACGATATGTCTCGGTATAGCCTAAAAGCAGCTTCTGTTATTTGACGACTTGCAAATTTTGATGTATGTTATTCAAGTTTCATACGCTGATAACCCGATAAGTCATCTATCGCCATTGTGTTTCCCCTGCAAGATCGAATTTTCTCATGCAATCGTAAGCATTTATATGTACATCACCAAACTTCCGAAGCTATGTCATCGATCTTACTCCCTCGTTGTAGGGTTTGTAACCTTAATATGACTGTTCATAGTCTTACTTTTCATTCGTGACCGTTCATAGTCTTAGCATGTTCGTTTTTCTGCAATACTAATCATTTCAAAGGAGGAATTAGTTAATACTCCATATCTGTCGAACACACTCAACAGGGAGGGTCATCGGGCCCAATGCCATGTCCCGATTGAGGTATCTCATCACTATCTTTTAGATTCAGTGGAAGTGTATTAGTCGTTCCTAGTTGCTAGGCCCGATGGTCCCGAGTGGTTATCGACCAACCATCTCGGGCAAGTGGTCACGGCCACTTGCGATGGGGGTAACCTGTCAAGTGTAAGTAGGTTACCTGGCTGAGAAGAAATCGTATCTTAACAGCCTTTGGTAACTGGCTTCCAACCACCAGAACCCTTAGGCTACCTCGGCACTTGCACACTGCCACTGCTTCGAGTATCGAATATCCAGTCGACTGTAAGTCACCTCGGCACTTCCACACTGGCGTTGCCCCGAGTACGAATGACCATTCGAGTGTAAGTCACCTCGGCACTTCCTCACTGTCGTCGCCCCGAGTACGAATGACCATTCGAGTGTAAGTCACCTCGGCACTTCCTCACTGGAGTCGCCCCGAGTACGAATGACCATTAGTCGCTCATGTCATATTTCCTACCCCTCGCGGTTTTAAAGAAATAAATGACAAGTTAGCTCCTGGCTCGTCCAGAGCTCTTAGATCACCTCGGATCATTCCGTTTGATGACCCGAATACGAATGACCTGTGTGTTACAGTACGTTAACAACCCAAGGCGTCCCCCAGGTTATTATTTCCAAAGCCTGTGTAGTCTAAGTTGGAGGCAGAAGTCTTAGACCATCTCGGGCCATTCTGTTTGATGACCCGAATAAGAATAGTATATCGCTGCATTTATCATACCATCGCCTTACCGTTGTACGTTTCATGCAACACACTGTGTTCCGAAGATGTTCAATTTCAGTCCCGCTTGGTTGCCAAAATTTGCGAGTTCTTTCCTTGATCTTGGAGTTATCAGTTGTCTCCCGAAGAATGCCTTCACTCTACCATTTGTCCCGATTTGTCTGTTTCAAGTTTCGCCCTGACTATACGCTTTGTGTTAGGATAGACAGAGTCCTACATTGCATCCGTATTAGATTACTGTCGACAGGGTGAGATATCGTCTCACTGGTAGTCAGGCTTGGTGTGTTCACATACAAAGCTTTCGATAGGCAAATAGTCGTGTTGATATCTTCACGTAGTTGGCTATTGCTGCGAGGTAATCGATTCCAATATGGAAATGATCCGTTCTCATTCGATGAAAGGTATGCCCGAGTGGTTGCTTGTTGACCCGGGCTGCCTTGCTCCCAATTTATCGAAATGGTGAAGAAGTAGTCATGAGCCGATTCTGAGATAGACGAATGCCCAACATACATTGGTCAGTGACGTGTCTGGTCCGAAGTAGCTGAGTACTAAACGTAGTTGGTGCCGCATTGTGGCTCAAGTTATTATCTTCGGAGCGGCGTTTTCCCCTTGTCTGTTCAGCATCACAAACTAGTGGGATATTTCGGTCACACGTTGCTCCAAGTATCGTCGAATCTCCCATGCCATCATGTCACTGTTGTATCTCGCCTGATTCCCTTAAAGGTCCACAAGTTCTTGACCTTCATTGTTGGTATTGCATAGCCTGATTTGTCCGAGCTATATGAATCGTGTGTTGACCGAAGTTTTCCCATTCTGTTGTACTAGTTTGCAGATTTTCTGAGTGGTTAGAGTACCCTTGTTTTGATTTTAGAGCTTCTTCTGTGCTAAAGAAGTAGTTGATGTTGATGCGACTTGTAATCGTCCGTTGGGTTAACATCCGCCACTTCATAGCTGCTTCATTCAGTTTCATAATTCTAGACTTCTAGTAGGTTCTCCTTTCATAGCTTTGAAGTTGAGTTGTGGTGTCCAGCTAGAGATGGAGTGGTCCTGAGATGATCATGTCCGAGACGATTAGTCCGAGGTAGTTGATCATAACATCACTCTTCAATGGTGATAAAGCTGAAGGTTCAGTTCACAAGTTAACGAGATTTTATTCCCATCATCTTTTTTTCTTTTATTCCAATGGCTGGTGCCATGACCTGCACTTTGAGCTTCGATCCTTACTCCTATGTCAGATGTAATCGATGCTGACGCAACCCTCATCTATCCTTGAGTTTAACTTCCACATCACAATGGTATGCTCTTGTCTCGGAACTTCGGCACCACCACTGGTCTTTCTCTCCATTGTCAGTAGTGCCTGCTACGGAGAAGCATCAATTACATATTACGACGAAATCCGTACTGTTGAGGCATGTGGTAGCTTGTTCAGACAGAATCGATTCGTCTCCGTAAGCAAACTACCCCTTCTTTGGAGAGTACGTCAACGCCTGAGGCTCGAGCTTGTGCTGCCAACACCGTTTTGCTTATCAGTGATGTTCGGCATTGAATTTGTGCACCTTCAGTTACGGCTCCATATGGGTCCGAGAGAATCGGGACTTTTACTTCTTGTATGAGAAGGCTGATCTCGTGGTGGAGGTGCATGTACAGTTATCGGAAGTACCCATTCCACTTTATCTCTTCCCTCAATAAGAAGGGGATGCTCGTATCTTGTCCAATCCACGTTCTTAGGAGTGACAAAGAATTCGAACCGAAGAGCCCATTGCACGGAAACTAGGGGAGTCGCAAAAGACATGGGTACATCCATGGGAATTGAAAAAAGAAGGCTTGTCTGTACTAAATCCGCAACAACCTCATAACGATCGCTCTGGATCCAAAAGTAACGACAAAGTAAAGGGCAATGGTTAGTGACCCAAACAAAAACTAAGAACTTGTTTGTTTGCAGCTGACTCGGCGTCTGAATCTGAGTCAACCCCTGACTCGGACCGAGTCAGCAGTCAGACCGTTTGTTTTCCATTTTGAGTCAGATCTGACTCGACCTCTGACTCAGACATAACCCCTGACTCGGACTCATTTGATTCAGGTAACAAAATACCCCTGACTCATGGGACCAAACCACTGACTCACTTATTTCCGAGTCAGACGAGTCAGATCTTACTCAAAACAAACATATCGACTCAGATTCAGATGAGTCAGGTGATTTCACTCAGATCCAGATGATTCAGATCCAGACGACTCAGATGAGTCAGGAGTAAACAAACATGGTGTAAGTATAAGAAAACAAAACACGAGGGTAAGTGATGTGAAACACAGAAAACAGCTAACTCGTACAAGCCACTATCCAATCAAACTAACATCATTGACGATAAACCATTAAGGATTTGAAATAACACAGCCAAATGGGTTTTAAACTTAGATGTACAGTTGACCCGGTAGGCAGCCTTCTTCATATTAATTCAAAAAAGACAACCTAGACTGCCTTTGCATGTTCTAGAACAAATCACCATAGAGAAATAACTTCGCACGGTCTCTTTCGGATTCCTGGTGACAAACTATATAGAAAGACATCACCCTATCCCTTATTTCACATTCAGCGTTGTTTCATGATGAACCGACATTAAGTTAAGCTTGAAGACTCATAATTCCTATCTATGGGGAATACTGAAACAAATACTATTCATGCTTTCTAAAGTATTCTAATTTGCATTTGACTAGGCCGATCGCTCTTGTACCAGGCTTATGTGAGGAGGATTTAAACAACACTCAACGTTCGAAACCATAACTTGTAAAATCATAGATAAGGGATTAAGAATATTCCCTGTTATAGAGGAAGAACCCGATGGAGATGTGTTATCCTAGAACGAACAGACTCAATTTTCCCGAACTGAGTTCCCGAGGCGAGTCAGTTGAATCTTCCTGAATTGATCAACCCGAGTTGATATGAAACTACAGTCTAGTCCGATATGGTTGATCTTTCCCGAGATAAAATGAATTGCCCGAGCTAGGGTTTGTGGACGAATGGAACTAGACGATGTTTCTAGCCCCGATTTGTTGTTGGGAGATGTAGCTTGCCCCAAGTTGTTGTAATTTCCATTGATGAGCAAAATTGAGATTGAATCGTGTTGCAATTTGTTCCGACATGGAATTACACAAAGCTGAGTTGCTAATTTCCATTCATGCTACGAACATACTCGGTGGAGATGGTCATTGATTGAATTGGCATCATCAGGAACTTTATCAGTCTCCTCAGATACTGGTGGTCCCGAGGGGTGAGATCCTGAGGGGTGAACTACAGTATGTTCACTATCGAGCATGGTTACCTGATTGTCTACTACTCTACCACTCCTAAGGGTTCTAATTTCATTCATTCCTTTGGGATTTGGATTGGGATGACTAGGAAACCTTCCATTCTCTCTTTCATTTAGAGTCTTAGCTATTTGACCCACTTGATGTTCTAACTTAGATAAACTCTGCCTGGTTTCTTGTTGAAAGCTAGAGTGATTATTTGAAAAAATTTCATGGTTCTTTGCTAGCATAATAAGAGTTTCCTTTAAGCTAGATATTTTATTCTCAGAAGGGTCTTTAGATTGGGATGAGCCCTATAGATTCTTAGTATAACCAAAACCTGGGGGTGCCTGAATTACTAATCTGACGTTGATTCTGACCCTGAGACCATGAAAAATTAGGATGCTTTTTCCAACCGGGGTTATAGGTCTCTGAATATGGGTCAAATTTTTGACGGTTTTCAAATCTAGAGTTGTTATAAAGAGCATGGGCTTGCTCTTCACTAATATGTCCTTCCCAAAATGAGTTATTGGGCTCTATTCCACAACTAGTGACTTGGGAGGTTCTAAGCCTATCTTCAGTTTCAACAAATGGTTTATGTTTAGGCTGACTTAATTCTAAAGCTTCTAACCGTCTAGATAAGGCATCAAACTTGGCATCTGACTCAAAGCTTGAGTTTACCAAAAGTCTTTTAGGGGGCTCTGCACATGATTCCCACTGTTGGCATTTGTCATCTACTTATTCTAAAAAGGAATAAGCTTGATCAGCAGTTTATTTAAGAACCCTCCAGCACATAATGACTCAACTAAGGATTTGGTCAAGTAGTCTAACCCGTCAAAAAGAATTTGCACTAATTTCATTTTTTTCAAACCCATGACGGGGACACTGCGCCAAGAGATCATTGAATCTTTATAAAAACCTGTAAAGAGACTCTCCTTCTTGTTGCATACTGGTTCTAATTTTCTGCCTAATAGACGAGGTTTTATGTTTTGGGTAACACTTATGGAAGAACACAGAAGTGAGTTCATCCCATGTTGTTATGGAATCAGATGGTAAATTATTTAGCCAAGACTTAGCTTTATCTCGTAAGGAAAGAGGAAACAATCTAAGTTTTAAAATTTCATCACTAAGGTCTTTAATATAAACTGTTCCACAAATTTCCTCAAAGTCCCTTACATGAAAGTATGGGTTCTCATCATCTTTCCCTAAGAATACAGGGATCATCTGAATAGTACTAGGTTTCAACTCATAATTAGCCGAAGAGGCTGGTAATCTTATACACGATGGTCGGGTGGACCTAGTTGGGTACATGTAATCTCTTAAAGTTGTCATTGCTTGAACTATCGGAGTACTAGGGATCCTTTCCTCACTAAAATCAGGACGTTCAAATATAGGACTCTCTAGATTAAGGTAATCAAGACTCTTGTTTCCTAAAATATCACTTCTAGGTTTTTCACGCATAAACCGTCCTAGAGCGCCTCTCTTACGTTCTGGAATAAAAAAGTTCAGCAATAATCTGTGCACATGAAAATGTTGGGCTCACTAATTTAGGTAAGCTTGGGTTACCTACAACAAAATATACCTAAAGGTATGAGGCTTAGGTTTGTGGTGTTTCGGATGATAACGCCCAGAGGGTTCACCGTACTAAACCACTTACTTTCCTAAAATCGGTGCCGGACGAAAATGCGATTGGTGTGTGCAGTGTTTTTTTTTAAATAAATAAAATACTAAAAACAAACGCAAACAAATAAAAGAAAATTAAAAGTCCAAAAATAAATAAAAACTACCAAAAATAAAAGTCCTTAAAAATAAAATCTTCGACTTTCTCCTTTTATGGCAAGTTCAACTTTTCACCTTTCGTTCCAAGCAAAACCTGCACAAAAAAAGCAAAAATACCCAAAGTAAAATCAAAGAAAATAAAAATCTAAAACCTAAATCTAAAGCTAAAGACAAGTCCGCGTCGGCGGCGCCAAAAATTGATGTGATTTTTTATAGTTGTAGAAAAAGGTTCGTTTAAGACTTGTGAAGATTTTCGATTTCAGACTTAAATAGAACTAAAAATAAGAAAAACTCAATTTAAAGTTGTTATCAAGATTTTAGAAACCCTGAGGCTCAAGGTTCTATCAATCTCCAATTTTTATGTGATTAATCTAATCAATATTCATGCAATTCTTTTTCGTTTAAAGCGATTCTAATATGTGCAAAAGTAGATTCTCAAAGTAACAATTGTAAATCCGAAGCATAGAACATCAAGAACTCTAGGTTAAGCATGCTCTATCAAAAGATATCACAACTATTCAATTATAATCCTTAAAACTATTTTTATTCAAGGCACAAAATCATATAAGAGATTGCAAAAATAATTAAAAATAGAAATTACCACGTAACAATTAGAAAAGTGGCTTCCTCCGTCGCCTCAGCAATGGGGTTTAGCTCCTCATATTGTGAATATTCTCAAAAGTTGATTTCATTGCTCAAAAGATGTTTACAAAGAGGAAAAGGTACAAAGCAGTGTGTTTTGTAACAGATATAGTTGTTACCAAACCAACTGTTACAGTGAAACTCTAACAGAACTGTTGCGAACCGAAAATAATTGTTGGGAAATTGTTACAAAGTGATTGGATTTGAAAGAATAGGTAACAGTTTCTGCGACTTTCGCTAAGTGACGTTCTGTGTTTTTTTCCCTTCCTCTTCTCTGCAACTCGACTAAAAATTTTCTTTCTTCTCTGTTATGTTCCTAAGCTTCCCCAAAGTCTACGTGCTGAGACCCGTACCTCCCCTTTTATACACAACAACGCCCATATCTTGCCAAAAAATCCTCCCTAATCTTTTCTCTTTTCTCGTCTATAAGTCACGATAATATCTCTCCAAAATATTCTTTAAGCGGCTCTGATTTGTCAAATATCTTTCCCAACCTTCTGGCGAATCAACAGAGTTCGTGTGTTTCCTTTATTTCAACATAACTACCAATAATTCAACCAAAACTTCCTGGTAAAACCCGATCATATTTCCACCTCTCTGTTTCATAAAATCACCGAAAATAAGAGGATTTGATTCCTCTTTTATCTCCCAAAACACGTCATTGAATACCTGTGTATGGTAAGAAGATTACTCTGTATCAAATCCTTTGAAAATCTCCCTTGTAACTTTCTTGTTTAACATCAAAATTTCACGGACTTTCTCTAACTTCCCTGTTTGATCGAGAACCCATGATCCAGCCAATTCTGATCGAAAAATACACCATACCAACCCTGTTTACTTTATTCAAGTCCCGCGCATTAATAATTAGCGATTGAATCTCTTCTACAATCGCCCGAAAATCAAACCCTAAAACTGAACTTTGCTGTAATAAGTTTTCCGCCAAAAATAAAATTTGAAATGAAGAAGATATGCCCCCTATCCGCCAGCAGAGTCCCTTTATCAACTGGGGTGGAAATAGTGATTTGGGTGCCCCTTAGTAATTAAGCTGCCCCTTATCCAAAGTAAGATCTGAATAGCAGATGTCCTCCGGGTGCTTTAGACAACTTTTCGAGCCGATTTTTCCAAAAATGTTTATTGGCCAAAAATACCTGCACACACATAAAATACCATAATAAGTACAAAAATGAGCACTATCAATATATAGATTCGAGACAAATCGGACACAAAAATGTGTCTATCAAATACCTCCAAACTTATTATTTGCTAGTCCTCGAGCAAAAATAAAATCCTAACTCACTGTCGCAGGCATCGTCAATTGCATTTAGCGTATGCAATAAGCCTTTAAACCCCTAGGTGGCCCTAGTGGCCGAGTTACAGTCTCGGGAGGGTTTACTAGAGGTGTACCCACAAAACCTTTACTCCAGACCCTAGCTATCTACGCAGAACCTTATAAGGCACTAAAGAATCTCCTTGGTTGGCTTACTTATTGACTACAGGAGGAAGTACCCTGATGCGAAATTCCAATTGATGTACACGAGTTTGCACTCAAGCATGCTAAAATTCATATATAAGTGACAGAGCTCTAGTCAGATAGTTTCTGGACATCATAACCGGAGTCAACCAATCACATGGATAGATTAAGAAGATGGATGTAGAGAAAAACGTAGATGGTTTTGATGTTGACTAGCTGAACGGTGTTTCTCATATCTGTCTGAAGGCCACTGCCAAAATGAACCTATCCTAATGGACTGAGATACTGGTCTAACTAATATCAACACTACTGGCATATACAAGGGAACCAATGGTCGATAATCCTAACTCTAGGTCAACACAACTGGCATATACAAGGGTTCCAGTGGTCGACTTTATTGAATTTATTCCGGTTGGTCTGATGGTCTGGTCCCAATTTCTTTTTTTTTTTTTTCATAATAATTCTTTTTTCTTTTTCACTTTTTTTTGTGTATCTCAATCACTTTGTTTCACCCTAACAGTGGTAACAACTTGAATCGTGAACCCCACCTAATCACTTAGAGAAACATATTTTAAAGAAAACAAAATAAAAACAGAAGTAAAAAGGATTCAACGAGATATGGCGAAACTACCATGTTTTTTTCTAACACCTGAGCTGTGCTTTTATGAATAGACTCTTTTGATGTTTCCATCTAATCAGATTGGTTCTCAACTCCTACAACCAAGATGCTTCCATCCACTTAGATTGGTTAGTGTCATCCTTAATAAGCATAAATTTCTAGGTTCTGGAGTTTATTTATTATAACAAAAAACTAACAAAAAGTTTCTTCCCCACCCCCAAACTTAAATCTAACATCGTCCTCAATGTTTCTAATTAAAGAACAGTACCAAAAGTATAAGTAACACGAGGAATCTGTAAAGAGAGAAGTCATAAAGATAGTACCTGGATGAAGCGTAATAATCCTTCCACGGAGAATAAGGAAAAAAATAAAAACCCTAAAAACAGATAGCAAAAATAATATATAACATACAGATACCAAATACCAACCTCCTCAAACAGACGCAAGAAAATATCCAATGGAGGACTACCCGACAATTTTCGCTATCACCGGCACTGTTTGGTGAGAAATTATGGATCAAGCAGCAAAAAAAGGAGGAAATCAAGTATCGTTCGGGAAATACACCGCAGCATCTGAATACAATAGAGTGACTACAACTTTGGATCACTTGCATCGCAACCATCTACCTCCATCAAATTTCCTATGGAGTTTGTGTCCATCAAAAGTACAGCTTTTCTTGTGGAAAGCATTGACCGAAGGCCATTCGAACTTTGAAACCCGGAACCATTACCACCTGCTCAACTCCAACATCAACCCTCGGTGCATATTTTATTTAAAGACTGATGCTCACATTTTTAACCAATGTCATGTTGCTTTAGATTCATGGTCTACCAATCCAAATGTAACTGATGAATCTCGTGTAATAGCTCTCTAGTAGTTTAATAAAATTTATGCTTCAAAAAAAAGATACCAAATACCTCGATGGTCAATCAAGGTAAACAGGGTCCTCCAGAGGGACCTCCTCAAAATCACCTGTAGGAAATAGTTCTAAAAAGGGATTCAATCTCTGACCGTTAACCTTAGAAGAACTATTACCATCTAGTGTCTCAATTTCAACAACGCCATGAGGAAAAACAGTGCGGACCACAAAAGGACGGGTCCACCGAAAGCGCAATTTCCTGGGGAATAGATGCAAACGAGTATCATATAGAAGAACTTTTTGACCTGGAGAAAATGACTTTCTTAAAATATACTTATCATGCACAAGTTTCATTTTGTTCTTATACTCCTTTGCACTATCGTATGCAACTCTACGAATCTCGTCCAACTCATCGAGTTGGAACTTTGTGTGAGCTCATGCTTTGTCAAGTGAAAAATTTAGCTGCTTAACATCCCAATATGCTCTATGTTCTAACTCAACAGGTAAGTGACATGCCTTGCCAAATACTAGGCGATAAGGGAACATTCCAATGGGGGATTTAAACGCAGTGCGGTAAGCCCATAAGGCATCAATAAGCCTCGATGACCAGTCTTTCCGATTAGGATTGACAGTTTTCTCTAGAATACGCTTAATTTCCCTATTGGAAACCTCTACCTGACCACTAGTCTGTAGGTGATATGGGGTAGCTACTTTGTGGGTAATACCATATTGTTTCATTAAAAGTGAAAATGGTTTATTACGAAAGTGTGTTCCTCCATCACTAATTATAGCTCGCGGTGTACCAAAACGTGCAAGTATATTATCTTTCAAAAACTGGAGTACGACCTTGTGGTCATTTGTTTTACACGGAACCTCCTCAACCCACTTAGACACATAGTCTACGGCGACAAGTATGTAAAGATAACCCAAAGAGTTAGAAAATGGACCCATAAAATCAATGCCCCACACATCAAAGACCTCAATCACTAAAATAAGGTTCAAAGGCATCATATTTCTACGGGAAATGGTCCCTAACTTCTGGCAGCGCTCATAAGAAACACAATGACTATGAGAGTCTTTAAACAACGAAGTCCAGTAAAATCCACACTGCAATATCTTAGCAGCAGTCTTCTTAGCACTGAAATGACCCCCACATGCATGTTCATGACAAAAGGAGATAATACTAGACTGGTCACTCTCAGGTATACATCTCCTAATATTTTGATCTGGACAATACTTAAACAGATAAGGATCGTCCCAAACGAAATGCTTAACCTCGGCCAAAAACCTAGAACGATCTAGTTTACCCCAGTGTTGAGGCATTCGACCAGTAACAAGATAATTCACTATATTTGCATACCAAGGTGATTGGGAAACAAAGAACAATTGTTCATCAGGAAAACTATCCCTTATAGGAAGGGAATCATCAGGGGAACCAACAACTAGCCTAGACAAGTGGTCTGCTACTACATTTTCTGCACCTTTTTTGGCTCTGATGTCTGGAGAAAATTCTTGTAACAAAAGGATCCATCTAATCAATCTAGGTTTGGTATCATTTTTAGACAAAAGGTATTTTAAAGCAGCATGATCAGTATATATTACGGCCTTCGAACCTAATAGGTAGGATCTAAACTTATCCAAGGCAAACACAATGGCTAACAGTTCCTTCTCGGTAGTTGTACAGTTCAGTTGGGCATCATTCAGAGTTTTTCTAGCATAGTAGATCACATGAAGTAATTTGTTTTCTCGCTGACCTAGAACAACGCCTATAGCATAATCTGAAGCATCACACATGATTTCAAAGGGTAGGTTCCAGTTAGGTGCCTGGACTATGGGGGCGGTAGTGAATAAAGTCTTAAGCTTCTTAAAAGCCTCTAAACAAGGATCATTAAAGACAAACTTAACATCTTTTGCAAGCAAATTGCAATGAGGTCTAGAAATCAAGCTAAAATCCTTAATGAATCGGCGATAAAAACCTGCATGCCCTAGGAATGACCTAATATTTTTACGGTTTTTGGGACCTGTGAAGTCTTAATAAGGTCAACTTTGGCTTTGTCTACCTCTATACCCTTCGAAGATACGATATTTCCTAAGACAATTCCTGATTTAACCATCAAATGACATTTTTCCCAATTAAGCACTAAATTCTTTTCTTTACACCTAGTTAACACTAGTTTCAAATGATGCAAGCACTCATCAAAAGATGAACCAAACACTGAAAAGTCATCCATAAAGACCTCTAAAAACCGTTCTACCATGTCAGAAAATGTGCTCATCATACACCGCTGGAAAGTAGCAGGTGCATTACACAACCCGAAAGGCATGCGTCTATACGCAAAGGTACCAAAGGTACAGGTAAAAGTAGTTTTATCTTGGTCCTCTGGGGGCAATAACGATCTGATTATAGCCCGATTAGCCATCTAAGAAGCAATAATGATTATGTCCAGGTAAATAGCATTTGGTCGATGAAAGGAAGGGGAAAGTGATCCTTCCTTGTGACCTTGTTCAATTTTCTGCAGTCAATACAGACACGCCATCCCGTGGTCACTCGGGTTGGGATTAATTCATTGTTATCATTCTAGATTACAGTGATACCTGATTTCTTGGGAACAACCTGAACGGGGCTGACCCACTTACTATCTGAAATGTGGTAGATAATACCCGCATCTAACAACTTAAGTAATTCAGTTCGAACTACTTCTTTCATATTAGGGTCCAGTCGACGTTGCATCTCCCTAGAGGGTTTAGTGTCATATTCTAAATGAATCTGATACATACAAACAGTAGGACTTATACCCTTAATGTTTGTTATGGTCCACCCTAAAGCTTCCTTATTGTCTTGAAGTACGGTGACTAGCCTACTTTCCTGATCACTATCCAAGTCGGAAGCAACAATCACAGGTAAAGTTTCAGATGGGCCTAAAAACACATATTTCAGGGTATCTGGTAATGGTTTAAGGTCCAACTTAGGGCGCTCTTCTAGAGAAGGAATTAAGGTAGATTTAGAAACTGGTAGTGGTTCGAACTTAGGCCTCCATCCATTACTAGTGTCTATCAAAGGGGCGGAATCTAGCAAGGAATTCACCTCATTAATTACAAAGTCAAACCCAAAGTGGGCTAGGCACTTCTCTAATGGATCTTATAGCAAAGTGTTTGGTGATGACTCATGAACCAAGGTTCCTATCATGTTTACCTCCTCAAAGGGAGAGTCATCTAACTCAGAGGGTTGCTTACAAATATTGAAAATATTAAGCTCAATAGTCATATTACCAAAAGACAAATTCATAATACCATTTCGACAGTTTATGATCGCATTGGATGTAACTAAGATTGGGCGACCTTGAATCACAGGTATCTGTTTTTCTGGGTCTAGGACGGGTTGAGTATCTATGATAACAAAATCCACTGGATATATAAACTTGTCGACCTCAATTAGAACATCCTCTATGACTCCACGGGGAATTTTCACAAACCTATCAGCTAACTGAAGTGTTATCTTGGTAGGTTTTATTTCACCTAGCCCTAGCTCGAGGTACACATGGTACGGAAGTAAGTTCACACTAGCTCCTAAGTCAAGTAAAGCTTTTTCTACCAGGTAATTACCTATCGTGCAAGAAATGGTAGGGGAAACTGGGTCTTTATATTTAGTAGTAGTGGTATTCTGGATAATCGAACTTACATGAGTAGCTAAAAAGGATTTCTTAGGGACATTCAGCTTTCTCTTGCTTGTACACATATCCTTAAGGAACTTAGCGTAAGCAGGAAGTTGCCTAATTGCATCTAATAAAGGAAGGTTTATGGTAACTTGCTTAAAAACCTCCAATATGTCATTAAAATGGGATTCCTTTTTGGTTGGTACTAGTAGCTGTGGGAATGGGGCTCTAGGCACAGAATCAGACCTCTCAGGAACCGAATTGGCATCATCAGGAACTTTATCAGTTTCCTCAGATACTGGTGGTCCTGAGGGGTGAGATCCTGAGGGGTGAACTACAGTATGTTCACTATCGAGCATGGTTACCTGATTGTCTACTACTCTACACTCCTAAGGGTTCTAATTGCATTCATTCCTTCGGGATTTGGATTGGGCTGACTAGGAAACCTTCCATTCTCTCTTTCATTTAGAGTCTTAGCTATTTGACACACTTGATGTTCTAACTTAGATAAACTCTGCCTGGTTTCTTGTTGAAAGCTAGAGTGATTATTTGACAACATTTCATGGTTCTTTGCTAGCATAATAAGAGTTTCCTCTAAGCTAGATATTTTATTCTCAGAAGGGTTTTTAGATTGGGATGAGCCCGATAGATTCTTAGTATAACCAAAACCTGGGGGTGCCTGAGAATTACTAATATGACCTTGATTCTAACCCTGAGACCATGAAAAATTAGGATGCTTTTTCCAACCGGGGTTATAGGTCTCTGAATATGGGTCAAATTTTTGACGGTTTTCAAATCTAGAGTTGTTATAAAGAGCATGGGCTTGCTCTTCACTAATCTGTCCTTCCCAAAATGAGTTACTGGGCTCTATTCCACAACTAGAGACTTAGGACGTTCTAAGCCTATCTTCAGTTTCAAAAAATGACTTATGTTTAGACTGACTTAATTCTAAAGCTTCTAACCGTCTAGATAAGGCAGCAAACTTGGCATCTGACTCAAATCTTGAGTCTACCGTATTGGTGCTATTTCTATTTACCAAAAGTCTTTTAGGGGGCTCTACACATGATTCCCACTGTTGGGATTTGTCAGCTACTTCTTCTAAAAAGGAAAAAGTTTGATCAGCAGTTTTATTTAAGAACCCTCCAGCACATAATGACTCAACTAAGGATTTGGTCGAGTAGTCTAACCCGTCAAAAAGAATTTGCACTAATTTCATTTTTTCAAACCCATGATGGGGACACTGCGTCAATAGATCATTGAATATTTCTAAAAACATATAAAGAGACTCTCCTTCTTGTTGCATACTGGTGCTAATTTTCTGCCTAATAGACGAGGTTTTATGTTTTGGGTAAAACTTCTGGAAGAACACAGAAGTGAGTTCATCCCATGTTGTTGTGGAATCATATGGTAAATTATTTAGCCAAGACTTAGCTTTATCTCTTAAGGAAAGAGGAAACAATCTAAGTTTTAAAATTTCATCAGTAAGGTCTTTAATCTTAACTGTTCCACAAATTTCCTCAAAGTCACTTACATGAAAGTATGGGTTCTCATAATCTTTCTCTAAGAATACATGGATCATCTGAATAGTACTAGGTTTCAACTCATAATTAGCCGAAGAGGCTGGTAATCTTATACACGATGGTCGGGTGGACCTAGTTGGGTACATGTAATCTCTTAAAGTTGTCATTGCTTGAACTATCAGAGTACTAGGGATCCTTTCGTCACTAAAATCGGGACGTTCAAATATAGGACTCTCTAGATTAAGGTAATCAAGACTCTTGTTTCCTAAAATATCACTTCTAGGTTTTTCACGCATAAACCGTCCTAGAGCGTCTCTCTTACGTTCTGGCATACAAAAGTTCAGCAAAAATCTGTGCACATGCAAATGTTGGACTCACTAATTTAGGTAAGCTTGGGTTACCTACAGCAAAATATACCCAAAGGTATGAGGCTGAGGTTTGTGGTGTTTCGGATGATAACTCCCAGAGGGTTCACCGTACTAAACCACTTGTTTTCCTAAAACCGGTGCCGGACGAAAATGCAATTGGAGTGTGCAGTGTTTTTTTTTCTAAATAAATAAAATACTAAAAATAAACACAAACAAATAAAAGAAAATTACAAGTCCAAAAATAAATAAAAACTACCAAAAATAAAAGTCCTTAAAAATAAAATCTTCGGCTTTCTCCTTTTATGGAAAGTTCAACTTTTCACCTTTCGTTCCAAGCAAAACCTGCACAACAAAAGCAAAAATACCCAAAGTAAAATCAAAGAAAATAAAAATCTAAAACATAAAACCTAAAACTAAAGACAAGTCCGCGTCGGTGGCGCCAAAAATTGATGTGATTTTTTATAGTTGTAGAAAAAGGTTCGTTTAAAACTTGTGAAGATTTTCGATTTCAAACTTAAATAGAACTAAAAATAATAAAAACTCAATTCAAAGTTTTTATCAAGATTTTAGAAACACTGAGGCTCAAGATTCCACCAATCTCCAATTTTTATGTGATTAATCTAATCAATATTCATGCAATTCTTTTTCGTTTAAAGCGATTCTAATATGTGCAAAAGTAGATTCTCAAAGTAACAATTGTAAATCCGAAGCATAGAACATCAAGAACTCTAGGTTAAGCATGCTCTATCAAAAGATATCACAACTATTCAATTATAATCCTTAAAACTATTTTTATTCAAGGCACAAAATCATATAAGAGATTGCAAAAACAATTAAAAATAGAAATTACCACGTAACAATTGGAAAAATGGCTTCCTCCGTCGCCTCAGCAATGGGGTTTAGCTCCTCATGTTGTGAATATAATCAAAAGTTGATTTCATTGCTCAAAAGATGTTTACAAAGAGGAAAAGGTATAAAGCAGTGTTTTTTGTAACATATATAATTGTTACCAAACCAACTGTTACAGAGAAACTCTAACAGAACTGTTGCGAAACGAAAATAATTGTTGGGAAATTGTTACAAAGTGATTGGATTTGAAAGAATAGGTAACAGTTTCTGCGACTTTCCCTAAGTGATGTTTTGTGTTTTTTTCCTTTCCTCTTCTCTGCAACTCGACTAAAATTTTCTTTCTTTTCTGTTATGTTCCTAAGCTTCCCCAAAGTCTACGTGCTGAGACCCGTACCTCCTCTTTTATACACAACATCGCCCATATCTTGCCAAAAAATCCTCCCTAATCTTTTCTCTTTTCTCGTCTACAAGTCACGATAATATCTCTCCAAAATATTCTTTAAGCGGCTCTGATTTGTCAAATATCTTTCCCAACCTTCTGTCGGCTCTGATTTGGTACTAGTAGCCGTGGCGTAGCGGGTTGCCCGGGACTTGCCGCAAGTATGCCAGTTCAGTAGAGAATTTGGATGGCCGAGATTGCATCTCATGAGGAAGAGTGGTCATTGTTTATGGACGCATATTTTTGTATAGCGAAGTGGCGCCATTGGCATAGTAGCGCCTGGTGGAGCCATGGCTTAACGGCATGCTAGTGGCATGCCAGTGGCGTAGCCATTGCATAGCGGCATGCCAGCAGGCGTGGCATAGCGGCATGCTAGTGGCGTGGCATAGCGGCATCCTAGTAGCCGTGGCATGGCGGCATGCCAGTGGCGTTGTTGCATGGCCACGCTTGTGGCGTTGTAGAATGGCCAAAGCTAAGGTTTGGCTCCGTGGCCAAAATTAAGGCTTGGCGGCATGGTCAAGGCTAGGATTTGGCACCGTGGTAAGAATTAGGGCTTGGCGGCATGGCCAAGGCTAGGATTTTGCGTCGTGGTAAGAATTAGGGCTTGGAGGCGTGGGCAAGGCTAGGTTTTTGCGTCGTGGTAAGAATTAGGGCTTGGCGGCGTGGCCAAGGCTAGGTTTTGGCGCCGTGGTAAGAATTAGAGCTTGGCAGCGTGGCCAAGGCTAGGGCTTGGCGCCGTGGTAAAACTTAGGGCTTGGCGCCGTGGTAAGAATTAGGGTTTGGCGCCGTGGCCAAGGTTAAAGTGGCATGCTACCGCGGCAGAATGGCATGTTGGCATGCCGATCAATATGTTGTTGTGGTAAGGCGCGTTTGGCTTGCCAGTATGGTGGCGCGGCAGGGTGCGTTTGGCCTTTAAATATATGGTGACAAGTTCAGAGTGACTTGATTGGCCAAGGAAAGGGGGTCGGCCAAACATAAGGCGCGGCTACACTTCTGGTGAAAGTGTGGCGGCTTTAGAGCGACCTGATTGGTCGATTAAAAGAGGGTCGGCCAAGCATGGCGTGGCTACACTTTTGGTGAGAGTGTGGCGGCTTTAGAGCGACCTGATTGGTCGATGGGAAGTGGGGCCGGCAAGTATGGGCCCAACCACAACTTATGTGCGCGTGGATAATTTGAGGCGACATGATTGGTCGAGAGAAATAGGGATGGTTTAGGAAGGGGAGTGGCCAATGGCAAGTGGCGCCAGTTGGCCTAAGGCATGGCCACGCCTCCCTTTGCTGCTGCGGCTCCCTGTTTTATGATTCTAAGCAAGGTTCTGCAAGTTAGTCAGGGAAATTGATTGAATTCTATGTGTTGACACATAGTTCTTTTAAGTTCATTTCCAGAGAGCAACATGTTTTTTCTGATTGAATATCTTATGCAAAGACCGTATCCTTGATATTTAGAAATTCGTGCTACTCTGCTGCGAGTGAACACAAATTGTCATGCCATATCAACATTAAGGGTTCAGCCGGAGAACATAGCATAGAAGGCATTCAAAGGAACTTATATTAAGTGAATATAGGCGAGGCGCCGAAATTTACAGAACATCTGGGATGGTTGCTACATTCGCCAGTCTGGATAAATTTCATGTAAGTATATTGAACGGCTCAATAAATATGCCGGTGGAGAGGTTAGCACTCACGGCACCATTTCCTTACAGAGTGACGTCACATCAGATGCAAGGTTTTACGATTTCAACCCTAAGCTAAAAACCACCATCAACACCTTCGTCCTTGAGAAAAATTTCCTGTTTGCATGTGCTTCCTTCAAATAGTTGGTTCTCAACTATTAGTCTTGACATACAAACTTCATTCTCTTTCCTTTTGGTCACACCTTAAGGCCGTGACCACCAGTGCACGAACTCCTGACCCACACGAACGTGTACAAGTCCTCCGGGGGTTTTCCATGGAACTTATTTATACACTTGTGTTTCATCCCTTGTTACACTGTTCTGAAAGGTTTAAGGGTTTTACCAATATTTTGATGTGCACAATGAATGGAGGAAACGAAGATGATGAAGTCAAGAAGGAAAAGACTATCGAGTTTCACGAGAATCCTGCTTTCATAACATGCTATCATGCCATTGATCATGAAAACAAACTACCAGTTCAGATGTCATCACAACTGGTAGGAAATGTTCTTCGAGATTTTGAAGTCGTACGTGAACAACTCGGAATCTCAACAAGGAATCTTGAGTTTTTGAAAAACGAATTGAAGAAAGCAACTGATGAGCTCGTCCATATTCAATCTCTGGTTACTGACCGGGTCTAGTGTTTTTCAGATCATGTTCTCTATAGGAGTTTATTTTCCTAGTAAATCTTCTATTTTCTTGTTTTTGTTTGAAGAATAACTAGAGTTTGGAATAGTTATTATTGTGATTACACATAGCTATGTCCAACATTTTTATCTTCATGTTTTTAGATTTATTGGTTTAAATTCTAAATTTATTTGGATGATGATTTTTGCAGTATTAATCTTTATGGATTTATATATTAAAATATTATCATGGGATATGTGTGTTTGCGTCCGTGAACTATGATTGTCCCATACCTTGTCAAAAGTAAAGTCTTTCGTATGTCGATATGCATGTATTGATAAAAGAATGAATAGACTTTTGACAAATACAAAAGTTAAGCCTATTATGTCAATTATTATGGAAGATAGGTTAAAATCTTTTGTTTGCAAGGATTATGTCTATTGAATGTCGTTATGCGAATAGTGATGGAAAATAGAATGAATCCTTGTGTATTCCGCAGTATTGATCTTCCCAGATCAATATTTTATATATTACTGTGAGGCTCCGTAAAGTGTCTTATGCTGAGCACTAAACGACCAAGTTGATTATTTTTATGATTAGCTTAGTTGTTGTTCCGCGAGATACTTTATGTCGAGCATATTCAACTAAATTAATCATCTTGTTTGGTTATTTAGTTGTTGCTTCGTAAGTTTTCTTATGATGAGCATGATCAATTAAATTGATTACTTTTGTGATTAGTTTGGTTGTGTATTTCGATTAGATTAATTATGGGTTCTCTTGTGATTAATCTAATTGTATATTTTTGAGTCTCCATAAGTTCACTTATGTTTAGCATATTTCGATTGAATTAATAATGGGTTCTCTTGTGGTTAATTTAATTGAGTATTTTGGATTCAAATTCATACTTGTATGTGATTTGTTATGTCCATAGAAATCCTTCTTTTCTTTCGAAATTAAGGTCGCTCTTGTTGTTCTTTCGGGAATGACACTTTATGGGGGAGATTTCTTAATTGAACTTGTGCTTAATTGCCAAATCTTTGTGGGGAGTGCGGTTGTGGAATATTATAGGGTTTATCTTGTATCTTTATAAACTCCTTGATGAATGCATTTAGCTTCGGATTTATGATTGAATCTAAATTAGATGATATGTGTTTGTTTCTTTTGGTCATGAAATGTCTCTTTCGGAAATTTCATTAGGATCCCGTTCTTGTACCTTTTCCAATTTTATTGACAAAAAGGGGGAGAATTAATATGTAGTTCACACTACAAATACATATGGTTTTCGGATCATTATGTAAGGGGGAGTGGTTTCCATGTGAGATGGAGTATTGACTAAGGGGAAGTGATACATATCACCATAATATTGTTTTTGAAATTGTGATACATTTGAACTTTGACGTTGTGTAATGATACTATGACACTGTATAACAATGATTGAGAACTCTTGTTTTCTCGTTGTTATAGCTACGGATTTTCAACAACGATGATGCTGAACTTACAACCTTTGGGATCATTGGAGTACTTGGAAGTGACGAAGATTTCAAGTAATGTTGAAGATTAGACATGTGGAATAGGATCTACAAAAGTTAATTTATTTCTTTTTTGCATTCCATATGTATTGATAGTTTTGTCACTAAAATTGACAAAGGGGGAGATTGTTAGAGCATTGCTCGGTCGAACTCGCATGCGTTACTATCTCAAGCATGTTTGTCAATGTTAGTGATCCAAACTATAAGTTTTGATTTCTAGTCTACTATAGCTAAGGTCTCGGACTAGGATAGAAAGTGTAGTTGAGCTTAAGAACTCCATGGGAATCATCATACAAGACGAAGGACTACTCAAAGAACCGGTGGATCTTCATCGACTAAAAGGTATGTGGAGACTTGAACTTATCTATCACTCAAAAGTCTATTTATATCATATCTTGAGACAAAAGTTTTTTTGCTATATAGACTTAGATTACACACATTTGCTATTTCGAGCCGAGTTTATCTCGCCTATCTATTTCTTGAAATATGTGTTGGTAAGCTTTCTCTTTAGCCAAGTTCATCTTTACCTAGTGACGAAAGTCATGACAAGTTTCAATCACTTTGAAAATTACTTATTTTGACGAAAAATAGTTTGTGAGTAACAACTATAGAATATCAACGTCCTCTAAGAATGTTTCAATGATTGAAATGAGAGTTTAGATAATATAACCATTGGAGGATATAAGCATTGTTGTGGAAACACATATATGTATAAGTCCTTATTCCTTGAACCGAGGTTTGCGAACTTTGTTGATCAAGAGAACCGATATGGTGGCGTGAGACAAGCCCGTGAACTAGCGGAAGTTCTCGACCCGAGAAATTCTGCTGGACTTTGTGAACTCCGTCCGGGAAATTAAGTCCGAGAACTTAAGTAGCTTATATCTAAAAACGATGTTTGTGAACTTATTCTTATATAAATTAAGGAATGCAAATTGCAAACCTTGGATATATAGTTCATGAACCGATTCGAGTGAATCAAATCGTTTTTGCTTCAATTGTGTCTTGTGTAGTTACATGAGATTTCCTTGCAATTGAACAACTCTCTAACTAGTTCATTTGAGTCACTTGAACTAGTTATGGTGAAGAAGAATATGGTTGATATGAAAGTGATCATATGGCTAACCATTTGGTTGACTATTGTTGAACCAACAAATGTACAAGTTTGGGTACGGTTACACAAGCCTAGAAACGTGCATTTCATTTGTGTGTAACAAGATAGTTTTCGATCTAACGGTTGAAAGATATTAGCTTGAATCTAATCAGGTTTTCATCTAACGGTGAATATTGAATGCTTTGTTACCAAGCTAACATTGATTGCAAACCCTAATTTGAAAGACTATATAAGGGAGAACTCTAGCAACTGGGAAACCCCATCCCCACACCTTCTGTGTGATACTAGTTGTGCTAAGCTAGAGTCGATTATCCTTTAACCTTTGGTTTCTTCTTCTAAACTATGTTAACGACTTAAAGAATTCATTGGGATTGTGAAGCCATACCGATACTACTTTCTTGTAGTTGTGTGATCTGATCTTGTTTTTTCTATCGTACGAGTACAATTGTAATAATTGGCTTGAGATTGATATCTCCGATAGGAAAGATATAAAAGAAATCACAAACACTTCGTCTCATCGTTTGTGATTCTGCAATATCTTTTTTCGCTGCGTCGATTGAGATTATTGTGAGGTGATTGATAATACTAGGTTGTTCTTCGGGAATATAAGTCCGGTTTATCAATTGGTTCCTGTTCACCTTGATTTATCAAAAAACGGAACAAAACTCGTAGGTATATTCGTGGGAGACAGATTTATCTATTACCGTAGGACTTTTCTGTGTGATACAGATTTGTTTATTAAAGTCTCCGACTTTGGATCGTAGCAACTCTTAGTTTTGGGTGAGATCAGCTAAGGGAATCAAGTACGTAGCATCCTGTTGGGATCAGAGACGTAGGACCATAACTGTACCTTAGATCAGTGTGAGATTGATTGGGGTTCAACTACAATCCAGATCGAAGTTAATTTGGAGTAGGATAGTGTTTGTAGCGGCTTAATACAATGTGTGTTCAATCTGGACTAGGTCCCGGGGGTTTTCTGCATTTGTGGTTTCCTCGTTAACAAAATTCTGGTGTCTGTATTATTTCTTTTCCGCATTATATTTTTTTATATAATTGAAATATCACAGGTTGTGCGTTGTTCAATCAATTAGAATATCCGACCTTCTGGTTGTTGATTTAAATTGATTGACACTTAGATATTGGGCTTTGGTACCATCCAAGTTATCTCTTTAGTATTTGATAAAGACTCGCAGATTTCTATTTGCTTGAGTATATATCAAATCGATAGATTGAGATATAAACTCTTTGATATACTTTTTTATATATATTGAGTCTGACTGTCTAGTTGATTCTCTAGAAAGTGCATTGGAGTTTGTCCATACAGATTGCTAAGCGAAATATTGGGTGTGGTTGTTGTACCCCCACTTTTTCAACTCTGTTTCATGGTTGATCCTCAGCTGGATTCCATGGATTAATAATAGATACTCAACTCATTTTGTTACTCTGTTTCATGAATCATTCTCAGCTGAATTTCATGAATTAGTAATAAGTATTCACCGATCGGGCATCTGGGCCACCACCGAATAAGCCCCGAGAAAATGGTGTGAGTGTATTCAGCAATAATGCACAAACGAACACCCGAATACACGAACATGGTATTCAAAAATATGGACAAACGAGAGAAACTATGCAAAATAGAGAGGGAAATAATATCAATAAAATAACAAAGAGGCGCCTAAGAGGACCGGGCCCACCGGCCGGCCGGTCATGCCGTCGTGGCCGGTCCCGCACCTCTTTCCATTATTTTATATTATTTTGTTATTTTTCCTCATCTTATGAAAACTCCTTCATTTGAGCAAACTCCCTCGTTTGAGAAAAACTCTTAGTTTCTCCATATTTTCCTTCAAACGATGAAAAAATAGTAAAAAATAGGGAAAGGTGTCACGCGAAAGAGAAACCTAGCCGGACGGCCATGTCCTAGACGTGACCGGTCCCACACCTTACAATTCCTTATTTTATCATATTATCATTTCCTTCTTTTCATGAAACTCCTTCGTTTGAGCGAAAACTCTAGTTTTTCAATATTTTCTCAAATATTGCTCAAACCATGAAAAAGCCAAATGGTCACATGACCGATAGGTCACGTCAAAAATTAAAATATTATTATTTTAATATTCTCAAAATATTGATCGCACGAGCAAAGTTCTACTTACTCATTCGAGCAAAATTGAGAGTTTCAGTCAAGATCAAACTCTCCTGAAAATCCAAAATATTGCTAAAACGCGCACCAGAAAATACCAAAACTCTCGGGACTGATACACCGAGAGTATGGTGACACAGGCATGCCACCTTTACCGACCAAGTTCGGCATTTAG
This sequence comes from Papaver somniferum, assembly GCF_003573695.1. NCBI lineage: Eukaryota > Viridiplantae > Streptophyta > Magnoliopsida > Ranunculales > Papaveraceae > Papaver > Papaver somniferum. The sequence continues at coordinate 48,833,388 of NC_039366.1, forward strand.
GCTTGCAAGGAGCCGGTCCCACGCTCTTTCATAATTTTGACCTAATCAGTTCTCAACAGTTCATATTGGGTCCAAACTCTCTCCAACCAACTTGGAATTTGCTCAATCGACCACTAGCTGTCCCCACGACCACCAAGGGCCAGTCCCATGACCCCTTGGTCGGTCCTCATCTCTCCGTAATTAGGTTTTATTACCTAGCGCTCAGACGAGCACTATTTTGATAAATGATTAAACCAGCATTTGATCATCCTTTCACCGACTGGTCAACAAAGGACTTCGGTGCATGCTCACTCGAGCACCTGGGCTCTACAAGGTCGGCCATCATCCCATGTAGCCGGTCTCTCCTTCATCCAGTGACTTACTTTCAGTAAATCATCAACTGATCAGCAATCAATCAAAATTAGGGTTTCGAACTGAATGCTCTGCAAATCATAGTTCTGAGCAAGTTCAAACACTAACAATTTTATGTTAATCCAGCAATCAACATTTTGATGAATCATATAATATTCGGTCCTTTAATTAATATTTATTTGGTCATGCTACCATTAATTCATCAAATGAGCAATATTTTCTCAGATGAGCAATGTTGGCTCGAATATTGATTCAACTATCAATATTCAGTAATTCCTCAAATGAGCAATATTTGTTCAGACGAGCAATATTTGCTCAGACGAGCAGTATTTGCTCCGAGGAATATTAATTCAACTATCAATATTCAACAATTCATCAGACGAGCAATAGTTGCTCAGACTATTAATATTCACATTGATCCAGTTATCGACATTTATTCGAGAACTATACGTCCCAGCAGACATGTTCAATTCATGAGTCCTAGAGCATTCAACAATCTTGCTCGACTGAACAATACTTAAACTCATCGTCTAATCAAGTCAACGACTGACTCATTAAATACACGTCTGCCTTGCAGACTCCACGATTCGTGAGACATCAATCACGTCACATGGAGGATATTAATTAGGGTTTTGGTCTGGCAGCGTACGGCACGTGTGTTCGTCCAGGATGAGAAATGTGAGTAATTCGTGCAAACAGACAATCAACCAAGTCTCTGCACGACCTAGAACTGGTTAAACCACGATTTCCCACTTTCCCACTCTTTCACTCGAGCAACCGTCACACTTACTGGAGATAAATGTGTCACATTCTAGCAGTATAAATAAGTTTCTGAATTCACGATTGAAAACAACATTGGTCGAATAGACAACATACGTCTAACCAAGAATCATCATGTGAGCAACAATCTCTCTCAATTGAGCAGAATTCAAACTTATTCTTCATTTGCAGAAACCCACAACACATTCAAAATCCTTGATCACCATTGATCTCACACAATTCTCAGCTTCCCTCCTACTGATCAACCCTCTTCCCTCTTTTGTGATCGAATTGACTCTGGAACGACCATTTCTTGGTTTAGGACGGAGTCCTACAGATTGATCTCTCGAACTCAAAGCACTCTCATGCAGTGCATTTGTTTGTGGTTAGGAAGTTTGCTCGGTTGATGAGTCTCCGTCCACACGGTCGTCTCTCCACTTCCTGAAAAACCAGCAAATCGTTTTTCCCCATCTACAGTTAATTACTGGAAAAAAATTATTTCTTTGTTGTTTGAGGTTACGATCCAAAGAAACTGAGTAACTAGCGGTAGTTTACTTGTTCTTAAATATACGAAGTTGTGGTAGTCAATTTGTATAGCGACTTAATTCTGAGAGTATTCACTATGTCACAGGGTTTTCTGGCAGACAGTTAACCTCATTAACAAAATGTTGTGTATCGTGTTATTACTTTAATTTCCATATTATAATTATAATTATAGTTATATTAAATAATTGCACTTGTATGTTCACCGAATTGGTACGATCCAATAGTTAGTTCGATTACGAACTTAGACTATATACCAAGTTACGTCTTGTTGAAATAATTCTTTAGCCATTATTGTTTTTGTAGAATTACACAAGGTGTGTCTGTATAAGTTAATACGAATAGATTGTCATATACTCATTACCCTCGTCATTTCACCTTTAACTCACTATAAAGTTCAGTTGACTTTTATGAGGAAAAAACCCGTTGGTAGGGTTAGTTTACTAATTAGACAATGCTTGTAATCATTCACCACTTTCTGATATACAAATCGAAATAAAATTACCTTTTATGCAGGGTTTAGGTAGTTGAGAGACGTCTACCTCTAATGATTGTGAATTATTCATAATCTCTTAAGAAAACTTGGTTTTGGTACTTAACAAGAGTATTCTTAGGAATCAGATCCTGAGTTTTCTTAGATAAAGAAGAATCCAACCACATAACATCCTAATAACCCTTAGAAGAAGCCATAAAATTGAGAGAAAACTTTCCAGGAGAAACCATATAATTGCTAGAGAATGTTTCGATATTTTTAAAACATATTTTCGCTTTTCACGCAACCTTTCACAAAATTATTAACTTCATGATACAATAATGTAGATGGGGGAAAACGGTTCGTTGGTTTTTCAGGGAATTGAAGAGACGAGCGTGTTGTCGAGACTCCTCAACCGAGAAAACTGCTCAACCTCACACAGATGCACTGCAAAGGGAGTGCTTAGATTCGAGAGATCAATCTGTAGGACTCCGGCCTAAACCAAGTCAATGATCGTTCCAGAGTCAATTCGGTCGCAATGAGGGAGATGGGTTGATCTGTAGGAGGGAAGCTGAGAATTGTGCGGGATCAATGATGATCAAGGATTGTGGATGTGTTGAAGGTTTCTGCAAGTTTTTTTGTGAACTGATGAGTTCGAATAAGTTCTGAGAGATTGAAGAATTTTTGAAAGTAGTTGCACGAGAAATTCTGTGCAGACGGATGTTGTCCTTTCAATCATGGATTCAGAGACTTATTTATATTATCAGAATAGTAAAACACCTTGATCCTTGTAAGTGTGACGGTTTCTTGAGTGAAAGAGTGGGGAAGTGGGAAATCGTGCTGAAACCAGTTCCAGGTCGTGCAGAGACTTGGTTAACCGTCCACCCACTAGTTTGCTAACTCCTTCAACCGTTTGCATGACTTACTCACATTTCTCATCATGGATGAATCCACGTGCCGTAGGCCGCAAGACCAAAAACCTAATTGATATCCCCCCATGTGACGTGATTGATGTCTCACGAATCATGGAGTCTGCATGACAGACGTGTATTTTATTAGTCAGTTGTTGACTAATTAGACAATGTGTCTAAGTTTTGTTGAATCGAGCATGAGTGATCGAATACTCGATGATTCATGGATTGAACATGTTAGACGCTCTTAGATATTGCTCGTCTGAGAAAATATTATAAATTCGAGCAACTGAGCATCCGATAGTTGCATCAATATTTGAGCAACTGAGCAAGTATTGCTCAGTTCGACGAATTACTGAATATTGATAGTTGGATCAATATTTGAGCAATCTGAGCAAGTATTGCTCAGTTCGACGAATTACTGAATATTGATAGTTGGATCAATATTTGAGCAATCTGAGCAAGTATTGCTCAATTCGACGAATTACTGAATATTGATAGTTGGATCAATATTCGAGCAACTGAAAGTATTACTCGCGAATTACTGACAAATCACTGAATATTGATAGTTGGATCAATATTCGAGTAAGTGAGAAAGTATTGCTCAATTCGATGGATTACTGATAAATTACTGAATATTGACATTGATAGTTGGATCAATATTCGAGTAACTGAGCAAGTATTGCTCAATTCGACTAATTATTTTATTGGTGACGTGACCCAATAAAATATTAATTAAAATATTGGTAGACTACCAAATATTATATAATTAAACCATATGTTGATTGCTGGATCAACATAAATTTTATTAGTGTTTGAACTTGCTCAGAATGATGATTTCGTGGAGCGTTTGTTCAAAACCCTAATTTTTGATCAATTGTTCGTCAATTGATGAATTGTTGAAAATAGGTCATGAGTGAGGGAGGGACCGAACACATGGAATGAGGGAGTCCATGTGGCGCCCAAATACTCGAGTAAGCGTGCATCAGGTCCTTAGTTGGTGAAAAAGTGGGGGTACAACAACCACACCCAATATTTTGCTTAGCAATTTGTATGGACAAACTCCAATATACTTTCTAGAGAATCAACTAGACAGTCAGACTCAATCTAGATAAAAAGTAAATCAAAGAGTTTATATCTCGATCTCTCGATTTGATATACACTCAAGCAAATAGAAATCTGCGAGTCTTTATCAAATACTAGAGAGATAACTTGGATGGTACCAAAGACCAATATCCAAGTGTCAATCAGTTTAAATCAACAACCAAAAGGTAGGATATTCTAATTGATTGAACAACGCACAACCTGTGATATTTCAATTATATAACAAAATATAATGCGGAAAAGAAATAACACAAACACCAGAATTTTGTTAACGAGGAAACCGCAAATGCAGAAAAACCCCGGGACTTAGTCCAGATTAAACACACACTGTATTAAGCCGCTACAGACACTATCCTACTCCAAATTAACTTCGGTCTGGACTGTAGTTGAACCCCAATCAATCTCACACTGATCCAAGGTACAGTTATGCTCCTACGTCTCTGATCCCAGCAGGATACTACGTACTTTATTCCCTTAGCTGATCTCACCCACAACTAAGAGTTGCTGCGACCCAAAGTCGAAGACTTTAATAAACAAATTTGTATCACACAGAAAAGTCTACGGTAATAGATAAGCTGTCTCCCATGAGTATACCTATGAGTTTTGTTCCGTCTTTTGATAAATCAAGGTGAACAAGAACCAATTGATAAACCGGTCTTATATTCCCGAAGAACAACCTAGTATTATCAATCACCTCACAATAACCTTAATCGACGCAGCGAAAAAAGATATTGCGGAATCACAAACGATGAGACGAAGTGTTTGTGATTTCTTTTATATCTTGCCTATCGGATATATCAATCTCAAGCCAATTATTACAATTGTACTTGTACGATAGAAACAACAAGATCAGATCACACAACTACAAGAAAGTAGTATCGGTCTGGCTTCACAATCCCAATGAAGTCTTTAAGTCGTTAACCTGGTTTAGAAGAAGAAACCAAAGGTTAAAGGAGAATCGACTCTAGCTTAGCACAACTAGTATCACACATTAGGTGTGGGGATTAGAAGAAGGAAATTAAGTCCGCGGACTAGGTTCGTGGACTTAAGTTCCCGGACGGAGTTCACAAACTCCAGCAGAATTTCTCGGGACGAGAACTTCCACCAGTTCTCGGACTTGGATCACGCCATTATTCCGGTTCTCTTGATCAACAAAATTCGCAAACTTCGGTTCAAGGAATAAAGACTTATACATATATGTGTTTCCACAACAATGCTTATATCCTCCAATGGTTATATAATCTAAACTCTCATTTCAATCATTTGAAACATTCTTAGAGGACGTTGATATTCTATAGTTGTTATTCACAAACTATTTTTCGTCAAAGTAAGCAATTTTCAAAGTGATTGAAACTTGTCATGACTTTCGTCACTAGGTAAAGATGAACTTGGTTAAAGCGAAAGCTTACTAACACATATTTCGAAAAATAGATAGGTGAGATAAACATGGCTCGAAATAGAAAATGTGTATAATCTAAGTCTATGTAGCAAAACGACTTTTGTCTCAAGATAGGAGATAAATAGACTTTTGAGTGATAGATAAGTTCAAGTCTCCACATAACTTTTAGTCGATGAAGATCCACCGGTTCCTTCAGTAGTCCTTCGTCTTGTATGATGATTGCCATGGAGTTCCTCAGCTTAACTACACTTTCTATCCTAGTCCGAGACCTTAGCTATAGTAGACTAGAAATCAAGACCTATAGTTTTGATCACTAACATTGACAAACATGTTTGAGATAGCAACGCATGCAAGTTTGACCGAGCAATGCTCTAACAATCTCCCCATTTGTCAATTTTAGTGACAAAACTATCAATACATATGGAATACAAAAAATAAATAAATTAGCTTTTGTAGCTCCTATTCCACATGTCTAATCTTCAATATTACTCGAAATCTTCGTCACTTCCAAGTACTCCAATGATCCCAAAGGTTGTAGGTTCAGCATCATCGTTGTTGAAAATCCGTAGCTATAACAACGAGAAAACAAGAGTTCTCAATCATTGTTATACAGTGTCATAGTATCATTACACATCATCAAAGTTCAATTGTATCACAACTTCAACAACAATACTATGGTGATATGTATCACTCCCCCTTAGTCAATACTCCATCTCACATGGAAACCACTCCCCCTTACAAAATGATCCGAAAACCATATGTATTTTTAGTGTGAACTCAATATTAATTCTCTCCCTTTTTGTCAATAAAATTGGCAAAGGTACAAGAACGGGATCCTAATGAAATTTCCGAAAGAGACATTTCATGACCAAAAGAAAGAAACACATATCATCTTATTTAGATGCAATCATATAGCCGGGGCTAAATGCATTCATCAAGGAGTTTATAAAGATACAAGATAACCCCTATAATATTCAACAGCCACACTTCCCACAAAGATTTGGCAATTAAGTACAAGTTCAATTAAGAACTCTCCCCCATAAAATGTCATTCCCAAAGGAACAACAAGAGCGACCTTAATTTCGAAAGAAAAGAAGGATTTCTTTGGACATAACAAATCACATACAAATATGAATTTGAATCCAAAATACTCAATTAAATTAACCACAAGAGAACCCATGATTGATTCAACCGAAAATACTCAACATAAGTGAACTTATGGAGACTCAAAAATATACAATTAGATTAATCACAAGAGAACCCATAATTAATCTAATCGGAATACACAACCAAACTAATCACAAAAGTAATCAATTTAATTGGTCATGCTCATCATACGAAAACTTACGGAGCAACAACTAAATAACCAAACAAGATGATTAATTTAGTTGAATATGCTCGACTTAAAGTATCTCGCGGAACAACAACTAAGCTAATCATAAAAATAATCAACTTGGTCGTTTAGTGCTCAATGTAAGACACTTTACGGAGCCTCACAGTAATACATAAAATATGGATCAGGGAAGATCAATACTGCGGAATACACAAGGACTCATTCTATTTTCCATCACTATTCGCATAACGACATTCAATTGACATAATCCTTGCAAATAAAAGATTTTAACCTATCTTCCATCAATAATTGACATAATAGGCTTAACTTTTGTATTTGTCAAAAGTTTATTCATTCTTTTATCAATACATGCATATCGACATACGAAAGACTTTACTTTTGACAAGTATGGGACAATCATAGTTCACGGACGCAAACACACATATCCCATAACAATATTGCAATATATAAAACCATAAAGATTAATACTGCAAAAATCATCTTCCAAACAACTTTAAAATTTAGACCAATAAATCTAAAAACATGAAGATGAAAATGTTGGACATAACTATGTGTAATCACAATAATGGATATTCCAAACTCTAGTTATTCTTCTAACAAAAACAAGAAAGCAGAATTCTTATTCGAAGACTTACTAGTCGTTGTAGATCTTTCTCAGAGCCTCTACAGATAATTCCTTCTCATTATTGAAAAACTCATTGATTATGGGATCGTTCAATTCCTCCAAATCTTCAGAAATATCAGTCAACTCACTAAGTTCTTTCTTTAGCTCACACAGGTGTTCTTTGAAAGAGACAACATTTGTTCATAGTGAGCTATCTCTTCTAAAAACGAAACAATTTGAGATTTTAAATTGTTTTTTCTATTGACGAAATCTTTCACCAAACCCCTGAAGTTATCATCAAGCTGATAGAAAGACAAAAGGTAATCAGAGGAAGAACCTTCTCCATGATTTGTAGTCTTCACTTTCTTCACCCTTGAGGAAAATATTCCCTTACAAAGATACACATTGATTGCTTCGACTGCATCTCTGCTTGTGATACCTCTAGTTACAGGAGCCATGAAACTGTATCTTTTTAGGGAAGAAAGAAAAAGTCTACAAATAAAATAAATAGAATAGTGAGCGTCTAAACCCTAGAAGAACAAGTCTTCTGTAGTTTTAGAGAATCAATATCTATAATGTTAGGAAAATATTTTCTTAACAACAATAAATACACTACTTGAGCCATAAAGATGCAGAACCCCATTTTCTCAAGTTAAAGATGAGGATGCGAACGTCTCTAACATTAGATATAGACGTTGTGAGCCAAACGCTCTCCTTGTTTACCACATAGTGATTTTACAAGGTTTGTCATGTAAACACAATCCCTACCTCCTTTGATTCTGGAAACACTGGTTTTATGGGAGCCACGATGATTATCCAGACTCATCTTTTGTATGTTCTTCTGCAGTTTAGCGAGATTCTTATTGCTCCTTCTGAATCTCCAGCACATACTTTGAACATGATTTGCGTGTCCATAAAACGAACAGATCAAGGCTCCTTTGTCTTGTTGAGGTGCCTTATGTTTGACACAACAGTCAACCTTTATTTTTCCCTTATCAATAAAAGCAACAGGGTTAACAATGCCTGCACACTTGCTTTTAAATCCTAAACCATTAGTGTTTCCAAAGGACTTCTGACCAAATAACATTGCTGAGATTTTGTCAGAGTTTCTAGACAATCTTTGTAGATCATCTTTAAGAGTATTAATCTTTTTCTCCTTTAGAGCAATGGTTCTGGTGAAATTATCATTAAGACAATCTATCTCAAGATTTTTCACCTGGATTAATGGTTCTAATTTCTTCAATAAAGCTTTTAATTGAAGATTTTCTTGAAGAACCTCTTTATTCAAGAATTCGAAAATCTCTGTGTCAGACTCAAACTCTGAATCAGAACTTGAGTATGTGGATGTTTCTGCTGTAAGAGATGAAGGTTCATCACATCCATCAATCGTATTCAAACGGTTGACACTAAGAGATTTTTCTTTCACGGAATCATTAGCAGTGAAGGCTGACAAAAGATGTTTGTCACGTCTAATGCTTCTTTTTACGAATTCTTTGATCTTTTCTGTTCTCAATGGTTTTTCAAAACAGATACCATCTGAACAACATTCATCAGCCCAAGACAAGGTAGAGGATTTACTTGTGTTGGAAACAACATTGAATGCAACAGTTTGAACAGAATTTTGATCAGGAATTCTTACTTTTCCAAAAGACATATTTTTGTAAAGAGTGTTGAGGTTATTTCCTCCATCGATGGTATACTTCTTATAAAAGTATTTGTTGACTTCAAAGGTAGTTTCTAAGATATCCCAGGCATCTTTAGACTTAGTGCAAGTAGACACATAGTGCTGAAGTTCTGGGGTAATGGCCTGTCTGATAGCATTTAAGCCTTCAGAATTTTGCTTTGCAGCAAGAATTTCTTATGGACTATAACTACCAACATCCTTAGGTATAGATACATCGACTTCTGTATTAACCGGAGGATCATAGCCATTAATAACACGTACCCACACTTGAAAATCGTGAGCTTGAAAAAAAGCGTGCATAGAAACTTTCCACCATGAGTAGTTTGAACCATCGAAGACTGGTGGTACGTTAATTGAGATAACACCTCTATCCATAGAGTCAGATCGCTACAAACACAGACTTGTAAGGTCTTAAACGTGTTTGCCTGTTCTGATACCAATTGAAAAAGTGGGGGTACAACAACCACACCCAATATTTTTCTTAGCAATCTGTATGGACAAAATCCAATATACTTTCTAGAAAATCCACTAGACAGTCAGACTCAATCTAGATAAAAAGTATATCAAAGAGTTTATATCTCGATCTCTCGATTTGATATATACTCAAGCAAATAGAAATCTGCGAGTCTTTATCAAATACTAGAGAGATAACTTGGATGGTACCAAAGACCAATATCCAAGTGTCAATCAGTTTAAATCAACAACCAAAAGGTCAGATATTCTAATTGATTGAACAACGCACAACTTGTTATATTTCAATTATATAACAAAATATAACGCGGAAAAGAAATAACACAGACACCAGAATTTTGTTAACGAGGAAACCGCAAATGCAGAAAAACCCCGGGACCTAGTCCAGATTGAACACACATTGTATTAAGCAGCTACAGACACTAGCCTACTCCAAATTAACTTCGGTCTGGACTGTAGTTGAAACCCAATCAATCTCACACTAATCCAAGGTACATTTATGCTCCTACTTCTCTGATCCCAGCAGGATGCTATGTACTTGATTCCCTTAGCTGATCTCACCACAACTAAGAGTTGTTGCGGCCCAAAGTCAAAGACTTTAATAAAAAAATCTGTATCACACAGAAAAGTCTACGATAATAGATAAATCTGTCTCCCACGAATATACCTATGATTTTTGTTCCATATTTTGATAAATCAAGGTGAACATGAACCAATTGATAAACCGGACTTATATTCCCGAAGAACAGAATAATATTATCAATCACCTCACAATAAGCTTAATCGACGCAGCGAAAAAAGATATTGCGGAATCACAAACGATGATACGAAGTGTTTGTGATTTTTTTATATGTTGCCTACCGGAGATATCAATCTCAAGACAATTATTACAATTGTACTCGTACAATAGAAACAACAAGATCAGATCATACAACTACAAGAAAGTAGTATCGATCTGGATTCACAATCCCAATGAAGTAATTAAGTCGTTAACCTGGTTTACAAGAAGAAACTTAAGGTTAAAGGAGAATCGACTCTAGCTAACACAACTAGTATCACACAGGAGGTGTGGGAATTAGGCTTCCCAGTTGCTAGAGTTCTCCCTTATATAGTCTTTAAAATCAGGGTTTCCAATCAATATTAGCTTGGTAACAAAGCATTCAATATTCACTGTTAGATGAAAACCTGATTAGATTCAAGATAATATCTTTCAACCGTTAGATCGTAGCTTGTTACACACAAATGAAATGCACGTTTCTAGGCTTGTGTAATCGTACCCAAACTTGTACATTTGTTGGTTCAACAATAGTCAACCAAATGGTTAGCCATATGTTCACTTTCATATAAACCATATTCCTCTTCACCATAACTAGTTCAAGTGACTCAAATGAACTAGTTAGAGAGTTGTTCAATTGCAAGGAAATTTTATGTGACTACACAAGACACAATTGAAGCAAAAACGATTTGATTCACTCGAATCGGTTCATGAACTATATAGCCACGGTTTGCAATTTGCATTCCTTAGTTTATATAAGATAAGTTCACAAACACCGTTTTTAGATATAACTTACTCAAGTTCGCGGACTGAGTTCGCAGACTTAAGTTCCCGAATGGAGTTCACAAACTCCAAAAGAATTTCTCGGGACGAGAACTTCCGCCAGTTCGCGGACTTGGCTCACGCCACTATTCCGGTTCTCTTGATCAACAAAATTCGCAAACTTCGGTTCAAGGAATAAAGACTTATACATATATGTGTTTCCACAACAATGCTTATATCCTCCAATGGTTATATAATTTAAACTCTCATTTCAATCATTTGAAACATTCTTAGAGGACGTTGATATTCTATAGTTGTTATTCACAAACTATTTTTCGTCAAAGTAAGCAATTTTCAAAGTGATTGAAACTTGTCATGACTTTCGTCACTAGGTAAAGATGAACTTGGTTAAAGTGAAAGCTTACCAACACATATTTCGGGAAATAGATAGGCGAGATAAACTCGGCTCGAAATAGAAAATGTGTATAATCTAAGTCTATATAGCAAAAAGACTTTTGTCTCAAGATAGGAGATAAATAGACTTTTGAGTGATAGATAAGTTCAAGTCTCCACATACCTTTTAGTTGATGAAGATCCACCGGTTCCTTGAGTAGTCCTTCGTTTTATATGATGATTGTCATGGAGTTCTTGAGCTTAACTACACTTTCTATCCTAGTGCGAGACCTTAGTTATGGTAGACTAGAAAGACTTATAGTTTTGATCACTAACATTAACAAACCTGCTTGAGATTGCAAAGCATGAGAGTTCGACCGAGCAATGGTCTAACAGTTGGCCAGTTGGTAAAAGAATGATGATTAAATGCTGGTTTCATCATTTATTGAAATAGTGCTCGATTGAGCATTAGGTGATAAAACCTAATTATGGAAAAGTGAGGGACCGATCAAGAGGGAATAAAACCGTCCCTTGGTGGTCGTGGGACCAGCGGATGGTCGTTTGAGAAAATTCCAAGTTGGTTGGAAAGAGTTTGGACCCAATACGAGCAATTGAGCAAATTAGGTCAAAATTATAAGAATGTGTGGGACCGGCTCCTTGCAAGCCTTAGGACCGGCCTTGGTTGGTCAAGGAAGCATGCCCGTGTCACCATAATGTCTGTGACTCAGTCCTGAGATTTTAGGCATTTTCTGATGTGCGTTTGAGCAATATTTTGAATTTTCAGAAGAGTTCGATCTTTGACTGAAATTCTTGATTTTGCTCGAATGAGCAAGTGGAATTTGCTCGTTTGATCAAAATTTGGAAAATATTACAATAATAATATTTTAATATTTGACGTGAGTAGCCTAGTCGGTTATGTGACCATTTTAGTTTTTTTGTTTTTTCATGGTTTAAGCAATATTTGAGAAAATATGAAGAAATCATGATTTTTGCTCAAACTTAGGAGTTTCATGAGATGAGGGAACTAGCAATTATGAAAGACTAAGGATTGTAAGGTATGGGACCGGACGCGGGTAGGGCATGGCCGGCCGGCCAAGTAGCCCGGTCCCGCGACACCTTTCCCTATTTTTATTGTTTTTCATGAAACCGTGAAAATATGGAGAAACCATGAGTTTTGCTCAAACAAGGAAAGTTGCTAGAATGAAGGAGTTTTCATGAGTTCATGAAAATAATAAAATAAGGAAAAATAATGGAAGAGGCGTGGGGACCGGCCACGGCTAGGGCATGGCCGGCCGGTAGGCCCGGTCCCTGGGCGCCTCTTTATTATTTTAATATTATTATTTTCTCTCTCTTGTTTTGTGTAGGATTCCTCGTTTGTCCATATTTTCGAATGCTCGTTCGTGCATTTGGGTGTTTGTTCGTGCATCATTATTGAGTACACTTGCCCGGTTGTTGAGTATTTTTTAATAATTTATGAAATTCAGTGGAGAATGATTCATGAAACTGGGTAATAAAGGTAAGTGATTATTTATTATCAATCCATAGGATCAGCCGTGGATTCGACCATGGATTCGGAATAATAAAATGAGCATTACCATCCCATGGGATCGTGGATTCGACCATAGAATCAGAGTAATAAAATTATCCATTACCATTCCATGAGATCAGCCGTGGATTCGATAATGAAATCGGAGTAATGAGATAAAATAATTATCTTTACCATTCCATGGGATCGGCCGTGGATTCGACCATGGAATCGGAGTAATGAGATAAAATAGATTATTTTCTAAGAATTCAGTGGTGAATGTCACGGTAGAATTAATCTATTGTAGAATCGAGATATGAGATTGTGAAGCATCATACTCGTTCTGAAAGGTGTATAGTTAGGGAACAACGTGCAGCGTCGTTAACGTCCTGAAGGCGTTTTTCCCCCTCAACAATCATGTATGGAGAGCCGCTTGAATCTATACACGGTCTCTCTACATAGTCAGGGAACAACGAGTGTCGCCGACGTCCTGAAGGTGTTCTGCCCTCTCAACAAACAATTATGTAGGAGGACCTCCTAATCGTTCTTCTATGTAGAGGTAGGTACCTCTATGTATTCAGGGAACAACGAGTGTAACCGACGTCCTGAAGCAGTTCTGCCCTCTCAACAAACAATTATGTATGGAGGACAGCCCAATCGTTCTTCTACATAGAGGGGCACGATGAAATGCGCAGCATCAAACGCTCAGCAAGTGGGAGGCCTTTCGAGAATCATATTCATCGTGGCTCTGAGAGGTACTCGATCAGATATCGTGAAAACGGTTCACGGATCGTAAAATATGAATCGTCACATGCGTTCATGAAGCCGGGTCAGAAACATGCAGTATCATGATTTTACGATTTTGACCCTTGTGGAAAATTCACCATCAACATTAAGTCCCCTGCTTAGTGAGGGACAGTCATGTGCCACAGTAAGCATTAGATGGTGATTTTCTACGAGATGAGCAGCGGAACTCAGTCGCACAAAGATATTTTCAGAACCCAGATTTGCTCCAATGGTGTCATGTACAAGCAAATGCTCAGGTGAGGATCCTGATGGTGTGATGGAGTGTCATCTCGTTGTCACGGAGAGATGAGACACTGCTGATTTGGACGATCGGACATCCTGTTTTGGTCGGTTTAATGTTTGTGGGACCGAGCCCAAAAAGAAATCCTTGTTTTAGGAACAGACGTTCGTTTGTTCGTTAGTTAAGAAACAAACAAAATATAGTGATAAAAATTTTGTCTATGCGCTTTCACGAAAGCCAAAATTTTATTTTTTAAATATGTGAGATTTCACAAAAGGGAATAAACTCTCGTTTCAAAGGTGGATGCTCGTACGAGGGAAAAGTTTTTCTTTTTTTGAATAGACTTGCGTCTATTAGCAATAAAATTTTGTATATGAGCTTTCATGAAAAAAAATTTATTTTCGATATGTGAGCCTTCATAAAGTTTTTGAAGATATGCTCTCGTTTTAAAGACGGATGCTCGCGAGAGGGAGCAAAAATATGTATACATATATTTTCAAAGTTACGTGAGTTTCACGTTAAAATATATATTTTTGTAAAATCAATGTTTTGATTTTGAACAACTGTTGAAAGTAGACAATTATTCACGGTGAAATAATGTTTGTATGTGAGTTTTCAGAATTGTAGAATGGACATCTGTCCAATTTTTGAAAAACCAGTGAATGTTCACACAGTGAAAATTTATGTGAAATCAAGTTTTGATTTTTGGCAATTGCTAGAAGTAAACAATTTTTGATAAAATATTGTTTGTATGGATTTTGTGATCTGATAGTGTATGCACAAAAACCAATGAGTGTTCACTCGGTGGGAGTCGCTCACACGGTGAAAATTTTGTGGATTGCTCACATGAAAATCAAGTTATGATTTTGAAAAAAAAATTGCTCGTGTTTGCAGGTTCGAGGAGATGAGCAAATTTTGAAGTATTAACTCTTGTATCACAATCACTACTGTTAGTGGAATCGTAAACATGTAAGAGTTGAAAGTTACCATTTTTGTAGACGTTGTTGTGAGCACCTTTATGCCATGATTCACTGTTTTGTTGAATCCTGCGCTTTGTATGAACGATGTGCTGAAGTAGAAATGTTATGCATCTGTCACATCCACTTTGCAAGAATGACTGACTCCCATGATGACACTTCAAAAGATGATGTTTCCAGAGATGACATCTCTACTGCAACTTCAAGAAATGGTACTTCTGGGACCTCTGAGTGATGGTGAGAGATCCTTCATACTGACTTGTACTTCTGGTTATTTCATTAGCTTTATCACAGGATGATTGTATAGTGAGATCCCGGATCAATGTAGACTCCACAGAAATAGAAGAAAGTCTACAGGGCGGAGAACCCAGAAGTAAGGACTACAGGATGTTAGCAAATGACGTGCAGTCCCCAGTCGTTTCTTTGGTGAGTTGTTAGCGCTCCTTGTGTCATGACTTTTCCTGACCGTGCAATTAGGATCACGAGACCAAGGTTTATTATTTCTTTTCAGACTTTTGCTCCGTCGATTGACGGTCTTCAACTTGTTCCCGGGAAAACAATTCAGGAATCCATCACTGATGAAGAAGTCGATCTAAGTTTCTCTTTCATGCAGGTGATCGTGGCATCTCCTTGAATGAAATAATAATTGTTGTTCATGAATCCATGAAGAAATTATTGTGGATGAACAAGGTATTGATGCTGCTCATTCATCCTTGGATCACGGTGAGACGGAGAATTCCCAAAACCCGAAACCGCGTGAAAGTAATAACGCTTCTAATGATGACTCCGGCAATATTGGTTCTTCGAACGACTTAAAGATCACTCAAGTAAGCACCCATATTATATTTTCTTCATATAAGTATAGAATATATGATTCATGAATGAATGAATGAAGACCCATATGAAAAAATTTACCAAAATACGTCACCAGAAAATTCAGAACTCGGCGTTTTAGCAAAAACGCCCTAAAATCTTCATCCAATGTCAGATTTTCGTGATCTACCTATGTATCCTTATGCCCAGGAAATTTACAAGCTTTGGTGAAGAAGATTTTTAAGTTTTGAGCACGTTTAGGGGTCGACATCGATAAAACAGTAAACTCCCAGGAAGTTTTCAGAAAAAATTCAGCTGGTGCGTAGTCCAAAGTTTTGGCCACATCGTTTTGCTCGTTTCCCCAATTGCTGTGAATTTTGGATATATTGTATAGAACATACATACGAAGAGAATGGTATATGATCCATCCCTAGATTCTTCACCAATTGCTCCCAGTTCGTCGTTTTATACAGGGAAGCGTAAAATCATCTCAGACGGGCTTGTTGTAAAACACTCTTGTTGTGTATTTAGACCATTCACTTGTGTCTTGTACGGTTGGTGAAGGATTTTAATGTCATTTATTCATTTGAGATAAGGACCCCTTGATTGATACATGAGCATGGTGCTTGCAGTGCCATCTTGTTTCTGTCAATCATAGAAACATCACTTCTGAAATCCTGGTCACGGGACCATCACTGAGGTTGCTCTCAAGAGGGGTTATGTAATGACCATGATTGCATGTCCCGGTGGTAGCATTTCTTTTATGATGAATGATCAGCACATGAGAGTCTGGTGTCACGAGTCTTGGACTGTGAAACTGATCGCCTGACCAGTGGACCGTCAGTCCCCACTATTTTGTTAAATCTCTCTTTTCCTTTTTCCTTCCTCTGGCAAGACCTAGGTAGAGGACCCAGGTAGCAAAATTGATGTAAAGACCTAGGTGGTTGAATTTGGAGGTACCTTGACGAAGGACTTAGCAGAATGACCCAGCGGACACTGATCGATTGTGGAAGTTATGAATCCCATCTAAGAATTGCTGCTTGCATGTTGTATGCTCTGGAAACTGTAGGAACCTCATACGACGTCGGAATTCGATGCTTGACCCCAAATTTTGAAGCTAATAAACTGAGTTATCACATGAGAAAATAATCACTCAATTAGGAGTTGTAGAGGTCAGCCAACGAAGCGTGCACATTTGTAATTTGTAATCCCGTACAAATTTTTCAGATTTCGTAGACCTGACGGTAAAAGCCATATCTTTCAGCTCGTATGTCCGATTTATGCGCCCTTTTGGTATGTTGTAGTATAGACATATACGTACATCTTTCATTGAGGAAGCATTGTCCCATTAATCACCCATTGGTACGTTTTTGTAAACACATGGCATGGAGCATGTCGTATCTCATTTGTAGAGGCGATGAGAACATCTTGTAGAAGACTTTGATTTGTGCCCGTCTGTCGTGAAAGATTTGGGAAGACTTTCATGTTATCGTGTTTTCATTCTACACATCTTTATATGAATCATTAGGGCTTGAATAAGTACGATCCATAGAGTAACGCTTCAGAGAATGGATAGTTGATGAAGCCGGATGTTGCGCCTGAGACTGTTGTTGATGTTGAGATCACGATTGAATTCTCTCCAGAAATTCTTGTTGATGATGAGACCATGAATGGAGATCCTTTACATATTCTTTTTGATGCCGATACTATGATTGGAGTCGATCCAGAGGCCGAAAATGCTAGAACCATGATTATCGATAATCTTTGCTCCTCCATCCAGTGAGCCTTTACATTCACGAACTAGTTGGTGGTTTGAGCATCCCTAAGATGAAGATGTACTGGTAGTATAACCCGAACTCTCCTGATCAGTATGACTTTACTGTGAACTGGCTTTGTCAGTGAGTCGACGTTGTTATGGCAGATAGCAGCAGCGGCCTTCATTCTGGACGTGATTGGTGAAGAGAAGAAGTTACTCAGCCGGGGCTTCTGATGTAAAGAAGTCCCGTTGATGAAGTTTCACGGAATCACTTCAGGTTGCCCAGTGTATGTTGAAGGAGTTCGTGCTATTCATGTATGAATGATGTTCCATCTGCTTCAGAAGTCTTATCATGGGATAATGAAGACTTATCTATTGTAGTTCAGTTACACTTTGACTGTGCTGGTGTTGAATCAGCGTTTCATCGTCGAGATATTTGTACTGAATCCATATGTGCCATTATCGAAGGTGTACTATTTGATTGGGAGTACAATTTGAAGGCTTCTTAGATGCTTGAGCGTTGAAGCGTCATATCCTTCAAGTTTCGAATGTCTTAGGCTTGATCGTCTCGGCCCCGAGTATCTTTTGTTGATTCAGCATTCCTTTCGCTGCGTAGTGGGATTCAACACTTGTGCATACATCAGAGCTTTATGATTTTGTGGCACACATGGACACTCCTGCAAGGCTATGGAGAAATGCCCAAATTTTGTTTGCCATGCTTGAAAATTATCTCAGTAACGAATGTCTCAGTGAGATGCTCGATTCGGAGAAATGTCAGATTCAACCACTTGGTAAAATATTGTTGAAGTGAGATTACCCACTTATAGCGTCTTGCAATAGCAGAGATGCTAGCAGAATTAAGTCCCCATGCTTAGAATAACATGTAAGGAAATAAATGACATAGACATGGGAGGAATGAGACTTGCCTAAGTGTAGGACCTTTTGATGAATGTCTATGCATCTTTTGCAGGTTCTTGTTTCAACCTCGTCAAAGTTCGAAATTCCTCCAAGTGCTATGATGATGGAACGTCCTCCAAATCTTTTGGATCAGAACTTTCTTCGTTGGAGAGATGTGCAACCAAAGACGCATTGTCAGTAGTCATCTTCTCGGCATGAATCCACGTCCGTCCGAGAATCATGTCGTATCCGGGATCTTCCCTGATTATGTGAAACTTGGTTTCTGTCCAGGTTTAACTTATGTTCACTTTGAGAGTGATGTGGCCATAAGTACTTATGAGCGTTCCTTCAAGGTCTCTGATTGAGATGGGATCACGAGTAGATTCTTGTCGAGTGATGTCTGCGGCTCTGAGGGTTTTCAATGGAATGATGTTGATGGTGGTGTCAGCATTGATCAACATTCTTCCGAATTCATTTCCTCTGAGATGGACTGTGGTAAGCAGTCCCCAGTCAAACATATCCTTGTCTGTGGATGAAGGTTCAAGGAGTATTTTCGGGATGGACAGACGTCTGACACAATGTAATTTGATGTTGCGAACATGTCTTTCCTTTGCGCCTTAGACAGATGGAGCAATTTCACAGATATGCTCGATCAACGATTGAACTGCTTCTTTGACTGGTTGTTCAAAGAGTGTAAAGGTTCTGATTGGGAGATGATTTTTGTGTAATCCTTCAGTCCCCAATTGAAGCTATTGTGGATCAACCTTATCTTTGAAGATGTGCTTAAAAATATTGCAGTTACTTGTTGGATGATCGATGAACCTATGAAGGCAGTACCTGGGATTCTCCATTTTTTCTTCAGTTGGCTCTCTCCTGATGAACGAAAATATGATTGCACCATCTTGAACCCAGACTTCCAGTAACTCGATCACTCCTTCATGATAAGAGAGAAGTTTGAGTCTGTCTGATCATTTCCCCGTTCGTAGATGTCGGGTCGAGGTTTGTGCATTTCAGGATTGGTTATCTTTTCTTCGCGCCTTCAGAGGAGCCTGGGATGTTGAAGAAGCGCTCTGGTGTTGTATCTCGGCTTTCCTTTCATTTCTTTCGGCAACAACGTTTGTTAAAGGCTGGAGATTGTACTGATTGTTGACTAGGCGTCGGCTGCTTCGAGGTTCCTCCACCTTGTAGACTTTGCTCTTTCCAGAAAAGCAGGTGCAGTAGTCGCTGATCGTTTGGCTGCTTCATGAAGCTCTGAGAAAGTATGGAATCGGAGATTTTCCAGCAAGGATTTGTAGACCGGGATCATTCCGTTGGTGCACAAGTCCGCCAATTGTTGTTCAGTGACATTCAGGTCATGGCAATCCAAAGCTTGGACTCTGAACCTCTTCACATAATCGTTCGGATGTTCATTATTTTTCTGAGACATTCTTCCTAAGTCGGAGAGAGTAATATTATCTGAGACGAAGAAGTATTTCCTGTAGAAGGCATTAACCATTTCTCCCCAACTAGCGATAATCCCAGGTGCAATGTTGTTGTACCAGGTGTATGCTCGGCCTTTCATAGATTTCGAGAATTCCTTCAGACGGACGACATGATTGTGTTCGTGCTCTCCTAGTGCATCTAGGAATCGAGAGACGTGTTCTCGAGCGTTCCCCATTCCGTTGTATAGTGTGAACATTGGAGAAGTGTAGCCCTCCGAGAAAGGAATTCTTTGCGTAGCAGCAGGATATGGAGGTTGATGACGATGAACAAATGATGCTTTGTCTTTTCCTCGATCCTCCATGAAACGTTCCAGGTCCTCACAAGTGATGAAGCATGCAGGTTCCTTTGTTGGTGGGTTATCTGCAGCTTTGCACACCTCATCATCATCCACTACATGGATCGAAGTGACTTCAGGATCAGCAGCCGGAGATGTTTCTTTGGCTTTTCCTTTCTTCTGAGCTTTCTCTGACATCTTGTCAGCAAGAGTTTTGAGATAATTGCACAGCTCCTTCTGAGTGTTAGCCATGTCAATCTGATTCTTGGCAAGAGTTTCTTGCACCTTCATGAGATCACTTATGGTAGGTGGGTTTTCTCTGATTTCTTCGGGAGACCGACCGAAGATAGGATTGTCTCCAATGTTGGTTTGCGGAGGAGTGGTATCAACATCACCGGTGATGGAAGCAAGAGTAGTTTTAGGAGTACCACCGTTGTTGCTAGTGCTAGCGTTGTTTGTGTTAGGATTTGTAACTGAACCTGACCTAAGATCAACCATTTTGTGAAAGTTGAGATTGCAACCGAGAGATTAATCTCCCACTGCGGTCGCCAATCTGTAAATGGGGAAAAACGGTTCGCTGGTTTTTCAGAGAATTGAAGAGACGAGCGTGTTGTCGAGACTCCTCAACCGAGCAAACTGCTCAACCTCACACAGATGCACTGCAAAGGGAGTGCTTAGATTCGAGAGATCAATCTGTAGGACTCCGGCCTAAACCAAGTCAATGGTCGTTTCAGAGTCAATTCGGTCGCAAATAGGGAGATAGGTTGATCTATAGGAGGGAAGCTGAGAATTGTGTGGGATCAATGATGATCAAGGATTATGGATGTGTTGAAGGTTTCTGCAAGTTTTTCTGTGAACTGATGAGTTCGAATAAGTTCTGGGAGACTGACGAATTCTTGAGAGTAATTTCTCGAGAAATTCTGTGCAGACGAATGTTGTCCTTTTAATCATGGATTCAGAGACTTATTTATATTGTCAGAATAGTAAAACACCTTGATCCCTGTAAGTGTGACGGTTTCTTGAGTGAAAGAGTGGGGAAGTGGGAAATCGTGGTGAAGCCAGTTCCAGGTCGTGCGGAGACTTGGTTAACCGTCCACCCACTACTTTGCTAACTCCTTCAACCGTTTGCACGACTTACTCACATTTCTCATCGTGGATGAGTCCACGTGCCGTAGGCCGCCAGACCAAAACCCTAATTGATATCCCCCCATGTGACGTGATTGATATCTCACGAATCGTGGAGTCTGCATGACAGACGTGTATTTTATTAGTCAGTTGTTGACTAATTAGACAATGTGTCTAAGTTTTGTTGAATCGAGCATGAGTGATCGAATGCTCGATGATTCATGGATTGAACATGTTAGACGCTCTTAGATATTGCTCGTCTGAGAAAATATTGTAAATTCGAGCAACTGAGCATTCGATTGTTGAATCAATATTTGAGCAACTGAGCAAGTATTGATCAGTTCGACGAATTACTGAATATTGATAGTTGGATCAATATTTGAGCAATCTGAGCAAGTATTGCTCAAGTCGAAGAATTACTGAATATTGATAGTTGGATCAATATTCGAGCAACTGAAAGTATTACTCACGAATTACTGACAAATCACTGAATATTGATAGTTGGATCAATATTCGAGTAAGTGAGCAAGTGTTGCTCAATTCGATGGATTACTGATAAATTACTGAATATTGACATTGATAGTTGGATCAATATTCGAGTAACTGTGCAAGTATTGCTCAATTCGAAGAATTATTTTATTGACGTGACCCAATAAAATATTAATTAAAATATTGGTAGACTACCAAATATTATATAATTAATCCATATGTTGATTGTTGGATCAACATAAATTTTATTAGTGTTTGAACTTGCTCAGAATGATGATTTCAAGGAGCGTTTGTTCAAAACCCTAATTTTTAATCAATTATTCGTCAATTGATGAATTGTTGAGAATAGGTCATGAGTGAGGGAGGGACCGACCACATGGAATGAGGGAGTCCATGTGGTGCCCAAGTGCTCGAGTAAGCGTGCACCAGGTCCTTAATTGGCCAGTTGGTGAAAGAATGATGATTAAATGTCGGTTTCATCACTTATTGAAATAGTGCTCGATTGAGCATTAGGTGATAAAACCTAATTATGGAAAAGTGAGGAACCGACCAAGAGGGAATAAAACCGGCCCTTGGTGGTCGTGGGACCAACGGATGGTCGCTTAAGCAAATTCCAAGTTGGTTGGAAAAAGTTTGGACTTTGGACCCAATATGAGCAATTGAGCAAATTAGGTCAAAATTATAAGAATGTGTGGGACCGGCTCCTTGCAAGACTTAGGGCCGACCTTGGTCGGTCAAGGAAGCATGCCCGTGTCACCATAATGTCTGTGTCTCAGTCCTGAGAGTTTTGGCATTTTCTGATGTGCGTTTGAGCAATATTTTGAATTTTCAGAAGAGTTCGATCTTTGACTGAAATTCTTGATTTTGCTCGAATGAGCAAGTAGAACTTTGCTCGTTTGATCAAAATTTGGAAAATATTAAAATAATGATATTTTAATATTTGACGCGAGTAGCCTAGTCGGTCATGTGACCATTTGATTTTTGGGTTTTTTCATGGTTTGAGCAATATTTGAGAAAATATGAAGAAATCATGATTTTTGCTCAAACTAAGGAGTTTCATGATTTTTGCTCAAACTAGGGATTATAAGGTGTGGGACCGGCCACGTCTAGGGAATGGCCGGCCGTCCAGGTAGCCCGGTCCCGCGACACCTTTCCCTATTGTTTGTGGGTGAAAATAGTTTCTGCTGTTTTCAGTAATTTCGTGTGTATGGGTGAGAAACGAGTCTAAACCCTAAACAATGTACTGCACGGGAGTACTTTTTATTCGAGAGATCAATCTGTACAATCCTGGCCTAAACTAAGAAATAGATGTTCCAGGCTTGCTTCGGTCACAAGTGAAGGAGAAGGGCTGGTCTTAGGGAGGAAAGCAAAGAAAGTGTAGAGACCAGAATAGTTGATTCTGGAAGTGTGGGTGTTTTGTGACTTGTGTCAGAAAGTTGAACTGGCTAGATGAATGAAAGTCATCAGATGATTTCTGGATGTGGTATTGTTCTCCTGACCAAAACTTGTTTTTTTGTGGAAAATAGGTAAGACCTATTTATACAAGTCGCAAAAAAACGTACCCTGGTCTCGTGGGAAGTGGAAATGATTGAGTGGTGGAAGAAGGTAGTAACTGGTAACGCCTGGAATTTATGTTTCCATAATGAAGGATACGTTTACACTATTACTTCTTGCCATTACTAACCGCCCCGCTTTATGGCACTTTCTATAACGGGCGTATTGCACGCCACACGATGTAAACCGCCAGACCAATACCCTGATGAGTATACCCCAGTTTGTGACATGTTTTGATGTCTCGAGTGTTTTCGTGGAAAACATGTATCACTTTGTTACGTGTGGAAAGTTCAAAAATGAGAGGATTGCCGTAGGTAAAAAGCACATGTGATGTTAGGCTCGTTTTGGCTAGTCGCCTAAAACTTGTCACGAGGTGAACGGCTCGATGGCGAATTTTGATGGCTGAGATTACGTCTCATGAGGAAGAGTGGCCATTGATTATGGACGCATCTTGTTGTATAGCGATGTGGCGCCATTGGCATAGTAGCGCCTGGTGGAGCCATGGCATAACGGTATGCTAGTGGTCGTGGCATGGCGGCATGCCAGTGTCCTTGGAGTAGCGACATTCTAGTGGTCGTGGCATAGTGACATGCTAGTAGCTGTGGCATGGTGGCATGCCAATGGTCGTGGCATAGCAACATGCTAGTAGATGTGGCATGGTGGCAATGCAGTGGCCGTGGCATAGCGACATGCTAGTAGCCGTGGCATGGTGGCATACCAGTGGTCGTGGCATAGCGGCATGGTGGCATGACAGTGGACGTGGCATAGCGACATGATAGTAGCCGTTGCATAGCGTCATGCTAGTAGTTGTGGCATGGTGGCATGCCAGTGGTCGTGGCATAGCGACATGCTAGTAGTCGTGGCATAACAGCATGCCAGTGGTCGTGGCATAGGGACATGCTAGTAGCAGTGGCATGGTGGCATGTCAGTAGCTGTGGGAGAAAATTTTTGATAGTGCGAAATCTGAAGGGGGCATGGGGGACAAATGATATGTTGCCACATGTATTTGATTCCCATGAATTATGTTTCTAATAATACCAACAACAATTAAGAAAACAAGTTTTCTGTCCAAAAATACATTTCTTTATATTATTGAAAATAGAATTCATGGGAATCAAAGACATGTGTCAACATATCATTTGTCCCCTATGCCCCCTTCGGATTTCGCCCCATCAAAAAATTTCTCTAGCTGTGGCACAGTGGCATGCCAGTAGTTGTGGCATGGTGGCATGCCAGTGGTCGTAGGGTTGTATCATGGGGTGAGTGGACATGTTTGGCGCGCTTGGCATGTGCATCTGGCATGTGTGCCTGGTATGTGCGTTTGGCATGTTTGGCATGCTGCTTGGCATGCTGGTGCGTTTTTTGGGAAACCAATTGGCTTTGCGGCAATCTGGCGCGGTTTCCTTGTTTTCAACACTGTGGCGAGTTTAAAGCGACCTGATTGGTCGATGGGAAGTGGGGACGACAAGCTAGGGAGTGGCCACCCTTCCAGTGTGTTGTGGCGGATTTAATCGCCTAATTTGGCTAAGCATAGTTTTTCTCCCCATGGGAAATAATACGCTTCTTCTGTTTGATTTTCCCTTGCAACTCTCAGGGCCTTGACGGTTACAGTGTTGAAGTCGGAGGCCGCGTCAATCAGCGTGATGTCAAACTCGACATCCTTCAGTGGTTAGGAGTCCCCAGTTCCATCCATCAATCGTGCTTTTCCAGGAGAGGTTGGGGTTTGGGAACGACTTCCCTGGATGGAAACAACTGCTTCCCTGATGCAGTGCGGTTGAGGGATGCAAATATGTCTTGACGCTGCGCCTTGGAGAAATACAGAATATCACATAAATGTTTCATCATAGACTGCACGATTTTGTGGGTGAAGTCCCCAAAAATCATGCAGCTCCTGACGGGAAGAGGGTCTCTGTGAACTCAGGAGGGTTGTTGATTTTCTTTGCCTCGATTCTGGAGAAGTCATTCCTGATTTTCACGTGTGATGAAATTGGATTGTTGATTCCTTTCTACTGGGCGTTCAAGAGCAACGCAAGCCTCTTCATCTATAAACGCGTGTCCTGCTGAAGTTCCTGTGCCGGATGTTAAAAGCATTCCTTGTCAGCTCCATCTAGGGTTGACGTGACTCTTGTGGTAGCCGCTCCGTTAGTGTCTTTAGGAAAATAGGTATCTCTTTCTGAGTTGTAGCCATGTGTATCCGAGCTTTACGAGAACCTTTTGGTTTTCCATCAAATCAACAGTGGTAAGACGAGATTGGCTTCTTCTAGCTCCTCCAGTATCTCGTCCTGGTGGTGGAGTAGCAGCGGCACTGGTGACAGGTTGGAGCTGTCACACTTGAAGAAACATTGGGAGTGGCGAAAACGTCTCTGGCTCTGGTGATCGGCGGTGTAACACCTAAAGGAACATTTTCCGCGCCGCTGGTGTTGGCAGGTAGCGTGTTAATGCCACTGGAAGGAGCGTTAGTACCGGGGATGATTTCAGCGCTGGTGTTCTCAGGGTTTATTGTTGATCCGGACCTGAGTTCTACCATCATAAGATCGGGTTGAAGATGAAATCGGGAATTGGAAATTGATATTGTAACCGAGAGATTAATCTCCCACTGTGGTCGACAATTGTTTGTGGGTCAAAACGGTTTCTGCTATTTTCGGTAATTTCGTGTGTGTGGGTGAGAAACGAGTCTAAACTCTAAACAATGTACTGCACGGGAGTACTTTTGATTCGAGAGATCAATCTGTACAATTCTGGCATAAACCAAGAAATGGTCGTTCCAGGCTTGCTTCGGTCACAAAGTGAAGGAGAAAGGCTGGTCTTAGGGAGGGAAGCGAAGAAAGTGTTGAGACCAGAATAGTTGATTCTAGAAGTGTGGGTGTTCTGTGACTTGTATCAGAAAGTTGAATTGGCTAGCTGAATGAAAGTCATCAGATGATTTATGGATGTGGTATTGTTCATCTGACCAAAACTTGTTTTTTGGTGGGAAATAGGTGAGACCTATTTATACAAGTTGCAAAAAAACGTACCCTGGTCTCATGGGAAGTGGAAACGATTGAGTGGTGGAAGAAGGGAGTAACGGGTAACGCCTGGAATTTATGTTTCCATAATGAAGGATACTTTTACACCATTACTTCTTGCCATTACTAACCGCCCCGCTTTATGACACTTTCTGTAACGGGCGTATTGCACGCCGCACGCTGTAAACCGCCAGACCAATACCCTAATGAGTATCCCCCAGTTTGTGACATGTTTTGATGTCTCGAGTGTTTTCGTGGAAAATATGTAGTACTTTTCTACGTGTGGCAAGTTCAAAAATGAGAGGCTTGCCGTAGGTAAAAAAGCATATGTGATGCTAGGCTCGTTTTGGCTAGTCGCATAAAACTTGTCACGAGCTGAACGGCTCGGTGGCGAATTTTGATGGCTGAGATTACGTCTCATGAGGAAGAGTGGCCATTAATTATGGCCGCATCTTGTTGTATAACGAAGTGGCGCCATTGGCATAGTAGCGTCTGGTGGAGCCATGGCATAACGGCATGCTAGTGGTCGTGGCATGGCGGCATGCCAGTGGTCGTGGCATAACCGCATGCTAGTAGCTGTGGCATAGCGACATGCTAGTAGCTTTGGCATGGTGGAATGCCAGTCTCCGTGGCATAGCGACATGCTAGTAGATGTGGCATGCCAGTGGTCTTGGCATATCGACATGCTAGTAGCCGTGGCATGGCGGCATGCCAGTGGCCGTGGCATGGCGGCATGCCAGTAGATGTGGCATGGTGGTATGCCAGTGGCCGCGGCGTTGTAGCATGGGGTGAGTGTCCATGTTTGGCACGTTTGGCACGTACATCTGGAATGTGTGCCTGATATGTGCGTTTGGCATGCTTCTTGGCATGTTGTTGCGTTTTTTGGGAAACCAATTGGCTTTGCGGCCATCTGGCGCGGTTTCCTTGTTTTCAACACTGTGGCGAGTTTAAAGAGACCTGATTGGTCGATGGGAAGTGGGGCCGACAAGCTAGGGCGTGGCCACCCTTCCAGTGTGTTGTGGCGGATTTAATCGCCTAGTTTGGCTAAGCATAGTTTTTCGACCAACGGGGTCTAGTGTACTGCCCGGGGCGCGAAACCCTAATTTTGCAAATTAGTCGGGTTTATGAGTTTTTTATGAGTTATCACAATAATTGGCTGGACTTTGTATGCTTCCACAAAAATCCTTATCTACATAATGCAGTGTGCTTTCCGTCTGAGCATTTCGTGTGATGGCCTTAACTTTGGTACTTGGAGGTTCATGCTACTCCGCTGCGAGTGAACACAAATCTGTCATGCCATACCGATATTAAGGGTTCTGCTGGGGAACATAGCACAGGAAAGTATTTAGTGAGTCTTTTATTGGCGAGGTGCCGAAATTTACAGAGTGTCTGGGATGGTTGCTGCATTCGCCAGTCTGGATAAATTTCATGTAAATATATTGAATGGCTCAATAAATATGCTGGTGGAGAGGTTAGCACTCACGACATCATTTCCTTGCAGAGTGACGTCACATCAGATGCAAGGCTTTAAGATTTTAACCCTAAGTTAAAAACCACCATCAATATTAAGTCCCCTGCTTAGCACGTAACAGTGGCATTGTTGCGGGGTAAGCATGAGATGGTGACAGACGAGAGTAAAATCGAAAGAGCAAGACGTGAAGAAATTTCCACGGAAATTCAACTAACCTTTGGTGGAAGGCATGAGGAATCTGTGATCCTTGTGTTGGCAGCTTTTGCATAAATTCGTCTTGGCCATGGGATGTTGGCACTAGTGCGGCATCTTTGGATACTGGTTGAGGAATGGTTCATGGTGCCGCTGGCTAAGGCATTGATTAGGACGCGGTTGGAGTTGGCTTGGGCTGTGAATGACACTTGTCAGGAGCGGAAAAGTTGGCGCTGAGAAGGATGCAAGTTGTTGGTGTTGGATAGGGCGTGGAGCCGTTGGCGTTGTCTGCTTGGCTTGGCTTGGCCGTGACGTTGTTGGCTTGGCTTGGCTTGGCCGTGACGCTGCTGGCTTGGCTTGGCCGCGGAGATAATGCTGTTTTGAACGGCTAAGATGAGTGTTGAGGTGGTGGAGCCGTCATCACTATAATGTATTGAGGCAGTATGCCTGACAACAGAGTAGTGAGTGTTGAGGATTTTACACGTCTCAATACTAAGAGGATGGATTGTAACACAGTAGTGAGTGTTGAAGAGTTTACACGTCTCAACACTAAGAAAAAGGATTTGTTGAGGTAGCATTCCTGGCAACACAATAGTGGTGTTGAGGAATTTGCACGTTTCAACACCAAGAGGAGTGTGTGTTGGGGCAGCATGCCTGTCAACACAGTTGTGGTGTTGAGGAATTTGCACGTCTCAACACCAAGAGGAAAATATGTTGAGGAAGCTTCCCTAGCAACACAGTAGTGGTGTTGAGGAATTTGCACGTCTCAACACCAAGAGGAAGAATGTATTGAGGAAGCATGCCTAGCAACACAGTAATGATTGTTGAGGAATTTAGACGTCTCAACACTAAGAGGGAGGATGTGTTGAGGAAACATTCCTAACAACACAGTAGTGGTGTTGAGGAATTTGCACGTCTCAACACCAAGAGGAAAATGTGTTGAGGAAGCTTGCCTAGAAACACAGTGGTGGTGTTGAGGAATTTGCACGTCTCAACACCAAGAGGAAGAATGTGTTGAGGAGGCATGCCTAGCAACACAGTAGTGGTGTTGAGGAATTTGCACGTCTCAACACCAAGAGGAAGAATGTGTTGAGGAGGCATGCCTAGCAACACAGTAGTGGTGTTAAGGAATTTGCGCGTCTCAACACTAAGAGGAAAATGTGTTGAGGAAGCTTGCCTAGCAACACAGTAGTGGTGTTGACGAATTTGCACGTCTCAACACCAAGATGAAAAATATGTTGAGGAAGCATGCCTAGCAACACAGTAGTGGTGTTGAGGAATTTGCACGTCTCAATACCAAGAGGAAAATGTGTTGAGGAAGCTTGCCTAGCAACACAGTAGTGGTGTTGAGGAATTTGCACGTCTCAACACCAAGAGGAAGAATGTGTTGAGGAAGCATGCCTAGCAACAAAGTAATGAGTGTTGAGGAATTTAGACGTCTCAACACTAAGAGGAAGGATGTGTTGAGGAAGCATACCTAGCAACACAGTAGTGGTGTTGAGGAATTTGCACGTCTCAACACCAAGAGGAAAATGTATTGAGGAAGCTTGCCTGGCAACACAGTAGTGGTGTTGAGGAATTTGCACGTCTCAACACCAAGAGGAAGAATGTGTTGAGGAATTTATACGTCTCAACACTAAGAGGAAAATGTATTGAGGTAGTTTGCCTGACAACACAGCGGTGAGTGTGAGTAATCTTCACGTTTCAACCCTAAGAGATTTAAAATTTATTTGATATGCCTAATAGATATAAAAAATTTAGTTTAAGGATAGTTACTTAGCTCTGTCTCCGCTAGGCATGTCCTTCGCGCATGATTGGGCTTTAGGTGTATCAGGCCCTCCCGTGAGTAAGCAGCGTGACAAAAGTCCCCATGTGTAATTATCCTGAGCTTATTTTCTCGTGGAAGATGTGCTTCCATTGCATTCGCTGGTAAGGCGGTGACTGCGTTTAAACTTCTAAACCTGAAGGAGGCTTCAGTCCCCAAGTGTAGCTTACTTCAGTCCCCTTTGGAAGGAGGCATGAGGAATTCATAATATTTGCACTGGTGGCTTGACATACTTCTGGCTTGTCCCTATAGTGCCGGTCTTGGCGCTGCAACTTCTTCCATGAACCGTTGATGCTGACGTTGTTACCTTAGTCATGGAACGGTAATGATAACGTTGTTGGCTGGCCCAAACACAAAAACGATAAAGAGGGTGCTAGTGGCTTTGGCTCATGGAACAGTGGAATGCGTTGCAACCCAGCAAAGATAGCGCTTCAATCTTGGCTGTGCAGAGATGGCGTTGCTGACCTCGGAATGGCGTTGCTTGCTCGGAATGGTGGAAACTGGCTTCAGTCCATGGAATGGTGGAAATATGGCGCTGGAACTTTGGCTACCAAACAATGATGATGCCGCTGGAATTTTGGTTACTAAGTGGTGATGATGGCGCTGATGGCTTCAGTCCGTGAAACGGTGGAAAGGGCACTCGGAAGGCTTGTTGGCTGGATCACGGAATGTTGGAGCGTTGGCGCTAACTTAACCATAGAGTGATGGAGCCATGGAGAGTTGGCTTGACCGCGAAGTGCTGGAGCCATTGAGGGCTTGACCACGGAGTGCTGGAGCCATGCAGAGTTGTAGGTTGAGCGACTGGTGTTCCTCGTGTTTTCATCTGCAGCATTTGGCTCCTCTTCGTCATTTGTTAGCGGTGGTAAAACGAGCATTAAATTGTTTTTGTATCCGGATATGTGAATGTATCTCTGTGGCTTTCTTTTGGAGTCTTTGATGGTTGTCAGGATGGCCTGCAATGAGCAGTCCCCAGTCGCACTTCTCTTTAGTTTCTGAAATTGTTTTCTCCGAGCAGGCTTGGGATCTGCTGCGGCCTCGTAAAGTGTTGCAAGCGCCTTCTAGACAGAGAGGTAATGATATTGTTACGCTACACCCTTGAAGAGTAGATGACCTTGTCGTGGTTATGACTTTGGGTTGACCGTGTCTCCTGAGCTTTGACAGTGAAGGGATCCCGTGTAGAGCCTCAGTCCCCAAGTGTGGTTTACATTTTATATCTTGTATTGTCGGTGAGTTGACCATGATAAGGACATCATCTTGCATCCGTACTGGTGACTCTATTACTTCTTCCACGTGAAACCAAAACATGGAGAAGTATGGATTACCTTTGCAGTGGCTGTTGCTATGGTAAAGATCTGACGAACGAGCAACAACAGTTCTTGGCAGCAGATGTGATCGGAAGAGACTACATCTTCGTGGGAACCAAAATAGGTTGGGTGAAATTGCATGGGCGTCCATGGAAGCAAAGGGATTGGCTGGATGCGTAAGCGAGTAAACTGCCCACGACCACGAGGTTTGACGGGATGGATCAAAAAGTGCCACAACTACGAACCTTGGCTGGCTGTGATCACGATCCTTGACAGGGAAAAGTGTGGTGGCTACGGGCACGAACCTTGGAAGGAAGGAGTTTTGAAGCGGCTTCGGATCTTGGAGAGGACGTTGAAGATTTACAAAGTAAAACGCTGAAGCTTCCGCTTCAGATCCTGGAGCAGCTTACGGAGAGAACGCTGAAGCGGGGCGACTGCCGGAGCGAACGTTGAAGCGGAGCCACTGCTGGAGAACGTTGAAGCGGAGCGACTTCTGGAGAGAACGTTGAAGCGTCTCCTGGAGAGAAACATCGAAGCGTATCCTGGAGAAAACTTCAGTGAGGGAGCTATCAACCCTTGACTTCGAAAAATGACTTGATACGATATGGCATATGGGAAGACGGCACAAATAGTGATGGTCGGAAAGTCGTGTTTTTATCCCCATGGGAAATAATACGCTTCTTCTGTTTGATTTTCCCTTGCAACTCTCAGGGCCTTGACGGTTACAGTGTTGAAGTCGGAGGTCGCGTCAATCAGCGTGCTGTCAAACTCGACATCCTTCAGTGGTTAAGAGTCCCCAGTTCCATCCATCAATCGTGCTTTCTAGGAGAGGTTGGGGTTTGGGAACGGCTTCCCTGGATGGAAACAACTGCTTCCCTGATGCAGTGCGGTTGAGGGCTGCAAATATGTCTTGACGCTGCGCCTTGGAGAAATACAGAATCTCACATAAATGTTTCATCATAGACTGCACGATTTTGTGGGTGAAGTCCCCAGAAATCATGCAGCTCCTGACGGGAAGAGGGTCTCTTTGAACTCAGGAGGGTTGTTAATTTTCTTTGCCTCGATTCTGGAGAAGTCGTTCATGATTTTCACGTGTGATGAAATTGGATTGTTGATTCCTTTCTACTGGGCGTTCAAGAGCAACACAAGCCTCTTCATCTATAAACGCGCGTCCTGCTGAAGTGCCTGTGTCGGATGTTAAAAGTATTTCTTGTTAGCTCCATCTGGGGTTGACGTGACTCTTGTGGTAGCCACTCCGTTAGTGTCTTGAGGAAAATAGGTATCTCTTTCTGAGTTGTAGCCTTGTCTGTCCGAGCCTTACGAGAACCTTTTGTTTTTCCATCAAATCAACAGTGGTAAAATGAGATTGACTTCTTCTAGCTCCTCCAGTCTCTCGTCCTGATGGTGGAGTAGCAGCGGCTCTGGTGACAGGTTGGAGCTGTCACACTTGAAGAAACATTGGGAGTGGCGACAACGGCTCTAGCTCTGGTGATCGGCGGTGTAACACCTAAAGGAACATTTTCCGCGCCGCTGGTGTTGGAAGGTAGCGTGTTAATGCCACTGGAAAGAGCGTTAGTACCGGGGATGATTTCAGCGCTAGTGTTCTCAGGGTTTATTGTTGATCCGGACCTGAGTTCTACCATCATAAGATCGGGTAGAAGATGAAATCGGGAATTGGAAATTGATATTGTAACCGAGTGATTAATCTCCCACTGTGGTCGCCAATTGTTTGTGGGTGAAAACGGTTTCTGCTATTTTCGGTAATTTTGTGTGTGTGGGTGAGAAACGAGTCTAAACCCTAAACAATGTACTGCACGGGAGTACTTTTGATTCGAGAGATCAATTTGTACAATCCTGGCATAAACCAAGAAATGGTCGTTCCAGGCTTGCATCGGTCACAAAGTGAAGGAGAATGGCTAGTCTTAGGGAGGGAAGCGAAGAAAGTGTTGAGACCAGAATAGTTGATTCTAGAAGTGTGGGTGTTTTGTGACTTGTATCAGAAAGTTGAATTGGCTAGCTGAATGAAAGTCATCAGATGATTTCTGGATGTGGTATTGTTCATCTGACCAAAACTTGTTTTTTGGTGGGAAATAGGTGAGACCTATTTATACAAGTCGCAACAAAACGTACCCTGGTCTCATGGGAAGTGGAAACGATTGAGTGGTGGAAGAAGGGAGTAACGGGTAACGCCTGGAATTTATGTTTCCATAATGAAGGATACGTTTACACCATTACTTCTTGCCATTACTAACCGCCCCGCTTTATGACACTTTCTGTAACGGGCGTATTGCACGCCGCACGCTGTAAACCGCCAGACCAATACCCTAATGAGTATCCCCCAGTTTGTGACATGTTTTGATGTCTCGAGTGTTTTCGTGGAAAATATGTAGTACTTTGCTACGTGTGGCAACTTCAAAAATGAGAGGCTTACCGTAGGTAAAAAAGCATATGTGATGCTAGGCTCGTTTTGGCTAGTCGCATAAACTTGTCACGAGCTGAACGGCTCGGTGGAGAATTTTGATGGCTGAGATTACGTCTCATGAGGAAGAGTGGCCATTAATTATGGCTGCATCTTGTTGTATAACGAAGTGGCGCCATTGGCATAGTAGCGCCTGGTGGAGCCATGGCATAACGGCATGCTAGTGGTCGTGGCATGGCGGCATGCCAGTGGCCGTGGCATAACGACATGCTAGTAGTTGTGGCATAGCGACATGCTAGTAGCTTTGGCATGGTGGAATGCCAGTGTCCGTGGCATAGCGACATGCTAGTAGCTGTGGCATGGTGGCATGCCAGTGGTCTTGGCATAGCGACATGCTAGTAGCCGTGTCATGGTGGCATGCCAGTGGCCGTGGCATAGTGGCATGCCAGTGGCCGTGGCATGGCGGCATGCCAGTGGCCGTGGAATGGTGGCATGCTAGTATCTGTGGCATGGCGGCATGCCAGTTGCCGTGACATAGCGACATGCTAGTAGTCGTGGCATGGTGGCATGCCAGTAGTTGTGGCATGGTGGTATGCCAGTGGCCGTGGCGTTGTAGCATGGGGTGAGTGGCCATGTTTGGCACGTTTGGCACGTGCATCTGGCATGTGTGCCTAGTATGTGCGTTTGGCATGCTTCTTGGCATGTTTTTGCGTTTTTTGGGAAACCAATTGGCTTTGCGGCCATCTGGCGCGGTTTCCTTCTTTTCAACACTGTGGCAAGTTTAAAACGACCTGATTGGTCGATGGGAAGTGGGGCCGGCAAGCTAAGGCATGGCCACACTTCCAGTTCGTTGTGGCGGATTTAATCGCCTAGTTTGGCTAAGCATAGTTTTTCGACCAATGGGGTCTAGTGTACTGCGCGGGGCGCGAAACCCTGATTTTGCAAATTAGTCGGGTTTATGAGTTTTTTATGAGTTTTCACAATAATTGGCTGGACTTTGTATGCTGCCACAAAAATCCTTATCTACAGAATGCAGTGTGCTTTCCGTCTGAGCATTTCGTGCGATGGCCTTAACTTTGGTACTTGGAGGTAAATGTTACTCCGCTGCGAGTGAACACAAATCTGTCATGCCATACCGATATTAAGGGTTCTGCTGGGGAACATAGCACAGGAAAGTACTTATTGAGTCTTGTATTGGCGAGGTGCCGAAATTTACAGAGTGTTTGGGATGGTTGCTGCATTCGCAGTCTGGATAAATTTCATGTAAATATATTGAATGGCTCAATAAATACGCTGGTGGAGAAGTTAGCACTCACGACACTGTTTCCTTGCAAAGTGACGTCACATCAGATGCAAGGTTTTACGATTTTAACCCTAAGCTAAAAACCACCATCAACACCTATTTTTATTGTTTTTCATGAAACCGTGAAAATATGGAGAAACCATGAGTTTTGCTCAAACAAGGAAAGTTGCTAGAATGAATGAGTTTTCATGAGTTCATGAAAATAATAAAATAAGAAAAAATAATGGAAGAGGCGTGGGGACCGGCCACTGCTAGGACATGGTCGGCCGTCCGGTGGGCCCGGTCCCTGGGCGCCTATTTATTATTTTAATATTATTATTTTCTCTCTCCTATTTTGTGTAGGATTCCTCGTTTGTCCATATTTTCGAATGCTCGTTCGTACATTTGGGTGCTTGCTCGTGCATCATTTTTGAGTACACTTGCACCATTTTCTTGGGGCTTACTCAGTGATGATCCAGATGCCCGGTTGTTGAGTATTTTTTACTAATTTATGAAATTCAGTGGAGAATGATTCATGAAACTGAGTAATAAAGGTAAGTGATTATTTATTATCAATCCATAGGATCAACCGTGGATTCGACCATGGATTCGGAATAATAAAATGAGCATTACCATCCCATGGGATCGTAGATTCGACCATAGAATCAGAGTAATAAAATTATCCATTACCATTCCATGAGATCTGCCGTGGATTCGATCATGAAATCGGAGTAATGAGATAAAATAATTATCTATTACCATTCCATGGGATCGGACGTGGATTCGACCATGGAATCGGAGTAATGAGATAAAATAGATTATTTTCTAAGAATTTAGTGGTGAATGTCACGGTAGAATTAATCTATTGTAGAATCGAGATATGAGATAGTGAAGCGTCATACTCGTTCTGAAAGGTGTATAGTCAGGGAACAACGTGCAGCGTCATTAACGTCCTGAAGGCATTTTGCCCCCTCAACAATCATGTATGGAGAGACGCTTGAATCTATACACGGTCTCTCTACATAGTCAGGGAACAACGAGTGTCGCCGACGTCCTGAAGGCGTTCTGCCCTCTCAACAAACAATTATGTATGGAGGACCGCCCAATCGTTTTCTACGTAGAGGCAGTTACCTCTATGTAGTCAGGGAACAGCGAGTGTCACCAACGTCCTGAAGGAGTTCTTCCCTCTCAACAAACAATTATGTATGGAGGACTGCCCAATCGTTCTTCTACATAGAGGGGAACGATGAAATGCGCAGCATCGAACGCTCAGCAAGTGGGAGGCGTTTCGAGAATCATATTGATCGTGGATCTGAGAGGTATTCGATCAGAGATCGTGCAAACGGTTCACGGATCATAAAATATGAATCGTCACATGCGTTCCTGAAGCCGGGTCTGAAACATGCAGTATCATGATTTTACGATTCTGACCCTTGTCTAAAATCCACCATTAACAAATAAATCTATGTAAAAATGTCATCGTATTCCAAGTTTGTACAACTTTAATTCGACCAAGAACACACTAAAAGGAATTTCTAATGATTCGGTAAATTGAAATTTGAAATATGAGAAAGACTAATGTTTCTGATTGTTGTGTTCAAAATTTTCAGTTCCAAGTGATCCAGACCATTGACTTAGGCTTTCAACCACAATCTCCATATGCTCAAATATGATTGTTCAAGTTTTGAAATTATGCTAGTTTTTTCGCTTTTCACACAACCTTTCACAAAATTATTAACTCCATGATACAATAAATCCATGTAAAAATGTCATTGTATTCCAAGTTTGAACGACTTTAATTCGACCAAGAACACACTAAAATGAATTTCTAATGATTCAGTAAATTGAAATTTGAAATAAGAGAAAGACTAATGTTTCTCATTGTTGTGTTCAAAATTTTCAGTTCCAAGTGATCCACACCATTGACTTAGGCTTTCAACCACAATTTCCGGAAGCTCACATATGATTGTTCAAGTTTTGAAATTTATGTTAGTTTTTATTTGATCTAGCAGCATTGTGGCCGAACATGTGTTCATTTATGACGTCACCAAAGTAAGTGATAACCATGGTTAACTTCCAACATTTTTAATTGTTTTTCAGTATCCATTTCTTTCTACTCTATCTTCTTTGTTCATACGTTTTCTAGTTTTTCACTTAAACTTTATTGATAATTACATCTTGATAAATTCAAGGATTTGGAAAGGATTTTTGAAGATGAGAATTTGGTTGTGTTTCATATATGCCAATGTTCTCCATGCTTTCTACAGAGAGGAACAAAGGCCCATTCAGCTCATTATGAGCACTAATAATTAAGTTGTCAATATTGATTATACGTTGGATTTTTAATCTAAAAAATTATCATTTATGGAGATCCCATGCAACATTTAACATAAATAGTACACAATTTATCTTTAACAATCAAAACTACTATATTTATCATGTTTGCATCAAAACATGAATAAGTTATCGCCGTTTACCACCAATAAGATATATATCACCAAATGTGATTTTCTGGGGAAGTATCTGTAAGGATATTTATAAAACAAATAAGAACAGTGAGAAAAATTAAAAAAAAATAGTATATACATATTTGTTTCTTTATTAATTTTGCTGATGAAATAAAATAAAATAAATGTCTCTCTTTCACATACTCAAGCAATGACATTTTTCAAAGTAAATTTTTTTTTCACGTGTTTCATATGAAGAAATAGTGAAAGAGGTCTAGTAAAGCAAATTTACGGCACCATTAAAAGTATTTTCTCTTAATAACTAACTTTCAATTCTCCTTCAACAATGAGACAGATAAAAGAAGAAAAGGATAAATGAAATACGAGGATTTTGTTGCCTTCCAGTTGAAAAATAGGATTATCAGATAACACTTGGAAATTAACCATGGTTCTTATCTCCAGTTTGATGACATCATAAACAAACACATGTTTGATCACGGTGTTGCTACTGCTAGAGAATATTTTTTTTCCTCGACCGCCTCACGGCCCTCCCAATGCAACATTGACATTCTAACTCCAATGCAACATTGACATTTCCGACATATGAGTCAACTATCATTTACCAGAGCAACTGCTCCTTAACTAAATTTGACCGTAGTGACTACCAAATAGTCCTAATATTAATATAAATGAGTGTGTTTGGTCCTGTTGACTTGGTCAAATGTCTAGTTGGTCCTTTTTTATATTTCTATTAGCCTTTTGTCCAAAAATTATTGTTTGGTCTTAGGGTGGACATTGCTCACTAAATTCAATGCCTATAATACCTTTTTGATTTATATATGTAGTGATTTAATAGCATAGAAGAAATCATTTTCAGATCTACTTTCTCTCTCCTTACTGGTTTTCTTCTCTGCTACTGCAATTTACAGCTGAATGGTGCAGATTTTATTTTCTCTACGGTTACGAAGATGACGAAAATTGATTTACAGATTACAAAGATTGATTTTAAGAGAATACGAAGATTGATTCGAAGATTGATTTGATTACAGAGATTACAAAGGTTGATTTGAAGATTGATTTAACTTTCTCTGCTGTTGTCAAAAAAGATGAAGATTGATAAAGATTTATTGACAGAAAGAAGATTTGAAGATATGTATGAAGATTGATTTGAAGATTATAGAGATTGAGTTGATTTTTTGGTGAGTTTCACTAATCTCTGTAAATCATCTTTATGTTCTTCGGTTTTTCTATAGATTTGTGTTAATTTCATGGCTTATCTTCGATTTTTTTTGTCCGATATGATTTTGTTCTTCGTCTAATGAACATCAAGTTTCTGGATTTTTGTTGTGTGTTCTTTCTAAAGAATGAATTCTGTTTTTTGTTCATAACAATGAAGTTTTGTTGTGTGTTAATTTTAAAGAATGAACTTTGTTTTTTGTTTCATAAAAATAAAATTTTGTTGTGTGTTCATTTTAAAGAATGGATTATGTTCTAGGTTTGAATAACTTGTTTTTGATTAGGTGTTCATTTGAAAGAATGAACTCTGCTTTTTTGTTTTGTTGTGTGTTCATTTTAATTTAAAGAATAGAATATGTACTAGATTTAAATTACTTTGTATTTGATTAGATGATCATTTGAAAGAATGAACACTATTTTTTGTCTTAATAATGAGAGTTTTGTTGTGTGTTCACCTGAAAGAATGAACTTTGTTCTAATTTGAATTAGTTTCTTTTTAATTAGGTGTTTATTTGAAAGAATGAACTTTGTTTTTTGTCGTAATAATGAACTTTATTTAGGTTTCGTTGTATGTTCATATTAAAGAATGAACTATGTTTTTTCAAATTTTGATTGAGTTTGTTTTTGATTAGGTGTCAATTTGGAAGAATGAACTCTGTTTTTTTGTTCATAAAAATGAAATTTTTTTGTTGTGTTCATTTTTAAGAATGAACACTTGTGCAGATTTGTTGATATCACATTTCAATTCTTTATGTGAACCTTCATTTATATTATTGTTTAAATAAAAAGTTGTTGCGCAATTATGTATTAAAGTTAAGATTGCATTGAATACAATAAAGTTTAACAATGATGAAATTAAGAGTTTCATCAAACAAAATGAACTCAGATCTACAAAAAGCGTTACCAACACTTGATATTTTTACCAAAAAGAATAAATTCCTACAAGAAAATAAGTGGGAAGTTCAGAATTCATAAGAGAAGATGAACTCAAATAATTACACGAATAGAACAGTTACGAAAAATAATGCGAAAATAGTATGGAAAAGTATTTTGGTCCATTTGGTATTTTCAAGTAATTATGGACAAGAATACGCGCTTTGTTAGTGGACCAAGCTGACGTGATCCCATCTAAAAATGAACCAAACGATAATTTCCCCAATTTAACCCAATACATTTTTCATTTTTTTCTCACTTAACTAGGAAGAAAAGAAAAGAAAAAAAAAATGCAAAAAAAATAATAATAAACCAAACGAACCAAACGATAATTTCCCCAATTTGACATTTGCTACCGTGCAGGTGTTCCTGCCAGGAAAGAGGTCGATTTGGGTCTCCTCTCCAATGATGGCTTGGACTTAAGACCAGCAGACATCCTAGCTTATAATTGGATTGATGAGCGTGATATGGGTAATCGATGTGACCGGTGTCTCTCCCTTCATGGGTGATGGATTACGTGCTTTTACCCCAGGTCAAGCTCTCGCCAATGCTATTGATCGTAAATGCGTTAAATATCTTGAGAAATACACATAGCATGGGCTTGGCTTTGGAGTCCTTGCCTTCACTACCTTAGGTGAGCTCAGCGATGACACTA
Source organism: Papaver somniferum (assembly GCF_003573695.1). NCBI lineage: Eukaryota > Viridiplantae > Streptophyta > Magnoliopsida > Ranunculales > Papaveraceae > Papaver > Papaver somniferum. Next base: position 48,873,658 of record NC_039366.1, read on the forward strand.
TCAAATTCCTAAAGACACTTCGTAATTATATGGCTAGTCATGATGTAAATATCAAAGTGGTAAATTTTCTTTTCTATAGGTTAGGCGTTGTCATTCAAAAAAAAAGAAAAAAAATCAAAATTAATTAATTTTCTAAACAAAATACTCTAATAGGCTTACGCGTGTAAATAGTATTTAAATTGAATTTAATGTTATGTATGTTGTTCCTGTGTAAGAAGGGTTGTAGTATAGAAAGGGCAAAAGTTAATGTGATTTGCACCAAAGTACTTTGTTTGTTGTTTCAGGGCAAGCTTCTCTGGCAGGGAAAAAAGGAAAATCAAAGCTTCCACATCAAAGCTCTTACTTATTTTCTGAAGTTCGAGGCAAACAAAGTTTCAATGATAATATCTGCATCGGTTCTAACTACACCCAATGGCTCCAGATCTAGGAATTTCCTTGTTTGTGGTGTTTGTAAATTTTCTTTGTATTTTTTTTTAGATTTAGTATGTATGGTGAAGATGTCAGTATTTGATGTTTTAGATTTAGGAATGAAAACAGAGACAGCTTCAACCAGTTCAAGATCATGTTCAAGTTCATCCATTACCACAACTGCTACCACGTTTCCAATGCCGAGTCAGCCCAATTCGTTCCGATACAGACATTTAAAGACCGATTCAGATCACCACCGTTACTTGAGATACATTGGTTACTGTTTGAGACACATTGGTTACTGTTTGAGACATTGTTACTACTAGTTGGGTCATTGTTACCTTGATTGCATTAGGCAATCTAAACTTAAAAAACTCCGGTTTATGTCATTTGCATGTTCTGATGAACATTGGGTTGGAGCCTAATGCTTTGATACATATTGGTTTTGTTTTCAAAATCAATTTGGCCCGAAATGTTTGTTCCTCTCCTCTGCGAGAGAGAAGAAGGTCCTCTGAAACTGTTCTTAGGTCTGATATGATAGAATTGATAGGCGAGAATCGGTGGAAATACTCCAACTTGAATGACTTTTATATGATCTTGAAATATCTTTGTAAGGTTTTCGATTACCTAAATCGGCATTATCAATATATGTTCTGGGGCTTGCCTCTTTTTCGGAAAAAAAAAAAAAAGGCTTACGCGTGTAAACGTAGCCAAATCACCGAGGCAAAAGAGGGCATATTAGTAAATTCAGACCAATATTAACCTCTAGTCACTCTCCAGCGATATATTGGCGCTCTCTGAATTCCAGCACATCACAATAGTCGCGATCGTCTCTCTCAGTTGAATCTCTAGATCAATTCCGTTTCATCAGGTTCTTCTCTCTCCCCAAAAATCTTTACAAATCCATAATGTTGATATTTGCATTCTAAATTTTCATTCAGTTGCTATTAGATTCATAAATAACTTCTCCACTGATCCAATCTTAAAGTACTAGTACATAGATCTCTGAAAATTATCTTTACTGAAAATTCTTTGATCTGTGACTTTTCATTATATTGTTTTGGAAATTGAATGGAAAATTTCACAAGCTTTGATTGAATCTAGATTATGATTGTATCCATTTAGAAATTTATGATTAATGATTTTATGTCGATCTTATTGCATCTAATAATGATCTAATTAGGCATTAAGATAAGAATCTGTTAGATTACCTTGTCTGGGTTATGTTGATCTGATTTTCTAGGGATTCTTTTATATATGTTTTAGCATTTGCAGTACAAAATGGAATCTGGCAAACAAGGTGGAATTCAGCTCTTGTTAGCTGCGGAACAAGAAGCCCAGAGCATTGTCAATGCTTCAAAGAATGGTATTAATTTTCTTATGCTTTTCAGTCTGGATCATGTGTAGTTTCAATTGTAATCTGCAATTGTTGTAATTTACTTATTCAGATTTGGATATCTTTTCGTGACCCTAATAATTGCAATAATTGAACCCACATGTGCCTTCCCTTACCTTTTTGTATGTCAGTGATTTACAGTTGATTTGTAACTTACTGTCTATTTGGAACCATAAGAAAGATCTTAGGCTACAGTTGATTTTTATTTATTAATTTGTATGTGCCCATATGCATTTGTAGTTATACTGAATCTAAATCTCCTTGTCCAGACAAAATGACTAGGATGAAACAGGCAAAATTAGAGGCCGAGAAGGATATCAGTGATTTCCGAGCACAAGTGGAAGCTGACTTTCAGAGAAAAGTCGCCGAGGTAAACAAAACGCAATATGAGTTCAACTGTTTGAATTCAACTTGATATGAGTTATCATCAGTTCTGTTTGTCTGTTGCACATCTCATGACTGAAGTCATTAGCTAATCTCTTGATGAAAGAAGTATCTTTTAATGTTTGGGAAAAAATTCTGGCTTTTACCAATGTTTCTATGTCCTGAAGATGGGATTGTATGTTCTATGTGTAATGTTGGCTTTATGTTTTATGTTTTTGCTTAATGCTTATATTTTCCAACAGACGAGTGGAGACTCGGGTGCTAATGTGAATCGACTTGAAGTAGAGACCGAGGAAAAGATCAATACCCTTACGTCAGAGTCCTCCCGAATCTCTACTGAAGTTGTGCAAATGCTCATGAGACATGTGATGAGCGTGAAGACCTAGAGTTATGTTTCTCCGTTTCTTGTTGTGGCTCTTTTGGCTTAGCATCCATATGCAGATTGTTCCTTTTTTCCCTTTCCGTTCGCAGTTAAGCCTGTAACTCCTTGAGGTGAACGTGGTATATTGGCTTCCCCATTTGAATTGCGTCAATATTTCTTTTGAAATTTGTCAATTTGGTAAATGATGACGTGAGAAAATAAATATGTTCTTTACTTCTTATGAATTTCAGAATTGATATTTGTACTTGGTGAAATGCTTTATTGTAAACAACTACTTTAAGAATAACATTGACAACTTATGTGCACCCAATCCATGATTGAATTTGAAACCTTAATTAAGAGTTAAATTAAAAGGTTTGTATGTTACTTACTGTTCTGTTCTGGAGCCGGTTGATGTGGCCTAAAACTATCAGCAATGTCATCTGATTATGAAACTCCTTGTGAACCTTCAAAACTGCTGCTGGTATATTAACATCAAGTAGGCAGCTATGTTATAGTCTCTCTCTATCTAAAACGCTCATAACTTCTTGTCCGCGTTTCTTTCCTTGAACTGTGTAGCTATACCGGTTTCATTCTTGATCACCAGATGAACTCTTTCACAAAATCACCCACAAGGCAATGGGTTCAGTAATTCAGTAATTTTACCAGTAGTCCCCACATGAACACTTTCCATCATTAAAATGATGAAACCTACTTGAATCCCGCAACACAATTTGCCGACCAACAATCTTAGGTATGTACTGAAATGCAGAGTGGCAGTCACCACAGACTCGAAGATTTTTCATAATTCTTATCGGCAATCCTGAAGTTTTAAGGAGAACAAAAGCTACTGGGCAAATTTTGGTTTAGAATCTCTTCCTTAGTTTCTCGCTGTGGTGGTTTAGAATCTCTTCCTTGGTTTCTGTTTCAAGATCATACAGGGCAAATTTTGTCTGAGGTAAGTAACCAGCATCCTTCATTTCCCTGGTTAGATCCCTTAGCTTTGCATAGATTTCATCTATGTTTGGATGAGATTTATCTCCTGCTACAAAAACATGAACACCATCTTTCATGGTAACCCAACTACTACCGGCTTCCTTTCTCACTGTTGCCCTCTTCATCATGGACCGGGCCCTTGCTACATCTTCCCACCTGCCTCCAGAAGCATGCAAGTTACAGAGAAGCACATAGTTTACAGCATTTTGAGGCTCTAACTCCAGAAGTTTTTGTGCAGCCTTTGTTCCTAAATCTGTTCTTCGGCCGCTTGCCCTGCAGCAAGCTCCTAGAACAGTCCTCCATACAAGAGCATTTGGCTTCACTGGCATTGCCTTAACGAAGTCCTCCACCATATCAAGCTTGCCATCCCGTCCAAGGAGATCCACCATGCATGAAAAATGTTCCATTCCAGGAACCAAACCGTACTCGTTTTTCATAGATTCAAAATGTTTGAATCCTTGCTCAACAAGGCCTGCATGGCTACAAGCCGATAAGATACCGACAATGGTGACATGATCAGGCTTGTGACCAAGCCGGCGCATCTCCATAAACAGCTCTAGTGCTTTATCACCAACCCCATTCCGTGCATAACCTGATATCATTGAATTCCAAGAGAACTTATTTTTCAGAGGCAGCAAATGGAAGACCCTCAGAGCATAATCAACTCTTCCACTTTTAGCGTACATGTCGACAAGTGCACTTCCCACTACAACATCAGATGCCACAAAATCCTTCATTCCACGAGCATGAATTTCCATCCCCCGCCCTAATGCTGCAACAGAGGCACATGCACTGAGAACTGTGGCAGAGGTGAAACAATCAAAACTCTGACCCTTCTGCATCATAAGCGAGACTAAATCCATGGCTTTGGAGATATGACCATTCTGGATATATCCAGAAATCATAGAGTTCCATGATACTTCATCCCTCCTTTCAGACATTTTAGTAAAGATCTTTTCGCAATCATCCATTCTTCCGCACTTCCCATAGCAAGATATAAGTGCATTCTCAACAACATCGTCATCTGAAACACAACATTTTAGCACTAGGGAGTGAACCTGCTGGTTCAATTCCAGAACTGCGATCGATGAAACGGCTGCGAGAAGATTTATGAATGTTACTCTATTAAGATCCCATCCATCACGCATAATACATAAGAAACACTCAACTGCTTCTACATGCGACTCTGAATCAGCTAATGCCCCAATCATAGAATTCCATGAAATCTTATCCAATTTCGGCGTTAAAGCAAAAAGCTTTTGGCATTCAACTAGATACCTAGAATCTGCGTACAGTGCAAGGAGTGCATTCGAAACAGAAACATCTAAGTCAAGACCCAGTTTGATCCCTTCACAATGAAGTTGTGCTCCCAGTTGAATACACCTCAAGCTTGCACATGAACTTAGAGTGCTGATTAGTGCAAACTTTGATGGCAAAAACCCAGTTCTCATTCTACAGAAACTTTTCATTGCCTCCTCAAAGCGTCCATTTTGATCAAGTCCAGTTATTATGGAGTTCCACGAGACCTCATCTTTGACCTCCATGAGCTTAAAAACTTTGCAAGCATCATCAATGAAACCACACTTTGCATACATGTTAACCAGTCCATTTGGAATTGCAACCTTCGAATTAATAAGACCATTTCTGAGCACGTATCCATGAACCTCTCCACCCTTTCTCCTTCCTTCAACCGACAACACAAACTCAGCGCATGCACTTAAAAGAACCACGAAGGAATCAGAATTTCTGCCGACCAAATCCCTCAGCTCCCTAAAAACGTCTGAAGCATCCTCTCCTCTTTTATGTTTCACCAACCCAACCATCAATCCGTTCACGGATACAGCATTTCTCTCTCTCATTTGTTCAAAAATCTTCTTAGCATCATCCAGTAATGCATACCTTGTAAACCCACTTACCAAAGCACTACCAACATACAAATCACTGAAGAATCCAGATTTAAGGATCCGACTGAATATTTGCTCGAGCAGGGATAGACCAAAACCACTGACAGATGAATAAGTAGCGGTTATCAAACTTCCAAATGTGTACTCACTTGGTTGAAAAAATTTGAACCCATAATCCTCCCTTTGCATTGCCACAAAAAGCTCAAAAGCTGACAAAACATCTCCTGTTCGTGAATAAACTGAAATAATAGAATTGCAAGATATAGAATTTTTCATCGGTATCTCATCAAAGACACGGCGAGCGCATACCATAGAGTCCAAACTACAAGACCCATACATCGTCATCAGTACATTACAAACTACAACATCCAGTGAGTTCCGAGTTTTCATAATAAAACCATGAACTTGCATTCCAAATTTAAGTCCATCTGGTCCAGAATATTGGCAAGCACGAAGAACAGCACCAAATCCATAATGAGAAGGCATTATTCCGGAGCAAAGCATAGAACGGAATAGAAAACATGCCCGATTAGACATTTTCTGTTTGTTATATCCAGACATCATGCAATTCCAAGTAACTTCATTTCTATCAGGCATTTCATCGAACACTTTCTGGGCAGTTACCATATCATTACTTTTGGCATAAATGTTAGTAAGTGTATTAGATAAAACAACATCACTACAGTATCCATTCTTGATGATAAGTAATTTAAGTTTCTCAGCGTCTTTCGAGTTTGTAGAACCCTCATATCGACTAATGAGATTCTCGTATGTCTCAGAATTTGTGTAAGAGTTATGGATTTCATTGTGTGCTTGTTCAAATGAGGGGTTTCGGATTTGAAAATTAGAAGACGGAGGGGTTTCGAAATACTGGTTACAGTTCGTATTACTGAATGGTGAGATAATTGCATCAGTTAAGCTGCTAAAACAGGGGATTTTGATATGGTGAGATAAACCGTAAGCAGAGGTTCGACATTTGGGGATCATAGTAAGGTAGAAATATTTTTTTTATTTGTTTTTTTCATTCTTTTCCCGCTTGTTTTCAAAGGAGTGTTTCCAGAAATATTTTTTACTTGTCGGAGTCTACCTAGAGATTATTGGTATGGAAGTTACTTTTAACAAGCACCAACAAGCGCCTGTAGCTCAGTGGATAGAGCGTCTGTTTCCTAAGCAGAAAGTCGTAGGTTCGACCCCTACCTGGCGCGTTCTGATACAGACACAAAAATATCTTTATGTTTTCTTAAAGTGTGTTTGTTTTCTCCTGACTCAATATGTTTGTTTTTTGAATCAGTAGTATTTTATTACCTGACTCAAACGCGTCCAAGTCAGGGGTTAGGTCTGACTCAAAATAAAAAACAAACGTCTGACTTCTGACTGAGACCGAGCCAGGGGGCGAGTCAGATCCAGATCCCGAGTTAGCAAAAAACAAACAAACTCCTAGTACTTGGGGGTTAAACTGTGCCATTATATCTATAGCATAGAAATATAGAATGGATGAAGTCAAATAGATCAACAACCTAAAGTCAACAATCAACAAATTCTGCAAGATCTCAGGGCAGATGGTGAATCTAAATAAATCAAGCCTTCACTTCAACAAACATCTAAGTGATCAAAAAAGAAGACAAATTTGTGAAATTTTAGATATGAAAGTGATGCCTTTGGAGGAGAAATATCTTGGAATCAACCTCTTCATAGGAAGACAAAGAACCAAACGTTTCAGTCATATCCAAGACAAAATGCAACAAATAATGCTTTTATTGCAAGTTGGGATAACTAATCAAGCTGGAAGGAGCACACAAATTCAGTCAGTGACTAACTCCGTGGATCAATATCAGATGAGCTGCTTCTTACTTCCCCAACAAAATATTAAGAATCTTGAAGATATACAAAGAAGATACTGGTGGAACAAAAAACAAGGAAGTAGAGGTTATTTCAAATCTTGGGAAGGTGTTAACATTCCAAAGATGGGGAGGTTTGGGTTTCAAAAATCTTAGAGTTTTTAATGAAGCCATGATTACTAAGTTGACATGGAGGTTAGTCCAAGAAAAAGATAAAAAATGGACTGAGATTTTGAAGGCTAAACATTTTCCTAAGGAGAACATTCTTCAAGATGAAATTTCTAACAATGGCAATAAAATATGGAGGAGCATACGCACTGGAATCAGTTGGATCAAGAAATTTCATATATGGAAAATTGGTAATGGGAAGACTGTTCATGTATTCAGGGACAACTTGATTGAGGGATACACTGCTCAACAAATACAACAAAACTTCTCTCCTTATGAAGAATATCCATATAACATGAAATTGGTGGAGCTAATGGATCAACACACCAAAAGATGGGATTTAAATAAGCCTCAAAAGTACTTCACACAATATCAGATAGAGAAGATCCTCAACATTAGGCCTTCAACTCAGCATGAAGATAAAATTCTCTGGTCCCTAACAAGAAGTGGTCATTTTACTGTGAATTCTACTTATAAAGCTATCCTCTGCCAGCAAAACCCTAATCTAGTCAGCAAGGAAGAAGAAGCCAAATTCTGGCTCAGTATATGGCACATGCAGATTCCTCATAAATGTCAACTTTTCCTATGGAAGGTAGCCCATGACATTCTTTCAGTTAATGAAATATGTGCAAGGTATAATCAACATATGGAGCCTTTCTGTCAAAGATGCAGTAATGAAACTGAATCTATTACCCACCTCCTGATCCAATGCAACTATGCAAGAAGTGTGTGGAATAATGTTTCTTCTGAGATTTATCAAGAGCTAAGAAATGTCACTGATGTTAGGCAGTGGATAAAAAGTTGGTGCAACCCAGAAAACAACATCTCTTTCGATAAGAAACCCATTATAAATCTGATAGTGATTACCATGTGGTTTATCTGGAAATCAAGAAGTGAATTAATCTTCAATAATTCCACCTCCTCCAGCTCAAGCATGAAACACAGAGTTACTTCTTTCTGCTATGAAAACAAGATTCAAACAAGCTACAGTGGTAACCAGGATCAGACTACCAACAACAACATAGGAAGAAATGGAACAACACTCATCTCAATAGACATTGGACTCCTCCTCCAAGGGGAAAACTTAAAATTAATATTGATGCTTCAGTTTTGCCTAATAATTATTATGCTGGTATTGCTCTAATTGTTAGAGATTTTACAGGGAAGCTGGTGGAGGCCTGAACTCTGGTAGAAAGAACCAGAGATGTTGCTGAAGCTGAAGCAGTGGCCGTTCTAAAAGCTCTTCAGTGGATCCTCCAGTTGCAGCTTCAAAATGTCATCGTGGAAGGAGACAACAAAGAAGTCATGAAGCGTATCAATGGCCATATCATCACCACCGAATGGGAAGACAGTAATCTTATTAGGGAGTGTCAGCACTTAGTTAAATGTTTAGGTAATGTTCAGGTTTGTTTTAGAAGTAGGAAATGTAACCAAGTAGCAGATTCTCTTGCTAAGTATGCTAGGATTAATAATTGTGCTATGAAATGGAGTTCAGATCTCCCTGTGCCTGACATGTCTAGGTTAGAATTTAAAAAAGAGTATTGTAATGCTTAACTTGGTTTTGCTCCGTGCTTAATGAAAATTCAGTGTGTTTTTCTTTCAAAAAAAAAAAAGAAGATCAAGACATTATAATATAAAAAATACAGAATGGATGAAACAAAAGGGCAGACCACTTCTAATAAACAGACTGTTAAATGTTACATGCATCTTAAACATTTTTTGTGGTTACACCACCCTTCCACTAATTTCTTATACACTCTACCTTAGGTAGAAGAAAGTACAAGCTATCACTTGATGCAATTTGGTATCTTCAAGGGGCTAAATCTGACTACTCAACGAAATAATATTACACCGGTAGTCTAAAAAGACGAAGTTACTTGAAAACTTTGACAATCACTCGTTGTGGAGCTTTTGCATCATTGTTTGTCCTCTTGTAAGGAGTGACTGTGAAGGATTGCTACTGTCTCTTCCATGGCACTGCAGTTGTAAAGATAGCAACATCAGTAACTACTACTCAAACAACAGATAGTGGTTCTCACCATGGAATTGAAATTTGACGTGCATAGTGTTAGGAAGCACTACTTGTATTATGCTTGTTCAGCTGTCTTAATATTGTCAAACAAGAGGTGACCATATCATTTTGCTTCCGTACACTCTTAATATGATTAACCAGAGCTTACAGGAAATGTCGCCACATGGGACTGACATGATTGGGCTTACAAGATATGACTCTGGCTTACTCTACCAATGTCTAGTATTCCAAGACTAGCTATGATCAGACGCATAAGCCGGAACATGTATATTTTGCAGCGGTCATCAGTGAACCCAATATAAAGCAAAAAGAAGGAAAGTCAAACCAAAGACTAGAAATCTGAATTCTGGGTTTAACACTTCAACTCAAGTCTATTCTTTCAAGGTGGGATTCAGGTCTGAGCCACCTCCCACTTAAGGTCTTGAACTCCTTTAAGCAGTGCAATATCGATAAGGAACAAAAATTATTAATAAACTACTCTATAGAAGCAAATTTGTAAATAGAAGCACTTCGGTTTTACTTTACCTTCCAGGTCTTAGGATTTTGTACTTTCCTAGCTTTGTGACGTCAACCACGGTCGATCCAGCACGTCCTGAAGGAAGCAAACCGCCATCATAGACATACTCACAGTGCTCCCAAAGGTTCTCAAAATCTTTGATGCATACACTGCTTGGTTGTCCACTTAAGTTTGCGCTGGTAAGGGCAAGTGCACTTCCAGAACCACGTGCAATCACCCGAATAAATTCTGAATCTGGCACACGAACTCCTATACTGTCCAATCCTGGGTTCAGGGATTTCTCTAGTATACTAGACTCACCTGAAATGAACAAATAAAAGATATATGTATTAAAGACCAAAAATGTTATAAATCTATTTCCATCTTTGTACCAAAAATACAAGAGCTACATAAAGCTCATACATTCATTATTCCCTACGTGCACACCTCGAGAATTACTACGCTTGTCTACATTATGTATGGCAAGTGTACAGCAGATAAATAATATATTTGTGAATCAAACCTCGTGTTAGCACAACAGTGACAGGTCCAGGAAGAAGACTATCAAGCAAATCATTAGGCAAATGATCTGTAACGGCAAACCTCTCAATGTCCTTAACATCCCCAACACAAATAGCTAAAGGACTTGTTTGTTTACGCCCTTTAATCTCATAAATCCTATGAACTGCTTCTGCTGAACTGCAATGTAGTAATTGATTAAAAACTACGCCATGAGTAAGTACCTTCGACTACAGCAAAATACAAATTTCACATGAACACAGGGGTAAGTACCTAAGTAGTATTCCTCAACAGCACAATGCAGACACAAAATAGAGGGGTTGAGCTACATGTGCAGATATAATAACGTGTGTAGAACTTTAAGGGTTTTCTTTTCACATGAAGCTCAGAGGTTTAAGCGTATTAGGGTTGAATGCACTACGTTTTTTAAGTAAATCACGAACAGAATTTGATGGAAACTACTTGAAACAAGAGGAATTAGGTTTCAAAAGAATTACCAGGCATCACAAGCGAATCCATAAAGAGTATCAGTAGGCACAGCAATAACTTTCCCTTGTTTGATAGCTTGAATAGCTTCATCAACATAGCCTTCTGTTGCAGGAAGAACTGCTCTTGTTATTCTATTATCCAAACCTAAACCACATCTTTTCAAATCCGAAGCCTCCATTGCTGTTGAAAGACCCAACACCAAACCCCTAATGCGATGCCGAGAATTAAGAAATCTCAACTTGGGTAGTTCTGAACAAAATAGGTTTTAATGCTCAGAAACAAAATAACGACTAAATACAAGATAATAAATAAAAAGAAATAAAGTAAGCTTTGAATATGTATGTGGAGAGAGACAGGGAGACTAACGAGTTCTAAAGAGCACCTCTGTTAGAAGATGGGTGTGAGAATCGAGCACCCAAAACTGGTAATTTTTCAGCAATTTTGGCGGGGAAATTCATCTGAGGAAGACCAAGTTGAGGAACTGAAAATCTGTCTCCCGCGTTTTTACCTCTATAAGCAGCAGGAGCCTGGATTAAACGCAGACAAGTGAATCCTGTCAGTTCAGATCCTGGATAAAGGGCCTTCAGATGTCGGCCTACTTGAATTGTCTCTACGTTGACCGGGGCAACACCGGGGCGGGCTACTTAGTCAAGGGGTTGCAAGAAAGGAAATGAAGTTGACCGAGTCAAGGTGAAGCTGTTCTCGAGAAAGAGGTGTTAATTTGCAACATTACAATAGATTTTCTTTGTGACAATCTAACAAACACGCAATATGCCTGCGTCAGTTTCACCAACACTTTGAAAAATGGTTTCAGTGATACAAAGTAGGAAGTGAGGAATAGAAACAAGTGCAATCAATTACCGATCAAAAAAAAAAAAGAAACAAGTGCCAATCAAGTAAATTACTAGTAAAAATAAATTAATTTGCTATGAGGGAGAGAGTTAAAGAGTGTTAGACTCTTCCTTAAAAACATTAACATCCTATACCAAGAGATACAACAGTTCCTTGAAAATCTTCATTTATCAAATGCAATCACGTAGCACAATACCCTCAGAACGAGACTACACTAATATTACGGTGCACCCAAGAGTAAGGGTAAGTTTTTTTTCGTTGAGAAAGATAAGGGCGAGTTAATGTTCTAGTTTTTTATCCAAATAGATAAGCTCGTCTCAAGTCGTAGACAAGGATAAAAATCACAAACTCACCCCAGCCCTTTAAAACGTGATGAGCATGTTTTCCGGCTTATACCATGTCCTTTCAGTCTTACCCCGGTAAATTACCCAAATAAGTTCATGAATCATAACAGATATTCCAAAAACAAAGTAAATGCATTTTTCCTTTCATAAATTATATCTTCAAACCCAAATAAACATTTTTCATGGAAATATTATTCTTATTCTTTCTTCCCAGCTATAATTTTTTTACTGAAGACAAGTAGAAACCAAAGTATCGACTGGATGAGGTCTCCAGAGCTGGGTACATCATCATCAGTAGTTCAGTAGGTGGATTGGGTCTGCCAAATGTAAATGCTTCTTCAATTTTGTTGGCTTGTAATATTTTGTTCCAGTCTTATAAATTATCTTTGAAAGTTGCATTTGACTCTTATAGCAACTAGAAAGGACTTCCTTGTACAGAAGGACAATGCTACTTTAACTGTCTATCATATATAAAGACGGGCGAACTGCAATGTTGTATACACTTGAACTTACAACAGCCCATGTTAACTACTTGCTAAATATACTACCCCAACTAATATTTTTAATACTTTTGCAAGAAATATGAGCGACCTAGCGATGTGAGCATTGTGTTTCATACAAGTCTTCCAGAAGAGTTTTGCTGCTGTGCTTGAGAACCCGGGGTTTGATTTGCGTGGGATAATTGACTTTGTTGTGATGTTTCTTGTGAACCTAGTTGATTATCCAATTGAGCATGCCTTCTCCTCCATCTAAAGAACTCAGTGAGAAGAGCATTCCCACTCATTGCAATTCCAAAGCCAGCAAACGATGAAAGTAAGATAGCCAGAACAACCTGAACATGAAGCTGTTGAACAATAGAAAGCAATTAAGTGCATAATGTTTGGGGTCTATTCAGAGTCAATTATTGGCTGGATCTATATAGGCAAGTTACGGATGCTAAGAGGAAATAACATACCAGTGTATAGAATAGATGAGCAAATAGAACTACCAGTGTGAACTGGATTGATGCATACATCCAGACAAATGCTCTAGTCACTGAGTGCACCAATCATAAAACAAGTCGCCATCAACATCGAAAAACTTAAGATAAAGTGGAACTAAGATTTGATCAATGCACTATCTGGAGGTCGCATACGTGCCAGTTAAAAAACATAGCTGAAACAATTTCACCCACTTACCCATGGTTGATGCTGTCATTGACGCAAGAAGACCCAGAATGCAGGAAAATGGCAACGTTATCTCAATTGCACCAGTATGCATTTTTTGAACCTGTCAAATATAGATATTGCTCTGAATGGTTATTGTTATATGTCAAAAACCTCAAGTTAAACCTTGGCAGTCTTACCAGAAGCTGCTCGAGAAAACAAAAATAGGCAAGCATGCTAAGAATAACCAGAACAGGCACATCCTGCCAAAGCCTGAGAAGAAACGTTGAAGGTTTAAACTTTAGGCAATGCTACCAAAATCTAACAATTCAGTTTTAGTGTTTCAATTATGTTGTAAAGTGTAAACTTGACAAAATAAACTTCTTGGTGGGCTAGTTTGCAGGGGTCTCAATAATGTTTGCTTGCCTGTACTGCTGAACTGGTGTTTGAGATCCAAGTCCTCGTATGTTATGGGTCGGATTGTTCTCAATTCGCAGAAGGGTGACAGGAAGATTTTGAACTTCTTCATTACATACATCGCAGTTCTTGTTGCCCTTGATACTGAACCATTTTACAGCACATTCTTGGTGGGCCAGTGCAAGTTCACCTTTGCAGCTGCATTCTAGCTTAAGGGTGTTACCCCCTTCAGCAAGTTCGACCAAACAAATTCTACAAACAGCTTCTTTTTCAGGAATATCCTCACCGGCAACCTCGGCGTTGTGAACCTCTGAACCACAAGACTAAGATAAGAAATATGCCGGTTATCACAATCTCTGAGTATAGAAGAAAAAAATATTGAACATAGCTTTGAAAGGTTGATGTTGCAGATGGTAGAAATATTAACTGCATTCACAAAGCTACATGAATATGTTTAGTACTCTGATCTCTTGAGAAAAAAGAGCTCAAGATGAGAAAGAATATACCTGCATCTACCGTTAGAGCACTATTCGTTGCAGTGATACTCCTTTCCATCACTTTGGGACTTGATGTTATTACACGAAATATATTACCTAAAGATTTAGTTCGTCTTATTCCTAAACCTTTAATGTTCATGGAGACTGAAAGTGAACGAGATATGTGCTGTTCGATCTCTTTTCCCTGCATGCATTTTGAACTTGCTCGTTATAACTATTGAGGAGTAACATAGGTTACATCAATACAATGATGGTGGAAAGCTTACATTTGCGTTTGATGAATCAATTGTGTTTCTGCCATGTAAAGATTCCGGGTTTGAGTGCATAATCGGGAGGACAGGAAGGGATGATGTTCTGTTCATCCTGGACGTAAATAGCTTTGTGAATGAGAATGACTTGGGAGCAGAACACCTTTCCTCGAACCCAGGTGTTGAAGCTCCTACAGCTATGATGGCAGCTCTCTCTAGCTCTGAAGTGGAACTCAGATATTTGAAGCTTAATCGAGGGAGGAGGCTTCTCTTGGATGATACACCTTTAGAAGAAGATGGGACTGATGACCCATCCATTCTGGTAGAGGCAGGACTGATTGGTGGGCGCGAACATACTCCTGTAGCAATGGGACTTGTTGGGGACATGTCAATTATATAAATTTCTGGAGAATGGTTATCCAAAATTTTCAAAGGTGTTTCTGAAAAATGAATTGGTCTACTCCACTGTTGATTATGCTGCATTTCTTCAGAAAGCCCGGTCAACTCTTCAACCTACATAAGGAAAAAGGAATAAAGAAATGTGATAAGAAAAGTATATTGTTTAACTACTTCAATGGACTCTACTAAATGTCATTGAGATGCCTCATGACACAACATACTCTATGAACTTCTACGACCCTTAATAGTATTTCTGATGCCTAAATAAAGAGCAAACAGAAAAGATGCACAACAGAACACAACTACTGCCAAGAAATAGTTAGACGTGAAAACATGACGCTCAACACCGGTTAATACTAAATGAATCTATGATTAGGATTTCGGATTCTCGGTAGGTAACTAACTCGCATTACCGATTACCCTACAATCTAGCCTTAATGAATCCAATAAATCAAGAAACATAGGGTTGAATTACAGTTGAAGCTCCAAATAATTCACCACTGACTAGTGAATACCCCTCTTGGCTCGTTTTCCATATGGGCCCTAAATCATTCCCCCCCTTAATACAAAGTGCAGTAGCATTTCTCAAAAGTATCCTAATAACAAAACACAAACAAAAGATACTTCCAACAAAAATTGTTTCTTCCAATTACTTTAACTACAAAGCAGACCCACGCGTAATTCATTAACTATCTATATGAATACAAAAGCAAATGCAGAGGTACAGAAACCCAACAAAAAGTGTACAGAATTTCCAAGTACAACCCAAGAACAAGATTCATATAGTTTTCATAATCAATAACCACCACAAATAAGAAATACCCACAAAACCAATTTCAAGGAAATATTCAAGAATATGAAAACTCCAAACAGACAGTGTGTTGGAACATAGATACAACAATTCAAAGAACCAAAAGAAAGATGGGGCACAATTTTAAGGCTGGATATATTAGAAGAATAAAAGAAAAATACTTTGTGATTTTGAAGCACAGGTACTGTTCCATTGCATGCACTATGGATACATGCAATCCGGTCATCTTCTTCAGAAACAGTCCCCTCTCCACCTCCCATTTATTAACTGATATCAGAAACTCAAAAACTTCACAAATAAAAACTCAAAGGATGGACCAAAAGAGCTCAACTAACCAGAATCAGAAAATTCTGCAACAAAAAAGAACCCGAACTCTGAATACTAAATAAGAATCTAGAGACAGAAAAAAAAAGGAGAAGAAGAATAACAATAAGTGTGACAAGTGATGGTAGCTGTGGAGGATGAAGAAGTGAGAATTAGAAGATCTTTAAAATAGATTTGTTGGTCAAGTTAAAAGGGAAAAAGTTGAAGGAGAAGTAAAGTGTTGGCCAAAATTAAGGAGCCTCGTTCGTATTGTGAATCCATTTCTCACGTCTCTCTCCCTTAAGAGATATTCCCACTGAATTCAGTTGAGTTCTGTAATTAGGCTACACGTAATGTACATTTCTCATACCAAACATGTTAGATGTCTCCTGAATTTTGAGCTCTAATTTTGTCTCGTCTATATCTTGAATATGTAAATATACCCACCCCTAAGGTGTTTTATAGGTGAGAAAGGGTGGGGTGTACCAAATAATCATTTTCATTAGCCATATAAACACCATAAGCTTTTTCTTCTTTTTAGATTAGGTGAGTTTCTGAGATTCTTTCTTTTATCCCCCACTTTGATAGTTTGATGAATGACGATCTTTTTTTAAAGATTCGTTGGAACGTTGTTTTGGGTCTTCATTGATTACTAGGGGTAACTCTGGATTTTCTACCGTGAACGCAGTTTTGTACTGTAGTTTTTTATGTTGTCAAAAGAAGTCAAAATTCAGTAATGGAACACCAAGAAAACAATCCATCGAAAAGAGAAAAAAAAAAGTTCTGGAATTCAAAAATGACTGATGAATTGCTGGAACATGAGCTACCAAGGAGTATATGTATACACCATAATGATTTATGGTGATCAAGATTATCCATTATCAAATAGAATTACTCTCTCAGCTAACCTTTTCTGCAAAAGAAAAACGAACCTTTCAGAAATGTCCAAGGTATTGGACACGAAACCTGGAGTTCGTTATAGCAATGACAATGAGCCTGTGATGAGAGGGTCCTCAGACTTGGGACTTGCAAAAATATCATTTATAACAATATTTTGATATAACTTGTGTATAATCAAGGTAGGTGACGCTGATTTTGGACCAGATAGTAACCATCATTTATTAATCAGCTTTCCGCATAAGTGAAAGGGTAGATCTCATTTTAGTGGGCAAGCTAAGGTGGCATTTCCATTTTTAAAACAAGATTTGGCCATCTGTGGGTATCTAGAAGTGAATTCCACCTCATTATCAAATTATCAATCATTAAGTTATTGTCTTCTGTAAAACGTGATTTCCCAATCTTATTTTCACCGTTCCACTACTAATAAGGCAATCCATGACTGCTTCTCTTATGGTGAGGCTTTCAAATCTTACACAGCCACAGAGATCAAGCACGCAAATATGATGGTTTTCACTAACACCATGTTTGTTTACTCCTGACTCATCTGAGTCGTCTGGATCTGAGTGAAATCGCCTGACTCATCTGGATCTGAGTCGATATGTTTGTTTTGAGTCAGATCTGACTCATCTGACTCGGAAATAAGTGAGTCAGTGGTTTGGTCCCATGAGTCAGGGGTATTTTGTTACCTAACTCAGATGAGTCCGAGTCAGGGGTTATGTCTGAGTCAGAGGTCGAGTCAGATCTGACTCAAAATGGAAAACAAACGGTCTGACTGCTGACTCGGTCCGAGTCAGGGGTTGACTCAGATTCAGACGCCGAGTCAGCTGCAAACAAACAAGTTCTAAGAGAACAAAAAAACATTTTAATTAAGTATGATAGGATGTGTAGTACCAGCAGAAAGAGAACCGATGTCACTAAAGTTCGATAAATTAAGAAACTATTAAAAGACTCATTAAGTGCCTCTCTTAGTCGTTGAAAAACAAAAAGAACGACCCATTTTGAACGCAAGACCTTAAATGCGCGCTCTGATGGTGGTGGAGGTCAGTTGTAGTCAAGTGGCATAATCTATTACTCCCCTCGTCCCGGTTTACTTATCTAAAATGGGGATTTTTCTTTTTTTTGTCCTAATTTAGTTACTAGGTTTCATATTTTTCACCATTTTATCCTAATCTACCCCTACGTTGGAATCAGGTCATGGTATTGAGAATTGTATAATTCTATTTTCTATACACAATCTTAAATAGTCCTCTCTCTGTATCATTTATTCTTTTGAGTTAAGATTTCTCTTCTTTTTTTTTGAATTCTAGGAAAGACCAAAAAACTAGATATGTAAAAACTATGTATCTTAAATACCAGCTTGGGGTAATTTTGGAAAAAAAATTCATCTCTCTGTTTTCCTTAATCTTTGCGCAAAAACCAATTTAGTCAAGTAAACTAGGACGGAGGGAGTATTAACATAAATAAGAAATGGTACGTGACTTACAGTGGACTGGCGTTATGGAATGACTGCTGCTGGTGACAAAATGCAGAGTAACAGATATGTGCTTCTCGAGCGTCCATTTCAGTTACGCGTGAAAGCAATCCCAATACAGTTTAACAAGGAAAATGAATGATGGTTTGGTTTGGTTTGGTTTAGTTTGGTTTGGTTTGGTTTGGTTTGGTTTGGTTTGGTTTGGTTTGGTTTGGTTTGGTTCGACTGGTCTTGAAAACAGATATTTTCTAATTTATGATTCATAAACATAGTCACGGATCGCCATAATTCTTAAGACTGCAGTTCTTTTCCTCCGTGCAAGTAACAAATATTTTTAAAATCTATTGCATAGAGTTAACAAAGGAAAGATCAAGCAGTGCCTCTCAATATCAAAATTTGGGTGCTGCATTGTTTGATATGTTGTAAATTAGTAATTTAAGCAGATGATTAGTTTACCTCTCCAGTAGCATCACTGTTTCACAGTGTGGGGTGTGTGGGAAAAGATCAACAGCCATAGCTTTGATGGGTTGGTAAGGCTCTGAGGTGGGCATAGACTTAGCCCTCTGCCGTGCTTGACCTGCAACACTACGGTTCCTCCATCCTCTGTTGTTTGTATTACCTTTCTCAGATTTATCGGTGGACGGTGTGCAGAGCTCTATGGCGTTGGCAACTAAGCTTTCGGGATTACAGGAGATGTAACTGAAAAAGAAGGAACATTGAAAGATAAGAGCATGTGTCTCTTAGCTTAAACCAAAGAAAGGAGCATTACTAGACTCAAAGCCGGGAACTTACACAATTCGCCGTAAAGATGGATGAGTCCTCAACGCTTTAATTACCTGTAGAATATGCAAGATAACCCAAAAATTAATTTCTGCCTGACCATGTACATAGGACCCTTCCAAATAGTGCCATTCCAATCAGGGTAGCAGCTGAAACTAACTGAATAAACACAAAAATACATACACAACCCCAAATCATAAATAGTAATATATAGAGTTTACATACAGTTGGGTGAAGCCCAGCCCTTGGAGGATCGACAATAGCCACAACATCTTTATACTGCCTCATTAAACTACCATTTCTTCCATTCTGGTCTTCTGAAGAACAAATGGTCTGGATCCGCCCTTTGACCTCTTCCTGACATATTTGGGGACAACCAGACTCATTATTTGCCTCAGAAGTTTCATTACTTATGCTCTCAAGATCTACTTTTCCATCGAGTGAACTTTCTTTTTGACCACTAGCATCTCCTGAATCATTGGTTTCAGACACTCGTAGAGGTTCTTCTTTCTCAATTGCCACATCTATATACTCTTTCAGTAGAGATCCCATCACATCCTCAGCCTGTTAACATTAAATGTAAGTCAAGTGGAAAAGAGAAGAACAGCAAAAGCAAAAAAAAAACAACTCCTTATCTTTAATTCACCTGGTAAACATTGGAACAGAGTATCACCAGCTGAAATTTAACTCAGTCTAGTAAGCCTCTGGTGACTAGTCTCATACGACTACATATCCGATCTAGTTTCTCAAAAAATAAAATAAAATAATTCTTACTTATTTTTCTCTCATGTTTTTTTCTTTCTCACCATGAGCAGCCCAACATTTTTGTAGCCCTTCAGACTGAACAAAAGAAATGAGCAGGGGGATAACCAAAAAAATATCTCACCTTTGAACAAATAAATCTACAATTCTTGATATTATTGATTTCTGCATTTCTCTTAGCATCTAAAACCGCTGAAGCATTCATTTCAATGCCAACAACCTTGTCAAATTTTATCAACAAACTAAGTTAGAAAATAGGAGAAAGGTAAATGTTCTTTTCCCCATCTTGAAAAATAGGAAAAAAATAAAATAAAAATGGATTTGGAATATTACCATACCAACACGGTGTGCTAAAGTCAGCCCAATAGTTCCGGTTCCACAGCAAACATCAAAAAGCAAGGTATCTGGACCCAAACCAGCCCAATCCCCAGCAAGGGAATAGAGTTTTTCCGCAGCAAGGGTATTAACCTGCAGGTTTATGAGACTTGAGGATAAAACAGTTTAACTTCAGAGAATTCTGAAGCTAGAAAGACGACACAAATGAAGAGACCCTAACTTGAAAAAATGCTGTTGGAGATATGCAAAAGCGCTGATTCCCGATGTAATCATGAATTCCTTCCACAACACTACTCTCAGACTCCTCTCCAGAAGCACTTTTGGCCTTTAACATGGATAGTGGTTTCAACGGGGCATCAGCTGGTGCCACATTTGATATACCGGTGTGATCCTGAAAAATTGTGGAACCATACAAAGAAATTGATGACAATTAGAAACCAATCCAGCAATCAACAACTTACATGTAATCCAACTTCTACATCAGAAGTCATGAGTAATGACTTTATGAGGTGAGTGAAATGTTAACAGTGTGAATAGTAAAAGCTAGAAGAGAGGTTAGGTTCCAAAGTGAATTGTAACAATTATCAAAAAAGGAACTTGAAGAGCACAGAGAAGAAAGATAATATAAACCAAGAGTGCATTCAAGAAAAATTTTACTCAGTTGCACAGGAAAGTAACGTGGTTGGTCAAATCTTCAGCTTACAGCAAAAAATTAATACAAATAGTGATACAAAGCAACGCAAGGAACAGCTCACCTGGACTACCAAAGACGTTAAAGGTAAAGGAGGAGAACTTGCACTAACCCCTTCAGAAAATGCTAGAGCCATGCTCTGAAATTCTTTTGTTAGTACTTCCTTGTCAATGCCCGTTGTACAGACCTGCAGGCAAAGTCAAGAAGAAAGAGTGAACCAAACTTAAGCTCGAGAGAAAGGTTTTCCCCATACTTAATAAGATTTTCAAAAGTTACTATGCGAATTCAGAACAACGATAATTCTTCGGAAATCGATTTTGAAGAGGAGACTCCAAATGTATCAAGCAAGTAAAATACTGAAATGCAAATTCATCAAACTTTTGTTTATTTTTCTCGTCTTCGTACTTTAGTTGGTAGACCTTTCATAGCAAGAAAAATTGAGGGATGAAATACAACGCAAGCAGATCTGACCAATGGGACTAACAGACCAATGGAAAAGGAGAGCAGTAACCCTGATAACACACAGACCTGAACCATGACCATGACCTCTGAGATATTAGCTTCAAAGTTCTCAATATCGTAGTTCGAACCCGGGTTCCTTCCTTCTCGAACCTACACCAAAGAAGAGGTCAAAGGGTAGTAAAAGGACTAAAAAATTCCATTGCTGGCCCAATCCACTGCAACTACTTTAAGTACTAGACAAGAATGATACATGAGGTTTAACTGAAAGCTCAACAAAACAATATAATCTTACTGTCAATTGACGCCAAAACCCGGTATTATCAATTCTGTTCCAGACTGGTAAAGCTGAATGTTGTAGATAGCCTTGAAATATGGATGCAAGTTTACAAGAAATTTGAGAAACATTTGGACAGTCTACAGGTTCCTCAACAGCTGTTACACCTTCCCTGAAATATCATATAATTTCATTTTTGTTAATATACACCCACAAACATAAGTCAGTCCAAGAATATGACGAACTTACGGCCCAAGAATAAAAACTGAACCAGCAGCATAACCAACCTAAAGTTCCCCAGCATAAATCCCACAGTGGGTTTCCCTTGTACAGACAATCCTACAGAGAACTCACACTTGTTTCGATATCCCTTTACAAGAGGTGATTCAACAATACCTTCAAGTTTGCATGGGAGACCACCTGAAATACAATTTTGAGGCAATATTGCACATTAGTTCACAATTTTTCAGTTGAAATAGGGCCAGTTAACAAGTATTTCGGAAGGTGGGATGTGAGACTATAACATGCAAAGCAGCTACAAAATGATAGTAACTAATTAATGAGGGATCATCAGAACACACGAGCAAAAATCTGCACAACGACTAGATGAAGAAGAAACATCACAACAACCACTCTGAAGTATCATCTGAAAGGCTTCATAAAAGATTACCTATTTCCTTAGACTTGAGAATCCACTCTGGAAGCGTAACCCCGCCTGAACAAGCCTTACGTGCATGCCGAGTCTACATGGAAACCCCGATATTTTGTTTAGCAACAAAACTTTTCACTCCTAAGCACAAGTATGAGTTAAGGAGGATTTCTCACAAGTCTTTTAAGTGTCTGTGCAAGTGAGTTCTTTTTATGCTCTAACTGATCACTATAAGACATATGAGCTAGGGGAGTCACTGCATCACGGACAGTTCTGGCCCTTGGGACAGCATTACCATCTTCAGAACCATTTATAGAAAGAGGGCCATCTGGATCGTCACTGTCAGGAACTGTTAACATTGCTTTCTTTTCAAATGTCCGTGGTACGACATTTGCGACCTTAACATGCCTATTTCCAATAGCTTTTCCATCCATCCTCTATCAAGTTAAACAAAATAGAAGACAAACATTAAGTTTTCGAAATTCAGAATTTGCATATACTGAAGTATATAATACAGAAGTGTCCAACAGCTGAGTTGGTCAGACACTTGGTGACTGTACCAAGAGGTATGGGTTTCAAATCCCACTTGCACCGGGATTGGGTGGGATTTTTCTGTCTTTCATTTCCCAGCTACCTAGAATTGTAGGCAGCAGGCCTCTTCTTAAGAAAGAGGTTTCTAAAAGAGAAAAAAAAATAAAATATATATATATATATACAATACAGAGTAATACCTCTATTCCTGCCTTGACCAGATCAGCGGTTTCAAAGCCCACAAAACCCACAGCCATTCCAGTCTTTTTTCTAGCTGTTTTATATACAACACCCTGCCATACAAAAAATAGCAATTATGCACAAACAACCAAATACTTAGTCTCAAACTTCAAAAACTGCATCCCCGATTCAGCACTGATTTCTCGAGGTACTTGGTAGGAACATATAGCATCAAGGGTTAGGGAATGGATCTGCCATCCACACACTAAATAGAAGAGATGTTTTGCCTTCAACAGTTAAGATTGACTCTATTGACTTTCCATCTAACCACCCAAAAGATGAGCATCAGTTCCCAACACTGTTGTGCAGGCCAAAAGATTACGGTTGTGCCTAGTTGAATAAATAATACGAAACAATTTTGTTTCAATTTCCCAGGAAGAACTATAAGCATGAATTTCATATAACTAGATCTGGCTGTTATTATTGTACTCAAAACGCAGTTAAATTGATTGTTATTATTGAATTCCATTTCCTTTTACATTTGACATTTCTTTGTTGGTAGTCTCAGATTCTTTAAAATAAGATAGTTTTGGGCAAGTAAAAATGTAAAATTAAGAACAATGAAAGCGACGAGACCAAAATACCAGTACATCGTCAATTAGAAAATTCGAAAAACCATAGAACGGGATTTATCAACTTCTTCAGAATCAAAACTCAAGTTCTGATTTTCTATGGTTCTGAATGCAGAAACTTGCAGAAACTCACAATTATCTCAGAACTTGAGCTTTAATTTTGAAGAAATTGATAAATCTTTTCTATGATTTTCAGATTTTCTAATTACGATGATGCACTAATGTTTTCCTCTTTATCCGTTTCTGTCAATTTACGGTTCTTGATTTTGAGGACCCGAGATTACTAAGAATGAAAGGTGTTCGATCATAGACTAGGTTTAAGGGAGCCAGGAGTCTAATGATTGTATTTATACATTGATGTGCAGTATCAGTTTGTAAAATGAGCACTATGCAAACCAACACAATATGCGTATGTGAATCAACATATTGTTCTGTATGACATAATGTTACTAATAATTTTGTTTATGAAGAGGGTTTTGCATTTCACTACTAAATTTGTTTTCATGTACAATTTACACGGCCTTATATTATTTATCTAAATAAGCCAAATATGAAAGGATATTGGGTACAGTAAAATAATAACAGACTATGTTGTTCGGGGCGACGTGCCGTGTTATTAGTCATCTTGCGTGATACGTTAACCAAACACACAAATTAATGGGATCTAATCTCAGGGAAATAAGTGAGCCCAAGATTAACAAGAATTCAAGGTTTAGGTTGCCCAGGCAAAGTGAGGTGCTTAGGTACCAAAACTCCCACTGGCAGTGCCTAGACTGCGCCTCTGATCCTAGTTGTGTTACTCAATGTATGATGCGTATGTTTAATAACAAAATGTTAAATTAGGGCTGCGAATCCACGCAGCAACTATTTTGAAAACTAACTAAAATAATTTCAGATATCAATGTGAACTTACCAGTTCATCCATAAAGCTCTTCAAGTCATCTGAAATCCATTTCTTGGGAAGATTCAAAAGGCATTTATCAAGAGACGGATCCAAAGAATCCACAAGTGCATCAGGCATAAAAACATCTTCCCTAACATCATCTTTTCCTACTATGTTATCACCATTTTCCAATTTCATAATCTTTTTCGCTCTTTCAGAAGTTGGATCCCATGAATTATCAGGCCGTGGTCTTAATTCTTCTTCACTATGAGCATACCTACAGTTTTCACCGTGACTACAATCCTTATCTTGGCGTCTGTAAAATGAACACAAACTTGTTTTCCACATAGGATGACGAGCCTTAGTTTCTCCTTCTTCATCCTCGCCTTCTCTCTTTCGCTTATCCCCTTGGGTTTCATCGTCATTACCTGGATGTTTCTCTGTCAGTTTATCGACTGAATCTCCTCCGTTCGTTGATCTGATTTCTTCGGATTTTAGGTTTCCCCCGATTGATGAATCAGTATCGATTTCTATTGGAGAAGGAATTAAGGTTTGTGATTGAGATGTGGCAGTTTCTGGTAAGGTAGTAGCCATTGATTAAGGTTTCTCAAGTGTGAGTGATGTTGAAGTTCTACTGTGATACAGGAGTGAATAACTACTGTAACGTCTAAAACCCTAATTGAGAATGCAACGATTTACTATCTTTAAACCTAAACGCGATGTATCCGAGATTACACTGGCGCGAAATTATGGCATTATTATAGGTAGGGCTGAACATGGTTTCGGTTTTTCGCTGGAACCGGACCGAACCAGACCAATTAGGAAGAAACCAAACCGAACCATTTACTAATGGATTGGTTATAGTGTAGAAAGTGGAAAACCGATAATGTTGGTTTTGGTTTGGTTTGACCTCTAAAACCGAACCAAAAACCATTGGAAAACTGATTAATTTTTAAACTTAGTTTTTACCTTGATTAACAAGTATTAGATTCTACCCATTGATTTAGAGCATAAATAGAAACCCTAAATCTAATATTTCAGTATGATATTCTCCCTCTTTCTCCTTCTCTCAGTCGTCTCCCTTCTCCACCCCTAACTACAGCAGTCACTGCTGCTACTCGACTTTCTTCTTCCCTTCTTCGTTCTTTTTTGTTTATCACTAACTAAATTAAGATATATTATATATCTTCTTTTGATATCTAGATTTAGAGTAAGCTTTAACTATTCTTGATATTTTTTTATTTATTTTTTTTGTCTGTAAATTTGTGTAAACCAATACTATCGGCAGCTACGATTTTTTTATCTGTAAATTTGTGTATCTTTTTTTTATTTGAGTCATTTGACATAACTATTGGTTAACCAAAAACCACTGGGACAAACCGAAACCGCTGGAACCATTTAGAAACCGAACCAATGGTTAATGGATTGGTTTGGTTAGTTTTTAGAAACCGATAGTATTGGTTTCGGTTTTGGTTTGGCTAGAAACCGAACCAAAACCGACCATGAACAGCCCTAATTATAGGGGCCAAGTCTGGGATAGGCGGATAGCCAAAAATCAAACTAAATGGGCCTAAATTTCGCGTTTGCCTTTGTCGGGCTGGTATGAACAGATTTTCACCCATCTGCATCTAATCCAATTTGTTACAGATTTGAAATTTGGCCTCCATATCCGATCCAACATCCAATGGATACAGGATGGACGGATCGGATATGGATAATCTGGTAGATTTATTTTATCTAAAATTCATAATAAATAAATAAAACTAATCGTTGATGGTGAATTTTTGACAAGGACAAAACTTGTAACATCGTGTCTGACCCTGTATCAGAGACACGTCTATAAGTATATACATGTGATGGTTTAACCGTTTGCATTATATATATATATATATATATACCTTTCAGATGGTGTCTGCCTGTACAAAATATGTATGCTACTGATTTAAAACATAGCCATATCGTCTCAAGTCGCAAACCCCCACGAACGATTTCCTTGAACCTGCTATATTGGCGTTATCGTATTTAAATTCATGCTAGAATAGCATTGCACTCCATGTTTGGGTATGGCCGAAAAACCGGACAGTGTCGGAACCGGTGGAATCGTACCTGTTTTTGTACCGAACCGAGGAAGGGGGTACAGGTACTGGTTCTAAATCTAAGAACCTAGGCTAGGGAGGTACAGGTACACGGCCCTATTCATGTAACGTCCCGTCCCGTCTCGTCCCGATTGTACCGAGCAATAGTAACCCTTAGATTTAGGTATTAATCTGAGTATCTGATGGACGTCGGTATATATAGAAAAATTACTAGGGTTTCTCTCTTTTTTTTCCCATCTTCTTTGTTGCTCCCCTCTCTCTATCTCTGAGCGAACACCACACCAGTTACAGGGTGGGGGTTATTCTCTAAATCCACCTTCTTTGTTTCGATCATTTGATTCATTTCTCTAGAGTCTAGATCCATCTCTTAATTTGTGGGAGATCACCAGAATTCTTGGTCATGGATGATAAAGTTGTCTCACTAGTGAAGGAATTTGGAGAAAAGAACAAATTCGTCTCTGGCGTTGGAAATGGGAAGTGGCTCTTGGCTGCTGATGGTCTTTTAGAGGTAAACCTTATTTCTCTCTGGAAGTTTCTTCTTTCTGGGTGTTATTGAAGAAGGTAACATCAAATATTTTTATGTACATACTGAAATGAGGTTATTGTTGTTTTAGGGCAAGAATTGCGTAAGTGGCTATTCGATGAAAGCCATTGTTAAGGTTGCTAGTGGTAAGTTGGTTGAATCAGCAGAGGCAGTGGCTCATGAGAAGCTGTTGACAGCAACAGGATGGCCAGCACTACCAACCTTCATTTCAGAACTTATTAATCTCTTAGGAATTAGTGTGGTCTTCTGAATTACTTCTCTGCTTGTCTGATCATGAATTTGTAATACAAAGGCCTCCTTTGGCGTGTTTTAAGATAGCGCTGTATCGGCTAGAACACCAAAATGAATCTTAAAATCTGAAATTAAGAGGTGGATCATCTACACAAACATTAACAGAAAAATTAAGGACCAAGACTAGTACCGAACCGTCCCTGGTACCGGAACCGAGGTACAAGGTACAGGTACCGGTCCAAAAAATAGGAATTGAGGCTAGGGAGGTACAGGTACTCGGCTTCGGCAAGAACAGAGTCGAACCGTACCGTGTGCACCCTTAGGTATGGCATATTGCTATGAATCAAAACCCAAATTATGCCACACAATGATTAGGTCATAATCAGTGGCATAAAGATCATGGCGTCTTGCCTAGCTCCATCTAAGCTCGTAGCATATATTACATCGATGGCACCTTGGCCAACTACCACCAAGGTCACAACACAGTCATTGCATCTTGTAACACTCCAACTAAGATAAGAATGGACTCATGGCATGGCTGGAATCATCCCAAAATCATCAGCCAAGTTCATAACATAACAGCCAATGCCAACTTGGCAAGCTACAACAGAAACTGTCGCATAGCCATTATCGCGCATGTATGTCATGAACCATGGCCAAGTTAGAAAAACCTAAATTGGCTTGACCTTGGCCAAGTCTGTTCCATAGCTTGGCACGTTCAAAACAACTTGGCCACACCTTGGCCAAGTCCGTAGCATAGCCTGCTACGTTAATTTCATCTTGGCCAGCTACGTCCAAGTATGTGGCCTAGCTTTCCACGCTCTTAAAACTTGGCCATACCTTGGCCATGTCTGTAGCTTAACCTCCTACGCCCAAATCACCTTGTCCAACTGAAATCAACTCCTTGGAAGATTTTCTACAGCTTGTTGTACCTTGGACAACTGCATCATTGCTCCATGGGCCCTTGGCCATCCACGACCAAATCCATATTGTAATTATCACGGCTAGCGGGACCTTGGCTAGCCATAGCCAAGTTCATATTATAGTTGTTGTGACTCTTGGGACCTTGGATGGTGATGGCCAAGTCCGTGGAACATATATTACGCCCTTTTGGGACCTTGGCTAGCCACGACCAAGTCCATAGCATAACTAATGACACCTCACATGATGCAAACCCGCGATACCCAAAACCCTAATACGCTACTAAGGGCACGACCAATAAACGACCTAGAAGAATTTGATCTCAGCTTAGCTCCAACTAATTTCAACTTAGCTCCAGATAACCTAGTTGAAATAAAGATTACATTCCAATGGCCCTAACCATATTACGGCTAAACCCTAATTCTCGGCTATGGCCAAGTTGCGCCCTAGCCGGCCAACAACCAATGGATGGCCATGGACATGCTACAACATTGTACATGTGCCTTAGACGTCCATGGTTAAGATAAGATCCAACTATTTCGGTCCCAATCACCGTGGGTATCCCTGAGCATGTTAAGCCACTTATAAGGTCGCGGCTCGCTAAGCTGATTTGTAGCGCCACCTTAGGCCCAGGATATGCCACAACATCTCCAACAGATCACGACTTGATCTGTTATGCTCGTGGCCAAGTTATGGCCCCACCATTCCCATCTCATCCAATGTAGCTAAGCCAAAAGTATTAAGCCACCTCAAGGCCGAAGCTTGCTAAGCTGGCACTAGCGTCATAATAAGCCACGCCATGTCATGTTATGCCAATGGTTACATTAATATCTAGTCTCGACTGCCGCAGCTAATTAAGGCCAAATATATTAGGTAATTTTTTGGATCTCAGCCTACTAGGTTAATCTTAACGCCACTATAGGCTATGGCGTGCCAAACCCTAGTGTTATTTTAGGTCACAACGCCACTTGTTATTTTAACGACACAAATATACCATGAACATATCATGCCACACGTCATGCGATTATTTAGCACTCCAATATGTCATGTAAAGATTATGGCCTGACACATCTATTTTCATCTTAGCTGTAGCGGAAAACTGTGGACATGTTATGTTACTTTTACGCCATTAGCATGTCATGCTAATTTCTAGCACTATAACAAACTGTTAACGTGCCAAACTATCTTTTAGCACCTTAATAGGCTATAAACAGGTCACGGTACTCTCTTGGCGCCCTAATTGGTCGTAGCTAAGTTGTTTCCACAACAACTCCATAAAACTCAATCAAGCATGTGTTATAGGACGTGTGACACTAATGGCTATGATTTATCCTAAACAAGATGTAGTACATGACTCATTTAATTCCCAGAAAACATCAAATACGTCAGATGGGGGGATTCTTCATAGGGTATTGGTCTGGTTCTTTACAGCAACATGCGGCGTGGCAACACCCCATGGTGAGAAGTTACAAGTAGTGACGGTTATAGAAGTTAGAGAGATAATGAATAGGGTAAAAATGAGTTTACAGAAACTTCCTTAAAAAATCTCACCTTACCTCCATCATCTTCATCTCTCCACAATCTCACTACCTCCATTACTTACGAGAAAGGCAGTGTGTATTCCAAAATACTATAAATAGGCCACTTAGCATATTCAGAAAACAAAACAAGTTTACTGCATCTGCAAACTCTTTTATTCTTCATAGTTTAATACCCAAACAACCAATACTGCATTTTCTTTAACTTTTCTGCTTCTCTCCCCTAAGATCAACCCATCTTCTCTCGTGACCGAAGCCAGACGAAACGGCTACTTTCATGGTTTAGGCTTGTCCTGTTCGATTTTGATTTTTGAACCTAAAGATAAAGTACCACATCGGTGCATTTGTTTTTCCTGGAAGTAATTTTTAGGTACTAACAATTGGCGACCACAGACGGAGATCAACCTCTCGGTCACGGGTCATATTCTTTAACCATCTAAAAATAAATTCCGCGGTCACCTGAAAACATGGTAGATATTAGAAACGGTGCAAGAATCAATCTAGTTCCAGTAACATCAACGATGGAGATTTTGAAAACGCTCTTCAGATCCCACCCCTGCAAACAACGTTACTCCGATTACCACTATTGTTGCTGAAGATGTCATGGATACCGAAGGCGTCAGAAATGAGAAAGCATTTCCGAGGGTAGCTGATTTGATGTGGAGGTAGGAAGATCCATCCAAAACACAAGCAAACATGGCTATTACCCAAGAAGAAATTATTTCATGTGTCAAAAATCTAACTGCGCAATTGACTGTAAAGCGGTGTCAGTCTCATACAGAGCAAACCCTCCGGAACGCCTGTAAATCTACTACTGGAGCCGACACATCAAAGGATGGATATCGAAGAAATCACGGAATCCACTTCATCGCACCAGAAAAGATTCAGCAACCAAATGTATTCACCCATGAAGACTTGGGAAAGCTCCTGCAGAATCAAGGAAAAGAAGGTTCGACTTCATTCTACCAACACCAATCGCCATACCCGGAGGAGATCCAGAAAACCACTTTACCGAAAGGATACATGTCTCCCACATTTTCCCTATATGATGGGACATAATTCATCCTTCCCGTGCAAAATCCGTTGAAAGCTATGGATGCTCGAAGCCCAAGCATCGTATCTGACCTCATGAAAATCCTAAATTATATCATCATAAATCAAGTCGATATCTTCAAGATCCTGAACGACATGTTTTCTATTTGTGGAATTCTTACATATCATTTATCGAGGGAGTCAACAAACGTTCGCCGCAGATGAAATACTACTGATTTCTAGGTTAACGCCGATGGTATTAATTTTTCTTCTAGACTCCATGTCTCCGACTGTGACGATGAAGACGAAATATACACCCATGCTGAACGATAATATGAAAGGAACAATCAACCTAGATTTGGTTCTTTTGAAGATTTGGAACAACCCTCTCTGGATAGAGAAGAATATGCGACAAATTTACCACAACGCAGAAAACATCCTTAGGATGAGAGCAAAATGACGGTCAATAAAGCTTTGTCGATGTTCAGCTGTCCGTGACAAATTAATGCTCCAACCACGTTGAAAAGAACAAGTTCGTCATAAATAGAGCTGGCAAACAAGCCAAAACCTGCGGGTTAGCTCGGACCGGCCCGCAAAAAATTTGTGCCCGGCTCGGCTGGTTTCTAAACAAGCCGGGTTAGGGTTGGAGAAATGCTGGTTTATGGGAAAACGGGTTAACCCGGACCGGACCGTAAATCCGCGAGTTTAACCCATAACCCGTATACAGTAATGAGTTTCACTTAATTTCTACCGTCAGATTATCTTGGATTAATCATGTTCGTTTGTTTAAGATATAAAAGCCAAAAACCCTAAGGAAGATTTCATTTCTTCTTCCTCTTTTCTTTCTTCTCCGCTGTCTCCTCACCGCCTCCATCTTTGTTCCACACTTCACAGGATTTTGCTAGTGCTCCCTAGAGGTTGAAGATAATCAGATCAACTGTAAGAGTTGATCTAAAGTTTGATTTTGAACTCGGTTCAAGGTGGATCTGTGAATGTGAGATAGTAAAGTGAATCTGAGAAGAAAGTAGAGTTTACTGTTAGGGGTTTGGAACTTTGGATTATGGAATTACAGGGTTTTGATTATTATTTGAATTTTCGTTGGATTTACAGAGAAGGGATGAAGAAGTTTGGGTTTGTTGCTGCTATAGCCTACCGATGAATCACTTTCTATAGAATTAATGGTTGATTGAATCAACCATTAAAGACCCTTAAATCTCTTCTTCAATCAGCGGACAGGGATGCATGCAATTGTAATGAAAAATCATTCAAACAACTGAAAACGGTAACTGGTTCACAGATCTTCTCGAGATTCTTATGTTTATAATTGATTACTTCTATGATTGTTCTTGAATTTATTGTATTTGGTGTTTAATTTTCTGTTTTCACTCTTCTACAGGAAAGCACCAGTTTTTGTACAACGGATGTTTGTGTAAACTACCCGGAGAGTTTGGTTGGTTGGAATCATTCGATTGATTGAAAACTAGTGGTTTATATTGAATTGAATAAAATTTGTGGATTTGAGGAAATTTTTATTTAGGAGATTCTGTTTTTGTGTGAATTTTTAGATATTTTGTTGGATTTTGTCGAATAGAGAATTTGATGCAGAGTAAAAATTGAGGTTGAAGAATTTAGGGGCAGAAATCATAGGGATAAGTCTCAATTTATGATTGAATTGATTTTTGTAGGACTTTTGAGATGAATTGATTTAAGTAATTGGAGGTTGTAACCAACCTAGTGGTAATGCTCAAGGCACTGATGGTTAGAGACGGTTGATGGCAGTAAATAAGAGGAAATGGTTGAGCTTGGTTATCGTTGTTTGATGGAAGAAGATGGAGGCAGTTGAGAAATGGGTTTATCATGGACCATGGTGGTGAGTCCGGAGACGTTGAAGAACTCAAGTGGAAAAATTGTTTTTATTCTCCATATATGTTTTAGATTAATCCTTGTAACTATTTTACATCTTGCAATTTGTCACAGATTAAGTTTATTAAATTTGAATTTTATTTTTAATTAAACAAGCGGGTAACCCGTAAACCCGCAAGCTTTACCCGCTACGGGCGCGGGTTGAAGAAATGGCCACCCGTGAGGAATTTCAACCCGCGGGTTTTGTCCCGTGTTAACCCGAACCCGTGTAACCCGTAACAAGCCAGCCCCGGCCCGCTCGTTTGCTAGCTCTAGTCATAAAAGAAAGGCATGGGGATAACCATGGAAATAAACGACTGATCGACGATCAATACTCAAGTGTCGGATTCTCCTGAGAGTCCGGAAGGTTGAATCAATTAAGAATAGTTTTCAGATATCTATCTTGAGGAATCATAAAATTTAAGACAAAGAGAACTTTGTGACTTATATCTATCTTGCTTGAAAGATATTTCGAGAACCTCGATAACATAAAAGCAAGATCAGGATACACGAACTATCAAGGTAAAGATAATCGGACCTGGATTCATGAATCTCCAAATAAAGTCTTTAAGTCATAAACCTAATCATGTTTCTCATAGAAAACCTAGGTCAATTAACTCAAAGTGTCGGGGATCGAATTTCCCAGTTGAATGAGTCTCTCTATTTATAGATGTTCAAGAATGAGGGTAACTTAGAATTTAAGCTAAGATAACTTGAGATTCAAGTAAACACTTTCTCTATTTAGATGAAACTCTGATTAGGGTTTCAAGTAAACATGTGAGAAGTTTATCTTGAAATCACATAGAAAAATATACACAGTAGTCTGGGTACGTGAACCGTGTATAATGATGATAGTTCTTTGGAAAATATGTTGTTGAACTAATAAGCAATATCATGTTCGTATAAACACTTAAAAATTTAATCTTGATGCACATGCACAAAGTGTTTTAGTGATCATAGATGATTTAGAGGTGTTTTTGAGAGTCATAACAATGCTAAACATATTTAGAAATAAGTTTTTGGGCATCTGCTAAAAATCCACTGGAACCGTTAAGGCATTTAATGAGTTTGAGATCAGCGTTCATGAATCGGGTTCGCCAATCGTTAATGACTCGTGAACTCCGGGCGTTATGGTTCGTGAGCTGGGTTTGCCTACTGTTGATGGCGATTTTTATCTTAGGGCGAAAACTGTAAAAGTATGTCTATCTGACCCGGCATCAGAAGTAGTAGACCTTGATATATCTATATTTCGCAGGGAATTTGGAGAATATATCAGAAGTTGATGAGTGCTTATGTCTCTCTTCATATTATATTGAAACTCAAG
Organism: Papaver somniferum; assembly: GCF_003573695.1. Taxonomy (NCBI): domain Eukaryota; kingdom Viridiplantae; phylum Streptophyta; class Magnoliopsida; order Ranunculales; family Papaveraceae; genus Papaver; species Papaver somniferum. Next base: position 48,907,804 of record NC_039366.1, read on the forward strand.
CTCCTAGATCAATTTTTCACTAGTATAGATCCTAATGAGTGTTTAAGCTCCTGGCTGCATTACTCACTAATGCCCGAGCCCGCCTAGTATTTTCCTATGCTATGTTACCTAGCTGAACTCTCAATGTTGGCATGACATGACGATTAATGTTCACTCGCAGCAGAGTAGCACGAATCTCCCGAAGTGTCAGTATTGATATCTGCATGAAAGTACCCACATAGGTTGCGTCACTCTCTGATAAATAGAATTTTCGTGTCAACGCGCTTTTTAATTAAAAGTTAGCACGATCGACACACTTAAATTCCTTAAGGAAAACTTAGATTGTCCATGCCAGTCTTAAAGAGCAATCACGGCCACACGATTTGGCCAGACAATTTGACAAGCCTAACCTACTCCCAGCGGAACTAGGCAATCACAGTGACGACCACCGGCAGGCCCACTAGCATCCCAGATGGTCGGATTCCCTTCAGTTCACCCGCAACGCCTTTGAACGTTGGCCATAACATGGGGAATCGCGCTGTTGAAAAATGAGCTTAAACGAGCTAAGACCGGCAAAAACGGTCTCAAAAACATCACAACCGCCCAACTTAGCTAGCCTAGTTGGACGACTTAAATCTTCTTTCGAATGATCAAAAGGGTACTGGCGTGTGCACCGGCGACCCAACTCCGTCCTTGGTCGATCGACTTGCTCACAGCATGCCAAGAGCGCATTGAATCGCTTGCCCAAAGTAGGGTGAACGCGCTGTTTTGGAAACCCTAAGTTGTGTTGCGGCAACGTGCTACTGTCGCAAGCCGATCACAACCATCCATCTTCGTCGGCCAAATCGAGTGGCTTAGATTCAATTTCAGGCGGCCCCGAAGGTATTAGCGTACTCACTGGCAACCCACCTTTGCACATGGCTGATCGGCCTGCTCAAACTAACGCTCAGTGCCTTAAATCGTTCGCCCAAAAGAGGGTTGGCCTCACGACTCCTAAACCCTAAATTTCATCAATGACAATATACAACTGCCATAAATCATCTCATTCATCCAACTTCGCTATCCTAGTTGGATGGTTTAGATTTGTTTTCAGAAGTCCAAAAGGGTAACATTATGATCACCGGCCACCCCTCCTCCGTATGGAGCGATCGACCAAGTGGTAGCTCACCCGTAGGGTTCTCAAACGATCACCCAAAGGTGGCCGGTCATGCTACTTTTTTAAGACGCTCAATTCACAACTAATTCGAACGAGCTCTAAAACAACGATGCTTCCCACACATCGAATATTTTCAGCTGCTTTATTAAAAGCGATGCTTTATATACATCGATTATAACCGATGTTTTATAAATACTGATTTCACAAATAATTTATTATTTGACCTAAAAAGCATTATGCGTTGCTTTTAGCGGAGAGTCTCACAACTTGACCCATTCACTCGAGACATCAAACATGTCACAAACTGGGGGATGTTGTTAGAGTATTGCTCGGTCGAACTCGCATGCGTTGCTATCTCAAGCATGTTTGTCAATATTAGTGGTCAAAACTATATGTCTTGATTTCTAGTATACTTATGACCAAGTCTCGGTCTAGCATAGTTAGGAATTAGTTGAGCTTCAGACTCCATGGCGATTATCTTGCAAAGACGAAGAACTACTCAAGGAACCAGTGAAACTTCATCCGACCAAAAGGTATGTGGAGACTTGAACTCATCTTGTCACTCAAAAGTCTATCTACTCTATCTCCTACTCTTGAGACAAAAGTCGTATAAGTATGATAGTTTTCATACATACACATTTGTTATTTTGAGCCGAGTTTACTCGTCTATCTTTTTCTCGAAATACGTGTTGGTAAGATTTTGCTTTAACCATCTTCATCTTTACCCGTGACGAAAGTCATGATGACGTTTCAATCTTGAAAATAGCTTTGATGACGGTAGTCGATTCTTTATGTCTAACGACTGTAATAACATTATAGAAGAGTGTTTCAACGACTGAAATGTAGAGTTGAGAATTTGTAACCACCTATGGATGTAAGCATATAGTGTGTTCGCACATTAGTGTATAAATCCATGTGCCGGAAACCAAGTGCGTGCATATGTGTGAATGCGGCGGCATTGGTGAAGGAGACAGGTTGGGTACGCGTACCCGTACGCGTACTGGCGGAAATTCACGTCCGTGATATTCTGCTGAGTTTGAAGTTTACGAACTCAAAAACCAGTCACCTTAGGTACGCGTACCGACGGAACTTTTTCACCCGAAAAAGTCTGCTGAGTTTGGAAACTAAAACCAACTCAAAATTTGGTAGCTAAGGTATGCGTAACCAAGCTAGTTATTTCTCAAATCAGTAGTTCATGGACTTAAAACAATAAATTATAAGGAATGCAAATCTTTGCAAACCGTGAGTATATTGTTCATGAATTGATTCAAATGAATCAAACCGATTTTGTTTCAATTGTATCTATGTATAAAGACCTAAGCAATTGAACAACTCTTGAACTAGTTCTTATGAGTCATTTGAACTAGTTATGAGAAAGATGAATACGGTTAATATGAAAGCACTCATATGGCTAACCATTGGTCAACCATTTGTGAACCAACCAATGTACACGTTTAGGTACGATTACTCAAACCTAAATGAATACATTTCATTTGTGTGTTACAAGTTAAGTTTCGATCTAACGGTTGAAAGATATTAGCTTGGATAAATCAGGTTTTTCATCTAACGGTGATTATTGAATGCTTTGTTACCAAGGTAACTTAGATTGCAAACCCTGATCTGAAAACTATATAAGGAGACGTCTAGCAACTGTGCAAAACTAATCCCCACACCTCCTGTGTGATACTAGTTGGTTTGCTAGAGTCGATTCTCCTTTAATCGTAGGTTTCTTCTCGAGACCCTGTTGATTAACGACTGAAAGACTTCATTGGGATTATGAAGCCAGACGAAAATACTTCTCTTGTAGTTGAGCGATCTGATCTTGCCATTTTCTATCGTACGAGTTCAATTGAATAATTGACTTGATATTATATATCCGATAGGGAAAGATAAAAAGAAATCACAAACATTTTCGTCTCATCGTTTGTGATTCCACAATATCTAGTTTCGCTATGATACGATTTAGATTATTGTGAGGTGATTGATAATACTAAGCTGTTCTTCGGGAATATAAGTCTGGTTTATCAATTGGTTCTTGTTCACCTTGATTTTTATCAGAAGACAGAACAAAACTTTTAGGTTTATCTATGGGAGACAGATTTATCTATCCTTGTAGACTTTTCTGTGTGATACAGATTTGTTTACTGAAGTCTTCGACTTTGGATCGTAGCAACTCTTGGTTGTGGGTGAGATCAACTAAGGGAATCAAGTGTGTAGTATCCTGTTGGGATCAGAGACGTAAGGAGCGAAACTGTACCTTGAATCAGTGTGAGATTGATTAGGGTTCAACTGCAGTCCAGACCGAAGTTAGTTTGTAGTAGACTAGTGTATGTAACGGCTTAATACAGTGTGTTGTTCAATCTGGAATAGGTCCCGGGGTTTTTCTGCATTTGCAGTTTCCTCGTTAACAAAATTTCTGGTGTCTGTGTTATTTCTATTCCGCATTATATTTTGTTATATAATTGAAATATCACAGGTTGTGCGTTTGTATCAATCAATTGTGAAATCAAACCTTTGGTTGTTGATTGGATATTGGTCTTTGGTACCATCCAAGTTTATTATCCTTGTATTTGATAAAGACTCGCAGATTTCTATTTACTTGAGTAAAATGAAATCAAGAGAGAGATATTAACTCCTCGATATACTTTTCTCTAGATTGAGTCTGACTGTCTAGTTGATTCTCTAGAAAATATATTGGAGTTAGTCCATACATATTTCTAATCCAAATATTGGGTGAGGTTGTTAGACCCCCGCATTTTAAGATGCTCACTGGGGTATTGGTCTGGCGGTTTACAACGTGCGGCGTACAATGCGCCTATTACGAGAAAGTGTCAGGAAAGGACGGACGGTTAACAGTAATGAGAGTAGTGGGTAAAAGTGTGACCAATTCTCCCTCGTAATGGAAATGTGATGATCACCACTTACTACACAACCCCACTTGTCCACTGCTTAATCACCTCCACTTCCTACGAGATCAGGGCGTGCTCGAACATGACTTGTATAAATAGGATTTCAAACTATTTCGACAATACAAGTGTTATCAACACAAGTATCCAGAAAACACCAATAACTGATAGCTTATGTTCTGCAAGCCAGTTCCACATTCTGATACAAATCATAAAACAGCCACACCTTCATAATTCAACATTCTGATCTCAAACACCTTCTTCGCTTACCTCCCTAAGATCAACCCTTCTCCTTCACTTTGTGACCGAATTGAATATGGAACAACCATTTCTTGGTTTAATCCAGAGTCTTACAGATTGATCTCTCGAATCTAAAAGTACTCCCATGCAGTACATTTGTTTAGGGTTTGAATTCGTTTCTCGTCAACACACCCAAATTTACCAAAAATAGCAGAATCAGTTTTTACCCCAAAACAACTGGCGACCACAGTGGGAGGTTAATCTCTCGGTTGCAAAAATCATTTCCCCAATTCCATTTTCGATTTCCTAAATTTCTCAAGATGGTTGATCTTAGGAATGGTTTAGAAACCCTCAAGTCCAAGAGGCAAGACGAAGTATTTACGCTTTTGAAAGTCCTCACTGATCAACTATCAAAGGAACCCACACGTATTCATTCTGAAGGAAACGCTATCAACAATTCATTTTGGGTCAATACTGATGATAGTAGTCCTTCTTCCAAGATTCATATTCCTATTCCTGGTGAGGAAGATGAAGCTTATGGTCACGTTGAATGGAAAGGTAGCCACCAACCTAACTTGTCTACTCGTGAATATCAAGAGATTTTTTCTCATCCGAGTCCTCGCAATGAAGAGGTGATTTCATTATGTGCGTCTTTCCTGGAAAATATCAATTCCCATATTGCATCAGAAGATGCTAAGAGATCCGTTGCTGCTTTATTCAGTCAATCTGAACCGTCCCAGAATGAAGAAGATCGTAAAAATGTTCAGGAAAACAGGAGTCCTTCCAATAAAAGATCCAACCTCCAGTCAATCGCTAATGAAAGAGGAAAGATAAAAGCTCCAGCAATGGAACAACAACTCAAACATGCAGCACCAGCGCATCAGACGACTCCACCCCGGAAGGCTGCGGTTGAGACTCCTGCACAACAACAAGAAACTGGAGATGCTGCTCCAAACTTCCCGCTCCCGATCGATGAAGTGATTGAACTCCTGGAAGTATGTATTCATGATGATGCCATCAAATTACCTTATATCAGGTGCGCACCAACTGAGGAATAAATGGCAAATCCCAAATATTGATGTTACCACAGGTTCGCTAATCATCCAACTAATGAATACAACAGATTAAAGCACATTTTCAAAGAAAAGGTAGATGCATGGGAACTTCAATTAGGCACCGGAGGAGTTCGCAGAGACCATCTTCCCGTCAGGAGCTGCATGATTTATGGGGACTCCGTCCACAAAAACGTACAGTCTATGATGGATCATTTTTGTGAGATTATGTATTTCTCCAAAACACAACGTCAAGACATATTTGCAGCCCTCAACTGTGTTGTATAAGGCAAGCGGCTATTTCCAGCCAGGGAATACGCTCCCAAACCCCAACCTCTCCAGGAAAGCACGATCGATAGATGCAACTGGGGACTCCTAACCACTGCTCACTTGAAGGATGTTGAGTTTGACAGCACGTTGATTGACGCGTCCCCCGACTTCAACATCGTAACTGTCAAGACTATGAGAGTTACAAGGGAAAACCAAAAACAGAAGAAGCGTATTCTCTCCCATGAGGAGAAAACATGACTTGCAACGTTCTCTCCAGAAGGCGCTTCAACGCTCTCCAGAAGCCGCTTCAACGTCCGCTCCAGACGCCGCTTTAACGCTCTCTCCAGGAGCCGCTTCAACGCTCTCTCCAGAAGCCGCTTCAACGTTGGCTCAAGAAGCCGCTTCAATGTCCTCTACAGAAGCCGAAGCCACTTCAATGCCTCAGCAAGCCACACAGACCAACAACATCAGGTCTGCCACATCACCTACTCAGAACTCAACACCGCCTACTCAAGGCCTGCACGAAGCTGCGTATCAACAACCACATCGCTGACAAAGTCAGATTCGACGTTTATTTCCAATTTCCATTGGAAGGGGTGCGTGGGCTACCATAAGTTTGGATACAGTACATGTTTATCAAGTGCGACTCCGCCCATTGATTAACAAATGTCGGATCCAAAAGATTGGCACTTTCGTCAATTCGTCAACCACCTTACCAACAAATGCAATAAAAGTACGTCTTTCAGGAGAAAATAAGCTCAGGATAATTACACCTGGGGACTGAAAGCACGAGATGCCTTCATGTCCCTCAACCAGGTTATTTCTGATATCAGCATCATCACTGTCAAAGCTTTACGAGCCGCCGGAATTTCTCAACATGAAGCCGTACACGTGCATCAAAGATCCCAAAAGAAGACTCATAGATACTTATGGTTGTATCACCCCTGAGAAAAGCCAGATACGACGCCCCTCAGCTGCAGGATTGCTATTAAGGGACTTGCCTGACGATCAATAGTAAAATAGAACTACAGTTCCTATGAATGTTCCGAGATTCTTCAACAAACAAGAAAATTCACATTGACTGTTGCATGAAGCACAATTGCATACGAAGAATCACGTGAATCATACTTGGGGGATTGAAGACTTGCTAAAATCCCCTCACCGTCAAAAATCTCTCAGCTCACAGAAGGTAGACAACCAGAGCGCCGCAAATTTTGATGAAGGTTTCTTTCCCTCCAAAAGTACGCCGCAGAGATATATTCACATATACGACCACGCCATTGGATATATTCTAGTGACAAGGCAGAAGTGTAACTGGGGACTGCTCATCGCATCCCATTCCATACAACAGTCCAAAATTCAGAAGATGGTTCAAAGGATGTCGCTTGGAACGAAGGCCTTGAAGACTTGATAGCAGTACGTCGGTGACGAAACGCCTCTCAGCTCGTCTACTTCAACCAACGGCTCCGGAATATTTCGACCATACAAGCATCCACAACATATTATCATCGCAATCAGAAGGGAAAGAATAATCTTGTAAGATAAAGAGCTAGAATAAATACAATTTCATTCTGGTCAGTGCTCAGGAGTTTAAAGAATATTCTAATTGCGGCTCAGCAGTCTAGGCACCAAATAACTTAAAGTCAAGGACGGATCAACAATGCAGCTACACTCTCCAAGATTAGCCCTGACATGATCATTGCGGAACATATATTTCATCCATCCATCCCAGGAGTGCAATGGAGTTTGGTAAACTTTGAAATCCACTAGAGAGGTTAGATACTCATTCGTATGGAGTCAGAACATTATTACACATTTTGGAGAAGATCGATGGTACTGTTGGGTGGCTACATGCGCAAAAGAGAAAACAACACTTACCTTGAGTTCTCCTGGCTCGCCTTGCTGCTGATTATAACTATTGGAGATTGTTTTGTTGCCATTGACGCTGGCTCTACCACCGCTAACAAAGAAAGTCATTCACACCGAGCTAAATGTCCAAGTTTGATCAACTACTCATGGATATTACACTCACAACTAAAATACAAAGACAAGATGAACTTACCTTGTCGTTAACGATTGGCACGCTTGTGATCGAGCTGACGAAGAAGAGCCGACCGCTGCAGACGAAAGTACCGAGCTGGACGAGCAACAAAAAATAGAAGAGGGTCGATACATCTTTTCATACGAATAAATTTTCCAGAGTTTGAACAGAAGAATGGTTCCTTCTTGCTCCATGAACGAGAATAGATAGTTGGGTACACCGCACTCATACCCCATAGCTGAGCTAGGAACACGCTACTACGAAAGCCACTGGACGCGGTATCCCACTGCTGAAGATCGATTTGGATTTCCCTGGTAATATTTACCTGCTTCGTCTTTTCAATTTTATTTTTCGTCCGTCACCATCTAGTGCTTACCCCGCAACAATGTCACTGTTACGTGCTAAGCAGGGGACTTAATGTTGATGATGGTTTTTAGCTAAGGGAGGAAACTGTAAAAGTATTTATATCTGACCCGATATCATAAGTAGTAGACCTTGATATATTTATATTCCGCAGGGAATTTGGAGAATATATCAGAATCTGATGAGTGCCTATGTCTCTCTTCATATTATATTGAAACTCAAGCTCCTAGATGAATTGTTCACTAGTATAGAGTCTAATGAGTGTTTAAGCTCCTATCTGCATTACTCACTAATGCCGGAGCCCGCCTAGTATTTTCCTATGCTATGTTCCCCAGCTGAACTCTCAATGTTGGCATGACATGACGATTAATGTTCACTCGCAGCAAAGTAGCACGAATCTCCCGAAGTGAAAGTATTGAGATTTGCATGAAAGTACTCACATAGGCTGCGTCACTCTCTGATAAAGAGATTTTTCGTGTCAACGTGCTTTTTAATTAAAAGTTGGAACGATCGACACACTTAAATTCCTTAAGGAAAACCTATACTGTTCATGCCAGTCTTAAAGAGCAATCACGGCCACACGATTTGGCCAGACAATTTGACAAGCCTAACATACTCCCAATGGAACTAGGCAATCACCGTGACGACCACCGGCAGGCCCACTAGCATCCCAGATGGTCGGATTCCCTTCAGTTCACCCGCAAAGCCTTTGAACGTTGTCCATTACATGGGTGATCGCGCTGTTGAAAAATGAGCTCAAACGAGCTAAGACCGGCAAAAACGGTCTCAAAAACATCACAACCGCCCAACTTAGCTATCCTAGTTGGATGGCTTAGATCTTCTTTAGAATGATCAAAAGGGTACTGGCGTATTCACCGGTGACCCAACTCCGTCCTTGGTCGATCGACTTGCTCACAAAAAGCCAAGAGTGCATTGAATCGCTTGCCCAAAGTAGGGTGAACGCGCTGTTTTGGAAACCCTAAGTTGTGTTGCGGCAACGCGCTACTGTCGCAAACTGATCACAACCATCCGTCTTCGCCGGCCAAATCGAGTGGCTTACAGGGGGTTAGTCCACGAGTGAGTTTTGGGGAGTTTAATGTATTTTAGATCTTGGGGATTTTGAGGGAGTGTAAGAGAGTTTGAGAGAGTTTGGTGTTTTGAGTGTAGGGAGTTTGAGAGACTCTCCCAAAATCTCTACTCTTTTGAGAGATTTGAAGTGAGTCAAAAATACACTGTAAACTCCCTAGAACTCCCCAAAAAAACTCAACTCCCTATCATTCTATTTTTTTTACCACTAACAGGGAGTTTAAGAGCTTCTTTCAAACTCCCCCACGACTAACAGGGTTTTCTAGGGAGTTTGGAAGACTCTTCTGAATTCTCCCACGACTAACGGGGATTTTGATAGACTCCTTAGAACTCCCCCACGACTAACAGGAAAAAACCTAACTACACCCAACTCCCCAAACTCCGTTGAGGACTAACACCCTGTTAGATTCAATTTCAGGCGACCCCGAAGGTATTAGCGTGCTCACTGGCAACCCACCTTTGCACATGGCTGATCGGCCTGCTCAAACTAACTCTCAGTGCCTTGAATCGTTCTCCCAAAATAGGGTTGGCCGCACGGCTCCTAAACCCTAAATTACATCAACGACAATATACAACTGCCACAAATCATCTCGTCCATCCAACTTCGCTAGCCTGGTCGAATGGTTTAGATTTGTTTTCAGGAGGCCAACAGGGTAACGTTGTGATCATCGGCCACCCCTCCTCCATATGGAGCGATCGACCAAGTGGTAGCTCACCCATAGGGTTCTCAAACGATCACCCAAAGGCGGCCGGTCATGCTACCTTTTTAAGGCGCTCAACTCGCGACTAAATCGAACGAGCTCTAAAACAACGATGTTTCCTGCACATCGAATATTCTCAGCTGCTTTATATACATCGATTATAAGCGATGTTTTATAAATATTGATTTCACAAATAATTTATTATTTGACCTAAAAAGCACTATGCACTTCTTTTAGCGGTGAGTCTCACGACTTGACCCATTCACTCGAGACATCAAACATGTCACAAACTAGGGGATGCTCACTGGGGTATTGATCTGGCGGTTTACAGCTTACGGCGTGCAACGGAACCATTACGAGAAAGTGTCAGGAAAGGACGAACGGTTAACAGTAATGAGAGTAGTGGGTGAAAGTGTGACCAATTCTCCCTCGTAATGGAGACGTGGTGATCACCACTTATTACACAACACCACTTCTCCACTGCTTAATCACCTCTACTTCCTACTAGATCAGGGCGTGCTCGAACATGATTTGTATAAATAAGATTTAAACTTATTTCGACAATATAAGTGTTATCAACACAAGTATCCAGAAAACACCAAGAAATGATAGCTTGCGTTCTGCAAGCCAGTTCCATATTATGATACAAGTCATAAGACAGCCACACCTTCATAATTCAACATTCTGATCTCAAACACCTTCTTCGCTTCCCTCCCAAATATCAACCCTTCTCCTTCACTTTGTGGCCGGATTGAATCTGGAACGACCATTTCTTGCTTTAGGCCAGAGTCTTATAGATTGATCCATAGAATCTAAAAGTACTCCCGTGCAGTACATTTGTTTAGGGTTTGAATTCATTTCTCATCAACACACCCAAATTTACCAAAAACAGCAGAATCAGTTTTTACCCCAAAACACCTACCATTGGGCGTTTCACCAATTTCAGATCATCACGGTTCGTGAACTGTCCCATTCTGAACTTAAGATTTGACAAACTGGTTCGCCAACCTTCTTGTATTCCAGATCCTCTGATATCTAGGGTTTGCGAGATGGTTCGCCAACCTATCCCGAGCCAATATTATAGAAGTTTTGAATTTGTTTATTTGATGTTTGAAACCTTCCCAAATGATAAAAACTCTTCTTGGGAAATTTTCACATGATCCAAACATTATTTCTTGGATAATAAATTATTCCAAACTAAGTTTCAATGGTATCAATGAATATGCATTGCCTTAAACCATATTTCGAGATGTTTAACAAGATAAGCTTGACTCGAAATTTCTTGTTTGCAATAAATCTACTAGAATTCATAAAACATAGTCTCAAAAAAGATATAATGGTAAATCTTGTTAGTAAATAGAATGGTTCAATCTTCATATACCTTGTCGATGAAATTCTCCATTTATGTTCGTTGATCTTCAGTCTTCGAGGGTGATGTCCGATACTCGACTACCAACTTTTACACCTAGTCCTGAGACTTGACTTAGTAGACTATAAATCAATATATAGTTTTGTTCATCCAACATTAACAACAAGCTTGAGATAGCAAAACTTGTGAGTTCGACAGAGCAGTTCTATAACAAGTAAAATACTTCAAATACCTATAGTTTCACTTACAAAGCAATTTTAAACACAAAGGATAACCATAGTGACTATCAAGAACATGATCAAGATATAAGACACCAGTTCTCCTTTATGCAAACAAGAAAATTAAATAAAAGATCACCTCCTGATGCAGTCTCGTTTGGCAAAGGAAATTGGTTTGCAATCTCCAACATAATATTTCAGAATCTTATGACTTATGATAATCTGCGGGATGGATGCGCTTTCTTGGAGCAGCAAGGACAATCTGATCCTATATGTCAACAACTACCTTATAAATATTGTTGTCATAACCATGTGGTGTATTTGAAAAGATAGGTGTGCTAAAGTGTTTGAATAGAAAAACCAAAACCTAATCATAATTGTCCAACAAGTTATTAGATTTTGTCGATATAACAATATTAGCTCCCAAAATGATAGAATAGTAACATAAGTCATGCATGTAACAGAAATAATATAAGATCATAAGTATTGGTTTTCACCTCTATATAGTGGCTTAAGATATATATTAATGCAAATATTCTTCTGAATACTTACATGGCTGGCATAGGCCACATGGATTTAATTGTTAAAACTCTTCAGGTAATTTTGTGGAGGCCATGACCTACACAATAAGAGCAAGAGACAAGGATCAGGCTGAAGCTTTGGGTCTTTTCAAAACCATAAAATGGGTTAAAGAACATAACAAAACTGATAATATCATTTAATGAGACAATAAGGAAGTGATGGAAAAAAATTACGAGACAGGTCAAAGCTAAAACAAGATGGGAAAAATCAGTATATTATCGAAGAATGTAAGTCCGTCCATGGTCAGTAGTCTTAGGAATGTTTCTGTTTGTTTCGGTCTATATAGAACAATATGGAAAAACATGTGTTTGCTAAGTTTGCTAGAGTCAATAATTTCAATTAGGTTTGAGTTGTGATCCCCTAGTAGTTGTTAGTACAATCATCTAGATATGATATGGGATATTTGAATTGGTGAGTGTAAAGTGGCAACCTATTGTAATCTTCATGGTAACAAAGATTGATTGTACCTGTTTGGATTTTTTAATGAATCTTCCCTTTTTTCGAGATTTTATTTTTTTTTGCTATAAGATGGTGTAAGTATTTTGAACAACTACTAACGAAAGTTGATGCCAAGGTAGTACAGTAGTAAACTCGGTGATAATAACAATAATCTGAGTCCAAAACACGTTAACACCAGATTACTGTGGAAAATGATCTTTCTAGCACCTGGTTAACATGGATCGAAGACAATTTAGTATATTGTGCTATGTCAAACCAGTAATGTCTGACTTGTTTTGTAAATCTCAACCAACTACTGAACGATTTACAAAAACGCGTTTATTTATTCATTGCAGAATTGAGGAGAAGAAACTAAAGTAATAAGATTAACAATATATCGTCTATGGTTCTCGACTTTTGAGGCTATTATTTAGGATTTTGCTTCCATCGCATTAGATTATTCTTTTCTAATCACTTCTTTTCTTAAAAAAAAAAAGAAAAGAAAAAAAGAAAAAGAAAAAAAGATTAGCTAATAGAAGTTAAAGTGTTGAGGAATTTGAAAGCTTGTATCCCATTTGAGGATATAGTAACCAACGGCTTAAATATTTTGTTAAAAAAATATTTGTTTATACAAATTCTGTGTATTGTATATGTTGGAATTTTGAATAGAAATATGAGTTAGTTAGTTAGTTAGTTAGTTTGAATGTATGTGTCCACTCACTTAAACCTTTTCAACATGTTGTGTCTTATATCAAGGGATGTGACTCTCCACTAAGGGTTGTGACTCTTCATGAAAGGATTTCTCCAAGAGTTACTTCTAAACCTATATAAACCCCACACATTCTCCATTGCAAAACAAGTGTCTTTAGAGTAATAAACTAGTACTAGAAATTTTAGAGTTTGCATGTTGTCTCAAGAGTTAAAGAAGAGTTTGTGCTACATCTATTCGCGTTCGTTGTTCGTTGTTATCGAAGTGCTGCGAAAAACATCGAGGTATTATTGAATGTTGGAGACATATGCCGCTAAACCTGTAACATCATTATATACAGGGCATCAAATGTCTTAAGAAAAGAGATTACTCGCCTCAATACACCCAAGTAAGTTTGTTTAAGTTTTGTGATTGATCGTCTCTTTTCTATCATTCTTTTCTTGCTTTGTTGTTGGTATTACGAGATGTAATACATAAGTGAAAATCGTGTTACAAAGAGTTGTAACGGATCGGTGGATAATACACGAGTCGTATTATTGGAGAATCGTTAACGAAGATGATTTTCCAACGGTATAAAGTTATAAAACCAATCATAATCTTAGCACATTAAGCAGGCTCTCTACACACGGTGGAAATTAAAAGGAAACCCAAGCTATCTATAGAGAAAACTAAGCTTCTAGTTGTGGTGTTTGGAAGGGCATCTATAAGCAACTCAGATATTTCGAAGGGAATTATATCTTGTAAGTGGGAGATGGTTACGATTCATCTTTTGAAAGATTATTGGCCAGGTAGGAATGCTTTCTTCATTTTCCGTCCCAAGGCGTATGCCATAACCACTACAAATAATTGCATTATTAAGAGTTATGCTCTTACACTGCAATAAGGTGAAGGATGAAATTTGGTGCTGAATAGACGGTTTATTAAAATTAAAATTACTAAGGTTTGTGCTTTAATTTTACTGTTGAAGGTCTTATTTTGGGTCCGGTCAGGATCTCATCAAATGGAACATAAATAACTCGGGTATGTTTTCAGTTAAGTCATGCTACGCTAAGTTGGAAAATGAAAATCTTTTCCAAACCTTCATATCAGTACTTGGCCTAGGTCGTAGCCCCATAAATTGTGAACACAGAGATCAATGTCATCTGAGTATTCACAAATAATGCGCGTAGACTCATGGCAATACAGTAAATAAGTTGCGCCTGAGGGGAATGGATTGGTTATCTCGAATCCTTGACTCAGAGTTCTAATACTCTTCCTCATCTCATCAACTACAATCATTGTTCTTAGCTCATACAATAAGATAAATAGTGAATGAAGTATAAAATGTACGAACATGATATACCATAAGTATCGAATTGAACATATAAAGTATAAATGCATGAACATAGACGAAACGATTAACTTATATGATTCTCTGTCTGCGGGTTTGGGTTTTTCATTATATGTATGAAGGTTACAGAAATAGTCGAATGACTTTGAGATCAACATAAGCCTGCGTAGCAGGAGTAACTTCACTTACACTTTCTCTATCTCTCTGTCTGCGGGTTTGGGTTTTTCATTATATGTATGAAGGTTACAGAAATAGTCGAATGACTTTGAGATCAACATAAGCCTGCGTAGCAGGAGGAACTTCACTTACACTTTCTCTATCTCTCTGTATCTCTCCTATTCTCCTCTCAATATTTTCCGCCCCCTCTTCACTTGGGAGAGAGGGGTATTTATAGGGTGGTTACGTGGGGTCCATTTATGAAGCCCGTTATAACCTTATCCTCTTATGTCTTGTGCCGCTTACGCATAGGTCTTCGTGTTCACGGTTCTCTCTGCGTGTTCCGTTTGAATATGCAGTGCTATCTGCGCTTCCTCCACAGGCTGACTGACACATATGCTGTTTGAGGGTATTTAATGCGGGTAGTTGAGATGTATGTCCGCGGTAGACAGCTGTCCTCTCCCCCTGTCTTGTCTGCGTCAGTCTGACTATCCCCAGCCGTAGATCTTAGATCTTTCTGGGGATAGGATAAAGTGACTCTTGGGTTATCCTCCAGTGCTTCGCAGTGTTCTAGTGTTTCTGTCTCCTCGATCCTCTATCATTGGATCTGTTGGGTGACGACGCTATCTTGACAAGGCGCCTCTCTTGGCTGTCCACGTGTGATATCATATCTTGATGCTCTCAGCCGCATGTCCTCCACGTATGTCTTTGTGGACACGTGGCGGAAGATGAAATGTGTACCTACAATTTTCCCCTTTTCATCCTACTGGGCGGTTAGTCGAAGTGGGAAGAAAAAACGTGTTACTCTCTTCATCTTCTCTTTATTATTTTCCTAGATTTTAGGGCACGTTCCCCACTATTTGCAATAACTTCTTCTTGGGTAGTGGGGCGGTTTTATTTCTCTTTGTATATATATATGAGAAGGAATATGAAAATTCTCTAGTCATAAATTTCATTCCTTCTCTTTCCTCAGAACTTTTATTTTTTGTTTTATGCTTTTGTTTCCTTGTTATTAAATGTTGTTGTTGCTACTGTTGTTTTTGTCTTTGTTGCTGCTGTCGTTGTTGTTCCTCAAAGCTTTTTTGTTGTTGTTGTTGTTGTTCCTCGAAGCTTTCTGCGGCTGTTGTTGTTCGTCGAGGCTTTTTTCACGACCCTGATTTTTCCTTTATAGGTAAGTGGTTCTACTGTGTTTGATTATCTTTTGAAAAATATATTCGTTTTCTGTTGTTGCTATATGTGTTTGTGATGAAGAACATATATATAGATGTGTGTATGATTGCCCCTGTTCGTCATTACAAACAGTAATAATATCTTCCTTCGTGCATGCTTGACCCTATTTGTTATTTCCCCTTTTTATTTAGGTTTTGTTCTTATTTTCCATCTGGTTCATGATTATGAAGAACTGGATGAAATTGGGTTTTTTTATTTTCGTTTTGTCTCCGCGGAAATCTGAAACTTGTTTGTGTACTACGCAGACATGGCTGACCGTCCACGGGTTTCTTATCAAACTCCACCTCCTAGTCCGCGTAGATCTCCTCCGCGTAGGGATCCTGATGTTTCTCCGCCTGGTGGAGGTTCGTCTAAATCTTCCCAAGGTGATGCCCGCGTTCATAGGGTTTCGTCTTCTTCTGGTCAGAGGCACTTAAATTCTAAGAGGGGTGAGTCGCATAGAGGGAATACGCAGAAGGGGGACCGGCCAAAAGAGGCTCCTGGCTCCCGGTATGTTGTTTCTCGTCCCTTAGTTAATCCGCGTGATGATCCTAAGAGAATGCGGGATGTCCTACTTCTTCGGTCAGTGGCGCCTCCTTCCGCGTCTCATCAGCATCCTCTACCTCCCCCTCCAGTGTCTCAACCCAAGGGGAGGTCTTCGAAAGAAGTGGTTTCGAAGACTGATGTATCTAAGGTTCATCCTAAGAGGAAAGCTTCCGAGAGAAACCCTTCGAAGGGTTCTGCGCCTGATCCCGTGGAGGAGGAAGATATTTCTCAGGAAATACGTAGCGTCGCTGTTGGGGAGAAGAAAGTGACCTTCAAACATATTGATATGGAGGTTTTCAAGGAAAAACATGGTCTTCAGCTATTCGATGTTCGTTTTTACGCTGCTGATGATGATATTACTTATGAGATGATATCGACATATAAGTTTGATGAATTTCATCTGATGACCATGGTGGGGGCCTTTGAAGCGGGTCTTATATTGCATTTGTACAAGTCTGGGGATTCTTTTTATTATGATGTGCTGACTGGTCGAGAGGGTTCTTCGAAGAACACACACTGTCACTCTATTTTCCAACTTCATGGGAATTATCTTCGTGCACTGAGGGAGTGTTATCTTCGGAGCAAAGGAGAGACAATGATGACTCTTTATGTTCCCAATCCTGAGGAAAAGGAGTGGTATACGCCTGAGAATTTTAACAAGTCTTTCGGTGACTATGTTAACAGTAGGAATCGTAAACCGTGGAGTGTGAGTCTTCGGAATATTGCCGCTCCTCGTGGTGAGATCCGCCTTCTGAGTGAAGTAAGTGGTGCTAAGGTGAAGTACGTCCCGGGTACAGAGAATTCTACTAACAAACTGGTGTTTCCTACTCGTGAGCGGATCAAGCGTGATCATGACTATGAATGGCACGCAACTGTTATTGAGGTTTTTGGTCCCTGGGCTTGGGGGTGGGTTCCAGGTCCGCAAGGACGGCGTCCTACCGCAGATATCCAGATACGTGCGGCTCCTCCTGCTTGTTATGGGAATTTCCGTCCTTGGCATTTGAATTTTGAGGGCATCAATTTCCAATATGCCCTCGATGTTGTTGATGGAGATGACGAAGAGAGTTCCGATGCTGATCTTCAGGCGAAGAATGTTGTGGTTGTCAAGGTAAGATTTCCATATGCCTTGTACTTTAGTTGAGGCAGTTTTAATTCTTTTCAAAGTCAGGGATTTTTATTCTTGTGCCTTGTCTTTTTAGGCGACGAAGAAAAGGAGGATAAATCCCAAGCAGTCCACCATCGCAACAATCGATGAGGCGGAGGTTTATGAAGAAGATAACAGTCATGTGACTGAGCTTGGAGAGGATGAAGATATGTCTGATATGGAAGAGCGTACTGATACATCCCATCTAGGTCATGATGATGAAGAATTTGTTGAAGGGAATACTACCGCTGGTGGCAGCGGTATTGGTGGTGAAGTTAATCCCGCAGGTTGTCATGATGTTGGTGCCGAAGCTAATCCTGCGGGTTGCAGTGATGCTGGTGATGATAACACTGGCCTTGGAGATGAGGGTGTTGGTGGTGAAATTCCTACTATGTCTCAGGAGTTTTCCTTTGGTCGGATTTATTCTGCGGAGGATAGTTTTGACATAAACGCTGCCCTGGGCCTGGCTTCTGAGTTCAACCTGCTTTCTCCAAACGATGATTGGGATGTGATTGGTAACTCCAACAAGGCGGACGGAAAGGGCAAGGGAGTCTTGGGTGCTAGTGATGTTCCAGAGGGGAGCGGTGCTAGAGACCTTCCAGATTTGGATGCGGGAGTAGCCTCGAACTCTTCGGGTGCTAAATTCACGTACATGGGTAAGGCCTCGGTTGGGTCTTCTGGAGATGATTTTCCTCAGTCACTGATCCTTAAGGGTGATGATGCCATCTTAGCTTGGTTTAAAAAGAAGAACTTGATGTTCGTACCCAATCCAGCTTCTGTGGTGGAGGGTGAGAAGAAATCTTATGCCTATACCCGTAAGATGATGCAATTGTCTCCCGAGGACCAGGTTGCAGAAGCGTGGGATAAGAACCTTCGGGCCTTGGAGGCTGCTCTAGTAGTCGACGCTCCCTCGACTGTTGCTGATATGATGGCGTTGGCTGATGGGTATCAGTATGGATTTCCCCAACAGCGGATGTTAGAGGTGAGTTCTCTTATCATTTTGCCTGGTATCAATTTTTAGCAATTTTTAGAGTCAAGGTGTTCTAATCTTCTGATTCGCAGATGATGAGGAGTGAGCATTGCAATCACATGTTGTACCAGTTTTTTAAGGCCAAATCCCTTAAGTTGGAGGCTAAGATTCGTCTTCGGGAAAAGGAGCTTACTGCGGCTGAGACTGTCATTGCTGATAGGGATAGGGAGATATGTGAGTTGAAGAGTCTCCTCAAGGCCAAGGAGCAACAAGGCAAGGAGGAGGAGAAGCTTCGCATGGATATTGGTATGGCTCGTAGTGAGTTGGAGGAGGCCAAGAAGAATTCTTCAGCTGTTACAGGTTTGATTATCTGTTCTCTTCCTTGCTGTTGTCCTTTACTGTAATTAGTGTTCTGTCTGAGTCTCCCTCCCCCACCCTATCTTCAGTGGGTGGAGTTCCTGAGTTAGTATGGCTTCGGAAAGAGCGGCAGCGTCAGAAATCTCGCATCGCAGAGTTGGTAGAAAATATAAAGAGCGAGGCTGATAAGTGGAATGCTCGTGCCAATGAACATAATGCTCTGGCAGAGGAGTGGCGGGTAAGACGAGTCCAAATGATTGATATGCAGAACCAATATAACAATGATCGTCGTTTGTTTGATGGAACGTTGTTGTGGACGCGTGATAATCTTCGTGAATCCCGAGAACAGGTCTCATCATTGGAAGCTAAAATCAATCTCTTGGAAGAAGAATTGCGTCAAGCTCGTTCTTCTCAGTCTTCTGATGTTAAAGATTACATTCAACGTCTTGCTAGGGAGAGAGATGACGCTAGGGCTGAGGCTGGTGCTCTTAGCAAAGCTTTAGCTGCGTCTAGGGATGATGTGGTACGCCAAGCTGAGTCTGAGAGAAATCTTGAAGTAAATATGTATCGTCTCAACAAGGGTCTGGAGGGTTTAAACAATGAGGTCAACCATCTTCGTCCTTGGATTCAATGAAACAAGTAGAATTAGATGCGAGTCAGTACGCCCTTTCAACCCTTCAAGCGGATTATAAGAAGTTGTCAGATGAGTATGATTTTCTTGATGAAGCCCGTGATGCTGCTGTTAACGAATATGAAATAGCTTCGGCGAGAGTCGAAGGTATATGCTTATATTATCGAGTGTGATTCTGTAATTTCCTGGACCTAACCATCTGCATTTTTATTTTCCTTGCAGAGCTCCAGGGAAATCTTCGCACTGAAAATGAAGAGCTTGCGGAGGCTCAACCTCACTTAGTGCATCAGGAAAGTCAGATTAATTATCATAAAGGTTTAGCTACAGCAAGGGACGAGGCTGCCCAAGCCGCTTCGAAGGAAGTGAGTCGCATTTCCTCGTTGTTGTCAAAGGCTGAGATGATGAATACTGTTATTGCGTACAAGGCTCGGTGTCAACTAGTGGAAGAGACTAACAAAATTCTGGATAGCATCGAGTATGATCTTAAGACCGAGCATGGCCTTATCAAGAGCTATCCGCGCCGTGAGAAACCCCCGCCCCTACATCTGGTTCTTCAGGGCCTTCCTCAGGTGGGAGCGTACCTTCAACGCAGAAGGGGAAGATTGCTAAACCTGCTGGTGGGGTTGAACTATCCAAGTAGATTTTTGTAGAGAGTTGATCTTTGTTGATTATGAGGCTTCATGAGATTCCTTTTGTATTTTCTTGTTTCCGTGTATCATTGCCAAGCCTGTAATCAACTTTTAATGAATTGATCATTGTTATGGTTAATTTGGAATATAACTGAATGTAATCAGGGATAGTGAAGTTTTTGAGTGCGAACCCGAAGATATGTGTATCTTCGTGAACGTCTTGAGACCTGTCATCCCGCTGGCTAATCCTGGGCAGAGGATTCCCAGACGGTGGGGGTCGGGGCAGCGTTCTAGGATATGAGTTGTTTGGAATGTACGTTCATTCCGTCAACCCGCTGCCATAAGATTGGTTGGGTATCTCTTTCTGTTGGATGCCTTCCCCATGGTCCTACACTTATAGACGCTGATAGGGGAGTCCCGAGAGATTGTAGGTGACTACTTTCCCCAAGTAAAATAGAACAACAATTAACACCAGTGTTTACGTGGTTCGACAGCAGAGTGTCTAGGTCCACGGGTGAAAGATATGTGTAAGTGAAGTGTTTGAGTGCGAACCCGAAGATATGTGTATCTTCGTGAACGTCTTGAGACCTGTCACCCCGCTGGATAATCCTGGGCCAGAGGATTCCCAGACGGTGGGGGTCGGGGCAGCGTTCTAGGATATGAGTTGTTTGGAATGTACGTTCATTCCGTCAACCCGCTGCCATAAGATTGGTTGGGTATCTCTTTCTGCTGGATGCCTTCCCCATGGTCCTACACTTATAGACGCTGATAGGGGAGTCCCGAGAGATTGTAGGTGACTACTTTCCCCAAGTAAAATAGAACAACAATTAACACTAGTGTTTACGTGGTTCGACAGCAGAGTGTCTACGTCCACGGGTGAAAGAGGGTTAAAGTGTCTATTCAGTTTGTTGAGTTACATTTAAAGAACTCCATTGATGGAACCCATTTTCCAATAGTGGTTATACCTGAACTCAAGGCAATCCAGTTCTCATGCGAGATTTTATTAAGGTACACAGTCGTTACAATTTCATGAAATCCAAAATAAACATTTAAGAAAAGGAACACCAGTAAGCAATCGAGTGTAAAAAGGAGGATTAAATCTTTGCTAAAGATTTCAATCACCACTTCGACAGAGAACATAATGCAGATGAAAAAAAAGTGAAGAACTTGGAAGAATCACGAAAAGTGAGGAGAGAGGAATTTAATTCTGTTAAATATACATGAGATTCATCGAAAAATAAAACCTAAAACTGGGTTTGAACGAGAAAGGATTCCAATTAGGATGGCTGGAAAGTGCGCCCTTGTTTTGGAGGGATGCACAAATTTGAACTAGTGTTTTTTTTTTTGCTCAGTAAAAAAAAAATATATTAATGGAAAAATGGAAAGCTTACAAAGGAGGACCAAAGCAGCAGACCCCCAAGTAAAGAGTACACAAGACAAACAAAAAGCAGAAAAAGACCCCAAACTAAGGCAGAACAGAAAGCCAAGACCCCAAAGACAGAAAGGGAGACTAGAAAGAGTAGCAAACAATAGTCTTTTTCGTGAAATGACTAGAAAAGGTTAACAAGTTCTATTCAACTACTCAAGTATAATAACATTATTAGCTAAAGATAAAAGGGACCTTAATTCATCATTTGAATTAGGAAGCGCAATGATGCAAATGCGATAAACCGGTGCTCAAAATGGTTTGCAACATAACTAAATAAGAGCCAACATCAGTGTTTGCTGATTTTGACTGCAACAACAATGTAAGTGAATTTTACATTGTCATGCGACATACTGGCAACAAAGATCTAGAATTCAATGGTTACAATCGGGTGATCTCAACACAACCTTTTTCCATACTAAATCTACCATTCACAGAGCTTGTAACAATATACAACAATTACAAGATCCACAAAACAACTGGATTGATAAGAAGGAAGACATTGTTCAACTCATACTGGATCACTACTTTCAACAATATGCGGCCCCGCCTACAGTGATAAATGAAGACATGTTTACAAATATCATACCAAGATTAACTCCTAGACAATCAGACCTGCTTACGAAGGAAGTAACTACAACAGAAATCAAACAAGCCCTCTTCTCCATAAATTCTGAAAGTGCTCCGGGTCCAGATGGCTTTACAAGTAAGTTTTTCAAAATTTTCAGGGAAACAACTCATCAACAATTAATAGCAATGGTACAAAGTTTTTTTAATAACTTAAACATGCATCCTCTCATGAATCACACAAACATAACACTAATACCTAAAATTGATCACCCTTCAAAACCATCTCAGTTCAGACCCATAGGGCTTTGTAACGTCACATATAAAATAATTTCAAAAATTCTAGGCAACCGAATTAGACCCCTTCTCCCCTTTTTAATAAGTCCTTTCCAAAGTTCTTTTGTTCCACAAAGATCAATACACGATAACATAGCAATTGCAGGAGAACTCTTCCATCATATCAAAACCTCGAACCTCACCAAAGATCCAAAAATAGCTCTCAGACTAGATATGCAGAAAGCCTATAATAGCTTAAATTGGGGATTCATCAAAATCTCTTTTACAAAACTTGGATTTCCATCATTCTTCATTGACTACATTATGCTATGCGTCACAACAGTGACATACTCAATCAACATAAATGGTACACCCCATGGCTACATCACTCCAACCAGAGGTATCAGACAAGGGGACCCGCTATCTTCCTACATTTTCATCATTTGTGCGGAAATCCTATTTACAAACCTTGGAAACCTTCGAAGTCAAAAGTTAGTTCGGGGACTTAACATATCAAGAAAAGCACCACCCATAATTCATTTGATGTATGCAGATGATTTACTGATCATATATAAAGCTTCCAACCAAAGTAACCAACACCTTAAAACCCTACTCCACTCCTATAGCGCATCTTCAGGACAGATAGTTAACACTTCCAAATCAATAATCATCCACTACCCAAACCTAGACCTGATCACGGTAAACGAACTTCAGTATTTCTTCAATATGTCGGCGACTTCAAACCTCCAACCTACCTAGGAGTCCAGTTCAAACATGGCAGAACTTCCAATCAAACCTTTGCTCCCCTCCTACAAAGACTATCCCGAAAAGCTAAAGGATGGATGACAAAATGCCTAACTCCAGCCGGAAGACTCACTCTCATCAAAACCTCCCTAATTCCCACCTCAAACCACATTATGCAAACACAAAATCTACCCAGCAATGTTCATAAACAAATAGATCGTATCACCAGAAATTTTTTCTGGGGACATGACTCAGCAATTAAAAAACAGTTTCTGCAGATAGTTTTTAGTACTGCGAAGGAAAAATCTTTTGATAAAAGGAGACGTCCTAGATTCTTCATAAAAGAAGACAATACTACTATCTTAATAGGAAGTATCAGGAATTGAGCAACGAATCAATTCATGCTTTGAGGTGATACACTCAGATAATTGAGATTTAAACTCCTCTTGTAATTTGTTTAGTTTATCACAACTAATTGGATTACGCAGAGGAGGAGCATTGCTCTCACTGATTAGTAAATCAATATCAACCTCAACATGAATATTATTCATCATAACTTGATTTATCCTGTCAAGAGATTCTTGCTCTTTCTGGAGGTATAACTCAACATCAAGAGATAAGCTCCCAAGATTCTTTTCAAGCCCTAAAACACTTCAAGGGATTTTAAACCTGGTGGAGGTTTAGATAGAATTTCTTATACATATTTTATTAAATCAGTCATGGAAGAGAATTCTGAAATCCCTGGATCTGGTGGTGCACTTATTGAGATAGCACTACTGTCCATAGAGTCAGATTGTAACAACCCAAAGTTTTTCTTCTCGGGTTTAACTTAACCCATTAATCGAATTCTGCACCTTGAGTGCCTATAATGATATTCATGTATTTTTATCACTGAAGTTGCCTCAAATAATATGCGTTTGTGCCTAGATAGAATGGTTTGTCTTTAACTAAACCTTGGGTGCCCAAATAGAGCTGCATGCACCAAGACACCTCATATGTACACATGTTGAGTAAGGAAGGCATCAAGGGGCATTTTGGTAATTTCACCTTGAGGTAAAATAAATATTGTTCATGGAAAAGAAGAGGGGGGACATTTTTGTTCTTTTTCTAGGGTTCTCTTTCTCTTCTTCCCCTCTCTCATTTTGCTTTTATCACTAAAATTTCTCTATGAAACAAAATAATGAACTTTAGAAATTGTTCTTAAATGTTAAGAATCGAAGAGTATTATAGCTAGAGAATCATCATGCTATTGTTGTTGTAGATCTCTTGAAGATGGAGATGTAATTGAGGTGGGATTTTACAATGAAATTGTTGTTTAGAAAACTTCATGGATTTTCATCATGATCCATGTACTTTGGCTATATGAGAAAATGGGTTTTAATTATTACCTTGAATTATTGATTTATGGGTTGAATTAGGTGAAACCTTAAAGCTAGGGTTCATGTTAAAAATTTGGGTTTTTTTTATCTAATTCAGTGTTAAATCTTTAATTCTTAATTACTATTCAAGCATAGGGGCTAGTGTCTTTAGTCTCTCTAAATTCATGTTTTAATTTATACTAATGCTCTACTACTTCTCCAAATTAGATATTTGTTGGATTTTGGTGTACATTGGTTTTTCATGCAATTTAATTAGTGTATGGCTAATCGTTTTAGTTGCATGAATTTAGTTATATTGATTATGTTATACATGTTTTATTCTCATATGAAATGAGATTTGGTTAATTGGTGGGTTCACCAATAGAAGTTAGTGAAGATGAGAATTGGTTTTGCTAATCCTTGAATTGTCAGTGAATCTATTCAAGTGCACAAATGATGTATTTAGCTTATGAAATGCATGCTATGAATGGTATATTTGTTGGTTTTGTGTGAGAATGGAAGGCATGTTCAAGAAGTGTATGAAATAGTTTGATTTCAAACCAATAAAGTCTCTAGATTTTACTTTTCTAATGTGTCCTATAATTGTTTGTTGAAATGTCTCAAAGAATTACTATTGGTAGCATGATTGTAGTTCCATGATAGATACCATGACATGGGTTAGCCTCGAGTTGAACAAGGTAGTTATAGGTAATTATCCAACGACTTTAGGAAGCTATTTCTCGTCGATTTTGGATGAATGCCTAAGAATATATACATACTTTAGTGTATGCAATGAAAAGCAACAAAATGATAAGTCTCCTACAATTGCACGGACAACCATTTCGGAGGCCAGTTTAAGTACATTTTTACTGGGATTTTGTGAATGCTTTCTTCACGAGAAATGTTCGTCTCGGTCTTCTCTATAATTTGTTAAAACAACATGATGTTTGGACTTATAGTTTAGAAGTTACAGTTTGAAACGTACATGTAGTCGCAGCTGATTTTTCCTGAAGGCAGCACCTGACACAGTCTTGTCTTGTGATTTTGAACCATTAACACTTTGAATTTGGAATGAGTTCCTTCTAGGAAGTTGTGGAGGGTTGTGAGAACTTTCGGGAAAGGTGTAGCACGCTTGATTCAGTTCATTGAGTTAGGAGTTATCGCATTGCAAAAACAGCATCTTGGTGCTGAAATTTCTGGAAAATGGCTCTGTAGGGATTGTTCTCATGGTGTGTTTCCGTATTTTTGAACAACTTAGAGCACGAATTAGCTCAGGACTTAAAACCAAGAAGTTTTAAGTATTTATGAGAACTTTTCGGTGAAGAAAGGAATTAAGAGACTTTGTATTGCAATAAGGTATATGTTTTTAACATGTAAGAGACTCTTGATATATACTGTGTGAGTAGGGAAGAATTCCTAAATAATTCTTATTTTCCATGCATTTTATTTAGTATAAGAACCATGATAGGTCCTTAAGTTTGTTTTACTTTGTGAACATGGCTTATCCATACTGAATTTGGTATGTATGTGTGTATGGTTGTCGTCTTTGGTGGCACTGCCAGGTGAAATGTTAATAACGTGGTGCTTTTAATCTGATTATTGATAATAAAATATGTCATGAAGTTATATTTGAGTCATGAGATTGTCACTTATAGTCTGCATTCATAAATTGTTGCCACAATATAATAGTGTGGATTTTGCCTTTACTGGACATGTCAAAACATGATTACGGATGAGGAATATGTAATCATTTAGTGGATGCAATTTCCATAATAAAGGGCAGGAAGTACCCTTGTACAACTTATCATTTTCGTAAGATTTCTTGATAAATTTGTTTGTCGTCTTCAATTCAATTCTTGAAATCGTGGTTGCAGTAATGGTAGGGAATCAGGGCTTGCTAGGCTAAATGAAGAGATTACTCCACTTATACTAGCCTACTAAATTACTTTGGTTTGTATATTTAGTAGTAGGTGCGAATGTAGAATTTATTCTTGATGTTCATCCATTCATGACCTTATTTTTACGTAAATGAAATTATAAGAAAGTGTCAATCTAATGGTGCTTGTGGTAGGGATGTTTTTTTGATAGTTAAAGGATGGAAGTGATGTCCAGACAACCTTAACATAGTTTTCTGTTTTGGGATACTTGCAAAATGTAAATGTATAGCGGTATGTATAAAACAATTATAGTCTACTGTTAAGTCTAAGCTGCAGGTACATGTACGGAGTTTAAGCTACAGGTACAGGTAAGGACACGGGTGTTTGACATCTTTTCATTTGTTGGTGTTCTTTAACGTGATTATTCGTAAAGCAACGTGTGCGGCTGAAACTATCCAATACTATAGATAGTTTCTGTTACTCTAAGAGATTCATACAAATCTGCTTGAGAGATGATTGCTATCCAATCGGGACAGTTCAGATCATCTAGTAAGATATAATTGCTACCATAATGAGTAGTTCATATTATCTTAATAAATATATGACGAACTACGGTCGTGCTTGATCCCTTCGAGCAACGGAGAGGGTACGTAGGCAGCCGCTATGCGGTTCAGCACAAATACGCGAAGTTATTCATACCATCTAAAATGGGTTGGCTGCTATTTTGTAGTTCATACCATCCATTTTGAGATGATTGTAATCTTGGCAAGAAGAGGTAGTTGCAGTATTAGTTGTTCATACTACCTAGTGATAGATGATTATTACCATCTCTCACTTTTGGCAATTGGCCGTGTAAATTATTAGAGTTGGCAACTGGCCATCTCTCATTTTTGGGAAATTGGCCCGTGTTAATTTTTGCAACTGGCCATCTGTTATTTTTGGGCAATTGGCCCGTGTTAATTTGGCAACTGCCGTTTGTTATTTTTGGGAAATTGGCCCGTGTTAATTTGGCAACTGGCCGTGTGTTATTTTGGGCAATTGGCCCATGTTGATTTGGCAACTGGCCGTCTGTTATTTCCGGCAATCTCCCATCTCTTATTTCTCGAAATTGTAACCCTGGTCGAATTCTATGAGTATTATGGTATGGGACATATGCTCATAGAATTCTGACTTAAGACTAATGAGATTTTTACTGTGTGCAGGATTATGAATGAACACAATTTTTACTTGAGTGGCGTATCAGAGAGTCGGAGCTGCCCAAGCGGGCCGAAACCCGGTCCCTTGGAAGTTCAGATTCTCTGGTCCGTTACACAGATCGTTACAAACACAGACTTGTAAGGTCTTAAACGTGTTTTCCTGCTCTGATACCAATTGAAAAAGCGGGGGTCTAACAACCACACCAAATATTTCGCTTAGAAATCTGTATGGACAAACTCCAATATACTTTTATGAGAATCAACTAGACAGTTAGACTCAATCAATGAAAAGTATATCATAGAGTTTATATCTCAATTTCTCAATTTGATCTTTACTCAAGCAAATAGAAATCTGCGAGTCTTTATCAAAGAGAGATAACTTGGGTGGTACCAAAGACCAATATCCAAGTGTCAATCAATTTAAATCAACAACCAAAAAGTCAGATATTCTAATTCATTGAACTAACACACAACCTGTATTATTTCAATTATAAAGATAAAACAATATAATGCGGAACTCAAATAACACAGACACCAGAAATTTTGTTAACGAGGAAACCGCAAATGCAGCAAAACCCCGGGACCTAGTCCAGATTGAACACACACTGTATTAAGCCGCTACAGACACTATCCTACTCCAAGCTAACTTCGGACTTGACTGTAGTTGAACCGCAATCAGTCTCCCACTGATCCAAGGTACAGTTGTACTCCCTACGCCTCTGATCCCAGCAGGATACTGCGCACTTGATTCCCTTAGCTGATCTCACCCACAACTAAGAGTTGCTACGACCCAAAATCGCATGCTTTGATAATAAACAAATCTGTCTCACACAGACAAGTCTATCAAAGGATCAATCTGTCTCCCACAAAAAAAACCTAAAGTTTTTGTTCTGTCTTTTGATAATAATCAAGGTGAACAGGAGCCAATTGATAATCTGGTCTTATATTCCCGAAAAACAGCCTAGATTAATCAATCACCTCACAACAATCTTAATCGTATGGTAGCGAACAAGATGTTGTGGAATCACAAACAATGAGACGAAGATGTTTGTGATTACTTTTAATATCTTTCCTATCAGAGATATCAAATCTCAAGCCAATCAATCTGATTGTACTCGTACGACATAAGATGCAAGATCAGATCACACAACTACGATAAAAATAGTATCGGTCTGGCTTCACAATCCCAATGAAGTCTTTAAGTCGTTAACCTGGTTTTAGAAGAAGAAAACCAAAGGTTAAAGGAGAACCGACTCTAGTACGCAAACTAGTATCACACGTAAGGTGTGGGGATTAATTTTGTATAATACTAGATGTCTCCTTTATATAGTCTTTCAAATCAGGGTTTTTCCTTGGTAACAAAGCAATCAATATTCACCGTTAGATGAAAACCTGATTTAGATTCAAGCTAATATTTCTCAACCGTTAGATCGAAAACTTAGCTTGTTATACACAAATAAACTGCACGCTTCTAGGTTTGTTAACCGTACCCAAACATGTACATTGTTGGTTCAACAATAGTTAACCAAAAGGTTAGCCATATGAGCATTTCATATCAACCATGTTCTTATTCACCATGACTAGTTCAAATGACTCAAATGAACTAGTTAGAGAGTTGTTCAATTGCAAGGAAATATTATGTAACTACACAAGACACAATTGAAGCAAAGATGATTTGATTCACTTGAATCGGTTCATGAAATTTTATAGCCACTGTTTGCAAACTGCATTCCTTAGTCATTTTAAAGTTTAAGTTCAGAAATCATCTTCAGATATATAACCTTCTTAAGTTCGCACACTGATGTGATTTTAATTGTTGTAGAAAAAGTGGTAATAAGATTCGTTCAACTCGGACTCGATAAGATTGGGTTCTAGACTCAAAAGGGTCATTGAATCTTTCCCAAATCGCATCAAAATTCCCTTTTTCCTTTCTTGGCAGTCACGGCAATAATCGCTTCTGAAATTTGTTTTACGCGTTTCTGAGCTTTCCCACTTATCTCAAACTCTTCCTTATATATATATGTATCTTTGGAAAGAGTTTACTTGCCTTTAATCTCCTTAAATAACAGATTTTGAACCCATGAAGCCGTGTTTCCTTATTTGACTTTGATTCCAATTCCCGGCTATTCTAGCCCAATTTGATCGGTCCAATTGCTTCTAATGAACTTGTTAAGTCATATCAAGTCCATCCCAATCAATTTCCGGTGTTGAATCTCTTTAAAACTTCCCAAAGCTTCACGTCCAAAATCTGCAGACGTGAGGTATCTTTTCCCGCCAATTCTTTTTGATTCAAATCGTGAAGAAGGTGGGTGTCCCCCTATCCAGTTCCGGTGTCCCTTTAGCACATGCCTAGAAATGGGTTACCCCTTATACAAAGCGAGAGTCCGAATAGAAAATGTCCTCCCAGGTGCCTTTAACAACTTTTCGAGCCAATTTCGCCGCAAAAGCTTATTTCTCCAAAAACACCTACAAAGAGATAAAATACCGAAATAAGTACAAAAATGGGTACTAACAATATACACAATAGAGATGAAAATAGACACATAAATGCGTCTATCAAATACCCCCAAACTTATTATTTTCTATTCCCGAGCAAATCAAAACTACAAAATAAAATCCTAACTCACTGTCGCAGGCATCGTCGATTGCATTTAGTGTATGCAATAAGCCTTTAAACCCCTTGGTGGCCCTAGTGGCGGAGTGTTGTCTCCGGAGGTCTTACAAGAGATATACCCACAAAACCTTTACTCCAGACCTTAGCTATCTACGCAGAACCTTGGAAGGCACTAAAGAATCTCCTTGGTTGGCATACTTATTGACTACAGGAGGAAGTACCCTGATGCGAAATTCCAATTGATGTACACGAGTTTGCACTCAAGCATACTAAAATTCATATATAAGTGACAGAGCCCTACTCAGATAGTTGCACTATGGACATCATATTCGGAGTCAAAACTAATCACATGGATAGATCAAGAAGATGGATATAGAAAAATATAGATGGTTTTGATGTTTACTAAGTGAACGGCGTTTCCCATATTTGTCTGAAGGCCTCCGCCAAAATGAACCTATCCTAATGGATTGAGATATTAGTCTGACTAATATCAACACACTGGCATATACAAGGAAACCATTGGTCGATAACCTAACTCTAGGTCAACACAACTTGCATATACAAGGGTACCAGTGGTCGACTTTATTGAATTTATTCCTTTTGGTCAAATGGTCTGGTCTCAATTTTTTATTTTTTATTTTTTAACTTTTTGGTAACTACCATTTTTTTTTCATGATATCTCAATCACTCTAATTCACCCTAGCATTGGTAACAACTTGAATCATGGGCCCCACCTATCACTTAGAGAAACATAGTTTAAAAACAAAATAAAATAAAAATAGAAGTGAAAAGGACTCAACGAGATATGGTGAAACTATCATGTTATTTCTAACACCTGGGCTCTGTGCTTTTATGAATAGACTCTTCTAGATGTTTCCATCTAATCAGATTGGTTCCTCAACTCCTACAACCAAAATGCTTCCATCTACTTAGATTGGTTAGTGCCAACCTTAATAGGCATAAATTTCTAAGCTCTGGAGTTTATTTTTTCATATTGCAACTAAAAGGTTTCTCCCATACCCCCAAACTTAAATCTAACATTGTCCTCAATGTTCTAAAGATGAAATTAAAAGCATGAACAAGGAGAAACTGTTACCATTTGAAGCAAAAGAGGTAAGGAAAGATATTACCGTGTCGCATGAATGTTGGGTTACCTCCCAAGAAGTGCTAAGTTTAAAGTCTTCAACCATACTAAGAAAGGATTAGTCACCTCATAGAATAAAGTAATAGCCGAAATTTTTGTGGGTCATCAAAACCAAATAGAGCTATCACAAATAAAAGGAATCTGCAACCTGCCAAGAAAATTAACAAATAAAGCGCACCCTTGTCTAGTTTCCTGTTTAAGACAACTACATCTAGTTGTGGTTCAGGTTCAGGTTCTATAACTGGGTCCAAATAAAATATTTTCATGGGTTGGAATTCCTCAAAGCTAAGATCCGGTTCAGGTGTTAGAGTCTGAAGAAACTCAAGTAAAAATTTAAAAGCACATAATAATAACCTGAATAATTGAGGATCCTTAAAGTCAATCAGTTTTGACTCACACAGCTGACCACAATGAGAGTGGTGGTCTATCTTAAGAAAATGTATCGACCCTAATCTCTTAAAGTAATTAGGTTTAGTCTCAAAACTAAATAATTGACACATCTGAAATTTATACGTTCCCACAATTGGTTGAAAAATATTTGGTGGGAAAACAAAGTCGATCTTGGTATCATAGCCTGGTCTAACCTCATCAACCAGAGGATGGGTTTCTAACAACTGAACTTCCTTATGGACATCACTAGGTTCAGGAAAACGTGTGTGAAGATAATCTTGTAAAATGGTTGAGGCACATATGTCAAGTCCCAAGTGAGGGACCTTTCTAATAGTTAAAGCACATGGAGAATGATAATCACCCCCAAACTTAGAGTTTTCAGTGTCTCTAGAAAGACTAGTCACAACTTCCCTAATTTCAAGGTCATTAGATTCCTGAAAATGGTTAATTGATTCTTCTAAGTATGGTTCATCCTCACTCATCCCTACGAGTTCACTTTCTTTGTCTAAGACTAATGTTTCTAAATCGCTAGACTCTAAAACAATATTCTCAGAAAAAACTCGTTCCTCTAAACCATCGTTGGCTTCGTAATCATAAGGAAATACTACATCGTCTAAAACGGGAGTATCTCTAATCAAATCCTCGTCCTTTTGAATAAGTGAATAATTATAAAAATTATTTTGATTTGAACTATAAATAATATTATTATTAAGCTTAACTGGAGTAACAAATTCCTGATCGCTATGCCTACTTATTTCAAATTCTTCATCAACACTATCCTCATCATAATCATCATTATAATAACATGAAAATGGTTGAACCTCATCTAAACAAGTAGTGTTACCAATTTTATCCTCGTCATCTTGATTATGAAAATTACTATCCTCAGTTTCAAGGGTATTATTGGAAACACTGTATTGGAAATTAAGATTATTTCGAGCGATTCTTTCGTTCGTCTCAGCTATCAGCTTGAAGGATTCCTCTATAGAAAGTTCTCTCTCGTCATAAACTAAGTTATTCATCTCAGCGAACTTACGTGTCGACTCCTCTAATTTCCTGAGGGACTCTTCTAAAGGAGAAATATAAGAATTTTGCTCGTATGACCGGTACGTGTGTGGATAGTAATTGGGCTCATCAAGGTATGAGCCATAATATTTAAAAGGCTGATGTTCCCAACCACTATCCACATTATGGTCAAAGTAGTAACATCCATTTTGAAACTCAGTCGGATATTCGTTGTATTGGCTATGGTAATACCAGTTCGACATTCTATTGCAGGGGTGTGAGTTGTCACACAAAATAAAACCCACTGACAGGGGATTCGTGGGTGGATAGAGTCTTACCTCCCGTACCAGACATGCGATGAACCGTTGAAGTCGACTCAGACCACCGACTCCGATGTCAGTGTACGAACCCGAGGGGCCGAGACAGTATCGTAACTGTCGTCCTTCCCTGCAAACAGTTTATATTTAATCTTAACCCTTTCGTAGGGTTTTAAAAAATAATGTCCAAAGTCCAATGTCCAAGTGTCCAAAAAGAAAAGAAAAATTACAAAAATAGCAAACCCTAATGCAGTTCTCTCTATCTTTTTTTTTTTAATAAAGAAAAATAAACAAACCCTAAAAAAAATATCTAAAAAGAAATTGTCTTCTTTTCCGTTCTTTTCGCTTTAATGTTTTGCTCCAAGTCTTTATGCTTTAAGTTCCAGTCTTTACGAAATCACCAAACTCCTTGGCTCAATTCGCTTTATGATCCAAAACCTGTAGACAAAAGACAAATACCCAAAAACGTAAAAAAGAACAAAAATAATAAAAACCTAAAAAATAAAAAAATAAAAGAAAACTAAGTCTAAAAACCCTAAAAGCAAATCCGCGTCGGCGGCGCCAAAAATTGATGTGATTTTAATTGTTGTAGAAAAAGTGGTAATAAGATTCGTTCAACTCGGACTCGATAAGATTGGGTTCTAGACTTAAAATAAAAACAGAAAATATATATACAAAAGGTTTGTCACAATATCGAGAGAGACTGAGACTCAGGATTCCACCAAATTCCATTCATGCGACTCAAATAATAATTCCAATCAATTATAGTTCAAATAATAAAAATATGGACTCTTGTTCTTTGCCAAAAATAGATTTTTGAAAAGCAATGACTGTAAATCAAAAGCATGATGTATCAAAATTACATAGACCAAGCATACACCATCAAACGAAATCACACCCATTCAATAAAAATCATAAATCGATTAAAAATCAATGCAAATAGTCATAAAACAATTATTAGAATTACCACATGCGTGAAATAGGGCTTCCTCCGTCATCCCAGTAATGGGGTTTAGCTCCTCATATTAATCAGTTGCTCAAAATACATGTTTGTTGCTCAAAAAGTTGATTAAAAGAGTGAAAATAATAAAATCAGTGATTCTGCGACCCACAGAAGGCGTCCAGAGAAGAACGATAGAAAATAAGTGCGTTTGTTGCTGTTGTTTTAAGACTGACAGGCGTCTGTCCTTGTCACATTTGAAGAACGACTGTCTGTGGAAGTCTGTTCTTCGTGTTCTTCAGGATCTTCGTGTAGCAGCAGCAGTAGCAGCAGAGACGGGCCTCCTGTAATCTCTGATTCTCGCCTCCTGAGCTCTCCTCTCGACCCCAAACTCTCTGTACTTCTTCTAGGGGACCTAAGCATCCTATTTATACACAAAAGGGTCATTGA
Organism: Papaver somniferum; assembly: GCF_003573695.1. Taxonomy (NCBI): domain Eukaryota; kingdom Viridiplantae; phylum Streptophyta; class Magnoliopsida; order Ranunculales; family Papaveraceae; genus Papaver; species Papaver somniferum. The sequence goes on from NC_039366.1 coordinate 48,942,190, forward strand.
ATCTTTCCCAAATCGCATCAAAATTCCCTTTTTCCTTTCTTGGCAGTCACGGCAATAATCGCTTCCGAAATTTGTTTTACGCGTTTCTGAGCTTTCCCACTTATCTCAAACTCTTCCTTAGATATATATGTATCTTTGGAAAGAGTTTACTTGCCTTTAATCTCCTTGAATAACAGATTTTGAACCCGTGAAGCCGTGTTTCCTTATTTGACTTTGATTCCAATTCCCGGCTATTCTAGCCCAATTTGATCGGTCCAATTGCTTCTAATGAACTTGTTAAGTCATATCAAGTTCATCCCAATCAATTTCCGGTGTTGAATCTCTTTAAAACTGCCCAAAGCTTCACGTCCAAAATCTGCAGACGTGAGGTATCTTTTCCCGCCAATTCTTTTTGATTCAGATCATGAAGAAGGTGGGTGTCCCCCTATCCAGTTCCGGTGTCCCTTTAGCACATGCCTATAAATGGGTTACCCCTTATCCAAAGCGAGAGTCCGAATAGCAAATGTCCTCCCAGGTGCCTTTAACAACTTTTCGAGCCAATTTCGCCGCAAAAGCTTATTTCTCCAAAAACACCTACAAAGAGATAAAATACCGAAATAAGTACAAAAATGGGTACTAACAATATACACAATAGAGATGAAAATAGACACATAAATGCGTCTATCACACACTAGGTTCGCGGACTTAAGCAACCGGCAGAGTTTACAAATTCCAGCAGAAAATCTCGGCAAAAGACCTTCCGCCAGTTCGCGGTCTGGGTTCGCGGACTGGTAATCACGCAACTAGTTTGTCAACTCCAGCAGAATTTCTCGGGATGAGAAGTTCGGCAGATCGCGGACTGAGTTCGCGGACCTGGCAATAAGCCATTCTTTCGGTTTCTCTTGATCAACAAAGTTCGCAAACTTTGGTTCAAGGAATAGGACTTATACATAAATGTGTTTCCACAACAATGCTTATGTTCATCATTGGTTATGTAATCTAAACTCTCATTTCAATCATTGAAACATTCTTAGAGGACGTTATATAGTTGTTACACCATTTCTCGTCAAAGCAATTTTCAAGACGATTGAAACATATCATGACTTTCGTCACTAGGTAAAGATAAACTTGGTCGAAGTGAAAAGCTTACCAACACATATTTAGAGATATAGATAGGCGAGGTATGCTCGGCTCGAAATACCAAATATGTATAATCTAAGTTTATATATATAGCATACGATTTTTTGTCTCAAGAAGTAGGAGATATAGTAGATAGACTTTTGAGTGACAGATAAGTTCAAGTCTTCACATACGTTTTTGTCGAGAAGTTCCACCGGTTCCTTGGGTAGTTCTTCTACTTGTATGATGAATTACCATGAAGTCCTTGAGCTCAACTACACTTTCTATCCTAGTCCGATACTTAGCTATAATAGACTAGAAATCAAGACTTATAGTTTTGATCACTAACATTGACAAACATGCTTGAGATAGCAACGTATGCGAGTTCGACCGAGCAATGCTCTAACAATGTCCCCCTTTGTCAATTTTAGTGACAAAACTATCAATACATATGGAATACAAAAAGAAAGAAACTTAACTAGCTCCTATTCCACATGTCTAATCTTCAACATTCCTTGAAATCTTCATCACTTCAAAGTACTCCAATGATCCCAAAGGTTGTAAGTTTAGCATCACCGTTGTTGAAGATCCGTAGCTATAACAATGAGAACGCATCGGTCTCGATCATTGTTATACAGTGTCATAGTATTATTACACAGTATCAAAGTTCAATTGTATCACAACTTCAACAATAATAATATGGTGATATGTATCACTCCCCCTTAGTCAATACTCTATCTCACATGGAAAACACTCACCCTTACATAATGACCCGAAGACCATATGTATTCGTAGTGTGAACTACATATTAATTCTCCCACTTTTTGTCAATAAAATTGGCAAAGGTACAAGAACGAGGTCATAATGAAATTTCCGTAAGAGACATTTCATGACTAAAAAGAAAGACACACATCATCTTATTTAGATGCAATCATATAGCCGCAGCTAATAGCATTCATCAAGGAGTTTAAAGATACAAGATAACCCCTCTAAAATTCCACAGCCGCACACCCCTCAAGATATGACATTAAGCACAAGTTCAAAAGAACTCTCCCCCATTTGATGTCATTCCCGAAAGAACAACAAGAGCGACCTTAATTTCGAAAGAAAAGAAGGATTTTATTGGACACCAAAAACCATAAGAATGATTTTTTATATCCAAAAACTCAATCAAATTAATCACAAGTAAAACCCGTGACTAATTTAATCGGTATACGCAATCAAATCAAACATAAAAAGTGATCAATTCAATTGTTTGTGCTCAACATAAGAAAACACATGGAGACACAAAAATACTCAACTAGATTAATTACAAGAGAACCCATAATTAATCTAATTGGAATACACAACCAAACTAATTACGAAAGTAATCAATTTAATTGTCAATTGTTTTGCTCGACATAAGAAACCTGGCATTTTTAGGGGCGACACAAAAGGAAAAAAAAGGTCACCCAAGCGTAAATCTAAGCTACCCCTTATCCCCGATTTTTCGAAATGACTAATATGCCCCTTTATAATCGAAAGCAAACACAACAATCTGTAGTTAATCAATAATCGGTAGGATTTGTTACTTATAACCTTCCGATTATAGGTTGCCCCAAAATGAGTTTTATCTAAAATCCTTCATGTAATGAATTTTGAAATCTACCATAATCGGTAGGATCGATTACTTATAACCTTTCGGTTATATGTTGCCCCAAAATGAGTTTTTTCTAAAATTCTTCATGTAATGAATTTTGAAATCCACCATAATCAGAAGGATTGATTATTTATAACCTTCCGATTATAGGTTGCAAATCTACCATAATCGGTAGGATCGATTACTTATAACCTTCCGATTATAGGTTGCCCCAAAATGAGTTTTTTCTAAAATCCTTCATGTAATGAATTTTGAAATCTACAATAATCGGTAGGATTGATTACTTATAACCTTCCGATTATAGGTTGCAAATCTACCATAATCGGTAGGATCAATTAATTATAACCTTCCGATTATAGGTTGCCCCAAAATGAGTTTTATCTAAAATCCTTCATGTAATGAATTTTGAAATCTACCATTATCGGTAGGATTGATTACTTATAACCTTTCGATTATAGGTTGCAAATCTACCATAATCGGTAGGATCGATTACTTATAACCTTCCGATTATAGGTTGCCCCAAAATGAGTTTTTTCTAAAATCCTTCATGTAATGAATTTTGAAATCTACCATAATCGGTAGGATTGATTACTTATAACCTTCCGATTATAGGTTGCAAATCTACCATAATCGGTAGGATCGATTACTTATAACCTTCTGATTATAGGTTGCCCCAAAATGAGTTTTTTTCTAAAATCCTTCATGTAATGAATTTTGAAATCTACCATAATCGGTAGGATTGATTACTTATAACCTTCCGATTATAGGTTACAAATCTACCATAATCGGTAGGATCGATTACTTATAACCTTCCGATTATAGGTTGCCCCAAAATGAGTTTTTTCTAAAATCCTTCATGTAATGAATTTTGAAATCTACCATAATCGGTAGGATTGATTACTTATAACCTTCCGATTATAGGTTGCCCTAAAATGAGTTTTTTCTAAAATCCTTCATGTAATGAATTTTGAAATCTACCATAATCGGTAGGATCGATTACTTATAACCTTCCGATTATAGGTTTCCCCAAAATGAGTTTTATCTAAAATCCTTCATGTAATGAATTTTGAAATCTACCATAATCGATAGGATCTATTACTTATAACCTTCCGATTATAGGTTGCCCCAAAATGAGTTTTTTCTAAAATCCTTCATGTAATGAATTTTGAAATCTACCATAATCGGTAGGGTTGATTACTTATAACCTTCCGATTATAGGTTAAGAAGTTATTTATGAACTTCACTTATCTACCGATTGCTAACGACCATAACATTGAGAATACTCATAATCGGTAGATAATACCACTACCTTAGCTACCGATTGTATAAGGATACTATGGTAATCTCCGCAAATTTGGACCTTCCATAACCTTGTCTATGGGTTGGGAATAAAAAAGTCGCCCTTAATTCTTTCAGAGTCGCCCCTAAAAATGCCAGGATAAGAAAACTTACGGAGCAATAACTAAATAACCAAACAAGATGATTAATTTAGTTCAAAATTCTCAACATAAAGTACCTTACAGAACAACCAACAAAGCCAATCAAAAATAATCAACTTGGTTGTATCGTGCTCAACATAAGACACATTACAGAGCCTCCCAGTAATACATACGAATATGTATGAGGGATGATCAATACTGCGGAATACACAAAGATTCATTCTATCTTGAATCATTATTTGCATAACAACAATAATAGACATAATGCTTGAAAACAAAAGATTTTAACCTATCTTCCATCAACATAATTGACAATATAGGCTTAACTTTTGTATTTGTCAAAAGTCCATTCATCCTTTTACCAGTACGTGAATATCGAACACGAATGACTTTACTTTTGACAAAGTATGGGACCTTCAATTTCACGGAGGCAAACATACATATCCCATAACGAGTTGCAATATCACAAATCATAAAGATTAATACTGCAAAAACATCATCCTCCAAATATTTTTAGAATTTAAAACCAATAAACCAAAAAAATAATACAAGAAAATGAAACCTATGGACATAGCAATGTGTAATCACAATAATGTCTATTCCAAACTCTAGTAATCCTTCTCAAAAGAATAAATTCTCATAAGAAGTTTCCTAGGTAAGAAGACCAACTCGTAATGCACATACAAGATGATTTGTCCTTATAGGGTAGAATCAATCTTTTTCGCATGGATTTACACCAATAATAGATACCAAAGGCGTATAAAAAGATTTTCTTAATCAAAGAAGAACATACAAAGTCAATAACGACTATGCACCATAGTTCACAAAGGATAGTTGTGAACATTCAAGAATTCCATAACACTGCGTACTACTTTCCATTCTCGAACTTCCTTTTTTGTGATTCACCAACAACATTCTTGTAAAAGCTACAAATTATCTTAGAAGAGTAGTACTCCAAGAATCCAAGTGCCCAAGTTCAAGATAAGTGGAACAAGTGCAACGAAACGGAGCAAAATACTCAAAAACAAGAGACATGACAAATACCAATCTTAACTCATCCAAATTCAATGTTTCTCGTCTCCATTTTTAAGAGAATTCAAAAAGGAAGAGATTTCAAAAATAATGAGGTCAATCCGAGTTCGGACGAAGAAGTTACGGCCAAAACAAGTTTACCGAATATGTCAAGTATGCATACAGGTTTGCAAACGAATTTTCGTATCCTGGAGCAGTATGCAGACGGGGTTTGCGAACTTAAACCCCTGGATTTTGATTTTAAATAATGTTATTCATACTTGGTATATGTACCATGAAGTCCAAACATCCCGAACTAATGTTTTCAAACCTAAACATTTAAGAACCTTAAACACAGATCAAGTTAGGTAGAAATGAACGATAAGCAAGGTACAAGGATCATTATAAGTACTCAAACAAGTAATAAAAACATAAAACTTGCTCAAGTTTATAGACATTGTTTTGTAGAAAAGTTCAATTGAATTCTACAGCCTTACCAAATATAATCTGTGCGCCCCAGTTGTGGTGCTTCCCTCACCGTATACATAGCAGGGCATTTCTTGGTGAGGATGCACTTTCAACATAAACAAGTTGCGTTGAGGTGAAAAATGTCTTGCTCATCATGGCACCAAGAAAGAGTTTCTTTTCAACAACTCTTAAATCTTGTAGTGTTGAGAAACACCCAAGGAACTGTTTTTATAAGTCTATCAAAGAACTTGAAGAGAACCCAAAAAGATTTGTGTTTCTGATTTCTTGTTTTCCAACTTATAAAAACTGTTTCTGCAGATAGTTTTTAGTACTGCGAAGGGAAACTCTTTTGATAAAAGGAGACGTACTAGATTCTTCATAAAAGAAGACAATACTACTATCTTTATAGGAAGTATCAGGAATTGAACAACGAATCAATTCATGCTTTGAGGTGATACACTCGGATAACTGAGATTTAAACTCCTCTTGTAACTCGTTTAGTTTATCACAACTAATTGGATTACGCAGAGGAGGAGCATTGCTCTCACTGATTAGTAAATCAATATCAACCTCAACATGAATATTCTTCATCATAACTTGATTTAGCCTGTCAAGAGATTCTTGCTCTTTCTGGAGGTATAACTCAACATCAAGAGATAAGCTCTCAAGCTTCTTTTCAAGCCCTGAAAACACTTCAAGGAATTTTAAACCTGGTGGAGGTTTAGATAGAATTTCTTCTACAGATTTTATTAAATCAGTCACGGAAGAGAATTCTGAAATCCCTGTATCTGGTGGTGCATTTATTGAGATAGCACTACTGTCCATAAAGTCAGATCGCTACAAACACAGACTTGTAAGGTCTTAAACGTGTTTGCCTGCTCTGATACCAATTGAAAAGCGGGGGTCTAACAACCACACCAAATATTTCGCTTAGCAATCTGTATGGACAAACTCCAATATACTTTTATGAGAATCAACTAGACAGTTAGACTCAATCAATGAAAAGTATATCATAGAGTTTATATCTCAATTTCTCAATTTGATCTTTACTCAAGCAAATAGAAATCTGCGAGTCTTTATCAAAAAGAGATAACTTGGGTGGTACCAAAGACCAATATCCAAGTGTCAATCAATTTAAATCAACAACCAAAAGGTCAGATATTCTAATTCATTGAACTAACGCACAACCTGTATTATTTCAATTATAATGATAAAACAATATAATGCGGAAACTGAAATAACACAGACACCGGAAATTTTGTTAACGAGGAAACCGCAAATGCAGCAAAACCCTGAGACCTAGTCCAGATTGAACACACACTGTATTAAGCCGCTACAGACACTAGCCTACTCCAAGCTAACTTCGGACTTGACTGTAGTTGAACCCCAATCAGTCTCCCGCTGATCCAAGGTACAGTTGTACTCCCTACGCCTCTGATCCCAGCAGGATACTGCGCACTTGATTCCCTTAGCTGATCTCACCCACAACTAAGAGTTTCTACGACCCAAAATTGCATACTTTGACAATAAACAAATCTGTCTCACACAGACAAGTCTATCAAAGGATCAATCTGTCTCCCACAGAAAAACCCTAAAGTTTTTGTTCTGTATTTTGATAATAATCAAGGTGAACAGGAACCAATTGATAATCCGGTCTTATATTCCCGAAGAACAACCTAGATTAATCAATCACCTCACAACAATCTTAATCGTATGGTAGCGAAACAAGATGTTGCGGAATCACAAACAATGAGACGAAGATGTTTGTGATTACTTTTTATATCTTTCCTATCAGAGATATCAAATCTCAAGCCAATCAATCTGATTGTACTCGTACGATAGAAGATGCAAGATCGGATCACACAACTACGATAAAAGTAGTATCGGTCTGGCTTCACAATCCCAATGAAGTCTTTAAGTCGTTAACCTGGTTTTAGAAGAAGAAAACCAAAGGTTAAAGGAGAACCGACTCTAGTACGCAAACTAGTATCACACGTAAGGTGTGGGGATTAGTTTTACATAATACTAGATGTCTCCTTTATATAGTCTTTCAAATCAGGGTTTTGCCTTGGTAACAAAGCAATCAATATTCACCGTTAGATGAAAACATGATTTAGATTCAAGCTAATATTTCTCAACCGTTAGATCGAAAACTTAGCTTGTTATACACAAATGAACTGCACGCTTCTAGGTTTGTTAACCGTACCCAAACTTGTACATTGTTGGTTCAACAATAGTTAACCAAAAGGTTAGCCATATGAGCATTTCATATCAACCATGTTCTTCTTCACCATGATTAGTTCAAATGACTCAAATGAACTAGTTAGAGAGTTGTTCAATTGCAAGGAAATCTTATGTAACTACACAAGACACAATTGAAGCAAAGATGATTTGATTCACTTGAATCGTTTCATGAATTTTTATAGCCACGGTTTGAAAAATGCATTCCTTAGTCTTTTTAAAGTTTAAGTTCAGAAATCATCTTCAGATATATAACCTTCTTAAGTTCGCACACTAGGTTCGCGGACTTAAGCAACCGGCAGAGTTTACAAACTCCAGCGGAAAATCTCGGCAAGAGACCTTCCGCCGGTTCGTGGACTGGTACTCACGCAACTAGTTTGTCAACTCCAGCATAATTTCTCGGGATGAGAAGTTCGGCAGTTTGCGGACTGAGTTCGCGGACTTGGCAATAAGCCATTCTTCCGGTTTCTCTTGATCAACAAAGTTCGCAAACTTTGGTTCAAGGAATAGGACTTATACATAAATGTGTTTCCACAACAATGCTTATGTCCATCATTGGTTATGTAATCTAAATTCCATTTCAATCATTGAAACATTCTTAGAGGACGTTATATAGTTGTTACACCATTTCTCGTCAAAGCAATTTTCAAGACGATTAAAACATATCATGACTTTCGTCACTAGGTAAAGATAAACTTGGTCGAAGCGAAAATCTTACCAACAAATATTTCGAGATATAGATAGGCGAGGTATACTCGGCTCGAAATACCAAATGTGTATAATCGAAGTCTATATATATAACATACGACTTTTTGTCTCAAGAAGTAGGAGATAGAGTAGATAAACTTTTGAGTGACAGATAAGTTCAAGTCTTCACATACCTTTTTGTCGAGAAGTTTCACCGGTTCCTTGAGTAGTTCTTCTACTTGTATGATGAATCACCATGAAGTCCTTGAGCTCAACTACACTTTCTATCCTAGTCCGAGACTTAGCTATAATAGACTAGAAATCAAGACTTATGGTTTTGATCACTAACATTTACAAACATGCTTGAGATAGCAACGCATGCGAGTTCGACCGAGCAATGCTCTAACACATAACAAGGAACTTCTCATGAAGAGAATCTTGAATTTACATGAACAACCTAACTCTATCTGCGGAAGTCTCTTCAGTGCAAAATATCTCGATCAACAACCAATTCTTCATGACATTAATTCCATACCATCCTCCTCTAGTCCTCAATGGAGACAATTGGCTTCAATTGGCCCTACCATGGAATTTGATTTTCCATCGTATTAGAGATGGATTATCAACTCCGATAAAATCCAATTGGATTCCACACTTAACAAATCTAGACCCATCGCAATGCTACCCAATCCGAATGGTAGCAGATACCATCGACCCAATTTCCCACTCTTGGAATCATGAAAAATTAAGCACCCTCCCCAACCATATAATCCAAAAAATCATGAACATTCATCTCCCCCAGAATAGCCCCCAAGAAAAAATTATCTGGCCGCACTCAAAGTCTGGAAACTACACTAGTTCATCGGGATACAAATATCTAACTCATGGTCAACCAACTCACACCCCTTTACCACCTACCAAATTCCTATGAACTTTACCATGTCCGCCAAAAATTTGGCTTTTCTTGTGGACAGTCATCAGTGAAGGATTACCAACCTTCTCACTCTTATATCACATCCATCTGACCAACTCAGACATATGCCCTAGATGCAACACTGACCCAGAATTGGAAAGTCACCTTCTAATCCACTGTCCAACAACAACTACCTATTGGAACACCTTATTCACCCAACTATCAATTTCACCTAACTCCAACCCCCCACACACTTTCACCTTAACGCCTCAGACAACTATTTCCCAAATCCTCCAACAACCTGCGTCAACATCTGTAATCTCCTCTTTCTGTTTTCTATTTTGGACCTTATGACTAGCTAGGAATAACCTAATATACCAACAAAAACAAACAACTTCAGAAGAAATAATAGCATGGGCTCAGAAACTACAACAAGAATTATACGGGGTATTACACTCTTCACCACCAATCACACCAGGAGACGCACTGATATTTAACCATTTGACGAGGGACAAAAGGATATCAACAATATCGGTAGGATGGTCCATTCTGAACATAAACTGGATTAAGATTAACACAGATGGAGCAGCCAGAGGTCACCCAGGATTTGCGGGGGTAGGGTTCATATGCAGAGATTCTGATGCACAAACTATAATGGCTCTAGCTCAGCCACTAGGAATTACGACTGCATTAACTGCAGAAACTTGGGTTATGCCATTGGCATCAAGAACGACAACAAAAATGCAATGGCCTAGAGTTATCTTTGAAACCGACTCAGAAAACCTTCTGCGTTTCATCACTTCATCTACACCCCCACCTTGGCACATATCAGGGATGATTGAAGAAATAAAAATCAGATTTCGACAAATCCCGCAAGCTGCAATTTAGCACAATTACAGGGAAGGAAATCAAGCGGCAGACGGGTTAGCCAATCATGCGGCAGATGGAAGTCAAACGGGGAGTTTTTCAACCAAAAAATGGGACCATGCAATCTCATTTTTTATTAGTCAAATTCTACTTCATGATTCCGTGGGTACCAAATACCCACGACAAATTGTAAACTAATTTCCTTTTATTTAATTACATGCTTCAGAAAAAAAAAGCAATGTAAGTGAATTTTTTAAGCAATGGTAGCCAATAATGCTCATCATAAGGTTGTATCTTGTATGCGTGTGGGTACCTTTTTTCTTTGATGGGTTAGTAAAGTGATTAGTTGTGGCCCCTAAATACTACTAACAATTACAAGATCCAGGGTTCAAATCCTTAACTCCTCCAAGGGAGGGAGCACGAGAACCATCAGGCCACTTGTGGTTACCTCAAAACAGCATCTCTATTAGTGTGATTTTTAAAGCTTAGACGATAAGCATTAAAAATATTATATTAACAACGTTAAATCAGAAAGTCGAGCAGAGCAATTTGTGATTAATTTAAATTAGTTTGCGAAAGGAGAAACTGTGCATTGATTATAATTGCTTAACTTACAATAAATTGTTTTTGCTGATAAACTACATATACTAGTACTAGAAAGGAGTTGATACACCATTCATAGTTTTTAAATGGATTCTTTTTCTAGCTCAACCAACGGATTTCTAATGTACCGATCATAAATTAATGGTCACATAATTAAAGAACTAAAATGTGTTTATTGGTAATGAATGATTTTTTTGTGAAGGAAATTTCATAGAACGAGAAATGTGGTAAACCGCCGTAAACCGCACCACCCTCATAAGTGTGGTCCTAGACATAGTTCATAAGGGTATTTTGACAACTATTTGGTACATGGTTTTTGGTTAACTTTGACGGCCAACCATTAATTCAAGCACTGGTTGGCAACTACTGAAGGATGCGTATGGGAGTGGGAGTGGGAGTGGGAGGTGGTGGGAACTGGGAACCAACCATCAAAATAGTCTCCTACTAATTAATTATCGACTGACATAAGTTGATAAGAATAATAACGTCATTATAGATAACTTAATTAACTATCACAAAAAAGAATGGTAAATTAATTAATCTTCCAATAACTTCTCTTTAGCTAATTTGGAACCGATTGTGCATGTTTGGCACGGTAACAGACACAGAAGGAAAAACACACATATTACTCCCTCGGTTATTTTTTAATATGCCAATTTTTTTTTTGAGAAAATTAAGGAAATTAAGAGAACTAATTATCGAAAGTGATCTTCTAGACACTTATCAATAAAAGAAGTGAAGTGAAATGGTCTCCATGACATTTGGCAGTCAAAGAAATAAGTGAAATGGTCCACATAACACTTGTCATCAAAAGAAGTTAAAAGAAAAGTGGTCACAGAAAATTAAAGTAACATTTGACTTTTCCAAAAAAAAAACTGACCTATTTTTTTGAAATATTTATTTATAGAAACTGGTCTATTAAAAAGTAACGGAGGAAATATTTAATTTAAATATCTAGAGAGCGCCAAAAGATTATTAGTTAACTTTGTAATTAGAAATTAATTTGTTTTTGATCAACGATAAAGATGAGCAGGTAACGTGTTCTAAGTAATCAAATAATTAGCAGGATAGAAAATTCAGCATGATTATAGTAGACAAACAAGCTAATTGTTGTTGTTGGTTAAGACTTGGATCCATTAAATAATTTAGTGGCATTGTTGTTTAAGTGATATTTAGGACATTTGGTGCGGGTTGTTGTGTATCGAGTGGGTTTATAGAACACAGCTCTTGCCTCTACACTAAACTAAATTGACCTTCGTTTCATTCCGAGGTTTGGACAAATTCATGAAATGATGCAAATTCTTTTGGTTTTTATAAATGATTAACACCCTTCAAGAAGATTCCGACAAATTACTTGTTTGGATAAATCTCATTATTAACGCTCATCTTTTACGGTACAAAATTATCACCCAAAAATGATTACTCTTTATTTCAAATTTCACACACTATTTCTCTTTATTTTGTTTCTTTTCGACAAAGAAAGGTAATATATGCAAATTTTAGGGGACTTGCAAGCAACTGCTACATTGCCTAGATTCTACAGCGTCCAAACACAAAACGCGTCAATGATTTTACCAGCTAGATATACAAATAGGGGCTTGCACGTATAATAAACTTCACTATTCTTCCTTCCATTTTGCTTATGGAGGAGTCCTTTTCAGAAAGATCGTGCGGTTAGCGATTTGATATTTCGATGAATGTTTAGTCTTGGTCCCATGCATAATCAGCTCACCATGATTTAAGGATTGATTCGAAATTCTAATAACCCCACTGCATTCCTAAATGATACTTGCTAGTATATTTTAGATGTTCTTTTTGTGTAGCCTGTTAGGTAGTGACTAGAGAAATTAGTACTATTAAACTAGGGAATGCAATGATCATAATCTCTATGATGAAACCCTCGGCCAGGCCTCGAAAGTTGAAGGTCTTATTGGTTAGGTTATCTTGTCTATCTAGTCCAATAATTTAAAAAGGTATTTTGATTCTTAACCTTACCTTAATTTGTCGACAAGAAACAAACCAAATTTGGTAATCAAAGTTGTTTGAATACTTTCAATCATGCTGATCGTAGGAGGGATCCATTCTCCAATCCATCATATAGAAATGTAATGCGTGGGTTTAGCTTTAGCCATAACTTTACGCAATTTGATTCCAGTTTAGCCGCAATCCAAATTTTTTTTTAAGGAAGTAAGAATGCATCATGCATGCGTATACCTTAATTACGACCTTTATTCCCCTTTTCAGTCTCCCCAGACAAATCCAGTATTATGTATATCAGGCAGCATATGGGGGTTGCCGTGTTCGGTAAAGGCGTAATCATCTTTTTACTCCTCACTCTTCCAAAATGTCCAACATTTTGACTTCACTTTTATTTTCATTTTGATTTAAAGGTAAGGATCGTGTAAACTTGAATACCGGTGTTGATGTAATCAATAGACTGTATATTTAACTTTCACTTTTGTTATAGGGAGGAGCTTTTTGGATCAAGGGAGTGGAAAACTTGCACCCAACTCACCGATTTACTAATGAGTTAAATTCTAATATTTTTCGGACGAAAATGTCCTTTACAGTCGACTCACTTGTTTCTTATATTAGCCCACTGATTCATAACGAGTTATGCTTAGCAAATCATAACTATCGGCAACCAAAATCACTTGTAAACAAACCTAAAACGTAGGATCACCTATGGTTGCTTTAGCAATGAAGTACGAGAATCATGATCTATGGTTTATTTTGACACTTTATAACTGAACTAAGAGAATCAAACTTAGCATTCTTATGTACTTGAGTTTGCTGGAAATGAAGAATTTTTAGGTACCCAATCGATTATAGCATGAAACAAGAAAAAAATAGTCTGTCAAACCTCGGTTGGTTCATACAAGTAGAAGAGAAAATAAACATTCACTTCCACAATTTAAAACGTGAAATCCAAATTTCTCTATAATCCCGGAGGCAGTGAAATTCAGCATTTCACTCCCACCAGAGATAGTGAACTACAATATTTCACTGCCATATCATCGATAGTGAATTATTGTTTCAGTGTCCATTTCTCTTTTTCTTATAGTTTCACTCTTACTAATACCTCACTTAATTTGGATGTTAAGAATGCATAGATGCCACACATCGCCTTATCAGTGAGTGGTGTATTTGTGTCCTTATGTGCAAGCATACACACTTGTCTAAAGGATTACACAACACCAACAAACTTATAGGACGTAGGACGACAAAGAGGAAATTTACATCTATTTTTAGTAAGAAATTGTGATTTTCGTTGGAAGTTTCAGAAGAAGTTTTAACATCCAGATAGGAGGACATTGATAACTCTAGGAATAAGCTTGCAAAGTGCACAATCCAGCTGCAATAATATTTGAAAACATAGAATAAGCCAGTTTACCAAGTTGTGTGCTTTAAAATTAGTCTTCAATCTTTACGAACATACATTTTGATTTTTGATTAGTGGTTGAAATCCTTGCAAGACGTCTCTGTTTCTAAGAAACTAATAGTGCGTTTGGTTCAAGTTTTTGGAAGCCCAGGAATACAATTACAAGGTAATCCAATTCCAGGAATTGGATTCCTAAGAATGAGATTCCTGATTCAAATATTATTGTTTGGTTGACATAATCCAATTACAGGGTAATCAATAAATCCCAAATCACTTTAGTACCCTTCCTCCCCTTTAAAACTTTGATAGCTAAGAACAAACCAATTCTAAAAGTTTGAATTTCAAATTTCTAAACCAAAATACTGTTTCTAGTAGTTCAAAAAATTCAAAAAATTCTAAACAAACAAGTTGTAATACTAAAACAGCAAGGACTGAAAAGTATTGTTTCTAGTAGTTCCTCCTAACATCACTCACAAACATAAACTACATTACTTAAGAATCTTGTTCTTCACATAATTGGATCGTTTTTCTTCCCCCATGCCGAAGAAAACCTTTGTTTTTGTAGATGAATCGAGAATAATAGATGCGACATCTATCACCTCATCTTCAGTGAGCCCATCTATCTTATTCAACTCCTCAAACAAGCGTTTATTGACATCGGCTTCTTGAGCAAGGGACACACGAACCGCTTCAAAGTGATCAAGTGTACCCGTCACAAATTTGCTAAACGAATTAGCCATCAAACTAAGGCCATTTGAATCTCCACTTGATTCACCGGATACAATGTCAAAGGATGATGAACGTACCCTTTTCCTTCTACCTTTACCACTATTTGACTCGGACTGATTACTTTGTTGTTGATCATTTTCTTCTTCCTTTTCTTGTTCGCCTTCTTTCTCGATCTCTTCTAGTTCTTCAGCAAGTGAAGCAGCCCCTTTACCATTTGCCATATCTTCAGCAAATATCTCAACTAATGCATCTAAATGAGGGAATGCTTTCCCATACAGTCCCTTTGCATTTGTATGAGACTGCAAGAACAAAAGCAACAAACAGAAACTTGTTACCAGACTAGGTGATTACCATTTATACATGATTGTAATTACCATTGCATAACAACACAGATTACATTTATACAGGACTTGTGCTACTTATACATGACCTAACAGTTGAAAATGTTATCAGGTGTAACGATGATATATTGCTTACGCTTGTGGTTAGACTACTGAAAAACATCTCTGAAATAGAAACTAACTGCTCAAGGTGTACCACAAATCCACAAATCCATATATTATCCACAATTAATATGCGCCATGAAGAAGACAAAGATAACGGCACACAGCCACAAAAAGATCGCCAAATTTACATTTAAATGATATGCCAAGTGATTTATACCGACTATTCTCGCCCTGTTATTTTTCTGACGACAATTGTCACGTCGTTCGTATTTGTTTTGATACTTGTTGCGCTGATCACTACAATCTGTCCATGAAATGTCTGTATGTACTAACTGCTCAAGGACGAACAACTAACTGCTCAAGGTGTACCACAAATCCAACACGTTATTGTTGAGATGTCACGTAAGTTACCTAAAATCAACTCCAACTATATCAAGGACAGGTACTGACGAGGACGAACAACTAACTGCTCAAGGTGTACCACAAATCCAACACGTTATTGTTGAGATGTCACGTAAGTTACCTAAAACATTGATACTAAGATTCTATATCTGAGTGTCTGTTTCGATATATGCACATTCATATGTAATTGGCCATGACAAAATATTTAAATATAAATTATGTAAACTAGTGAACATAAAGGTGAGGAGAAAGAAATTATACGGTCTGCAGTGATAGAAGCCTATGACCACATTACTAACATGCCGCTTTAGTTATTATGGATTAGATGTTATGAAACAGGGAAGAAAACAGCCTCTGACATATAGTTTACCATGAATGAATAACTCAGTAGTTTCGAAAATACCTTAGCCCAGTCATCAAATAAACTTTTTTCGCACACAAGCTTGTTGTTGATGTAATCAAATTCAAACCCACTGCCAATAGTTACCATTTCATTGATGGCCATCGCATGTTTCTTCAAAGTCTTGATTCTAGAATCGATGTTGATAGTAGTTAACCCACAAGTTGGTAGTTTCTCAGTTAGTTTCTGCTCAATAACTTTCAAGTAGCCCGATTTAAATCCGGTATCACTTTTCCACTTGCCATCGAGCGTAAGTTCCGTCAATATATCAACCAATACGTTATCTTCAGCTTCTATCCAACTCCGATGAGGTGCCATTACTTTCCTGTTTACAAGCATTCACACAAAATAATTATAACTTCACCAATCCATGAAGAGTGAACATTACTATAATCAAGATACGGTATGCAACTTTAAGTGACCCAAAATTGAATAGCTTATAAGTCCACACATAACCAAGTCTACAACAATTTAGAGAAATCAAATTCTAATGTGTAAAGAAGAAAAAATCTATGAGCAGAACATTCATCAAATAAAAGATCACGAGCACCAAAAAATAAACCCTAGATTTTCCAAATTTCTAAACCAAATAACAAGATCTAAGGGAAAAAATTTAACAGCTAAAGCCTCAAAAAACAAAATACAAACTGTACCTTGCAATCATATAGACAAATTTAACAAATTACTTCAATCCACGGTAAATGTATATAGAAGGACGTACACCTCTTGTTTTCATGTCTCCAAAGAGTCTCAGTGCTTCCTCAGTATGCCCTAGCCGCCCAAATCCTTCAATTAAAGCAGTATAGGTAAGGAGATCTGGCTTAAGTCCTCTTTCACACATTTCTTGCAGGAAAACTAAGCACAGATCCATCCTTCCCAGTTTTCGCAAACTGGTGATTAATGTGTTGTAAGAGACTATGTATGGCACCATGTCGGTTTAATTGTACTAACTTTTGTAAATATTGTGAAAAGTTGCAAGTTCGAAACAAGATGAAAGAACACAAACATCAAATAAAACAGTCATATTACAGATTGTTTTCACATGCCACTTGGTTCGCAAAAATATAATCCTAATATTTATCATCTGTGTGAATCAGGTCACAAAATATAAGTCCCATACAGTCCAATTTGAACTTCTATTGTAATATGATATAGTTGTCAGGATTGGGGAGTACCAATCTCTTAGATATGGAAAAAGAAAAAATCAAGTGAGACAACATTAAACCAGATACCTTAAACGAATCTCCTCTGAGCTATCCTTTGCTTTTTCTTTTTTCACATTATCCCCCATTGTAACCAAGAAAGGTAATTTGCATTACCTTAGTTAAGTTAAGATGACATCAGAAAGATTATTCTAATCAACTTAGTTAAGTTGACATCAGAAAGATTATTCTAATCAACTTAGTTAAGTTGAAAATTCATTGACACAGACGGACGAAATATGCTATTCAAAAGTTACCAAACAATATAGCTTGAAGAAAGCAAAGATCCTTCATCGAAACAAGAACAAGAGACATACTCTTCTATAATGTATTTCAAGACCCTTCCCAGATATGTGGCCAAGATTCACAGTTAGAAGTAACATAGTCATAGTCCTAGATGATACATGCCATAAATAATCAACAACCAAATAAATCCAGGGCAGATACAATATCAATAATAAGTGACTAAATCGTCCATATAATCCCACTTTTCTCTATCAACGAAGAGGTTCAGTAAAAAGGAAGAGCAGTTCCAAGAGCTTCTCCAAATCTGAAATCTACTATCAATGTTAGAATTACTCGTTGGATAGACGATGAAGTGAAGTAGGTGTGTTTTCTGGAGCTATCAATAAAAACAGGTGTTATTGAGCTATCAAAGGTGAGAGGTTTAATGGATTTCGTTAGTAGAGGACGACAATTGATAGTATATATTAGGAGAAGAATTAAGCAACAAAATTAACAACCAACTAAACTGAAATCATCAAAAAATCAGAAGAACTAATCAAAAAAATCAAAGAGAGGTGAGGAATTACCTAACCCTAAATCCCCAAAATCAGAGATGGATTTTGCGCCCTCGAAATCAGAGATGGATTTGTTTTAGAATATGATACGGTTTCTTGTCGAAGTAGAAGAATAATCAACGATTAACAGTCTCAATCCTTCTCGATCTCCATTGATTTTTCTCTGGTTTTTTTTTTCTTCTCCTTCAGCCCGTCGCTCGAGTTTGGAAATGGAGAAATGTGAAAACGAGATTTTGTTTTGTTACGAGGACAGTCTCGTAATTTCCTTTCCTCCGCGTTTTTTTCCCGGAATTGGACTGCATTCCATTGGAATAGGTATGCAATGGAAAAGAAGGCTTTGGGGGGAATTGGATTACCCAGGAATCCAATTACCAAACTATATGGACTGTTTGGTTTGGGGTAATTGGATGGATTCCCTAGGAATCCAATTCTTGGACGTCCAAAAACTTGAACCAAACGCACTATAAGATGGCGAGCAAATCTGCCACCATACTAAACCAGTGTTCCGTCATTTTCATTCACAACCCGAGAAATATTTTCCCAATTCTCTTTTATCCTGGATATCGAGCAACCCATCTTTCACGATATATAGAGGAAGAGAGAATCCTTGAAAATCCAGGATGCCAGGTTAATAATCTCGTTCATTCTGGACAACGAGAAATTAATATTTCAGTAAACGTGGCAACAAAAAAATCCTGGCAAGTTACAGATTTTGGTTTACCGATTTTCGTGAGTTTTTGTTCTTCTTCTTATGGAAAGTTCATAAACGAGTGCAATTCTTCATCACTTACTGTATGATTCAGTACAATACATCTAGCATGTCAGGTTGTGATAGAATTAAGCAAAGATATTGGACAAATAAAATGAAAGCAATTAAAACAGGGTGAAAGACCAGGCGGAAAAACTATGTTAGATCGTGGCAAGAAAATCTTCGAAAGATTTGAAAGATGCTTTCTAGGGTTTGTTCTTCACGGATTGAGTTGAGGAAGAGAAGGGAAATTTTGTTTAGGTTTGGTATTCGAGGGTAAATTTGTCCGACCCGGTAGATAGTTTAGACTCGGTTACTATTGATGACTTAACCCCGGTTTTCCCGCTCCCTTGATCCAACATACCCCTCCCTATAACAAAAGTGTTAACTTTCAGTATTACGTTAAACAATTCCAAATTCACTTACGCTTTTACTTGAACATGAAATAAGCCTCTCATGATATGAGTTGATTTTTTTCATTTGAAAGACTAAATTGAATAGTAGAACTTATTGTATTATTGTTCTTGCAAGGTACAAATTTGAGATTTATCTTCGTGGCCGGCTGTTTTTTCGAGCAATATAACAAAATTGATGTTACCCGAAATAAAAAGGATGATGATCACTGACAATTATGAAATAACCAACTGTTTTTCTGAGCATTTTGAGAGAATGACAACTGCTGCTATCAATATCAACCATGATATCATCAAGCTTATACCAACCATTATCCCCACGTTGAAAATGAACATCTCATGTCCATAATACAGAAATCAAAAATGCCCTATTAAATATTGTAGGTGATAAAGCTCCTATCTCTAATGGATTCCACCAAACTTATTTCAAGCAAATTAGAGAGGATTGTTAACATCTGGGAAGCACTGATACGAACACAAGGACCGACAAAATTCAAAATCATCAGGAAACAGACATGTTATATACTAAGATCATAGTGTTATAGTATATCAAATACATTAATCACGCAAATACATGAAAAAACTCAAGTTTATGTCGTTAGCTAGGTTAGCCCACATGTAGAAAAGTTAATTATTATACTAATTTTCGTGACACACTAGATTACCCAACTAGTACAATGGAGTACATATTTCTACACTGCGTCGTGACGGTGCTTCACAAGTTAACATGGTCCAACATTCCTTCAGTTCTTGTTCCATTCTCTAACAAATAAACTCTACCTTCGTATCTCTCTGTTGATGGTGGTTTTTAGTTCAGGGGTAAAATTATAAAACCTCACATTTAATGTGCCGTCACTCTGCAAAGAAACGGAGCCATGTAAAGTGATGAGTGTTCAACCTCTCCACTGGCGTATTTATTGAGGAACTCAATATGTTCACATGAAATTTATCCAGACTGATGCATGTAGCAACAATCTGCCATGGATTAGTAGGTGCAAAGTCCTACCCAAAATCAGAAAGCAAAGAATAAAGGAGCCGCAGAGAAGGAGCAACAATGAGAGGAAGCGTGGCCATGCCATAGGCCAGCCGACGCCACTTGGTCACGCCCCATGCTACCCAACCGACCCTTACTACTTTGTCGACCAATCAGGTCTCTTTAAACCTGCCACACTCCCATGAGTTGTGGTTGGGCCCATACTTGCCGGCCCTATTCCCAATCGACCAATCAGGTCGCATTAAACCTACCACGCACACCAGAAGTGTATCCACACTCGTGCTTGGCCGACCCCCTCTTTTTATTGACCAATCAGGTCGCTCTAAACCTGCCACAATATTAAAAGAGGTGGAATTGCGTCAAGTGGTCACCATGCCAAATTGGCTTCCCAAAAATTGTACAAACAACTGAGAATGTTTGGTAAATAATTTTAGTATGATCTACATGCCAAAAGTTTCGTATAGATGTCTAGCATAACATACTAAAAATTCAAATCAATCGGAGTAACGAGCTAAAAGATACAACATAAAAGGCGAGCTAGGTCATGGCTGAAAACTGACAGAATCCCTCCTGAATTCTTCATGAGTTTCACTGTCGGTCTGTTTTCACCACCTAAACGAGCTCAAAACCTAAATGTTCACACGGAAAAAGATAGGAAATTCTTTTCTGATCAGAATGGAGGGACAGACCGTCAAAATCCGAGTTAGTACGAGAATTCTACAACGATTTTAGTGAGGGTCCCAGATCTGAATTTTCTGATTACGAAATTTCATGAGTTAACACAAATTTATGTGAATCATCTCAGCCATCCAACTTGGCTAGCCAACTTAAATGGTTTATATTTAATTTGAGCCAATCATCTCGTCCATCCACAACCACATGACGCATGCCTTATGCTAATTAGGGTTTCGGCATGCCAAACCCTAATTTAGGCAAAGTTGCTACGCCAACCGAGCCAAAACAATGTTCCACATGGCATTGAGATTGATGTGGCCACTGAAACTGATGTTTCCACACCACGTTTGAGTCTAACACCAATGTTCCAAAATTTAGTGGTCGTGGCTACGCCAGGCGCTACTTGCACCATCGTGCCGCTGGCATGCACAAACTATGCCAGCCATTCCACCGTGCCACTGGCATGCACGAACGATGCCAGCCATGCCGCAGTACCACTGGCATGCGCTAAAGGCGCCACCGTTCCATTACCAGGCGCCAACAGAAGGTAGCCATAATCAACGGCTACCCTTCCTCATGAGATGCAATCTTAGCCATCCAAGTTCGCCACCGAACTGACATACTTGTGGCAAATTTTAGGCGACCAGCCAAGACGAGCCTAATATCATCACATGCTATTTTGCTTCGGCAAGATTCTTGATTATGGCTTGCCACACGTAGCAAAGTGCTACATGTTTCCCAGGAAAACACTCGAGACATCAAACATGTCACAAACTGGGGGATACTCATCAGGATATTGGTCTGGCGGTTTACAGCGTGCGGCGTGCAATACGCCCGTTATAGGAAAGTGTCATGAAGCGGGGTTAGTGATGGCAAGAAATAATGGTGTAAACGGATCCACTTCCTTCATCATGGAAGCATAATTTCTGACGGTTACAAGTTACTCCACTCTTCCATCACTAAATCATTTCCACTTCCTACGAGACCAGGGTACGTTTTATTACGACTTGTATAAATAGGTTCACCTATTTCCACCAAAGAAAAAGTTTTTGGTCGGCAACAACATAGTATCCAGAAATCACCAAGAACTGATAGCTTTTCACTCTGAAGCCAGTTCCACTTTATAATACAAGTCATAAACACAAGTCACATCTTCGGAATTAACTATTCTGGTCTCAACACTCTCTTCACTTCCCTTCCTAAGACCAACCCTTCTCCTTCACTTTGTGACCGAAGCAAGCCTGGAATGACCATTTCTTGGTTTAGGCCAGGATTGTACATATTGATCTCTCGAATCAAAAGTACTCTCGTGCAGTGCATTGTTTAGGGTTTAGATTCGTTTCTCATCCACACACCCAAATTTACCAAAATCAGCAGAAACAATTTTCACCCACAAACAATTGGCGACCATAGTGGGAGATTAATATCTCGGTTGCAATACCAATTTCCAATTTCATTTTTCAATCCCAATTTCAAGATGGTAGAGCTCAGATCCGAGTCAGCAACAAACCCTGATGCCACCGGCGCTGAAAACGCCCTTGATATCAACGTTCCTTCCAGTGACATCAATGTACCACATGTCAGCATGATCAATACCCACGGCGCTGCAGGCTCTGCCACCAACACCAGCGGCGTAGGAAACGTTCCCTCAGGTGTTACACCTCCGATCACCAGATCCAGAGCCGTTGTCGCCACCCCATTGTTTCTTCAAGTGTGACGCCCCCAGTTGTCACCAGAGCTGATGTCACTCCACCATCAGGACGAGATACCGGAGGAGCCAGAGGAAGCCAACCCCCTATTACCATTGCTGATTTGATGGGAAGCCTAGAAGTTCTTGCTAAGGCTCAGACGGACATGACCACAACTCAAAAGGAGCTAAATAATGAATATCTGAATAATTAGTCAAGGGATTCAGAATTCGGCCGTTAGATTGTCTTAAACCAAATATGACTGAATATCAATTGGTGGAGTTGTGCATTAATGCTTTCTGGGGACTCTGTTCACAAAACCATGTAATCTATGATTGATCAAGTGTGTGAGATTCTCTATTTCTCCAAGGTGCAGCGCCGAGATATATTTTCGGTCCTCAACCGTGTCGCATTGGCGCTTCGACATTTGCTCCAGGAGCCGTACATTCTCTCCATAAGCCGCTCCGCTTCAACTTTTCGCTCCAGAAGCCGTTCCTCTTCAACGTTTCGCTCCAGAAGCCGCTTCAACGTTCTCTCCAGAAGTCGCCACTCCTTCCTGCCAAGATTCGTTCCCATAGCATTCACTCATCCTTGTCAAGGATTGTGATCGCATCCAGCCAAGTCTCTTCTGATCACAGCTACTGCCAAGAACCGATGATGCTCGTTTGTTAATACCCGCCAGAGTTTCACCATAGCAACAACCACTATAAAGAATATTTCGTCCATGTGATGTTCCAAGCATTCCATCCAGGAGAGTACAATAAGCTTGTATCAAATCACAGAGGCGTGGATTCAAGGCGGTGCAATCAAAGTAAGATACACTTGGGGACTGACGCCTCCTTCAGGTTTAGAAGTTTAAACGCAGTCACCGCCTTGCTATCGAATGCAATGGAAGCACATCTTCCACGAGAAAATAAGCTCAGGACAATTACACATGGGGATTTTTGTCACGTTGCTTACTCACGGTAGAGCCTGATACACCTAAAGCCCAATCATGCGCAAAGGACATGCCTAGCGGAGATAGAGCTAAGTAACTATCCTTAAACTAAATGTTTTATATATATTAGGCATATAAAATAAATTTTAAATCTCTTAGTGTTGAGACGTGTAAATTCCTCAATACTCACTACTGTGTTGCTAGGCATGCTTCCTCAACACATTTTTCCTCTTAGTGTTGAGACGTGTAAAATCCTCAACACTCACTACTGTGTTGCTAGGCATGCTTCCTCAACACATCTTTCCTCTTCGTGTTGAGACTTGTAAAATCCTCAACACTCACTACTGTGTTGCTAGGCATGCTTCCCCAACACATCCTTCCTCTTAGTGTTGAGACGTGTAAATTCCTCCACACTCACTACTGTGTTGCCAGGCATGCTGCCTCAACACAACTTTTCCTCTTAGTGTTGAGACGTGTAAATTCCTAAACACTCACTACTGTGTTGCCAGGAAAACTGATTCAACACATTTTTCCTCTTAGTGTTGAGACGTATAAATTCCTCAACACTCACTATTGTGTTGCTAGGCATGTTTCCTCAACACATCTTTCCTCTTAGCATTGAGACGTTTAAAATCCTCAACACTCACTATTGTATTTCTAGACATGATTCCTCAACACATCCTTCCTCTTAGTGTTGAGATGTGTAAATTCCTCAACACTCACTACTGTGTTTCCAGGCATGCTGCCTCAACACACCTTTTCCTCTTAGTGTTGAGACGTGTAAATTTCTCAACACTCACTACTGTGTTTCCAGGAAAACTGCTTCACACATTTTTCCTCTTAGTGTTGAGACGTTCAAACTCCTCAACACTCACCACTGTGTTGCTAGGCAAACTGCTTCAACACATTTTTCCTCTTAGTGTTGAGACGTTCAAACTCCTCAACACTCACCACTGTGTTGCCAGGCAAACTGCCTCAACACATTTTTCCTCTTAGTGTTGAGAAATTCAAACTCCTCAACACTCAACATCCGTGTTGCCAGGCAAACTGCCTCAACACATATTTTTCCTTAGTGTTGAGACGTGGAAATTTCCTCAACACTCATCATCCGTGTTGCCAGGAAAACTGCCTCAACACATATTTTTCCTTAGTGTTGAGACGTAGAAATTTCCTCAACACTCGCCACTGTGTTGCCAGGCAAACTGCCTCAACACATAGTTTTCCTTAGTGTTGAGACGTGGAAATTTCCTCAACACTCACCACTGTGTTGCCAGGAAAACTGCCTCAACACATATTTTTCCTTATTGTTGAGACGTGGAAATTTCTTCAACACTCACCACTGTGTTGCCAGGAAAACTGCCTCAACACATATTTTTCCTTAGTGTTGAGACGTGGAAATTTCCTCAACACTCACCACTGTATTACTAGGCAAACTGCCTCAACACATATTTTTCCTTAGTGTTGAGACGTTGAAATTTCCTCAACACTCACCACTATGTTGCCAGGAAAGCTGCCTCAACACATCCGTGTTGCCAGGCAAACTGCCTCAACACATATTTTCCCTTAGTGCTGAGACGTGGAAATTTCCTCAACACTCGCCACTATGTTTCCAGGAAAACTGCCTCAACACATCTTTTCCTTAGTGTTGATATTGTAAATTCCTCAACACTCATCACTATGTTGTCAGGCATACTTCCTCAACACATCTTTCCTCCTAGTGTTGAGACGTTCAAACTCCTCAACACTCACTGCTGTTGTCATAGTGCTGACGGCTTCACCACCTCAACACTCATCTTTGTGTTAAGGATCACTGCGCCAACACTCCATGGCATCAGCACCCTGTGGCCAAGCCAGAAGTATGCCAACACAAGGTCATAGACTACTCATGCCTCCTGCCAAAGGTTAGTCGAATTTTCCTGGCAATCTCTTAATTTATTCCCTTTCGATTTTCAACCTCATATGTCACGATATCATGCTTACCCAGCAACAATGCCACTGTAACGTGCTAAGCAAGGGACTTAATGTAGATGTTGGTTTTTAGTTCAGGGGTAAAATTGTAAAACCTCACATTTAATGTGCCGTCACTCTGCAAAGAAACGGAGCCATGTAAAGTGATGAGTGTTCAACCTCTCCACTGGCGTATTTATTGAGCAACTCAATATGTTCACAGGAAATTTATCCAGACTGATGCATGTAGCAACAATCCGCCATGGATTAGCAGGTGCAAAGTCCTACCCAAAATCAGAAAGCAAAGAATAAAGGAGTCGCGGAGAAAGAGCAACAATGAGAGGAAGTGTGGCCATGCCATAGGCCAGCCGACGCCACTTGGCCACGCCCCATGCTACCCAACCGACCCTTACTCCTTTGTCGACCAATCAGGTCGCTTTAAACCTGCCACACTCCCATGAGTTGTGGTTGGGCCCATACTTGTCGACCCTATTCCCCATCGACCAATCAAGTCACATTAAACCTACCATGCGCACCAGAAGTGTAGCCACACTCGTGCTTGGATGGCCCCCTCTTTTTATTGACCAATCAGGTCGCTCTAAACCAGCCACAATATTAAAATAGGTGGAATTGCGTCAAGTGGTCACCATGCCAAATTGGCTTCCCAAAGATTGTACAAACAACTGAGAACGTTTGGTAAACAATTTAATATGAGCTATATGCCAAAAGTTTCGTATGGATGTCTAGCATAACATACTAAAAATTCAAATCAATCGGAGTAACGAGCTAAAAGATACAACATAAAAGGCGAGCTAGGTCATGGCTGAAAACTGACAGAATCCCTCCTGAATTATTCCTGAGTTTCAATGTCGGGCTGTTTTCACCATCGTGCCGCTGGCATGCACAAACTATGCCAGCCATTCCACCGTGCCACTAGCATGCACGAACTATGCCAGCCATGCCGCAGTACCACTGGCATGCGCTAAAGGCGCCACCGTGCCATTACCAGGCGCCAACAGAAGGTAGCCATAATCAACGGCTACCCTTCCTCATGAGATGCAATCTCAGCCATCCAAGTTCGCCACCGAACTGACGGACTTGTGGCAAGTTTTAGGCGACCATCCAAGACGAGCCTAATAACATCACATGCTATTTTCCTGCGGCAAGACTCTTGATTTTGACTTGCCACACGTAGCAAAGTGCTACATGTTTTCCACGAAAACACTCGAGACATCAAACATGTCACAAACTGGGGGATACTCATCAGGGTACCGGTATGGCGGTTTACAACATGCGGCGTGCAATACGCCCGTTATAGGAAAGTGTCATGAAGCGGGACGGTTAGTGATGAAAAGAAATAATGGTGTAAACCGATCCACTTCCTTCATCATGGAAGCATAATTTCTGACGATTACACGTTACTCCACTCTTCCATCACTCAATCATTTCCACTTCCTACGAGACCAGGGTACGTTTTATTACGACTTGTATAAATAGGTTCACCTATTTCCACCAAAAAAAAAGTTTTTGGTCGGCAACAACATAGTATCCAGAAATCACCAAGAACTGATAGTTTTTCACTCTGCAAGCCAGTTTCACTATCTAATAAAATTCATAAACACAAGACACATCTTCAGAATTAACCATTCTGGTCTCAACACTCTCTTCGCTTCCCTCCCTAAGACCAACCCTTCTCCTTCACTTTGTGACCGAAGCAAGCCTGGAACGGCCATTTCTTGGTTTAGGCCAGGATTGTACAGATTGATCTCTCGAATCAAAAGTACTCTCGTGCAGTGCATTGTTTAGGGTTTAGATTCGTTTCTCATCCACACACCCAAATTTACCAAAACCAGCAGAAACAATTTTCACCCACAAACTCTCTCGTATCAAAAACTGAACCCCACACCATCCCCTCTCACTTCAGACATATATCTTTATGCAATGCCACCTACAAAATCATATCAAAACTCATAGCCCGAAGACTAAAACCCATCCTATCCAAATTAATCTCCCCTTTTCAGTCTGCTTTAATTCATGACAGAAAAATCTTTGACAACATAGTCATTGCTCATGAAATTGTTCACCATATGAACATCTGATTTGGAAAAAAAGGTGACAAATGTTTAATGAGAATACAAATTGATATGGCTAAAGATTTTGGTATAGTGGACTGAAACTTTCTCATGGATATTCTGACTCAGATGGGTTTCAATGACAAATAATGCAATCTCATCCATCAATGCATTTCTACCACCAATCTGGTTGTCCTGGTGAATGGTGCTCGTGGTAAATTCTTCACTTCATCCAAGGGGGCCCTCGTTCCCCTTACCTATTTTTGTTCTCCATGGAAGATCTGTCTAGAAGTCTTATCAATGCGGAATAACATGGTCTGATTCATAGTACCCAAATATCCACTGGATCCCCCTATAAGTCACCTCATGTTTTTTGACGATTGTATGGTTTACTGTATGGCTAACATGCAGGAATGTAAGAACCCAATGGATATTCTCAGTAATTTCAGCAACTCCTCTGGAAAAATGATTAACTTTTGCACATCTGAGATCTTCTTTAGCAAAAACATTGATCCTGACATAACAACAAACTCAGTAACTTCATGAAGGTCCAGAACGATGACTTCGGAGATAAATATTTGGGCTCTCCTCTCTTCACCAATAGAAGCAAAATAAAAGCGTTCAAACCTTGTATTGATAAATTGAAGTTAAGGCTAGATGGTTAGAAGAGTGAAAAGTTAACACCTAGTAGAAAAGTTCCTATGATAGCCAATGTCATATTCATTTCAAGCATATATCAGATAATCTGCTTCAAGATACCAAAAAAAGCTTGTCAGGAGATTGATAAACTTCAATGAGACTTCTTCTGGAAAAAAGGATCCTGAGAAACCCAAGATCTATACTTTATTGTTTGGGGTTATGTTTGTAAACCTAAATAATTATGAGGGTTGGGCTTCAGAACATGAAGTTATTTAATAGTGCAATGATATCTGGAATAGGTTGGAGGATAATCTCTGAGCCAGATTCTGTATGGTCATCTACTATGAAAGCTTACCATTTCAAAGATGAATATGTGATCATAATGGACACAAAACCAAAAAGAACTGACTCTTGGATTTGGAAAGGTATTCTGGAAGTAGTAAGAAACATTCAGAAGTATTACAACATGACTGTGGGAAATGGTCAACCAATTAGAAATTGGGACAGATGGATTCACAAGTCTAACATAATCCCTAAAACCTACCCTCTGCCCAGTGACCTGATAACAGTTAATCAACTCATCAGTGATAGGGAATGGCAAAATTCAAAATCATCAGGAAACGGACACGTTTATATATATTAATTAAATAATTTGTATATATTAAGATCATAGTGTTATAATATATC
Source organism: Papaver somniferum (assembly GCF_003573695.1). Lineage (NCBI taxonomy): Eukaryota > Viridiplantae > Streptophyta > Magnoliopsida > Ranunculales > Papaveraceae > Papaver > Papaver somniferum. The sequence goes on from NC_039366.1 coordinate 48,971,317, forward strand.
AAATACATTAATCACGCAAATACATGAAAAAAACTCAATTTTATGCCATTATCATGTAGAAAAATTAATTATTACACTAATTCTCGTGACACATTAGATTATCCAAATAGTAAAATGGAGTATAGAATTCTACACCTGCGTCGTGTCAGTGCTTCACAAGTTAACGTGGTCCAACATTCCTTCAATTCTGGTTTCATTCTCAAAGAAAGAACTCTGCCTTCATAGCTCTCATACCAAAAGCTGAAACCCCCACCAACCCCCTCTCACTTCAGACCTACATCTTTATGAAATGTCACCTACAAAATTATATAAAAAATCATAACCCAAAGACTAAAACCATCCTACCCAAACTAATCTCCCCTTTTTAGTCTACTCTAATTCATGGCATACAAATTTTTGACAACGCTCATGAAATTGTTCACCATATGAACACCAGATATGACAAAAAAAGGTGACAAAGGGTTAATACGAATACAAATTGATGTTGCTAAAGCTTTTGATAATGTGGACTGGAAGTTTCTCATTGATATCCTGACTCAGATGAGTTTTAGTGACAAATGGTGCAATCTCATCCATCAATACATTTCTACCACCAATCTGGTTGTCCTGGTGAATGATGCTCATTGTAAATTCTTACTCCATATAGAGGTCTCAGATAAGGGGATCCCCTTTCCCCTTACCTATTTATATTATGCATGGAAGCTTTGTGCAAATGTCTAATCAATGCTAAACAACTTGGTCTAATTCATGGTACCCAAATACGCACTGGACCCGCTATAAGTAACCTCCTGTTTGTTGATGACTGTATGGTTTTCTGCAAGGCTAACATGCAAGAATGTAAGAAGCTGGTGGATATATTTCAGTAGTTTCAGCAACTCCTCGGGACAAATGATCAACTTCTCCAGATCTGGGATCTTCTTTAGAAAAAACATTGATCATAACATAGCATCAATGTGAATGACCGAGAAATTACGCCTGGCGCGCTTGGGCGCGCAAGCCATAACTCTACCGATCCACCATGATGATGATGCTACTATATGGTCCTTAATGCTAGGCAAATACACGTCCATTTTCCCTTTCAAGCATGCTCGTGGAGCATGATGCAGCTAACTTAGCTTCCACACCTTTCCAACTTACCACCTATTTACTGAGCTTAGGCATTGACGAAAGCATGCACTTGTCTTGCTCGTGCCACGAGTGCATCAATATGGCTCATGCCGTACTTTTTTTTGGATTATGCAAGCTCCGCTAACTTGCATATTAATGTAGCTTACTTTCCAGTCTATGCCCAATGGTACATGCCTATGTTGAACGCCTTGACAGTAAGTATGAGCATCCCCAGAATGGGATGTAACTCGCCTCATCAAGTATGGACACAATCATCTCTTGCATCGCATCACCGAGCCAGATGATATGAGAGTCCAATATGTTGCAATCATCTCTAAATTAGATGATATGAGTGACAAAGTGCTGGACTGGCAATGCTACAACTCATTGCGGCTGCCTACGTACCCTTCCCTATTTTAAAGAGATCAAGCACAAATCGTAGTTCATCCTCGAAGGGACAATCAACTTAGGCAAACTCATTTACAAGGCCGCGATCTAGCAATAATAGTAATGGTTTAGTCCGCATAGGCCGTTCCACAAAAATGCACAAAGTTTGCGCATTATCGAGTCCGTGGCATGGCATAGTGATGCCTTCACATCATATGATCCATTCGCAAGGCTACACAGCTATAAATGATGCCTAAGCATTAGTTATATCGTTCCGGCTAATCCATGAAGCTTACTTGGTGCATAGTCCGCATATGCACCTTTGACCAACTACCCCTCCATATATATGTTAACTTACCATTTCTATAACTTAGGAAAGAGGAGAGGATTGACATGCTTGCTTCACTATTCATGGTCGTTTCCATGTATTCCTGAATAGCCGGTAATGATTGCTGAGTTATATTCTGTAATGCAAATGATTGTACAATATTATACCTAGGCTAATCGTCCGCATAATGTGCGATGTTGCGCTGCATCGTCCAAGGCCATCTATCCAACTGGCCCAATGCACCATAATGCAATATTGGCTCTAGTCCGATATTCCTCTTAACGCGACAGAAGCTTGAGATGAAGTTTTATCTCATTCCATGGCGCGTCTTTGAGCATGCGCCATGCTAAAAATTTGGGGTGTTACATCATTCACCCCTTTAAAGAATTTCGTCCTCGAAATTCAAAACAAAACTATTATGGACAAACTCTTCGGTTTGGATTCCTGAGCAAAAGTCTTATACCAGATGTTCATAAATCACAAGGTTTTTGCAGTTTGTCATGGAACATCAATTAGGACCTTCTGAGCGAACGTCCCATACCACATACTTAGGAATCCAAAAAGAGTCCACAACGTTGTAGAGAATCTCAATTGTCCAGTTTCCAAAAGGATATCTCAACAAGGTATCCTAAGTGGGCGTCCCATACCACACACTCAGGAGTCCCTAAAGTTCACAAGGTTGGTGCCAACAACATGTAATACTGTGTGGAACAGGATCTAGTTACCTACCGTCCCTGACGGTCATCCAAGTTGCCACTTGTAAGTGGGATGCTAGTCGGCCCGGCAATGCACACTGTTGGCCAGTTTCCAACGTGTGGGGATGATCAGTCCCATTGTCTGCCTACCATTCCGAACGGTCTTCCGGATATCCACTAGTAAGTAGGGTGCCACTTAGGAAGGGAAAACTCACAATACTTAAAACAAGCTTATTTTGATTCGCAAAGTAACTGGAACAGCAGTTATAAACCGTTTCCGCGCAAAATACGACCCACTCTCCAACTTTAAAGTTTCCATTCAAGGAAGATACTCGACAATGAGTCCAGTCCGCACAGTCCCTAGACTTATCTCGGAACTTGCTCTGATAACAACCGTGACAGACCGGGAACTTACGCCTGGCACTCCTGGGTGCGCATGCCATAACTCCTCCCATGCGCCATGATGATGATGCTACTATCTGGGCCATAAAGCTAGGAAAATGCACGTCCATTTACCCTTGCAAGCATGCTCGTGGAGCATGATGCAACTAACTTATCTTCTAGACCTTTTCAACTTACCACATGTTTACTGGGCTTAGGCATTGCCCAAAGCATGCACTTGTCTTGCTCGTGCCAAGGGTGCATCAATCAGGCTCATGCAAGCTCCGCTAACTTGCATATTAATGTAGCTTACTTTCCAGGCCATGCCCAATAATACATGCCTATGTCGAACGCCTTGGTAGGAAGTATGAGCATCCTGAAATGGGATGCAACTAGCCTCATCAAGTATGGCCACAATTATCTATTGCATTGCATCACCGATCCAGATGATATGAGAGGCCAATATGTCGCAATCATCTCTCAACTAGATGATATGAGCGACAAAGTGATGGACCGGCAATGCTGCAACTCATAGCGGCTGCCTACATATCCTTCCCTACTCTAAAGGGATCAAACACAGACCATAGTTCATCCTCGAAGGGACAATCAACTTAGGCAAACTCATTTGCAAGGCCGCGGCCTAACAATAATGGTAATGGCCTAGTACGCATAGGTCGTTCCGTCAAGATGCACAAAGGTGCGCATTATCGAGTCTGCGGCATGGTATACCGATGCATTCATATTATATGCTCCATTTGAAAGGCCACGCAGCTATAAATGAGGCCTAAGAATCATTTATATCGTTCTGGCTAAGCTATGAAGCTTACTTGGTGCATAGTCCACATATGCACCTTTAACCGACTACCCCTCCCTATATATGTTAACTTACCATTTCTACAACTTAGGAAAAGGGAGAGGATTGACATGCTTTCTTCACTATTCACGACAGTTTCCATGTATCCCTGAATAACCGTCAACGATTGCTGAGTTCTGTTTTGTAATGGAGAATGATTGTGCAACACTCTTTCTGGCTATTGCATAATGATTGCGCAACACTCACTATGGTATATTGCACAATGATTGTGCAATATTCACTCAGCCAGCCCTCTCTGGTCTGACGCACAATGATTGTACAATATTTACTCGGCTATCTCTCTCTGAACCGATGCACAATGATTGTGCAATATTCACTCGGCCAACCCTTTCTGGCTTGATGCATAATGATTGAGCAATATTTTCCCTAGACCAACCGTCCGCATAATTTACGATATTTGCACTGCATCGTCCAAGGCCATCTATCCAACTGTCCCAATGCACCATGATGATGCAACATTGCCTCTAGGCCAATATTCCTCTTAATGCGACAAAAGCTTGAGATGAAGCTTCATCTCATGCCATAACACATCTTTGAGCATGCACCATGATAAAAATTCAGGGTGTTGCAAACAACATCAGTAACTTCATGAAGGTCCAAAACATTGACTTCGGAGATAAATATTTGGGTTCCCCTCTCTTCACCAGTAGAAACAAAATACAAGCGTTCAAACCTAGTATTGATAAATTGAAGTTCAAGCTAGCTGGTAGGAAGAGTGAAAACTTAACACCTAATGGAATAGTTACTATGATAGCCAGTGTCACATCCATTTCAAGCATATATCAGATGAACTGCTTCAAGATACCAAAAAAAAAATTGTCAGGAGATTGATAAACTTCAAAGAGACTTCTTCTGGAAAAAGGTTCCTGAGAAACCCAAAGATCTATACTTTATTGTTTGGGGTTATGTTTGTAAACCTAAAGAATTATGAGGGTTGGGCTTCAGAAAAATGAAGTTCTTTAATAATGAAATGATAACTAGAATAGGTTTGAGGCTAATCTCTGAGCCAAATTATGTATATATGGTCCTCTACTATGAAATCTAACCATTTCAAAGATGAATATGTGATCAGAATGAACAACAAACCAAAAATAACTAACTCTTGGATTTGTAAAGGTATTCTGGAAGTAGTAGGAAACATTCATAAGTAATACATCAGGATTGTGGGAAATGGTCAATCAATTAGAATTTGGGAATACAAATGGATTCACAAGTCTAACATTATTCCTAAAACCTACCCTTTGCCCAGTGACCAGATAACAGTTAATCAACTCATCAATGATATAGACTGGCAAAATTCAAAATCATCAACAAACATACATGTTTATATATATTAATTAAATAATTTTTATATACTAAGATCATAGTGTTACAGTATATCAACTACATTAATCATGCAAATACATGAAAATAACTCAATTTTATGCCGTTAGCTACGTTAACCCACATGTAGAAAAATTAATTATTATACTAATTTCCGTGACATATTAGATTAACCAATTAGTAAAATGGAGTATAGATTTATACATGCGCGTCGTGTCGGTGCTTCACAAGTTAACATGGTCCACCATTCCTTCAGTTCTGGTTTCATTCTCAAAGAATGAAGTCTACCTTCATAACTCTCATACAAAAAACTGAACCCCCCCCCCACCCCATTTCAGACCTATATCTTTATGCAATGCCACCTATAATATCATATCAAAAATTGTAGCCCAAAGACTAAAACCCATCCTACCCAAAATAATCTCCCTTTTTCAGTCTGCTCTCATTCATGGCAGACAAATCTTTGACAACATAGTCATTGATCATGAAATTTTTCTCCATATGAACAACAAATATGACAAAAAAGGTGACAAATGGTTAATGGGAATACAAATTGATATGGCTAAAGCTTTTGATAGGGTGAACTGGAACTTTCTCATGGATATCCTGACTCAGATGGGTTTCAGTGACAAATGGTGCAATCTCATCCATCAATGCATTTCTACCACCAATATGGTTGTCCTAGTGAATGATGCTCGTGGTAAATTCTTACTCCATCCAAAGGTCTCAGACAATGGGATCCTATTTCCCCTTAACTATTTCTGTTCTCCATGGAATATTTGTCCAAAAGTCTAATCAATGCTAAATAACTTGGTCTAATTCATGGTACCCTAATATGCACCGGAGCCCCCTATAAGTCACCTCCTGCTTGCTGATGACTGTATGGTTTTCTGCAAGGCAAACATGCAAGAATGTAAGAAGCTGGTGGATATTTTCAGTAGTTTCAGCAATTCCTCGGGACAAATTATTAACTTCTCTGGATCTGGGATCTTCTTTAGAAAAAACATTCATGGTAACATAGTAATAACATCATTAACTTCATGAAGGTCCAGAACATTAACTTCAAAGATAAATATTTGGGCTCCCTCTCTTCACCAATAAAAGCAAAATACAAGTGTTCAAACCTTGTATTAGATAAATCGAAGTTCAGTCTAGCTGGTTGGAAAAGTGAAAACTTAGCACCTAATTGAAGAGCAACTATGATAGCTAGTGTCACAACCATTTCAATCATATATCAGATGAAGTGCTTGAAGATACCAAATTTTTTTTGTCAGGAGATTGATAAACTTCAAAGAGACTTCTTCTTGAAAAAAGGATCCCGAGAAAACCAAAGATCTATACTTTATTGTTTGGGGGTTATGTTTGTAAACCTAAAAAATTATGAGGGTTGGGATTCAGAAACATGAAGTTCTTTAATAGTGCAATAATAACTAGAATAGGCTGGAGGCTAATCTCTGAGCCAGATTTTGTATGGTCCTCTACTATGAAAGCTAACCATTTCAAAGAATATGTGATCAGAATGGACACCAAACCAAAAATAACCGACTCTTGGATTTGGAAAGGTATTCTGGAAGTAGTAGGAAACATTCAAAAGTACTACAACAGGATTGTGGGAAATGGTCAATCAATTAGAATTTGGGAAGACAGATGAATTCACAAGTCTAACATTATTCCTAAAACCTACCCTCTGCCCGGTGACCTGATAACAGTTAATCAACTCATCAATGATAGAGACTGGCAAAATTCATAATCATCAGGAAACGACACGTTTATATATATTAATTAAATAATTTTTATATATTAAGATCATAGTGTTGTAGTATATAAAATATATTCATCACGCAAATACATGAAAAAAATTCAATTTTATGCCGTCAGTTGGGTTAGCCCACATGTAAAAAAATTAATTATTATACTAATTTATGTGACACTTAGATTACCCAATTAGTAAAATGGAGTATAGATTTCTACACGTGCGTCATGTTGTTGCTTCACAAGTTAACATGGTCCAACATTCCTTCAGTTCTGGTTTCATCTCAAAGAATGAACTCTACCTTCATATCTCTCATACAAAAAACTGAAATCCCCACCACCCCCTCTCACTTCAGACCTATATCTTTATGCAATGTCACCTGCAAAATCATATCAAAAATCATATCCCAAATACTAAAACCCATTATCCCCAAACTAATATCCCTTTTTCATTCTACTCTAATTCATGGCAAACAAATCTTTGACAACATAGTCATTGCTCATGAAATTTGTTCACCATATGAACATCAGATATGACAAAAAAAAAGGTGACAATGGATTAATGGGAATACAAATTGATATTGCTAAAGCTTTTGATAGTGTTGACTGGAACTTTCTCATGGATGCCCTGACTCAGATGGGTTTCAGTGACAAATGGTGCAATCTCATCCATCAATGCATTTCTACCACCAATCTGGTTGTCCTGGTGAATGGTGCTCGTGGTAAATTCTTACTCCATCCAGAGGTCACAGATAAGGGGATCCTCTTTCCCCTTACCTATTTTAATTCTTCATTGAATCTCCGTCCAAAAGTCTAATCAATGCTAAACAACTTGGTCTGATTCATAGTACCCTAATATGCACCAGAGCCCCCTATAAGTCACCTCATGTTTGCTGATGACTGTATAGTTTTCTGCAAGGTTAACATGCAGGAATGTAAGAAGCTGGTGGATATTTTCAGTAGTTTCAGCAACTCCTTAGGACAAATGATTAACTTCTCCGAATCTGGGATCTTCTTCAGCAAAAACATTGATTATAACATAACAACAACATCATTAACTTCATGAAGGTCCAGAACATTGACTTCGAAGATAAATATTGGGGCTCTCCCCTCTTCACCAATAGAAGTAAAATACAAGCGTTCAAACCTTATATTGATAATTTGAAGTTCAGGCTAGCTGGTTGGAAGAATGAAAACTTAACAACTAATGGAAGAGCTACTATGATCACATCCATTTCAAGCATATATCAGATCAACTGCTTCAAAATACCAAAAAGAAATGGTCAGGAGATTGATAAACTTCAAAGAGACTTCTTTTGGAAAAAAGGATCCTGAGAAAACCAAAGATATATACTTTATTGTTTGGGGTTATGTTTGTAAACCTGAAAATTATGAGGGTTGGGTTTCAGAAACATGAAGTTCTTTAATAGGGCAATGATAACTAGAATAGATTAGAGGCTAATCTCTGAGCCAAATTCTGTATGGTCCTCTACTATGAAAGCTAACCATTTCAAAGATGAATATATGATTAGAATGGTACCAAACCAATAAGAACTGACTCTTGGATTTGGAAAGGTATTCTGGAAGGAGTAGGAAACATTCAGAAGTATTACAACTGGATTGTGGAAAATGGTCTACAAATTAGAATTTGAGAAGACAGATGGACTCACAAGTCTAAAATTATTCCTAAAATCTATACTCTGCCCAGTGACCTGATAACAGTTAATCAACTCATCAATGATAGAATAGAATGAAAGCTTTACATCCATGGCATTTGTTTATCTGAGGATATTCAAGTTGCTTTTCAAAATACCATAATAAACTCGCAGGAGGAAGATAAAATTTTCTGGAGCTTCATAGATAATGGATAGTTTACTATCAAATCTCTTTATGATAGGAAAATTAATGACAAATACAAATATGACATCCATAACCCAGCATGGAAGAATATTTGGAGTCTGAATATTTCACCATCTATACAAATTTTTATATGAAAATGTGCTCATGGAATATTGCCCACCAATGCTAAGACAACTAGCATCCTCAGTTTCTGAGTAACAGTGCTAAGGAGGACTTAACTCATACTCGTATCTCCTACCCTCAGGTTGTTGCTATCTGGAATAATCTATTTGGTCATAAACACCAGATGTTTGGTGATTCCACCTGCTTTTCTGAATGGCTCAACACTTGGTTCCAACCTCAAAATCCTAATAAAGACTAGATCCCCACCGTTGCTACTATCTTATGGTTCATCTGGAAAGCTAGATGTGAATTAATTTTTAGAAAATTCAACAAACTGATGCTTCTACTACCAAAAGAGTAAAACAACACCTCTGCTCTTTTAATAGAGTCGTGCATAACCAAAGCCACATTCTCAACAATCTCTATTATCAGAGAGATGACCAGGAAAACGTGGAAAGGATAGTGAGAAATCATAAAATAAACTTTGGAATAACTATCAACATCACTTCTATGATATCTTCTAACATAAATTACATGCTAGATATCAACCTTATACAAACTATGCCTTGATTGTAATGTCAATGTCCTTTGGAGGAAAATATGTGGGAGAAAAAAACATCAAAGATAGTGTCACTGGAGTCAGCATAGCTAGAAGAGGAACGAAGTTTTTTTTTCAATGGGACAAGAATTTGCAAACAACCGACATCGACTTTAAAGAAGAAGATGATACAACTCTGATGGAATTGAAGGAATAATATAAAAATAAAGTCCAAGGAAGAGTTAACCTAGGATTCCACTAAATGAGGGATGGAAATTTTGAGGCAGTTTCTTTTGTCCTGGGTAGTCTGATCAAAATCACTAAAGATCATAACATAACAACAGTAAACTTAGCTAATTTAGCCATAAATTCTAGTCAATTTGAAAACTTTAATTGGAAAGGACCAAATATGCAATTCTCATTCGGTCAACTTCAATTAGTAAGATACTCATACTAGAAATAATACTTTGTACTATGATTCCCATTGGTCTTTGCATGATGTTGGTTTCAGTTCTGCTGACCATGTTATAACTGTTGAGTAACTACCTTTTTGGTAGTTATCTCTTTTCGTATAGAAAAAAAAGAGATTCATCTTCATCTGACTATTCAATTCCAAAAGACAATGAGAAAGAAAATGGATAAAATCAAGTTCATGGCTGGTAATAGGAGGTACCAATTTTCTCGGGAATGTACCATATCAACGGTGAATGATAGTTTGATTTATTTAGAATTTGGCACACTCCCAAGTAAATTGACATCCTCTTTAACAATCTTGGTAAATTCAAAGAGAAATAAGTTAAGAGAGAATAAAAATTAGAGGCTAAATTGATTAATTTGCTAAGTTTTTATGGCGAATCAATAACATTTTTTTATGATGAAATAATAACTTTTACGTAAGCAATATATCCTAATATCATATCATGGACCCGATGAATCATCATAGATCTAAACCACCCATGGTTTATTAATTTTTTTTTTTTTGTAGATATTTGGAAAACGAATTTTTCAAAACTCCAAAGTCAATAAAAAAATTTCTCTCGTCGCCTCATTATAAGTTTTTTTTAATACCAATTACTTGATGTGCAGTAGTTTTGAATTTTTCACACCAAACTTTCAAGATCACCACTAAAATCTGGTATTTGTTTTGAGACGACACTATGATTAATAAGTATTAGCGATTTCTTCTTAAATAGAAAAACAAGAGTACTAATTATGTTAAGTATCTTATCTAAATATACAGACGAAAAAAACTGATGTCTTTCTTTATTTCTTAACACTGTAGAGTTATGGTTTAAAATAGGATGAACTAACTATTTGTTTACTGAATCCTAATTTATATATAAGTATACAAGATAACAACATCATACCGCTAAAATATGGAGTTGTGAACTGTACCCAAGGTAGTTAATATCATGTATCAGTCGGGTCTTATACACCTATACAATTGATAATATCTGTTTTTATAGGCGATACATCATTAGGATTTTTTTAATATTTATTATTTATCAAATAAAAAAATATATTTATATAACCATAATAAAAAATAATAATTGTAGCAAACATACTTCAACCTTACAAAATAAGAGGTGGTTGATTAGAGCCATATACCATCAATAACAAAACCAAACATTGAATGTTTGTTATCCCATCAACATCACATTTATAGTAATTACATCCACCATAATCATATATGAAGTTACCAAAATTAGTGGAGTTACTTTCTTGAACTAAAAGTTCAAGAAATTATAATCAAAAGACAAAATACATTAGTGATATATCAGTGTACAAGTGAAACCTATATTATCGGTGTACAAGTGAAACCGATATATCGGTCCGTACAAGACGATACACGCGTTTTTATCGTTTATCTTTCGTATCACCGATATTTTCAATATCGTAAAGATTTTTTCCGATATCCTATAAAAACTTTTAATATCGGCCTGTACAACCGATATTGACTACCTTGACTGTATCATGCCAAAATCATTATGGCTTAACACAAGCGACTCAAATTTAGGCATACTAGACGATTCGACATTATGCAACACAACACCAGAGCTTCATGTGTTTTTCCACATAGGCAGTGACGGAACACAATTTTTTCCCACATGTGGTTTGTTTTTTGTTTTTTTGGGGGTGGGGGTGGGTGGGGATAGATCTTTAATCATGCTTTCGTCATTGTACATTTTACATATAGTCATGGGAACAATACATGTCAAAATATAACCGAGGCATATGTAACATAACACGCATGACATATATATGCATGATTGAAATGGAGAGGGTACCAAGTACATCACCAAATTTTTTGTTCGGCAACCTCCATGGACAAAACCTAATACAATCACAAGTAGGCCAAAGCAAAGATCCTTCAATAAGATTGTGTATATAATTTTGCTCTTTTCTCTTCCACAGTCAATATGTTTAGACAAAACGTCTGGGAACCTGGTTGTATAAAAGAGTTTTTGGACGATCTCAAAAATCAATATCCAAGATCAATCTAATCGTATCCGAATTCTGACAAGTATGAAACTTGCAATCTGGCTTTCAAGATGCGAATTCAATAAAAACAAATCTTTTTTTTATCTCGATTAATAAGGACTAACATTATCTAGAATGATTACGTTCTACTTGTGTTATTCATATTATAAAGATAAAACAATATCATGCGAAAAAGGAAAAACACAAGGTACTAGAAGTTTTGCAACCAGGAAAACTGTACCTGTATAAAAAAATCCGGGACCTCATCAATCTTTGAAAACCACTCTGTATCAAACCGCTAGAGACACTAGCCTACTATTGGACTTCGAAGTGGAATGTAGTTGAGACCGAATTGACCCTCAAAGTAATTTAGCCGCAGTTGTGTTCCTTACTCCTCTTGAACCTCGCAAGATTCTGTGCACTTGATACCTTCAGCTGACGTCCATCACATCCTAACAGTTGCTTCAACCTTAGTGAAGGCTTTTTTTTACCAATCTGCCTATGACAAACAAGCCTATTTGATTTTCCTTTTAATTTTTCAATCTAGGTTTAGAAATATGTTTGTAGTAAACAAGGTCCAGCACACCTCATAAATCTGGAACACTTACACTCAGTTAGCTGAGAAGTCCGGATTATTAACTACCTCTTAAGATCAATCTAAACAAATAAAAGAAGAGCTCAGATATTTATCTTGAAGAATCACAAAGTCAGAGACGAAGAGAACTTTGTGATTTCTATCTATCTCGTTCCTGATCTGATATTTCAAAAACCTCAAAGATCAATAAGAACAACATCTGAATACAATAACTATCAGGTAAAAGATAGTCTTTCCGGGCTTCACAAATCCCTAAATGAGGTATTCATAGCCATATATACTAACTAATTATGTTTTCCAGAGGAGATCTAGGTTATAAAGGACGACTCTAGCTTAGCAACTCGGACATATGAGTTCCAGGGATTAAGAAATCCAATTGCCAATTCTCTTAAGACAAGGATGTTGGTGGTCTGGGAATAAGGTTTCTCACCCAGCTGAACAGAACGTTGATTGTTAAATTTGTATGGAAACCAGTTGATGATAAAGATTGTATGTGGAATATAATTATGGAAGCTAAGGGCCTGTTTGGTACAGTTTTGAAAAACAGTTTTCAAAAATAGTTTTCCACTGTTTTAAACATACCCTTTTTTCGTTGTTTTCATTTTCTAAAAATTGTTTGGTAAACTGTTTTTGAAAACAAGGAAAACCAACTAAATCGGATCAAATGTAAAGATTCGTCTAAGAGATAGTGATATTAGCCATGACTCACTTGCAGTCATTCCCCATCTCTTACTTTGTTCTGAAAAGAAGAAAAGAATAAAGAAAAGAAAAAAAGAGAAAACACAGAAAACAATAATTTGTTGTTTTCATTTTTTTGTTTTTAAAAACAGAAAACAGATAGAAAACATTTTCTGAAAATGTCCTTACCAAACGCGTTTTCTCCTGTTTTCTGTTTTCTCTGTTTTTAAAAACAAAAAACTGTTTTTAAAAACTATACCAAAGAGGACCTAAATATTTTGGAGACAAAATTTTCTGGGATGCCAACTCCATAAGTTCCTCTACTTGGAAAGCTATTCTGGAGTGTAGAGATGACGTGAAAGAGAATTTTATTTGAAGTGTGGGAGATGGTTCAAGGATTCAAATAAAAAAAAAGATCCTTGGATCATTCACCACCATAAATACATGCCTGAGCTGCAAGATAATGTCTCTGTTGCGCAGATAAACAAAGTCTCTGACCTCATTCTCCAAGCTCCAACTAAATGGAACCATGGATGATCTGATTCACCAACTATTCAAAGACCATTCATCCTCTCAAATCCCGAGCGCTTACTTTCCTGATGTTGCTGATGTTGTTGATGATAAGTTAATCTGTAAACCTCACCCTTATGGTGCTTTCTCTTGTAAATCATCCATCAAACTCCTAAAGATAAACAACCTGGTCCCTTCTGCAAGAAACAAAGACAACTTCCTTTGGAAGGAGTTCTGGAAGATAAAGGACATGGCCCTAAAATTTCACATATTTATATGAGGGTACTACAAGATGGTTCGACTATCTTTAAGAATCTAGGAAAGTTCACTCATGACATCGATCAAGGATGCATACTCTACAACGAAAATGTTGAAGATATAAAACACTCACTCTTTCATTTTCTTGTAGCCGCAACCACCTTCTTTGGTTCTTAATTGGACTGTATGACAATTAGAGTCTTGGGTTAAATACTAAGCAAGTCATTCCATGTTGGTTAGAAGAGAAAAACAATCACAAAATTTCAAAATCAGAAGCTTTATTCTTAGAGTTCTTCGGAAAAATAGAAACTGATAAAGTATTCAACAACAAAAATCACTCTATCACGGGCATTGTTGAAGAAGCTGATAAGCAGGTAAGTGCTATATTTTGTACCCATATTTATATTAGCTAGGACTCAAAATTTTATCTAACAATATTATTTTAGTGCTTTTGTAGAAAGTACAAGTGAACTCCGGTCAGAGAAGAATAAATAGATGTTAATTGGCGTTTGCGACAAATATGAGCAAATCATCCAAATCATCAGGAGAAGCCAGCTCAATTGTCATGCTTACAACTGTGTCCCACTAGCTTGTAATTCTACTGCATCAGATGTTATTGAAGGAGCACCTGTGTTCGTTATATCAAATCATGTGGCTGGAGCTTTTGAAGGTGTTGGGTATGGATGGTTTGATCTCAGTCGACAAACTGGATGGAGTGTCAGAGATAAGTTGGTGCTGCCATTCAAGTTGGGGATAAATTGCATGAGAATATAACCCATTTGCTGATGGACACTACTCGCGGAAGGATACAGAAGTGATGCTCAGTTTGTTACGAGATTTAGAAGGCTGGGTTCTGGAGAAAGATATGGCATATCCCGGTGTTGTGGCAGTATGCAAATCGTGTTTGCATGAATGGAGTTTCATTGGCTGATGCTATTAAGCTGTGAAGGTGCTATTGTCGTGGCTGTGAACACAGTGGGTGTTGAGATGGATGCAGTTGGTGATGGTTGATATAGCTGAAGGCAGTGCAGTATTCTCTCGTGCCTGCAATGAGGTTTGACAAAACCTGGTGTTAGTAACGATGAATGTATAGGGAGTTGATCGAGAATGGAGATACTGGCGTTGATGGATGAACAGCAAGGGAGAAGTTGTTGTGTGGCTGAGACTGACAAGGGTTACAAGTCAAGGTTGGTGATGTTCGGAGTTCAGAAAGTGTGGGTTTTGAACGAGAATGGAGGTGTATTTGCTGATATGCAGACACTGGAGATGAACTGCATATTCGTGGCTGAATTAAATCAAGTTCTTTGGCCGGAGTTGGGACTGAAGATGGTCCTAGCTAGTGTTCTTTGCAGCAACGAGGAGGTCCAAGCTGGTAGTGTTTACTGGGTACCTGCAACAGAGAGAGTATCTCTTGATGCCGAGAACTGAAATGGGTCCGTTGCAGCTATGGATTCGATGAAGAAAGAATTGGCAGCAAACAAAAAGTATGCTGGTGTTGAATGGAAATACGAACCTGATGTTGTAGACAGAGACTTTGTATGTTGCTTTCGATGGCCGTAATGGAAGGGAAGGAGTTGATCCTTATTGCAACAGCTACAGGCGAAAGATAATAATGGGATATTGCACTAGAGAACGTGGTGCTGGTTGTGCAGGTGTTGATGGAGCAAAGAAGAGTTGGTGGCTGGAAACTCTATCGAGATGACAACAAGAAGAAGAGTTACTGCCGTGGTTTGTGGGGATGCATCAGATGGACTGGCAAAGCATGGTGCTGTGAATGGAAGTCGAGTTTGCAGTGATTTGTAATTTAAACTCGTGAAGAGAGAAAAGCAGGTTCGAGCTTCTCAACAGCAGCGACTGCAATGGATTTCTTGTGGTGATGGATATACGGACTGAATACAGGAATGGGTTTGCTTCCTTGCATTTATGTGAATCAGTGGAAGACTCTTGAGGTCAGGTTGAGAAGAAACACGAGTATTCTTTCTGGATGTGGAAATACAAGAAAATGGAGATGCAGCTGGTGGTTGTACGAGTAGTCTGCAATCAATTGAAGTGATGGGTTCTCACCCAATCTTTGTGTTGGCTTATGGTGGCAGCGGAAACAGATGGGGTAGGTGGCCGTTTTGCTCGGTGGTTAGAGAACAGAATGGATAGTGATCGTGTTATGGCTTGAATTTGGTTGGAGTTGGGATAAGTCAAGGTGAAGTGGGTCCGTGTGTTAGCTGCGATGGATCTGCTATGGGAGTAGCCGGTGGACAGTGGTGTTGACTTAACTAAGATGGGTTCGGGAGAGAGTTATATAGTGTGGTCTGAGTTTGGAGTTCGAGAAAACGAGAATAATGATTGATGCTGGGTCAGGCAAAGGAGCAGGAACTGGTGTTGGATATTGGCAGTAATTGGACTGGGCCTTGACAATAGGCTAGGTTTTAGTCATGTTTCTCGCAGCTTATAAGGAGGTTGCGGCAACAAGCCAAAAGGAAGCCTGAGGCCGCTGCAGAGATGGAAAGAGGAGAAGAACAAGGGTTTGCCATTTTGATTTTTATTTCTCCATGGTTGGCTAAATCGTTTATTAGGGTTTAGATGGAAGTTAATTTAATTTTATAAACTCTACGATAATATTTCTAATAATGATTCATTGACTAGTAGTTTCTCTTCATATAGCTTGGTGCTTAATCGTTCATGTGATTTTCTAGATTATTTATGCTTTTGAATTGATATTTCGTGCTTCGGTTAAATCCCTAGACGAGGTATGCAAGGATAGATAGGTAATGCTTTAGGATCGCTACATACGAAGCGAAGGAAATTACAACGGAGAAACTATATTTTAGAATTTAATATAACATCTTCCGGGACATGAGATTGATTTCAAATTTTGTCTTGAGTGATAAATAGAGATTAGTAGAGTTTCATATGATTGAATTGGTGGAAATCGAAAACCCTCACAACGCTTTCTCATTTTTGTTACTTCTTTGTTATTTATTATTTCATTTTGTCCGAATTTCTGAAAACTCTCAAAAACATCATATTACGATTACTTAGTTTTTGGTATTAGTTGGTAGAGTATTTCACACTCCTCGTGGGAACGAACTGTGCTTGCCATTGTTCTACTAGTTAGACATTGTGCACTTGCAGTATTTTATTGTAGGTTTCCGAACCTACCAGAAGCCAACTACTGGTTTAACTACCTATCTCACTCGCTACCTGAAGAAGGGAAATTGAAGCCTTTCTTCCAACCTACATGAGTGACAAACATATGGCGTTCACATGAAGCTGATTGGACTAAGATGAATGTTAATGCGACTTTTAAAAATTTCAGGGCTGGTATCACAGTAATGGAAAGAGACTCACTGGATATCTACAATGTATTGATACAACTTGCCATGCTACACTCAATCCATTAGAAGCTGAAACTATGTCACTGCTCCTTGAACCTGATTTCACAAACTTTGTAGGGCTGGTAAGAGGATTATTAAGAGCGATGCTAAAAAGTCGATCAAATTGTTAGTGGATGAGAAGACTGTCATCCCTTGCAGATTAAATACTTGATCCTACAATTCAGAGCCATGACAATGAATATATATAATGTTAACTTTGTTTTCAACAAAAGATATAGGATGCTATAGCCCATTCTCTGGACAATTACACCTTAGTTTACTACTCTAACTAGTGGTGGTTGTCTTCCGAATATCGTATCTCTTAGCTTGTTCAAGTTGAGAATAATTTGCTGTAGTTTTTCCAGTTTTTTCCCGTGTTACTTTTTCTTTGTTATCTGACTCACACTTTTCTTAATCCATAACAAAGAATATAGTTAATGTTAAGTTTGTTTTCAACAGAAGATATAGGATGTTATAGCTCATTCTCTATGATTAGACGAGGGTACCCAAATACACCACAATATTTTATTTATCCACTTATAAGTCCTCTTACCGAAAGTGATCGTCTATAGACAAAGTCGAGACAATGCAACAAAGCGGTATTCACACTTTGTGTGATTGTCTACGGATACGAGATTGAGACAATACGACAACCAAAGTGTGATTACTTGATAATAGGTTCAGACATAACCAAACTCTATAGGATCACTATCAAGTAAATCAGAGTTAACGTTTGTGTATTTTACTTTTAATTATAATAAAAAATTATAATTACGGAAATAGAAAAGTAAAAGACATGACAAGATTTTGTTAACGAGTAAAACTACAAATGCAGAAAAACCCCGGGACCAAGTCCAGAATTGAATACTCTCAAAATTAAGACGCTATACAAAATCTAAACCAACTTCGTATAGTTGAGACCAAGCAACTACCCCTAGCTCACTTAGTTTCCTTAGTATTCCTGCTTTTTCGACTTTGATGAGTGCATGCACGGGAACAATTCCTTTGAATCGTATTCCAAACAGTAAAGGAACAAAACATCTGTTTGGTAACAACTATTTCGATTCTTTCAAGATAAATATATCTCAATTCAAAGCTCTTCAGTTAAATCTAATAAACTCCTTTGAGCAAGTTAGATCAATTTATCCAATAACTACCATAGTAGTCAAGTTTAGAATCGCAATCAATCGATATAGATTCCAACAAGAAACTATAAAGTGATGCCGATCTCACGCAATTAATCAATCGAATAAATCTGATTCTAGTTGGATCCCAGCCGATCAAGGTTTGTGCACACCCAAAGATATGAGAACCAAATAAGAAATCTTCTTTGTCTTCAAATCTTCTTTAATCTTCAATAAACACCTACACAACACCACTTGAATCTCTTGTGATCAATCACACACAGAACGAAGTCTGTTAACAATGGATATCATAAGATGTCTTTCGATCTACAAACAGTTCTAAAGATCCCGTCGATACTTCGATCTAGTTTGAGTGAATCTTATATCAAAAGAGAAGGTCCTCAAGAATAAACAAACTAGGTGCAATCAAAGTTTCAACAACCGTTAGTCAATCAAATCAATCGAAAACTAATAACACTGCAATTATCTAGTTTCCCACCAACGGTACTCGTAGAGCTTCTTGATCCCACATAAGTCTTTAAACGAGCGGTCGTAAGAGATTTCGCCTAATTAGGGTACTTTCCTCTCCGGGTAGACGGCTTCACCAGAAACAACAAAAAGATGAAGTTTGCCTGGCTCTTAGGATAGTTTACTAGAAATGCAAACTTAGGTATTTATAGACCAAGGATGTTTGGACACCAAGGAATTTCCAAAACCAGAAAATATTCTCATAATATGCAATGAATAGCAAAATTCGGTTTTCCTAATTCCAATAAATGCTTGTCTAAAATTTCCGAAATCTCTCAATCGAAAATCTCCAATTAGTAAATGCACATTACTAATTTTATCTCTAGAGATATGCCTTTAATTGCTGTTAATAAAAGCATATAAAACAAAAAACCTTAATTAAAAGATTCTCAATTTATTTCAGCACATGATCTCCTTGAGTACTAAGGAATATCTTTGAACAATAAATGATAAGAGTTATTGTACGTGTTCAAAGTATGTAGACATCTCTTCACTGTAAATCCTTATTCATATTTACATGGATTTACGTTCTTGGAATCTGTTATACCACACTTCCAAACAAGTTTAGAATTGATTCACTTGTATTCCAAGATCACTATATGATTGATCAAATATCAAATCACATACATGGGTTCAATCGGTTCTACCAATCACTAGGATCGGTTATCCCTTAATATGGAAACACTTGTGATCGGTCACACAAGTTACCGGGACCGGTTACATCAGTACCAGGATCGATTACATCAATTACTAGGACCGAAAACCATATACTCATGGTATTGCTTGTGATCGGTCACACCAGTTACCAGGATCGGTTACACCAATTACCAAGACTGGTTACACTAATTACAATGATCAATTACACATACTCTGTGATCGGTCACACCAATTACTAGGATCGGTCACACCAATTACAAATATCGATCATACCATCTCTTGGTGATTACTTAGGATCATTTATACTAATTAATAAAAACTAGTCATACCAAATCATAAGTCAGGCATTGTGATTAGTTATACCAAGATACATAACAAAGTTACGATCGGTTCTACCATCTCACACATATTGGTAATCCAGATATTTGCAGTGAATAGCCGTACCAATAAGCCTAGCAATTTCCCTTTCGATTCATAAAACAAGTTCATGAATGTACTTTCTTTAAACAAATGTAAAACATTGTTTCCGAGGATGGAATCTTCACCATAACCCATTCACATAATCATAACAATATATACAAGATTATGTCGATGTCATATCTAAGAAATTCAAAAGATAAGCGTTATACTTCGTAGTCTAATTCCCTAATACTATGATCATATAAATATGACCATGTCACATCACTAGAGTATTATACAATATGTACGGTATATACAGCTTCACAGTTATGTTTTCAATATAACGCGACTTGAAAGATACGTTATGAATGAAAGCAGTTCAAGTCAATATTACTAACCTCAAGAGGAAGGATAATGTTGTCGTTGTAGTTCGCTTCTTCTTCACTTTTTTCAGGTCTTCGGAGTAATACTTGTATGTCTCAACATTCCTAGACTGTCTAGTCTAACCTAAACGAAGTTTACTTTTGTATACAATCAATCGACTTTAGATGAGTTTTGAGTCACTAAAATATGACAATCAAACTTGACATACCAACGTTTGGTGAGTTCAATCGAGAAATTCTCTAATACTCTGACTAATTATGCCTTAGTTTACCACTCTAACCAGTGGTGGTTGTCTTCCAAATCTCGTATCTCGTCACTTATTTAAGCTGAGAATAGTTTGTTGTAGCTTTTGTTGTCGTACGCATTGATTAATTTGTTTTTTGAAATTTGGAATTAATTCACATTATTTAGTTAGTACTTTAAGTTGTATTTTAGTAAGTGGAGTTTTTAGTTATTTCATGGTACTGTATAACTCGGTGGTTGGTTTAGCTTTTTGCCTTTGCTTTTGCATTTTACTACTGCTATTATGTAGTGTTTTATCGAACATTTTTCATGAGTAATGTTTCACATAATCTTAATCTCAACTCGACTTGCCAAAGGTAGATGCCATCATGACAATGATTTAGAATCACATATGCCTAATCTTGTTGCAATTACTCGTGCTTTAAGGTCAAGTACATTCTAATGTTCCCGACTGTTCTTCCATTCGCTTGATCAATTGCTCAATTAACTAATTCTGTTGACAAGAAGCCAAAATTTTCTCAATTGTTCTTGTTTTGAAGCGATTCTAAATGTTGGATCCCGTTGAGATATGTAATCAACATCAAGTGTTGTTATGAACAACCACGATTTGATATGGAGAACCAACTGAAGCTAGTACAGTTAGCTAAGAACCTGATCTCATACTTGAAGCCAACGTATCGAGTTTGTATTTCAGAATTCGTAAAAACTCCACTTTGGTATCAATTTTTTTTTTTTGGTTCTGTCTCGTACTACCACAAAGCGGTTATGAATGAATAAACTAGATTAATACTTCGTTATAGTGTTATACATACTAGATTAGCGCCCGTGCTACGCACCGAGCATTCTTTTTTTCGTTTAACCAAATTGTTAATTTCGTGTGCGCGGGCTTCGCCCCGCCCCGTCCCGTCAGGATACATTGTTGATTTGGTGTAATCATGTCGCGTCTCGATGCGTTAAATATGTGGAGATAAGATAAGAAATATATGCGGATTTATTTATTTTTTTCTTTTATTTTTGCAGAAAATATATGGTCTATTTTTTTTCCCTTTATGTATAAGTATAAATTTGGAAAATTGTTCGGTCGAACTCGCAAGCGTTTCTATCTCAAGCTTGTTTGTCAAATTTAGTTGTCAAAATTATGTGTCTTGATTTCTAGTCTACTTATAGCTAAGTCTCGGACTAGGATAGTTAAGTGTAGTTGAGCTCCAGACTCCATGGCGATCATCTTACGAAGACGAAGAACTACTCAAGGAACCAGTGGAACTTCATCCGACTAAAAGGTATGTGGAGACTTGAACTTATCTATCACTCAAAAGTCTATCTACTCTATCTCCTACTCTTGAGACAAAATCGTATAAGTATGAGTTTTCATACATACACATTTGCTATTTCGAGCCGAGTTTACTCGCCTATCTTTTTCTCGAAATATGTGTTGGTAAGCTTTCGCTTTAACCATTTCTCATCTTTACCCATGACGTTTCAATCTTGAAAATGATTTTGATGACGATAGTTGTGAATAACGAGTATTATAACATTATAGAAGAATGTTTCAATGATTGAAATGTAGAGTTGAGATTACCATCTATGGATATAAGCATATATAGTGTGTTCGCACATTAGTGTATAAATCCATGTACCGGAAACCAAGTGTGTGCATATGTGTGCATACGGTATTGGTGAAGGAGACAGGTTGGGTACGCGTACCCGTACGCGTACTGGCGGAACTTTTCCTCCCGGAAAATTCTGCTGAGTTTGGAGTTTATGAACTCATCAACCAGTCACCTTAGGTACGCGTACCTGTACGCGTACTGGCAGCACTTTTCTACCCGAAAAATTCTGCTGAGCTTGGAAACCAAAAACCAACTCAAATCCGGTAGCTAAGGTACGTATACTTGTACACGTACCCAAGCTGGTTATTTCTCTAATCGGTAGTTCATGAACTTAAAAACAATAAATTATAAGGAATGCAATATTTGCAAACCGTGGCTATATTATTCATGAATTGATTCAAATGAATCAAACCGATTTTGTTTCAATTGTGTCTATGGATAAAGACCTAAGTAATTGAACAACTCTTCAACTAATTCTTATGAGTCATTTGAACTAGTTATGAGAAAGATGAATACGGTTAATATGGAAGTGCTCATATGACTAACTATTGGTTAACTATTTGTGAACCAACTAAGTGGACACGTTTAGGTACAGTTACTCAAACCTAAATGAAATACATTTCATTTGTGTATGACAAGCTAAGTTTCGATCTAACGGTTGAAAGATATTAGCTTGGTTGAATCAGGTTTTTTCATCTAACGGTGAATATTGAATGCTTCGTTACTAAGCTAACATTGATTGCAAACCCCGATTTGAAAACTATATAAAGGAGAACTCTAGCAACTGGAAAAATAATCCCCACACCTCCTGTGTGATACTAGTTGGTTTTGCTAGAGTCGATTCTCGTTTAACCTTAGGTTTCTTCTCGAGACCCTGTAGGTTAACGACTTAAAGACTTCATTGGGATTGTGAAGCCGGACGAAACTACTTCTCTTGTATTTGAGCGATCCGATCTTGCCATTTTCTATCGTACGAGTTCAGTTGAATTATTGACTTGAGATTATATCTCCGATAGGGCAAGATAAAAAGAAATCACAAACATCTTCGTCTCATCGTTTATGATTCCACAATATCTTGTTTCGCTACCATATGATTAAGATTATTGTGAGGTGATTGATAATTCTAAGTTGTTCTTCGGGAATATAAGTTTGGGTTATCAATTAGTTCATGTTCACCTTGATTTCTATCAAAAGACGGAACAAACTCTTAGGTTTATCTGTGGGAGACAGATTTATCTATTATCGTAGACTTTTCTGTGTGATACAAATTTGTTTATTCGAATCTTTGACTTTGGGTCGTAGTAACTTTTAGTTGTGGGTGAGATCAGCTAAGGGAATCACGTGTGTAGTATCCTGCTGGGATCAGAGAAATAAGGAATGCAACTGTACCTTGAATCAGTGTGAGATTAATTAGGGTTCAACTACAGTCCAGACCGAAGTTAGTTTGTAGTAGGCTAGTGTCTGTAGCGGCTTAATACAATGTGGTGTTCAATCTGGACTAGATCCCGAGGTTTTTCTGCATTTGCGGTTTCCTTGTTAACAAAACTTCTGGTGTCTGTGTTATTTCTATTCCGCATTATATTTTGTTATATAATTGAAATATCACAGGTTGTGCGTTGTATCGATCAATTGTGAAATCCAACCTTTGGTTGTTGATTGGAAATTGATTGATCATTGGATATTGGTCTTTGGTACCATCCAAGTTTATATCTCTTGTATTTGATAAAGACTCACAGATTTCTATTTGTTTGAGTATAGATCAAATCGAGAGATGGAGATATTAACTCCTTGATATACTTTTTATTAAGATTGAGTATGACTCTCTAGTTGATTCTCTAAAAAGTATATTAGAATTAGTCCATACAGATTGCTAATCGAAATATTGGGTGAGGTTGTTAGACCCCGCATTTTCACCTACTATATTAGGTACTCAACTTCGAAATTGAGTTTAGACTTCCATAAAATTCTAAACACGGTAGTTAATTTTTCTTTTCCATTAAATTAAGTTAAGATATTTTGATTTGACGGAAGTATTGTCCACTTTAGATGGTGTTACTAACATACAATTAAGTATTTGGTGTAAACATGGTGTAAGAAAATTAATTAAATTAAAACTCTCACCGAAGTATTGTCCACCTTCCTTTTTGTTAACGACGTTACTAATGGACGGTTAAATACTTGATGTAAACAAAATGTAACCCAATTTTTAATATCCCGACCAATAGAGTTATGCCAAGTGTCCTCACCATAGCTTCAGCCAATAGGAAACGAGAATTTCATTACCGTTCAACCATAACAAGCATATGTTGTATCAAGTTTGTACCCTTGCGAAAAATAAATAAATAAAGGTGGTCCAAGTTTTAAATACAAAAAAAACCATATTAATGATGGGGGCCATACACACGTCTGTATAGTGTAGTCAAAGAGCGGGAGAAAATATTTCGACGTTTGGCATTATATTCAATACAACGAAACACGACTTAACAAATACGACAAGTACACTAATAACATCCGTTGGATTAGACGGCTTGACTAATTTCTATTTGACCTAAAATAAATCGTCGGTTAACCATCTAAAACTAACCATAGTTGAGTCATCAGTTAACCACAGTTAAACTGCTCGTTCGTTCTAAAGAGAGAGAGAGAAAGAAGAGAGGGAGAATAAAAAGCATTTTGTTCAGATAGAAACGTTTTTAAAGTAGTAGGCTTGAAACAAACAACAACTTCGGGTTTTAAACTCAAACAACAAAACATACTCTCGCCCCGATTTTCTCGCTATTTCCGTCTTTTGTTTTTAACCTATTGTGTTGTTCCTCGTTTGTTTTTCATTTCTCTGGGTTCAATCCTAGGAGTAATCGTTTAAAAAATCATCCCGGAATATAGTTTATTTGGTTGATTTCATTCAAGAATGATATTTTTCAGCTAATTTTTCAAGAATTTCTTGCAAACTCTTTTGATTAATGGTGGGAATTTTTAGGAGTTGTTGAAAAAAAGAATAATCTTGTGTAGTCTTATAGAATCAAGGGATGGCGTGTAGTCCATCAACAATGCAAGAACCAAGTATAGATACAGATAAGTTGAGTTATGAGATATTTTCGATTTTAGAAAGTAAATTTCTGTTTGGTTATGATGATCAAAAGCTATGGATCCCAAAACAGATATCACCACCACTTACAGAGACTGCATATGAAGTTGCAGGGTCACCAGGTAATGATACTAATGGAGTTTCAGCCTTTAAAAACCAGAGAGGGAAAGTTTGTATACTCAGTATTGATGGTGGTGGAATGAAAGGAATACTTGCTGGTAAAGCCTTAGCTTATCTCGAACAAGCTTTGAAGAATAAATCAGGTAATCCAGATGCAAGAATTGCTGATTATTTCGATGTTTCTGCCGGAACTGGTGTCGGAGGGATTTTCACGGCTATGCTTTTCTCTACAAAGAATCATAACCGTCCGATTTTCAGAGCAGAAGATACATGGAAGTTTTTAGCAGAACAGGGTTCAAGATTTTACAAAGCGAGTTCGAAACCTGGTTTAGTAAAGCGGATTTTAAAAGGAGGTAACGGTTCGAGTACGAGTTCAGGAACAGGTCGCTTAGAAAGAGCTATGAAAGAGTCATTTGTCGCCGAGAATGGTCGTTGTTTAACTCTAAAGGATACATTAAAGCCTGTATTAATACCGTGTTACGATTTATCAAGTTCAGCTCCGTTTTTGTTTTCACGAGCTGATGCCCTTGAAACAGATAGTTACGATTTTCGGCTTTGGGAAGTTTGTCGAGCAACATCAGCTGAACCTGGAATGTTTGATCCGGTTTCTATGAGGTCAATCGATCGACAAACACGGTGTATTGCGATTGATGGTGGTTTAGCGATGAGTAATCCGACGGCAGCTGCAATCACTCATGTGTTGCATAATAAACAAGAATTCCCATTTGTTAGAGGTGTTGAAGATTTGATGGTGTTGTCATTGGGTAGTGGTCAACTTCTTGATGGTAATTTTCCATATGAAAAAGTTCAAGGATGGAAAGTTAAGGATTGGGCTAAACCCATGGCTAGAATTAGTGGTGATGGTGCAGCTGATATGGTTGATCATGCTGTTGCTATGGCTTTTGGTCAGAGTCGGAATAGCTGTTACCTTCGAGTTCAGGTAATTAACTCACTCTTCTTTTTATTTACCATTCAACCCAACGACTTTACCACAGTAATAGCTATTTACTCTTGGGCTGATTTGTAGAATGGTTTTAAATGATAAAAAAACCATTTCTGTAGAATTTCTGTTGTTTTTGTTGCTGCCAAATTCATGAAAGCTGTTGAAGACAGAACAGTACTCTGGTTTTTTCTGGCAACGGTTACAATAATTAAATAAAACCCCATTACTTGTCTTTTACTGTAGTGTGAAGTTAACCAACAATGAAGAAGAGATATGAAAGGCCAAGGTTTTAGTATTGGTTTATGGAATCTGAGTGTCATTCGTCTCGTTTTTTGTGGTTCTGTTTTGTTGATTCATTGTTTGAGGTAGTATTTTTTGGGGACAAGTTCTAACATAGTGAAATGTGCCTATAAACTGCAATTAGTTGGTTAAGTTTTGTATACAAGAGAAAGAGAGCCGACCATTTATTTGCTGTTGGAATTCCCATTCCGAGGGTATGTGGACATTGTTTAGAGATCCACGTCTGTGAAGTCATTGTTGTTGGACTGTTTTCTGCTAGTGTTTCACCAGATGCTGAGGAATGTAAATTTTGATTTGATCAAGATCTGGAAATTCAATTCATCATGTTTCATGCTACCTCTGGTTAATTCATTCACTGTTCTTTTTTTAGGTGTTGTAAATAGTCACGTCTCTGTCTTGATATTAATTGGTACATTTACCCCTTATCTTCTGTAAAATTCTGATTTGACCTGTTTTCGGTTTACCTTTGTGTCTCTTTCTTACTTTAATACATAACGAGCCTAGAGCTCAGACTTGTTACTCTGTCTTACTTAGCCTATTTTGACTCTGGTTTGGATAGAGTGGCATTCAACCATTGGTTGTGCATCTGACCTACTGCAAATGCTTCACTGCTTAATAGACTAAGAGGTTGGGAGATCTTTTTGTCGTGCAAGTAGTCCAGTTGGGTTTTGGTGGAGCTGATATGGATGTGAATCTCTCTTAATTGACATGCCAACTTTGATTATACTATTCCACCAAACAACCTGTATACATTCAATAGCTTGTTGCAATACTTAAGGGTTGGTGCAAACAGAAACTAATTCGCGACTTTGGAATACTTGATGGATAAATGTATTTACTTGTTTGTTTAACAAAAATTAGCTAGGGTAGTTGTTGAAACTTAAGATTATGTAGTTCCTTTTCCTTGTGGAATTGGTCGAGTCTGTAGGAGTTTTTACTGCTACACTATTCTGACCATGTCACTGATAGCTAGTAAAAATTCGAGACTGATCTCTAGAGACATTTTTGATACCTCAACGGCTTTTGTACATTTTTAGGCTCAAGAATAAGTCTTTGTTGGTGAGCATACTTTAGACAATTTTATATTGATTTCTTGTTGGCATACAGGCGAATGGATCAAATTTGTGTAGGGGTGTGGCGAATTTGGATTGTGACCCTAGCCCTGGAAACGTGAAGAAGCTAGTTGCAGCTGCAGATGAGATGCTCAAACAGAAAAATGTGGAATCCGTGCTCTTTGGTGGTAAGAGAGTAGGAGAGCTGATGAATTACGAAAAGCTAGACTGGTTTGCTGGAGAACTTGTGTTGGAGCACCAGAGGAGGAGTTGCAGAATAGCTCCCACTGTTGCATTCAAACAAGCTGCTACTCCAAGATCTACCTAACAGCTCCACACCAAATACTGAAAAGAAAATAAAGTAAGTACATAAACCTTAAATTAAAAAAATTAATTGTGAAAATATGATTTTATGAGTACGGGAAATATTTGTTGATGTTTTTTTACCGAGAAATATTGGGGTCTGCTCTGCTTATTACTTGAAGTTCAAAGTTCAAACAGCTGTGTGATTTTTAATAATTCCAGTGAGTGAGAGTTGTTGTCTGGTCTGTGGGGATGAATCTAGTCCTTTGTTGTACTGGAGGATGGCAGCAAGGAGGAAGGTGTTTGTGGTCATTACAAGAAGGGCATAAAAAGACAAGGGAACTGTAGTGATTTCCGTAGTCCGGAAGAAAGTAGTCGGGCCCAAATGTTTCTTATTCTGTTAGTTACTACTACTAGTTAGGTTAAACTCTATAACCATTTACTTGGTCAATTTATTCATGTTTGGGGGGAGAATATCCATTTTACTTAGGTCTGAACTTTACACCAGGAGTCCATTTTGACAAACTTATATCCATTAGAGCTCTGACTAATTATTGGTCTCCACTTGGAAGATTAGGGTTCAATTAAAGTCACTAAGCATGATTTTGCACTAACTTGGTTAAGGTCCTTAAGGAGAAATGCTTTTTTACCAGCGTTTGAATGGCAAAAAAGCAGAAGGTAAAGGGAAAACAACAGCGTAAGCATGAAAAAACTTAACCTTAAAGTATAATTAGCAATTACCATGTCCCTTACTGTCCTTGACCTCCTTATTGATATTGTTTGTTGGTAGTGATTTTATTGCTTTCTTGCAGTGATGCTTACTGATTTTCTACCTTTAATTGTTACATTTACTGAGTGCGTTTGAATGCTCAAATTGCAGGTCAAAAAAGTAAAAGCAAGCAGAAGGAAAAAAAAAAAAAAAAGCAAAATTGCAAATAGCTTTGCTTTTGGAGAAGGGGTCAGATCAGACAGTATAGTGAGTTGAAAGCCACTTGGAAGGAAGAAAAAAGGTTGTGAGATCTTCAGTATGGATTCTATGTCTAGGTCAGGACAGGCAAAATATGGGTTAGTCACAACCTTTTCCATATAGAAAACAAAATAGAGAAAGGTGAATACATTAAAACCAGGTAGGTAGTAGTAGTAGCAGCTTTTTGATGCTTTTGTATATTTGTTTTGGGTTGTGGTAGGAGAAAAAAGAAAGAGCAGAGAAGAAAGAACGGAAAAATACATAGAAGAAAAATCAGGCGTGTCCTCAAATAGGAATTATCTATATATATGGGTGATTAGTCGAGGTTTTTATCTCTAGGTTCTATGTATACCTTTTTCTATCACTTCCTCAATACCCCTTTTACTCTCATATTCCGATAGTCATCAACTACCTACTTGTGGGTTAGCTGAGCTCCAAAGTTAAAGTCAGCACAGATATCCCCAAAAAACTTGGACCCCACAGCTGCAATCTCCAAACCCCTTTCTTTTTTCCCTTTGAATTGATCATTTTGGCATCTCTCTTTCTAACTTATTTTTCTTTGTATTGGGTTTGAACATAATATTTGTAGAGGTGTATAATTGATTTGAGTGAGGATCATCTTTAGCAAAAGACAATTGTGAAAGCAAAAGGATGATGATGGTTGTAATAGAATAGATTAGAGTAGTGCATGCACGTAAGGAGGATGAGGAGAGAGAGTACAACTCCCCTCTTTTTAAACAAAATTGATCATGTCTGAGGAGAAATTTGATGAAGAAATATTTGTTGCATCTCTTTTCAATTGACTTTTCTATTGTGAGCTATTAGGCCACCTGCAAACGCATTAGGGAAATTTGGGAGGACTATTTGGTCTTGCCTTTAGAGATCCACAATGATATTCAAATTTGGCAATTATTTTTTTTTTCCGATCACAACGCAGTTGCAAAGTATGCCTTCTGTTTTCACTTTCGGTAGTTTTATCATCTGAAAAATGCTTTATTCTTTGAGCAAATAATTTAGCTTAAAAACTCTTCGGGAAAATCCTTCCTTCCCGCCAAAACTTCTTCCCCAACCTCCTTCCCCGTGTTATGTCATTCACTATGTGACCTACTATATTCTAAAAGGATTAACCATCTTAGGATCTAAGGTTTAAATTATACACTAGATCTTTTTTCTCTTGTTGGGTTTAATGCATAATAACTAGGCGCATACCAGAGGTGACGCTTATAAATGCCAAATGGTTCTTTCAAGACAACAATCAGCAGCGCCAACCTTTTTCATTCTTCAAGCGACAATTTCACTGGTACCTACTGGTGCTAGATGGATCAGCAGCCCGATTTTACTGTTTGTACCTCCAACAATTCGGCTTAAGTTTCTCTATGAACAATGCCAATCAGAAAAAGGAGGGGGGAGGGGTTGGTGTCGTTAGCCAGTGATCGCAGAAGCCACTTAATGGCCGTATCACGCATGCTTAAAATACGCAAATGAAAAATATAAAGTGCCCGAGTACTGAGTGGTCCTTGAAATTTATTTAATTCATTCGTTTTATTTTGGTGGGGAGTGGGAGGAAGAATAGATAGTTGGTGAGAAGCTTCTAACAGTTAGGACCATTTGCTACATCACCATCATTTCTGTGCACAAGCACAATACTGTCCAACAAGATCAATATATATTTGACAAACCTTTTTGGCTGGGACAGAAACTTGCAAACCGACCATTTGTTTACCGTAATCACATCTGAGATCGAGAAGTAGGTGATATGTGAGACTCTATGCACTCTGTGTGGGCGCAACAAGTTAAGCAATAAGAACATGGATTAATAGAAGGATGTTATGTGGCAGCAGATCTCGTCCAGCAGCATTGCTTTATAGGGGCTAAAACAGGCTATATTGTTACCAGGATATGCTTATAGATTATCTCCCTAGCTTGAAGGCCTATACATTTTAGTTGAGGCCTATCACAAAAACAGAAGTCATTAAGAAGTAATTTCTAAAAGCCCATTATCTACCTATTTATGTTAATGACTAATATGCCCTTATTTATTAGTGATGATTACTTAAGTTAGTATCAGTTGAATTAATTAGAGATTGAGATTAATTATAGTGCTAGAATTAGAGTAGAAATTCATTTCCTTTTTGGAGGTTTGGAGAAGAAGAAGAAGAAGTAGAGGAAAAGAAAGAGTAGGATTTGTGATTTTGTTGCAAAAGTGAAACTTTATAGCGACGATGAAGAGGTGGGTGCATCAAATAATCTTGATTACGATTCGGAATTTGGATTATTTGTTAAATGAACAAGACCATGTCAATCGAAGCATGCTTGAGGATATTATTGTAGCACAAGAACAATGTTGCCGGGAAGAAGAAGGTGACAATGCTTCCAATAGACAGGTATGTGTTCTGACGATTTCCAAACATGTATTTGCATCTTACAATCACCAAAAAAGGGGAAAAAATTCAAAATTTTAACCCAAAATCGGTTTATTCGATAGCACCACATAAACCGATTCTGAGTTAAATCCCCAAATTGGGAACAACAATCCGTCGTTGTTCATACAAACCGACTGTAGTACACTTTTGGCGCGATTGGTAGATGGAGACAATCGTTTTGTGTTGGCGATGTACATATGCCGATTCCTTCACTTGGATATTTTCGAAAAATACACAAATGGTGGGTTTGGATGTAGAATTTTAAAGGTAGGATTTATGGGTCCAGAGGATTTGTTGGAATTACGTTTTCCTCGGTACGTTTGGTTGTCCAAATCCCTGGAATCACGTTTCCTATGGGCATCACTTTTCCAGCAAATCCTCCATATGGAGTCCGATCCCCCTTCCCTAAGATTTGCTGGGAAACTTATCAAGAGATTTATGTACCCACTTTTCTTTAACTCTAAATCCCATATATATGCAATTTTAAGATCTGGGAGTAACGCCAAACAATACATACACTTTAAAAAAATAGAAATTATATGAATCCTAGGAATTTTAACTTAGTTACCAAACACACAAGGGATTTACATGAATCCCAGAATTTGTAATCCCATGGGATTATAAATTTCCGGAAATGGTGAATTCTGCAAACAAACACATCAAAAATTCACAATCGGTTTATGTATGTATATATGTAATCCGATTGTCAAGACGAAATGCTACAGGAAAATACGACTATAAATCGGATTATATGTAACGCAGCGTGAACCAATTATTTTTTTGGAATTTTTCTCTCAAATCATCAAGTCCTTAATCGGTTGACATAGTTATATATATAAACAGATTCCACACAAACAGTTTTCTCGACTGTTACACATAAACCGATTATGAATCCTTAATTTGTTGATATATGTTGTAGATTGTTAAAGTGTTCGACGAAGATCAACCCGAACCCGTATCTCAGCTGGGTCCTGATACCTCTGCCCACTATTACACTGATTTGAAATGGGAAAAAAGGAACGATGTAAAGCAATGGTTTGTGGACAAGGGCATAGAGATCAAATACGCATATAGGTCATCCTTCAAGCCGTGATCGTTTAAAACTTGTTTATGAGAGAGATGGAAAGCATGAAAGTCATAGGGAAAAGGACAAACCATACGTGAAAAGACGACTAGGAAATACACGACTAAATCAAAGAAGTATGGACGCCTATTTAAGATTATAGCTAATAGACCCAACAATGTATATAAGCTTTTTAAAGTGATGAATGACCGTCATAATCATGATGATCCGGAATCTTTTATTGAACATTCTGTCGTTTGTGGGTTGAAACCACATCAATTGAAAACGGTAAAATCGATGAAACGTGTAAACCAAGTGACATCCTTTGGAAGATTAAGAAGGATGATAAGAATAACTTGTTCATTTTGAGGAAAATTTACACGACAAGAGCAGCCTTAAAGAGGAGGGCATGGATGGTAGAGCGGTTATGGAATAATATTAGTGGTTAGCCGATAAACACGGATACACACTGAGAAAGCAGGTATTGGAAGGTAAAGTGACTCGTATTTTCTTGGCGCATCTGGAGATGATTAAGTTGGCCCAATGCTTCTATCAAGTTTTGTTAATATATTGTACGTAAAAGACGAATAAGTACAACATGTTGTTGTTAAACATTGCTTGCCACACTTTCGATAAGCAAACTTTCACATTGGCATAGGGATTTATGGATCAGGAAAATGATGTGATTTTTATTTAAATGTTAGAGACCTTGAAGGAGATATACCAGGGTGATTAAACTCCGAGGATCATAGTGACGTATAAGAACCAAGCTCTAATGAATGCCATAAGGGTGGTTTTCTCGGACGCTAAGCATTTTCTTTGCACATGATACGTACAATGCAATATTAGAAGTAATAATTATAGGGGTCATATCCAAAATCCTGAGCCACATGAAGGTACCACCCGTGAGAAGGTTGAAGATGAGAGTCTTAAGAAATTAACTCCGGAGGAATGAGAGAATGAAAATAAGAGACAAGCCAAAGAGTATGACGATAATAGGTTAAAGTGGAAGACTTTTCAACATGATTGGGACTTGATGGTACACTCAATGTCCGAGGTGGGGTTCAAATCTTATTTGGAGCGTTTATTGGGATTTGGAAAATTACAAGAACCGTGTGGTTTATTGCTTGAAGGAATTGTTAGATCCGTACAAGGAAAAATTTGTGTATGCTTACACCTACCAACATATGAAGTACAAGAATGAGGCGACAAGTATCGCAGAAGGATATCATGGATGCTTGAATAGCTTGCTCAGAGGGAGTCAAAACAATATGGTTACAGTATAAGAATCATCCATAAATAGACCAAGGCTGATATCGTCAAGATAACAACGGAAATAGAAGAGACTAGGATCAACATCGTGACACAGTTCAAGGGTTACCATTGGTGCTTAAAGGTATAAATTATATGGTGTCTCACTAGGCCATCATTTTTATGATGAAGGATTACAAATTTTATGAGGATTACGAGATGGGGATCAAGAGGATTGTATGTTCATGTACGATGATGACGGCCTTGGGACTCCCGTGTCGTCACATGATTGCGATATACCAACAAGAAATTCATCTTAACCGTCTGTTTTGGTTGTCCTAGATCTAACCATGGGAGACCAGTGAGGTGCCATGACGGCTACCGACTGACCCTCTACCGAATGGACCAATCACGTTGTCCATGTACAACAATCAATGGTCAACCAAAGAGTGTCGGCCATGCTCCTTAAACTTATAAGAAAATGTTTTAAGACTGACCATGTAAGCCGCACGTGACAAGTCTTTTAACTTAAATTTTAAGGAATTTGCGGCAGGATCAAACTTCTTCATTATTATCGATACATTACATGTATCGGTTTTAGATAAAACCTAATAATGATACCTTACATGTATCGGTTTTGTCCAAAAACCTAATTAAAGAGCACCATTCCTCTTGGTGTTTCCTTAACAAGAGAATTGACCTGCCACCACTGCATGCAACACGATTCATGCATAATGGTCTCATGGTCTTACATGCACGACCAATTAGTTACTGAGATAATGGTATATTTTCTCTTCCACTTTTATGACCACTTCTCACATGTTATGGTGGTGGGACCACTCAACAACTACCACACTTCATATCACTAGTCGTGACACAATTTGATTTTCATGACATGTTGACTTCATCTTACATGTAAGCCCATTCTTGCAGGTGCACCTTAGTCATGCAACCCATCTTGCTATGTAAGTCACGACTAGGTATTATTTTCTACAAAACATTCGAGACATCAACAATGTCACAAATTGGGGATGTTCATCAGGGTATTGATCTGGCGGCCTACAGCATGCGGTGTGCAATACACCCATTCTGAGAAAGTGACAGGAAGAATGGTCAGTTAACGAGTAGAGGACAAGTGGTCCTAACTTCACAATAGGACACGGTTCTTACCACCTTCACACGATCTCCACTACTTCACTACTCCATAACTCCCACTTCCTATGGGATTACGGTGTTCGACTATGACTTGATATAAATAGATTTTTAATCTAATTTAATCAAGAACTAACACAAGTATCCAGAAATCCCATAGAACATACAACTTACATCCTACAAGGAAGTTCTACATTCTGATACAAGTCATAAGCAACTGCATCTTACAAAGTTCATCATTCTAATCTCAACACCTTCCCTTCTTCCCTTCTAAATATCAACCCTTCTCCTTTATTTTGTGACTGAAGTAAGACTAGAAATAACATTTCTTGGTTTAGGCCAGAATTGTACAGATTGATCTCTCGAATCTAAAGTACTCATGTGCAGTACATTTGTTTAAGGTTTAGACTTGTTTTCATAAACTACCATCTTTTACTCTTTTCTCCAGAATCAGTTTTTACCCTACTACAACTATCACGGTACTAGACTACGACATTGATCTTGTAACTGCATAAAACAAAAATTTTCTATTTCTTAGTGTGAGATTCAACTACCAATGCGGCTTCGTAATGATAAAACGACTCTCATATCCACTTGGTATAAGCATCTTGTGCCGCAAACCTCTCGCCTCTGTGCCTACCGAGAAACTCGTTGTACTTGTAATACAATTTCTTAAGGTGAATCGTCCTTAAAAAAACGTAATCTGGTCGATAATCATGACGTGGTTTCTTGTACTTACCGTTTATCTTTGGAACGAAAGGAACCGATGCAACTTGAATCCAAAATATACCTCATGTTGATGTTCTTCGGGAAGATCCTTGGAAATGTAATAATTTTTAATCCATTCGGTCTCTTCCTCAACATCCTTTAATCGATACATTAGTTGGAATTGGTATTGACTTCGTTTCTTTGCCTTGAGTATCCTCTTCTTCTTCCATCGAA
Organism: Papaver somniferum; assembly: GCF_003573695.1. NCBI lineage: Eukaryota > Viridiplantae > Streptophyta > Magnoliopsida > Ranunculales > Papaveraceae > Papaver > Papaver somniferum. The sequence continues at coordinate 49,007,103 of NC_039366.1, forward strand.
GCACTTGACGATGATGTGGTTTCTTTGGGAGTTATTTGTTTGCTTCTTTTCCGTATCTCTTCTTCCATAGCAGTAATTAATTTGGTTGATGATGATGGAGTAGTTCGTATGCATCTTCAAAGTATGTGATTAAATGAATAGGTAGTTGATGATGATGATGAATTTGACATCTTTGGATGAAATAATGACCAATGGAGTAAGACTTCTTTCAATAAAGTAGTGTATGATAGAGAATAGGCTATCTCTTTATATACACAAGGGACCAACGACTATAATTTCAAAAATAAATAAATAAATAGCCGTTTGAGCAAAGAAAAAATAAAAAAAATAAAATCCGGTAACAATCAGATTATATATAGGCACATATAGTCCGATTAATATGAATTTGGAGTTATGGGAAATATCTATCTTTTCATAATCGGTTCATATATGAGGCACATAAATACCGGTTCTTGATTTCTCTACAAATCCAAACTTGGGCCCAAAATCGGTTTATGTGTCAATTTGGAGTTCTGGGAAATAGTTACTTTCAACATAAAGTGTATTTTCTATTATCAGAATGAAGTTTTTACATCATTAGCCTTTCTGGATATTTATTTATACATGATATGAACATGATAATTACTTGTAGATGACTAAGAAGGTGACAACTTGGACTTAATAGTTCCCCGCCTCGTGTTTGTACCGACCTGAGGTAGCTCCTCGTTATGACTTCCTAGCTTCCCGGCTATCCCCTTAGCTGACAACATCAAGAATCTTCTTATCTTCGCATACGGGATCCGGTTTGACTTCCTATATCTTGATTCTTGGATATTTAGTTCAGGTATTCGACGTTTGACCTTGAGTCTTATTCCATGTCTCAACTGTCAGTTCTCAGGTAGATGTTATATTTTCCCCCAATTTAGTCAAAGTAAGCCTGTAAACTTCTTTTTATTAAGTTTTAGTTCATTTTTACTTTAACAGCTCGTAGCTTTCTTTGCTGACTTGTCATGATAGTTCGTTTTTGTTTTTAGCTCATGGATGGTATTTTAGTAGCTCGCAACTTTTTGTGCGACCTGTGTGAGTTGTTTTCTCAGGTTGGACGGGGCACCTGAGCATCTCTTTAAGTGTTACTCCCCCCTTTAAGTTGCTTAAGACGGGGTGGCCTACATGAACGCTTCTTTGGTTGTCTCTCCCCTTTCAAGTTACTTCTGAATTTTTTTGAGTTTTTCTAGGTCATACACCTATCTTCTTTTTCCTCCGATAGGTAAATATCTTTTTAAAGATATTATAGATATTATTTTTCGTTTATCAATATTTTGTCTTATCATGTCAGACTATGTATTTTATACCACCTCAAAGACTTAGTTTCCTTTTGCAACTGTGTAACGTGCTCTGTTTATTGAGTTGTATTTTTGCTAAGTATTCGAGCTAATCAGTCTAGTGATTCTCAATTATTCTCGAGATTTTTTTTTTGATTTTGTTGCTTATTATTAGCACAATTTTTAATATTTGGTATATTGTTCACCTTCTTGGAACACCAAAAGTTTGGTAATTCATTTTGGTAATTTTTTACCCACTTTTAGTCGTGCACTTTATTGACTTGTAGCAGTGGGTTACCACTATACGTGTCTTTAATGTGTGGAGAGTCGAGAGATTAATTCACCCTGTTACCGATTTTCACCCTTTCTCTTTCCTTATCTTTTACTTGGCATAAAAGGAAAGCTCTCTCAATTTCCATAGCGCACATATTTCCTAATTTAGATCTCCACCATTTTCTTTTTTCTTTCTTCAGATCTCTCATTTAGATTTAAACTTTTTTCTTCCCTTCTTTCTCTTCTTAATTAGAATGGAATCCGTTCAATCTGACCAGATGGTGGCTACTCGGTCGAATCTTCTACTTGTAGATCTTTTGCATCATCAACATTCTTTTCTTTCTCAGAATTCATTTGCGATTCATCGCGCAGATCCCTATCATCCAAAGATACTTGAGGTAGAAAACGTTCCAGAAGGCGAGTTTTTTCTCACTGAAGCTCATCTTACCTTCAACATTTTGTCTTCCTCTTATCATTCGTGATGAAACACAAGTTATTGATTGTCCCTTCGGGCAGATGAAACAAAAGTTTTACGCCTTTGTGAAGGCGGTTATTGATCATAACTGTTCTGCGCTGGATTCTGAGAAGATTACTGCTTTTGATCCTTTTCAGGGATATTCTCTCAAATCAAGTGGAAAAAACTCTTGTTAGAGCATTGTTCGGTTGAACCCGCCAAGCGTTGGTATGTCAAGGTTGGTTGTCATATTTTAGTATCAAAACTCAAAGTCGCTTGATTAGATTACTAGAATCAACTTTGTTAGGTTAGACTAGGAAGCCAGTAAATGTTGAGACATACAAGTATTACTCTGGAGACCCGAAGATTCTGAAGACGTATTAACATCAACGAAGACATTATCCTTCTACTTGAGGTTAGTAATACAAGACTTGACTTGTTTCTATTTCAACCTATGTTTATTTCAAGTCATTTAGATTGAAAACATAACATGCGAACTTATATATATTTGTGAAAATCTAGTATTAGAGACTTGATCATATTATTGTGCTCAAAGTTTCAAGAAAGAATATACAAGTTGTTTTACAATTTAGGTATATTGAATTATGAAATATAACGTCTATCTTTTGAACTTCGTAATTGCGACATATACATAATCTTTGTAACTTATTACTAGATTATGTAATGAAATTAGGATTGATTTCATGCCTATAAAATTATGTTTGACTACATGAGTTTAATGAAGTAGACTTACGAACTTATTTCGTAGATGAAAAAAATCAATGGATTGGTGGTCCGGTTCCTATTGGGGATCTAGGGCAGGACTGATCCCTATGCGTTGGGGATCTCTAACATGACCGATCCCTATGCATTGGGGATCTCTAGCAGGACCGATCCCTACCAATAGGGGATTCCTAGCAGAACCAATCCCCATGAAAAAACCTATTTTCGAACTCACATACACTTTAGGGTTTGTGTGATTTTGGAAGTTGGGTTTACAAAATAGGAAAGCTCAAGATGTAGATATTGTGAGTAATTTAAATATGTGTACAAATTTTGTATTTTATTTTTCAAAGATATCCCTTGATACTCAATGTAACACCCCAAGTTCCGGACCAGGGTCAAACTAATATGGAGATCCGAACTCGAAGCGTTATGGGCCGGGAAGAGTCTTATGCAAATATTTTATTATATATATTTATTCCAACATACAAAAAAACATGAATGTAATTGAAAAGAAACAAATCCACTAATAAAATCCTCAACGTCATATTTAGTGTAGATGGGGAAAAACGATTTGCTGGTTTTTAAGGAATTGAGGAGACGACCGTACGGAGGAGACTCCTCGAACCGAGCGAAATGTTAAACCTCACACACATGCACCGCTGCAAAGGGGGTGCTTTAGATTCGAGAGATCAATCTGTAGTACTCCATCCTAAATCAAGACAATGACCGTTCCAGAGTAAATTCGGTCACAAGAGAGGATGGGTTGATCTGTAGGAGGGAAGCTGGGAATGTGTGGAATCAATGGTAATCAAAGATTGTGGGTGTGTGAATTCTGAATATGATAAGCTCTGAATGATTGAAAATTGCTCAATTGAGAGTAGTTTCTCAATTGATGAGTTGATGATCTCGTGTTGTTGATGAGACGTGAGACTGATGATACTGTTGATGCCGATGATTCAATCATGATTCAGAGACTTATTTATATTGCTAGAATTTTAGACACCATGATCCCATGAAGTGTGACAGTTGATGGAATCAAGGAGTGGGGAAGTGGAGATCGTGTTTGAAACCAGTTGCTCAACGTGTGGAGACTTGGTCGATTTTCCACCCACTACCTCGTGAATTCCTTTAACTGATTGCACGACTTGCTCACATTCCATCGTGTGTTTGAACACACGTGTCGTAGACCACCGGACCAAAACCATAAGTGATATCCCCCCAAAGTGACACGATTGACGTCTCGTGGTATATTAGTCAATTGATGACTTCGTGGTTTGATGGGACGATGAGTCCATGTAGTTTCTGAGTTGAACATGATGTTCTGAAACTCATGAATTGAACATGTCATGAGACAGAGGTATAGTTCTTACGATGAAGTGAGCAAGTATTGCTCATTCGATGGACCGTTGAATATTGATTGTTGAACCAATATTCCTTGGTTTGAGCAAATATTTATCATCTGAGCAAGTGTTGCTCATGTGATGAATTGTTGAATATTTGATCGTCTGAGCATGTGTTGCTCATCTGATGGATTATTGGCAGCGTACCAAAAAATATTAATTAGAATACTGGTCGTTGAACCGAGCATAATTAATAAAAATTAATGACCATGAGGTCGTCGTAGAATTATTAAGGTTGGAATCTGGAATGATGATCCTTGGATTCAGAAACTCTAATTTGATCAATTGATGATCAATTCATGGTTCGTCAGAATTTTAACTATGGGACGAAGGAGGGAGCGAATACATGGGAACGTGGATCAACTATGTAGTGTTCATATGCTCACGTGAGCAAATACAAAGAACTCCTGAAGAGTTGGTGAAGAGATGATCAAATGCTGGTTTAATCATTTATTCGAAAATGCTCATCTGAGCCTCAGGTGAGAAAACCTAATTAATTATGGCGGAGTGAGGGACCGACCATGGGGTCATGAAACCGGCCCTGGGTAGTCACATGACCGCCCGATGATCACTTCATGAAAATCCAAAGTGTTTGGAAGAGTCTTGGACCTAATACGTGCAATTGTGCAAATTAGGTCAAAACTGTGAAACTTGATGGGACCGGCTTCTGTAAGACAAAGAGCCAATCTTGGTCGGTCAAGATAGCGTGCTCGTGTCCCCAACGCGTCCTCATCTTAGTCTTGAGAATTTTGATATTTTCTGGCGTGCAATTGAGCATCCATTCGAGAAAATATGCCAAAATTAGGATTTCGACGAAACTGAGGAAAACACCATGAGATGATGTAAAATAATTATAAAATAAGGAATGAGGAGGCGTGGGACCGCCGAGGCCAAGGCATGGTCGGCTGGTCGTGGCCACGGTCCCGTGGTGCCTTTTCCTTAATTTTATAATATTTTGGTTATTTAATGAAAAATATCATGGATTTAAAGAGTTTTGATGAATTTAGGGAGTTTCCCTGAAGTGAAGGAGTTTCATGAGTTCAAGGAAGCAAAAATATTAAAATAATAAAAACAAGGATGTGTGGGGCCGTGGGAGGCATGGACGGCCGGCTAGGGCCCGGTCCCACAAGTTTCCCTAATTTTTATGTATTTTTAATGTATTTTTCCATGATTTGAAGGGATTTTCCTAATTCGAGAGAAATACCATGAAATCAAGGAGTTTCATGGGATGAAGGAAATCCTAAAAATAATAATAATAAAATACATGGGTGTGTGGGACCGTCTGGGGCCCGGTCCCACGTGTTTCCCTAATTTTATATTATTATTTTTTAATGTATTTTTCCATGATTTGAAGGGATTTTCCTAATTTGAGAGAAATACAATGAAATCAAGGAGTTTCATGGGATGAAGGAAATCCTAAAAATAATAATAATAAAATACATGGGCGTGTGGGATCGGCTGAGGCATGACCGGCCGACTGGGGCCCGGTCCCACTATTTCCCTAATTTTATATTATTATTTTTTAATGTATTTTTCCATGATTTGAAGGGATTTTCCTAATTTGAGAGAATTACCTTGAAATCTAGAGTTTCATGGGATGAAGGAAATCCTAAAAATAATAATAATAAAATACATGGGCGTATGGGACCGGCTGAGGCATGGCCGGCCCGCTGGGGCCCGGTCCCACGTGTTTTCCTAATTTTATATTATTATTTTGTATGTATTTTGAAAATACCATGATTTGAAGGAATTTTCATGAAATCAGGGAAATAATAATAATAATAATAATAAAATAATGAAGAACCATAAGGTGTGGGGCCGGCTGGGACCAAGGCATGGCCGGTTGGCCAATGGTCACGCCCCACACTATTTTTCTTAATTTTATATTTTTTTCATGGGTTTATGAAAACGCCATGAAGTCGAGGAGTTTCCTCGAGACGAAGGAGATTTGTTCAAATGAAAGGATTTTCATCAAATGAAGGAAAACGATAAAATATGATAAAATATAAAACTGGCGTGGGATTGTTCATGGCACGGTCGGCCAGTCAATGAGTCCAATCCCTTGGCGCCTTGGTCAATATTTTGATTATTTATTATTTTCTTCCTATTTTGCAATAGGTTAATCGTTTCGTCGTATTTTAAAATACTCGTTCGTGCGGTGACTGTTAGTGCATCGTCGTTGAACACACTTTCACCATTTGGATCGGGGCTGACTTAGAGGTAGCTCAGACGCCCGGTTGTTGATTATTTATTACTAATCGTGGAATTCAGTGGAGAATAATTCACAAAACTGAGTAATAAGATGTTTATTATTAATTCATAGGATCAGCTAAGGATTCGACTACGAATTCAGAATAATAAAGTGAGCATTACCATTCCATGGGATCGCAGATTCGACCATAGAATCAGAGTAATTAAGTTTTATCTATTACCATTTATGAGACCAGTTGTGGATTCAATCATGAAATCGGAATAATGAGATAATATAGTTATTGCTATTCTATGAGATCAAGCCGTGGATTCGATCATAGAATCAGAACCATTGTTTATTGCCATTCCATGGGACCAGTCGTGGATTCGACCATGGAATAGGAGCAATAATAGATTATTCCGGGAATTCAGTAGTGAATGTCACGGCAAAATTAATCTTAATTAGGAATAATTAACTTTGTGGCTCTATACTAGCAGAGCAAGCTGTCTAGGAGCATTAATTATCCCGATATGAGCTTGTCGGTAAGTCATATCCTTTATATAGTCAGGGTAAACTCGTTGTTTGTTCCTGAAGACGTTATCGCTCTATACTAGCAGAGCAAGCTGTCTAGGAGCCGTCCATCTCGTGATACTATATAGAAATAATCACCGAAAGTGTTCAGTGTTCATGAGATATGCCGTTGTCCAGTCGTGAGACTACATATCTACATGTACTCTGAGAGAAAGTACTCTCCGTTGAGAATTCGATGAGAGACCCGTGTATCGATACTCACGTCTGATTGCTGGATAAGAGCTTCGTATAATTATGAGTTCACGATTTATCCCTTGTTGAAAATCCACCATCTACATTAATTCCCCTGCTTACTGAGGAAAGCGGTGTTCCTCAGTCAGCATTAAATGGTGATTTTCCGTCCATAAATAATAACACCATTAATTGAACTTAGTCGTAAGTTGAGACGTTACCGGATTTAGAGAGCATGAGAAAACCACGACTTGATGAAGGCTTCAATGTTATGATTGGAGCGTCGTTTTATGAGCATAAATTGATGTTGAACCGCTGGTTTGGACGATGGGACCATGGTCGTTTAGGATTTGCGGGCGGGGCCTAATAAGGAAATCCTTAGAAAATTAGGTTTTGGAAATAAAATTGATATAAAAGGAATTAATCCCTTTTTTTTCACGACCAGTGCTTTGATCCCTTCATCATCTTCACGCTCGTTCACAGGGGAGGAGGAAAATTTCCTGAAGCCGTAGCCGCCGCCGATCGTCGTCCGATCAGCCGAAGTCCGACCATTTTCCGGCCGACCGACCAGTCAAGAATTTTTTTTATTTTTTTATTTTTTTTGATGTTTGCTGATGTTTGCATGAATTTCATGGAGTGATCATGTTGAAATCATATATTTATGTACGTTTTGGTGTGAGTTTTTTTATGAAAAACCCTCTTTTCGAAAATGTATGTTCGTTCGATAGTTAGTTTTGAAAACTAACAATAATTCCTGATTTAGAAGAGTTTTTTTTATGAACCTAGGTCCAGTGATAAAACTTAGTTTATGAGCTTCCATGTGTACCAAGGTTTTATCATAAAAGAAGTGAATTTTCACGAAATCGACATAAACCTTCGTTTTAAAGACAAATAGCGACGACACGAAGGAAAATATATATTATGAACATGTGTCCAGTGATAAAATTTTGTTTATGATCTTTCATGTAAATTCAAAACTTTATCATATGTATAAATTGTGAGCTTTCACAGTATTTCGAAATAAACCTTCGTTTTAAAGACAAATAACGACGATACGAAGGAAAAAGAGTTTTTTTTTTTATATATATATATGCAGCCGTGACATATATTGTGCAAAATATGATGATATATTTTATTTTCATGAGTTTGTTTTCATTAAATAAAATCCTTGAGAGTTTATGTATGCAAGTTGCATTAATTGCTGATTTTTTCGAAAAATCAAAGCATGTGTTTTGAGGAACCTTCGAAGATAGACAATATATTTATGATGAAATATTTTATTGTTATAAACTTCATAGTTCAGTTGTGTGAATGTTCACATTATGAAAATTGTGTCCATGATTTCATGAAAAATCAGTTTCGGAAATTAAATAAAGTTTCGTTCGTTTTTGCAGTTTTCAAAGAGACGAACGATTTTGAGGTGTTAACTCTAGCATTATTATCACTATTGTTAGCGGAAGTATAAAAGGTAAGAGTTAAGAGTTACCATTTTTTCTTGTATTTTCTTGATTTATATCTGGACGGCATACTGAAGTAGACTGTAGTGTGAACCTTTTCAGCTACTCAGCAAAGATGACCAATTCCCAAGCTGACGACGCCTCGAGGGAAGAGATGTGTGTTGATGATGGTATATTCAGAGATGAGACGTGCATGGATGAAACTTCCGTTGGGGGAGACGAAGACGAAATCCCTGGGATTAATAATGTCCCGAACATAGATGATGCATTCTTTGAAAAAGATATTCCAAGAGCTGAGCAACATTTGAAATCCCCAGTGTATCGTCTTTTGATAAATCCCAGAACTATTACTCAGGAGAAATTGGCGACTCTTAAGCAGTGATTCGATTTTTTCTTGAACGAGGGATCTTCACCTCATCAATCATAGAGTTTAAGATTTCTCGACGACCTTTGGAGAAATTTGCCGGCTGGGCGAGGCATATGTTGGGTTTTCCTCATGTGAGGACTATGCTCGACTAGGCGCAGGTGACGAGAGCTATTCAATCTTCTGGAGAGTTGTTCATTTATCATGACGCAAGTGGTATTGTGGCTCTGTTTGCTCGCTGATGCATTCCCACTCACACTTTCATATGTAGATGGGGAGAGTTTACCATTACCTTGGAAGACGTGGCGGCTCTGATGCATATCCCAATCACGGGAAATCTTCCTGGGGATCTTTCAGATGAGGAGACCGTTATTTCTCATGTCTTGACAACTGCAATGGAGAAAGCAAATAAGGCTGGTAGTAAAGGATGGTATGCTTCCTGGTTGACACACTGGTGGCCTAAAGACGAGGTTTCTGATAAACCCATTGACAGTATGTTACCCATTGCTGCGTTCTTATGTTTATGGTTGTCCAGAGACGATTTTGAAGACAGTGGAAACTTGTTGAAGCCTTTTGTGATTCCCTTTGATATTAAGATGGCTCAAGGTGAGCAACTTCCGATAGGTAGTTTATTCTTAGGCTCCTTGTATTACAACCTGGACTCCTTGATTATAGACTCCAGTGTGTCGAACGTCTCTATGAAGATTGAGTGTTATGCCAACACGATGTTTCTTCAAGCTTTGATGTGGGAGCACTTTAAGAATTATGCACCTACTCCACGTAATGTTCTGCAAGGACCGAATACTGATGCGCGTCATAATTTCCCTGAGAAAGATAATGCTAGGATCATGCGTTGGTCCACAAATCAGCCTCGTTCTAAAATGCGCTTTATTGATGTGTTAGATGAAGAATCTGAGTTCAATTTTCGCCCGTGGGTGTCAGTCCCTGATTATGTTTCCCAGCCGATGACTTTCAATACTGGAGAAAGCACGAGTTTGACGTCTGGTGCGCATCTGAGTGATGGCGAAAGATCTTTCATGTTGACTTGCACCCCTGGTCATTTTCTATCAGCCACGTTTGGAGAGCTTTCAGTGGAGGAGTATAATATTGATAGAGCAGCTCGACAAATGGGTATGGATTAGTGTGTTCCAACCATACGAAGAAGGAAGCCATCAGTTGAGCAACTCAGGACTCATTTGGATCATACTCACGTGGAAGGGAGTAGCTACTGGTTTCCTGGTTCTGATAGATTCGCCTATGTAACCCCAGGTTATGTAGAATTCTGAGATCAGCAACTTGGGTGTTTGCGTGGCTTTGTAAGATTTCCCAGACCTCCATTTAAGGATCTTCCTTCGACGGAGATGATTTCCAGTCGACCAAGATTGAAGTATCTTTCTGGTGATAAACGAAAGTCGTCTCCAGGATGCTCTCAGGTATGCTTCTTCATATAATCTTCACGAAATTATAAGAACTGTATTCTGATTATATTACTGGATTTCACCACAGGACGGTCGTAATATACGACCTCTAATCGGTTTAGATTTCTCAAAGACTGAGGCGGTTATTCATGGAGGAGAAGGCAGGCATAAATGTTATAAGCTATTACCCAATACCGTAAAGTCCCCAGTTGGTGCTTTGGTGAGTTTCCAGTATTTTCTTTGTTGTGACTATTTCTCGCCCATATTATTAGGATCCTGAAACCGATATTGTTATTCCGTTGCAGAGTTTTGCTCCATAAAGTATTCATGGTCTTCGATTCTCCGCCTTTGAGCAAGCAATACCTGACTTGAGCGATGAAGAAGAATCTGTAAGTATATCTTCACATATTCGATTATGATGCTTTATTGATGAAACGCTAATTGTTTGAGAATATGTCCAGGAGGATGTCGTTATGGAAATGGAGAGTGATGATACTCGACCGTCGCTTGAGAATAGAGACACAGGCAGTGCCAAGGATTTGGAGCCGAATGAAAGTAATGATCCTCCCATCGTTGACACGGACAATCCCAACTCCTTGAACGCTTTGGATACCTCTCAAGTAAGCATATACCCTGTACCTTCTCCATAGAAGTATAAAAGTGCTGATTTTTGAATGAATGTGAATCCATGTGCGTATATGAAAACTTAGTCAAATTTCATCGTCAGAAAATTCGGAACCCAGCTTTTTAGTAAAAATGACGTAGAATCTTCATCCGGAATCGGATTTTGATGATCTGCATGTGCAAATTCAAGCCCGGAAAAGTTCCAAGCTTTATCAAAGAAACTTTTTAAGTTTTGAGAAAGTTCAGAGCCTGAAAAAGGCGAAATAGTAAACTTTCAGGAGATTTCCAGGACTTTTTCAGATTGCGTATCACTTAATATTTTGACCACATCTACTTGCTCGTTCATCGGGTTGTCATGAAATTTTGACATGTCGTAGAGGACATCCATATGAAGAGAATTTTTTTTCAGTTCCTTGTAGATTGCTCCCAGTTCGTCTCTTAGTACAGAGCAGAGTTCAGCTTCTTCAGACGGACTCATCGTAAAACGTGTTTTCATGACTTTTATGTTATTTGCTCGTGCCTTGAATGTATTATGATGAACCTTGATGATTTTTCCTTGCTGGTTTACTGTGTTTCATAATCTCCTTTGGATTCGTGACTCTAACCTCATGTAATCTTCGTATTAGGTGCTAAATACCGAAGTTGAGGATACTGGGGCCAACGATGATAACTCTAACCATTCTGGAGTTATTGATGAAGACACAACCATCCCTGCACTTCAAGGCCATGAGAAGGTCTCTACTGATGTTATGGAAACACATATGGTTGTTTCCTTAGTGATAGAAGAAACCGAGACAACAGCGGAGAATACCGAAGGAATTATTGCTTTGGTTGTGGAAGCCGCTCCAGTGACTGAGAACTGTATAATAGTGTATGAATATACAACTGCAGGAGTTGCTTTCAATCCTCCATTTGAAACTTCACTCCCATATCATGAACTGATAGGTGGATTCAACGTTCCCATTGGATATGCACGCTTGTACGAGACAATATGGAAGAAGTTTGGCCACATGATCATTGACAGGAATCCTGGGCGTGCTTATGCTTTAACCATGCAAGTAGGCGTTATCTTGCGTGTCGTGAGTGATATGCATGCCAGACCTAGGAATACTGTGACTCCAGATATACTCTTTGATTGGGAGTTTAACTTGGAGAATTCAGAGAGACTTGGCCTCAACGTGAAATGGCTTAGCAAGCAAATAAACATTATCAAGGATTCATGTGAGAAGAACATACCCTTTCCCAATGATGCTGTAAAGGAGAAGGAGGACAAGATTTCCAAGATGACCGAGGAGTTGAACAAGGAGAGGGAGGCTTTGCAAATCTTGAAGGATGTTGATGAGCGAAAGCCTTTTCTTGCTGATTTCCTTTGATTATCTCTTGAACTTCTGAGAGATGTGAGGTTTATACTTGGGTTTTGATATTTTGATGGTTTTGGATTGACTGATGGTTAAGGATTTTCTTGTAGATTTGATTTCTTTTACGAAATATGAACTGAATTTTGATAAATTGTTGAATTCAAATACCAATTGCAAGTATTGCAAACGTTTTGGAGGAATTGAAATACAAATGAAAGAAAATCCTAAATGTTAAATCCAAACGCCATGAATGCTTCGAACGCCCAATACCTTAAATGTCCAATAATTTCAGATAAACGCCTTGAGCCAATTTTCATGAATTACTGGCAGGGTTCTGTCAACTGTGTTGATCAATTTGTAGTATCCTCCGGCCACGGAATTAGCGACCATGAATGGTCCTTCCAAATTGGAGTTCCTTGTAGAATGAAGACCGCGCTGAACTGCTTTGAGAACCAGGTCTCATTCATGAAACTTGTTAGGCTTGGTCTATCGTGCCTTGAATATCTTCCGTTGATTCGGAATTCCCTGTTTGTCGGAATTCCATGATTGTGGCACATATGGACACTCACGCGGAAGAGAGTATCCAACATAGTGTTGATCATGCTTAGCCAGATCTTCAACAATAAACCTCTCGATGGAGTGACCGATTTGAAGAAGTTCTGAACCCAACCATTGGGTGTAATATTGCTGAGGTGAAGTTACCCACTCGTAGCTTTTGATGACTGCTAAATTGTTCATGGGGAGGAGTCCCTGGGCCATAGTAGCATATCTGAACATTGGTAATATTGGAGCATGAGGAGAAATAAGACTTGCCTGAGCTCGAAACCTTCTGACAAAGGTGTGCGGATTTTCTCCAAGTTCCTGCGTAAGTCCCATCAGAGTTTTTACTTCTTCCAGATGCTCAAACAGTGGTGTGTCCTCTGCTTTGTCTTCTGACTCGGAATCCTTGTCGATGACAGGATGTGTTGAAGGCATCGTTATTCTTCCAGCATGAATCAAAGTTCTTCCAAGGACCATGTCGTATCCAGGGTCTTCCCGGATTATGAAAAACTTGTCCTCAGTGCAGATCAATCTTTCCATAACTTTGAGAGTGATGAAGCCGTATGCGTCTTTGGAGATTCCTTCGTGGTCCCTGATTGCTATGGGAGCGTGGGTGGCTTCCTGTCGAGTAATACCAGCAGCTCTGAGAGTTTTCAAAGGGATGATGTTGACAGTGGTACCAACATCGACGGACGCCCTCTTGAACTCATTTCCTTTAATGTGCACTGTGGTGAGCAGTCCCCAGTCATACATTTCTTTGTCGGTGGTTGAAAGTTCGGTGGTGGTCTCTTGGATCAGCAGGCGTTTTCCGGACACGATGTGGTTCAGTGCAGCAAACATGTCTTTCCTTTGAGCTTTCGAAAGATACAACAACTCGCAGACATGTTCGATCAGATATTGGACCGCTTCCTTGACAGGAGGTTCAGAGATGGTAAACGTTCAGACTGGGAGGGGTTTTTTGTGTACTCCCTCAGTCCCCAGGTTGAGCTCTCCTGATTTGACCTTTTATTTGAATATGCGCTTCAAAATTTTGCAATCACTTGTGGGATGGCTGACGTATCTATGGAAGCGGCAATACCGAGGATTTTCCATGGCTTCTTCAGTTGGTTCCTTCTCGACATAAGGCAATTTGATTGCACCATCTTGGATCCAGGCATCAAGTAGTTCATTAACTTCTTCCATTGAACAGGGAAAATCAGGTGCTTCTGGATCTTCCGTATGCTGAGGAGGGAATTTCGAATTCTCCTTCTTGTGTTCCTTTGAAGGGGTGGAGGAAGTGTGCTCGTGCTGTGGTTCTGCTTTTCGCTTACTCCCTTCTGCGACAGCATTTATTGAAGGTTGCAGGTTGTACTGGTTGTTGATCAAACGCCTGCTTCCTCGAGTGTCTTTTGAATCCTCAGTCTTTGTAGACTTTGCTCTTTCCAAAAGAGCGGGTGCAGTGGTTGCCGACCTTTTCACAGCTTCGTGAAGCTCTGAGAAAGTCTGGAATCGAAGGTTCTCCAGCAAGGCCCTGTAGACCGGGAGAATTCTATTGATGCACTAGTCCACCAGTTGTTGCTCCGTGAAGTTTGGGTCATGACAATCCAGGGCTTGGACTCTGAACCTTTTCACATAATCATTGGGATTTTCACTGACCCTTTGAAAAATTCTTCCAAGGTCGGAGAGGGTGACTTGTTCTGAAACGAAGAAGTATTTCCTGTAGAACGCGTTAACCATTTCTCCCCAATTGGTGATAGTCCCGGGTGCGATGTTGTTATACCAGGTGTATGCTCTGCCTTTCAGAGACTTTGAGAATTCCTTGAGACGAACGACATGATTATGTTCATGTTCTCCCAGGGCTTCGAGAAAACGAGAGACATGTTCCCGAGCATTGCCAGTTCCATCATACAGGGTGAAAGTTGGAGAAACGTAACCTTTGGGGAGTGGAATCCTCTGCGTAGCGGCAGGATAAGGAGGTTGATGACGATGGTCATGCGATGTCTTGTGTTTTCCACGGTTCTCCAAGAGGTGCTCCAGATCCTCGCGAGTAATGAAGTTCGATGATCCCTTCGCTGATGAGTTATCTGCAGCAGTTTTGCGGACTTCATCGTCTTCTACTGTATGGATTAGAATTACTCCAAGATCGTCGTCTGAGGATTTCTCCTTCTCCTTTCCTTTGTCTTGAGTTTTCTATGACATCTTGTTAGTAAGAGTTTTGAGATAATTACACAGCTCCTTCTATGTAGCAGCCATGCCAGTCTGATTCTTTGCAAGAGTCTCCTGCGCTTTGATAAGATCAGCAATGGCAGGTGGTGGATCTCCTCTGACTTCTTCAGGGTGTCGTCCATACAGTGGATGACCTTCGACGTGAGGAGGAGTAATGTCACCACCATCAGTGTTGGAGGTCGGGATTGTCTCCGGGATATTCTGATTGTTGTTGTTGCTAGTACTAGCACGGTTTTTGTTAAGATTCGTAACGGAACCTGACTTGAGATCAACCATCTTGTGGAATTGTGAGATTGCAACCGAGAGAATGATCTCCCACT
Organism: Papaver somniferum; assembly: GCF_003573695.1. Taxonomy (NCBI): domain Eukaryota; kingdom Viridiplantae; phylum Streptophyta; class Magnoliopsida; order Ranunculales; family Papaveraceae; genus Papaver; species Papaver somniferum. The sequence goes on from NC_039366.1 coordinate 49,022,496, forward strand.
GTGGTCGCTAATCTGTAGATGGGGAAAAACGATTTGCTGGTTTTTAAGGAATTGAGAAGACGACCGTACGGAGGATACTCCTCGAACCGAGCGAAATGTTAAACCTCACACAGATGCACCGCTTCAAAGGGGGTGCTTTAGATTAGAGAGATCAATCTGTAGTACTCCGGCCTAAATCAAGACAATGACCGTTCCAGAGTAAATTCGGTCACAAGAGAGGATGGGTTGATCTGTAGGAGGGAAGCTGGGAATGTGTGGAATCAATGGTAATCAAAGATTGTGGGTGTGTGAATTCTGAATATGATAAGCTCTGAATGATTGAAATTGCTCAATTGAGAGTAGTTGCTCAATTGATGAGTTGATGATCTCGTGTATTCGATGAGACGTGAGATTGATGATACTGTTGATGCCGATGATTCAATCATGATTCAGAGACTTATTTATATTGCTGGAATTTTAGACACCATGATCCCATGAAGTGTGACAGTTGATGGAATCAAGGAGTGGGGAAGTGGAGATCGTGTTTGAAACCAGTTGCTCAACGTGTGGAGACTTGGTCGATTTTCCACCCACTACCAAATGAATTCCTTTAACTGATTGCACGACTTGCTCACATTCCATCGTGTGTTTGAACACACGTGCCGTAGACCGCCAGACCAAAATCCTAAGTGATATCCCTCCAAAGTGACACGATTGACGTCTCGTGGTATGTTAGTCAATTGATGACTTCGTGGTTTGATGGGACGATGAGTCCATGTAGTTGCTGAGTTGAACATGATGTTCTGAAACTCATGAATTGAATATGTCATGAGACAGAGGTATAGTTCTTACGATGAAGTGAGCAAGTATTGCTCATTCGATGGATCGTTGAATATTGATTGTTGAACTAATATTCCTTGGTTTGAGAAAATATTTATCATCAAAGCAAGTGTTGCTCATGTGATGAATTGTTGAATATTTGATCGTCTGAGCATGTGTTGCTCATCTGATGGATTATTGGCAGCGTACCAAAAAATATTAATTAGAGTACTGGTCGTTGAACCGAGCATAATTAATAAAAATTAATGACCATGAGGTCGTCGTAGAATTATTAAGGTTGGAATCTGGAATGATGATCCTTGGATTCAGAACTAATTTGATCAATTGATGATCAATCCATGGTTCGTCAGAATTTTAACCATGGGACGAAGGAGGGAGCGAATACATGGGACCATGGATCAACTATGTAGTGTTCATATGCTCACGTGAGCAAATACAAAGAACTCCTGGAGAGTTGGTGAAGAGATGATCAAATGATGGTTTAATCATTTATTCGAAAATGCTCATCTGAGCCTTAGGTGAGAAAACCTAATTAATTATGGCGGAGTGAGGGACCGATCATGGGGTCATGAAACCGTCCCTGGGTAGTCACGTGACCGCCCGATGATCACTTCATGAAAATCCAAAGTGTTTGGAAGAGTCTTGGACCTAATATGTGCAATTGTGCAAATTAGGTCAAAACTGTGAAACTTGATGGGACCGGCTTATGTAAGCCAAAGAGTCAATCTTGGTCGGTCAAGATAGTGTGCTCGTGTCCCCAAGGCGTCCGCATCTCAGTCCTGAGAATTTTGATATTTTCTGGCGTGCAATTGAGCATCCATTCGAGAAAATATGCCAAAATTAGGATTTCGACGAAACTGAGGAAAACACCATGAGATGATGGAAAATAATTATAAAATAAGGAATGAGGAGGCGTGGGACCGCCGAGGCCAAGGCATGGTCGGCTGGTCGTGGCCACGGTCCCGTGGTGCCTTTTCCTTAATTTTATAATATTTTGATGATTTTATGAAAAATATCATGTATTTAAAGAGTTTTGATGAATTTAGGGAGTTTCCCTGAAGTGAAGGAGCTTCATGAGTTCAAGGAAGCAAAAATATTAAAATAATAAAAACAAGGACGTGTGGGGCCGTAGGAGGCATGGCCGGCTGGCTAGGGACCGGTCCCACGAGTTTCCCTAATTTTTATGTATTTTTAATGTATTTTCCATGATTTGAAGGGATTTTCCTAATTTGAGAGAAATACCATGAAATCAAGGAGTTTCATGGGATGAAGGAAATCCTAAAAATAAAAATAATAAAATACATGAGCGTGTGGGACCGGCTGAGGCATGGCCGGCCTGCTGGGGCCTGGTCCCACGGGTTTCCCTAATTTTATATTATTATTTTTTAATGTATTTTTCCATGATTTGAAGGGATTTTCCAAATTTGAGAGAAATACCATGAAATCAAGGAGTTTCATGGGATGAAGGAAATCCTAAAAATAATAATAATAAAATACATGGGCGTGTGGGACCGGCTGGAGCTCGGTCCCACGTGTTTCCCTAATTTTATAGTATTATTTTTTAATGTATTTTTCCATGATTTGAAGGGATTTTCCTAATTTGAGAGAAATACCATGAAATCAAGGAGTTTCATGGGATGAAGGAAATCCTAAAAATAATAATAATAAAATACATGGGCGTGTGGGACCGGCTGGAGCTCGGTCCCACGTGTTTCCCTAATTTTATATTATTATTTTTAAGTATTTTGAAAAGACCATGATTTGAAGGAATTTTCATGAAATCAGGGAAATAATAATAATAATAATAAAATAATGAGGAACCATAAGGTGTGGGGCCGGCTGGGACCAAGGCATGGCCGGTTGGCCAATGGTCACGCCCCACACTATTTTACCTTAATTTTATATTATTTTTATGGGTTTATGAAAACGCCATGAAGTCGAGGAGTTTCCTCGAGACGAAGGAGATTTGTTCAAATGAAAGGATTTTCGTCAAATGACGGAAAATGATAAAATATGAAACTGGCGTGGGATTGGTCATGGCACAGTCGGCCAGTCAATGAGGCCAATCCCTTGGCGCCTTGGTCGATATTTTGATTATTTATTATTTTCTTCCTATTTTGCAATAGGTTAATCGTTTCGTCGTATTTTAAAATACTCGTTCGTGCGGTGACTGTTAGTGCATCGTCGTTGAACACACTTTCACCATTTGGATCGGGGCTTACTTAGAGGTAGCTCAGGCGCCCGGTTGTTGATTGTTTATTACTAATCGTGGAATTCAGTGGAGAATAATTCACAAAACTGAGTAATAAGATGTTTATTATTGATTCATAGGATCAGCTGAGGATTCGACTACGAATTCAGAATAATAAAGTGAGCATTACCATTCCATGGGATCGCAGATTCGACCATAGAATCAGAGTAATTAAGTTTTATCTATTACCATTTATGAGACCAGTTGTGGATTCAATCATGAAATCGGAATAATGAGATAATATAGTCATTGCTATTCTATGAGATCAAGTCGTGGATTCGATCATAGAATCAGAATAATTGTTTATTGCCATTCCATGGGACCAGTCGTGGATTCGACCATTGAATAGGAGCAATTGTTATTACCATTCCATGGGACCAGTCGTGGATTCGACCATGGAATAGGAGCAATAATAGATTATTCTGGGAATTCAGTAGTGAATGTCACGGCAGAATTAATCTTAATTAGGAATAATTAACTTTGTGGCTCTATACTAGCAGAGCAAGCTGTCTAGGAGCATTAATTATCCCGATATGAGCTTGTCGGTAAGTCATATCCTTTATATAGTCAGGGTAAACTCGTTGTTTGTTCCTGAAGACGTTATCGCTCTATACTAGCAGAGCAAGCTGTCTAGGTGCCGTCCATCTCGTGATACTATATAGAAATAATCACTGAAAGTGTTCAGTGTTCATGAGATATGCCGTTGTCCAGTCGTGAGACTACATATCTACATGTACTCCGAGAGAAAGTACTCTCCGTTGAGAATTCAATGAGAGACCCATGTCTCAATACTCACGTCTGATTGCTGGATCAGAGCTTCATATAATTACGAATTCACGATTTTATCCCTTGTTGAAAATCCACCATCTACATTTAGATATGATTACATTTTAAACAATTACAAGAAACAAACTATCCACAAGTTAACTAACTTCTAAATTCCAATTCCTCAATTTATGAAATATGCAAAAGATGTCAATTGGGGTGAGATGACATCTTCATTTAACGATAGTTCAGATCCTAGTTAACAATTCGGAGTACGACATATGTACGGAACGGAAAACATACGAGTATTATACGGATTCGTAAAAATCAAGTTCGGTCAAAAATCCGGTCAACGGTTCGTTATTCGCGGCAGTACAGAACGGTATACGTACGTGTATAATTCGTTTTACTAGTTTGAGTTCGGTATGGAAATTCGGCAAATATTAATTAATAAAATAATATGTCATATGTGTGGGGTAATATGATTTGTGAGCTAAATACAATATATTAATAAATACCTGACTATGCAACCAATAAATGGCTGGTGTAGCAGTTGAAGGTTAGGCTTGGAACACAAGGTTCGAGGTTCGACTCCTCTCTTCATCCCCGTTTTCGTGAAAAAAAACTAAAACGACGAGTTTGGAGGAGTTTCATTGTGTGGGCTGCGAATAACGGTTGGGCTTCGACTTTCTTCATCCCTGTTTTTGCAAAAAAAATAAAAAAAATAAAAAGATGAGTTTGGAGAAGTTTCAGTCTGTAGGATGCGAATTACAGTTGGACCTCTGCGTATATTGGTGGTGGGATAAGATACCAGCTTGCGAATCCGACAGCCGGTTAATTCGCGGATTCGTAAAAATCACGATTTATACGCTAAGCTTACAAATCACGCATACTAGGTTCTGTAGTATAACAATTTGGCCGTATTATTCTGGACCGAATGATACGAAAAAGTTCACGGATTATTCGCGTATGAAACACCGAATTACTAACTAGGGTTCAAATCTGTTTCTAGATTTGATGGTGACTTGTGATCATCCATTGTTAACAGACTCACTTCTATCCATGATCGATCATAAGACGCAATCAAGTTTGGTTTTTCAAGTACAAAAGAAGACCTTGGATATTTGAAGACAAGAAGATTTCTTATTGTTTCTTATCTTTGTGATTTAACACCATGCACAAACTTGATCGTATGTGATCCGACTAGATCTTGTTTATCCTTGATAGATAATTGATTTATTAGTCGTATTAGATCGACAAGCTATCATTTGGTTGATAATTCTTCAGTAATGAGATATTCGTCTATAGATCTACTTTTATTGCATTCCTTAGTTAAATTGATAGACAATTCTGTAAGACTGCTTGACCTAATACTATTGACGGACATATTCTTAACTTTGTCCTTGTTAAAGGAAAAATTATTTTTCCTTTAGATTCTCCATTCCTGACTACGAGAGTGAAGGTGTCAGCAAGACTGAAACTGTCCCGAGATCGATAGCAATTTTTTCAATGAGAATTTTTGAAGAAACATTGAGGAACGCTGGTGTACGTTACAGGTGAACGAAAGAAACCTTCCAAAGCAATTTCACATCTGAATGTGCTTTAAGGATAGTGAAAATGCGGGGGTACAACAACCTCACCCAATATTTCGATTAGCAATATGTATGGACTAACTCTAATATACTTTTAAGAGAATCAAGTAGACAGTCTGACTCAATCAGAATAAAAATTATATCAAGGAGTTAATATCTCTATCTCTCGATTTGATCTATACTCAAACAAATAGAAATCTGTGAGTCTTTATCAAATACAAGAGATATAAACTTGGATGGTACCAAAGACCAATATCCAAGGATCAATCAATTTCCAATCAACAATCAAAGGTTGGATTTCTCAATTGATCGATACAACGCATAACCTGTGATATTTCAATTATATAACAAAATATAATGCGGAATAGAAATAACACAGACACCAGAAGTTTTGTTAACGAGGAAACCGCAAATGCAGAAAAACCCCGGGACCTAGTCCAGATTGAACACCACACTGTATTAAGCCGCTACAGACACTAGCCTACTACAAACTAACTTCGGTCTGGAATGTACTTGAACCCTAATCAATCTCACACTGATTCAAGGTACAATTGCGCTCCTTACATCTCTGATCCCAGCAGGATACTACGCACTTGATTCCCTTAGCTGATCTCATAGCTGATCTCACCCACAACTAAGAGTTGCTACGATCCAAAGTCGAAGACTTCAATAAACAAATCTGTATCACACAGAAAAATCTACGATGATAGATAAATCTGTCTCCCACAGATAAACTTATGAGTTTTGTTCCGTATTTTGATAAATCAAGGTGAACATGGACTAATTGATAACCCGGACTTATATTCCCGAAGAACAGCCTAGTATTATCAATCACCTCACAATAGTCTAAATCGTATGGTAGCGAAACTAGATATTGCGGAATCACAAACGATGAGACAAAGATGTTTGTGATTTCTTTTTATCTTACCCTATCGGAGATATAATCTCAAGTAAATTATTCAATTGAACTCATACGAAAAAAAATGGCAAGATCAGATCGCTCAACTACAAGAGAATTAGTTTCGCCTGGCTTCACAATCCCAATGAAGTCTTTCAGTTGTTAACCTACAGGGTCTCGAGAATAAACCTAAGGTTAAAGGAGAATCGACTCTAGAAAAACCAACTAGTATCACACAGGAGGTGTGGGGATTAGTTTTTCCAATTTCTAGATGTTTCCTTTATATAGTTTTCAAATCAGGGTTTGCAATCCAAGTTACTTTGGTAACAAAGCATTCAATATTTACCGTTAGATGAAAAACCTGATTCAACCAAGCTAATATCTTTCAACCGTTAGATTGAAACTTAGCTTGTCACACACAAATGAAATGTATTCATTTAGGTTTGAGTAACCGTACCTAAACGTGTACACTTAGTTGGTTCACAAATAGTTAGCCAATGGTTAGCAATATGAGCACTTTCATATTAACCGTATTCATCTTTCTCATAACTAGTTCAAATGACTCATAAGAACTAGTTGAAGAGTTGTTCATTGCTTAGGTCTTTATTCATAGACACAATTAAAACAAAATCGGTTTGATAAATTTGAATCAATTCATGAACAATATACCCACTGATTGCAAAGATTACATTCCTTATTGAGAATTTTAATTTTAATTTTAATTTTAATATAAATTTTAATTTTAATTTTAATTTTAATTTTAATTTTAATATAAATTTTAATTTCATGAACTACCGATTTGAGAAATAGCCAACTTGGGTACGCGTACCTTAACTATCAGATTTGAGTTTACAGACTCAACATAAATTTTGGGTTCGAAAAATTTCGTGCGTACGTGTACGGGTATGCGTACCTAAGATGACTGGTTTACTAGTTTGCAAACTACAAACTCAGTAGAAATTTTCGGTTGAAAACTTCCGCTGGTACGCGTACGGGTACGCGTACCCAACCTGTCTCCTTCACCAATACCGTATGCACACATATGCACACACTTGGTTTCCGGCACATGGATTTATACACTAATGTGCGAACACACTATATATGCTTATATCCATAGTTGGTAATCTCAAGTCTACATTTCAATCATTGAGACATTCTTCTATAATGTTATAACAATCGTTATTCACGACTATCGTCATCAAAGCTATTTTCAAGATTGAAACGTCATCATGACTTTCGTCATGGGTAAAGATGAAAGTGGTTAAAGCAAAAGCTTACCAACACATATTTCGAGAAAAAGATAGGCGAGTAAACTCGGCTCAAAATAGCAAATGTGTACGTATGAAAACTATCATACTTATACGACTATTGTCTCAAGAGTAGGAGATAAAGTAGATTTTTGAGTGATAGATAAGTTCAAGTCTCCACATACCTTTTTAGTCGGATGAAGTTCCACTGGTTCTTCGAGTAGTTCTTCGTCTTCGTAAGAAGATCTCCATGGAGTCTGGAGCTCAACTACACTTAACTATACTAGACCGAGACTTAGTCATAAGTAAACTAGAAATCAAGACATATAGTTTTGATCACTAATATTGACTAACATGCTTGAGATAGAAACGCATGCGAGTTCGACCGAGCAATGCTCTAACAGATAGAAACACGAGAACATTATTTAAATACCCTCAAAATCCATCCCTTAAAATATATCCTTATTCAATTTTTAAAAATACCCCTACTTTCTGAAAAGTGGAAGCAACTAGCACAAGTTGCTTTCATAAGTGGACACAACTTTATACAAGTTGCTTCCAAAAGTGGAAGCAACTTTCTCAAGTTGACTCCAAAAAATTTATTTTTTACCCCTCGGGGGTATTTGTGCAAAGTCAACAAAAATGGAGGGTATTTATAACATTCCCACTAGAAACTAAAACACTGACTTATTAGGTCTAAAAGTGTTTGCCCGCTCTAATACCAATTGAAAACGCGGGGGTACCAAGTACACCAACATTTTTTTTGTTCAAGCAACTTGTATGGGAAAAACCTAATACAATTGCAAATAAACCAACTTAATAATCCTTGACAATTTGTTTATAGATTTTATATATCTACCTCTTCTCAATTAGATTTTATATCTCTACCTCTTCTCAATCAAAAAATTTGTGTATAAGATAATAAGTCCGTGAACTTGATTTTTAAGAGGAGTACTTGGACGATATCAAAAATCAATATCCAAGATCAATCTAGTCGTATCCAAGTAATCCAATGGGAATTCTACCAAGTAATTAAACCTGTTATCTATTTTTCAAGATACAAATTCTACAAAATTGAGTCTCGTAATCGATCACAATTACATGGACGTATCTAAGTAGATTGAATATGTATAACTTAAGTAAATCCAATTAAAAAGATAAATAATATAATGCGGAAAAGGAAAAACACAAGACATCAGAATTTTTATTAATAACGAAGTCATAACTTGTAAAACCCCGGGACTTCGTCCAAATTTGAATACCGAGTTGTATTAACCAACTACATACACTAGCCTACTATCAGACTTTGGACTGGAATATGCATGAGACTGAATGAACCCTCTAAGCGATCCAGTTATAACTGCGCTTATTTTGCCTGTTGAACCTCGCAAGGATCTACACACTTGATTCCCTCAGATGACATCCTTTACAGCCTAAGAGTTTCTACAGCCGCAGTGAATACTTTTGATACTAATCTGCTTCTAACAGATATTTGATTTTCGCTTAGATCAAGAGATCAAGGTGTATAAATCAGTTTGCAATAGACAAGCTAGAAAACATCACAAATCCGGAACTTACGACTCCCAAAGAGCATCCTAGCTCCTTAACCACCTCTCAAGAACAATTTTCAAAATATCAATTAAGATCGATTATCAGATATCTATCTTGAGGAATCACAAAATCTGAGAGAACGAGAACTTTGTTATTTCTATCTATCTTGCCTGAAAGAGATTACGAAAACCTCGATAAAAGAAAACCAAGATCATGATACATCGAACTATCAACGTAAATTATAGTCGGACCTGGCTTCACGAATCCCCAAAACGAAGTCTTTTAGTCGTATACCTATTTATACTTGTTAGAGCATTGCTCGGTCGAACTCGCAAGCGTTGCTATCTCAAGCTTGTTGGTCAAATTTAGTTTTCAAAACCATATGTCTTAATTTCTAGTCTACTTATAAATAAAGTCTCGGACTAGGATAGTTAAGTGTAGTTGAGCTCAAGACTCCACCGCGATCATCATATGAAGACGAAGAACTACCGAAGGAACCAATGGAACTTCATCGACTAAAAGGTATGTGGAGACTTGTACTTGTCTATCACTCAAAAGTCTATCTACTCTATCTCCTACTCTTGAGACAAAAGTCGTATAAGTATATAGATTTCAATTATACACATTTGCTATTTCGAGCCGAGTTTAACTCGCCTATCTATTTATTGAAATATGTGTTGGTAAGCTTTCACTTTATCCAAGTTCATCTTTACTCGTGACGAAAGTTATGTTGACATTTCAATATCTTGAAAATCGCTTTGATGCAAAATAGTTTTTGAATAACAACTATATAACATCCTCTAAGAATATTTCAATGATTGAAGTGTAGAGTTGAGATTATGTAACCATCCTTGGATATAAGCATATATAGTGTGTTCGCATATTATTGTATAAATCCATGAACAAGGAACCAAGTGTATGCATATGTGTGTACGAAATTGGTGAAGGAGGCAGCTTAAGTATGCGTACCCGTACGCATACTGGAGGAAGTTCACGTCCGTGAATATCTTCTAAGTTTGGGAATTGACAAACTCTTAACCAGTCACCTTAAGTATGCGTACCCGTACGCGTACTGACGGAAGTTTTCTACCCGGGAATTTCTGCTGAGGTTGGAAACCAAAACCAACTCAAATCCGGTTGCTTAGGTACGCATACCCGTACGCATACTTAAGCTGGTTAATTTATCAAATCGGTCAGTTCATGAACTTAAACATTTAAATTATTGTGAGTGGGGAAAAACGATTTGATGGTTTTTACGAAATTGAAGAGTCGACCGTGTGGAGACTCCTTGAACCGAGCGAAATGCTGAACCTCACACAGATGCACTGCAAGAAGGGAGTGCTTTAAGTTCGAGAGATCAATCTGTAAGACCCCGGTCTAAACCAAGAAAAATGGCCGTTCCAGAGTCAATTCGGTCACAAGAGAGGATGGGTTGATCTGTAGGAGGGAAGCTGAGAAATGCGTGAGATCGATGGTGATCTGAGATTGTAGGTGTGTTGTGAATTCAGCGTGAAAATGCTCTGAATGATTGAATTTTGCTCAATTGAGAGTAAGTTCTGTGAGTTCGTGTAGACGAAAGATTGTCTGTATGAACTTTGATGAGAAATTGCTCGTTTTGGAGAATGTTGTTCGATTGTTCGAAAAACCTCCGTCTTTTCAATCAGGATTCAGGGACATTTTATAATGTCGGAGTTGAAAACACCATGATCCCATGAAGTGTGATAGCTGCTGGAATCAGAGAATGGGAAATGGGGAAGTCATGTTAAAACCAATTACTCATCGTGCGGAGACTTGGTTAACTTTCCACCCACTACTTTGCTGACTCTTCCAACTGATTGCACGACTTGCTCACATTCTCATCGTGGGTGAACACACGTGTCGTATACCGCCAGACCAAAACCCTAGTTAATATTCCCCCATGTGACACGATTGAAATCTCGTGATTGTGGAGTCAGTTGCTGACTTTATGGGACGATGAGTCCATGTAGCGCTGAGTTGAACATGATTAGCAAATGTTTCGAAACTCATGAATTTAATGTGTCTGCTGAGACGAGGTATCATTATAACCTAAGACGAGCAAAACTGTGTTGCTAAATTGTTGAATATTGATAGTTGAACCAATATTATTTGATTTGAGCAAATATTGCTAATCTGAGCGAATATTGCTAGTTTGAACAAATATTGTTCTTTTGATGAATTGTTGGTAGCTGGACCAAATAAAATGTTAATTTAAGTTACTGACTGCTGAGTCGAGCAAAAAAAATATGAATATCAATCATGGAATCAACATAAAATTATCAGAGTGTTCGAATCTGCACAGAATCACGTTTCTGCAGAGCTCTGGATTCAAAACCCTAATTTTACCGAAATGATGATTTATTGCAAATCAACACGGGACCGGCTACATGGGATGAAAGGTTCACCATATAACGCCCAGATGTTCGAATGAGCAAAAAATACCAAAGTCTCTTGAGGACCAATTGGTGAAAGAATGATTAAATGCTGATTTAATCATTTACTGAAATAATGCTCGTGTGAGCAACAAATCATAAAACCTGATGTAGAGAATATGAGGGGCCGACCAAGAGGTCATGAGACCGGCTCTTGATGGTCGTTTGAGCGAACTTCCAATTGTTTGGAAAGAGTTCGAACCTAATATGAGCAACTGAGCAAATTAGGTTAAAATCATTAAAACATGCGGGACCAGCTGTTTGCAAGCCTCAGGGTCACCCTTAGTCGGTCAAGGGGATGTGCTCGTGTCAGCATAGTGTTCGTGCTTCAGTCCTGAGAATTTTGATATTTTCTGATGCACGTTTGAGCAACATTTGGAGAAAATATGCAAAATCCATGGTTTTGCTGAAACCGGCAAAAATACATGAGATGATGAAAATAATAAATAAACAAGGAATCACAAGGTGTGGGACCGGCCGCGGCCGACCGGCTGACACGCGGTCCCACATGCTTTTCCCAGTTTTATGTGATTTTATGTATTTTTCTCTGATTTAAGGGAGATTCCATGAAACTGGAGAGTTTGGCGAAATTAGGGAACTTCCATGAGATGAGAGATATAAATTAAAATATATAATAGGGTTGGGAGTGTGGGACCGGCAATGGCCGACCGGCCAATGGGAGCGGGCCCCAAGGCACTCTTCCCAATTTTATGTAATTTTGATGATTTTAGATAATTTTTCATAAAATCAAAGGGATTTGTTGAAAACCAAGATATTTTGTTGAAATCAGGGAGTTTTCATGAAATCAGGAAACCAAACACCAAATAATAATAAAATAATGGGCGTGTGGGACCGGCTAGGGAATGGTCGGCCGGCTAGAGCCCGGTCCCACAAGTTTTCCTAATTTTTTAAATATTTTCCATGATTTTAGAGAAAATACATGAAATTAGGTTATCTTAGGGAAAATTCATAAAATCAAGGAATTTTCATAATTTGAGAAGGAATAATAAAATAATGGGACGTGAGGTGTGGGACCGGCCACGGCCAAGGCATGACCGGCCGACCGGCGGTCCCGCGACACCTTTCCCTAATTTTATTATTTTTTGATAAAATCATGTGATTTAGATAAAAATACATGAAATTAGGTAATTTTCATGATTTTTGGGAAAATTCATAAAATCAAGGAATTTTCATAATTTATGAGAAATAATAAAATAATGGAGACGTGAGGTGTGGGACCAGCCACGACCAAGACATGGCCGGCTGCTGCTCGGTCCCGCGACACCTTTCCCTAATTTTATTATTTTTTGATAAAATCATGTGATTTAGATAATTTCTTTGAAATAAAGGAAATTTGCTCGAACGAGAGGATTTTCATGGGATCGTGAAAATAGTATAAATATGGTAAAATATAAAATTGGACGCGGGACTAGTCACGGCATGACTGGCCGGCTGGTGAGCCTAGTCCCTTGGCGCTTTTGTTTAATATTTTATTATTATTATTTTCCCTTCCTATTTTGCATAGGTTCCTCGTTCGTTCGTATTTTTAAAATGCCCGTTCGTGCATTCAAAATGCTGGTCTGTGTATTATCTTCTAATTACACTTGCACCATTTTGTCAGGGCTTATTCGATGCCCAGATGCCTGTTTCGTTGAATATTTATTACTAACCTATGGAATTCTGCTGGGAAGAACCACATATTGAAGTAACGAAATATAACGAGGAATCGTAGAATATTGCTGAATATTCAGGCGATTAATTGACGACTCGTAGAATATTACTGGATATTCAGACGATGGCTCGTAGAATATTGCTGGATATTCAAACGATTTAAGATAATTAATTGCTGCCTTTATACTAGAAGGGCTTCTTGTCTAGGAGCATTAATTATCTGAGGGTTGAGCAATATGAACTTGCTGGAGCGTCATGTTCCTCTTGCATAGTCGGGGAAAATCTGGTTACATCCTGAAGACGTTGTCGCTCTATACTAGCAGACATGCTGTCTAGGAGCCGCCCAATCTTTCGATTCTATAAGTATGAGATGTGTCGTGGCCTCAGCTGAGAGACTGCACATCTTCATCTTCTCTGAGAGACTTTCTCCATTAGAGGTGGCAGGAGCTTTCATGCACAGAGACATGAGTCTCGATACTCATCCGATTGCCGGATCTAGAGTAATTACTGAAATTGCTCAGTATTCATGAGATGTGTCGTGGCCTCAGCTGAGAGACTACACATCTACACGTACTCTGAGAGACAGCCTTCTCAGTCAGAGATTTATGACATGAGCTTTCATGCTTTAATAAGAGACATGAGTCTCAATACTCATCCGGTTGCCGAATTTGGAGTGTAGTTTTATAATTCTACCCTTTGTCGAAAATCCACCATCTACATTAAGTCCCCTGCTTAGTGAGGAACAATCATGTTCCTCAGTCAGCATTTAATGGTGATTTTCCAAGTATAAATAAAAATAAGTAATTTAACTTAGTCATAAGATAAGATATTACCGGGTTTCGACTGAATGAGAAAACCATGGTTTGAGCGGAAACCTCGATGGCATAATAGAGCGTCATCCAGTGAACATAAAACCGTGTAGAACCGCTGGTTCGATGGTGGAACCTTGGTTGGTTTAGGATCCACGGGCCGGGCCCAAAAGGAAACCCTTATGGAATTAGGTTTTGGAAATAAAATTAGGTATAAAAGGGAATTAATCCTATTTTTTTTCTCACATCTACCACCTCCTTCATCTCCCTCACGTCCGTGCATCAGGAGCAGCAGGAGATTTTCTGCCGGAGTTGCCGCCGCCGTCCGATCACCATCCGGCCAGTTTCCGGCCGACGCCGTCAGGTGAGTCGATTTTTTTTCAGAGTTTGCTGATTTCATGAGTTTTTCATGCTTTCACCATGTCAAAATTCTATACATGTGTATATGTTGATGTGAGTTTTGTAGAAAAACCCTTGTTTTATCAAACATATGTTCGTTCAATCGTTAGTTTTGAAAACTAATAAAAATCCCTGATTTATGAGAGATTTGTTTATATATGTGGACTTAGGTCCAGTGATAAAACTTAGTGTTATGAGCTTTCATGTGAACCAAGATTTTACCTTAATAGATGTGAGCTTTCACAAAACCGAAATAAACCCCGTTTTAGAGGATAATGCTCATTGGAGGAAAATATACATATATATTTTTATGTATGTAAATTTATGTCCAGTGATAAAACTTTATTTATGAGCTTTCATGAGAATTAGTATTTTATCACAATAGGTGTGAGCTTTCACAAAACTAGCATAAACCTTCGTTTTTTTAATAAAACACTAATACGAAGGAAAATAGATTTTTTTTTACATGTAGCCGTGACATATTTTATGTGAGACATGATGACGTATTTTATTCACATGGATTTGTTCTTATTAGATAAATTCTGAAAATTTACATGAACAAATTGCATTAATTATTGTTTTGTAAAATCAAGACATGGGTTTTGACTAACCTTCAAACTATACAACTTATTTGCGATGAAGTCATGTCTTATTGTAAATATCGTAGTTCAGTTGTGTGAATGTTCACATTATGAAAATTATGTACATGATTTTATGAGAAAATCATTTTCCATGAACTAATGAAGTGTTGTTCGTTATTGCAGGTTTCAAGGAACGAATTGATTTCGTGTGTTAATTCTTGTATTGCAACCACTATTGTTAGTGAAATTGAAAGAGGTAAGAGTTCAAGATTTACCGTTTGTAGACACCGGCGTTTTAATTTGCATGATTCCATCATCTTATTGAATTCGCGGATGACTGAAACACTGTGTGGATTTCACAGCAGCTTTGCGAGGATGTCTGATTCTCCAGCCAATGACGCTTCCAGAGATGAAAGGTGTGCAGATGATGATATCTCCATAGAAGAAACATGCACGGATGAGACTTCCGTTGGTGGGGAAGACGAAATACCTGGAGTCAAGAATGTCCCAAACATAGATGACGCTTTCTTTGAGGTTCAGGAGCCAGAAAATCGTCTCAAGTCCCCGGTATATCGCCTTCTGATCAATCCCAAGATGGTCACTCAAAATAAATTGGTGACTCCTCGTGCTGCTATTCGGTTCTGTCTTGAACGAGGATTATTCCAGGCTTCAATGATTGAATTCAAGCTTTCTCGACGCCCTTTAGAGAAGTTCTCGGGATGGTCTAGACACATGCTGGGATTTTCTCGTGTTAGAGCTGTGATGGATAGAACACAAATTACCAGGGCCGTTCAAACATCTGGAGATTTGTATATCTTTCATGACACACGAGGTATTGTAGCTCTTATTGCTCGCTGGTGCATCCCAACTCATACGTTTATATGCAGCTGGGGAGAGTTTACTATTACCTTGGAAGATGTAGTTGCTTTATTGCATCTTCCAATTACAGGTAACTTTCCTGAAGAACTTTGGACGGCGGAAGAGAAAGCAATTTCCAAAACTTTAATAGCTGAGATGGAGAGAATCAACAAGGTTTTTGGTAAAGGTTGTTACGCTCATTGGTTGACACATTTGTGGCCACGAGACGCCCCTCTTGATGAACCCGGCGGTATGTTGTCTATTGCTGCTTTCTTGTGCTTATGGCTGTCCAGAGATGTGTTTGAAGATGTTGGTACCTTGTTGAAGCCGTTTGTAATTCCTTTAGCTATTAAACTGGCTCAAGGTGAACAACTTCCGCTCGATAGCTTATTCTTGGGTTCTTTATATTCTAACCTGGACTCTTTAGTCGTAGACTCCAGTGTTTCGAACGGCTTCATGAAGATTGAATGCTACACAAATGCGATGTTCCTCCAAGCTCTGATGTGGGAGCGTTTCGGAAACTATGCACCCATTCCCCGTAGTTTCTTACAAAGTCTGAACTCTGCTGATGCTCTACGTATCTTCCATGAGAAATACAACACTAGGATTATGCGCTAGTCTACGAAGCAAATTCAGTCCAAGACACGCTTCATCGACGTATTAGATGACGAGTCTGAGTTCAACTTCCGTCCTTGGGTGGTGGTTCCTCCTCATGTTTCTCAATTGAAGACTTTCAATGCTGGAGAAAGTAAGTATTTGAAATCCGGTGCTGATTTGAGTGATGGCGAAATATCTTTCATGTTGAGTTGTACTCCCGGTCACATAATATCAGCAGCGTATGGAGATTTTTCGGTGGAGGAGTATAATATTGACAGAACCGCCCGTCAGATGGGTATGGACCAATGTGTTCCAACCTTCAGAAGGATAAGACCATCAGTGGAACAACTTAAGACTTGTTTAGATCACACACATGATGAAGGGAGCTCCTATTGGTTCCCTTGTATTGATCGAACCACGTACGTGACTCCAGGTTACATGGAATTCTGGGATCAGCAGCTTGAGAGTCTTAATGATTATGTGACGGCCTCCCAACCTTTAATGAAGGATCCCCCTTCTTCTGAGATGAGTGCCTCCCGTCCCAGACTAAGGAATACTTCTGGTGGTGACAAACGAAAGACATCTCCAGGAGGTTCACCGGTATGTATTCTTTTGCATATTCCTCATACAACTCGTATAATCGTCTTTAATTAGTACATCAATTTTTTTTGCAGGAGGGTCGTGCTATGAGACCTCGAATTGAAGTGAATTTCTCAGAGGCGGAGGAAATTGCCTACGGTGGAGAAGGCAGGAGCAAAATTGCAAGTTGTTGCCCAATACAATAAAGTCCCCAGTCGCCTTTTTGGTGAGTTGTTGATATTTTTCCGCTGTGACTTCTTCTATCCGCATTATCAGGATCTCAAAACCAATATTTGTTATTTGGTTACAGTACTTTGCTCCTTCTAGTATTGACGGTCTTCGATTCTCTGCTGCTGGGCAGACGACTTCTGATTTGAGCGTTGAAGAAGAAGTCGCCGTAAGTAATTTCCTTTACCATCGGACATAAAAGTTTCATGTGAAGATGCTAATTACTTGAAATATGTTCAGGAGGATGTCATCATGGAGGCGGAAAGTGCTGATGTTCGACTTTCCTTTGATAATATAGATGAAGGCGCTTCCAAAGATTCGGAACCAAATAGAAGTAATGAACCCCTTGTCGTTAATACGGACGATCATAATTTCTCGAGTACTTCGGAGACCTCCAAACTAAGTATATACCCTGTACCCTCTTCATACAAGTATGAAAGTGCTGATTTGTGAATGAATGAATGATAATCTATGTGTATATATGAAAAACTTGGTCGAACTTCGTCGTCAGAAAATTCAGAACCCAGTTTTTTACCAAAAACGCCGTAAAATCTTCATATGGAGTCGGATTTCCAATATATGCATATGTATCCTCAAGCCCAGGAAATTTCCAAGCTTTTTCAAAGGAAGCTTTTTAAGTTTTGAGCACGTTTAGGGCCTGAAAAAGACGAAATAGTAAACTTCCAGGAGACTTTCAGAACTTTTTCAGATTGCATGTTGCCCGATGTTTTGACCACAAATCCTAGCTCGTTCTCCCAATTGCCATGAAGTTTTGACATGTTGTAGAGGACTTCCATACGAAGAGAATGGTATATGACCCATCTCTAGACTCCATACCAATTTCTCCCAGTTCGTCATTGAACACAGGGCAGTGTAAAATTTCTTCAGCTGAGTTTCTTTGAAAACGTGTTTCATGACTTTGATGCTACTTGTACACGTCTTAGATGCATGATAAGGAACTTAGATGATGTTAATTCACTTACTTTATTAATTTTATAATCGTATTGTATTTCCATCCTTGAATCATTCTAATCCCATGTAATCTTCGCATTAGGTGCCGAATAACGAAGTTGGGAATTATGAATCCAGTAATGATGGTTTGGGCAATCCAGGAGTTTTCGGTGACAAAACTTCCATATCTGTTCCTCAAGATGATGAAGCGCTGGTCGTTGATGCCGTGGAGGTAGAAGAAACTCTAATTTTGCCTCAGACGGTGGAACCCGAACCCGAAATAGCGGAAGCTACTTCTTCTGAAATTGTCTCTATGATCACCGATGCTGCTCCAGTAGTTGAGAACCAGATAATAGTGAATGAGTATCCGAATGCAGGGATTTACTTTGATCCTCAATTTGGTGAGTTACTCTCGTATCACCATCTTGTTGGAGGATTTAGCGTTCCTATCGGATATGCTGCTATGTACAAGGAACTATGGGAAATGTATGGACACATTGTTGTCACTCGGGATCCAGAACGCAGTTATTTTCTGACGAAACAAGTGGAGGCTATATTGCGTTTCATAGATGATATCCGGATTACTGCCAGAAATGCTGCTACTCAAGATGTACTCTTTGATTGGGAATACAACTTGAAGAATGCTGAAGATCTTGGCTTCAATCTGAAGTGGCTCCGTCAAAGACTTGAAGTTATCAGGAAAGCAGTAAAGGGCGATGTTCTCTTCCCTATTAGTGATGCCGTGTTGAAGAAGATGAATGAAGTTGCTGATCTAACCAGGAAGCTGGAGGTGGAAAAGGCGGCTCTGAAAGTCTTGGAGAAGGCAGAGGAGCATAAATCTTTCTTCGATGGTTTTCTTTAGTTTCCTTTCCATAAACCCATGAATTTCTGAACTTCTAAGAGATGTGAGGTTTTCATTTGGGTTTTGATATTAGGTGGTTTTGGATTGCTAGATGGTTAAGGATTTTCTTTTGGATTTGATTGAGATTTTCCTTTAAGTAAAGTAAACTGAATTTTTGATAAATTGCTGAATTTAAATACTGATTGAAAGTATTGCAAACGTTTTGGAGGAATTTAAATACAATGAAAGAAAATACTAAATGCCAAATCCACACATCATGAGTGCTCAAACGCTCAGTACCTCAAATACCCAGTAATTTCAGACAAACGCCTTAAGTCAATTCTCGTGAATTACTGGCAGGGTTCTGCCATCCGTG
Source organism: Papaver somniferum (assembly GCF_003573695.1). Lineage (NCBI taxonomy): Eukaryota > Viridiplantae > Streptophyta > Magnoliopsida > Ranunculales > Papaveraceae > Papaver > Papaver somniferum. Next base: position 49,041,959 of record NC_039366.1, read on the forward strand.
TTGACCAATTTGTAGTATCCTCCAGTTATGGACTTAGCAACCATAAACGATCCTTACCAATTGGAGCTCCTTGCGGAGTGGAGATCTCGTTTAGCCGCCTTGAGAACCAAATTCCCTTCCTCGAATTTGTTCGGCTTAGTAGTTCGCGCCTTGAATATATTTTGCTGATTCCATGGTTGTGGAACATATGGGCACTCATGTAGAGGAGAGTACCCAGCATACTGTCTGTCGTGCTTAGCCAGGTCTTCAGCAATAAACCTCTTGATAGAATGACCGACTTGGAGAAGCTCTTAACCCAACCATTGGGTATAATATTGGCGGGGTGAAGTTGTCCATTCATAACTTTTGGTAATTGCTAAATCTTTTGTAGGGAGAAGTCCTTGAATCAAAGCATCATATTTGAACATTGGTAATATTGGAGCACGAAAAGGAATAAGACTTGCCTGAGCTCGAAACCTTTTGACAAAGGTATGTGGATTTTCCCCAGGTTCTTGCGTAAGTCCCATCAAGGTTTTTACTTCCTCCAGATGCTCGAACGGTGGGGTGTCCTCTGTTTCCTCTTCCAACTTGGAGTCTTTGTCGACGACAGAGCGTGTTGAAAGCTTTGAAATTACCCTTCCAGCATGAATCCAAGTTCTTCCAAGGATCATGTCATATCCAGGATCTTCTCTAATTATGTAAAACTTGGTCTCAGTGCAGACCAAATTCTCTGTGACTTTGAGAATGATGAAGCTGTATGCATCTCTGGAGATTCCTTCGTGGTACTTGATTGCTATTGGAGAATGAGTAGCCTCTTGTCGAGGAATGCCAGCAGCTCTGAGAGTTTTCAAAGGGATGATGTTGACGGCGGTGCCGACATCAACGAATGCTCTTTTGAACTCATTTCCTTTAATATGCACGGTGGTGAGCAGTCCCCAGTCATACATTTCTTTGTCGGTGGCTGAAGGTTCAGGAGGTACTTATGGAATCAATAGGCGTTTCCCAGTCACTATGTGGTTCAAAGCTGTGAACATGTCTCCCTTTTGTGCTTTTGACAGATAGAGCAATTCACATACATGCTCTATCAATGACTGAACCGCTTCCTTGACTGGTGCTTCAGAAATTGAGAAAGTCCTGACAGAAAGAGGATCTCTGTGTACTCCTTCGGCTCCAAGGTTAAGTTCTTGTGGGGTTTCAAACTTTGCAGCTACTTGTGGGGTGATTGACGAACATGTGGAATCGACAGTAAAGAGGATTTTTCATGTCTTCCTTAGTTGGGTCTCTCCTGACATATGGCAATTTGATTGCACCATCTTGGATCCAGGTGTATAATAGTTCGAGCACTTCTCCAATGGGGAGAGAAAAATCAGGTGCATCATCAGGAGCTTCTGCGCGGTGGCCAGGAGCCTGTGTCTCTGGCTTGTCCTTATTTTGCGTCTTTGGAGGAGCTGCAGTATGCTTGTCCGGGGTTTCTGTCTTGCGCTTGCTCCCTTCAGCAGCGTTTGCAGAGGGCTGCAGGTTTTACTGCTTGTTGATCAGGCATCTGCTTCCTCGAGTGTCACGTGATTCCTCAGTCTTTGTGGACTTTGCTCTTTCTAACAGGGAAGGTGCAGTGGTTGCTAATCTCTTCGCGTCTTCGTGAAGCTCTGAGAAAGTCTGGAATCGAAGATTCTCCAATAGAGCTTTATAAATCGGGAGCATGTCGTTGATACACAAATCTACCAGTTGCTGCTCTGTGACATTTGGGTCATGACAGTCCAGGGCCTGGACTCTGAATCTTTTCACGTAATCATTGGGATTTTCACTGACCCTCTGGAATATTTTTCCAAGATCAGAGAGAGTGACTTGCTCTGACACAAAAAAGTACTTCCTGTAGAAGGCGTTGATCATTTCTCTCCAATTGTTGATAGTCCCCGGTGCGATGTTGTTGTACCAGGTGTATGCTCTTCCTTTCAAGGATTTTGAAAACTCCTTGAGGCGAACAACATGGTTACGTTCATGCTCTCCCAAGGCTTCAAGGAAACGAGAGACATGTTCTAGAGCATTTCCAGTTCCGTCATACAGAGTAAAAGATGGAGAAATGTAACCTTTTGGAAGGGAAATCCTCTACGTAGCGGCATGATAAGGAGGTTGGTGACGATGGACATGTGATGTCTTGTCTTTTCCACGGTTCTCCATAAGGCGCTCCACGTCTTCCCGAGTAATGAAATTTGATGGTTCCTTTGCTGACGAATCTGCAACTTTGCCAGTTTCATCATCATCCACTGTATGGATTGGGATTAATTTAGGATCAGCAGCATCTGAGGATTTCTCCTTATCTTTTCCATTTTCTTGAGTCTTCTATGTCATCTTATCAGTAAGAGTTTTGAGATAATTACACAGCTCCTTCTGTGTAGCAGCCATGTCAGTCTGATTCTTTGCGAGAGTCTCCTGCACTTTGATAAGATCAGCAATGGTAGGTGGTGGATTTCCTCTGACTTCTTTAGGGTGTCGACCGAACAGGGGATGACCTTCAGCGTGAGGAGGAGTAATGTCACCACCATCAGTGTTGGAGGACGGAATCATTTCCGGGATATTCTGATTGTCATTGTTGTTGTTGCTAGTACTAGCGTCGTTTGTGTTGGAACCTGTAACTAACCCAGACCTAAGACCAGCCATCTTGTGAAATCGTGAGATTGCAACCGAGAGATTAACTTCCCACTGTGGTTGCCAATATGTGAGTGGGGAAAAACAATTTGATGGTCTTTACGGAATTGAAGAGTCGACCGTGTGGAGACTCCTTGAACCGAGCGAAATGTTGAACCTCACACAGATGCACTGCAAGAAGGGAGTGCTTTAAGTTCGAGAAATCAATCTGTAAGACCCCGGCCTAAACCAAGAACAATGGCCGTTCCAGAGTCAATTCGGTCACAAGAGAGGATGAGTTGATCTGTAGGAGGGAAGCTGAGAAATGCGTGAGATCAATAGTGATCTGAGATTGTAGGTGTGTTGTGAATTCAGCGTGAAAATGCTCTGAATGATTGAATTTTGCTCAATTGAGAGTAATTTCTGTGAATTCGTGTAGACGAAAGATTGTCTGTATGAACTTTGATGAGAAATTGCTCATTTTGGAGAATGTTGTTCGATTGTTCGAAAAACCTCTGTCTTTTCAATCAGGATTTAGGGACATTTTATAATGTCGGAGTTGAAAACACCATGATCCCATGAAGTGTGATAGCTGCTGGAATCAGAGAATGGGAAATGGGGAAGTCATGTTAAAACCAATTACTCATCGTGCGGAGACTTGGTTAACTTTCCACCCACTACTTTGCTGACTCTTCCAACTGATTGCACGACTTGCTCACATTCTCATCGTGGGTGAACACACGTGCCGTATACTGCCAGACCAAAACCCTAGGTAATATCCCCCCATGTGACACGATTGAAATCTCGTGATTGTGGAGTCAGTTGCTGACTTTATGGGATGATGAGTCCATGTAGCGCTGAGTTGAACATGATTAGAAAATGTTCCGAAACTCATGAATTTAATGTGTCTGCTGAGACGAGGTATCATTATAACCTAAGACGAGCAAAACTGTGTTGCTAAATTGTTGAATATTGATAGTTGAACCAATATTCTTTGATTTGAGCAAATATTGCTAGTCTGAGCGAATATTGCTAGTTTGAACAAATATTGTTCTTTTGATGAATTGTTGGTAGCTGGACCAAATAAAATGTTAATTTAAGTTACTGACTGCTGAGTCGAGCAAAATAAATATGAATATCAATCATGGAATCAACATAAAATTATCAGAGTGTTCGAATCTGCACAGAATCACGTTTCTGCAGGTCTCTGGATTCAAAACCCTAATTTTACCAAAATGATGATTTATTGCAAATCAACACGGAACCGGCTACATGGGATGACGGGTTCACCATATAACGCCCAGATGTTCGAATGAGCAAAAAATACCAAAGTCTCTTGAGGACCAATTGGTGAAAGAATGATTAAATGCTGATTTAATCATTTACTGAAATAATGCTCGTGTGAGCAACAAATCATAAAACATGATGTAGAAAATATGAGGGGCCGACCAAGAGGTCATGAGACCGGCTCTTGATGGTCGTTTGAGCGAACTTCCAATTGTTTGGAAAGAGTTCGAACCTAATACGAGCAACTGAGCAAATTAGGTTAAAATCAAAAACATGCGGGACCAGCTGTTTGCAAGCCTCAGGGTCACCCTTGGTCGGTCAAGGGGATGTGCTCGTGTCAGCATAGTGTCCGTGCTTCAGTCCAGAGAATTTTGATATTTTCTGATGCACGTTTGAGCAATATTTGGAGAAAATATGCAAAATCCATGGTTTTGCTGAAACCGGCAAAAATACATGAGATGATGAAAATAATAAATAAACAAGGAATCACAAGGTGTGGGACCGGCCACGGCTAGGGCATGGCCGGCCGGCTGACACGCGGTCCCACATGCTTTTCCCAGTTTTATGTATTTTTCTCTGATTTAAGGGAAATTCCATGAAACTGGAGAGTTTGACGAAATTAGGGAACTTCCATGAGATGAGAGACATAAATTAAAATATAAAATAGGAATGAGAGTGTGGGACCGGCAATGGCCGTGGCATGGCCGGTCGGCCAATAGGCGCGGGCCCCAAGGCACTCTTCCCAATTTTATGTAATTTTGATGATTTTAGATAATTTTTCATAAAATCAAAGGGATTTGTTGAAAACCAAGATATTTTGTTGAAATCAGAGAGTTTTCATGAAATCAGGAAACCAAACACCAAATAATAAAAAAATAATGGGCGTGTGGGACCGGCTAGGGCATGGCCGGCCGGCTAGAGCCCGGTCCCACAAGTTTTCCTAATTTTTTTAATATTTTCCATGATTTTAGAGAAAATATATGAAATTAGGTAATTTTAGGGAAAATTCATAAAATCAAGGAATTTTCATAATTTGAGAAGGAATAATAAAATAATGGGACGTGAGGTGTGGGACCGGCCACGGCCAAGGCATGACCGGCCGACCGGCGGTCCCGCGACACCTTTCCCTAATTTTATTATTTTTTGATAAAATCATGTGATTTAGATAAAAAATACATGAAATTAGGTAATTTTCATGATTTTTGGGAAAATTCATAAAATCAAGGAATTTTCATAATTTATGAGAAATAATAAAATAATGGAGACGTGAGCTGTGGGACCAGCCACGACCAAGACATGGCCGGCTGGTGCTCGGTCCCGCGACACCTTTCCCTAATTTTATTATTTTTTGATAAAATCATGTGATTTAGATAATTTCTTTGAAATAAAGGAAATTTGCTCGAACGAGAGGATTTTCATGGGATCGTGAAAATAGTATAAATATGGTAAAATATAAAATTGGACGCGGGACTAGACACGGCATGACTGGCCGGCTGGTGAGCCTAGTCCCTTGGCGCTTTTGTTTAATATTTTATTATTATTATTTTCCCTTCCTATTTGCATAGGTTCCTCGTTCGTTCGTATTTTTAAAATGCCCGTTCGTGCATTCAAAATGCTGGTCTGTGTATTATCTTCTAATTACACTTGCACCATTTTGTCAGGGCTTATTCGATGCCCAGATGCATGTTTCGTTGAATATTTATTACTAACCTGTGGAATTATGCTGTGAAGAACCACAGATTGAAGTAACGAAATATAACGAGGAATCGTAGAATATTGCTGAATATTCAGGCGATTAATTGACGACTCGTAGAATATTGCTGGATATTCAGACGGTGGCTCGTAGAATATTGCTGGATATTCAGACGATTTAAAATAATTAATTGCTGGCTTTATACTAGAAGGGCAACCTGTCTAGGAGCATTAATTATCTGAGGGTTGAGCAATATGAACTTGCTGGAGCGTCATATTCCTCTTGCATAGTCGGGGAAAATCTGGTTACATCCCGAAGACGTTGTCGCACTATACTAGCAGACATGCTGTCTAGGAGCCGCCCAATCTTTCAATTCTATATAGTATGAGATGTGTCGTGGACTCAGCTGAGAGACTGCACATCTTCATCTTCTCTGAGATACTTTCTCCATCAGATGTGGCATGAGCTTTCATGCACAGAGACATGAGTCTCGATACTCATCCGATTGCCGGATCCAGAGTAATTACTGAAATTGCTCAGTATTCATGAGATGTGTCGTGGCCTCAGCTGAGAGACTACACATCTACACGTACTCTGAGAGATAGCCTTCTCAGTCAGAGATTTATGACATGAGCTTTCATGCTTTAATGAGAGACATGGGTCTCAATACTCATCCGGTTGCCGAATTTGGAGTATAGTTTTACAATTCTACCCTTTGTCGAAAATCCACCATCTACAATTATAAGGAATGAAATATTTGCAAACCATCGCTATAATGTTCATGAATCGATTCAAGTGAATCAAACCGATTTTGTTTCAATTGTATCTTCCAAAAGGTCTAAGCAATTGAATAACTCTTTAACTAGTTCATTTGAGTCATTTGAACTAGTTGTGGTAAAGAAGAATATGGTTGATATGAAAGTGGTCATATGGCTAACCATTTGGTTAACTGTTGTGAACCAACTAAGTGTACACGTTTAGGTACGGTTACTCAAACCTAAATGAAATACATTTCATTTGTGTATAACAATCTAAGATTCGATCTTTAGCTTGAATCTAATCAGGTTTTAAACTAACGGTGGATATTGAATGCTTTGTTACTAAGCTAACATTGATTGCAAGACCTGATTTGAAAACTATATAAAGGAGAACTCTAGCAACTGGGAAACCTAATCCCCACACCTCCCGTGTGATACTAGTTGTGTTAGCTAGAGTCAATTCTCATTTAACCTTTGGTTTCTTCTCGAGACCCTGTAGGTTAACGATTTAAAGACTTCATCGGGATTGTGAAGCCAGGCCGGACTACTTTTCTTGTAGTTGTGTGATCTGATCTTGTTGTATCTATCGTATGGTACAATAGTAAGATTGGCTTGAGGTTGATATCTCCTCTAGGAAAGATAGAAAAGAAGTCACAAACATCTTCGTCTCATCTTTTGTGATTCCGCAATATCTTGTTTCGCTAGTCGATTAAGATTATTGTGAGGTGATCGATAATTCTAGGTTGTTCTTCGGGAATATAAGTCCGGGTTATCGATTGGTTCCTGTTCACCTTGATTTATCAAAAGACGAAACAAAACTCATAGGTATTTCTGTGGAAGATAGATTTATCTATTATCGTAGACTTTTTTGTATGATACAAATTTGTTTATTAAAGTCTTCGACTTTAGGTCATAGCAACTCTTAGTTGTGGGTGAGATCAGCTAAGGGAATCAAGTGCGTAGTATCCTGCTGGGATCAGAGACGTAAAGAGCGCAGATGTACCTTGGATCAGTGTGAGATTTATTGGGGTTCAACTAAAGTCCAGACCGAAGTTAGTTTGCAGTAGGCTAGTGTCAATAGAAGCTTAATACAGTGTGTGTTCAATCTAGACTAGGTCCCGGGGTTTTTCTGCATTTGCGGTTTCCTCGTTAACAAAACTTCTGGTGTCTGTAATTTTTTTCCGCATTATATTTTGTTATATAATAGAAATATCACAGGTTGTGCGTCGTATCGATCAATTGTGAAATCCAATCTTTGGTTGTTGATTGAAATTGATTGATCCTTGGATATTGGTCTTTGGTACCATCCAAGTTATTTCTCTTGTATTCAATTAGACTCGCATATTTATGTTTGCTTGAGTAAGGATTGAATCGAGAAATTGAGATATTAACTCTTTGATATATCTTTCTTAAGATTGAGTCTAACTGTCTAGTTAATTCTCTTGAAAGTATATTGGAGTTAGTCCATATAGATTGCTAATCGAAATATTGGGTGAGGTTGTTAGACCCCCGCTTTTTCAATTGGTAGCATAGCAGGCAAACACGTTTAAGACCTTATAAGTCTTTGTTTATAACGATCTGACTCTATGGACGACAATAATCTCTCTGATAACGCAACACCAGATCAGAATTCCAATGAAATGTTTCAAAATCCTGAGATATCTAAGAAGCCCTTTGTACCCGCCTCTGTGTCTGGATCTGACTTCAACTGGGAAAAATGTCTTGATGACCATCTGGATGATCTTTCAGATGAGAGTGATTCAAAAGAAGGACAAACTATCGATGAGTAAGTCTCTCAATATATCAAGATCTTTGACCGTGCCTTGAAAGAAAAAAGGTCAACAGATTGCTTGAGAAAATATTTGGCACCTCTCTGTCAAGTAAATAGAAAGATGAGAAAACTCTTTAAAGGTTATGATTGTGGATATAAACTTTTACAATCTATCGTTAAAGAACGAGAAGAATACCTACGCTCAAAAAGGTCCGAAGTGATAATCTTCTTCGAAATCTCTTTGCGTTGAAAGAAAGGCTTGCAGAATCTGAAGCAAGATATGACTCTCAACAAAAATGTTCAAATGACAGAGAACTCGGTCTCCTCGCCATAGAAAAATCTTTGGCGACCGATCTTGCTGCTGCCCTTAATAAGGTAAAATCACTAGAGGAGAATATGAAAAGATTCAATTCCATCCCTACAAATTATCTTCTATGCTTGGAGCATGTAAAGAACATCGTGATACACGTGGTCTGGGCTATAAGGGAATAGACGCTCCAAGTACTGATAAAATCAATTTTGTTCAAGCTAATGACAACTCCTCATGTAAAAAAAACCTTACCAGCAACCGACGGTTTTGGAAACAAGGATAGCACTCCTTCAAATTTAAATCGCATGAGAACAATTAAGAACAATTCCTTTAAATGTTATTATTACGGAAATAAAGGACATCTTGAACGAAGATGTCATTTTCAACTGAGGAATGAGAAACTTCACAACATTCTTGGATGGATGTCTAAAGAAGTAATTAAACTTCTCTCTCATATTGCTGGAGTAAAAGGCAGTGTCTGCAATCAAGAGAAATGTTGTGATGAGTCATTTCTAGATTATGATTTTGAGACAAAAATTACCTACAGTTGTAGAAGGAAGAATGTTGGGTGGACAACTGAACCTTTAAATTACTCTGAGAAGAGAAAAAGGCATAGGATAAAGAAAGAAAAGCCAAATACCTTATCTCCTTCTAAAGAAGACAGTAAACCCGAGGTGTCGTCTCCAGATTTCATTCATATCAATAATCGAGTCTTGGAGCTCAATATCAGCATAAACATACTCAAACGAAGCATCAAAAAGGAAAGGAAAGCAGCAGATTCAGGTATTCCTTGTTCCCCTCTGGTTAAATCTCTTTCTACTAATCCTAGTGATTTTTATGAAAATCTTCAAGAAGGAAAGAGAGAAGAAGTAAATATTCATGATGAGCAAAAAGCACATCAAAATAAAACATGACTACTCAATGTAGCATCCTTCTTGTAATATGGAAGGATGCTTATAATTCTCAAGAAACCGTGTGTCTTGAGAAAATAGTTGTTGTTATATTTATTTTTTTTTACAAAACGATGATCATTAAACTGTTGATCCTTGCTCCAGTACTTTACATGATGTAATGTTTTTTTACCGTTCACTCTTAAGAATAATTTCTTGTTGAATGCCTTGATTTTCAACGATTCTCTTATGTTCCCTTGAACTAAGAAGGTCATCCCTTGTTTAGAATGATTCTTGAGTTTTTCAAGACCTCTTCTAATTTTAGCTCCATTATTTTTTTGGTCTCGTACCAAGGTTGTAACCATAAGTGCACGTACACCTGACCCACACAGAACGTATACGAGTATCCCTAGGTTTTCCTAAGAAACACTCATATATATACATATGTATCATGCTCAGTTTTGGTACATACGTGTTTCGTAACGTCAAAAGGTTCACCTGACGTTCATTAAAACACATAAAAGTTTAATCATGATGCACACACATAAGTGTTTAAATGATCAATGAAATATTAAAAATGTCTAAGAGAGTCATAACAATGCTAAATATATTTCAAAAATAAGTCTTTGAGCATCTTCTTGATTTTACTGAGACAGTTGGTGAGACGGTTTGCAAATCGTAAGGCTAGTTCACGAGTCAGGTAGCTACGGTTCGTGAATCGAGTTCGCCAACCTTTACTCGTCTCGATCGATATCCCAGACAGTTTTCAAACTGGGTTCGCCAACCGTTCTTGGTTTATCAAGTCAGATGGACACAGATTTCCAACTGGGTTCGCCAACCTTAAGCCTTTTGTACCAACATTAAAAAATCAGTTTACCACGGTTTGCTAACCGGGTTTGTGAACTATTCCCCACTGAACTTGTGGTTTGCGAACAGGTTCGCCAACCTTCTCTTATTTCTAGATTCAGATATCTATGGTTTGCAAACGGGTTTGCCAACCTACCTGAACAAAAATATCAGAAGTTCATTTATCTCTTATGATGTTTTAAACATTCTCAAATGATAAAATCAATTGTATGGGCTATTTTCAATTGATCCACAAATTAATTCTCAAACAATAAATTGTTTCGAACTAATATTGTTAAGACCTTTGAATATCTACGCTAGAATCATATTTTGAGATTTTTAACAAGACAAGCTTGACTCAAAATTTCTTATTTGTAAATCTAAAAGAAGTCATACGACATAGTCTCAGTAGATAAAACGCGGTAAGATAGTGAGTAAAATAGAATGGTTCAGTCTTCACATACCTAATACAGAAGTTCTTCAAATGTCTTCGTCGATCTTCAGTCTTCGAGGATGAAATCTGATACTCAACTACCAAATTCTAACCTAGTCTGAGACTTGACTTAGTATACTAGAAATCAAGAAATAGTTTTGATCATCTAACATTGACAACAAGCTTCAGATAGCAAAACTGGTGGGTTAAACCAAGCATTGCTTTAACCCAAACCCAATTTCCAAAATCATACAAACCGTAAAATGTACGTGATTATAGAAATTGGTTTTGCATATGGGGATCAGTTCTACCATGACTCTCAATATATGTAGGAATCGGTTTTACCTTGATTCCTATATAAGCAAGGACCGGTACCACCTTGACTCCCAACATAGGTAAGGATTGGTTCCACCATGGTTCCCAACATAAGTGGGGTCGGTCCTTCCTTAGATCTTCAATGAAAACCGGACCACCAATCCTACTGATTTCTTTCAACTACGAAACAAGTTCGTAAGTCTACTTCCTTAAACTCATGTAATCAAACATAGTTTTCTAGTCATGAAATAAATCCTAAGTTCATTCACAATCTAGTAAATAAGTTACAAAAAATAGGTATATGTCGCAATTACGAAGTTCAAAGGATAAGTATTATAATTCGTAATTCAAGATACCTAAGTTGTAAAACAACTTGTATATTCTTCATTGACACTTTGATCATAATAAGATGGTCAAGTCTCTAATACTATAGTTTCATGTATATAACTTCGCATGTTATGTTTTTAATCTAAATGACTTGAAAGTAACGACATATAAATGGAAACAAGTCAAGTCTTGTATTATTAACCTCAAGTAGAAGGATGATATTTTCGCTGATGTCGATACGTCTCCATAATCTTCAGGTGTTCAAAATAATACTTGTATGTCTCAACATTTCTAGACTTCCTAATTTGACCTAACGAAGTTGAATCTATTGATCAAATCAAGTGACTTTTGAGTTTAATAATAAAATATGACAACCAACCCTGACATACCAACATTTGGCGGGTTCAACCGAGTAATGCTCTAACACAAATAGGTTAGGGTACAAGAGGATTATCCTTTTTCCATATCGTCATCCCCATACCGATTATCGTAAAATAATTCGTTCTAATAACATGTTGTAATTCTTTAACTAACCAAGTTATTTCTTAGTTAATCAAGTAATAACGTACCTGATTACTGAGTGGTGTATGATTCAACTTTTAGCGTAACCTCTTAAACCAATGGAGCTAAAGATATACTACATTTGTTTATTGAACAAAGTTACTATAACTTTTTCATTTTAGCTTAAAAACAGGCCAAATTGGAAAAGTAATGATAAAATTTTTTTCCAGAACGAAGAGAATATTACTTTGTACAAACCAAGCATATACGGGACAAATAAAGAAGTGGGAAAGGCCATTTATTTTTATTCATCAATTTCATTACATCCCGAGCAGCTATTATCGTCGGGATCAACATAAAAACTAAAGAAAGGAATGAACGTTATGTATCCTCGTCGTCAAACACGTACATAGAGCAACTCCAATGAACTGGTATATCTGCATATTTGCCAGCTTACCACCTACAGTGGGAATGGAAAACGATTATAATGGATGGACAAACTTTTAAATAAAAGGTTTTTTCATCGCGTCTCAGATTTAATCAATCTCTGCACCGATCGGCTCACATTGAGCCGACGCTTGGTTCCAGCAGAGCCGGTACTCGTCCCAGATTGAGACGACCGGTCTTTACTTAGCCGACAATGACTAGTTTCATCCAAAAGCTACCAATTCCCTCTCTACAGATTCAGCTCTTCAACTCGACAATCACACCTTCTCCACTTATAAAATTCTTATAATTCCACTTCAATCACTCCTTCAACACCCACAAAGATTTATAATTTAGTTCGATCACACCTTATACACCCACCTTATAATTTCACTTCTTATTTGTAAAACAAATTCCCAGAGAGAATGGCAAGTCAAGCAGATACACAAGATAATGCATTACAAAAAGTTCGCAGTCCGAAGTTTAGTTTGGAGGAAGATAAAGCTATCTGTAGAGCTTTGTAGCATATAAGCTCGATCCAATCAATGGTGTTCAACAACCACATCATACACTTTGGGGAAATATTTTTACACAATTCTGTTAGGAAACCGGGAATTCAAAAGACCGTGATGCTTTTCCGGGTTGTCACATTTTTTTGGTGCAATCAACAAAGACATGAACACTTAGGTTGCTTTTTGATGATGCGGATGAGACGAAAAAGAGCAAGTGGTGATACTGACGTCGATGTGGTAAGTTGCACTTACATACTGTTTAATTGATTTTAAAAACTTTTATTTATTTATTGCAATAGATAATTTATATATTGTTGAAACTGCAACAACAAAAAACAAGAGAGGAATGGCAAAAAACCAGAACTTCGAGTTTCAAGCACAAAGTATGCTTCTACATCCTAAGAGAGCTCAACCGATACAACCCTGATCTGTTGGATGGATATGTTGTACCAAAGGAATCCCCTTACGAGACCGATGGATCCCAACCTGGTAGTCAATTTCATCGTGGTGGATCCCAACATGGTAGTCAATCCTAGAATGGTGGATCCTAACATGGTTCTCCAGGTTCTCCTTATTCTTTATCAGAAACAAACTCAAACCCTCAACCCAACACTGGTGGATCAGTGCATGGTAATTCTAATCTGAATGTTAATGGAAATGCTAATGTATGAGATGGAGTGGGTGTGAAAAAACAAAAAATCTCAGAAAGGCAGCTCAAGATGCTGCACAATCATCAACTTCGGCTGATTTCAACCTTCAAGATTATTTTGAAAAACAAGAAAAGAATGATATGGATAAGTTATTTGAACGTAAGAAAATGGCTTCAGAAATGAATAAAGTTTGTAAGGAAGTTGAAAAGAATATTTTTAATGCACACATGTGAGGAATATTGGGAATGGACACTTCCAAGATGAATCGGGCACAACTGCGGTGTTGGCAAGAAATTTTTTATGTAGTTCAAGCACAAAAGGCCCAACAACGGCCACCAGTTGACGATGATTATTCTGGGGAAGAAGACGTCTTAGAGGAGGATATCAATAATGCCATTACACTGGCTTAGCTTAAATTATCGACTTAGTTTTCAGTTTAAATTATCGATGTAATATCTTATTAAATGTAATCCTTTAGTTATAAATTAAATATAATCCTTTTAATTTCAGTTTCAGTTTTATCTTTAGTTGCAGTTTCAACTCATAGTATAGGAACCAAATTACCAGAATCAAAGTACACGAATAAAATTACTGAAAAAAAAATACACAAATCAAATTACACTTAAAAAACAAACTAAATCCTATGAGGCTAAATCCTGTCAGGATTTTTCTTCTTCCAAAATTATCCCACAAGTGCGCAGTGAGATCCTCTCTTAGTCTTAAATGTAAACCTCTGTTTTGAATTCTCTCTTTTACCATTCTATACTCTCTTGCAGGCACACCCCAAGTGGGTTGTACTTCGTTCCTTAAATCTTTATCTGGATAATAAACCCAACTTAAATCTTTTACCATTCTATACTCTCTTGCAGGCACACACCAAGTGGGTTGTACTTCGTTCCTTAAATCTTTATCTGGACAATGAACCCAACTTTTATCTCGTTTTCCTCGAGTACCAAATTGTGCAAAATGATGCAGGTGAGAATAATTCTGTCCATTTTTATTGGTTTAAACGAACGATATAGTCCACAAATTATATGGAACTTTCTTTTCAAAATGCCAAATGCTCATTCCATATCCTTCCTACTTGCCATCTGTTTTCTGTCAAACAACCTTTGAGCACGAAAAAATTCCCCTTTTATAGGTATCTCGTCGTAAGCTTGAATTAAAGTTGACCATGCTGGATAAATTCCGTCCGCCAGAAAATACCCCATGTTATAATTATTTTCGTTGATGATGAAATTAGAAGCTAGAGCATTTTCATACTTCAATTCTTCAAACAATGGTGATTTGTGCAAGATATTGATGTCGTTGTTGCAACCCGGATGACCGAAAAAACATGCCATATCCAACAATATAAGAAGTTGTCAAAATAAGGGTTGGTTTTGTGTTGTGGACCTTATACTGACCTTTCCAAGCATATGGATATCCATACCACACCCAATACATGCAATCAAGGCTACCTAGCATTCCGGGAAAGCCTCTGTCCCTATTTTCAGCTAGTAGTCGATTGACATCATCTTGCATGGGTTACCGTAAAAAACGTGTACCAAAAAGGTTGACTACAGTTTCGCAAAACATTTTGATATTATCGTATGTTGTTTTTTTGGCTATACGAATGTAATCATCACATGTATCCGCAGGAAAACAATAACCTAGAATCCTAATGACTGCGGTGACCTTTTGTTGAGGATTATGTCCTCGTATGTTTCGTACATCAAATTGATAGTTGGATTCAGGGTTTACCCGACAAAGATTTTCAATAATCCACATGACCAAGTGTTGTGGCATCCTGTAGCGGCTTTGAAAATCTTGATCAGAGTAGACACTTCTATTAAGACAATAATCACGTATCATTTGTTCGTGACCTTCCTCTCGGAATCTCCACGTATATATTATTCTCAATACAACTCCTGGTTTTGGATCTCGTAGAACTTGTCGGGTGTATAATTGTAATTGTTAGAGCATTGATCGGTTGAAACCGCTAAGCGTTGGTATATCAAAGTTGGTTGTCATATTTTAGTATCAAGATTCACTTAGAGTCATTTTATTATATATACTAGAGTCAACTTCGTTTAGGTTAGACTAGAAAGTCTAGGAATGTTGAGACATTCAAGTATACTCTGAAGACCAGAAGATCGCGAAGACGTATCGACTACAATGAAAACATCATCCTCCCACCTGAGGTTAGTGATACTGACTTGACTTGTTTACATCACTATCGTTGCTTTCAAGTTGTTTAAGATTGAAAACATAACATGCGAGGTTATATTTAATATTTTAGTATTATACTTGGTCATTTTATTATGATCAAAGAGTCAAGGAAGAATATTTGATTGCGAAGTATAACGTTTATCTTTTGAACTTCATAAGTGCGACATCAACATAATCTATGTAACTCGTTACTTGATTGTGTATTGAATATAGGTGTGAATTCATCATAGGAAATTATGTTTAATTACATATGTTTAAAGGAAGTACATATAAGAATCTTTTTTTGTAATAAAAAAGAAATCAATAGGCGTTTTGGTCCGGTTTTCATTGAAGATCTATTGGATGATAACTTCGAACCTAGGAACAAACTTTAGTAGAACCGATATTGAATTATATTATGAATTATGGTAGAATCGATCTTTACCTAGTTTAGGATATACGGTAGAACCGATCTTGACTTATGTTGAGAGTCTTGGTAGAACCAATCCTTACCAATATTGGGATACATGGTAGAACCGATCCTAGCTATTGTTGGGAGTCTTGATAGAACCGATCCTTACCTATATTGGGATTCATGGTACAACCAATCCTAGCTATTGTTGGGAGTCATGGTAGAACCGATCCCTACTGTTGATGGTGGTTTTTTAGTTCAGGGCTAAAATCGTAAAACTCCATATTTCTATGTCTTCTTTCTATAAAGAAGTAAGAGCTACCAAGAAGTTGAGGAGTGTCTATACCTCTGTGCTTGCATATGAACTATGTAATTCAATATTTACGAATTTTATTAGAATAATATTGGTGCATGTAGCAACAATCCCAAATGTTCTATGAATTTTATTCAAGCTCCAGTATGCATTATCCACTAATGCAAGGCTTGCTGAGTATTCATCTGTGATGGTGGCTTTTAGTTCAGGGCTAAAATCGTAAAACCCATATTTGTATGCCTACTTTCTGCAAAGAGGTAGAGTTTTCAAGAAGCTGATGGGCGCCTATACCTCTCTGCTTACATATGAACCCGTCTGCATTATTCACTAATGCAGGTGTTTTGGGGTAAAAATTGATTCTGCTGGAAATGGTAAATTTGGGTGTGCCGCCGAGAAACGAATCTAAACCCTAAACAAATGCACTGCACGGGAGTACATTAGATTCGAGAGGTCAATCTGTACAATTCTGGGCTAAACCAAGAAATGGCCGTTCCAGTCTTGCTTCGGTCACAAGATGAAGGATAAGGGTTGATCTTAGGGAGGGAAGCGAAGAAGGTTTTGAGATCAGAATGGTTAACTCTAAAGGTGTGGTTGTTTTATGACTTGTATCAGAATGTGGAACTTTCTTGCAGAATGTAAGCTATCAGTTCTTGGTGTTTTCTGGATACTTGTGTTGATAACACTTGTTCGTTAAAATAGGTTGAAAACCTATTTATACAAGTCATAGTTGAACGCACCCTGATCTCATAGGAAGTGGAAGTAGTTGAGTGATGGAGAAGTGGAGATCGTGTAAAATGTTGAAAACCACGTCCCTACTATGAGGGGGAGACTGGTCGGTTTACACTACTTCTCTGCTGCCACTAACTGTCCGCCTTTCCTGATACTTTCTCATAATGGGCGTGTTGCATGCCGCACGCTGTAAACCGCCAGACCAATACCCCGATGAACATCCCCCAGTTTGTGACATGTTTGATGTCTCGAGTATTTTGTAGAAAAATATGCAGCATGCTGCTGAGTGGGTCTTGCCTGTGAGACCTAATTATTCTAACCAATCACGCGTAATCTAGGAGGCGGGCAGTCATATGCGACAAGTCAAGTTGTAAGACTTGCTGCAAAAAATAACATATGATGCTTTTAGGTCAAATAATTAAATTATTTGTGAAATCAATACTTTTAAAACATCGTTTGTAATTGATGCATATAAAACATCGCTTTTAAGCAAGCAACTCAAAAAAATCGATGCTCATGAAGCATCGTCGTATAAAGCCTATCTTGGATGGTTTCGGAACTTAATGTCTTAAAAGGAGCGTGGCCGACCATCTTTGGGAAGCTTCCAGGAGACGTATGGGTAGGATGAGGATTGGCTGACTAGTTCTTATGGAAGAGGGGCTGCCGGCGATCACGATGGCATCTTATTGGTTATCCGAAATTAGATCTAGGCCGATCGATTCGGCTAGCGAAGTTGGATGGCCGAGATTGCTTTGCGGAAGTTATGCGCTGCGTTGGTCGAACTTGAGGCTTTTAAATCCGTGTGGCCAACCTACTTTGAGCTAACGGTTTTAGGTGTTAGCTGCAGGCTGAGAGAAGTTTGATTGGCCAGGTTTAAAGGCGGCTCGCCGGTGAGCATACCTACACCTCATTGGCCGCCTGAAATTGGATCTGGGCCGGTCGATTTGGCTAGACAAGTTGGATGGCGAGATCGTTTTGCGACAATTATCTACTTCCCTAACATAAATCAGGGTTTCAAAACCGTGCATCCCACCTACTTTGAGTGATCGTTTTTATGCGCTACTGGCAGGTCGTGAGCAATGTGATTGTCCAAGGTTAAAGTCGAGTCGTAGGTGAGCATACCGGCACTTCATTGGCCGCCCGAAAAAAAATTTAAGCCATCCAATTAGGCTGGCTAAGTTGGACGACTGCGATGAGTTTGAGACTGCCATGGACAGTCTTAAATCGTTAAACCTCTTTCTCAATAGCGCGACTAACCTACTTCTGGCTAGCGATCAGGGATGTTGCTGGCGGGCAAGGAGAATTATGATTGGTTGGAATAGTAGTGGGCCCTCCGATGAACACCATGGAGCTTGTTTGGTCACGCTGGGAGAAGACCAAGCTCGTTAAATCGTCTGGCCAAATCGTGTGGCCGTGATTGTTTTAAGAATGACATGGACAGTATAGATTCAGTTTATTAAGGAATTTAAGTGCGTCGACCAGCCAACTTCTACTTTTAATTAAAAGTGCAGGCTGCACATTTAGAGCGATTTGATTGGTCGATGGGAAAGAGGGGTCGGCATTCAACATTATGGGCATGGCAAGGCGAACCGGCCAACGAAGTGGCGCGTCTGCGTTCGTTTTGCTAATGCCTTCATGTGCCGCAATTCCTCTTTATTTCTTATTTTTTCGACTTTTAGTAGGATTTGCTCCTACTAGTTCCATGGTGGATCAATTTCCTAGATTGCCTAGGTTTGGTCTCGACCAATAGGGTTCGAGATATTGCGCTGGCCGCAAAAACCTAATTTTTGCAAATTGATAAAATTAGGTTAAAAATTTGAATTTTGCAAGCTGCAACAAAATCAATCAATTTTGGTGAATTTTGCGCATTGATACAAAAATCACTAATTTTTATCTCAGAGGACAACATAACTTTGCGTGCCTCTGATTGAGTACTTCTATGCACACCTTGATCCTGACACTTCGGGAAATTGATGTTATTCATCTAGGAGCGAACATTAATTGTCATGTCATGTCAATATCAAGAGTTCAGCTGGGTAACATAGCATGGAATAAATATCGACCGACCATGCATCAGTGAATAATGCAGGTGGAAGATTAATGAAATCTATAGAATATTTGGGATTGTTGATACATGCACCATTCTGTATAAATTTCATATATAAGTATATCGAATTGCTCAATACATATGTAAGTAAAGTGTCATAGGCACTCATCACTCTTAAATGGCTCAATTTCTTTGCAGAACGATAGCACATTAAATACAGGGTTTTACAATTTTAGCCATGAACTAAAAACCACCATTAACATTAAGTCCCTTGCTTAGCACGTAACAGTGACATTGTTGCGGGGTAAGCATTAGATGGTGATAGACGGATAATAGAATTAATGGGAAAGATAGAAGATGTTACCCGTGAGGCTTTGGTCAAATCCAAAAGTAGGAGTGCGCGGCTGGCCGCTACTATGCGGCCAGCGGATGCAAATATGATATTTGTGGGCCCAGGAAATTGCCTCGTGCACGGACCAAGGAAAATTCCATCATCTTCCACTCGAACCCAGGGAGCGAGCAGCAACCGAAACGATTTCCAAGTTTCCGTGGGTGTACGGATGAGGGGTTGTTTTTGGGTAAAAACTGATTCTGCTGTTTTTGGTAATTAGGGGTGTGTTGATGAGAAACGAGTCTAAACCCTAAACAAATGCACTGCACGGGAATGCTTTTAGGTTCGAGAAATCAATCTGTAAGACTCTGGCCTAAACCAAGAAATGGCCGTTCCAGATTCAATTCAGTCACAAGGTGAAGGAGAAGGGTTGATATTAGGGAGGGAAGTGGAGAAGGTGTTTTAAATCAGAGTGTTGAAGGTGTGTTTGTTTATGACTTGCTTATCAGAAAATGATTTCTGGCTACTTGTTTCGATAACACTTATGTTTTGTTTTTCAAAATAGATTGAAATTCTATTTATACAAGTCATTGAGCGCACCCTGATCTCTTAGGAAGTGGAGGAAGTGAAGTAGTGGAGAAGTGGATTTGTGCGGAAGGTAGTGATTATCGTGTTTCCGTTATGAGGGAAAACTGATCACACGTTCTTCCACCACTCTCATTACTGTTAACCGTCCGTCTTTCCTGTCACGTTCTCGTAATGGACGCGTTTCACGCCGCACGCTGTAAAACCGCCAAACCAATACCCTAGTAAGCATCCCCCAGTTTGTGACATGTTTGATGTCCCGAATAAGTGGGTCAAGTCGTGGGACCTACCGCGGAGAATAACATGGTGCTATTAGGTGAAACAACTAAGTTGTTTATGAGGCAAATATAAAATACGTGTGTATTTTATGCATGTGAAGCATCGCTTTTAAGCAGCTCAAACTAATCGATGCGTATGAAGCATCGTTGTTTTAGAGCTTGATTGAGTAAGTCGCGAATAAGCGTCTTAAAGGAGGTGGCATGACCGGTCATCTTCGGGTGATTGCTTGAAGGCCGCATGGGCGAGCCATCACTTGGTCGATCGTTCCCCATGAAAGAGAAACGACCGGTGATCGTCATGCTGGTTTGTTGGTTTGTTGGAAATAAATCTACATCATCCAGCTAGGCTGGCAAAGTTGGATGGACGAGATGAATTGCGGCAGTTATATATTTCCATTGATGCAACTTAGGGTTTAAAAACCGTGTGGCCCATCCCTCTTTGGGCGAGCGCTTCTAGGACTCGAGCCCTAATTTAAGTAGGTCGGTCGGTCATGTGGAAAGATGGGTCGACGGTGATCACATTAACATCTTCGATATCGCCTGAATCTAGATCTATACCGTTCGTTTAGGCTGACGAAGATGGACGGTTGTGATCACTTTGCGACAGAAGTGTGTTGCCGCAAACCCCAATTAGGGTTTTAAAACGACCGCATTCAGGGTTGTTCGATCAAACGATTTGGCATGTCATTGACTTCCCTCGAGCAAGTTGATCAAGTGAGTATAAAGTTCGGTCGGTGGTGGCCCATGCGCACTCCCTTGATTGTCCGAAACGCGATCTAAGCCGTCTAATTAGGCTAGCCAAGTTGGACGTACACGATCGATTCGTGACAGTTGTAAACTGCCGTAACCCAAATTTAGGGTTTCGAATACATCGTGCCTGCTCGAGTTTGGGTAAGCGTTTGAGCATTCTATAGGATTGCCGCAGGCAAGTCGATCGACTAGGGCATTGGTGGGCCCGCCGATGATCATGCTGGCACTTTCTTAATCGTTCGTGGGAGGATCTAAGCCGTCCAACCAGGATGGCAAAGTTGGACGTTCGTGATGCTTCTAAGACCGTTTTGAACAGTCTAGCTCGTTTGAGATTTATTTCGACAGCGTGATCACTCACGCTCGGGTTTGGCGTTTGATAATGCTGGGATGCGTTTAGGCATGGTCCGATCGGTTGGAGAGTTGGTGGGCCCGCCAACGGTCATCATGATAGTTTCCTATTTCCGCCAGGACTTGGATATGCTTGTTGAATTGCGTGGCCAAATTGCGTGGTTGTGATCGTTTCTGAGACTGGTATGAACAGTCTAGATTTCCCTTAAGGGAATTACCCATGCTCGATCGAGCTGTCTTTATTTAAAAGTGCGTCGATACGAGATTCTCTTTGTCAGAGAGTGATTTAGCCATTGTGAGTATTTTCATGCAAATCTCAATATTGGCACTTCGGGAGATTCATGCTACTCGGCTGAGAGTGAACACTTAATCGTCATGTCATGTCAATCATGAGAGTTCAGCTGAGAACATAGCATAGGAAAATATCCGGCAGGCCAATGCATTAGTGATTAATGCGATAGGTTGAATTTTATAGAATGTCTGGGATCGATGCACCATTCTGATAAATTTCATAAATATATCAAATTACTCAATACATATATAAGTAAAGAGGTTTGAATACTCATCACTTTTAAAAAGCTTTTATTCCTTTACAGGATGGCAGCGCATTAAATACAGGGTTTTACAATTTCGACCCTGCACTAAAAACCACCATCAACAGGGGTCCTTTCCCTTCCCGGATTTGGACTGCGTATTTGATATAAAAGGGACATCACCACCTTTTGTTCGCTCGCTCCACCACCCATATCTCTTTTTGTAGCAGACGTTTCTCGTTGACATCTTCATCAACATCTCCATCACCGAGAGTTCCATCTGCAGGCGGTAAGGTAAGTATATCTTGTTCCCTTTTCTCTTATGCAGGTATGAAACCTAGTTGTATGTGCAAGCTCCATAAACTTGAAAACTCATCCCAATATGAATGATCCTTCTTTGTTGGCATTATTGGAGTGAGCACTAATCAGCAGCATCAGTAACGAAGTGATCAACAACAATCAGGATCAGCAGTAAGACTAGCCAGGAGAGTTTGAGGTAAATGTCACTGCTTTTGGTAAAACCTAGTTTTAGGTTTCGGCCGCAGGTGTAATACCCGCGGATTATTTTTTTTTTGTTCGAGTGGGCGCAAGTCCCCGCTCAACTTGGTCATGGGTGTAATGTCCCACGACCAATTGTTTTTCTTCTTGTTGGCATATAAGCTCCATATTACTTCATGTAAATTCTACCATTAGTGGCTATATCGAATTTTGATAAGAACTGGCATGCATGGCTCTTCTCTTTTGAAGTATGAAGTAGTGACTCTTTTCATGTCTTGTTCATTGTAGTTCTTTAGAAGTAAACAATAACCTAAGAACATTTGTTTGGATAAGATGTCACCTGGAGATATTTCCGCTGCTAAGCCAGAAAGTATGAATGACTCCAAAGACATGCCGAACATAGATGATGAATTCTTCACAACGCCTTGTCCAACTATGAGGAATCATCCCGGTCATGTAATAACCCTTCTTACTGATTCAGAGAATGAAGGGGTTGTTCGGTCGATTTCTCCAAGGCGCGATTTTAAAATCTTCCATAACCCGTTGCGCTCTTATGATGGATGGATGCGATATATGTTGGGCAATGATCATGTCAGGGACAATCTGATCAAAGCATAAATCGCGGAAGCTGTCAAGGCGTCTGTAACGCTTCATATTAGGAAAGATGTTGCAGGTTTGATCACTTTCATTTCTCGATGGTGCATGTCCACCCATACGATCATATGTAGATGGGGTGAAATAACTATCACTTTACAGAGTGTAGCTGTTCTGCTGAACCTTCAAGTCGTGGGGAGTCCTGACTTCAAATTATCAGATGAAGAAGAGGCATGGTATGCTACTCTAGTTAAAAAGATAGGAGAATATGACTCGAAGGAAAGTGATGAAAAGTGTTTCTTCACTTGGTGGGTGTCTGAATGGTATCCTATAGAAACAAAACCGAGTCAGGTATTGAATGACACACTCAGTATTGCTGCATTTTTTGTGTCTGTGGCTATCTAGAGATGTTTTTTATGATGGTTCTGGAGCGAAGGAGATAAGACCAAAGCTTATTACGATTGCTATTAGGCTGGCAAAGGTGTGGTTCCGCCTATATGCGGCTTGTTTCTTGGTTCCTTGTACTCCCACCTGGATTCGTTAGCAGCAGACATTTATGCTTTCAACGAATATATGAAGATAGAATCACATATCCACATTGCTTTTCTCCAGGCATGTTTATGGGAACACTTCGAGGGTTATGCTCCTAATCCTTTAACTTAATTCTCTATCATATACGGAGGCGCCAGAATACTCCTTTGGTTTAATAGACGCCCAAAACCTGGCCTAAAACTTATTGATTTCTTTGACAATGTGCATGCGATAAACTTTCGTCCTTGGTCCCCAGTTCACTCATCCATAGTTCAGCCGAATACTTTCGTTTTCGCTTCAGGTATAACATTACATTCAGACAGAGATGATATGAGTATTGGAGAAAATGTGTTCATGCGAAGCTGCATACCTGGATATTTTCCGTCTTTTTCCATGGGCACTTTTGCTGTGAATACTTATAATATTGATAGGGCCGCTCGTCAGATGGGATTTGATTAGGGAGTTCCGTTTTTCCGTCCGTCAACATCCCCGAAAGACCTTTTAAAGTCTATTTTGGATACTAGCGTTTACGTAACGAAGAAAAACCTCCCATTCTTGCTCCCAGGAAGGAAACCAGCGGTAACTACTAAGTATAAGGAATTCTGGCAGGAATAGCTTCTTGATCTTCAACAATTCGTGCAGGAAGTTGTGACAGTTCCACGCGGCATGCCTTCTCCCAAGATCTTATAAAAACATCAGTTGTTGAAGCAACTTCCTTCGAGTAAGCGGAAATCCTCTGGTGAAGCGGTTCAGGTAAGAGCTCGTGCTTCTAAACAAGGTGGGTGCAGTCCCCAGGAGAAAGAGACTAGGTCAAAGAGGCGTGCAAGTGGCATTCGAACATCTCCGGTAGTTTTTAGTTCTTCGGACGTGCAGGTACTATGCGTTTCTCTTTGAGCAACTGAGTTATCTTAGTGCTTTGAAATAACCCCATTGAACACTTCTCTTTTTCAAAATTTAGTGTCTTGGAAGCATGAACGCCTTTGCCAGACTTGCGCGTAGCCAAAACAAGGTACCTTCAGAAGAAAATGAGGGATCCGGTAATACTGAGTCTCTCGATGACGAAGATAAAGGTCGAACGGATTCGGGATCTGATATTGATGAAGGTGACACTTCTGAATTAAGTAGTAACAGGTCCAGATCCACAAGTGAGTCAGCAGATGAGTCGGTGAGCCTCCCGCACGTTTTTATTCTTGGATCATTTATTCTTCGATATGAAATAAATATTTAACTGGTGGTGTCACAAGAAGAACCTGCACCTGGAGATAACCCTGAGAATGAAGATTAATGATGATGAGGATGTTGATGCGCCTTCAAATGAGAATGTAGAAAACATATCTGTGGCTGCGGATGCAATCGTTTCCAAAGAATCTTCTGAAATTGAGGGAGCGTTAGTCGTGCATTCTACTGCAGGTGCCACCTTCGACCCCCCATTTGTTACTCATTTTGCGGATCACGTGTTTATTGGAGGATTAAACGTGCCAAGTAAGTATGCGTAGTTTTATACCCAAATATAGAAGAAACATGGGCACATTGCCACAACCAAGAAAATTAAAAGTCGTGTTTCATTGGTTAAACGCGTGGAGAAACTCCATCTTCAATCCAAGACATGTGCAGCGTGACTGGACACACTGTTTCTGAAGAAGTAGTCTCAAACTGGGAATACCATCGGGATATGTGTGTGAACTTTGAGTTTAACACCTCCTGGTTATGTGAAGGGTTTTCCAAAATCCAAAAGCTGCAAGCTGAAACGAATGAAGTTCCCTCCATGGATTTCATTAATCATAAGGAGGTAGAGATCGAGAAGTTATCCCAGGAGTTGAAGTTGAAGCAGGCTGCTCTCCAAAATATGAAAGATGCTTTCTCTAAGAAGAATGAGCTGTTGTTGGACGATTTCCCTTGAATGCTTTTATTTTTCTGAACTTTCTCCTCTTAGGTTTCTTTTGAAAGGCAAGAGACACCTCTTTTATGGTTTGATTTTCAAGTTTTGAACTAGCAGGTGATTATTTTGTGAAGATTCTAAGTTTATTTGAGATTTTTATTTGAAATGATTCGAGAGTAATCTTTTTCTTAGGTATTGAATTTTTTGAGTCATCTGGCGTGTATTACTATGCTTTCTATCTATCCAGCATCAACGAGCTTGCAATAGACTCCCAATATAGTTTCAATAACCAGGTGCGTCTCTTCTTCTAGAGGAAGCAGTAATATTCTTTGGATGTTGGCATCCTAGATATGTAGTATATCCCTAGAATAACCGGGTTGCTAACTTTTTCTTAGTTGGTATGAGACTTATATCTGTGTCGAGTCCCCAGTGGATTTCAAAACAATTGATTGTATATACGATTGTTTGACGAAACTTACTTATTCACGAAACCTCCAAACAAAAAAAATTGGATTCTGCCGGGTGATTGCTTCAAATCCAATTCCACTGCGCAACTTTGATAATAAATTGTCTTGCTGGTTTGTTGGAGGTTCTGGGTGGCATCGATGTTGATTAAGGAGGCCTTCGTTTTGCTGTCACGGATTTGTGGGCATCTCAAAATCGAGTCACAACCTAGACCCTTGCGATGATTCGGAAAACTTGTGCGGGATGTAGTGAGAAGTCCCCAACCAAGTTTCTCATTATTCTTATCTTCACATCGATCTGCGGAAAAGTGGAGAATCTTCGGTTCGTAGGTGTGATTCCCCTGAGTTAATCTTCTCTTGGACGATGCGCTTCAGAGCATTGCATTCACTGGTAGGATGATGGATGAATCTGTGATAGTGGCAATATCTCGAATCCAGCATCTCTTGATCAGTCGGTGGGCGTCATATGAGAGGTAGTTGAACCACCCCGTCTCGTACCCAAACTTCCAGCAACTTTAGAATTTTTCTTATAAGGAGCGAGAAGCGTGGGTACTTTAAGTCTGGTTTCTCTCGCGTTGGCGGTTGTTGTCGTGGGAACTCTTGTAGGCTTTGACATGAAGCTCGCTTCGAGGGAGGAGTCGTGACTTGAGTGAGTGTTGATGCAGGCACGAATCGTTTAGTTTGGCAATTTTGTTGAAGTGCAACTTCTCTTGAGGTCCCTGCATTAGTGACAGCTATATGGGGTGGTTGGACTGAATACCGTTCATTGGCGTAGTTCTCGTATTCATGGATTCCTTGGTAGATTTCCCTTTTTTCAGGTGCTTCTCTTTTTAGTAAGGTTAGAGTGGTCGTGGTTGCGGACTGCTGGAAAACTCTCTGAACTTCTACGAGGGTCTGAAGATACGAGTTTTCCAACAAAGCTTCGTAAGTCGGTTCCTTACCTATATCACGCAGATATTGTGACACACCTGGCGGGTCTCTTCTCTTAGCCTGGTGAAACTACCTCAGCTCTTTGTCACTGGCTGAATTTAGTTGTTCGTTCCTTCTCTGCTCCTGTCCGATACAACTACGTACTCTGTCTGCATCGTCGCTGGAGGAGGCACAAACTTCAGACAGGGATTCAACATTTTTTGTGTCATCTCTAAAATTGGTGGCGTTCCCCGAGAGAATGTTTGCCGACTCTTGCCAAAAACGGTTTTCCATACTCTTTAGGAGACAAAACGTCTCATTTTGTAGCTTGACGATACCAGCTTGATATGCGACAACATCCTCTAGCTTTTTTGCCATACCTTCCATGGTGATTGGATTTCAAGCATTCGTGGCTTTGGAAGAATTTAACTGACCAGGGTACATCATAAAGTGGAAAGTTGGGATCGGTGATTGAAATGAATTCTGGTTAATGATTGAATTTAGACCTAAGATCCATCATTCCAAAATTCATAAAATTTATACGAAATTGAAAATTGATCTCGCAACCTAGCGATTGATCTCCAACTGAGGTCTCCAGTTGTTTTGGGGTAAAAACTGATTCTACTGGAAATGGTAAATTTGGGTGTGCCGCGAGAAACGAATCTAAACCCTAAACAAATGCAGTGCACGTGAGTACTTTAGATTCGAGAGATCAATCTGTACAATTCTGGGCTGAACCAAGAAATGGTCGTTCCAGTCTTGCTCCAGTCACAAAATGAAGGAGAAGGGTTGATCTTAAGGAGGGAAGTGAAGAATGTGTTGAGATCAAAATGGTTAACTCTGAAGGTGTGGTTGTTTTATGACTCGTATCAGAATGTGGAACTTGCTTGCAGAATGTAAGCTATCATTTCTTGGTGTTTTCGGGATACTTGTGTTGATAACATTTGTTCGTTGAAATAGGTTGAAAACCTATTTATA
The DNA here is from genome assembly GCF_003573695.1 of Papaver somniferum. Lineage (NCBI taxonomy): Eukaryota > Viridiplantae > Streptophyta > Magnoliopsida > Ranunculales > Papaveraceae > Papaver > Papaver somniferum. The sequence goes on from NC_039366.1 coordinate 49,069,651, forward strand.
CAAGTCATAGTTGACCGCACCCTGATCTCATATGAAGTGGAAGTATTTGAGTGATGGAGAAGTGGGTATCGTGTAAAATGTTGAAAACCACGTCCCTACTATGAGGGGGAGACTGGTCAGTTTACACCCACTACTTCTCTACCGCCACTAACTGTCCGCCTTTCCTGACACTTTCTCATAATGGGCGTGTTGCACGCCGCACACTGTAAACTGCCATACCAATACCCTGATGAACATCCCCCAGTTTGTGACATGTTTGATGTCTCGAGTATTTTGTAGAAAAATATGCAGCATGATGCTGATTGGGTCTTGCCTGTGAGACCTAATTATTTTGACCAATCACGTGCAAGCTAGGCGGCGGGTAGTCATATGTGACAAGTCAAGTTGTGAGACTTGCTGCAAAAAAAAGCATATGATGCTTTTAGGTCAAATAATTAAATTATTTGTGAAATCAATACTTATAAAGCATCGTTTGTAATCGATGCATATAAATCATCGCTTTTAAGCAAGCAACTCAAAATAATCGATGCTCATGAAGCATCGTTGTATAAAGCCTGTCTTGGTTGGTTGCGGAACTTAATGTCTTAAAAGGAGCGTGGCCGACCATCTTTGGGAAGCTTCCAGGAGACGTATGGGTAGGATGAGGATTGGCTGACTAGTTCTTATGGAAGAGGGGATGCCGGCGATCACGATGGCATCTTATTGGTTATCCGAAATTAGATCTAGGCCGATCGATTCGGATAACGAAGTTGGATGGCCGAGATTGCTTTGCGGAAGTTATGCGCTGCGTTGGTCGAACTTGAGGCTTTTAAATCCGTGTGGCCAACCTACTTTGAGCTAACGGTTTTAGGTGTTAGCTGCAGGCTGAGAGAAGTTTGATTGGCCAGGTTTAAAGGCGGCTCGCCGGTGAGCATACCTACACCTCATTGGCCGCCTGAAATTGGATCTGGGCCGGTCGATTTGGCTAGACAAGTTGGATGGCGAGATCGTTTTGCGACAATTATCTACTTCCCTAACATAAATTAGGGTTTCAAAACCGTGCATCCCACCTACTTTGAGTGATCGTTTTTATGCGCTACTGGCAGGTCGTGAGCAATGTGATTGTCCAAGGTTAAAGTCGAGTCGTCGGTGAGCATACCGGCACTTCATTGGCCGCCCGAAAAAAATTTTAAGCCATCCAATTAGGCTGGCTAAGTTGGACGACTGCGATGAGTTTGAGACTGCCATGGCCAGTCTTAAATCGTTAAACCTCTTTCTCAATAGCGCGACTAACCTACTTCTGGCTAGCGATCAGGGATGTTGCTGGCGGGCAAGGAGAATTCTGATTGGTTGGAATAGTAGTGGGCCCTCCGATGAACACCATGGAGCTTGTTTGGTCACGCTGGGAGAAGACCAAGCTCGTTAAATTGTCTGGCCAAATCGTGTGGCCGTGATTGTTTTAAGAATGACATGGACAGTCTAGATTCAGTTTATTAAGGAATTTAAGTGCGTCGACCAGCCAACTTCTACTTTTAATTAAAAGTGCAGGCTGCACATTTAGAGCGATTTGATTGGTCGATGGGAAAGAGGGGTCGGCAGTCAACATTATGGGCATGGCAAGGCGAACCGGCCAACGAAGTGGCGCGTCTGCGTTCCTTTTGCTAATGCCTTCATGTGCCGCAATTCCTCTTTATTTCTTATTTTTTCGACTTTTAGTAGGATTTGCTCCTACTAGTTCCATGGTGGATCAATTTCCTAGATTGCCTAGGTTTGGTCTCGACCAATAGGGTTCGAGATATTGCGCTGGCCGCAAAAACCTAATTTTTGCAAATTGATAAAATTAGGTTAAAAATTTGAATTTTGCAAGCTGCAAAAAAATCAATCAATTTTGGTGAATTTTGCGCATTGATACAAAAATCACTAATTTTTATCTCAGAGGACAACATAACTTTGCGTGCCTCTGATTGAGTACTTCTATGCACACCTTGATCCTGACACTTCGGGAAATTGATGTTATTCATCTAGGAGCGAACATTAATTGTCATGTCATGTCAATATCAAGAGTTCAGCTGGGTAACATAGCATGGAATAAATATCGACCGACCATGCATCAGTGAATAATGCAGGTGGAAGATTAATGAAATCTATAGAATATTTGGGATTGTTGCTACATGCACCATTCTGTATAAATTTCATATATAAGTATATTGAATTGCTCAATACATATGTAAGTAAAGTGTCATAGGCACTCATCACTCTTAAATGGCTCAATTTCTTTGCAGAACGATAGCACATTAAATACAGGGTTTTACAATTTTAGCCCTGAACTAAAAACCACCATTAACATTAAGTCCCTTGCTTAGCATGTAACAGTGACATTGTTGCGGGGTAAGCATTAGATGGTGATAGACGGATAATAGAATTAATGGGAAAGATAGAAGATGTTACCCGTGAGGCTTTGGTCAAATCCAAAAGTAGGAGTGCGCGGCTGGCCGCTACTATGCGGCCAGCGGATGCAAATATGATATTTGTGGGCCCAGGAAATTGCCTCGTGCACGGACCAAGGAAAATTCCATCATCTTCCACTCGAACCCAGGGAGCGAGCAGCAACCGAAACGATTTCCAAGTTTCCGTGGGTGTACGGATGAGGGGTTGTTTTTGGGTAAAAACTGATTCTGCTGTTTTTGGTAATTAGGGGTGTGTTGATGAGAAACGAGTCTAAACCCTAAACAAATGCACTGCACGGGAATGCTTTTAGGTTCGAGAAATCAATCTGTAAGACTCTGGCCTAAACCAAGAAATGGCCGTTCCAGATTCAATTCAGTCACAAGGTGAAGGAGAAGGGTTGATATTAGGGAGGGAAGTGGAGAAGGTGTTTTAAATCAGAGTGTTGAAGGTGTGTTTGTTTATGACTTGCTTATCAGAAAATGATTTCTGGCTACTTGTTTCGATAACACTTATGTTTTGTTTTTCAAAATAGATTGAAATTCTATTTATACAAGTCATTGAGCGCACCCTGATCTCTTAGGAAGTGGAGGAAGTGAAGTAGTGGAGAAGTGGATTTGTGCGGAAGGTAGTGATTATCGTGTTTCCGTTATGAGGGAAAACTGATCACACGTTCTTCCACCACTCTCATTACTGTTAACCGTCCGTCTTTCCTGTCACGTTCTCGTAATGGACGCGTTTCACGCCGCACGCTGTAAAACCGCCAAACCAATACCCTAGTAAGCATCCCCCAGTTTGTGACATGTTTGATGTCCCGAATAAGTGGGTCAAGTCGTGGGACCTACCGCGGAGAATAACATGGTGCTATTAGGTGAAACAACTAAGTTGTTTATGAGGCAAATATAAAATACGTGTGTATTTTATGCATGTGAAGCATCGCTTTTAAGCAGCTCAAACTAATCGATGCGTATGAAGCATCGTTGTTTTAGAGCTTGATTGAGTAAGTCGCGAATAAGCGTCTTAAAGGAGGTGGCATGACCGGTCATCTTCGGGTGATTGCTTGAAGGCCGCATGGGCGAGCCATCACTTGGTCGATCGTTCCCCATGAAAGAGAAACGACCGGTGATCGTCATGCTGGTTTGTTGGTTTGTTGGAAATAAATCTACATCATCCAGCTAGGCTGGCAAAGTTGGATGGACGAGATGAATTGCGGCAGTTATATATTTCCATTGATGCAACTTAGGGTTTAAAAACCGTGTGGCCCATCCCTCTTTGGGCGAGCGTTTCTAGGACTCGAGCCCTAATTTAAGTAGGTCGGTCGGTCATGTGGAAAGATGGGTCGACGGTGATCACATTAACATCTTCGATATCGCCTGAATCTAGATCTATACCGTTCGTTTAGGCTGACGAAGATGGACGGTTGTGATCACTTTGCGACAGAAGTGTGTTGCCGCAAACCCCAATTAGGGTTTTAAAACGACCGCATTCAGGGTTGTTCGATCAAACGATTTGGCATGTCATTGACTTCCCTCGAGCAAGTTGATCAAGTGAGTATAAAGTTCGGTCGGTGGTGGCCCATGCGCACTCCCTTGATTGTCCGAAACGCGATCTAAGCCGTCTAATTAGGCTAGCCAAGTTGGACGTACACGATCGATTCGTGACAGTTGTAAACTGCCGTAACCCAAATTTAGGGTTTCGAATACATCGTGCCTGCTCGAGTTTGGGTAAGCGTTTGAGCATTCTATAGGATTGCCGCAGGCAAGTCGATCGACTAGGGCATTGGTGGGCCCGCCGATGATCATGCTGGCACTTTCTTAATCGTTCGTGGGAGGATCTAAGCCGTCCAACCAGGATGGCAAAGTTGGACGTTCGTGATGCTTCTAAGACCGTTTTGAACAGTCTAGCTCGTTTGAGATTTATTTCGACACGTGATCACTCACGCTCGGGTTTGGCGTTTGATAATGCTGGGATGCGTTTAGGCATGGTCCGATCGGTTGGAGAGTTGGTGGGCCCGCCAACGGTCATCATGATAGTTTCCTATTTCCGCCAGGACTTGGATATGCTTGTTGAATTGCGTGGCCAAATTGCGTGGTTGTGATCGTTTCTGAGACTGGTATGAACAGTCTAGATTTCCCTTAAGGGAATTACCCATGCTCGATCGAGCTGTCTTTATTTAAAAGTGCGTCGATACGAGATTCTCTTTGTCAGAGAGTGATTTAGCCATTGTGACTATTTTCATGCAAATCTCAATATTGGCACTTCGGGAGATTCATGCTACTCGGCTGAGAGTGAACACTTAATCGTCATGTCATGTCAATCATGAGAGTTCAGCTGAGAACATAGCATAGGAAAATATCCGGCAGGCCAATGCATTAGTGATTAATGCGATAGGTTGAATTTTATAGAATGTCTGGGATCGATGCACCATTCTGATAAATTTCATAAATATATCAAATTACTCAATACATATATAAGTAAAGAGGTTTGAATACTCATCACTTTTAAAAAGCTTTTATTCCTTTACAGGATGGCAGCGCATTAAATACAGGGTTTTACAATTTCGACCCTGCACTAAAAACCACCATCAACAGGGGTCCTTTCCCTTCCCGGATTTGGACTGCGTATTTGATATAAAAGGGACATCACCACCTTTTGTTCGCTCGCTCCACCACCCATATCTCTTTTTGTAGCAGACGTTTCTCGTTGACATCTTCATCAACATCTCCATCACCGAGAGTTCCATCTGCAGGCGGTAAGGTAAGTATATCTTGTTCCCTTTTCTCTTATGCAGGTATGAAACCTAGTTGTATGTGCAAGCTCCATAAACTTGAAAACTCATCCCAATATGAATGATCCTTCTTTGTTGGCATTATTGGAGTGAGCACTAATCAGCAGCATCAGTAACGAAGTGATCAACAACAATCAGGATCAGCAGTAAGACTAGCCAGGAGAGTTTGAGGTAAATGTCACTGCTTTTGGTAAAACCTAGTTTTAGGTTTCGGCCGCAGGTGTAATACCCGCGGATTATTTTTTTTTTGTTCGAGTGGGCGCAAGTCCCCGCTCAACTTGGTCATGGGTGTAATGTCCCACGACCAATTGTTTTTCTTCTTGTTGGCATATAAGCTCCATATTACTTCATGTAAATTCTACCATTAGTGGCTATATCGAATTTTGATAAGAACTGGCATGCATGGCTCTTCTCTTTTGAAGTATGAAGTAGTGACTCTTTTCATGTCTTGTTCATTGTAGTTCTTTAGAAGTAAACAATAACCTAAGAACATTTGTTTGGATAAGATGTCACCTGGAGATATTTCCGCTTCTAAGCCAGAAAGTATGAATGACTCCAAAGACATGCCGAACATAGATGATGAATTCTTCACAACGCCTTGTCCAACTATGAGGAATCATCCCGGTCATGTAATAACCCTTCTTACTGATTCAGAGAATGAAGGGGTTGTTCGGTCGATTTCTCCAAGGCGCGATTTTAAAATCTTCCATAACCCGTTGCGCTCTTATGATGGATGGATGATATATGTTGGGCAATGATCATGTCAGGGACAATCTGATCAAAGCATAAATCCGGAAGCTGTCAAGGCGTCTGTAACGCTTCATATTAGGAAAGATGTTGCAGGTTTGATCACTTTCATTTCTCGATGGTGCATGTCCACCCATACGATCATATGTAGATGGGGTGAAATAACTATCACTTTACAGAGTGTAGCTGTTCTGCTGAACCTTCAAGTCGTGGGAGTCCTGACTTCAAATTATCAGATGAAGAAGAGGCATGGTATGCTACTCTAGTTAAAAAGATAGGAGAATATGACTCGAAGGAAAGTGATGAAAAGTGTTTCTTCACTTGGTGGGTGTCTGAATGGTATCCTATGGAAACAAAACCGAGTCAGGTATTGAATGACACACTCAGTATTGCTGCATTTTTTTGTGTCTGTGGCTATCTAGAGATGTTTTTTATGATGGTTCTGGAGCGAAGGAGATAAGACCAAAGCTTATTACGATTGCTATTAGGCTGGCACAAGGTGTGTGTTCCGCCTATATGCGGCTTGTTTCTTGGTTCCTTGTACTCCCACCTGGATTCGTTAGCAGCAGACATTTATGCTTCAACGAATATATGAAGATAGAATCACATATCCACATTGCTTTTCTCCAGGCATGTTTATGGGAACACTTCGAGGGTTATGCTCCTAATCCTTTAACTTAATTCTCTATCATATACGGAGGCGCCAGAATACTCCTTTGGTTTAATAGACGCCCAAAACCTGGCCTAAAACTTATTGATTTCTTTGACAATGTGCATGCGATAAACTTTCGTCCTTGGTCCCCAGTTCACTCATCCATAGTTCAGCCGAATACTTTCGTTTTCGCTTCAGGTATAACATTACATTCAGACAGAGATGATATGAGTATTGGAGAAAATGTGTTCATGCGAAGCTGCATACCTGGATATTTTCCGTCTTTTTCCATGGGCACTTTTGCTGTGAATACTTATAATATTGATAGGGCCGCTCGTCAGATGTGATTTGATTAGGGAGTTCCGTTTTTCCGTCCGTCAACATCCTCGAAAGACCTTTTAAAGTCTATTTTGGATACTAGCGTTTACGTAACGAAGAAAAACCTCCCATTCTTGCTCCCAGGAAGGAAACCAGCGGTAACTACTAAGTATAAGGAATTCTGGCAGGAATAGCTTCTTGATCTTCAACAATTCGTGCAGGAAGTTGTGACAGTTCCACGCGGCATGCCTTCTCCCAAGATCTTATAAAAACATCAGTTGTTGAAGCAACTTCCTTCGAGTAAGCGGAAATCCTCTGGTGAAGCGGTTCAGGTAAGAGCTCGTGCTTCTAAACAAGGTGGGTGCAGTCCCCAGGAGAAAGAGACTAGGTCAAAGAGGCGTGCAAGTGGCATTCGAACATCTCCGGTAGTTTTTAGTTCTTTGGACGTGCAAGTACTATGCGTTTCTCTTTGAGAAACTGAGTTATCTTAGTGCTTTGAAATAACCCCATTGAACACTTCTCTTTTTCAAAATTTAGTGTCTTGGAAGCATGAACGCCTTTGCCAGACTTGCGCGTAACCAAAACAAGGTACCTTCAGAAGAAAATGAGGGATCCGGTAATACTGAGTCTCTCGATGACGAAGATAAAGGTCGAACGGATTCGGGATCTGATATTGATGAAGGTGACACTTCTGAATTAAGTAGTAACAGGTCCAGATCCACAAGTGAGTCAACAGATGAGTCGGTGAGCCTCCCGCACGTTTTTATTCTTGGATCATTTATTCTTCGATATGAAATAAATATTTAACTGGTGGTGTCATAAGAAGAACCTGCACCTGGAGATAACCCTGAGAATGAAGATTAATGATGAGGATGTTGATGCGCCTTCAAATGAGAATGTAGAAAACATATCTGTGGCTGCGGATGCAATCGTTTCCAAAGAATCTTCTGAAATTGAGGGAGCGTTAGTCGTGCATTCTACTGCAGGTGCCACCTTCGACCCCCCATTTGTTACTCATTTTGCGGATCACGTGTTTATTGGAGGATTAAACGTGCCAAGTAAGTATGCGTAGTTTTATACCCAAAATAGAAGAAACATGGGCACATTGCCACAACCAAGAAAATTAAAAGTCGTGTTTCATTGGTTAAACGCGTGGAGAAACTCCATCTTCAATCCAAGACATGTGCAGCGTGACTGGACACACTGTTTCTGAAGAAGTAGTCTCAAACTGGGAATACCATCGGGATATGTGTGTGAACTTTGAGTTTAACACCTCCTGGTTATGTGAAGGGTTTTCCAAAATCCAAAAGCTGCAAGCTGAAACGAATGAAGTTCCCTCCATGGATTTCATTAATCATAAGGAGGTAGAGATCGAGAAGTTATCCCAGGAGTTGAAGTTGAAGCAGGCTGCTCTCCAAAATATGAAAGATGCTTTCTCTAAGAAGAATGAGCTGTTGTTGGACGATTTCCCTTGAATGCTTTTATTTTTCTGAACTTTCTCCTCTTAGGTTTCTTTTGAAAGGCAAGAGACACCTCTTTATGGTTTGATTTTCAAGTTTTGAACTAGCAGGTGATTATTTTGTGAAGATTCTAAGTTTATTTGAGATTTTTATTTGAAATGATTCGAGAGTAATCTTTTTCTTAGGTATTGAATTTTTTGAGTCATCTGGCGTGTATTACTATGCTTTCTATCTATCCAGCATCAACGAGCTTGCAATAGACTCCCAATATAGTTTCAATAACCAGGTGCGTCTCTTCTTCTAGAGGAAGCAGTAATATTCTTTGGATGTTGGCATCCTAGATATGTAGTATATCCCTAGAATAACCGGGTTGCTAACTTTTTCTTAGTTGGTATGAGACTTATATCTGTGTCGAGTCCCCAGTGGATTTCAAAACAATTGATTGTATATACGATTGTTTGACGAAACTTACTTATTCACGAAACCTCCAAACAAAAAAAATTGGATTCTGCCGGGTGATTGCTTCAAATCCAATTCCACTGCGCAACTTTGATAATAAATTGTCTTGCTGGTTTGTTGGAGGTTCTGGGTGGCATCGATGTTGATTAAGGAGGCCTTCGTTTTGCTGTCACGGATTTGTGGGCATCTCAAAATCGAGTCACAACCTAGACCCTTGCGATGATTCGGAAAACTTGTGCGGGATGTAGTGAGAAGTCCCCAACCAAGTTTCTCATTATTCTTATCTTCACATCGATCTGCGGAAAAGTGGAGAATCTTCGGTTCGTAGGTGTGATTCCCCTAAGTTAATCTTCTCTTGGACGATGCGCTTCAGAGCATTGCATTCACTGGTAGGATGATGGATGAATCTGTGATAGTGGCAATATCTCGAATCCAGCATCTCTTGATCAGTCGGTGGGCGTCATATGAGAGGTAGTTGAACCACCCCGTCTCGTACCCAAACTTCCAGCAACTTTAGAATTTTTCTTATAAGGAGCGAGAAGCGTGGGTACTTTAAGTCTGGTTTCTCTCGCGTTGGCGGTTGTTGTCGTGGGAACTCTTGTAGGCTTTGAAATGAAGCTCGCTTCGAGGGAGGAGTCGTGACTTGAGTGAGTGTTGATGCAGGCACGAATCGTTTAGTTTGGCAATTTTGTTGAAGTGCAACTTCTCTTGAGGTCCCTGCATTAGTGACAGCTATATGGGGTGGTTGGACTGAATACCGTTCATTGGCGTAGTTCTCGTATTCATGGATTCCTTGGTAGATTTCCCTTTTTTCAGGTGCTTCTCTTTTTAGTAAGGTTAGAGTGGTCGTGGTTGCGGACTGCTGGAAAACTCTCTGAACTTCTACGAGGGTCTGAAGATACGAGTTTTCCAACAAAGCTTCGTAAGTCGGTTCCTTACCTATATCACGCAGATATTGTGACACACCTGGCGGGTCTCTTCTCTTAGCCTGGTGAAACTACCTCAGCTCTTTGTCACTGGCTGAATTTAGTTGTTCGTTCCTTCTCTGCTCCTGTCCGATACAACTACGTACTCTGTCTGCATCGTCGCTGGAGGAGGCACAAACTTCAGACAGGGATTCAACATTTTTTGTGTCATCTCTAAAATTGGTGGCGTTCCCCGAGAGAATGTTTGCCGACTCTTGCCAAAAACGGTTTTCCATACTCTTTAGGAGACAAAATGTCTCATTTTGTAGCTTGACGATACCAGCTTGATATGCGACAACATCCTCTAGCTTTTTTGCCATACCTTCCATGGTGATTGGATTTCAAGCATTCGTGGCTTTGGAAGAATTTAACTGACCAGGGTACATCATAAAGTGGAAAGTTGGGATCGGTGATTGAAATGAATTCTGGTTAATGATTGAATTTAGACCTAAGATCCATCATTCCAAAATTCATAAAATTTATACGAAATTGAAAATTGATCTCGCAACCTAGCGATTGATCTCCAACTGAGGTCTCCAGTTGTTTTGGGGTAAAAACTGATTCTACTGGAAATGGTAAATTTGGGTGTGCCGCGAGAAACGAATCTAAACCCTAAACAAATGCAGTGCACGTGAGTACTTTAGATTCGAGAGATCAATCTGTACAATTCTGGGCTGAACCAAGAAATGGTCGTTCCAGTCTTGCTCCAGTCACAAAATGAAGGAGAAGGGTTGATCTTAAGGAGGGAAGTGAAGAATGTGTTGAGATCAAAATGGTTAACTCTGAAGGTGTGGTTGTTTTATGACTCGTATCAGAATGTGGAACTTGCTTGCAGAATGTAAGCTATCATTTCTTGGTGTTTTCGGGATACTTGTGTTGATAACATTTGTTCGTTGAAATAGGTTGAAAACCTATTTATACAAGTCATAGTTGACCGCACCCTGATCTCATATGAAGTGGAAGTATTTGAGTGATGGAGAAGTGGGTATCGTGTAAAATGTTGAAAACCACGTCCCTACTATGAGGGGGAGACTGGTCAGTTTACACCCACTACTTCTCTACCGCCACTAACTGTCCGCCTTTCCTGACACTTTCTCATAATGGGCGTGTTGCACGCCGCATACTGTAAACTGCCATACCAATACCCTGATGAACATCCCCCAGTTTGTGACATGTTTGATGTCTCGAGTATTTTGTAGAAAAATATGCAGCATGATGCTGATTGGGTCTTGCCTGTGAGACCTAATTATTTTGACCAATCACGTGCAAGCTAGGCGGCGGGTAGTCATATGTGACAAGTCAAGTTGTGAGACTTGCTGCAAAAAAAAGCATATGATGCTTTTAGGTCAAATAATTAAATTATTTGTGAAATCAATACTTATAAAGCATCGTTTGTAATCGATGCATATAAATCATCGCTTTTAAGCAAGCAACTCAAAATAATCGATGCTCATGAAGCATCGTTGTATAAAGCCTGTCTTGGTTGGTCGCGGAACTTAATGTCTTAAAAGGAGCGCGGTCGGCCATCTTTGAGAAGCTTCCAGGATCCGTATGGGTATCCTGAGGATTGGTCGACTAGTTCTTATGAAAGATGGATTGCCGGCGATCACGATGGCATCTCATTGGTTCTCCGAAATTAGATCTAGGCTGATCGATTCGGCTAGCGAAGTTGGATGACCGAGATTGCTTTGCGGCAGTTATGTGCTGCCATTGGTCGACGTTGAGGCTTTTAAAGCCGTGTGGCCAACCTACTTTGTGCTAATGGTTTTAGGTGTTAGCTGCAGGCTGGGAGCAGTTCGATTGGCCAGGTTTAAAGGCGGCTCGCCGGTGAGCATACCGACACCTCATCGGCCGCATGAAATTGGATTTGGGCCGGTTGATTTGGCTAGCCAAGTTGGATGGCCGAGATAGTTTTGCGACAGTAATGTGCTGCCTCTAACATCAATTAGGGTTTTAAAACTACGCATCCCACCTACTTTGAGTGATCGGTTTTATGCGTTACTTGCAGGTCGTGAGCAATATGATTGGCCAAGGCTAATAGCGAGTCGCTGGTGAACATACCGGCACTTCATTGGCCGCCCAAAACAAAATCTAAGCCATCCAATTGGGATGGCTAAGTTGGACGGCTGCGATGAGTTTGAGACTGCCATGGCCAGTCTTAACTCGTTAAACCTTTTTCTCTATAGCGCGACTAACCTACTTCTACATAGCGATCAGGGATGTTGCTGGCGGGCTAGGAGAATTCCGATTGGTTGAATAGTAGTGGGCCCGCCGGTGAACACCATGGAGCTTGTTTGGTCACGCTGGGAGAAGACCAAGCTCGTTAAATCGGCCGGCCAAATCGTGCGGCCGTGATTGTTTTAAGACTGACATGGACAGTCTAGATTCAGTTTATGAAGGAATTTAAGCGCGTCGACCAGCCAACTTCTACTTTTAATTAAAAGTGTAGGCTGCGCATTTAGAGCGATTTGATTGGTCGATGGGAAAGATGGGCCGACAGTCAACATTATGGGCATGGACGGCCGATGGTACGACGACGCAAACTCGGGCGACCCGGTCCTTTTGCTTCTGCCTTCATGTGCCACAATTCCTCTTTATTTCTTGTTTTTCGACTTTTGGTAGGATTTGCTCTTAATAGTTCCATGGTGGATCAATTTCCTAGATTGCCTAGGTTTGGTTTCGACCAATAGGGTACGAGATATTGCGCTGGCCGCAAAAACCTAATTTTTGCAAATTGATAAAATTAGGCTAAAAAATTGAATTTTGCAAGATGCAACAAAATCAATCAATTTCGGTGAATTTTGCGCATTGATACAAAAATCACTAATTTGTATCTCAGAGGGCAACATATTCACCAAATTCACCAAATTTGTTTAATTTGTATCACTTATTTTGGTGATATTGCGTATCAACATAGAAAATTCACCAAATTTGATTAATTTTGTGTCATCTCGCAAAATTCAGTTTTCCTAACCTAATTTTATCAATTTGCAAAAATTAGGTTTTCGCAGTCTGCACAATATCTTGATCCCTATTGGTCGAGATTAAACCTAGACGATCTAGGAAATTGGTCCATCATAGGACTAGTAGGAGCAGAATCCTACCAAAAGTTGGAAACTAAGAAATAAAAAACATATGCGGCAAATAAAGGCAGTAGCAAAAGGGGCGCGTCCGCGCCACTTGGTCGGCCGATTTGTCCTAGCTGGCCCCTCCCATGGCCGGTCGGCCATGCCCTATATTGCTGTCTGCCGGAACCTCTTTCCCACTAGCCAATCAAAGCCGCAGCCTACACTTTGAATTAAAGGTGGAAGTTGGCTGGCCGACACGCTTAGTTTCTTAAGAAATTGAATCTGGACTGTCCATGTCAGTATTAAAACGATCACGGTCGTACGACTTAAGCGTCCGATTTATCAAGCTTAGCCTTCTCCCGGCGCGACCAAACAAGCTTCACGATGATCACCGATGGGCCCTCTATTATTTCAGCCAATCAGAACTCTCCTAGATCGCAACCAACATTCACAATTGCTAGCCAAAATAGGCTAGTCGAGCGGCCTGAAAAGGGTCTTAATTAGGTCAAGACCGCCCATGGAAGTCTTAAATCAACCACGGTCATCCAACTTGGGCATCCTAATTGATCGGCTTAGATCTAATTTAGGTCGACCAATGAGGTGCCGTTATGTTTACCGGCGACCCATCTTTGGCTTCTATCAATCACATCGCTTCTAGCCTACCCGTGGCGCTTTGAATCATTGTCCAAAGTAGGCTAGTCACGTGGCCTACAAAAGTCTTAAATAAATTCAACGAGAATCAATAATTGCCGGAAATCATCTCAACCATCCAACTTGGCTAGCTGATTTAACCGGTTTAGATCTTATTTGGGCCGACCAATGGGATGAAAAAATGGCTACCAGCCATCGTTCTCCTATAAGGACCGACCACCTCATCTCTAACTTACATGGATAGCTCCTGGCAGCTACTCAAAGATGGCCTGCCGCGCTCCTTTTAAAACCGTGAATTCCGTGATTAACTAAAGCAGGCTCTGAATAACGATGCTTCACGAGCATCGATTATTTTGAGCTGCTTACTTAAAAGCGATGCTTTATGTGCATCGATTACAAACGATATTTTATGAATATTGATTTCATAAGTAAACTTAATTATTTGATTTAAAAACATTGCATGTTATTTTTTGCGGCAAGTCTTACGACTCGACTTGCCGCATAGCTTACGCGTGATTGGTTGAAATAATTAGGTCTTGCAAGCAAGATTTACTCGGAAACTACCATGTAGGACTTGTTCCATTCCTCATGTAACTTGCTACATAATTACTACAAGATACTCGAGACATCAAACATGTTACAAATTGGGGGATGTTCATCAGGGTATTGGTTTGGCGGTTTACAGCGTGCGGCGTGCAACACACCCATTACGAGAAAGTTTCAGAAAAGGCGGACAGTTAGTGGAAGTAGAGAAGTAGTGGGAGTAAAACCACCAGTATTCCCCTCATAGTAGGGACGTGGTTTTCACAATTCTACACGATCCCCACTTCTCCATCACTCCACTACTTCCACTTTCTATGAGATCAGTGTATGTTCGACTATGACTTGTATAAATAGATTTTCAATCTATTTCAACTGACAAGAGTTCATTAACGCAAGTGAAAAAAACGGGGGTCTAACAGCACCACCCAATATTTCACTTAGAAATTTGTATGGACAAACTCGAATATACTTTTAAGAGAATCAAGAAGACTCAATCAAGTAAACGTATATCAACGAGTTTATATCTCTCTCTTTATTTGATTTACTCAAGCAGGAACTGAGAGTTCTAATCAAATACAAGAAATAACTCGGATGGTACCAAAGACCAATATCCGAGGATCAATTGATGACAATCAACAACCAAAGGTTGGATTACTCTAATTGATGATCTAACGCACAACCTATATTATTTCAATTATAAAGATAAAACAATATAATGCGGAAACTTAAATAACACAGACACCAGAAATTTTGTTAACGAGGAAACCGCAAATGCAGAAAACCCCCGGGACCTAGTCCAGATTGAACACACACTATATTAAGCCGCTACAGACACTAGCCTACTCCAAGCTAACTTCAGACTGGACTGTAGTTGAACCCCAATCAGTCTCCCACTGACCCAAGGTACAATTTTACACCCTACGCCTCTGATACCAGCAGGATACTGCACACTTGATTCCCTTAGCTGATCTCACCCACAACTAAGAGTTGCTACGACCCAAAATCGCAGGCTTTGACAATAAATAAATCTGTCTCACACGGACAAGTCTATTAAATGATCAATCTGTCTCCCACAGAAAAACCTTAAAGTTTTTGTTCCGTCTTTTGATAATAATCAAGGTGAATAGGAACCAATTGATAATCCGGTCTTATATTCCCAAAGAACAACCTAGATTAATCAATCACCTCACAACAATCTTAATCGTATGGTAGCGAAACAGGATGTTGTGGAATCACAAACAATGAGACGAAGATGTTTGTGATTAGTTTTTATATCTTTCCTATCGGAGATATCAAATCTCAAGACAATCAATCTGATTGTACTCGTACGATATAAGATGCAAGATCAGATCACACAACTACAATAAAAGTAGTATCGGTCTGGCTTCACAATCCCAATGAAGTCTTTAAGTCGTTAACATGGTTTTAGAAGAAGAAAACCAAAGGTTAAAGGAGAACCGACTCCAGTACTCAAACTAGTATCACGTGTAAGGTGTGGGGATTAGTTTTGCACAATACTAGATGTCTCCTTTATATAGTCTTTAAAATCAGGGTTTTGCCTTGGTAACAAAGCAATCAATATTCACCGTTAGATGAAAACCTGATTTAGATTCAAGCTAATATTTCTCAACCGTTAGATCGAAAACTTAGCTTGTTATACACACATGAAATGCACGCTTCTAGGTTTGTTAACCGTAACCAAACGTGTACATTGTTGATTCAATAATGGTTAACCAAAAGGTTAGCCATATGAGCATTTCATATCAACCATGGTATTCTTCACCATAATTAGTTCAAATGACTCAAATGAACTAGTTAGAGAGTTGTTCAATTGCAAGGAAATCTTATGTAACTACACAAGACACAATTGAAGCAAAGATGATTTGATCCACTTGAACCGGTTCATGAACTTTTATAGACACGGTTTGCAAAATGCATTCCTTAGTCTTTTTAAAGTTTAAGTTCAGAAATCATCTTCTGATATATAACCTTCTCAAGTTCCCAGACTAGATTCGCGGACTTAAGACAGCGGACAGAGTTTACAAAATCCAGCAGAAATTCTCGGGATGAGAACTTCGCCGGTTCGCGGACTGGGTTCGCGGACTTAGCTCACGCAAGTAGTTTGTCAACTCCAGCAGAAATTCTCGGGTTTGAGAACTTCGGCAGTTCGCGGACTGAGTTCGCGGACTTGGCACTTGCCATTCTTCCGATTCTCTTGATCAACAAAGTTCGAAAACTTTGGTTCAAGGAATATGACTTATATATAAATGTGTTTCCACAACAATGCTTATGTCCACCATTGGTTATGTAATTGTTGATGGTGGATTTTCATTTGAGGCTAAAATTGTAAAAGCCAAAATTACGCGCTGACATCCTGCAAAGGACAAAGCCACTAATAAAATGATGAATATTTCTTCACTTCGATAATTCATCCAGGTTGGAGCATGTGGCAACAATCTCTTGTACCCTGTGAATTTATAGCATTATCAATTAATACATGACTAACCTTGTATTTCATGTTCCGCTGAACTCTCATTAGTGCGGCATGACGATTGAGTGTTGCTCTCAGCAGAGTAACACGAATCTCCAAGCGTTAATAATGAGGCATGCACGAAATACCCGTACAGGCTACAACTCTCGGTGTTTTATACTAGCCCGATCGAGAATCTGGACTGTCAACGTCAATCTTAGAAATGATCACGACCATCCAACTTCACCGGCATAATTGGATGGCTTAGATCGGACACGTAGCCACCAGGCAGGTATTGGCGTGTTCACCACCGACCCAACGTGGTCCCCACATGGACGGCCTCCCCAAAGGAGAAGCGTGGCTTGAAAATTCATCCAGCCAAAGCAGCGTGGACGTGAAACCCTAATTAGGGTTTGCGGCACATTACATGTGTCGCAAATCAGTCTCAACCATCCATCTTCGCAGGCATGGATGGAGGGTGTAGACGTAGATTCAAAGGGCCCAGAGCATGTCTACACAATCACCGTGGCCCCGCCTACATACATGACTAATAGGTCAAGACCAACTATGGTTGGTCGTCTCGATTCGTGCGACCAAACTAGGCATGGTCACGCGTTTTCAACTGCAAATCGATCTCGACCACTCAACTTTGCCGGACAAATTGAGTGGCTTATATCACATCTTCATGGGACAGTAAGGTACGGACGTGTACGCTGGCCTTCCGACTGCACGCCTGACTAATCGGCCTAGACCGACCATGGTTGGTCGTCCCGAAACGCGCGCCCGAAGTAGGCACGACGTGCGGTCTTCAATTCCTTTGCGGCATGGGATTTCTGTCGCAAATCAATCTCAGCCGCTCCTCTTTGCCAGAAAAATTGAGTGGCTTAGATCGCATCTCCATGGGACAGTGAGGTACGGACACCTACGCCAGCATGTCGTCTACACGCATGCCCAATCGGCCCTGCCAAAAACGTTTCCCATGCTTGGATTCGACCAAGCTAAAGGTTGGTGTTCGAGCACCTCCTAAACCCTAATCCGACGGTCGCAAATGTGGGTAGCAAGCCATCTCGTGCGTCCAACTTCGCCAGCTTGGAATGACAACCTAAGACAGGAGTTAGGCGACCAGTGAGGCATCACCATGATGACCGTCCACCACTCTTCCACACAAAGTGATCGGCCAAGTCAGGACTTACCTGTACAGCCTCCAAACGATCACTCGAAGATGGCTGAATGTGTTGCTATTTTAAGATGCTTAATCCGCGACTTACTCCGTTAAGCCTTAAAACAACGATGCTTCACACATGCTGAATATATTCGATGCATTACCTGCATAAAATACACACGATATTTCACAAGTATCGACTTCCTAAATAGCTTAGTTATTTAATCTAGCATCACATGCTACTTTTTGTGGGTCCCAAGATCCACAAATTCGAGACATCAAACATGTCACAAACTGGGGGATACTTACTGGGGTATTGGTCTGGCGGTTTACATCCTGCAGCGCACAACGCGCCATCACAAGAACGTGTCAGGAAGACATGGACGGTTAGTGATGATGGGAGAAGTTGGCAAGACTGATCGTGTGACACTAACACACGCAACTCCACTACTCCATCACTCCACTTTCTCCACTTCTCATGAGAGACGTGGGTTAGGCTCAATGACTTGTATAAATAGGTTCTCCTCCCTATTTCCAAGACAGAATAAGACAACAGAAACCAAGTGTTGATACAACCGTATCCAAACACCAGAACTGATAGCTTACATTCTGCAAGCCAGTTCAGCTTTCTGATACAAGTCATACACAACCAACACCTCCAAAATCTCAACACCTTCTTCGCTTTCCTCCCTAAGATCAACCGCATCTCCTTCACTTTGTGACCGAAGCAAGTCTGGAACGACCATTTCTTGGTTTACGCCGGAGTTGTACAAATTGATTTCTCGAATCACAAGCACTCTCGTGCAGTGAATTTGTTTAGGATTTAGATTCATTTCTCATCCACACACCCCAAATTACCAAAACCAGCAGAAATAGTTTTCACCCATAAACAATTGGCGACCACAGTGGGAGATTAATCTCTCGGTTGTAAAATTAAATTCTCAATATTCATTCCAACCTTCTCAATTTGGGGATAGATCTTGGTTTCGATTCAATCATTAACCTATTCATCTTCAGTGTTCATCTCGGTTTTCATATCACGATGTATCTTCACCCGCTAGATTCTTCGGAAACCATAAATGATTCAGATATCATGGGAAGTGTGGCTAGAATGCTGGAGGATGTCCTGGCAAATCAAGATGGTATCGCTAGAAGGCAGAGCGAAACCTTTCGCCTTTTGAATTATATAGCAGCTCAATTACAAGAAAGATCGACAAGCATTTACCCAGAAAATGCAAGAAATGTTGAATCCTTATCTAAAAGTCATTCCTTTACCAGTGGAGATACAGAGAGCGCGCAGCCACAGGGGACTCAAGAAAGACGAACAACATGGTCCAGCTTACGACAGAGACCGAGACAACTCCATAGAAGAAAAGACTTGTCCGGGATGCCACAACGTCTGCCGGATAAAGAAAAGAAGCCTGTAGCTTACGGAGCCTTCTTGGAAGATTTGTATCTCAAGACTCTTGCCGAAGCTCAGAAGACTGCCCAATCCACAACGACCTTTCAACCAAGTAAATAAATGATCGAGGAAGGAGAGATCAATCAAGGAACACGTGAGTACAGAGGATGGGAACTTTCAATTCATTCACTCAGCAGTGATATTACGACGCCTTCCGCATTCTGTCACCCGGTCAAGCGATCCTCGGATATGATGACACACATTGGTCTTACAACTCCGTCTCCGAAGCGTGCTTCACATCAAAGACACATAGAGATGTCACGACGTCCACTAGCGCAAGAACAGCTAGACTCAAGGTATCTGCATTTCCCGTTCCCAATGAAAAAGATTTTGGAGATGTTGGAGGAGTGGGTACGAAACGGAGAGGTGGATCTGCCTCATGTATGACGTCCACCGATCGATCAAGAAATAATGGATCCGATATATTTTCATTATCACCGGTTCCTTCACCACCCTACCAGTGAATACAACGCCTTGAAGCGCATTGTTCAGAAGAAGCTTAATTCAGGAGAGTAGTTTTCCCTCTCTGGAAATTAGTGCAGACGATTTCCTTGGAGAGGTTGCTCGGGAAGATTCAGTTTCGTGCAAATGAGGCTCCAAAGAGCAAGTAAGTTCTATCAAACAATTTTACGACAAAGATAGTTTTAGAATTTACTGGCGACTTGACATCCCATACACAGAGAAAGAGATTCGATGATCAAACATCATGTTTGTTTCCTTTTCACACGATGTTTACAATTTCATGTGACATGTATAATCATTCGTAACCAAGATGCAAATTTTATTTAGAATAATCTCTTTCAGAAAATCAATTGTTCACAAAACTATCTCAAAAACCAATTCAAAATTCAACCACCTATTAGTTCAAAACCTGAAATCAAATTGTGAAAGGAAATCCTCACAATCACTCAAAAGCATCTAAAGAAAAAACACAAGTAGGCGACACAAATCCTTCAAGGAAAGTCCTTCAGCAGAAACTCATCCTTATGAGCAAGAGCAGCTTTCATCCTTTGGAGTGCGGCCTTTTTCAGCTTCAACTCCTTAGACAACTTTTCAACCTCTTCTTCCTGGCGAGCAATACAGTCTGCAGAAGGAGCTTCATCTTGCAATTTCTGAAGCTCCTGGATTTCGGAGAACCCTTTGAAGAACCAAGGAGCGTTGAAGTCGTACTGCACAAACACGTCCCGATGGCACTTCCAGTCTTCAATCACCTCCTCAGAAACACTACGACCGGTCGTGATGCTCATCCCGTGAATGGAGAATAAAGCTTCTTGGACGCGATTGACCAATGCAAGGCGACTTTTGAGCTTCGTAGTGGTAGCAATGTGGCCGTGCTTCTTCCATATCACCGTGTATAACTCCTCGAACTGAGACGGCACAATGAATTCCCCAACCAACACATGACCTCATGAGGGGTATCAAAGGGAGGATCGAAGATAGTCCCAGGAATAACAGGTTGCCTTGCCAATACTTCATCAGGAACCTTGTCAGCTGCAAGGGGCCTTTTAGAAGAAGTCACCATGACTGCATTATCAATGGGAACCTGCTCAGGAAGATCTTTAAGGGGAGCCGCCTCAGAATTAGCAGATGTTGCCTCTCCTGCATTCCTCCGGATGTCCACTTCACTCTGAATGCTAATTTCCGTCACGACCTCGTCTACAATCTCACTAAGGTTACCACTTGGGGAGGCATTCCGTTCAGTCGTGATTGCACCATCTTTGTCATTATCTTGAAGAGGATCAGTATTACCATACCTCTCCTTAAAAGCATCGCTAGACTTCTCATGAAGACCAGCATCGCCAGACTTCTTATGAAGACCAACATCACCAGACTTCTCATGAAGACCAGTATCGCCAGACCTCTCGTTATGACTACGAGCCAGTCTTGCGAAAGCATTTTCTTTCGAGATTCTCTGATCGCCAACAAAGGATTACCTTTAGTGAAAGTTTCTCAGGAAGAACGAAACCAAGGGATCAAACAGAAAGAAATTTAAAATACCTGCATATCGGAGGAATTGAGGATCACCGAACCACATGCCTTCTTCTTAGACCTCACTCCTGCTTGGGGACTGCAGTCGTCAGCTCTGGTTCGTTTACCTGGGAGTGGTTTCAACCGAAAATGCTCCTTCAAAACGTCAGAAGATGGTTCGCCGCGGAAATCTGTCACAACCTCCTCCGAGAATTTCTGAAAGGTTAATAATTGCTCCCTCCAAAATTCCTTATACCTGTCGGTTACCGCTGGTTTTCTTCCGATAAGCCAGAAAGGAAGACTCTGCACTGACGAAAATGTGTCAACATTAAGAATGTCCGGGAAAAGTTCTTTTGGAGCCTTCAACGGACGAAGAAATGGAACACCCTGGTCAAATCCCATTTTCCGAGCAGCCTTGTCAATATTGTACGGAGTCACATTAAATTCTTCATCAAGTAAAGACGGGACATATCCCGGAGTGCAGCTTCGCAAGTAAATGAGTTCTCCTAGACTTGCGGTTTCAGCATCAGTACGCAACACAACATCAGGAGCAGTAGCGAAAGTCTTTGGCTGAACAATGGAAGGGTGGATCGGCCCCCATGGACGAAAATCTATGGAGGACACATTGTCGAAGACATCCACAAGCTTCACACTGATTTTAGGACGTCTTTTCTGCCAACGGAGTATTCTCGAACCACCATACAAACTGCTGAGTGAAGTTGAGGAAACAAGAGCATAGCTTTTGAAATGTCCCCATAAAAACGCCTGAATAAAAGCAATGTGGATATGCGACTCCACCTTCTTATACCCATTGGAAGCATGCATGTTCGTCGCTAAGGCATCCAGATGAGAATACAGTGATCCAAGAAACAAGGAACCTAGGGGAAGGACCTCACCTTTTTCCAGCCTTATAGCAAACATAACAAAGTCGCCTCTTATGGTCTTTCTTCCAGAACCGTCGTCGAACACAAAGATATGAATGCAATCACGCTGAGCTCGTCTTCCAACTCCTGACCGGGTATCGGGTCTGCAGGAGACCACTCCGACACCCACCAAGTGTAAAAGCATTTCGTGTCTTTCTTCTCCTTCTCCAGATCATCGAATTCTCCCTCCTTTCGATGTATAGCATTATAATCACGACGTTCTGCATCAGAAATTTTATAGAAGAAGCTTCCAGCGACAGGCAGGTTCATCAATGCAGCTACGCTTTCCAGAGTAATGGTCATCTCTCCCCATCTACATATGGCTGTATGAGTAGAGGGACGCCACCGAGAAATGAAAGTGATCAAGCCTGCAACATCTTTATTAACTTGAAGAGTGGTGGATGCCATGACCACATCAAGGATTTGCGCTTTGATCAAATTAGCCTTAATACTCTTATTATTCAACATGCGTCTCATCCATCCTTCATAAGGACCCAGCGGGGTATTGCAAATCTTGAAGTCAATAGGTGAAGGTGGATACTCATTTCTCCGAAGACAGAATCTCATCACAAGTGCTGAAGAAGAGGATGGATCAGCTTCCATATTTTTTGAACCAGAGAGCAGGACTATCTTGTGAGAAGGATGCTTTCTAATGTTCGGAAAAGACACGGTGAACAACTCATCATCTATGTTTGGCATATATTTGAAGCTGTCAACACTCCATGACTTGGCATCAGCATTATCCCCAGAAGACATCTTAACAGGAGCCCTTTTGTTCATTTTACAATAAAAGGCAGGGGAGTCAGTACTTGCATGAAAACGCATGGGACGTGTAGTCACACACGACAGAACACACATTCAATTTGGAGTACACAAGGCTGCAACAATCATACAAGCAAGGCTGGTATTGGGTCCAAACAAGGCTGGTATTGAGCCACGTCAGCAAACAAGGCCGGTGTTGGTAAGTCCACGAAGCCGGTCGAGATTACAGGGCTAATATCCTCAAGCAAGACTGATATCACGTCAGTCAAACAGGTATTGGGCCACGCAAGCAAGACTGATATCATGACAGTAGGCTGGTGTTGGGTCACGTCAAGCCGGTATTGGTCATCAAAGTCACAAGTCTGGTTTTGGGTCACGTCAAGCCGGTACAGGACCGATCAAGGTCACAAGTCTGGTATTGGGCCACGTCAGCAAGCAAGACCGGTCGAGGTCACGAAACTGGTATAAGGTCGATGTTCAATCAGGCGTACATAGTGGGACTCACGTTCAACCGAGCATATATGGTGAGCTCCGCATTCATTCGCACATATTATAACACAGATTTCTTTATTCATGGGAGTCGTGTCTATGAAATTCAAGCCAAGGGTTTTTCAATCTATAACCTAAAAGCTAGGTTTTGCATGCAACAATGAAAAGGAAGCAAAAACAAGATGTTCATGGGTTCGCGGCTTGTTTTACTAAGCAGTCCTGGCAATATCGACGGTTTTGCTAACTAATCATGATATATCTTGCAAAAAGAGTTTACCTAAGAAATTAGGGTTTGCAAAAAAAAAAAAACGTGAGAACAAGGGAGAACGGACGAAGTACCTACCTTGTACGTGTGAGGTGGCAGCGGCAAAGTCCAGCGACGACAGCAACTCCGGCAGCAGCAACGGCGTCAGCGTCAGCGTGAGAGGCGGTAGGAGCCACGGATGGGAGCTGCCAAAAAAAAATGCGTGAGAAAAGAAAAAGGGGTCGATCCCTTTTATAAGCAAACAATTGGAAGAATCCCAATAGAACAAGGATTCCTCTTTTGATTGGATTCCTCTTTTGATTCAGACGCCCAAGGAAGGAAACCGGTCCCACCCAAAAATTCCATACTTGCACGGCACGATCACATGGACAATTACTAGCGGTCGGTCAAAGTCCTTCCGGGTAAGCTTCCTTTATCTTGTCTTTCTCACATAGGTATGTCACCATCTCATGCCTACCCCACAATAGTGTAACCATTATATGCTAGGCAGGGGACTTAATGTTGATGGTGGATTTTCATTTGAGGCTAAAATTGTAAAAGCCAAAATTACGCGCTGACATGCTGCAAAGGATAAATCCACTAATAAAATGATGAATACTTCTTCACTTTGCTAATTCATCCAGGTTGGAGCATGTGGCAACAATCTCTTGTACCATGTGAATTTATAGCATTATCAATTAATACATGACTAGCCTTGTATTTCATGTTCCGCTGAACTCTCATTAGTGCGGCATGACGACTGAGTGTTACTCTCAGCAGAGTAATATGAATCTCCAAGCATTAATAATGAGGCATGCACGAAATACCCGTACATGATACAACTCTCGGTGTGTTATACTAGCCCGATCGAGCATCTGGACTGTCTACGTCAGTCTTAGAAATGATCACGACCATCCAACTTCACCGGCATAATTGGATGGCTTAGATCGGACCCATAGACACCAGGAAGGTATTGGCGTGTTCACCACCGGCCCAACGTGGGCCCCACATGGTCGGCCTCCCCAAAGGAGAAGCTTGGCTTTCAAATTCTTCCATCCAAAGCAGCGTGGACGTGAAAACCTAATTAGGGTTTACGGCACATCACATGTGTCGCAAATCAGTCTCAACCATCCATCTTCGCAGGCATAGATGGAGGGTGTAAATGTAGATTCAAAGGGCCCAGAGCATGTCAACACAATCACCTTGGTCCCGCCTACATACATGACTAATCGGTCAAGACCAACTATGGTTGGTCGTCTCGATTCGTGCGACCAAACTAGGCATGGCCACGCGTTTTCAACTGCAAATCGATCTTGACCACTCAACTTTGTCGGACAAATTGAGTGGCTTAGATCACATCTTCACGGTACAGTAAGGTACAGAAGTGTACACTGGCTTGCCGACTGCACGCTTGACTGATCGTCCAAGACCGACCATGGTTGGTCGTCTCGAAATGCGCGCCCGAAGTAGGCACGACGTGCGGTCTTCAATTGCTTTGCGGCATGAGATTTCTGTCGCAAATCAATCTCAATCTCTCTTCTTTGCCAGACAAATTGAGTGGCTTAGATCGCATCTCCAAGGGACAGTAAGGTACAGACACCTACACTAGCATGCCACCTACGCGCATGCCCAATCGGCCCTGCCAAAAACGTGTCCCATGCTTGGATTCGACCAAGCTAAAGGTTGGTGTTCGGGAACCTCCTAAACCCTAATCCGACAGTCGCAGATGTGGGTCGCAAGCCATCTCGTCCATCCAACTTCACTAGCTTGGACGGACAGCCTAAGACAGGAGTTAGACGACCAGTGAGGCATCACCACGATCACCGTCCACCACTCTTCCACACAAAGTGATCGGACAAGTCAGAACTTACCTGTACAGCCTCCAAACGATCACTCGAAGATGCCTAGACGTGATGCTATTTTAAGATGTTTAATCCATGACTTACTCCGTTAAGACTTAAAACAACGATGCTTCACACATGCTGAATATATTCGATGCATTACCTGCATAAAATACACACGATACTTCACAAGTATCGACTTCCTAAATAATTTAGTTATTTAATCTAGGATCACATGCTACTTTTTGTGGGTCCCACAATCCACACATTCGAGACATCAAACATGTCACAAACTGGGGGATACTTACTGGGGTATTGGTCTGGCGGTTTACAGCGTGCAGCGCACAACGCGCCGTCACAAGAACGTGTCAGGAATACATGGACGGTTAGTGATGATGGGATAAGTGGGCAAGATTGATCGTGTGACACTAGCTAACACACGCAACTCCACTACTCCATCACTCCACTTTCTCCACTTCCCATGAGAGACGTGGGTTAGGCTCAATGACTTGTATAAATAGGTTCTCCTCCCTATTTCCAAGACAGAACAAGACAACAGAAACCAAGTGTTGATACAACCGTATCCAAATACGAGAACTGATAGCTTACATTCTGCAAGCCAGTTCAGCTTTCTGATACAAGTCATACACAACCAACAACTCCACAATCTCAACACCCTCTTCGCTTCCCTCCCTAAGATCAACCCCATCTCCTTCACTTTGTGACCGAAGCAAGTCTGGAACGACCATTTCTTGGTTTAGGCCGGAGTTGTACAGATTGATTTCTCGAATCACAAGCACTCCCGTGCAGTGCATTTGTTTAGGGTTTAGATTCATTTCTCATCCACACACCCCAAATTACCAAAACTAGCAGAAATAGTTTTCACCCATAAACAGTAATCTAAACTATCATTTCAATCATTGAAAAACATTCTTGGAGGACGTTATATAGTTGTTACACCATTTCTCGTCAAAGCAATTTTCAAAGTGATTGAAACATATCATGACTTTCGTCACTAGGTAAATATAAACTTGGTCGAAGCGAAAATCTTACCAACACATATTTCGAGATATAGATAGGCGAGGTATACTCGTCTCGAAATACCAAATGTGTATAATCTAAGTCTATATATAGGATACGACTTTTTGTCTCAAGAAGTAGGAGATAGAGTAGATAGACTTTTGAGTGACAGATAAGTTCAAGTCTTCACATACCTTTTTGTCGAGAAGTTCCACAGGTTCCTTGAGTAGTTCTTATACTTGTATGATGAATCGCCATGAAGTCCTTGAGCTTAATTACACTTTCTATCCTAGTTCAAGATTTAGCTATAGTAGACTAGAAATCAAGACTTATAGTTTTGATCACTAACATTGACAAACATGCTTGAGATAGCAACGCATGCGAGTTCGACCGAGTAATGCTCAAACAACAAGTATTCAGAAAATATCCGGAACTTACAGCTTACAGTTTGCAAGCAGGTTTTACATTCTGATACAAGTCATAAACAACTACATCATATAGAATGCCTTATTTGCTTCCCTCCCTAAGATCAACCCTTCTCCTTCATTTTGTGACCGAAGCAAGAATGGAACGACCATTTCTTGGTTTAGGACAGAATTGTACAGATTGATCTCTCGAATCTAAAATACTCATGTGCAGTACATTTGTTTAGGGTTTAGATTCGTTTCTCGGCGGCACACCCAATTTACCATTTTCAGCAGAATCAGTTTTTACCCTACTACAAATTGGCGACCACAGTGGGAGATTAATCTCTCGGTTGCAAAATCAATTTCTCAATTTTCATCTCGATTTTCTGATTTTCAAAATGGTGGATCTTAGGTCTGGATCAGTAACTGATCTCGACGATGCTGGCGCTGACAATACTACTACTGCCATTATTCTTACTACTGCCATCAATGCAACCTGTCAACACGCTCCCTGCTGTTACATCTCCTACAAAAAACACCACTGGCGCTGGTAACACCTCCTCGGGTATAACACCTCATGTCACAAGAGCCAGAGGCGCTACCACCTCTCTTAACACCTCTTCAGGTGTGATATCTCCCATCATCGTAACTACTAACATTCCTCCATCAAGTCAGGAGGCTGGAAGAACCCGAGGAAACAAACCTCCCATTTCTATTATCGATTTAATGGAGATTCAGTAAGTTCTTGCTAAAGCTCAGATAGACATGGCTACAACTCAGAAAGAGGTACTCACTTTTCTCAAGACACTGATAGAGCGGCTACCATCAGAGTCGCGCCAAACCCAAATGGAGCAGACAAGGAACACTTTCACGAGTCTTGGCGCTTTCATGACTCCTGGTGCAAGCACTTCAACAGGGCGTGCCTTTATAGATGAAGAAGCTCGCGTTGTACCTGAATTGTCAATCAGAAAAGAATCAACAATCCAATTTGATCACACGAGAAGATTTGGAACGAATCCTCTTGTTTGTGGGTGAAAACTGCTTCTGCCGATTTTGGTAATTTTGTGTGGATGAGAAACGAGTCTAAACCCTAAACAATGCACTGCACGAGATTACTTTTGATTTGAGAGATCAATCTGTACAATCCGGGCCTAAACCACGAAATAACCGTTCCAGGATTGCTTCAGTCACAAAGTGAAGGAGAAGGGTTGGTCTTAGGAGGGAAGAGAAGAAAGTGTTGAGACCAGAATCGTTGATTCTGGAGGTGTGGTTGTTTACGACTTGAATCAGAAAGTAGAACTGGCTAGTAGAATGGAAAACTATCAGGTGATTTCTGGATACTGTGTTATTCTCTGACCAAAACTTGTTGTCTGGTGGAAATAGGTGAAACCTATTTATACAAGTTGTAGTGAAACGTACCCTGATCTCGTAGGAAGTGGAAACGATTGAGTGGTGGAAGAGTGGAGTAACGTGTAACGTTAGAATTTATGTTTCCATGATGAAGGAAACGTTTACACCATTACTTCTTGTCCTTACTAACCACCTTTCTTCATGACACTTTCTTGTAACGCCGCACGCTGTAAACCGCCAGGCCAATACCCTGATGAGTATCCCCCAGTTTGTGACATGTTTGATGTCTCAAATGTTTTCGTGGAAAACGTGTAGCAGGTTGCTATGTGTGGCAAGTCAAAGTTAAGATTCTTGCCGCAGGAAAATAGCAAGTGATGCTATTAGGAACGTCTTGGATGGTCCCCTAAAACTTGCCACAAGTCTGTCAGTTCAGTGGCGAACTTGGATGGCTGAGATTGCATCTCATGAGGAAGGGTAGTCGTTGATTATGGCTACCTTGTGTGGGCGCCTGATAATGGCGCAGCGGCGTTTTGGTGTACGCCAGTGGCAATGTGGCATGGTTGGAATGTCCCGTGTATGCCAGTGGAATGGTGGTGTAAGTGGCGCCTGGCGTAGCCATGTCCACTAGATTTACGTAGTTGGTCGCCTGAAGCTTGCCACAAGTCTGTCAGTTCAGTGGCGAACTTGGACGACTGAGATTGTATCTCATGAGGAAGGATGATCATTGATTATGGCCATATATTGTCGTATAGCAAAGTGACGCCATTGTCATGCCATGGCATATCAACATGTCAGTGGCGTGGACGTGGCAGCTGCTTTGACATATTTGTGTAAGACCCAAATATGGCTCTGGAAACATTGGCCCTGTTGCTAAGTTAATCTTGACGTCTTAGGAGAGTCACTGGACCCAGTTGGCATGGCAACTTTTAGCTAAATTAGGGTTTGGCGCATCGCAACTCTATTTAGCACGTGCGGCATGACTGTGACATGGTGGCGTGGCTGGCATAGTTGGCACATGCTAGTGGAACGAAGTAGCGCCTGGCGTAGCCATAGCCGCTAGACTTTGCCACATCGGTGTTAGACCCAAATGTGGCGTGGCAACATTGGCCCTGTTGCCACATCAATCCCAACGCTCCGTGAAACGTTACTTGGTTTGGTTGGCGTATCAACTTTGCCCAAATTAAGGTTTGGCATGTCGAAACCCTAATTGGTGCGTGTGGCATGCGGCCGCGGCATGACGACACTTTTTATGCAAACGATGCCATAATTATGCCAAAGGAACTATGGCGAGGCCATAGAGTGGAAACGGCCACATGAGTAAGGATTGTCGTGGGTGGATATGATATGGCGCCATTCCTAGGGCTTCCTGGTCCCACGCGGATCGTGGCATGTTGTGGGGCCTAAGTGGCATAATTTGTGCTGCAACCGGAAATTAGGGTTTTGGCTAATGCAGGGTCGTGCTTCCGACTAGAAAACCCTAATTTGAGCTTATCATGGCGTTGGCCCCGAACAGGAGGTAGGTTAGCACGTAAAGGGCTATTTATGGCACGTTGGCATGTTACTGCGGCATGTTGGCATGCCGATTAATATGTTGTTGTTGTTGCAGGACGTGTTTGGCTTGCCAATTAGTATGGTGGTGCGGCAGGGTGCGTTTGGCCTTTAATGTATGGTGACGAGTTTAGAGCGACTTGATTGGTCAAGAAAAGGGGTCGGCCAAACATAAGGCGCGGCCACACCTCTAGTTCTCGTGGCACATTTTTAAAGTGACCTGATTGGTTGGTAGGAAGAGAGGGGCCGGCAAAGCATGGGCGTGGATACACTTATGGTGTGAGTGTGGCGGATTTAAAGCGACCAGATTGGTCAATGGGAAGTGGGGCCGGCAAGTAAGGGCCCAGCCATAACTTATGTGTGCGTGGCGAGTTTGAGGCGACCTGATTGGTCGAGGGAAATATGGTCGGTTTAGGATGGGGGCGTGGCCCATGGAAAATGGCGCTAGCTGACCTAAGGCATGACCACGCATCACTTTTACGATGCTCTTATCTTGTGGTCCCGTGTTTTCTGATTCTGGGAAAGATTTTGCAACTACTAATCCCTGGCGGATTAATTACCTAGTTTTCCTAGGCTTGATTTCGACAAGAAAAGTCTGATATACTGCGCAAGGCGCAAAATCCTAACTTTTGTAAATTAGTCAGGGTAATCGATTGAATTTTATGTGTTGACACAGAGTTCTTTTAAGTCCATTGCTAGAGAGCAGCATGCTTTCTGATTGAATACTTTATGCAAAGACCTTATCCTTGATATTTTGAAATTCATGCTACTCTGCTGCGAGTGAACACAAATTGTCATGCCATACCAACATTAAGGGTTCAGCCGGGGAACATAACATAGAAAGCATTCAAAAAAACTTATATTAAGTGAATATACGGAAGCCGCCGAAATTTACAGAACATCTGGGATGGTTACTACATGCGCCAATTTGGATAAATTTCATGTAAATATATTGAATGGCTCAATAAATATGCCAGTGGAGAGGTTAACACTCAAGGCTCCGTTTCCTTACAGAGTGACGTCATATCAGATGCAAGGTTTTACAATTTTAACCCTAAGCTAAAAACCACCAGCAACATTAAGTCCCCTGCTTAGCACGTAACATTGGCATTGTTGCGGGGTAAGCATAAGATGGTGACAGACAAGAGTAAAATCGAAGGGGCAAGACATGAAGAGATTGTCAGGGAAGTTCGACTAACCTTTGGCGGAAGGCATGAAGAATCTGTGATCCTTGTATTGGCGGCTCTACCTAATTCCGGTTTGGCCATGGGGTGCTAGCGTTGGCGTTGACGCTGGAATTCTGGATACTGATCGGCAGAGATAGCACTGCGACTGGGTCTGCGAATCGGTGGGTGGAGCAATCTAGCTAGGTCACGGAACGTACGGAGATGGTGCTTGGCTTCAGTCCATGGAATGATGGAAACTGGATGCGGTCCGTGGAATGGCGGGAACATCACTTGGAACTTCGGCTACCAAACAGTGAAGATGGATCCGGCTAGGTCGCAGAATGGGCAGAGATAGTGCGACTTTGATCACGAAGTGCTGGAGTCATGGCGCTGCTTGCTAGGCTGTGGAGTGGGCGGAGATGGTGCTGCTTGTTTGGTGGAGCGCGTAGAGATTGCGCTGCTTTGAGCGGTGAAGAAGGCGCTCCTTTGGCTAGGTCACGGAATGGCAGGGAGAGCGCCTAGCTAGCAATGCGGGTCCGGTTTCCTTATGTGCATGGCCCGAAAGAAGAAACCTTCTCCTACTCAAACTTCAAAATACAATGTATATAAAAGTCGTTGTCCACCCTTTTATTTTCGTATCATTGGCTTTATCTCTGTAGCGGCAAGCCTCTTTCCATCAGCAGTCCATGTGAGTCAATTATTTTTTCTTTCATATAGATCATCGTAAAATTGCATCCATCCTCTTCACAGGTATCGTCCCGCGTCTTTTCTCATAGTTCTCCATTTTGTGTTCTTCATCATGTAGATTTCCGATGCAGAAATAATGTAAAAAAAATATTTTGTAGTGCACAATTGAATCTTCCGGTGATGATCATACCTCTGACTCTTCAGAGAAATTTTTTGAAGTCAACGAACCCAGGTTTTCTTCACATGAGGAGATATTAAACCAAATCAAACCTTTGTTCCATGCAGCCGACCGGATTATACAAGGCATCTCACCCATCTACGCATCGTGCGGGCGCGTGCTCAGGCTTTCATGGCTTTGATGGACATGGAGGAGAAGTGGAGACATGATGAAGCATCCCAGCAAGTCGGGAAATATCAACGTGACGAGGCTTCTCCACATCCCAATATCAGAGCTGAGCGATTCGCTTCTGGTAGAAACGACGAAGGACTGAGTCTGAGAAACTTCTGGGAGAAAGCTAGTTTGATTACCTTGTCCATAATGGTATCGTAATCCTTGATTCTGACGTGAATGAACTGGAACATCCTCAAGAGGTTATTGGAAAAATTCCGGAGGAAGATGTTGATACGACTTGCGAGACTGAGGCAGCTTCCGGAGTGGGCGTTGTAACTGCTGCTGGAGAAGTTGGAGCGATCACTGAGGATGTTGTCAAGGTAGATGGGGAGGCAGTGGAAGCATATGTTGGAGTCGTTGGAGAAGTTGTGGGGACATATGCTGGAACTGCTGTTGAAACGGATTCCGTATGGGATGTTGAAGCTGCTGTCGAAATGACTTCTGGATGGAATGTTGAAGCTGAAATAACTTCTAGATGGGATGTTGAAGCTGCTGCTGAGATAGCTTCTGGATGGAATGTTTGCTGCCGGAGAAGGTGTTGGGGAAAGTGCTTGAAAAATCTCTGATGGAGGCGTCATTGACCAAGGTGTTTGTCATTGACAACTGGTTTTCTCATTTTGCGATTTCCTTCCGTAGAGAAAAACAATCTTTTCGTAGCTTGTAGATGTTTTGATACTTCAGTTTTTCTTTTTGTTCGTGCGACTGAAGCCATGTTTCACCAAGTAATATTCTTTCATTAATGCTGCTTTGATAATTTCACATCTTTGATTGAATGAACAAAATCTCACGGAAGAGACCTAAAACCCCTTTTGCGAAAAACAAGTTCTTCCACCCTTCCAAAGCGATTCAGCGGATGGGAAGCCAAATCACATAAATGACGCAACAATAATGCTAGTAGACGTGTCACGATCTCTCTGTTTAGCTACTTCCATGGGAACGCCTCGCATGCCGTTGGCAACAGTAACTCAAAACAGGGGAAAACAGTAGCAATTATTAAGGATTTTGACCAACCTTTTATTGGATTTTCGCTCGCAAATTACACAGGACGTCTGTGACATGCCACCTGGGTATGTAGAAGTGTGAGCCGTCACAAGCTATGAAGCACATTGTGAGCAGTAGAGAATCCTCGTCAGGCAAAAGTTGAAGCCAGATGTTCTTGAAGGAAGGTGTCCGTGCCGTCACTCGATGATCTTCTTCCTTGTACATTCCCTTCTTCAGTATTATGTTTTATTTTTCAAATAAGATATTTCTTGTAGGATTTGATTTTTTCTGGTTTTTTAATTGATGGGTAATGACTTTGTGGGTTTACTGGATACTTTTCCCTTGAGATGATTTAGGAAAAATTATTTTGAAATAAAGATGTTTTTAATTAAAATCGAAACTCTAATTATGAATGCAAGCAGTGCAATCATTTTGGAGGGATTACAAATATTGCAGGGAAAAGGGAAATTACTGAGGGAAATACTTAAAAGGAAAACGTTGGAGGAAAAGGTAGCACAACATTTTAGGTATTGAAGGGCTTGAGCCGTCGTGAATGAATTGTCACGCCTTCCAATTTGTAGGCATTGACGAGTTTGCAGTAACCACCCAAGATAACATCTGCCACCAGGTATGGCTCGTCTTCCCTTTCTTTAGGAGAATCAGGTTGAGCGGCTAGCTTCACTGTTACATCTCCAACTTGAAACGCGGTCGCCTTGATTACCATATCTCCAATTTGAAACGGGTTTGGGCGTTGTGCAACCACTTGATTTTTGAGCTCGTTATCTTTGACTGAGGAAGCTTCTAAATTTTTGAAAAAGCATTTGACAGGCCCAGCATCCCATTCACATCTCTTAATGACGCCTGGGTTGATAACTGGACCGAGTCCCCATGCCTGACCGAGAGGAGAAGTGACTGGGTGCAGAAAGAGTTGTTCAATAAGACTTACTTGTGTTCGGAATATTCGTATGAACGTCGACGAGCTTTGTTCAGGTAATTGAGTTACCTTGGTAAGTTTTTGATACGGCAACATGTGATCTTCAGGGTTGGATGGCTTATTCGAAATTCTTTCAGGTATCGACACCGGCAGAGGGGATACTCCTAATTTCGCTTTATTGCCATGTACCCATGAGCGCCCCAGAATCATTCGTAATTTGAGAGTTCTTTGACAATGTGGAATTTTCCATGTGTTAGAGCATCTCCCACCTTAATTTCAAGGTTGATGTATCCATATGCGTCTATTGCTTCTCCTTCCAAGTTTTTGACCACAATTGGGGAAAGAGTAGCCTCCTGCTTCTAAATTCTCGCAGCTCTCAGAGTCTTGATGGTAACGATATTGAAGTCAGAGGCCGCATCGATCAATGTGCTATCAAGCTCGGCACCCCTCAGATAAACCGTGGTCAGCAGTCCCCAGTTGCATTTTCCAACACCGCTTCCTGAGAGAGCTTGGGATTCTGGTGTGGTTTCTTCAATAGGAAAAAGGCTTGCCCGACACAACGTGATTAAGGGCTGCGAATATATCTTGATGCTGCGCCTTGGAGAAATATAGAATTTCGCATACATGTTGCATCACGAATTGCATGGTTTTGTGAACATAGTCCTTAGAGAGCATGCAACTCCTGACTGGAAGAGGATCTCTGTGAACTCCCTAATTGCCCAGTTGAAGTTCCCCTGCCTCCATATTTTCTTTGAAGATACGCTTTAATATATTGCAGTCACTGGTCGGGCGATGGACAAACCTGTGGTAGCCGCAATACTTAGGGTTTGCCATTTCCTCTTCAGTTGATGGGCGCCTGATATGAGGCAGCTTGATGGCGCCATCTTTGATCCATGCTTCTAAGAGTTCAATTACTTCTTCGATTGGTAATGGGAAATCTAAGGTCTTTTCTCCGGCTTCTTGATATTGCGCAGGAGCCTTAGCTGCGGTCTTTCACGGTGGAGCCGCCTGATGTATTGGCATTGCGCGCTTGGATTATTGTTCTGCCGCTGGAGCCTTCCTTTTTACTCTTTCACTTACCACGCCCACAGAGGGGACAGTGTTATATTGCTTGTTGATGAGACGTCTATTTTCTCGAGTTTCGCGTGCGTCTTCAACCTCGGTTGGCCTGGTTCTTTCTAACAATGTCGGTGTTGTTGTGGCCGACCTTTTAGCAGCCTCATGAAGTTCAGAGAATGTCTGGAATCACAGATTCTCCAATAAGGCACGGTAGATGGGAACCACGCCATTGATGCAAGAATCCACTAATTGTTGTTCGGTCACATTTGGGTCGTGACAATCCAGCGCTTGAATTCTGAATCTTTTGACATAATCATTTGGATGTTCATTGTTTCGTTGAAACATCCTTTCTAAATTTGAGAAGGTAATTTGCTCAGACACAAAGAAGTACTTTTTTTTAGAAAGTCGTGACCATGTCACCCCAGTTGGATAGTTATTTGGTGCAATGTTGTTGTACCACGTGTATGCTCTTCCGGTAAGTGACTTCGAAAACTCTTTCAAACGGAGAACATGATTGTATTCGTGCTCGCCCAAGGATTCCAAAAATCGAGAGACATGTTCGCGCGCATTTCCGGTGCCGTCATACAGGAAGAATTGAGGAGAAGAATATCCTCTCGGAAGAGTAATTCTTTGTACTTCAGGAGGATACTGGGGTTGATGCTGATGCATGTCCGCAGAATCGCTTTT
This sequence comes from Papaver somniferum, assembly GCF_003573695.1. Classification (NCBI taxonomy): domain Eukaryota; kingdom Viridiplantae; phylum Streptophyta; class Magnoliopsida; order Ranunculales; family Papaveraceae; genus Papaver; species Papaver somniferum. The sequence continues at coordinate 49,105,277 of NC_039366.1, forward strand.
GTCTCGGTTCGAAGAAGTCGTTCCAAATCTTCTCGTGTGACAAAATTGGATGTTTGATTCCTCTCTGTTGAAGCTCCTGAACGAGTTTTTTCATCTACAAAGGTGCGCCCTACTGAGTTATCGGCGCCAGGAGTATTGAAGGTGTTCCTCGTTGGCTTTGGTTGGCGTGATGCCTGTGACAGCCGCTCCGTCAGTGTCTTGAGGAAAATAAGCACTTCTTTCTGAGTCGAAGCCATGTCTGTCTGAGCTCTAGCGAGAACCTGTTGTCTTTCCATCAAATCAGCAATGGTAATATGGGATCGGCTTCCTTTGGCTCCCCCAGTTTCTCGTCCTGACGGTGGAGTAGCAGCGGTTTTGGTGACGGTTGGAGGTGTCACACTTGAAGAAACGTTGGGGGTGGAGGCAGCGGCCCTGGCTATGGTGACCGGAGGTGTAGCGCCTGAAGGAACACTTTTCGTGTCGCTGGTGTTGATAGGTGGCGTATTAATACCACTGGAAGGAACGCTAATACCGAGTGTATTTTCATCGCTAGTGTTTTCAGGGTTTGTTGCTGATCCGGGCCTGAGTTCTACCATCTTGAGATCGGGATTGAAAAATGAAATTGGAAATTAGGAATTGATATTGTAACCGAGAGATTAATCTCCCACTGTGGTCGCCAATTTTTTGTGGGTGAAACCTGCTTCTGCCGATTTTGGTAATTTTGTGTGGATGAGAAACGAGTTCAAACCCTAAACACTGCACTGCAGAGGAGTACTTTTGATTCGAGAGATCAATCTGTACAATCCTGGCTTAAACCAAGAAATGGCCGTTCCAAGCTTGCTTCGGTCACAAAGTGAATGAGAAGGGTTGGTCTTAGAGAGGGAAGCGAAGAAAGTGTTGAGACCAGAATCGTTGATTCTGAAGGTGTGGTTATTTAAGACTTATATCAGAAAGTAGAACTGGATAGCAGAATGGAAAGCTATCAGGTGATTTCTGGATACTGTGTTGTTCTCTGACCAAAACTTGTTGTCTGGTGGAAATAGGTGAAACTTATTTATACAAGTCGTAATAAAACGTACCCTGATCTCGAAGAAAGTGGAAACAATTGAGTGGTGGAAGAGTGGAGTAACATGTAACGTTAGAATTTATGCTTCCATGATGAAGGAAACGTTTACACCATTACTTCTTTCCATTACTAACCGCCTTTCTTCATGACACTTTCTTGTAACGGGCGTATTGCACGCCGCACGTTGTAAACCGCCAGACCAATACCCTGATGAGTATCCCCCAGTTTGTAACATGTTTGATGTCTCGAGTATTTTCGTGGAAAACGTGTAGCAGGTTGATATGTGTGGCAAGTCAAAGTCAAGAGTCTTGTCGCAGGAAAAAAGCATGTGATGCTATTAGGCACGTCTTGGCTGGTGTTTATGGGTGAAAACTATTTCTGCCGGTTTTGGTAATTTGGGGTGTGTGGATGAGAAATGAATCTAAACCCTAAACAAATTCACTGCACGGGAGTGCTTGTGATTCGAGAAATCAATCTGTACAACTCTGGACTAAACCAAGAAATGGTCGTTCCTGACTTGCTTCGGTCACAAAGTGAAGGAGATGGGGTTGATCTTAGGGAGGGAAGCAAAGAAGGTGTTGAGATTGTGAAGGTGTTGGTTGTGTATGACTTTTATCAGAAAGCTGAACTGTCTTACAGAATGTAAGCTATCAGTTCTGGTGTTTGAATACGATTGTATCAACACTTGGTTTCTGTTGTCTTGTGTTGTTTTGAAATAGGGAGGAGAACCTATTTATACAAGTCATTGAGCCTTACCCACGTCTCTCATGGGAACTGGAGAAATTGGAGTGATGAAGTAGTGGAGTTGCGTGTGTTAGTGTCACACGATTAGTCTTGCCCACTTCTTCCATCATCACTAACCGTCCATGTCTTCCTGACACGTTCTTGTGATGGCATGTTGTGCGTTGCACGTTGTAAACCGCCAGACCAATACCCCAGTATGTATCCCCCAGTTTGTGACATGATTAATGTCTCGAGTGTGTGGATCGTGGGACCCACAAAAGGTAGCATGTGATGCTAGATTAAATAACTAAGTTATTTAGGAAGTCGATACTTGTGAAATATCGTGTGTATTCTATGCAGGAAATGCATCGAATATAATCAGTATGTGTGAAGCATCGTTGTTTTAAGGCTTAACGGAGTAAGTCACGATTAAGCGTCTTAAAATAGATGCATGTCTAGCCATCTTCGAGTGATCGTTTGGAGGATGTACAGGTAAGTCCTGACTTGGCCGATCACTTTGTGTGGAAGAGTGTTGGACGGTGATCGTGGTGATGCCTCACTGGTCGCCTAACTCCTGTCTTAGGTTGTCCGTGCAAGCTGGTGAAGTTGGACGGACGAGATGGATTGCGACCCACATCTGCGACCGTTGGATTAGGGTTTAGGAGGTGCTCAAACACCAACCTTTAGCTTGGTCGAATCCAAGCATGAGAGACATATTTGGCAGGGCCGATCGGGCATGCGTGTAGACGGCATGCTGGTGTAGGCGCCTATACCTCACTGTCTAATGAAGGTGCAATCTAGACCATTGAATTTGTCAGGCAAATAGGAATGATTGATATTGATTTGCGACAGAAATCTCATAACGTAAAGGCCGTGCGTCATGCCTACTTCGGGCGCGCGTTTCGAGACGACCAAGCCTGGTGGGTCTTGGTCAATCAGTCAGGCGTGCATACGGCGGACTGGTGTACACGTCTATACCTTATTGTCCCACAAAAACTTGATCTAAGACACTCAATTTGTCCGGCGAATTTGAGTGGTCGAGATTGGTTCGCAATTGGGAAGTGTGACCACGCCTAGTTTGGGCATGCGAATCGAGGCAACCAGCCATGGTATGCCTTGGTCGATCAGGTGTGGAGATAGGTGGGCCCACAGTGACCGTGTTGATACTCACCGGACCTGCTTAGTCCATTTCTGGACCCTCCATTCGAGCAGGAGAAAATGGACGCTCGTGATCGATTTGCAACACAAAACCCTAATTAGGGTTTTTGGCCGGCTGCGTGTTAGCTAGTTTGGCTGACCGAAAATACGTGTTATATACCTCATCTGGAGAGGTCGATTGTGTGGGTCACTTATTAGGCCGGTGTTGAGTGCTATGGTATGTGTCCGACCATCTCAGGGTGAATCTAAGCCATCCAACCATGTTGGTGAAGTTGGATGGTCGTGATCAATTTTATGTTTTTAGTGGACTTTTCTGCGACCCTCAATTCTCCACGCTGACCCAACTTCAGACAATCGTATATTGCAATCTGGTCGGGTTAGGGAAGAGTCGGTCATGCAGGTAGGAAGAAGGTCCGCCGGTGTACAGGACAAGCTTTGCCTAACCGGTCATGGGATAATCTACGCCGTCCAACCATGCTGGTGAAGTTGGACGGTCATGATGAATTTGAGACTGCCGTAGGCGGTCTTGTGCGCACGAGCTTTTCCAAGCTGCTCCACACCAGTTTGGATATCCTATTCTGGGCTGGCGTTTGGTGATTATTTTGTTAGGCGTGACTTTGCACCTATGTGGCCGACTTGCGTGGTCGTGATATTTCCAAGACTGACGTAGACAGTCCAGATGCTCGATCGGGTTACTATAGCACTCCGAGAATTGCATCTTGTACGGGTATTTCGTATATGCTTCATTATTATCGCTTGGAGATTCGTGTTGCTTGGTTGAGAGCAACACTCAGTCGTCATGCCGCACCAATAATGAGAGTGGAGCAGTACAGAAAATAAAAGGCTGGTCATGCATTAATTGATAATGTTATAAGTTTATAGTGAGGAAGTATTCACCATTTTATCAGTGGCTTTATCCTTTGCAGGGTGTTAGCGCATAATTTCGGCCTTTACAATTTTAGCCTTTAATGAAAATCCACCATCAACATTAAGTCCCCTGCCTAGCACATAATGGTTACACTATTGTGGGGTAGGCATTAGATGGTGACATATACAGATAAAACTTATGAGACAAAGTTAGGTGTTACCAAGAGAGACAGGTCGTCCTGTTCTTGGAGCATGTCACACTCAAGAGGCGTCTAGGCGAGCGTTCCCCTAGCATGATGTCAGTTTTTCCTGTTCGATCGACCTTGATATGCCTTCTTCTGTCGAGAGCCTGCTTCGTGCTTGCTCCGCTCGAATATGGGGATGTTGTGGCTGCTTCGTTCGTGGGAGTACGCCAGGTGTGACGACGACCTTGGTGGGACCGGTTTCCTCCTTCGGGTATTCGATCCAAGAAGGGAATAGAACTTGTATGCTCATCTTCCCATAGTAAACAGTGCGTGTAACCCTGTACGGATGTGGACCCCACCATGTATATGCTTCGACCAAACGTCACCCTGTTGCACCTGTTTGATAGGCATGTGGGTCGGCCTGCTTCGCTCAACCGTGGGACTCATCATGCGCCTGCTTGATCGAACGTGGGCTTGTTGTGCCTGCTTCGGTTAAACGTGGGTCCACTCTGTGCCTGCTTTGGTCGAATGTGGGACCCGATGTAAGCATGCTTTTTTCGAACATGGGCAGATGTGCATGCTTCGATCAAACACGGGTCCACCGTGTACATGCTTCAAACGTCGACCCTGTGCTTCGACTGAAAACCGGCCCTGCTGTGTGCGCCTATTTCATTCGAATACCAGCCTTATGACCTTGATCAACACCAGCTTCGTGGACTCGACCAATACCGGCCTTGTTTGCTGACGTGGACCAATACCAGCCTTGTGACCTTGATCGTCCTTGACCAATACCGGCTTGACTGACCCAATACAAGCCTACTTGCATGACGTGATATCAGTCTTGCTTGCGTGACGGGATATTAGCTTTGCGATCTCGACCAATACCAGCTTCGCATACTTGAGCAACACCGGCCTTGTTTGCTGACGTGGACCAATACCAGCCTTGCTTGCTTTGCCCGTACGGTTTATGTGCTTGCTCGAGTGTCATCCTTGCTACTTCGACCAAACACCGACCCAACTAGCTTGACCAAACACCGGCCTTGCTGCCTGCTCGAACGTGGGACCCACCGCGTGCTTGCTTTGCTCAAAAATGAACTTTGTGTGCTCAAATGTGAATGTGAGCCCTGCAGAGAGCGTTAAAGCAGCTTCTGGAGTGAACGTGGAGGCGTCTCCTGGAGATAGCATTGAAGCAGAATTCTGAAACGAACGTGGGTCCCGAAGAGAGCGTTGAGGCGGCTCCTGAATATACCATTGAAGCAGCTCCTGCTGGAGGGAGCGTTGAAGTGGCTTCCTCTTCAGTTTGATTTACCCTTGCGAATTCCATGTTTCTTGATTGACCGTCTCTCTCGTGTTGAAGAAGTCCTTAACTGACAGTGAAGGAACTTCATGCTGAGCCTCAGTCCCCAAGCGTGGTTTACATGGTTTGTATGGTCGGTGGGTTTATCATAAAGATATCGCCATCTTGCCTCCTTAGCTCTATTACTTCTCCATGGGAAAATAAAATATGCAGAAGTTCGGATTACCTATGTTCGTAGTAGTTGTTGCTGTGGTGAAGCTCGGGCAATGGTATCAACAAACGACCAACAGTTCTTAGCTGCAGCTGTGATCGGAAGAGACTGGCAGGAAGGGGCGTGACAGCTACGGGAACGAACTTGGCGGTCTCTCGTTATTAGAGGGAGAAGCATGATGGAACCGATAACTTCTTGATGTTGCCTCTGGAATGAAAAAGAAGGAGACAGTCCCCTGCCCACGAGTATCCACTGAGCCTTTGACTTGATAGATGTTGTCACACTGGTTTCATGAGGCTGTCTTTACTACGTTGTGTTTCATAGACATCCAGGAATATCACCGATATTTGACAATACGCCTGTTCTCTTGAGTGTATACTCGTATTTGAACATCTTGGAATCATAATGATAGCGTGCTTGCATCCATGTTTGATATGGACAACGCGCTAAGAAGTCCCCAGTCACACTCCTTTGGTAACGCAACTACTTCTTCTATGGGAGACTGAAAGCGTCTCTTAATGTTTCTGCCATCGATACAAATATGGAATATCTTGGACGTTGTTTCATTATTGTGGAAGTCGTGTATGCGGTACTAGAGTTGGATTTGGCGTGCAGGATGTTGTATCTCAGTGGTTTTCCTCTTACTGCTTCAGCGAAACTGGTTCTTTCTAGCAAGGAAGATGCTGTTGTAGATGAGCGTTCAACAGCTCCAGAGGATGACCAAAAGCGCATATTCTCCAACATAGCACGATAGACATGCACCACTGTCTGATAGAGTGACTCGCCCGGATCTTGCTCGACATGACGCGTGGACATCGTTATCTCCTTGAGGCTGCTCCCTTGAGGTAGCGGCTCCAGTGGAAGATTGCCGCCATAGAGCGTTGATACGTTGCACCGGAATTTTGCGTCATGATCGTACATCCTTATCTGGTTGTAGCCGCTACATCCATCCATGGAGGAGAACATGCTGTGTCCGCTGGTTGCATCTACTAACATGTTGATGTTAGGTAGAGGAAGATCGTTTTTGGGGCAGCATCTGTTCAAGTCTCTGAAATACATGCAGCACCTGATCTGTCCATTTTCCTCGTGTCTGAACTGCAACTGTTTAACCGGCTTGGATCCAGGTATGACATGTAGATGATGGGTGACCAATTTTAATCTAAATCCGGCATTTCTTGATACCTCCAAGCAAATATGTCCTGGTACTCTTTGAGAAGTTCCACGAGCTTCGTGCGTTCATCCGTACACAAGGTTGAGCTGACGGAGATAGGCCTAGGAGATTCCTCAACGATTTCAATCTCATCAGTTGTGGAGTTGGCGCCATCTTGCAGCTGTTGTGGAGCATCTAGCACTTGTTCTTGTGGTTCGTTGTTGTTGTAGCATTCCATTAGGTGGAGAGACTGGGTAACAGTCTCTTCTGCTAATTGATAATGGAAGTGTCGGTATACCATTTTCCCTTTCTGGTCATGACTCGCCACAAAATTTCGTTCCCTCTTGGTGTGAACATGGGTTTCGGCTTCACCGGATGAAGAAGAATGTTTCTTCAGCAAAGATGCGTCGTGGGGCTTATCCCTCAATGATGCGAGTCGGTCCTCCTCCTGGATTGACGCCCATGTGGGGAGTGGGATGCAATGGTTCTTGTCTGATTCTTCCTGTGTATCTTCTCTCGGTTCGAACAGTTTCACCCCGCATATTGGTGCGTATGGAGACGATGATGCAGGAATACGGACGACTTCTTCGTTCAGCATAGTCTTCAGGCACTGGTGATATGTTGAAGGAACGATCTCGTATGTGCTAGTCTGGTTTCCTTAAAAGTCTGTCATTGTGGTAGGCTGCCAAACGATCTTGCATGGGAGGACCTTGGTTGTCCTGAGAGTCTTGAGGGTAATCACATTCGGAGACGCTCCTGTGTCGATGGGGGCTCTCTTGAACTCTGAATCCTTGATGCGTGCAGTAATATGTAGGGCCCGGTTGTGACCTCCCTCTGGTTGATTGCATCAAACGTCTCCGCCCGCTGATTCTTCGAGAGGTGTAAGAGTTCGCATAAACCTTTCACTAAAGCCGCTTCCTGATCCACTGGTCTCTGGTTCATAGTGAAACTATTGACTTGAGGAGGATCGATGTAAGGATCAGTCCCCAGTGTAGGAGTCTCCATGACAGGACCGCTCATATCTGATGTCATCTTGATGAGGAGATTGAGTATGTCGTTTACCGCTTATTTGATCAGGTCCATGTAGGCCCGCGCCACTGAAGTACCTTCTCCGGGTGCGTTGAATGCATTCCTTGTTGGCTCCAGGGGCTGTCGTGGCTCTTGTGGAAATCGATCAGTTAATGCTTTAAGAAAAGTGAGTACCTCTTTCTGAGTTGCAGCCATATCCGATTGAGTCTTAGCAAGGACTTCCTGCCTCTCCATCAAATCTGCGATGGTAATGGGAGATGGTCCTCCTCTTGCTCCTCTAGCTCCTAGTCCTGATGAAGGGGTGGCAGTTGCTCTGGTGACGGCTGGAGGCGTTACACTTGAAGAGATGTCAGGGTTTGCGGCTCCTCTGGCTCTGGTGATAGGAGGTGTCATGCCCAATGGAATATCTCCTCCTGCTCTGCTGGTGATGGTAGTAGAGGAAGTAATTCCACGAGATCCATTGATGGTATTGACTGGCTGCACGGTGACACCACTGATTGGGATATCAACACCAAGAGTATTGTCAGCGCTAGTCCCGTCAGGATTGGTTGTTGATCCAGACCTAAGATCCACCATTTCGAAATTGATAAGATTGAATTGGATTTGAAAATTGATTTTGCAACTGAGAGACTAATCTCCCACTGTGGTCGCCAATTGTTTATGGGTGAAAACTATTTCTGTCGGTTTTGGTAATTTGGGGTGTGGATGAGAAACGAATCTAAACCCTAAATAAATGCACTGCACGGGATTGCTTGTGATTCGAGGAAATCAATCTGTACAACTCTGGCCTAAACCAAGAAATGGCCGTTCCATACTTGCTTCGGTCACAAAGTGAAGGAGATGGGGTTGATCTTAGGGAGGGAAGCGAAGAAGGTGTTGAGATTGTGAAGGTGTTGGCTGTGTATGACTTTTATCAGAAAGCTGAACTGGCTTACAAAATGTAAGCTATCAGTTCTGGTGTTTGAATACGATTGTATCAACACTTGGTTTCGAGTTGCTTGTGTTAGTGTCACACGATTAGTCTTGCGCACTTCTCCCATCATCACTAACCGTCCATGTCTTCCTGACACGTTCTTGTGATGGCGCGTTGTGCGCTGCACGCTGTAAACCGCCATACCAATACCCCAGTATGTATCCCCAAGTTTGTGACATGATTAATGTCTCGAGTGTGTGGATCGTGGGACCAACAAAAGGTAGAATGTGATGCTAGATTAAATAACTAAGCTATTTAGGAAGTCGATATTTGTGAAATATCGTGTGTATTCTATGCAGGTAATGTGTCGAATATAATCAGCATGTGTGAAGCATCGTTGTTTTAAGGCTTAACGGAGTAAGTCACGATTAAGCGTCTTAAAATAGATACATGTCTAGCCATCTTCGAGTGATCGTTTGGAGGCTGTACAGGTAAGTCCTGACTTGGCCGATCACTTTGTGTGGAAGAGTGGTGGACGGTGATCGTGGTGATGCCTCACTGGTCGCCTAGCTCCTGTCTTAGGTTGTCCGTGCAAGCTGGTGAAGTTGGACGGACGAGATGGATTGCGACCCACATCTGCGACCGTTGGATTAGGGTTTAGGAGGTGCTCAAACACCAACCTTTAGCTTGGTCGAATCCAAGCATGGGAGACATATTTGGCAGGGCCGATCGGGCATGCGTGTAGACGACATGCTGGTGTAGGCGCCTATACCTCACTGTCTCATGAAGGTGCAATCTAGACCACTGAATTTGTCAGGCAAAGAGGAATGACTGAGATTGATTTGCGACAGAAATCTCATGCCGCAAAGGCCGCGCGTCATGCCTACTTCGGGCGCGCGTTTCGAGACGACCAAGCCTGGTCGGTCTTGTCCGATCAGTCAGGCATGCAGACGGCGGACTGGTGTACACGTCTATACCTTATTGTCCCACAAAAACGTGATCTAAGCCACTCAATTTGTCCGGCGAAGTTGAGTGGTCGAGATTGGTTCGCAATTGGGAAGTGTGACCACGCCTAGTTTGGGCATGCGAATCGAGGCAACCAGCCATGGTATGCCTTGGACGATCGGGTGTGGAGATAGGTGGGCCCACAGTGATCGTGTTGATACTCACCGGACCTGCTTAGTCCATTCCTGGACCCTCCATTCGAGCAGGAGAAAATGGACGCTCGTGATCGATTTGCGACACAAAACCCTAATTAGGGTTTTTGGCCGGCCGCGTGTTAGCTAGTTTGGCTAACCGAAAATACGTGTTATATACCTCATCTGGAGAGGCGATTGTGTGGGGCACTTACTAGGCCGGTGCTGAGTGTGGTGGTATGTGTCCGACCATCTCAGGGTAAATCTAAGCCATCCAACCATGCTGGTGAAGTTGGATGGTCGTGATCAATTTTAGGTTTTTAGTGGACTTTTCTGCGACCCTCAATTCTCCACGCTGACCCAACTTCGGACAATCGTATATTGCAATCTGGTTAGGTTAGGTAAGAGTCGGTCATGCAGGTAGGAAGAAGGTACGCCGGTGTACAGGACAAGCTTTGCCTAACCGGTCATGGGATAATCTACGCCGTCCAACCATGCTGGTGAAGTTGGACGGTCATGATGAATTTGAGACTGCCGTAGGTGGTCTTGTGCGCACGAGCTTTTCCAAGCTACTCCACACCAGTCTGGATATCCCATTCTGGGCTGGTGTTTGGTGATTATTTTGTCAGGCGTGACTTTGCACCTATGTGTCCGACTTGCGTGGTCGTGATTATTTCCAAGACTGACGTAGAAAGTCTAGATGCTCGATCGGGTTAGTATAGCACTCCGAGAATTGCAGCATGTACGGGTATTTCGTATATGCTTCATTATTAACACTTGGAGATTCGTGTTGCTCTGCTGAGAGCAACACTCAGTCGTCATGCCGCACCAATAATGAGAGTGGAGCAGTACAGAAAATACAAGGTTGTTTATGCATTAATTGATAATGCTATCAGTTTATAGTGAGGAAGTATTCACCATTTTATCAGTGGCTTTATCCTTTGCAGGATGTTAGCGCATAATTTCGACCTTTACAATTTTAGCCTTTAATGAAAATCCACCATCAACAGCTGGTCGCCTAAAACTTGCGACAAGTCTGTCAGTTCGATGGCGAACTTGGATGGTTGACATTGCATCTCATGAGGAAGGGTAGTCGTTGATTATGGCTATCTTGTGTTGGCGCCTGATAATGGTGCAATAGTGTTTTAGTGTACGCCAGTGGCAATGTGGCATGAATGGCATGGCCCGTGTATGCCAGTGACACGGTGGTGTAAGTGGCGCCTGGCGTAGCCTTGGCCACTAGATTTAGGCAGTTGGTCGCATGAAGCTTGCCACAAGTCTGTCAGTTCAGTAAGTGAACTTGGACGGCTGAGATTGCATCTCATGAGGAAGGATGGTCATTGATTATGGCCATATCTTGTCGTATAACAAAGTGACGCAATTGGCATAGTGGCGCCTGGCATAGCCATGGCATAACAACATGTTAGTGGCGTAGCCGTGGCAGCTGTTTTGGCATATTGGTGTTAGACCCAAATATGGCTCTGGCAACATTGTCCCTGTTGCTAAGTTAATCTTGACATCATAGGAGAGTCACTGGACCCAATTGGCATGGCAACTTTTAGCTAAATTAGGGTTTGGCGCATCGCAACTCTATTTAGCACGTGCAGCATGACTGTGCCATGGTGGCGTGCCTGGCATAGTTGGCACATGCTAGTGGCACGAAGTAGCGCCTGGCTTAGCCATGGCCGCTAGACTTTGGCACATCGGTGTTAGACCCAAATGTGGCATGGCAACATTGGCCATGTTGCCACATCAATCCCAACGCTCCGGAAACGTTACTTGGTTTGGTTGGCGTAGCAACTTTGCCCAAATTATGGTTTGGCATGTCGAAACCCTAATTGGTGCATGTGGCATGCGGGCGTGGCATGACGACACTTTTTGTGCAAACGTTGCCATAATTATGCCAAAGGAACTATGGCGAGGCCATAGAGTTGGAACAGCCACATGAGTAAGGATTGCCGTGGGTGGTTATGATATGGCGCCATTCCTAGGGCTTCCTGGGTCCCACATGGCTCGTGGCATGTTGTAGGGCCGAAGTGGCATAATTTGTGCTGCAACCGGAAATTAGGGTTTTGGCTAATACAGCGTCGTGCTTCCCACTAGAAAACCCTAATTTGATGGCGTTAGCCTCGAACAGGAGGTAGGTTAGCATGTAGGGCGCTATTTATGGCACGTTGGCATGTTACTGTGGCATGTTGGCATGCCGATTAATATGTTGTTGTGGAAGGACCCGTTTGGATTGCCAATTAGTATGGTGGCGCGGTAGGGTGCGTTTGGCCTTTAATGTATGGTGACGAGTTTAGAGCGACTTGATTGGTCAAGAAAAGGGGTCGGCCAAATATAAGGCGCGTCCACACCTCTAGTGCTCGTGGCGCATTTTTAAAGTGACCTGATTGGTCGGTAGGAAGGAGAGGGGCCGTCCAAGCATGGGCGTGGCTACACTTATGGTGTGAGTGTGGCGGTTTTAGAACGACCTGATTGGTCAATGGGAAGTGGACCGGCAAGTAAGGGCCCAACCATAACTTATGTGCGCGTGGCGAGTTTGAGGCGACCTGATTGGTCGAGGGAAATATGGCCGGTTTAGGATGGGGGCGTGGCCAATGGAAAATGGTAAACAGCTGACCTAAGGCATAGGCACACCTCTCTTTGCTGATGCTCTTATCTTGCGGTCCCGTGTTTTCTGATTCTGGGAAAGATTTTGCATCTACTCATCCATGGCGGATTAATTACCTAATTTCCCTAGACTTGATTTCGACAAGCAAAGTCCGATATACTGCGTAAGGCGCAAAATCCAAACTTTTGTAAATTAGTCAGGGTAATCGATTGAATTCTATGTGTTGACACATAATTCTTTTAAGTTCATTGACAGAGAGAAGCATGCTTTCTGATTTTATACCTTATCCTTGATATTTGGAAATTCGTGCTACTCTACTGCGAGTGAACACAAATTGTCATGCCATACCAACATTAAGGGTTCATCCGGGGAACATAACATAGAAAGCATTCAAAGAAACTTATATTAAGTGAATATAGGTAAGGCGACGAAATTTACATAACATCTGGGATGGTTGCTATATGCGCTAGTCTGGATAAATTTCATGTAAATATATTGAATTGCTCAATAAATATGTCAGTGGAGAGGTTAACACTCATGGATCCGTTTCCTTGCAGAGTGACATCACATCAGATGCAAGGTTTTATAATTTTAACCCTAAGCTAAAAACCACCATCAACACCTCTAAAATCGAGGAAAAGAAGGTTCATCCACCATTCATCAGCAGCAACCTCCTTACCCTCTTGATGTGCAAAAAGTTCCTCTTACATGAGGATATTCCTCTTCTGAATTCACCCTTTATGACGGTACTGGTAATGCTCGTGAACACATCTCTCGTTTTTTGGTGAGATGAATACAACCATGTCCTACACTTGAAGGAATTATCAAAATCACTTACTGAGAGAGCATACACCTGGTACAACAACATTGCACCAAACTGCATAGTCAATTGGTGTGAGATGGTTAACGCCTTCTACAAGAAATATTTCTTTGTGTATGGGCAAATCACTTTATCGGACCTGTGAAGAATATTTCAGCGAAACAATGAGCATCCGAACGATTATGTCAAGAGATTCAGAATTCAAACACTAGATTGTCACGATCCAAATGTGACTGAACAATAATTGGTGGAAGTATGCATCAATAGGATGGTGCATGTCTATCGTGCTTCGCTGTAGAACCTGCACTTTCAGATATTCTGAACTTCATGAAGCTGTTAAAAGCTAAGCTACAACATCACCTGCCTTGCTAGAAAGAACCAGGCCTGTCAGGAATGAAGAGCCTCATGAGACTCGTGGAAGCATACGTTTCACTAACGAGCAATACAACCTTCGCCCTTCTGTAAACAGTTTCACTAAAGCAGCAAGGGGAAATCCACCACTTTAGAGACGTAACATCATGCGCGTTCAAACCCGCTAGCTCCAACTCCAGTACCACATGTGCGACTGGCGCAATGAGAAAACCACGTCCAAGCTACACCATATCTGGCTCGACGGCAACAACGTCAATGAGAGACGCTTTCAGAATTTCCTCTCCCATGGAAGAAGTAGTTGAATTACTGGAGAGATTGCATCTGGGGACTTAAAGGGTACATATGGACTCTTCATGTTAGGAGCTTCATCATATTTGCACAACCTATTAGTTAAGTCGTTCGCATAAGGGAACTTCCCTACTCCTTAAAGACACGATGCAAAGATGATAAAGGCAAAAGACTGTGGTTGGGGACTTCTCTGCACTACTCATCTCAAAGATGCTGAATTTACAGAGACGCTGGCATGCTATTATTATCATTCCAAGATGTCAAAAGATGTAGACATACTCAAGAGATCAGACATATTGTCAAAGCCCAGTGATATGCCTGACCGTCTATGAAACACAACGCAGACACGATCCTCGTCAACATTGGATTCAACTCCAACTCTCATCCAAATTATTTCTTCAGAGACCCAGCGCGTCAACGTCAACCAAAAATACAAGGAGACTCTATGAGATGGTCAAGTGGGTAGAAGCATGCATGATGGCTGCATCAAAACATCTCATATCCGGCGACGAATTGTTTTGGGACTGCTGCCTACCCAATGCAGTCATCAATTTTAACCAGAAGGTACTGACTACCTACATGTGTTCAACTTCTCTTGAGCTTCTTGTTGGTTACGTCAAGAGTAGAAACTACACCCATGTTACCTATCACTCAGGCAACAGTAATCTACTTTCAAAGACATTCTTTACCAAATATAAAGTTCTAACTATCGCTGATAACAAGGATGTTAGAGCATTGCTCGGTCGAACTCGCATGCGTTGCTATCTCAAGCATGTTTGTAAATGTTAGTGATCAAAACTATAAGTCTTGATTTCTAGTCTACTATATCTAAGGTCTTGGACTAGGATAAAAAGTGTAGTTGAGCTCAAGAACTCCATGGCAATCATCATACAAGACGAAGGACTACTCAAGGAACCGGTGGATCTTCATCGACTAAAAGGTATGTGGAGGCTTGAACTTATCTATCACTCAAAAGTCCATTTATATCCTATCTTGAGACAAAAGTCGTTTTGCTATATAGACTTATTAGAGTATACACATTTGCTATTTCGAGCCGAGTTTTCTCTCCTATCTATTTCTTGAAATATGTGTTGGTAAGCTTTCGCTTTAGGAAAGTTCATCTTTACCTAGTGACGAAAGTCATGACAAGTTTCAATCACTTTGAAAATTGCTTACTTTGACGAAAAACTAGTTTGTGAATAACAACTATAGAATATCAACGTCCTCTAAGAATGTTTCAATGATTGAAATGAGAGTTTAAATTATATAACCATTGGAGGATATAAGCATTGTTGTGGAAACACATATATGTATAAGTCCTTATTCGTTGAACCGATGTTTGCGAACTTTGTTGATCAAGAGAACCAGAATAGTGGCATGAGCCAAGTCCGCGAACTCAGTCTGCAAACTGGCGGAAGTTCTCGACCCGAGAAATTCAGCTGGAGTTTGTGAACTCCATCCGGGAACTTAAGTCCGCGAACCCAGTCCGCGAACTTGAGTAGGTTATATCTAAAAACGATATTTGTGAACTTATTCTTATATAAACTAAGGAATGCAAATTGCAAACCGTGGCTATCTAGTTCATGAAACGATTCGAGTGAATCAAATCATTTTTGCTTCGATTTTGTCTTGTGTAGTTACATAAGATTTCCTTGCAATTGAACAACTCTCTAACTAGTTCATTTGAGTCACTTGAACTAGTTATGGTGAAGAAGAATATGGTTGATATGAAAGTGATCATATGGCTAACCATTTGGTTGACTATTGTTGAACCAACAAATGTACAAGTTTGGGTATGGTTACACAAGCCTAGAAATGTGCATTTTATTTGTGTGTAACAAGCTAGTTTTCGATCTAACGGTTGAAAGATATTAGCTTGAATCTAATCAGGTTTTCATCTAACAGTGAATATTGAATGCTTTGTTACCAAGCTAACATTGATTGCAAACTCTGATTTGAAAGACTATATGAGGGAGAACTCTAGCAACTGGGAAACCTAATCCCCACACCTTCTGTGTGATACTAGTTGTGCTAAGCTAGAGTCGATTCTCCTTTAACCTTTGGTTTCTTCTTCTAAACCAGGTTAACGACTTAAAGACTTCATTGAGATTGGGAAGCCAGACCGATACTACTTTATTGTAGTTGTGTGATCTGATCTTGTTGTTTCTATCGTACGAGTAAAATTGTAATAATTGGCTTGAGATTGATATCTCCGATAGGCAAGATACAAAAGAAATCACAAACACTTCGTCTCATCGTTTGTGATTCCGCAATATCTTTTTTCGCTGCGTCAATTAAGATTATTGTGAGGTGATTGATAATACTAGGTTGTTCTTGGGAATATAAGTCCGGTTTATCAATTGGTTCATGTTCACATTGATTTATCAAAAGACGAAACAAAACTCGTAGGTATATTCGTGGGAGACGGATTTATCTATTACCGTAGACTTTTCTGTGTGATACAGATTTGTTTATTAAAGTCTTCGACTCTAGGTCGTAGGAACTCTTAGTTGTGGGTGAGATCAGCTAATGGAATCAAGTACATAGCATCCTGCTGGGATCAGAGACGTAGGAGCATAATTGTACCTTGGATCAGTGTGATATTGATTGGGGCTCAACTACAGTCCAGACCAAAGTTAACTTGGAGTAGGCTAGTGTCAGTAGCGGCTTAATACACTGTGTGTTCAAAGTGGACTAGGTCCCGGGGTTTTTCTGCATTTGCGGTTTCCTCGTTAACAAAATTCTGGTGTTTGTGTTATTTCTTTTCCGCATTATATTTTGTTATATGATTGAAATATCACAGGTTGTGCATTATTCAATCAATTAGAATATCCGACCTTTTGATTGTTGATTTAAATTGATTGACACTTAGATATTGGTCTTTGGTACCATCCAAGTTATCTCTCTAGTATTTGATAAAGACTCGCAGATTTCTATTTTCTTGAGTATATATCAAATCGAGAGATTGAGATATAAACTCTTTGATATAATTTTTATCTAGATTGAGTCTGACTGTCTAGTTGATTCTCTAGAAAGTATATTGGAGTTTGTCCATACAGATTGCTAAGCGAAATATTGGGTGTGGCTGTTGTACCCCCGCTTTTTCAATTGGTATCAGAGCAGGCAAACACGCTCAAGACCTCAAAAGTCTGTGTTTGTGGCGATCTGACTCTATGGACAAGAGTACTATCTCTGATAAACGTGTCACCAGAAATAAGGGCTCTGTCTTGTCTAATTCTATTAAAGAGAAAGATTCTTTAATCTCGAATATAGACGAACCTTGTGTTCAAAGAAGACAGACAGGCTCCGACATGAGTATTTCTGATTACCCTTCAAAAGAGTCTATCTCTCTAAATGAACGAGAAACAGCTGAGGAGAGTGTCTTGATTCTAAATCTTGCTAGAATCCAAGTTGATAGATTTAATCGGTTAAAACACCATGTTGATGTTCTGCTTGGTGTAATAAGGGACTGCAATTTCAAAGAAAATACTGAAGATCACTCTTCACGTATGGTTCTCTAGGCAAGCCTCAAAAGGGATGCTTTGGAAATAGAACATCGCTTGAGTAAACTCTCTATTCAAAGATGCTCTAAGCAGTCTAATATACCAAGTACTTCTGATATGCCTGAAAACGTTCCATATACAGAAGTAAAATTGAAACCCCTTCTTGTCAAAAAGAATGTGTCTGAATTTCTCATTGATCAAGGATGTTCCACTTCATATGGAAGGAAGAAATTTCCTAACGAGGTTGTTAAGACTACTTTGTCTAATCACTCTTGTGATCATAAAGTATGCCTCTTTTGCGATGCAAAAGGCTCTGCTAAAAAAAATAGAAACTCTAGGTTGATTAAAACCTCCTTGGTTCAACTTCAACACACCTTATACTTAATTCTCAAAGGTGTAACTGACATTCGTATGTCTAAACCAGTTGGTTTTCGTACTTACCCTGTGTATGTTACCAGGAAGGTCAGTTCAATGAGTTCCTCAAATGTCCTGAAGCAGAATAGAAGTCTTAACAAGAATCGCCTAAGGAAAGATCAAGGCGTTTCCTATGGAAACAACATTACCCTTGATGTGAACAAAATTCCAGGAGGAAGAAGAAAAATTGATGATATGAGAAATAACCTGATGGAGATAATTGAAGGGTATAAAGAAATTGTCGACAGGTTGTCATCCTCCTCAAGTCAAAATTCTTCTGGTAAGAACTCAAACTGTGTCTCGTATTTTGAGGACAATAAGTTTTATGATAATTTCTCACATCAAAAGGGATCCCTCTCTAGATTTAGAAGCAAAAAGAGACTCGATCATAAACACAGTTCTTTTAATGAGCTCAGAGCTCATACTTGTGTTAATTAATCACAAGGGTTAAGAACTTGCTCATAAAAATCATGTTGAGCAAGATGTGTAAAAATCAGGTATACTGTGGCATTTTGGTGTTCTGCTTAGTTGAGCTATCCTCTTATCGTTTATAGTTAAACTAGTGTCTGCAGATAATAATGCCTAAATAGAATTTGTGTGTTTAGTATCGTTTCTGTCTTTTAACTATGTGGCCTGCTACACTTGTGCTCTAAATTACTCCTATGGTATGGAATTTATTGATCCATTTATGAATTTTCATGTAGCAAAAAGACTTTTTTCCTTAAATTTTTTTCCTTGGGTCGGGTTGTGTTCGTACGGGTACCCCTGTTACTAATACGAATCAATTCTTAGTAACCCTAAAGGTCTTCTTCCCTAAGAAACCATATAAATACCAAACCTCTGAGTCACGTTTGCGTACTCCAGGTTATTTTGGTTTGTAAAGAATGTCTTCCTCTTCACGAGCTTGTGGTTTTTCTAGAGGCTTTCTTGACAAAGGTATAGGTTTCGAGTCTAAAGGGAGAAAGAAAAGAACCCTAGTAGAAGATGATCATCCTAATGCCTCATGTTACTATGCATATACTCATGAGGATGTTGATAAGGAGGATATGATTTCTGCGGAAGTGGTCCATGACTTTCTTAAGTATTTTGAGGAAGCAAAACTGCAGCTCGTTGATACTCTGAAAAGTCTTGATGTGTTGAAAACTGAGTTAAAAAAGGTTTCAGCTGACCTTGGTCTCATAAAATATCACATCAATGATCTTCACAAAGACAATCTCTTCTCTGAAGATGCAATGGATGCTTCTAATCACAAGCTCAAAGATGCCAAGACTCGTGAGGATCCTGAACCGTCTACTTGACCTTAGTTCTTGTTCGGCCATGACACTGGAGTCTGCTTTTGTTCCTTATCTTGTTGATTTCCTTTATTTGCCTAGTAAATCTTCTATTTTTCTTGTTTTGTTAGAATAATAACTAGAGTTTGGAATAGCCATTATTGTGATTACACAAAGCTATGTCCAACGTTTTCATCTTCATGTTTTTAGATTTATTGGTTTAAATTCTAAATTTGTTTGGAAGATGATTTTTGCAGTATTAATCTTTATGCTTTTATATATTTAAATATTGTTATGGGATGTGTGTTTGCGCCCGTGAACTATGATTGTCACATACCTTGTCAAAAATAAAGTCTTTCGAATGTCGATATGCATGTATTGATAAAAGAATGAATAGACTTTTGACAAATACAAAAGTTAAGCCTATTGTGTCAATTATTGATGGAAGATATGTTAAAATCTTTTGTTTGCAAGGATTGTGTCTATTGAATGTCGTTATGCGAATAGTGATGGAAAATAGAATGAATCCTTGTGTATTCCGCAATATTGATCTTCCTTAGTCCATATTTTATGTATTACTGTGAGGCTTCGTAAAGTATCTTATATTGAGCACTAAACGGCCAAGTTGATTAATTTTATGATTAGCTTAGTTGTTGTTCCGTGAGGTACTTTATGTCGAGCATATTCAACTAAATTAATCATCTTGTTTGGTTATTTAGTTGTTGCTTCGTAAGTTTTCTTATGATGAGCATGACTTATGTTGAGCATTTTCGATTAGATTAATTATGGGTTCTCTTGTGATTAATCTAATTATATATTTTTGAGTCTCCATAAGTTCACTTATGTTGAGCATTTTCGATTAAATTAATCATGGATTCTCTTGTGGTTAATTTAATTGAGTATTTTGGATTCAAATTCATACTTGTATGTGATTTGTTATGTCCAAAGAAATCCTTCTTTTCTTTCGAAATTAAGGTCGCTCTTGTTGTTCTTTCGGGAATGACATATTATGGGGGAGAGTTCTTAATTGAACTTGTGCTTAATTGCCAAATCTTTGTGGGGAGTGCGACTGTGGAATATTATAGGGGTTATCTTGTATCTTTATAAACTCCTTGATGAATGCATTTAGCTTCGGCTTTATGATTGCATCTAAATAAGATGATATGTGTTTCTTTTTTTTGGTCATGAAATGTCTCTTTCGGAAATTTCATTAGGATCCCGTTCTTGCACCTTTGCCAATTTTATTGACAAAAAGGGGGAGAATTAATATGTAGTTCACACTATAAATACATATGGTTTTGGGATTATTATGTAAGGGGGAGTGGTTTCCATGTGAGATGGAGTATTGTCTAGGGGGAGTGATACATATCACTATAGTATTGTTGTTAAAGTTGTGATACAATTGAATTTTGACGTTGTGTAATGATACTATGACACTGTATAACAATGATTGAGAACTCTTGTTTTCTTGTTGTTATAGCTATGGATTTTCAACAACGATGATGCTGAACTTACAACCTTTGGGATCATTGGAGTACTTGGAAGTGACGAAGATTTCAAGTAATGTTGAAGATTAGACATGTGGAATAGGAGCTACAAAGTGAATTTATTTATTTTTTGTATACCATATGTACTAATAGTTTTGTTACTAAAATTGACAAAGGGGGAGATTGTTAGAGCATTGCTCGGTCGAACTCGCATACGTTGCTATCTCAAGCATGTTTGTCAATATTAGTGATCAAAACTATAACTCTTGATTTCTAGTCTACTATAGCTAAGGTCTCGGACTAGGATAGAAAGTGTAGTTGAGTTCAAGAACTCCATGGCAATCATCATACAAGACGAAGGACTACTCAAGGAACCGGTGGATCTTCATCGACTAAAAGGTATGTGGAGACTTGAACTTATCTATCACTCAAAAGTCTATTTATCTCCTATCTTGAGACAAAAGTCGTTTTGCTATATAGACTTAGATTATACGCATTTGCTATTTCGAGCCGAGTTTATCTCGCCTATCTATTTCTCGAAATATGTGTTGGTAAGCTTTCGCTTTAGCCAAGTTTATCTTTACCTAGTGACGAAAGTCATGACAAGTTTCAATCACTTTGAAAATTGCTTACTTTGACGAAAAATAGTTTGTGAATAACAACTATAGAATATCAACGTGCTCTAACAATGTTTCAATGATTGAAATGAGAGTTTAGATTATATAACCATTGGAGGATATAAGCATTGTTGTGGAAACACATATATGTATAAGTCCTTATTCCTTGAACCGAAGTTTGCGAACTTTGTTGATCAAGAGAACCGGAATAGTGGCGTGAACCAAGTCCGCGAACTCAGTCCACGAACTGGCGGAAGTTGTCGACCTGAGAAATTCTGCTGGAGTTTGTGAACTCCGTCTGGGAACTTAAGTCCGCGAACCCAGTCCGCGAACTTGAGTAAGGTATATCTAAAAACGATGTTTGTGAACTTATTCTTATATAAACTAAGGAATGCAAATTGCAAACCGTGGCCATATAGTTCATGAACCGATTCGAGTGAATCAAATTGTTTTTGCTTCGATTGTGTCTTGTGTAGTTACATAAGATTTCCTTGCAATTGAACAACTCTCTAACTAGTTCATTTGAGTCACTTGAACTAGTTATGGTGAAGAAGAATATGGTTGATATGAAAGTGATCATATGGCTAACCATTTGGTTGACTATTGTTGAACCAACAACTGTACAAGTTTGGGTACGGTTACACAAGCCTATAAACGTGCATTTCATTTGTGTGTAACAAGCTAGTTTTCGATCTAACGGTTGAAAGATATTAGCTTGAATCTAATCAGGTTTTCATCTAACGCTGAATATTGAATGCTTTGTTACCAAGCTAACATTGATTGAAACCCTGATTTGAAAGACTATATAAGGGAGAACTCTAGCAACTGGGAAACCTAATACCCACACCTTTTGTGTGATACGAGTTGTGCTAAGCTAGAGTCGATTCTCCTTTAACCTTTGGTTTCTTCTTCTAAACCAGGTTAACGACTTAAAGACTTCATTGGGATTGTGAAGCCAGACCGATACTACTTTCTTGTAGTTGTGTGATCTGATCTTGTTGTTTCTATCGTACGAGTACAATTGTAATAATTGGATTGAGATTGATATCTCCGATAGGCAAGATATAAAAGAAATCACAAACACTTCGTCTCATCGTTTGTGATTCCGCAATATCTTTTTTCGCTGCGTCGATTAAGATTATTGTGCGGTGATTGATAATACTAGGTTGTTCTTCGGGAATATAAGTCTGGTTTATCAATTGGTTCATGTTCACCTTGATTTATCAAAAGACGGAACAAAACTCGTAGGTATATTCGTGGGAGACGGATTTATCTATTACCGTAGACTTTTCTGCATGATACAAATTTGTTTATTAAAGTCTTCGACTCTAGGTCGTAGGAACTCTTAGTTGTGGGTGAGATCACCTAAGGGAATCAAGTATGTTGCATCCTGCTGGGATCAGAGACGTAGGAGCATAATTTTACCTTGGAGCAGTGTGAGATTGATTAGGGTTCAACTACAGTCCAGACCGAAGTTAATTTGGAGTAGGCTAGTGTCTGTAGCGGCTTAATACAGTGTGTGTTCAAACTGGACTAGGTCCCGGGGTTTTTCTGCATTTGCGGTTTCCTCGTTAACAAAATTCTAGTGTCTGTGTTATTTCTTTTCCGCATTATATTTTTTTATATAATTGAAATATCACAGGTTGTGCGTTGTTCAATCAATTAGAATATCCGACCTTTTAGTTGTTGATTTAAATTGATTGACACTTAGATATTGGTCTTTGATACCATCCAAGTTATCTCTCTAATATTTGATAAAGACTCGCAGATTTCTATTTGCTTGAGTATGTATCAAATCGAGAGATTGAGATATAAACTCTTTGATATACTTTTTATCTAGATTGAGTCTGACTGTCTAGTTGATTCTCTAGAAAGTATATTGGAGTTTGTCCATACAGATTGCTAAGCGAAATATTGGGTGTGGTTGTTGTACCCCCGCTTTTTCATAGGCAGACAAAACCATCTCCATCCTCAACACTTATGATGATGTCATCCTAAATACTTCTTTCTTTAGTGCAACTCTCACCACCCTATGAAATGAAGACAACCTCATCCTGTACATCCCAGCTTGGAACTGGGGACTGGGTACCCACGTATTTATTCTAAGCACCTAAAACCTTATGTCAGATGCCTTCTTCACCACTTATCATACTAATAAATCCTTCAACCGAAGCCCTCAGGAAATTACTTGGATTCCTCGTATTTATCTTTTCCTCTATCTCCAGCAACGACGTCTATCAAGTTGAAAGCTCAGTGGATACTCGTGGGAAGGGAACTGCCTCCCTCTTTTCAATCCATTCTATGAGGTTATCATCAGCTCTTCTACCAGGCTAACTGATCATATTGATGACGCATGCCTTACCATTTAAAAAAAAATCATTGAGATTGAGGAATACAATGAAAGTCCATGCTCGGCGTTGGGAAAGCCTAATGAGTTTTATATGCTTCAGTCAACATCAAGGAAGCTATCGGCTCTATCATCAGCTTCTCCCTCTAAGGACGAGAAGAGCTCTACAACTATATGAAGACTGTCTTGTTCGTTCCTATTACTGCAATGAAAACAAGTAAGACTACCTGCTTTCAGAATATTGTCACCTAGCATATGCGAAACAACTTCCTGGAGAGGATGCAAGATCGTACATCCAAAGATTCCACACACAATATGAATTATGACACCATGCTTCATCACTTTCTGAAGAAATCTTCGAGTATGTCTCAGGAACACGACGGTGCTGGTATTCCTTCAAGATCGTGACACGATTTTTTCATTATCTTATCAAAAGTTGATCCAAAGTCGTGAATCTTCCGGGAAAATATGTGAAGAGACGTTGGTATTGTCACAAGCAACTGTTGGCATCCTAAGAAGAAACTACAACAAGGAATTGTTTTAATGGAGCTTCTGCTACCACTAAAATATTGTTGTTCCAAAACCTTATCACTACCTAGGCGTCAGGGGTTTTATTCTACTAGCCCTGCCATGGATTTCGCAAACGAGGGATGTAGTCGACATCCTCGGAAGATGTTGTTTTATAAGAGTCTGTTGGGTTTTCAGGCTGACGTTGGAGTCTACATCAACAAGAATACTGCCATCTCCATCAGTAGATTCTTCACGAATCTCTTATTACCTACATTGGCGTCACCGGCTACAAATCGAGTCTTTATCATCGGATGCTTTGTCTATCACATACCTGTCATCATCATGCCTGATGCTACTTACTCATGGAAATGTCTAATACATCTATGGTCCAATTATGCGCAAAGAACATGCCTAGAGGAGATAAAGCTAAGTAATCACCCTTGAACTAAATGCTTTATGGTTATTAGGCATACCAAATAAAATTTTAAACACCATAGTATTGAGATGCACAACCTCCTCAACACTCACCTGTGTTTCCTGTCTGCGATGCATCAACACATCTTCACCTGTGTTGCTTGGCTGCGCTGCCTCAACACATCCTCACATGTGTTGCATGTCTACGCTGCATCAACACATCTTCACCCATGTTGCCTGGCTGCGCTGCCTCAACACATCTTCACATGTGTTTCCTGGATCCGGTGCCTCAACACATCTTAATCCTAGTGTTGAGACGCATTATTTCCTCAACACACACCACTGTGTTGTCAGGATTCACTGCCTCAGCACATCTTCATCTTAGTGTTGAGACAGGCTTTGCTGCCTCAACATTCATCATAGTACTGACGGCTCCACCGCCTTAAAACTTGTCTTTGTATTCGATGCTCTACTGCTTCAATACACTATTTTAGTGTGCTGGGCATCAACATGCTGGAAGGATGATTGATACTTGTATTGACGCTTCATTGGTCATGTCCTTCTCAGAGACCAAGTCGGCTGATCTCTTCTCGGTAACATCTGCCTATTTCAATTATTCCCGATCGTCACCATCTAGTGCTTACCCCGCAACAATGTCACTGTTACGTGCTAAGCAAGGGACTTAATGTTGATGGTGGCTTTTAGTTCAGGGATAAAACCGTAAAACTCCATATTTGTATGCCTACTTTCTGCAAAGAAGTAGAGCTGTCAAGAAGTTGATGAGCGCTTGTATCTCTCTGCTTACATATGAATCCATCTACATTATTCACTAATATAGGGCTTGTTGAGTATTTACCCTATGCTATGTTCCCAGCTGAACTCTCAATGTCATCATATGTAAAGACGAGGGTACCCAAATATACCACAATCTTAAACTTTTCCACCTATAAGTCATCTTACCTAAAGTGATTGTATATATACTGAGTCGAGAGAATACAACGAATCGGTATTCACACTTTGTGTGATCGTCTATGGATACGAGATCGAGACAATACAACAATCAAAGTGTGATTACTTGATAATAGGTTCAGACTTAACCAAACTCTATAGGATCACTATAAAGTAATACGAAGTTAACGTTTGTGTAATTTACTTTAAATTATAATAACAACAATTATAATTCCGGAAAACAAAAGTAAATGACACAGCAAGATTTTGTAACGAGGAAACTGCAAATGCAGAAAAAAACCCGGGACCTAGTACAGAATTGAATACTCTCATAATTAAGCCGCTATACAAAGTCACACCAACTTCGTACAGTTGAGACCAAGCAACCAAACCTATAGTTCACCTAGTTTCTTCAGTATCCCTGCGCTTCGAACATTCAATAAGTGCACACACTGGAAAAATTCCTTTGGTTCGTATTCCAAACAGTAAATGAACAACAAATATGTTCGGTAACAACAATTTCAGTGATATGAGTTAGACAAAGGCTCTTCTGTTTAATCCAATAAGCTCATTTTTCGGGTTTAGATCAATC
Source organism: Papaver somniferum (assembly GCF_003573695.1). Classification (NCBI taxonomy): domain Eukaryota; kingdom Viridiplantae; phylum Streptophyta; class Magnoliopsida; order Ranunculales; family Papaveraceae; genus Papaver; species Papaver somniferum. The sequence continues at coordinate 49,131,188 of NC_039366.1, forward strand.
TATCCAACAACTACCAAAGTAGCAGAGTTTAGATTATGCAATCAATAATAGGATCTATCAATATGCTAAATATTGATGCCGATCTACACAACTAATCAATCAAATCTATCAAGGATAAACCTATTATAGTTGGATCCCAGCCGATCAAGTTTTCTGCACACCAAAGATTATGAACCCAAACAAGAAATTTTCTTCGTCTTCAAATCTTCTTAAATCTTCAATAAACACCTGCACACCACAACTTGAATCTCTTGTGATCATTCACGCACAGAACGGAGTCTGTTAACAATGGATTATCACAAAACGTCTTTAAATCTACAAACAGTTCTAAAGATTCCGTAGACACTTCAATCTAGTTTGAGTGAATCTTATATAAGAAGAGAAGATTCTCAAGAATAAACAAACTAGGTGCAATCAAAGTTCAACAACCGTTAGTCAATCAAATCAAATTGAAAAATAGTAATACTGCAATTATCTAGTTTCCCACCAACGGTACTCGTAGAGCTTCTTGATCCCACAGAAGTCTTTAAACGAGCGGTCGTAAGAGATTTCACCTAATTAGGGTACTTTCCTCTCTGAATAGACGGCTCCACCAGTAACAATACAACAAGGTAGTTTTGCTGGCTCTTAGGATAGTTTGCTTGAAATGCAAACTTGGGTATTTATAGACCAAGGAAATTTGGACACCAAGGAATTTCCAAAACCGAAAATATTCTCAAGATATACAATATATTTCCAAATCCGGTTTTCATAATTCCTAGAAATGCTCTGTCCAATATTAACCGAAATCCTAGTAGAAAATCTCCAATTAGTAAATGCACATTACCAATTGTTATTTTCCATAGATATGCATTTTAATTGCTGGTAATTAAAAGCATATAAAATAATCAACCTTAATTAAAAGATTCTCAACTTATTTCGGTCCGTGAACTCTTTGAGTAATTAAGGAATATCTTTGAACAATAAAAGATGAGAGTTATTGAACATGTTCAAAGTATGTCGAATCAACACTCTAATCATGGGTTTACGGTTCATCTAATTTCCAAGAACTTGAATCTAAATCAGGTTTTCATCTAACGGTGAATATTGATTGCTTTGTAACTAAGGCAAAACCCTGATTTGAAGACTATATATAGGAGACATCTATCATTGGGAAAAACCAATCCCCACACGTCTGTGTGATACTAGTGCGCTCGCTAGAGTCGATTCTCCTCTAACCTTTGTTTTTCTTCTCTAAGAACAGGTTAACGACTTAAAGACTTCATTGGGATTGTGAAGCCAGACTGATACTACTTTTATCGTAGTTGTGTGATCTGATCTTGCATCTTCTATCGTACGAGTACAATATTTGATTGGCTTGAGATCGTGAGAGTTATCCGATAGGCAAGATAAAGAAGTCACAAACATCTTCGTCTCACTGTTTGTGATTCCTCGACGTCCTCTTGTGTATTCAAGTAAGACTGTTGAGAGGTGATTGATTAATCTAGGATGTTCTTCGGTAATATAAGACCGGATTATCAATTGGTTCCTGTTCACCTTGATTTCATATCTTAAGACAGAACAAAAACCTAGGGTTTTTCTGTGGGAGACATATTTATCCTTTGATAGAGTTTTCTGTGTGAGACATATTTGTTTATTATCAAGTCTGCGATTTTGGGTTGCAGCAACTTTTGGTTGTGGGTGAGATCATCTAAGGGAATCAAGTGTGCAGTATCCTGCTGGGATCAGAGGCTTAGGAGTACAAATGTACCTTGAATTAGTGCGAGACTGATTGGGGTTCAATTATAGTCCAGTCCGAAGTTATCTTGGAGTAGGCTAGTGTCTGTAGCGGCTTAATACAGTGTGTATTCAATCTGGACTAGGTCCCGGGGGTTTTCTGCATATGCGGTTTCCTCGTTAATAAAATTTCTGGTGTCTGTGTTATTTCATTTTCCGTATTATATTGTTTATCTTTATAATTGAAATAATACAGGTTGTGCGTTAAAGGTTAATCGACTGGAGATCCGACCTTGTGGTTGTCGATTTCATTGATTAACACTTGGACATTGGTCTTTGGTACCGTTCAAGTTATTCCTTGTATTTGATAAAGACTCTCTATTGTTTTTAGCTTGAGTAAAAATCAAATCAAGAGAGAGATATTAACTCCTTGAGATACTTTTATCTAGATTGAGTCTGACTATCTAGTTGATTCTCTAGAAAAGTATTTCGGAGTTAGTCCATACAGATTGCTAAGAGAAATATTGGGTGGTGTTGTTAGACCCCCGCTTTTTCAGTCCGAACTGGCCTAACACGTGAATAATTATATCAGACAAGTGGAGAAATCCAATACACTTTGTGTGATCGTCTAAGGATATGAAATCGAGGCAATACTACAACAAAGTGTTCACTTGATAATAGTACGGTATAACCGAAACCTTATAAGATAAATATCAAGTGCCTAGTTAACATACAAATGTAATTACTTTAATTATAATATAAAAACAATTATAATACGGAAATAAAGTAAAGCACACACCAAAATTTTGTTAACGAGGAAAACTACAATCTCGTGGAAAAACCCCGGGACCTAGTCCAGATTTGAATACTCAATGAATTAAGACGCTACAAAAAGTAAACCTGCAACTTCGTGTAGACAATATCCTAGTTACTCGGCTTCAGCGGTATTCTTGTTTTGATAATATCTAGACCAGAACCGAAGTTCTCTAAAGATATTTTTTTTGATAATATCTAGCAGAACCGAAGTTCTCAATAGATATTTGATACTAGATATCCTAGCATTAGGACTTAAATCTAATATATCTTCTTAATGGTTCAATCTTTCAATACTGTATTCCAAACAGTAAAGGATAAACTGTTTGCTAACAAAACTCACTTTATAATCACAATACCGAAATATATGATATAAGCACAGTTAAGGATCTTCGATTTTTAGGACATGTTACCAGATCCGAAGCTCCTTAATTACAAAATCAAACAAAACAATGATTACCGAAATAATCAGTCTTATTACAAGGTTTATGATGAAATCACAAACTACTTGTTGATCTTAGAAAGGGTTATGTTTATTGAAAATAAACAACCTCTTTAATCCGGAAAATCAACTCACAGAAAGTTACACCAAGATCGAAACACAAGAACAAAAGTCTTCAAATCTTCAAAGTCTTCAATCTTCGATTTAATGTTCAAAGTAACAACCTGCAAAAACAAACTTGATTCCTTATTGATTTGTCGCACAGACCGGAGTCTGTTAACAATGGCAAATCAATGAATCTATCTTACGGATATAGAAAAGCTTAGATCCGTAGAAACGTTAAATCCTTGATCTTGTTTGAGTGAGCCTTATATCAGAAGAGAAGTATTTCAAGAATAAACAAACTAGGTGCATCAAAGATTCAACAACCGTTAGTCAATCAAATAAATAATCGAAAACTAAAATAACAATGCAATCATCTATTTTTCCCACCAATGGTACTAATAGAGCTTCTTGATCCCACATAAGTCTTTAAGTGAGCGGTCGTAAGAGATTTCCCCTAATTAGGGTACTTTCCTCTCTGAATTGGAGGATTCACCAATAACAACACAACGAGGTAGTTTGCTGGATCTTAAGATAGCTTGCTAGAGATGCAAACTTAGGTATTTATAGATCAAGTAAGTTTGGACACCAAGGAATTTCCAAAACCGAAAATATTCTCAAGATATGCAATAAATAGCAAAATTCGGTTTTCATAATTCCTGTAAATAAGATGCTCAAATCTTAATGTTGACATTATTCACGTATCCACATTAACCAAATATATTTTTGGTATCTCTAATATTTCTATAATAATAGAAAATTTGAGAAGATATTATTGGATAAATTTTTGTGTTAAAAACACAAAACGTGCTCAGATTGGGTTGAGATTTCTTGTGGCCGATTACACATGTTCATAGGATCGGTTCCCCCTTGTTGCACATGTCCATAGGATTGGTTCCCACATATTTATGGTATAAACTTGTATTCGGTTGCACATGTTCATAGGATCGGTTCCCCCAATGTCTAAAAATGTGTTGCACATGTTCATACCATCTCAGGTGATTACTTAAGATCGGTTTCACTAATAAAAGTCATACCAATACAAAAGTCAGGCATTATGATTAGTTTTACCAAGATACATAAACACGTTTATGAACGGTTATACTAATCACACATATTGGTAGTTCAAAAGATATGCAATGAATAACAATACCAATAAGCCTATAGATTTCCCTTTCGATTCACAAAACAAGTTCATGAATTTACTTCCTTTAAACAAATGTAAACATTGTTTCTTATGATGAAATCTTCACCTTTACCCATATACATAGTCATAATAGCATTCAAAAGATTATGTCGATGTCATATCTACAAAGTTCAAAAGATAAACATTATACTTCGTAATTCAATAAATTCCTCGACACTTTGATCATCAAAATATAATTTTGAATATTATGTTTTCAATCTAAAAGATTTGAAAGACACAAGATAGATATGGAACAAGTCAAGTCATAGTTATTAACCTCAAGCTGAAGGATGATGTCTTTGTTATCTTCAATCCATCTTCAGATCTTTGTGAGTAACTGGAGCACAATAATTTTATCAATTCTAGTCTAACCTATCGAAGTTGACTGTAGTTTACATATTAAGCGACTCGAGTTTTTGAACTAAATATGACAACCAATCTTGACATACCAACGCTTGGTGGGTTCAACCGAGCAGTGCTCTAACAATAATCGTGTCTCGGAACTCAAGACTAGTATCAACGGTCTCAAGCGCAAGATCAAGAAGGCAAGGAAAGCAGCTGATTCAGGTAACTCTTGTCATTCTCCTGATAGTTCTGTTATAGGGCAGGAGCGTAAAAAGGAGTGTATCAACAACACTGATGAACTTCATGTTCATCAACATACAACTTGACTATTGTTTTATGTGTATCCTCTCTATGGACCAATGAGAAGATACACATAACCCTCAAAGAAGATACCTTCTTCTTAACAAATGGTCTATGTTGTATTGTGATGACATTGTTTTCCTTTCCTATATTTTGCTCCGAACAGTTTTGTTTTTAAAATTGTTTACCTAATGCCTTCTTAATATACTCTAGTTTTTCATCCTAGAATGACAGTCGAGTCACCTTGTATAAAAGATTCATGTATTATCTCAAAACTTGTTTGCTTTATTGGTTAATCGACCTCGCCTTGGGTCTTAACCGTTAATCTGTGCACCCGGTCCATTACCAAACGTATACAAGAAAACTTAGGTTTCTCTTGTGGAAGTTTCCTTTAAATATATATATACTGGTTCGGTAACGCCAAGTGCTCTCCTGGGTTTGATTGAGCAAGTGCACGATGGAAGGAAGCAAAAAGGAAGACAACTTTGATGATATAACCTTTGAACTTGATGATGATCCCATCCCTGTTATTTTCTATAAAGATCTTCCAATCCAGATGTATGTTCAATTGGCTGGAAATCTTCTTCATGATTTTGAGGTCGTGCGTGAACATCTTGAGATTGCATCAAAGAATCTAGTGTTTTTGAAGGAGGAGCTAAAGAAAGCAACTGATGAGCTCGCCCTTGTCCGTTCCATGGTTGCTGATCTCATCTGTGTTTGTTTTGGTTCATTATGTCTAGTAAATCGTATTGTGAGAATTTAACTCTTGTGTTTTTAGAAGAATAACTAGGGTTTGGAATAGCCATTATTGTGAGTACACATAGCTATGTCCAACATTTTCATCTTCATGTTTTTAGATTTATTTATTTAAATTCTAAGTGTTTGGAAGATGATTTTTGCAATCTTAATCTTTATGATTTTATATATTGCAAATTGTTATGGGATATGTTGATTACGTCTATGAACCCGTGACTGTCTCATACTTGTTCAAAAGTTATCTTTATTATGTCGGTATGAAAGTATTGATAAAAGATAGAATGAACTTTTGACATTACAAAAGTTCAAGCCTTTTATGTCATTATTTGATGGAAGAAAGGATAAAACTTTTGTTTACAAGGATTATGCATATTGTATGTCATTGTGCAAATAGTGATGGAAAATAGAACGAATCCTTGTGTATTCCGCAGTATTGGTCGATCTCCGATCCATAATTTTTGTGCATATACTGTGTTTCTCCGTAAGTTCTCTTATGATTGACCATGGACAATTGAATTGATAACTTTTTGTGGTTAATTTAGTTTTGTATTCCAATTGAACTAACCATGGGTTCTCTTGTGGTTATTTCAATTGAATTTTTTGGATACAAATTCATGTCTTTCATGTGATTTGGTTATATCCAAAGAAATCCTTTTTTTTCTTGTAAAAGCAAGGTCGCCTTTATTTTTCCTTCGGGAATGACATATTATGGGGGAGAATTCTTTTTGAACTTGTGCTTAATTGCAAAATCTTTGTGGGGAGTGCGGCTGTGGAATATTATAGGGGTTATCTTGTATCTTTATAAACTCCTTGATGAATGAATTTAGCTTCGGCTTTATGATGGCATCTAAATAAATTGGTATGGTGTTCTCTTTTGGTCATGAAGTATCTCTATGAAAATTTCATGAGGATCCCACTAATTTTCGTACCTTTGCCAATTTATATTGACAAAAAGGGGCAGAATTAATGTGTAGTTTCATACTACAAATACATATGGTTTACAGATCATTATGTAAGTGGGGGTGATTTTCATGTTGAGATGAAGTGTTGACTAAGGAGAAGTGATACATATCACCATAGTATTGTTATCAAAGTTGTGATACAATTGAACTTTCATGTTGTGTAAACGAAGTTTTCGAGTCGTGTTGAAGATGCCAAGGAGATCAAGCATTTGGAAGAGAAGCTACAATTTTTATTTATTTTGTAATCCATATGTATTAATAGTTTTGTCACTAAAATTGACAAAGGGGGAGACTGTTAGAGCACTGCTCAGTCGAACTCGCATGCGTTGCTATCTCAAGCATGTTTGTCAATGTTAGTGATCAAAACTATAAGTCTTGATTTCTAGCCTATTTATAGATGTCTCGGACTAGGACATAGATTGTGTAGTTGAGCTTAGTTTTCATGGCGTTCATCATTTGAAGACGAAGAACTACTAAGGGAAGCTTGTGGAACTTCATCGACAAAAGGTATGTGGAGACTTGAACTCATCTATCGCTTGGAAAGTCTATTTCTACTCTATATCCTATATTGATACATAAGTCGTATTACAATATAGTTTTCTATATACACATTTGATATTTCGAGATGAGTTTATCTCGCTTACATATTTCTCGAAATATGTGTTGGCAAGCTTTCGCTTCGACCAAGTTCATCTTATATCATGAGAAAATTGCAGAGTAACATCTTACATGGTTTATGTGATACAATCATTTGGTGTAGACTTGGAATGTTTCGATAATGATTATTTTAATATCTTGAAAATTGCTTTGATGCTAATATTGTGTGAAAAAGGTTATTGTCATCATCTAAGAATGTTTCAATGATTGAGATAAAGAGCTTAGAATCATGTAACCATCTTTGGATATAAGCATATAGTGTGTTCGCACATTTGTGTATGTCCAAAACCGGTAACCGAATGTATACATACTTGTGTGTGTACTAAATGGTTGATGGAGATTGGATAAGTATGCGTGCCCGTACGCATACTGGCGGAAGTTCACATCCGTGAATTTCTGCTGAGTTTGTAAATCAAAACCAACTCAAAAATAGTTGCCAAAGTATGCGTACCCGTGCGCGTACTGGCGAAAAGTTCATGTCCGTGAATTTCTGCTGAGTTTGAAAACTAAAACAAACTCAAATCCGGTTACTTAAGTACGCATACTCGTACTATTATTTCAGCCAATCAGAAATCTCCTAGCCCGCAGCCAGCATCCACAATTTCTAGCCAAAATAGGCTAGTCGAGCGGCCTAAAAAGGGTCTTAATTAGGTCAAGACCGCCCATGGCAGTCTTAGATCAATCACGACCATCCAACTTGGCCAGCGGAATTGATCGGCTTAGAACTCATTTAGGTCGACCAATGAGGTGTCGTTATGTATTTGGCTTCGAACAATCACATCGCTTCTAGCCTACGCGTTGCGCTCCGAATCATTGGCCAAAGTAGGATAGTCACGCGACCTACAAAAGTCTTAAATAAATTCAACGACAATCAATAGCTGCCGCGAATCATCTCAACCATCCAACTTGGCTAGCTGATTTAACCGGTTTAGATCTTATTTGGGCCAACCAAAGGGATGGAAAAATGGCTACTATCCATCGTTCTCCGATAAGGACCGACCACCTCATCTCTAACTTACATGGATAGCTCTTGGAAGCTACTCAAAGATGGCCTTCCGCGCTCCTTTTAAAACCGCGTATTCCGCGACTAACTAAAGCAGACTCTGAACAACGATGCTTTGCGAGCATCGATTATTTTGAGCTACTTGCTTAAAAGCGATGTTTTATGTGCACCGATTACAAACGATATTTTATGAATATCGATTTCACAAATAAACTTAATTATTTGATTTAAAAGCATTGCATGCTATTTTTTGCGGCAAGTATCACGACTTGAATTGTCACATATGACTGCCTGCCGCCTAGCTTGCGCGTGATTGGTCGAAAAAGTGGGGGTCTAAAAACCTCACCCAATATTTCTCTTAGCAATCTGTATGGACTAACTCCAATATACTTTTAAGAGAATCAACTAGACAGCCAGACTTAATCTTAATAAAAAGTATATCAATGAGTTTATATCTCAATTTTTCTATTCAATCCCAACTCAAACAAATAGAAATCTGCGAGTCTGATAGAATACAAGAGAAATAACTTGAACGGTACCAAAGACCAATGTTCAAGGATCAATCAATTTCAATCAACAACCAAATGTTGGATTTACCAATTGATCGATACAATGCACAACCTGTGATATTTCAATTATATAACAAAATATAATGCGGAAAAGAAATAACACAGACACCAGAAGTTTTGTTGACGAGAAAACCGCAAATGCATAAAAACCTCGGGACCTAGTCCAGATTGAACACACATTGTATTAAGCCACTACAGACACTAGCCTACTACAAACTAACTTCGGCCTGGACTGTAGTTGAACCCCAATCAATCTCACACAGATCCAAGGTACAGTTGCGCTCCTTACGTGTCTGATCCCAGAAGGATACTACGCACTTGATTCCCTTAGCTGATCTCACCCACAACTAAGAATCGATACGACCCAAAGTCGAAGACTTTAATAAACAAATTTGTATCACACAGAAAAGTATACAGTACTAGATAAATCTGTCTCCCACAGAAATACGTACGAGTTTTGTTCCGTCTTTTGATAAATCAAGGTGAACAAGAACCAATTGATATACCAGACTTATATTCCCGACGAACATCCTAGAAATATCAATCACCTCACAATAATCTTAATCGACTAGCGAAACAAGATATTGGAATCACAAATGATGGGACGAAGATGTTTGTGACTACTTTTCTATCTTGCCTATCGGAGAAATTAATCTCAAGCCAATCTTACGATTGTACTCAATCAGGATAGAAACATCAAGATCAGATCACGCAACTACAGAGAAAATAGATGGGTATGGCTTCACAATCCCAATGAAGTCTTCAAGTCGTTAACCTACAGGGTCTCGATAGAAACCTAAGGTTAAAGGAGAATCGACTCTAGCATATACAACTGGTATCACACATGAGGTGTGGGGATTAGGTTTCTTAGTTGCTAGAGTTCTCCTTTATATAGTCTTCAAATCATGGTTTGCAATCAATGCTACCTTGGTAACAAAGCATTCAATATTCATCATTAGATGAAAACCTGATTAGATTCAAGCTAATATCTTTCAACCGTTAGATCGAAATTAGATTGTTATACACAAATGAAATGTAACTTCATTTAGGTTAGAGTAACCGTACCTAAACATGTACACCTAGTTGGTTCAACAATAGTTAACCAATGGTTAGCCATATGAGCAATTTCATATCAACCTTATTCATCTTCACCACAACTAGTTCAAATGACTCAAATGAACTAGTTAGAGTGTTGTTCAATTGCTTAGATCTCATAGAAGTATACAAGACGCAATCGAAGCAAAAAAAGTTTTGATTCACTCGAATCGATTCATGAACATTATAGCTACGGTTTGCAAAGATTGCATTCCTTAATTTATAAATGTCCTAGTTCACGAATTAAACTGTTTTTAGAAAATAACCCATTTAAGTAATGATGAGTGCCAAATAGTGCATAATGCTTTATCATTTTATTGGCATTTATCTCATCTTTTGTGCTTAAATTCTCCCATTCATCCCAAATTCTGTATTTTCAGTGTTTTCAAGAATAAATAGTTTTACTAGTTTGTTTTATGTTTCTAGGTAGTAACTAAAGCTTGGATGTCTTGAGAAGATGAAGGAACAGAGAATTGATGGCTAGAGGCAGAAAACAAGGGATCTGTAGAAAGGCTGTGAGAAGTGTAGAAGAAATGTTATGCGAAAGACAGGTGCAATCCGCTTGCAATTCCCCTTGCAATCCGTTTACACAATGGGCTTGGTTGGAGATGTTTGCTTAAAAGAGAAAGTGAGCTTGATAGAAGAATTGTCAAACAAAGGCTTGACCCATTTTCATAACCCTGCACATCAACATTTCATGCACCTGCTCCACACCGAATCACCTCATCTTTTCTCCCCACTTACACTATCGACCAGAAACCCAACTCCATTCTTATCTTCTCCTTCCCAACCTCTGTGTACTCTAACCACCACCAAGCTCACCCTGTCCATGTACTCCACCTTTCCCACCAGAATCACCTATTACACCTCCAACCTTATATTTTTCTAATTTGATCTTGTCAACAACGGTGTTTTATTATTCAAAAAGTAAGAGGAAGATGGATATAATTGAGCATGGAATTTCATATCAATCTGTGAAGTCTAGATCAGTAAAAGGCAGTGTCATACCCAGGGAGTGGTCAAAAGGAAGTGTTCAATTTTGATTAAACAACCAGTAAGTGACAGAATTCTTATACCTAATTTTATGGTTGTCTACTGTTGATATTGAAAGGGAACTTTATGTATAAGTAGAGAGGAGGGTTGTAGAGAAAATCATGCCCGGAGTAGCGGGTGCACCAAGCTCTAGTAGTAATTTAGGTTTTCTATCTTCAACACTTTCATTGTTTTATTTTTCTCTTTGGGTTTAGATGAAACCCCTAAATAAATAGATTATCTTTGTTTGATTTTGCTTGTTCTCCATGGATTTTTATTGAAAAGTATGATTAATCTCTGATTGCATATCAAATTACTTTCACCTTATATGTCTTGCATCCTTGGTAGTTTGATCAATTCTTTGTTATGTTTTCAAGCTCTATGTAAATTGATTTAGTTCAATTTGTGATTACCTACGCCTTAAACAGATAGGTAATTCTAGGAATCGACATCTTTTGGTGAGATTAAATCATCATATTTGTTAGTGATTATATCACATCTTCAAGGTAGTTTGAGGCTAGAACTTCTATAGCTCCTTGATTGAAGGGAGAGCTAGTATATCAAATTAGGGATTTCTATGCGTATAGGAGGTGGATTCGAAGCCCTAGTTTACCATTTATTGCTCTGTAATCTTATTTCTTTTGTATAATCATCCATCACTTTGTCGTATCGACGCAAACAAAACCCCTTTTTGTCACTGTTTGGATTGAATCAGTTGTAGTAAGGTCATAGTTTCAACTCTACACCCACCTTGTCCCTGTGGATCGACCTGTATTTGCACTATACACAATAAGGCACTGTGCACTTTCAGTTTATTGTAGGCTTGTTTAAAGTCCTACCAAGTTTTTGGCGCCGCTGCCGGGGACTCGGTAGCGGTGTGGTTAATGTTGTTGGTTCTACTTTACTGATTTCCAGTTAATATTGTAAATATGTGCTAGATTTTCTTTTGTTGTAGTTGTAGCTTGTTCTTTAGCATATTAGTTGTAGTTTAATTTTACTCATTCTGTTCACTTGCATTCTCATATCATTTCATTCTTAAAAAAAAAATCGAAACCTGTAGCTGTGCTGTTGTAGTGTACTTTAGTCAGTCCATTTGTTCACATATTTTGCATCATCTTAAATATTTCTATCTTTGCATTATGTAACACATTTGCATCTTGCGATCTGTAACTGACTAATAGTTGCATCACATGATATTTTCGTGCCTGTAGCTTCTAAATCAGACTGTTGTAGCTTTGTATTATTCTTCCATTTGTTATTTGTAGCGTCACTCTATAGCATCTTAGTGATAGTTGTGTTCTGTAGCTTAGTTTGTGAATTTGTATGTAATTCGTAGTTTAAAAGCAAATACCAATTGTCTATATCCATCGATAAGTTCAGGGTCTTGTAGGATTGCATTGTTTAGCTGATCATTGTCATAGTGTCAACACCTGCTATGTCATTTCAGTAATAGACTTAGTACAATTGTTAGAATTCAATTGACAACATTCGAGCCTGAAAACGAAAAAATTGATCTGTCCATATCTCAGCTGCATTGTAACATCCATGATTTGATTGCTAAAACCCTTATATGTGCTAGCTGACCCTTGTGTAGTGGTAGGTGTTACTTAAGTCTGCATTAATTCAATTCTTTTTGTTAAGCTAGGGAATTTTGCATCATTATCTTGTAGTGTAACTTAGTATAACGTGTGCCATTTCAGGCCTTCTGTCATCATCATTTGTAGCCGTATCTGTAATTTTAAATCTCAATCATTCTCATCATCTGCATCTCATAGTAGTTCGCATCTAGTCGTATTCTGAACTCGTATCCTGCTATTATAGTTTAGTCTAGACATAGTAAACCATTTGTTAGATACCCTGCATCGTGTTTCATCTGCAATCTGTAGCTTGGTTTGTACATTAGTTAATTCTCTTGGTTTTGTAGCCTTCAGCATACTGCCATCTGAAAATTTCAATTTAATTGTGTTTCTGTAATTTGTAATCTTCATCTTGTCACTTTGTACATAACTTAGTATAATCATTCTTGCATTCTCGCATCCCATCCCCTGTCCAGTGCGCCGCTTGTTAGCTTCATCTTACATAATAAGCATTCACCTTTTTGCCTGCCTGCAACATATCATTTCAGGTTCAGTGTGTAGTAACAGTTTCATATTTGTTGTGTGTTTACATTTCTGGGTACTGAAACTCTTTCTGAGTAACCAGATACCTGCAAGGCTGAAATTCACAAGCAAATGAGAAGAACAAAAAGGAGCAGCACAATCTGTGGAAGTGCCTAAATCCAGTTTATACTGGAGGTATCATTCTCGAACCTTAAAGTTATTATCTCTGATAATTTCCATGATCGCTTGTTGAACTGTGACCCCATGGTTTAGCGTTAAACCTATGAACTTTTGATGATTTTGTCTTGAATGATAAACCATGTTCACCCGATAAACTAGGTGCCTGAAAGTGCATTATCCATAATCCTGGAAAGTTGAATAACCTGTCGGAATACGTGTTGAACTTGTTCTTTTGATGTGCGCCCCCTTAATCTCAGCAGAACTCGTGCCTGTGTGCGTTTAGCCCTGAATCTTGTTGTCATTCCTATAAGCATTACTTCCCTGGTTTGCGTTCTACTGCTTGTCTGAAGTGCAGCATTGCAAAGCTATATACACAAATTCTAGGGCTAGCCTTTTAATTCTCACGAGCATTGTCTTCCTGTATTGCTTGGTTATCTGATTGTTATCTGTTGAACCAGTCGCCTTGGTACCTTTGTGCATGAATCCATGATACTTGAAAGCATACTACATGCTAAATATGTTGTGTTTTGTGTGCATAATTCTGAAAACTAGCTTTTGGTTCATATGATCTTAGCTTCCCTGTTTTGAAAAAATCGTTGGTTGTCTGAGTGTTGTAACATGCTTGTGACCAAACTGATGGTCTAGATAGTCTTCATCAAGACTGCCTACTTCAAACCCCATTTCCCATTATTGACACACATGTCCAAGTTGAGAAAATGGGTGATGATATCAGTCGTCCTCGTACTCTCCATGAGTACATGTATCCCACAAGAACAAGTCAGTTATCATGTATTGTGTTACCCCAGATTGATGGTCCATTTGAATTGGATGCAAGCATGATACAAATGCTTCCAATATTTCGAGGGGTTGAATCTGAAAACCCCTATCATCATGTTAGAGAGTTTGAGCAAATCTGTCGGACTATGCAGTTTGAAAATATGTACGAGGACTCTCTAAAGTTGCGTTTGCTTACGTTTTCTTTAAAAGAAAGTGCCAAATCATGGTTTTACAGTCTGAGACCGCAGTCAATCACCACTTGGGACCAACTCACAACAATTTTTTTTTAAAAAGTTCTTTCCATATCATAGAATCATTAGCATTCGTCAAAGTATTAATTATTTTGTGCAGTTAGATGGAGAGACACTTTTTCATTATTTTGAACGGTTTAATGATTTGTTGTTTGAGTGTCCTCACCATGGAGTTGAGAAGTGGAGACTGGTCGCAATTCTTTATGAAGGATTAAACTTTAATTCTCAAGTCATGGTTGAGTCTATGTGTAATGGCGAATTCATTGATAAAACTGTGGATGATGCATGGTCATTTTTAGCTGAACTTGCAGAGAAAACCCATCAATGAGAATCCTTCAGAAAACTAGGACTGTGTCACATGATATGGGTGATCTCCATGAGTCAGATGTCGATCTTGACTCTGATACAAATATAAAATTCTTTATTAGGAGAGTTGAAGCTCTAAAGAGGTGTAGAGATGAAAATTCTGTTGCACCCAAGTTATGTAACCAGACTGAATTCTCTTTCTGTATCTTGTGTGATAGCTTAGGCCATTTGCTTGAGACTTGCTCTAAATTACATTCCACTAAGCAGTCTAAAATGCATTGTTCCAATACTTTCCATCAAATGCATGAGAGTAACCTATATTCACCAACTTGTGAACTAGGAAGGAGAAACAACCTGAATCTTTCATGTACTGCTGGCCCTACACAAGGTTTACAACCTGCAGTGAGCCAAGTTGTCACTGTGCCAAATAAAAATGAAAGAAGTGATGAGCACATGGACTATGAATGTGAAGTGTTTGGTTTTCCCCATGAACTTAATTCTGAAAATGGTGTTTCTTACCCTGTTGCTGAAAGTGTTAATGCATGCTCACCTATTTTAGAGGCAGATGTATGGGAAGAGAACAGTAATGGTTTGGACGGGGTAATCTTTTCATGTGTATGTGATGATGATGATGATGATGATGATGATATGGTATTAGAAGAGGTTATTAATTATGAATGCAGAATTTCAGAGTTTTGCAACTCTGAAACGTTAGACCACGTTGTAGAAACTTCCACTACTAATAGTTCATTTGATCTTCATACATCTCAGTCTTTGTATATGCATGAAATTGATGTTGATTTGGGGCTTGTGAAATTGTTTTGTGAAGATGAGCATGCTACACAACTTGTTTGTGATTTAGGGAATGCTGAATTTTCTGTCGACACCAATGATAATATGCATGAAAATAACTTTGATGTGTCTGATTCCCTGCCTAGGTTACAACATGATGTTTCTTCTGGTTTCCTTATGCATGAGACTGAAAGTTTTGATGATGATGATTCTGAGTTGGGATTTGTTAATTTGTCCAATAACTGTGAGCATGATTTACCTGTTTCTGACTTAAGGAGAGTATGTGATGGTACTAATGACCCTTTACATAATTTAGATGTGCCTACCTCCCTGCCCATCTCACAAACTGAGACTATTCCACCCAACCTAGATTTGGTTTGTAACAAAATTGTAAACCGACTTTTCTGAGAATACTTAATCTAGGACTGGAACTGTGTGGTTCTCAAATTCTTTTGGACCATTTTGTGGCTAAATATAATGTCTTTGAGGATCCACAGTTGGAGTGTACTCATGTCTCTCCATTCGTCCCTGAACAAGTCCATTTTGAATGGTACCTTGTGCATGCTACACCCCTAAAATTGCTAGATTTTGTGTCCAAAAGAACATATGTTGAAAATTTCAGGTTTGGGGGTAGGTCATTAATATCTGCAGTCTTACTTACCTTGTCATTTTGTATATGCTTGAGGTTGTCGATATTTCTGCATGTCGTTTTCTGGGTTGATCCTCAACTCTTTAGGTTGTATATATATGGTGAATTTTCTTTGTATATAATCCAGTAGTTATATGTTCAATTTCTCTATCTCGAGTCAGTCGAGTCTTATTTTTCTTTTCTTGTATATATTGTGCTAATCCAATATGCTATCAGCTGAGCTCTTGTTGGATTCTAGCATTGAATAATGGAGTTCAAAACTTGCTTTCGTCGAATCCGATAATCTCTTTCCTTTTCTCTACTTAGCATGGTTCTCATGGTATATTGAAGTTATAATTTTGTTTATCTTTAGAAACATTGAGGACAATGTTTAGTTTAGGTTTGGGGGTGAAGAGTAGATACCATGTTACTGTTATTGTAATGTATCTTTTTGTTTTATGAAAAGTCGTATCGTCGTTGTATCATCTTGTCTTCGTGACTCCTTATTACAAAAAAATAAGGAAAAGAAAAGAAAAAAAGTACAGAAAGCTTCAAAACAAAAAGAAAAGAAAAAAAAAAGAAAGAAAAATCAGAAAAAAATAATAAAGAAAATAAAGAATTGATCCATAAAGTCAGTATTTCTTGCTTCAAAGTTGTCAATGTAAATAGTCAGTCGATGAGTATGTTGTAATTAGTCTTTGCATATGTATTGTAAATAGTCTTGTAATAAGCAAAGTGGGGGTGTAGCTAGCTTGCCTTTGAATCGGTTCAACTATCTCTTAGTATTGGCAGTCATGACTTAGGTTGATAAATCAGTTTCTATGCATGCTCATGATAGAATTACACTTTACACTCTTATCACATGTTAACTATTCGAACTCTTGGATTTCAAAATATTTTTTGTGCTGGAATCAGTGTGTGTCACTTGTACCCTTGAAAGCTAGATTGACATATCCATTTTGTTGTGAACTAATCTCAGAATTGCAGGTGACACATTTCATAAAAGGTGAGCTCTCTTTTGACCTAGAACATTATGGGTATGTTCTAAGCAAACCCTCACGAGACATCAACTCGTCCACTAGGGACACTTAGTGGTTTAAAAGTCTTATTGCATTCGCTAAATGCAATAGAGAAACCAGCGATAGTGGTATATGTAGGATTTCCTTAGTTTTTGTTGTACTTGAGGACAAGTAAAATTCAGGTTTGGGGGTATTTGATGAGTGCCAAATAGTGCATAATTCTTTATCATTTTATTGGCATTTATCTCATCTTTTGTGCTTCAATTCTCCCATTCATCCCAAATTCTTTAATTTATCAGTGTTTTCAAGAATAAACAGTTTAACTAGTTTGTTTTGTGTTTCTATGTAGTAACTAAAGCTTGGATGTCTTGAGAAGATGAAGGAACAGAGAATTGGTGGGTAGAGGAAGAAATCAAAGGATCTGTAGAAAGGCTGTGAGAAGTGTAGAATAAATGTTATGCAAAAGACAGGTGCAATCCGCTTGCAATTCCCCTTGCAATCCGTTTACACAGTGGGCTTGGTTGGAGATGTTTGCTTAAAAGAGAAAGTGACCTTGATAGAAGAATTGTCAAACAAACCCAAGGCTTGACCCATTTTCATAACCCTACACATCAACATTTCATGCACCTAATCCACACCGAATCACCTCCTCTTTTCTCCCCACTTACACTATCGACCAGAAACCCAACTCCATTCTTATCTTCTCCTTCCCAACCTATGTGTACTCTAACCACCACCAAGCTCACCCTGTCCATGTACTCCACCTTCCCCACCAGAATCACCTATTACACCTCCAACCTTATCTTTTTCTAATTTGATCTTGTCAACAACAGTGTTTTATTATTCAAAAAGTAAGAGGAAGATGGATATAATTGAGCATGGAATTTCATATCAATCTGTGAAGTCTAGATCAGTAAAAGGCAGTGTCATACCCAGGGAGTGGTCAAAAGGAAGTGTTTAATTTTGATTAGACAACTAGTAAGTGACAGAATTCTTATACCTAATTTTATGGTTGTCTACTGTTGATATTGAAAGGGAACTTTATGTATAAGTAGAGAGGAGGGTTGTAGAGAAAATCATGCCCGGAGTAGCCGGTGCACCAAGCTCTAGTAGTAATTTAGGTTTTCTATCTTCAACACTTTCATTGTTTTAATTTTCTCTTTGGGTTTAGATGAAACCCCTAAATAAATAGATTATCTTTGTTTGATTTTGCTTGTTCTCCATGGATTTTTATTGAAAAGTATGATTAATCTCTGATTGCATATCAAATTACTTTCACCTTATATGTCTTGCATCCTTGGTAGTTTGATCAATTCTTTGTTATGTTTTCAAGCTCTATGTAAATTGGTTTAGTTCAATTTGTGATTACCTACGCCTTAAACAGATAGGTAATTCTAGGAATCGACATCTTTTGGTGAGATTAAATCATCATATTTGTTAGTGATTATATCACATCTTCAAGGTAGTTTGAGGCTAGAACTTCTATAGCTCCTTGATTGAAGGGAGAGATAGTATATAAAATTAGGGATTTCTATGCGTATAGGAGGTGGATTCGAAGCCCTAGTTTACCATTTATTGCTCTGTAATCTTATTTCTTTTGTATAATCATCCATCACTTTGTCGTATCGACGCAAACAAAACCCCTTTTTGTCACTGTTTGTATTGAATCAATTGTAGTAAGGCCATAGTTTCAACTCTACACCCACCTTGTCCCTGTGGATCGACCTGTATTCGCACTATACACAATAAGGCACTGTGCACTTGCAGTTTATTGTAGGCTTGTTTAAAGTCCTACAAAGTACGCATACGGGTACGCATACTTAAGTACCCGGACTGAGTTTGTTTTCATCACACAAACTCCAGCGGAAATTCGCGGGATGTGAACTTCCGACGATACGCGTACGGGTACGCGGATTTCGCTCCGCTTATCCCGAACAAGCAAAGTACGCATACTTTGGTTCAAGGATTTTGGACTTACACAAGTATGAGTTCACATACAATATTTATATCCAAACATGGTTATATATTCTAAACTCTCATTTCAATCATTGAAACATTCTTAGAGGATGTTATATAGTGGTTATTCACACACTATTTTTCATCAAAGCGATTTTGAAGAGATTGAAATAACTAACATGACTTTCGTCACGAGTAAGGATGAACTTGGCCAAAGCGAAAGCTTACCAACACATATTTCGAGAAATAGATAAGCGAGATAAACTCGGCTCGAAATAGCAAATGTGTATAATCGAAGTCTATATAGCAATACGAATTTTATCTCAAGATATGAGATAGAGTAGATAGACTTTTGAGTGATAGATAAGTTCAAGTCTCCACATACCTTTTTGTCGATGAAGATCCACCAGTTCCTTGAGTAGTTTTTTGTCTTTGCATGATGAACATTGTGGAGTCTAGAGCTCAACTACACTTTCTATCCTAGTCCGAGACTTAGTTATAAGTAGACTAGAAACCAAGACTTATAGTTTTGGCAACTAAACTTGAAAAACAAGCTTGAGATAGCAACGCTTGCGAGTTCGACCGAGCAGTGCTCAAACATAGTGATTGGTAGAACCGATTGAACCTATGGATGTGATTTGATATTTGATCAATCACATAATAGTCTTAGAATACAGGTGAACCAATTCTAAACTTTTTTGGAAGTGTGGTATAACTGATTCTAAGAATGTAAATATGAAAGATGATTTACAGAGAAAAGATGTCAACATACTGTTAGAGCATAGCTCGGTTGAACCCACCAAGTGTTGGTATGTCAAGTTTGGTTGTCATATTTTAGTGAATCAAAACTCATGTTAAGAGTCGCTTGATTATGTACTAGAGTCAACTTCGTATAGGTTATCTTGAAAGTATTAGGATTTGAGACTTTACAAGTATTGCGAAGACTTGAAGATGTGATGAAGCAAGGAGCTACAACGACAACAATCATCCTTCCACTTGAGGTTAGTGATATTTGACTTGAACTGTTTCATTCCCTAACGTATCTTTCAAGTCATGCATATTGAAAACAAAAATGTGAAGCATATTTGAACTCTAGATAGACATAGTATTAAGGAATACAATACGAGGTTTATTGCTTAACCATTAAACTTTGTAGATAAGACATCGCCATAATCATTTGAATGTTATTGTGATTATGTATGCGTATGAGGTGAGGATTTCATATTAGGGAACAATGTTTTACATGTGTTCTAGGGAGGTAAGTTCATAAACTTGTTTGTGAATCGAAAAGGAAATCGCTGGCCGTTATTGGTTTTGTTATTCATTGCATATCTTATGAACAACCAATATGTGTGATTGAGTATAACCGTTCACGACTTGTTGTGTTCTTGGTAGAACTATTCACAAAGGCCTGACTTATGTATTGGTATGACTTTTATTAGTGAAACCGATCTTAAGTAATCACCTGAGATGGTATGATCAGGTTTGTGATTTTTTGTCTGACCGAATATGGGAAAGGGGAACCGATCCCAATAAGAGGTGCAGTATATCACAAAGCGGAACTGATCCTTGTATGAGGTGCAACAAGGTTTATAGCAGAAAGGGAAACCGATCCTATGGACATGTGCAACACGTTTTTAGGCAAAGGGGAACCGATCCTATGGACATGTGCAACACATATAAGTTAGATACCATATATATGTGGGGAACCGATCCTAGTTCCTAGTCAACCGAATTTTGGAAAGCTAGTGTGACTACGCACAGTACTCACATGGAAGGTAGAATCGAAACTTGTTTTGGTAGAACCGTTAACCCATGATTGTGATTGAATGTTATTAGATGTCGACATACTTTGAACACGTGCTATGAATGTTTATTTCTTTAATTGTTCAAAGTTATTCATTAATAGCTAAGGGAAGAGAATCCCAGGATCGAAACATAAATAAGTTAAAGAATCTTTTAATTAAGGTATTTAACTTCATTTTGTAGGGAAATAAGAATTAATAATGTGCATTTACTAATTAGAGATTTTCCGAGAGATTTCGATCATTATTTTTGGACAGAGCATTTTCAGGAATTATGGAAACCGAATTTGTGATTTAATGAATATCTTGAGAATATTTTCGGTTTTGGAAATTCCTTGGTGTCCAAACTTCCTTGTCTATAAATACTTGATGTTTGCCTTTCTTACAAACTAATCCTTCGTAACAACAGACTTCCTCTTTGTTGTGTTGTTACTGGTGTAGCCGCCTATTCGGAGAGGGGAGTAACCTAATTAGACGAAATCTCTTATGGCCGTTCAGTTTGAAATCTTCTTTGGGATTGAGAAGCTCTAGCATGTACCGTTGGTGGGAAACTAGATAATTGCGGATTATCTTTTGTTTTCTTTGATTTGATTGACTAACAGTGGTTGAACTTTGATTGCACCTAGTTTGTTTATGCTTGAGAATCTTCCCTTATGATATAAAATTCACTCAAACTAGTTCAGAGTTTCGATAGGGATCTTTAGACTGTTGTTAGTTCTAAAGACGATCTTGTGATAATCCATTGTTAACAGACTCTGTTCTGTGCGTGATTGATCACAAGAGATTCAAGTGATGTATGCAGGTTTTTATTGAAGATCTAAGAATATTTGAAGACGAAGAAGATATTGAAGATTTCTGATTTGTGAGTTCATAATCTTTGGTGTGCACAATATTTGTTTCGGTAAAAGAGGATCCAATTAATAATCAGTTTATCTTTGTGATAGATTGGATTGATTAATTGAGTAGATTGGCATCAACACAATTAATCCAACACAATTCTTTGGATTAATAGTGTTGTTGGCTTAATCTTAAACGATTACTTCGGTAATTGAATATAAGATAGATCTAAGAACCTGGCGAAGGAGTTTATGTTAAGATAAACGGAAGAGCCTTTGTCCGAATCATATCACTTGGTTGAATAGAGTCGATACCAAACAGATTTATTGTTCCTTTACTGTTTGGAATACGAACCAAAGGAATTGTTCCAAGTACGTGACTTATTCATAGGTCGGAGGCGTGGGAATACAGACGGAACTAGGTGAACTATAGGTTTAGTTGTTTGGTATCAACTATACGAAGTTAGGTGTAATTTTGTGTAGCGGCTTAATCCTGAGAGTATTCAATTCTGGACAAGGTCCCGGGGTTTTTCTGTATTTGCGGTTTCCTCGTTAACAAAATCCTGCTGTGACATTTACTTCATATTTCCGCATTATAATTGTTTTATTATAATTAAAGTAAATCACACAAACGTTAATTCCTATTTACTTGATAAGTGAATCTTATTGTGTTTGGTTAAGTCCGAACCTTTTTATAAAGTAACATACTTCGTTGTTGTATTGTCTCGATCTCGTATCCATAGACAATCACACGAAGTGTGAACCGATTAGTTGTATTGTCTCGACTCGGTCCATAGACAATCACTTTCGGAGAAAGGACTTATAGGTAGGAAAAGTTTTAGCCTGAGGTATATTTGGGTACCCTCGCCTTTTCACATACTTTGAACACGGACAATAACTCTTATCATTTATTATTCAAAGATATTCCTTAGTACTCAGTACCAATAAATTGAGAATCTTTTAATTAAGGTTTTTGGTTATATATGATTTTATTGGTCAGCAATTAAATGCATATCTCTAGAGAATAAAAAATTAGTAATGTGCATTTACTAATTGAATATTTTCTATTGTGAGATTTCGGAAAATATTGGACAAGCATTTACTGGAATTATGAAAACCGAATTTTGCCATTCATTGCATATTTTGAGAATATTTTCAGTTTTGGAAATTCCTTGGTGTTCAAACATCCTTGGTCTATAAATACCTAAGTTTGCATTTCTAGCAAACCATCCTAAGAGCCAAGCAAACTTCATCTTTTTGTTGTTTATGGTGGAGCCGTCTATCCGGAAAGGAAAGTACCCTAATTAGGCGAAATATCTTATGACCACTCGTTTAAAGACTTATGTGGGATCAACAAGCTCCGATTAAATTGATACCAGCCAACAAACCCCTTTTGTTCTTCATCTTTTAAAAAATTTCTAATTTATAACAAACTTTTCCTATCGAGGGTTAACGGATTTTGAAAGAGGCAATTGTTTTACCCGCTCAGAATGTCTTCACTGAATCTAGATGGTTTTCCATGGTGTAAAAATGCAGGTCTTCCAGTACCATGATGGCAGTAGTTGGCTTCTAATGAGTTGAAGAGAAAGTCCTTGAATGAGTTGCATGTTTTATCAAATAAAGTGATGGAAATTGAAGAAAAAGCCACGGTTTAAACCGTGTACCAACTCGCTAAGGGCGGCCTCGGTTTAAGGAACATCAAAGAAATTACAAGGTTTGATTTGTATTGTGATTTTAATGATATATTGAATCAAGTTAAGAATAAATCTAATTCTGCTTCGACTATCAATCTGTATTGTTGTTTACATAATTCAAGTACACTGGCCTCAATTTTTCTAGAAGGTTTATTCATTGCCGCATTACGTAGTTCTTGAACGCATTCACTCGGATGACAATGTATATCTCAAAGTCCTTTAGGCTTATTTATAACATGCCATTTGTTCGATCAAATATTTTACTGTTTAACAGGGAGGATATCAACATTTTGGGGGATAGAAAGAAACGATTCCAGGAAGACTTCAAATTAGAGGTATGTGATGGTTATTCTTTTGAAGGTTCTCATTTTAATTGAACAACGGGAGTTGAATGCCCATTCACTTTTTGGCTAGGTGCTCTCTTTGGTTCCTGATATCGTTGGATATACTATTGGAGACGAGGATGAGACTTTATACGAGGAGGAGGATATTTTGCGGCACTACTAATTGGCATGATGGTAAGAGATATTTTCTTAGATACAGTTAGTCAATAACAACAGTATTTTACATTTCACCCCGGTTCTGCTATGAACAATTGAACATCTCAAAAAATCAAAAGGTGTATGTGATAGCTGTTCAAGGTAGAAAAATGTGCCAAGAACACGAAGGGAAGAGAACAATTGGTTCTGTTCAGGAATTAGTAAAAGAAGGCAAAATCAGTTGTTTGTGGTGTGAAGTTTGAAAATGAACCTTCCAGCAGCCAACTTCCAGTTTTAGAAGGAAAGTCTACGCTAAGGTACACATTTCTCTTTTCGGTTCACTTATGTTTTTAAATGATTAAGTTTTAGATATGATGTATCTTGATATATGGATATAGGTTAAGAACCAGGACGACATGAGAATTGGTAAAGAAGCAGCGAGGTTATTCGTTGAAAATAGAGTATTTGTTGTGATAGTAAACGTTCAAGATGAATCAGGTGATCATGTTGTTGCATCAATTGCACCAAAGAGATGTAGTTGCAAGCACTGTGATGTTACCGATGAAAAAAAGCAAGTGGAAGACACTATGAATTTCCCACTTTAATATTGTCAGCTTTCTAAAGAACCATTATATATGTTCCACTCCGACTTGAAATAATGCAGGTATGTCCAACACGGTGAATTTGTCACTTTAAATAGACCCATGATTTTTCGTTTGTTAGAATACTAAGAAAAAGTGGTGAAAAGTGTAGATGAATGGATTCAGCTCACATGTTTGGTCCCGAAGGAAGAGCCTTTGGGCTATAAGATGATTATACACGCTGTGAAATAATCTTATAGATTAATTATGCGGACACAGTCTAGGATTACCGTTTTTACTTCTTATTTTTGAGCAATTAATGAACTAGTCCGTCCATTTGGACGGGATTATGGAGCTTGTTAAAGAATATTTGAAAATGAAGAAGATTTTTTATTGGTTTCTCATATCTTTGTGTTGCACAAACTTTGATCGGTTGGGATCCAACTAGAATTGGACTTATTCGATTGATAGTTGCATGAGATCGGTATTCACAATATATCTCTTTGAGATTTATTTGGATTGAGTGCGAATCTAAACTTGGCTATTTTGTTAGTTATTGGATAGATTGATCTAACCAGGCAAAGGAGTTTATTAGCTTAAACGAAAGAGCCTTTGCATATGACTTGAGATATCTTATCTTAAAGAATCATTAGAGTTGTTACCAAACAGATTTTTTTGATCCTTTACTGTTTGGAATACCATCCAAAGGAATTGTTCCAGTGTGTGCACTCATCGAAGTCGGAAGCGCATAACTGAGGAAACTAAGTGAACTAGGGGTAGTTGCTTGGTCTCAACTATACGCAGTTGGTTTAGATTTTGTATAACAGCTTAATTCTGAGAGTATTTAATTCTGGACTTGGTCCCGGGGTTTTTCTACATTTGCAGTTTTCCTCGTTAACAAAATCTTGATGTGTCATTTACTTTTCCTTTCCACAATTATAATTGTTGTTATTATAATTTAAAGTAAATTACACAAACCTTAACTCCGCTTTACTTGATAGTGATCCTATGGAGTTTGGTTAAGTCCGAAGCTATTATCAAGTAATCACACTTTGGTAGTCGTATTATCTCGATCTCGTATCCATAGACAATCACACAAAGTGTGAATACCGATTTGTAGTATTGTCTCGACTTTGTCCATAGACAATCACATTCGGTAAGAGGACTTATAGGTGGATAAATAAAAGATTGTGGTGTATTTGGATACCCTCGCCTTTTCACAGTCACCATCATCATTAACCCTCAAGGACATTTCTTCTATCACTGCCACCCTTACAAGTAGTCCTTTGCATCTACAATTTTCCTTCAAAATTTTGTCCCTGATGTGAAAGAATTGAGATAGAATACCAAGCTAAAGAAACATGGTTGCACAAATAAATTTCTTCATAAGAATATGTATCACATCATCTTGTTTCCTTGCACCCACTTCGTTCTCGCCAAAATACCACATTAGACTTCTCAAGAGTGTGGGAAAACTTTCTTTAGCTGTCAACAAAATGAGGAATATCATAAGCACAACACCACACTCCAGATTGTTATGCCAATGCGGCACCTGACCTCCTTCATTGTTAGTTGCAGTCAATTGACACCGGAATAGATGCACAAGGGTATTAGTTTCTTTGCTATCATCCTAGTAGTGAATGGAGACTTCTATATATAATGATACCCTGTATTTGGCTATAGTTTCAATTGCTAACACACCCACCACCAATTCCATCTCATGTTTCCTGGTTAAAAGGAACACAAGAAACTGAAGTTGTTGGGAACATTTATTCCCTATCTGGAATTCTTCACAACAATAAGAACACAATTTTTTTCTCTAGTTTCTTCCATCTTCTCATAAACTCCATTGGTAAGAGAAAACAATAAGTGATTCCCATGCCAACTACAACTCCAGTTACTCGCACCAAAAATAGAAGAGCTAGGTGATCCAAGTAACATCATGGGAAACCATTTGAAATTACTGTAAATTTTCATACTCAACCCAGCAAGGGACAATAAAGTTAATTCATACTCTGATAAGAAAACCAAAAAGTTGTACTCTACGAGAATGACGAGTTCCTGAAGCAGTAATATACCCCAGATGGTTGAGAATATCTCCAACTCCAAGAATATCTTCTAGTCCACTGCCATTTGTATTTTAGAACAACAATCTTTCACCGGTTGTTGCTCACTCAGTCTCGGTGAAACGTCATAGTCAGTTTCCCTTATCATCAGAAGAATCAAGATTTCCCAGAGAATTTTATCGTGACATGAAGATTCATTAAACACCCTACGAGAACCACTTGCAGTACCTTCTGAACTAAAAACCTTAAGCACCTGAAAAGACATTTTTCTACCTGATGTATAATAGGTTCGAACAAATCGGCTAAACCAAGCACCATGATTCACACCAAACAAAAACACGGGATAAATAGAACCCAATGTTGCAAATCTAAGAACCCACGAAGAATGATAGCCAACATCTCGATTGAAAGAAACTTGCACTTAAAATACAAGCAATCGACCAAAAATTTCTTGTGCATTTCCATACTCACCTTGCCTTGACATATGAAAACTCAAGTTAGTGGTCCAGAGATTATCACATTGTAGCTGCATTTTGTAAGATAGCTTTCTAGCAGCACCACTACCACCATCTTCAGCACTCAAAATCACCATTAAACCCGCAAGCAAAAATTCGAGTAAGTACCCAAGTTTAAGAACAATTTCATACACAAATTTCCAATCATAAGTATACCTTAGAACCGATATACTAAGAGCTACTACCCGAGAAGTAAGAATAAAAACATAAAATGCAGAGTTGATGCTTACATAATAAGAAGATGTCCTTCTCAATCCAAACATCCTTCCTCTATCAATTACTATCCCAGCAAAAATCAGGACAAAATAATAACATTCTCCACCTTTTGCGCATATAAGAACCAACTAAAAATATATCACCCCTATGTAAGTATGATACTGACAAAAATTTGAACAATCGACATCTAAACTTTTCGGCAAAGAATTCCAAAACATGGTCTCAGACAGTTTTCCTCGATCAAACAGCATGTGAATAAAACTGAAACCAGATAATGTATCACATAAAGAAGTACTTCGAGTTATAGTTTGAACCAGTAAATCTTTGATAACATCATAATTATAAGAAAAAACTGGTACGAATTTAACTGAGGAATTAAAATTGGTAACGAAATTTGTTGAAGTAAAAGAACTAAGGTCACTAGTTAAGAAGGCATTCAGATTAGGACCTCTAATTAGCTTGCGATCTACAAACTGCTGAAAGTCAGCATTATAATTCTGATTTAATGGGTTGAGATTCTTCACCTCACTATCTATAACCTTACTAACTTGAAATTACGCCGCAACATCAAGGATTTTATTATCAGAAATTAATGGTTTACCTTCCTGATATGCTAGAAACGATGAATTCTCATTGTACTTCTGAACTTTATTAACAGTACTAGATCCAACCATACTAGAGAAAACAATTATTGTTGTAGATAGAAAATTACCTTCATCTGTTGCTTTAAGAGTAGAAGAATTTTGAAAGAAATCGTCTACTGGACTAGAATCAAGTGGAATTGATTTCAAATAACCATCGATTTTGTCCTCGAGCACCTTCGACTCTGATTCACTATATCTGTTAGAATAATCTATAGTTGGAGAAGAACCTAAAACTTCATCTAGTACTGGTGGATTTGAAGATTGTTGAGTGAAATTACTAGTTGAACTCGAATCAACAATATATGATTCAATTTTCTCATCGATTACTTTCACAATCAGTGACACTTTATTCATCACTGACCCAACTAATTTGAAGCTTTCAAATGAGTTATATTTCCTGTCTTCGTCAGTAGATTCACTCACATATATCTTATGTTCTAATAGAAGAAGTATTTTTGCTTTTGTTGTTAGAAATCGCTTCCATCTGGCTAACAACTCCGGAGATGGTTTACTTTGGAAATCACCGAACTCTTTCGATATCTCATCCATAGCTAACACTAATGTATCAACTAGAAGCGATAGTTCTTCAATTTCGGGTAGGTTTACTAACTTACTAATTGTAAGGGATAGTTCTTCAATTTCTGTGAGGATTACCATTTTTGCAGTCGCATAATCGACTGCTCTGATACCAGTTGTAGTGATCTACACTACAATGGGTGCTCAGAAACAGCTTGGATCTCTAAGGATAGAGATTATGAGGGGTTTAAAAGAGAATGAAAGGTGAAATTAGAGGGTAAGAAGAAGAATACATAAATAGAATAGACGAACAGAGAATAAGAAGGAATTACGGAGGAGAGATATTTCTATTACTCAGTTGGATAAAAAAATCAGGTCTAGACTCCAGAATAAAAAGGACATACCCCAAAGAGAAAGAAGGGAGTATGTACTCGTGACCCGGCTAACTCTACTAAATAAATGGTGGGCCGACTGTAACCCTTAACTAAGGACATACTGATAAGCACATAAGTGTTACATTTTATACCCATATTTATATTAGTTAGGATTCGATATTTTTTGGCTAATAACACATTTTAGTGCTTTTGTAGAAAGTACGAGTAAATCGTAATATAAGTGGTTAAAATGGTAGCGTAAAGGCGTTTGCGACAAAATGCAACCAAAGTCATAGCCGACGGTACCAACACAATTAACTTGGCTGTCATTTCTTGTTGCCGCACCAGCCATCTCACGGCTAGAAAGCAACAGTATGGGTGATAAGGAAGTGTGAATGTGCTTAATCCTTTGCACATACGCGTGGGTGGAGTTAGTGGAAGAAAAAGAATCTCATATTCCGTGTTTTTGTCATCTCAAGTCGAGCACACTTTGAGTTGCTGTTACAGTATACACGGAGGAGTTGGAAATATAAACTTCTGATGGCAATGGTCTTTTATGGAAGCATGCATGGAAAGATATTTTCTATAATTTGGAAAGTAAGCAAATCCTAAGAGTTGGCAAAAATTGAATATGTGCAAGATCTTTTCAATCTTAATTTGGGCACGTGATTTGGCAACTGTTGGCTAATCAAGGAGGAATGTTTGAAAAAGATATTACATGGAGGGAAACTTTCCATAGTGGAAGTTATAAAATGGCAGTAGGGAATGAGGATTTATTTTCCTTGCATAATTAATGCAAATCAGTACAAATAGGTACGGAATCAATTTGGAGGGGGAATGTTTTTTTGGGGGGAGTTCGATCCTGGAAGTTTTCTTCTCCGTTGGTGACAGAACGGAGGAGAAGGGAGTGAGCTTCCGTGAAGATTCACGAGCACATATAAGAGAGGAAGACGATCATTTGCCGGGTGACAACGGTGATATCGGTTTATTATTTCCTTTCCTTGTAATTTATTTTTATGGGTTTTGAGAAATCCATTTATATGGTGTGCTAAATTTCATAACTAGGATTTTTGGGTGGAAACCATTTCTAGCAATAGACCATGATTAAATTGATAATATTTGGTTTTAGGCAATTATGAATTGATTCAAATAATTTTATCTTTACGCTCTATTGATTTTCTATAGAATAATTGTTGTTGCTTCATCGGCTTTGTAATACAATAGCCTAAGTGCATTAATTTATATGGTTTTGCAATTTTATTTGTTATAGTATTTGATAATCCATGCTTAGGTTAAATCATTTGATGGGTTATACTTAGACGACGCAAATAATAATCGTAAATGCATAAATACGTAGTTTCAATAATTTGCTTGCCATTATAATTTGATAAGCCATGCTTCGGAGACTTTGACGGGTTGTGCTTAGGAGATGCAAGTTTTATTAGAGAAAATATAGCGATAATAGGTGTTGCAATTGAACAAAGATATAGACGCGTATTTAAAATTATGAATCATTTTCGGCATCGAATAAAAATAATGGTGGAATCCGTAGACCATGGTTACCGACACTCTCTCATTGCATTTTGTTAATTCTTTTTATTTATTTTTATTATTTCAAATTCAATTATAAAATCCCAAAAATCATTTCTGGTTAATTCATTAGAGATATTGATTAGATTATTTCCACCGCTCCTTGTGGGAACGACCCGTACTTGCCTCTGTCTACTAGTTGGACACCGTGCGATTGCGGTTATCATATATAGGCATCTCCGGAGCCTATCAATTTTTGGCGCCGCTGCCGGGGAGTGGTTGTAAAATACTCTCTTATTGATATCGATTTTTATTTTATTTTTTTGTACATAATTATTTTTATTTTTATTTTTGTACATAGTTTATTTTTGTTTTTCTTTAGTTCCTTTTTATACAGTTTGTTTGACTCTTTTTAGGTACCTTAGTCTGAGGTGCGGCGATTGGAATTGATAACGGTCTTAAAAGTAAGTACTTGATATTCTCGCAAAGCTTTTGCAAGGTGAGTTATTGAGTAAATTTTACTTTATATTATGGTTTCCAGTGAGTTGGCTTCTTTTATAGCCTTTTGGAACCTTACCAACAGAGTCGAGAAAGAGGAATCATCTAATAGTTCACATGAGGAGTATGCTTATGCACCTTCTTATTGTCAGGAACATGTTAGAGACGAGTATGTAAATAATGATTGGAATTATTCTCATAGGTATGATCATTCCAGACCTTGTGAAGGTTATGATCATTACCAACCTTACCCAGGTTATGAGTCACATTATGCGGATTCCAATTATTATTCACACACACATGAGTCACCGTATGAAAGCGATAATCGATTGTACGGTGAACTATCTCCGTCTCTCGTTTCTAGCCTAGAACAGTTGACCAAACAAACTGAATTATTTGCGATTGCAACTACTAAGAGTTGTGCTCAAACTGATAAAATGATTGTTGAACTTATGAAACCAGTAGAGGATCGTCGCCTGTACGATGATTCAAGTTCTGTCTTTTCTCATATTGATGAACTAATAATGAAACCGTTGTAGATGATGAATCAGTATGCTTTGAGGATGATGATGGAATTGACACCGGTAGTGATTTTAGAAATAATAATACCAATATACCATATGAATCTATTGTATTTTATCCAACTCATGATCATATTACTGATTATTTGCCTATTCAAAAGGACGAGAGTTGTGTTAGAGATGCAATTTATTCTGATAATGATGATTTAGAAGAATCTGTATTTACAGAAGATACTATTGTTGAGTCTAACGACTTAGAGACAGTAGACGTTCATAATGAGATACCTTCTAGTCATTTGAATAACGAGATTCCTATAAGTCACTTAGTTGCAGATAATAATGAGGCGATTATTGATGATATTGTTGCTTCATTAAGCTCTTGTTTTGCTGACCCATCTTGTGATTTTCTGATTGTTGATGTGGATATGGAGGTAATTGGTACTGGTCAGGTAACTACTGATTTTGAACCAATCTCAGTTTGTTTAGCCCACTTTGCAGATTCTGATGATCCTATGATTATTGATATTATCAATGCATTGCGACCTCCAATAGATAATCAAGGTAACTCAACAACGGAAGTTTTTCACGGACTTAGAACCTGATTTAGGAGTTGCTTATTTTGACAAACTTGAACCATTATATACAAGTTTAAACCATTGTGTTGAATTTGATAATCCGGTACCTTTTTGCATTGTCAATACATTGCTTCCTATGATTTCTAGTGAAGAAAATGTGTCGACCGGATGTATTTCAGCTGATTTAGAACCTGATATAGAGTGTGCTTCCCGAATAGAAAATAAGATACATTCTATGTTTGTTGTCCATGTGAGTGATTTATTTATCTCGACTAAGGACTGTTTTCTATTGGGAATGGATTTACACATCTTTTTGGAGGTTAATAGTGTTTGCAGGTTCATATTCGCAACTGACCTGATTCGTTGGATTGATCCCCAACTTTTCAGACTTTATATATATGCTTTGCTGCTTACTTTGGTGCAACCTCACCTTGTTTGAGGTTCTTTATGTGCGCAAGCAGGGATACAAAGATTTCGCTTCATGGGAGTCAACCCATCAGATTTTTTTTTCTTCCTCCATCTTTTATTTTGCTTGAATTTTCCATCTTAATTTCTACGTTGGATGACTCAATTAAATTGAGGACAATGTAATGTTTAAGTGTGGGGGAGTGGCATTTTCGTTAGTTAAAAAAAAAAAAAAAAAAAGATGACCAGCTGTATAGCGGGTCTAAAAAAAAGAGAATTTTTTTTTTTTTAATATCATGACCAGCTGTATAGCGGGTCTAAATAAGCAAAAATAAATAAATATATAAAATGAAAAAAATAAACAAATAAATTTGATTGTTTGGGTTATGACCAGCTGTGTAGCGGATCTTTTCTATGGTATTTTCTATGACCAGCTGTGTAGCGGGTCCTGGTATGGTGTTTCACATTTTCATTTTTTGACCAGCTGTGTAGCGGGTCTAACTCTCTCTTATGCTATGACCAGCTGTGTAGCGGGTCAGTTCTTTGTTTTGCTCGAGGACTACCAAAATATAAGTGTGGGGGTGTTGATAAGCACATAAGTGCTACATTTTATACCCATATTTATATTAGTTAGGACTAGATATTCTTTGGCTAATAACACTTTTTAGTGCTTTTGTAGAAAGTACCAGTAAATCGTAATATAAGTGGTTAAAATGGGAGCTTAAAGGCGTTTGCGACAAAATGCAACCGAAGTCATAGCCGACGGTACCAACACAATTAACTTGGCTGTCATTTCTTGTTGCCGCACCATCCATCTCACGGCTAGAAAGCAACAGTATGGGTGATAAGGAAGTGTGAATGTGCTTAATCCTTTGCACATACGCGTGGGTGGAGTTAGTGGAAGAAAAAGAATCTCATATTCCGTGTTTTTGTCATCTCAAGTCGAGCACACTTTGAGTTGCTGTTACAGTATACACGGAGGAGTGGGAAATATAAACTTCTGATGGCAATGGTCTTTTATGGAAGCATGCATGGAAAGATATTTTCTATAATTTGGAAAGTAAGCAAATCCTAAGAGTTGGCAAAAATTGAATATGTGCAAGATCTTTTCAATCTTAATTTGGGCACGTGATTTGGCAACTGTTGGCTAATCAAGGAGGAATGTTTGAAAAAGATATTACATGGAGGGAAACTTTCCATAGTGGAAGTTATAAAATGGGGTCGAGATCGTCTGTGCCACTACTTGTGTGTGCCCTATGTGCCACACCAATAAAATGACGCCACATCATTCCTCTCATTAACCATGACTAACTAAATAGATTTTCTATATACTGGTAATCTTTTTTTTAGTCCATAATTGATTATCTTTCCTAAATGACTGCTGTTATATATAGAAAATCTAGTTAGTTAGTTAGTCATGGTTAATGAGAGGAATGATGTGGCGTCATTCTATTGGTGTGGCACA
Organism: Papaver somniferum; assembly: GCF_003573695.1. Taxonomy (NCBI): domain Eukaryota; kingdom Viridiplantae; phylum Streptophyta; class Magnoliopsida; order Ranunculales; family Papaveraceae; genus Papaver; species Papaver somniferum. The sequence continues at coordinate 49,164,894 of NC_039366.1, forward strand.
TAGGGCACACACAAGCAGTGGCACAGACGATCTGGACCCTATAAAATGGCAGTAGGGAATGAGGATTTATTTTCCTTGCATAATTAATGCAAATCAGTACAAATAGGTACGGAATCAATTTGGAGGGGAAATGTTTTTTTGGGGGGAGTTCGATCCTGGAAGTTTTCTTCTCCGTTGGTGACAGAACGGAGGAGAAGGGAGTGAGCTTCCGTGAAGATTCACGAGCACATATAAGAGAGGAAGACGATCATTTGCCGGGTGACAACGATGATATCGGTTTATTATTTCCTTTCCTTGTAATTTATTTTTATGGGTTTTGAGAAATCCATTTATATGGTGTGCTAAATTTCATAACTAGGATTTTTGGGTGGAAACCATTTCTAGCAATAGACCATGATTAAATTGATAATATTTGGTTTTAGGCAATTATGAATTGATTCAAATAATTTTATCTTTACGCTCTATTGATTTTCTATAGAATAATTGTTGTTGCTTCATCGGTTTTGTAATACAATAGCCTAAGTGCATTAATTTATATGGTTTTGCAATTTTATTTGTTATAGTATTTGATAATCCATGCTTAGGTTAAATCATTTGATGGGTTATACTTAGACGACGCAAATAATAATCGTAAATGCATAAATACGTAGTTTCAATAATTTGCTTGCCATTATAATTTGATAAGCCATGCTTTGGAGACTTTGATGGGTTGTGCTTAGGAGATGCAAGTTATATTAGAGAAAATATAGCGATAATAGGTGTTGCAATAGAACAAAAATATAGATGCGTATTTAAAATTATGAATCATTTTCGGTATCGAATAAAAATAATGGTGGAATCCGTAGACCCTGGTTACCGACACTCTCTCATTGCATTTTGTTAATTCTTTTTATTTATTTTTATTATTTCAAATTCAATTCTAAAATCCCAAAAATCATTTCTGGTTAACTCATTGGAGATATTGATTAGATTATTTCCACCGCTCCTTCTGGGAACGACCCGTACTTGCCTCTGTCTACTAGTTGGACACCGTGCGATTGCGATTATCATATATAGGCGTCTCCGGAGCCTATCACATACTAACAATACGGATAAGGGACATGACAATCAAGAAGCTTCATGAGTACCATTGGTCGGAAGCTAGATAATTGTATTATTTGTTTTAGTACTTGATTATTAATTTGATTGACTAACGATTGTTGAAACTTTAATTGCGCCTAGTTTGATTATTCTTGAGATCCTTCTCTTCTGGCATAAATGTCACTTAAACTAGATCAAAGTATTGACGGGATCTTTAGAACTGTTTTTAGATCTAAAGACAACTTGTGATCATCCATTGTTAACAGACTCCATTCTATGTGTGATCCATCATAAGTGGATTCAAGTTTGTGGTTTACATGTACATATATAAGAAGGTAATTGAGGATTTGAAGATAAGAAGATTTTGTTATTGTTTTATGTATTTTGTGATTTGTACACACATCTTGATCGGTTGGGATCTGACTTAGATTTGCTTTATCTTTAATAGATCTGATCATATAGTCGTTTAGATCGACAACTATCATTTGGTGGTATTCTTCAATATTTGAATCTGATAGTTAAGAATCCGAATTTAAGTTACTGATTTGGATTGATCTTAACCGACAACGGAGTTTACTAGATTAAACGGAAGATCCTTTGTCAAAACTCAACGAATCTTTTTCTAAAAGATTATTGGAGTAGTTACTAACATCTTTGTTCCTTTACTGTTTAGAAGACGATCAAAAGGTGTTGAGTGCTTAAGACTTTACATCGGTAAAGCAATTCAAGATAGTGATTTTCTGTCTTGGGTTTCACATGTGTGACCAGATGGTCGTATACGCAGGGATACTGAGGGAACTAAGTAACTAGGGGTAGATTACTTGGTCTCAACTATACGGAGTTGGCTTTGTTCTTTGTATAACGACTTAATTAATTGTGAGAGTATTTAAAACTGGACTAGGTCCCGGGATTTTTCTGTATTTGCGGTTACCTCGTTAACATAATCTTGTTGTTTGATTACTTGTACTTTTACTTTTTGCAATTGTAATTGTTTTATTATAATTAAAAGTAAATACCCTAGTACGTTAAAAAATAATCACTTGACATTGATCATACAGTCAATCGGTCTTGTACCATAAGTATTGTCAAGTGAATACCTTGATGTTGTATTTTCTTGACTTTGTCCATAGACGGTCACACTTGGTATCAAACTTATAGGTTGAAATGAAAAGTGTGGTGTATTTTAGTACCCTCGTACTTTCAGTAACATAGCGTTGATTCTGGATCTCTCATTGTCTGAATCTGCATCCATTTGATCCAGCTGCTGCATAAATGTTTCTTGTTGTTGGAAAGATATTTCTACTAACAATTGTGTTTCTTCATTTTCCATATCAGGATCCATAATGAATGAAACAAATGAAAAGAAGAGAGATTCTCTTGTGAAGAGAATGAAATATTGTTGAGTGTGTTTAAAATCAGTGGATTGAGTGTGTTTATACAGGTGTAAAACGAAATATAGTTGTTGGTGGTTGGTAAAATAGTAGTCGTTGGCGTGCCGTACAGGGCGGTCGTCCCGGCCCTTGTATCATATGCTCGGCTTATTCTGCATCGATAAATCTTCCTCCCACGGCATAGAACTTAATTTGACCATCCACCTGGCACCACAAATGACTTTATTTGTAAAGTCATATGGGAGCCTGGAGGTGCTCTTAAATGAGTCGCCCATCTTATAATCCAACCCTTTGTCTGATCTCCCTGTTGAACTTGCTTTTTACTCTTAATATTGTTGTTTTGCTTTGATTCCTTATGGAGTTTTTATCTTGAACATAATCTGTTAGACTTAATTCTGTTGTCCCTGAGCTTTTTTGATCAGTTTGTGCTACCAGTACTTGGCTTTGTTGCGGACTGTAGTCAGGTGCCCAATCTCGGGCACTCAATGAGCATCTTAAGCTGGAGATGTCGTGGTTTCGGGAAACCAGAGGCAGTTCGAGAGCTCAGGGAAATCATAAAACTTAAATCTCCTGACATAATCTTTGTCTGCGAAATCATGTGTAGTGTTGATACTACAACAAAAATGTTACGCTCCTTAGGTTATCATAATTGTTATACCTTACCTTCTATTGGAAAAAAAGGGGGTTGGATTTGGCATGGAAAGATGGCTTTGACATGACTATCCACAACTCTAGTCAGAGAGGCCTTCTTTGCTCCTTTAACTCAATTAAAGTTAATACTGTGTGCAACTTATTCTTTGTTTATGGTGAACCAAATCGAAACTTTGGAGCTAGCTGTTGGGACAACTTCTTAAATTATCCTTATAATCCCTGAATCCCCACGATTGTGGTTGGGGATCTAAACTGCATGCTCCTGCCACAAGATAAGTGGGGAAGAAGACCTATTGTTGGACGTGATACTCAATATCTTGTAAACTTAATGAATACTTGGGATCTTAGAGACATGTCGTTTACTTGTCCAGATTTTACATGGACAAATAAACAAGAGTCCTGTTATTAGGAGGGAAAGAATGGATTTGAGGAGGGAATTCTTTTAACCAAATTCCAATCAATGGGTGGTCAAAGTCCGAAATAATGAAAATAAGTACAAAATTTTAAATTACCCACCCTACCCTCAAGGATTAATCACCGGCTGTTCTCGAGTCTCAACCCCTAATTCCAACAATCCATTACCATGTTCATCTTTTCGTCCAAAAAATGAAAAAACCCAAACCTTTTAATAAACCCTAACCTCTTAATTAGGACAAGAAAAAATAAATTGTAGTGTACTATTTTGTGTGATTACCTATGTTGAGTGATGTGTTCAGGTTCTTTTAGTCCACTGCCATTACAATTTATGACATCAATCTTTGGCTCTCAATTATCCAAGTTCTAGATATGTTACTACAGACTTCCATTATCAGTTGGTTGTACTTTGCAATGTTGTTAAATAGTACTGTTTGTGATTCACTCTTTGGGATTGTCTGTGTATACCAATTGATGTTCAAGTATTGAAACTACTGTTAGGATCCACTACTAATAGAATTTGTAAATAAAACAGCAAAAAAAAAAGTATTGTAGGTATAATGTCATTTCTACTGATTTCTAAATCTTCAACATGGTGCACTATAGTCCCATTATCAAGGCTGACAAGAATATCACTTGCAATGTACGGGATCAAGGAATCATTGATGCATTCATGTTCTAGATCAGTTTATATCACAATCTCCATACGATTTGATGATAAAAAGAAACTCTGTCCCTTAACCGGTGGTGTATCTACCATGTACTTAATCGTATTATTGCGCCCACTATTTTTACACTTTTGCAGAAATTCTGTGTTTAGTGTATCATTAGATTATGTAGTATTTTTAAGCTTTTTGAGTCTTAGCTGGGAGTTGTTTGGTCGATAAACCTAATTATGATTAACATCATGGATATTATAGACATTTTATTAATCTTGTAAAAAGTCAATACCTCCTCAAAATTCTTGATTCCCTCCTCAAATTCATTTCTTCCATCCTAATAACATGACTCATAAACAAGAAGGGATTAATTTAGTTATAGGAAGAATTGATCATTGAAAAAGCGGGGATACAACAACCACACCCAGTATTTCGCTTAGCAATCTGTATGGACAAACTCCAATATACTTTCTAGAGAATCAACTAGACAATCAGACTCAATCTAGATAAAAATTATATCAAAGAGTTTATATCTCAATCTCTCGATTTGATATATACGCAAGCAAATAGAAATCCGCGAGTCTTTATCAAATACTAGAGAGATAACTTGGATGGTACCAAAGACCAATATCCAAGTGTCAATCAATTTAAATCAACAACCAAAAGGTCGGATATTCTAATTGATTGAACAACGCACAACCTGTGATATTTCAATTATATAACAAAATATAATGCGGAAAAGAAATAACGCAGACACAAGAATTTTGTTAACGAGAAAACCGCAAATGCAGAAAAACCCCGGGACCTAGTCCAGATTGAATACACACTATATTAAGCCGCTACAGACACTAGCCTACTTCAAACTAACTTCGGTCTGGACTGTAGTTGAACCCCAATCAATGTCACACTGATCCAAGGTACAGTTATGCTCCTACGTCTCTGATCCCAGCAGGATGCTACATACTTGATTACCTTAGATGATCTCACCCACAACTAAGAGTTTCTACGACCCAAATTCGAAGACTTTAATAAACAAATCTGTATCATACAGAAAAGTATACATAATAGATAAATCCGTCTCCCACGAATATACCTACGAGTTTTTGTTCCGGCTTTTGATAAATCAAGGTGAACAAGAACCAATTGATAACCCGGACTTATATTCCCGAAGAACATTCTAGTATTATCAATCACCTCACAATAATCTTAATCGACGCGGCGAAAGAAGATATGGTGGAATAACAAACGATGAGACGAATATGTTTGTGACTAATTTGTTATCTTGCCTATCAGAGATAAAGATCTCAAGACAATCGTTACGATTGTACTCAACACGATAGAATCAGCAAGATCAGATTACACAACTACGAGAAAGTAGTATCGGTCTGGCTTCACAATCCCAATGAAGTCTTTAAGTCGTTAACCTGGTTTATATAAGAAACGAAAGGTTAAAGGAGAATGGACTCTAGCTAATACAACTAGTATCACGCATGAGGTGTGGGGATTAGGTTTCCCAGTTGCTAGAGTTCTCCCTTATATAGTCTTTCAAATCAGGGTTTGCAATCAATGTTAGCTTGGTAACAAAGCATTCAATATTCACCGTTAGATGAAAACCTGATTAGATTCAAGCTAATATTTCTCAACCGTTAGATCGAAAACTTAGATTGTTACACACAAATAAAATGTACTATTTTGGGTTTATGTAACCGTACCCAAACATGAACATTTGTTGGTTCAACAATAGTTAACCAATGGTGAGCCATATGATCACTTTCATATCAACCATGTTCTTCTTCACCATAACTAGTTCAAATGACTCAAATGAACTAGTTAGAGAGTTGTTCAATTGCAAGGAAATCTTATGTAACTACACAAGACACAACTGAAGCAAAAACGATTTGATTCACTCAAATCAGTTCATGAACTATATACCCACGGTTTGCATTTAGCATTCCTTAGTTAATATGAATAAGTTCACAAACAATCATTTTTAGATATAACCAGCTCAAGTTCGCGGACTGGTTTCGCGGACTTAAGTTCCTGGAAGGAGTTCACAAACTCCAGCAGATTTTCTCGGGTCGAGAACTTCCGCCAGTTCGCGAACGGGGTTCGCGGACTGAGTTCGTGGACTTAGCTCACGCCACTATTCCGGTTCTCTTGATCAACAAAGTTCGCAAACTTCGGTTCAAGGAATAAGGACTTATACATATATGTGTTTCCACAACAATGCTTACATCCACCAATGGTTATATAATCTAAACTCTCATTTCAATCATTGAAACATTCTCAGAGGACGTTATATAGTTGTTATTCACAAACCATTTTTCTTCAGAGCAATTTTCAAAGTGATTGAAACATAACATGACTTTCGTCACTAGGTAAATATGAACTTGGCCAAAGCAAAAGCTTACCAACACATATTTCGAGAAATAGATAGGCGAGATAAACTCGGCTCGAAATAGCAAATGTGTATAATCAAAGTCTATATAACAAAACGACTTTTGTCTCAAGAATAGGAGATAGGGTAGATATACTTTTGAGTGATAGATAAGTTCAAGTCTCTACATACCTTTTAGTCGATGAAGATCCACCAGTTCCTTGAGTAGTCCTTCGTCTTGTATGATGATTGTCATGGAGTTCTTGAGCTCAACTACACTTTCTATCCTAGTCCAAGACCTTAGCTATAGTAGGATAGAAATCAAGACTTGTAGTTTTGATCACTAACATTGACAAACATGCTTGAGATAGCAACGCATGCGAGTTTGACCGAGCAATGCTCTAACAATCATGAAATTGTGAATTTCATGTTGAAAAAGCGGGGGTCTAACAACAACACCCAATATTTCGCTTAGCAATCTGTATGGACTAACTCCGAAATACTTTGCTAGAGAATCAACTAGACAATCAGACTCAATCTAGATAAAAGTATCTCAAGGAGTTAATATCTCTCTCTTGATTTCATTTTTACTCAAGCTAAAAACAATAGCGAGTCTTTATCAAATACAAGGAATAACTTGGACGGTACCAAAGACCAATGTCCAAGTGTTAATCAATGAAATCAACAACCACAAGGTCGGATCTCTAATCGATTAAACTTTAACGCACACCTGTATTATTTCAATTATAAAGATAAACAATATAATGTGGAAAATGAAATAACACAGACACCAGAAATTTTGTTAACGAGGAAACCGCAAATGCAGAAAAACCCCGAGACCTAGTCCAGATTGAATACACATTGTATTAAGCCGCTACAGACACTAGCCTACTCCAAGCTAACTTCGGACTGGACTGTAGTTGAACCCTAATCAGTCTCTCACCGATCCAAGGTACAGTTGTACTCCTACGCCTCTGATCCCAGCAGGATACTACGCACTTGATTCTCTTAGCTGATCTCACCCACAAGCAAGAGTTGTTGCAACCCAAAATCACAGACTTGATAATAAACAGATCTGTCTCACACAAAAAAGTCTATCAAAGGATAAATCTGTCTCCCACAGATAAACCCTAGGTTTTTTTCCGTCTTAAGATATAAAATCAAGGTGAACAGGAACCAATTGATAATCCGGTCTTATATTCCCGAAGAACAACCTAGATTAATTAATCACCTCTCTACAATCCTTCCTGACTACACAGGCGGTTTGTCGAGGAATCACAAACAGTGAGACGAAGATGTTTGTGACTTCTTTATCTTTCCTATCGGAGAACTCTCACGATCTCAAGCTAATCAATCGATTGTACTCGTACGATAGAAGATACAAGATAAGATCACACAACTACGATAAAAGTAGTATCGGTCTGGCTTCACAATCCCAATGAAGTCTTTAAGTCGTTAACCTGGTTTTAGAGAAGAAAACCAAAGGTTAAAGGAGAATCGACTCTAGTATCACTAGTATCACACAGACGTGTGGGGATTAGTTTTGCACAATGCTAGATGTCTCCTTTATATAGCCTTCAAATCAGGGTTTTGCCTTAGGTACAAAGCAATCCTTATTCACCGTTAGATGAAAACCTGAATTAGATTCAAGCTAATATTTCTCAACCGTTATATCGAAAACTTAGCTTGTCACACACACTTGAGATATACGTTTACTGGTTTTGTGAAAACCGTGCCCAAACGTGTACGTGTATGTTGGTTCAACATAGTAACCCAAAAGGTTAACCATATGAGAATTTCATATTAACCTTGTTCTTCTTCACCATAACTAGTTCAATTGACTCAAATGAACTAGTTAAAGAGTTGTTCAATTGCTATGAGATCTTATGTAACTACACAAGACACAATTGAAACAAAGATGATTCGATTGAATTGAATCGGCTCATGAACATTATAGCCACGGTTTGCATAAAGCATTCCTTAGTAATTTAATGTTTCATGTTCAGAGCACATCTTTAGATCATAACCTCTTAAGTTCACAAACAAGTTCGCGGACTTAAGTTAATCGGTTGAGTTTTCCAAACTCAGCAGAAATTCTCGGAAAGAGAACTTCCACCAGTTCGCGGACTGGGTTCGCGGACTGGGTTCGCGGACTGGGTTCGCGGACTGAGTTCGCGGACTTAGCACACAAACGAGTTTTGGAAAATCCAGTAGAAATTCTCGGTCGAGAACTTCCGACAGTTCGCGGACTGAGTCTGCGGACTGGGTTCGCGGACTTGGCAAGCCAATTCCACAATCCTCCCGATTTCTCTTGATCAACAAAGTTCGAAAACTTCGGTTCAAGGAATACATGGTTATGTAATCTAAACTCTCATTTCAATCATTGAGACATTCTCATAGGATTTTATGTAGCCGTTATTCACAGACCGATTCACGTCAGAGCAATTCTCAAAGTGATTGAAACTTTTCATTACTTTTGTCACTAGGTGAAGAAAAACTTGATCAAAGCGAAACGCTTTACCAACACACGATTTCGAGATAAAAGATAAGCAATGAATGTTCAGCTCGAAATGTCAAATGTGTATGATCTAGTCTATATAGCATACGACTTTTGTCTCATAAGAAGTAAGAGATAGAATAGATACACTTTTGAGTGATATATAAGATCAAGTATCCACATACCTTTTTGTTGATGAAGTTCCACGGTTCCTTGTATAGATCTTCGTCGTTGTATGATGAATCGCCATGAAGTCCTTGAGCTCAACTACACTTTTCTATCCTAGTCCGAGACTTAGCTATGTAGGCTAGAAATCAAGACTCACAGTTCTGATCACTAACATTGACAAACATATTTGAGATAGCAACGCATGCGAGGTCGACCGAGCTATGCTCTAACACATGTGGGAAACAGCGCACTCTCCATCTTCCTCGTATAAGCTCTGATCACTCTGCCATCTTGGTCTTCCTTAATCCTGGTATGGAGAATTTACATAAATCATACCACTTCATGTCCATGTGGACAAAGGACTCCACCTGCAAAAGTGTTATTGAAAAAGCTTGATCAATTAGTGTGAGGGGTTCCAAGGATTATCAGTTATAACAGAAACTGAATAACGCGAAAGAGAAATTAAATCTTTGGAATAAAGAGTCTTTTGGTAGCATAAATTTCTCTTTACACGAAACTAAAGAGCAGCTTAATGAAGTGCAATCTAACCATCCCAGGGATACTAGGAAAATCTCTATGCTAGCTGATAAGTTGACATACTTATTGAAAAGACGAGGGTACCCAAATACACCACAATCTTTTTATTTAATCACAACCTATTCAATCTCTACCGTGTATAAACCTCTTAGAGCAACAATCACTCAAGGAATATTTCAACACAGTGTCCACTTGAAATAGGGTTAGTCCGGACTGGCCTAACACGTGAATAATTATATCATACAAGTGGAGAAATCCAATACACTTTGTGTGATCGTCTATGGATATGAAATCGAGACAATACTACAACAAAGTGTTCACTTGATAATCGAAACCTTTATAAGATAAACAGCAAGTGCCTAGTTAACATACAAGTGTAATTACTTTAATTATAATATAAAAACAATTATAATGCGGAAATAAAGTAAAGCACACACCAGAAATTTGTTAACGAGGAAAACTACAATCTTGTAGAAAAACCCCGGGACCTATTCCAAATTTGAATACTCAATGAATTAAGACGCTACAAAAAGTAAAACTGCAACTTCGTGTAGACTATACTAAGTAAACTAAAATCCTAGTTATTCAGCTTCAGTAGTATTCTTGTTTTGATAATATCTAGCAGAACCGAAGTTCTCAATAGATATTTGAAACCCAATATCCTAGCAGAACAGACGTTCTGTTTAGGACTACATCTAGTATATCTTCTTAATAATTCACAACAACTTCTTCTTCAAATCTTCAAAGTCTTCAATCTTCGATTTTAATCTTCAAAGTAACAACCTGCAAAAACAAACTTGATTCCTTATTGATTTGTCGCACAGAGCGGAGTATGTTAACATTGGAAAATCAATGAATATATCTTAAAGATCTAGAAAGACTAAGATCTGTATAAACATTTATCTTTGATCTAGTTTGAGTGAGCCTTATATCAGAAGAGAAGGTTCTCAAGAATAAACAAACTAGGTGCAATCAAGGATTCAACAACCGTTAGTCAATCAAATCAATCGAAAACAAAAGATAAGATGCAATTATCTAGTTTCCCACCAACGGTACTAATAGAGCTTCTCAATCCCAAAGAAGACTTTAAACTGAGCGGCCGTAAGAGATTTCTCCTAATTAGGTTACTCTCCTCTCCTAACAGGCGGCTTCACCAATAACTGTACAACAGAGGAATTTACTGTCACGAAGGATTAGTTTGCTAGAAAGGCAAACTTCACGTATTTATAGACAAGGAAGTTTGGACACCAAGGAATTTCCAAAACCGAAAATATTCTCAAGATATTCTATAATAATTTCCATATTCGGTTTTCATAATTCCTAAGAATGCTCTGTCCAAAATAATAATCGAAAATCTCCTTGGAAAATATTTAACTAGAAAATGCACATTACTAATTATTATTTTCCATATATAATTAAAAACCTTAATTAAAAGATTTTTAACTTATTTAATTTCGATCCTGGGATTTACTTCCTTCTTAGCCCTTAAGGAATATCTTTGAACAATAAAAAATATACGCATTATTGCATGTGTTCAAAGTGTGTCGACATCCTTTCTTTGTAAGTTCTCTTTCATAATTACTCACTTGAAAACGATTTACCATTCTTCCAAACAAGTTTATAATTGGTTCATCTGAATTTCAAGAGTTATGCGATTGATTAAGAACTTCTCAATCACAAATCATGGGTTTAACGGTTCTACCAAAACAAGTTTCGGTTCTACCTCCATGTGAGTACTGTGCATAGTCACACTAGCTTCCCAAAATTCGGTTGACTAGGTACTAGGATCGTTTCCTCACATATATATGGTATCTAACTCATATGTGTTGTACATGTCCATTGGATCAGTTCTCCTTTTCCTAAAAACGTGTTGCACATGTCCATAGGATCGGTTCCCCTTTCTGTTATAAATCTTGATGCACCCCATACAAGGATCGATTCCCCTTTGTGAAGTGTTGCACCTCTTACTAGGATCGGTTCCCCTTTACCCAGTGTTAGGTCTTACAATCTACACAAACTCGATCATACCAACAGGTGATTACTTAAGATCGGTTTCACTAATAAAAGTCATACCAATACAAAAGTCAGGACTCATGTGAATAGTTTTACCAAGAACCCAAACAAGTCATGAGCGGTTGTACTAATCACACATATTGGTCGTTCATAAGATATGCAATGAAGAACAACCCCAATAACACCTGGAGATTTCCTTTTCGGTTCACAAACAAAGTTCATGAACTTACTTCCTTAAAACACATGTGACAACATTGTTTCCTAGGATGAAATCCTCACCTCATACCCATACATAATCACAATATAACTCATACGATTATGTTGATGTCTTATCTACAGAATTTAATGGTTAAGCAATAAACCTCGTATTGAATTCCTTAATAATATGTCTATCGAGAGTGTTCATGCTTCGCAGTTTTGTTTTCAATATGCACGACTTGAAAGATACGTTAGGGAATGAAACAGTTCAAGTCAAATATCACTAACCTCAAGTGGAAGGATGATGTTGTGGTTCTAGCTCCGTACTTCTTTACTTCTTCAAGTCTTCGGAATACTTGTAATGTCTCATATCCTAATAATTTCAAGCTAACCTATACAAAGTTGACTCTAGTACATTTAATCAAGCGACTCTTAAATGAGTTTTGGTTCACTAAAATATGACAACCAAACTTGACATACCAACGCTTGGTGGGTTCAACCGAGCTATGCTCTAACAATCTCACCCTTTGTCAATTTTAGTGACAAAACTCTTACAATCATATGGATAAACAAATTACAAGAATTCATCACACATACGCTTGATTCCCGATTTCAACAGCACATAACCTGCATACATTCAATCCTTGAAAATGCAACAACTGTTGACATTATAATAACAAAGCTCGTACTCCCCCTAAAGGTGAGATAGGTAGATTTTCAATCCTCGCGTCTTTGTTAGACCAACTCATATGATATGTTACTCCCCCTTAGTCTGTGCTTTTCCTCATTCGTTAGATAAACGTTCAAGCACCATTGTCCTCTTCCCTAGTGACACCAATCAATATAAATTGACACCAGCATCACTTGTTTACTCCATATATTTCTCCCCTTTTTTTCAAAAAATGACAAAGAAACGAAAAAATAAAGGACAACACGAAAAGGATCTTACAAATCTCAAAATAGACTTGCAACATGTTGAGTCAAGCACGAGGGTTCCACACACCATTTTTGATAAACAATATCAAAACCGAAACTATAAAGTAATTATGTTTTGATATGTTATCATGGAAACAATTTCCCGAAGCAATTTTCCCAACTAGTTTAGCAAACCAAAAATCAACTAATCACATTAGTTCATTTGCTAAACCGATTGTATAAATACAACCGCTTCATTCGATAAGACCAAAACAAAGATAAAATCCATTTTTCTCATTAGGTTCTAATTATCCATATAACTTAGACCTTTAAATTTTAAACAAGCCGAATACTAGGTTAGTTAAACTAGCATTTCCTTGTTTAGGCATTCGATTAGACTTGAATAACCGAAACCTCCACTTTGATAAGTCTAACTAAGATCAGAATTAACTTAGTTTATCTTATCCGGAATATAATTGGACTAAACAACTCATCCCGTCAACATATTCTTTTGTCAAGCCATAAATAATTCATCTAAACCAACATAAATCAACTTGCATAATTATTCACCTCAACCGGAAGCAATTGAAACAACATAGACATTAAAAGTACCGCAATTGCACCGAATTTTGTAAGCCTAAACAATTGATACCACACAATGAAGCAAGATAACAATAGTTTTTCTTAACCGGAACCAATTGAATCACACACACATCCATACACAAATAATAGAATAAAATATCAATTGTACCGAAATTTTGTTAAGAAAAAGAAATAAATATATGCAAAGAAAAACAAGCTTTTCTTAAACAGGAAAACGATTAACTAACAAATTCATTACCTCAAGCTCCGCATCCTCTTCTCTTCAATGTTTTGTCATCCTCTCGTAAAGACATAAGAACAACAAAAGCAACCTTTACCAGAGAAAGGTTGAAGTGGTTTTAACTATTATGGTGATATAACAATGATCTGAAAACCATATGTATTTGTAGTGTGAACAACATATTAATTCTCCCCCTTTTTTTCAATAAGATTGGCAAAGGTACAAGAACGGGATCCTAATGAAATTTCCGAAAGAGATATTTCATGAGCAAAAGAAAGCATATATCAACTTATTTAGATGCAATCATATAACCGAAGCTAAATGCATTCATCGAGGAGTTTAAAGATACAAGATAACCCTTATAATATTCCACATCCGCACTCTCCACAAAGATTTGGTAATTAAGCACAAGTTCAATTAAGAACTCTCCCCCATAATATGTCATTCCTGAAAGAACAACAAGAGCGACCTTAATTTCGAAAGAAAAGAATGAATTATTTGGACATAACAAATCACATACAAGTATGAATTTGAATCCAAAATACTCAATTAAATTAACCACAAAAGAATTCATGATTAATTTAACCGGAAATGCTCAACATAAGTGAACTTATGGAGACTTAAAGATACTCAATTAGATTAATCACAAGAGAACCCATAATTAATCTAATCGGAATACACAACCAAACTAATCACAAAAAGTAATCAATTTAATTGGTCATGCTCGACATAAGAAAACTTACGGAGTGACAACTAAAATAACCAAACAAGATAATTAACTTAGTTGAATATGCTCGACATAAAGTACCTCACGGAGCAACAACTAAGCCAAAAATAACTCAGTCGATAGAGCTCAACATAAGACACCTTATGGAATAACACAGTATATACACAAAAATTGTGGATCGGAGATCGACCTGATACCGTGGAATAAGCAAGGACTCATTCTATTTTCCATCACCATTTTCACAATGACATACAATAGACATAATCCTTGAAAACAAAAGATTTTAACCTATCTTCCATCAATAATTGACATAATAGGCTTAACTTTTGTATTTGTCAAAAGTCCATTCATTCTTTTATCAGTACATGCATATCGACTTACGAAAGACTTTAATTTTGACAAGGTATGGGACAATCATATTTCACGGACGCAAACACACATATCCCATAATAATTTTCAATATATAAAACCATAAAGATTAATACTGCAAAAATCATCTTCCAAACAATTTAGAATTTAAACAAATAAATCTAAAAACATGAAGATGAAAACGTTGGACATAGCTATGTGTAATCACAATAATGGCTATTCCAAAATCTAGTTATTCTTCTAAACAAAACAAGAAAAATAGAAGATTTGCTAGGCATTGTAGAGCTTTCTCAGAACATCTACTGAGAATTCCTTCTCATTATTGAAAAACCCATTGATTATGGGATCATTCAATTCCTCTAGGTCTTCAAAAATGTCAGTTAACTCACTAAGTTCTCTTTTTAGTTCACACAAGGTGTTCTTGGTTAGAGACGACATTTGTTCATAGTGAGTTATCTTTTCCAAAGAGGAAACGATTTGAGATTTTAAATCATTTCTCTTGTTGATGAAATCTTTCACCATGCCTCTAAAATCATTATCATAATGACAAACGGATAAGAGACAGTTAGAGGAAGAACCTTCTCCATTAATTATTGGCTTCGCTTTCTTTACTCTTGAGGAAGTGATTCCTTCACAAAGATACACATTAACTGCTTCAACTGCATCCCTTTTGTGATACCTCTAGTCACAGGAGCCATAGGACAATACCTTTTGAACAGAATTGAGAAAGAGAAGTCACAAGAGAAAAAACGGATTTATAAACTCAAAACCCTATAAGACATAAAATAAATCTTTCAGGATTAGTTATCCGCCTTCCATCTTTCTAGGAGAATATTTTCTTAACAAACAAGAAAAAAGATTTACAAAAACAACAACTTGAGCCATCTTTAGTGCAGACTTCATTTTTCCCAAGCTAAAAATGAGGATGCAGACTTCACCTGCATTAGTTGGTGACGGAGTGAGCCATCTTACTTTTTCGTGGCTTACCACTAGTTGTTGTGTAAACATATTTCTTACCTCGTCTAGACCTGGATTTTTTAAAAAGAGCTTGGTTATCCTGATCCAGATTCATTTTCTGCATGTTCTTTTGAAGTTTGGTGATTCTGAAATTGCTCCTTTTGAATCTCCAACACGTATTCTGATCATGCTTCGAATGTCCACAAAAGGAACAAATTAATGAGGATTTTTCGTCAATATGTGACACTTCCTGTTTAACACAATAATCAACAGTAGTTGTATCTTGAATAGTCGGAGTGGACAACTTTGAACCTTGAGTTTTGCTTTTGAACCCCAAACCATTAGTGTTTCCAAAGGATCTCTGACCAAATAACATTGCTGCAATTTTTTCAGAGCTTCCAGATAACCTTTGCAAGTCATACTTGAGAGTGCTAATCTCTTCTTCCTTTAGAGACATGGTTCTGACGAACTTGTCATTGAGACGCTCTATCTCAATAATTTTTGCCTGGAGTGATGATTAAATTTTCTTCAAGGAGGCCTTTAGGTGAAGGTTTTCTTGAAGAATCTCTTTATTCAAGAGATCAAGAAACTCTGTGTCATACTCAAGTTCTGAATCCGAAACTGAAGTAGAGAGAGAATCTGTAGTAAACTCATCTGAGACATCCAAAGTAGACTTGTCTTCTATTGAATCATCTGAAGCATTAACTGAAGATGGATATTCATCACATCTATTCCCTCTCTTTATCTAATCCTTCATCTTTCTGATTATAAGTGATTTATCAAGATCAACATGATTGGAGCAACATTCATCATCCCAAGACAAGTGAGAGGATGCACTTGTTTTGGTCACGGCGTTGAACGCGAACGTTCTGCCTGTGTCAAGATCGAGAATTTTTAACTTTCCTATCAGAGTGTTTATGGAAAGTGTATCAAGGTTATTTCCCTCGACGATGGCATGCTTCTTAGAATCGTATCTAGATGGCAACGATCTGAGAATTTTCATCACAATGTCCTTTTCAGGAATAGTCTTACCCAATACAAAAGATGTATTAACAATTTCAGACACTTTGTGATTAAACTTATCAAATGTTTCTTCATCTGCCATACGAAGGTTTTCCCAATCGGAATTAAGATTTTGAAGCCTAGCTTCCTTTTCACTGGTATTTTCTTCAAATAAAGTTTCTAAGATATCCCAAGCTTCTTTAGACTTGGTGCAATGTGACACATGGTGCTGAAGATTTGGGGTAATGGCATGTATAGTGGCATTCAAACCGTCGGAGTTTTGCTTTATGTAGATGGGGAAAAACGAATTGCTGGTTTTTCAGGAAATTGAAGAGACGAGCGTGTTGTCGAGACTCCTCAACCGAGTAAACTGTTCAACCTCACACAGATACACTGCAAAGGGAGTGCTTAGATTCGAGAGATCAATCTGTAGGACTCCGACCTAAACCAATTTAATGGTCGTTCCAGAGTCAATTCGGTCACAAAGAGGGAGATGGGTTGATCTGTAAGAGGGAAGATGAGAATTGTGTGGAATCAATGATAATCAAGGATTGTGGATGTGTTGAAGGTTTCTGCAAATTTTCTGTGAACTGATGAGTTCGAATAAGTTCTGGTCGATTGATGAAATTTCTGAGAGTGATAGCTCGAAAAATTGTTGTTGTTCAATCGTGGATCCAGAGACTTATTTATATTGTCAGAATAACGAACACATTGATCCCAGTAAGTGTGACGGTTTCATGAGTGAAAGAGTGGGAAAGTGGAAGATCGTGTGAAACCAGTTCCAGGTCATGCGGAGACTTGGTTAATTGTCCACTCACTATTTTGCTAACTCCTTCAATTGTTGCACGACTTACTCACATTTCTCATCGTGGATGAATCCACGTGACGTAGGCCTCCAAACCAAAACCCTAATTGATATCCCCCATGTGACGTGATTGATGTCTCACGAATCGTGGAGTCTGCATGACAGACGTGTGTTTAATAGTCAGTTGTTGATTGTTTATACAATGAGTCTAGGTTATTTTGAATTGAGCATGAGTGACAAATGCTCAGCGATTCATGGATCAAACATGTTTGTTGATACGTACAGTTCTTTGAATGATGTTGACATTGTGCGTATCAGCAAAGATGGTAAATTCGACGACTGAGCATCGATTCGATGAATTACTGAATATTGATAGTTGGATCAATATTCAAGCAACTGAGCAAGTATTGCTCAATTCGATGAATTACCGATATAATGAATATTGATAGTTGGATCAATATTCGAGCAACTGAGCAAGTATTGCTCAATTCGACGAATTACAGATAAATTACTGAATATTGGTAGTTGGATCAATATTCGAGCAACTGAGCAAGTATTTCTCAATTCGACGAATTACCGATAAATTACTGAATATTGATAGTTGGATCAATATTCGAGCAACTGAGCAAGTATTGCTCAATTCGACGAATTATTTATTGGTGACGCGACCTTATAAAATATTAATTAAATATTGGTAAATTACCGAATATTACATAATTAATTCAAATGTTGATTGCTGGACCAACATAAATTTATTAGTGTTTGAACTTGCTCAGAATGATGAATTCGTGGAGCATTTGTTCGAATCCCTAATTTTTGATCAATTGTTCGTCAATTGATGAATTGCTGAAAACGGTTCATGAATGATAGAGGGACCGACCAATGGGATGATGGAGGTCCATGTGGTGTCCAAGTGAGCGTGCACCAGGGTTCTGAGTTGACCAGTTGGTGAAAGAATGATGATTAAAATGTCGGTTTCATCATTTATTGAAATAGTGTTCGATTGCGCATTAGGTGATAAAACCTAATTACAGAAAAGTGAGGGACCGACCAAGAGGGCATTAAACCGGCCCTTGGTGGTCATGGGGCCAGCGGATGGTCGTTTGAGCAAATTCCAAGTTGGTTGGAAAGGGTTTGGACCCAATATGAGCAATTGAGGAAATTAGGTCAAAATTATGAGAATGTGTGGGACCGGCTCCTTGCAAGCCTTAGGTACAGCCTTGGTCGGTCAAGGAAGCATGCCCGTGTCGCCATAATGTATGTATCTCAGTCCTGAGAGTTTCGGTATGTTCTGATGTGCGTTTGAGCAACATTGTGGATATTCAGAATAGTTTGGTCTTGACTGAAATTCTTGATTTTTTGCTCGAATGAGTGTGTGTGCTCATTTGATCAATATTTTGCGAATATTAAAATGAGGATATTTTAATATTTGTATTATTGTGAATAGCCTAGCCGGTCATGTGACCATGTTGACTTTTGGTTTTTTCGTGGTTTTAGCAATATTTGAGAAAATATGAAGAAACCGTGATTTTTGCTCAAACTGAGGAGTTTCATGAGATGAGAGAAATAATAATTATGAAATATTAGGGATTGTAAGGTGTGGGACGGCCACGGCTAGGGCATGGCCGGACGGCTAGGTTGTCCGGTCCCGCAACACCTTTCCCTGTTTTATATTATTATTTTTCATGAAACCGTGAAACTATGGAGAAACCATGAGTATTGTTGAAACAGAGAAATTTCATGAGATTAGGGAAATAATAATTATGAAAGGACAAGGATTGCAAGGTGTGGGACCGTCCACGACCAGGGCATGGCCGGCCGGCTAGGTTGCCCGGTCCCGCGATACCTTTCCTTATTTATATTATTATTTCTCATGAAACCATGAAGATATGGAGAAACCGTGAGTTTTTGCTCAAACAAGAAAGTTGCTAGAATGAAGGAGTTTTCATGAGTTCATGAAAATAACAAAATAAGGAAAAATAATGGAAGAGGCATGGGACCGGCCACGGCTTGGGCACGGCCGGCCGGTCGGTGGGCCCGGCCCATGAGCGCCTCTTTTTTATTATTTTAATATTATTATTTTGTCTCTCTTGTTTTGTGTAGGATTCCTCATTTGTCCATATTTTCGAATGCTCGTTCGTGCATTCGGGTGCTCGGTCGCGCATCATTGTCGAGTACACTTGCACCATTTTCTTAGGACTTACTCAGTGATAGTCCAGATGCCCGGTTGTTGAGTATTTATTACTAATTTATGAAATTCAGTGGAGAATGATTCATGAAATTGAGTAATAAAGGTGAGTAGTTATTTATTATCAATTCATAGGATCAGCCGTGGATTCGACCATGAATTCGGAATAATAAAATGAGCATTACCATTCCATGGGATCGTGGATTCGATCATAGAATCAGAGTAATAAAATTATCTATTACCATTCCATGAGATCACTTGAGGATTCGATCATGGAATCGGAGTAATGAGATAAAATAGATTATCTTCTAGGAATTCGGTGGTGAATGTCACGGTAGAATTAATCTATTGTAGAAGGGATATTAGCCAGTTAAAGCGTCATACCTGTTCTGAAAGGTGCATAGTCAGGAAACAACGAGTGTTGCCGAAGTCCTGAAGGCGTTAATGCTCTCAATCTTACGGAGAACCACCTAGATTTATACACGGTCTCTCTACATAGTCAGGGAACGGTGAGTGTCACCGACGTTCTGAAGGCGTTATTGCTCTCAATCTTACAGAGAACCGCCAAATCGTTCTTCTATGTAGAGGGGGGTCTCTCTCATGTAGTCAGGGAACAGAGTATTACCGACATCCTGAAGGCGTTAATGCTCTCAATCTTACGGAGAACCACCCAATTATGTTATTTTACATAGAGGGCATGATGAAGTGCGAGGCATCGAACGCTCAGCTAGTGGAGGCTTTTTCGAGAAACATATTCATCATGGCTCGTAAAATATGAATCGTCACATGCCTAAAAGCCGTGTCAGAAACATGCAGTATCATGATTTTACGGTTTTGACCTTTGTTGAAAATCCACCATCAACATTAAGTTCCCTGCTTAGTGAGGAATAGTCATGTTCCGCAGTAAGCATTAGATGGTGATTTTCAGTCGACGAGATCAGCGGTTGAACTCGGTCGTACGAATGCATTTTCAGAATCCCCTATTTGCTCCAATGGTGTCATGTACGAGCAAATGTTCAGCTGAAGATCCTGATAGTATGATAGAGTGTCATCCCGTGAACACGGAGAGATGAGGCACTGCTAATTTGGTCGGTTAAAAGTCCAGTTTTGGTCGGTTTAGCGTTCGCGGGCCCAAGCCCAAAAAAGGAAACCCATGTTTTATTAGGTTTTGGAAATAAAATTGATATAAAAGGTAAGTAACCCTTAAAAAAAAATTATTCCTTATTGACCGACCACCCTCTCTTCTCCCTCACGCTCGAGCAGAGAAAATACTTCTTTTTTGTGAACGCCGGAGCTCCACCTCCACCGACTGTCGCCGGCCGATTTCCGGCGAACTCCGACGCTGACAAAGGTACGTAAATTTTTTTTATTTTTTTTTTAATTTGCTGTGAATTCATGAGTTTTCCATGAGTTGTTCAAAACAAAATTTCATAGTTGTATGCATACGTAGGTTTCATGAAGAATTTGTTTTAAAAACGTATATATGCCCGTTCGTTCGTTAGTTTAAGAAACGAGCAAAAATCCCTAACATGAAAGAGATGCATGAATTCTTGAATAGACATGGTCTATTTGCAGTAGAGAAAATTTTTTTTATGAGGTTTCGTGAAAATCCAAATTTTTTTTCAAAGCATGAACTTTCAAAAATACTTTTAGGAACGTAGGTTCATTCGTAGTAGAAGTAATAAATAATGATCCTTAGAGTTAAAAGAATTTGGAAAAGACTTGTACTTCATGATAAAATTTATTTGCGAACTTTCAAAATTTTATTTGGAATATGCAGATTTTGCAAAAATATAAAAGACCCTCGTTTCATAGACAACTGCTCGTTTGAGCAGAAAAAGTTTTTTTTTTAATTAACTCTCGTAAAAAAAAAGAAATTTTTTTTTTTAAAACGCACGTGAGTTTTTAATGAAAAAATCAAATAGAAAATTTTGAGTAATTGTTAGAGATAGATAATTGTCTTTTATGATTTTATGATGTGTGTTTGCGGCATAAAATCATGGAGCATTCACATGGAAAGTTGGCTTCATCGTCGACTCGAGATCATCAAGGTTGACAGGGAGGCGGCTGCCGCAAACATGATTTCTGCTACATCCGCCATCATTGAAGTGGAGAAAGCACTTTCTCTGGAATCGGCAAGGGTTGAGAAATTTGTCCAGGATTTGAGGGTGAAGAATGAAAACTTTCAAAAGATGCTTGACACAACCTTCAGTAAGAATTATTTGTTATTGGATGGTTTGCTCTGAGTGAGCGTTAGAGAAAGATTTTTCTTTTTATGTAGGTTCGAGACTTTGTTTTTGAATAAAGTAGATGATTGGAAGAATTTTTGTGAGATTTATGAAAATTTTGAATTTTGACTGAATGAGCATATTGCATGCTCTTTGAAGGAATATAAATTACATTTTTAAAATTAGTATATAATTGTTTGTTGATCTAAGCATAATATTCCTTGAGCCACTTGCCATTGATGATGTTCCCTTCCACTCCTCCATTAACAGCTAAGATTTTGTAATATCCACTGGATACTGCCTTGATGATTACATGAGGCCCTTCCCATTTCAGAGAGAACTTGGGGGCGGACATGTCTTGTTGAATATGCTTTGTTGTTTTCAAAACCAAATCTCCTACTTGAAATGTTCGAGGTCTTACCATTTTGTTGTATGCCTTGGAAACACTTTGTTTGTAGGTTTCCACGTATTTGTCCACCTTGGATCTTCTTGAATCGAGCATGTCAAATTCAGCAATCCTTGAATTAGACACTTTAGCTTCATTCCACTGCACTCCACTGGCCGCTGCGATTCTTGCAGAAGGAATCTTGATCTCAGCTGGTAGAATAGCATCAGTTCCATAGACGAGAGAATACGGTGAAGTCCCAATTGAGCTTCTTGCTGCGGTGCGGTAGGCCCACAAAGCCATGGGTAATTCTTCATGCCACGTCCATGGATTGTGATGAACTGTTCGACTAAGAATCCGGATCAAGGTTTTGTTGGTGCTCTTCGCTTGTCCGTTTCCTTGGGGATAGTATGGTGTAGAGAAAATCTGTTTGATTTCGTATTCCTCGAGCAATTCTGCAAAGGAATTCTGTTATCCGTGATGATATGTTTAGGAACGCTGAATCTGCATATGATGTACTCTTTGATGAAAGCTGCAATTGTGACTCAAGTGGTGCTTCGAAGAGGAATAACCTCGACCCATTTGGTGAAGTACTCCGTTGTTGTGATGATGTATTCATGCTGCTTCGAAGATGCTGGATTGATTTTTCCAATGATATCCAGTCCCCAACTATAGAAGGTCCGCGGAATGCTCGCGGAATGTCATGGAAAACAAGGAGCATGAATGAGGTTACCATGAACTTGGCATTGATGACATCTCCGAACATATGCAACTGCATCGTCTTCCATGGTTGGCCAATAATATTTCTCGTGGATTTGGAGAAATGGTTTCTTCTTTCCTTGGTGTTCACCTTCGTGCATCTCTTTCAAGATTGTAGGAATTTCATGATCGACCAAGCATCTCAAGAGGTTCCCACCAAAGCTTTTGCTATAAAAAATCCCTTCCAAGTAGACAAAACGATTGGCCCTCTGGACGAGTTTGATTGCTCCTTTCTTCTCCGATGGTAGATCGTTGTCACGAAGATATTTTATGTAAGGTTCTCTCCAGTCCCCAGTGTGGTGAATTGTTAGAACCTCCAAATGATGAGGTGGTATCTGACAATTAGGACATGACCCTTGTAACTTTCTCGACTGAGCCTCCATGGAAGGCCAATAGTACCCGAGTCTTTGAAGCCTTATGTAAAGTGTGACTACCAGGGTTTGTACGCATATTTCCTCATGTATACGTTTGATTTGATCGCTTGCTTCTTCATCTCCAAGGCATCGTGACAAGGATCTATCAGGATTGCGATAATATAATGCTCCATGCAGGAGAAAAAAGTTTTTCAACTCTTTGAGACTGATTTTCCCTTCTATAAGAGAACTGCTCAATTCATGAATGATGGGTGCCCGCCAGTCGCTTGATTGAGCATCTTCAACTTGAATAAGCCAGGTAGATGATACAAAACTTCTTTGCACGGTGATGGATTTATCTGACCCTTCAAACTGCAGCTTGGACGCAAGAGTTTCTAGACAGTCAGCGTGTTTGTTGTTGGTGCGGCCAGTATACACAATTGTTACATAAGAGAAATGAACTAATAGTCTTTGTGCTTCAGTCCTAAATGGAGCGAGTGTTACTTCTTTGAGAGAGTATACACCATTCATTTGATTGACCAGCAACTTTGAGTCTCCTCTTATTTCCAGATGCTTCGCTCCTGCTTGCTTGGCCAAAGATAATCCCAGGAGGAAAGCTTCATATTCTTCCGAATTGTTGGTGCAGTGGAAATCCAACTTGAATGAATGTGAGAATACTTCACCGGATGGAGATACTAGCACAATGCCCGCACCACCGGTATCATTTCTTGGAGTGGCGGATCCATCAAAGTACAGTAGCCATGTTTCTTCCTAAATGATTGAGATTTATGGAAATTCACCGGGCACTTCTTCTTGTAGCATCGTGATATCTTCTCCAGGGAAAGCAGCAAGTAAATCTGCAACTGCTTGTCCCTTGATTGATTTATGTGGGACACATGCTATGTCAAACTCTGACATCTAAAGTAACCACTTTTCGGCCTTCCGATCAAAGAAGGCTTCGACGGTAAGAACTTTATAGGATCAGCTTTGGCCACCAGTACAACCATGTTTGACAAAAGATAATGCCTGAATCTCTGAATTGCGTGAACCAATGCTAGGCATGCTCTTTCAGCCTTTGGGTATCGGAGTTGAGCATCCCTCATTGTGCGAATGAAATAATAGATTGGGCGTTCGATGCCTTATTCATCTTATTGAGAGAGGAATGCCAAAATAGAAACATCACTGGAGGCTGTGTAAAGTATTAGTGGTCGTCCTTGCACCGGAGATTTCATGACAGCAGGTGATAGTAATATCTGCTGTATTTTCTGGAACGCTTCTTGTTGAACGGTTGTCCATGTAAAACTTTCCCCTTTCTTCAGCAGAGGAGTGAATGAAGCAATGAGTTGGGCCAATCCGGGAATGAAACGCCGAATATAGTTTACTTTGACCATGAAACTCTGGAGCTCTTTCACAGTTCGTGGAGGAGGCATGGTAGTAATGGCTTTCGTCTTGTCTGGATCGACCTTGATTCCTACTGCAGTAACCAGAAATCCAAGGAACTTTCCAGAAGAGACACCGAAAGTGCACTTCAGTGGATTCATTTTTAGTTTGTATTTTATGTATCTCTCAAAGACCTGCCTCAGGATGTCTAGGTGGGATGCTCGAGTCTTCGATTTCACCACCACATTATCAACGTAGTCTTCTACTTGCTTGTGCATCATGTCATGGAATACTGCACTCATGGTTCGCTGATAAGTGGCTCCTGCATTCTTCAGGCCAAAAGGCATCACTGTGTAGTGAAAGTTCCCAATGGGAGTTCGGAACGCGGTTTTGTTAGCATCATGCTCGTACATCTTGATCTGGTTGTATCCACTGTAACCATAAATGAACGAGAACATGTTGTGACCACTGGTTGCATCAACAAGCATGTCAATGTTTGGTAATGGAAAGTCATCCTTCAGGCAACATTTTTTCAGGTTCCTGAAGTCCACACAACATCGGATTTGACCGTCTTCTTCTTAACTGGGACAATGTTCGCCATCCATGTTGGATGTTGAATGGGTTTGATGAACCCTGTTGTTAGTAGCTTCTGGATTTCGACTTTGATTTGTTCCTCAACGTCATGTCTGAACTTCCTGGGCGGTTGCTTGACAGGTTTGGAACTAGGAGTGATGTGCAGATGATGAGTGACTAATTTTTCATCTAGGCCGGGAATCTCTTCGTATGTCCAGGCAAAGATATCTTGATACTCTTTCAACAAACTTATCAATCCTTATCGTTCCTCAGATGAGAGAGCAAAACTGATTAAAATCGGCCTTGGGTTTTCGTCTGTTCCGATGTTGATAGTCTCAAGATCGTCAGTTGTGGAATTCGTGCCATCTTGCAGCTGTCGTGGTGTATCTCGAATTTCTTCATCAGGCGACTGCTCACTCTGGCATCATTCTTCATGGCGGGGAGACTTTTCATCGACCTCCCCTGTTAATTGCTAATCTTTTCGACGGAGATAAATAACTCTCCCTTCTGCATCATAATCAGTAACAAAATTGGACTTCTTATGAGTTGTACCTTGAACCTGACGACGCTTGAGCGGCGTGGTAGACGGTTTGATGGATTTAGCATCTCTTGATGATGGTTTATCAGTTTTCTCAATAGATTTACAATTTGGGAGTGAGTACCATATATCTTGCTTGGAGGCTCGGGATGCTTTTTGGAGGTTTCAGGAACTCAGCATCACAAACCGGAGCATAAGGAGACACTGAAGCTGCAATGCGGATAATTTTTTTGTTGAACAAAGCTTTCATACATTGATGGTACCTCGAAGGAACAACCTTATTGTCATGAAGCCACGGTATCCCGAGTATCATGTGATAATCAGGGTCTTTCTCGATCACATGAAACTTGACAGTGGATTGAATTGGACCTACTTTCAGGTCCATATAGACATACCCGTAAGTGTGACTCTGGCTTCCTTCAAAACCCGTCATCAATATGGGATGATGAACGATCTTTCTTTGTGGAACTTTAGACTCCTTGAGAGTCAACATAGTGATGAGATTTGTAGAATCTTCTGAATTCGGAATCCTTAATAGAAGTAGTTACGAACAGGGCTCGGTTATGTCCTTCCTCTGCCATTCGGTTTTCCTCAGTGAATGTGATATTTTTGATCGAAAGTTCAGATAACATGGACACTTTTTCAACCACCAGAGATGATGGAACTATTCGCACGTCAGATGATATTTTGTTGAGTGCGGCAAACGTTTCCATACGCTGATCTCTGGAGAAATGCAGGAGTTCACATAGATACTCAATTAAATGTGTGACCTCCTGTTCTACCGGCTTTTCATAAGTGGTGAAGTTGTTTGCTTGAGGATGATCATCGATTGAGGGATTAGCCATCAACATCGGAATTTCTTGAGTAAGTGCGCTGCTCAAATATGATATCAGTCTGACGAGAAAATTCAATATGTTGTTCAACGTCTCTTTCATCAGGTCCATGTTCCTTGTATGAATCTCATGTACTCGTGCCAACTCGATCAAGGTCGGGATTCCCTCGTCGACTGTTCCATTAGATGGAGTGTTGGAAGGAGGAACATTTCCATTCGAAAGATTCTGTCTGGAATTTGAAGTAGTTGAGTTAGACCTAAGACCAACCATCTAGTGAAAATTTTTTATCAACCGAGAGATTAATCTCCCACTGTGGTCGCCAATTTGTAGATGGGGAAAAATGATTTGCTGGTTTTTCAGGGAATTGAAGAGACGAGCGTGTTTTCGGGACTCCTCAACCGAGCAAACTGTTCAACCTCACACAGATGCACTGCAAAAGGAGTGCTTAGATTCGATAGATCAATTTGTAGGACTCCGGCCTAAACCAAGTCAGTGGCCATTCCAGAGTCAATTCGGTCGCAAAGAGGGAGATGGGTTGATCTGTAGGAGGGAAGCTGAGAATTGTGTGGGATCAATGATAATCAAGGATTGTGGATGTGTTGAAGGTTTCTGCAAATTTTCTGTGAACTGATGACTTCGAATAAGTTCTGGTCGATTGATGAAATTTCTGAGAGTGATTGCTCGAAAAATTGTTGTTGTTTAATCGTGGATCCAGAGACTTATTTATATTGTCAGAATATCAAACACATTGATCCCAGTAAGTGTGACGGTTTCATGAATGAAAGAGTGGGAAAGTGGAAGATCGTAGTGAAACCAGTTCCAGGTCGTGCGGAGACTTGGTTAACCCACTATTTTTCTAACTCCTTCAACCTTTGCACGACTTACTCACATTTCTCATCGTGGATGAATCCACGTGACGTGGGCCGCCAGACCAAAACCCTAATTGATATCCCCCATGTGACGTGATTGATGTCTCACGAATCGTGGAGTTTGCATGACATACGTGTGTTTAATAGTCAATTGTTGACTGTTTAGACAATGAGTCTAGGTTTTGTTGAATTGAGCATGAGTGATAAATGCTCAGCGATTCATGGATCGAACATGTCTGTTGAGACGTACAGTTCTTTGAATGATGTTGACATTGTGTGTATCAGCAAAGATGGTAAATTCGAGCAACTGAGCAAGTATTTCTCAATTCGACGAATTACCGATAAATTACTGAATACTGATAGTTGGATCAATATTCGAGCAACTGAGCAAGTATTGCTCAATTCGACGAATTATTTATTGGTGACGTGACCCAATAAAATATTAATTAAATATTGGTAAATTACCGAATATTACATAATTAATCCATATGTTGATTGCTGGACCAACATAAATTTATTAGTGTTTGAACTTGCTCAGAATGATGAATTCGTGAGGCGTTTGTTCGAAACCCTAAGTTTTGGTCAATTGTTCGTCAATTGATGAATTGCTGAAAACAGTTCATGAGTGATAGAGGGACCGACCACATGGGATCATGGACGTCCATGTGGTGTCCAAGTGAGCGTGCACCAGGGTTTCGAGTTGACCAGTTGGTGAAAGAATGATGATTAAAATGCTGGTTTCATCATTTATTGAAATAGTGCTCGATTGAGCATTAGGTGATAAAACCTAATTACGAAAAAGTGAGGGACCGACCAAGAGGGCATGAAACCGTCCCTTGGTGGTCATGGGACCAGCGGATGGTCGTTTGAGCAAATTCCAAGTTGGTTGCAAAGAGTTTGGACCCAATATGAGCAATTGATCAAATTAGGTCAAAATTATGAGAATGTGTAGGACCGGCTCCTTGCAAGCCTTAGGGACAGCCTTGGTCTTTCAAGGAAGCATGCCCGTGTCGCCACAATGTTCGTGTCTCAGTCCTGAGAGTTTCGGTATGTTCTGATGTGCGTATGAGCAACATTGTGGATTTTCAGAAGAGTTCGGTCTTGACTGAAATTCTTGATTTTTTGCTCGAATGAGCGTGTGTGCTCATTTGATCAATATTTTGTGAACATTAAAATGAGGATATTTTAACATTTGTATTATTGTGAATAGCCTAGCCGGCCATGTGACCATGTTGACTTTTGGCTTTTTCGTGGTTTTAGCAATATTTGAGAAAATATGAAGAAACCATGATTTTTGCTCAAACTGAGGAGTTTCATGAGATGAGAGAAATAATAATTATGAAAGATTAGGGATTGTAAGTTGTGGGACCGGCCACGGCTAGGGCATGGCCCGACAGCTAGGTTGCTCGGTCCCGCAACACATTTCCCTATTTTATATTATTATTTTTCATGAAACCGTGAAACTATGGAGAAACCATGAGTTTTGTCGAAACGGAGAAATTTCATGAGATTAGGGAAATAATAATTATGAAAGGAAAAAGGATTGCAAGGGGTGGTACCGGCCACGACCAGGGCATGGCAGGCCGGCTAGGTTGCCCGGTCCCGCGACACCTTTCCTTATTTTATATTATTATTTCTCATGAAACCATGAAGATATGGAGAAACCGTGAGTTTTTCTCAAACAAGGAAAGATGCTAGAATGAAGGAGTTTTCATGGGTTCATGAAAATAATAAAATAAGGAAAAATAATGGAAGAGGCATGGGACCGTCCACGGCTAGGGAACGGCGGGCCGGTCGGTGGGCCTGGACCATGAGCGCCTCTTTTTTATTATTTTAATATTATTATTTTGTCTCTCCTGTTTTGTGTAGGATTCCTCGTTTGTCCATATTTTCGAACGCTCGTTCGTGCATTCGGGTGCTCGGTCGTGCATCATTGTCGATTACACTTGCACCATTTTCTTGAGACTTACTCAGTGATAGTCCAGATGCCCGGTTGTTGAGTATTTATTACTAATTTATGAAATTCAGTAGAGAATGATTCATGAAATTGAGTAATAAAGGTGAGTATTTATTTATTATCAATTCATAGGATCAGCCGTGGATTCGACCATGAATTCGAAATAATAAAATGAGCATTACCATTCCATGGGATCGTGGATTCGACCATAGAATCGGAGTAATAAAATTATCTATTACCATTCCTTGAGATCAGTCGTGGATTCGACCGTGGAATCGGATTAATGAGATAAAATAGATTATCTTCTAGGAATTCGGTGGTGAATGTCACGGTAGAATTAATCTATTGCAGAAGGGATATTAGACAGTTAAAGCGTCATACCCGTTCTGAAAGGTGCATAGTCAGGACACAGCGAGTGTTGCCGAAGTCCTGAAGGCATTAATGCTCTCAATCTTACGGAGAACCACCTGGATCTATACACGGTCTCTCTACATAGTCAGGGAACAGTGAGTGTCACCGTCGTCCTGAAGGCGTTATTGCTCTCAATCTTACAGAGAACCGCCCAATCGTTCTTCTATGTATAGGGGGGTCTCTCTCATGTAGTCAGGGAACAGAGTATCACCGACGTCCTGAAGGCGTTAATGCTCTCAATCTTACGGAGAATCGCCCAATTATGTTATTCTACATAGAGGGCATGATGAAGTGTGAGGCATCAAACGCTCAACTAGTGGAGGCTTTTTCGAGAAACATATTCATCATGGCTCGTAAAATATGAATCGTCACATGCCTGAAATTCGTGTCAGAAACATGCAATATCATGATTTTAAGGTTTTGACCTTTGTTGAAAATCCACCATCAACATTAAGTTCCCTGCTTAGTGAGGAACAGTCATGTTCCACAGTAAGCATTAGACGGTGATTTTCAGTCGACGAGATCAGTGGTTGAACTCGGTCGTACAAAGACATTTTCAGAATCCCCGATTTGCTCCAATGGTGTCAAGTACGAGCAAATGTTCAGCTGAAGATCCTGATAGTATGATAGAGTGTCATCCCTGAACACGGAGAGATGAGGCACTGCTGATTTGGTCGGTTAAAAGTCCAGTTTTGGTCGGTTTAGCGTTTTTGGGCCCAAGCCCTAAAAAGGAAACCCATGTTTTATTAGGTTTTGGAAATAAAATTGATATAAAAGGTAAGTAACCCTAAAAAAAAATATTACTTATTGACCGAACACCCTCTCTTCTCCCTCACGCTCGATCAGAGAAAATACTTCTTTTTTTTATGAACGCCGGAGCTCTACCTCCGTCGACTGCAGCCGGCCGATTTCCGGCGAACTCCGGCGCTGACAAAGGTACGTAATTTTTTTTTTTAAAAAAAAAAAAATTTGCTGTGAATTCATGAGTTTTCCATTAGTTGTTCAAAACAAAGTTTCATAGTTGTATGCATACGTAGGTTTCATGAAGAATTTGTTTTAAAAACGTATATATGCCCGTTCGTTCGTTAGTTTAAGAAACGAGCAAAAATCCCTAACATTAAAGAGATACATGAATTCTTGAATAGACATGGTCTATTTGCAATAGAAAAAATTTTGTTTATGAGGTTTCATGAAAATCCAAATTTATTTTCAAAGCATGAACTTTCACAAATACTTTTAGGAACGTAGGTTCATTCGTAGTAGAAGAAATAAATAATGATCCTTAGAGTTAAAAGAATTTGGAAAAGACCTGTAGTTCATGATAAAATTTATTTGCGAACTTTCAAAATTTTATTTGGAATATGCAGACTTTGCAAAAATAGAAAAGACCCTCGTTTCATAGACAAATGCTCGTTTGAGCAGAAAAAGTTTTTTTTTTATTTAACTCACGTAAGAAAAGAAATTTTTTTTTTAAAACGCACGTGAGTTTTTTATGAAAAAATCAAATAGCAAATTTTGAGTAATTGTTAGAGATAGATAATTGTATTTTATGATTTTATGATGTGTGTTTGCGGCATAAATTCATGGAGCTTTCACATGGAAAGTTCATGTAAACTGTTCATAGTTTCGTGAAAAGTCAAGTGTTGACTTTTAAATGATGAGTTTTGCTCGGCTTTGCAGGTTTGAAAGGACGAGCAAGTTTGCAAAGTTTTACATTGTTATCACTAAGTTTGTGAAACTATAAGAAGGTAAGAGTTAAGGATTACCGTTTTTGTTATGAATTCGACATTAGCATATCTGTAACTCTGCACTTCCGGTTCCAGATAATGGTGACTTCCAGCAGCAGTGATTATGATTATTCCTCTAGCTCTTCTGACGAGGATTCCAAGGTTCCAGAGACGAAGATTTCTGCAGAAGAATCTCGCGCCAAGATGAACTAATCATTGAAGAAGGCTAAGGAAGCCATAAATGGCATGTCTCTTGATCAGCTGAGAGAATAGCCGAGGATGAGATAGTAGCTGAGTACCGGGAGAAGAGGCTTCGAATTCAGCGCAGACGGTTAGCTGCCGAGGAGAAGCTTCGCTCTTATCCTGATGGTGTATCCTCGGATTCAGACGCTGAAGAAGAAGAACCCGTATGGGAGCCAAGGGAACGCAAAATTAAGCCACACCGGCTTACCAGGGAGATTGGGCGATTAGTTGAGGCTGATCTTGAAGCTGAACGCAAAAAGGAAGAGTACTGGGATGCCATGTACACGATCCTGATGAGATAGAGGACTTTGGTGACGATTCTAACAGTGATTCTGAGGAAAAGCTTGAAGAGGATTCCACAGAAGACGATGATGGTGATGACAAGTCCGACGAATCCGACGATTAGTCTTGCTCGTGAATTTTCTGAGATTATTTACTTTTTGTTGAAATAGATATTATCCCATTATTTGAGCGATTTTGTTGTAGAGATATTCAGAAATTATTAATTATTTTTTGAACAATCCCTTATCTTATCCTCTATCCCATTATGTGCATGCCTTCAATTGGATGAACCCATATCCTAAGAATCAGTCGTGATCTTCAGAAGTATGACTGGAAGAGCAAACTAAGGGAACACGATTTGCTCAAATTCAGTTCTTAGTCAAAGTATCGGCTGTTTGAACTGTCAGTCCCCAGTATTGTTGCTCTGCTAGTTTATCACATAATCCTATTTGAGATCTTATCAGTAGAAACCGCAACTGATTTGACCATTCGTAGAAGATAAATATACACCGTCTCCAGTTTTGACTCCCAAAACTTAAGGTTTCATACTTATATAACACATGTTCCTCGGATGTACGTTATCAGAAGAAATTTTGATCACCATCAAACCTCTCATCATCATGTCTGGTAGCAGTGCTTCTTCTCGAAACGAATCCCTAGCGAAGCATGAAGTTGGGACGTCCGTCTTGGTAGGTAGAATGCTTTCTTTATTTTCATGTAATCAGAAAGTTTAACCAGAGAAAATAATTTGTTGCAGGGCAATCATGGGAATCAACTCTGTTTAAGACCTAAGCGGACTGTTAGAGCTCCCGCCCGTTATAGGTCTGCTCGTTCCGAAGCTAGGACATCGGTAAGTCTTGGACCGAAATTCTCTTTTGATCGAGCATTTATATAATTTTTCTGAAGTTGAATATTTCGTCGTTGCAAGTTGATGTCCGTATAGTTGTCGAAGCTAGGAAGAGGAAGGATGGGAAATCCGTGGTAGTTGCAACTGATGGTGATGGTGTAAACCGTGAGAACGCAGAGGACTCTGTAGACGCCGATTCCAGGGTTTCTGTTCATGAGTATCCAGTATCCGGACTCCCGTTCGATGCTCCCATGGAAAATGTTTACCCAAACTATCAATTGGTCGGTGGTTTCATCGTCCCTAAATGTTATGCATCTCTTTACACCAAGATCTGGAAGAGGTACGGGCATATTGCTACTACCGAAGTATGGAGGGGTTTTCTACCAACTCTATTAACCACAGTTGCTGGATTAATGCCTGTTATTGATGAAATGAACAAGATAAACCTGTGAGATGTCAAGAATGAAAAGTTGCACAGATGGGATGATATGGTCTCGAATTATGAGGTCTTGCGATTAAATATAAGTTGGCTTCGTCTTCGAATCGAGATCATCAAGGTTGACAGGGCGGCGGCTGCCGCAAACATGATTTCTCCTACATCCTCCATCATTGAAGAGGAGAAGGCACTTGCTTTGGAATCGGCAAGGGTTGAGAAAGTTGTCCAGGATTTGAGGGTGAAGAATGAAAACTTTCAAAAGATGCTTGACACAGCATTCAGTAAGAATTATTTGTTATTGGATGGTTTGCTCTGAGTGAGCGTTTTTTTATGTAGGTTCGAGACTTTGTTTTTGAATAAAGTAGATGATTGGAAGAATTTTTGTGAGATTCATGAAAATTTTGAATTTTGAATGAATGAGCATATTGCATGCTCTTTGAAGGAATAAAAATTACATTTTGAAAATTAACATATAATTATTTTTTGATCTAAGCATAATATGCCTTGAGCCACTTGCCATTGATGATGTTCCCTTCCACTCCTCCATTAACAGCTAAGATTTTGTAATATCCACTGGATACTGCCTTGATGATTACATAAGGCCCTTCCCATTTCGGAGAGTACTTGGGGGAGGACATGTCTTGATGAATATGCTTTGTTGTTTTTAAAACCAAATCTCCTACTTGAAATGTTCGAGGTCTTACCATTTTGTTGTATGCCTTGGAAACCCTTTGTTTGTAGGTTTCCACGTATTTTTCCACCTTGGCTCTTCTTGAATCGAGCATGTCCAATTCAACAATCCTTGAATTAGACACTTCAGCTTCATTCCAACTGCACTCCACTGGCCGCTGCGATTCTTGCAGAGGGACTCTTGATCTCAGCTGGTAGAATAACATCAGTTCTATAGACGAGAGAATACGGTGAAGTCCAAATTGAGCTTCTTGGTGCGTGCGGTAGGCCCACAAAGCCATGGGTAATTCTTCATGCCACGTCCATGGATTGTGATGAACTGTTCGACTAAGAATCCGGATCAAGGTTTTGTTGGTGCTCTCCGCTTGTCCGTTTCCTTGGGGATAGTATGGTGTAGAGAAAATCTGTTTGATTTCGTATTCCTCGAGCAATTCTGCAACATGTTTGTTTGCAAAAGGAGTTCTGTTATCCGTGATGATATGTTTAGGAACGCTGAATCTGCATATGATGTACTCTTTGATGAAAGCTTCAATTGTGACTCAAGTGGTGCTTCGAAGAGGAATAGCCTCGACCCATTTGGTGAAGTACTCCGTTGTTGTGATGATGTATTCATGCTGCTTCGAAGATGCTGGATTAATTTTTCCAATGATATCCAGTCCCCAGCTATAGAAGGTCCACGTACTGCTCGCGGAATGTAATGGAAAACAAGGAGTGTGAATGAGGTTACCATGAACTTGGCATTGATGACATCTCCGAACATAGGCAGTTGCATCGTCTTCCCTGGTTGGCCAATAATATTTCTCGTGGATTTGGAGAAATGGTTTCTTCTTTCTTTGGTGTTCACCTTCGTGCATCTCTTTCAAGATTGTAGGAATTTCATGCTCGACCAAGCATCTCAGGAGGTTCCCACCAAAGCTTTTGCGATAGAAAATCCCTTCAAAGTAGACAAAACGTTTGGCCCTTTGGAGGAGTTTGATTGCTCCTTTCTTCTATGATGGTAGATCGTTGTCACGAAGATATTTTATGTAAGGTTCTCTCCAGTCCCCAGTGTGGTGAGTTGTTAGAACCTCCAAATGATGAGATGGTATCTGACAATTAGGACATGACCCTTGTAACTTTCTCGACTGAGCCTCCATGGAAGGCCAATAGTACCCGAGTCTTTGAAGACTTCTGTAAAGTGTGACTACCAGGGTTTATGTGCATATTTCCTCATGTATACGTTTGAGTTGCTCGCTTGCTTTTTCATCTCCAAGGCATCGTGACAAGTATCCATCAAGATTGCGATAATATAATGCTCCATGCAGCAAAAAAAAAGTTTTTCAACTCCTTGAGACTGATTTTCCCTTCTGTTAGAGAAATGCTCAATTCATGAATGATGGGTGCCCGCCAGTCGCTTGATTGAGCATCTTCAACTCGAATAATCCAGGTAGATGATACAGAACGTCTTTGCATGGTGATTGATTTCTCTGACCCTTCAAACTGCAGCTTGGACGCAATAGTATCTAGAGAGTCAGCGTGTCTGTTGTTGGTGCGGCCAGTATGCACAATTGTTGCATCGGAGAAATGAACTAATGGTCTTTGTGCTTCAGTCCTGAATGGAGCGAGTGTTAATTCTTTGAGAGAGTATAGACCATTCATTTGATTGACCAGCAACTTTGAGTCTCTTCTTATTTCCAGATGCTTCGCTCCTGCTTCCTTGGCCAAAGATAATCCCACGAGGAAAGCTTCATATTCTGACGAATTGTTGGTGCAGTGGAAATCCAACTTGAATGAATGTGAGAATACTTCACCGGATGGAGATACTAGCATAATGCCTGCACCACCGGTATCATTGCTTGGAGTGGCGGATCCATCAAAGTACAGTAGCCATGTTTCTTCCTGAATGATTGAGATTTCTAGAAATTCACTGGGCACTTCTTCATGTAGCATCTTGATATCTTCTCCAAGGAAAACAACAAGTAAATCTGCAACTGCTTGTCCCTTGATTGCTTTAGGTGGGACACATACTATGTCAAACTCTGACATCTGAAGTAGCCACTTTTCGGCCTTCCGATCAAAGCAGGCTTTATAGGATCAACTTTGGACACCAGTACTACCCTGTTTGACAAAAGATAATGCCTGAATCTCTGAATTGCGTGAACTAATGCTAGGCATGCTCTTTCAGCCTTTGGGTATCGGAGTTGAGCATCCCTCATTGTGCGACTGAAATAATAGATTGGGTGTTTGATGCCTTCTTCATCTTCTTGAGAGAGGAGTGCCCCAATAGCAACATCACTGGAGGATGTGTAAAGTATTAGTGGTCGTCCTTGCACCGGAGATTTCATGACAGCAGGTGATAGTAATATCTGTTGTATTTTCTGGAACGCTTCTTGTTGAACGGTTGTCCATGTAAAACTTTCCCCTTTCTTCAGCAGAGGAGTGAATGAAGCAATGAGTTGGGCCAATCCGGGAATGAAACGCCGAATATAGTTTACTTTGCCCATGAAATTCTGGAGCTCTTTCACAGTTCGTGGAGGAGGCATGGTAGTAATGGCTTTTGTCTTGTCTGGGTCGACCTTGATTCCTTCTGCAGTAACCAGAAATCCAAGGAACTTTCCAGAAGAGACACCGAAAGTGCACTTCATAGGATTCATCTTTAGTTTTTATTCTATATATCTCTCAAAGACCTGCCTCGGGATGTCTAGGTGGGATGCTCGAGTCTTCGATTTCACCACCACATTATCAACGTAGTCTTCTACTTGCTTGTGCATCATGTCATGAAATATTGCACTCATGGCTCGCTGATAAGTGGCTCCTGCATTCTTCAGGCCGAAAGGCATCACTGTGTAGTGAAAGCTCCCAATGGGAGTTCGGAACGCGGTTTTGTTATCATCATGCTCGTGCATCTTGATCTGGTTGTATCCACTATAACCATACATGAACAAGAACATGTTGCGACCACTGGTTACATCAACAAGCATATCAATGTTTAGTAATGGAAAGTCATCCTTCGGGCAACATTTGTTCAGGTTCCTGAAGTCCACACAACATCGGATTTGACCGTCTTCTTCTTAACTGGGAGAATGTTCGCCAGCCATGTTGGATGTTGAATGGGTTTGACGAACCTTGTTGTCAGTAGCTTCTGGATTTCGACTTTGATTTGTTTCTCAACGTCATGTCTGAACTTCCTGGGCGGTTGCTTGACAGGTTTGGAACCAGGAGTGATGTGCAGATGATGAGTGACTAATTTTTCATCTAGGCCGGGCATCTCTTCGTCTGTCTAGGCAAAGATATCTTGATACTCTTTCAGCAAACTTATCAATCCTTCTCGTTTCTCAGATGAGAGAGCAGAACTGATTAAAATATGCCTTGGGTTTTCGTCTGTTCTGATGTTGATAGTCTCAAGATCGTCAGTTGTGGAATCCGTGCCATCTTGCAGCTGTCGTGGTGTATCTCGAATTTTTTCATCAGGCGACCTCACTCTGGCATCATTCTTCAGGGCGGGGAGACTTTTTATCGAACTCCCCTGTTAATTGCTAATCTTTTCGATGGAGATAAATAACTCTCCCTTTTGCATCATAATTAGTAATAAAATTGGACTTCTTATGAGTTGTACCTTGACCCTGACGACGCTTGAGCGGCGTGGTAGACGGTTTGATGGATTTAGCATCTGCTGATGATGGTTTGTCAGTTTTCTCAATAGGTTTCCAATTTGGGAGTGAGTACCATATATCTTGCTTGGAGGCTCGAGGATGCTTTTTGGAGGTTCCAGGAACTCAGCATCATAAACCGGAGCATAAGGAGACACTGAAGCTGCAATGAAGACAATTTTGTTGTTGAACAAAGCTTTAATACATTGATGGTACCTCGAAGGAACAATCTTATTATCATGAAGCCACGGTCTCCCGAGTATCATATGATAATCAGGGTCTTTCTCGATCACATGAAACTTGAAAGTGAATTGAATTGGCCATACTTTCAGGTCCACATATACATACCCGTAAGTGTGACTCTGGCTTCCTTCAAAACCCGTCATCAATATGGGATGATGAACGATCTTGCTTTGCGGAACTTTGGCCTCCTTGAGAGTCTTCATAGTGATGATATTTGTAGTATCTCCTGAATTCAGAATCCTTAATAGAAACAGTTACGATCAGGGCTCGGTTATGTCCTTCCTCTGCCATTCGGTCTTCCTCAGTGAATGTGATATTGTTAATCGAAAGTTCAGATACCATGGACACTTGTTCAACCACCAGAGATGATGGAACTATTCGCGCGTCAGATGATATTTTGTTGAGTGCGGAAAACGTGTTCGTACGCTGATCTCTGGAGAAATGCAGGAGTTCGCATAGATACTCAATTAAATGTGTGACCTCCTGTTTCACCGGCTTTTCATAAGTGGTGAAGCTGTTGGCTTGAGGATGATCATCGGTTGAGGGATTAGCCAACATCGGAATTTCTTGAGTAGGTGCGCCGCTCAAATCTGATGTCAGTATGACGAGGAAATTCAATATGTTGTTCAGCGTCTCTTTCATCAGGTCCATGTTCCTTGTATGAATCTCCTGTACTCGTGCCAACTCGATCAAGGTCGGGATTCCCGCGTCGATTGTTCCATTAGATGGAGTGTTGGAAGGAGGAACATTTCCATTCGAAAGATTTTGTCTGGAATTTGAAGTAGTTGAGTTAGACCTAAGACCAACCATCTTGTGAAAATTTGATATTGCAACCGAGAGATTAATCTCCCACTGTGGTCGCCAATCTGTAGATGGGGAAAACGATTTGCTGGTTTTTCAGGGAATTGAAGAGACGAGCGTGTTGTCGGGACTCCTCAACCGAGCAAACTGTTCAACCTCACACAGATTCACTACAAAAAGAGTGCTTAGATTCGATAGATCAATTTGTAGGACTCCGGCCTAAACCAAGTCAATGGCCATTCCAGAGTCAATTCGGTCACAAAGAGGGAGATGGGTTGATCTGTAGGAGAGAAGCTGAGAATTGTGTGGGATCAATGATAATCAAGGATTGTGGATGTGTTGAAGGTTTCTGCAAATTTTCTGTGAACTGATGACTTCGAATAAGTTCTGGTCGATTGATGAAATTTCTGAGAGTGATTGCTCGAAAAATTGTTGTTGTCCAATCGTGGATCCAAAGACTTATTTATATTGTCAGAATAGCGAACACATTGATCCCAATAAGTGTGACGGTTTCATGAGTGAAAGAGTGGGAAAGTGGAAGATCGTGGTGAAACCAGTTCCAGGTCGTGCGGAGACTTGGTTAACCCACTATTTTGCTAACTCCTTCAACCGTTGCACGACTTACTCACATTTCTCATCGTTGATGAATCCACGTGCCGTAGTCCGCCAGACCAAAACCCTAATTGATATCCCCCATGTGACGTGATTGATGTCTCACGAATCGTGGAGTCTGCATGACATACGTGTGTTTAATAGTCAGTTGTTGACTGTTTAGAGAATGAGTCTAGGCTTTGTTGAATTGAGCACGAGTGACAAATGCTCGATTCATGGATCGAACATGTATGTTGAGACGTACAGTTCTTTGAATGATGTTGACATTGTGCTTATGAGCAAAAATGGTAAATTCGACGACTAAGCATCAATTCGATGAATTACTGAATATTGATAGTTGGATTAATGTTCAAGCAACTGAGCAAGTATTGCTCAATTCGACGAATTACCGATAAATTACTGAATATTGATAGTTGGATCAATATTCGAGCAACTGAGCAAGTATTGCTCAATTCGACGAATTACCGATAAATTACTGAATACTGATAGTTGGATCAATATTCGAGCAACTGAGCAAGTATTGCTCAATTCGACGAATTATTTATTGGTGACGTGACCCAATAAAATATTAATTAAATATTGGTAAATTATCGAATATTACATAATTAATCCAGATGTTGATTGATGGACTAACATAAATTTATTAGTGTTTGAACTTGCTCAGAATGATGAATTCGTGGAGCATTTGTTCGAAAACCTAATTTTTGATCAATTGTTCGTCAACTGATGAATTGTTGAAAACAGTTTGAGTGATAGAGGGACCGACCACATGGGATGATGGACGTCCATGTGGTGCCAAGTGAGCGTGCACCAGGATTCTGAGTTGACCAGTTGGTGAAACAATGATGATTAAAATGCCGGTTTCATCATCTATTGAAATAGTGCTCGATTGAGCATTAGGTAATAAAACCTAATCATGGAAAAGTGAGGGACCGACCAAGAGGGCATGAAACCGGCCCTTGGTGGTCATGGGACCAACGGATGGTCGTTTGAGAAAATTCCAAGTTGGTTGGAAAGAGTTTGGACCCAATATGAGCAATTGACCAAATTAGGTCAAAATTATGAGATTGTGTGGGACCGGCTCCTTGCAAGCCTTAGGGACAGCCTTGGTCGGTCAAGGAAGCATGCCTGTGTCGCCACAATGTCCACATTATTCCGTTTCTCTTGATCAACAAAGTTCGCAAACTTCGGTTCAAAGAATAAGGACTTATACATATATGTGTTTCCACAACAATGCTTACATCCACCAATGGTTATATAATCTAAACTCTCATTTTAATCATTGAAACATTCTCATAGGACGTTATATAGTTGTTATTCACAAACCATTTTTCGTCAGAGCAATTTTCAAAGTGATTGAAACATAACATGAATTTTGTCACTAGGTAAAGATGAACTTGGCTAAAGCAAAAGCTTACCAATACATATTTCGAGAATAGATAGGCGAGATAAACTCGGCTCGTAATAGCAAATATGTATAATCAAAGTCTATATAACAAAACGACTTTTGTCTCAAGAATAGGAGATAGAGTAGATAGACTTTTGAGTGATAGATAAGTTCAAGTCTCCACATACCTTTTAGTCGATGAAGATCCACCAGTTCCTTGAGTAGTCCTTCGTCTTGTATGATGATTTCGATGGAGTTCTTGAGCTCAACTACACTTTCTATCCTAGTCTGAGACCTTAGCTATAGTAGGCTAGAAATCAAGACTTATAGTTTTGATCACTAACATTGACAAACATGCTTGAGATAGAAACGCATGCGAGTTTGACCGAGCAATGCTCTAACAATCATGAAATTGTAAATGGCATGTGGGAAACAACGCACTCTCCATCTTCCTCGTATAAGCTATGATCACTCTCCCATCTTGGTCTTCCTTAATCCTGGTGTGGAGAATTTACATAAATCGTACCACTTCATGTCCATGTGGACAAAGGACTCCACCTGCAAAAGTGTTATGGAAAAATCTTGGTCAATCAGTGTGAGGGGTTCCAAGGATTATCAGTTAAAACAGAAACTGAATAATGCTAAAGAGAAATTAAATCTTTGGAATAAAAAGTTTTTTGGTAACATAAATATCTCTTTACACGAAAATAAAGAGAAGCTTAATGAAGTGAAATCTAACCATCCCAGGGATACTAGGAAAATCTCTATGCTAACTGATAAGTTGACATACTTATTGAAAAGACGAGGATACCCAAATACACCACAATATTTTTATTTGATCACAACCTATTCAATCTCTACCATGTATAAACCTCTTGGAGCAACAATCACTCAACGAATATTTCAACACAATGTCCACTTGAAATAGGGTTAGTCCGGACTGGCCTAACACGTGAATAATTATATCAGACAAGTGGAGAAATCCAATACACTTTATGTGATCGTCTATGGATATGAAATCGAGACAATACTATAACAAAGTGTTCACTTGATAATCGAAACCTTTATAAGATAAATATCAAGTGCCTAGTTAACATACAAGTGTAATTACTTTAATTATAATATAAAAACAATTATAATGCGGAAATAAAGTAAAGCACACACCAGAATTTTGTTAACGAGGAAAACTACAATCTTGTAGAAAACCCTCGGGACCTAGTCCAGATTTGAATACTCAATGAATTAAGACGCTACAAAAAGTAAACCTGTAATTTCATGTAGACTATACTCAGTAAACTAAAATCCTAGTCACTCAGCTTCAGCAGTATTCTTGCTTTGATAATATCTAGCAGAACTGAAGTTCTCAATAGATATTTGAAACCCAATATCCTAGCAGAACAGACGTTCTCTTTAGGACTACATCTAGTATATCTTCTTAATGATTCACAACAACTTCTTCTTCAAATCTTCAAAGTCTTCAATCTTCGATTTTAATCTTCAAAGTGACAACCTGCAAAAACAAACTTGATTCCTTATTGATTTGTCGCACAGAGCGGAGTCTATTAACAATGGAAAATCAATGAATCTATCTTGCGGATCTAGAAAGACTTAGATCCGTATAAACGTTGATCTTCGATCTAGTTTGAGTGAACCTTATATCAAAAGAGAAGGTTCTCAAGAATAAAAAAACTAGGTGCAATCAGAGACTCAACAACCGTTAGTCAATTAAATCAATCGAAAACAAAAGATAAATTGCAATTATCTAGTTTCCCACCAACGGTACTAATAGAGCTTCCCAATCCCAAAGAAGACTTTAAACTGAGCGTCCGTAAGAGATTTCTCCTAATTAGGTTACTCTCCTCTCCGAATAGGCGGCTTCACCAGTAACAGTACAACAGAGGAAGTTTACTGTCACAAAGGATTAGTTTGCTAGAAAGGCAAACTTCAAGTATTTAAAGACAAGGAAGTTTAGACACCAAGGAATTTCCAAAATCGAAAATATTCTCAAGATATTATATAATAATTTCCATATTCGGTTTTCATAATTCCTGAGAATGCTCTATCCAAAATAATGATCGAAAATCTCCTTGGAAAATATTTAACTAGCAAATGCACATTACTAATTCTTATTTTCCATATATAATTAAAAACCTAAATTGAAAGATTCTTAACTTATTTAATTTTGATCTTTGGATTTACTTCCTTCTTAGCCGTTAAGGAATATCTTTGAACAATAAAAAATATATGCATTACTACATATGTTCAAAGTGTGTCGACATCCTTTCTTTGTAAGTCCTCTTTCATACTTACTCACTTGAAACCGATTTACCACACTTCCAAACAAGTTTAGAATTGGTTCATCTTACTTTCAAAAGCTATGTGATTGATTAAGAACTTCTCAATCACAAATCATGGGTTTAACGGTTCTACCAAAACAAGTTTCGGTTCTACCTCCATGTGAGTATTGTGCATAGTCACACTAGCTTCCCAAAATTCGTTTGACTAAGTACTTGGATCGGTTCCCCACATATATATGGTATCTAACTCATATGTGTTGCACATGTGCATAGGATCGGTTCCCCTTTGCCTAAAAACGTGTTGCACATGTCCATAGGATCGGTTCCCCTTTCTGCTATAAACCTTGCTGCACCCCATATAAGGATCGATTCCCCTTTGTGACGTGTTGCACTTCTTACTAGGATCGGTTCCCCTTTACCCAGTGTTAGGTCTTACAATCTACACAAACTCGATCATACCAACAGGTGATTACTTAAGATCGGTTTCACTAATAAAAGTCATACCAATACAAAAGTCAGGCCTCATGTGAATAGTTTTACCAAGAACACAAACAAGTCATGAGCGATTATACTAATCACACATATTGGTCGTTCATAATATATGCAATGAAGAACATCCCCAATAACGCCTAGCGATTTCCTTTTCGGTTCACAAACAAATTTCATGAACTTACTTCCTTAAAACACGTGTGACAACATTGTTTCCTAAGATGAAATCCTCAGCTCATACCCATACATAATCACAATAGCATTCATACGATTATGTTGATGTCTTATCTACAAAGTTTAATGGTTAAGCAATAAACCTCGTATTGAATTCCTTAATACTATGTCTATCTAAGTGTTCATGCTTCACAGTTTTGTTTTCAATATGCACGACTTGAAAGATACGTTAGGGAATGAAACAGTTCAAGTCAAATATCACTAACCTCAAGTGGAAGGATGATGTTGTGGTTGTAGCTCCGTATTTCTTCACTTCTTCAAGTCTTCGCAATACTTGTAATGTCTCATATCCTAATACTTTCAAGCTAACCTATACAAAGTTGACTCTAGTACATTTAATCAAGCGACTCTTAAATGAGTTTTGCTTCACTAAAATATGACAACCAAATTTGACATACCAACGCTTGGTGGGTTCAACCGAGCTATGCTCTAACAATCTCCCCCTTTGACAATTTTAGTGACAAAACTCTTACAATCATATGGATAAACAAATTACAAGAATTCATTACACATACGCTTGATTCCCGAATTTAACAACACATAACCTGCATACATTCAATCCTTAAAAATGCAACAGTTGTTGACATTATAATAACAAAGCTCATACTCCCCCTAAAGGTGAAATAGGTAGATTTGCAATCCTCACATCTTTGTTATACCAAATCATATAATATGTTACTCCCCCGTAGTCTGTGCTTTTCCTCATTCGTTAGATAAACGTTCAAGCATCATTGTCCTCTTCCCTAGTGACACCAATCAATATAAATTGACACTAGCATCACTTGTTTACTCCATATATTTCTCCCCCTTTTGTCAAAAAATGACAAAGAAACGAAAAAATAAAGGACAACACGAAAAGGATCTTACAAATCTCAAAATAGACTTGCAACATGTTGAGTCAAGCACGAGGGTTCCACACACCATTTTTGATAACCAATATCAAAATC
Organism: Papaver somniferum; assembly: GCF_003573695.1. Taxonomy (NCBI): domain Eukaryota; kingdom Viridiplantae; phylum Streptophyta; class Magnoliopsida; order Ranunculales; family Papaveraceae; genus Papaver; species Papaver somniferum. The sequence continues at coordinate 49,209,815 of NC_039366.1, forward strand.
GAAACTAAAAAGTAATTATGTTTTGATATGTTATCATGGAAACAATTGCCCGAAGCAATTTTCCCAACTAGTTTAGCAAACCAAAAATCAACTAATCACATTAGTTCCTTTGCTAAACCGATTGTATAAATACAACTGCTTCATTCAATAAGACCAAAACAAAGATAAACTCCATTTTTCTCATTAGGTTCTAATTATCCATATAACTTGGATCTTTAAATTTTAAACAAGCCGAATACTAGGTTAGTTAACTAGCATTTCCTTATTTAGGCATTCGATTAGACTTGAATAACCGAAACCTCCACTTTGATAAGTATAACTAAGATCAGAATTAACTTAGTTTATCTTATCCGGAATCGAATTGGACTAAACAAATAATCCCGTCAACATATTCTTTTGTCAAGCCATAAATAATTCATACAAACCAACATAAATCAACTTGCATAATTATTCACCTCAACCGGAAGCAATTAAAACAACATAGACATTAAAAGTACCGCAATTGCACCGAAATTTTGTAAGCCTAAACAATTGATACCACACAATAAAGCAAGATAACAATAGTTTTTCTTAACCGGAACCAATTGAATCACACACACATCCATACACAAATAATGGAATAAAATATCAATTGTACCGAAATTTTGTTAAGTAAAAGCGATAAATATATGCAAATAAAAACAAGCTTTTCTTAAACAGGAAAAAAATTAACTAACAAATTCCTTACCTCAAGCTCCGCATCCTCTTCTCTTCAATGTTTTGTCATCCTTTCGTAAAGACATAAGAACAGCAAAAGCAACCTTTACCAGAGAAAGGCTGAAGTGGTTTAACTATTACGTGCCAATAGTAATAATCTAACACCAAAAACTCATATTATACTATATACACAACTTATAAAAATAAATTGATAATAGTATAATCGTGACTCACATATGGAATTAATTGTCATCATCCTTTTATGATTATTTGATTAAGCAACCCAAAACGTTAGATATGAAACTCGCTAAATCAAAAGTTACAAAATCATAAAAAGGTAACATTTATGAGAACTAATTATCTCATATAACGATGACAAATGGAGCTACATTCATTTGATCAAGAACGTTTAGCACAATATTTTGAATGTCATGAGTATTGAAACTTATCATTCGAGTGTCATCATTGTGACTATCTTTTGATACCTTCCTGGTTGTCTTTAGAGAAGACTTTGGAATCCATTTAGAAATGGGTTTTACATAAGCAGCTTTGTTCTTCCTATTTTTTCTTCCTGAAATCCAAGATGAATCTCTTGAGGAAATATTAGGTAACTGAAATGTTGAAAACTCTGAGAGTTAGCCTTTCTCCAATTTGGAACATCAGATATGGTCTTTACAAAGTTATCTCTCCTTTTCTGGTTTAAGTGATTCTGAGAAAACTTTGTAGAAGCCTGATAAGCAAACTTTGAACTATCATTACAATAATTCTTTTGTTCATTTTTAGGACAATGATGTCCTGATTTAGCATTATTGAGTTCAGCCAATTTTGCGGAAACACGTGCATCTATGGCATTTTCATTCCTTTTACGGAATCTGCATCCTCTTTCCATGTATCCTTTATTTCCACAATAAGAGCAATGCTTAGTAACATACAAACCATGGGGTTTAGTGTTACCTTGTTGTGGATTTTCTTTAATTGGAGTTTGACGAATTTTACGTTTTCCGTCTTTTGCTGAAGATGAAGGTGCTACAGATTTTTCTTTTACGGAAGAGCAATCTTTTGTGGCAACTTTTGAAGCAATTTCTTCCGCAGAGTCTTTAGGTTTTACAAACTTAGTTTCCTGTTTAGTATTCAAAGTTTGTTTACCTTTGTAGGCCACTCCTCGCATGTCACGAGGAACTCTATTTGACTTCAACATTGAGTCAAGTTGTTTTGTGCTACTATCGAACTTTTTCAAGTCCGCTTTTAGACCCATATTCTCTTTTTCCAATGTTTTTATTTTTTCGAGAGCATTATCTAGATCAATCTTAGGTTTATCAATTTGAACTTTGTACTCTAAAGAAATTTGAGATTTGGTATAATTACGTACTTTAGTGTTCTTTATGTTCTCCAGCTCTGTACATAGTTTCCTTTCTCGATCATGACTTTCTTCGATTTTCTCTCTGTAACTTCTCATGCATTCACGATAATGACCACCACCAATAATCTCTATATCGTTATACATATCATCAAGTTCCTTTTTCAATCTTTCATTTTCTTCACGAAGATCACAGTCGAGTGTCTTTGGTTCTGGAGCTTCTCGATCATCACCTTTTTGTTTTCTGTATTCTTCCGAGACTTCAAGATAAGTCCGACCATTGCTTACACGTTCTATATCCTTATATAGAATATCAAGTTCCCTTTTAAAATTTTCATCCTGTTTGCAGAGTTTATCACATTCAAGTGCTTTTGACTCTAAAGTTACTTCAAAATCCTTTTCAGGTGTGCATTCAGCAGTTGCATGAAAAGCTTTGTTCTCTTGATCCTTGGAACAATTAGAGCTATCAGAATTATTTTGTTCTTTATTCTCTACATACTTCTGTGATTTTTGAGAAGGATAATAATTCCTTTTCTTTTGTCTTAATAACTTTCTAAATTCTCGTGCAGTCGTATTAACGCTGCAATTCTCAGTTTTTGTATCTGAAGAACAAGTCTTAGTCACATCTTTAAGGATAATACCCTCTTCATTCTTGAATTGGTATTCAAGGTCAAAGATCGTTAATTTACCAACTAGAGCGCTTCTAGATAGTGTGGAAAGATCATTAGCTTCCATGATGGCATACTTTTTAGATTTATATCTTGGTGGTAAAGACCTTAGAATTTTACACACAATACCGTTATCTGAAATAGTTTTTCCTAAAGCATAAGAGGCATTCACTATTTCAGAAAATTTTTGATCAAACTCATCAAAGGTATCGTCTTCATCCATACGAAGATTTTCCCATCTAGAAAATAGGGTTTCAAGCCTAGCTTCTTTTTCAGAGGCATTCCCTTCAAATACGATATTAAAAATATCCCAAGCCTCCTTTGATGTTTTACACTTGGTTACATGATGATGGAGGTCTCGAGTTACAGCATGTATAATGGCGTTTAATCCATAAGAATTTTGCTTCGAAAGCAATGTTTCTTCATTAGTGAATTCTTTCAATTCCTTTAGTCAAAACTCAGTGGTTGAGTTGTTGACCAGTAATTTTGGGTGTACATACCCATCAATAAATAAAACCCAAGTGTTAAAGTCATGAGCTTGAAGAAAAGACTGCATAGCCATTTTCCACCATAGATAGTTTGAGCCATCAAACCCTGGAGGTACGTTAACCGAATCAATTATCATTTGATTCACAACTTTATAGGTTGGATCACACCAAACACATATTGTTATATCTTTTCGTGTTTGCCTGCTCTGATATCAATTGAAAAGACGAGGGTACCCAAATACACCACAATCTTTTTATTTTATCACAACTTATTCAATCTCTACCGTGTATAAACCTCTTGGAGCAACAATCACTCAAGAATATTTCAACACAGTGTCCACTTGAAATAGGTTTAGTCCGGACTGGCCTAACACGTGAATAATTATATCAGACAAGTGGAGAAATCCAATACACTTTGTGTGATCGTCTATGGATATGAAATCGAGACAATACTACAACAAAGTGTTCACTTGATAATCGAAACCTTTATAAGATAAATATCAAGTGCCTAGTTAACATACAAGTGTAATTAATTTAATAATAATATAAAAACAATTATAATGCGGAAATAAAGTAAAGCACACACCAGAATTTTGTTAACGAGGAAAACTACAATCTTGTAGAAAAACCCCGGGACCTAGTCCAGATTTGAATACTCAATGAATTAAGACGCTACAAAAAGTACTGTAACTTCGTGTAGACTATAGTTTAATGATTTTTCGTGGGTTTGTAGTAATGAGGTTCAAACTCTCGGACTTGTGAAGATTAAATTTTTTTTAAAGGTTTAATAAAATTTTATACAAAATTATTAATAATGGGTGCGAGAGGTAACAAAGACACTAGATTCCAAAATGATGCAAAATTGAATGATAAATATTTCAAAACTCTATTCAATTCTTAAGTCCTCTTTTATCTTTAATTCACTATCAATCATACAGATTCTCAAACATTATTTGTAAACCTTAAGCATAGATTATCAAGAGATTAAACCAAGCATAACCTACCAAACTGAATAACAAATAATTAAGACAATCATTCAAATAATTTAAAACTCTGCAAAAGCAGCGATTAGGTGAATTATATAATTAAATGAAATAGTTACCCATTTATGTTGCGTGAATAGCTTCCTCCATTGCCTTGGTTACGAGGGAATTAGCCGCTCATCATGTTGGAAAACCTCTCAAAATATTTCATTGATGCTCAAAAATGGTTTACAAATGATGAGAATATGAGAAATACAATAAAAACGGGTTTGTAACAATTATATTTGTTACAAACCAGAGAACTACGACCCTCAGTGACAAAATAAGACTGCTGCAGCTGTGTCGCAAATGTTGTAGCAAATAAGTCTGCCTGATGTACGACCCACAGGTGTGAGTCGTTATCACTGTAGAAAAACGACTGCTGGTGCAGGTCCGTTCTTCGTGTTCTTCAGCAGCAGCAGCAGCAGAAACCGAGTTTGGAAAAACTCGAATTTCTTCTTCTCTGCCTCTCCTCAGCCCCCCAGACTCTCGACCCCCTCTCTAGTAGACCCAAAGAGCCTATTTATACCCAACAACAGCTCCAAATCTCGCCAATAACTCCAATATAATTCTTCACTATGCGGGCAGTGAATAACAATATTTTCCGAATATTTTCTTAACAAACTTGGAATTTCTTGCGTAAAATTCCTCCCTCCACGCTCCAAATCGATTCTTCACGACCCAAAGTGATGCTCGAGCCATTCCACATCATCAGAACACGTCCATAACTCTCCATGACGCATGATTATCATCCTTCAGTGCATGCTTGCCCTGTTTTGAACTCGAGAATCAAAACATGTATTCCAGACAAATTTGATTGAAACCACCACCCAAACTTTTTTCCTTAACCTATATCACATCTCTATACCAAATTTCAGCCATTGAATCGACCCATAACCCCTTCATTTTAACGATCGAAATTCTGCCAGAACTGTTTAGAAATTTCCCGCCAAAATCGTTTCAAATGGGGAAGAAACTGGTAGTCCCCTATCTAGAGTAGAGGTGCGAATAGCAGCTTCCTTGGGGTGACCTGGGGGTGCCCCTTAGTAATTAGGTTACCCCTTATCCAAAAGCGAGAGTCCGAATAACACTTGTCCTCCGGGTGCCAAAATCAACTTTTCGAGCCGAATTTTCCAAAAATGTTTTTTCCTAAAAATACATAAAAACACAATATTAGTACAAAAATAGAGTTCCAATAATACGGACATTGAGGACAAATTAGACACAAAAATGTGTCTATCACTATACTAAGTAAATTAAAATCCTAGTTACTCAGCTTCAGCAGTATTCTTGTTTTGATAATATCTAGCAGAACCGAAGTTCTCAATAGATATTTGAAACCCAATACCCTAGCAGAACAGACGTTCTCTTTAGGACTAGATCTAGTATATCTTCTTAATGATTCACAACAACTTAATCTTCAAATCTTCAAAGTCTTCAATCTACGATTTTAATCTTCAAAGTAACAACCTGCAAAAACAAACTTGATTCCTTATCGATTTGTCGCACAGAGCGGAGTCTGTTAACAATGGCAAATCAATGAATCTATCTTACGGATCTAGAAAGACTTAGATCCATATAAACGTTGATCTTTGATCTAGTTTGAGTAAGCCTTATATCAGAAGAGAAGTTTCTCAAGAATAAACAAACTAGATGCAATCAAAGATTCAACAACCGTCAGTCAATCAAATCAATCGAAAACAAAAGATAAACTGCAATTATCTAGTTTCCCACCAACAGTACTAATAGAGCTTCTAAATCCCAAAGAAGACTTTAAACTGAGCGGTCGTAAGATATTTCACCTAATTAGGTTACTCTCCTCTCCGAATAGGCGGCTTCACCAGTAACAGTACAACAGAGGAAGTTTACTGTCACGAAGGATTAGTTTGCTAGAAAGGAAAACTTCAAGAATTTATAGACAAGGAAGTTTGGACACCAAGGAATTTCCAAAACCGAAAATATTCTCAAGATATTCTATAATAATTTCCATATTCGGTTTTCATAATTCCTGAGAATGCTCTGTCCAAAATAATGATCGAAAATCTCCTTGGAAAATCTTTAACTAGCAAATGCACATTATTAATTCTTAGTTTCCATATATAATTAAAAACCTTAATTAAAAGATTCTTAACTTATTTAATTTCGATCTTGGGATTTACTTCCTTCTTAGCCGTTAATGAATATCTTTGAACAATAAAAAATATACGCATTACTGCATGTGTTCAAAGTGTGTCGACATCCTTTCTTTGTAAGTCCACTTTCACACTTACTTACTTGAAACTGATTTACCACATTTCCAAACAAGTTTAGAATTGGTTCATCTTACTTACAAGAGTTATGCGATTGATTAAGAACTTCTTAATCACAAATCATGGGTTTAACGGTTCTACCAAAACAAGTTTCGGTTCTACCTCCATGTGAGTATTGTGCATAGTCACACTAGCTTCCCAAAATTCGGTTGACTAGGTACTAGGATCGGTTCCCCACATATATATGGTATCTAACTCATATGTGTTGCACATGTCCATAGGATCGGTTCCCCTTTCTGCTATAAACCTTGCTGCACCCCATACAAGGATCGATTCCCCTTTGTGACGTGTTGCACCTCTAACTAGGATCGGTTCCCCTTTACCCAGTGTTAGGTCTTACAATCTACACAAACTCGATCATACCAACATGTGATTACTTAAGATCGGTTTCACTAATAAAATTCATACCAATACAAAAGTCAGGGCTCATGTGAATATTTTACCAAGAACACAAACAACTCATGAGCGATTATACTAATCACACATATTGGTCGTTCATAAGATATGCAATGAAGAACAGCCCCAATAACGCCTGGCGATTTCCTTTTCGGTTCACAAACAAAGTTCATGAACTTACTTCCTTAAAACACGTGTGACAACATTGTTTCCTTGGATGAAATCCTTACCTCATACCCATACATAATCACAATACCATTCATACGACTATGTTGATGTCTTATCTACAAAGTTTAATGGTTAAGCAATAAACCTCGTATTGAATTCCTTAATACTATGTCTATCTAGAGTGTTCATGCTTCGCAGTTTTGTTTTCAATATGCACGACTTGAAAGATACGTTAGGGAATGAAATAGTTCAAGTCAAATATCACTAACCTCACGTGGAAGGATGATGTTATGGTTGTAGTTCCGTGCTTCTTCACTTCTTCAAGTCTTCGCAATACTTTTAATGTCTCATATCCTAATACTTTCAAGCTAACCTATACGAAGTTGAATCTAGTACATTTAATCAAGCGACTCTTAAATGAGTTTTGGTTCACTAAAATATGACAACCAAACTTGACATACCAACGCTTGGTGGGTTCAACCGAGCTATGCTCTAACACTTATATTCTCTTGAAGAAATTCTGTGGAAAGATAAATCTAGAGAACTATGGTTACAATAAGGAGACACAAACACGCCCTTCTTTCATAAATCCACCATGTCCAGAAGAAAGAGAAATAATATCTCTTAGATTAAAGCTAGAAACGGTACTTGGGTAAATACTAGAGAGGCAATTGGAGAAGAATTTATTTCGTATTTCCAACAACTCTATTGTACCTCTGGTAATACTGACCAGGATATTATTATTGATACAATCAAACCAAAAATTTCGCAGTTGGACAATTAGTCCTTGGCGGCCCCTTTGACTGATGAGGAAATTAAAATTGTTGCATTCCAAATGGGTGCTAGAAAAGCTCCAGGACCCGATAAGTTTACTGGTCTTTTTTATCAAGACATATTGGGAGATTGTAGGAGATAGTGTCACTAATATGGTTAAACAATTTTTTGAGGTTTAACATCTTCTTACTCAATTTAATCATACCAATATATCTCTCATCCCTAAAAATCTTGTGGTTGATTCTGTGGACCAGTTCAGACCTATCGGATTATGTAACTTTGCATATAAAGTTGTCTCTAAAACTATTTCTAACAGGATGAAGCCCCTGATGGACAAAGTGATATCACCTAACCAAAGTGCTTTTGTCTCCAAAAGAAAATTTTCCGATAATGTTCTGTTGGAACACGAAATCGTCCATTCTATCAAGCAAAAACAATGAAGGGTAGGATATGCATCCATTAAGTTGGACATGTCAAAAGCCTATGATACACTCGAATGATCCTTTTTGGCTAAAATTATGTCTAAATTAGGTTTTTTTCCAAAATGGATAAGGTTAATTATGAACTGCCTTGAATCAATCTCATTTTACATTGTCCTTAATGGTAGCCCTTTGGGAAAATTGAAACCAGAAAGAGGTTTAAGGCAAGGGGACCCTCATGTCCCCCTACCTGTATATCATATGTGCAGAAGCACTATCTGACTATATTAAACATTTAGAAGAGACTAACCTGGGTCTTGGAATTAAATGTGCCTCTGCCTTCCTATCAGCCACCTGCTTTTCGCAGATGATAGTCTTCTCTTCACAAAATCAACCATTCCTTACTTTCATGCTATAAAAGATTACCTGCAAAACTATTGCAAATCTAGTGGTCAGGAGATTAACTTCCAAAAGTCTGGACTCTTTTTCAGTAAGAAAGTTCACCCAAGGCATATTAGGATTCTAGCAAAAATCCTCAACATATCTAATCTCAGTCTAGGAGAAAAATACTTAGGGGCTCCCATTACAATATTAAGGTCAAAGACCCAGACTCATCTATCTATTTTAACTGCAGTAGAGAAAAGAGTCAATGGGTGGTTAACCCAATTCCTATCTATGGCATGAATAACTACTCTAGTCAAGCATGTAGGACAATCTATGTATCTATACCAAATGACTATTTTTTTGTTCCGTAAAAATATGTGTCAAAAGATTGATACTCACTTGAACAGATACTGGTGGGGTGAGGATCCCAGAACAAGTAAAAGGAAATTCCATCTAATTGCTTGGAAAAGTGTCTGCAAATCAAAAAAAGAAGGAGGTTTGGGATTCAGAAATTGTGAATAAATAATTTGGCAAATGATCGCCAGGAGTGTTTGGAAGCTGGTAGAAAACCCAGACTCCCTCTTATCTCAAGTTTTGAAAGTTAAGTACTACCCTAAGACTGATATGCTAAATGCTTTAAATATTCTTCATGGGATTGGAATTGTCTTCACCAAACTAGGAGTAAGATAAAACCCTTTATCTCATGGGTTGTGGGAGAGGACAACTTTATTAATCCTTGGTATGACAACCGTATCTCTGGAAAATGGACTGCCACACCAAGGGATAACTCTGCTCCTGACCGGAACTTAAAAGTAAATGACTTCATCATTCACGAAACCAGAACTTGGGATACAAAAAAATTAAGTTTTGTTTTTGATCAATCTTTTGTTGAAAGATCGAAAAACCCTCTTAGTATTGAGCCCTCTAATGATAGATGATAGACAAATTTTTGTGTCTGAATTGTCCTCAATGTCTGTATAGCTAGTGCTCGATTTTTGTACTAATTATGGTGTTTATATGTCTTTACAGGTATTTTTGGAGAAACAAACTTTTGCAGAGAAATTAGCTCGAAAAGTTGATAAAGGCACCCCCGGAAGATAACTGTTAAATGGACCATCATTTTGGATAAGGGCACCTTATTTACTATTTACAACCACCTGTTATTCGTACCCCAGTTCAGGATAGGGGCTCCCCTTCTTCTTCAGTTGAAAAGTGTTTTGGCGGGAAAATCAAATTCAAATATTCGTATTCTCTAGATTTGGTTTTAATTATTTCTGGTGAGACTCGATCGCGGGTTGAGATTTCTTTGGGCCTGAATCGATTAAACAAGGATGGTAAAGTGATTTGGATCGACAAAATAGGGTTGGTTACGTGGATTTCGGCGAAACAGAGAACGAGAATATCGCATGATATTTTTCTTCTTTCCCGTGTATAGATGGAGGATGGCGTGTGACCAGAGAGAGTTTAACTCAATCTTTAGCCTGATAGTAACATTTATGGAAAGTTTCAGCTGCCACAGACGCGTGGGACAGGAGAATAAGGGATTATTTCCTTCACAGGTCAGAAGAGAATAATAACGAGTAATGGAGGATTATGCGCAGTGCTTGCGGATTTCCTTTGAGTCTGTAAGGTATATAAGGGTGCTAGAGGTGAGTATAAGGGGACGAAGAGAATTGGAAGAGGTTTAGAGCATCACAGAGCCGGAAAAATGAGTTGCAGGAGAATTGCTTTCTGCTGGTCTAGTGAAGAACGAAGAACATAAGACGCCAGAGAACTGTCGTTTAGCTACAGTGACAGTGACGGACTAGTTGTATCGTTCTTTGTAACAGTTATTTTGTCACAAATATAGTTGTTACAAACAGGTTTTAATCATTTTCATTAAGTGTAAACACCTTTTGAGCAATGAAATTGTATTTTGAGTGTGTTTCCATGATGAGGAGCTAAACCCAATCCTTGGGGCGATGGAGGAAGCTGTCGTTTCGGTAAAAGTGATATATCTCTAATTTACGATTGTTGCATTGAACTAAAAAATTAGTTATATGATTTTGATTAGTTAGTTGTATATTCTCTTGATAGAGCATGCTTGCTTAGGTTTTGATGTTCTATGCTTGGATTAACAGTTATTCTTTTGAAAATCTACATGTCTAGGCAAGACTATTAGAATCAAATTGAATTGTATGATTATTATTTTATTAAATCACTAATACCGGCCAATGGTGGAATCTTTGCCCCAGTTTCTCCAAAATATTCACATCACATTTTTATTTCAGTTTATTATTTTTATTTATAAAAATTAAAGCTAAAAAGATCTTCTTTCACAAGTCTTGAACGAACTCTTATTCACTGTACAAAATCACATCAATTTTTGGCGCCGCCGACGGGGACTTGTTTTTGAGTTAGAGTTTTTAAATTTATTTTTTAGGTTTTATTTTTATTATTTTTACTTTGTTCTATTTTACGTTTATTTGGGTATTTATCTTTGTGCTACAAGTTTGGAGTTTGCATCGAAAAGAAATTGACCCAAAGACTTTGGTGACTAAAGTACTTGGAGTTAAAGATAAAAGCTAGAAGAAAAGAACAAAAATACAAAAAATTTTATTTTATTTATTTTTAGATTTTAGTTTTATTTTTCTTTTAATTTTAATTTTTTAGATTTGTTTAGATTTTGTATTAGGATATCTTTTATTTTTGTAAACTTCTTTTTCTTTTGCACTTTATTTTTGGACTTTGGACGGTGGACTTTGGGGACATTATTTTTTTTTAAAACCTACGGAAGGGTAATATTAAATATAAATTGTTTGCAGAGAAGGACGACAATTACAATATTGCCTCGGCCCCTCGGGTTCGTACACTTACATAAGAGTTGGTGGCGCGAGTCGACTACAACGGTTCTTCGCCCGTCTAGTATGGGAGGTAAGTTAATCTGAACACCCGCGAATCTCCTGTCAGCGGGTTTACTGTCTTCCTTCGTATGTTTATATGTTGAGGACTGAAAACGGTTTAATTTCCTAGTAAAGGGCAATGACTGGCCATACAAGATAAGGGTTCGAATTTCATCACCGCTCTCTTCTTGCTTGCTTTAGGAAAACGATACCAAACGCGAACCCAAGATTAAAATACTGACTAGAACGAGACCGACAGGGTAACGAGCTTAATAGGAAAGTCGTTTGAAAATATTGGTTTCTCTATTAAGCATACTTCGAAGTTCGTGATGGTTAATGTAAGTTGAGCGTGCCGCCTTGTAACCCGAGGAAACGTTTGCCGGTGAGGCCTGGGTATCATAGCTCTATTGAGCTTCCCTTGTCTCTATTTAACTTACTTTAACTCAGATTGATTCCAGAGAGGTTTGCTTAAATTGTAACGAAATTCCTTTCGAAAGAATATAAGCTGGTCTAGAAACAATCTCAGTAGTGCCATCATGCTTTTTGTTTGCTAGAATTTATAGGCTTGTTGTGGTGGAGTCAGCCTTGTGTGTGTTTGCTTAGAACTTCCCTTCCTTTTAGGATTTTTCTTCTTAATTTTGTTTTTCTAATGTATGCCCGATGTTATTAGAGAGCGGGCTTGGAAAAGAGACACTCTAGGTCGATTGATTAGTGAAAAACCTAGTAGTTCTTCTTGTGGAATCGGGGATCTCGAGGATTCTTCTTTTGAGAGCTCTGTTTTTGGAAACTTCGGTTTTGAGAATTTGAGTCTTAGTGAGGAATTCACTCCTAGGATTTTAACTGTGCCAACAATGACAACTTTGAAGGAGTACATGTACCCAACTAGGTCCAACCGGCATCGTGCATTAAATTGCCTGCCTCTACGGCTACTTCTGAGTTAACCCTGGTATCCTTCAGATGATCCCTATATTCTTAGGAAAATATGATGAAAACCCTTACTTTCATGTTAGGGACTTTGAAGAAATTTGTGGAACAATTAAGATTAAAGACCTTAGTGATGAAGTCTTGAAATTTAAGATGTTCCTCTTTTCCTTGAGAGATAAAGTCAAGACCTGGCTGCATAACCTACCATCCGAGTCTATAGAAACATGGCAGGAACTTACTGCTGCATTTTATTTGAAGTTTTATCCTAAGCATAAAACCGCTTCCGTTAGGCAGAAAATTAGTGCCAGTGTGCAACAAGAAGGAGAATCTCTTTACAGGTTTTTAGAGAGATTCAACGATCTCTTGTCGCAATGTCCTCATCATGGGTTCGAGAAAATGAAACAAGTTAAAATTATTTATGACGGTTTAGACTATTCGACCAGAGTCATGGTCGAGTCTTTATGCGCTGGTAGGTTCCAGAATAAAACTGTTGATGAAGCTTCTTCCTTTTTAGAAGAAGTGGCTGAAAAATCCCAACAGTGGGAGTCTTGTGTTGAACCCCGTAAAAGATTCTTGGTCAATAGAAGTAACACCAATGTGGTAGATACAAGCTTTGGGTCAGATGCTAAGTTTGATGCTTTGTCTAAAAGGTTAGAAGCTTTGGAATTGAGTCAGTCTAAACATAGGTATCTTGTTGAACCCGATGATAGGATTAGACCTTCTCAAGTCTCTAGTTGTGGAATAGAGCCTAATAAATCGTTTTGGGAAGGTCAGGTTAGTGAAGAACAAGCCCATGCTCTCTATAACGACTCTAGGTTTGAAAACCGTCAAAAGTATGACCCTTACTCAGAGACCTACAACCATGGGAGGAGATACCATCCTAATTTTTCTTGGTCTAAGGGGCAGAGTACAAGGTAAATATAGTAGTTCTCAACCTCCCCCAGGTTTTGGTTAATAAGTAAGTCAATTCAGGTCCATCCTAGTTCCAGAATTCTTCTAAGAATAACATGACTAGCTTAGAAGAATCACTTAGTATATTAACAAAGAGCCAGGATATGTTAGCAAAGAGCCAGGAAATGTTAGTAAAGAGCCAGGTTAGTTTTCAACAGGAAACCAAGCAGAAGTTTCAAACTACTGGCCAGACTCTTGCTAAGTTAGAACTTCAAGTAAGTCAAATAGCTAAGACTCTAAGTGAGAGAGATAACGGAAGGTTCCCTATTCAACCACAACCCAATCCTAGAGGAGTTCATGAAATATCTTTTGTTGGTGAGAAATCACCAAACCATGTGAATTCAATAACAACCCTTAGGAGCGGTAAAAAGGTAGACAATAAGGTATCCATGTCTAGTGAACATACTGTAGTTCCACCTTCTACTACCCAAAAGGAGCCCATAGCTGAAACAGTCTCTAAGGATTCCCAAGAAATTCCTGATAAGACTATCTTTGTGCCTAGAGCCCCATATCCACAGTTGCTAGCCCCAACAAAGGAGTCAAATTTCAACGAGATAATAGAAATATCTAAGCAGGTGAACATAAACATTCCGTTAATAGAAGCAATTAGGCAAATGCCCGCTTATTCCAAGTTCCTTAAAGATCTTTGTACACGAAAGCGTAAGCTTAATGTTCATAAGAAAGCCTTTTTAGCTAGTCAAGTAAGTTCAATTCTTCTAAACCAAACACCCTCTAAGTATAATTACCCTGGATGCCCCACCATATCTTGTGCGATTGGTAATCACATGGTCGATAAGGCTTTACTTGACTTAGGAGCTAGTGTTAACTTACTCTCGTATCATGTGTACACCCATCTAGGTCTCGGTAAGTTGAAACCGACTAAAATGATACTACAATTAGCTGATAGGTCTGTCAAAGTCCCTCGTGGTGTCATAGATGTTAGAGCATTGCTCGGTCGAACTCGCATGCATTGCTATCTCAAGCATGTTTGTCAATGTTAGTGATCAAAACTATAAGTCTTGATTTCTAGTCTACTATAGATAAGTCTCGGACTAGGATAGAAAGTGTAGTTGAGCTCAAGAACTCCATGGAAATCATCATACAAGACGAAGAACTACTCAAGGAACTGGTGGAACTTCATCGACTAAAAGGTATGTGGAGACTTGAACTTATCTATCACTCAAAAGTCTATCTACTCTATCTCCTATTTTGAGACAAAAATCGTTTTGCTATATAGACTTTGATTATACACATTTGCTATTTCGAGCCGAGTTTATCTCGCCTATCTATTTCTCGAAATATGTGTTGGTAAGCTTTTTCTTTGGCCAAATTCATCTTTACCTAGTGACGAAAGTCATGTTATGTTTCAATCACTTTTAAAGTTGCTTACTTTGACGAAAAATAGTTTTGAATAACAACTATATAATAACGTCCTCTAAGAATGTTTCAATGATTGAAATGAGAGTTCAGATTATGTAACCATTGTTGGATATAAGCATTGTGTGGTAACACATATATGTACAAGTCCTTTTTCCTTGAACCGAAGTCTGCGAACTTTGTTGATCAAGAGAACCGGAACAAGAGCTGTGAACTCAGTCCGCGAACTTAGTCCGCGAACCCAGTCTGCGAACTGGCGGAAGTTCTCGACCCGAGAAATTTTGCTGGAGTTTGAGAACTCCTTCCAGGAACTTAAGCCCGCGAACTTAAGTTGGTTATATCTAAAGACGATTGTTTGTGAACTTATATTTATATTAACTAAGGAATGCAAAATTCAAACCGTGACTATAAAGTTTATGAATCGATTCGAGTGAATCAAATCGTTTTTGCTTCGATTGTGTCTTGTGTAGTTACATAATATTCTTGCAATTGAACAACTCTCTAACTAGTTCATTTGAGTCATTTGAACTAGTTATGGTGAAGAAGAATATGGTTGATATGAAAGTGCTCATATGGCTAACCATTTAGTTAACTATTGTTGAACCAACAAATGTACATGTTTGGGTACGGTTACACAAACCTAAAATCGTGCATTTAATTTGTGTGTAACAAGCTAAGTTTTCGATCCAACGGTTTAAATATATTAGCTTGAATCTAATCAGGTTTTCATCTAACGGTGAATATTGAATGCTTTGTTACCAAGCTAACATTGATTGTGAACCCTGATTTGAAAGACTATATAAGGGATAACTCTAGCAACTGGGAAACCTAATCCACACACCTCCTGTGATACTAGTTGTATTATCTAGAGTCGATTCTCCTTTAACCTTAGGTTCTTCTTGTAAACCAGGTTAACGACTTAAATACTTCATTGGGATTGTGAAGCTAGACCGATACTACTTTCTTGTAGTTGTGTGATCTGATCTTGCATATTCCATCGTGTTGAGTAAATCGTAACCATTGGCTTGAGATTAATATCTCCGATAGGCAAGATATAAAAGTAGTCACAAACATCTTCGTCTCATCGTTTGTGATTCCACGATATCTTCTTTCGCCGCGTCGATTAAGATTATTGTGAGGTGATTGATAATACTAGGTTGTTCTTCGGGAATATAAGTCCGGTTTATCAATTGGTTCCTGTTCACCTTGATTTATCAACAGACGGAACAAAACTCGTAGGTATTTTTGTGGGAGACAGATTTATCTATTACTGTAGACTTTTCTGTGTGATATGGATTTGTTTATTAAAGTCTTCGACTTTAGGTCGTAGTAACTCTTAGTTGTGGGTAAGATAAGCTAAGGGAATCAAGTGCGTAGTATCCTGTTGGGATCAGAGACGTAAGGAGCGCAATTGTACCTTGGATCAGTGTGAGATTGATTGGGGTTCAACTACAGTCCAGACCGAAGTTAGTTTGTAGTAGGCTAGTGTCTGTAGCGGCTTAATACAGTGTGTGTTCAATCTGGACTAGGTCCCGGGGTTTTTCCGCATCTGCGGTTTCCTCGTTAACAAAATTCTGGTGTCTGTGTTATTTCTATTCCGCATTATATTTTGTTATATAATTGAAATATCACAGGTTGTGTGTTAGAATCAATCAATTGGAAATCCGACCTTTGGTTGTTGATTGAAATTGATTGATACTTGAACATTGGTCTTTGCTACCGTTCAAGTGATTTCTCTTGTATTCAATTAGACTCGCATATTACTATTTGCTTGAGTAATAATTAAATCGAGAAAGAGGGATATAACTCTTTGATATACTTTATTAAGATTGAGTCTAGTTGATTCTCTTGAAAGTATATTAGAGTTTGTCCATACAGATTGCTAATCGAAATATTAGGTGTGGTTGTTGTACCCCCGCTTTTTAAATAGAGGATGTTCTGATTGAGGTTGATAAGTTTATTTATCCAGTGGATTTCGTTGTTCTAGACACCCATACTGTTCAGGACCCAAGTGCTCAAATCCCAGTGATTTTAGGTCATCCATTTTTATCCACAGATAATGTTGTCATCAACTGTAGGACCGGGCTTATGAACATATCCTTTGGTAATATGACCACTGAACTAAATGTCTTTAATGTTACTAGACAACCTTCTGAGAACGATGATTTAAAAGAAGTGAATATGATTAGCACTTTAGTTCAGGATAATTGGATTGACACTTTACTGGTAGATTCTTTAGATGATTTTGAGGAAACCATTCTCTTAGATCATATGTGTGATCAATCTTTAGAAGAAGCTCTTGACTATTTTAAAGATTCTATGGACCCAGAAATTCAGGCAATAGTTTTAGGTCTTTATGAGAGTAATGATGACCCTAAATTTGGGGGTAGAGAACTAGAAGAATCTTTTGAGTATTTTAAGGACTCCGAAGATCCGGAAATTCAAGCAATAATTAGAGGTTTGTCTGTGAGTAGTGAAAACCCTAAGTTTGGGGGTAGTGATGGTTCTTGTGATCGTCATGTATCCCTAATTAGAGTCCCTTACTTGGGACTCGAGCTTTGTGCGTCGGAGATATTACTCGAGTCTATTCATACTCCGCAACCCGATCCTCCTGATACTGTCCAGGAGGTAACCCTGGTATTAGAGACCCATTTTTCGGATGAATGTATTTATCGAGACATACATATGAAGCTCAATTATGTGCCCCAGATAAACCCAGTTGTCTTGACAGAAACCTTAGATGAGGACATGCTCCTTCTTTTCATTTTTCTGAACCAGTGTAGTTGTCTCATATTTGTGTTAGCTCTATTTGGTCTTATGGACCCACAATTGTTTCGACTATTGGTATACGATTTTGAAAGATGATTATCTATTTTGTGGTATTTGACGTCTAGGGAGGCACCCGCGCTCATGCGATACGATAATATCCTTCCTTATTTTTTTCCCTCAAGTGGTAATAGTTGCTCCCTGTTCATGCTTTAAATTTTATCGTTAGAACATTGAGGACAATGTTAGATTTAAGTTTGGGGGTAAGGGAGAAACTTCTAGTGTCACATAGTATCCGGTTAGCTAAGTTTACATGTTGTTTCTCACTGAAAATATGGAAATTAGAATTGCTAGGATAACATTTTACTGAGACATTATAGAAAAAGACATTGAGATCATTTGTAATCAGGAGAGAACACGTACCTTTTAGAGGGTAATGGTGATGGACCTAACCATCCATGATGGAAAGACAATTAGGCCATAAGGAAATGCCAGAAAGACAAAGCAACCTCACAATGTAGTTTTAGTTACTGGATTACGACTCTCTCTCAGTAGAAACTTATCATCATCAAAAAGCGGAGCGACATCAAAATCTATGAAGAAAGTTGAAGACGTTTAAGGTTTAGAAGCAACAATAAAAAAGGAAAGCAGAATTTCAAATCAAAGTTGAAGACTTAGTTATAAGAACAAAGGAAATCAAACGATGTAAGTTGTTGAAGTTCATGATACCAAGACATTACAAGTTGAAGATCCAAGTGCTAAAGTCCTCTTGTCATGGCCATGTAAATACTAGTCTTGTTATTACTGTCATGAAAAAAAAAGGGGACCCTCTTATAACTGCTTTCTCTTTGGCGTAGGCTGGTCTCAAAGATAGATGTTTTCTCTCTAGGTAAGGCCATGACTTTCTATTTGGGTGATCATCAATTTGGAGTTGGTGTGCCCGTTGGTGGTGAGAGTATTTTACATGCTGTAAATAGCTTGCTGGAGTTGAAAGGTCATTCTGCTGGTATGTCAATGTTGCTTGTTGACTTCTCCAACGCTTTCAACATGGTAAGCGAGACTCATCTCATAAAGGAAGTTCGACACCATTGTCCAGGTATTTCACGTTGGGTTGATTTTTGTTATAGTAGGCCTGCTAGACTTTAATATGATCAATTCATTTTATCCTCAGCTCTTGGTGTTCAACAAGGGGACCCTCTTGGTCCATTGTTGTTTGCTTTGACCCTTCATCCGCTTGTGAAAACCATTGCCTCTCAGTGCAAACTTGATTTGCATGCATGGTACCTAGACGATGGGACTATTATTGGGGACACTCTTGAGGTGTCTAAAGCTTTGAATATCATTGAGTCTGAAGGGCCGGATAGAGGTTTTCATCTCAATATAAAGAAAACAGAGGTCTTTTGACCAATTGCTGATCCTGGAAGTTATGATGAAGATGTGTTTCCTCAAGACATTGGTATACCTACCACTCAGTGAGCCTATATTTGAACTTTATTAGCGATATGGCGGTGGCTAGAGTTCACAAGACCATCCAGCTAATGGCTTCCATCAAAAAACTCAAGGATCCTCAGAGTGAGATGTTATTACTTCGCAATTGTACGGGTGTATCCAGGTTATACTTCGCTATGCGCACTACCAACCCTGCAGCTTTACAACGTGCCACTGATTTATTTGATGATCAGTTACTTCAGTACTTGAGGTTATTGGTCACATGAGATGGTGCTGGTTTTGGGTCGTTGCAACAGCGTATTGCTACTCTTCCCATTAAGGAAGGTGGCTTTGGTATTTACACTATGGAGGGCACCCGTAACTATTGTTATCTGTCTTCTCAGAGTCAAACGGTTTCGGTACAAAAGGTGATTCTTGGCAATTAATTTTCTCCAGACAAAGGTTCTGCTTATCAGTCGGTTCTTCAAAACTTCATCAGGCTTGTGGTTTACCTTTTAATTATTGTCTTGATGATACTGCCCCCCCTTCTATGCACTCCCTGGTAGTTACCTATTTCGACGTAGTTAAGAAGCAAGTCCCAAACCAATTTTCTATGTCTGCAAGAGATTCCATTCTGTGGCGGTGCAATCGTGTTAAGCATGCTCAAGATTACCTGTTGGCCGTACCCATCAGTGGTTTAAATCAATGCCTTGGTCCAAGACAGTTTCACGCTGTTGTTTGTTATCGACTTGGCATCCCCTTATTTGTTGAAGGTGGCACGTGCTCTAGATGCAATAGATCCATGGATATTTTTGGTTACCACGCCATTCATTGTGCCAAAGATGTTGGTATCAAATTTCGGCATGACCTAGTACATGACATTATCGCTGACATCTGTTACAAAGCTGGTGTGGTCGCGCGTAAAGAAGCCGCCCTTGGGCTTCTTTCTGATGATAATAAAGACTTACGCCTTGCTGATATTCTTGCTTTTAATTGGGAAAATGGTCAAGATGTTTGTATGGATGTTACAGGTGTTTCTCCCTTCACGGGTGATGGTGTCTGCGCGTTTGTCCCAGGCCAAGCTATTTCTAATGTTGTTTTGCGTAAACGTAACAAATATTTGGCCCAATGTGTTTCTCATGGTTATGGTTTGGGTGTCTTAGCCTTTACTACGTTGGGGGAACTCGGAGAGGATACTTTGTGTTTTTTTAAGAGGTTGAAGAATTGTCTTGTTAGTAATGACGTTAGTTGTGGTGTAGGGAAATTTCTTTTTCATAGACTAGGTATTGCTATTTAGAGGGGGTTGGAGCTAAGCTTGTTGCTAGGCTACCAACTAAGGTTATGTATGATTAAATTGTAATACTATTTATATTTTATTTCGTATTAATTAATATAATATAAATAAAAAAATAAAAAAATATATTGTAGTTAGATTTTTATTCAATAAGGCCACAGGGAATTAGAAATATTTAAGGAAGTTTCAAGCAGAAATCGAAGAGAAGAGTTAATTTTCAAGGTTCTACGAGGTTCGAGAGTTTATCATCAACAGTTGAAGCCGAAGAAGACGTTGTTTCTACTGAGCACTATGAGAGAGTCGAAGAGAGATGCATATTGGTTGCTTTGTTAGTCCGCTTTCCATCTGGCACAAGATCTTTCTAACACTGGTTCAACTCATCACACGTAATTTGTCCAACTATGTAGCAGATGTCCCTCTCATCTTTCTCTCTCTCCTAATCTTATCCAGCTATAAGCGGATGCATCTCATAATGTTTATCTAGCTGTGTAGCGGATAGCTCTTTATCTAGCAGTATAGCGGATGTGTCTCCCCTTTTCTTTATTTAGATATAGAGCGGATACCTTTAATTTCTCTGGCATTCAAGTTACTTGGTGATAGGTTGAGAATACGTATGTCCTCATAGATCTTTGGATACTTGTGACCAATTAAAAGTCAAGGTTTTGTAGGTACACCTCTTGTAAACCCTCCCGAGACTATAACTCGGCCACTAGGGCCACCTAGGGGTTCAAAGGCTTGTTGCACACGCTAAGCGCAATCGCGTTGCCTGCGACAATGAATTAAGATTTTTTTTTCTAGATTAGATTTGCTCGAGGATTAGTAAATAATAAGTTTGGGAGTATTTGATAGACACATCTTTGTGTCTGAATTATCCTCATTGTCTGTATCGTTAGTGCTCGATTTTTGTACTAATTATGGTGTTTTTATGCCTTTATAGGTATTTTTTGAGAAACAAACTTTTGCGGAGAAATTGGCTCGAAAAGTTGATAAATGCACCCCCGGGGATAACTGCTAAATGGACCCTCATTTTGGATAAGGGAACCTTCTTTACTATTTTCAACCACCTGCTATTCACACCCTAGTTCAGGATATGGGGCACCCCTTCTTCTTCAGTTGAAAAGTGTTTTGGCGGGAAA
This sequence comes from Papaver somniferum, assembly GCF_003573695.1. Classification (NCBI taxonomy): domain Eukaryota; kingdom Viridiplantae; phylum Streptophyta; class Magnoliopsida; order Ranunculales; family Papaveraceae; genus Papaver; species Papaver somniferum. Next base: position 49,231,254 of record NC_039366.1, read on the forward strand.
ATCAGATTCAAATATTCGTATTCTCTGGATTTGGTTTTAATTATGGTGAGACTCGATCGCGGCTTGAGATTTCTTTGGGCATGTATCGATCAAACAGGGATGGTAAAGTGATTTGATTCGACAAAATAGGGTTGGTTACGTGGATTTGGGTGAAACAGAGCACGGGAATATCGCGGGATATCTTTCTTCTTTCCCGTGTATAACTGGAGGATGGTGCGTGACCAGAGAGAGTTTAACTCAATCTTTAGCCTGATAGTAACATTTTTGGAAAGTTTCAGCTGCCACAGACGCGTGGGACAGGAGAATAAGGGATTATTTCCTTTACAGTGCAGAAGAGAATAATAACGAGTAATGGAGGATTATGTGCAGTGATTACGGATTTTCTTTAGGCCTGTAAAGTATATAAGGGTGTTATAGGTAAGTACCAATTACCAGGATCGATTACCATATACACATGGTATTGCTTGTGATCGGTCACACCAGTCACTAGGATCGGTTACACCAATTACCAGGATCGGTTACACCAATTACTAGGACCGGTTACACCAATTACAAGGATCGATTATACAACTCTATGTGATCGGTTACACCAATTACTAGGATCGGTCACACCAATTACAAATACCGATCATACCATCTCAGGTGATTACTTAGGATCAGTTACACTAATTAATCAAAACTAGTCATACCAAATCATAAGTTAGGCATTGTGATTAGTTGTACCAAGAAACACAAAGTTACGATTGGTTCTACCATCTCACACATATTGGTAATCCAAAGATTTGCAATGAATAGCCGTACCAATAAGCCTAGCGACTTCCCTTTCGATTCATAAAACAAGTTCATGAATGTACTTCCTTTAAACAAATGTAAAATATTATTTCCTATGATGAAATCTTCACCTTTACCCATTCACATAATCATAACAGCATTCATAAGATTATGTCGATGTCATATCTACGAAGTTCAAAAGATAAGTGTTATACTTCGTAGTCTAATTCCCTAATACTATGATCATATGATCATGTCTCACTACTAGAGTAACTAGATAGTAACCCGTGCGGATTGTTTAGTCTAATTCAAGTTTGTTTTAAAATTAGTAACCCATTGTTTGAAGCTTTGAGCTAGCGCGTCAATGCTGAATTGTCATGACTCGACCAATTTCTGCGTCCGACGTTTTGTAAAAAGATTTATGGGTAAACTGACACTCGAATTCAGGAGATAAAAAATATATTAATCTAGAATTCACAAAAACTGAAAATATGATCAAATATTAGTTTGCAAATTGTTTAGTTTTAACAAAATCTTCAACTCTTAAATATTACATTCCAAATCCAAAGAAACAAATTACATACCACTACTTTAGTAATTCTAAAAATTGACGTTTAAAAAATTAGATATCAAACACCAGGTTTCACACAGCCATTCTCGGCATCAGACATGATAAGTATCGAAATATCAGTGATTGTACAGTTCCATCAATACCTATTTTCCATCATAGTCTGGCGATAAATTCAGAACATCCTCTTCTAGTTTGTTTACTACAATATCATACACAAAAGAGTAATGAACTAGTACTATTAACTATTGTCACACATACCAAAGTGCAAACAATAATGGATCAGGAATTGTACCACTGCTTGACGGTTGTCATTGCCTATCCTATTTTGTGATTCAAATCGTCTTTTCGGCTGAAACAAAAATAACAAAACTAAATAAGCATAGCAGGAAATGATATGCACTCAACCAACGTATTTCACGGTGTGAAGAGTATAAAAATATTGTAGTCCCATATATCATCTTTATACATCAGGTAACAAATGAATAACATGAATTTTAAGTTACCTAGATGATTAACCTTCTCGCGAGGATATTTTAAGAGGAATTGTCATAGAAGCGCAATTCGACATTAGCAAAGATTTTAGGCTTTAGAAAACTATTAGCCACTGCATACCTTTCCTTTAGGCTTGGGCTTCTTTTCTTCTTCGTGAAATTTTTTGACTGTTGTTTCTAATGAATTGTAATCACAAAGATGTTTGTAGTAGACCTATCCGCCTCTACGGATTCCTTTACTGCATCCACATTCGCGCCCCTTGTCTCATGTTCCTTGGAACACACCTCTAATTACTCAAATAACGATCTCCATCAGATATCTCTACTAATAATGTCTTACACTCTGACTATCTTGCATATATTTAAGAAAAAGACTAACGAAGACTTCTTTAGGCCTACTAAGTACCCACTTTCTTGCATATGATTTTTACATTAGAGAACAAGTATATGTGTCGTCGTCAATATTACGGTAAAAAATTTAGTTAAAAGCGAGAAAACCAACTCACACAACTGATAAATAAAGATTAGTACATGGTACTCATCGCTACTCACAATATATTCTTCCACCGTATAGAAATCAAAGAAAGTATCTAAAACTTTCACTTTAATGAACATACCTAATATTGTCTCCCAGTGCAATAAACATGCATACTCACCTTAATAAGAACTACATGAGAATACTGTAATCGGGTGGAGGAATATTTAAATGCAGAGTTAAGTTCAGTTTGTACTATCATCCTTCCTAGAAACCAATGTACGGTATGAGTTCATATGTTCATCGAACTGTGCTTCAAGTTCCCTTGTTTATATTCAATAATAAAAAAATTCAAACACAATTTCTTTATACTCCAATGCAAAATATATACTAATAACATTAGCTCCAAACGAAAAACTAAAGCTCACCTTATAACTAATTCATGGGCAAACTAACAATGTTAATTTTCTGACAATCTAAACAATGTAAAAGATTTACCAATGGATTTCTCGTACACATGTTTCAAGCAAGATATCCTTCCTTAACCGTCGATTTTTTCAGGAGTATGAAATTTTCTGATGTCTTTTTATAGCAAATATATCTTTCCTTAACTCTCTGCCTTTCTTGGCCTTATCTAGTTTCAAGTTCGTATATGAAGTCATCTAAGTCATGCAAAATATAACTCCAAACCAATCAAAAAATTGATGCATAGCAATCGATTTCACCACATGACTATAAATAGGCTATTAAAGGGGAACAATGCCGAATCGTCATCTGTGATGCCTTCCTGAAAGCCATAATCAATGTTTCGTTTTGTTGGTTAATTCTGCAAATCAGAAGACTGTGAGAGATAAAAAAAACTAAACTTTTAAACAGTTCAATGGAAAAAAACATATTCAACTAACCTCCTCACAAATTCTCCAATAACCTTGTCTCAACCCAAACAGATCTCCTTAACATGTTTGTTTAGCCAAAGTTGATACCTATTCCCTCAGGGCATGTCGGTAATGTTGGTAAATCTGTATGGGAAAGAAAAATAAAATTAAACAACTTGATACATCTCCACAGAAAACTTGAAAACGAAGGTCAATTTTATGAGTAGATTGCCTTCAAAGCTCTATACGATGAGATGGTGTTTGATACGATTACCTACATGTTATCGAAAATCTTGAAATACACATTTCTGATCAGTCCTAATGAAATTGATTTACGGAGGATTCGTGAATGAAGAATAGAGTTGGAGTAGTTGTGAATGAGAGGGCGGTTTATTAGGTCGTGGACGAAAAAAGAAGTGGGGGTGTAAGTTGGGTGTTAACATAATCTTTTAATTGATTGGTGTATGGACAGAGCGAAGGAGAGAGCTATATTTGTGAGTAGTCTCACCAGAGTTGTCCACATCAGATTTTGGTGGGGACAGAATGAATGAGAATTCAGCATTGAGTTTCAATTAACATCTTGTTATATTAGATAGATATATCCATACGCAGCTTTGCAGTTATGTTTTCAATAAGGAAGAGCAGTGATTAATTTTTGTTCCAAATAAGGAAGAGCAGTGATTAGGAGCACAGAAACTGCAACAAGAATTCTACGGGGCATTACACTCTACACCACCAATCATACCAGGAGACACACCTATATTTAACCACCCGACGAGGGACAAAAAGATATCAACAATATCGGTAGGATGGTACATTCCGAACATCAACTGGATTAAGATTAACACAGGTGGAACAACCAGAGGTCACCCAGGATTTGCGGGGGAAGGGTTCATATGCAGAGATTCTGATGCACGAACTTTAATGGCTCTAGCTCAACCACTAGGAATTACGACTGCATTAACTGCAGAAACTTGGGCTCTTCTATTGGCATCAAAAACAACAACAGAAAGGCAAGGGCCAAGAGTTCTCTTTGAAACCGAGACATATATCAGGAATGATCGAGGAGATAAAAATCAGATTTTGACAGATCCCGCAGGCTACTATACAACACAACAATAGGGAAGGAAATCAAGCGGCAGACGGATTAACCAATCATGCGGCAGATGGAAATCAAACGGGGAGTTTATCAACCAAAATATGGGACCAGGCAATCCCATCTTTTATTAGTCAAATTTTATTTCATGATTCTGTGGATACCACATACCCACAACAAAAAATTGACAACTTTTTTTTTATTTTAAATAAAAAATGGCAAGAAAGCCAATTACAATAAGTTGGTGGGAAGCCTGACAACAAGCTGGGCACCAACACCCTTTTGGATAGCTAAACCTATTCTATAAAAAATAGTACCGCCTATTTTATAATTAGCGTCATGGTTCGAGATACAATTCTTCAACCTCTTCAAGAAAATGATAGTTTCTTCACCCAGTTCACCCAAAGTCGAGAAAGCTAAAACACCAAAACCATAACCATGAAAGGAGCACTTGTCTAGGTATTTATCGCATTTACGCTTAGTAGCTCTAGATATGGCATGACCGTGTATGAAAGTATGAACTCCCCCGCCAGTGAATGGAGAAACACCAGTAACATCAAAACAGACATCCTGACAGTTCTCCCAATTATGAACAAGAATATCTGCAGGTCTCAAAGAAGTATCGTTACCCGATAAAAAATCAAGAGCTAGCTCCTTCCTCACATGTACACCAGCCTTGTAATAAATGTCTGCATAAACATCCCTCATAAGGTCGTGGCCGAATTTGAGACTGACATCATTAACGCAATGCAAAGCATGATCGCCCAACATATTCATCTTTTTGTTACAACTAGAACATGAACTATCTTTTCTGGAAAGAAGTATGCCCAATTTATAATTCAACACGGACCTAAATCGATGAGGTCATAGATTTTGATTTAAACCACTAATGGGAATCGCCTTAAGAAAATCCCAGCCACCCCGTTACTTTGCCAAAAGAACAGAATCTTGTTACTAAGGAAAATTGAATACTATTTTCCTTTTAATTAATTAAAAAAAGAAATTCCATTTTATAAAATATTATATAAGACCTTAATGCATATTATATACATGAGTGAACAAGTCCAAAGACTTGAAAATCTTATCTCAGTGATTTGTAGCGGGAGGGGATCAGAAACTTCTTGGTTCATGGAACCATAGAGTTGACCGTATTATATTTTGTTTTTATTGATGATGGGATCCTGACCCTGTGGTATCTGACCCTACCAGTTCTCGTAGATCCTTAATCATCGTTATTATTTAATAAAAAAATGAAATTACAATTTGCAACTTTCATCCTTCTATTAGACTGACACGTTTCCGAATCCGGGATACAAAAGTTTGATAGGGCCCATGTTCTTTACTCACTAGCGATGACATAACATGCGATATCAGAACTAGAAATCGTAGGCTTACCACCCGATTACTTTAGTTTTACAAGTACTTAAACCACCACATGTTAACATTAATGATTGGAAACTGACACCAATAATGCTGATTGATGGCTACCATTATTTAAAGTAAATGGATATTCCAATGATCCAAATCCGACAGGACTCTACTCCATATTCGAAATTTGGAATAGCACGAGCCTGGTTATGACCTAATTCCATACGTATAAGTTGTATTGTTTCTTACTGGTATGGAGTAGTTTTCTTAGAAGGCGCGATTGGGATACTTGAACTAATTGGGGATGCAAATTGCATCCCCTATCAATAGTATCTGCTAAGAGGTGATTTGTCACGGTGTGACATGCATCTCGGTGGCTTCCCTCAGTAATTAGCTAGGTGCCTTTAGTTATTTCAGTTGCTAGTTATTGGTGTAGTTGCGTCCGTTAGATAATTGACACGCGTTGCTCATTCATTGTGTAACGAGTAGGATCAATGATTGGTATTTATGCTGTAAGAGAACTCTAAATCGGATTATCTGAAAATTAATGAAAACAAAACCCATTTGGTTGCGCACATTTGCACAGATTCAGGTCTGGATCTTCGATTCAGAAGGTGATTTCACCATTTATCTATTTCCTTATTTGATTTGCTAGATTATCTGTTGTTCATTCACAACAATTGGTATTCAAAGCAGTTTGAATCCACTAATTCTTTTTTTCCAATGACTCTTAAAGCTCTTGAAGAAGAGGTAGCTCAATTAAAAGCTTCTCAATCTCAGATTCAAGCAGATTTCAATACCATATCCGCTGAACTCACTACTAACTTTGATTCTCTAGCAACAAATCTAACAACGCATTACAGGAGAACACTCAAAATCTAGTGAGATTATTCAGTCGACCTAACAATAATCAACACCATATTGAAGATGCTTCTGGATCTCATGGTCATGATATAGAGGAACACAATTTTTCTCATCATCGTCAATACATCCCTCCCAATCGCTTTCCAAAGCTCGATTTTCCAAGATTTGATGGTGCAAATCCTCGTGGCTGGATACAAAAAGCTGATAGATACTTTCTATTACATGACATTGAAGAACACGAAAAGGTGGATATAGCTGCAATCTACCTTGAGGGTAAGGCTGAAAAGTGGTTTTTAAACTTTCAAGTTAATAGGCATAGGATTACTTGGATTGATTTAGCTAAGAGCATATGTGCTAGATTTATAAACCTTGTGGATGAAAATTTTGTGGGAAGTTTTAATAAACTAGTGCAAACCACCAAAGTGGATAACTATTATGAAGAATTTGAATCTCTGAAAGCATTGATGCTTGATATGAATCCATCTCTCACTGAAACATATTTTGTTATGAGCTTTCTTAGTGGCCTCAAAGATGAAATAGGAAAGTCTGTCTCAATGTTTCATCCACAAACTTTGGCTGACGCTTTCAATTTTGCTAGATTACAAGAGCAAAAACTACAGTTGACCAGTCCAGTTTCTAAGTCATTCACTAAATCCTTCTCCCCAAAATTTTTCTCCACCAGACACTACTCTACTACACCAGTGTCACCTAAACCAAATCTTACTTCACCTAAGTCTCTCCCAACAACCACAAAGTCATTCTTTCAACCTCCACCAAAGACCAATCCCCAAAACCTAATTGTCAAAAGACTCTCTCAGGAGGACATGGACAAGAGAAGAGCTCAAGGGTTGTGTTACAATTGTGACACTGTTTACACACCATGCCATTTCTATAAAGGGAGACAAAAAGTCTACATGCTGCATATGGATACTGCTGCACCTCAGGACACAGATGAGGAGGAAGAAGTATTTGAAGAAGCACAAGAATCTCCAGTGCAATCTGATGTTGAGATTTCTCTGCATGCACTAACAGGCATTGCAACTGGAGACACAATTAGAATTCCTGGTCTAATAAACAATACAAAAGTTTCTATACTCATTGATACTGGCAGCACCACAAGCTTTATTGATTCTGCTTTGGCCAATTCATTGAACTGCTACATTGAGCTAACCAAACCAATGATGGTCACTGTGGGCAATGGGGACAGAACAGTCAGCACTGGCATTTGTTCTAACTTACAATGGAGTATGCAAGGGCATCAATTCAAGGAGCATTTGAGAACTTTACTACTATGAGGTTGTGACATTGTCCTTGGTGCAGACTGGCTCAAGACTTTGGGTAATGTAACATTTAACTTTACAAAACTCTGTGTTTTTTCAAGCTCCACAATCAGCTAATTACTTTACAAGGTATTACTCCAGCAAACTCCTTACTTCAAATGAGCAGTGCAGCTTTCACAATATTCATTTCTACTACTTCTCATGGATTGGTGGGTACCTTGTTTTCCATTTCTTCTTCTCCTACACCACCAACCCCTGATATCTTACTTCCCTTACTAAATTAATTTCAAGATATCTTGAAAGAACCTACTGAGTTACCTCCCAAGAGGAATTTAGACCATACAATTCCTCTTCATCCAAATTCAACACCTATTAATCTCAGAGCCTACAAATGTCCCTATATTCAAAAAGATGCAGTAGAACAAATAATCAGAGATATGCTACATTCTGGTATTATTCAACCAAGTCACAGCCCATTTGCATCTCCAATCCTTTTGGTAAAAAAGAAAGATAACACCTGGAGATTTTTTGTAGACTATAGAAAACTCAATAGCATTACCGTTAAGGATAAATTCCCAATTCCTATTGTGGATGAATTATTGGATGAACTATGTGGTTATGTTGTTTTCTCCAAGATAGATCTCAGGACTGGCTATCATCAAATCAGAATTCATGAGCTAGACATTTTCACAATAGCTTTCAGAACTCATCAAGGTCACTATGAGTTTAAAGTTATGCCATTTGGCCTTACAAATGCACTTGCAACATTCCAGGCTTTAATGAATGAAATTTTCAAGCCATTCTTGAGAAACTTTGTCTTAGTTTTCTTTGATAATATACTGATATACAAACATAACATGGAAGAGCATTTAGAATATCTCAATATCGTCTTCTCCTTACTTAGACAACATCAGTTATTTGCTAAGCTATCTAAATGCAATTTTGGACAGTCCTCACTTGACTATTTGGGTCACATCATCACAGCTGAAGGAGTAAGTGCTGACCCTTCCAAGATTGAGTGCATGAAAAACTGACCACTTCCAAAGACTATTAAAGATCTTAGAGGGTTTCTTGGCCTCACAGGTTATTACGGGAAGTTTGTTCAAGGGTACAGCTACATCAGCAAGCCTCTCGCAAATCTGCTCAAGAAAAATGCATTCCATTGGAACCAGGCAGCTACTACTGCATTTGAGAACCTAAAGACTGCCATGAGCAACACTCCTGTATTAGCACTTCCTGATTTCACTAAACCATTTGTGGTTGAGAGTGATGCAAGTGATTCTTGCATTGGTGCATATTTATTACAAGAAGGGAGACCAATTGCTTACTACAACAAACCTTTAGGTCCAAGAGCTTCAACTTTGTCCACTTATGAAAAGGAATTTCTTGTTGTGGTCATGGCTATTCAGAGATGGAGGCAATATCTACAAGGGAATAAATTTACCATTAAGACATATCACCAAAGCTTAAAATACTTCTTGGAGCAGAAACTGACAACTTCATTCCAGCAGAAATGGTTGATCAAACTCCTTGGCTTTGACAATGACATTCAGTATAAAAAGGGAGCAAACAATATTGTTGCAGATGCTCTCTCCAGAAGACCATTGGATACTGCTTCTTGCCATTCATTGTCATTATCTACACCACATTGGGTTGCTGAAGTTACAAGTAGCTATGCAAATGACTCTCAAGCTCAACATCTTATTTCTGCACTTCTCCTCAACCCTCTCAGTGTCCCAAACTTTACTTACAAGGAGGGTGTTTTAAGTTATAAACACAAATTTTACATTGGTACTGGAGGCAATGTGAGACAAACACTCTTAGCTTCTCTACATGCTTCAGCCAATGGAGGGCATTCTGGCATTCAAGCAACTTCTATGAGAGAAAGGAGCCACTTTTATTGGAAAGGAATGCACAGAGACATAGTGCTTTTTGTCTCTCATTGTGACATCTGTCAGAGAAACAAAAGTGATTCCACCAATGCAGCAGGACTGCTTCAACCTCTTCCTGTCCCTAATCAGCCATGGCAACATATCACAATGGATTTCATTGAAGGATTGCCTGTCAGCAACAAGAAGAGTGTTATTCTTGTCATTGTTGACAGACTTACCAAGTATGCACACTTCTTGGCTCTTCAGCATCCATACACAACATCCTCAGTTGCTCAGACATTTTTATCTCAAGTATTCAAAATACATGGATTACCATCATCAATTGTGTCAGATAGGGACAAGGTCTTCACCAGCAATTTTTGGCAGGATCTGTTTAAAGCTTTGGGTACAAGTCTTAATCTAACACATCATATCACCCTCAAACAGATGGCTAAACTGAAAGGGTGAATGGCTGCTTAGAAACTTATTTGAGATGTTTAACTGGACATAAACCTGGCAAATGGAGCCAATGGTTAGCTTTGGCAGAGTGGTGGTACAATTCAAGCTTTCATACCAGTCTCAAGATGTCCCCCTTTCAAGCAATTTATGGGTATGTTCCCCCTCACTTAGCTTTTCCTACCACTGCCACAACTTCAGTAGATGTTGTTGAAACCTATTTGAAAGAAAGATACTCTCTACTTGATCTTCTCAAAGAATCCCTTCACTTAGCTCAAGAGAGAATGAAGCTTTATGCCGACAAGTCACGCAAAGATAAAAGCTTTTAAGTGGGAGATTTGGTATATCTTAAACTACAACCATGCAGACAAGCATCTGTGTCTCTAAGGAAGAATTTCAAGCTCTCGGCTAAATTCTATGGTCCATTTCCAATTATTCAGAAAGTTGGTAATGTGGCTTACAAGTTGCAGTTGCATTCTCATGCACGCATTCATCCAGTTTTTCATGTTTCTCAGCTGAAGAAACACATTGGCCTCAAACACACTCCGTCTCCAGATTTACCAGTGGTTGATCATGAAGGCCAAATCCTTATACTGCCTGAGAAGATACTTCAAACCAGAACCATTCGTCAAGGTCGCCGGATGGTCAAACAAATACTACTCCAATGGACAAATTCGTCACCTGAGAACGCTACATGGGAGGACTTATCCCACATCAAAGCTCATTACCCGAAATTTATCCTTGATGACAAGGATAATTTTCTGGGGGAGGCAATGTCACAGTGTGACATGCATCTCGGTGGATGACCTCAGTAATTAGCTAGGTGCCTTTAGTTATTTCAGTTGCTAGTTATTGGTGTAGTTACGTCCGTTAGATAATTGACACGCGTTGCTCATCCATTGTGTAACGAGTAGGGTCAATGATTGGTATTTATGATGTAAGAGAACCCTAAATCGGATTATCTGAAAATTAATGAAAACAAAACCCATTTGGTTTCACACATTTGCACAGATTCAGGTCTGGATCTTCGATTCAGAAGGTGATTTCACCATTTATCCATTTCCTTATTTGATTTGCTAGATTATCTGTTGTTCATTCACAACAATTGTTATTCAGAGCAGTTCGAGTCCACCAATTCTTTTTTTCCAATGACTCTTAAAGCTCTTGAAGAAGAGGTAGCTCAATTAAAAGCTTCTCAATCTCAGATTCAAGCATATTTCAATACCCTATCCGCTGAACTCACTACTAAGTTTGATTCTTTAGCAACAAATCTTAACAACACATTACAGGAGAACACTCGAAATCTAGTGAGATTATTCAGTCGACCTAGCAATAATCAACATCAACACCATACTGAAGATGCTTCTGGATCTCATGGTCATGATATAGAGGAACAGAGTTTTGCTCATCATCGTCAATACATCCCTCCCAATCGCTTTCCAAAGCTCGATTTTCCAAGATTTGATGGTGCAAATCCTCGTGGTTGGATACAAAAAGCTGATAGATACTTTCTATTACATGACATTGAAGAACACAAAAAGGTGGATATAGCTGCAATCTACCTTGAGGGTAAGGCTGAAAAGTGGTTTTTAAACTTTCAAGTTAATAGGCATAGGATTACTTGGATTGATTTAGCTAAGAGCATATGTGCTAGATTTATAAACCCTGTGGATGAAAATTTTGTGGGAAGTTTTAATAAACTAGTGCAAACCACCAAAGTGGATAACTATTATGAAGAATTTGAATCTCTGAAAGCATTGATGCTTGATATGAATCAATCTCTCACTGAAACATATTTTGTTATGAGCTTTCTTAGTGGCCTCAAAGATGAAATAGGAAAGTATGTCTCAATGTTTCATCCACAAACTTTGGCTGATGCTTTCAATTTAGCTAGATTACAAGAGCAAAAACTACAATTGACAAGTCCAGTTTCTAAGTCATTCACTAAATCCTTCTCCCCAAAATTTTTCCTCCACCAGACACTACTCTACTACACCAGTGTCACCTAAACCAAATCTTACTTCACCTAAGTCTCTCCCAACAACCACAAAGTCATTCTTCCAACCTCCACCAAAGACCAATCCCCAAAACCTAATTGTCACAAGACTCTCTCAGGAGGACATGGACAAGAGAAGAGCTCAAGGGTTGTGTTACAATTGTGACACTGTTTACACACCATACCATTTCTATAAAGGGAGACAAAAAGTCTACATGCTGCATATGGATATTGCTGCACCTCAGGACACAGATGAGGAGGAAGAATTATTTGAAGAAGCACAAGAATCTCCAGTGCAATCTGATGTTAAGATTTCTCTGCATGCACTAACAGGCATTGCAACTGGAGACACAATTAGAATTCCTGGTCTAATAAACAATACAAAAGTTTTTATACTCATTGATACTGGCAGCACCACAAGCTTTATTGATTCTGCTTTGGCCAATTCATTGAACTGCTACATTGAGCCAACCAAACCAATGATGGTGACTGTGGCCAATGGGGTCAGAACAGTCAGCACTGGCATTTGTTCTAACTTACAATGGAGTATGCAACGGCATCAATTCAAGGAGCATTTGAGAACTTTACCACTAGGAGGTTGTGACATTGTCCTTGGTGCAGAATGGCTCAAGACTTTGGGTAATGTAACATTTAATTTTACAAAACTCTGTGTTTTTTCAAGCTCCACAATCAGCTAATTACTTTACAAGGTATTACTCCAGCAAACTCCTTACTTCAAATGAGCAGTGCAGCTTTCACAAAATTTATTTCTACTACTTATCATGGATTGGTGGGTACCTTGTTTTCCATTTCTTCTTCTCCTACATCACCAACCCCTGATATCCTACTTCCCTTACTAAATGAATTTCAAGATATCTTGAAAGAACCTACTGAGTTACCTCCCAAGAGGAATTTAGACCATACAATTCCTCTTCAACCAAATTCAACACCTATTAATCTCAGAGCCTACAAATGTCCCTATATTCAAAAAGATGCAGTAGAACAAATAATCATAGATATGCTACATCTGGTATTATTCAACCAAGTCACAGCCCATTTGCATCTCCAATCCTTTTGGTAAAAAAGAAAGATAACACCTGGAGATTTTTTGTAGACTATAGAAAACACAATAGCATTACCATTAAGGATAAATTCCCAATTCCTATTGTGGATGAATTATTGGATGAACTATGTGGTTATGTTGTTTTCTCCAAGATAGATCTCAGGACTGGCTATCATCAAATCAGAATTCATGAGCTAGACATTTTCAAAATAGCTTTCAGAACTCATCAAGGTCACTATGATTTTAAAGTTATGCCATTTGGCCTTACAAATGCACTTGCAACATTCCAGGCTTTAATGAATGAAATTTTCAAGCCATTCTTGAGAAAATTTGCCGGCATGCTCGATAGAAATCTATCAATGCCGGTAGTCAAGTGGCAAAAAAATCAATTTTCTGAAACTTTACATCATGTGCCGGCAAAGAAATTCAAGCAACATACCACGCTGGTAGCGATACTGGAATGCTCGAGAATTAACTGGCTGTGCCCCCAGACCCCCTGGATAGCGGTATGTGAAAAATAACTTTTGTGGTGCCGACACGGACGTGGTATGAATACCATGCCGGTATGGCTGCTTCCGGCATTGTATTCATATCACGTCCATGCCGACACCGAGCTTTTTCAGCTGTAAAAATTGTGGATTCAAAGAAAAAAAAATCAAATTTTCAACCTCTCAGCAGCAATTCTCTCTTCACAATCATCCTCCATTTTCACCATAAAAAGTTCCCTCTCAAATACTTTTTCCCTCCTTCTACTCTCACCTCACTCACCAAATACAAATAAAAATACACACTAATCATTTATCAAATAATCTTATGAATTTACTAATTATAATTAAGCACTAAACATGATTACTGAGGGGTAGATTAGGTATTACGTAAAATACTTAGATAAGGGGTGACCCTGATTTGATATTAAAATTCAGTTTTTGTCCTTTTCCTCTATCCCCAATTAGTTTTAGTATCCCCCAATCACGCGTTCTTTTCTTATTATATAAACAAGAAAATTACATAATTTTCAAAAGCAAAATTAAATCGTGACACAAAGCAATCTATAATTATATACTCCCTCCGTTTCATAAAAAGAGATACTTTTACTTTTTCATTTTAATCTAAAAATATATCAAACTGAAAAAGTAAAAGTATCTATTTTCTAGAAATGGAGGCAGTATATTTTAAATGAAATTGTTAGGTTAATAGACTTTTATGGTGATTAAAAGAATAAATAAAAATATGTATTCATTTTCAATCAAGCAAAACAAAAACTATTACTGTTCCATGACTTATTTCGAAACTTAAATAAAAATTTAGTCTACTGTGCGAATATTTTGCATAATATAATTAATCATAAATAGATAATAATTTGAGAGTGACAACGTAAAAACATTAACTAGCTCCTTATTATGCTTCAAAAATAACTAGCTCCTTAAGGAAGGAGAGGTAATAATGTGGATAGGGGTCATGATTAAACATCATACGCATTTTGGTTTATATACTTTTTTGACGACACTTTTCGTGGTAATTTTTAATCAAATTTTATTAATTAGGATGATATTGTGATGTAATACAGGGTTAATTTTGATCCACTAGTGTGAAACAAAATTCTTAGATCTACTAGAGTAATAATTTGGATCAACTGATGTGAAACAAAATTCTTTTTTCATATGTACCAAAATAAATCCTGCCTAAATCAGGGCGTGTGCCACTTAATTGGGACATATAGCTAGATGATAAAATAGGGTCATTAAGAAATATTTTATAGAAACTCCTTATCCACTATTTATGTTAATACCTAATATACCTTTATTAAATTAGTGCTAATTCGGGTTATTAAATAATACGTACTTAATCAAGCTAATCCTGAAATTAACTTTCATTAATGTATAATCAACAGTTGTCAAAAATTTTAATTTTCTTTTAAAAGACTCGATCCAGAATCGGTTTATGTTAGTTAATTTGTAAACCGATTCTGGGTTGAGTATTTTCAAGTAAACCCAGAATTGGAGTTTTAACAATACCCAAATAAACCGATTCACAAAATCAGTGTTTATATATATATCTATATAATCCGATTATTTCTTACTTTCAGGAACAAAATATTCATTACATAGTTTAGGAAATTATCGCAATACATATAGGATTCAATATGGGAATTCTAGAATTTGACACATCAAATGCTCGTCAATGAACCGGCGAGCACGTCAGTACAACGTCGTATATTCTTTGTGTTGAATGAACTTTATTTCCCCATTACGAATTCTCCATAGCCCGTTGAAACGTTCCAGCTGAAATTCAATGAATTCTTATATGTTAGTATGTGAACTAGTGTAGTTGACATAGGTATAAAAATGATCGCATTACTCACTTTTTCCCTAAGAGGAGCTTGTGGATGATAGTCGTACACCATATTTCTAACTTTTACGTACTCTCGCATTGCACCTTTAATGTATTGGAATCGAAATGCCAAGTCTCTCCATTTGCGGTTATTGGGATTCCCGGTACGCTCGTAAAAGAACTCTTTAACTCTCTTCCAAAATATTGAATAAATTTCATTCGGACGTTCACGAAACGTATTAGCAAAGGATTTAACGAGATACAAATCTTCAAACGGTTCCCATTCCATTTTCTAGGCTAAGTGTGTGATATGGGAGTGGCTGAAAGAGATTGTCCTTATATAGATACGGACTCAACGGCTATTTTTTTCAAATTCAAATATATAGATAAGGACTCAACGGCTACTTTTTTCAAATTCAAATCAAACAATCAGATTCTACGTATGTCCACATAAACCGATTGTGCCCTTACAAAATCATATAAATTGTGCCTCTCAACAATCGGGCTTTTTTAACGCACATGTAAACCGATTGTCAAAGTTAAAGAACTTTTCTTCATGAAAATCGGACTACATATTTATACATGTAAATCGATTCTAAAAGTTGCAGAACTTTTCTTCTTAGCGATCAGATTACATTTATGTACATAAAAACCTATTCTTGGTTTCAAAAGTTACTGGAGTTTTCTTCATGACAATCGGATTTTATAAAGGTACATGTAAACCGATTCTGAAACTGGACCTCTGGGAAATTGTCAGAATCGGTTTACATATAGTTACATGTAAACCGATTCTGACTGAAATATAACTTTGGTTATTTTATCGCGTCTTGGACAAACACAAACAATTTTTTTTTAAAGAGACCAGATTAAGTTATTCATAAATTAGGAATATAACCAAACATAATTCGACAATAAGTTTAAGACGAGACATAAGTTTTGACTCCATAATTATCCATAGTTAAAGGCATAAACATGAATGTAACCATTCATTCATAAACATCCCCACCACGACCACGTCCACCGCGTCCTCGTTTAGGAGGTGGGCACTGCTCGATGCACCTTCAGACATCCTTTTTGGGGGTGTTCTCTTCCTTTTTTCTTTGGTTCCTCCTCCTCCTCCTCCTCATCGTCATCCTCTTCCTTCTCCCCAAACTTTGCACCAGCTTCTACATCTTCGATACCGTTCAATTCATCAATTAGCTTTTCATTTGCCTTCACATTTTTCCCTTCCCTGATTTCTAGCTTTGCCTGGGTTATCAAGTATCTGACTCGTCTTCTCTGTTTCAATTTCAAATAACAGACATTCAATATATAATTCTAAAACCATTAACAAAATCTTAATTGAGTAACAATACGCACCAAGTAATCGAGAGCCGTATCTTTGTCCTCTATCTTGGGCCTCTCATCTACTCGTATCACTCGAGTATGCGAAACTTTGAGGTACCACGGTATGTAACTCGGAATTGTTTCGTCATCTGCTCGAGATGGACCATCCAAAGGATATATGTGAAACGCTTGTCGTCCCAATAATCACATGATGGTAAAGGCTTGTGAACAATGACAATATCATTATCATATGATTTGGTTTTTGTCCAATTGATGTTGAAAATCTTGTGCGCCTTTGGGATTTTTTGTACGTAACCGCATTGTCTTGCAACTCTCGTCGGGTTGTACATTACATATCCTCTTGGGCGAAACAAAGGCGCACAATATTCACTTTGCTCTCTGCATCCAACCTTCTTTCCTTTTCCTTTAGCAAAATCCTCCTTGTAAGGATCAAAGACAACATCCTTCGTCGTCAAGTTGTCTAACTGGCGTCTCAAATTCAGATAATCCATTTTTTGTTTCTTCGGCTTACTTCTGTAGTTGTACGTGTCTCCATAATGCTCTCCGTCCCATTTCTTGTTCTCAAAATCCCTTTTAGCAAATATTGGGAAGTGCAAATATATTCACGCCTGCAGAAAGCCATATTCCCTCCGAGTTGGTTCCTGGGTGCCCTAGAAGTCTTTCTCAACTCCTTCAACGAGTGTGAAAGCATGGCAGTGCCCCAAGAGTATTCGTGCATCTTGTCAAATGGTTGCAACAATTGGATAAAGGTTGGCGCTCACACGCGCACCAGAAACGTCAGGGAAGATAACAGCTCCCAGGACATAGAGGACATACGCATTGGCCGTGGCGATGATGCGCTGCGGCGTCACCTCTTTTCCCTGAGCACGAAGCTTCTTTGTTCCCATGAAGTTGTCCCTCATCTTCGAGAGATGGAATATCCTCTGCTTTGACTTGCCTACTAGCATCTTCTTCTTGGTCTTCTCCTCATCCCATTGGAACACTTCCTTGGTCCACGCATAAATCTTGTCCCACGCAAGCTCTTGCGCGTACCCTTTGTGCTTCACGGCTTTACCTTCTATGTTAGCCCGGTAATGGACTTCGCATCATTGAAGTTATCGTCATTTCTCCAAACGGAAGATGTAAAGTATCTGTTTCCCCGTAGTATCTCTCGGCAAAGGTGGAACAAAGAGGTCTGTCATAACCAAGGTGGTCCAAATTGTCGACCGCAGGTACCAACCCCGTAGAATTGACTAGATCGACTACTTCCAGAACTTCTCCTTCGGTGGATTCTGGTGCTATAAGTGGCCATTGCCTCATCATACTCACTGACGTTCCTGTCTTCATAAGACGGACGACATCCTTGTGATCCTATAAAAAAAACAGCCACGATGGACAATTAGAACACTAGACGGACAATAACGTTTACATCACATAGCATAAGGTTTAGGTACTTATTATGGTATTGTAAACGACAGAGGCCCAAATGCTTTTGTAACCCCATAATACATTTCCTCCATCACTGGGTATCCCTAAAGGTGGATCATCAGGGCCGCGAGCAAACATCTTCAGCGGGTCGGGCATGTGGTCACTTTTTTTCTTCTTTGCTCCTTCTTTCTTCTTACCTTTTTCTTGAGCGTCTCCTCCTTGGTCTTGCACTTCTTCTTGAACGACTTCTCTTATCTCTTCATCAACTTCCTTCTCACTTTCATCCTCACCTTCTTCTTCATCACGTTCACTCTGATCACTTTCTTCTTCACCACCTTCCTTGCCACCACCTTCCTCATCACTTTCACTCTCATCACTTTCTTCTTCAACAACTTTCTTGCCACGAATTTCTTCTTCAACACCTTTCTTGCCACGACTATCTTCATCACTTTCACTCTCGTCACTTTCTTCTTCAACACCTTTGATAGGTGTAGAATACACCGTATTTACTATCTAGAGTTTATGCTTTCTTTGCTATTTTTCTTGTAAATTATGTATTTTACGTGTGTTTTTGAGTTATTAGGTACTCTGGAGTAGCACGGAGGAAAAGAGGGAGAAATCACCCAATTTGAGCAGAAAGGGATAAAAGATCATTTCATACACCAACAATATTGGAAGACGAGTCAATGTTAAGGGGCAACTCTCTCAGAGGAGCATTGGAAACAGCCAGCTGATGTTAAGGAGTGAGCACTGGGGTATCCCTTATCTTATGCAGTGGGGTGTCATTATCTAACCCTGTTTTGTTAACCCTATATCTGAGAAGAATCATTTCTTTCTCAATCATTCCACATCTGAAATTTTGGAGGAATGCAGCGCAGCTGCTGTAATAAATTCGAGAAGTTGAAACCAAGAACAGACATGAAAGATTGAGATGAATCTGTGGTGGTCGAAGAAATGGAGTCTGGGTTCGCGTTGATGTTGATTTTCAAGGGTTAGGTGGAATTTGAATTGAGAGAAGAAGAAACTGGATTTGTTGGATTTGAGGACGAGATTACAGTAAAAAATGGAAGATGGGTTTGCTGGATATGATTCAAGTAATGAATTGTTGAGACAGAGAGAAGAATTGCTTCTGTTGCTGCTGGTTCTTCAATTAAGTCGGGAAGATAGATCGAAAAGGGGATATGAGGCTAATATTCATATGGGTTTCACGATGATTGAAGATGTGAAGTTGTTGTTGATCTCATAAATGGAAGTGTTGCCATGAATTAGAACATGAGATTGAGATCGAGAAGAACAGATGGGTTGTGTCTGTTTCTCTGAGTTCGAATGAGAAGATTGGGTTTTGAGAAATGGCGATGAAGACATAAAACAAATGAGATGATTGAAGAAGAACTGAGAACAGAGAAGAGAATTGATGGGTTTGTGATGATTTAGGGTTCAACCTTGTTACAGATCGATGTCGAATGGAAGAAATCAATGGGGTTTCTGGAATTGAATTACTTTGGAGAAGAATGGTGGTGGTCTGAGGTTTGAACTGTTCGAATTAGTGGTGATTCAGGAGGAGTTACAGCTGTGGGTTGGTGTTTGTTTGAACTGCAAAACAAGAGTTTGTGCCGTGATGCTGTTGAGATGTGTATATTGCAGTCAGCTAGCTAGGGTGAATGTCATATGCAGTTGTTGATGATTGTCATGAGAAGATGGTACTGCAGGAATGTTGGTGGAGATTCTCGAATGGAAGGGAGGAGGATGTGCAGGGAAGAAACCAGTGCTACTGTTGATCTTAGGAAGGATATTGAAGTGTTGTGGGTTGTTTACTAGGTGAGAGGAAGCTACAGAAGAGGTGGTAAAGATTACAGAGAATGGGTTATGCTGGTGGCAGGTGATAAATGGGTTGTTACTGGCTGTGAGATACAAGGAAGAAATATTGCAGAGATTATGAAGCTGACCTGATGAGTAGGAGCTGGTTATGTGCAGTTGCAGGTTGAATTTGTGTTGCAGTTTTGCTGCACATGGGAGTTCCAGTATTGTTTGTGCAGCTGAGCTGAGGGGTTGAATCTGGCAGAGACGATGGAAGGATGTCTTGTGATTCAGGGTCGTTGGCTGAGTTGCAGTTGGTGTTTGTGAAATGATGGTTTTGATGCTGCAATTGTAGTAATGAAAGTAATGGAGGATATGTTGACACAGGTGCAGCACTGGTTAGGCCTTGCAAATGGCTTAGGCCTTGGCCTGACTTAGCTGACTAGCTCTCTGACTCAACCTGACCTGGCTGGCTTAACTCACTGGCTTGACCAGTCGACTTTGACCGATGACCAAGTTTGACCGTCGACCGGTAGTGGACTTTTCTGGTAACCGCCGGCAGCATTTCGGTAAGATTCCGGCGATGACGTCGGTAATCCCGGAGAACATTTTTTTGACAGATTTTCACACGGGTATCATCCACACATGGGCTTGGTGGACCACTTGGAGATGGGTTTTGAGAAGACCTAATTTTGGAAAGAGTATCCTTTTGGAATGGGAGAAGCATATAAATAGAAAAGTATTTCTCTAAACCTAGAAATCTCCATGAGGGATTATCTTCTTCTTCACCTTTTGCCTAGGGTTTATGGAAACTCCTCTCTTTATTCTTGTTATGAAATCCATGAATATGAGCTAGATTTTATTATTGATTATGGATTAAATTGATTTCACCAAGCATGCTTCTTTTATTAATAAATTAGTTTTGTCTCACAATTATCGATCTTGATTCACTATATATATCGACATGTATTTATTCACATCTAATGCTAGTTTAGGGTGTTTCATACGTAAAAGTGATGCATCTTGGATACAAGTAGCACAAATATGGTTATTGCTTGTAGTGATATATCCTAGTAACCATATGTGAACCTTGACCTTTGTTAAATCGGATTAGTGCTTTTACACGTTCGATTGCTTTGATTGGCCTGATTTCATTGAACTTAGTGCATCTAGGGAATTAAACTTGATTAGTGATTTTACACGTTAGGTTGTTATCTTAGGTAGAATTCATATTCGCATCTTTTAATGTGTTTGTTGATGACAAGAGGAAATTAGCGGGATATTCTTGCGATCAAGGTATCCTAGGGCCTTTGATAATGAGAGATTAAATATCAATTCTAGTTATTATGACAAGATCATGTTAGTAAATGAAAACGAAATCCTTAACCAATACTTTCGCATACTTAATTTGATTTGTTTTATTTGTTTCTTTGCTTTTATATTTGTCTAGTTTATTAAAAATCAGAAAACCCCCCTTGTTACCTTTAGGAAACCGAAAATATATTGACAACCTAGTCCTCTCTGTGGGAACAATCCTTTCTTACCCTTGCTATATTATTTATTTTGAGTTGTGAGAAAGTAATATTATTTTTGACGCATACGACAGTGATCAACCTTTCTTGCCATGACTTTCCTATTCTACATTCATCTCCTCCTCACCACCTTCTTGTTAAGTAGGTGTATCAGAATCAGATTCTTCATGTGTTGGTTGCTCCGCTGGAGGTGGTGGGTCATTGATGCTGATCCCTTTGGCTTTACTTCCCGTGGCCCTTCGGTGGGAAGCATTCAAATTTGGACTGCCTTTTCGACGAGGTTCCAAAGGCTTAGGAGTAGCAAGGTCATGTCTCTCCTTATATTTCTTTTCGGCTTGCTTTTGTTGGTTGTCCTTGTTTGGCCTGTAGAATACGGAGTTAAGCGACAAACAACAACAGAATCGAATGCATTTTTTCTCAGTCAAGGTACACAATCAATTTTTGTTAAGTGCTAATATAAACCGATTCCAGAAATCGGTTTACTCGATATACATATAAAGTCTGATTCCAACTACACAATCGGTTTTTGTGAAGACATATGTAATCCGATTCCAACAAAATAAAGATCCATGAATATTGGCTATAACAATCGGGCTATTTATACATTAACGATCCCCGATTCCTTTTCACATGCAGAACAATCGGTTTATAAGTTGAAGAACATAATCCGTTTCTAACAAGCATCGGGTTACTTCGACATTGACGTAACCCGATTCTGTGAACACTGAAATTTTTTGATTTCAAAATTCTCGATTTCTAACCTAATGCATGTTACTAAAACCTAGTTTAGAGGATTGGGTTGATAGAAAAGTACCTGATTCGACCCATTTCTTCCTCTTGTGCGATACAAGAGGCTTCAGATTGTTCTTGCACTTCCTTCGTTCTATTTAGAATCGCTTCAACAAGTCCGGGATTGTCCGCACTAGAATGATTCCTGTTAGTAGCATACTTAGTTCTTGGTTTCGACATTTTATAGAAGAAAGAAACGATTAATCGTTCTTGAATCGTCGATCATCGACGATTTTCGGTTTCAAAAATATAAAAAGAGAACGAGTAGAGGAGATGAAGAATCGGTTTTTAGATTAGAAATGAAAACTGATTTTTGTTAGTTAGGTTTATTAAGGATTGATGGGGGTAATTTAGTAATATTAATATTTTTTTGAGGGTAATTTTGGTAGTTTTACATAAATATTAGACACCCCCTTATCATTGTGTATTAGGTAGATGAAGTAATCTATAGGCCCCAATTAAGTAGCATAGGTCCCAATTTAGCCAGGAAATAAATAGTTAACATTGTATATGAAAAAAATCTGGTAATTTGTATGTAAACTGCTAAAGCTATTGCTGAGATTAGAATTCCTATGTATGGAGATAATAAATTAAGGTGGAAGCCATCTGCTAATGGTTTTTTCACACTTAAATCAGCCAATAGAGCCATATTAGATGACTATCTCGATAGGTATCCCACTAAAAACAACTTAAACATAGCTTGGACTCCTTGGGGAAGTGTAAGCTCCCACCAAGAATTTAATACTTTACGTGGAAGTGTCAACACAACTGTATCAACAACCTAAAAATTCAATACCATCCCTCTCTCCAGAATAAAAGTAGCACTGGTGGAGCTTACGCTCTCTCCTATTGGTTGGTGAACATAACCTCGTGCTCTCATTGGCTAATTGAGGAACCATTCGTATTCGTCGGATGACATTTCGTTAGATATGGTGCGTTGATCTGACAATGTACGGTGTAGATTGGGTGGATTGTTGGGACACACGCGCGACGGACGACCCTCATTATTTAGAAAAATTGCTATATTAATTTCGTGCATTTATTGTGAAAATCCAGAAAATAAAGAAAACTACTATATTAATTTCGGACATTTATGATTAAAAATAAAATAAAAAATCAATTCAACATATTTGTGGAATAAAATAAAATAATTTATATTTTTTTGAAACTTTTATAATTTCATGTATCTATTATAGAAAATCCATAAAATAAACTATATTAATTCTTACATTTATGAATAAAATAAAATAAAAATCAATTCAACGTATTTATGGATAAATTAATGAGATTTATATTTTTTAAATCTTTTGTAAGGAAAAAAAAGAAAAAAATGTAGAAATGACAAAAAGATTACTATATTAATCTTTATTAATTTTTATAATTTCATGTAGTTATTATAAAAAATCCAGAAAATAATAAAAAACTAATTTCGTACCTTTATGACTGAAATATAAAAATCAACTTAAGTTTTAAATTTGTAAAATCTTTTTTAAGGAAAAAGTATTCTGGAAATGGTAAAAAAAACTACTATATTAATTTTGGCATTTATGATTAAAATAAAAAAATTAATTCAACATATTTATGGAATAAAATAATAAGATCTGTATTTGTTGAATCTTTTATAAGGAAAAAAAATCTAGAAATGACTATATTCATTTTTAATATGATAAACATCTAAAAAAAATTACTAACAACTTCTAAAAATTACTATATTAGTTGATATTCTAAATTAATATTTATGTTAGAGTATCTGAAAAATCTAATTGTTTACCTGAACACAATCTTACGAGTTCCATTAATACAGTTAATTTACTAATATAAACAAAGCCAATGGTTAATATGATAAAGTTAAATTGATATTTATGTTTATAGTATCTGAAAAAATCTAATTATTTACCTGAACACAATCTTACAGGTTCCATTAATACAGTTAATTTACTAATATAAACAAAGACAATGGTTAATATGGTGAAGTTTGTAACCATTGTTTAAGTCACATTAATTAAAACCATATTTATGTGTTATATTTATTTATATTGCCATATAACAAGAATTAATTTCATAGCAGTTGTAAAGGTTTTCTTTAGAGCCAAGTTTTCCAACATCTATATAAAGGATACAAATCATTCTTCAACCCTACACATCGAAGAGGGAGCAATGGCAGTTGATTTCCATGGTATATAAACCCATTCAAGTGTCACAGTGATATGCATCAATAAGGTTCCTAGGTTGCTGGTTTTTTTCCTCTAAGCAATTTTTATTTGTAACAAGCAAATGCAAAAAATTAACGTCTGGTGTGTGTATATGTAGACAAGAAGCCTTCGGGGACAGCTTATACCCCCTTCAAGCGCCTAGTTAGGAATCAGACACATCAGAAAGTCGTGCGGGCTTTAGTTCTGAAAAAATGGAGATTTGAAAACAAAAAAAAAACAGGTCCATTATGGAGTCTTGACTTGCATCTCATTGACCAAGAGGTGCGTTAGTCGACCTCTGACGCACATTCTCGGTAAAAGTTTTTTTTTTGGATCGATCAACTGTAGAAATTAATTGTTTATTGGACGTAATGCAGGGTACTCAGATGCTTGCTAGGGTAGGCAAAGATTACATAGAGCTGTTTGAAGGGAAATTCGAGGAAAGAAATGTGTATTCCATTCACAGGTTTAGCATTGCCAAGTCATCAGCCGGTTACATAATTGTGTCATTTGAACATGTAATGTGGCTGAACAGGTTTACCAAGGTGGAACATCTGAAAGTTGGCCTCCTAACATTTCCCCAGGAGATATTCAGTTTTCTTACTCTCGAGAATGTTGGTGCCAGAAAAAATGATGCTACATATTATACAGGTGAACAGTCGAAAATATAAGATATACTATTTATTTATTTTTTTGCAAAGAAACATTGTAGCTAATATTAACCTCTTCTTATATAATTTCTGCAGCTGTGATTGGAAGGCTAATTCTGTGTCGAATGTTGTGACGAAATCAGTTGAAGAATTCGACAAATAAAGTGATGTGCTTATGAGGGAGATTATAATTGAGAATGAAAGGTAAATTGCATGGTATCTTATGGGTTTTAGATTCAATAATTTTTGTTGAGTGGATTATCCTGATGGGATTTTGTTTGTTTTTAGGGGAACAATGAAAGTAACCCTATGAGGGGATTTGGTTAATGCTATCAAGGATGGGTTGTTGGAGGGTCGTGGGAATGCACCTGTGGTGATGATTTTCAGTGGTACATATGTGAAGGATCATTGGGGTAATAATTTTTTTTAAACTAATGCTTTCATTTATGGAAGTTGATTCCATGTCGTATGCAGTTACTGACATTGATGTATTGTAACATTACAGGTGTTATTAGCCTCTGTACTACACCTGCATACAGAGTATTCGTGGATCTTGATGTTCAGCAAGTGGGTGATTTCAAGACAAAGTAAGCCAAATGTGTTGTTGGGAAAATTAATACATGTAACGTTACATCTAATCCAGTAAATCTATGTGAATCTTATACGCTTATCATTCATTTTTCAGGCTTACTTCAGATCCCGTGGAGGTCAGTAAGGTAGAATTGAATAAGGACAATCCAAACGAAAGCATGGTAACACTGTTCGATTTAACTGATATGATACAGTATGACTGTAATAAGGTATGTGTACCCAACTCAAAACATTGTGTATCCTTTTGGAAAACCATCACCGTGGTTGTGTTTTGGTATCCAATGGTAAGTTATATTTTATTTAGTTAGGATAGTTTATAATGATTTCTTTGTGCAAGCACTTACTGGGAAAGGATACTTTGATGTCGATTTTCTTATGGAGGTGTGTGAGCTACCATCTCAGATACTGGTGTTGTTCCAATTTAGTGTATAACTATTCATCCAGAAGTCTGACAGGCTCTTTGAATCCTATAAGGGAATTAAGGAGTGTCATGGATGAGCAATCAAGGAATAATGGTTTGGATCATGGTGGAGAAGAAACACAACCAATTTCATCCACCACTTCCTGATGCAGGGGCAACCCATCAATCCATCACTTTCCTACTTAGGTTCGACAATATTTTGATTTTTATTAAGAACACCCTATTATTAATTTTTCATCTGGAATATTTTTGTGAATTAACATTACCTAAGTTTTATATGCACGTTGCAAATGGATTTCTAATAATTTGATACTTTCGGGCTTAAATTTTCTTAAATTTACTCCATTAGGTGTGAAAAATATTTTCTCATGTTAGAGGAGAGAGGATGGAAATGTGAGTAGGTTTAAATTAGGTAACTCTCTGTTAGAATCAACATAGTTAACCAAAATGTTGGATGTTGGCGACTTTAGACTTTATGTAATTGTTAGCTTAATTTCTTTAAAATTAGTAATTTGCACCTATTATATTTATGGAAATATTTATTTTTTGAAGCATTTATGGAATGATGCGTACATATTAATGACGTAGTCTTTTTCAACAGTAGTAATTATATATGGAAAGAAAATTTTAAATAAGTGTTTGTAAAACTCAAAATATCTAAAAAACCTTTGGGAAAAAAAATCTTTAGAAGTCTACTTATGGTAAATGAATACCAAACGACTAGCTTAAATATTTAGCATGTTAAAAAAAAACTTTTTCTTACCCTGTATTTTCGAATTAATTTAGGGAAGAAAAATCTTTCCATTACTTTGTTATATTTTGTTACCACGCAAAGCAATTTAATTCCATTCCATTTCATTTCTCAATTCTCATTGTTTTCTTTGCAGCCGAGTCTCAAAGGTCTATATTAAGGATCTAATTAATGGAAAATCGTTGCGGTTAAAGTAACAATCACGAGTATTCAAACAGAGTCTTAGTGGGATGTTAGCTTATTGCTTGATTACAACTTCTTTGACGGGAAGCATTTCATCTGTTTTGTACTATCTAGAATTGGAAAACGATTTTATGTTATATCGTGTGTTCTTTTAATGTCTCTAATATCATATATTAGTATCTGAGTGTGATTTTTTATTTAACTTTAAGGAGTTGGTGCCTGGGTTGGGTTGACCGCTTGATTCTTAACACAAATATATGATTTCTGAATAAAGATATATCAATGCATTTTCTTGATTACATCATCTTCGACGAGAAACACTTTATATTCTTTTCACTATTTCGGGTTGAGAATATATTTTATATTAATACCAATTTTTAGTATCACTAATATCAGATATCCATACAACTATACAATGAGTGTGATTTTTCATTTAACTATAGGGATTCCTGGAAGAGAACTTGAGTTGGCCGGCCGTTTGATTCCTAACACAAGTATATGATTCTTAAAACTATAGATCGGTGAATTATCTTGATTACATCATCTTCGACGGGAAGCAATTCATATATATGCTTTGCAATAATTAGAGTTGAAAATCTATTTTATATTAACAATAAATACAATTCTGACCAGTACGAGTCATAAATAGGAAAAGAAAAAAATAATGAGAATTCATAGCCAATATAATTCAGATTCCACTTGCCAATACAAAAACTCCAATTATTAATAGGCGATCCTTATGGTTAAAGCAACAATCACGTGTATTCAAACGGGGTCATAATGGGATATTAGTGTATTTACTTGATTACAACTTCTTTGACTGGAAGCACTTCATCTGTTTTGCACTATTTAGAATTTGCAAGCTATTTTTATGTTATATATCGTGTGTTCTTTTAACGTCTCTAATATCAGGTATTGATACAACCATATAATGAGTGTGATTTTTCATTTAACTATACGGACTTGAAGCCTGGAAAAGAACTTGAGTTGAATGCTTGATTCCTAACGCAAGCTTATGATTCTTATGAAAGATATATCAGTGCATTTTCTTGATTACTTCTTTGACGAGAAGCACTCTACATGCTTTGCGATATTTAGGGTTAGCAATTTATTTTATATTAAGATAAGATCGTGTCATTTTAACGTCTTTAATGTCGAATATCAACACAACTATATAATATGTGTGATTTTTCATTCAACTACAAGAAGTTGGAGCCGGGAAAAACAATTGAGTTACCCGCTTGATTTTTTACGCAAGTATACGATTTCCGAAAAAAAATATATGTGTGTTCCCTTAATTACATTTTCTTTGACGGGAAGCACTTCACATTCTTTGCGTTATTTAGAGCTGGCAATCTATCTTATATTAATATCATGATTTTTTTTAATGTCTCTAATATCACATATCGATGCATATATAATGACTAATGACATTTCCTTGATTACTTCTTTGACGGGAAGCACTTTGTATGCTTTGCACTATTTAGGGTTGGCAATCTGTTTTATATTAATATCGTGTTATTTTTAGTGTCTTTAATGTCAGATATCAACATAACTACATAATATGTGTGATTTTTCATTCAACTACAAGAACTACAAGAAGTTGGATCCTAGAAAAACAATTGAGTTAGCCGTTTGATTTCTGAAGAAAAATATATTTGTACGTTTCCTTCATTACATTTTCTTTGACGAGAAGCACTTCATATGCTTTGCCCTATTTAGAGTTAACAATCTATTTTATGTTAACATCACTATTTTTTAGTGTCTCTAACTTCAGATATCGATGCCTATATAATAGCTTATGAGTGTGATTTTTCATGAACTATAAGAAGTTGGAGCCTGGAAGAGCAGTTGAGTTGGTCCCTTAATTCTTAACACAAATATATGATTTTCGAAGAAAGATATATCAATGCATTTCCTTGATAACATTTTCTTTGACGGGAAGCAATTCATATGTCGTGTACCATTTAGGGTTTTCAATCTATTTTATATTAATATCGTGTTTTTTAGTGTCTCCAATATCAGATATTGATACAACTGTATAGAAAGTATGATGTTTCATTTAACTACCAATAGTACTGATACATGTAATGTAATGAACTACTGATTGTCGGTATAATTTTTCAAAAGTATTTTATTTAAGAGGATTTCTTAATCTCCAATCCTTTAAACAATATGTAATTGGTGAATAATTTGGTTCCGATTGTTAATCTACTGAATGATTGCTTCAAAAAAATGATAATTGGTGTTTTCATGGTACACTGCAGTTGTTAATTGAGATCCCTTCTTGGACGGGTGCGGGGATTCTCCCAACCGAGGATCAATTCTGTCATACCCGGTTAGAAGCACGGGTTAAATACTAAAAAAAATTAATTATGTATTTATAGCTTAAAATATTTTAGTTTATTTGTAAAACTCATTATTATTTTATTATATTGCATGAAATTAGTTTCCAAAACCATGTTAGATCTTCAAATCATAACAATATTATACATTTGTTATTATAAAGTTTTAATTGTTAATTGTCAATCTATTGGATAGTAATTCTATAAGCTTATTAGAACTCTTATAAGGACGGGTGCGGGGCGAAGCCTCGCCTCAGTGAACATGAACTGACAATATAAGAAATTCCAGCAGTCCCGGTGCGTAGCATGGGTTTCAAGCTAGTTCCAACTAAAGATTGGTTGGCCAGGTTCACTAGACACCGTGAAGTCACCTGCTGTTTGTGTGGTAAGAATTCTGATACTATGCATCATCTATTTGTGAGTGTGAAATCATTGAGAGGATTTATGCAGGTATTGACCCAAGAATTCATATCATGATTAGGAACATTTCTTTTCATGAATGGTTATGTAATACTTTTAACTCTAATAATACTGTAGTCCCAAGAGATAATCACGATTTGACAGTGGTAAGTTTCATAACCTTGTTTTGTATGGAAATCGAGATGTGCTAAGGTTTTTAATAATGTGCAGGTAAACGAGATATCTTTAATAGCCAATATCTCTACTGAAATGGGAAGTTGGGCAGCTAGCAACTTAGCAGTCCATAATAGAATTAGCAACTCTGTATCTAACAATACTACTTAGACTGCATCTGAGCATTTAGTGGATAAAATAAATTTTGATGTTGCATTTATTAAAAACTCAAGATAATATGGTCATGGACTAATATGTCAATGGATTGCGAGGAGGGAGAAGTAAAGCATTAGATTCGAAATAGGCGGAAGCAAAAGCCTTACTTGAAGCGGTGATGTGGGCAAAAGCACAAGGAAAACTCTCCATTCATCTGGAAGAAGATTGCAGTAACGTAACAAATGCGCTAAATGGAAACTGGACAGCAGTAAAATGGACTTCTACAAATTTAATTTCTGATGCATAATAACACTTAGGGATTTTGATTTTTAGTGTTGGTCTCATGTTAAAAGAGAGGCAAACAATTTAGCAGGCAAACAATGTCTTAAGTTATTTTTTTTGATTCTCATGATACTACTATGCCTGGATAAGGGATCTAATCCAACATGACAAAGATAATATGTAGTTTTGTTCGTAAGACATTTCCTGTCCTAAAAAAAAAAGTATGTAATTTTTTTTTTTGAAGCTAAGATTTATATTACTAGGCCAAGCATTAATCTGCCAATCCAGGCTCTTTAGAGACTAACTCATGGTGAGTTGCTCGTCCGATGGCTGAATTTGTTGGATTAATCCTGGCAAGACAAGATACATTGGTAGAGTCATTAATGTTACAAGCTTCATATGCTTTGACAGTGTCAAAAGCAATTGAAGGAAATAAAAAGCTAGGAGCTTGATCATTCTAAAAGATTGTGCTACTTGATCTTCGCCCTTCTTTTGCTAACAAATCCGCCACTTTGTTTGCGCGTCTATCTACGTACTGAAAACCTATAAAAGAAACTAATTCAGCTGCTACCAGTTTAACCTCTTCCAAGATTGCTAAGCATTGCCAGTTAACAGTGATTGGATTTCCTTGTAAGTACTGTATGGTTGCCTTGTTATCCCCTTCTATCGCCAGATTTTGTATATTATATCTGATGGCCCATTGCACTGCCTTTAGCAGCACTACAGCTTCTTCCTCTTGGGCTGAGAAGGTCCTGCACCATCCGCATTCTGCTGCTTGAAAGGTACCTGAAGAGTTACATATAACAAGACCAAAACCAGCATTAGTAAGTTCTGAAATCCATGAAGCGTCACAGTTTATCTTAAGAGTATTCATGCTTGGTAAATGTCAGTAAGGTGTGTTATTGGTGTGGCTGTTAATTTTAGGGGTTCTGTTTTTCAAGTTTGTTGGATGCCAATAGTCGTAGTGTCTTATTATGTCTAAGGCAAGCTGAGTAGGAGCTCTAGATTTATCCTCAAAAACTCTAAGGTTTCCGAATAAACCAACATTTGGTTGCAGTAAGAGCCATAGAAACATAATTTATATCCCCTGCTAACCATTCATTGTATTTATGCAAGAAAGTATTGTGCAAATTATTAAGATTATGAGGTTGAGATACTCCCTGTGTGGCCATTGGCTGTAGATTCTTTAGCATAAGCATAATCAAAAAAGAGATGGTAAGTAGTTTCAACAACATTATTACAAAAAACACACTTATCATCCATGGATCTTAATTTTTGTTTAGTTGGTAATGCATCTTGTAGGCATTTCCATATAAACAATTTGATCCTTTGTGAAGTGTCCATACTCCACAGACCTTTCCAAAAAAATTTATTTTGGCAGGAGTTGAAATTGAAGGATTAGAGAGTTTAGCGTAAAGTGATTTAACAGAGAATTCTCCATTCTTTGTTAAAGTCCACCTAAGTTTATCTCTTTTCAAGTAACCTGCAGAAGTAAGATATAATCAAATGTTGGTAATTTCTTGCACAGTTGAGTTATCAAATAAAGAATGTAACAAAGTAGTATTCCACTTATTTGTGTTTGAATCTATGAGTTCAGACACAAGTGTTATAGTAGTGTTTCTAGAAGGAAAAGACTCTGCCAAGGTCTCTCTTCTACCTGGCAGCCAAAAATCATCCCAAATATTTATAAGTAAACCATTTTCTACTTCCCAAATGCTATGTTTTTTAATGTGAGCAATTCCTTGTAAAATACACTTCCAAATCCAAGAAGCCTGAGATTTGTTTTTGGAGTGTAAAGTTCCAGATTTCTTAAAGTATTTACCTTTAAGAATTTTAGCCCAAAGATCATCTGGATTGCTCACAAGACGCCAAGCTATTCTACTGATCATAGCTTGGTTGACCTTGTTCGCCTCTTTAAAGCCTAAACCCCCTTGGTCAATAGGATTGCATAAGAAATCAAAAGATTTAATGTAAATCTCCTTAGAGTTAGTGTTCTTACCCCACCAAAAGTCTCTCCGAATGTCATTTATTCTTTTGGTTATCTTTTTTGGCAGAACAAAGCATCCCATGCTAAAAATAAGCATACTAGAAAGAACAGGTTTATTTAAGACCATCTTCCTTGGTTGAGACAGAATCTTACCCGGCTAAGAAAAAAAAAACTAAAGTATGTAAACTGATATACTGATAATGATATGATTCCCAGTGGCATCCAAAAAAAAAAATGATTCCCACCCCGAGTAAAACCGCAAAAATACATATTCGAATATGAAATCGGATCTGTGTTCGGATACCCGGATGGACCGCTCGCTGCCAATCATAAAACGTAGTCTTATTATTGTCTTGTATCATTTTTTTTTCCTACACTTCCTCAGATCTAGTTCCTCTTCCTCATTTCCACTCACAGAAACTAACACCCTGTGTTGACTAAAACTTCATCTTTCTGGATCTTGATCTGAAAAACCATCCTAATATCTTGTAGTCTTTACCTAATTATTTGTTTTAAGAAGGAAATGTAGAAAATTCGTTTCTTAGTGCAATGATTTTGAAGATGAATTCAATCTGGTTTGAATCAGTAATGGCAAGAAGAATTCCAAAAAGGGTCTGGCTAGGCTTCCAAAAAACTCAAGGTGTCCTCGTGGGTGGAAATCACACCGCTTCCAGGTTTTGTACTCGTTAAATTTTACTTCAATCTCGAGCTAATCTCTCGTTTCTTGAATTATTTTTCTCATCTGTTTTTTTCTCTAAACTGAAAACAACGAAAATCACTGATTTCTAATCGGCGTCGAGCTTCGGGCATTTTCTGATCGAGCTTCTTGCATTTTCATCAAAAGATTTTATCTCAAATGAAACTTGGGTACTGCAAACAAGAAAAAATCATGGCTTTTAATGCATGGAAATTGCATACCCTTCGTGGATCCATAGCTAGGAGAGTATTTTTTCGTACCATTCTATTTGCTACAGCTATGGCAATATTTCCTTTTCTGCAATTAACATGCAATAAGGAAACTATGGTCACCTATGAGGTGAAGTCTGATAGTAATATCAAAACTGTGGCTTCTGATACTTCCTATGAGGTGAAGTCTGATATGAAAATCAAAACTGTGGCTTCTGAAAGCTCCCATTTATTAAGCCCTAAGCAGTTTCTGAAACCGATTTCCTCATATGCATTTTCGAAGTTGCCGACATTTTTAGCATACAAGGAAAATGAAAATCTCACTACCAAGATGTTTAGAGAGCTTATTGATATGAAGTTGTTGAATTCTAACGTTAAAGCTCTTTGTGTTGGGGAGGGATCGGCTTTGGCTGTGTCAGAGTTAAGAAGGTTAGGATTTACAAATGCTATTGGAGTGAAACGGCATTTATTTTCTTTCCTTACCCGGAAAAGCTTAATTCGTGAGCTCGATCTAGATGATCTAGAATGCAATTCGTTCGATTTTGTTTTCTCTAGAGCTCCTAGTAGGGTTTCAGTCCCTGCTCTGTTTGTTATCGAAATTGAGCGCATTCTTAAATCAGGTGGCATTGGAGCTATAGTGCTCGAAATGACTACCTCGGGTCCTGGTAACTTGATTAAAACCGTTACTCCTATTTCATCTTTCCTGAAAAGCTCAGATGTTGTACACGTGAGCAGTGTTGATTCGTTCTCAGTTGTTGTCTTCAAGAAAAAACAAGACACTGTAAATCCTTTTGAGCATTATCAGCTTCCCGATGAGTGTGCATCTATTAAGAACACCAAGCCGCTTATTGAACATCTGGAACCACTAGAGAAAAAACCACTAGGGAGGGAAGGGAATTTTTCTTACTTACCCAAGTTCTTAGACGTCTCTTCAAGAAAAAGGTTCATTTATATTGATATAGGACCTGGGCAATTTGTCAGTTCTAATGTCACGAATCGATTCTTCAATTCCTATCCTATGGATTCTCGAGATTTCAATATCTATGTAGTCGATCATGACAC
Organism: Papaver somniferum; assembly: GCF_003573695.1. NCBI lineage: Eukaryota > Viridiplantae > Streptophyta > Magnoliopsida > Ranunculales > Papaveraceae > Papaver > Papaver somniferum. The sequence goes on from NC_039366.1 coordinate 49,265,733, forward strand.
GACTGTACTCACTTCTTATGTGAATAGACCTGGTATCACCTTTGTTTATCATCCCGGCTTGTCTGGGAATAAGATCGCTGAAGTTTCAGAGGAGGTCGATGACTTTTTTCCCTATCTGAGTGATGAAGGTTTTGATTTTCTAGTTTGGTTTAAATCAATAGTGACTGATGGAGATTTTGTAGTCCTGAAAATGAATGCAGCTGGAGTAGAATTGAAATTCCTTCATGAACTATTTGAAACCGGAGCAATATGCCTTGTTGACGAGCTCTTCCTTCACTGCCCAGAGAGTGCAGATACCAAAGATGGTGCGCGAGGAGATTGTGTAGACATGGTCGAGGGCCTGCGAAATACTGGAGTGTTCGTCCATCAGTGGAAGGACAATTAAACTTCATAGAAAGTTTTATTGGTGGAAAGTTCTTTATCTATTACTGTTGAACTTCTAATTATGTTTGTTGAATTTCCTTATTTACTATGTTGTCGAACTTCTCCTATGGTTGTGTGTTGAATTTCTTTGTTTACTATTTTGTTGAACTACTCTAGTTATGTTTGTTTGAGGTACAGGGAAAAATTATAGCTTCCCCTGATTTATAATTATGTATCTGAACTCGGTATGCGGTGTGCTTATTATAAGAATTGTGGTGTGCTTATATTTACAGGGAGTGTTAATTTTGCTAACTCGTAACTTCGCCAAGAAGGAAGCAGTAGCTACAGCATGGCTGATACAGATATGTGCATGCTGTCGCAAAATCCTTAATTTATATGGACCAGGTTTTTTTAGCTAGGTCAAAAGTTATATCTGGAGCAGGTTTGTATCAGTCATGTTGGGCTGATCCAAAGCAAACAAAGGCATTTAAGTAGTGCATTTTTTTTTTGAAATGTTATCTGGTTTCAACTTTCCAAATTAATACAGAAAAATAAGCTTCACTTGAATATTACTGGAAAGCTCAATATATATTTTAATTAAGTAGTTACTTAGCCCGTATATTTCCTCTCCCCCCTTCTCAAAATCCTAGAATAAACCTTGTCACTTTTAGACTTACAGTTCTTGATGAAAAACAAGAATCAATTACACAGAAAGGTTGCAGAGCAAACCCCAGAAAGATTCAAACAAAGTCGGTTATCTTCATTACAAATTAAAATTAAATGAAAGAAGGAAAAGCATTTAAAGATACACAGAGGACAAGGACACGTAAGTATTGGATGACCAAACATAGTTTCAATTTGAGATTTAAAATGAAAAAAGACAGTCTTGTCATTTAATGGAAAAATCCAGCAATACTTGGAAAAATCATCAATGATGTTTACATAGTACTTAAAACCATTGTTTGAGATTACAGGACTTGGACCCCAAAGATCAAGGTGAAGTAAGTGTAAAGTGTTAGAGCACTGCTCAGTCGAACTCGCAAGCGTTGCTATCTCAAGCTTGTTTGTCAATGTTAGTGATCAAAACTATAAGTCTTGATTTCTAGTCTACTTATAGTGATGTCTCGGACTAGGATAGATTGTGTAGTTGAGCATTAGACTTCACGGCGTTCATCAATTGAAGACGAAGAACTACTAAGGAGAGCTTGTGGAACTTCATCAACAAAAGGTATGTGGAGACTAAAACTCATCTATCACTTGGAAAGTCTATTTCTACTCTATCTCATATATTGAGACAAAAGTCGTATTACTATATAATATTCGATTATGCACATTTGAGATTTCGAGCTGAGTTTAACTCGCTTTCATATTTCTCGAAATATGTGTTGTTAAGCTTTCGCTTCAACCAAGTTCATCTTATATTCTTGACGAAAGTCAAAAGATGATCATGTGAAAATCGATGAGGAACATCTTACATGGTTTGTGTGATACAATCATTTGGTGTAAACTTGGAATGTTTCGTTATGATTATTTCACTAACTTGAAAATTGCTTTGATGCTAATAGTGTGTGAAAACGGCTATTGTCATCCTCTAAGAAAGTTTTAATGATTGAAATAGAGTTTATAACACTTAACCATCATTGGTTTATAAACATAATATGCATTCTTGCATGTATGTGATCCATGACCGGAACTATAGTATGCATACCCGTATGCGTACCTGTTAGTTGTGGAATTACGAGTATCTAAGTACACATAACCGTACGTGTACTGGCGAAGGGTTTGGGTCCAGAAATTTCTGCTGTGTTTGGAAGTATGCGTACCCGTTTGCAAACTGGCGAATCCAAACTCAGACCGGCTACTTTAAGTATGCATACCCGTTTGCGTACTTGAGTGGTTAAAGTTCTAAAATCGGTTTGTTCATGAACTAATACATTTATATAATAAGGAATGCATTCTTTGCAAACCATGACTATAATGTTTATGAATTTATTTGAGTGAATCAAACCGATTTTGCTTCAATTGTGTTCTTGTATACTTCATTTGAGTCATTTGAACTAGTTGTGGTTAAGATGAATAAGGTTGATATGAGAGTACTGTTGAGCAACATAGTGTACACGTTTAGGTACGGTTACTCAAACCTAAATAAAGGTACATTTCATTTGTGTATAACAAGCTAAGTTCGATCTAACTGTTGAAAGATATTAGCTTGAATCTAACCAGGTTACATCTAACGATGAATATTGAATGCTTCGTTACCAAGGTAACTAAGATTGCAAACCCTGATTTGAAAATTATATAAGGGATAACTCTAGCAACTGGGAAACTTAATCCCCACACCTCATGTGTGATATTAGTTGCGGCTAGAGTAGATTCTCCTTTAACCTTAGGTTTTTCATGAAACCCTGTAGGTTAACGACTTACAGACTTCATTGGGATTGTGAAGCCAGACCCAAATATTTTCTCTGTAGTTGCGTGCTCTGATCTTACTTCTACCATCGTGATTGAGTATTATCTTTGCTAACATTTGCTTGAGATTTATCTCCGATAGGTAAGATTAAAAGTAGTCACAAACATCTTCGTCTCATCGTTTGTGATTCCACAATATCTTGTTTCGCTACCATACGATTAAAATTATTGCAAGGTGATTGATAATACTAGGATGTTCTTCGGGAATATAAGTACGGTTTATCAATTGGTTCATGTGCACCTTGATTTATCAAAAGACGGAACAAAACTCGTAGGTATTTCTGTGGAAGACAGATTTATCTATTCCAATAGACTTTTCCGTGTGAGACAGATTTGTTTATCAAGTCTTCGACTTTGGGTCATAGCAACTCTTGGTTGTGGGTGGGATCAACTAAGGGAATCAAGTGCGTAGAATCCTGCTGGGGTTCAGAGACATAAGGAGCGCAACTGTACCTTGATCAGTGTGAGATTTATTAGGGCTCAACTACATTCCAGTCCGAAGTTCATTGGTAGTAGGCTAGTGTCTGTAGCGGCTTAATACAGTGTAGTGTTCAAAGCTGGACTAGGTCCCGGGGTTTTTCTGCATTTGCGGTTTTCCTCGTTAACAAAATTCTGGTGTCTGTGTTATTTCTTTTCCGCATTATATTTTCTTATAAAATAGAAATATCACAGGTTGTGCGTTAAGATCAATCAATTAGATAATCCAACCTTTGCTTGTTGATAATTGATTGACACTTGAACATTGGTCTTTGGTACCGTTCAAGTTATTTCTCTTATTCAATCGGGCTCGCAAATTCCTATTTGATGATTGCAGATTGAATTGAGAAATTGAGATTTAAACTCCTTGATATACTTTTCTCTAGATTGAGTCTGTCTGTCTAGTTGATTCTCTTGAAAGTATATTGGAGTTTGTCTATTCAGATTGCCGAACGAAATATTTGGGTGTGGTTGTTAGACCCCCTCTTTTTCATTTGGTATCAGAGCAGGCAAACACATTTAAGACCTCATAAGTCTGTGTTTGTAGCAATCTGAATATGGACATAAGTGCTATCTCTATAAACGTACCACCAGTCTTCGATGGCTCAAATTACTTATGGTGGAAAATTGCTATGCGTGCCTTTATTTAAGCGCGTGATTTTCAATCATGGGTTTATGTTGTTAATGGCTATGATCCTCCGGAAGTTACATAAGGCGATGTAACAGTTCCAAAGGATATTGGTAAATATGATGCTGCCGGAATTCTTACTGCAAAGAAAAATTCTGACGGATTAAATGCTATCATCCATGCCATTACCCAGAGCTCCATCATCATGTGACTACTTGCACAAAGTCTAAAGATGCTTGGGATACCTTAGAAACAGTATTTGAAGGGAATACCTGTGAAAAATAAGTTAGGATTCAAAACCTAAATTCTGATTGGGAAAACCTTCGTATGGCAGACGAAGATTCATTTGATGAGTTTAATCACAAAGTGTCTGAAATTGTTAATGCATCTTTTGCGTTGGGTAAGACTATTCCTGAAAAGGACATTGTGATGAAAATTCTCAGATCTTTGCCATCCAGATACGATTCTAAGAAGCATGCCATCGTCGAGGGAAATAACATTGCAATTCTTTCCAGAAATACTCTGGTTGGGAAGTTAAAGATCTTTGATCATGAGCATACATCCAAATCCGGAAAGGATGTTGCTTTCAGAGCACAAAAGAACACTAAATTACTTGACAAAAGTAAAAGTGTTTGCATCTCTGAAGATGATCTTTCTGAAGTTGATTCATCATATGAAGATCTTAACAAGTCAGTCTCTTCGATCACAAGACAGTTTAGAGATCTTATGTTGAAGAGAAGTAAACGGTTCTCCAGAGATAAACCTAAGCCAACAGTTAAACCTCATAATCGTGTTCCTCCTAAAAACAAGGATATTGACGAAACTGATGACGAGGATATGCCACAATGATTAAAGTGTAAAGGATTTGGTCATTTTGTAAATGAGTGTACGAATCGCAGAAAATACACTGGGAACAAAGGTCTTGCTGCAACTCTTGATGAAATGTCTGATCACTATGATTCTAATGTAGGACGAAAAGTCATGTGTTGCACTTCTTTGTGAAAATAATGATTTTGATAATTGTAGAAATACATACATCAATCTTGATATTCTTTCAGAAGAAACCTCAACTGTTCTGGAAGAAAAAAATTGATTTATTGGTTTCTGCTGGAAACTCTTTGTCTAATTTTTCAGGTTCCACTATATGTCTAGCTGCGTACACATCTCTGGCGTCTGAACCATCTTCCATGTTGACATGTTCTTATTGTTCTCACAAGGGTCATGAACTCTCAAAGTGTTTCAAATACAAACACAAAATAAGATACGTCATCAAACTTCAACGAAAAACGAATCGATTAGCAAACAAGCTCAAACTTGTTCAAAAATCATCCGAGGTATGTAAACTCATCTCTTCTTGTGACACTCCGTGTCTTTTTCTCGGGTTTAAATGAACCTAATAACCAAATTCTGCCCTTAGAATGCTTAAGAATATAACACTTGGTTACATTTGGCTCCTTTAACAATTTTGGGTGCCTTAATGGTGAATATTAGTTTCTAAACATTGAGGTTGTCTAAGTCCAAACCCTTGGTGCCTTTATAATCATGTATGCATGATGCACATGTGTAGCCTTTAGAAACTTAAAATAAAAGGGGTCTTTTTCAGGACTACCTCATCTTCTTCTTCTTCTTCTTCTTTTTTTCTCTTCTTCCTTCTCTCTGTTTGACAGAATTTGTTCGTGAATGTTCTTGGTGGAGATGAGAATACGTGAAGTGGTTGATGTTGTTAATGTTGGCATGTTAAAGGATTGATGGGGATTTCTTCTCCCTGTTTTCAATTTGGATTTTTTTTGATTCTATTGTTTTTTTTTACTCAAATGGGCAAAGTGATTCCTATTAGTTGGGGGGTTTGTATGTGATACTAGATGCATGTTTGATTTGGTATTTTAATATAGATCCTTCCTTGAATTGAAACTGTTGAAAAACAGAAAATTAGGGTTCTTATGAAACTTGGGGCTTTCCCCCAAAATCTGTTTATAATGGTTAATGATTCAATGGGTTTGTGTAGTTTCACCAAATGGATGTTGTATAAAGAGATTTGCTCACTTACTCTTTTACTTGTAAATCCCTTTGCATCTATGGGACTAATTTTTTTTTGAATTGTTAGATAAGGGTTAACTTATATTCTCTTGAAATAATATGTGGTTGTTTGTATAAAATCAATCTTGTAACTTCTACTCATGTATTCCCTGGTCGGGTATTTAAATGGATGTACACTCTGCCTTTGTTAGTTGAGAATTTACTTTGTGTCCCATATCAGTAGCTACAGTATTTATGATCGGTATATGGGTGAAGTAATAAGGAATACAATTTACATTATATCCATCATTTATTGTTGTTGATACTTGAGTTCCAATGATTGTTTTACATGGAAACTTAGTCTACAGGATGAAGCCTTAACATATGAATCCCGAATCTGTTTTTCTGACATTTAGAACATATGAACTGTTGGTACCATAAAATGAAATCCAGACGTTAGAACTCAGTGAATTTTGGATATGTTATTCTTCAATATGTCAGGAAGACTCGACTAAATTTTCAGGATGATCAGACTTGCGAAAGTGGTAGAAACTGCTGCATTACAGGGAATGATACTACAGAATTTGTACAGCGCCGGCAGAGGTTTGGAGATTAAAATGAGGTACCTAGACTACTTGAATTTCTCTGATTTTCTTATATGAGGAACCCATATTTGTGATGATTAATCGGTAAAAATTTCAAAGCAAATGGATTATGGTAAGTACCCCAAGTAGAGGACTTTCTACAGTTATGCCAATAGGAATTCATAACATGCATTAAATTGTATGTGCAATGACTAGCCATTGTAGTATTTGTAGAATATTGAAACTGCAAATGGTGTATGGTTTAAGCCTGTATCATTTACAGTGATGGCAATGCAGTGATCATGTTAATTGTGCATACTTACTGTCTACTTGGACTGTACTTGACCCCATTGGTTGAAACCAAATAGCAAACAGTGAACATCAAGAATTCCATTATGGAGCCTGTATTACATAGAACCAATTGTACAAGTTGGTATCATGAGTGATTACTCTAGTGTGTCCACTAAATGAGCCCGATGCTAATTAATTGGTGAAATTATAAATTTTTGGTACGCCAGCAGTGGAATTGTAGAACATTATGTTTTAGACTAAACATACAACACTCCAGTAGCATATGGATTTTTGGAGTTTTATCACTTCCATAGCGATATGACTATACGACATTTTCTTGCTTGTATTGTTGAGGCTCCAGTACACACCTCCATCTTGCCTTTCTTTTATATGTAGTGAGAGCTTGAGTTAGCCTTTGTATTTAGCCGAGTGTCGGTTCTCTACGTACAACAATTGTAGTAGTTTATATTCAAATTTCTTCAAGTCATTGACAAAGCCTGAAGTTAATTTTGTTACATTTAGTCCCTATATGCTAGACAAGGGAAATAGATCAATGTGACGTTTACATTCGTTTTTGTTAATGGTTCTTGCTTCGGTTCTCATACGGAGCTTACCTCTCGTATGTGGTGCTTCAATGGTGCTTCTCATCAATGGCTTGAGGGTTACACACACGGTGTATATATTTGTTACGTCTTGTTAGTATGTCATTTTCAGAATTTTCAACTTGGTTACAAAAACCACTCTCTTGATATTTATGAAATGATTCATTTTGGGTTTGTGAAGTGTTTGGCTTTGAAAATAAAAAGGAAAAAGGAAAAAGGGAAATGAAATTATTTGTTTTAACTTCATAGTACAGCAACAATGGATTTTCAGCCAGTATTCACATAGAAATTATGTTGGGTTTGTTCACGCGCGGAGCTTTGCTATCATTTTCCCATCTATTTCCTATTGTATCAAAACTTAAGATATTGTTTTGAGTTGACTGTCTTTTCTTTTTCTTTCTTAAATGGGAAAGTTAATAGGAAGTCACCCTTGATTGACTTATGTTTTATAAGTTATCCCTCCATTTTGCATCAACAGGTAATGTCCTCTTAAGAACCAAAGCAAGATGTATTGCCTTTGAAGACAAAAATATTTATGTTGTCACCCTATCTCTTTGTGTTTGTTTGTTTGTGCTACCAATTGATTTTCATTCCTTAATAATTTCCCCTGGATCCAAGTTTGGAATTGTTAGTGTAATTTGTATTTATCATAACTTGATTTTCTTATCAAGAAGTTGACAGTGTGGGAACTGTCGAATATCTTATTAGATGATAAAGTGCTAAATGGAGTCAGTTTACTTGATAGTTGAAAAGAGATAGTTGCTAATGTGGGTAGTTCATACTATCTAAACCAAAAACGACGAACTACGGTCGTGCTTGATCCCTTCGAGCAACAGAGAGGGTACGTAGGCAGCCGCTATGCGGTTCAACACATTTCTGCAGGGTTGTTCATATCGTCTGGGAAGGGCTGGTTGCTGCTTGATAGTTCATACCATCTACTCGGAGATAATTGCAACCTTGGCAATATATATCTCGTTGGTAGGGAAGGTTGCAGCACTGGCTGTTCATACTACCTAGCGAAGAGATGATAGTTGTCTCACTGAGATAATTCATAATATTTGATAACTGTACAACCCATAAGGCAAGAGATGATTATTACTGTTCGAGGTAATTCATATCATCTGTGTAGGGTTGTGAGTTAAAAATGTTTATTATCATGAGAGGTAACTTGCATGATATGAGAGGGATGGTTGCTGCATATGATGACAGTTCATACCATTGACCTAGAGATGATTGCTAGTTCTTTGAGCAGTTCATATTATCTGAGAAAGATAGTCGGTTGAGCTTGAAAGAGTACTGTGAATTTCCAGGCCAGAAATGGCACCCCACCTACGGGTGGCAATCCAGAAGAACGTTTGTTTGATAACGGTGGCTGGTATCGGACTACCCTGGCATTGAATTACCGTTTGCTTGATAACAACGCGTTCTGTCAGGCCTTAATTGGCACCCCACCTACGGATGGCAACCCGGAAGACCGTTTGTTTGATAACAATGGCTGGTATCGGACTACTCTGGCAAGAGACATTGCGTCTTCACAATAATGACGATAGAAATCAATTGTCAGTTTAAATGACCCTTTGGAAATTTGATTTATGTAATGGCGTATCTTAAAGTCGGAGCTTGCCAAGCGGGTCGTAACCCGACCCGTCCGTTGGAAGCACAAATCCTCTGGTCCGTCACACTTCTTCGAAGAAGTTAGTTTCCAAAGAAAAGAATAGATCACTAGAGAAAAAATTATGGTCTAAACATTCTATCAAACAGGGTTTTATGAATTCTTTTCAAAAGTGTTATGGTGGACAGATTATTGTTCACCCCAACACAACTTGATTGTGTTGGTTGGCGCATCTTGTCTCATGTGCCTGATCAAAAGAGACAAGATTGTGCATACCTCAGGCTTTAGGTAAAGAGAATTATTTTAAAATGTTTTGTTTTTCTCTTTTTAGTTTGTATGTGCATTGCCAATTTGGGATTCTCCCAGTTTTCATATCTTATTGATATTGGAAGGGACTTCCCTGTTTAGTCAATAAAAGAGGGTTATTCTCGACAATTCTACCCTCTTTAGGGTTGAGAGTTGTGTGTGCATGAACTTGGGTGTTTAAAGGTTCCGTAACCCTGAAAATGCGGGGGTCTAACAACCACACACAACAATTCGTTTGGAAATCTTAGAGGACTTACTCCAATATACTATTTAAAGAATCAACTAGACAGTCAGACTCAATATAGAGTAAAGTATATCAAAGAGTTTAATATCTCTAACTCTTAATTCAATCCGCAAATAGAAATCTGCGAGCTTAATTGAATAAGAGGAGTAACTTGAACGGTACCAAAGACCAATGTTCAAGTGTCAATCAATGTAAATCAACAACCCAAGGTTGGATATTCTAATTGATTGATCTTAACGCACAATCTGTGATATTTCGATTATATAACAAAATATAATGCAGAAAAGAAATAACACAGACACCAGAATTTTGTCAACGAGGAAATCGCAAATGCAGAAAAACCCCGGAACTTAGTCCAGATCGAACACCACACTGTATTAAGCCGCTACAGACACTAGCCTACTACCAATTAACTTCGGACTGGACTGTAGTTGAACCCTAATCAATCTCACGCTGATTCAAGGTACAGTTGCGCTCCTTACGTCTCTGATCCCATCAGGATAATACGCACTTGATTCCCTTAGTTGATCTCACCCACAACCAAGAGTTGCTACGACCCAAAGTCGAAGACTTGATAGACAAATCTGCCTCACACAAAAAAGTCTATAAGATTGAATAAATCTGTCTCCCACAAAAATACCCAAGAGATTTTGTTCCGTCTTTTGATAAATCAAGGTGAACATCAGAACATGAACCAATTGATAACCCAGACTTATATTCTCGAAGAACAGTTTAAAATTATCAATCACCTCACAATAAACTTAATCGACTAGGTAAACAAGTTATTGTGGAATCACAAACGATGAGACGAACGTGTCTATCTTTCCTATCGGAGATATAAAATCTCAAGCCAATTATTTCAATTATATTCAACACGATAGATACAACAAGATCAGTTCACACAACTACAAAGATAATAGTTGGGTCTGGCTTCACAATCCCTATGAAGTCTTCAAGTCGTTAACCTACATGGTCTCTAGAAAAACCTAAGGTTAAAGGAGAATAGACTCTAGTTATGCAACTAGTAACACACAGGAGGTGTGAGGATTAGGTTTCCCAGTTGCTATAGTTCTCCTTTATATAGTTTTCAAATCAGGGTTTGCAATCCAAGTTACCTTGGTAACAAAGAATTTAATATTCATCGTTAGATGAAAAACCTGATTCAACCAAGCTAATATCTTTCAACCGTTAGATCGAACTTAGCTTGTTACACACAAATGAAATGTACCCTCATTTAGGTTTATGTAACCGTACCCAAACGTGTACACCATGTTGGTTCACAAATAGTTAACCGAGGTTAGCCATATGATTACTCTCATATCAACCTTACTCATCTCAACCATAACTAGTTCAAATGACTCAAATGAAACTAGTTAAAGAGTTGTTCAATTGTTATAGAAAACACAATTGAAACCAAATCGGTTTGATTCAATTGAATCAATCATAAATGTTATAGCCACGGTTTACAAAGATTGCATTCCTTATGCTTTAAATGTTTAAGTTCATGAACTGACCGATTTGACAAAGTAACTAGCTTAAGTATTCTTACGGGTATGCTACTTAAGCAACCGGATTTGAGTTTGTTAAGTTTCCAAACTCAGCAGAAATTTTCGGTTCGAAAACTCCCGCCAGTATGCGTACGGTTACGCATACTTAAGGTGAATAGTTTAGGAGTTTGTAATTCCCAAACTCAGCAGATATTTTCGTTTCGAAAACTTCCGCCAGTATGCGTACGGGTACGCGTACTTATCTTTTCTCCTTCACCAATTTGGTATACACACATATGCATACACTTGGTTCCCGGTTTGTGGATTTATACACTAATGTGCGAACACACTATATATGCTTATATCCAAACATGGTTACATTCTCAACTCTTTATTTCAATCATTGAAACATTCTTCTATAATGACAATAGTCGTTTTCACACACTATCAGCATCAAAGCAATTTTCAAGATATTGGAATAATCATTATCGAAATATTCCAAGCCTACATCAAATGATTGTATCACACAAACCATGTAAGATGTTACTCGGAAATTTTCTCATGATATAAGATGAACTTGGTCGAAGTGAAATCTTACCAACACATATTTCGAGAAATATGTAAGCGAGATATACTCAGCTCGAAATCTCAAATGTGTATAGGGAAAACTATATCGTAATACGACTTATGTCTCGATATAGGAGATAATAGAAATAGACTTTCCAAGTGATAGATGAGTTCAAGTCTCCACATACCTTTTGTCGAAGAAGTTCCACAAGATCCCCTTAGTAGTTATTCGTCTTCAAATTTTGAACTCTGTCAAATCTAAGCTCAACTACACTATCTATATCCTAGTCCGAGACATCTATAAATAGGCTAGAAATCAAGACTAATAGTTTTGATCACTAACATTGACAAACATGCTTGAGATAGCAACGCATGCGAGTTCGACCGAGCAGTGCTCTAACAAAACATACATTCCTTTTTCCTCCTCTTGAAACTCTTTTTATCATAAGACTGCTTGTTAAGATTATCTTGTGATTTCCTCTCACAATTCCGTACGTATGGATACTCAAAGAATTATGTCTTCTGATGTAAAAGATGTTAATATGATTGTTAAGCCATCAATCATGAAGGAAAAAGATAAATCTCTGTTACCTCCAACTTTGAAAAGAAAAAGAAGGAATGTGAGGACGCCAAGAGTTGTTCCTTCAAATTCTCAGAAGTTTTCTGGTGTTCTTGAAGAATTGAAGGAAACAAGGAAGGAGATTCAGCAAATAAAGGTTATTATTTTGAGAACTCTTGAAATTCAGAAGGCCCTGGTTCGGCATCAGTTCAAAAGGTTTGTTGGAATCGACTCCTTTCTTCATGAACCTTATGTTCCCATGGCCGTTGACGACAAGGAGTTCGGGGACGATAAAGAATTTTTCAGAGGTCTCAATGTCTAGGAAACTTCTTATGAAAATTTATTCTTGTGTTTTTAAGAAGGATAACTAGGGTTTGGAATAGCCATTATTGTGAGTACACATAACTATTGCCAACGTTTTCATCTTGCAATGTTTTTAGATTTATTTATTTGAATTCTAAGTTATTTGGAAGATGATTTTTGCAGTATTAATCTTTATGGTTCTATATATTGCGAATTGTTATGGGATATGTTGTTTACGTCCGTGAACCTTGACTGTCCCATATATGCTCAAAAATTAACTCTATTGTATGTCAATATGAAAATATTGATAAAAGATAGAATGAACTTTTGACTACAAAAGTTAAGCCTATTATGTCTTTATGCAAATATTGATGGAATATAGGATGAACTTTTGTTTACAAATATTAAGTCTATTATATGTCATTGTGCAAATAGTGATTAAAAATAGAATGAATCTTTGATTATTCCGCAGTATTGGTCTTTCCATGATCCACATTTTTGTGTATGTAGTGTGCGGCTCCATAAGTTCTCTTATGTGAGCATTTCCGATTAAATTAATCATGGGTTGTCTTGTGGTTAATTTATTTGAGTTTTTGGATACAAATTCATGTTTCATGTGATTTGTTAATGTCCAAAGAAAGGGAACATTATCTATATAACCATACTATGAGGCCCCTTGCAAATATACCCTTTTGAACTTTACTAATACCCCTAAGCTTAATACATTACTAAAATACCCTCTTTTTTATAGTGTATATACAAAAAGGGTTAATCATTATTCAGAAAGAAAAAAAAACAAATAAAAAAACAACCTCTACTACCCGCCACCACTGTCCACCGCCACCACTGTCCACCGCCAACCACCACCACCACTGTCCACCGCCAACCACCACCACCACTGTCCACCGCCGCCCACCACCACCAACCACCACCACCGCCGACCACCACCACCGCTGCCGACCACCACTATCCACCACCAATCACCAATCACCAGCACCTCCAACCACCACCAACCACCGCCGCCTTTAACCAACACCACCAATGTCCAGCACCACCGCCACCAATCACACCGCCGCCCTAAATAACCGCCACCCACCGCCGCCACTAACCACCACGCCGTCAACCACCACCACCGCCGCCGACGACCACCACTACCATGTGGAGTCAACTAGCAGAAGTTGTGTCCATATCGGAGGCAACTAGCTCAAGTTGTCTCCAATAAATAGTGTCCATACCGGAGGCAACTAGCTTAAGTTGTCTCCAAAAGTGGAGGCAACTAGCTCAAGTTGTTTCCAATAAATAGTGTACAAGAACAAGTTGTAAAACAAAATGGAGCCAACTAACTCAAGTTGTCTCCGAATCTGAGGCAACTAACTCGAGTTGTCTTCGAAATTGAAAGCAACTAGCACAAAGTTGTCTTCAAAAGTGAAAAAAACTAGCCCTAGTTGTCTCCAAATATGGAGGCAACTAGCACAAGTTGTCTCCAAAAAATAAAAATTGTACACAAACAAGTGAACCTAGTGTGAGTCGAACACACATCTTCTGATATATAGTCAGTTGTGCTACAATTGTACCACAGATTCGTATATACAAAAACAACATATCAACATATAGTCAGTTGTGCTACCATTGCACCACAGATTCGTATAACAATAACTCAGTCACTTCCACCTGCAACATCTTCATGACCACAACCAACATGAGCCAACAGCTGTAGTCACATCCAAGCCATTACTCAAACACCATCATCAACACACAAGCAGCACCAACTCCTTGTTATGCTATATCCATCAGCTCATATGTAATTGTACTAGCCAGCACTCTCAGCTCCATAGTTGTCTCTGTATATAGAGGTAACTGGCCAAAGTTATCTCCGTATACGGAGGCAACTTGAACAAGTTGCCTCCATATATGAAGGAAACTTGCACAAGTTGTCTTAAGAAAAATATTCTTATTAATTACCCCTCAAGTACACAGTCCAACAATTCAATTCTTCAGTTCTTTGTTCTTCTCTGACTTGCTCATTCTCTTGTAATTCCAGCTGCAGAACTCATTCTAACAAAACCATCCAATGCTCTTCCATAACAATCACCAAAGCTGCACAAACCCATGATAGTCAACATCTTCAATTCCTTCATACCCATTCTGCAGCAGCAACTAAAAACAACAACACATAACTGCAACTGTTGCTACTAAAATACCACTTCCATCAGTCCATAACCTGTAAAACCTAACATACATCTAGGTTTTGTTCTCCATAATCAGCTCACCATCTACACCACAACTCATCACATCAGCACCAACCAACTGCATTCAAATCACTTCATACATTCTGCAACTTCTTGAGTCACGAACAACCAACAACATCCATGAACATCAGCACTTTATGTAGCTTCTGCAACAGCTTCAATTGCGGTACTATTCGGCCAGCATTACCTGCTACCACAAATTCAAGCATCTTCCCTTTTACACAACACTAATGCAATCCACAACTACCTCAAATCATCACTAGTAACAGATTCAAACCCTCATAATTCTCATTACCACCACCATTTCATTCACTATCAACTCTTCTGTAGTAACACAATTATAAAATCACCACCAATTTCTCATCCACTATCACATTGTAGATTCATCTTCTCCGCAGTTTCAAATAATCAACTCCACCTTCTCAAATTAATATCTACCCTGCATTTTCACTCATAACAAAAGCAGTTATATAAGAACTCATAAATGTACTACTTACACAACGGATCCTTAAATGCGCTTCATTTCTGCAATTCAGCTGGCATTCAGCTACCCCAACAACAACCAACATCTGCTACCAACTGCACTTCAGAAGCTCCATAATCCGTTGCTCTGCTGCAGACTCAATAACATTTCCACTGCAAACCAGCTTCAAATCAAACACCTGCTGTACCATCCCATCTGCAAACCAAAGAAGTACACTCAGTTTAACCTCCATTCTTCATCCCAGAACCTTCACGGATTACACCTGCCAATTTAAACTCCATACACAGCCACACAAAATAGATAACAACATCAAATTTAACCCTTTAATTCACCACATCAAAGCCATTTATCTGCCAAGACAAACCCAATTCATTTATGAGTTCTACAACACCAGTAGAGCATCATTATTAATTCAAAATAACACCATTATTCAATTCCATCTGCAAGCTATAAGCATTAATTCTTTCTCCTCTTTTCTGGTGCTTCAAAATCAAAACTTCTCCAGCAACTCCTCTTCCATTCAAACCATCAACACAACCAGCACCATCTCGAACTCCACCACCATACCCATAACAACTCCACCTTCTCTGTAACTATAGCTGCAACTTCCATCTAAATTAGTAATAACAGTACTCATAACAGCCAGCAACCAACTCTGTCATCACTGCCAACTGCAATTTTTCTTCTCAGACCACCAATTTCATTCTTGACATCACCTCACATCTTATAATTCATCATACTCGAATCCATCATCAAATCCAACCAATTCAGGATACCAAATTCGAAATCACAGCAATATTACTAAAACCTATTTCGAATCGAACCCTAGAAACATCACCCTTCAATTCCATATCGGATCTTCTTCATCTTATAACCCTAACCCTATTTCTAATTCATCAATTACAGTGACAAACACCATCATTTTCTTCTACTAATATCTTCTCTGCCTATTGGAATCAAAGCTCGAGCATCATATCTCCATTTAAACTCAGAACCATTATCATCAATCTCACATTATAGATTCATCTTCTCCACAGTTTCATCATATCTCCATTTAAACACATGATGATGGTGGTAGTGATGAAAATGGTGGCGACTGAGATGGTGGTGGCGCGAAGGTGGTGGTGGTGATGCTGAAAGAGGAGTTAAGAGAAGACCATATCGTTTCAGATCTGAAGTTCAGAAGGAAAGTCAAAATGCTCGATAAGTTAATAAGATGATGAGGGTGTTTATGGGATTATGATGAAAATTAGTAGCCTTGTTTTTGGTCAGGGGTATTAGTATAATGGATAAGGGTATTTTTGCATGACCCATGGATAGTAGGGGCATAAATAACATTCCCACACAAAGAAATCCTTCTTTTATTGTAAAAGCAAGGTCGCTCTTGTTGTTCTTTTGGGAATGACATTTTATGGGGGAGAGTTCTTAATTGAACTTGTGCTTAATTGCGAAATCTTTGTGGGGAGTGCGGTTGTGGAATATTGTAGGAGTTTTCTTGTGTCTTTATAAACTCCTTGATGAATACACTAAGTTTCGACTATGTGAAATCATCGAAACAAGTTGGTATGTTGTTCACTTTTGGTCATGAAGTATCTCTATGAAAATTTCATGAGGATCCCACTAGTTTTCATACCTTTGCCAATTTATATTGACAAAAAGGGGAAGAATTAATGTGTAGTTCACACTACAAATACATATGGTTTACAGATTATTATGTAAGG
This sequence comes from Papaver somniferum, assembly GCF_003573695.1. Classification (NCBI taxonomy): domain Eukaryota; kingdom Viridiplantae; phylum Streptophyta; class Magnoliopsida; order Ranunculales; family Papaveraceae; genus Papaver; species Papaver somniferum. The sequence continues at coordinate 49,282,695 of NC_039366.1, forward strand.
GGGAGTGGTTTCCATGTGAGATGAAGTATTGACTAAGGGGGAGTGATACATATCACCATAGTATTGTTGTCAAAGTTGTGATAGAATTGGACTTTGATGCTGTGTAATAATACTATGACACTGTATAAAAATGATTGAGAGCAACTTTTTTCTCATTGTTATATCTACGAATCTTCAACAACTATGATGCTTAATTGAACATATTTAGAATCATTTGAGTACTTGGAAGTGACGAAGATTTCGAGTAATGTTGAAGAACCAAGGAGATCAAGTATATGGATGAGAAGCTACAAAGTTTATTTATTTTGTAATCCATGTGTATTGATAGTTTTGTCACTAAAATTGACAAAGGGGGAGATTGTTAGAGCACTGCTCGGTCGAACTCGCAAGCGCTGCTATCTATAGCTTGTTTGTCAATGTTAGTGATCAAAACTATAAGTCTTGATTTCTAGTCTACTTATAGTGATGTCTCGGACTAGGATAGATTTTGTAGTTGAGCATTAGATTTCAGGGCCTTCATCAACTGAAGACGAAGAACTACTAAGGAGAGCTTGTGGAACTTGATCAACAAAAGGTATGTGGAGACTAAAACTCATCTATCACTTGGAAAGTCTATTTCTACTCTATCTCATATATTGAGACAAAAGTCGTATTACTAAATAGTATTCGATTATACACATTTGAGATTTCGAGCTGAGTTTAACTCGCTTACATATTTCTCGAAATATGTGTTCGTAAGCTTTCGCTTCAACCAAGTTCATCTTATATTCTTGACGGAAGTCAAAAGATGATCATGTGAAAATCGCCGAGTAACATCTTACATGGTTTGTGTGATACAATCATTTGGTGTAAACGTGGAATGTTTCACTATGATTATTTCAATAACTTGAAAATTGCTTTGATGCTAATAGTTTGTGAAAACGGCTATTGTCATCCTCTAAGAAAGTTTCAATGATTGAAATACAGTTTAGAACACTTAACCATCATTGAATTATAAACATAGTATGGATTCTTGCATGTATGTGATCCATGACCGGAACTATAGTTTGCATACCCGTATACGTACCCATTAGTTGTGGAATTCCGAGTACCTAAGTACACATAACCATACGCGTACTGGCGAAGGGTTTGGGTCCGGAAATTTCTGCTGTGTTTGGAAGTATTCGTACCCGTTTGCATACTGGCGAACCCAAACTCAAACCGACTACTTTAAGTATGCGTACCCGTTTGCATAATTGAGTGGTTAAAGTTCTAAAATCGGTTTGTTCATGAAATAATACATTTATATAATAAGGAATGCATTCTTTGCAAACCGTGGCTATAACGTTCATGAATTGATTCGAGTGAATCAAACCGATTTTGCTTGAATTGTGTTCTTGTATACTTCTATGAGACTATAGCATTTGAACAACTATATAACTAGTTTCATTTGAGTCATTTGAACTAATTTTGGTTAAGATGAATAAGTTTGATATGCGAGTATTCATATAGCTAAATTCGGTTAACTACTGTTGAGCCAACATAGTGTACACGTTTAGGTACGGTTACTCAAACCTAATGAAGGTACATTTCATTTGTGTATAACAAGCTAAGTTCGATCTAACTGTTGAAAGACATTGTCTTGAATCTAATCAGGTTTTCATCTAACGGTGAATATTGAATGCTTCGTTACCAAGGTAACTAAGATTGCAAACCCTTATTTGAAAACTATATAAGGGAGAACTCTAGCAACTGGGAAACCTAATCCCCACACCTACTGTGTGATACTAGTTGCGACTAGAGTCAATTCTCCTTTAACCTTAGGTTTTTCATGAAACCCTGTAGGTTAACGACTTAAAGACTTCATTGGGATTATGAAGCCAGACCCAACTATTTTCTTTGTAGTTGCGTGTTCTGATCTTACTTCTACTATGGTGATTGAGTATTATCTTTGCTAAGATTTTCTTGAGATTTATCTCCGATAGGTAAGACTAAAAGTAGTCACAAACATCTTCGTCTCATCATTTGTGATTCCACAATATCTTGTTTCGCTACCATGTGATTAAGATTATTATGAGGTGATTGATAATACTAAGCTGTTCTTCGGGAATATAAGCCCGGTTTATCAATTGGTTCCTGTGCACCTTGATTTATCAAAAGACGGAACAAAACTCGTAGGTATTTCTGTGGGAGACATATTTATCTATTCCAATAGACTTTACTGTGTGAGACAGATTTTTTTTTATCAAGTCTTCGACTTTGGGTCGTAGCAACTCTTGGTTGTAGGAGAGATCAGCTAAGGGAATCAAGTGCGTAGAATCCTGCTGGGGTTCAGAGATGTAAGGAGCATAACTATACCCTGATCAGTGTGAGATTGATTAGGGCTTAGCTACATTCCAGTCTGAAGTTCATTGGTAGTAGGATAGTGTCTGTAGCGGCTTAATACAGTGTGGTGTTCAAAGCTGGACTAGGTCCCGGGGTTTTTATGCATTTGGGGTTTTCCTCGTTAACAAAATTCTGGTGTCTGTGTTATTTCTTTTCCGCATTATGTTTTGTTATATAATAGAAATATCACAGGTTGTGCGTTAAGATTAATCAATTAGATAATCCAACCTTTGGTTGTTGATATCAATTGATTGTCACTTGAACATTGGTCTTTGGTACCGTTCAAGTTATTTCTCTTATTCAATCGGGCTCGCAAATTCCTATTTGTTGATTGCAGATTGAATTGAGAAATTGAGATTTAAACTCCTTGATATACTTTTCTATAGATTGAGTCTGACTGTCTAGTTAATTCTCTTGAAAGTATGTTGGAGTTTGTCTATTCAGATTGCCGAACGAAATATTGGGTGTGGTTTTTAGACCCCCGTTTTCCATAAAGGTTTAGTACTACAATGAGAAGAAGAAGAAAAAGGAAGTCTGTGACTTCTACCAAGTTGGCATTCATGACAAAAAAACAGTTTTTTTAACTATGTTGGATAAAGAAAGTTGTCTATTAACATGTTGCACTGTGGTAATAGAAGGGTGGCCAAGTCTTCTATGCCATATAGCTGCAGAAGGTGATGAAGTACTGGAGTATGCAAGATGTCATGTGGCTGGTGAAGCTTTAGTGAAGTTGGTGGCATTGAAATTTATAGGATATATGCCATTAATGTGAGGGCCTTGTAAAGTAATCTTCCCAGAGAATATATCCTTCACACTAAAACCAAGAGGATCAAATGTAATTGAGCATTTGCTATCTGAGGTAAACTTGTGTACTGACAACAGATTTGCAGAGGCTTGAGGTACATGAAGAATATTATTCAAAGCAAACATCTGAGCAGAAGTATACTTAAGTGCAGAACCTATATGATGAATTTTCATACCTGAACCATTTGCAGTGTGAATTTTCTCAGAACCATCAAAAGGATTGGAAGTACGTAACTCAGATTCATCAGCAGTAATGTGTTGATTAGCTCCAGTATCTGCATACCAAGGATTTCCCCCCAAAATATTTGCAGAATCTAACATATCACTGAGATGATAAGGTGTCTTGGTGTTTTGATATGAAAAATTCATGCGATGACGGCAGGAGAGAGCATTATGACCAGGTTTGATGCAAATTTGACACACAGTACATTCTAGTGCTGATGAAGTAAATGGTTGTGATACTGGTAGTGGTGGTGTAGAAGTGAAGTTGAAATATCTAGGAGAAGGAGTTCGGGGATGAAATTGAAAATTACTCCTAGGTGGTTGATGAGAGTAATTCCCTCTACTACGACCACGAGATCCATATTGATTGCGCAGAGAAGCTTGAAAAGCAGCAAAGGCACGAATGTTAGCTTCAGGAAGGAGAGATGAAAATCGATTTTGAACAACAACTTCTTCAGATATCAGAATATTGTGTAGTTCTCTTGAATCAACTGGTGGAAAGCGAACACGAATTGAAGTGTTGAAACCTTGATATTCTTGACCAATGTCGTTCAAGATAGTAACAACTAGTTCATCATCTGAAACAGAAGATCCAGATTCATCCAATTGATCAGCAATATTCTTGATTTCACCAAGATAATTCATCATATAGCCAGATCCAAGCTTCAAAGATTACATTCTGGTGCGAAGTTGAATGGAGTGTGTGGTGGAGCTTCGAGCAAAACGTAATTCGATGTTATCTCAAAGTTCTTTAGCAGAAGTAGCACCAACAACATATGGAAGAACTGCATCAGAAATAGTGGATTGGATCCAAATAATTAAGGTATTATCATCTTCGATCCAGTTGTTATATGACTGATTGATGATTTCTCTGTCATCACCATCGATCCATTCTTGAATGTATTTACGAGGACAAGGAATAGAACCATCAAGCAATCCTGAGACCTTATATTTTTCAATAGAGGAAATAAAACACTTTTCCATGTTAGAAAATTCTCTTCTGTGAGCTTGAAATGGATGATATTGGAGATGTGATTTAATGGAATTTGAAAAATGCGAGAATCATAATGATTGTAAGCCATTGTAGATCAAAAAACAAGGATAAAAGAAAATAACATATGGATCAAAAATCAAAGATTAATGAAGAAGGCAGTGGAAAAAGGATCTTACCAACGATTGATACCATATTAGACTTACAGTTCTTGATGAAAAACAAGAACCAATTACACAGAAAGGTTGCAGAGAAAACCCTAGAAAGATTCTGACAAAGTCGGTTATCTTCATTACAAATTAAATGAAAGAAGGAAAAGCATTTAAAGATACACAGAGGACAAGGACAGGTAATCCAGTCAGATAGTCAACACAAGAGCCAATAGGAAACATGCAGGTGTAAGAATAAAACTGGTACAACTGTATCACCTGACAGTTAATAGTACAGTTGTATCACCTGACAGTTAGCCAGAAAACTATCTATTAATCACCTTCCTCCTCCTTTGCTCAGGTCTAGTCTTTTAGGGGTTGGATTTGAGCAAAGATTATTTGTTTGTAGTTTTATTTTATCAGTTGATCTTATCTAGAAGTTGTTTCTTTGTTTTGAATAATTTTTCATTAGGGCGATTTTTTTCTTTGCTAGTAGAGCGATTTTACCTGTACTTTTATAGTGTTTCTTTTTATAGGTTTGTTTGTGATTCGGTTTCTGGATAGAAGTACATCAGTGACTTGGCGGAGGCAAGATCAAGTTCTTCTTCAACAGAATAATAAATCTAGGGTTTCCGGGCTTCTCGTTAAACATGAGTTTTTGGGAAAATCACTCCTCTTTAATAGGAGTATCTCTTTTCCAAGAAGAAAATCAATCAAAATGGTTGAAATGTGATTTCGAGTACCATTCCTTTTGTAATCTCCCCGTACAAGATTTCGGTGCTACCGTAGTGGATCGCTCTTTCTCTTCGCGAGTTATTTACGTTTTGCATCTTTCGTTGTATTTGTTTCATGTTTGTGATGTACTTATTTGTCTTGAAAACCATCGTTTAAACGTTTCTTAATGGAATGAAATACTAATGGTTGATTATCAACAAAAAAAAATAAAAAAAAAGAATATAACTCACGCATTTATTAACCTCCCTAGTTTGAGGCCCATGGCTTTTATTTGAGGCCTATGGATTTCTTCATCCACCCAATAGAGAATGACAAGGCGTGTCTAAAATGTGTTAAAATACTAAATTATCCTTTACACAAACTTAAAAATTCTTTTTACCTAAAACAAATATAAAAACCTTGATTATTTTTTTTAACAAACTTTAATCAAATCTTTTTTTTTCTTCATAATTTCCATCAAAATCAAAAACTTAATGTCAATAACAATTCAATCTTCTTCTTTTTTTCAAACAATATTTTCAGCGACAAACAATTCAAGGGATTGAGTTAAATATCTTTAATCTGTTCCTTTGAAGAGAGATTCATCAATGATTTAAGTATAACACTCTGAAATTTCCTTATCAATTTTTCTTCTTCTGAAAATCAACAACAATTGGTTGCTACATGCATTAACATATACCAATTGTTGTTGATGTTCATCAAACATGAAGAACATTGCCCAGAATCGGTGGATATTGTACACCTACATAAACCGGTCATGGGTATGCAATCGGCATACGCTAATGCATATATCAATCGATTCATTAACCATGTTTGAATTCTTGCACATACCCTGAAATTTTTATCTTTATATTATAGAGCGTGAAAATACGAGTAGAACGCAAAAGAATGAGATCATTCCGACATCAGTCGAAGAAGTGATGTGCAAAACAGTCGAAAAAATGCCTAGATTTACAATCGGTTGACTTGGGCATTTATGTAAACCGATTCTAGCAAAAAAAAAAATACAGATCTTTTTTTTTGAATTTGACAACCGGTCTATGTTCTAAGTCTTATACAGCAATTCCTAGAATCGGTTCACGAGTGCATGAACATATACCAATTATGGGTTGAGATTTTTCAAAAAAAAATCAAAATTTTTACATGTTTTGCCGATGATTTAAGATTAGTTGATTTCTAGGTTAACAGGATTAAACATCAATTAATCACCAAAATTAACACTAATTAACCAGGGGTAAACTATGCATTAAATAAAATAGTTGGATAAGGGGTTTCGTGAAATTACTTCCTGATGACCTTTTTTGTCTTTTAGTGTTAGGCCCAAATAATTTATATGGAACTCAAAATAGGGAGGTTTATTAACCATAACTCAAAAAGTTTAAGTTAAAATGAAAAACCAAACAAGTTTTTATTAACCATAACCCAAAAAATTTAAGTTAAAATGAAAAACCAAATAAGTCTTAATTTTTATTTAGTCTTAAACTTATAATCTCCTTTTTACTCAAATTTAAAATAAAACTTAACCATTTTTTTAATCATACATCAAAGTATTTTTTTCTTCTTTTTGTATCCAATCACATTTTGATTCATTCATACCAAAATAGTGATTACATGATTGCTTACAAGATTATCAAAAACGCCAAAATATATGATAATCAAAACTCAAATACAAATGACGACACCAATAGCAAATACATCACGAAGAGAAAGAGTCATGAACCGCAAAGACATCCAATTTTTATAGATATAGTAGTGATGAATGATGGTGTGAACCGGATCAACTCCGACCATTTAAAAAGATTATCTTCTTCAGTAAGAAATGCTCCAAACAAATTGGAGTTTTTCCCCAAAATCATGTAGATCCAAACGAATATGTGCTTCCTTTAAACATATGTAATGAAACATAGTTTCCTAGGATGAAATCACACCTATATTCAATACACAATCAAGTAGCAAGTTACGTAGATTATGTCGATATCGCATTTACGAAGTTCAAAAAATAAATGTTATAATTCGTAATTATATATTCTTCCTTGACACTTTGATCATACTAATATGACGAAGTCTAATACTAGCATATTAAATATAACCTCGCATGTTATGTTTTCAATCTTAAACGACTTGAAAATAATGATAGGAATTGAAATAAGTCAAGTTAGTATCAATAACCTCAAGCGGAAGGATGATGTCTTCACGTCTTCACGTTCTTCAGGTCTTCAGAGTAATACTTGTATGTCTCAACAGTCCTAGACTTTCTAGTCTAACCTAAACGAAGTTGACTCAAGTAATCTTAATCAAGCAACTCTAGTTGAGTTGTGATAATAAAATATGACAACCAAACTTGATATACCAACGATTGGTGGGTTCAACCGAGCAATGCTCTAACATTTATCATTGTTAATTATAAGGAAATTGTATTACAAGTTATGTTCAACCAATCTTTACATAGGAATTTAACTGATTCATTCAAATTAATTTGAATAGGGTATGGGGAGAGGGCGCGAACTTTTTTAGCAAAATGACTGTGAAAGAAAATGTGTTCAGTTGTTTCATCATCATCAAATCCAAAATAATAGCAAGGAGAAATCTCTCTGATTATCCCAAGAAGTTAAAGTTCGTAGACAAAGCACTTTGTAGATATTTCCAAATATATTTTTTTTATTCTTTGACATTTGTCTAGTTTCCACAAATCTTTCCAGAATTAATCTGGCATATTCAGATTATTGGAGTTAACTCTAGGTTCATTCATTTTGTTATACATAGATTTAACCGTAAATTCTTCAGAGGAGGTCAGTAGCCATCTAAGTATATCAGGTTTGGGATTGTTGTTTATGCCAAACTAGCAAATGCGTTTAGTAGAAATGCAATTTTTAACTTAAGAAAATGCGAGAAAAAGTAGGTCGATAGAAATACAGCTGTTGTTTATTGATGAGATTCTGATTTTCGTAAAGGTAATACGAACAATTTAAGGAATTTACTCGTAGGTAAGTATCAAGCTTCTTTATCAACTTTAATGCAATAGGTAATTTATTAGAATTAAAATATTTTTCTTCGACAGTTCAATGAATTTTATTTTTATAATATAATACATTAAATTACATTACACACCTCCTATATATGAATTTGATACGCTTCAATATATATGTATACATATTAAAGCTTGGTATGATGATAGCAACAATTCAAAATTAAACAACAAAACCTCACATCAGTATAAATGAATATCGATTATATACCACATCCAGATGCGATGAATATATATAATTGAGTGAAAGAGGAGCATAGGCCAACCTTCAAAATTAGGGCAACCTTTTTCGCCGAGGCATCTTCCTAGAAGTTACCTCTCTATGAAAACCAACACTATGGGGAGTTAAGGGTAATCGCACGTCAACAAAAGGAAAGCTCCTAAAAACAACAATAGTCTAACATCGATAAGTGAATGCTCGATAAATAAATAACCTCGACAAATGAATACTTTTCTTGTCCCTGTTGATGGTGGTTTTTAGTTTAGGGTGAAAACTGTAAAAGTCTGTCTACCTGACCCTGCATCAAAAGTAGTAGACCTTGATATGTTTGTATTCCGCAAGGAATTTGAAGAATATATCAAAATATGATGAGTGTCTATGCCTCTCTTCATATTGTATTGAAACTCAAGCTCCTAGATGAATTGTTCACTAATATAGAGCGCCCCTAGCTGCATTATTAATCATTTCGGAGCCTGCTAAGTATTTATTCTATGCTATGTTCCCCAGCTGAACTCTTGATATTGACATGACATGGAAATTAATGTTCGCTCGCAGTTGACGAGCATGAATTTCCCGAAGTGTCAGGATTAAGATATACATGGAAGTACTCAATCAGAGGCGCGCGAGCTGTGCTGCTCTCCAAGATAAAATTAGTGATTTTGTACCAATGTGCATGATTCACCAAAATTGATTAATTTTGTATCAGTTCATAAAATTCAATTTTTATAACCTAATTTTATCAATTTGCAAAAATTAGGTTTTTGCGGCTTGCGCAATATCTCGATCCCTATTGGTCGAGACCAAACCTAGGCAATCTAGGAAATTGATCCATCATGGAGCTAGCAGGAGCAAATACCACCAAAAAACGGGAAATAGGAAGAAGAGAGGAAACCGTGACTGACTGAAGCCGTGGAAGAAAGGGCTTGGCCGCGCCACTTGGACGACCAATTTTCCCTAACTCGAGCTACCTTTGGTCGGCGTTCCTTCTTCTATTTTGTTGGTTGTCGGCCCATCTTTCCCATCGACCAATCAAATCGCTCTAAATGCGCAGCCTACACTTTTAATTAAAGTTGGAAATTGGTTGGTCGATACACTTAATTCCTTAAGAAATTGAATATAGGCTGCCCATGTCAGTCTTAAAACGATCACGGCCGCACGATTTGGCTGGCTTATTTATCAAACCTGGCCGCCTCCTGACACGACCGGACAAGATCCGTAATACACATTGGCGGACCACTTATGCCCTAGACAATCAGAGCCTTCCCAGATTGCAAGCAAGGCCCCAAACCGATCGCTCAAAGTAGGATGGCCGCGCGTCTTGAAAACCAAATTTATGTTAGTGGCAGCGCATTACTGTCGCAAAACTATCTCGGCCGTCCAACTTCGCTAGCCGAATCGACCAACCTAGATCTGATTTCAAGCAACCGACAAGGCGCGAACATGTTCATCTTCACCGGCGGCTCAATAATAGCTCCGACCAATCGCATTGCTTCAAATATGCCAGCAATGCCACAAACTGATTATCCAAAGTGTGTCAGTCACATGGCTTTAAAGTTTAAAAGCCTCGAATCCAATCAACGACAGTATGCAACTGTCGCAAACCAATCGTGGCCGCTCAACTTCGCCAACAAAGATGACCGGCCCAGACCTAATTACGGGAGATCATTAGGATTCCATTGTGATCACCAACCATTACCCTCCTATGAAGACCGATCGACTCTCCCTCAACCTATTTGATGGCTGGCCGCGCTCCTTTCAATACATTAAGTTCCGCGACCAACCAAGACATGCTCTATACAACGATGTTTCATGAGCATCGATTATTTTGAGTTGCTTGTTTAAAAGCATCAGCTGCTTGTTTAAAAGCGATGCTTTATATGCATCGATTACAAACGATATTTAACCTAAGAACATTACACGTTGTTTCTTGCGAACAACATGACTTGCAATGATGTTTCTTGCGGCAAGTCTCACAACTTGACTTGCAACATATGACAGCCCGCCGCCTAGCTTACGCGTGATTGGTCAAAATAATTAGGTCTTGCAAGCAAGACCCACTCAGCAACTTGTTACATATTTTCTACAGAATAATCAAGAGATCAAACATGTCACAAACTGGGGGATGTTCATCAAGGTATTGGTCTGGCGTTTTACAGCGTGCGGCATGCAACACGCCCATTACGAGAAAGTGTCAGGAAAGGCGGACAATTAGTGATAGTAGAGAAGTGGTGGGAATGAAATCAACCAGTTTTCCCCTCATAATAGGGACGTGGTTTTTCAGCATTCTACACGATCTCCACTTCCCCATCACTCAACTACTTCCATCTCCTATGTGATCAGGGTGCGTTCAACTATGACTTATATAAATAGGTTGTCAACCTATTTCAACAGTCGACAGTGTTATCAACACAAGTATCCAGAAAACACCAAGAACTTATAGATTACATTCCGCAAGCAAGTTACACATTCTGATACAAGTCATAAAACAACCACACCTTCATAGTTAATCATTCTGATCTCAACGCCTTCTTCGCTTCCATCCCTAAGATCAACCCTTCTCCTTCATTTTGTGACCGAAGCAAGACTGGAACGACTATTTCTTGGTTTAGGCCAGAATTGTACATATTGATCTCTCGAATCTAAAGTAGTCCTGTGCAGTACATTTGTTTAGGGTTTATATTTGTTTCTCGGCGGCACACCCAATTTACCATTTCCAGCAGAATCAGTTTTTACCCTACTACAAATTGGCGACCACAGTGGGAGATTAATCTCTCGGTTGCAAAATCATTTTCTCAATTTTCATTACAGTTTCTCAATTTCAAAAGGGTGGATCTTAGATATAATTCAATCATTAAACTCAATTTAGGTTCAACAATCAATTTCAATTCTGGTGTTGCGTTCATTAAGAAGCTTTACAAAAAATGTTTTTTCAAGCAATGCTACTGGGAATGCCCTGGATAGCCGAGCACCAGTAAATCTCCCAGATGAAAGGACAAGAAAACCTCGTGGAGACACAAGAAGACGTGACTACTACTTAGAATGGCACAATGGCTTCTCTCGAGATCCGGATGGAGCAACCGCCTTTTCTACAACACCATGAGTGTTGTATGGAGCAAGCCGGAAATCTTTCAAAGTTATCACTGATATTGATGTCGCCAGGGTCCACACCCAGAGAGATAAAGGGAAGATTCGCATAGCCGTTGCTCCAATATAGAGACGGTCGACAACAAATCTCAATACCAGTGGAGTCCTAGAAAGGCACATGCAGAGATCACGAAAGAAAAGGTCTATCTCTATTCCACGACTGCTACCATTTTATGGTCAAGAGTATCCGATATCACTTCATCAGCAAAACGTGTAGATCCAGACCATCGCATAATTCCGGGAATTCGTACATTTGCAATAACAAAGAAGGATTGATACATCTTCAAATCATCGTAAAGGGGTTCTCCTATTATGCTAACCCAAGCAAGAGCAAGTCCGGGACATCTTCAGATCTACTGGAGACAACACGTCAAGAGAGCAGCCTCAAGAAGATAACGATGCCCGCGTCATCTTTCAAAGAAAGAATCTACAGCCGAGATAACCTCACGCAGAGGAGATCCGAGAAGTTGCTGCACCAAAAGGACCCACGTCTCCCATATATACTTTGCCTAGGGAAACGGGTAATGCTGAAGAACATATCACCATATGTTATGACTCGAAGAGTTCACCAAATCGAGAGAGATTAGAGGAAGAGAAGACTTACTTGATATGTCCCTTGAAAACCCTTTTCACCTTTTGATCTCCAAAGATGATTAATGGATAACATACATGAACCCTAGAAAAGTTCACGTACGCGGACAAGAATGGAGGTAGAAGAAGGGTACGCGTACCACTACTTTTATAAACCCAAAGATGGGCTTGGACCCGTTCCTGAACCGCGACCCACAAAAAAGAAATGTAGGATTGTTTTTAAGCGTTCAATACCAAGGAATGCAACCTGTGAGGAAACAGTATAGTGCGAAAAAAAGATAGTAGAAAAGACCACATACTTTTATCCTTGGGTGAACAGAATGATAAAAAGAAATCAGTCAAGGAGTTTTTTCAAAGAAAAAAAAAATTAACCCAATGTTTAAAACAAATTATACCGTTACTTGCCCCATCTCAAGTTATATACAAATGGGGTAGAGCCAAACTTGTTACCAAGAGGCAATATGTGCAGAGACAGTATCATGCACAGGTTCCGGTTGATATTTGTGAACAGTACCAGTGATATAATCATAATGTTAGAGCACGGCTCGGTTGAACCCACCAAGCGTTGGTATGTCAAGTTTGGTTGTCATATTTTAGTGAACCAAAACTCATGTTAAGAGTCGCTTGATTATGTACTAGAGTTAAACTTCATATAGGTTAGCTTGAAAGTATTAGGATATGAGACATTACAAGTATTGCGAAGACTTGAAGATGTGAAGAAGCAAGGAGATACAACGACAACAATCATCCTTCTACTTGAGGTTACTGATATTTGACTTGAACTGTTTCATTCCCTAACGTATCTTTCAAGTTGTGCATATTGAAAACATAACTGCGAAGCATATTTGAACTCTAGATAGACATAGTATTAAGGAATACAATACGAGGTTTATTGCTTAACCATTAAACTTTGTAGATAAGACATCGCCATAATCATTTGAATGCTATTGTAATTATGTATGGGTATGAGGTGAGGATTTCTTCCTAGGGAACAATGTTTACATGTGTTCTAAGGAAGTAAGTTCATAAACTTTTTTGTGAACCGAAAAGGAAATTGCCAGGTGTTATTGGTTTTGTTATTCATTGCATATCCTATGAACAACCAATATGTGTGATAGAGTATAACCGCTCACAACTTGTTGTGTTCTTGGTAGAACTGTTCACAAAGGCCTGACTTATGTATTGGTATAACTTTTGTTAGTAAAACCAATCTTAAGTAATCACCTGTGGTATGATAGGATTTTGTATGTTTGATGTATATTTTAGATAACCAAAATTAATGATTAAATGAAACTCAGTTATATCCGCAAGCGCACAGGTCAATAGTAATATAGATAGCCAATGCGGTTCGTTCCCACGAGGAGTGTGAAATACTCTACCAACTAATACAAAAAATTAAATAATCAACAAGATAATGTTTTAAGGATTTTTAGAAATTCGGAACAAAATGAAATGATAAATAATTTAAAGATAAACAAAACGAGTGTGGGTTATTAGGATTTTCGGTTTCCACCAATTAATTATGCAAACTCTACTAATCTTTAAAAGTATATTCCATGCTTTTTCAAATATTGTTTCTCCGCTATAGTTGTCTTCGCTTCATGAGTAGTGATTCTAAAGCATTACCTATCTATCCTTGCATACCACGTCTAGGGATTTAACCGAAGCACGCAGTATCAATTCAAAAGCATAAATAATCTAGAAAATCACATCAACAATAGAATACCAAGCCAAATGAAGAAAAACTACTAATCAATCAACTCATTATTAAGCATATAAATATAGAGTTTTCATAATAAAATTGGGTTCTACCTAGACCCTAACATAGCTTTAGCTAGCCATGGCTTTCACAAAAAACTATAAAAAGATTAAAATCAAATAGCCAAGCAAAAATGGAGAAGAAAAACTCCAAAATCCTTCTCCTGTTTCTCTTCCCGCTCTGTGGCCAGGCGCCCCTGGTATATTTTGAAACAACACATAAATATTGCTCACAAATGAATTCACGTTTTTCTTCTTCGTCGCCACATCACCTCCCAATAGAAGTCTGCCACATGTCATGAAAATATAAATTCACCTAATGATGTTGTGCCGCGTGTCATAATATGACGAGACATTGTAAAGTATCACCGAATCTCCACTTTCCATAGTATATGAATTTCATTTAGAAAGCATGATATTTTCTTGCATGTGCTGGGTCCCACCTTAACTGTATTTGCAAAATGACGTCATTTGGCTTCAAATATTCCTTCAGATTCTTTATATAAATATAGCAAGGGAACTTATGTAAGGACAAGATATATTAATCTTTCCTTTTTCTTCATTTGCACGTGGTCATGGAGGTGATATTCTTCCATTCTTATGCTAAATAATAAAGTCACTCTTGACCAATCTTAGGTGGCATTAGTGTGCTGACATCGACTCGCTTCACCATGCATTAATTGAGATTAAGAATTGTCTGCCCGTTGTGAACTCGTGAGTGCCAAGCCAGTGACACTAGCCAACTGAATTTTAATTCTGCCCACGTCTATAGGAATCGTGAACTTAATCATGTACTCCTTTTTCCTTGCAAGTTCATAAGGATCCGTTTATGTTTGGTGCCGCGCAGTGGTGCTGATACATAGGAATACCATGCCAGCCACATTTACCCATTTTAGTCGCAAATGTCATTTGTTGTTTATTTAACCACTTATTTCTCAGGTGATTTGATTTGTTTGTAATTCCTGCAAAAGCCTTAAAACAATATTATTAGCCAAAATATCGAGTCCTAACTAATATAAATATGGGCATAAAATGTAGCACTTTCGTGCTTATCAACACCCCCACACTTATATTTTGCTAGTCCTCGAGTAAAACAAAGAATTGACCCGCTACACAGCTGGTCATATAAATATAGAGACCCGCTACACAGCTGGTCATATCATTTTTTTTGTTTTCTTTTAGACCCGCTACACAACTGGTCAAATAATAAGATAAAGAGAGAGAGACCCGCTACACAGCTGATCATAGAAAATACCATACAAAAGACCCGCTACACAGCTGGTCATGACCCTAAAAACCATAACGATAATAATATATTTTTTAAGACCCGCTACACAGCTGATCATTTTTTTTTATTTTTTATTTTTTAAATCCTAACCAAAGTGCCACTCCCCCACACTTCAATATTACATTGTCCTTAATATAATTGGGTCATCCAATGTAGAAATCAAGGTGGGAAATTATAAATTGCAAAAAAAATAAACAAATAAAAATAAAATATAGAGAAAGGGGAACAAATCTGATGGGTTGACTCCCACGAAGCGAATTGTATTGTTTCCCTGCTTTCAATAGCACATAATCTCAAACAAAATGAGGTTGATACCCCAAAGTAAGCTGCCAATCATATATATAGAGTCTGAAAAGTTGGGGATCAACCCAACCAATCAGGTCAACTGAAAATATGCACCTGCAAAAACTACAATCATCCAAAGATATATGTGAATCCATTCCCCATAAATAACAATCCTTAGTAATCAATCCATGCATTGTCAGGATATGTAAATCATTCACACAAAGAGGTATAAATTTTTGAATAGCTTCTAGTTGATGTGCACGCCCTAAATCAGGTTCTAAATCAGCGGAAATAACTTTTATGGCTGATATTGGTTCCAGATGAGCAAAATAGGGTACACGAACATATGTTGGCTCAAATGGAGAAATAATATCATGACTCATAGACCCGTTATCATCTAAAAAGTTTCATTATTAATATCATCAAGACAAAAAAATTCTGAACTTAATGGCTTAAAGGTCATGGTCGAAACTTTTTCGACTGATAGAACTAGTCGAGACTCGAACAAAACTAGAGGTTCTAGTTTGGATTTCCATTTATTAGTGTCTAACAGCGGTGTGGAGTCTAACAAGGCATTGATTTCACAAATAACACTATCGTCATCAAAATCATACCCAAAATGATCTAAGCAAACCTCTAATGAATCTTCCAAGTGGCTCTTGCAAATATCTTGCGAGTGCATACTTTCTTTTCTCCCGCACTTCAGACTAAAGTACCTAAAAAAAAATCAAACAAACTGCGTAAAAAGAAGTAAAAGAACAATAAAAATAAATTATTTACAAAAATTAAAAATAAGCTATATACAATGATATCAACTAGCGAGTATTTTGCTACCACTCCCCGGCAGCGGCGCCAAAAACTTGATGTAGATTTTAGATAACCAAAATTAATGATTAAATGAAACCCAGTTATATCCGCAAGCGCACAGGTCAATAGTAATATAGATAGCAAATGCGGTTCGTTCCCACAGGGAGTGTGAAATACTCTACCAACTAATACCAAAAATTAAATAATCAACAATATAATGTTTTAAGGATTTTTAGAAATTCGGAACAAAATGAAATGATAAATAATTTAAATATAAACAAAACGAGTGTGGGCTATTAGGATTTTCGGTTTCCACCAATTAATTATGCAAACTCTACTAATCTTTAAAAGTATATTCCATGCTTTTTCAAATATTGTTTCTCCGCTATAGTTGTCTTCGCTTCATGAGTAGTGATTCTAAAGCATTACCTATCTATCCTTACATACCACGTCTAGGGATTTAACCGAAGCACGCAGTATCAATTCAAAAGCATAAATAATCTAGAAAATCACATCAACAATAGAATACCAAGCCAAATGAAGAAAAACTACTAATCAATCAACTCATTATTAAGCATATAAATATAGAGTTTTCATAATAAAATTGGGTTCTACCTAGACCCTAACATAGCTTTAGCTATCCATGACTTTCACAAAAAACCATAAAAAGATTAAAATCAAATAGCTAAGCAAAAATGGAGAAGAAAAACTCCAAAATCCTTTTCCTGTTTCTCTTCCCGTTCTGTGGCCGGGCGCCCCCTGGTATATTTTGAAACAACACATAAATATAGCTCACAAATGAATTCAAGTTTTTCTTCTTCGTCGCCACATCACCTCCCAATAGAAGTCTGCCACATGTCATGAAAATATAAATTCACCCAATGATGTTGTGTCGCGTGTCATAATATGACGATACATTGTAAAGTATCACCGAATCTCCACTTTCCATAGTATATGAATTTCATTTAGAAAGCATGATATTTTCTTGCATGTGCTGGGTCCCACCTTAACTGTATTTGCAAAATGACGTCATTTGGCTTCAAATATTCCTTCAGATTCTTTATATAAATATAGCAAGAGAACTTATGTAAGGACAAGATATGTTAATCTTTCCTTTTTCTTCATTTGCACGTGGTCATGGAGGTGATATTCTTCCATTCTTATGCTAACAATAATAAAGTCACTCTTGACCAATCTTAGGTGGCATTAGTGTGCTGACATCGACTCGCTTCACCATGCATTAATTGAGATTAAGAATTGTCTGCCCGTTGTGAACTCGTGAGTGCCAAGCTAGTGACACTAGCCAACTGAATTTTAATTCTGCCCACGTCTATAGGAATCGTGAACTTAATCATGTACTCCTTTTTCCTTGCAAGTTCATAAGGCTCCTTTTATGTTTGGTGCCGCGCAGTGGTGCTGATACATAGGAATACCAGGCCAGCCACATTTACCCATTTTAGTCGTAAATGTCAGTTGCTGTTTATTTAACCACTTATTTCTCAGGTGATTGGATTTGTTTGTAATTCCTGCAAAAGCCTTAAAATAATATTATTAGCCAAAATATCGAGTCCTAACTAATATAAATATGGGCATAAAATGTAGCACTTTCGTGCTTATCACTGACCTTGTAAGGGAAAGGGAACCGATCCTTGTAAGGGAAAGGGAACCGATCCTGGTAAGGGAAAGGGAACCGATCCTAGTAAGGGGTGCAGTACATCAAAGGGAACTGATCCTTGTATGGGGTGCAACAAGGTTTATAGCAGAAAGGGGAACCGATCCTATGGACATGTGCAACATATATAAGTTAGATACCAATATATGTGAGGAACCAATCCTAGTACCTAGTCAACCGATATTTTGGGAAGCTAGTGTGACTAAGCACAATACTCACATGGAGGTAGAACCGGAACTTGTTTTGGTAGAACCGTAAACCCATGATTGTGATTGAATGTTGGTTTGATCAATCACATAGTTCTTGAAAGTCAGATGAACCAATTCTAAACTTGTTTGGAAGTGTGACAAATCGGTTTCAAGTTTGTAAGTGTGAAAGAGAACTTACAAAGTTAAGATGTCGACAAACTTTGAACACGTGCTATGAATATTTATTTCTATAATTGTTCAAAGATATTCCTTAACGGCTAAGGGAAGAGAATCCCAGGATCGAAACATAAGTAAGTTAAGAATCTTTTAGTTAAGGTTATTAATTTCATTTAGGAAAATTACAGAATTAGTAATGTGCATTTACTAATTATATTTTCCGAGAGATTTCGATCGTTATTTTTGGACAGAGCATTTCCAGGAATTATGGAAACCGAATTTGTGTTTTAATGAATATCTTGAGAATATTTTCGGTTTTGGAAATTCCTTGGTGTCCAAAATTCCTTGTCTATAAATACACGAAGTTTGCCTTTCTAGCAAACTAATCCTTCGTAACAACAAACTTCCTCTTTTGTCTTTGTTACTGGTGTAGCCTCCTATCGAAGAGGAGAGTAATCTAATTAGGTGAAATCTCTTACGGCCGCTTGTTTTAAATTCTTCTTTGGGATTGAGAAGCTCTAGCGCGACCCGTTGGTGGGAAACTAGATAATTGCGGTTTATCTTTGTTTTCAATTGATTTGATTGACTAACGGTGGTTGAAATCTGATTGCACCTAGTTTATTTATTCTTGAGAATCTTCTCTTCTGATATAAGATTCACTCAAACTAGTTCAGAGTTCCGACAGGGATTTTTAGACTGTTGTGAGTTCTAAAGACGATCTTGTGATAATCCATTGTTAACAGACTTTGTTCTGTGCGTGATTGATCACAAGAGATTCAAGTGATTGTGTGCAGGTTTTTATTGAAGATTTAAGAAGATTTGAAGACAAATAATATATTGAAGATCTGACTTGGGTTTTATAATCTTCGGTGTGCACAATACTTGTTTCGGTAAAATAGGATCCAACTAATAATCAGTTTATCCTTGTGGTAGATTGGATTGATTAATTGAGTAGATCGGCATCAAAACGGTTCTTCAGATTAAAGGTGTTGTTGGCTTAATCTTAAACGATTACCTTTGGGTGATTGAACATAAGATAGATCTAAGGACCTGACGAAGGAGTTTATGTTAAGATAAACGGAAGAGCCTTTGTCCGACTCATATCACTTGGTTGAATAGAGTTGATACCAAAAAGATTTGTTGTTCCTTTACTATTTGGAATATGAACCAAAGAAATTGTTCCAAGTACGTGACTTATTCATAAGCCGGAGGCGTGGGAATACAGACGGAACTAAGTGAACTATATGGTTAGTTACTTGGTCTCAACTATACGAAGTTAGGTGTAATTTTGTGTAGCGGCTTAATCCTGAGAGTATTCAATTCTGGACTAAGTCTCAGGGTTTTTCTGCATTTGCGGTTTCCTCGTTAACAAAATCTTGCTGTGTCATTTACTTTTATTTTCCGCATTATAATTGTTTTATTATAATTAAAGTAAATCACACAAACGTTAATTCCTATTTACTTGATAAGCAATCCTTGAAAAAGCGGGGGTCTAACAACACCACCAAACATTTCGCTTAGCAATCTGTATGGACAAACTCGAATATACTTTTAAGAGAATCAACAAGACTCAATCAATTAAAAGTATATCAACGAGTTTATATCTCTCTCTTGATTTGATTTCCTCAAACAGAAACTGCAAGTACTAATCAAATACAAGGAATAACTTGGATGGTACCAAAGACCAATATCCAAGTGTCAATCAATATCAATCAACAACCGTTAGGTCGGATTCTCCAATTGATTGATCTAACACACAACCTGGATTATTTCAATTATAAAGATAAAACAATATAATGCGGAAATTGAAATAACACAGACACCAGAAATTTTGTTAACGAGGAAACCGCAAATGCAGAAAAACCCCGGGACCTAGTCCAGATTGAATACACACTGTATTAAGCCGCTACAGACACTAGCCTACTCCAAGCTAACTTCGGACTGGACTATAGTTGAACCCCAATCAGTCTCCTACTGATCCAAGGTACAGTTGTACTCCCTACGCCTGTGATCCCAACAGGATACTGCGCACTTGATTCCCTTAGCTGATCTCACCCATAACTAAGAGTTGCTACGACCCAAAATCGTAGGCTTTAACAATAATGAAATTTGTCTCATACAGAAAAGTCTATCAAAGGATCAATCTGTCTCCCACAGAAAAACCCTAAAAGTTTGTATTCCATCTTTTGATAATAATAATAAAGGTGAACATGAACCAATTGATAATCCGATCTTATATTCTCGAAGAACAGTCTAGATTAATCAATCACCTCACAACAATCTTACTCGTATGGTAGCGAGACAAGATGTCGTGGAATCACAAACGATGAGACGAAGGTGTTTGTGATTACTTTTTATATCTTGCCTATCGGAGAACTCTCACGATCCCAAGCCAATCAATATGATTGTACTGTTACGATAGAAGATGCAAGATCAGATCACACAACTGCGATAAAAGTAGTATCTGTCTGGCTTCACAATCCCAATGAAGTCTTTAAGTCGTTAACCTGGTTTTAGAAGAAGAAAACCAAAGGTTAAAGGAGAATCGACTCTAGCACGCAAACTAGTGAAAAAGCGGGGGTCTAACAACACCATCCAATATTTCGTTTGGTAATCTCAATAGACAAACTTCAATATACTTCCAAGAGAATCAACTAGACAGTTAGACTCAATCTATAAAAAGTATATCAAAGAGTTTTATATCTCTATCTCTTGATTCAATCCGCAATCAAAAAATAGAAATTTGCGAGCCCGATTGAATATAAGAGGATTAACTTGAACGGTACCAAAGACCAATGTTCAAGTGTCAGTCAATTCACTCAACAAGCCTAAGGCCGGATACAAGAACTGATTGATCTTAACGTACAACCTGTGATATTTCTATTATATAAATAAAAATATAATGCGGAAAAGAAATAACACAGACACCAAAATTTTGTTAACGAGGAAACTGCAAATGCAGAAAAACCCTGAGACCTAGTCCAGAATAAACACACACTGATAATAAGCTGTTACACCAATTTCCTACTACCCATTCGGACTAGATGTAATACCTTCTTCAGCACTTGTAGAACTCCTAGCAGAATACCGATTCTCTTTTAGAATTTTTTCACACAAATCTTCTAGCAGAACCCAAGGTTCTCTTTAGAAGATACACCACCACGATTGATACGATTCGATATTTTGTTTGCACAAAACACCGGTTTGATTTCCCTTTAGATGTAAATCAAGGTTTTGGAAATCTTGTGTTTATTTTGATAAAAACAATTACTAGGTAAATGTAATATCAAAACAAACTTGTAGATTAGGGTTTTAACTTACAATCAGTATGCATACACACAAGAAGTCCGTGAACCTGATTTCCGTAAGTAAACTTGGGTGATTCCAAAGATCAATTTCCAAGTTAAGAAAACCCTGATAATTCTACAACAAGAACAACTAGAATAAATCTAGAGATATCTTGTTTAAAACTTCTCAAGGATTTTTACGAGATGCCTCAATATAAGTTTTTCTTTCTAGTCTCCGATTTCGACGAACAAGTGTTGGTATACGATCGGAAACTGAAATCTATCAAAACCGAGGGTTTATGATCAACAACTCTTGAATGGTTTTATATCAGAAGAGAAAACCTTAGAATAGACAAGAGGTGAAAAACCTAGATTACAAGTTGTATGATCAAGCACGAAGATTAAATCCAACTTGGCTTTGTGATCCCTAATACAAATACTTTTATCTCACTCTCGTTCATGAAGAACGAAAGACGTGGAAAACAGCCTGCAGAGCTTACGCCAATTTTCCAAAGGGATAAATAACGTGTAAACTCACGAACTCCTTATTTATAATTATCAATAACTTGGAAGCTAAGCAAATCTACTTTCCTTTTTCAAGACTCTCATAAAAAAGAGAGTCTTTCCTAAGTTGCAACTCTTGCCAAAATATTTAAATAAATAATTAATTTAGCAATTTTTTGTGAATAAATCACAAATTAAATTAGGAAGGAATCACAAACACTTTAATATGGCAATCAAAAATGGTTGGACCAATAGCCATCTTTCCTAGATAAGGAAACATCACCAATTTGGCCAAGAATGCCTTTTAGTCACGTAATTGGACCCAAGTCCGTGAACTGTTGCAAACAACCCATGGATTGTTTCCAACTAACGAACTGTAACAATCACAGCAACAGTTATAATTATTATTTTAATAAATCACTGATAACTTCATCGTTATAACTCGGAATTGAGTGATTATTGGCTCGTTGGATTCATAAGCTCATTCACTATAACATGAGATTCTTTATAAGGATAAAGGTTATTGTCTCCAAGGTCATGAATCAAATAACCTCAAGTATATATACATAATTGTACATTTACCGTCATTGGAATTGTTCCATGGAGTGAGCATTTATCTTGATAGATTAGAAAGGTAGAATTGAACAAGAATCCAAATGAAATCAATCACATACCTTTGTTGATGAAGTACTTGTTGATGTCTTCTTGTAGTCTTCAATCTTCACCCTTTAAGGATAGCTTCGATTCAACTTCTTAGACCTAATCTAGTCCGAAACTATCTTTAGTATGCTAAATCAAGAATGCATTTTGGAAACTAAAATTGACAACTAACTTGACATACCAACGCTAGTGGGTTCAACCGAGCAGTGCTCTAACAATCTCCCCCTTTGTCAATTTTAGTGACAAAACCATTTTAAAATTGGCAAAGGTACAAGAACAGGGTCCTAATGAAATTTCCGAGAAGAGACGTTTCATAGACTTAGAAGAAAAAATACATACTAACTTAATTCATATGCAATCATAAAGCCGAAACTAAATGCATTCATCAAAGAGTTTTAAGATACAAGATAACCCTTATAAAATTCCACAGCCGCACACCCCGCAAGATATTACCATTAAGCACAAGTTCAAAAGAACTCTCCCCTATTAGATGTCATTCCCGAAAGAACAATAAGAGTGACCTTACTCCGGAGATAAGGATTTATATATTGGATTTTAGAAAACCCACAAGGAGATGCGAACTAAGAACCAATCATCGAAAGTCTCTCATGAGATCAAATTACTGAACAATAGAACTATCTCATGGTAATAATACACAATATGTAATCATGAAGATCAAATATTGTGATCATCTTTTCTAAGATACAAACTTGTATGAACAAGAAATGATATACTTAGACGGAAGAATAATCTTTTCCATAAGGATTTACACCAAGAATGGTTACCATAAGAGTATGAAAAAGGATTCTTTGACAATAAAAACCAACATCCATGGATTTGATAATTGCTTCTAACCTGTTATATTTAAGAATTTCAATCACAAATCAAGTTAGGTAATTAAGACTCATACATGTGGTATCTAACCATATTCATCTTAACCATAACTAGTTCAAGTGTCTCAAATGAACTAGTTAGAGAGTTATTCAATTGCTATGAGATCTTATGTAACTACACAAGACACAATTGAAACAAAGATGATTCGATTCACATGAATCGGCTCATGAACTTTATAGCCACGGTTTGCATACTGCATTCCTTAGTAATTTAAGTTTCATGTTCAGAGCACATCTTTAGATCATAACCCACTCATGTTCACAAACAAGTTCGCGGACTTAAGGCAACCGGCAGAGATTCCAAACTCAGCAGAAAATCTCGGCAAAGAGACTTCTACCAGTTCGCGGACTAGGTTCACGGACTGAGTTCGCGGACTTGTACTACACGAACGAATTTGGAATCCCAGCAGAAATTCTCGGAACAAGAACTTTCGTCAGTTCGCGGACTGAGTTCGCGGACTTGGCAAAGCCAGTTCCTCCTGTTTATCTCAATCAACAAAGTTCGAAAACTTCGGATTAAGGAATACATGGTTATTCTAAACTCTCATTCCAATCATTGATACATTCTCAGAGGACGTTATATAGTCGTTATTCACAGACTGTTTCACGTCAGAGCAATTCTCAAAGTAATTGAAACTTTTCATGACTTTCGTCACTAGGTGAAGAAAAACTTGATTGAAACAAAAGCTTACCAACACATGTATCGAGGAATATATAAGCGAGTTAACTCAGCTCGAAATAATAAATTGTTCCACATATTCAGAAATTTCCCAACTTAATATGTGTGCCCCAATTCTTTTGAATCCTCACCGCATTTATTAGGGCTTCTTGGCGAGGATGCACTCTCAACACAATCAGGTTGTGTTGAGGTGAGCAAAATTTTGCTCACTATAGGTATTTGAAACAAAATCATGCATGGACTCTAGGAATTTAAAAACTTCCTTGAAACTTTAAATAAATGTTCCGTACCTTTTTAAGATGTCATCCCTTGTCAAACTCTTGTCTGGGAGATCCTTCTTAATAGTACTCGTTGCTTTATTAGTCTTCTTTGGTACCCATTTCTGAGCAGCTTTTGGAGCAACGTATTTCTTTTTCTCCCCAGTATAATTGTGAAACTTCTTCGGGGGAATATTGAAAGAACTGATATTGTGAGACTCAATTTTTCTCCAGTTTGGAACATCAGATCTTGTCATCCTAACAGAATCATATCTGGTTTTATCTCGTTTAAGAAATCTGCAATTCCTTTGCAAGTGACCTGGTTTTCCACATGTTTATAGGTGAAACTATTCCTGCCGAATTTTTTAATTTGGGGTGTGTGGATGAGGAATGAATCTAAACCCTAAACAAATGCACTGCACGGGAGTGCTTGTGATTCGAGAAATCAATCTGTACAATTCTGGCCTAAACAAAGAAATGGTCGTTCCAGACTTGCTTCAGTCACAAAGTGAAGGAGATGGGGTTGATCTTAGGGAGGGAAGCGAATAATGTGTTGAGATTGTGAAGGTGTTGGCTATGTATGACTTGTATCAGAAAGATGAACTGGCTTGCAGAATGTAAGCTATCAGTTCCAGTGTTTGAATACGGTTGTATCAACACTTGCTTCTATTGTCTTGTCCTCTCGAAATAGGGAGGAGAACCTATTTATACAAGTCATTGATCCTTACTCACGTATCTCGTGGGAAGTGGAGAAAGAGGAGTGATGGAGTAGTGGAGTTGCGGGTGTTAGTGTTACACGATCATTCTTACCCACTTCTCCCATCATCACTAACCATCCATGACTTCCTGACACGTTCTTGTGATGGCGCGTTGTGTGATGCACGTTGTAAACCACCAGACCAATACCCCAGTATGTATCCCCCAGTTGTGACATGATTGATGTCTCGAGTGTGTGGATCGTGGGACCCACAGAAGATAGCATGTAATGCTAGGTTAAATAACTAAGTTATTTAGAAAGTCGATACTTGTGAAGTATCGTGTGTATTCTATGCAAGTAACGCATCGGATATACTCAGCATGTATGAAGCATCGCTGTTTGAGCGTCTTAAAATAGATTCATGTCCAGCCTACTTCATGTGATGGTTTGGAGGCTGCGCAAGCAAGTCCTGACTTGGCCGACCACATGGTGTGGTAGAGTGGCGGATGATAATCACCACGACACCTCATTGACCAGTTAACTCCTGACCAGGGTTGTATAACCAAGCAGGTGAAGTTGAACGGACGAGATGATTTTTGAGACACTCATCTGCGATCGTTAGTGGAATTAAGGTTTATGAAGAGGTGCGCAAGCATCACTTTTCAGCTTGGTCGAAACCAAGATTGGGACGCCATTTTGGCCGGGCCGATCATGCATGCGTGTATACGGCATGCCGGTGTAGGCGCCCATACCTCATTGTCTCGTGAAAGTGTGATCTAAGCCACTCAATTTGTCTGGCAAAGTTGAGTGGTTGGGATCGATTTGCGACAGAAATCCGGTGCCGCAAAAGCCGCGCGTCATGCCAACTTCGGGCGCGCGTTTCGAGACGATCAAGCTTGGTTGGTCTTGGCCGATTAGTCTGGTATACAGACGACGGGCTGGTGTACATGTCCATACCTTAATACCCCATAGAAACGTGATCTGAGCCACTCAATTTTTCCGGCAAAGTTGAGTGGTCGATATTAGTTTGCAATTGGGAGGTGTGACCACGCCTAGTTTGGGAGTCTGAATCGAGACGACCAGGCATGATATGCCTTGGCCGATCGAGTGTGGAGATATGTGGGCCCATAGTGATCGTGTTGATACTTACTGGACCTGCTTAATTGACTCCTAGATCCTTCTTTCGATCAGGTGAAAATTGACGCTCGTGATCGAAAACCCTAATTAGGGTTCTGCCAGCCGTGCGTCATGCCTTGTTTGGACGCACGAATTTGGACGACCATCCATGTTTGGTCCTGACAGATCGGTCATGTATGTAGGCGGTCCCATGGTGTTTGTGTTGACATGCTCTGGGCCCTTTGAATCTAATTCTACACCCTCCATCTATGCCTGCGAAGATGGATGGTTGAGACTGATTTGCGACACATGTAATGTGCTGCAAACCCTAATTTAGGGTTTCTCGTCCACGCTGCTTTGGATGGACGAGTTGGCAAGCCATTCTACTCTTTTGGGGAGGCCGACCATGCAGGGTCTGCATTGGTTCGGTGTTGAACATTCCAATACCTGCTTGAGGGTTATGGATTCGATCTAAGCCATCCAATCATGTTGGAGAAGTTGGATGGTCGTGATCGTTTCTGAGACTGATACGGACAGTCCAGATGCTCGATCGGCCTAGTATAACACACCGAGAGATGTATGCTCAACCGGGCTAGTATAACACATCGAGAGCCGCAGCCCTTACGGGTATTTCGTATACGCTTCATTATTAACGCTTGGAGATTCGTGTTGCTTTGCTGAGAGCAACACTCAGTCGTCATGTCGCACCAATAATGAGAGTTCAGCGGGAAATACAAGGATAATCGTGTATTGATTGAGAATGCTATAAATTCACAGGGTATATGGGATTGTTTCTACATGATCCAACCTGGATGAATTAGTAAAGTGAAGAAGTATTCATCACTTATCAGTGGCTTTATCCTTTGCAGGATGTCAGCGCATAATTTTGGCTTTTACAATTTTAGCCCTGAACTAAAATCCACTATCAACATTAAGTCCCCTGCCTAGCGCCTAATGGTTGCATTATTGTGGGGTAGGCATGAGATGGTGACAGTTAAAGATAAAACTTATGAGACAAAGTTAGATGTTACCAGGAGAGACGGGTCGTCCTTTCCTTGGAGCATGTCACGTTCAAGAGGCGTCCAGGCGAGCGTTCCCCTAGCATGATGTCGGTCTTGCCTGCTTCGATCGACCTTGCTATGCCTGCTTTGGTCGAGAGCCTGCTCCGTGCTTGCTCCATTCGAATGTCGGTCTTGCCGGATCGACCTTGCTATGTCTGCTTCGGTCGAGGGGCTATTGCGCCTGCTTGATCGAACGTGGACCCCACCATGTATATGCTTCGACCAAACGTTACCTTGTTGCACCTGTTTGATAGGCATGTGGGCCCGCCTACTTCTCTCAACCGTGGGACTCATCATGCGCTTGCTTGATCGAACGTGGGCTTGTTGTGCCTGCTTCGGTTAAACGTGGGTCCACTATGTGCGCCTATTATACCGGCCTTATGTCCTGATCAATACCAACCTTTGTGACTTGATCAATACCATCCTTGTGACTTGATCAATACCAGCCTTGTGACTTGAGCAATACCAACCTTGTTTGCTGACTTGATATCAGTATTGCTTGCGTGACGGGATATTATCCCTGCGATCTCGACTAATACAAGCTTCGCGGACTTGACCAACACCGGCCTCGTTTGCTAACGTGGCCCAATACCATCCTTGCTTACTTTGCCCGTACGGTTTATGTGCTTGATCAATGTGGAACCCGCCGCGTGCCTGCTTTGCTTGGGGCCGGTTGTGCCTGCTTTGACCAATCTGGAGATGGTTGTGCTTGATCAATGTGGGACCCGCCGCGTGCCTGCTTCGACCAGACACCAAACTGGTTGCCTCACCCAACACCAGACTTGTCTCTTGACCAACACCGACCTTGCCTTGACGAACACCGGCCTTGCTATCTTGTTTCGTTCGAACACCGACCTTGTCTCATAGATCAGCTTTGTAACTTCTACCAACACCGGCCTTGCTGCTGTGACCAACACCGGTCTTGCTGACTAACACCGGTCTTCCCTTTGCTCGAACGTGGGACGCAGGCGTGCTTGCTTTTCCCAAACGTGAACCTTGTATGTTCGAACGTGGTGTGGGTCCCACTGAGAGCGTTGAAGCAGCTTCTGGTGGAGGGAGCGTTGAAGAAGCTCTTGACTAACGGCGGAGGAATTTCATGCTGAGCCTCAGTCCCCAAGCGTGGTTTGCTTGGCTCTATCTTGTATGCCCGATGGGTATTTTGTACGTAATGTTCGTTGATATGGTGAAGCTCTAGATGGTATCAATCGACGAGCAACAACAATTCTTGGCAGCAGCTTTGATCAAAAGAGACTGGCAGGGAGAGGCGTGATAGCTACGGGCACGAACTTGGCAGTCTTCATATAGTGGTAGAGCTCGTCTGGAACCGATGGATTACTTGACGTTTCTTCATGAAATAGAAAAGAGGGAGACAGTCCCCTTCCCACGAGTATCCAGAGCTTTCGACTTGATAGGTTTTGTCACGCTAGATTCATGAGGCTGTCTTTGAGATGGGCAGTGCCAAGCAGTCCCAGTCATACTCCTTTGGTAACGTAACTACTTCTTCTACGGGAGAGCGTCTCTCATTGATGTAGTTACCATCGATCCAGATATGGAATATCTTGGACGTTGTTTCACCATTACGGCATTCGTGCATATGGTACTTGATTAGAGTTGGCGACTTTGGACGCGCAGGATGTTGTATCTCGGTGGATTTCCTCTTGCTGCTTCGAAGATGCTTACGGAAGGCTGAAGGTTGTATTGCCTGTTGGTGGGGTGTATGCTTCCAAGAACATCATGAGGCTCTTCATTACTGGCAGGCCTGGTTCTTTCTAGAAGGGCAGATGCTGTCGTAGATGAGCGTTCAACAGCTTCACGAAGTCCAGAGGATGACCAAAAGTGCAGATTCTTCGACAAAGCACGATAGACAGGTTCCGTCATATTGATGCACAATTACACCACTTGTTTTTCAGTCACATTTGGATCGTGACCCTCAACTGTCCTGAATTCGGGACGCTCCAGTAAATCCGAAGATGTCCTCGCTCTTTGTCTGGGCTGACATGATAGGTGAACCCTTGTGATGATTTGGAGATGACAATATTCGTTGAATCTTCTGAAACGCTTCCTGTTGCAGTGCGGTTCAGATGAAACTTTCTCATCTCTTCAGCAAGGGAGTGAATGAAGCAACGAGCTGGGCTAAGCTAGGTATAAAACGTCGAATTCACCTTGCCCATGAAGCTGTGGAGCCCCTTAATGGTTCGCGGAAGCGGCATTGTGAGGATATCTTGAGTCTTGTTTGACTACTATATCGTCCACGTAGTCTTCAACTTGTTGCACCATGCTCATACATCCTTATCTGGTTGTAGCCGCTATATCCATCCATGGAGGAGAACATGCAGTGTTCGCTGGTAGCATCTACCAACATGTCGATGTTGGGTAGAGGAAATCTTCATTGGGGTAACATTCGTTCAAGTCTCTGGAATCCATGCAACACCTGATCTCGCGCCTGAATTGCCTCGGAGATTGTTTGACCGGCTTGGATCGGAGATTGTATGAATGCTTACACAAAGTCGAGCTGATGAAGATAGGCCTAGGAGATTCCTCATCATCGAGCTCATCAGTTGTGGAGTTGGTACCATCTTGCAGCTGTCATGGAGCGTATAACACTTCTTCTTGTGGCTGATCGTTGTTGTAGCATTCCGTTGGGTGGAGAGAAGAATTAAGATGCCTCGTCAGCAAGGATGCATAATGGGGCCTAGCCTTCGATGATGCAGGTCGGTCCTCCTCCTGGATTGACGCTCACGTGGGGAGTGGTATGCAATGGACTTTGCCTAATCTTCCCGCGGAGCTTCTCTCGGTTTGAACAGTTCCACTCCGCATATTCGTGCGTAAGGAAACAATGATGCAGGAATATGAATGACTTCATTATTCAGCATAGTCTTCAGGCATTGGTGATACGTTGAAGGGACCATCTCGTATGTGCTGGTCTAGTTTCATTCAAAGTCTGTCATCGTGGTAGGATGCCATACGATCTTGCCTGAGCGGACCTTGGCCGTCCTGAGAGTCTTGAGAGTAATCACATTCGAAGTCGCTCCCGTGTCGATGAGGAACCTCTTGATCTATGAATCCTTGATGCGTGCAGTAACGTGTAGGGCCCGGTTGTGACCTTCTTCTGGTTGATTGCGGAAAACGTCTTTGCCCATTGATTCTTCGAGAGGTGTAAAAGTTCGCATAAACTTTCCACTAGAGAAACCTCTTCCTGATCCACCGGCCTCTGGCTCATAGTGAGACTATTGACTTGAGGAGGATTTTTGTGAAGATCAGTCCCCAGTGTAGGAATCTCCATGACAGGACCGTTCATATCTGATGTCACTTCTTTGATCAGGTCCATGTAGGTCCGCGCCGCTGAAGTACCTTCTCCGGGTGCGTTGAATACGTTCCTTGTTAGCTCCAGGGGATGTCACGGCTCTTGTGGCAATCGATCAGTTAATGTCTTAAGAAAAGTGAGTACCTCTTTCTGTGTTGCAGCCATATCCGTTTGAGTCTCATCAAGGACTTCCTGCCTCTCCATGCGATGGTATTGAGATATGGTCCTCCTCCAGCTCCTCCAGCTCCTCGTTCTTATGAAGGGGTGTAAGTTGTTTGTCTGGTGACCGCCGGAGGCGTTGCACTTGAGTAGATGCCGGGATTTGCGGCTGCTCTGTCTCTGGTGATGGGAGGTGTTACACTTACTGGAACATCTCCTGCTCCGCTAGTACTGATAGTAGAGGAAGAAATTCCACAAGATACAT
Source organism: Papaver somniferum (assembly GCF_003573695.1). Lineage (NCBI taxonomy): Eukaryota > Viridiplantae > Streptophyta > Magnoliopsida > Ranunculales > Papaveraceae > Papaver > Papaver somniferum. The sequence continues at coordinate 49,313,997 of NC_039366.1, forward strand.
TGATGGTATTGACTGGATGCACGGTGACACCTGGGATATCAACACCGGAGTGTTGTCAACGCTAGTCCCGTCAGGATTGGCCGCTAATCCAGACCTAAGATCCACCATTTTCGAAATCATTAAAATTGAATTGGTATTGAAGAAATTGACTTCACAACCGAGAGATTAATCTCCCACTGTGGCCGCCAATTGTTTATGGGTGAAAACTATTCCTGCCGAATTTGGTAATTTGGGGTGTGTGGATGAGGAATGAATCTAAACCCTAAACAAATGCACTGCACGGGAGTGCTTGTGATTCTAGAAATCAATCTGTACAATTCTGGCCTAAACCAAGAAATGGTCGTTCCAGACTTGCTTCGGTCACAAAGTGAAGGAGATGGGGTTGATCTTAGGGAGGGAAGCGAATAATGTGTTGAGATTGTGAAGGTGTTGGCTATGTATGACTTGTATCAGAAAGCTGAACTGGCTTGCAGAATATAAGCTATCAGTTCCGGTGTTTGAATACGGTTGTATCAACACTTGCTTCTGTTGTCTTGTCTTGTCGAAATAGGGAGGATGACCTATTTATACAAGTCATTGAGCCTTACTCACTATCTCGTGGGAAGTGGAGAAAGTGGAGTGATGGATTAGTGGAGTTGCGGGTGTTAGTGTTACACGATCATTCTTGACCACTTCTCCCATCATCACTAACCGTTCATGACTTCCTGACACGTTCTTGTGATGGCGCGTTGTGCGCTGCACGCTGTAAACCACCAGACCAATACCCCAGTATGTATCCCCAGTTTGTGACATGATTGATGTCTCGAGTGTGTGGATCATGGGACCCACAGAAGGTAGCATGTAATGCTAGGTTAAATAACTAAGTTATTTAGAAAGTCGATACTTTTGAAGTATCGTGTGTATTCTATGAAAGTAATGCATCGAATATACTCAGCATGTATGAAGCATCGTTGTTTGAACGTATTAAAATAGCTTCATGTCCAGCCTACTTCATGTGATGGTTTGTAGGCTGTGCAAACAAGTCCTGACTTGGCCGACCACATGGTGTGGTAGAGTGGCGGTTGATAATCACCACGACACCTCATTGACCAGTTAACTCCTGACCAGGGTTGTATAACCAAGCAGGTGAAGTTGAACGGACGAGATGATCTTTGAGACACACATCTGTGGCCGTTAGTGGAATTAAGGTTTATGAAGAGGTGCGCAAGCATCACTCTTCAGCTTGGTCGAAACCAAGCTTGGGACGTAATTTTGGCCGGGCCGATCGTGCATGCGTGTAAACGGCATGCCGGTGTAGGCTCCCATACCTCATTGTCTCGTGAAAGTGTGATCTAAGCCACTCAATTTGTCCGGCGAAGTTGAGTGGTTGAGATCGATTTGCGACAGAAATCCGGTGCCGCAAAAGCCGCGTGTCATGCCAACTTCGGGCACGCGTTTCGAGACGACCAAGCTTGGTCGGTCTTGGCCGATTAGTCTAGTATACAGACGGCGGGCTGGTGTACACGTCCATACCTTAATACCCCATAGAAACGTGATCTGAGCCACTCAATTTGTCCGGCAAAGTTGAGTGGTCGATATTAGTTTGCAATTGGGAGGTGTGACCACGCCTAGTTTGGGCGTGCGAATCGAGACGGACAGGCATGATATGCCTTGGCCAATCGAGTCTGGAGATATGTGGGCCCACAGTGATCGTATTGATACTTACTGGACCTGCTTAATCGACTCCTAGATCCTTCGTTCGATCAGGTGAAAATGGACGCTCGTGATCGAAAACCCTAATTAGGGTTCTGTGAGTCGTGCGTCATGCCTTGTTTGGACGCACGAATTTGGACGACCATCCATGTTTGGTCCTGACGGATCGGTCATGTATGTAGGCGGGCCCACGATGTTTGTGTTGACATGCTCTGGGCTCTTTGAATCTACATCTACACCCTCCATCTATGCCTGCGAAGATGGATGGTTGAGACTGATTTGCGACACATGTAATGTGCTGCAAACCCTAATTTAGGGTTTCTCGTCCACGCTGCTTTGGCAGGACGAATTGGCAAGCCAAGCTACCCTTTTGGGAGGCCGACCATGCGGGGTCCGCATTGGTCCGGTGTTGAACATTCCAATACCTGCTTGAGGGTTATGGATTCGATCTAAGCCATCCAATCATGCTGGTGAATTTGGATGGTCGTGATCGATCTGAGACTGATACGGACAGTCCAGATGCTCGATCGGGCTAGTATAACACACCGAGAGATGTATGATCAATCGGGCTAGTATAACACACCGAGAGCGGCATCCTGTACGGGTATTTCGTATACGCTTCATTACTAACGCTTGGAGATTCGTGTTGCTCTGCTGAGAGCAACACTCAGTCGTCATGCCGCACCAATAATGAGAGTTCAGCGGGAAATACAAGGCTAATCGTGTATTGATTGAGAATGCTATAAATTCACAGGGTATATGGGATTGTTACTACATGCTCCAACCTGGATGAATTAGTAAAGTGAAGAAGTATTCATCACTTATCAGTGGCTCTATCCTTTGCAGGATGTCAGCGCATAATTTTGACTTTTATAATTTTAGCCCTGAACTAAAATCCACCATCAACACCACAATAAAAATAATGTTTAGTATAATGGAAAAAGTTATGTTTAGTATTACCTGAATGTGTATGTGCTTGCTTTGGAGCTTGGCAGGATTTCTTCTTTTCGCCATCCGTAGTTGGTAGAGATACTTTACTCTTTTCAACCGTGGAAGGTTTTGGTTGAGAAGAATATTTAGCTTTGACAAATTTTACCTCTTTGCAAATACTAGGAGCGTCTATTCCTTCATAGCCCAATCCTCGTGTATCACGATGAATTCTACATGATCCCAATATCGAGGTTAATTTATCTGAGCTGCTATTTCTAGACAAACTCTATTTTAAGCTCAAGTTTTCTTCTTCCAAATTTTTGACCTTCTCAAGCGCAATAACTAGATCATTCTTGGATGATTCACATTGAACTTTGAGATCTTCTCGTTCCGAATCAAATAACAAGTTCATCTCAATGTTTTCCAAGTTATCTAGCTTTGCTTGAAGAGTAATTTCCCGATCTCAACCTTCGGCAATTTTTTATTTAAGCTTTCGTATTTCGTTGAGATAATCTCTTGCACCACTAGAATCAAGTTGGTCTTGCAAGTCTTTATTCCGACTACGAAGTCTGTCATATTTAACTTTCTCACTGAAAATGGTACTATCAGCTTTCGAAAGTTTCCGATGACATTCTTTAAGAACATTATTAGCAACTGGATCAACATGGAACACTTCTTCGTCAGAATCAGAATCAATATCCGAAAGAATTTTTCCAGAAGCTAATGCAACCTCGCCTATGAGCTCTTGAGGATTATAATATTCAGGTCCATCATCAAGAGTAGGCAAATCTGCTGCATATGCCGATTGTCTACGGCTCCAGCTAGGGCATACTGAAGACAAGTATCCGAAACCACGACAGTTATAGCATTGGAAATCATCCTTAGGAGATGACACACTTTTAGAAAAACTCTTTTTCCTGTCTCTCAAGAATTTTCTAAATTGTCGTGGAGTAACATTCTTAATATCTGGCGAACCAGATTTATCTTTGGAGGATTCAGAATTGTTTGCAGCTCTAAGAGAAATCACCTCTTTTCTTGCGTGTTCATTATCAAAGATCTTTAGCTTTCCAGCAAGAGTATTTATGGAGAGTGTCGAAAGATCGTTTCCTTCTTCAATGGCATGTTTCTTAGACTCGTATCTTGATGGTAGAGACCTGAGAATTTTGCACACAATATCTTTCTCCGGAATAGTTCTTCCTAACGCAAATGAGGAGTTAACTATTTGAGAAAGTCTTTGGTTAAACTCATCAAAGGTTTCATCATCAGACATGCGAAGGTTTTCCTAGTCAGAATCTAGATTTTGAAGCCTTGCTTCTTTCTCTGCGGCATTCCCTTCGAATACAGTTTCTTAGATATCCCAAGCATCTTTAGACTTATTGCACGTAGTCACGTGGTGCTGAAGATATGGGGTAATGGCATGTATGATGCCATTCAAACCGTCACAAGTATCTCGGCAAGACTGTATTCACCAATGTTCTTGGGAACGTTTACATCTCCAACTGCCACATCGGGAGCATCATAGCCATTAACTATATATACCCATGTTTGAAAATCACGTGCTTGAAGAAAAGCTCGCATACCAATTTTCCATCATAGGTAGTTTGTGCCATCGAAGGCTGGTGGTACGTTTATAGAGATCGCACCTCTGTCCATATAATCAGATTGCTACAAACACAGACTTATGAGGTCTTAGCGTGTTTTACTACTCTGATACCAATTGAAAAAGCGGGGGTCTAACAACACCACCCAATATTTCGTTTGGCAATCTGAATAGACAAACTTCAATATACTTCCAAGAGAATCAACTAGACAGTTAGACTCAATCTATAAAAAGTATATCAAAGAGTTTTATATCTCTATCTCTTGATTCAATCCGCAATCAGCAAATAGAGATTTGCGAGCCCTATTGAATATAAGAGGATTAACTTGAACAGTACCAAAGACCAATGTTCAAGTGTCAATCAATTCACTCAACAACCCTAAGGCCGGATACAAGAACTGATTGATCTTAACGTACAACCTGTGATATTTCTTTTATATAAATAAAAATATAATGCGGAAAAGAAATAACACAGACACCAGAATTTTGTTAACGAGGAAACCGCAAATGCAGAAAAACCCCGGGACCTAGTACAGAATAAACACACACTGATAATAAGTTGTTACACCGATTTCTTACGACCTATTCGGACTAGATGTAATGCCTTCTTCAATACTTGTAGGACTCCTAGCAGAATACCGATTCTCTTTTAGAAATTCTTCACACAAATCTTCTAGCAGAACCCAAGGTTCTCTTTAGAAGATACACCACCACGATTGATATGATTCGATATTTTGTTTTCACAAAACACCGGTTTGATTTCCCTTTAGATGTAAATCAAGGTTTTGGAAATCTTGTGTTTATTTTGATAAAAACAATAACTAGGTAAAAGTAATATCAAAACAAACTTGTAGATTAGGGTTTTAACTTACAATCACTATGCGCACACACAAGGAGTCCGTGAACCTGATTTCCGTAAGTAATCTTGGGTGATTCCAAAGATCAATTTCCAAGTTAAGAAAACCCTAATAATTCTACAACAAGAACAACTAGAATAAATCTAGAGATATCTTGTTTCAAACTTCTCAAGGATTTTTACGATATGCCTCAATAGAAGTTTTTCTTTCTAGTCTCCGATTTCGACTAACAAGTGTTGGTATACGATCGGAAACTGAAATCTATCAAAACCTAGGGTTTATGATCAACAACTCTTGAATGGTTTTATATTAGAAGAGAAAACCTTAGAATATACAAGAGGTGAAAAACCTAGATTACAAGTTGTATGATCAATCACGAAGATTAAATCCAACTTGGCTTTGTGATCCCTAATACAAAGACTTTTATCTCACTCTTGTTCACGAAGAACGGAAGACGTGGAAAACAACCTGCAGATCTTACGCCAATTTTCCAAAGGGATAAAAAACGTGTAAACTCACAAACTCCTTATTTATAATGAACAATAGCTTGGAAGCTAAGTAAAGCTATTTTTCTTTTTCAAGACTCTCCTAAAAATGGAGTCTTTCCTAAGTTACAACTCTTGCCAAAATAATTAAATAAATAATTAATTTAGCAAATTGTATTTTTGTGAATAAATCAAAAATTAAATTAGGAAGGAATCACAAACACTTTAATATGGCAATCAAAAATGTTTGGACCAATAGCCATCTTGCCTAGATAAGGAAACATCACCAATTTGACCAAAAATGCCTTTTAGTCACGTAATTGGGCCCAAGTCCGTGAACTGTTGCAAACAGCCCATGGATTGTTTCCTACTAACGAACTGTAACAAGCACAACAACACTTATAATTGTTACTTTAATAAATCACTCATAACTTCATCGTTATAACTCGGAATTGAGTGATTCTTGGCTTGTTGGATTCATAAGCTCATTCACTATAACATGAGATTCTTTATAAGGATAAAGGTTATTGTCTCCAAGGTCATGAATCAAATAACCACAAGTATATATACATAAATGTACATTTACCGTCATTGGAATTGTTCCATGGAGTGAGCATTTATCTTGATAGATTAGAAAGATAGAATTGAACAAGAATCCAAATGAAATCAATCACATACCTTTGTTGATGAAGTACTTGTTGATGTCTTCTTGTAGTCTTCAATCTTCAATCTTCACCCTTTAAGGATAGCTTCGATTCAACTTCTTAGACCTAATCTAGTCCGAAACTATCTTTAGTATGCTAAATCAAGAATGCATTTTGGCAACTAAAATTGACAACTAACTTGACATACCAACGCTAGTGGGTTCAACCGAGCAGTGCTCTAACAACTAGTATCACACGTTAGGTGTGGGGATTGGTTTTTCACAATACTAGATGTCTCCTTTATATAGCCTTTCAAATCAGGGTTTTGCCTCAGTTACAAAGCAATCAATACCGTTAGAAGAAAACCTGATTTAGATTCAAGCTAATATTTCTCAACCGTTAGATCGAAAACTTAGCTTGTCATACACAAATGACTGTAAGCTTCTAGGTTTGTTAACCGCACCCAAACGCGTACATTGTTGGTTCAACAATAGTTTACCCAAAGAGGTTAACCATATGAGCGTTTTATACCAACCATGTTCTTCTTCACCATAACTAGTTCAATTGACTCAAGTGAACTAGTTAAGAGAGTTGTTCAATTGCAAGGAAATCTTATGTAACTACACAAGACACAATTGAAGCAAAGATGATTTGAATCACTCGAATTGGTTCATGAACTTTAATAGCCACGGTTTGCAAATGCATTCCTTAGTCTTTTAAGATTAAGTTCAGAAATCATCTTTAGATATATAACCTTCTCAAGTTCGCAGACTAGGTTCGTGGACTTAAGACATCGGATAGAGTTTACAAACAACAGCAGAAATTCTCGGGTTCGAGAACTACGCCGGTTCGCGGACTTGGCTCATGCAAGTAGTTTTTCAACTCCAGTAGAAATTCTCGGGTTTGGGAACTTCGGCAGTTCACGGACTAAGTTCGTGGACTTGGCACTTACCATACTTCCAGTTCTCTTGATCAACAAAGTTCGAAAACTTCGGTTCAAGGAATCCATTGGTTATGTAATCTAAACTCTCATTCCAATCATTGAAACATTCTTAGAGGATGTTATACAGTTGTTACACTATTTCTCGTCAAAGCAATTTTCAAAGTGATTGAAACATTCATGACTTTCGTCACTAGGTAAAGATAAACTTGGTCGAAGCGAAAATCTTACCAACATATATTTCGAGATATAGATAGGCGAGGTATACTCGGCTCGAAATACCAAATGTGTATGATCTAGTCTATATATATAGCATACGAATTTTGTTTCAAAGAGTAGGAGACAGAATAGATAGACTTTTGAGTGACAGATAAGTTCAAGTCTCCACATACTTTTTGTCGAGAAGTTCCATCGGTTCCTTGAGTAGATCTTCTACTTGTATGATGAAACGTCATGAAGTCCTTGAGCTTTTACTATCCTAGTCCGAGACTTAGCTATAAGAGACTAGCAATCAAGACTTATAGTATTGATCACTAACATTGACAAACATGCTTGAGATAGCAACGCATGTGAGTTTGACTGAGCAGTACTCTAACGATCTCCCCCTTTGTCAATTTTAGTGACAAAACTATCAATACATATGGAATACAAAAAAGATAATGACACTTTAGTATCTCCTATTCCACATGTCTAATCTTCAACATTCCTTGAAATCTTCGTCACTTCCAAGTACTCCAATGATCCCAAAGGTTGTAAGTTTAGTATCACCATTGTTGAAGATCTGTAGCTATAAAAATGAGAAAGCATCGGTCTCGATCATTGTTATACAGTTTCATAGTATTATTATACAGTGTCAAAGTCCAATTGTATCAAAACTTCAACAATAATATTATGGTGATATGTATCACTCCCCCTTAGTCAATACTCCATCTCACATGAAAACCACTCCCCCTTACACATTGATCCGAAAACCATATGTATTTGTAGTGTGAACCACATATTAATTCTCCCCTTTTTTGTCAATTAAATTGGCAAAAGTACAAGAACGGGATCATAATGAAATTTCCGTAAGAGACATTTCATGACTGAGAGAAAGAAACACACGTCATCTTATTTAGATGCAATCATATAGCCGAAGCTAACAACATTCATCAAGGAGTTTAAAGATATAAGATAACCCCTCTAAAATTCCATAGTCGCACACCCCTCAAGATATGACCATTAAGCACAAGTTCAAAAGAACTCTCCCCCATTTGATGTCATTCCCGAAAGAACAACAACGAGCGACCTTAATTTCAAGAGAAACGAAGGATTTTATTGGACTGCAAAACCATGAGAATGATTTTTATATCCAACACTCAATCAAATTATTCATAAGTAAACCCATGAATAATCTAATCGGAATACATAATCAAATTAACCACAAAAGTGATCAATTTAATTCATTGTGCTCAACATAAGTAAACTTACGGAGCAACGACTAAGTTATTCATACAAGAGATTGATTGGCTTAATAGTTCATGTACTCAACACAAGAGAACTTGTGGAGTAATAACTAAATAACCAAGAAGATGATTAATTTAGTTCTAAATGCTCAACATAACGTACCTCACGGAACAACCAACCAAGCTAATAAAAAATAATCAACTTAGTTGTATCGTGCTCAACATAAGACACATCACGGAGCCTTACGGTAATACAAAAAGATGGATCAATGAAGATCTATACCGTGGAATACACAAGGATTCATTCTTTTGCACAAGCATATACAATAGCAATAATCCTTGGATACAAAAGGTTTTAACTTATCTTCCGTCAAGGGTTGACAATATAGGCTTAACTTTTGTATATGTCAAAAGTCTATTCATTCTTAAACCAATACATGAATACCGATCGCGAACGACTTTTCTTTTGACAAAAATATGGGACAACAAAGTTCACGGACGTAAACACAAATATTCCATAACAAGTTGTAATATAACAAAATCAAAAATATTGCAAAACATCATCCTCCAAATAGTTTTAGAATTTTAAACCAAAAAGAAGATGAAAATAATAGTTATGTGTAGTCACAATCGTCGCTATTCAAAGCACTAGTTATTCTTCCAACTAAGCCAAAAAGAAGACATACTAGGCAACAATGTCTTTGAGAAATTCTTTATCATTCCCGAACTCCTTGTCGTCAACAACCATTGGAATATAAGGTTCGTGGAGGAAGGAGTTAATACCAACAAACCGTCTTGGCTGATGATGTCGAACCAGGGATTTCTGAATTTCCAAAGATCTTAAAACACAAGCCTTTATTTCACTAATCACCTTTCTTACTTCCTTCAACTCATCAAGAACATCGGAAAACTTCTGAGAGTTAGAAGAGACATCCCTTGGCTTTCTTGTATTTCTCCTTTTTCTTTTCAGGGAAGGAGTTACTGGAGATTTCTCTTTTTCTTTGATTGATGTCTTAACAATCATGTTGACATCTTTTCCATCCAAAGACATGATGCTTGGAGAACAGTTATAAACAACTGGTTTTTGTGAGTGGAAGTCACAATCTCAACAAGCAGTCTTAAGATATAAAGGATATCAGAGAGGAAAAAGGAATGTAGGGTTCACAACCTTTTACACAGGTTCGTGGACGCCCAATTCTAAACCCTATAAAGAGTAGAATTGTCGATAATAACCCTTTATTTTATTTGATAGACAATAAACACAAACCTAAGAAAAAAAACTTTTTCTGAAGCCTGAGCATACACAACCTCATCTCTTTTGATCAGGCACATGAGACAAGATTTACCAAACAACACAATTAATTTGTGCTGTGGTGAACAACAATTTGAGACTAGAAATCAAGACTATCCTAGTCCGAGACTTAGCTATAAGAGACTAGAAATCAAGACTTATAGTTTTGATCACTAACATTGACAAACATGCTTGAGATAACAACGCATGCGAGTTTGACCGAGCAGTGCTCTAACAACGATACTGACATAATAAAACATAATTTATAAACGAGGATACCAAAAGTTTGAGGGGTGATACCAATCCATATAAAACGAAGTAATCCTGGCCACTGAATTTCTGATTGGTATCAACCCCGCAAATATTGGTATCTCTCTTTATCAACTTGGCATTTTTAGGGGCGATCCTAAAAGAATTAAGGGCGACTAATAAAATAAAATAGGGTCACCCAAACCTAAAATGAACGCACCCCTCATCTCCCGTTTTTCATAATGGCGAATCTACCCTTCACAATTGGTAGATAATTTTGCAATCGGGAGAAATATATGGAGGGAAATTATTTGAGTTTTTTGAGTTTTAAGGTTTTAGAGTAGAAGAAAAAAAAAGAACAAAAAGTGGGAGAAAACTAGGTTTACCTAAAATCAATAACAAAAATGGATGAGCATGAAGAAGAAGGTGTTAAACATCATGAATAATATCATGTTGAAGGTTCAATAATGATTAGAAAAGCGATTGAATGCATTAACATCCCAGAATCAGCAGATAATATGATGTTTTATCTACCAGTTATACTTTTTTTTTCTAAAAGAGAAGAAAAATCGGTAGATAAGTGATGTTCATTATCCATCGATTGTACAATCGGTGGATAAGTGATGTTCATTATCCATTGATTGTACAATCGGTGGATAAGTGATGTTCTTTATCTACCGATTGTGATAGTAGCCCCAAATTCTTATTTTTTCAAAATTAATGAAATTTTGGGTTTCTCAATTTTGACAATCGGTAGTCTCGTGATGTTCATTATCTAACGATTGTGATAGTCGCCCCACATCTAATTTTCCCAAAACTAATGGGATTTTGAAATTCTCTATTTTCACAATCGGTATATAATGAACATCATTATCCACTGATGCGTGTCGTTAATGCAACAAATTAATCAATATATTTCTCACTAATTAACTAGTAATATAGCGGTAGTAAGAGATCGTTCCCACTGAGAGCTTTGTAATTGATAGGTTATTTGTATCAGCAAAATAAAGTAAATAACAAAGAGGGTTTTGGTTGTAAGATAAACAGAAAGACAATAATAAAGAAAAGAGATGATCAAGGAATCCTTCGCCGTTACCAAGCGATAGATGGATTAGTATACTTATCTATCGTTCGTAAGAACCATTCATCACCAACCATAGAATAGAATCTAGATCAGTGTTATCCCCAGAACTCCTTTTACTACGGATACGGAAGCTCTCCAATATCAGATTCTATCCAACCGAACCACCAAGTAGTAGCTCACTCAAGGTGTTATCCAATCGAACGCTTTAGGCTTTGTGAATTAGGTTAATCCCAGTAGTTAAACTCTTAGATCAAGGTTTACTCGCTGGTGTTGTTTTTACACAAGATTCCTTCACAGAATCCCTCTGTAAGGTCTCGTGATTTCTACTTGTGTAGATAGTTATTCGACGATTACTTATCTCCTGACTTCTACTAGCAATAGAACGATCAATAGATCAATCTAGCGTGCACCCCAAATCAATCTAAGAATCGCCCGTCAACCCTAGATATCGTAAAAAAAACGATGATGATAAAAATTCACAATAGATTTGTATTAATAATAAAGCTTCACGCTTGGAACATTGAGTTCATCCATAATCAACAAAGGATTTAGCTAAGATCCTTAATTTGCATTCTTTTCCTCTTTCAATTCTCTTCAAGATGGTGATGAGAAATCCTTAATTTGAATGAGCTAAGATCAGTCTTTGTCCCGTCTCATGATTTTGAGCGTTTTTCTTCTTTTCGTCGCACTTCTTCAACTTCTCTTGGACTTGGGCACTTGGATACTTGGAATACTTCTCTTCTAAGATCTTTTCAGCACTTTGTGGATCCTTTTTGAATGATTCACCTAATCGAGGAAAATAAGAGAAAACAAGAATAATAATACGAATACATGCAAGAATAATAGCTAAAACAAGTATTGAATAGATACTAAAATCATATGAATTATGCACTTATCAAATTCCCCCACACTTAGATTTTTCTAGTCCTCGAGAAAACTAAATCAAACTAATCCTAGATACAACAACTGCATGTCTTTGAGAAAACGGTTATACTTAGCATGTTTAACAAGCCTTTAAACCCTTCGGTGTCCCTAGTGGAAGAGTCATAGTCTCGTGAGGGTTTACAAGAGGTATACTCACAAAACCTACTCCAATTTCTTACCTTGGAAGTACCACTAAGGATAGACACAAAATAGTAGCTAATAAGATAATCAGCATACATATGTTCTTTAGCTACAGACATCCCACAAACATTCCAATCATCACACATAAGCAACTACTTGCGTTTGACATTCAACCTGATTGCAAAACTCTATTAAGATAGTCATCGTACTTGTTCCAAATTTTTCCACAACACTTGCATACTGAAATCACATGGATAGGTAAGAAAATGGAAAAAGAAAAGTGAAGTGTCCAAATGTTGACTAAAGTGAAAGATGTTACCTACAATACTTGTATGAATTTCGTCAAAGGATTCTTATTTATAGCTCAATAGTTGAGGCATGCACCCATTTAACTCGACCACATGATTGGATACTCTAAGCGCATGTTCCTTTTCATCAAGTATGTGATAGTTGCCTTGGATCCTGCATTCCACGCTTGTTTAGGCGACGGAGACAGGGACAACGTTTCACACATACTTCTATCCAAGTGTCGAGAACCTCATCAATAGTCTTTTTGACTTGATATTTAATGATGATTAGTTTCAGTCATTTCTTATTATGAAGAGGAGCCTTATTTATATATAATGAGTGTAAGACAATTGTCTATGGGGCTTTTATATACTCAACCAATGATTACCTTGCTACAACATCCACGGCAGTATCAGGATCCCACCAAATCACTTTAGAGAAACATATAACTGCAAAAATAAAAAGAAAGTGATTCAGTAATGATTGCGAGGATGAATCTTCAAACGACTACCATTCCATTGCTAGCACCTGATTTTCGCATTCAATTATGAACGTATATATAAGGATTATAGAATGATAAAGTGGAACTCAATCTATAGCCGTAAGAATTGTTTCAACCTAAAAAGGTTTAGAGTGTCATCCTAAATAGCTCATAATTAACTCCAAAAGATGAAGTCTCAAGAATGAAAGAAACCAAAGAGTATTTTTTATATATATGCAAGCCAAACATGCTTAACAACTCCCCACGCTTAAACTCAACATTGTCCTTAATGTTCAAAACCGAAATTTTTTATTTCTGACATAACAGCCCTGAAAAGATCAAAAAATGTACCAATGGGTAGGGAACTAGGAAAAACATCCTAAACGAAATTTGTTCGCCTAGGTCTTTTCTATATGGTATCAAAAGGGCACAGTATTTCAATAAACGGTCTGACTTTTACGGCCTCCGTACTGACAGATATGCAATCTGAAAAAGTTCTGGAAAAATACCGAAACTCAAATGTCCAGGCCTATCTCTCCAACTTAACAGACTCCGAATTCAGATTTTCTTTTTTTAAAATAAAGTTGTGTCTGTCCTCTTTAAATTTTGGGGTCAACCACCAAAATCGGACTTCGTATGAAGTCTCGAGAGCTATTTTCGTGACAACCACGCAATCAGAAATTTTCTGACGAGAATAGTTTCACCAAAACTTTCATTATAAATATAGGACTTTGTAAAATATAAGATGGGAATGCAAAATATGATATGCAAAACTAAGAAAATTAAAAACAAAAAGGATAGAAATACAAAACATATGGGTTGCCTCTCATGAAGCGCTTGGTTTAACGTTGTCAGCCCGACGTTATTGTTATCGTCTGTACACCAATAATCTGAAAATTTGGTAGTCTTTCCAAATAACAATCTACAATTCAAATAACAGCTTCACAAAACCATTAGCACAAAATATAAATATTGAAGCTATCATTTTATTGAAGTTTCCCCCACACATAGTCCTTTCTATACTCAAAAGTGGATAGAGAACATAAAACATGGGTACTCCAAAAGGTTCCTCAGATTGGTGAACCTGCACTATACTCGAATCAAACACATCAAGTGGTGGATACTTAGAAGCAAAATAATCCGTTAAATATTTGGAAGCACACAAATCCAATCCTAAGTGAGGTATTTTCATAAAAGTTGGGTTAACAACTCTTTTAGAAGCTACTTCGATTAGAGGAAAAGGATCAATAGATATAAAATGATGCAAAGGATTAGACAAACCTTATATTGGATCCTCATTAGTTATCTCCAGTGAATTATTTACCTCAAGTATATCGTGATCCTCTATCTAACTATTATTAGTTGGCTCAATTGGGTCTTCCAAGAAATCAATCAATTTAGTTTCATTCTTGAAAAAGCGGGGGGGTCTAACAACAACACCCAATATTTCGCTTAGCAATCTGTATAGACAAACTCCAATATACTTTTTATGAGAATCAACTAGACAGTTAGACTCAATCAATAAAAAGATATATCAAAGAGTTTATATCTCAATCTCTCTATTTGATCTTTACTCAAGCAAATGGAAATCTGCGAGTCTTTATGAAAGAGAGATAACTTGGACGGTACCAAAGATCAATGTCCAAGGATCAATCAACAACCAAAGGTCAGATTTCCAATTGATGATCTTTAACGCACAAATTGTATTATTTCAATTATATAAAAATATAATGCGAAAAGAAATAACACAGACACCAGAAATTTTGTTAACGACGAAACCGCAAATGCAGAAAAACCCCGGGACCTAGTCCAGATTGAATACACACTGTATTAAGCCGCTACAGACACTAGCCTACTCCAAGCTAACTTCGGACTGCACTACAGTTGAACCCCAGTCAGTCTCCCACCGATCCAAGGTACAGTTGTACTCCTACGCCTCTGATCCCAGCAGGATACTGCACACTTGATTCCCTTAGCTGATCTCACCCACAACTAAGAGTTGTTGCAACCCATAGTCGCAGACTTGATAATAAACAAATATGTCTCACACATAAAAGTCTATCAAAGGATAAATCTGTGTCCCACAGATAAACCTAGGTTCTGTTCCGTCTTAAGATATAAAATCAAGGTGAATAGGAACCCATTGATAATCCGGTCTTATATTTCCGAAGAACAGCCTAGATTAATCAATCACCTCTCAACAATCCTTCTTGACTACACAAGCGGTTTGTCGAGGAATCACAAACAGTGAGACGAAGATCTTTGTGACTTCTTTATCTTGCCTATCGGAGAACTCTCACGTCTCAAGCCAATCAAAGATTGTACTCGTACGATATAAGATGCAAGATCAGATCACACAACTACGATAAAAGTAGTATCGGTCTGGCTTCACAATCCCAATGAAGTCTTTAAGTCGTTAACCTGGTTTTAGAGAAGAAAACCAAAGGTTAAAGGAGAATCGACTCTAGCAAGCGCACTGGTATCACACAGACGTGTGGGGATTAGTTTTTCCCAATGCTAGATGTCTCCTATATATAGCCTTCAAATCAGGGTTTTTCCTTAGTTACAAAGTAATCAATATTCACCTTTATATGAAAACCTGATTTAGATTCAAGCTAATATTTCTCAAACGTTAGATCGAAAACTTAGCTTGTCACACACACTTGGGTAGATGTTTACTGGGTTTGTGAAAACCATGCCCAAACGTGTACATGTATGTTGGTTCAACATAGTAACCCAAAAGGTTAACCATATGAGCATTTCATATTAACCTAGTTCTTCTTCACCATAACTAGTTCAATTGACTCAAATGAACTAGTTAGAGAGTTGTTCAATTGCTATGAGATCTTATGTAACTACACAAGACACAATTGAAACAAAGATGATTCGATTCGATGAATCGTCTCATGAACTTTATAGCCACGGTTTGCATAAAGCATTCCTTAGTAATTTAAGTTTCATGTTCAGAGCACATCTTTATATCATAACCACTTAAGCTCACAAACAAGTTCGCGGACTTAAGGCAACCGGCAGAGTTTTCCAAACTCAGCAGAAATCTCGGCAAAGAGACTTCCGCCAGTTCGCGGACTAAACACGCAAACGAGTTTTTGGAAAATCCCAGCATAAATTCTCGGTAAAAGAACTTCCGTCAGTTCCCGGACTGGGTTCGCAGACTTGGCAAAGCCAATTCCTCCGGTTTCTCTCAACCAACAAAGTTCGAAAACTTCGGATTAAGGAATACATGGTTATGTAATCTAAACTCTCATTCCAATCATTGAGACATTCTCAGAGGACGTTATATAGCCGTTATTCACAGACTGTTTCACGTCAGAGCAATTCTCAAAGTGATTGAAACTTTTCATGACTTTCATCACTAGGTGAAGATAAACTTGATCAAAGCGAAACGCTTTACCAACACACGATTTCGAGAAAAATATAAGTAGTGAATACTCAGCTCGAAATTTCAAATGTGTATGATCCAGTATATATAGCATACGACTTTTTGTCTCATAAGAAGTAGGATATAGAATAGATATACTTTTGAGTGATAGATAAGTTCAAGTCTCCACATACCTTTTTGTTGATGAAGTTCCACGGTTCCTTGAGTATATCTTCGTCGTTGTATGATGAATCGCCATGAAGTCCTTGAGTTCACTACACTTTTCTATCCTAGTCCGAGACTTAGCTATAATAGACTAGAAATCAAGACTCATAGTTTTGATCACTAACATTGACAATCATGCTTGATATAGCAACGCATGCGAGGTCGACCTAGCTATGCTCTAACAATCTCCCCCTTTGTCAATTTTAGTGACAAAACAATTAATACATATGGAATACAAAAAAAAATAAACTTTAGTGGCTCCTATTCCATAGTCTAATCTTCAACGTTCCTTGAAATCTTCGTCCTTCCAAGTACTCCAATTATCCCAAAGGTTGTAAGTTTAGCACCACCGTTGTTGAAGATCCGTAGCTATAACAATGAGTGAAATCGAGATTCTCGATCATTATTATACAGTGTCATAGTATCATTATGTAACATCAAAGTCCAATTGCATCACGACTTTAACAACAATATTGTGGTGATATGTATCACTCCCCCTTAGTCAATACTCCATCTCGATCATGGAAACCACTCCCCCTTACACAATGATCCGAAAACCATATGTATTTGTAGTGTGAGCTACATTATTTCTCCCCCTTTTTGTCAATAAAATTGGCAAAGGTAAAAGAACGGGATCATAATGAAATTTCCACAAGAGACGTTTCATAGACTAAAAGAAAAATACATACCAACTTAATTTAGATACAATCATAAAGCCGAATCTAAATGCATTCATCAAGGAGTTTTAAGATACAAGATAACCCCTATAAAATTCCACAGCCGCACACCCCGCAAGATATTACCATTAAGCACAAGTTCAAAAGAACTCTCCCCCATTTGATGTTATTCCCGAGAGAACAGCAAGAGCGACCTTAATTTCGAAAGAAAAGAAGGATTTTTTAATTGGACACCAAAAACCATGGAAATGATTTTATATATCCAAAACTCAACCAAATTAATCACAAGTAAACCCACGATTAATTTAATCGGAATACGCAACTAAATCAAACCACAAAAGTGATCAATTTAATTTATTGTGCTCAACATAAGAAAACTCACTGAGCTATGACTAAGATAACCACACGGAGATGACTATCTTAATCGTTCAAATACTCAACATAAGGAAAACCTTACGGAATATACGACTACATCAACCAATAGAACATGATTAGTATAGCCGTTCATATACTCAACACAAGAACTTGTGGGATATATGAAAAACTCAACTAGATTAATTACAAGAGAACCTATAATTAATCTAATTGGAATACACAACCAAACTAATCACCGAAGCAATCAATTTAATTGTCAAAAGATTTTGCTCGACAAAAGAAGGCTTTCGGAGCAAATAACTAAATAACCAATCAAGATGATTAATTTAGTTCAAGAATGCTCAACATATAGCATCTCATGGAACAACCAACAAGGCCAATATTAATCGAAATAGTTGTAAGGTGCTCAACATAAGATACACAATGGAGCCTTCACGGTAAAACATAACAAAATGGATCAATAAAGATCAATATCGTGGATAACATATAAGGATCTATTCTATTTTCCATCACTATTTCCATAACGACATAATAGACTTTATCCTTGTCAAACAAAAGATTTCATCCTATTTTCCATCAAATAAATGACTGCATAGGCATAACTTTTGTAATTGTCAAAAGTCCATTCGTCCTTTCATCAATATCAATTTATGAACGACTTTACTTTTGACGCAATATGGGACCTTCAAGTTCACGGACGCAAACAATACATATCCCATAAAAATATTGCAATACTTCAGAATCAAACAGATTAATACTGCAATAACATCATCCTTCAAATATTTTAGAATTTAAAAACCAATAAACATAAAAAACATGAAGATGAAAAAGTTGGACATAGCTCTGTGTAATCACAATAATGGCTATTCCAAACTCTACTAATCCTTCTCAAAAACAAGAATAAATTCTCATAAGAAGTTTCCTGGGCATCAAGACAAACTCGTAATGCACATATAAGATGATTTGTCCTTAGAGGGTAGAATCAATCTTTTCCTCCCCGATTTACACCAAGAATAGCTACCAAAAGCATATAAAAAGATTTTCACAAAGAATAACATACAAAGTCATGAACGACCATGCACCATAGTTCACAAAGGATGATTGTGAACATTCAAGAATCCCATAACAATGCGTACTAATTTCCGTTATTGAACTTCCTTCTTCGTGATTCACCAACAACATTCTAGTAGAAGCTACAAATTATCTTAGAAGAGTATTACTCCAAGAATCCAAGTGCCCAAGTCCAAGAGAAGTGGTACAAGTGCGACGAAATGGAGCAAAACACTCAAAAACAAGAGACAGGACAAATACCAATCTTAACTCATCCAAAATCAATAATTCTCATCTCCATTTTTAAGGGAATTCAAAGAGGAAGAAAATGCAAAAATAATGAGTTCATTCCGAGTTCGGACGAAGAAGTTACGGCCAAGACAAGTTTACCGAATATCGACGTCAAGTATGCATACGGGTTTGCAAACGAATTTTCATGACAAAAAAAGTTTGCAGACTGGGTTTGCGAACTTAAACCCCTGTATTTTGATTTTAAATGATGGTATGCATCCCAGGAATGTGTACCATGAAGTCCAAACATCCCGAATAGCTATTTTCAAACCTAAACATATAAGAACCTTAAGAAATGAACGATAAGAAATGTACATGGATCATAATAAGTACTTAAGCAAGTAAAAACACAAATATTTCTCAAGTTTATAGACATACATTTTTATAAGAATTCAATCGAATTCTACAGCCATACTGAACACAATCTGTGTGCCCCAGTTCTCGTGCTTCCTTTACCGTAACAGGGCATTCCTTGGTGAGGATGCACTTTCAACACAAACAAGTTGTGTTGAGATGAACATTGTCTTGCTCACCATGGCACCAAGAGAGAGTTTCTTTCCAGCAACTCTCACATCTTGTAGTGTTGAGGAACACCCGAGGAACTGTTTTTATAAGTCTATCAAAGAATTTTCAAGAGAACCCAAAAGGATTTGTGTCTCTGATTTCTTGTTTTCCAACTTATAAAAAACAGTTTCTGCAGATAGTTTTTAGTACTGCGAGGGGAAACTCTTTTGATAAACAGAGATATCCTAGCTTCTTCATAAAAGAAGGCAATACTACTATCTTGATATGAAGTATCAGGAATTGAGCAACGAATCAATTCATGATTTGAAGTGATACACTCAGATGACTGAGATTTAAACTCCTCTTGTAATTCGTTTAGTTTGTTACAACTAATTGGATTACGCAGAGGAGGAGCATTGCTCTCACTGATTAGTAAATCAATATCAACCTCAACATAAATATAATTCATCATAACTTGATTTAGCCTGTCAAGAGATTCTTGCTCTTTCTGGAGGTATAACTCAACATCAAGAGATAAGCTCTCAAGCTACTTTTCAAGCCCTGAAAACACTTCAAGGTATTTTAAACCTGGTGGAGGTTTAGATAGAATTTCTTCTACATATTTAATTAAATCATTCATGGAAGAGAATTCTGAAATCCCTAGATCTGGTGGTGCATTTATTGAGATAGCATTACTGTCCATAGAGTCAGATCGCTTACAAACACAGACTTATAAGGTCTTTAATGTGTTTGCCTGCTCTGATACCAATTGAAAAAGCGGGGGTCTAACAACACCACCCAATATTTCGCTTAGCAATCTGTATGGACAAACTCCAATATACTTTTTATGAGAATCAACTAGACAGTTAGACTCAATCAATAAAAAGATATATCAAAGAGTTTATATCTCAATCTCTCGATTTGATCTTTACTCAAGCAAATGGAAATCTGCGAGTCTTTATCAAAGAGAGATAACTTGGACGGTACCAAAGACCAATGTCCAAGGATCAATCAATATCAATCAACAACCAAAGGTCGGATTTCCAATTGATGATCTTTAACGCACAACCTGTATTATTTCAATTATATAAAAATATAATGCGGAAAAGAAATAACACAAACACCAGAAATTTTGTTAACAACGAAACCGCAAATGCAGAAAAACCTCGGGACCTAGTCCAGATCGAATACACACTGTATTAAGCCGCTACAGACATTAGCCTACTCCAAGCTAACTTCAGACTGGACTATAGTTGAACCCCAATAAGTCTCCCACCGATCCAAGGTACAGTTGTACTCATACGCCTCTGATCCCAGCAGGATACTGCGCACTTGATTCCCTTAGTTGATCTCACCCACAACTAAGAGTTGTTGCAACCCAAATTCGCAGACTTGATAATAAACAAATCTGTCTCACACAGAAAAGTCTATCAAAGGATAAATCTGTCTCCCACAGAAAAACCCTAGGTTTTGTTCCGTCTTAAGATATAAAATCAAGGTGAACATGAACCAATTGATAATCCGGTCTTATATTCCCGAAGAACAGCCTAGATTAATCAATCACCTCTCAACAATCCTTCTTGACTACACAAGCGGTTTGTCGAGGAATCACAAACAGTGAGACGAAGATGTTTGTGACTTCTTTATCTTTCCTATCGGAGAAATCTCACGATCTCAAGCCAATCAAAGATTGTACTCGTACGATAGAAGATGCAAGATCAGATCACACAACTACGATAAAAGTAGTATCGGTCTGGCTTCACAATCCCAATGAAGTCTTTAAGTCTTTAACCTGGTTTTAGAGAAGAAAACCAAAGGTTAAAGGAGAATTGACTCTAACGAGCGCACTAGTATCACACAGACGTGTGGGGATTAGTTTTTCCCAATGCTAGATGTCTCATATATATAGCCTTCAAATCATGGTTTTTCCTTAGTTACAAAGCAATCAATATTCACCATTAGATGAAAACCTGATTTAGATTCAAGCTAATATTTCTCAACCGTTAGATCGAAAACTTAGCTTGTCACACACACTTGGGTAGACGTTTATTGGGTTTGTGAAAACCATGCCCAAACGTGTACGTGTATGTTGGTTCAACATAGTAACCCAAAAGGTTAACCATATGAGCATTTCTTATTAACCCAATTCTTCTTCACCATAACTAGTTCAATTGACTCAAATGAACTAGTTAGAGAGTTGTTCAATTGCTATGAGATCTTATAACTACACAAGACACAATTGAAACAAAGATGATTCGATTCGATGAATCGGCTCATGAACTTTATAGCCACGGTTTGCATAAAGCATTCCTTAGTAATTTAAGTTTCATGTTCAGAGCACATCTTTAGATCATAACTACTTAAGCTCACAAACAAGTTCGCGGACTTAAGGCAACCGGCAGAGTTTTCCAAACTCAGCAGAAAATCTCGGCAAAGATACTTCCGCCAGTTCGCGGACTAGGTTCGCGGACTAAACACGCAAACGAGTTTTTGGAAAATCCCAGCAGAAATTCTCGGTAAGAGAACTTCCGTCAGTTCGCGGACTGAGTTCGCGGATTGGGTTCGCGGACTTGGAAAAGCCAATTCCTTTGGTTTCTCTCAATCAACAAAGTTCGAAAACTTCGGATTAAGGAATACATGGTTATGTAATCTAAACTCTAATTCCAATCTTTGAGACATTCTCAGAAAACGTTATATATCTGTTATTCACAGACTGTTTCACGTCAGAGCAATTCTCAAAGTAATTGAAACTTTTCATGACTTTCATCACTAGGTGAAGATAAACTTGATCAAAGCGAAACGCTTTACCAACACACGATTTCGAGAAAAAGATAAGTAGTGAATACTCAGCTCGAAATGTCAAATGTGTATGATCTAGTCTATATAGCATACGACTTTTTGTCTCATAAGAAGTAGGAGATAGAATAGATATACTTTTGAGTGATAGATAAGTTCAAGTCTCCACATACCTTTTTGTTGATGAAGTTCCATGGTTCCTTGAGTAGATTTTCGTCGTTGTATGATGAATCGCCATGAAGTCCTTGAGCTCAACTACACTTTTCTATCCTAGTCCGAGACTTAGCTATAATAGACTAGAAATCAAGACTCATAGTTTTGATCACTAACATTGAAAAACATGCTTGATATAGCAACTCATGCGAGGTCGACCGAGCTATGCTCTAACAATTCTCAATCTCAATCTCTTCGTCAACCTCTTTATCGGAACCAGAATCTTCCCCTAAAAAATCTAGTTCATTGATGCAACTCCTAATTTCTCCGCTTGAGTACGTTACACCATTTATAACAATAGATATGGCATACCCAATCTCCTCATTTTGAATAGGTGAGGGATATCTATTATGATCCGGAGTTTGAATAATCGTATCATTGTTGCAAGGACTTTCGAAAGGTTGCTCATCTTCATCGGAATCTTCGTCATCCGTAGGAATTTCAGAATCGTTTTGGTTTTGAGGCCAAACTTCTTCCTCATTCCCACCTTAACTAAGTTGAGCAATTTGTATTTTTAAGTTCTCCACATGCCTTTGAATTTCACGAAGTTGCTTATATTGTTCATCTTTAATTGTATGGAGCCCTTGTTGGTGTTGTGCCATCGCTTGGAATTGGTCAAGACATTCATCAAAACCAACACCTTCACTCACCACACTATTTCCAAACCAAGTCTCCCCTTTTTGAATAGGTGAATGATCATAAATATGAACAGGAGTTTGGTTAGATATATTGAAGTAAGATTCGGTTGACATATTGTTCTCCGCGCTTAGTTGCTCATTGAGTGACTCCAATGTGGACATCCGGCCTTTAAGTGATGCATAATTTGATCAAATTGATGTCCAAGTTCAGGAGATAAACGATTAGAAGCATAACTATTCTCCCATCCTTGTGATTGTTCACTTACATACCCGTCATACGGTTGTTGATATGTATGTGAATATCCATAAGGTTCCGTAGGATATTGATCATACCTAAAAGATTGGTTTTGATTATACCCATAGGATGGTTGGTAGTTGTCATAAGAATGAGATTGAAAACCATATTGATTACTACTGTTGTGTGTGTAATCTTGTGCTCCGTAGATGTTATTTCCGTAAGGAAACATGAGGATTCACAAGAACAACAAAATCAAAAAAAAAAGTTAAACAAATAACAAATCAATTAGCAACTGCTCCCCAGCAGCGGCGCCAAAATTTGATGTGTGTCATTAATGCAACAAATTAATCAATATATTTCCCACTAATTAACTAGTAATATAGCGGTAGTAAGAGGTCATTCCCACAGAGAGTTGTGTAATTGATAAGTTATTTATATCAGCAAAATAAAGTAAATAACAAATAGGGTTTTGGTTGTAAGATAAATAGAAACACAATAATAAAGAAAAGAGATGATCAAGGAATCCTTCGTCGTTACCAAGCGATAGATGGATTAGTATACTTATCTATCGTTCGCAAGAACCATTCATTACCAACCGTAGAATAGAAGCTAGCTCAGTGATATCCCCAAAACTCCTTTTACCACGGATACGGAAGCTCTCCAATATCAGATTATATCCAACCGAACCACCAAGTAGTAGCTCACTCAAGGTGTAATCCAATCGAACGCTTTAGGCTTTGTGAATTAGGTTAACCCCAGTAGTTAAACTCTTAGCTCAAGGTTTACTTGCTGGTGTTGTTTTTACACACGATTCCTCCACAGAATCCCTATGTAAGGTCTCGCGATTTCTACTTTTGTAGAGAGTCATTCGACGATTGCTTATCTCCTAACTTCTACTAGCAATAGAACGATCAATAGATCAATCTAGCGTGCACTCCAAATCAATTTAAGAATCACCCATAAACCCTGGATATGGTAAAAACATGATGATAAAAACTCTCAATAGATTTGTATTAATAATAAAGCTTCACGCTTGGAACATTGAGTTCATCCATAATCAACAAAGGATTTAGCTACTCATATTACAAAGAAGATGAAGAATGGTGGTTTTCCCCTAAAGGGGTAAACCCTAGGTTTTTGATGTAGAACTTGTGATATGAGATTATCGATATGTGAAAGGCCTAATACCTATTTTTATAGGTTTACATTGCTTGGCCATCAAGTATCTAGTTCGGTTCAAGAACCCGACCCGAAAATACGAAATAAGGATCCTAACCGTGAGTTTAGGCCTTCACAAGTATGCATACATGTTTGCATACTTGTGAAGTATGCGTACCGCAAATTCCAGCAGAAATTTTCGGAACTAAGGTATGCGTACCGTTTGCTTACTTTAGTGTCTTCGGTATTCGATAAAAAACTTGTTTTGGCCACAACTTCTTCGCCCGAACTCGACCTCATTTTTTTTTTTTTTTTTGCATTCTTTTCCTCTTTCGATTTTCTTCAAGATGCTGATGAGAAATCCTTAATTTGAATGAGTTAAGATCAGTCTTTGGCCCGTCTCATGATTTTTAGCGTTTTGCTCCTTTTCGTCGCACTTCTTCAACTTCTCTTGGACTTGGGCACTTGGATACTTGGAATACTTCTCTTCTTAGCTCTTTTCAACACTTTGTAGCTCCTTTTTGAATGATTCACCTAATAGAGGAAAATAAGAAAAAACAAGAGTAATAATACGACTACATGCAAGAATAATAGCTAAAACAAGTATGGAATGGATACTAAAATCATATGAATTATGCACTTATCATCTACCGATTGTGATAGTCGCCCCAAATATAATTTTCTCAAAATTAATGGAATTTTGAATTTCTCTATTTTCACAATCAGTAGACAAGTGATATAACTTTCTCAAAACTAATCGAATTTTGAATTTCTCTATTTTCACAATCGGTAGATAAGTGATGTTCATTATCTACCAATCGTGCTTAATTTTTAGTATAAAAATATTGAATTTTGTAACTCAAGAATAATCGGTAGATAACAAACAATCTATTTTACCTAACGATTATGGTGATGTTCTCAATTTCTTAAGAACATCAACCATAATCGAGGGAGAAATCAACTTTATACCTACCGATTATGTTTCTGCAACTGTAAACCCTAGAAAAATTTCCGATCAATTTTTTAATTTCAAGCAGTCAAATCGTAATTTCGGATCACAACTACTATCATTTACCCGTCTTGTTTGTTTAACTCGATTTTTTTTTTTTTTGATATTTTAAGTTTCTACTCTAAGGTTAATGATTTTGGGTTTTAGTTTTAAATAATCAATACTAAAATTTGTTTGATCGACGATCTTTTGTTTCAATACTAAACCAATACCGGAGAAGAACACACTCAAAATCGGTTGCTAAAACCAATACTAACTACCGATTGTAAAAGGGCATTTAGGCATTTTTCCAACCACTAGGACATCCCATAACCACATTTATGGGATGAGAATAAAAATGTTACCCCTAATTTTTTTTGGATCACCCCTAGAAACGCCAGGTTTATCAATTATGAAATAACATATGCAGCTTTGTCATTATAATAAGTTTGTGTACAAACGAATTATATAGTATCTCATTTCCTTTGAAAATATACTACCTGGACAAAGTCATCACATCCTGAACAAAGTCACGGGCCTTGATTGGTGCGCAAATGCACTGTATGATAAATACTAGCACTAGGGAATTCTCAACCATCTTATTTCGGAGGAAAACAGAAATCGAAGGATTTTTTTGTGCAACAAATATGAGCTTAGAAGAAAATTGTTCGAATAAGCTACAAATAAAACAATTCCGGGACTCTACTATCCTTTCTAACCCAAAAACTGGACATGCAGCAGCTTCGATCTTTCGTCACTAAAGGGGTTCTTGTAGGGAAGGATTGATGGGGAATAGCTCGCACTGAGCATACTGTGCCAACAGTTGATCAACGAGTACCAGAGCCACCATAGCTTCTACCATTGGCACCGCTGCAAATCCACGTAGAACCAAATATTAACAAGTCAGAAAACTCTGCTAAATATTAAAACTTGGGGAAACAGAAGAAAAGAGGGGCACAGTAGAGAAACAAAATTTTACGATAGAAGTGAAACTAAATTGTGGGAGGAAATCAAACCTCTAGGCACAACACAAGGATCATGACGACCACGTGCAATGAGTTCTATCTCCTTTTTATCTCTGTTTACAGTGTTTTGTTTTTTCTACAAGATAAATTACCATACTAACATCAGCTTTTAATTAACAAGGGAACATTAACAACTGAATGTCCTACAAACATAATGACAACATGACAAGGTATTCATAGTCAGAAATTATCATTTACCGAAATTGTTGAAGTTGGTTTGAAAGCCACTCTAAAGTTTATGACCTCTCCATTAGAGATTCCACCCTGCACCTCACCGGGATATACTATTAACAGGCTGTCAAACAAGCTCATCAGGGTGGGGAAGGAAAAGCATAAAAGATTAATCTTACCTGTATCCCACCAGATCGATTCGTTCTTGTTCTGATTCTTCCACTCTTGTCAGTATAAAATTCATCATTATGTTCGCTACCAGTCAAAAAAGTTCCTGCAATAGTCAATAAAGAAGCGGTTAAAGCTCCATAATAATTCATCAGAGAGAAGATAAACCCTCACGCATGTTATACTTCCAACGATCAGTTCCCGTAACTCTTTCTCAATACAAACAAAGACAAACAGCTGCAGCATTTCTGAAGATCCCTACCTGTGAATCCACTCCCAAATTCAAAACCCTTTGTTGCTGGTAGAGACATCATAACTTTTGCAAGCTCAGCTTCGAGTTTATCAAAAACTGGTGAACCAAGACCCTGAAATACAATGAGGTGGTTTCTAAATTACACAACAGCTCAGTTAAATAAATTGTATTACACTAATCAATCATCCTGCACTCTCTCAAGATCAGGGCGGTGATTTCTTACACGTGGAACGTTCCTCGCAATACATGTCACAACCCCCCCAACAGAGTCCCCTTTCACACGGACAGCATCTATAGCAGCAATCATCTTTTCGGCATATTCTGGGTCCGGGCACCTGACGATGTTACTTTCTACCTGATTATAATTCATCATAGAATGAAGTCTTTCAGTGACTTGCAAAATGATCTATACTAGCAAGTATATGTTGATTTTTCTTTTCAAGAGATTGTCATGTAAGCAGTGATGTTTAAGAGGAGGGTCGCAAAAAAGCCGCAATCAAGCAACCAAAGATCTTATCTGAATAGAACATTGTCTGCTGATAACATACATGCCTACATTCCTGGCCATCCTACTAGGGAGATAAAGGGATTGAGGACCATATGTGGCTCTGATGTATGAAACTCCTAACAATTTCTAAAAAAAGAAACGTAACCGCACCTGTTCGAGTGTTAGAGTCTCGGGATCAACCAAGTCTTCTGGAAGAATAACTTTGTGGACCTGAGAGACATATGCTAGAATCTGAAAAACATTACAAACACAGCGTAAGTCTTATAGCGCAAGACACGACTCAGATAAAATAACGAATACCATTAAACTACATAAAATAATAAAATCGATGGCCTGCACAAATTACAGAGTCACCTCAAGAAAGAAAAAAAAAAGGAGGTCTTTATCTCTTTAGACACAGGAAACATAAGATCAGTGTGTTCAAATTTATATAGACATACTATAGAGCTAAGCCATTACATTAGTTTAAAGTTTGACTAAATTAGTTCTATAGCATTTGCTACCAATGGGGAGTTGCTTCTCATCACCAGTTGAGATGACGTGAGTATAGAAAGCAGGGAACATTAAGCTCAACAAGCAATACAATAGACTCACCTCAGTTCCACATTTTAGCTTCAGAATTTTTTTGGCAAGAGCTCCAGCTGCAACTCTTCCAATGGTTTCTCTGGCTGAAGATCTGCCACCACCCTACATTCACATTTGGCAGCCATTTTATACACAATAAAAGGGAAAGATTTAGGTTTGGACAACTAAAAATGACAGAATCTTCGATTAACATTTCATATCTGATTAATAGAAGTAGTCAAATAAATCACCTGAACTGATCTTGCACCATACTTCATGTCATAGGTAGCATCAGCATGAGAAGGTCTGTAGGCAACTGACATTTCTTTGTAATCCTGAAAAGTTTATTAAGACATTAAGATTTTATAATTCATAGAGAACCATGATACCACCAACATATTAACTAGATTACAGAGAAATTTCACCACATTACTTGTGGTACTGGTCATAAATATAAATAAAACTCTGCCACTTTTACATGCATTTCAAGCAAAGCCAAATTTCTGCCAACTTATGGACGGGCTGTAGCAAACAAAATTTCAACCAGTAAATTAATTAAGAACAACTGGAACAATAGGTGTCTTATTATCTACCTTTGTCTTGTTCCTTTTAATGTGGCAATCTATGTTTTCCTAACAACACCTAAACTTTGTCAACATCCATATACTTTCTAGAGCCAAATTATTGCATTCAAGGAACTATTTTCGGCACACACAAGACATAAGGTAGCCTGCCTGTTCATAGGTCCTGATTGTACGATGTACCACTTGCATAAAATGCTGCACATATCCACTCAAAAACCCACTTTGAGTTATAAAATCTTCCCCCATTTCTGACCTAATATCACCTTGAAAGAAAAGAAAAAGTGACCATGGATACTCACATGTCCTCTCTGGTCAGTGTTTGGCACATTGACGTGAATTGGAGAACCAGTTGTGAGTCCTGCAGCACAAGAACACCCAATCAGCCAAGCCATTGAGTCAAGAAGTAATGAATGCATAAGTTTGTGTGATATAAGTAATATAATGTGGCCAACATGCTACTAAAACTAACCATCTGCGACTCCAGAATATATCTTGCATGTATCAGTCTCTTTCCTTGGGGTGGTTATGCGACTCTGACCTGGCCTCCTGAGTTTGATAATAAGATCATATGTGAGTACTTGGACAATCCTCATTTAGCAAGTTACTTTCTCAGTTACATTAAGCATCAAAAAAACAGAATGAAATGGTATCTACTCGTAGAGATGCAGAAATAGGCATATACGAACAGTAACCTGTAGTTTTGAGTAAGTATGTGAAATACCTTCGGTCAAGATCAATTTGCATATCAGCTTCTGAGATGGGAACCCGAGGAGGGCACCCATCAATGACACATCCAACACCTCCTCCATGAGATTCTCCATATGTTGTAACACGGAAGAAGTTCCCGTATGTACTTCCACTTGCCTTTACCGCTGTCATTCAATGAATAAAAACATATAAGAAAATGAGACAATCCAAAAGCAACTGAATTTATTTATGTTCTGCAAATAAACAATTGACAAGTGTAAACTATTTGTATGTCATGCAAAGTTGGTGTGCATTTGCAAGATCTAATTATCAACAAATTTGCAAGTCGAACCATTCAATTCAACTTCTTTCAACGAATTTGATACCATTTTTTTTTTAATATCTCCAATGAAGACCTCAAATTTGAGAAACATCATTTAAAGTTTAGGTAGTCATCTTGTTGACTTGAAAGGACTTATCAAATTGATTGGAAATTGAGCTTCCAAAACGCGAAATACATTATTTCCAAAAAGAAACCATATCTAGTTCAATTATTGATAAGCACGATATGATTAAGAAACCAAAAACATGAAACTCAAATACAAAACCGATAAATCTGAAACATAATGAAGCAAAATCAAATTAAAAATAATCAGAGGGAATCGCATTTCACCAAGGTTTCTGGGAGTGTATCTTTTTACAGAGACCAAAACTTTTGGAGAAGACAATTTCTGAAAGTCTGATGTTTGGACGAATCCTAAAGATTTAGTAGCAGTAGAAGAAGAAATCGATAACGCCATTGAGATTATTCTACTTGGTTCGATTTCTTCTTCTTGATAGATTCAGAGAATTATTGTGGGATTTGAGATTTATAAATCACAAAAACAAGTTGCTGATCGATCCCACTCTCTCTACCTACTCCTTTCTTCTTTCCTCCACCTTCGCTTTCTCTACCAACCAACCAAAGCGGCAATAAAAGGACCTAATTGTGTTCTCGTCGATTTGTAAAGTACATAAAATATTTGTTAGGTTCAGGTCGGGTTTTATAGTGTGTATTACATGTAGGTGAATATTACGTCTAGCATCTAACCGTCGAAACTTGGTATTTTCAGAATACAAAGTGGAAAATAGCCAATTTTAGTCTTGTTGGGTGAGGATCACCTCACACCCACCAACTAATTCAACTTTGGGGTCAATGATTCTACGTGGCGGGCTGGCGGCCAAACGATTTTCACGTGCATTTTCAATCTTTTTGTTTTGTATTGTTCTTGTTTCTTTATGTGAACACATAGATCACGATGGCATCTACGTGTTCACGAACAACGCATACAATCATTCATTATAAAACTGAGCATGGTATGCATAAAACTACGAGGGTGCGATGACTCATCGACTCAGAGCCTTCGGGCTCGTCCTTATCTAGTCATATTTAACATTGCTAATCATATAACAGGATAAATAAAGAATCGAACCATAAACATAAAGACATAATGTAAAGCGGTGAATGTAAATGAGACGATGATTTACGTGGTTCAACACTAAGGTCTACATCCACGGGATTGGTGTTTCACTATGTATTGAGGGATTACAAAGATAGTCAAATGACTTTTAAGTAAGCAGCGATGCTATGGGGAAATGGGGAAAAGAGAATCATACTTACTCTTCCTATTTCTCCCCCCTATGTTCTTCCCTAATTGCTAAGAACTGGTCGACCCCTTCTCTCTTAGTGGAGAGGGATGTTTATAGGGTTACTACGTGGGATCCACTTCTGAGATCAACTGTTATCTTATCTTCTCGTTCTTTGTGTCGATCTCGCTGGTATCTTCGTCTTCCACGATGCCCCCAACAGTTTATGCTTGGTGACGATGAGTCGCCTCTTTATCCTCCACAGGTTGGTCGACACGTATGCTAATCTAGGGTGTTTAATGCGGGTGGTTGGTTCGTCTGCACGCGCCAGCTAGTTGTCTGCTGCCCCTGTCACATCCGTGTCAGTTGGACTAACCCTCGTCGTTGAACTTGGATCCTTCTCGAGATGGAATAAAGTGAATCCTTGGGTGCTCTTCAGTGCTTCGCAGTAACCCCTTCCTTCAGTGCTCCTCGATTCTCAGCCATCAGATCCATCAGATGATGATCTTATACTGATGAAACGTGTTGCTTGGATATCCACGCGTGGCATCATATCTCGATGCTCCCAGATGTACGTCCTCCACGTGTGTTTCTCCAGACACGTGGCGAGTGATGAATTATGTGCATACAATTTTCTCCTTTTCTTCTGACTAAGGCGTCATTTGAAGTTAGAGGAAAATCGTCCTCACATATTCTTCATCTCTCTATAATAACTTCCCTTAGATTTCAGGGCACGTTTCCCACTCCTTACAATAACTTCTTCTTGGATTAAGGGGCGGTTTCAATCTCCTTCAATGCTATAAATAGGAGAGAGAATGTTAAAAATTTGAAATAAATTTCATTCCTTCATTCTCTTGTCAGTTCATAATTCTTTCTCTCCTGAACCTTCTCATTCTTCTCTTCTTATTTTCTAGCCATTAAATTCTGCTGGTGATATTGTGAGTAAGATCTTCCTAGGATTTTTCGAAGTTTGACTAT
Source organism: Papaver somniferum (assembly GCF_003573695.1). Classification (NCBI taxonomy): domain Eukaryota; kingdom Viridiplantae; phylum Streptophyta; class Magnoliopsida; order Ranunculales; family Papaveraceae; genus Papaver; species Papaver somniferum. The sequence continues at coordinate 49,346,144 of NC_039366.1, forward strand.
TGTTGTTGTTCATCATCTTCTCATCGCACGCTTCAGCTCATTAAATCTTTTGATACAAGTATGAGATTATCTTTGATCTTGATTGTTTGTTCATCTTCTACTACTGTGTTCTTAGTTTTGTGATGAAGAACAAATATACAAAGTATATATACTTTCCCCTGTTCTTTATCACAAAACTTATGGATTCGTACTTGAAAATTTAAGCTTTTCCACGATGTTCCCAATTAAGTTAGGGTTCTTCGTTTTCGGTGACTCTAGGGTTTTCGGTTGATATGTTTGATGAACTGGTAGAAGTTTTGGCGGATTTCACGTTATATGATCTTCATTTGCTTCTCTGTTTGTATCTTTATCTTATTTTTATGCTTCTTCGTAGTTATGGCTGATCGTCAGCGGGTTCCTTACCAAACTCCGCCGTCGAGCCCTCATAGGTCTCATTCACATAGAAGCCATGACATATCTCCGCCAGGGGGTGGTTTGTCTAGGTCTTCATAATTAGATCCTCGTGCCCAGAAGACTTCATCCTCTTCGGGTCTGAGAGCTTTGTCTATCAAGAGAGGAGATCAACCGAAGGGTCCTCCTGGATCTAGGTATGTTGTTACTCGTCCCTCTACTCTTCCACTTGTCGTGTCAACAAATACACCGACTCCTTCTCTTTAACATGCTGAACCGCTGGGTGTTCCACCTCTTCGTTCCGTTGCCCCACCTTCGATGCCCCACTAGAGGCCTTCAGCTCCACCTCCAGTAGTCCCTACTAAAGGAAAATCTACTAAGGGTACTGCTTCGAAGACTGATTTATCAAAGAATCCCCCCACTAAGAGGAAAGCCTCGGATATGAGTCCTCCGAAGAAGCCTTCGTCAGATCCTGCTGATGATTCGGACGCTGCCCCAGTAATTCGAAGCGTTACGGTTGGTAAGAATAAAGTCACATTCAAGCATATAGATATTGCCGCGTTCAAGGAAAAACATGAACTCGACGCTTTCGAAGTTAGGTTTTATGCTCTCGATGATGATCTTACTTATGATCTGATTTCGAAGTATAAATACGATGAATTCCATTTGCTGACTACGGTGGGGGCCTTCGAAGCTGGTCTCATGTTGCCATTATACAAGTCAGGTGACTCTTTCTATTATGATGTATTGGCTAACCGCGAGGGTTCCACTCCACACACCCATAGCCGCTCTGTGACGCAGCTGACTGGGAACTATCTTCGCGCTCTTTAAGAATGTTATTTTCGGAGTAAAGGTGAAACGATGATGACCTGCTATGTTCCTAACCCTGCTGAGAGAGACTGGTATACTCCCCAGAATTTCAATAATTCTTTCGGAGATTACATTAACAGTAGGAATCGTAAGCCATGGAGTGTTGGCCTTCGTAATATTGTTGCTCCTCGTGGTGAAATTCGTCTCTTAAGTGAGGTGAGTGATGCTAAGCTGAAGTACGTTCCTGGTACCGAAGGGTCTACTCAGCGGAAGATTTTTCCTGCTCTGGAGAGGATTAAGCGTGATCATGACTATGAGTGGCACGCTACTGTTATTGAAGTTATCGGTCCTTGGGCTTACGGATGGGTACCTGGTCCTCGTGGGTAGCGCCTTGTTACCGATAGTCAAGCTCGTGAGACTGCTCCAGCTCGTTATGGAAATTTCTGCCCCTGGCGATTGAATTTTGAAGGTATGAATTTTGAGTATGCGTTCGATGTTGTGGACGCGGATGAGGAAGAAAGTTCTGATGTCACCCTTCCTCCGAAGAGTACTGTTGCTGTCAAGGTATGGCTTCTTCTTATATTTGCCCCTTTCCTTCTTGATTTGAAAAAAAATTCTCAAGGGAAGAAGGGAATAACCTTCGGAATAATTCCATATTACTCTGTAGGTGACGAAGAAGAAGAAAATTGGGACCATGCAATCTTCTACCGCTGCTGTTGACGAGACAGAAGTTCCTGATGAGGTTAACAGCCCTGTGAACGAAGAATTTAGTGAAGATGAGGAACTGACGAAGAGGAGCGTATTGAGTCTTATCCCCATAATCACGAAGGTGGTAGTGGAGCTGTCGAAGAGGAACTTGTCTCTGGTGGTGGTGGAGCTGGTGAAGAAGAAATTTCCCCTGGTGGCGGTGGTACTGGTGAAGAAGAAATTTCCCTTGGTGACGATCCTTCTGGTCGCGAATTATATTTTGGCAAGATCTATTCCGTGGGTGAGCCAATTGATATGAGCGCTGCCATGGGTCTTGCTTCGGAGTTCTCTCTAATTTCCCCAAACGATGATTGGGATGTTCTTGGCAACTCTGACAAAGGGAATACCGCAGGTGAGAAGACTGTCGATGCGGAAGAGAGTTCTGATGGCGAAGATGCAGATGCTCTTGCTAATAAGGAGGCGGAGGCTAGGAAAAAGTCCGAAGCTGAAAAGAGTTCTGACGCTGGGGAGAATATTGTTGCTGGTGAGGCTTCCACTGAGTCTCTCTTGGAGGATTTTCCGCAATCCTTAATGCACAAGGGTGATGATGTTATCCTTGATTGGCTGATGAAGAAGAACTTGATGTTCGTACCCAATCCTGCTCCAATGCTTCCTGGTGAGAAGAATTTTGATGCCTATACTCGTCGGATGATGCAGCTGTCCTCCGAAGAGAGAGTTACAGACATGTGGGATAAGGATTTGAGGGCTGCGTCTACTAATCTTCTGGTTGACACCCCATCTACTGTTGTTGACATGATGGCCATAGCTGATGGGTATCAGTATGGTTTTCCTCAACATCGGATGCTTGAAGTAAGTTGTCTTAATTTACCATGAGTTGCAAGGTGTTATGCTGTGTTATATAATAATCATCTCTCTTTGAAACACAGATGATGAGGAGCGAGCACTGCAATCATACTCTGTATCAGTTCTTCAGGGCAAAGTCCCTTAAATTGGAAGCCAAGATTCACCATAGGAAGAGGAATTATCTGCTGCTGAGACGGTTATCTCTGCCAGAGATAAAGAGATACTTGAGCTAAAGAACCGTCTGAAAGGAAAAGAACATCTTGGCGCCGAAGAAGAGAAGCTTCGTCATGAGTTGGCCCTGGTTCGTAGTGAGTTGGAGCAGGCTCGTAAAGATGCTTCGTCTTCAAAAGGTTCGTTTTATTTTGTTATCTTCCTCTTCGTCACTCCTTTCCTGTACTTAGCATTTTGTCTGAGTCTCCCCACCCTATGTCCAGTGGGTGATGTCCAAGAACTGATATGGCTTCGGAATGAGAAGACTCGGCAAGCTTCCCGTATCAAAGAATTAGTATAGAAGATTAAAAGCGAAGCTGATAAGTGGAATGCTCGTGCCGATGAACATAATACCTTAGTGGCTGAGTGGCGAGAAAGACAAACCATGTTTGTCGATTTGCATAATAGTTATAATAATGATCGTCGTCAGTTTAACGGTGCTCTACTGTAGACGTGCGATAATCTTCGTGAAGCTCGTGAGTATGCTTGTTCCCTAGAAGCTAGAGTAACTCATCTGGAGGAGGAGTTACGCCAGGCTCGTTTACCTCAGGATTCTGAAGCCAAAGACTATGTAAAACATCTTGTTCGGGAAAGAGACGATGCTAGAGCTGAGGCTAATGCCCTTAGCAAAGCTCTAACTGCGTCTCGGGCCGACGTGGCTTGTTTAGTTGAGTCTGTGAGAAGTCTTGAGATGAATATGTACAGGATTAATAAAGGTATATAAGAAATAAATAACGAAGTCAATCACCTTCGTCATCGGGATTCCATGAAGCAGGTAGAGTTAGACGAGTGTCAATTTGCTCTTACGACCCTTCAAATGGATTATAAGAAAATATCAGATGAGTATGACTTTCTTGACGATGACCGGGATGCTGTTGTTAATGAATATGAAATAGCTTCGGCTAATGTCGAAGGTATATATTTATTTTATCGTGTGTGGTCCTGCAGTTCCATCGTTCTAACCCCTTGTGATTTTCTTTTTCAGAGCTCGAGAGACAGCTTCGCGCTGCAAATGAAAAACTTGAAAAGGCTCAATCTTCCTTAGTGCAGCAGGTGGGCCAACCCACATATTACAAGGGCTTAGCTGGATCTTGGGATGAAGCAGCGAATGAGGCGGCTAAAGAAGTAACTCGGTTGCCATCTCTGTTGTTGCAGGCTGAACTGAAGAACACCATCATCTCCTATAAGGCTCGTTGTCAGTTATCCAAAGAGACTAACATGACCCTGGCCATGATTGAGCACGACCTTAAGACAGAGCATGGCATCGTCAAGAGTTACCCTCGTCGTCCTATGCCTGAGCCCTTAACTTACTCTTCAGGTCCTTCTTCGGGTGGGAGCGTGCCTTCGTCGCAGAAGAAAAGCCCAGTTGATCAGGCTGAGTTATCCAAGTAGATTCCTCTGCTTGTTATAGAAAGTTGATATTTGTTGATTACATGGCTTCGGGCCATTTTTTGATGTATTTTTCATTTCTTATTTATTTTGCCGAACTTGTAATCAACTTTTTTGGAATGGATCATCGTTTATTTGGATATGTACACCCTGCATTTTACCTGTGTTATTAGTTCAGCTATTGTTTAATTACTGAGGTAATCGAACTTAAGAGGTATAAGTTACAAAAGATGAAGTTTTTGAGTGTGATGCCGAAGGTAGGTACCTTCATAATCGTCTTGAGACCTGTCACCCCGCTGGATAATCCTTGGACAGAGGATTCCCATACGGTGGGGGTCGAGGCAGCGTTTTAGGATATGCGGTGCTCTATTGAAATATTTATATGCACCCATTCCGTTGACCCGCTGCCTTGCAATTGGTTGGGTATCTCTTTCTGCTGGAAGCCTTCCACATGGTCTTACACTCATAGACGCTGATAGGGGAGTCCTGAGATATTATATATATCTACTTTCCCCAATATCTTGTTGTATTGATGCAGCGTTCCCGGGTGTGCAATGCGTCATATTTACATGCATTCATTCTGCTGACACGCTGCCTCCTTAGTTAGTTGTGTATCTCTCTCTACTAGAAGCCTTCCCCATGACCCTGTAGTTATAGACGCAGGTAGGGGAGCCTTGAGAGATTGTAGGTGGTTACTTTCCCCAATAGAAATTTTGCGAAAATCTTGTTTGATTGATAAGTTGAGGTCTGCTATTCCTCATCCAGATATAGAAACATGCCGAGCGGATGCGCCATCTCCTTCTTCTGGTGTTCTTCACGCAGATGCAGAGCTGCGTTGCTTTTCATGGATGGTATGGCTTGAGATATTTTGCATTACATGGGTGTCTGAGGACTTCTCCTTTTAGGTTACGCAGGTAATAAGATCCATTTCCTGCGATATCGTGTGTAACAAAAGGTCCTCTCCATGTTGGTGCTAGATTACCCCACTTCTTATCTCGCTGGTATTGGGGTATGGCTCTCAACACATACTTTCCTTCTACAAAGTTTCTAAGCTTAACCCTTTTATTGTATTCCCTTTCCAGTCTTCGTTGATAATTCTCCATCTTCTGCAGTGCCGTCTCCCTTCTTTCTTCGAGATCATCAAGCCTTTCCAGCATCATATCCGTTGTGAGGTTCTTTTCCCATGCTTCGGTCTTCGTAGTTGGCATGATGATTTCTGTAGGGATGACGGCTTCGGCTTCATAGGTGAGTAGGAACGGTGATTCTCATGTGGCTGATCTTCGTGTTGTTCGGTATGCCCATAATACGTTGTGTAATTGCTCACACCATCGTCCCTTATGCTCGAATAGATGCTTTTTGAGAATAAGGGAAAGGGTCTTTTTCATGGCTTCTGCTTGGCCGTTGCTTTGAGGATATATGGGTGTTGTCTTGTTCTTTATGATTTTGAAGGTATCGAAAAGCATGTCGATGTTTTTCCCTTGTAACTGCTTGCCATTGTCGGAGACAATCTCGGCTGGGATTCCAAACTTGCAAATAATGTTTTGGAAGATGAATGTGAAGACATCCGAGTCGCGGATCCTTGCCAAGGCCTTAGCTTCTACCCATTTACTAAAATAATATGTGGCTACTATCAAGAATCGTCTTTTTCCTGACCCTTCGATCAGGGGACCCACGATATCTATGCCCCATTTTGAGAAAGGCCAAGGACTATCCACAGAGTTTAGCTTTGTTGCAGGTGCGTGGATCCTCTTGGCAAAGCGCTGGCATTCTTCGCATCTTCTTGACATTCTCGCTGCATCTCGTATCATCGTTGGCCAGTAATACCCCTGAGTTTTTGCCTTGTCTGGCAGGGATCTCATCCCGCTATGGTTACCTGAGTCCCCATAGTGTATGTCCTTCAAAACCCGATACCCTTCTTCTCTTGATAAGCAGCGTAACAAAGGTCCGAGAAAGGATTTTTTGTACAAAATTTCGTCTCTTAGGTCGTACCTCCCTGCTTTTGATTGTATTTTCCGAGCCTGCTTTAGGTCCGTAGGAAGCGTTCCTTCTTTGAGAAATAGATGAATTTCAGATCTCCAATCTTCTTCACTACTTAAGTCTTCGTCTTCGTTAGCTCTCGTCATGATATCATCCTCCTGAAAGTCGTCGGCGATGTCTTCCCCTACATCATCGTCAGTGATGCCTTTCCCAGCACTGTCTTCTCGATTTGCAGCGCAGAATCCCTGGGAAATGACTGAGGGTTCGTATACTCTAGTTATTTTGATTGCCTTGACGTCTTCGTTCTTTAACATGGACGATACGTAGGCTAAGGCATCAGCGTGTCTAAGTTCCTTTCTGCATAAGTCTCGGAACCTAATGCTTGGTATTTGGGATGCCAGAGTCTGGAACAGAGCCATGTATGCTGACATGGTCTCATCATAAACATTGTATTCTAACCCTATTTTTCGTATGACCAATTGCGAATCGCTTGTTAGGCGCACATCGGTTATACCCATTTCTATTATCAAACGAAAAGCATGTACAACAACTTCATATTCAACGATGTTATTGGTGTGCCTCTTGAATTCCATCATGAATGCGTGCACGATCCTGTCCCCAGTGGGGGTGGTGATTACAATGCCTATACCGGCGCCTTCCCTATTCTTCGATCCATCAACGAAAACCTCCCATCTTCTTGGGTTTGCAGGTTCCAGAATATCAACTGGATCTTTGCCTTCGTCAGCTTCTGGTATGCCCCTTACCTCTTCGTCATTGTCCAGGGGTAAGTCCGCTAGGAAATCCGCCAAGACTTGTGACTTTTGGGAGTGTTGGACTTCATGGATGATGTTGAATTGGTCGAGATGGGTGTTCCACTTTGCTATTCTTCCTACTTTCCCTGCGCTTTTGAGGACTGCCTCCAATGGTGCTTTGCATGGAACGCGGATATAGTGAGTCAGGAAGTAGGTCCTTAGTTTTTGGGTGGCCCACACCAAAACCAAGATGAGTTGTTCGATCTTCGTGTAATTTCTCTCTGCTGCGTTGAGAGTTTTGCTGACGTAGTAAATGGGATGCTCTATCTTCGTGTTAGTTTTAACCAGTACCGCGCTAACGGCATCTTCTATTGCTGCTATGTAAAGCGCCAGTACCTCATCGGGGTCAGGTTTTTGCAGGATTGGGATCGTCGCAACATATTCTTTGATCTTCTGGAAAGCTTCTTCGCATTCTGCGGTCCATTCAAACTTGCTTCCCTTTTTGAGGATGTTGAAGAAATGTTTGCATTTGTCTGATGACCTGGCGATGAACCTGCCCAAAGCCGCTAGGGATCCGTTGAGCTTCTGAACTTCCTTGAGGTTCTTCGGGGATGGCATTCCTACGATGGCCTGGATTTTTGCGAGATCCACTTCGATGCCCCTCTTCGTCACTAGATACCCAAGGAATTTTCTTGAGGTGACACCGAATGTGCATTTTTCTGGGTTCACTTTCATGTGGTGTTTCCTCATTGCCTCGAAGATGTCCCTCAGATCTTGATGGTGATCCTTGCGTAACTTTCTTTTGACAAGCATATCATCTACATAGACTTCTAAAGTATTCCCAATACATGGTGTGAAGATAACATCAACCATCCTATGGTATGTTGCCCCTGCATTTCGAAGTCCGAAGGGCATCCTTGTGTAACAATAGAGGCCGTGCAGGGTGTAGAATGTTGTATGTTGTTGATCTTCTTCTTCCAAAGCTACTTGGTTGTAACCAGAGTATCCATCCATGAATGATAGTTCTTCATACCCTTCGACTGCTACAACTAATTGATCGATGCTTGGAAGTGGATAACTGTCCTTTGGGCACGCTTTGTTGAGGTTGGTGAATTCGATGCAAATTCTTACTCCTCCGTTATTTTTTGGCACGATGACCATGTTCGAGATACACGTCGTATATTTGACTTCCTTGATGAATCATGCTTCTAACAGTTTTCGGAGTTCCTTTTCGATCGCTTTATGATACTCTGGTGCCACCTTCCGCACTTTCTGCCTGAAGGGTGGTGTGCCTGGCTTTATACGAAGTTCGTGCTCTATTATCTTCGGATCAATCCCTGGCATGTCTCCTAACTTCCATGCAAATATATCGGCGTACTCCTTGAGTAGCTTGATTAGTGATGCCTCTCTTTCTTTATCCATTACAGTCCCTATCTTGATCATCTTCGGTTCCTCTTCGGTCCCTATATTGATTTCTTTCACAAGTTTTACGGAGGTGAACGTGGGTTTTGGTTCCCCAAGGAGAGGAACATTCTTTAATTGCTATTTGGTAGGCTCTTCGGCCTCCTTTGTAATTGAAGTGCTTGCCTCAGCGTTCCGACTATATTCTCCTTTGCAAGGCTTCTTCCAGAGATTTCTTCCAGATAGGCGTCAATTGCTTTTTCTTTCGCAGCTTATTTGTTTCGAGCTCTTCGGGATTTCCGCTGCTCATATTGTTCGTTATTAAGCTGGTTTTGTAAAGCCTGACACTCTCGTGCGGTAACCTGATCTTCTTTTATTTCCATTACCCCTTCGGGAGTTGGAAACCTGAGGTACTAGTGATAGGTTTCCGCCACTCCTTTGAGCTTGTGTACCCATCTGCGGCCAATAATGGCGTTATAGGGCGAAGGTACATCTACTACACTGAATCGAGTGTCAACCTTCATCGGTCCTGCATTCACTTGTAAAACGATGTCTCCTAGTGGCTTCGTTGCTGCTCTGTTGAACCCGTAGATAGTATAGTACGAAGACATCAGTTTCTCGTCATTAAGATCCATCCGTTTGAATGTGTCGTAGAACAGAACGTTGACTGAGCTTCCTCCGTCGATGAGGATCTTCTTGATATTGCATCCCGCTACTGGCAGCGTGAGAACCAGGGGATCGTTGTGATCCTTCATATCTTCTTCGATGTCCTCAGCGTCAAAGACCATAGGTGCATCCATCCAATGTTCGTGTTCGTCTACTTCTACCCCATCGATTTTGTACAGCTCACAATAGTCCTCGAATTGCTTTCTCAATATCTTCCCTATTTGTGCTGTTAGAGATGGCCCTGTGGCCTCGGAACATGAGATCGTGTTAACGGTTCGGTTGCCTTCAGGCAGTTGAACTTGCTTGCTTCGCTTGGCATTATCATTGGTGCTAGCCTTCTGTACGTACTGCTTAAGATCTCTTGCGTCAATCAGTTTTTGAATCAGTATCTTGAGATTCTTGCACTTCTCAATCTGGTGGACGTTGAAACAGTGATACTCACAGTACTCTTTTGACTTCTCCGACCTCGGAGGCTGCTTTCCTTTGGACCATGGCCAATCAAGGATTTTCCGACCCTTGATCTCCCTTAGGATGCGCGCATAGCTGGTGTTCAATTTTGTGTAAACCTGGTCTTCGAATTTCCGTTCATCACGTCGACGATCATCTCTTCGTTCTCTCCTATCTTCGCCAGGTCGTTCATCTGAATCGCCCCTCTTGGATCCGTTGGCTTGTTCTACTGAGTTGGTTCGTTGGGGCCTTTGAGCCTAGGCTCTGGGATTTTCTCACTGGATCTCCTCCAAACTGGCATGTTTTTCTATGATCACTCGAAGATCTCCCTCAGTGGCAGGGATGGTACCATGAATTTCGACAAACAGCGGGCTCATCCTGTCCATCCCCCACTTGTAGCAGTTGATGCTAACTACCGGATCCACATTCCCTATGGATTGACAGATCTTGTGCCATTTATCAGTGTATTCCCTGATAGTCTCATTATATTTGATTGCTAGTGAGAAGAGTTTATCCATTCCAGTGTTGACGACCTTGTTATACATGTAAGTCACCAAGAACTTTTCAGTGAGCTATTCATAGGAATCAATGGAGTCCGGTGGCAAGTTGTCGAACCAAGACAGCGCAGGTCCCTTTAGGCTTGAAGGGAAATATCTACAAAGTATGGCATCGTCGTAATCCCACCGGGCCAAGATTCGATTGTAATACCGAAGATGGGCCTCGGGATCGCTGGATCCATCGTAACACTCGAAGGCTGGGACAAGACATTTCTGGGGAATGAGAGCCTTGGCTAAACACTGGGTTAATGGGGTAGTGTTTGCTTCCTTCATTACTTGCTCGAGCCTTCCGCCCCCCTGCTTAGATTTTAGTTGCTTGATCTCCGTCATCATTTCAGCACGAAGATTCTCCATTGCACGTTGGTGCTCCTCATGAATGGTGGATCGTCCTAGCCTTGGGGTGTCACTATCGAAGTAGTCTGAGTCCTCTGGATTATAATCCGGATCGGGCCTTCGATTTTCTCTTACTTCTCTTCGGTTTAGTGGCTCCGGATTGTCCATATTAGCAACCACCATTCTTCGGTCTTGATTCAGTAGCGGTGCCATAGAGTTAGCTTCGTCGTGTTGATTTTCCACCTCCGCGCTGTGGGCGATCCTCTCTTAAAGTTGCTGGTTTTCCTGCGCCAGCAGGGCCACCGCATCTGCGTATACCCTCTGGTTCTTTCTTAATTCTTCGAGCTCTGCCATCATCTAAACAGAGTGATTTGATCCTTGATCCGGCGCTCGCACCTGCATTTGTCCAGCAACAGCTACAGTATGGTGTTCGTCAACAATATGTATCAATGGGACCGGTGGATCAATCTGCGGGGTTTGGAGCTCCGTCGGTTGCTGCGCGGGCTGACTTGTTATTAGGAGCGGTTGGCCAACTTGAAGTGGTAAATTATGTTCGTTGGTGAGCGGAATCCTGTAGAGAGGTTGCTGTATTACTGACTCTGCCATCCCTTCACGCTGTTCATTTGGCCGGGTGGCCCCTGTTACTTTGGAGGCTCCTACTCTGGATGCTCCGGCTCTAGAGGCTTCGGCCTTGGCAGCAGCGACCTTCAATGTTTCCGTTGCTATCGCGCTGCATCCAAAGACATCATGCTTTCAGCTCCATCTTGTTTCTTGTCCGCTGCTTTAAGCTTTTCGCCCTTCTGTTTGCTTCTGGTCATAACCGGTGTGGTCCTCGGTGTTTCTTTTGATGAGACCTTCACTTTTCCCCCATCTTTGTTTTTCTCCATTTCTGAGATCTTCTGCACAAAATGAAAAGTAGACGAAGAAAATGGATCCATAAAGGCTTCGTTAGCAGAGTGAATTCTGGTAGAAATAATCTTGACGCTGAAAGTAAGAAGAGATAACCCGGCTATTATTCCCCTTTTCAGAGGTATCGGATCTCTTAAATACCCCAGGTCCATTTTGTAAATTGACAATAAAGGACTATGACCCTAAATACGATCCCTCGCAGAGGATGTGCTCGACGAAGATCCTTTCACAATCACCGATAGATGGTTTAAAAACGGGCTCTTGACAAAACTTGAAGAAATGAATCTGAGGGAAAAACTTGATCCGATGATCGAAAGCTGGCTATAGGGTCCTTGAGTTTTTAAAGATAATGGTTTGAAAACGTAAATCCTTCAATGACGAGAGTAGATCTACCCATGAACTTTGATTTTCAAAGATAGAAACTTGAAAATATTTAAAAAAAACGCAGATCCACCTAAAAATGGATATAGATCTATCCAGAGATTTTGATTTTCAAAGATAAAAACTTGAAAAATATTTAAAAAACGCAGATCCTCCTAAACATGGATACAGATCTATCCAGAGATTTTTTTAGTTGAAAGAGACGATGAATGCTGAAACTGTTTCAAGCGCTGTTATTTTCAGAGAACGGTGCTTGGGAAAGAAAAAGTGCGTAAAATCACAAGATAAAATAAATCTTTTACCGGGACAGAGTCCCTGTTTCTAGCGCCAGATTGTGAACATATAGATCACGATGGCATCCACGTTCTCACAAACAACGTTCGCATACAATCATTCATTATAAAACTGAGCATGGTATGCATAAAACTACGAGGGTGCGATGACTCATCGACTCAGAGCCTTCGGACTCGTCCTTGTCTAGTCATATTTAACATTGCTAATCATATAACATGATAAATAAAGAATCGAAGCATAAACATAAAGACATAATGTAAAGCGTTGAATGTAAATGAGACGATGATTTACGTGGTTCAGCACTAAGGCCTACATCCACGGGATTGGTGTTTCACTATGTATTGAGGGATTACAAAGATAGTCAACTGACTTTTAAGTGAGCAGCGATGCTATGGGGAAATGGGGAAAAGAGAATCATACTTACTCTTCATATTTCTCCCCCCTATGTTCTTCCCTAATTGCTAAGAACTGGTCGACCCCTTCTCTCTTAGTGGAGAGGGATATTTATAGGGTTACTACGTGGGATCCACTTCTGAGATCAGCTGTTATCTTATCTTCTCGTTCTTTGTGTCGATCCCGCTGGTATCTTCGTCTTCCACGATGCCCCTAGCAGTTTATGCTTGGTGACGATGAGTCGCCTCTTCATCCTCCACAGGTTGGTCGACACGTATGCTAATCTAGGGTGTTTAATGCGGGTGGTTGGGTCGTCTGCACGCGCCAGCTAGTTGTCTGCTTCCCCTGTCACATCCGTGTCAGTTGGACTAACCCTCGTCGTTGATCTTGGATCCTTCTCGAGATGGAATAAAGTGAATCCTTGGGTGCTCTTCAGTGCTTCGCAGTAACCCCTTCCTTCAGTGCTCCTCGATTCTCAGCCATCAGATCCATCAGATGATGATCTTATACTGATGAAACGTGTTGCTTGGATATCCACGCATGGCATCATATCTCGATGCTCCCAGCTGTGCGTCCTCCACATGTGTTTATCCAGACACGTGGCGAGTGATGAATTATGTGCATACATTGTATTTTAGATGTATTTTTCGATAGAAAATTGTAAAGGTGAGCGTGGAAAACACTAGTGTTCAGGCTGAAGATTAGGGCTGTCAATGGATATTCAATATCCGGTATCCGTTTCCGAACATCCGGATTCCGTTAGGTTAATATCCGACATAACGGCTATCCGATATCCGATAACCTTAACGTAACGGATATCCGTTTATTAACATAACGGTACCGGTTAAGGGAGTTTCCGTTAGGTTAATATCCGATACCGTTAGTGTATAACTATATCATAAAATTTTCGGAAATTTTCGATACCTAATACCTTTAGGTTTACTCTTTAGCCATTTGATTACGTCTCTCCTAAGTAAATATCGGAAATTATCGAATATTAACGGAAATTATCGGAAATTATTGAATATTAACGGAAATTATCGGAAATTATTGGAAGTTTTTTGTATCATGAGTAGATAACGGAAATTAACGGAATAATATCCGATATCCGATAGCTTATCCTTAACCTTATCGATATTGAGTTTTTGAATTCTGACGGATATTATCGGATACCGGATATCCGATAACCCTTAACCTTAACCTTATCGGCATTGCCAATATCCGACGGATTTTTATCCATTGACTGCCCTACTGAAGATTAGCAACATCACGATGGTGGTGTGCAGAAGTTACAGCCTAAGATCAGCAGTATTAGTGTAACAAAAGAAATTACAGTCAGTAGAGCCCTTAGCAAGTAAACTCTAGACAAGAGAAGAGAATTAAACCACCTTCAAGTTCAACACACTGGACTAGCGGATCAAGTAGCAGAAATAGTTGCATTATGTTCAACAGATTTGCTATATACACAATTGCATTGTTCACAATGATTTGGCCTGGGAGGGCCACTGGGGATTTGTCACAGCAGCCGAGAAGCTGTTACTCGTTATTTCTCCGATGCTGGGCCTGACATAACCTATGCCCTTTATATTAATGAAAAGTGACTTGAGTGTTTGTTTTGTCCATTATCACCTGTTTGAAAAAGAACAACAAAAATATGCACAGAAACTTCTATCTTTACTAAAACAGTCTGGCAGACTCATATATTTAGAGTACACAGCTTGCCTTAACATTTAGTCTCCGATGCCCTTCTCTGTTCAGCAAAGCTGTAGGTCTACAACACATCGTATGCCAGACTAAAGTTGATCAAAGCTAAAATACTAATACATATCCTCGTCTATCATATATTCATTATTTGAGTGCCCCAGGGAAACAGGTAACTGAGAAAAACAAAAAAACTTCATTCCACAACTTTACAAACATATGTTATTTTTTTCAGCAAGTAGCAGACTGTTTTCACTCCTCAGGCTTAGAAGAGACCTTGATCTCCAAAAGTCGCTCAACTGGTTGACGGCAAATAGGACATCTATTTGTCTGAAACCGTAAAACCTTGGCACACCCACTGCACATACACTGCACACCAAATAAAAAGTGTAAGATTTAAAACGACCCAGTTTCATATTCATATAGCTGATTAGTATGGTTCAGTACCAACTACCAACATGTATGGAAAATATGATAATATGACAACCAGATAGACATTCTTTCTGAATCTAGATTTGACATGTGTTGACAAGGGCATGAAGATTTTCAACATCAAAATCAAAGACAATACTTTAATATGACTGCCGTCAATCGAACTGGTCGCTAAAGGAAGTAAGACGAGAATTACCATGTGTCGGCAGGGGAGAACAGTTGTGTCCCGTGGTTCTGATAAGCAAATGACACACTCTTTCCCTGGGTCGTTTCCATCGAAATCACTCTCAACAGAATTCCCAATACCATATATCTCTTGTAACTCGTATCTCATTCCATTCACCCATAGGATCTGTTTCATCACTTTGACCTGGTACTCGCCTTTCTCCTTCTCGAACACTGCTTGAGTAATTTGAGAATTTATCGATCTAGTCCTTGGGTTTCCCTCCTCTGATCCACTACAATCTAATGGAGATGCTTCTGCCTTTACTGCAAGTGGATACACTTCCAGATCACTACCGCTATTCAGTAATTCTGCTTCTTCCAATGTTGACAAGTCAATTCCAGTTCCTGAAGGCTGCTTGAACAACTGAGCTAGGCCTTTCTGGAACGTTAACGTGACTGGTTCAAGCATGCCTTCCTTCACTGGCTTGAGATTGCAATCTGCACCTTCTTTCGCGAAGAACAGAACAGAGAGGCTGTACCACAAATGATGTGAAAAGCACACTCTTAAGTAAATAACATTGTACTTCTGAACAATTAACTTTAACACGCATTAGAAGAAAAGGTGGTAGAAAGAGTACATGGCATTTGCTGTCCTATATGTATTCTTAATTCTTAAAACTATGATTGCAGCAACAGTCACATAATGCCCATTTGTCCATTGAACAGCTTTTTATTCTCACATAATGTAGTTTTTCTCTCTCTCTCTTTTAGCCTCTTATGTTCCCATGTTTCGAGTACCATGGTTGCAGAACTGAGTCAAGTTGAGGAAAGGCACAATATTACAGAACCAGTTAAGTGCTAATTGAGGAGCTATAAAGAAGACGAAGTCTGAATGCAAACCTATATCAAATTTTAGCACTTCCTGACAAGCTATGGGTAATTAGATTCAAGACTGGAAGAAATTCAACATGAAAGTTGGAATTGATGCCCACTCGAATTGCTGGACTCTAGCAGATACTATTTGTATAGATTTACAAATTGAGGTTCAGAATCACCAAGAAAGTAATACTTGCTTAAAGACAAATCTAGATGGTTGACTAATTTACTCAACGCATGCGAACCATAAAGCCTAATAAAAATAAGGAATTCATATGTTGCTTCCACCAATGCTTGAGTTAGGCATTAGGTTGCTCATCTTAACTTATATCATCTTCATATGTATTAACTGATTCTATCTACACCTCTCCTTTGTCTTTTTTTCTTTTTCTTTTCTACAGATCCTCTCCTGTCTATCATGCATGTGACACAACTTGGAATTTGTTTTCTCACTGAGTAAAGGTTTGTGGAACTCTTCAATCGAACCCAAATTCGCTATCACGATAACCAAGAAAACTTAAAGACCGACTTTGAACTCATCAAAATCAACTAAGCAAAATAGTATATAAGTTACGGCAAAAATTATGACAAAAATCAAGAATTAGAAACTCACGCAAAAAAATTATAACAATTTAAATGATTAGAGTATACACAATTGAAATAAAATTAAAGAGTTTGAAAATGGGGAAAATCTTACTGTCCAGCAACAGTGGCATCAAAAGTGAAAGTAACAAGAAAATATCCAGGATTCTCATCATCAGGTACTAACTTCAGAGTTTCCTTCTTTAGATTAACATCGTTTCGGATAGTAACGGCTTTCTGATGTTCAACATAAGGAGGTGGAGGAAGAGCAGGTCCACAGGGGAATCGACCACCAGCCAAATTTCCCCGGTTAGCAGTATTGGTATTAGTAGAAGGAAGCGGAGGAGGAGGAGGTGGAGGAAGAGGATCAACCCTGTGGTGGTTATCGTATGGAGCAGGTAATGGAACTTGCATAAATGGTGGCGGTGGTGGTGGCGGCGGTGAAAATCCTGTATATGAATAATACTGTTGTGTATTAGGGTTTGGATACTGAGGTGGGTAAGGTGTTGCAGCGGCGAAAACATAGCGATTCCCATTCCCATTTGCTTCTGTTTGTGATGAAGGTTGTTCTTGAGGTTGTGGTGGTGGTACTGGTGGAGGATTACTGTGGTTATTGTTTCTATTCCTCCTCCTATTCCCATTGCTGCTTACATTTCCCATTTTTTTGTATCTTGGTTTGTAAAATTTGATCTTAAACAAACAAAACTCTACTTAATCTGTACCCTTGTGTCCTTGTGACATGAACATAGACACCAGAAATTTCATGCAAAATTAGAACTTCCAATCAAAATGACCATGTATGAGTTTTACTTTCTCATGGTGAAAAAATGACAACCCAGGAGAAAGAAAGAAAAACTCTTCTTCGGAGGAAGTAGAGAACACATGGGTTCTCTAGCTAGAGAGAGAGAGGTAATGGAGCGGAGAGATTGAATTGATGGATGAGTTGAGAACTTTTTTGGCTGAGTTTGGTGAAGAACAACGGAATTGCGTAAAGCTCTAGAGAAAAAGAGTCAAATGCTGAAAATGAAGTACTTGTTAAAGTGTCTTTTGCTTTTTCTATCTTCTCTGGTTCATCTGTTCCTACGGAGTAGTATATCACAAGTAGAGAGGTTAAATAATGGAGAGTAGGCATACAACATACACTTTGTGTTTTTCCAGACCTACTCTCCACTCACTACATTCCTTCGGGACCCCAAAGACCATCACATTCTAACCCAAACATTTTTCACTACTGCCGTAATAAAACCTTAAACGACTATGATTGGTGGTGTTTGACTGGTTGTTGCAGTTTTAGAGAGAGTTTGCTCAACTCTCTCTATCTTGTAAAACTATCTACTAGAGAGAGTTTGCTCAACTCCTGCTGCATCAAAACGAGACCACCATTGAAAAATATGGAAACAAGTATTAAATTATAGTTCGCTCTTTTTCTAGCTAGGGTGTAGAGTTTACCTTGAAATCTAAGACAAAGCATCGTATGCTTACTTGCAAGAGGACAATTTCTGTTTTAAGCTAGTTGTCGTTTTCATCATATGGAGCGAAATCAAATGTTATCGTCGAAAAGATTTTTTATATGCCTAATAATAACCTTTAAGAAACGGTTAAATGTTTTTCTAAAGAAAGAAGAAAGCAAACCCCCTTCAAAACTTTTTAGTTTCATTCAGTAATTTTACAAGGTTTTAATAGATTTTTTTTTCCTCTCTCCCATTTAGAGAAGCACGTTTCTGCATTGGCATAACCTAGAGACATATGTGCCCAAGCAAGCATTTTCCCGGCACAGTTGACACCCCCCACACTGGAAGAACTTACTATGGTCGTGTTTTATCTTCTTTGGGAAGGATTAACCGATTAAGAGAAACCATATGGCCGGAATAGTATAATCATCACATCATTCCCAAACCACAGCAAATATGTCCTTTCAAGGGGTCAAAAGAAACAATATTCAGTAATCATTCAACTTCCTTTACCTTTGTCTATATAAAATCGTTAAAAAGTCATCAGAATCAGAACTTCTTAGAGAGTACCAGAATCATCAGATTGAGTGAGCAGGTTTATCAATTTTTTTTTTTTTAAGATAATAAACTTTGTATGCTATAAGGTTTGACAGAATACTCCACGGAAATCATTATTAAGTGACCCTATAAAAACTACATCCACACACCTGGAGACCTGGACAGAACATACTGAAAGTAGACCTAGAATGAAGATGCTGGTAATAATGGTGGGGTTGTTTCAATAATAGAGATTGTGAAAATTTAGATGCTTATTCAGCTTGTCCTGAAGCACCCACTCAGAAATTTCAAATGTTCTTCACTGATTAGTGAGGACTAACTTTTGCTTGTATAATTCCATAAAAATAGTATAAAGTGCATAATTATACCCACTGATTAACTTTCATCCTAATCTTGGTCATGGTATGCACACACAAAAAAGAAACAATGAAGAGTGAGATCAGGGGACTGCAATCTCAAAAACATTCATCAGATAAGAAGGAACACATTACCTTGTGGTTTTAGTTGACATGTCATAACAACTTTCGGGAAATTTAGGCTATAAAAATAGCCAGAAAATAAACATGTTAGCAATGAGCTGAATCTCTTGTATTTTGAAAAAATTTGCATGGTTAACACTTACACTCTTAAGAGAAATTTGAACCAGAACAGCTTTGACAAAAAGTCCCTTAAGACAGATGGTCTAGAAAACAAAAAAGGAAACAAGACATCTAGAGACTCGAGACCGTCATCTACCTTTCATTCAACAACAGTTAGAGGTGTTTTATAGCAAAATCATGTTTCAGCTAGCTTTCTTTCGGATGAGGCATCCTCTGCTTTAATCTTCTCAGGCACAAAGTCTATTTTTCAAGAAGGAAGCATGCAAAGAGATGATCAGCAGATATTTATACACCCAACTACTAAAATCTACAAAAAGAAGTCAAACATTCACTAAAAAAAAGGAGAAAGAAGCCAACAAGGAACTCACCAGAAAGGAAGTCATATCTCTTAGTTTTAGTAACCACTGATGCTGAAACAAAAATTTGAATTGAATATTATGTTAATGGAGAAAACGAAGAACCAATATCTTACAAGCAGTAACGAGAATAAGTATGTTGAATCAACTAGAACTCAGACAGAAGCAAAACATCAGTAAACATCAATCAAAAGTGTGAACATCAACGATGCTACATGCAACCCAGAGGAAAGGAGAATTCAACGATTCCAGTCAGTAAACACCAATGACAATAGAGATATGATGCAGAAAGAAAAGGAGATGACCCTAGTGAAGAGGCATCACAACGGCAGGTCAAAAATCTAGCACAAGCAGTTATTGACAATACACTCGAGGGCTTGAAACTTACAAACATGCTTGTAAGCTACGGCTTTTTTGCGGTCCTTTATAACATTGGCGCGAGCATCTTCCGTGAACTGCTCAAGAAACTGCTCCTGTTTCAAACCACAATTATTTTTATTAAAAACATTGAAAAGAAACAAAATCAATATATTATGTGTGTAACCAAACAACGTGTAATCAACCAAATAAAAGCAGGGTAAAAGCTCTTATCATTAAAATGCACCATTAAAGAAATTATGAAAAACAAGTCATGCTATGCCTAAGAAGAGAAAGCTATAGGGAAATGTGGGAGGTGAAGTGAACAACAGCTCCTATGAGAGAGTTGAAAGAGAGGAGGAAGTAAGAGAAAGGGGATAAGGGAAGGGTAGCAAACTTCACCGTCTTAATACCATACCAATCTACATGTGGTTTGAAATGTCACAAGAATAGCAGGACTAAAACTCACAAGTCACATCGATAAAAAATATTTAAGAATACATAAGGCAAACATACAGTATTTTCTGGTTTATTTCATCTTACATGGTTCAACAGCAACATCTAATACAAAACAAACATCATTATTTTTGCACCATTGACAAAGACCAAAACCACAATATCTAAACAATCACCAATCTCTCACCCCAACTGCTAATGATGCCAACATAAAATATCTCTAATGCATTTCTTAGCAATAGAGGTACATACTATATACAAATGATTAGATTTGACGCAGCAAATGCAATTCCCCTAATATTGTTTTGATTGCATTTCAGTACATTACTACATTATAAGGAGAAAACTAGAATATTCCCAAAAGCTAGTAACCTAGTGGGTTTACAACCAGTATATCTCCCTTTGAGTGAAAGTTGTTCATTAGAAATTTAGAACACAAAACTCTGTAGTTGTTGAAGTCCTTTACGGGATTCTATAGCTAAATTTATGCAGAATAACTCAAACAAAACTACAATAACATCTACACATGAAGAAACCCTAATTACATACAAACAATAGAAGCGATTGAATGAATTAATTTACCGTTGCTTTGTTGATGAGAAACACAGCTTCTTGAGTAATGCGGAAATCAAAACCCTCGTTCTTTATTATGGTTTTTATTCGATTCGCCGGAAAACGACATGCTGAACTAACAACATTAGGTTTCATAGTATCCTTAATCTTTTTAGAAGAAGCCTTTTTCTTAATTTTCTTTACCTCCTCCTCTGGCTTCTGTTCCTCTTCTTCCTCGTCCTCCATGGATTCTTCATTCATGTTCTCATTCGAGTTATTACTACTTTTCGCTTCTTCTTCTTCCTCCTCCTCCTCCTCCTCCTCTTCTTCTTGACCGTCTTCCTCTTCTTCTACTTGTTCTTCCTCTCCTTGTTCTTCCTCTTCTTGTGACTGTGACTGTGATTGTTCTTCTTCTTCTTCCATGGGTTCTTCAGAAGCAGAAGAACATGAAGCCTCCATTTGAATTTCAGGTTCTTTAATTGGCTGTTTAGGTTTAGGGTTTCTCTTCATGGTTGTTTCCTCTTCTTTTCTACTACTGCTACTAATGGCAACTGCAAGATGAAACTTAGCTTATATAAAGACTACTCTCTTTATTGATGTTTAGAAAATTTCTCAAAACTAAACACAAGCTCTAATCTTGCTCATATGATCAACCACAACTTTGGTGATCGTATATATATATATAGAACTATGAATTCCTTTTCCTAGTCCTATTACCTTATTACATGTCTTTCCTTTTCTTAGAGCTAGATGACTTCTAATTCCCTTAGGATTACATCAATTGCCTTTTCTTATCCTAACCAACTTGTTAGAGATTATCTTAGGCTTAATGTTGAAGTTTATCCAACATTCTCCCCCTTAAGCTTCAACTGTGCTTGTGAGAAATTTTGTACTCCTATTAATTTCCTCATTTCTTCAAACTTGATCCGAGCTAATGCCTTTGTCAATATATCTGCCTTCTGCTCAGTTCCAGGTATGTGTTCTACGTTAATGACCTCCTTCTCGATGCATTCTCGTATGAAATGATACCTTTTGTGAATGTGTTTCGTCTTCCCATGAAACACTGGATTTTTGGTGAGTGCAATTGCAGACTTATTATAAATCTTGATGAGAACTTTTTCAGGTTCTCTTCCTTTGATTTCACCCAACAGTTCTTGAAGCCATATTGATTGTTTAGCTGCTTCTGTTGCAGCCATAAACTCAGCTTCACAGGATGAGAGGGCTACAGTGTCTTGCTTTTGTGAACACCATGTAATAGGTGCTTCTCCTAGATAAAATATATGACCAGTTGTACTTTTTCCATCATCTTGGTCAATATTATGACTGATGTCACTATACCCAACAATTCCTTTTGATCCTCCTCGATCATACTTCAATCCACAGCTGATTGTTCCTCTTAGATATCTCAATATCTGCTTTATTACATCACCATGAGACTTGCGTGGACTCTGCATATAACGGCTTGCTACTCCCACAGAGAAATCCAAGTCTGGTCTTGTGTGTAACAAGTATCTAAGGCATCCAACATTTCTTCTATAACTCGTTGGATCAATCTCAGCTTCTTCTTGTGCCTTTGAAACTTTAAGTCCAAACTCCATTGGTATCTTAGTTGGATTACAAGTTTCAAGTCCTGCTTCTTTCAGAATTCTCCTTGCATAAGCTTCTTGTTTAATCTGAATCCCATCTACTCCTTGATGGACTTCTATGCCAAGGTAATAAGTGAGTTTTCCGAGGTCTGACATCTCAAACTTTGATGACATTTCTCTCTTGAACTCATTGATCACCTTAAGGGAGTTGCCAGTCAAAAATAGATCATCTACATAGACTTCAATCACAAGAAGCGTGCCCTTTTCTTCTCTTCTGTATACTGATGTTTCTTTAGAGCACTTAACAAATCTGATTTCTCTTAAGATTTGATCTAACTTTGTATTCCAGGCTCGAGGAGCTTGTCTTAGACCATATAGAGCTTTTGATAACTTATAAACCTTATGCTCTTGTCCTTTTACTTCAAAACCTTCTGGTTGTTCAACATACACATCTTCTCGCAATTCACCATGTAAGAATGCTGTCTTAACGTCTAAGTGGTGAATTTCCCATGAGTTTGATGTTGCTTCTACTATTAAGAGACAAATTGTCTCTAGTCTAGCAATTGGTGCGAAAACTTTATCAAAGTCTATGCCTGATTCTTGAACGTATCCCTTAGCTACAAGTCTTGCCTTATATTTGTTGACAGTACCATCAGCATTCCGTTTTATTTTGAAGATCCACTTAAGACCAATCACTTTTACCCCATCTGGCTTATCAACTAGAAACCAAGTCTTGTTTCTGTTGATTGAAATAATTTCTTCTCTACATGCTTGTGTCCATTTAGTCGAGACCTTTGCTTCCTGAAAATTCCTTGGTTCATCATTAACAGAAAGTAGCTTAATCTCACATTCTTCTGCAGCTTGAAGAACATAATCCTCCAGATACTGTGGCTTTTTTATCTGTCTTGTTGATTTTCGCAGTGGAATGGGTTGAGTTATTTCATCGATCTCTTCTTCTTCTTCTTCTACTTCTTCGTTATTCTCAGTGTTTTCATTATTCTCTTCTTCTTCTTGATTAACATCATTGTTTCCATTGGTATTGATGATTATGGGTCCTTCGCCTTCATCAATTACTTGACCCCATCTCATGTGAAACATTCCTGGATCCCTATTTGGTCCATCATTAGTTTCTTTCCAGTTCCAGTTTGCTTTTTCATCGAATACCACATCTCGACTCACTATCACTCTTTTCGTTGTTGGATTGAATAATCTGTAAGCTTTGGATCCAGGCTCAATTCCTAGATTCACAAGAGTCTGAGATCGATCATCCAGTTTCTTAAGAGTTGCAGAATCAACTTTTGCATATGCTTTGCAACCAAACACTCTTAAATGATCTATGTTTGGTTTTCTCTTTCGCAAACTTTCATATGGAGTCATGTCTTTCGGAGCTTTCGTAGGTATCATGTGTTATTAGGTATGTGGAGTGTCGTACAGCTTCTCCCCGTAGATAATTAGGTACCTGCATAGCCTTTAAAGAACTTCTTGTCATCTCCATTAGAGTCATGTTTCTCCTCTCCACCACTCCGTTTTGTTGTGGTAGCCCTCGAACCATCTTGTTCTGAGACATAGTTTTTAAGGTTCTGAAACTTATGTGTCCTAACCTTGCGTGCCACTTCCATGTCTGATCTTCCAGTCTCATATTCAGACACAATGGCCTTCCAATCATGAGACTTATCTTGTAGATTCTATTCTGTGAGCGTGAGACTCTAACTAAAAGTCTTCCACTTGGGTCATGAACTATTAGATAATCTTGTCGCATTCTAACATCACATCCAACTTCTGTAGCTTGTCCTAAACTTAGAATGTTGCTTTGTAAGTTTGGGATGAAGTAGATGTTTGTGACAAGCTTCTGTTCTCCGGTCTTGCTCTGAAATATAATTGATCCTTTCCCTTCAATTTCTACAGAAGATCCATCCCCAAACTTCACTTGTCCTTTGATTTTCTCATTGAGTTCAGAAAAGTAGTGTCTCTTACCAGTCATGTGATTGCTGGCTCCATTATCTAAATACCAGATTCCTTCTTCTCCATCCTTTGATTCGTAGTTCTTTGGTATTAGGTTCCCTTCATTTAAGAATACAACTTCGTGCATGAAAAAAGTTGTATCTGCTTCCCTTGTTTCATTCTTGTTTGCTTCTTCCATCTTTTGTATTCTTTCAAGGCATACAGAGGAGAAGTCTCCTGGTTTATCACATCTGTAACAAATAATATTTGATCTATCCTTCTTTTCTTTCCCTTGGTTTTGATCATTCTGACTTGTTGTTCTATCTTGTGAGTTAAATTTTCCTCCCCTTCCTCGGCCTCTGTTTACTCTACCACCTCTTCCACGACCTCTTCCTCTTGTCGCAGAGTTTTGTTGGTAAGAGTTTGTGTACAAGATTTTTCCTTGAGTTTCTCCATTGTTTTCTTCATCGAGGATTCTCTCTTCATATGCTTTCAATCTTCCAATTATATCTTCATAGCTAGTCTTCTTTAAATCTAAGACTTGTTCGAGAGAAGCTATGATATGAATATACTTGGATCTTGGTAAACTATTGAGAAACTTCTTTACCATTTTATCTTCATCAATGGATTGTCCAAGTGACGCAGCTTTTGAGGCTATATCTAGCTTTCCTGCAAAGCTATCAATAGTATCAGTGTCTTTCATCTTCACTCTTTCAAATTCAGACATTAAGGTTTGCAGACGGGCTTCTTTAACTCGATCAGCTCCGAGATTACGTGCCTTTATTGCATCCCAAATTTTCTTTGAAGTTTCCTGTTCACCAACTTGTAGAACAAGACATTCTGGTATTGCTTGAAAGAGTAAACCTATAGCGATGTTGTTATTATCTGCATCATCTGTTCCTGGTTCAATTGTATCCCACACCTTGTAGATTTTCATCAGTACCTTCATTCTCATGGCCCATACTGTGTAGTTTGTGGCGTTGAGGATTGGAACTTGTATTGATGGTGGCGTGAACTGTTTTGCACCCACAATGGTGGTTTCGTTTTCCATAGCTCAGAAACAAGCTCTGATACCAATTAATGGCAACTGCAAGATGAAACTTAGCTTATATAAAGACTACTATCTTTATTGGTGTTTAGAAAATCTCTCAAAAATAAACACAAGCTCTAATCTTGCTCATATGATCAACCACAACTTTGGTGATCGTATATATATATATATATAGAACTATGAATTCCTTTTCCTAGTCCTATTACCTTATTACATGTCTTTCCTTTTCTTAGAACTAGATGACTTCTAATTCCCTTAGGATTACATCAATTGCCTTTTCTTATCCTAACCAACTTGTTTGTGATTATCTTAGGCTTAATGTTGAAGTTTATCCAACAACTACTTCTCTTCATTAGTCGTTTCTAACAAATCTATAACTTTTTGAATCTTCAGTTCTTTTTCAACTCAGTGCAATTAATTATCGAGACTCTTAGATCAAATCGCCCTTTTCATTTAGGGCCGACGGTTCCGTTCTACTTGCTATTCTCAGGGGGCAGTGCTCTCCTGCGCGGCCGTGCAGGGAAGCTATATGATCTAGCAGGTTCCTATCCGTTGGATTGAACAGATCAACTGTGAAGCCCAAGCACTCGAAAGATAGAAGGAGAGAGAGCAGTTGGCAGCGGAAGAATCTCAATGAAAGAGATGGAGGGCGACAGTTCGAAGAAGAAGAAGAAAGGGAATTAATAAAAACTCCTTCTCTTTGTTCCCTTCTTATAGGCGGCTGGAGAATCCAAAAATTTGGATGACCCGAAATTCAAGGGAAAGTTATTGCATGAAAGGACATATGGGGACCACCGAATCGGTACGTGCAAAAATGGCGGCGTAACGGAAGTTTTCTTCCACTTCTACCAAACGGTAGAATATGAAAGAAAAGGGGCAAACTGTGAATACCAATATTCTGTGGAGCACGTGTCACGATCTTAGTGGCCGCACATATATTAAACTGTGTAGTCTTCGCTGAACTGAGAAGCCTAAGTATCAAAGGATACCTCCGCATATCTACTTTATCTCATCCCAAGAAAGAAGGCCTAAACAGTCAAGATAAGAATGGTAAAAGCCTAGTCTACAAAGAGGCAGCTGGCGAGGGGACAGAGGTAGATGGCGCATCTAATCAACATTAAATGCTCAAATCTCTTATCTACACGCATGAATCAAGGCACGTGGAGAGAGAAGGCGTGGCAGAACCCGATTGGCGGAAGCTGGCGGTGAACGAAGGTACAATCTATACTAAGGTTGGGTAGTTCCCGAAGGAACATGGGCCAGCTAAGGTGGCGAAATACCACTGAAGAAGGTACACGGTGGACGAAGGTACCATTGGTACGAAAGGTATATCAGCAGACAATGGATCCAGAGGAAGCAAAGATATACCTGCAGCAAGAGGGACTATAAATACCAAGCCTCACCAACAAACTAAGGGCATTCAATATCTAGGAGAGAAGATCTAGTCTTAAGCTTATACCTCTTTAATGTTTAGAACTTAAGTATTTACTTCCACTTGAGTTCTCTCTATTACTTTGGGAAGCATTTAAGATCTTTGTAACCACCTCAAACTTAATACAAAACAATCACTCATTACCCCGTGGACGTAGACAAATGTCGAACCACGTAATCTCTTGTGTCTCATGACAACTTAGAAGCTTTTACATTATATTTGTGTTCTTCGTTATTATTGCGATCTTAGATATCAATTATTACTTAGCATTATCAGTTCAACAGAGGTATCAATAATTCTTAGTATCAGATCCTCAGAGTTGTATACATTACGTAGACTACGGGAAAAAGAGTAGTCACAGTTTGGCGCCCACCGTGTTTTGCTCACGAACCTGAGTTTAGACACAATTTTACATTTTACTTATACATCTTCTGAAATGAAGAGATTTGTGTTCCAACGGTGAATCTCACTCTCTAGTGATTCGTTCATCCATTATTTGTGTATGTTTTTTTGAGTTCATAACCTCTAAAAATGTGCCTCGTTACCGATCCACAAAATTTTTTCAAAAAACATACTCACAAAATGCCAAAATGTTTGTTTTATACTAAAACAACCCTTCTTAAACAGTGCATATTTTAGATCTGAGAACCTTTGACTGACAGAGGAATCTCAGTCGAATTTTAAAGAAAAAATATCTTCTAACGCATTTAATAGCCTTGTTTTTCGCAAGATCTGACACCGTTTTTCATTGGTTTTCAATGTTTTAAAGTTGTTTTTTCCCAAGGGTGTCATAAGCATTTAATACCCGTCTGTCAAAAACGTTATCTTAGTCATTTTTCTGAAAAATCTGCTTAGCCGTCTTCCGTGTCAGAGCATTAATTGCTACTTTTAACGAAGATACCCAAGTAGCAGACTTTTTCGCCTTTTCTGTGACCGAAGGATAACAAAAGCCGAAGGCATGCAGAAACCAATTGATGTACCAACAATATCACGACCAGCTATCACAAGAGGGAGATCCCAAAAGCCGTCTCAAGCAAACCAAAGGAATGAAGCGGAGGACGGACAAAGCGAAATAGCAAGAAGAACAATTGCTAACAAATCACCTATTCCTGCTGAAGGGATGGGGCAGACATCGGGAGCCCAACCAATCTACGTCATGTCATTACCGGAGCACGCTACAACTACAAATCCACCTGCGGCCAACGCAGGGTTACCCAGAACCTTAGCTCCTACATGACGAGGGTTGGGAAACCTAACCCCAATTCGAATAGATCCAGACGCGCCAATTGTAGACGAATGAGTGGAAAACTCTGAAGATCCAGCCGATAGCACTCCTCAGGGAGGTGGAGCCCACAACGAAGACCAAATGGCGACACAAATAGCAGCTTTGTTACTCCGTGACAAGGAAAACGAAGATGCAATGCACGAGATGGACCAGGAGAACCAGAACCTCAAAGGTATGCTAGACATACAAATCGAAGGTTCCCAAACTCACCCTCCGCAACAGAGGCGTGAAAACGGAGCTATCTCAGGAAGACGAAACGTGGATCTCAACCCACCAAATACAAATCAACCTAAGGGAGTAAGGAGAGCACACCATGATCCAGACGAAACAGATTCAACATACAAACCTTCTCATACCTACTACGACGAAGCATTTTCCAAAGATGCTCACAATGTGAACATGGTAATGGAGCAAATGGAAAAAATGCGGAAGGAAATCCAAGGCCTAAAAACTGGCCACGCAGGCGCAAGACTAGAAGAAGTGCTACAAGAGGCAACCACGTCCCCACTATCTTTTCGCATTTTGAGGGAATCCATCCCTCCGAAATGACCGATACCTACGTTCTAAGCATACAACGGTACCTCAGATCCCGTAGCCCACCTACAGTATTACACTCGTGTCCTTGCCCATTGGGAAAGAAACGAGGTGGTACTTTGTAGGTACTTCCCAGAAAGCTCAACGGGATCAGCACTAGCCTGGTATGACAACTTACCAGCGAACTCAGACTCCTTCGAGCAATTATCTACGGTGTATTTGGAGACATACATGTTCAAAAAATCAACAAAGGCAGGGTTAGATAGGCTATTTGCTTTAGCTATAGGACCCCGGGAAACACTGATGCAGTACACAGGCAGGTGGCAAAATACATGCCAAGCAATTGGGAAAGTCAATCCAGAAATTAGCATAAATTGCTATAAGTACGGACTTGATAGAACCTCAGCCATCTTCGTGGAGCTTCACAAAAGAGCCCTCGATTCCGAAGACGGGATCAGGGTTGTCCAAGACCGTTACATTAGACTCGAAGAAATACATAAGGACAACCCCAGGGCACAAGCAAAGACAACAACATCTCCACAGCGAACTAACTCTTTGGAACCAATTCCAGAGGTACCTAAGCGACAAAACGAAGCCGAGGGCAGGACCAGCTCTCGAGACAAGCGATCCAAACACGGAGATAGAAAAAGAGGCAAAGAAAGAGAAGAATTTATGAGTAAAATCTACACGAAGTTGAATACAACTTTCTCTCACATCCTAAGCAAGGAGGGAGAAAATCCAGGCTTTCCCTACCCTAATACTAGGGGGAAGCAGCCATAAAAGACGAAGGAAGCTAAGGAGTACTGTGCGTACCACCAATACTACGGACATACTACTGATACATGCTACCACCTGCGCAATGTGACCCAAAGATTCATCAACGAAGGCAAATTCATGGAGTACGTACAACTACAGCCAGCGGAGACTGAGGAGATCCAAAAGAAAAGGGTAGAACTACCTCAGGATGGAAAATACATCAACATGATCACCTTCTCCAGTGGAAGCCAAGAAGAAATGCTCGAAGACATACTCGAGTTAGCTCGAAACAGAAATAAGATTGAATCCCATGAAGTGTTCAAGCTAAGTGGACCACTCACTAGTACTTGGGAGGAATGGATGGCCACGCCATTAACCTTTTCAACAAAGGACATCAACCAGGAGGTTGAAATGCAAAACGATCCACTAGTGATCACTCTTCCAATACACGGATGGAATGTTACGAAGGTCCTCGTGGATGGGGGCAGCTCGCTAAATGTGCTATTTTACGAACCCTACCTACGCATGGGTTTGACAGCAGAGCAAATGGATTCTTCCACTTGTACAATATATGGTTTTAACGGAGCAGTCTCTAGACCAAAGGGAGAAATCGTCTTGCAGGTACATGCAGGACCCTTAGTAACCAATACACGCTTCTGTGTACTAGAATCACCTTCGCCCTACAATGTAATCATGGGCAGGCTATGGGTCCATAGATTGCGAGGAACAACTTCGACATTCACCAATACCTACGCTTTCCTACACCTATGGGTGAAATGGAAATCAAAGGCGACCAGCAAGACGCAAGGATATGCAATCTAGCAGAAATCAGACTCAACGAAGAAAGAACTGCTGCTCAACAGCATGAAAGAAAGAGACGCAAGGCAAATATCAAGGAAGTGCAGGACACAGCCTCCTTAGTACCCAAAGCCGTCACAGCCCCGGAGACAAGCACCTCCGCCACTCCAGGCGCAGATGTCTCCGCCAAATGACAATGACAAAAAAGCACTCCTCAACGACCTCAGCAACAAATATGCTCACCAGTGGAACCAACAAAGAAAATCAACATCGGGACGGAGGCGGAACCAAAGATGCTCAATATCGGAACTCTACTTGAAGAGGAAGAGGAGGTGCAACTACAAAGGTTACTAAAAGAGTACGTAGACGTCTTTGCATGGTCAATGTAAGACATGCCAGGAATTGGTCCGAATTTGGTCTCACACCACCTTCGGCTCAGACCGAAAATACCACCATTTAAGCAACGCATACGTGAGGTGGAGGGTATCTACCACGAAGGGGTAGAAAAAGAGTTGCAAAAGTTACTTGCAGCTGGATTCATACGAGAAGTCAAATATCCCACGTGCATATCCAACATGGTCATTGTTCCTAAGAATAACGGAGGCGTGCGCATTTGCATAGACTTTAGCAATCTCAACAAAGCGTTCCCCAAGGATAAGCTACCCACTGCCAAATATTGACCAGCTGGTCAATGCAACTGAAGGCCACCAAAGGGTATCTTTCATGGATGGATACTCAGGCTATAACCAAATATCCCTTATGGAAGAAGATCAGGAGCATACTGCATTCTTTACCCCACGAGGCCTGTATTGCTATACAAGGATGCCTTTTGTACTAAAGAACGCGGGGGAAACATACCAACGAGTAGACAAAATCTTCAAGCCATGGATAGGCAAAATACTGGAGGTCTACGTGGACGACATGCTCGTCAAGAGCAAAGAAGCAAAAAACCATCTCTCAGACCTAAGGAAGATATTTGAAGCCATGAGGAACTTCCACATGAAGGTGAACCCGGACAAATGCACGTTCGGAGTTACCTCAGGAAAATTCTTGGGTTACTTGGTCACCAAACGAGGAATCGAAGTAGACCCTGAAAGGGTCAGAGCAATAATGGAGATGCCATCTCCACAAACTCTAAAAGGAGTACAAAAGCTAAATGGAATTTTAGCTTCCATGGGAAGATTCATATCAAGGTCGTCAGATAAATGCAAAGCATTTTTTGACACACTAAGGAACGGAAGCAGGTTTACATGGACCGAAGAGTGCGAACAAGCTTTTCACAAGATCAAAGAGTACTTAGTATCAGTACCCATCCTGCAGAAACCGGAGCCAGGTGAAATACTCACCCTATACCTAGCAACAACAAGCTACGCTGTGAGCGAAATATTGGTACGAGACCAAGGGCAAGGAGAAAAGCCTGTATACTATATCAGCAAGACACTCAGTTCAGTGGAGCGTAACTAGACAAGGTGGAACAACTCATATATGCCTTAGTAGTGGCAATACAAAAGCTAAGGATATATTTCGATGCACACACCATCCGAGTTTTCACAAAGGCTCAAATAAGTCAAATCCTCGACATCACGGAGAAGATTGGAATAGTGGAAAAATGGGATGCCATGATCAAACAGTTTCACATAATCTTCGAAACCAGGAAAGCAGAGAAATCACAAATCTTAGCAGACTTCTTGGAGGACCTACCTCTGAATGATGAAGCAGAGATAGACGACATCCCAGGAATGGAGGAAGAAAAGCCGGAACCAGAAGACCTCTTGGAACCACAAAACTCACGAAGGTGGGAGATATTCGTAGATGGCTCCTCCAACGGAGAAGGTGCAGGTATAGGGATCGTAATAACAACCCTTACCGCAGACCGACTCATCTATGCATTTAGGTTAGAACTCGAACAATACACTAACAACATCATGGAATATGAGGCAGTCATACATGGCTTACGCCTAGCACAGGAGCTGGGCTTATCAGAAATTCGTTTGACTAGTGACTCGTAATTGGTCATTAGACAAATAGAGCTTAAATACCAAACTCTGGATCCAATACTATCCTCGTACCTAAAGCTAGCATAGGAGCATGCGTCAAATATCAACAAGGTGACATTCAGACATGTCTACTGAAAATACAACATACACGCATATGCCTTAGCATTTATATCATCAATGCTGAGGGACTGAAACACTACCTCAGTCCAAATTGGGAGAATTTATGAA
This sequence comes from Papaver somniferum, assembly GCF_003573695.1. Classification (NCBI taxonomy): domain Eukaryota; kingdom Viridiplantae; phylum Streptophyta; class Magnoliopsida; order Ranunculales; family Papaveraceae; genus Papaver; species Papaver somniferum. The sequence goes on from NC_039366.1 coordinate 49,378,297, forward strand.
CCTTCGATAGAAGGACTAACCTCCGCCACCGAGGAAACCTTAGCCGTCCAGACCAGGGCCATGAGGGAAGCAGAAAAAGAAAAAGAAGATGAAGGAATGGAAGAACCAGATAACGAAGCCGACGAGTCTGACAAAGATCAACCCATGTCAGACGGAAGCAACGGACGAAGCTGAGGACGATTGGAGAATTCCAATTCACCAGTACCTTGACAAAGGTACCTTACCCGCAGATGTCAAAGAAGCTCGAAAACTCGAGTCAAAGGCAGCAATGTACACCTACGAGACGGAATACTGTATAGAAGGTCATTTCTTGGACCTTTGATGCGGTGCCTCTCACAAACCGAAGGTAGAAGAATACTGCATGATATACACAGCGGAGAAGCTGGCAATCATAGCGGAAGAAGGTCTTTGGCAATCAAAGCCAAAATGCAAGGATTATTGGCTAAGCATGGACGAAGATGCAAAGAACGTAGCAAGGCGTTGCGAAAGATGCCAACGCTATGCCAGGAAGATTAAAGCACCAGCAACGGAGCTTAACTCGGTCATCCCCATGGCCATTCGCCAAATGGGGAGTTGACATTGTTGGACCCTTGATAGAGGGGACATCAAAAAAAGATACCTTATCGTAGCTACGGATTATTTCACCAAATGGGTGGAAGCAAGGGCTTTGGCAAGAATTAGGGACACAATGTCTTTAAATTTTTGTTCGAGCAAATCATCTGCAGGTTCGGGATACCAGCCGCCATAGTCTCTGACAATGGCAAACAGTTGGAAGGAAAGAACATAGACATGCTCTTTAACGCCTTCAACATTCAGAAAAACAAGTCTACTCCAATATATCCTAAGAGCAATGGACAAGCGGAGGCCACTAATAAGACGATAGCAATGAACTTAAAAAAGAAGCTGGGGGCATACAAGAAAAGATGGTGCGAGCAGCTGCACAATGTCCTATGGGCCTACCGCACTACAAGAAGGGCAGCCACGGGAGAAACTCGTTCTTGCTAACCTACGGAGCCGAAGCAGTCATCCCAACGGAGATAATACTGCCAATGACAAAGACAGAGGCATAGGAAAAGAATCTGACAACAAATCTTATGCTGGAAAAGCTTGATGACCTTGAAGAAAGGCAGGAAGTAGCTTTACAAAGAATGGTGAACTTACCAACGAAGGCTGGCTCGTGAATACAACAAACGGGTAATTCCTAGAAACTTTGTGGTTGAAGAATACGTACTACGTCAAATACCACCATATCAAAGGAAGAAAGAGTTGGGAAATCTAGCTCCGACATGGGACAGACCCTACATTATACACGATATTGCCGGAAGGGGTTCATACTACCTAAGGAATCTCAAAGGAGAAGTATTGCAACACCCTTGGAATGCAATGTACCTAAAGAAGTATTACTCGTAAGAGAATGGTTATTACTCGGGAGAAGAATGGAAGGGGAAATGGCCCACCATGTTATATCCCTGATCAAAGGTATTATAAACCTAACTAATCAATGAAAGAAACTTTTTGCTAAGAAAAAGTGCATGTTGATTAAATACAAATTAGGTTAGAATAGACACCCTCCGTCAGAATTGACGATGAGGCAAGGAACGGCATAACTGCGCATATGTCAATCTCGGATCCTAAGAGCAAATGAATCCCATTAAAAGGAAAATAATAAGCAATAATATCCCACAAAGAGAGATACCTTGTCGAAGTAAAGCAGCCATCGCGCTGAACGCGTAGGGTTACAGGAAAGTTATCACCCACGTAGGAACCCTCGCCACCACGGTACCTTCTGGCCAAAGGATACTTGGGTAGGATGATGAATGTTCCACCAAAGGTTAAAAACACCTTAGCACCTTGTGATGACTCGAATGTGCAAATAATTAGACACAATACGTCTATATATAATAACAAAGGTACCATAATAGTACTACCAAAATAAAACTAACACATCTCAAAAGTTGCAGATGACAAAGGTTTCAGAAAGTAACGAAGCATTGTTTCAAGGAAAGGAGACAACAAAGGCCCCTCAGCTGGGGGCATAATACAACAAAGGAGTTCAGTTGAAAACAAAGTCATCATAACATAATCATGGGTAAGGAAGACGAGGGAAGACAACACCCTCAGCTTGGAGCTCAGCCTCCGCAAAAGCATCATTAATGTAATCAATGGCAGAACGCTCAAGCTGAACCTTCATTTGAGAAGCTTGCGCCTCTAGGTCCGAAGACGATTCCTGATGGTGCTCCCTGATCTGAGCGATAAGCTGATCATTATCTTGCTGAAGTGCCTCAGCTTTAAACTTAGCAGCAGCATCAAACTGGCGAGATATTTCCAACTGAGATATCTGACCCTCAAGGCGGCTAATCTTGGCGTTTGCACCCACCAACTGCTCTTGGAGACCTGAGGATACGAAGGGTATCAGCAACGAGAAAAAGCAGCTAAAGATGCAAAGAATGCTACGGAAAAAATAATTATCCTAAGCTACCTCCGGCATGGCTAAGGGACTCTTCTAAACTATGTTGAGCCTCAGCAAGATCCACCTCAGCCGCATCAAGGTCTTCCACGAGGGTATCCCTTTCCGTCCGAAGATCATCAACATTTATCTGGAGCGAAGCATTCTCAGAGGATAAAGCTTGGTACACATTCTCTAACTCTTCAAACCTTTGTACTAAGGATGCATGAGACATGGAAGAAGGCACGGAGCTGGCATCAACAAGTTTGTTCTTAAGAGAACAGACCTCAAAATTTAATACATTATGCTCCGCAGTAACCTCAGCTAAGGAAGCACAAGCATCTTCAAAATCGGCGTGATATTTCTTACGAATAATTTCTTGGGCTGAGAGACGTTTCTCGACTAAGGTAATATCTTCCTTTTGCTTTAAAATAAGACTCTGCTTCCAGCTAAGAGCTTCGTCACACTCCTTACGAAGCGAAGCCATCTGCTTCACTAAGTCTGCATTATGGGCGGACTCAAGGGAAAGTTGGGCCTCATTATGAACAATTATGTTCATCAGCCTATCAGACTTCTTTTGATAATACCAAACGTCGGAGGTTAACTTGGCCACTTGATTTTGGATACATCTAAGTTCACTAGAGCTGCCGGCTGGTAGACGAAGGTTGTCTTAGGACTATGCAACCAGAAAGTAAAGAAAAAAGCTAAGGAGAAGAAGAAACGAACCTATGGCTTTAGAGGACTCAGCAGCTAAGGCAATATCAGCATCTTTGCGACCATCCTCGGAAACCTTAGCAGCATTGTTAGCTCTCTCAAGAGCCAATAAACAAGCTTCCAGAGACCTCTGAGTTTTCCTCAGATAATCCTCCAACGAAGATATCTTAGCAGCAGAAGTAGCATCACCCGACGAAGGCTGCTGAGCAACAACAAGAGCATACTCTTGACGAGCACATTCCAATAGAGCATTCAAATGAGTGCACTTGGCCCTATAAACCTTGAATAAGGTATAACCAACATTGATCTGCTTACAAAGCTGCAAACAAAGGAGTATAAGGACGGACGAAGGATCAAATTAAGAAGAAAAACGATAAGGTAAGAATCACTTACTGAGAACGCTGAAAGACGAGGGAGGAAGTTGGCGTAGGTATCCATGAAAGCCTCCATCTCTTGGATGATACCCCTACGGATCTCACCAAAGCTCTGACTGGAGTGGAGACAATCAGGGTCAAAGAACAAGTCTTTGGAAGCACGATACTGGGCAGATAACACGTCCATATGCGAAGCTATCTCGAAAGAACTACCAAGGTGATGATGATCAACTCCAACAGAAAAGGGACCTTTGGAATCCCGCAGGATGGCATCAAGAATAGCGTCATCAAAACTACCTAAGCTCAAGCTCTCCGGCAACCTACCTTGGCTAGATTCAGCGACATCTCCCTCGTTTGTTTGAACACGAGCAAGGGGCACGATTGCTGAACCCTCACCACGACGAAGAGATGGCATGGTGGATGAGATAGGAACAAAAAGAGGAGCTTGAGAGCCGCCCAAATCCATGTCACGAGCAGAAGGAAGATTACCCAGTACGGTCCAATCTGGTGACGAAGGTGGGGGTCCAACAACTTTGCTAACGGGGGCAGTAGAGACAGACTGAGCACTCCCTAGTGAAGCAGGGGAAGCGTTGAAGGAGAAGCTGGCTAGTGAAATCACAACATTCTTCTTCTGCTGCGAATCTGAGCTACCAGCCCTCACTGTGGGGGTAACAACCTTAGCAAACGAACCACTTGATTGAAGGGAGGTAGCAGGAGACGAAGGCAGACTTTTAGAAGCCACAACAGCAGCTCCAACAGCGACGGAAGTAACGGGCAAAGCCTTGCTAGGAGCAGAAAACAAAGGCATCTTCAAGGACAACGTAGGTGCAGGGGCTTGAATACTAACAGGCTCTACCAACTGAGCACCAGTACCAACAAGAAGGTTCTCACCCTCAACTGAGGCAGCTCGGATGGGACTAGGGTTATCTTTGGCAAAATCCTCCTCGATATCATCCAAATGAGGTTGAGGCCAGTATCCTCGATATCCTCCATGTATTTGTCACCTGGTACCTCACCGACAACCTTAGGATCATCATCCAAAGCATCAAGATCAATGACGGTCTTCAGCTTACCCTTCCTCTGGGAAGACTATAAAAAAACACATGCGTCAGCTAAGAATCAGGGGCAATGTACTAAGGAACTTACAAGCACAAAGGTATGATAATGATCCTTACCTCCGCAGGCGTTTCAACCAAAGCCTTTCTCTTCCTAGTCCTTGTAGCCACAGAATTACCAGCATAACCTGGAGCAGTCCCAGTAGAAGAAGCAGGGGAAAACTGCAAAAGAAAACCGTTAGAATAAAGGTAACAAAGCAGACAAATATATCAAAGCGAACAAAGATATAAAAAACGAAGGTACCTCATGGGAAGGGGCAGGATTAAAAATCCAAGGCCGATACCCATCATACTTCTCGGGCAAAGAACAAGCTGAACGAGGAACTGAGGTATCCGCGATGGTAAAACCATAAGCCCAAGGACCAACCACACGAAGAGGAGTACGAGCCCAACTATCATCGTGATCAAGACGAATGCGATCAGACTTTGGCAAAGGCATCCTAGCAGAATAGGGGATGGTAGTCAAAACAGTCTTATCAATCTCCTCCAGCAAGCGAAGGCTATTACCTTCCCTAATCTTCCTAGCAGTAACATGGATACGACGAGGACCAACACTCCAAGGAAGAAGATTACTCTTCTGAATAGCATCAGCATACGTAACACTGAAGTTGGCAGGGGTATAATCCTCCCGCTTAGATCTCCCCTCAGTAAAGGGGTCATAATACTCCAGGGTTGTTTTTCCCTTGCTACAGTACCAGCTTTCGCGAAGGGCACGCCAGTAATTACCAGTATATTGCATAACTCCTCTAACCTGAGTCTTGTTTTCCGGGTCATCCCTCGAAGACAAAACATCATAGTAGAAGGAATCCTTTCTACTAAACAAAGGGAGGAGAATACCTGCATCCAATTGGCCAATGCTAATGAGGAGGTTATTCTCATCATAAGGAAAATCCCGGATGAGAGACTCAGTAAGAACATCAGGGCCATTGACGAAGGTATCTCGAATTTATGGAGGCGAAAAGACTTGGTAATCTCAGCAATAGACAGATGAGCAAAGTTGTCCTTGTCACGCAGTTGGAGCCTATGAAGCTCATAGTGAGGAGGAGGAGGCGGAAGGTCTTCAACAAAAACTTCTTCAACATCAGGGTCCGCAACCCCCTCAGCAACCGTACCCACCTCAGTACCAGCAGGCACCTCAGAGTCCTCAGGAGGAGGAGATGACGTAGCATCAGGATGATCCATTCTCGGAGGGGGATCAGTCGAAGAAGATATCTTCGGACCCTTACGCGTAGGTTTCTTTGGAAGCCTCATGATACCTAACACCATCAGGAAGAACATCTCCATCAAAAATGGTGGAGGAAAATCACAGTTCATTCCAAAAGCAGAAAGGGGCAAAAACCGACATACTTTAGGCATGGGTTACACCAAACCAACCAAAGGAACGGTTTGAACACACCATAGGGAAAAAAATGAATATCATACATCACGAAAAGCAAAATTGCAGGCAAGGAACGATCATGGCAGAATTATCATCAAAAATCAAAATGGAGTGAAACCCAAGTTCCATTACAGCGCAAGCAATTAAAAGAGATCAAAAACTCTCACATGCAGATAATAATCGCAACATCAGTAATACCCTACTCAAAGAAGAAGACACAGGGCACGATATGAAGAGAATCAACACTAAAGAGACGAGCATCACTTAATTGCACGATCAACTGTGAAACCAAAGCACTCGAAAGATCGAAGGAGAGAAAGACCAGTTGGCAGCGGAAGAATCTCAATGAAAGAGATGGAGGGCGACAGTTCGAAGAAGAAGAAGGATAAAGGGAATTAATAAAAACCCCTTCTCTTTGTTCCCTTCTTATAGGCGGCTGGAGAATCCAAAAATTTGGATGTCCCGAAATTTAAGGGAAAGTTATTGCATGAAAGGACATATGGGGACAACCCAATCGGTACGTGCAAAAATGGCGGCGTAACGGAAGTTTTCTTCCACTTCTACCAAACGGTAGAATATGAAAGAAAAGGGGCAAACTGTGAATACCAATATTCTGTGGAGCACGTGTCACGATCTTAGTGGCCGCACATATATTCAACTGTGTAGTCTTCGCTGAACTGAGAAGCCTAAGTAGCAAAGGATACCTCCGCATATCTACTTTATCTCATCCCAAGAAAGAAGGTCTAAACGGTCAAGATAAGAATGGTAAAAGCCTAGTCTACAAAGAGGCAGCTGGCGAGGGGACAGAGGTAGATGACGCATCTAATCAGCATTAAATGCTCAAATCTCTTATCTACACGCATGAATCAAGGCACGTGGAGAGAGAAGGCGTGGCAGAACCCGATTGGCGGAAGCTGGCGGTGAACGAAGTACAACCTGTACTAAGGTTGGGTAGTTCCCGAAGGAACGTGGGCCAGCTGAGGTGGCGAAATACAACTGGAGAAGGTACGCGGTGGACGAAGGTACCATTGGTACGAAAGGTATATCAGCAACGATGGACCCAGAGGCAGCAAAGATATACCTGGAGCAAGAGGGGCTATAAATACCAAGCCTCACCAACAAACTAAGGGCATTCAATATCTAGGAGAGAAGATCTAGTCTTAAGCTTATACCTCTTTAATGTTTAGAACTTAAGTATTTACTTCCACTTGAGTTCTCTCTATTACTTTGGGAAGCATTTAAGATCTTTGTAACCACCTCAAACTTAATACAAAACAATCACTCATTACCCCGTGGACGTAGACAAATGTCGAATCACGTAATCTCTTGTGTCTCATGATAACTTAGAAGCTTTTACATTATATTTGTGTTCTTCGTTATTATTGCGATCTTAGATATCATTTATTACTTAGCATTATCAGTTCAACAGAGGTAAATACTGCTTAGTATCAGATCCTCAGAGCTGTATACATTACGTAGACTACGGGAAAACGAGTAGTCACAATCAAGTTGTTTCGGTTTCCTAATAGTAACAATGTGGGGATTTTCTGATTTTTATAAACTAAAAGTAAAATAATAGTAAACAAAACAATAAAGCATGCAAATCAAGGATGAGAAAATATTGGATAAAGGTTTCATCTTCAATTGTAAACAATTTTTTGAATGTATGAATAGAATTCGTATTAAATCTCGCTATCATCAAAAGCCCTAGAATCAAGGTTCGAAAAACGGGTCACGGCCCAGGTCACAGGTACTAGGCGTGACCGTTATAACGTGTTTTGACGGGTGTGAGCACGTTTTGGGTCAAAAACGCGTTATATAGGAATAAAACGCGTTTTTTTGACGTTTTTTTTTTAAATAACGGGTGTGATAACGGTTAAATAAGAAAAATAAATAATTTGTGATCTGAATTTCCTATGTAACGGTAATTACAGCTGTGAAAACGGTTACAACGGGTCTAAATAATGTTGTTACTACGTTTTTTCATTTTTTTTGGTTTAATTTATTTATTTGATTTTTTATTTATTTGTTTATGGGTTTTTAACATACAAATTTATGGATATCTAGTAAAATTCACAACCCTAAGTCTATGACTTATAACAATGCATTGTAGTTATCGTCTACCGACAATATTTATACACGCATACTATCACTATCCACTTGATATGTTCAAGTTGTCACTCGAATAGTTCAATGCATTCCCCAATATTTCAATAATGCATATTCGGATTCAAAAGCAGTCAAAACTTTGTTGTCAAATAATACTCCTAGGCTCTTAGCTACTTGCTACAAGACTAACCAACAAGGAATGCAACAGGAAGAGAGTCAGAGACTAGCTAGAGAAAAAGAGAGTGAGAGAGGGAAGTCAGGGAGTCGATTTATCTTTTTCTTTTGCATTTGGAGGTGTGTACAGTATATGCTACATGTGGTCTGTACTTTAGAGTTCAGACTCAAAAGTTAAAGAAATAAAACAAAAAAAAAAAGTAAAAAGAGTAGTTGGTTTCATGATCAAAGACATAGCTAGCCTGTGCTTATATACGCATGCAACGAGATTCCAAATGTTTCAAGAATATTTCGATTTGCTAGCTATTATGTCTTCTTGCCCAAAGGAATGCTTTAAAAGGACAAGAAGAGAATTGAAATGAAATCAATACCTCTGGTTCTCTGGTTCTTGCTCAAAGGAATGCTTTACATTTTGAATTTCTCAAATACAAGTTTAAGAGGTAATATTAATTATTTTTTGTAGATTTTTCATTCAATTAGAGATATAATTTATTAATACGTTATTAATTTATTTATTATCGTTTTTTTCTTTCATGATGTTAGAGTAGTGAATATAGATGTTTGAGAAATATCGATGTTTTTTTCTTTCATGATGTTTGAGAAATATTTAAGAAATGTTAAGTGAAGAAATGTTTCATTCTATTAACGTATATTTACTTAATAAATGTTTCATTTTTATCTAAGAAATGTTTTAAGAAATATAGATTTTTTGTTCATTTTATTATCATTTATTTAAGAAATGTTTTAATAAATGTTAATATTCATAATTAAATAGTCCATCAACTTGAATCAGTTGGCACGTAAAAAATCATTGTTTCTTTATAAAAAAATGGCATGATGAATTGATGTATATGTTTGTATTCCTGTTCTCAATCATGAAAAAATGAGAGGCTACACGATCCTTAATTTCAACTTTTAATATTCAAGTTGAGTAAATGACTAATGCAACTTGTGATTTCTAATTATAATGCTACTCTAACCATTTTTATATTGATGGAATATGTCCACTTAACTTGTATTTATATATGTCACTTATTGCTATGTGAAATTTCCTACTTACAGAATATAATGGAAGGATCAACATCTGCAAAACGAGATGTTTTCATGCATATTGTACTGTAATGAGTGATGGTAAAAAGTTGAAGTGTAATTTTTGTGAAAAAGAAGTGTCTGCGGGAATTTCGCGTTTCAAAATGCATTTGGCACAACAAAGAGGTACAATTACTCCCTGCATGCATGTGCCACCTGAGATTAAAAATTTAGCAAAAGTATGGGTGCAAGACAGAAACAAAGCAAAACGGCAACGAGTACCAGAAACTGAATATGAAGATACAGAAATTCAAGATATGTATGAAAATGAACCGTGGAACCCTGTGCATGATATAGATGAAGAAGAACAAGCGCCGGTAACACAAAAAATGGGCGGGTTATCGAAGTTGAAGAACCTTTTTGGACGAAAAAGTAAGAATACTAATGCCGGAGAAGGTACATCACAGCGTCCACAGGCCTCTATGGACATACCTAGTTCTTCAATGCGTACACCACACCAAGCACCTAGGATGTCTGTAGATATGGGAGGACAATATAATACTAATAGGGATTCTCAACCTAGCATGGCGAATTTTGGGAGAAGTAAAACATGCCGGGAAAAAGTTGATTCTTCTGTTGGACGTTTTTTCTATGCTAATGATATTCCCTTCAATGTGGCCAACTCAACTCAGTACCACGAGGCATTCAATGCAGTTGCAAATTTCGGAAAATCATACAGAGCTCCGTCTTCCTATAAGTTGTCGAACCCATTATTAAGGCAGGAAAAACAAAGGATTCAGAAGGATGTGGTGTCGGTCCAACGAAATTATTGGAGAGAGTATGGGTGTACACTCATGTCAGATGGTTGGAAAAACAAAAATAACCATACGATTGTAAACTTCTTAGTTTACAGTGGCCATGGGACAGCATTTTTGAAAAGCGTTGACATCGAGCATAATCGGTTGACAGCAGAGTATTTGATGAGTTTGTTCAGACCGGTTATAGAAGATATTGGTCCGACAAATATTGTTCAAATAGTAACTGATCAAGGATCCCAATTCAAAGCCGCAGGTAACTATTACAACTTAATTTAATTACAGTTGTTTATTTTTATATATTATTAATTCATTTCTCATTTTGTTTTAATAGGTATGAGATTGGCCATAGAGTATGGTACATTTTTTTGGGTACCTTGTGCAGCTCATGTGTTGGATTTAATGTTGGAAGATACTGAAAAGTTCCCCTTTGTTAAAGGTGTGATTTCAGAAGCTAGAAAAATCAGTAAATTTATTTATAATCATGGTTGGGTTCTTGCTAGATTCAGACAACATTCTGGGGGACGCAATCTATTGCGCCCTGGCTTAACAAGGTTTGCGACAAATTTTATCGCAATCAAAAGTATCATTGATCAACGTAATGCAATCGAGAGTCTTTTTGTAGACCAAGAATTTGTGAACTCGCCAGAAGGAAAAACTCGTACGGCTAAAGATGTGAAAAACATTATTTTGAATGAGATGTTTTGGCACACATGCCAAAATGCATGCATGATGGTTGGTCCTTTATTGAAAATGATCCGTTTCTTGGATTCAGATAAACCTACCATGGGTTATTTGTTTCATGCACTTGCTACATGTGTGGAAACTATAGAAAGGGGTTTGGGTAAAACTCGAAATAATTCTATTGTAGGTGTGATTAACCGACGATGGAAAGATCAGTTGAGTTCTCCTCTTCATGCTGCAGCGCATTTTCTGAATCCATATTATATCTACAACCCAGCAGCCAATCTCATCAACAATGAAATTTCTCAGCCCCAAATTTGTCTCAGTGAAGTTATATCAAAAATGATTAGTAGCCCTCAAGAACAAGCGACATGCATGCTAGAGGTGTGAATTATTATTAACAATTAATTTCGTAATTATATGAATTTCTATTCACAGTTTTTGATATTTTTAGGCGGGAAGAATGCAAATGATGCAAGGCCAATTTGCATCACCATCAGCAAGATTGGCTGCTCTGCAAGGTGATCCTGTAAGCTGGTGATTGTCATACGGTGCTCAGTTTCTATCACTCCAGAGGATCGCGGTAAAGACACTAAGCCAGACAAACACATCGTCTGGATCCGAGAGGAATTGGAGTGTGTTTGAAAGAATTCACACCAAACTACGCAACCGTTTAGTTTCGTCAAGAATAAACGATTTGGTATATGTTCAGTACAATTTAAGATTGGAGCAGCAAAGAGTTCAAGGTAAAGCAAAGCGATATAACATCGATGTCCACGATGTTCATAGCCTGCTGACAGATGAAAATATGCTTGATTGGATAGCAGGGGATGATGAAACACCAGTTTTACCTCAGGAAGAACATTGGTTAAATGAATTGGAAGAGGAAGCAGCTAATAATCCAGAGCCTCCCCCTCCACCATACGAATGGCATGATCCAGAAGTTGAAATCTCATATCAAAGGTCGCCAGTGAGTAACTTTGTTTATGACTTTGGTAACCTAACATTTGGAGACAATACACAAGGTCATGAAAATGAAAATCCCACATACAATTCTCATTACACTGAAGATCGTCCAGAAGAAGATACCCGAGGAATTAATGAAGAGTATAATTCCAATATTAATATCAATAATGAAGTAGATAATCGTAATGATAATGAGGAAGAAGACTATGGTTATGAAGATGACGATACTGTTAACTACGACAGCCAAATGCATTACGCGAACCAATATGAGGCGGAGGAAGAGGAGGAGGAATCAACTGAGAATCGTCGAGAAAACAAAAAATACTTGAATAAGTCGAAAAAAAATGCCGGTACAAGTTGGTTTGTCTAAGTTTAAAATTTCAAGCACTACTGTCACTAGGTTACTTATTGTAAGTTTATAAAATTTGAAGTGTTTAATGATTATTTATGAAATTTTAGTTGTAAGTTTGAAATTAAAAATTGTATAAGAATTTCTCCAACTCAAATTTTTTTTCCTTAAAAACGGGTTTAACCGGTATGAAAACGGAAAATACGGTGTAAAAAACGTGTGTTAAAATGTTATTTAGAAGAAAAAAACTGAAATATTAATTTTAGAAAAACGGTAATCACAGGTGTGAAAACGGTTATAACGGGTCTAAATAACTCCATTTTTTCCTATTTATCGGTGTTATTTAGGTAAGCGTGTTGATGAGTCTCACGGGCACGGTATATGGGCGTGAGCGTTATAACAGACGTTTTTTCGGAAAAAACGGCCGTTTTTCAAACCTTGCCTAGAATACCTTATTGCAAGAATACTCCGTAATTTTCCTAAGTTCATCAACAAACACATTAGAGTTGCGAATGTGAATTCTACCTAAAGAATAACCTAACGCCCTGCGCTAATTATGTTTAATTCCTAGGAGCATTAAGTTTCGGAAATAGGCTAATCAATGCAATTATCATACATTGCGCATAACAATTCGGACAAATGTCAATTTCTACATATGACTACAAGAAAGTATCATTACAATCCATAATCACATCATGCTACTCGTATTCAAGGTTATCGCTCGATGAGGAACCCTAAATTAGCTATAGATATGGATGTGAGTTCAATCAATTCTACACTCAACTAAATAAACATTCGATCATATTGCAATACGTCAATTATGTAATTATTATAAACCGTAGAAAGTGAACGATAATATGGAGAGAAAACTAATTCATCATATCAAAAAATATGCTTGCAAAATCCGACCACATCTTTAACCAATAAAAATAAATTATCTACTTGTGTTAATGGAGTTCATCACAAACAACATAGAAGAAAGCATCATGTTATAAACCCTAGAAACAAAAGTAGTAAAGGAAAATATAGATAATATTGTTGTTATGTGAATAGGTTTTTATATCATGAGACTTCTGAATCTCCAATCTCGACCAACTCTCACAATTCCCATATCCAGGCCAATCCCTAACCAACTCTGCCAAAATTGTCCTTTCCAACCAGCCCACAAGATGTTAAGCCCAATTAATATTTGGCTTGTCATTCTCATGGAACTGACAGCCTAATTTTTATCTCAATTGTTAGTTCTGGTGAAACTGACCGTTCTTTCTGCACTTCCTTCCCATGGCAGCAAGCACCAACTTCATTCTGCTCTAATACAACTCCATTCTACTCTAATACAAGTACAACCATTTCTTCAGCTCCATGATCCTGTAACTGCAACAATCCTTGGCAGCATCACATCATCATCTTCTTTTCAGCTCCACACAACAGCGAGCATCAATATCAGTCCCTTGTAACATTTCAATTCACAAGAAAACCACATTTGCATCCATCTGAATCTCTTGGCGTCTCGCTGCCAACCTCAACTCAAAGCAACAGCTTCACGCCAACCAACACTACCACTTGATACTTAGAAATACGACAACAACCACAGCACAACACCAAGGTTGTGTTCACTGCATCTCAGCTTCAATACCCCTGCAAAACACCAGCTTCAGGCCAATCAGCTTGTCGCTTCAGACTCTCGCATCCGATTTGAGCCACTGCCAACCAATTTAGGTTAGAACCCAGATCTCAAACACCTCTACTGCTCCTGCAATACATTCATTCCACGAACCTGAGTCCATTCTTGTTCTGCAGTTACAATATAGCTCCACCATTTCCCTGTAAACTCCACCTGAGCTGGATTAGTTCATAGCACCAGAGCATATTCTCTTCCATTAGCTTCAACTCAATCTTTGCAGTCTTCACAGCTCCATAGTAGCATCACCTGCATCAATCTGTACTTCATTGCAGTAACAACACATTCTGCTGACATATCAATTCCATCTTGCATATCTCACCAAACCAAGGCAACAACATTACACCTCTCATTGCTCCAAACTGACATAACCCAGCTCTTGCATTACAAGCCCATCTCAGCAACTCCATCTTGTTGCATCTCAGTAGCATTGCTTAGCCATTGCCTTATCACCAATCTCAACTGCTTCTTGTGCACCACCATCAAATTCTGTTAAAACCCATAAGCACATAAGCTACAAACCACCAACAGTCTTCTTCATAATCCCAACAATCGAGCCATGGCAGCAGCTTCCATTTTCGTCTGTAATCCCATTGGACCAGCAGCCAACACAACTTCAAACTTCCGTACCAACAACCCAAATCAGACCTTAACCAGTTCTCCATCTCGGCTTTGAATACTGACCTGCAATTTCTTCCTCAATCACACACCAGATCTGAGCTTCTTACTCTGAATCATACAAATCCATAATTGCAACCACCATTTCAAATCATCACAACCATTCTTCAATTCAGCTCAAACTCTTTCTCCCAGTTGACACAGCACTAAGATAGACCCATTTCTGAACCCTAATTGCATTTCCATCTGCTTCTTGTCTTCGAATTCAACAGTTTCTTCTTCCCTGCCTTCATACCACCAGTACTTCCAGTGTTCATCACCAGTAACGCACTAAAACTCATCTCCCAACTTCACCAAACTCAGATTCATTCAAACTCGATCTGCAGCATCCACCATAGCTTCTTCTCCTATTTTCTCACCTTATAATTCTTCAACCACAACCACCAAATTGCCACAGATTCGAGACCCATCTGCAGAAACCCATTAATTCAACACGAGATTCCTTTTAATATTCTTCTGCTGATGATGAATGATTTCATTTCTTTCAATCGAACTTCTTTGTAACTCTGTCCAGCACTTGGCAACAAAATCACTCATATTTCTTCTGAACCTAATTTACCTCCATCAGCAGCTCTATCTTTCTGTTGAGCAGCAGAACAAAATTTGGGAAAGAAAAAGGAATGAGAAAATGATTTCTCAATTTCAGGGTTTGGTGTAATAATTGGGACGGCTATCTATCAACACCCATGGGTGTATTTAACAATTCTTCTTAGACTCCGACTGGTTGTCCCTTATTCTCGACTGGGATCCGGATAGCACTTGCCGTGAAATGACGCTTTTGACCCTTCTTGCTCCAAATACACGCTTTCTTCTTCTTTTGATCCAAGTGACTCCAAAATGCCTAAAAACTCAAAAGTAAACATAAGATACATAATTCACAAGATAATTCGCAAAGAAAGCATAAACAATAGATAATAATTGAGGTGTTTACAACACCTATCAAATTCCCCCACACTTAGACTTTGCTAGTCCTCGAGCAAATCAAACAAAACAATTCTAAAACATACATACAACTCTGTGTCGTCGAGGCTACGGTCACACTTAGCACGTATAACAAGCCTTTAAACCCCTAGGTGTCCCTAGTGGACGAGTTTTAGTCTCGTGAAGGTTTACAAGAGGTTTACCTACAAAACCTATATTTCCAACTCCAGCTACCTGTGACAAATCTATGATTGGCACTAAATATTTTTATTAATTGGCATACTATCAATGATTACAAGAGGAAGTACCCACTTTCAAATCTAATTCATAAATTAGTGATATAGCTTCATTCGGAAAGTTGAACACAACCACAATACTCGGAATCTAATCAACCACAATCACATGAAAAGATTAAGAAGATGGATATAGAAAGTAGATGGTGGCGGACTGTTGACTAAGGTGAACGGTGTTTCCCATATCTGTCTGAAGGTCACTGCCAAAACAAACCTAAAAATCCTATTGGATTGAGCTACTGGTCTGAATACTAATATCAACACGACTGGCGTATACAAGGGAACCAGCGGTCGACAAACTTAATTTTAGATCAATTCACTGACATATACAAGAGAAACAGTGATCGATTTTATTCAACACAATAATAATAATATATTTTTTTTCCTTTTTTTTTTTCTTATTTTTTTCAAATCGACAACATGATTGGATCTTTTGGATCCAAGTGCATGATTCTTGTCAGCAGATTACATGGTAATTCCCATGGATCCTGCATTTCACGTTTGTTTAGGCGATGGAGACAGGGAGCACACACATATTGATATCCAAGTGTCAATCTTTTTCTTTTTTTTTGTACATCATTTGGTTAAATTGGTCTGGTCTTTTTTTTTTTGTAGTAACTCAATCACTCTATTTCATCCTAGCAGTGATAACAATTCGGTGTTGGTGTCCCACCAAATCACTTAGAGAAACAATAGATAAGTATGGAAAAATAAAAATAGAACGTGATATGGTGACGACTCCGAGATATGGTGACAACTAACATGTTATTTATTTTTATGCTTTTTTTCGTTTTCATATGAATAGACTCTACTAATGGGTTCCTCAACTCCTACAACCACGATGTTTCCATTAGTGTAAAGCACAAGTTTCTAGACTTAGGAGTTTATCATTTTATTTAGTTTTTAGTTTTTTTTTTCCTTATAAACACAAGGGAAAACTAACAAGGCTAAAAACTATATATGAGAACACTCCCCCACACTTAAACTTTACATTGTCCTCAATGTAAAATTTAGTCAATCAAAGTAAAGTTCAAGATGGGAAATTCACAACATGAAATATATACACAATAAGGAAATAAACTGCATGATAAAAAACTGATACTCCAACTCATAGCTATTTCTGAACAATAGAGGATAAACACTAAACAAGTTATTTAGTTGGCATCTAATCCCAACTCAGCCAAGATATACCTCATTGTCAAGAAAAAATTCCATCTACTTAGAAAGGCTAGTGTTTATTCTAAATTGTTCAAAAATATCTAAAGTTGGAGTTTTGATATGCAAATATCCAAAATAAGAAAATAAAGGTAAAAGACTTGAGAAATAAAAAGATACAGATAGATACACAAAATCAGTGGGTTGCCTCCCATTTAGCACTTGGTTTAAAGTCGTCAGCCCGACTTGCAAGACAAATTCCCCATGCACCAATAATCTGAAAAGTTGGGGATCCACCCATAGCACCTGGTTCGAAAACACTAGCTTCACACACATATTAGTAATATAAAACAGAAATGAAGCTATTAATTGATAAAAGTTTCACCCACACTTATTCGTGTCCACACTTGGAAGTGGTTAAAGAATATAGAATTCAGGAACTTCCACGGTTTCTTGTTCCGAAACCTGCATAGTATGAGAATCAAGTATCTCTAATGGCGGAAATCGAGAAACAAAGTCATTCAACAATATTCCCGAAGCACATACATTCAAACCAATAAGAGGTAAAGGAGAAGAAACAATATGCAAAGGGTTAGACAAACCTATCACAATCTCTTGTATCACGGAATCCTCTTCATCCTTGAAAAACCCAAGTGAATTATTCACCTCTTGTATATCATGGTCCTCTATCAAACCTTGCAACCATTCTTTATCCGTTTTTGCCTTAACCAAAGTCTCGACATAAACATCTTCATTACAATCATTTGCAAGCTCAATTGGGTCTTCCATAATATTGGTTATAACGGTCTCATTCTCAACATACTCTTCTTCATTAGACTCAAACCTTGTTGCAAGGAAGTTCTGTAAAACACTAGTTTCATCATACTCGTGTACCTTTTGAATAGGTACTTGGTCATTATAAAGATCAAGAGTTGAGTCAACTACACTAATGTCATCAAATATCTCCAAAGGTTGGTCCTTTTCAACACAATCATCTTCGTCTTCATTTTCAGACTCACCGTAATAAGAATCGTCGTCAGTTTCTCAACCTTTATCACGACGTCGTTTAAGTTCAATATGAATGGTCCTACTAATTTCATCGACAAGCTCTTCCGAGCCTCCATCATCTTCCAACTTGTATAATTCTGTGCAAGTTTTTTAACGTTCACACGCTTACCACCATTGGCTACAATAGGTTCTCTTTCCCATGACTTTTCCCTTTGAATGGGTGAATGATCATAACTACGATCCGGAGTCGGGTAAGAAAAAGTGTTGCATAAATTGGTTTGTGCGACGTTTTTCTATCACGGTCAAGTTGGTCTAGTCTTTGTTGCATGTCTTGCAATCCATTCATAATCTGTATACAACTCGAATGAAGCCAGTTAGAAGTAGAATTATCCCACCTTGGTGCTTGACTTACATACCCACTATAAGGTTGTTGTTGGTATGTATGAAAATCACCGTAAGGTTGTCTAGGATATGCATCATAGACAATAAATTGGTTTTGATTGTATCCCATAGATGGTGGGTAATTGTCATAGTGTGGAGGAGGTTGCAAATCGTATCCATTGCTCCAATATGCTCCGTCCATGGTAATTGGTACCTGAAACAAGAGTTCTCAAAACTATGTCAAAAACCAGAAAACAAAACTAAAAAAAAAAACCAAAAACCAAAAACAAGTGATAACCGCTGCCTCCCCCCCGGCAACGGCGCCAAAATTTGATCGTTGTCGTAGGCGTCAAAAATAATTACACTTTCTTACTACTCAAAATATAAATATAGCAAGGGCAAGAAAGGATCGTTCCCACAGAGAGGACTAAGGTTGTCAAGTTGTTTCGGTTTCCTAATAATAACGATGGGGGAATTTTCTGATTTTTATAAACTAAAAGTAAAATAAAAGAAAACAAAACAAAACAATAAAGCACGCAAATCAAGGATGAGAAAATATTGGATAAATGTTTCATCTTCAATTGTAAACAAGTTTTTGAATGTATGAATAGAATTCGTATTTAATCTCGCTATCATCAAAAGCCCTAGAATACCTTATTGCAAGAATATTCTGTAAATTTTCTAAGTTCATCAACAAATACATTAGAGTTGCGAATGTGAATTCTACCTAAAGAATAACCTAACGCCTTGCGCTAATTAAGTTCAATTCCTAGGAGCATTAAGTTTCAGAAATAGGCTAATCAATGCAATTATCATACATTGCGCATAACAATTCGGACAAAGGTCAATTTCTACATATGACTACAAGAAAGTATCACTACAATCCGTAATCACATCATGCTACTCGTATTCAAAGTTATCGCTCGATGAGGAACCCTAAATTAGCTATAGATATGGATGTGAGTTCAATCAATTCTAGACTCAACTAAACAAACATTCAATCATATTGCAATACGTCAATCATGCAATTATTATAAACCGTAGAAAACTGATAATATGGAGAGAAAACTGATTCATCATATCAAAAAACATGCTTGCAAAATCCGATTACATCTTTAACCAATAAAAATAAATTATATACTTGTGTTAATGGAGTTCATCACAAAAAGCATAGAAGAAACCATCATGTTATAAACCCTAGAAACAAAAGTAGTAAAGGAAGATATAGATAATATTGTTGTTATGTGAATAGGTTTTTATATCACGAGACTTCTGATCTCCAATCTCGACCAACTCTCACAATTCCCATATCCAGGCCAAGCCCTAACCAACTCTGCCAAAACTGTCCTTTCCAACCAGCCCACAAGATGTTAAGCCCAATTAATATTCGGCTTGTCATTCTCATGGAACTGACAGCCTAATTTTATCTCAATTGTTAGTTCTGGTGAAACTGACCGTTATATCTGCACTTCCTTCCCATGACAGCAAGCACCAACTCCATTCTGCTCTAATATAACTCCATTCTGCTCTAATACAAGTACAACCATTTCTTCAGCTTTACGATCCTGTAACTGCAACAATCCTTGGCAGCATCACATCATCATCTTCTTTTCAGCTCCACACAGCAGCGAGCATCAGTATCAGCCCCTTGTAACATTTCAATTCACAAGCAAACCACATTTGCATCCATCTGAATCTCTTGGCGTCTCGCTGCCAACCTCAACTCAAAGCAACAGCTTCAGGCCAACCAACACTACCACCTGATACTTAGAACAACGGCAACAACCACAGCACAACACCAAGGTTGTGTTCACTGCATCTCAGCTTCAATACCCCTGCAAAACACCAACAGCATCACCATTGCTTCAACCACCAGCAAGATTGCACTGCATCACTCTCCAGGCCTTCACTTGTTTCTCAAAGTTATCCACTAACTTCATACCACTGCCTCATACCAAATCTCATTCTCTTACTTGCAAGTCATGTTTAACACCAGAAGCACCAGTTAACAACCCCAACTTCAGCTGTAACTATCACTTACCTGCATTGCACAAGCTCAACATATCCAGCCACATGCAATGCCCTTGAACCTAAAACACACATCTAATTCACTGCAACAACATCAGCTTGACGCTGCCGACTCTCGCATCCGATTTGAGCCACTGCCAACCAATTTAGATTAGAACCCAGGTTTCAAACACCTCCACTGCTCCTGCAATACATTCATTCCACGAACCTGAGTCAATCCTTGTTCTGCAGCTGCAATATAGCACCACCATTTCCCTGTAAACTCCACCTGAGCTGGATTAGTTCATAGCACCAGAGCCATATTCTCTTACATTAGCTTCAACTCAATCTTTGCAGTCTTCACAGCTCCATAGTAGCATCACCTGCATCAATCTGTACTTCATTGCAGTAACAACACATTCTGCTGACATATCAATTCCATCTTGCATATCTCACCAAACCAAGGCAACAACATTACACCTCTCATTGCTCCAAACTGACATAACCCATCTCTTGCATTACAGGCCCATCTCAGCAACTCCATCTTGCTGCATCTCAGTAGCATTGCTTAGCCATTGCCTTATCACCAATCTCAGCTGCTTCTTGTGCACCACCATCAAATTCAGTTAAAACCCATAAGCACATAAGCTACAAACCACCAACAGTCTTCTTCATAATCCCAACAATCGAGCCATGGCAGCAGCTTCCATTTTCGTCTGTAATCCCATTGGACCAGCAGCCAACACAACTTCAAAATTCGGTACCAACAACCCAAATCAGTCCTTAACCAGTTCTCCATCTCGGCTTTGAATACTGACCTGCAATTTCTTCCTCAATCACACACCAGATCTGAGCTTTTTACTCTGAATCATACAACCCATAATTGCAACCACCATTTCAAATCATCACAACCCATTCTTCAATTCAGCTCAAACTCTTTCTCCCAGTTGACACAGCACCAAGATAGACCCATTTCAGAACCCTAATTGCATTTCCATCTGCTTCTTGTCTTCGAATTCAACAGTTCCTTCTTCCCTGTCTTCATACCACCAGTACTTCCACTGTTCATCACCAGTAACGCACTACAACTCATCTCCCAGCTTCACCAAACTCAGATCCATTCAAACTCGATCTGCAGCATCCACCATATCTTTTTCTCCTCTTTTCTCACCTTATAATTCTTCAACCACAACCACCAAATTTCCACAGATTCGAGACCCATCTGCAGAAACCCATTAATTCAACACGAGATTCCCTTTAATCTTCTTCTGCTGATGATGAATGATTCCATTTCTTTCAATCGAACTTCTTTGTAACTCTGTCCAGCGCTTGGCAACAAAATCACTCCTATTTCTTCTCAACCTAATTTACCTCCATCAGCAGCTCTATCTTTCTGTTGAGCAGCAGAACAAAATTTGGGAAAGAAAAAGGAATGAGAAAATGATTTCACAATTTTAGGGTTTGGTGTAATAACTGGGACGGCTATCAACACCCATGGGTGTATTTAGCAATTCTTCTTAGACTCTGACTGGTTGTCCCTTATCCTCGACTGGGATCCGGATAACACTTGCAGTGAAATGGCGCTTTTGACCCTTCTTACTCCAAATACACGCTTTCTTCTTCTTTTGATCCAAGTGACTCCAAAATGCCTAAAAACTCAAAAGTAAACATAAGATACATAATTCACAATATAACTCGCAAAGAAAGCATAAACAATAGATAATAATTGAGGTGTTTACAACACCTATCATAGAGCACCCAAGCCTATCACAAGGTTTGCGGAGGTTGATGGCTCAAATCCATCTAAATTTCAATGTTATGTTTATTCAATGTGGATAACGTTATTGATGTTTAGTTAGTCAGTTCAAGTTGTATGTGTGTACAAACTGGTGCACCTTGTCTTGTCTCATGAATATATGACCTGCTTTGTGAGTATGAATGTTGGATTTTCTGTATTTTGTAGACGTGTACATAGTTGTACACCATTATCCTGTCTCATGAATGTATGGCATGTTTTGTTGGTATAGATATTGAATTTTCTGGATATTTGTATATGTGTACATAATTGCACACCATTATCCCTTCTGATGGTTATATTGCATGTTCTGCGAGCATGGATGTTGGATTTTATGAATTTTTGCAGATGTGTACGTAGTTATACACCGGTGTGAATTAAAAAATAAAAATCATATAGTCATATGGGTACTTTTTTTGTAGATCTCGAAAGAGCTTTTTAGATATATAAAGTTTGTGAATTGTGGACGACTAGTTCAAAAGATAATTTGTTTTTTTAATTACTTTTATATTATTTAAAATTGATGACATCATCATGAATAACTTTGGACCAAATTGTTAATATTTGGACTAAATTTTAAATCAAAAAGGTTATGTGCGTACTTTCCATATTTCAAATAAAAAAGGACTGATTTGTATTTAGTTGAATGGGTCGGGACTAATTAGTATATTTGGATGGGACTTTGGACTAAACCGCATTTTTCACAAAGAAAAGGTACGATGTCCGGTTCGTATGAACAGGGCATAAGGCAAAAAAAATCCATTTCTCATGGTTCCTACGCACAATGCAAAAAAAAAACATTTTCCATGCTGCAAATCAGCCACGCCATTTTGAGAAAACAATTAAGCAACGGGGATCATGACGATTGATATTAATTACAACGTCACCAATAGAGTCTTCCTCGCTGGCTATTAAATCAATATCGCTCGACAGATACCGACTCTACGTCCTTAAACGATGGATTTTATCCCGCCTATAATTACCACACCTCCCCTCTCATTCCTCTTCACACCTTCTGTTCTCTTGTTTCTCTAATTTTTGCTAAACAAACTTTTTTGATCCCTAGTTATTTCTTTCGAAATATAAATTTGAAACCAAAAAATAAAAAGAAACGGAAAAGTCAAAGAATCCGCTAGCACCCAGCCACTGGATTCAATTATGAGCAGGATAAAGAATATGAATTTCAACATGTTAGACAACTAGTTAGTGCCTCAGAAATCAAGTTTATATAACTGGAGAGGAAGAGTATCGAAATCTCAATTGAAACTTCAGGCAACAAGAAGAAGGTAAAGATTATGGAAGGAGGCAGAGGGGTTTTCGTGTTTGGTTGGAGCTTTCAAAGGAGATGATTTACTGGTTGATAAACAAGTTTAGGGTGATTTTCAAAGGGAAAAATAAAGATAAAAGGTTTGAAGGGATGGATGGTGATTTCGTTAATGTTTTGAAGATTCAAGCTAATATTGAAGTGGAATATGTTAGGGTTTTAAGACACATATTGGAGGATGAAGATAAGGTTTTTAATTTTTGTATTCCGGCTGGTGAAAAAGGATGTTGTTGGTAAATGCTTGTTGATGCTTTAGAGATCTTCATAGAAGAAAATGGCATGAGGGAGAAGGAGAATCAGTCATTACCTAAATATACTGACTTTCGGGTTGGACAATCTGGAAGAAATGAGAAATGAAGAGGACAGGTGTAGTTGTGGTTACTAAGAAGATGAACTGGAATCAAGTTTACTTTTTTGATTAACATAGAAATGAATATAACAATATTTTCGGAGATTGATGCTTTAACTGTTAATGCAGCTCTAATTTAGCTGGAGGATGAGGAATGGCGTAGGAGTTGGACTCAAATTAAGTGGATTATAACAATGTTGCTCTACGTCTTTCTCAGTGGACGGGAAATGTGATTTTTAAGAATGGTAAGAAGCTGGAGGTGAAGAAGAAACAAGTGATGTTTCCATTAAAGAAGATGACTCAAGATATCCCGTGGTGGAAGATTATTGGATTGCTAAAAAAAATGGATAACTAATGTCTCTACCAAAATTGGAAATGAATTTATCATGGAAAATTCTTGAAGGTTACTGTTGAAAGATTAAGATTAGAGGGTTTTCGTTTTTTCAGGATTGGTGTTGTCGGAAGTATTAACCAAGTGCGGTACTGGTGACGGAACTGGATGAGAGAAGGTGGTGCTGACGGTAGAGTGAGATCAGAAGTATGAGGAGAGAATCAAGCTCAATGAGCTGGAGTGTAGTCGTAAGTAAAGGAAGATGGATGAATTAATCAGAAATTTTGAAATTCAAAATTTTAGTTTGGATTTTTTTGGCGGAAAATAAGTTTATGTTAAAAGGAAATACAACTAGGGATGAGGTGGCAAGTGAGCCAGATTATGATGAAATTGCTGGTGACTCGGCTCATGAATCGCCTGATTCAAGTGTTGATCCAAATCGGAACAAATTTTTAGATTTGGGTTCTGGTATATGGGTGTTTATTCCAAGCCCGGAACAAGCTTTGAACGAAATTGTTCAATTTAATTTTAATTCGACAGTTACTCGAGGTTTGAATTCTAGGATTAATGACTTGCCTAAAATCAAAAATATCAATGGAGAAAGTGAAGAAGAAGAGAATGGGGATGGAGTGGGTGATCATTCTCATAATGACATCATTGAAATTAACTTTTTTTTTTACATTGAAAATCAAATTGTCAAGAACTTAAGGGATGTTCAATTTTCTCTTATGGAGAGTATGGAGATGGTGCTAGAAGCTGTAGAATTAATGTTATTGCATTGTTGTAATTATGGAAGTATTTCTGAAAGGGAGAAGGAAACAGTGAAAAGTGACATTATGAAGCAGTTGTTGAGATACAACGAGAGATTTCGTAAGGTGGATATGGGAAAAGAAACTATGTACGGCAGAGAGTTTCATCTGGTACTATGGACAATAATGGAAATGTCTAAGAAGGTTCATTGGAGAAGGAGCGTCAATTGGAGTATGTTAATGGGTTATAAAATTATTTGCTGGAATATAAGAGGTTTGAATTTTTTTTGACAAGATTATTGCTCTTAAAAATTTGATTTTTGCACAAAAGTGTAACTTTGTTTTATTCAAGATACCAAAATTATGAAAATGAATAATTAGTTTGTGAAGAATTTGTGGTATGATGATGATTTTGATTGGAATTATTTCACATTTTTTGGTAGTAGCGAGGGTTTATTATTTATATGGGATAAGTCTAAGTTGGTTAAACAAGATGAAATATTGGGGTACAACAATATCTCTATGCTTTTCAATTCTGTTTGTAATGGAGTCAGATGGGGAGTGGGTAATATGTACTCTCCTTGTGAGTACAATGATAAAACTTCTTTTTGGGAAGATACGAAGGAGATTAGACCTTGGAGGGCTCGTCCTTTGTGTATTGCAGGTGATATGAATGTTGTAAGATCTGAAGAGGAGAGGAATAGAGGTGAAGGGGATAGTGGAAACAATGCTTTCTTTAAGGAATTTATCTATAATCAGGAACTGCTTAATTTTCCACGATGGGGGGTTATTTTACTTGGTCAAACATGCAGGCCGATCTATTGTTATGCATATTGGATAGATTTT
Source organism: Papaver somniferum (assembly GCF_003573695.1). Taxonomy (NCBI): domain Eukaryota; kingdom Viridiplantae; phylum Streptophyta; class Magnoliopsida; order Ranunculales; family Papaveraceae; genus Papaver; species Papaver somniferum. Next base: position 49,403,968 of record NC_039366.1, read on the forward strand.
TATTCACTATGGAGTTCGATGAAGCTTTTTCTGAAGCTATTCAAATATCTTTAACAAGGGTGATATCTGACCATAAGCTACTGATGGTAGTTACTAAATCAATGATAAGATGTAATCCTTACTTCAAATTTGAGAATATTTGGATTTTTCATAAAGACTTTGTGAAGAAAATTGAAGAATGGTGGGTTGTTATGGACTTTTAAGGTAAACCAAGCTTTATTTTCTTTCAGAAACTTTAAAACTTGAAACTTTTTCTTAAAAATTGTATTAGAGAGGAATTTGGGTTTGTTAAGTATGAGGAGAGAGATCTAACATTGAAGATTGATAATCTTGATCATATGGAAAAAACTGGAAGACTTTCTAATGTGCAGTTGGAGGAGAGACTTACTAGTGCGTTGAAACTAAAAGAAAATTCTATAATGGAGGCTAGGAAATAGTTTACAAGGGAAAAACAGAATGAGTTTAAATTTGGTGACTCAAATAATGCTTATCTTCACAGGATTGCTAGTTCTAGAACGAAGGCAAATACAATTGTGAAGTTAGACTTGGATGGAGAAGAGTGTTTTGATCATGATAAAATCAAGGTGGAGATAAGAGATTTATATACTTCTTTATTTTCTAAACAAAATGATGTTGCATTCGATTTGAATAATTTGGATTTCAAAAAGATTGATGAGGAGGAATATAGGTAGATAGAGAGGGAGTTTACAGAAGAATAAGTTTTTGAAGTCATTAAACATTTTGGTAATAATAAATCTCCCGATGAGTTCTCTATGGAGTTTTATAAATGTTGTTGGCATGTTTTGAAGGAAGTTTCTATGAAGATGATGCATGAATTTTATGTTGAAGATTCCTAGAATTGGAGATTGATTCCAAAGAAAGTGTGTTAGAGCATTGCTCGGTTGAACCCACCAAGCGTTAGTATGTCAAGTTTGGTTGTCACATTTTAGTGAACCAAAAATCATTTAAAGAGTCGCTTGATTATTTACTAGAGTCAATTTCGTATAGGTTAGCTAGAAATTTATTAGGATATGAGACTTACAAGTATTACTCGAAGACTTGAAGAATGTGAAGAAGTAAAGAGCTACATCGACGACATCATCCTTCCTCTTGAGGTTAGTAATATTTTGACTTGAACTGTTTCACTCCTAACGTATCTTTCAAGTCGTGCTATGTTGAATGATTATACTCTAGTTAGACGTAGTATTAAGGAATTATAATACGAAGTATAATGCCTATCTTTTAAACTTCGTATATAAGATATCGACATAATCGTATAAATGCTATTGTGATTATGTATGTGTATGGGTGAATATTTTGTTCTATGAAACAATGTTTTCCATTCGTTTAAAGGAAGTACAATTCATAAACTTGTTTTGTGAATCGAAAGGGAAATCGCTAGGCTTATTGGTATTGTTATTCATTGCAAATATTTGAATTACCAATATATGTGTTTAGTATAACCGCTCATAACTTGTTTATGTATCTTGGTAAAACTATTCACAATGCCGGATGTATCGGTTTGACTTTTATTAGTGAAACCAATCTTAAGTAATCACCTGAGATAGTATGATCGATATTTGTAATTGGTGTGACCATTCCTAGTCATTGGGTAACCGATCCTAGAACTTGGTGGGACTAATCACAAGATGTTTAATCGATCCTTGTAGTAGGTTAACAAGTTTTAGTAATTGGTGTAACCGATCATATAACTTGTGCAACCGATCACAAGTAAGTACCATAAATAAGTGGTAACCGATCCTGGTACTTAGTTAGCGATTTTATGGAAACTAGTGTGACCGATACTAGTAGCCACTAGGAGGTAGAACTGAACTTTGTGTTTAGTAGAACCGTTAAACCCATGAATGGTGATTGAATGTTTTTGATCAATCACATAGTTCTTGGAAATCAGATGAACCAATTCTAAACTCGTTTAGAAGTGTGGCAAACCGGTTCCAAGATTGTAAATATGAAAAAGGATTTACAAAGTAAAGATGTCGACATACTTTTAACATGTGCAGTATTTCTTATCTATTATTGTTCGAAGATATTCCTTAATAACTAAAGGAGAATACAGGATCGAAATAAATTGAGAATCTTTTAACTAAGGTTTTTAATTTTATATGCTTTTAATTTCTAGCAATTAAATGTATATCTTTAGAAAATAAAAATTGGTAATGTGCATTTACTAATTGGAGATTTTCAACTAAGATTTCGGTCAATATTTGGACAGAGCATTTCCAGGAATTATGAAAACCGATTTTGGCTTTATTGCATATCTCTGAGAACATTCGGTTTTGGAAATTCCTTGATGTTTAAACTTCCTTGGTCTATAAATATTGAAGTTTGCATTTCGAGCAAACTAATCCTCAGAGCCAGCAAAACCACCCAGTTGTGTTGTTACTGGTGGAGCCGTCTATTCAGAGAGGAAAGTACCCTAATTAGGAGAAATCTCTTACGACCGCTCGTTTTAAAGACTTCTTTAGGATTGAGAAGCTCTACGAGTACCGTTGGTGGGAAACTAGATAATTGCAATTTATTATTAGTTTTCGATTGATTTGATTGATTAACGGTTGTTGAACTTTGATTGCACCTAGTTTCTTTATGCTTGAGAATCTTCTCTTCTGATATAAGATTCACTCAAACTAGATCAAAGTATCGACGGGGATCTTTAGACTGTTTGTAGATCTAAAGACGTCTTGTGATAATCCATCGTTAACTGACTCCGTTCTGCGTGTGATTGATCACAAGAGATTCAAGTTGTTTGTGCGCAGGTGTTTATTGAAGATCTAAGAAGATTTGAAGACAAAGAAGATTTCTTATTTGAGTTCATAATCTTTGGTGTGCACCAAAATTGATCGGCTGGGGATCCAACTATAATCGTTTTATCTTTTGATAGATTGGATTGATTAGTTGTGTATATCGGCATCAGTATTTAGTATCTTGATCAGATCATATTATTGATTGCATAGTCTAAACAATTACTTTGGTAGTTGTTGAATAAATTGACCTAAGAACCCGACTAAGGAGTTTATTGGTTAAACGGAAGAGCCTTTTGGAAAACTCATATCACGTTGTTTGAAAAGAGTTGTTACCGAACAGATTTGTTGTTCCTTTACTGTTTGGAATACGAACCAAAGGAATTGTTCCAAGTGCGTGACTTATTGCAAGTTGGAGGCACAGGGATACCGAGGGAACTAGGTGAACTATAGTTTTAGTTGCTTGGTCTCAACTAGACGAAGTTGGTTTAGATTTTGTGTAGCTGATTAATTCTGAGAGTATTCAATTCTGGACAAGGTCCCAGGGTTTTTCTGCATTTGCGGTTTCCTCGTTAACAAAATCTTGTTGTGTCTTTTACTTTTTATTTCCGCAATTATAATTGATTTATTATAATTAGAAGTAAAATACACAAACGTTAATTCCTAATTACTTGATACCAATCCTATAGTGTTTGGTTAAGTCCGAACCTATTATCCAGTAATCATACTTTGTTGTTGTATTGTCTCGATCTTGAGTCGATAGTCAATCATTCAAGTTATCATGTTGTCGTATTGTCTCGATCTAGTATCCATAGAAGATCACACGAAGTGTGAACCGATCCGTTGTATTGTCTCGACTCAGTCCATAGACAATCACTTTCGGAGAAAGGACTTATATGTGGAATTTTTTTAGATTGAGGTATATTTGGATACCCTCGTCTTTTCAATTGGTATCAGAGCATGCAAACACGAAAATATCTAACAATCTGTGTTTGGTGCGATCCAACCTATAATATATGAGTCTAAATAAGAAAATCAAAGCTGAACTTATGAAGAAGTCAGTTAACGTATGTCAAGATAATGAGAATAAAATCTCAGAGAAGGTCAATGGAAATTGGTCTCGTAAGTTTTCTCGAAAATCAAAGAAAAAGTCTATGACTAATAACTTGATTGAGATTCAGGTTCCTGATCAGAAAAGAATGAATCCGAAACTCAAGAAACATGTTTTGGATCCGACTCCAATCTCTAGTGAAAAATCGTCTGTTTCCAAATGTGAAAAGAGATTAGATTCATTAGTCTGCCCAAATTCTAGATTTCGTAAAATGTTAGAAAGATTTTTCAAACATGTTGAAAACTATTCAGAAAAGGGAAAAACCATTGACAGTCTAGATGAGTCCTAGAACTTATTGTTCAATTGAATGTAAGAATTTGTGAAGGAAAGCGAGAAACACTCAGTCTTCAAAATAATCTGGCAGATTATTCGGAACAAAAATTGGCTCTATGCAACGAAGTTCATCAACAGACTACAGAGTGTGAGATTCTTACTCAATCGCTGGAGCATTCACAAATAAGGAATAAGATCCTTATATATTGAAGAAATTCTTACAGAGACATGTCGAAAGGTATATCTAGACAAGTGTTTAGAAAAACATTTCCAACAAGGAATGGATACCTTAAGAGGACATATAAAATGTCTTGAACAAAATACATCAACAATTTGTCTAACGTCAAATCAAGATCACATGGGTTCCAGTTCAAGGAACATACCATCCTGGGCACAAAATGTAATCAAGGATATAACATCTCGCAATATTCCTGATGAAGAGGATGGATTCGAAACCCACACAAGGGAACATAATAATGTCCCTAAAAGTAAGAAGGAAGAAATTCCTCAAAATAGAATTTGGTGAGGAATGTAGATGGTGGATTTTCAACAAAGGGGCAAAATCGTAAAATTATGAGGCATGTTTTTGACGCGGCTTTCAGGCATGCAACGATTCATATTTTATGAATCGATGATGAATATGTTTTCGAAAAGCCTCCACCAGCTGAGCGTTCAATCCCTGGCATTTCATCGTGCCCTCTATGCAGAATAACATATTTGGGCGGTTCTCCGTAGATTGAGGACTTAACGCCTTCAGGACGTCGGTGATACTCACTATTCCCTGACTGCAGGAGAGAGATCCCCCTCCACATAGAAGAATAGTTGGGCAGCGGAAGTCTTCAGGACGTCGGTGACACTCACCGTTCCCTGATTATGTGGAGAGAGTGCATAGATTCAGGCGGTTCTCCGTAGATTGAGAACACTGACGTCTTCAGGTCGTAAACAACATCGTGACTCCCTGACTGTGCACCACTCAAAAAAGATGTGACGCTTTAACTGGCTAATATCTTTTCTGAAGTAGATTACCCCAGTCGTTACATTCACTACTGAATTCTCAGAATAATCTATCATTGCTCTTATTCCATGGTCGAATCCACAGCCCGATCCAATGAAATGGCAATAACAATTGCTCATATTCCATGGTCGAATCCACGGCCTGATCCCATAGAATGGCAATAACAATTTCTCTTATTCCATGGTTGAATCCCACGACCTGATCCCATGGAATGGCAAAAAACAATTGTTCTAATTCTATGATCGAATCCACGGCTTGATCTCATAGAATAGAAATCAAACAACTGTATTATCTCATTACTATGATTTCATGATCGAATCCACTGGTCTCATGAAATGGTGATAGATAAATCTTAATTACTCTGATTCTATGGTCGAATCCACGATCCCATAGGATGGTAATGCTCGTTTTATTATTCTGAATTCATAGTCGAATCCACATCTGATCCTAAGAATTAATAATGAACAACTATTCATTTTTATTACTCAGTTTCATGAATTATTCTTCACTGAATTTCATAAATTATTAATAAATACTCAACAACCGGGCATCTGGACCATCACTGAGTAAACCCCACAAAAATGGTGCAAGTGTACTCGACAATGATGCACGACTGAGCACCCAGATGCACGAACGAGCATCCAAAAATATGAAACAATGGGGAATCCCTCGCAAAACAGGAGAAAACATTAAAATAATAATAAAATAATGGAGGCGCTCACGGTGGGCCCACCGGCCCGCCCGCCGGCCGTCCCTAGACACGGTCGGTCCGTTCCCCTCCCATTATTTTTTCTTATTTTATTTTCATAAACTCATGAGGGTTCTCCATCTTAGCAAAATTCCTTATTTTGTGCAAAACTTGTGAATTCTCCATAACTTGGTGGATTCTCCAAATAATATTATAAAATAAGGAAAAGTGTGCGGGACCGGGTAACCCAGCCGGCCGGCCATGCCCAAGCCGTGGCGGTCCCACACCTCACAATCCTTAGTTTTTTTATAATTAAACTCCTTGTTTCAATAAAAACTCATGGATTCTCCATATCTTCATGGATTCTCCATATCTTCGAGGACTCTCCATAACCTCAAGGATTCATGAAAAATAATAATAAAATAGGGAAAGGTGTGCGGGACCGGGCAACTTGGCTGGCCGGCCATGCCCTAGCCGTGGCCGGTCCCACACCTTGCAATCCCTAATTTCTCATAATTATTATTTTCCCAATCATGAAACTCCTGGGTTTGAGTAAAATTCGTGAGTTCTCCATATTTTCTCAAATATTGCTCGAATCACGAAAAAACCAAAAGCCAACATGGTCACACGGCCGGATAGCCTCTCACAACAATTTTTAATATTAAAGTATTTTTATATTTTTAAAATATTGATGAATTGAGCATACATGCTCATTCCACCAAAAAATCGAGAATTCTCAGCCAAGATGAAACTCTTCTGAAAATTCACGATATTGCTCAAATGCGCATCAGAAAATACTGAAACTCTCAGTATGGAGACACGAATATCATGGTAACGCGTGCGTGCCTCTATGACCGACCAGGTCGTTCCTAGGGCTTGCACGAAGCCGGTCACACACGTTTTCCCAATTCTGACCTAATTTGCTCAATTGCTCATACTAGGACGAAACTCTCTCCAACCAACTGGAGAATCCTCCATACGACCAACAACTGGTCACGTGACCACCTAGAGCCGGTCCCATGCCCTCTTGGTCGGTCCTTATCTCTCATACCTAGGTTTTACACCCAATGCTGAACCCAGCAATATTTTCAGTAAATGGTGAATCCACCATTTATTCATGATTTCTCACCAACTCTCAAACTGAGAATCCTGGTGCGAGTTCACTCAAGCACTGGACACCACATGGACGTTCCTCATCCCATGTGGTCGGTCCTTATCATTCATGATCAATTTTCAGCAATTCCCCAATTGATGGAGGATTGACCAGAAATTAGGGTTTTCGAATGAACGCTCTGTGAAACCATATTCTGAGCACTCTTCGAACACTAATAAAATTTACGTTGATTCACTAATCAACATCAATATTTTAATTGATATTTTACTGGGTCACGTCACCAGTAAATAATTGGCTGAATCGAGCAACACTTGCTCGATTACCCGAATATAATCAATATTCGGCAATTCATCGATAATTCGTCGAACTGAGCAATACTTGATCAGTTGCACGTCAGATCATCAAAATCGTTAATTTGGTGAATTGAGCAATACTTGCTCAGTTTCCCATCAAATTCTTAATATTCAGTAATTTGCAGAGTTGAGCAATACTTTCTCAGTTGTCCATCAAATTCTCAATATTTGCATAACTGAGCAATACTTGCTCAGTTGCTCATTAAATTCTCATAAATCGCAGAATTGAGCCATACTTGCTCAATCGCTCAACTAGGTGGTAATCCATCATACTGACATCTTTTCAGAGATCTACATGTTCAACTCATGGATCGCCGAGCATTCACCATCCATGCTTGATTCACCAAACTTAGACTCATTGACTAATCAAAACACGTCTGCCCCGCAGACTCCACGATTTGTGAGACATCAATCGCGTCACAAATGGGGGGATATCACTTAGGGTTTTGGTCTGGCGGTCTACGGCACGTGGATTCATCCACAACGAGAAATGTGTGTAAGTCGTGTAAACGGTTGAAGGAGTTAGCAAAGTAGTGGGTGCACGATCAGTCAAGTTTCCACACGACATGGAACTGACTTTACCACGATCTCCCACTTTCCCACTCTTTCACTCAAGAAACCGTCATGCTTACAAGGATTAGTGGTTCATCATTCTTGCAATATAAATAAGTCAAAATCGAGGACGACAAATCATCAGTATCAACGTTTTCCGTCAACAACTCGATACAAACTTATTCACAGAACTCAACTTCAGCAGTTCACCATTATTGCAGAAACCTTCAACACACCCACAATCCTCGATCATCACTGATCCCACACAATTCTCAGCTTCCCTCCTACAGATCAACCCATCTCCCTCTTTGCAACCGAATTGACTCTAGAACAACCATTGTATTGGTTTAGGCCGGAGTCATACAGATTGATTTCCCGAATCTAAGCACCCCCTTTGCAGCGGTGCATCTGTGTGAGGATTAACATTTTGCCCGGTCGAGGAGTCTCGACACCACGCTCGTCTCTCCACTTCCCGAAAACCGGCGACCCGTTTTTCCCCATCCACAGATTAGCGACCACAGTGGGAGATTAATCTCTCGGTTGCAATCTCTCATTTTCGCTAAGATGGTCGATCTTAGGTCAGGTTCAGTAACAAATCCCAACACCAACAACGCTAGTACCAGCAACAACAGTGGTGGTACTCCGGAAACCGTTCCTGCTTCTAATAATGGTGGTGACATTACTCCTCCTCACACCAATGTCGAAAATCATCCTCTTTTCGGGCGACATCCAGAAGAAATCATAGAAAATCCGCCTACCATAGGAGATCTCATGAAGGTCCAAGAAGTTCTCGCCAAGAATCAAACTGACATGGCTGCTACTCAGAAGGAACTGTTCAACTATCTCAAAATTCTCACTGACAAAATGTCAGACAAAGTCAAGAGAAGGGAAAAGACAAGGAAACTTCTCCAAATACCGATCCCGAGGTTATTCCAGTCCCTGATGACGATGAAACCCGTAAAGCTGCAGAACCTCAACCTGCCGGTTTCATCACCCGTGAAGACTTGGAGCGTTTTATGGAGAATCGAGGAAGGGGTCATACAACGACCATGCACCATCATCAGCCTCCATACCTTGCAGCCACACAAAGGATCCCTCTCCCAAAGGGCTACACTTTTCCAACGTTCACACTTTACAACAGAAAGGGGAATGCCCGAGAACACGTTTCTCGATTCTTGGAAGCATTAGGAGAGCATGAACACAACCATGTTTTCCGCTTGAAGGAGTTTTCAAAATCCCTGACGGGTCGAGCATATACCTGGTACAACAACATCGCACCAGGGATCATAGCTAATTGGGGAGAAATGATCAACGCTTTCTACAGGAAATACTTTTTTGTATCTGAGCAAATTACTCTTTCTGACTTGGGAAGGATGGCTCAGAAGACTGCCGAAAATCCAAATGATTATGTGAAGAGGTTCCGAGTTCAAGCTTTGGATTGTCATGATCCCAACATTACTGAACAACAACTGGTGGACTTGTGCATCAATGGCATGATCCCAGTCTACAGGGCTTTGCTGGAGAATCTTCGCTTTCAAACCTTTTCAGAACTTCATGAAGCGTCCAAACGATCAGCGACTACCGCTCCTGCCTTGTTCGAAAGAACTAAAACTGTCAAAGTGGAGGAATTGAAAGACAATCGAAGCAGCACCTCTCGGCATCTGATCAAAAAGAAGTACAACGTTGAAGCTTCCATGAATGTTGATGAAGGGAGCAACAGAAAAGCCGACGCGCAGCAGCATAAGAATGTTTCTCCAATGTCTCATCCTCCAAAAGCTCCAAGGAAGGACAACCAGACTAGGAACGCACAACCTCAACAAAATGATGAGGAAGTTCCTGATTTCCTTTTTCCCATTGAAGAAGTGATCGAACTACTGGAAGTCTAGATCCAAGACGGTGCAATCAAACTGCCTTCTGTCAAAAAGGAACCAACCGCGGAACAAATGGAAAACGCACGCTACTGCCATTTCCATAGGTATGTCAGTCATCCAACAAGTGATTGCAGAAATTTGAAGCGCATTTTCAAAGAAAATGACAACTCAGGGGAAATGAGGACTGAGGGAGTCCACAGAAATCCTCTCCCAATTATAATATTCGCACTCTCCGAGCAGCCGGTCAAGGAAGCGGTTCAATCCTTAATTGAACACGTCTGCGAGTTGCTGTACTTGTCAAGATCTCAGAAAGACGATATGTTTGCTGCACTGAACCATATTGTGTCAAGCAAACGACTGACAATTCATGAGACATTCCCTGAGCCTCCAGTGACAGACAAGGAAATGTACGACCGGGGACTTCTCACCATGGTGCATCTCAAGGGAAATGAATTCAAATGAGCATTAGTCGAAGTTGGCACTGCTGTTAACATCATCCCTTTGAAAACCCTCAGATTTGCTGGCATCACTCGCCAAGAAGCAACTCATGCTCCTGTCTAAATAAGAGATCATGAAGGAATCTCCAGGGATGCTTACGGCTACATCATTCTTAATATAAGAAGTGATTCTACCTGGACAGAAACTAAATTCTTCATAATCAAAGAAAATCCTGGATACGACATGGTTCTTGGGCGAGCATGGATTCATGATGGAAAAGTTTCCACGATATCTTCGTCCTCAGTTGCACAATTCTCCGCCGAAGAAGAAAGCTCTGACTCAGAGGATGATCAACCTTTCGAGCATTTGGAAAAGGTCGAAGCTTTGATGGAATTCACGCAAAAACCTGAGGAAAGCCCCAACGAATTCGTCAGGAGGTTCCACACTCAGGCAAGTCTTACTCCTCATAATGCATATGTATTACCAACTTTCAAGTATGCTACCCTAGTCCGGGGACTTAATCTCACTCACGACCAAGCCATCATCAAACGCTATGAGTGGATAGTCTCACCTCAATAATATTACACTAAATGGTTGGAGTTCCTTCCAACTATACGCCCCATTGAAAGGTTTATCGTTGAAGACCTGGCTAAGTTCGACAAGCGATACCCAACATACTCCTTCTTGCATGAATGTCCACATGTGCCACAAAAATCTTCACCAGCATGGAATCCACGAGTAATTCCGAACCAGCATAAAATATTCAAGTCACGGACAACTAAGCCTAACAAATTTCATGAAGGAGATTTAGTTCTTAAGGCAACCAGGCGCAATTTGCATTCCGCAAAGAATTCGAACTGGGAAGGACCTTTTATGGTTGCTAAGTCGGTTGCTGGAGGATATTACAAATTGGCTGACATCAAAGGCAAGACGAGTGTACCAGTAATTCATGAGAATTGGCTCAAGATTTTCGATGCATGAAGCATTCAACATTGGATGTTTTATATCCAAGGCAAACGTTCAAAACATCTGACGTTTACACCTTAGGATTTTCTTTTACTTGTATTTTCAGTTCCTCTAAAACGTGTGCATACTTGCACTCAATATTTGAAAATTCAGCAATTTATCAAAGTTCTTTATTTAAGAAAAATCTCTATCAAATCCAAATCCAAAAGAAAATCCTCATAAACTCAATACCTATCGAAAATCAAAACCCAAATAAAATCTCACACCTCTCGGAAGTTCAATATTCATGAAAAGAAAACTAAAGAAAGCCATCAAAGAAAGATTTCCGCTCCTCTGCCTCCTCCAAGACTTTTAAAGCTGCCTTTTCCGCCTCCAGCTTCTTGGTCAGTTCAGCAACTTCATTCATCTTATTCATCACAACGTCACTAGTGGGGAAAGGAGCATCACCCTCTACTGCCTTCCTGATAGCCTCAAACTTTTGACGAAGACACTTCAGATTGAATCCAAGTTCTTCAGCATTCTTCAAGTTGTACTCCCAATCAAAGAGTACATCTCGGGTAACAACATTTCTGGCTGTGATCCGGATATCATTTATAACACTCAAGATGGCTTATACTTGCCTCGTCAAGAAATAACTACGTCCTGGATCCTGAGTAACAACGATGTGTCCATACATTTCCCACAGTTTCTCGTACACATCAGCATATTCGATGGGAACGGTAAATCCGCCAACAAACTGGTGATATGGGAGTAACTCACCAAATGGAGGATCAAAGCAATCCCTGCATTGGAATATTCATGCACTATCATACGCTTCTTAATTACTGGAGCAGCATCAACAATCATAGATACGACTTCATACGAAACTGCATCTGCTATTGTTGATTCGGGTTCCACCATCTCGGGCACAACTGGAGTTTCCACCAACTCCACGACATAAACAACCAGCACTTCATAACCTTGAGGTTCAGGGGTGGGAGTCTCATCACCGATAGCTCCAGGATTGTCCAAACTGTCATTATTGGATCCACCGATAGCTCCAGGATTGTCCAAACTGTCATTATTGGATCCATGATTCCCAACTTCGACATTCGGCACCTAATGTGAAGATTACATGGGATTAGAATAATCCAAGTGTGGAAATCCAATACAACCATAAAATTAATCAAGTAAGTGAACTAACATCATCTAAGTTCCTTATTATGCATATAAGACATGTACAAGTAGCATAAAAGTCGTGAAACACGTTTTCAAAGAGACGCAGCTGAAGAAAATTTACACTGCCCTGTGTTCAATGACGAACTGGGATCAATTGGTGTGGAATATAGAGTTTAGTTATATACCATTCTCTTCGTATGGAAGTCCTCTACAACTTTCCAAAATTTCATAACAATTGGATGAACGAGCAAGGAGATGTGGCCAAAACATTGGACTACATGCAATCTGGAAAAGTTCTGAAAGTCTCCTGGAACTTTACTGTTTCGCCTTTTTAATCCCCTAAACATGCTCAAAATTCGAAAAACTTTTTTTTTAAAGCTTGGAAATTTCCTTGGCTTGAGGATGCATATGCAGACATTGAAAATCCGACACTAAACGAAGTTTTTACGGTGTTTTCATTAAAAGCTGAAGTCTGAAATTTTCTGGTGACGTATTTCGGCAAAGTTATTCATATATTCATATGGGTTCTCATTCATTCATGCACAAATCAGAAACCTCATACTTATATGAAGAGGCCACAGGAGAAATACTTACTATAGGAGTCTCTAAACCATTTGAGGGACTCGGCAATGTTGGAATCTCCATTGGCAACTTCGTTATCTTCATTCGATTCGGAATTTCAGGAACTCTCCATGCTTCCATGATCCAAAGAGTAATGTGCTTCATCAACATGCTCCTTATCCACAGTGATTTCCTCCTGGACACATCAACAACAATCATCACTCATTCGTCCTAAGGCACGTTACAATTATCAGTGCGAAAAGGGAATACTTACGTCAACCTCCTCAGTACTGGATTCCTGAATTGTTCGACCAAGAGCAAAACGGAGACCATCAATAACCGATGGAGAAAAATTCTGGAATGGATTGAAAATATTCTTTTAAGATCCTAATTACATGGACGGGGAATTTACAATGAAGAAAAGCGCTAACAACTCACCAAAGAAGCGGCGGGGGACTGTATATTGTTTGGTATCATTCTATGAGATGTCTTACTCCGGCATTCTCCTCCCTGGGGACTTTCTTGAAAGTTTGGAGAGTTTACGTCGATTCGAGTCCTCACAACATGGCCACCCTATCACAAGTACAACAATGCAATTAAAACGTGATCGGCATACTTCAGCTGAAATCACAAAAAAGGGGACTTACTAGTGACGCATTCAGAGACGTTTTCCTCTTATCACCACCAGGAAGGTATCTCAGCCTGGGTCGACCGGAAATCATGTCAGAAGAGGGTAACTCTCGAATTGGGGACTGAACATCCATTACAAACTTGTATACACGCTCAAGTTGTTGAGGCCAAAAGTCTATATAACCAGAAGTTAGGAAGGTGTCTCGGTCAGAACATGAGAATAAATATTTATTTCCTTCCACATGGGTGCAGTCTAAGTGAGTCTTCAGGTACTCAATCTATGGCTTGTTTGTTTGATGGCCCAGAACGCATTGATCAAGTCCCATCTGTCTAGCGGCTCTATCAATGTTATATTCTTTAACCTGGAATCCTCTGTTCATTACTGATATCAAGAAACCAGGAGTGCAATTCAAGACAAAAGATCTCTCTCCTTCGCTCAGACCAGCACCAGTACTCAACATGATATTCTCTTCAGCAACATTAAAAGTGATCAATTGTGAGAATAGAGAAGGAACCGACACCCAGGGGCGGAAGTTGAACTCAGACTCAATGTCCAAAATGTCAGTAATGCATATCTTATATTGTGGTTGTTTTCTAGACCAGCGCATGATCCTAGCATTATTCTCCTCAATGAGGGAATGACGAGTATCGACCTACGTCCTTGCAAAATGCTACGTGGAATTGGGGCGTAACTCTCAAGATGCTCCCACATCAAGGCTTGGAGAAACATGGTATTGACATACGTCTCAACTTTCATGAAGCCATCAGAGATACTGGAGTCTATAACTAAAGAGTCCAAGTTGGCGAACAAAGAACCCAGAAATAGACTGCCAACGGGAATTTTCTCACCTTTGGCCATCTTAACGGCAAAGCGAATCACAAACGGCTTCAGCAAGTGTCCACAATCTTCAAAGATATCCCTGGAGAGCCACAGACACAAGAAAGCCGCAATTGTTAAAACGCCATCAACCGGTCCTTCAGTAGTTCTATCTCTTGGCCACCAGTGTGATAACCATCGAGCATAGCATGATGCGGGTGACTCATTGAATTCGTGCATCTTGGCTTCTAATACGTCAGATATCTCCTTCTCCTCTATCGAAAGTTCTTCGGGAAAATTACCAGTAATCGGAAGATACAACAAAGCAACTACATCTTCCAGAGTAATGGTAAATTCTTCCCATATGCATATAAACGTGTGAGTGGGAACGCACCAACGGGCGAGCAAGGATGCCATACCTGGTATATCATGGTTGATGATCAAATCTCCAGCAGCTTAAATGGCTCGAGTCACCTGGGCACTATCCAATATGTCCCTCACATGGTTGTGACCTAACATATGCCTTTCCCATCCAGAGAAATGCATCAGAGGTCTCCGAGAAAGCTTGAACTCCACCTGAGAAGCCGTGAAGTGTTTCCCTTGCAGACAAAACCGAATTACTGCTTGGGGAGATACCAATTTATTTTGATTAGTGATCCTGGGATTTATCAGCAACCGAAATGAGGAGCCTAAGGGACGTTTCTCAGGTCTGTACAGATACACAAAGAATTTGTCTTCAGCGGTGGGAATGTTTTTTAGTCTTGGGACTTCCCTCTTTCTCCTGATAAATCTCAGAATCATCATTTCTGGAGGAACCATCATCTCTGGAAGAGGCGTCTGTGGAAACATCATATCTCGAAGAGGCATCATCTTCAGAAACACTACGGGATTCAACCATTTCGCAGAGTTGCTGCAACATCCATACATGAATTTCATCAATACAATGGAATTAAAGCGACAAGACATTCAACGTCTGCAAAAATAATATTCCTCAATTCTCACCTATTTACGATTTCACGAACTTAGTGATAACAACGTAAAACCCCCAAAACTTGCTCGTTCTTTCAAACCTGCAAAGTCGAGCATAAAACATATTATTCAAGAGTCAACACTGACTTTTCGAGAAACTATGAGTAATTCACATAACCTTCTATGTGAGCACTCGTTGATTTTTGCGTGTACATACGCTATAAAATCGCTGAATTCACAAATACACCGTGAATTCACCAAATTCATAAATTATGTATTTTCAAAAACTCAATTTTTATTCCATAGTGCGTGAATAAGTCACGCACGCACACAAAAAAAAAACCATGAGTTAGCAAACTCACGTGAATAAATAAAAAAAAAACTTTTTGCTCAATCGAGCATTCGTCTGTGAAACGAGGGACTTTTCTATTTTGAAGAACTATCCATACTTCAAATAAAATTTCAAAAGTTCTCAAACAAATTTTCATCATGAACTCCAGGTCTTTTCAAAATTCCTTTAACTCTAAGGATCATTGTTTATTACTTTTACGAAGAAACCTACGTTTCTAAAAGTATTTACGAAATTCATGCTTCAAAAACAAACTTGGGTTTTCATGAAACCAAATAAACACAACTTTTACTACTGCAACTAGACCGTGTCTATTCAAAATTTTATGTATCTCTTCCGTATTAGGGATTTTTGCTCGTTCCTCCGACTAACGAACAAACGTGCATATACATATGTTTTCTAAAAATCCTTCATAAATCCTACGCATGCATGCAACCATGCGGTTTTTGGTTTTGTGAACAACTCATCAATCATAAAACCTACAACAAAAAAAAAAAATCGGACTTACCTGGTCGGCGCCGGTCGAAGCTTGGCCGGACGACAACGATGGTGATCGGAGACGACTAAATCCGGCGGAAAAACTCTCCTCCTGCTGAACTCGTGTGATGATGGAGAAGAGAGGGAGTGTTGGTCGGTCGATCAAAACACAAAACAAATTTTAGGGTTATTCCCTTTTATATCAAATTTATTTCCAAAAAACCTAATAAAACATGGTTTCCTTTTTTTTTGGGCTCGGGCCCGCAAATACTAAATCGACCATAACTAAGCTTCCAAACACCCAAATCAGCAGTGCCTCATCTCTCCACGCTCATGAGGTGACACTCTACCTTACTATCAGAGTTCTCATCCGCGCATTTTCTCGTACATGACATCATTGGGGCAAATCGAGGATTCTGAAACTACCTTTGTAAACTGAGTTCAATCACTAATCTCGTCGACTGAAAAATCATTTAATGCATACTGCGGAACATGACTGTTCCCCACTAAGCAGGGGAATTAATGTAGATGGTGGATTTTCAACAAAGGTGCAAAATCGTAAAATTATGAGGCATGTTTTTGACGCGGCTTTCAGGCATGCAACGATTCATATTTTACGAAGCCATGATGAATATGTTTTCGAAAAGCCTCCACCAGCTGAGTGTTCGATCCCTGGAATTTCATCGTGCCCTTTATGCAGAATAACATATTTGGGCGGTTCTCCGTAGATTGAGGACTTAACGCCTTCAGGACGTCGGTGATACTCACTGTTCCCTGACTGCAGGAGAGAGACCCCCCTCCACATAGAAGAATAGTTGGGCGGCGGACGTCTTCAGGACGTCGGTGACACTCACCGTTCCCTGATTATGTGGAGAGAGTGCATAGATTCAGGCGGTTCTCCGTAAATTGATAACACTAACGCCTTCAGGTCGTAAACAACATCGTGACTCCCTGACTGTGCACCACTCAGAATAGATGTGATGCTTTAACTGGCTAATATCTTTTCTGAAGTAGATTACCTCTGTCGTGACATTCACTACTGAATTCCCAGAATAATCTATCATTGCTCCTATTCCATGGTTGAATCCACGACCTGATCCCATGGAATAACAATAACAATTGCTCTTATTCCATGGTCGAATCCTCGGCCTGATCCCATGGAATGGCAATAACAATTGTTCATATTCCATGGTCGAATCCACGGCCTGATCCTATGGAATGGAAATAAACAATTGTTTTGATTCTATGATCGAATCCACGGCTTGATCTCATAGAATAACAATGAAACAACTGTATTATCTCATTACTCCGATTTCATGATCGAATCCACTGGTCTCATAAAATGGTGATAGATAAATCTTAATTACTCCGATTCTATGGTCGAATCCACGATCCTATAGGATGCTAATGCTCGCTTTATTATTCTGAATTCATAGTCGAATCCACATATGATCCTAAGAATTAATAATGAACAACTATTCATTTTTATTACTCAGTTTCATGAATTATTCTCCACTGAATTTCATAAATTATTAATAAATACTCAACAACCGGGCATCTGGACCATCACTGAGTAAGCCCCACAAAAATGGTGCAAGTGTACTCGACAATGATGCACGACTGAGCACCCAGATGCACGAACGAGCATCCAAAAATATGAAACAATGGGGAATCCCTCGCAAAACAGGAGAAAATATTAAAATAATAATAAAATAATGGAGGCGCCCACGGTGGGCCCACCGGCCCGCCCGCCGGCCGTGCCCTAGCTACGGTCGGTCCGCGCCCCTCCCATTATTTTTCCTTATTTTATTTTCATAAACTCATGAGGGTTATCCATCTTAGCAAAATTCCTTATTTTGTGCAAAACTTGTGAATTCACCATAACTTGGTGGATTCTCCAAATAATATTATAAAATAAGGAAAAGTGTGCGGAACCGGGTAACCCAGCCGGCCGGCCATGCCCAAGCCGTGGCCGGTCCCACACTTCACAATCCTTAGCTTTTTATAATTAAACTCCTTGTTTCAATAAAAACTCATGGATTCTCCATATCTTCAAGGATTCTCCATATCTTCAAGGATTCTCCATATCTTCAAGGACTCTCCATAACCTCAACGATTCATGAAAAATAATAATAAAATAGGGAAAGGTGTGCGGGACCGGGCAACTTGGCCGGCTGGCCATGCCCTAGCCGTGGCCGTTCCCACACCTTGCAATTCCTAATTTCTCATAATTATTATTTTCCCAATTCATGGAACTCCTGGGTTTGAGTAAAATTCGTGAGTTCTCCATATTTTCTCAAATATTGCTCGAATCACGAAAAAACCAAAAGCCAACACGGTCACACGGCCGGCTAGACTCTCACGATAATTTTTAATATTAAAATATTTTTATATTTTTAAAATATTGATGAATTGAGCTTACATGCTCATTCCACCAAAAAATCGAGAATTCTCAGCCAAGATGAAACTCTTCTGAAAATTCACGATATTGCTCAAATGCGCATCAGAAAATACTGAAACTCTCAGTATGGAGACACGGACATCATGGTAACACGTGCGTGCCTCTATGACCGACCAGGTCGTTCCTAGGGCTTGCACGAAGCCGGTCCCACACGTTTTCGCAATTCTGACCTAATTTGCTCAATTGCTCATACTGGGCCCGAACCCTCTCCAACCAACTAGAGAATCCTCCAAACGACCAACAACTGGTCACGTGACTACCTAGATCCGGTCCCATGCCCTCTTGGTCGGTCCTCATCTCTCATACCTAGGTTTTACACCTAATGATGAACCCATCAATATTTTTAGTAAATGGTGAATCCACCATTTATTCATGATTTCTCACCAACTCTCAAACTGAGAATCCTGGTGCGAGTTCACTCAAGCACTGGACACCACATGGACGTTCCTCATCCCATGTGGTCGGTCCTTATCATTCATGATCAATTTTCAGCAATTCCCCAATTGATGGAGGATTGACCAAAAATTAGGGTTTTCAAATGAACGCTCTGTGAAACCATCATTATGAGCACTCTTCGAACACTAATAAAATTTACGTTGATTCACTAATCAACATCAATATTTTAATTGATATTTTACTGGATCATGCCACCAGTAAATAATTGGCTAAATCGAGCAACACTTGCTCGATTACCCGAATGTAATCAATAAGCGGCAATTCATCGATAATTCGTCGAATTGAACAATACTTGCTCAGTTGCACGTCAGATTATCAAAATCGTTAATTTAGTGAATTGAGCAATACTTGCTCAGTTTCCCATCAAATTCTTAATATTCAGTAATTTGCAGAGTTGAGCAATACTTGCTCAGTTGTCCATCAAATTCTCAATATTTGCAGAATTGAGCAACACTTGCTCAGTTGCTCGTTAAATTCTCGTAATACGCAGAATTGAGCAATACTTTCTCAATCTCTCAACTAGTTGGTAATCCATCATACTGACATCTTTTCAGAGAACTACATGTTCAACCAATGTATCGTCGAGCATTCACCATACATGCTTGATTCACCAAACTTAGACTCATTGTCTAATCAGTCAACAATTGACTAATCAAAACACGTTTGCCCCGCAGACTCCACGATTTTTGAGACATCAATCACGTCACAAATAGGGGGATATCACTTAGGGTTTTGGTCTGGCGGTCTACGGCACGTGGATTCATCCACAACGAGAAATGTGCGTAAGTCGTGTAAACGGTTGAAGGAGTTAGCAAAGTAGTGGGTGCACAATCAGTCAAGTTTCCACACGACATGGAACTGAATTTACCACGATCTCCCACTTTCCCACTCTTTCACTCAAGAAACCGTCATGCTTACAGGGATTAGTGGTTCATCATTCTTGCTTTATAAATAAGTCAAAATTGAGGACGACAAATCATCAGTATCAACGTTTTCCGTCAACAACTCGATACAAACTTATTCACATAACTCAACTTCAGCAGTTCACCATTATTGCAGAAACCTTCAACACACCCACAATCCTCGATCATCACTAATCTCACACAATTCTCAGCTTCCCTCCTACAGATCAACCCATCTCCCTCTTTGCGACCGAATTGAATCTGGAACGGCCATTGTCTTGGTTTAGGCCGGAGTCATACAGATTTATTTCCCAAATCTAAGCACCCCCTTTGCAGCGGTGTATCTGTGTGAGGATTAATATTTTGCCCGGTCGAGGAGTCTCGACACCACGCTCGTCTCTCCACTTCCCGAAAAACTGGCAACCCGTTTTTCCCCATCCACAATGAAGACCCTCAGCCCAACGCTTAATTGCGTTGGAATGTGCATCCTTATAATTCCCAATGATGTAAGGAAGCACACATATCTGGGCAATCTATATCATGTCAATAATATCTTATTCAACATAGAAAGTTTACACAATCTATCTGAAGATGTTTAATATGTCTCCATGTGTAGAAAAGCTGTCTTACAAACAACTTGTGTAAACATGATAAGTTTCCCTATCTAAAGTAGTTTTAGATACGTGATCTAGAAGTTTGATTCTTCAAAAGAATCTTTGTGATTCTATAACACATAAGATACGAAAATCTTTTCAAATCTGGTCAGAATTATTTATTTAAGGATGACACCTATGTTTGGTATGTGTTAAATTCTTCTCGAATATATGTACTCATCTTATTCGAGAACCTATGGTAAAGGATGTATCCTCAAACCAGATCTCAAGCCAAAATTCTGAAAGCATTAAGTGGAATGACTTCTAAGGAAACTATTAATCTTGATGATACCTTCATGAAATCTGGTTGTGAAGATAAAGAAAATGAAAAGGAAGATATGACTCATCTCCTTGTCCAAAACAGTTTGGATGCTAAGATTGATATTATCAATCTACGACAAGTCCTTCTTAGTACTATCGAAACGCATCATAGACAGGCATCACTACTAAGAACTGTTATTCGTAACCAAAGAAAGCTGATTAAACTTGGAATCGGTAACATGGAGTATGCTCGGAATATTAATCAAAAGGTTAATGCTTTAGCTTTTGAACATAATCAAGGTACTGTGTGCAGAATCCGAGATATCAGTCGAGATGCTGTTGATGAAGATCCTGAAAAATTTGAGGAAATTGAAGATGATCTTTGAAAAATCTGTTGAAAAAATAGATTAGTTTTTGATTATTTCAATAAAGTCTATTTTGAATGAAACTATCTATTTTTTATGAATAAAATTATTAGTTTATAATTTTTCTTGTGATAGTTTTCGATTAAATAGCATCTGCTTGAATGCTTTATTTTATAGCTATGTGTTTATGGGATGTTTGATTTCGGTTTTCATAATCTTAATATTCGATCTCATATTGTGTGAACCCTTATGGTTTGGGTGACTTTTTGATTTAGCGGGATTGATTTTTATCCCATGATGGTAGGCTTTATCAAAGGATCATAAGGGGTTCCGATTGAACCTCATGTGTGAAAAAGTCACAATATGTTGAATCGTTTTTGGTTTAGTAAAAGCATATGTGTTTCGGGTTTTCAACTTTTGCATCGCATTAGTTAAAACCGATTTTCAACCTTTCTCTGGTAAAGGTTGGTTTTCGTTTTTGTTCTTTTGTCTTGCAAGAGGATGACAACACAGTGGTATTCCTCCCGGAAAGATACAAAGAAAAGGATAAGAGGATGTGAAACTTGAGGTAACGAATTTGTCAGTTAATCGTTTTCCTGTTTAAGAAAAGCCTGATTTTATTGCATATATTTTGCTTTTTCTTAACAAAATTTTGGTACAATTGATGTTTATTCCATTATTTGTGTATGGATGTGTGTGTGATTCAATTGTTTCCGGTTGAGAAAAATTATTGTTATCTTGCTTTATTGTTTGGTATCAATTGTTCAGGCTTAACGAAATTTCAGCGCAATTGCGGTACTTTAATGTCTATGTTTGTCTCAATTGCTTCCGGTTGAGATAAATAATTATGCAAGTTGATTTATTTGGTTTGTATGAATTGTTTATGGCTTAACAAAAAGGTTTTTGGGATCAATTGTTTAGTCCAATTTGATTCCAGATAAGAGAAACTAAGTTAATTCTGATCTTAGTTAGACTTATCGAAGTGGAGGATTCGGTTATTCAAGTCTAATCGAATGCCTTAACAAGAAATACTACTTAACTAACCTAATGCTTGTCTTGTATAAAGTGAAAGGTCTAAGTTATTGTTCGAATAATTAGAACCGATGAGAAAAATATAGTTAATTCTGATCTTATCAAACAGGCGATTGTATTTGTACAATCGTTTTAGCAAAAGAACTAAGGTGCTTAATCAATTTATGATTTGCTAAAATATTAGGGAAAATTGCTTCGGGCAATTGTTTCCTTGGTAACATATCAAAAAAAAAATTACTTTGTAGTTTCGGTTTTGGTATTGGTTATCTAAAATGATGTGTGGAACCCTCGTTCTTAACTCTTATAGGTTGCAAGTCATTTAAGATTTGTAAGATCCTTTCGGTTTGTCCTTTATTTGCTCGTACCTTTGTCATTTTGTGACCAAAATGGGGAGTGATTTGGTATCATTAAGGAAAGGACAATGGTGCATAAACTTTATATCTAACGAAAGTGTAAAGAATAGACTAAGGGGGAGTAACATATCATATTGATACTTGTGGATATCTTAACTACAAAGGGAATAACAAAGACGTGCGAATTGAAAATCTACCCATCTTACCTTTAGGGGGGGTATTAACTTTGTTATTATAATATCAACAACGATATTTGTGGATTGAATGTACACATGTTATTGTGCTGTTGAAACTTGGAATCAAGCGTATGTATAATGAATTCTTGTAATTTGTTTATCCATATGATGTAAGAGTTTTGTCACTAAAATTGACAAAGGGGGAGATTGTTAGAGCATTGATCGGTTGAGCCTATCAAGCGTTGGTATGTCAAGTTTGGTTGTCATATTTTAGTAAACCAAAACTCATCTAAAGAGTCGCTTGATTATTTACTAGAGTAGACTTCGTATAAGTTAGCTAGAAAGTTATTAGGATATGAGACTTACAAGTATTACACGAAGACTTGAAGAATGTGAAGAAGTAAAGAGCTACATCGACGACATCACCCTTCCAATTGAGGTTAGTAATATTTTGACTTGAACTTTTTCATTCCTAACGTATCTTTGAAGTCGTGCTATATTGAAAACATAACTGCGAAGCTGTGAATGATTATACCCAGTTAGACGTAGTATTAAGGAATTATAATACGAAGTATAACGCCTATCTTTTGAACTTCGTATATAATACATCGACATAATCATATGAATGTTATTGTGATTATGTATGGGTATGGGTGAAGGTTTCTTCCTAATTCGTTTAAATGAAGTACAATTCATAAACTTGTTTTGTGAATCGAAAGGGAAATCGCTAGGCTTATTGGTATTGTTATTCATTGAAAATCTTTGGATTACCAATATGTGTATTTAGTATAACCGCTCATAACTTGTTTATGTATCTTGGTAAAACTATTCACAATGCCTGACTTATGTATTGGTATGGCTTTTATTAGTGAAACCAATCTTAAGTAATCAACTGAGATGGTATGATCGATATTTGTAATTGGTGTGACCATTCCTAGTCATTGGGTAACCGATCCTAGAACTTGGTGGGACTAATCACAAGATGTGTAATCGATCCTTGTATTAGGTTAACAAGTTTTAGTAATTGGTGTAACCGATCATATAACTTGTGCAACCGATCACAAGTAAGTACCATAAACAAGTGGTAACCGATCCTGGTACTTAGTTAGCCATTTTATGGAATCTAGTATGATCCATCCTAGTAGCCA
Organism: Papaver somniferum; assembly: GCF_003573695.1. Classification (NCBI taxonomy): domain Eukaryota; kingdom Viridiplantae; phylum Streptophyta; class Magnoliopsida; order Ranunculales; family Papaveraceae; genus Papaver; species Papaver somniferum. Next base: position 49,427,876 of record NC_039366.1, read on the forward strand.
CTTGGAGGTAGAACCGAACTTCTTGTCTGGTAGAACCGTTAAACCCATGAATGGTGATTGAATGTTTTTGATCAATCACATAGTTCTTAGAAATCAGATGAACCAATTATAAACTTGTTTGGAAGTGTGGCAAATCGGTTCCAAGATTGTAAATATGAAAAAGGATGTACAAATTAAAGATGTCGACATACTTTGAACATGTGCGGTAATTCTTATCTATTATTTTTCAAAGATATTCCTTAATAACTAAAGGAGAATTCTGGGTCGAAATAAATTGAGAATCTTTTAATTAAGGTTTTTAATTTTATATGCTTTTACTTTCCAGCAATTAAATGCATATCTTTAGAAAATAAAAATTGGTAATGTGCGTTTACTAATTGGAGATTTTCTACTGAGATTTCAGTCAATATTTGGACAGAGAATTTCCAGGAATTATGAAAACCGATTTTGTCTTTATTGCATATCTTTGAGAATATTCGGTTTTGGAAATTCCTTGGTGTCCAAACTTCCTTGGTCTATAAATATTGAAGTTTGCATTTCGAGAAAACTAATCCTCAGAGCCAGCAAAACTACCTAGTTGTCTTGTTACTGGTGGAGCGTTCTATTCGGAGAGGAAAGTACTCTAATTAGGTGAAATCTCTCAAGACCGCTCGTTTTAAATACTTCTTTGGGATTGAGAAGCTCTACGAGTACCGTTGGTGGGAAACTAGATAATTGCAGTTTATTATTAGTTTTCGATTGATTTGATTGACTAACGGTTGTTGAACTTTGATTGCACCTGGTTTATTTATGCTTGAGAATCTTCTCTTCTGATATAAGATTCACTCAAACTAGATCGAAGTATCGACGGGGATCTTTAGACTGTTTGTAGATCTAAAGATGTCTTGTGATAATCCATCTTTAACTGACTCCGTTCTGCGTGTGATTGATCACAAGAGATTCAAGTTGTTTGTGCGCAGGTGTTTATTGAAGATCTAAGAAGATTTGAAGACAAAGAAGATTTCTTATTTGAGTTCATAATCTTTGGTGTGCACCAAAATTGATCGGCTGGGGATCCAACTATAATCGTTTTATCTTTTGATAGATTGGATTGATTAGTTGTGTAGATCGGCATCAATATTTAGTATCTTGATCAGATCATATTATTGATTGCATAGTCTAAACAATTACTTTGGTATTTGTTGAATAGATTGACCTAAGAACCCGACAAAGGAGTTTATTGGTTAAACGGAAGAGCCTTTTGGCAAACTCATATCAAGTTGTTTGAAAAGAGTTGTTACCGAACAGATTTGTTGTTTCTTTACTGTTTGGAATACGAACCAAAGGAATTGTTCCAAGTGTGTGACTTGTTGCAAGTTGGAGGCGCAGGGATACTGAGGGAACTAGGTGAACTATAGGTTTAGTTGCTTGGTCTCAACTATACGAAGTTGGTTTAGATTTTGTATAGTAGATTAACTGTGAGAGTATTCAATCTGGACAAGGTTTCGGGGTTTTTCTGCATTTGTGGTTTCCTCGTTAACAAAATCTTGCTGTGTCTTTTACTTTTCTATTTCCGCAATTATAATTGATTTATTATAGTTAGAAGTAAAATACACAAACGTTAAAAAAAATTTACTTGATAGCAATCCTATAGTGTTTGGTTAAGTCTGAACCTATTATCAAGTAATCATACTTCGTTGTTGTATTGTCTCGATCTTGAATCCATAGTCAATCACGCAAGTTATCTTGTTGTCGTATTATCTCGATCTCGTATCCATAGACGATCACACGAAGTGTGAACTGATTCGTTGTATTGTCTCGACTCAGTCCATAGACAATCACTTTCGGAGAAAGGACTTATAGGTGGCAAAGTTTTAGATTGAGGTATATTTGGGTACCCTCGTCTTTTCAAAGTGGATTCTTTTGCACCTCAAGATTTGAATCTTTATTAGGTAGTGCTTATAAGATTGTATCTAAAGTTCTAGCCAATTGATTGAAGATGGTGATGAATAAGTTACTGTATGACTTTCAGGGTGCCTCCATTAAGAACACGCAAATTTTGGATGAGGCCTTAATTGCTAATAAATGTATTTATAGAATATTGAAGGCTCATATTCCTGGTTTGATTTGTAAGGTGGATATGGATAAGGCATTTGATAATTTCAAGTTGAAAACTTTGTTATGCATTCTAGAGAAACATGGTTTTGGTGTTAAGTGGATTGAATAGATCAAATGGTGCATTAATTTTTCTCATATTTTTGTACTGGTCAATGGGAGATCAACTGATAAAATCAAGTCATCCAAAGGATTGAGACCAGGAGATTTACTTTCTCCTTTCTTGTTTCTTTTGGTGATGGAAGTTCTTTCTGAACTGATGGATGATGCAGTGATGAGAAATCAAATACATGGGTTTCAAGTGGAAGGGGATGGTCTTGAGATGTCTTGTTTGCAATTTACAGATGATACATTGATATTTATTAATGCAGAAGTGGAGGATGTTAGAAGATTACTTATTATTTTAACTACTTTTGATATTATTACAGGTTTGAAACTAAATTCGGATAAAGCTCTAAGATCAGTGTTGGTGTTGACCAAGTTAATAAATAACTTGCACTGGAGTTAGGTTGCAGGACTGAGCAGCTGCGTATAAATTATCTGGGTATTCCTTTAGAGCAACTGCAGTGGACGAGCAAACCTATAATTATGGTCCAGGGACGAGACGCAACGGGACGGAGTAAAGACTAAAATCTGGACCAAAACCAAATTCCAGACCATATTTGGTCTGGGACCAAGACCAAAACTATATATAGTGGAGCGGAGGTATAATCACCGTTTGGCATCGGGCGTGTATATAATCTACGTCTGTTGTGAAACGTACGTAAAGTCACCGCCCCATAAAGAGGCGTGTATATAAGTTACGCCCGGTTCAGGCGTTGATAAAATGTTCGCCCGTTGGGACGTTGCTAAAGTTTACGCCCCACGTCAGGCGTTCATAAAATTAACGCCCCATTCAGACGAAGATTATACAAACGCCCCAGCCCGGCGTTGATATTCTTAACGCCCCACGCCAGGCGTATATATAGTTAACGCCCCACGCCAGGCATTTATATAGTTAACGCCTCAGACAGGCGTTGATATACTTAACGCCCCACGCCAGGCGTTTATATAGTTAACGCCCCAGACAGGCGTTGATATACTTAACGTCCCACGCCAGGCGTTTATATAGTTAACGCCCCAGACAGGCGTTGATATAATTAACGCCCCACGCCAGGCGTTTATATAGTTAACGCCCAATCCCGGCGTTGATATAACTTGAGTTTAAAAAAATAAATAAAATACTTATACAAAATTGATTTTGAAATTTTTTTATACCGTTGGTAATTCGAACGTTGAAGAAAATGGAACGTTGGATAATTTGGAACGTTGGAAAGTGTGGAAGACATTTCGGAACGTTGAAAATTTCGGAAGAAACACCAATATATACACATGAGATCCTGTGACATTTTCCCACGACTAAATACTTCAAACTATCCACACCAATAAGAAGAAATATTGTTTCTGCTTTCAAATCAGTTGGAAAATTTTCACGGATTCGCTTACAATGGCACCAAGAGTAGCACGGGGTCCAAATTTTACGACAATCGAAGATGTAACAATGTGTAAAATTCATTTATCTATATCTCAAGATTCTAGTGTTGGAACTGATCAATCAGAGGCGACGTTGTGGACTCGTATCAAGGATGATATTGAACTTCATTTACCTAATAATCCAGATCGGTCTTGGAGTTCTTGGCAAAAACGATATCAGGGAATAAGTAAAGATGTGGTGTTATTTTCGGCAAAAGAGGCAGAAGTTGAAGGTGAATATCATACTGGATGGGGTCTTGAAAAGAAGGTAAGCATTCTTGATTTTTCGAACAATTGTTTTCTAATATTTAATAAGCGCCCATGTACTTAAGTGTTTTTAAAAACATTAACAGCTTGAAGAAGTTAACAAGAGGTTCAAGGAATGCAACGATGATAAAAAATTTAAGCACGAAGAGTGCTACCCAGTTGTGTTAGAAAATATAAAATATAATCGACGATCGACTTTTGTATTCGATACGACGCATGATTTGGACACTTATGAGAATAACGAGGAAGATGATGAAGGACCGCAAACAACAACTCAAGGAGAGACCGGTAACGACACAGATGGGGGAGACATAGAGAACACATATCTTCGTAAGATGGGGAAAAAGCAGCAAAAAGATTGAAGAAAACAGGGAGAGAGAAATCCAGTCACCAAGAGGAATTGATGGGAATAATTATTAAAGAACAACAAAATTTCAATACTCATTACCAAGCACAATCAATATTCAAGATGGAACAAAGAGCAGCAGAGTTTGCAGCAAAACAAGCTGAACATGCGGCAAAAATAGCCAAGCAAGCTGAAGACGAAGAATTTTCGCATCATTATGATGGATCTTGAAAAAATGGAACCTGTACAACAAGAGTACTTCCGACTTCGCAGGGCGGACATAGTTCGGAATAAAAGAAACCAATCTTAACACAAAGGCGGAATAGTTCAAACCTTAATTATTTCTCCTATTTAGTGATTAGTAGTATTATTAGTATTATTATGTTTTAAATTTCTTATTATCTGAACAATTAGCATTATTATTATGTAATTTTTGGATTTTAAATTTACTTCCGTTGATTTGAATTAAATTTCTACTTTTTTGAAACATACGACCTTAATTAAAACTTGAGGATGTTTACATACAAAGAGATAATAGAAAGGAAATGACAAACGACAATTTTTAATTCCCATATTCTGCCCATATATATTCGATCAAGTCATCACGCAAGCGAATATGTGCATCTTTGTTACGCATTGCACGTCGGCGTTGCTGATCTCTAATTTGGGAAAACTCGTCACTATTGCCTCTTAATATATTAACTGGTGCTGCGTTGCTACGTTGTTCATAAACATGTGGCCAGTCACCGGGTAGACGCTCATCCTCGACTATCATATTATGTAAGATAATACAAGTTTTCATGATATAGGCAAGCACATCTGGATTCCACATTCTTGCAGGTTGTTTGATGATTCCAAATTGTTGTTGAAGTACACCAAATCCCCGTTCAACATCTTTTCTTGCACCCTCTTGCATCGATGAAAATATTTCCTTTTTCCTACCAACCGGATGTTTAATGGCCATAATAATAGTAGGAATCTCTGGGTATATTCCATCACCTAGATAATACGGCATATCATATGAATGTCCGTTCACCTCATAGCTCACCGGCGGTGCTTTTCCTGTTACAAGACTTCGAAAAACATATGAACGGTTCATAACATTAATATCGTTGTTAGAACCGGGCATACCAAAAAAAGCATGCCAAAACCATAGGTCATACGACACCACTGACTCCAACACGATACTTTCGCTCCCTTTATACGCGGTGTAAGCCCCAGATTCTGCCGACGGACATTTATCCCATTTCCAATGCATGCAATCTAGACTACCCAGCATCCCAGGAAATCCCCGGTCTTTGTTTTGCTTGAGCAACAGTTCAATATCACCAGCCGTTGGTTCACGCAAATATTCTTTCCCATACACATTCACAATCGTCTTACAGAACCTACGAGTAGCTTCCAGCACAGTTGTTTCTCCTATGCGTAAGTACTCGTCTATTGCATCTGCCGCACATCCGTAAGCTAACATTCGTACTGCTGCTGTTACTTTTTGATGAGGGTTTAATCCTAAAACTCCACAAGCATCGGGTTTTTGAACAAAATATGTTTGCATTGGTAACACCTTCCACTATCCGGTTAAACAATTGTCGACGCATTCTAAATCTTCTGCGAAAAACATTGGGTGGTTGGTTTGGGTACGGAGAGAAATAGTCGTTCCATAGAAGTTCAGCCCCTGACTCACGATCTCTTGGTATTCTGATACGAGTTTGAGGCCATTTTGAATTTGTAACAAGGACTCCCAAACTAACGGCCATGTTATTTTGCATAATTGCTATTGCATCATCATCCGAGGAATAAAAACTACTATTAGAAGAAGAAGATGAAGAAGAAACAGAGAGCAATAATGAGCGGTTTTCTCATAGTGTTCCATTACTATATGAAGCAGAAGAGATGTATTGTTATTCATATATTGAGTGAAACCAGTCTTTAATTTATAACCCATTTTCAAGAGCATTAAAAAAACCAAAAATAGATATTTTTTTGGGTTCACGCAAATGTGTTTTCCAAAAAAGATAAAGTGTTTGTCAGTGACCTGATATGACAATACTATATATGATTAGACTATACTATATATGATATGACTATACTATATAAGATAAGAAAAGATAACTCCAAAGACAGGTCATCTAAATAGTCATAACAAATTAACCCTTCATATTATCATTATCCGAAGTGGACGATCTTGGTGCCACAAAAGGCATGTGCGTTCTCGGATTGGTATTGACTGAGGACATTGTTGAAGCTGATCCTTGATTCATACCACTCCAAACTTGTGATGGCAGGGTTTGGGAAAAGGAACCGTATCCAAGCTGAGGTTGGACAGTGTGCGGCATACGGAAAAGAGATAGTTGTTGCTGCAAATCAACGTTCGCATTATTTAGCCTTTGTATTTCTGCTTCTTTCGACATAATAACGTCCATCCTCTCCTTCGTTTGTTTTAATGTAAATTCGCGAAATTGTTGATTAAAATCAGCATTTTCTTGAAATAATGTGTAAGCTTCATGCTGTCAAGAAAAAATAAAATATATAAGTACAAATATACCAACAAAAATCGAACGTACAATAAAAAGTCGAAAGTACACTTACGTGGGATAATAGATGTGGAGGAGGGATATGTACATGTTCAACAGGTTGTTCAATTGGGACCGTATACAAGTCACCGACATACCCATATGTTTGGGCTTCCCAAATAGGATGAGTCACGTAATCTTTGGAGTTGGTTACCATTGTCCAGTATTGTAAATATATATCATAATCTTTAACAACTTGCACTATCTCTGTTGCATCGACCAAACCTTCTTTTTTTAGGCGTTCGGCTTGAATATTGCCAATATCCCCTATAACTGTGTGTAGTCTTATAGGAACAGCGAAAGTACAATGGTTTTGCCGCCAACACCTTTCACCAAGATACATGTTGTGCTGTACAGTTAGAAAGGGAATAAGAATTTAGTAAGTATGTTATATAGGAAAAATATGTTATATAGTAAGTATGTTATAGAAAAAAAGTATGTTATATAAAAATTTACAAATTAACTCACAATGCCCATGTAAGAAAATATATATCTCGAGTCTGATAGCCGCGTAGCCGTGCATCCCATATCAGATGCAAGAACTTCTCTGTATGATTCCCATGGGCGCCATGTCACTTGTTCAGCAGTAAGCTTAGTAAATCCCTACAACGGAAAATATCATTTGTATTCTTCGGTACATTCCATTTAGAAGATACGGGCCATTTTTGTTCTGTACTCGCCTCTGGGATTTCTGGTCGACATATGCCCAGGTATTCATACCCCCAAAACTACTCCATCAAAATAATTAGCCAATTTAATAACTTAGCAACAAAATAAACAATGAGAGGAAAAATAACTAGATTGAAAGAATACCTCTAATACTTGGAATGGACCACATAGTGCCTTCTGTCTCCTCCCAGATAAACGGAGTGCCGCATACAATTTCGAAAACGCAGCACCACCCCAGTCATACGTGGATACTACATCAAGATTTTCAAAAGCAGCTAACCATCCAGCATCAATATAAGTCTTTGCATTAGAAAAGAAAAAATGTCCCAAAACATACATGAAAAAGGCAATTGCTACTCTATGAGCAAGGGTGCTATCATTTTCAGCCGCAACCAACTTGTCTTCGAAGAAATATGACCTTAAATATTTAATTGTAATTGAATTTGAAACCCACGACGGTGCTTTTGGACAGAGCGTGACATCTTGGATATCCGGAAAGATATGCTCACGAACATGTTCAAATTGGTACTTCCCCGAATCATAAGGAACATCAGGCCCATCACCGATACTCAGTCCAGTCAACATGAGCCAATCTAGGGGGTGAATCCCATCTCACCAAATGGGAAGTGAAAAGTGTTTGTTGTATCCCAAAACCGCTCAGCAATATAATCAACCATTGAATGGTTGGTTTCGCTACATTGTATGTCCAGTAAATTTTGCCATCCCGCTTTTTCAATAATATATTTAGCTCTAGGACAGTGTTGTGAAATAGTTTGATAGTGATGAATTACCGATGCCAAAGATCCACGATGTTGATACTTCAATTTGTGCTCCCCTGTAAATGTGATGTCCGTAGTAGCGTGCGGTTTATCATCTTGCAGTATAGGAAACCTCCCTAACCGGGGAATATCAACCTCCTTAATTGTACCAGTAGCGATTAAGTTATAATCCTCTTCGGCTACAGATTTTTGTTTCTTGTTCGTCTTCACGACCATTGAAACGCGCTGTGAATTTGTTCAACATCTGTGCACACACAATATAGATGCAGTTACATTATTAAAAGACCAACCCTCATTAACGAATATTTTTATTAGTCCATCACCATTTATATTCCAAATACTATAAATCCTTAACACAAACCATATCAATTCCAAATTCTATAATTCCAGAAACACAAATTAAATCGTCACCGATGCATTTCCAAAATCATTACAAGATTCCACAACCCAATTTAATCACTTCAAGATTCCATAAAAATCACTAAAAAATCAATTCCATACTCACGCAATTAGCTCTTCTACATATGTAACTCCCAAAATTTACATAACTACAATTTACATAACTAAAATTAATCACCTCAAAATTCAATAAAAACAATACAAATTCAATTATTGGTAACCATATTCACATACAACATGCAGAAAACCAATAATTAATCCAATAATTTACATAACTACAATAATTTACAATTTAAAATTAATCCAATAATTTAAAATTAATCCAATAATTTACATAACTACAATTATTGATAACCATATTCACTAAAATTAATTACCAACAGACAACATGAAGAAAAAAATAAAAGGAAGCTCTCAATTGAAATAGGTTGATTGAAACAGATGAAGGGTGAGAACTATTTCCCACATAATCTACATAACCACGGATTTTTACAATACCCAAAAATTATAAATCAAATTTTTACAATACCACTGTGGAAGCTCTAATAAATTTTAGTGAATAGATTATAAATCAAATAAAAATTTACAATACCCACAAATCAAATTTTTACAATACCCACAAATAAATTTTTACAATACCACTGTGGAAGCTCTAATAAATCTAACTATTTTAAAAAAAAATTAACCAAATTTACATAAGCATCAAATATGGTTTTTTTCACATACATATTAATCTCTAAAAAAACATAAAACACACATACCCAATTAAATTTAACCAATTTCATATTCATATTTGTTCGTTAAAACCAAATTTTAGATAAACTAATTTTAACAAATAAAACCCTAAATAAATTATACAACAATATGGATAAAACAAAAGAGATTAAGAAAAAAAAAACATACCTCTTTTGTAACCCGGGTTCATCAAGTATCTCGTTTTTTTCTTTTCTTTTACTGCTCGTCACTGTGATGTTTGTTTAGAAGCTGTGTTTGTGGGCGGTAGAAACAAAGAGGAGGTAGAAAAGAAAAAAGAAGACGGAGAAGATTAGGGTAAAGGGAAAGTGAACACGTGGGCTATACGTGGTGGTTAGAGATTGTCCGGGCTTTAATGCCACACGTGCTAGATACGTGTGTTAATAGAAGTCCAACACTATACGTACGCCTGCCATGAGGCGTTGATTCCTTCATTCGCCTGAGTGAAACCAAGCGTTGATTATACGTACGCCTGAGAGAAGAGGAGGCGTTGATTATACGTACGCCCCACGTCAGGCGTTGATTATACGTTCGCCTCAAACAGGCGTTGATTATACTTACGCCTCAAAACAGGCGTTGATTATACGTTCGCCTGAAACAGGCGTTGATTATACGTACGCCTCAAAACAGGCGTTGATTATACGTTCGCCTGAAACAGGCGTTGATTATACGTCCGCCTCAAAACAGGCGTTGATTATACAAACGCTTCATTCAGGCGTTGATTATACGTTCGCCACACCAGGCGTAGATTATACAAACGCCCCTTCTCCGAGCGTGAAATATATGTACGCCCCACAACAAGCGTATTCTTTACCAACGCCCCACAACCAGCGTTAACTATATCTCCGCCCGGCCCAAACGAAGATTATACCAACGCTCCACATGCAAGCGTGGATTATACATCCGCCCGACTAAATATACTCCACTGCCTTAACGTGACACTACAGACTAAACTCAAATTTGATCGTTTGTTTTGGTCTTTGATCTTTGGTTTTGATCGTACCACTGTGGACGCTCTTAGGTGCTACAACAAAAAACACTAGAGTTTGGGATGAGATTATTCATAGAATGGAGGTGAAATTAGCTGCATGGAAAAAGAGGTTTTTAAACAGGGTAGGTAGACTTGTTTTAACCAAAAGGTTCTTGTCTAGCTTGTCATTATATTATTTATCTTTGGCTAGCATGTCTGTAAGTGTTGAATTGAACATGACAAGGTTAGTGGAAATTTTTCTTTGGGATTCTAATGCTACTAAAAGGAAAAATTTGTTGGTTTCTTGTCCAACGGTTTGTAAACCAAAGAAAATGGGTGGTCTGGGTGCAAAGGATTTAAGACTTACTAGTAAAGCTATAACTGTAAATGGATCTCGAAATTTTGTAAAGAGAAGAAGGCTTTATGGAGGAGAGTGGTGCAGAAAATCTTGAATGATGATGATTATTTGATTCTTGTAGATGATGGTAAACCTCATGGGAGGAGTATTTGGAAGACAATTCTGAAATCTTCATATGGTGTTTAAATCGAAGAATGGTAAAGGCATAAAGTTTTGGATGCAAGGCCGGGCTTGAGATTTCGCTGCCCCGAGGCTGACTCTCAAATGTTGCCTCATTGGTAGTGCATTTCCATTAGCTAGTATTGGTGCCAATAATGGCTCCAGACTGAAATTCCCAGTTTACCAAAGTGTTACCAATTCTCAGTTTACCGAACTATCACCAAAGTACTTGAAGCAACACCAATCAATTTGACGCAACTGATTCTGAAAGAAGAAAAAAAAACAGTACATTAACATGAACTCAAGACTTCACAATTCATCAGAACCACAATTACAAAGTCTTTAGACCTTAAATCCATTTGAAATATCAAATGCATTGTATGAGAAATGTATTATATTTGACCCAAATAATAAAACAAAACCCTCGTTTAAATACTCAATGCTTGAATCATCCACAAATCCTAAAAGACAAATAAAATACGATGCAAATTTGCAAAGGAGATAACCAAAATATATATAGAGAGAAAAAGAGCAGCACTAAACCAAAGTTTGGGATTATTGAGATAATCACAACTATATCTCCAAAGAAAAAAGAGATTTTTATTCTTCCAATTTACCCATCTATATGCGGTAAGGATAAGGAATGATGATAATGGATGCCGATATGGAAGAGATTCATTCTTTTACAAAGGTCATAACCCTTTTAAAATAACCTAATTTGTTTCCCCAAATGTCGTGATACCCAAGACAAAGTCTTGATAAACTTGGCTCAGGGTCGGCTCTGTTTGGATGCATAAATGGAAAACTAATGGTCTATTGAAGGATAAATATCCTGCAGTTTATAGAGCATGTAGTAAGAAAACAGTTTCTATTGCAAACATGATTCAGGATGGGGGATGTGTTAAAAGTCTAAAAGAAATCTTTCATATCAAGAGTAATTAGAGTGGGTTTGCTTTGTAATGAATTGGGTCCAGTTCCTAATCTCGTAGATGCTTAAGACGAGTTTTTTATATTCGAAGAATATACTGTAAAAAAAGGGTATGAAGTTCAGCTGCAGGATAATTCTGATTGCAATTTTTTGAAATTTTTGTGGAGAAAAGATATCCCTCCAAAGGTAAGCTTCACACTTTGGGATAATTTTCATAATTCACTTCCTACTTTGAGTATGTTGAAGCACATAAAAGTCAATATTCAAAGTGATTTATGTAATATTTGTTAGAAGGAGGTAGAGAATTCTAATCACTTATTCATTCACCGTGATTATGCTAAAAAAACTGTGGAATTACTCCATTCAGTCTTGTCATGTGGGTAATGGTACTTATGTGACAGTTCTGAACTTGTTTGTGTTCTGGAATGGTGTTGCTTTACAATGAAGGTGCAAAAAAGTATGGGGTAAGTTCATATATGTTGTAATATGGCATTTGTGGAATGAGAAAATTTCCAGAAACTTTGGTGGAAGAAGGAAAATGGTGGAGGATATCTTGTGGTTATTTGAGAGTGATATTTTTAGAGGGTTAATTGTAAATCAATCTTGTTCAATTGGGAAACATATCTACACATGTAGTTGAAGTGTGAATTTTTTTCCTGGCTTTGTACATATCTACATATTTTCTTTTCTTTCAATATAACCTTCTTTTCTAGAAAAAAATTCTAACTGGTAATAGTATATTCTCGGTGCACATATCTAGCCATCCATAGCGAGTGTAATTCAGTCGCTCTAAGAGGTGGGTGGTATGAGTTCTGTATGGTGTTTGGTACCTTTCCCATGTTTTCCATGGAAGAGTTCAAAGATATCCATAGTGGTGTTTATATGATATACAACCAAGAAACTGTAGGACTCAAATTGTTCAAGTTATATTGAAACGATGATGGAAAACTACAAATAGGTTCTTTTTCAAAGATTTCGAATGTGGTAAGGTTGTTTCTTGTTGTAATTCAATTTTTAGATTTTTTTTGTTGGTTTATAAATATTTAACCAACGTCAATTATGAACATATTGTTCAATAGGAGTTACACCGTTAGGTTTGTACATGCTGACGGGAATTCCATGTGAGGGGAATGTTATTCCGTTTAAACAAATTAAACTGGGAGTCGGAAGAAAGATGAAAAGACCAACTTCAATTATACTCAAATGATTCCAGATTATAGAAGAGTAAAAGCACGTGAATCAAAAGTTGGTTGGGTGGATTTTTTTTTACGACGTTATGCTAAGAAAATGAATGAACACAGGGTACAAAGTACACAATATTTGTTCTCTGAACATTATGAGGAGCTCGAATTTGTGTTTGTGTTTTGGACAATAGGCCAATGTGTTAGAGCACTGCTCGGTTGAACCCACAAGTTTTGCCATTTCAAGCTTGTTGTCCATGATAGATGAACAAAACTGTATCTTGATTTCTAGTCTACTAAGTCAAGTCTCGGACTAGGTTTAAAATTTGGTAGTTGAGTATCAGACATCATCCTCGAAGACTGTAGATCGACAAAGAAATTTGGAGGCTTTCATCAACAAGGTATGTGAAGACTGAACCATTTTGTTTTATTTACTATATAACCATTTTATCTTTATGAGACTATGTCGTATGACTTCTAGTAGATTTATTGCAAACAAGAAATTTCGAGTCAAGCTCGTCTTGTTAAACATCTCGAAATATGATTATGGCATTGGATGTTCAAAGGTCCTTAACAATATTAGTTTGAGAAATATATTATTCAAGAACTAATTTACGGATCATTTGAAAGTTTCCCAAGCAATGAGTTTCTGAATTATAGGAAGGTTGGAGAACCAGTTCGCAAACCATAAGTTCAGAACGGGACAGTTCATGAACCGTGGTGATCTGAATTTTTAATATTGGTGTAAAAGGCTAATAGTTAGCAAAACCGGTTCACGAATTGTGTCCATCTGAGTTCTCAAGACGAGTAGGGTTGGCGAACCCAGTTCATGAACTATTGCACCCTGACTTGTGAACTATGCCTTACGGTTCACGAACTGTTTCACCAACTGTCCCAGTAAAACTTTAGCAGATGCTTAAAGACTTATTTTTTTCAAATACGTTTAGCATTGGTATGACTCTCATAAACACCTCTAAGACATTATTTATCACTAAAACAACTGTGTTTGTGCATCATGATTAAATTTTTAATTGTTTAAATGAACATCAAATTTCTTATAGTTTATAAATCTTACTTTCCAAAGAACGGCCATTATACACGGTTCTATAACCAGACCACTGTGTATATTCTTCTATGTGATTGCGAGACTAATTCTCACATGCTTACTTGAAACCTCAATTAGAGTTTCATCTAAACAAAGGAAGTGTTTGATTGAAACTCAAGTTATCTTAGCTTGAATTCTAAGCGACCCTCAGTCTTGAAAATCTACAAGTAGATATGCTCTTTCAACTGAAAAATTCAATAGATAACACTTTGTGTCCTAATTAATAGCTAGAGTCGTCCTCTATTGATTTAGGTTTCCTATGAGAAATATAATTAGGTCTACGACTGAAAGACTTCGCTTTAGGGATTCATGAATCCAGCTCCGACTATATTTTATCTTGATAGTTCGTGTATCCGGATCTTGCAATTTTGTTATCGAGGTTTTCATAATCTCTTTCAGATAATATAGATAAATATCGCAAAGTTCTCTTCATACCAGACTTTGTGATTCCTCAAATAGATATCTGAAGAACTTTTCTTAATTGATTAGTTCAAGATCATTCTTGAGAGGTGGTTAAAGATCCAGGATGCTCAGCTAAGTGTAAGTGTTCCGGATTGTGAGGTTTGCTAGCTCTGTCTATTGCAAATAGATTTCAAATCCTTGATCTTTGATATAAAGGTATATCTTATAGGCTTATCTGTTAGAGGAAGATTGGTATCAAAAGTCTTCACTTAAGTTGAAGTAACTCTGAGGCTGTAAAGGATGTTATCTAAGGGAATAAATTGGGTAGAGCCTTGCCAGTCCAGCCCAATTAAGTTGAAGCAACTTGGAGTGTGGATTCGCTCTCAACTACATTCCATTCCGAAGTCTGATAGTAGGCTTCTGTCTGTAGGGCCTTAATACAGTTTGGTGTTTAAACCTGAACGAGGTCCCGAGATTTTTCTACTATTGTGATTTCTTCGTTAACAAAACTTTTGATGTCTTGTATTTTTCCCTTTCTGTTTCCATATTTATAATTGGATTTCCACAAGAAGTACATCCGATCTTAGTAGATACATCCATATTAATTGAGATCGATTATGAGACTCGTTCTTGTAGAATTAGTATCTTAAAAGATATATAACAAGTTTCATACTTGGCAGAATTCCGATTGGATTATTTGGATACGACTAGATTGATCCTGGATATTGATTTTTGAGATCATCCAAGTACTCTTTTAACAATCAGGTTCATGGATTCCAATGTCTAGACTTTCTGATTGAGAAGAGATATAGATATAAACTTTATATACATATTGTCAAGGATCATTAAGTTGATGTACTTGCGTTTGTATTAGGTTTTTTCCATACAGCTTGCCGAACGAAAAAGTTTATGGTGTACTTGGTACCCTTTCCTTTTTACAATGTCTATTTCCAAATGCTAGTTCAATGACATTATTTGGCTTTCTCGAATCGTTAGAAGAATTAGAGTGAGCACCAAAAATGACTAAGGGGTCTCCAATTTCATCAGGACTTTACTTAGCCCTCGGTCAATACTCGACGTGTACCAAAGAAATCCTGAATGGTTTTTGGGGAGTGTTGGAGGTAAAAATCATTTTCTTTCCTATCATTTATTTATTATTTTGACATGGTAAATGTCCTAACCCAAGAATGTTGTTACTTTCAGTATTGGTGGTATACTTACTTCTGTATTTATGAACCTTATCTTCACAATAACACCGTTATTTTTCCGGTCATACAAAAGTACAACGACGATAATTGAACAAAAGATCATATTGAAGATGCTTAATGTGACATCCCTCGAATTTTGGCACTAATACCGAGTCCAGAATCCGGTGGCGCCGTTATCGTAGGTCCATATTTTTTCTTTTAAAATAAGAATAATTTAGAATTACTAAAACAAATACAACAAATAATCTTAAATAAGCAAATAATATTACAAAACAATTTTGAATTGTTATAATCCATAATTGAAAATAATCAAACAATTCAAGTAAACGACGATTCGAGAATATCAAATACCAATTCCCGAATCCCAGTGATAAATTACAAATTCCTTTCTTCAGCTAGTATTGTCTCTGTATACTCTGTAGGAAGAGAGGGAAAAGGGGGTGAGCAACCACAACCCAGTAGGAAATTTCCAAAAGTAATATAGTGCAACGGAAAACAACCAACGATGCATCAAAAGCATAACTAAGACAACGACATCAAAAATATAATTACACTCTCTGAATTTTCTACAGATTTCAGTTTAGATTCTTTACTCGAGCACACTTCCAATATAAGTAATTAATTTCTTAAATTGTTTCCAACCTTTTATTTACAGATTTCTCGTTCAGCCATTTCAAATTTCAGTGACAATTCTTTTAAATGAATTTCAAACTTCGTATCTGAAACTTTTGTTTTATATGTTTATCATTTCTTGTCTTAATTAGACTTTCCTACAAATCTTTACATTTTTCTAGACTTATAAATCACTGCCCACCGTGACACACAAAAATGTGTCCCTGATCTCGGCATTTGCCTACCGCGACACACATGCTATTTAAATAGCTTTGCCCCTTATCTCGGAATAAGCAACAACTAAAACTGCCCACCGGGTCACAAGCATAAAAGATATCTTGGACTGATCTCGCCACACATACAACGAGTACTGACCACCGGTGCCCACAACATAATTGTTATCATGACCCTGATCTCGGCATATAAACAACAACCATAACCCACCGATGCACGCAATCTTAAAAGGTGCAACCCCATAATACTCCAACACACTATGATATCAATCCAAAATTTCCCGAACTAACTATTATTATTTTTGGTTTCATTTAATTGACTAAAACTTTTGGTTACCAATGATATTTTTAAATTTATCGTTTAAGAATTTCTCACAACAAGTTTCATTTCTTATCTTATTCATCCCTTTTACTTTCTTAATGTTAAATAATCAAGAGGTACCAATTAGCAAGTGCATAATTACTATTTTAATCAAAATATTGATGGCGAAAGATGGAAAACGTCAATGATTTTATAAGCATGTGCGCTGACTACATTTTAACTCCATATGTTTTCATTCGATAATGTGAGGATAAGACTTCATAGGGTAGGATACACAAAAACAAAAAAAATCATGCACTCAAAACCTAACAACACGAAAGATGGTTCAATTTCATTAAGAACTAACAAAGTCCATATAAATCAAATTTACAAAAGTGGCGGATCTACTTTTGAAAACAAAAGGATGCAGTGCACTAATAATTTTAAATTCAAATCATTGTCTTACCGAAACCCAAAATTCTCATTTACTGGAGTACGAGGTTAAGTTGCGTTTATCCGAAAATCCACGACCAAAATTGACTTAAAAATCATCTTGTTGTGTCTTTCCAAACAAATGAAATCTAAATCAACCGTTTCAATACGAACATGATTTAAAACGCGGGGTATAACAACCACACCTAATATTTTTTTCGGCAATCTGTATGGACTAAACTCCAATATAACTGAGAGCACCAACTTAAACTGAGACTCAGTCAAGAAAGATATCAAAGACCTTTATCTCTTTCTCAATACAATCAGTAAATCAACTAGATAGAAATCCGTGAGACTGATTCATATGAGAATAACTCGGATGGTACAGAAGACCAATGGACGAGTGTCAATCAAGTTCTATCCAACAATGAAGGTCGGATTTATCAACATATCGAACTAGGCAAAACCTGTGATATTTCAATTATATAAACAAATATAATGCGGAAAAGAAATAAAACAGACACCAGAAGTTTTGTTAACGAGGAAACCGCAAATGCAGAAAAACCCCGACACCTAGTCCAGATTTGAACACCATATTGTATTAAGCCGCTACAGACTCTAGCCTACTACAAGTTAACTTCGGACTGAAATGTAGTTGTTCTCTAACCAAGTCTCACACCGCTTAAGGTACGGTGGCGTTCCTTACGCCTCTTGAATCCCAGCAGGATTCTGCGCACTTAATTTCCTTAGCTGATCTCACACACAACTAAGAGGTGCTACGGCCCAAAGTCGAAGACTTGTAAACAAATCTGTCCCATAGATATGTCTATTATGGTTTTGTTTTCGTCTTAAGATAGATCAAGGTGAACAAGAAACTCAATTAATAATCCGGTCTTATACTCTCGAAGAGCAGCCTAAAAATATTAGTCACCTCACAAAATCCTAACTGATTAACAGAAGAAGTTATTGCGGAATCACAAGAGTCTGAGACGAAGAACTGTTGTGATTACTTTTTATATCTTACCTATCAGAGATGATTCTTGAGTAAAAAATTAGAGAAGATAAAACTCAATACGATAGAACAAGTAAGATCAGAATACACAACTACAGAGAATATAGTTGGATCTGGATTCATGAATTGCAAATGAAGTCATCAAGTCGTTAACCTAATAATGTTTTTGGAAAAACCTAGGTTAAAGAAGAATCGACTCTAGTTTACAACTAGGACACACGAGCGTGTCGGGATTAGGTTTCCTGGATGCTAGAATTCTCCCTTATATAGTCTTTCAAATCAGGGTTGGTTACAATCAAAACTAAGAAAGCTTGGTAATAAAGCAATTGATATTCACCGTTACATGAACTTCTTATTTAAGATTCAAGATAAGTCTGCTTAGAAACTAAGCAATCAATCTCCACCGTTAGATGATATTAGCTTGATACACACAATTGAAATATACCTATATTTAGATATGGATGACCGTACCTAAACGTGTATATCTTGTTGGCCCAATAATAGTTAACTGAAGTTAGCCATATTAACACTTGTAACTTAGCCATATTCATCTAACACTTCTAGATCAAATATGATGATCAGTCAATCATGATATATAATCAAACGAATCTAAATGTATTTCAAGAGAGTTGTTCAAATGTTCACCATCTCATAGAAATATGTATATGAACCATTTGAAACAAAATTCGTTTGGTTTGTAATTGTACAAAGTACTTATACAAGAACAAATTCATGTACATAATTCCACGGTTTGTAAAACTAGTTCACACACCTTATTCCATTAAAGTTACAGGGACTTTAGTTCGCAAACTGAGTTCACAAACGAACCTGACTTCATGAGTATGAAAATCCATACTTACCGATTTTAGAACTTGAACACTGTGTTCGCGAACTGAGTACGTGAACAACAGTTCCAGACTTTGGCTTTGTCTATCCGTTCGCAAACAGGGCACGCGAACAACAGTTCCGGACTTGTCCCTTGTCTAGCCGTTCACAAACAGGGTACGCAAACAACATCTCCGGACCCTTTCACAGATAAACTAGTTCGCAAAAAATAATTCCAGACCTGAACTAAACTTCCACAGTGCACATACAAAGTATACATACTGTGATATATCCAGGTATTGGTAATACTTGGATGTGATGAAGATTTCGAGTAATGTTGAATATTAGGCATGTGGAATAGGAGCTACAAAAGTTAATTTATTTATTTTTTGTATTCCATATGTATTAATAGTTTTTCCACTAAAATTGACAAAGGGGGAGATTGTTAGAGCATTGCTCGGTCGAACTCGCATGCGTTGCTATCTCAAGCATGTTTGTCAATGTTAGTGATCAAAACTATAAGTCTTGATTTCTATCCTACATAGCTAAAGGTCTCAGACTAGGATAGAAAGTGTAGTTGAGCTCAAGAAATCCATGGAAATCATCATGCAAGACGAAGGACTACTCAAGGAACTGGTGGATCTTCATCGACTAAAAGGTATGTGGAGACTTGAACTTATCTGTCACTCAAAAGTATATTTACTCTATCTCATACTCTTGAGACAAAAGTCGTTTTGATATATAGACTTTCATTATACATATTTGCTATTTCAAGCCGAGTTTATCTCGCCTATCTTTTTATCGAAATATATGTTGGTAAGCTTTCGCTTTAGCCGAATTCATCTTTACCAAGTGACGAAAGTCATGTTATGTTTCAATCACTTTGAAAATTGCTCTGACGAGAAATGGTCTGTCCTCTGAAAATGTTTCAATGATTGAAATGAGAGTTTAGATTACATAACCATTGGTAGGGTATAAGCATTGTTGTGGAAACACATATATGTATAAATCCTTATTCCTTGAACCAAAGTTTGCGAACTTTGTTGATCAAGAGAAATGGAAGTGGCGTGAGATAAGTCCGCGAACTAAGTCCGCGAACTGGCGGAAGTTCTCGACCCGAAATTTTCTGCTGGAGTTCGTGTACTCCTTCCATGAGCTTAAGTCCGAAAACCCAGTCCGCGAACTTGAGTAGGTTATATCTAAAGTCGGTTGTTCTTGACCTAATGTTTGAATAAACTAAGGAATGCTTTTGCAAACCGTGGCTATAAAGTTCATGAACCGATTCGAGTGAATCAAACCGATTTTGCTTCAATTGTGTCTTGTGTAGTTACATAAGATTTCCTTGCAATTGGACAACTCTCTAACTAGTTCATTTGAACTAGTTATGGTGAAGAAGAATAAGGTTGATATAAGAGTAATCATATGGCTAACCATTTGGTTGACTTGTTGAACCAACAAATTTTAATGTTTGGGTACGGTTCATAAACCCAAAATTGGACATTTCATTTGTGTGTGACAAGCTAAGTTTTCGATATAACGGTTGAGAAATATTAGCTTGAATCTAATCAGGTTTTCATCTAACGGTGAATATTGAATGCTTTGTTACTAAGCTAACATTGATTGCAAACCCTGATTTGAAAGTTTATATAAGGGAGAACTCTAGCAACTGGGAAACCTAATCCCCACACATTCTGTGTGATACTAGTTGTGCTAAGCTAGAGTCGATTCTCCTTTAACCTTTGGTTTCTTCTTCTAAACCAGGTTAACGACTTAAAGACTTCATTCGGATTGTGAAGCCAGGCCGATACTAATTTTATCGTAGTTGTGAGATCTGATCTTCTTGTTTCTATCGTACGAGTACAATTGAAATAATTGGCTTGAGATTTTATATCCCCGATAGGCAAGATAAAAAAGTAATCACAAACAAACTTCGTCTCATTGTTTGTGATTCCACAATATTTTTTTTCGCTGCGTCGATTAAGATTATTGTGAGGTGATTGATAATATTAAGTTGTTCTTCGGGAATATAAGTCTGGTATTATTGATTAGTTCCTGTTCACCTTGATTTATCAAAAGACGGAACAAAACTCGTAGGTATATTCGTGGGAGACGGATTTATCTATTACCGTAGACTTTTCTGTGTGATATAGATTTGTTTATTAAAGTCTTAGACTTTGGGTCGTAGCAACTCTTAGTTGTGGGTGAGATAAGCTAAGGGAATCAAGTGCGCAGTATCCTGCTGGGATCAGAGGCGTAGGAGCATAATTGTACCTTGGATCAGTGTGATATTGATTGAGGTTCAACTACAGTCCAGACCGAAGTTAATTTGGAGTAGGCTAGTGTCTGTAGCGGCTTAATACAATGTGTGTTCAATCTGGACTAGTCCCGGGGTTTTTCTGCATTTGCATTTTCCTCGTTAACAAAATTTCTGGTGTATGTGTTATTTCTATTCCGCATTATATTTGTTTATGTAATTGAAATAATACAGGTTGTTGTGCGTTGTTCAATCAATTAGAATATCCGACTTTATTGGTTGTTGATTTAAATTGATTGACACTTGGATATTGGTCTTTGGTACCATCCAAGTTATCTCTCTTTGATAATGACTCGCAGATTTCTATTTGCTTGAGTAAAGATCAAATCGAGAGATTGAGATATAAAATCTTTGATATACTTTTCATTGATTGAGTCTAACTGTTTAGTTGATTCTCATAAAAGTGTATTGGAGTTTGTCCATACAGATTGCTAAGCGAAATATTGGGTGTGGTTGCTAGACCCCCGCTTTTTCAATTGGTATCAGAGCAGGAAAACACGTTCAAGACCTTACAAGTCTGTGTTTGTAGCGATCTGACTCTATGGAAAGTAGTGCTATCTCAATAAATGCACCACCAGATCCAGGGATTTCAGAATTCTCTTCCATGACTGATTTAATAAAATCTGTAGAAGAAATTATATCTAAACCTCCCCCAGGTTTAAAATCCCTTGAAGTATTTTCAGGGCTTGAAAAGAAACTTGAGATCTTATCTCTTGATGTTGAGTTATACCTCCAGAAAAAGCAAGAATCTCTTGATAGGCTAAATCTAGTTATGATGAATAATATTCATGTTGAAGTTGATATTGATTTACTAATCAGTGAGAGAAATGCTCCTCCTCTGCGTAATCCAATTAGTTGTGATAAACTAAACGAATTACAAGAGGAGTTTAAATCTCAGTTGTCTGAGTGTATCACCTCAAAGCATGAATTGATTCGCTGCTCAATTCCTGATACTTCCTATCAAGATAGTAGTATTGTCTTCTTTTATGAAGAATCTAGGACGTCTCTTTTTATCAAAAGAGTTTCCCTTCGCAGTACTAAAAACTATCTGCAGAAACTGTTTTTTATAAGTCGAAAAACAAGAAATCAGAAACACAAATCTTTTTGGGTTCTCTTGAAGTTCTTTGATAGACTTATAAAAACAGTTCCTTGGGTGTTTCTCAACACTACAAGATTTAAGAGTTGTTGGAAAGAAACTCTTTCTCGGTGCCATGGTGAGCAAGACATTTTTCACCTCAACACAACTTGTTTGTTTTGAAAGTGCATCCTCACCAAGAAATGCCCTGCTATGTATACGGTGAGGGAAACACAACAACTAGGGCGCACATATTATATTCGGTAAGGCTATAGAATTCAATTAGAATTTTCTAAAAAGGTATGTCTATAAACTTGAGCAAGTTTTTTTTCTTTTATGTTTTTATTACTTGTTTGAGTACTTATAATGATCCATGTACCTTGCTTATCGTTCATTTCTACCCAACTTGATCTGTGTTTAAGGTTCTTAAATGTTTAGGTTTGAAAACATTAGTTCGGGATGTTTGGACTTCATGGTATACATACCAAGTATGCATAACATCATTTAAAACCAAAATCCAGGGGTTTAAGTTCGCAAACCCCGTCTGCATACTGCTCCAGGATACGAAAATTCGTTTGCAAACCCGTATGCATACTTGACGTCGATATTCGGTAAATTTGTTTTGGCCGTAACTTCTTCGTCCGAACTCGGATTGACCTCATTCTTTTTGCACTTTCTTCCTATTTAAATTCTATTCAAAATGGAGATGAGAAACCTTGAACTTGGATGAGTTAAGATTTGCATTTGTCCTGTCTCTTGTTTTTGAGTATTTTGCTCCGTTTCGTTGCACTTATTCCACTTCTCTTGAACTTGGGAACTTGGATTCTTGGAGTAATACTCTTCTAAGCTAATTTGTAGCTTTTACAAGAATGTTGTTGGTAAATCACAAAGAAGGAAGTTCAAGAATGAAAAGTAGTACGCAGTGCTGTGGAATTCTTGAATGTTCACAATCATCCTTTGTGAACTATGGTGCATAGTCGTTATTGACTTTGTATGTTCTTCTTTGATTAAGAAAATATTTTTGTACGCATTTGGTAGCTATTATTGGTGTAAATCCATGCGAAAAAGATTGATTCTACCCTATAAGGACAAATCATCTTGTATGTGCATTACGAGTTTGTCTTGTTGCCTAGGAAACTTCTTATGAGAATTTATTCTTATTTTTGAGAAGGATTACTAGAGTTTGGAATATCCATTATCGTGATTACACATAGTTATGTCCAATATTTCATCTTCATGTTTTTTAGGTTTATTTGTTTAAATTCTAAAATTGTTTGGAAGATGATTTTTGCAGTATTAATCCTTATGGTTTTATATATTGCAACTGTTTATGGGATATGTGTGTTTGCGTCCGTGAACTTGAATGTCCCATATCTTGTCAAAAGAAAAATCTCTCGTATGTCGATATGCATGTATTGATAAAAGAATGAATGGACTTTTGACAAATACAAAAGTTAAGCCTATATTGTCAATCTTTGATGTAAGATAGGTTAAAATCTTTTGTTTGCAAGGATTATGTCTATTGTATGTCATTGTGCAAAT
This sequence comes from Papaver somniferum, assembly GCF_003573695.1. NCBI lineage: Eukaryota > Viridiplantae > Streptophyta > Magnoliopsida > Ranunculales > Papaveraceae > Papaver > Papaver somniferum. The sequence continues at coordinate 49,451,925 of NC_039366.1, forward strand.
AGTGATGGAAAATAGAATGAATCCTTGTGTATTCCGCAGTAATTGATCTTCCCTGATCCATCATATTATGTATTACTGTGAGGCTCCGTAAAGTGTCTTATGTTGAGCATTAAACAACCAAGTTGATTATTTTTGATTAGCTATGTTGTTGTTCTGTAAGGTACTTTATGTTGAGCATTTTCAACTAAATTAATCATCTTGTTTGGTTATTTAGTTTTGACTCCATAAATCTTCTTATGTTTGAGCGTTCATGACTGGGTTGATTGTTTTCATGATTAACTTAGTCATTGCTCTATAGACTTTCTTATGTGAGTATGACCAATTAAATTGATTACTTTTGTGATTAGTTTGATTGTGTATTTCGATTAGATTAATTATGGGTTTACTTGTGATTAATCTAATTGAGCGCTCTTAAGTCTCCATAAGTTCACTTACGTTGAGTATTTGTCGATTAAATTAATCATGGGTTCTCTTGTGGTTAGTTTAATCGAATATTTTTGGATTCAAATTCATACTTGTATGTGATTTGTTATGTCCAAAGAAATCCGAAATTAAGGTCGCTCTTGTTGTTCCCTTGGGAATGACATTTTATGGGGGAGAGTTCTTTTTGAACTTGCGCTTAATTGCCATATCTTTGTGGGGAGTGCAGCTGTGGAATATTATAGGGGTTATCTTGTATCTTTATAAACTCCTTGATGAATGTATTTAGCTTCGGCTTTATGATTGCATCTAAAGAACAAGTTGATATTTTTGCTTTCTTTTGGTCATGAAATGTCTCTTTAGGAATTTTCATTAGGATCCCGTTCTTGTACCTTTGCCAATTTTATTGACAAAAAGGGGGAGAATTAATATGTAGTTCACACTACAAATACATATGATTTTTGGATCATTATGTAAGGGGGAGTTGTTTCCTTGTGAGATGGAGTATTGACTAAGGGGGAGTGATACATATCACCATAGTATTGTTGTTGAAGTTGTGATACAATTGAACTTTGACGCTGTATAATGATACTATGACACTGTATAACAATGATTAAGAACTTTTGTTTTCTTGTTGTTATAGCTACGGATTTTCAACAACGATGATGATAAACTTACAACCTTTGGGATCATTGGATTACTTGGAAGTGACAAAGATTTCGAGTAATGTTGAAGATTAGGCATGTGGAATAGGAGCTACAAAAGTTAATTTATTTATTTTTTGTATTCCATATGTATTAATAGTTTTGCCACTATAATTGACAAAGGGGGAGATTGTTAGAGCATTGCTTGGTCGAACTCGCATGCATTGCTATCTCAAGCATGTTTGTAAATGTTAGTGATCAAAACTATAAGTCTTGATTTCTAGCCTACATAGCTAAAGGTCTCGGACTAGGATAGAAAGTGTAGTTGAGCTCAAGAACTCCATGTAAATCATCATACAAGACGAAGGACTACTCAAGGAACTGGTGGATCTTCATCGACTAAAAGGTATGTGGAGACTTGAACTTATCTGTCACTCAAAAGTCTATTTACTCTATCTCCTACTCTTGGGACAAAAATCGTTTTGATATATAGACTTTTATTATACACATTTGCTATTTCGAGCCGAGTTTATCTCGCCTATCTTTTTATCAAAATATATATGTGTTTGTAAGCTTTCGCTTTAGCCGAATTCATCTTTACCAAGTGACGAAAGTCATGTTATGTTCAATCACTTTGAAAATTGCTCTGACGAAAAATGGTATGTGAATAACGACTATATCCGTCCTCTAAGAATGTTTCAATGATTGAAATGAGAGTTTAGATTACATAATCATTGGTAGGATATAAGCATTGTTGTGGAAAAACATATATGTATAAATCCTTATTCCTTGAACCAAAGTTTGCGAACTTTGTTGATCAAGAGAAATGGAAGTGGCGTGAGACAAGTCCGCGAACTGACGGAAGTTCTCGACCCGAGATTTTCTGCTAGAGTTCGTGTACTCCTTCCATGAGCTTATGTCCGCGAACCGAGTCCGCGAACTTGAGTAGGTTATATCTAAAGTCGGTTGTTCTTGAACTAGTGTTTAAATAAACTAAGGAATGCTTTTGGAAATCGTGACTATAAAGTTCATAAACCGATTCGAGTGAATCAAACCGATTTTGCTTCAATTGTGTCTTGTGTAGTTACATAAGATTTCCTTGCAGTTGAACAACTCTCTAACTAGTTCATTTGATTCATTTGAACTAGTTATGGTGAAGAAGAATAATGTTGATATGAGAGTAATCATATGGATAACCATTTGGTTGACTTGTTGAACCAACAAATGTTAATGTTTGGGTGCGGTTCATAAACCCAAAATTGGACATTTCATTTGTGTGTGTCAAGCTAAGTTTTCGATCTAACGGTTGAGAAACATTAGCTTGAATCTGATCAGGTTTTCATCTAACGGTGAATATTGAATGCTTTGTTACTAAGCTAACATTGATTGCAAACCCTGATTTGAAAGTGTATATAAGGGAGAACTCTAGCAACTGGGAAACCTAATCCCCACACATTCTGTGTGATACTAGTTGTGCTAAGCTAGAGTCGATTCTCCTTTAACCTTTGGTTTCTTCTTCTAAACCAGGTTTACGACTTAAAGACTTCATTGGGATTGTGAAGCCAGACCGATACTACTTTTATCGTAGTTATGTGATCTGATCTTGCTGTTTCTATCGTACGAGTACAATTGAAATAATTGGCTTGAGATTTTATATCTCCGATAGGAAAGATAAAAAAGTAATCACAAACAAACTTCGTCTCATTGTTTGTGATTCCACAATATCTTTTTTCGTTGCGTCGATTAAGATTATTGTGAGGTGATTGATAATACTAAGTTGTTCTTCGGGAATATAAGTCTGGTATTATTGATTGGTTCCTGTTCACCTTGATTTATCAAAAGACGGAACAAAACTCGCAGGTATATTCGTGGGAGACGGATTTATCTATTACCGTAGACTTTTCTGTGTGATACAGATTTGTTTATTAAAGTCTTCGACTTTGGGTCGTAGCAACTCTTAGTTGTGGGTGAGATCAGCTAAGGGAATCAAGTGCGCAGTATCCTGCTGGGATCAGAGGCGTAGGAGCATAATTGTACCTTGGATCAGTGTGATATTGATTGAGGTTCAATTACAGTCCAGACCGAAGTTAATTTGGAGTAGGATAGTGTCTGTAGCGGCTTAATACAATGTGTGTTCAATCTGGACTAGTCCCGAGGTTTTTCTGCATTTGCATTTTCCTCGTTAACAAAATTTCTGGTGTCTGTGTTATTTCTATTCCGCATTATATTTGTTTATATAATTGAAATAATACAAGTTATGCGTTGTTCAATCAATTAGAATATACGACCTTATTGGTTGTTGATTTAAATTGATTGACACTTGGATATTGGTCTTTGGTACCATCCAAGTTATCTCTATTTGATAAAGACTCGCAGATTTCTATTTGCTTGAGTAAAGATCAAATCGAGAGATTGAGATATAAACTCTTTGATATACTTTTCATTGATTGAGTCTAACTGTCTAGTTGATTCTCATAAAAGTGTATTGTCCATACAGATTTCTAAGAGAAATATTGGGTGTGGTTGTTAGACCCCCACTTTTTCAAGTAGACTATAAATCAAGTATATAGTTTTGATCAACTAAACTTGACAAACAAGCTTGAGGTAGCAACACTTGAGAGTTCGACCGAGCAGTGCTCTAACAATGACAACCACTAAATATATGCAGTCGTACGAGATATATATAGAGAATAACCAATCAAACAAACCGTGTTAATGCTCAAATAGTTTTTAGTTTATATCAGGAAAAACCCCCACCTCGATCACTAAAAATCTAAATACGAGGATTGTGTCCTTTAGCGAAACATCAACATCTTGATTAACTCCACGATATAAATCTCGCCTGGTACCAATAAAACTTGATATTTGTTACGTTTAGGATAGTGAAAATATATTAATCAAGGGGGAATCCATCATCTACTGCCTACTTAGGTTTTACATTGAGAATGAAAAAGAGGAACGAAAATAAAAGAGAATGTGATGGTTGATTTTCCATTTTCTCCTTTAGGGTTTAGAAAAATTGGTTTTATATAGGTGGGCTTAGGCCACTAAATAATAGTTAAAAACAAAATTATGGCCAAGACCCATTTGACCAAGACGTCCACTTTTAAGAAAATAAAATCATATTTTACAACACACAATATCATTGCGTTTTGTTTTTGTACTTCATTTGTAAAGAGTCGTTTTAGGCGGAAACACTTTTCGAAAAGACAGGTTATTACATTCTCGCCCACTAAAAAAAAAACTTCGTTCTCGAAGTCATCATAACAGACTCCGAAGCAATCTGCAAAATTTTAGTTTTACTTGAAATGTAAATTCTATAATAATCAACATATATCTTTATTTTCTTTTATTCTGTAAAGGATTTTATTCATTTAACCGTTCCCAAAATAAAACAAAAAGATAGAGAAGACAATTTTACACTTTGAAAACAACGGGAAAATCTCATATATCATTTCGTCGGAAACAAAAATGAGTCTTCGTATAACAAAATCTGAATCTCTGATAATAAACGGTTTTAGAAAATGACAAGTGTGTATGCACAGTCCGAGTAAATTGGAACCATGCTCTGATACCAACTGTGACACCCAACGAATTCTGACACTAATACGGAGTCCAGAATCCAGTGGTGCTACTATCGTAGGTCCAGATTTTTTTTTAAAGTAAGAATAATTTAGAAATACGAAAACAAATACAACAAATAATATTAAATAAGTAAATAATATTACAAAACAATTTTGAATTGTTATAATCCATAATTGAAAATAATCAAACAATTCAAGTAAACGACGATTCAAGAATATTGAAATACCTATTCCCAAATCCCAGTGATAAATTACAAATTCTTTTCTTCAGCTAGTGTCTATGTATACTCTGTAGGAAGAGAGGAAAAAGGGGGTGAGAAACCACAACCCAGTAGGAAATTTCCAAAAATAATATAGTGCAGCGGAAAACAACCAACGATGCATCAAAAGTATAATTAAGACAACGATAAACTCAATGCATCAGAAACATAATTACACTCTTTGAATTTTCTACAAATTTCAGTTTAGATTCTTTACTGGAGCACACTTCCAATTTAAGTAATTAATTTCTTAAATTGTTTCCAACCTTTTGTTTACATATTTCTCGTTCAACAATTCAAATTGTTGTGGAAATTCTTTTAAATGATTTCAAACTTCGTATTCTAGAACTTCTATTTTATAAGTTTATCGTTTCTTGTCTTTATTAGATTTCCCTACGGATCTTTACATTTCCCTACCGTGACACACATAAATGTGACCCAAATCTCGGCATTTTCCACTGTGACACACATGCTATTTAAATAGTTGTGCTCCTGATCTCGGCATAAACAACAACTAAAACTGCCCACCGTCTCACAAGCATAAAATCTATCTTGGCCTGATCTCGGCACACATCAACGACTACTGCCCACCGATGCTCACAAGCATAATTGTTATCACGGCCCTGATCTCGGCATACAAACAACAACCATAACCCATCAGCGCACGTAATCCTAAAAGGTGCGACCCGCCACTAATGGTTAAAAACAAAATTATGGCCAGAACCCATTTGATCAGGACGTCCACTTCTAAGAAAATAAAATCATATTTTAAAACACACAATATCACTGCGTTTTGTTTTTGTACTTCATTTATAAAGAGTTGGTTTTAGACGGAAGCGCTTTTTGAAAGACGGGTTATGCCAGTCAACATCATGCCATTGTTTAGAGATTTAATTGTTGTATCGAACAAGTAATAACATTGTTGCTTTGCCGTATCAATCAATCCATGAGTTCGAATATGTGGAATCCTAGAGAACACTAGAGCTAAGCGTTAAGAGGATTACGTTATACAGTCTTATTTATGGAAAGAGTGTTTGGTATTATTAGAGCGTTGCTAGGTTGAACCCACCAAGCATTGGTATGTCAAGTTTGGTTGTCATATTTTAGCTTCAAAACTCGAAGCTGCTTAATTATATTACTGGATTCAACTTTGTTAGGCCAGACTAAGAACATTAGAAATGTTGAGATAAACTCGTGTTACTCTGAAGAACTTGAAGACGTATCAAAATGAATGTACACATCCTCCTTTTGTTCTAGGTTAGTAATACAAACTTGACTTGGTTTCATTTCTATCTACGTTTCTTTCAAGTAGTTTAGATTGAAAACATAACATATGAAGTATACTTATGTATCTGTAGTATCGATGACTTGATCATTCCATTATGGTCAAAGTTTCAAGGAATAATATACTAGTTGTTTCATACAACTTTGGTATATTAGATTACAAAGTATAACATTTATCTTTTGAACTTTGTCGAATCGACATAACACTATTTGGTAATTCGTTACTAGTTAGTGTGTTGAACTTTTGGTTGATTCTATTTTAACTACATGAGTTTAAGGAAGTAAAATTTCGGAACTCGTTTCGTAGTTAAAAAGAATCAAATGATCTATTTGTCATGTACCTGCTATGGTTAGAAGAGGGTGTCTCATATCATATTCTTGTTAGTAGTTATAATTATAATTAGTAGTTAATTAAAGTTAATAGTAGTTAATTAGAGTTGTAATAGATGGTTGAGATATAACCATGTGGGGGGCTTAGGATCGTTAGATTTTAATTTGAGAAAACCTAGCTTTATAAGCTATGCGTCTGTAATGAGAAACATTTAAGAAAATTATAATCAAAATATCGATTTAGGCTGTGTTCTTCGAAACCAGAGAAACTTGGTTCTCTGAATCAAATGGTTAATATCCAAATCTTGTCATTGTACCTTGGTACATGACAATTGGTATCAGACTCGTTCGATCCATGGAGGTGCTCAAGGAAACTCAACCTCAACAGATCTCTGAAATTCCAAATTTATCAGATGAAAAATGGGTACAAATGAATGGAAAATTGGTACCAATATTGAAATTGGAAAGGTTAGCAAGTGATGAATTCGACACTTGCGTTTCGTGGTATCTGTTTCACTTGATTAACAAGAACCGTGTAAATCGAGAGGACGGCCTTCGAAGTGGGGCAAATTGTTAGACAGAGCGGAGAAGAAATTGGATCAGATCCAGTTTCTTAAGGATACTGCTGTATATCATCAACCTCCTCGCAGAGTAAAAGTTGCTTCGACAGATAGTGATGAATTTTCTGAATCCGAGTTGATTCCTCCTTATTTCTTCGAAGACGTTTCACCTGTGGATAACTTAATTCCTTCCACTGTCGATGAAGAAGATGCTTCTCTCAATTTAGGGTTTATTCCTTTAATTTCCATTGATGCAAAGAATGATTCGTTTATTGACCAGAGTGTTCCGTATGATATAGTGGCCGAAACTAATGTTATTGCAGTCAATTGGTCAAGTGAATTCCAACTAGGGAAAGTGCAGGAATTCCCAAACAAGACCGTGAATGAGTTCGGCAGGAAGAACCAGATCGGATTGGGTAAGCATTCTACTATTATTCTCAGTTCTTCCCGCAACATCTTTGATCCAGGAAAGGATTTCAAACACATTAAGCAGTTTTGTTATTTGGCCGGTGTTTAAGAATTTGGTTTTGATTCACTTCATGTTCTTTCGCACTCTATGTTTGTTCAATTTTATCGGATGAATTTGGTAGACATTCTGTATGTGAGCTGATTTCTAAGAATGGGTACTGGCCAGACTCCTGGTTAAGAGATCAAATTGTTGATATGTTGGCTAATGGTAGTGTTTGGAGTATCACCTGGCAGCTATTTGTTAAAATGCTTCTACTGGATAATGTATGTTGTGAGCTCAAAATTCAGAAACATATAGTCCAACTTGCTAATCCTCGCTTGTTATTTGATCGTGGTAAGTGTGCTGCCATTTCATCAATTGCTTACGGTAAATTCATTCTTCAGTTAATTCTTAGCATGGGGTATACTTCAGATTTGAGGTTTATCAATTCGATTGCTCTTGTATGTGCTAAATCTGTTGATACTCATCGAGGTAAGCTTCTACGATTGATTCTTAACTTTGGATATGAATCAGATATTAAGGGTAATCATTCGATTGCTCCTTTCTGCGTTAATAATTATGAGATGAAGTTGCTTGCTAATATGCTAGAGAGCAATAGATTTGTACTACATTTATTGACTAGGATGGATGCTATTAGGAAAATACATGCATTATTTGCTAAAATGTTGTTGCAGGACCATGTCTCCTGGTTTAATTGGATAATACAATATGTTCTCCGGAGGTGTTTTACCTTGCGTTATGTTTATATTCGATTAGTATATGACCGTGTCAAAGAATTTGAAAAATCATGGGTTTGCTTTTGGTTTGATGTAAGTGCTTCTAATTACCAGAAATATACTTGTTCTCTCATTCTTCATGATCAAGTGCTTGTTCAACGACCAACTGTTATGTACGGGTATCAATTTGAACTGTTGTTTATGAATTCCTATCTGCTGGTAATTGTTACAACGGATGATTGTGGTCCTAGTGGTTATCTTTCTGAGCGCAGAGAAACAATGTATACGAGAGTACTTTAACCTCTCTGTTTGGTATCTGGCTTAGGAGTATAGTGTGGAGTCTGCACGGTGGTGGAACTTATACCCTTGTGCTGCTTCAACATGGTTTGGTTTATGATACAAGAGACACAGCTGGTGACTTGTGGGAGAGAGGATCAATGACAGAACAATTTCTGTGGTATTGCTATATAATTTTCATTCTCAGCTCTAAATATGCACAGCCACGTCCATTCAATACTTTTGTCATTCTTTTTCATAGTTCTCAGGTGATATTCAACTGCAAGTTGCTCGGTAGGGGCTGTTTTTATATTTGTTTTGCTTATACTCGTACATTATCTGATCGTGGGAAGGCATTCAAACTCGGTATGTGGGATTCTTGTTTTTTGAAATGCGAGTTTGAATTTAGGTTTGTTTTTGACATGGGTTTGACGTTAGTGGATAAATGCCATAGAGGACTTGTTCATGAGCTGATTTACAAAATATGGTACCGGTCAGATTGGTCGTTTAGTGCTTCAATTGTATATCTGTCAGCTTCAAATGGAGAAGATTTTTTTCTTTCTTATTACTGAAGTGTAGCTTACTTGAGGTGATTGCAGTTCATTGTCAGTGCATCTTATTACATCTCCGGAGAACATATTGCAGTTCATTGTCGTTTAGTGCTTCAATTGTATAAATTGCTTTCTTATTACATCCACAACGTTATTGCATCTTGTACTAAAACTGTAACCTATCATGGGGTCTGTCAGTCGCAACCTGGTACTTCTTCTCATCTTGTGTTGTGGTTTTACACTGATCCTGCGGGGAACTATATCGTTGGTGGGATTGTCTGGATAATGAGACGACATCTCATGCTCATGGTAATTCAAATTCTACTTGTCCAGCTGTTGGTGGAATACTTGAGGTGGGAAGTTACAATAAACTATGATGCTCATCTCGACGATGTTCCTAAGCATATTACTGGTCAAGAAAACAGTTTACATGGGTCTTCTCTAAGAACATTTCTCACTGAATTTTTCGCTCCCACTTTTCTAATAATAATCATACGTGTGTTAAGGACCTGCGCTGAAGTTCTTGTGCAGCTCACGGACATGCTCTCACATATTTCTGAAGTTCCTTGCAAGGAAGATGACGGACAGCAGAATACTCATACCATAGCTGAAAACAGAGACTTATTTTTTCTGCTTTTTCATGCGGCAACAACACTAAAATGTCGAGGCTGGTAATTCTCAAGCTGCGAAATGCAAGGGTTCTGAACATGTTTACTGTTGGGAGCCAAGCACATACAAGTTCAGTTCCATGATTGAATTTATGGGGGATACCACTACCTTGTGTGGTCATTTAACTTTACAGATCATCAGTCAATGGATTGCAAGGCTTGGAGTTTAAGTGCTGGAGAGCCTCACAGGGGTGATTATGGGAATTCTAGCTACCGATCTTTTGATGCTAGTTGGAGGGAACTACTACTGTTGTGGCCTAACCAATATGGCATGGATTTTCGCATGAAAGGGAGCTATATTTTATCGTCCATTGTGGCTTTGAAGATGCAACCACATCTGGCTACCTGCTATGGTTAGAAGAATTGGCAGCTCAGTTCTCATCCTTGAGGACAAGGATGTTTCCAAGGAGTGAGGAATGTCATGTACCTGCTATGGTTAGAAGAGGGTGTCTCATATCATATCCTTATTAGTAGTTATAATTATAATTACTAGTTAATTAGTAGTTAATTAGAGTTGTAATAGATGGTTGAGATATAACCATGTGGGGGGCTAAGGATCGTTAGATCTTAATTTGAGAAAACCTAGCTTTATAAGCTATGCGCCTGTAGTGAGAAACGTTTAAGAAAATTATAATCAAAATATCGATTTATCGATTTATGCTGTGTTCTTCGGAACCAGAGAAACTTGGTTCTCTGAATCAAGTGATTACTATCCAAATCTTGTCATTGTACCTTGGTACATGACACTATTCTAGACCGATCCCTTAAATAACAATTTGTATTAGGACCGGTCTCGAGGATCTATAGCAGGATCGATCCCTTACCTTGGGATCTATTACAGGACCAATCCCTAAATGTTAACCAATAAGACGTTTTCTGATTGCGGCTATAAATGTAGGGTTTGGATAGCTATTGGAAATACAGTTTGGTTAATATGGAAAGTTCATACAATGTCGACATAATATTTTGAACATGTGCTAAACTCTAATGTCCACATAATATTTTGAACATGTGCTAAACTCTTATTACTTAATGTTCAAGTATTTTTCTTGATACTCAAAATGAGATCCCAAACCGAAATATTTCGTAATATCTTCTTTGGTACAAATGGTACAGATAGGGACGAGTTTTTTTAATAATGCTCCCGTATGGACGTGTCATTTCCTATTACCGAACTAAGGAACTCTATACTGAGATGGGTTAAAACAAATATTATAATGACACCAAGTCCTTTTATTGTACAAGACAACAAAGTTATTATCGCAAATATAAGCGATAAGGGATACCGCAGATCGATCATATTGTTTCTTTTTTATTTGGGAGAGAACCTAAGTTTGTGAGCCTGTCCATTATTCTGAAGAGGTGATTTAGTATTGATGGTAGAAGCCATCAAAAAGGCTGTTTGGCCGTGGAAGAAGAACACCACTTGTGATACTATGTGTATTCTTCTCGGGTTTAAGTGAACCCGTTAACCCAATTCTATGTTCAGAATTGCATTAGGGGAAATTAGGCTCAGGCCCAACCCATGGATAACTCATAATATGAGGCCCTTAATTAAAAAAAGTTTAAATCTAGGTCCCGAGTTTTTAAAAGACCTTGCTGCCCTTATGCATATTGTCAAGCCCATAATTAAATAAAATTTAAATTTAGGCCCAAAATTATTAAATCTAGGCCCGAAATTATTAAAATACAGTGCGAAGGTGTAAACAAAAGTTACACATGCATATGGCATGTGTAACCAGAAGTTACACATCCTTATGATATGTGTAATGCAAAGTTACACTTGTATATATATGCAAAAAACTAGACATCAAAAAAAAAACACAAAAAAAATACAATTATTACTTTAATATTCATTTACAATAATTTCTTAGCATGTGTAACAAGAAGTTACACACGCATCTGTTTAGTGTAATTGAGAGTTACATATGTGTCTATCTAGTGTAACTGAGAGTTACACATGCATCTGACTTGTGTATTCAGCGTCAACTCCAGTTCCAGCGAGACCATTACCACGTTTAAGCAATTAGCTTTTGTGAAGTTATCTAAAACCTGAAATATAACAACAAGCAATCAGTATTTATACGATTAAAATGAACAGTAGATAAAACAATGTATATTTCAGTTTCACAAGCATCTGACTAGTGTAGCTAGCGGTTACACATGCATCTGAATTGTAACTGGAGTTACACATGCATATAACATGTGTAACTAGGAGATACACATTCATCTGGCTAGTGTAGCTAGCAGTTACACATGCATATGACTAGTGTAACTAGGAGTTACACATGCACATTGGTATGTGTACCCAAAATCAGTATGTGTAAGTAAAAGTTACACATCTAATTAGCATGTGTAACTTGCAGTTACACATGCATCAATTATGTAACTAGGAGTTACACATGCATCAGACTTAGATATGTCAACATAAAATCAGCAAATCCATCTCTAAATGAATAACACTAGCAAAAACGAGAGGTGACTATCAAGCAATTACCAGTCATAAAATAATACAGTTAACCTTGCAAGTGAATGAGAAGCTCTTAATTAAGATATCACTGCTTCAGCAGAAAGACGTTGTTAGCACTGTATTAACAGAAAGACGTTTTACAGCGCTAGTCTAGATGTACCTAAGCCATTTTCATATTATCGATGACAACGGACATTTTAAGCAACAAAAGTAAAGCTTCAGATAGTAATTATACTGGCAGAATAATACAAACACCTGAGAACCTTGTGCTAGCACATTAATATCGCAAAAAATGATCACACAACTGATTCAGCAGGGTATAGATATGAACCCAGGAAAACAAAATGCATGTGTAATCAGTAGTTACACATGCATATGTCATATGTAAACAATAGTTACACATGCATATTAGCATAAGTTACACATACAATCATCATGTGTAACTAGAAGTTACACATCTAATTAGCATGTGTAACTATAAGTATAACCTGCATCTAATTAGTCTAATCTGCATCCACTACTACTCCCTACTACTAGGACTTGATGTTCTTTCCTCAATTTCATAAATATAACCACTATAATAGATAGAAGTTTCATAATTAGGTTACATATGCATATCCCATCAAATTAGCATGTGTAACTAGTAGATACACATTCATTTGGCTTGTGTACCTAGAAGTTACATATTTAATTAGCATGTGTAACTACTAGTTACACATCCATAGTCTGCCAATGCTAGTTAAACGTGCAAACTGTCATGCATATGGCTTGTGTGATGTGCAGTTAAACAGATGTATGAGTTAAGTGAAACCATTCCAGACCTATATCCATATACTACCTTTCAAGAAAAAGAAGTATCTAGTCGTAAGTAATCAAGAAGGCTTACTTGATAACGGTGTTCACTTTATCTGTCTGGATGTTGTACATCTTCTTGAAAGCATCCTTGTTTTCTTCTTGTTGTTGTCTTCAATCTTCTTCATTGCGGACTCGGTGGTGAGTGGGTATTTCAGGATCTGGTAATGGTCAAGCTTGTTCCTTGGTAGTGCACAATACATGGGTACTTGGGATTCCTTGCCTTCTGCAATGTCTTTGGCCTGTGAAATGTGACTGATGTGCAGATGTTCTTAGCCTTCTTCTTAATGGTTGATGCTCCAGCTTTGACAGCCTTGGAAGCTTTGTTCCAGCACCTTGGGTCAGCCTTCTTAGTAACTACATGACAAGCAAATGATATCAGTACCATAGCAGCTAGAAAACTTCTCATACAAATGAACAAAACAGGACATCCAAAAATCAAAAACCAATGGACATAGAATAGTCAAATCTATCTCATAACTGAATAAACTAGAGCAAGTATACAAAACTTAATAGTTCGCCCTTACAGAGTTACAGACTCTACAAAAAGAAGGTAAAAAAAATGTTACAGTTAGATAGAAGTTTCATATTAGGTTACATATGCATATCCCATCAAATTAACATGTGTAACTATAAGTTACACATCTAATTTGCATGTGTAACTAGTAGATACACATTCATTTAGCTTGTGTACCTAGAAGTTACACATTTGATTAGATGTGTAACTACTAGTTACACATATATAGTCTGCCAATGCTAGTTAATGTGCAAACTGTCATGCATATGGCTTGTCTAATGTGCAGTTAAACAGATGTAATGTGCAGACCTATATCCATATACTACCTTTTGATATACATTCATTCAACGGAAAGCATCGACCCCTTTGATATACATTACAGAATCCATATACTACCTTTATAAGGATGCATAAGTCAACAGTAAAAACCAATCATTGACAGGGATGCTACCGTAGTAAATTTATCAGAAAAGTTAACCTTGATCACAACAAAACATAAACATTTAAAAAAGAAGAGAACCTTGTGAAATCAGCTAATTACATGTCACCACTAGCACCAGTAGTAGAAACTTAAAATAGTTCATCCTTTATCTTCTCATCATCTCCTTCAATTCATCAATTCTGAAAAACACCACCACTGACTTCAAAATCCTCTTTCAAACCTGCTCCAATACCACCACCTCTACCACCACATCCTCCTCATACTCCTCCAGAACCTGCATCTCCACCATCAACACCACCATAGATTCGTTAACCAAACTCAACATGTGTAGTCAAGATAAGCAACATAAAAACACCAACAAGAGTCCACAACTAGCTCCATTAGAATTATGAAAGATCAACGTTTTTATTAAATGGAGAATTTAACTAGTATTATCAACAAATCGGCAGAAACATACAACAAACCTAAACATACCTAGATTCAAAACCTGTTGATTCAATAAAAATAATGTTCTTCTCCGATCTGAATAAAGTCAACGAAACAAAAATCAGAACCTTATCAAACTAAGAAAGTAGAACTACTAAATCAGGAAAACCTATTGAATCAAATAGAAAACCTTACCTGAAGTAGCTTCGAAACAACAAATTAGAGTCAATTTTATTTTCGAATCACATAACTAGGAATTTTAATTGAATTAAACATGATTAGAAGGGAGAAACTTATCTTTCTCAGCTTTTTGTTGTTGAATCTTCAGATCTAATAGTTGATGACGAATTTTATTGTCTCTGCATCTCGATTTCGACTTATTCACAAAAAAATGATGATCTGGAAACATCATCAGTAGATACAGATACAGAAGTAGAGATCAATGTCATTTTTTCCTCTTCGTCGTACATCGGCAGCCATAGATGACATAGATCGAAAACCACTAAATTCTTTTAGCAGAAGATAGAGTAGAACAAAAATCTCTATACATAATTGATTCTTTCTAAATCACAGATCGATTTGCTTGCAAATTGTTGATGTGAAATCAAATCAGAAGATTAGATCTTGTACAACCGAATAGATAAAATCCTAGAAAATGAATCTATGAGAGCAGCTCTGATTTAGACGGAGAGAGAAAATGAAATAGAAAATGAAAATATCTTCTGATATTCCTCTTGTATAAATACTAAAGGGTAGTCTTGGTATTATTAAAATTCGTAATAATTAATTATGGGCCAAATCTGAAGAAAAATTGATTTTTTGGGCCTAGTAATATCATTTTCTTAAAATATGGAGTTGACAGTGGATGATCCATATAGTGGGGCTTCTATATGTTTGAACCCATATAATAAGGGGTTCTAGTATTTTTCACATTGCATTAAGCACTAGTACTGGATGCCTCTAACACTTTTAGGTTGCGCCAAACAGAATGCGAGTACCCAAATAGAAGGGTCTGCCTTAGGTTAAACCCTTGGCTCATGCAGTTTGCCACGTCTTACTCTCTCCTAGTTTTGAACGAAAATGAAAATAATAGAGGCAGGGAAAGGGTTTCTTCTTTGGGGTTGTTTTCCTAGTCTTCCTTTCAGCCTGATTGAAAACTTGAGGGAAATAGTGAAAGTTGGAGACAAATCGTCAGATGTCTTGAATGTAGAATTTTATTGAGTAGATTTACACCTCTCGATCTGTCGAAGAGAAGAAAAGGTTTTAAGGTTTTTGATTTTGTTTACAATGAGAGACACAAAACAAAATTCCAGGTAACAATTCTGATTGAAACCCTTTAGTCATTTCTTTGTGTTAATCAGTATAACTGACTCAATTTATTACTCCCATGAATGTTCAATCTTGATCTCGGGCTCTGATATTTGCCGAGAGGACAAGGAGAAATCAGTTGAAGAAACTGGATTTCTGACCATGGAATCTCTGATCAGCACGAAGAGTTAGATATGGAATTTGAAGTTTAGCAAGGAAGTAGTCTAGCATACCTGCATCAAGGTTAGTACTCAAACAAAATTAGATTGCTTTGTACTCTACATGTAGTTGAAATTTCTAGGGCTTTAATGGGAAACCCAAGCAGGGGTGTTCATAGATTTTAGATTTAAGTCTGTAATTATGCATACCAGAATGGGCCGTTAGTTTAAGACCGTGTTAACTTAAAATTTTAGCACGATGATTATGAATGTTGTTTGGGTAGAAATATTACGTATTTATATTGTGCTCATTTCGAAAAATATTGAACCATGTATGATATCGAATGTTGTAAATGTTTGGTGACAGCTTAATACGGTTTGCAGCATCCAAGCTTGGTCTTCTTCTTTTAGAAATGAAACCTTGAACTGATCTTTTCGAATTAGTATATTACCTATTTGATAAGTTTCCCAATGATCCACGTCCTCGAAACGATGAGGTCTGAAACGAGGGATGGATTTATCTCGTGTTCCTTTTCAAAGACTTGATGTATTGGATGCGATGGATAATGGTGGTGAAGTATTATGGTTTTCTTAGCATTAGTAGCAAGTACTTTACCTAAGTATATTTTTGAATAGCGTGCAATTATTAGAAATGATATGACTGGGTTTTCGATAAAGAGACCCTTTAAATGTTACATTTTTAGCATTCAGATTAATTCATGAGTGGCGGCTTATAAGATAGGATAATGATGTTTGAAATGGCTTGTAGGTGATAGTGTTACGGGTAACTACAAATGTAATTATTTTGTGATCATCAGACTTTGCTTTTGTACTTGTTTTGAAATAAGTATATAGATCATCTAGTCAAGAATGTATTGGAAGTCTTATCCAGGGATTGATCGGTACTCTAAAATGTGGAGTTTTCACCTTGCTAACACTTTTGGCTGCCAAACAGTTTATTTGATTAACTATGATTTGGTCAAAGTGGAGAGCTCTGATTTGAAAATTTAATTAATTGATTTACCTTTCAAGAGATATAATGGCATGATGTTCCTATATTCCAAGGTCACGCATACTGAGTGGTCCTCTCATCTTATCCACTATACAGACAATTTCATAATCCAAATCTCACCGTACTTTCTTGGTTGATAATCCAAATGGTTTTGATTATGGTAGTGAAGTGTGTAATGCTTGATAATTTTTAGGTTGATGTGAATATAGCCTTGCGAATGGTACTGAATTTCTCTCAGTATTTTACTCGCACCATAAAAGTATTGTAGCGCTGAACGGTACCATGATCTAGTGGATTGAAGGATGGCTGAATTGCTTTTGAGCATAGTATTTATGTAGCAACAGAGACTATCCAGTGTGATACCGATACATATTTATGGAGTTGTTTTTCTTCAGTACTTCATTGTGGTTGGCTCATGGACATCATTGAGCGGTATGCGGCTGTGAAGAGTATACGAAAGGTTAATAACAATTTTCGTCACTCTTATTAGCTCTGTGTCAAGATCTTGTCCGTGTTTTTGGGACTGTTTCTAGGCTGAGTTAGTTCTAAATGTCTTCGAAGAAGTAACAGAGATTTTGGGATCATTTTGAAAAGGTATTTTATGACTAATATGTTTTGATCCACTTGCTCATTCTTAGAAGCATGTCGGGTAGTTGTTTAGACCATTAAGTGGTGTAATGGTGTTATGAATTGCTTGTTTTGCAGACTACTTTTAGTCTTGGAAATGATCACCTTAAATAACTTTCAATGCTCATTAGAAATATGCAGTGGGTTAAATGAGAGGGGACTCTTCTTTCTATTAGAAATGTTTTCTCTTTTCCCCCACCTCATCTAATTAAGCTTATTAATCTGAAATGTAGATGTGCAGGGAACTGTGTGTATCATTTTACATGCTAGTTACTGTGTGTATCATTTTACATGCTAGTTATTTATGCTTATCGGTTTGTAGACTCCAGTCTGCAGACTCTCGTTGCCAAATATATATGATAGTAAGAAATGTATTTATTATGGTGATTTCAGTATCCAACTGATCCTAGTTTAATTTGGCATTGAAATGGTGATTTATTTTTGTTTGCATTTTGTATGTTTCTGTTCATATATGATATATTAATTCTGATCGCCAAATGCTGTTGCTTGATCTGTTCTAAGATATTGGCCTGAGTACTTATCTTGCACTATTACATTAAAATTAAGTAAGCTAGTTCTATTGGATTGTGGAGTACATTATACTTTGTTTTCGCAAGCCCTTCACTTAATATGGTTATTAATTGCCTTATATTCCCTTTTGTGTTTTAAGCTAAAATCACTCACTTATACATGTGCTGATGACATTTTGGAATTTGACTTCAGTGTTTTAAATCTTCTCCTTAGTTTACGTAACATGCAGGTAAGTGGTTCTAGTAACGACAATATTTGTGGAATGTTCTTGTTGGTATCTTTGAATGACTAAGAGTAGTGCTCTACTCATAGTTAATTCATTATGTGAATGCAAGCAGAATAAGTTTACTTGATATTTAATTAGAGGTAATTGCTACTATTGAGGGTAGTTCATATTATCTAAACAAAAATGACGAACTACATCTAAACAAAAATGACGAATTACGGTCGTGCTTGATCCCTTCGAGCAACGGAGAGGGTACGTAGGTAGCCGCTATGCGGTTCAACACAAATCCACAGGGTTGTTCATATCATCTGAAAGTCTTGGTTACTGCCTTGCAGTTCATACCATCAAGTCAGAGATGATTGCAACCTTGGCAGGTATATATCATTGGCCACTAGCCAATGGTGGCTGGTAACCAGAACTACCTTGACGTTGGCAACTGGCATTAGTTTTGGCAACTGGCCGTCTGTGAATTTTGGTAACTGGGCGTCTGTTAGTTTTGGCAACTGGCCGTCTGTGAATTTTGACAACTGGCCGTCTGTGAATTTTGACAACTGGCCGTCTGTTAGTTTTGGCAACTGGCCGTCTGTGAATTTTGGCAATTGGCCGTCTATGAATTTTGGCAATTGGCCGTCTCTCATTTTGAGAAATTAGAACCCTTGTCGAGTTTTATGAGCATTATGGTATGGGACATATGCTCATAGAATTCTGACCTTAAACTAATGAGATTTCTACTATGTGCAGGATTATGAATGAACAAACTTTTTACTTGAATGGCGTATTAGAGAGTCGGAGCTTGCCAAGCGGATCGTAATCCGACCCGCTGGAAGCAAAAATTCTCTGATCCGTCGCACCACTAGTTATTGTTTCCCAACTGGAGCAAGCATCAAGGTGGTCGGATATGCATTGCGGAGATGTAGTAATGGTAATATCCGCAAAGATCTGTACTTCTTACTCCCGGTGTTATCCAAGGTGTGATGCTGCCTCGTGCAAAGGAGAACTAAGTACATGCCTTGACATCTATCTGAACTACACACTACACGTCTATGGGAGTGCATGCTTCCGTGGTTCAAGGTTAAGTGACGAACTTTATTGTCTTGGTTTGTGCGATCGTCCAAGTACTTCTTAGTTTCTGGCTTTCACTAAGGTGTGGTGTTGCTTCTTGATCTATCGCTTGTTAGAGCACTGCTCGGTCGAACGCGCAAGCGTTGCTATCTCAAGCTTGTTTGTCAAGTTTAGTTGTCAAGACTTATAGTCTACTTATAGCTAAGTCTCGGATTATGATAGAAAGTGTAGTTGAGCTTTAGACTTTACGATGTTCATCAAATGAAGACGAAGAACTATTCAAGGGAACTTGTGGAACTTCATCAATAAAAGGTATGTGGAGACTTGAACTCATCTATCACTCAAAAGTCTATCTACTCTATCTCATATTTGAGACAAAAAGTCGTATTGCTATATAAATTTCAATTATACACATTTGGTATTTCGAGCCGAGTTTATCTCGCTTATCTATTTATCGAAATGTGTGTTGGTAAGCTTTCGCTTAAACCAAGTTCATCTTTTAATCTTGACGAAAGTCAAAAGATGATCATGTGAAAATCGCCTTGTAACATCTTACATGATTTGTGTAAGACAGTCATTTGATGTAGACTCAGAATGTTTCGTATTGATCATTCGATCACTTGAAAATTGCTTTGAAGCTAATGTGTGAGACAGCTGTTGTCGTCTTCCAAGAATGTTTCAATGATTGAAATAAAGGTTTATAACATGTATCCATGTTAGGATATAAACATAGTGTGTATTCACATTTGTGTAAAGTCCAATACCGGGAATCATGGTATGCGTACCCGTACGCATACTGGTGGGTTGTTGGAAGTCCGGAAACTATGTATGCGTACCCGTACGCGTACTGGGGGAAGTTCAAGTTCCGTGAATTTCTGCTGGAGTTTGGAAGAGGAATGTGGTATGCGTACCCGTACGCGTACTGGCGTAACCAAACTCAGTCCGACTACTTAGGTATGCGTACCCATTTGCATACTTAAGTAGGTTATGTTCTAAAATCGGGTTTTTCATGAACTAATACATTTATATAATAAGGAATGCAATCTTTTGCAAACCGTGGCTATAATGTTCATGAAATGATTCGAGTGAATCAAAATCGATTTTGCTTCAATTGTGTCTTGTATACTTCTATGAGAGTATAAACAATTGAACAACTCTCTAACTAGTTTCATTTGAGTCATTTGAACTAGTTATGATAAAAATGAATCAGGTACCATTGGTTAACTCTTGTTGAACCAACTAAGTGTACACGTTTAGGTACGGTTACCTTTATCTAAATGACGGTACATTTCATTTGTGTATAACAAGCTAAGTTCGATCTAACAGTTGAAAGATATTAGCTTGAATCTAATCAGGTTTTCATCTAACGGTGAATATTGAATGCTTTGTCACCAAGGTAACATTGATTGCAAACCCTGATTTGAAGACTATATAAAGGAGAACACTAGCAACTGGGAAACCTAATCCCCACACCTCATGTGTGATACGAGTTGCGACTACAGTCGATTCTCCTTTAACCTTAGTTTTTTCACGAAATCCTGTAGATTAACGACTTAAAGACTTCATTGGGATTGTGAAGCCAGACTCAACTATTTTCTCTGTAGTTGCGTGTTCTGATCTTGCTGTTTTCTATCTTGATTGAGTGATATCTTCTTTAAGTTTGCTCGAGATTTATTCTCCAATAGGCAAGATTGAAAAGTAGTCACAAACATCTTCGTCTCATCGTTTGTGATTCCACAATATCTTGTTTCGTTAATCGATTAAGATTATTGTGAGGTGATTGGTAATACTAGGTTGTTCTTCGGGAATATAAGTGGTTTATCAATTGGTTCATGTTCACCTTGATTTATCAAAAGACGGAACAGAACTCATAGGTATATCTGTGGGAGACAGATTTATCTATACAATAGACTTTTCTGTGTGATACAAATTTGTTTATCAAGTCTTCGACTTTGGGTCGTAGCAACTCTTAGTTGTGGGTGAGATCATCTAAGGGAATCGAGTGCGTAGAGTCCTGCTGGGATTCTGAGACGTAAGGAGCGCAACTGTACCTTGATCAGTGTGAGATTGATTAGGGACAACTACATTCCAGTCCGAAGTTAACTTGGAGTAGGAAAGTGTCTGTAGCGGCTTAATACAGTGTGGTGTTCAAATCTGGACCAGGTCCCGGGGTTTTTCTGCATTTGCGGCTTCCTCGTTAACAAAACTTCTGGTGTCTGTGTTATTTCTTTTCCGCATTATATTTTGTTATATAATTGAAACATCACATGTTGTGCGTTCAATCGATTAATTGGTAAATCCAACCTTGGTTGTTGACTGAAATTGATTGATCCTTGAACATTGGTCTTTGGTACCATTCAAGTTATTTCTCTTATATTCAATCGGGCTTGCAAATTCCTATTTGTTTGATTGCAGATTGAATTGAGAAATTGAGATACAACTCTTGGATATACTTTCTTGAGATTGAGTATGACTGTCTAGTTGATTCTCTCGAGAGTATATTGGATTTTGTCCATACAGATTGCTAAGCGAAATATTAGGTGTGGTTGTTAGACCCCCGCTTTTTCATAGCTGACAAAGGCAAAAACTCTTTGGGTATGAATTCATCGCGTTATCCACTCCTGCAAAGAAGAACCTACACCAGTGTTGATGCCTCCTGAATAGAGAGGTATAAGCCATCCTTAAAGCGGAGAAATCTTTTGTAACCTATGTAAATTCGGTACAGATCCTTGATACAATCTCAAGATGTTATTGTGTACTGGTCCTCGAAATATAAGATTTTGTCTGCTACAAAGATTTTCTCTATAAATTATGTTGCTTATTTCTTATTCAATTAGGATGAGATCTGTAAAAGGTCTATACTTCAAAGTTTCTAGTGTTCATTAAGGTGTGATGATGCCAACAGGGGTAAACACGGGTTCGGGAGTGTCAAGTCTATTGACGACTGGTATTAAAGGATTGATGTTCCATTTTCGGTTCACATGGTTAACTGTCAGAAAAAGATAATCAAAAAAAAAAAAAGTCAACCATAAGATTAAGCGTTATATAACCTTGTTACCCGAATTATATCATGGAATAAACAAGTCCAAAAGGTTGAAGGTAAACATGGGTTCCAAAGTGTAAAGCCTGTTGGTATTACGCATTAAAATACTTTACGCTCCACCTCTGACCCACAAGATCATCAATCGAAAAGGGGTAATCAAACTTAGAAACGACATCAACCACAAGAATTTAGCGTTAATTTTTTTTGGATAAATTTTGATGGGGGCGTTTTTTGATGAGTGCATGGAGGAAAAATGATGTGTTGACATGTGCCTTTCCTATTAATTGATTCCTACAAATTTTGCTTCCAAAAATATAAATATTTTAGTTTTTTTCTTTTTTTTCAGGATTCATACTGGTTGTTTTACCATTTAACTTCATATGACTGTTTTGATGTAATAAGTTTTTATATGGGTCAAAATTTGTTGATGGTCGATTTTTGGCGAAGGTTAGATTCGTAAAATCACATCGAGAATTATGTTTCTTTGAGAACATCAGAAGCATAAGAGACTTTATGTCTTCACGTTCGGCAAGAGAAGTGAATTGTAGTATTGTAACCTCGTCAAAGAAATGATACATGACGTCAATATTAGAGCCTCTTAGACAATAGCTCTGAATATTCCATGTATCTTATGCTGAGCAACTCAATATTCCTTTCAATTTTCATTCATTTGAAAGATACCCCTGGTGTTGCAAGAACTCTTCCCTTAAATATTATTCAGAACAAACATGATTTTACCATCTCATATCTGAATCAATTATACATGGTGCTGCAAGAACTCTTCTAGAAAGGTTGTCTACTAGTATAAAGCGATTAATTAAATCTAGCGTTAAGTTCATCGGACGAATTCCTAGAAATATTCAGAATGAATATGTTGCTGCCGTCTCATATCTCGAGTCTCTGAATATATTAAATGCTACTAGACAGGTTGTCTGCTAAATTCTTATGCTGAATTCATCAGATGAATTCCTAGAAAAAATATGCTAATTTACCCCAATAAGCATCTACTTCAATTCATGGTTTTTCTCATCTGAATTCCATGGATTAGTAATTAATGAATTATTCACCTTTCGGACAAAGGGGTCGTCACCGAGTAAGCCTCGAGTAAAAGGCATGGGTGTATTTAGTATTAATGGTCCAAAGAACATCCAAAAGTATGGATGAACAAGGATATGGAAGTTTAATCAAATAAGGAAAAGAAAAAGGAAGAAAGAGAAATAATAATAATAAATAATAGAAACCGTGAGGGCGGGCCCACATGGCCAGCCGACCGGTTTTGGCGGGTCCCCCATTCTTTTTTCTTTTTTCTTTTTCTTTTATTATTATTTTGAGTTTTCTCTTTCAAGGACTTCCTCTTTTGATCAAAACTCAGTATTTCCACATCTTTTCAAATTTTACTCCATGGATCATATCCATATGGTTTTCAAAGCAATAGTCTTGCAACCAAGGAAAGATAAGAGTTTCAGTCAAACTCAAACTCTTCTGAAAAGGACAAAAATAATGCTCGACGGACCACCAGAAAATACCAAAATTCTCAGAAATGGTCCGCGGATGACATAACGACACAGGCACAATACCATGGTCGGTCCCTTGGCTACCAGAAGCCGGTCCCGCATCATTCTTTGATTAATGACCTAATTAATCATCTTTAGTCCATATTTGGTTCGAACTATTTCCATCAACTTGGACTATCATCCATACACCGTCACTTGGTCCCACAAGCACCAATAGCCGGTTCCAACACCCTTGGTCGGTCCATCCTTCTTCTATAATTGGGTTTTACTACCTAATGCTCGGCAGAGCATTATTTTAATTATGGTTAAACACTAATTGATCATCCTTGCATCAAATACTCTGCAACTGACTTTGATGAATGCTCAACTGAGTATCTGGACGTCACATGTATGATATTAAGATGTGCATGTATGATATTAAGATGTGATTTTTTTGAGTTTTTTTTTTTTTTTTGAAAATTTGTGCATTCTATGCGCATACATATTTGTATGCTTTATTTCATTTCTATTCCATATTTTGCTGCATCTCATTTCAATAAAGAAATCTGAATGCTTTCGCATGTTAGAGAAGTTTACTATATCTACTGGGATTCATGATACTGATGAGGCACGTCGGATATAGGAAAAACTTTCTTACTGGTTAAAGAATAAAGCTGGTAGGAGACTGTCGGTGAAAGTCAGTCTAGTACAATAGGTAGTCTTGACGAAAAGTATGGGGCAAGTGCTTTACCATAATATTTTTTTGCTCTTGAAAAGCTGCAGATGCATGAAAAGCCTTTGAAGTAAACCGGCGTCTACATAACCCTTCCCAGTTGAGACAATGTGTTTGCTACCTTTGAGTCCCATGTAAACGAGTTCAAATTCATTGTAGCTAAGGTTTTTCATATGGTTCTCATGTATGAAAATGTAAAATCGTATTTCTTCCGACTTTCATACATCGAGCGAAATGTGCTTTTTTGCGCCAAAACCCGCGAAAACGATTTAGATAGCTACACAATGGTACTCTAAATATTGCAAAGAACACAAGCACTCACATAAACGAGAATACAAATTTAATGAGGTTGGATTCTAGGGAAAAATAAGTGATTCATATATTATCGTATATGCGAAAACATATAAAATCCAAGGGAGAAGAAGAAGTTTTTGGTGTATTTTCTAGGTTCCCTACTTGGTTATTTATATACACATTGATAGGGAATTTTACTTAACAAACAAGAATTGGGCCGCTTAACTTAATTCTTAAGAAGCTAAACTTTAAGAAAAATCAAACAAATTAAGAGTTACCTCAACTGTTTTGATGACTGACTAGTTTTGATATATCCCAAAACTATTTTCACCGACTAAGTTTAGATTTATCCCAAACTTCATTGATTTATATCTAACAATTCTCCACCTTGGATCATGCATTTATGTATGAGATGATCAATAAAAAATCACCTCCGGATTCTAACGTTGATTACACCAAAGCTTGCCTACATATCCTATGCAAGGAATAACGCCGACCGTAATTCACTTAATGGCCTTGTTAGAAGGCCTCCACTAAGTTCCTAAGATTATTTACCTAAAACGAGTCTTACCAAACCGTAAGATTGTGGATCAATTTCAAGAAATAATGAAACCTGACCCCAGATAATATTTTTGTTAACATATAAGCTATATTGTCTTTTGTATCGATCTTTACTAGCAGAATATCTTTTTCTTCAAGAATTTATATGACAAAGTGGAACCCAATATACGATCTCCTCTTCTAGATCACCATATATGAACATCCTTTTGACATCTAGCTAAACTAGGTCTAAATTATATTTGGGTACCAAGGTCAACTGATTGATGAATGCTTTACAACTGGAGACAACACCTCATTGTAGTCAATCCATTCTTGTTAAGCATAACCTTTCACAACTAACCTTGCCTTGTGGCATATACCCATTTACACCCAATGGCATTGCTTCATACCGTCCGGAAGTTTCGTAAGAACCCATGTGTCATTTTTATAAAGAAATTTTGTCTCATCCTTCATAGCATGTTCCCATTCTTGACGCTCTATACTATGTACAACTTCAAAGTAGGTGTTAGAAATACCTTTTTCAAGAACTGGTAATGCATAAGCTATAAAATAATCTGTCTATCCAGGTTTTTAGGTTTGTCTTCCCGGTTTGCTGGATGCTACGGTCTCAGTGACCGTAATTTCTGTATGTTCCACTACTTTGTGTTCCTCTTCATTAACAACGTCACTATCAGTTAGAACTTTAGTAATTACCCCCTTGTATATACGATGCCTTTGGAAGTAGATATCACAAATATAAACTTAGATTGAAGTGGTAGAGTTGCATCAATCTCCTCTTTCTGTAAAGGTTCGTTGGTACTAGAAGTGTTCTCCTCCTGCCGAGAACCCCAAGACTTAGCCATAGACGCCACATCAATGTAACCTCTATACTCATGACTATCTTCTTATCAACTGTATTCGAAATTTTAAACCCTTTCACTCCTCACATGCATAAAAATCCCTTTAACAACATAGATATCAAGCTTGTTTTCACTAACATGACACCAAGCAGCGCAACCAAAGATATGAATAGAGCCATAGTCATAAGTTGGCTTTCCATAACACTTCTCCAGTGGAATTTTACCTTCTAACGCAGCAGATGGAAACCTATTACTTAGGAAGCAAGCACATGTAACTTCCTAAGCACAAAACGCTTTACCTAGTCCAGCATTAGATAACATACTTCGTACCATTCTCCACTAAAGTATGATTTATGCGTTAAGTTATCCTATTTTGTTGCGGTGTATTGTTAACTACAAAGTGCCTTTGTATACCCTCATCCTGACATACTTGCAAGACTAGATCACTTTTGTACTCTCCATCATTGTCTGAAACGTAGTACCTTGATATTTCTACTAGTATGAGTCTCAGTTGCCTTCTTCCAATCTACAAAGACTTCTAAGAAATCACTTTTATGCCTCATGGTTTACATCCATACGCGCCTAGAATAGTCATCAATAAACGACATGAACCAATGTTTCTCTCCAAATGATGCATTCTTGGAGGGGACCCAAACATCTGAATAAACAAAATCAAGAACTCCACTAATGTTGTAGATTGTAGTGCCAAAGCTTGTTCTTGTCTTCTTGCCTTTCAGATAATGTTCACAAAACTCTAATTTGTAGGAAATAACGCGTTTCAACAAATCTTGTCGAATTAAAAAATATAACGACTTATCACCTGGATGTGAAAGACACATATGCCATAACTTTGTGGCCTCCATAGCTACAATCTCGTTATGTTCCAAAACTTACACATCTCCCGTTATTGTACTCCCAGTTAGGTAGTACAAGTTGTGATGATGCGTGCCCTTCATGATTGCCATCGATACAGAGATTACCTTTAGAACCTCATTCTCAGCAAGTAACTTGCATCCCTTAGCTTCCAAAGTTCTGATAGAAACCAGATTCTTCTTCGCAGTAGGTATGATTACTCCCCTTAGATACTTCTCTATTAAAATCTTCGAATCTTGAGAACCAATAAATATGAGGACATATATGATAAGTAGCACCAATGTACCTTCAGTTACGATACAAGCTACTGGTGTCACAGACAGTGAGAAATCTGAAGCTTCATCTGAATCTTCACTTTCCTTAGCAATGTTGACCTCAGTCTTGTTATTATATTTTTCTCTACCTTTACGCTTGGCACAATCGTTTACCCAGTAGCCAAAGTCATGACACTATGCAAACTCATCCTTCCGCGGACGCGCAATTGCCTTTGAACACCCTCTACCTTTGCCACGATCACCAAATTTCTTGTTCTTGTCCGTCGAACGACCTCTTGCGACAAGAGTATCTCCGCCAGCTTCATTTGCAAGATGTTCATGATCCATCTTCCTGAACTCTTAACGTTACAATGTTGTAGTGACTTCTTTGTACGTCAGCTTTTCCCTACCGCGCTTTAATGCTTTAATCATGGGCACCACGTCTGCTCCTCTTCGTCAACCGTCTTGTCATAATTAATCGAATCAGCAAGAAATTTATTAAACAAATCTAGGTGCTCTGCTAGAGTCACACCCTTCTTCATGTTATAACGATATAAATTTCTCTTAAGATGTATCATATTCACCACGTTTTTCACTAAGTATTTATTTTATATCTTTTTCCAAAGCTCTTTAGTTGAAGTCTCGTGATGATAATTAAGTATCGTCGTTGCTAAGCAGCTGCGAATAGAACCAAAACATAATTTATTCATCTTGTTCTAATGTCTGTCACTCATATCGTCTGGACGACCTTCTAGAGCTTCATCTAGGTCAAGATGAACAAGCGCATCCATTATGTATTTTCTCCATAAACCAAAATTGTTGGTTTTGATGAGCGTGCCAACCTTCAGTAGTGATCTATGAGAATGAAGTATTATTCTTTTGTTTCTCTATCTTTATTTGACGATTTCGGTATTTCCACAGGCTCTTCGCTTCAACCATTATTCAGAAAATAAATAAATGATCAAAAAAGATTAAAAAAAAACCTAACTTTTGAGATTAGAATTACCTCAAACAACTTCAGAAGAAATACCCCCGCTGCAATATTACAAAAACACAAAAAATTCCAAGAACGTAACTTGAACTCTTGATGCAAGTTGTTGCGCGGAAACCCGCATAAGCGATTTGCACAGGTATAGTATTCTTAATTTGCAAAGAACACAAACACCCACATAAACGAGAACAATAATGTTAACGAGATTGAATCCTGGGGAAAGATAAATAATTTTATATATTATTGTACATGAGAAAACATATAAAATCCAAGAGAGAAGAAGAAGTTTTTAGTATGTTTTCTCGGTTCTCTACTTGGCTATTTTTTATAGGAGAAAACATATAAAATCAAAGAGAGAGGATGAAGTTTTTAGTGTGTTTTCTAGGTTCCCTACTTGGCTATTTTATATACACCTAGACAAGAAGTTTTGCTTAACCAATAAGAATAGGGTTATCTCAACTCTTCTGTCGACTATACCACACTAAAAAGAGAGAGGATGAAGTTTTTACTTAATTCTTAATAAGCTAAACTTTAAGAACATATACAAATACTAAGAGTTATCTCAACTCTTCAGATGACCGACTAGTTTTGGTGTACAGTGGTATAGTGAAGTGGAAAGTAAGGCAGGGTTGAGAACTACAAAATAGTTACCTTTGTTTCTCTAGTTAATGATAGATTTGCAAAGGAGAGTGTGCTTCCAGAATGTGCATTGATAATTATGCCCTTGTTTGGATAATACTATCGATGTCTTGAAGATATGTTTTCAGTCTGTCATTCTGTGCAATCATATTCGTTAAAATATGTTTCTCTGTGGATATACTGTCCACCAACAACCTGGCATTAGTCAATGCAGCGGCCCCTAAGGTAACAACTGACTAATCCAAGAGATTAACTACATAAAGAGGCACTAAGAATCTAAATCATTTACTTAAACATTCAATTAAGAAATCTGCTACAAAACTTAACCTGAAAACTATCCCCATTCTGAAATATATATACAAGAACTTCTCTCAAATGATACATATTCAATAATGAGTTGATTTACAAATAGAATACAAACACAAAATAACATAGTGTAAGCTAACTAATTAAAATAACTAATTCTTCGAAGCTTTCATCGTCACATGCACATCTTGGTCTGTCTCTGAAACTGAAAGTGGGAATGGGTGAGCACATCATCCCTAAAAGGGGTTCCCCGTAGGAATAACAACTAGCTTTCAAGTAAACATTAATATGATTCAAAGACAATGCAGGTTTTATCGAAAGTCGTTAATACACGGAAAGACAGTAAAACACAAAGTAAAAACTTCTTCAAAGACATCCATAAATAAAAGTAAACATCCATGTATGAGATGTGTGTTGCCGCACATAAGGGAAGAGTAATATTGATGCAAATTCCACACCGAATAGGTAATACCGCGGTGTATCTCCCTAGCCATAGAATACTGAATATATAAAGGAAGAATAATATTACGGTGTATCGCCCTAGTCGTGTAACATTGCGGTGTATCGCCCTAGCCATAGAATACTGATATTGTGTCGGCACACATCTCATACCACACAGAGCACACAAATATATGCATGAATTCACAACACCGAGATTGATTTGTGAAACAATAATGAATACAAGAGAGTTTGTTATCGATTCCCACCTCTTTTGATGACAAGTCTCGCCTACCTCGAGATCCATGATCCACTGGTTCATCCTTAAATCGATCGTTGTTAATAAAGATTAACTGTTAATCATACAAGCACTCTAAGAGTTTAGCCAAAAAGACTCACATAAAGCTCATAACATAATCTCATACAAATTCCAGTTATAAGTTAGGTGAACTATGTAATGGTTCTAAACCCATTTATGGTTCTACACTTCTTTCAGTCTTTACCTTTAACATAGATAAGGTTCATAAATTCAATTATGTTGGTTCTATAGTCCACTAATTATGTATTATGAATATCTACAATTTTGTAGAAAGAACCAAAAACTAATTCGGTCCATAAGTGGTCCAATTCATCAAATATGAACACTAACTCTAAGCCCAAGCCCACTAAACTGGCCCATTAACTAAGGTCCAGCCAATAGAAGTCAACTAACGCTTACTAACGGTCAATATAATTCATCACACGGTCAATATAATTCAACAAACGGTCAACGTAAGTCAGGGTCAAAGGTCAAGACAATGGTCAAACCCTAGTCAAGGTCAACTGGTCAGGTCACTGAGTCAAATCGGTCAAGGGTCTCAGATC
Source organism: Papaver somniferum (assembly GCF_003573695.1). NCBI lineage: Eukaryota > Viridiplantae > Streptophyta > Magnoliopsida > Ranunculales > Papaveraceae > Papaver > Papaver somniferum. Next base: position 49,482,646 of record NC_039366.1, read on the forward strand.
AAGTGAGGGAGAATCGGTGAGTTGACTCAGTCCAGAAGACTCATTCAGGTTATACAAACCAAGGCCCTTGCACAGGCCAAACTCTCTGCTGCACCATCATGGTGCAACAACAACAAACTTGACAGTCCAAAATCCTATTACAGACTTCAGTTTAAACAATCACAACAATACAAATCTCAACTTAAACTTCATAATCAAATTACAAATACAACTACAGCCTACCTGCAGTTTAGCAGTTCCAAGCTTTACAGCAAGCACAATCTACAACTCTGTAATCACCAATCTTCAGTTGAATAACTCAATTACAAATTCTCACAGCCTTACTTAAACTCAGTTCATATCATCACCACCAACATGACACAATCATTCCTGTAATTCGACTCTCAATACAACCACCTACATAACCACAACTTCTAAACCATTCATCTTACTCCTACTCTCAGTTTAGACTCATCCTCAACTGCAATATCTTACTCTGTTCATTTCCATCTCAGCCAGACCATTCCAGACATGTCATTCACCTAAACCAATTTAGCTTCAACTTCATTTCACATACACCTGCAATTAAAACAATTCCCACAACATCAACACCACCACCAAACTAACTCCAACTCCAACTGCAACTAACTAGACTGCAATGACAACACCAAACCACTAACTCCATTAAATCACCTACACAATCTGGTTCAACTTCAGATCCTTCATCATTTCCAATTCTGTAATCCTCATCACTACAACAACCCCAACACCCATCTCAGCCACAAGAAAACCAATTCAAACACTTCAGCAACAATCTATAAAGCTTATCACTACAATTTGTTGAGTAACACTCAACTGCATCTCATACCACCTGCCTCAATTTCAATCCCTAAATATCCAACTCAATTATCTTCAATTCATCCTCGATCTAAATCTGAGAACCTTAATTTCCCAAGGAACCTACAACCCATCCTTACACAATCATTTCTACTTCAATTCCAGTCAATACCCATATGAAATCAATCAAGTAAACTCAATTTCACATATTATATAATTCAAATATAAAACCATAAATTCAAATTCTCTAAATTACCTTTCCTTTTGAGGTTGAACCAAACACTCGAATTAACACCATCTCCATCGATCTTTCCTTGATCTTTCTCCTCTCCACTCGTTCTCAAATACAAACTCAATTCCTCAGAAACCATAACAAATCAAACTCCATCATCGATTACATCCTTTGATACTTATTTCCATCTGTAATTGCACTCCAAATCTTCCAGTTACTCATAACCCACCTCATATCAACATCCCAGAACGTCAATTTCATCTTCTAAATAATCTGAGTTCTTCTTACAAACCCTAACTCTTAGATTCATCGTTACAGAAGCTTTACTTCATTGATTCAACAACAACCCTTCTCTTCTTCATCCATCCACATCTCGATTCACTTCTCAATTTCGACCCAAACCCTAATTCCGATTCTCTGTGATTTACTATTTCAAATTCTAAACATCTTCTTTGTAAATCATCGATTCATCCTCAGTAATAACACCTAGTACCTAACTTGATCTTTCTCATCACAAAATCATCTCAACAGCATCAATCGCCATTAACAGTACTCGAGCAGAGGAAAAGAAAAGAAAAAGGAGGAGAGAAGAAGATAGAAGAAGAAAAAGGAGGAATGAGCTTATCTGCTCGATCCGGTCTTGGTGATAAGGCCAACGACAAATGATAAAGGCACCATCCCAAAAGATATGGGCATCCAGGCGGTCTAAAACAAAAAGACTATTTTTCCCTTCAAACAAATCTGATAATTTTTTCTTCGACATCCGAATGACACGTTCGAGTAGTCCATTTTGCGTAAGTTTACGAGATCTATTCAACGACACTAGTTCCATATGAAAATCGTTATTGGATTAATTCCTATTAATTGACGTTCGCGTTAAACTAATCGAGTTAGTATCGGCTAATTCGTTACTTGACCGGTCTAATAGCGTTGACGAGCTTGAGGGTCTTTACATTCTATATTTAGTTTTCCTTTTTCCATATAATACAAATATGTTACAGATCCGAAAATCACAGTGTTGAAAGATAGCAAAGCAATTAATAATAAAAATCATATGAATGTTTTGTTGCATAGGCAAACTATTAGAGCTTCTCCAATGACATGTGTGTGGAGATAAATGTTAAAATCCACCCAGGATGCACATCTATTTTCTCTAAAATCATTCTCCAACCCGGATGTCATAAGTCAATGTATGCATGATTTTAAGTAGAAAATGTCAAGGGGAATGTCTAGTTTCCCACATTCCCCTTGACATTGTCTACCATCTTAGTAAGCTTTTAATATATTTTATTTACTCAAATACAATACATAATCATTTTTATATCTAATAAAATCTTAAAATTACTAAACATAACATTTACATTTAATAAGAAAATGATCACAAACAACACCATTGTAGATGAATAACTTTTTTCACCTAAACTTAAGGAAAATTTGGAATAAAGATGTCTTGTTTGTGTTGCCACATAGGAAATACATACAACAACCATTGGAGAAGCTCTTAGTGCTAGGGATGGCAATTTGCCCCACCCAAACCCATCCCCGTGGGGACCCGCCCCTAAGGGTTAGGATTTTACTCGTATAAACGGGGAACGGGGTACGAGGAATCCCCGAAAGTAGTGATGCAGGTATGGGGTGGAGACGGGACCCCATACCCGCCCCATACCATAACTTATTATATCTGAACGAGGAACTTTTTTGGAAGATAACGAAGAAGATCATGACGAGATGATTAACATGGAGGAAGATGGTTAATAATGAGGAACTAAGAAGTAAAAGGAACCATAATACTTAATTATGGATCAATTGTTTCCTTTATTTTTTAGTTTTAGTTGGTTATTATAAACTTAAAATTTTAAAATGCACTGCTTAGGTTATTATTATTGTTTGAAACATTATAATTATTTTTAAATTATTATAATTTACAAAAGTTTAAATATTTGTGAAAAATACTAGAACCACACTACTATATGGGTTCAATATTTAGAAGCCCCACAAAATGGATCCTCCACTATCAACTCCATACTTTCAGAAAATGATACTACTAGTCCCAAAATATAAATTTTTCTTCAGATCTGGCCCATAATTAATTATTACGAATTTTAATAATGACAACGTTACCCTTTACTATTTATACAAGAGGAATACTAGAAGATATTTTCATTTCTCTATTTTTTTTCTCTCTCTTCTCCATTTTTTCTCTCTCGGCTCCGGCGAAATTTCTCTATTCAGATTCATTCATCAACAATGAAAGATCGAGATGGCTTCTTCACCGGAAATCATCAGACTTGTTTCATGATCGAGGAGATCTGTTTTGGATGAGTTTTTTGTTTGTGTTAAAGAAGATCGAGAAAACAACAGTGAAATATCAAGAAGACTTCATCACCGGAAATGATGAATAGGTAAATTTATTTTGTTGCAATCACTTTAATTCGATATTTTCTAGGTTTTTCTTTCTTCTCCATAGGTTACATCTCAGATCTCCAACATTTTGTTTGTTTCAATTGATTTATAGCTTAATCAACCGATGGATTTGATCTAAGTCATTTAATCTGGATTTCTCAGTTGATTCAAATACATCTCATGTATTTGATTGAATTGTTTTCAATCGATTTGATTTATTTTTCATTTGCTCTTTTAGATCTAGAAAAACGATAATAAATTTGTTATTAGTACAAGAAGATGTGTTTGTAGCAATAACAAATCTGGATTCTACTCTCTGCATTTTTGAATTTTGATCTTGATTTCGTTGTTTTTGTCTCAAAACTGTAGAAGACAGGAAGAAATGGGTTTCTGCAGGTTTTGTTGGTGTGGATATGTGCAGAAGATTCAGAAATGGAGTTGGTGGTTCTGGATTCGTCATTGTTTTACCCTATTCTCCAACTAACATTTCTGGTTTTTCATCTATCCATCCTTAACAAGCTACTGTTCTGATTTTGTTTTATCCTCTAAATTAATAATAATAATAATATTATTAGTAGGCGCCCCTTGTTTGATAGGGGTGGTCCATTTGGAAATCAAATCATGCATAAAGAAGAATCAAATCAAATGTGAGAAAAACGTTATGTTAAAATGGTGGCGATGAATTTCAAAGAGGAGATGATTAGTAATAGTTTTCTGAAGAACAAGGATGTCTGATTTGGTTGCTCGTAATGGTCGACATCAGCAGCGTTACCAGGATGGTTGTCGCCTTGTCGTTGGGTATAAAAATCAATCTCACCACTCTTTGTTGAAATCGTTTATCAGTTTCTTGTTTTTATTTTTTGGATTAATCTGATTTATCATTCATCTCTCCCTAAGATTCAATTTACTTGGCTAATGATAGATTAGGTGTTGATAATGGCCTTAATTCCTTAAGCTCCTTTATTTAGTTTCCGCATTATTGGTTACTTGAACCCTAACTCTGTCAAAAGAATCTGTAGTCATGTACATGTGCTTTTAAAAATCATAAGTGAAGTGGGAAAATGTGAGATTTTGTATTAGGATCTTCATGATGTATATATCACCAGTAATTTAACTATAGGTCGATACTGGTAGGACAATATAGGTAGGAGAGAGTGAGAGAGACATTATAAGAATGTGAATGTATCTTGAAGATTCCAATGTATAATAATTCTTGGAAATTTGACGTATAATAGCTGTTTGTAATGTTGTACTTCGCCTATACCCTATATGAACGACTAGAAAAAGGAACTAATGCAATGAGATTTTGGCAGGTGTATTCCTTTTAAGTACAGAGAAGATAACAGTAGAGATTCCAATAGTAAAAAAAATGTTGAGGTTCTCATGATCAACTCCTCAAGTGGGCTAGGACTTTTGTTTCCAAAGGTATAACATAACGAAAATGTAATTTTATCATCGTTATGGTTACATTATATTGTACTTATTTATGTTTGTTTAGACATGAAGTAACAGTCTCTCTGTAGTAACACATTGCTTAGTTATGTTTGTTTAGACATGAAGTAACAGTCTCTGTGTAGCAATACATTGCTTAGAAATCTAATAACCATTGTTATCTATATTCGGATTGGTCGGTTTGTATATCATAGAAATGTTGACTCCATATATTAAGACTTCAGTTTCTTTCTTATTCTGTTTTTAGGAAAACATCAAATTCCAAATGGTAATAAGAGAAGCTTTAATACCTGCTTATTCCCTAGTTAATGCTGCTCCTCTACTTGACTACTTTAGTTGAGTTGTTAGGATGATAACAAACTAGATTTGTGATCTCATCTTATATATATAGTTCCTACATTAGGTGGGATTTAAAGCTGGGGTTATAGCCAGACTACTAGCAGAAATATGATTTTAGCTTTTGTAAAACTTCTAAGTCTTTGATCCCTTGAAGATATATCCTTTAGAGCATGATCTTAATTATATTTCTATGATTACGCTTCCATTTTGTGAATCTAATGGAAGTATCGGTGTAGCTATTTGCAAAAGGCTGGTGTTGGTTGTTTACAGATGCATTTACACGGATTGCGAACTTTAGATGAATGTTTAGGATTAATTTAATGAATGGCAGAGTTGACCTGCAACTGCAGTTCAGGTGAAGCTAAAATAATTGTTGTGTCTAGATAATGGCTTGCATTTTGGATGTGTAATTTCTGGTTACACTTGCATCATGACGTGTACTTTCTGGTTACACTTGCATTTTGGATGTGTAATTGCTGATTACACATGCATTTAAGTATGTGTATCTGCTGATTACTCTTCCTTGGATGATATTCTACTTTGAAGCTCTACATTTCATCATTTTTATTACCCATCGTTTGATTTGTGTTTCATCCATTATTTAAGTTGTTTAAATAGTAATAACATAAGGAATTTGGTATCATCACATTGAACTGTGTATCATCTTTTCCTTCAATTTCATTAGAAGTTCCATATGTTGGCAGAAACCTTTACTGAAAATGATTTTTGTTGGCTACCAGCCATGGTATTTGTATGCTTAACTTGTTTTCTAATGCAATACTAATGAAACTTATAAAACTGTGATTTGTTTGGTCAATGTATAGGTAACTTTTCCCACTTTTAGTTGGAGGAGGTGATGGTGGTGCAGGTGCAGGTTTTAGAAGAGGATTATGGAGCTGCTGGTGGTGATGGTGGTGGTATTGGAGATGGAAGAAGAGTAACTGGTGGAGGAATATGTATCAGATGGGTGTGGCAGGTTGTAGCATAATGATTTGTAAGTTATCTGACTTTTTTTGGATGTATAACTATTAGTTACACATGCTCATTAAATGTGTAATTTCTAGGTACACAAGCTAAATGGATGTGTAGCTACTAGTTACACATGCTAATTAGATGTGTAACTTATAGATACACGTTCTAATTGAATTACTAGTTAGTTAGATGTGTAACTACTAGTTTCTGAAGTTGTCATCTAGTATTGTTCTTGCATTTCTTATTCGATATTTAGGTTCACGGTTGCTCACTGATTGATTATGTCTCTCGATAATGAATTCTTCAGATTCCATTTTGTGAGTATATATGGTCATGTTCTTCAGAAGGAGTAATGAGATTTTCAGCCTTTTCAGTTCTTTCATTTTTCCGCAACCATTATTTGCTTCAGGTAAATTTTCCTTTAATTACCTTGAGATGTTTGTTCTCCATATAAACTATAGATGAAATAGTATTGAATGTTAGCTTGACGGTATCTTTAATCTTGCTTTCATTCGGTGCTACTACCATATAATGCTATCTTAAGATGAGTTTTTCACATTGTCAGTCATGGAATCATTTTTGGAACCTTAGATTTTAATGATAGGAATTTCTCCTTACACAACTCAGTTGCATGTGTAACTTCTCCTTACACATTTCTATATGCATGTGTAATTTCTCCTTACACTAGACAAATGCATGTGTAACTAGAAGTTACACAAGTTAGATGCTTGTATAGCTCCTTGTTACACATGCTAAAATAAAAATAACTCCTCCTCCTTATACTAGGCTTCAGAGATAAGTTATCATGTGCCTTTTATGTGATCTTTGTTCTATAATTTCGCCTTGCAATTATTCTATAGTTTTGTTTCTTTATTTTTTGTCCATCCTACCTAATTCCATGGATGTTTATTCTTGTTTGCAGATGTGTTAATATATTGAAATCTAGAAAGACAAAAAAGGAAAGAAACATTTCTATTATATGATATGGTGTATTATTTTTAGGATTTTGCTTTCCATTTCTCGTGTTTTAATTCGTTTATTGTGTTCAAACAACCAATTACTATAATTGTAATAATTGATGAACGGACAAATTGCTGTAAATGAAAATTAAAGTAATACATGTTTTTTATGATGAATAACTTGTAGATAACCTTACATATATCATGTGTAATAAAAAGTTACACATGCATATGGATGTGTAACTTGTAGATACACATGCCATACGCATGTGTAACTTCTGAATACACATGTGTAACTACAGAGTGCACATTTATGTACAAGTGTAACTTTGCATTACACATTTTATATGAATGTGTAACTTCTGTATACACATGCCATATGCATGTGTAACTTCTATATACACATCCATATGCTGGTGGTGGTCGGCAGTGGTTGGCGGCGGCTGCGTTTATCAGTGGCGGCAGGCGGCGACGGTTGGCAGCTGTGGTGGTCGAAGGTGGCTGGCGGTGGTGATCAGAGGTGGTTTGACTGGCGTTGGTGGTTTGACGGTGGTGGTCGGAAGTGGTTGGTGGCGGTGGTGGTCGGAGGTGGTTGGTGGCGGTCGGAGGTGGTTTAAACATCATCACATAATATTTTAATAATTTTGAACCTAAATTTAAATTTTATTCAATTATGGGCTTGACAATATGCAGAAGGGTATCAAGGTTTTTTAATAATTTGGGGCGTAGATTTAAACTTCTTTTAATTAAGGACTTCATATTATGGGTTATCCATGGATTGGGCCTTACCCTAAGTTTCCCTAAATATTTATCGTAATGTTATGGTAACCCATAGAAAACCCATCCCCTACGGGAATTCTCCATACCCGTCCCCGCCCCACTCTTATGGAGAACGGATAGAAGATGGATTTTAATTTTTTGAACGGGATAGGGGATGGGATTCAAGGTCCCCCCATTGTCATCCCTACTTAGTGCCCTTATTTACATCTGTAATCAGAAAATTAAGTAATGTCGTCGCCTCAGAAAGAAAGAAGAATGAGTCTTTCGAAATAATTAACCAACGAATCTTGTCAATGGGATCAAGATTGACTTGCCTTTTCTTGATAGGATAAAACAATTAATTAATACTAAACCACCATACTAATGGCAGCAAATTCGGGTTCCGCACCCTTGAACCTGCAACGTTGGCATAAAGGGGAAAGAAAAGAAAGTATTTTGAAATATCCCTCTCCCCCCATCATTGGCATCGCGACACCAACGTTAACATGACTAACATAATCGGAACGGTATGTCTGACCCGAACTCCATCAACTGAATCTGATAGATTCTTAAACTTGAATTGAGTTTCGAGGTGGGCAAAAACATCATCAGATGGGATTTAGTATTTATGGACACGGTTTTCGTCATCACCAATTGGTGTTACTCTTACGTCCATTTCTATCAATCCGGTTATGGTCACTCTTACACTGTTTGTATCAGCAGTTCTCTCTACTATAACTTCTCTATCTCCATCCGCAGTGATTCTCCATTCTGCCTCCCCGTCTGTGGGTATATCATAATTTCTCCGTTCCATCGGACAATGAGAGAATCGACCTTGTCGTCCCAATATGAGACTCTCTTGGCTGCAAGAACAAGATTGTGATTGTGGAACAGTACCGATAGAGCTTGAATCCAAGTGAAATCACGGGTCGGCCCTTGTGGTCTGGTTCCAATGAAGTGTGCATTAATTTGGAAGTCATGGTCACTTACAAGAGCAAAGTCACTTCCGGTGGCTCCATGGAAGTAGAACATAACTCCGTCACCACCAACAAATCTTGGATCGTAACATATGGATCCATAACCTTCACAGTTGGCTCTCCTAACTGTAACACAAAAAATATGGTTAAAAAAAAAATCCTCGTATAAATTTCTAAACTATGTGTTGATTAGTAGAGAAGGCTTGCTTGCAAAAATAAATTCATTTGCAAGTTGCTTCACACCTCTAGTACAATCGATGTAGCATCCTTTATTCCTTTTGTTCTTCTTAGGTTTTCTAAGTGGGCATTCAGGAGGACAAATAAGGAGGACACTAGAGCATCGCCCTTCAGCAGTGGCAGGACATGTGTAGTTGTCTGGTGTTGGTGGATAACTGCTTCCATTGCCATTCCCGTTACCATTATTACCATTGCCGTTGCCGTTACCGTTGTTGCCATTTCCATTTCCGTTGCCACTGTTACCATTTCCATTTCCGTTACCGCTATTGCCATTGCCGTTGCCATCACCGTTGTTGCCATTGCCATTTCCGTTGCCACTATTGCCATTACCATTGTTGCCGTTTCCACTGCCGTTACCGTTGTTACCGTTGTTACCATTGTTGTTATTGCCGTTACCGTTACTGCCGTTGCCATTTACATTGTTGTTACCATTGTTGCTATTGCCATTGCCGCTACCGTTGCTGCTATTTCCATTGTTGTTACCGTTGTTACTATTGCCACTGCCGCTACTGTTGTTGCCATTTCCATTGTTGTTACCGTTGCCATTGCCGTTACCACTGTCGCCATTGCCATTGCCGTTTCCGTTATTTCCATTTCCGTCAGTGACGTAATCACTACCATAGCCATCACCATAGTTGTTGTTCTCATTTCCGTTACTGCGGTTTCCATTGCCATTTTCATCACCGTTGCCAGTATCGTCACTTTGAGCGAATGTTGCTTCTATGGCGATGACCGCAACAAAGAAAACTAATAAACATGCTAGTCTCTTATCCATCTTATAAATAATTCTTTTTGTTGATAAGTTTGGTTTGCATCGATGAAGAATAAGATGCAACTCTTTTTAATGAAAGATTAACGTAGGAATGAGAACGAGAGTACAATTATGGGCTGGTATGTTCATGCATACAAGGAGTTCGCCCTAATCCCAATTCACCCCTTGTTGATAAACAATCAAAACATAATTAACCATCTAAGCTAAATGATGCTTTTTCTAACTAGTTTAAAAAAAATGGTTGACAAAATAGTACTTGTCTGCTAACTAAATACGTACTAATAAGAAAAAAACAACAAGAAGTGGGATATAAGAAAATTTTATAACACATAAAGATACATGATGCTCCTTGGAGCTTCGAGGATTACTTTGACAAATATACAAACAAGAAGTACCATCTACTATGAGAATAAATGGTTGCTTTCTTAGGCTTTAGAAATTGAATCATATTTTGTCAAATAAAAAAAAAAAATTTAATTAAACGGTATCAAAATTAAACTCACAAAAATTTGTAAGTTCTAATCAAATTTTTTTTTTTTTCCAGAGTGGAGTGGATTCCGATAATTATCGAATTGGAACTCCTACCTCCACGGTGGGAGGTAGCATGAGACCTTAATGGTTCTCGTAATCAAGTTAACTCATGTTATTTGTTGGTCAACCGGGAAAACTACAGGTACTGGACTTTGTGCACTATCACTCTGGTTGAATAACACTCGTACTGATACTGACTGGCACAAAACTAATCCTCCCCAACTAAGAATCTTGAATCAGTGTCCACAGGTTCAAATACCAAGACACATGATACGGCGAACCAATATAAATACACGTAAGTATATGGATACTCCGTCCCTAATATATAGGTGGAGGATACGAAATCTCTTAGAATAAAAAAATGCATGGTTTTTAAAGATTTTCATGTTTTTTCTTATCTATACCCCTTATCCTATTCCCAAAACAGTTTTCCATACAACATAAATAAGGGTATATATGTCATAAAACATTTTGTAATTAGAATTCGGAATGAAACTACCACACAGAATGGATCGTTCTCTATGCAGCGAGCGGAGTCAAAGAATGAAAAGGAAAAACACCAATCTACTGAGTCCAAAGAAAAGGATTCCACTAGATATAGCTGGAGGGCGTGTAATGTCACTGCTGGACAAGACTATATACCTTGCTTGGATAATGTGCAAGCTCTAAAGAAACTTAGAAGTGCTAGGCATTACGAATACACAGAGAGGCATTGTCCTGATGAGGCCTCCACCTGCCTTGTTGCATTTCCTGAAGGACATAAACGACCAATTGAGTGGCCTGTAAGCAAGGACAAGGTAAGTGATTACATTCTCAATTTTTTTTTTTTAATTTTTATCATTTTTTTTAATTTTTTGCGTGTATTCTTTTGTATTGGTTCTACTAGGAGGAAAAAACCAAATCTAATGGAACTTGAGGTTCAGTTTGGAGAAAATAAACAAATAGTAGTCGAACTACATGAATAGAAGAGTTCGGCTAGGGAAAAAAAATACGAGCTAACCGAACTCAACACATGGGTTTACAGAGAAGAGTTCGGCCAAGGAGAAAATTTTTGCGAACTAACTGAACTCAACATATGGGTTTATAGATAAAAGTTCGGTTAAGGAGAAAATTTTGCGAACTAACCGAACTCTGCATTTGGTGTTATATGCAAAAGTTCGGCTACGTCCAGAAAATTTCGTTTTAGCCGAAGTGTTCTTCGTGTTATTGGTTTCAGAAAGTTCGGTTACCAAACTAGAGTATTTTGATACTTCTACTAACTGAAATTGCTATTGTAAGTTTGTGACTCCCATTTGTCACCCAATTTTGATGATTACTACTCAATTTTATCAATCAAAAACGAACTAAAAGTAATGGTTTGTGGGAAAAATACCTGCGAATTTGAATGTTGCTAGAATCTGGGTCTTGCAGAACCAAACCTAATAATAATAATAATAAAAAGATTTAAAAATAAATATAGTAAAGATAATAAAAAAATTATCTTAGAAATGCAATAATCAAATAACATATTATAAAAAAATTAAAAAGATAATAAATAATTAAAACAATATAAGAGTATTCTGGCCAATAACTAAAATATATGGATAACGGGTGGCTTCAGTTTACTTCTGAATATCATATTAAAATTGAAATGATGATTCCCTCCAAAATAGAGTGGTTCCCAAAAACCGTTCTTTAAGTTTTAACATACCAGTAGGCCGATATATATATATATATATCAAAATGTTAGGATGCACACAGTTCGACGAAGGTGAATGTAAGATAGAATATTCCGTAGAAAATAAATGGAGTAACTTGCAATTTCTCTGGTGCACAATTTACACAGGGGTTTTGTTCACTTCTGCGTCCAAGCACAAGACAATAACTAATCATCGGCGTTGAAAAATGTAGATAATATTAAAAAATAAGAGACATAATATTTTTTTGCGGTGAAGAATTCAAATTTTACATTTATAAAAGACAAATTGAAAAAATCCATGTTAACTTGCATTGGAAAATGCAAGAAAACATTATCTCTCTTATTTATTTAATAGTGCTTATACTTTACAATAACAATGATTTATCGTTATTTGTTCATTTTTGATGGAATCTTCAAAGGCTACGATTTCCAAAGATTGAGTGCAAAAAATGGAGAGAATTCATAGCTTTTGATTCCCTTAAAGTTTTACTAGTTTCCTACCGTGGGAGGTAAAGGTCATTAAATTGATATACTATTTGTTAGATACAGTGACATAATATAATCTTTGAAAGATCATACGTAGGTCAAATCAAATTATTCCTCCCTTTTCGCAATCAATAAATTTTAGTGGGACTAGGAAAATCAATATGCCGCCCTTTGGTTCGGCAAGATCCAGATTCTAGCAACATTCAAATTCACATGTATTTTTCCCACAAACCATTACTTTTAATTCACTTTTGATTGATAAAATTGAGTAGTAATCATCAAAATTGGATGAAAAATGGAAGTTACAAACTTACAATAGCAATTTCAGTTAGTAGAAGTTTTAAAATACTCTAGTTTGGTAACCGAACTTTCTAAAACCAAGAACACGAAGAACACTTCGGCTAAAACGAAATTTTATGGACGTAACCGAACTTTTGCATATAACACCAAATGCAGAGTTCGGTTAGTTCACAAAATTTTCTCCTTAACCAAACTTTTATCTATAAACCCATATGTTGAGTTCAGTTAGTTCGCAAAAATTTTCTCCTTGGCCGAACTCTTCTCTGTAAACCCATGTGTTGAGTTCGGTTAGCTCGTATTTTATTCCCTAGCCGAACTCTTCTATTCATGTAGTTCGACTACTATTTGTTTATTTTCTCCAAACCGAACCTCAAGTTCGATTAGATTTGGTTTTCTCCTCTAGCGGAACCAAATACAAAAGAATACACACAAAAAATTAAAGAAAAAGTAAAAATTAAAACAAAAATATTGAGAATGTAATCACTTACCTTGTCCTTGCTTACAGGAAACTCAATTGGTCGTTTATATCCTTCAAGAAGTGCAACAAGGCAGGTGGAGGCCTCTTCAGGACAGTGCCTTTCTGTGTATTCATAATGCCCAACACTTCTAAATTTCTTTAGAGCTTGCACATTATCCAAGCAAGGTATATAGTCTGGTCCAGCAATGACATTACACACCCTCCAGCTATATCTAGTGGAATCTTATTCTTTGGACTCGGTAGATTGGTGTTTTTCCTTTTCATTCTTTGACTCCGCCCGCTGCATAGAGAATGATCCATTCTGTGTGGTAGTCTCATTCAGAATTTCTGCTTGTGCGGCATCAGGAAATACCTCATTAGCACCCTGGCTACTGTCTGAATTATCCTTTTGGTTATCCCTGGAGTTTTCTGACTCCTTCTCTTGATTTTCATCTAACTTTTCATCTACCTTTTTCTCCACATTCTCCACTTTCTTTGTCTCAATTGGGTTTTCAACAGGTTATGCATGTCCCCAAGTCTCTGTTTGTGTCTCTCCAGAGTCAGTATTAGACTCTGCCTCTTCTATCTTTTCTCCACCACCATTACTTTCAGTCCGAGCATTAGATGTCTTATCTGAACCCGCACCTTTATCAGTCTGAGCATTAGAAGTATCGTTGGAGCCCGCACCTTTATCTCCGTCATCCTTCTCAGACTTGCCTCTCTGGTTTTCTTCACCGGTTTCTTCAGTTGTTTGCTGAGAAGCCTTCTGATTATCCTGGACCTCAGAATTTCCTTCTTCCTGTTGATCGAAGTTGTTGTTGGAGCCTCCTTTCATAACATCTTCTGGTAAGTCTCCTTGACTATCTTCAAATTTTCTAGATTTGTTTATCTAATTAAAGGGTAACCTATAGTCATATTGCCTAATCAAATCATGGTCTCAAAAAAACACACGCATAGTCCCTAATCTCCCCAAAAAAAAAACTCATAGTCCCCAAAAATCGTCCAACTTAAAAGTGATCGACTATCTGCCTAAGCCCAAGCCCCCCGCTTAGTTGATGTTACAAACCACCTCCCCCGTTATTTTCATGTGGAGAAGAATAGATATTTCTACCATCAACAACAATAAGATAATTCAACGTAAATGTTAATATTGAACAAGAGTCGATTCATGTTTCAATGATAGTTCTAGCAATTCTTTCGTTGTGTTTCTTTTCTGCGTTCCTGTTTCTTTAGGGATCCCTGTGTTCCCTGGTCAACGCGTGCCATATGCACTTTCCTTCTTGTTAGAGCATAGCTCGGCCAACCTCGCATGTGTTGCTATCTCAAGCATGTTTGTCAATGTTAGTGATCAAAACTATAAGTCTTGATTTCTAGCCTACATAGCTAAGTCTCGGACTATGATAGAAAAGTGCAGTTGAGCTCAAGGACTTCATGGTGATTCATCATACAACGACGAAGATCTATACAAGGAACCGTGGAACTTCATCAACAAAAAGGTATGTGGATACTTGAACTTATCTATCACTCAAAAGTCTATCTCTTCTATCTCCTACTTCTTATGAGACAAAAGTCGTATGCTATATAGACTAGATCATACACATTTGACATTTCGAGCTGAGCATTCATTGCTTATATTTTATCTCGAAATCGTGTGTTGGTAAAGCGTTTCGCTTTGATCAAATTTATCTTCACCTAGTGACGAAAGTCATGAAAAGTTTCAATCACTTTGAGAATTGCTCTGACGTGAATCGGTCTGTGAATAACGGCTACATAGCGTCCTCTGAGAATGTCTCAATGATTGAAATGAGAGTTTAGATTACATAACCATGTACTCCTTGAACTGAAGTTTTCGAACTTTGTTGATCTAGAGAAATCGGGAGGATTGTGGAATTGGCTTGCAAAGTCCGTGAACTGTCGGAAGTTCTCGATCGAGAATTTCTGCTGGGATTTTCCAAAACTCGTTTATGTGCTAAGTCCGCGAACTGGCAGAAGTTCTCTTTCCGAGAATTTCTGTTGAGTTTGGAAAACTTACCGATTAACTTAAGTCCGCGAACTTGTTTGTGAACTTAAGAGGTTAAGATCTAAAGATGTGCTCTGAACATGAAAAATTAAATTACTAAGGAATGCTTCATGCAAACCGTGACTATAATGTTCATGAGCCGATTCAATCGAATCGAATCATCTTTGTTTCAATTGTGTCTTGTGTAGTTACATAATATCTCATAGTAATTGAACAACTCTTTAACTAGTTCATTTGAGTCAATTGAACTAGTTATGGTGAAGAAGAACAAGGTTAATATGAAATGCTCATATGGTTAACCTTTTGGGTTACTATGTTGAACCAACATACACGTACACGTTTGGGCATTTTTTTCACGAACCCAGTAAACGTCTACCCAAGTGTGTGTGACAAGCTAAGTTTTCGATCTAACGGTTGAGAGATATTAGCTTGAATCTAAATCAGGTTTTCATGTAACGGTGAATAAGGATTGCTTTGTAACTAAGGCAAAACCCTGATTTGAAGGTTATATAAAGGAGACATCTAGCATTGTGAAAAACTAATCCCCACACGTCTGTGTGCTACTAGTGCGCCCGCTAGAGTCGATCTCCATTAACCTTTGATTTTCTTCTCTAAAATCAGGTTAACGACTTAAAGACTTCATTGGGATTGTGAAGGCAGACCGATATTAATTTATCGTAGTTGTGTGATCTGATCTTGCATCTTCTATCGTACGAGTACAATCGACTGATTGGCTTGAGATCGTGAGAGTTCTCCGATAGGCAAGATAAAGAAGTCACAAACATCTTCGTCTCACTGTTTGTGATTCCTCGACAATCCGCTTGTGTAGTCAGGAAGGATTGTAGAGAGGTGATTGATTAATCTAGGATGTTCTTCGGGAATATAAGACCGGATTATCAATTGGTTCCTGTTACCTTGATTTTATATCTAAAGACGGAACAAAACCTAGGGTTTATCTGTGGGAGACATATTTATCCTCTTATAGACTTTTCTGTGTGAGACTGATCTATTTATTACAAAAGTACTTGATAGCCTTTTGTTACAACAACTCTTGGTTGTGGGTGAGATCAGCTAAGGAAATCAAGTGCGCAGTATCCTGCTGGGATCAGAGGCGTAGGAGTACAACTGTACCTTGGATCGGTGGGAGACTGATTGGGGTTCAACTATAGTCTAGTCCGAAGTTAGTTTGAAGTAGGCTAGTGTATGTAGTGGTTTAATACAATGTGTATTCAATCTGGACTAGGTCCCGGGGTTTTTTCTGCATTTGCGGTTTCCTCGTTAACAAAATTTCTGGTGTCTGTGTTATTTCTTTTCCGCATTATATTTTATATAATTGAAATAATACAGGTTGTGCGTTCGTGATGATCAATTGGAAATCCAACCTTTGGTTGTTGATATTGATTGATCCTTGGATATTGGTCTTTGGTACCGTACAAGTATTCCTTGTATTTGATAAAGACTCGCTATTGTTTTTAGCTTGAGTAAAAATCAAATCAAGAGAGAGATATTAACTCCTTGAGATACTTTTATCTAGATTGAGTCTGACTGTCTAGTTGATTCTCTATCAAAGTATTTCGGAGTTAGTCCATACATATTGCTAATCGAAATATTGGGTGGTGTTGTTAGACCCCCGCTTTTTCAATTGGTATCAGAACAGGCAAACACGTTTAAGACCTCATCAGTCTGTGTTTGTATCGATCCGACTCTATGGGAAAGAGTACTATCTCTGATAAACGCGTCACCAGTAATAAATATTCTCTCTCGTCTAACTCTATTAAAGAGAAAAACTATTCTATCTCGAATATACAAAAACCTTGTGGTTCGACGAGACAGACAAACAATGCCAGGTGTGTTGTTGATCTCCCTTCGAAAGATACCTTCTTTTCTAATGAGTGGGATACAACTGAAGAGAGTAATTTGATTTTAAATCTTGTTAGAATTCAAGCTGTCAGATGGGATCAACTAAAACACCATGTCAATATTCTTCTTGGTGTTGTAAGAGATTGCAAAGTCCATGGCAATGCTGAAGATCATTCTTCGTGCTTAACTCTTGAGGCCAGCCTCGAAAAGGATGCCTTGGATATTGAACGCCATTTGAATAAACTCTCCATTAAAGGTTGTACAAAGCAATCTAATATACCAAGAACTTCTGATGCTTTACATTCAGAAGTAAAAACATGTGTTCCTAATATTTCCACCAAACTTGGGACATTCTGTAAAAAGCACAAATCTTCTGATGATGATACTAAGACGACTTCCTCCAATCATTCTTATGATCAAAAGGTATGTCTCATCTGTGAGACCAAGAGTTCTGTTAGACAGAAGAGAAACCCTAAGTTGAATAAAGACTCCTTAGTTCAACTTCAACACACCCTAGATTTGATTTTCAAAGGTGTGAATGACATATGTATGATTGAGACAATTGGTTTTCGTACCTATCCTGTGAATGCTATCAGGAATGTCAGTACATTGAGTTCCTCCAATGTTCAAAGGAAGAATAGACGTCCTAATAAACATCACCCTAAGGAAGTTAACCGTTGTGCCCCTGAAAGCAACATTGATCATGTTGAGAGAAAAGAAAGTAAGGAAAAATCAATGATATGAGTAAGTAAAATCAACGTTGTGCCCCTGAAAGCAACGTTGATCCTAAGGAAAATCAATGAGATGAGAAAAGGTATTAAAAAGATAGTTGGAAGATATAAAGAGCTTGTCGACAGATTATGCTATTCCTCATGTCAAGACACTTCTGGTAAGAACTCTAACTATGTCTCTTATTTTGATGACAGTAAATTTTATGATAATTTCTCATGTCAAACATGATCCATCTCTAAGACTAAGAGGAAATATAACTTAACCAAAGACATAAACCTCGTAATGAGCATGGGGATCGTACTTGTGCTAATTAATTACAAGGTTCGAGAACTTACTCATATAAAATCATGTTGAGTAAGTTGTGTTAAAAACAAGTATACTTGTTGCTTGCATCTGTTAAGTTAAGCTATTTTCTTATCGTTCATAGCTAAACTTGTGTTGGCATATCCGCTAAGATCAAGTATTGGTTAAGTCAAAAGAAGTTGTTGCATATTGTCTTAAATTTTGTTCCTGTTTTCAAAATGTTTGAAGGACTTTATTTCTTGGGTATTTATTGTACTCGAACGGACTCCATTCTGGCCTGAGCCAACAGTTTTTTTTTAACCCTAAATTGTTGTCCCAAGGATAAAATATCCAACCTCTTCGGGTTACAAGTAAAGTACGTGTACTCCTGGTGGTTTTTGGATTTTCAAGAATGTCTTCGTCATCTTCTTGCTATGGTGGTTTTGCAAAAGGATTTCTTGACAAAGGTGTTGAGGTTGAATCTAAGAGGAAGAGAACACTTGTAGGTGAAGATCATCCCAATGCCTCATGCTTCTTTGCTTATACTCATGAAGATGCTGAAAAGGATGATATGATCTCTACTGAAGTTGTTCATGACTTTCTTAAGTACTTTGGGGAAGAAAAACAACAGCTTGTTGATACTCTTAAAGGTCTTTATATGGTGAAAACTGAGTTGGAAAAGGTTGTGTCTGACCTTAGTCTCATAAAATCTCAAATCAAGGATCTTCGAAAAGAGAATCATCTCTCTGTTGATGCTGAGAAGGCTGTCGATCACAAGTTCATAGACTTCATGTCGCATATGGATTTTGTACCTCCTGTGTCCATGTTCGCTGTTGAGGATTCACCGGAATCCATTTCCCTTTAAGCTTGTCATCTGTTTTTGGTGAGTTTATATGCCTAGTATGTCTTCTTTTTGGATTAGTTGGAAGAATAACTAGTGCTTTGAATAGCGATGATTGTGACTACACATAGCTATTTTTGTTTTCATCTTCTTATGTTATTTTTTAGGTTTATTGGTTATTAAATTCTGAAAATATTTGGAGGATGATGTTTATTGCAGTATTTTAATGGTTTGTGATATTGCAATATTTTTATGGGATATGTATTGTTTACGTCCGTGAACTTGAAGGTCCCATATTGTAGTCAAAAGTAAAGTCGTTCATGAATCAGTATTCGTATTAATGAAAGGAAGAATGGACTTTTGACATATACAAAAGTTAAGCATATGTAATCATTAATTTGATGGAAAATAGGATAATATCTTTTGTTCAAAAAGGATAAAGTCTACTATGTCGTTATGATGGAAAATAAAATAGATCCTTGTATGTTATCCACGGTATTGATCTTCATTGATCCATTTTATTATGTTTTACCGTGAAGGCTCCATTGTGTGTCCTATGTTGAGCACCTTACAACTAGGTCGATTTACCTTGGCTTTGTTGGTTGTTCCATAAGATGCTATATGTCGAGCATTAAGAACTAAATTAATCAACCTGTTTGGTTATTTAGTTTGTACTCCATAAGTTTTCTTTCTTATGTCGAGTACATGTACGACTAAGGTTGTCATATTCTATGATGAACTTGGTCGGGGTTCCATAAGTTTTTTTATGTTGAGCCCAAAATAATTAAATTGATTACTTCGGTGATTAGTTTGGTTATTTGTATTCCAATTAGATTAATTATAGGTTCTCTTGTAATTAATCTAGTTGAGTTTTCATATATTCCACAAGTTCTTGTGTTGAGTATATGAAAGGCTACACTATCATGTTCTTTGGTTAATATTCCGTAAGGTTTTCCTTATGTTGAGTATTTGAACGGTTAAGTTGGTCATCTATGTATGATTGACTTAGTCGTAGCTCCGTGAGTTTACTTATGTTGAGCACTTTCAATTAAATTGATCACTTTTGTGGTTTGATTTAGTTGCGTATTCCAATTGAATTAATCATGGGTTTACTTGTGATTAATTTGGTTGAGCTTTGGATATAGAAAACCATTCCTATGGTTTTTGGTGTCCAATAAAAAATCCTTCTTTTTTTTTTTCGAAATTAAGGTCACTCTTGTTGTTCTCTCGGGAATGACATTAAATGGGGGAGAGTTCTTTTGAACTTGTGCTTAATGGTAATATCTTTTGGGGAGTGCGGCTGTGGAATTTTATAGGGGTTATCTTGTATCTTAACTCCTTGATGAATGTTGTTAGCTTCGGCTATTAGATTGCATCTAAATTAAGTTGGTATGTATTTTTTCTTTTGGACATGAAATGTATCTTGTGGAAATTTCATTATGATCCCATTCTTGTACCTTTGCCAATTCTATTGACAAAAAGGGGGAGAAATATTGTAGTTCACACTACAAATACATATGGTTTTCGGATCATTGTGTAAGGGGGAGTGGTTTCCATGACCGAGATGGAGTATTGACTAAGGGGGAGTGATACACATCACCGTAGTATTATTGTTAAAGTCGTGATACAATTGGACTTTGATGTTATATAATAATACTATGACACTGTATAATAATGATC
The DNA here is from genome assembly GCF_003573695.1 of Papaver somniferum. Taxonomy (NCBI): domain Eukaryota; kingdom Viridiplantae; phylum Streptophyta; class Magnoliopsida; order Ranunculales; family Papaveraceae; genus Papaver; species Papaver somniferum. The sequence continues at coordinate 49,503,431 of NC_039366.1, forward strand.
GAGAATCTCGATTTCTCTCATTGTTATAGCTACGGATCTTCAACAACGATGGTGCTAAACTTACAACCTTTGGGATCATTGGAGTACTTGGAAGGACGAATATTTCAAGGAACGTTAAAGATTAGACTATGGAATAGGAGCCACTAAAGTTTATCTTTTTTGTATTTCATATGTATTAATAGTTTTGTCACTAAAATTGACAAAGGGGGAGATTGTTAGAGCATAGCTCGGTCAACCTCGCATGTGTTGCTATCTCAAGCATGTTTGTAAATGTTAGTGCTCAAAACTATAAGTCTTGATTTCTAGCCTACATAGCTAAGTCTCGGACTAGGATAGAAAATTGTACTTGAGCTCAAGGACTTCATGACGATTCATCATACAACGACGAAGATCTATACAAGGAACCGTGGAACTTCATCAACAAAAAGGTATGTGGAGACTTGAACTTATCTATAATTCAAAAGTACATCTCTTCTATCTCCTACTTCTTATGAGACAAAACTTGTATGCTATATAGACTAGATCATACACATTTGACATTTCGAGCTGCGCATTCATTGCTTATCTTTTATCTCGAAATCTTGTGTTGGTAAAGCGTTTCGCTTTGATCAAGTTTATCTTCACCTAGTGACGAAAGTCATGAAAAGTTTCAATCACTTTGAGGATTACTCTGACGTGAATCAGTCTGTGAATAACGGCTACATAGCGTCCTCTGAGAATGTCTCAATGATTTAAATGAGAGTTTAGATTACATAACCATGTATTCCTTGAACCGAAGTTTTCGAACTTTGTTGATCAAGAGAAATCGGGAGGATTGTGGAATTGGCTTGCCAAGTCCGCGAACCTAGTTCGCAGACTCAGTCCATGAACTTTCGGAAGTTCTCGACCGAGAATTTCTGCTGGGATTTTCCAAAACTCGTTTGTGTGCTAAGTCCGCGAACTGGCGGAATTTCTCTTTCCGAGAATTTCTGCTGAGTTTGAAAAACTCAACCGATTAACTTAAGTCCGCGAACTTGTTTGTGAACTTAAGAGGTTATGATCTAAAGATGTGCTCTGAACATGAAACATTAAATTACTAAGGAATGCTTTATGCAAACCGTGACTATAATGTTGATGAGCCGATTCAATCGAATCGAATCATCTTTGTTTCAATTGTGTCTTGTGTAGTTACATAAGATCTCATAGCAATTGAACAACTCTTTAACTAGTTCATTTGAGTCAATTGAACTAGTTATGGTGAAGAAGAACAAGGTTAACATGAAATGCTCATATGGTTAACCTTTTGGGTTACTATGTTGAACCAACATACACGTACACGTTTGGGCATGGTTTTCATGAACCCAGTAAACATCTACCCAAGTGTGTGTGACAAGCTAAGTTTTCGATCTAACGGTTGAGAAATATTAGATTGAATCTAAATCAGGTTTTCATCTAACGGTGAATAAGGATTTCTTTGTAACTAAGGCAAAACCCTGATTTGAAGGCTATATAAAGGAGACATCTAGCATTGTGCAAAACTAATCCCCACACGTCTGTGTGCTACTAGTGCGCCCGCTAGAGTCGATCTCCATTAACCTTTGATTTTCTTCTCTAAAATCAGGTTAACGACTTAAAGACTTCATTGGGATTGTGAAGCTAGACCGATACTACTTTATCGTAGTTGTGTGATCTGATCTTGCATCTTCTATCGTACGAGTACAATCGTTTGATGGGATTGAGATCGTGAGAGTTCTCCGATAGGCAAGATAAAAAAGTCACAAACATCTTCGTCTCACTGTTTGTGATTCCTCGACAATCCGCTTGTGTAGTCAGGAAGGATTGTAGAGAGGTGATTGATTAATCTAGGATGTTCTTCGGGAATATAAGACCGGATTATCAGTTGGTTCTTGTTACCTTGATTTTATATCTAAAGACAGAACAAAACCTAGGGTTCCTCTTATAGACTTTTCTGTGTGAGACAGATCTGTTTATTATCAAGTCTGTGATTTTGGGTTACAACAACTCTTGGTTGTGGGTGAGATCAACTAAGGGAATCAAGTGCGCAGTATCCTACTGGGATCAGAGGCGTAGGAGTACAACTGTACCTTGGATCGGTGGGAGACTGATTGGGGTTCAACTATAGTCTAGTCCGAAGTTAGTTTGCAATAGGCTAGTGTCTGTAGCGGCTTAGTACAATGTGTATTCAATCTGGACTAGGTACCAGGGTTTTTCTGCATTTGCGGTTTCCTCGTTAACAAAATTTCTGGTGTATGTGTTATTTATTTTCCGCATTATATTTTATATAAATGAAATAATAAAGGCTGCGCGTTCGTGATCATCAATTGGAAATCCAACCTTTGGTTGTTGATTGATATTGATTGATCCTTGGATATTGGTCTTTGGTACCGTCCAAGTATTCCTTGTATTTGATAAAGACTCGCTATTTTTTTTAGCTTGAGTAAAAATCAAATCAAGAGAGAGATATTAACTCCTTGAGATACTTTTATCTAGATTGAGTCTGACTGTCTAGTTGATTCTCTAGCAAAGTATTTCGGAGTTAGTCCATACAGATTGCTAATCGAAATATTGGGTGGTGTTGTTAGACCCCCGCTTTTTCACTTCTATTACATGTTACTCATCTTTCCTTTCCTCCAAATAATTACTGTATTGAATATATATATATAGATGTTGTACGGCTTTAGCCCATGGATGTGCGTCCCAATAGTAGCTAGGGACTTATTCCTATTGTATATAAAGGATGTAACACATACTAACTCTATGGAATGAAATCTTCTTCTCTCTGTGTCTCTTTATCTTTCCCATCCACTTCAAAACGTTATCATGCACGAGCTCCAACCATGCTGCAAAAGTATTATTTTTTTCGGATCATCATCAAAACAGTGGAGAAACACCGTCGCTGTCATCTGATTTTGGTACTATTATTTATCATTTGTACAATCATCCATTCGCTAAAAGGTATACCTAAAGCTTTTGTTTCTTTTCACTTCGTTATTTGTGACTGTTGATGTGATATATTGTCTGAAATACTGGTCTGCCATTGTTTGTATACGTGTAATATGTTTCCATGAAATTGATTGCACATGAAATCACCATGTTTTGTACTATTTAGTTTTTTTAGCCTATGCATTATCATCTACATATTGCTATGTAGATCGTATACCTAACACCACATGATGATTGCTATATATCTAAGAACGGATTTGAAAATGTAGTAATATTTGATTTGTTTCTGGTACTCTATGTAAAAAAATAAAAATAAAAATAAAAAAATAATAATAATGTCTTTGTCTATATATTACTTATTTATTAGCCCTTTGTTGTGATTCATGCAATGAAACGTTGCATCATGTAACTGTTGCCGTTATTAGCCCTATTGATCTGTAGTGAAAATTAATCATATTTCTATATGTATTGATGTGTCCTATAAAAGTTATATGCATGCAAATCCCGTAATCAATTGTAGGGATTACATCTTATAACATGTATGAAATGGATTGATGATTGATGATTCATATGCCCATTTGTCTTTTTCTCTGAATAAGTTTTGTCCTATTTTATCACATGTATGAAATGGATGCACATGTTTATATGATCTGTTCTGAAATTGATGTCCATACTACCCCATGACTAATTAGCACCCATGATGTATTTGTTTACTGTAAAAAAAATAAAATAAAAAATAAAGATAAAAACTAAAGAATATACATATATATTAATCCCATGATTGATTAATAAAAGTTTTGGCTGCAATTTTTTTTCTTTTTGGTGTTGTGGGTTTCAAAAATTGGAATGTGTTATAAAATCTTGGGATCGTTTTGTCATCCTTCCTCACATGTACGCTTATCCTATCTAAATTTTTTTTTGTAAACAAATTCTTTTGTTTAACTCGTCGTTCATGTTTCTTTTACGTTATATTGTATTGAATATCATCATTTTATGCTTCCATATTGCCTTTTTAGGCACAAATTTTGCTGTCCATGAATTTGTCTATGCTTTAATTATTTATAAACTTGATTGATTTGACTGTATATGTGTTGTGTATATTCTGCCCGCGGGAGAGAATTTGTTCACATCACATGCCTAGTTTTGTTTATTTTTGTCTTGAGATAAGTCCACATCATATAATTGGTCTATTTAAAATATGATTGTTGGTATGGATCATTAAGAATTTTGGTCTTAATACTATTTTGTTCTCTTGAATATGACATTGGCTTTAATTAAATGGTTTCTTTTGTTCAATTGGTTGTACCAACTCAATTCCAATGTATTTAAAAGGGTTAGACGTAATGACTCATATAAAGCATGTGAAAAGGAAAATATATATCATGAGACAAAGATGTATTTTTTCCTAGTAGTAATGACACCAAAGTACAGGTATCAGCTGCATATGGGATGAAGCTAAGATGTAATTCTATCTCTCATCATAAATTAAAGAGTTGGGAATTCACCTGGTCATAGGTGTTGATATATACGATGTAATGTGTGTATCATAGTAGCAACCAATTTTCACGTCCACTTTAATGGCAACAAGAACTTTGCCGGGCCCATTGACTATCTTATTCAGTTGAACTAGATCCAATATCTGCACTTATGGAATGAAAAGACGAGACATAAATTCTCTAAAGCACTTGAGATATATTGGTGAAACGTAATATATATTCAGTCTAAAGTACTTGAGTTGAATCCCACTTTTATTACGTAATAAGGCCACACCACTTATTAAAACTTTCAAGACCCAAATGTCTAACTCATATTTGTTTTCTTCCACTAGCTTAAGGAATTTAAACTAGTTGTTGAACTATTTCCTTATAATGTAACTACGAGGATTGTATCATAGAGCGCAACACTGCTCAAAACTTTGTTTTAAAGATAGAACAAAGACGTCACAAAATCTCTATATGTACCGAGAGATAATCACACCTTGTTAAATTCTAAAGAAACCCATGCAAATGGATATCATGTGGAACCTGACTGTGATGATAGTGTAATTGATTGCATCTTTTATAGTAACTAATGTATTTGGAAAGAAACATACTTTAGAGAGACTAATGAGTCAATTTAGTGAAATGTAAATCACTATAGTATTAATTTGGATTATTGAATCCATATTGACTCCGACGATGAAATGTTGGAAATTGACTCATACAGACTTTGACATAACCATAAAGGCACTTTGGTTGTGACGTGATAAGAAAAAGTATTTTGTAAGGGAACGACAGGAATTGTCGTGGTGTGTTCCCACTGTGTCTCATATTGATTCTTATACTCCACAAATTTAAATGTGAAGTGAAAGAATAATCGATTTTCAGAATGTACATTGATGTCGCTAAAGTGATGAGATCACATATATCAGCTTCAAACCTACCTGCAAGGTTACAAATCCTCAATAAGGGATATACACCATAGACTAAGGTGTTGCAACTACACTTGGTGGAAGTGTAGTTGAGGACGTGACTCCATAAAGGAAGATAGAGAGACCACCAGGTTCGATCAATGCTCACCTAGAAAGGAAGTAGATGAGTAAGGCACAACCTAATTTGTATCATTGATGGAATCATCTCATTTGATTGTCTCTGACTATGTCCATGAATCAATACTGGAGGACGCTCCGAAGTTTTTAAATGATTCTAGAGAACAATGAAATCATGACGGATTATTAGAATGCACATGAGTTAATGGAAGGATCATGCGTACACAATGATGCTATAATCCATAAATAGTTGCTCCAGAAGTAGAGCACAATGAGATTGAACCATGCTTTATTTTGATTAATTTCAAATAAATAGCATATTTGGCCTACACAATCCAGTTAGAACTTAGTTCTTTGGAAAATATACGGGTATTTGGTGTGGTAGTGCTAACCAACCAAGTGTAAAGCCTATTGGACATACATAATTAATTTGTCATAAAGCATAATGAGAATAAAGTAGTCTTAAAGTATAAAGACTCGCCTTGTGGCGCGAGGTTTCTCACAAAGCTCTGGAGTTGTTCTCTTATAATGAACGTTATAGAGTTCCGCTACTTAGTTAGCTTGGTAATTTCAAAAGGACTTGAAATGCAGCATATGTATGTGGTTGTTACGTATCTCTAAAAGAATCAAGAGATAGAATATATTTACAAAAGTACTTGATAGACTTTTGTTTCCCAAATCAAATGACTCTAAACCACAAAGTGTGTATACAGTTAGATAGAACGCTCACTTATAGGTTCAAGCAATCAAGCGGCTGCGGTATACCCGTCTAAGTGGATATTTGATTTGGAGGGGATAGACAAGTAAGTTATTTTTCCTTGCGTATTCATAAGAAAGTTACTGATTTGGAACTGTAGCTATTTACGTTGATGGTACAGACATGATGTGTACTCTTGATGTAATAAGAAAAATCTATTTAAAATCCGAATTTGAGATGAAAAATCTAGGGAAAGCTCGATCGAATACTGAGCTTGTGGTATATTATTCCACCAGTTTGCATATGTCTAAGGTTGTCAGGCAATTTAACGAAGACATGCATCCTGATAGCACTCCCATGATTAGTCGAGGTTCAAATGTAAGTAAGTAACCATTTCGTCCAAAGGAATATGACGAAGATGTGTTGGGAGATGAAATTCCCATATTTAAGTACAATAGACGCATTGTTGTACTTAGTATAATAATGTACTCGATTAAATTTTACATCCTCAGGGAACTTGTTAGCTAGATATAGTTCCCCACCAACGCAACATCATTGGAATGGTATAATGAATGTAATCATGTACTTAAAAGTAACCATTGGCATATATTTGTTTTATCCCTACAAAGACATTAAAAGGAATGCTAATGAAAGTGCAATCCAAAAGTTGTTGATTATGAAAGAACAATAATCTCTTCTCCAACGAAAGTAATCAGAGGGAGATATGGTAGATTATTTTCTAAGTCATTACCTATATTCACTTTCGAAAATTACATGGCTAAAGGAACTGTCTGGAAAAACTCGAAAAGTAATCAGGGGGAGATGCCGACATCAGGGGGAGGATCCAAGGATATGATGTCGACATATTTTACTTCGAAACTGAAGCTGTGTTGTACTCTTTTTCCTTTCGACCGAGAATAGTTTTTCCCACAGGGTTTCGTAACTCGACAAGGTTTTTAGCGGGGTAACACTAAAAACATCAAGTATGTTAACGTTGCTGACATAAAGATCGCATTGATATTACTGAAAATATATGAATCAAAGAAATGAAACACGATAGTCCGTTAGGCAACGTAACTTCCAGAATCAACAACAAGGTCTTATAAACATTCAAGTCACCAAAGTAATGTGTGATAAACTCCTTTTCACTGCATTAGACTAATGAAAATTTTCTGACATCAGGGGGAGCATCTAATGGTGTGTTGAACTCTTTTCTTTCACCGAGGTTAATTTTTCCACAGAGTTTTGTTGCTCGGCAAGGTTTTTAATGAGACAACAACAAACACCGGGAATGTAATTTCCTAGCTAAGGCTATTGTCCTTCCACGAGGATTTTCTTCCTTAGAAGTTGTGAAGCAACTAGTCAACTTCAACGGAGCGCAGTGATCATCTGCAACAGATTACCTTTACTTGCATTTGTCACGTTGTACTCTTTTCCCGTCGTCAAGGTTTTATCCCACGAGGTTTTTCCTTGTCAAGATTTTAATGAGTCAACATATACGTATCCAACTATGTTCTAAGTTTAATTAATATTGTACTCTTTTCCTTTAGTTCAGGTTTTGTCTCTTTGGGTTTCCCTGACGAAGTTTTAGCGAGGCAATTAACTTAGACTCGTCGATCTTTGAAGATCGTATTACATGTGATGAACTACATGTAAAATACGAGACAACATGTGAAGTACTACATGTGAAGAGTTATACCAAGGTTTTTGTCCCACTGAGTTTTTCCTTGTTAAAGTTTTAATGGAGCAATTGTCTTAGATACAATAGTCATCAAGAAGAGAACTACATTTGAAGACCTACATCTGAAGCACTGTGTGTGAAGTACTACATATGAAGTTCTATCGGACCGCACAAGGGGGAGTGTTGTAGGGCTTTAGCCCATGGATGTGCGTCCCAATAATAGTTAGGGACTTATTCCTATTGTATATAAAGGATGTAACACATACTAACTCTATGGATTGAAATCTTCTTCTCTCTGTGTCTCTTTATCTTTCCCATCCAATGCAAAAATAGCGCATTATTAATTTATATTTCATATGGGGCCTACATAGGTAAACAAAAAAGTACTCCCTCCGTTCCTTTTTAATAGGCTGGTTTCCTAAAATAAATGTTTCAAAAAAATAGGCTGGTTTCCTAATTGGGAAATTCGAATGTTACTTTAGTTTTGTAGGACCACTTTTATCTTAACTTCTTTTGATGACAAGTGTCATGTGGACCATTCACTATACTTCTTTTGCTGACAAGTGTCATGCGGACCATTTCACTTCACTTCTTTTATTGACAAGTGTCATGAGGACCACTTTCAATGATTAGTTCTCTTAATTTCCTTAATTTTCTCTAAAAACAAAACTAATATATTAAAAAGGAATGGAAGGAGTATTATCTTATAATTTTAGCGAGTTATTAATTTGGCACATTGTCCCCGACTCAGGACTGGACAAAAATATTATTTAAGAGAGTTTATTAAATAATCCAATATTAATTAAAAGAGTTTCTACAGTATTAAGATTTTACATTTAACCAAGTTTTTTTTTTTTTTTCTGCAAAATGTGAGCCTTCCGCCTTATTCTAAATAAAAAAGGGACAAAAGCCTCGTCATACCACTCGTCACAACTTTAAAATAATTAACCTTAAACTTTGACCAATACATAATTATCAAGCATGGATTTTATTGATTTGAATCCCACTACTGATTATAATTAGACCACCATGCTATTGATTATAATTAAACCACCATACTTATAGCAGCAATTTCCGGTTTTGTGTTTTTTCCCTTGAACCTGCAGTGTTTGCATAGAGGCGAAAGGAGGGATGGTGTTTTGAAATGCTCCTCGCCCCCCATCATTGGCATTGCAACACCGACCTTAACAGGACTAACATAACCGGGTTGGTATGTCCGACCTAGAACTCCATCAACTGAATCTGATAGATTCTTAAACTTAAATTGAGTTTCAAGGTGGGCAAAAACATCATCAGATGGAATTTGGTATTTATGGACACGGTTTTCTTCGTCGCCAATTGGTGTTACTCTTACGTCCATTTCTACTAATCCTGTAATTGTCACCCTTACGCTGTTTGTATCAGCGGTTCTCTCTACTACAACTTTTCTATCTACAATAAATCCCCATTCTGCCTCCCCGTCTGCGGGTATCTCGACTTTTTCTCCGTCCCATCGAACTATGAGAGAATCGACCTTGTCATCCCATTTTGCGACTCTCTTGGCTGCAAGAACAAGATTGTGAGTATCGAACATAACTGAGAGAGCTTGAATCCAAGTGAAATCACGGGTTCGTCCTTGTGGTCTGGTTCCGATGAAGTGTGCATTGATTTGGAAGTCATCGTCAGTTACAAGAGCAAAGTCGCTTCCGGTGGCTCCATGGAAGTTGAACATAACACCGTCACCTCCAACAAATCTCGGATCGTAACAGACTGATCCATAACCGTCACAGTTGGCTTTCCTAACTGTAATTAACCAACAAAAAAAAACGTAGTTAAATTCTTTTCATGAATATGAAATACTGTATTAGCAGCATATATAGTTAAATTGGTAATAAGTTATCGAGTTCAAGGAGACTCTTACACTTGCAAGTTGCCTCACAGGTAGTGCAATCAATGTAGCATCCCTTATCCTTCTTGTTCCTCGTTGGTTTTCTAAGAGGGCATTCAGGAGGACAAATAATGGGGACATTAGAGCATCGCCCATCAACAGTGGCAGGACATGTATAGCTATCTGGGGTTGATGCTGGTGGTGGTGGTGGATAACTGCTTTTAGCACTTTGAACAAAGGCTGCTTCCATGGCGATGAAGGCAATAAAGAAAACCACGACCAAAGATGAGAGTTTCCTTTCCATCTTAATTACTAGCTAGTTTGTTAGCTAATAATTACGTACTAACACTCGTACACAAGATGGTTATTGTACTGGAAACTTGTTAATGGAGATAAAATTTAAGTCTTATATAGTGAAGAATTAGCGTAGGAAGTTTGTGTTGGAGTCATAGAGATAGAAATGGGTATCGAAATGCATATCTGCATGGAGTTCGCCCTAATTCAAGTTGAATCCTAAACGCTTAACATGCAATTAATCTACAATATCAGATGTCAACTGCGTGCACTGTACAAGAAAGATTACATAACACATAAAGATACATACTGCTTGTTGAAGTCTCGGGGAAGTGGACTTTACTTTTCAAGAAAGTCACAACAAGTTAAATAGCAAAACAAACAAGACGTAGTAGGATAACAAAATGGTTGTTTTTCTTACATGCACTATCTGAGATTCAATTCAAAAATTAGATTAGTTCCAATCAGATTTGATGTAAGCTATGTACAAGCATGCTAATTTCTGTTGGTTGGAATAGCACTTAAAACACGAGTGACTGACGAGCATTTATACTAGGTACAAGTACAATGCAAGAGCGGGGATGGACCTAGGATTTTCCCTTAATGTTAATGGACTTGCAGGGGGGTCCAAGGTCGCGCCAAATGTTTTTGGAACGAAATGTGTAGGTAATAGCTACAGTCCTAACCCAGCTATAGAACACTAGATAAATCTATAACTAATGAGCAAAACGAACAAAATTAATAGCAAATTATGATACAGAAAGAAATATATACTCGAGGGAGGATCCATGAACAATTTTATATGGACATTATCTTACAAGATTTCCACCAAGTTTTTTTTAGTGCCCAAACGGCAATGAATTCGGAGCCAATACTTCAGTAATACGTTCTTTTTATGAAACTCGACAATCCTAAAAGAAAATGAACGCAATCCGCGACGTATAATACCACCAATCACTGTGAACTTCAGCAGTTGGAAATTAACGATCGAGATTTAAATTGGTAGATAGTGAGGTTTGGTATCTCGAATTATGTTCATTTTTTTTAATTTTCTGGATTATCGAGTTTCGTAATAATAAATGTATCACTGAAGTGTTGGTTTCAAATTCATTGACGCCTTGACTCTAAATAAAAGTTGGTACGAATCTTGTAAGATAATGTCCAAATAAGATTGTCTATGAAAACAAAATGTGAAAAAATAAAATAAATTATGGAAGCAAAATGTGAACCAAAAGACTAGATATCGTTATTCATAGACTAGGTGTCGCTATTCAAAAAGGTGTTGGAGCCCAGCTTGTTGCTAGGTTAATTATCAACCAAAAGAAATGATTAAACTTATGTATTGCCTTTTATTTTTAAACTAAATATAACTAATTAATTAAAGATTTTAATAATGTGAACTATTGTATGAATAAATAAATAAAAATTGTCTTAAATAAGGTTTAAGTAGTAATTATCTCTTAGGCCGGTTCCTATGGGGGTGGCTAACCCACCCATTTGCCATGCCAGCTGGCCTGGCAAACTGGTCGTGCCAATTATGGGAAAAAAGATAAGCGATTGAGTCTCCACCTAGCGGTCGAGACTACACCGCTAGCTGTCTCTTTTCGATCGTCCGGTCTAGTTTACACCACTAGCGATTTAATCTCGATCGTCCACGGTCGGTGCTCTACCGCCTAATAATACCCCTATTCCCTTCAATTTTCATTCACAAAAAAATTTCTTCCCTTCTCTAGAGAGCAGACCAGAGCGATTTTTAAAAATGAGTAGTTCCAAAACAAATAGACAAAGGAAAAGAAACAGGAAAGAAAAAGGAAAATCTGTTGCAGATAGTGATATCGTCTGGGTTCAAGATAAACAACACGAGTTCGCTAATGTTAGGAAACTAGTTGGATCTGGTGTAACATCGAAGCATTTATGTAATCATCCCGAGCGAGTTTTGTTACCTAAATTAAGAGGTGGGTAGTCTGAGCTAACTGAAGTGTTTGCGTTACTCCCCGAAGCTGTTCAAGAATCCTTGAGAAGATATCCTTGGCAGCGTTTATATTTCATGAAAGGCAAAAACCACAAGACTCAAATTATGCGAGTTATTTGTGAACGTTGGTGGAACACTGCATATACGTTCTTTTTCAAGGATTTCGAGTGTGGTAAGTTCTATTTTTTCCATTCAATAGTTTAATTTTTAGTTCAGAAACAAATTTTAATTTTTAGAGATTCAATTTTTTAGTTTGATACAAATTTTAGTTCCACATACAAACTGTTAGAGCACTGCTCGGTCGAACTCGCATGCGTTGCTATCTCAAGCATGTTTGTTAATGTCAGTGATCAAAACTATAAGACTTGATTTCTAGTCTATTATAACTAAGTCTCGGACTAGGATAGAAAGTGTAGTTGAGCTCAAGAACTCCATGGCGATCATCATACAAGACGAAGAACTACTTAAGGAACTGGTGGAACTTCATCGACTAAAAGGTATGTGGAGACTTGAACTTATATATCAATCAAAAGTCTATCTACTCTATCTCCTATCTTGAGACAAAAGTCGTTTTCCTTTATAGACTTTGATTATACACATTTGCTATTTCAATCCGAGTTTATCTCGCTTATCTATTTCTCGAAATATGTGTTGGTAAGCTTTCTCTTTGGCCAAGTTCATCTTTACCTAGTGACGAAAGGCATATTATGTTTCAATCACTTGAAAATGGCTTTGACGAAAAATGGTTTGTGAATAACAACTATATAACGTCCTCTAAGAATGTTTTAATGGTTGAAATGAGAGTTTAGATTATATAACCTTTGGTGGATATAAGCATTGTGTGGAAACACATACATGTATTAGTCTTTATTCCTTGAACCAAAGTATGCGTACTTTGCTGCTCAGGATAACCGGAACAGAGACCGCGAACTCAGTCCGCGAACCCAGTCCGCGTACTATCGGAGGTTCTCTTCCCGAGAAATTCTGCTGGAGTTTGTGAACTATTTGCAAACTTATTCCGGGTACTTAAGTCCGCGTACCTAGTCCGCGTACCTAATCCGCGTACTTAGGTTGATTATTTTCTAAAAACGATTATTCGTGAACTTATACTTATATTAGCTAAGGAATGCAAGTTAGCAAACCGTGGTAATAAAGTTCATGAATCGATTCGAGTGAATCAGATCGTTTTTGCTTCGATTGTGTCTTGTATACTTCTATAAGATCTAAGAAATTGAACAACTCTCTAACTAGTTCATTTGAGTCATTTGAACTAGTTATGGTAAAGAAGAATATGGTTGATATGAAAGTGATCATATGGCTAACCCTTTGGTTAACTACTATTGAACCAGCGGATGTACATGTTTGGGTACGGTTACACAAACCTAAAACATGCATTTCATTTGTGTGTAACAAGCTAAGTTTTCGATCTAACGGTTGAAAGATATTAGCTTGAATCTAATCATGTTTTCATCTAACGGTGAATATTGAATGCTTTGTTACTAAGCTAACATTGATTGCAAACCCTGATTTGAAAGACTATATAAAGGAGAACTCTAGAAACTGAGAAACCTAATCCCCACACCTCATGTGTGATACTAGTTGTATAAGCTAGAGTCGGTTCTCCTTTAACCTTAGGTTTCTACCAAGACCCTGTAGGTTAACGACTTGAAGACTTCATTGGGATTGTGAAGCCAGACCGATACTACTTTCTTGTAGTTGTGTGATCTGGTCTTGCTGTTTCTATCGTATTGTGTACAATCGTAACGATTGGCTTGAGATTGATATCTCCGATAGGCAAGATATAAAAGTAATCACAAACATCTTCGTCTCATCGTTTGTGATTCCACGGTATCTTCTTTTTCCGCGTCGATTAAGATTATTGTGAGGTGATTGATAATACCAGGCTGTTCTTCGGGAATATAAGTCCGGGTTATCAATTGGTTCCTGTTCACCTTGATTTATCAAAAGACGGAAAAAAGCTCGTAGGTATTTCTGTGGGAGACATATTTATCTATTACCGTAGACTTTTCTGTGTGATACATATTTGTTTATTAAAGTCTTCGACTTTGGGTCGTAGCAGCTCTTAGTTGTGGGTGAGATCAGCTAAGGGAATCAAGTGCGTAGTATCCTGCTGGGATCAAAGACGTAGGAGCATAACTGTACCTTGGATCAGTGTGAGATTGATTGGGGTTCAACTACAGTCCAGACCGAAGTTAGTTTGTAGTAGTCTAGTGTCTGTAGCGGCTTAATACAGTGTGTGTTCAATCTGGACTAGGTCCCGGGGTTTTTCTGCATTTGCGGTTTCCTCGTTAACGAAACTTCTGGTGTCTGCGTTATTTCTATCCGCATTATATTGTTTATTTTTATAATTGAAATATCACAGTTTGTGCGTTTGAATCAGTCAATTGGGAAATCCGACCTTTGGTTGTTGATTGAAATTGATTGATCCTTGAACATTGGTCTTTGGTACCGTTCAAGTGATTTCTCTTGTATTCAATTAGACTCGCATATTTCTATTTGCTTGAGTAAGAATTGAATCAAGAAAGAGAGATGTAACTCTTTGATATGCTTTATTAAGATTGAGTCTAGTTGATTCTCTTGAAAGTATATTGGAGTTAGTCCATACAGATTGCTAATCGAAATATTGAGTGTGTTTGTTGTATCCGCGCTTTTTCAATTGGTATCAGAGCGGGAAAACAGACCTTACAAGTCTGTGTTTGTAGCGATCTGACTCTATGGACAGGAATTCTATCTCCATAAACGTACCACCAGTCTTCGATGGTTCAAACTACTTATGGTGGAAAATTGCTATGCGTGCTTTTCTTCAAGATCGTGATTTTCAAACATGGGTACGTTTTGTTAATGGCTATGATCCTCCGGTTAATACAGAAGGCGATGTATTTATACCGAAGGATATATGTAGATATAGTCCAGAAGAAATTCTTGCTGCAAAGCATAATTCTGACTGCTTAAATGCTATCATTCATGCCATTACCCCAGATCTTCAACATCATGTGACTATGTGCACTAAGTCTAAAGAAGCCTGGGATATATTAGTGTTGATGGTGGTTTTTCGAATAGGGCTAAAATTATAAAACCCTGCATTTAATGTGCTGACGCCCTGCAAGGGTATAAAGCCATTTAAGAAGTGATGAGTGCAAAATACCTCTTCACTCATTGAGCAATTCAATATGTATGGAATTCATTCAGAATGATGCAACAATCCCGAATATTCTATGAATTTTCCTAGTAGCATTATCCATTTAATGCATTGTGTGCCTTGTATTTTCCTACGCTATGTTCCGCAAGAGAACCTTCAATGTTGGCATGACATGACGATTAATGTTCACTCTCAACAGAGTAGCATGAATCTTCCGAAGTGTCAGTATTGAAGTCTGCATGAAAGTACTCACACATGCTGCATCGTTCTCTGACAAAGAGATCTTCGTATCGACGCGCTTTTAAGAAGCTAGCGCGATCGAACGCTTTTAAATTCTGTAGATGGTGGATTTTCGACAAAGGGTAGAATTGTAAAACTATAATCCAGATTCGGCAACCGGATGAGTATTGAGACTTATGTCTCTCATTAAAGCATGAAAGCTCATGTCATAAATATCTGACTGAGAAGGCTGTCTCTCAGAGTACGTGTAGATGTGTAGTCTCTCAGCTGAGGCCACGACACATCTCATGAATACTGAGCAATTTCAGTAATTACTCCGGATCCGGCAATCGGATGAGTATCAAGACTCATGTCTCTGTGCATGAAAGATCATGTCACCTCTGATGGAGAAAGTCTCTTAGAGAAGATGAAGATGTGCAGTATCTCAGCTGAGGCCACGGCACATCTCATACTGTATAGAATCGAAAGATTGGGCGGCTCCTAGACAGCATGTCTACTAGTATAGAGCGACAACGTCTTCGGGATGTAACCAGATTTCCCCCGACTATGCAAGAGGAATATTACACTCCAGCAAGTTCATATTTCTCAACCCTCAGATAATTAATGCTCCTAGACAGGAAGCCTTTCTAGTATAAAGCCAACATTTTAATTATCTTATATCGTCTGAATATCCAGCAATATTCTACGAGCCATCTTCTGAATATCCAGTAATATTCTACGAGTCTTCAATTAATCGCCTGAATATTCAACAATATTCTACGATTCCTCGTTATATTTCGTTACTTCAATCTGTGGTTCTTCCCAGCAGAATTCCACAGGTTATTAATAAATATTCAACGGAACAGGCATCTGAGCATCGAATAAGCCCTGACAAAAATGGTGCAAGTGTAATTAGAAGATAATGCATAGACCAGCATTTTGAATGCACGAACGAGCATTTCAAAAATACGAACGAACGAGGAACCTATGCAAAATAGGAAGGGAAGATAATAATAATAAAATATTAAACAAAAGCGCCAGGGGACTAGGCTCACCAGCCGACCAGTCATGCTGTGACTAGTCTAGCGCCCAATTTTATATTTTACCATATTTTTACTATTTTCACGATCTCATGAAAATCCTCTCGTTCGAGCAAATTTCCTTTATTTCAAAGAAATTATCTAAATCACATGATTTTATCAAAAAATAAAAAAATTAGGGAAAGGTGTCGCGGGACCGAGCACCAGCCATCTATGCCTTGGCCTTGACCGGTCTCACACCTCACATTTCCATTATTTTATTATTTCTCCCAAATTATGAAAATTCCTTGATTTTATGAATTTTCCCTAAAATCATGAAAATTACCTAATTTCATGTATTTTTATCTAAATCACATGATTTTATCAAAAAATAATAAAATTAGGGAAAGGTGTCGTGGGACCGCCGGCCGACCGGTCATGCCTTGGTCGTGGCCGGTCCCACACCTCACGTCCCATTATTTTATTATTCCTTCTCAAATTATGAAAATTCCTTGATTTTATGAATTTTCCTTAAAATTACCTAATTTCATGTATTTTCTCTAAAATCATGAAAAATTAGGAAAACTTGTGGGACCGATCCCTAGCCGGCCGGCCATGCCCTAGCCGGTCCCACACACCCATTATTTTATTATTATTTGGTGTTTGGTTTCCTGATTTCATGAAAACTCCCTTATTTCAACAAAATATCTTGGTTTTCAACAAATCCCTTTATTTTATGAAAAATTATCTAAAATCGTCACAATTACATAAAATTGAGAAGAGTGCCTTTGGGCCCGCGTCCATTGGCCGGCCGGCCATGCCACGGCCATCACCGGTCCCACACTCCCATTCCCGATTTTATATTTTAATTTATGTCTCTCATCTCATGGAAGTTCCCTAATTTCGCCAAACTCTCCAGTTTCATGGAATTTCCCTTAAATCAAAGAAAAATACATAAAATCACATAAAACTGGGAAAACCATGTGGGACCGCGTGTCAGCCGGACGACCATGCCCTAGCCGTGTCCGGTCTCGCACCTTGTGATTCCTTTTTTATTTATTAATTTCATCATCTCATGTATTTTTGCCGGTTTCAGCAAAACCATGGATTTTGCATATTTTCTTCAAATGTTGCTCAAACGTGCATCAGAAAATATCAAAATTCTCAGGACTGAAGCACGGACACTATGGTGACACGGGCACATCCCCTTGACCGACCAAGGGTGACCCTGAGGCTTGCAAACAGCTGGTCCCGCATGTTTTAATGATTTTAACCTAATTTGCTCAGTTGCTCATATTAGGTTCGAACTCTTTCCAAACAATTGGAAGTTCGCTCAAACGACCATCTACTGGTCCCATGACCATCAAGAGCCGGTCTCATGACCTCTTGGTCGGCCCCTCGTATTGTCTACATCAGGTTTTATGATTTTTTGCTCACACGAGCATTATTTCAGTAAATGATAAAACCAGCATTTAATCATTCTTTCACCAACTGGTCCTCAAGAGACTTTGGTATTTTTTGCTCATTCGAGCATCTGGGCGTTATATGGTGAACCCTTCATCCCATGTAGCCGGTCCCGTGTTGATTTGCAATAAATCATCATTTCGGTAAAATTAGGGTTTTGAATCCAGAGCTCTACAGAAACGTGATTCTGTGCAGATTCGAACACTCTGATAATTTTATGTTGATTCCTTGATTGATATTCATATTTATTTTGCTCGACCCAGCAATCAGTAACTTAAATTAACATTTTATTTGGTCCAGCTACCAACAATTCATCAAAAGAACAATATTTTTTCAAACTAGCAATATTTGCTCGAACTAGCAATATTCGCTCGAACCGGCAATATTTACTCAATTAGAAATATTCGCTCAGACTAGCAATATTTGCTCAAATCAAAGAATATTGGTTCAACTATCAATATTCAACAATTTAGCAACACAACTTTGCTCGTCTTAGGTTATAATGATACCTTGTCTCAGCAGACACATTAAATTCATGAGTTTCAAAATATTTTCTAATCATGTTCAACTCAGCGCTACATGGACTCATCGTCCCATAAAGTCAGCAACTGACTCCACAATCACGAGATTTCAATCGTGTCACATGGGGGGATATTAACTAGGGTTTTGGTTTGGCGGTCTACGGCACGTGTGTTCACCCACGATGAGAATGTGAGCAAGTCGTGCAATCAATTGGAAGAGTCAGCAAAGTAGTGGGTGGAAAGTTAACCAAGTCTCCGCACGATGAGTAATTGGTTTTAACATGATTTCCCCATTTCCCATTCTCTGATTCCAGCAACTGTCACACTTCATGGGATCATGGTGTTTTCAACTCCGGCATTATAAAATGTCCTTGAATCCTGGTTGAAAGGACAAAGGTTTTTCGAACAATCGAACAATATTTGCCAAAACGAGCAATTTCTCATCAAAGTTCATACAAACAATCTTTCGTCTACACGAACTCACAGAAATTACTCTCAATTGAGCAAAATTCAATCATTCAGAGCATTTTCACGCTGAATTCACAAGACACCTACAATCTCAGATCACCATTGATCTCACGCATTTCTCAGCTTCCCTCCTACAGATCAACCCATCCTCTCGTGTGACCGAATTGACTCTGGAACGACCATTGTTCTTGGTTTAGGCTGGGGTCTTACAGATTGATCTCCCGAACTTAAAGCACTCCCTTCTTGCAGTGCATCTGTGTGAGGTTCAACATCTCGCTCGGTTCAAGGAGTCTCCACACGGTCGACTCTTCAATTCCGTAAAAACCAGCAAATCGTTTTTCCTCATTCACAGATTGGCGACCATAGTGGGAGATTAATCTCTCGGTTGCAATCTCATTTTCACAAGATGGTTGGTCTTAGGACTAATTCAACTGATACAGACCCAATCCAGAATCTTTCAAATGGCAGGATTCCTCATGTTACACCTGACGACACGGAAGGCAGAGGAACCCCGACTCTGGCAGAGCTATCTCAAATTCTGGAAGTCCACACCAGGAACATGGATCTGATGAAGAACACGATAGATCACATACTCGATTTTCTCATCAAGCTGACATATGAGTTGGGAGACGTCTCTGCTTCCGAAGTCCCAACACTGGGGACTGGTTCAACGCCTGACCCTCAAATCAACAGTTTCACTACTTATGAAAATCCGGTGGATCAAGAGGTTGCACAATTGATTGAAAATTTGTGTGAACTTTTACACTTTTCCAGGGAACAGCGTACGGACACGTTTGCCGCACTCAACCAGATATCATCTGACGTACAAATAACTTTACCAACCCCAGCAGTTGAAGAAGTATCCCTGATATCTGAACATTCAATCGACAACATCACTTTTGGAGAGGAAGATCGCATCGCAAACGAAGGGCACAATCACGCGTTGTATGTGACTGGCTTCATCAAAGGAACCGAATTTAGAAGGGCTCTTGTCGACACCGGTGCTTCCAGCAATATTGTCACTATGAAGACTCTTAGAATGGCCAGATTCCCACGAGGTAAAATCATTCGCCATCCCATCCTAATGACAGGATTTGAAGGAAGCCAAAGCCACACATATGGATACGCGTACATAGATTTGAGGGTAGGACCAATTCAATCAAAGGTGAAATTCCACGTGATCGAGCAAGAGCCTGACTACCACCTGATACTTGGGCGACCTTGGCTCCATGACAACAAGGTGGTTCCATCAACCTACCATCAATGCATGAAGGCCTTACTCAATAACAAGATCGTCCGCATAGCTGCTTCATCATCTCCTTATGCTCTGTCTTACGATGCTGAATTCATCGAATCCCAGAGCGCCCCTGAACCTCCTAAGAAAATCTATACTACTCCACTTCCAAGTTGGAAGGCTATTGAGGCATCCGCATCATCACCATCTTCGGAAGCGGAACCAGTCGAATCGCCTGCTACATCGTTCAAACGCCGAAAAGATGAAACTACGATCTCAGGATCCAATTTTATGACCACTCATGACGCAGAAGGAAGGGTCATTTACCGGCGACGCAAAGATTAGCAATTAATAGGGGAGATTGATCAAGAGTCTCCCCGCACTGGTGAATCGTGTCAGAATGAACAACTACCCGAGGATGAAGTTCAGGAAGCTCCACAACAGTTGCAAGATGGCACGAATTCTACCACTGATGATCTTGAGACGGTTAACATCGGCACAGAGGAAGATCCAAGACCGATCTTGGTCAGTTCTGCGCTATCACCGGAAGACGTGCAGGTCTGGTAGAGCTACTGAAGGAGTATCGGGATATATTTGCTTGGACGTATGAAGAAATGCCTGGCCTGGATGACAAACTGGTCACTCACCGTCTACATATCATTCCCGGCTCCAAGGCTGTCAAACAACCACCCAGGCAGTTCAGGCATGAGGTCGAGGACAAATCAAGGCCGAAATTCAAAAATTGCTGGTAGCAGGATTTATCAAGCCTATTCACATCCAACCTGGCTGGCTAATGTCGTCCCAGTTAAGAAGAAAAATGGCCAAATCAGATGTTGTGTAGATTTCAGAAACCTAAATAAATGCTGCCCGAAGGATGACTTTCCTTTACCCAACATTGATATGCTCGTTGATGCGACCAGCGGCCACGGTATGTTCTCATTCATGGATGGTTACAGTGGGTACAACCAAATCAAAATGTTCGAACATGATGCCGCCAAGACCGCGTTTCGCACTCCCATTGGGAATTTTCATTACACTGTGATGCCCTTTGGGTTGAAGAATGCTGGCGCCACCTACCAACGAGCCATGACAGCAATATTTCATGATATGATGCACAAGCAAGTAGAAGATTATGTTGACGATGTCGTGGTGAAATCGAAAGCTCGAACATCCCATCTAGAAGTTCTGAGACAAGTCTTTGAAAGATGCAGAGAATACAAGTTGAAGATGAATCCTCTAAAATGCGCTTTTGGAGTTTCTTCTGGAAAGTTTCTGGGATTCTTGGTCACTGCCGAAGGGATCAAAGTCGATCCGGACAAAGCGAAAATCTCCACCATGCCTCCTCCACGCACTGTGAAGGAACTGCAGAGCTTCATGGGTAAGGTGAATTACATCAGACGCTTCATACCAGGATTGGCTCAACTTATTGCTTCGTTCACCCCTCTGCTGAAGAAGGGAGCGAGTTTCACGTGGACGGATGTTCAGCAGGAAGCATTTCAGAAAATACAACAGATACTTTTATCACCTGCAGTCATGAGGTCTCCAGTGCAGGGTCGACCGTTGATATTATACACAGCCTCCAGTGATGTTGCTATTGGAGCACTACTGGCTCAAGAAGACGAAGAAGGCGTCGAGCATCCAATTTACTATTTCAGCCGAACCATGAAGGATGCTCAACTCAGATACCCGAAAGCTGAAAGAGCATGCCTGGCGTTAGCTCATGCAATGCAAAGATTCAGGCATTATTTACTATCCAACAGAGTTGTGCTTGTATCCAAAGCTGATCCCATAAAGTTTTTACTCTCAAAGCCCGCTCTGATAGGAAGACCTGGAAAGTGGCTGCTTCAGATGTCGGAATTCGACATAGTATGTGTTTCCCCCAAAGCAATCAAAGGTCAAGCAGTAGCAGATTTACTAGCAGCGTTCCCAGGAGAAGATTCCGCGACATTACCAGATGATGTACCAGGAGAACTTCCAGGAATCTCAGTCGTTAAAGAAAACATGGTTGTTGTACTTTGATGGATCCGCCACTCCTAGTAATGATACTGGAGGAGCGGGCATAGTCTTGGTCTCGCCATCAGGAGAGGTATTCTCACACTCATTCAAGCTGGATTTCCACTGTACAAATAATTCAGCAGAGTATGAGGCCTTCTTGCTAGGATTATCCTTAGCTAAACAAGCAGGAGCAATGCATCTGGAGATCAGAGGAGATTCAAAACTACTAGTCAATCAAATGAATGGGGTGTACTCTCTCAAAGAGATAACACTTGCTCCATTCAGGGCTGAAGCACACGACTCCTGACTCATTTCGCCGACGCGACCATCACCCATACTGGCCGAACCAACAATAGGCATGTGATTGCTTAGCAACTCTTGCCTCCAAGTTGCAATTCGAAGGATCAGAGAAATCCATCATAGTGCAAAGACGAGCTGTGTCATCCACGTGGCTTAATCAAACTGAAGAAGCTCAAGCAAATGACTGGAGAGCACCTATCATTCATGAACTGAGCAGCTCCATTACAGAAGGGACGATCAGCCTTAAAGAACTGAAGAACTTCTTCTTGCTTCATGGAGCCTTATACCATCGTAACCCGGATGCCTCTCTATCACGATGCCTGGGTGATGAAGAAGCGAAAGAAAAACTCGAAAGTGTGCATCAAGAAGTGTGCGGACAGACGCTGGTGATAACACTTTATAGAAGACTCCAGAGACTCGGGTACTATTGGCCTTCCATGGAAGCACAGTCGAGGACTTTGCAGGGAGCTTGTCCTAATTGTCAGACACCTCCTCATCATTTGGAGGTGCTAACACTCCTTCACACCGCGGACTGGAGGCAGCCTTACATCGAATATCTTCGAGACAACAAATCGCCACCAGAAAAGAAAGATGCAATCAAACTCATACAGAGAGCTAAGAGATTTGTTTTTCTTGACGGAATCTTATACCGCAAAAGCTTTGGAGGAGACTTGTTGAGATGCCTAGCCGAAGATGAAATCCTGACAGTCCTGAAAGAAACTCATGAAGGAGAACATCAGGGGAAAAAGAAGTTGTTTCTCCAAATCCACGAGAAATACTACTGGCCGACTATGGAAGATGATGCAGCCGCATACGTTCAGAAGTGCCATAAATGCCAGATTCACGGTAATCTCATTCATACCCTTGTCTTCCATTACACTCTGTGAATAGTCCATGGCCTTTCTATAGCTGGGGACTTGATATCATCGGGAAGATCAATCCAGCATCCTCAAAGCAGCATGAATACATCATCACAGCTACTGAGTATTTCACTAAGTGGGTCGAAGCAATCCCGCTCAGAGGTACCACAGGGGTAACTATTGCAGCCTTCATCAAGGAGCATATTATATGTAGATTCGGCGTCCCTAAACATATCATCACAGATAATGGGACTCCTTTCGCCAATCAAGATGTCGAGAAATTACTCAAGGAGTACGGGATTAAACAGATCTTCTCCACACCATACTACCCCCAAGGAAACGGCCAAGCGGAGAGTACCAACAAAACTTTGATCCGGATTATCAGTCGAACAATTCATGACAATCCACGATCGTGGCATGAGCAACTTCCCATGGCTTTGTGGGCTTACAGAACTGCACCAAGGAGCTCAATTGGGACGTCACCGTATTCGCTCGTCTATGGGGCTGATGCTATACTCCCAGCCGAGATAAAAATTCCTTCAGCAAGGATTGCAGCGGCTAGCGGAATACAATGGGATGAAGCTGAAGTGTCCAAGTCAAGAGTTGCTGAACTAGACATGCTTGAATCAAGGAGAGCTAAAGTAGAAAAGTACGTGGAGGCTTATAAACAGAGGGTATCCAGGGCTTACAACAAAATGGTAAAACCCCGAACTTTTCAAGTAGGAGATTTGGTATTAAAGACAGCAAAGCACATTCAACAAGACATGTCTGCTCCCAAATTCTCTCCGAAATGGGAAGGGCCGTATGTTATCATCAAAGCGGTGTCTAGTGGATACTACAAAATTTTAGCACTCAGTGGAGGAAAGGAAGGAAATATTATCAACGACAAATGGCTCAAAGCCTATTACGCTTGATCAACAACAGATAATTAACCTTTATTTCAAATACATCTCAAATGTAATTTATTTCCTTCAAAGAGCATGCAAGATGCTCATTCGTTCATCAAATATTCATCAATTGAACAAAAACTCCTCATGCTATCAGATTATTCTACCTTGTCAGAAACCTACATTACAACTCTCCTGAATATTCACTCAGAGCAAACCATCCAGCAATGGATAATCCCTATAGGAAACCCTGTCGAGTTTCTTCTGGAAGATCCTAGTCTTTGCCTTCAAATCCTCAACCGCCTTCTCAACCCTCGCTGACTCCAAAGCCAGTATCTTTTCCTCCTCCAGTAAAGCAGTGGTCATGGAAATCGCATCAGCAGCCTCCGCCTTATGGATCTTAATTATCTCAAGACGACGCGAAGCCAGCTCACATTGAATCGCAATATCTCACAATTGGAAATCATCTCATCCCACTTGTGCAGTTCCTGATTCTTGACGTCTCGCAGGTGCATTTGGTTCATTTCTTCAATGATCGGTAGCAGCCCTGCAACTGTAGTCAAGAGAGTGGGTAGAAACCTTTCCACACTTCCGTAGTAGCAATATGCCCATATTTTTCCAGATCTTGGTATACAGAGGTGCATGGCACTTGGGAATGACAAATCCACCAACCATCTCATTGTCTGGGAAAGTGTTAACCAATGGAGCTTCAAACGAGAGTCCAGCTGTCGGGTATTCACAGGCGTGAACACTGTCTTCTGTCTCCACGGATTCTGCAGAATCTTCACATGCTCGATTGCCACTGTCTTCAACCTCGACCACAGTCACGGACTTTCCACTCCTTCTCCTTCTAGCATCAACAACGACACGAACATCCGCCTGTGATGAACGGGAAGTGTTTAATTTCGCCTGAATTAGACATGGTAAAATTTCAAGGATTATAAGATTGCTTACAGATGATCCAGTCTCAGCAGGAGCCGACCTATACCGGGCAGGAGTTCTAGCAGTCCGCTTGGGCCTTGAATTGTGAGAAGAAAGATTCTTCTGGTATCCTGCAACAAATCATCTTCTACGATCAGTAACCTCAACTGAACGAGATGGAAAAGATGTGCAACTTACCAAGATGGGCGCTTCTACTCCATGTTTCGACTGAAGTCCGTTTTGAGAAGAAGTATTATCAGCAGACATGATATGAGAGGTATGATGATCGAAATTTCTTCTGTGATGAAACTAACTTAGGAATGGAGGAAATATTGGCGCAAGTGATAAACCCTAAATCTACAAAGATATATACAATATAGCAGGCACTTATCTCCGATTCAGTTACGAGTTTTACTGAAACCCTAAGTCTTGAACAAGGTCAAACTGGAGATGCGGAAGTAAAATAGTGCACTGGGGACTGACCAAGGTTAATTGTGATCGGCAAGTCACACGGCCCCATGTACTATACAGCTTATGTTTGGATATTTTCATAAGATGAAGAACCACAAGGGTTAAGGGAGATTACAATGAGTTCGGCATGAAGAGTGGCTCGGTTTGCTTAATTCAATCAAGAAGAACTTGCATTAATAAAATCTCTCGTTCAAAAGGAAGACCTAAATACTTCAATAAAGTTGTTCGAATGAAGACATCTACTACGAAGATTGAGAGTATTCAAATACTAAAAAAGAAAAAAGAGATCGAAAGTAAAGCTACTCGTCAGATCCATCTGAGTTGTCAGATTCGTCATCACTATCTTTCTCAGAGTTTTCATCACTATCCTTCTCGGAATCCTCTTCTTCGGAATCACTGTCATGACTATTGGTGACGTCTGGATGAGCATAAAAATCATCATCTGAATCTGAATCTTCTTTCGCTTTAGCTACAATGTTCATGGGACTTTCGAATTCTCTGGCACACTGATCAGGAAAACCCCAGGAGGTTTCTTCTTCGGAAGCATCAACATCAGAATCATAGGGTACCCCGTCCAAGAATTGGCGTTTTTCCTCAGCTCTCTGTATTTTGCGTCGGATTCGATCCTTTGTGCGCTGACGAGCATCTTTCTCATCGTCTTCGGCTTTTCATTTCATGAGTTCGGCGAAAGTAACTCTCCGCTCATTCGAGGGTACGCTGGGCTTTGCTCCCTCATCGCGAATTACCTTGGCTCTCGGCTTAGCTATGAGAGATTTGGGATCTTTGTCAGAACCGGAGGAATAACTACGACCGCTGGAAGCCGGCATTTTCTGAAACCAGGAGCATGGAGTTATCGACATGCAGATAAATTCATCCACAAAATGGTAATTCTTGAATCTTACCTCTTTCAATTTCACTAACAATAGTGGTTGCAATACAAGAGTTAACACACGAAATCAATTCGTTCCTTGAAAACTGCAATAAAGAACAACACTTCATTAGTTCATGGAAAATGATTTTCTCATAAAATCATGTACATAATTTTCACAATGTGAACATTCGCACAACTGAACTATGATATTTACAATAAGACATGACTTCATCACCAATAAGTTGTATAGTTTAAAGGTTACTCAAAACCCATGTCTTGATTTTACAAAACAATAATTAATGCAATTTGTTCATATAAATTTTCAGAATTTATCTAATAAGAACAAATCCATGTGAATAAAATATGTCATCATGTTTCACATAAAATATGTCACGGATACATATATATAAAAAAATCTATTTTCCTTCGTATTAGCGTTTTATTAAAAACGAAGGTTTATGCTAGTTTTGTGAAAGCTCACACCTATTGTGATAAAATACTAATTCTCATGAAAGCTCATAAATAAAGTTTTATCACTGTACATAAGTTCACATACATAAATAAATATATATATATATATATATATTCCTCGAATGAGCATCGTCTTCTAAAACGGGGTTTATTTCGGTTTTGTGAAAGCTCACATCTATTAAGGTAAAATCTTGGTTCACATGAAAGCTCATACATTAAGTTTTATTACTGGACCTAAGTCCATATATATAAAAAAAAATATCCCATAAATCATGGGTTTTTATTAGTTTTCAAAACTAACGATCGAACGAACATACGTTTGATAAAACAAGGGTTTTTCTACAAAGCTCACATCAACATATACACATGTATAGAATTTTAACATGATGGAAGCATGAACAACTCATGAAATCAGCCAGCAAAAGTAAAAAAAATAAAAAAAATTAGTTGGACGTTACCAGCCGGAATTCGGCCGGACGGTGAACGGACGGCGCCGGCGGTGGAATTCCGGCGAACTTCTCCTGCAGCTCCTGATGCTCAGACATGAGATGGGAGGAAGATGAAGATGGTGGTCGGTTGTGGGAAGAAATAAAAAAAAAGGATTAATTTCCTTTTATACCTAATTTTATTTCCAAAACCTAATTCCATAAGGATTTCCCTTTCGGCCCCGACCCGTGAATCCTAAACCAACCAAGGTTCCACCATCGAACCAGCGGTTCTACACGGTTTTATGTTCATTGGATGACGCTCTATTATGCCATAGAGGTTCCCGCTCACACCATGGTTTGCTCATAAAGTCGAAATCCGGTAATATCTTATCTTATGACTAAGTTCAATTATTTATTTTTATACCTGGAAAATCACCATTAAATGCTGACTGAGGAACATGACTGTTCCTCACTAAACATGGGACTTAATGTAGATGGTGGATTTTCGACAAAGGGTAGAATTGTAAAACTATACTCCAGATTCGACAACCGGATGAGTATTGAGACTCATGTCTCTCATTAAAGCATGAAAGCTCATGTCATAAATCTCTGACTGAGAAGGTTGTCTCTCAGAGTACGTGTAGATGTGTAGTCTCTCAGATGAGGCCACGGCACATCTCATGAATACTGAGCAATTTCAGTAATTACTCCGGATCCGCCAATCGGATGAGTATCGAGACTCATGTCTCTGTGCATGAAAGCTCATGCCACCTCTGATGGAGAAAGTCTCTCAGATAAGATGAAGATGTGCAGTCTCTCAGCTGAGGCCACGACACATCTCATACTGTATAGAGATTGGGCGGCTCCTAGACAGCATGTCTGCTAGTATAGAGCGACAACGTCTTCGGGATGTAACCAGATTTTCCCCGACCATGCAAGAGGAATATGACACTCCAGCAAGTTCATATTGCTCAACCCTCAGATAATTAATGCTCCTAGACAGGAAGCCCTTCTAGTATAGAGCCAACAATTAATTATCTTAAATCGTCTGAATATCCAGCAGTATTCTACGAGCCATCGTCTGAATATCCAGCAATATTCTAGGAGTCGTCAATTAATCGCCTGAATATTCAGCAATATTCTACGATTCCTCGTTATATTTCGTTATTTCAATCTGTGGTTCTTCCCAGCAGAATTCCACACGTTAGTAATAAATATTCAACGGAACAGGCATCTGAGCATCGAATAAGCCCTGACAAAAATGGTGCAAGTGTAATTAGCAGATAATGCATAGACCAGCATTTTGAATGCACGAACGAGCATTTCAAAAATACGAACGAACGAGGAACCTATGCAAAATAGGAAGGGAAAATAATAATAATAAAATATTAAACAAAAGCGCCAGGGGACTAGGCTCACCAGCCGGCCAGTCATGCCGTGACTAGTCCCGCGCCCAATTTTATATTTTACCATATTTTTACTATTTTCACGATCTCATGAAAATCCTCTCGTTCGAGCAAATTTCCTTTATTTCAAAGAAATTATCTAAATCACATGATTTTATCAAAAAATAATAAAATTAGGGAAAGGTGTCGCGGGACCGAGCACCAGCCGGCGGCCATGCCTTGGTCGTTGCCGGTCCCACACCTCAGTCTCCATTATTTTATTATTTCTCTCAAATTATGAAAATTCCTTGATTTTATGAATTTTCCCTAAAATCATGAAAATTACCTAATTTCATGTATTTTTATCTAAATCACATGATTTTATCAAAAAATAATAAAATTAAGGAAAGGTGTCGTGGGACCACCGTCCAGCCGGTCATGCCTTGGCCGTGGCCGGTCCCACACCTCACGTCCCATTATTTTATTATTCCTTCTCAAATTATGAAAATTCCTTGATTTTATGAATTTTCCTTAAAATTACCTAATTTCATGTATTTTCTCTAAAATCATGAAAAATTAGGAAAACTTGTGGGACCGGGCTCTAGCCGGCCGGCATGCCCTAGCCGGTCCCACACACCCATTATTTTATTATTATTTGGTGTTTGGTTTCCTGATTTCATGAAAACTCCCTGATTTCAACAAAATATCTTGGTTTTCAACAAATCCCTTTGATTTTATGAAAAATTATCTAAAATCGTCAAAATTGCATAAAATTGGGAAGAGTGCCTTTGGGCCCGCGCCCATTGGCCGGCCGGCCATGCCACGGCCATTGCCGGTCCCACACTCCCATTCCCTATTTTATATTTAATTTATGTATCTCATCTCATGGAAGTTCCCTAATTTCGCCAAACTCTCCAGTTTCATGGAATTTTCCTTAAATCAGAGAAAAATACATAAAATCACAAAAAACTGGAAAAAGCATGTGGGACCGCGTGTCAGCCGGTCGGCCATGCCCTAGCCGTGGCCGGTCCCATACCTTGTGATTCCTTGTTTATTTATTATTTTCACCATCTCATGTATTTTTGCCGGTTTCAGCAAAATCATGGATTTTGCATATTTTCTCCAAATGTTGCTCAAACGTGCATCAGAAAATTTTAAAATTCTCAGGACTGAAGCACGGACACTATGGTGACACGGGCACATCCCCTTGACCGACCAAGGGTGACCCTGAGGCTTGCAAACAGCTGGTCCCGCATGTTTTAATGATTTTAACCTAATTTGCTCAGTTGCTCATATTAGGTTCGAACTCTTTCTAAACAATTGGAAGTTCGCTCAAACGACCATCTACTGGTCCCATGACCATCAAGAGCCGGTCTCATAACCTCTTGGTCGGCCCCTCATATTTTCTACATCAGGTTTTATGATTTGTTGCTCACACGAGCATTATTTCAGTAAATGATTAAACCAGCATTTAATTGATCGTTGTCGTAGGCGTCAAAAATTATTACACTTTCTTACTACTCAAAATATATTATGAAGCAAGGGCAAGCAAGGATCGTTCCCACAGAGAGGACTTGGGTTGTCAATATATTATGGCTTCTTATAAGTAACGAGGGGAATTTTCTGATTTTTATATAAACTAAAATAAAATAAAGCAAAACAATGAAAAGTAAACACGCAAATCAAGGATGTGAAAGTATTGGTCAAGGATTTCGTTTTCATTCACTAACACGTTCTTGTTTTAATAACTAGAATTGATATTTAATCTCTCATTATTAAAAGCCTTAAGATACCTAGTCGAAAGAATATCCCGCAATTTCCTTTTATCATCACACATACATGTAAAACGATGCAAGTATGAATTCTACCAAAAGAATAACCTAACGCCTTGCGCTAATCAAATTCAATTCCCATGGAGCATTAAGATTCATGAAATTAGGCTAATCAATGCAATTGAAATACATTGCGCAAACAATTCGAACAAAGGTCACGATTCTCATATGATTACAAGGATATATCACTATAACCTACAATCATATTTATGCTACTTGTGTTCAAGGATTATCGCCCGATGATTAATCCTAAACTAGCTATAGATATAGATATGAGTTCTACCAATTTGCAACTTGACAAAACAAATACTCAAATCATGTTGCAATACATCAATCATGCAACTATATTTTCAGAGAATCATGAACGATAAATATGAGACAAAACTAATATATTGAATCAAAGAACCATGTTACGTAAAATCAACTTAATCATTAACCAATAAAAAGATTAACTACTCATGTTGATGGAGTTCATAACAAGGAGAAAAAGAAGAGTTTCCATGTCTAAACCCTAGAATAATAATAGTAGGAGAAGAGATAAGATCTCTAGGTTTAGAGAAAGACTTTTCTATTTATATGCTTCTCCCAATCCAAAAGGATACTCTTTCCAACTTTAGGTCTTTTCAAAAACCATCTCCAAGTGGTCCACCAAGCTCATGTGTGAGAAATATGTCTCTGAAATTTTGGGTCCAAAACTGGTCGCCGGATTACTGACGTCATCGCGGAATCTAACCGGAATTTGCACCACCGGTCACCTGAGAACCGCCGCCGGCTTGCTGAGTTCAGTCGACGTTGGTAGAATATTCCGTTAGATTCCGTTACAGTTAACCACTGACCTAACGGTCTTCTGTTAGTCAACTGGGTCAAGGTAGATGGTGAGTTAGCCTCTAGTCAGCTTCTGAGTCAGGCTGATTCGGCTTACTCATTGAGTCATTTAGAAGGATCGGTCATCGGACTCGTCTGAACAGTCATCATCGGCACCGATTCGACTTGCCTGAGCAGAAAAAAGGACAGAGTTTCCTCTGTTTTTACGACGATTCTCAGGCCGATTTCATGCCATTTTAGCTCCATTCCCTGCGACAATCCTAACATACATCTAAGTGCAATCAACAACTTCATTCTCTTCTACCAGCTATTCATAGTAGCATCACTTCAGCATTCATCCTGGCTATGTCTCTTCATATGCAACTAACCAACAAACCCATTCAATTACAACCAGAAGCTGCTCTTGATTCACTGCAACATTTCATTCATTCCCTGTATCATTCCTGCTAGATTCTTTGAACCCAACCGACCCTCTCTTCAATTCTTCTCTGAAGTCTCAAATCGAACCCAACCATCTACATCTCAGATTCGACAGCAGCATCTTCACAACTGAATTCAACCAAAACCCATCTTCCATTCACTGCTTCACTCAACGACTGTAGCTCTATCTTCTTCAATCTCAGATTCAAACACCTATTCTCAATCGAAGGCAGCAACAATCCAAATCTCGATCTGAACCTCATCTTCTTCTATTGGCCGTTGAACCCATTACAACAAATAGTACCAGAATCATCATTTTCTTACTCGAATCTTCATCTGAGCCCGAGTTGAACAACACCCATCTTCTGATTGACAAAATCCCAGCCTCAATTTCACAGATTCAAGATCATTCTCCTCAACAGCAAACCTCAACATTTGCATCTCAGATTCAACCAAAAACCCATTTAATCATGGTGGCAACTAGCTGTTCTTCCTTCTTGTTTTCACTTTCTAATCGATTCCAGCAAACGCATCTCTGTTCTTCATATAACTCGTTCAATTCTTCCCAAAACCGAGAGCAATCACCCATGAATATCTTCAGCGGCTTCAGGAGAGGAACAAAGGAAAAGAGAAAAGAAGAATATATCTTCTTGATTCGACCTAATCAGGGTTTTAAAAGCCTCGCGTTTTTAGGGGCCACCCGAAATGATCTAGGGGCCATCAATTTATATCCAGCCAAATATTCTAGTTAAGGGGTACCCTATATGATATTGAAGTTACATAAATGCCCTTCTGGTAAAACTGTATAAAAACCAAATCAAAAAATTCTACTCATTTCAACTGTATAAGAACGCGAAGAACGCGTACCCGACAATGTAGTCGGTGGTGGCGATTCCGATAGTCAAACACTTCGTCAACTTCAAATGGCCCCAATTAGGTAAGAATCTATCATTTTTGGGGTTTATTTCGCTTTAATTCGTCGAATCGAGAAAAAAATATTCTAGGGTTTTCGGTTATTTATCCAGATTCGGGCGATATTCATGCTTATTTACTTCCGAATGTAGTCGTGTTCT
This sequence comes from Papaver somniferum, assembly GCF_003573695.1. Lineage (NCBI taxonomy): Eukaryota > Viridiplantae > Streptophyta > Magnoliopsida > Ranunculales > Papaveraceae > Papaver > Papaver somniferum. The sequence goes on from NC_039366.1 coordinate 49,536,236, forward strand.
TCATTTCTCAAGAACATCGACAGTATTCGGGAGAAAAATTTGATAATTATCTGCCGAATATTGGTGGCCATATCTTCCTGGATACAAACTGCTAATAATCGGTAGTTTAATGAATTTTTTGGCTACCGAATATATTTAAGTAGACACACAGTATTCGGAAGAACACTCACTACCGAATGTATATATTGAAAAAATCTCAAAATTTCTGATATAGGAAAAATCCCATTTTGGGGCCAGTATTTGGGCCATCGTACATTCGGAACTTTACAAAAAAATTATCCTCCGAATATTACAAGTTCAAAACAAACCACGCCATGGCTCCAGGTGGTTCCAAGGGCCAATATTGAAGGTTAGACATCCCATATTCGGAAGTTTTGGTAACTAATTTAACTTCCGATTATTTCAAAGACAAAATTTGAAAAGTATAAGTTTTTCCAAATTATGATTTTTGGGCCATCGTACATTCGGAACTTTACAAAAAAACCTATCCTCCGAATATTACAAGTTTAAAACAAACCACGCCATGGCTCCAGGTGGTTCCAAGGGCCAATATTGAAGGTTAGACAGCCCATATTCGGAAGTTTTGGTAACTAATTTAACTTCCGATTATTTCAAAGACAAAATTTGAAAAGTATAAGTTTTTCCAAATTCTGATTTTTGGGCCATCGTACATTCGGAACTTTACAAAAAACCTATCCTCCGAATATTACAAGTCCAAAACAAACCACGCCATGGCTCCAGGTGGTTCCAAGGGACAATATCGAAGGTTAGACAGCCCATATTCGGAAGTTTTGGTAACTAATTTAACTTCCGATTATTTCAAAGACAAAATTTGAAAAGTATAAGTTTTTCCAAATTCTGATTTTTGGGCCATCGTACATTCGGAACTTTACAAAAAACCTATCCTCCGAATATCACAAGTTCAAAACAAACCACGCCATGGCTCCAGGTGGTTCCAAGGGCCAATATTGAAGGTTAGACAGCCCATATTCGGAAGTTTTGGTAACTAATTTAACTTCCGATTATTTCAAAGACAAAATTTGAAAAGTATAAGTTTTTCCAAATTCTGATTTTTGGGCCATCGTACATTCGGAACTTTACAAAAAAACCTATCCTCCGAATATCACAAGTTCAAAACAAACCACGCCATGGCTCCAGGTGGTTCCAAGGGCCAATATTGAAGGTTAGGCAACCCATATTCGGAAGTTTTGGTAACTAATTTAACTTCCGATTATTTCAAAGACAAAATTTGAAAAGTATAAGTTTTTCCAAATTCTGATTTTTGGGCCATCGTACATTCGGAACTTTACAAAAAAATTATCCTCCGAATATTACAAGTTCAAAACAAACCACGCCATGGCTCCAGGTTGTTCCAAGGGCCAATATTGAAGGTTAGACAGCCCATATTCAGAAGTTTTGGTAACTCATTTAATTTCCGATTATTTCAAAGACAAAATTTGAAAAGTATAAGTTTTTCCAAATTCTGATTTTTGGGCCATCGTACATTCGAAACTTTACAAAAAAAATTATCCTCAGAATATTACAAGTTCAAAACAAACAACGCCATGGCTCCAGGTGGTTCCAAGGGCCAATATTGAAGGTTAGACATCCCATATTCGGAAGTTTTGGTAACTAATTTAACTTCCGATTAATTCAAAGACAAAATTTGAAAAGTATAAGTTTTTCCCAAATTCTGATTTTTGGGCCATCGTACATTCAGAACTTCCAAAATGGGTGAATATCATCGATGTCAATCACTTCAACATACCTACCCAACTTATGACGACACGGGAGTCCAATACCTATCATATCCTTGCAAACACAAACCGTATTCTCGTCATCATAAGTTTTATATAACTTCAATTGTTTCATCATGCGATTTATTGCCCATCTTGAAACTTTATGAACAACTCCCCTTAGAAGCAATTTTTCCTTAATATGTTCCATCGGGAATTGGTGTACACTAAATTGCATACATTTCCTAATCTTTACGAGATCACGATTGGTGAATTCATGGATTGCTTCTTGGATCGACACAACTCCATTTTGACTACCAATTAGTATTTTCTTTAGTCGACCATGAGACCCCTCCGCAATGCTTGTCGCCTCGTTCTTGAAGTTACGATATTCATATGTCCATGCAAACACAAACCTCTCCTTAATCGTTAACCATTGTTTTTTACAATACTCAACCGGTTTTGGGTAGTCCGTGCCGTATTCATCCTCAAATTTCTTCAAGTTACATTCGTAAATTTCCTCGGTCATCGACCAAACATTTTGTCCCATGCTTTCATGAACATTTTCCAAATTATTCCATCCTCCTTCCACTTTTCTTCAAATAGCCTATCCTCTTCCTTACGTTCTTCCACGGTTAATTTACTAATGCGCTCATCCTCTTCCTTTGACCTCTTGGTACCCTTCCTTGGTCTTTTAGCTTGGAAATGATGATGGCAATTGGTTTTGAGATTGCATTGGATGTGCCACGTACATTGCAAGTTTTGGGCTTCCGGAAACACTACCGATATTGCATGCATTAAGGATTGATCGTTATCCGTTACAATAACCCTTGGAAAATTATCACCGTTATAAATGGACCTCAACGTCTCCAACATCCAAATGAAACTCACATTGTTCTCATGATCCATTAAACCCCATGCAATAGTAAACGTGTTTTTGTCCGAAGTATGGCAAGCAATGTTCAACAACGGCATGTTATACTTGTTTGTCTTATAAGTAGCATCTATCAACAAAATTTGACGAAAGCATTGAGCCAATTGGATCATTTCAGGATGTGCCAAGAAAATACGAACCACTATACCATCCTTTTCTTCCCTTCTCAAGGTGTAGCCTTGTAACTCCGCTAACCACTCTGATTGTTGCATGACCGTTCTACCATCCCAATCAGTCCTTTTGATCGTAGCTAGGGCCGACTTAATTGTAGACAAAGAAGACAAGTTGTCGGGATCGTCCACCTTTATTTTACTTAAGATAGCACTCGCTTTTTGGATCCGCATAGACCTCACCGTCTGCATTTGATGTGGTTTTAACTTGGCAACCATTACATGTCCAATTAAATCCAACGGATCATCATGGTTGTGACAACCGTTATCAACTTTATACATTTTATACTCTTTACCTTTAATACCATCGGGCTTATAGAAGACAATCTTAAATGGGCATCCTATCTTCTTGGTATTGCTTCGGTATTTCCTATTCGTCTTCCGTATGTACTTACTATTCTTTCCCTCGTGACTCTTTCGCGTCCCACCTCGCTCACAAATCATTTCAAATCGAGTGTCACTAACATGATTATTTTGAACTACCACGCACATGTTATCTTTTGCCTTGTTCATAAGCCATTCCTTTGCCTCCTTCTTACTTCCAAATGTCTAAACGTGCATAAAGAAAAACAAATCTAATAAGCATAACCATTTAACATATAAATTTTGAAAAAAAGAAAAAAGTAGTAATGAGTATACCAAATCGTTTGCATAGTATAGGGAAGTGTCGGGCCTCAAATAGAAGTCATCAACAAACTCTTCAACGACCTGGATATGAAAGCAACAAATTATTATACAATAATCGGAGGTTATTAAATAAGTCAAACTTCCGAATACTCTATATTCGGAATCCTATCGGTTACCCAAAACACCCGATTTATGCAAATGAATGTACACAGTTTACTGAGTGCAAAAAATGATATAATCGGAAGCTAAAATATATAGTAAACCAGCCGAATATAAATAACTGGAAGATAACTTTAATCGATAAACATCCGATTTTCAAGTTTTCGGAAATTTTATTTCGAGGCCACTGTTATATTCGGCAGTCAAAGAATGTTAAACTATTACCGATTGTAAAGGATAAGAATACTGAGTTTTGAAATTTTCTGAGGAATTCGTTTTTGGGGCCATTCGGGGGTAAATAACTCTACATAACTACCGAATGTAGATATTTTTGGAAAACCAGTTTGGGGTTTTTTCTCATCTTCGGCAGTAAACTAGTATCTTGGAACTACCGAATATACATATTTGGTACTCAGTGTGTTATATTCGTAGGTTTATTCTACAAATTATCTACCGAATCTGGGTAGTTCATGGCATTCAATGCATGCAATAATCGGTTTTTCTTGTTTACAAAAGCACACAAACGCATGCAAATCGAGTATTTGAGTTTCTTAACACAATACCTGTGTTTTACATGCATCGTTAGCTTCAATATCGGGCGATTCTCCATTTTCTCCCATGAAAGGGTCGTCTATGTTTTCCTCTCCACAAAAGTTTGGATCATTCAACATATACCCCAAATCGTCTTCTCTAAACGGTCGTGAACCCTCAACATTTTGTTCTTCGGCATGATTCTCACCTTCTTCTTCATATCCATCCATTTTTGTAGTGATAAAATGGGTTTTCTCTTTTTTTCCTTCACCTTCTTCTCCATAACTCTAACAACTCAAAAATGAAAAAGAAATGGAAAAAATGAAACACAAATCATTCTAATACTGCACCGACTACAATAGGAAGTCTGGGAAATATTTTGGCTTCCGATTGCAATCGGAGGATAACAATGTTATCATATCCTCCGAATATATAAGGGTAATTTCGCCATTACGAATTACGCGAGATAAGGGCTGGCTACATTTTCCCTTTGGGTGACCTTTTTTGTTTTATTGTTGGCCCCTAAATCCTTTCGTGTGGCCCCTAAAAACGCGAGGTTTAAAAGAGGGACGTCTATTTGCACCCACTATGCCTGGATCCAACCACCCAATGGCAGTCCCTTAACCTTAGCTGGTCTGTGTTTAACACTCCTCCAAAAGAGAGTTGCCCTTAACTATGACTCGGCTCCCAATAGTTTTTTCCTGTGAAATGACAATGTTGCACTTCTGTCCCAATTTTGTATGATTTCTCCTTCTTTTCTTCCGCATGACTCCAAAGTAGCTATAAAACTCAAATACAATCATAAGATATATAATTTACAAGAAAAATAGCAAAGAAAGCATAAATACTAAATATAAATTAGGTGTTTTAGACACCTATCATTAATCATTCTTTCACCAACTGGTCCTCAAGAGACTTTGGTATTTTTTGCTCATTCGAGCATCTGGGCGTTATATGGTGAACCCGTCATCCCATGTAGCTGGTCCCGTGTTGATTTGCAATAAATCATCATTTCGGTAAAATTAGGGTTTTGAATCCAGAGCTCTACAGAAACGTGATTCTGTGCAGATTCGAACACTCTGATAATTTTATGATGATTTCATGATTGATATTCATATTTATTTTGCTCGACTCAGCAGTCAGTAACTTAAATTAACATTTTATTTGGTCCAGCTACCAACAATTCATCAAAAGAACAATATTTGTTCAAACTAGCAATATTTGCTCGAACTAGCAATATTCGCTCGAACAGGCAATATTTACTCAATTAGAAATATTCGCTCAGACTAGCAATATTTGCTTAAATCAAAGAATATTGGTTCAACTATCAATATTCAACAATTTAGCAACACAACTTTGCTCGTATTAGGTTATAATGATACCTCGTCTCAGCAGACACATTAAATTCATGAGTTTCGAAACATTTGCTAATCATGTTCAACTCAGCGGTACATGGACTCATCGTCCCATAAAGTCAGCAACTGACTCCACAATCACGAGATTTCAATCGTGTCACATGGGGGGATATTAACTAGGGTTTTGATCTGGCGGTCTACGGCACGTGTGTTCACCCACGATGAGAATGTGAGAAAGTCGTGCAATCAGTTGGAAGAGTCAGCAAATTAGTGGGTGGAAAGTTAACCAAGTCTCCGCACGATGAGTAATTGATTTTAACATGATTTCCCCATTTCCCATTCTCTGATTCCAGCAACTGTCACACTTCATGGGATCATGGTGTTTTCAACTCCGGCATTATAAAATGTCGTTGAATCCTGATTGAAAGGACAGAGGTTTTTCGAACAATCGAACAACATTCACCAAAACGAGCAATTTCTCATCAAAGTTCATACAGACAATTTTTCGTCTACACGAACTCACATAAATTACTCTCAATTGAGCAAAATTCAATCATTCAGAGCATTTTCACGCTGAATTCACAACACACCTACAATCTCAGTTTACCATTGATCTCACGCATTTCTCAGCTTCCCTCCTACAGATCAACCCATCCTCTCTTGTGACTGAATTGACTCTGGAACGACCATTGTTCTTGGTTTAGGCCGGGGTCTTACAGATTGATCTCTCGAACTTAAAGCACTCCCTTCTTGCAGTGCATCTGTGTGAGGTTCAACATTTTGCTCGGTTCAAGGAGTCTCCACACGGTCGACTCTTCAATTCCGTAAAAACCAGCAAATCGTTTTTCCCAACTCACAAATTCCTTAAGGAAAATCTGGACTGTTCACATCAGTCTCAAAAAATAATCACGGCCACACAATTAGGCCGCACAAATCAACAAGCTTAGCCGAACCTAGACAGGAATGGGAAACCATCATGATGGACATCGGCGGGCCCATTAATGTTCCGACTAATCGGATTTTGCCCATTCACCTCCCAGTGTCGTCGAACGCAAACCCTAAATAGGGTGGTCGCGCTGGTTTAAAGAAGCTCGATTGAGCTAGACTGTCCAAAACAGTCTTAAACACATCGCACCCGTCCAACTCTGCCAGCCTTGTTGGAAGACTTAGAGTGCTCCACGAATGATTAGGGAAGTGCTAGAACGCACATGGGAGGCCCCACTTTCCCCTTGCTCGAACGACTTGCCCATGGTGGGGCCATTGAGCAATAAACGCTCGCCCAAACCATGACAGGTGTGATGCTTCCAAACCCTAAATTGGTTCGCGGAAATTCACTAGTGTCTTAAATCGATCACGACCATCCAACTTAGACAGCCTATTTGGATGGTTTAGATCACATTTAGGACCGTCAGGAAGGTACACATGCGTTCACCGTCAGCCCAACATGGGACCCACGTGATCGACCTCTCCAAAGGAGGATCACGGCGTGCCAAACCGCTTGGCCAAAGTCACGTATGCATGACTAATTCAAAACCCTAATTAGGGTTTGCGGCAATGCATATATGTCGTAGTTCGACCATGACCGTCCATGTTCGCCAGCCTAAGCGGAGGGTGTTGATATATAGACTCAAGAGATCCCAAGGATGTCAACGTGATCACCATGGGCCCACCTTTGTGTGTGACCGTCCGGCCTATGCAGACTAGGGCCAGGCGTCTCGAAACGCGCACCCCAAAGGTGGCATGCCATACAACTTTTAAACACTTTGCGGCAATGTATTTCTATCGCAAATCGATCAGAATCACTCATCTTTGCCGGTCAAGTTGAGCGGCCTTGATCGAATCTTTGTGGGACCGAGAGGTGTAGGCGTCCACGCCAGTGAGCCGTCTCCACGCACGCCCGATCGGCCCACTCAAAAATAGCGCCAATGCTTGGATTCGATCAAGACAAAGAGGGATGTTAGCGCACCTCTAAAAACCCTAAATTATTTCAACGGAATCAAACATGTTCCGTAAATCATCTCCTCCGTCCAACTTTGCCAGCTTGGTCGGACGGCTTGGATTAAAAATTAGGCAATCAATGAAGTGCCTCCATGATCGTCGTCTGCCACTCTGTCACAGGGAGTGATCGACCAGATGATGGCCCACCCATGTAGCCTTCAAACGATCACTCGAAGATGGTTGGACATGCTATTTTAAGACGCTTAATCCGCGACTTACTCAATCAAGCTTTAAAACAGCGATGCTTCATGCATATCGATTGTTTTGAGCTGCTTGCTTTTAAAAACGATGCATTACGTGCATCGAGCATGCACAATATTTCATGAATATCAAACACTTAAATAACTTAGTTATTTAACGTAATAACACCATATGCTATTTCCTGCGGCGGGTCCCACGACTCGACCCACTCATTCGAGACATCAAACATGTCACAAACTGGGGGATACTTATTGGGGTATTGGTCTGGCGGTTTACAGCGTGTGGCGTGCAACGCGTCCATTACGAGAACGTGTCCGGAGGCATGGACGGTTAACGGTGATGAGGGAAGTGCGCAAAGGCGTGATCGTGTGACAATCACCTACAGGACCCCACTACTCCATCACTCCACTTCCTACGAGATGAGGGTTGCGCTCAATGACTTGTATAAATAGGTTCTTCACATATTTTCAAACAACACACAGAAACCAAGTTGTTGTTAACACCGTATCCAGAAACACCCAGAACTGATAGCTTACATTATACAAGCCAGTTCAACATTCTGATACAAGTCATAAACAGCCAACACCTTCTTCGCTTCCCTCCCTAAGATCAACCCCATCTACTTCACTTTGTGACCGAAGCAAGTCCGGAACGACCATTTCTTGGTTTAGGCCAGAATTGTACAGATTGATCCCTCGAATCTAAAGTACTCCCGTCCAGTGCATTTGTTTAGGGTTTAGATTCGTTTCTCATCCGCACACACCCAAATTTAACAAAACCAGCAGAAACAGTTTTCACCCTCAAACACTTAGAAACCGTATTTGAAGGAAATACCAATGAGAAAGAAACTAGGCTTCAAAACCTTAGTTCTGATTGGGATAACCTTCGTATGGCAGATGAAGAAACGTTTGATGAGTTCTATCACAAAGTGTCGGAAATTGTGAATCCATCTTTTGCACTGGGTAAGACTATTCCTAAAAAGGACATTGTGATGAAAATTCTCAGATCGCTGCCATATAGATACGATTCTAAGAAGCATGCCATCGTTGAAGGAAATAATCTTGTAATGCTTTCCAGAAATACTCTGGTTGGGAAGCTAAAGATCTTTGATCATGAGCATACGTCCAAGTCTAGTAAGGATGTTGCTTTCAAAGCACTAAAGAACACTAAATTACTTCATAAAAGTAAAAGTGTTTATATCTCTGAAGATGATCTTTCTGAGGCTGATTCATCAGATGAAGATCTTGACAAGTCAGTCTCGTTGATCACAAGACATTTTAGGTATCTTCTTTTGAAGAGAAGTAAACGGTTTTCCAGAGATAAATCCAAGTCATCAGATAAGCCTCATAATCGTGTTCCTCCTAAAAATAGGGATATTGATGAAACTGATGACGAGGATATGCCTCAGTGCTTTAAGTGTAAAGGTGTTGGTTATTTTTCAAATGAGTGTCCAAATCGAAATAAATACACTGGTAACAAAGGTCTTGCTGCAACTCTTGATGAAATGTCTGACAACTATGATTCTAATGAAGACGAGAAATCAAGCGTTGCACTTCTTTGTGAAAATATTGATTTTGATAATTGTAGCAATACACACATCAATCTTGATATTCTTTCAGAAGAAAACTCAACCAATCTGGAAGATAAAATTGACCCCTTCTTTGGAAACTCTGTTCCAGGTTCTACTATGTGTCTAGCTTCTTGCACATCTCAGATGCCTGAATTATATTCAAGATTGCCGTGCTCATATTGTGATCACTCAAGGGTCATGAACTATCAAAGTGTTACAAGTTCAAACACAAATTGAGACATGTCAACAAACTTTAACGAAGAGCAAATCGATTAGCAAACAAGCTTAAACTCGCTCAGAAGACTACTGAGGTATGTAAAATTTTATCTTCGTCTAAGAAGTTAGTTTCCAAGGAAAAAACAAGACCATTATAGAAGAAAATATGGTTAAATTTACCAAAACCAGAAGAAACAGTTTTCACCCTCAAACAATTGGCGACCACAGTGGGAGATTGATCTCTCGGTTGCAAAATCAGTTTCTCAAGATTTATTCCAATTTTCTCAATTGCAAAATGTTAGATCTTAGATTCAATTCAATCATTAAATTCAATTTAGGTTCAACGACCAATTTCAATTTTGGTGTTCCATTCACTAAGAAGCTTCACAAAAACGCTTTTTCAAGCAATGATACTGGAAATACCTTGGATAGTTGAGCACCAGTAAATCTCCCAGATAAAAGGACCGGAAATCCGCGTGGAGACACAAGATGCGACCACTACTTAGAAGAACGCAACGGCTTCTCTCGAGATCCGGATGGAGCAATCACCTTTTCTGCAACACCACAAGTGTTGTACGGAGCAAGCCAGAAATGCCTCAAAGGGTCCACACCCAGAAAGACGAAGTGAAGATTCGCGTAGCCGTTGTTTCAGTATGGAGATAGTCGACAATAAATTCAACACCATAGGAGTCCTAGGAAAACACCTGCATAGGTCACAAAAGAAAAGGTCTATCTCTATTCCACCACTGCTACCAATTTAAGATCAGGAGTATCCGCTATCACTTCATCAACAAAACATGTAGATCCAGAATATGGTGTAATTCCGAGAATTCTTACATCTACAATAACAAAGGAGGCTTGACACATCTTCAAATCATCATAAAGGGTTCGGCTATTATGTCAACCCGGATAGGAGCGATCCAGGGACATCTTCAGGTCTACTGGAGCCGACACCTCAAGAAGATAATGATTCCCGCGTCATCATGTCGAGAAAGAATCCGTAGTTTGGGCGAATCACTCAAGAATGTTTCAGCGAAACAACAAACATCCAAATGATCAAGAGATGATGGACCCCGAGGTACTGCCACTGCCGCAGATTCATTCATCGCTTTACCAGCGAATGCAACAGCCTGAAGCATATTCTCCAAGGAAATATTAACTCATGAGAGTTACCCCCTTTCTCCGAAGATTAACGTGCGCAGTTTCATCGAAGTGATCGAACCAACTACGGGTTTCTCGAGGCGCGCCATAACAACTTGGATTCGAAGCGATCGCCCTTGGAGAATTCAAGTCTCGTTCAACTAAGAACTTGTGAACAAGTAAGTTTCGCTAAACAATTTTACATTTTAAAAGCCTGTTGGGGACTTGACACATGCGTCCCACATCGAGGAAGGAATTCAATGATGCAGTTGTTCTTAGATACCACATTATCTTCCTTTTACATGTTTCCCTTTTTATGCAACATTTGCAATTTTTACAAGATACTTAGAATGATCGAATTCAAAACCAGAATGCTGGATTTCAGCCGATTCAAACATAATTCCTTTCAGAAAGTCATTCATAAAATCATCTCAAAAATAAACCAATTCAAAAATTCAATCACCTACTAGTTCAAAAACAAGAAAATCAAATTGTGAAAGGAATTCCTTACATCACTCAAGACACCTAAAAGGGAAGTAAAAGAAAATGCGCAAGTATTCAAGGGAAGTCTTTCAGCAACAACTCATTCTTTTTGGAAAGAGCGCATTTCATTTTTGCGGAGAACAGCCTGCTTCAGCTTCAATTCCAAGGATAGCCTCTCGATCTCCTCCTATTGCCGAGCAATGAAGTCCACTGTGGGAACTTCGTTTGTTTCATCTTGCAGCTTCTGGATTTTAGAAAACCCTTCATAGAACCAGGAAGCATTGAATTCAAACTTCATAAACACATCTCAGTGGAACTCCCAGTTTGAAACCACCTCCTCAATGCACCCAGTCACGCTGCTCATGACATGAATGGAGGATAACGCTTCTTCGACACGTCGGACCAACAGGCAATACAATCTTCAAACCTTCTGTAAGCGGTTTCACATCCTGTAAAGGCAAAGGATGATAAAACCACCGAGATATTCCATAACCTTCATAACCTTCAAACCTTCTGTAAGCAGCAAGAGAAAAACCACCGAGATACAACATCCTGCGCGTCCAAAACCGCCAACTCCAACCTCAGTACCACATGCACGATTATCACAATGATAAAACAACGTCCAAGATATTCCATATCTGACTCGACCGCAACAACATCTATGAGGGACACTTTCGGAATTTCGTCTCCCGTAGAATAAGTAGTTGCATCACCAAAGGAGGTTGCGCCTGGAACTTAAGAGATATACGCAGACTCTCCATGTCAAGAGCTTCATCATATTTGTAGAACCTATTAGTTAAGTCCATTCGCATGAGGTGACTTCCCTACTCCTGAAAGACACGATCCAAAGATGATAAAAGCAAAGGAGCGTCGCTGGAGACTGCTTAGCACTACCCATCTCAAAGATGTTGAATTTGGAGAGACGCAAGCCCGCTGTCATTATGATTCCAAGATGCCCAAAGACGTAGAGTATTCGAGGGAGAAGATTTATTATTTAAAGACCAGCGATATGCCTGGATGTCTATGAAACACAACGTAGACGCAAAGACGGCCTCATGATCAGCAACTCGTACTATCCTCATCAACATCGGGTTCAACTCCAACTCTCTCCCAAATTATTTCTTCAGAGACCCAGCGTGACAACATCTATCAAGTTGAAATCTCATATATGAAGAATGCCAAGTTCGTGCAAGTAGCTACCATGCCTCTCCCTGCCAGTCTCTTCTGATCATAGCTGCTGCCAAGAATCGTTGTTGCTCGCCAGAGCTTCACCATAGCAACAACCACTACGGACAGAGGTAATCCGAACTTCTGCATATTTTACTTTCCCATGGGGAAGTAATAGAGTCACCAGTACGGAGGTGAGATGGTGATATATTTATTATGGTAATCCCACTGACCATACAAGATAGAGTTATGTAACTCACGCTTGGGGACTGAGACTCAGCATGAAATTCCTTCACCGTCAGTCAAGGATTTCTTCAACACAAGAGAGACGGTCAATCAAGAAGCATGTAATTTTCAAGGGAAAATCAACGCTCTCTCCAGGAGAAGCCGCTTCAACGCTCTCTCTAGGAGAAGCCGCTTCAACGCACGCTCTCTCTTGAGGATGTTTCAACGCTCTCTCCAGGAGAAGCCGCTTCAACGAACTCTCCTGAAGCCGCTTCAACGCACGCTCTCTCCTGAAGCCGCTTCAACGCTCTCTCCAGAAGAATCCGCTTCAACGCATGCTCTCTCCTGAAGCCGCTTCAACGCACACTCTCTCCTGAAGCCGCTTCAACGCTCTCTCTAGAAGAAGCCGCTTCAACGCACGCTCCTGAGGCCGCTTCAACGCTCTCTCCATAAGAATCCGCTTCAACACACGCTTCTGAAGAAACTGCTTCAACGCTCTCTCTCTAAGCTGCTTCAACACTCTCCCCGAAGCCGCTTCATCGCTCTCTTCAGAGGCCGAAGACACTCCAACACCTTACCAGCAAATGCAATGGAAGTACGTCTTTCAAGAGAAATTAAGCTCGGGATAATTACACCTGGGGACTACCAAGATGCCTTCACGTCCCTCAACCGGATCATTTCTAATATCAGCATCATCATTGTTGAAGCTTTACGAGCCGCAGAAAATTCTCAACATGAAGACGTACATGTGCATTAAAAAATCCAAAAGTACAAATTGGATATGGTTTCACGTATCCAGCCACGCCATCGAATATGAAGTGTAACTGGGGGCTGCTCATCGCATCCCATTCCATACAACCATCCAAGATTCAGAAGATGGTTCAAAGGATGTCGCTTAGAACGAAATCCTTGAAGACTTGATAGCAGCACGTCGACAACAGAACACCTCCCAACTCCTTTACTTCACTCAAAGACTCCGGAAGATTTTGCCGATACAAGCATTCCAAGCATTTCACCATCGCAATCAGAAGGGCAAGAATAAGCCTATGAGATAAAGGGTCAGAATGAACGCAATTCAATTCCAGTCAATGTTCAGGAGTTTAAAGAAGATTTTCGTTGCGACTCAGCAGTTCGGACTCCAAGCAACTTAAGTCAAGGCCTCTCGCAATCGAGCGCAATGGAGTTTAGAAAATTTCGAAATCTACCTGGAGGCAATTGACATATGATAGGAGGACGATCACTGCAAGCCTTGATACTTCGTTAAGCGTATCTTGCTCAAAGACCTAGTCGGCCTCTATCCTGGTAACATCTGTCTACCTTGCCTCATAAGTTTTATATTTAACCGTCACCATCCATTTCTTACCCCACAACAATGTCACTATTACGTGCTAAGCAGGGGACTTAATGTTGATGGTGGTTTTTCGAATAGGGATAAAATTGTAAAACCCTATATTTAATGCGCTGATGCCCTGCAAGGGTATAAAGACATTTAAGAAGTGATGAGTGCAAAAAACCTTTTCACTCATTGAGAAATTCAATATGTATGGAATTCATTCAGAATGGTGCAACAATCCCGAATATTCTATGAATTTTCCTAGTAGCATTATCCATTTAATGCATTGTGTGCCTTGTATTTTTCCTACGCTATGTTCCGCAAGAGAACCCTCAATGTTGGCATGACATGACGGTTAATTACATGAAAATTAATGTTCACTCTCAGCAGAGTAGCATGAATCTCCCAAAGTGTCAGTATTGAAGTCTGCATGAAAGTACTCACACAGGCTGCATCGTTCTTTGACAAAGAGATCTTCGTATCAACGAGCTTTTAAGAAGCTAGCGCGATCGAACGCGTTTAAATTCCTTAAGGAAAATCTGGACTGTTCACATCAGTCTCAAAAAATAATCACGGCCACACAATTTGGCCGCACAAATCAACAAGCTTATCCGAACCTAGACAGGAATGGGAAACCATCATGATGGCCATCGGTGGGACCACTAATGTTCCGACTAATCGGACATTTCCCATTCACCTCCCAGCGTCGTCAAACGCAACCCTAAATAGGATGGTCGTGCTGGTTGAAAGAAACTCGATTGAGCTAGACTGTCCAAAACAGTCTTAAACACATCGCACCCGTCCAACTCTGCCAGCCTTGTTGGACGACTTAGATTGCTCCATGAATGATTAGGGAAGTGCTAGCACGCACACGGGCGGACCCACTTTCCCCTTGCTCGAACGACTTGCCTATGGTGGGGCTATTGAGCAGTGAAACGCTCTCCCAAACCATGGAAGGTGTGATGCTTCCAAACCCTAAATTGGGTCGCGGAAATTCACTAGTGTCTTAAATCGATCACGACCATGCAACTTAGACAGCCTATTTGGATGGCTTAGATCGCATTTAGGACCGTCAGGAAGGTACACATGCGTTCACCGTCATCCCAACATGGGCCCCACGTAATCGACCTCTCCAAAGGAGGATCACGGCGTGCCAAACCGCTTGGCCAAAGTCACGTATGCGTGACTAATTCAAAACCCTAATTAGGGTTTGCGGCAATGCATATATGTCGTAGTTCGATCATGACCGTCCATCTTCGCCAGCCTAAGCGGAGGGTGTAAATATAGACTTAAGAGGTCCCAAGGGTGTCAACATGATCACCGTGGGCCCACCTTTGCGTGTGACCGGACGGCCTATGCAGACTAGGTCCTGGCATCTCGAAACGCGCTCCCCAAAGGTGGCATGCCATACAACTTTTAAACTCTTTGCGACAATGTATTTCTGTCGCAAATCGATCACAACCACTCATCTTTGTCGGTCGAGTTGAGCGGCCTAGATCGATTTTTTGTGGGACCGAGAGGTGTAGGCGTGCACGCCAGTGAGCCGTCTCCACGCATGCCCGATCGGCCCACTCAAAAATAGCGCCAATGCTTGGATTCGATCAAGCCAAAGAGGGATGTTAGAGCACCTCTAAAAACCCTAAATTATTTCAACAGAAGCAAACATGTGCCGTAAATCATCTCGTCCGTCCAACTTTGCCAGCTTGGTCGGACGGATTGGATTAAAAATTAGGCAATCAAGGAAGTGCCTCAATGATCGTCGTATGCCACTCTGTCACAGGGAGTGATCGACCAGATGATGGCCCACCCATGTAGCCTTCAAACGATCACTCGAAGATGGTTGGACGTGCTATTTTAAGACGCTTAATCCATGACTTACTCAATCACGCTTTAAAACATCGATGCTTCATGCATATCGATTGTTTTGATCTACTTGCTTTTAAAAACGATGCATTACGTGCATCGAGCATGCACAATATTTCATGAATATCAAATCCTTAAATAACTTAGTTATTTAACGTAATAGCACCATATACTATTTCCTGCGGCGGGTCCCACGACTCGACCCACTCATTCGAGACATCAAACATGTCACAAACTGGGGGATACTGGGGTATTGGTCTGGCGGTTTACAGCGTGCGGCGTGCAATGCGCCCATTACGAGAACGTGTCAGGAGGAATGGACGGTTAACGATGATGAGGGAAGTGGGCAAAGGCGTGATCGTGTGACAATCACCTACACGACCCCACTACTCCATCACTCCACTTCCTCCACTTCCTACGAGATGAGGGTTGCGCTCAATGACTTGTATAAATAAGTCTTTCACCTATTTTCAAACAACACACGGAAACCAAGTTGTTGTTAACACCGTATCCAGAAACACCTAGAACTGATAACTTACATTATACAAGCCAGTTCAACATTCTGATACAAGTCATAAACAACCAACACCTTCACAATCTCAACACCTTCTTCGCTTCCCTCCCTAATATCAACCCCATCTCCTTCCCTTTGTGACCGAAGCAAGTCCGGAACGGCCATTTCTTGGTTTAGGCCAGAATTGTACAGATTGATCTCTCGAATCTAAAGTACTCCCGTGCAGTGCATTTTTTTAGGGTTTAGATTCGTTTCTCATCCGCACACACCCAAATTTACCAAAACCAGCAGAAACAGTTTTCACCCTCAAATACTTAGAAACCGTATTTGAAGGAAATACCAATGATAAAGAAGCTAGGCTTCAAAACCTTAGTTCTGATTGGGATAACCTTCGTATGGCATATGAAGAAACGTTTAATGAGTTCAATCACAAAGTGTCTGAAATTGTGAATCCATCTTTTGCCCTGGGTAAGACTATTCCTAAAAAGGACATTGTGATGAAAATTCTCAGATCGCTACCATCTAGATACGATTCTAAGAAGCATGCCATCGTTGAAGGAAATAATCTCGCAACGCTTTCCAGAATTACTCTGGTTGGGAAGTTAAAGATATTTGATCATGAGCATACGTCCAAGTCTAGTAAGGATGTTGCTTTCAAAGCACTAAAGAACACTAAATTACTTCATAAAAGTAAAAGTGTTTATATCTCTGAAGATGATCTTTCTGAGGCTGATTCATCAGATGAAGATCTTGACAAGTCAGTCTCTTTGATCACAAGACATTTTAGGGATCTTCCTTTGAAGAGAAGTAAACGGTTTTCCAGAGATAAATCCAAGTCATCAGATAAACCTCATAATCGTGTTCCTCCTAAAAATAGGGATATTAATGAAACTGATGACGAGGATATGCCTCAGTGCGTTAAGTGTAAAGGTGTTGGTCATTTTGCAAATGAGTGTCCAAATTGAAAGTAATACACTGGGAACAAAGGTCTTCCTGCAACTCTTGATGAAATGTCTGACAACTATGATTCTAATGAAGACGAAAACTCAACCAATATGGAAGATAAAATTGACCCGTTCTTTGGAAAATCTGTTCCAGGTTCTACTATGTGTCTAGATGCTTGCACATCTCAGATGCCTGAATTATATTCAAGATTGGCGTGCTTATATTGTTCACTCAAGGGTCATGAACTATCAAAGTGTTACAAGTACAAACACAAATTGAGACATGTCAACAAACTTCAACGAAGAGCAAGTGGATTAGCAAACAAGCTTAAACTCGCTCAGAAGACTGCTGAGCTATGTAAGATTTTATCTTCGTCTAAGAAGTTAGTTTCCAAGGACAAAACAAGACCATTAGAGAAGAAAATATGGTCAAATTGTTTTGATAGACAAAGGTCCGTAGATTCCTCTCGAGAGGAACATGGTGGACAAATTGTTGTTCACCGCAACACAACTTGATTGTGTTGATTTGTAAATCTTGTCTCATGTGTCTGATCAAAAGAGGCAAGATTGTGTACCTCTGAGGATTTAGGAAAAGTTTGTTTTCTTTTTTTCTTATTTTTTTTTTTGGTATTCTCTGTCTAAATGAGGGTTATTCTCGACAATTCTACTCTCTCTAGGGTTCAGAGTTGTGCGTGCACGAATCTGTTAAAGGTTGTGTAACCCTACATTCCTTTTTCCTTCCCCGAAACTTCTTTTAATCTTAAGACTACTTGTTGAGATTGTGATTTCCTCTCACAAACCCATACATTTATGGATACTCCAAGCATCATGTCTTCTGATGGAAAAGATGTTAATATGATTGTCAATCCATCAATCATGAAGGCAAAAGAGAAATCTCTGTTATCTCCGACATTAAAAAGAAAAAGAAGGAATGTGAGTAAGCCTAGAGTTGTTCCTAAGAATTCTCAGAAGTTTTCTGATGTTCTTGAAGTGTTGAAGGAGATGCAAAAGGAAATTCAACAAATAAAGGCTTTTGTGTTTAAGACTCATGAGATACAGAAGGCCCTGGTTCGACATCAGTCAAGAAGGTTTATTGATATTAACTCCTACCTTCATGAACCTTATGTCCCAATGGCTGTTGACGACAAGGAGTTCGGGGACGATAAAGAATTCTTCAAAGGTATTAACATCAAGTAAATCTTCTATTAAGAATTTTATTTTCTTGTTTTGTTTAGAAGAATAACTAGAGTTTGGAATAGCCATTATTGTGATTACACATAGCTATGTCCAACCTTTCCATCTTCATGTTTTTATATTTATTTATTTAAATTCTAAAATTGTTTGGAAGTTGATTTTTGCAGTATTAATCTTTATGGTTTTATATATTGCAATTTGTGATGGGATATGTGTGTTTGCGTCCGTGAACTATGGTTGTCACATACCTTGTCAAAAGTTAAATCTTTCGTATGTCGATATGCATGTATTGATAAAAGAATGAATGAAATTTTGACATCACAAAAGTTTGATGCATATTATGTCATTATGCAAATATTGATGGAAGATAGGATGAACTTTTACGAGGATTATGTCTATTGTATATCATTGTGCAAATAGTGATGGAAAATAGAATGAATCCTTGTTTGTTCCGCAGTATTGATCTTCCCTGATCCATATTTTATGTATATATGGTGAGGCTCCGTAAGTTCTCTTATGTCGAGCATTTCCGATTAGATTAATGATGGGTTTTCTTGTGGTTAATTTAGTTGAGTATCATTTGGATTCAAATTCATATTCGTACGCGATTTGTTTTGTCCAAAGAAATCTTTCTTTTCTCGTGAAAGAAAGGTCGCTCTTGTTGTTCTTTCAGGAATGACATTTTATGGGGGAGAGTTATTATTTGAACTTGTGCTTAATTTCCAAATCATTGTGGGGAGTGCGGCTGTGGAATATTATAGGATTTATCTTGTATCTTTATAAACTCCTTGATGAAAGCATTTAGCTTCGGCTATATGATTGCATCTAAATAAGTTGATATGTACTTTCTTTTGGTCATGAAATGTCTCTACGGAAATTTTCATTAGGATCCCGTACGTTTTCGTACCTTTGCCAATTTTATTGACAAAAAGGGGGAGAATTAATGTGTAGTTCACACTACAAATACATATGGTTTTCGGATCATTATGTAAGGGGGAGTGGTTTCCATCTGAGATGGAGTATTGACTAAGGGGGAGTGATACATATCAACATAGTATTGTTGTCGAAGTTGTGATACAATTGAACTTTGATGTTGTATAATAATACTATGACACTGTGTAACAATGATTGAGAATTCTTGTTTTCTCATTGTTATAGCTATGGATTTTCAACAACGATGATGCTAAACTTACAACCTTTGGAATCATTGGAGTACTTGTAAGTGACGAAGATTTCGAGTAATGTTGAAGATTAGGCATGTGGAAGAAGATCTACAAAAGTTTATTTATCTATTTTTGTATTTTATATGTATTGATAGTTTTGTCACTAAAATTGACAAAGGGGGAGACTGTTAGAGCATTGCTCGGTCGAACTCGCATGCGTTTCTATCTCAAGCATGTTTGTCAATGTTAGTGATCAAAACTATAAGTCTTGATTTCTAGTCTATTATAGCTAAGTCTCGGACTAGGATAGAAAGTGTAGTTGAGCTCAAGAACTCCATGGAGATCATCATACAAGACGAAGAACTACTCAAGAAACTGGTGGAACTTCGTCTACTAAAAGGTATGTGGAGACTTGAACTTATCTATCACTCAAAAGTATATATACTATATCTCCTATCTTGAGACAAAAGTCGTTTTTCCATATAGACTTTGATTATACACATTTGTTATTTCGAGCCGAGTTTATCTTGCTTATCTATTTCTCGAAATATGTGTTGGTAAGCTTTCGCTTTGGCCAAGTTCATCTTTATCTAGTGACGAAAGTCATAATATGTTTCAATCACTTGAAAATGGCTTTGACGAAAAATGGTTTGTGAATAATAACTATATAGCATCCTCTAAGAATGTTTCAATGATTGAAATGATAGTTTAGATTATATAACCATTGGTGGATATAAGCATTGTGTGGAAACACATACATGTATAAGTCTTTATTCATTGAACCAAAGTATGTGTACTTTGCTGCTCAGGAAAACCGAAACAGAGTCCGCGAACCCAGTCCACGTACTGGCAGAGGTTCTCTTCCCGAGAAAATCTGCTGGAGTTTGTGAACTATTTACAAACTTATTCCGGGTACTTAAGTCCGTGTACCTAGTCTGCGTACTTAGGTTGGTTATTTTCTAAAAACGATTATTCGTGAACTTATACTTATATTAACTAAGGAATGCAAGTTTACAAACTGTGGATATAAAGTTCATGAATCGATTCGAGTGAATCAAATCGTTTTTTCTTCGATTGTGTCTTGTATACTTCTATAAGATCTAAGCAATTGAACAACTCTCTAACTAGTTCATTTGAGTCATTTGAACTAGTTATGGTAAAGAATAATATGGTTGATATGAAAGTGACCATATGGATAACCTTTTGGTTAACTACTGTTGAACCAACGTATGTACATGTTTGGGTACGGTTACACAAACCTAAAACATGCATTTCATTTGTGTGTAACAAGTTAAGTTTTCGATCTAATGGTTGAAATATATTAGCTTGAATCTAATTAGGTTTTCATCTAACGGTGAATATTGAATGCTTTGTTACTAAGCTAACATTGATTGCAAACCCTGATTTGAAAGACTATATAAAGGAGAACTCTAGCAACTGGGAAACCTAATCCCCACACCTCATGTGTGATACTAGTTGTGAAAAAGTGGGGGTACAACAACCTCACCCAATATTTTGATTAGCAATCTGTATGGACTAACTCTAATATACTTTTAAGAGAATCAACTAGACAGTCAGACTTAATATTAATAAAAAAGTATATCAAGGAGTTAATATCTATATCTCTCGATTTGATCTATACTCAAACAAATAGAAATCTGTGAGTCTTTATCAAATACAAGAGATATAAACTTGGATGGTACCAAAGACCAATATCCAAGGATCAATCAATTTCCAATCAACAACCAAAGATTGGATTTCACAATTGATCGATACAATGCACAACCTGTGATATTTCAATTATATAACAAAATATAATGCGGAATAGAAATAACACAGACACCAGCAGTTTTGTTAACGAGGAAACCGAAAATGTAGAAAACCCTCGGGACCTAGTCCATATTGAACACCACATTGTATTAAGCTGCTACAAACACTAGCCTACTACAAACTAACTTCGGTCAGGACTGTAGTTGAACCCTAATCAATCTCACACTGATTCAAGGTATAATTGCGCTCCTTACGTCTCTGATCCCAGCAGGATACTACGCACTTGATTCTCTTAGCTGATCTCACCCACAACTAAGGGTTGCTACTGTTAGAGCATTGCTCGGTCGAACTCGCATGTGTTGCTATCTCAAGCATGTTTGTCAATGTTAGTGATCAAAACTATAAGTCTTGATTTCTAGTCTATTATAGCTAAGTCTCGGACTAGGATAGAAAGTGTTATTGAGCTCAAGGACTTCATGGCGATTCATCATACAAGTAGAAGAACTACTCAAGGAACCGGTGGAACTTATCGACAAAAAGGTATGTGAAGACTTGAACTTATCTGTCACTCAAAAGTCTATCTACTATATCTCCTACTTCTTGAGACAAAAAGTCGTATGCTATATATATAGACTTAGATTATACACATTTGGTATTTTGAGCCGATTATACCTCGCCTATCTATATCTCGAAATATGTGTTGGTAAGCTTTTCGCTTCGACCAAGTTTATCTTTACCTAGTGACGAAAGTCATGATATGTTTCAATCATCTTGAAAATTGCTTTGACGAGAAATGGTGTAACAACTATATAACATCCTCTAATAATGTTTCAATGATTGAAATGAGAGTTTAGATTACATAACCAATGATGGACATAAGCATTGTTGTGGAAACACATTTATGTATAAGTCCTATTCCTTGAACTAAAGTTTGCGAACTTTGTTGATCAAGAGAAACCGGAAGAATGGCTTGTTGCCAAGTCCACGAACTCAGTCCGCGAACTGCCGAACTTCTAATCCCGAGAAATTCTGCTAGAGTTGACAAACTAGTTGCGTGAGTACCAGTCCGCGAACCCAGTCCGCGAACCGGCGGAAGGTCTCTTGCCGAGATTTTCTGTTGGAGTTTGTAAACTCTTCCGGTTGCTTAAGTCCGCGAACCTAGTGTGCGAACTTAAAAAGGTTATATATCTGAAGATGATTTCTGAATTTAAACTTTAAAAAGACTAAGGAATGCAGTTTGCAAACCGTGGCTATAAAAGTTCATGAACCGATTCAAGTGAATCAAATCATCTTTGCTTCAATTGTGTCTTGTGTAGTTACATAAGATTTCCTTGCAATTGAACAAGTCTCTAACTAGTTCATTTGAGTCATTTGAACTAGTTATGGTGAAGAAGAACATGGTTGATATGAAATGCTCATATGGCTAACCTTTTGGTTAACTATTGTTGAACCAACAATGTACATGTTTGGGTACGGTTAACAAACCTAGAAGAGTGCAGTTCATTTGTGTATAACAAGCTAAGTTTTCGATCTAATGGTTGAGAAATATTAGCTTGAATCTAAATCAGGTTTTCATCTAACGGTGAATATTGATTGCTTTGTTACCAGGGCAAAACCCTGACTTGAAAGACTATATAAAGGAGACATCTAGTATTGTGCAAATCTAATCCCCACACCTTACGTGTGATACTAGTTTGCGTACTAGAGTCGGTTCTCCTTTAACCTTTGGTTTTCTTCTCCTAAAACCAGGTTAACGACTTAAAGACTTCATTTGGATTGTGAAGCCAGACCGATACTACTTTTTATCGTAGTTGTGTGATCTGGTCTTGCATCTTCTATCGTACGAGTACAATCAGATTGATTGGCTTGAGATTTGATATCTCCGATAGGAAAGATATAAAAATTAATCACAAACATCTTTGTCTCATTGTTTGTGATTCAACAACATCTTGTTTCGCTACCATACGATTAAGATTTTTGTGAGGTGATTGATTAATCTAGGCTGTTCTACGGGAATGTAAGACCGGATTATCAACTGGTTCATGTTCACCTTGATTATTATCAAAATATGGAACAAAAACTTTAGGGTTTTTCTGTGGGAGACAGATTGATCCTTTGATATACTTGTTTGTGTGATACATATTTGTTTATTGTCAAAGCCTGCGATTTTGGGTCGTAGCAACTCTTAGTTGTGGGTGAGATCAGCTAAGGGAATCAAGTGCCCAGTATCCTGCTGGGATCAGAGGCGTAGGGAGTACAACTGTACCTTGGATTAGTGGGAGACTGATTTGGGTTCAACTACAGTCCAGTCCGAAGTTATCTTGGAGTAGGCTAGTGTCTGTAGCGGCTTAATACAGTGTGTGTTCAATCTGGACTAGGTCCCGGGGTTTTTCTGCATTTGCGGTTTCCTCGTTAACAAAATTCTGGTGTCTGTGTTACTTTTATTTCCGCATTATATTTGGTTATATAATTGAAGTAATACAGGTTGTGCGTTTGAATCAATCAGTTGGAAATTCGACCTAACGGATGTTGATTGATATTGATTGATACTTGGATATTGGTCTTTGGTACCATCCAAGTTATTCCTTGTATTTGATTAGTACTCGCAGTTTCTGTTTGAGAAAATCAAATCAAGATAGAGATATAAACTCGTTGATATATTGTTAATTGATTGAGTCTTGTTGATTCTCTTAAAACTATATTCGAGTTTGTCCATACAGATTGTTAAGCGAAATATTGGGTGGTGTTGTTAGACCCCCGCTTTTTCAATTGGTATCAGAGCAGGCAAACACGTTCAAGACCTCAAAAGTTTGTGTTTGTAGCGATCTGACTATATGGACCATAAAGTCTCAATTGATGCCTCACCAGGTTTAAAAACCAAACGTAGGAAAAAGTCTGATAAACTGGTTACTCTTCACAAAGGGTTGGATGAACAAATCCGGATCAACTCTGGTCTTTTTGCAGAAATTGCAATTATTAAGGATTTGATATCTTGTAAAAGTCCCTTGATGAATCTGGGTAACTCCAGTTGTTCCTCCTTAAAGAATAGTCGTACATCAGATGGTAATCAACGACCTGTTATTATGAAAACTGATATGACTAGGAACAACTCAGACAAACTTGAAAGTCTTGGTACATGTTGGTGTTGTGATTCTTCCGATCACCGTCAACAAGTCTGTATGTCGTTTCAAAGGAGCCTAAATGTTGCAAGTGATCTTTGTAAGAAAGCTAAACAACTTTTTAATCCTCAGATTGGACATACAAAACTAGTAGGAAACTCTAAACAGAGACGTACTAATAGTATGGGTGACTTTGCTTTAAGATATACGTCTCCCCTTCAATGGTTTCTTGATAGTGGATGTAGTAGACATATGACAGGCGATCTCACATGGTTTGTTTCGTCTATTGACTATGAAGGAGGTTCTGTAACGTTCGGAGATGGGAGTTTTTGCTACATCAGCAAGAAGGGAACGATCAAACTGTCCGGTGTTCCAGAAATCCATGATGTATTATACGTAAAAGGTATGACTGCTAATCTTCTTTCTATTAGTCAAATTTGTGACAAAGGCCATCGAGTTGTCTTCAATGAAAACGGATGTGACATTGTAGACAAAACCGGGAAAGTAATTTTCAAGGAACTCGTGGTAAAAACAACTGTTATCTTCTCGATACTCAGTTCAATAACCGTTGCAATTTGACTAAGGTGGAATCTACACATCTTTGGCATGAGAGTTTTGGTCACATCAATTATCGTCTTCTAACTAAGATCATTAACAAAGAACTTGTTAGAGGAATTCCCAAAATCAATGCAAATATTGAAGGTGTATGTGGTGCCTGTCAAAAGGGTAAACAAACGAAGGTCCACCACAAATCATCTCGAGATATTCTCACTAAATCTCCACTTGATTTAATTCATATGGATCTCTTCGGACCAATTCCACAACCCACTGTTGCTGGTAAGAAGTATGGTTTAGTTATGGTAGATGATTACACCAGATTCACTTGGGTTGCATTGCTATCTCATAAGAATGAAACTCTTAGTGAATTCAAGATTATTGTTAAAAGGATCCAGAACGAACAAGGTCGCAAGCTAAAGAAAATTATAAGCGATCATGGAACTGAATTCAAAGACACCAAAGTATTTGAATTCTGTGACGAACTGGGAATCATTCAACAATACTCACCACCTATTACTCCTCAAGCTAATGGAGTTGCTGAAAGAAAAAATAGGAATATTCAGGAAATGTCCAGGGTAATGCTCCATAACAAAAACTTACCATTAAGATTTTTGGGAGAAGTTGCTTTTACACCATGTTACTTGATCAACCGTGTGTATTTACGGTCTAAAATCCTTAACACTCCTTATGAGTTGTGGTACGGAAGGAAACCTAACCTACACTATCTCAGGATGTTTGGAAGTAAGTGCTATATTCTGAAAGATCGAGAACAGAAAGGGAAATTCGACACCAAAAGTGATGAAAGTATCTTTCTTGGCTATGCTTCTGATAGTCGTGGTTTTCGAGTGTTTAATCTCAGAATACAAGTCATGATGGAATCTGCTAATGTTATCATCGACGGCATTAGTAACTTTCGTCATGATAATCCTCCTGCTGAGTTTCCTCCAACCAAGACAATTGAGAAAGTCAAAGAAATTCCAGAATCAGTTGAAGTTATCCCAACGGTTACTGATCCTGACATTTCTAGTGACGAGGAGAAGAGCACTGATCAAGCCATTCCTGACGAACAAGAACGTGTCCCTCTACGACATCTCTGGGTTCAAAGGAATCATGATCCCAACAGTATTATTGGAGGAAGAGATTCTACAGCCAAAACAAGAGGACAACTTCAAAATATGTGCAATTTTGGTTGTTATCTTTCACAAGTAGAACCAAGGAATATTGATAAAGCTCTGAAAGATCCTTTTGGGTGAATGTGATGCATGAAGAGTTAAATCAATTTCAAAGACAAGATGTGTGGGAACTTGTACCTTGTCCCTCCAATATCAATATTGTTGGTACCAAATGGATATTCAAGAATAAATCTGATGAATTTGGCACGATTGTCAGAAACAAAGCTAGACTTGTCGCTCAAGAATATTCACAGATTGAAGGAATTGACTTTGATGATACCTTTGCTCCTGTGGCACGCCTTGAGTCCATTCTTCTCTTGTTAGCTCATGCTTGTTTTCTTAAGGTTAAGCTGTTTCAAATGGATATAAAATCCGCGTTCCTAAATGGACTTTTAAAGGAGGAAGTCTATGTCGCTCAACCTAAGTGGTTTGAAAATCCTGAATTCCCAGATCATGTGCTAAATCTCAAAAAGGCATTGTATGGGTTGAAACAAGCACCTGGAGCCTGGTTTGAAAAACTTACTACTTCTCTCATTAGAAAAGGTTTTTCAAGAGGCGGAGCTGATAAAACTTTGTTTACCAAATGGAGTGGGAAAGATGTGGTTATTACTCAAATCTATGTAGATGATATCATATATGGATCAACTTCTAAAAAATTTTCAAAGGACTTCCAAGTCTCTCTTGCTAAGGAATTTGAAATGAGCAATGTTGGTGAATTAAAATTCTTCTTAGGATTACAAATTCAACAACATAAGGGTGGAATTTACTTATCCCAAGAGAAGTATGCTCGAGACCTTGTGACAAGGTTCGGTCTGGATAAGTCTTCCCCAAAATTAACACCTATGACCACTACTGGTAAACTACATAGAGATGAGAAAGGAGCAAAAGTGGATCAAAAGTTGTATCGATCTATTATTGGTAGCCTTTTGTATCTTACAGCTACTAGACCTGATATTTCCTTCAGTGTTGGTTGTTGTGCCAGGTTTCAGGCAAATCCAAAGGAATCTCATCTTGCAGCTGCAAAAAGGATCATTAGATATATTGATCACACTGTCGGGTATGGTTTATCTTACACTTTTGATACTAACACTGATCTATCTGCTTATTCAGATGTTGATTGGGCATGATGTGTAGAAGACAGAAAAAGTACATCAGGGGTTTCTACTATGTAGGACTGAATCTTGTAGCTTGGCATAGCAAGAAGCAAAATTCTCAATCCCTGTCTACATGTGAGGCAGAATATATTGCTGCTGGATCATGCTGTACTCAACTCCTATGGATGAAAAAAATGTTAGCTGACTATGGAGTTGATACTGGAATAATGAAGATCTTTTGTGATAACTCTAGTGCGATTCGAATCACTGAGAATCCCGTTGAGCACTCAAGAACAAAGCACATTGACATAAGGTACCATTTTATTCGTGATCTCTATGGAAATGGTATCATAAGTATGGAATTTGTGCCTTTCGAACGACAATTGGCTGATATTCTTACCAAACCATTAGACACTGTTACGTTTCAACAATTGCGACAGTCTATTGGTGTTGTTCCGGTTAATTAAAACGTTTCTATAACTCTTGCCCCTATGCTTGTCTCTATCTTTTGGGCAATTGAGTTTGAAACTCCAGTAGGTTTACTCTGGTTCAGTTTCTGTAGAGTTGTCTTTGTCTTGTTAGTGTCATTTTTGTTTCAAAATCCTTCTTTTCTCTTGAAATTAAGGTCGCTCTTGTTGTTCTTTCGGGAATGACATTAAACGGGGGAGAGTTCTTTTGAACTTGTGCTTAATGGTCATATCTTGAGGGGTGTGCGGCTGTGGAATTTTAGAGGGGTTATCTTGTATCTTTAAACTCCTTGATGAATGCTATTAGCTTCGGCTATATGATTGCATCTAAATAAGATGATGTGTGTTCTTTCTTTTTAGTCACGAAGTGGCTCTTACGGAAATTTCATTATGATCCCATTCTTGTACCTTTGCCAATTTTATTGACAAAAAGGGGGAGAATTAATATGTAATTCACACTACAAATACATATGGTTTTCGGGTCATTATGTAAGGGGGAGTGGTTTCCATGTGAGATGGAGTATTGACTAAGGGAGAGTGATACATATCACCATAGTATTATTGTTGAAGTTGTGATACAATTCAACTTTGACGCTGTGTATTAATACTATGACACTGTATAACAATGATCGAGACCGATGCTTTCTCATTTTTATAGCTACGGATCTTCAACAACGGTGATGCTAAACTTACAACCTTTGGGATCACTGGAGTACTTGGAAGTGACGAAGATTTCGAGGAATGTTGAAGATTAGACATGTGGAATATGATCTACTTAAGTTTCTTTATCTTTTTTGTATTCCATATGTATTGATAGTTTTGTCACTAAAATTGACAAAGGGTTTTTTTTTTTTTTTTTGATAAGTCAAAAATTTGTATTAATAGATAACAAAATTTACAAGAAATAGTTTACAAGAAAAGAGGGCACAACAACCCCAAAAACTTGTAAACTGTTTAAAACGAAAATAAGAAACATTTGGGTATTCAACTGAATTTAGAAAAAGTGGTCTTCCATTAAAATGGATTCCCACTTCATTAGCTAGAAAACATCCACGCTTAGCCATTTTATCTGCTGAAAAATTCGCCTCCCTAAAGGTGTGAATGAACCTTATAGACATATAATGCCTACAAATCACCATTCATCTATTCTTTGCAAACTAAGGAATAGAATTATTTTTGAAATATTCTACCATGCCATAAGAATCTGATCGCACACAAACACGTTCAAAACCCCATTGCATAGCCCACTCCAAACCAACAAGAATGCCATATAACTCTGCCAAGTAATTCGTCGTAACACCGAGTCCGATACTCATATCTCTAAGCACTAAACACTGCGCTTCTCTAGCCACCACCCCAAAGGGGGAGATTGTTAGAGCATTGCTCGGTCGAAATCGCATGCGTTGCTATCTCAAGCATGTTTGTCAATGTTAGTGATCAAAACTATAAGTCTTGATTTCTAGTCTATTATAGCTAAATCTCGGACTAGGATAGAAAGTGTAGTTGAGCTCAAGGACTTCATGGCGATTCATCATACAAGTAGAAGAACTACTCAAGGAACCGGTGGAACTTCTCGACAAAAAGGTATGTGAAGACTTGAACTTATCTGTCACTCAAAAGTCTATCTACTCTATCTCCTACTTCTTGAGACAAAAAGTCGTATGCTATATATATAGACTTAGATTATACACATTTGGTATTTCGAGCCGAGTATACCTCGCCTATCTATATCTTGAAATATGTGTTGGTAAGATTTTCGCTTCGACCAAGTTTATCTTTACCTAGTGACGAAAGTCATGATATGTTTCAATCATCTTGAAAGTTGCTTTGACGAGAAATGGTGTAACAATTATATAACGTCCTCTAAGAATGTTTCAATGATTGAAATGAGAGTTTAGATTACATAATTAATGATGGACATAAGCATTGTTGTGGAAACACATTTATGTATAATTCATATTCCTTGAACCAAAGTTTGCGAACTTTGTTGATCAAGAGAAACCGGAAGAATGACTTTTTGCCAAGTCCGCGAACTCAGTCCGCGAACTGCCGAACTTCTCATCCCGAAAAATTCTGCTGGAGTTGACAAATTAGTTGCGTGAGTACCAGTCCGCGAACCGGCGGAAGGTCTCTTGCCGATATTTTCTGCTGGAGTTTGTAGCCTCTGCCGGTTGCTTAAGTCCGCGAACCTAGTGTGCGAACTTAAGAAGGTTATATATCTGAAGATGATTTCTGAACTTAAACTTTGAAAATACTAAGGAACGCAGTTTGCAAACCGTGGCTATAAAAGTTCATGAACCGATTCAAGTGAATCAAATCATCTTTGCTTCAATTGTGTCTTGTGTAGTTACATAATATTTCCTTGCAATTGAACAACTCTCTAACTAGTTCATTTGAGTCATTTGAACTAGTTATGGTGAAGAAGAACATGGTTGATAGGAAATGCTCCAATGGATAACCTTTTGGTTAACTATTGTTGAACCAACAATGTACACATTTGGGTACGGTTAACAAACCTAGAAGCGTGCAGTTCATTTGTGTATAACAAGCTAAGTTTTCGATCTAATGGTTGAGAAATATTAGCTTGAATCTATATCAGGTTTTTATCTAACGGTGAATATTGATTGCTTTGTTACCAAGGCAAAACCCTGATTTGAAAGACTATATAAAAGAGACATCTAGTATTGTGCAAAACTAATCCCCACACCTTACGTGTGATACTAGTTTGCGTACTAGAGTCGGTTATCTTTTAACCTTTGGTTTTCTTCTTCTAAAACTAGGTTAACGACTTAAAGACTTCATTAGGATTGTGAAGCCAGACCGATACTACTTTTATCGTAGTTGTGTGATCTGATCTTGCATCTTCTATCGTACGAGTACAATCTGAATGATTGGCTTGAGATTTGATATCTCCGATAGGCAAGATATAAAAATTAATCACAAACATCTTCGTCTCATTGTTTTTGATTCCACAACATCTTGTTTCGCTACCATACGATTAAGATTGTTGTGAGGTGATTGATTAATCTAGGTTGTTCTTCGGGAATGTAAGACCGGATTATCAACTGGTTCATGTTCACCTTGATTATTATCAAAAGATGGAGCAAAACCTTTAGGGTTTTTCTGTGGTAGACAGATTGATCCTTTGATAGACTTGTCTGTGTGAGGCAGATTTGTTTATTGTCAAAGCCTGCGATTTTTGGTCGTAACAACTCTTAGTTGTGGGCGAGATCAGCTAAGGGAATCAAGTGTGCAGTATCCTGCTGGGATCATAGGCGTAGGGAGTACAACTGTACCTTGGATCAGTGGGAGACTGATTGAGGTTCAACTACAGTCCAGTCTGAAGTTAGCTTGGAGTAGGCTAGTGTCTGTAGCGGCTTAATACAGTGTGTGTTCAATCTGGACTAGGTCCCGGGGTTTTTCTGCATTTGCAGTTTCCTCGTTAACAAAATTCTTGTGCCTGTGTTATTTCTATTTCCGCATTATATTTGGTTATATAATTGAAGTAATACAGGTTGTGCGTTTGAATCAATCAATTGGAAATCCGACCTAACGGTTGTTGATTGATATTGATTGACACTTGGATATTGGTCCTTGGTACCATCCAAGTTATTCCTTGTATTTGATTAGTACTCGCAGTTTCTGTTTGAGGAAATCAAATCAAGAGAGAGATATAAACTCGTTGATATACTTTTAATTGATTGAGTCTTGTTGATTCTCTTAAAAGTATATTCGAGTTTGTCCATACAGATTGCTAAGCGAAATATTGGGTGGTGTTGTTAGACCCCCGCTTTTTCATCTACGACCCAAAGTCGAAGACTTTAATAAACAAATATGGATCACACAGAAAAGTCTACGATGATAGATAAATCTATCTCCCACAGATAAACCTAAGAGTTTTGTTTCGTATTTTGATAAAATCAAGGTGAACAGAAACCAATTGATAACCCAGACTTATATTCCCGAAGAACAGCCTAGAATTATCAATCACCTCACAATAATCTAAATCGTATGGTAGCGAAACTAGATATTGCAGAATCACAAACGATGAGACGGAGATGTTTGTGATTTCTTTTTATCTTGCCCTATTGGAGATATAATCTCAAGTCAATTATTCAATTAACTCGTACTGTAGGATCATAATTTCAAGACAACGATACGCTCACGAATTTCTTAACAACGCATTACAAAAATGTCGCAGAGCACTTTGAGAAACGACACAATAGGTGATATTAGCTTAAACATAAGAAAAATGTAATAACTTTGCGAAGATTCGAAGATCTGCGAAATTAACATTTGTAAGATTGCGATATCATCGCAAGCCAGATCAGAAATTAGGGGAAATCTTAGCTGTATATGAGCTGTCATCCATTAGGTAGCATCCTATATAAAGAGAAATGTAGGAGAGAGAAAAGTAACTTGTATTATTATTATCTTCTTATTCTTCCCCAAAAACCAGATAGAGAGAGAGATAGCTCCAAATAATCATTAATGGAGTCTCAATGTAATTCAATGATCATAGTGAAGATCCCTAACCCCGTGGATGTAGATCATATTGATCGAACCACGTAAATCTTGTGTCTTATTTTCTATTTTCATTATTTTTATCTTTATTTTCATATCAAATAAGTTTAGATCTAGAAATTATAGTCATGATAATACAAGGGGTGTGTTGTGGGATTTCCCACAACTACATTTTGGCGCTAGAAACAGGGAACGAGTAAAGGATTTATCCTTCCTGTAACTTGTTGGATCAAGAAATTTTCATGAAGATTAGCTACTGTTCATATTTTTATAGATCTACAAAGTTTAGGTTCAAAAATGGAAATTTTATGGAAGAAATCACACTTTCAGGGAGTAAACATCATCAACAATTCAAAGACATGAAAAGAGTGAGAGAAAAAAATTAGTTGTTGTGGTGAAATTTAAGGAAAAAATGGAAGTTTCAGTGGAAGATTTTCATGTTCAGGAGATGAAGGAAAATGTGAAAGAAGTTAAGGAAGGACGAAGAAAAGATAAGAGGCAGATGCTGCAATTTCTATCACAAACAGAAATTCGCACAGATGGTTCAAGGCTGAGCGAACAATAAATAGGTCACGGGTACGAATTCGCAGAGACACATATTTTTCATTTTCTTCTCATTTGCATGGGAGAATAAAAGAATATGGAAAAAGGTTATGCGTTAATTTCGCAGAGAGGTTCTTGCACAATTGGTCCAGAGAGAAATATGTGCGTTCGTGGTCGCAAGTTCGATTTCTCCTGCGAACATAGTTTTCTTCTTTTTTACAGAGAGCGAAAAAATGATAATTTCGCAATATTGTTTCATTATTTCGCAAACAAGAGGCAGCACAATTGGTCATCTGCGAAGTTAATGAGTTCATGGTCGTGTGATCAAGTCCCAGCACATGCGTATTTTTCGCACAGATATTTCTTTGATTATTTCGCACCGAAGAGAGTTGATGATGATTTCGCAGAGATATTTCGCAAAGAAGAAGCTTGCACAGTTGGTCAGGAGGCATGAATGCAAGCAGCAGGTCGCGGGTTCAAGTCTCACTTCTCACACTTCTTTTTGTTGCGCGAAATTCATACATTTCAAGGCATTTATTCACTTCTCTGACAACAATAGCGACTCACATGAAAGATAAGTACCACCTCCTTGAACATTTTACTTTATACTAGGAACGAATAAAGAGATTTTTTATTTGATTTACAAAAAGAGATTCAATCGCACGATTACAAAGATTTCAAGATTATAAAGATTTCAAAGAATACAAAGACTTCAAAATTACAGAGATTTCGAGATTTCAAAATTACAGAAAACTGATAAAATTCAATTTATATGTTTCTCTAGAATATTCTTTGCAGAGAATAAAAATATTTTTGATTTGATTTACAAAACGCGATAGAATCGCAGAATTACAAAGATTTCACAACTACAAAGATTTCAGAGTTACCATGTATTAGAATTTCTCTTGAATATTTATTTTGATTCAAATGATATGATATTATGAGAAATGAAAGAATGAATGAAAGAGATGACAGAAATGAAAAGATGAATGAGAGAATAAAGAAACGCGAACATTTCGCAGAAACAAAGAGACGCGAACATTTCGCAGAAACGCGAATAAAATTTCGCAGATAGGGGCGTACCTTTATGGCGTACACCTTAGTTCGCAAATACAATTTCGCAAGAGGAAAATGTAAGACCTAAAGTACGTCATATAAGGGGGTACCTGTTGCATGGCTCAGGGAAAGGTTACACCGCCCCGGAACCTGAGTCATGGAGATTTGGGGTCAATAAAGCCCATCCGGGAGGCACCTTGGATTCTCAGCTTAAGCATATGACTTAGGTTGGGCGACTAAGGTAATAAGGACTCTCCCAAGGAGTGCGGAATCTGATCAAGGCGCCGAGGTACACGGTTGAGTCAAGAGTGACAGGTGCGTCTGGAGCGTACCTTTCCATTCTTGACAAGTTTTGGCTTATACTGCACTCGGCCCGAAGAAAACCCCACTTAGGGTACAGTCTCGTAACCATAAGCCCTATAGGCAAAAGGGATAAGAGGCTGCGAAAACAACTGGTTGTTGTTAATACCGGATGGGAGGAGCTAACCTTGTATGGTAGAAGTACGCCTCCTTGAAGGGGCAACCAGGGGGGAGATAAGGGCGGCACTCTCCATTAGGGAGCTGATAAGTATCTTAAGACGCAAATGTCATGAGGCTTTTTACTCGCAAGGGTATTAAGGCTTGTCATATTTGTGCAACAATCCTGAAGAGGCAATAATACTAGAGAAAAAGATAAGACGAGATCAATGGGTCATTACATGAAAGTGTAAAGACGTCCTGCGATTTCGTCGCAAGACGACAATGTCATGGGGCTTTATTTTCGCAAGAATATTTAGGCCTGTCATATTGCCGCAACAATCCTGAAGAGGCAATAATACAAAAGAAAAAGTTAAGGCAAGATCAATGGGTTTTTGCATGAAAGTGCAAAGACGTCCTGCGATTTTGTCGCAATTACAAGAGGTGGCATAATAAGACCTTTAACTAGGAAGGAAAAATAAGACCACAAAAGAGGGTACACAAATAAACTTGCGAAGATGATTATATGTAAGCAAATAAGCTTGCGAATATGTATATGGAAATGAAACCGAGGCAGTGAAAATGCAGCAGACTTGATACTATGATCATACTGTTATGAGATACTAATAGTGCAGGAAAAAGGAAAGATAAAACACAAGTAAGAACTTGTGAGGAACAATAACTACACGAAGAGGAATGCATACACTAAAGAAAAAGCCAGAGAAATGGAGTATGGAGGCAATTTAAATCTACATCAATTTTAGCGTGCAAAATGAGCTAAGTAACACAAACATTAGCTATACATTGCAATAGATAAGCATTCTCATCATACAAGCATCATACTCGCATCATAAAAGCATTGCATAAGCATTTCATAGCATAAACATCGCATACGCATTTCATAACATAATCATCACATAAGCATTATATTCGCACAAGTACTTTACAAAACTGTACGGAATAATATTGCAGAATTTCGCAATAATATCGCAGAATTATTCAGGATTACTCAGAATTTCACAGGATTATTCAGAATTTCGCAAGATTATTCAGAACTTCGTAGAATGATTCAGAACTTCGCAGAATGATTCGAAATTTCGTAGAATGTGTCAGAATTTCGCAGAATGTGATTATTTCGAATGATGTGATTATCTCGCTCAATTATTTTGCACAATTATAAGCAACTTGAAGAGATTATGCTATCGCATGAGCACAAAACATGAGACAGAGGCAAGATAAGAATGAAGAAACAATTCGCACATTCAACATTTTCTCAAGGATTCTACCCTCATAGATAAAGAACAGAGGCAACTACGGATTACCAAGAAAACATTTTATGTTCTTTATCTTCTCGGCAAGAATCACCAAAAATGGAGTAATAATTTTGCATGAATAGAGGAAATACTTATTATTCTCATTCAAGGACGGATACTTCTTATATTTCGAGGATTGAATACTTCTTATACTTCATCAAGGATAATTCATACTTCTTATACTTCATCAAGGATACTTCATACTTCTTATACTTCATCAAGGATACTTCATGCTTCTTATACTTCTTCAAAAATACTTCATACTTCGCATACTTCAAAAGATGATACTTCTTATTTACTTCGCAACATTCCGGAACTTCACAAAAGAATAGAGGCAAGTACGTGCTTTTCAAATCCAGTATTCTTTCGCTCGTTCCTTCATCAACAAAGATCAAAGACTACTCCAACAACACATATCTCTCTCCAACAACTACAATAATGGATTTTTTCCTGAAGATCGCTCTTCAAGCAATATTCAAGAAAAAGAGGCAAGATGTAGGATCAGAATTTCGCGACAATGATACGCTCGCGAAATTCTTTACAACGCATTACAAAAATGTCGTAGAGCACTTTGAGAAACGACACAATAAGTGATATTAGCTTAAACATAAGAAAAATGTAATAACTTTGCGAAGATTAGAAGATCTGCGAAATTAACAGCTTGCGATATCATCGCAAGCCAGATCCGAAATTAGGGGAATCTTAGTTGTATATGAGCTGTCATCCATTAGGTAGCATCCTATATAAAGAGAAAGGTAGGAGAGAGAAAAGTAACTTGTATTATTATTATCTTATTATTCTTCCCCAAAAACCAGAGAGAGAGAGATCTCCAAATAATCATTAATGGAGTCTCAATGTAATTCATATGTAATTCAATGATCATAGTGAAGATCCCTAACCCCGTGGATGTAGATCATATTGATCGAACCACGTAAATCTTGTGTCTTATTTTCTATTTTCATTATTTTTATCTTTATTTTCATATCAAATAAGTTTAGATCTAGAAATTATAGTCATGATAATACAAGGAGTGTGTTGTGGGATTTTCTGCAACTACACGTACGATAGAAAATGTCAAGATCTGATCGCTCAACTACAAGAGAAGTAGTTTCGTCTGGCTTCACAATCCCAATGAAGTCGTTCAGTCTTTAACCTACAGGGTCTCGACAAGAAACCTAAGGTTAAAGGATAATTGACTCTAGCAAAACCAACGAGTATCACACAGGAGGTGTGGGGATTAGTTTTTCCAGTTGCTAGATGTCTCATTTATATAGTCTTCAAATCAGGGTTTGCAATCCAAGTTACCTTGGTAACAAAGTATTCAATATTCACCGTTAGATGAAAAACATGATTTATTCAAGCTAATATCTTTCAACCGTTAGATCGAAACTTATCTTGTCACGCACAAATGAAATGTATTCATTTAGGTTTGAGTAACCGTACCTAAACGTGTACACTTAGTTGGTTCACAAATAGTTAACCAATGGTTAGCTATATGAGCACTTTCATATTAACCGTATTCATCTTTCTCATAACTAGTTTAAATGACTCATAAGAACTAGTTGAAGAGTTGTTCAATTTCTTAGGTATTTATTCATTGACACAATTGAAACAAAATCGGTTTGATCCATTTGAATCAATTCATGAACAATATACCCACGGTTTGCAAAGATTTCATTCCTTATAATTTATTGTTCTAAGTCCATGAACTACCGATTTGAGAAATCCAACAGAATCCAAAATATCTTCATCCTCTGTTTTCTTTTAATCGGTGAAATATCTTTCCTTTCTTGAGTCAAACACAACTACCACCTCTGTTTCATTACAGTAAACGAATAACAATCCAAATCCTCCCTAAAATCCGAGAAAATCTCGTTGAAATCCTGCCCAGAAAATCCCGCTGAATATTCTTCCCTGTTTTACGTAAACTTGGTGATTCGGCCCATTCTACTCGATCCAAGCAAATGTACCAACTCTGTCTAGTCTTAACAGGACCAGTGCAACCAAATTTAAGGATTGAGTCTGACGAAATTACGTCTGAATCTGCTCTAGAAAAATTCGCAGAAGAAAAAGAAACTTTCCCGCCACTTTGCGAGTTTGAACGTGAAGAAGAATCCCCCCCAGCCAGAGTTGGGGTGTGAATAGCAGTCGCCTCTGGGTTGCCCCTTATCAACTGGGTGCCCCTTATCGTTTCTCTTGGGTGCAAATAACACTTCTTCTGGGCCGTCTCCAACATACTTCTGGAATACATGTAGCACGTCTTCTGGGTGCACTAACTATACATAATTGAGATCAAATCAGACAAAAAAAATGTGTCTATCACCAACCGGTGTGTCGTGTGGAAAAAAAAAGGCCTATTCAAGATTTCGCAAGGACACGACTGTAGGGAAGTGCAGACATATATTGTCAAGTCCTATCTCTGAATCTATATTAATCCTGTTTCACATGGTTTCCCGATCTAAATGCAGAAGTTTCCCGATCTAAATTCAGCGTCAAAAACGTGTCTCATATTGGAACCATTGGTCATTGGTGGAGGCAGGCACTGAAACAAAAACATTATCATTTGCACACTGTATTATTTTTTCACAACCACGAGTGCAGTTAAGTTCATAATTTCGTAATTGGATATTTTAGCTACATGGTTTGACGATAAGAAGAATTTTTAGTATTTTTTAATACAACATCACACAGAGAGTTTTGATTTGATTCTAATGGAAGATTGTTTAATCCATGGTAAGTATCTCTCTATGGGTCGAACTTTCACATGTATCCTTCTACCCATTGTAGGTTTCACTTTTCAGTTTTTTGTGAGCCATTTTTTGTTGCCGTATACATATCACTGATAAACATATAAATTTAATCGTTGATGTGTAATTTGATCTGGCTTTCTGATTGCGTGTTAATTTTCCCATTAAACATTGATTCATGAACTGATTGCTTGAAGCGGTCATCATGCATCGATATCTCCAATGAAGATGACTTACCGGAGGCGGAGGGTTCTTAAACATCATCAGGGACATGCCTTACAGGCAACAGTTTCAAGGTACGTGACGTTTAATCCCACCAAGGTATAATTCTCCCATTAAACATTGATTCATGAACTGATTGCTTGCAACGGTCATCATGCATCGATATCTCCAATGAAGATGACTTACCGGAGGCGGAGGGTTCTTAAACATCATCAGGGACATGCCTTACATGCAACAGTTTCAAGGTACGTGACGTTTAATCCCACCAAGGTATAATTTTCCCATTAAACATTGATTCATGAACTGATTGCTTGCAACGGTCATCATGCATCGGTATCTCCAATGAAGATGACTTACCGGAGGCGGAGGGTTCTTAAACATCATCGACATGCCTCACATGCAACAGTTTCAAGATACTTGACGTTTAATCCCACCAAGGTATAATTTCTTGAAATTAAATGAAAATGATGAACACGGAGTTCATGTATGCTTCTTTTTTTTTTAAAAAAGAAGTTCCAATCCTACTAACATATGCTTAATCCATTGTAAGTATTTTTTAATTAATGCAATTTATATTTGTATTCTGTTAAGTCACGATAGTCAAATGTTTATAAGTATTTGGAAAACTAATACAGTAATGTGTCATAGTTGTTCTTTACGAGATATAATATAAGCCCCGCATATCTCCTGCATGCTATCAAAGAGAAAGCTAATTTCATAATTATTTTCTGAACTCTGAAGGAAAGATAGAGAGGTCGTTAATTCATGACTCCGTGGAGTTACAGGGTTGGTATAAGATCCCCATAAAGGCTGATGCCAAGAACCTGGGCAAGAATTTGGAAAGGAATGCAAGTGGAAATCTTAAGAAGGCTGATGATCCAACAAAACAAAATTCGGTAGATAATGGTGGGAGCTCTGTTGAAGCGACAATAGGGAGGCTGAACTTTGGAAAAGATTCTCAGGGAGAGTGGACTGGAGCAAAAGGAAAGAATTTAGCATCCAAAAATAATCCCTCTCCCAAGAAGAACCCTTTCTTGATGCTTAGTGACTTTCCCGATAAATCGGAAAGTAGATTTCCGATAAATAGAAGAAAAGAGGTGTCTGGAGACATTTCTACCTCAAAAAATAGATTCCAATTATAAGATTTTGAAGATAACAATGTGGGTGTAGAAGGAAATTCTAAAAGGAAGGATAGGGAGCTTGAAAAGTTACATTGGGATGGTAATCCTAGCTCCTCTAATGCCAATGAAAATTTAGGTAGAGGTTGGAGATCTTATGTCAAAAAGAAAAAGTAGCTTCTTTGGGTTTGTAGGAATTTTGTTGCTGGTTGATCCCGTTGATGGTTTCTTAGGTTTGGTGCTGGGAATTGTTGTTTTTTTCTTTTGTTCTTGAAGGTTTACCTTTGGTGTATCGCCTAGGCGCTCCTTATCTGTTTCCTTTTTATTTTTATCAATAAAATTTTAACCTTTCTACTTCAAAAAAATAAGATCCCCATAAAGAAGAAAATTTAGAAACGCCTTCAGGATAACATAGAAATGGTAAAATCTTATAGTAGATTATATTGTAGATTAATCATTTAACTAAATCATATATTTTTTGATTAAATTGTTATGTATGATGATCAAGGAAGAACTTTCACAGACACGAAAAGTAGGCACCAAGATGCAACAATTCCTCAAAAATGGACGCTTAGACATGCACTAGAGATTTTAAGTAAATTAATGGAGATGTAATAACTTTATATTCAAATTTCCTTTGATCAAGTTCAACTCCGGACATACATTTTCCACTGCAGAATCATCCGCCATAAAAATGAAAATAAAAGGTTCACTCTAAAAGCATTCATTGCGAAGATGAAAATAACAGAAGAAGCACTTATTGCAAAGATGAAAAGTTCTCTACAGAATAAGCACCGTTAAAGATCTGGACATTATTTTGAGACGAGATGGTATTTGTAGAGGGACATCACCTCTGAAGCAAATTGCGGTAGTAATACCCCTAGTCCGTGCATTTGCACGGGCATAAAGGACCTTGTTTCAATTATATAACAAAATATAATGCGGAAAAGAAATAACAAAGACACCAGAAGTTTTGTTAACGAGGAAACCGCAAATGCAGAAAACTCCCGGGACCTAGTCCAGATTGAACGCACACTGTATTAAGCTGCTAAACACTAGCCTACTACAAACTAATTTTGGTCTGGACTGTAGTTGAACCCCAATCAATCTCACACTGATCCAAGGTACAGTTGCGCTCCTTACGTCTCTGATCCCAGCAGGATATTACGCACTTGAATCCCTTAGCTGATCTCACCCACAACTAAGAGTTGCTACGACCCAAAGTCGAAGACTTTAATAAACAAATTTGTATCACACATAAAAGTCTACGGTAATAGATAAATTTGTCTCCCACAGAAATACCTACGAGTTTTTGTTCTGTCTTTTGATAAATCAAGGTGAACATGAACCAAATGATAACCCGGACTTATATTCCCGAAGAACAACCTAGAATTATCAATCACCTCACAATAATCTAAATCGTATGGTAGCGAAAGAAGATATTACAGAATCACAAACGATGAGACGAAGATGTTTGTGACTTCTTTTATATCTTGCCTATCGGAGAAATAAATCTCAAGCCAATGTTACAGTTGTACTTAATACGATAGAAACAGTAAGATCAGATCACGCAACTACAGAGAAAATAGTTGGGTTTGGCTTCACAATCACAATGAAGTCTTCAAGTCGTTAACCTACAAGGTCTCGATAGAAACCTAAGGTTAAAGGAGAATCGATTATAGCTAATACAACTAGTATCACACAGAAGGTGTGGGGATTAGGTTTCCCAGTTGCTAGAGTTCTCCTTTATATAGTCTTTCAAATCAGGGTTTGCAATCTAAGTTACCTTGGTAACAAAGCATTCAATATTCACTGTTAGATGAAAACCTGATTTGATTCTAGCTAATATCTTTCAACCGTTAGATCGAACTTAGCTTGTTACACACAAATGAAATGCATGTTTATTTAGGTTTGTGTAACTGTACCCAAACATGTACAATTAGTTGGTTCAACAATAGTTAACCAAATGGTTAGCCATATGAGCACTTTCATATCAACCATATTCATCTTAACTATAACTAGTTCAAATGACCCAAGAGAACTAGTTAGAGAGTTGTTCAATTGCTTAGATATCATAGAAGTATATAAGACACAATCGAAGCAAAAACGATTTGATTCACTCGAATCAATTCATGAACTTTATAGCCACGGTTTGCAAGTATGCGTTCCTTAGTTTATATAAGTTTAAGTTCAGGAATAATCGTTTTTAGAAACTAACCCACTTAAGTACGCATACTGGTACGCGGATTTAAGTACCCGGAATAAGTTTGTTTTCAGTTCACAAACTCCAGCAGAAATTCACGGTATGTGAACTTCCGACAGTGCGCGTACTGGTACGCGGACTTCAGTTCCGGTTTTCCTGAGCAGCAAAGTACGCATACTTTGGTTCAAGGAATAAGTACACACGTATGAGTTATCACACAATGTTTATATCCTTTCAAGGTTATATTATAAACTCTCATTTCAATCATTGAAACATTCTTAGAGGACGTTATATAGTTGTTGTTCACAAGCTATTTTTCGTCAAAGTGATTTTCAAGTAATTGAAACTAATATGACTTTCGTCACTAGTAAAGATGAACTTGGACAAAAGCAAAAGCTTACCAACACATATTTCGAGAAATATATAAGCGAGATAAACTCGGCTCGAAATAGCAAATGTGTATAATCATAGTCTATATAGCAATCGACTTTTATCTCAAGATAGGAGATAGAGTAGATAGACTTTTGAGTGATAGATAAGTTCAAGTCTCCACATACCTTTTAGTCGATGAAGTTCCACCATCTCCTTGAGTAGTTCTTCGTCTTTGTATGATGATCGCCATGAGTCTAGAGCTCAACTACACTTTTTATCCTAGTCCAAGACTTAGCTATGAGTAGACTAGAAATCAAGACTTATAGTTTTGGCAACTAAACTTGACAACAAGCTTGAGATAGAAACGCTTGCGAGTTCGACTGAGCAGTAACCTAACACCTAGTTTCTTCAGTATCCCCGCGCTTCCGACATTCAATAAGTGCAAGCACTGGAATAATTTCTTTGGATCGTATTCCAAACAGTAAAGGAACAATAAATATGTTTGGTAACAACTCTATTGATTCTTTCCAATGAAGATATCTCAAGTCATATGCAAAGGCTCTTCCGTTTAACCAATAAACTCCTTTGACTGGTTAGATCAATTACCAAAGTAATAAGATCCGTATATGTAACAATCAAATAAAACTCAAGAGATCTATTATTGCTACCGATCTCACACAACTAATCAATCGAATAAATCTGATATTAGTTGGATCCCAGCCGATCAAGTTTTTTGCACACCAAAGATATCGAAAGCAAATCAGAAATCTTCTTTGTCTTCAAATCTTCATAGATCTTCAATAAACACCTGCACAATACAACTTGAATCTCTTGTGATCAATCACGCACAGAATGGAGTCTGTTAACAATGGATTATCACAAGACGTCTTAGATCTACAAACAGTTCTAAAGATCCCGTCGAAACATCGATCTAGTTTGAGTGAATCTTATATCGGAAGAGAAGATTCTCAAGAATAAACAAACTAGGTGCAATTAAAGTTCAACGACCGTTAGTCAATCAAATCAATCGAAAACTAAAATAAACTGCAATTATCTAGTTTCCCACCAACGGTACTCGTAGAGCTTCTTGATCCCACAGAAGTATTTAAACGAGCGGTCGTAAGAGATTTCGCCTAATTAGGGTACTTTCCTCTCCGGATAGACGCCTCCACCAGTATCAACAC
The DNA here is from genome assembly GCF_003573695.1 of Papaver somniferum. NCBI lineage: Eukaryota > Viridiplantae > Streptophyta > Magnoliopsida > Ranunculales > Papaveraceae > Papaver > Papaver somniferum. Next base: position 49,579,677 of record NC_039366.1, read on the forward strand.
AAAAGAGTAGTTTTGCTGGCTCTTAGGATAGTTTGCTCGGAATGCATACTTGGATATTTATAGACCAAGGAAGTTTGGACACCAAGGAATTTCCAAAACCGAATATTCTCAAGATATGCAATATATTACCAAATTGGTTTCATAATTCCTAGAAATGCTTTCTCCAATATAAATGAAATCTCACTAGAAAATCTCCAATTAGTAAATGCACATTACCAATTTTATTCTCCAGAGATATGCATAAAATTAATAACCTTAATTAAAAGATTCTTAATTTGTTTTCGGTCCGGGATCTCCTTGAGTTATTAAGGAATATCTTTGAACAATAAAAAATAAGAATTACGGAGCATGTTCAAAGTATGTCGACATCTTTTCTTATGTAAATCCCCTTTCATATTTACAATCTTGGAACCGATTATACCACGCTTCCAAACAAGTTTAGAACTGGTTCATCTGTATTCCAAGACAACGATGTGATTGATCAAATATCAATTCACTAATCATGGGTTTACGGTTTTTCCAAAACACAAGGATCGGTTCTACCTTCATATGGTTACTGGGACCGGTTACATCAGTTACCAGGATCGGTTACCTCAATTACCAGGACCGGTTACCATATTCTCATGGTATTACTTGTGATCGGTTACACAAGTCACTAGGATCGGTTACACCAATTACTAGGACCGGTCACACCAATTACAAATATTGATCATACCATCTCAGGTGATTACTTAGGATCGGTTACACTAATGAAAGTCATACAAATACATAATTCATGCACCGATCCAAGGATATGCAATGAATAACAATACCAATAAGCCTAGCGATTTCCCTTTCTATTCATAAAACAAGTTCATGAATGTACTTCCTTTAAACAAATGTAAACATTGTTTCCTATGATGAAATCTTCACTTTTACCCATACACATAATCAAAATAGCATTCATACGATTATGTCGATATCTTATATACGAGGTTCAAAAGATAAGTGTTATACTTCGTATCCTATTCATTAACACTATGATCATGTGATCATGTCCTACTACTAGAGTATAATCATTCACAGCTTCGCAGTTATGTTTTCAATATAGCACGATTTGAAAGATACGTTAGGAATGAAACAGTTCAAGTCAAAATATTACTAACCTCAAGAGGAAGGATGACGTCGTCGTTGTAGCTTCTTACTTCTTCACATTCTTCAAGTCTTCGAGTAATATTTGTATGTCTCATAATCCTAGACTTTCTAGTCTAAACTATACGAAGTTGTCTCTAGTACATAATTAAGTGACTCTTTAAATGAGTTTTGATTCACTAAAATATGACAACCAAACTTGACATACCAACGCTTGGTGGGTTCGAACGAGCTATGCTCTAACAGTATAGTTCTCGAATAAATGTCGATAGCTGGATCAACGTGAATATTGATAGTCTGAGCAACTATTGCTCGTCTGATGAATTGTTGAATTACTGAATATTGATAGTTTAATCAATATTCCTTGGAGCAAATATTGCTCGTCTGAGAAAATATTGCTCATTTGAGGAATTACTGAATATTGATAGTTGAATCAATATTCAAGCAAACATTGCTCATCTGAGCAAATATTGCTCATTTAATGAATTATTGGTAGCATGACCAAATAAAATATTAATTAAAGGACCGAATATTATATAATTAATCAAAATATTGATTGATAGATCAACATAAAATTATTAGTATTTGAACTTGCTTAGAACTATGATTTGCAGAGCATTCAGTTTGAAACCCTAATTTTGATCGATTGCTGATCAGTTGATGAATCAATAATCCTCGGAGAAAATATTGCTCATTTGAGGAATTAATGAATATTGATAGTTGAATCAATATTGCTAGTATGAGAAAATATTGCTCATTTGAGGAATTATTGAACATTGATAGTTGAATCAATATTCGAGCAAACATTGCTCATCTGAGCAAATATTGCTCATTTGATGAATTATTGGTAGCATGACCAAATAAAATATTAATTAAAGGACCGAATATTATATACTTGATCAAAATGTTGGTTGATAGATCAATATAAAATTATTAGTTTTTGAACTTGCTCAGAACTATGATTTGCAGAGTATTCAATTTGAAACCCTAATTTTGATCGATTGCTGATCAGTTGATGGTTTACTGAAAATGAGTCACTGAGTGAAGGAGAGACCGACTACATGGGATGACGTCCGACCATGTAGCTCCCAGGTGCTCGAGTGATCATGCACCGAAGCCCTTTGTTGACCAGTTGGTGAAAGGATGATCAAATGCTGGTTTAATCATTTATCAAAATAGTGCTCGTCTGAGCGTTAGGTAATAAAACCTAATTACGGAGAGATGAGCACCGGAAAAGGGGTCATGGGACCTTCCCTTGGTGTTCTTGGGGCCAGATAGTGGTCGATTGAGCAAATTCCAAGTTTGTTGGAGAGAGTTTGGACCCAATATGAATTGTTGAGAGCTGATTAGGTCAAAATTATGAAAGAGCATGGGACTGGCTCCTTGCAAGACTAAAGGACGACCTTGGTCGGTCAAGGTGGTATGCCTGTGTCTCCATACTAATTGTGTCTCAGTCCTGAGCATTTTGGTATTTTCTGGTGCGCGTTTGAGTAATATTTTGGATTTCAGAAGAGTTTGATTTTGACTGAATCTCTCAATTTTGCTTGAATGAGTAAGTAGAGCTTTGCTCGTGCGACCAATATTTTGAGAATATTAAAAATTATAATATTTTAATTTTTGATGTGAAAAGCCTAGTCGGTTATGTGACCATTTGTCTTTTTGGCTTTTTCATGGTTTTAGCAATATTTGAGAAAATATTGAAAAACTAGGATTTTCGCTCAAACGAAAGAATTTCATAAATGAAGGGAATAATAATATGATAAAATAAGGAATTGTAAGGTGTGGGAACGGTCATGGATAGGCATGGCCAGCCGGCTAGGTGGCCCGGTCCCGTGACACTTTCCCCTATTTTTTTACTATTTTTTATCGTTTGAAGGAAAATGAAAAAGCGGGGGTCAAACAACCACACCCAATATGTCGATTAGCAATCTGTATGGACTAACTCCAATATACTTTCTAGAGAATCAACTAGACAGTCAGACTCAATCTAGAGAAAAGTATATCGAGGAGTTAATATCTCTCTCACTTTATTTGATCTTTACTCAAGAAAATAAGAATTTGCGAGTCTTTATCAAATACAAGGATAATAAACTTGAATGGTACCAAGGACCAATATCCAAGGATCAATCAATATCCAGTCAACAACCAAAGGTTGGATTTCACAATTGATTGATACAACGCACAACCTGTGATATTTCAATTATATAACAAAATATAATGCGGAATAGAAATAACACAGACACCAAAAATTTTGTTAACGAGGAAACCGTAAATGCAGAAAAACCCCGGAACCTAGTCCAGATTGAACACCACGTTGTATTAAGCCGCTACACACACTAGCCTACTACAAACTAACTTCGGTCTGGACTGTAGTTGAACCCTAATCAATATCACACTTATTCAAGGTACAGTTGCGCTCCTTACGTCTCTGATACCAACAGGATACTACGCACTTGATTCCCTTAGTTGATCTCACCCACAACCAAGAGTTGCTACGACCCAAAGTCGAAGACTTTAATAAACAAATCTGTGTCACACAGAAAAGTCTACGATGATAGATAAATCTGTCTCCCACAGATAAACCTAAAAGTTTTGTTCTGTCTTTTGATAAAATCAAGGTGAACATGAACCAATCGATAACCCGGAATTATATTCCCGAAGAACAACCTAGAGTTATCAATCACCTCACAACAATCTAAATTGTATGGTAGCGAAACCAGATATTGTGGAATCACAAACGATGAGACGAAGATGTTTGTGTTTTCTTTTTATCTTGCCCTATCGGAGATATAATCTCAAGGCAATCTTACAATATAACTTGTACGATAGAAAATGGCAAGATCAGATCGCTCAACGATAAGAGAAGTAGTTTCGTCTGGCTTCACAATCCCAATGAAGTCTTCAAGTCGTTAACCGACAGGGTCTCGAGAAGAAACCTACGGTTAAAGGAGAATCGAATCTAGCAAACCAACTAGTATCACACAGGAGGTGTGGGGACTAGTTTTTCCAATTGCTAGATGTCTCCTTTATATAGTTTTCAAATCAGGGTTTGCAATCCAAGTTACCTTGGTAACAAAGCATTCAATATTCACCGCTAGATGAAAAACCTGATTTATCCAAGCTAATATCTTTCAACCGTTAGATCGAAACTTAGCTTGTCACACACAAATGAAATGTATTCATTAGGTTTGAATGATCGTACCTAAACGTGTACACTTGGTTGGTTCACAAATAGTTAACCAATGGTTAGCCATATGAGCATTTTCATATTAACTGTATTCATGTTTCTCATAACTAGTTCAAATGACTCATAAGAACTAGTTCAAGAGTTGTTCAATTGCTTAGATCTTTATAAATAGACACAATTGAAACAAAATTGGTTTGATTCATTTGAATCAATTCATGAACAATATAGCCACGGTTTGCAAAGATTGCATTCCTTATTGATTTATTGTTTAAGTTCATGAAACTACCGTTTTGAGAAATATAACCAGCTTGGGAAGCATATGGGTATGCATACCTTAGCTATCGGATTTGAGTTGGCTTTTGGTTTCCAAACTCAACAGAATTTTTCGGGTAGAAAAGTTCCGCCAGTACGCGTACGGGTACGCGTACCTAAGGTGACTGGTTCATGAGTTCGTAAACTCCAAACTCACCAGAATTTTCCGGAAGGAAAAGTTCCGCCAGTACGCGTATGGGTACGCCTACCTAACCCGTCTCCTTCACCAATACCGTATGCACACATATGCACACACTTGGTTTCCGGTACATGGATTTATATACTAACGTGCGAATACACTATGCTTATATCCATAGTTGGTTACCTAATCTCAACTCTACATTTCAATCATTGAAACATTCTTCTATAATGTTATAATAGTCGTAGACATAAAGAATCGACTATCGTCATCAAAGTATTTTCAAGATTGAAACGTCATCATGACTTTCGTCACGGGTAAAGATGAAAATGGTTAAAGCAAAAGCTTACCAACACTTATTTAGAGAAAAAGATAGGCGAGTAAACTCAGCTCGAAATAGTAAATGTGTATGTATGAAAACTATCATACTTATACGACTTTTGTCTCAAGAGTAGGAGATAGAGTAGATAAAATTTTGAGTGACAGACGAGTTCAAGTCTCCACATACCTTTTGGTCGGATGAAGTTCCATTGGATCCTTGAGTAATTCTTCATCTTCGTAAGATAATCGCCATGGAGTCTAGAGCTCAACTATTCCTAAGTATCCTAGACCGAGACTTAGTCATAAGTATACTAGAAATCAAGACATATAGTTTTGATCACTAACATTGACAAACATGCTTGAGATAGCAACACATGCGAGTTCGACCGAGAAATGCTCTAACAATCTCCCCCTTTGTCAATTTTAGTGACAAAACTATTTATACATATGGATTAAAAAATAGATAAAAACTTTGTCTCTTCTAAGTACTCCCATGATTCCATAGATGTTCAATTCAGCATCATAGTTGTTGAAGTTTCGTAGCCATAACAATGAGAAAACAAAAGCTCTCGATCATTGTTATACAGTGTCATTGTATTATTACACAACATCAAAGTTCTTATTTCACAACTTCGACAACAATACTATGGTGATATGTATCACTCCCCCTTAGTCAATACTTTCGTCTCAACATGAAAACCACTTCCCCTTACATAATGACCCGTAAAACACGTAAATCATATGTATTTGTAGTGTGAACTACATATTAATTCTCCCCCTTTTTGTCAATAAAATTGGCAAAGGTACGAAAACGGGATCCTAATGAAATTTCCACGAAGACGCTTCAAGACCAAAGAAAAGTACATATTAACTTATTTAGATGCAATCTTAAAGCCGAAGCTAAATGCATTCATCAAGGAGTTTATAAAGATACAAGATAACCCTAAATAATTCCACAGCCGCACTCCCCACAAAGATATGGAAATTAAGTGCAAGTTCAAAAGAACTCTCCCCCAGTTGATGTCATTCCCAAGAGAACAACAAGAGCGACCTTACTTTTACAAGAAAAGAAGGATTTTATTGGACACCAAAAAACCATAATAAAATGATTTTCTATATCCAAAATTCTCAATTAAACTAACCACAAGAAAACCCATGATCAATTTAATCGGAATACACAATCAAATTAAACACAAAAGTCATCAATTTAATTGAACATGCTCGACATAAGAGAACTTACGGAGCTACGACTATGTTAACCATAAAAGAATGATTAACTCAATCATTTTATGCTCAACACAAGAAAACCTTATAGAGCATTGCAGTATACACATAAGATATGGATAAGGGAAGGATCAATACTGCGGAATATACAAGGATTCATTTTATCTTCATCACTATTTGCATAACGACATATAATAAACATAATCCTTGTAAACAAAAGATTTTAACCTATCTTCCATCAAAGAATTGACATAATAGGCTTAACTTTTGTTTGTCAAAAGTTCATCGATCTTGTATCAATACATGCATATCGACATATAACCGAGATAACTTTTGACAATATATGGGACAATAATAGTTCACGGACGCAAACACACATATCCCATAACATATTGCAATATATAAAACCATAAAGAGTAAAATTGCAATCATCATCTTCCAAAACAAATTTAGAATTTAAATAAATAAATCTAAAAACTTGAAGACGAAAACGTTGGACATAGCTATGTGTACTCACAATAATGGCTATTCCAAACTCTAGTTATTCTTCTAAACAAAACAAGAAAATAGAAGATTTACTATACATTATAGAGCTTTCTCAGAGCATCTACAGATAATTCCTTCTCATTATTGAAGAAACTATTGATTATGGGATCATTCAATTCCTCTAGATCTTCAGAAATGTCAGTTAACTCACTAAGTTCTCCTTTTTAGTTCACACAAGGTGTTCTTGGTTAGAGACAACATTTGTTCATAGTGAGTTATCTTTTCCAAAGAGGATATGATTTGAGATTTTAAATCATTTCTCTTGTTGATGAAATCTTTCACCATGCCTTTAAAATTATTATCATAATGACAAACAGATAAGAGACAGTTAGAGGAAGAACCTTCTCCATTAGTTGTCGACTTTGCTTTCTTTATCCTTGAGGAAGAGATTCCTTCACACATATACACATTTACTGCTTCAACTGCATCTCTTTTCGTAACCCCTCTAGTTACACGAGCCATAAGATTGTATCTCATGAGAAGGAATGAGAAACAAATATATGAACGGATTTTATGAACACAAAACCCTAGAAGGACAATGAATGAGTCTTTCAAGATTTGTTATCCGTCTTCCATCTTCTTAGGAGAAAATTTTCTTAACAAATATAAGAAAAAGAAAAATATTTACAAACCACAAGGACTTGAGCCACTTTTGATCCAATCCTCATTTTTTCCAAGCTAAAAATGAGGGTGCGAACGTCACCAGCATTAGTTGGTGACTGAGCGAGCCATATACTCACACTTCTCATTTTTTCGTGGCTTATCACTGTTTTTGTTGTGTAAACAAATTTCTTACCTCGTCTAGATCTGGATTTCTTTAAAAGAGCTTGGTTTCCCGGACCAAGATTCATTTTCTGCATGTTCTCTTGAAGTTTGATTATTTTCTTATTGTTCCTTATGAATCTCCAACAAGAATCCTAATCATGCTTCGAATGTCCACAAAAAGAACAAATCAATGAGGATTTTCGTCTTTATGTGAAATTTCCTGTTTAACACAATAATCAACAATTGTTGTTTCATGATTAGCTAGTGTGGACAACCTTGAGCTTTGAGTTTTGCTTTTAAATCCTAAACCATTAATATTTCCAAAGGATATCTGACCAAATAACATTGCTGCAATTTTGTCAGAGCTTCCATATTACCTTTGCAGGTCATAGTTGAGAGTGTTAATCTCTTCTTCCTTGACGAACTTATCATTGAGACGCTCTATCTCAATATTTTTCGCCTGGAGTGATGACTCAATTTTTTTCAAGGAGGCCTTTAAGTGAAGGTTCTCTTGAAGAATCTCTTTATTCAAGAGATGAAGAAGCTCTGTGTCATACTCAAGTTCTGAATCAGAAGTTGAAGTGAAGAGGGAATCTGTAGTAGACTCATCCGAGACATCCAAAGTAGATTTGTCTTCTATTGAATCATCTGAAGCATCAACTGAAGATGGATATTCATCACATCTATTCCTCCTCTTTATCAAATCCTTGACCTTCCTATTATCAGTGATCTATCAAGATCAACATGATTGAAGCAACATTCATCATCCCAAGACAATGAGAGGATACACCTGTTTTGGTCACAGCGTTGAGCGCGAAAGTTCTGCTAGTGTCAAGATCAAGAATTTTTTACTTTCCAATCAGAGTGTTTCTAGAAAGTGTATCAAGGTTATTTCCATCAACGATGGCATGCTTCTTAGAATCGTATCTAGATGGCAGCGATCTGAGAATTTTCATCACAATGTCATTTTCAGGAATAGTCTTACCCAATGCGAAAGATGCATTAACAATTTCAGACACTTTGTGATTAAACTCATCAAATGAATCTTCATCTGCCATACGAAGGTTTTCCCAATAGGAATTAAGGTTTTGAAGTCTAGCTTCCTTTTCACTAGTATTTCCTTCGAATACGGTTTCTAAGATATCCCGCGCATCTTTAGGCTTAGTGAAATTTGACACATGGTGCTGAAGATTTGGGGTAATGGCATGTATGATGACATTCAAACCGTCGGAGTTTTGCTTCGCAGCAAGTATCTCAGCAGCATCGTATTCGCCAATATTTTATGGAACATTAACATTACCTACTGCAACAACGGGAGCATCATAGACATTAACAACATATACCCATGATTGAAAATAACGCGCTTGAAGAAAAGCTCGCAAAAAAATTTTCCACCATAAGTAATTAGAGCAATCAAAGACTGGTGGTACGTTAATAGAGATAACACCTCTGTCCATAGAGTCAGATCGCTACAAACACAGACTTGTAAGGTATTGAACGTGTTTACCTGATCTGATACCAATTGAAAAAGCGGCGGTCTAACAACCACACCCAATATTTCGATTAGCAATCTGTATGGAATAAATCCAATATACTTTCTAGAGAATCAACTAGACAGTCAGACTCAATCTAGCGAAAAGTATATCGAGGAGTTAATATCTCTCTCACTTGATTTGATCTTTACTCAAGTAAATAAGAATTGGCGAGTCTTTATCAAATATAAGGATAATAAACATGGATGGTACCAAAGACCAATATCCAAGGATCAATCAATTTCCAATCAACAACCAAAGGTTGGATTTCACAATTGATCGATACAAAGCATAACCTGTGATATTTCAATTACATAACAAAATATAATGTGGAATAGAAATAACACAGACACCAGAGATTTTGTTAACGAGGAAACCGCAAATGCAGAAAAACCCCGGGACCTAGTCCAGATTGAACACCACACTGTATTAAGCCGCTACAGACACTAGTCTACTACAAACTAACTTCGGTCTGGACTGTAGTTGAACCCTATTTAATATCACACTGATTCAAGGTATAGTTGCGCTCCTTACGTCTCTGATCCCAACAGGATACTACGAACTTGATTGCCTTAACTGATCTCACCCAGAACCAAGAGTTGCTACGACCCAAAGTCGAAGACTTTAATAAACAAATCTGTATCACACAAAAAAGTCTACGATGATAGATAAATCTGTCACCCATAGATAAACCTAAAAGTTTTGTTCTGTCTTTTGATAAAATCAATGTGAACATGAACCAATCGATAACCGGACTTATATTCCCGAAGAACAACCTAGAATTATCAATCACTTCACAATAATCTAAATCGTATGGTAGCGAAACTAGATATTGCGGAATCACAAACGATGATACGAAGATGTTTGTGATTTCTTTTTATCTTGTCCTATAGGAGATATAATCTCAAGCCAATCTTACAATTGAACTCGTACAATAGAAAATGGCAAGATCAGATCGCTCAACTATAAGAGAAGTAGTTTCATCTGGCTTCACAATCCCAATGAAGTCTTCAAGTCGTTAACCGACAGGGTCTCGAGAAGAAACCTACGGTTAAAGGAGAATCGACTCTAGCAAACCAACTAGTATCACAGAGGAGGTGTGGGAATTAGTTTTTCCAATTGCTAGATGTCTCCTTTATATAATTTTCAAATCATGGTTTCTAATCCAAGTTACCTTGGTAACAAAGCATTCAATATTCACCGTTAGATGAAAAACCTGATTTATCCAAACTAACATCTTTCAACCGTTAGATCAAAACTTAGCTTGTCACACACAAATGAAATGTATTCATTTAGGTTTGAGTGACCGTACCTAAACGTGTACACTTAGTTGGTTCACAAATAGTTAACCAATGGTTAGCCATATGAACACTTTCATATTAACCGTATTCATCTTTCTCATAACTAGTTCAAATGACTCATAAGACCAGTTCAAGAGTTGTTCAATTGCTTAGATCTTTATACATGGACACGATTGAAACAAAATCGGTTTGATTTATTTGAATCAATTCACGAAAAATATAGCCACGGTTTGCAAAGATTGCATTCCTTATTGATTTGTTGTTTAAGTTCATGAAACTACCGATTTGGGAAATATAACCAGCTTGGGTACGCGTACGGGTATGCGTACCTTAGCTACCAGATTTGAGTTGGCTTTTGGTTTCCAAACTCAGCAGAATTTTTCGGGTAGAAAAGTTCCACCAGTACGCGTACGGGTACGCATACCTAAGGTGACTGGTTCATGAGTTCGTAAACTCCAAATTCAGCAGAATTTTCCGGGAGGAAAAGTTTCGCCAGTACGCGTACCTAACCCGTCTCATTCACCAATACCGTATCCACACATATGCACATACTTGTTTTCCGGTACATGGATTTATATACTAACGTGCGAACACACTATGCTTATATCCGTAGTTGGTTAAGTAATCTCAACTCTACATTTCAATCATTGAAACATTCTTCTATAATGTTATAATAGTCGTTAGACATAAAGAATCGACTATCGTCATCAAAGCTATTTTTCAAGATTGAAACGTCATCATGACTTTCGTCAGGGTAAAGATGAAAATGGTTAAAGCAAAAGCTTACCAACACTTATTTCGAGAAAAAGATAGGCGAGTAAACTCGTCTAGAAATAGTAAATGTGTATGTATGAAAAATATCATACTTATATGACTTTTGTCTCAAGAGTAGGATATAGAGTAGATAGACTTTTGAGTGACAGATGAGTTCAATTCTCCACATACCTTTTGGACGGATGAAGTTCCACTGGTTTCTTGAGTAGTTCTTCGTCTTCGTAAGATAATCGCAATGGAGTCTATAGCTCAACTATTCCTAACTATCCTAGACCGAGACTTAGTCATAAGTATACTAGAAATCAAGACATACAGTTTTGATCACTAACATTGACAAACATGCTTGAGATAGCAATGCTCTAACAGAAAATATGGAGAAACTAAGAGTTTTGTTCAAACGAGGGAGTTTGCTCAAATGAAGGAGTTTTCATAAGATGAGAAAAAATAACAAAATAATATAAAATAATGGAAAGAGGTGTGGGACCGGCCACGACGGCATGACCGGACGGCCGGTAGGCTCGGTCCTCTTAGACGCCTCTTTGTTATTTTATTGATATTATTTCGCTCCCTATTTTGCACAGTTTCTCTCGTTTGTCCATATTTTTGAATACTCGTTCGTGTATTCGGGTGTTCGTTTGTGCATTATTGCTAAATACACTCGCACCATTTTCTCAGGGATTATTCGGTGGTGGCCCAGATGCCCGATCGGTGAATACTTATTACTAATTCATGAAATTCAGCTGAGAATGATTCATGAAACAGAGTAATAAAATGAGTTGAGTATCTATTACTAATCCGTGGAATCCAGCTGAGGATCAGCCATGAAACAGAGTAATGGGATAAAATAGGTTATTTTCTAGGAATTCAGTTGATGAATGACACTCTAGAATTAACTTATTTGCAGAATTGAGATATGAGATAATTGAAGCATCATACTCGTTCTGAGGGGTGTATAGTCAGGGAACAACGAATAGCATGATGTCCTGAAGGCGTTAGGCTCTATACTAGCATACAATATGTCTAGGAGCCGCCCAATCATTAAGAGATTTTATATACAGTCTCTCTACGTAGTCAGGGAACAACAAGTAGCGTAACGTCCTGAAGGCGTTATGCTCTATACTAGGATGTAATATGTATAGGAGCTGCCCAATCATTTCGATTCTATGTAGAGGTGATGATGAAATGTGTGAAGCATCGAAATCTCAGCTGAGAGGCCCTTCGAGAAACATATTCATCATAGATATGATAGGAACGTTTGCTCAGCCAGAGATCGTACGTGAAATGGTTCACGGATCATAAAATATGAATTGTCACATACATTCCTAAAGCCTGATCTGAAACATGCAGTATCATGATTTTACAATTTTAGCCTTTGTCGACACTAACCCACTTATCAATCTCTCAAATAATAATTTTGATCAGAGATAAAGTAAATAGAAGGATCTTTCATTTAATTAAGATAAACTCCTTTGGTTAAAGATTAAACCAAGATAATGATTATCGAAATAATATATATCGGTGAATAAGTTCTATCCAAGCAAATCTACAAGGATAAATAACTAGACGACTTATCCGATCTTTATAACAAGTCTTAAGTCTATCGGGATAAACTGCTTGTTTGGATACCAGAGAATCAACTGTGCAAGAAGGATCGCAAAGATTAGAAACCATAAAAGAAAAAGTCTTCAAAGTATTCAACATCTTAAAAGTAACCAATGCACAAATAACTTGATTAATATGAATGATCAATACTCACACAGAACAGAGTCTATTAACGTTGATTGATCAAACGTTTTATCCACAAATGTTTAATCACTAGACCGTAATAGTCAATCCAAAACATGAGTGAAATTATATCATAAGAGAAACACCAGTGAATAAAAATTTGATAGATCAAGGATAATTATACCGTTGGCCAACCAAATCAATAAATCGAAAACTAAAATTACAATAAGATTTAATTTTCCATTAACGGTACTACTAAAAGCTTTTTGATCCAAATAAAACTTTAAACGAAGGCATCTTAAGAGATTTCACCTAATTAGATTATTTTCTTTAATCAACGAGTTGGCTTCCCACACAGTATAGTCAAGGGATGATTTTGTAAGAATTCAAGCTCCACACTATCCATATTGTTATGACCAAGGCTTGTTTGGAAAACACAGTATAATCAACTCCAAAAATTAGCAAAGATATGCAAGGAATATAATAATTGTCAAATACCAACTGTATTCCTATTAATAAAACGATGTCACTCTTAGTTGACAACTAATGTTAGCTAGCTAGCATACTTTCATATAATTTTCTAATATATTAAATAAAGATATGAAAACTTCTGGGATATGGTAAGCATATATATTTAGATATCTAAAATGATATTGAAAATCAGTTTTAGGATCTTTCCTTGAGTATCAAATAAACATACTTAAACATTAATATATGTGAGTTTAACACATGTTCAATTTAATATGTAGACATCTTATGAATTGTTAGAGCGTCGCTCGATTAAAACTCGCAAGTTTTGGTATATCAAGCCTGTTAATTTTAGTTGATCAAAACTAAGTCTTGATTTATAGTCTATTAAAGTCAGTCTAGGACTAGGATTAGAAGAGCATGATAGTTGAATATCAGAAATAATCACCAACCGACCTTGAAGTATTGAATACTAAAGACGACGTCAACGGAAACTTCTTCAACAAAAGTATATGAAGACTGACTATCCCATTTACTCAAATCATCTACCATTCTATCTACTGCGGCATGTCGTATAACTTTTATATCATGATGAACATTGCAAAGAAGATTGAAAATTATAAGGAGTAGTCAAGTTAGTTCTTAAAATTCACAAACTGTTACCAGTTCACGAACTTGAACTTGTAAATATAAAAGACTTGATTTTTAATATCTCAATTAACTCGCCTACATGAAATGAACTGGTCAGTTCGCGAACTAGTTGATTTTGAGATAGTATTGAACACCATTTATTTCAGCGTACATGAATTGATTGCTCAGTTCGCGAACTAGTTGATTTTTGATGTTTTCTGTACACTTTTTATTTTGAAGTACACAATCTGTTTATACAGTTCATGAACTTGTCAATGTAAAAAGCTACAAAGTTACGAGACGTCTTTTTAGTACACAAAATATTTTGACAGTTCACATACCGATTCGGTCTTGTAACAGATTAAGCTTATCGGTTTCAGAACTACTTCACCGTGGATTTCTGGCAAACCATATGGTGCACTATGGTTGCATACATCTTCTTTGAAATTCAAAGAAAACTTCTCGCATGCTTTCAGCAAAATCTATATAAAGAAATTTTGCTTACCTGGCGGTTTTATACAAGGCAATAGTTTACGAATTTAGCTTTGTTTGTAAGATATCAAGGATGTTCATCAAGATATATAGAGGACTCCCTGCCCACTATAAATTTAATCTGGCCACTTTTGAGACTAGAGTCGTCTTCTGAAATCCTAGGTTTTCTCTGATAAACGTAATTATGTTAATACTTTGAAAGACTTCACTAAGAGACTCGTGAAGCCCGCTCAGACTACCTTTTACCTGATAATTCTTTTAATCTGGATTTTGTATTGATCTTATAAGTTCTCGAAACTTTAGATCAGGAACTTGATGATAAAAATCACAAAGTACTCTGCATCTCAGACTTTGTGATTTCACAAGATAGAGATATCTATATCACTTCTGACATGATTTGTGTAGATTGTTATTATGAGGTAGAATTGATTAGTCATATCTATAACTTTTGAAGATAATAAGCTCAACCTAATCTTGAGTTTGATTGATATCTTCTTTTCTTGAAGATCCCTTATAGCATATAGATTTTCATACCTTAATTGAATATCTTTCTAAAGGAAATCAAATAGGCTTTTTTTTAGTCATAAAATCTTCACTTAGGTTGAAGTAACTCCTAGGCCGGTAAAGGACGTCAGCTAGCGGAATTGTGTTGCGCAGGGTTTAGCGTGATCCAAGAGATGTAAAGGAGCGCAACCAAAGTTGAATTGCTCGTAGGGTCGATTCGGTCTCAACTACATTCCAGTCGGAAATATGATAGTAGGCTAGTGACTGTAGCTGTTTAATACAGTCGGAAGTCTGTCTTGCAGTTTTCCTCGTTAACAAAATTTCTGGTGTCTTATGTTATTTCCTTTTCATATTTATTTTTTTATCTTTATGATTAAAATATCACAAGTAGTACATTAAAATAACCTAGAAGTTTTAAAACCTGAAAGACTGTACATAACTTACAAGATTTATTCTTGAGAATCTGTATCTTGAAAGAAAGATTATAAGACTTGTCTTGTTGAAGTTCGATTCATATTACATTTCGGGTACATACTGGGTTATTACTTGTATAATGATTTCTGAGATCTTCCAAATTAAACTTATCTTCATATCAGGTATCAAATGTTTATTGTTGATATATGCTAGTGATTGTGACAAGTTTGTTCATACAGGTTTCCGAATTTAAATTTGGTGGTCTACTTGGTAACTTCTCCTTTTCATGAACATTCCAAGTTCAATCTGTGCACATATCGATGTTTGCAGAAACCTGAAGATAACAAACGTATCGAAAATATAAAACATGAGTAAATTCTGTTAGGATCGGTCATGAAATCAACTTTTAACTACAAAATGAGTTTCATAAGTCTGCTTCCTTAAAATATGTTTCTGAAATTCAAACATAATTACTAGATTTGAATGCATTTGTAAATTCAATATATTGAATAATAACGAATTACCAATTAGTGTAATCGACTCACGAAGTCCATGGACAAACTATACTTTGTAACTCCATATACTCAAGTTGTATAACACGACTAGTATTATAATTCATTAATACTTTGATCATAGTCTAATGACCAAGTCAGGAATACTGGAGAGAGGTAAACTAACTTTACATTATGTTTTCAATAAATACTGACTTGAAATAACAAAAGATAGAAATGGAACAAGTCAAGTCAATTGTTATTAACCTCGAACTGAAGGACAACATGTTCATTGATGTTAATATTCCTTCAGGTTTTTCATGATTAACAAGAGAAAGTCTTAACATTTTTATGTTTCTAGTTTAACCTAACAAAGTTGATTATAGTAATCAAATCAAGCAACTTCGAGTTTTGGAACTAAATTTAATTTGAAAACCAAACTTGGCATACCAACTGTTGGTGGTTCAACCGAGCAATTCTCTAACAAAAGGTTTTATGGCTCTATCAATTCAACAATGGAGCCTATAACCTTTAAAAAAAGGTTTCTTTTGTTTTAAATTTATAAGTGTTGTTGATGTAATGAAAGTTTGCGGTTCAATAGTGTAGTTCATCTCAAGCTTGAAAAGCTACATTTTTGAAAGTTGATACCAGATTTTTAAACCAAATAACCAGTACTGGCGCAAGTTTGGATGTATGATCTAGGGAAGGAATATTTAAAAAGGAAAACTCACTTTGAGATTACTAGTGCCATTGGAACTCCTGTGAAAGTTGACGATGAAACTTTGTTGAAAAAATTTAGAATATATGCAAGAGTTTTGTTCATGTGAACTTTGATGAAACATAGCGTTACGATAGTTCATGACGAAATAGTTGATCTTGTAGCTACAAATAATACAAACGATAATGGAAAGATAAGTAACGAGGATACTAATGACAACCGATGTGACATCCATACTTTTCGCATGACGCATACTCTAGGATATGTCATTACATGATATGAAGTTTTATCTCGGGCATGTATTGCGTATTCTGAGAAGCGTCATTGATGCATCCCATCAACTTGTGATGTACACTTGGTAAAGTGATCATCTTCCCTGTAAACTCCAGTTGGATAAACACATAACAACTCTCAACTTACACAAACACAAAATAGTCATCAATCCATATACATTCATCATCTAAAACTAACTGCAACAACTTATGTTTCTCATGTTTTCATGACTTCAAACTCACCTGAATCACTGAGTTCTCGCTTAAGTTGTTGATTCAACAACAACCCATGTTTTCTAATCCTATGAGACTTGTTTATCTTCTTCTAATAATTATTCTCATTAACTTCTGGGCATAAACATGACATTAGACTATCATACTAGCTAAGAATTTCTCCCGTGTCAATCTTTAATCTCTTTTATGTATTCTAGTATCGATTATGATGAGAATTTGTTTCTTCTGTGATTAGTGTTCTTTCTTCGTGTGGTGGTGATGAATCAATTTGATTGAATTCGTTACTCTAAGAAATGTTTAATGACCCATTAATGTTGAAATCCAGTAAACTATTACATTAATTCCTAGTTTTAATCAATTAACTGCTGAAGGAAACCCTACAGTTTAAAGAAGCTTGATGAAGATGAGAGTTGAAAAATGTAATAGGAACCTATTTAGGAGGGGTCAAGATGAAATAAAGCAAGTCAAAAATTAAACACGTCATAACTAACATAGTCAACACGGGCCAACGCCATTCCCAAATACCAATTACCAAGTTGGACAAAGTTAGACCAAAAGTTAACTTTGAACAAAATCCAAATATCAAACATCAATTAACCCAATTCAACATGCAACAATATCTGGACAACTACGTCTGCGACAGCATAGACATATGCATTGTTCCATACCAAACAACATTCTGCCATTTTCAGATAACTTAATTAATAAATGAACACTCACACTGATATAAAATTTGAATATTTATCAAAAAAGATATGGGTTTCGACTTTTTATTTTAGATTGAAAATGTAAAATATTAGTACAACCGTTGACGCGATGGGAGGGCCGACCGAAGAATATGACGAAACGACACCATTACGTGATTGCAGTTTCAGAATCGTAACGGGATTTTTTTTTTTTAAAGAAATGTTCAAACAAATTATATTATTATTCTTATTTGTAAAACTATATTATAATTCTTATTTGTAAAACAAAATAAAATTAGGTTGCTAAAATAAAATAAAAGATCTTATATTCAAATCTTTAGAGATTCTCAACACCAACTCTCTCTCAAACTATCACTCGCTAGCTAAAGTAGTTACTATCCCAAACTCAAAAGGCAACAACATACTCCGGACATAAAAATGACGAGCAAACAAAAAAAAAAAAAACAAGGCTCAAATAATCCTCAAAACCACTAACTAAAAATTCTCAAGTGTGAAGAACCTCATTCCCAAACGAAAGGAATCTGCTATTCAAATAAGAAAGGTTCAAGGTACGGAGCTAAGAAAACTAAAATATCTTTTCAACTATTAAAACAAAATTAGCCCAACAGAGAAAGCAAGGTTCGATATAACACCCTGAGTACATGAGAAAAGACCGGCAAAAAAATATAAGACATTACTGCACCCCTCATTCCCAACTTGCAGCTGGAGGGATGATGCCGCCGCTGACTACCAAGATGCATCCACTCCTGCCGCAGGAACAACTGTGAATAAAAAACAAACAGAAGTAAGATCCCAGCGTTATCACTACAATACTGATGCCAGTAAAAACCTGAAACCAACTAAGAGAGTGATGAGTATGTAGAGAAGACTGTAAAGAAATCCAACCTGTATCAGTCAAATACCCACCAGCAGCAAGGGCTGGAGCAGCAACTGCATCACCTCCCCGTTGGACGTCGCCTGCCCATTAGCGAGCATACTGTCACCGTACTCAGTAACACCAAAATCGGGCACTGGACCAGCACCCTCATCTACTTCCTGGTCCTTGGTTTCCTCAGGCTGCCTGTAGAAAAATAGATCGACCTGCAAAGAGCAGTTGCTATGTAAGATAACTACTAAATAAAAGAAACCTTACCCAGTTGTTAATGAATGTTAACCAAAAGAAATAAAACTTATACTGCTTCAACTATTATAAAGCATATATTCGATGGAAAAAAAAGAGTGAACGGTCAAAAACTTCACAGCTACACAGTGTATCAAAAAGGAATGTAATTAGCTGGATGTTCTTACCATCACATCCCACTTGTGCCCTGGGAGAATGGTGTCGCGCATTGGCGGAACCATCCTTGCCAACATCCAGAAAAGACAACCAATGCTGTTCTTTCCCTTGTTGTTAGCAGGAATACCAATATCAACATATGGCATTGGTGAGTCAGTGTCACAGAAGGCAATTATGGGAATGTTACCAAGAGCAGCCCCTTGATTGGCTGCAAAACAGTAATAAACACGAAGATGAGATGTATCAAACAGATACTGCATCCTACATATAATCAATCAGTAATTGAAATGAAAAAACTTGGTCAGTTTTACCGGTTTTAAAGATCTCAACATCAATTCTCAACATTGTTCAAGTGGCTTGCTACGCTTTGTTCTCATAGAAAATTTCCAGCTCCAACAATTACTAACCAAGACAGCAAGTTATTACATCTCATGCATATCCATTGCAGAAAGAGAGATTTTTGGAGTACCAAGTAATACAGACACTTCGATGTCACTCATATGATCACCAAACTCATAAGATACAACAGAAAAAATGTATACGGTTTTGGTATCAACTCCCCACTTGTGATGCTACTACTCGTAAGCATTTCAAAAAGAAAAATCACGATATATTATCCAAATTAGAGAGCTAGGCAGGTGTTGTGAATTTCAGGGAAGAAAATACATGAATTTGCAAGTACCTTGCTTCCAGATATCTTGCTTGTAAGTACATGCAAATCCTTGTTCACAAAGGCCTGGCTCCTCCTTAATTAGGAGGTCCAATTTCCTCTTTATCTATTGACTCCACAGATGCATAGCCATAGGGAATCATAAATACAGAGCAAGTTTGTTATCTTAATCACTATCTTCGTAATGCTTTGACTACATAATTTCAGGAGATTATGTGTATCGTTGTTTTGAAGTATGAATCATAATAGAGGAAATATTACTGCTCTATGTGGCAAATGCATTAATACATGGATTAGAGCATCTCAATAATGAAAGAATAATGTCATTCAGTAACTGCAAGCCACTCTTCTCAGTACTTGCTCAGCCACAAAATAACAAGAGAAGCTTCATATTCCCTGCTTGTAACTCTAATCTACCAAAAAACTAACTAAACTAAAAAATGTAACCTCATTATTGATAAAATCAATCAAGTTTGATACAAAAACATATTTGTATGGATGTGGAATAAATCTAAAGAAACAATATTAGAAAAAAAATCTAGTACTGAGAAACTAATAATTACTGTTACCACTGCACTTACATTTGTTCACTGCAGTTCACAATCACCAAAAGCCACTGCATCTGATCTTTGCTAACCCCAGCATTTCATTTTCTTCAATTCACATCTCAAGAACCTCCATTCATCAATCTCTGTTACTGATTGCTTCTTTTGAACTTTCTTCATCTAAAATCACGGGTTCTAGCCATCCTGTGTGTATCCATGAACATCAACATCTCCATTCCCTTTCACAACTTCATCCAGCACTTTCAAATCTCAGATTCAAATCAAAACCCCACTACAGGTGCTCGAGCTCAGCAAGCCATGATTCAAACTCAAACCCTAAATCCATTTCCATCTCAGATTCGAGTTTTCCTTCTCTGACTTAATCATGGAAAAAAAACCACCAGATTCATCTTTTACACACCCTAAATTCTCCATTAATCTTCAAAAATTCCTCCATCTGAACCTAATCACCCATCTCAGCAACTCAATCAACCAATACCACCTTCTAATTTCTCGATTGGTTCTCAACCCATGGTAACAGTAACACCAATTTCTTTTTAAATTCTCAACCCATCTCCTCCAGATTCAACCATATTAGTTCAACTCCTACGAACCCTAATTCTTCAGAAACAAAACCCTAACTCTTCACTTCAGACAGCAGCGACCATTTCCATTCTTCCTGTTGTTAATCGATGGCAGCATTCACATCTTCTACTTCGAATCCTTCTCAATTTCTATCTTCAATCATTTCTATCTTCAATCATCTTCCATTAATCTTCTCTGTCTCGACCTGCTCTCTCGGTTTCATGGATGAAGAAGAAAGAAGAACGAAGAAGAGGAAAAAAAAGGAAAAAAAAAGAATAAGGAGGTGGTCGGGATTTGATCAAGCAACCTTTAGGTCACTTTAACTATAATTTTACTAAACTGCGCCTCAACAATTAAAATATTTCCAACTTCCGTGTCCTTTTTTCTGCCCACGAAATTTACCCGATTACCTTTCAATATCTGTTGTATTTACGCTAGTTTTAGTGAGAAATGGAAATATGGAGAGGCCTTATTGGTTTCTCAGCATGTACCATTTTCAATCTTTTTATATAAATTGATCACTTACATTTGATAAAAAAAGTGTTCATATAATATCCTCACTCACTTCGCTCTGTCGGTCCAATAACAACTTATAGGTTGTATTTTTTTGTTTTTCATTTTAATCGGATAATAATATCTGCAAAACAGAAAACCTAATATAGGAAGAAAAATGACGGCACATGTCAACAACCAACTAGAGGGACACGAAGGAAGATACAAAAAGGGACAAGGGATCGGGATCGGGATCCGGAAAATAGTGTATATAGGTTGAGGGCTTATCCAGAGGGGTCAAGCTGTTAGGTTTTAGGTCCATTGACCACCTAAGTTGCCTCTCTCCTCTCCTCTCTCCTCTATTGAGGATTTTATCGCCTCCCCTAAAACCACCATCTTCTAGCCAGTACCCACCGTTGACAACCGTGAACTAGCCAGTAACCACCGTCTCCGACGGTGATGATAATCGAACACTATCATTAATTTTCCCTAATGTCCTGTACCCATATCAGATTTGATACCACAATTCTCTAAAACACCAATACTAATATTAATTTCCTATGATACCTAGTTCTAAGACACCGTTTCTACGAGCTTCCAAGACACCAAGATACCCTGGATACCAAGACAGAAAGACACCTTTCCAAAGTTGATGTGATACCAAGACCCTTTCTCCTGCTTCATCGTATTTTGCTTGCGAGCTCCATAAGACTCCTTTATCATTTTTTAATCATCCAACGTCTTCTGCTAGTTTGGATTGCAAAAGAACTTTGCTCTCCTTCCCTTTGCGCCTCTCAGCTTATGTTATCTAATTTCTAATTTTTCCTTTGTGTTGCTAATAGTTTAATTAGTTTACCTTTGCTTCCCCTCAGTCTTCTCCTGATCTTCAATTAGACTTTTCTCCATTGCTTTCTATCAGGCTAAATTAGATTAAATTTCTAACAGTCTAATTTATCCTATTTAAGATACCCCTTAATTTTGTTTGTTTTGTAATTGCCATTTTAATTTTAATCTTATAGGGATATCAAATTTTTTCTATCTATTAATTGTAATCTGGATTGTGTTTTTTTTTTCTGTATCCGAACTCAAATTGCTAATTTTTATATTGTTAGCTACCTATCAGATTTGATTAAATTTCCTTTCCCTTTTTCCTTATCTCTGATATTTTCCTTTGTTCTTTTTCTAAGTTTTCTTAGCAGATTTATGAAGTTCTTTAAATTCTGCAAAGGAAAAATTAAATCATTGCCAAAACTAATGCATTCTAGTCTGATTACAGGTACCATGTGTTATAATTGGAAAAAAAAAAGGAAACTTCTGAGGAAACCAGAGATTCAAGGAAACTCACAGATTATTTTGCTGACCCACTCTAAGGTGAATCTTGTAAGTTTTGAGAAGGAAATGAGCCAGGAAGGCGAATTAACAATGGAGAACATGGAAGCTTTGGAGACCAACCCTGTGGCCGAGGTAAGTACAAACCTATATCCCATTTTCATATTTTCACATAGAATTCACAAAATAAAAACTAAATTAGGTATGAAACACAATTATACTTTATTCTTTCAGATTATTATGATTGAGTTCTCCTTATATATCTTGCATGATTTGAACACAAAAACTAGAACAGGAATGAAACACATTTTTCAATCATCTTGCATGTGTTATATGAATGATATTGTGATGTATGCATCTAATGGGTATGTCTTACATGAATTAGAGTATCCTGTAGTGACGTACTTCTGGCAGTTCATAAGCATGATTTCTTGCAATTGTCAGGGTTTAGGTAAACTAGAGACTAGACACAACATGCTAGATATTTTAAACAAGGAGAATCCTGATATCCTATTTCTGTCAGAAACTAAACAACAAAATAATGAGATGAAAAATATTCTGAGAATGGTCAATGTGCATAACTATTTTCTAGTCCCTCCTAGAGGGAGTGCTGGAGGTCTCTGTCTTATTTGGAAAAATAATATAAACAATAAAATAGATGACTATGCCTACAATCATATAAATGCCACAATCACTAACCCTATAAATAACAGTAGTTGGATTCTAACCTATTTGTATGGAAGCCCCTATAGGAAACTAAAACTCAATTCTTGGAATATCATAAAACAAATGGCTCATACAGTAGACAAACCTTGGATAATCATTGGTGATTTAAATGTTGTTCTCCATGAGGAAGAAAAGAAAAGTAGATTTGCTTTTAAGAAAAATGAACAAAATTTTTAATAACCTAATAAACAAATGTAATCTTGTAGACCTTGGATTTACAGGTTATACTTATACTTGGAATAACCATAGACATGATGATGAAAATATTAAACAAAGACTTGACAGGGTCATTGCGAATGACAAATGGAATAGGAAGTACCCAAACTCTAGCATAAAGCATTGAGGACCCTTAGCATCTGATCATGTTCCCATCAAACTTAATTTGCATAATCACTGGGATGACGGGCCTACACCTTTTAAATATTTTGGTGAGTGGATAAAGCATGAGGACTGTAAGGCCCTAATTCAAGAAAGATGGAACTCAATTGTTAGAGGGTCACCAGCTTATAAGGTTAACAAGAAATTAGGAAATTTTAAGCGGATTCTTCGAGTGTGGAATAGGAAAAAATTTGGGAACATAAACAGTAACATAGAAAACATAAAGAAAACCTGGATAGAACCAACAATACTGCAAACTACCCAAACAAGACTGAAGTGCTAGCCAACTTAAGAAATGACCTTGCTAAATGGTATGTTATTAAAGAAATTTTTTGCAAAGACAAAAGTAGGGATCAGAACTTGGCGTTAGGAGACAGAAACAGACCAAAACAGAGATTTCCATACGAAAGCTAAACAGAGATTTAGAAGAAATAGAATTGATATGATAAGGAATGATGAAAATGTTTGGCTTAATTCCAAAGAGGAGATTGTTGAGTGCATAACTCAACACTTTCTCAAAATTGCCACTTCTGTTGACCCTGAAATAGACCAAAACATAATAAACCTAATTCATACTAGTGTCACTCAAAATGATAATGAAATGTTATGTGGCATTCCTTCAGAAATTGAAATTAAAAAGATTCTCTTTTCCATGGAGCCTGATAAAAGTCCGGGGCCTGATGGTTTCCCACCCAATTTCTTCCAACAGAGTTGGGAAATTGTAGGAACTGATCTGACTATAATGATTCAAACTTTCTTCAAAACGGGTCATATTTCTAAAGAAATGAATGCCTCATTCATCTCTTTAATTCATAAGACTTTGAGTCCCACATCCCCTGTGGAATTCAGACCAATTGTTCTAGCTAATACCAATTACAAGGTGATTTCCAAATTAATGGCAGGTAGAATGAAAGGTCTGTTAGGAAAAATAATTTCGCCATATCATTCTGCCTTTGTCCCTGGTAGGCAGATAGCTGAGAATATTACCTTAGCCCATGAAATCATACACAAGATGAAAAATCTAAATCTAAGAAAGGATTCATGGGTCTAAAGATTGACATGTCTAAAGTATTCGACAGAGTCGAATAGGATTTCTTAATCAAAGTTATGACTAGAATGGGGTTTAACAACAAACGGTGTAACTTGGTTCATCAGTGCATTTCGACTACCTCTTTATTTGTTTTGATTAATGGCTCACCAAAAAAAAAAATTAAACCAATAAGGGGATTGAGACAAGGAGATCCAGTCTCTCCCTATCTCTTTCTATTCTGTATAGAAGCGCTCTCTAGAACTATTCAGAATGCTGAAAATTTGGGTTTGATCAAAGGAATAAAACTGGTTCACAAGGTTCCTTCTTTAAGTCACCTCCTCTTCTCCGATGACTGTTTAGTCTTCTGCAAGGTAAGTGAAACTACCTGTCAAAATTTGGTTAATTTGTTCAATAATTTCAGCTTGGCTTCAGGCCAAGTTATTAACTTAAGTAAATCGGGAGTTTTTCTTAGCAAAAAAACTGAAACTAGCACTCGAAGAAGGGTTAAAGAACTGTTAGGTGTTATAGCTATACCCTTAACTGACAAGTACTTAGGGTTACCTTTGTTCACTGATAGGTCTAAAATACAGTGCTTTGAACCGTTAGTTGAAAACTTGAGAACTAGGATGACAGGAAGGAAGGGAATTAACTTAAACAACGCAGGAAAAATTGTTATGATAAAAAATGTAGCTTCGTCTGTCTATGTGTATCAAATGAATTGCTTTAAAATACCAATAAAAGTCTGTGATCAAATAACAAAAATGCAGAGAAACTACTGGTGGGAAAAAAATGAAAAGAGCCTAAATGAAAATGGGAAAAAAGGTGTCTGCCTAAAAAATTGGACCTTTATATGTAAAACGCTGGAAGAAGGAGGCCTAGGCATAAAGAATGTGAAAAAATTTAACATAGCCATGATAGCTAGGATGGAATGGAACCTAAACCAAAACCCTGACTCTCTTGTGCCTCTATTATGAATGCCAAATGTTACCCTAACTGTGACATACTACATATAAACAACAAACCAAATAAGAATGATAGTTGGATTTGGAAAGGGTTGTTAACAGGCATTAATCAAATAAAGAAATGTTGCTTCTGGGAACTAGGAAATGGAAGAAATATTGATATCTGGCAGGATAGCTGGATTCCAGATATTGAACCACCTCTACATAGAAACTTTATTGCTATTGAAGGTCTTAGTGAAGTCAGTGATCTGATAACAGACCATAAAACTTGGGATCTTGATAAACTTGTAAGATGCTTTGATAACCAAATAGTAGAAAAAGTAAGGGAAATTACAATTCCAACGGAAGAGAAAATGGATGCTCCAAGATGGACCCTAAACAAAAAAGATACGTTCTCTGTAAAATCCTTGTATAATCATATTAACTCAAATGGAAATGCTGAGCCTAAATGGAATAGAATATGGACAATGAAGACCACCCCAGTTGTTAAGAATTTTATTTGGAAGACAGAGCACTCAATCCTCCCTAATAGCATGAGAGTTGCAGCTGTCCTCCCTGATATTGATACTAAGTGTAAGTTATGTAACGAAAGCCAAGAATTTTTAACTCACTTATTCTTGCACTCTAACTGTGCTACACAGATATGGATGCACTTCAATTTTGATATGAATTATATTAGAAATGGTACAACAAACTTTCATGCTTGGCTTTCCAACTGCTTTGAAAACACTGATAGGGGAGCTTATGATATCGAATGGAATGTTCTATGTAGTACT
This sequence comes from Papaver somniferum, assembly GCF_003573695.1. NCBI lineage: Eukaryota > Viridiplantae > Streptophyta > Magnoliopsida > Ranunculales > Papaveraceae > Papaver > Papaver somniferum. The sequence continues at coordinate 49,606,333 of NC_039366.1, forward strand.
ATAATTTGGTTTATATGGAAAATAAGGTGTGATGTGGTCTTTAAAAAGAAAAAACAGAACAGTGTTATAACTGCAAACAATATCACTAGATACATAAATAGTTACAACATTGTGAACAAGCCAGGACATAACATAATGGAAGACCTGTACTATAACTCTGTGAATGATGTTGTTCTTCAGATCAAAAAGTATCCTGACGAAAGAGTAAATAGTGAGATGACACTGAAATTCTTATTGCCTTGATTATGACAGACTCAAACTCTAAAACAGGCATTGGGCTAATTTTGGTTGATTATACAAGTACAGTCAGAGAAGCTAGAGGACTCTCTACTGACAGTACCACAATAGAAGAGCTAGAAAAAGCGGGAGCCGAAGCAGCTTTCCAATGGGCAACATGATGAGTGGATACAGAATTTCCTTTAGGAGTGATTCAGAACCGACTCTGGTGCTGCTGGTGGGAATACCAATAAGTTTGAAATGAATTTTATAGCAAAAGACTTCAGCAAAACTCTCTTTTTTGAAATACCAAAAAGTTAAGAAAGAAGAAGTAATGTGGGCAGCAAAACTCTCTTTTTTTATATAATAAGTATGACATTAAGCATAGCTGGGTTGATCACAATTTATGGGCTTTATTAACTTATTTGAACATTCAACAATGGAACCAAAATGTAATGTCTATCCGCAACTCTTTGTATGGAACACCGGGAGCTTTAATATCAATATAGTGAGGTATTTTTGTTTCTTTAAAAAAAAAAAAAAAAAAAAAAAGGTCAAGACTCAAGTGAGATCACTGACCCACTCAATATTGAATTTTATATGTTCATCAGTTAAAAAAACTAGTCCTTCACCCGCTGGCACATAGATTTAGTCTAAATATGGTGCTGCTATATTGATCGGGTGTCTAGGTTCGCCACTGTATGAATTGATAGTTTTCAAATATCAAATATAGGGGCCGTTGGATTGAAAGTGACGCAGAAAGTATAATCGGGATGAGAAAATAAAAAGCATTATTCCAAAAATGCGTGGATTTGGATAGTTTACTGTGGGTGCAAATGCAAAAAATTCAAAAGTACTGTATTATTCTTTTTCATTAGAGATCGGCAGCGAGAAAAAAAAACCCAAAAGAAACCCCATTTTAAAATGAATGGAATCCCCACCCCTACTAATCTAGGAGATGCGGGGTTCATACTGTTCTGGCTTGTTGAAAGTACCATAAGCGAGATCCATTGTTCAAACAGCAGCAGCAACATTTTACAAGCAATCTTTTGTTTCTTTTCTTTTTGATCCTTAAAGAACTCTTGTTTTTGCAAATTACGAACTCAGATTACTAGTATCATCACCCAATAACTTTACCACTGTATTACAGTTTCACTGGCATTTTATAATGCAACAGTCATCATCCAATAACTTTACCAGTGTACTACAGTTTCACCGGCATTTTATAATGCAACAGCTTCAATTAATTCCTCATAGTTTCTTTACAGGGAAACTGAATTTTTACACGTTGTGATCACTGCTCTATTTATGAATGTTGTTCACCCAAAAATTGGAAGAACAAGAATAACAAAAATCAAGACTACTGGCGAATATTTGGCTTGCTAACTTTACAGTTCAGTGTTGTTCCTAGGCATCTGTGTGTGTGTTCGACATCTACAGCTACTACCATCTAGTCCCTTGATAGTTCTCCGTTTCCATAATGCTGTCTTTGGGTCGAATTTTAGTTCCCATGTAGGCCAGTAACGGAGATCCTGCTTAAGTTTGTGCACTTCAGGGTTCCCATTTAACCCAACTATTCTTATACGAACAAACTCCCCGTGCTCCAGTCTCTGCAAATTGTATAGTAAAGAAAATATCATATACACGAGAAAAGGGAATAAAAACACAAATAAACAATTATCATTAGAGGACTTATAACCAAGGCAAAGGAACACAAGCAGGTCAGATAGTCCAAGGTGCAAACAAACCAAATCTGGTGATAGACTTGGCACTCCATAAAGCTGGAATTTTGGCGAGATGGTTCCAACCTACCCTCAATGTGGACTGAGCCCGAACAAAATTCCACCCCTTAGCTCATGTTTACTACTTTTTATCGTCATTTTGTCCTGTTTAGTAATGTGAGCAGATCTACATCTAGGTTCGGCCAAGAGAAAGGTTTGGATATGCATAACGTTATTCGGCGTGCCCATAAGGTTGATATACATGTATTTGTAAAGCTGATTAGTATTTGTAGGGATTCTACTAGGGATGGAACACACCTTTGTCACTTCAACAAAAGAATCCAGGTCAGGAGTGAGTTTTCCATTGACCTCAACTATCCACAGGCAAGCGGTGAGACCATATCTATGTGCTGGACTTCCACCGCACCATCTGCAGAACAATAAACATACAGTTTTTAACAACGCTTAGAAAAGTGATCGTACAGTTGTGGGCATGTTGTGGTGGGAATGATGGGTAGTGGTGACAGTCTCTTATGAAAGTAACAAGGCCGTACACTCATTACACTAACTTTTCAAACAGAAACAGTTAACTCAAAATACTGACAAAATTAAGAAAGGATAATTCTTACCTAGACACATACACGCCATGCCCTTCTTCGGGAAGAAACCCAAGTGCACGGACTGCTGAGTGAGGTTCTTGAACAATACATCCACACCAGTGCACCATTCGTGTAGTGCCGCTGCCATCTCTAAAATCAGTCCCCACACTAACATCAATTTCTTGTCCCTGCCAGGTAGCACAGGAAAGCATACAATCAAAAGACGGATACAGGACGAGGTTAAGCATCTGACTCTTCTTTATGTTGAAATACAACAAAGTAGCAAAAGATTTGCTTTTACTCACATCCCGGAAAATTGTCATATTAAGTGCACCATTGTTCTCTTCAGATTCATCCAACCCTTGGCAAGCCCTTTCTATGTCCTGGAAACATGTAATGGGCTCTTTGTTGATTGCTAAGACCATGTCGCCCTGTTCTAATTTGTTTTCAGCTTTTGATCCAGCCAAACACCCTTTAACACGTAGCACTTGACGCCGTATTGGATCTTTTTTCACAAGAGCCTGTGAACATAAAAGGTTGTCTTAGAAATATAATGATAAAACCAAAAAAAGCATGTATAGCAGTTCCGAGCTACTGGAAACTCAATAAAACCATTACTATGCCAGACTTATGTGTATGCTTTCCGACTCCAAGCATGTATTTTGATAGCATGTATGAACCATACATCAAGGAAAAGGATATAAAGAAGATCTTTACTTGGATCCAACTGTCACTCAATCCAAAACTCCTGGCTTTGGAAGGTAAAATCCGATAAAGTTCAGCATCCAAGATTCTAAGACGAGGCATTGGCCTTGTGATGCCATTCATATGTAGAAGTTGTCCCCTGCCACCATGTGTAATCTTGTCAAGAACTTCACTGACTGCATAAATAGGAATTCCTCGAACACTAAAGCTCATCTGCATTGAAATACTTACATTATCAACTTCTGGCTAAAACAAGAAAGAAGGTTTTAAGATTAGGTGAAAAAACGAAACCAATACAACGAACCTGAGAAAATCTTCCCCACATAGCTTGAACAAATCCACGCTCATCAGAGAGCACACCCGTGAATGATCTACCAAAATCTACGACAAACCAAAATATGGAAGTAGTCAGCAAATGGATACGCATGAGAACCTATAGATAAAGGACTAAAAGGTACCGGTATCAAGTTCGATGACTTCCATATTGGTTGCTTTGTACCCTGGGCAGTCATCAGGCCAGCAATTCTCCAATACAGCAGAAGGATTGGTAACATTCGATTTCCTCGACGTTGCTTGCAGACTTTTATTCAAACCCACAAGAAACACTGAATCACCGCTCCGCAAAGCAGGTTCTATCACCAGAATGGAACACATGGATGATATGTTAGAGACACACATACATATATGTTACAATGTACCTAGACATGCTTATGTTCATGGTCCAAATTCCAATCGTCAAGTATATTCCTCTTGCCTGTTACTTCTATGAGGCCTTCCCTAGCAAATATTAAGGAAAAGGGAATGTTTGCAGCAGTGCTGATAAAGGTTGGTATCGCCATTGACTAGGCAAGCATCTAGCTGTCAAAGAGTTTCATGCTCAAAATAAATTAGCATTGAGCAGTTCCAAAACTAGCACACTTCTAGTTACATCATCTGCACATAGTAGGCGGCGGCTTTAAACAAAATCATCTTGCATCAGTTGTCTTCTACCACTTTCATGTTAAAATCAATGCATCTTTTTTATACTCAAGCAATTGACAATAAAGTTGTTGGCTGTGTAGGCAAACTCAAATTACCAGGTAAAAGTTTAGCAGCACGAACTGAGGCACCTGCAACACCTAGAGAGGAAGGATCATACGCAACGAGAGCATAATTATGAACAGGGTGGAGGAAAATAACCTGCAAGGTAACAAAAAATGGTGAATCATAACCATGACCAGTGGAATCGGATGCAACACCATTATTTTAACACTAATTTACCTCCCCAGGAGTTTCGATATGAGATGCAGCAAAGGAGAGCATTACATCACAAGCAGATACAGGAACCGTTTTTTTGTCAACAGCAACCAAACCCATACTTTGGGAATGATGAACAATAACACCAGTTCCAGAAAAGTCTTGGGAGTCCACCCCATCCACCTGACACGACAGTGGCACATGAACCTGGAAATTCATTGACCAACCAAAATCAGCCCATTTACACATTAATAATAAGCAAAAGAATATCAGAAAAATTAGCTAATCCCATCAAAGTTTATATTGTATATACATTATGATTGTAGGGATAAAATGAAGGACAGGGTCGAGAGACGTGCCACTATGATTAACATCACATAACATGCAAAAAGACACAAAGGACAGCAAAATCAGATATTATAAAACTACCTACAAAGTAAAATAATGTAAATATCTTACTTCAAGCCTGACAAGAGTTGGCTCTAATACTCGTTCAGCAACTGAAGCATTAGCTGTTGCACCTCCTGAATCTTCTACACGGCCAGCATTTTCTAGATATCTTGTGTCCGCCAACCTTTCCTCCACAGTTTCATGTATGGAGCGGTCCTCAAGAGACAAATAATCATCCAGTCGTTGCTTCTTGGTCCCAACATTAGATTCTACCCGGAAATGTCTCTCCTCCCCAACATGTTCATCAGTAACCACATTTCTACATAAACCATCCGTCCAGATTTTTTTTGCATCTTGAACTCTAGGTGCTATCCTGGCAGCCTCACTTGTAGTCAACAAATTAGTTTCAGATGGTTGTGTATTTCTGTGACATTTGATACTTGATGACAAAAACATTGGCCGATGAGGCAATGCAGGTCTTGATGTCCATAAACCAATACTATCGTCACGGGTATATATCTGAGGAGGCGCATACCATTCATGCTGGTCAACAGTGACCAAGACAGACTGCAAAAGCAGAGAAACAATACAGAATAAAGTGACATGGATATTATAACTCTAGGTGCTATTCTAATCAACAAATGTCTGTCTCACGACGCAATTATAAAGACCATCTCACTAACCGTTTGCATGTTCGACAACAACATTGATTAGGTTGTAAAGTAAAAAGGCTGCTCATATAAGTAAACTCTCAAGTGGTTCATAAATATACATCATTGCATTATTACAATTATGTACCTTGCTGCGATGACGATCCCAATAGCTTATATATTCCAAAGGAACTCGGGCACCCTTAGAGAGCTCAGATAGCACCGATATTAGGTCATACAGCTTTAATATCTCCTTCCCTGCAAATTTCTTTATTATGGCATGGCGAGGAACAGCCGCTCTAGAAAGCATGTATCTGAAATTTGCAATGCAACAACAGATTCAACCGCTAGATGCAATAAAGAGATTTTTTTTCCTTGCTCCGGATTTGATGGTTATATACAGAGGTGCACATAAACTAAGAAGATTTAATAAGTAGAATACATTCAGGTTTTTGTGGGAAATAGTAAAAACAAATCCAGAAAGAGCAATGCATATATAGTTAGAGAAGGGAGAGTGGGCAGCAGATTACATAAATACTACGCATGAGAGAAGTGGGTAAATTCAAGAAGTAATTTGCAACAGACTTACCCTGGTTCGGTAACATACACTAGACCACATTTGAAGCGAAAATTCCTAGCCTGCATTATGAACAAGGACACGGAGTAATTACTTGGCTTATAAATGAGGACACATATAACTAAGAAGAATATGCCATGCAAGTATAGGACACCGTTTTTGGTTGTGTTCCTCAAACGCTGGATCCATTATGCAATACTCAAATTATACACTCTGGGCAATTTTGAGAACTAGAACTTATTTAGTTATTTAGCTATGAAAGTAAGTGGCCTGTGTTGCCCATTTTCCTGTGATCTTTGTAGGCCATTAACACACTAATTTAAGAAAATTTGATACTCACCTGATGGTAAGAAAGAGACTGGATTACTGCTCCACTTACTTCCAAGAAAGAATTCGGAGTGATGGAATGCAGATCTTGAACCTAGACCACCAGCATAAAACATACAAGGTTTGACATTATAACCAAAGCTTTTATTACCTAAATAAATAAACCTTCGCTGACCCCACATAGTAGGTAGTGTCTGGCTGTGTGCCTAGTTAGCAATACGGTGCACAGGATCATATAGCACGAAGCTAGAGTATTATTTGAAAAACATAAAAAATTGCATGTCGTGCATAAAAAATTGCATCTCGTAATCTCTTTCCGATCGGATGTACCCATTCAAGAAGCTTGAAGCCTTAAATAAACTTAAGATGTGCTACAGAACAACTATTAGTGTATAGATAAAGCAAGGATAACATTTTGGCCAAATTACCTTTATATTTACAATTAATGAACTGTCACCCCTTTCAATCAGCAAATCAATCTTCTGGTCCACGCTATTATCAAGTAAAGTCTCCAATTTTAAGAAATGAGTAATAACCTGTACCCGAAACACTAGTTAGTTAAATTTCTCATCTCGAGGGTGCATGCATTCAAGTAATATGCAGATACTGAAATACACAACAGACTAACATGGTCTTCCAAAAACGTAAGTTGCTCATATACCAACAAGGATCTCTGATTATCAAATAAATAGTGGCAGAGGATAAATCAGCCACCCGACAAACATGCAAGAAAATTACGTGTATAAATAAAAAGGATTCTTGAAAAACATTGCAAGCTTGGTTATTTTTCTTTTACAATTCTAATCCCTTATATGTATTACTTGTATTAGGCGGTATTTAAAACACTAGATGTAGCTCGTCTGCGTTACGACCTTGATTTTTCAAACATTACCTCTCCATTTACCCGGACAAGAACATCACCTGGCTCCAACAGTTTATGGGCTGGGCCATCTGGCACCTGCAGTAACCGAATTGTCTTAGTATACTACTATCTTCTAACTACAAATTTGAAATTTCATAATACCATCCTAGTAAATCGGACCATAACAAAATAAAAATAAGTTCAAACTCAGACATAGAAGTTCTCACCACAGAGTCAACGACAAGCATTCCTGTCTCGCCAGCTGGTGATGCGTGCCTGACCATCTAACAAAGCACGCAGAGAAATAAGTATGTTTGCATATGCAAGAATCTTAGAAAGCTCCACACAGCGTGTAATTGCCTAAGAAATTTCAAACTACCTAAAGTTTTCAACATCAGCCAAAATCCACAAAAACAAAGTAAATGAAAAGAAAGGGTACCTGTTCTGTTTTACTAGTGAGTCCAATCCCACGTGTTTCATTGAAGCCCTTATGAAGAAACGTTGCCTATAATGCAAACAAAGTCATTGAAAAGATAATTGTTTCATTTAGAAAAGAATGAATTTTCGACTTATCGTTTATTTCTTCTGTTTAAGGAACTGAATTGTTTGTAGAATCCAACAATGCCAAACTTTACATAAAAGCAGTAGCTAGGTATCTAGTGATTGAAGTTTAACCGACGAACCTGAAGTGTACCACGAGGAATAGTTACAGACCCCCATCCACTTCCACACGAGTCTTTACTCTTTTGAATGTAACTTAACGCCCTCACAACCTGCCGATGAAAAATAAATAAACGACGTGCATGAGACAGAATTCAGTAACTCTATTACAAGACCTTTAGGGGATTTTTCAATTTGCATCTACAACAAAAAGACCTACAAGGGCTCATATTATTTTTATGTTTCTTGCAGATAGAGACCTTGTTAAGTTTACGTTGAGATCTACAGCATGCGACCCCTAAAAGTCCATCACAATAAAATAAATATCTGCTGCATCGCTAATAGAGAATACAGTAGCAAAACCATAATTGCTAAAAAGCAGCTAACTTCGTATCCTCTTAGAGAAAGCTGAAATATGATAAATTTTTTTAAAAAGAAAAATACTCACGCGCTCTAAGGGCAGAAAAAATGCTGAAGCGCTTTCCTCTTTTCCTGCTGCATTCAAGGCCACTGCTCTTCCTAGCCAGTCCACGACCGGGGAACCACTTGAACCCCCCTTTGTCCCAGATGCAGCCTGTAAAGGAGAGAGAAGAATAACCAGACCTTGTCAACAGATGAAGGAAAACGCTCCTTATTCCTAAAACAACAATACTATACATGATTCGTAATATTAAACCACTTACTTGCATGTAGAACGTATTGAAGTCATTGTAACCATCACTGCAAAAAAAAAAAAAAGTACACTTTTTCAGCATCTCAATATTGATAAAACACAACTTTGTCCATTTTGAAGATTCAGCTACGAATGAAACAACTCAAACAAACGTACTATCTGCACCGGGGTGCGTCTCTATCCAGACGAGCTAGTGTCCCAGTCAGAATTGATACCTATAAAGTATGAAAGAAATCACTAGTCAACTGATTGACAAATTGGTTGTACAAGCAATATATGACATTTGTACAGAAAAATTAGTAAGTTAGAATCTCTTGAGCTGACTATCAGCTTTGCTGGATTGATGCTAAAGACCAAACACCTTGAAGATGGGGACATACAAGGACATATAAAATGAACGACGATATAACAACATTCAATTTCTTCCCCTAACTTCTAAGCATGCAACTGCTGCAAAACTTCTAGACATGCATACAAATATGCCTAAAAAATTCCAATTTCTGAAACTTATGTACTAGTCCAAAGTTCCACCGCGCAGGCTCTCACACTGTTGATGCACACAGAATTGAGTTCTTTTATTTCAGCAATCGGCATAAATGGACAGATAGACTTAGAGAGAGTACCTGTTCATTGCTATCATTACCCACAACTCTAATCTCCAGTCCGACTGACGCAGCTTCAGGTGCTAGAGGAATCTCTTCATAGCTCAGAAATTGCACGGTATCAGGATCATAACGAAAGAAACCAAAATCATGGACCTAGAAGAAAATTATTTGTGTTAGTCCCATGTAATACAAACTAAGCCGCATACTCAAAAACATCTAAATATGTCTCTAAGATTTTCAAATTTCACTATCCAAAACTAGAACATGGTAACAACATAAATATTTGAAAACCAAGTCTTGAAAATCAACTTACTGGATCTCTGTAGATAGGGAAAACTGGAATTTCTTCCCTGTTAACAAACATAGCTTCAGCAACCACAGGGCCTAAAACAGAAACAGGATAGTCTAATAAACAACCAGAAACTGCTGATATGCAAACTTTACGAAATAAAATACTAATCTAAGCACTTCAAGAAACTATAATCTCAAGTACTAAACTTGAGAATACGACTGGAGGATTACAAATAAAATCGATAAAATTCAGGTACCAGATTGGACGACATGACGATTAGTAAGTATAATTCCTCGTTTCTTGTCAACAACAAACCCTGTAGCACAACTGTAACCTGCACATTCAGTATCAAATGCTTTACATGCTGTAACTTTCAAAACAACTACAGCTGGTACAACTTTAGATATTGCTTTTCTCCAATCTTCAGCACTTGCAGAATTTGTTCTAAACCAAGAATTAATCTTCAGTAGTTGCAAAATTTCCTTTATAAAGTGGATCAACATTTGTTTTAAACTTAATGCCATTAGGTTGCCTTTCGACAAGTAACTACGAAAATAATAAGAAGCTTACAACGAAAAATTGTAGCAAGTATAGAGAAGAGAAAAATGGAGTGAGCAACATGGTTTAAATTCATATTAATAGATGAATGACAGATCTTAGAAACGTGCTTCATTTGACACTGTGTTGACACTTTTGGCCATGTGGGACCCACAGGATCAATTATAAGACAGAGAATGATGTTCTCATTATGTCGAACATGTATACAAATCAGTGAATTCAAAGATTTCATGCATGATAATGACAACAGGGTTTGAGAATCAGATATTTCATTGTTTTCGTACATATTACATCATCCCAAATCGGCTCCAGATCGTCTACACCAAAATTCCTCTACACCTCTGCACCCGCCAATAAATTCCTCTAAACGTTTTCCTTTTTTATCCCTACGAAAATCTTTCAATTTAATCAACTCAAAAATTCTGATTTTGGTATATTAAAAGAGAACACGTGGCAGAAATTTACTGGCGGGTGCAGAAGTGTAGAGGAATTTTAGTGTAGACGATACGCAGCAACAACTAACAAATACTTACTGTAATTATTCTTGGTGGTGACATTGGGTGTGTGAATCTAGAATACCGAACTCATCATCACTGCTCACAGACCTGAGTATACTAAACACAAAATAATTATAATAATTATATCAGATATTCATAATATACTTATAAACAAGGAAAGTGAACTTCAAATTTTTTAATGGGGATGTTACAACTTACAAATACTAAATTGTTTGCAGAAATCCATAAGCCCTAAGTTTCAAAGAAAAGCCCAAATTGATATTAAGAAAAGAAAATAGGAATGATGTGGGATAGAATAGTTTGCCTGCCCTAATTACTTACCAGCTCTACGGTTCCTCACAGGAAGATGAGAAAGATTGAGGAGGGAACCCTCGGGAGATTTGAATGCTAGGGGTTTTTCTGAGACGGATATATTGGCTGCCCGTAGTAACTAATTTGTTGGTATTGTTGTTCGTGGGGCTATCCAAAACCAAGGGGAAATGATGAACTGAGCTTGAATCAGAAATTAGAACATATATGTCATCTAATCCTTTAAAATCCTGTCATACGGTTCGTGAACCGGGTACTACAACCCTACACGACTACCTAACTCAGTTGACCGCAGTTCGTGAACCGGGTTCATTAACAACTACCCTTTAACACCAACTTTCAAATTTCAGTTTACACCGGTTCGTGAATAGTCCCCAACTGAACTTCTGATTTGCGAACTAGTGCGCCAACTCTCCGATATTTCTGAAACTCAGATATTTATGGTTTGCGAACTGGGTCGCCAACCTACCTGGGTAACAATATCAGTAAGTTCAATATTTCTTTCTTATGATGTTTGAAACATTCTTGCATGATGAAATCATTTTCGTGGGCAATTTTCAATTGATCCACAAATTAATTCACACAATAAATTGTTTAGAACTAATATTGTTAAGGATCGTTGAACATCTTTTACTTAGAATCATATTTCGAGATTTTTAACAAGACAATCTTGACTTGAAATTTCTTCTTTGTAAATCTACTAGAAGTCATACGACATCGTCTCAAAAAGAGAATGGTAAGATAGTGAATAAAATATAATGGTTCAGTCTTCACATACCTGAAACAGAAGTTCTCCTAATGTCCTTGTCGACCTTCAATCTTTAAGGGTGATGTCTGATACTCAACTACCGAATTCTAACCTAGTCTGAGACTTGACTTAGTAGACTAGAAATCAAGATATAATATTGATCATCTAACATTGACAATAAGGTAGAGATAGAAAAACTTGTGGGTTCAACCAAGTAATTCTCTAACAATTGGCGTTGTAGCCTTTTCCACAATCGAAGGTTGCATCTTCGAAAAAATACAACAAAATGAGTCCGAACATAAGCAGTATTGATTTCAACATCTTGTTGTTTCACAAGAGTCATCATTTTCCTATTCTAATTAGAAAACGATATTTCGAGACTAATAACCCTCATTTTCCTAAATCTAAAACTTGGCCAATTTTGTCTACATATATAGTAAGTACGGTACAAGTCACACCCAGACTATCCTCAAGACAATGCATAAAGTTAACGGAAGAGGTGACTTCAGCGGAAATCAAACATGCTCTGTTCTCCATCAACTCTGAAAGCGCTCCGGAACCTGATGGATATACTAGTAAGTTTTTCAAAGTTTTTTGGGACACCACACATCATCAATTAATAGCCATGGTCCAAAGTTTTTTTAACACACTTAACATTCGCCCTCATACCAACGTAACCCTCATACCAAAAATAGGTCGTTCTTTAAAACCATCCCAATTCAGACCAATTAGCCTTTGCAATGTAGTATACAAAGTAATATCAAAAATCCTAGTAAATCGGTTACGCCCTCTTCTCCCATTTCTCATAAGTCCATATCAGAGCGCCTTCGTCCCACAAAGATCCATACATGATAATATAGCAACTGTTGGAGAACTATTTCATCATATTAAAACCTCCACTCTTATCAAAGATCCAAAAATAGCCTTGAAATTAGATATTAAGAAAGCTTATGACAGCTTAGACTGGGGATTCATCAAAAAGGCATTCACAAAAATGGGATTTCCAACCCAATTTGTAGATTATATTATGTTACGTATCACTACAGTTACCTATTCAATTAACATCAATGGTACCCCTCACGGATACATCACACCTACGAGAGGCATTTGACAAGGAGATCCTCTTTCTTCATATATCTTCATAATATGCGCAGAAATCCTATCAACCAACTTGGGCAATTTGGAAACCCAAAATCTTGTAAAAGGGCTAAACATATCTCAAAAGGCTCCACCTATTTTGCATCTAATGTACGCGGATGACCTCCTAATGACTTACAAGGCATCTCAGGAAGGCAATGCTCACCTAAGGAGACTACTTCAATCCTACAGTTCTTCGACGGGTCAGGAAATCAACGCAGCGAAGTCAACAATAATTCACCATCCAATACTCCAACAAAATCAGCTGGACGCTATTAAACAATTTTTTGATTGCCAACATCGTCAATACCACCAATATACCTGGGAGTACAGTTTAAAAACGGGAGAACCTCTAGTCACATCTTCGACCCGCTACTTCAACGTCTGGCGAGGAAAGCTCAAGGATGGATGACCAAATGCCATAATCAAGCAGAAAGGTTAGTACTCATGAAAACTTCCTTAATTCCTACCTCAAACCATCTTATGCAAACACAATTATTACCTATTCATATACACAATCAGATAGATCGAACTGCTAGGAATTTTTCCTGAAGCCATGATTCAATAGTTAAAAAACTCCACCCAATAGGATGAACCAAACTAAATAAACCAATAGTAAAAGGAGGTATTGGCATAAGAAAAAGTAGTCTCCACAATAAATCCTTATTCACGAAAAGAATCTGGAACTTGCACGACCAACCTAATTCCATTTGCTCCAGATTATATAATGAGAAATATCTTCAAAATAAACCAATCTTCCAGGAAAACACCCCAATACCTTCCACTTCTAGCCCACAATGGAAACAAATGGCATCTCTCATACCTACATTATAAAAACATTTTCCATCGTATAGGAAAAGGTCTATACACACCTATCCAAGCAAATTGGTTACCTCACCATCAAAACCTAAGCCCGGACCAGTGCTACTGATAAGCACGTAAGTGCGACATTTTTATACCCACATTTATACTAGTTAGGTCTCGATATTTAGTTAATAATATTGTTTTAAGTCATTTGTAGGAATTACAAGGAAATCCTATCACCGGACCGAAAAATGAACAAAGTGGATGGCCCGGTATCTTTATATATCAGCACCACTCAAATCACCCACGGCACCACTTGGCTATATTTCTACACGGCCAGGAAAGTTTGCTTGTGCGGACAAGCCCGACCCATTAGTGGCCAAGGGAAAGTGGGACGTGTACATTCTCTAACCACATCTGTGGTGTGTTTAATTCTCACATCTCATTTACAGAAAAGCCTTCTCTCTCTTATCAAATGGAACTCATTTCTGTATCTTACAAGTTGAGACGAAAATGAGATGAAGACTTCATGGATCAATACAAATGAATGGGGTCGGAATTTTATGGCGACATCGGTTCTGGATATCATGTTGGGTACAATAAAGAAGCTTATTGACGGAGTTGCTGTCCATTTTAGGGTTCATTCACAGATGAAGTAAAATGAGAAATACGGTGTGAGATCGAGATGTAGGCTAAGCTGATAGATGTATCAAATCATTTAGATGGGTTTGGTGATATTGGAATGACTACTACATCACTCTTTGTAAAAGTCATGGATGAAATCAATACAAGCAATTAGGGATTTGATCACTGTTTTTAATGGAATTTGGGGGTTTTGATGTAAACTGAAATTGGGTTCATGTGAGAGGAAGAAGATGGCTGGATATTAGTGACGGTGGTGGATTTGAACTGAAATTCAGGGAATGGAACAGATTTGGGGTTTCAACAATTATGGGGATTTCAGATGAGAAAGAAGTGGAGCTGGTGATGCAAGTTGAATGGGGTTATTTTCGCAACAACAAGGCATGGAAGTTGGCAGTTCTTGATGACGGGAATTAGTGCTAACAGTGGTGGTTGTAGTACAGATCCTAGCCTTGAATGGAGATGGAAAGGGAACTTGTGAGCTCGTTGTGGTTTTGAAATGGGGAAGAACGGCAACAGGGTTCGTTGGTGGAGCTGACTGTAAGGAGGAAGGTGTTGCTGCCATGATTATGGCTATGAACAAGGAAGAGAAGTTTGAATGCTTATTTTTGTGGTTTCTGCTGGAGGGTTGTGAGCTTGATGCTCGAGAAAATGCTGCAATGAGATCAAACAGGAGGAGCTGCTGGTGTTGTAGTTGGTTTGGAAGGTGATTCAGAGACTGAGAATAGCGCACACCTGGTGTGTGCCGAATGGCTAAGAGGGGAGTTAGAAGGGAAGTGTAACACAGTGGGCTGGATATTGTGGTTGTTTATGTGGTCTGGAAACTGTGGTGGATATGACACATTGGTTACAATCGGTGGACACTGTCACACTGGTGATGAAACTCAGATGGTCAGGGAATATTATGGGTGTCGTAGCCTGAATTTGGGAAGCAGTTATAATTGGATCGGACCCTCGACAGTTATCTGCTAGGTCTTAACTGGTCTTTGCCGACACTATAAAGATGGAGTCAAGACGCAATTGGAGACAGACCGTAATCAGGGAAGAAACTAGGGTTTGAGCATTGCTACTCGCTTTTCATTTACTTTAGCATTTTTATGGCTTTTAAAAAAGCTATTACTAGCTAAACTCCTCATTAGGGTGAAGGATGAACTTGAAGGTTAAAGTGCTTGTGTTCTTAAACAATGGTTTCAAAAATAAGATCTAAATTCCATGTTTGTGTTTCTTAAAAGAGGTTGATTGTGTTAAGAGTTTTTCATGTCTTATGCCATGTATATTGCATAGATGAATTCTAGAACATCATTCCATCTGTAACATAGGTATTGATCGTTTTATGATCATTCCAAGACTATGTATGCCATGTATGCTTAGTACTTAGGGGGTCTACCTTTTAGGTTGAGAACAAACAATCTTTTATGATAACTCTTCTCTATAAATCCTTAACCAAATATCTTCCGTGTGTAGCTAGGTTTGCACTTCGCACAAGTAAATCTGAAACCTTGTGATGGAACATAAGTAAACATATCTTATAACGGATTTCATAGTCCTAATACTTTACATCCTTGATTATAATCTTTATAAATCTGTCTTTCATTTGTTAGCTTATAAGAATTCTGAAATCTTCTATTTGAAATATTCTTAACTTGAAAGTTACTAGTTGTAGATGGTGGATTTTCGACAAAGGGTAGAATTGTAAAACTATACTCTAGATTCGGCAACCGGATGAGTATTGAGGCTCATGTCTCTCATCAAAGTATGAAAGCTCATGCCATAAAATCTCTGACTGAGAAGGCTGTCTCTCAGAGTACATGTAGATGTGTAGTCTCTCAGCTGAAGCCACGGCACATCTCATGAATACTGAGCAATTTCAGTAATTACTCCGGATCCGGCAATCGGATGAGTATGTAGACTCATGTCTCTATGCATGAAAGCTCATGCCACCTCTGATGGAGAAAGTCTCTCAGAGAAGATGTTGATGTGTAGTCTCTTAGCTGAGGCCACGACACATCTCATACTGTATAGAATCGAAAGATTTGGCGGCTCCTAGACAGCATGTCTACTAGTATAGAGCGACAACGTCTTCGGGATGTAACCAAGTTTTCCCCGACTATGCAAGAGGAATATGACACTCCAGCAAGTTCATATTGCTCAACCCTCAGATAATTAAGCTCCTAGACAGGAAGCCCTTCTAGTATAGAGCCAGCAATTAATTATTTTAAATCGTCTGAATATCCAGCGATATTCTACGAGCCATCGCCTGAATATCCAACAATATTCTACGAGTCGTCAATCAATCGCCTGAACATCCAGCAATATTTTACGATTCCTCGTTATATTTCGTTACTTCAATATGTGGTTCTTCCCAGCAGAATTCCACAGGCATGTTAGTAATAAATATTCAACGAAACAGGCATTTGAGCATCGAATAAGCCCTGACAAAAATGGTGCAGGTGTAATTAGCGGATAATGCACAGACCAGCATTTTGAATGCACGAACGAGCATTTCAAAAATACGAACGAACAAGGAACCTATGCAAAATAGCATTTCAAAAATACGAACGAACGAGGAACCTATGTAAAATAGGAAGGGAAAATAATAATAATAATAATAAAATATTAAGCAAAAGCGCCAGGGGACTAGGCTCAACAGCCGTCCAGTCATGTCGTGACTAGTCCCGCGCCCAATTTTATATTTTATCATAGTTTTACTATCTTCACGATCTCATGAAAATCCTCTTGATTCGAGCAAATTTCCTTTATTTCAACGAAATTATCTAAATCACATGATTTTATCAAAAATAATAAAAATAGGAAAAGGTGTCGCGGGACCGAGCACCAGTCGGCCATGTCTTGGTCGAGGCCGGTCCCACACCTCACGTCCCATTATTTTATTATTCCTTCTCAAATTATGAAAATTCCTTGATTTTATGAATTTTCCCTAAAATTACCTAATTTCGTGTATTTTCTCTAAAATCATGGAAAATATTTAAAAAATTAGGAAAACTTGTGAGACCGGGCTCTAGCCGGCCGGCCATGCCCTAGCCGGTCCCACACGCCCATTATTTTATTATTATTTGATGTTTTGTTTCCTGATTTCATGTAAACTCCCTGATTTCAACAAAATATCTTGGTTTTCAACAAATCCCTTTGATTTTATGAAAATTATCTAAAATCATCAAAATTACATCAAATTGTGAAGAGTGCCTTGGGACCCGCGCCCATTGGCCGACCGGCTATGCCACGGCCATTGCCGGTCCCACACTCCCATTTCCTATTTTATATTTTAATTTATGTCTCTCATCTCATGGAAGTTCCCTAATTTCGCCAAACTCTCCAGTTTCATGGAATTTCCCTTAAATCACATAAAACTGGGAAAAGCATGTGGGACCGCGTGTCAGCCGGCCGGCCATGCCCTAGCCGTGGCCGGTCCCACACCTTGTGATTCCTTGTTTATTTATTATATTCATCATCTCATGTATTTTTCCCAGTTTCAGCAAAACCATGGATTTTTCATATTTTCTCCAAATGTTGCTCAAACGTGCACCAGAAAATATCAAAATTCTCAGGACTGAAGCACGGACATCATGGTGACACGTGCACATCCCCTTGACCGACCAAGGGTGACCCTGAGGCTTGCAAACAGCTGGTCCCGCATGTTTTAATGATTTTAACCTAATTTGCTCAGTTGCTCATATTAGGTTCGAACTCTTTCCAAACAATTGGAAGTTCACTCAAACGACCATCTACTGGTCCCACGACCACCAAGGGCCGGTCTCATGACCTCTTGGTCGGTCCCTCATATTTTCTACATCAGGTTTTATGATTTGTCGCTCACACGAGCATTATTTCAGTAAATGATTAAATCAACATTTAATCATTCTTTCACCAACTGGTCCTCAAGAGACTTTGGTATTTTTGCTCATTCGAGCATTTGTGCGTTATATGGTGAACCCGTCATCCCATGTAGCCGGTCCTATGTGATTCGCAGTAAATCATCATCTCCGTAAAATTAGGGTTTTGAATCCAGAACTCTGCAGAAACGTGATTCTTAGCAGATTCGAACACTCTGATAATTTTATGTTGATTCCATGATTAACATTCGTATTTATTTTGCTCGACTCAGCAGTCAGTAACTTAAGTTAATATTTTATTTGGTACAGCTACCAACGATTCATCAAAAGAACAATATTTGTTCAAACTAGCAATATTTTCTCAATTAGCAATGTTCGCTCAGACTAGCAATATTTGCTCAAATCAAAGAATATTGGTTCAACTATCAATATTCAACAATTTAGCAACACAGTTTTGCTCGTCTTAGGTTATGATGATACCTCGTCTCAGCAGACACATTAAATTCATGAGTTTCGAAACATTTCCTAATCATGTTCAACTCAGCAATACATGGACTCATCGTCCCATAAAGTCGACAACTGACTCCACAATCACGAGATTTCAATCGTGTCACATGGGGGGATACTAACTAGGATTTTGGTCTGGAGGTCTACGACACGTGTGTTCACCCACGATGAGAATGTGAGCAAGTTGTGCAATCAGTTGGAAGAGTCAGCAAAGTAGTGGGTGGAAAGTTAACCAAGTCTCTGCACGATGAGTAATTGGTTTTAACACGATTTCCCCATTTCCCACTCTCTGATTCCAGCAACTGTCACACTTCATGGGATCATGGTGTTTTCAATTACGGCATTATAAAATGTCTCTGAATCCTGATTGAAAAGACAGAAGTTTTCGAGCATTCGAACAACATTCACCAAAACGAGCAATTTCTCATCAAAATTTCATACAGACAATCTTTCGTCTACACGAACTCACAGAAATTACTCTCAATTGAGCAAAATTCAATCATTCAGAGCATTTTCACGATGAATTCACAACACATCTACAATCTCAGATCACCATTGATCTCACGTATTTCTCAGCTTCCCTCCTACAGATCAACCCATCCTCTCTTGTGATCGAATTGACTCTGGAACGTCCATTGTTCTTGGTTTAGGCCGGGGTCTTACAGATTGATCTCTTGAACTTAAAGCACTCCCTTCTTGCAGTGCATCTGTGTGAGGTTCAACATTTCGCTCGGTTCAAGGAGTCTCCACACGGTCGACTCTTCAATTCCGTAAAAACCAGCAAATCGTTTTTCCCCACTCACAGATTGGCGACCACAGTGGGAGATTAATCTCTCGGTTGCAATCTCACGATTTCACAAGATGGCTGGTCTTAGGTTTGGGTTAGTTACAGGTTCCAACACAAACGGCGCTAGTACTAGCAACAACAACAATGACAATCAAACATCCCGGAAACGATTCCGGCCTCCAACACTGACGGTGGTGACATTAATCCTCCTCATGCTGAAGGTCATCCCCTGTTCGGTCGACATCCTGAAGAAGTCATAGGAAATCCACCACCTACCATTGCTGATCTTATCAAAGTGCAGGAGACTCTCGTAAAGAATCAGACTGACATGGCTGCTACACATAAGGAGCTGTGTAATTATCTCAAAACTCTTACTGATAAGATGACAGAGAAGACTCAAGAAAAGGGAAAAGAGAAGGAGAAATCCTCAGATGTTGCTGATACTGAAGTAATCCCAATCCATACAGTGGATGATGATGAAACTGGCAAAGCTGCAGATTCATCAGCAAAGGAACCATCAAATTTCGTTACTCGGGAAGACGTGGAGCGCCTTATGGAGAACCGTGGAAAAGACAAGACATCACATGTCCATCGTCACCAACCTCCTTATCCTGCCGCTACGCAGAGGATTCCCCTTCCAAAAGGTTACATTTCTCCAACTTTCACTCTGTATGACGGAACTGGCAATGCTCGAGAACATGTCTCTCGTTTCTCGAAGCCTTGGGAGAGCATGAACATAACCATGTTGTTCGTCTCAAGAGTTTTCAAAATCCTTGAAAGGCAGAGCATACACCTGGTACAACAACATCGCACCGGGGACTATCAACAATTGGGGAGAAATGATCAACGCCTTCTACAGGAAGTACTTTTTCGTGTCAGAGCAAGTCACTCTCTCTGATCTTGGAAGAATGTTCCAGAGGGTCAGTGAGAATCCCAATGATTACGTGAAAAGATTCAGAGTCCAGGCCCTGGACTGTCATGACCCAAATGTCACAGAGCAGCAGCTGGTAGATTTGTGTATCAACGGCATGCTCCCGGTACAGAGCTCTACTGGAGAATCTTCGATTCCAGACTTTCTCAGAACTTCACGAAGCCGCGAAGAGATCAGCAACCACTGCACCTGCTGTTAGAAAGAGCAAAGTCCACAAAGACTGAGGAATCACGTGACACTCGAGGAAGCAGACGCCTGATCAACAAGCAGTACAACCTGCAGTCCTCTACAAATGTTGCAGAAGGGAGCAAGCGCAAGGCTGAATCCCCGAACAAGCATGCTGCAGCTCCTCCAAAGACGCAAAAGAAGGACAAACCAGAGACACAGGCTCCTGGCCAACGCACACAGATCCTGATGATGCACCTGATTTTCCTCTCCCCATTGGAGAAGTGCTCGAACTATTAGACGCCTGGATCCAAGATGGTGCAATCAAATTGCCATACGTCAGGAGAGACCCAACTGAGGAAGACATGGAAAATCCTCGTTACTGCCGATTCCACAGGTTCGTCAATCACCCACAAGTAGCTGCAAAGTTTTGAAACGCATATTCAGAGAAAATTGAGTCAGGAGAACTTAACCTTGGAGCCGAAGGAGTACACAGAGATCCTCTTCCTGTCAGGACTTTCTCTATTTCTGAAGCACCAGTCAAGGAAGCAGTTCAGTCATTGATAGAGCATGTTTGCGAATTGCTCTATCTATCAAAAGCACAAAGAGGAGACATGTTCACAGCTTTGAACCACATAGTGTCTGGGAAACGCCTACTGATTCCAGAAGTACCTCCTGAACCATCAGCCACCGACAAAGAAATGTATGACTGGGGACTCACCACCGTGCATATTAAAGGAAATGAATTCAAAAGAGCATTTGTTGATGTCGGCACCGCCGTCAACATCATCCCTTTGAAAACTCTCAGAGCTGCTGGCATTACTCGACAAGAGGCTACTCATGCTCCCATAGCAATCAGAGACCACGAAGGAATCTCCAGAGATGCATACGGCTTCATCATTCTCAAAGTCACGGAGAATTTGGTCTGCACTGAGACCAAGTTTTACATAATTCGAGAAGATCCTGGATATGACATGATCCTTGGAAGAACTTGGATTCATGCTGGAAGGGTAACTTCAAAGCTTTCAACACACTCTGTCGCCGACAAAGACTCCAAGTCAGAAGAAAAGTGAGGACGCCCCACCGTTTGAGCATCTGGAGGAAGTAAAAACCTTGATGGGACTTACGCAAGAACCTGGGGAAAATCCACATACCTTTGTCAAAAGGTTTCGAGCTCAGGCAAGTCTTATTCCTCTTCATGCTCCAATATTACCAATGTTCAAATATGATACTTTGATTCAAGGACTTCTCCCTACAAACGATTTAGCAATTACCAAAAGTTATGAATGGATAACTTCACCTCGCCAATATTATACCCAATGGTTGGGTTCAGAGCTTCTCCAAGTCGGTCATTCTATCAAGAGGTTTATTGCTGAGGACCTGGCTAAGCACGACAGACAGTATGCTGGGTACTCTCCTCTACATGAATGTCCATACGTGCCACAACCATGGAATCAAAAAAGATATTCAAGGCGCGAACTACTAAACCAAACAAATTCAAGGAAGGGGATTTGGTTTTCAAGGCGGCTAAACGAGATCTCCACTCTGCAAGGAGCTCCAATTGGGAAGGACCATTTATGGTTGCTAAGTCCATAACTGGAGGATACTACAAATTGATCAACACAGATGGTAGAACCCTGCCAGTAATTCACGAGAATTGGCTTAAGGCGTTTATCTGAAATTATTAGGCATTTGAGGTACTGGGCGTTTGAGCACTCATGACGTCTGGATTTGGCATTTAGGATTTTCTTTCATTGTATTTCAATCCCTCCAAAACGTTTGCAATACTTGCAATCAGTATTTGAATTCAGCAATTTATCAGAAATTCAATTCACTTTACTTAAAGAAAATCTCTATCAAATCCAAAATCAAAGAAAATTCTCAGTCACAGACTCGACACCTATCAAAGAATCAAAACCCAAATAAAATCTCACATCTCTCACAGAGTTCAATGTTCTTGATATTATGGAAAGGAAACTAAAGAAAGCCATCAAAGAAAGATTTCTCTTCTCTGCCTCCTCCAAGACTTTCAAGGCTGCCTTTTCCGCCTCCAGCTTCCTGGTTAGTTCGGCAACTTCATTCATCTTCTTCAACACGGCATCACTGGTAGGGAAGGGAACATCACCCTTTACTGCTTTCCTGATAACTTCAAGTCTTTGACGGAGCCACTTCAGATTGAAGCCAAGATCTTCAGCATTCTTCAAGTTGTACTCCCAATCAAAGAGTACGTCTTGGGTAACAACATTTCTGGCTGTAATCCGGATATCATTTATAACACGCAAGATGACTTCTACTTGTCTCGTCAAGAAATAACTGCGTCCTGGATCCTGAGTAACAACAATGTGTCCATACATTTCCCACAGTTCCTTGTACATAGCAGCATATCCGATGGGAACGCTAAATCCTCCAACAAGCTGGTGATATGGGAGTAACTCACCAAATTGAGGATCAAAGGAAATCCTGCTAGGATACTCGTGCACTATCATCTGGTTCTCAGCTACTGGAGCAGCATCGATAATCATAGAGACGATTTCAGAGGAAGTAGCTTCTGCTATTTCGGGTTCGGGTTCCACCGTCTGAGGCACAATTGGAGTTTCTTCTACCTCCACGGCATCAACGACCAGCACTTCATCATCTTGAGGCACAGATATGGAAGTATTGTCATCAACAACTCCTGATTTCCCAAACCATCATTACTGGATTCATGATTCCCAACTTCGTTGTTAGGCACCTAATGCGAAGATTACATGGGATTAGAATGATTCAAGGGAGAAATCCAATACAATCATAAAATTAAGAGTAAGTGAACTAACATCATCTAAGTTCCTTATCATACATCTAAGATGTGTACAAGTAGCATCAAAGTCATGAAACACGTTTTCAAAGAAACTCAGCTGAAGAAATTTTACACTGCCCTGTGTTCAATGACGAACTGGGCAATTGGTGTGGATCTAGAGTTGGGTTATATACCATTCTCGTATGGAAGTCCTCTACAACATGTCAAAATTTCATGGCAATTGGGCGAACGAGCTAGGAGGTGTGATCAAAACATCGGGCAACATACAATCTGAAAAAGTTCTGAAAGTCTCCTGGAAGTTTACTATTTCGTCTTTTTCAGGCCCTAAACGTGCTCAAAACTTAAAAAGCTTCTTATAAAGCTTGGAAATTTTCCGGGCTTGAATATGCATATGCAGATCATGAAAATCCGACTCCAGATGAAGATTTTACGGCGTTTTTGGTAAAAAACTGGGTTCTGAATTTTCTGACGACGAAGTTCGACCAAGTTTTTCGTATATACACATGGATTCTCATTCATTCATTCACAAATCAGCACTTTCATACTTCTATGAAGAGGATGCAGGGTATATACTCACTTTGGGGGTCTCCGAAGTACTCAAGGAATTATGATTGTCCGTATTAACGACAAGGGGCTCATTACTTCTATTTGGCTCCGAATCTTTGGAAGTGCCTTCGTCTATATTCTCAGAGGAAGATCGAACATCAGCACTTTCCACTCCATGACGACATCCTCCTGGACATATTATCAAGTAGTTAGCATTTTCACATGAAACATTTATGTCTGATGGTAAAGGAAATTACTCACGGCGACTTCTTCTTCAACGTTCAAATCAGAAGTCGTCTGCCCAGCAGCAGAGAATCGAAGACCGTCAATACTAGACGGAGCAAAGTCCTGTGACCAAATAACAAATATTGGTTTTGAGATCCTGATAATGCGGATGGAAGAAGTCACAGCGGAAAAATATCAACAACTCACCAAAAAGGCGACTGGGGACTTTATGGTGTTGGGCAACAACTTGCAATTCTTGCTCCTGCCTTCTCCACCGTGGGCAATTGCCTCCGCCTCTGAGAAATTCACTTCAATTCGAGGTCTCACAGCACGACCCTCCTGCAAAAGAAATTGATGTGATAATTAAAGACGATTATACGAGTTGTATGAGGAATATGCAAAAGAATACATACTGGTGAACCTCCTGGAGATGTCTTTCGCTTGTCACCACCAGAAATATTCCTTAGTCTGGGACGAGAGGCACTCATCTCAGAAGAAGGAGGATCTTTCACTAAAGGTTGGACGGACGTCACATAATCATTAAGACGCTCAAGCTGCTGATCCCAGAATTCCATGTAGCCTGGAGTCACATACGTAGTTCGATCAGCACAAGGGAACCAATAAGAGCTCCCTTCATCATGTGTGTGATCTAAGCAAGTCTTAAGTTGTTCCACTGATGGTCTTCTCCTTCTGAAGGTTGGAACACATTGGTCCATACCCATCTGACGGGCGGCTCTGTCAATGTTATACTCCTCCACCGAAAAATCTCCATACGTTGCTGATATTAGATGACCGGGAGTGCAACTCAGCATGAAAGATCTTTCGCCATCGCTCAAATCAGCACCAGATTTCAAATACTTACTTTCTCCAGCATTGAAAGTCGTCAATTGAGAAACGTGAGGAGGAACCACCACCCAAGGACGGAAGTTGAACTCAGACTCGTCATCTAATACGTCAATGAAGCGTGTCTTGGACTGAATTTGCTTCGTAGACCAGCGCATAATCCTAGCGTTGTCTTTCTCATGGAAGATACGTCGAGCATCAGCAGAGTTCAGACTTTGTAAGACACTACGGGGAATGGGTGCATAGTTTCCGAAACGCTCCCACATCAGAGCTTGGAGAAACATCGTGTTGGCGTAGCATTCAATCTTCATGAAGCCGTTCGAAACACTGGAGTCTACGACTAAAGAGTCCAGGTTAGAATATAAAGAGCCCAAGAATAAGCTACCTAGCGGAAGTTGTTCACCTTGAGCCAGCTTAATAGCGAAAGGAATTACAAACGGCTTCAACAAGGTACCAGCATCTTCAAACACATCCCTAGACAGCCATAAGCACAAGAAAGCAGCAATAGACAACATACCGTCGGGTTCATCAAGAGGG
This sequence comes from Papaver somniferum, assembly GCF_003573695.1. Lineage (NCBI taxonomy): Eukaryota > Viridiplantae > Streptophyta > Magnoliopsida > Ranunculales > Papaveraceae > Papaver > Papaver somniferum. The sequence goes on from NC_039366.1 coordinate 49,631,751, forward strand.
ACGTCTCGTGGCCACCAATGTGTCAACCAATGAGCGTAACAACCTTTACCAAAAACCTTGTTGATTCTCTCCATCTCAGCTGTTAAAGTTTTGGAAACTGCTTTCTCTTCCGCTGTCCAAAGTTCTTCAGGAAAGTTACCTGTAATTGGAAGATGCAATAAAGCAACTACATCTTCCAAGGTAATAGTGAACTCTCCCCAGCTGCATATAAACGTGTGAGTTGGGATGCACCAGCGAGCAAGAAGAGCTACAATACCTCGTGCGTCATGAAAGATATACAAATCTCCAGATGTTTGAACGGCCCTGGTAATTTGTGCTCTATCCAGCATAGCTCTAACACGAGGAAATCCTAGCATGTGTCTAGACCATCCCGAGAACTTCTCTAAGGGGCGTCGAGAAAGCTTGAATTCAATCATTGAAGCCTGGAATAGTCCTCGTTCAAGACAGAACCGAATAGCAGCACGAGGAGTCACCAATTTCTTTTGAGTGACCGTCCTGGGATTGATCAGAAGGCGATATACCGGAGACTTGAGACGATTTTCGGGATCCGGAACTTCAAAGAATGCGTCATCTATGTTTGGGACATTCTTGACTCTAGGTGTTTCGTCTTCCTCACCAACGGAAGTCTCATCCATGCATGTTTCCTCTATGGAGATATCATCATCTGCACACCTTTCATCTCTGGAAGCATCATTGGCTGGAGAATCAGACATCCTCGCAAAGCTGCTGTGAAATCCACACAATGTTTCAGTCATCCGCGAATTCAATAAGATGATGGAATCATGCAAATTAAAACGCTGGTGTCTACAAATGGTAAATCTTGAACTCTTACCTCTTTCAATTTCACTAACAATAGTGATTGCAATACAAGAGTTAACACACGAAATTAGTTCGTTCCTTGAAACCTGCAGTAACGAACAAAACTTTATTAACCTTCAAAATTGATTTTCTCATAAAATCATATACATAATTTTCATAACATGAACATTCACACAACTGAGCTATGAAATTTACAATAAGACATGACTTCATCATAAATAAGTTGTCTAGTTTGAAGGTTACTCAAAACCCATGTCTTGATTTTACAAATCAATATAATGCAATGTTTTCATATAAATTTTCAGAATTTATCTAATAAGAAAAAATCCATGTGAATAAAATATGTCATCATGTTTCACATAAAATATGTCACGGCTACATATATATTAAAAAAAAATATATTTTCCTTCGTATTAGCGTTTTATTAAAAAACGAAGGTTTATGCTAGTTTTGTGAAAGCTCACACCTATTGTGATAAAATACTAATTCTCATGAAAGCTCATATATAAAGTTTTATCACTGGACATAAATTTACATACATAAAAATATATATGTCTATTTTCCTCGAACGAGCATTATCCTTTAAAACGAAGTTTATTTCGGTTTTGTGAAAGCTCACATCTATTAAGGTAAAATCTTGGTTCACATGAAAGCTCATACACTAAGTTTTATCACTGGACCTAAGTCCACATATATAAAGAAATCTCTCATAAATCAGGTATTTTAATTAGTTTTCAAAACTAACGATCGAACGAACATACGTTTGATAAAACAAGGGTTTTTCTACAAAACTCACATCAACATATACACATGTATAGAATTTTAACATGATGGAAGCATGAACACCTCATGAAATCAGCAAACTTTGAAAGAAAAAAAATTAACGCACCTGACGGCGCCGGCCGGAAATTGACCGGCGATGATCGGACGACATCGATTCCCGTCGATTTAAGGCGGATTTTTTTTCCCGCTCCTGCTGAGCTCGGACGTGATGGAGATGAAGAAGGTGGTGGACGTATGGGAGAGATAAAAAAAAGGGATTAATTCCCTTTTATACCTAATTTTATTTCCAAAACCTAATTCCATAAGGATTTCCTTTTGGGCCCGGCCCGTGAATCCTAAACCAACCAAGGTTCCACCATCGAGTCAGCGGTTCTACATCAATTTATGTTCACTGGATGATGTTCTATTATGCTACAGAGGTTTCCGCTCAAACCATGGTTTGCTAATTCAGTTGAAATCCGGTAATCTCTTATCTTATGACTAAGTTCAATTACTTATTCTTGTCTGTACCTGGAAAATCACCATTCAATGCTGACTGGGGAACATGACTATTCCTCAGTAAGCATGGGACTTAATGTAGATGGTGGATTTTCGACAAAGGGTAGAATTGTAAAACTATACTCCAGATTTGGCAACCGGATGAGTATTGAGGCTCATGTCTCTCATCAAAGCATGAAAGCTCATGCCATAAAATCTCTGACTGAGAAGGTTGTCTCTCAGAGTACATGTGTATGTGTAGTCTCTCAGCTGAGGCCACGGCACACCTCATGAATACTGAGCAATTTCAGTAATTACTCCGGATCCGGCAATCAGATGAGTATCGAGACTCATGTCTCTATGCATGAAAGCTCATGCCACCTCTGATGGAGAAAGTCTCTCAGAGAAGATGTAGATGTGTAGTCTCTCAGCTGAGGCCACGACACATCTCATACTGTATAGAATCGAAAGATTGGGCGGCTCTTAGACAACATGTCTGCTAGTAAAGAGCGACAACGTCTTCGGGATGTAACCAAGTTTTCCCCGACTATGTAAGAGGAATATGACACTCCAACAAGTTCATATTGCTCAACCCTCAGATAATTAATGCTCCTAGACAAGAAGCCCTTCTAGTATAGAGCCAGCAATTAATTATCTTAAATCGTCTGAATATCCAGCGATATTCTACGAGCCATCGCCTGAATATCCAACAATATTCTACGATTCGTCAATCAATCGCCTGAATATCCAGCAATATTCTATGATTCCTCGTTATATTTCGTTACTTCAATCTGTGGTTCTTCCCAGCAGAATTCCACAGGTTAATAATAAATATTCAACGAAACAGGCATCTGAGCATCGAATAAGCCCTGACAAAAATGGTGCAAGTGTAATTAGCGGATAATGCACAGACCAGCATTTTGAATGCACGAACGAGCATTTCAAAAATACGAACGAACGAGGAACCTATGCAAAATAGGAAGGGAAAATAATAATAAAAAATATTAAGCAAAAACGCCAGGGGACTAGGCTCACCAGCCGGCAGTCATGCCGTGACTAGTCCCGCGCCCAATTTTATATTTTATCATAGTTTTACTATCTTCACGATCTCATGAAAATCCTCTTGATTCGAGCAAATTTCCTTTATTTCAAAGAAATTATCTAAATCACATGATTTTATCAAAAATAATAAAATTAGGGAAAGGTGTCGAGGGACCGAGCACCAGCCGGCCATGTCTTGGTCGTGGCCCGGTCCCACACCTCACGTCCCATTATTTTATTATTCCTTCTCAAATTATGAAAATTCCTTGATTTTATGAATTTTCCCTAAAATTACCTAATTTCGTGTATTTTCTCTAAAATCATGGAAAATATTAAAAAAATAGGAAAACTTGTGGGACCGGGCTCTAGCCGGCTGGCCATGCCCTAGCCGGTCCCACACGCCCATTATTTTATTATTATTTGGTGTTTTGTTTCCTGATTTCATGTAAACTCCCTGATTTCAACAAAATATCTTGGTTTTCAACAAATCCCTTTGATTTTATGAAAATTATCTAAAATCATCAAAATTACATAAAATTGGGAAGAGTGCCTTGGGACCCGCGCCCATTGGTCGGCCGGCCATGCCACGGCCATTGCCGGTCCCACACTCCCATTTCCTATTTTATATTTTAATTTATGTCTCTCATCTCATGGAAGTTCCCTAATTTCGCCAAACTCTTCAGTTTCATGGAATTTCCCTTAAATCACATAAAACTGGGAAAAGCATGTGGGACCGCGTGTCCGCCGGCCGGCCATGCCCTAGCCGTGGCCGGTCCCACACCTTGTGATTCCTTGTTTATTTATTATATTCATCATCTCATGTATTTTTCCCAGTTTCAGCAAAACCATGGATTTTTCATATTTTCTCCAAATGTTGCTCAAACGTGCACCAGAAAATATCAAAATTCTCAGGACTGAAGCACGGACATCATGGTGACACGTGCACATCCCCTTGACCGACCAAGGGTGACCCCGAGGCTTGCAAACATCTGGTCCCGCATGTTTTAATGATTTTAACCTAATTTGCTCAGTTGCTCATATTAGGTTCGAACTCTTTCCAAACAATTGGAAGTTCACTCAAACGACCATCTACTGGTCCCACGACCACCAAGGGCCGGTCTCATGACCTCTTGATCGGTCCCTCATATTTTCTACATCAGGTTTTATGATTTGTCGCTCACACGAGCATTATTTCAGTAAATGATTAAATCAACATTTAATCATTCTTTCACCAACTGGTCCTCAAGAGACTTTGGTATTTTTGCTCATTCGAGCATTTGTGCGTTATATGGTGAACCCGTCATCCCATGTAGCCGGTCCTATGTGATTCGCAGTAAATCATCATCTCCGTAAAATTAGGGTTTTGAATCCAGAACTCTGCAGAAACGTGATTCTTAGCAGATTCGAACACTCTGATAATTTTATGTTGATTCCATGATTAACATTCGTATTTATTTTGCTCGACTCAGCAGTCAGTAACTTAAGTTAATATTTTATTTGGTACAGCTACCAACGATTCATCAAAAGAACAATATTTGTTCAAACTAGCAATATTTGCTCAATTAGCAATATTCGCTCAGACCAGCAATATTTGCTCAAATCAAAGAATATTGGTTCAACTATCAATATTCAACAATTTAGCAACAAAGTTTTGCTCTCTTAGGTTATGATGATACCTCGTCTCAGCAGACACATTAAATTCATGAGTTTCGAAACATTTGCTAATCATGTTCAACTCAGCAATACATGGACTCATCGTCCCATAAAGTCAGCAACTGACTCCACAATCACGAGATTTCAATCGTGTCACATGGGGGGATACTAACTAGGGTTTTGGTCTGGCGGTCTACGACACGTGTGCTTCATCCGCGATGAGAATGTGAGCAAGTCGTGCAATCAGTTGGAAGAGTCAGCAAAGTTGTGGGTGGAAAGTTAACCAAGTCTCCGCACGATGAGTAATTGGTTTTAACACGATTTCCCCATTTTCCACTCTCTGATTCCAGCAACCGATACACTTCATGGGATCATGGTGTTTTCAACTACGGCATTATAAAATGTCTGTGAATCCTGATTGAAAAGACATAAGTTTTCGAACACTCGAACAACATTCGCCAAAACGAGCAATTTCTCATCAAAAGTTCATACAGACAATCTTTCGTCTACACGAACTCACAGAAATTACTCTCAATTGAGCAAAATTCAATCATTCAGAGCATTTTCACACTGAATTCACAACACACCTACAATCTCAGATCACCATTGATCTCACGCATTTTTCAGCTTCCCTCCTACAGATCAACCTATCCTCTCTTGTGACCGAATTGACTTTGGAACGACCATTTTTCTTGGTTTAGGACGGGGTCTTACAGATTGATCTCTTGAACTTAAAGCACTCCCTTCTTGCAGTGCATCTGTTTGAGGTTCAATATTTCGCTCGGCTCAAGGAGTCTCCACACGGTCGACTCTTCAATTCCGTAAAAACCAGCAAATCGTTTTTCCCCACTCACACTAGTATTGATTGGAAATAGAGTTTAACTCTCCTCGTGGGAACGATCCCTATTTACCACTATTCACATATAGTGCACTGTATAATTGCGGTTAATTAAAGTCGGTTTACCGACTCATCATCTACCCAATCCAATCAGTTTCTGATCTTATTGACTCATCCACCCATAACTGGAATCATGAACAACTGAATCACCTCCCACCTACCGCTATCCAAAACATACTAAACATCCACCTTCCCCTAGACATGCCTCAGGATAAAATCCTATGGACACACTCAAAATCTGGAAAATACACTACTGCCACTGGGTACAATTGTTTAGTACAACAACAAGAAACCCAACACCACATTAACCCCCTACCTCCCACTAAATTCTTGTGGACTTACCTTGTCCACCAAAAATTCAGCTTTTCTTGTGGAAAGCTATAAATGAAGGTCTCCCGGCTTTCTCCTTTTTACACCACATTAACATCACAAATTCCAACAAATTCCCCCGATGCAATGCTGAACCAGAAACAACGGAGCACATGCTAATTCACTGTCCAATACCAGTAGCATCCTGGAACATCCTATTATCTCGCCTATCCACAAACCAAACTAATATCAACTCACTCATCACTATAAACAATCATACAACCATTACCCAAATTCTACAAAACACTAGCCATTTACCTTATTTATCAGCTTGTTGTTTTCTCTTCTGGAACATTTGGATGTCCAAAAACGATTTAGTTTTCAAACAACACCTTACAACCCCAGACAACATCTTAGCACTTACACTACAACAACAACAAGAGTTCGAATGGGAAAAACAAGTTTTACCCCCAATTTTACCTGGGGATACACCATCAAGAGCACCCCCAACAAATATCAGAGAAACAACAACGATATTAGCAGGATGGAGCATACCAAATCCGGATTAGATAAAGATCAACACGGATGGGTGTTAGAGCATTGCTCGGTCGAACTCGCATGCGTTTCTATCTCAAGCATGTTTTTCAAGTTTAGTTGTCAAAACTATATGTCTTGATTTCTAGATAACTTACAGCTAAGTCTCGGTTTAGGACAATTTAGTGTAGTTGAGCTCCAGTTTCCATGGCGATCATCTTACGAAGACGAAGAACTACTCAAGGAACCAATGGAACTTCATCCGATTAAAAGGTATGTGGAGACTTGAACTTATCTATCACTCAAAAATCTACTCTATCTCCTACTCTTGAGACAAAGTCGTATAAGTATGATAGTTTTCATACATACATAGTTTTTCTCGAAATATGTGTTGGTAAGCTTTCGCTTTAACCACGTTTCATCTTAACCCATGACGAAAGTCATGATGACGTTTCAATCTTGAAAATAGCTTTGATGACGATAATTGTGAATAACGATTATTATAACATTATAGAAGAATATTTCAATGATTGAAATGTAGAGTTGAGATTACGTAACCAACTATAGATATAAGCATATATAGTGTGTTCGCACATTAGTGTATAAATCCATGTGCCGGAAACCAAGTGTGTGCATATGTGTGCATACGGTATTGGTGAAGGAGACAGGTTGGGTACGCGTACCCGTACGCGTACCATCGGAAGTTTTCGAACCGAAAATTTCTGCTGTATTTGTAAGTTTGCAAACTGTTAAACCAGTCACCTTAGGTACGCATACCCGTACGCGGACACACAGAAGTTTTCGACCGAAAATTTCTGCTGAGTTTCTAAACTCAAATCCGGTAGCTATGGTACACGTACCCAAGCTGGTTATATTTCTCAAATCGGAAGTTCATGAACTTAAACAATAACTCAATAAGGAATGAAATCTTTGCAAACCGTGGCTATATTGTTCATGAATTGATTCAAATGAATCAAACCGATTTCGTTTCAATTGTGTCTATGTATTAAGATCTAAGCAATTGAACAACTCTTGAACTAGTTCTTATGAGTCATTTGAACTAGTTATGAGAAAGATGAATACGGTTAATATGAAAGTACTCATATGGCTAACCATCGGTTAACTATTTGTGAACCAACTAAGTGTACACGTTTAGATACGGTTACTCAAACCTAAATGAAATAAAGTTCATTTGTTTGTGACAAGCTAAGTTTCGATCTAACGGTTGAAAGATATTAGCTTGGTTAAATCAGGTTTTTCATCTAAAGGTGAATATTGAATGCTTTGTTACCAAGGTAACTTGGATTGCAAACCCTGATTTGAAAACTATATAAAGGAGACATCTAGAAACTGGAAAAACTAATCCCCACACCTCCTGTGTGATACTAGTTGGTTTTGCTAGAGTCGATTCTCCTTTAACCTTAGGGTTTTTTCTCGAGACCCTGTAGGTTAACGACTGAAAGACTTCATTGGGATTGTGAAGCCAGACGAAACTACTTCTCTTGTAGTTGAGAGATCTGATCTTGCCATTTTCTATCGTACGAGTTCAATTGAATAATTGACTTGAGATTATATCTCCGATAGGGCAAGATAAAAAGAAATCACAAACATCTTCGTCTCATCATTTGTGATTTCGCAATATCTAGTTTCACTACCATACGATTTAGATTATTGTGAGGTGATTGATAATTTTAGGTTGTTCTTCGGGAATATAAGTCCGGGTTATCAATAGGTTTCTGTCCACCTTGATTTTATCAAAAGACGGAACAAAAATCTTAGGTTTATCTGTGGGAGACAGATTTATGTATCATCGTAGACTTTTCTGTGTGATACAGATTTATTTATTAAAGTCTTCGACTTTGGGTCCTAGCAACTCTTGGTTGTGGGTGAGATCAGCTAAGGGAATCAATTGCCCAGTATCCTGCTGGGATCAGAGACGTAAGGAGCGCAACTGTACCTTGAATCAGTGTGATATTGATTAGGGTTCAACTACAGTCCAGAACGAAGTTAGTTTGTAGTAGGATAGTGTCTGTAGCGGCTTAATACAGTGTGGTGTTCATCTGGACTAGGTCCCGGGGTTTTTCTGCATTTGCGGTTTCCTCGTTAACAAAATTTCTGGTGTCTGTGTTATTTCTATTCCGCATTATATTTTGTTATATAATTGAAATATCACAGGTTGTGCGTAAAGATCAATCAATTAGTTTATCCAACCTTTGGTTGTTGATTTAAATTGATTGGCACTTGGATATTGGTCTTTGGTACCATCCAAGTTTATCTCTCTAGTATTTGATAAAGACTCACAGATTTCCATTTGCTTGAGTAAAGATCAAATTGAGAGATTGAGATATTAACTCTTTGATATACTTTTATCTAGATTGAGTCTGACTGTCTAGTTGATTCTCTAGAAAGTATATTGAAGTTAGTCCATACAGATTGCTAATCGAAATATTGGGTGAGGTTGTTAAACCCCCGCTTTTTCAATGGGGCTGCTAGAGGACATCCGGGAATGACGGGAGCAGGTTTTATTTGCAGGGATTCGACGACTCAAACTGTGATGGATCTAGCGCAACCACTAGGTATCACTACGGCGTTGATAGCTGAAACGTGGGCGATTCTGCTAGCTTCAAGGACAGCAATGGAGAGACAATGCCCAAAAGTCATCTTTGAGATAGATTCAGAAACCCGATGTGATTCTTTAAAAAAGAACTTGAAGCTCCGTGATATGTTACAGAAATGATTACAAAAATAAAACAAAGAATGCGACCAATTCCTCACTGCAAAATTCAACACAACTATAGATAAGGTAATCAAGCAGCAGACGGTCTGGCAAACTATGCGGCAGATGAAAGTCACGCAGGAAACCTAACAACTTCAGTTTGGAACCAGACTATCCCACACTTTATCAGCCAAATTCTATTTAATGATTCTGTGGGTACAAAATACCCACGTGTAATAGCGCTTTAGTATGTTTCTTTCTATTTTTCTCATGCTTCAAAAAACAAATAAATAATAAGTACGGTGGATTCTATTATATAAATTTTCGTCAATGGATTTTTCAATGTTGTCGTTTCTTTAATCCACTATTTAATAATATCCACTCACTAGTAGGGCATAAGCCACATACACCATGTGCCTAGCCTTAAATCATAGTGCACAAACAAAATCTTCACATAGAAATGAAGAGCACGGGGTTAGCTCCAAACGTTGTGTTTGATCCAGGATGAATATCCGAAAGGAATGGAGAGGACTAAAACAATGTTACAATTCAAAATTTTATTCACTACGGATTTCATTTCTTCCATTATAACATTATGTAAACACTTACTGGAAATATCTTTTATCGGATTTCATTGTGGAAGAATGGCAGACAATTTTTTCCTATAAGAAATGAGTCTTTTTTCTTATTCTTTTTTTTGTAATTTTTTTTTACAGAAGTAGTATGATTTAAATGACCAACTTTGCTACTGAGTCTAATTAAAAAACAAGAAGCCTATTATAGGGGCTCCAACCAAATGGTTTTGAGGGCTCCCATGGATATATATATCTTAAATAAATGAGGATAAAAGGTGACTTAATCTATAACAAAAGTTCAAAAGTACCCTTCAATGATTACTTAACTCTAAATAAAAACCAAAATAAAATCCTTAATCTAGTTCTAATTCTAATTCATCTCCTCTTTTTCCTCTCTTTTTTTTCTCCATCGTGATGATGAATAGGTTAGATGCGATCAAATAATTATGGATTTGGAAATTAGTTTAAAAAATCCACCCTTTTTCATCACAATGATTTCAATCATGTAAGAATCGAAAAACCCGTCTTTCTTTGTTGGTAATTTTGATTGCATAAATAGATTAAATTTGATTAAATTAAGAATATAAAAATGAATTTCAGAATAACATATAGTGGGGAAATCAATATTTTCCTACCGTAAATCAACCCTACTTCAAACCGTAAACCAACTCTATGATTTGAAAAAAATTATATTTCTAAACCATAAGTGAAATTGTCAACCCAGTTCTACGGTTTGGAGTTCTTACTATCTAAACCGTTGATTTATTTTACGGCTTGAAAAATTATATTTCTGAACCGTAGATAAAATTGTTAGGTAAAAATCATACCCAATTTTTTCCATTGTAGGTATTTACTTCCCAACCGCAGGCGACCCTGAATTTGGCTACGGTTTGGAGCTCCCATCGTATATTTAGTTTACGATTTGATTTCCCACCGTATCATATAGTTACAGTTTGGTTTACATATTGTAGATGCAATCAAACCGTAGTTGGTACTTAACTATTACCATCACGATTATCATTTAATTTTATGATCATGATTATCTTTTTTTTATCTTTTTTATTTTTGATTTTCAAAACGCTAAATATAAATCATTAGTCTACTCAAAATTAATCTAATTTTAGTTTAGTTAATCCAATATTAAACACTAATTAGCCTAAGGCGTTCTAGGCTTCTAGACATTAACAAAAATGATGGAATAAAGGGTTTTGAAGATTATTATTTCATGACTCGATTTTATCATTTTATGGGCCTTCAAAACCATTTGGTTGGAACCCGTATAATAGGGATCAAAAACGAAAAAAGTACGCCCATATAACAGTTAACCAATTGTTTTTTCTCTTTTATCCGTAAGTATAATACAGTCTGAGTTCCCATCGATATCCAATAATAATTTTATCACCCTTCTAAGGAAAATCTAACCCAAGACAAAATACAAATACCACCGGTAAATGATACCACACATTGTGGACCTGTCGAGATTGTGGTATACCCAAATTTAAGTGGACCTAGTGTCATTGCTAAGGGGTGGTGAAACGGGCTGAAGTTACAAAAATATCCTTGACAGTTATAACTAAAAGTTAACCTAATAATCTGATTTCACTTCATCTTTTCTTCTTCCTCTCATCCCCCACCACCATACCGACCTCACATCAACATTTCACCATCAAACCCAAAAAAACTCGTCGATTATTGATTCAGAAATTCCATCGTCGATAAATCTTCAAACATGCAGAATCGTTTCAAGAGAACTTATAGAAAACCTAATAAAGATGACCACCCAAATTGGAAGAACCGCTCAACTCAAACCCAAGAAAAAAGCAGTGGGTGAAAAAATAAATTTGAAAGTGAAGAAATCGAAGAAATGATGCGATTGAGAAAATAAGTGATTCAATAAACTCAACTGATGAGTGCTAAAAAGTGCATATTTCTATATATTTTTCTTGGCATTTAACTCATCTTTTGTGCATTAATTCTATATTTTATCCCATATTCTGTGTTTTCGTTGTTTTCAAGAATAAATACTTTTCTTAATTAATTTTGCATTTTTAGGTACTAAATAAAGCCTGGTTATCTCACGGAGCGAAAAGAGCAAAGGAACGGCAAAGACTCCCGCTAGGAGGAAGCGAAGAATGATGTTTGCAAGAGCCGGATCAATTAGAAGTGGGCTTGAAGAGGAAGAATTGTTCTTAAAGAAGATATGGGCTTGGCATACCCAAGACCCAAAACCCTTACCCAAATCCATTTCCATTATCCATACCCATTTCCATGAGAGCCGTCAGATTGAATCCATCTTGTCATCCAACGGTCGCCTCATCATTGTGCATCAAAATCCGAAGCTCCTGTCAAACACTATAGTACCTAACTCCATATGAAGCCGTCCTTTTTGCTGCATTTCCTCATCCTACGGTCGCTCCAATATCTTCCCATCTCACCGTTGGATCCACCTACCATCTTCACATCCGACGCGTTTCCTCGCAAATCATCACCCTTTGCCACACCCGCTCAACACCCTAACTTCCAAACCCATCGACTTCAAGCCAAACACTCCCTTCTCCCCAAACTGTCGACCTCTTCTTCTCTTCCCCAAACTTCCTCTCTTCCATCACCCGCAACCCCTTCACCACCACCATGCCCTGCCACTCCGTACGAACCACCTTCTTCCCCGACCATCACAGAGACGCTGTCTCAACCACCATCACCTCCCCTACCTCAAACCCATCTCCCTAGCCTAGTTATTTTCCCCATCTCACAACCACTGAAACCCTAGGTTTTGGGGTGAGTAAATTAACTCGAACTAGGGAACAATTAGAGCAGCAGAGGCGTCAATTGAAGGCATATAAGGACCAGAAGAGGCAGAGAAGAAATGGGTCGACCGTTTTGAGTGATTTGTCACATCAAATTAGGTAAAATATCTAACCCTAATTTTGAGAATTTGGGGGAAAACATTGTAAACCCTAATTTTGAATTCTGGGTATAAATAGAAGGTGTGGGTGTGTGTTATAACCATGCCTGGATTAGCCAGATCACCATTTGGAGGCCTGGATTAGCCAGTGCTCTCCACTGTTAGGTTTTGTAATCTTCTGTTTTAATTCCAAGTTTCAATTTCAATTACTCTTTATGTTTATCATGTTTACAATTACTGTCAATATGTTCTAATTACTCTTGCTAGGGCTTAGATGAAGCCTGAAGACCTTGTTGGGTAGCAAAATCTTAGTGAACACTCTTGTAGGTTTAACTGAATTAGGATGTTAGTGTTCTTGGTGATTGAAGTCACCTGTGATTGAGTGTTCTTTAAGAAGACACTCAATGCTAAGGGTGAACTAGAGAATTTAGGGACTTAACCATCCACATTTAACTAAAGTAGGGAAGTTATGAAGCTTAGGGATCAAACATCACCTGTGATTGAGTGTGCTGTAAGAAGACACTCAATGCTAGGGGTGATGCTAGTGAGCTTAGTTAATTAAATCTCTATCTATGTATGCCCTGGAACATAGGCAGGCTTGAACCTTCACCTAGCTCCATTAGGTACAAGAGCATAAACTAGATTGATGCTGCCTAGCTAGGCCATAAGGTGAATTCAAATCCCCTAGTGCATTTACTGCTTAGCTTCTCTGCCTTAGGCTCACTGCCTTTGTTTAACTGCCACTGTCACTATCACTGCCACTTAGTTTAGTGCTTAGGATACTCTTAGCTTAGGAAAGTAGGAAAGCTTCAATCACACACACCTAGTCTCTGTGGATTCGACCCGTACTTGTGCACTCACTGCAACAACACCGTGCACTTGCGGTATCACTGTAGGCATCCATTTATTCATCTTATTTACACATCTTTCCAAGCCTACCAAGTTTTTGGCGCCGCTGCCGGGGACTTCGCTGTGCTGTTTTGAAGATTTCTTAGACATCTTGCATTTCATTCTAGTCCATTTGCATCATTGCATCATTGTCTGCATCAGCATCTTGCATCTGCATTGCATTCCTGCATCTTAGTGTAACTTGCATAACCATTGCATTTGCATCTTCCCTGTTTCAGTGTAACATTTTTTGCATTATTGCATCATAACTTGCATATTCATCTCTTGTATTTGCATACTCACTTGCATTCATTACATCTTGTTGTTCTTACTATTTTGTTGTTGTGCCTCACTTTCTTCTTTGAGCTGCAGGTACAACTGAAGTCCTGCTCTGTGCCTTGTGGTGCTTCTGAACTTGTAGTGCTGCTGGTGTGGAGCTGGTGCTGCACTATTGTTGCTAGAACTTGTGCTGCTGTGGTGCTCCTGCTGGTGCCAGGCCAAGTCTGCTGCAACCCCTGCTGCCTGGTGCTAAACTGAGCCATTAAAGCCCAACTGGGCTGTAAGCTGCAGAAGGTGAACCAAAGCCCAACTGGGCTTTTGCAACCAAACTGAGCAGCTGGGCTGTGCTTAAGCAAGTAAGCCTAAACCCATTAAGAGAACCCAACCTGTGGGCTTCCATTTTTAATTTGTGGGCTTGTAATAATTTTTTCCATTTTTCTGTTGGGTTTGTAATTAATTTCTTGTGGGCTTGTTTGTTTAATTGCTTGTGGGCTTGTGGTGTTAGATTGATTTGGGCCTGTAGTTTTAAATTAGAAAAACTGAACTTTTGAAAGCCCAACTGGGCCTCAGACCAAACAAGCAACAGTTGGGCTATTTCAAAAGCTACATTGGGCTTCAGTTTGCATACACATTGTGGTCTTAGTTCACCTTCCCTTGGCAAAGCAATTTCTCCCACCAATGTGGGCTTGCTCCCAACACTAAAACCAAAATTCTTGCTCCCAATACTAAAACCAAAATTTTTGCTCCCAATTAAAAACCAAATTTTTCTACCTCTTTAAAACCAAATTTGCTCCCATCAAAACCAAAAGCTCCCAAATGGGCTTTGTCTTCAAAGTCTAAAACCAAAGTTTTCAAAACCCAATAAACCAAAGTTCTTCGAACCCATTATAGTCCAAATTTTTTTCAAAACCCGACAAAACCAAATGTTACCCATAAAAACCAAATTTTTCCCAAAAATCCAAACCCATTAAAAACCAAATTTTGGGCTTTGTAACATAGTTACTTAGCTTTTGAGCCAAATCATGTCTGGATCTTGGTCTACAGTTGGGGAATACAACAAATCCCTTAGAGAACTTGCGTATGGACATACTCCACGTTATGAACCTTCCATAGACCATGATGTCAATAGTTATAGGAATTATTATGGACATTTTCAAAGTCCCGAGCCTCAATACATGAACCCTAATAACTATTCACACATGCATCATTCACCACAACGTGAAAATGAACATTTTGCTAGTGCCTCACTCACACAATCATCACTGATCGATCAATTAGAAGCTCGAATCACAGCTTTAGAAATGCAATCACATGAGGAATATGCCACGTCTAATTTTCTTAGGAAACCTGAAATCTATGCATCTCCCTCATGTGGTAGTTTAGACCACCCTGTTGAGAATTGTCATATTTTGCATAATTTTAGGCAATCTAGAGAAAATCCAAGGTATGAAATGCCCATAAATTGTGAGAATGGTAGTCATTGGGACCATAATCAATCCTTTGAGGGTTGCGATCAATATTTTGTAAATCCTAATGACCATGCACACATGTACCATTCACCACAATTTGAACCTGAAGAATTTTGTACTCCCATGAATTTAGACTCCACCACAGAAGCTTTAAGACTCAGTAAGCAAAACTTTGATAGATCTACATCACGAATTCATGCATATTTAGATCAGATTTTGCTTCACCTACAAAAGGAGGAAATTCATGAGGAAATGTATGTTGTCCCTAATGAAGTGTCTAGTCCCATTCATGTAAATGATGTTGAATATGAACCTAATTTAGAGGAACATGAATCGACTAATGACACCACCACTGTTAATGAGGACCAATATGCATGCTACCATGATGATGATTATGATGATATGTTAGAAGAACATGAAAATATTGTGGAACCTGTTGGTTCAATAACATATGGCTTCTCGCCCTCGACCTTCATGAATGTTGTTTTTTCTAATACTCATTGTAATTCATATGATTTTGATATTGACATGGGATTCGTACAATTATTCTGTGAAGATGAGCATGACATAGGAATAGTTGAATCTTCTGTAGACACTAATGTTATGCATGAAAATATATTGATGTGTCTGATTCTCTACCTAGGTCACATTGTGATATTTCTCCTGATTTGCCGATGCATGAGAATAATTTTTTGATGATGATTCTGATTGTGACTTGAATTTGTTTGATGATTGTGAGCATGTTGTGACACGTGTAGAAGACTTAGGAGATGTTGATGTGATTAGTAATGATGTGCCTATCGTCCTACATAAGTCACAATCTGATGGCCTTCCACCCAACCTAGATTTGGTTTGTACCCATATTGTCAAACCGACTTTTCTGAGAGTCCCTAATCTAGGTTTGGAACTGTGTGCTTCCCAAGTCCTTTTGGACTATTTTGCTCTAAGTATAATACATTTGAGGAACCACAGTTGGAATTAGCATGTTTGCCCGTCCCTAGCACAGTTCACTTTGAGTTAGACCTTGTACATGATGAACCCCCAAAACTGCGAGATTTTGTTTCCAAAATTTTATCCGTTGAAAAATCCAGGTTTGGGGGTAGCTCATTTTGTTTCACAGTTTCACTTGCGTTTATTTCCTGTTATATTTGTGTGAAGCTGTTGAAACCTCTACACTTTGTCTTTTGGGTTGATCCTCAACTCTTTAGATTGTTAGTGTATGGTGAATTTTTGTATATAATCCAGTAGATAAAATTTCTTAAAACCTTTTGTTCCTTTTGTATATATTTTGCTAATCCAATATGATCTCGGCTGACATATGTTGGATTCTTGCCTTGAATAACGGAGTTCTAATATTGCTTTCGCCGAAATCGGGTATTCTCTTTCCTTTTTCTCTACTCAACATGATCCTCTTCATATGTTGTATTATAATTTTGTTCATATTTTGAAACATTGAGGACAATGTTTAGTTTAGGTTTGGGGGTGAAAAGTAGATACTTTGATAATATGCCATAATTGAAAACAAGAACTCCTTCTTTTTGAAAAAAAAAAAAAAAAAAAAAATTAAAAAAAAAAAAAAACATAAAAATGGAGCTCATTTACCTTGAAATGTTGACTCTTGTGCAAATATGTAATTTTTATTAGGAGTCTTAGTCTAGATATTTAGGCACCCTGATTCTAGCACAATTCACATAGTGATAAGAAATTTGCACGCGCACGATCTACCAATACATGTATAGCCTCATCCTTGAGGTGTTCTATCGGAAGTTTTAGTTGCCAATCACTTTAGAATACTGAACGAAACTTGACTAGCTTGTTCTTTGGTTGGTTGGGATAGAAGGTGGAGGTTACATTAAGAACAACCATCGAATTTAACTGGGTGCATCAAAAAGGGCTACCTCTTGCAAAGTGTCATGTAATCTTTTGTTTCCTTTTGTATATGTATCAAAAGTGTTTCCTTATCAAAAAAAAAAAAAAAAAAGAAATGAAAAAATCAATCAAGTATTTTCAATTCCATCCTCTCTTGTTCCAAAAATAAAAGAGAGTAGTCAATGTAAATAAGAGTCATGTAAAGAGTCATTTTGTTTTATTGTAATAAGCAAGGAAGGGTGTATGCCATTGATGTACAACGCGAGTAATTGTGAAATACCTCCAACTCATTCACAATTCTCGTAAAGTCCGGACAGCTAGATTTCGACCTTGGTTCTTAGCCTGAGAAACTATCTCTTGGTGATTAGTAGTCATAACATCCGATCTTTCTTTACACATGTGTAGATACACTTTACACTCTTATCACATGTCTTTATTTGTTATCAGTGCTAGGATTGTGCCTTTGATAGCTAGATTGACATCTCCATTTTGCTGTGAGCTTAAACTGACTTGCACATGTCACATTTGATGGAATCTGAGCTTATATTTTGACCTAGAACTTTGTAGGTACGTTCTAAGCAAACCTTCACGAGACTTCACTCGTCCACTAGGGACACTTAGTGGTTTAAAAGGCTTAGTGCATACGCTAAATGCATTCGAGAGACCAGCGACAGTGGTATAGGTAGGATTTCCTTAGTTTTGTTTTACTTGAGGACAAGTAAAATTCAGGTTTGGGGGTATTTGATGAGTGCTAAAAAGTGCATATTTCTATATATTTTTCTTGGCATTTAACTCATCTTTTGTGCATTAATTCTATATTTTATCCCATATTCTGTGTTTTCGTTGTTTTCAAGAATAAATACTTTTCTTAATTAATTTTGCATTTTTAGGTACTAAATAAAGCCTGGTTATCTCACGGAGCGAAAAGAGCAAAGGAACGGCAAAGACTCCCGCTAGGAGGAAGCGAAGAATGATGTTTGCAAGAGCCGGATCAATTAGAAGTGGGCTTGAAGAGGAAGAATTGTTCTTAAAGAAGATATGGGCTTGGCATACCCAAGACCCAAAACCCTTACCCAAATCCATTTCCATTATCCATACCCATTTCCATGAGAGCCGTCAGATTGAATCCATCTTGTCATCCAACGGTCGCCTCATCATTGTGCATCAAAATCCGAAGCTCCTGTCAAACACTATAGTACCTAACTCCATCTGAAGCCGTCCTTTTTGCTGCATTTCCTCACCCTACAGTCCCTCCAATATCTTCCCATCTCACCGTTGGATCCACCTACCATCTTCACATCCGACGCGTTTCCTCGCAAATCATCACCCTTTGCCACACCCGCTCAACACCCTAACTTCCAAACCCATCGACCTCAAGCCAAACACTCCCTTCTCCCCAAACTGTCGACCTCTTCTTCTCTTCCCCAAACTTCCTCTCTTCCATCACCTGCAACCCCTTCACCACCACCATGCCCTGCCACTCCGTACGAACCACCTTCTTCCCCGTACCATCACAGAGACGTTGTCTCAACCACCATCACCTCCCCTACCTCAAACCTATCTCTCTAGCCTAGTTATTTTCCCTATCTCACAACCACTGAAACCCTAGGTTTTGGGGTGAGTAAAATAACTCGAACTAGGGAACAATTAGAGCAGCAGAGGCGTCAATTGAAGGCATAAAAGGACCAGAAGAGGCAGAGAAGAAATGGGTCGACCGTTTTGAGTGATTTGTCACATCAAATTAGGTAAAATATCTAACCCTAATTTTGAGAATTTGGGGGAAAACATTGTAAACCCTAATTTTGAATTCTGGTATAAATAGAAGGTGTGGGTGTGTGTTATAACCATGCCTGGATTAGCCAGAGCACCATTTGGAGGCCTGGATTAGCCAGTGCTCTCCACTGTTAGGTTTTGTAATCTTCTGTTTTAATTCCAAGTTTCAATTTCAATTACTCTTTATGTTTATCATGTTTATAATTACTGTCAATATGTTCTAATTACTCTTGCTAGGGCTTAGATGAAGCCTGAAGACCTTGTTGGGTAGCAAAATCTTAGTGAACACTCTTGTAGGTTTAACTGAATTAGGATGTTAGTGTTCTTGGTGATTGAAGTCACCTGTGATTGAGTGTGCTGTAAGAAGACACTCAATGCTAGGGGTGAACTAGAGAATTTAGGGACTTAACCATCCACATTTAACTAAAGTAGGGAAGTTATGAAGCTTAGGGATCAAACATCACCTGTGATTGAGTGTGCTGTAAGAAGACACTCAATGCTAGGGGTGATGCTAGTGAGCTTAGTTAATTAAATATCTATCTATGTATGCCCTGGAACATAGGCAGGCTTGAACCTTCACCTAGCTCCATTAGGGACAAGAGCATAAACTAGATTGATGCTGCCTAGCTAGGCCATAAGGTGAATTCAAATCCCCTAGTGCATTTACTGCTTAGCTTCTCTGTCTTAGGCTCACTGCCTTTGTTTAACTGCCACTGTCACTATCACTGCCACTTAGTTTAGTGCTTAGGATACTCTTAGCTTAGGAAAGTAGGAAAGCTTCAATCACACACACCTAGTCTCTGTGGATTCGACCCGTACTTGTGCACTCACTGCAACAACACCGTGCACTTCCGGTATCACTGTATGCATCCATTTATTCATCTTATTTACACATCTTTCCAAGCCTACCATCAACCCAGTATTTCATTTACTTGTTTGCATGTCTAATTAGGTCAAAAAATTCACAATTCTAAAGCTGCATGTATTTGGCCGGCACGGTAAATATTTGTCTACCTTGCCGGCTTTTCATATGTGTCTTTGGTCGTTGTCTTCCTAGGTTGAATATCGTACCGACCTTACATACCTGGATGTAACATTTACAGGGTCGGGACGGTATTCAACTAACTACATTGTCGGCTTTTTATTAGTCGTTGGCTTTTGAAGTTTCTACCATGCCGGCTAATCAATTTTAGAGATGGTTTTTCCTGTATGATGTTGGGGATTTGGTTGGCATATTCGGACAATAAAGACCTACACGACCATTCATAAGTCGTCATTTGTGGTAATTACGACCTTGCCGACCATGTTTTCGCCGGCAGGCTAAGAAATATATACCCAACCGACCACATGTTTCGCCGGCTGGTTAAGAAATGTATACCCTGCCGCCTAATGAACCATATATAACACTTTTTTTGATGGTGGAAACTCATTTGGTCGACACTGTTATTATTTCACAAAGACGCCGACCTATGATGGTCGGTATGGTCGATATTTGCCGAACTTGCCGATTTTTCATACTTTCAGTTCTGAAAGTGATTTTTTTTTGTAATTTTGAGTAAGTTGAAACCATTAAACCACCATGAAATCCCATTTTAGTAGTGTTTGACTAGTGTGGTTTCTTTTCCGTTCACCAAAAAGAATTAAAATAAAAAAAAAATCTTCTCAAAAATCTTCCTACACAATCCATAATTTCACTCTACCAAATCATGGTTTCATACATTTCTAATCATGCTAATTAATCTAACTCAATTAATTTAACTAAACAAGGTTTATTAGTGCTAATTAAAAAAGGGCAATTCAGCCACTAATGAAAATATGTGGCTAAGGGGCTTTGGAATTTACTTCTAAATAACCTTATTTTGTTTTATTAGGTATACCCCAATCTCACCGGTATTGTGAAAGGGAAATTGGGTCAATTGCCTAAATATTTTTAAAACATGGTTCTAATGGACGAGTAAAAATTAGTATGGGTGAATGGACACCAAAAAAATAACTAGAACGAATCTGGATTCAGGGTGAAACTGGAATCTGGATGCATCCTGATGTAAATTAAAAATAAGAAAAAGTATTTGAAAATGAATAGGATGAAACTATTTACATCCTGGTTGTTTTACATTCTCGTCCATTTAAACAATATCAAATTTTAAATGTCTTTTTCACCCAGTAACTATAGTTATTGGGTTAACTGACCCATTTTGTGATTGTGAAAATTGTCTAGTATTTCTCTCTTTTCTTCTCTCTTAGAGCAACTGCAGTGGTGCGAGTATAACCAAAGACCAACGAGGAAAAAAAAGACCAAATTTTGGGTTTAATCTGGTGTGTGACCCTACGATGGAAAAACTAAATTTGGTCAGACGGACATTATACCAACGCTTAGTGTGGGGCGTAGAATATACCAACGCCTGGTATGGGGCGGGGAGTATACGTTCGCCCGGTGTAGAAAAAAAAAATAAAAAAAAAAAAAGAAAAAAAGTGGGGCGGAGGTATTATGCCCGCCCCATGCATTTGAAGTTTGTAAAGAGTGGGGCGGAGGTATTAAGCCCGCCCCATACAAAAGATTAAAAAGAAAAAAGACGGGCGTGCATTATACTTTCGCCTGGTGTGGGGCGTGTACTATACGTCCGCCTGGGGTGGGACGTGGACTATACGTCCGCCTGGTTATGGGGCGTGGACTATATAAACGCCCGACTATATTTGGGTTTGGTCTTGGTCGCAGACCAAATTTGGTCTGGATTTTAGTCTTTGATCAAATTTTGATCGATTGTCCGTCCCACTACGCCTATCAACTGGACACTATATTTGGGTTTAGTCGTCCATTGTGGACGCTCTTAAGCATTAAACGAACGGAGTTGACTGCTTTTGGAAACAACTAAAAACAGACTAAAATATGGATCTCAAGATTCTCAACAGACATTGTCTAACTTTGTAAACTATTAATCCAAAGTTTCCACACCGACACTGCCTAACTTTGTGCTGACTACTGTGTACTGACTACTGTTGCACTGCATATGCCAAAAGCTAGTAACGTACATTGGGATCGGACAACATTTCTAGGCATGAAAAACTTGGGGGAAAAGAACATGACTGAAAGCAGCATTTCTAAGCAAGAGACCATCCACCGTGGGTCGGGTTAACGACACAAGGTTAAGAGCCTTGCACTCTACCAACCGAGCATTTCCAATAAACCAATCACAACATTGCCGAAGACAGAAAAGAGGACAGGTTGAACCGGTTTTCAAAAGAGCACACTTGAAAAACATAAGTATTTCTGTTCACATTCCCTTTTGAATAGTAGTTGAGGCCTGAGGGTTTCTACATTCAGAACCACTGTTCTACATTACTATTCTTGAATTGACTATATTCTGTTGAATATGCTTCTTGTCTAGAATTGAATGTGAAATTGCAAACTAAACAACAATATTCTAAACATCACCAGCTGCAATTTAGTAATGAATCCTTCAATATTACTCGCATAGAGATTAAGAAGTGTTGTAGAAATTCTTAAGACTTTAATGAAATTGACAAACGAGATAAACAATGAAGAAGAATTAGAGTAATGCGGGGAAGAGAGAAAGATTGAATCAATGCTTACAAATGTTTATAACCAAAAAAAAATTAATAAGAATTTGAACAAATCAGATCATCATACTAACAACCCTTCTCCACAAAATTATCAAACCCTAACCAAAAAATAAAATTCATCTCTCAAAAGATTTAAAGAAAAGTTCCACCAGCTGCATAAGCATACCTAGATCGCGCTATATTATCTTGCCTTTTCTTGTACACAATAACTCCTGCAGCAATACATCCAACAAATAAAATCACTCCCACACTAATCCCAAGCTTCTTTACACCACTCATTCCACCTGAAGAAGATGAACCTTTTGATTCTTCTTCCATTCCTGCTGTATCTGTACTCACGTGTTTAATATCTGCATCCGGTGATGGAGCAGGTGATTTCTTATTGTCGGCGGCACCATCATCCGATGGTGATTGAGCAGGCGTAGGCGATTTGGGATTATCAGATGCAGCTGGTGCAGATGGTGATGGAGCAGGGGAATGTTTTGGCGAAGATGGACCTGGAGCATTAGTAGACGGTGGAGGAGCCGGAGGACTATTAGGTTCATTATGTTTAGGTGGAGAAACGGGAGCTCCAGTAAGATCAGTAGGTGGAGATGGAGGAGCAGAATCAGCTGCAGATTCAGGTGGAGGAGCATCATTACTTGGTGGATCTGCATCTGCGCAGATAACTGAATCTACTAGGAATAGAACTGACATCAAACAGAAGATGATTTTACATAGTCTTGCCATAGCCACAGAGACGATTGAAGAAAACTTGAATGTAGAAGATTGAGTTTGGTTGGAAGTTGCTCTGATAAATCCCGGAGCAAATGTAGAGAAAAAAATACAGATCTAGAGCTTTTGTAAACAAAAACAAATATATAAAGCTAAGGAATAGCTTTCCAGTGAGAAAGGAGTAAACTTTATTTAGTATTTTAAGTGAAATTGACTATTCCGATTTTTTTCTTTTTGATGGAAGTGAAATTGATTATTGAAAAGCGGTGAGGTGGGAAAAATACTAAGTAAATCAAAGCAAAACAAGCAATCAGATTGCAAAATGACGCGTGAGAGTGAAAATCGCTACTAGTCAATGAGAACGAGTGAGAGAGTAATTAACTACTAGTTGGAGTGCTAAATTAGAATAACCAATTTACTCAGAAGAAGAAGCGGAAGATGAGGATTTGATTGATTAGTTTTGTATTAAAATATGAAGAAACCCTAGTATCGAAGCAAAGGGGGAAATAACGAAGTCAGATTCTTATACCGACAATTGAAGTAATATCAGCCATTCAAATCAAGGCTTTGATAAGAAATCGTAAGGTTAAAAAATCTAGCATACGAGGTGTTGTTCACTCACCGTAAAAGTGGGTGAGATTATAAATCGGATTAAAAAGAGAACCAGAATAGGAGTTGGGGTTCTAGGACTAGGACTAGGATTTTTTTCTCCAAGTGTCTAAACAGTACTACATTGATGGGTTACTGGCAAAAGCAACTAAATTATCCTAATGGAATGGAGGGAATTTAACATTACAGTTCATCCTTGACGGTGTTGTTGTTGTTGTCGTCGTCGCTGTTCTTTTTTCTCTTGGAAATATCGGCATCTACTGGAGAAGAAGAACTTGGTTTCTGCCGTGTCTTTAATGGAATTGATGCATGTTCCTTGAGATATTTAGTGATTTCATCTATACTTCCACTGCCATCTATGGTAATCTGTTCCATAATATTAGAAGGCCAGTGTTATGTTTTTTACTCTAAAATGAGCTTCAAAATGGAATGTACGGTATGATACTACAACTGCTTTACTAAGTAGAAAAAACAATTAGCACTGAGGCTGAGGTCTGAGTTTCACTTACAGGGTTTGAGTTCTTATTTCCTGCACGAAAGAAGAAAAATGTGGGGAACGCTTCAACCTACAACAAATTTATAAGCTAGGCAGTTAGTGGTCAATCAAGAGTTCGTTTTGGAACAACAGACTTGTCATGATAAAAGAAACTCTAGCGCCCAGACCTTGACTCTAGGATGCTCATTGGTGCTTCCATCCATCTTGGCAATGACAATAGAATTAATCCCACGCAATTGCTTGGCTAGCTCGTTGTAGGTAGGCTCAAGCTTTTGGCAATGTTCACACCATGGTGCATGAATCTGGATTAGAAGCAAATATTATGAGGAGAAATCCAAAGCAATGAGATGAAATGACACCAGGTAGTAACTAAGCTCCATCCGGTAAGAAGAAAAGGGTTCAAGAATCCAATGCATCCAGAATCCAGAGTATGCCAAAATATTACCTCAAGGAGAACATCCTTCGACTCGTCCAACACAATCTCATCAAAGTTTTTACCCACCACTATTTTCACATCCCTATCATTCTGTGTGAACTCATGTATGTAAGAAAATTGAAGAGGACACTTCACCGATAAATCAACCACAAACAAGAGTAAAAAACTTACAATCTCTGGTACTGGATCAGACTTGTAGAATGGCGGAAGTTTGCCTTCCAAAAAATCCTTCCCAAATTTCTGAGAGAGGACAAAATGAATATATAAGTGAACATCCAAGAAGATAGCGGCTAACTCACACCAATTTACTTTATTCAGCTGTACTGTTTGAGAGCTTATATGGATAGAATCAATACAGAATGGAATAAAGAAGAAAGGAATCCAACCTTAATATTGCCAAGAGTCACTTCGCCAACAAACATGTACTTCTTCGCATCTTCAGTTCCAGTATATGCAATAACCTAATGCAAATTGTCTCAACCATTGCCTAAATAAATTAAGATGTTGATTGTTTTGAACAATCCCACAAAAGATGAAAGCAAATCGATTTGGAAAGAGATGTAGAGAATATTCTACCATAAGACCACGCCCATTAACACCGAAGAATGCTGAAAGTGCCACTCCAACATCTTCGCCGTCTAATTCCACATAGATAAAGATGATCTGCAATAAAGAAATACATTCGGATCAGCACAAAAGGTCGCCTCAAGAGTAACATTTTGCTGTAACTCAGAACTGTTATTTTAAACTTCTGGCAAATTGTTCATCTGATGAACTCTAGAAATGAAAAGCATCTGTCACTTGCCATTCCAATCAGTGTACTATTTTAAAATAAAATAAAAATTGTCACCTTTCCCTTGAAGAATCTTGCTGCCGCTTCAAATTCCGGAATGAACTTCACTGAATCGCTAGAAGTGGCAAAAAGAAAAATCTGAAACATTTACACAGCAAAACCAAAAACGGGCTAAAACTCATCCAACAAACCAAATACTTGGTGAAAAATATTGAAATCTCATTTTTCTTCCGTTTAATCATTGACAAAATTGAGCATCGATAGAAATAGAAGCTCATTACCTGATTCTTAACCGGATTCTCGAAAATCAACTGAGCATTTTCTTTAGAGAACTGCGTCACTAGAGGAAGCTTGTTGGCCGACACAAACTTTGCTATTGCAAGCTTCGTGAATTTACCATCTGTACAAGGAAAATAAATTTGAATATCAGACAACGGTCACTAATTACTCAACTCCCTTACACTTGAGCAGTAGTAAAGGCCATCAGGAGATCCACTAACTGAAGTGGACTTGTTTCTCCGCCTCCTTCTTCAGCATGACCAAAGCAGGACGCTTAACATCAGGGTCAATGTGGAAGATTTTTGCAACTTCAGGACTAGAAGTTTGGTAGAAGTTGATATAATCTTCTTGTCTTGAGACAGCAGCAAGAATGTCACAGTTAGGACCCTGTAGGATGTCAAATATAAGTAAACTATATAGCTAATAACGAAGAAGTAGCTCTAGTAATTCAGTACTGTCCCTTGCTATTTGAGCCTGATTACACATTAGTAACACTTGTAATGGAAAAGGTGTACACACATATAGATAAATATCAATGATCATAGTGTGCTAGTTATTTAATCGTTCTTGCTAATACAAATAGCTTGGTTTGGCTTGAAAATACATATTCGATATCAGAGCGGCAGGACATATGAAGTCATATGTAATTTCTTCTATCCACAAATGAGCAGAATGCAAGGTGTCTACCTTCCTTTCGACTACGGACATACTAATAAGTGCGTCATTATCAAAATAAATCTCCACACACTAAACGCTAACTGAAACAGAAATCCTCAGTTGAGAGTTTACAGAAGTAGCAACAACATACCACCAATGAATCAAGGAAACCCAGAACGAGTTTGTCATCTGTATTCAATATCCGTTCAGCATCCTCAATTGCAGTTACGTTGTAAATCCCAGGTCCAGATTTCTTCTTAACCCAAGCCACAATAGCATCTCTGCGCAATAAATTTTCATTATTATCAAAATACGCCGCGACTGAGTCAAACTAAAGAACTCAATTTCAACTCAGCGAACGAGTTATTCACACTCACACTTCTACATAACCAAAGAATCAAACATTCAATATGCATGCAAATTTTCACAACAAGCCCAGCCCTAAACATGACTGCTACTTAAAATGTACCCTAAATGAAGCAAAAATTGTAGTAAGAAATATGAAATGTAATAAGAGATGATGACATTACTTGGTCTTCTTCCCAAGATAGCGTTTCTGAACAACTCCATCAATAAAAAATAAGACCGATGGATATTCTTCCAATTCATATTTCTTGGTCAGTGCATATACCTCCGTCGCATCCACCTTAGCAAGCAATGCTTCTCCTTTCAATTCCATCGCAGCGGATGCATATTCTGGTAATAATGCCTCGTATTCTTTGGACCAGGGTTCGTAAAAAAGCACCATTACATACCGATTTTGCTTCACGGTTTTACTGAAATTCTTGTGTTTTAATATAATTACATCTTTTTCACCCACAATTGGGTAAGGATTCTCTTCTTGATCTCCATTATAACCCTCAACTTCTTCGTTGTCATCGAATTCTGTGTCATCGTATATGTTTGATATTGCATTAGCAGAACAGAAGTTATTAATCAGCAAAAGAAAAGTAATAGAGAGAAGGTAAAGAGATCGATTCGCCATGCCGATGGCGATTTCAAAAGATTGACAATAGAGATGGAAGTTCTCGAGGAGTGAGTTTTTTTCTCATCTTAACAATATTCCTAACCGAAACTGTCTTGTGTTGTTTGTATTAGCACGTGCGTGCGACTTTAACGGTAACTCATCAAAATGAGTAAAATGGGCGTCGGATATATCAAAATGGATATGGGTCTATTTTCATGGATATGATCTTTAGAAATGAAATTCTGAACACCCGTTGTAAAAGCAAAATGGGTCTATGATACGATCTTATCTCATGTCTGGTCATTTGATAACCAGTGTGTTCTTTAGTTTTCACCAAGCACTTAAGAAAGTTATCCGTATTCACAATGGAAACATAATGGAAAGATGTGAAATATCGTACATTTAGAGTTCATTGTTTTTGTACAAATAGCTTAAGAAACCAATTTGCGCCCTATTGCTGAAGCAATCACATTCTAATCCAATATAAGAATGACGGTTAACGTTAACTATTATGAGTTTCGAGGTCTAAGTTTTCTATTTAAATAGCTCACTTCCAAGAGTTACAACACTAAGTCCCTCACCAACATCGCCACTTTCGCTTTCTTGGATCAGTTCCAGTTCCCTCAACACCATCTTCATGGTTGGTCTTCTACTACCTGTATCTACACACATTAATGCCAATATTATGATCCGCTGCACTGCAGCAGCTGCTGATTTTCCCCTCAACTTTACATCAACGAAGTCATCTATACTTCTCATCGCCTTGGCCTTGACAACAAAAAGAAAGAAAATGAAGGCATGGATGTCAGTTATCCGGGATCTTGTTCATAATGGTTTACTAGATTGTAGGGACAAAACCAGTATACCTGTCTTACTAAATTCTGGGATGGTTCTGACTGATTCCTGTCAAGTGCTTCTCGTCCACTAGTTAGCTCAAGTAAAAAGACTCCAAAACTGTACACGTCACTTTTTGCGAAAAAATCATTTGACAATCTCAGCCTGAAGCAGAAAGGTTCCACAAGATGTTCAGTTAGATTAAACTGGTTTGCCGTTCCACATCTTCAGATAGTTTTTGTAATAGAGCATTTTTGATGTACAAAGAAAATCTCGAAATTACATACTCTGGATCAAGAAAGCAGTCAATAGCTGATGAGGATCCAGCACGATTAGAATCAACAACTAATTTGGACAACCCAAAATCAGAAACCTTGACAGAAAAGTGATCATCAACAAGAACGTTGCGTGTTCTGAAGTGCATGTGCAAGAACGGGGGCACTAAGCTATGTAGATACTCCAGTCCTGATTCCAATTGTGTGACATAAAGAAGATATAAGTGTCATGTTTCAGCTACCATCTATTAAAGGAAACAAAAAACGCCACTGGAAAATCATTGATATCCCTGAAATATGGAAGTCATGGACCAATAACAGTTTATGGAAGAAGTGTTGGTCTTACCTTTAGCTGCACCAACACCAATGGACAATCGTTGTCGGATGTCTAACTTTCCTATGGGAAGACCTTCACTGTCTGCAAAAGCAGTGTATACGTTGAGAGTGAGCTCGAGAGAAGAAAGTACACATAGAAAGACAGAGGGAGAGGGAGAGAGAGAGAGAGCACCATATATATGATTCCCAACATTGCAATTGGGGAGAAACTCATAGACAAGCAACTGTTGATGGTTTTCTTGAGAATAACCTATAAGCCTTACAAGATGCTTATGGTGGATACGACCTATATTCTCGACCTGAATCATCAACAAAGTAAACTTATTTGTGAGTTCTTATTCGACAATAACCTAGGAGCTTTACCTAAATAATGAAAAATGAAAAATCAAAGTTTAGGAAAAAGGATTTCACTTTATACTGATACCATAGACAAATTTGAACAATGCACAGAACCAAATTTCAAAAGGTTAGAGGTTACCTTTAAACGTCATAAATACTAAAAACTACATCCGTCCAGAAAAAGTTTTACCTCATGAACAAAAGTCTGAGTGGGGTCATGTATGCGTCTCTTGATAGCCACAATAGACCCGTCTTGAAGCAAGCCTTTGTATGCTAAGCCAAATCCACCTTCACCTATAACATGACTTTCACTGAAACTAGATGTAGAATTCTCCAGTTCTGCTATTGTTAACTTCATCACATTTGCCTCGTACGGAGGTACATTGACAGCATGAGGGGACCCACTTTCTCTAGTCCAGTCAACTACGAAAAAGAAAGAAATGGTGATTAGAACAATGTTGAGAATTGGCAACAACACACTTGGTAGAAAAGAAGACGCATTTCCGATATATTCTAATAAGCTTGATTTACCGGTAAGAGATGGTGCAGAAGATTCTGACTCAGATGTTCTTCTAGCGATTCTTTTGATGCGCATCAAACAAAGATACACAAGTACTAAAGTGATAACCACGAGCAAAGTTGCACCTAAGCAAGCACCAACTACAACAACTATCTTTGGTTTTCTTGATTTTTCATAATAAGCAGTTTTTGAAGGTGTCAAGGTAGGTATGCCCAGGTCCCCACCAACTGATTCGGCAATCTTTGTTTTTCTCGATTTATATGCTTTGCCAGAAGAACTTACTGCTGTCAAATTCTGAGCTGGAGATGAAGTCGCAGTACAAGATGATACATTCTTTGGCAATCTGTAAAACAACAGAAACAGTGTCGGTTCATAGAAATTTTTTTTGTTTGTACCTATGTCCGCTCATCTGTGTTAACTTTGATGTCAAATATCTTAACACTCATAGTTTCAACTAGTAAAACTTATTTGAATTCTAATTTTGTTGCTAGACATAATGTAGAACTAATAATTGTAAATCAAGGATTATAAAAGATATTTGCAGGACTAGAAAAAAGAGGAATGCTTGAAGTAGATAATCACAGAACAAAATAAACTGGAGAGACTACAAGAGTATCTTACAAAGGAGAACTATCAGGATCTTTCAGTTTATGAGCAGAGCGAGGACCCGAACGTGACCTAACGAAAGGGTATCTCCCTACCCAACCACATTTCTGTTGACAGTTCCCGGCGGCACTTTCGAGAACAATTAATGCTTCAGCTAAAGAAGCCATTGAAGAAGGAAGTTGTTAGTTTCTGCTCCTCATCGTTGAAATACACTAATTAGTTCTTCGTAATGATTCAGTAATGCAGTTAATATAGGTTTTCCTAACTTCTATTTTCATCCCACAAAGTGAAATCTTTTCTTTATCAAAAAAAGAAGTGTTTGTACAAAAACGAGAACAGATTGGAAGATGAACAACATACCATATACTATCTGGTTCGACCAACTCGCTCCTAAAAGCGGAATTATTAGAAGAAATGGTAGCTGTGAACACCACAAGCAGCGCATTTTCAACAAATTTTAATCCAGTGAACCAAACCACCACGGATTAACCTTCCCTTTTAACATTCTTTAGTCACTGCACCAATTATAAGATTATAGCCACTTCTTACAATGGCTCCTTAAATGGCTTGAACCTACAAAATAACCTTGCCAAAGGAATACAGATGGTGAGGGAAATGATCTTACAGATGAAGATGAAATGTAAGCATCTCAAACCTTTGGGAATGATTGAATAAGAACTAAATAAGATGGAAGCAGAATTTAGAAAAAGAACAGCCTAATTTTTCATTTGAGAATCTTGGGTGAAGAGTAAGCCAAGTTCTAGGAAATTAAACAGAAGACTTTCAGCAATATGTTTTGAAACTAGAGAAGGACACCACATTGATTTTTCAGGATCATGAAATGGAAAATAATCCCAATGGTGACAAGAAGCCGGGAAGAATTTTTAAAAAAATTTTTTGACAGCCCAAGGATGAGAGATGGAACTTCGGGGTTTCTCCCAAACACCAGACTCCAAGAATTCCATTTTAAGAAGAAAAACAGAAAAGATCCCCTGGCTTAAAATGTTCAATGAAAAAACAAACATAATAATCCAACTGGAATGAAGAGGAACCCACCAACAAAAGTGATCGACACTTCATTGAACTTTAACTCTAAACTGAAACCTCGTTCAGAATGCCCATGGTTTTGTTCAACATTTTTGCAAAAAGTATGAAGTTGGAAATCTGAGCAAAAGATTTTCTAACAGACAAATTAACACCTATCCGTCAGAAAAGTGAAAGCCTCGAAAGGATTTATGGGCTCTCCAGAAAATCCAGTCTTGCAGTGAAAACACTGCAAACATCATGTCTTTCTTTAGTGACCACTAGAAAGAATGTTTCTAGTTAGATGTTGCTTGTTGAGCGTGTTTATTAATTTTAAAAAGCATTAAGAGCACACATTGCAGACCCTTTTCCAAATAATACAGAATAAACAAATTAGACTGTCAAAGGTTGGTTCATGCCTGCATACACTTTTAAGGTTAGCAAATCAAATGAAAATGAAAAAGAAGGAACAAACTTTACTCACTTCAAAAGGATGATACAATACACATATTTCATGATATTATTACATTATTATACTTGTAGTCTAAAAATTACAAAATTTTCACTTGATGGTGAACTGTTGAAAACTTGTTGGTCCCGAGAATTTCACGCACATGAGTGTGAGAGAGAAGTTTGTTTGGCTGTCTCCAATATAGCTGGTGGTGATGGTAGCCTAGTCGTAGTAGATAGTAGTCTGGTAATTGTTATGAAGAGATGAGGTTCAATCACATGATGGATGCTTACACCCACCAGTAAACACGCCTAAACTTATTACCCACACGGACCAACCACAGTTAAGCCAGCAAATTTCTCTCTCTCTCTCTCTCTCTATGTCCCTCTAACACACCCTCATACCCCTCACTTCCCAAGGCATCTCTCTCTACTCTACCCATGTGGTTTTACTCTACTGTTTGTTGTCCCTCTCCATAGCTGCACAGCACATAAATAAAGACAGTTCTCAAACTTTGCAAGATCTTTTTCCATTTGTGGGTCTTAGGGTCCCAAAAAAGTCCATATATACTGCCAGAGTATATATATATATATATACGAAAATGATACTGTAAGTCTGTACTCATGAGTCATAGAAATACTGCTACAGTTATTCAACGATATTCTGTACAAACTCCAAGCTTTTACCAGTTCCTCCCTGGGAAAACATACTATGGGGTGAAATGAATATGAAATCTGATACTGTACTACTCTAAAAACCTGTTTTCAATTTGGCTGTACACATAAAGCCAACTTATAAGCCCAGCATAACATAATTACATAATGTTTCAACTAAAAAACTCCAGCGTTCTAACCGGTTTTTAATAGCTCCTACATTCGTAAATTTCCTACAAGGATAACATTAGCTATTTCGCTAGAAGCTGATGATGATTGTATCTTATGTGTATTTAAGACCGGATACCTGTTACTATTACATCTAGGATGTACAAGCAGCTGGTCCATACAATTCTTTCCTTATTGCATTAATTATCTCCATAATCTGTAAAAGAACAAAACCAATAAGAGCCCAACACGAAGTGAATTGTATTCAAATACTGTATGTCTACGGAATATACTTGCTAAATAAAATTATGACAAAAAGAAGAAGGAAAACATGAGAAAAAACTTGTGACAAAAGGAATTTAGCTTGCCTTAAAATCGTGTTGCGAAACTGGTAACATTTGTTCCAATGATCGATATATCTTCTCGAGAAGACTTAAAAGAGCATCCACTTCATCACCCAGCAAATCCACCTGGATTTCGACCATATAGCAAAAACGCATTGAATAAAACAGTTAAAAAAATGACAAAAGTTTTGGGACTAAGAAAATATACACAGTTGAGAGTTTCCACAACCTCAGTCTCGGCTTTCTGAAGATCATAGCACCTCCTCAGGAAAGCTTTCCTGTAAAGCGATTCCCTTTTCTTTAATGAGCTTACAAGTTCAACATCTGGTTTAAAGTGATGTTTCATTTCTCTTAACCTTAAAAAGGATACAGAAAGAATCAGGATATTGTTGCCATCTAACTAATAGGATCAAAAAATGTCACACCAAAAACTGTACGGCAAAACTAGGAAAACTAGCGCAAGGTCGCAAGGGTATGCATGCCAAAAATAACATTTAAGAGTTCATGAAAGAATACATACCTTTCCAAGTTGTGAATTCTTATTTCCTTATTCCACTCCTTAATCATTTCCCTCAAAACAACTTTGCACACGTCTTCCCTCACTAGGCCCTCTAAACTTTAAAACAATTTATTAAAATTCAACACTTTTACTTGATCTTTGGCTTCTTGACATTCGTTTAATGTGAACTTGATTACATCTTTCAAATCTTTGACAACCTCATTCATGACAATCTGGTATACCTCCTCTTCAACAAGGCTCTCGTATTTGTAACATTCGAGATCCTTCAATATCATATCCACATTCTTTAGCAAAACTGCATCTTCCTTGATTTTGCCTTCTAAACTTGAGAGTCTGTTTACGTAGATATCTTCCATGACATTATCTTGACTCCCGCTTTTGCAACATGCTGTAGAGGAGAAACTGTGAATGCAGTCTTTCATCGTATCGTGGTAAACAATTTGACTCACATCTTCACTTATCCAACTTTCAGTATTGTATCTCTTAAGTGCATCCTTCCATTCCTTAAATGTTTCCCGAAGAATAGCTGTGCATACTTCCTCCCTTATTACGCCATCCAAATTTTGAAACGACTTGTTTGGAGTTGTTGAGCTTTCAAGAAAATTATTCACAGTCCTGTCTGTCTGGCACTGTACGCCAGTGAAGCCGTGCATATCTTTAATCCACTCTCTAAAGACAATATTATATAATTCTTCCTCAATATGCCTTCCTATGTTATAACTTTCTAGGCCCTCGTTCCATTCCTTGACAGTTTCCCTTAAAAGCACAGTATAGACATCTTTCCCAATCAGCTCTTCCACATATTGAAGCAACTCACTCACCAGGCAAGGTTGATACATTTACCAAGTCATTTTCCTTCTTTTCAAGAATAGTACTTTGCAAATGCGAACTCAATACGAGTTGACATATGTCTTCCTTGATATCTCTTTCAAGATAATACCTCTTCGAATCTTCATTCCGTTCTGTTATCATTTCACTGAGATAAACTTTGCTTACATACTCACTTATTAGGCATTCTATACCATATTCATAAAATTCAGCCACGTAATCTTTCACCAAACCTTTTAAGATAATACTGGAAATTTCAGTCCGTATCATACTTTCCAAATTTGAAAATTCCTGCTCTTGATTTGCTAGTTTATTTTTCGCCATTGAAGTTAGAGCACATCCACCATTAGCATCATTACCTCGATCCACCTTATCACTCACCTCGATAATATTATCCAATTTCACAATAATGTGTTGTATCCTTTGTTTCAAGGTATCAGGTTCCGTATCTTTCTTTGCCGAGCTTCCCTTTTCTCTTAGTATTTCCACCTTCAGCCAATTTGACTCTGCATTTTTCTGTCGTATAATTGTTTCATGATTTCTTATCATTTCAGCAACAAGACTACTTCCTTGCCCTGATGAATCTTCTTTAAATTGTTCCTCCTGAGGTTCTTGTTCTTGTGTTTTAATCTTCAAAGGAGTAGTGTTTGGTGGCTTCCCGTACCTGTCTACAACAGCAGAAGCTTCAGCAGAAGGCTTTGCTCTTGATTGGTTTGTTTTCTGAAAAAACTCGGTGTATCCGACGTCCTTTGAAGGGGATACTGATTCACGGCGCTGGAATATTTTCGCTTCATCCACCAAATTCCCAAACTTGTCTAGTACAGAAGCATCCGAAACAGACCGCCTTTTTATATTCACTGTGTGAGGGAAGAACTTGTCTCCAACATCTTTTGAAGATGGAGGAGATATGGACTCACGACGCTTGAAAGGAAACAGCTTTTCTCCAACATCCTTCTGGGATGGAGGGGAAATTGATTCACGACGTTTAGAATTTTTCACTTGATCCATCAAATTCTCTAGTTCCTGTCTCAAAGTTATAACATCATTTAAAAATTCAGGCCAATTTTCTTTCAACACTAGAGAACCGCAATATTGTCCACCTCTCACTTCTCCTCCAAAATGATCTTGTGTATCCCTCAAATATCCGTTAATTACAACAGCAATTGTGTCCATCTCAATAGTCCACCTCCACTTTTGCTCCAATGGTTTCACCTCTGACAAAGAAATGACATTATCCATCATTCCAAATGCAACATCTAGGGTGCCTTTCAAGACATCAATGTCAGATCCCATTCTACAAAACCCCGCATTCAGTTCTGGCTTCAACGAACGATTTGAAATCTCAATTTCAGAACCCTTTTCATATAGCTCACATTTTTTCGCACCATCTGCAGAATTTTCTTCGTCTTCAACTAATCGAGAATCGGATTCAACATTTACCGTCTCAATTTTCCTCATACTCGAGGTGATATTAATCCTTTCATCCTCAAGTTTTTGTTTAATATTCAAAAACTGCTGATCAACAGAATTCTTCAACTCACAAAAATCACCATCTATACTTTTATCATCCACAACAACCCTGTTACTACGAACAAATTCTTGAACTCCCTCACTCTTCACTTTGCCAAGTTCATTTAAGTTATTTCTTAAAGACCATACCTCCCTATCTTTCCTATCCAAAGCTTGTAATGCCTCATTCAACTCTCTATCTTTCTCCGAAATAGCGAATTCAGTTTCTTCAAGTCGTCTTTGAATCCGATCCTTTATTTCTCCTAGTTCTAATACCAATTTCTCACGTTCCAAACTATTATCAACTACTACATAAATATCTGTATCTTCCTGAAATATTTTAATGCACAATTCTAATTGCACTACTGCTAATACACAAAACCTGGATTTTTCATTTAATCTTTCAATATTACCTTCTTTAGAACAAGCTTTTTGAAATGCTTGTTCCATTGCTGAATTTACTATTCCCATCATTATGGAATCTGATACCATGCCTGATACCCTTAGTCTACAACCTAATCCATCTAGTAATTCATCCATTTCTTCCACAAAATCGATCATTAAAACAATAAAAATAAACCTCTAAGCTATATAACGTGAAAACTAAAGTGAAACACCAAAGATCATAATTTAGTATTCGGGATTCAGTTCTAGGGTTTGCGATAAAATTGAAAAACTTACCTGCATTTTTCCGGAAAGTGTCAGCCGAAAGACTCTTGCATGAATGAAATTCTGTTACTTTGTTTCACGTTAGTCGAATTCGAGGAAAGAATCATTTCCATTTCGTTAAGACATTGTGTATCTGATATTCGATTGGAATTGAACATGACATCCGTCAGATCCTTCCGCAGCTCTGCTGTTGTGCACAACCGTCCTAACCGGAGGCGAGAGACGGGATAATTATGGAACCATTTTTTGGAACCATGGTTTTTTTGTGGGGAACATGATTCTATTTTAGGCAAGACATTATAAGTAATCCTAAGTCACCCTTTATCTAAATGTTTTTCTTAATACCAAATTTATTCTCCTTAATTAAATGTGTTAGTTTAATGATTAATTAGTTATTAGTTAATGATTAGTGATTAGTATGATTAGTAATGATTAGTTACCATTAAGAAGTTCTATTACAAAAAAATTGAAAATTTTCTTTGCGAGAAATTTTAATTTTTTTTGCGATTAAGTTCGGTTACCCAAATTTATGACCAAAAACGAACTTAATGATTAGTAATTAGTATGATTAGTAATGATTAGTTACCAGTAAGAAGTTCGGTTACAAAAATTGAAATTTTTCCCTGCGATCAAACCGAACTCTATATTTGGTGTGACCATTAAATAGTTCGGTTATAAAAAAAATTTAAAACTTTTAAGGATCAAACCGAACTTAAAGTTCGGTTAAGAAACATTTTCTGCGACGTAACCGAACTAAAGTTCGGTTGGGAAATGTTTTTAGCTACTAACCGAACTAAGGTTCGGTTGGGAAATGTTTTTGCAACTAACCGAACTATTAGGATTCAGTTGAGAAATGTTTTTTGCTACTAACCGAAATATTAGGGTTCGTTCGTTTGGGAAATGTTTTTGCAACTAACCGAACTATTAGGGTTCAGTTGAGAAATGTTTTTTGCTACTAACCGAAATATTAGGGTTCGGTTGGGAAATGTTTTTTGCGACATAACCGAACTAAGGTTCGGTTGGGAATTTTTTTTGCGAAATAGCCAAACTGTTCTTCATGTTCATCATTTTCATTGGTTCGGTTAGTTCGACAAAGTTTTTCACATAATTCCTTGCCGAACTTCTCACTGCAACTTCCATTTTCAACTCATTTTGATGGTTAATACTCATTTTGCAATCGACGAGGAACGTCAAGCAAAGAGAGAAGAAGAAGAGGATAATTTTTTTTTTTCAAAACTAAAAAATTTCAATTCCCCCTATTTTTGTTTTTGATTTTGATTTTGATTTTGGTTAATAGATTCATTTAGATTAGATATATATGATTAGATATATAGTTATTAGGTTAGTTTAATTTAAATTAAAGTAAAGGGTAAATGTGTACTTACCTAACTTTAGGACACCTCTTATAAGTATAGGGAGGTTGGCCTAATAAGACCATGGTCCCCCAAAAAAACCCATGGTCCCTAAAAAATGGTTCTAATTATGGGGCGTGTTGTGGCACAATCTCAATGGTGCAGAGGATAGGTAGAGCGCTGGGTTAGGGGGAGCCCATCAACTATTTTCATCTGTCCATTTTTAGATTCAGGGGCTGGATTCATTGGGCCACATTTGTCAAACCTTTATTTGTGTATAATTGTATCTAATCTTTCCGTCCCCTTGAAGATTGAAGACCGAAGATCATTAAGGCATTGGCGAGAACTTCATCAACAAACGCCCGTGAAGATGAATTATTTTTTTTACTCGTTTTTTTTTACCATTCTATCTTTTGAGACAATGTTGTATGACTTTAGTATATGATGAGTAGGAAAAGAAAAAGTTTTGAGTTCAAGCTTATACTTTTGATTAATCCCGAATCGCAACTCAAGGATGGGATGATCACATGGCTTATCGCATTTGAGATCTTATTGTTCAACAAACTATGTCTGCGAAAGAAGATCCAGAGTTTGCGCACTGAAAATGGTAGTTTGCGAACTGTGCACAAAACTGAATGTTACTGAACTCTAACGTGCATAAGAATTTATGGACTAATTTTTCTAGTTCATGAACTGTGCATTTTTGGGTATGTTCCTAAATAACTCCAGCATCTAGAGTTTGCGAAATAAGTTTTTCAGTTCCCAGACTGCAACATATTTTTCAACACCGAATTCCAATATTGCGTGATAGTTTACAGATCATATGGTTGTTTTATTTAAAAGAAAGCTCACGAGGAGATTTTATTAATAGAAAGCAAATAAAACATAAAGAAGGGGATTATGCCAAGATATCTTAAGAGAGGGGATTCAAAAGTTAAAAAAGGGAAAGAAACATGTTACACAAAATTTCGAAATCTATATAAAGATAGACTTGATCTATCACTCTCTAAAGCATAACTAATAAACGTTGATAGCTCATCCCACCATTGGGAACCTGCAGAAGCTCCCCATTTACCCGACAAATATGCGACTGTATTGCCTTCCCTGTAAATGTGAAAGTATCTGAACATAATCGAAGACAAATATCTCAAGCAATCATCCCAATGAACATCCAGGTTCCAAGGCACCAGAGAAGGGTCTAAAAGGGTTCTAATAACATGCATCGAATCACATTCAAACCGGATGCGATTCATTCTCCTAGGGTGAGCAATTGTAAAAGCATATATAGCCCCTCAAAATTTCCCATATACAGAATTATCTAGGCCAATCGATTGCGCCAAACATCCCACCATTAAACTGTTGTGGTTTTGAAAAACAACTCCGCAGCCAGCAAGCCCTGGAATGCCTAAAGAGCAACCATCTGCATTAATCTTAATCCAACCAAATAGAGGTGGGAACTAACTTACCACAATAATTTTAGATGCCTTAACTACTTTGTCATCGATCCTAAAAAATCTAAGCATACATAACTCTGGCAACTGATTGTACATATGCCCTTTACCCATTCTTCCTGTTTCAATTATTAAAAATTTTAACTTCGCAACAACTTGGTGTATATGAGTAACCACCTGACCAAAACGAGTTTTATTTCGAATGGACTAGATAAGCCTGATAGGTACATAATTCACATGTTTTGAGTGTCAATTCCATACTTGTTTTAGTTAGATTTCTTGCATATTATCCTTGTATTACTCTTGTTTTCTATTTTATTTGTCTCTTTAGGTGAATCGTCCAAAGTCATCGGATTCGGGGTTGAAATAGCTCAAAATAGAAAAGGATTCATTCTGACATACGAAACTAGAATTGGAGCTACATAAGATTCTTTTGCAGTGAAAATCCAGAAGCATCTAAGTTTGGGAAATGCTACAAACCCAACTATAAAACTGGGAAGATAACACAAATTCTGTCAGAGTTACGATTAGGAAATCGTCTCAACCCAAACGTCGATGAACCAGGTTCGTGAGAAGTGTCAACTCAGAGTTACGGCGAGGAAATCAAGTCGTATACAAATCCAGGGTCACTTACGGTTTGGAAAGCATCTCGAAACCAAACCGTAAATTCACAGGAATAAATATGAATGATTTGAAGATACCATCTTTTAGAGGACGACCTTACGAAGGTGACGCAAAAAAATGAGCTTAATCGGACGTCGGATGAAGAAATTATGGCCAAAACAGTGAAGGAAGGAAAAAAAAACTCAGGGAAGCTTACAGTTCGGTTTCCCAACCATAGGTACACTCATAGGAACTTACAGTGGGGAAAACCGACCATAGACGTACATAAAGGTTGCGAATTTGGACTTCCAAAACTTGTAAAACTTAGTCCCGGAAGGATTCTAAACCCTAGATATTATGAGTACTATATAAGGGGAACCCCAAGATATTAAGTGTTAGAGCATAGCTCGGTTGAACTCACCAAGCGTTGGTATGTCAAGTTTGGTTGTCATATTTTAGTATCAAAACTCATCTAGAGTCGCTTGATTAAATACTAGAGTCAACTTCGTTTAGGTTAGACTAGAAAGTCTAGGAATGTTGAGCAATACAAGTATTACTCTGAAGACCTGAAGAATGAGAAGAAGTAACAAACTACAACGACGGCATCATCCTTCCACTTGAGGTTAGTGATATTGACTTGAACTTGTTTCATTCATAACTTATCTTTCAAGTCGTGCTATATTGTAACATAACATGCGAAGTTGTATATAGTGTACATATTGTATATAATACTCTAGTGGACAGACATGGTCATAATAGTATGGTCATAGTATTAAGGAATTATATTACGAAGTATAACGCTTATCTTTTGAACTTCGTAGATATGACATCGACATAATCTTGTATATAGTTGTATGATTATGTGTATGGGTTAATGGTGAAGATTTCATCCTAGGAAATAATGTTTTACAATTGTTTAAAGGAAGTACATTTATGAACTTATTTCATGAATCGAAAGGGAAATTAATAGGTTTATTGGTCCGGCTATTCATTGTATATTCTTTGGATGACCAATATGTGTGAGTTGGTAGAACCGATCTTAACTCAGATTATGTATCTTGGTATAATCGATCACAATACCTAGACTTATGATTTGGTTTGATCGGTTCTGGTAATTGGTGTAACCGATCTTAAGTAATCACCATGAGATGGTATGATCGATCCTTGTAATTGGTGTGACCGATTCTGGTAATTGGTGTGAATGATCATAAGAGTTGTGTGATCGATCCTTGTAATTGGTATGTCCGATCCTAGTGACTGGTATGACCGATCACAAGTATATACCATGTGTAGATGGAACCGATCCTAGTGACTGGTGTGACCGATAACAAGTAGATACCATGTTATAACTGATCTAAACCCATGTATGTAACTTGGTAGGACCGATCACAACTAACCATTGTGACTTGGTATATGACCGATCACAAGTATATACCATGTGTAGATGGAACCGATCCTAGTGACTGGTGTGACCGATAACAAGTAGATACCATGTTATAACTGATCTAAACCCATGTATGTAACTTGGTAGGACCGATCACAACTAACCATTGTGACTTGGTATGACCGATCACATTGTAGTCTTGGAAGTCTGGTATAACTAATTATAAACTTGTTTGGAAGTGTGGTAGAACCGATTCTAATATGCAAATCCATGTAGATATGGAATAAGGATTTGCAGTGTAAAGATGTCAACATACTTTGAACACGAGCAGTAACTCTTATCATTTATTGTTCAAAGATATTCCTTGGTACTCCAAGTGATTTTGTGCCAAAATAAATTAAGAATCTTTTAATT
The DNA here is from genome assembly GCF_003573695.1 of Papaver somniferum. Taxonomy (NCBI): domain Eukaryota; kingdom Viridiplantae; phylum Streptophyta; class Magnoliopsida; order Ranunculales; family Papaveraceae; genus Papaver; species Papaver somniferum. Next base: position 49,673,551 of record NC_039366.1, read on the forward strand.
AAGGTTTTTGGTATATGCTTTAATTACCAGCAATTAACACATAGCTCTAGAGAATAAAAATTAGTAATGTGTATTTACTAATTGGATATTTTCTATGAGAGATTTTGAAAATACTGGGCAAACATATATCGGAATTAGGAAAACCTAATTTGGTCATTCATTGCATATCTTAAGTATATTTTCGATTTTGGAAATTCCTTGGTGTCCAAACAGCCTTGGTCTATAAATATGTAAGTTTGCATTTCTATCTAACGATCCTAAGAGCCAGGCAAACTTCATTTCTTTTTTTTTCTCGTGGAGCCGTCTAATCGGAGAGGAAAGTATCCTAATTAGGTGAAATCTCTTACGAACGCTCGTTTAAAGACTTCTGTGGAATCAAGAAGCTCTACGAGTACTGTTGGTGGGAAACTAGATAATTGCAGTGTTATTAGTTTTAGATTTGATTTGATTGACTAACGGTTGTTGAAACTTTGATTTCACCTAGTTTGTTTATTCTTGAGAATCTTCTCTTCTGATATAAGATTCACTCAGACTAAATCAAAGTATCGACAAGATCTTTAGAACTGTTGTTAGATCTAAAGACATCTTATGATAATCCATTGTTAAAAGACTCCATTTTGTGCGTGATTGATCACAAGAGATTCAAGTGGTGTTGTGCAGGTATTTGAAGGCAATAGAAAATTTGAAGATGAAGAAGAATTCTTATTCGCTTTCGTATCTTGTAGATTTAATGCACAAATCTTGGTCGGTTGTGATCCAACTAGAATCGGTTTATCTTTGATGATTGATTAGTTGCGCAAGATCAGCATTCTCTATATTTCTCTTTGAGATCTATATTGATTGAGTGCGAATCTAGATTTGACTATTTCGGTAGTTATTGGATAGATTGATCTAACCAGACAAAGGAGCTTATTAGATTAAACATAAAATCCTTTGTCAACAACTCATCTTATCTTGTAGCAAGATTGATTAGAGTGGTTATCAAACATATTATTCCTTTGTTGTTTGGAATACGATCCAAAGGACTTGTTATTCACGTGCGTGACTCTGGAAGTCGAAGGCGCAGGGATACTGAGGGAATTAAGTAGTTAGGAGTAGTTTGCTTGGTCTCAATTATACGAAGTTGGTATTAGATTTTGTATAACGGCTTAATTCAGAGAGTATTCAAAAATGGACTAGGTCCCAGGTTTTTTCTGCATTTCCAGTTTCTTTTACTTTGTTTTCCGCATTATAATTGTTATTATAATTACGTAAAATACACAAGTACGTTAACTCTGTAATACTTGATAGTGATCCTACAAAGTTTCGGCTATTAACGAACCTATTATCAAGTACACACTTTGTTGTCTTATCATCTCGATCTTGTATCCATAGTCAATCACACAAGTGACCTTGTTATTGTATTGTCTCGATATCGTATCTGTAAACGATCACATGAAGTGTGAAACGAATTGTCGTATTGTCTCGACTCTATCCATAGACAATCACATTCGGAAGAGGACTTATAGGTTGAAACAAAAAGATTGTGGTGTATTTGGGTACCCTCGTCTTTTCAATCGGTATCAGAGCAGGCAAACACGAAAAGATATAATAATATGTGTTTGGTACGATCCAACCTATAAGAATGAGCCGAAATAAGAAAAGTAAAGCTAAACATATAAAGGACTCAGTTAGCGTACATCAAGATGTTGAGAATAATCTCTCAAAAAGGGTCAATGAAAATTGGTCTCATAATTCTTTTCTAAAATGAAGAACAAAGTCTATGACTGATAAACACTTGTTTGAGAATCATGTTCATGATAAGAAAAGATCGTATCCAAAACAAAAGGTACAAGTGCCTGATTCAAAGTCTGTTTTGGATCTGATTCCAATTACTGGTGGAAAATATTTTGTTTCTATTATAGACAGTAAGATTTAAACCCACTGTCCTGCCCTAATTCTGAGTTTCTGTTTGGATTACAAAGGTTTTTCAATAAGGTCAAAACCTTCTCAGAAGCAGGTGTTAGAGCACTGCTCGGTTGAACTCGCAAGCTTGAGTGTCAAATTTAGTTGCCAAAACTATAAGTATTGATTTCTAGTCTACTTATAGCTAAGCCTCGGATTATGATAGAAAGTGTAGTTGAGCTTTAGACTTCACGGCGTTCATGGATCAAAGACGAAGAACTACTAAGGGAAGCTTGTGGAACTTCATCAACAAAAGGTATGTGGAGATTTGAACTCATATATCACTCAAAAGTCTATCTACTCTATCTCCTATTTGAGAAAAAAGACGTATAGCTACATAGACTTTGAATATACACATTTGATATTTCGAGTTGAGTTTAACTCGCTTACATATTTCTCGAAATATGTGTTGGTAAGCTTTCGCTTTAACCAAGTTCATCTTATATTCTTGACGAAAGCCAAAAGATGATCATATGAAAATCGCCTGGTAACATCTTAATGATTTGTGTGAGACAGTCATTTGATGAAGACTCGGAATGTTTCGTATTGATTATTCGATCACTTGAAATTTTTTTGAAGCTAATAGTTCGTGTGAGACAGCTATTGTCGTCTTCCGAGAATGTTTCAATGATTTAAATAGTTTAGAATAAATAACCATGATTGGATACAGCACAGTCGTACTTGTATGCTAACTGTTGCAAGTTATTCCAAGTCCGGGAGCCATGGTATGCATACCCGTATGCGTATTGACTGGTTTAGTAGAGGTCCGGGAACTAAGTATGCATACCGGTACGCGTACTGGCGTGAGGTTCAAGTTCCGGGACTTTACTGAATTTGGTGGTATGCGTACCCGCTCGCGTACTGGCGAAGCCAAACTTAGTCCAGGCATTTAGGTATGCTCACCCGTTTGCATACTTGAGTGGGTTATGTTCTGAAATCGGTTTGTTCATGAACTAATACATTTATATAATAAGGAATGGAATCTCTTGCAAACCGTGGCTATAATGTTCATGAATTGGTTCGAGTGAATCAAAATCGATTTTGCTTCAATTGTGTCTTGTATACTTCTATGAGAATATAAACAATTGAACAGCTCTAGAACTAGTTTCATTTGAGTCATTTGAACTAGTTATGGTTAAGATGAATAAGGTTGATATGAAAGTGTTCATATGGCTAACTTCGGTTAACTATTGTTGAGCCAACAAAGGTGCACACGTTTAGGTACGGTTACTCATATCTAAATGAATTCACTTTTCATTTGTGTGTAACAAGCTAAGTTCGATCTAACGGTTGAAAGATATTAGCTTGAGTCTAATCAGGTTTTCATCTAACGGTGAATATTGAATGCTTTGTTACCAAGGTAGCATTGATTACAAACGTTGATTTGAAGACTATATAATGGAGAACTCTAGGAACTGGGAAACCTAATCCCCACACCTCCTATGTGATACTATTTGCGACTAGAGTCGATTCTCCTTTAACCTTAGGTTTTCCAAAACCTTGTAGGTTAACGACTTGAAGACTTCATTGGGATTGTGAAGCCAAATCCAACTATTTTCTCTATAGTTGCGTATTCTGATCTTGCTGTTTTCTATCGTGATTGAGTACTATCTTCTCTAAGATTTTCTCGAGATTTAATCTCCGATAGGCAAGATAAAAAGTAGTCACAAACATCTTCGTCTCATCGTTTGTGATTCCACAATATCTTGTTTCGCTGCCATACGATTAAGATTATTGTGAGGTGATTGATATTTCTAGGATAATCTTCGGGAATATAAGTCTGGTATATCAATTGGTTCCTGTTCACCTTGATTTATCAAAAGACGGAACAAAAACTCATAGGTATATATGTGGAAGACAGATTTATCTATTCAATAGACTTTTCAGTGTGAGACAGATTGGTTTATCAAGTCTTCGACTTTGGGTCGTAGCAACTCTTAGTTGTGGGTGAGATCAGCTAAGGGAATCAAGTGCGTAGAGTCCTGCTGGGATTCAGAGACGTAAGGAGCGCAACTGTACCTTGATCAGTGTGAAATTGGTTATGGCTCAACTACATTCCAGTCCGAAGTTAACTTGGAGTAGGCTAGTGTCTGTAGTGGCTTAATACAGTGTGGTGTTTAAATCTGTTCTAGGTCCCGGGGTTTTTCTGCATTTGCGGTTTCCTCGTTTACAAAATTTCCGGTGTTTGTGTTATTTCTTGTCCGCATTATATTTTTTTATATAATTGAAATATCACAGGTTGTGCGGAAGTTCAATCAATTGTGAATCCAACCTTTGGTTGTTGATTAAATTGATTGACACTTGGATATTGGTTTTTGATACCGTCCAAGTTATTTCTTATATTCAATCGGGGTCGCAAATTCATATTTGTTTGATTACAGATGAATTGAGAAATTGAGATATAACTCTTTGATATACTTTTCTTAAGATTGAGTCTGACTGTCTAGTTGATTCTCTTGAAAGTATATTGGAGTTAGTCCATACAGATTGCTAAGTGAAATACTGGGTATGGTTGTTAAACCCCCGCTTTTTCAGCAGAAAAATCCATCGATAGTTTGGAAGATGTCTTAGAACTTATTGTTCAACTGAATGTAAGAATTTGTGATACAAAGCGAGACACACTTAGCCTCCTAAATAATCTGGCAGATTATTTGGAACAAAAAATGCCTTTGTGTAGTGAAGTAAATCAAAAAGCTTCAGAGTGTGAATATCTTACACAACCACTAGAACATTCACAAGTGAGGAGTGGAATCCTTGAAATGGAAATTCTTATAGAATCATGTCAAAAGGTATGCTTTGACAAATCTTTAGAAAGACATTTTCAACAAGGTATGGATACCTTGAAAAGGCATATCGAAAGTCTTGAAAGAAAGATCTCTTCAATCTGTAAGATGTTTGATCAAGACTATTTGGGTTCGAATAAAAAGGAAATACCATCCTGGGCTCAAAGAGTAATCAAGAATATAGCATAACGCAATAATCATGATGAAAAGGATGTATCAAACACCTTCGAAACTCATACTAGGACACAAGATCATGTCCCTAGAGATAAGAAGGAAGATGTTGCTCCAATAGTACTTGGTGAGGAAAATTCCTCTCACCCCAACACTTAACAATGTTGGAAAGTGCATCCTTACAATGCCCAATCTTTTAATGTAAGGAAGCACAAGTATCTGGGCATCTGGCATTCTGTTAATATCTCTTATTCAACATAGAGAGAATGCATAATCTACTTGAAGATATGTAATAATTATTTTGTGTAGAAAAGTTGTCTTACAACAACTTGTGTAAACATGATGGGTTTTCTTGTCTAAAATATTTATAGATACATGATTTTGAAGATTGATTCTTTTCGGAAAGATCTTTAAAATTTGGAAACACATAAGATGCGAAATTATTTTCAAATCTGGTCAGAATTATTTATTTAAGGCTGATACCTATGTTTGGAAAGTGTTGAAATCCTATGGTATATGTACTCATCTTGTTTTAGAACTTGTACTAAAAAAATGTATCCTCAAACCAGATCTCAAGCCAAGATTTTGAAAACCTTGACTGAAAAGGTTTCTAGTGAAACTGTTAATCTTGTTGATTCCTTCAAGAAATCTGGTTATGAGGATAAACGAAGAGAGAGTGAAGATGTGACATCTCAAGCAGGAGTTACTAATCTTCTTGTCCAAAATAGTTTGGATCTAAGATTGATATTCTCAATCTTCGTCAAGTCCTCCTTAATACTGTTGAAACTCATCATAGATAGGCAGAATTACTAATAAATGTTATCCGTAACCAGAGAAAGCTGATTAAACTTGAAATCGGTAATAGGGAGTATGCTTGAAATATTAATCGAAAGGTTAATGCTTTAGCCTGTGAACATAATCAAGGTACTGTGTGTAGAATCCGGGAAATCAGTCGTGATGTTGTAGATGAAGATCCCGAGAAATTTGAGGATATTGAAGATGATCTTTGAGAAAGACTGTTCAAAGATCTAATCAGAAAATAGACATCTATGTATTGATTTATCTCGATATTTTTGTATAAGGTCTATTTCGAATAAAACTATCAATATTTTTTATGAATAAATTAGTACTTTATAATTTTTGTTTCATGTGATAATTTCCGATTACATAGCCTGTGTATGAATGTCTATATTTTTTCTATGTGATTTTCAGATTTATGAAATGTCTGATTTCAGTTTTTATTAACCTTAATATTCGATCTCATATGGTGTAGCCCTTATGATTTGTGTGGATTTTTAATTTAGCGGGATTAAGTTTTACCCCATGTTGGTAGGCTTTATCAAATGATCATAAGGTGTTCCGATTTCATATGTGAAAAGTCACAATATGTTTAATCAATTTGTATTTACATAAGTTGTGTTTAGCATAACATATGTGTCTCGGGTTTTCAACTTTTGCTATTGGCACGCATTAGTTAAAACCATTTCAAACTTTCTCTCTATAAAGGACCAGAAATGCCTTGCTTACGTATCATTGGGAAATGCATTAACATAAATATGACAGTAAGCAGAGGTAATACAAAAGTGTGTAAACTATAAAAACGCGTTAAAGTAGATTGGCCCACACTAGCACTTCCCCGTAATAACTCGACCAAGGGTGATCCTATTATAGGAATTGCATCAGGTACGCCTGTCAAGATTTTTACTGCCCAATAACCAATTTGGTCCCGAGGTAAGGAATAACCAGTTACACCAAAAGATGCGGTCAATACACCCAGAACCACACCCGTAACCCAAGTCAATTCGCAGGGTTTTTTAAATCCACCGGTGAGATACACACGAAATACATGCAGGATCATCATTAAGACCATCATACTTGCTGACCATTGATGAACTGATAAGATTAACCAACCAAATTTAGCTTCAGTCATTATGTATTGAACCAAGGAAAAACCCTCGGTAATGGTCGGACGATAGTAAAAAGTCATAGCAAACCCCGTCGCTACTTGTACTAAAAAACAAGTAAGCATAATCCCCCTAGACAATAAAATATGTTGACATGAGGGGGAACATATGTACTAGTTATATCATCTACAATCGCTTGAATCTCGAGATGATCTTCGTACCAATCATATACTTTATTGAGATAGGTAAACCAAGGGGACTCCCCCCTATAGAACCGTATATGAAAATTTTATCTCGTACAACTCAAGCCCAAACACAGAAATACTAGCTGCAAGGGAAAGGGATATTGTATTATAATAGAAATTTGTAAAACTCCTCTTTATCTCGGATTTCATCGTCTCTCTGAAGATACGAAGGACCAAAAAGCGTAAAGCTCTTCTTTAGCTCTTCTTTGTGATGATAATGCCAAAAAATCAAGTTGGCTCATTCGTATTTATGTTGATCGTTGTAGGCCTCTTGAATCTTCAGTTTCCCTACTTTTGTTTCTGTGTGTAATATAGATTTTTTTGTTGATAGAAATTATCTTGTTGAGACCTTATGGATTTATTGAAACCTCAGATTCATACTAGAACCACAATGATTCAATAAAGCTCCCAAGATAAGTCCAAAGGTTCTCTGAGTAAGAACATGTGGATCATCACTTATTCAAGAATAAACGTAATGACTAAAAATCCTTTGGTTGATAATTATGCCCCTTAAAAAAAATTGAGTCCGGTCGCGAGGTCTAAACTAGCAGGTAAGAATCATTGTTCAAATTTTTCTTGATCTATGGATTCTGTGCTCCGGATATTAGAATAAATATTCGACGAGGTAGAACCATCTTTGTAGAGATGACAGGCCTACTCGCTATTTCAACTACATCAAATGATCTTTCAAATTGGTCAAGACTCTCAAGTTTATGGCCGCTTCTGTATGGTACCGGTTGTTGCTTTATTGAATTTGCTTCATTAATAGGCTCGCGCTTCGACTTTGATCGTTATGGCTTGGTACCAAGATCGAGTGATAGGAAAGCAGACTTAATTTTAACAGCCGGCACAGTAACAATGTAAATGGCTCCCACTTTAGTAAGATAATATGAGCGAATGCCTGAACCAAGATATACCATTGCTATGGGAGCCTGCACTATTACAGGAGGGATGTTCAGTACTGATACTTATAGTACTGTTCGAGGAGTTGATAAGCTAATTCCTGTGGATGTTTATTTGCCGGTTTGCTCGCCTAAACCGGAAGCAGTTATCGATGCTATAACAAAACTTCGTAAGAAGGTATCTCGAGAAATCTACGAAGATAGATTTGGGTCTCAACAGAATAATCGATGTTTTTACTATCGCTCACAAGTTTTATGTTGGACGCAACACACATACTGGAAATTATAATCAAGGATTACTCTATCAATCGCGATCTACTTTAGAGATACCTTATGAAACATTTTTCAAATACCAAAGTTCAGTATCTTCCCACGAATTAGTGAATTAGAGAGGTTGCTTTTCTTTTGTGCAGAAGAATAGCAAATGCCCTTCACTTCAATTTTCAAAAATTTCGTCGTAAACGTGAACTACTTATACAAATGAAAATCCAGGAGAGATTAAAAAATGCAGGGTCATTTTTCTGCCTGGCTAGTCAAGCATGGGTTAGTTCATAGATCTTTAGGCTTCGATTACCAAGGAGTCGAAACTTTACAAATAAAGTCCGAGGATTGACATTCCATTGTTGTCATTTCATATGTATATAGTTACAATTATCTACGCTCTCAGTGTTCCTATGATGTAGCACCAGGCTGACTCTTAGCTAGTGTGTATCATTTTACGAGAATCGAGTATGGTGTGGATCAGCCAGGGGAGGTATGCATAAAAGTGTTTCCCCAAGGATAAATCCCAGAATTCCGCATGTTTTTTGGATGTGGAAAAGTGCGGATTTCCAAGAACGAGAATCTTATGATATTTTTGGAATCTCTTATGATAATCATCCACGCCTGAAACATATTTTGATGCCTGAAAGTGGATAGGATGGCCCTTACGTAAGGATTATATTGTTCCAAAATTCTATGAAATACAAGATGCTCATTGAATAGTAAGAATTTTTTTTTTATGCCGCGAGATATCCAAGGAATTTTTTTACAGTCTCTTCTAGAGTAATCGAACTCTTTTTCCTATATATGGATATGGATGCGCAAAAAAATGGGTCCTCATTGAGATTCCCAAATTTGGAAGAAATTCTATTTATTTTGGGCGAGCCGGGCTAATAAGATGAATAATATGAGTTATGTACCACAAACTTTATACCGCACACATTCCTTAATAGGCTCCCGAAAGTCACGTAGGAGGGATAACGAAATGGAATATGAAGAAAAAAACGAAGAAATAAAAGAGGATAGGATTCCACTTGTACTGGATCTTAATTTCACATTGTCTAGTCGGATCTTTCCGCACCCCCGAGACTATATATAGTCTTGGGTTTTTAGAAGCAACTAACTTCATATTGTAATTCTTTTTTTCACTATTAATATTTAGAATGTTAGGAGGAACCCGCCATGCCATGTAATCAAAAAGAACCACGAGATCCATATGATAAAGGCCCGCTTCTTATCTTTAGCCTAATTTCTTACTCAACCTGTATTTTTTCTTTTCCCTTATTCTTTTCCTTTTTTTATACAGACTTTAAGAAAAAGGATAGGATTTTCCCTCTCTATACATTGGGACGATAACATGTATGTATGTTGATTCATATCGAATTTGTATGAGTATCTATTATTAACCACAGGTTAATAATAGATACTCAATGTCAGGAACCAGATTGGAACTGGTGACACGAGGATTTTCAGTCCTCTGCTCTACCAACTGAGCTGCCCCAACCCTTCTTGAGGCACCATCCCCATCCTACTAGAGGGCTTGGGTATATGTCAATTCAAGAGAATAAAAAAACATTACAAAATCTTACCCAAACCCTGGAATTTCAGTAAACTTCAAAAAAGAAAACTTTTAAAGTTGAAAATAATGATGTGAACCGTGAATGATTCAAACAGTGATTCCTTGATCATAGAGTTTCCTTTGTACATATATACCACAAGACTTGTGGTACGAGTGAGGCTTTTCTGCTCCGATCCTTTTGTGAAATAATATAATGAATGAGAAATATAGCTAATTTTTGGGCGTTGCCGAAAAGAAAAAAGAGTAGAAGTATAAGTAAACACTTAGGGAGTAAACCGAGCCTTTTTGTGGGGATAAAGGGACTTGAACCCTCACGATTTATAAAGTCGACGGATTTTCCTCTTATTATGAATTTCATTGTTCTCTATATTGATAATGTAGAACGGGACTCTATCTTTATTCTCCTCCGATTAATCAGTTCGTCAAAAGATATATCAGACTATGGAGTGAATGGTTTGATTACTGAATATTCGATTTTTCCTTCAACTTGGAATAGATTCATAAAAATTATTCCTTTTTTTTATGTAATTTATTTAGGGCGACATTAATAGAATTTTTGATATTTCAGTACGTATACGTACGTATCATAGGTTTATCCCTCATTCTTTAAGGAGTTTAAATTCAAATTGAATAGAAGGAGTCCTCTACCAACGTAGTCAACTCCATTCAATAGAAAAACTTCCATTGAGTCTCTACACCTATCCTTTTTTTATTCTCGTTTCAGAAATCCCTTAATTTTTTTCTTCTGAAAACATGATTTGGCTCAGGATTGCCCTTTTTTATTTCCATGGTTTCTCTGAATTTGAAAGTTATCACTTAGTAGGTTTCCATACCAAAACTCAATTCAATCAAGTCCGTAGCGTCTCGATTAGATAGTCTTATAACTATCTTGGAACTGCTTTAGATTTCTTGCTGTGCAGATATCTAATAAATATTTTATCTGGAAAAACATAAATTATGTGTGTCGAACATGACACAACAAGGTTTTTTATGTGTTGTTCCGTATGCCATCCGGTGCTTTATTTTTTGTGAAAAATACTATAACCCCCTTACTATATGGGTTCAATATATAGAAGCCCCACAAAATGGATCCTTCACTATCAACTCCATACTTTAAGAAAATGCTACTACTAGGCCCAAAATATCAAATTTTCTTCAGATCTGGCCCATAATTAATTATTACGAATTTTAATAATGACAACACTGCCCTTACTATGTATACAAGAGGAATCTCAGTAGATATTTTCATTTATCTATTATTTTTCTCTCTCTTCTCCTTTCATTTTCTCTTTCATCTCCGGCGAAAAACCCTAGAAAACTTCTTCGTCGTCTCCAAATTTCAGCAATCTTCATTTTTTTCACCAATTTCGTCTCCGTAATCTCATATTTCGAAATTATTCATCGATTTATCATCATTTTAAGATCAGATTCATTCAGATTCGTTATCCAAAACCCATAAAAATTCAGTGAAAATGTCTGTGAAAATTAACTCATAATGCGATTTTTGTTATTCTTAGAGGTGATTCAAACTTAAAACCTCTAGTTCGAGTATTTAGATAAAAAATCTGCTGGTAAATCACAAGATCGGCTTCGACTACTTGTTTCTGACTCGGTTTCGACTCAATATGATGTGTTAGCAACTCAGTTGAATGAGAAAGTGTTCAATGGCGATATTCGTAGAGGATATGTGGTTCCATTGATTGACTACATGTGTAATATTATTCAGAAAGTAAGTTTTCTCTGAATTTCGATCTAATTTTAGGCTTGATTTCAATTTTTTGGTATTACGAATCTTTGAAATGTCAGTTCAGATTATCAGTAGGTCTTATCGTGTTTATCATCTAAGAATCTGATAGATTTTGTGGTGTGTTTATCATCATAGTTTATCTGAAAGAGTATTTTGTGAAATCTAGGGTTCGTTTGATGAACAATTTGATCGAAAAATCCTGAAACTACAAAAAGGAGAAACAACGAGGGAATTGAAATGAAGAGACATGGGAGAAATTGGAACCCTAAATCCCCTAATTAGACAGAAATCAATCAATTGCACCAACACATGTTCATGATTCCACGCTCTCATATTTTTACTTCTATATGGATTATCCCCTCTACTGTAACTGTAAGTACAAACGAAACAATTCAATTCATATATAAAGCTAACTCTCTGTATGCTAAAATTGAAATTTATATTTGAAATTGGTGTTTATCTTTTCGCTAAGACTTTTCTTTTAGTTGTGTTGTTCGCTAAGACTTATCTGAAATTTATATTTGTTTATGATACAGGTGTTTTGGTTCATAGGTGAGATTCATTTGACAGTAGTAAGCAAACAATAGGTTATTTTCCATAGGGTGCTCTTTAAAGCTAAGTTAGGCTGTTGACATGACACGAGGCTATAATCAATTGAAGCAATAATATATCGTTATTCATTTCTCATAGACTCTGCATTTGGTTTGTTGAAATTTACGATTTTAAACACAATGATTGACAAGGTTTGTTAAAATTTATAGTCTGCATTTGGTTGGTTTTTTGTTTACGTATAAGGAAACTAGCTTGGAGAAGGTCATGGTTGATCCAAATGTGAGTGTACTGATTACAACAGTTTCATCTTTAATATACACCGGTGTTAAGAGTTACAATTATGTTGTGCCGGGTTAAAACTGGCTGATGCCATTTGCAACGAGACGAACTTCACCCTGACAGTGTCATCCTCAAGAACCTTATTGGAAGTTTAAACCCTTGGTTGCTTCTTGGACCATCTTTGCTTACCAAGTTCAACCTTTCCAGGGAGAAACCTAGGCCTTCAGCCTGAAAACTGTGACAAGATAGCCTATTGTTGGTGGACTTAGCTTGGAGAGCCTAAGCATCGTCTTTCCAAACTGTGAATATGTCAGCGTTACTAAGTTTAATTAATTTTTTAGAAATTTCCTAACAATTTTCGAATTTAGTGGAGGTGCAGGATTTAGAGAAGGATTTGGAGCTTGTGGTGGTATTGGAGCTGTAGGTAGTATGAGTGGTAGAGAAATAAGTTGAGGCATCAGTTTAAGTGGTGGTAGTGGAATTGCACAGTGTCGGCATTGTTATAAGGATGTAGAGGTTCTCGAGCTTGGAATAATGCACTACAAGTTCTTCTACGAATACGAAGTCATGCATGGAACGAATGCAGTCACTGCTGTATGATTAAATGGAACATTTGAACTCTGAATTTCTTGATTTGTTTCTCATATCTAAGTACTATGATGAGGGCATGATTAATAGTTCCGGATAACTTAAACTGCAAATGTGTAAAATTATTCTGAACATGATAGTGTGAACTGTGAAATGATCATTTTAGCTTATAAAACTGTTGAATGCATCCATTAAGCACCAAGGACTCAGACTTTGTACTCTATTTTTGGTTTAGAATTTCATTGTTTGTTCATTACCTTATGTTATTACTTAAGCCCTTTCAAGCACCATTTATTTACTGATTCGTCTCTGTTAAAGCAGGTTAGCCATCATCCCATGGTTGTTGCATGCCATTGGGTAATGGGTGGAAATTTCGGGGAGATGGTAACTTAAAAAGAAAATTTTGGGGACGTTCAATTCAACTCGATCATGTCGGTGTTTTCACTCTTGAGTTTGATGATGGAGAATTTTTTCTGTGGAATAAGGTATAAAAAGAAACATAATGTAAATAACCAAACTTATTTCCTCCTGAGCTGAGTGGTGGATTCTTTACAATCAGGTTACAAGATCCATTTACAACCTTATACTGGGGAAGCTCTACTGTGACCACTATGGTACAATGCGTATACAAGGAAATCGTGAATATTCGGGCAATCTGAAATTCAAAGAGCAATCCATCATAGACCGAAATCCTCACCAGGTTGGTTGTAGTCACTTTTGTTTTGTTTGATTTATGCACCACCCTTGGTTGTTGGGATCTCTATTGTCATTACGCAGTGATAGATAAGATAATTGTTGTGTACCTTCTAGTTACACAAGCTAAGTGGATGTGTAACTTCTACTTACACAAGATAAATAGATGTGTAACTTCTACTTACACAAGCTAAATAGATGTGTAATTTCTAGTTACACATGCTAATTAGATGTGTAACTTTTACTTACACATACTGATTGAATGTGTAACTTCTAGTTACATAGATTTTACTTGCATATAGTAATGGTTGTTACTGATTGAAAATGTTGCATTCTTTCCATTAAGGTTGCATTCTTTTCATTCTGAAACGTGCATATAATATTTGAATGATCGTATGATATGAAACGTTTATCTAATCCATAGTTGTTCATTATGCTTTACTTGTCAGTTCATAGCTTTGTGATGGTGAAAGTTGTAGCCGATGGTGGTGTGGGTGGTGGTACTACTGGAGGGTGCGGTGTGAGTGATGGAGAAATAACTGGGGGTGTCATATTAATTTGTGGTGGTGGAATTGCAAAGTGTTGCAGAAGGCAAGGAACCCCAAGTACCCACGTATTAGTGCACCACCAAGGAACAATCTTGACCATTACCATATCCTTAAATACACACTCACCACATAGTCCGGAATGAAGAAGATTGAAGACAACAACACCCTGGTATTCATTGTTGATATCCGTGCTGACAAGAAGATAATCAAGGATGCTTTCAAGAAGATGTACAACATCCAGACAGAGAAAGTGAACACCTTTATCAGGTAAGCCTTCTTGCTTATCAAACAGAGAAAGGTAGTATATGGATATATAGGTGAGGATATAGGTCTGGAATGGTTCCACTTAACTCATTTTCACTTAATCTGTTTCGTATGATATTTCTCATGGAAGATTGTTGATTCGATCATATTTCGAGTTAATTTCACTGGTTAGGGAGAACTTGCTGAGCGTCAGGTAGCTTCTATCTTTTCTTTCTATGAATTCTAACTAACAAAATATATAGTGAAATTGTTTACCTGTATTGACTATAGAATTATAGAATATGTATCTACTTGTATGATATTTTGATAATTAACCAGTACAATCTGGTTTTGAAATTGTTTCATCTAGGTTAACTTGTAGATACTTATCTTGTTTCTCCTAATTACACGTTCTATGCAAGTGTAATTCTTAGTTACACATGGAAGATGCATGTGTAACTTCTGATTACACTATACAGAAGCATGTGTAACTCCTACTTACACATACTACAATGAACGTATTTAGTTGGTGCATCATTCACATTGCATGCCATTCATTGTTCGCATATTATGTTTCTCTAACTAATGACCGAAACTGCATTTCTGATAGACTGTTGATTCCATTAGCTCTTTTTGGAATTTATTTCACTGGTTAGAGGGGAAATTGCTGAGCGCCATGTAACTTCATTTTTTTGTGTGATCTTCCTATAAATACATCAGTTTTGTGGCACGTTTATTATGAATACATGACACACTTGGTCAAATTAACTTTATCCATCTTTTTCATACTCAGTTACCCTTTCTTAGTGTATTTTGCTTTTGATTGAGCCAAAAACTGTAACATTGTGCTTTAGGTAACTTAAGTTTGCAAGTTCATGATAAATGACATATGCCATATGCATGTGTAACTCCTTGTTACGCTAGTTATATGCATGTGTAACCTTTCAGTTACACAAGTCAAATGCATGTGTATCTCCTAGTTATACATGCTATATGCATGTGTAACTCTCAGTTACTCCGAAGTTTCTATATGAATATGATTTTTCAGTGTTTGTAGAGTTCAATGAAAAGTGTATTTCGCTTTGATTGTTTGATTGCTCTTGTATTGTTATTGTTTTCTATTATGAATTGCAGAGTATTGCTGCTGGTGGTATTGGAGTAGGAGGTAGTGCGAGTGGTGGAGAAATAAGTGGAGGTGTCATTTTAACTGGTGGTGGTGGAATTGCAGAGTGTCATTAGGTTTTTACAACAATCAACAATACTCTTCTTCTACAACAATCGTCACAGTTGGAAACGAATGGTGGGTTGGTGAATGCTAGCACTGAAATTGCGCTTGATACTACTGCAAGGTTAGTCCAGCATGCCTCAGTCTGTATTTTATTTCCTATTCTTCGCTTTCCCGGAAATGTTGAACCTTTAACTCATAGCTTTACCACAGAAATCAGTGGTTTGAACATTATACACTTGGTAATCATGCTTATGTTATTGCCTTTATTGGTTCGTGTGCTGAATTCCAATATGGATGTGTAACTCCTAGTTACACTGGTCAGTTGCATGGGTAATTGCTAGTTTCACTATTCAGATGTATGTGAAATTGAATATACATTGTTTTTCATTTAATCTTATAAAAACTAATTGCTTGTTGTTATATTTTAGGTCTCGCTGGAACTGGAGTTGACGTTGAACACACAAGTCATACGCATGTGTAACTCTCAATTACACTAGATAGATGCATATGTAACTCTCAATTACACTAGACAGATGCGTGTGTAACTTCTAATTACACATGCTAAGAAATTATTATAAATGAATATTAAAGTAATACATGTACTTTTTTTATGCGTTCTTTTTGATGTCTATTTTTTGATATGTAACTTTGCATTACACATGTCATAAGGATGTGTAACTTCTGGATACACATGGCATATGCATGTGTAACTTCTGCTTACACATTAACACTATACTTTAATAATTTTGGGCCTAGATTTAATAGTTTTGGGCTTAAATTTAAATTTTATTTAATTTTGGGTTTGACAGTATATAAAAGTTCATATAAAAGGGCATCGATGTCTTTTAACAACTCGGGGCTAGATTTAAATTTCTTTTAATCAAGGGCCTCATATTATGGGTTATCCATGGGTTGGGCCTTAGCCTAATTTTCCCTTATTTTTTTAGAATGATTTTTTAGGGACCATGGTTTTTTTGAGGGGACCATGGTTTTATTAGGCCACCTTCCCTATAGTTATAAGGGTGTCCTAAAGCATTGAAATGACTAACCTACCCTTAACCTAATTTAATTTAAAACCAACCCAATAACCACCACCACCTCCCACCATCGCCGATTACCACCACCACCACCTCCGATTATCGCCACCACCAACCACCGATTACCACCACCACCGCCGCCCACCACCGTCGATTACCACCACCACCACCTCCGATATCACCACCACCAACCACCGATTACCACCACCACCTCCGATTACCACCACCACCAACCACCACCACCACCACTATATATATAGATTAATTTAAAACATTAACAAAGATATTCTCACAAACCCATTACTGTTATTCGTTTTTGGTTGAATAAATGAGAAATAATCATTAAAATGAGTTGAAAATGGAAGTTGCAGAGAGGTTTAATGGAGGGTTTTTTTTCAGAGAAAAGTTCGCTTATCACGAATTAATTTTTTCTTAACCGAACTCAGAGTTCGGTTGATTCGCAAAAAAATACTTTTAACCGAACTCCTTGTATTAGAACAACACAAGTCCATAAGTTCGGTTCCTTTGCAAAATAAGGATATCACCGAACTTTAGTTTACGAAAATAATGAGAAGTCCACAAGTTCGGTTCGTTCGCAAAAATGTTAAGTTTTCTTTGTAACCGAAATCTACCTTTGAAACTTCGTAACCGAACTCTACCTAATTCGCCAAGAAATAAATTTCGTAGTAACCGAACGTTTGCCTAATTGCATATATAAACCCAGTTCGGTTGATTCGCAAAATATGTTGAAGTTTGCGAACCAACCGAACTTCTAACACTAGGTTACTTTTAACCCGCAGTTCGGTTGGGAACTTGGTTGCATTGAAGTTTGCGAACTAACCGAACACACAAAATGTACCCAAATAAATTGTTAAGTTCAAAGTTCGGTTACCTACCATTTTATCCTAGGTAACCGAACATTACACTGTACGACCAAAACCTCCATTAACGAGCGAGTTCGGTAACCTGCGTGTTTGGAAAACGTAACTGAACTACACTTTCAGGTGTGTCCGGTTACATGTTCTTGACATATGGTAACCGAACTGGCCCAAATCTACATAAAAAAATTCATTTTTTTGAAAGTTTGGAGCAATTCAACCAACATTATCTAAGTTTGAAGCATACCCGGGTACCCAAATACCCTTCCTCCGATTGTGGTTGGTAAAATCCATCGTTTTTCATGTTTTTCTTCTTCATCTTCTCTAACTTTACTCTCTCAATAATTCTACTTCTTTAAAAAAAAAGACCATCTGATTTTTTAATCTCACTAATTATCTTTAACTTAATCATCTCACTAATCATTACACTAACTAATCATCACCCAAAGTTTATTAGGAGGGTAATTTAGGTATCAATATAAATATCTAGATAAGGGGTGATCTAGATTTACTTCTAATGTCTTTACCCAAAATAAAACCATGGTCCCCAAAAAAAATCATGGTCCCGAAAAATCGTTCTCTTTTTACTAAATTCCTAAGATAACACAAGTACAAAACACGCTGCACATACATTAGACATGTTTTTATTCGTGTGTGTGTGCCAGCACAGCAAGGTGCATTTTACACCTCTAACCAGCACCCCTCACAATTAATAGCCCACTAAATTATGGACCTCCGATGTCAAAAAGTGCCACTAAATAACTTCTGGCCCAAAAGTTAGTCACTTTTGAGCAACACCCAAAACATCTTTACTTCGCGTGGAAGTTCGGATTCCCTGAAAGAGAAGCAAGTAACTTCATCATCATTAGAGGAAAAGGAAGGCACTTGCGCGTGGTAGAGTAGTAGTTACTAGTGCTTTCAAAAGTGGATGTCTTGATTAGTTGATTATATCGAGAAAAACATCGTTTATGACATGTAGTGGTTAGATGCTAGTAGCCCAGTACCTGCAGTGGTAATTGGAAACACTATATAATGACTAGAATTAAGGGTAGATTATGAGAAGTAGATGCGAGCATTGATATTGTTTTTTGGGCTCTTGTTAACTTGTATACCCGTATATATGTTAAGGTTCACTAAAACCAATTTCTAATAGAATAATACAAAAAAAAACATAATTTTCAAGAAAATAAAATAATTCTTTATTAAACCTTAACATGTATACGGGTATACAATAACAAAAGCCTGTTTTTTGTATAAAGGTGTCATTTATACAATATTTTATAATAACCACTACAAATAATGCACATCGTTGCCTTAAATTTAACTGTTTTTCTTTATAACTTAAGAGACCACTGGTAGGAATTAAACCATACTTTTCAAACCCTCATCCCAAAGCATAACTGTGTTCAAAACCCTTCAGATTTCAGACCCATAAGGTTAAGCAACATCTCATACAAAATCATCTCAAAAATCATGACAAACAGATTAAAACCAGTACTCCACAAAATCATATTCCCATGGAAAGCTGCATATGTTCCAGGTAGAAATATATTGGACAATACCATCATAGCTCATGAAATTGTTCAATACATGAAGAACACACAATCTTATCATGGTGCTGTAGCTGTTAAATTGGACATGTCAAAAGCCTTTGACAGGATGGAGTGGAGCTTCATCAATAAAATTTTGCTGAAACTTGGATTCTGTGATAGATGGTGTCAGTTGGCCAACCAATGTATATCAACTACTACTATCTCTATTCTGTTAAATGGTTCTCCAATTCAAACAATGGTTCCAACAAGAGGATTAAGATAGGGAGATAGTCTATCTCCATATCTCTTCATCATCTGTATGGAAGGATTTAGTAGGATGATCCAAGCTGAAGTGGATAACAATGCTATAATTCCAATTCACCCTGCAAGATATGGTCCTCCAGTTTCACATCTATTCTTTGCAAATGACTGCATATTGTTCTCCTCAGCTAAAAGATCTTCTATAGAGAATCTGCAAGAGGTAATATATAAATTTTGTGAAGCTTCAGGACAAATGATAAATCTCAACAAATCCAGTATACGCTTCAACAAAAGATTAAATGAGGGCATCAAGATTGATATCTGCAACATGATGAGAATGAAAACTATGCTTTTGGATGAAAAGTATGTGGGAATTAACTTATTCATGAGCAAAGGGAGAAACAAGTGCTTCAAAAACATCCATGAAAAGATGAAGACAAGAATCCAACATTGGCAGGCTGGTATGGTGAATCAAGCTGGCAGAAGTACTCAAATTCAGGCTGTCACTAATTCCATGGCCTAATTTCAGATTGGATGTTTTATTCTTCCTCAACAAACCATAAACCAACTTGAAGCTACCCAAAGAAAATACTGGTGGAACAAGAACAATGGAAGAGGCTACTATTTCATCTCTGGGGTGCTGTTTCAATTCCCAAAAGGTGGGGAGGTCTTGGGTTCAAAAATCTGAAAATCTTCAATGAAGCAATGATCACTAAACTGGCATGGAGACTAATTAATGAAAAGGATAAGAAATGGGCCAACATTCTAGAAGCAAACTATTTCAGAAATGAGAATATTCTTCATGAAGATATATCTGAGAGAGGAACTGCTATTTGGAAAAGCATCAGTAAAGGCATAGAATGGATCAAAAAGTTTCATATTTGGTTAACTGGAGATGGTAAGTCAGTTTATGCCTTCAGAGATAATTGTATCAAAGGCTACATTGCCCAACATATCCAAGAAAATTTCAGAAACAGTGAAGACATTCCTTACAACATGAAAGTTGCAGAATTCATTGATCCCAATACAAGATGTTGGAATATTGGACTTCTTCAAGATTACTTTACTCAAGACCAAGTGGAAGAAATTCTAAATATTATTCCTCTCACTCAACTAGAAGATAAGATGATCTGGTCCTTAACAACAAATGGTATGTTCTCTGTGAATTCTACCTACAAAGCCATTCTCTGCTACAACAATCAAACTCTCAAAAATAAAGAAGAAGAAGCTAAATTCTGGCTAGGCTTATGGCATCTAAAAATTCCTCATAAATGTCAGTTGTTCCTGTGGAAAGTTGCTCAAAATATTCTCCTGGTCAATCAAAAGCTTAACAGATACAACCCATACCACGATGACATATGCTCTAGATGTCAAGAAGAAGAGGAGAGCACTACTCACATGCTTATTCACTGCAATTATGCCAGAAGCATTTGGAATGCTATCTTCCCAGATATTACTCAAGATCTCAGTAACACTGATAATATTCAGCATTGGATAAAAACTTGGGACAAAAAAGATTCTACAATCAATTTTGGGAGACAAGGCAATGTGAATCTCATTGTGATCACAATGTGGTTCATATGGAAGACCAGATGTGAGCTAGTTTTTGAAGGAAAAAACTGTTCCAGCAACAATCTGAAAGCCAGGGTCTACAATTATTGCAATGAGAATAAAATACATGCTAACAATCAATTGATTCAGTTGCAAGTTTTAAGATCCAGGAACAATAATATGGAAAATATAAGAGATAACATGAATAGATGGTCTCCTCCTTTAAGGGGAAGATTGAAAATTAATATAAATGCTTCTGTTTTGCCTGGTAACCATTATGCTGGAATTGCTCTAATAATAAGAGATTTTACAGGTCAATTGGTGGAGGCATGGACACTGGTAGAGAAAGTCAGGAATATAACTCAGGTTGAAGCTGTTGCGGCACTTAAAGCTCTGCAATGGATCATTCAACTTCAAATTCATAATGTTATTGTGGAAGGTGATAACAAGAAAGTTATGGACAATATCAATGGCCTGTGCAATATCTCTCCCTGAGAAGATGGTAATATTATTAAAGAGTGTCAGCATCTTGTTAGTTGTTTAGGAAACGTTGTTGTTTGCTTTAGAAATAAGAAGTGTAATCAAGTGGCAGATCTTCTGGCCAGGTTTGCTAGGACAAACAATTGTAGTAGGAAATGGAGTATGAATCTCCTTGAGTCTGTTAGAGTCAAGCTTGAAGCTGAAAAAGTTGTGATGTAACTCTTTGTCGTTTCTGGCTTTTAATGATTATCTGTGTTTTTCTTTCAAAATAAAAGAAAAAGTTATTTTTAAAGATAACATGTTGGTTCCCTGGCATGGGGATGTAAGATTCAAGAACCTCGCCTTATATGCTTGCTCTTGTACCATATGATGGAAACATTTCATCATAAGAACATTCATAACTGAATCATAATTGAATCAATAGTGGATTTGGACACTTCAGAAGTTTCTTTTTTATTTCTGGAAGTAAAAAAAATTAAAAGTTCAATTTTAGAACGACTTCTAAAAACAAATTTGTAAAACAAATTATTGTTGCTTCTAATTTTTGAGACTGATTTCTATTCATGGTATCTAAATATGCTAATCGGAGGAAAAATACTTTTAGTTACAGTCTTTTTTTTGCTCGAACCTTACTATTTTTGGTGCAGGATCAGTCTATCAAGCTTTTATCCACTAAAAGTTTCAATCCTGTTAAAGGGGCGGCGGATTCCATTAGAGGGGCGGCAGTGTGATAATTATGTCCCTCTAGTTGGTTAGGGGATGTCCTATAAGGGGTGTAAATTGACTAGATTACCCCCCCATTTTTTAACCTAAATCAAAGCTAAATTAAAAATTGTTTTCTTTCTTCTTTTCTTCTCCTCCTCACATCAACCGTGACCTCCATTAAAACTCAAAATTTCATCGTCTTCGATTAATCGAAGATTCGAAAATTAATCAAGTGTAGGGTAATGACTTATATGTGGTATGTTTTGAAAAACCCAGTTACGGTTTGGTTTATTTTGTTCGATTTTAAGTTTAATTTCTATCAAAAATTAGGGTTTTAGATGAAAATTGAAATTCAAATTTCTGGGTTTATGGGAGTTACGGTTGATTTTAACTCAATTACGAACCGTAACTGGAGACTTTGATGTTGTTACGGTTGGTAATTGAACTATTACCAACCGTATGTTCTTATATCTGAGAATTTTCTTCAGTTGCTTTTTTTTCCAACCGTAAGTGAACTTACGGTTGATGTCGATACCAGAATTACGAACCGTAAATAACCCTGGAACCCAGAGTTCAGAATGGTCACCAATTACGGTTCATAACTAAAATTTGAGATGAACCGTAAATACTGTTACGGTTGATAACCATTTTAGTTTACGATCTGTAACTAAGTTACGGTTCGTCTCGAGCATTCGGTTACCAACCGTAACTGGTTTTACGATTGGATTTTCCCCAAATTTAACCAGTTACGATTGTTAGTTCATATTTTACGAACCGTAACTAAGATTTACGGTTGGTTACGAGCAAAATTCCAACCGTAATTAGCTCTGAAAATGTAAAAAAATGGAATTTTTTTTAAACTCTAAAATTTGATTTTGTTTTGATTTAGAGTTAATATAAGTGAAAATTAATCATTAACACTAAACTAGATTATCAACACTAAACTATGTAAGGGTTAATTAGTCATTTTCAGTTTTCTGGATAAGGGGCACTTCAAATTACCATGTAATGACCCTTTTTGTCCTATTACCCGCCGCCCCTCTAATGGAATCGGCCGCCCCTTTAACATGATTGAAAAGTTTTACCACATCACTGTTTAACGTATGTAGACGCTAAATTTTATGCCACGTCAGTTTATAAAATTCAGATTTTTTTTTGATAGGCTAAAGCTGGACCCAGGCCCCTATTCAAATCCAGCCAGTTGGACTAGCCCCATTGCTAGATCCAACCCCGCTAAACCCCTCTATACAACTAATTTAAATACAAACCTCTACTACGGTGGAGATCGAATCCCTGACTTCCTTCTTACTGGAGTTGATGGGATACCAATGAGCTATGCTCTTGGACCCATAAAATTCAGATTAATAACTTATATTTTGGTGTAAAATCTTGGGTTTCGACTTTGGGTCACATTATAACAAAGAAAGAGAAAAAGGCAAATAAGGAAAGACTAGTTTGCTAATTAATCATTGATTATAGTAGGTACATCTCATAACACAATTAATAAAGACCAGCAGAATGACGACGGAAATGCTACTATTGAACAAGCAATTTAACTATTTAAGCAAAGCCCTTAACAAGCAGAATCAGGCTGAACAGAATTTGAACGATTAATGTTAGTTCGTCGAGTAACTATCATGTAATAAACACCTATTCCTGATAGGACTGCGAAAACAAAAGCAAAAACAATTCTAGAAATGCCTCCAGCTCCTAGTACTAGTCTCTTACTATTACCACTACCACTACTACCCTGTACTGTTGTTGATTCCTTGCTTTCATGTGCTGGTGTAGCTCTTACTACAGCTGACGAAGTAGAAAATGCTGATGATCCTGACACTGGTGCGCAATTGGATTCATCACAAGGTTTAACGGCTTTCGGTGTATGTGTATTTGGATGGAAAAAGTCGTAAGCAGATGGAGAAAACGCCACTGGGTTCTCGAAAATAAGTCCATGGGGAGCTCTAGCTTGAGCTTGCGCTTGAGTAATGTATAAAGAAGATAGAGAACAGAGGAAACAGAGTAAAAATGTCGCCATTAATTAAAATGTAAACTGAATTCTGATGTTGTTTCCGTGAATGGGGATTTAAGTAGTAGTGGGTTTGATGGAGTAGGAAAATTTGGATGAGCACTATTTATAAGGGATTTGTTGGAATTACTTTGGAGTGGGTGTGGGTTTTGGTTGCTTAATCTTAAAAATTACTACTAAAGAATATGAAGGGGAACAAAATTATGGCTACTTCTTAGTAAATTCATGGGGAATGCAGTGGCACTGGCAGATGACGATCATGGATATTGCATGACATGTCAGGGTTGGGGTGGTGTTGTGTGGGGAAGATGATTGATGAGGTCCATGAGGAGAATGGCGTGGGGTCTTGCTTAGTTAGGCAGCAACATATATTGTTCCCAAAGTCATGAGTGGAGTAATCTAGTTTAGGGAATTGATGTAATGAATTACGTGTAGCTCCAATAACAAAACCATTTGAGCCAAGTTTTGTGGCCATAGGCATTATTAAAGAAGTTGTAATTAACTTGCGCATGCTGTGATGAAATCGATGAGTTTCTGATCGATGTTTTCTTGATGTTTTGCAGCCATATGCATTATTAACACCGGTGAGAATACATATGCCATACACATGTTTGAATTTGACTCATTTAACAATATAAAATTTGAAAGCAATGAAATTTTTTGAGTAGAATAAAGATTTAATATTACTGGTTGCATAGGTAATTCAGAGAGTTTTTCAACCATATAAATTTTATAAAAATCTGAGTTATATTTCGAAAGATATTAAGTTTCTGAAATTATTGATACATTTTTAAAACAATGACATTTCTATTAATACATAAGCATTCATTTAGTGTATGTTTATATCCTTTATTTTTATTGAATTTACATGATGTAAATGAGGACAACTTGATAATTTCGGGGTCTGCTGTCAAAAAGATCTCTTTTCTTTATATTATATGCAAATAGAGTGCACGTGCGTTGCATCCAAAACACCTATTATAAATAAGAAAACACACTCTGTGTTCATTAATTTCTTGAAAATATCTTTTTACGAATCACCAGAGTTCTTGTATACGTACACTTTGCAGCAAGTGTCCCCAATCAAGTTTCTCAAGCACAAATCCACAAAATGTGAAGTGCAATAAATGCAACAAAAAAGTGGTGCTTAGAGAAAATAGAAGTTTCAAAACTATTTTTCCCTGCCCATGTAATTTCCGGTTCTAGTGTCCACCAATATATCGCCGCAACTGTTAACAAACGAAGGAACACTCACAGTAGCTCCAATATCAATGGTTCCTGCCTTTGATCCACCTTGCAGTGTCACCTCAAAGGCCAAGATCTGTTTGAATCATCTTCATCTTAACGGTTCCTGCCGCACTACATTGAAGTTAGTAAGTTGCAACAATCATGTATTAGCCAACCGTACAATAAAAAACTTCAAACTACATTGAAGTTAGGAAGTCAGCGGATGTAATGATAGCCAATTAGTCTGATTCCAAGTTCCAAATGGGAATGTAATAAACAAAAAGTTAACTTAGTCATAGAATGATACATCACCAAATAGTCAAGTTGACATCATCCCATCATTGTTTACCATCCTAAAGAGAATGGTGCGTGAGCAAGCCATGTATAGAGTCAAGAAAATATAATACACGTAAAACGAATGTGGTGACTTATAACTCACCCAGACTAACTGTGAAACTGCAGTCCAAGACGATCTGCATGCTACAAAACTCTGATAGAACCTTCTTTATGACCCATGAATGGGATGAAAAGGGGATGAATCCTCTTAACTGAGCATCACATGCTCTTATCAACAACTTCAAACCATGTTCCGATGAAGTTAACTACAACTTGCCTTACTGCATCTCTACTACATACCTGAATCAAAATAGAATGAATGAGTTTAGTAACCAACATACATGGAGAGAGACAATGCAGAATAATTTCGAATAAACTTCTTCCAAGAAAAGGAAATACACCAAATTGTCTGGGTTGTTATTGAGATCACACCTTAGCTGATATTCAATCTCGATTATAGCAAACTCCACACTTGAAACTAATGAACTGAACTTCAGAGACTTGTAAATTTTCCTCTTTGAATTGTAATGTCAATTAACAATATGAATTCAGATTTCTAATATCAACAGTAAACACATTTTTTTCGCCTAGAATTTTTTTCAAACATCTCATACTTAACTAAGCAGAAATTTGTTGTTGGTATTAAAAGCACTAAATTACAAAGTAGTTACCGCATCTCAAACATTTTTCCCTAATAATGAACTTATGAGTGACCTAAAAACCCTATTTTCATTTCCCCAAACAACTAAAATAATTTGTCGAAACAATTAGAATAATTTGGGGAGTTAAATTGAATTCAGTATGAAACTTTCCGATACATGGACAGAGGTACGTAAATCGACAGTAAGGTTGAATAACAAACCCTTCAAGATCATTCATAAACATGTGAAATAAAATCCCCATTTTTACAGAAACCCTATAGATTACAAAAATCAAACAATTTGAGAAATGTTGCATACCTAATCGAGGAAGTGAAAAATAACCAACTCAATTATTCTTCATCTCCGTCATTGGTTGTCTGCAAATTGCTTGAAACGTAGGTGAAGATTCAGTTGCAGCGACCGATTTGATGGATTCTAGTTGTTTCCAAGAGAAGAGAGCTAAGGGAGAAGAAAACGAAGAGAAACAATCGAGGAAGAGAAAGAAAAAAAATAAAGGGAACGGCTGTGGTCAGAGATGAAGACAATCCAACGGCTGATGCGCGTTATTAGAAAATACGTTTGGTGTACGAAAAGTACGGAGGTACACCAAAAATGCTTACGGTAGGTTTGGACTAAGGGTGCACACGATACGGTTTGGCTCGGTTCTTGCCGAAACCGAGTACTTGTACCTCTCTTATCTCGGTTCCAAAATTTTGGACCGGTACCTGTATCTTGTACCTCGGTTCCGGTACCATTCGGTACATGTACGGTACCAGGTACGGTTCCGGTACCAATCGGTACCTGTTTTTCAAATTAAGACAATTTGAGTAGAAGTATATATACCTTAAACTCATCCATGTGTTACAACAATTTCAAAATGTTTATACTCCAGTCCAGTGTAAAACTATAAAAATGATGCTCCAGCTTTTTACAAGACGGAAAAAGTATTATGAGATTAATTTAAAACTCTCAGTTGATTTTGTTTTACCTGATTGCTGAGATATGAGCTGCCACCACCAGCTACGTTACCGGCGACCGTGACGATCTTATCTCCTACGTAATTGTCATGATCGACTGGCACAACATCCATAGCTTTGATTTCAACTTGGTTGGATTGACTTTAGCAGTTGTCAATCGGGACCCAAGTTTTGCTTTATCGATATCTTGGCAATTTGTAATGATGCTAGCTGCTAGCATCATCTTTGTAGGAATAAATAAGATCACCAGGTGAACTAAAATATGCATTGTAATAATCTCTCATGTAAGCTTCCATTCTACGACGAAGAATCTCCCTCGGACTATGTTTATGAAAGCTCGTCTGGGAAGTTGTAGTAGTAACCATTGAACTCCTCTTCAGTTTGCATCGAAGCCATCTTAAAAAGTACATGTTTCACCTGTTGTAACACATGGATGAGTTTAGGGGTAGTAGGTTATCGGTAGTAAATCCAATGGTTAGAATTATTCGGTACATTCGGTCCGGGACGGTACGTGGGACTAAGGCAGGACCGTGTACCTGTACCTGCTTAGCCCCGGTTATTTTTTTCTGGACCGGTACCTGTACCCCCTTTCTCGTTTCGGTACAAAACCAGGTACGGTTCCACCGGTTCCGGGACGGTACGTCGGTCCGGCTCGGTTCCTGTGCACCCTTAGTTTGGACGTAAAATTTTAAAGGTGAGATTTATAGGTCTAGGGGATTCAGTGGAATTACGTTTCCCTCATTACGTTTGGTTGCACAAATCCCTAGAATCATGTTCTCCATGAGAATCAGTTTTCCAGCACATCCTCCATATGGAGTCCGACCCCTTCCCACTAAGATTTGCTGGGAAACTTATCAAGAGATTTATGGACCCACATTTTTTTTAAATCTAATTCCACGTATATACAGTTTTAAGATTACGAGGGTAATACCAAACAACATGTGGACTTTAAAACAAGATATTTCTATAAATCCTAGGAATTTTAACTAAATTACCAAACACACTACGTATTTACATGAATCCCAAAAACAGTAATCCCATGGGATTATAAATTCTTGGACATTGTGAATTCTGCAAGCAAACTCACCATTAGTATTTTCTGTTAATGCTTATTCTCATCAAAGGAGGGGAGATTAGTTAGATTAGATATTGTTCACTGCGGACCGTGAATCAACATCTCTAAAATCGTGTCCCTTCCATTCCAAAACAATTGGTGCTTGTTTATTTAGGTTATTCGTATTTTGCTACACAAGTTTTTGCTAACATTAAACTATAATATGCATATTAAGATTTGGTATCTCAGACCGTTAGTTGCTCGTTGTTTTTCTTTTTTCTACGAAAAAGGCACTGTTTTAAAAATATTTAGACCTACAATTGAGTTGACAGGAAATCAGGGGTGATATCCCACCACTCATTACCAGAGTTTGATCTTCTACAATGCTTAGCAGCTTTACCAGCTAATGAATTAAAATCTCTACTGAGATGTCTAGTTTGAATGAATGAAAAAGAGTTCAATAGCAAATATCAATCATCTAGAATGGTACTACTGAACCAACATAAGTTGTTCGTTTTATTTTCCAAGTAATCCATGACTTTCTTTGCATCACTATAAAGGTAAATGGAGGTCAGGTTTTTGCTTATCTCCTATCTTACAGCTTCAAGCACTGCCAGACACTTTGCCCCATCTGGATTCCTTGCTAAGCAATTGACAGTTTTGCATCCCTTGTAGCTACTTGTTCCTGTAGTTATATAAATACCAAAACCAGTATTATTAGTGTCTTTGTCAAAAGAAGCATCAAGCTACAATCAACAGGTAATTGCTGGATAGTTAAAGGACAAGATACACTAGGATGAGTATTCTGAGAACTACTGGTAGAGTGAGCTGAGTGTGCACTCTCAGAAGAGATAGAAGCTATAGTATCATTGGTCAGTTTGATTGCTAATCTAGCCGTAGTAATTGGCTGAGTATTCTTCTGCTGAAAAGTTTTGAAGCATCTATCTTTCCATATACTCCATGTTGTAGTAAGGATCTCTATCTGTGTGTTCACATCTTGGATATTATCAAGCCACTTACCTATCCAGTCCTATATTAGGATTGGCAGCTGCAACCTGCAAAGCTAGATGCCTATTTGGGATAGCAGACCAAACAGATTGAGCATATTGACAATGTAATAACATATGTTCAGTTGTTTCATCAGTGATATTGCCACACATATTGCAAGTAAGATTATCATTATTCCTATATTGGGATAGTCTAACTTTGGTAGGTAGAATATTACTAATGCATTTCCAAAAAAAGAGTTGTACTTTAGGCAGAAGATGAGTTTTCCATAGAGCTCTAAAGATAGGGCCAGGGTTTGAATTCAATGCACCATTAGGAACAATACTGGTTAAATCCCTATATGAAGATTTCACAGTGAAAGTTCCGTTATGGGTGCAGGACCAGATTAATCTATCTTCGCCAGATAAAGGAATTCTAATCTTCCTAATCTTTTCAGCGTTCTCCCTAGTAAAATAGGCAGTGACTAGGTTTTCATTCCATTATTTGGTGTCCGAATCTATAAAATCAGCAACCATCAGTTTAGGATTAGGATAATAACTACAAATCGAAACTGAAACATTAGGTATCCACGCATCATCAAAAGCACTAATATTATTACCATTCCTAACTTCCCATAACGAGTGTTGTCTAACAATTTCTAGACCATGGCAAATACTTTTCCAGACCCATGAAGAATTTTTGTTATCTTTATAAGGCAAAGGATGATTATTAGTGAAATATTTGCATTACAAAATCTTAAACCATAGTTCATCTTTAACATGAATAAGCCTCCAAGCCATCTTAGATAGTAAAGCTAGGTTAAAATTTTTTAAATCACAGAAGCCTAAACCTCCTACATGCTTATGAGTACAAATTTTATGCCATTTTTATATATATATACCACCCTGATGTTTTTTCCCCACCAAAAAAGTCTCTTTGGGACTTTTCCATTTGATAAATGATGCTATCAGGATTAAGAAAAGAATTCATATGATAAACTGACGAAGATTTCAGGACATTTTGTACCATATCAGACCTACCTACCTGAGTAAAATGATTACCTTTCCAATTAGCTACACTCTTATTAAAGTGGTTAGCCAAATAAGCAAAGGATTCAGTTTTGTTTTTGTTAATGAAAAGAGGTATACCTAAATACTTGTCATTTAGGTCAATTTTCTTAACATTTAGTGTTCTAATAAGAGAAACACATTTATCTGGATGGACTTTTTTGCTAAAAAAACACCCTGATTTTTCAAAATTCACCATTTGGCCAGAGACTGCACTAAAAACATTAATGACTTCAACTAGATTTTGAGCTTCATAGTGAGTTGCCTTAGTGAAAAGTAAACAGTCATCAACAAACAATAGATGTGACACACTAGGTGCATCATTGGTGACCTTGGCACCATGAATCCAATGTCTGTTTTCACAATACATGAGATATTTGGAGAATGACTCCATGCACAGGATAAAAAGGTATGGAGACAAGAAATCACCTTGTCTCATACCCCTAGTTGGTCTATATGCATTACAAGGGAGCCATTCAAAAGGATTAATATAATAGCAGTGCTAACACATTGAAAAATTAGCTCACACCAATGACTAGAAAAATTAAAAAATTTCAACACATCAATCATGAAGGACCATTCCACTCTATCGAGGGTCATAATAGACTACTTACCAAGTCCTAGGAAATAGGCGACCAGATACTTGGCTCAGCCTGGAAGGAAATGTCCAATGGCTAAAGGAAGAAAAGGCAGTTAAAGGAAATGAAAAAAATCTTGACCTCAAGGGTCATGAGTGACTTGAAAAAAAATATGACAATTTGGTAATAGAAAAATGAAAGGAAAGTATCACCATGGGGCGGGAAGGGAGCTTTTTTGACACGAAAAAGATAAATTGCATTAAAATTGCAGAGCCGGTGAAGAGGTGACTAAGGGAAAAAAAGAAAACTAATGATTAGCTATTGCCAATCACAACGTCTCAATTATGAATAAGCCTACTCAAGAAATGTCCAGCAAAAAATCTTAATAGAAATAATAAATTGGTTTACATTTCTTTTCTTATCATCGAATAGCCAAACACTTTTGCCATATCCTTGAGGTGCATTAGTTATAGTCCTGGGTTGTCCTTATCTAAATAATTGGGTGTAAGAACTAACGAGTCAGTTTTACTTTAACTAGTATGGTTAATTAATTGTTATTTTAGTTTAAGGTGTTAGTAGCTAATGCCTATGACCGAGATAAGTTGCGTTGGTACATCCCGATAATGGGTTTGTAAACGGCTACTTAAAAAGAAAGATGTAACCTGTTTTGCTTGTGATATAGAAGATAAGAGATTATGCTGTCTTTTTTGTTAAGAGGTAGATCTTTTTTGTGTGTGAGTTGGATCAAAATTTTCTTATCATAATTAATTGATATCTGAGCAGGGTAGATTCATTATGACAGGACCTACTGTCAAGGAGTTAGTGAAGAGTTTTGAAAATCACTCTAAAGAAATAAAGTCATTATTTACAAAATTAGCAAAAGATTTTTCAGCACATGCTTCACGAGAGGCTGGGGAACGTACAACATCAGTAAAAAGGACAGAGGAGACGAGGAGTAGTATATAAGAAATATCTCTCTAAAGCTCCACCATACAAGATGTTTTGGCAAAGTTCCTGCCCAAAACTGGTCAGAGAGAAAGAGAAGATGACTCAGGAGCACATAGGTGTGCTGAATCATCCGAAGGAGAGTCAAGTTTTCATCGCAACCAGCACACTAACTTCAAACACCCACAGACCACTAAAGTTAGATTTTCCAAGATTTGATGGTGACAATCCAAGAGGATGGATCATGAAGTGTGAGGGGTTTTTCTCCATAAAAAATATTGTAGGAAAACTTGAAACAGAGCAGGGATTTTAGATTCAGATCGACATGGACAGCAGAGTTTGCAGGGTTCTAAGAGCTGGGTAGCAGTGGTTAGTGGTCAAGAGAAGAGCAGAAATACTACAGTTGGTTCGCAGGATTCAGAAGGTTGACAGATGGTTAGAAAGAAAAGGAAATCTATTCAAACCAGTCAGATTCAGGACATCGTTATAGATTGCAGATACAAATCCTTTCTTTTATCAAAGAAACTTAATGGTGTTTTATTTGATGAATAAACAAGGAATAAAAGGAAACTAATCCAAATTCTTGTGAGTTCTGAAGGTGTTACCTTGATGAAGAATATAATGAGAAAAGAATCAATTTTTTTTATGGCAGTTGGTACTGGGTTTTTCATAGAGATAACGAACATATCTTGTTCTCGAGAAACAAAATTAAGTATAGAGAATTTTTTAGGGCAACTGTATCTCGTGATAAGATTAGGCAGTCAATGTGTTTTCCATTGGAGGAAGGTGATATGCGCTGGACTCAATTTGTGAACAGTTTTTCAAAGATTGTTTCTCATAAGCATGCTGAGAAGTAGAAAGAAGAAAAAAGTATCTGCAAGGAAATACCAAAGGAGATACCAAAACAAATTCAAACTTCGAATATATCTGTGACTTCTGCTTTAAGGAACTGGAGTTGTGCAATCATAATTGAAGCATCTAAAGAAGTAGAGTCATGGAACAGTATTGGTCTGGAGATTGCTAGCAGATTCAATATGGAAAAGGGGTTTGATCTTTTTCCTTTTGAAAACAAAAAGCTTTCATTTTTGCTTTAGATCAGGATAAAGATGCTATGATTCATAAGGGTTTTTGGAACTTTAATGATGTGACTGTCAGATTATTACCATGGTGGAATGCTTCAATTCTATATCACTTCAAGAGGTAAGCACAGAAGGCTCTTGGATTGAGATTTTTGGAATTCCTTTTAATCTGTGGGGGCAAAAATTTTACACAGATATCAGTGCTAAATTCGATGGTCTTATTGAGGTCCATCATTCCACTACCAGTTGGGAAAATGCTTCTGTAATTAGATTAAAAACTTTGAAGTTTTGATGGTGTTTCTTCATCTTTTCTCTATCATTTCAGAGGTTATTCATTTCCTATCAAGATTCAACTTGTACATGCCATTAATGGAGTTTTCGATCAAGCTTACAACAAAATTAGGGTTCAAAATCTTGAGTTGGTTCATGTTGTTACGTCAGCTGAAGACTCAGATAAGAATATCTCAATCAATGCTGAGTGGCCGAAAATTCCTCACCCAATTCTACGGCCACACGATTCTCGCAGAAGAGATCTCTTCAGAAAATTCTCAGCAACTGAAAAAGGCAAGTCTTCTGGTGCAAATAACTCTGGTTTAAATTTGAATTTCAGCGCTATTAATGGCAAGTTCAAATTCAAATTTTTTAAACTCGGACGCGGGCCCGTCCGGTACTAAGCCTTCAGAAGCTGTCTCACTCGGCACGAAAAAGTCAGACTCAGAATCGGAGATGGAATCGGCTGAATCGTTAGCATTAAAGAATACAATTGAGAATATTTCAAATTTGAATTCATCTCAACAACTCTCAACGGCTATCATACCCACTTTTCAAAATGAAGAAGATGTATCAGAGTACTTACAAGCTGCGATTTCAATGCCTTATCTTCAGATGATAGATTCAATGGGAAATGTTCATCAAAGTAATCAAGAACAACAAATTACTTCTTCAAAGGGAGCTGGTTGTTTTGATTTTGTCTGGAATACAAATGAAAAATGGAGGACTTTAAATCACATGGTATATCCAAATCTAAGGCAAGATTTTGAAAATGTTCTTTTACAAATGGTCAGCATTTGGCCAAAGTTGGGAATTCACTTCAATGGTTCTCAATCGGAAGTTAATGATGCTACGGTGGATATTCTCAAAATTCATCTTCAAAATTATGATATGGAGAGAATGAAATATGCTTCATTGTTTAAGTGGTTTTGTTTTTTTTTAGGTGTTTTCAGTTTTAATGGATTTCAAAATTGTTTGTTGGAATATCCGGGGTCTTAATGAGTTGAGTAGGCGTAACATTGTTAGGAAAAAATCTCAGATTGGAAGCCTTCTATTGTGTTACTTCAGGAAACAAAAATTCAGCAGTGTAATGATTTATTGGCATGGCAATGTTGGGGAAAAAGAGATGTTATGTGGTTAGACTCTCCCTCTCAAGGAAGCTCAGGCGGAATTTTGTGTCTTTGGGATTCTTCAAAAGTTCAGGTTATAGATTCTCTTATTGGTCCTTATTCAATTACTCTCTTATGTAAAACCATTTCAAATTCTTTTGAATGGACGTTTACTTGGGTCTATGCGCCTTGTGCTAATAATATTAGGGAAGTCAAATTATTCTGGAGAGAAATTGAGGAAACTAGATGCTTTTGGAATTACCCTTGGGTAATAGGTGTTCATTCATGAAAGATCATCAAGTGGATAGGTAACTAGTGGCATGAAAAAACTTAATAACTTTATCTCAAGACATCATTTGTTTGATTTACCCTTAATTGGAGCTCCATTCACATGGACAAATAATCAAACTCCCAGTATCAGAAGTAGAGTTGACAGAATTATGGTTTGTCCTGCTATGGAAAATGCTTATCCAAATGTAACCCATCATGCTCTTGATCGTCCATGTTCTGATCACAATCCGATTTCTCTGGTCTGTGAAGGTGTAAAGCATGGTCCATCACCATTCCGCTGTGAGTATTTTTGGTTCTCTAATCCATTTTTTTATTTTGTTAGAGATATGTGGAATTCCTTTAATGTTTTAGGTAGTGCTGGATTTGTCTTCTGCAAGAAGTTGCAATTGCTTAAGCAAAAGTTAAGAATATGGAGCAAAGAAGAGTATGGTGAGGTGGAAAGGATACTGGAGGAACTTGAGGACATTTTTGTTGATTTGGATGCAGCTGAAAATACCAATAATGGTCTTTCTGACACTCAATGGGAGGAGAGGGTGAATGCAAGAAAAGAATACTCCAACCTTACAGTGATTAGAGCAGAAAAATGGAGAAGCAGGAGTAGAGTTACTCATTTTCAAGATTTTGAGAAGAACACTAAATACTTTCATAGGCTTGCAAATGACAGAAGAAGGAGAAGCTATATTGGTTCAATTAAAGTGAATGGTGTGCTGACTTCAGATGAGAAGGAAATCAAGGATGGAATAGTATCTTTCTTTCAAAATATTTTTCAGTCTACTCATCAAAGAATTACTTCTATGGATGGAATGCAATTTTCTTTTATTTCTGAGGAGGTAAAAAGCTGGCTTTAAAGGAGTATTGAGGAGGATGAATGCATTGCTGCCATCAAGATGCTAGGTCAATTCAAGGCTCCAGGGCCTTATGGATTTCCAATGAGATTTTATCTAATTTATTGGGACATTCTCAAAAATGACTTTCTTAATGTTGTTAGAGAGTCGTAGCACAAGGATTTTTTGGATTAGAGGCTCAAGAATACTTTCATTGCTCTTGTTCCTAAGAAAGACTCAATTGAAGAGATTAAAGACTTAAGACCAATTAGTCTAATTCATGGTGCTTACAAAATTGTTTCAAAGATTTTGGCAGAAAGATTTAAAACAACTCTTCCAACAATCATCTCTCAGCAATCTGCTTTTGTCAAAAAAAGGCAAATTCTAGACGGTGTTTTAGTTGCCAATGAATTTATTGATTCCAGATTAATGAGTGGTAGACCTGGTTTGCTTTGTAAAATTTATTTTGAAAAAGCTTTTGACCATGTGCATTGGGATTTTCTTGATGATATTTTCAGGTTAATGGGCCTTGGAGAAAAATGGAGGAAATGGATTCATTGTTGTGTTGAGTTTGCTAGGTTCTCTGTGCTTGTGAATGGCAGTGCAACTGGATATTTTAAGAATGGTAAAGGCATTAGGCAAGGTGATCCCATCTCACCTTTCTTGTTTCTCTTAGTGGGTGAAGCTCTTACTTACATGATTAAAAAGGCACAAGAAGAAGGACTTCTGTCTGGTTTCCATTCTAAACAAGGTGGTATGATGGTGAGTCATCTGCAATTTGCAGATGATGCTCTCATCTTTTTAGATGCTGATGAAGAGCAAGTTAAGAATCTCAGGTTTATTCTCATCTCTTTTGATATGCTTACAGGATTAAAAATTAATTTTGCAAAAAGCCAAATTTTTGGTGTTGGTTATGAAGGGGATTTATATGTTTTTTCTTCTCTTTTAGGCTGTTACTGTGGTGTTCTGCCTACTTCTTATTTGTGATTTCCACTAGGTGATAAGTGTGTAGGAATTGCTAAATGGGACAGAAATATTGAGAAATTTATTGCTAAGCTGGCTGGTTGGAAAAAGATTATTCTTTCAAGAGCAGGTAAAATCACTCTTATAAACAGTGTCCTTGCTAGCCTTCCTGATAAGCACGTAAGTGCTACAGTTTATACCTATATTTATACTAGTTAGGACTCGATATTTTGGCTAACGACACTATTTTAGTGCTTTTGTAGAAAGTACAGACGTATTTCGATCACCCGAGAATAAATGGCTAAACAAGGAGCCAAATGGTGTTTGCCACAACAAAGCTCAAGACACAAAAAAAAAAGACCGGGCCTATGGTGGTCTACCTTGCATGCCCATGTTGCTCACCGCCCAAGCCACCTGCTTGGGTACATCATTTTACGTACAAAAAAAGAATAGTGAGATGTGGTTTATTCTCCCACCACATATGGAGTATCACCTTGTATGTACACATTTCATCATCCACCA
This sequence comes from Papaver somniferum, assembly GCF_003573695.1. NCBI lineage: Eukaryota > Viridiplantae > Streptophyta > Magnoliopsida > Ranunculales > Papaveraceae > Papaver > Papaver somniferum. The sequence continues at coordinate 49,710,558 of NC_039366.1, forward strand.
CGTGTATAAAAAGAGACACGTGGAAGGCATGCAAAACAAGATATCAAAACATGATAGCAAGCATCTCATCAAAAGATGCCACTGGTCAGCAGATCCGACGGTCAGGGACAGAGGATCACAGAGGTATGATGGCTCAGAGGAGCACCAGATAATACCCCTTAGGTGTTATCACACCCAATCCCGAGGAAGATCCCAGATCAACGACCGAGAGGAAGTTTGGCTGACACAGATGTGACCAGACAAAGAGACACTTGTCTGACACGAACAGACATCCATCTACCCGCATTAAATACCAAAGAGATATATGCGTGTCAATCAGCGCGTGGAAGAGGCGAGGATAATCCTTCGTATTCAAGCTCAGGCCGCGGCATATGCCGAAGACCTCTGCGTAATGGGCACAAAGCACAAGAAGATAAGATTACAACGGCACCTCAGAAATGGGACCCACGCTCCAACCCTATAAATACCCCTCTCCACTAAGAGAGAAGGGGTCGATCAAGTGAGAGCAATTATAGGAGAATATAGAGAGGGAAATAGGAAGAGTACGTAATCCCCCTACTTCCGCAGACCTATGTATACTCTAAAGTCATTCGACTATCTTTGTAACCATTCAATACATAATGAAACACCAACCCCGTGGATGTAGGCCTTAGTGCCGAACCACGTAAATCTGTCTTATTTACATTTCAGCACCTTACATTCAACGTTAAACTTCATATGCTTTACATTTATACTTGATTCTTGGTTTATTCCTTTATATACGAACATTATTTATGATAATATTCGACTAGACAATGACAAGCCCGAGGGCTTCGAGTCGATGAATCGATATAATCATCCCCGTTACACATACGACGTACGATTCTAGAATTAGGATGTGTGCGAATATTGTTTGTGAACACGTGGATGGCTTCGTGATTTATGTGTTCACACACCTCATTTCTTAACAAAACAGAAGTGGAGTACTGGAGTTTCAAGCAGCTGCCATTTTCACATCTGTTGGTGAACATTTTCACCCGGAATCAGGGCAAGAAGAAGTGGGAGATCTCATTGTCTTCAGAGAAGTAAGGTTTTGAGGGAGAGAATGAAGACAGGATTGAATTGTGTGCCGCAAAAATATCTATGAAGAGCTGTGATGTTGGTGCCTTGCCTGCAGTCGAGAACAAAACAAAGAGAAGTTGGTGATGTTCACGAAAGTCTTAGAAAGCAGTGGTGTTCAGTCGATGGAGTATGGCTGGGTCTGTACTCGACATACATGGATTGTGGTTCGAGTTATGTACAAGGACGATGGATATGATGGATGAACTGTTGGTGGCAGTGGTGATTTGTACAAGCTGCTGACACCGATGGAGGACGATGCTGTGGACTGAATACGGCAGCGACAAGCCATGATAACTGGTGGCTGAACTTGAACTGAAATCTGGTCGAAATGGAGGTTGACTGTGATGAGAATATCGAGTATAGATTGAATTCTGAATGAAGGAGGTGAATAGTTGCAGGTGGTAATTGTAGACGGTCTGACAGGGAAGAAGATGAGTGTCGAATACGAAGTCAGTGGGCTAATGATAGTCATCGAATGGAGCAACAAAGCTAGCCAGCGATGATTTCACAACAAGAAGTGCAAACGCATGTGTTGGCTGAATGGGTTTTACTGTGAGTTGTTGTGGCCGGAATTATTTGTTTTCCGTGGGTTCAAATGGTGATGTATGGAGCTGAAAGCTGATGCAGTGGAACTGTTCAATGATTGTGATTGACGATGATGAATGGAAACACTTGGGAATGGATAGAGCTGTTGCTGCCGGTTAACAAGAAGGTGCTGCAGTTGGATTCAAGTGCAGCAGCGAAGATGAAGAGAGGTAGTGATGTAGCTGTTATCGGCCTCGGTACTGGCCTGATTTTGGTAGAAGCCGGTGCTAGTTTGCTGTGAGACCGGACTGGCAGTTGGAGTTGCGATAGGAGATAACGATACGTCAGTTGATCACGGAACTGAAAGAACGAGACTGCCGTCAGGTTCTTGACATGGGAACGATTGTTGTGCTGGTTTGCTGTTGATCAAAATGGAAGTTCGATAAGGAAATGAGAGAAGGAAGAAGCTGAGATGGTCATGGAACATCAGTCGGCTTCAGATGAATGAAGTTTACGAAGACAGGACAATAAGACTTTGAGCGGTACAGGGAATAGAACTTGGAAGGACAGAGTTTGGACCTTCATAGTGGCCTGAATTTGGGTCTTGTTTTTGGACTGGGCTCTAGCAGTTCGCTAGGTTTCAATGAGTCTTCTCGCAACATGAGTATACGTGAGCAGAAGAACAGAAACTGGGGGAGGCCGGTTTACGAAGCCGAAATCAGAGAAGAGAAAGGAGGTGGAGCGGCCGTGAAGGATTTTGGAGCAGACAAAACAAGGGGAGAAGAAGAGGATCGATTGCCGGGTGACGACGGTGATACGGTTTAATTATCTTTCTCTTGTTATTATTTTTGATGGGTTTTGAGAAACCCACAATTATGTTTTGCTAGACTTTATGTAACTAGGATTCATGGAGAAAGCTACTTTAAGCATAGACCATTATGAAATAATTGGAATTAATTTGGCATTAGGCTTTGTGAATCGAATATCGAAATCCAATAATCATGGTTTATTGATTTTATAAAGAATATGTGTTGTTGTCTTACCGGCTTTGTACGATACAATAGCCTAAATGCATAAATGTGATAGTTTTGCAATCAAATTTGTTATAGTATTTGATAATCCATGCTTAGGTTAAATCATTTGATGGGTTATGCTTAGACGAGGCAAATAACAATTGTGAACCTACGAATTATCTTTTCAATAATTTTCTTGTCATTGTAATTTGATAGTCCATGCTTGGAATACTTTGATGGGTTATACTTAGGAGATGAAAGTTATATTAGAGAAAGTTATACCTATAATAGGTGTTGCAATTGAACAAAGATATAGACTCATATTTGGAATTCGAATTCTTTTCGGTATTCAATTAGAAATAGTAGTGGAATCCATTGACCCTGGTTACCGACGCTCTCTCTTATCGTGTTCATTTTAGTTTAGTGGAGTTTTATATTTTCTTTCTCATTCTAAAATCCCAAAAATCGTTTCTGGTTAGTTTATTAGAGATACTAGTTATCAGTGTTTCCACCGCTCCCTGTGGGTTCGACCCGTACTTGCCTCTGTCCACTAGTTAGACACCGTGCGATTGCGGTTTATATAAATAGGTATCTCCGGATCCTATCACTTCCAATTTATTATATGTCTCTCTTTGAAATGCCAGCCTCTGTCATCAAGAAATTAGAAAGAATCATGAGAGACTTTTTGTGGAATGACAACAAAGAAAAGAAAAAAATACATTTGGTGAAATGGAGAGAGCTCTTTCAAGAAGGAAACAATTGGGTGGTCTCGGTATCAAGAATCTCAAGAAAGTAAACCAGGCTTTGTTATCAAAATGGTGTTGGAGGTTTACTATGGAGGAGAATGCTTTATTGAGAAAGCTAGTTTTTGAGAAATATGGGTGTGATGGAGTTCAGTGGCTTTCTAAATCTCCTAAAGTAACTTATGGGAGGTCAGTTTGGAAGGCGATCATGAAACATAAATCTATTTTCTTGAAGTATATGAAGTTTCAAGTTAACAGAGGCAACAAAGTTAGATTCTGGGATGATAATTGGTTGTATGATTCTCCCATCAAGATTTGTTTTCCTAATATCTATGCTTTATCTAGGGCTAAGCAGGCTCCAGTTGCTGAATTATGCAATTGCGTTGATGGCAATTATGTTTGGAATCTTAGTGGTCCAAGAAGGCTCAATGTTGTTGCTGGAATGAAATTTCAAATTCTTAATACTGATCTTGCAGATGTCATTTTCAACATGGAGCTGGAGGATGAGATCTTTTCAGTTAAGTCTACTTATGACTCTTTGTCTGCAGAAAATGAACTGAATCATAACAACTTAGTTTTTACTTTTGTGTGGAATTTAAAATGTTCACCAGTTGGTTTCTTTCTATGGATAATTGCTTATAATAGTTTGCCCACAAGAGATGTTTTCAGAAGAAGAGGTATGGAAGTCCTTGTAGAATGCTTATTCTGTAGCAGCACTGAATTTAGTAACCATTTACTTTTGCACTGTGCATTTTTAAGAGAAGTCTGGGAGGATTTTTTTAAAAAACTAAAATGGTTCTTTTGTATGCCTGGTGACATTTTATCTTCTCTGCAAGCTTGGCACCTAACTCAGCATGATGCTGCTAGTACTGCAGTATGGAATTTGATTCCCGTGGAAATTATTTGGTCCATTTGGAAGGAGAGAAATGCAAGGGTCTTCACAACTGCAAGAACCAATGCTAAGGGAGTTGCTAACAAAGCTATTTACTGCCTTTTCTGTTGGGCTTTGGCAATTAAGAATTACAGTGATGTCTGTACTTCTAATGTCATGAGAGATTGGTGTGACATTTACTTTTCTCCTGCTTAAGGTGGTAGTCTGTTACCAACTTTTGCTCTTTTTCTTTCTTGTTCTTGCTTAGGGTGGTATTGCCTTTATACCCCCTATTTTTTTGATCAATAAAACTTTTCTTTACCGATCAAAATAATAATAATTGTAGAGTCGTAAAAGGTAGATACAACAACTCTGTATATGAGTTCGTGAATAGCTTAATGGTATGAGTACCTAGTGCGCATACCTTAGCTCATTGAATTCATGAACTGGTTCATAGGTATGCATACTCTTTCACATTCCTATCCTGTACGAATTAAGCAGATGTTTATGGACTATTTTCACAAATATTCTCGACGTTGTTACAACTCTCATAAACACCTCCAAGATTTTGATCACCAAATCACATTGTGTATGTACATCATGATTCAAGTCTTAAGTGCTAAATGAACACGATTTTGCTTATTAGTTCTTAAGAAATATTTGTCATGAACTATCATTATACATGGTTCCGGTAACCTGGACTATAGTATATATTCTTTAATGTAATTTGAAGACAAATTGCTCACATGCTTACATGAACCCCTAACAAGAGTTTCATTTAAACATAGAAAGTGGTTGCTTGATTTTCAAGTTATCTTAGCTTGAATTCTAAGCAAACCTTAGTCTTGGAAGTCTATAAATAAAGAGACTCAAACTAATGGGAACTTCAATCCCCGACACATCTGTGTACTAGTTATATGCTAGAGTCGTCCTCTATTAATCTAGGTTTCCTCTGAGAAACATGATTAGTTTTACGACTTAAAGACTTCACTTAGGGATTCTTGAAGCCAGGTTCGACTATCTTTAACTTGATCGTTCATGTATCTTGATCTTTTTCTTTCTATTGTCGAGGTTTTCATCATCTCTTTCAGGCAAGATATACACAAATCATAAAGTTCTATTCGTCTCATACTTTGTGATTCCTCAAGATAGATATCTGAAAACTATTCTTAATTGATTAGTTCATGATTGTTCTTGAGAGGTGGTTATGAATCCATGTTTCTCAGCTAACTGAGTTTAAGTGTTCGTGAGGTTTGTTAGCTTTGTCTATTGCAAACAAATTTCCAACCCTTGATTTATTCGATCTAAAGGGAAACCAAATAGGCTTGTCTGTTATAGGCAAATTGGTATCAGAAATCTTCACTTAGGTTGAAGCAACTTTTTGGATGTAAAGAATGTCTACTAAAGGAATTAATTGCGTAGAGCGTTGCGAGATTCAAGAGACGTAAGGAGCACGACTGCAGCTGAACTTATTGGAGGATAAATTCGGTCTCAACTAAATTCCACTCCGAAGTGTAATCGTAGGCTAGTGTCTGTAGTGGCTTAAGCCCCGTTTGGGATTGTTTTTTTTTCTTGCAAAAGCACATTGTAACCAACTTATAACAAACTTTCTAATAAAAAGGTGTTTGGTAATTTTTTTTCAAAGTGCTTTTCTCCAAAAACACTTCTGTTTTAGGCCAAATTTTAAAAGCTACCCGGGAGTAGCTTTTAAAAGCAGTAAAAGCAGAAGTTGTGGACCCATTTAGTTTTAACTAATTGATTCTCTATTAACCTTGTTATTATTTTGAAATGACAAAATTTACCTTTAAATATTTGTTTATGTGTAATTTCGCTAATAAAATCTTACTTATTTTTTTATGAACAATAATAATAATAAAAAATAATAATAATAATTCAGGTCACGCGGTGTGGTGGAGAGAAAGTCCGCGCGACTCCCAGGCGATTGAAAGTCTGAGATTTTGCCGCAGAATTTTTGTGAATTTCTTTCGTTAGATCTTCTTAAAACCTATGCTAACTACAAGTCATGTAACTCTCTTTTCCATAGGCTTGGTATCGTTATTCAAAAAGGTGCAGATGCCCAGCTCGTCATTAGGCTACCTACTACCGACATGTAATAGACTGTATTTGCTTTTGCTAATAAAATGCCCTCGTCGACGCTTTCAAATAAAAATAAAAAAATAAAATAATAATAATAATAATAACAATAATTTACCCTGGATTCAGAATCATTGGTGTTTTAATTGGAATTTAGGGTTCTGAGAATTGAATAAAATTGGGTGTTTTTCTTTGCACAATTTTGAAAATTTGGAATTAGGGGTTCTGTGTTTGTTTTGACGCTGTGGATTATTCTTATGTAAAATTTTCAATTAGGGGTTTGAGGGTGTTCTTTGTTGCAGATTATCATAAGGGTTGTGATTTACAGCTGAGCGTTTTGGTGTTTCAAGGAAGGATTCAAGAGTTTAAAATGTTTCCAATTGGTTTTCTTCAATTCTTCATCTCTTGCTCTGTGACGATTCTAATAGGTGTTTGAGGCAGGGGGTCATCGACTAAAGAATTGGGTTAGTGTTTTTGTATTTGTTCTCTTCAATTTTCATCTCTGAGAATCAGTAGTTGAAATTGTTTTAGGGAATTTGTTAAAGGAGAGGTTTTTGGTGTTTGAAGGATGTGTTACACTGTTTGAAGTTTTCAATATTGTTTTTTTTCAATTCTTCATCTCTTGCTCAGTGAAGATTCTAACAGAGATTGGAGTGTATGTCAGATTATTGAACCAGGTGTTTGTGCAGTTGTGTTTAATAAGTTCCCATTCTTTGTGAAGGTTGAATTAATGTTTTTTTTGTATGGTACTTTGAGCTTTCATTGGTTTTGAAACCTTGATTTCCCATACATTAAACTCTAATTCTTATTCTTCCCCTGTCTGAGATCTTGTCTTGGAGAACATGCCTAGAACAACACGATCTTCCGGCTCATCAAATCTTCGGAATCACCATTTTCATAGCACAGATTCAACTCCCGAGATCACAGATTTACCTCTTGGTTCTCCCCCTCCTTCTCAACCCTTATCTGTTTCACAACGGTACAAGTTCCATTTATCGTTTAAGAACTTTGATGACTGCACTGGTGGTATAGGGGGTAGGGAATATGCTAAGAGTGCTATCTTTAAACACTTAAAAGATAGACACTTTCCTGATGAAGCTAGCAGTGAGGTTTGTCGAGAGCGAATTAAGAATAATGTTAACTGCTTTGTTACTTGGGAAAGGGTTTTGAATGATATGCAGGGTTGGTTATGCATTAAATGCTTACGTATACATGCATGGAGAATGACTTGCAGGTCACAGATTCATCCTGCAGAAGACATTGCTGGTCCTTTCAATGGTTTAAGCGCAGATTTCCTCATTCATGGAGCTGAGAAACCACAAGTTGAGTCCCCTGTCACAGTTGATACTACTGAGACTAATACTCCTGTGGTGGACGATGTTGCTGCTGGTCTCACCGTGGAATTGCTTAACAATATGCTGCGTAAACAGATCACAACTACTGTAAGTATCCCACCGCCTAGCAGGCTGCATTTCTCGCGAGCCTTGAAGTCTGCTCTTGATTATGTGCTTGCAAGCCCTAAGAATCTTGCTGCTTGGATACAATTGTTGTTACTGCCTACTTGCACCTTGAATTCGTACGAACCAAAAAGCTCCAGGGAAGAACGATCTGGCAACAAGAGAAAGTTACAGATAGATGCAATAAATAGGGATTTTATGTGCTGGAAAGAGCCTTCTGGTTGCTTTAATTTGGCTTAGCAACTGCTCGGCCTACCTAAGAGAGCTCCTAGAAAACAACAACCTGGTAAGAAAAAGAAAAATACTAAGTTGTCAGCTTGCAGGAGGAAACTAAGTAACGGCCACTATACTGCAGCCATCTGTATCCTTTCCTACAATGGTTTAGCTCCACCAACTCCGGATACGCTATTTGGACTCCAACAAAAACACCCATTTGCTCGGCCTCCTATCATACCAGCAGAAGATTTTACTGCTCCTGCTTTATCTGTTGATGCAAAGGATGTTCTTACGGCCGTTAAGGGTACTTCCTGTGGGAGAAACGAACTTAGGTCTCAACACTTGTTGGATGCCATGAGTGGAGCTGGCGCAACCGTTGCTGATGAATTGCTTCAATTTATCACCGGTGTGGTGAATCTTTGGCTTGCTGGGAATTGCCCTCCCATCCTTCGTGACCTTGTAGCCAGTGCTCCCTTAACCCCATTACTCAAACCTGATGGAGGGTTGCGGCCTATAGCAGTAGGGACTATTTGGAGGAGACTGTGTTCAAAATTAGCAGCCACCTCGGTTTGTAAAGCTATGAATTCATATCTGGGAAAATAACAATATGGTGTTGGTATTCCGTGCGGTGGTGAACCTATTCTGCACTCTGCTAATAGATTGCTGGAGCTACAAGGTGATGATTCTTCCAAGACCATGTTGCTCATAGATTTTTCCAACGTCTTCAATCTCGTTGACAGGTCCAGCATCATTAAAGAGGTGAGAGCTCATTGTCCCAGTATCTCTCATTGGGTTGAGTTTTGCTACGAAAAATAACTAAGTTGTATTACCTAGACTCAGTTCTATCTTCGGCCAAAGGCGTGCAGCAGGGTGACCCCCTCGGTTCCCTTCTTTTTGCACTAGCCATTCATCCTCTTGTCGTGTACTTTGGATCTTCATGCGTGGTACCTAGATGATGGCACCATATTTTGGGACTACGGAAGTATCTAAATCTTTGAAGATTATACAAGACGATGGCCCTAGTTATGGTTTGCACCTGAATATATCGAAGACCAAAATTTTCTGTCCTTCTTATGACCCAAGAAGAGACAACTGCGACGTTTTCTCTCCTAATATTGGTAAACCAGTGGATGGGGTTAAGCTCCTTGGAGGACCAGTCAACTTGAGATTTTTGCAGCAACATGGTGTTGTCGAGGGTTGACAAAGCAGTGCAATTAATGGGCAAAATCCAAGAACTATAGGATCCTCAAAGTGAGTTACTCCTTTTGCGTAACTGCACTGGGGTTACCAAGCTGTATTTTACCTTCCATACTACAAGTCCTAAAGCTATTCAACCGTCTGTTGCTCTGTTTGATAAACATCTCTTGGATTATTTGCGCCGTTTGGTGGTTGGTGACAGTGTTGGCTTCGGTTTGGTCCAACAAAGACTGACCACACTTCCCATTAAGGACGGTGGTCTGGGTGTGCTTACAATGGTCGATACACGTATGTACTGTTACCTTGCATCTCATGCTCAAACTTAACAGCTGCAGCAAACGATCTTGGGGTTAACTGACACTACAGATCCCTGCCTCGGTTATCAACAAGCTCTACAGGTTTTCACTGAAGTTTGTGATCATTCCCCTCCGGGTTTCAACATTAGTAATACTGCCCCCCATTACATGAAGTCTCTGGCAGTTATTTACTTTGATGTTGTCAAAAACAAGATACCTTCTAGTCTTACCTTAACAGCGTGTGACTACACTTTATGGCAGTGCAACCGAGTAGAACATGTCGTGGACTTTCTTAAGGCCATTCCTATATCCGGGCTTAACCAAACTGTTGGTCCTCGGGAATTCAGTTCTGTCTTGCAGTACCGGCTAGGGATACCTTTCTTCGAGGAGAGCAACTTATGCTCTTGCTGCAAACGACCCATGGATGTCTTCGGCGACCATGCTATTCACTGTGCCAGTGAGGTTGGACAGAAATTTCGCCATGACTTAGTGAAAGATGTCTTCGCTGACATTTTTTATAAAGCGGGTGTCGCTGCTACGAAGGAAGTCTCTTTGGGTTTCTCGAAGGACGGTAGTGATCTCAAGCCTGCGGATATTATGATTTACAATTGGGAGGACGGTAAGGATGTATGCATGGATGTTACGGGTGTATTGCCTTTTACAAGTGCTCAGACTCGTGTACCTGGCCAGGCCATTGCTTCTGCTATTGTAGGATCAGATTCTCGCAACGACAATATTTCAACGAAATTATCAACAACACAATACAATAGCGTCACAGAACAATTTCAGGAAGAATATAATAATTGACGTCACCTAAGATCACGAGAAAGATGTGATAGTCCTGCGAAAATTAGAGAGCTTGCGAAATTAATATTTGTAAGGTTGCGAGAATATCGCAAATCATACCCGAAAATAAAGGATAGATTAGATGTCACCCACTATGTATTTCCCTATAAATAGTCGTTCAAGTTGTAAAGAGAGGGGAAAGATCTTTTTTGAGTAAGAAACAAGTAAATAGGAGAGAGAAAGTCTAGAGCAGAGATCATTCTTGATTTCTTTATCTTTTCTTGTAAGAATATTCAAAAATTGATTAATAAAATTAAGAGTATAAACCTAAAATGATTTGATTAATAATGAAATCATATGAGGGGTGTAGTGTGGGATTTCCTGCAACTACATAATGGCGCTAGAAACAGGGACTGAAGATCAAAAGTTGAAGATTGTTGTTGAGAATATTCGAATCAAGAAAGTGATTAAATAAATCAGTGAATCAGTTAGAAGAAAGATGAATAGAATTAATGAAGATGACAAAAGATTGGAGTGTAATATGATAACAAAAACGATGATTAATGAATTCCATGAAAACATCAAAGGAAGAATACATAAACGAAATTTTGAAGGAAGGAAAGTTATGGCGGTAGAAAAGACATCACCCTTGAAAGATTGGGAAAAACAAAAAATTACATTCATGGCGGCAAAAATACCAAAAGAAAATTTGAATCACACATCTCCATTGGTTATCACAATGCCTATTACGCGAAAAGAGAAGGAGACAACGATAAAATCCACAAGAGAATGGATATTGAACAGAACTTTAATCGATACAGGAAGTTCAGTGGATATAATATTTTATCACGCATTCCGGGGAATGGGATTTAAAGATGAAGAAATGTCCAGTTCAACATATTTTGTTCACGGCTTTGGAAAATCCACAACAAAACCTAAAGGAGAGATAGTGGTACGAATTCCACTTGGAGAAATCGAAACACATGTAACGTTGTGCGTGGTGGATATGGAATCGCCATATAATATGTTATTAGGAAGACCATGGATACATGCGATAAAAGCTGTGGTCTCAACGTCGCATCAATGTATTAAATTCCCCACACCAAATGGAATAGGTGACATCCAAGAAGATGTTAACAATGCGAAATTATGTCATCAGATTGAAGTAAAGCATTATGAAGGACAAGCAAAAATGAAACAATTTCGCAGAAAGTTGGCAAAGGAAGCAAAGAAAGAAGAAGAATTTAGAGTATATATGATAAGGGCAAAAGAAAGCAAAGGAATACCCAGCGAAATTTCGGAAGAAGGAGAAGGACCTATGAAAACAATAAAAGAACCAACACCAATGGGAGAACCTAAACCTAGTTACACTGCCGCAGAACCAACAAAAGAAATAAACGTTGGGACTATAGAGGAACCTCTAATATTGAGAATTGGAACCAAAATGGATATGGAAGAAGAAGAAAGAATTGTTAACTTGTTGCGAGAATATAAATATGTTTTCGCAGGAAGCATGGATGAGATACCGGGAATAGATCCATCAATTGCATGCCACAAGTTGGAGATTAACAAAAATGTGAGACCATTAAACAGAGAATAAGAAAAATTGCAACAACTTACCATTCCCAAATAGAAGAAGAACTACAGAAAATGCTTGAGGCGGGAATCATAAGAGAAGCTAAATACCCCGAATGGATAGCGAATATGGTCATTGTCCCAAAGAAAAACAAAGGAATCAGGATTTGCATAGATTTCACTGATTTACACAAATCTTGCCCCAAAGATAGTTTTCCATTACCAGATATTCCTCAAATGGTGGAATCTGCAGCGGGAAATGATAGGGTATCATCTTTAGATGGATACAAAGGGTATAACCAAATCCCTCTCGCTGAAGAAGATCAAGAACATACTGCTTTCTTTTCCCCTAGAGGTTTATATTGTTACACGGAAATGCCATTTTGTTTGCGAAACGCGGGAGCGACATACCAAAGAATGGTAGAGAAGGTGTTCGCAACATTGGACACACAAAACATTAGAAGTATACGTGGACGACATGTTAGTAAAGAGTAAAGAAGCTAAAGACCATGTACAATACCTGAGGGAGATTTTTGAACAAATGCGCAGCATAACATTAAATTGAATCCTGAGAAGTGTACTATTGGAGTTGCATCGTGAAAATTTTTAGGTTACATTGTATCAAAAGAAGGAATACAGGTTGATCCAGAAAAAGTGCAAGCAGTTCGTGACATGCCAACACCAGCAACAATAAAAGATATACAGAAGTTGAATGGGATTCTAGCTTCGCTGGGGAGATTCATCTCGCGATCATCAGACAAATGCAAATATTTTTTTGATATACTCAAGAAGGGTGCGAAATTCAAATGGACTGACGAATGCGAAAATCTTTTCAAGGGATCAAAGAACATCTTATGAATACAACCATTTTACAAAAAGCAGAATCAGGAGAAGAATTATTGATCTATCTTGCGACAACGTCGCATGCATTAAGTGATGTGTTATTGAGAATAGACGCAGGAGTGGAGAAACCCATTTATTACATTAGCAAAACTTTTAATACTGCCGAGAAGAATTACTCAAAGATTGAGAAGTTGATCCTAGCATTAGTTTATGCATCGTTTAAGCTCCGCATATATTTTCAAGCGCACAAGATAAAGGTATTAACAAAAGTACCAATTGAATCAGTGATAAAAAATTCTAAAAGATCAGGAAGAGTGGAGAGATGGAATGCACAAGTAGGCCACTTTGATATTAAATATGAAATTTTGTCTTCACCAAAATCACAAGTTGTTGCAGATTTCTTGGCAGAATTTCCTTTAGAAGAAGATGAAGCAGTAGAAGAAATGATGGATGTAGAAGAAGAACATGGAGATCCAAAAGATTTATTAACAAACCAAATAGATGGGAGATATTGGTAGATGGATCATCAAATGGAGAAGGAAATGGAGTTGGAATTGTTTTAATTTCGCCAGAAGGAATAAAATGGCTTTTTCATTCAGATTGGAATTTGCATCCACTAATAATGAAACAGAATATGAAGCTGTGATACATGCCTTAAAATTCGCAATAGAAATGAAACTAGAAAATGCCAGGATCACTAGTGATTCGCAGCTAGTTATTCGCCAAATAAAGGGAGAGTATACTACAAATGAACCATCCTTGAAGAAATACAAGAAGCTGGTTGAAGAATTGTCAGCGAAAATCCCAAAAATAAAATGGAGGCACATTTCAAGAAAGTAACAGACTCGCAGACTTTTGCTTTCATCTCAAGCATGATGACAGATCCAACTGCGAGATGCATAAAAATACAAACACTTCTGTCACCATCAATCAATAAGAAGAAGAAGACTGGACGTGATGATAATAGACAATGAAGAAGAAAACAAATGAACAATATCGCAGACTGGAGAATGGAACTTCATGCATATTTGGCGAAAGGAGAAACACCAAGAAATAGATTGGAAACACACAAGTTAAAAAGCCGTGCAACGAATTATGAATTAAGAGATGGGTTGCTATACCGAAAATCCTTTAATGGACCATCACTCAGATGTTTGACACGAGAGGAAGGAGAAAAGGTGCTAAAAATGTTACATAGTGGGGATGCTGGCAATCATAGTGGAGGAAGATCTTTGGCACATAGAGCAAAAATGCAAGGTTATTACTGGCCATACATGCATGAAGATGCAAAACAAATATCAAGACGTTGCGAAGATTGTCAGCGGCATGGAAAGAAAATACATGCACCTGGAGCACCATTGTCATCTTCAACCAGTGTGTGGCCTTTTGGAAAGTGGGGCTTAGATATTGTGGGGCCATTTTTACCAGGATCTGGACAAAGAAGATACTTAATAGTCGCAACAGATTATTTCACAAAATGGACAGAAGTGAAGGAGTACAACATATTCGCGACAAAGATATCTTTACATTCATATTCGAAAATATCATTTGCAGATTCGGAATTCCTGCACAGTTGGTATCTGATAATGGGAAACAATTTGAAGGACAGAATATAGAAATGCTACTTAATGCATTCAAGATAAAATGTGGAAAGTCTACTCCTTTGTATCCACAAGCTAATGGGCAAGTAGAAGCAACAAACAAAACAATTGCAGATATATTAAAGAAGAAATTGGAAGGACATCACAGAGCATGGTGCGAACAAGTACATAATGCAGTATGGGCTTATAATACAACTAGAAGAGAAGCTACTGGAATGTCACCTTTTTGTTTAACATACGGAGTTGAAGCGGTGTTACCAACAGAAGTTGTTATTCCGACAACAAAAAGAGAAGCTTGGGAGAAAAATCTTAGTGCGGGCTTGATTTTAAATAAACTTGATGAATTAGAAGAAAGAAGAGAAAAATCTTTACAACATATGGAGAATTATCAGCGAAGATTAGCCCGAGAATATAATAAACGTGTCAAAATACGCGAATTTCAACCAGGAGATTTAGTTCTGCGAGAAACACCAATATATCAGCGAGAAAATGGTGGAAAATTAGCGAAAAAATGGGATGGACCTTACATCATTAAGGAGATAGTTGGAACAAGAGCTTATAGATTAATGGATCCAGAAGGAAGAGATGTTGGTCATAGATTAGACAGACCATGGAACAGGTTGTACTTAAAAAGATATTATCCGTAAGAAGCTTTGAGAAGTTATGGATTCTGAAAGAATAATTGCAGATTACTCATATCAAAACAAGATCATGATGTGCGAAATTTTCGCAGAGATAATCACAGAACAATGACATAAAAAAGGGGCGAACCTTTATGGCGTACACCCTAGTTCGCGAATAAAATTTCGCAAGAGGCAAATGTAAGACCTAAAGTACGTCATATTAGGGGGTACCTGTTGCATGGCTCAGGAAAGGCTACACCGCCACCGAACCTGAGTCATGGAGATTTGGGGTCAATAAAGCCCATCCGGGAGAGGCACCTTATTCTCAGCTTAAGCATATGACTTGGGTTGGGCGACTAAGGTAATAAGGACTCTCCCAGGAGTGCAGATATGATCAAGGCGCCGAGGTACACGGTTGAGTCAAGAGTGCCAGGGACGTTTGAAGCGTACCTTGCCATTCTTGACAAGTCTTGGCTTATACTGCACTCGGCTGAAGAAAACCCCACTTAGGGTGCAGTCTCGTAACCATAAGCCTATAGGTAAAAGGGATAAGAGGCTGCGAAAACAACTGGTTGTTGTTAAGACTGGATGGGAGGAGCTAACCTTGTATGGTAGAAGTACGCCTCCTTGAAGGGGAACCAGGGGGAGATAAGGGCGGCACCCTCCATTAGGGAGCTGATAAGTGTCTTAAGACGCAAATGTCATGAGGCTTTTTCGCAAGGATATTAAGGCTTGTCATATTTGTGCAACAATCCTGAAGAGGCTAATAAAAAAAAAAAGGATAAGACGAGATCAATGGGTTTTCGCATGAAAGTGCGAAGACGTCCTGCGATTTCGTCGCAAGACGGCAATGTCATGGGACTTTATTTTCGCAAGAATATTTAGGCCTGTCATATTGTCGCAACATTCCTGAAGAGGCCATAATACAAAAGAAAAATTAAGGCAAGATCAATGGGTTTTTGCATGAAAGTGCAAGGACGTCCTGCGATTTTGTCGCAATGACAAGAGGTGGCATAATAAGACCTTTAATTAGGAAGGCAAAATAAGACCATATGATAAACAAAATATTTATAAGTATTCGTAACAATTATTTTTTGCAAGAAAGATAATGAAGGCAAGTATGGGAATCAATACACAAGAAGCATTATCTTTCTCATCAACAAAATACTAAAAGGAAAAGTTTTCCAAAGTTGGTTGAAAAATGTAACTCGCAAAAGTGATAAAAATAAGACATTCAAGAAGACAAAGCTAGATAAGAAGCTCAAGCTTCAGTATTAATTCAGTAGCAGGAGATAACAAAATTCTTCGCCTATTCTCGCAAGCCTCTCCTTCATTTCGGTTTGATCTTCGCCTTGACTAGCATCTTGATTATCGCCAGCAATTACTTCTTCAGGAGAAATTTTTTCTCATTTTGATTAACACCAGCAGATGCTTTTAGAAGGAATCTCTTCTTCATCTTCCAAGAAATTATCCTCTGCACCGCTTTCGTAATCATAATCACTATCAGCAGGACGAGGAACTTCATCATCATCTACTTCTAAAGGTTCAATTGATGTAGGAGGAAGAGATTTGGACAATAAAATGTCATTTACAAGGACTTCAGCCCGGAGATGAACTTGACGAAGAAGTGCTCTCTGATGATTCCTATCTTGAATATCCTTAAAATAAGCAAGATAATCAAGTCTTCTTTCTGCTCGGTCGCGAGAACCAGTAAGGGTAGAGACGAGCAATGCATTTTCTTTGCGAATTTTGGCATATTTAGCCTCCAAAACAGAAATGGAGAATGAAGATTCTTCTCAGACTCTGCGAAAGATAGAATACAAAATTTCATTAAGATGAAGAATTCAGAAGATATGACAAAGAAAAGATAATTAAGGCAGTCAAACTATTATGACTACCTTCCTTTTGCGAAATAAGGTGTTGAATCAAGGACACAACTATTCTCCCAACGGTCCATTGCGTCATCAAATTTATCTCCAACTAAACCTTTAAGTCGAGACTGAAGATTTTTCTCTTTAGAAATAAGAAAGGCATTTTTCTTCGCAAGAGAAGAATAAGATTCTTCTAATTTGGAATATTGTTCTTTAAGTTGATTCGCCTTTACACTTAAAGCTATTCTACCTTGAATGAGTGTATCTCTTTCAGCGATAGATGACTCTGTTACTTCTTTAAGTTCATTTCTCAAAGAGCGAAGGATTGCTCTTGGTCACATACTTTTGAAGAATACTAAGTTGTTGCGAAGATATCGCCATCTTGTTTAAATAAGTTCTCTTCTCTTGAGATAAGGTTTTATTCTCATCTGATAAAGTTTCCATCCCTAAATTAGCTTTAGTTAAAGAATAAGAAAGACGAGATACTTCATTACTTAATAAATTGTCTTTGAACTAATTGGGTATTTTCATTGGTAAGATTATTTATATGATCAAGAGAATATGAATAGAGGTTATCTAATTGGTTATATTGATCCATCAAATTTCTTTATCAACACGGGCTTCTTCAACAGCAGATTCAAATTGATATCTCTCCATTATTCGTTTCTGGTTTAAGCTTAACATGCGAAAGAGGGATTTCAAGGATAATTAAATATGGGAAGGATAAAACCATTAAAAGGCAAATTAAAGACACAGATAAGAAAATCATACCTCTCAATTCATCATTCTTCTTGCGAAGATTGTCACGATCCAGAAAAACATTCTGAAGCTTTGATTTTCGAGACGAAGAGCATTACATTCTTTTTCCAAAGCTGTCTGCGAAGCAGCTCTGTCAGAACCAAATGCTTGCTCAGAATTTCGCAAACATTAGACTTGATAGGATCAATAGAAGACTTCTTGCCATCATCCAGACTTCAGATAAAACTTTGAAGCAATATCTATCCTTCCACGGTTTCTTTCGAAAGAGGAAGAGACTAGGTAGAGAACTGGTAGAGATAGAAGGTTGAGAAACATTCTCAATGGGAAGAGAAGAGGTTTCATTCACAGAAGGATCAACAAGGGGGTTTCAATCATTGAAAGGTCAGCTGAAGAAATGAAGTCTGAGGCAGCTTTTTCGCGAATTGGAGATAAAGGTTTATCTTGCGAAGATGTCGCAGGAGATTTAGAAGAGATGAGTAAGTGGAAGGGAACAAAGTTGGAACAGTTTTAAGGTGGCGAGATTTCTTGAGAGGTTTATTGACATCTTATCACCCTGCGAATTACAATCCAGATAAGAAACAGAGGCAACAATATTGTTATTAGAAAAGGATAGTGTTTCTTACTACCTTCTCATTCGCAGACTTTCTTTTATGCGCAACAACCTTATGCTGCGATTTGGGAATGTTAGGGTTCTGAACTGTAAATTAGTGTTGGAGGCGCTTTTGCTGAAATAACAAGAGTATGGGAATCACATAAACAACATCAAATAAGGCAATAAACAAGATCAATTTCAGCAAAACCATAAAGAAGAAAAAAGAAAACTAACCTTGATGAATCCATGGAAAACATAGCAGGAGATTGTTTCGAAGAAAATTACGAACTATGAAGATCTGCAGAAGAAATAGTATGAAGATGAAGAAGAACTTAAAAAGATTGAAGAAGAAAGAAGAAAAGTTGCAATAATGGAATTTGCAGAAGAACGATGAAGTTGCAGAGAAAATAAAAAAAGAAAAAGAGAGTGAGAAGAATATATATAGAGGGAATTTTCCTCGAGAAAATAAACACGATTAATACGGAAAGATATAAGCGGTTAAAAAGCAACGGTTACAAAAGACGTGTCGAGAAATAAATGGAAGAAAGAATACGTGTGATAAATGCAGAATATGAAGAGAGAACAGCTGCGGCATTTCTCACATCATTCTCTACTTCGCAAAAGATATGAGAAGAGGCAAGATGTAGGATCAGAATCTCGCAACGACAATTTCAGCGAAATTATCAACAACACAAACAACAGCGTCGCAGAACAATTTCAGAAGAATATAATAAATGACGTCAGCTAAGATGAGAGAAGATGATAGTCCTGCGAAAATTAGAGAGTTTGCGAATTAACATTTGTAAGGTTGCGAGAATGTCGCAACCATACCGAAAATAAAGGACAGATTAGCTGTCATCCACTATGTATTTCCTATAAATAGTCGTTCAGTTGTAAAGAGAGGGGAGAGATCTTTTTTGAGTAAAAAACAAGTAAATAGGAGAGAGAAAGTCTAGAGCAGAGATCATTCTTGATTTCTTTATCTTTTCTTGTAAGAATATTCAAAAATTGATTAATAAAATTAAGAGTATAAACCTAAAATGAGTTGATTAATAATGAAATCATATGAGGGGTGTAGTGTGGGATTTCCTGCAACTACAGCTATACTCGCAAAAACAAGAAATACTTGGACACCTGCTCTTCACGTGGCTATGGTTTTGGTGTGCTGGCCTTTACCACCTTAGGTGAGCTCGGAGCGGATACAATTTCCTTTCTCAAAAGACTGAGGAATTGCATAGCTAGATATGATGCCAATTTCAAGCTGGGCAATTCTCTTTTCCATATACTAGGAATTGTTATTCAAAAAGGTGTTGGCGCCCAGCTTGTTGCTAGGCTGCCGACCATTCCTTGTAATATTGATTTTTCTTTATAATAAATAATAATAAAAATAATAATAGAAATAAATAAATAATAATAATAATAAGCTGAGCAACAAGCTGAGCACCAATAATAATAACGCATGAGAGAGAGAGACTCCGGTGAAAACCCAGGCGATTGAAAACCCGAGTTGCATATTCTATTATTATAACACAATTTTTTTTTCCAACCTAACCCTTTCAGATCTTTTCAGGCTGTGCATCTCTGGATTCCCCCCTTTTTTACCTACCGATTGATATAGTTGGTGCCGATTTCTTCACTTTTTCCCTAACTCTCAGAAAACGGTTATTGCAGTTCCCTTGGTCTGCAATGCCAAGAACCGGGCGATCATCATCTTCCCAGAATCTTCAATCAGATACAGACGAAGATGACACTAAAGGGAATCATAGCCAACATGTTCCTACGGATGATACAATGGCTCACTGCCCTTTCAAACATTTCGATGATTGTCAGGATGGATACAATGGACGGGGTTATGTAAAAACTTCTATTTTACGGCATATAAAAGATCAACATTGGCCTTCTCAGGATAGCTTACTGGTATGTAAAGAAAGGATTGACACTCACTTAGGTGTTTATCAGGCCTGGGAACGCATTCTAGGTCTCTTGCAGATGTGGCTTTGTGGCGAATGTATGAAAGTGCAGTCATGAAAACGTCCCTGTCGTCCTCACAGTGGCAACGTACTATTAGGTCCATTCAATGGTAGGTCTGCAGACTTTCTACTCCATGACATTAATAAACCACAGGCAAAATCTGTATCAGTGTCTAACAACACTGACGATCCTGATGAATCATTTGGCCTTTCGTCGGAAATTCTCGACTTGGTTTATCAGAAACAAATTACTACGACTGCCAGCATTCCTCCACCATGCAGGTTGAATTTCTCCAGAGCCTTGAAATTTGCACTTGACAAAGTGATAACACAACCCACCGAATTACATCCATGGCTTCGACTATTGTTGCTACCTGTGCGCACCCTTAACCTCTACATGCCTAACAATGCCAGTGAAGCAAGATCCAGCACGCGGAAAAAGCTACAGATTGCTGCCATCAACAAATCTTTAATCGAGTGGGGACAAACTAATGGGTGTGCAAACATTGTCCAACTTCTGCTGGAGTTGGCTCGACAGAATCAACAACGACAGCAAACCAGTAAGCAACCACAACGAACGAAGAGAGCTAAGACAAATGTAGAGGTCTGCCAAAAGAAATTGAATGAAGGACATTACGCCGCAGCAATACGCATCCTGTCATCTGGTGGTGTTACCCCTGCCAACCCAGATACTCTCCACGAACTACAACAAAAACACCCTTATTCACGTCCTCCCGTCATTCCATCCGGCAACCCAACTGCTGCTGCAGTATCTGTATATGTCCAGGCTGTTTTGAAAGCTTTGAAGAGCTTTCCGAAGGGCACATCATGCGGGCGGGATGGTCTCCGAGCTTAACACTTGTTAGATGCAACGAGTGGTGCTGCTGCCGAAGTGGCAGATGAACTTTTGTTGTCTATCACGGGAGTAGTTAATCTGTGGTTGGATGGACAATGCCCATTTGCACTTGGAGAATACATCGCCAGCGCTCCGTTAACCCCTCTACTCAAACCTGGAGGTGGTATTCGACCGATCACAGTGGGTACGATATTGCGTCGATTACGTTCTAAACTGGCAGCGTCTGCGGTGCTTAAAGACATGACTGCCTACCTTGGCAACCATCAATTCGGTGTTGGAACACCTTGCTGTGGAGAGGGTATCTTACACTCGGTGAATAGGCTGCTGGAGATGAAAGGTACCCATGCTAATATGACTATGTTGCTTATCGATTTTACTAACGCTTTCAACATAGTTAGTCGGACTGTTTTGATCAATGAAGTACGTGATAAGTGTCATAGTATTGCTAAATGGGTGGAATTTTTTTACGCGTGGCCTGCCAAGTTGTATTACAATGAGTTCACTCTATCTTCCGCGCAAGGGGTTCAACAGGGAGACCCTCTTGGCCCTCTACTCTTTTCATTGGCTCTTCATCCATTTGTATGCAAAATAGCTTCGCAATGCAAACTGGATCTTAATGCATGGTATTTGGATGATGGTACACTGGTTGGCGAAACGACTGAAGTGGCAAAAGCTTTCCAGATTCTACGAGAGGATGGTCCTGCGAAAGGCCTGAGGTTGAACATAAAGAAAATGGAAATTTTTTGGCCACAAGCCAACCCAAGATGTAAAGACGTCTTTCCATCTGAAGTAGGTAGGCTAGATACTGGAGTCTGTTTGCTTGGTGGTCCGGTAAGTCTGAATGACGACTTCTGTAGTGGCATCATTCAATCTCGTGTTGACAAAATACTACATCTGATGGATTGTGTTAAAAAGCTAAGAGACCCCCAGGCAGAACTCCTGTTACTTCGAAACTGTGCTGGAGTTTCAAAGTTGTACTTTTCAATGCGTACAACTCAACCACAATGCATGCAGGCAGCACAACATCAGTTTGACGAGCACCTTATTCAGTTCCTGCAGTACTTGATCACGAGTGATGGAGCAGGGTTCGGCCAACTACAACAACGCATTTCCACTCTCCCAATCAAAGATGGTGGCTTAGGCGTTTACACTATGCGAGACACCACTCAGTATGGCTATATAGCTTCTTGCTTTCAAACCCAACATCTCCGGAATAAAATTCTACAAGGTACGCCTGGCCTTAGCCCTCACTTTCACACAGCGCTGGAACATCACATTCGTATATATGGTATATCTCCTTCATCTTTCAACATTGACGAAGTCGCCCCACAACCTATGCATTTACTGGAAACTTGTTACTATGATGCTATCATGAAGGCTATACCATCAACTTTTGTTCTGTCCGAGCGATACTCTATCTTATGGCAGTGCAATAAGAAACCTCATGCGCAAGATTATCTAAAGGCAATCCCTATCCAAGGCCTTAATCAGACTTTAGGGCCACGACAGTTCCGGTCGGTATTTCAGTACCGCTTGGATATACCTCTATTTACCGAAGATAATACTTGTTCATGTTGTAAATGTGTTATGGATCGGTTTGGTGACCACCCATCCATTGTGCAAGTGAAGTGGGTTTAAAGTATCGCCATGATATGGTAAGAGACCTCTTTGTTGAGTTGTGTTATAAAGCTGGAGTAGCCGCAAGAAAAGAAGCTTCACTGGGTCTTACATCTGACAGCACCACCCCTCTTAAACCAGCAGACCTCATGATATATAACTGGGAGAATGGACGAGAAATATGTTTCGACGTCACCGGTGTTTCACCATTTTCCAAGGGAGGAGACCGCGCCTTCACACCCAGCCATGCCATCTCTGCTGCTATCACTCGCAAACGCAACAAATATGCTGACTTGTGTTCGTCTCATGGATACGGTTTCGACGTTCTAACATTTACGACATTGGGGGAATTGAGTGACGACATTACAATCCTTTTGAAAAGATTGAAGAACTGCATGACAAGTCATGATGTCAATAATAACTTAGTCAGTTTTCTTTTCCACAGGTTGGGTATCATTATTCAAAAAGGCATTGGGGCGCAACTTTTTGCGCGTTTTCCTGCCAAATCCTTGTAAATTTCTGTATATTTTCGCTTTATAATAAAAGCCTTCGTGTCCCCTTTTCATAAAATAAATAAATAATAATAACTTATTTTATTATAATAATAATAATAATAATAAAACAACTAAAATTTGTTACAAAGAATTTGTTGGTAGCCTAGCAACAAGCTGAGCACCAACACCTTTCTGAATAGTAATACCAATACGATGAAAAAGAGAACCTCCTACTTTGGAATTAGCATCTTGACTAGCAAGACGATTCTTCAACCTACTCAAAAATATACAAGTATCTTCTCCCAATTCACCAAATGTTGAAAAAGCCAAAACACCAAACTCATATCCGTGTGTCAGGCATTTGTCTAGGTATTTATTACATTTGCGAGTAACAGCCGCAGAAATAGCATGTCCTGGGGTGAAGGAAGTAGTTCTAGCACTAGTGAACGGCGAGACACCCGTGACATCAAAGCACGTATCCCGACCATTTTCCCAATTGTAGACAAGTAAATCTGCCGGCCTTGAGGCATGAGCGGTGTCGGATAAGAAACCCATGGAAACCTCCTTGCGTGCGGGCACATCGGTTTTGTAACAAATATCCGCCAAAACATCACGAAACATGTCGTGTCGAAATTTGATGTCGACTGCACTAGCACAATGTATAGCATGGTCGCCATACTTATCCATAGAACGATTACAACATGAATATAAGCTATTTTCCTCAGACATTGGTATACCCAATCTACAGTTAAGAACTTCTCGAAATTGACGAGGTCCGACTGCTTGATTAAGCCCATGAATGGGAACAACTTTGAGAAAATACACAGCATGCTTCGTTCTATTACATTGCCAAAGATCAATATCCCTCGCAGATAGTGAATACTTGGTGGGCAGTTCCTTCTTAATCACATCAAAGTATGTCGCTGCCAATGATTTCATGAAATGGGGGGCAGCATCATTGATGTTAAATTGTGAAGGAGATAAACCACAAGTTTGAATATATACCTGCAAAGCATGCTGATACTATTGGCTTGCATCAAAAGAGGTTGTATGCTGTAAGATAATATCCTGCAGGTGTCGAGTCTGGGCACATGATGCTAAATAACAATATTTGGAAGTGTCTGCCATAGTATAAACACCCAATCCACCGTCTTTAATAGGCAAAGTAACCATGCGCTGCTGAATCACACCAAAACCAGCACCATCCCCAACTATTAAGTGTCGCAAGTATTGAAACAACGATGTATCGAACTGTATTGTGGCTGGTTGAAGTGCTGAAGGGCAATTTGTACGTAAAGTGAAGTACAACTTAGACACACCGGTGCAGCTACGTAAAAGGAGAAGCTCACTCTGAGGATCTTGCAACTACTTGATAGTGTTCATAAGCTGTGTTGACTTCTCAACTCGACTCACAATCAGATTGCTGCAATATTGTAAGTTGGTACTCACTGGTCCTCCAAGTAACTTGACACCCTCAGTGGGTTTACTAATATTGGCAGGGAAAATACCGGCTATATCTCTCCTCGGGTCAACTGTTGGACAATAAATTTCAGTCTTGCTGATATTTAAAAATAAGCCTCTTGTAGGACCTTCCTCTTGAATGATTCTAAGAGCTTTAGCCACCTCTAGAGTATCTCCAGCAATGGTGCCATCGTCAAGATGCCATGCATGTAAATCGAGTGTGCATTCCGAAGCAATCTTGTTTACCAGTGGGTGTAGGATGAGAGAAAATAGTAGTGTCCCTAAAGGGTCGCCTTGTTGTACTCCTTTTGCTGATGACAGGACTGAGTCATTGTAATAAAGGCGAGCTGGTTCTGCATAGCAAAACTCGACCCATCTAGATATGGTAGGGCATCTAGCTCTGACCTCATTGACCAATACGGTTCTATCCACCAAATTAAGGCGTTAGTAAAGTCTATAAGCAACATACTCATATTATCTTGGCCACCTTTCAGTTCAACTAGTTTGTTTGCAGAATGCAGTATGCCCTCACTGCCACACGGTATCCCCACATCAAACCGATAATTCCCCAGGTACGAAGTCATGTCCTTGCACACAGATGTAGCTGCCAGTTTTGAACATAGTCGTCTCCAGATTGTACCCACCGCAATGGGTCTCAACCCTCCGCCTGGTTTGAGAAGGGGAGTTAATGGTGCGCTGGCCACATACTCCCCAAGAACTGTATGGCATCTGCCATCCAACCACAAATTAACTACAGTAATAATGGAGTGTAAGAGTTCATCAGAGACTGCTGCTGCTGCACCACTAAGAGCGTCTAGCAAGTGTTGAGCTCTAAGTCCGTCTCTACCGCATGCAGTTCCTTTCGGGAAGCTTTTCAGTGCGTGTAAAACTGAGTTGGAATTAACAGATAATGCAGCTGCGGAGATATTGTCCAAAGGGATAACTGGAGGTGGTGCCGATGAGTGTTTTTGCTGTAACTCATAGAGAGTGTCAGGGGTAGAAGGAGCCACTCCATTGGATGATAATACACGAAGTGCCGCTATATAGTGACCATAACTCAGCTTTTTCCTACAGGCCTGTAGGTTAGCATCTTTCTTTTTCCCCTTGGTAGACTGTTTGCGCTGATTATTTGTCATTGATAAATCCAGCAATTTCTGAACCAATGTGAAGCATCCATTTGGTTCCAACCATGTCACCAAAGCCTGATTGATTGCTGCTATTTGCAACTTCTTCCTTGTACCTGATTTCTCCTTGGCAGAGCTTTTAGGCATATACAAATTCAATATACACACAGGTAGAAGTAGGAGCCGAAGCCAAGCAACTAAATCTTGGGGTTTGGCTAATACATTATCTAAAGTAGTTTTCAGGGTTCTAGAAAATTGCAGCCTACATGGAGGGGGGATACTAACCGTAGTTGGTATTCGCCGTTGAAAAATTAGGTCAAGCATCTCAATAGTAAGATTACCTGTAGCCGCTTCATCCACAACATTGTCATCCGTAACAACCAGATTTGTCTGAGGCTTCACAGTATCATGGATTAAGAATTCAACCCTACTGCCATTGAGTGGACCAGAAACAACTTCATAAGAATGGCTTGAATCATGACATGATTTCTTCCATGCATGGATATGTTAACATTTAATAAAGAGCCATGAATGCATAGCAGATAAGGCTTTCTCCCATGCACTGAAACACTCAGCATTGTTCCTTATCCTCTCCATGCAAGTATCCTTATCACCCACTGTAGGAAAGTGCCTGTCTGTTAGATGTTTATAGATTGCACTTAGGGCATACCCATTACCGCCAACTCCACCATGACATCCATCATAGCCTTTAAAGGGACAAGGAATCTTGTCTTTTTGTGATACAGAAGTGGATGTTGTCTGAGAAGAAGGGGAACTCACTGGAGAAACAAAAAAAGCTCTAGAACTGTTAGCAGATTGTAAATCACAACCTTGAGATATATGACTCAAGCATTGCACCTGTCTAGACCTAGTCAACATAGGCATAATGAAGCAGGGAAAAACAAAAACCCAAAAAGAATTAGAGTTTAGTGTATGGGACTTTAAGCTTTCAACACCAATGAAAACTCAAAATACCATACAACAAAACACTAATTAAACCTTCACAGGGGATGGGAACCAGACACAAAACAAGAACCTTCAAAAACTGCTCAACCAAAAACCACAGAACCTCCTATACAATCACACAGAAACACCACTTCAAAAACCCCACTTCAGAGTCCTAAATTCAAATTTCTACACCACTGGTTTTTCCTCTTCAATCACACACAAAACAAACAAAGAGCCCTTACTACCAGTTCTTCCAAATTGCTCAAAGAAAACCCAATTTGCAAAAGTTGCAATTGAGCCAGCACAAAGAGTTACAGTCAAAACACCTCAAACTTACTATCCAATTCAACTGCCACTGTCTTCAAACTACAAAACCCCTCTTCTACACAGCACAGAAACCTTCAATACAAGACCTAATAAAAAAAAACAACAGAATGACAGCAAACCGTTTCCAACTGCTACTTCTCAGAGAATTCCCGAGACTGATTTCAACATCTATTTCTCAAAGAACAAAGAACAAGATTGAAGGAAAACAAATACAGAAGCCCTAACCCAAATATTCAATCGTCAAAAACCCACTGCCACAAATCCACAAAATTGAAAACAATAGCTAAAAGAAGAGACTTCAAACCCCCTAATTGGAACCCAAATTTCTACAGAGAAGGGATACAAAACCCTCATTGAAACCCCTCCTACCAATTGCGAAAATAAATAAATTTTTCCAAACCCTTAATCGAAAACAACAAAGAATAAACAGAACCCAAACCCCGATCTAAACACTTACAGAGTTTTGATGATGATGGTGAACGAGAGAATTTGTTCTGTTACTTCAATCACCGATTCACCACAGAAAGATTGGTGATGAACGGGAGAGTATAAAGATTGGTGATGAACGGGAGAGAAATTATTATGCATTCTCTATTAACAGAATTCGCTTTTTCATAGAATTGGTATCGTGATTCAAAAAGGTGTAGGTGCCCAGTTAGTGGCCAGGCTACCTGCTACCGAAATGTAACTGACCATTATTTTATTAATAAAAAAGATAAATAATTATAATAATAATCTAATTCCTTTAAAATTCTAATCTCATTAGACTACACGTTGAAAGGTGAGCATCACCCTCTCACAGAATCGATTCATTTCACTTTTCCTCAAAAGAGAAAAAAAAAAGAAATTCCGTCACAATTTTTTTTATTTATTAACATATTTATCCGAGGAAAAAACAACAGATCCGGAAAAAGAAAAACATATACGAGAGAGCAAATTCAGAGAAAGACCTTGGAACAAACCCTAGAAACAAATCATTAATGGCTGCAAAATCATGATGATACAAAGCAGAAAAAAAACAGCTTGCTAGGAGTGATTTTATTCTTTTGCGTTAGTCGTTGATACTGTAAAAAAAAAAATATGACAAACCTAAATCCCCATAACCCTAAATGCAGCTCCTCTGATCTCCACCACCAACGGATATTTATCATCCTAATCTCCTTATCTATATCCGCATCATGTATTTATCCTAAACGAAATCCATGGAGGAGTTTGCTGTTCATTGGTCTTATTCTGTATAACAAAAACTAAACACCAGAGAAAAGAAATCTCTGTTCTTCCCTCAGGTTTTAAGCGCTTCTTTCATGTTCTGTAATCTTTTTCTCTATTCTCATATGTGCTATTTTGATCGCAATACTTTATTCTAATCTTTTGGTCTGCTTATGTTTTGTTTCTTTTATGTTGGCAGGCACAAGGAGCACAGGTGCCGCCGTGCCGGTGATATTGGTGTTATGCTTGAAATATGATTCTTTGATAGTTTATATTGGATTATCCATATAGTTTTGTACTTGAAAACACTTGCGGGCAGGTATATTGATATGCTTTAAGAGAGTATCAACTTTTGATATTTTTTAATTTTTCCTTCTTCTGAATTTTGATTCTTTCTTCTATTTGGGATTTTAGGGAATCCCCAAAAATAAGCTCTTACTGATAGGTTAGGGTCTTAATCTCTAACTCTTAATTAATTAGCATTATTAAGCAAAGACTGAAACCATATTTTATTTATTTTGTAGGTTAGGGTTGGTATTCTCTGATGGTTGTAAAGACGAAGAAGCAAAACAAGGTATATGAAGTTGCGGTCTTTTAATTCTAAAAGAATCTTTCTTTCTTTTTTCTGAAGCAAAACAAATTTTTGTTTAATTGTGCATATAACACTCTGCCTACTTTGTTATGATGTCTAGAATTATAGCATGGTTATGGAGTCCATGCAGCCTTGAGATTATTTCCGCAATGAGTATCGTCTTGATAACTTTGCATACCAATTGTAGGACATCCCTAATTTGATGTATCTATAAATTCTGACAACAAGGTTATGCATGAGCTGAATCTGTTTTTTTGAGAGAAACTGACAACAGATGGAGGATGAGTTGAGAGCTAAGTTTAGAATTTATTGAATGGTTGTGTTTTCAACAGGAGCACCAAGAGATGCTACTTTCTGAGCCTAAGAAGAAATACTACTTCTTCACAAAAACCCTTTTACAAAGAAGTTGGCACTAAGGTGAGATAGCCAGCGTTTAGTCAACTGTGTTCTATCGACCATGCATCATTGCAGCTTCATCATAGCCTTGCTATTACAACAGCTGCGATGTAACATAACTACATTTAGTAAGTACGTCTTTGTTTAATTTTGTTGCCCTTGGGGCCTTTATGATTGCACAAATACATACTAACCCAATTCATTTATGATTTTCACGAGAAACTTCACATTGCCTCACCAAATAAGCCTTTTCCATGAACCTGGAAGACAAACTATTTCCCTTGGATGTAAGTATATTGTTGTCAATAAACATTGATTGAAGATCATGGCTCTACATTTGTATAATTGTGAATATATCTCATATAGGTGTGACACCCTTCCAATACTTAAAAGGAAGAACTCTAATTCAGTGTTATGGTGAATTCATGTGTTCTTCTTGATGCAGTGTGTTAATTGTGTATTTAACTGATTTTGTATAATTTTGTTTCTTAACCATTCTTATATTTTCTAATCTAGCTCTACTGAGTAATTTTACCTGCAACCAACTCCAATCATTATTTTTACGTTGCCATTTATATATGTTTGTATTTCTTGATGGAAAGAGCTTTGTTTTAATAAAAAAAAATATGGTCAGGGAAGTCTCTTAGATACCTAAAAGTGATGACGAAAAGCATTACAACCTCAAAAGAGTAGATGTTGGCTGGAAAATGAGACTGTTTAATAAAAAACATGGGTAATTTTAGTTTTCCCTTTCCACTTAACCTGACTTAATTTGGTTTTCTTTCCTGTCTGCTCGAGAGATATATACCTAAATTACTTTTTCTTTGTGCGCATGAAATAAGATTACTTCCACAGATAACTTGGGTGCGCAGTGAAGAACTACACGAGACAGTGGGGAACAGATTGGTTTATGCTGGAATTGAGGTTTCTGCCTTTGAAGCCAAGTATGAGCAAGATTGTTGCCTTAAAGAACTTGGCTTCACAATGTATTACAATGCGAGACACACCAGATAAAGAACGTAGTGGTTTCTACTGAAATTTAGGTTTCGGACTTTAAAGACAAGGCTAAACAGCATGACACATGAATGGTAAAAACCTTTACTTGGATTTATTAGTTTGTATGATTTTTGCAAGATCTGGGCAGGTGAAACTTATTGAATCCAACATCAAATTCATTGAAAGATGATAAAGTTGATTTACATGATTTGCAATTGTTGTTCATTGTACTGAAATTTATTCTAAATATATTGTCTAATCCTATTTAGTAAGTTAACGAGTACATGTGGCACTATATCTATAAAGAAAAATCAGTCCTTAACTCATGTACTAATTGGGTTTGAACTAAGGTCTTGATCCATATGATGTTTTGGGATGAAAACACTAAGCATTCTGAAACATGTATGCTAGATCACTGTTATCCACTTCTCCTGTACAGTGCATACATGCACATAATACATGTCTGTGACTTCCTCATCTAACTGTCTAATAACTTCATTTTTTTAGTATGAACATAAAATGATCAAATGGTAACTGTCTAGATTTAGTAGTTGGTATGTGCTAAATCTACGTATAAAATTTTAAAAGCTTTCTTTCAAGTAAATCATCTGGATGAGCATTTATACGCAGTGTACTGTTATGTTGAATTTCAAATTTGTGCAGTAAAGTTGTAGGCTGACGTTGGAAACAATTCCAGTTGGAAAGAGCCTTCTCCAGCAATGGTTTTCATCATCACTTAGTACCACTATTGCAACCATAAATTAGTTGTTTTTTTGTTGCTAAGAGATTAAGATTCAATCTTCACTCCTGATTGACCGTGTTGGTAGTCTACTTTATATTTTAGTTGATTTTGATGGACTACATTGTGAAAATTTATTACATATTTATGTGACTTTGTAAAATACATTTACTCTTTTGTATCCCCTGTTCTCAAACAAGTTATATATCGATGCAGCTAAAAGGGTTCAAGTCTCTGACTCAATTCTAACTCAAGTAGCGGGTATATATGTTGAGATCTATGTACGGGGATAATTCTTCTTTTTCTCTTTTTTGTTTTCCTTTTTGTGATTTTATTTTCTTTGCTGCTAATGCAACGGTTGTGAGTAATCATAACCTATTACTTACATGTTGTGCAAGTGCTGCTTCTATATATTGGTTAACTGGATGGTTGTTTTGCAAATGCTTTTAACCGAGTATCCGTAACTATAAGGATAACCTCAGTTTTGTAAATGCATTGGGTGGGGTGGGGCGAGGCAAAGCCGGGCCATACCAAATCAAACATGCATGGGTATGGGGCGAGGTGCAGCTGAGCCACACCTAATCAAAAATACATCGGGCGAGGCGAGGCGAAGCCGACCATACCAAATCAAAAATGTATCGCAATGAGGTGGGACAAAGCCCCGCAACACCATATCAAAAATGCACGACGAGACGGGACGAGGCGCAGCCGATCCACACCTAATCAAAAATGCATGGGGACGGACACCTAATCAAAAATACATCGGACGGGGCGAGGCGAAGCCGACCACACCAAATCAAAAATGTATCGCGATGAGGTGGGGCGAAGCCCCGCAACTCCAAATTAAAAATGCACGACGGGACGGGGCGAGGCGCAGCCGAGCCACACCTAATAAAAAATACATTGGGACGAGGCG
The DNA here is from genome assembly GCF_003573695.1 of Papaver somniferum. NCBI lineage: Eukaryota > Viridiplantae > Streptophyta > Magnoliopsida > Ranunculales > Papaveraceae > Papaver > Papaver somniferum. Next base: position 49,742,366 of record NC_039366.1, read on the forward strand.
AGGCGAAGCCGACCACAACAAATCAAAAATGTATCGCGATGAGGTGGGGCGGAGCCCCGCAACTCCTAATCAAAAATGCACAACGAGACGGGGCGAGGCCACATCACACCAAATCCAAAATATGGTTTAAAGAAAGAAAAAAATGCCCAGTGCGTAACACGGGCACAAAATCTAGTAATAATAATAATAATTGGGAGAATGGTAAGGACATTTGCTTCGACGTCACCGGCGTTTCACCATTTTCCAAAGGAGGGAACTGGGCCTTCACACCGAGGAATGCTATCTCAGCCGCAATCACACGCAAGCGCAACAAATATGCCGACCTATGTTTGACTCATGGTTACGGTTTTGGGGTTTTAGCCTTAACGACATCGGCGGAGCTGAGTGAAGACAACATAATCCTTTTGAAAAGATTGAAAAACTGCATGGCAAGTCACGATGTCAACAATAACTTAGGCAGTTTCCTTTTCCTTAGGTTAGGCATCATTATTCAAAGAGGCATTGGGCCGCAACTTGTCGCGCGTCTCCCTGCCAAATCATTGTAAACTTCAGTATATTTCTTCTTTTTAATAAATGCCTTTGTGGCCCCTTTTCATAATAATAATAATAATAATAATAATAATAATAATAACAATAAGAAGAAGAAGAAGAAGAATTGTCTTGTTAATAATGACGCTAGTAGTGGTTATGGTAGTTTTGTTTTTCATAGAGTAGGCATTGCTATTCAAAGGGGGTTGGTGCGCAGCTTGTTGCTAGGTTGCCAACCAATAGCTCTGTGTGATTTATTTTTGATTAAAATTTATAATAATAATAATAATAATAAAGTAGGAAGTTTACTTAGCCTTATATGCCTTAGCCTTTACCACTTTAGGAGAGCTTGGAGATGACTTTATTGTTTTTTTGAAGAGATTGAAAAATTGCCTAGCCAATTATGATGCAAATAACAAAGTAGGAAGTTTACTTTTTCATAGGGTAGGCTTGGCTATCCAGAACGGGCACCTAGCTCAGATGGTCATCCCCGTTTCCCAAAGTTTCATGCGCTCCAGGAGGTCCCAGGTTCGAGTCCCCAATGGCGTAATATTGCAGGAATTAAAATGGAAGGTAGAGTTAGCTTGCCCCCTTGTGACACAATCTCATCCCCCCATCCGCTTCGGCTCCCTTGGCTAGGTTACCCATGAGGCTCGCTGGTAGGCTAGCACAACAACCTGTTCAATTAATGTACTAGTACGTTGTTGGAGCTTAACTTGTTAGGCTTCCAACTAGTTAATGTAATACTCTTTATCATATAATAATATTTGAAATAAAATTAATTTTATAATAATAATAATAATATATTATGAAGTAAATATTTCTCTCATGCAATTTATTCTCACCTTTCTCTTTTCTATCTCGTTCACCACCAATTCTCTATGGTGATTGAAGTAACGATAGTATCAATTAGGGATTTCGTCGATTAGTTTTTAGGGTTCTGTTAATTCTCTGAAGTTTTAATTGGGGTTTTGAAATCCTGGTTTTCCTCAATTAGTTGAGGGGCTTTTCATCGATTATACAAAGGGTTTTGTTTTCTGTAGTTTCAATTGGTGTTTTGTGGCTTTGAATTTGATCTTGTGAATTTGAGGCAGTGGGGTTCCGTCGATAGAAGAACTGAAGTTGTCAGGATTCATATCTGAGGAGCTGCAGATTTCATTGTCATTCTTGTGTGTTGGCTTAATTGGGGCAGGAGTGTTTGTTGTATCTGAATGGGGTTTTCTTTGTGCAACTTTGGAGCATCTGGTTTTGCAGGAGGTAAACTTATTAATTGAAGTGTTAAATTGTGTTTTGTTTTTCTCCAATTCTGCGTTTACTGAAGCAGTAGCTGGGGGTTTTGTTCATTGTAGAGAAGCACAATGCTTTGAAGAGTTGAATTAGGGTTCTATGTGTTTTTTTTCTCCTATTATGTTTTAGGTGTTTTTTTGAGCAATTTTTGAAGACTCTATCCTGGGGGTTCTTTGTGAAAGCAATAGGTTCAAGCCGTTTTCTTTGAGCAATCAGAGTTTTGTATTTCCTTTTGCAACTTGTAAGCTTTGAAGCAGTAGCAGGGGATTTATGTTATTCTTGGTGTAGTACATAAGAAGTGGATTAAAAAAACAGTGGGTTTGCTTCTGTGTAGTGATTGAAGTGTGTTCAAGATCCAGTCAAGTTACTGTTTTTTCCTTCCAATTAGTGTTTTAATAAATGTTATTTTAAGTGTTCAATTGAGGTAGTTTGCCTAATTTGAACTCTTATTATCCCATTCTTTGATCAAAACTAGTTAAAAAACACCAAGGTGACCAAACTAGTGGTACAAAATATCCATCCATATTATTTTTAATAAATAAAAACCATTTGATTAAAAAGTGGCACAAAAACCCCAGATCAAATGATAATGAGTAAATTTAATTTTTATTACTTAAAAAAAAGCCAAACATACCCTTTTTATTTATTTTTTTCTTTTTCTTCTTCTTCTTTCCTTTCTTTTTTCTTCTTTCTTCAGTCTCCTTCTCCCCACCACCATCACCACCAGCAACAACAAATATCTCCACGAACACCAGCCGCAACACCTCCGTCACCACCAACATGAACGCCTCTGTCTCCTCCATGAACGCCTCCGTCTCCTCTACGAACACCTCCGTCTCTTTTCTTCTACTTTTATTTTCAGATCTATCACCAACAGTAGCTCCGCCACCACCAAACCAGTCGTTATTTCCAGATCCGTCCCCAGCAACACCTCCATCTTCTCCACGAACACCTCCTTGTCTTTTCTTCTATTTTTATGTTCAGATCTATCACCAACAGTAGCTTCGCCACCACCAAACCAGTCACTATGTTCAGATCCGCCACCAACAGCACCTCCGTCTCCTCCATTAACACCATCATCACCTTCTTCTCTTTCTACGCCCTGATTTTCCATCAACAACACCGCCTCCTCTTACTTATGTATTTTCCCACCACTACATGTCAGATCCGCCACCAACACTACTTCTGCCTCCTCCTTCTATCATCTAAAACTATCACAAATACCTTCAAATTGGTTTCATCAAATCTCACAGTTTTGGTTGCTGAAAACAGTAAATTTATGAAGAAACCAAATTTGGTTTCATCATAATCTTGCATATTTTCTATCATGAAACCAAAGATTTTAATGATGAAAATTAAGTTTATGATGAAACCAAATTTTGGTTTCACCTGACTTTTGCCTAGTTTATTCGGCCTGACTTGGAAGTCGGCGTGTTTGGTTTCATCATTGATGTTATGTTGGTTAAATGAAAATATGAAGAAAAATGATGAAACGTATTTTTTCATTTTGTTGAATATTGATCCCTATGAAACCAATTTTTGATGGTGAGACACAGGTGGATTGTTTTTTGCTGAAACTAATTTTAGTTGAGGAGGTAATGGTACTGGTGGTTGTGGTGCTGGTGGTTGTGGCGGCGATGTGGGTGGTACAGTTGACGGTGGTGGTAGGTTTCATCTTATTGTGTTTCATTTTTTCTTCTTTCTTCCTTCTCCTTTCTTTTATGATGAAACCAAATTTTGGTTTCACCTGATTTTTTCCTAGTCTATTCGGCCTGACTTGAAAGTCAGCGTGTTTGGTTTCATCATTGAAGTTGTGTTGGTGAAATGACAATATGTGGAAAAATGATGAAACCAAATTTTGGTTTAATCTAATTTTGGTTTCATCATTTTTTCTGTTTGGTATCATCATTTTTTTCCCATTTTGTTGAATACTGATCAATGAAACTCATTTTTTGTGGAGGTGGCGGCTGGTTGGTGGTGGTGGCGACCAACGATAATGGTGGTGTTGCTCGGCGGTGGTGGTCGTCATCGTCAGCGGTGGTCTGTGGTGGTGGTCGGCGGTGGCACAGCGGTGGTCTTCTGCGGCGGTGGTATGTGGTGGTGGTCGGTGGTGGTGGTGGACGACGACGGTGGTTGGTGGTGGTGGTGGCGCGGTGTTGGGTGGCGACCAGTGGTCGGTAATGGTGGTGGTCGGCGACGATCGGTGGTGGTGGTCGGCAGCGGATGGTGGTCGGTGGTGTGGCTAGTTGCTGGTGGTGGGTTGTTGTTGTTAGTCATAATATAATAAAAATTAAAAATGGGGTTGATTTTTGTTTTTGTTGGGGTGATTTAAACTAGAAGGGTAATATAGACAGATAATGTTAAATGGGGTTTTTGTGAACATTTTGTTTTATTGGAGTTTTTGTCCATGTATAGTGACACCTTTGGGGTTATAACTCGCGGCCCGTTCTTTGATTCCTAATTGTTGTATGTTGTTATAGTTTCCTTCTTTTGAAGCACAATGCCTACAACCAGATCTTCGACAGCCTACACCCAGATAATTCAGCTCATAGGTGACTATGAAGACACAGATTCTCCATCCTGTTCTTTGTTGTCTTCGCAGTATTCAACCATACCATCATCTCCATGTGGTAAGATTCCCTGTCCCTTTAAAAATTACGATGGTTGTCTCGGTGGCAGAGGGGGTAAGGGATATGCTAGAAGTGCAATATATCGTCACTTAACTAATGCTCACTTCCCTACTACGCAGGCTAAAGATACATGCAGGGAGAGAATCTGTAAAAATCCTGATTGTTTTGGCGCTTGGGAGAAAAGTTTAAATGCTATGCAATCATGGCTGTGTGTTAAATGCATGCATACGTATGCTTGGAAAAAGCCTTGCCGAAATCATCTTCCTGGTGAAGTTATTGCAGGTCCATATAACGGTTTTGGGGTTGATATCTTGATTCATGATAGACGCATTTATGTGTCTATTTTCATCTCGATTTTCTATATTGTTAGTACCCATTTTTGTACTTATTATGGTGTTTAATGTGTGTTGTAGGTATTTTTGGGCAATAAACGTTTTTGGAGAAATCGGCTCGAAAAGTTGCTAAAGGCATCTCCGGAGGACATCTACTAAAGGGACCCCCATTTTGGATAAGGGGCATCCCAATTCTAAGGGCCACTCACCTGCTATTCACACCCCATCAGTCGGATAAGGGGCAGTTCTTCTTCAACAATTCAAATCCGAATTTTGGCGGGAAAAGTTCTCTCTTACCTGCGTAATTTTTCTGACATGTTATGAACGAGATTTACTCGAACTTTAGGGCTCGGACGGATTGTTTAGGGCCTGTTTTAATCGAACAAGGTTGGTATGGATGTCCAAATGTGAAAAATAGGACAGGTTCACTGAATTTCCTAAAACAGAGGAGGAGAGAAGCTTACGGGAGTGTATGTTTGGATGTTACGTGGAGATTAAGGGCTTCCCTTGAGATATATTTGGAAGAGTTCAAGGTGAAACAAAAGCCGCATAGAAATAAAGAAGGAAAGAATGGGAAGAAAAAGGAACATAGACTTATTCATGGGAGTTGGTTTCGAAACCATGGAAATATATCCTGTAACTAAGGGGAGAATATCTTTCCTGTCATATTTGTTGCAATCAATCGTAATACAGGAAATAAAGAAACCGAGAAAGAGAAGACTTTTGTCCGAAGAAATAATTATTTGTGGAAAGATTTGATCGATATTCTTGGGCCTGATGGTGTATAAATAGGCTGGGACGAAGTCACAGAGGAGGATCGAGACCTAGGAGAGAGTTAGGGGACCGTCAGAATCTGTCAGAGAATAGAAATGTTTTGTGTATAATGGTGAGCGTGTGATGTAAGTGTGTCATAACTGACACGTATAGGTCAGTGTGTGTGTGTGCTACCGGCTGAACCAGTTGGCGGTCTTTAGCTGTTTAAATAGTCCTGCTCTTTACCTTTCCTGTAATGAGAAATGTTAATGAATCTGAAAATCAATTGAGAGATTTGTCCAACGATATTGTTCTCTCTAATATGGTATCAGATACCTTCTTGAAAACCCAATTTCAAAACCAATTACATCTTTCAATCAAATCAATGGCAGAAATTAACAAAAACATCTCATTAACTTTCAAACCACCATCAAAACTAAACACTACAAATTATCCTCTATGGAAATCTCAGATCGTCCCTCTTCTGCGTAGCTATAACCTTTTTCGATTTGTTGATGGTTCATTCCATTGTCCATTGAAATATTATCGAAAAACATCATCAGCAGGCCAAGAAATCATCATAGCAGCAAGTTTTATTGATAAAGATCCAGATAATGAGTTTGTCTTCAATCCACTATATGATTATTGGGTAAATCAAGATCAAGCCATTCTGTCCTGGTTATTCTCTGCTTGTGTTGAAGAAACTCACTCTCAGGTAATCGATTGCACTTATTCTCATGAAATTTGGACTCGTCTTGAGCATCATTACAATTCTACTACTAAGTCTAGATTGATGCAATTGAAGACTGATTTAGTTCATCTGAAGAAAAGTAGTGATTTTATGCTAGCATATTTTAACAAAGCAAGATCTATATCACATCAATTAGCTCAGATTGATCGACCTATCTCTGATGAGGATCTAGTATTTCACATTCTTCAAGGATTACCTTCTGAATATAATGCTTTCAAAACCTCAGTCACAACTCAGCAATTGAAGACTGATAATCTGATTACCTCAGCTGACCTTTTAGGATTGTTGTTATCTGAAGAAGCTAGAGTTTGCTGCGAATCCAAAATAGATCTCACCACTGCTTCTGCAAACATCTCTACTCAACAACATCATCCTCATACCTCATTACCAACCTTTGATTCACAATATCAGAATTATCCCCGACCTTCAGCTTACTACCAACATTACTCAGGAAATTCACGTTATCCACCTCAATCTCAATTTAATTCTCAATCTCAGTGGAATTCTCAGTGAGGAACTTTCAACATATTTGGTGGTGGTTATCGTGGTAATAGGTCTGGTGGCTCTCGTTGTGGTTTTAGAGGTGGAAGATTTAGTTCTGGTGGCCGTATTGGTAATAGATCTGGTGGTTATTCTAATAACTTCTTCCCATCACCAAATCCTGTCAAATATGATTATTACATTGAATGTCAGATTTGCTTCAAGCCAGGTCACTCAGCAAATGAATGTCGATACAGATATGCTCTTAATGATAACTACATGGCTCAAGCACACTACACTACTTCTTATTATCCTGGTGATGACTATGATGATTTCTGGTGTCCTGAACCAGAAGCCTTTGATGTCTACAATGATAACTCTGCTTCTAGTAGCTCTGGCTGGGTACCTGACTCAGGTGCTACACATCACATCACCTCTGATCTGTCAAATTTGAATATGCACTCAGAATACCAATGACATGATCATGTCAGAGTTGGCAAGGACTCAGGTTTGAATATCTTTCATATTGGTACTTCAATTATTAAACATGATGATTGCACATTTAAACTTTCAAATGTTCTCCATGTTCCATCAATTACTAGAAACCTAATTTCAGTACACCAGTTTACAAAAGAAAATAACTACTTCTTTGAATTTCATCATGACAAATTCTATGTGAAGGATGTGATTACCAACAAGGTTCTGCTCACTGGTCCTGTTAGAGATGGTTTATATCACTTGGACTTCACTGCTGCTCAGCTTAAACAGGCTCTTACTTCATCTGCTTCTTCATCATCCACATGGCATAATAAACTTGGACACCCAGCTTACAAGACTTTGAAGAATGTTATGTCTTCAGTCAATGAGGTACTTGATAGTCATTTGTCTGCAACTCTTTGCTCAGCCTGTCAACTGGAAAAGAGTCATGCTTTACCATTTCCATCTAGATCAAACTCTGTGTATGGTCCCTTGGATTTAATCCACTCAGATGCATGGGTTTCCCCTCTTTTTTCTATTAATGGATTCAACTATTATGTGTCCTTTATTGATTCATTTAGCAGATTTACATGGGTATAGCCTTTAGCATACAAGTCAGAAGTACTAGATACCTTTATTAAGTTTAAAACTCATGTTGAAAATCAACTTCAAAGAAAAATCAAATATGTTCAATCTGATTTGGGAGGAGAATATAGGAATGTATCTACATATTTGGACAATTGTGGAATTGGTCACAGGGTATCTTGTCCACATGCACATGCTCAAAATGGAAGAGCTGAGAGGAAGCATAGACATATAGTTGAAACTGGTCTAGCATTACTATCTCATGCCTCGTTACCATTTTCTTTTTGGTCACATGCTTTTGAAACTGCAAAATTTCTTATCAATAGGTTACCCACTCCTACACTCCATCAATTATCCCCTCTGGAAAAATTATTTCAAACTCCACCTGATTAGAACCAAGGTCTGGAAAAATTACAACTTCTTACATACATTTGGTTGTGCCTGTTTTCCATGTCTCAGACCATTTAGTGCTCATGAATTAGAACCAAGGTCTGTCAGGTGTGTGTTTTTGGGTTACTGCCAGCTACACAAGGGGTATAGATGTTTCAATCCTCTCACAGGGAAGATCATTATTTCAGAGATGTAGTGTTTGATGAACATGTTTTTCCATATGCAAAGATTTTTCAACCTGAAGATTCTTCTAATGCAGCTATTACTTCTGTAACTGTTTTTCCTTCAAGTACTTCTGCTACTGCTATTGATCCTCCTACTGCTATCTCTAATGAAGTAGATACATCACTATCTGACACATCACCATCTTCACCTACCGCTGCACCTAATTCTTCTGTTCCTTCATCAACTGTCAATGCTCATTCCATGACCACAAGAGGTAAACAAGGTATTTTCAAACCTAAAGTGTATGCATCTGAAGTTCAAACAGTTTGTGAGGATATTAATGTTCCTAAATGTTACATTGAGGCCTGCAAAGATCCAAAATGGAGAGCAGTTATGGATGAAGAAATCACTGCATTATTGCAAAATGGTACTTGGCAGTTAGTGCAAGCAGATTCAGGATATAATGTCATTGGCTGTAAGTGGATTTTCAGAATTAAAAGGAATGCAGATGGAACCATAGAGATATACAAGGCCAAACTGGTTGCAAAGGGCTACAATCAAGTTGAAGGCATTGATTATCGGGATACATTCAGCCCTGTTGTCAAGCCAACAACAATTAGAATGATCATTTCTATTTCTCTTTACAAAGGCTGGCAGATAAGTCAACTTGATGTCAAGAATGCTTTCCTTCATGGGCATTTACAAGAGGAGGTATTTATGGTTCAACCACCTGGTTATGCAGATAAGTTACTACCTCATCATGTCTGCAAATTAAAGAAATTCCTCTATGGACTGAAGCAAGCACCAAGGGCTTGGTTTGCAAGACTTTGTCAGTTTTTAATGCAGCATGGCTTTCAAGCTTCAAAGACTGATACATCTCTCTTTTTCAGAGTTACTGCTTCTGAAACTTTGTATGTGCTCATCTATGTGGATGCCATTCTTGTCACTGGCAGCTCAAGTTCTTCAATTGATCAACTTCTGAGTACTCTTAGCAGAGAGTTTTCCATTAAGGATTTAGGAGAACTTCACTTCTTTTTGGGCATTCAAGCATCAAGGAATTCAGCAGGTCTTCACCTTTCTCAAGAGCAATATATATCCAACTTATTACACAAAACTAAGATGACATTTGCTAAACCATATTCCACTCCATTTGCACCTTCTACCACTAGTGATCCCTCTCCATTGTTTGAAGATCATGTTGATAGGTGTTTAAAACACCTTGATTTATCTATTATTTATGCTTTCTTTGCGAGTTTTCATGTAAATTATGTATCTTATGTGTGCTTTTGAGTTATTTAGGTACTTTGGAGTAACTGAGAGCAAAAGAAGAAGAAATAGGCGAAAAAGGGCAGAAGCGTCATTTTGTTGCAAGTGTTATTGGGAGTAAAGCCAAGGATAAGGGGAGGATCAGTTGAGTTTGTCTAGAGGCTGCTAATTTTGGCAACCCTTATCAGGGTAATGGTGCCTAGATAAATCCAACTCATTACCAGGCCCTAGACTTCAGCAGAAAATTGATTTCTCAATCATTTTCTTACGAGTTCAGAGAAGAGTGAAATAGGATGAACGGCTGCAGAGAGAAACGGGATTTGAGAAGGGTTAGAGTAAGAGGCTGTAGTTGAGGCGATGGGATTTGTTAGAGTCTGTTCAAGAAAGGAAGATGATCGCTGCAACAACAGATGGCGATTAACGCAGGCAAGGGTTTCAAGCTCAGATCTTAGAAATTGGTTTGTTGAGATGTAGATGGGTATAGATGAACGAGATGGTGAGTGATTTTGGTTGGTGCAGAAGCAATAAGAGATGGCTTGTTCTGATTCAAGACAGGGAAGAGGAAGATCAAATGCGAGAAGAAAAAGAAGAAGTCAAGAATTAAGGGTTTGAATTGAATCTCTGGGTTTATGAGAAATTGAATGAATCAGATGGAAGCTGAGCTCAATCTCGATGATAAGAAGATGGGTTTGGTGATAAATGGTGGATTGAAGGTGAATCCGAGGTTCAAATGAGAGGAGGAGATGATTTAGAATCTGTGAAGATCTGGAGGTGCAAGAGGCATTGCAGGTCATGGAATTCAGGTGAAGTTGATTGGTGGTATCTGAGATTTGTGTTGCTGCAATGGTGATGCTTATGAGTCATGGATGTATATGGAGTACAGGGGATGTGGTTTGTGAATTCAGGGAGATGGCAGTTGCTATGAGCTAATGAATGAGAACTGAAATGGGTTTGTTGTTGGTTGTGTATGTGAGATTGCAGATGGGAATGATTGTTGTGCAGTGGGTTTGGTGGACTGGTATTACAGGTTGTGTGTTGAATGTATGAGCAGAAGGCAAGGCTGGTAGCTTGGCTGTGTTGCAGAAGTGCAGGTTGTGCTGAGTAAGTGCAGAACGAGATGGAGACTGGCTCAAGTGTGTTGCATGGAAGTGAAGAGTTTTGTGTTGCCATGAGCTGCAGGTGATGGGATTGGCAGTGATTAAGATGGTTTCTGCCATTAATGGCGGTGACTGAAAGATGATGAAGTGAAGCAGTTGAAGCTTAAATGTGCCAGGAGTTGGAATGAATAGGCAAATGGCTCAATGGATTGATGCTGTTCATGTGAAACTGAGAATGGTGAAGGATGCAATTGTGTTGGGAGATTGCAGGTGGAAGAGATGATTTTCAAGGGCTTACTGAGATTGGAGGTATGGCAGTGAAGATGGTGGTACGACTACAGATGATTATCAAGGGTTTGTGATCGATTTGGTTTTAGGGTTTCTGCTGATGTTTATGGAGGATTTGTGTGTGCAACTGAACTAGTGTGAAGCTAGAGAACATGGGTGCTATTGGTGCTGCAATGCAGAGATGGACTGTAGCTGAAACAAGGAAGGGTTTGAGCCCGAGAAGTTGTTCTGCTGGTATTTGAGGGAATGGTTGCAGGTGATGGCAGGTTGAAGAATGGATGCAATGGATGAAATAGTTGCTGCTACAGGCTAACACAGGCTGAGAAGAATGAGGATATGATGCTGCGAAGATGGAGTTCAGATTGGTGTTTGATATGTTGCCGAGAAAGAACCAAGTGATGTTGTTGAACCGGGGAGAGAGCAAGGATTGCAGTTGAGATGGCTTGAGTCTCTGGTGGAGTTTACAATGGCCAGGGATGGTAGACATTGAACCTGGTGCTGTGAAGTTAGATGTATGAACAGTTCAATTGCAGGTCAACAAGAAAAAGCTGGAGAATTTCAAGGTTGTGATGCAGCTGTACATAGGAGTCCAAGTGAAGATTGTGATGCAGAGTCAGTTGCAAGCTTGCTGGTGAAGATGACTTGATCTGCAGTCAGTGGTGGTGTTAGAATGGGTCTGCGGCGATGAGTTTTACAGGGAATTGGCAGTGGTGATATTAATTTCAAGGCTGCTGCTGCTATTGCAGTAGCTTTAGCTGTTGTCATATGATGTACAGTGCAGAATCTGGTAAGAATAATGCTCATGGAGGAAGCCGAAGTTCGTTGCAGTTGAAGTATAAGATGAACGGGTACAGGCTGAATATTGTATGCTAGCCATGGCGAGCTGCTGCCATTTGAAGTTGAATCTGCAGTGATGCAGTGGCCTGAGCAAGTGTTGTTGCAGAGAATGATATTGAGAAGATTGCGTCGCAGAGTGGTGCAATTGAAGAAAATGAGTTTGTAATGGGGTCTGATGACAACAGTAAGAGGGGCTAGTCTATGCAGCTGGTGCTGAGATGCTGCCATGGATGTGTGGGTTGCAAGAGGACTTCGAGTCTGATGAAGAGTAGAAGCTACTGTTGCTTGCGAGAGAATGAATGAAGCTTTGTAGGCAAATGGGAAAATGAAATTGAATGACTTAGATATATGTTTGGACTCTGCAGGGGTGAAGAATGAATTCTGGCTGGGAAACTACACAAAGCCATAACTCGGCTGGGTTCCGATTCAGGCGAGTTAACCCGTCGATTCAGGTGAGCTGACTCAAATGAACTTGTTGGACTGGGCTTCAGTAGTGGGCTCAACTTCACGACTAGACTTGGTTAAGGTTTGGCAACAAATTGGCAGGAGATGGAATGCACGGGAATTTTACTACTTGGACACCTATAAAAGAGAAAAGTCTTCTTATTCTCTAGGTTGTCTTCTTCTTCACCTTTTGCCTAGGATTTATGGAAACTCCTCTCTTTATTCTTGTTATGAACTCCATAAATATGAGCTAAATTTTATTATTGGTTATGGATTAAATTGATTTCACAAAACATGCTTCTTTTATTAATAAATTAGTTTTGTCTCACAATTATCGATCTTGATTCACTATATATATCGCCATGTATGACTTGAATATTTGTTTAGTTGAGTGGCCAATTAATTGAACTTTATTCACATCTAAAGCTAGTTTAGGGTGTTTCATACGTAAAAGTGATGCATCTTGGATACAAGTAGCACAAATATGGTTATTGCTTGTAGTGATATATCCTAATAACTATATGTGAATCTTGACCTTTGTTAAATCGGATTAGTGCTTTTACACGTTCGACTGCATTGATTAGCCTAGTTTCATAAACCTTAGTGCATCTAGGGAATTAAACTTGATTCACATCTTTTAATGTGTTTGTTGATGACAAGAGGGAATTAGCGGGATATTCTTGCGATCAAGGTATTCTAGGACTTTTGATAATGAGAGATTAAATATCAATTCTAATTATTAAGACAAGAACATGTTAGTGAATGAAAACGAAGTCCTTAACCAATACTTTCTCATAATTGATTTGTGTGCTTTACTTTGCTTTGTTTGCTTTTATTTTATTTTAGGTATATAAAAATCAGAAAATCCCCCTTGTTTTACATAGGAAACCGAAACAACTTGACAACCTCAGTCCTCTCTGTGGGAACGAACTCTTTCTTATCACATACTATATTTATATCTAGTTGAGTGAGAAAGTGAAATTATATTTTCACGGCTGACAACCGGTCACCTGTACTATACAGAAGTGTTGTAGGTGCTCTGCAATATGCTACCATTACCAGACCTGACACTGCTTTTGCTGTCAATAAAGCTTGTCAGCACATGCAATCTCCCACAGAGGCTCACTGGACTGCAGTTAAAAGGATTCTAAGATATTTACAAGGTACACTTGGATATGGCCTGCAGTTCAAGTGCTCCAGTTCACTTCAGATACAAGCTTTCTCAGATGCTGACTGGGCTGGTGACATCACTAATCGTCGTTCTACTGGTGGTATGGCAATCTTTCTTGGCCCTAACTTGATTTCCTGGTGCTCTCGCAAACAGAAGACTGTATCTCGTTCACGCACAGAAGCCGAATATCGTGCATTAGCTGATGCAACATCAGAGGTTGTTTGGATTCAATCTCTTCTGACATAACTTAGATTTCACTCTCCAAGAGCTCCAGTTCTTTGGTGTGACAATATGGGTGCCACTTATCTTACTGCCAATCCAATCTTTCACAACAGAATGAAGCACATCGAGATTGGATTTCATTACGTCAGAAAACTTGTTGTAGCTCGCTCTTTAGAGGTCCGATTCATCTCTACTCAAGACCAATTAGCTGATATCTTCACTAAGGGTTTGTCTTCTTCAAGGTTTGCTACTCTGCGACTCAAGCTCAGTGTCTCTGAATCCTCATCGACGCTGCACTTGCGGGGGTGGGTGGGTGGGGGGGGGGGGGGGGGGGGGGGGGGGGGGGGGGGGGTCAGAGAATAGAAATGTTTTGTGTATAATGGTGAGCGTGTGATGTAAGTGTGTCATAACTGACACGTACAGGTCATCGTGTGTGTGTGCTACCGACTGAACCAGTTGGCGGTCTTTAGCTGTTTAAATAGTCCTGCTCTTTACATTTCCTGTAATGAGAAATGTTAATGAATCTGAAAATCAATTGAGAGATTTGTCCAACGATATTGTTCTCTCTAATAGAATCAAAAAAAGAGAAGTTGCAGGCGAGTTTATCACTAGCAGGAAGAAGAAGAAGAAGCTGAAGAACAAACTACCTCCCAAGTCAATCGCAGATAGGGGAGACTGTCGTACTTCCTGTTGCCTATTCAAACTTTATCGCTTTGTAATAGTTTCCAACAATTACAACTGTTAGGGTTTTTCTGTAACAGAGGGTTCTGTAACACTGGGATCTGTAACAACTATATTTGTTACAAACTCGCTGCTTTATACTTTTTCTCCCTTTTAATCAACTTTTGAGCTATGAACACCCAATTTGAGCAAGTAATTAATATGAAGAGCTAAACCCCTTAGCTGAGGCGACGGAGGAAGCTATTTTTCGAACAAATATGTGGTAATATTTATTCAATTAATTTCTGCAATTATTTTTATGATTATTTGCATTTAATCAAAATTGAAATAATGGTTTTTGTTAACTCGTTGTGTTTTCACTTGATGGTGCATGCTTAGCTTAGGGCTCTTGATATTCCAAGATTGAGATTAACAACTAGTATTTTGAAAATCTACTATTGACAATATTTAAGAATCAATTGAATGTATGAATTGCATGATAATTATTAATATTGAATCACATAAAAATTGGAAAATAGTGGAATCCTAGTCTCAGTGTTCTTAACAACCTTGGTATCAACTTTAATTTGAGTTTTATAGTTTTATTTGAGTCTAAAAAAATCTTTAACAAGTTCGAGAAACGAAACTCTTTTTACCACTATCTACAAAACACATCAATTCACGGCGTTGACAAACCACAACAAACACCTGCCTCTTCAGTTAATAATGGGCCTTCTGATGTTGTTGTGAATCCTATTGGCCTAACGGTTGAAATGTTCAACTCTGTTTTTCAATCACAGATTACAACCATAGTGAGTATTCCGCCGTAATGTCGTTTAAACTTTTCTAGAACCCTTAAAACCACTTTGGACAATGTGATTTCAAATCCTAAAAACCTAGATGCTTGGCTAAAATTACTTCTTCTCCCATCCTGCACCTTGAATCTTTACATGCTCAAATGTTCAATGGAAGAAAGATCTGGTATGCGAAGGAAATTGCAGACTGTTGCAATTAATCAAGCCCTGAACAAATGGAAAGAGCCTAACGGCTATGTCACTCTGATTGAGAAGGTGCTTGAACTCTCAAGGAAAAACAAACAGCGTAAACAGTCTTGCAATAAGAAAAATAAGAAGGAAAGTGCCAATATTGCTGCCTGCAGGAAAAAGATCAGTTATGTCCATTACACAGCAGCCATTCGGGTTCTGTGCTCAGATGGTATTGCACCTAATAACTCAGACACATTGTATCAACTTCAACAAAAACACCCAGATAGCTCTCCTCCATGTATCCCTGATGAAGATATCATAGCACCACCTCTTTCGGTTGATGCGAAAGTTGTTCAAGCCGCAATCAAAAGCTTTCCTAAGGGAACCGCGTGTGGCAGAGACCGTTTGAGGGTCAGCATCTCCTTGATGCGTTGAGTGGCAATGTTGTTGCGGTTGCTGATGAGCTATTACAATCCATTGTTGGTGTGGTCAACTTGTGTCTATCTGGGTGCTTGTCCATCCATTCTCGGTGATTATGTTGCCAGTGCCCCTTTAACTCCTCTTCTCAAACCAGATGGAGGTGTTAGGCCCATCGCAGTTGGTATTTTTTGGAGGAGGTTGTGTTCCAAACTTGCAACAACTTCAGTTTGCAAGAACATTCTTCCATACTTGAGAACATATCAACATGGTGTTGGTGTTCCATGTGGCGGTGAAGCTATCTTACATGCTGCAAACAGGCTTCTCGAGACAAAAGGTACTTGCAATTCAATTACAATGATGTTGGTTGACTTTTCCAATGCTTTCAATCATGTAGGTAGATCTACATTGATTCATGAAGTGCGTGCACATTGCCCTAGCATCTCCAAAATGGGTTGAATTTTGTTACTCTAAACCTGCTAGGCTATACTACAGTGATACTACTCTATCTTCTGCCAAAGGGGTTCAGCAGGGTGATCCATTGGGTCCGCTCTTATTCGCTTTAGCATTGCACCCCCTTGTTCTTCAGATTGCTGCACAATGCACTTTGGACATGCAAGCATGGTACCTCGACGACGGTACAATTGTAGGAGATACTCTTGAAGTTGCGAAGGCTTTGGACATCATACAGAATGAAGGTCCTAAGAGAGGCTTACATCTGAATGTTACCAAGACGGAATTATTCTGGCCTACTATCGATCCAAGACGCAATGAAGTGGGAGTCTTCCCTGCCAATATTTGCAAACCTATATCAGGCGTAAAACTACTAGGTGGACCTGTCAGTTTAAACACTAATTTTTATAGTGATATGGTCACCAGCAGGGTCGATAAAACCATAGCATTGATGCAAAAGATCCAGAAGTTGCATGATCCACAATGCGAAATTCTGCTTATCCGTAATTGTGCTGGCATATCAAAACTCTACTTTACTCTCAGGAAAACCAACCCACAAGCATTACAAGTTGCTTCTTCTCACTACGCCAAGCACCTTCTCGACTATCTGAGGCAAATCATTGTAGGCGACGGTGCAGGTTTTGGCTTAGTGCAACAACGTCTTGCAACCTTGCCTATTAAAGACGGAGGCTTGGGAGTCTACACTATGAAAGATACCAGTACATATTGTTACCTTGCATCTTATGCACAAACTAAGCACCTGCAGCACACCACCTTGCAACCTACATCTTCAGGTGAGCCATGCCACATCTATAATCACGCCTTGCAGCTATTTACATGAGCTTGTGGGCTATCCTAATCTGAGTTCAACATCAACGACACTGCCCCCCATTTCATGAAGTCATTGGCAGTAATCTACTTTGGTGTTGTCAAAGATTTTATGCTCTCTAGCCTCCCCTTCAATGAGCGTGAGTCGATCATTTGGCGATGCAACAAAACAGAACATGCCATGGATTTTCTGAAAGTCATTCCTATTACTGGGCTCAACCAGTCTGTTGGTCCTAGACAATTTCAGTCTGTCCTCCAATATCGCTTGGACATACCAATGTTTGTTGCTGATAGTGTTTGTTCTAGCTGTGCTAAGCCGATGGATATCTACGGAGACCATGTTGTGCACTGTGCTAAAGACGTGGGACCTAAATACAGACATGATATGGTAAGAGATTTGATCTCGGAAATATGCTACAAGGCTTCTATTCCTGCCCAGGAAGAGGTTTCGTTGGGATTTCTTTCTAACAATGACAATGATCTTAAGCTGGCAGATATCTTAGTACACAGCTGGGAGGATGGGAAGGATGCGTGCTTTGACATAACAGGAGTCTCACCTTTCACTGGTGCACGTACTCGGATGTTCACCCCTGGACAAGCCATTACCGCTGCTGTCACACGCAAAAATAATAAATATCTTGACAAGTGCATTAGTAATGGTTGTGGTTTCGGTGTCTTGGCTTTCACTACTTTAGAAGAGTTGAGTTGTGACTTTATTGTTTTTATAAAGAGGTTGAGTAACCGCCTTGCTAGTCACGATGTGAACTACAAAGTTGGCAGTTTACTCTTCCATAGACTAGGTATTATTATTGAGAGAGGAGTTGGAGCCCAGACTGTCGCTAGGATGCCAACTAACCACTTGTAAATACTCTTTTTTTTTGTTGTTTTGCAATAAATTCCTTTTTTTTTATTATTATTATAATAATAATATTATGCCTTCATGGTTTTTCAATATTATGCCTTCGTCGGCTCCCTTTTATAATAATAATAATAATAATAAGGACTTAATCAAACGCTTGGGCCTCGCCAGTTCAAGGAAGTTGTCTGTTACAGACTTGGTGTACCTATTTTTAATATTATTGATGTTTGTGCTTGTTGTAAGAGGAAGATGGATGTCTATGGAGATCATGCACTTCATTGTTCAAGTGAGGTGGGTATAAAGTTAAGGCATGATGGTGTTAGGGATGTTTTTTCAGATATTTGTTACAAGGCCGGAGTTACTGCTAGAAAGGAGGTCAATCTTGGGCTCTTATCTGATGATGCCAAGGCTTTAAAGCCCGCTGATATTCTTGTTTATAATTGGATTAACGGGCAAGATGTTTGCTTTGATGTTACGGGTGTCTCACCCTTTTCTAGTATTAGTGGTCGGGCTTTCGTTCCGGGTGTTGTCATTTCTAATGTTGTTTCACGCAAACAGGCAAAATATTTGGATACGGTGACTGCTCATGGGTATGGTTTTGGCGTCCTTTCTTTTTCCACTTTAGGCGAATTTAGTGAAGACATGGTGATTCTCTTGAAGAGGTTGAGTAATTGTATAGCTAATTACGACCTCAATTAAAAAATAGGTAATTCTTTTTTTTATAAATTAGGTATTTCAATTCAAAAAGATGTAGGGGATCAACTTGTTGCTAGGTTGACCTCTATCGACATTATACCTTGTATTTGATTCTTTTTTTAATAAAAGCCTTTGCGACGCCTTTTTCAAAAATAAATAAATAATAATAATAATAATAATTTGGTTCATCACTAAATTCTCTGTGGTGGTTAAAGTAACAGAATCAACGATGTTTTTCTTTGATTCTTCAGCGTTTTTGGTGTTTCAAGTAGGTATTCGAATTCCGGTTTTCATTGTTTGTAGAAGGGGTTTTGTCGATTGGAGTTAGGGTTATGTATATTCAATTAGGGTTTGAAATCTTGTTTTTTATCAATTGGAATAGGGGGTTTTGAATTCGTGACTGATTGATTCAGAATTAGTGTTGTAGTATTTCGTCTCTAGGTTTTGTGAATTGGTTTTTCTTCCCTTAGCTTAATTCCTCTATAAATTTTCGCCTTTTTCTTAATCCAAGTTTTTCTTCCGTGTAATTGACGACGTTGCTTTAGGGATTTTCCTTGAAGACTTGGGTTTTGGTAATTGTTTTAATGCTCTGGTGTTTCCCTTCAGAGAGTGTTTGTAGCAACTGAATTGGGGTTTTTGTTTTTTTCTCATTCTTGAGCAATTTTGTGGAATCGGAATTTGTTACAAGGGTTGTGATTTACAATTGAGTTTTATTTCTTCAGTGTTGCTTCAATTCGGGATTGGTGGGTGATTCTGTCAGTATTTTGTGCCTTGTTTGTAACTGTGTTCCTCATCTACTATGAAGGTCTAATTATTGTTTTGTTATATGGTAATTCAAGGATTCAAATCTATTGAAAACTTAAATTTCCATACTCTAAACTTTAATTCATCGTTCTCGAAGTTTTTTTAGCAGTTGCAGGCATTTTTCCATGGTTTGATCCTCAATGCGGCAAACTCGGTCTTCTTCCTCAGCAACACCGCGACCTGATCTTGCATCATCGTCGAGATCATCTCCTAAGTCCTGTTCTATACCAGCATCGCAAGGCGGAAAAATTCACTGTCCTTTTAGGAACTACAATGGCTGTCATGGTGGGGTTGGAGGCAGAGGGTTTGCTAAAAGTGTTGTCTATAAGCATCTGTTGGATAGACATTTCCCCACTGAAAATGCCAAAGCTATATGCAAGGACAGGATACAACAACGTGTTGATTGCTTTGAGGCTTGGGAGCAGGCTTTGCAGGAATTGCAATGGTGGTTGTGCATTAGGTGTTTACGCACCCATGCATGGAAGAAACCATGTTGAGATCCTAGCCACCCTGATGTTATCATTGCAGGTCCTTCCAATGGGAATGGAGCAGATTTTTTAATTTCTGACATTGTTAAGCCTCGGGTGTCAGTGGAGTTGGTGACTGCTACTCAACCTAATGTACAACGGATTGATAACATCGCTACGAATCTTACAATTGAGATGCTCAACCTAATTTACCAACGGCAGATAACAACTACGGTTAGTATCCTTCCACCTTGTAGGTTACAGTTTTCTCGAACTTTAAAAGCGATG
Organism: Papaver somniferum; assembly: GCF_003573695.1. Classification (NCBI taxonomy): domain Eukaryota; kingdom Viridiplantae; phylum Streptophyta; class Magnoliopsida; order Ranunculales; family Papaveraceae; genus Papaver; species Papaver somniferum. The sequence goes on from NC_039366.1 coordinate 49,762,527, forward strand.
CTAGACAATGTGTTGGCTAAACCCTCGGACCTAAATGCATGGCTACACCTCTTTCTATTGACAACTTGTACCTTGAATCTGTACCAACCCAGGAATTCCACAGAAGAAAGGTCGGGCACTAGGAAAAGGTTGCAGATGGCTGCAATCAATGAAGCTCTGGCAACATGGAAGGAACCGAATGGCTGTTTTACCATGGTTCAGCTCTTGCTTGACTTATCCAGACCCAATCCCAGCGCAAACACACATGCAACAAGAAGACGAAGTGTGATGCCAATATACATGCCTGTAAGAAGAAGTTGAGTTACGGTCATTTTACAGCTGTTATTCGAGTCTTGTCTTCCAATGGTGTTGCACCCCCTACACCTGACACTCTTTACGAGTTACAGTAGAAGAACCCTCAAGCACCATCTCCTCTCATTCCTTCTGACGCTATCTCAGCAGCGTCATTAACTGTTGATTCTAAGGATGTTTTATCAGCTTTGAAGAGTTTCCCAAAAGGTACTGCTTGCGGAAGAGACGGGCTTCGTGCCCAACATTTGTTAGATGCACTTAGTGGTGCTGCGGCGGCTGTAGCTGATGATTTACTACAGTCGATAGCTGGGGTTGTCAACCTATAGTTGGCAGGAAATTGTCCTATGGTTTTGGGCGAGTTCGTAGCAAGTGCTCCCTTAACCCCTTTGCTTAAGCCTGGTGGTGGTTTAAGACCCATTGCGGTGGGCACTATATGGAGACGTTTATGCTCCAAGTTGGTAGTAAGCTCAGTTTGCAAAGACATGACCACCTACTTAGGAAATCACCAGTTCGGGGTAGGCATACCAGGGGGAGGTGAAGGGATACTACATGCAGCTAATAGACTCTTAGAACTGAAATGACATCACAAGATCATGACAATGCTGCTGGTGGATTTCTCCAATGCCTTTAACTTAGTGGAACGTACTGTGTTAGTCAAGGAAGTAAGAGAACGGTGCCCAAGTATTGCCAGATGGGTAGAATTCTGCTATTCGCAACATGCCAGACTTTATTACAATGACTCAATCTTGTCTTCATCACAGGGAGTTCAACAGGGCGACCCACTAGGGCCTTTGTTGTTCGCTCTAATTTTACATCCTATGGTTAACAAGATTGCGGCTGAATGTAATTTGGATTTGCATGCTTGGTACTTGGATGATGGTACCATTGCAGGTGACACCATGGAGGTTGCCAAAGCTCTCAGGATTATACAACGGGATGGCCCTGCGAGAGGTCTGCATTTGAACATCGGTAAAACCTAAATATTTTGGCCATCCATCGATCCAAGACGCAATGATACTAATGTCTTCCCAGCTGCAATTAGTAAGTCCACGGATGGAGTTAAAATACTAGGGGGACCTGTGAGTTTGAGTCCAGATTATTGTAGTAACATGGTTGTAGGCAGAGTACATAAGACAACACAACTGATGCACACTATTACTAAGTTATAGGATCCACAGAGCGAACTACTTCTACTTCGCAATTGTGTTGGCGTGTCCAGACTCTACTTCACCTTGCGTAAAACAAGTCCACAGGTGTTACAGGAAGCTACAATGTTGTATGACCAGCAATTGTTTAAGTTCTTGCGTCAATTAATTCTAGGGGATGGCGCTGGTTTTGGCATCGTTCAACATCGTATGTCTACGTTGCCCATTAAGGATGGCGGCTTTGGGATTTATACAATGGCCGATACATCCAAATATTGCTACCTTGCATCACGCGCTCAGACACAACACCTACAAGGTCTTATTCTACAGGATTTAGCTCCACTCGAATCTAGCCAGCACTATCAGCAGGCTCTACAAGTTTACACTCAGTCATGTGGTATTTCTCTTTCTAGTTTTAACATCAATGATGTTGCCCCCCAGTTCATGAAGTCTTTGGCGGCCCGATACTTTGGTGTTATTACGAGCGAACTTCCCACAAGATACACGTTGTCTGCTAGAGAATCTACTATGTGGCATTGCAGCCGTACAACTCATGCAATGGATTTCCTTAAAGCCATGCCAATTCACGGCTTTAATCAGGCAGTTGGTCCACGACAATTCAGGTCAGTTCTTCAATATCGATTATGCATCCCCTTGTTTACTACGGACAGTCAATGCACAAGATGCAATCGTGACATGGATATCTACGGAGACCACGCGCTGCATTGTGCCAGACTGTCAGCCCCAAATTTCGTCATGACTTGGTAAGGGATGCGTTTGCTGACATTTGTTATAAGGCAAGTGTTGCTGCTCTCAAGGAGGTACCCATGGTCTTTCTATCCGAGAATTCCACAGCTATGAAACCCGTAGACATACTTGTATACAATTGGATAAACGGTCGTGATGTGTGTTTTAATGTTACCGGGGTTTTTCCCTTCACAACTGCCCAGACTAGCAACTTCAGGTCGTGCTATTTCTATGGCAATTTCTCACAAGCGTAACAAATATTTGGACAAGTGTTCAACACATGGTTATGAGTTTGGCGTTCTAGACTTCACAACCCTAGGCGAACTAGGCGAAGACACATGTGTTTTTTTAAAGAGGTTGAAAATTGTCTCGCTAGCCAAGATACAAATTGAAAAATCGGAGGTTCTCTTTTCCATAAATTAGGTATTATTATTCAAAAAGGTGTTGGTGCTCAGCTACCTTCTATCGATGTGTATTAGTTTTGATTCTTTTGTTAATAATAATAATAAAATAATAATAATAACACACTGCCCTAGCATCTCTCGTTGGGTTGAATTCTTCTATATGCAACCTGCCAGGCTATATTATCAAGAGCACATTCTCTCCTCGACACAAGGGGTTCAGAAGGGTGACCCTCTTGGTTCCCTTCTTTTTGCTTTAGCTTTGCACCCTCTTATCGAGAAGATTGCATCCACTTGTACGTTGGATTTCCATGCCTGGTATTTAGACGATGGCACCATCGCAGATGACACTATGGAAGTGTCTAAGGCATTGAAGATTCTCCAAGAGGATAGACCAGGCTACGGGTTACATCTGAATTTTTCGAAGACGGAATTATTTTGGCCTTCTTATGATACGAGAAGGGATTCTGATACTGCCTTTCCTGCGAATATTGGTAAGCCAAAAGATGGTGTTAAATTGCTTGGTGGACCAGTCAGCCTAGATATGAACTTCTGTAGTAATGTGGTGTTGAACAGGGTTGACAAAACCTCTCAGCTCATAGAAAAGATTCAAGAGCTGCACGATCCTCAGTGTGAACTTTTGCTTTTGCGTAACTGTACTGGAGTATCGAGGTTATATTTTTCCCTACGCACTACTTGCCCCCAGGCGATTCAGAATCTTTCCACGCGCTTTGATGATTATCTTATGCAGTATCTTCGTCGTCTTATAGTCGGAGATGGGGCTGGTTTTGGCTTAGTCCAACAACGACTAGCCACTCTCCCCATCAAAGATGGTGGTCTGGGTATTCTTACTATGACAAATACTATGCAGTACTGTTACCTTGCATCTCAGGCACAAACCCAGCATTTGCAGAATTCTATTTTGAGGCTGCCTGCAACAACCGACTTATGTCCTGGTTTCCATAATACTTTGCAGATCTTCACACAAGCTTGTGGGATCCCCCTTCCTGATTTCAACATTAATGATGCCGCCCCCCATTACATGAAATCATTGGCAGCTATCTACTTTGGAGCTATCAGGGAAAAGGTACCTTCTCGCTTTTCTTTTTCTGCACGTGAAGCTACTGTTTGGCAATGTAATAGATTTGATCATGCTATGGATTTTCTTAAGGAAATACCTATTCCTGGGCTTAACCAGGCAGTTGGTTCCAGGCAGTTTAGCTCGGTCTTACAATATCGTTTAGCTATACCCCTTTTTGAGGAAGGTAATAAATGTACCTGTTGCGGCAAACTCATGGATATCTTTGGCGATCACGCTATCCATTGTGCTAGGGAGGTCGGGCTTAAATTTAGACATGATTTAGTAAAAGATATTCTGGCAGACGTGTTACAGAACTGGTGTTGCGGCTAGAAAAGAGGTTTCTTTGGGCGTCATCAATAATAAAGATTTTCGGCCAGCGGACATCATGGTTTATAATTGGGTAAATGGGAAGGATGTTTGTCTCGACGTCAATGGGGTCTCTCCGTTTATCAGTGCTAAAACACGCAATTTCATACCAGGTCATGCCATTTCTGCAGCAATTACTCGCAAGAACATTAAATACTTAGATGTTTGCACTTCTCTCGGGTATAGGTTCAGTGTTTTGTATTTCTCCACTTTTGGTGAGCTTAGTACGGATTTCTTAACTTTCCTGAAGAGATTAAGGAATTGCATGGCAGGACATGATGCCAACTTCAAGATAAGCAATTCTCTTTTTCATAGGCTAGGGATCGTTATTCAAAAAGGTGTTAGTGCCCAACTTGTTGCTAGGCTACCCACCATCTCTTGTAATATTGATTTTGAATAATAATAATAATGATAATAATTGTAATAAATAAATAAATAATAATAATAATAATAAAGCTCTACGGTCCGTGGCTGAAGTTGCATCGTCAGCATCAGCCCCATGCCCCAAATTGGCGCCAACGTTCCGGGAAGCAAAGCTCTACGAGTGTCTAGTCGTTCACTAGTGCTAGAACTACTTCCTTCATCCCAGGACATGCTATTTCTGCGGCCGTTACTCGCAAATGTAATAAATACCTAGACAAATGCCTGACACACGGATATGAGTTTGGTGTTTTGGCTTTTTCAACATTTGGTGAATTGGGAGAAGATACTTGTATATTTTTGAGTAGGTTGAAGAATCGTCTTACTAGTCAAGATGCTAATTCCAAAGTAGGAGGTTCTATTTTTCATCGTATTGGTATTACTATTCAGAAAGGTGTTGGTGCTCAGCTTGTTGCTAGGCTACCAACAAACTCTTTGTAAAAAATAATAATTGTAATTTTAATAATATAATAAAGTTTTTCATAAAAAAAAAATAAAATAATAATAATAATAAATAAGATTAACATGGAAGGTAGAGTTAGTTTGCCCCCCTTTTGACACAATCTCAACCCTTCCATCCGCTTCGGATCCTTTGGCTAGGTTACCCATGAGGCTCGCTGGTAGGCTAGCACAGCAACCTGTTCAATTAATGTAGTAGCATGTCGTTGGAGCTTAGCTTGTTAGGCTTCCAATTAGTTTTATGTAATAATCGTTATCCAATAATATAATAAAATTTTAATAATAATAATAAAATCTTATTTATTTATAACTGGAAAAACGGTCGGGATGTTTGTTTTGATGTTACCGGTGCTTCTTTGTTCACTAGTGCCCGAACGACTTCTTTCACACCAGGCCAAGCTGTCTCTGCTGCAGTTACTCGCAAACGTAACAAGTACTTGGATAAATGTTTAGAACATGGGTATGAGTTCGATGTTCTAGCTTTTCAACTTTTGGCGAGTTAAGTGAAGATACTTGTGTATTTTTGAGAAGACCGAAAAATTGTCTTGCTAGTCAAGACACTAATTGTAAAGTAGGAGGGTCTCTTTTTCATAGAATAAGTATTACTATTCAGAAAGGGGTTGGTGCCCAGATTGTTACTAGGTTACCAACTAACTCCTTGTAATTTGACTTTGTTTCTTAATTTAAGTAAAGAAAATATTCTCGTTAAAATAATAATAATAATAATAATAATATTTAAATGTAAAAATCAAAATTAAATTATTATAATTAATTGATTAAAATATGAAAAAAATATGAATAAAAATATTATTTTTATATTAATGTAAAGAATATTCAATATAAAAAATATTTTTTATTATTAATAGTTGGCATTTAAAATATTATTTAAACCATGTTTGTTTTCGTCATTAATCACATCATAAGCACTTCAACATAACTATTTACCAAACAGAATTTACAATTTATTGGTTCCAAAGCTTCTTACTTATTATAGTTTACCAAATGTCTAACCGCTTTATTTTTACAGCACAACACAACAACACACAACACAACACAACATAAAAACGCTTTTATAAAACTCACAACAATACCAAACTCGTCTTCAATACAATTTGTTTTTTAAATCTGGACGAGGTTTCTGAGTTTTTCTGCTTGGGAGCTTTTTCTCGTTAACGAAATTTTTGGTGTCTTGTGGTTTTCTTTTTCCACGTTATATTTTTTATATTTATAATAGGAATAATACAAAATTAATCGGTCAGATTAAGACAACTATGAATCATGATGTTTCCTCTTGAACCTACGTCACAATATAAGAACACCACGACACTAATATCACATATATATAAGAAAACAAACCTATAAGTGTCTTCTACCCGCAAAAAAAAAGGATGGAAATTTCTTCAAGGAAATGCAACAAAAGCTGCGCGCACATTATTAAGCACCGGATTGTATTCGCCTACATATGCTCGAATGAAAAAAATATGTAACTAGTCGCTGCTCTCGGTAATAACAACCCGCTCAAGAAACAAAGGAGAAAATAGTAACCGCTCCTGTGAGCTTTCATCAGAAGCCGATCAACGTCTATAGATCTGAAATGTCAAAATATATTTTCACTATGAAGTGCGCTCATTAGATGATTGAGATGCTTCATCTCCAAACCAAGAAAACTCGAGTCATAATAAAACAAACGAAAATAATACTTTAGCAAAATGAAATAGGGTCCGGATCATGGGACTCTTTGTTTGAACACATAGTTTGGACACAATTTGCTAGCCGTCCATTATACTTAATCTAAAACGGTAGTACTTGTTGATGAGGTGGCATTCTTTTTTAGGCATAAAACATTAAACGGATTGAAGAGTTCATTGGGATTGTGAAGCCAGATCCAACTATTTTCTCTGTAATTGCGTGATCTGATCTTGCTGTTTCTATCGTGATTGTGTGCAATCGTAAGATTGGCTTGAGATTAATTTGTCCGATAGGCAAGATAAAAAAAAGTAGTCACAAACTTCTTCGTCTCATCGTTTGTGATTCCATAATATCTTGTTTCGCTAATCGATTAAATTATTGTGAGGTGATTGATATTTCTAGGCTGTTCTTCGGGAATATAAGTCAGATATATCAATTGGTTCTTGTTCACCTTGATTTATTAAAAGACGGAACAAAACTCGTAGGTATTTCTGTGGGAGACAGATTGATCTATTCCTGTAGACTTTTTTGTGTGATACAAATTTGTTTATTAAAGTCTTCGACTTTGGGTCGTAGCAACTCTTAGTTGTGGGTGAGATTAGCTAAGGGAATCAAGTGCGTAGTATCCAGCTGGGATCAGAGACGTAAGGAGCGCAACTGTACCTTGGATCAGTGTGAAATTGATTTGGGTTCAACTACAATCCAGACCGAAGTTACTTTGTAGTAGGCTAGTGTCTGTAGCGGCTTAATACAATGTGTGTTCAATCTAGACTAGGTCTCGGGGTTTTTCTGCATTTGCGGTTTCCTCGTTAACAAAACTTCTGGTGTCTGTGTTATTTCTTTTCCGCATTATATTTTGTTATATAATTGAAATATCACAGGTTGCGCGTTGAATCGGTCAATTGGTAACCTTTGGTTGTTGATTGAAATTGATTGATCCTTGAACATTGGTCTTTGGTACCGTTCAAGTTAATTTCTCTTGTATTCAATTGGACTCGCAGATTTCTATTTGCTTGAGTAAGTATTGAATCGAGAAATTGAGATATAACTCTTTAATCTACTTTTTATTAAGATTGAGTCTGACTGTCTAGTTGATTCTCTTGAAAGTATATTGGAGTTAGTCCATACAGATTGCTAAGAGAAATATTCGTTGTACCCACACTTTTTCATTTGGTATCAGAACAGGCAAACACGTTTAAATACCTTATAAGTCTGTGTTTGTAGTGATTGACTCTATGAACATAAATTATATCTCCATAAACGTACCACCAGTCTTTGATGGCTCTAACTACTTGTGGTGGAAAATTGCTCTGCGTGCTTTTCTTCAAGCTCGTGATTTTCAAACATGGGTTCGTGTTGTTAATGGTTATACTCCTCCGGTTGATACAGAAGGCGATGTGTCTAGATCTAAGGATATTGGTATATATAGTCCAGAAGAAATCCTTGCTGCAAAGCAAAATTCTGACGGCTTAAATGCTATCATACATGCCATTACCCCAGATCTTCAGCATCATGTGACTACGTGCACAAAGTTTAAAGATGCCTGGCATATCTCAGAAACCGTATTTGAAGGAAATACCTATGAAAAAGAAGCTAGGCTTCAAAACCTAAATTCTGATTGGGAAAACCTTTGTATGGCAGATGAAGAATCATTTGATGAGTTTAATCACAAAGTGTCTGAAATTGTTAATGCATCCTTTGCATTGGGTAAGACTATTCCTGAAAAGGACATTGTGATGAAGATTCTCAGATTTCTGCCATCCAGATACGATTCTAAGAAGCATGCCATCGTTGAAGGAAATAACCTTGATACTCTTTCCAGAATACTCTGGTTGGGAAATTGAAGATATTTGATCATGAGCATACATCCAAATCTAGAAAGGATGTTGCGTTCAAAGCACAAAAGAACACTAAATTACTTGATAAAAGTAAAAGTGTTTGCATCTCTGAAGATGATCTTTCTGAGGCTGATTCATCAGATGAAGATCTTGACAAGTCAGTCTTGTTGATCACTAGACAGTTTAGGGATCTTCTTTTAAAGAGAAGTAAACGGTTCTCCAGAGATAAATCCAGGTCATCAGATAAACCCCATAATCGTGTTCCTCCTAAAAATAGGGATAATGATGAGACTGATGACGAGGATATGCCTTAGTGCTTTAAGTGTAAAGGTTTTGGTCACTTTGAAAATGAGTGTCCAAATCTAAAGAAATATACTAGGAACAAAGGTCTTGCTGCAACTCTTGATGAAATGTCTGACAACTATGATTCTAATGAAGACGAAAAATCAAGTGTTGCACTTCTTTGTGAAAATATTGATTTTGATAATTGTAGCAATACATACATCAATCTTGATATTCTTTCAGAAGAGAACTCAACCAATCTGGAATAAAAAAATTGACCTTTCCGTTGGAAACTCTTTGTCTAATTTTTCAGGTTCTACTATGTGTCTAGCAGCTTGCACATCTCGGATACCTGTATCATATTCCAGGTTGACATGCTCATATTTTTCTCTCAAGGGTCATGAACTATCAAAGTGTTACAAGTACAAACACAAATTGAGACATGTCAACAAACTTCAACGAAGATCAAATCGATTAGCAAACAAGCTTAAACTTGTTCAAAAGACCGCAGATGTATGTAAGATTTTATCTTCGTCAAAGAAGTTAGTTTCCAAGGATAAGACAAGACCATTGGAAAGAAAGTTATGGTCTAAAAACTATGAGAAACAGGGTTCTATGAATTCCGATCGAAAAGGATGTGATGGACAGATTATTGTTCATCCCATCTCAACTTAAATTGTCTTGGTTAGTGCAACTTGTCTCATGTTCCTGATTAAAAGAGACAAGATTTTTCACATCTCAGTCTCTAAGAAAAGAAAAGCCTTTAGTTGTTTTGATTTTCTTTGTTTGTTTTTGCCTTGAGAGCATTGTAAAGTCTGGAATTCATGCCGCCTTTCATATCTAATTGATATTGGAAAGGACTTCCCTGGTTAATCAATAAAAGAGGGTTAAAATAGACAATTCTACATTTTATATGGTTGAGAGTTGTGTATACACGAACCTATGTTAAAGGTTTCGTAACCCTACATATCTTTTCCTTCCCCGAAACTCTTTTTAATCAAAGACTGCTTGTTGAGCTTATTTTGTGACTTCCTCTCACAAACCCATACGCATATGGATACTCCAAGCATCATGTCTTCTGATGGAAATATGTTAATATGATTGTTAAGCCATCAATCATGAAGGAAAAAGAAAAATCTAGGATACCTCCAACTTTGAAAAGAAAAAGAAGGAATGTGAGGAAGCCAAGAGCTGTTCCTTCAAATTCTCAGAAGTTTTCTGATGTTCTTGAAGAGTTGAAGGAGACAAGAAAGGAGATTCAACAAATAAAGGCTTTTTTTATGAGAACTCTTGAAATTCAGAAGGCCCTTGATGAGTGCTAAAAAGTGCATATTTCTATATATTTTTCTTGGCATTTAACTCATCTTTTGTGCATTAATTCTACATTTTATCCCATATTCTGTATTTTCATTGTTTTCAAGAATAAATACTTTTCTTAATTAATTTTGCATTTTTAGGTACTAAATAAAGCCTGGTTAACTCACGGAGCGAAAAGAACAAAGAAACGGCAAAGACTCCCGCAGAAAGGCAGCGAAGAATGATGTTTGAAAGAGCCGGATCAACTGGAAGTGGGCTTGAAGAGGAAGAATTGTCCTTAAAGAATATATGGGCTTGGCATACCCAAGGCCCAAAACCCTCACCCAAACCCATTTCCAATATCCATACATGTCTCCTTCGCCAGCCGTCAGATTGGATCACATCTGAATCCAATGGTCGCAGCATCGCCAGTGCATCAAAGTCTGAAGCTCCTGTCTAACACTACAACACCTAACTCCATCTTGAGCCGTCAGTTTCGTTGTATTAGAAATCCGACGGTCGATACCAGTCTCTTTACTTGTAGCCGTTAGATCAATCTATCATTTCCGCATCCCACGGCTCAGCTTTGCGAATCATCGAGACTTGATGCAACCGCTCAACACCCTAATACCCAATTCTATACCCATTAGCCAAACATGCCTTAACCCTAAAACTATCGATCCAAACTTTCTTCTTCCATCTTCTTCACCCATTCCCTCCCATGCCGTCGCTGCCAATACCACCAACTCCGTCTGCACCTTCCATACCGCCACCACCTTCATCATATTACTCTAACAACCAACACCCATCACTCTATCTACCTATTACATCAACCTCTCGATCTTTTTCTCTCTGAAACCCTAGTTTTAGGGGTTGATGAAATAGGTTAGGTTAAAGATGAAATTGGAAGCAACAAGAGATGTAGGAGACGCACAAGAGGGATGGGTCGAAATCAAAATCAAATTTCAGAGAGTTGGTATGATTTAATTTCGATTTAGGTGAAACCCTAATTTTTGGGGATTTTGATATTTTTATGTTGCAACTATAAATAGGGATGTGTGGGTGTTGTAGAAGGGATGCCTGGATTAGCCAGAGCATCAATAGGAATAGTTTAGGTTTTATTTTGTAATTTACATTTCCATGAACTGTTAGTTTTATGGTTTGTGAATCTTTCAGTTCCACAATTTTCAATTCAAATGCACTGTTAAATATTTGTTATTCAGAACTCCAACATATTTTGAATGTGATTGTGTGATTGTTACAATTTTCATTAAGCTCATGTTCATGTTATGTTCTTATGTTAGCATCAGTAGGATAGTTTTATACATTGTTGTCTGACAAACAAAATGTTTAAGAACTTCATCATGTTTTAATTCTACTACTAAGGCAGAGATGAAACTCTAGATAAATATAACCCTATTGTATGAGCACTTCTTCTCCATGACAGTTTGATGACAAGCATGTTTTAATTTCCGAAAAGGCTATATGAACTGAATGTAGTATAATCTTAGATTGCTTGTACCTTAGAAAGACAAGTAATGCTAGGGGATTGACATATGATAGCTGAGATTAAGGCATCGCTGTGATAGGAGAAGACTAGTATATTATCTTAGAGAATTATATGCAGCTAGGGGTGGAATTGAAGCCTTAGTTCTCACCTTATCCCTTAGCTTCCATCACTGCCCTTGGCTCACAGCCTTGGTTTGTTTGTCTTTGTTTCACTGTTTCTTTGTTCTCTGTCACTGTTACCTCATTGCTTTACTTACTGCCTTGTTAATTTAGATAACTAGCTTAAAAACTTCAACTATACACCCTAGTCCCTGTGGAAATGACCCGTTCTTGCACGAGCTACAATCGACATCGTGCACTTGCGGTTAACAAGTAGGCTTCCTCTTGCTCTTATTTTCTGTCCCGTTTCAAAGCCTACCAAGTTTTTGGCGCCGCTGCCGAGGACTGGTGTTGTGTAGTTGAAAAGAAAAAAAAAAAAAAAAAATTTTGCTCTTGCTTTTCTGTTTTCAACCTGCTGTAACTTAGCTGCTTTAGATGCAACTTTGTAACTTAGTCTGTAATTTCTGCATCATCTGCATCTGCATCTGCATAACCTTGCATCTGCATCATTAGCATATTTCATTGCATGCCTGCATCTTCTCCATATCTGCATCTTAGCTGTACTTGCATTTATCTTTTAGCTTTTTCTCTTGCTGTTCATTTGCATAATTGCATCACTGCATCTGCATTCCATTCACTGCATCTGCACCCCCATCTGCATCTGTAGCTGCATATTTTCTGTCAAGCATCTTGGCCTTGCCAACTACAGCTGCAAACTGCACTGCTTTATGCAGTTTTCCTTTTTTTTCCCCTGCCTTTTCTGTGTACTGATCACACACAATGAGTGTCAGGTAGTTGGTGTTGCTGATGTTTGTCTTCTGTTGCTGTGGAGTTTCTGCTGCTGGAGCTGAGCCTCTGGTGCTCTTGCTGTGGTTGCTGCAGCTGTGCTGCTACACTTTCTTCTTCTTCTTGTTGCTGCTGCACTGAACTACTTGCTGCTGGTGCTACTTGCTGCTGTGCTGTGGCTGAACTGATGCTGCTGCTGCTGTCAACTCCTGCTTTTGCTACAGCCAGCCTCTGGTGCTGCTGCTGTTTTCTGTGTTGCTGCTGCTGCTGTCTTGCTGCCTCCTACTGCTGCTGCTTCTTCTTCTTGTTGCTGTTGCTGATGAGCCTCTGGTGCTCTTGCTGAAGTTGTTGTTGCTGTGAACCAAGCCCAACTGGGCTGTGCAACTGCAATTACTGAGCAGCTGGGCTGTGCTAACTAGTAAGCCTAAACCCATCAGTAAACCCAATTTTTGGGCTTGTAATTTTAAGACTGAATGCTGGGCTTGTAGTTTAACTAAACTGTGGGCCTGTATTTAAGCTGAACTGTGGGCTTATTTTGTTTCTGAACTGTGGGTTTCAACCCTGAAATTTGAATTTCTGAACTCTGGGCTTGACCCAAATTAAAATTGGAAAAACAATTTTTAAGCCCAACTGGGCCTCGAATTTTGGCTATTCTGTTAGCCCAAAACCAAACTGAAACTGAACTTCTGGGCTCCTGAACCCAAACAGTTGGACCTCTTCTTTTTCAAAACCTTTTGATGGGCTCAATTCAAACTGATTCGTTGGGCTTCACACTCAGCTAGGCTTCATTTTGCACAGCAGTTGTGGGCTGTTTTCAAATTTCCTAGTGGGCTGTGCATTCTCCCGCCAATGTGGGCTTGCTCCCAATCTTAAAACCAAACTTTTCTCCCTAAAAAAACCAAAAAGTTTCTTTCTCCCTAAAAACCAAAATTTTCTTTTCTTTCTCCCTAAAAACCCAAAAAGTTTCCTTCTCCCATAAAAACCAAAGTTTTCCAAATGTTTCCCTAAAAACCAAAATTTTTCTTTTTCCCATAAAAACCAAATGTCTTTCATTCCCGACAAAACCAAATGTTTCCCATCAAAACCAAATGTACGTTAGAATTTTCTTGTATATAATCCAGTAGATAAAATTATTAAATCTTTTGTTTCTTTTGTACATATTCTGCTAATCCAATGTGACTCTTAACTGAAATATGTTGGATTTTTGCCTTGAATAACGGAGTTCTAATTTTGCTTTCGCCGTCAAATCGGGTATTCTCTTTCCTTTTTCTCTACTGAGCATAATCCTCTTCGTATGTTATAATTCTTTTCATATTTTGAAACATTGAGGACAATGTTTAGTTTAGGTTTGGGGGTATGGTATAGATACCACGATCACATGTTATAATTGAAAACAGAACTCTTTCTTTTTGAAAAAAAGAAAAAATGAAAAAAATGAAAATAAAAAATATAAAATTGTAAAAAAACATAAAAATGGAGCTCGTTTACCTTGAAATGTTGACTCTTGTGCATGTATGTAAACATAAGGATTCTTAGTCTAGATATTTAGGCACCCTGATTCTAGCACAATTCACATAGTGATAAGAAACTTGCACGTGCACGATCTACCAATACATGTATAGCCTCGATCTTCAAGGTGTTTGATAGGAAGTAACGATTGCTAATCACTTTAGAATACTGAACGAAACTTGACTAGCTTGTTCTTTGGTTGGTTGGGATAGAAGGTGGAGGTTACGTTAAGAAAAACAACCATCGAATTTAACTGGGTGCATCAAAAAGGGCTACCTCTTGCTAAGAGTCATGTAATTTTTTTGTTTCCTTTTGTATATGTATCAAAAGTGTTACCATGTTAAAAAAAAAAGAAAAAAAAATGATATATTTATTCAGAAAAAAATCAAAAAAAAAAATAAAAAAAAAAATAAAATCAAAAAAATCAAGTATTTATCAATTCCACCCTCTCTTGTTCCAAAAATAAAAGAGAGTAGTCAATGTAAATAAGAGTCATGTAAAGAGTCATCTTTTATTGTATTATAGTAAGCAAGGAAGGGTGCATGCCATTGATGTACAACGCGAGTAATTGTGAAATACCTCCAACTCATTCACAATTCTCGTAAAGTCCGGACAGCTAGCTAGATTTCGACCTCGGTTCTTAGCCTGAGAAACTATCTCTTGGTGATTAGTAGTCATAACATCCGATCTTTCTTTACGCATATGTAGATACACTTTACACTCTTATCACATGTCTTTATTTGTTATCAGCGCTAGGATTGTGCCTTTGATAGCTAGATTGACATATCCATTTTGCTGTGAGCTTCTACTGTCTTGCACATGTCACATTTCATGGAATCTGAGCTTATATTTTGTCATAGAACTTTGTAGGTACGTTCTAAGCAAACATTCACGAGACTTCACTCGTCCACTAGGGACACTTAGTGGTTTAAAAGGCTTAGTGCATACGCTAAATGCATTCGAGAGACCAGCGACAGTGGTATAGGTAGGATTTCCTTAGTTTTGTTTTACTTGAGGACAAGTAAAATTCAGGTTTGGGGGTATTTAATGAGTGCTAAAAAGTGCATATTTCTATATATTTTTCTTCGCATTTAACTCATCTTTTGTGCATTAATTCTACATTTTATCCCATATTCTGTATTTTCATTGTTTTCAAGAATAAATACTTTTCTTAATTAATTTTGCATTTTTAGGTACTAAATAAAGCCTGGTTAACTCACGGAGCGAAAAGAACAAAGAAACGTCAAAGACTCCCGCAGAAAGGCAGCGAAGAATGATGTTTGCAAGAGCCGGATCAACTGGAAGTGGGCTTGAAGAGGAAGAATTGTCCTTAAAGAATATATGGGCTTGGCATACCCAAGGCCCAAAACCCTCACCCAAACCCATTTCCAATATCCATACAGGTCTCCTTCGCCAGCCGTCAGATTGGATCACATCTGAATCCAATGGTCGCAGCATCGCCAGTACATCAAAGTCTGAAGCTCCTGTCTAACACTACAACACCTAACTCCATCTTGAGCCGTCAGTTTCTTTGTATTAGAAATCCGACGGTCGATACCAGTCTCTTCACTTGTAGCCGTCAGATCAATCTATCATTTCCGCATCCCACGACTCAGCTTTGCGAATCATCGAGACTTGATGCAACCGCTCAACACCCTAATACCCAATTCTATACCCATTAGCCAAACATGCCTTAACCCTAAAACTATCGATCCAAACTTTCTTCTTCCATCTTCTTCACCCATTCCCTCCCATGTCGTCGCTGCCAATACCAACAACTCCGTCTGCACCTTCCATACCGCCACCACCTTCATCATATCACTCTAACAACCAACACCCATCACTCTATCTACCTATTACATCAACCTCTCGATCTTTTTCTCTCTGAAACCCTAGTTTTAGGGGTTGATGAAATATGTTAGGTTAAAGATGAAATTGGAAGCAACAGGAGATGTAGGAGACGAACAAGAGGGATGGGTTGAAATAAAAATCAAATTTCAGAGAGTTGGTATGATTTAATTTCGATTTAGGTGAAACCCTAATTTTTGGGGATTTTGATATTTTTATGTTGCAACTATAAATAGGGATGTGTGGGTGTTGTAGAAGGGATGCCTGGATTAGCCAGAGCATCAATAGGAATAGTTTAGGTTTTATTTTGTAATTTACATTTCCATGAACTGTTAGTTTTAGGCTTTGTCAATCTTTCAGTTCCACAATTTTCAATTCAAATGCACTGTTAAATATTTGTTGTTCAGAACTCCAACATGTTTTGAATGTGATTGTGTGATTGTTACAATTTTCATTAAGCTCATGTTCATGTTATGTTCTTATGTTAGCATCAGTAGGATAGTTTTATACATTGTTGTCTGACAAACAACATGTTTAAGAACTTCATCATGTTTTAATTCTACTACTAAGGCAGAGATGAAACTCTAGATAAATATAACCCTATTGTATGAGCACTTCTTCTCCATGACAGTTTGATGACAAGCATGTTTTAATTTCTGAAAAGGCTATATGAACTGAATGTAGTATAATCTTAAATTGCTTGTACCTTAGAAAGACAAGTAATGCTAGGGGATTGACATATGATAGCTGAGATTAAGGCATCGCTGTGATAGGAGAAGACTAGTATATCATCTTAGAGAATTATATGCAGCTAGGGGTGGAATTGAAGCCTTAGTTCTCACCTTATCCCTTAGCTTCCATCACTGCCCTTGGATCACAGCCTTGGTTTGTTTGTCTTTGTTTCACTGTTTCTTTGTCCTCTGTCACTGTTACCTCATTGCTTTACTTACTGCCTTGTTAATTTAGATAACTAGCTTAAAAACTTCAACTATACACCCTAGTCCCTGTGGAAATGACCCGTTCTTGCACGAGCTACAATCGACACCGTGCACTTGCGGTTAACAAGTAGGCTTCCTCTTGCTCTTATTTTCTGTCCCCTTTCAAAGCCTACCAAGTTTTTGGCGCCGCTGCCGGGGACTGGTGCTGTGTAGTTGAAAAGAAAAAAAAAAAAAATTTTGCTCTTGCTTTTCTGTTTTCAACCTGCTGTAACTTAGCTGCTTTAGCTGCAACTTTGTAACTTAGTCTGTAATTTCTGCATCATCTGCATCTGCATAACCTTGCATCTGCATCATTAGCATATTTCATTGCATGCCTGCATCTTCTCCATATCTGCATCTTAGCTGTACTTGCATTTATCTTTTAGCTTTTTCTCTTGCTGTTCATTTGCATAATTGCATCACTGCATCTGCATTCCATTCACTGCATCTGCACCCCCATCTGCATCTGTAGCTGCATATTTTCTGTCAAGCATCTTGGCCTTGCCAACTACAGCTGCAAACTGCACTGCTTTATGCAGTTTTCCTTTTTTTTTCCCTGCCTTTTCTGTGTACTGATCACACACAATGAGTGTCAGGTAGTTGGTGCTGCTGATGTTTGTCTTCTGCTGCTGTGAAGTTGCTGCTGCTGGAGCTGAGCCTCTGGTGCTCTTGTTGTTGTTGTTGCAGCTGTGCTGCTACTCTTTCTTCTTCTTCTTGTTGCTGCTGCACTGAACTACTTGCTGCTGGTGCTACTTGCTGCTGTGCTGTGGCTGAACTGATGCTGCTGCTGCTGTCAACTTCTGCTTTTGCTACAGCCAGCCTCTGGTGCTGCTGCTGTTTTCTGTGTTGCTGCTGCTGCTGTCTTGCTGCCTCCTACTGCTGCTGCTTCTTCTTCTTGTTGCTGTTGCTGATGAGCCTCTGGTGCTCTTGCTGAAGTTGCTGTTGCTGTGAACCAATCCCAACTGGGATGTGCAACTGCAATTACTGAGCAGCTGGGCTGTGCTAACTAGTAAGCCTAAACCCATCAGTAAACCCAATTTTTTGGCTTGTAATTTTAAGACTGAATGCTGGGCTTGTAGTTTAACTAAACTGTGGGCATGTATTTAAGCTGAACTATGGGCTTATTTTGTTTCTGAACTGTGGGTTTCAACCCTGAAATTTGAATTTCTGAACTCTGGGCTTGACCCAAATTAAAATTGGAAAAACAATTTTTAAGCCCAATTGGGCCTCGAATTTTGGCTATTCTGTTAGCCCAAAACCAAACTGAAACTGAACTTCTGGGCTCCTGAACCCAAACAGTTGGACCTCTTCTTTTTCAAAACCTTTTGCTGGACTCAATTCAAACTGATTCGTTGGGCTTCACACTTAGCTAGGCTTCATTTTGCACAGCAGTTGTGGGATGTTTTCAAATTTCCTAGTGGGTTGTGCATTCTCCCGCCAATGTGGGCTTGCTCCCAATTTTAAAACCAAACTTTTCTCCCTAAAAAAACCAAAAAGTTTCTTTCTCCCTAAAAACCAAAATTTTCTTTTCTTTCTCCCTAAAAACCAAAATTTTCTTTTCATTCTCCCTAAAAACCCAAAAAGTTTCCTTCTCCCATAAAAACCAAAGTTTTCCAAATGTTTCCCTAAAAACCAAAATTTTTCTTTTTCCCATAAAAACCAAATGTCTTTCATTCTCGACAAAACCAAATGTTTCCCATCAAAACCAAATGTACGGTAGAATTTTCTTGTATATAATCCAGTAGATAAAATTATTAAATCTTTTGTTTCTTTCGTACATATTCTGCTAATCCAATGTGACTCTTAACTGAAATATGTTGGATTTTTGCCTTGAATAACGGAGTTCTAATTTTGCTTTCGCCGTCAAATCGGGTATTCTCTTTCCTTTTTCTCTACTGAGCATAATCCTCTTCGTATGTTATAATTCTTTTCATATTTTGAAACATTGAGGAAAATGTTTAGTTTAGGTTTGGGGGTATGGTATAAATACCACGATCACATGTTATAATTGAAAACAGAACTCTTTCTTTTTGAAAAAAAGAAAAAATGAAAATAAAAAATATAAAATTGTAAAAAAACATAAAAATGGAGCTCATTTACCTTGAAATGTTGACTCTTATGCATGTATGTAAACATAAGGATTCTTAGTCTAGATATTTAGGCACCCTGATTCTAGCACAATTCACATAGTGATAAGAAACTTGCACGTGCACGATCTACCAATACATGTATAGCCTCGATCTTCAAGGTGTTTGATAGGAAGTCACGATTGCCAATCACTTTATAATACTGAACGAAACTTGACTAGCTTGTTCTTTGGTTGGTTGGGATAGAAGGTGGAGGTTACGTTAAGAAAAACAACCATCGAATTTAACTGGGTGCATCAAAAAGGGCTACCTCTTGCTAAGAGTCATGTAATTTTTTTGTTTCCTTTTGTATATGTATCAAAAGTGTTACCATGTTAAAAAAAAAAGAAAAAATAAATAAAAAAAAATAAAAAAATGATATATTTATTCAGAAAATATGGGCTTGGCATACCCAAGGCCCAAAACCCTCACCCAAACCCATTTCCAATATCCATACAGGTCTCCTTCGCCAGCCGTCAAATTGGATCACATCTGAATCCAATGGTCGCAGCATCGCCAGTACATCAAAGTCTGAAGCTCTTGTCTAACACTACAACACCTAACTCCATCTTGAGCCGTCAGTTTCGTTGTATTAGAAATCCGACGGTCGATACCAGTCTCTTCACTTGTAGCCGTCAGATCAATCTATCATTTCCGCATCCCACGGCTCAGCTTTGCGAATCATCGAGACTTGATGCAACCGCTCAACACCCTAATACCCAATTCTATACCCATTAGCCAAACATGCCTTAACCCTAAAATTATCGATCCAAACTTTCTTCTTCCATCTTCTTCACCCATTCCCTCCCATGCCGTCGCTGCCAATACCACCAACTCCGTCTGC
Source organism: Papaver somniferum (assembly GCF_003573695.1). NCBI lineage: Eukaryota > Viridiplantae > Streptophyta > Magnoliopsida > Ranunculales > Papaveraceae > Papaver > Papaver somniferum. The sequence goes on from NC_039366.1 coordinate 49,782,240, forward strand.
ACCTTCCATACCTCCATCACCTTCATCATATCACTCTAACAACCAACACCCATCACTCTATCTACCTATTACATCAACCTCTCGATCTTTTTCTCTCTGAAACCCTAGTTTTAGGGGTTGATGAAATAGGTTAGGTTAAAGATGAAATTGGAAGCAACAGGAGATGTAGGAGACGCACAAGAGGGATGGGTCGAAATCAAAATCAAATTTCAGAGAGTTGGTATGATTTAATTTCGATTTAGGTGAAACCCTAATTTTTGGGGATTTTGATATTTTTATGTTGCAACTATAAATAGGGATGTGTGGGTGTTGTAGAAGGGATGCCTGTATTAGCCAGAGCATCAATAGGAATAATTTAGGTTTTATTTTGTAATTTACATTTCCATGAACTGTTAGTTTTAGGGTTTGTCAATCTTTCAGTTCCACAATTTTCAATTCAAAGGCACTGTTAAATATTTGTTGTTCAGAACTCCAACATGTTTTGAATGTGATTGTGTGATTGTTACAATTTTCATTAAGCTCATGTTCATGTTATGTTCTTATGTTAGCATCAGTAGGATAGTTTTATACATTGTTGTCTGACAAACAACATGTTTAAGAAATTCATCATGTTTTAATTCTACTACTAAGGCAGAGATGAAACTCTAGATAAATATAACCCTATTGTATGAGCACTTCTTCTCCATGACAGTTTGATGACAAGCATGTTTTAATTTCCGAAAAGGCTATATGAACTGAATGTAGTATAATCTTAGATTGCTTGTACCTTAGAAAGACAAGTAATGCTAGGGGATTGACATATGATAGCTGAGATTAAGATATCGCTGTGATAGGAGAAGACTAGTATATCATCTTAGAGAATTATATGCAGCTAGGGGTGGAATTGAATCCTTAGTTCTCACCTTATCCCTTAGCTTCCATCACTGCCCTTGGCTCACAACCTTGGTTTGTTTGTCTTTGTTTCACTGTTTCTTTGTTCTCTGTCACTGTTACCTCATTGCTTTAGTTACTGCCTTGTTAATTTAGATAACTAGCTTAAAAACTTCAACTATACACCCTAGTCCCTGTGGAAATGACCCGTTCTTGCACAATCTACAATCGACACCGTGCACTTGCGGTTAACAAGTAGGCTTCCTCTTGCTCTTATTTTCTGTCCCCTTTCAAAGCCTACCAGCCCTGGTTCGACATCATCAACCTAGAAGGTTTGTTGGAATTGACTCCTTTCTTCACGAACCATATGTTCCCATGGCTGTTGAAGACAAGGAATTCGGGGACGATAAAGAATTTTTCAGAAATCTCAATGCCTAGGAAAACTTCTTATGAGAATTTTATTCTTGTGTTTTTAAGAAGAATAACTAGAGTTTGGAATAGCCATTATTGTGATTATACATAGCTATGTCCAATGATTTCCATCTTCAATGTTTTTAGATTTATTTGTTTAAATTATAAAGTTTATTTGGAAGATGATTTTTGCAGTATTAATCTTTATGGTTTTATATATTGCAATTTGTTATGGGATATTTGTGTTTGCGTCCGTGAACTATGATTGTCCCATACGTGGTCAAAAGTTAAGTCTGTCATATGTCGATATGCAAGTATTGATAAAAGATTGAATGAACTTTTGAAAAACAAAAGTTAAGCCTTTTGTGTCATTATGCAAGTATTGATGGAAGAAAGGATGAGCTTTTGTTTACAAAGATTAAGTCTATTATATGTCATTGTGCAAATAGTGATAAAAGATAGAATGAATCTTTGTTTATTCCGCAGTATTGATCTTCCCTGATCCATATTTCTTATGTACATACTGTGTGGCTTTGTAAGTTCTCTTATGTTGAGCATTTCCGATTAAATTAATCATGGGTTCTCTTGTGGTTAATTTAATTGAGTATTCTAGATACAAATTCATGATTCATGAGATTTGTTAATGTCCAAAGAAATCCTTCTTTTCTTGTGAAAGTAAGGTCGCTCTTGTTGTTCTTTCGGAATGACATTTTATGGTGTGTGTGTGTGTGGGGGGGGGGGGGGGGGGGGGAGTTCTTAATTGAACTTGTGCTTAATTGCCAAATCTTTTGTGGGGAGTGCGGCTGTGGAATATTATAGGGGTTATCTTGTATCATTATAAAATCCTTGATGAATGCATTTAGTTTCGGCTATATGATTGCATCTAAAAAGTTGATATGTTCTTTCTTTTGGTCATGAAGTGTCTCTATGGAAATTTCATTAGGATCCCACTAGTTTTCGTACCTTTGCCAATTTTATTGACAAAAAGGGGGAGAATTAATGTGTAGTTCACACTACAAATACATATGGTTTTCAGATCATTATGTAAGGGGGAGTGATTTTCATGTGAGATGAAGTATTGACTAAGGGGAAGAGATACATATCACCATCGTATTGTTTCCGAAGTTGTGATATAATTGAACTTTGATGCTATGTAATAATACTATGACACTGTGTGACAATGATCGAGAGATTTTGTTTTCTCATTGTTATGGCTACGGATCTTCAACAACGATGAAGCTTATTTTGAGTATCTTTGGGATCATTGGATTACTTGGAAGTGACGAAGATTTCGAGTAATGTTGAAGAACCAAGGAGATCATGCATGTGGAAGAGAAGCTGCAAAGTTTATTTATTTTGTATTCCATATGTATTGATAGTTTTGTCACTAAAATTGACAAAGGGGGGGATTGTTAGAGCACTGCTCGGTCGAACTCGCAAGCGTTGCTATCTCAATCTTGTTTGTCAAGTTTAGTTACCAAAAATATAAGTCTTGATTTCTAGTCTACTTATAGATAAGTCTCGGACTAGGATAGAAAGTGTAGTTGAGCTCTAGACTCAACGGCGTTCATCATTGCAAAGACGAAGAACTACTCAAGGAACTGGTGGAACTTCATCGACTAAAAGGTATGTGGAGACTTGAACTTATCTATCACTCAAAAGTCTATCTACTCTATCTCCTATCTTGAAACAAAAGTCGTATTGCTATATAGACTTCGATTATACACATTTGCTATTTCGAGCCGAGTCTATCTCGCTTATCTATTTATCGAAATATGTGTTGGTAAGCTTTCGCTTTGGCCAAGTTCATTTTTACAAATAACGAAAGTTATGTTGATCATTTCAATATCTTGAAAATCGCTTTGATGAAAAATTGTGTGTGAATAACCTCTATTTAACATCCTCTAAGAATGTTTCAATGATTGAAATGAGAGTTTAGAATATATAACCTTGAATGCATATAAACATTGTATGTGAACTCATACTTGTGTAAGTCCAAAATCCTTGAGCTAAAGTATGCGTACTTTACTGGTTCAGGATGTCTGGAAGCAAAGTCCGCGTACCCGTACACGTACTTCCGGAAGTTCACATCCCGTGAATTTCTATTGGAGTTTGTGAACTGAAAACAAACTCAATCCGGGTACTTAAGTATGCGTACCGATATGCATACTTGAGAGGGTTATTTTCTAAAAACGGTTTATTCGTGAACTAAGACATATATAAACTAAGGAATGCATATTTGCAAACCGTGGCTATAATGTTCATGAATCGATTCGAGTGAATCAAAATCATTTTTATTTCGATTGTATCTTATATACTTCTATGAGATCTAAGCAATTGAACAACTCTCTAACTAGTTCTTATGAGCCATTTGAAATAGTTATGGTGAAGATGAATAAGGTTGATATGAAGTGCTCTTATGGCTAACCATTTGGTTAACTACTGTTGAACCAACTAGGTGTACACGTTTAGGTACGATTACACAAACCTAAATGAACATGCATTTCATTTGTGTATAACAAGCTAAGTTCGATCTAACGGTTGGAATATATTAGCTTGAAGACTATATAAAGGAGAATTCTAGCAACTGGGAAACCTAATCCCCACACCTCTTGTGTGATACTAGTTGTATAAGCTAGAGTCGGTTCTCCTTTAACCTTAGGTTTCTATCGAGACCCTGTAGGTTAACGACTTGAAGACTTCATTGGGATTGTGAAGCTAGACCCAACTATTTTCTCTGTAGTTGCGTGATCTGATTTTGTTATTTCTATCGTGATTGAGTGCAATCGTAAGATTGGCTTGAGATTAATTTCTCCGATAGGAAAGATAGAAAAGTAGTCACAAACATTTTCGTCTCATCGTTTGTGATTCCACAATATCTTATTTTGCTAGTCGATTAAGATTATTGTGAGGTGATTGATATTTCTAGGCTGTTCTTCGGGAATATAAGTCTGGTGTATTAATTGGTTCCTGTTCACCTTGATTTATCAAAAGACGGAACAAAACTCGTAGGTATTTCTGTGGGAGACAGATTTATCTATTCCTATAGACTTTTCTGTGTGATACAAATTTGTTTATTAAAGTCTTCGACTTTAGGTCGTAGAAACTCTTAGTTGTGGGTGAGATCAGCTAAGGGAATCAAGTGCGTAGTATCCTGATGGGATCAGAGACGTAAGGAGCGCAACTGTACCTTGTATTAGTGTGAGATTGATTGGGGTTCAACTACAGTCCAGACCGAAGTTAGTTTGTAGTAGGCTAGTGTCTGTAGCGGCTTAATACAGTGTGTGTTCAATCTGGACTAGGTCTCGGGGTTTTTCTGCATTTGCTATTTCCTCGTTAACAAAACTTCTGGCGTCTGTGTTATTTCTTTTCCGCATTATATTTTGTTATATAATTGAAATATCACAGGTTGTGCATTGAATCGATCAATTGGTAAATCCAACATTTGGTTTTTGATTCAAATTGACTGATCCCTGAACCTTGGTCTTTGGTACCATTCAAGTTAATTTCTCTTTATTCAATTGGACTCGCAGATTTCTATTTGCTTGATTAAGTATTAAATCGAGAAATTGAGATATAACTCTTTGATATACTTTTTATTAAGATTGAGTCCGACTGTCTAGTTGATTCTCTTAAAAGTATATTGGAGTTAGTCCATACAGGTTGCTAAGCGAAATATTGGGTGAGGTTGGTGTACCCCCACTTTTTCAGTCTTCCTTCTAAAAACAGTCTAAGAACCTATTTATACTCGAAAGATAAAACTAAATAAAGAAACCCTAAACTGAATACATAAACAAGTAAAAATGTCCCTAAACCGTAAATCATTCCTAACTAAACAATCTTTTTCTAAAGAAGGATACTATGCCGCTGCATCACATGAGGTAAAATAATTCTCTCAATCGTAATAAATGTAGCCAAAAGTTTTACTGAGTTGCAAAAAAACAAAAAAGTCTCTAAGTTTTTTTGTTCAATTTACGTCTTCAACCGTAATTGTGGAATTTTCCAACCGTAATGCGTATTTCTTAGCCGTACTTTGGTGTTTGCGGTTGGGAAGTTCTAACGTCCTAGCCGTAAAATTGTTTATACTTAGGTTATATTCAATGTCCCAACAGTAAATAGTTGGGTTTTTCCTCCAATTTTTACTTGTTTGTAAAAATTTGAATGATGTTACATGATATGTATTGAACTTTGTTATACATATCTATTGTGCATGGTTTTTAACATTTTTAGAAGTTGAGGAAAGGAAAAGGAGAAAATAACGCAAGAAGTAACTTCAACATATGAGCATACTCTAACCTCGCGTCACAATATACCATCAGTTGCAAACAAAAGGGACAGAGGTGTATTTTTCATTAGTAATCACGGTCTTGCAATTCGTTTGAACATTATTCCGTATATGGAACGTGCAAAGAAGATGATATGCATCGGGAAAAACATATTTTATTACAATCATTAATGCTTGCTCCTTATCCGTAATCATCATCTTAGGAATATAACCTTCTCGGTAAAATAAATTTACCTTTTGTAATGCCCACATATAACTTTCCTTGGTCTCTTCTTTCAAAAAACAAAACTCACACTAAACAGTGACTTCTTACCCAACACTGAATGGTGACTTCGTATAAGTCTGGCTTGAGATTAATTTCTCCGATAGGCAAGATAGAAAAGTAGTCACAAACATTTTCGTCTCATCGTTTGTGATTCCACAATATCTTTTTTTACTAGTCGATTAAGATTATTGTGAGGTGATTGATATTTCTAGGCTGTTCTTCGGGAATATAAGTCTGGTGTATCAATTGGTTCCTGTTCACCTTGATTTATCAAAAGACGGAACAAAACTCGTAGGTATTTCTGTGGGAGACAGATTTATCTATTCCTATAGACTTTTCTGTGTGATACAATTTTTTTTATTAAAGTCTTCGACTTTAGGTCGTAGCAACTCTTAGTTGTGGGTGAGATCAGCTAAGGGAATCAAGTGTGTAGTATCCTGCTGGGATCAGAGACGTAAGGAGCGCAACTGTACCTTGGATTAGTGTGAGATTGATTGGGGTTCAACTACAGTCCAGACCGAAGTTACTTTGTAGTAGGCTAGTGTCTGTAGCGGCTTAATACAGTGTGTGTTCAATCTGGACTAGGTCTCGGGGTTTTTCTGCATTTGTTGTTTCCTCGTTAACAAAACTTCTTGCGTCTGTGTTATTTCTTTTTCGCATTATATTTTGTTATATAATTGAAATATCACAGGTTGTGCATTGAATCGATCAATTGGTAAATCCAACCTTTGGTTTTTGATTGAAATTGACTGATCCTTGAACATTGGTCTTTGGTACCGTTCAAGTTAATTTCTCTTGTATTCAATTGGACTCGCAAATTTCTATTTGCTTGATTAAGTATTGAATCGAGAAATTGAGATATAACTCTTTGATATACTTTTTATTAAGATTGAGTCCGACTTTCTATTTGATTCTCTTAAAAGTATATTGGAGTTAGTCCATATTGCTAAGCGAAATATTGGGTGAGGTTGGTGTACCCCCACTTTTTCAGTCTTCCTTCTAAAAACAGTCTAAGAACCTATTTATACTCGAAAGATAAAACTAAATAAAGAAACCCTAAACTGAATACATAAACAAGTAAAAATGTCCCTAAACCGTAAATCATTCCTAAGTAAACAATCTTTCTAAAGAAGGATACTATGCCGCTGCATCACATGAGGTAAAATAATTCTCTCAATCGTAATAAATGATTCATAGCCAAAAATTTTACTGAGTTGCAAAAAAAAATAAAAATTCTAAGTTTTTTTGTTCAATTTACGTTTTCAACCGTAATTGTGGAATTTTCCAACCGTAATGCGTATTTCTTAGCCGTACTTTGGTGTTTGCGGTTGGGAAGTTCTAACGTCCTAGCCGTAAAATTGTTTATAGTTAGGTTATATTCAATGTCCCAACAATAAATAATTGGGTTTTTCCTCCAATTTTTACTTGTTTGTAAAAATTTGAATGATGTTACATGATATGTATTGAACTTTGTTATACATATCTATTGTGCATGGTTTTTAACATTTTTAGAAGTTGAGGAAAGGAAAAGAAGAAAATAACGCAAGAAGTAACTTCAACATATGAGCATACTCTAACCTCGCGTCACAATATACCATCAGGTGCAAACAAAAGGGACAAAGGTGTATTTTCATTAGTAATCACGGTCTTGCATTTCGTTTGAACATTATTTCATATATGGAACGTGCAAAGAAGATGATATGCATCGGTAAAAACATATTTTATTACAATCATTAATGCTTGCTCCTTATCCGTAATCATCATCTTAGGAAAATAACCTTCTCGGTACAATAACTTTACCTTTTTTAATGCCCACATATAACTTTCCTACAGAATGGTGACTTCGTAGATGTTTGCCCAACAAAGTTAAATATCAACATCCTATACTTATTCATTTTATAAGTGCAATAGGTAAAGAGAATTCGATGGAAGAATATTTCCAAGGTTATGAATTCTGGGTGAGCGATCAAAAGATATTCCACCTCCTCATCCTCATCTTGGTCATAGGATGCCACGCACGTAGTTCTCCTTTTCCGCCAAATACAATAATTGTTGCATAAGTTCTATATCTTGTCATATGTCATTTCTCGATTTTTATCTTGCGTTATAGATGGTACCAAAGATAAATGTGTTATTTTTGTTTAATAGGTTCACACTACTAAGGATATCAGTAGGTCTTATGCGTTTTTTACTCAATACATCTGCTAGCTCAACTTATTTGGGGTTGAGCCTTGCCGAATAAGGATGGCCGGTCAAACTCATCGGAGTTGGATGGTTATGATAACCCGAGATAACTTCGCTCATAATCCATTCTTGTTGAATTTAAATTGAATCTTAAAAGGCAAACGGCTCTTATTTGTATGATGAATTCCCTTCTTCCTCGCAGTTTTTGGTTTATACTCAAAACCCTTTCTTTGATAACTATTGTACTTTCCACTACACTCGCAAACCATTTGAAAGGTGGTGGATGTAACCTGGTTATTCTGCACTATAATGCACATCTTTTTCAATTATTGTTCTCGATCCCATTTCTTTGCATCGTCTATATCTTCCCATTCAAAGTCATTGGCATAGTGGTCACCTGTATCCTCCAACAACACTTTAACATTTGTGTGTTAATCTTCCATTAGTTCAGGTATAAACTCAATATACCACAATATTAGCCGAAAAAACATCTAAAAAAAAGCTACATACGACTAGGTCGACCACACAAAATTCCAACCATAAGTCATAAATACGGCTAGGTTTCCTAGCCGGGTTAAAGTAAAATGTCAGGTACGGTTGGGTCTCTAAAAAAGTTCAATTGTAGTTCACCATTACGGTTGGGAAACCTAACCGTAACAATTACAACTATAAAACCCAGTCGTATATCTGTCTATAGGTTGAATATAGTACGTGCTTTAGCAACGACCAGATAGCCCAGCCATAGAGAACAACATTAAATAACATTTAATACCGGCATGTATTTGTAGATGGCATACTAGGGTCATGTCTTAGCTGTAAATTTTTTGAATATAGTACGTGACTTAGCAACGACCAGATAGCCCAGCCATAGAGAACAACATTAAATAATATTTAATATCAGCATGTATTTGTAGATGGCATACTAGGGTCATGTCTTAGCTGTAAAATTTCATTCCATCTAAATGTTCTTCATTTTCCAGCTGTAAGTTACGGGTGGGATTTCTGATTTCCCAGCCGTCAAACGATTAACGGCTGGAAACTAGGTACTTCATAATGTTAAAAGAAAATCCAACTTTTTACATACTTTAATGATTAGAAACAACGAAATTGTAATTGAAGTTAAGGTAGAGGTACACCTGACTATCTTGAGCATTTGTTTCTTCATATTCTTATTGGCTCGGTCTTACAAAATAATAATAATGTTCGTAAAAAGTTGGAGTTTGGCTTTGGGTTAAAAATTCTTTGTCATCTAAAAAATTAGCTATAACGGAATCATTGCTAAGGGGTATAAATATCTTGCCTGATTTGGAAGATGAGAAATCACCTGCCTCATAACTACTGTTCAGAATCATTCATTTAGACCAGATTTCAAAGTCTTCAAAAGAAGTTCTCCTTCTTCTAGTCCTCCCTCTAAAACAGAAATAAAATTTTTAGGAGTGGAATATCGCACATATCAATAAGTATGCGAAGTAAGGATTATCTGATGTAAGCGAGGACTATCGCACATGGCAGAGCTGAAATGACGTATTGGATGCTGTCAGCAAGATCACGAGTAAAGTGTGATGTTCTATGCGAAGTATAGTCTGTGCGAGAATGAGTGATTGTAAATGAGCGAATGTATCGCATAGTGATTCCGAAAATAGTGGATCTCTTAGCTGTCATCCACTATGAGGAATCTCTATATAAAGGAAGGAAGTCATCACATAGAAGGAGAGATCTTTAGTGTGTGTTAGACAAGAAACTAGGAGAGAGAAAGTTTGTTTGGAGAGGAAGAAAAGTCATTGTTATCCATTGTATCCAATTATAATCCTTGAAAGTTAATAAACAACTCATTATGATTACTTGAGAAATAATCTAAATACATTGGAGTGTGGTTGTAGGATTTCCTGCAACTACATTTTTGGCGCTAGAAACAGCTTTGGGTAATAAATCCTGGTAGTAAATTCATAGAATCTCAGAAAAAGTAAGATCTGGAAATTGAAGATGGCAAGACTTGGATCTACCATTGAACAGGGAACAACATCCAGAAGGAGCAATAGAATTGCTGAAAGAAGAAGAATTACAAATCTTGATCAACAAGAAGAAAGAGTAAGAGAAAAGCAAAGAAACGAAAATCCAATTGGACCTCAGCGTGAACAAGAGCGGAATAATGATATTGATTATGATAGAGTGAGCGTCCATACTTCGCAAACAAATTCAACTGAAGAGTAAATACAAAAAACTGGGGATACAGGAAGAATTGAGGGGAATGATGAGAATATGACAATTGCAGAGCTTAGACAAAGATTGATTGCAGAACGACAAAGAGAAGATGAAGAGCGTGCGAATTTGATACGTCAGAATGATGAATTAAGAGAAGAGAATCTTAGATTGCAAGAGCAGAGATCGAGAAGTGCCACATGATCCAGGTCGAGATCCAGCAGAAGTTCATCAAGGCAAAGTCGATCCAATCAATAAGATACTAGGCGAAGACAACGCATGGAAGCTATTGAAGAAAACATGCAAGTAGATGATAATCCACAGGACCAACAAAGAAGAAGGGAAGAAATTGAAGAGAGAGAATTGCAAGAAGCATTACGTCAAAATAACCATGATAATCGAGTAAGGCGGCGCGAACGTCATCGCATGAATGATGTAGAGCAAGGATGGGTTGCACCAAAAGAAAGAGAAATATCAATACATCGACATGATCGCACAGGTGAAAAGGAACGACGTGATAGAGCACAGATTGAAACGAACACTGACAGGCGTAAGAGAACGAGAGAAGAAACTGAAGAATATGAGATACAAGAAGTAATACGTCAGAATAATCATGAGAATATACAGAGGCAAGCAAGATTAAAAAGACCTATGAGCGAAGATATAGATCAAAGCTTTAGTGAAGAAATTCTTAAAGAAATGGCGGAATTAAGAGAAATGATGACTGCGAAAAAAAATGGTAGAAGGAGACAATTAGAGGAAGCTGGGGAAACTCCCTTTACAAAGCATATTCAAAGGGCAGTGATACCGCCTAAGTGCAATTTACCAACATTCACTAGCATATTTGATGGAAGCGCATGTGCAATACAACATGTGAAAGCTTATACACGATCTCTGTTGCAGTGGGAAAACAATGATGCAGTAATCTGGTAAATATTTCGCTGCGAGCCTGGCAGGGGAAGCTCTGAAATGGTTTGAAGGACTACCAATAGAATCTATTGGATCGTTCCACCACTTACAGAACGTCCTTTTAGGACAATATATCAGCAATAATGTGTCAAGACCAGGGACTGAGACGGCATTTGGACTTCGCAGAAGAACAAATGAGAGTTTGCGTCATCTGACAACACGCTGGAGAACCATGTGTAGTGAAATGGGGAGACGAGTGGATGAACAACACCTTATTCTTGCATTTATTAATTCTATTTTCGCTACAGATTTATTATATATGCAAATCTTTAGGATAAAGGATAAAATAACAATGTCAGAGCTGCGCGAATTTCAAGAGGAGTACATAACACTTGAGGAAAAACAAATAGATATGGAGTCGTACCCAGTCGCAATACCTGATACGAAAGGTGGAAATGCAAGTTTACACCCAAGACTGAAAAATGTTGTTGCGAGTACGTCGCAGGGAAATCAAGGAAGGAACATTACAGAAATAGAACAAAAACTAATAGCCATGGGTAGTGCAGATCAAGCAGAATTTGACAAAGAATATAGAGACAGACAATTTCAAAATCATGGAGATAATAATAAAATGCAAAGAATGGATAATCCACCAGAAAGTTCAGGAGGGCAACAACCATATTATAATAAAAGACAAGGAACTGGAAGGATAGTATGGGAACAAATAAATCTGCCAAAGCTGAACACTATAATAGATAAAGTATGGGAAGCTGTCATTCTAATGGAAGAAATCCCAGAACCACATAATGTAGGAGACGAACCACCACCGGTGAGGATGAGCAGAAATTTTTTTTGTATATCATCGCTTTCATGGTCACACAACAAGTGCTTGCAGAAATGTGAGGAAAATCATATTGTGAATGATTGAACAAGGAAAATTGGATCATTTCTTAGCACAACAACCAAAGAATTTACCACCACCACCACCAGGAGGAAATGTATATGCAAAGCAGAAAGGAAAGGATACATTTTTAACTGAAGTAGGCGCGAAAGCGAAGAACCTATATTGTAATTCAATTGTACGTTCATTTAGAAGCATAGAAGACTTCCATGACAATGTCTTAAGAAGGGTGTATGCGAGAGATGTTGATGGAAGGGAAATTCTTAATCTTGCGAAAATATCACCATTGAAGGATCGGCAAAAACAGATTATCTCATTTAGTACGGAAGAAACGCAGGAGGAGGAGAGTCGCATGAATGTCCATTAGTAGTGCGATTAGGAATTAATCCGAAGCCAAAATTAGAAGATGATGAAGAAGATGAAACAAACACTTGGGGAATAAATAGAATACTTATATATCCCAGAAGTTCTGTTGACATTCTCTTTTATTCTACATATAAAACCATGGGTGGAAGGGACGACGAATTGATTCCTTCAACGTACAAAATTTATGGCTTCAATGGAACTGCGAACAAGCCAAAAGGTGAGGTGACTATGAGGATTCTTCTTCAGAATATGCCTACAGATATTGTGTTCTGTGTTGTAGATGTCGAATCGCCCTATAATGCTCTAATTGGAAGACCATGGCTGCATAGTATCTTGGGTGTGGACTCAACATTTCATCAGTGCATAAAATTTCCTTTACCTCAGGGTGTTGGTATTATAAGAGGAGACACAGTTGAAAGTAAAAATTGTCAAGAAATTGACATTGACAAGTGCGAAGAAAGAGAGAGTAAGCGAAGAAATTGGAAAAAAAATGCTGCAGATAGTCAAAGAGCTGAGAGGTTAATGGTGGATACAATATAATTGAGAGTTGGAAAAACAGAAAAACAGAGTACTGAAACAGGGTTTAATAAGTATGCGAAACCCTAATAGTTATCACACATAGAAGATTGAAATGGGTATGCGAAATAGTATTCTGAACAATATCTGCGAGTTTAAAAAGATACAAAAAATGAAGGGGATATATGAGTAATATGGAGAATGCAGATGTCTTTCTTTATGAGAAATAAGTTCATAAGAAATCCATGTACTAGCATTATATAAACTCAAAATTTGAAAATGAAATGAAAAATTCTAGTTTCATGAAGTGATACCATGTCGAGAAAAGAAAAATTAAAATCTTTACAATAAGACCTTAATAAAAGGCATCATAAGTGATTTTAATCAGATTGGCTAGGAATTCGAATGTGGCGTGCAACCTAGTTCGCATACATGCAAGAGGCAAAAAAGTAAGACCTATCGCACGTCATAGTCGGAGAACCTAGAAAGCATGACTCAAGGGAAAGCAACATCGACCCTGGAACTTGAGTCATGGAGATTTGGGGTGAGAACAAACGAAAATGCCCATCCGGGAGAGGTACCTTAAATTTTCAGTCTAAGATAATAATCATAGGTTGAGAGACTAAGGTGAGAAAGTCTCTATCCTAAGGAGTGCAGAAACTCGATCAGGGCGCCGAGGTACACAGTTGAGTCAAGAGTGCCCGGGGCGTCTAGAGGGTACCTTTCCACTCTTGACAAGTCCTGACTATGATGCACTCGGTCCGAAGATACCCCACTTAGGGTGCGGTCTCGCAACCATAAACCTCATCGTTGTTGGGATGTGAGGATGCGTAATCAACTGGTTGCTGAATTAACTAGATGGGAAGATCCATAACCTTAACTCGCTAGAGGTAAGCTTCCTTGAAGGGACAATCAGCGGGAAGATAAGGACGGCACCCTCCATTAGGGAGCTGAATTGTGTCAAAAGACGTAAATGTCATAAGACTTTTTACTCAAGGGAGTATTAAGACTTATCATATTTATGCGATAAAACCTGAAGAGGAAATAATACAAGAAAAAGATAAGATGAGGTCAATGGGTCGATACATTACAGTGTAAAGACCGCCTGCGATCATAGCATAGAATTGAGGCAAGATAAGACCTTTACATAGGAAGGAAAAATAATACCTTGTGAGAAACATAAAATTTTATACTAATTATTTTTTGCAGGAATTTACAGGGAAATATGAATACTGCGAAAGCATTCACACCAAATGCACGAAGAACTATAAAATAGAATTAATCATATTAAGTCTATCAAGATGTGTCAATTAACAGAGGAAAGAATGGGAATGCAAAGGGAATGTTATTTGCCCCATTTGATAGACCCATATACATGTGAGAGAATGATATTTTGGACGCGTATACGAGCAAAGGGAATTTATATTAAAGGAGTGAAAATTAATATTCAACAGGTGCATGTTTTTAAGGTTACATGAACTATTCAGAAGGCAAAGAATTTACAAAGAATTTACAACAAATGAAAATGATTAATCTTCATCTCGCTCAACCTCAGAACCACTTATTTCTTCTTCAGATTCTTCATCTTCTCCCTCACTATCTGAAATATCAGAAATATGTTCATTCTCAGGGATTTCAGGAAATTTATACTTTGTAAGAGGGATGTTATTCTCAAGACAGACTTTCTTAACAGCAGCTTCGCGAGCACGATTAGCATCATTGCTATTGTTTGAAACCATGATGATGAAGTTCTTCTTCAATCGTTGATACTTAGAGTTGCGAGAAAATAAATCTTTTTCTTCAGAAGCTAAGCGAGTTTCTAATTCTTCAATCTTCTGAGGATAATTCTTCTCTTCTTCAGAAGCTAAGCGAGTTTCTAACTATTCAATCTTCTGAAGATAATTCTTCTCCTTATCTGCGAAATATGAATAAGCAAGTTAGAATACATATATATATTAAAAAAATGTGTGTTGTTCTAAGAAAAAAGATAAGTATTACAAGAGAAATATTTGACCTTCATAATTGGAAACAATGTTTTTAACCAATGCGGAATGTTCATCTTGAAGACTCACGTTTATGGCTAAGTCCTTTCTAGCATCATTCAGAACTCTAGCAACCCAACTAAATTCAGCTTCGCTTTCTATGAGAAGACGAGAGAAGATTAAATTTCTTTCTTCGACAAGTATGTTCTTTTCGCTCAAAGCTAAATCACGTTATTTTTGAACCTCAACAATGGATTCTTGGAATTTTTCTTGTGCTTTCGCACCCTTAAGAGTGATTTCGTCTTTCTCATCAATAAGCTTATTCTTCTTTGTTTCCAAAACTTGAATTTGTTCTTGGCTCTCATGAAGACGATGTTTAAAGTTATTAAATGTAGTCAATAAAGAACTATGGATTTTTCTAAGAGCAACATATTTCAATCTTAATTCTTCCAAATTCAGATTTTCAAATCCTTGGTTGGGATAGTAATTTAAAGAAGAATTAAGGTGTTCTAAAAAGGTTTCACCATCAGGAAGATTGGCAGCCTCATCCGAAAGGTTATGCAGGTCTGCGAATATAACAAAATAAGAAATGCGAATTATCGCATAAAATAGAAGAACAAGGAAAATAAAGGCTACATACCAATGAGTTCATCATTTCTTTCTCGGGCTCTGCGAATCATATCAGAATTAGTTGAATTCTCAGCTTTAAGCTTGGCATTTTCTTTCTCAAGTTTAGTAAGTCTCCTTTGGTAGTCCGAGGAGATTACATAAGATAAACGGGCACCCTGCGAGAACGAAAGGAAGTATTACTATTAGGAATAAAGCAAGACTAAAGAAAAAACAAAAGGTAGAATTGCAAATATTACCAAAGAGTCGATTGTGAATTGGAGGTTTGAATTTATCGCAGAGGCAGCTCCACGAAGAGATGGATCATCTAAAGTAGGAGCATCGCATATTTTAGAAACCATTCCAAAAGCACGATTTAATTCTTCATTATCAACAGCAGTCAGGAGATCTCCAGCAAAAATATTGGACAACTCTTTCAAAGAATAAGGAATTGATGAATCATCAGAAACATAGATATCATCCTCACTAGACTCCGAACTTGAAGAGGAATCGTATCTTTTACGCTTCCTAGAGAAATCATCCATTGTAGACGTCGTTTTTGATGAAGATTTAGACGTAGGCCTTTTAGGAATATACTTGCCTTTACTTGAAGTCTTATCACCTAAAGATTTCACTTACGCGAATAATCAAGATAAGAAACATAGGCAACAATATTGTTAAAATCAAAAAGAATGTTTCTTACTTTAATATTATGCGAAGCGGATGCATTGTGTGAAGTTTTGGCCCTCTTAGCAGTCTGCAAAAAATGAGATTATTATGCGAAATTGAGAACATTTATACGACTATAAGAAATTGGAAAAAATCATGCGAGATTGAGAACATTTATGCGAAGCCCCATACCACTTTCTTTGTCTCAGCTTCGGAAAGTACAAACTTCCAAGGTTGGTAAGAAAAAAACTTTTCAGGAAGAGGAATATGAGAACCATCCTCAGCTTTACCAGAAATATAAGGACCCTCTAGAATGACGGGGCAATTAAGCCATCTCGAGTCATTAGATCTGCGAGCAGAATTGTTAGATTTGTCATTCCAATCAACATCTCGCATGATCCTATCATCTTCAGCGGTACCATTTTTTCTTCTTAAGCGAATGGCCCATTTAGTTAAATTGCTTTTCATAATTACAACATAATAATTTTTGAAGAAATTATCAAGAGTATATTCGGTAGAATCAATGACCTTATCACGATGCGATTCGTTTCGCACCTCATAAGGATAAGAGGATTCTAGCCCAGCTGTGCGACGAGAATATTCCAATGCTATTCTGATTGCATCACCACTTAGTTGGAATATTCCCCGTGTGAATCGATCATCAGCAAGAATTTCATAAAATAGGGGCATTTCGGGGTTAAACAAGGGAATTGGAAGAATGGAAAGTTGTCCCAATGAAATAATAACTCTTTGATTATTCCATTGATTGGAATTGATCAAATCAAGACTAAGTTTGGAAGAATAGTCAGATGATGGGGGAAGAGAAAGTGAGTAACCTCTCGAATGGAATTCATTCTTCAACCTATTGAATTCTATCTCCATCTTCTTGCCAGCAGGAGCCATTTTTAGAATGGGAATGGAAATGGGTAGAAAGTAGAAAGAAATGAATTTACCTTTGATCAGAGAAAGCAGTAGCAGAGAAGATGAAACAAGAAAGTAGAAAGAAGAAGAAGACGAAAGAAGATACATAAGGAAAAATCAGTTCTATTTTTCAAGGTTTCATTAATGCGAAGAAAGAACGGATAAAAACAGGCGGTTAAAATGACGTGTCAGATAATAAGTGGTTAAAAATGCACGCGTAATTAAGGAAAACTGGAAATTCCGGAGGAGTGTCGGCAAGATAGAATATGAAAAAATATACACATGTGATATTATAGGATGGAAATTTCTCATATCGCTCACTTCACAATGTAAGCGAAATGAGAAGAGGCAAAATGCAGGAGTGGAATATCGCACATATCAATAAGTATGCGAAGTAAGGATTATCTGATGTAAGCGAGGACTATCGCACATGACAGAGCTGAAGTGACGTATTGGATGATGTCAGCAAGATCACGAGTACAGTGTGATGTTCTATGCGAAGTATAGTCTGTGCGAGAATGAGTGATTGTAAATGAGTGAATGTATCGCATAATGATTCCGAAAATAGTGGATCTCTTAGCTGTCATCCACTACGAGGAATCACTATATTAAGGAAGGAAGTCATCACATAGAAGGAGAGATCTTTAGTCTGTGTTAGACAAGAAACTAGGAGAGAGAAAGTTTGTTTGGAGAGGAAGAAAGGTCATTGTAAAGTCATTGTTATCCATTGTATCCAATTATAATCCCTGAAAGTTAATAAATAATTCATTATGATTACTTGAGAAATAATCTAAATACATTGGAGTGTGGTTGTAGGATTTCCTGCAACTACAAAAATTTTACTTTTGATTTTCAAACACTAAAAAATCAATCATGTGATCTAATCGCCAATTTTAATTAGTATAGTTAATTGATTTTCATTGGTACGAATTCATGGATGGTGTTTTACCCATTATCTAGGATAAAAATTAATGGAAATTATTATTTCATGATCCTATTTTGTTCTTTTTCAACCGCTAAAAGAAGTTCATGGCAGCCCTAATAGTATGGTTGATGGTTCATATATTTAGATTTAATGGTATGTTGAATGAAAATCGTTGCCAGATGCTTTTTGTTCACGGATCTTGATCTCAAAAAGGAGAGGGGGCAGGTTTGTTGAAAATCTTTGAATGCTTTTGTTCACGAAATCACGGACTAACCGAGTTATGGGAAAAAGAAGCATTGCATTTGATTTTGATGAGCCTCCCATTACTCCTTAGTCAATGTATATAGCCATCTGTACGTAGGAGTGCATAAATATTATGGGTCCCCGTTTACCTCCCAGAAAAATTCACGACACCGTCCCATGTTAGAATCACCTTTTAACAAGGTTGAATTTCAGGATCCTTATTGTTCAAAAGTTAAGAGAAACATCACTCAGAAAACAACAGACTTTTCTGGATATTAAGAACCGAAGCAAGCATGATAAAATCCGTAGGAGATTCAAACAAAGTACACGCACAGCGGAACAGTTGATAATTAAGTGAAGACTTAATGCAAAAGGTAATTTAGCTACTGCTCCCATCAATTACGAAACCACCATTCTGGATATGACTAAAAGACATTTTTCCACTGTAAATGTAAAGCCGTCCAAATGTTTCTCGATTAAGTCAGGACGTTTTGGAGTTGGATGTTAAAACTCAGAAATTGAGTCCAAAATTTGAGTGCGTATCAGCAACTTTAAAACAGTTTGAGCAACAAAAATCTGCTCCTTTTTCTGTCCGCGACTCCGCGCAGATGAGCAAACATTATTTTTTATTAACTGAAAATGATCAAGTTACATAGTTTTCCTCCACAGAGGATAATAGCTAAACAGGGGCAATCATATCAACTTGAGACTCAAATTTGAACATCTACCCATCCAGTTTGCCACTTTGCCCTCTCCAGTCCAGTGTGGTGGTTTGCACATCTCCAGTGTCTTTGCTCTTATAAGTCGTTGAGTGTTGAATTGTAAACTGATGAGATTGATTGTGTAAGCATAATAATTTATTGAGTTTATAGTTAAAGTTGAACCTCATAATTAGATAACTAAGAAACAGAGATAAGATTAAAAGCTAGAGTTCAAAGACTGATAGAAGAAACACACAGCATAGCTATATATCCAAAGAGACAAACCGAAAAACCAAGGAAGAAATGAGATCGTAAGATAAAAACTAAAAGCCTTTCTTTTTCCTCGTTATCCTCCAAGTAAATCTATCTACAGTTCCATAGGATAGGACTATCTCAAGTGATACTCCTCCATTACTTCTCTTCTTAATAAGTCAACAACAACATGGGGAAAGTTAGATGTGGCTACTGCTTCTGAATGACCCAAGAGCCTTAACTACTTCAGCTCCAAGAATGTACTTGTGATAAAATGCAGCAATGGCAGCACCTATAAATGGTCCCACCCAGAAAATCCACTGCACATTAATATCAAGATTAATGCGCATTGGCCAAAATAGAAAGCACCTTAATTATAGTATCTGATAACGAATTTATACCTGATCATCCCAAGCTTTGCCGTTGTTGTAAATAACAGCAGCTCCCAAACTCCTAGCCGGGTTGATACCAGTTCCAGTAATTGGGATAGTTGCAAGGTGAACTAGGAACACAGCAAATCCAATAGGTAGTGGTGCCAGTACCTAACCAATTAACTTGCATGACCAGTAGTAATTGGGATGGTATGGTACATATGTTTTGCTTTACGCCTACAGTGAATCTCTCTTTTGACCAAAAATATTGTTTAAAATTAATTTTAAAGGAGTAAAACACAAAAAGTGAAATGC
This sequence comes from Papaver somniferum, assembly GCF_003573695.1. Classification (NCBI taxonomy): domain Eukaryota; kingdom Viridiplantae; phylum Streptophyta; class Magnoliopsida; order Ranunculales; family Papaveraceae; genus Papaver; species Papaver somniferum. The sequence goes on from NC_039366.1 coordinate 49,802,131, forward strand.
ACATGGAAAAGAAAAATCTAATCCATCAAGTTGCGCCCACTAAAAATTACCAACTCAACCGTGCCAAAGGCACTTCTGTAGAGCATCATCAAAGTCAACATAGAGTCGCACAAAATTCCTAGGCATAAACTCGCAAATGAAACGACAGAAATGGTAGGTTTTTCGATAAGATGTATACCGGGATATGGGAGTCTCTGGCGCTTCTCTTTGGATCAGTTGCTGAGAAGACGGTGTAAACAAGAACGAATGTACCGATGATTTCAGCAGCTAATCCCGTGCCTTTGCTGTATCCAAGGTTTAATTCGTTAGCAGCACCACCAAATTTGACATAGTAGGATTCCTGAAAGGCTCTTACTAAAGCAACACCGCAGATTGCACCCAAGCACTGGGCTATCATGTACAATACAGCTCTAATTAGTGATACTTTCCTTGCTAAGAACAACCCAAACGTCACCGCTGGGTTAATGTGTCCCCCTGCACGTTATAGCAAAGCACGTTACTCAAGTGCTAACGTGCACAGAAAATAATGGCTCAAGTACTATAGAATAGGAAAATTTGGTGGCTTAAAAGCTACGTACACTTTGTCAAACAATGAAAGGTTACATCAACTGTTGACAACTTTTTATTTCAGGAAAGAAATCCTCAGTGAAACCTCAGATCAGTGCAAGAAAGTGGTCAAATAAGTTTTAGTCAAGTACTTGAAACATTTTCAAGAAACCGTTTGGAGTGAGTTTAGCAGGTGAACAACATATGTACAGAAGCGAATCCAGATATTCTTAATAATGGAGGTGAAGTATTCTGATGATATAGAAACAAAATTAGGAAAACATGCGATCGGATCTGTCGACTGTAACAGAGACAGCATACATAAAAAAAAAAAGGTGCAACAGAACTTTAATCTGCTGGGAAAGTTAATTTTTGGAAGTTATCAAGAGATTGTGAAAATTAAAAGACAGTAGTAGCTCAGCATGATTGTGCTTTTTCAGCTACAAAAATTGCAGATACGTACCAGAGATACCGGCGGTGCAGTAAACAAGAACAAAGATCATGCCACCAACAGCCCATGCAATACCAAGGACGCCGACACCGCCACAATCATCACCGCCAGCAATTTGGCTTTTGTAACCAATAATAGTGGAAACTATAATGTAAAGAAACAAAAGAGTAGCAACAAACTCAGCAATTATAGCTCTGTAAAATGACCATTTCGTTAATTCTTCAATACCCAAAAATGGTTCCGGTGGTGGACTGTGATAGTCTTTTGTTGCATACCCTGCCTTTTGGCTTTGTTCTATATCTGTCCCCATAATAAGATGGAGAAATTCACTAGAGAGAAAATAGACGTAGCGTAGGTTTGTTTTCTATTTGATGAGACTAATGAATACCGAAGAAGAGTAGAAGAAGAAGGGGGTATTTATGGTGTTGGAATGGAATGGAGTGATGTAAGGGACAAATAATGCTTCTCCTCCCAACCATACCGTTCCCACTAACTTTAATTCTTCCTTGGGAATTAACTAATCAACTTTGTAAAAAGTCTGAAATAACGACACAGTGCCATTTGGTTCCAACAATTAATAAGGCCATTTTACTGGTCTAGGTTATTTCGCAGGGTGACATTTGGCGGACTTAAACGTAGTGAAGGTACACTACACAACAAACGCTTTAATTGAAGGAGTTATTACTCTACACTGACCGACTGACTGAGTTATCGTCTCGAATCTCGATTGAGCAAACCGAACTACCGTGCAGATAAGAAATCTCAATTTTTAGAAACGGGTGCATAAGACAAGAGGTTACTTTAGAGTTTGGATTTTTCTATTTTCAGTAGTAATGCTGGTATCATTTTCTAGTTAGTTAGTTGCTGTATGATTGATTAATTTCAAACGGCTAACAAAATTAAGCCTTTGTCACAATTGTCTTACTTGTTAACGTTCGTGCTACCTAACACGCACGATCTAATGCGCCTCATCTTCTTGTTCTCTTCCTTCTTTTCTCCATGTATTTCCATGATAATGATACTAATAAACTAGTCATGTTTGAGGCTTTTATAATCTACTCTGATGGTGTAAGGTGTACCTACAGGGAACAACATATCAGAGCTTGCCAAGAAATATTGTGTTGTTTCAGGTAACTAAGTGTCTGTTGTGCATTTTAATGCCTTCGCATTTGTTTTAATTTTCCATAATAAATTACTTTTCTAGATACGTATACTATGAAAAATTTAGTAATTTTTTTCGACATAATTGTAATAAATTTAGAATGGTTATCCAAATTTTTACATGTGATGTTGTAGACTTGTTATTTATGTTTTAATGAAAAGGAGGGAGCAACATCTACAGAATAACCTATTTAACCATCGGATGAACGTCAAAAGTCGCACACTTATAACGTCATTTTCTTGCATTTTACTATTTCAACAGATATTATCGGTATTTTCACAGAAATTTGTCAACATAACAATGATGAAATGGCCAATAATGGCCTATAATAAAGATATTTTGTGAAAAATACATAAAATATAGTGTATCCCACCGTGCTTTCTTAGCGTGTTTTGTTATGCCACGTGTTGTTTTTTGTGTTGTGTCGCGAGTTGTGCCGATAAACAGACGTTCGTCTGACACACATCACAAAAACTATATGTTTTGTTGTAATATGTCGTACTGTGATGCCCGAATTTTAGGTGCCGGCTCGGGCATACTTTACACGTATTCTATTCCAATGCTTCTGGACAAGTTGTATTTGAATTTATTTTCCCTCTTTGATCACTAGTTTGTGGGGGTGGGTGAATTCGAAAAAGCACTTTCATAGCCTAGGAAAATTGGTGATGGGAAGCAGTAATTTGATTATAAATCAGTTCCCTAATCTATCCCGCCAGTGAGCACAATATGGCTAGCAAAGTAATAGGCGGTTCTTTTCAAGATAAAATCTCAACAAGGAAACAATATCGTTATCATTGTCATTGTGCTTTTCTATCAATGGGGATTACCTAACAAAATCTTTAATTGAATGTTCTTTGAAGATTAGTGGTAGTGAAAAAGGAATCAACAGCCTGCAATTGATATTTGTTTTTTTTCATGTTCCTCGACTTCTTTGGTCCTTTAATATCTTCGTTTATTTTTTTTCTCGCTATTCTGCAATGGATTTTTTATCCCATTTGTCTGGAAAATAAATAAATGGAAAAGAAGATATCATTGTTTGCCAATAATCCCGCATTTGTGGACAGATCTTCCGTTGGTTAATGGTTTTGTAAATGTTTTCCCCATTTTGTTGCAAATTCAATATTTGGAGTATGCATTAATTTATAGGATGTTTCGGGGAGGTAAAGCTTGTCATGATTTCTTTTCCCTGATTTAGTTTTTTTCTTTCGTGCGAAGTGGAGGAGAGTTAATTGACCAAGAAAAAAAAAACACATGCGTGCATTATTCTTATTTCTATGATTAACAAAGTTTTATTTCTTTTCTTGAGGACTAGAAAAAAGAGTCGTGACGCATGCATGCGCGTTTTATAATATTTAAAAAGAAAATGATACGAACGGATACAAACAATCATGTAGTATTATGAGATCAAGGAAACTATCACGATGATATCATCAAAATTGCATCAGCGCATAAAATACCTTCGCAGCTGGAAGGGATACTTGAAGGCAGCAGGGTGATTTTTAATTTTAAGACAACAGTACATGAGCCGTTTGTTGCTTACAGGAGGCATCACACCGTCCGGGTATGGGTAATTCTTTTCTCATCCCTCATTTTCGTTTTCTTTACCTCCTGTAATTCGGCCAAGTGATCTGACTTTGTCAAGAACGCGCAATTAGGAGATACTTTTTTAATTAGGGATATAGGAAAAAGACAAAAACGATATTTAAATAGTAGAATAAGGACATCCCCTATCCGGATAATTAATATAATTCCTGATTTACCCCTCAATAATTATGTATGATTAATTATAATTAGTTTAGTTAATAGATTAGTTTGATATCATTGAGTATGTTGATGCGACAACATTAAATCAAATTTCTTATATTCATGAAAGTTTAGGTGAAGAACCAACCCAGGAAAGTAAACAAGTTGAACATACAAGTGCTCTAGTTACTCATATACAGGCATTAATATATTGAAATTTTATTTTATTTTCATTGAATTCGCCATTGTCACGCCTGAAAAACTCAGTGCCGGCATGGTTAAAGTATGAATACCATGCCGGCAGGGACCAAATCAGCATGGTATTCGCATTTTAAATATAAAGAATGCTCATTAAGTACACTGCCGGCACAGAAAGTTCATTATCGAGCATGTCGGTGGTGGTGCCGGCATGGTACATTGCTTAACTTGTTGTGCCGGCACATGATGTAAATTTTCCAGAAACTTGAGTTTTTTTTACTTGGATATCAGCATTGATAGATTTTTATCGAGCATGCCGGCAATTGATAATTTCATCACGGTATTCGTACTAAAAACAGTGTCGGCATAGTAAAACGGCATGATGTTCATACTAAAATTATGCCGGTATTAACTGAAACTGAAAATTTTCAGTTACAATTTTTGGTTCTAACCTAAATGAACGAATTTTTTTAAAACAAATCGATGATTAGGTTTCTTTCAAGGAGGTATATTTATATAATAAATTAATCGTCGAAGAATTTTTGAAACAACGATGAAATCGTGTTGAAATCGATGATGGAGAAAATAAAAATCAAAAAGAGGAGCCGACAGAGAAGGAGAAATGAAGAGAAGGGTAAGAGAAGAAGAAAATACGTTAAAATACTAAAGGGTATTTTAGTATTTTCGTACCCAAAAATCACTCATTAGCAGAAACTATTGGACGGGGTTATTAATTTATATCCCCGAATTAGAAAAAGTATCCCTTAATTGCGCGTTCTTTGTCAACGTGGAGATACCAAAAAAAAAAAAAAATTATAACTCAACCACCCACACTATTACCCCACCCATATACCCACACAATTACCCCACCCATATATACCAACACTAGTTTTTGTTTATTTTGTTTATATTATTTTTTATCGAAAAGGTTAAATTTAATTATAAGAAGAAAAAAAACGATTTTTTCCCTGATCGGTGTAGAAGATTTCTTGATCAAAAAAGGAGGAGTGGGTACAAAAAGCTTGTACCATCCTCAAAGAAAGGAATACAAAAGAAACACGAAAAATACTAAGATGCTCACAGACTACTTCTTAATTTTATAGATAATCAAAATACAATTGAGGCCAATTTGTCATTACTCTGAAGCTTGGAGTTTTATGATCCTTAAAAATAAGACACCATGTGAAAAGAGTGTACTTGATCTTATGTTGTAGGGTGATTTCTGTAGATGCTTGTTGTTGAAAACTCTGTCATTTCTTTACATCCATATGCTCGCTATGATAGCTAGTAGCGAGAGATTCTTCTTGTAATGTGATTGGCGCTATGTCTATTGGCTTGGGTATTACAACAAATTATTTGGCTGAATTATATGGAATCATTGTTGGAATGGAATGGGCTGTAAGATGGGGAGTAAGGCGCATCTGCATTCGCTCGAACTCTTCTAGTATTGTGGAGGCTCTTAATAATTCTAACTTACCTTGGTTCTCTAGAAAAAGGTGGTTAGAGGTTTGTAGGAATTATGAGTCAATAAGGTTTATTCATACCTATAGGGAGGCCAATTTTTTTGCGGATTCGATGGCTAAGAGAGGGTGTTTTCTAGATAATGAAGTAGGAATTCACTATGATGGAATACCTCACTTTTTAATTTATGTTGAACAACCTAATGTTGCTTATTATATATTCAAGTAGTTTGCAAGTTTTTGGGGTTGTTGTGACCTGTTTTCTTGTAAACACTTTCTTGTAAATTTTGTTATCTATTAATACAATTTTGACTTATCAAAAAAAAATGCTCCAAACGATAGCCACTGATATCATACTCCAAATTTGGCTTTGCTGACAGGTACTTAAAGCCAGATTCCAAGAATAGAGCATAGTGTAGATGTTTGAAGGCATAGCAAACTTCTAGTTTCGTTTTTCTTGAAAATGAGCCCAAATTTTACTTGTAAAGTTGCACTGCAAAAACAGATGATTGGTTGTTTCATGTTCATCACAGAAAACACAGTTTTGAACCACTTCAATACCTCTTCTTCTTAACAAGTCTCTTGTTGGAAAACTGTTATGAGCCAAAGTCCATAGAAACAATTTTATTTTTGGTGGAACCTTTTGTTTCCATATGTACTTGAACTTATGCAGGTGAGCTTGATTGATAGGAGTATTAGAAATAGTATCATAAGTTGATTACAAAACGATTACAAAACCATATTTTAGGGCAGTTCCTGTGGAATGAACAAACCACGGATTTTTTTCATTTTGCTCCCATTATGGGATGAGCAAATCACAAAAACGGATGAATAAATGGACAAATTTGTTAGTTTGTTCATTGCGGTCAAAGAAGGGATGCGCGTCTTATCTAAAACCGCGCAGGTGAACATGGTTTGCGCGGCTTAAGTAAAGCCGTGGGCGGTTCTTTTTCATCGGATGACGGTTTTTTGTTGACCGCTCAGTACTACTTTTCAATTTATTATCATATATAATAATATACTCAATTTTATATTTTACCAAATACAAATACAACTTTTATTTGAAAAGAAAAGAAAAGTTTTACAAGAAACTTGATGGGAGCCTAGCAACAAGTTGGGTTCCAACACCTTTTTGAATAGCTAAACCTATTATCGTGAAAAGAAAATTATCAACATTAATATTTACATCATGCCTAGCTATGTAGTTCTTCAATCTTTTCAAAAACTCAATAGTTTCACTAACAAGTTCACCCAAGGTAGTAAAGGCTAAGGTACAAAACTATATCCATTGGTTCTACAAACATCATGATACTTAACCCTCTTGCGCTCAACGTCTTAAGCCAAGGCGGGACCCGATGTAAATTCTTGCACACCACCCCTAGAAAAAAGAAAAACCCCAGTCACATCAAAACAAGTATGGCGAGCCTCTTCCCAATTGTAAACCAAGATATCAGTCGGCCTAGCATTACCACCGTCATGAGAAAGAAACCCCAGAGCTGCCTCAATTCTAGAAGGTACACTAACATGTTAACAAGTATCTACAAAGGTATATTTAACAAGATCATACCGGAACTTAAGACCAACTTCACTAGGAAAATGAAGTGCATGATCACCATACACATCCATATCTACGTTACAACATAGACGGGAACTATTTTCAGCAAACAAAGGAATACCAAGTCTATAACAAAGCACAACACAAAAATGATGTGGCCCAATTTTCCGTCCAAGCCCATCGGCTGGAATAACAAGAAGGTAATCTTGTGCGTGTGGAGTTTTATTACAATGCCATAAAGCTAAGTCTCGCTTTGTCATATTGAAAAGAGATAGCATTTCCTTAGTCACACCTGCCAAAAATTGAACTGTTAATGGGCGGGGGTGGGGGGGTAAGATTGCAACACTATAACGAATCAATACCACAAACTTCAAGAAAATTTTCAAAGGATTTTTGATACATTGAAACTTTAACTTGAATGTCTGAACATTGTAAGATGGTCCGCTGTAAAAGAATATTTTATTAAATATTTATTCTTTTTGTTTAATAATGTTAAAAGAATATTTTGTAGGGCCATATTTTTATTTAATAATGTTAAAGAAATCATTGGTGGGACCGGCCTTTAGATTTGTTCATTTTGGACAGATTTTTCATAGTGGAACATCATGTTTGTTCATCCACGTGGCTGGACAAAATTTTCAGTTTAGTCATTATCATAGGAATTATCCTTAAAGTAATAGAGAGATCCTATGTAATCTAACATTGTCTCCCAATTGTACAATATACAACTAAAACTAATGAATCGAGTGAAAGGTTGTGTCATTAAATAACCATAATACTAAGTTGGATTTAACACGTAAAATTACTTCCATAGCAGGTCTGGATTTGCCTTTCAAAATGTTCGTGCATTTCTTTCTCTCTATATGAGCCAGATAAACACATAGGGTAGTAACTTCCAAATCTTTTACGTTTTCTCATTGAGCCCATTCCATTCACATGCTAGAAGTTTAGAATTAATGATTCTTACATATACCAAGAAATTTGGAAGGAATCAATGAAGTGAAACCATACCTCTTTAGCATAGGGACAATGGAAGAATAAGTGGTTTGCACCTTCATCCTCCACTTCACATATTTTGCAGTTTACATCAGTGACTAAGATTCTTTTTCTTGGAGATTTACCAAAGTTGGAATTCAATTATGAAATGCAGACCATGGAAGAGTGGATACCTTTGGTGAAATGTATTCCTCCACAAGGATCTTGCAAATTAAATGTACGGGATGTTATTCAGTTTTATTTGAGCTTCACAACACCATTTATTGTTGAATTTATATTTGGTGCTACCGAAATAATGCACTTCATCATTTTCTCAGGTGAATTCAGGTAGTTCAGTTATTTACCTTATTAACTACATGTACCCATTTTTATACTCTTGAGTTGGTAATGGTTTCATTTGTAGATTCAAGTTGCCTTGAACATCTACACATTCAGAAATGTACACCATTTTGAGTTAGATTTCTTCAATATTCCTCCGAAATGTTTATTTTTCTCCAGTCACCATGTCAAAAATACAAACTTCTTTTATTCCCGATTTTCAATTCTATAGATTCAGTCATTGTGATCTTGTTTTTAACTATTTCTTTCTAGACTTTTTTTCCTTAGGGAATATTCATATCTACATGTATAATAATTTGATCTTGCGCACTTATTTTCTCTTGAACTACTTTCCTCCATAAAGACTTTTTCTCATGTGCATATCTCCACACCCATTTAAATAACAATGTTTTATTTGCACTTCTAAAAATCCTCAGGCCTAAGCCTCCATATCTTTTTCCTTGCAATTTTCTTCTCATGCAATCCAATACATCTGAAGTTTGTTTTCTTTAGTTCCCCACATGAATCTCATCAATTCTTTTTATCAATCTTGTTCTCCGCTTGAGATGGAAAATAAGAATTGAAAGATAATACATGTGAAGGCTTGCTAGAGTAATCTTGATTAAAGTGATCCTTCCATCCCTAGTCAAGTATTTGGTTTTCTATTGAGCCGATTTCTGCTCTATTCTCTCTACGACTATCTCCATACAAAATCTTCTTTAGTTGCTGCTCTAAGAGGCATACCTAAATATTTGATTGGTAAGCTTTCACCTAATTCTTCAGCAACATCGTTACATTAGAGTCGGAACCAATACGTGTCATAATACTTTTGTCTAAGTTTAGTTTAAAATCCATTTAGAACTTCAAAAATTATCAAGATAACCAATAGAGCTCTCACCTCCTTTTTGTCTTCCTCGTGGAAGATAAAATTACATTTGAAGTTTGTATGAAACTCCATCAATGCTTTGGAAAAGTATGAGACATAGAATTCCACAATAAAACTGTATGGTTTAGGGGTTTTGTTGTACGCAGAATTTTCCTCCATGGAGATTGCTTTTCCTTATGAAATTTTCTTGAAGTCCACTCCACTATAAGCAGGAGTGTACTAATATTTTTTTTCAAACAAAGACTTGTAGTATTATTGGGTATTGTGTTGTCTCCTGGATTGATTGAAGCAGTCATCTTCATCCACCACCGTAAAAAAGATTGAATTTCCCTTTTCCTTGTTTTTGTAATTTGGTGAAAGTATCTTTTAACTCTTAAGACTTTTAACTCTTGGTTGTGTACTTACATTTCTAGGGAATCGAATGATGGGGTTGAACTCGATTTAAATACGCTAATGGCAGTCACCTAGAGATTTTCTAAAATCTTACCGTTTTGTAGGGGTTTGAGTGGGTCTAATTCTTTCCGTTTAGCACTAAACCTGAAATCAAACGTGTTTGTGAAAGTTGGGTCTAGTTCCTAAATGGGTGGACCAAGAACCGGACTAAGTAAACCATCCATGTGTCTATTGAATATTTAAAAAACAAACTGATTTATTTTTATTGGGTTGATCTTCTTTACTTTGGTTTAAATCACTATTGTGTTACATAAAATCACTGTCAATCATTTATTAAGGTCCTGAATATGTATAAAATTTAGAAAAGAAAATCGAAAAAAGAGAGGGTACCAAGTATACCACCAAATTTTAATTCAAAAATAAGTATGGACAAACTTGTTGCAATCAGTAGCACAGATCAACAGTAAGGATCCGATACATGATACGGAGACAAGTTTAACTTTGACGATCTCAAAAATTAATATCCAAGTACTAACCTAGTATGCTCCCGAATTGTAATATGAACCGAATTCCGACAAGAACAAGTCTTATAATCTTTATCTCAAGATACGAATTATCAAGAATAAATTTTATAGATTCTATACTGTCTTTTAGGCTTAAAAACGGTGTGGATTATTTTAATGTATTGCTCGTAATATTTCTAGTATAAATATAACATTTTATTTTTTCTTGATGATGTTCGGGAGCCACCATCCTATAGAATCTTCAGTGCGTCGTTTCTTTGACGTTTGAAAGGTTTGTGTGCGGAAAGTTAGTGATGTTACATTAGTTTTCCCGGAATCGGTGGCACCAAACATGATTTTCGTCATGTATTGTGCATTTCTCGTTTATTATGTGCGGCATAACGCACCTCTCCACCAAATTTAACACCAGCTGTGGTTTTTAGGTCGCCGACCTAAACTATGGATCTGGTGTTTACTTCAAGTCATGATTTTTTAGCATATGGTTGGGATACAAAATTATGGATTTATGTTCTATGATGAGTACTTGGTACTTTCTGCACAGATTAACACAATAGATGACGTTGCGCACATAGACTGGACTAAATCTAACATATTTACTGTGAACACAAAGATCTGGTATCATCTGAGTATTCACAAATAATGCGCGCAGACTCATAACAATACAGTAAATAAGCTGTGCCTGAGGGGAATAGATAGGTTATGTCGAATCCTTGACTCAGAGTTCTAATACTCTTCCTCGTCTCATTAACTACAATCATTGTTCTTGGCTCATACAATAAGATAAATAGTGGATGAAATATAAAATATATGAACATGATATACCATAAGTATCGGATTGAACATATAAAGTATAAATGCATGAATATAGATGAAACGATTAACTTATATGATTCATCACTCAGATCTCTGTCTACGGGATTGGGTTTTCCATTGTATGTATGAAGGTTACAGAAATAGTCGAATGACTTTGAGACCAGTATAATCATGCGTAGCAGGAGGAACTTCACTTACACTTTCTCTATCTCTCTGTCTCTCTACTATTCTCCTCTCAATGTTTTTCGGCCCCCTCTTCACTCGTGAGAGAGGGGTATTTATAGGGTGGTTACGTGGGGTCCATTTCTGAAGCCCGTTATAACCTTATCCTCTTGTGTCTTGTGCCGCTTACGCAGAGGTCTTCGTGTTCTCGGTTCTCTCTGCGTGTTCCGTTTGAATATGCAGTGCTATCTGCGGTTCCTCCACAGGCTAACTGACACGTATGCTGTTTGAGGGTATTTAATGCGGGTAGTTGAGATGTCTGTCCGCGGTAGACAGCTGTCCTCTGTCCCTGTCTTGTCTGCGTCAGTCTGACTATCCCCAGCCGTAGATCTTAGATCTTTCTGGGGATAGGATAAAGTGACTCTTGGGTTATCCTCCAGTGCTTCGCAGTGTTCTAGTGTTTCTGTCTCCTTGATCCTCTACCGTTAGATCTAGTGGGTGGCGACGCTATCTTGACAAGGCGCGTCTCTTGGTTGTCCACGTGTGATATCATATCTTGATGCTCTCAGCCGCATGTCCTCCACGTGTATCTTTGTGTACACGTGGAGGAAGATGAAATGTGTACCTACAATTTGCCACTTTTCATCCTACTGGGCGGTTAGTCGAAGTGGGAAGAAAAAACGTGTTACTCTCTTCATCTTCTCTTTATTATTTTCCTAGATTTTAGGGCATGTTCCCCACTATTTGCAATAACTTCTTCTTGAGTAGTGGGGCGGTTTTATTTCTCTTTGTATATATATATATGAGAAGGAATATGAAAATTCTCTAGTCATAAATTTCATTCCTTCTCTTTCCTCAGAACTTTTATTTTTTGTTCTCTGCTTTTGTTTCCTTGTTGTTAATTGTTGCTGCTGCTACTGTTGTTTTTGTCTTTGTTGCTGCTGCTGTTGTTGTTCCTCGAAGCTTTCTGCTGCTGCTGTTGTTGTTCCTCGAAGCTTTCTGTTGTTGTTGTTGTTCGTCGAGGCTTTTTCACGACCCTGATTTTTCCTTTATAGGTAAGTGGTTCTACTGTGTTTGATTATCTTTAAAATATATTCGTTTTCTGTTGTTGCTATAAGTGTTTGTGATGAAGAACATATATATAGATGTGTGTATGATTGCCCCTGTTCGTCATTGCAAACAGTAATGATATCTTCATTCGTGCATGCTTGCCCCTATTTGTTATTCCCCTTTTTATTTAGGTTTTGTCCTTATTTTCCATCTGGTTCATGATTATGAAGAACTGGATGAAATTGAGTTTTTTGATTTTCGTTTTGTCTCCGCGGAAATCTGAAACTTGTTTGTACTACGCATACATGGCTGACCGTCCGCGGGTTTCTTATCAAACTCCACCGCCTAGTCCGCGTAAGGATCCTGATGTTTCTCCTCCTGGTGGAGGTTCGTCTAAATCTTCCCAAGGTGATGCTCGCGTTCATAGGGTTTCTTCTTCTTCTGGTCAGAGGCACTTAAATTCTAAGAGGGGTGAGTCGCATAGAGGGAATACGCAGAAGGGGGACCGGCCAAAAGAGGCTCCTGGATCCCGGTATGTTGTTTCTCGTCCCTTAGTTAATCCGCGTGATGATCCTAAGAGAACGCGGGATGTCCTACCTCTTCGGTCAGTGGCGCCTCCTTCCGCGTCTCATCAACATCCTCTACCTCCCCCTCCAGTGTCTCAACCCAAGGGGAGGTCTTCGAAAGAAGTGGTTTCGAAGACTGATGTATCTAAGGTTCATCCTAAGAGGAAAGCTTCCGAGAGAAACCCTTCGAAGGGTTCCGCGCCTGATCCCGTGGAGGAGGTAGATATTTCTCAGGAAATACGTAGTGTCGTTGTTGGGGAGAAGAAAGTGACCTTCAAACATATTGATCTGGAGGTTTTTAAGGAGAAGCATGGTCTTCAGCTATTCGATGTTCGTTTTTACGCTGTTGATGATGATATTACTTATGATATGATATCGACATATAAGTTTGATGAATTTCATCTGCTGACCACGGTGGGGGCCTTTGAAGCAGGTCTTATGTTGCCTTTGTATAAGTCTGGGGATTCTTTTTATTATGATGTGTTGGCTGGTCGAGAGCGTTCTTCGAAGAACACACACTGTCTCTCTATTTCTCAACTTCATGGGAATTATCTTCGTGCACTGAGGGAGTGTTATCTTCAGAGCAAAGGAGAGATAATGATGACTCTTTATGTTCTCAATCCTGAGGAAAGGGAGTGGTATACGCCTGCGAATTTTAACAAGTCTTTCGGTGACTATGTTAACAGTAGGAATCGTAAACCAGGTCCGCAAGGATGACGTCCTACCGCAGATAGCCAGATACGTGCGGCTCCTCCTGCTCGTTATGGGAATTTCCGTCCTTGGCATTTGAATTTTGAGGGCATGAATTTCCAATATGCCCTCGATGTTGTTGATGGAGATGACGAAGAGAGTTCCGATGCTGATCTTCAGTCGAAGAATGCTGCGGTTGTCAAGGTAAGGTTTCCATATGCCTTGTCCTTTAGTTGAGGCAGTTTTAATTCTTTTCAAAGTCAGGGATTTTTATTCTTGTGCCTTGTATTTTTAGGCGACGAAGAAGAGGAGGATAAATCCCAAGCAGTCCACCACCGCAACAATCGAGGAGGCGGAGGTTTATGAAGAAGTTAACAGTCCTGTGACTGAGCTTGGAGAGGATGAAGATATGTATGATATGGAAGATCATACTGATACATCCCCTCCAGGTCATGATGATGAAGAATTTGTTGAAGGGAATACTACCGCTGGTGGCAGCGGTATTGGTGGTGAAATTAATCACGCAGGTTGTCATGATGCTGGTGCCGAAACTAATCCTCCGGGTTGCAGTGATGCTGGTGATGATAACACTGGCCTTGGTGATGAGGGTGTTGGTGGTGAAATTCCTGCCATGTCTCAGGAGTTTTCCTTTGGTCGGATTTATTCTGCGGAGGATAGTTTTGACATAAACGCTTCCCTGGGCCTGGCTTCTGAGTTCAACCTGCTTTCCCCAAACGATGATTGGGATGTGCTTGGTAACTCTAACAAGGCGGACGGAAATGGCAAGGGAGTCGTGGATGCTAGTGATGTTCCAGAGGGGAGCGGTGCTAGAGACCTTCCAGATTTTGATGCGGGAGTAGCCTCGAACTCTTCGGGTGCTAAATTCACGGAAATGGGTAAGGCCTTGGTTGGGTCTTCTGGAGATGATATTCCTCAGTCACTGATCCGTGAGGGTGATGATGCCATCTTAGCTTGGTTTAAAAAGAAGAACTTGATGTTCGTACCCAATCCAGCTCCTGTGGTGGATGGTGAGAAGAAATCTGATGCCTATACCCGTAAGATGATGCAATTGTCTGCCGAGGACCAGGTTGTAGAAGCGTGGGATAAGAATCTTCGGGCCTTGGAGGCTTCTCTAGTAGTCGACGCTCCCTCGACTGTTGCTGATATGATGGCGTTGGATGATGGGTATCAGTATGGATTTCCCCAACAACGAATGTTAGAGGTGAGTTCTCTTATCATTTTTCCTGGTATCAATTTTTAGCAATTTTTAGAGTCAGGGTGTTCTAATCTTCTGATTCGCAGATGATGAGGAGTGAGCATTGCAATCACATGTTGTACCAGTTTTTTAAGGCCAAATCCTTTAAGTTGGAGGCTAAGCTTCGTCTTCGGGAAGAGGAGCTTACTGCGGCTGAGACTGTCATTGCTGATAGGGATAGGGAGATATGTGAGTTGAAGAGTCTCCTCAAGGATAAGGAGCAACAAGGCAAGGAGGAGGAGAAGCTTCGCTTGGATCTTGCTATGGCTCATAGTGAGTTGGAGGAGGCCAAGAAGAATTCTTCGGCTGTTACAGGTTTGATTATTTGTTCTCTTCCTTGCTGTTGTCCTTTACTGTAATTAGTGTTCTGTCTGAGTCTCCCTCCCCCACCCTATCTTCAGTGGGTGGAGTTCCTGAGTTAGTATGGCTTCGGAAAGAGCGGCAGCGTCAGAAATCTCGCATCGCAGAGTTGGTAGAGAAGATAAAGAGCGAGGCTGATAAGTGGAATGCTCGTGCCGATGAACATAATGCTCTGGCAGAGAAGTGGCGGGTCAGACGAGTCCAAATGATTGATATGCAGAACAAATATAACAATGATCGTCGTTTGTTTAATGGAACGTTGTTGTGGATGCGTGATAATCTTCGTGAATCCCGAGAACAGGTCTCATCATTGGAAGCTAAAATCAATCTCTTGGAAGAAGAATTGCGTCAAGCTCGTTCTTCTCAGTCTTATGATGTTAAAGATTACATTCAGCGTCTCGCTAGGGAGAGAGATGACGCTAGGGCTGAGGCTGGTGCTCTTAGCAAAGCTTTAGCTGCGTCTAGGGCTGATGTGGTACGCCAAGCTGAGTCTGAGAGAAATATTGAAGTAAATATGTATCGGCTCAACAAGGGTCTGGAGGGTTTAAACAATTAGGTCAACCATCTTCGTCACTTGGATTCAATATAACAGTTAGAATTAGATGCGAGCCAGTACGCCCTTTCAACCCTTCAAGCGGATTATAAGAAGTTGTCAGATGAGTGTGATTTTGTTGATGAATCCCGTGATGTTGTTGTTAACGAATATGAAATAGCTTCGGCGAGAGTCGAAGGTATATGCTTATATTATCGAGTGTGATTCTGTAATATCCTGGACCTAACCATCTGCATTTTTCTTTTCCTTGCAGAGCTCCAGGGACAGCTTCGCACTGCAAATGAAGAGCTTGCGGAGGATCAATCTCAATTAGTGCATCAGGAAATTCAGATTAATTATCATAAAGGTTTAGCTACAGCAAGGGATGAGGCTGCCCAAGCCACTTCGAAGGAAGTGAGTCGCCTTTCCTCGTTGTTGTCAAAGGCTGAGATGATGAATACTGTTATTGCGTACAAGGATCGGTGTCAACTAGTGGAAGAGACTAACAAAATTCTGGATATCATCGAGTATGATCTTAAGACCGAGCATGGCTTTATCAAGAGCTATCCGCGCCGTGAGAAACTCCCGCCCCCTACATCTGGTTCTTCAGGGCCTTCATCGGGTGGGAGCGTACCTTCAACGCAGAAGGGGAAGATTGCTAAACCTGCTGGTGGGGTTGAAACATCCAAGTAGATTTTTGTAGAGAGTTGATCTTTGTTGATTATGAGGCTTCGTGAGATTCCTTTTGTGTTTTCTTATTTCCGCGTATCATTGCCAAGCCTGTAATCAACTTTTAATGAATTGATCATTGTTTTACCTTTTATCTGTGTTGTCCGACTTTTTTTTTTTAAATATTGTTATGGTTAATTTGGAATATAACTGAATGTAATCAGGGATAACGAAGTGTTTGAGTGCGAACCCGAAGATATGTGTATCTTCGTGAACGTCTTGAGACCT
This sequence comes from Papaver somniferum, assembly GCF_003573695.1. NCBI lineage: Eukaryota > Viridiplantae > Streptophyta > Magnoliopsida > Ranunculales > Papaveraceae > Papaver > Papaver somniferum. Next base: position 49,818,748 of record NC_039366.1, read on the forward strand.
GTCACCTTGCTGGCTAATCCTGGGCCAGAGGATTCCCAGACGGTGGGGGTCGGGGCAGCGTTCTAGGATATGAGTTGTTTGGAATGTACGTTCATTCCGTCAACCCGCTTCCATAAGATTGGTTGGGTATCTCTTTCTGCTGGATGCCTTCCCCATGGTCCTACACTTATAGACGCTGATAGGGGAGTCCCGAGAGATTGTAGGTGACTACTTTCCCCAAGTAAAATAGAACAATAATTAACACCAGTGATTACGTGGTTCGACAACAGAGTGTCTACGTCCACGGGTGAAAGAGGGTTAAAGTGTCTATTCAGTTTGTTGAGTTACATTTAGAAGAATTCCATTGATGGAACCTCTAAGGTAGTAAATAGTAAAAAACAGGAGGATGAAGTATTGATGCGGAGGCTGTATTTACAGGTGTAGGTTTCTCGTGAGGTGTTGTATTTACACGCAGTCGTCTTGTTACTATGTTGCTCCATGTATTGTGACTATTTTTTGCCAAAAGTTTGCTTGATTGATAGGTTGAGGTTTGCTATTCCTCTCTCAGAGATAGAAACATGTCGATCGCAAGCGTCGTTTTCTTCTTCTGGCGCTCTTCACGCAGATGCAGGTCTGCGTTGCCCTCTACGGGTAGTATGGCTTGAGATATTTTGCATTCCATGGGTGTTTGAGGATCTCCCCTTTTAGGTTGCGCAGATAATAAGACCCATTTCCTGCAACATCATGTATGACGAAGGGTCCCCCCCATGTTGGTGCTAATTTTCCCCTTCTTTTCTCGTTGGTATTGGGGAATGGTCCTCAGCACATACTGCCCTTCTACGAAATTTCTAAGCTTAACCCTCTTATTATACTCCCTTGCTAGTTTCCTTTGATAGTTTTCCATTTTTTGTAGTGTGCCTCCCTCCTCTCTTCTAGATCATCCAACCTTTCCAACATCATGTCCGCTGTGAGGTTCTTCTCCCATGCTTCAGTCTTCGTAGTTGGCATGATTATTTCTGTTGGGATAATAGCTTCGGCTCCATAGGTGAGTAAGAATGGGGATTCTCCCGTGGCTGATCTTCGAGTTGTCCTATAAGCCCACAAAACGTTGTGTAGTTGCTCACACCAACGCTTCTTGTATTCGTCCAACTGCTTTTTGAGGATGAGTGCGAGGGTTTTGTTTGTGGCTTCTGCCTGACCATTGCTTTGAGGGTAAATTGGTGTTGACTTGTTCTTTCGAATTTTGAAAGTATCGAAGAGTAAGTCGATGTTTTTTCCCTGGAATTGCTTGCCATTGTCAGATACAATCTCAGCTGGTATGCCAAACCTGCAAATGATGTTTTGAAAAATGAATGTGAAGACATCTGCGTCTCGATCCTTGCCAGGGCTTTAGCCTCTACCCATTTGCTGAAATAGTCCGTGGCCACTATCAAAAATTCTCTTCCCTGATCCTTCGATTAGGGGACCCACGATGTCTATGCCCCATTTTGAGAATGGCCAAGTCTACTGGGTTCAACATTGTTGTGCGTGGATTTTTTTGGCGAAACGCTGGCATTCTTCGCATCTTCGTGACATTCTTGCAGCGTCTCGTATCATTGTTGGCCAGTAATATCCTTGAGTTTTCGCCTTATCTGCTAGGGATCTCATTCCGCTGTGATTGCCTGCGTCGCCGCGGTGTATGTCTTTCAAAATCAAATGTCCTTGGATCGGATAGGCAACGTAATAATGGTCCGAGAAAAGATTTTTTGTACAAAATTTCTTTTCTCAGATCATATCTTCCTGCCTTTGACTGTATTTTTCTGGCTTGCTTTAGATCCGAGGGTAGTATTTTTCTTTTAGGAAAAGATGAATCTCAGATCTCCAATCTTCTTCTTTGCTGAAGTCTTCATCTTGATCTGCCTTAGCCATGATGTCGTCTTCTTGGAAATCATCCGCGATGAATTCTCCCACGTCATCATCTGCAATATCTTCTTCTGCGTGGTTCCTCTGTTGCAGCGCAGAGTTCTTGAATATCAATTGAAGGCTCGTAAATCCTGGTTACTTTGATTGCTTTGACGTCCTCGTTTCTGAGCATCGATGATATGTAGGCCAGGGCATCCGCGTGCCTGAGTTCCTTCCTTGCCAGGTGTCGGAATTTGATGTTTGGGATTTGTGATGCCAGTGTTTGCACCAATTCCATGTATGCTGACAATGTTTGTCATAAACATTATATTGCAACCCTATTTGTCGATGACCAGCTGTGAATCGCTTGTCAGACGCACGTCAGTTATGCCCATTTCTATTATCAACTGAAGGGCATGCACCACTGCTTCATATTCAACTATGTTGTTGGTATGCCCCTTGAATTCTAACCTGAAAGCATGTATGATCCTGTCTCCTGTTGGGGTGGTGATTACGATGCCTATCCCCGCCCCTTCTTTATTTTTCGACCCATCTACGAAGACTTCCCATTGCCTAGGATTTTTTGGTTCCAAGATGTCTATAGGGTCTTTACCTTCGTCCATTTCTGGTAGTCCTGCTGCCTTTCGTCCTTCGATGATGACTTCTTCGCAGTTATCCAATGGTAAGTCTGCTAGGAAATCTGCTAATACTTGTGACTTCTGAGAGTGTTGTAGCTCATGGATGATATTGAATTGATCTAGGTGAGTATTCCATTTTGCAATTCTGCCTACTTTTCCTGCGTTTTTAAGGACTGCTTCTAGAGCTTTGCATGGGACGCGGACGTAGTGAGTCAAAAAGTAAGTTCTGAGTTTCAGGGTTGCCCATACTAATGCCAAGATGAGCTGCTCGATCTTCGTGTAGTTCCTTTCTGCTGCGCGTTCAGAGTCTTGCTGATGTAATAGATGGGCTATATCTTCGTGTTGGTTTTAACCAATACTGCGCTGACTGCATCTTCTGTTGCTGCTATGTATAGTGCCAACACTTCATCAGGGTCTGGTTTTTGTAATATAGGGATCTCAGCCAGGTATTCTTTGATATTTCGAAAAGCTTCCTCGCACTCTGCCGTCCATTCGAATTTGCTTCCTTTTTTGAGAATGTTAAAAAAGTGCTTACATCTATCCGAGGACCTGGATATGAACCTCCCCAGCGCAGCCAGCGAACCATTGAGTTTCTGAACCTCTTTTAAATTCTTTGGGGATGGCATTCTTACGATGGCTTCAATTTTAGCGGGATCGACTTCAATGCCCCTCTTCGTCACCAAATATCGAGGAACTTTCCGGAAGTGACACCAAAAGTGCACTTCTCTGGGTTTACCTTCATGTTGTGCACTCTCATTGCTTGGAAAATATCTTTTAGGTCTTGGTGATGATCTTTGCGCAGCTTGCTTTTAACGAGCATATCATCCACATATACTTCCAGCGTACTTCCAATCCATGGTTTGAAAATTGCATCCACCATTCTTTGGTAGGTTTCCCCTGCGTTTCGTAGTCCAAAGGGCATTCTTACATAGCAATAGAGGTCGTGTGGTGTATAGAATGTTGTATGTTGTTGATCTTCTTCTGCTAGGAATAATTGATTGTATCCAGAGTATCCATCCATGAATGTCATTTCTTCGTATCCTTCAGCTGCCTCGACAAGTTGGTCAATGCTTGGCAGTGGATAGATATCTTTAGGGAAAGCCTTATTGAGGTTGGTGAAGTCGATGCATATCCTTACTCCGCCATTTTTCTTCGGTACGATGACCATTTTAGAGATCCATGTTGGGTACTTAACTTCTTTGATGAATCATGCGTCCAGTAGTTTGCGGAGTTCCACTTCAACTGCTCGATGGTATTCTGAAGCTACCTTGCGCACCTTCTGCCTAAAAGGGGGGGTACCTGGTTTTATTCGAAGTTCGTGATGAACTAACTTTGGGTCAATTCCCGGCATGTCCTCCAATTTCCAAGAAAATATGTCCGCGTATTCCTTTAGAAGTTTGATTAGCGCGGCTTCTCTTTCTTCATCCATTAAGGTTCCTATTCTGATAATCTTCGGGTTTCCCTCAGTACCTATGTTGACTTCTTTAGCATCTTCGACAGGTGTAAACGTGGAGGAACATTCTTTGATTGCTATTTGGTGGGATCTCCGTTTTCTTTTGTCGCGGAGGTGTTGGATTCTGCGCTGCCAGTGGTGCTTAGGTTCAGAAGGCTTTTTCCGAAGATTTCTTCCAGATATGTATCTACGGTTATCTCCTTATTTTTGGCTCTTCGGGACTGGTGCTTTTCTTCCCGCTCATTATTGATCTGATTATGTAAGGTCTGACATTCCCGCGCAGTTACTTGGTCTCCTTTAATTTACATGACTCCCTGGGGTGTTGGGAATCTGAGATATTGATGGTAGGTTTCCGCTACTCCCTTGAGCTTGTGAACCCATCTTCTTCCGATGATGGCGTTGTAAGGTGAAGGTGCATCTACGACGCTGAATCGAGTGTCCACTTTCATGGGCCCTGCGTCTACTTGTAAGACAATGTCCCCTAGGGGCCTTGTAGCTGCGTCATTGAATCCGTAGATGGTGTAGTAAGATGACAGCAGTTGCTCGTCGTTGAGTTCCATACGTTTGAACGTGCATAGAACAGGACGTTGACTGAGATTCCTCCATCGATGAGAATTTTCTTGACATTTCACCCTGCTATTGGGAGTGTGAGGACTAGAGGATCATTATGGTCTTCCATGTCTTCTTCCACATCGTCTGCATCGAAAGTCATGGGAGCGTCCATCCATTTTTCGTGCTCGTTTACCTCTTTCCCATCGATCTTATAAAGCTCACAATAATCTTCGAATTGTTTTCTCAATCTCTTCCCAATCTGGGCGGTTAGGGATGGTCCTTGAATCTCTGAACATGAAATCGTGTTGAGGGTGCGGTTGCCTTCTGGTAATTGAACCTGCTTGCCTCTCTTGGTTCTATCTTCGTTACATCTTCTCTGTATATATTGCTTCAGGTCTCCTGCGTCGATTAGTTTTTGAATCATTATCTTGAGATTTTTGCACTTTTCTGTTTGATGACCGTTGAAACAGTGGTATTCACAGTATTCCTTGGATTTTTCTGATCTAGGAGGCTGCTTTCCCTTGGACCATGGCCAATCGAAGTTCTCCCTCCCTTTGATCTCTCTCAGGATGCGCGAATAACTGGTATTCAGCTTGGTATAGATTTGATCTTCAAATTTTCGATCACCTCTTCGTCTATCATCCCTTCGTTCTTTCCTTTCTTCGTTGGGACGTTCTTCTGTGATTCCTCTTTTGGACCCGCTGGCTTGATCGGAATTTGTGCGTGTGGGACGTTGAGTATGAGCTCTGGGATTTTCACGCTGAATTTCTTCTAACCTTGCATGCTTTTCTATGATTATCCGGAGATCTCCTTCGGTGGTAGGGATGGTTCCGTGGATCTCGACAAATAAAGGACTCATCCTGTCCATCCCCCATTTGTAGCAGTTGATACTAACCACGGGATCTACGTTGCCAATAGCTTGGCAAATCTTGTGCCATCTATTAGTATATTCTCTGATGGTCTCTTTGTATTTCATCTCCAGCGAGAATAGTTTGTCCATGCCGGTATTGACAACCTTGTTGTACATGTATGTTGCTAGAAATTTTTCTGTGAGTTGGTCGTAGGAGTCGATGGAGTTTGATGGCAAGTTATCAAACCATGACAACGCGGACCCTTTTAAACTTGATGCGAAGTATCTGCACAGTATGGAGTCTTCGTTATCCCAACGGGCCATCATTCGATTATAATATCGAAGATGAGCCGCAGGATCAGTTGATCCGTCATAGCAATCGAAAGCAGGAACCGAACACTTCTGCGGTATGGAAGCCCTGGCCAAGTGTGGTGTCAGCGGGGTAGTGTTTGCTTCCTTCATCACTTGCTCTAGCCTTCCGCCTCCCTGCCTAGTCTTTAGCTCCTTGATTTCTGCCAGCATCTCAGCACGCAGACTTTCCATTGCGATCTGGTGTTCCTCATGAATGGTAGATTTTGCTCGTGGGAAGGTGGTACCGTCGTAGTAGTCCGAGTTCTCGGGATTGTAATCAGGGTCTGATATTTGGCAGCTCCTTGCTCCTCTTCGATTCAATGGAAGTGGGTTGTTTGCGATCACCATTCTTCTATCTTGATTAGGTGCTACAGCCTTGGAGTTGGCTTCGTCGCGTTGGATTTCTACCTATGCGCTATGAATGATTCTTTCCTTTAGTGTCTGGTTCTCTTGTGCTAATATTACCACAACATCTGCGTATGCCTTCTGGTTCTTCCTTAATTCTGTAAGCTCGGCCATCATCTGAGCGGAATGATTTGACCCTTGATTTGGTGTTCCTGCCCGCAATTGCTCATCAGCGGCTATGGTTTGTTCCTCATCCACGATCTGTATTACTGGTTTTGGTGGGTCTAACTGTGCACCTTGGGACCTCGACGGTTGTTGTGAGGGTTGGCCTGCTATTATAAGTGGTTGCTTGGCTCGAAAGGGTATGTTCTGTTCGTTGGTTAAGGGCATCCCATAGAGGGGTTGTTGTATTCCTGACTCTGCCACGACTTCCTGATGTTCCTGTAGTTGAGCATTGGTTACTCTGGGAGCTCCAACTTTGGATCCGCCAGCTCTTGAAGCTCCTGCTTTGGATGCCTCGGCATTTACTGCGTTTGCTGCGATGATGTTGGCATTGATGGGGGCCATGCTTTCTGCATTATCTTGCGCCCTATCCGCTGCCTTTAGCTTTTCACCTCTCTGCTTACTCCTAGTTACCACTGGGGTTGTCCTTGGCATCTCTTTTGAATGAGCTTTAGCCTTCCCGACATCTTTGCTTCTCTCCATCTTTTAATATTTTCCTGAAAGAGAGAGAAAAAATCACGAAGACAATGGGCCCCACGTGATATCTATTAGCGTTTTGAGTCCTCAAAGGTGTAAAATCTTGAAAATACTTAAGGCGTCCATATGTGTAGATGACCGCAGATCTGTTCGAAGTTTTGATTTTCAAAGACCTAAAAACTTAGAAAATGCATGAAGAATCAAATCTACTTAGATAAACGCGGATCTATTCATAATTTTGATTTTCAAAGATGTGAAAACTTAGAAAATGCATGAAGAATCAGATCTACTTAGATAAACGCGGATCTGTTAAAAATTTTGGTTTTTGAAATCATGAACGTAAAAAAATCGTAGTGTTCCATACATCGTTATTTTCAGAAAACGAAGCCTGAAACAAGTCACAGGAGAAGATAAATCTTTTACCGGGATGAAGGTCCCTGTTTCTAGCGCCAGATTGTGAACACAAAGATCTGGTATCATCTGAGTATTCACAAATAATGCACGCAGACTCATGACAATACAGTAAATAAGCTGCGCCTGAGGGGAATAGATAGGTTATGTCGAATCCTTGACTCAGAGTTCTAATACTCTTCCTCGTCTCATCAACTACAATCATTGTTCTTGGCTCATACAATAAGATAAATAGTGGATGAAATACAAAATGTATGAACATGATATACCATAAGTATCGGATTGAACATATAAAGTATAAATGCATGAATATAGATGAAACGATTAACTTATATGATTCATCACTCAGATCTCTGTCTACGGGATTGGGTTTTCCATTATATGTATGAAGGTTACAGAAATAGTCGAATGACTTTGAGACCAGTATAAGCCTGCGTAGCAGGAGGAACTTCACTTACACTTTCTCTATCTCTCTGTCTCTCTCCTATTCTCCTCTCAATTTTTTTCGGCCTCCTGTTCACTCGGGAGAGAGGGGTATTTATAGGGTGGTTACGTGGGGTCCACTTCTGAAGCCCGTTATAACCTTATCCTCTTGTGTCTTGTGCCGCTTACGCAGAGGTCTTCGTGTTCTCGGTTCTCTCTGCGTGTTCCGTTTGAATATGCAGTGCTATCTGCGCTTCCTCCACATGCTGACTGACACGTATGCTGTTTGAGGGTATTTAATGCGGGTAGTTGAGATGTCTGTCCGCGGTGGACAGCTGTCCTCTGCCCCTGTCTTGTCTGCGTCAGTCTGACTATCCCTAGCCGTAGATCTTAGATCTTTCTGGGGATAGGATAAAGTGACTCTTGGGTTATCCTCCAGTGCTTCGCAGTGTTCTTGTGTTTCTGTCTCCTTGATCCTCTACCGTTGGATCTGGTGGGTGGAGACGCTATCTTGACAAGGCACGTCTCTTGGTTGTCCACGTGTGATATCATATCTTGATGTTCTCAGCCGCATGTCCTCCACGTGTGTCTTTGCGGACACGTGGAGGAAGATGAAATGTGTACCTACATTTACGTTAAGACAAGATATATCAACATGTGGTAGGCTTTGTGACCATATTTTTAGTTGTTGAATCGTATCTTTCTAGTTACAAGAGACTAGTGGTTACTATTTCTATAGTAAAAATGCATTTTTTTGTTGGTTTTTAAGAAACGATTGGAAAAAACAGTTCTTAGATGTTTTTTTTGTCGAAAATATTATATGATGCCTACTAAGGCTTTTTTTTTTTTTGTCTATAAATGAGTTTTCATGGGCGTGTATCTCAAACAAATATCTCACAACACCAATTTCCCCTTCCACGATCGTAAGAAACGGTTTTATTATTCTTTCTCCTCCCAAAAAAAATTAAGTCAAACCCGTTAGTTCAGCGCCAAAATGCAGTTGTTAAGATCTTGACAACATGCACCCACATAAAACTAGTAAGACCAAAGTAAAGACAAGAGTATGAAAGTAAGATTATCTTTAATACTATGATAGTTAATTGTGAAATTTACTGTCATGCATATTTTTTTAGAGTTTTTTTACGCTCAAAAAATATCACGGACACACTCATTTTCTTCCGATAAAATTATTCACAAGCCCACGTTTTTTATAATTATCCTTTTTTTAAGGAGACGGATAAACATAGGCGAAAGAAAAGAGAAAGAGAACAAGAGGCGATAATAAGTCGTTGATTTTTTTTTTAAAAAAGAACTTAAATTTGATATTGTTGTTTTTACTTATTGTGTAGATTTCCTAAAAAGATTTCCAACGAGATAAAATTTGTAAAATTCCAAGGCATGGTTTTTTAAGTATGTTATTTTCTATTTTGCTTGCCAATTATACCCCTGAAAATTACGCATACTTTGAAAGACTGCAAAATCTGTTATGCATACTTTTGAAATACCACATAACCTATTATACATACTTTTGAAAGACTGGATAACTTGTTATGCATACTTTCCGCTCATTTTTACATGTTATCCGTTTTGTGCACAAGTATTATTATATTCTATATGTTTTTTTCTTATAAAGATAATTATGCGGCTTACATTTTACTGCATAACCTGTCATCATGCATACTTTGAAAGACAGCATAACCTGTTATGTATATTTTTGAACGACTGATACTTTTTGAAACATTGTTCATTATCCTTATGTTGAAAACCAACCTTATTTTCAGGATTTTTTATGATTTGAATTTTTCAAGTCGTCTATTCGCGAATTGTCAGTTTTATGACAGTAAAAATAGCAAATTGAGCTACATGGGTAAATCAGTTATTCAAACACGTGGGAAAACAAATATCACAGTCACATTCGTTTTATGATACCCATCAAAAATATTCGTTATATGATTTTAGAATTACTAAGAAACAAGTATAATCAAATGCAAAGGTGTTAAAAATAAAAATTATAGGAAAACAATAAAATCATATTTATAAAAACGTAGGGGTACTAAGTACACCACCAACTTTTTCGTACGACAACCTGTATGGACAAAACCTAATACACTTGCAAGTAGACCAATTGACTGATCCTTGAGAATATGTATACAAAGTTTATATCTCTACTTCTTCTCAATCAATATGTATATAGACAAAGAGTCTGTGAACCTGATTGTTAAGAAGAATACTTAGACGATCTCAGAATTCAATATCCAAGATCAATCCGGTCGTATCCGAATCCAATCGGAATTCTTCCAAGGAATTAAACTAGCTATCTATCTTTCAAGATACGAATTCTACAAGAAACGATTCTCGTAATCGATCACAATTAGATGGAATTATCTGAAAAAGCGGGGGTCTAACAACCTCACCCAATATTTCGTTTAGGCAATCTGTATGGAAAAACTCCAATATAATTCCAAGAGAATCAACTAGACAGTCAGGCTCAATCAATGGAAAAATATCCAAAAGTTATATCTCAATTCAATCTGCAATCAAACAATTTGTGAGCCCGATTGAATACAAGAAATAACTTGGACGGTATCAAAAACCAATATCCAAGTGTCAATCAATTTAATCAACAACCCAAAGGTCGGATTCACAAAATGATTGAACTTACACACAACCTGTGATATTTCAATTATATAAACAAATATAATGCGGAAAAGAAATAACACAGACACCAGAAATTTTGTTAACAAGGAAATCGCAAATACAGAAAAACCCCGGGACCTAGTCCAGATTTAAACACCACACTGTAGTAAGCCGCTACAGACACTAGTCTACTCCAAGTTAATTTCGGACTGGAATGTAGTTGTGACCTAACCAATCTCACACTGAACAAGGTACGGTCGCGTTCCTTACGCCTCTGAATCCTACCAGGACTCTACGCAGTTGATTCCCTTAGCTGATCTCACCCACAACTAAGAGTTGCTACGACCCAAATTCAAAGACTTTATAAACAAATCTGTCTCACACAGAAAAATCTATTGAATAGATAAATCTGTCTTCCACAGAAATACCTAGAAGTTTTGTTCCGCCTTTTGATAAATCAAGGTGAACATGACCAATTGATACACCGGACTTATATTCCCGAAGAACATCCTAGTAATATCAATCACCTCATAATAATCTTAATCGTATGGTAGCGAAACAATAGATTGTTGAATCACAAACGATGAGACGAAGATGTTTGTGACTACTTTTTATCTTTCCTATCGGAGAATAAATCTCGAGCAAATCTTAGAGAAGATAATATTCAATCACGATAGAAAATAGCAATATTAGAACACACAACTACAGAGAAATAGTTGGGTCTTGCTTCACAATCTCAATGAAGTCTTTAAGTCGTTAACCTACAGGGTTTTGGAAAAAACCTAAGGTTCAAGGAGAATCGACTCTAGTCGCAACTAGTATCGCACAGGAGGTGTGGGGATTAGGTTTCCCAGTTTCTAAAGTTCTCCCTTATATAGTCTTTAAATCTAGAATTGCAATCAATGTTACCTTGGTAACATTGCATTCAATGTTCATCGTTAGATAAAATCCTGATTAGACTCAAGATAATATCTTTTAACCGTTAGATCGAACTTATATTGTTACACACAAATGAAAAGTGACTTCATTTAGATATGATTAACCGTACCTAAACGTGTACACCTTGTTGGCTCAATAATAGTTAACCGAAGTTAGCCATATGAGCACTTTCATATCAACCTTATCATCTTAACCATAACTAGTTAAAATGACTCAAATGAAACTAGTTCTAGAGTTGTTCAATTGTTTATATTCTCATAGAAGTATACAAGACACAATTAAAGCAAAATCGATTTTGATTCACTCGAATCGATTCATGAACATTATAGCCACGGTTTGCATTCCTTAATATATAAATGTATTAGTTCATGAATAAACCGATTTTAGAACATAACCTACTCAAGTATGCAAACGGATACGCATACCTAAGTGGACGTACTAAGTTTGGGTTCGCCAATATGCGAACGGGTACGCATACCTTCTAAACTCAGTTAAATCCCGTAACTTGAAACTCACGCCAGTACGCATACTAAGTTCCCGGACTTTCATAAACTAACCAGTGTGCATAAGGGTATGCATACCATGGTTCCCGGACTTGGAATATCTTGCAACATTTAGCATACAAGTACGTATACTGTGTTACGTCCAATCATGGTTATTTGTTCTAAACTCTGAATTCAATCATTGAAACATTCTTAAAAGACGGGAATAGCTGTCTCACACAAACTATTAGATTCAAAGCAATTTTCAAGTGATCAAATGATCAATACGAAACATTCTGAGTCTACATCAAATGATTGTCTCACACAAATCATGTAAGATGTTACCAGGCGTTTTTCACATGATCATCTTTTGACTTTCGTCAAGAATATAAGATGAACTTGGTTAAATAGAAAGCTTACCAACACATATTTCGAGAAATATGTAAGCAAGTTAAACTTAGCTCGAAATATCAAATGTATATAATAGAAGTCTATATAGCTATACGACTTTTGTCTCAAATAGGAGATAAAGTAGATAGACTTTGAGTGATAGATGAGTTCAAGTCTCCACATACCTTTTTTTGATGAAGTTCCACAAGCTCTCCTTAGTAGTTATTTGTCTCCAATCGATGAACGTCGTGAAGTCTAATGCTTAACTACACTTTCTATCCTAATTTAAGACTTAGTTATAAGTATACTAGAAATCAAGACTTATAGTTTTGGAAACCAAACTTGACAACAAGCTTGAGATAGAAACGCTTGCGAGTTTGACCGAGCAGTACTCTAACAATCTCCCTCTTTGTAAATTTTAGTGACAAAACTATCAATACATATGGTTTACAAAATAAATAAACTTTGTAGCTTCTCATCTAAAGGCTTGATTTCCTTTGTTCTTCAACATTATTCGAAATCTTCGTCACTTCCAAGTACTCCAGTGATTCTGAACGTTTTCAACTCAGCATCATAATTGTTGAAGATTCGTATCTATAACAATGAGAAAACAATAACTCTCAATCAATTTTATACAGTGTCATAGTATTACTACACAACATCAAAGTTCAATTGTATCACAACTTTGACAACAATACTATGATGATATGTATCGCTCCCCCTTAGTCAATACTTCATCTCACATGAAAACCACTCCCCCTTACACAATGATCCATAAACCATATGTATTTGTACTGTGAACTACACATTAATTCTACCCTCTTTTGTCAATATAAATTGGCAAAGGTACGAAAACTAGTGGGATCATAATGAAATTCTCATAGAGATACTTCATGACTAAAAGAAAACATATCAACTTTGTTTCGATGATTTCACATAGTCGAAACTTAGTGTATTCATCAAGGAGTTTATAAAGATACAAGAAAACTCCTACAATATTTCACAGCCGCGCTCCCCACAAAGATTTGGCAATTTAGCACAAGTTCAATTAAGAACTCTCCCCCATAAAATGTCATTCTCGAAAAAACAACAAGCGACCTTACTTTTACAAGAAAAGAAGGATTTATTTGGACATTAACAAAATACATGATGTTAGAGCATTGCTCGGTCTAACTCGCATGCGTTGCTATCTCAAGCATGTTTGTCAATGTTAGTCATCAAAATTATAAGTCTTGATTTCTATCCTATATAGCTAAAGGTCTCGGACTAGGATAAAAAGTGTAGTTGAGCTCAAGACTCCATGGAAATCATCATACAAGACGAAGGACTACTCAAGGAACTGGTGGATCTTCATCGACTAAAAGGTATGTGGAGACTTGAAATTATCAATCACTCAAAATTCTATTTACTCTATCTCCTACTCTTGAGACAAAAGTCGTTTTGGTATAGACTTTCATTATACACATTTTCTATTTCGATCCGAGTTTATCTCGTCTATCTATTTCTCGAAATATGTGTTGGTAAGCTTTCGCTTTAGCCAAATTCATTTTTTCCTAGTGAAGAAAGTCATGTAATGTTTCAATCACTTTGGAAATTTCTCTGACGAAAAATGGTCTGTGAATAACAGCTATATCACGTTCTCTGAGAATGTTTCAAATGATTGAAATGAGAGTTTAAATTACATAACCATCGGTAGGATATAAGCATTGTTGTGGAAACACATATATGTATAAGTCCTTATTCCTTGAACCAAAGTTTGCGAACTTTGTTGATCAATAGAAATGGAAGTGGCGTGAGACAAGTCCGCGAACTCAGTCCGCGAACTGGCGAAGTTCTCAAACCCGAGAATTTCTGCTGGAGTTTGTGTACTCCTTCCATGAGCTTAAGTCCGCGAACCCAGTCTGCAAACTTGAGTGGTTATATCTAAAACCGGTTGTTCTTGAACTCATGTTTAAATAAACTAAGGAATGATTTTGAAAACCATGGATATAAAGTTCATGAACCGATTCGAGTGAATCAAACCGTTTTTGCTTCGATTGTGTCTTGTGTAGTTACATAAGATTTCCTTGAAATTGAACAACTCTCTAACTAGTTTATTTGAGTCACTTGAACTAGTTATGGTGAAGAAGAAATGATTTGATCAATAATGAAATCATATGAGGAGTGTAGTGTAGGATTTCCTGCAACTACAGTGAAGAAGAATATGGTTGATATGAAAGTGATCATATGGCTAATCATTGGTTAACTATTGTTGAACCAACAAATGTTAATGTTTGGGTACGATTCATAAAACCAAAATTGGACATTTTATTTGTGTGTAACAAGCTAAGTTTTCGATCCAACGGTTGAGAAATATTAGCTGAATCTAATCAGGTTTTCATCTGACGATGAATATTGAATGCTTTGTTACCAAGCTAACATTGATTGCAAAACCTGATTTGAAAGACTATATAAGGGAGAACTTAGTAACTGGGAAACCTAATCCCCACACCTTACATGTGATACTAGTTGTGCTAAGATAGAGTCGATTCTCCTTTAACCTTTGGTTTCTTCTTCTAAACCAGGTTAACGACTTAAAGACTTCATTGGGATTATGAAGCCAGACCGATACTACTTTTATCGTAGTTGTGTGATCTGATCTTGCTGTTTCTATCGTTACGAGTACAATTGAAATAATTGGCTTGAGATTTATATCTCTGATAGGCAAGATAGAAAAGAAGTCACAAACATCTTCGTCTCATCGTTTGTGATTCCGCAATATCTTTTTTCGCTGCGCCGATTAAGCTTATTGTGAGGTGATCAATAATACTAGGTTGTTCTTCGGGAATATAAGTCCAGGTTATTGATTGGTTCCTGTTTTGATTTATCAAAAGACGGAACAAAACTCGGAGGTATATTCGTCGGAGACGGATTTATCTATTACCGTAGACTTTTCTGTGTGATACAGATTTATTTATTAAAGTCTTCGACTTTGGGTCGTAGCAACTCTTAGTTGTGGGTGAGATCAGCTAAGGGAATCAAGCACGTAGCGTCTTGCTGGGATCAGAGACGTAGGAGTATAATTGTACCTTGGATCAGTGTGAGATTGATTGGGGTTCAACTACAGTCCTGATTGAAGTTAATTTGGAGTAGGCTAGTGTCTGTAGCGGCTTAATACAGTGTGTGTTCAATCTGGACTTGGTCCCGGCGGTTTTCTGCATTTGCGGTTTCCTCGTTAACAAAATTTTGGTGTTTGTGTTGTTTCTATTCCGCATTATATTTGTTTATATAATTGAAATATCACAGGTTGTGCATTGTTCAATCAATTAGAATATCCGACCTTTTGGTTGTTGATTTAAATTGATTGACACTTGGATATTGGTCTTTGGTACCATCCAAGTTATCTCTCTTTGATAAAGACTCGCAAATTTCTATTTTCTTGAGTAAAGATCAAATCGAGATATTGAGATATAAACTATTTGATATATTTTTTTCTAGATTGAGTCTGATTGTCTAGTTGATTCTCTAGAAAGTATATTAGAGTTTGTCCATACATATTGCTAATCGAATTGTTGGGTGTGGTTGTTGTACCCACGCTTTTTCAATTGGTATCCGAGCAGGCATACACGTTCAAGACCTTACAAGTCTGTGTTTGTAGCGATCTTACTCTATGGACAGAGGTACTATCTCTATTAACGTACCACCAGTCTTCGATGGCTCTAATTACTTATGGTAGAAAATTGTTAAACGAGATTTTCTTCAAGCGCGTGATTTTCAATCATGGGTATATATTGTTAATGGATATGATCCTCCCGTTGTGGCAGTTGGAAATGTACACATTCCCAAGAATATTGGTGAATACACCCCTGCTGAGATACTTGCTGCAAAGAAAAATTCCGACGGTTTGAATGCGATCATACATGCCATTACCCCAAATCTTCAGCACCATGTGACAATTGCACTAAGTCGCAAGAAGCTTGGGATATCTTAGAAACCGTTTTTGAAGGTAATACCAGTGAAAAGGAATCTAGGATTTAAAACTTTAATTCCGATTGGGAAAACCTTCGTATGGAAGATGAAGAAACATTTGATGAGTTTAATCACAAAGTGTCTGAAATTGTTAATGCATCTTTTGCATTGGGTAAGACTATTACTGAAAAGGACATTGTGATGAAAATTCTCAGATCGCTGCCATCAAGATACGATTCTAAGAAGCATGCCATCGTTGAGGGAAATAACCTTGATAATCTCTCCAAAAATACGCTGGTTGGAAAGCTTAAGATCTTTGATCATAAACATTCATCCAAATCTAAGGATGTTGCGCTCAAAGCACTAAAGGACACTAAATTACTTGATAAGAGTAAAAAAGTGTATATCTCTGAAGATGATCACTCTGAGACAGATTCATCAGATGAAGATCTTGATAAATCAGTCACGATGATCACAAGACAGTTTAGGGATCTTCTGCTGAAGAGAAGTAAATGGTTCTCCAGAGATAAGCCTAAGGCATCAGTCAAACCTCATAATCGTGTTCCTCCTAAAAATAGGGATATTGATGAAACTGATGACGAGGATATGCCTCAGTGCTTTAAGTGTAAAGGATTTGGTCATTTTGCAGACGAGTGCCCAAATCGTAGAAAATACACTGGGAACAAAGGTCTTGCTGCAACTCTTGATGAAATGTCTGACAACTATGATTCTAATGAAGACGAGAAATCAAGTGTTTCACTTCTTGGTGAAAATATTGATTTTGATAATTGTAGCAATACATACATCAATCTTGATATTCTTTCATAAGATAATCCAACTAATCTGGAAGATAAAGTTGATTCATTCTTTGTAAACTCTGTTAATGTTTCAGGCTCCACTATGTGCTTAGCTGCGTGCACACCTCTGCCTGACTTCTATCCTAGATTGACGTGTTCGTACTGTTCTCAAAGGGGTCATGAACTTTCAAGGTGTTACAAGTACAAACACCAACTGAGGCACGTCAACAAACTTCAACGAAGAGCAAATCATTTAGCAAGGAAGCTTAAACTTGCTCTGAAGACCGCTGAGGTATGTAGGATCTTATCTTCGTCTAAGAAGTTAGTTTCCAAGGATAAACCAAGACCATTAGAGAAGAGAGTATGGTAAAGTCGGTTTGATATACAAAAGTATGAGGATTCCTCTCAAGAGGAAAATGGTGGACAAATTGTTGTTCACCGCAACGCAATTTAATTGTGTTGATTAAAATCTTGTCTCATGTGCCTAATCAAAAGAGACAATGATTTTGTACCTCACAGGCTTTAGGAAAAGTTTTTTTTCTCTTCTTTTTCTTAGATTTTCTTTTTTTTGTCTATCAAACAAAAAGAGAGGGTTATAATCGTTAATTATACTCTTTATAGGGTTGAGAGTTGGACGTGTACGAACCTGTTAAAGGTTTCGAAACCCTACATTCCTTTTCCTTCCTTGAAACTCCTTTTTATTGTTGAGATTGTGATTTCCTCTCACAAACCCATACACCTATGGAAGCTCCAAGTGCCCTGTCTTCTGATAGAAAGGATGTTAATATGATTGTTAAGCCGTCAATCATGAAGGAAAAAGAAAAATCTCTGTTAGATCCAACATTGAAAAGAAAAATAAGGAATATGAGGAAGCCAAGAGCCGTTCCTTCAAACTCTCAAAAGTTTTCTGATGTTCTTGAGGTGTTGAAAGAGATGCAAAAGGAGATTCAACAAATAAAGGCTTTTGTGTATAAGACTCATGAGATTCAGAAGGCCCTCGTTCGACATCATAAACCAAGAAGGTTTATTGATATAAACTCCTACCTTAATGAACCTTATGTCCCAATGGATGTTGACGACAAGGAGTTCGGGACAATAAAGAATTCTTCAAAGGTCTTAATATCTAGTAAATCTTCTATTTTTCTTGTTTTGTTAGAAGAATAACTAGCGTTTGGAATAACCTTATATCTAGTAAATCTTCTATTTTTCTTGTTTTGTTAGAAGAATAACACATATATGTATAAGTCCTTATTCCTTGAACCAAAGTTTGCGAACTTTGTTGATCAAGAGAAATGGAAGTGGCGTGAGCCAAGTCCGCGAACTGGCGAAGTTCTCAAACCCGAGAATTTCTGCTGGAGTTTGTGTACTCCTTCCATGAGCTTAAGTCCGCGAACCTAGTCCGCGAACTTGAGTGGCTATATCAAAAACCGGTTGTTCTTGAACTCATTTTTAAATAAACTAAGGAATGCTTTTGCAAACCGTGGCTATAAAGTTCATGAACCGATTCGAGTGAATCAAACCGTTTTTTCTTCGATTGTGTCTTGTGTAGTTATAAGATTTCCTTGCAATTGAACAACTCTCTAACTAGTTCATTTGAGTCACTTGAACTACTTATGGTGAATAAGAATATGGTTGATATGAAAGTGATCATATGGATAATCATTGGTTAATTATTGTTGAACCAACAAATGTTAATGTTTGGGTACGGTTCATAAACACAAAATTGGACATTTCATTTGTGTGTAACAAGCTAAGTTTTTGATCCAACGGTTGAGAAATATTAGCTTGAATCTAATCAGGTTTTCATCTAACGGTGAATATTGAATGCTTTGTTACCAACCTAACATTGATTTCAAACCCTGATTTGAAAGACTATATAAGGGAGAACTCTAGCAACTTGGAAACCTAATACCCACACCTTACGTGTGATACTAGTTGTGCTAAGCTAGAGTCGAATCTCCTTTAACCTTTGGTTTCTTCTTCTAAACCAGGTTAACGACTTAAAGACTTCATTGGAATTATGAAGCCAGACCGATACTACTTTTATCGTAGTTGTGTGATCTGATCTTATTGTTTCTATCATTACGAGTACAATTGAAATAATTGGCTTGAGATTTATATCTCCGATAGGAAAGATAGAAAAGAAGTCACAAACATCTTTGTCTCATCGTTTGTGATTCCGCAATATCTTTTTCGCTGCGTCGATTAAGATTATTGTGAGGTGATCAATAATACTAGGTTGTTCTTCGGGAATATAAGTCCGGGTTTATTGATTGGTTCCTGTTCACCTTGATTTATCAAAAGACGGAACAAAACTCGTAGGTATATTCGTGGGAGACGGATTTATCTATTACCGTAGACTTTTCTGTGTGATGCAAATTTGTTTATTAAAGTCTTAGACTTTGGGTCGTTGCAACTCTTAGTTGTGGGTGAGATCAGCTAAGGGAATCAAGTACGTAGCATCCTGCTGGGATCAAAGACGTAGGAGCATAACTGTACCTTGGATCAGTGTGAGATTGATTGGGGTTCAACTACAAGTCCATACCGAAGTTAATTTGGAGTAGGCTAGTGTCTGTAGCGGCTTAATACAGTGTGTATTCTATTCCGCATTATATTTGTTTATATAATTGAAATATCACAGGTTGTGTGTTGTTCAATCAATTAGAATATCCGACCTTTTGGTTGTTGATTTAAATTGATTGACACTTGGATATTGGTCTTTGGTACCATCCAAGTTATCTCTCTTTGATAAAGACTCGCATATTTCTATTTGCTTGAGTAAAGATCAAATCGAGAGATTGAGATATAAACTCTTTGATATACTTTTCTTTAGATTGAGTCTGACTGTCTAGTTGATTCTCTAAAAAGTATATTGGATTTTGTCCATACAGATTGCTAATCGAATTGTTGGGTGTGGTTGTTGTACCCCCGCTTTTTCAAATGAGACATGAATTTGTATCTAGAAAACTCAATTATATTAAACACAAGAGAACCCATGATTAATTTAATCGGAAATGCTCAACATAAGAGAACTTATGGAGCCGCACAGTACTTTCACATAGAAGTGGATCAGGGAAAGATCAATACTGCGGAATATTCAAAGATGCATTCTATTTTTCATCAATACTTGCATAAAGACATATAATAGACTTAATCTTTGCAATCAAAATTTCATCCTATCTTTCATCAATATTTTCATAATGACATAATAGGCTTAACTTTTGACATATATGAGACAATCATAGTTATACATCCCATAACAATTTTTGCAATATATAAAACCAATAAAGATTAATACTGCAAAATCATCTTCCAAATAAACTTTATAATTTAAATAAATAAATTTAAAAACATTGCAAGATGAAAATCGTTGGTAATAGCTATGTGTACTCATAAGAATTGCTATTCCAAACCCTAGTTATCCTTTTTAAAACACAAGAATAAATTCTCATAAGAAATTTCCTAGACATCGTAGAGCTTTCTCAGGGCATCTACAGAGAATTCCTTCTCATTATTGAAAAACCCATCGATTATGGGATCGTTCAATTCCTCTAAATCTTCATAAATATCAGTTAACTAAGTTCTCTTTTTAGTCCACTCAAGGTGTTCCTTGTTAGAGACAACATATGTTCATAGTGAGCTATCTTTTCTAAAGAGGAAATGATTTGAGATTTAAATCATTTCTTTTGTTGATGAAATCCTTCACCATACCTCTAAAGTTATTATCAAAATGACAAACAGACAAGAGGTAGTTAGAGGAAGAACCTTCTTCATCATTTGTGGATATCTCCTTCTTCTTCCTTGAGGATTTGATTCCTTCACAAGATACACATTAACTTCTTCAGTTGCATCCCTTTTTGTGGTACCTCTAGTTACAGGAGCCATGAAACTGTATCTTTCAAGATAAAAGAAGTGAAGGGCATTTTGATGACAATAAATAGTCCAATGGACATCCAAACCCTAGAAGAACTTTGAAAAAGTCTTTTACCGTTCATGATAAATTATCTATTTTAACTAAGAAGATATTTTCTTATCATAAAAAAAGAAAAGAAAATAACATTTATACAAAACTTGAGCAACCTTGATGCAATCCTCATTTTCTCAACTTAAAGATGAGGATGCAGACGTCACTAATATTAGATAGTGATGGAGTGAGCCGAATTCTCACATCTTTTATCACACAGTGACTTATCAAGGTTTGTTATATAAACAGACTTCTTACCTCGTTTGAATCTGGATCTTTTTAGGTTTTTTCTTGTCTTCAGAAGTACCATGTTGATTACCCAAGTCCAGATTCATTATTTGCATGTCATTTTGAAGTTTGGCAATCCTTTTGTTGTTCCTCTTGAATTTCCAACACTTATTTTGGACATGATTTTCATTTCCAAGAAACGAACAAATCAAGGAAGATTTATTGTCTTGCTTATTTGCCTCATGTTTATCACAACATTCATCATCAATTATTCCAAAACCGGCTGGAACAAAAGAGTTGTTTGTGGTCACAGCTTGTGTTTCCAAAAGACTTTTGATCGAATAACATTGCTGAGATTTTGTCAGCACTTCCAGACAACCTTTGCAGGTCACACTTAAGAGTATTAATCTCTTTTTCCTTCGGAGATAGGGTTCTAATGAATTCATCATGAAGACAATTTATCTCAAGATTTTTCATCTGAAGTGATGATTCAAGTATCTCCAACGAAGCCTTTAGTTGGAGATTTTCTTGGTGATTTCTTCACACTTATCCAAGAAATCAAAAATCTCAGTGTCAGACTCAAACTCTGATTCAGAATTTGAGTATGGAGAAGTTTCTGCTGCGAGAGCTGAAAATTCATTGCACACATCGGAAGTATGCAAGATATTGACAACCTGGGATGATTTTTCTTGTATTGAATCATCTGAAGCATTAACCAGTGAGAGACATTTCTCACATCTTTTGCTTCTTTTTACAATATCCTTGATCTTTTGTGTAATCAGTGATTTATCAAAATCAACATGACTGGAACAACATTTATCATCCCACGACAAGTTAGAAGATTCGCTTTTGATGGTCACAGCATTGAACGCAGATGTTTTGACTGTGTTCTGATCAAGATCAGGTATTTTTAACTTTCCAACTAGAGTATTTCTGGAAAGCTTAAGAAGGTTATTTCCTTCAACGATGGCATGTTTCTTACTATCGTTTTGGCTGGCAACCATCTGAGAATTTTCATCACAATTTCCTTTTCAGGAATAGTCTTAACCAATGCAAAAGATGCATTAACAATTTCAGAAACTTTGTGATTAAACTCATCAAATGAATCTTCATCAGCCATACGAAGGTTTTCCTAATCAAAATTTAGGTTTTTAAGCCTAACTTCCTTTTCAGAGGTATTCCCTTCGAATACAGTTTCTAAGATATCCCACGCATCCTTAGATCGAGTGCACGTAGTCACATGGTGTTGAAGATCTGGGGTAATGGCATGAATGATAACATTTAAACCTCGGAATTTTGCTTTGCAGCGAGAATCTCGTTAGGTTCATATTTACTAATATTCTTTGCAATAGAAACACCGTCTACTGTGACCATTGGAGGATCATAGCCATTAACTACATAAACCCATGATTAAAAATCACGCGCTTGAAGAAAGGAACGCATATCAATTTTCCACCATAAGTAATTTGATCCATTGAAGACAGGTGGTACGTTTACTGAGATAGCACTTCTGTCCATAGAGTCATATCGCCACAAACATAGACTTATAAGGTCTTAAACGTGTTTGCCTGCTCTGATACCAATTGAAAAAGCGGGGTCTAACAACCTCAACCAATATTTCGTTTAGGCAATCTGTATGGACAAACTCCAATATAATTCCAAGAGAATCAACTAGACAGTCAGACTAAATCAATGGAAATATATCAAAGAGTTATATCTAAATTTCTTAATTCAATCAGCAATCAAACAATTTGAGAGCCCGATTGAATACAAGAAATAACTTAGGCGATAACAAAAACCAATATCCAAGTGTCAATCAATTTAATCAACAACCCAAAGGTCGGATTCACAAACTGATTGAACTTACGCATAATCTATGATATTTCAATTATATAAACAAATATAATGCAGAAAAGAAATAACACGGACACCAGAAATTTTGTTAACGAGGAAACCGCAAATCCAGAAAAACCCCGGTACCTAGTCCAGAATTGAACACCACATTGTATTAAGACGCTACAGACACTAGCCTACTCCAAGTTAACTTCGGAATGGAATGTAGTTGAGACCTAACCAATCTCACACTGATCAAGGTACAATCGTGTTCCTTACGCCTCTGAATCCCAGCATGACTCTACGCACTTGATTCCCTTAAATTATCTCACCCACAACCAAGAGTTTCTACGATCCAAAGTCGAAGACTTGATAAACCAATCTGTCTCACACAGAAAAGTCTATTGAATAGATAAATCTGTCTCCCACCAAAATACCTAGAAGTTTTGTTCCATCTTTTGATAAATCAAGGTGAACTGGAACCAATTGATACACCAGACTTATATTCCTGAAGAACGGCCTAGTAATATCAATCACCTCACAATAATCTTAATCTTATGGTAGCGAAACAAGATATTGCGGATCACAAACGATGAGAAGAAGATGTTTGTGACTACTTTTTATCTTGCCTATCGGAGAATAAATCTCGATCAAATCCGAGAGAAGGTAGTACTTAATCACGATAGAAAACAACAAGATCAGAACACTCAACTGCAGAGAAATAGTTGGGTTTGGCTTCACAATCCCAATGAAGTCTTTAAGTCGTTAACCTACATGGTTTTAGAAAAAACCTAAGGTTAAAGGAGAATTGGCTCTACTCGCAACTAGTATCACACATGAGGTGTGGATATTAGGTTTCCCAGTTGCTAAAGTTCTCCCCTATATAGTCTTCAAATTAGGGTTTGCAATCAATGTTACCTTGGTAACAAAGCATTCAATATTCACAGTTAGATGAAATCCTGATTAGACTCAAGCTAATATCTTTCAACCGTTAGATAGAACTTAGCTTATTACACACAAATGAAAAGTGACTTCATTTAGATATGAGTAATCGTACCTAAACGTGTACACCTTGTTGGCTCAACAATAGTTAATCGAAGTTAGACATATGAACACTTTCATATCTACCTTATTCATCTTAACCATAACTAGTTCAAATGACTCAAATGAAACAAGTTCTAGAGTTGTGCAATTGTTTATATTCTCATAGAAGTATACAAGACACAATTGAAGAGAAATCGATTTTGATTCACTCGAATCGATTCATGAACATTATAGCCACGGTTTGCAAAAGATTGCATTCCTAAATATATAAATGCAATTCATGAACAAATCTATTTTAGAACATAACCTACTCAAGTATGCAAACGGGTACGCATACCTAAGTGGTCGTACTAAGTTTGGGTTCACCAGTATGCGAACGGGTATGCATACCTTCCAAACTCAGTTAAATCCCGGAACTTGAAACTCACGCCAGTACGCATACCGGTATGCATACTAACTTCCCGGATTTTCGTAAACCAACCAGTACGCATACGGGTATGCATACCATTGTTCTCGGACTTGGAATAACTTGCAACAGTTAGCATACAAGTATGCATACTGTGCTATATCAAATCATGGTTATTTGTTCTAAACTCCCAATTCAATTATTGAAACATTCTTAGAAGACGGGAATAGATGTCTCACACAAACTATTAGCTTCAAAGCAATTTTCAAGTGATCGAGTGATCAATACAAAGCATTCCGAGTTTACGTCAAATGATTGCCTCACACAAATCATGTAAGATGTTACCAGGCGATTTTCACATGATCATCTTTTGACTCCCGTCAAGAATATAAGATGAACTTGGTTAAATAGAAAGCTTACCAACACATATTTCGAGAAATATGTAAGCGAGTTAAATTCAGCTCGAAATATCAAATATGTATAATCGAAATCTATATATCTATACGACTTTTTTCTCAAATAGGAGATAGAGTAGATAGACTTTTGAGTGATAGATGATTTTAAGTCTCCACATACCTTTTGTTGGTGAAGTTCCACAAGATTTCCTTAGTAGTTCTTCGTCTTCAATCGATGAACGTCGTGAAGTTTAATGCTCAACTATACTTTCTATCCTAATCCGAGACTTAGTTATAAGTAGACTAGAAATTAAGACTTATAGTTTTGGCAACTAAACTTGACAACAATCTTGAGATAACAACGCTTGCGAGTTCGACCGAGCAGTGCTCTAACAGTATCTACTAAGATTGAATACGTAAAACTTGCATAAATCCAATTATAAAGATAAACAATATACTGCGGAAAAGGAAAAACACTAGACACAAGAAATTTTGTTAACGAGAAAACCGCAAGTGCAGAAAACCTCAGGACCTTATCCATATTTGAACACCAAACTATATTAAGCCGCTACAGATACTAGCATACTATCAGACTTCGGAAAGGAATGTAGTTTAGACCGAGTCCACCCTCCAAGCGATTCAGTTACAGTCGCGCGCCTTACATCTCTTGAACCTCGCAAGGCTCTACGCAAATAATAAAGCTTAAACATGAAAGATGATAGTATTTGGAATAGCTAATGGAACACATAAGAACTACTTCAAAAACTAGTGTTTCTCTTCAACCAATATAAACAAAATTCCTATAAGGAGTTAACTAGTAAAAATATCTTTGAAGAAAGCTTTATCATCAAGGAACTCATCATCATCAACTGACATCGGTACATAAACTTTATGAATAAGAGTGTTAACTCCTTCAAACCTGCTCGGTTGTTGTTTGGCAAGTGCTTCTTGAATCTCGAGAGATTTCTACAGAATGTCCTTGTGACCTTGCACTTCCATCTTGGTCTTCTTAAGCTCTTCATAAATATTAGCAAACCTCTGTTGCTTTGAGCATCTTTTTCTAAGTTTCTTCGCGTTCTTCCTTTTCCTCTTAAAAAGTAAATCCTTCTCTTTAGGATAGGAATCCTCAATACTCTTCGTTGTTGAATCAACAACCTTAGGTCAGAGGCTTCACCATAAGAGATCACACTCAAAGATACCATAGCTCAAAAATAATATTTGAGTACATGAAAAGATGAGGGTACCCAAATACACCATAATCTTTTATTTATCAACTTATAAGTCCTTTACCAAGTGTTATCGCCTATGGACTGTGTTGAAACAATACAACAACTTCGTGTGATCATCTATGGATACAAAATCGAGACAAAACGACAACAAGATAACATGTATGATTGATTATGGATTCAAGATCGAGAATATACGACAATAAAGTGATCACTTGATAATAGGTTCGATAGTAACCGAAAATCTATAGGATCAATATCAAGTATTACGGATTAACAAACAAGTGCAATTTACTTTAATTATAATAAACAATTATAATGCGGAAAAATAAAGTAAATGGCACAGCAAGATTTTATTAACGAGGAAACCGCAAATGCAGAAAAACCCAGGGACCTTGTCCAGTTTTGAATACTCTCTGAATTAAACCGCTATACAAAATATAATACCAACTTTGCATAGTTGAGACCAAGCAGACTACCCCTAGATACTTAGTTTCCTCATTGTCCCCGCGTCTTCGATCTCTAGAGTCACACGCGTGAACCACCAATCTTTTAGATCGTATTCCGAACAGTAAAGGATAAATCTGTTTGGTAACCACTCTATTCAATCTTGGTAATAAGATATTTATAAGTCATTTAAAAAGGCTCTTCTGTTTAATCTAATAAACTCCTTTTCCTGGTTAGATTCATCTATTTTTTGATTACCGAAATAATCTAACTATAGATTTGCAATCAATCAATATAGATCTCAAAGAGAAACTATAATGTGATGTCGATCTCACGTAACTAATCAATCAAGTTTATCAAAGATAAACACGATTCTATTTAGATCTCAGCCGATCAAGGTTTACGAAAACTACAAAAAAAACTTTGTCGTCTTAAAATCTTCGTTTGTCTTCGATAACCTGCAGAACACCACTTGAAACCTCTTGTGATCAATCACGGATTGAACGGAGTCTGTTAACAATGGACTATCACAAAATGTCTTTAGATCCGAAAATGGTTCTAAAGATGCCGTCAATACTTTGATTTATTTTGAGTGAATCTTATATCAGAAGAGAAGATTCTCAAGAATAAACAAACTAGGTGCAATCAAAGTTTCAACAATTGTTAACAATGAAATCAATAATCGAAAACTGCAATAACAATGCAATTACCTAGTTTCCTACCAATGGTACTCGTAGAGCTTCTTGATTCCACAGAAGTCTTTAAACAAGCGATCGTAAGAGATTTCACCTAATTAGGATACTTTCCTCTCCAGATAGACGGCTCCACCAGAGACAACAAGAATTAAGTTTTCCTGGCTCTTGGGATAGTTTGCAAGAAATGCAAACTCTAGTATTTATACACCAAGGTTGTTCGGACAACAAGGAAATTCCAAAACCGAAAATATTCTCAAGATATTATCATTAAAGTACCTAATTTCGGTTTTCCTATTTCCACATAAATGCCAAACCATATTTCCGAAAACTCTCATAGAAAACTTCTATTATTAGTCTAGCACATTAACTAATAATATTTTCCAGAGCGGTCCGCGAGTTATAACCCCAAAAGTGTCATTATCCATCCATAAAAAATCCATCAAAACAAAAGTAACACAAAAACCCCATCAAAACAAAATTAACACAAAAACCCTAAAGAATTTGATGAAACCAATTTTGAAAATCGGGGTTTTTGTAACAATTTTTAAAAATTTGGGATTTTTATATTGATTTTGTTTAAGACGGAGTTTTAATGGTTCCCAACATTTGAGTGGGGTTTTTGTATCACAAGTTTGATCATCTTGGTTTTTTGTCACTAGTTTTGTTTCCAGAGGATATGCTTTAAAAACCGGTAATTAAAACATATATGATGAAATCATAACTAAATGCTTTTCACTTTTCGGACAAGGGATCATCTTGAGTATTAAGGAATATCTTTGAACAATAAATGATAAGAGTTATGTACATGTTCAAATAATGTCGACATCTAGAAGTTTCTCAGCAAACCTTAACTCCAAGCTTCACACGAAACATAAACAGATATGTGAATGTTGGAAACTCGGTTTTGCTCCTTGGGATCGGTTGTACCAACCTCACAATGTAGGTTTTGATCGGTTATACCATGTTTCCCAATCCAGGTTGTGACCGATTACACCTTGCTTCTAGAGGTAACTTGTGATCGGTTACACCTTACTTCCTGAGTTAGCTTTTGATCGGTTATACCTTTCTTCCCAAAGGTAGTTTGTGATCGATTACAATAAACTTCCCAATTCATCTTATAACCGGTTATACTTTGGATCCCAAAGTAACTTGTGACCTGTTACAACTAGAATTCCAATATAGCTTGTGATCGGTTACACCTTGATTTCCAATGTTGCTTGTGACCGATTACAACTAGCTATATTATATAATCTATGACCGGTTATACCATAAATCTTAACAAGTTAAGATAGGTTCTACCTTGTCATATTATATTGGTTATTCAAAAGATATTTAATAAAGAACCTGACCAATCATGATTTCCTTTCGATTA
Organism: Papaver somniferum; assembly: GCF_003573695.1. Taxonomy (NCBI): domain Eukaryota; kingdom Viridiplantae; phylum Streptophyta; class Magnoliopsida; order Ranunculales; family Papaveraceae; genus Papaver; species Papaver somniferum. The sequence continues at coordinate 49,847,133 of NC_039366.1, forward strand.
AGAAACAAGTTCATATATGTACTTCCTTTAAAAAAATTTTATAAAACATTGTTTCCTAGGATGAAATCATACTTATATAATACACACATAATCAAACAACTATATACAATAGATTATGTCGATATCGTATTTAAGAAGTTCAAAAGATAAGCGTTATACTTCTTAATTCAATAAATTCCTTGACACTTTGATCATTATGTCTTGACCAAGTATAACCACTAGAGTATTATTTATATACATCTTCGCGTGTTATGTTTTCAATATAATCCGACTTGAAAGATATGTTAGGAAGGAAACAAGATCAAGTCAACATTACTAACCTCAAAAGGAAAGATGATGTCGTCGTTGTAGTCTTTACTTCTCCACTTTCCTCAGGTCTTCGGAGTTATACTTGTACGTCTCAACATTCCCAGACTTTCTAATCTGACCAAAACGACGTTGACTCTAGTATTTAATCAAGCGACTCTAGATGAGTTTTGGTACTAAAATATGACAGCTGAACTTAACATACCAACGCTTGGTGGGTTCAACCGAGATATGCTCTAACATTATCCTCTTTTGTCAATTTTAGTGACAAAACTCTTATTACATATGGAGCTAAATGAATTACAAAATAACTCATTCTTCATTCGCTTGATTCCAAGTTTCAACATGACAATAACCTGCATATATTCAATAAACAAATGTCATTATTGACATTTGAATAACAAAAGATTTTACTCCCCCTAAAGGCAAGCTAAGTAAATATTTAATCCAAACATCTTTGTTATTCCACTTTTGTAATATGAAATACTACACATCATTATGATATGTTTCTCCCCGTTAGTTTATGCTTTACTCTTTTGTTAGATATAATGTTTAAGCACAAATATCCTTTCCTAGTGATTAAAAATCACTTGTTTACTCCATATATTTCTCCCCCTTTTTGTCACAAAATGACAAAGGTACGAGCAAACAAAGGACAACCCGAAAGGATTACACCATATGAGATCGAATATTTAGGTTAATAGAAACCGAAACTAAATATCTCATAAATCCGAAAACACATAGCAAAAAGATAAGCATTCATACACATGCTATGCAATTGGAACTATCAAATAATGAAACAAAAATTATAAAATAATAATTTTAATTTTATTCAAAATAGACCTTATACAAAATATCGAAATAAATCAACAAATTGATGTCTACTTTCTGGAAGAATAAGAAACAGATTACTCCTTGGACAATCGTTTATACTCATCTTCCAGTGTAGTTCCTTGATATCCTTCATCTCTCCAAAACTCTGTATCAATTTTCAAGATGCCTTGTAGAGTTTCTGGATGATTCCGAGCAGCAAAGGCTAACTTTTTTTTAATACAGTTTAATTGTCTACCAATACGTAGAAGAAAGAAAATAGGATCATCAGTCTCAGGAGCCCGAGAGGACAAGTCAACCAATTTCCCTTTGTTTTGTGCACCAACCATTGGGTTTATGGTTCCCTTAGTAACAACTTTAGTAAATTTCATATCACTAAAATTATCACCTAAAGCAGTTTCACAAAGCTTAGTAATAAGGCAGAGATACGCAAGATTTCATGTTGAGACAGGAGATGACGAGCTTTCATAAATCTTAATCATATGACTTATGATTATTCTGCAGATATCAAGTTGTTTATCATCTTCTAAAGAAAGTAGACAAAATCAGCAAACTCTCTTTCCCAGTCAAACTTGTCTCTTGTACATGCATAGATGGATGCATTAGCAAGTTTTCCAAAAATCCTCAAATAAAAAGGTATATCTCTGGTTGGTAATCTTCCTTTTTCCCAGTTAATCCTTTTGATAGACGCATTTTTGTGTCTAATTTGTCCTCAATGTCCGTATTGTTGGAACTCTATTTTTGTACTAATATTGTGTTTTTATGTATTTTTAGGAAATAAACATTTTTGGAAAATTCGGCTCGAAAAGTTGCCCGGGGCACCCTTGAAGGACAATTGTTATTCGTACTCTCACTATCGGTTAAGGGGCACCTCAGTGGACACATGCTATTCGCACCCCAGTTCAGGATAGGGGGACACCCTTTATTTTTCGTTTGAAAACTGTTTTTTGGCGGGAAATGAAATTCTCAACTGGCAGAAGTTTGATCACAAAAATGAAGGGGTTACGGGTCGATTCAATGGCTGAAATTTGATAGAGAGATGTGATATAGGTTAATGAACACATTTTGGGCAGTGGGTTCGATCGGAATTGGCTGGAAAACGCGTGATGATTCACACACCCAAAACAGAGCACGTGTACTGTAACACGAGCAAAATTGAAGTTCTTGTGTGCATGGAGGAGTTCTACTAGCGTTGAAAGAGTGCTGAGACGTGGAGAAGGCTAACTAGAGCGTGCATGATCAAATCTAACGTGTGTAGAAGCCAAAAATGGAAATTATTGTTAAATATGGGCAGCGAGCAATGACGGGATTAATGGGATATTATACGGTGTTATGGTCGGATATTTTTGTTCTAAAACACTATAAATACAAGGCTAAAGAGTTTAGCAAGTTGGGAGAGTCTTTGGGGAAAGTTTAGGAGTCGAGAGAATCAAAAGAAAATCACGCAGAGAAGAGAAGAGTTCTGCTGGTGTAGTTGAAGACAAAGAACAAAATACGCTCCAGGAAAGTCGTTGAAAGGTGTCGCTTAACTGCGACAATTTCCAATTCCTTTCCTGCGACTTAGAAACAGTGCTTACAACACTTCATTTGTATCGTTCTTCCCTGACGCTTCCCGTGTGTTGCAAAGTACGGTCGAATATTGATTTTTTTTGACATTTCTCTTCATTGTAATCAACTTTTGAGTATCAATGAAATATTTTGAGAGGTTTTCATCATGAGTAGATAAACCCAATCCCAGGGGTGACGGAGGAAGCCTTTCTCGCAATATTTATGTGGTAATTTTTATTTGATTAATTTTTGCAATATTTATATATGATTAATTGTATTGAAAATAAATGATTTTTATTAATCAAATATATTTTCTCTTGATAATACATGCTTAGTTTTATACTCTTGATGTATTATGCTTGCGATTAATCTTTGATATTTTGAGAATCTGCTTTTGGCAATAGTTAGAATCAAAACAATTATTAAATTTGCATAATAAAAAATAAATAAAACTACATAAATATTGTTGAATGGTGGAATCATCACCCCTATTTTCTCCATAAAATTTATATCACTTGTTAATTGAGTTTTCCTATAGTCAATACAAACACGCAAACCCGTGGTCACTCGGGTCGGGATTAACTCATTGTTATCATTCTGGACTACAGTAATACCAGATTTCTTGGGAACAACCTGAACGGGGCTGACCCACTTACTGTCTGAAATAGGGTAGATAATGCCTGCATCTAATAGCTTAAGAACCTCAGTTCGAACTACTTCTTTCATATTGGGGTTTAGTCGACGTTGCATCTCCCTAGAAGGTTTGGTGTCTTCCTCTAAATAGATCTGATGCATACAAACAGTAGCACTTATACCCTTAATGTCTGCTATGGTCCACCCTAAAGCTTCCTTGTTCTTTTGAGAGCCCTGTTTTTGGAAACTTCAGTTTTGAGAATCTGTGTCTTTGTGAAGAAGGTTCTCCTAGTCCTTTGGTAGTGCCAGAAATGGCAACTTTAAAAGCTTTATTGAACCCAACTAGGACCTCTCGTCCGTCTTGTATCAAGTTAGCTGAAACCGAGGCAAATTATGAACTCAAACCTGGGACTTTACAGATGCTCCCAACCTTTTTAGGAAAAGAGAATGAGAACCCATATTTTCATGTTAGGGAATTTGAGGAAGTATGTAGTACTCTGAAAATTAAAAACCTTAGTGATGATGCACTGAAACTTAGGTTATTCGCCTTTTCCTTAAAAGATAAATCCAAATCTTGGCTGTATAGTTTGGATTCTGAATCAATTGAAACCTATGAACAACTTACATCTGCCTTTATACATAAGTTTTTCCCAAGGCACAAAACATCGTCTATTAGGACACAAATTTGTACTTTTGCTCAACAAGAGGGAGAATCTTTATATAGGTATTTAGAAAGGTTCAATGACTTAATTTCTCAATGTCCTCATCATGGTTTAGAGAAGGTTAGGTTAGTTCAGATCCTCTACGAGGGTTTAGACTATTCAACAACGACCATGGTTAAGTCCTTATGCACAGGTGGGTTTGAGAATAAAACTGTTGATGAGGCGATGACATTTTTGAATGAAATCGCCAATAAGACCCAACAATGGGAAAATAATAGGGAACCCCAGAAAAAAATTCTTCTAAGTAGAGGAAATGTCAATAGGGTAGAAGGATCCTATGAGTCAGATGCTAAAATAGCAGCCATAGCCAAAAGGTTAGAAGCATTGGAATTAGGTCATTCTAGTGGTAATAGTGGTAGAATAGAGCCTTTTTGGGAAGACCATACTGTTGAAGAGCAAGCCAATGCTCTTTAATAACAACACTAGATTCGATAACCGTCAGAAGTTTGACCCTTATTCAGAAACCTATAACCCTGGATGGAGAAACCATCCCAACCTTTCTTGGTCTAAGGGCCAGAATCAAGGTCAGTCTAGTAACTCTCAAGCTCCCCCGGGTTTTGGCTATCCTAATAATCCTTCAGCCCCGGCACAGTTTCAGAACCCTTCGGATAAGAAGATTATGAGTTTAGAAGAGTCTCTTGCTTTGTTAACTCGTAACACTATGGAGTTTCAGCAATCTGTTGCTCAAGGTATAGAAGAAAATAAGAGAATAGGTCAGGATAACTCTCAGGCTATTTCCCAGTTGAAAACCCAGGTTAGTCATATAAATGAGTCTTTGAGGGAATAAGGTAAGTTTCCTAGTCAAACTCAACCCAATCCTAAAGCAGAGAAATCGTACAATCATGTGAACTCTATTACAACCCTTAGGAGTGGAAAGAAAGTTGACAATAAGGTTGCCATGCCTGATAGTGAACATGTTGTAGTTCACCCTTATGAGCCAGAAAATGAGGAGACTGATAGAGTCTCCAAAGAGACCAATGAGGGTCCTGATGAGCCCGGCTTTGTTCCCAGAGCCCCGTTCCCCCAGCTGCTAGTTCCGACTAAGAGGGAGTCCAACTTTAACGATATGTTGGAGGTTTTTAAGCAGGTTAATATCAACCTTCCATTATTAGATGCAATTAGGCAGATTCCCTCTTATGCCAAGTTCCTTAAGGACTTGTGTACGTGAAAGCGTAAGCTCAGTGTCCAGAAGAAAGCCTTCATAGCTAGTCATTTGAGTTCTACTATTCAGAATACCACTACTCCTAAGTATAAAGACCCAGGGTCCCCTACCATTGCTTGTACAATAGGTAAGTACCGTGTTGAGAAAGCGTTGCTTGACTTAGGAGCCAGTGTGAACTTACTGCCATACCATGTGTACCTTAAGCTAGGACTTGGTGAGATGAAACCTACACGGATGACACTTCAGTTAGCTGATAGGTCCGTTAAAATTCCTCGTGGTGTGATCGAGGATGTTCTCATAGAGGTCGACAAGTTTATATATCCGGTGGATTTTGTTATCCTAGATACCCAACCTATCCCTGACCCAGAGAACCAAATACCAGTGATTTTAGGTCGCCCGTTTTTAGCTACATCCAATGCGATCATTAACTGTCGAAATGGTATTATGAATTTGTCTTTTGGTAATATGACTATTGAGATGAACATTTTTAATATTAGTAAGCTACCCTCTGAGCTAGATGACACGTGCATTGAAGAGGTGAACATGATAGGAACATTAGTCGAGGAGTCATTACCAAACACTTTGTTAGAAGATCCATTAGAGAAATGCCTAGCTCACTTTGGGATTGATTTTGATGATGATAAGGTGATTAATGAGGTGAATGCTTTTTTATATTCAACCCCTTTGTTAGATACTAGTAATGAATGGAAACCTAAGTTCGAACCACTACCAGTTTCTAAGTCTACCCTAGTTCCTTCTTTAGAAGAGCCTCCTAAGTCGGACCTAAAACCATTGCCAGATACCCTGAAGTATGTGTTTTTAGGCCCGTCTGAGACTTTACCTGTGATTGTTTCTTCCGACTTGGATAGAGATCAGGAAAGTAGGCTAGTAACCGTCCTTCAAAACAACAAGGAAGCTTTAGGGTGGACCATAGCAGACATTAAGGGTATAAGTCCTACTGTTTGTATGCATCAGATCTATTTAGAGGAAGACACCAAACCTTCTAGGGAGATGCAACGTCGACTAAACCCCAATATGAAAGAAGTAGTTCGAACTGAGGTTCTTAAGCTATTAGATGCAGGCATTATCTACCCTATTTCAGACAGTAAGTGGGTCAGCCCCGTTCAGGTTGTTCCCAAGAAATCTGGTATTACTGTAGTCCAGAATGATAACAATGAGTTAATCCCGACCCGAGTGACCACGGGTTGGCGTGTTTGTATTGACTATAGGAAATTGAACAAGGTCACTAGGAAGGACCACTTTCCCCTTCCCTTCATCGACCAGATGCTAGAGAGATTAGCTGGACATAGTCACTACTGCTTTTTAGATGGCTACTCTGGATATAATCAGATCGTTATTTCCCCAGAAGACCAGGAGAAAACCACTTTTACCTGTCCCTTTGGTACCTTTGCGTATAGACGCATGCCTTTCGGGCTATGTAATGCCCCTGCGACTTTTCAGCGTTGCATGATGAGCATATTTTCTGACATGGTAGAACGGTTCTTAGAGGTCTTTATGGATGATTTTTCAGTGTTTGGTTCGTCTTTCGATGAGTGCTTGCATCATTTGTCATTAGTTTTGACTAGGTGTAAGGAAAAGAATTTAGTGCTTAATTGGGAGAAATGTCACTTTATGGTTCGTTCAGGAATTGTTCTAGGGCATATTGTATCTTCAAAGGGTATAGAGGTAGATAGAGCCAAAGTTGACCTTATTAAAACTTTACCGGTCCCAAAAACCGTAAGAGATATTAGGTCATTCTTAGGGCATGCTGGTTTTTATCGTCGTTTCATTAAGGATTTTAGCTTGATGTCTAGACCTCTTTGCAATTTGCTTGCAAAAGATGTTAAGTTTGTCTTTGATGATGCTTGTTTAGAGGCTTTTGAGAAGCTTAAGTCATTACTCACTACCGCCCCCATAGTCCAGGCACCCAACTGGAACCTACCCTTTGAGATCATGTGTGACGCTTCAGATTATGCTATTGGTGTTGTGCTAGGTCAACGAGAAAATAAGTTACTTCATGTGATTTACTATGCTAGCAAAACTCTGAATGATGCCCAGTTGAACTATACCACTACCGAGAAGGAACTATTAGCCATTGTGTTTGCCTTAGAAAAGTTTAGACCCTATCTCTTAGGTTCTAAGATCATCATATATACTGATCATGCTGCTTTAAAATATCTTTTGTCTAAGAAGGATACTAAACCTATATTGATTAGGTGGATTCTGTTGTTGCAAGAGTTTCTCCAGACATTAGAGACAAAAAGGGTGCCGAAAATGTTGTAGCAGATCACTTGTCTAGGCTAGTTGTTAGTTCCCCAGATGATTCCCTTCCTAAAAGGGATAGCTTTCCTGATGAACAATTGTTCTTTGTTACCCAATTACCTTGGTATGCGAACTATCTTGTTACTGGTCGAATGCCCCAACATTGGGGTAAACAAGATCGTTCTAGATTTTTAGCCGAGGTTAAGAACTTATTTTGGGATGATCCTTATTTGTTTAAGTATTGTCCAGACCAGATTATTAGGAGATGTATACCTGAGAGTGACCAGTCCAGTATTATTTCCTTTTGTCATGAGCATGCTTGTGGGGGTCACTTTAGTGCTAATAAGACTTCTTCTAAGATATTGCAGTGTGGATTCTATTGGCCTTCGTTGTTTAAAGACTCCCATAGTTACTGTGTTACTTGTGAACGTTGCCAGAAATTAGGAACCATTTCCCGTAGGAACATGATGCCCTTGAACCCGATTCTGATTGTTGAGGTCTTTGATGTGTGGGGTATTGACTTTATGGGTCCGTTCCCTAATTCTTTTGGTAACCTATACATCCTTGTCGCTGTAGACTATGTCTCTAAGTGGATTGAAGCGGTTGCGTGTAAAACCAATGACCATAGGGTTGTGATAGAGTTCTTGAAAGAAAATATACTTACACGTTTTGGTACACCGCGAGCTATAATTAGTGATGGAGGGTCGCACTTTTGTAATGGACCTTTTAGGCTTTTAATGAAGAAATATAGTATTACTCATAAGGTATCTACCCCGTATCATCCACAGACTATTGGTCAAGTTGAGGTTTCCAATAGGGAGATAAAACATATAATAGAGAAAACAGTTAATCCTAATCGGAAAGACTGGTTGTCTAGGCTTACTGATGCCTTATGGGCTTACCGTACTGCGTTTAAGACTCCTATTGGAATGTCGCCTTATCGGCTTGTTTATGGCAAGGCATGTCATTTACCTGTTGAGTTAGAACATAGAGCTTATTGGGCTGTTAAGCAGCTAAATTTTTCACTCGAAAAGGCAGGAGCCCATAGGAAACTCCAGCTCAATGAGTTGGAAGAGATTCGTAGAGATGCGCATGATAGTGAGAAGGAGTATAAGAACAAAATGAAACTTGTGCGTGATAGGAATATTCTAAGAAAGACATTTTCTCCAGGTCAAAAAGTTCTTCTGTATGATACCCGCTTACATTTTTTCCCTGGGAAGTTGCGTTCTCGGTGGACGGGTCCTTTTATTGTTCGCACTGTTTTTCCTCATGGAGCTGTTGAAATTAAGTCACCGGATGGTAGTAGTTCTTCGAAGGTTAACGATCAGAGATTGAAACCCTTTTTAGATCCCTTGCCTACAGGTGATGTTGAGGAGGTCCCTCTGGAGGACCCTGTTTACCCTTGATTGACCATCGAGGAGGATTGTATGTTGTATATTAGTTTTTGATTTTCTTCACCCAGGTACTATCTTTCCAACTTCTCCTCGTGTTATGTTACTTTTGGTACTGCTCTTTCATTAGAAACATTGAGGACAATGTTAGATTTAAGTTTGGGGGTGGGGAAGAAAATTTTTGTTAGTTTTAAGTTGCAATAAATAAACTCCAGAGCTTAGAAATTTACGCCTTTTAAGGATAGCACTAACCAATCTAAGTGGATGGAAACATTTTTGTTTTATGAGTTGAGGAACCAATCTGACTAGATGGAAACATCTATAGAGTCTATTCATAAAATCACAGAGTTCAGGTGTTAGAATTAACATGATAGTTTCGCATATCTCGTCGAGTCCTTTTCACTTTCTATTTTTTCTTTTATTTCAAGTGATTTGGTGGGGCACACGATTCAAGTTGTTACCTTTGCTAGGGTGAAATAGAGTGACTGAGTTACCTTTTCAAAAAAAAAAAAAAAAAAAATTAGACCAGACCAGTAGACCAATCGGAATAAATACTAACACTTGGATAGCAATATGTGTGTGTTCTACCTGTCTCCGTCGCCTAAACAAGCGTGGAATGCAGGATCCACGGGAATTACCATGTAATCTGCTGACAAGAAACATGCGCTTGGGTCCACAAGGTCCAATCATGTTGTTAGTTCTTAAAGAAATGTGTGTTTAATAAAGTCGACCACTGGTACCCTTATATATGCCAATTGTGTTGACCTAGAGTTAGGATTATTGACCACTGGTTCCCTTGTATATGCCAGTGTGTTAATATTAGTCAGACCGGTATCTCAGTCATTTAGGTTAGGTTCACCTTGACAGAGGCCTTCAGACAGATATGGGAAACACCGTTCACTTTTCAACCATCTACATTTTTCTTTTTCCATCTTCTTAATCTTTTCATGTGATTAGTCTGACTCCGAGTATGATGTCCATCGTGAAACTATCTTAGTAGAGCTCTGTCACTTATATGAATTTTAGTATGCTCGAGTGAAAACTCGTGTACAGTAATTGGAATTTCGCATCAGGGTACTTCCTCCTATAATTAATAAGTATGCCAACCAAGGAGGTTCTTTAGTGCTTTCCAAGATTTTGCATAGATAGTTAGGGTCTGGAGTAAAGGTTTTGTGGGTACACCTCTGGTAAACCCTCCGTAGACAACACTCCGCCACTAGGGCCACCTAGGGGTTCAAATGATTTTCCTTTCTAGAATAAATTTGCTCGAGGACTAGCAAATAATAAGTTTGGGGGTATTTGATAGACGCATTTTTTTGTCTAATTTGTCCTCAATGTCCGTATTGTTGGAACTCTATTTTTGTACTAATATTGTGTTTTTATGTATTTTTAGGAAATAAACATTTTTGGAAAATTCGGCTCGAAAAGTTGCCCGGGGCACCCTTGAAGGACAATTGTTATTCGGACTCTCACTATCGGTTAAGGGGCACCTCAGTGGACACCTGCTATTCGCACTCCAGTTCAGGATAGGGGGACACCCTTTCTTCTTCGTTTGAAAACTGTTTTTTGGCGGGAAATGAAATTCTCAACTGGCAGAAGTTTGATCACAAAAATGAAGGGGTTACGGGTCGATTCAATGGCTGAAATTTGATAGAGAGATGTGATATAGGTTAAGGAACACATTTTGGGAAGTGGGTTCGATCGGAATTGGCTGGAAAACGCGTGATGATTCACACACCCAAAACAGAGCACGTGTACTGTAACACGAGCAAAATTGAAGTTCTTGTGTGCATGGAGGAGTTTTACTAGTGTTGAAAGAGTGCTGAGACGTGGAGAAGGCTAACTAGAGCGTGCAGGATCAAATCTAACGTGTGTAGAAGCCAAAAATGGAAATTATTGTTAAATATGGACAGCGAGCAATGACGGGATTAATGGGATATTATACGGTGTTATGGTCGGATATTTTTGTTCTAAAACACTATAAATACAAGGCTAAAGAGTTTAGCAAGTTGGGAGAGTCTTTGGGGAAAGTTTAGGAGTCGAGAGAATCAAAAGAAAATCACGCAGAGAAGAGAAGAGTTCTGCTGGTGTAGTTGAAGACGAAGAAAAAAATACGCTCCAGGAAAGTCGTTGAAAGGTGTCGCTTAACTGCGACAATTTCCAATTCCTTTCCCGCGACTTAGAAACAGTGCTTACAGCACTTCATTTGTATCGTTCTTCCCTGACGCTTCCCGTGTGTTGCAAAGTACGGTCGAATATTGAATTTTTTTGACATTTCTCTTCATTGTAATCAACTTTTGAGTATCAATGAAGTATTTTGAGAGGTTTTTCATCATGAGTAGCTAAACCCAATCCCAGGGGTGACGGAGGAAGCCTTTCTCGCAGTATTTATGTGGTAATTTTTATTTGATTAATTTTTGCAATATTTATATATAATTAATTGCATTGAAAATAAATGATTTTTATTAATCAAATATATTTTCTCTTGATAATACATGCTTAGTTTTATACTCTTGATGTATTATGCTTGCGATTAATCTTTGATATTTTGAGAATCTGCTTTTGGCAATAGTTAGAATCAAAACAATTATTAAATTTGCATAATAAAAAATAAATAAAACTACATATATATTGTTGAATGGTGGAATCATCACCCCTATTTTCTCCATAAAATTTATATCACTTGTTAACCGAATTTTCTACATTTCTAAATTATTTAAATATAAAAAAAATTATTCCCTTCACAAGTTCGAAAAGAATCAGTTTTCACCACTATGTACAACAACTTTTGAAAATACATCACCTTTTTCCAATGAGACAGGTCGAAATGGTATCGTGATCAATTTCAAAACCGGTAATCATATGATTAAAATTCTCATTGATAATATTTGAAATCACCTTTCGATCAACATAAAGAATATGCCATCTAACAAGAGTGACAAAAGTAAGCTTCTTATGATCAATATTGTGAATATTAGCATAGAAGATTCTTACCACATCAGGTGAATATTTTTCAAAATAGAAAAGTTTCCTCCAGTTTCGATCTTGAACAAAATTCACATAACCAGCATCCGAAACTTCCGAGACAAATCTATTTTAGCATTGAAATCCATCCCTTTGAGAAGCTGATATTTTTCAAAATATGTGCTATTAAAAAAGTTAGTGAGCTCATGTTGATCTTTGATTATGTGCGGAAACCTGGTCTTCTCAATCTGTTTGTAGGGAATGAGATCATTGTATGGATCATATATTTTCTCATTTGATTTCCTTTTCACCATATTTTCTAGTACCAAAGTTGTACCGAAAACCCTAGTTCTTGTCCCGAAGTTATTCTTAAAAATTATTTGTACAAATAATATAAAAGTATTTCCTTTTATTGTAAACTTGTTCCTGGCTTGACTAGGTTTAGGAAATCGAATATTCGGGAATATTCTTCTGGAAGGAGATAAACTTGATTTACGAAAGTTAATTTTATTTTGGAATTATAATTCCTCTTCTTGGACTCGATCTTTTTCATGGATTAATTCTATATTCGGGACCAAATATTTGTCTTCTTTATTATTACCAAAATCTAATAATATTTTCTGAAATCCATATAGATTTTCGGAGAAAATGAATTTTTCAATATGTAAGAAGACAAAAATCGATGATAATAAGATACTTACAAGAAATATCTTAAGAACTAGAGATTCAATAATATTTTAAAAGTTCACTTGCTTCACTGAAACAGTTATGTGGAGTATGAAGCAATCCTTTGTTAAAACCGCTATTAACTGAAGGATTATCCTTTACACCTGTAGAAGAATTCCAAAAGTTCATGGACATCCCGACAGTTTTAGTCCTGAAAGTGTATATACATGCATTTGGATGAGACAACCAAACTATGTTTAAGTTTTCAGATTTCTTACAAGAAGAATAGTCATGAGTCACTACTAGAAGAAAAAAATTGAGAAATCTTATACACTTTCCACCATGTCACATAGAAGTTTGTATCAATATTACTACACCAGTTAGTAGTAAATCTCACGAGATACACATCTATGACTGTCGATAGTTTATGTAGGTCATTTGTGACACACATAGACAAAATCCATATTCCCAAGAGACTCGGGAATAAGAGTATTGTTTTCTTCAAATTAGTCTTCCATCGGGGGAGTTTGAAGATATCAAATCATGCCAATATGTTAACTGCATCATTCATTGATTTAAATCTTATAGGTTGGATCACACCAAACACAGATTATTAGATCTTTTCGTGTTTTCGTGTTGTGATACCAATTGAAAAGACAAGGGTACCCAAATACACCATAATATTTTATTTATCAACCTATAATTCCTTTACCAAGTGTGATCGACTATGGACTGAGTCGAAACAATACAATAATTTTGGTACACACTTTGTGTGATCGTCTATGGATACGAGATCGAGAAAATACAACAACATGATCACTTGTGTGATTGACTACAATTTATTTTAATTATAATAAACAATTATAATGCGAAAAAAGAAAGTAAATGGCACAACAAGATTTTGTTAACGAGGAAACCACAAATGCAGAAAAACCTCGTGACTTTGTCCAGTTTTGAATACTCTCAAAATTAAGCCGCTATACAAATCTAATACCAACTTCGTATAGTTGAGACCAAGAATGCTACCCCTAGCTACTTAGTTTCCACAGTATCACTGCGCCTTCGACTTCTAGAGTCACGCACGTGAATCACTAATCCTTTCGATCGTATTCCAAACAGTAAAGGATAAATCTGTTTGGTAACCACTCTATTCAATCTTGGTAATAAGATATTTATGAGTCATTGACAAAGGATCTTCTGTTTAATCTAATAAACTTCTTTGTCTGGTTAGATCAATCTATCTTTTGATTACCGAAATAATCAAACTATAGATTTGCAATCAATCAATATAGATCTCAAAGAGAAACTATAAGGTGATGCCGATCTCACACAACTAATTAATCAAGTTTATCAAAGATAACACGATTCTAGTTGGATCCCAGCTGATCAAGGTTTGTGCACACAATTCACAAGACATGAAAACTAACAAGAAAAAAACTTTGTCGTCTTCAAATCTTCGTTTGTCTTCAACAATCTGCACAACACCACTTGAAACCTCTTGTGATCAATCACGCACGGGACGAAGCTGTTAACAATGGATTATCACAAGATGTCTTTAAAACCATTTCTCGTAAATACTTTGATCTAGTTTGAGTTAATCTATATCAGAAGAGAAGATTCTCAAGAATAAACAAACTAGGTGCAATCAAAGTTTCAAAAAACATTAGTCGATCAAATAAATAATCGAAAATTTCAATAACAATGCAATTACCTAGTTTCCCACCAATGGTACTCGTAGAGCTTCTTGATACCACATAAGTCTTTAAACGAGCGGTCGTAAGAGATTTCACCTAATTAGGATACTTTCCTCTCCAGATAGACGGCTCTACCAGAAACAATAAGAATGAAGTTTGCCTGGCTCTTAGGATAGTTTGCAAGAAACGCAAACTCAAGTATTAATACACCAAGGTTGTTTGGAAAATAAGGAAATTCCAAAACCGAACATATTCTCAATACATTATCATTAAAGCACCTAATTTCGGTTTTTCTATTTCCACATAAATTCCAAACTATATTTACGAAAAATCTCATTGAAAATTTCTATTATTAGTCTAGCACATTAACTAATTATATTTTCCATAGGATATGCTTTATTGCTGGTAATTAAAACATATATGATGAAAATCATAATTAAATGCTTTTCACTTTTTCGGACAAGCGATCATCTTGAGTATCAAGAAATATATTTAAACAATAAATGATAAGAGTTATGTACATGTTCAAATAATGACGACAACTAGAAGTTTCTCAGCAAACCCTAATTTCAAGCTTCACAGAAAACATAAAGAGATATGTGAATATTTGAAACTCAGTTTTGCTCCTTGGGATCGGTTGTACCAACCTCACAATGTAAGACGTCATCGGTTATACCATGTTTCCCAATCCAGGTTGTGACCAGTTACACCTTGCTTCCCAGAGGTAGCTTGTGATCGGTTACAACTTACTTCCTGAATTATCTTGTGATTGGTTACACATTGCTTCCCAAATGTAGCTTGTGACCGATTACAACGAACTTCTCAGTTCATCTTATGACCGATTATACCTTGGATCCTAAATTAACTTGTGACCGGTTACAACTTGCATTCCAAATTGCTTGTGATCGGTTACACCTTGATTTTCAATGTAGCTCGTGACTGATTAAAACTAGTTATATTAAATAGGCTATGACTGGTTATACCATAAATCTCAACAAGTTAAGATAGGTTCCACCTTGTCGTCTTATATTGGGGATTCAAAAGATATTCAATAAAGAACCTGACCAATCATGGCTTCCTTTCGATTAGGGAACAAGTTCATATATGTACTTCTTTTAAACAAATGTTATAAAACTTTATTTCCTAGGTGTGAAATCATACCTATATAATGCACACATAATCAAACAACTATATACAATAGATTATGTCGATGTCGTATTTACAAAGTCTAAAAGATAAGCGTTATACTTCGTAATTCAATAAATTCCTTGACACTTTGACCATGATGTCATGACCAAGTCTAACCACTAGAGTATTATTTATATACATCTTTGCATGTTATGTTTTCAATATAATACGACTTGAAAGATACGTTAGGAATCGAAACAAGATCAACTCAATATTACTAAACTCAAGAGGAAGGATGATTTCGTCGTTGTAGTCGTTACTTCTTCACTTTCTTCAGGTCTTCGGGGTAATACTTGTACGTCTCAACATTCCTAGACTTTCTAGTCTAACCTAAACGAAGTTGACTCTAGTATTTAATCAAGCGACTCTAGATGAGTTTTGATACAACCAAACTTGACATACCAACGCTAGGTGGGTTCAACCGAGCTACGCTTTAATAGTATGTAATTCGTGTAAACACAAACTCATAGATCTTCGAGACCACAATTTTTGAAAGATTTCCAACAATAGTAAATTATTAAAAAGGAAGACTAACAACCATAGAACTAAAGAACTGCACGACTTCTTAAGAAAAGGAGTCCGCTCACGAACCAAATACCAAACTAAAAGGTGAAATACAATTTTACCTTTCTTAAAGTTTGTACATGGGTAAGTATTTACAATCATTACTTGAAAAATAGTGTGAAGTAAGCGTCAGCTATAGTCTCAAGATGTAAAATTCTTTGAATAATTATGCCAACATTTTAAATTTATCAAGTTAATTTCCTTGCGGATAAGTGAGATTGAATTTTCACCGTTTAGTATTTAACCAAGTCAAAAACCAGAATACTGGACAGGATTCAAAGGAGAAAGGCTCAACATGAACTATTGTTATTCTCGTTTTGTGACGGCATGAACTAACAGAAGAATTGTATCCTTGAGTCTGTGAAAAAGGATGGAAATTCAAGTAATAAGATTCAAGACACAAACTAGAGAGTTTGTCCCAAAAATCTTGGAGGTGCACAGTTCTAGTCTCTTTTCAGGAAACATGAGACAAGAAGACAACTTTTTAATACAATTAGTTTGTGTTGGGGTGAGCATCATTAAGCTCACCACTTGATTCCTGCATGGGTTTGTCAATTTTTATTTTAACCGTCCGTTTAGATCTTGATCTCTTCTTTCCTCTCGACTTATCTTTTTCGTTAGAGAAAATCTCACTTTTAGGAGAAGAAAGAGAAATAGAGTTACATACCTTAGACGAGTTTGGCTTCTGGAAGAGTTTGAGTACATTTTCCAAACGACTATCCACCCTTGTAGTTTGTTGACATACCTTACTTTCTGCGTGTACTTGAAGCATTGTTTGATTTTGTGGCCTTCAGTAGTACATGAACGCTTCTTATTTCAGCTGAGAGGCATACTTAGGATATTCCTGAAACATCAGTAATGGGATTTTCATGAAAAGGGGAAAAATCCATTATATCCTCAAAAGATATAGATGGGGGATCTTCAAACAACTTGTCAAGATTGATGTAAGTATCACTACTATCATCAGGATTAGTTGTTTCAGCTAGAGAAGTGTTATGCTTGAGAAATCTTCTTCTTATGAATCATAATAATCAGTAGTTTCATCAAGATCAGCAAGACCCTAGTTGCCAGTGTATTTTCTTCGATTTGGACGCTCATTAAAAAAGTGACTGAAACCTCTACACTTGAAGCACTATGGCATATCCTCATCATCACTTTCACCATCCACATTTTTAGAGGGAACACTATCATGTGGTTTGGCTAATGAAGATGGTTGTTCTCTTGATAATGGTTTATTTCTCTTCTTGATAAGATCTCTAAACTGTCTTGTAATAAGAGAAACCGAATTTTCAAGATCTTCATCAGATAATTCGTGAACAAGATCTTTCTCGGTGTTTCCATCACTATCACTTTTCTAAAGTACATCAGTGTTTTTAAGTGCTTTGAATGCAATATTTTAATCAGCTTTAGCTTGTTGTTCATGGTCAAAGATCTTTAACTTTCTAATAAGGGTGCTTCTGGAAAATGTAGCTAGTAAGATTGTTTCCTTCAGTGGTGGCATGTTTCTTAGACTCGTATCGAGCTGGTAAATATCTCATAATTTTCATCACAAATCTCGTTCAGGAATAATCTTTCCTTGTGAATGACAAGCGTTCACTATTTCCGACTATTTGTGATTAAATTCCTCAAACGAATCTTCATCAGCCATCGAAGGTTTTGGCAGTCAGAAGCTAGGTTTTGAAGACGTGCTTTCTTTTCTGTGGAATTCCCTTCAAATACGTGGATAATAAAATTCAGTCCATCAGAGTTGTACTTAGCATCATTGATTTCAATCTCGCAATATGTTTCTATGCCGTTAGGAACAGCATTAGCTTCTTCTCCGACCATTGGAGTATTGTATCCTCTTACAACAAGAACCAATGTCTTAAAGTCACGAGCTTGTAAGAAGGAACGCATAATAGTTTTCCACCATAAGTAATTTGTGCCATCCAAGGATGGTGGTACGTTAATAGAGAATGCACTCTTTTCCATAATACAGATTGCTTCAAACACAAACTTATTAGGTCTAACAGTGTTTATCTGTTTTGATACCAATTAAAAACGTATGGGTACCAAGTACACCACCAACTTTTTCATGCGACAACCTGTATGGATAAAACGTAACACACTTGCAAATATACCAACTGAAATATCCTCGACAATATGTAAATAAAGTTTATATCTTTACCTCTTCACAATCAGTATGTATATAGACAAAGAGACTGTGAACCTGATTGTTACGAGTACTTGGACGATCTCAAAAATCAATATCCAAGATCAATCTAGTCGTATCAAATTAATCCAATCAGAATTCTGCCAAGTAGTTAAATTTGTTATCAATCTTTCAAGATACGAATTCTACAAGAAACGAGTCTCGTAAATCGATCACAATTAGATGGACATATCTACTAAGATTGAATACGTAAAACTTGTGTAAATTCAATTATAAAGATAAACAATATAATGCGGAAAAAGAAAAACACAAGACACACATAAGTTTTGTTAACGAGGAAATCTCAACAGCAGAAAAACTCAGGGACCTCGTCCAGATTTGAACACCAAACCGTATTAAGCCACTACAGACACTAGCCTACTATCAGACTTCGGACAGGAATGCAGTTGAGACTGAATCTACCGTCCAAGCGATTCAGTTACACTCGCGCTCCTTACGTCTCTTGAACCTCGCAAGGCTCTACGCAATTGATTATCTTAGATGATGTCCTTTACAGCTTAAGAGTTTCTTCAGCCAAAGTGAAGACTTTTGATACTGATATGCCTCTAACAAATAAATCTATTTGATTTCCTTTAGATCAAAGATCAATGTGTGGAAATCTGTTTGAAATAGACAAAGATAGCAAAACTCACAAATATGAAACTTACGTATCCTGAGGAGCAGCCTAAATTCTAAACCACCTCTCAAGAAAATCTTCAAAAGATCAAAGATCAATTTTCAGATATTTATCTCGAGGAATCACAAAGTCTGAAACAAAGAGAACTTTGAAATTACTATGTATCTTTCCTGAAAGAGATTACGAAAACCTCGATAACAGATAAGCAAGATCAAGATATACAAACTATCAAGTTAAACATAGTCGGACCTGGCTTCACGGATCCCCAAAGTGAAATCTTTTTTGTTGTAAACCTAATTATGTTTCTCATAGGAAACCTAGGTTTATATTAGATGACTCTAGAATCAACTAGGACATAAAGTGTCAGGGATAGAATTTTTTTTTTGAAAGAGCATTTGTATTTATAGTTTTCAAAGACCAGAGGTTGCTTAGAATTAAAGATAAGATAACTTGAGAATCAAGCAAACACTTTTAGGTCTTCAAATTCCAATTGAAGAGTATACAATATGGTCCGGTTACGGAACCGTGTACCATGATTGTTCGTTTTGGCAAGTATGTCGTAGGAACTAAAACAATTTGGTGTTCATTAAACACCTAAGAATTTAATCATAATACACACGCATAAGTGTTTGAGTGATCATTGAAGTCTTATAAGTCTTTAAGAGAGTTCTAGGAATGCTAAACATATTAAAATATAAGTCTTTGAGCATCTGCTAAAATTTGCTGGGACAGTTGGTAGAACGGTTCGTTAACCGTAAGGTATGTTCATGAGTCAGGGTGCAACGGTTCGTGAACCGGGTTCGCCAACTGCTAGCCTATTGTACCAACTTCAAAATTCAGTTCACCACGGTTTATGAACTGTTCTCAACTGAACTTACGGTTCGCGAACTGGTTCGCCAACCTTCTATGTATTTCTGAAACTCATATATCTATGGTTTGGGAACTGGTTCGCCAACTACCCTAAGCAACAATAACAAAAGTTCTGAATTTCCCTCTTTTGATGTTTGAAATATTCCCAAGTGATAAAATCATTTGCATGGGATATTTTCAATTGATCCACAAATTAATTCACAAACAATAAATTGCTTTGAGCTAATATTGTTAAGGACCGTTGACATCTTTGCTAAAATCATATTTCGAGATTTTTAACAAGACAAGCTTGACTCGAAACTTCTTCTTTGTAAACTTACTAGAATTCATATGACATAGACTCAATAGATAAAATGGTAAGATAGTGAGTAAAATAGAATGGTTCAGTCTTCACATACCTGATAAAGAAGTTCTTCAAATGTCTTTGTCGATCTTCAGTCTTCGAGGGTGATGTTTGATACTCAACTACCAAATTCTAACCTAGTCCGAGACTTGACTTAGTAGACTAAAAATCAATATATAGTTTTGATCATCTAACAATGACAACAAGCTTGAGATAGCAAAACTTGTGGGTTCAACCGAGCATTGCTCTAATAATTTATTTTCCAAATTCCATTTCGGGATATGTGCATATATAAGAAGAAATATCTAAAGGTTAAGAAGTGCACCCTTACGAACACTGTCACGAGGTGACCTCATCAAAGTTTTACATAAATAATTATGCACCCTTAAGACTGCATAACCTGTTATGCTTAATTCCTGCTCATTTTTACATATTATGGGTTTTAATAAACAATCACCTCCGAATTTTTTGATATCGTTGTTTGTACATGTTGTGTAGATCTCTTTAAAAGCTTTCCAACGAGATAAAATTCGTAAAACTCCAAAGCACGATTTTTTTAAATATATTATATTTAAAATTTCAAGGTTACAATGGGTTTAAAATCGAAAATTAGACAATGTAAAGAACCATGAATATGCCAGTACAACAATGAAAAGTCCGACAAGAAAAAAAGAAGGGTTAACATAAAATGACAAATACAAATATGAATAAGAATCAATTAAATCGGTAGAATCATGCCCAACGAGTTATACAAACAACTTTAATTATGAGTGTTACATTAACTGAAACATATTTTATACTTGACAGTACAAATAATATATCTTTTGGGCCTTTTTCTAATTTTCCCAAGTTAAGTTCCATATATTTCAGATCACTCTATTACATGTGCTTGGGCTTGCTGTCTTTCTTTAGGCCCACCAGTGATAAACAATGGACGGTTTTTTTTGGGGACCAGCCTTTTTTTTTGGGACCATTATTTTATTTTGGGTAAGACATTAGAAATAAATCTAGGTCACCCTTTATCTTAATATTTATATTAATACCAACATTATCCTCCTGATTATTTTTGTATAATGATTAGTTAATGTGATTAATCATTGATTAAGGTTAAATTAATAGATGATTGTATTTAAAAGAAATAGAATTATTGAGTGACCAAAGAAGAAGAAGAAGAAGAAGAAGAAGAAGATGGAGAAAAAAATTATTTTGAGATGGGTAAATATGGAGAAAAAACATTCTCTCGGTACCGAAATATGCTTGTAACTTAGTGAATGTTGTTATAAATGGCCTAAAATATCGTCAAAATCAAAATTGTAAAAAAAAAAATTCAACCAAGTCAACAAAGTTCAGTTATATTATATGAAGAACATGTGACCGAACTTTCTGCAAATGTAGTTCGGTTAATAAATCCAAAATCACAGGCAACCGAACCAAAGCTTTAATGGAGTTTTTGTTTCTGTGAATGTAGTTCGGTTGGGACATTTTTTGCGACGTAACCGAACTCAAAGTTCGGTTGAGACATTTTTTCGCGACGTAACTGAACTTTTTTGCGACGTAACCGAACTCAAAGTTTGGTTGGGATATTTTTTTGCTACGAAACCGAACTTTTTTTTTGCGACACAATTGAATTTTTTTCGACGTAACCGAACTCGAAGTTCGGTTGGGATATTTTTTGCGACGTAACCGAACTTTTTGTGACGAAACCGAACTTTTCTCTGGAAAAAGAAAAACCTCCATTAAAGTTGAGTTCGGTTAGTTCGACAATGTTTTTCACATAATTCCTAACCGAACTTCTCTCTACAACTTCCATTTTCAACTCATTTTGGTGATTACTTCTCATTTTTTCAACCAAAAATAATATATATATATACATATTTTGATGATATATATATATATAGAGAGAGAGGTGGTGGTGGTTGTTGTTGGTGGTAGTCGGAGATGGTAGGTGATGGTCGGTAGTGGTGGCGGCGACGATAGGAGGAGGTGGTGGTTATTTATACATATATATATATGTGATTATTAGGTTAATTTTAAATTAAGTTAGGTTAAGGATAGGTTAGTCATTTCCACATTTTAGGACACCCCTTATAACTATAGACAAAGCGGCCTAATAAAACCATGGTCCCAAAAAAACGATGGTCCCAAAAAAACCATTCTAAACACTTTGGCAGCAGAAAGTTAACCAGTGTATAGTCCCATGGATTACCAAAATGTGAATAAAAGAAGTCACCATCCTTAAACCCCAAGAAGTATCGTCAAATCCTTTATACAACCAGCTTTCTTATTTTAAGGTGAGACTTAAAAAATCCCCCTTGAATAAGACAGACAAACAATACACTAGTATATTTGGTAGTGTTAATTTGTGATGAGGGCTAAATATAGGCGATTTACAATGTTATTTAGGACTGAAGTAGTAGGATAGGACAAATGAGCCTGGTTAAAACTGGTATCAGGATCCTTGGTACTTTGACGGTGAGGGTTAAGGACGGACTCAGTGGGTGTAAAGCTTGATGGTGATTTTCCCAGATGAGCGATGGATTATCTGATGAGTTTTCAAGCCCCAAACCTGGTATGGTCAAAGCAACAAGGACTTGGCGTGAGCCGTGTGTACTTACCTGGATACAAGATTTGGCCATTTGGGAGAGATTTTATTGTTGGGCTTTGTATCCACCTAGGTTACAGGAGTTGGTTGTGAAGGTAGATATTATGTTTTGATATAGGAACGATTTTTTTGGACCATGGTTTTCTTGGGATCATGGTTTTATTTTGGATAAAGGCATTAGAAGTAATTCTAGGTCACCCCATATCTAGTTATTTATTTAATATCTAATCTACCCTCTTAATTAATTTTAGGTTATGATTAGTGAATGATTAGTTAAAAACAATTAGTGAGATTAAATTAAAAAATGAGTTTATTATTAGTTGAGTAGAATTATTGAGAGAGTAGAGTTAGAGAAGATAAAGGAGAAAAACATGGAAAATAATTTTTTTTTTCCAATTCACTAAGTTTGAGTATTCAAATGATGAAAACTCATCTGATTCTTCATCTCCATCCTCTCCTAGAATATTTGTTAATCTTCAAAATGATCCGGATTTGAACCGGATTTTGAACAGTTCGGTTACTTTATATGAAGAACAAGTAACCGAACTCATCTGAAGCTGTAGTTGGGTTGCCCCGTGAGATGAACAAGTAACCGAACTCATCTGAAAGTGTAGTTCGGTTACTTGTTACAAACACGCAGGTTACCGAACTCTCTAATAATTTCTAGGAGTTACAGCGTTATGTTCGGTTGGTTCTCAACTAACCGAACTTTGGTGTACAAAGTTCGGTTGGTTCGCAAACTGCATGCACTTTTGATCTAACCGAACTTTACGTAATATAAGAGTATATAAGTTTACAAAGTTTGGTTCTTTCGCAAACTTGAACCTAACAGCTAACCAACCGAACTCTGAGTTCGGTTTTTGCGATAAAATTGTGAAGTTACCGAACTTAACAAACAAACAAAAATGTGAAGTTCCAGCATCTATTGGCTAAGTTCGGTTACTTTGTAGTTTTAAATTTTTTTGCGAACAAACCGAACTCTATTGGCTAAGTTCGGTTATTTTGGAACTCAACATAGTAGCCACAACAACACAGTTCGGTTAGACTGGATTTGTTTTTTTTTTTTTCGGTTCTAAGGGTGGAGTTCGGTTACGTTGTAATTTTAAATTTTTTTGCGAACAACCGAACAGAGAGTTCGGTGACTTAGTTTTAAATCCAATAGAACCGAACTGTTCTTCGTGTTCTTCATTTTCAAGAAGTTCGGTTAGTAAACTAGGGTTTTTTGGAAAATCGACCTAACCGAACATGGCTCTGTAACTCCTATTAAAACCCTATTTTGATGATTTCTATTCGATTGAAGCAATCAAAATCAAATTAAAGTGAAGGGTTTGTTGGAAAATACCTCCGGAGTGGTCCCATGGCAGAATCAGGTTGCGGCTGGCGTCTTTTATACTCAATAAAATTATTATGTAACTGAACTTAATTGTGATTGCATTGATGTTGTTACATTTCTTAAATAGGCGGTGGTGGTGGTGGTGGGAGGAGGTGGTGGTAATCGGTGGTTGGTGGTGGTGATAATCGGAGGTGGTGGGCGGTGGTGGTGGTCGTGGTAATCGGAGGTGGTGGTGGTGGTAATCGGCGGTGGTGGTTGGTGGTGGTGGGAGGAGGTGGTGGTTATATATATATAGGTGGTTATTAGGTTGGTTTTAAATTAAATTAGGTTAAGGGTAGGTTAGTCATTTCAACGTTTTAGGACACCCCTTATCACTATAGGGAAGGTGACCTAATAAAACCATGGTCCCTAAAAAATCATTCTAATATAATATTAGTTCCACGTTGTATGAGTTATCTAAGATCCAGTAGTTTATAAGTCTTGGCCTTGCAAGCCGGTTTTTGCGGGTTAGTTAGGCCCATTGACTTCAATATGGTATCAGAGCAAAGATAATTCGTGTCGAGTCGTTTTACTGCATATTTTACTTTGCGGCACCTGATTTTTACTTTGTCAACGTGTTAGACCCAGCGAGGCTACACGTGAAGAGCATGTTGTAATAAATTCCACATTATATGAGTTATCTAAGATCTTGGACAACCTTAACCTTCCATGCCGATTTCGATGTTAGTTAAGCCCATGGACTCAATATTATTGTGCAGAATGAAATAACACTTGATATCAAAGTAAACTTAGCTGCTACTCCAAGCAAGCCAAAACATAGAGTAAATGATAGACAAAAAAGATAGATCTCTTCATTTTTCTCAAATTAGATGGAACTCATCATTGATTAACAAAGTACGAAAATAAAAAGATCACAACACCAACATAAATAGATACATACATTAAATTACCAAAAGAGAGATAACTAATTGAAATGAAACACAAAGGAGTGAAGAGAGAATTAAGGGATATTTTGATTTTGGGTCCCATAAAATGGTATACCTTTGTATTTGGAACCTAACTTTGTCCAGCTTTGAGTTTGGGTCCCGGTCAAAGGTTGAATATTCGTGATCATCCAACAATCAGTTAAATATGGGTTATTTTAACGAAAATATTACTTTTTATTTATTTACTAACTCTACCAAGTTATCCAAGACAGTGAAATGACTAACGAAAACGTTTTATTTTTGTTAAAATATCTCATATTTAACTGATTGTTGGATGGTTAAGAATAGTCAATCTTTGACCGGGACCCAAACTCAAAGCTGGACAAAGTTAGGCTCCAAATGCAAAGGTATACCATTTTACGGGACCCAGAGTCAAAATGTCCCGAGAATTAATCAATAACGCCCTTCCTTTTCTTCCTCTTTTCCAAATGATTCATATCTACAGTTCCACTAAAAGGACTCTTCAAGCCTTTCTCACTCTCTTGCCTTCATTAATTTTCATCTCTCTCACAAAACACTGCCATAAAAGGAAATTTAGTTGTGGGCATTGCTTCTGAAGGACCCAAGAGCCTTAACAGCTGCAGCCCTGAGAATGAACTGATGGTAAAATGCAGCAATGGCAGCTCCAATGAATGGTCCCACCCAGAATATCCACTACAGTAATCAAAACACAAAACAAACACATTGTTATTCGAAACTAAAAACACCATAACTACTTAACATTTTATTTAACTACTACATAATTAACCTTAATTTATACATACCTGATCATCCCAAGCTTTGTTTTTGTTGTAAATCACAGCAGCTCCGAAACTTCTAGCTGGGTTAATACCAGTTCCAGTAATGGGGATAGTTGCGAGATGTACCATGAACACAGCAAATCCGATTGGTAGAGGTGCCAAAACCTAAATAAAGTTTAATAAAATAGAGGTTTATCAGATATTACGCTTCGAACTCGTTATCTCACAACATTTCTACACCACACAAAACGGAGTTATTTAACTAGGGAGTAATCAAATGCACGAAAAAGGGACATAAAATTCACAAAGTGCGGACATTATTTAAAGGTATAAAACCTCATAGAAAGATGAAGGGCACATGGAGAATTTTTAAAGGTAGGTCCTATAAAAGTCCTTTTGTTTTCTGAGTGTTGCCAAAGGACTTTTCTCCAGAGGATAGATATACCGTATCAAAGTAAGTGTACAGTGAAGCAGACTAAAATGCGCCAAGGCAATACTGACCATTCAAAGAGGTCAAAGTTAACAGACTACAGTACTTATAAGAATGTCACAGAACCACAGAATAAACCGAAAAAACAGAATGCTAAAAACGTTTGGATTTAGATGTATACCGGGATGTGGGAGTCTCTGGCGCTTCTCTTTGGGTCAGTGGCTGAGAAGACGGTGTAGACAAGAACGAATGTACCGATGATTTCAGCAGCTAATCCTGTTCCTGTGCTGTATCCATCGCTTAGTTCGTTGGCTCCACCTCCGAATCGAACGTAGTAAGATTTCTGGAAGGCTTTAACTAAGCCAACCCCACAGATTGCACCTAAACACTGAGCTACCATGTACAATACTGCCCCAATTAGTGATACTTTTCTTGCCAAGAACAACCCAAATGTTACTGCTGGGTTAATGTGTCCTCCTGCGCATTAGAGAAACTTTGGTGAGTTTTAAAAGGTATAGGTAAACAGAGGAGGGACTTTCTAGTTAAAACTCAAATCAGTGTAAAAAAATGAGGCAGATTTCGGAGAGTGTATGAACTTACCAGAGATACCGGCAGTGCAGTAAACAAGAACGAAGATCATACCACCAAAAGCCCAAGCAATACCAAGAATACCAACACCACCACAGTCATCACCACCAGCAATTTGGCTCTTGTAACCAATAACGGTCAAAACAGTAATGTAAAGAAACAAAAGAGTAGCAATAAACTCAGCTATCAAAGCTCTGTAAAATGACCATTTCGTTAGTTCTTCAATACCCAAAAATGGTGCTGGTGGTGGATCATGGTAATCTTTTGCTGAATATCCTCCTCCCTGCTCATGACTTGGTTCTATATCTTTACCCATACTTGAAAACTAGAGAGCAACTACCGAGAGAATGAGAGATGTTTGTTTGGTTTCTGAGATAGTGAGATGAGTATGGAGAAGAGGAAGATTTATAAGAGTATTTATGGTGTAAGAATGGAGAAATGAGAAGGAGACAGATTAGGTTTAATAATTTAGTTTTGCCGACCATATTACCCTTCTTCCTTCCCACTATTACTTCGTTTTCATGGGCCCATTAATCATCATCCACCCTCCACTCTCTTTCTCTTTCTAGATCTCTGTACTGTTGCTGTAACTACTGTTAACTTTATTTTCTTTTGATCTTTTCCGATTTTCTGTATATCTATCCGTCAGTTGCAAATTTAAACACCAAATATTCTACTTCCACAGACAGACCAATTAATTGAACTAAAAACCTAATGGGACTTTGACTATGTTTTGTCTTTTGGGCTTAAACAGAGCGGAAAAGAAACCCTAATTTCAAAAGGAGAATAAGACAAAGGGTGACTCAGAAAAATTCTAATTCAAGTAAGAATGTAGTTATGTTTAATTTACTTGTTTGAACGTCTTAAATTCCGAATTAACGGTCTTTTTTTAGGATGTTGAGTACAACCTTTTTCTTTTTCTCTCTTTTGGGTTAAAGAGGAAGAATGAGAATGAATATACACCCACCACAACGTTATAAAAATGAAGAAGATTGGACCCCATGAAGATAACATATGATAATGACAAATGATTAGTTTTCATTATTTAGTAATAGTGGATTATTAAGAGTGATTAGCTTAATTGAGTATAAATGACTAATTATACTTATCAGCAGGGTTGGTAAACAGCTGGCCATAAAGACGATAATAAAATTTCTTTTTTTCTTTTTTCGATCCAATTTTTACACCTAATTTCATCTGTCACAATTCTTTTGAGAGATTCCTCTCTGCCTTGCTTTATAGAATGCAACACTATTCTCACGTGCAAACACAGCCTTCAATTTGTCTTTATGTTTACACGTAAGCCAGTAACAGTAACAATATAAATCATGGTGGTCGACACTATAAACAGATTTTGGCATTGTATTTCCGTACATTCATTTCACATGTTACTTTGTATAGTAGGCGAGGGAAGTAAGGGTATCATGTTATTTTAATTTTGTAAAACCAAATGCATATTCTGTGTTCCGTAATTGAGAGCAATACCGTACTTCTGCTCGGCACGAAAAAGCTTTAAATCCGTGTTTATCCACCGGTATACTGGCATGGATATGATCGTTAGGGATAACGTTATGTCGCCGAGGAACTGCCAACCTTGTAATGACGTGTGAGGATAGTGAGGTCTCCCTAGGAAAACTAGAACTCACCCATAGTAACAATCTATATGATCTTACACGTGGTAAGCATCTATCGCTTGCGCTAGGTTAAAGACAATACCAAACAGCTTTATCGACGTGGATTGTATTCAATGGCTCACATTACTCTGGCGGCTCAACACGTAAGGTCTTAAGGGTCCGCTTCGAACACTGGGCTCGATGGACCACGTCATAAATAAGCTTATGGAGCCTGCTGTTCTGCTTACAGAACTCAGGCTCTATGGACCACGTCATACGTTGGAAACGGAGAATCCTCCCCTACCAAAAATGGCTATATACTCTCCTGTGTTGTAAGCGGCATCCGACCGTGTAGTAGAAGGTGGCATCCCGTTCACCATTTAACTATTTAAGGCATACACCGTGTCGTAAAAGGTGTCATCCAATATTGGAAATTTGGAAGCAGATTAACAGTACTGCGGTACTGCAAAATGGCTCCAATGATATTGTTCAGCGTGTTTCCAAAACACATCGATGTATCTTATCAGTACATTTGGGATATAGGTCAAGTCAACATAGGTTAGACTGTCTTTTTTTTTTTCTTGATATCAAGGTTAGACTGTTTGGTATAGGTATACGGGGTACCGTATACTCTATATACATGTCTCCCGTATATTGAAGGTGCTCCATGATTCCACCATTTCCTTCCACCATTAGGTGGCATCATTCAAGCCTTAGATTTCATCAATTTTGATGTTCATGGAATAACAGGGGTCAATTATTATTGGATTTAGCCAATATCTACATGATACATAGGCGAGAGAAGGGAAAGGGGACATATTGTATTTTCCCGTATATGTAATGGACACCTGAAACTACTATTCCTATAATAACATTAGTATCTTGGTATCATTGGCCTTGACAAAATATCCAGGGGTTTGAAAATAGTAAAAATGCACCCATTTCGTTAATTATTCCGTTAGGGATAGTTATTCAAAAAATAAATAAAAAACTACTCAATTTGGTATACATGTGATTTCTCACGTGTGCAAAAAAGATAACAATTGTCCTTTAAGGTTCAGGGTTTATAATTTAGGATTTGAGGTTCAAAATTCAGGGTTCAGAATTCAGGTGGTGGTGACGATGGTGGTGACAGAGCCGGTGATTGTTCTGGTGTTGGCGGTGATGGAGGCGGTGGTTCTGGTGGTGTCGAAAATAGTGGTGAGGGTGTGGGTGATGGTGGCGGTGGTGGTGGTTGTTTTGGTGGGGTGGTAGTAGTGGTGGTGCTGGAGATGATGGTTCTGGTGGTCGCGGTGACGGTGGAGTGGCGGAGATGGTGGTTCTTGTGATGGTGATGGTCAACGAGATCTTAGAGCATCCACAGTGGGCGAGTATAACCAAAAATTTGGGATGAGATCGTGACGCAGTGGGACGGAGTAAAGACCAAATCCCAGCCAAAGATCAAATTCCAGACCATATTTGGTCGCGACCAAATACCAAATCAATATAGTCGGGCGTAAATTTAAAATACGCTTGTTGCTGGGCGTAAATTTAAAGTACGCGCGTTAACGGGCGGAGATTTAAATTACGCCCGATGAAAATTCAAATTAAAAAAAAAAAAAAAAAATGAGGCGTAAACTTAAAGTACGCCTGTTGACAGGCGTAAATTTAAAGTACGCCTGGTGATTGATTGGGCGGACATTTGAGATACGCCTGATGAAATTTTTTTGGGGCGGAGATTTAAATTACGCGCGACCAAATTTTAATCGGGACCGTTACGTGACAACACGGACTAAACCCAAAATTTGATTTTTTTTTTGATCTTTGATCTTTGGTTTTGATCGCACCACTGCAGTTGCTCTTAACGCATATCTCTTTTTAATAATCTATAATAAGGATAGAAATATCATTTTACAACACTATTGACCGGTCAACATTCCCCGTTTTGGCTACTTAGCTCTATACTAACAGAAAGGGG
Organism: Papaver somniferum; assembly: GCF_003573695.1. Lineage (NCBI taxonomy): Eukaryota > Viridiplantae > Streptophyta > Magnoliopsida > Ranunculales > Papaveraceae > Papaver > Papaver somniferum. The sequence goes on from NC_039366.1 coordinate 49,877,354, forward strand.
CATTTTCTTAAGGTGGTCCCCAATTTTGGACATTTTGGCTATTGCCCATTATCAAAGGTGTGATTCAACTACTTTTGAACATCATAATACGTTTTTAACTATTTTCTATTGATTCACTTTCATTGAATCTTTCAGGTGTTCATTGTTTTGTTGAACTCTTGATTTCAAGATCTCAAAATTTCATTTCTTGAGCTTCTTGATCAAAATTTCATTTCTTGAGCTTCTTGATCAAAATTTCTTCAGTATCAATCATGGCAACAACCCGTAGTATGTCTAATAACAATGCTTGAAATCAGAATAACAATGATATTAATTTTTCCGCTGCCGGTGATGAAGAAGAAAATATTACTTCTAAATTTTCATTGTCTTTAACTAATATTGGGAATTTCATTTCTGTGAAACTTGATTCTCTAATTACTTTTTCTGGAAAGAGCAGGTTAAGCCAATCTAGGCCTCCATTGATATATTTGAATATGTTGATGGTGAAATTGCTGAACAAGAATCTGAAATTTTCGTTAATGGAGTCAAGACTGTAAACTCGAGATGGAGCTATTGGAGAAAGGCAGGTCGTTTTACTTCTAGTTGTTTAAAATGAAACTTTCACATCAACGATTTCAAGTGATGTCCTTGGCTTATCTACTGCTCTAGAAATTTTGATTTATCTTCGAACCAGTTTTAGAACTCAATATGTTACATAATCAGTTACATGGATTACGAAGGGGTACTAATTAGTGTTTATCTTCATACTACGAAAACAATAGTTGATGCTTTAGCACCAATTAATAAGACAATGCATGATTCAAATCTTATGACATATGCTCTAAATGGGGTAGGAAGAGAATACGACAATCTTGTCATTTCAGCACAGAACCGTGAAACTCCTTTTACCTTTGCTAAACTTAAAGTAAGGTTGTTGAATCATGATTAATGGCTTCATGATCACGATCAACATTTCAATACTATGTTTAATATTGCTAATCCAACAACTTTCTATAGGAGGAATGCACATTTTGGAAAACCTTATAAGAGTAAAAATAAGATTTCAAGAATAGTGGCGGTTATTCCAAAAATGGTAGTCATACTTGGCTGCTGGAATGAACGTTGAAGGGGCGGCTTCTGGAGAGAACTCAAATGAGGGCGCCATTAACCCTTGACTTCGAAAAACGAGTTGATATGATATAACTGATGGGAAGACGGCACACAAATAGTGTTGGTCGGCAAGTCGTGTTTTCTCCTCACGGGAAAGAATACGCTTCTTATGTTTGATTTTTCCTTGCAACTCTCAGAGTTTTGACGGTTACAATGTTGAAGTCGGAGGCCGCGTCAATTAGTGCGCTTTCAAACTCGACACCTTTCAGGTGAGTAGTGGTTAGGAGTCCCCAGTTACATTTACCAGTCGTACCTTCCAAGAGAGACTGGGATTTCGGGGTAGCTTCTCCAATTGAAAACAATCGCCTGCTCGACATAACACGGTTGAGGTCTGAAATTATATCTTGGCGCTGCGTCTTGGAGAAATATAGAATCTCACACACATGCTCCATCATAGATTACACGGTTTTGTGAACAGAGTCCCCAGAAAGTATTAATGCACAACTCTACCAATTGATGTTCAGTCACGCTTGAATTCTGAATCTCTTGACATAATCATTCGGATGTTCGTTGTTTCACTCCTTCTGCGTTGTGGCCATGTCCGTCTGAGTTTTGGCAAGAACTTCATGTCTCTCCATTAAATCGATAATGGTAATGGGAGGTTGGTTTCCTCTGGGTCCTCCAGTATCTCGTCCTGACGAAGAAGTGGTAGCAGCCCTGGTGATGATTGGAGGCGTCATGCTCGAAGTAATATTAGGAGTAGCGGCGGCTCTGGCTCTGGTAATAGGAGGCGTCACGCCAGAGGGGATGCTTCTGGTGATGCTGGTGTTGGTGCTAGAGGATGTAACACCATGGGATGTGTTGACTGCGCTTGCGGACAGTGCATTGGTGTTGGCCATTCCCTTTTACTCTCGTTCGATACGGCCACATACTCTATTTGCATCGTCGTTGGCGGAGGCACATACCTCAGACAAGGATTCAACATTTTTTGTGTCATCTCTGAAATTGGTGGCGTTCTCCGAGCGAATGATTGCTGGCTCTTGCTACAGCCGGTTCGCCATACTCTTTAAGAGACAAAACGTCTCATTTTGGAACTTGACAATATTAGCTTGATTAACATCTTCTAATATTTTTGCCATACCTTCCATGGTGATTGGATTTCGAGCATTGGCGGATTTGGAAGTGTTTCGGATGGCCGGGGTAACTCATGAAGCGGAAAGTTGGGATTGGTGATTGAAGTGAATTCTGGTTAATGATTGAATTTATACCTAAGATCCACCATCTTGAGTTTGGGAAGATTGGAATGAAAATTGAGAAATTGGCTTCGCAACCGAGAGACTAATCTCCCACAGTGGTCGCCAGTTGTTTTGGGGTAAAAACTGATTCTGCTGCTTTTGATAAATTTGGGTGTGTTGATGAGAAACAAATTCAAACCCTAAACAAATATACTGCACATGAGTACTTTTAGATTTGAGAGATCAATCTGTAAAACTCTGGCCTAAACCAAGAAATGGCTGTTCCAGATTCAATTTGGCCACAAAGTGAAGGAGAAGGGTTGATCTTAGGGAGGGAAGCGAAGAAGGTGTTTGAGATCAGAATGTTGAATTATGAAGGTGTGGTTGTTTTATGACTTGTATCAGAATATGGAACTGGCTTACAGAGCATAAGCTATCAGTTCTCGGTGTTTTCCGGATACTTGTGTTGATCACCTCCGTCCTCAAAAATAGGTTGAAAAACCTATTTATACAAGTCATTGAGCGCACCCCTGATCTCGTAGAAAGTGGAGGCAGTTAAGTAGTGGAGAAGTGGGGTTGTGCAAAAGGTGGTGACCATCACGTTTCCATTATGTGGGAAGACCGGTCACCCTTTCATCCACTACTCCCTCATTGTTGTTAACCGTCCATCCTTTCCTGACACTTTCTCGTAATGGGTGCGTTGCACGCCGCATGCCATAAACCACTAGACCAATACCCAAATAAGCATCCCCCAGTTTGTGACATGTTTGATGTCTCGACTAAGTGGGCCAAGTCGTGTGACTTGCCGCTTAAAGCAGCACATAGTGCTTTTAGGTCAAATAACAAAACTATTTGTGGAATCAATATTTATACATCGTTTTGTAGTCGATGCATATAAAGCATCGCTTTTAAACAAGAAGATGAAAATGATCGATGTTCATGAAGCATCGTTGTTTCAGAGCTCGTCTGAGTTAGTCGCGGATATTAGTGTCTTAAAAGGAGCGTGACCGCCCTATTTCAGGGAGTTGGTAGGAGCTACGCACGCATCCCAGGGAGTGGCCGATCAGTCCCTATAAGAGAGTGGCGACTGGTAGCCATTCTAAAATCTTATCGGTCGATCCAGGTTAGATTTGGATCGCTTAAATCGGCTAGCCAAGTTGAGTGGCTGAGACGATTTGCGGCAGTTAATGATTGTTGTTGAATCATACAAGTAGCGCGAATGGCCACTTTTGAGTTATCGTTTGGGAACCCTATGAACGAGCCATGACTTGGCCGATCATTCCCTGTGAAGGAGGGATGGCCGATGATCGCGGCATTACCCTGTCGCTCTCCTGAAAATAAATCTAGACCATCCGACTAGGCTAGCGAAGTTGGATGGACGAGATGATTTGCGGCAGTTGCTTACTGCCGTTGATTCAAATTAGGTTTTAGAAGCCGTGTGACCAACACTATTTTGGCTAATTGATTGAAAAAACTGGGCACTAGTTTGAGCGGGCCGATTAGCCAGACGCAAAGGCGAGCTGCCGGTGAGCATGCTGACATCTATTGGGCCGCCTAAAATTTGATCTAAGCCATTCAGTTTGGCTGGCCAAGATGGACGGTTGTGATCTATTTGCGACAGTATCACGCGCTGCCACAACGCAACTTTGGGGTTTCCGAAACAACGCGTTCACCCTAGTTTGAGCAAACGATTTGATGCACTCTTGGCTTGCCGTGGGCATATCGATCGACCAGGGATGAAGCTGGGTCGCCGGTGAACACACCAGCACCTCTTTAATCATTCGAAGGAATATCTAGACCGTCCAACTAGGCTAGCTAAGTTGGGCGGATGTGATGAATTTGAGACCGTTATGGTCGGTCTTAGCTCGTTTGAGCTTTCATCACCCTGGTTCTCGCTAACGATCATGGGTGTTGCGGGTGAATTAAAGGGATTCCGATCGGCAGGGATGCTAGTGGGCCCGCCGGTGGACATTATGGAGGTTTCCTAGTTCTGCTGGGAAGAGGCTAAGCTTGTTTAATTGTCTGTCCAAATCGTGTGGCCGTGATTGCTCCGTAAGACTGTCATGGACAGTCTAGGTTTTCCTTAAGGAATTTAAGCGCGTCGATCGGGATAACTTTTAATTAAAAGTGTGTTGACACGAAAATATATTTATCAGAGAGTGGTGCAACATGTGTGAGTGTTTTCATGCAGATCTCAATACTGACACTTCAGGAGATTCGTGCTACTCCGCTGCGAGTGAACATTAATCGTCATGTCATGCCAATATTGATAGTTCAACTGGGGAACATAGCATAGGAAATACTAGGAAGGCAATGCATTAGTGAAGAATGCTGGGGAACATAGCATAGGAAAATACTAGGCATGCAATGCATTGGTGGAAAATAAAATTCATAGAATATTTGGGATTGTTGCTATATGCACCATTATGAGTGAATTATATATATATATATATACATATATACGAATATATTCAATTTCTCAATACATCTGTCAGCGAAGAGGTTTATGCACTCACCACTTTCAGATGGCTTTTGTTCCTTTGCAGGATGACAGCGTATTAAATACATGGTTTTATGATTTTACCCTTGAACTAAAAACCACCATCAACGGATATATCCTTCAAATTCCTTGCGGAATATAGACATATCAGGGTCTACTACTTCTAATGTCGGGTCAGGTAGACATACTTTTACGGTTTTCGCCCTAAGCTAAAAACCACCATCAACACCACTGCGGTTATATGGAAGTGTGGGGTTCGCGACAGGCATTACTGCGATCATCCGGCAGCAACTTCCAGGGAGGTCAAGCATTCCCGGATAACTCCCGCCCGAGCACGCTTAACTGCAGAGTTTTCTGCCAATTTTGGAGCCAATCGTGCTAAAAAGGCCTTGGTATAAGGGAATGACAAATCATTACTTATATTCCATTCGGCAAACCACTACAAAAATTGGGGAATTATAATATCATCATCTTAAATTGGAGCCGACCTCGGCTCCAGAATATATTTTCAAGCCCAGATCTCCAACGTTCTCAACCCCTCATGAGACAAGCATCTGGACCAACCTTGTCCGATATACTCTCCCATCCTCAGCTGATACCATTTGTAATGGTCCGACCATCCACCGATAATGTCCTCACTTAGCCACTGTGGTTATCCAGCAGTGTGGGGTTTTCAATGGGCATTGTTGCCGTAATCCAGCAACAGCTTCCCGAGAGGTTACCCATCCCTGGAATACTCCGCCCCCACCCCCCGAGCATGCTTAATTGCATAGTTTTCTGCCAACTCTGGAGCCAATTGTGCTGAAAAGGCCTTGGTGTTAGGAAAGGAAAAACAATTACTTATTTTCCATTCGGCTAACCACTGTCGAATATTGGGGTATTATATGTGGGACGGAACCGGGGTTGGATCTCCAAGTACATGTGTGTGATCATTCCATGCTAATTTATACAACTAATTCTGACATGACGGTGTTATTATTATACATGAATGGAATTCTTTTAACTGGCAGTACAAGTGTTTTTCTTGAAGATCTAATTGCATTATTGAGTAAGGAGTTTGCTATGAAACTATTAGAGAATTTGAATTATTTTCTAGGCATTTAAGGAATCTAGATTTATAGATTCTATCATTCTGAGACAACAAAAGTATATTCTAGAACTTTTAGCTAAAGCGAAAATATTGGAATGTAAACCTTGTGCCACTCCAATTGCAAAATCTATCAGGTGTTTAGTTCATGATGATACATTGCTATCTAATCCTTTAAAGTATATGAATATAATAGGTGATCTTCAGTATCTTACTCATACAAGACCTGATATATGCTTTGTGGTGAATTATGCTTTGAAAATTATGCATGCTCCTACTGATCAACATATCCTACTTGTTAAGAGGATATTGCGATACTTGAAGGGTACTTTTGGTAATGGGATTTCTTTGAAGAATGGTGATATTCATTCTTTGATTGCATTTATTGATTCGGACTGGGATGGCTCCCTGGACATTAGAAGGTCTACATCTGGTTATGTAGTTTTTATAAGCAATTAACCAACTGTTTCTAGAAGTTCAACCGAAATCGAATACAAGTGCCTTGTTGTTGCTGTTGCAAAATTACAGTGGCTTACTTATGATATATCAGAACTTTATATTTCCATTGGTCAACCTCTTCAGTTATTCTGTGATAATCAAAGTGATATCTGCTTAGCATCTAACCATGTTTTCCATGCCAATACGAAACATGTGGAAGTAGATTATCATGGTATATGAGAGTTGGTTGAATATGGCTTCTTACATGTTCATCATGTTACTTCTGAAAACTAAGTGATTGATTTGATGATTAAAGGCCTCTGCTATCCAACCTTCTCAAGACTTCTGATAAGTGTGATTCATGCCTCCAACACCCCTAATGATGTCTCTGATGCTGCTGATGACGGTGTTGTAGTATGATTGTTCTTTCTGTGTAAGTTTGAGAGGGTGATTGTTTTTTATGTTGCTTGCTTTTCATGTCAGGTTTTATATTGTGCGATGTGTTTGTTTTTCCTGCCAGTCTATCTATTGAAGGGGTTTGTTTTCTGTTTCTTTTCTCTTTTCAAAAATTTTCAGTGTCCACATGTAGTGTTTGACGGGGTGTATTAGGAATGTAGGTAAAGTCAACATAGGTCAAGTTAGGTTGACTTGACTAAGTCTGTTTGTAGAGGTGTGCTATTTATACATATCCCTGGTATTCGCAATAGACACCTGAAACTGATATTTCTGCAATAACATTACCATTACGTTTTATATTTTCTCAATTAGAGTCCCGACAGATTTGTTATATCATTGCTCAATTCACAAGCGTTACTATATCAAGCTTGTTGTCAAATTTAGTTGTCAAAACTATATCTTGATTTCTGGTCTAGAATTAGTTAAATCTCGGTATAATATAGTGGATTTGAGAACCGAGTCAGTCATCATTTGTGTTCTACCGTTTGAAGGAGAAGATCAACCGAAGCTTTGGAGAACTTCATCAACAAAAGGTAAGTGAAGACTGAACCACCTATTTTTCAAGTTATATTCACTTTTTTATCCTTGAGACGATTGTCGCATAACTAATTATACTAGCTTGCATAGACAAGAATTTCGAGTCGAGAACTAATTATTTATTTTAAGAATTTCTCGAAATATAATTACTAAGCTTAATGAAAATTTGTTTATACTTGATCAATTTCGGTGGAGAACAATTATTGTTCGGAAGAAAATCATGATCCAAATTTATCATTCAAAAATAGCCCGAAACAGTGATATGTGTCATTTTATTATTCAGGAATGTTTTGAATTGATTTAGAGAAATATAGAACTACTATATTCGGAATACAAGACAGTGTTATCAGTCTTACAAACTGAGAATATTGTTATATGTCTTAAGCCATAATACATAAATTCTTACACATAACGGAATAGCTATATATCGATTTTCAAATTTGTGTGATGAGCATACTCGTATGCATATCATGGAAAATCTATATTTTTTCGTGATATGGATAGGTATGTATATTCGTATACAAACCATTTTGGAACTGTGGTAAGGGAATCGGGTTAAAGATCGAGCCAATACAGTTCTACGTTCTAGAACCAGTTTAGTACCCAAACCGGTACGCAAACTGAAATGTTCTATGAACTCCGAAACCGGTAACAGTCTTTAGTTTGCAAACCGATACATGAAATGAAAAGTTCTGTAGACTCCAGAACTTTGAGTTGATTCAAAGTTTGAAAAACGGTATCTGAACTGAGAAGTTCTGTAGACTCCGGAACTCGGTAATTGCTCTAAGTTTGCAAACCGGTCCGCGTACTGTGACTCTTCCAACTCACGAACGGTTCAAGTATTTGTACCTTGTACATTTACAAACTATGTCGATTTTTTTTCAATTGCGATTAAATTATTTCTATGAGATAATTTTCATTTGATCAATTCCCTAATTAACACTAGACTCATTTGATCACATAATGGTGACTCAAGATTAATGTCTTTGTGAACATGAAAATGAGTGTTAAGCTTTTTAAGTTCAAATCGGCTAGTTTCGGCTAACCATGTTGAACATAGTCTTTATACACAGTTCGGTTACGGTTTACCTATCCATAATGTATATCTGGTGTATGTTAATAAGATTTAAAGCTTTCATCTAACGGTAAATATTGCTTGGTTTCAATGCTATCTTAGATTAAACCTAAAGCAACCTAGGCTTTTTAAAGTCTATATAAGGGAAATCTTGGCAACTGGGATCTTTGAATCCTGACAGTACTTTTTGGTGTGTCCTAGTTGTATCTAGAGCCATCCTCTCCAGAAACCCTTTTAGGGTTTAGCGATTACAAAGCCTTCATTGGGATTCATGAAGCCAGGTCCAGTTATCTTTTATCTTGATAACTCGAGTATCCTGATCTTGATTGTTTGTAGTAATCAAAAAGTTATCTTTGTCTCAGACTTTGTGATTCCGCAAGTTTTATACTTGTGAGGTGAATAATAATCTAGGCTGCACTTCGGTTTGCATAAGTCCGGATTTTAAAGATAGCCAGACTTCTGTCCAAGTTTCTATCGATTTCCATCACCTGGATCTTTCGTTTGATTTGATCATCCGTTTAGATCGTAAATCAGGAAATCAATTATAGGCTTAATCTGTGGGAGGAAGATTTGGTTTAAAGTCTTCAATTGATTTGAAGCAACTCTTAGTTGGTGGGACTCCTTTTAAGGGAATCAATTGCGCGGAGTCCTGCTGGGATTCAAGAGGTGTAAGGAGCGTGACTGTACCTAAATCAATGGGAGACTGAGTTCGGGCTCAACTACATTTCAGACTGAAGTTAATTGATAGTAAGCTAGTGTCTGTAGCGGATTAATATAGTTTGGTGTTCAATCTGGACTAGGTCCCCGGGTTTTTCAGCATTTGTTGTTTCCTCGTTAACAAAATTTCTGGTGTCTGTGTTATTTCTTTTTCCGCATTATATTGTTTATCTTTATAATTGTAATATCACAGGTTGTGCGTTGATCAATCACAGTAGAGAGGTCTGACCTTGTTTGTTTGATAAGACTTGATTGACCCTTGGGCATTGGTCTTCGGTACCGTCCAAGAACTCTCTTTGTACTTAGGTTCACAGATTCAATTATGTAAATGCTCTAACAACAAGAGAGAGATATAACTCTAGGTACTTTTCTTAATTGAGTCTTTACTCTCGGAGTTGTGTTGAGTTTGTCCATACAGATTTCCTACGAAAAAATTGGTGGTGTATTTTGATACCCCGGTGTTTTCATGATTAAACCTTCATTTATATATCACGATCTCTTATTGGAATGAGTTGTGTTTTCGTATTTTTCATTATTAATTAAGATGAAGTCGTTTTTCTGAACTGTGACCCCTTATAAGTATAATAAGAAATAAGCTAGTATATCACTAAGCCGGTGAGATTCGAATTGGATTGTTATTCCATTTTCTTTAGTTTTGAGACAAACAATTATTCCACTTATTTATTGTAGTAATCGAATTCTCATTTAGTTTTAAAAATACATGCCAACAATTAAAAATCAACTAAATTGATTACCATTATTATACTATTTTTATGTAATATTTAATTGCACGATTATCTCCATATCTATATTAATATACATCATTGGTGGTATTTTTTTTTATTTCAATGTTAATTATCTTTATATTCTGAACTACCAGCATTTTGCATACTTAATTTGTTGCTTATCGTGAGAAAATGTATTTTTTAAAACAAAAAATTTACACAAACTTTAAACATTATAGTGTTTGAAGATATTAGTTTAGCTCGGTTGTTAATGATTTGAAAACCTTATATTTTGATCCTCCTTAAATGAGGTTGTCTAGGTTCTGTTTTTTTTTTCTTCTGTTTTCTATAACATAGGTTAAATTTTCAGTTTGACATATTTCAAACCTTAAACCAAATTATTGATGGCTTTTAATTGTTTGCTAAAAGTGGTTTAATTCACTGTAATTGATGAACTCGTATAAATATTTTCTTTGATCGACAACTTGTATCACAACTGGAAAGTCTATCATCCTCCCTCTCTCTTCCCTTACTTTCTACATAGAAAGCCAGCACCGATGACTCTTTTTCTGCTCAAATCTGCTTCAATCCCTTTACTTTACTGTCGTCTTAGTTGGTAGTTTCATTTTATGTTGTTGTTTAGTAAAACTTTTCTTGTATTCCCTTTTTGGAATTACTCTAGTTCATCTTTGTTGATATGGTTTGTTTGTGTGGTTGAAATAAGAATGATTTGCACAAATCAGAATCTTCGTCGCGAGTTTCTCCCGAAGTTAGAAGCCTTTGACGAAACTCAATGTATTCTTTTATTGACTAGGAAGACTGGTTGTGTTGTGGACAGTGATTGTTATCTCCGACGGGTACCTGATTTATCTGCAAAAAGAGGGTCTTTGTCTACCAACTAGGGTTAATGATCTCTCAAAATCCTGTGATGATTATTTTAACTATATGTTTATCGGCTGCGTTTCTGGAACTGATAAGTATGTCTCAACAAAGGTGACGATCTTCTTCAGAAGAGTTGGTACCCCAATTTTGATAAATTCTTACTCGGGAGCTGACTGAAGAGTGGAAGATATTGATCGGGTTCGGCCGTGTGACATCTTTTCATACTAAATAAAAAAAAACATTTCTGCCAACTTGGATCATGTCTCCACGATCGGTTGTCCCGTATAGAGTTGTGGATGTTACTGTTAGTGTAACTATTACGGTTCGATGGCACAGTCATGGTTACTAGATTCTAATTACGGGATTATAGTTATGAGATTTTAGTTACTGTAAGAACTCGTCTAGCTTAAGGTATGTCATGTTATATTCTATTTCTAGAATGTAACCTGGGGTAGTTTCCCCCTTATCTATTGAAAGAAAAAATCAACAAATTTATTTTTTTAAGCAAGAATTTCAGCAACTTATATAAAGAAGCCTATTATAGGGATCCAACCAAATGCTTTTGAGACTCACAAAATGACAAAATCGTGTCATGAAATAGTTTTCTCCAAAACCCCTTATCCTACCATTTTTGTTAATGTTTAGAATGTCCTCTGTTAATTAGTGTTAAAGATTGGATTAACTAAACTATATTAGATTCTATATAGATGTGATTAGACTAATAATTTGAATTACACTTAACGTTTGGAAAAAAATAATAATCATGATTAATAATTAAGCTTCGACTATGGTTTGAAAACCAAACCGTAAGAAGCATCTACGGTATGAAAACCAAAATGTAAGTATCGTATACGGTGTGAAATCAAACCGTAAACTAAATATACAGTGGGTAATTCCAAACCGTAGCCAAATTCATGGTCGTCTACGGCGGGGAACTAAACATCTATGGTGGGAAAAGTTGGGTTGATTTTTACTTGACAGTTTTATCTACGGTTTGGAAATATAATTTTTCAATCCGTAAAAGAAATGGGTTGACAATTTCACCTACAGTTTGGAAATATATATTTTTTTCCAAACCGTAGTGTTGGTTTCTTATTGGGAGTTCATATTTTCCAAACCGTAGTAGAGTTGATTTCGATAGGAAAATGTTGATTTCCCCACCATATGTTGTTCAGAAATTAATTTTTAAATTCTTAATTTGATCAAATCTAACCTATTTATGCAATGAAAACAACAAAAAAGGATAGGTTTTTCGATTCTTACGTGATTGAAATTATTACGATGGAAAAGGGAAGGTTTTTTAAACTAATTTTACCAAATTCATAATTTAATCGCATCTAACCTATTCATCATCACGATGAAGAAGAAGAAAGGGAAAAAAGAGGAAGAAGAGGAGATGAATTAGAATTAAATTAAATTTAGGATTTTGTTTTTGTTTTTATTTAGATTTAAAATAAATATTGAAGGGTATTTTTGAACTTTTGTTATAGATTAGGTCATCCCTTATCTTCGTTTAAGACATTTAAATTCATAAGAGTGCCCAAAACCATTTGGTTGGAGCCTTTATAATAGGTTTTTTTTTCTTTTCTTCTTGAAGCATCCTTGTATCTATACATAAATGTTAAGATTAACTTTTATTTTAGTAAATAAAAGATATTGATTCTTCGAAATAAATCCTGATAGACGGTTTTCTCCACCAATTTGGGAACTTTTGTATTTTAAATAATCAACAATAGTCGTGGCCGCGTTGGGTTAAGGATTCGGCATGTGGGCATGATCATCCATAAGAGTTTTTAACATCATAGAGGCTAGCTGTATCTGTGCATGAATAGAGTTTGGTATAGTTTGATAACTTCAAGTTCTAATTTGTCAAAGTTGGGGTGTCGTTCCTGTCGTCTAACTTTTTTTGGTTTGATTCCGATTAATTGTTCTCAATTAAGACATTAATGATGTAAGGTTTGTTACAATACGCGGATCCAACTCAAAACCGTTTGACAATGAGTGGAGAGGTTCTAAGAGTAATCACAATTATGAGCGGGACTAAAGACCAAATGTCATACTAAAAGCTAAAAAAAATTAGCATTTTTAGAGGTGAAGCGCAGTGGTGAAAGACTAAAATTAGTCTTGGCGGACGAAATAACAACGTATGAAATGGAGCGGATATATAATGAGCGTACAATGGTCAGGCGTTGGTATTGTGGGCGTATGCATGGGACAGGAGTATTTTGCACGCATGGTGTAGGGCGTGAGTATTACTGACGCCTGACAAGAGACGAAAATGAAAGACTACGCCCAATCAACAGGCGGACTTATAGCAAACGTCTCGTTGTAAAAGCACATGGAATTTGGGGGAGTTAATTATTGTATCTGTTAGGCGGTGATAATATATGCGCTTGATGTGAGGCGCATGTATAGCTGTCGTTTCCTCTAACGATGATAATACTCATGCGTCAATCAGGCGCTCATTCTATCTCCCCTCCACAATCAAACGTTGACCATACTATCGCCCAAAATGAAACGTTCACTATACTCTGGCCTGAACTCACACGGTTACTATACTCTCGTCCCAGTATATTTGGGTTTGGTATGGGTTGACGATCAATTTTGGTCTCAAACCCTAGAAATTTGGACCATAAATAGCTTTAGTCTGTACCATTACGGTTGATTTTCGGACCATATTTGGGTTCCCAAATATGGTCGTGATTGTGGATGCTCTAAAGGATTATAAGGTGCAGGATTTTAGATTTCCCAACAATGTGGGATTAATAATTTCAACATGCCCCCTCACGTGTAGCCTCGTTGGGTCTAACACGTGAACAATTAAATCGGGTGACGCGGAATAAAGGCGCGGTCAAAAACTCTGCTCTGATACCATGTTAGAATACGGGCATCCAACTCAAAATCATTTGGCAATGAGTGGAGAGGCCCTAAGAGCGTCCACAGTGGTGCGAGCATAACTAAAGACCAAAGACTAAAAAAAAAAGATCAAATTTGGGTTTAGTCCGTCCTGTGGCGTAGCGGGTGACGAGTAAATTTGGTCGCGCGTTGATATAAAGTCCGCTTCATCGTCCAGCGTAGATAAAGATTACGCCTGGCATGGGGCGTTGATAAAGATAACGCCTGGTATGGGGCGTTGATAAAGATAACGCCTGTATGGGGCGTGAACTATAGCAACGCCTGGTGTGTGGGACGGAGATTATACGTTCGCCCGGGTTCAAAAAAAAAAAAAAAAAATGGGGCGTTGATAAAGACAACGCCCCAAGCAAAGTTTTCAAAATTTTGTGAAGGTGGGATCATGACTATATCAACGCCTGGGTGTCCGACGTTAACTTTACGTACGCCCCATCCAGGCGGACATTATACCAACGCCCCATCCAGGCGGACATTATACCAACGCCCCATTCAGGCGGACATTATACCAACGCCCCATCCAGGCGGACATTATACCAACGCCCTGCATCAGACGTTAACTTTACGAACGCGCGGCTACAGGCGGACATTATACCAACGCCCGTCGGGTAGGCGGACATTATATAAACGCCCGACTATATTTGGATTTGGTCTTACTCGCCGACCAAATTTGGTCCGAGTTTTACTCTTTGATCAAATTTTGATCGATGGTCCGTCCCACTACGCCAGCCCACTCGACACCAAATTTGGGTTTAGTCGTCCACTGAAGTTTCTCTAAGAGATTATAAGTTGTAGGATCTTAGATTGCCCAACAACGTGGGACTAATAATCTCAACAAGGTTAGATGCAATTATTTTCAGACCAGACAAATACTTGGCCGTACGAGTTGGAAACTATAACTTCCAGGAGAACAGGTCGGTACATCTGTGGACTTGTTCATCAGATCACTGACCCCAGCTATAAGCTAGTTAAATTTCCTGGGTTGGTAACTGCTCATTGCCTAGTATAGTAAGTACTATGCTATGTTTCAAAAAAGAAAACGAGCATGTATATAGACAAGTGCAAATATCGAGTCATATGTCGGTCGAAACATGGCCGGTATTCATGTGTAGTTTGCAATCACTGTTACATGATAGATTATATAGGTTGTTTGGTAGTCTGTCGACTCCGCTTATGTTGAACCACGAACAGTGCATCTAAGATCTCTGTGTTCTTTGTATTGTAGATGTGTTTTCTTACCGTCACAGAGTAGACATAAACCCACCATTGCTTTAGTAATGACCACGTAGTAATTAACGGTCATTTTTTATGGTTGTTCCGTGAGGTTAAATTATCCATTATAAATGTTTTTTATTGGTCAATTATAAAGTTTCGTTGAATATAATGTTGACATTCTCCAAATCTTGAGATAAAACTACGCAAATTTATAATTATGATGTTATCATGTACCACATATCAAATCCAAAGTAAAAATAAAAAAGCAGCTATAAATTCTTCACACTTCGACTATATAGCTCAACATTAGTATGAAGACAGCCCAAAATGGCTCCATGATATGTGAGCTTGAAAGATTAATCTGAACAATTTAACACCTACAAGGAATACTGTATTCTTTCGTACCGGAGAATTTCATGTGCATATATCGCGCATTGCAATTGCATATAGTTACCTTTTAGAAAATAAATTTAACGTGAGCTTCAGGTTAAGGATAATAAAATTACAATGAAGCCAATTTCACCGCTTTATTCACGTCTTTATGGACAAATCGGTTCAGTATGATTTCCAACAAGATTTTCTCAAGATATTATCTTAAAAACTGAGATTATAAATATCAAACGGACGAGTCAAATATATTCATAAGTTCTGGGTGTGACATCTACCGCGTGGTTCACACTAGTGATTCAAAGGGCTTTCCTTCCAAAAACATTTGCATCATGAACTTTGGCTGTCGAATATATCATAAACTCACCACAAACGTCAACCGACACTACGCTGATGGCTACAATTACATACCGTCAACCCATTCATGTAGTGCCACATTACACCCCCCGCCGCTATCTTCCACTTCAACACTTTACCTTTTTATGATCAAGCTCACTTGTACCACTACCATGTGCAACCCACAGCATTAACATAACAACAGTACTAGTGCCCGGTATATAATTTAGTCACACCATTCACGTGCGTCATGTAGCTAGAATTGAAGTTGTATTGCTGAGCAAACTCAATTATGTTGTGGATTTAATCTCAAGTACCTTTCCTCTATTTGCTTTTTTTTTTCTCTTTTATTGGCAGTCTGTGAACGCATAAATCACGCAGGCATCAATATGTTCACAAACAATGTTCGCACTCTAGGTACAGACTCACATGGATAATACAATTGTATTGATTCCTTGGCTCAAAACCTTCGGGTGTATCATAGCCTCATCCAATAACATCGCGAGGGACGTTTACGCAGGGGAAGATAAAGAAAACGAAGTATCAAAATAAAACTCATGGAGCGTTAGGCGAATATAAAGTGCTGAAATGTAAATAAGACTGGGATTTACGTGGTTCAGCACTAAGGCCTACATCCACGGGGTTGTTGTTTCACTATGTACTTGATGGTTACAGAGATAGTCGAGTGACTTTGGAGTTTACATAGGTTTGTATATTGTAAAGGACAAACTTACACTCACAATCTTTCTCTCTCCTTCTCTCCCTGATTTTTTCCGATCCCCTCACTCTTGGTGGAGAGGGGGTATTTATAGGGTTAGAGTGTGGGACCCATTTCTGAGGGCCGTTGGAACCTTATCTTCTTGTGCTTTGTGTCCATCACGCGGAGGTCTTCGTTCATTGCTTGATCACGCAGAGTCATCCTCGTTCGTTCCACGGGCTGATCGACACGTACACTGCTCAGAGTGTTTAATGCGGGTAGTTGAGGCGCTGCTCGTGTCAGACAAGTGTCTTCTGCCCCTGTCACGTCCATGTCAGTTCACCTTCTCTCCACCGTTGATCTTGGATTCTTTTGGGGATGAGATAAAGTAACTCTTCGGGAGTTATTTGGTGCTCCGCAGTACATCGTGTTTTCGGTACATCTTAACTTCTGCCCTTAGATTTGTTCGGGCAAGGATCCGACGTCGACGGGATGGGCTTCTTGGCTATGGGTGTGTGTCACCATGTTTTGATGACTTTGTCCGCATGCTCTCCACGTATCTTCTTATATACACGTGTTTGAAAGTTTCTTCTTCTGGGACGAAGGCCTCTCCTCCTAGGAAAGGGGATCCCTCGAAAAATCCTTCCGGGTCTCGATACGCTGCCGATCGTGCGGTTTCTCGTCCTCGTGATGACTCTAGGTGTACGCAGACACCTCCTCGTGGTGGCGCCTTCGATGTTCCTCCTCTTCGTTCTGTAGTGCCTGTGTAGCACCCTCTGCCGCCGCCTCCAGTACTTTCTTTCAAAGGGAAGAACTCCAAAGATGGTGTCCCGAGGGCTGAATCGTTTAAGAATCCTTCTTTGAAAAGAAGAGCTTCCGAGGCTTTTGTTGGTTCGTCCAATCCCGCAGAAGAGGATGGCGCTGCCCCGGTGATACGCAGCGTTTCGGTCAGCAAGAAGAAAGTCACGTTCAAGCACATTGACCTTGAAGTTTTCAAGGAAAAGCATGAGCTTCAAGCCTTCGAGGTTCGTTTCTATGCCCCTGAGGATGATATTACTTACGAGCTCATCTCGAAGTATCAGTTTGATGAGTTTCACATGTTGACTACGGTTGGAGCCTTCGAGGCGGGTGTTATGCTTCCGTTGTACAAGTCTGGTGATTCATTTTATTACGATGTGCTGGCTGGTCGTGAAGGTTCTTCCACCAATACTCACAGTCGTTCCGTGTCGCAATTATCGGGGAATTATCTCCGTGCACTGAGGGAATGTTATCTGCGGAGTAAGGGGGAGACGACGATGACGTGTTACGTTCTAAATCCCGCTGAGAGGGAATGGTATACTCCTGAAAACTTCAACAACTCCTTTGGTGATTATGTCAATAGTAGGAACCGTAAACCGTGGAGTGTTAGCCTTCGGAACCTCGCTGCTCCTCGGGGCGAAATTCGTCTGTTAAATGAGGTGAGCGATGCCAAACTGAAGTATGTTTTAGGCACCGAGGGGTCTAGTCAGCGGAAACTTTTTCCCGCGCGTGAAAGGATCAAGCGTGACCATGATTATGAGTGGCACGCCACTGTTATTGAAATTGTTGGTCCTTGGGAGTACGGTTGGATTCCCGGTCCGCGCGGTTGGCGTCCTTCTGAGAGTAGCAAGCCACGTGAATCTCCTCCTGCTCGTTATGGAGATTTCTGTCCTTGGCGTTTAAATTTCGAAGGAATGAACTTTCCTTATGCCCTCGCCGTCGTTGAAGGAGACTAGGAGGAAGGTTCTGGTGCTATACTTCCACCGAAGAATGTCACTACTTCCAAGGTATGGTTTTTGCAGATTCTGTCCGCGCCCCTCCTTTTTTGAAAATCAAACTGTATAAAAAAATAACTCTTTTTGTGGAACGTGTGTTGGTTTGAAGGTGTCGAAGAAGAAAAAGATTGGGCCGAAACATTCTTCTACCATTGTGACGGGTGAGGCCGAGGTTCATGAAGAAGTTACCAGTCCGGTGAACGAAGAGTTTGCCGAGGATGAGGAAATGTTTGATGGGGAAGAACGCACTGATACTTCCCCACCTAATGTCGAGGAAGATATTGGTGCGGGTTGTGATGGTGTTGTAGTGAGAAATAATACCGCGGTGGTTGACGACAGTGTTATCGCTGATATGTCTGCTCCTGCTGGTGAGGCTGCGGAAACTCTCCCCACCACTTCTCAAGAGTTCTCCTTTGACAGGATTTATTCCGCAGGGGAACTCTTTGACGATGCTCTCGATTTTCCTGAAGATTTTTCTTTGCTTTCCCCCAATGATGATTGGGATGTGCTCGGGGGTTCTGGTAAGGAAGACGCTGCTGTTCAGAATGAGGATGCGGATGATCGCAATGCGCATGTTGATGCTGAAACTTGTGCCGATGGGGCAATATCAGCAAAGGGGAAGTCTGTGGTTGACTCGCCTGCCGAGGATTTCCCTCATTCGCTGACGTTTGAGGGTGAGGATGCCATAATGGATTGGCTCAAGAAAAATGGTCTGCTGTTTGTCCCCCATCCTGCCCCGGTGGTTGCTGGTGAGAAGGATTCCGATGCTTATACCCGTCGGATGATGGAACTTTCTTCCTAGGCGCGCGTATCTGAGATGTGGGGGAAAAGCTTGAGTGTTCCCGAAGCTACCCTCGTATCGGAGCCTCCCACTTCTGTTGCGGACATGATGGACATAGCCGATGGGTACCAATATGGTTATCCCCAGCAGCGTGTCTTGGAGGTAAGTCTTCGTACATATCTCTTCGTGACAATTGAATCCCTCGGTGTAATAATGTTTGCCGTTTGATGTGTAGATGATGAGGAGTGAGCATTGTAACCATGTGTTGTATCAATTCTTTAGAGCGAAATCTTTGAAGCTGGAGGCTAAGCTTCGTCACAGAGAAAAGGAATTATCTACGGCTGGGGTGGAAATAGAAGAACTGAAGAAAAGCCTTGAAGAGAAAAAAAGGCTGGGTGAAGCGGAGGCTGGTCTTCGTTCAGATCTTGCTGCCGTTCGCGCAGAGTTAAAGCAAACTCGCGGCCAAGTTTCAGCTTTCACAGGTTTGGTTCTTTTTCCTCTTTTACCCCCGCAGTTTGTCGTAATTCCTCCATACTACTTAGTTGTTCTGTCTGAGTCTCCCCACCCTATCTCCAGTGGGTGGCGTCCCCGAGCTGATACGGCTTCGAAACGAAAGGGCACGGCGAAAATCTCGTATCAAAGAGCTGGTCGAGAAAATTAAGAGCGAAGCCAAAAAGTGGGACGCTCGGGCTGAGGGATGGCGCGCAAGGCATGTTCAAATGGTTGATATGCAGAATCTGTATAATCATGACCGTACTTTGTTCAATGGTACGCTTCTGTGGACACGTGAGAATCTGCGGGAATCCCGTGAGCGCACTTCATTGTTGGAGTCTAGGATACATCTTCTGGAAGAGGAATTACGAAAGGCTCGCTCCCTTCCTTTTCCGGGAGTTAAGGAGAGCATGCTGTGTCTTACCAGAGAAAGGGACGATGCCAGAGCCGAAGTTGGGTCTCTAAGCAAAGCCCTTGCTGCGTCTCGCGCTGAAATAGCCCGCCAGGCTGAGTCTGAGAGAAATCTCGAAGTATGTATGTACATACTTAGCAAAGGGGTATCAGAGATAAACAACGAAGTCAACCACCTTCGTCACATGGATTCGATGAAGCAGGTAGAATTAGATGCCAGTCAATTTACTCTCACCAACCTTCAACTAGATTATAAGAAATTATCCGCGGAATATGACCATCTTGATGAAGCGCGAGATGCGGTTGTTAATGAGTATGAAGAGGCTTCGGCTTGTGTCGAAGGTATAACCCTATTTCATCGAGTGTGATTGTGTCTTTTCTGTGCTAACTCCCTTGTGTTGTCTTTTTCAGAGCTCGAAGGACAACTCCGCATTGCAAATGAAAAATTTGAAAAGGCTCAATCTTCCTTAGCGCAGCAGGAAGAACAGACTAATCATTTTAAGAGTTTGGCGGCATCCTGCGAGGAGGCCGTTGGTGCTGCTTCTAAAGAAGTGAATCGTCTATCTTCGTTGTTATCCCAAGACCACCAGCGGACGACAGTTATTATGCATAAGGCTCGGTGTCAATTGGCTGAGGAGACAAACAAGATGCTGGAGAAGATTGAGCTTGGCCTTACGACCGAGCATGGCCTCGTGAAGAGCTATCCGCGTCGTCCAGTACCTTCCTCCTTGCCTGGATCCTCGGGACCCTCATCTGGTGGGAGCGTCCATTCAACTCTTCAGAACAACCCTGCTGATGGGGCGGCATCATCTAAGTAGAGACCGCGGCATCATTAGCCTTCCGTTAGATTTTGCTAGTATTTTGTAAAAAGAATATTTTTGATGTGTATTCCTTGTATTGGCCTTACCGCTTTTTGTAACCAAACTTTATGAAATGGATCATTTTTTTTGATATACCTGCAATATCAGTTTGTTGTTTATTTTAAGCATTGTGAGGAAGGACACTAAAAACAAAAGAAGAGTTTTTTTAAGTGTTTGGGTGCGATACCGAAGGGAGGTACCTTCGTGATCGTCTTGAGACCTGTCACCCCGCTGGCGAACCCTTGGTCAGAGGATTCCCAGACGGTGGGGGCCGAGGCAACGTTCTAGGATATGGGGTTAAAATATTTACATACACCCATTCCGTCGACCCGTTGCCTTAAGATTGGTTGGGTATCTCTTTCTGCTGGGTGCCTTCCCCTCGTCTTACACTTATGGACACTGATGGGGGAGCCCTGAGAGATTGTAGATTAACTACTTTCCCCAATATTGTTGATAGATTTTGTTTACTTGAATTTTAGAAAGCTTGTTTGATTGATAGGGCCTGCAATTCCTCGTCCAGAGATAGAAACATGTAGAGCGGTCACGCTGCCTTCTTCTTCTGGTCTTCTTCACGCAGATGCGAAGCTGCGTTGCTCCTATGGGTAATATGGTTTAAGCCACTTAGCATTCCAAGGATGCCGGAGGACCTTTCCTTTCAGATTGCGAAGGTAGTATGAACCGTTTCCCGCAATGTCGTGTATTATAAAAGGTCATTCCCACGTAGGTGCTAACTTTCCCCATCTTTTTTCTCGTTGATACTGTGGGATTGTTCTCAACACATACTGCCCCTCTACAAAATTTCGTAGATTTACCTTTTTGTTGTACTCCATTGCTAGTCTTCGTTGATAATTTTCCATCTTCTGCAATGCTGCTTCCCTTCTTCCTTCTAGATCGTCCAATCTCTCTAACATCATGTTTGTTGTGAGATTTTTCTCCCATGCTTCGGTCTTTGTGGTTGGCATGAGGATCTCTGTTGGGATGAATGCTTCAGCTCCATAAGTGAGGAGAAACGGGGATTCCCCAGTGGCAGATCTTCGTGTTGTTTTGTATGCCCATAACACATTGTGCAACTGTTTACACCATCGCCCCTTATGTTCGTCTAATTATTTTTTGAGGATAAGGGCGAGGGTCTTGTTAGTGGCTTCCGCCTGTCCATTGCTTTGAGGGTATATGGGGGTGGATTTGTTCTTCCTTATTTTGAAAGTATCGAAGAGCATGTCTATGTTTTTCCACTGTAATTGTTTACCATTATCGGACACGATTTCTGCTGGTATGCCGAACCTGCAAATGATGTTCTGGAATATGAAAGTAAACACATCCACGTCTCTGATCCTGGATAAGGCTTTAGCTTCCACCCATTTACTGAAGTAGTCCGTGGCTACTATCACAAATCGTCTTTTCCCTGATCCTTCGACGAAAGGCCCGACGATATCTATGCCCCATTTTGCAAATGGCCACGGGCTATCTATAGAATTTAACATTGTTGCCGGCGCGTGTATCTTTTTGGCGAAGCGCTGACATTCTTCACACCGTCGGGACATTCTTGCGGCATCCTGTATCATTGTGGGCCAGTAATATCCTTGCGTTTTTGCTTTGTCGGCTAGTGATCTCATGCCTCTATGATTCCCTGCGTCACCATAATGGATGTCATTTAGAATTCGATGCCCCTCTTTCCGGGATAAGCAACGTAGTAACGGTCCGAGGAAAGATTTCTTGTACAGGATCCCATCCCGAAGATCATATCTTCCTACTTTGGAGAGTATTTTCCTAGCTTGTTTAAGGTCCGCGGGTAGGCTTCCCTTTTCGAGAAACGCATGGATCACCATTCTCCAATCATCTTCGTTGCTGAAGTCTTCGTCTTGATTTGCTCTTGACAGGATATCTTCTTCGTCAAAATCGTTATGGATGTCTTATCCTACCTGGTCTTCGATATTTTCTTCCACTGTATCTTGATTGGTAGCGAAGGAGAATTGAGATGCAATCGAAGGCTCATATACCCTTGTTATTTTAATAGCCTCGACGCTTTTGTCCTTCAGCATGGATGATATATATGCTAGGGCATCCGCGTGCCTGAGATCCCTTCTGCATAAGTGCCGGAACTTGATGTTCGGAATTTGTGATGCCAGTGTTTGGACCAAGGCCATGTAAGCTGAGAGGGTGTCATCGTACACATTGTACTCGAGCCCTATTTGTCGTATGACAAGCTGCGAATAACTTGTCAGTCTTACATCGGTTACCCCCATCTCTATTATTACACGGAGGGCATGTACGACTGCCTCGTATTCGACGATGTTGTTGGTATGCTCTTTGAATTCTAACCTGAGTGCCTGTACAATCCTTTCTCCGGTTGGGGTGGTGATGACAATGCCTATTCCTGCTCCTTCCTTATTTTTGGAACCATCGACGAAGACTTCCCATTGTCTTTGACTCGCGGGTTCGAGGATATCCATTGGATCCTTGCTTTCTTCCCCGGCTTCTGGTATTCCCTTAATCTCTTCGTCGTTGTCCAGGGGGAGGTCTGCTAAGAAATCCGCCAAAACTTGGGATTTTAGAGAATGTTGAATTTCATGAATGATGTTGAATTGGTCCAGGTGGGTGTTCCACTTGGCTATTCTGCCCACTTTTCCCGCGCTTTTGAGGACTGCTTCCAGTGGTGCTTTGCATGAGACCCGGATGAAGTGATTTAGGAAGTAGGTTCTCAGCTTTTGAGTAGCCCATACCAATGCTAGGATAAGTTGTTCGATCTTTGTGTAGTTCCTTTCCGCAGAATTGAGGGTCTTACTGACGTAATAGATAGGTTGTTCTATCTTCGTATTGGTTTTGACCAACACTGTGCTAACTGCGTCTTCTGTTGCTGCTATGTATAATGCCAAAACCTCATCAGGATCCGGCTTTTGCAGGATCGGAATTGAAGCTAGGTGTTCTTTGATTTTTTGGAAGGCTTCTTCGCATTCTGCGGTCCATTCAAACTTACTCCATTTTTTGAGAATATTGAAGAAATGTTTGCATTTGTCCGAGGATCGGGCAATAAATCTACCCAAGGCTGCTATGGACCCGTTGAGCTTCTGCTCTTCTTTTAAATTCTTCGGGGATGGCATTTCTACTATGGCCTGAATCTTCACTGGGTCTACCTCAATGCCCATTTTTGTTACCAGATATCCGAGGAATTTCCCCGAGGTGACACCGAAAGTACATTTCTCTGGATTCAATTTCATGTGATGTTTCCTCATTGCTTCGAAGATACCTCTCAGATCCTGGTGGTGATTTTTGCGCAGCTTACTTTTGACGAGCATATCGTCAACGTAGACTTCTAAGGTACTACCAATCCATGGCCTGAAGATAGCATCGACCATTCTTTGGTATGTTGCCCCTGCGTTTCGAAGTCCGAAGGGCATTCTAGTGTAGCAATAAGGCCATGCGGGATGTAGAACGCTGTGTGTGGCTGATCTTCTTCTGCCAGGGCTACTTGATTGTAGCCAGAATGTCCATCCATGAATGACAGTTCTTCGTATCCTTCTACGGCTTCCACCAGCTGATCTATGCTTGGCAGGGGATAGTTGTCCTTTGGACATTCCTTGTTGAGGTAAGTAAAATTGATGAATATCCTAACCCCTCCATTTTTCTTAGGAACGACGACCATGTTGGAGATCCATGTAGGGTACTTGACTTCCTTGATGAAACCTGCGTCTAGTAGTTTTCAAAGTTCTTTTTCCACTGCCTTATGATACTCTGGTGCAACTTTTCTAATTTTCTGCCTGAACGAGGGCGTTCCTGGTTTGATGCGTAGCTCGTGTTGGATTACTTTCGGGTCAATCCCCGGCATATCTCCTAGTTTCCAGGCAAATACGTCCGCGTATTCTTTAAGTAATTTGGTTAGAGAATCTTCTCTTCTTTCGTCCATTATGGTCCCTACTTTGATCATCTTCGGGTTTTCTTCCGTTCCTATGTTGATTTCTTTTACGGGCTCTACTGGCGTGAACACCGGCTTCGGGTCCCCGAGGACTGGGACGTTCTTTGATTGCTATTTGGTATGTTTCTGTCCTTCGTTGGCTGCTGAAGTATTTGTCTATGTGTTTAGGACATTATCACCTTTTGTCAAACCCCTTCCTGTAGTTTCCTTCAGGAACAGGTCTATGGCCTTCTCTTTCGCTGCTTCTTTATTTTTAATTCTTCGGGTTTTTCGCTGCTCTTCTTGTTCGTTGTTGATACGATCCTGAGTGGCTTGGCACTCTCTTGCAGAGACCCGATCTCCCTTGATTTCCATTACTCCCTCAGGTGTAGGGAATCTGAGATATTGGTAGTAAGTTGCTGCCACTCCCTTGAGTTTATGTACCCACTTTCTTCCAATAATGGCGTTGTAGGGGGATGGGGCGTCTACCACGCTGAATCGTGTTTCTACTTTCATGGGCCCTGCGTTCACCTGCAACACGATGTCTCCCAATGGCTTTGTGGGCGCTCCGTTGAACCCGTAGATGGTGTGATAAGAGGTCATCAGTTGTTCATCATGGAGCTTCATCCGTTTGAAGGCGTCGTAGAATAGAACGTTCACTGAGCTTCCCCCGTCTATGAGGATCTTTTTAAGGTTACATCCAGCCACTGGTAGTGTGAGGACCAGGGGGTCGTTATGGTCTTCCATATATTCTTCGATATCTTCAGCATCGAATATAATAGGTGAGTCCATCCACTCTTCGTGCTCATACACCTCTATCCCATCGATCTTATACAATTCGCAGCGGTCCTCGAACTGCTTCCGTAACCTCTTTCCTATCTGTGCTGTAAGTGAGGGCCCTGCGGCTTCAGAACACGAGATGGTGTTGATTGTGCGGTTCCCTTCTGGAAGTTGGACTGGCTTGGTTCGTTTGGATCTATCCTCGGCGACATCCTTTCGTATGTAATGTTTGAGCTCGCCAGCATCAATCAATTTTTGGATCATTATTTTGAGGTTTTTACATTTTTCGGTCTGGTGTCCGTTGAAGCAGTGATATTGACAGTAATCTTTAGACTTCTCGGTTCTTGGGGGCTGTTTTCCCTTAGACCATGGCCACTCCAGATTTTCCCTTCCTTTGATCTCTCGCAGGATCCGAGCATAGCTAGCATTGAGCTTCGTGTAAACTTGATCTTCGAATTTTCGGTCGTCTTTTCGTCGTTCATCCCTTCGTTCCTTCATGTCTTCGTGAGGCTGTTCCACTGAGCAATTCCTTTTGGCACCATTGGTTTGTTCTGCAGAATTGGTACGGTGAGACCTCTGCGGGTACGCCCTCGGGTTTTCACGCTGGATTTCTTCAAGACGAGCGTGCTTTTCAATAATTATTCGAAGATCTCCCTCTGTCTTAGGCACGCTTCCATGAATCTCAACAAATAGTGGACTCATTCGGTCTAATCCCCACTTGTAGCAGTTGATACTTACCACTGGGTCCACACTTCCTATGGCTTGGCAGATCTTATGCCATCTGTTAGTGTATTCCCTCGTGGTTTCCTTGTATCCAATTGCCAGTGAAAAGATCTTATCCATTCCGGTGTTAACAGCCTTGTTGTACATGAAAGTTCTTAAGAACTTTTCTGCGAGTTGGTCGTAGGAGTGGATGGAGTCTGGCGGTAGATTATCAAACCAAGACAATGCCGATCCCTTCAATCTTGATGGGAAGTATCTACAGAGTAAGGCGTCGTTCTGACTCCATCTAGCTAAGACACGGTTATAATACCGAATATGTGCAGCGGGATCACTGGATCCGTCATAGCATTCGAATGTCGGGACAGGGCACTTCAGTGGAATAGGGGTGTTGTCCAGGCGATGAGTAAGGGGCGTGGAGTTATCCTCTCTCATGACCTCTTCTAACCTTCCCCCGCCTTGTCTACTTTTTAATTGCCTGATCTCTGCCATCATTTCATCACGCAGCTCTTCCATCGCGCGGTGGTGCCCTACGCTATTCTGCTCGTGATAGCCTGACTCTCTGTCGTTATAATCCGGGTCGGATGCGCTACTTCCCTTAGCCGCGTTTCCATTAGCTGCTACGATGACTCTTCGGTCTCGGTCTGGGTCTGGTGCCTTTGAATTTGCTTCATCGAGTTGTTGGCTTGTCTTTGTGCTTAGGGCAATCCGGTCTTTTAAATCCTGGTTTTCTCTGGCCAGCAGAGCTACAGCATCTGCGTAAACCTTCTGGATCTTCTTCAATTCTTCGAGCTCGGCCATCAATCGATGTGATTGGTTTGACCCCTGATTGGGAGTCTCAGCTCGTGCTACTACGGCCATGGTGCTGCCTTCTTCTATGGTTTGCACTAAAGGTGGGGGAGGTTCAGCTTCGATTGTTGGCATTTCCAAATCGGGCGGAGTGCCCATCTGCGGTGTTAGAGCCGCCGACACAGTTTGATTCTGCTCGTTTGTTGATGGCATTCCGAAGGTTGGAGGGTGCACGGGTTGGTGTGTTCTGGATTCGTCCACCCTTTCTTTTGGTTGGTGAAATTGATTCGCAGCAAAAGTTTTGCTGGCTTCCGCAGCCTTTGGGGATGCCGTTGCCGTACTATACTTTGTTGCCGCTGCTCTGAGGGCCGCGGCCGCAACGGAGTTAGCGTTCATAGGAGAAGTGATTTCCGCAGTGTCCTGCCTCTGACTGGTCATTTTGGTTGTCTCCTTTCTGCTTGCTCCGGGTGATGACCGGGGTTGTCCTTGGTGCTTCCTTTGACGAGGCTTTAGATTTTCCAGCTTCCTGTATCTTTTCCATCGTGGGTCCTTTTGTCGCTTTCTGTCTGCACAAGGGAATTTCAAACAGCGAGAAACAGAAGTGTCCATGCGCATCGGGTTAGTTTACGAAATTCCTTACTCCAAGACAGGGAAAAACTGCCCGAGGGCCACAGAGATTTTTTTTTTTTTTAAAAGCGGGTTCATTGAAGGTACGCGGAAATGTGAAAGGATCCCCTTGAAAATGCACGTAGATCTTTTTGAAAATTTTCGAAAACCCATCGGAAAGACAGGTCCGTACGAGATCTAAAAATTGTAAATCCATGGATCTAAGCAATAAATCTTTTAACCAGTTTAAATTGCTTCGACAGATACTTCCAGAGCTATCGAAGATAACGGGTGCATTTTTGAATACGGTAAAGTTAACAAAAGATAAATACTGTTAGAGCTAATGAAGTAGAGCGATCATATGCTAATTTAATATGAAATCACAGGATAAGATAAATCTTTTACCGGGACGAAGTCCCTGTTTCTAGCGCCAAATTGTGAACACATAAATCACGCAGGCATCAATATGTTCACAAACAATGTTCGCACTCTAGGTACAGACTCACACGGATAATACAATTGTATTGATTCCTTGGCTCAAAACCTTCGGGTTTATCATAACCTCATCCAATAACATCGCGAGGGGCGTTTACGCAGGGGAAGATAAATAAAACGAAGTATCAAAATAAAACTCATGGAGCGTTAGGCGAATATAAAGTGCTGAAATGTAAATAAGACTGGGATTTACGTGGTTCAGCACTAAGGCCTACATCCACGGGGTTGTTGTTTCACTATGTACTTGATGGTTACAGAGATAGTCGAGTGACTTTGGAGTTTACATAGGTCTGTATATTGTAAAGGACAAACTTACACTCACAATCTTTCTCTCTCCTTCTCTCCCTGATTTTTCCCGATCCCCTCACTCTTGGTGGAGAGGGGGTATTTATAGGGTTAGAGTGTGGGACCCATTTCTGAGGGCCGTTGGAACCTTATCTTCTTGTGCTTTGTGTCCATCACGCGGAGGTCTTCGTTCATTGCTTGATCACGCAGAGTCATCCTCGTTCGTTCCACGGGCTGATCGACACGTACACTGCTCAGAGTGTTTAATGCGGGTAGTTGAGGCGCTGCTCGTGTCAGACAAGTGTCTTCTGCCCCTGTCACGTCCATGTCAGTTCACCTTCTCTCCACCGTTGATCTTGGCTTCTTTTGGGGATGAGATAAAGTAACTCTTCGGGAGTTATTTGGTACTCCGCAGTACATCTTGTTTTCGGTACATCTTAACTTCTGCCCTTAGATTTGTTCGGGCAAGGATCCGACGTCGACGGGATGAGCTTCTTGGCTATGGGTGTGTGTCATCATGTTTTGATGACTTTGTCCGCATGCTCTCCACG
The DNA here is from genome assembly GCF_003573695.1 of Papaver somniferum. NCBI lineage: Eukaryota > Viridiplantae > Streptophyta > Magnoliopsida > Ranunculales > Papaveraceae > Papaver > Papaver somniferum. Next base: position 49,906,092 of record NC_039366.1, read on the forward strand.
TATCTTCCTATATACACGTGTTTGATGATGAAATATGTACACACACAGTCCATTAGATATATTATTGTAGACCGATTTCAAGACATTGGTAATTTCCACGGGGTTACCAAGTAACCAAATCCATAGAAAGATGGTTTACATTGTGAGTTTCGGCTCAGACGATGCTTGAATGCAAAATGAACAATGCAGTTTTGATACCAAATGAAAAGTGGCAGATAGGCCTGTCAATGGTAGAATATCCGTCGGATATTTAGAAATCCGATATCCGATATGTTAAGCACTACCGGATATTCGATATCCGATAAGATCCTATAAGATATCAAAATCAGATATCGATTCTGATAGGCTAAGCTGTCGGATATCCGATAAATATCCGATAGTATCCGGTTATAACAAAAAAGCTTAAAAACCTTTGTAAAACATTTTCATAATTGACACTTATCGGATATTTATCCGACAATATCCGATACTAGACTCGAAATTAGGATAAATTACAAATAAGTTCATATATTATCGGATATCGGATATTAACATTTCGGATGGGGTCTAATCCGTTTCCGATATGTTAAGGAAGAAATATCCGATAAAATATCCGATCTGATATCCGATATCCGATAAAACGGATAAAATCTTATAGGATCTCGAATACTCGGAAACGAATACCGGATATCGGACAAATATTGACAGGCCTAATGACAGAGAGGAAGCTTAGGAAGTCGACAAATGTAATCCAATCAAAGTGTCAGGTCTGTGGGCTGTCTTTATATTCTCGGATCATATGCTGTTAGGCCATATAGTTTCATCTCATGGGTTTGGAACTCCCAACTCTTTTTTTCTTTTTTTTTATACTACGTAACTCCCAATAGTTCAACAATTTATGGAAAGACTATGTATCACCCGGGCCGTACTATCGATTTTCTTATGTTGACTGGTCGGTCTGTTTATATCCTTGCATAATATTTTAGTCATCATGTGTTGGTCCAGGTTATAATGTCGTGTTTAATTAGTCGGGTCGTTATAACCGGGACCTACGACCCGATGCTTAGCTGGGCTTGTAGTCTTGGTGGTTTGTTGGTGGGGTCAAATTGGCCTCGGCCTGCGGCCTCGGAAATTTACGGTTCAATGTAGTCTTCGTATTAGAATTTGTTGTGAGTTTTTGGTTAGAATTTACCGTTTAGCCTATAAATTAGTGCATGTATTTTGTTGCTCCGGTCACATTAGTTTTGGCCACCTGAACAGTTCCCAATGTTTTGTTGGTCCGGTTAAATTAACTGGGGTTGTTGCCACTTGAGCAGTTTCCAGTTTTTGTTGGCCCGATTAAATTAGTCGAGGCCTAAGGCCCCGTCCATGACCACTTATGCAGTTCCAGTGCTTTGTAGGTCGTGCTAAATTAGCCGTACGCCGGCCCCGGCCGTGACCACTTAAACAGTTATAGTGTTTTGTTGATCGAGTCAAAATAGTCGGGCCTAAGGCCGATTAATATATATTAGGGAATTTAGTCAGCCCTTAGGATTAGCTTTTTCCTTAACCACAACATAATTCCAAACGACCAAAATAATAAATTTCAGAAGTATGCACGACGGATGGGAGAATATATATCTAGAAGAACGTCCAAAAAAACATCCACCGTGTAGTAATTTTTGAATGGCAATCGAAGTGGAAGTGTTTTTGCTAATGGAATTTTATTCAAAATTCTTGAGCTTAGTATATGGGTTGGTCAAAGGATAGCACAGATCATGCTCCAAATCGTTGTCCCATATTCCAGTTTATAACATGTAGGTTTGTTGAACATTTTTTTTTTGTTTTGGCTTGTACGTAACCAAAATCAGAGGACCTGATCGGATGGTCATGGGACCTAGAGATAATATAGATTAGCATATATATGCGGTTATTGCGGGATTGGCTTTGCTAACTCTGTTTAGTTCCATTTTGTAGGGTTTCGTCCTATAAATACATCTTCTAAGGGTTAGAAATAGGAAATACAACTATTTACGGAAACATAGTGGAATGAGGAAATCAGGATCCGACGCACGAAAATATCCCTCGCCCAACTCACGATCCCCGCCGTCGGAGAATGAAATCGATGATCGTATTTGTCAGTTTAGACAGACATCACTTCTTTCAACTTTTGTTTGTTATTTAGTCCCATAATATTTTAGTCAGGCTGTAAATTAGTTGGGGCCTTCGACCCTGATGTTTAGTTAGCCAGATCATATGTTTTGTTAGTCAGATCGTAGCAACCGGTGTTTGTATCCCCGATGCTTAGGTAGTGGTGTCATAGTTTCGCCTTTAGTCAGTCAAGTCATCAATACCACGATTTATAAAGGGGATACCATTCCTACTAAGTGCTGATACTATTTCATGGATCCAACGGTCAGGATCGGTGGGATCTTTTTTATCCTATATGAAGCGGTATCAATACTTAGTAGAACTGGTATCCTCCATTATAAATCATGATCAAAACATGTTTATCTAGCCGGACCATAATAGCTAGGAAGACATCATGCATGGAGGTCCCTACTATATAAAATAATAAAGGAAATTCAATTCCTAGTTGTAGTTCACATTCTTTTTATATGCGAAAGCCGGACCCAATTTCCTACATGAACCCAGCCAGTTAGACTGACCGCACTGTCAAACCCAACACCGCTTAACCCACTGTACAACTAACCTACTACAAACCTTCACAAAACCGGGTATTGAATTCCTGACTTCCTTACTGAACGTTGATGGAATACCACTGAGCTATACTCTTGGACCCAGTCGTAGTTCACATTCCGTGTATAATTTCGTTGGTGCATGGCTGTCGTGGTGGATCAGTGCCCTTAAATTCTTTTGGAGCAACGATTATAGTGGCCCATGTTGATCGGTGCCGCTTTATCAACAATTAATCGTTTTCGGACACCTTTTCAACAATTAATTCTTCTTTACTCATTAATTATACTTTGATCGGAGTTTTCTCGCTCGTTGGCTTGAGTACATCTTTTCAACCATAACTGTAAATTTCATACTTGATCAGTTAAAAAATAAGTTAGCCAAATTCATATAGCTTGGATCAGGAAATTAAGATGGACTAATTATACTCCCTCCGTCCCACTCCTAAGTGATCTATTTGATTTTAGATTTTGTCCCAATGATAAGTGACCTATATAACTAAACAATGAGATATTCCGGAATTATCCTTTTAGTTAATTATAAATAATATATGAAATATGTATAATTTGATAGGCATGTTTATATTCGTTACGTAGGTGTTTTAAAATGCTTTTCAATTGTATGAAATTTGCGAACATCCGTGGAGTATTTTGAGAAATAAACCATTTTTAAATTTCACTAGTTATTATTCATAAGGGTATAATTGTAAAAAATGATTAAAAATACTATTTTCCTTGCTTGCCTTAAAAATTGTGCAAATTTCAAATAGGTCACTTAGGAGTGGGACGGAGGGAGTATTATAAAACGTAGCACCTACACAATATAAGATGGACTACTCATTATGCTTTTAGTTCGCTATATTGGACAATATTGCCATCGCTTACAGGTAAAAGTGGAACATTATGGTTAGATGCTTACTTATTCACTTTTTTCTTTATATCCCTTTTATGCCTACTTGCTCACCCTGTCTGACCATTCGCTCCTGGCACAATTCCAAGGGGTTTGGACTGTCCACGTACTTACATTGGGCCATTATCTGAGCTGCATCTTCGTTCTCCCGATTGAGTCATAACGTTCCTATGATTGCGATCGTAAACACCATAATTTGGGTAAGGTACCAATACAATGAATGGATGAACCTATCCGTTAATAATCGTTTGTCAAATTTAGGTAAGGAACTGGATTATTAACGTTTGTCAGATTCCCGTTAGAGTTTTGGAAGTCTAGCTATATTCTACAGAGATGTAATGAGCGGTCTGATTTGTCCTCTGGCTAGGTCTTGGGCTTTCCAACTCCAATTGGTTACGTTGGTATGGGGTAGGAGACGGAGATTCGTAGGAGAACAGTAGTATGAAAAAGGAGATTGAGATTTCAAGGAGTCAATAGTGGATACCAACAAAGAGATTTATATGAGGAAACGCTCCATACGCAATTGTTATAAACAAAATACTCAGAGAAGAGATGTCGCGAATTCTTTTAAAATATCTCTTGGTATTGGAATTAGGAGACAACTACCTTATGGAAACAAATTTATACGAGGAAAATGCTTCATACGCAATTAGTGCCGCAAAGGGACCGTATCAATATCAGGAAACTATGGGGATCCGGCGCTAAAAAATATAGCTCGCCCAAGTATCGATCCCCGTCGCCGGATGATGAAATCGATGGTCGGATTTGTCAGTCTACACAAACAGCACTTCTTTTTATAATATAGATTAACATATGGCCTCCACTACTTTATGCTTAATTTGGCATCTCTGGAGACTAAGGAACTATAGGGTTTTTGGAGCCACAATTAAACCAGCAGATGGGCTCAAGATCTTGGTTATTCATTTGATCATTTTGTTGGTTCAGAGTAAGAGGTCTTTAATAAGTTTATATCAACCAGCCAAGTGGTCTTCAATAGGGAAACAACACTTGTATGTTTAGCTCCTCATAAAGTCGTAAGTGTTTCAGTTCGGGTTTGATGCATGTAAATCATTTTTTGTAAGATATTTCTTTTGCCTCTTTATTCTTCAGATAAAGGATTCTTCAGAAAATAAATAATTAGACAACACAACGATTATTTGCCATTGAATAGCCGGTACAGTATGTCGACGTGAAACAAACACTTCAACCAAAATTGTCACAAACAGTTACATGTACAGAATTGCAAATAGCTGAATTTTTTGGGATGATATGGAAACAATTGGAAAGATGAGGACAAGTGACTTACATATCATCCTATGCTAGTCATGTGATTGAGAGCATCCAAGAGGGAGAAGTGTGAAAGTCATACTAAAATGGTATATATAGCTGGCGTTTTTGTGTTCCTCGGCAGTGGGAATTGGTATCTCATATTCAAGCAGAGTTTAAAACTTTGGACGGTGTTTGATATAATATGCTACATGTAGAGCATAGCACACTCACGGTGTTTGAAACTGTGCCTAAATGTTTGAACGCAGTTTAAACACTGCTCACAAATGTTAAAACCGAGCCTAACATTTGAGCTCATTTTAAAACTGAGCCTAAACTGTGCTCAAATGTAAAACTCAGTTTCAAACTGAGCCAAATGTTAGTGCAGTTTAAAACTGTGCCTAACATTTGAGTGGTGTTTCATACTGTGTCTAACTCTGCGCAGGGTTTAAAACAACGACTTTCATTTTTTGGGTGTAAACTGAAACACCGCTCCGTGTTTAATACAACGCCATACATTTAGGTGTAGATAGAAACACTGCACCGTGTTTAATACTATGCCTGCCAAATTTGAGAAATGCTGAACTAGAATGGTATATATACCATTCGAGTTTACCGTATAGGGTATATAGAGATTTATACCATTTCCACTGCCGCCCCTAATATTGTACATATACCATATTAACTCACCCACTAAGGATGCTCAACTGCATTCAGCAAGCAATGTATATAACAAGCAAACTCAACAATAACAATAAGAAGATTCAAGAACTCTAAAGATCTTCTAAAACATAAAAACAAATGAAAATAATTAAATGTAACACAGCACAGAAATCTCACCTTGATGGTACCAGCGAGAGTCCAACCAACCTCAGATACAAATCTTCCCAACAAGCAGTACTTCTGTCCAGGTTGAAGTCTCAAAAACCTAAATTAGAAAGAGAAAAAACAACTCAGATACTCATCTGAAACACATCAAATAAAACCTTAAAATCATATGAGAACCAGCGACCAGATCTTACTTAAGAGCAACAGGGATGACATCCTCTAAGTCTTGTCATATGGTGGTGGAATACCCTCATAAGCCTTAAATCGAGCAAGTGCAGCAGCCCCACGCTTGGTCTTGTGTGGAATCATACTAGAAATAAACAAATAACTAAAAACCCAAACATTAAATCAAATTTAAAAATCAAACTGGGGTTAGGGTTTTTAAATGAGACCTACCCATGGATTGTCCTCCAAAGGATCTTACCAGGAGCCGTGAAATGAATAGGACCATGAGAAGGTTTAATATTCATCCTCTTCCTTAACGAAGATACTTCATTTTCTGACGAACAAGACCACCAGATCTCAGCACAACGAACAATTACTATTTGGCAATAATTGAAGATAATCTTCCAAGCATATGATGACGAGCATCAATGACGACTCGTTTAGTGCAGATGCCACTTTCTGCTTTCAGCTCTAAACAGTTCTGGTTTTGGTCTCGAAAACCCTATATAGAATCAAGCAAAAAAGTCAAAATCATTAAAAGGAAAATTTATACAAAAACTAATCTAAGAAAAGAGATGTAATCTAACCCTAGTTAGAAATTAATCTTAAGAATACCCAGTTCTTATTTAAAACAAAATTTGACCTATGTTAACAAACCCCAAATCTAAAAAGGAAGTAAGAATAAATCTAATGACATGCAAGCATGGAGAATCCCAGAATGTTTCTTTGAAAATAACAAGATATTAGCAATTTAATTTACGCTCATTTAGACGTAAAACACATGATTACGGAAAACAAAAACAAAGATCCACTCAAAATATTCAAAAGCAAGGTCATTAAAACTTAAATTACCTAAGATAGATTTACCGCCTGATTTTACAGAGTGAAGTTTTCCGAATCAAGTTACCCTGTGTTTCAGCACGCTCCAGTCGCAAATTCCATATCTTATGACAGTTCTTGAAGCCTTCTACCCTGTTTCCCAACTTCTTCAAACCTTCCTTGAAACAAATCGAACAATTTGGATTTCTTACTACGTTTCTCAGTCATAGACCTTAGCCTCAGGTCCTCCAAGTGTTCTTGAGAGAGACTTTTCCTGGTGCTGCATATAGTAATTTAAGAAGTGGACATAGAAAGTACGAAAGAAAATTGTATAAAATATGTCTGAAGTCTTGAGCAAATCTCGGACACACAGGACTAATAGATAAGAAAACATTATAAGTAGCGCGAATTCAGTTAGGATAACTCACCAACAAATTCTCAATAATCTTCCCGTTATATGCCATTAGATGAGACTGATAAGCATATGAATAGAGTTTGAAGAGAAGTGATCCACACAACATCCACGAGCCTTGCGCTCACTGCAAAATTGTATTTCTCGAACTAGAATTGTGAATCGATCAGGTCGGTCCTTAATAGTGCAAAGATGTTGACTTCTACCCACTAATATCCCATTGTAAAGATAAGTAGGAGAGCTAAATAGACTAGTATCAAAATCTGAAAGGAATTATAGATACATTATGTCACCAATTAATGAATTAGTGTAGGATAGCTAAACTAATCACTTGTTAAAACAGTAGAGCCATTCTGTTAATGATATATATGATACATAAGCACACAAAATGCACCCAAAGCCTGAAACCGAATAAGAAACCTTAAGGTTGTTGTTAACTGTAGGATTGATAAGTTTATCACGCTCATGAACCTATAGTCCTAAAGGGACAAACAACAGAAGTCTCTGCTCTCCAATGACCACTTTCCGAAGTGAAGACCGATAACAATGTATTGAAAAATTAAACACTCACATAAACAATAAATAAACAATTATAGTAGGCACATGCTTGCTAAGAGGCACTGATTAAACAAGTTAGCATCATGTTAGAAAAGCATCGAGACCTAACCACACAGGAAGCAGAGTTATTTAGGTGATAAATCATTGTAATGCTTTAACTAGTGACATGACATCATGTATTCCGAGCATAAAACATATAAGAGGTTCCCAAACCCTTTCACTTTGATACTAAATGTGGATGGAACCCTAGAGTGTAATATTCACGGCAATAATGTACTATATTCAGCATCATGACTTGTTTTACTCAGCTTGTTTGATGCATAAACAAAGAAGTACTAAGACTAACCTATTAGAATCCCTTCGAATGTGTGTAAATGTATCCACTGAATGGGATAGGCTGCTTCTAGATGGACCCTTCTGGCTTATATAATTAACCAGAAGAAGGATGAATAATCCAACAACTGAGCATGATAAGATCAAAAAGGCCTGGCTAAAATGGAACTGGATAATTAAAGACTAACTAACCTTAGATCTGGTCAAAATATACTCTCCAAACTGAAGATTCTCCGAGAGATTGTTTTTTAATCTGGAAATTAATTTTCCATTGATATGAAAATCGATCAATCGCCAAAGAACAAAAAAATAAAATGGGAAACCGAAGATTAAGGTATGCGCAAATAGCGAAAACCCATTGTTGTGTTTGCATCAAAATCTAACTTTTTAAGGGTTTTAGTTTTGCTGTTCGGATTGAGTCGGAATTGTGTGAAAGGCGGGTGTCTAAAGCAAAACAGATAATTGGGTCTTGGGCCAAAATACCTGCAAGGCAAACAAACCTCAATCAAATCGCAATGTGTAGCAATATTAGATGAAGCAAAAAAGATGGCGGACAAACTAATCTCTCCCGGAGGCTTTCATTTTATGGATCGAAGAGCAAACAAAGTTGCTGACATGCTAGCTAGGAAAGGAAGAAGTTCCTTCAACAGATTACATTTTTTATTTTTGGGCTTTTTAATAAAGTGACCATGTTTTTGCAGTATATTTCAGAAACTGGCGGTTATTCTGAATGTTTACATAAAGTGGCCGACATAGACATTCTCCATCCCGTTTTTTCTGAAAAACGGATAACTGCAGTTAACTATCTAGGTGTCGGTTTTCCTTCTTAGGGAAAGACCTATAAATCCCTCTCATAAACTGACTAGGCCTAACCTAGTTGACCCGTACCAAGAGATTGAGTCAATACCTAGTTAAACCATGACTAGCTCATGTTCTTCTCAATACCTGTAACGTGTTCTTCCCCGTGTTCTTCCCCAAATTGAATCATTATTAACAACCCTAATTAACCAAAACTCTTAGGTCTTAATGCATCACCAAAAGTCCTAACCAAACAAACTCTAAATCACCCATTAATCACCTAAAACAAAAAAATCCATTCACTTCTCCTTATCTTTTCTCTGCCAGAAATTAAAATCAAGCTAGGGTGTTCTTTCTTTGTCAATTTGTCAACAAAAAAAATCAGAATCATCAATTTATATGAGAATACAACTACCCGATTCATAAATTATCAAAAAGAAATTCATGTATTATAAATCCCCCAAATTTCTTAAGAACCCTAATTAAGAGAATCCCCAATTCAACATCCAGAAACCCTAATTCACGAAATTCAGTTCAAAAAAACATGTATAAGATGAATTTAACATAAACCCATTGTCTCAAACTGATTCAATTTGATTGAAAAATCATCAACATCGTCAAAAAATACATCTACCAACTTACGAGAGATATAATTGAGAGAGAGTGAGACTAGTTGCAACAAAGAGGTTCTGCTGGTGGTAGAGTTCAATTCAATCAATAATAGAAACTCGAATAATCCATACTTCAAAACTCTATCACAAATCAAAACCACTCGACTGATTTCTCCTTCTGTAACTCTCCTCCTCTAATTTCTCATATCTTCCAAAACTTCACAAATCTTCTAAACAGAGTGATATCGATCTCCTCCTCTACTCACTCAAAACTTCATACATCTTCGATATGATTTCTCACCAACAATCCTTATGCATCTCTCCTATGCTTGAGAGAAGAATTTTTTTTTAAACGAAAACAGGTCTATCTCGACATAATAAAGAGATGACTAGGGTTACCAAGGATATGGTGGTAATTTTAACAGTGATAATTGACTAAATCAACCTAGTTGACCACTTTGGTGGGTCCACCTGTTATATCTAACGGAAAGGCCAGTTTATAAAAGGATTAAATTTTCTGGCCGGTTTATTAATTAGGTGTGCGGAAGCTGGTTACTTTCTTAATTTGCCCTTTATTTTTTTATTTTTTTTTGACCTAAATGGGCAAATTTTATAAAAAGATAACTCAGCCACCAAAAGTGACTAAGCTAAAAAGATTACAAATATGATTGCATTAAAGCATGGAAAATTTTCTAGGCCCATATAGTTATTTATAGTAGGGTCTAATCGGATCTTTTTTTTTATCCGGAGGTCCAAAATTAATTAAACATGGAAATGTCCATAATACCCGTTACTACCAAACGTGTGTGTCTACACTGCTTACAAATTTGAGTACATATCTGGTACACTGCTTATAAATCTGAGTACATATCTGCTACACTATGTACAAATCTAAGTATGTATCTGCCTCACTGCTTACATATAGAGTATGTATCCGTTAGACATATTGAACCTGTAAATGTGACCAGAATATAACAATATTAAAACACAGCAACAAAACTAGCATCTATTTCAGTATTTCGCATACGTACTCATGGATCAAACCAAAATAAAGTGGCAAAACTATGAATAAAACAGAATTAAAAGAAGTTTTTATCAGTACAACATATACGTACGGCGGATTCATAAACTAAAAACTCAATTACATGTCAAGAAGTGATGAATCCATGAATATAACCGAATCAAAGCACATATTTCAGTATTTCACATACGAACTCATGGATCAAACCAAAAAAAGTGGCAAAACTCTGAATAAAACAGAATCAGAAGAAGTTTCAACCAGTACAACATATATGTACTCCTGGATCAAACCAAAAAAATAAGAGAAAACCTATAGATTCATAGTAAACAAAAAAAGAAAACAGTACGTCAGATATGTATTGATGGTTAATACACAAAAGAAAACTGAAATTCAAACCAAAAACCATAAAAATATCAGATCTACTAATGAAATAAACATAAAACATGATTTTTTGTTTAGATCTGAACTTGTTTCATTAAAATCCACCAATATATCATATACGTACCGATGATTAATACACGAAAGCAACTCAAAAGCATATAAAAAAAAAACAAAATGGAACTAAAATCAGCTGCATGTGAAAACCAAGTAATGAATCTATAAAAAACTGAATCGAAACACTTTTTTTTCCAGTATTCCATATATATACTTCTAGATCGAAGAAGAAGAATATCCAAAACTACAAAAATAACAAAATTAAAGCATAATTTTTCAGTACACCATATATGTACTGCTGATTCATAATCTAAAATTTAGCTGCATGTGAAAAACAAGAATCTATGAAAAAATAGAATCGAAACACTTTAATTTGAGTATTCCATATATGTACTTCTGGATCAAAAAAGAAAAATCTCCAAAACTATAAAAAAAATAACAAAATTAGAGTAGTATATTTCAGTACACCAAATATGTACTGTTGATTCATAGTCTAAAAATCAGCAGCACGTGAAAAACTAGAGAACGTCATGAAATCGAACTACCAAAACTGGAAAAAGAAAGTGAAAACATCATGAAATCAATCAGATCTTCATGATTCAGTTGAGAATTAATCAAAAACAAAGAAGAACTGGAGAAAAGATTACATAACATACCTGTAAAACCACGAAACATCTTCACAAACCCTAGGTCTAAACTTCATAAGCGGCTGCAGCAGAGAAGAGGAGAGCGAGCGAGAGAGAGAAAACGTATCTGAGAAGAAAATTGAGAAAATGTGGCTTTTATTTCTGTTATATTTATAGTGAAGGCCATTTTGGGAATTATTAAAATGCACGTAATAGGTTACACACGTGTGTAGGACCTAGGCTTAAAAAATTTGGTCCATTTTTATGTTTTCTTTTAATTATGGACCTCCGGTTACTGGGCTTTAATGGGTGGACCTGCCACTAACTAAGAACACTATAATAGTACCTATTGGTAATTCCTACTTAAAGTATCCCAATTACACTGATAACTCTCAAAGATATCAGTGTTTATTGTCCAATTGAGCAAAAGACACTTGACCTCAGTAATAATCTGCTCAATAGACTTCATGACATTGTTATGCAGTCTATTATTACGTTCTTTCCAGATACACCACCAAATTGCAAAAGGCAAATATCCCCATAATATCTTAATTCTGCTCTTTCTTTTCTTGTTGCGCCACTCCCATATTGTCCTTCTGACATCACTACAATGTGCCCAAGTAATACCAAAGCTTCTCAAGAAAAAAGTCCAAACTGAAGCAGTAGTGTCACAGTGAATGAACAAATGTGCATTGGTTTCAGTATGAGAACCACATAGCAACGTCTTGAATCATTCCTGCACTATGCATTTAATCAAAAGTAGGAGCACCATCATAACATAAAGTCCGTACCAGAAAAGCCACTTTCAATGGAATTTTAGGATTCCAAAGCTGCTTATCAGGGAAAGCAAGAAGGCCATCTGTCTCAAGAGCATTATAAGCATTAGCCACAAAAAATCCTTTCCCTTTTCCATAGATCCAATGTCTTTCATCTGTTGTAACCAGACCATTCAAACCCAGATTACTTGGGTCACCAATCACTGCCAGCAAATTCACAACCTCTAGCATCTCATTCTCATTAAGACTTCTTGCAAAATTCAGATCCCAAGCTCCCTCAGAAGAGATCAAATCCTTAATGACTGCATTTTTCTTTTTAGAAAGATGAAACAATGTAGGGAAGAGAACTGCCAGAGATTGCTCTCCCACCCAAACATCATTCCAAAAATAAATACTACTGCCATTACCAACAATCAAAGAAGTACTTGTTTTAACAAAATCTCTTGATTTCAGAATTCCAGCCCACAAACTGAAACAAACAGATTTGTTAGAGTGATTAGGAAATAAAGTTTCAGTAATTCCACCAAATTTCTGGTTAATTATCCTTCTACACAATGCAGTTTTCTCACTCCCGTACCTCCAAATCCATTTAGCATGCAAAGCCTTATTCACCATCTGCAACTTCTTTATCCCAACACCTCCTCTACTTTTTGGCAGATTCACTCTAGTCCAAGAAACTCAACTTCTTTTTTTAACTGAAGTTGAAGAACCCCATAAAAAATTCCTTATGATTCTTTCCAGCTCCTTGACCACACTAATTGGCATCTGAAACATTGAAAGATAATAAACAGGCAAACTTGATAGCACACTTTGAATCATAATGAGCCTCTGACCTTTTGAAAGGTATCTCTTCTTCCAAGCTCCTAATCTTTTGTGAAATTTTTGAATGATATCATTCCATACACTTTTACATTTGGACTTACTACCCAAAGGGATTCCAAAATAATTCATATGAAAATTTGTTGAAGAGCAACCAAACAAATCAGCACAAAACTCACCATTATGCATTTGGCCAAGACCCAGAATTATGCTTTTCCTAAAATTAACCTCAGAATGCTCTAATGATCATGAATACAATTTCACACTAAGGGGTTTTATCAGTGGACGTAGGACAATAGTGCTGAACCACTTTAATTGTTACCTTCTCTAATTTATATCTGATTCTGATCTCTTATCATAAATCTAACATGGTATTAGAGCAGGTATTTGCGACGAGTCATTTGACCGCGCCTTTACTCCGCGGCACCCGATTTATTGTCCACGTGTTAGACCCAACGAGGCTACACGTGAGGGGGCGTGTTGAGATTATTAGTCCGACATTGTCTGGGCAATCTAAGATCCTGCGGTTTATAATCCTATGGGCCTCTCCACTCATTGCCAATTGGTTTTGAGTTGGATGCATATATTCTAACAGATTACATGTTTTACTGATGCACCTTCTTTTTTAATTCCTACAACTTCTTTTGACACAGTGAAAGCTTATGAAATCTGTAATATGAACTCTAATTATGTATTCTTCCTTGAATAAGCTAATCACACAGATTCAATCATCGGACGGACAACACAAACAGAGTTCAATTACACATGAGTCTGATTCTAGATATTAGTCTCCTTGCAGTAATATATTTGGATATTTTCAAAAAACAAAAAAAAAAAGTCCAAAATACATTACGAAAACGATTAAAACATGGGAGATTTCACCGTGTGAGAGGGGCTTGTGGAGCTCACTCCTTCCATTCCCTATCCCAAAGCTAAGAACGCACAGTTGTGTCCGTTCGATTCCCTCATGGTGCAATCCTCGGGACTTTTTTCGGTCAATCTAGAATCTCTCAATATATTAGCAGCCCGGTCAATTAACATCTATATAAAAAGAGACTAGTAGTTTCAGGTGGTATAGTAGGAATATTGTCCTGATGCTAGTAGTTTTCCTTAACCTGCGTTTTTCAACAATAATTGCGCTTCAAGTGATTGCTTCACTCACAGTTCGAATAAATCTTTTTTGATTTGCGCGACACTTCAAAAGAACTGGTTAGAAATAATTTCAAGTGTAGCTTTTTGGTTGATCCATCGTATAATATTCATACATAGTCTATAAATCGTGTGATTTTGTTCTTTGAAATTATCCTGATATTTACATTTACAAATCCATCCAAATATTATGGTGTGTGATAATAGTTCATAATGGATTGACAGTGAAGAACACAGAGAACACTTTAGCGTAAGAGGCTCTGATATTGTCGTCATGAATCATTGTCTTGACAAGGTTATGAAACTGCAATTCGTTTCTCTTGCGGAAAGAGAATACATAAGACCTCTTATGCATTCGGACATGGTCATAGATACGCAATTCTCGATGTGATTTTATGAATCTAGCCTTCGTCAAAAATCCACTATCAACAAAAGGACGTCAGCTAAGGGACTAAATTGCGTTGGGCCTTGTGAGGTTCAAGAGACGTAGAGAGCGTGACTGTAACTAAATAGTTTAGAGGGTGAATTCGGTCTCAACTACATTCCAGTTCGAAGTTTGATAGTAGGCTAGTGTATGTAGCGTCTTAATATAATTTGGTGTTCAAACCGGGACGAGGTACCGAGATTTTTCTGATGTTGTGGCTTCCTCGTTAACAAACGTCTGGTTCATGAATGTACTTCCTTTAAAAAAATGTAAAACATTGTTTCCTAGGATGAAATCTTCACCACAACCCATTCACCTAATCATAACAATATATACAAGATTATGTCGATGTCATATCTACGAAGTTCAAAAGATAATTTGTTACACTTGGTAGTCTAATTCCCTAATCCTATGATCATACAAGTATGATCATGTCATATCACTAGAGTATTATACAATATGTATAGTATATACAGCTTTGAAGTTATGTTTTCAATATAGCACGACTTGAAAGATACGTTAGGAATGAAACAGTTCAAGTCAATATTATTAACCTCAAATGGAAGGATGATGTCGTCATTGTAGTTCATTACTTCTTCACATTCTTCAGGTCTTCGGAGTAATACTTGTATGTCTCATCATTCCTAGACTTTCTAGTCTGACCTAAACGAAGTTGACTCTAGTATTTAATAAAGCGACTCTAGATGAGTTTTGATACTAAGATATGACAACCAAACTTGACATACCATCGCTTGGTGAGTTCAACCGAGTTATGCTCTAACAAGAAGTATTATGACATGCAGGTAGATTAACTCCTTTGTTCGAGCTATAATCCCATTAGAATCTTCTCTCAATTGTAGTTAACTGATCAATGAAATTATTAGGCATTTGAAAAATGCTCATTTGATAAACAAGAATGCAGTTGAGAGCATGTTTCACCATTTTAGTTCTGCACGCTTGTATGAGAAATTTAGAAGATCAACTAGCTAAAAAAATTTCTAAAAATAATCTTTTATTGCACCGAAAGCCTCTTGTTAGAATTACCACGAATTAATAAAGAGACCATATATTTGTCTTTACAACTCATAGTCTTAACTCCCGTGATGATTTAGATTGGATGCAGTTTCTGGTTTAGTTTTCTTACTGAAGTACACATAAGACTTTTCCAGATTGTGTGATGAATTCTTAAAGTAATTAAAGAAGGTTGTTCACATAACATTGTAGTTTCCTAAAACCGGTGAGGTTAAAAGTAGGATACTGAGGTTTTGAAAGTGAGTTACGGGAGGTTGAACACGAACAGTCTTCGCCCAAATCATGCACAGTGTCCTTTCAAAGGATGCTTCAGTCACATGAGAGGTTATATGACTGGTCTTAGGGAGGGAAGGAGAGAAAGTTGTGTGTTAGCTTGATAGAGGACCTATTTATAGCTGAATTCTCTAATCTCAGGTCGTTGAAGAGGTTGTTTTCAAGGTACTTTCCTCATTAATAGATTCCACGCCACACTCCCCACAAAGATATAGCGTTTAAGCACAAGTTCAAATTGTAGTATCTCTTATTAATATCATTCTCATATAGAATAAGAGGACGACCTTTACAGTAAATGATTTTTATGGATATAAACAAATTTACATGTAAATCTGTATCCATCGTCATCAGAAGTTTACTCCTCTCAGGAACTTACGAACGTAAGAGTTCAGAGCATAACTTTTGAGGAACAATTATCATGAGATGGTATTGTAATCAAAAGAATATGATAACAAAGAATTATTTTCAAGGCAGTCAAGCAATACACAAGAATAATCATGAGGATCAAATATTGCGATCATCTTGACTAAATACAATCTTGTAAACAAGATTTGATTTACTTTTATAATGAAAAATTAACCTTTTTCGCAAGGAATCACGCCAAAAATGGTAACAATAAGCACGCGGAAATAAAGCCTTCATTCACAAAGAAAAAATGTGCAACCATATGTTGTATGTTATGCACCAAGTGGTTATCCCAAGAACAATGGTTAAGTATTCTGAAATCTACAAGCATAAAGTAGAGTATAATATCGTAAGATCAAAATAAATTCATGAACTATCCAAAATAGTTTGTGAACTAAAAGTCGTCCCGTAACTCAAGAACCTTTTGAAATGTCAATTTTGCAAACTTTCAAACAGTTTGCATGCTTGGAAACAAAAGGTATACATGAAACATTTAAAATTAGCTAGTTCACAAATTGTATGAATTAGTTCGTGTACCTTTGAGTTAATAATATCTAGTACTATCTCAAAATCGACTAGTTCGCAAATTGAGCAATCAGTTCATGTACGCGAGTTAACGGAGATTTAAAATTTAATTCTTTATATTTGTAAGTTCAAGTTCGTGAACTGGTAAAACAGTTTTAAAACATAAAAACAAAATTCACTACTCCTTATTGCTTGAACTTTTCTTTGCAATTCACCAAAACAAAAGTTTATTTCTTCTAACCTATATATTTTAGAGTTTAAACACATATCAAGTTAAGTAAACATGAATTATATATACTCAAGGTATATGGATTACTAGACACAGGTTGGTTTGTCTATTATTAGGACTTCACCTTTGATTTATTATCTCTTAACTAATGGTGATCAATGATGCATCCATGATCTGTATGATTATCATGTTCTGATAAATTTACCCAGAAATAGTAACCAAAGTTTAAATATTAATGTTATGATTATATAGGTTATCTATCTGAAAAAGCGGGGGTCTAACAACACCACTCAATATTTCGATTAGCAATCTGTATGGACTAACTCCGAAATACTTTACTAGAGAATCAACTAGACAGACATACTCAATCTAGATAAAAGCATCTCAAGGAGTTAATATCTCTCTCTTGATTTGATTTTTACTCAAGCTAAAAACAATAGCGAGTCTTTATCAAATACAAGGAATAACTTGGACGGTACCAAAGACCAATGTCCAAGGATCAATCAATATCAATCAACAACCAAAGGTTGGATTTCCAATTGATGATCACGAATGCACAACTTGTATTATTTCAATTATATAAAATATAATGCGGAAAAGAAATAACACAGACACCAGAAATTTTGTTAACGAGGAAACCGCAAATGCAGAAAAACCCCGGGACCTAGTCCAGATTGAATACACATTGTATTAATCCGCTACAGACACTAGCCTACTCCAAGCTAACTTCGGACTGGACTATAGTTGAACCCTAATCAGTCTCCCAGCGATCCAAGGTACAGTTGTACTCCTACGCCTCTGATCCTAGCAGGATACTACGCACCTTATTCCCTTAGTTGATCTCACCCACAACCAAGAGTTGTTGTAACCCAAAATCACAGACTTGATAATAAACAAATCTGTCTCACACAGAAAAGTCTATCAAAGGTTAAATTTGTCTCCCACAGATAAACCCTAGGTTTTGTTCCGTCTTTTGATATAAAATCAAGGAGAACAGGAACCAATTGATAATCCGGTCTTATATTCCCGAAGAACATCCTAGATTAATCAATCAGCTCTCTACAATCCTTCCTGACTACACAAGCGGATTGTCGAGGAATCACAAAAAGTGAGACGAAGATGTTTGTGACTTCTTTATCTTGCCTATCGGAGAACTCTCACGATCTCACGCCAATCAATCGATTGTACTCGTACGATAGAAGATGCAAGATCAGATCACACAACTACGATAAAAGTAGTATCGGTCTGGCTTCACAATCCCAATGAAGTCTTTAAGTCGTTAACCTGATTTTAGAGAAGAAAATCAAAGGTTAATGGAGATCGACTCTAGCGGGCGCACTAGTAGCACACAGACGTGTGGGGATTATTTTTGCACAATGCTAGATGTCTCCTTTATATAGCCTTCAAATCAGGGTTTTGCCTTAGTTACAAAGAAATCCTTATTCGCCGTTAGATGAAAACCTGATTTAGATTCAAACTAATATTTCTCAACCGTTAGATCGAAAACTTAGCTTGTCACACACACTTGGGTAGACGTTTACTGGGTTTGTGAAAACCATGCCCAAACGTGTACGTGTATGTTGGTTCAACATAGTAACCCAAAAGATTAACCATATGAGCATTTCATATCAACCTTGTTCTTCTTCACCATAACTAGTTCAATTGACTCAAATGAACTAGTTAAAGAGTTGTTCAATTGCTATGAGATCTTATGTAACTACACAAGACACAATTGAAACAAAGATGATTTGATTCGATTGAATCGGCTCATGAACATTATAGCCACGGTTTGCATAAAGCATTCCTTAGTAATTTAATGTTTCATGTTCAGAGCACATCTTTAGATCATAACCTCTTAAGTTCTCAAACAAGTTCGCGGACTTAAGTTAATCGGTTGAGTTTTCCAAACACAACAGAAATTCTCGGAAAGAGAACTTCCGCCAGTTCGTGGACTGGGTTCGCAAACTGGGTTCGCGGACTTGGCAAGCCAATTCCATAATCCTCCCGATTTCTCTTGATCAACAAAGTTCGAAAACTTCGGTTCAAGGAATACATGGTTATGTAATCTAAACTCGCATTTCAATCATTGAGACATTCTCAGAGGACGTTATGTAGCCGTTATTCACAGACCGATTCACGTCAGAGCAATTCTCGAAGTGATTGAAACTTTTCATGACTTTCGTCACTAGGTGAAGATAAACTTGATCAAAGCGAAACGCTTTACCAACACACGATTTCGAGATAAAAGATAAGCAATGAATGCTCAGCTCGAAATGTCAAATGTGTATGATCTAGTCTATATAGCATACGACTTTTGTCTCATAAGAAGTAGGAGATAGAATAGATAGACTTTTGCGCGATAGATAAGTTCAAGTCTCCACATACCTTTTTGTTGATGAAGTTCCACGGTTCCTTGTATAGATCTTCGTCGTTGTATGATGAATCTCCATGAAGTCCTTGAGCTCAACTACACTTTTCTATCCTAGTCCGAGACTTAGCTATGTAGGCTAGAAATCAAGACTCATAGTTTTGATCACTAACATTGACAAACATGCTTGAGATAGCAACGCATGCGAGGTCGACCGATCTATGCTCTAACAACCTCCCCCTTTGTCAATTTTAGTGACAAAACTATTAATACATATGAAATACAAAAAGATAAACTTTAGTTGCTCCTATTGCATAGTCTAATCTTCAACGTTCCCTGAAATCTTCGTCCTTCCAAGTACTCCAATGATCCCAAAGGTTGTAAGTTTAACATCACTGTTGTTGAAGATCCGCAGCTATAACAATGAGAGAAATCGATATTCTCAATCATTATTATACAGTATCATAGTATTATTATGTAATATCAAAGTCCAATTGTATCATGACTTTAACAATAATATTACGGTGATATGTATCACTCCCCCTTAGTCAATACTCCATCTCGATCATGGAAACCACTCCCCCTTACACAATGATCCGAAGACCATATGTATTTGTAGTGTGAACTACATTATTTCTCCCCCTTTTTGTCAATAAAATTGGCAAAGGTACAAGAACGAGATCATAACAAAATTTCCCAAGAGACATTTCATAGAATCAAAGAAAAATACATACCAACTTAATTTAGATGCAATCATAAAGCCGAAGCTAAATGCATTCATCAAGGAGTTTTAAGATACAAGATAACCCCTATAAAATTCCACAGTCGCACACCCTGCAAGATATTACCATTAAGCACAAGTTCAAAAGAACTCTCCCCCATTTGATGTTATTCCCGATAGAACAATAAGAGTGTAGATGGTGGATTTTCGACAAAGGGTAAAATTATAAAAGTATACTCCGGATCCGGAAATCGGATGAGTATTGAGACCCACGTCTCTCATTAAAGCGTGAAAGCTCATAAAACCTCTGATTGAGAAAGTTCTCTCAGAGAAGATGTGGATGTATAGTCTCTCAGCTGAGACCACGGCACATATCATGAATACTGAGCAATTTCAATAATTACTCCGGATCCAACAATCAGATGAGTATTGAGACTCATGTCTCTAAGCATGAAAGCTCATGCCATAAATCTCTGACTGAGAAGGCTGTCTCTCAGAGTACATGTAGATGTGTAGCCTCTCAGCTGAGGCCACGTCACATCTCATGAATACTGAGCAATTTCAGTAATTACTCCGGATCCGGCAATCGGATGAGTATCGAGACTCATGTCTCTATGCATGAAAGCTCATGCCACCTCTGATGGAGAAAGTCTCTCAGAGAAGATGAAGATGTGCAGTCTCTCAGCTGAGGTCACGACACATATCATACAGTATAGAATCGAAAGATTGGGCGGCTCCTAGACAGCATGTCTGCTAGTATGGAGCGACAACGTCTTCGGGATGTAACCATATTTTCCCCGACTATGCAAGAGGAATATGACACTCCAGCAAGTTCATATTTCTCAACCCTCAAATAGTTAATTCTCCTAGACAGGAAGCCCTTCTAGTATAGAGCCAACAATTAAATATCTTAAATCGTCATAATATCCAGCAATATTCTACGAGCCATCGTCTGAATATCCAGCAATATTCTACGGGTCGTCAATTAATCGCCTGAATATTCAGCAATATTCTACGATTCCTCGTTATATTTCGTTGCTTCAATCTGTGGTTCTTCCCAACAGAATTCTACAGGTTAGTAATAAATATTCAACGGAACAAGCATCTAAGCATCGAATAAGCCCTGACAAAAATGGTGCAAGTGTACTTAACAAATAATGCACAGACCAGCATTTTGAATGCGCAAACGAACATTTCGGAAAATACGAATGAACGAGGAACCTATGCAAAATAGGAAGAAAAAATAGTAAAAATATTAGCAGAGGCGCCAGGGGACTGGGCTCACTAACCGGCCGGTCATGCCGTGACCAGTCCCACGCCCAGTTTTATATTTTTATCATATTTTACTAATTTTACCTAAAATCATGAAAATTACCTAATTTCATGTATTTTATCTAAATCACATGATTTTATCAAAAAATAATAAAATTAGGGAAAGGTGTCGCGGGACCGCCGGCCGGCTGGTCATGCCTTGGCCGTGGCTGGTTCCACACCTCATGTCCCATTATTTTATTATTTCCTCTTAAATTATGAAAATTCCCTTGATTTCATGAATTTTCCCAAAAATCACCTAATTTAATGTATTTTTCTCTAAATCACATGATTTTATCAAAAAATAATAAAATTAGGGAAAGGTGTCGAGGGACCGCCGGTCGGCCGGTCATGCCTTGGCCGTGGCCGGTCCCACAACTCACGCCCCATTATTTTATTATTTTCTCTTAAATTATGAAAATTCCCTTGATTTCATGAATTTTCCCTAAAATCACCTAATTTCATGTATTTTTCTCTAAAATCACATGATTTCATCAAAAAATAATAAAATTAGGGAAGGGTGTCGTGGGACCGAGCACCAGCCGGCCGTGCCTGGGCCGTAGCCGGTCCCACACCTCACGTCCCATTATTTTATTATTTCCTCTTAAATTATGAAAATTCCCTTGATTTCATGAATTTTCTCTAAAATTACCTAATTTCATGTATTTTCTCTAAAGTTATAGAAAATATTAAAAAATTAGGGAAAACTTGTGGGATCGGGCTCTAGCCGGCCGTCCATGCCCTAGCCGGTCCCACACGCCTATCATTTTATTATTATTTGGTGTTTTGTTTCCTGATTTCATGAAAACTCCCTGATTTCAACAAAATGTCTTGGTTTTCAACAAATCCTTTTGATTTTATGAAAGTTAGCTAAAATCATCAAAATTACATAAAATTGGGAAGAGGCTTGGGACCCGCCCATTGGCCGACCGGCCATGCCAGCCATTGCCGTCCCACACTCCCATTCCCTATTTTATTTTATTTATCTCTCATGGAAGTTCCCTAATTTCGCCAAACTCTCCAGTTTCATGGAATTTCCCTTAAATCAGAGAAAAACATAAAATCACATAAAACTGGGAAAACATGTGGGACCGCGTGTCAGCCGGCCGGCCATGCCCTAGCCGTGGCCGGTCCCACACCTTGATTCCTTGTTTATTTATTATTTTCATCATCTCATGTATTTTTGCCGGTTTCAGCAAAACCATATTTTGCATATTTTCTCCAAATGTTGCTCAAACGTGCATCAAAATATCAAAATTCTCAGGACTGAAGCACGAACACTATGGTGACACGGGCACATCCCCTTGACCGACCAAGGGTGACCCTGAGGCTTGCAAACAGCTGGTCCCGCATTTTAATGATTTTAACCTAATTTGCTCAGTTGCTCATATTAGGTTCGAACTCTTTCCAAACAATTGGAAGTTCGCTCAAACGACCATCTACTGGTCCCACGACCATCAAGAGACGGTCTCATGACCTCTTGGTCGCCCCTCATATTTTCTACATCAGGTTTTATGATTTGTTGCTCACACGAGCATTATTTCAGTAAATGATTAAACCACATTTAATCATTCTTTCACCAACTGGTCCTCAAGAGACTTTGGTATTTTTTCTCATTCGAGCATCTGGGCGTTATATGGTGAACCCGTCATCCCATGTAGCCGGTCCCATGTTGATTTGCAATAAATCATCATTTCGGTAAAATTAGGGTTTTGAATCCAGAGCTCTAGAAACGTGATTCTGTGCAGATTCGAACACTCTGATAATTTTATGTTGATTCCATGATTGATTCATATTTTTTTGCTCGACCCAGCAGTCAGTAACTTAAATTAATATTTATTTGGTCCAGCTACCAACAATTCATCAAAAGAACAATATTTGCTCGAACTAGCAATATTCGCTCGAACCGACAATATTTATTCAATTAGCAATATTCGCTCAGACTAGAAATATATGCTCAAATCAAAGAATATTGGTTCAACTACCAATATTCAACAATTTAGCAACACAGTTTTGCTCGTCTTAGGTTATGATGATACCTCGTCTCAGCAGACACGTTAAATTCATGAGTTTCGAAACATTTACTCACACATGTTCAACTCAGAGCTACATGGACTCATTGTCCCATAAAGTCAGCAACTGACTCCACAATCACGAGATTTCAATCGTGTCACATGGGGGGATATTAACTAGGGTTTTGGTCTGGCGGTCTATGGCACGTGTGTTCACCCACGATGAGAATGTGAGCAAGTCGTGCAATCAGTTGGAAGAGTCAGAAAATTAGTGGGTGGAATGTTAACCAAGTCTCCGCACGATGAGTAATTGGTTTTAACATGATTTCCCCATTTCCCATTCTCTGATTCCAGCAACTGTCACACTTCATGGGATCATGGTGTTTTCAACTCTGGCATTATAAAATGTCCCTGAATCCTGATTGAAAAGACAGAGGTTTTCGAACACTCGAACAATATTCGCCAAGACGAGCAATTTCTCATCAAAGTTCATACAGACAATCTTTCGTCTACACGAACTCACAGAAATTACTCTCAATTGAGCAAAATTTAATCATTCAGAGCATTTTCACGCTGACTTCACAACACACCTCCAATCTCAGATCACCATTGATCTCACGCATTTCTCAGATTCTTTCCTACAGATCAACCCATCCTCTCTTGTGACCGAATTAACTCCGGAACGTCCATTGTTCTTGGTTTAGGCCGGGGTCTTACAGATTGATCTCTCGAACTTAAAGCACTCCCTTCTTGCAGTGCATCTGTGTGAGATTCAACATTTCGCTCGGTTCAAGGAGTCTCCACACGGTCGACTCTTCAATTCCGTAAAAACCATCAAATCGTTTTTCCCCACTCACAGATTGGCGACCACAGTGGGAGGTTAATCTCTCGGTTGCAATCTCACGATTTCACAAGATGGCTGGTCTTAGGTCTGGGTTAGTTACAGGTTCCAACACAAACAACGCTAGTACTAGCAACAACAACAATGACAATCAGAATATCCCGGAAACGATTCCGGCCTCCAGATGGTGGTGACATTACTCCTCCTCATGCTGAAGGTCATCCCCTGTTCGGTCGACACCCTGAAGAAGTCATAGGAAATCCACTACCTACCATTGTTGATCTTATCAAAGTGCCGGAGACTCTCGCAAAGAATCAGACTGACATGGCTGCTACACAGAAGGAGCTGTGTAATTATCTCAAAACTCTTACTGATAAGATGTCAGAGAAGACTCAAGAAAAGGGAAAAGAGAAAGAGAAATCCTCAGACGCTGATCTTGAGGTGATTCCAATTCATACAGTAAATGATGACGAAGTTGGCAAAGCTGCAGGCGATTCATCAGCGAAAGAGCCGTCAAATTTCATTACTCGAGAAGACTTGGAGTGTCTCCTAGAGAACCGTGTAAAGGGTAGTACATCACACGTCCATCGTAACCAACCTCCTTATCCTGCTGCCACACAGAGGATTCCTCTTCCTAAAGGTTACATTTCCCCAACTTTTACTCTATATGACGGAACTGGCAATGCTCAAGAACACGTCTCTCGTTTCCTCGAAGCCTTGGGAGAGAATGAACATAACCATGTTGTTCGTCTCAAGGAGTTTTCAAAATCCTTGAAAGGCAGAGCATACACCTGGTACAACAACATCGCACCGGGGAATATCAACAATTGGGGAGAAATGATCAACGCCTTCCACAAGAAGTACTTTTTCGTGTCAGAGCAAGTTACTCTCTCTGATCTTGGAAGAATGTTCCAGAGGGTCAGTGAGAAACCCAATGATTACGTGAAAATATTCACAGTCCAGGCCCTAGACTGTCATGACCCAAATGTCACAGAGCAGCAGCTGGTAGATTTGTGTATCAACGACATGCTCCCAGTTTACAGAGCTCTACTGGAGAATCTTCGATTCCAGACTTTCTCAGAGCTTCACGAAGCCGCAAAGAGATCGACAACCACTACACCTGCTCTATTGGAAAGAGCAAAATCTAAAAAGACTGAAGAATCATGAGACACTCGAGGAAGCAGACGTCTGATCAAGAAGCATTAAAACCTCCATCTTCCACAAACACTGTTGCAGAAGGGAGCAAACGGAAAGCCAAACCGCCGTGCAAACATACCTCAGCTCCTTGAAAAGCACAAAGGAAGGATAAGAAAGATGCACAAGCCTTTGACCAACGCACAAGAGTTCCTGATCAAGAAGCACCTGACTTTCCTTCCATTAAAGAGGTGACTTCCACAGGTTTGTCAATCATCCCACAAGCGACTGCGGAGTTTTGAAGCACATTTTCAAAGAGAAGGTTGATCCACAATAGCTTCAACTGGGGACTGAAGAAGTACAAAATAATCTTCTCCCAGTCAGAATCTTTACACTCTCTGAAAAACCTATCAAAGAGGCAGTTCAATCCTTCGTCGAAATTGAATTGTTTTATCTGTCGAAAGCACAAAGGAGAGACATGTTCACAATATTGAACACATCGTGTCAAGAAGTCCATTCTGAAAATACTTCTTGAGCCTCCAACCACAGACCAAGAGATATACGACTGGGGACTGCTTACCACAGTCAATCTCAGAAGAAACAAATTTGGAAGAACGTTTATCGATGCTGACACCGCCATCAACAACATTCCACTGAAAACCATCGGATCCACATGATCAACAAGAAGATACTCATGCTCCATCTCAATCAGAGACCTTGAAGGAGCGCTCGGAAATACTTATGGCTACATCATTCTCAAAGTAAACATAAGTTCAACCTGGACAGAAACCAAGTTTCACATAATCAGGAAATGACATGTCCTTCAGACGAGCATGGATCCACGCTGAAAAGATGGATACTTACAAAGTGTCTTTGGTTGCACAGAAACCAAGTTTCACGAAGATCCAGTATATGACATGTACTGACAAAACGCCTTTGGTTTCACATCTCTCCAAAGATCCAGAAGATTTGACAGACATTCCATCATCGGAGCACTTGGAGGAATTTCGAACTTTGGAGGGATTGAAGCAAGAACCTGCAAAAGATGCATAGACATTCATCAAGAGGTTCCGCACTCAGGCAAGTCTCATTCTATGTCGATGTCATTTATTTCCCCACATGTTATCCTAGCATGGGGACTTAATTATGTTAGCAACTCTACAAGACGTTATGAATGGTAGCTTCACCGTATTAGTATTTTATCAAGTAGTTGAATCTGACGTTTCTCCGAATTAAGCATTGAAACATTCATTACTGACGTCCAAGCATGGCAAAGAACACTTTGGGCGTTTCTCCTGCAAGTCCATGTGTTCCACAAAATCAGAAAGCTCTGATGTCTGCACAAGTGTCGAATCCCACTACTGCAATGAAAGGGATGTTGAATCAACATAAGATACTCCAGGGCCGAGATGATCAAACTCCTAAGACATTCGATGCTTAAAGAATATACGCTTCAACGCTCAAGCATCTAAAAGGCCATCAAATTGTACTCCCAATCAAAGAGTACAACTTCAGTACAAATATCTCGACGGTGACACATTGATTCAACACCAGCACGATCAAAGTGTAACTAAACTACAATCGATAAGTCTTCATTATCCCATGATAAGACTTCTGAAGCAAATGTAACATCATTCACACATGAATGGAACTAACTCCTTCAACATATCCTGGGCAACCTGAGCTATGTTTCAGGAGCATTCAAGATGAAATCTCAGTACACCTTCATCTTAGGGACGCTCAACTCATCAACTAATTCGTGAATGTAAAAGGCTCACTGGATGGAGGAGCAAAGATACTAGCCTTTTCGGTCTTTGGAGCAACTTCAACCATGGTATCAGCATTAACAATAATCTCTATAGGAACACTATCCATGATCTCAGCATCGACAAGGATCTCTGGAGCGTAATCATTCATGGTTTCAGCACCAACAACGGTCTCAGGAGCAATATCCTTAGGGCTTCATCAACTAATCATTCTCTGAAGCGTTACACATGAAGCGGACTTCTCTAAGAACCAATGATTCATATCAAAATGTGCAGACCTGATAACATGCTCACATGAAAGTCTTCTCAAAGCCGGCACGACTGGTGGGCATAATCCAAAGTCTTCTACAAGATGTTCTCATCACCTCTACAAATGAGATACAACACACTCCAGGCCATGGGTTTGCAAAAACGTACCAATGAGTGAGTAATGGGACAATGTTTCCTCGACGAAAGATGTTAATCTATGTCTCTTCTACAACATACCAAAAGGGCGCATCAATCGGACATACGAGCTGAAAGATATGTCCTTTACCGTCAGGTCTACGAAATCTGAAAAAATTTGTACGGGATTACAAATTACAAATGTGCACGCTTCGTTGGATGATATCTACAACTGCAAATTGAGTTATTCTTGTCTCATTAGATAACTCAGTCTCTTATCTTCAAAAGTTGGGGTCAAGCATCAAATTCCGACGTCATATGAGGTTCCTACAGCTTCCAGAGCGTACAACATGCAAGCAGCAATTCTTAGACGGGATTCATAACTTCCACAGTCGATCGGTGTCCACCAGGTCTTTTCGCTAAGTCCTTCATCAAGGTACCTCCAGCTTCGAACACCTAGGTCTTTACATCAATTTTTCTACCTGGGTCCTCTATCAAAGTCTTGCCAGAAGAAGAGGAAACGAAAAGGAGAAATTTAACAAAATACTGGGGACTGACGATCCACTGATCATGACGATCAATTTTACAGTCCAGGATTCGTGACACCAGACTCTCATGTGCTAATAAATCATCATAAAATCAATGCTACCACCGGGACATGAAACCATGGTGATTACATCATCCCGTCTCGAGAGCAACCTCAGCTACAGTCTCGTGACCAGGGTTTCAGAAGTGATGTTCTACGACTGACAAAAGCAAGATGGCGCTGCAAGAACCATGATCATGTATCAATCAAAGGGTCCTGATCTCAAAGAAATCAATGACATTAAAATCCTTCACCAACCGTTCAAGACACAAGCGAATGGTCTAAAGACACAACATGAATGTTTTACAACAAGCTCGTCTGAGATGATTTTACACTGCCCTGTACAAACCGACGAGCTGGGAGCAATTGGTGAAGAATTTGTGGATGAGTCGTACACCATTCTCTTCGTATGGATGTCCTCTTCAACATATCCAAAATTCACAGCAGTTGAAGAAACAAGCGAAGAGTTGTGGCCAAAATATTGGACCACATGCCAGCTGAAAATTTTCTGAAGGTCTCCTGGAAATTTACTGTTTCGTCGATTTCGGATCCTAAACATGCTCGGAACCCAAAAAGCTTCTCTTCTAAAGTTTGGAAATTTCCTGGGCATGAGGATACATGGGTAGACCGCGAAAATCCAACATCGAACGAAGATTCTACAACAATTTCAATGAAGACCTGATTTCTGAATTTTCTGAATTATGACGAAATTCTTCGTTCATCCACATCTGAATCAGGAGCTACACCATCAACACAAAGCCGAACTTCATCTTCAGCCGATAGTCTCAGTTGCTGAAGTCGGCGGTGCTTATGCTGATAAGGGGACGACTCACAAATGATCTAGAGACATACAAAGTACCAGCTTTCCAGCGTCTCTGAAAGGTTGATTCATCCCAGGATGAACATCTGCAAACGTCTTCATGTTTGACTTGATATTTCTAGAGTGTTCGCCGGAAGATCTAGAAGGGTGGTTGTAACCAGAAGTCACCACTATCCGAGGCGAAATACATGGAGTCATGGATATACCAACAACAAGCACGCGCTGAAACGGTAACAATCCAACTCTTACCTATTTACAATTTCACTAGCTGTAGTGATTATAACGTCAAAATTTCGAAAATTTGCTCGTTCCTTCAAACCTGCAAAGTCGAGCAAAATTCATTATTCAAAATCATGACTTGATTTTCATCAAACCGTGAACAACCCACGTGAATTTTAACATTCACCGATTTTTCAAAAATTGTACAGACGTCCATTTTACAATTGTGAAAACTCACATACAGACATTATTTCATCATATATAATTGTCTACTTTCAACAGTTGTTCAAAATCAAAACATGATTTTACAAAATATATAAATATTTAACGTGAAACTCAGGTAAATTTGAAAAAAGATGTCTATATATTTTGCTCCTTCGCACGAGCATCTGTCTTTGAAGTGAGAGTATATTTTCAAAGATTTTCGAAAGCTCGAAAATAAAATTTTCATGAAAGCTCATAAACAAAATTTTATTACTAACAGACGCAATGTGTATCAAAAAAAAAACTTTTCTCTCGTACGGGCATTCACCTTTGAAACGAGAGTTTATTTCTCTTTGTGAAATCTCACGTATTTAAAAAAAAATAAAAAAATATTGTTTTTCGTGAAAGCTCATAGACAAAATTTTATCATTAGACTCAGGTCTATCTTGTTTGTTTCTTAAACTAACGAACGAACGTCCGCGGATTCCCTTTCTTGGTCTCGGACCCGTGAATCCTAAATCGACCAAGGTTCCACCATCGAATCAGCGGTTCTACACCAATTTATGCTCACTGGATGATGCTCTATTACGCCACTGGGGTTCCGCTTAAACCATGGTTTGCTCATTCAGTCGAAATCCGGTAATGTCTTATCTTATGACTAAGTTTAATTACTTATTTTTGTCTGTACCTGGAAAATCACCATTCAATGCTGACTGAAGAACATGACTGTTCCTCACTAAGCAGGGGACTTAATGTACATGGTGGATTTTCGACAAAGGGTAAAATTATAAAAGTATACTCCGGATCCGGCAATCGGATGAGTATTGAGACCCACGTCTCTCATTAAAGCGTGAAAGCTCATAAAACCTCTGATTGAGAAAGTTCTCTCAAAGAAGATGTGGATGTGTAGTCTCTCAGCTGAGACCACGACACATCTCATGAATACTGAGAAATTTCAGTAATTACTCCGGATCCAGCAATCGGATGAGTATTGAGACTCATGTCTCTAAGCATGAAAGCTCATGTCATAAATCTCTGACTGAGAAGGTTGTCTCTCAGAGTACATGTATATGTGTAGCCTCTCAGCTGAGGCCACGACACATCTCATGAATACTGAGCAATTTCAGTAGTTACTCCGGATCCGGCAATCGGATGAGTATCGAGACTCATGTCTCTATGCATGAAAGCTCATGCCACCTCTGATGGAGAAAGTCTCTCAGAGAAGATGAAGATGTGCAGTCTCTCAGCTGAGGTCACGACACATCTCATACAGTATAGAATCGAAAGATTGGGCGGCTCCTAGACAACATGTCTGCTAGAATGGAGCGACAACGTCTTCGGGATGTAACCAGATTTTTCCCGACTATGCAAGAGGAATATGACACTCCAGCAAGTTCATATTGCTCAACCCTCAGATAATTAATGCTCATAGAAAGGAAGCCCTTCTAGTATAGAGCCAACAATTAATTATCTTAAATCGTCATAATATCCAGCAATATTCTACGAGTTATCGTCTGAATATCCAGCAATATTCTACGAGTCGTCAATTAATCGCCTGAATATTCAGCAATATTCTACGATTCCTCGTTATATTTCGTTGCTTCAATCTGTGGTTCTTCCCAGCAGAATTCCACAGGTTAGTAATAAATATTCAACGGAACAGGCATCTAAGCATCGAATAAGCCCTGACAAAAATGGTGCAAGTGTACTTAACAAATAATGCACAGACCAGCATTTTGAATGCGCAAACGAACATTTCGGAAAATACGAATGAACGAGGAACCTATGCAAAATAGGAAGGAAAAATAGTAAAAATATTAGCAGAGGCGCCAGGGGACTGGGCTCACCAACCGTCCGGTCATGCCGTGACCAGTCCCACGCCCAAGTTTATATTTTTATCATATTTTACTAATTTTCCCTAAGATCATGAAAATTACCTAATTTCATGTATTTTATCTAAATCACATGATTTTATCAAAAAATAATAAAATTAGGGAAAGGTGTCACGGGACCGCCAGCCGGCCTGTCATGCCTTGGCCATGGTCGGTCCCACACCTCACGCCCCATTATTTTATTATTTTCTCTTAAATTATGAAAATTCCCTTGATTTCATGAATTTTCCCTAAAATCACCTAATTTCATGTATTTTTCTCTAAATCACATGATTTTATCAAAAAATAATAAAATTAGGGAAAGGTGTCGTGGGACCGCCGGTCGGCCGGTCATGCCTTGGCCGTGGCCGGTCCCACACCTCACGCCCCATTATTTTATTATTTCCTCTTAAATTATGAAAATTCCCTTGATTTCATGAATTTTCCCTAAAATCACCTAATTTCATGTATTTTTCTCTAAAATCACATGATTTCATCAAAAAATAATAAAATTAGGGAAAGGTGTCGTGGGACCGAGCACCAGTCGGCCGTGCCTGGGCCGTAGCCGATCCCACACCTCACGTCCCATTATTTTATTATTTCCTTTTAAATTATGAAAATTCCCTTGATTTCATGAATATTCTCTAAAATTACCTAATTTCATGTATTTTCTCTAAAGTTATAGAAAATATTAAAAAATTAGGGAAAACTTGTGGGACCGGGCTCTAGCCAGCCGGCCATGCCCTAGTCGGTCCCACACGCCTATTATTTTATTATTATTTGGTGTTTTGTTTCCTGATTTCATGAAAACTCCCTGATTTCAACAAAATATCTTGGTTTTCAACAAATCCTTTTGATTTTATGAAAGTTAGCTAAAATCATCAAAAATTACATATAATTGGGAAGAGTGGCTTAGGACCCGCACTCATAGCCGACCGGCCATGCCTTAGCCATGCCGGTCCCACACTCCAATTCCCTGTTTTATTATTATTTTATCTCTCATGAGAGTTCCCTAATTTCACCAACTCTCTAGTTTCATGAAATTTCCCTCAAATGAGAGAAAACACATAAAATCACATAAAACTGGGATAAACATGTGGGACCGCGTCTGTCAGCCGGACGGCCATGCCCTAGCCGTGCCGGTCCCACACCTTGATATCCCATGTTTTATTTATTATTTACATCATCTCATGTATTTTTGTCGGTTTCAGCAAAACCATGGATTTTGCATATTTTCTCCAAATGTTGCTCAAACATGCATCAAAAAATATCAAAATTCTCAGGACTGAAGCACGAACACTACGGTGACACGGGCACATCCCCTTGACCGACCAAGGGTGACCCTGAGGCTTGCAAACAGCTGGTCCCGCATGTTTTAATGATTTTAACCTAATTTGCTCAGTTGCTCATATTAGGTTCGAACTCTTTCCAAACAATTGGAAGTTCGCTCAAACGACCATCTACTGGTCCCACGACCATCAAGAGCCGGTCTCATGACCTCTTGGTCGGCCCCTCATATTTTCTACATCAGGTTTTATGATTTGTTGCTCACACGAGCATTATTTCAGTAAATGATTAAACCAGCATTTAATCATTCTTTCACCAACTGGTTCTCAAGAGACTTTGGTATTTTTTGCTCATTCGAGCATCTGGGCGTTATATGGTGAACCCGTCATCCCATGTAGCCGGTCCCGTGTTGATTTGCAATAAGTCATCATTTCGGTAAAATTAGGGTTTTGAATCCAGAGCTCTGCAGAAACGTGATTCTGTGCAGATTCGAACACTCTGATAATTTTATGTTGATTCCATGATTGATATTCATATTTATTTTTCTCGACCCAGCAGTCAGTAACTTATATTAATATTTTATTTGGTCCAGCTACCAACAATTCATCAAAAGAACAATATTTGCTCGAACTAGCAATATTCGCTCGAACCGGCAATATTTATTCAATTAGCAATATTTGCTCAGACTAGCAATATTTTCTCAAATCAAAGAATATTGGTTCAACTACCAATATTCAAAAATTTAGCAACACAGTTTTGCTCGTCTTAGGTTATGATGATACCTCGTCTCAGCAGACACGTTAAATTCATGAGTTTCGAAACATTTACTCACATATGTTCAACTCAGCGCTACATGGACTCATCACCCAATAAATTCAGAAACTGACTCCACAATCACGAGATTTCAATCGTGTCACATGGGGGGATATTAACTATGGTTTTGGTTTGGCGGTCTACGGCACGTGTGTTCACCCACGATGAGAATGTGAGCAAATCGTGCAATCAGTTGGAAGAGTCAGCAAAGTAGTGGGTGGAAAGTTAACCAAGTCTCCGCACGATGAGTAATTGGTTTTAACATGATTTCCCCATTTCCCATTCTCTGATTCCGGAAACTGTCACACTTCATGGGATCATGGTGTTTTCAACTCCGGCATTATAAAATGTCCCTGAATCCTGATTGAAAAGACAGAGGTTTTCGAACACTCGAACAATATTCGCCAAGACGAGCAATTTCTCATCAAAGTTCATACAGACAATCTTTCATCTCCACGAACTCACAGAAATTACTCTCAATTGAGCAAATTCAATCATTCAGAGCATTTTCACGCTGAATTCACAACACACCTATAATCTCAGATCACCATTGATCTAACACATTTCTCAGCTTCCCTCTTACAGATCAACCCATCCTCTCTTGTGACCGAATTGACTCCGGAACGACCATTGTTCTTGGTTTAGGCCGGGGTCTTACAGATTTATCTCTCGAACTTAAAGCACTCCCTTCTTGCAGTGCATCTGTGTGAGATTCAACATTTCGCTCGGTTCAAGGAGTCTCCACACGGTCGACTCTTCAATTCCGTAAAAACCAGCAAATCGTTTTTCCCCACTCACAAAGAGCAACCTTAATTTCGAAAGAAAAGAAGGATTTTTTAATTTGACACCAAAAACCATGGAAAAGATTTTCTATATCCAAAACTCAACCAAATTAATCACAAGTAAACCCATGATTAATTTAATCGGAATACGCAACTAAATCAAACCACAAAAGTGATCAATTTAATTGATTGTTCTCAACATAAGAAAACTCACGGAGCTACGACTAAGATAACCACACGGAGATGACTACCTTAATCGTTCAAATACTCAACATAAGGAAAACCTTACGGAATATACGACTACATCAACCAATAGAACATGATTAGTATAGCCGTTCATATACTCAACACAAGAACTTGTGGAATATATGAAAAACTTAACTAGATTAATTACAAGAGAACCTATAATTAATCTAATTGGAATATACAACCAAACTAATCACCGAAGCAATTAATTTAATTGTCCAAAAAATTTGCTCGACAAAAGAAGACTTTCGGAGCAAATAACTAAATAACCAATCAAGATGATTAATTTAGTTCAAGAATGCTCAACATAAAATACCTTACGGAACAACCAAGAAAGCTAATCACAAAGTAATCAACTTAGTTGTATCGTGCTCGACATAAGACACATTACGGAGCCTCACGGTAATACATAAGATAAGGATCAATAATGATCATTACTGTGGAATACATACAAGGATCTATTATATTTTTCCATCACTATTTGCATAACGACTTAATAGACTTTATCCTTGTCACATAAAAGATTTTACCCTATTTTCCATCAAATAAATAACTGCATAGGTATAACTTTTGTATTTGTCAAAAGTCTATTCGTCCTTTCATCAATACGAATACCAATTTATGAACGAATTTACTTTTGACAACATATGGGACCTTCAAGTTCACGGATGAAAACAATACATATCCCATAAACAATTGCAATATCACAAAATCATAAAGATTAATACTACAATAACAATCTTTGCCCTTAGAAGGTAGAATCAATATTTTTCGCACGGATTTATACCAAGAGTGGTTACCAAAAGCGTATAAAAAGATTTCCTTAACAAAGAAGAATATACAAAGTCATTGACGACTATGCACCATAGTTCACATGAGATGATTGTGAACTCTCAAGAATATATAGAAATGTGAACTACTACCTATTCTCGAACTTCCTTCTTTGTGATTCACCAACATCATTCTTGTAACAGCCACAAAATAGCTTAGAATAGGATTTCTCCAAGAATCCCAATGCGCAAGTCCAAGAGAATAGAACAAGTGCAACGAAACGGAGCAAACACTAAAAAACAAGAGACAGGACAAAGACCAATATTAACTCATCCAAATTCAACAATTCTCATCTCCATTTTGAATGGAATTCAATAAGGAAGAGAATGCAAAAATAATGAGGTAAATCCGAGTTCGGACGAAGAAGTTACGGCCAAAACAAGTTTACCGAAAATCGACGTCAAGTATGCATACGGGTTTGCGAACTTAAACCCCTGGATTTTGATTTTGAATGCTGTTATGCATACTTGGTATGTGTACCATGTAGTCCAAACATCCCGAACTATTATTTTCAAACCTAAACATTTAAGAACCTTAAACACGGATCAAGTTAGGTAGAAGTGAACGATAAGCAAGATTATTATAAGTATTCTAAGCAAATAAAAGTACAAATCTTGCTCAAGTTTATAGACATACCTTTTTAGATGAATCCAATCGAATTCTACCGCCTTATCGAACATAATCTGTGTGCCCCAATTCTTGTGCTTCCCTCACCGTATACAAAGCACGGCATTCCTTGGTGAGGATGCACTTCCAACACAATCAAGTTGCATTGGGGTGAACAAAGTCTTGCTCACCACAAGTGACCTTTGGATTATCATGAAAGAGATCACTTTTAGAACCTTTCACATCCAATTCCATTTTTCCTAAAAATTGTTAAGTTCCAACATCATGGATACTGCCTTTTCCATAGTCATGGAGTTTTCTGGAAGATCATTCCTTTTCACACTCAAAACATCATTGTATTTCTTCGGTATCGACTTCTGAGTGCGTTTAGGAACAGTCGGAACCTTCTTCCCATCACTCTCTTCTAGAATTCTTGGAAAAGAATTTGATTGACTATTCTTTTGAAAGTTAGTCTTTCTCCAATTGGGAGCATCGGATCTTGTCTTCGTTTTTACAAAGTTATCCTTTTGATAACCATTACGATTATGAAAAGGATTCTTACGACGTTTATAGGCAAATCTAGGTCTATCATAGCACTGATTCCTTTGCCTAAAGGTTGGACAATTACAACCTGTAACGTTAAGAGGATCAGTCTTAACGTATGATCTTGGTTTCACAACTTCTTGTGATTCCAAAACAAGAACATCATGAGGTTTCTCATTCCTTATACGAAAACAACATCTCCTTTCCGGTGACCTTTATTTCCGTAATAGTGGCAATCATAAGGAATGTTCTTACCTCGATCCATGTGTGCTAACTTTGGAGGTTGATAAACTTTTCTCTTTTGAACCTTAACTGCAGAAGAAGGTATTTCACTTTTGCCATCAGTGGAAACCTTTTGTTGAGAAGAATCGCTAGCCTTGAAATTTTTTACCTCTTTGCTAGTACTTGGAGCATCTATTCCCTTATAGTCGAATCCTCGTGTACCACGATGATTTTTACTTGCTCCTAGCATAGTGGTTAATTTGCTTGAACTAGTATTGAACTTTTTAAAGTCATCTTCCAACATCTTGATTTTATCAAGAGCAGCAGCTAAATCAGCCTCAAGGCGTTTTTCTCGAGTGAGATAAGCGTTTTCTCTGTCGTCAAAACTTGTTTGCTGGGAGTTAAACCTTGCTTCAGATTCTGCAAGTTTCTCTTCCAACAAAAAGTACTTTTGATAAAGATTATCACATTCAAGTGACTTCATACGTAGGTTTTCCTCAGAATCCTTGAGGATCGATTCGGTAGAACGATTCGAAAAATAAACACCTGCGTAACATCTTCTCAATTTCTTGTTTTCTCGACAGAGAGGAGTCATAAGAGGTGTGACATGAGAAGTTGTAATCTTCTTCATATTCCACGAATCCAAAAACTTAACATACTTTGAGACTTCCTCATCAACATCTATATCAATATCTGAATCACCTTCATCAGAAAGTTCATCCAACTGTTCTTCTAGGAGAGTTTCCCAATCAACAGTTTTTACATCAAGAGAATGTTTGGATATTGACTTAGATGTGACAGTTCTCTCAGGTGAATCCAAGCTTTTAGAATCATCTGATAATTTCTGAACTGGTACGTTATTAGAGATAGACTCGTCCATAATTAGATCGCTACAAACACAGACTTATAAAGTCTTTAACGTGTTTTCCTGCTCTGATAGCAATTGAAAAAGCGGGGGTCTAACAACACCACCCAATATTTCGATTAGCAATCTGTATGGACTAACTCCGAAATACTTTACTAGAGAATCAACTAGACATTCATACTCAATCTAGATAAAAATATCTCAAGGAGTTAATATCTCTCTCTTGATTTGATTTTTACTCAAGCTAAAAACAATAGCGAGTCTTTATCAAATACAAGGAATAACTTGGACGGTACCAAAGACCAATGTCCAAGGATCAATCGATGTCAATCAACAACCAAAGTTTGGATTTCCAATTGATTATCACGAACGCACAACCTATATTATTTCAATTATATAAAATATAATGCGGAAAAGAAATAACACAAACACCAGAAATTTTGTTAACGAGGAAACCGCAAATGCAGAAAAACCCCGGGACCTAGTCCAGATTGAATACACACTGATTAAGCCACTACAGACACTAGCCTACTCCAAGCTAACTTTAGACTGGACTATAGTTGAACCCCAATCAGGCTCCCACCGATCCAAGGTACAGTTGTACTCCTACGCCTCTGATCCCAGCAGGATACTACGCACTTGATTCCCTTAGCTGATCTCATCCACAACCAAGAGTTGCTGCAACCCAAAATCACAGACTTGATAATAAACAGATCTGTCTCACGCAGAAAAGTCTATCAAAGGATAAATCTGTCTCCCACAGATAAACCCTAGGTTTTGTTCCGTCTTTTGATATAAAATCAAGGTGAACAGGAACTAATTGATAATCCGGTCTTATATTCCTGAAGAATAGCCTAGATTAATCAATCACCTCTCTACAATCCTTTCTGACTACACAAGCGGATTGTCGAGGAATCACAAACAGTGAGACGAAGATGTTTGTGACTTCTTTATCTTACCTATAAGAGAACTCTCACGATCTCAAGCCAATCAATCGATTGTACTCGTACGATAGAAGATGCAAAATCAGATCACACAACTACGATAAAAGTAGTATCGGTCTGGCTTCACAATACCAATGAAGTCTTTAAGTCGTTAACCTGATTTAGAGAAGAAAATCAAAGGTTAATGGAGATCGACTCTAGCGTGCGCACTAGTAGCACACAGATGTGTGGGGATTAGTTTTACACAATGCTAGATGTCTTTTTTATATAGCCTTCAAATCAAGGTTTTTCCTTAGTTACAAAGCAATCCTTATTCACCGTTAGATGAAAACCTGATTTAGATTCAAGCTAATATTTCTCAACCGTTAAATCGAAAACTTAGCTTGTCACACACACTTGGGTAGACGTTTACTGGGTTTGTGAAAACCATGCCCAAACGTGTACGTGTATGTTGGTTCAACATAGTAACCCAGAAGATTAACCATATGAGCATTTCATATCAACCTTGTTCTTCTTCACCATAACTAGTTCAATTGACTCAAATGAACTAGTTAAAGAGTTGTTCAATTGCTATGAGATCTTATGTAACTACACAAGACATAATTGAAACAAAGATGATTCGATTCGATTGAATCGGCTCATGAACATTATATCCACGGTTTGCATAAAGCATTCCTTAGTAATTTAATGTTTCATGTTCAGAGCACATCTTTAGATCATAACCTCTTAAGTTCTCAAACAAGTTCGCGAACTTAAGTTAATCGGTTGAGTTTTCCAAACTCAGCAGAAATTCTAGGAAAGAGAACTTCCGCCAGTTCGCGGACTGGGTTCGCGGACTTGGCAAGCCAATTCCACAATCCTCCCGATTTCTCTTGATCAACAAAGTTCGAAAACTTCGTTTCAAGGAATACATGGTTATGTAATCTAAACTCTCATTTCAATCATTGAGACATTCTCAGAGGACGCTATGTAGCCGTTATTCACAGACCGATTCACGTCAGAGAAATTCTCAAAGTGGTTGAAACTTTTCATGACTTTCGTCACTAGGTGAAGATAAACTTGATCAATCGAAACTCTTTGCCAACACACGATTTCGAGATAAAAGATAAGCAATGAATGCTCAGCTCGAAATGTCAATTATGATCTAGTCTATATAGCATACGACTTTTGTCTCATAAGAAGTAGGAGATAGAATAAATAGACTTTTGAGTGATAGATAAGTTCAAATCTCCACATACCTTTTTATTGATGAAGTTCTACGGTTCCTTGTATAAATCTTCGTCGTTGTATGATGAATCGCCATGAAGTCCTTGATCTCAACTACACTTTTCTATCCTATTTCGAGACTTAGCTATGTAGGATAGAGATCAAGACTCATAGTTTTGATCACTAACATTGACAAACATGCTTGAGATAGCAACGCATGCGAGGTCGACCGAGCTATGCTCTAACACTATCCCATATTATTCTTAGCTTGTCATGTAGAAATTCCCATGGATCCTGTTCTCATCTCTTGAATAGGAGTTAGATAGGCAGGGAAAACTCTACAAAAGAACATAATTAGTGTTGATACCTACATCAAATTATTAATATGTACTCATTAGCGATATGGTACATCTTGAATCGGATATAACTACACTGACTCTTTTCAATTTATAAAAAGACAATTATGATAACCACTTGGCAGATTTATAGTCATAAACAATTCTCACAAGAAGGTCACGTAACCTTTTGGTATGGATACATTTCCATGGAGCAATGGCTCAACATGAATAAGAGATATAAATTATTGTCTTCAGAAACATTAGTATTTAACTTCATGTATATAATTAAACAATTAATCATAGTGATACTAAAAATCCCACGAAATCACTTAGCGAAACGTAAGAGCTCAAAAAAAAAAAAATTGGTATCAATTGATCACGACATCAAGTAATATAATAAAAAAAATGCTCAAGGTTATAGAGAAACCGTTTTAGACGAATCACATCATGAATCTTATGGCTTTACCAAATATTCAGTAGTCTACTCAATATAATATGTGCACCCTGATTCTTTTGCTTCCCTCACCGTTTTTTACTAGGAAATTCTTGGTGAGGATGCAATTTTAACACAATTAAGTTGTGTTGGGAGGAACATTACTTTGTTCACCACAAACGATTGAAATACACTTTTCTACATCTATGGTTTTTTCACCATTTGTAGTTTTTGGCTTAGTTTGTTTCTTCTTCCTTACATAATTGTTTTTCTCATTAATATTATCATAAAAGAAATCATTTTTAAGACTCATGAGATGAATTTCAAACCTTTCATTGAGAATTTTAGCATCCGTAATCATGGACTTCACCTTTTCTTTTGTCATGGATTTTTCTAGGAGATCGTTCTTCTTGGCACTGAATGCTCCATTCTTGTTCTTTTGTATTCATATCTGAGTGGGTTTAGGAACAAATGGAACCTTCTTCCCATTATTCTTTTTAAGATTTCTAGAAAGAGAATTGGATTGACTATTCTTTTACAAGTTAGTCTTTCTCCAATTGGGAACATCGATATTGTCTT
This sequence comes from Papaver somniferum, assembly GCF_003573695.1. Taxonomy (NCBI): domain Eukaryota; kingdom Viridiplantae; phylum Streptophyta; class Magnoliopsida; order Ranunculales; family Papaveraceae; genus Papaver; species Papaver somniferum. Next base: position 49,947,092 of record NC_039366.1, read on the forward strand.
CGCCTTTACAAAGTTTTCCTTTATATATATGATCTTGAAGGTTATAAAAAGGCTTCATAGGGTGATTATAGGAAAAACTAGGTTTATTACAACATTGATTCTTTTGCCTAAATGTTAGATATTTACGACACAAAATATGAAGGTGATCAGCCTTAAGATTTGATTTAGGTTTGACCACTTCTTGTGATACCCAACCGAATATCTCGAAGTTTCTTATTCCTTACGCAAAAACGACATCCCCTTTGTAGGTCACCTTTATTTTCACAATAACAGAAAACATACAGAATGTTCTTACTTGAATGCGTGTGTGCTGATTTTGGAGCTTGATAGACTTTTCTCTTTTTGATTATTAACTGACGGTGAAGGTATTTAACTTTTACCATCAGTGGAAGCCTTCGGTTGATAATAATCTCTAGCCTTGACCATTTTTACCTCTTTGCTCATCTTTGAAGCATTTATTCCCTTACAGCATAATCCTCATGTATCACGAAGATTTTTACTTGCTCTTAACATTGATGTTAATTTTTTTTGAGCTAGTATTGAACTTTTCCAAGTCCTCTTCCAACGTCTTTATTTTATCAAGAGAAACAACTAGATCAGCCTTAAGGAATTTTTATCGAGATAGATATGAACTTTCTCTGTCTTCAAAACTCCTTCGTTGGGAGTTATTCCTTGCGTCAGATCCAACAAACAGAAATCTTGAAGATTATCACATTCAAGTAACTTTTTACTTATGCCTTTTTTATAATCTTTGAAGTCCGATTCATTAATGGTGAAACCAATATAAAGACCCTGATAAACTCTTCTCAATTTCTTGTTTTCTCGAGACAGAGAAGTCAGAAACGTAATGAGACTGAAAGTCGTCATTTTATTTTCTTTTTCAAAGGGGTCAACAGCTTAAGAAACTCTGAGATTTTCTTATTGACATATTTATAAATATATGTATCACCTTCATCGGAAATTTTATCTATCTATTTTTCTAGGCGTGTTTCCCAATCATCAACAGTTTTTACATTATCAACAAGCTGAACTTGTCTAGTACATTCATGAGGAGGTTTAGATATTGATATTGAGGGGATAGTTCCATTAGGTGTTCATTCCAAACTTTTAACAAAATCATATCTTGCGTGTTTCATATTAAATATTATTTATATAGGTAAGATCGCTACAAACAGAGATTGTTAGGTATTTTCGGTGTTTGTCTGTTCTGATACCAAGTGAAAAATAAGGGGTACTACACCATCAAAAAAATTTATTTGGAACCTATAAGACATACTTGTTACAATCGTTAGTATTGATAAACAGTTGAGATCTTGTACCTGAATTATAAAACAAGTTCCTTATACAATCTATACAAAATTGTATACAAGATTGTTTGACAAGGTAAACCTATTATGTACTTGAACCGTACACGAACTGAATTCCAACAAGAACGGGTCTTGTAATCTACACTTCAAGATAAGAATTCTCAAGAACAAGTCTTGTATGCTCTATATAGTTTGAGTTAAAAACTGTCTAGGTTTATTCTTGAATCACTAGATTTTACTTTTAAGTATAACAAACACGATTGTAATGCAGAAGTAAAAATAACTACACCAAAAATGGGCTTTCGCAACTGGCTCCCGCTTTTGCAAAACGGGGTCGCAACTGCACACAGCTGTTGCGAAGAGGGGCGACTCGAATTTTCGCAACGGGAATGTAGCTGTTGTGAATTTCGATTCGCAACTGTTTTCGCAACTGCTACATCCAGTTGCGACGAAAATTTCTTGCAACGGGAACATAGCAGTTGCTAATTTTTCACTATTTAATGCCAAATCTTGACTAAATCAACGGAGACTCACCCAAATTTTGGTGGTTAAAAGTTAGCAACAGATTGTACATGTTGCGAAAGTTTTGCAACAACAAAAAAAAGGTCTTCATTGACCCAGTCAAAATACTTGTGATTCAATCAATTCTGGGAAACAGAAATCAAGTGACTTCATTCTAATTCAACACACATTTGGATTCAATTTACACTTGGGCTAAAAAACAACGAAAACTCCAAGCTAAGTAAGTAAAACCATAGTGTTTCTTATAATCAGCAAGTGATTGTAGTTGGATGATAAATAGAATCATTATGTTGTTATTGAAAACATATAATCATGAACAACATAATTGGTACACAACAAAAACATAATCTTTTTAGCATCTTTGTGTGAACATTAAGATAAATATTACATTGTCAGGTAGAGTACTATTACTAATACCAAATCAATAGGTGGGTTGATACACTACAATAGTGTTTCAGGAGCAAGATGTTCAATTATTGGTATACATGAAGCAAGAAAGAGCAAAAGCTATTCCTAACCTGTAATTTCACGCCATCCTCGGCAAGCCATAAGTAATCCTAAATCTTGGAAGGTGCAACTTGAATGCTTCTTAGTTCCCAATAATCTTTCCCATAAAACCACCAAAAAGCAGAATGAGATGGAATTCAGAGGCTAACAAAATCTGTATTCAACTCTTTATGGTTGCATATTTAAATAGTGCAGTTCTAACTTGTTTTCCTTTATTCGAATCGAGATCCTATATACAATGCATAAGTGAGGTTAGACTGCATCAGTGAGGTTAGACAAATAGTACAGTTAGTTTTCTGCTTTTCAGAAGAATCCGAGTCACCATTAATGTGTGGAGCTTCCATCGCGGCATTAGCCTCGGCTGATGTACTGAACTTGAGAAAACCAGTTCTTGTTGGTCGCCTGCCCATAAAAGCACAAGAAAGATCATGAACAATATTGTACTCAAAGGATGCATCCAATAAGTATCATACATACCTGACTTTGTGAAGAACAAGTAAAATTGACGGACTTAATATAAGCAGAACAAGTATATATGTATACCATCTTAAACGAAACATTTCAGAAATGAATGATAAAGCCTTACCATCAACAGCTACATTATTGGTGGCATTTGCTGCTTGCTTTACAAGGATGGCAACAATGTCAATAACTTTGTCCTTAAACTCAATGCTTTCAGCAACAATGACACCATCTTTAGTCACTTTAACTGCACCAAAGCTTTGTTCTAATACAACGTTACGCCCCTTCCAAAACCCAAACATCAAAATAAACATTATAAGTAATCAACCATGTCATTTAATTGCGTAAGACAGTAATCTAATATATTCTACATTACTAAGGAAGCATGTAAGTACAACATACACTCACCTGAAGGATGGAGAGTAGCTATACTTAGCAGAATTCCCAATACCCAAAAACTCTATAGTTCGCTAAGCTGTGAATGTCAAACAGATTGAACTCAGTACAGATTGACATCACCAAAATTCTCAATACAGATTGACTCGCTAATTCAAGGACTGATTTCGAGAGCAGAATTGTCAGGTGGTGAGTTTTGTGCGGCACGCGTCTCAGGCAAGATAGAAAAGTGAGGTTTTACTCAGGCAAAGATCCTTTTGGTGAATGTTGTGGGTGAAAGAATTAGAAAGAGCCAAACTGGATGAATTTGAACCCTTAGCTTGACCAGATTGGTATTGTAACTTACCCTCCAGAATCGACTCTGCCATAACCACCCTCTTCTCCATCAGATCAATCAATCTCATAGTCTCCTCGTATCTCCCCTGCTTATATACATTTGGTATATCAGGACGTATAAGACATGCATCAATTGGAGAAAATTTGCAGAACAGGAAAAAAAACCTTCAGGAAATCAAGGCATAATACGTCCATAAACTGAAGACAAAGCTATATTAGCATGCATGCGCACATTTGAACTAATGATAAAGATCTGGTCAAGTCAAACTACACTCGATGAAAGATTATGTTAAGATTAAGTAGAACAGAAAACTTATATGTGTAACCAGTTGAGGCAAGATATTCGTTCACAATGGATATCGTCATGACAAGGTTTGAACATGCACATACATGCTAGTATAGCTTTGTATTAATAATATCAGCAGAACTGTCATTCGAAGGACATCAGACATGTAATAGTAAGCAAGTCAAAAACAGAAACATGCCAGCAAGATAGATTTAAAAAGCACTTGATAATTCATACCTCTCCAAACAGTTCTTTCTTCAGGTACGATATCTTCTTCTTATGCGGGTGGCAAACACATAGCATACGAAACTCAAAACAAAAAACCCATCTGCTATGAAATCAAACTTTCACATAGCATGAATAATTTTCCATCTCCTTACCCTTCTCTTGCTCAATGTTCATCTTCTTTTGAATATCAAGTGTAATCTGATCTGCTTCTTCGTATAATGCACATACATGAAAATGAAAATACAAACAAGTAGAGCATGTATCAGATTATGCTCAAAGGGTCTAAGAAACTGACCCTTTTCTTCCTAATCTTCTCTTCTTTACCATCCACAAACTGGTGAGGCACACAACATGCATTCTGCTGATCCACAAACTGACTTCCACTGCTCTTGCCATTATTGTTTCCATAAACCCAGTAACCTGGATTTGTACCACTCATTACCTGACCCATATAAACAAAAACACAATCATCATTGTCAAACCAAAACGACTTCCAGAAACGCCCATAATCATCTCGAAAGAAAATACATAACCAATATACCATTCCATCTGATAGTCCATATATAAAATTAACATATAAGTAAAGGTAGTGACCTTAACTTCTTTCTGAAATTGGCTGAAGCTGCTGTAATTGATGTTGATGTTGTCCCATCTGTAGTAGCTCCATAACTTTACAAATCACTTACCTTGAAACAGAAAAAAGAAAAAAGCAAAGATGATCAACGAGAACAAAACAATATAAATAAACAAGAAAAAAGATAAGGTGAAGGCTCTTACTAGCTTGCAGTCATTGTCCAAAAATCTCACAGCCTTAGATATTTGGTGCAGTCCCCATGCATAATATTTGCAAATCCTGCAAAACCTGTATAAGAACACATATCATGTACACATACATATACAAAATATATAGAAAACAAACAAATCTAAAATAAAGACCAGTCACAATCATTTTGTTGCTATCACCAAGTTCATCTGTAGTTCAACACTTCTATCTATATTCTTGGCATTACAGGACCACAAGCACCAACAGAACCCAATCATGGCTAGCTCCAGCACCATTATCAGCTTAACCATTTCAAAACCACATATTTCCTACACCATTCATCTACCTCAACTCAGGCAACACACAGAATCTTCTCTTTTTAGTCTCTGCTGGAGTTGTAAAACCAACAACATCACCCCGACTCTGCATATTCCTTCCATCTGAAATCTACAATACCAACAATAGTTCACCACCTGTAACTTTCATATCCACCACCACCAATACACACAATCCTTGATACAAAACTACCACTATAGAACTCAACTCCATCTGCAACAACAATTCAGTTTTGATTCACAGTCATATAAACTCGATCGATGAAAATGAACATCACATAAACTCAGTCAATGAAAATGAAACTATTATGAAGTTCAACTAAGAAAGGCAATTACCTCAATATAAGTTCACCAATTGATTCAGATTCCTCTTTACTTGATTTGATTCAGAAATCTACCTCTTTTAATTTCTCACCATCAATTCCATCTCCTTCATGTAAAATTCAAACCCATGAACCCTAAATCACGGTTCTATCAAGAACCCTAATCCATGGAGTTCGAATCCAATAATTAAAAAAATTTAAACCTCAATTCAAACAAACCCTATTCAAATCGCAACTCATGTAAACCTTACTTTCTCAATTAACTTCCTAATCTCAGACCTAAAACCTAATAGCTCAGTTTCTTAATCAATCTATCATCAACGCAACAGAACCCTAATTTCTTAATGATTTTCCTTTCTTCAATCCACAATAACCCTAACCAAATCAGACTCACAATCTCATCAACCTTTCTGACTTATTAATCTCTCTTTAAATAATTCTCTGTTCATGCAGAGGCAAGACGAAGATGAAGAATACGAGGAAAGAGGAGAAGAAGATAGAAGAGAAAAGCAGAATTAATCGAGCCTTCTCGTTGGAGAATAATCCAAACCCTAATTATCAAACCCTAACAGCAAAAGCATCATCAATCGATTCAAACCCTAGCTTCCTCTAGTTACAATGGCGGAAGAGTTTTTTTCTCCAGAGTTCTGTCTGAGAGAGTGAGAGAGATTTTAATGTATTTAGGTTTTCTCCCGTTAGTCCCGAGAGTGTTTGAGGGAGTCTCTCCAAATCTCGTTAGTCGTGGGGGAGTTTAGAGGAGTCTCCTAAACTCTCTAGAAAACACATGTTAGTCGCTGGGGAGTTTAAAAAAAGCTCTTGAACTCTCTGTTAGTCATAAAACCCTACAATACTAGGGAGTTGGTTGCTTTGGGAAGTTCGAAGGAGTTTTTAGTGTATTTTGGTCTCACAACAAATCTCTCAAAAGAGTAGAGATTTGGGAAGGAGTTTGGTGCGTAGAAAACCATAGGAGAAAGAAGAGGAAACATCTTTTTCCATGTATGTTTTTTTTCTTCTTTGATCTCCATGATTGTTTATAATAGTTTGATTTGTGTACTATTTTGATTGTTTTTCATATCTTTGATCTCCATGATTGTTTATTTTGATTGTGTGTATAGTTTTTTTGTGTGGGTACTCTCTCTCTGTCAAAACCCTAATTTGTGGTTCAAAAGATCTTGGTAAGAAATTGCATGATTTGATTATAATGATATCTTTAAATTCAACCGTTGGAATATGATGAAATTTGAGTATGTCGTAGTTTACCTTGTTATAGAAGTACAGTAAAATTTTCACGCGGATCAGGTCACGTTTGCTACTGCAAAGCTTGCACAATATATGACTATGGTCTGCTGAATTTAAATCCCGAATAGGGGACTGATTCCTATTTATCTCATTCTCCGCTTATCGGACAAAGCTGAAATTTTAGTATGATGTTTGTATATATGAAGGTTTCCTACTGTAGAAATTTCATGAAGTTCTGATCACTTTAGGTACACCAAAGTGTGAGAAATCCAGAACTGAATTCTGTATGCACGTGTTGAAAGTAGTCGGGTTCTGAGTAATGTATCTTTTTAATGAACCGTTGGAATGCTATGATTTTTGAGTGTGTTGTGGAATATTGAGTTGTAAGTGTACCGTAAAAATTTCAAGAGGATCAGGTAAGTATTAGTACTGCAAAGATTGGACAATCTGAAACTGTGTTTCGGTGAAACAGAATTCCTTTACAGCTATCTTCATAATTTGTTATGTCATCATGCATTAATTGACTTGCTACTTTGCATGGGTGTCATTGAGAATCACTATCACTTGTTAATTCCTCTTATTTAGACACATACTTGTCTTCTATTCTATATGCCAAAGTTCAATACAGTGGCGTACTTCATTCCGTATTCGCGTGTTTTAGCCAATTCATACGGTGCTTTTGTTGCAAGGAGTTGCTAAGGGATTTTCTTTGATTAACAATTTGTCTAAGTAGCTCTGCGTGTTAGTACTGTGTAATCTAGTATCACATTATTTTATCATGTTTACATTAGACTGTTTGGTTAAGTTATATTCGGGTTCTACTTGACGAAGTTTTCTTTTTGTGTTTTATTCAGGTAAATATTACTTGGGGGATGGTGGGTTTGCAAACCGACGATATTGTTTAACACCATTTCGTGGCCAACGTTATCATTTGAAAGAATTTTCTGGTACGGGTAATCATGCGAAAAAGGCTGAAGAATTATTTAACATGCGTCATGCTTCTTTGAGGAATGTAGTTGAAAGATTTTTCGGTGTTGTGAAGTCTCGTTTCTTGATCTTTAAGTCTCAACCTCCATTTCTGTATCAGGTGCAAGCGGAGATAATGACAGCTTGTGCAGGCCTACACAACTTCTTACGAAAAGAATGTCGTTCAGATGAGTTTCCGGTCGAGGAAGAGGAAGATAGCCATCCATCAACGCTTGTAAATGACGATGAAATTTTGACACAACAAACTCAAGAACAACAACGTCAAGAAGCTAATGCATGGAGAAAGAGTATAGCGGATGATATGTGGGAAAATGTTCGTGAACAAAGGGAGTTAGAATTGTATGGAGACCGTTAAATTGAAGGGAAAAAAAATTATCTCGTTGCACAAAATAACATACTATTGATACAGAGATATGATCATTTTCATTTATTTTTTTCTTTTGATTAAAGATCAATGTTATTTGCAAATAAGGGTTTATTGTTTCTTAAAAGAGAATGAGTTAGGAGTGAACTCTCTCAAACTCCCCCAAACTCCCTCTAATAAACTCTCTCAAACTCCCTACACTCCCCCAAACTCCCTGAACTCAAAAACACAAAACTCTCTCAAACTCCCTACACTCTCTCAAACTCTCTCAAAATCCCTGAGATTTAAAATACACTCAACTCCCCCGAAATCACTCGAGGACTAACCCCCTGGAAATGAACCGAGGAGGAATACTTTCCAAGGATAAGAGGAGTAGCACACGCCAAATTCGCATGTTCTGGAAAAAACGTTTGCAGGTGTTTTTTGTCACACGGGCAACTGGCATGCGTGAAACAAAATCAGTTGCGAATAGCAACTGAGACAAAGCAGTTGCGAAATTAGTAACATCGAATGGCTGTTGTGAAACTTTAGCAACAGAAATTCGCAACTGAAAATTCGCAACAGCTATCTTTCCGTTGCGAATCTAAAAACCCATATCAAGATACAAATAAATTTGTTAACGAGGAAAACTACAAATAATGTGCATAAAAACACCGGTACCTAGTCCAATTTGGGCACCGCACTATATTAAGCCGCTATAGACACTAGCCTACTATCAAACTTCATACCGGAATGCGATTGAAACAGAATGAACACTCTAATCAATTCATCTTCAGTCGTGCTCTTTATGTCTCTTGAATCTCTCATGACTCTACGTAACTTGGTTTTCCTAGCTAACGTCTCTTACATGCCTAGGAGTCTGCTAAGTGAAGATTTTTAGTAAGTTATTATGCTTTCAAAAAACACATGTTTGATTCCCGTTTACATATGAATCAAGGTTTTAGAATTCTTGTGTGTTTTTTTTTTTTGAAAAACTACCAGGTAAAAGTAGAAATCAAACAAACTTGTGGAATTAGGGTTTATACTCTTCAAAACTTATAGAGATACCTAATTAATTCTACAATAAGAACAAGAAGAATTAATCTAGAGATATCTTTTAAAACTTCTTGAATAAACAAAAGCTCCAAAACGAATCATTCTCCGCGTACATTTTTTGATGAAGTCCTCGTTGATATCTTTATTGTCATTCAGTCTTTATTCTTCAAAGGTAGTCGGTAATTTTGATACTCAACTACCACATGCTTTAATCAAAGTCCGAGATTGACCTATAAATCAAGATATAGTTTTGATCAACTAAAATTGAAAACAAGCTTGACATACCAACTTGTGAGTTTGATCGAGCGATGCTCTAAAATTACCATTTATGATTTTAGATTGTGTCATATTGAAAATGATTTTATAATTACAAAAAGTTCAAGATTATATTTAAGAGTTTAGTAAAAAAATACAACTATAAACAGAAGTTGATTACTTTTTTCGGACTGACCAAAATGGAATAGAGGACAAAAATAAAAATACATAGGGAATATAATTTATGGTTTTGGCGAGTTATATGTATATTATATTGTAGATGGGGAAAACGATTTGCTGGTTTTTAAGGAATTGAGGAAACGACCGTACGGAGGAGACTCCTCGAACCGAGCGAAATGTTAAACCTCACACAGATGCGCCGCTGCAAAGGGGGTGCTTTAGATTCGAGAGATCAATCTGTAGTACTCCGGCCTAAATCAAGACAATGACCGTTCCAGAGTAAATTCGGTCACAAGAGAGGATGGGTTGATCTGTAGGAGGGAAGATGAGAAATGTGTGAGATCAATAGTGATCGAAATTGTAGGTGTGTGAATTCTGAATATGATAAGCTCTGAATGATTGAAATTGCTCAATTGAGAGTAGTTGCTCAATTGATGAGTTGATGATCTCGTGTTGTCGATGAGACGTGAGATTGGTGATATTGATGATGATTCAATCATGATTCAGAGACTTATTTATATTGATGGAATTGTAGACACCATGATTCCATGAAGTGTGACAGTTGATGGAATCAAGGAGTGAGGAAGTGGAGATCGTGTTTGAAACCAGTTGCTCAACGTGTGGAGACTTGGTCGATTTTCCACCCACTACCTCGTGAATTCCTTCAACTGATTGCACGACTTGCTCAAATTCCATCGTGTGTTTGAACACACGTGCCGTAGACCGCCAGACTAAAACCCTAAGTGATATCCCCCAAAGTGACACGATTGACGTCTCGTGGTTTGTTAGTCAATTGATGACTTCGTGGTTTGATGGGACGATGAGTCCATGTAGTCGTTGAGTTGAACATGATGTTCTGAAACTCGTGAATCGAACATGTCATGAGACATAGGTATAGTTCTTACGATGAAGTGAGCAAGTATTGCTCATTCGATGGATCGTTGAATATTGATTGTTGAACCAATATTCCTTGCACTACACCAAAATCAGGATTTTGTAACAGTGCAACCTGTCACAGTTTATTTTTCAGTCACAGATACACCTGTGATAAGTCCTGCAACAGTTATAACTGTTATTAAATTTTGTATTCGTGATAATAATTAGGAATATTAAATTCTTTTATTAGTCACAATAATATTTGTTGACAATATTACAGACAATCACAATTATAATTCAAAGTGATGATTCCACCCAAATATTTCAACACATCTAAAACAACCCCAAAATTATAACACTTTGAATTTTACTTGTCACTAATTTTCCCACATTTGTACAAACTAACAATTATATTTCATTTCTATAAATCAAAATACATTTTTCTTTTTTTTCTTTAATTTTCTTATTAGAAAACAGGATCAAGACCAAGTCAACAAGTCATGACTTTATAGAAATTTGACTTTGACATATCTGCTTCTTCCGAAGACGGTTAAAATTACCAGACTACCCTTATCGTATTAAGTGCAATAAAAATTCTGAAGATTGTGAAAATGACCAGACTACCCTTATCGGAAATAAGTAAAGTAAATATTACAGACTGTTAAAATGACCATACTACCCTTAATGGAAAAAAGTGCAACAAAATATTATGCAGACTGTGAAAATGACCAAACTATCCTTATCAGCAATAAGTGAAGTAAAATATTACAGACTGTGAAAATGACCATATTACCCTTAACGGAAATTAGTGCAATAAATATTAAGGAAACTGTGAAAATGACCAGACTAACCTTATCGGAAATAAGTAAAGTAATTATTACAGACTGTGAAAACAACCATACAACCCTTATAAGAAATAAGTAAAGAAAATATTACAGACTGTGAAAATGACCATTTTACCCTTACTGGAAATAAGTGCAATAAATATTATGGAGACTGTGAAAATGACCAGACTACCCTTATTGGAAATAAGTAAAGGAAATATTACACATTTTGAAAACTACCATATTACCCTTATTATGACAATGATCATATTACCCTTACTAGAAATAAGTGCAATAAATATCATGGACACTATAAAATGACCATATTACCCTTACTAGAAATAAGCGCAGTAAATATCATGGAGACTATGAAAATGACCAAACTACCCTTATCAGAAATAAGTAAAGTAAATATTACATACTATGAAAATGACTATTTTACTCTTACTGGAAATAAGTGTAATAAATATTCTGGAGATTATGAAAATGACCTGACTACCCTTATCAAGAATAAGTAAAGTACATATTACAGATTGTAAAAATGACCATATTACCCTTACTGGAAATAAATGTAATAAATATCATGCAGACTATGAAAATGACCAAACTACACTTATCAAAAATAAGTAAAGTAAATATTACAGACTAAAAATGACCATAGTACCCTTACCGGAAATAAGTGCAATAAATATCATGGAGACAAAGAAAATTACCAAACTACCCTTATCAAAAATTAGTAAAGTAAATATTACAGACTATGAAAATAACCACTTTACCCTTATTGGAAACATATGCAATAAATATTATGGAGACTGTGAAAATGACAAGACTACCCTTATTGGAAATAAGTAAAGTAAATATTACAGACTGTAAAAATGACCATATTACCCTTATTAGAAATCAATAAACGTCATGGAGACTATAAAATGACCAAACTGCCCTTATCAAAAATAAGTCAAGTAAATATTATAGTCTTTGGAAATGACCATTCTACCCTTACTGGAAATAAGGTTAATAAATGTTATGGAGACTGTGAAAATGATCAAACTACCCTTATCGGAAATAGGTAAAGTAAATATTACAAATTATGAAAATAACCATATTACCCTTAATGGAAATTAGTGCAATAAATATTATGGAGACTGTGAAAATGACCAGATTATCGTTATCGGAAATAAGTTGAGTAAATATTACAAACTGTGAAAATGACCATATTACCCTTAATGGAAATTAGTGCAATACTGTGAAAATGACCAGACTACGCTTATTAAAAATAAGTAAAGTTAATATTTGAGACTGTGAAAATGACCATATTACCCTTACTAGAAATTATCGCAACAAATATCATGGAGACTATAAAAATGACTGAACTTCCCTTATGAAAAATAAGTAAAGTAAATATTGTAGTATGTGAAAATGACCATTTCACCTTAGTGAAAATAAGTGCAATAAATGTTATGGAGACTTTGAAAATGACCAGACTACCCTTATCGGAAATAAGTAAACTAAATATTACAAACTGTGAAAATGAACATATTACCCTTGATAGAAATTAGTGCAATAAATATTATGGAGACCGTGAAAATGACTAGACTATCCTTATCGTAAATAAGTAAAGTAAATATTACAGATTGTGAAAATGACCATATTACGCTTATTGGAAATAAGTGCGGTAAATATTACGGAGATGTGAAAATGACCATTTTACCCTTATGGTCGTAAGGGTAAAATGGTCATTTTCCGGTAAGGGCAAAATTGTCACTTTCACAGTCTATAATATTTACTTAGATTATTTCCGATATGGGTAGTCTGGTCATTTTCTTTGTCACCATGATATTTATTGCACTTATTTCTAATAAGGGTAATTTGGTCATTTTCACTGTCAGTGATATTTACTATACTTATTTCTGATAAGTGTAGTCTGGTCATTTTCACAGTCTCCATAACATTTATTGTACTTATTTCCCCTGAGGGTAAAATGGTCATTTTCACAGAGTCACAGAATGTAATATTTACTTTATTCATAACCGAAAAGGGTGATCTGATCATTTTCAAAGTTTCAATAATATTTAATATTTATTGCACTTATTTCCAGTAAGGGTAATATGGTCAATTTTACTGGCTATAATATTCACTTTACTTATTTCCAATAAGGGTAGTCTGGTCATTTTCACGGTCTCCATAAGATTTATTTCACTAATTTCCAGTATGGGTAGTAGGGTCATTTTCACCGTCTGTGTGATATTTATTGCATTTATTTCCAATAAGCGTAGTTTGGTCATTTTGACAGTCTCCATAACATTTATTGCACATATTTCCCCTAAGGGTAAAATGGTCATTTTAGCAGACTGTAATATTTACTTACTCATATCCGATAAGGGTAGTCTGGTCATTTTCACAGTCTTCATAATATTTATTGCACTTATTTCCAATAAGGGGAGTATGGTCATTTTCATTGTCTGTAATATTCACTTTGCTTATTTCTGATAAGGATAGTCTGGTCATTTTGACAGTCTCCATAATATTAGTTGCACTTATTTCCAGTAAGGGTAAAATAATCATTTTCACAGTCTGTAATATTTTCTTTACTTATTTTTGATAAGGGTGGTCTGGTCATTTTCACAGTATCCATAATATTTATTTCATTAATTTCTAGTAAGGGTAGTATAGTCATTTTCACCGTCTGTGTGATATTTATTGCACCTGTTTCCAATAAGGGTAGTTTGGTCATTTTGACAATCTCCATAATATTTATAGCACTTACTTCCAGTAAGGGTAGAATAGTCATTTTCATAGTCTATAATATTTACTTTACTTATTTTTGATAAGGGTAGTTTGGTCATTTTCACTGTCTTTATGATATTTATTGACTTATTTCTAGTAAGGGTAATATGGTCATTTTCATAATCTGCAATATTTACTTTACTTATTTCCGATAAGGGTAGTATGGTCATTTTAACTTTCTCCATGATATTTATTGCACTAATTCATAGTAAGGGTAATATGGTCATTTTTACATTTCTTAGATTCTAGGATAAGGGTAGTTTGGTCATTTTCACATTCCTTAGATAGTATATTTATTCTAATAAGGGTAGTTTGGTCATTTTCACGATCTCTTGAATTCGCTGCACTTGTTCAAGTAACGGTGGTCCGGTTATTTTCACAGTCTCCACAATACTTGCTACATTTATTTCGGCAAGGGTAATTTTATCGTTTCATATAGTAATCTGCAAACTGAGTTTGTAAATTCTGACATTTCACAACTTCAGTTAACCGGAATGAGAACCACGGCTCTATCTCGAGTAATTTGGCAAACTGAGTTTGTAAATTCTGATATTTCACAACTTCAGTTCACCGGAATGAGAACCTCAGGTCAATTTCTAGTAATCTGGCAAACTGAGTTTGTAAATTCTGATATTTCACAACTTCAGTTCACCGGAATGAGACCCTCAAGTCAATCTCTAGTAATCTGGCAAACTGAGTTTGTAAATTCTGATATTTCACAACTTCAGTTCACCGGAATAAGAATCACGACTCTATCTCGAGTAATCTGGCAAACTGAGTTTGTAAATTCTGATATTTCACAACTTCAGTATACCGGAATGAAAACCACGACTCTATCTCGAGTAATCTGGCAAACTGAGTTTGTAAATTCTGGTATTTCACAACTTCAGTTCACCGGAATGAGAACCTCGGGTCAATCTCTAGTAATCTGGCAAACTGATTTTGTAAATTCTGATATTTCACAACTTCAGTTCACCGGAATGAGAACCTCGGGTCAATCTCTAGTAATCTGGCAAACTGAGTTCATAAATTCTGATATTTCATGACTTCAGTTCACCGGAATGAGAATATTGGGTCAGTCTTTAGTAATCTGGCAAATTGAGTTTGTAAATTACGATATTTCACAACTTCAGTTCACCAGAATGAGAACCTCGGGTCAATCTCTAGTAATCTGGCAAATTGAGTTTGTAAATTCTGATATTTCACAACTTCAATTCACCAGAATGAGAACCTCGGGTCTATCTCTAGTAATCTGGCAAACTGAGTTTGAAAATTCTGATATTTTACAACTTCATTTCATAGGGTTGAACTGGCAACCAGATTGGTTGGGTTGATCCCCAACTTTTAAGACTCTATATATATGATTGGCAGCTTACTTTGGGGTATCAACCTCATTTTGTTTGAGATTATGTGTTATTGAAAGCAGGGAAACAATACATTTCGCTTCGTGGGAGTCAACCCATCAGATTTGTTCCCTTTTCTCTATCTTTTATTTTTATTTGTTTATTTTTTTCTGCAATTTATAATTTCCCACCTTGATTTCTACGACTCAATTACATTGAGGACAATGTAATATTCATATGACCAGCTGTGTAGCGGGTCTGAAACATTTAGTACTTGTGTCGACTCCTGCGCTCTCATGCCAGTTGTTTGCAAAATGTCTACCTTATACTGACAGTGTTTGCAAAATGTATGTTGGTTTGCTATTAATGGTAGTGGTGTTTTATTTTATTGCGTAGCTGATAAAAGAAAATAAAACGGATACATTGTTGTGGCGATATGTAAGAGGTCCTGTTGATGCGAAAGAGTTTGTTATGTACCGTGTGAATGGGTTTGTTTTCTCTCCCAAGTATCATGAAGAAATAGTTGTTAGTCAAGATAGTGGTGTTTGCATGACAGCAAACACCACATTTAGGAGCAAGAAAGGCGATAAAAATCCCAAAAATGTATTGACCAAGTGGTATGGGGTTGTTAATCAAATATTTGTGGACCAATTAAATTGGGATCATATGTACTGATAGTACATCTCTATCACACTAAAATCGAGCTAAGGTATATGTGGGGAAAACACAAACAAGATATTGTGTCCCTTTATCTCGTTGATTAGTTAGTCGAGAAAACTATTAGGTTTTCATACATAAGCTTATAAGAGAGAGAAAATTACTCAAACCTAATCTCTTTCTATTTTTCCTTCGCCTCTCAAGTCTCACCCTCTCACTTTTTATTTTTCCTGATACCTTTTTCTTCTCCTTCCCATTTTATTCTTTTTGAAATCATCGAAATCTCTTGAAATCGAACTCAATCTGTCCATATTCATATTCAGTTTGTAAGTCGAACTCAGTTTGTAATTCGTTAGACCGAATTTGAAGTTCGAATCGACACTGAGCTTCATATTCATCGATTTTGATGATGTATTATGCTAAGTTTGAAGTTAAAACCCTCTTAGATCTTCGTGGTTCATAGATTGTATCACATTATACTGCATTTTAAGTTCAATCGATATCGAGCTTCATATTTAGCGATTTTGATGACGTATCATGCTAAGTTTGAAGTCAAAACCCTCTCGGAGCTTCATGATTCATAGATTGTTTGCCATTATACTGAATTTGAAGTTCGAATAGACATCGAGCTTCATATTTATCGATTTTGATGATGTATCATGCTAAGTTTGAAGTCAGAACCCTCTCAGAGCTTTTTGGTTCATAGTTTGTAAGTCATTATATCCAATTTGATGTTCGAATCGACATTGTGCTTCATATTTATTGATTTCAATGATGTATCTTGCTAAGTTTGTAGTTAGAACCATCCCGGAACTTCTTGGTTCATAGTTTGTATGTCATTATACCACATTTGAAGTTTGAATCAACACTGAACTTCATATTTGTCGATTTTGAGGATGTATCCTGATAATTGTGAAGTCAGAACCCACCCGGAGCTTCTTGGTTCATAATTTGTATGTCGTTATACCATATTTGAAGTTCAAATCGACAATGATCTTCATATTTATCGATTTCGATGAGGTATCCTACTAAACTGAGTCTACCATTATGAACTAAAGGTACTTCATGATATGTATAACTAGTCAAAATTACTTCATGACCTATGTGACTAGTTGAAATTCAATCTGAAAGCACAAAGAGAAAGCACAAAAACACAAAGAGAAAGCACAAAGAAAACACATTTGTTTGATCCGTATGAATGTCTTAAATCAAATCATTACCGTCCAAAGATTTTCAAGAATCCGTATGACTATCTAATCAACGTCCACATTTATTTATATAAAAAACGAAAATTTTCTCTCACACTTCTCTTCCCTTCCGCTCATCTCTTTCTCTCTAAACGCCTCCACCTTTTCCCTTCCGCGCTGAAAAAACCCTAACTTATAACGCCTCCACCTTCATTTTCGTTCGATTGAACACAGGAAATTGAAGAGACGGATAGTTATTTCATATCATCTCAACTATCTCTTCGTTCGATTGAACACAGCCTCGATTCCTCATCTTCCAGACTTCCACCACCGAACTTTACTCTTTCTTTTTTTTTCTTCCAATTCCTCACCCTTATAATCGAGATTAGGAATTAGTTCGTGTAGGTGATGCTGATAGAGGAAACAGGCTTCGAGAAGACGTAGAGATGGGGAGTTTAATTTGAAAAGTTAGGGTTTTGAATTTTATTGAAGTTTCAATTTAGTGATAAACAAGAAGAAATTAGAGATTGGGTTTGGTGATTTGAGCATTATAAATCGATATGTTGAGCTAAAATTGGAGAAAGAAGTGAGATCAGAGGAGGAAATTTAGGGTTCTAAGAATAGATGATGGTGATTGAAAATAAAATTGATAGTTAGGGTTTGAAGTGATGATTCAGAAGTTCAATCGAGGCAAAACAGGAAATCAAAATCAACTGCTTCAATCTAACAGTTTGGATAAAGGTATAATTCTTTTATCCCTAATACATATATGAATTTGGTAAGCTCATTTATGCACAGGAACCCTAGTTCCCTAATTTTGAATGGTTTACTTCCTTAATTTTGAATGGTCTTTTGTTTACGGAGAAACCCTAGTTCCCTAATTTTGTTATTAGTAACTCGTAATTCCCTATTGTTGAATGATCTTTTTTAACTTGGTAGTAGCTATTTCAGGTCTAATTGCAGTCGATTTTAAATGGCTTCGTTGGGATTGCAGATTTCAATTGAACTACTGTCTAGGTTTATCTCCGGGTTCTCTATAATTCTTTCTTCTTTATTGAACTTCTAATCTTTGTATCTGAACCATGGCCTCAGTTTCCATTCCAGGTTAGCTTTATTGATCAGTTTATATCAAACTAATGAATTGAATATTAGGTTGTCTTTGATTGATGTCAGATTTGTCAGTGAGTCACTCATGTGTGGACAAATATGAATTTTTTGCTCTGTGTATTCCAAATATGGACAAATATGGACAAAAGGGGGGATGAATGAGGAGACTGATGGAAGATCTAATAAGACGTGATGTTGATCTAACTTTTCGTTTCCAACTTTTTAATTAGGTTTGTTCTACTATTTCAAATTAGGGTTTTAAAATTATTATGTTGATATTCGGCTATTTCAAATTAGGGGTTTGATCTGTTGTCTAAAAATTTGGGTTTGTTTCTTATATCACTAGGAGAGAAAAATCTTTGCATATGTTTTGGGTTCTGAGCATGTAAGAATGAATTACAGATAACAGTTATAAGTGAAATGCAGTAGTTCTTAGCATGAATATGGCTTTGCTTATGTGATGTTTGTTATTTTGTACAACACTTATGTTTTCTATTGAAATGTCAATGTGCAAACTGATACAGGGCAAGGTGAAGGTTCTGTCAAGGAGACGAACCTCGTGAATGAAACAGTCAGGTTTGCCATGGAGTATACTGATGCAAGTCCTATCGGTAAAAGAGTGTCGTGGCAATTTTTTTCTTTAGAAGTATTTATGATATGGGTAGCTGCATAATCTTATAATACCTGGTTGGTGTAAGTTAAACTTCTTGTTTATTTTTCTCATTTGTTGTAGATGAGTATGGGTGAAAAATCCAACAACGCAGCTGGGCTTCTACCAAATCCCGTCGCTGATCCTCAAACTGGAATGCGGGGTAAGCTCCATTTGTACTCAATTTTTATATACCTAAAGCAGACTAATTTTAGCTACTAATCCTTTACTTTTGCTTTTAAAAGCAGGATTAATAAACTCCATACTACTCATTCATGGGCGTTCCTCGAAGTCAATGTTATTCCACAGTATAATCAACTGGTAAGGAATCCAAACCTGAAGTGATCGTTGGCATCCGAGATTCTGGAAGATATGCAGCTGAATTGCCAGTTCATTCATAGTGTATTGGTATTTCTCTCTCGCTCTCTCTTTGTACTGCACCCTTGATCTCACTTTCCCTTTGATCTTATTGCTCCTCAAACCCTAGATTACACAGCTCTTACTACTGAGAAAAGCCCTTAATATTTGTTCAAATTTGTAAATCCTTTGGTTCTCAATTTAGTACTTGTTTTATGTATTTTTCTTGTTTTGATTTTCTGGTTTTGATAATGTTGTTTGTTTTATGCAGAGTACTGATATGGAAGCGCTTCAAAATTTAACTGCTGAATGTGATTTGGATTCAAAACAGGTTTGGGAATTTTTTTAGTTAGGTTTTTGTTGTGGTGTTTTCTTTAGTCCTATGAATGAACTGCTGGATGTGTAATTTCCGTTTTCTAATTTTATTGTAGGGGTCTGATTATGGTGAGAAAGAAGTGGTGGAGGGGAATGTGTTAATGTTGGAGTGGTTGGATGGCTGGTTCTTGTGTGTGTCTGTGTTGGCGGTGGTACTCTTGTACCTGGAGGTTAGCTGCTGGTTGTGTTGTCTTTATGCGCATCTCAACTTCATGTCCAGGTTGAATTTTGTTGGAGGTCCTATGTGTTGGAATACCCGTACATTTTCTGCATCAGCCGGTATGGATGTTACTGATTACTTATTGGTTTTTCTTTAGTCCTATGAATGAACTGCTGGATGTGTAATTTCCGTTTTCTAATTTTATTGTAGGGGTCTGATTATGGTGAGAAAGAAGTGGTGGAGGGGAATGTGTTAATGTTGGAGTGGTTGGATGGCTGGTTCTTGTGTGTGTCTGTGTTGGCGGTGGTACTCTTGTACCTGGAGGTTAGCTGCTGGTTGTGTTGTCTTTATGCGCATCTCAACTTCATGTCCAGGTTGAATTTTGTTGGAGGTCCTATGTGTTGGAATACCCGTACATTTTCTGCATCAGCCGGTATGGATGTTACTGATTACTTATTGCAGTCTTGTTTTGTTTATTATGTCTTTGTTAACTATTTATGTGGGCAATTGGTTTTTCAGATGGCGAGGCCTTCTGTAATGGACAGACAAGCCATGTTAGCGAAACTGATCGGGTGAGTACTGGTTGCTTAGATAATTTTATCAGTAACTTACGCATCAATTTTCTCTTGTTATTTATTTAATCTAAGTTTGTTGCATATTATAGTATATGCAAAGAAAGTTTGGGTTTGTCATAATAATTGCAATGTGAATTTGGTTATTCTGTCCAGGTGGATAGATCTCTTCTAGTGACTGAATTTGGATATGAACATGATGATGCATGGGCAACAAATATATATTTAAATAATTTACTGATATCAGCAGGGTACGTATACATTCTTTTGAGTTATCTCACTAAATTATAACAAAAATTAGAATCAAACCTTAGGCTTTTTCTGAGGGGCCATGCTAGTAGAATCACTTGCGCATTTGAGCAGCCATGTTTTTTCCTAGTATAGGTGGTGTTAAGCCAGCATCACGAAGGCCTGTGGCAGTATCAAAGCCAATTACAGGATCACTTGTCTGCTCTGGTTTAACATTCCCCCTGAGTACAATATATGGTGTTTTCAGCCGAACCTGAGCTTATATAACTTCATTTCTTCTTTATACTGTTTATTGTGTTTTTCTTGCTTCCTTTTCCCTCGGTGTATCCTGTGGAAATTATGACTTAAAACCCGGTATGCTTTTTTTGGGGTCATAATTCGGCCAACTCATGTCTCCTGTCAATCTGAATTTCCTTTTGACCCCTGTTACTGCAAATACCCAGCTGCTTATTTTTCTTCTTGTCCATGTTCCTGTCACCCAGTTCGACAGTTCCTCAAGTGTTACATGGTACACCTGATAAACCTTTACCGACTGCAGCTTCATGGAAGGCCGCAGCTGGTCATATATCATCATTGTCCTCGTTAAGTAACCTGTATAGGACGTGCTGAACTGTAGGTATTCATGTTGAGTCTGTTTACTTACACTATAGGAAGTAGTAGTCATGTGAAGTGGAATGCCCACTACAGTCTATGTTTTGATTTAAAAATAGCTAAGTTGTAGTTTGGAGTTTATGAAGAGAAATCAATAGACAATTTTAGTTTTTTCTTTAACCTGTTTTTATCTTTACTCCTCTCTTGATCAATGAAACTTGGAACTTCTTTCATTGACGTGTTCATTTTTATTGTTGGACAGGTCTTGCGTATTGAATGCCAAACGCCGGAATTACATGAACCGGTAACTTTGTCTAAGCTCATCATATGGTATTATTGAGAAGTTAAGCTTGGTTTTATTTGTTCGCAGCTCACAGTGTTGATGGCTTTAGATTATTTACGGTTAATTTTTGTACTTGGGTTTCTGTAATGAATACATGGATCATAGTATAATGTGGATGATTTGTAGATTGAGAATCGGAGTGTATATGAAAAAGAAGAAAGTGCAGGTCTGTATGTCAGTTTTAATTGTATTACTGGAAGCCCATTTAATTGTATTGCAGGCCTTTAAACTGGAAGCCCAGGTCCACCATAGTGACCCGGGCTATCCATATTTTTTTATTTGTTATTTTAAAAATTGTCACAGTTATTTTTGAAATTGTTACAAAAAGAAACACCTATCAGCATCACTGTTTTGTTACAACTTAAAGTAACAGTTTTAACGTTACAGTAATCGTGACAACAAAGACACGTGTCCTTTAAGTAATTGTGGGTAAACTTAGTAACTCGTATATGTTATTATAATCGTGACCAAATGTGACACGTGCCCTACGTCCAATCGTTGCAAACTAATTATTCACACTTATATCTGTTGTTGTATATGTGATAGTAAGGGACACGTGTCTACAACATAATTGTTGTAATTATTAAGTAACAATTAAAACCGTTGTATTAATTGTTGCAGTAAGTCACGTGTCGCAACCGTAAAATTAGTTCAGTCGTTACTGTTTAATTTGTAACGTCTATAAGATGTGACTTTAATTAATAATTGTCACAGAAAAAAGCGTTGCAACATATTGCAACAATTATTTATAACAGCGTTTTACCAACGGTCTATAATTGTTACAAACGAAATCAGTAACATATATGTCCTGTGACAAAATCCTGGATTTGGTGTAGTGTTGGTTTGAACAAATATTTATCATCTGAGCAAGTGTTGCTCATGTGATGAATTGTTGAATATTTGGTTGTCTGAGCATGTGTTGCTCGTCTGATGAATTATTGGCAGCGTACCAAAAATATTAATTAGAATACTGGTAGTTGAATCGGGCATAATTAATAAAATTAATGACCATGAGGTCGTCATAAAATTATTCAGGTTAGAATCTGGAATGATGATCCTTGGAAACCCTAATTTGATCAATTGATGATCAATTCATGGTTCGTCAGAATTTCAACCATGGGACGGAGGAGGGAGCGATCACATGGGACCGTGTATCAACCATGTAGTGTCCATATGCTCACGTGAGCAAATACGAAGAACTCCTGAAGAGTTGACGATTTGTTGGTGAAAGAATGATTAAATGCTGGTTTAATCATTTATTCGAAAATGCTCGTCTGAGCCTTAGGTGAGAAAACCTAATTAATTATGACGAGGCGAGGGACCGACCATGGAGTCATGAAACCGGCCCTGGGTTGTCCCGTGACCGCCTGACGATCACTTCATGAAAATCCAAAGTGTTTGGGAGAGTTTTGGACCTAATACGAGCAATTGTGTAAATTAGGTCAAAACTGTGAAAATTGATGGGACCGGCTTCCGTAAGCCAAAGAGCCAATCTTGGTCGGTCAAGATAGCGTGATCGTTCCCCCAAGGCATCCGCGTCTCAGTCCTGAGAATTTTGATATTTTTTGGAGTGCAATTGAGCATCCATTCGAGAAAATATGCCAAAATTAGGGTTTCGACGAAACTAGGAAAACACCATGAGATGATGAAAAATAATTATAAAATAAGGAATGAGGAGGCGTGGGCCGCCGTGGTCAAGGCATGGTCGGCCGGTCGTGACCACGGTCCCGTGGTGCCTTTTCCTTAATTTTATAATATTTTGATGATTTTATGAAAAATTCATGAATTTTGAGAAATTTGATGAATTTTTGGGAGTTTCCATGAATTGAAGGAGTTTTCATGAGTTCAAGGAAGCAAAAAATATTAAAATAATAAAACAAGGGCATGTGGGACCGTGGAAGGCATGGCCGGCCGGCTAGGGCCCGGTCCCACGAGTTTCCCTAATTTTATAATGATTTTATGAAAAATTCATGAATTTTGAGAAATTTGATGAATTTAGGGAGTTTCCATGAATTGAAGGAGTTTTCATGAGTTCAAGGAAGCAAAAGATATTAAAATAATAAATACAAGGGCGTGTGGGACCGTGGAAGGCTTGGCCGGCCGGCTAGGGCTCGGTCCCACGAGTTTTCCTAATTTTTAATATTTTTAGGTATTTTGATGATTTGAGGGAATTTTTCCTAATTTGAGAGAAATACCATGAAATCAAGGAATTTGATGAATTCAAGGAAAACTAATAATAAAATAATAAAACAAAGGGGCGTGTGGGACCGGCTAGGGCATGGCCGGCCGGCCAAGGCCCGATCCCACAAGTTTTCATAATTTATTTTATTTTATTATTATTTGATGATTTGTGCAAAAATACCATGAAATCAAGGAGTTTTTCATGAAATTAGAGAAATAATAATAATAATAATAAAATAATAAGGAACCGTGGGTGTGGGGCCGGTTGGGACCAAGGCATGGCCGGTTGGCCAATGGTCATGCCCCACACTCCTTTCCTTAATTTTATATTATTTTTTATGGATTTATGGAAGTACCATGAAACCGAGGAGTTTCCTCAAGACGAAGGAGATTTGATAAAATGAGAGAATTTTCATCAAATTATGGAAAATAATAAAAATGCATTAAAAATATAAAACTGGCGTGGGATTGACCACGATACGGTCGGTCGGTCGTGTGCCCGCGCTCCCAGCACCCTGGTCAATATTTTTAATTATTTATTATTTTCTTCTATATTTTGCATAGGTTCATCGTTTCGTTGTATTTTTGAAATACTCGTTCGTGCGGTGACTGTTAGTGTATCATCGTCGAATACACCTTCACCATTTGAATCGGAGCTTACTTAGAGGTAGCTCAGACGCCCGGTTGTTGATTATTTATTACTAATTGTGGAATTCAGTGGAGAATAATTCACAAAACTGAGTAATAAGATGTTTATTATTAATTCATAGGATCAGCTGAGGATTCGACTGCAAATTCAGAATAATAAAGTGAGCATTACCATTCCATGGGATCGTAGATTCGACCATAGAATCGGAATAATTAAGGTTTATCTATCACCATTTATGAGACCAGTTGTGGATTCGATCATGAAATCAGAGTAATGAGATAATATAGTTATTGTCGTTCTATGAGATCAAGATGTGGATTCGATCATAGAATCAGAACAATTGTTATTGTCATTCCATGGGACCAGTCGTGGATTCGACCATGGAATAAGAGCGATTGTAATTAGGAATAATTAACTTTGTGGCTCTATACTAGCAGAACAAGCTGTCTAGGAGCATTAATTATCCTGATACGAGCTTGCTGGTAAGTCATATCCTTTATATAGTCAGGGTAAACTTGTTGTTTGTTCCTGAAGATGTTATCGCTCTATACCAGCAGAGCAAGCTGTCTAGGAGCCGTCCATCTCGTGATGCTATATAGAAATAATCACTGAAAGTATTCAGTGTTCATGAGATATGTCGTTGTCCAGTCGTGAGACTACATATCTACATGTACTCTGAGAGAAAGTACTCTCCGTTGAGAATTCGGTGAGAGACCGGTGTCTCGATACTCACGTCTGATTGATGAATCAGAGCTTCGTATAATTATGAGTTTACGAATTTAGCCCTTGTTGAAAATCCATCATATATATATATATATATATATATATATTATTGACACAACACAGATATGGCACATTGGTTAAGGTCCAGTACAGTATGTGACATGTCTTGATTTCAAGCGAGTTACGTTCGAAGTTTGAGTCGTTCTAACATATTATTCTTTCCCGAATAATTCGCGAATCGAATTGGTCGAATTGCTAATTAGGTTCAGGAACTCCTATGTGACACTACCATCATCATCTACAATTAAGTACTATTGTTGTGACTATGATATCCAATTATGGATAGTTCTATTAACATCATCTACAATTAAACACCATTGTTGTGACTATGATATCCAATAAAGGATAGTTTTATTAATGGATAATCAAATATCCGTTACTCATTTGCTTCCAAAACGGAAATTTAGGATATTATGAGAAAAATTAGGTGTTGCATACAGAAATTTTATATTTCTCTTACAACAAACGGATCAACAAAGCATTTTTATCAAATAAAATTGGATAACCATGTGTCTGATATCATGGGGGATCCATGTAATTTTTTTCTCTTAAATTGATCACAAGCAAGGTAACAAATCTCAGACTTGTCTTTGTTAGGTCCTGATATCTTCAAATTTTAGTGAAAGTGACAGAAAATGACAAGTGAAGTTATAGACTCAGAATATTATGGGGTCATTTACAAATTTTCCATTTGTTGGAGCGTGTGGGGAGAAAGGAACAATAGACTGTAGAACAATGTGTTAAGAAATTTGAAGGGAATTATTGTCGAAGTCAAGTCCTTGATATTCATTTGGACTATCAACACACCCATATTCGTAGGATTTACTCTTCCCACTCTTATTTGTAGTTGGGACGTTGTAATTCACATCCATGTAACTTATCTATCTTCTTAATCAGTTTTGTTTGGTTACTTTGAAACTTTTAATAAATTTTGCTCTTTGTCGTCAAAAAAAAATGAGAAAATAAGATACAGAGTAATAAGAGAACAAGTAGACCTTGAAAATTGATCTCCGATGAAACAACATTACTAACTATTCGAGTAACGTGCGTTATCTTGTTGATGATCCTTTTAAGTGAGTTTAATTTAACAAAGTTTGTTTGTTTGTTTTTGTTGAAAAAAACTGATCTTTTTCATAAATATAATTTTTTTACAAAATTATTTGAAAAAGAGAAACTTATTTAAGTGAGGGTTACCCTTTTGTTGGTACGAGTTAAAAATAATTACTGATCAAAATAAGTGGTCATGTTTCTTACCGTCTTAAAAATTTGTCATACTGAAAAATACACAAATATTGTCCACTTCACATTTGTTATATATCCCAAATTGGTAACTAGGTTTCTAATCATAATACAAGATGTTTTCACGGAAAACAAGAACATGCATAACAACATGATGGATGAGCTTTTATCTCGTAAGTGAGACATTATGGAAGTATTTACAATTGTATTAACAGACATGATGAACCTTTTTTTTGGCAAGTAATAGCATTACTCTCACACGAAAGTTATGAAATTCTAGACCATTACAGGGAGCTAGTGGAATGGTATTTGAAGGATTTTAGAAAGTTCTCAAATCTATTGTTATTCAGTAGAAATTCTAGAAGAGCCTCTGAATCTCTCTTGTTAGTGCATAATTTTTTTTTTTTTAAAAGTCTTTTCAATTCTATAAAACTCCACGCCATTGGATTTGGATTTCTCAAGAGTCACTCAAACACCCTTGTTATTGGATTTATATCTATAACTCATGGATTTGAAGCTTTAAGAGACTTTGGATGACTTCTGTAAAATAATAGGCATGACAAAAATCTCTGCTAAAAATGTGAGATTTTGGAGATTTTGAAATTTGAGTTATTTTCTCATAAACATCAAACTAACATATAATTTATTTTTTACAATGGTCTTGCAGCCAGACTCTAGATGTTTTATATTCACTATACACTCATTATCTTTCATTTGTATCACACGATAGTACTTTCTCATGGCCATGAGAAAAAAATATTGAATAAGAAAAGAAACACAGATGGTGTGACTACTTATACTAATTTTTTTTTGACAACAAGTACGTATTTTACGATTTATTCATGGTATTTTTGTTAACATTGTAACTTGCATATTAAAAAGTTGGTCTACCTTTTGAGTTTTTTATTTGATATTATACTTTTTTATCTCGTTTAATTGAGGGCTACAGGATAAGATAAAATAGGATCATCCAAAGTAACTTCTAAAACCCCATATCCATATAATTTTCATAATAGCTAATTTGCCCTTATTTAACTAGGGATAATCTTTCTTAATTAGGGCTAGTCTTACTTAACTAGAGTTTAACCATTTTTTTAGTTTTTTATTTAAAATTTTTAAATCAAAAACGAAATAAATAATATACTGCAAGAAGCTGATTGGAAGCCTAGCTACGAGCTGGGCACCAACACCATTTTGAATTGCAATCCATACATACTAAAAACTAAAAAGAATGTTACCAATCTAAGAATTAGCATCGTGGATTGCTAGACAATTCCTCAACCTCTTCAAAAAGATAATAATGTCATCACCAAGTTCGTCCAAAGTGGAAAAAGTCAAAACTCCATAACCATAACAATGTGTCGGCATTTATCTAAATGTTTTTTGCGCTTGCGAGTGATGACAACAACAATAGCTTGACATGGTGTAAGTTACCCTTACCTCTCCCTGTGAAGGGTGAGATACCTCTCCCTGTGAAGGGTGTAACCATTCTCCCAGTTGTACACAAGGATGCCAACGGTTCTCAAAGCGGTATTATTATCCGACAAGAAACCTAATGCCAATTTTTTTCTCTCACTGTCACGCCAGATTTATACCAATATATGCTAACGCATCTCTTACCAAGTCGTGTCCGAACTTAACAAGACGTCACTTGCGCAATGCAAGGCATGGTCACCAAAGACATCCATTTCGCGATTCAGCTTGGGCACAAACTTTTCTCCTTGAAAAGGGGTATACCAAAGATAAGAATGGCATTGAATTGCCTTGAAACAACACACTGATTTAGCCCATGAATAGGTATTGCTTTCAAAAAATCTTGAGCATGGGCTATCTTGTTACTTTGCCATAAAGTGGAGTCATGAGATGACAAGGAATATTTTCTGGGTCTCTCTTTCTTGCCAAAATCAAAGTATGTGATTGCCAGAGAGTGCACAGGATGAGGGGAAATATCATTGATGTTGAAGGTCGAAGTGGAAACATCACATATATACTTGCATATAGATGGAGAGAGCTTGCTATAAACTACAAATGATCTCTGAAGCTGGTTGATGTTTCAAAATGATATCTTGTATGTGTCGTGTATGGTTGTAGGAGGAAATGTAACAATAGTGGCTTGTGTCAAACATAGAATGTATTACTATCCCACTATTTCTTACCGGAAGTGTATCCAATCGTTGTAAGAGAGGGCTGAATCCAGCACCATCGCCTATAACTAAGTGTTGATCCGACTGGTTTGCATCCTATTGAAGTGAAATTGGATTAGTGGTGCTCATAGTAAAGTAGAACCGTGATATTCTGGTGCAGTTGCGCAAAAGCAATAACTCACAATGTGGGTCTCAGAGTTTCCTAATGGTTTTCATTAACTGAAAATTTTTCTCGACTCTACTCTGCATCAAATCACTGTAGAATTGTAGGTCCAGACTAATAGGCCCACCAAATGCTTCTACCCCACATAAGCTCTGCTAATGGACGTAGGAAACACACCATCTATGTTGCATATACGGTCTAAAACCGACCAGATTAACTCACTTTTCCTAATGTTTAAGTGGAGACCTATACCACTTCCATCTTCTTGTATGATCTCCAGAGCTTTAGAAACTTTCATGGTGTCACCAGCTAATGTGCCATCATCTAAGTACCACGCATTCAGATCCAGTGTAGAATGAAAAGTTATCTTACTCACCAGAGGGTGTAGTGCAAGTGCAAACAACAAGAGGCCAAGGGGGTCTCCTTGTTGAACACCTTGTGCAGGAGAGAGAGTATATTCATTACATACAGGCGAGCTGGTTTAGCATAGAAAAATTCCACCAATTTGGAGATGCTAGGACACCTGTTTCTTACATCTCGTATCATAGTGGTTCTATCTACCAAGTTGAAAGCATTTGTAAAGTCAATAAGAAGCATTGGCATATTGCTTTGATCACCTTTTAACTCAAGAATTTTATTTGCGGAATGTAGTATACTTTCTCCTCCACAAGGTACGCCTACCCCAAACTGATAGTCATCTAGACAGGTCACCATTTTATTACCAACATATGTAGCTGCAATTTTGGAGCACAATCTTCTCCAAATAGTGCCAACTGCTATCGATCTCAACCCTCCACCAGATTTGAGGAGAGGTATTAGAGGGGCACTTGCAATAAATTCACCGAAAACAGTAGGATATTTCCGGCTAACCACAAATTCACTACACCTGTGATAGATTCTATCAGATCATCCGCAGCATCGGCAGCTGCACCACTTAAAGCGTCGATCAATCGCTGAGCCCTCAAGCCATAACTCCCGCGTGATGTGTCTTTGGGGAAACTCTTCAAAACACCAAGCACTTCCTTAGCATCTGCAGACACAACCACGACACCAATGGGTTCTGTTGGAATGATCGGTGGCGTAAACAAGAGGATGTTTTTGTCTGAGTTCATTGAGGGTATCATTGTTGGATGGAGCAACCCATTAGAGGAAAGGACATGGATAGCAGCGATGTAATGGCCATAACTTAAGTTCTTTTTACACGCTTGGATGTTTGCATTGTCTTTTTCCTTTTTGTTGCAGCGTCTGTTCTTTTGAATCTGCTTAGATAGCTCAAGCAGTTTATGAACCATAGGGAAACAACCATTTGTTTCTTTCCACGATAACAGAAATTGGTTTTGCTAGCAATTTGCAACCTTTTCTAGTGCTTGACCTTCTTCCATGGTGCTCTTGGGTGTATATAAGTTAAGTGTACAAACTGGCAACAACATAATGCAACCAAGAAGAAAAATCTGAAGAATTGAGCATAGCCTTGTCCAAAATGGCCTTTAAAGTCCTAAATAAATTGAGTCTACACAGTGGGGGTATGCTGGAAATTACGGAGATCTGATTCTGCAAAAGAATATCAAGCAACTCCACAGTAAGACCCAATAATGCCTCTTTAACCTACTGCTCGTTTCAGGATTATCTGTGGTGTATTTCTCAAAGCCATAAATTAAAAAATCTACATTACTACCATTAAATATCCCTGCGACAATGTTACAATCATGGAAACGACAAGGTATCTTCCATGGATGTATACCCATACAATAAAAACACAACCACATCTCCAGCTGTGTTAAAATCATTTCCTAAGCCATATACATCTCCCTATTATTGTTAATTCTTTATCTGCAGGCAGCTTTGCAATCTTCTGTTAGCAAATGTCGGTCATTCATGTGCCTTGGAGACGAGCCTCTATGCAAACCTCTACCCCTACACCATTGTGACACCCATAAAAGCTTTTGAATGGGTATTGAAGGAGAGTATCATCTGAAAACTCTACAAAAGTCTCTTGGGAGGATAACGGTGAAGATGTTATATTCGACTGTAGATTGAAAACGCTATCTGCAGATTCAGAATCTTAGTCTTGAGAGTTAAAGAAAGATCTAGTTCTCGGCATTGTTGTCACAAAACCCTAGAACTACCTAAATTGCCTCTGCAAGTTACCAAAATACAGTGCAATGGGTTGAAAAAATTGTTTGTTGAGAAGGGAAACTCTGGGTTCGAATGTGTTAGAGCATAGCTCAGTTGAACCCACCAAGCGTTGGTATGTCAAGTTTGGTTGTCATATTTTAGTATCAAAACTCATCTAGAGTCGCTTGATTAAATACTAGAGTCAACTTCGTGTAGGTTAGATTAGAAAGTCTAGGAATGTTGAGACGTACAAGTATTATTCCGAAGATATGAAGAATGTGAAGAAGTAACGACGACATCATCCAAGCTCTTGAGGTTAGTAATATTGACTTGATCTTGTTTCCATTCCTAACGTATCTTTCAAGTCGGATTATATTGAAAACATAACATGCGAAAATGTATATATATATAATACTCTAGTGGCTATACTTGGTCATGACATTATGATCAAAGTATCAAGGAATTTATTGAATTACAAAGTATAACGCCTATATTTTGAACTTCGTAAATACGACATCCACATAATCTATTGTCTATAGTTGTTTGATTATGTGTGCATTATTATTGTTAAAAGATATTCCTTGATACTCAAGGTGATCCCATGCCCGGAAAAATGTTTTTTTTTTTTTTTTTTAATGGTTTTCATCATATATGTTTTAATTACCAACAATTAAAGCATATCATCTGGAAAATATGATTAGTTAATGTGCTAGACTGATAATAGAAGTTTTTTATGAGAGTTTTCAGAAAATATGGTTTGGCATTTAAGTGGAAATAGGAAAACCAAAATTAGGTACTTTAATGATTATATCTTGAGAATATTTTCGATTTTGGAATTTCCTTGTTGTCTAAACTATCCTAAGATCCAAGAAAACTTCATTCTTGTTGTTTCTGGTGGAGCCATTTATCTGGAGAGGAAAGTATCCTAATTAGATGAAATCTCTTACGACCGCTCGTTTAAAGACTTTTGTGGGATCAAGAATTTCTACGATACCATTGGTGGGAAACTAGATAATTGTGTTGTTATTGCAGTTTTCGATTATTAATTTGATTGACTAATGGTTTTTGAAACTTTGATTGCACCTACATCTTGTGATATTCCATTGTTAACAGACTCCGTTCTGTGCGTGATTGATCACAAGAGGTTTCAAGTGGTGTTGTGCAGGTTATAAAAGGGAAACGAAGATTTGAAGACGATGAAGTTTTTATTATTATTTTCGTATCTTGTGAATTGTGTGCACAAACCTTGATCGACTGGGATCCAACTAGAATCAGTTTATCTTTGATATATTTGATTGATTAGTTGCGTGAGATCGACATCACCTTATATTTTCTCTTTGAGATCTATATTGATTGATTACAAATCTATAGTTTGATTATTTCTGTAATCAAATGATATATTGATCTATCCAGACAAAAGACTTTATTAGATTAAACGGAAGAGCCTTTGTCAACGACTCAAATATCTAATTATTAAGATTGAATAGAGTAGGTACTCAAACAGATTTATCCTTTACTGTTTGGAATACGATCTAAAGGATTGGTGATTCACGTGCGTGACTCTAGAAATCAAAGGCGCATGGATACTGAGGAAACTAAGTAGATAGGGTAGTCTGCTTGGTCTCAACTATACGAAGTTGGTATTAGATTTTGTATAGCGACTTAATTCTGAAAGTATTCAAAATTGGACAAGGTCCCGGGGGTTTTCTGCATTTGCGGTTTCCTCGTTAACAAAATCTTGATGTTCCATTTACTTTGCTATTCCGTAATTATATTTGGTTTATATAATTTAAAGTAAATTGCACTTGTACGTTAATCTGTAACACTTGATATTTGATCCTACAGAGTTTCGGTTATTACCGAACCTATTATCAAGTGATCACTTCGTTGTCGTATTGTCTCGATCTTGAATCCATAGTCAATCACACAAGTGATCTTGTTGTTACATTGTGTCGATCTCGTATCCATAGATGATCATACGAAGTGTGTACCAAAGTTTTTGTATTGTCTCGACTCAATCCATAGATGATCACACTTGGTAAAGGACTTACGGGTTGATAAATAAAAGATTGTAGTGTATTTGGATACCCGCGTCTTTTCAAAATGGTATGGTGATTGTGGGAAATTGCCGAAGAAAAGTACGCGCGAAGGAGAGAAAATTAATTTAAGGCTTTCAGTCGCCAGAGCATCTCTCACAAATTTGTGATTATTTACCCAGATTTGCATGTAAAGTCATCACCGTATTGAAATACGACGACTTTTCATCAAGTCAAAATTAAAAATCATCACAATTTAAATTTGTGCAACGACGACTTCAAAAAGTCGTCATGGCATATAAATTTAGACTGTGACGACTTTTCATGGTCAATTTCTGTTTTAAGTTAGATAGTCGTCGTGGTTAAAATTTAGAATGATGTCGACTATAATAGAAAAGTTTGCAACTTCATTTTATTTTAAAATTGGTAAGAAATGTCATGGATGAAATTTAATACAATGACACAAATAGAGTCGTCATGGTCGATAAATTTATACTATGACGACTTAAAAGACTCGTTATAGTCTATAAATAAAAACCATGAGGACTTTTTCATGTTCAACTTATGTTTTGAAATTTAAAAGAGTAATTGCGATTAAAATATAAAATTATGACGGCTGTAGTTACCTTTATAGAAGTTTATATTTGTTTCAAAATTTACAAAAGTCGTCATGGTTGAAATTTAACATTATGCCGATTATACTTATTTTTAACCATATTTTAAAGGAGACGTCATGGTCGTGATTTTTCGACTATAACGACTATGATTATTTTTTTTCTTCTATTATATGGAAATACAACCAGATTAAGCATGCTCAAGATAATCTCTTGTTTGTTTCCATCAGTGGTTTAGATCAATATATTGGTCCTAGACAGTTCAGAGCAGTGGTTTGTTATCGTCTTGGCATTCATATGTTTGTCGAAGACGGGCTTTGATCTTGTTGTAATAGGCCTATGGACATTTTTGGTGATCATGTGCTTCATTGTGCTAAGGATGTTGGACTTATGTTTCGTCATGACTTGGTTCGTGATATAACTGCGGATATCTGTTACAAAGTTGGTGTTCCTGCGCGCAAAGAAGTTGCTTTGGACTTGGTGTCAGAGAATAACAAGGATCTACGCCCAGCGGATATCCTGGTGCTCAACTGGGAAAACGGCAAAGATGTGTGTATGGATATTACAGGTGTTTCAACTTTCACTGGCGACGGAGTTCGTGCCATCATCCCATGCCAAGCTATTTCGAAGGCAATTTCGCGCAAGCGTAATAAATTTGAATGAATATGATTCGCATGGTTATGGATTAGGTGTTTTGTCTTTCACTACTTTAGGAGAGCTTAGTGAAGATTTTGTTTGTTTTTTCAAGCGTCTTAAGAACTGCTTAGTTAGTAATGATGCTGGCAGTGGCCTATGTAGTTTTATTTTTCATAGATTGGGTGTTGTTATTCAAAAAGGAGTTGGTGCCCAACTTGTTGCTCGGTTTCCGACTAAAAACTCCTTTGAGAGGTGGAGGAAGGAGATGTAGAGACAAGAAGAAGAACCATCATATTAGAGAGATTAGTAGTTCTATTATATAGGTTACATCATATACATATAAAGAGGTAACTAGATGGACCGCACATCCATGGGACGTACGCCATGTAACACTTCCCCTTGTGCGGTTCAATAATAAAACTTTATACATAGTGATTCACATATAGTGCTTTGAATGTATTTCTTCAAAGGACATCCTCTCCTTGATGGCTTGTGCTGAAATCAACCGCCTCATTAAAACTTTGACAAGTAAAAACCCAGTGGAATAAAACCTTGGCACAACTCTTCGCATGTTATCTCGTACTTTACATGTAGTTCATCACATGCTATACGATCTTTAAGGACCGACTAGTCTAAGTTAATTGCCTCGTTAAAACTTCATCAGGAAAAACCCAGAGGGACAAAGCCTGAACTAAAGAAAAAGAGTACAATATTAAGCAAACTTATAACATAGCTGGACTCGAATATGTTGCCTCATTAAAACCTTGACAAGGAAAACCCATTAAGGAAAAAACCTTGACGAAGGGAAAAGAGTATAACGTGACAGATTCAAGTAAAGGTGATCAGTTGTAGATGATCACTTTGTTCCATTGAAGTTGATTAATAGCTTCACAACTCCTAAGACAGAAAATCCTCGTGGGAAAGACAATAGCCTTAATTGGGAAATTACTTCCCGGTGTTTGTTGTTGTCTCATTAAAAACCTTGTCGAGTAACAAAAACATGTGCGAAAAAGCAACCTCGGTGAAGAAAAAGAGTCTAACACACTATCAGATTCTCCCCCTAATGTCGGACAGTTTCATTAGTCCAACCAAGTCATGAGAGTTCATCACACTTTACTTTGGCGACTTAAAAGACTACAAGACCCTATTGTTGATTTTGGAAATTACGTTGCTTAACAGGCTATCACGTTTCATTTCTTTGATTCCGATATTTTCAGTAATATTAGCGTGATATTTATGTCTTCAACGTTCAACATACTTGATGTTTTTAGTATTGTCTCGCTAAAAACCTCGTCGAGTAACAAATCCCTTTGGGAAAAACTATTCTCGATCGAAGGGAAAAAAAGTACAACACAACTTCAATTTCGAAGTAAAATATGTCGACATCATATCTTTGGATCCTCCCCCTGATGTCGGTATCTCCGCTGATTACTTTCAGAGTTGTTCCAGACAGTTCCTTTAGTCATGTACTTTCGAACTGAATATCGGTAATGACTTAGAAAAAAATCTATCATATCTCCCCCTGATTATTTTCGTTGTAAAAGAGATTATTGTTCTTTCATAATCAACAACCTTTGTATTACACTTTCGTTAGCATTCCTTTTTATGTTTTTGCAGGGATAAAACAAATTTATGTTAATGGTTACTTTTAAGTACATGATTACAATCACTATAGCATTCCAATGACGTTGCGTTGGCGCTGAGCTATATCTAGCTAACAAGTTCACTGGGGATGTAACATTTGGTCGAGTACATTACGTTAAGTACAATAATGCATCTATTGTACTTAGATAAGAGAAATTCATCTTCCGACACATCTTCGTCATCTTCCTTTAGACGAATTGGTCATTTACTTACATCTGAACCTCGACTAACCATGGGAGTGCTAGCAGGATGCATGTCCTTATTAAATTTACTGACAACTTTAGACATATGCAAACTAGTGGAATAATATGCCACAAGATCAATTTTCAGTCGAGCTTTCCCCAGATTTCTCATCTCAAATTTGGATTTAGAGTAGCTTGTAAGATCTCTTATTACATCAAGAGCACCCATCATGTCTGTAACATAAACATAGGTAGCTAAAATTCCAAATCAGGAACTTGCTTGTGAATACGCAAGGAAAAATACCTTACTTGTCTATGCCCTCCAAATAAATTGCCACTTAGACGGGTATACCACATCCGCCTGATTGCTTCAATATATAAGTAAGTGTTCTATCTGTAAGTGCACTATGTGTTTAGAGTCACTTGATTTGGGCAACAAAAAGCTATCAAGTACTTTTGTAAATATTTGTTATCTCTTGATTCTTTCATAGATACGTAATAACCACATACATATGTTGCATTTAAAGTCCTTTTGAAATTACCAAGCTAACTAAGTAGCGGAACGCTACAACATTCATTACAAGAGGACAATTCCAGGGATTTGTGAGAAACCTTGCGCCACAAGGAGAGTCTTGATACTTTGAGACTGCATTCTTCCTACTGTGCTCTATGACAAATAATCATGTATGTCCCACAGACTTTACACTTGGTTGGTTAGCACTACCACACCAAATACCCGTATATTTGCCAAAGAACTAAGTTCTACCTGGATTGCGTAGGCCAAATATGCTATTTATTTAAAATTAATCAAAATAAAGCATGGTTCAATATCATTGTGCTCTACTTCCGGAGCAACTATTTATGGATTATATCATCACTGCGCACGCATGATCCTTCCATTGACTCATGTGCACTCTCATAATCCGGCAGGATTTCATTGTTCTCCAGAATCATTTAAAACTTTGGAGCTTCCTCCAGTATTGATTCATGGACATAGTCAGAGTCAATAAAATGAGATGATTTCACTAATGATACAAATTAGGTTGTTCCTTACTCATCCACTTCCTTTATAGGTGAGTATTGATCGAACCTGGTGGTCTCTCCATCTTCCTTTGTGGAGCCACGGCCTTAACTACACTTCTACCAAGTGTAGTTACAACACCTTAGTCTATGGTGTATCCCATACTGAGGATTTATAAACTTGCAGGATTATTTGCAGCTGGTATGTGTGATCTTGTCACGTTGCCGATATCAGTGCACTTTCTGAAATCGATTATTCTTTGTTACTTCACATTTACATTTGTGGAGTACAAGAATTAATGTGAGACACAGTGGGAACACACCACGATAATTCTTGTTGTTCCCTTAGAAACTACTTTTTCTTATCTCCCCCTAACGACGGGAAGACTGTCTCATTAAAATGACAACCCAGAAATCTAGCGGTAAGAAATCTCCTGCCAAAGGTTTTAAAATGCGGATAATCGTTGGGAATTCTTGTCCAACATAGTCAATTAACCATTTTGATGATCCATCATAGAACGATGTGGATTTGTAAGGGCACATATATAGTGCAACAAAAAATGCGTAAGAACACAAAATGTCAGGCTTATATCCAGTTACCAACTGGTACACAAAGAATGGTTGACCAATTGTGGGTCTAAAACGAATATGGATTCAATAATCCAAATACTATAACGATTTACATTTCACTAGATTGACTCACTAGTTTCTCTAATACATTAGAGACTATAAAAGATGCATTCAATTACATTCTCATCACTGTGAGATTCCACATGATATCCACTTGCATGGGTTTCTGTGGAATTTAACAAGGTGTGATTATCTCTTGTGACGTCTTTGTTCTATCTTGAAAACAAATTTTGAGTAGTGTTTCGCTCTATGATCCGATCCTCGTAGTCACATTATAAGGAAATAGTTCAACAACTAGTTTAAATTCCTTAAGCTAGTGGAAGAAAAACAACTATGAGTTTGACAGTTGGGTCTTGAGAGTTTTAATAAGTGGTATGGCGTTATTACGTAATAAAATTGGGATTCAACTCAAGTCCTTTAGAGTGAATATATATTACGTGTCACCCAATATATCTCAAGTGCTTTAGAGAATTTATATCTCGTGTTTTCATTCCATAACTGCAGAAATTGGATCTAGTTCAACTCAATAAGATAGTCAATTGGCCTGGCAAAGTTCTTGTTGCCATTAAAGTTGATGTGAAAATTGGTTGCTACTCTGATACACACATTACATTGTATATACCAAAACCTATGACCAGGTGCATTTCCAACTCTTTCATTTATGATGGGAGCTACAATTACATTTTAGCCGATCCCATACTCGGTTGATACTCGTGTATTGGTGTTATTACTACCGAAGACAAAAGTACATCTTTGTCTCATGATATATATGTCCCTTTTCACATGCTTTATATGAGTCGGTACGTCTAACCCTCATTACTTCGGGGTTCTTCTCATTTTCAATTTTGCTACATTTAGCTTAATTTGAGAAATTTCTTTATCTCAATAGGACAAGAGAATCTCACAACACATGTCAGCCACTTACTTTAGGTTGAATATATTACTAAAGATAGTTCTCTTGTTGTCATACTCCAACATATACTGGTTCGTTAGTATCATGGATGAAGTAGAGAAATGGAAATTTTCTGATTCACATCGCCTTTTGTGAGTTCTTCCACAAAAAATTGGAATATGTGATTTTATTTGCAACATATCTTTTAAAAATACCGACTCTTTAATAGTCGGTCCAGTGGATTACATCCCACAAAACATTTCAGATTTGGGTAGAAAATATCAAATACACAATAATTGTGCTCAACTACTTCTAAACCCCAAATAAATACATTGGAATTGAGTTGGTACAACCAATTGAACAAAAGACACCATTCAAATAAAGTTAATATCATATTCAAGAGAACAAAATAGTATTAGGACCAAAATTCTTAATGATCGAGATCAACAATCATAATTTAAATTGACTGTTTATATGTTGTTGACTTATCTTAAGACAAAAATAAACAAAACTAGGCATGTTCTAAAAAAAACAAATAAGCCTAGCAAGTGTTCATTCAATGTAAAAACCCGTGTTATGGTTAGTTACCTCAGACTTTGGTTCCCACTGTATACACACATAAACGGAACGTCCTTGGTCGTGCACATCTTAAAACCAAAAAAAAAAAAACAGAACGGGATAACAACTGGAACAGAACAGACCTAGTCGAACCGGGTTGCACTGGACCGAACCGGGTTGAACCGGATGGGGTTGGTTTGGACCGGACCGTACGAGTTGGACCAGATATCTCTTTCACGGATTTTGTTTCTCCAAAAAAAAATGTATTAGTACAGTACCATCGAATCGGATCGATGTACATACAGATTCATAATTATATTTGATGATATGCTAAAATCAAAATCAGGGACAAGAAGAAAGAAAAAAAAATGTATGGGAGAAAGTAGATCTAACTTAGCTTGATGATAATTGCATAACTGATTTGATGTAAATCATCCATATAGAAAAAAATTACCAATCCAATCTAGCTCAGTGGTATAGCATCGTGCATGATAACGTGATTGAGGAGAACCAGAGGTGAAGAAATGAGATGTAGAGACAAGTAGAACAACCATCATATTAGAGTGATTAGTAGTTCTATTACATAGATTACATCATATACATATAAATGCGTAACTAGATGGATCGCACATTCATGGGGCCGTAGGCCCTGTAACTCTTTGTGTAATTACTCGGTTGCAATAAAAAACAAATAATGCTAGCAAACAGAACTTAGCCATCTTCTCCACCCCTCTCTCTTTGTTTTATGTAGATCTATAACTATGTCATTGGATTACTCTCTTTCTCTCTCTTCCGCTCTGAATAACCGTTTTTTCAAAAAAAAAAACTAGATTTTCTTTCCTGGTTTTCCTCCATTATCTTCCTCTTTAGTCCAGATTTGCTCAGTTTTGCTCTGAGATTTCAGATCTACTGAGGAAATCTAGGAAAAAAATGATTAGTTTGTTTTTCTTTTTAAATAAAAATATTGCATCTAAGCAATATTAGGTTTAGGTTTTTTCTTTTTCTTGTTTAATATCAATGGCTATTATATGCCGTATGTTCACGTTTATATGGCGGTTTATCATAAGCCTCTCAAGGCTTTTTAATGGGATTTGGTAATATAATCAACATATGGAGTTGTTACAACAAATTTTTTCTTCAAAACTTGTCTCAAGAATCTCATCTATCCAAATCAGTGGAAGGAAGAATAGAGAAGATAGGTCATGTTGGACGAAATCTTTTTTGTTTTTTCATGAAGAATATTCAGGTTTTTTTGGTAAAACAAATGGGATACCAGACTGATTTTGATACAACTTCTTTTCTGGAGGACGATACAAAGGTATGTGCTTTGGAATTTCAATTGAAGAAAAATCTTAATCTTATTGATGTGATAATTCAGGGGGATACAATCAGTGCTCAACAAGCCGGTATGGGGAATGATCAAGATATTCTTTGGAGCATCATTTTTGTCACTTGTAGGATTAAAAACTCTGTTAGTCTCTTCCATGTTATTTGGTTTTATGTAATCTCAAAAAACATAAATTACATTATACAATTGTTCTGTTGCTACCAAATGTATAATGATGAAATAAGAGGGTGTGTCTATCTACCACCTCTTCGATGTAATCCTTGAAACCTAAATTTGAATGAGGTAGTCTAATAAATTAATCTTATGGGCTCTTTGAAGCCCCTCATTCCTTCAAAAAAAAATAAAAAAAAATAAATAGTAATAATAATAATTGTTGATGTTTAAGAAAAATTATTAAAAAATAAAAATATTAATAAGATAACACGTATCACAATCCTATGGGTTAGGTAATCTAGCCTTTTCACTCTATCCAGAGAGCCCTTATCCACCGCCCATGGATGGAATTGGAATTCGTAGCCCCAATATAACTGGGTAGCCCCCAATTAAACGAGTTTGTTTTTCCATATCTTTGCAAATCACAAAAACTTTCTAAATTTCTATCATCTACAAGCTACAAACACTTTTTGTAATACTCTCATAAAATCACTAGAAATA
Source organism: Papaver somniferum (assembly GCF_003573695.1). NCBI lineage: Eukaryota > Viridiplantae > Streptophyta > Magnoliopsida > Ranunculales > Papaveraceae > Papaver > Papaver somniferum. The sequence continues at coordinate 49,988,179 of NC_039366.1, forward strand.
TCTAGATTTCCAGAAAATCTCCTAGAGTCACTCAAATGAAAATCCATGAAAGTCTATAATATTCTCATTTGATTACCTCCCTGTAATTCATAATTTCAAATATTCGGATCTAACCACGGGATTTTGACCGTCAATTATTGTTGTAGTATATATCGAACATGAAAACCTACAAAATCAATAATGGAATATCTTTTATCCATCTATGCCAAATGCATAGGTAAAATTTTGAATTTCAGTTATCATATTAAACGGGATAAACATGTGTTTTAAGATGATTTTGTTTCATTTATACCCCTAGTGTATGATACATGAATACAATCACAAAATTAAGATTAAGTTAAAATTAAAATTAAGGGTAAACTATGAAAAATATACTTTTCCTTTTAAGAACCAAATGATTCTGATTCTAATGGTAATATATCCCCTCCATAAACACTCATAGATGAACATATTATTTTTGGTAGGAATGTAGAAACTTATAAGAGGAACACAACATCTAATTTTATATTTTTTTTTTTGATAAACTCGCCTCATTTAAATATAATATTCAAATTCATTGTCATTTTGGTTTTGCGGTAAAAATGGCGCAAATCATGTTTGATAGTGTCACCATCTAAGAGTGTCCATGGATCCTCCCTCATATTTGAAACACATAGAGTAGACCATATAGATATTGAAAAAGCGGGGGTCTAAGAACCACACCCAACAATTCGATTAGCAATCTATATGGACAAACTCCAATATACTTTCTAGAGAATCAACTAGACAGTCAGACTCAATCTAGATAAAAGTATATCAAGGAGTTTATATCTCAATCTCTCGATTTGATCTTTACTCAAGCAAATAGAAATCTGCGAGTCTTTATCAAAGAGAGATAACTTGGATGGTACCAAAGACCAATATCCAAGTGTCAATCAATTTAAATCAACAACCAAAAGGTCGGATATTCTAATTGATTGAACTAACGCACAACCTGTATTATTTCAATTATAAAGATAAAACAATATTATGCGGAAACTGAAATAACACAGACACCAGAAATTTTGTTAACGAGGAAACCGCAAATGCAGAAAAACCCTAGGACCTAGTCCAGATTGAACACACACTGTATTAAGCCGCTACAGACACTAGCTTACTCCAAATTAATTTCGGTCTGGACTGTAGTTGAACCCCAACCAATCTCACACTCATCCAAGGTACAGTTATGCTCCTACGCGTATGATCCCAGCAGGATATTGCGCACTTGATTCCCTTGGCTGATCTCACCCACAACTAAGATTTGCTACGACCCAAAGTCGAAGACTTTAATAAACAAATCTGTATCACACAAAAAAGTCTACGGTAATAGATAAATCCGTCTCCCACGAATATACCTAGGAGTTTTGTTCCGTCTTTTGATAAATCAAGGTGAACAAGAACCAATCAATAATACCAGACTTATATTCCCGAAGAATATTTAGCATTATTAATCACCTCGAAATAATCTTAATCGACGCAGTGAAAAAGATATTTTGGAATCACAAACGATGAGACGAAGATGTTTGTGACTTCTTTTTTATCTTGCTTATCGGAGATATAAAATCTCGAGCCAATTATTTCAATCACACTCGTAACGATAGAAGATGCAACATCAGATCACACAACTTCAAGAAAAGTAGTATCGGTCTGGCTTCACAATCCCAATGAAGTCTTTAAGTCGTTAACCTAGTTTAGAAGAAGAAACCAAAGGTTAAAGGAGATATCGACTCTAGCTTAGCACAACTAGTATCACACAGAATGTGTGGGGATTAGGTTTCCCAGTTTCTAGAGTTCTCCCTTATATACACTTTCAAATCAGGGTTTGCAATGAATGTTAGGTTAGTAACAAAGCATTCAATATTCATCGTTAGATGAAAACCTGATTAGATTCAAGCTAATATTTCTCAACCATTAGATCTAAAACTTAGCTTGTCAGACACAAATGAAATGTCCAATTTTGGATTTATGAACCGTACCCAAACATTAACATTTGTTGGTTCAACAAGTCAACCAAATGGTTAGCCATATGATTACTTTCATATCAACCATATTCTTCTTCGCCATAACTAGTTCAAATGACTCAAATGAACTAGTTAGAGATTTGTTCAATTGCTTAGATCTTATATAACTAAACAAGACACAATCGAAGCAAAATTGGTTTGATTCACTCGAATCGGTTCATGAACTTTATAGCCACGGTTTGCAAAAGCATTCCTTAGTTTATTTAAACATTAGTTCAAGAACAACCGACTTTAGATATAACCTGCTCAAGTTCGTGGGCTGGGTTCGCGGACTTAAGCTCATGGAAGGAGTTCACAAACTCCAGCAGAAATTCTCGGGTCGAGAACTTCCGCCAGTTCGTGGACTTCGCTCACGCCACTTCCATTTCTCTTGATCAACAAAGTTCGCAAACTTTGGATCAAGGAATAAGGACTTATACATATATGTGTTTCCACAACAATGCTTATATCCTATCAATGGTTATGTAATCTAAACTCTCATTTCAATCATTAAAACATTCTCAGAGGACGGATATAGCCGTTATTCACATACCATTTTTCGTCAGAGCAATTTTCAAAGTGATTGAAACATAACATGAATTTCATCACTAAGTAAAGATGAATTCGGCTAAAGCGAAAGCTTACCAACACATATTTCGAGAAACAGATAGGAGAGATAAACTCGGCTCGAAATAGTAAATGTGCATAATGAAAGTCTATATATCAAAACGACTTTTGCCTCAAGAGTAGGAGATAGAATAGATAGAATTTTGAGTGACAGATAAGTTCAAGTCTCCACATACCTTTTAGTCGATGAAGATCCACCAGTTCCTTGAGTAGTCCTTCGTCTTGTATGATGATTGCCATGGAGTTCTTGAGCTCAACTACACTTTCTATCCTAGTCCGATACCTTTAACTATATAGGCTAGAAATCAAGACTTATAGTTTTGATCACTAATATTGACAAACATGCTTGAGATAGCAACGCATGCGAGTTCGACCGAGCAATGCTCTAACAATCTCCCCCTTTGTCAATTTTGGTGGCAAAACTATTAATACATATGGAATACAAAAATAAATAAATTAACTTTTGTAGCTCCTATTCCACATGTCTAATCTTCAACATTACTCGAAATCTTCGTCACTTCTAAGTACTCCAATGATCCCAAAGGTTGTAAGTTTAGCATCATCGTTGTTGAAAATCCGTAGCTATAACAATAAGAAAACAATAGTTATCAATCATTGTTATACAGTGTCATAGTATCATTACACAACGTCAAAGTTCAATTGTATCACAACTTCAACAACAATACTATGGTGATATGTATCACTCCCCCTTAGTCAATACTCCATCTCACATGGAAACCACTCCCCCTTACATAATGATCTGAAGACCATATGTACTTGTAGTGTGAACTACATATTAATTCCCCCTTAGTCAATACTCCATTTCATTGGGATCCTAATGAAATTTCCGAAGGAGACATTTCTTGACCAAAAGAAAGCAAAAATATCAACTTGTTCTTTAGATGCAATCATAAATCCGAAGCTAAATGCATTCATCAAGGAGTTTATAAAGATACAAGATAACCACTATAATATTCCACAACCGCACTCCCCACAAAGATTTAGCAATTAAGCGCAAGTTCAAAAAGAACTCTCCCCCATAAAATATCATTCCCAAGGGAACAACAAGAGCGACCTTAATTTCGAAAGAGAAAAGAAGGATTTCTTTGGACAAGACAAATCACATACAAGTATGAATTTGAATCCAAAATATTAAATTAACCACAAGAAGTTCATGATTAATTTAACCAAAAAATATCAACACAAGTAAACTTATGGAGACTTAAGAACGCTCAATTAGATTAATTACAAGTAAACCCATAATTAATCTAATCGAAATACACAATCAAACTAATCACAAAGTAATCAATTTAATTGGTCATACTCACATAAAAGGGTCTATGGAGCAATGACTAAGTTAATCATGAAAACAATCAACCCAGTCATGAACGCTCAAACATAAGAAGACTTATGGAGTCATAACTAAATAACCAAACAAGATGATTAAATTAGTTGAACATGCTCGACATAAAGTACCTTATGGAACAACAACATAACTAATCAAAAATAATCAACTTGGTTGTTTAATGCTCAACATAAGACACTTTTACGGAGCCTCACAGTAATACATAAAATATGGATCAGGGAAGATCAATTACTGCGGAATACACAAGGATTCATTATATTTTCCATCGCTATTTGCATAACGACATTTAATAGACATAATCCTTGCAAACAAAAGATTTTAACCTATCTTCCATCAATAATTGACAATATGGGCTTAACTTTTGTATTTGTCAAAAGTCCATTCATTCTTTAACCAATACATGAATATCGATCATAAACGACTTTACTTTTGACAAAGTATGGGACAATCAAGTTCACGGACGCAAACACACATATACGATAACAATATTGCAATGTATAAAACCATAAAGATTAATACTGCAAAAATCATCTTCCAAACAAGTTATAATTTAAACCAATAAATCTAAAAACATGAAGATGAAAACGTTGGACATAGCTATGTGTAATCACAATAATGGCTATTCCAAACTCTAGTTACTCTTCTAATAAAAAAAAATAGAAGATTTACTAGGCAAATAAAGGAGAAAATAAAAGTTCGTTGGGAACCTCATATCTTTCAATGAATCCATCAAAGAAGGTATCACTGATTTCCTTTATTCTCTTGACTGTAGATACACCATGTTCATGAGTTAGAACACTAACTTTGCGAACAACAACCCGAGCAAGTTGTCTAGCCTTGGCGCAGTCCATGATGAGCTTTTTTTGATCCCGTATCAGAATATTCTTATTTGCAAGGATTCTAGCCTAACCATCTAGGAGTTGGTTTATTTGCAGTTGCAGATTTGCAAACTCGATCTTTGAATCGTTTTGAAAACGAGTTAAATCCTTGACAGAATCATCGATCCAGGAGTTGTGATCCCTTCTTTCAAGCATCTTCTTTAGAACCAGCTCTTGAATTGACTCACGTCCTTGAGTGTCTTCATCCATATCAAGATGCACAATCTCTTGATATTTTGCAGAGTTCTCCATATTATTTTTGTTAAAGAAAGGAAAACCCAACAAAATAATATATATGTGTTAGTAAACACAGGTTGGAAACCCTAAGAACTCACAGGAGGAGGACGCGGACGTTTATGGACTGGCAACACAAAGAAAACTTAAAACAGAAAGAAACTAATATACAACATACTTGAGTATTTCTCAATAATTTTCCTTGTACCTCTCAAGTTAGAAACAAGGAAAAGAATACATGGAATCAGGTGGTAGAGTGGAAATTAATCCCACTATGATCATCGAGAAAGGAGTTGTACATATCATCTGGTAGTTTGATCTTTGTGTTCTTCGCCTTTCTTTGGTTGTCTTTCATCCCAGAAGAGTAAGACATGGTGTGTTTAACATATCCGTCAGAAGGTTTTTTCTGAGGACTAAATCTAGGACCTCTTGCAACTGGTTCAAGAGGATCAAAATAGATAAGAATCCATTTTCTAGACTTAGATTTACCAGAAACATTCTTATAAACACAGAGAATGCTTTTGTTAGCAGTACAAGAATTTATATTACTAGAAAGCATATGATTCTTGTGATGATTTCTAAGAAAGAGATCACGTTTATAAGGTATCTGGTTTTCTGTGGGCATGCGATTCACTGCAGTAGTCGACAGACTGTTTATCCCATTGACAGTGTAAAGAAACACAGTGTAAAGAAGCAAATTATGAAGTTTAGAAATTTGTTTCTTTCTGGCAAAACAATGGATAGTATAGTGATTCTTTTTCCCACAGAAAGTAAAGGTTCGTGGAGGAGAAGCAACAATTGGCACCTGTTTTAACTTCATAGCCATGTGAGAAGATTGTAAGTTATGCAAACTTTTCTTGACACAATCTTCTTCTGGAGAATATTTTGTCATGTACTGTAACTCATGAGAGTTAGTATGTACAGAAAAATTTCACTTTAAGACAGATTTTTCCTTTTCCAAGGATTTACATTGTTCATGAGCTAGAGTAAGAAATGCTTCTAGTTTCTCGTTTTCATCACGAAGTCTGTTAAGATCTGATGAATGGGTCTCGATCAAACGTTTCTCTCTAATTGAGTCTTCCTTAACAATATCTTCAAGAACACTAATCTTTTCACGCTGTTGAGTAGTTTCTTGGAGAAGTTTTTCAATATTCTTAGAGAAAGACTCAATGATGCTGTGGAATTCATGTTCTCGTTCAAAAGACTTTTCAAATTCATCAATAAGCTGATCATGATCCTGAAAATAAATAATCTCAGCAGTGTTTTTTGAGATTCTGGTGAGCTTCATTTCAGATTTTTCCATAGTGCTTAATGTCTCATCAGAGAGAGATATGTCATCACAGGATGAAACAATCTTCTTACCTCGGGATTCCGAAGAATCATCTAAGGAGTAATCCTTTGAGGTATTCCCAAGACATTTGGCATAGTTAAAAGCTTTAGAAGACATCTTGGTATGCGTAAAAGAGATTCTATCCTCAGACTCAGATTGCCACAAACACAGACTTGTAAGGTCTTAAACGTGTTTGCCTGCTCTGATACTAATTGAAAAAGCGGGGGTCTAACAACCACACCCAACAATTTGATTAGAAATCTATATGGATAAACTCCAATATACTTTCTAGAGGATCAACTAGACAGTCAGACTCAATCTAGATAAAAGTATATCAAGGAGTTTATATCTCAATCTCTCGATTTGATCTTTACTCAAGCAAATAGAAATCTGCGAGTCTTTATCAAAGAGAGATAACTTGGATGGTACCAAAGACCAATATCCAAGTGTCATTCAATATAAATCAACAACCAAAAGGTCGGATATTCTAATTGATTGAACTAACGCACAACCTGCATTATTTCAATTATAAAGATAAAACAATATAATGCGGAAACTGAAATAACACAAACACCAGAAATTTTGTTAACGAGGAAACCGCAAATGCAGAAAAATCCCGGGACCTAGTCCAGATTGAACACACACTGTATTAAGCCGCTACAGACACTAGCCTACTCCAAATTAACTTCGGTCTGGACTGTACTTGAACCCCAACCAATCTCACACTGATCCAAGGTACAGTTATGCTCCTACGCCTCTGATCCTAGCAGGATACTGCACACTTGATTCCCTTAGTTTATCTCACCGACAACTAAGAGTTGCTACGACCCAAAGTCGAAGAATTTAATAAACAAGTCTGTATCGCACAGAAAAATCTAGGGTAATAGATAAATCCGTCTCCCAAGAATATACCTATGAGTTTTGTTCCGTCTTTTGATAAATCAAGGTGAACAGGAACCAATCAATAATACCAGACTTATATTCCCGAAGAACAACTTAGTATTATTAATCATCTCACAATAATCTTAATCGACGCAGCGAAAAAAGATATTGTGGAATCACAAACGATAAGACGAAGATGTTTGTGATTTCTTTTCTATCTTTCCTACCGGAGATATAAAATCTCGAGCCAATTATTTCAATCATACTCGTAACGATAGAAGATGCAAGATCAGATCACACGACTACAAGAAAAGTAGTATCGGTCTGGCTTCACAATCCCAATGAAGTCTTTAAGTCGTTAACCTGGTTTAAAAGAAGAAACCAAAAGTTAAAGGAGAATAGACTCTAGCTTAGCACAACTAGTATCACACATAATGTGTGGGGATTAGGTTTCCTAGTTGCTAGAGTTCTCCCTTATATACACTTTCAAATCAGGGTTTGCAATCAATGTTAGCCTAGTAACAAAGCATTCAATATTCACCGTTAGATGAAAACCTGATTAGATTCAAGCTAATATTTCTCAACCGTTAGATCTAAAACTTAGCTTGTCACACACAAATAAAATGTCCAATTTTGGGTTTATGAACCGTACCCAAACATTAACATTTGTTGGTTGAACAAGTCAACCAAATGGTTAGCCATATGATTACTTTCATATCAACCATATTCTTCTTCACCATAACTAGTTCAAATGACTCAAATGAACTAATTAGAGAGTTGTTCAATTGCTTAGATCTTATGTAACTACACAAGACACAATCGAAGCAAAATCGATTTGATTCACTCGAATCGGTTCATGAACTTTATAGCCACGGTTTGCAAAAGCATTCCCTAGGTTATTTAAACATTAGTTCAAGAACAACCGACTTTAGATATAACTTGCTCAATTTCGCGGACTGGGTTCGCGGACTTAAGCTCATGGAAGGAGTTCACAAACTCCAGCAGAAATTCTCGGGTCGAGAACTTCCGCCAGTTCGCGGACTTGGCTCACGCCACTTCCATTTCTCTTGATCAACAAAGTTCGCAAACTTTGGTTCAAGGAATAAGGACTTATACATATATGTGTTTCCACAACAATGCTTATATCCTATCAATGATTATGTAATCTAAACTCTCTTTTCAATCATTGAAACTTTTTCAGAGGACGGATATAGCCGTTATTCACAGACCATTTTTCGTCAGAGCAATTTTCAAAGTGATTGAAACATAACATAACTTTCGTCACTAGTTAAAGATGAATTCGGATAAAGCGAAAGCTTACCAACACATATTTCGAGAAATAGATAGGCGAGATAAACTCAGCTCGAAATAGCAAATGTGCATAATGAAAGTCTATATATCAAAACGACTTTTGTCTCAAGAGTAGGAGATAGAATAGATAGAATTTTGAGTGACAGATAAGTTCAAGTCTCCACATACCTTTTAGTCGATGAAGATCCACCAGTTCCTTGAGTAGTCCTTCGTCTTGTATGATGATTGCCATGGAGTTCTTGAGCTCAACTACACTTCCTATCCTAGTCCGAGACCTTTAGCTATGTAGGCTAGAAATCAAGACTTATAGTTTTGATCACTAACATTGACAAACATGCTTGAGATAGCAACGCATGCGAGTTCGACCGAGCAATCTTCTAACAGTTATCACCGGTACCTACTAGCAGGGCGGGTCCTGAGTAATTTTTGCCCCAAAGCGAACCCAACCAATGTTTCCCCCTTACCTTAAAAGAAATAAGATGCATTAGGTTGTTTATAATTTGTTTCAAATTTTTTTCCATCCTTAAAAGCCAACATACTAATTAACATTTAATCATAGAGTTTCATATAACAAACACAATCCCCAGAAAAATAGAATTGCAATAGAATTTATAGCATTCCAAACTTACCTTGAGATATAGAGAGAAATCAATTAACTTTTTCAAACATTCAGAAATCCTAAGATTCTTAACTACACCAACTTAAGTCGATTTTCAATTGGTTGGAAAATTAGTTCCTCAATCTTCTCCCATTACTTTTCTCAATTAGCAGCTAAATGTTGGGGAATAACAATTAAAATTGATAATATATATCAAAAGAACAACACTAAATAAGAGGAATTTATCTGATTTATGTATCATCTCCAAAAGGACTGTTGATGTCTTGAAAAAATCGTTCCATGTTAAACATCACGAAAGAAGAAAGCGGTAATGGCAGATTGAGGCACATGTTCAACATGTTGTCCTTAAGACAAGAATGCCGGCTACACTCTGAAAAAGATGATGATATATCCCTACTGGACATATGCCTCCAGGATTCAACAATCTCAATAAAGTTTTAATAGCACATCCAAACCTTATTCTACTAGAGCTTGGCAGCGGAAAACTCATCAATTTTCTTTTTCATAAAAACACCATGAAAGAAGAAAGATAACTCATATTTTTTTGTTGCAAGAGAAGGTGAAGAATATAAATCTAGAAAATTCTTCAATAGCAATTAAGTTTTTCATTCAATGAAAATATATGCGGTAAGTTTATCCCATAAAGACTGAGAGATAAATTTAGAAGGTGTTTTTATTATTTTGAAAAATGTTTTATTATTAATTTTCATTCACTAAAAAACTTTATTTTTCCAACAATCCCCACATGAATGAAAACATGACATAAAAGATCTTGGTAAACTTAGTGAACGAAAAACTTTGTTTTTCCAACCCCACGATCCAACCTGACTGAATGGACTGGCGGATGTGTGTCAAAATCATACTAGTCATTCCAAGCCTCTCTCATACACAAAAGTGTTGACCCCAGGGTCATATTATGGTTTGTAAAAATCATAGCAGCATGGAGAGCTTTCATCTTTAGTTACCCATACGTGGGACTAAAGGTTCTGTTCACCAAAGTGAAAATGAGCCAGTGAACCCTTAGTGACCCTTAGGTCCTTAGAACTAGTAATACCAAGACCATAAAAATAACATAAAACTCATTTTCTCAAATGAATTAAAAATAGATAAAAACGAAAAACAAAAAATACCATTATAGGCAGAGGTGTCCATGAAGTCTTGAACCTTTGCTTAGTGAGAGATTACCGGAACTACGTGCTAGACAGTGAACGCGATGTCTTGAACTGCTAGCGTTTGGTGTAATCCGCGATAATAACCACGCATGATATCTCCAAGGTTTCTGCCAAGCTCATGCCGTTGTGTCCATTTTGGCCCTGGACATATCCCGTTTCTCAGAATGCTATAGAGAATCAGCTCAAATTCTCATAGGAAGCGACCCACTTCCTCATTCAGATAGGTGAGTTCCATCAAGAGTGTTTACTGCTACACCCCACTTCAATCTTAAATTGAAACTATAGAACTCATTAAGACTTATTAAAAGTCATCCTTCACATGCAGTCACACTATCACGTCTACACCATAGGGAAGGGACAGAGAATATAATTCTCTGATAGTGTTTTTTTTACTCACCACAAATTAGTTGTCTCATTCAAAATCTTGATCTTGAGATCTCCAGTCAGCAAGGTTGAGTATCCTTCATGTCAAGTTTATTTTATGAGCTTAAGTCTCATCCCCTCGATGTATAATTACAAACTATCTCTCTAGATAATCATTTCGTCAAAGGATCTCTACTTTTTCTATTGACTTCATTATGTCTATAAAATTACTTAATTAGAGAGTATAATTGTCTTATCGAATTTTCCTTCTCCGAGTATGTCTAGACTTTGTCATTGCTCATTTACTTTAGACTCATAGTTAATTGAGTTTCTGCAATGATGGACACATGCTTCGGTCACAGAGGAATATCTTCTAAAAAGCATCTTAATAGCCATTCGGCTTCCTCTCGTGCTTGAATTAAAGCACACGAACTTTGATTTCTCGAAAAAATCAATTTCATCATGTCTGTTTTAAGGAATTCCTTAAATATACACTCCTTAAGAGGATACACGCATAGGCTAAGATTTTTTTCATAGCCTGAAACAACATCTCTTAAGGTCAGTACAATACATATCGCGTACACAATTTAAGATGTACCTCAAGTATCGCAAGTCTCTAATCAGATCATCCCAGTAATTCTTTTGAGATACTAGTGTATTTGTATACACCTGCTTTACTGCACATTTACAACACACATTAAACGCATCGAGTTTGACAAAGACCATTTCCTTCAGAATTTCTTATGGTTCCCTTCGATTCTTTAGATCATATCAACTAACTTGGTCTTTCAGTCAAATCGTAAATATCACATATTTCATAGGTGGTTGTAAAGCATATTCAATAGTACATTCATTACAGCTTCCTCAAAATTAAGGTAGTGCAATATATATCACATATTTGAAATCAAATACGTACCTCATGCATTCCAATCTATGTTCCTCTAGTCAGAGCATCCCTGTGATTTACTAGGGTAAACACGACATGCACATCTGTTTTACAACACATACTAAACATCTTAGACAGAAACTATATCCTCAAAATTTCTTTTGGTTACCTTGATCCTTTAGACCACGTCGCATATTAGTTTCCTGTCAAATCTTAAACAACACGACTTATTAGTAGATGTAAAACGTGTTTATTATATCACAAGATATATCATAACAAGGCAATCAATAAGATTAGTATCTAAAATTATACAAATATATATGTAAAATCAGGTTGCATCAGGTACACTACATTTTCTCCAAACCTTGTAGGGTAAACGCGGACATGCACATCTGTTTTACAACACGTATTAAACATGTTAGACAGAAACTATATCCTCAAAATTTCTTTTGGTTACCTTGATCCTTTAGACCACGTCGCATATTAGTTTCTTGTCAAATCTTAAACAACACGATTTATTAGTAGATGTAAAGCGTGTTTATTATATCACAAGATATATCATAATAAGGCAATCAATAAGATTAGTATCTAAAATTATACAAATATATATGTAAAATCAGGTTGCATCAGGTACACTACATTTTCTCCAAACCTTGTAGTTTGTCCCACATCTGATTAACCTTCCAAGGATACTTTCTCAAAATCCTGTACCATTGCACAGTGACACAAAATTAATGCCTCATATTTTGATTTTACTGACATGTGCAAATCTGCAAAAATAATTTCCATATTACTTATTTTCTTCGGACCATGGCTACCTGAAAATGGTCCATAATCACATGTCTCTACGAACTCATTTACATGAGTTAATGAAGTATCAATATTAGTCAAAGATTTGCTTTCAACAACAAACTCACTATATAAGTCAAATCTATACTAACTTCTTATGTTCTTCAAGATTGTTTGACACATTCATCATATACCTCTGAAAGTTGAGGAATATGGATTGGAAGATCACAGATCTCAGCCACCGCACTTATAGTGAATTCTAAACAAGATTGATCACAATCAAATTAACTAACATTATGGATGTTATAAGCACTGTGGTGCATCGACTGAAACAAGTCCAACTCAGCTAATTTTTAACAAAAATTCAAGGTTCAAAATATGCATCAATGTCCAGCAAAGTCTACATGTACGTTTGCAACCAATCTGATCAAAAGGCCTTGAACACGTTAAAGGATTTCTATGGCCAACAGCCCCCCACATTTAAAGTGCTTGCTTTAAAATTATTTAAAGCTTACCTCTTGCTTTGAGCTAGTGCATAGCACCAATGAGTACAACAACTAATCATCATAACATGACGCTCATCCCCTGTAGTTGAAACTCTCGGCACAATTTAGAATGTTTTTGTTCTAACGAGTATCATTATAAAGGTGTACTACCAAAATAGTGTTCAACGACAATCACATACAAGACTTGTATTAGGACTGTTAATGTACAAGGTATCTTTAATTTACATAATCAAAAATATCTCTCAAGATGGGGTTGGTACCTGAAAAGATTCCACTGTACCTTTGCATAATTATTGAAGGAGATGAATTGCTGCACAATACTCACTAGTACCGTCACAGATGCTTCTGTTGATAGAGAACGCACTTTGATTCACCTGATTAACTTATACTCACAACCAAGTTTAGTGATCAAAAATTAGTTATTCAAGAATATGGTACAATTTCAACCGTTTACGTGACTAGTGTATACATTTCAACTCAGCAGTATACACCACAGCACATTCGTCATTGATGCTTCCAGGGTTCCGGTAAAATGAAAAGAGTTCAATATCATACATCTTTTCCTTAGACATCATGCAGTTCTAATGTGCATTACTACGTGCCACCTAGTACAGCTCTTCAAGCTGAAGTCAAACATTTATCTTGGAATGACTAATCAATTAAGCTAGAATCAGCTACCTATTTGATAAGGATAATTAAGGGCCTTCTATGCACATCTGTTGACTTGGATATGACATATAGTCTCTCCTCCTAAAAACCCTGCCAAACTGAGAGAAACATTTCACTCATTTCTTCCCTTAAAGACAAACCACGCAGAACCAACAATGCATAACCTTTTCTTCGAACTAAAAATCACAATGTATTTGGTCCAGTTAACATCTATGGGTTCGTACATACTGATGTCTGAATAGGCTGCGAATTCTCCCAATTCAAATAAATTTCAGAGAGATAATCACCTCTGGTAACAACTGATTCGGTAGTCTCATTTAAACCGTTCTCTATAGCATTGAGCTGAATATAAATTATGGATATCAGAAAGTGTACGTACCTAAGTAGAGTACATATTCCTCTACCTATTCCTCTACCTGTTTCTTCATTCGATTATGTCAGTGGAACGACTCTAGGTTTCGTACCTGAATAGAGTCCAAAGAAGTGAAGAAAAACAAGAAGGACTCTTGCTTCTGCAACCGTCAGCACAATCCATTATTCACTTGTCAGCACAAGTCCAAACGCCAATACACTTGTGTAACCTCTACAACAGATGATAGCTTGCTGCCGTCAGCTCTTTCTCTCAAGCATCAAGTCAAAATGTTGATACACTTGTAAAAGTACCATACAAGCACAGAAGTTCTGCTGACAAAAGAATCAAACCATAAATCAAATGTCAAAAGCAAGATACATCTCAGATTAACTAATTTGTTAATCCACATGGTGAGACCAAAACACTAATCATTAGCTTAACTCAGGTCTACCGGACAACATACATTGAGTTTTAAAGAATCATTTCTCATTGGCAATATATCAAACAGATAGGTGGCACAAATCTTAGTTTTCACTTTTGAAATAACGGAAGACGCTCTATCTCTATCAAACTTCCAATCAACGATGATGTGCTAATCACCCACTGTATATACAGATACATGGTAAAAATCTTTTCTTCTTAGGGTTCAAAAAAAAATTAGATTTAAAAAAAATCATGGCAAACGGGCGGGTCGGGGCTGGCTTGTTACGGGTTACACGGATTCGGGTTAACACGGGCCAAAACCTGTGGGTCGATATTCTTCACGGGTGGTCATTTCTTCAACCCGCGCCCGTAACGGATAAAGCTTGCGGGTTCACGGGTTACCCGGCTTGTTTAGTTAAAATCAAAATTAAAGTTCAATTTTAAAATCAAAATTAGTACAGATTACATCTTTTTGAAACATCTAAAACAGTAAACCTAGTTTACTCCAGAAGCGAAATTAAAGCTTAATTTTAAAGGAAGACAACAATGGGGCTTTCTAATCATTCATCTAATCCCCATCTTCAACAACATTCCACTTTCATTTCATTCATAGATCCAAGACCAACTCTTTCTTCCCTGTTTTTTCTTTCTACAACACAATCACAATCTCTTCCAATTCCTCCCTTCAATTCACCAAAAACAAAATTCAAAAAAAAAATCACCAAAATTGAACAAAAATAGACAGTGATTTGCAAAAATTGAAACCTTGAGCAACTTACTCTTTAGCACCTTTTTTTTCGGACAACAAAAACCACAACAAAAATCAAAACCTAGAAAAAAAATTCAATTTGAAACTAAAACTGAAAAAGAGGGGTCAAAATTAGGGCATACCCTTTTAACATTCTCTTCTTTTATCTTCTCAAATCTCAATTAACTGCAACAATACATTAAATCAAATCAAATCCTCAAAAACTAATCAAACCCCTAAACAATAATCAAACCAAATACCCAAATCAAACTACCGATCTAACAGGATTACGGGAACTTCTTCTTCTTCAACTTCTGGCTCTTCATTCTTAACCTTTATAGTAGCTCTCTTTGTGTTCTTCACTGCATGTTTCCTCTTCTTCACCTTCTTCTCAATTTATGGATTATTTTCTGGTTTTAAGTAACCAAATACCACCAGCAACAAACCCATCTCAACTTCGATTACAGTCACTAGATCTATATCCAGTGAATCATTGAATCACTCACATCTTTTCTTCAGCAACACACGAGAAAGGACAAATGAAATATTCTCTTCTTATCAATTAATTCGACCAACAAGAAAAGAAACATAGCAACAACAGCTGAAACTTAATCAACAGCCGGAGAAATGATGGAGGTGGTGAGGAGGCGCAACCGCAGAAGAAGACAATATGGGGAGAAAGAAAGAAAAGAAAGAGGAAGAAGAAATGAAAAGATATCTGTCTTCTAGGGTTTTTGATGTTTTTATACCTTAAACGTAGGGATAGAATTAACCCTAGATAATCCAACGACGATAATGAAATGTAGTTTATTAATTATTATTATACACGGGTTAACAGGTTTATCCGCGGGCTTACGGGCACGGGTTAAGCCGTTTTCCCACAAGCCACCAATTCTCTAACCCGAACCCGGCTTGTTTATAACCTAGCCGGGCCGGGCACGGGTTTTCACGGGCCGGGCACGGGTTAATCCGCGGGTTTCAGCTTGTTTGCCAGCTCTAGTCCTAGTTATTAAACCCAAATCCACAATTTTAATTGTTATTATGAAAAATAGAAAATTCTTGTCTTAATATTGTTGGAAAATAACAATTAAAATTGATAATATATATCTAAAGAACAACACTAAATAAGAGGCACTTATCTGATTTATGTATCATCTCCCAAAGGATTGTTGATGTCTTGAAAAAATCGATCCCTGTTAAACATCACGAAAGAAGATAGCGGTAATGGTAGATTGAGGCACATGTTCAACATGCTTTCCTTAAGACAAGAATGCCCTACACTCTGAAAAAGATGATGCCATAGCCCTACTGGACATATGCCTCCAAGATTTAACAATCTCAATAAAGTTTTAATAGCACATCCAAACCTTATTCTACTAGAGCTTGGCGGCGGAAAACTCATCAATTTTCTTTTTCATAAAACCCCACGAGAGAAGAAAGATAACTCATCTTTTTTTGTTGCAAGAGAAGGTGAAGAATATAAATCTAGAAAATTCTTCAATAGCAATTAAGTTTTTCATTCAATGAAAATATATGTGGTAAGTTTATCCCATAAAGACTGAGAGATAAATTTGAAAGGTTTTTTTATTATTTTGAAAAACGTTTTATAATTAATTTTCATTCACTAAAAAACTTTATTTTTCCAACACTAAATACTACCACAAAACACTCCTATTTTGTTGCCCGCTAAGCCTGTTGCCCGAAGTGGAGCTTAGCTTACAATGCTTCCCCTTCAGGACCGGCCCTGCTACTAGAACATAACGGAAAAACTAAACTATATTCAACAGTTATTCGAGAATGATCAGACTTGTGTTTAGATTTGTTATTTTCAGTCACTGTATCAAAGAAAAAGAAAATCACACTAGACATATCTAACGCTCTTCTATGCTGAAAACCGTAGGTTGTGTAAAATGTAGGGGTGCACACACCCTACTCATACCCGCCAACCCTACCCTATCCGCCAGTTTTTTTAACCGTATCCTACCCTATCCACTATTTGGCGGGTAGGGTGGCGGGTGAAGATTTTCTTAACCGCCAATAAACGGGTAGGGTGGCGGGTAAAGCTCGAAATTATCATACCCTACTGGTCTTCGAGCAATTCCTACTAGGGGTGCACATACCCTATCCATACCCGCCAACCCTACCCTACCCTACCCGCCAGTTTTTTAACCGTATCCTTCCATATCCACTATTTGGCGGGTAGGATGACGGCTAAAGATTTTCTTAACCGCCAATAAACGGGTAGGGTGGCGGGTATAGACCATATCCTACTCACCCTACCCGTTGTGCAGCCCTAATAAAATGTATTAAATTTAAAACAGTACTTTAACATCAACAAACTTCATCAGCTAAAAGTGGTTGATCTATGATCAAAAACAAAAATAAAAGTGGTTGATCTTTATCGAGCAAGTGGGTGTTAAAGTACACACTAAACAAATTTTAAACAAATTTTTGTTGGAAAAAATTGGGTTTCACAAAGGATGAATGAATCAGAGAAGAAAGTGTTGCACTCCAAAACTTTCAAGGCTTGTATAAATTTCTTTTAGACAAATATTTCTACCCTCCCAATAACAATTGGCGATTACAACAGGTATGCGAAATATTGCCTTCAGGATACAATGAAAGCCCTGCAACGAAAACTGAATTCAAGGTTTGTACCCCTTGATTCAATCAAGAACACACAAAGAGATTTCTGATTTCTGATGATGCTTTTTGAAACAGAGAAAACAGATTGATTTTTCTTATATGTTTAAACGAAACTGGGAGAAGCTATTTATAAAGGGTTTTGCACCTGTTGGGAATAGGTTTTTATTCGCCAACAGGTTTTTATTCACGAAACGTCGGGTTCCTTCATCAACAGACATCAATGGTGTCTTTTGGATTCGAAATTTTCGAACAGGCTTTTATCGGCCAAATAAAACCGTCAGTTCAAAAAATTCTTCCGGGGACGTTGCCCCCTTGAAACCCCCACCAGGGGCGGTCTCCCCTGGACCCCCACGACCTGACCTGTCAGGTCGACCACAGCCTGGGGGGCGATGCCCCCCAGGACCCCCCTTTGGTAAGCGGTGTTGAAAATATTCCAACAATTTTAGTGGAGATATGTTACATTTGGTTAAAGCTTTTGTTTTTGATTTGCTTACACAAACTGAGCACTTGAACAGAATGATTACACTAGCAAGAGTGGTTAGCGTTTATGTTTCCCTTTTTTTCATTCTAAGCTCTTTTGATCTAAATCTATCTTATTGCTTCTCACTACTCAATTATGGTGCTAAAAAAGTCTAATCGTATTGTTGTATGGTGCTAAAAAAGTCTTATATAGCTAGGGTAGCTCATTAATCAAATGTAAAGCATGTATTACAACTAAACGAATCCCATTTGAACAAATATACTACAGATAGCAGATAATCATTATTGGAACAAATTAATAATCATATTCAGGTTTGATCCGGAATAAGCATAAACAATAAGGTCTATTTCGAATATTTTTGTTATTTTTATTGGATTGTAGTATTTGTTTGCGTCAGTGTTATTTGACTCCCTAATTTCCACCTTCCTATTTTCCTCCCTATAATCTAAACCCCACATTAGCGGAATGGTGAACCCCACCTGAACCTGAATACGAATCTCAATATGGATGTGAGGCTTAGATTATACAGAAAATGGACTATATAGTCAAAATGACTCTTTTTCTGGGTCAAATGGACGGGTAGACTATCGGTCTGGGTGAAATGGACAGTAGCCACGTGGTTTCAGTTCAGACACTTGTACCCCCACTAATTCTTTAAACACAGGAAACATCTCCCAGGTCTCATCTCTTTCCTCGCTTTCTTCTTCTACCACAAAAAAATTTTCTTCCTCCTCCGTCTTCATCAGCAGACAACCAACACCACCAGGATCAATATTATCTCCACCACCATCAGCATCTCCATCTCCACCATCACAAACACCAAGAACAACATCATCAACACCACCATTGTAAAAACCAACAACATATCATCTCCACCAACAAAAACAACAAACTCACCATCAAAGACACCACCACCACCATCAACAACATCCTGTATTCCTTCATTATCCCGACCACTACAAACTCCAACAACACCATCATCGAAAACGCCGCCAATATCAATTTTTTTTTGAAATACACTAATTAAATTGAGATTAATTTCTTAGATTGATTGAAACTAATTAAAGAAATTGGGTTTTGTTTTCTATCAATTTCACAAGATGGGTAAGTTTCCTAAACTCAATTTTGATAAAGCCCTAAAAAAAAATTGATGCATTTGAATGAATGTTTCATATACCTTGTGTTATTACTGGATGAAACCGGTTTCGTCTTGTGTTTCCATAGGATGAGCCTGGTTTCATCATCTGTTGCTACTAGTTGAGGTTGTTGTACATCTTATGTTTTACTGGATGAAACTGATTTCATCTTGAGTTTCCATAGGATGAGTCTGGTTTCATCATTTGTTGCTACTAGATGAATGTTTTGTACATCTTCCTGTTTAGATTGGACTGATTTTAATTTCATCCAATTTTTATACTAGGATGAAATTAGTTTTATCCTGTTTTATATGAAACCAATAATTTATTTCACCCATTTTAAACTATGATGAAACCGGTTTCATCTATAGATAGGATGAATCTATGATTTTTGAATTAGGTATCACTCATTTTAAACAAGGATGAAATTGGGTTTCATCCTATACTAAATTGGGTTGAATTTGGTTTCACCCATTTTAAACTAGGATGCAACTGGTTTCATCATATACTAGTTTACTCTGTTTTTTGTCTGTTTGAGGTTACTCTGTTTTTTGCTCTGCTTGAGGTTACCGATGGTTGTTGGAGGAGAAGATGTTCATGGGTTTATTGGGTTTGGTTTGAATTGGTGTTTGGTTGAGAAAATTTGAGCTGGGGGTGGTGGTGGTGGTGGTGGTGGTCTGATGTTGCTAAGAAGATGTGAAATTAAGGGTTTTACAAGCATGAAATGGTGGTGATTTGAGCTGAGATTGCAATAGTGGATTTGAGCTGAAAATTCACGGACATGTTGAAGGAGATTACTCTGTTGTTTTGTTGTACTCTGTTTTTTCCCCTGTTTTACGCACTTTGTACTCTGTTTTTTTGCTCTGTTTTGCTGTGGTGGTCTGAGATTGCAATGATGGTATATGTTGGACAGAGCATACTCTGTTTTTTGGTCTGTTTTGCTGTACTCTGTTTTTTTCTTCCAATTATTGTACGGAATATCCACGTACTATGTTATTTTGTTTTTTGTTCTTGTAATTTTTAGTGGATTTGAGCTGAAATACACGTACATGTTGAAGGAGATTACTCTGTTTTTTTCCAACCTTTACTAACCCAGTAAACATTCGAAGAAGATAGGGACATATTGGTCTATTCCAATTAATTAATAAAAGATATTCTGGGTGAAATATCCAAATTGACTATTTAAACAATATTCTTTTTTTATATTGTCCATATAAACAGTATCTAAACCTAGAAATCTATTTCACCCAGGAATTCTTGTTTTTGGTCTTTTTGACCAATTTTGTATAGATTATAGGAAGGTGAAGAATAAGGAGCCAAATAGTATTTCCTATTTGTTAAACTATTAATCACATATTCACATTCAGTCAGACCTACTCGATTGCCATCTAACTTCTGACGTCCAGAGTTAAGTGGAGGTAGAAATGGGATGGACGGGCTAACAAAGTTGGGTTAAGTCAATATCAAGAGGGCCAACTACGGACCCTGATTCACGTGCTTTGATGAAAGCATCTAAAACATCCACTTGGCATCCATTTGCTCCTAACCAATCAGTGTCACTATCTATCTTTGACTGGTTACACTGAACCGCGTTTTTATTTTTACTAGAATATCCTCTTTTATCTCCTCAAACTCGAACTTCGATCTACGCTATGTCAGAATAATCATCTGACACGTGGTTAATCTCTTACGTGGAGAAAATCTACGTCGCCTTATCTGGACCACCACATCTTCCTAGAATTTTTGAGTTTATTCTTCGGAAATCCTTACCATGATAACAAACTGTAAAACCTAACTTTTACTTCCACTAACAAAAAACTGAAACTTCTTTCTTGTATCTCTGCTCTGGTAATACAATTGTCAAACTTTTGAACTGATTGACTGTTTTTTATCCGTCATACACGTGTCTGGAATGTGTTAGCTGGTGGCGGTAAATTTGTGAATCCGCTGCAAGCCCATAGGAAAATATACAGATGACGATGACTACATAATCATAATGCCGGGTCAAATGAAAACTGGATCCAGTTGAACCATGGCTGCTTTGTATGTTAGCATTCTGCATACTGAATCTTATTCCCACGAATGTAATTAAACGCTCAATAATATACTAACTGGTAGTGATCCATTACTGTTTGAATAACCCAGGTATTACCAGACCCATAATAGTATTATTAGTACAATTATGGTTGAGTTTTTTCAGGCTGATAAATGAGATTAAGATAGGACAATTAGCAGGGTTCACATCACTGAAAAGATAATCTAACGGCTGATATTAAGAACTCAACGTGTCGCAGTAAAAACAATGGAACCAATAGTAGGTAACTTATTTTTTAGAGAGAGAGATAGAAGGAGAAAGAAGAATCTTATCCGATTGTCTTTATAAAGAAGCACGAAGAAAGAAGAAGAGAAGCAGAAAAACCAAAAGCATATTTAGTATTACAATTTTCCTATTCATTCTTCCTCTCTTTCATTTATGGCTACTAAGAAGAACTATTTAGGGAAACCAAATTATAATAATAGATTTGTTGATAACAATTTAATGATCAATTCAGATACTATGTTTGAATTTGATGAATCAAGTTTATGGAATTCAAATCATCATCATCATCAGATTACATCAACTGAATTCAAGAAATCAATACCTAGTTCGAGAATTTTGACGAAGAAATCAAACAGGAGAGATGACAATGGAGATCGAGTTGATCACGGTAATACTGCAAAATCATTACCAGTAAATATACCTGACTGGTCAAAGATTTTAAGAGAAGATCATAGGATTATTAGAAATGTTGATTATGTTATTGATGATGAAGACGATTATGATGATGAAGACGAAGATTTTGAAAATGATCATCAAGACAGTGGCCGAAATGGTAGGATTCGAATTCCTCCTCATGAATTTCTAGCTAGGAGAACTCAAATTTCTTCATTTTCTGTTCATGAAGGAATAGGACGAACTTTGAAAGGAAGAGATTTAAGCAGAGTTAGAGATGCGATTTGGCAGAAAACTGGTTTTGAAGATTAAATTTTGTTATGTTAGATATCAAGGATTCTTATTAGTATGATCATTTTTTTTCTTTTGGTAAGGATCAATATTCTGTCCCAGTTTTGATCTCTTACTATAGATTTAATTTTTTTGTTTTGTTTTTCCTTTTCGTTTTTTTGTCAGTAATTTTTAAATTTGATCAAGCTGATCATGGAATGTAAAACCCTAACTTTTTAATTGAATTTGCAGAGAGAATTTGTTTTTGTCTTCCTGTTCTTTTGTCTTTTTATTCTTCTCATTTTTGATTGATAATAATTATTGTGGTTTGCATAGACATCAGAAAAAATTAAAAGAATCGGAAAAAGACAAGAATAAAAGACTATGGAGACATAACTTTATTGTGAGCAGTACTACTACTACGCTGATGCGTCTGAGCAGGGACTCTACTACACCCGTGCAACGCAACAAGAGAGTCATGTAATGTATGTGAAGGGGAAGAGATGTGTTTTGCTTTGATAGAAGAAAGGAGGCGTAAAAAGTTTGTGGTAAGCGAGCGGATTGCTATGGAAATATTGTGAAGGTTGGGGGGGACGGTTGAGAAGAAGTTGGGTGTGTGTGTGGGGATGCTGCGGTGTACTAGTAGTAGTGGTAGGTAAGAAACCTACAAATTAGTCATGACAATGACGCCTTTAATGTTACATTGATTTTATGTTCGTTTCTTTTTCTTGTCAATAATTCTAACACAAATGGAAATAGGAAAAATCTAGATACAACTAGAAAATTTGTGAAAAGCACAGAGAAAATATTCACTTAAAACAGGAGGATTACTAGTGTCGTCTGTGTTTGGGAAAATTAACCGTTATCACCTACATGTTAAAAAAAGAACTTAAGGAAAACCGGAAGAAAAAAAACCAGAATTAACGGACTTTGCAAACATTGGAAAAATAACTGCCAATAAAGAAAAAGGCAGCGAATGTATTTTGTGTTTTGAATCAGGTTTGTCGTGCTAGCTAGATCACCAAGCATACAAAAAAGAGCAAAAGAAAAAAACTACTCCATATAACTCAAGTGGGGGATGTTTCATACTTTCAGTTCAGCAGGGATGAAAAAATGGTAGTATGTGGATTGGATTGGGTTGGGTTAAGCCGAGTCATTCTTACCATAAAAAAAAAAAAGTTAATCAGAAACTGCATGATTTTCAGCAACGCCTACCAAACTTTACACCGTTAAAGCGACATTTGAAAATGCAAACGTTAAATTGTAGTATGAGCAGTCTCTCTTCTCCCTTGCTCTCAACTGTGGGCGCTGCCGGATTTTTTAGATTTTACTATCTTGGTTTCATGCCTGCTTAGCTTGCTACCTTACAACCACAACGAGTAAGCATTTCCAATACATCAGCAGTTCAGGTTTCAGACTTCAGTTGCAACAGAGCTAAGATTTTCTATTTTGTTTTCTTTTGTTTTTTCATTCTTCTAGTTTTTTAATGGGGCAAAATGACTAAATCAAACGGAAATGCTAAAACTACCGAGATTTTGTCCTGAGATAAAAAGCTGGCCCCACTTTAATCCTTTCTTATCCCAACCTAGAGAGGCCCTCTCCAAACCGCACGATCCCCTCTTAGGATGTTTTTTCGGTGGGTTTAGACTCACCCCAAATCAAAAGCATATCATGGTTTGTGAGTCTTGTGACTCACCAAGAAAAAGTAGAAAAGCAAAGAGTAATAGCGTTAAACCTTTTTTTTTTTTTTTTGACTAATTAGACCATATATTGGAGAATAAACTATGAGCATCTTTGTTTTTAGCTTTCATATGCCAATGCCTTTGGTTGTTAAGGACCACCACACTTGGGGAGCGATTTCGATTATTCACAAACGCACTTAGAGTTGAACTCAAGAACTCTAGCAAAAAAAAAAAAAGCAGCATTTGCAAAAAACGAAAAAGTTTAGTTATTGCTTTCTAATACTTCCCCGTCACTAATAAGATGACCTAGTTATAATTTGCACAAATTTTAAGGCAAGAAGGAAAATGAAGTATATTTAACTATTTTTTACAATTATATTCTTATTGACAATAATTAGTAAAATTTAGAAACGATTTATCTCTTAAACTATAACACGGATTTCTATAAACTTTATACCGCTTAAAAACATTTTAAAACACCTACCCAACGAATATAAACATGACTATCAAATTATACATATTTCTTATAGAAAAAATAATCAATTAAAATGGTAGTTTTAGAAATATCCCTTGATTAGTGAAATAAGTCATCTATTTATGGGACAAAGTTTAAAACCAAGTAGGTCAGCTTATTAGAGCAACTGCAGTGGTACGATCATAACCAAAGACCAAATACCAAAAAAAACGACCAAATTTAAGTTTAGTCCGTGGTCTTACACTAGGGTGGAAGAGTAAATTTGGTCGCTAGGAAAAAGTATACACCAGGATCACATTATATGCCCGCCCCATCACCAGGATCATATTATATGTCCGCCCGATCACCAGGATCACATTATATGCCCGCCCCATCACAGGATCACATTATATGCACGCCCCATCAGCCATCAGGTGAACTTTATATGTACGCCTCATGAGGATCACATTATATGCCGCCCCATCACCAGGATCACATTATATGCACGCCTCATCAACAGGATCACATTGTATACCCGCCCGATGACAAACGAACATTATACGTTCGCTCGACTATATATAGTTTTGGTCTTGGTCCCAGACCAAATATAGTCTGAAATTTGGTTTTGGTCCGGTTTTTAGTCTTTATTCTGTCCCGCTATGTCTCGTCTCTAGGACCATAATTATAGGTTTGATCGTCCACCGTGGATGCTCTTAGGAACGGAAGAAGTATATTAAAAACCAAAAAGTTAAGAGTTAGCAACAAAAAAAAGATCTATTACCCCGTGATGACAAATGACAATAAACAATTTTCTCTATAGATTTGAACGGTAGACTTGGTCTCTTGGGTCACTTGACCTTTATAGTTTTGGAAAATTTGGATAGAATGAGATGTACAAAAATATAAGCTGACATACTTATCTGTATTTATTCATTTGTATTGATATTTGCACTTATCCATATCAATATCTTGTATTTATTTTTGTCGTTCTCTTATTTCGTGTGCTGTATGAGTATTTTCAAAGATAGAATACTGAATTCACGTAATGCCGAAGTTATGAACTTGTTCGCCTTCATTTTCATAATCATCTTCATTTTCATTGTTCTGTAAGCTACTAGTATATATTTTTCTTTTCTTTTATCTGAATGGGATTTGAAAGTGGAAACCGAGAGATTAAGACATGAAGGTGGTGTTGTCCTATCTTGCATTTCACTTTCACCCGAAAACGACATCTTTGACAAGCCATCCAATGAGATTACAATGCGTCTTGGACGGCCATTGCAACACATATAGAATCTTGCACAATTTTCAACCGTTAATTTTAGATCGATCGGTGTAATATTAAGTTAGATTAGCAAGGTGGGGGAAATGAAATTTTATTTAAAATTATTAAGCTTTTACATAGAAATTTTGATTAAAATTTTAGATCTATCCCTTTCCATATTCCAGGCTAAGAAAGCCAGCGGATTACCCTTCTAGACTTGAACATTTGTGTTTCTTGATTTTTGCAAGGTTATCTGCTTCAGCCTTACAGTTCTCTGTTACCTTGATTTGGAAAAGAATTTGCTTTGAAGCATAATTCTGCAATAGAACAGTTCACCGCAACAAATAGAAAAAAAAATTACAAAAACAAGAGTTAAATTACTATAAGAAAGAGATAAGGACCCAGCACGAGAAATTTTGGAATGGGATTTTTAGGCTAAGGCATCACTCATGGGTTACCCATAATATGAATTCTCTTCTGATTTTTTCTTTTTTCCAAAACCCTAGAAGTTCTTCTTCTCAAGATGAATTTGGAATAGACTTCAACCGAAGAAGAACCGTAACTATTCTCATCCAAGTTTACAAAAATAGTCAGCTTGTAATCGTCGTTTTTGTAATCGTAACCGGCGGATCGGGCGACGCTAATGAGTTAACTCAGTATCAAATTCCATCATTTCCATGCTTTGATTTTCACTTTAAGTTTGTGAAAAACAAATTAACAACATGAATCTTTCATTTATCTACTATTTTCTGTCAATCATCTTTTCTTTTTATTGTTTGTTTTAATCTTTCAATCTTTTTAACCTAATTTTCTTTGCAACTTTTAGATGTCTAACTAATTTCTTCTTTTGTCCATGTGTTTACGGTTTGTGTTCCCTCTAATGGTGTTTGCCTGGTGTTTACTTGTGTCTATAGTGTTTGCAGATGTTGTATCCAAGCTTTTTGAAGCTATCCTGATCTCCTGGGTTGCCATTGTTTTAGAGAGTAGCTCTTCTCTGCACTGGGTTGCTGCCGTTTCAACTCGGAAACAGATTCAACGGAAAAAATGAAATAATTTCCATTAAAAATCCCGGTTTGATCGCAAATTCAAATTCAAAGTTGTTCTCTTTCTTTTCATGACCAGCTGTGTTCTTTCCTTCTCAATCAAATATTTCCTCCCAAGAATATCTCAACAATAAAGGATTTTCAGGAACCTAAAGTCAAAGCAGAAACAAAGGTTAAAACCCTAATTGAAGAATTAACTTATATATTTTCCTGCCGATTAGAAGTTGATACTCAGAAAATAATCTATAATCATATCCAGAAATCAAAAATGACTGAAGCAGAATCAAGCAATATTCTCGAATTAGCAAACAAATTCAAGAATGCTACTCTGGAGTTAGGTGAATCTTCAAACCCAATTGTTCATGAAATCGAAGTTAATCTCAAAGAAGGTGAAGAGAATCAATGAGATGTTTCTTTGGTCGGAAAAATCATCATCGAAGGGAAAATGACACATAAGGCAGTGGAAAATATGATTAAGTTTACTTGGACTTTCATCCCAGAAATATATATCAAAGTTTTTGAATTGGAGGAGAATATAATGGTTTTTAAGTTTCCAGATTGGGATACCCTGAGGAAAGTTTTCGAAGAGCGGCCATGGAGAATTGATGGAAATCTAGTGATCCTTCATGATTATAATCCTCTAGCACTTATTCATGAAATGGAATGGGAAACTCAGGAGTTCTGGATTCAACTGAAACACTTACTACCAGAACACATGAATGTCAGAGTTTTTGAAGCTATTGGGAAGCTAGTTTGAGAAGTTACATCTATTGAGCCATCAAATGCAATTCCTTCACCAGGATATCCAGTGAAAGTTTGTGTAAGAGTCAACATCAACAACCCAATGAGAAGAGGTGTTATGGTAATAACTGCATCTGGAATGACAAAGTGGATCCGTTTCTTTTATGAGAAACAACCTCACAAGATTTTTCCAAACTGTTACATCCTCAACCACTGCCAAGGAGTCTGTAAAGCTGCTAGTGAATACCTGGAAGTAGTTCACAAAAAAGTGCATATGTTTGGAAACTTTGATGACATAAGGAAAAACTTCTCAGTTCATCCTAAACCAGTTAATCAGATCCCAAAAGCTGTACAAAGGAAAGTCATTAAGAAGACTCCATCATCCTACCAAAAGATGGAGCAATCATTTTCAAAAACACTCCAATTGATGTGATAAGAGAAGAAGAAGATCGGGCCAATGCAAGATTGGGAAAGAGGCAAAGGAATGACATATCAGTTGAGAAAGATACTTCAGTTACGCTAATTCAGCAACCTAAGTGTAACTCTGGCACCCATCAGGAGATCAATACAACTCATAGGGACACAACAAGAGGGTCACAATCTGGAAACACAACAGGAGGAACTAAGGTATATATTATTAGACCTTTAAACTTTTACTATTTTTTCCATTCAAATTTTTCCAGAACTGTTTCTGCACTTTTGAAAACTACTGCTTGATATGCTCATCTAGATAATTCAAAGTTCACTCTCTTTTATAAAAAGATGAAAATCATGAGCTGGAATGTAAACGGATTTGGTAACAACACCACTAGAAACCATCTGCAAATGCTTATTAGATCCCACAACCTTGATGTTATCTTCTTGTCAGAAACAAAAAACAAGTTTAAGAGAATGCAATACCTGGTTGCTAGGTTTAAATTCTAATGTGATTTCTTTGAGCCAATACGTCTATCAGGTGGCCTTTGTTTGCTTTGGAATGATGGAATTGATTTAGAAGTTCTTGACACGAGGCATAATATTATTAATTGTTTAATTAAAATGGACAATAATAATGATAGTTCTCTTCTTAGCCGTATTTATGGAGCCTTAAATACTAATGATAGACAAACTCAATGGGACTATCTTAGTAACATCAAGAACCACCATCATGTTCCCTGGACAGTAGTAGGAGACTTTAATTTCATCCTGAATAATCATGAAAAATAGGGAGGTAATATTGTTTCTCAAACTGAGCTTGATGCTAATGCTCTTATCTTTGCTAATAATGATCTTAATAGCATGAACTATATTGGTAACCCCTTTACTTGGTCAAACAGGAGACATGGTAATGAACTTATTCTTGAAAGGCTAGACAGAGTTGTTGCAACTCTTGATTGGTTTAATAAATTCCCTAATGCTATTTGTTAACATTTAACTGTCATGGGAAGTGATCACTGTCCTATTTTACTTGCTTCCTCCAAGAATGATAATCCTACCAAAAAGCCCTTTAGAGTTAACATATCTTGGTTCAGTGACCCTAGTTGTTCTCAATTGATAAAAGACAATTGGAAATGTAATATACAAGGTTCATATGGTTTTAGGCTCACTAGAGGTCTAGCTGAAATTAAGAACATTTTGAGAGAGTGGAACTATAACCAATTTGGTAACATTTCCACTCAGATTTCTAAACTGGAAAGCCAACTAGCTCAGCTGACTAGAACTATTAATCCTCAAAATAACTCTAGGATTGAGGTACCAAAAATTTAAAATTTTGGTATGATGTTGAAGAAGACTTTTGGAAACAAAGAGGAAAGGAGGAAGCTAGGAAATTTGATGACAGGAATACTATATACTTTCACCACAAGGCTAATTTTAGGAGAAGAAGAACCAATATAGACTCTTTACAAAACAATATGGGTATATGGCTTACTGAAAGAGAGGATATTTGTGAGGAACTTAAAAATCATTTTTCTAGTATGAGCGGATCTTATAACCCTCCTGATGCAGGTCCTTATTTAGGAGATATTACAAAATGTATTACAGATGATGAGAATGAAATGCTCACAGCTGCCCCGTCTGATGAGGAGGTAAGAAAAGTGATTTTTGAAATGAACCTTGGACAACACCAGGACCAGATGGCTTCCCACCTGGCTTTTACCAGCTAATGTGGGAAACATTTGGACCTGATGTTGTGAATATGGTAAGAATATTTTTCCACTCTCACCATTTACTCAAACAAATAAATCATAATTTCATTGCTTTAATCCCTAAAAATAAACGCCCTAAAAAAGCAATTGATTTCAGACCAATAAGCCTTTGTAATGTTGGTTACAAAACTATTACAAAATTTTTGGCTAATAGATTGAAATGTGCCTTGAACAAGATCATATCACCTTCTCAAACTACTTTTGTTGCTGGTAGACAGATTCAAGATAACATAGTTATAGCTCATGAGGTCATACATGCTATGAAAAAAACTAAAGCTGAGGATGGAGGAATAGCTATAAAATTAGATATGTCTAAGGCTTTTGATAGAATAGAATGGAAATTCTTACTTGAAAGCATGAAAAATCTTGGTTTCGATGATGCTTGGTGTGATATGATTAAAGAATGTGTTTTTACTGTGTCAACTTCTATCCTCTTAAATGGAGCTCCAGGTAACATTTTCTATCCTGAAAGGGGTTTACGACAAGGTGATCCTTTGTCTCCCTACTTATTTATTCTCTGTATGGAAGCATTGTCTAGGAGTCTTAGTAAAGCTAAAAATGAAGGACTTATTCATGGTTTCAAAGTTACTAAAAACTGCCCTGCTATAACCCATCTATTTTTTGAAGATGATTGTTTAATTTTCATCAAGGCCAGGAAAAAAGATGCTAGGAATCTACCAAGTATTATTGAACAATTTAGTAAATACTCTGGCCAAGCTGTTAATTTTGACAAATCAGCTCTTGCTTTCAGTTTTAAAGTTCCTCCTAACATGAAAAATGAACTAGCTGACATTTTACAGATTAAAAGAATGTCCCTGCAGGAAAAATATCTTGGCGTGCCTTTACTACTGCAAAAACACAAAGCTGATTCCTTTGTTCATCTCATGGAAAGTTACTCTGGCAGACTAGCTCCATGGAAATCTATTTTCCTTGCTCCTCCAGGTAAAACTATCCTTAATCAGTCTTTCCTAGGGAGTATGGTTAACCACCATTTATCTGTTTTTCCCATGCCAAAAAGTATTACTAATAAAATGGATGCAATCCAAAGGAATTTCTGGTGGGGGAAACAGGAAAATGGCAAAGGTATATACCCAAAAAGATGGAGTGATATTCAACTCCCTAGAGTTCTTGGTGGTCTAAACATTAGAAGATCTGATCTTCTAAATCAAGCCTTATTAGCCAAGCTTGCTTGGAGAATGATAGAACAACCAGATGCCCATTGGGTCAAAATCCTAGAATGTAAGTATTTCAATAATTTAAATCCTCTAATTGATATCATGCCAAAGCAAGGATCTTGGATTTGGGTAGGTATCTGTCAAGGCTTATAAATTGTGAAAAAACATTACATCTTAGAAGTTGGTTATGGTAGCACCATCAAAATTTGGAGGGATAACTGGATTCCAGGAATTCAAGGTCCTCCAAGAGCTCCTATTATTGCTATGAACCCTTCTCATGTTAATCAACTGATTGATAGTAATACTAAAACTTGGAGGTTAGAAATGTTGAATGTTATTTTTGATCATGATATTGTTTCTGTTATTACTGAGATTAGAATTCCTATCTATGGTAAATACAAACTTAGGTGGAAACCAGCTGATAATGGGAAGTTCTCTGTTAAAACTGCTTATAAAGTCATCCTTAATGACTATCTAGTTAAACATCCCACTAAAAACAATCTTAACATAGCATGGAACTCTTTTTGGAAGGTTAGGATTCCCCCTAGAATACAATATTTCATGTGGAAATGCTTGCATAACTGTATCCCCACTAAGGAATGGTTAGCTAGATATACTCAATATCAGGATTCAGTTTGTTGCTTGTGTGGTAAATACTCAGAATCTGTGCAGCAACTGTTTGTTGACTGTGAGATTACTGAAAATATTTATAATGGTGTTAACCCAACTATATACAACTCTCTGTTTGTTGATTGTTGTGTGGTTTGTTTGACATTAACTCCTCTCAAATCCAGGTGAACTATAAGGTATTTACATAGGTAAGTTTCATTTCTTGGATAGTTTGGAAATCTAGACGTGCTAAACATTTTGACAATGTGCATGTGAATGTATCCTCCATTATTAATACTATTATAGCTGAATTGGGAAGTTGGTCTGCAAGCGTAATTTCTATTCAGTCCAGCAATATAATGACAGAATTGCTCCTTTGTGGAATGTCTCAACACATAATGTGGATAAAATTAATTTGGATGCTGCATTCATTAAAGATTCTGGTGCTTATGGATTTGGACTAATTTGTAGAAACATTTCAGGGATTTTCAATGGACTGCGAGGAGAATCTGGTAAAGCCTTAGACCCTGAACAAGCTGAAACTAGAGCTCTACTTGAAGCTGTTTTGTGGGCTAAAGAACAAGGAAAGCTTTCAATTCACCTGGAGGGAGACTGTAACAACGTGACCAATGCTTTGAATGGGAAATTTTCAGCAATAAAGTGGACTACTGCAAATTTAATTTTTGACGCACTAATACTCCTTAGAGATTTTGATTTCTGGTATTGCTCTCATGTTAAAAGAGAAGCAAATAATTTGGCAGACAAAATTGCAAAAAAAAAACAATGTCTGAAGACTTATCTTCTATCTCAGTCACAAATATGCCTGATTGGATGAATGTTTTACTCCAATAGGAACAAAACAATTTGTAGTTTCTCATTCTTATTAATATATTTATCTCATTTCCTATTAAAAAAAAATTAAAAGAAGTTTAAATCTAGGCTCCAAGTTATTAAAAGACATTGATATCCTTATCCATATAAAATTTAAATTTAAGCCCAAAATTATTAAAATATAATAAACATGATGTCACAACCATCTTTATCACCGACCGCCACCACCACTCCGACGACCACCACCACCTCCGACAACCGCCTCCGCCCACAACCACCACCACCAACCACCGTCGACAGGCACCACCACCACCACCACCAGCCCCCGCCTCCGCCAACAACGTATGGATGTGTAATCAGAAGTTACACATCCATATGGCATGAAACAGTTATACATGTGTATGCATACGGTTACACATGTGTACACAGGAGTTACACATGCATATGACATGTGTATCCAGAAGTTACACATCAAAAAATAGACATCAAACACAAGCTTCTCGTATCTCTCACCTCCATAACCTCC
This sequence comes from Papaver somniferum, assembly GCF_003573695.1. Lineage (NCBI taxonomy): Eukaryota > Viridiplantae > Streptophyta > Magnoliopsida > Ranunculales > Papaveraceae > Papaver > Papaver somniferum. The sequence continues at coordinate 50,021,109 of NC_039366.1, forward strand.
TCTTTCTGCAGCTTTCTGAAATAATGTTTCAGTTATAAAAACACAAGTTATGATATGTATCAAATATCAAACTGGTTAGGAACCACCTGGGGTGATATGTCAAGGTATGCTGCTAGATCTGGAGCCAGCAAACCTTTTTATGGACCCTGTGACATATAATGAGTTATGCAGTCAATATCGAGTTTCTAACGAGAATCACCTTACACCATTCAATATCTAGACCCTTGGAAGATGAAAAAGCCACCCCAAAGTAAGAATAGCGGTCTACAATTAGGGTTGTCCCACTCCTCAACTTACTCTCCATCAGCGTTCTGCACATCAAAAGTACTTTTGACTAAGCACTACTTTCTTAACTACCTCAGGGACATATTAGTTATTTGATGCTCATGATATGTCATTGAACTGCGACTCTCTGAGCCCAGCAATCAATAATAACAGATGTTCAATTGATATGTGTATTTACAAGTTACACATCTAATCGGCATGTGTAGCTAGTTGCTACACGTCCATTTTAGCTTGTGTACCTAAAAGTTACACATCTAATTAGCGTGTGTAACTAATAGCTACACATCCAAAAAAAGGTCAGTAAAGACACCTCAACTGAACATCAATGATCACGACCATTAGTCATAACAAGGGGGAATTATATGATTATCCTTACCTATGAATACAATTTTCACTTTAGTCTTAATGAATACAAATGGCCATCCAAACAACTTACACCATTCAATATCTAGACCCTTGAAAGATGAAAAAGCCACCCCAGAGTAAGAATAACGGTCTACAATTAGGGTTGTCCCACTCCTCAACTTACTCTCCATCAGCGTTCTGCACATCAAAAGTACTTTTGACTAAGCACTACTTTCTTAACTACCTCAGGAACATATTAGTTATTTGATGCTCATGATATGTCATTGAACTGCGACTCTCTGAGCCTAGCAATCAATAATAACAGATGTTCAATTGATATGTGTATGTACAAGTTACACATATAATCGGCATGTGTAGCTAGTTGCTACACGTCCATTTTATCTTGTGTACCTAAAAGTTACACATCTAATTAGCGTGTGTAACTAATAGCTACACATCCAAAAAAAGGTCAGTAAAAACACCTCAACTGAACATCAATGATCACGGCCATTAGTCATAACAAGGGGGAATTATATGATTATCCTTACCTATGAATACAATCTTCACTTTAGTCTTAATGAATACAAATGGCCGTCCAAACAACTTTATGTTCATGCATCAACGAAGGCTAATACCAATTTTTGTGATAGTGGTACTATTAGTTACAAAGTTGCAGGTAGATTATAGAGCTCGAGCAAGCACATTAATAATGTTGACAAGCTGAAGCTTCTGGCCTGTTGCAGGCAGTTCATTTGTTATTGAAACTAAAGCTCAATTCCACATCTACAGTGGTTATAATTGCCTAATAGATGCAGTAACTCACTGGTTAACAAGGTAACAAAATAATTTTTGAAAAAAACACATTACTCACTGGTTAACAAGGTAACAAAATAATTTTACACACAAATTATTAGTGGTACCAGCCATAACTATATGTAAGTAAAATGTATGTAACCAGAAGTTACACATTCAATTAGTATGTGTAAGTAAAAGTTACACATCTAATTAGTATGTGTAACTAGAAATTACACATTTATTTAGCTTGTGTAACCTGAAGTTACACTAAGCTTGTGTAACTGGAAGGTACACGACAAATATCCTATGTAACTACTTTTTGGCCCTGAAAACAAGTGTTGGACTTAAAGCATTTAAGTAGTAGCTAGCATTTAGGGGTAGGAAAGTACCTACAATTGCTTTTGTTTGTACGGCCACAACAATCATAGTGTGTCGCACCTCTCATTGTTCAAGAGTCTCACAAACATAAGCAATCACCTTCAATCCCTGAGAGAGTACATATATAACTTTCTCTCCAACAAACTGCATAACCATATTTCAAAAGCATCAAATCAATTCTACACAACTAAATAAAAAAGGAGATATACATAACAATAGCAATTCAACTTCTGTGCAAGCAAAAATGATTATTCATTTAACAATTCCCTTCTTTCAAAATGGCCGAGAATAACCTACGGGATGTTTAAACTGGATCGCATCTCAACACTGCATAAAAACAAGGGATGCCAGTTTTATTTATCCGTGCATGGAAACACTGACTAGTATTCTATTTGTAACGAAATATGTCTTGTCTAGAAAGGAGGTTAACTATGTATATGTAAATTCTGAGCTCTACGCACACTGAAAATTAGTCGAACGCACAAATGAAGAACACAAGCATATCTAAGTTCACCAGTGAAAGTACCTCATTTCTATACTCAGCAGTTTTATGCGCATACAACAAAACTAGGTTTAAGAGCAACAACAAAATGATACAATGTTCAATACCTAGGTTGCAACTATTTAAGGCATATATACAAACTAGTAAACTGAACTATGTATCACTCCGGGTTCACTCAAACTTCACACATTCCATTACCATGTGTAACTAGAAGTTACACATCCAATTAGCCATGTGTAACTAGCAGATACACATCAAATTATCATGTGTCACTGGAAGTTACACATCTAAGTAGGAGTTACACATACATATTTGCATCTAAAAGATGAAACATACAGTGGCTTATTCATTTGTACATACATAAAGAAAAAACTAAATCAAAAGAAAAGTAAGATCTAAACTATGACACTCGTAACAAGAACAACATGTAAAAAAAAATATGTAAAATGACAACAATGTTTGCAACACAAAAAAAGAAGAGCAAAAGCATTTAACCGCCACCAGAAGTCTCAACAAACCAAAACCTGATAGTATGCATGATCGAACCACAAAACGAGGAATAAAAATCTTACCAATGCTAACCTGCATTTACATCTCAGTCACCACCACATCTCCATTCCTTTCTTATGCAAATTCCATCAACAACATCACACCTCCTTGTTTGTGTTTCAAATTTACCAAGAGATATTATTTCAGAACTGCAATAATACACACATTTCAAAAAAAAAACAAACCTATAAAACACTAAAAATAGGTCAAAATTCAAATCCTATTCACATTAAGAAAAATTCACACATATTTTCTCTTCTTGTTCTACAAGTTTTATTCATCAATCTCATGAATCGCAAATAATCTCAAAGAAACTAAACTAATTTCATTGAGTTTCTGTATAAATCGTTGTTGAAATTGCTTAGATTCAAATGTGCGCTTCCAGGTATCTTCATTCCTTAGATTTCATCTTCAAGACAAGGTACTGAACGTAGAAAATGTAGATTGAACTTTTAAAAATCTATGAAGAACAAATAACATCAAAGATGAGCTCAAATTAGTTCGAAGATCAAAGTAAATGAAATTCATATCAAATAGATAGGTAAAACGGATAATGATTCAAAATTTTTGAATATGAAAACCAATTTTAGATCGAGATAAGAGATTAAATGATAGATCGAATTTTGTTCAAAAACGCTAGAAATTATTCTTTGAAATTTCTTTGAAACATTTCTCTCAAAAGTAAAATTGAGGTGAGATTATAACAGATCTAACTCTGATTATGATTTCAGTAACAGATTTGAACTGGAATCAAACTATTAAAGTTTCCCTAATAATCTTTTAGAAAATAAAAATAAAAATCTAAGAATTAAATCAACTGATTGAATTGAAATTTCTGTTCGATTTGATTTTCTAGGAGAATCTTTAGATTCAGTTCCTGCTGATGATGATTATCCATTGATTTTCATTGAATCTCCGAAGAACAACTGATGCTGATTTCGAATTTATGTTTAGATAATCTGGATCTTTGTTTGTAAAGCTTAGATCTAAGTTCTGAAATCATTACTCACTGAAAATTTCAATTAGAAATCTTGTTCTCGACCTGTTTCTTCGTCTGAGAGAGAGCAAAAGAAAATGAGAGAGAGAAAGAGAGAGAAAGTGAAAAAGAAAATGAAACCGAAACCTATTTTTATTAACTATATATACTAAAGGGCAATCTTGGTATGATGAAATAATTTTTTTATTAACAAGCCCTGAATTCTAAAGTTTTGGGCCTAGAAATATCAAAATGTGAAAGAATGTTGATAGTGAAGGATCCATTTTGTGGGGCTTGTATATGTTGAACCCATATAATAGGGCGGTTATAGTATTTTTCACTTTTGGAAATGTATTGGAATGACGAGCTTTGTCTTTTTCTTTTAAATGAAGGCCTTTAAAAGGATACTGATCTGCCATAATGATCGGTAATAACCAGCTCGGAGTAGTGGACCTAAAACACACAAAAAAAAGTTAATTTCGGCCCATTGAGCCAAAGTACGAGTCACATTATCACAAATATGCGGTTAAAAAGTACCTTCATATATCCATTGTTGTTTTCACCTACTGGTACCTTTCTCACATCATGAACATCATCCTTCACCTTAGGTTGAGAAGGGCCTTTCTGAAATCTCCTTGACCGATTTGTATTAACGCTACTGTTAGTTCGAACGTTAGACGAGCAGATTGAACTGACCTTCCTGAAAGGATTCACAGGGTGGGTACTAAAACCAATTGGTTTAGACGTCTGAATGTCAGTTACACCTTTATGAATTAAATCTAAGGTGTGTTGAAGTCGACCAAAATAGATGTCATTCAACCTCAATTTTCATTTTCGTTGAACATGTCATTTTGAATCACAAAAGTGACATACTTTATGATCGCCGGAGTGATTAGAGTGAGTAGGGTTAACAAAATCGTTAAAAGATTTCTTCCTTCTGTGAGATGTGGTCATTTCTTGATCAGTGGAATTTACAGGCACATCTTTAGCATTAGGAAGGGTATGCAATTTAGCTTTTGGAACTGGTTTCATCAGAGAAACGTGATTACATGCAGTCACATTTTTCATCATCACAGTTGAGTCAGAAGCAATTGGTATAGTGGACTTCTCAGAACATCCTTTGTATTGAATAGATAATTTACTCAATAGGCGTTCGATTTCCAAGGCATCCTCTTTGAGTTTAGCCTCGAGTAAAGTTCGAGATGAACAAACTGTGGCGTTTTCCTCACGAAGAATCCTTAATTGGGAATCACGATCCTTTACCATACCAATGATCATATTGACCTTGTGTTTCAGCCTATTAATTTCAACATCCTGTATTTTAATACGACTTAGAATTGCTGCACTCTCTTGGGCTGCTTCCCTTTGTACTTCAGAGTCAAACTCATTAGTAAGATAGTCAGGGTAACACTTATCAATGTAATTCTGTTTCGTAAGAACAGTATGCTCATCTATATGTGAGATCGACAAGTCTTTCTCTTTAATAGATTTTATAGAAACAAAACTTTTACTTCTGGTGATGCGTTTGTCAGAGATAAAACTTCTGTCTATAGAGTCAGATTGCTACAAACACAGACTTATGAGGTCTTCGTGTGTTTGCCTGCTCTGATACCAATTGAAAAAGCGGGGGTCTAACAACCACACCCAATATTTCGTTCAGCAATCTGTATGGACTAACTCCAATATAATTCCGTGAGAATCAACTAGACAGTCAGACTCAATAAAGAAAATATATCCAAGAGTTATATCTCAATTTCTCAATATAATCCACAATCAAACAGATAGAAATCTGTGAGCCCGATTGATATGAGAAATAACTTGAACGGTATCAAAAACCAATGTTCAAGTGTCAATCAATTTGAATCAACAACCAAAGGTTAGATTTACCAATTGATTGAACTACGCACAACCTGTGATATTTAAATTATATAAACAAATATAATCCGGAAAAGAAATAACAAAGACACCAGAAGTTTTGTTAACGAGGAAACCGCAAATGCAGAAAAACCCCGGGACCTAGTCCAGTTTTGAACACCGCACTCTGTTAAGCCGCTACAGACACTAGCCTACTACAAGTCTTCGGACTGGAATGTAGTTGAGCCCTAACCAAGTCTCACACTGATTAAAGTACAGTCACATTCCTTACGCCTCTGAATCCCAAAAGGACTCTACGCAGTTGATTCCCTTAGCTGATCTCACCCACAACTAAGAGTTGCTACGACCCAAATTCAAAGACTTTATAAACAAATCTGTCTCCCAGAAAAAAGTTTATTCTGATAGATAAATCTGTCTCCCACAGAAATACATATGAAGTTTTTGTTCAATCTTTTGATAAATCAAGGTGTTTATAGGTGAAAACTATTTCTGTCGGTTTTGGTAATTTGTGGTGTGTGGATGAGAAATGAATCTAAACCCTAAACAAATGCACTGCACGGGAGTGCTTTTGATTCGAGAAATCAATCTGTACAATTCTGGTATACACCAAGAAATGACCGTTCCAGACTTGCTTCGGTTACAAAGTGAAGGAGATGGGGTTGATCTTAGGGAGGGAAGCGAAGAAGGTGTTGATATTGTGAAGGTGTTGGCTATGTATGACTTGTATCAGAAAGTTGAACTGGCTTGCAGAATGAAAGCTATTAGTTCTGGTGGTTGAATACGATTGTATCAACACTCGGATTCTGTATCGTTGTCTTGTTCGGAAATAGGGAGGAGAACCTATTTATACAAGTCATTGTGCCTAACCCACGTTTCTCATGGGAAGTGGAGGAAGTGGAGTGATGGAGTAGTGGAGTTGTGGTAATTGTCACACGATCAGGTAAAACCCACTTCTTCTATCATCACTAACCGTCCATGACTTCCTGACACGTTCTTATGATGGCGCGTTGTGCGCTGCACACTGTAAACCGCCAGATTAATACTCCAGTAAGTATCCCCCAGTTTGTGACATGATTAATGTCTCGAGTGTATGGATCGTGGGACCCACAAAAGGTAGCATGTGATGCTAGATTAAATAACTAAGTTATTTAGGAAGTCGATATTTATGAAATATCGTGTGTATTCTATGCATGTAATGCATCAAATATATTCAGCATGTATGAAGCATCGCTATTTTAAGGCTTAACGGAGTAAGTCACGATTAAGCGTCTTAAAATAGCATCACGTCCGACCATCTTCGAGTGATCATTTTGAGGTTGTACAGGTAAGCCCTGACTTGGCCGATCACTCTGTGTGGAAGAGTGGTGGACGGTGATCGTGGTGATGCCTCACTGGTCACCTAACTCCTATCTTAGGCAGTCCGTCCAAGCTGGCGAAGTTGGACGGACGAGATGACTTGCGACCCACATCTGCGACCTTTGGTTTAGGGTTTAGGAGGTGCTCAAACACCAACCTTTAGATTGGTCGAATCCAAGCATGGGACGTATTTTTGGCAAGACCGATTGGTCATGCGTGTAGACGGCATGCCGGTGTACACGTCCGTACCTCGCTGTCCCATGGATATGCGTTCTAAGCCACTCAATTTTTCCGGTAAAGTTGAGTGGTCGAGATCAGTTTGCAATAGAAAACCACGCGACCATGCCTAGTTTGGGTGCACGAATCGAGACACCTAGCCATGGTTTGTCTTGGTCGGTCGGACATGGAGATAGATGGGTCCATATTGATCATGTTGTTACTCTCCGGACCTGCTTAGTCGATTCCTGGACCCTTCATCCAAGCTGGCGAAAACGGACGCTCGCGATCAATTTGCGACATATGCATGTCGCAAACCCTAATTAGGGTTTCCGGCCGGTTGCGTACATGCTAGTTTGGCCGACCGAAATTGCACCCTACACTCCTCATCTGGAGAGGTCGATCATGTGGGACCCAGATTGGGCCAGTGGTGAACACGCCAATACCTGTCTGGTGCTTATAGGTCCGATCTAAGCCATCCAATCATGCTGGTGAAGTTGGATGGTCGTGATCAATTTTAGACCTTTAGTGGAATTTCTGCGACCCTTTGAACCTCATGTCGGCCGAAATTCGGGCAACTGTACGTGATTATGTGTCTAGGTCAGGGGAGGATCGATTATGCAGGCGTGAAGGGGGCCCGACGGTGTACACAACGGTGCTTGTTTGACCGGGAATGGGTCGATCCGCGCCGTCCAATCGCGCCGACGAAGGTGAACGGACGTGATGGATTTGAGACTGTCGTAGGCAGCCTTTGCTCGTGCGAGCTCCTCCAAGCCGCTCCATACCATCCTGGACATGCAACTTCAGGATGGTCTTTGGTGGTCGTTTGGAGGGCGTGACTTGTACCTGACCGGCCATGGCATTAAGGGGCCCGCTGGTGGTCATTGCGGTGATAGCCTACTCCTGCTGACGATCGTCTAGGCTGGTTAAATCATGCGGCCAACTTGCGTGGTCGTGATTGTTTCTGAGACTGATATGGACAGTCCAGGTTCAAATATGCTCAATCGGGCTAGTATAACACACCAAGAGATGTATGCTCAATCGGGCTAGTATAACACACCAAGAGATGTAGCCTGTACGGGTATTTCGTGCATGCCTCACTATTAACACTTGGAGATTCGTGTTACTCTGCTGAGAGCAATACTCAGTCGTCATGCCGCACTAATAATGAGAGTTATGCGGGAACATCACAAGAAATACAAGGATAGTCATGCATTAATTAATAATTCTATAAATTCACAGGGTATATGGGATTGTTGCCACATGCTCCGGCCTGGATGAATTTTGTGTATTTAATTTACAGAATACTGGGATTATTGCCACATGCTCCATTCTAGGTGAATTAGTAAACTGAAGAAGTATTCATCACTCAGATAGCCTTATCATTTGCAGGATGTCAGCATATTAATTTTTGGTTTTATAATTTTAGACCTGAACTAAAATCCACCATCAACATTAAGTCCCCTGCCTAGCACATAATGGTTGCATTATTGTTGGGTAGGCATTAGATGGTAACAAATAAAGATAAAACTTATGAGACAAAGTTAGATGTTACCAGGAGAGACGGGTCGTCCTGTCCTTGGAGCCCCAGGCGAGCGTTCCCCTAGCATGATGTCGGTCTTGCCTGCTTCATTCGACCTTGTTATGCCTGCTTCGCTCGACCTTGCTATGTCTGCTTCGGTCGAGAGCCTGCTTCGTGCTTGTTCCGCTCGAACGTGGGGTTGTTGTGCCTAATCGACGGATTGTTGCGCCTGCTTCGTTCGTGGGAGTACGCCAGGTGTGACGACGACCTTGGTGGGACCGGTTTTCTCCTTTGGGTATTTGAGCCAAGAAGGGAATACAACTTGTATGTTCCTCTTCCCATAGAAAACCATGCATGCAACCCTGGACGGATGTGGACCCCACCATGTATATGCTTCGACCAAACGTCACCCTGTTGCACCTGTTTGATAGGCATGTGGGCTTGCCTACTTCGCTCAACCGTGGGACTCATCATGCGCCTGCTTGATCGAACGTGGGCTTGTTGTTCCTGCTTCGGTTAAACGTGGGTCCACTGTGTTCCTTCTTTGGTCGAACATGGGACCCGATGTAAGCATGCTTGCTTCGAACATGGGCAGATGTGCATGCTTCGATCAAACATGGGTCCACCGTGTACATGCTTCAAACGTCGGCCCTGTGCTTCGACTGAAAACCGGCCCTGCGGTGTGCGCCTATTTCATTGGAATACCAGCCTTATGACCTTGATCAACACCGGCTTCGTGGAATCGAACAACACCGGCCTTGTTTGCTGACGTGGCCCAATACCATCCTTGTTTGCTGACGTGGCCTAATACCAGCCTTACTTGCTGACGTGGCCCAATACCAGCCTTGTTTGCTGACGTGGCCTAACACCAGCCTTGTGACCTTGATCGACCTTGACCAATACTGGCCTGACGTGACCCAATACCAGCCTACTTGCATGGCGTGATATCAGTCTTGATTGCGTGACGGGATATTAGCCTTGCGATCTCGACCAATACCAGCTTCGCGGACTTGAGCAAGATCGGCCTCGTTTGCCGACGTGGCCCAATACCAGCCTTGCTTGCTTTTCCCGTACGGTTTATGTGCTTGCTAAAGTGTCATCCTTTCTACTTCGACCAAACATCGACCCTGCTATCTTGGCCAAACATCGGTCTTGCTGTCTTGACCAAATACCGGATTTGCTACCTGCTTCTCTCGAACGTGGGACCCACCGCGTGCTTGCTTTGCTCAAAAATGAACCTTGTGTTCCCAAATGTGAATGTGGGTCCTGCAGAGAGCGTTGAAGCAGCTTATGGAGCGAGCAGGTCCCGGAGAGCGTTGAAGCAGCTTCTGGAGCGAGCAGGTCCCGGAGAGCATTGAAGCAGCTTCTGAAACGAAAGTGGAGGAAGCTCCTGGAGAGAGCATTCAAGCAGGCTTCTGAAGCGAACGTGGAGGCGGCTCCTGGAGAGAGCATTGAAGCAGGCTTCTGAAGCGAACGTGGAGGCGGATCCTGGAGAGAGCATTGAAGCAGCTCCTTCTTCAGTTTGGTTTTTCATTTACATGCTTCTATATTGACCATCTCTTGTGTTGAATAAGTCCTTGACTTATGGCGAAGGAATCTCGTGCCGAGCCTCAGTCCCCAAGCATGACTTATATGGTTCTATCTCTGTCCGTAGTGGTTGTTTCTATGGTGAAGCTCGGGCACTGGTATCAACAAACGAACAATGGTTCTCAGCTGCAGCTGTGATCAGAAAAGACTGGCAGAAAGAGGCGTGACAGCTCCGGGCACGAACTCGGCGGTCTTCATATAGTGGTAGAGATCCTCTCGTCATTAGAGGGAGAATCCAATGATGGAACCGATAGCTTCCTTCATGCTGCCTCAAGGGATGGAAAAGAGGGAGACAATCCCCTGCCCACGAGTATCCTCTGAGCCTTCGACTTGATAGATGTTGTCATGTTGGGTTCATGATGCCGTCTTTACGTCTCTTAAGTCCCAGGTGCAATATCCTTTGGTAACGCAACTACATCTTCTACGGTAGACGAAATTCTGAAAGCGTCTCTTATTGATGTTGTTGCCGTCAAGACAGACATGAAATATCTTGGTCGTTGTTTCATCATTGTTGCGGTCGTGCAGGATGTTGTATCTCGGTGGTTTTGCTCTTACTGCTTCAGCGAAACTGCTTACAAAAGGCTGAAGGTTGTATTGCCTGTTGGTGAAATATATGCTTCCACGAACATTGTGAGGCTCTTCATTACTGGAAGGCTTGTTGTTTCTAGCAGGGCAGGCGCTGTCACAACTTGACAGGTACCGCGCTATTGATGCGCAATTACACTTGAGGTGTCGGCTCCAGTAGATCTGAAGATGTCCCGGGCCCGCTCTCGTTCGGACTGACATAGTAGCCGAACCCTTTGTGATGATTTGAAGATGACAATATTCGTTGAATCTTCTGTTGTAGTGCGGTCCAGACAAAACTTGCTCCTTTCTTCAGAAAGGGAGTGAACGAAGCAAGAAGCTAGGCTAGACCAGGTATAAAACGTCGAATGTAGTTCACCTTGCCCATGAAGCTTTGGAGCTCCTTCGCGGTTCGCGGCAGCGGCATTGTGAGGATAGCTTGAGTCTTGGACATGCTCATACATCCTTATCTGGTTGTAGCCACTACATCCATCCATGGAGGAGAACATTCCGTGTCCACTGGTGGCATCTACCAACATGTCGATGTTAGGTAGAGAAAAATCATCTTTGGGGCAGCATTCGTTCAAGTCTTTGGAATCCACGCAACACCTGATCTCGCGCCTGAGTTGCCTTGGAGATTGTTTTTGACCGGATTGGATCGGAGATTGTATGAATGCTTACACAAGGTCGAGCTAATGGAGATAGGCCTAGGAGATTACTCATCGTCGAGCTCATCAGTTGTGGAGTTGGTGACATCTTGCAGCTGTCGTGGAACGTATAACACTTCTTCCCGTGGCTCGTCGTTGTTGTAGCATTCCGTTGGGGGGAGAGACTGGGTAATAGTCTCCCCTGCTGACTGCTAACAGCGGCGTCGGTATACAGTTTTCCCTTTATGGTCACGACTTGCCACAAAACGTCGCTCCCTCTTGGTGTGAACATGGGTCGCGGCTTCACCGGATAAAGAAGAATGCTTCATCAGCAAAGATGCTTCGTGAGGCTTAGCCCTCAATAATGCAAGTCGGTCCTCCTCCTGGATTGACGCCCACGTGGGGAGTGGGATGCAATGGACTTTGTCTGATCCTTCCCGCAGAGCTTCCCTCAGTTCGAACAGTTCCACTCCACATATTGGTGCGTAAGGAGACAATGATGCAGGAACTAACGACTTCTTTATTCAGCATAGTCTTCAGGCATTGGTGATACGTTGAAGGGACGATCCTATTTTCATGAAGCCATGTTATCCCTAGTATCATATGATAGTCCGGCTCCTTCTCGATAACTTCTAATTTCACTTTCGACTGAACGGGCCCTACTGATAAATTCAGATTGACATACCGTATGTGCTTGTCTGGTTTCCTTCAAAGTCTGTCATTGTGGTAGGCTGTCGTACGATCTTGCATGGGCGAACCTTGGCTGTCCTGAGAGTCTTGAGAGTAATCACATTCGAAGACGCTCCCGTGTCGATGAGGGACCTCTTGAACTCTGAATCCTTGATGCGTGCATTAACATGTAGGGCCCTTGTAACCTTCCTCAGCCATCATGTCGTCCACTGTAAATGTAACATTATTCACAGATGTTTTTGATGCGTTCGAGACTTCTGGGCATGAAGGAGCCAGGTGCACGTCCAGGGCTATCTGGTTAATTGCAGCAAACGTCTCCGCCCGCTGATTCTTCGAGAGGTGTAAAAGTTTGCATAAACTTTCCACTAGAGAAGTCGTTTCCTGATCCACCGGCCTCTGCTTCTGTGACAGGAGAACTGCTCTTATCTGATGTCATCTCGATGAGGAGATCGAGTAGTTCGTTTATCGCCTCTTTGATCAGGTCCACATTTCTTGCCAAAACTTCTTGCCTCCGTGCTAGTTCAGCCAGCGTTGGTATTTCTCCATCGGTTGAAGCGACATAGATAACGGGGGTATCGAAATATGAAAATTCATTATAAACAGAATTGTCCAAAGGAGGGTGATAAACATTACCATTTGAGGGATTCTGGCTGAGATCCGTCACGGTAGAATCATCCCTGAGGCCAACCATCCTTTTTTGAAAATATTGAGATTGCAACCGAGAGATTAATCTCCCACTGTGGTCACCAATTGTTTATGGGTGAAAACTATTTCTGCCGGTTTTGGTAATTTGGGGTGTGTGGATGAGAAATGAATCTAAACACTAAACAAATGCACTGCACGGGAGTGCTTTTGATTCGAGAAATCAATCTGTACAATTCTGGCTTAAACCAAGAAATGGCCGTTCCAGACTTGCTTCGGTCACAAAGTGAAGGAGATGGGGTTGATCTTAGAGAGGGAAGCGAAGAAGGTGTTGAGATTGTGAAGGTGTTGGCTATGTATGACTTGTATCAGAAAGCTGAACTGGCTTGCAGAATGACAGCTATTAGTACTGGTGTTGGAATACGATTGTATCAACACTCGGCTTCTGTCTCGTTGTCTTGTTCGGAAATAGGGAGGAGAACCTATTTATACAAGTCATTGCGCCAAACCCACATTTCTCATGGGAAGTGGAGGAAGTGGAGTAATGGAGTAGTGGAGTCGTGGTAATTTTCACACGATCAGGTAAAGTCCACTTCTCCCATCATCACTAACCGTCCATGACTTCCTGACACGTTCTTATAATGGCGCGTTGTGCGCTGCACGCTGTAAACCTCCAGACCAATACCCCAGTAAGTATCCCCCAGTTTGTGACATGATTAATGTCTCGAGTGTGTGGATCGTGGGACCCACAAAAGGTAGCATGTGATGCTAGATTAAATAACTAAGTTATTTAGGAAGTCGATATTTATGAAATATCGTGTGTATTCTATGCATGTAATGCATCGAATATATTCAGCATGTATAAAGCATCGCTATTTTAAGGCTTAACGGAGTAAGTCACGATTAAGCGTCTTAAAATAGCATCACGTCCGACCATCTTCGAGTGATCGTTTGGAGGCTGTACAGGTAAGCCCTGACTTGGCCGATCACTCTGTGTGGAAGAGTGGTGGATGGTGATCGTGGTGATGCCTCACTGGTCTCCTAACTCCTGTCTTAAGCTGTCCGTCCAAGCTGGCGAAGTTGGACGGACGAGATGAATTGCGACCCACATCTGCGACCGTTGGATTAGGGTTTATGAGGTGCTCAAACACCAACCTTTAGCTTGGTCGAATCCAAGCATGGGACGCGTTTTTGGCAAGACGATTGGTCATGCGTGTAGACGGCATGCCGTTGTACACGTCCGTACCTTGCTGTCCCATGGATATGCGATCTAATCCACTCAATTTGTCCGGTAAATTTGAGTGGTCGAGATCAATTTGCAATAGAAAACCGCGCGACCATGCCTTGTTTGGGTGCACGAATCGAGACACCTAGCCATAGTTTGTCTTGGTCGGTCGGACATGGAGATAGATGGGTCCACATTGATCACGTTGATACTCTCCGGACCTGCTTAGTCTATTCCTGGACCCTTCATCCAAGATGGCGAAAACGGACGCTCGCGATCAATTTGAGACATATGCATGTCGCAAACCCTAATTAGGGTTTCCGGACGGTTGCGTGCATGCTATTTTGGCCGACCGAAATTGCACCCTACACTCCTCATATGGAGAGGTCGATCTAAGCCACATTGGGCCAGTAGTGAACACGCCAATACCTGTCTGGTGGTTATAGGCCTGATCTAAGCCATCCAATCATGCTGGTGAAGTTGGATGGTCGTGATCAATTTAATACCTTTAGTGGAATTTCCTGCGACCCTTTGAACCTCACGCCGGCCGAACTTCGGGAAACTATACATGATTATGTGGCTAGGTCAGGGGAGGATCGATTATGCAGGCGTGAAGGGGGACCGCCGGTGTACACAACGGTGTTTTTTTGACCGGGAATAGGTCGATCCGCTCCGGCGAAGGTGAACGGACGTGATGGATTTGAGACTGCCGTAGGAAGCCTTTGCTCGTACGAGGTCCTCCAAGCCGCTACATACCAGCCTGGACATGCAACTTCAGGCTGGTGTTTGGTGGTCGTTTGGAGGGCGTGACTTGTACCTGACCGGCCATGGCATTAAGGGGCCCGCTGGTGGTCATTGCGGTGATAGCCTGCTCCTGCTGAGGATCGTCTAGGATGGTTAAATCATGCGGCCAACTTGCGTGGTCGTGATTGTTTCTGAGAATGATATGGACAGTCCATAAATCGGGCTAGTATAACACACCGAGAGATGTATGCTCAATCGGGCTAGTATAACACACCGAGAGATGTAGCCTGTACGGGTATTTCGTGCATGCCTCACTATTAACACTTGGAGATTCGTGTTACTCTGCTGAGAGCAACACTCAGTCATCATGCCGCACTAATAATGAGAGTTCTGCGGGAACAACACAGAAAATACAAGGCTAGTCATGCATTAATTAATAATGCTATAACTTCACAGGGTATATGGGATTGTTGCCACATGCTCCGTCCTGGATGAATTTTGTGTATTTAATTCACAGAATACTGGGATTATTTCCACATGCTCCATTCTAGGTGAATTAGTAAAGTGAAGAAGTATTTATCACTCAGATAACCTTATCATTTGCAGGATGTCAGCATATTAATTTTTGGTTTTACAATTTTAGCCCTGAACTAAAATCCACCATCAACACAAGGTGAACAGGAACCAATTGATAATCCGGTCTTATATTCCCGAAGAACAACCTAGAAATATCAATCACCTCACAATAACTTAACTATATGGTAGTTGAACAAGTTATTGTGGAATCACAAAGAATGAGACGAACAAATTTATGATTACTTTTTATATTTGTTAGAGCATAGCTCGGTTGAACCCACCAAGCGTTGGTATGTCAAGTTTGGTTGTCATATTTTAGTGAACCAAAACTCATTTAAAGAGTCGCTTGATTATTTACTAGAGTCAACTTAGTATAGGTTAGCTTGAAAGTATTAGGATATGAGACATTACAAGTATTACGTGAAGACTTGAAGAATGTGAAGAAGTAAAGAGCTACAACGACGACATCATCCTTCCACTTGAAGTTAGTAATATTTGACTTGAACGGTTTCATTCCCTAACGTATCTTTCAAGTCGTGCATATTGAAAACATAACTGCGAAGATGTGAATGATTATACTCTAGTTAGACGTAGTATTAAGGAATACAATACGAACTATAATGTTTATCTTTTGAACTCCTTATATAAGACATCGACATAATCGTATGAATGCTATTATGATTACGTATGGGTATGGGTGGAGATTTCGTCCTAGGAAACAATGTTTTACATTCGTTTAAAGGAAGTATAATTCATAAACTTGTTTTATGAATCGAAAGGGAAATCGCTAGGCTTATTGGTATTATTATTCATTGTAAATATTTGGATTACCAATATGTGTGTTTAGTATAACCGCTCATGACTTGCTTATGTTCTTGGTAAAACTATTCACAAGGCCTGACTTTTGTGTTGGTATGACTTTTATTAGTGAAACTGATCTTAAATAATCACCTGAGATGGTATGATCGATTTGTTGTAATAGGTATGACCAACTCTAGACATTGGGGGACCGATCCTAGTAAGAGGTGCAACCGATCACAAAAGGGGAATCGATCCTTGTAAGAGGTGCAACAAGTTTTTAGTAATTGGGAAACCGGTCCTATGAACATGTGCAACAAATACAAGTTAGATACCATATATATGTGGGAACCGATCCTAGTACCTAGTCAACCAAGTTTTGGCAACTAGCGCGACTAGTTCTAGTACCCACATGGAGGTAGAACCGAAACTTGTTTTTGTAGAACCGTGAAACCCATGATTTGTGATTTGATAGGATAATCAATCACACAGTTCTTGGAAGTCATATGATCCAATTCTAAACTTGTTTGGAAGTGTGGCAAATCGATTTCAAGATTGTAAATATGAAAACGGATTTACAAAATAAAGATGTCGACATACTTTGAACATGTGCAGTAACTCTTATCTTTTATTGTTCACATATATTCCTTAATAGCTAAAGGAGAATCCCGGATCGAGATAAATTGAGAATCTTTTAATTAAGGTTTTTAGTTTTATATGCTTTTAGTTTCAAGCAAAAAAATGCATATCTTTAGAAAATAAAAATTAGTAATATGCATTTACTAGTTTGAGATTTTCTACTAAGATTTTGGTCATTAACTGGACAGAGCATTTCCAGTAATTATGAAAACCGATTTGGTGTTTATTGCATATCTTTGAGAATATTCGGTTTTGGAAATTCCTTGGTGTCCAAACTTCCGTTGTCTATAAATATTGAAGTTTGCATTTCAAGCAAACTAATCCTCATAGCCAACAAAACTACCTAGTTATGTTGTTACTGGTGGAGCCGCCTATTCGGAGAGGAAAGTACCCTAATTAGGCGAAATCTCTTACGGCCGCTCGGTTTAAAGACTTCTTTGGGATAGAGAAGCTCTATTAGTACCGTTGGTGGGAAACTAGATAATTGCAGTTTATTATTAGTTTTCGATTGATTTGATTGACTAACGGTGGTTGAACTTTGATTGCACCTAGTTTGTTTATGCTTGAGAATCTTCTCTTCTGATATAAGATTCACTCAAACTAGATCGAAGTTTCGACGGGGATCTTTATACTGTTTGTAGTTCTAAAGACGTCTTATGATAATCCATTGTTAACAGACTCTGTTCTGTGTGTGATTGATCACAAGAGATTCAAGTTGATTGTGTGCAGGTGTTTATTGAAGATCAAAGAAGATTTGAAGACAAAGAAGATATTTGGGTTCATAATCTTTGGTGTGCACCAAACTTGTTTCGGCTGGAAAAGGATCCAACTATAATCGGTTTATCTTTGTGATAGATTTTATTGATTAGTTGAGTAGATCGGCATCAATACAATTCTTTGTGATTAAGAGTATTGATTGCAAAATATTGACAATTACTTTGGTAATTTTTATTGCATAGATCTAAGGACCTGACAAAGGAGTTTATTGGGATAAACGGAAGAGACTTTTGGTAAACTCATATCACGATTGATTGAAAAGGGTTTTTACCGAACAGATTTGTTGTTCCTTTACTGTTTGGAATACGAACCAAAGGAATTGTTCCAAGTGCGTGACTTATTGCAAGCTGGAGGCGTAGGGATACAGACGGAACTAGGTGGAATATAGGTTTAGTTGCTTGGTCTCAACTATACGAAGTTGGTTTAGATTTTGTTTAGCGGTTTAATCATTAGAGTGTTCAATTCTGGACAAAGTCCCGGGGTTTTTCTGCATTTGCAGTTTCCTCGTTAACAAAATCTTGTTGTGCCATTTATTTTTAATTTACGCATTATAATTGTTTTATTATAAATTAAAGTAAATTGCACTTTGTACGTTAACATGGCACTTGATATTGATCCCATTGGTTCGGTTATTTCCGTACATTTTATCAAGTGATCACTTTGTTGTTGTATTTTCTCAATTTCACATCCATAGACAGTCACACAAAGTGTATTGGTTTTCTCCACTTGCCTTTGATATTATTCACGAGTTAGGCCAGTTCGGACTAATCCTATATCAAGTGGACATTGTGTTGAAATATTGCTTGCGTGATTGTATCTCCAAGAGGTTTATACACAGTGGATCTTGTATAGGTTGTGATAAAAATAAAAGATTGTGGTATATTTGGGTACCCTCGTCTTTTCAATTGGTATCAGAGCAGGCAAACACGAAAAGATCTAACAATCTGTGTTTGGTGCGATCCAACCTATCTAATGGTTGATTCAGTTAACGTAACAGTGGGATTTGACTACTTCAAAAAATCGTGGTGGAAGAAACGAATGAAGTATGTACTACCCTTATTCCCAAGTGTTTTAGGAATTGTAATTATATCCATGTATGTCTTGGGTGACTTACACAATCCTTTGGATCCTATAGAGTTGTATATCATTGTGTTTGTTACTAACTGTGACAATGATTCAATTCTATATGAGACATGATGTATCTTGAAAATGCATAAGATTCCTCTCAAAAAATTTCATTACTATATGAACCATGGCTATTGTGTTCTTGAAAAATATGGAATCTTAAATATATTTTGGATGAACTATCAAAGTATATATATGTACATTTTCAGAGCAAAGACTGTCAATGTATCGCTATCCAGGATGCGATTTTGGAAAATGTGTAATCCTACAAGGAATGAGTTTTCAGTTAATAATTCTATTAACAATGGATTGCTTCATACACCTCACAACTGTTTTAATGAAGCAAGTGATCTTTTGAAATATTAAGGGGTTTATGATTCTAAAGGTATTTTTAACAAATATCATATTTGTTCAAATTTATCTCTGCGTACTCTAGTAGAAAATTCTTGAGTGAATTTCAAATGTTGTTATCAAATCTTGGTAATAATAGAGTAAACATATTTTTGGACAGAAGAATATAATCAATCTGTAATAAAGATCCAGACCATGAAAAATCGATTTTCCAAAAAAAAAGACCTAGATATAAAATCGGAATTGTTTCCCCACAAGCCTTGGTTTCCGATTTTGATATAATTTCCTAAAGCTAGTTATTTCCGGTTTTTGATATTTATTCTTCCTATAAAAGATAACCTCTTCCTATATTTACAAACGTATTGGGGAAGATTGATCGAAACCGTACTAGGGTATATCATATTTTCGCGAGTATGAGGAAGAGGAAATCCAGTGGGACGTCATATGATGATTGGGTCAGATGGGATGATATTGATAGGATCGGATTCCCTAACAATATTGATGATAAGCATGAATTCACTCGTTTTGTTGACAGCTCATGTTTTAGGAAATACGAATCTCTCAAGGGAATGAAATTTACCACTGAAAAGAAATTCGATCCAGATGTCCTAGATAAGGATTATGTGAAGTTTGTTCAAGATCGAAACTGGGGAAAACTTTTTGATTTTGAAAAATATTCACCTATATGGTAAGATTTTTTTATGCAAATATTCATAATGTTGATCGTAAAAATCTTACCTTTGTTACTCTCTACTATGTTGATCGTAAGACAATTTCTAATGCTATTAAGTACAATGTGGAATGTAATCACTTGATTACTGGAGTTGAAATTGAGCACGATACCATTTCAACACATCTCATTGGAAGATCTATAGAGTGGGAAAATGGTAGAATACCAACAAAAGATATACCATTCCACCTAAGGGTATTCGGTAAACTTGCTTTAGCAACCCTTTTTGTAAGCACTAGAGATAAGTCAAATTGGGACAAAGATTTTGCAGAATTTGTTTATTTCCTGTTAAAAGGATACCCTCAAATTGATCTCCGTGGAACCATTGTCAGTCAAATGATCAAAATATCAGATTCTATTTCTTCGTCAGGAATAAAGAGACATCTCGATTTTCCTTGCACAATTACAGAAATTTGTGATTTCATCGCTGGGGATGATTTTGATGACTTAAGAAGCATTACGATTGTCTCTGATAAGACTATATGTCCAATGATTGGGGGTCAATCCAGTAATAAAATGGTTGAAAGGATTTCACCAAATTCTAACAACAAGTATCTTTTAGATCATCTTGAAACTCTTGGTAAACAACTTGACTGTTTTCAGAAACAGTTGGGCTTTGCTACTCGAAAAGATCCAGAAACTCTTAAAGGAATTCTAAAGATTGAATCATAGTTTTGGAACCAAGAATCGAAAATAGAAGAAGAGCATCGAAAAGTACTTGATCACAAGGAATGTGTATGTTTATGGGATGTTTGATTTCGGTTGACCTTAATATTTGACAAAGGGGGAGATTGTTAGAGCATAACTCGGTTGAACCCGCCAAGCGTTGGTATGTCAAGTTTGGTTGTCATATTTTAGTGAACCAAAACTAATTTAAAGAGTCGCTTGATTATGTACTAGAGTCAACTTAGTATAGGTTAGCTTGAAAGAATTAGGATATGAGACATTACAAGTAATATATGAAGACTTGAAGAAGTGAAGAAGTAAGGAGCTACAACGACAACATCATACTTCCACTTGAGGTTAGTGATATTTGACTTGAACTGTTTCATTCCCTAACGTATCTTTCAAGTCGTACATATTGAAAACATAACTGTGAAGCATGAATGATTATACTCTATTTAGACGTAGTATTAAGGAATACAATACGAAGTATACGCTTATCTTTTGAACTTCGTATATAAGACATATACATAATCTTTTGAATGCTATTGTGATTATGTATGGGTATGAGGTGAAGATTTCATCCTAGGAAACAATGTTTTACATTCGTTTAAAGGAAGTAAATTCATGAATTTGTTTTGTGAATCGAAAGGGAAATCGCTAGGATTATTGGTATTGTTATTCATTGCATATCTTTTGAACTACCAATATGTGTGATTAGTATAACCGCTCATGACTTGTTTATGTTCTTGGTAAAACTATTCACAAGGCCTGACTTTTGTATTGGTATGACTTTTACTAGTGAAACCTGAAAAAGCGGGGGTACAACAACCACACCCAATATTTCACTTAGCAATCTGTATGGACAAATTCCAATATACTTTCTAGAGAATCAACTAGACAGTCAGACTCAATCTAGAGAAAAGTATATTGAGGAGTTAATATCTCTCTCACTTGATTTGATATTTACTCAAGCAAATAAGAATTTGCGAGTCTTTATCAAATACAAGGATAATAAACTTGGATGGTACCAAAGACCAATATACAAGGATCAATCAATTTCCAATCAACAACCAAGGTTGGATTTCACAATTGATCGATACAACGCACAACCTGTGATATTTCAATTATATAACAAAATATAATGCTGAATAGAAATAACACAGACACCAGAAATTTTGTTAACGAGGAAACCGCAAATGCAGAAAAACCCCAGGACCTAGTCCAGATTGAACACCACACTGTATTAAGCCGCTACAGACACTAGCCTACAACAAACTAACTTCGGTCTGGACTGTAGTTGAACCCCAATCAATCTCATACTGATTCAAGGTACAGTTGCTCTCCTTACGCCTCTGATCCCAGTAGGATACTACGCACTTGATTCCCTTAGTTGATCTCACCCACAACTAGGAGTTGCTACGACCCGAAGTCGAAGACTTTAATAAACAAATTTGTATCACACAAAAAAGTCTACAGAATAGATAAATTTGTCTCCCATAGATAAACCTACAAGTTTTGTTCTGTCTTTTGATAAATCAAGGTGAACATGAACTAATTGATAACCCCGACTTATATTCCCGAAGAACAACCTAGTATTATCAATCACCTCACAATAATCTTAATCGATGCGGCGAAAGAAGATATTGTGGAATCACAAACAATGAGACGAAGATGTTTGTGACTACTTTTCTATATTTCCTATCGGAGATAAAGATCTCAAGCCAATCGTTACGATTGTACTTAACACGATAGAATCAACAAGATCAGATCACACAACTATGAGAAAGTAGTATCGGTCTGGCTTCACAATCCCAATGAAGTCTTTAAGTCGTTAACCTGGTTTAAGAAGAAAAACTAAGGTTAAAGGAGAATTGACTCTAGCTAATACAACTAGTATCACACAAGAGGTGTGGGGATTAGGTTTCCCAGTTGTTAGAGTTCTCCCTTATATAGTCTTTCAAATCATGGTTTGCAATCAATGTTAGCTTGGTAACAAAGCATTCAATATTCACCTTCATCTAACCTGATTAGATTCAAGCTAATATCTTTCAACCTTTAGATCAAAAACTTAGCTTGTTACACACAAATGAAATGTACTATTTTGGGTTTATGTAACCGTACCCAAACATCAACATTTGTTGGTTCAACAATAGTTAACCAAATGGTTAGCCATATGAGCACTTTCATATCAACCATGTGCTTTTTCACCATAACTAGTTCAAATGACTCAAATGAACTAGTTAGAGAGTTTTCAATTGCAAGGAAATCTTATGTAACTACACAAGATACAATCGAAGCAAAAACGTTTGATTCACTCGAATCGGTTCATGAACTATATAGCCACGGTTTGCATTTAGCATTCCTTAGTTAATATGAATAAGTTCACAAACAATTGTTTTTAGATATAACCAACTCAAGTTCGCAAACTTAGTTCACGGACTTAAGTTTCCGTAAGGAATTCACAAACTCCAGCAGATATTCTCGGGTCGAGAACTTCCGCCAGTTCGCGGACTGAGATCACGCCACTATTCCGGTTCTCTTGATCAACAAAGTTCGCAAACTTCGGTTCAAGGAAAAAGGACTTATACATGTATGTGTTGCCACACAATGCTTATATCCATCATTGGTTTTATAATCTAAACTCTCATTTCAATCATCGAAACATTCTCAGAGGACGTTATATAGTTGTTATTTACAAACCATTTTTCGTCAGAGCAATTTTCAAAGTGATTGAAACATATCATGACTTTGTTCACTAGGTAAAGATGAACTTGGCCAAAGTAAAAGCTTACCAACACATATTTCGAGAAATAGATAGGCGAGATAAACTTGGCTCGAAATAGCAAATATGTATAATCAAAGTTTATATAGCAAAACGACTTTTGTCTCAAAATAGGAGATAGAGTAGATATACTTTTGAGTGATAGATAAGTTCAAGTCTCCACATACCTTTTAGTTGATGAAGATCCACCAGTTCCTTGAGTAGTCCTTCGTCTTGTATGATGATCTCCATGGAGTTCTTGAGCTCAACTACACTTTCTATCCTAGTCCGAGACTTAGCTATAGTAGACTAGAAATCAAGACTTATAGTTCTGATCACTAACATTGACAAACATGCTTGAGATAGCAACACATGCGAGTTCGACCAAGCAATGCTCTAACAATCTCCCCCTTTGTCAATTTTAGTGACAAAACTATCAACACATATGGAATACAAAAATAAAAGAAATAACTTTTGTAGCTCTTATTCCACATGCCTAATCTTCAACATTACTCGAAATCTTCGTCACTTCCAAGTACTCCAATGATCCCAAAGGTTGTAAGTTCAGGATCATCGTTGTTGAAAATCCGTAGCTATAACAACGAGAAAACAAGAGTTATCAATCATTGTTATACAGTGTCATAATATCATTATATATCATCAAAGTTCAATTGCATCACAACTTCGACAACAATACTATGGTGATATGTATCACTCCCCCTTAGTCAATACTCCATCTCACATGGAAACCACTCCCCCTTACATAATGATCCGAAAACCATATGTATTTGTAGTGTGAACTACATATTAATTCTCCCCCTTTTTGTCAACAAAATTGGCAAAGGCACGAAAACAGGATCCTAATGAAATTTCCGAAAGAGACATTTCATGACCAAAAGAAAGCACATATCATCTTATTTAGATGCAATCATATAGCCGAAGCTAAATGCATTCATCAAGGAGTTTATAAAGATACAAGATAACCCCTATAATATTCCACAGCCGCACTCCCCACAAAGATTTGACAATTAAGCACAAGTTCAATTAATAACTCTCCCCCATAATATGTCATTCCCGAAAGAACAACAAGAGCGACCTTAATTTCAAAAGAAAAGAAGGATTTCTTTGGACATAACAAATCACATACAAGTATGAATTTGAATCCAAAATACTCAATTAAATTAACCACAAGAGGTCCCATGATTAATTTAATCGGAAATGTTCAACATAAGTGAATTTATGGAGACTCAAAAGTACACAATTAGATTAATCACAAGAGAACCCATAATTAATCTAATCGGAATACACAACCAAATTAATCACAAAAAGTAATCAATTTAATTGGTCATGCTCGACATAAGAGAACTTACGGAGCAACAACTAAATAACCAAACGAGAATGATTAACTTAGTTCAACATGCTCGACATAAAGTACCTCACGGAGCAACAACTAAGCTAAGAATAACTCAGTCGAAAATGCTCAACATAAGACAATTTATGGAACAACACAGTATGTACACAAAAATTGTGGATCGGAGATCGACCTTATACCGTGGAAAAACAAGGATTCATTCTATTTTCCATCACCATTTGCACAATGACATACAATAGACATAATCCTCGTAAACAAAATATTTTAACCTATCTTCCATCAATAATTGACATAATAGGCTTAACTTTTGCATTTGTCAAAAGTTCATTCCTTCTTTCATGCATATTAACATATAAATGACTTAACTTTAGACAAGGTATGGGATAATCACAGTTCACGGATGCAAACACACATATCTCATAACAAATTGCAATATATAAAACCATAAAGATTAATACTGCAAAAATCATCTTCCAAACAATTTTAGAGTTTAAACCAATAAATCTAAAAAGATGAAGATGAAAATCATTGGGCATAGCTATATGAAATCACAGTAATTTTTATTCCAAACTCTAGTAATCCTTCTCAAAAACAAGAATAAATTCTCATAAGAAGTTTCCTAGGCATCTAGACAAACACGTAATGCACATATAAGATGATTTGTCCATAGAGGGTAGAATCAATCTTTTTCGCCCGGATTTACATCAGGAATAGCTACCAAAGGTGTATAAAAAGATTTTCTTAACAAAGAAGAACATACAAAGTCATTAACGACCATGCAACATAGTTCACAAAGGATGATTGTGAACATTCAAGAATCCCATAGCAATGCGTACTACTGCTCATTCTTTAACTTCCTTCTTTGTGATTCACCAACAACATTCTTGTAAAAGCTACAAATTAGCTTAGAAGAGTAGTACTCCAAGAATCCAAGTGCCCAAGTCCAAGAGAAGTGGAACAAGTGCGACGAAACTGAGCAAATCACTCAAAAACAAGCGACAGGACAAATACCAAACTTAACTCATCCAAATTCAAGTATTCTCATCTCCAATTTGAAGAGAATTCAAAGAGGAAGAGAATGCAAAAATAATTAGGTCATTCCGAGTTCGGACGAACAAGATACGACCAAAACATGTTTACCGGATATCGACGTCTATAGGCAAGTATGCAAACGGGTATGCGTACTTAGATGCCTGGATTTTGATTTTAAATGATGATAATCATACCAGGTATGTGTACCATGGAGTCCAAACATCCCGAGCTACTATTTTCAAACCTAAACACTTAAGAACCTTAAAAACAGATCAAGTTAGGTAGAAATGAACGATAATCAAGGTACATACATCATTATAAGTACTCTAAGCAAATAAAAACACAAGCCTTGCTCAAGTTTATAGACATACCTTTTTAGACGAATCCAATCAAATTCTGCAGCCTTACCGAACATAATCTGTGCGCCCCAATTCCCGTGCTTCCCTCACCGTATACATAGCAGGGCATTCATTGGTGATGATGCACTTACAACACAATCAAGTTGTGTTGAGGTGAACAATATCTTGCTCACCACAAGTGATTTTTAGATTATCATGAAAGAGATCGCTTTTAGAACCTTTCACATCTAAATCCATCTTTCCGAAGAACTTGTTAAGTTCCAACATCATGGATACTACCTTCTCCATAGCCATGGAATTTTCTGGGAGATCATTCCTTTTCAGACTCAAAACATCATTGACTTTCTTTCGTATCCACTTCTGAGTGCGTTTAGGAACAATCGGAACCTTCTTCCCATTACTCTCTTCTAGAATTCTCGGAAGAGAATTGGATTGACTATTCTTTAGCAAGTTAGTCTTTCTCCAATTGGGAGCATCGGATCTTGTCTTCGTCTTTACGAATTTATCCTTTTGATAACCATTACGATTGTGAAAAGGATTCATATGACGTTTATAGGCAAATCTAGGTTTATCACAACACTGATTCCTTTGCATAAAGGTTGGACAATTACAACCTGTAACGTTAAGGGGATTAGTCTTAACATATGATCTTGGTTTCGCAACTTCTTGTGATGCCCAAACAAGAAAATCATGAAATTTCTCATTCCTTATACGTAAACGACATCTCCTTTCCAGGTGACCTTTATTTCCGCAATAGTGGCAAACGTAAGGAATGTTCTTACCTCGATCCATGTGTGCTGACTTTGGAGGTTGATAAACTTTGCTCTTTTGAACCTTGACTGCAGGTGAAGGTATTTCACTTTTTCCAGCAGTGGAAACCTTTTGTTGAGAAGAATCACTAGACTTGAAAATTTTTACCTCTTTGCTATTACTTGGAGCATTTATTCCCTTATAGCCCAATCCTCGTGTATCACGATGATTTTTACTTGCTCCTAGCAAAGTGGTTAATTTTATTGAACTAGTATTGAACTTTTTCAAGTCATCTTCCAACATCTTGATATTATCAAGAGCAACAACTAAATCAGCCTCAAGGCGTTTTTCTCGAGTGAGATAAGCGCTTTCTCTGTCGTCAAAACTTGTTTGCTTGGAGTTAATCCTTGCTTCAAATTCAAAAAGTTTCTCTTCCAACAAACAATACCTTTGATAGAGATTATCACACTCAAGTGACTTCATGCGTAGGTTTTTCTCAGAATCTTTGAGGATCGATTCGTTAGAACGATTGGAAACATAAACACCTGTGTAACATCTTCTCAATTTCTTGTTTTCACGACAGAGAGGAGTCAGAAGAGGAGTGAAATGAGAAGTTGCCATCTTCTTATTTTCTAACCAATTCAAAACCTTCACATACTCATAGACTTCCTCATCAACATCTCTATCAATATCTGAATCACCTTCATCAGAAAGTTCATCCAACTGTTCTTCTAGGAGTGTTTCCCAGACTTCTACAGGTTTTATATTAAGAGAATGTTTAGATACTGACCTAGATGTGGCAGTCCTCTCCGGTGAATCCAAGCTTTGAAAATCATCTGTTAATTTATAAACATGTGCGTTATTAACCATAGACTCGTCCATAATCAGATCGCTACAAACACAAACTTATAAGGTCTTTAAACGTGTTTGCCTGCTCTGATACCAATTGAAAAAGCGGGGGTACAACAACCACACCATATATTTCACTTAGCAATTTGTATAGAAAAACTCCAATATACTTTCTAGAGAATCAACTAGACAGTCAGACTCAATCTAGAGACAAGTATATTGAGGAGTTAATATCTCTCTCACTTGATTTGATCTTTACTCAAGCAAATAAGAATTTGCGAGTCTTTATCAAATACAAGGATAATAAACTCGGATGGTACCAAAGACCAATATCCAAGGATCAATCAATTTCTAATCAACAACCAAGGTTGGATTTCACAATTGATCGATACAACGCAAAACCTGTGATATTTCAATTATATAATAAAATATAATGCGGAATAGAAATAACACAGACACCAAAAATTTTGTTAACGAGGAAACCGCAAATGCAGAAAAACCCCTGGAACTAGTCCAGGTTGAACACCACACTGTATTAAGCCGCTACAGACACTAGCTTACTACAAACTAATCGGTATGGACTGTAGTTGAAACCCAATCAATCTCATACTGATTCAAGGTACAGTTGCGCTCCTTACGTCTTTGATCCCAGCAGGATACTACGCACATGATTCCCTTAGCTGATCTCACCCACAACTAAGAGTTGCTACGACCCAAAGTCGAAGACTTTAATAAACAATTTGTATCACACAGAAAAGTCTACAAAATAGATAAATCTGTCTCCCACAGATAACCCTACAAGTTTTGTTCCGTCTTTCGATAAATCAAGGTGAACATAAACTAATTGATAACCCGGACTTATATTCCCGAAGAACAGCCTAGTATTATCAATCACCTCACAATAATCTTAATCGACGCGACGAAAGAAGATATTGTGGAATCACAAACGATGAGACGAAGATGTTTGTGACTACTTTTCTATCTTGTCTATCGGAGATAAAGATCTCAAGCCAATCGTTATGATTGTACTCAACATGATAGAATCAGCAAGATCAGATCACACAACTACGAGAAAGTAGTATCTGTCTGGCTTCATAATCCCAATGAAGTCCTTAAGTCGTTAACTTGGTTTAAGAAGAAAACCTAAGGTTAAAGGAGAATCGACTGTAGCTAATACAACTAGTATCATACATGAGGTGTGGGGATTAGGTTTCCCAGTTGCTAGAGTTCTCCTTATATAGTCTTTCAAATCAGGGTTTGTAATCAATGTTAGCTTGGCAACAAAGCATTCAATATTCACCGTTAGACGAAAACCTGATTAGATTCAAGCTAATATCTTTCAACCGTTAGATCGAAAACTTAGCTTGTTACACCGAAAATGAAATGTACTATTTTGGGTTTATGTAACCGTACCCAAACATGAACATTTGTTGGTTCAACAATGGTTAACTAAATGGTTAGCCATATGAGTACTTTCATATCAACCATGTTCTTCTTCACCATAACTAGTTCAAATGACTCAAATGATCTAATTAGAGAGTTGTTCAATTGCAAGGAAATCTTATGTAACTACCCAATACAAAATCGAAGCAAAAACGATTTGATTCACTCGAATCGGTTCATGAACTATATAACCACGGTTTGCATTTAGCATTCCTTAGTTAATATGAATAAGTTCACAAACAGTCGTTTTTTGATATAACCAACTCAAGTTCGCAAACTTAGTTCGCGGACTTAAGTTCCCGGAAGGAGTTCACAAACTCCAGCAGATATTCTCGGGTCGAGAACTTCTGCCAGTTCGCGGACTGGGTTCGCGGACTGAGTTCGCGGACTTAGCTCACGCCACTCTTCCGTTTCTCTTGATCAACAAAGTTCGCAAACTTCGGTTCAAGGAAAAATGACTTATACATGTATGTGTTACCACACAATGCTTATATCCATCATTGGTTATATAATCTAAACTCTCATTTCAATCATTGAAACATTCTCATAGGACGTTATATAGTTGTTATTCACAAACCATTTTTCGTCAGAGCAATTTTCAAAGTGATTGAAACATATCATGACTTTCCTCACTAGGTAAAGATGAACTTGGCCAAAGCAAAAGGTTACCAACACGTATTTCGAGAAATAGATAGGCGAGATAAACTTGGCTCGAAATAGCAAATGTGTATCAAAGTCTATATAGCAAAACGACTTTTGTATCAAAATAGGAGATAGAGTAGATAGACTTTTGAGTGACAGATAAGTTCAAGTCTCCACATACCTTTTAGTCGATGAAGATCCACCAGTTTCTTGAGTAGTCTTTCGTCTTGTATGATGATCGCCATGGAGTTCTTGAGCTCAACTACACTTCATATCCTAGTCAGAGACTTAGCTATAGTAGACTAGAAATCAAGACTTATAGTTTTGATCACTAACATTGACAAACATTCTTGAGATAACAACACATGTGAGTTCGAACGAGCAATGCTCTAACAAAACCGATCTTAAGTAATTACCTGAGATGGTATGATCGATTTGTTGTAATTGGTATGACCAACTCTAGGCAAAGGGGAACCGATCCTAGTAAGAGGTCCAACCGATCACAAAGGGGAATCGATCCTTGTATGAGGTGCAACAAGTTTCTAGATATTGGGAACCGATGCTATGAACATGTGAAACACGTTTTTAGATATTGGGAACCGATCCTATGGACATGTGCAAAAAATACAAGTTAGATACCATATAAATGTGGGAACCGATATCGATTCCAAGATAGTAAATATGAAAGATGATTTACTAAGTTAAGATGTCGACATTCTTTGAACATGTGCAGTAACGCTTATATTTTATTGTTCAAAGATATTCCTTAATAGCTAAAGGAAAATCCCGGATCGAAAAAAATAAATTGAGAATCTTTTAATTAAGGTTTTTAATTTTATTTTTTGAAAATAAAAATTAGTAATGTGCATTTACTAGTTGGAGATTTTCTAAGAGATTTTTGGTCAATGTTTGGACAAAGTATTTCCAAGAATTATGGAAACTGAATTTGGAATATATTTCATATCTTGAGAATATTTTCGGTTTTGGAAATTCCTTGGTGTCCAAACTTCCTTGGTCTATAAATATCAAAGTTTGCATTTCGATCAAACTAATCTTCAGTGCCAGCAAAACTACCTAGTTGTGTTGTTACTGGTGGAGCCGCCTATTCGGAGAGGAAAGTAACCTAATTAGGCAAAATCTCTTACGGCCCCTCGATTTAAAGTCTTCTTTGGGATTGAGAATCTATATTAGTATCGTTGGTGGGAAACTAGATAATTGCGGTTTATTATTAGTTTTCGATTGATTTGATTGACTAACGGTTGTTGAACTTTGATTGCACCTAGTTTGTTTATGCTTTAGAATCTTCTCTTCTGATATAAGTCTCACTCAAACTAGATCGAAGTTTCGACGGGGTTCTTTAGACTGTTTGTAGATCTAAAGACGTCTTGTGATAATCCATTGTTAACAGACTCCGTTCGTGTGTGATTGATCACAGAAGATTCAAGTTGATTGTGTGCAGGTGTTTATTGAAGATCTAAGAAGATTTGAAGACAAAGAAGACTTTGAAAATTTCGGATTTGGTTTCATAATCTTTGATGTGCACGATAATTGTTTCGGTTAAAGAGGATCCAACTATAATCGGTTCATCCTTGTGGTAGATTGGATTGATTAATTGAGTAGATCGGCATCAATATAATTCTTTGTGATTCAAAGTATTGATTGCAAAATCTTGACAATTACCTTGGTAGTTGTTATGAGATAGATCTAAGGACCTGACAAAGGAGTTTATTGGGATAAACGGAAGACCCTTTTGTCGAACTCATATCACTTGGTTGAAAAGAGTTGTTACCAAACATATTTGTTGTTCCTTTACTGTTGGAATATGAACCAAAGGAATTGTTCCAAGTACGTGACTTATTACAAGTTGGAGGAGTAGGAATACAGACGGAACTAGGTGAACTATAGGTTTAGTTGCTTGGTGTCAACTATACGAAGTTGGTTTGATTTTTTATAGCGGCTTAATCCTGAGAGTATTCAATTCTGGACAAGGTCCCGGGGTTTTTCTGCATTTGCGGTTTCCTCGTTAACAAAATCTTGTTGTGTCTTTTACTTTTCTATTTCCACAATTATAATTGTTTTTATTGTAACTAGAAGTAAAATACACAAAGGTTAATTCCTATTTACTTGATAGTAATCCTATTGTGTTTGGTTAAGTCTGAACCATTTATCAAGTAAACATACTTCGTTGTTGCATTATCTCGATCTCGTATCCATAGACGATCACACGAAGTGTGAACCGATTAGTTGTATTGTCTCGACTCAGTCCATAGACAATCACTTCGGAGAAAGGACTTATAGGTGGAAAAGTTTTAGATTGAGGTATATTTGGGTACCCTCGTCTTTTCAATTGGTATCAGAGCAGGAAAACACGAAAAGATCTAACAATCTGTGTTTGGTGCGATCCAACCTATAAGAAAATGAATCTTATGAGTGATTCAGTTAACATAAGTCAAGATGAAAAATCAGCACTTGAGGATAACATCCTCTGTGAATCTACTGAACAGGTTGACCCCTATAATGTAGACTCTGGTGATTGGAAAACTTCCCTTGAAAAACAACTTGATGATATTTCTAAAGATGGTGACTCAGAAATCGATCAAGATGTTGAAGAAGATATGTCAGAATTCACTTCTATACTAAGTGTTATTTCTACAAGAAAACTTTCTACCACAGATGTGATTGACCTCATTGCTCCTCTCGGTAGAGAAAATAAGAAACTAAGAAAGATTTTCTCTGGTTTCTTCTATGGATATCAGAATTCCAGATACCTTCTTAAAGAGTACAAAGATAGGCTACACTCAAAAACCATTGAGTTTGATAATCTCAACAAGAAACATTACTTGTTGAATAAAAAGTTTGTTGAGACAGAAGCAAGGATTAATTCTCAACAATCAACAAGTAAGGACCAAAATGAGTCTGATTCCTTCAACAAAAATCCTCTTAAGGATTAACTAGTCGAAGCTCTTGAAAGAATCAAGGTCTTAGAAGAGGAAGCTGTAAGGCTAAGAATACTCAATGATAGCACAATCAATTTATCTTCCTTGTTGGATGCAGGAAAAACTCATGGCGACAAACGTGGATTAGGATTTGGCCCTTCCACTCCAGAAAATCCACCTGAACAAGCTTGTACGCCTGAGTCACCCAAGTGCTCTAATGATATTCTGACAGAAAACATCTCCGAAAGCAATCAGAGGAAGACTCCAACTAAGGATCAACATAGTAACCGAACCTCTTATAAAGGTAAAACTAAAAAATTTACTCCTTTCAATAAGCATTGTTATTATTATAGAGATAAAGGTCATATGCAAAGGTATTGTAAAATTCAAAAGATACAAAACACTATATCATTTGTGTCTAAAGAATTGAACAGTGTCATCCCCAAAAACCTCTCAGGTCATCATTGTCCTGTGAGACGAACGAATTATTACAAAAATTCAAAACCATATCCTAAAAGGAAGAATAATAGAATGGGTAACACCTTTATCAATGGGAATATGAGATCTGATGTTTCAAGATGGAAAGATGCAATGTAACTAGAAATGAAGAATCTTCATTCAAAATCCACCTACAAGTTAATACCAAAATCCGAGAAGGTATCCAAAAGGAAGTTATCTAAACAGATTCTAAGAAAAACAATCCGGTTGTAATCTTAGACAAATATGACTATGAATGTCTAGTACTTCGACTCAAAAAGGATCTAGAGATATCCAGCGATATCAATGTGAAAGCATCTTTCGATGACTTGCTATACTGTAGAAAAACAAAAAGTGAGTTAACCAGGACTCTATGACTTCTCAAAACTTGTGATATCTTCTTTGAACATTTAGAGTAAGTTTTTGTTTCGGTTTTTGTGTAGAAAAGCTTTCCTAATTAAGCTACAGCCTTGAAAAAGGAAAACAAGGGACTATAAATAGGTCCGATTATGCTCTTACGATATCACAATCCTGTGATACAATGCTTTCTTCTTATGAAGGTAGTGAAGAAGAATTAACTGAAGAACAGAGAACCAATTTCATTATGACTGTTCAGCATCGAGACTGGCTCAAAGAAAGAATTGTTCAAACAAGAGGTGTTCTTGCTGAACTCAAGGTTCTAGTTGAAGAACTTGAAAAACAAAAAGTGGTTGTAAACAAGTCTCTTGAGACATGCTTCAAAAGTTTGAACACTGAAGAAGCCTCAGTGAACAACAAGAGCACGAATAGAGATTAAGTTATATGCTGTAACACTTAGTCCAGGAAAATAAACATCAATTTTTGATTTCTTTCAATAATTGTATTAGGTCTATTATGAATAAAACTATCTTATTATGAATAAAATTATTTGATTTATAATTTTTCTTGTGATAGTTTATGTTTACATTGCCTGTGCTTGAATGCTTTATCTTATTGCTATGTATGTTTATGGGATGTTTGATTTCGGTTTTCATGAACTTAATATTCGATCTCATATGTTGTGAACCCTTATAGTTTGGGTGACTTTTTGGTTTAGCAGGATTAAGTTCTAGCCCATGTTGGTAGGCTTTATCAAAGGAACATGAGGGGTTATGATTGAAACAAAATGTGAAAAAGTCACAATATGTTGAATCATTTGGTTTAGCATAAAAGCATATGTGTTTCGGGGTTTTCAACCTTTCTCTGGTAAAGTTTGGTTGTTGTTATTATTTTGTTTTGCATAAGGATGACAACATAATGATATTTCGGTATCAATCCTCCCTGAGAAGAAGATGCAAACATATTGGAGAAGAGGATGCGAAATTTGAGGTAACGACTTTGTTAGTTAATCGTTATCCTGTTTAAGAAAAGCCTGAGTTTATTGCGTATATTTATTGCTTTTGCTTAACAAAATTTCGGTACAATTGATGTTTTATTCCATTATTTGTGTATGGATGTGTGTGTGATTCAATTATTTCCGGTTAAGAAAAACTATTGCTATCTTGCTTTATTGTTTGGTATCAATCATTTAGGCTTACAAAATTTCGGTGCAATTGCGATGCTTTAATGTCTATGTTGTTTCAATTGCTTCCGGTTGAGGTAAATAATTATACAAGTTGATTTATTTGGTTTGTATGAATTGTTTATAGCTTAACAAAAGAAAAGGTTTTCGGGATGAATTGTTTAGTCCAATTCGATTCCGAATAAGAGAAACTAAGTTAATTATGATCTAAGTTAGACTTATCAAAGTGGAGGTTTCGGTTATTCAAGTCTAATCGAATGCCTTAACAAGAAATGCTAGTTAACTGACCTAGTACTTGTCTTGTTTAAAAGTGAAAGGTCTAAGTTATATGGATAATTAGAACCTGATGAGTAAAATAGAGTTATCTTTATTTTGGTCTTATCAAACAAGCGATTGTATTTGTACAATCGGTTTAGCAAAGGAACTAAGGTGCTTAGTCGATTTTTGGTTTGCTAAACTGAAAAAGCGGGGGGTCTAATGATAGACACATTTTTTGTCTAAATTGTACTCAATGTCTCTATCGTTAGTGCTCGATTTTTGTACTAATTTTGATGCTTTGTGTGTTTGTAGGTGTTTTTGGAGAAATACACTTGTGTGGAAAAAGTTGCTCAAAAAGTGCTATTTGGATTCCCGGAAAAAAGTACTAAAAGCACCCTCAATTTGGATAAGGGGCACCTCAGTTGGGCACCTGCTATTCGTACCCCCAGTTTGGTTAGGGGGACACCATCTTCAACATTTCAAAAAATCGTAGACGTGATATGTCATAACAAAGCTGGTATGAGTGTTTGTTTCGATCAAATTTGGCTGAAAAATCCGTGAGAAGAAAACAGGGCAGCACGTACGCTGGATGAGATATTCACGGGATTACAACATGTTAAACGTGTGTTGATCGTGTTTGGATTGAGCTGGGTCTCTGCAGAAGCATGGAGAAGTTAAATAAGGAAGATTCAGTAGATGTATACGCGTGGAAGAGCTAAAAGTGGAAGAAAATATTCCCGAGAATATTTTTCATCAATGCCGAGTAATGGAGAATTCGATGAAGTTATTGCGTGATATTTTGAGGCTGTTGGTTTATAAGTAGTTTCTGGGATAGCTAAGATGGATTACAGAGAGTTTCGGAGGTTTTAGAACACCACAGAGCTTAAACACCAAAGTTGCAGAGCTGCCATTTTCTGCTACTGCATTTCTGAAGAACACAAAGAACGGACCGACCAGGACAGTCGTTTATCAACAGTGATAACGACTCACAGCTGAGGGTCGTACATCTGCAACAGACTTATTTGCTACAGTGCCAACGACAAAAAGCTTTTATCGTTCTTTGTAACAGCTCGGTTTGCAACACGTATAACTGTTGCAAATCCGGTTTTTAATATTTTCTCTCCATTTCATCATTTGTACACCTCCTTTGAGCAATAAAAATGAATCTTGAGCGTGTTTCCAACATGATGATGAGCTAATTCTCCCATAACCAAGGAAATGAGGAAGCTATTTACGCATGAATAATTGGTAACTATTTTATTTTCTCTAATTTATAATTTATAATTCACTAAATCACTGCTTTTGCAGAGTTTTAAATTGTTTACATAATTTTCGTCATTAGTTCTGATTCAATTAGATAGGTTATGCTTTGTTTATATAATCTATGCTTAGGGGATACAATTAATTTTTGAGAGTTTGCCTGATTATGTGTGAATTAAGAAAGAAGGGACTTAAAAGATAATTAGAGTTTTGGATTATTTACCATAATTTATTCATGCATAATAGTGGAATCAGTGTCTTGGTTATTTCTCATATCTTGAAATCAATTTTGTGTTAAGTTTTCTTTATTTTAAGTTTTATTAAATCTAAAATTCATTGCCTTCACAAGTCTTAAAACAACCCTTTTATCACTATCTACAACAACTTTGAAAACACATCAAATTTTTGGTGCCGCCGAAGCGGACTTGTCTTTAGGCTAGAGTTTTTAGATTTTGTTTTTTAGGTTTTTATTTTTTTTGTTCTTCTTTACGTTTTTGGGTTTTTGTCTTTTCCTTACAGATTTTGGAATTGGGAGCGAAAGAAAATTTTTCCAAAGCTTTGGTGAATACTTAAAGACTTGGAGTAAAAGACAAAGTGAAAGGAACGAAAGAATTTTTTTTTTTAATTAAAAAAAGAGAGGAAAAAAAAGAGAGACATTTTATTTTATTTATTTTTTTTTTTTTAGACTTTCCTTTTCTTTTGGACTTTGGACTTGGACATTTGGACATTCTTTTATTTTTAAACCCTACGGAAGGGTAGTATTAAATATTAAACTGTTTGCAGAGAAGGACGGTGATTACGATATCACCTCGGCCCCTCGGGTTCGTACACAACATTGGAGTTGTGGCCCGAGTCGACTTCAGCGGTTCATCCCCCGTCTGGAACGGGAGGTAAGTTTGTCGAAACACTCGCGAATCCCCTGTCAGCGAGTTACTGTATTCCTTCGTTTGCATATATGCTGAGGACTTGAAAACGGCTGCTTTAATTTCCTAGTAAAGGGCAAGGACTGGCCATACAAGATAAGGGTTCGGATTTCATCACCGTTCTCTTCTTGCCCGCCTTAGGAAAACAAAACCAAACGCGAACCTAAACCTAAAATTTGGAATAGAACGAGACCTATAGGGTAACGAGCTTAATAGGAAAGTCGTTCGAAAAATATTGGTTACTCTTTTGAGCATACTTCGAAGTTCATGATGGTTTCTGTGAGTTGAATGCGTGACTGCGCCGCCTTGGAATGCGGTGAGGCCTTGGGTATCAAAGCTCTACGCAGCTTCCCTCGCCTCTATTCAACTTACTTTGACTCGGATTGATTCCAGAGGGGTTTGCTCAAATTGTAACGAATTCCCATTCGAAGGATTAGAAGCTGGTCTAGAAACAATCTAAGTGGAGCCATCATGCTTTTTGTTTGCTAGAAATCAGTAGGTTTGCTGTGGTGGAGTCAGCCTTGTTTGTGTTTGCATAGAACTTCCCTTCCTTTTAGGACTTTTCTTTTTCTTTTGTTTTTCTAGTGTATGCC
This sequence comes from Papaver somniferum, assembly GCF_003573695.1. Classification (NCBI taxonomy): domain Eukaryota; kingdom Viridiplantae; phylum Streptophyta; class Magnoliopsida; order Ranunculales; family Papaveraceae; genus Papaver; species Papaver somniferum. The sequence goes on from NC_039366.1 coordinate 50,058,864, forward strand.
CAGGTTATCAGAGAGCGGGCTTGGAAAAGAAACACTCTAGGTCGTTTGATTAGTGATAAACCTAGTAGTTCTTCTTGTGAAGGCGGGGAGCTCGAAGACTCTTCTTTTGAGAGCCCCGTTTTTGGAAACTTCAGTTTTGAAAATCTGTCTCTTCGTGAGGAAGGTACCCCTAGTACTTCAGCTGTGCCAGCGATGGAAACTTTGAAAGATTACATGTTCCCAACTAGGACCAACCGAGCTTCGTGCATTAAATTGCCAGCCAGTACGGCTAATTTCGAGATAAAACCTAGTATTCTTCAGATGATCCCTATGTTCTTAGGAAAAGATGATGAGAACCCTTATTTTCATATTAGGGACTTTGAGGAAATCTGTGGGACAGTTAGAATAAAAGACCTCACTGATGAAGTTTTGAAACTTAAGATGTTTCCCTTTTCCTTGAGAGATAAAGCCAAGACCTGGCTGAACAACCTACCACCTGAGTCCATTGAAACATGGCAGGAACTTGTTGCTGCTTTCTATATGAAATTCTACCCTAAGCATAAAACTGCAGCTGTTAGGCAGAAAATTAGTGCTAGTGTGCAACAAGAGGGAGAGTCTCTTTATAGGTTTTTAGAGAGATTCAATGATCTCCTATCCCAGTGTCCTCACCATGGATTTGATAAGATGAAACTTGTTGAGATTATTTATAATGGTTTAGACTATTCGACCAAAGCCATGGTCGAGTCTATGTGCGCTGGTGAGTTCACCAGTAAAAATGCTGATGATGCTTTTACCTTCTTAGGACTATTGCTGAAAAATCCCAACAGTGGGAGTCTTGTGTTGAACCCCCTAAAAGACTCTTGGTCAATAGAAGTAGCACCAATGTGGTAGATACAAGCTTCGAGTCAGATGCTAAGTTTGCTGCTTTGTCTAGAAGGTTAGAAGCTTTGGAATTGAATCAGCCTAATTATAGGTCTCTTGTTGAACCTGATGATAGGATTAGAGCCGCTCAAGTCTCTAGTTGTGGAGTAGAGCCCAATAACTCGTTTTGGGAAGGTCATGTTAGTGAAGAACAAGCCCATGTGTCTATAACAACGCTAGGTTTGAGAACCGTCAGAAGTTTGACCCATACTCAGAAACCTACAACCCTGGTTGGAGAAACCATCCTAATTTTTCTTGGTCTAAGGGCCAGAATCAAGGTCAGTCTAGTAATTCTCAGCCTCCCCCAGGTTTTGGTTATGCTAAGAACTCTTCAGGTCAACCCCAGTTTCAGAACCCTTCGGATAAAAAGATCACAAGTTTAGAAGACACTCTAGCCTCGTTTATTAAAAACTCTGATAAGATCAACCTAATGGTTGCTCAAGGGATAGAAGAAAGTAAAATATAGGTTATGCTAACTCCCAAGCTATTTCTGAGTTAAAAAACCAGGTTAGTCAGATAAATGAATCTTTGAGGGAAAAAGGTAAGTTTCCTAGTCAAACTCAACCCAATCCTAAAGCAGAGAAATCGTACAATCATGTGAACTCTATTACAACCCTTAGGAGTGGAAAGAAAGTTGACAATAAGGTTGCCATGCCTGATAGTGAACATGTGTAGTTCACCCTTCTGAGCCAGAAAATGAGGAGACTGATAGAGTCTCTAAAGAGACCAATGAGGGTCCTGCTGAGCCCGGCTTTGTTCCCAGAGCCCCGTTTCCCCAGCTGCTAGTTCCAACTAAGAGCGAGTCGAACTTTAATGATATATTGGAGGTTTTTAAGCAGGTTACTATCAACCTACCATTGTTGGATGCGATTAAGCAGATTCCCGCTTATGCTAAGTTTCTTAAGGACTTGTGTACACGAAAGCGTAAGCTTAGTGTCCAAAAGAAAGCCTTCCTAGCTAGTCACGTGAGTTCCATTATTCAGAATACCACTACTCCTAAGTATAAAGACCCAGGGTCCCCTACCATTTCTTGCACAATAGGTAAATACCGTGTTGAGAAAGCTTTGCTTGACTTAGGAGCCAGTGTGAATTTACTTCCATACCATGTGTACCTCAAGCTAGGACTTGGTGATATGAAACCTACCCAGATGACACTTCAGTTAGCTGATAGGTCCGTTAAAATTCCTCGTGGTGTGATCGAGGATGTTCTTATTGAGGTCGACAAGTTTATTTATCCAGTGGATTTTGTTATCCTAGATACCCAACCTGTCCCTGACCCAGAGAACCAGATACCAGTGATTTTAGGTCGCCCATTTTTAGCAACATCCAATGCGATCATTAATTGTCGAACTGGTATTATGAATTGTCTTTTGGTAATATGACTATTGAGCTGAACGTCTTTCATATTAGTAAGCTACCCTCTGAACTAGATGACTCGAGCATAGAAGAGGTAAACATGATAGGAACATTAGTCGAGGAGTCATTACCAAACACTTTGTTAGAATCCGTTAGAGAAATGCCTAGCTCACTTTGGGATTGATTTCGATGATGATAATGTGATTAATGAGGTGAATGCTTTGTTAGATTCAACCCCTTTGTTAGACATAGTAACGGATGGAAACCTAAGTTCGAACCACTACCAGTTTCTAAGTCTACCCTCGTTCCTTCGTTAGAAGAGCCTCCTAAGTTGGACCTAAAACCATTGCCAGATACCCTGAAGTATGTGTTTTTAGGCCCGTCTGACTTTACCTGTGATTGTTGCTTCCGACTTGGATAGTGATCAGGAAAGTAGGCTAGTGACCGTCCTTCAAAACAACAAGGAAGCTTTAGGGTGGACCATAGCAGACATTAAGGGTATAAGTTACTGTTTGTATGCATCAGATCTATTTAGAGGAAGATACCAAACCTTCTAGGGAGATGCAACGAAGACTAAACCCTAATATGAAAGAAGTAGTTCGAACCGAGGTTCTTAAGCTGTTAGATGCAGGCATTATCTACCCCATTTCAGACAGTAAGTGGGTCAGCCCCGTTCAGGTTGTTCCCAAAAAATCCGGTATTACTGTAGTCCAGAATGATAACAATGAGTTAATCCCGACCCGAGTGACCACGGGTTGGCGTGTTTGTATTGACTATAGGAAATTGAACAAGGTCACTAGGAAGGACCACTTTCCCCTTCCCTTTATCGACCAAATGCTAGAGAGATTAGCTGGACATAGTCATTATTGTTTTCTAGATGGCTACTCAGGCTACAATCAGATCCTTATTGCCCCAGAAGACCAAGAAAAAACTACTTTTACTTGTCCCTTTGGTACCTTTGCGTATAGACGCATGCCTTTCGGGCTATGTAACGCCCCTGCGACTTTTCAGCGTTGCATGATGAGCATATTTTCCGATATAGTAGAAAAGTTTGAGAGGTCTTTATGGATGATTTTTCAGTGTTTGGTTCGTCTTTCGATGAGTGCTTGCATCATTTGTCATTAGTGTTGACTAGGTGTAAGGAAAAGAATCTAGTGCTTAATTGGGAGAAATGTCATTTCATGGTTCGATCAGGAATTGTCTTAGGGCATATCGTATCATCTAAGGGTATAGAGGTAGATAAAGCCAAAGTTGACCTTATCAAGACTTTACAGGTCCCAAAAACCGTAAGAGATATTAGGTCATTCTTAGAGAATACAGGTTTTTATCGTCGATTCATTAAGGATTTTAGCTTGATTTCTAGACCTCTTTGAAACTTGCTTGCAAAAGATGTTAAGTTTGTCTTTGATGATGCTTGTTTAGAGGCTTTTGAGAAGCTTAAGACTTTACTCACTACCGCCCCCATAGTCCAGGCACCCAACTGGAACCTACCCTTTGAGATCATGTGTGATGCTTCATATTATGCTATTGGTGTTGTGCTAGGGCAGCGAGAAAACAAATTACTTCATGTGATTTACTATGCTATCAAAACTCTGAATGATGCCCAGTTGAACTATACCACTACCGAGAAGGAACTGTTAGCCATTGTGTTTGCCTTAGACAAGTTTAAACCCTATCTCTTAGATCTAAGATCGTCATATATACTGATCATGCTGCTTTGAAATATCTTTTGTCTAAGAAGGATACGAAACCTAGATTGATTAGGTGGATAATTTTGTTGCAAGAGTTTTCTCCAGACATTAGAGACAAAAAGGGTGCCGAAAATGTAGTAGCAGACCACTTTTCTAGGCTAGTTGTTGATTCCCATGATGAATCCCTTCCTATAAGGGATAGCTTTCCTGATGAACAACTGTTCTTTGTTACCCAAGCACCTTGGTATGCAAATATAGTGAATTATCTTGTTACTGGTCGAATGCCCCAACATTGGGGTAAACAAGATCGTTCTAGGTTTTTAGCCGAGGTTAAGCACTTCTTTTGGGATGATCCTTATTTATTTAAGTATTGTCCAGACCAGATTATTAGGAGATGTATACCTGAGAGTGACCAGTCCAGTATTATTTCCTTCTGTCATGATCATGCTTTGTGGAGGCCACTTTAGTGCTAAGAAGACTGCTGCTAAGATATTGCAGTGTGGATTCTATTGGCCTTCGTTGTTTAAAGACTCCCACAGTTACTGTGTGACTTGTGAACGTTGCCAGAAATTAGGAACCATATCCCGTAGGAACATGATGCCTTTGAACCCTATTTTAGTTGTTGAGGTCTTTGATGTGTGGGGTATTGACTTTATGGGTCCGTTTCCTAATTCTTTTGGTAACTTATACATCCTTGTCGCTGTAGACTATGTTTCTAAGTGGATTGAGGCGGTTGCGTGTAAAACCAATGACCATAGGGTTGTGATTGAGTTCTTGAAAAATAATATACTTACACGTTTTGGTACACCACGAGCTATAATTAGTGATAGAGGGTCACACTTTTGTAATGGACCTTTTAGGCTTCTGATGAAGAAATATGGTATTACACATAAGGTAGCTACCCCGTATCATCTGCAGACTAGTGGTCAGGTGGAGGTTTCCAATAGGGAAATAAAACGTATATTAGAGAAAACAGTTAATCCTAATCAGAAAGACTGGTCGTCTAGGCTTACTGATGCCTTATAGGCTTACCGTACTGCGTTTAAGACCCCCATTGGAATGTCGCCTTATCGGCTTGTGTATGGCAAGGCATGTCATTTACCCGTTGATTAGAACATAGAGATTATTGGGCTGTTAAGCAACTAAATTTTTCACTTGACAAGGAAGGAGCCCATAATAAACTCCAGCTCAATGAGTTGGACGAGATTCGTATAGATGCTTACGATAGTGCGAAGGAGTATAAGAACAAAATGAAACTTGTGCATGATAGAAATATTTTACGGAAGTCATTTTGTCCAGGTCAAAAAGTTCTTCTGTATGATACCCGTTTACATCTTTTCCCTGGGAAGTTACGTTCTCGGTGGACGGGTCCTTTTATTGTTCGCACTGTCTTTCCTCATGGATCTGTTGAAATTGAGACACCGGATGGTAGTGGTTCTTCGAAGGTTAACGGTCAGAGATTGAAACCCTTTTTAGAGCCCTTTCCTACAGGTGATGTTGAGGAGGTCCCTCTGGAGGACCCTGTTTACCCTTGATTGACCATTGAGGAAGTTGTATGTTGTATATTAGTTTTTGATTTTCTTCACCCAGGTACTATCTTTCTAACTTCTCCTCGTGTTATTTTACTTTTGGTATTGCTCTTTCATTAGAAACATTGAGGACAATGTTAGATTTAAGTTTGGGGATGGGGAAGAACTTTTTAGTTGCACTTTTGAAACTTCTAGCGTCACATGGTATCCGGTTAGCTAAGTTTACATACTGTTTCTCACCGAAAAGATAGAAATTGGAATGCTAGGGATAACAACCTTTTGAGACATTAGAGAAAAAGATATTGAGATCCTTGAAATTCAGGAGAGAACTTGTTCCTTTTAGGGGGTAACCGTGATGGACCTAACCATACATGATGGAAAGGCAAGTAGGTCAGGAAATGCCAGAAAGACAAAGCAACCTCACAATGTAGTCTTAGTTACTGGATTGCGACTCTCTCTCAGTAGAAACTTATCATCATCAACAAACGGAGCGACATCAAAATCTATGAAGAAAGTTGAAGAAGTTTTAGGTTTAGAAGCAACAATAGAAAAGAATAATTCAAAAATCAAAGTTTAAGTTATAAGAGCAAATGATATAAGTTGTTAGAATCCATGATACCAAGACATCACAAGTTGCGAAGATCCAAGTTTTGAAAGTCCTTCTCTCATGGCCATGGAAATTGTTGTCTTGTAATTTTTGTTTCCAAAAAAAAAAAAAATGAAAAATGAAAAATGAAAAAAAATCATCGTTACGTTTTGTTCAATAAGGCCAAAGGGAAGTAGAAATTTATAAGTCAAGGAAGAAATCGAAGAGAAGAGTTAATTGTCAAGGTTCAATGAGGTTCGATAGTTTATCATCAATAGTTGAAGACCGAATAAGACGTTGTTTCTACTGAGAACTATGAGAGAGTCGAAGAAAGATACATTTGGTTGCTTTGTTTGTCCGCTTTCAATCTGGCACAAGATCTTTCTAGCACTGGTTTAACTCATCACACGTAATTAGTCCAGCTGTGTAGCAGATGTCCCTCTCATCTTTATCTCTCTCCTAATCTTATCCAGCTGTAAAGCAGCGGACGCATCTTACAATGTTTATCTAGCTGTGTAGCGGATATCTCTTTATCTAGCAGTGTTGCGGATGTGTCTCCCCTTTTTTTTAGTCAGCTTTAGAGCTGACACCTTTAATTTCTCTGGCATTCTAGTTACTTGGAGATAGATTGAGAATATATATGTCCTCATAGCTCTTTGGATACTTTTAACCAAGTAGAAGTCATGGTTTTGTGGGTACACCTCTGGTAAACCCTCCCGAGATTAACTCGGTTCTATTTTTTTATTAGTCTTGCTCGAGGACTAGCAAATAATAAGTTTGGGGGTATTTGATAGACACATTTTTGTGTCTAAATTGTACTCAATGTCTCTATTGTTAGTGCTCGATTTTTGTACTAATTTTGATGCTGTGTGTGTTTGTAGGTGTTTTTGGAGAAATACACTTGTGTGGAAAAAGTTGCTCAAAAAGTGCTATTTAGACTCCCGGAAAAAAGTATTAAAGGAACCCTCAATTTGGATAAGGGGCACCTCAGTTGGGCACCTGCTATTCGCACCCCCAGTTTGGTTAGGGGGACACCATCTTCAACATTTCAAAAATTCGTTTTGGCAAGAAAATTTTATTCTCAACTGTGTAACTTTCGATCGATTCTTTAAGGAGTTCTGGGTAGACTACAGGGATGAAACTTAATGGGTAGATGTGATATGTCATAACAAAGCTGGTATGAGTGTTTGTTTCGATCAAATTTGGCTGAAAAATCCGTGAGAAGAAAACAGGGCAACACGTACGCTGGATGATATATTCACGGGATTACAGCGTGGTTAAACGTGTGCTGATCGTGTTTGGATTGAGCTGGGTCTCTGCAGAAGCGTGGAGAAGTTAAATGAGGAAGATTCAGTAGCTGTATACGCGTCGAAGAGCTAAAAGTGGAAGAAAATATTCCCGAGAATATTTTTCATCAATGCCGAGTAATGGAGAATTCGATGAAGTTATTGCGTGATATTTTGAGGCTGTTGGGTTATAAATAGTTTCTGGGATAGCAGAGATGGATTACGGAGAGTTTCGGAGGTTTTAGAACACCACAGAGCTTAAACACCAAAGTTGCAGAGCTGCCATTTTCTGCTACTGCATTTCTGAAGAACACGAAGAACAGGCCGACCAGGATAGTCGTTTATCAACAGTGATAACGACTCACAGCTGAGGGTCGTACATCTGCAGCAGACTTATTTGCTACAGTGACAACGACAGAAAGCTTTTATCGTTCTTTGTAACAGCTCGGTTTGCAACACGTATAACTGTTGCAAATCCGGTTTTTAATAGTTTTTCTCCATTTCATCATTTGTATACCTCCTTTGAGCAATAAAAATGAATCTTGAGCGTGTTTCCAACATGATGATGAGCTAATTCTCCCATAACCAAGGAAATGAGGAAGCTATTTACGCATGAATAATTGGTAACTATTTTATTTTCTCTAATTTATAATTTATAATTCACTCAATCACTGCTTTTGCAGAGTTTTAAATTGTTTGCATAATTTTCGTCATTAGTTGTGATTCAATTAGATAGGTTATGCTTTGTTTAGATAATCTATGCTTAGGAGATACAATTAATTTTTGAGAGTTTGCCTGATTATGTGTGAATTAAGAAAGAAGGGACTTAAAAGATAATTAGAGTTTTGGATTATTTACCATAATTTATTCATGCATAATAGTGGAATCAATGTCTTGGTTATTTCTCATATCTTGAAATCAATTTTGTGTTAAGTTTTCTTTATTTTAAGTTTTATTAAGTTTAAAATTCATTGCCTTCACAAGTCTTAAAACAACCCTTTTATCACTATCTACAACAACTTTGAAAACACATCATCTAACAACACCACCCAATATTTCGCTTAGCAATCTGTACGAACTAACTCCGAAATACTTTGATAGAGAATCAACTAGACAGTCAGACTCAATCTAGATAAAAGTATCTCAAGGAGTTAATATCTCTCTCTTGATTTGATTTTTACTCAAGCTAAACACAATAGCGAGTCTTTATCAAATACCAGGAATACTTGGACGGTACCAAAGACCAATGTCCAAGGATCAATCAATATCAATCAACAACCAAAGGTTGGTTTTCCAATTGATGATCACGAACGCACAACCTGTATTATTTCAATTATATAAAATATAACGCGGAAAAGAAATAACACAGACACCAGAAATTTTGTTAACGAGGAAACCGCAAATGCAGAAAAACCCCGGGACCAAGTCCAAATTGAATACACACTGTATTAAGCCGCTACAGACACTAGCCTACTGCAAACTAACTTCGGACTGGACTATAGTTGAACCCCAATCAGTCTCCCACCGATCTAAGGTACAGTTGTACTCCTACGCCTCTGATCCCAGCAGGATACTGCGCACTTGATTCCCTTAGCTGATCTCACCCACAACCAAGAGTTGCTGTAACCCAAAATCACAGACTTGATAATAAACAGATCTGTCTCACATAGAAAAGTCTATAAGAGGATAAATCTGTCTCCCACAGATAAACCCTAGGTTTTGTTCCGTCTTTAGGTATAATATCAAGGTAACGGGAACCAATTGATAATCCGACTTATATTCCCGAAGAACATCCTAGATTAATCAATCACCTTTCTACAATCCTTCCTGACTACACAAGCAGATTGTCGAGGAATCACAAACAGTGAGACGAAGATGTTTGTGACTTCTTTATCTTGCCTATCGGAGAAGTCTCACGATCTCAAGTCAATCAATCGATTGTACTCGTACGGTAGAAGATGCAATATCAGATCACACAACTTCGATAAAGAAGTATCGGTCTGGCTTCACAATCCCAATGAAGTCTGTAAGTCGTTAACCCGATTTTAGAGAAGAAAATCAAAGGTTAATGGAGATCGACTCTAGCGGGCGTACTAGTAGCACACAAACGTGTGGGGATTAGTTTTGCACAATGCTAGATGTCTCCTTTATATAGTCTTCAAATCAGGGTTTTGCCTTAGTTACAAAGAAATCCTTATTCACCATTAGATGAAAACCTGATTTAGATTCAAGCTAATATTTCTCAACCGTAAGATCGAAAACTTAGCTTGTCATACACACTTGGGTAGACGTTTATTGGGTTTGTGAAAACCATGCCCAAGCGTGTACGTGTATGTTGGTTAAACATAGTAACCCAAAAGTTTAACCATATGAGCATTTCATATTAATCTTGTTCTTCTTCACCATAACTAGTTCAATTGAATCAAATGAACTAGTTAAAGAGTTGTTCAATTGCTATGAGATCTTATGTAACTACACAAGACACAATTGAAAAAAAGATGATTCGATTCGATTGAATCATCTCATGAACATTATAGCCACGGTTTGCATAAAACATTCCTTAGTAATTTAATGTTTCATGTTCAGAGCACATCTTTAGATCATAACCTCTTAAGTTCACAAACAAGTTCGCGGACTTAAGTTAATCGGTTGAGTTTTCCAAACTCAACAAAAATTCTCGGAAAGAGAACTTCTGCCAGTTCGCGGACTGAGTTCGCGGACTTACCACACAAACGAGTTTTGGGAAATCCCAGAAGAAATTCTCGGTGGAGAACTTCCGTCAGTTCGCGGACTTGGAAAGCCAATTCCACAATCCTCCCGAGTTCTCTTGATCAACAAAGTTCGAAAACTTCGGTTCAAGGAATATATGGTTATGTATCTAAACTCTCATTTCAATCATTGAGACATTCTCAGAGGACGCTATGTAGCCGTTATTCACAGACCGGTTCACGTCAGAGCAATTCTCAGAGTGATTGAAACTTTTCATGACTTTCATCACTAGGTGAAGATAAACTTGATCAAAGAGAAACGCTTTACCAACACACGATTTCATGATAAAAGATAAGCAATGAATGCTCAGCTCGAAATTTCAAATGTGTATGATCTAGTCTATATAGCATACGACTTTTGTCTCATAAGAATTAGGAGATAGAAGAGATAGACTTTTGAGTGATAGATAAGTTCAAGTCTCCACATACCTTTTTGTTGATGAAGTTCCACGGTTCCTTGTATAGATCTTCGTCGTTGTATGATGAATCGTCATGAAGTTTTTGCGCTCAACTACATTTTTCTATCCTAGTATGAGACTTAGCTATGTAGGCTAGAAATCAAGACTTATAGTTTTGATCACTAACATTGACAAACATGCTTGAGATAGCAACGCATGCGAGGTTGACCGAGCTATGCTCTAACAATCTCCCCCTTTGTCAATTTTAGTGACAAAACTATTAATACATATGGAATACAAAAAAGATAAACTTTAGTGGCTCATATTCCATAGTCTAATCTTCAACGTTCCTTGAAATCTTCGTCCTTCCAAGTACTCCAATGATCCCAAAGGTTGTAAGTTTAGCACCATCGTTGTTGAAGATCCGTAGCTATAACAATGAGAGAAATCGAGATTCTCGATCATTATTATACAGTGTCATAGTATTATTATATAACATCAAAGTCCAATTGTATCACGACTTTAACAATAATACTACGGTGATATGTATCACTCCCCCTTAGTCAATACTCCATCTCGATCATGGAAACCACTCCCCCTTACACACTGATCTGAAAACCATATATATTTGTAGTGTGAACTACAATATTTCTCCCCCTTTTTGTCAATAAAATTGGCAAAGGTACAAGAATGGGATCATAATGAAATTTCCACAAGAGACATTTCATGACCAAAAGAAAAAATACATACCAACTTAATTTAGATGCAATCTAATAGCAGAAGCTAACATCATTCATCAAGGAGTTTTAAGATACAAGATAACCCCTATAAGATTCCACAACCGCACTCCCCGCAAGATATTACCATTAAGCACAAGTTCAAAAGAACTCTCCCCCATTTGATGTCATTCCCGAGAGAACAACAAGAGCGACCTTAATTTCGAAAGAAAAGAAAGATTTTATATTGGACACCAAAAACCATAGGAATGATTTTTTATATCCAAAGATCAACCAAATTAACCACAAGTAAACCCATGATTAATTCAATTGGAATACGCAAGTAAATCAGACCACAAAAGTGATCAATTTAATTGAAAGTGCTCAACATAAGTAAACTCACGGAGCTACGAATAAGTCAATCACACGGAGATGACTAACTTAACCGTTCAAATACTCAACATAAGGAAAACCTTACGGAATATATGACTACATTAACCAAAGAACATGATAGTGTAGCCTTTCACATACTCAACACAAGAATTTGTGGAATATATGAAAACTCAACTAGATTAATTACAAGAGAACCTATAATTAATCTAATTGGAATACAAATAACCAAACTAATCACCGAAGTAATTAATTTAATTATTTTGGAATACATAAAAGAACTTATGGAACCCCGACTAAGTTCATCATAGAATATGACAACCTTAAACGTACATCTACTCGACATAAGAAAGAAAACTTATGGAACTAAATAACCAAACTAGTTGATTAATTTAGTTCTTAATGCTCGACATATAACATCTTATGGAACAACCAACAAAGCGAAGGTAAATCGACTTAGTTGTAAGGTGCTCAACATAAGCCACACAATGGAGCCTTCACGGTAAAACATAATAAATTGGATTAATGAAGATCAATACCGTGGATAACATACAGGGATCTATTCTATTTTCCATCATAACGACATAATAGACTTTATCCTTGTTGAACAAAAGATTTTATCCTATTTTCCATCAAATTAATGATTACATAGGCTTAACTTTTGTATATGTCAAAAGCCCATTTGTCCTTTCATACATACGAATACCGATTCATGAACGAATTTACTTTTGACTGAAATATGGGATCTTCAAGTTCACGGATGTAAACAATACATATCCCATAAAAATATTGCAATATCACACACCATTAAAATACTGCAATAAACATCATCCTCCAAATATTTTTAGAATTTAATACCAATAAACCTAAAAAATAACATAAGAAGATGAAAACAAAAATAGCTATGTGTAGTCACAATCATCGTTATTCAAAGCACTAGTTATTCTTCCAACTAATCCAAACATAAGACTTACTAGGCATATAAGAAGATGCATTACTCATCACCTTCATCATCGGACAATTTCCAAGTAGCTTGAATTGAATCCAACTCTTCCTTGAGCTCGGGACACTTGGTTCCAATTAACGACACTTGATCTTTTAAGCACTTTACTCTTGCATTTACCTTGCACACACCCTTGTAAACTTTTTGAATAAGCCTCAAGGTGGTAGGGTCTTCAACATAAAGAAGAGTACCTCTTTGTCGCTTGTGAACATTTTCCCTTATACGCCGAAAGATACATGGACGAACAAGTTTGGGGACCCCAAGAGAATTTCCAATAAAATCAAGTCCACGATCACGGAAAATTTGGCTAATCAAACAAGGATAGCCTAACATCTTGATGTGAGAAGTTATCGTCATCATTTGAAAGATGATAAAACCACAAATGTCAAGATTTGTATTGCCGGATTCAAGGAAGTAAACTAATTCCGCAAATTCATAACTCCACCAAGAATTCTCAATTGTGGAGGGACAAAGGTTAGAGATACCGAGTTTTCCAAACGCCATTAAAGCAATACTAAGATCAATAGTAGGAGACTTCCCTTGACTCCAAACAACCTTCTTTCCACAAAGTTTAATAGAGATATCATCATATGATGGACGTTCATCACTTGGTCTAGGTAACCGTACGTTCCCCAACGGTATTCCGGTGACCCTTGAAACTAACTCTCTATTAACGAGGAACCTTTCTCTATTTATCATGGATTTGAATTCCATCTTATTAAAATCAACATCATGAACGTTGGCATAGAAAATCCATGTTAAAGAATCAAAACCTTCACCAAGGCCATTAAACATATTCCCAAGATTGAACTTTTTGAAGCAAACTAAATCCTCTTCATGTCCACTAAAGGGTTCCAACTTCTTTTCTAGAATAAAACCTTTGGAAGCAATTCTATCAAAAGTTCTAGCACAAGAATCATTCAAAAACCTAATTCTAAGAGAATTTTGATCACAAGGAGGATTCAAGCTAGAGAATTTTGAGCTTTTAGAACTCTTTTTCATGCTTCTAGAACCCACCATAAAGAGATATACAAGAGAAAATTACTTACTTGAAGAGAACCTCAAACACCCTTCCTTTTGATTTCTTTAAAGAAGCTTTAGTGGTGGAGAAGTACAAACCCTAGTTCACGTACGCGGACGGAAGATGAGAGATAAGAAGGTTCGCGGACCACCAACATGTATATATCCCTCATTCATGGGCTTGGGTTGTACACGAACGGAGACCCACAAGACTTAGGGGATATTCTTAGCCTTTTCCACATTAAAGGTATGCAACTAACATCTAACAGAATCAATAGAAAGCTAAATAAGCACAATACAACTGTACACAACACAAACTATTTCTTGCCCCACTTCAATATATGTACAAATGGGTAAATGCCAATCTTGTTACCAAGAGGCATAATGCGCAGAGGAGTTCTCATGTGATATGTCTGGTTGATAAGTGTGAACAGTCCCTGTAGTATAATCAAAATAATGATGATAGTCAGGGCTGTTAGAGCTTCCTATCCTTCGTTTATTCTGGCTAGAAGAAGGATTCTTCCGATTTCCGGGTTGTACAGTATCAACAGATTTAATACATACGAAACCCTTTTCGGAATGATTCTTAGACTTAACAGAATTAAGTTATTCTAAGAATTTAAAAACGCCTTCGAACGCTTTAAACAGATCTTTGTCAATTGATCCATCACGATAGTATTCCTCATAGAGATCAAGAGTTAATCTAGTGAGGTTCCTTATCCTTGAGCGTATTGAACGTTTTCCCAATTGTTCCTTCTTTTTATTTTTTCCTTCATATCGTTTCTTAACATCTAAAATCTCCCCTTTTAGATGAAGTAAGATTATCATGAGAACCCAGAGATTTTAACCATAACAATCTTTGAACATTCTTTACGGAATTCTGGCGTGCGTTACAGATGCCAAGAGAAAGTTTTCCAAGGAAATTTCCCATAGGGAAATTTATATGGAACGAACAAACACAAACTTATTACGTTTACTGTGTTTGCCTGCTCTGATACCAATTAAAAAAGCGGGGGTCTAACAACAACACCTAATATTTCGCTTAGCAATCTGTATGAACTAACTCCGAAATACTTTGCTAGAGAATCAACTAGACAGTCAGACTCAATCTAGATAAAAGTATCTCAAGGAGTTAATATCTCTCTCTTGATTTGATTTTTACTCAAGCTAAAAACAATAGCGAGTCTTTATCAAATACAAGGAATACTTGGACGATACCAAAGACCAATGCCCAAGGATCAATCAATATCAATCAACAACCAAAGGTTGGATTTCCAATTGATGATCACGAACGCACAACCTGTATTATTTCAATTATCTTTCTTTATAATAAGAGACCCCAAAAAAGACACATGGCGTCACCACAATTATTCTGCTTTGTGGTTAAGCCATGTCGCCATGTTTTTCCATGTCATCATTGCCAACTCATCCCAAAAGATGCATCTTCCAAAGGTTGCTACCCTAACCGACACTAAATTTCCCAAGAGATACATCTTAATTCAAAAGGTTGTTTTCTCATGGAAATCCTAACCGACAATAAGTTGTTTACACTACAAAACAGAAGGCCTCTTGGGACGGCCAAAAAACGTCCCAAGAGGACAAAAAACCGTCCCAAGAGGTATTAGGGACGGTTTATGTACCGTCCCCTGTTCCACCGTCACTAATACTATTTGGCCATGTTTTCTTTTTGGGACGGCCATATTTTAACCTTGATTTAAATATTTTATGACTATTAGGGACGGGCAGGCCATCACCGTCCCAAATATCCTTCTTTAGGGACGGTTTTTTCAAAATTGGCCGTCCCTAGAAGCCTTCTTTTTTGTAGTGTTATATTCCAACTGTTGCATTTCTGTTTCAGAGTTCTCTGAAGTTCAAACGACGCATCTCCTATGGTTATCTTTCGGACACTACAAATATAAGAGATACGTAGCAGAAAATGAGAAAGATGCGACTGTTAACTTGATGTCCATTGAGAAAGAAACTTTTCGCACAATATTCTCCAGTTAAAGTGTTACGAGTCACACTCTTCGCTTTTCGCACCATATTTTCCATTGAGAAAGAAACTCTTCACTTTGAAAACCGAATTTATCCGCGAAAAAACCTCTAGAAAGATGACAATATTTGGGTAGTGAATAATAACGTTTGTTGCAACTTCGTGATCAATTTCTGAGCACTTCTGCAATCCTCTTACGCCGTCCATGCGCGTCCTATGTTATATACGAGTATCTTATTCCCAATTCTCTTTTTCTTTCTTCCCATCTAGGGTTTAGTTAACCAATGGGGAGTTTTAAAAGGTTGAAAATCTCTCGAGACGTATGCCAACAGTTGAGATTTTTGAGACACATCCAGGATAGAAATCTGGTGACAAACATGTTCTTTAGGCTGATGTGGCGGCTCCAAAATCAAACTCATGTTTCCTACCAAATAAAGAGGCCACGTTGGAAAACCAGTTGAACAGATAGGTCGCAAGGCAACAATTGAGATTTTGAGACACATCCGGGATAGGAATCTGTTGACAAAGGCAACATGGTTTTCTAATGGTCGCGTCGGTTGTTTGAAATTCAAATGACTCGAGTTCCTTGATAAATAGGTAAAAAAAAAAATCTACAGTAGCATTCTTTCTCACCACTTTTAGGTAAGTCCGATTCGGATTTCTTGATTCGTTCTGAATGGTGTGATTACAGATTTTGGTAACAGTATTGAATCATGTAAGCTTCATCATTGTTTCATCAGTTATGAACATCAGGCGGTGATCATTTTATTCATTGAAGTTGAATCAACGCCAATGTAAAAGTCCATCAATTTGTAACCCTGTGTGGCAGAAGATTCTGTAAAATCGAAATTGTACATCATTTTTAAATTTTTTTTTGATCGAAGACGACATCATTTCTGCATGATACACGGGAAAAAAGTATTCCGTTTTGTACATAAATAAAACTAATACGCTATCTTCCTTTTAATTTGTTTTGCAGGGAGAAGAAAGACGGAAGTTATAGAGAAACTCGCCAAAATTAAGGGTTGATTACCATGAAGTTGTGAAGGGAAAACCATGAAGCCAGTAGTGTCTGTAAGCATGTAGGAGTTAGCATGCTGTTCCCCAGAATTTATTTTTATGGTTTTAGACCTTATCTGTCTGATGTTATCCATCTTTTATTGCAGACATTAATTGTTTGTTTTCATCTTTGATTGCAGACTATTAATTGTTTGTTCAACATAATGCTTTAATTTTTGTAGAATCTGGTGTTAAACTATTTAACTGTAAATGCCAACGTAAGAGATGGCATATTCATAAACTGAGATCAGGTGATGCTGTTAAAAGTTGAGAATGAAGAATACTTCCCAAGTGATCTCCATTTGCAGGCTTCACACTATGACACAGAAATCAATTTGAAGCTTAAAAGGTCTTACTTGGAGCCACACTTCGAATGAAGACATTGAGTTCATCAAGTCCGATTCTGCAATAAATTGTGAAGACCCAAGATCAACGGGTATGTATGCTTATTTTTGCCGCTTTTGTAATTTTGTTTGTTGAAGCGAACTAGCGAACTTTTTTTCTTTTTGTTTTGATTCGTATTTTTATATGTTTAGGCAAATTATGATTTTTGTGCAGAAACGTATACTACATGTCGTCTGTGTATACCAATGACTAGATTCCCCCAATAAAATTATTGATTACAAAGCATGTACGAGTAAGATTCCACCACTTCAGGAGTTGGGTGACATCTATCTACATTTAAGAAACGATACATCCAGAAATGCCTTAAGGTTATTATGTAAGCTACATATGGGCTTTTCATAAAAGAAAAATGAGGGTTTGAAGCAGCAGTACCGGAAAACAAGAAGAAGAATCTAGGAATATTGAAATTTCTGGAAAATATTAATCACTTAAGCATAATGGATTATAATAGCCTTTTGAAGAAAATTGTTATGCGGGTATAGTAAAGAAGAGAAGTAATGGTACGAATATAATGATAGTAATAGAATTCTGATCTCGTAGTATGTTAGAAATTCTATCCGGTGCATGTGCACCGGGTTAGTGGCTTGTATAAAATATAATGCGGAAAAGAAATAACACAGACACCAGAAATTTTGTTAACAAGGAAACCGCAAATGCAGAAAATCCCGGGACCTAGTCCAGATTGAATACACACTGTATTAAGCCGCTACAGACACTAGCCTAATGCAAACTAACTTCGGACTGGACTATAGTTGAACCCCAATCAGTTTCCCACCGATCCAAGGTACAGTTGTACTCCTACGCCTCTGATCCCAGCAAGATACTGCGCACTTGATTCCCTTAACTGATCTCACCCACAACCAAGAGTTACTGTAACCCAAAATCACAGACTTGATAATAAACAGATCCGTCTCACATAGAAAAGTCTATAAGAGGATAAATCTGTCTCCCACAGATAAACCCTAGGTTTTGTTCCGTCTTTAGATATAAAATCAAGGTAACGGGAAGCAATTGATAATCCGGTCTTATATTCCCGAAGAACAGCCTAGATTAATCAATCACCTCTCTACAATCCTTCCTGACTACATAAGCGGATTGTCGAGGAATCACAAACAGTGAGACGAGATGTTTGTGACTTCTTTATCTTCCCTATCGGAGAACTCTCATGATCTCAAGTCAATCAATCGATTGTACTCGTACGATAGAAGATGCAAGATCAGATCACACAACTACGATAAAGTAGTATCGGTCTGGCTTCACAATCCCAATGAAGTCTTTAAGTCGTTAACCTGATTTTAGAGAAGAAAATCAAAGGTTAATGGAGATCGACTCTAGCGGGCGTACTAGTAGCACACAGACGTGTGGGGATTAGTTTTGCACAATGCTAGATGTCTCCTTTATATAGCCTTCAAATCAGGGTTTTGCCTTAGTTACAAAGCAATCCTTATTCACCGTTAGATGAAAACCTGATTTAGATTCAAGCTAATATTTCTCAACCGTTAGATCGAAAACTTAGCTTGTCACACACACTTGGGTAGACGTTTACTGGGTTTGTGAAAACCATGCCCAAACGTGTACGTGTATGTTGGTTCAACATAGTAACCCAAAAGATTAACCATATGAACATTTCATATTAACCTTGTTCTTCTTCACCATAACTAGTTCAATTGACTTAAATGAACTAGTTAAAGAGTTGTTCAATTGCTATGAGATCTTATGTAACTACACAAGACGCAATTGAAACAAAGATGATTTGATTCGATTGAATCGGCTCATGAACATTATAGCCACGGTTTGCATAAAGCATTCCTTAGTAATTTAATGTTTCATGTTCAGAGCACATATTTAGATCATAACCTCTTAAGTTCACAAACAAGTTCGCGGACTTAAGTTAATCGGTTGAGTTTACCAAACTCAGCAGAAATTCTCGAAAAGAGAACTTCCGCCAGTTCGCGGACTGGGTTCGCGGACTTAGCACACAAACGAGTTTTGGAAAATCCCAGCAGAAATTATCGGTGGAGAACTTCCGTCAGTTCGCGGACTGAGTCTGCGAACTAGGTTCACGGACTTGGCAAGCCAATTCCACAATCCTCCCGATTTCTCTTGATCAACAAAGTTCGAAAACTTCGGTTCAAGGAATACATGGTTATGTAATCTAAACTCTCATTTCAATCATTGAGACATTCTCAGAGGACGCTATGTAGCCGTTATTCACATACCGATTCACGTCAGAGCAATTCTCAAAGCGATTGAAACTTTTCATGACTTTCGTCACTAGGTGAATATAAACTTGATCAAAGCGAAACGCTTTACCAACACACGATTTCGACATAAAAGATATGCAATGAATGCTCAGCTTGAAATGTCAAATGTGTATGATCTAGTCTATATAGCATACGACTTTTGTCTCATAAGAAGTAGGAGATAGAAGAGATAGACTTTTGAGTGATAGATAAGTTCAAGTCTCCACATACCTTTTTATTGATGAAGTTCCATGGTTCTTTGTATAGATCTTCATCATTGTATGATGAATCTCCATGAAGTCCTTGAGCTCAACTACACTTTTCTATCCTAGTCCGAGACTTAACTATGTAGGCTAGAAATCAAGACTTATAGTTTTGATCACTAACATTGAAAAACATGCTTGAGATAGCAACGCATGCGAGGTTGACCGAGCTATGCTCTAACATAAACTATTAGGGAAAATTGCTTCGATCAATTGTTTCCTTGGTAACATATCGAAACAAAATTACTTGTAGTTTCGGTTTTGATATTGGTTATCAAAAATGGTGTGTGGAACCCTCGTGCTTAACTCTATAGGTTGAAAGTCTTGTGAGATTTGTAAGATTCTTTCAATTTGTCCTTTATTTGCTCGTACCTTTGTCATTTTGTGACAAAAAAGGGGGAGAAATATATGGAGTAAACAAGTGATACTGGTATTGAATTATATTAATTGGTATCACTAAGGAAAAGGACATTGGTGCTTAAACATTTATTTAACGAAAGAGTAAAGCATAGACTAAGGGGGAGTAGCATATCATATGATACTTGTAGTTATATGGACTACAAAGGAATAACAAAGACGTGCAGATTGAAAATCTACCTATCTTAGCTTTGTTATTATAATCTCAACATAAGCATTTATGGATTGAATGTACACATGTTATTGTGTTGTTGAATTCGGGAATCAAGCGTATGTGTAATGAATTCTTGTAATTTGTTTATCCATATGATGTAAGTGTTTTATCACTAAAATTGACAAAGGGGGAGATTGTTAGAGCATAGCTCGGTTGAACCCACCAAGTGTTGGTATATCAAGTTTGGTTGTCATATTTTAGTGGTTGATTATGTACTAGAGTCAACTTCGTATAGGTTAGCTTGAAAGTATTAGGATATGAGACATTACAAGTATTACGTGATTGAAGAAGTGAAGAAGTAAGAAGCTACAACGACAACATTATCCTTCCACTTGAGGTTAGTGATATTTGACTTGAACTGTTTCATTCTCTAACGTATCTTTCAAGTCGTGCATATTGAAAACATAACTGCGAAGCATGAATGATTATACTCTAGTTAGACGTAGTATTAAGGAATACAATACGAAGTATAACGCTTATCTTTTGAACTTTGTATATAAGACATCGACATAATCGTTTGAATGCTATTGTGATTATGTATGGGTATGAGGTGAAGATTTCATCCTAGAAACAATGTTTTACGTTCGTTTAAAGGAAGTAAATTCATGAACTTGTTTTGTGAATCGACAGGGAAATCGCTAGGCTTATTGGTATTGTTATTCATTGCATATCTTTTGAACTACCAATATGTGTGATTAGTATAACCGCTCATGACTTGTTTATGTTCTTGGTAAAACTATTCACAAGGCCTGACTTTTGTATTGGTATGAATTTTATTTGTGAAAACGATCTTAAGTAATCACCTGAGATGGTATGATCGATTTGTTGTAATTGGTATGACCAACTCTAGGAAAAGGGGAACCGATCCTAGTAAGAGGTGCAACCGATCACAAAGGGGAATCGATCCTATGGACATGCGTAACAAATACAAGTTAGATACCATATATATGTGGGAACCGATCCTAGTACCTAGTCAACCGAATTTTGGAAAGCTAGTGTGACTAATTACAGTACCCACATGGAGGTAGAACCGAAACTTGTTTTGGTAGAACCGTGAAACCCATGTTTGGTGATTGAGTGTTCTTAATCAATCACATAGTTCTTGGAAGCCTTATGAACCAATTCTAAACTTGTTTGGAAGTGTGGCAAATCGATTCCAAGATAGTAAATATGAAAGATGATTTACTAAGTTAAGATGTCGACATTCTTTGAACATGTGCAGTAACGCTTATCTTTTATTGTTCAAAGATATTCCTTAATAGCTAAAGGAAAATCCCGGATCGAAAAAAATAAATTGAGAATCTTTTAATTAAGGTTTTTAATTTTATTTTTGGAAAATAAATATTAGTAATGTGCATTTACTAGTAGGAGATTTTCTAAGAGATTTTCGGTCAATGTTTGGACAAAGCATATCCAGGAATTATGGAAACCGAATTTGGAATATATTGCATATCTTGAGAATATTTTCGGTTTTGGAAATTCCTTGGTGTCCAAACTTCCTTGGTCTATAAATATCAAAGTTTTCATTTCGAGCAAACTAATCTTCAGAGCCAGCAAACTACCTAGTTGTGTTTTTATTGGTGGATCCGCCTATTCGGAGAGGAAAGTAACCTAATTAGGCGAAATATCTTACGACCGCTCGGTTTAAAGACTTCTTTGGGATTGAGAAGCTCTATTAGTACCGTTGGTGGAAAACTAGACATTTGCGGTTTATTATTAGTTTTCGATTGATTTGATTGACTAACGGTTGTTGAACTTTGATTGCACCTAGTTTGTTTATGCTTGAGAATCTTCTCTTCTGATATAAGATTCACTCAAACTAGATAGAAGTTTCGACGGGGATCTTTAGAGTGTTTATAGATCTAAAGACGCCTTGTGATAATCCATTGTTAACAGACTTCATTGTGTGATTGATCAGAAGAGATTCAAGTTGATTGTGTGCAGGTGTTTATTAAAGATCTAAGAAGATTTGAAGACAAAGAAGACTTTGAAGATTTTTTATTTCGGTTCATAATCTTTGGTGTGCACAATACTTGTTTCAGTCAAAGAGGATCCAACTATAATCTTTTTATTCTTGTGGTAGATTGGATTAATTAGTTGAGTAGATCGGTTTATGGGATGTTTGATTTCGGTTTTCATGACCTTAATATTCGATCTCATATGTTGTGAACCCTTATGGTTTGGGTGACTTTTTGGTTTAGCAGGATTAAGTTATAACCCATGTTGGTAGGCTTTATCAAAGGATCATGAGGGGTTTTGATTGAAACAATATGTGAAAAAGTATGTTGAATCATTTGGTTTAGCATAAAAGCATATGTGTTTCGGGGTTTTCAACTTTTGCTTGCAATAGTTAAAAACCGGTTTTCAACCTTTCTCTGGTAAAGGTTGGTTGTTGTTATTCTTTTGTTTTGCATAAGGATGACAACATAATGATATTTCAGTATCAATTCTCCCTGAGAAGAAGATGCAAACATATTGGAGAAGAGGATGTGAAATTTGAGGTAACGACTTTGTTACTTAATTGTTATCCTGTTTAAGAAAAGTATGTGTTTATTGCTTATATTTATTTCTTTTGCTTAACAAAATTTCGGTACAATTGATGTTTTATTCCATTATTTGTGTATGGATGTGTGTGTGATTCAATTATTTCCGGTTAAGAAAAACTATTGCTATCTTGCTTTATTGTTTGGTATCAATCGTTTAGGATTACAAAATTCCGGTGCAATTGCGGTGCTTTAATGTCTAAGTTGTTTCAATTGCTTCCGGTTGAGGTAAATAATTATACAAGTTGATTTATTTGGTTTGTATGAATTGTTTATGGCGTAACAAAAGAAAAGATTTTCGGGATGAATTGTTTAGTCCAATTCGATTCCGGATAAGAGAAACTAAGTTAATTCTGATCTTAGTTAGACTTATCAAAGTGGAGGTTTCGGTTATTCAAGTATAATCGAATGCCTTAACAAGAAATGCTAGTTAACTAACCTAGTACTTGTCTTGTTTAAAAGTGAAGGTCTAAGTTATATGGATAATTAGAACCTGATGAGTAAAATAGAGTTGTCTTTATTTTGGTCTTATCAAACAAGCGATTGTATTTGTACAATCGGTTTAGCAAAGGAACTAAAGTGCTTAGTCGATTTTTGGTTTGCTAAACTATTATGGAAAATTTCTTCGAGCAATTGTTTTCTTGGTAACATATCAAAACAAAATTACTTGTGGTTTCGGTTTTGATATTGGTTATCAAAAATGGTATGTGGAACACTCGTGCTTAACTCTATAGGTTGAAAGTCTTGTGAGATTTGTAAGATTCTTTCGGTCTGTCCTTTATTTGCTCGTACCTTTGTCATTTTGTGACAAAAAAGGGGGAGAAATGTATGGAGTAAACAAGTGATACTGGTATTGAATTATATTGATTGGTATCACTAAGGAAAAGGACATTGGTGCTTAAACGTTTATCTAACGAAAGAGTAAAGCATAGACTAAGGGTGAGTAGCATATCATATGATACTTGTAGTTATATGGACTACAAAGGAATAACAAAGACGTGCGGATTGAAAATCTACCTATCTTACCTTTAGGGGGAGTATTAGCTTTGTTATTATAATGTCAACAGCGGCATTTATGGATTGAATGTATACATGTTATTGTGTTGTTGAATCCGGGAATCAAGCGTATGTGTAATGACTTCTTGTAATTTTTTTATCCATATGATGTAAGTGTTTTATCACTAAAATTGACAAAGGGGGAGATTGTTAGAGCATAGCTCGGTTGAACCCACCAAGTGTTGGTATGTCAAGTTTGGTTGTCATATTTTAGTGAACCAAAACTCATATAAAGAGTCGCTTGATTATGTACTAGAGTCAACTTCGTATAGGTTAGCTTGAAAGTATTAGGATATGAGACATTACAAGTATTACGTGAAGACTTGAAGAAGTGAAGAAGTAAGGAGCTACAACGACAACATCATCCTTCCACTTGAGGTTAGTGATATTTGACTTGAACTGTTTCATTCTCTAACGTATCTTTCAATTCGTGCATATTGAAAACATAACTGCGAAGCATGAATGCTTATACTCTAGTTAGACGTAGTATTAAGGAATACAATACGAAGTATAATGCTTATCTTTTGAACTTTGTATATAAGACATCGACATAATCGTTTGAATGCTATTGTGATTATGTATGGGTATGAGGTGAAGATTTCATCCTAGAAACAATGTTTTACGTTCGTTTAAAGGAAGTAAATTCATGAACTTGTTTTGTGAATCGACAGGGAAATCGCTAGGCTTATTGGTATTGTTATTCATTGCATATCTTTTGAACTACCAATATGTGTGATTAGTATAACCGCTCATGACTTGTTTATGTTCTTGGTAAAACTATTCACAAGGCCTGACTTTTGTATTGGTATGAATTTTATTTGTGAAAACGATCTTAAGTAATCACCTGAGATGGTATGATCGATTTGTTGTAATTGGTATGACCAACTCTAGGAAAAGGGGAACCGATCCTAGTAAGAGGTGCAACCGATCACAAAGGGGAATCGATCCTATGGACATGCGTAACAAATACAAGTTAGATACCATATATATGTGGGAACCGATCCTAGTACCTAGTCAACCGAATTTTGGAAAGCTAGTGTGACTAATTACAGTACCCACATGGAGGTAGAACCGAAACTTGTTTTGGTAGAACCGTGAAACCCATGTTTGGTGATTGAGTGTTCTTAATCAATCACATAGTTCTTGGAAGCCTTATGAACCAATTCTAAACTTGTTTGGAAGTGTGGCAAATCGATTCCAAGATAGTAAATATGAAAGATGATTTACTAAGTTAAGATGTCGACATTCTTTGAACATGTGCAGTAACGCTTATCTTTTATTGTTCAAAGATATTCCTTAATAGCTAAAGGAAAATCCCGGATCGAAAAAAATAAATTGAGAATCTTTTAATTAAGGTTTTTAATTTTATTTTTGGAAAATAAATATTAGTAATGTGCATTTACTAGTAGGAGATTTTCTAAGAGATTTTCGGTCAATGTTTGGACAAAGCATATCCAGGAATTATGGAAACCGAATTTGGAATATATTGCATATCTTGAGAATATTTTCGGTTTTGGAAATTCCTTGGTGTCCAAACTTCCTTGGTCTATAAATATCAAAGTTTTCATTTCGAGCAAACTAATCTTCAGAGCCAGCAAACTACCTAGTTGTGTTTTTATTGGTGGATCCGCCTATTCGGAGAGGAAAGTAACCTAATTAGGCGAAATATCTTACGACCGCTCGGTTTAAAGACTTCTTTGGGATTGAGAAGCTCTATTAGTACCGTTGGTGGAAAACTAGACATTTGCGGTTTATTATTAGTTTTCGATTGATTTGATTGACTAACGGTTGTTGAACTTTGATTGCACCTAGTTTGTTTATGCTTGAGAATCTTCTCTTCTGATATAAGATTCACTCAAACTAGATAGAAGTTTCGACGGGGATCTTTAGAGTGTTTATAGATCTAAAGACGCCTTGTGATAATCCATTGTTAACAGACTTCATTGTGTGATTGATCAGAAGAGATTCAAGTTGATTGTGTGCAGGTGTTTATTAAAGATCTAAGAAGATTTGAAGACAAAGAAGACTTTGAAGATTTTTTATTTCGGTTCATAATCTTTGGTGTGCACAATACTTGTTTCAGTCAAAGAGGATCCAACTATAATCTTTTTATTCTTGTGGTAGATTGGATTAATTAGTTGAGTAGATCGGTTTATGGGATGTTTGATTTCGGTTTTCATGACCTTAATATTCGATCTCATATGTTGTGAACCCTTATGGTTTGGGTGACTTTTTGGTTTAGCAGGATTAAGTTATAACCCATGTTGGTAGGCTTTATCAAAGGATCATGAGGGGTTTTGATTGAAACAATATGTGAAAAAGTATGTTGAATCATTTGGTTTAGCATAAAAGCATATGTGTTTCGGGGTTTTCAACTTTTGCTTGCAATAGTTAAAAACCGGTTTTCAACCTTTCTCTGGTAAAGGTTGGTTGTTGTTATTCTTTTGTTTTGCATAAGGATGACAACATAATGATATTTCAGTATCAATTCTCCCTGAGAAGAAGATGCAAACATATTGGAGAAGAGGATGTGAAATTTGAGGTAACGACTTTGTTACTTAATTGTTATCCTGTTTAAGAAAAGTATGTGTTTATTGCTTATATTTATTTCTTTTGCTTAACAAAATTTCGGTACAATTGATGTTTTATTCCATTATTTGTGTATGGATGTGTGTGTGATTCAATTATTTCCGGTTAAGAAAAACTATTGCTATCTTGCTTTATTGTTTGGTATCAATCGTTTAGGATTACAAAATTCCGGTGCAATTGCGGTGCTTTAATGTCTAAGTTGTTTCAATTGCTTCCGGTTGAGGTAAATAATTATACAAGTTGATTTATTTGGTTTGTATGAATTGTTTATGGCGTAACAAAAGAAAAGATTTTCGGGATGAATTGTTTAGTCCAATTCGATTCCGGATAAGAGAAACTAAGTTAATTCTGATCTTAGTTAGACTTATCAAAGTGGAGGTTTCGGTTATTCAAGTATAATCGAATGCCTTAACAAGAAATGCTAGTTAACTAACCTAGTACTTGTCTTGTTTAAAAGTGAAGGTCTAAGTTATATGGATAATTAGAACCTGATGAGTAAAATAGAGTTGTCTTTATTTTGGTCTTATCAAACAAGCGATTGTATTTGTACAATCGGTTTAGCAAAGGAACTAAAGTGCTTAGTCGATTTTTGGTTTGCTAAACTATTATGGAAAATTTCTTCGAGCAATTGTTTTCTTGGTAACATATCAAAACAAAATTACTTGTGGTTTCGGTTTTGATATTGGTTATCAAAAATGGTATGTGGAACACTCGTGCTTAACTCTATAGGTTGAAAGTCTTGTGAGATTTGTAAGATTCTTTCGGTCTGTCCTTTATTTGCTCGTACCTTTGTCATTTTGTGACAAAAAAGGGGGAGAAATGTATGGAGTAAACAAGTGATACTGGTATTGAATTATATTGATTGGTATCACTAAGGAAAAGGACATTGGTGCTTAAACGTTTATCTAACGAAAGAGTAAAGCATAGACTAAGGGTGAGTAGCATATCATATGATACTTGTAGTTATATGGACTACAAAGGAATAACAAAGACGTGCGGATTGAAAATCTACCTATCTTACCTTTAGGGGGAGTATTAGCTTTGTTATTATAATGTCAACAGCGGCATTTATGGATTGAATGTATACATGTTATTGTGTTGTTGAATCCGGGAATCAAGCGTATGTGTAATGACTTCTTGTAATTTTTTTATCCATATGATGTAAGTGTTTTATCACTAAAATTGACAAAGGGGGAGATTGTTAGAGCATAGCTCGGTTGAACCCACCAAGTGTTGGTATGTCAAGTTTGGTTGTCATATTTTAGTGAACCAAAACTCATATAAAGAGTCGCTTGATTATGTACTAGAGTCAACTTCGTATAGGTTAGCTTGAAAGTATTAGGATATGAGACATTACAAGTATTACGTGAAGACTTGAAGAAGTGAAGAAGTAAGGAGCTACAACGACAACATCATCCTTCCACTTGAGGTTAGTGATATTTGACTTGAACTGTTTCATTCTCTAACGTATCTTTCAATTCGTGCATATTGAAAACATAACTGCGAAGCATGAATGCTTATACTCTAGTTAGACGTAGTATTAAGGAATACAATACGAAGTATAATGCTTATCTTTTGAACTTTGTATATAAGACATCGACATAATCGTTTGAATGCTATTGTGATTATGTATGGGTATGAGGTGAAGATTTCATCCTAGAAACAATGTTTTACGTTCGTTTAAAGGAAGTAAATTCATGAACTTGTTTTGTGAATCGACAGGGAAATCGCTAGGCTTATTGGTATTGTTATTCATTGCATATCTTTTGAACTACCAATATGTGTGATTAGTATAACCGCTCATGACTTGTTTATGTTCTTGGTAAAACTATTCACAAGGCCTGACTTTTGTATTGGTATGAATTTTATTTGTGAAAACGATCTTAAGTAATCACCTGAGATGGTATGATCGATTTGTTGTAATTGGTATGACCAACTCTAGGAAAAGGGGAACCGATCCTAGTAAGAGGTGCAACCGATCACAAAGGGGAATCGATCCTATGGACATGCGTAACAAATACAAGTTAGATACCATATATATGTGGGAACCGATCCTAGTACCTAGTCAACCGAATTTTGGAAAGCTAGTGTGACTAATTACAGTACCCACATGGAGGTAGAACCGAAACTTGTTTTGGTAGAACCGTGAAACCCATGTTTGGTGATTGAGTGTTCTTAATCAATCACATAGTTCTTGGAAGCCTTATGAACCAATTCTAAACTTGTTTGGAAGTGTGGCAAATCGATTCCAAGATAGTAAATATGAAAGATGATTTACTAAGTTAAGATGTCGACATTCTTTGAACATGTGCAGTAACGCTTATCTTTTATTGTTCAAAGATATTCCTTAATAGCTAAAGGAAAATCCCGGATCGAAAAAAATAAATTGAGAATCTTTTAATTAAGGTTTTTAATTTTATTTTTGGAAAATAAATATTAGTAATGTGCATTTACTAGTAGGAGATTTTCTAAGAGATTTTCGGTCAATGTTTGGACAAAGCATATCCAGGAATTATGGAAACCGAATTTGGAATATATTGCATATCTTGAGAATATTTTCGGTTTTGGAAATTCCTTGGTGTCCAAACTTCCTTGGTCTATAAATATCAAAGTTTTCATTTCGAGCAAACTAATCTTCAGAGCCAGCAAACTACCTAGTTGTGTTTTTATTGGTGGATCCGCCTATTCGGAGAGGAAAGTAACCTAATTAGGCGAAATATCTTACGACCGCTCGGTTTAAAGACTTCTTTGGGATTGAGAAGCTCTATTAGTACCGTTGGTGGAAAACTAGACATTTGCGGTTTATTATTAGTTTTCGATTGATTTGATTGACTAACGGTTGTTGAACTTTGATTGCACCTAGTTTGTTTATGCTTGAGAATCTTCTCTTCTGATATAAGATTCACTCAAACTAGATAGAAGTTTCGACGGGGATCTTTAGAGTGTTTATAGATCTAAAGACGCCTTGTGATAATCCATTGTTAACAGACTTCATTGTGTGATTGATCAGAAGAGATTCAAGTTGATTGTGTGCAGGTGTTTATTAAAGATCTAAGAAGATTTGAAGACAAAGAAGACTTTGAAGATTTTTTATTTCGGTTCATAATCTTTGGTGTGCACAATACTTGTTTCAGTCAAAGAGGATCCAACTATAATCTTTTTATTCTTGTGGTAGATTGGATTAATTAGTTGAGTAGATCGGTTTATGGGATGTTTGATTTCGGTTTTCATGACCTTAATATTCGATCTCATATGTTGTGAACCCTTATGGTTTGGGTGACTTTTTGGTTTAGCAGGATTAAGTTATAACCCATGTTGGTAGGCTTTATCAAAGGATCATGAGGGGTTTTGATTGAAACAATATGTGAAAAAGTATGTTGAATCATTTGGTTTAGCATAAAAGCATATGTGTTTCGGGGTTTTCAACTTTTGCTTGCAATAGTTAAAAACCGGTTTTCAACCTTTCTCTGGTAAAGGTTGGTTGTTGTTATTCTTTTGTTTTGCATAAGGATGACAACATAATGATATTTCAGTATCAATTCTCCCTGAGAAGAAGATGCAAACATATTGGAGAAGAGGATGTGAAATTTGAGGTAACGACTTTGTTACTTAATTGTTATCCTGTTTAAGAAAAGTATGTGTTTATTGCTTATATTTATTTCTTTTGCTTAACAAAATTTCGGTACAATTGATGTTTTATTCCATTATTTGTGTATGGATGTGTGTGTGATTCAATTATTTCCGGTTAAGAAAAACTATTGCTATCTTGCTTTATTGTTTGGTATCAATCGTTTAGGATTACAAAATTCCGGTGCAATTGCGGTGCTTTAATGTCTAAGTTGTTTCAATTGCTTCCGGTTGAGGTAAATAATTATACAAGTTGATTTATTTGGTTTGTATGAATTGTTTATGGCGTAACAAAAGAAAAGATTTTCGGGATGAATTGTTTAGTCCAATTCGATTCCGGATAAGAGAAACTAAGTTAATTCTGATCTTAGTTAGACTTATCAAAGTGGAGGTTTCGGTTATTCAAGTATAATCGAATGCCTTAACAAGAAATGCTAGTTAACTAACCTAGTACTTGTCTTGTTTAAAAGTGAAGGTCTAAGTTATATGGATAATTAGAACCTGATGAGTAAAATAGAGTTGTCTTTATTTTGGTCTTATCAAACAAGCGATTGTATTTGTACAATCGGTTTAGCAAAGGAACTAAAGTGCTTAGTCGATTTTTGGTTTGCTAAACTATTATGGAAAATTTCTTCGAGCAATTGTTTTCTTGGTAACATATCAAAACAAAATTACTTGTGGTTTCGGTTTTGATATTGGTTATCAAAAATGGTATGTGGAACACTCGTGCTTAACTCTATAGGTTGAAAGTCTTGTGAGATTTGTAAGATTCTTTCGGTCTGTCCTTTATTTGCTCGTACCTTTGTCATTTTGTGACAAAAAAGGGGGAGAAATGTATGGAGTAAACAAGTGATACTGGTATTGAATTATATTGATTGGTATCACTAAGGAAAAGGACATTGGTGCTTAAACGTTTATCTAACGAAAGAGTAAAGCATAGACTAAGGGTGAGTAGCATATCATATGATACTTGTAGTTATATGGACTACAAAGGAATAACAAAGACGTGCGGATTGAAAATCTACCTATCTTACCTTTAGGGGGAGTATTAGCTTTGTTATTATAATGTCAACAGCGGCATTTATGGATTGAATGTATACATGTTATTGTGTTGTTGAATCCGGGAATCAAGCGTATGTGTAATGACTTCTTGTAATTTTTTTATCCATATGATGTAAGTGTTTTATCACTAAAATTGACAAAGGGGGAGATTGTTAGAGCATAGCTCGGTTGAACCCACCAAGTGTTGGTATGTCAAGTTTGGTTGTCATATTTTAGTGAACCAAAACTCATATAAAGAGTCGCTTGATTATGTACTAGAGTCAACTTCGTATAGGTTAGCTTGAAAGTATTAGGATATGAGACATTACAAGTATTACGTGAAGACTTGAAGAAGTGAAGAAGTAAGGAGCTACAACGACAACATCATCCTTCCACTTGAGGTTAGTGATATTTGACTTGAACTGTTTCATTCTCTAACGTATCTTTCAATTCGTGCATATTGAAAACATAACTGCGAAGCATGAATGCTTATACTCTAGTTAGACGTAGTATTAAGGAATACAATACGAAGTATAATGCTTATCTTTTGAACTTTGTATATAAGACATCGACATAATCGTTTGAATGCTATTGTGATTATGTATGGGTATGAGGTGAAGATTTCATCCTAGAAACAATGTTTTACGTTCGTTTAAAGGAAGTAAATTCATGAACTTGTTTTGTGAATCGACAGGGAAATCGCTAGGCTTATTGGTATTGTTATTCATTGCATATCTTTTGAACTACCAATATGTGTGATTAGTATAACCGCTCATGACTTGTTTATGTTCTTGGTAAAACTATTCACAAGGCCTGACTTTTGTATTGGTATGAATTTTATTTGTGAAAACGATCTTAAGTAATCACCTGAGATGGTATGATCGATTTGTTGTAATTGGTATGACCAACTCTAGGAAAAGGGGAACCGATCCTAGTAAGAGGTGCAACCGATCACAAAGGGGAATCGATCCTATGGACATGCGTAACAAATACAAGTTAGATACCATATATATGTGGGAACCGATCCTAGTACCTAGTCAACCGAATTTTGGAAAGCTAGTGTGACTAATTACAGTACCCACATGGAGGTAGAACCGAAACTTGTTTTGGTAGAACCGTGAAACCCATGTTTGGTGATTGAGTGTTCTTAATCAATCACATAGTTCTTGGAAGCCTTATGAACCAATTCTAAACTTGTTTGGAAGTGTGGCAAATCGATTCCAAGATAGTAAATATGAAAGATGATTTACTAAGTTAAGATGTCGACATTCTTTGAACATGTGCAGTAACGCTTATCTTTTATTGTTCAAAGATATTCCTTAATAGCTAAAGGAAAATCCCGGATCGAAAAAAATAAATTGAGAATCTTTTAATTAAGGTTTTTAATTTTATTTTTGGAAAATAAATATTAGTAATGTGCATTTACTAGTAGGAGATTTTCTAAGAGATTTTCGGTCAATGTTTGGACAAAGCATATCCAGGAATTATGGAAACCGAATTTGGAATATATTGCATATCTTGAGAATATTTTCGGTTTTGGAAATTCCTTGGTGTCCAAACTTCCTTGGTCTATAAATATCAAAGTTTTCATTTCGAGCAAACTAATCTTCAGAGCCAGCAAACTACCTAGTTGTGTTTTTATTGGTGGATCCGCCTATTCGGAGAGGAAAGTAACCTAATTAGGCGAAATATCTTACGACCGCTCGGTTTAAAGACTTCTTTGGGATTGAGAAGCTCTATTAGTACCGTTGGTGGAAAACTAGACATTTGCGGTTTATTATTAGTTTTCGATTGATTTGATTGACTAACGGTTGTTGAACTTTGATTGCACCTAGTTTGTTTATGCTTGAGAATCTTCTCTTCTGATATAAGATTCACTCAAACTAGATAGAAGTTTCGACGGGGATCTTTAGAGTGTTTATAGATCTAAAGACGCCTTGTGATAATCCATTGTTAACAGACTTCATTGTGTGATTGATCAGAAGAGATTCAAGTTGATTGTGTGCAGGTGTTTATTAAAGATCTAAGAAGATTTGAAGACAAAGAAGACTTTGAAGATTTTTTATTTCGGTTCATAATCTTTGGTGTGCACAATACTTGTTTCAGTCAAAGAGGATCCAACTATAATCTTTTTATTCTTGTGGTAGATTGGATTAATTAGTTGAGTAGATCGGTTTATGGGATGTTTGATTTCGGTTTTCATGACCTTAATATTCGATCTCATATGTTGTGAACCCTTATGGTTTGGGTGACTTTTTGGTTTAGCAGGATTAAGTTATAACCCATGTTGGTAGGCTTTATCAAAGGATCATGAGGGGTTTTGATTGAAACAATATGTGAAAAAGTATGTTGAATCATTTGGTTTAGCATAAAAGCATATGTGTTTCGGGGTTTTCAACTTTTGCTTGCAATAGTTAAAAACCGGTTTTCAACCTTTCTCTGGTAAAGGTTGGTTGTTGTTATTCTTTTGTTTTGCATAAGGATGACAACATAATGATATTTCAGTATCAATTCTCCCTGAGAAGAAGATGCAAACATATTGGAGAAGAGGATGTGAAATTTGAGGTAACGACTTTGTTACTTAATTGTTATCCTGTTTAAGAAAAGTATGTGTTTATTGCTTATATTTATTTCTTTTGCTTAACAAAATTTCGGTACAATTGATGTTTTATTCCATTATTTGTGTATGGATGTGTGTGTGATTCAATTATTTCCGGTTAAGAAAAACTATTGCTATCTTGCTTTATTGTTTGGTATCAATCGTTTAGGATTACAAAATTCCGGTGCAATTGCGGTGCTTTAATGTCTAAGTTGTTTCAATTGCTTCCGGTTGAGGTAAATAATTATACAAGTTGATTTATTTGGTTTGTATGAATTGTTTATGGCGTAACAAAAGAAAAGATTTTCGGGATGAATTGTTTAGTCCAATTCGATTCCGGATAAGAGAAACTAAGTTAATTCTGATCTTAGTTAGACTTATCAAAGTGGAGGTTTCGGTTATTCAAGTATAATCGAATGCCTTAACAAGAAATGCTAGTTAACTAACCTAGTACTTGTCTTGTTTAAAAGTGAAGGTCTAAGTTATATGGATAATTAGAACCTGATGAGTAAAATAGAGTTGTCTTTATTTTGGTCTTATCAAACAAGCGATTGTATTTGTACAATCGGTTTAGCAAAGGAACTAAAGTGCTTAGTCGATTTTTGGTTTGCTAAACTATTATGGAAAATTTCTTCGAGCAATTGTTTTCTTGGTAACATATCAAAACAAAATTACTTGTGGTTTCGGTTTTGATATTGGTTATCAAAAATGGTATGTGGAACACTCGTGCTTAACTCTATAGGTTGAAAGTCTTGTGAGATTTGTAAGATTCTTTCGGTCTGTCCTTTATTTGCTCGTACCTTTGTCATTTTGTGACAAAAAAGGGGGAGAAATGTATGGAGTAAACAAGTGATACTGGTATTGAATTATATTGATTGGTATCACTAAGGAAAAGGACATTGGTGCTTAAACGTTTATCTAACGAAAGAGTAAAGCATAGACTAAGGGTGAGTAGCATATCATATGATACTTGTAGTTATATGGACTACAAAGGAATAACAAAGACGTGCGGATTGAAAATCTACCTATCTTACCTTTAGGGGGAGTATTAGCTTTGTTATTATAATGTCAACAGCGGCATTTATGGATTGAATGTATACATGTTATTGTGTTGTTGAATCCGGGAATCAAGCGTATGTGTAATGACTTCTTGTAATTTTTTTATCCATATGATGTAAGTGTTTTATCACTAAAATTGACAAAGGGGGAGATTGTTAGAGCATAGCTCGGTTGAACCCACCAAGTGTTGGTATGTCAAGTTTGGTTGTCATATTTTAGTGAACCAAAACTCATATAAAGAGTCGCTTGATTATGTACTAGAGTCAACTTCGTATAGGTTAGCTTGAAAGTATTAGGATATGAGACATTACAAGTATTACGTGAAGACTTGAAGAAGTGAAGAAGTAAGGAGCTACAACGACAACATCATCCTTCCACTTGAGGTTAGTGATATTTGACTTGAACTGTTTCATTCTCTAACGTATCTTTCAATTCGTGCATATTGAAAACATAACTGCGAAGCATGAATGCTTATACTCTAGTTAGACGTAGTATTAAGGAATACAATACGAAGTATAATGCTTATCTTTTGAACTTTGTATATAAGACATCGACATAATCGTTTGAATGCTATTGTGATTATGTATGGGTATGAGGTGAAGATTTCATCCTAGAAACAATGTTTTACGTTCGTTTAAAGGAAGTAAATTCATGAACTTGTTTTGTGAATCGACAGGGAAATCGCTAGGCTTATTGGTATTGTTATTCATTGCATATCTTTTGAACTACCAATATGTGTGATTAGTATAACCGCTCATGACTTGTTTATGTTCTTGGTAAAACTATTCACAAGGCCTGACTTTTGTATTGGTATGAATTTTATTTGTGAAAACGATCTTAAGTAATCACCTGAGATGGTATGATCGATTTGTTGTAATTGGTATGACCAACTCTAGGAAAAGGGGAACCGATCCTAGTAAGAGGTGCAACCGATCACAAAGGGGAATCGATCCTATGGACATGCGTAACAAATACAAGTTAGATACCATATATATGTGGGAACCGATCCTAGTACCTAGTCAACCGAATTTTGGAAAGCTAGTGTGACTAATTACAGTACCCACATGGAGGTAGAACCGAAACTTGTTTTGGTAGAACCGTGAAACCCATGTTTGGTGATTGAGTGTTCTTAATCAATCACATAGTTCTTGGAAGCCTTATGAACCAATTCTAAACTTGTTTGGAAGTGTGGCAAATCGATTCCAAGATAGTAAATATGAAAGATGATTTACTAAGTTAAGATGTCGAATTCTTTGAACATGTGCAGTAACACTTATCTTTTATTGTTCAAAGATATTCCTTAATAGCTAAAGGAAAATCCCAGATCGGAAAAAATAAATTGAGAATCTTTTAATTAAGGTTTTTAATTTTATTTTTGGAAAATAAAAATTAGTAATGTGCATTTACTAGTTGGAGATTTTCTAAGAGATATTCGGTCAATGTTTGGACAAACCATTTCCAGGAATTACGGAAATCGAATTTGGAATATATTGCATATCTTGAGAAGATTTTTAGTTTTGGAAATTCCTTGGTGTCCAAACTTCCTTGGTCTATAAATATGAAAGTTTGCATTTCGAGCAAACTAATCTTCAGAGCCAGCAAAACCACCTAGTTGTGTTGTTATTGGTGGAGCCGCCTATTTGGAGAGGAAAGTAACCTAATTAGGCGAAATCTCTTACGACCACTCGGTTTAAAGACTTCTTTGGGATTGATAAGCTCTATTAGTACCGTTGGTGGGAAACTAGATAATTGCGGTTTATTATTAGTTTTCGATTGATTTGATTGACTAACGGTTATTGAACTTTGATTGCACCTAGTTTGTTTATGCTTGAGAATCTTCTCTTTTGATATAAGATTCACTCAAACTAGATAGAAGTTTCGACGGGGATCTTTAAACTGTTTGTAGATCTAAATACGTCTTGTGATAATCCATTATTAACAGACTCCGTTCTGTGTGTGATTGATCACAAGATATTCCAGTTGATTATGTGCGGGTGTTTATTGAAGATCTAAGAAGATATGAAGATAAAGAAGACTTTGGATATTTCTGATTTGGGTTCATAATCTTTGGTGTGCACAATACTTGTTTCGGTTAAAGAAGATCCAACTATAATCGGTTTATCCTTGTGGTATATTGGATTGATTAGTTGAGTAGATCGGCATGTGATTCAAAGTATTGATTGCAAAATCTTGACAATTACATTGGTAGTTTTTATTAGATAAATCTAAGGACCTGACAAAGGAGTTTATTGGGATAAACGGAAGACCCTTTTGTCGAACTCATATCACTTGGTTGAAAAGAGTTGTTACCAAACATATTTGTTGTTCCTTTACTGTTTGGAATACGAACCATATGAATTTTTCCTAGTACGTGACTTATTACAAGTTGGAGGCGTAGGAATACAGATGGAACTAGGTGAACTATAGGTTTAGTTGCTTGGTCTCAACTATACGAAGTTGGTTTGATTTTGTATACCGGCTTAATCCTGAGAGTATTCAATTCTGGACAAGGTCCCGGGGTTTTTCTGCATTTGCGGTTTCCTCGTTAACAAAAGCTAGTTGTGTCTTTTACTTTTCTATTTCCGCAATTATAATTGTTTTTATTGTAATTAGAAGTATAATACACAAATGTTAATTCCTATTTACTTGATAGTAATCCTATTGTGTTTGGTTAAGTCCGAACCATTTATCAAGTAAACATACTTCGTTGTTGCATTATCTCGATTTCGTATCCATAGACGATCACACGAAGTGTGAACCGATTAGTTGTATTGTCTCGACTCAGTCCATAAACAATCACTTTAGAAGAACGGACTTATAGGTGGAAAAGTTTTAGATTGAGGTATATTTGGGTACACTCGTCTTTTCACAGCGGGTCTTGTATAGGTTGTGATCAAAATAAAAGATTTTGGTATATTTGGATACCCTCGTCTTTTCAATATCTTACCTATCAGATATAAATCTCCAGCCAATCTTAGAGAAGATAATACTCAATACGATAGAACAAGTAAGATCAAAACACGCAACTACAGAGAAAATAGTTGGGTCTGACTTCATAATCCCAATGAAGTCTTCAAGTCGTTAACCTCTAATATTTTAGGAAAAACCTAGGTTAAAGGAGAATGGACTCTAGTACGCAACAAGCATCACACATGAGGTATGGGGATTAGGTTTCCCAGTTGCTAGAGTTCTCGCTTATATAGTCTTCAAATCAGGTTTTGATAGCTTTGAAACAAAGCAATCAATATTCACCGTTAGATAAAATCCTAATTTAAGATTCATGCTAAGTTTGCTTAAAACCAAAGAAATATCTCTCCACCGTTAGATGGTATTAGTTTGTTGCACACAAATGAGATATACCTTCATTTAGATATACGTAACATACCTAAACGTGTATATTGAGTTGGCTCAACAATAGTTAACTGAAGTGAGCCATATGAACACTTTTGTGTTAACCACGTTCATTTAACACTTTTAGATCAAATGATAATCAAATGAATCTAATTATGTTACTCATAGAGTTGATAAATTGTTTATATTCTCATAGAAGTATACAAGACAATTGAAACAAAATCGGATTTGATTTAAGAGAATCAATTCATGAACATTTAGCCACGGTTTGCAAAGATTGCATTCCTTAATTTATAAATATATTTGTTCATGAGTATGAAATCATACTTTACCGATTTTAGATTGCAAACGGGTACGCAAACTTAAGTTCCGTACTTTGGTCTTGTCCGACAGTTCGCAAACGGGTATGCAAACTCTCGTCCCGGACCTAACTCAGGTAGAACCGTTTTCATATTGTTATTCAAACTTGGTTATCGGACTTTAACAATTAAAACCGTTCGCATACTGGTATGCAAACTTGGTTTCCGGACCCGAACCATAACAACACAGTTTGTACGCTAAGTACGCGTGCTGTGATGTTTTCCAGACATAAGTTTAGTTCAAAATTCCCATTTCAATCATTGAAACATTCTTAGAAGACGACAATGGCTGCCTCACACAAACCATTAGCTTATAAGAAATTTCCAAGTTATCGAATGATCAATACGAAATATTCCGAGTCGACTGTTAGAGCAGAGCTTGGTCGACCTCGCATGCGTTGCTATATCAAGCATGTTTGTCAATGTTAGTGATCAAAACTATGAGTCTTGATTTCTAGTCTATTATAGATAAGTCTCGGACTAGGATAGAAAAGTGTAGTTGAGCTCAAGGTTTCATGGCGATTCATCATACAACGACGAAGATCTACTAAAGGAACCATGGAACTTCATCAACAAAAAGGTATGTAGAGGCTTGAACTTATATATCACTCAAAAGTCTATCTATTCTATCTCCTAATTCTTATGAGATAAAAAGTCGTATGCTATATAGACTGGATCATACACATTTGACATTTCGAGCTGAGTATTCACTACTTATCTTTTTCTCGAAATCGTGTGTTGGTAAAGCGTTTCGCTTTGATCAAGTTTATCTTCACCTAGTGACGAAAGTCATGAAAAGTTTCAATTACTTTGAGAATTGCTCTAATGTGAAACGGTCTGTGAATAACGGCTATATAACGTCATTTGAAAATGTCTCAATGATTGGAATGAGATTTTAGATTACATAACCATGTATTCCTTAATCCGAAGTTTTTGAACTTTGTTGATTGAGAGAAACCGGAGGAATTGGCTTTGCCAAGTCCACGAACTCAGTTTGCGAACTCAGTCCGCGAACT
Source organism: Papaver somniferum (assembly GCF_003573695.1). Classification (NCBI taxonomy): domain Eukaryota; kingdom Viridiplantae; phylum Streptophyta; class Magnoliopsida; order Ranunculales; family Papaveraceae; genus Papaver; species Papaver somniferum. Next base: position 50,098,341 of record NC_039366.1, read on the forward strand.
GACAGAAGTTCTCTTGCCGAGAATTTCTGCTGGGATTTTCCAAAAACTCGTTTGCGTGTTTAGTCCGCGAACTGGCGGAACTCAGTCATCTGAGTGTATCACCTCAAAGCATGAATTAATTCGTTGCTCAATTCCTGATACTTCATATCAAGATAGTAGTATTGCCTTCTTTTATGAAGAAGATAGGATGTCCCTGTTTATCAAAAGAGTTTCCCCTCGCAGTACTAAAAACTATCTGCAGAAACTGTTTTTTATAAGTTGGAAAACAAGAAATCAGGAACACAAATCCTTTTGAGTTCTCTTGAAGTTCTTTGGACTTATAAAAACTGTTCCTTGGGTGTTTCTCAACACTACAAGATGTAAGAGTTGCTGGAAAGAAACTCTCTCTTGGTGCCATGGTGAGCAAGACAATGTTCATCTTAACACAACTTGTTTGTGTTGAAAGTGCATCCTCACCAAGGAATGCCCTGTTACGGTAAAGGAAGCACGAGAACTGGGGCACACAGATTGTGTTCAGTAAGGCTGTAGAATTCGATTGAATTCTTATAAAAAGGTATGTCTATAAACTTGAGCAATATTTGTGTTTTTACTTGCTTAAGTACTTATTATGATCCATGTACCTTGCTTATCGTTCATTTCTACCTAACTTGATCCGTGTTTAAGGTTCTTATATGTTTAGGTTTAAAAATAGTTGTTCGGGATGTTTGGACTTCATGGTACACATTCCAGGGATGCATACCATCTTTTAAAATCAAAATCCAGGGGTTTAAGTTCGCAAACCCAGTCTGCAAACTTTTTTTGTCATGAAAATTCGTTTGCAAACCCATATGCATACTTGACGTCGATATTCGGTAAACTTATCTTGGCCGTAACATTTCTTCGTCCGAACTCGAAATGAACTCATTATTTTTGCATTCTCTTCCTCTTTGAATTCTATTCAAAATGGAGATGAGAATCATTGATTTTGGATGAGTTAAGATTGGTATTTGTCCTGTCTCTTGTTTTTGAGTGTTTTGCTCCATTTCGTCGCACTTGTTCCACTTCTCTTGGACTTGGGCACTTGGATTCTTGGAGTAATACTCTTCTAAGCTAATTGGTAGCTTTTACTATAATGTTGTTAGTGAATCACAAAGAAGGAAGTTCAAGAATGGAAATTAGTACGCACTGATATGGGATTCTTGAATGTTCACAATCATCCTTTGTGAACTATGGTGCATGGTCGTTCATGACTTTGTATATTCTTCTTTGTAAAAATCTTTTTATATGCCTTTGGTAGCTATTCTTGGTGTAAATCCGGGCGGAAAAGATTGATTCTACCTTCTAAGGACAAATCATCTTATATGTGCATTACGAGTTTGTCTTGATGCCTAGGAAACTTCTTATGAGAATTTATTCTTGTTTTTGAGAAGGATTACTAGAGTTTGGAATAGCCATTATTGTGATTACACATAACTATGTCCAACTTTTTCATCTTCATGTTTTTTAGGTTTTTTGGTTTTTAAATTCTAAAAATATTTGAAGGATGATGTTATTGCAGTATTAATCTGTTTGATTCTGAAGTATTGCAATATTTTATGGGATATGTATTGTTTGCGTCTGTGAACTTGGAGGTCCCATATGTTGTCAAAAGTAAAGTCGTTCATATATTGATATTCGTATTGATGAAAGGACGAATGGACTTTTGAAAAATACAAAAGTTATTCCTATGCAGTCATTTATTTGATGGAAAATAGGATGAAATCTTTTGTAAGACAAGGATAAAGTCTATTATGTCATTATGCATATAGTAATATAAAGATAAAATAGATCCTTGTATGTATTCCACGGTATTGATCTTTATTGATCCATTCTTTTTGTATTACCGTGAAGGCTCCATTGTGTGTCTTATGTTGAGCACGATACAACTAAGTCGATTATTCTTATTGGCTTTGTTGGTTGTTCCATAAGATGCTATATGTTGAGCATTATGAACTAAATTAATCATCTTGGTTGGTTATTTAGTTATTTGCTCCGAAAGTCTTCTTTTTTCGAGCAAAACATTTGACAATTAAATTGATTACTTTCGTGATTAGTTTGGTTGTGTTTTCCAATTAGTTTGGTTGTGGAGTTTTCATATATTCCACAAGTTCTTGTGTTGAGTATATGAACGGCTATACTAACTATGTTCCATTGGTTGATGTAGTCGTATATTCCATAAGGTTTTCCTTATGTTGAGTATGTGAACGATTAAGTTAGTCATCTCTGTATGATTACCTTAGTCGTAGCTCCATAAGTTTACTTATGTTGAGCACTATCAATTAAATTGATCACTTTTGTGGTTTGATTTAGTTGCGTATTCCAATTAAATTAATCATTGATTTACTTGTGATTAATTTGATTGAGTTTTGGATATAGAAAATCATTTTCCTATGGTTTTTGGTGTCCAATTAAAATTCCTTATTTTCTTTCGAAATTAAGGTCGCTCTTGTTGTTCTCTCGGGAATGACATCAAATGGGGGAGAGTTCTTTTGAACTTGTGCTTAATGGTAATATCTTGCGGGGTGTGCGGATGTGGAATTTTATAGGGGTTATCTTGTATCTTAAAACTCCTTGATGAATGAATTTAGCTTCGGCTTTATGATTGCATCTAAATTAAGTTGGTATGCATTTTTTTCTTTTAGTCTATGAAACGTCTCTTCTCGGAAATTTCATTAGGAACCCGTTCTTGTACCTTTGCCAATTTTATTGACATAAAGGGGGAGAATTAATGTGTAGTTAAACTACATATACATATGGTTTTCAGATCATTGTGTAAGGGGGGGTGATTTCCATGTGAGATGGAGTATTGACTAAGGGGGAGTGATACATATCACCGTAGTATTATTTTAAAGTCGTGATGCAATTGGACTTTGATGTTACATAATAATACTATGTCACTGTATAATAATGATTGAGAATCTCGATTTATCTCATTGTTATAGCTACGGATCTTCAACAATGGTGATGCTAAACTTACAACCATTGGGATCATTGGAGTACTTGGAAGGACGAAGATTTCAGGGAACGTTGAAGATTATACTATCGAATAGGAGCCACTAAAGTTTATCTTTTTGTATTCCATATGTATTAATAGTTTTGTCACTAAAATTGACAAAGGGGGAGATTGTTATAGCATAGCTCGGTCGACCTCGCATGCGTTGCTATATCAAGCATGTTTGTCAATGTTAGTGATCAAAACTATGAGTCTTGATTTCTAGTCTATTATAGCTAAGTCTCGGACTAGGATAGAAAAGTGTAGTTGAGCTCAAGGACTTCATGGAGATTCATCATACAACGACGAAGATATACTCAAGGAACCGTGGAACTTCATCAACAAAAAGGTATGTGGAGAATTGAACTTATGTATCACTCAAAAGTCTATCTATTCTATCTCCTACTTCTTATGAGACAAAAAGTTTATCGAGCTGAGTATTCACTACTTATCTTTCTCTCAAAATCGTGTGTTGGTAAAGCGTTTCGCTTTGAACAAGTTTACCTTTACCTAGTGACGAAAGTCATGAAAAGTTTCAATTACTTTGAGAATTGCTCTGACGTGAAACGGTCTATGAATAACGGCTATATAACGTCCTCTGAGAATGTCTCAATGATTGGAATGAGAGTTTAGATTACATAACCATGTATTCCTTAATCCGAAGTTTTCGAACTTTGTTGATTGGGAGAAACCGGAGGAATTGGCTTTGCCAAGTCCGCAAACTCAGTTTGCGAACTCAGTCCGCGAACTGACAGAAGTTCTCTTGCCGAGAACTTTTGTTGGGATTTTCCAAAAACTCGTTTGCGTGTTTAGTCCGCGAACCTAGTCCGCAAACTGGCGGAAGTCTCTTTGCCGATATTTTCTGCTGAGTTTGGAAAACTCTCCCGGTTGCCTTAAGTCCGCGAACTTGTTTGTGAGCTTAAGTGGTTATGATCTAAAGATGTGCTCTGAAATTGAAACTTAAATTACTAAGGAATGCTTTATGCAAACCGTGGATATAAAGTTCATGAGCCGATTCATCGAATCGAATCATCTTTGCTTCAATTGTGTCTTGTATAGTTACAAAAGATCTCATAGAAATTGAACAACTCTCTAACTAGTTCATTTGAGTCAATTGAACTAGTTATGGTGAAGAAGAACTAGGTTAATATGAATTGCTCATATGGTTAACCTTTTGGGTTACTATGTTGAACCAACATACACGTACACGTTTGGGCATGGTTTTCACAAACCCAGTAAACGTCTACCCAAGTGTGTGTGACAAGCTAAGTTTTCGATCTAACGGTTGAGAAATATTAGCTTGAATATAAATCAGGTTTTCATCTAACGGTGAATATGGATTGCTTTGTAACTAAGGCAAAACCCTGATTTGAAGGATATATAAAGGAGACATCTAGCATTGTGCAAAACTGAACCCACATGTCTGTGTGATACTAGTGCGCTCGCTAGAGTCGATTCTCCTTTAACCTTTGGTTTTTTTCTCTAAAACCAGGTTAACGACTTAAAGACTTCATTCGTATTGTGAAGCCAGACCGATACTACTTTTATCGTAGTTGTGTGATCTGATCTTGCATCTTCTATTGTACGAGTACAATCTATTGATTGGATTGATATCGTGAGAGTTCTCCGATAGGAAAGATAAAGAAGTCACAAACATCTTCGTCTCACTGTTTGTGATTCCTCGACAAACCTCTTGTGTAGTCAAGAAGGATTGTTGAGAGGTGATTGATTAATCTAGGATGTTCTTCGGGAATATAAGACCGGATTATCAATTAGTTCCTGTTCACCTTGATTTTATATCTTAAGACGGAACAAAACCTAGGGCTTTTATGTGGGAGAGAGATTTATCCTTTGATAGACTTTTCTGTGTGAGACAGATTTTTTTATTATCAAGTCTCTGATTTTGGGTTGCAGCAACTGTTAGTTGTGGGTGAGATCAGCTAAGGGAATCAAGTGCGCAATATCCTGCTGGGATCAGAGACGTAGGAGTACCACTGTACCTTGAATTAGTGGGAGACTGATTGGGGTTCAACTATAGTCTAGTCTGAAGTTAGCTTGGAGCAGGCTAGTGTCTGTAGCGGCTTAATACAGTGTGTATTCAATCTGGACTAGGTCCCGGGGTTTTTCTGCATTTGCGGTTTCCTCGTTAACAAAATTTTTGGTGTCTGTGTTATTTCTTTTCCGCATTATATTTTTATATAATTGAAATAATACAGGTTGTGTGTTAAAGATCATAAATTGGAAATCCGACCTTTGGTTGTTGATTGATATTGATTGATCCTTGGACATTGGTCTTTGGTATTGTCCAAGTTATTCCTTGTATTTGATAAAGACTCGCTATTTTTTTTAGCTTGAGTAAAAATCAAATCAAGAGAGAGATATTAACTCCTTGAGATACTTTTATTTAGATTGAGCTTGACTGTCTAGTTGATTCTCTAGCAAACTATTTCGGAGTTAGTCCATAAAGATTGCTAAGCGAAATATTGGGTGGTGTTGTTAGACCCCCGCTTTTTTATCGACATCAAATGACTGTCTCACACAAATCATGTAAGATGTTTCAAGCCAATTTCACATGATCATCTTTTGACGTATTGTTTAGTTTCCAACAAATAAATTGTTTCCAACTAAACTCGTCAAGAATAATGATGAACGTATCTAAAGCAAAAATCTTCCAACAATATTTCGAGAAAGATATAAGTGAGTTAAACTCAGCTCGAAATATCAAATGTGTATAATTCAAAAGTCTATATAGATATACGACTTAGTCTCAATAGGAGATAAAACAGAATAGACTTCTGAGTGATAGATAAGTTTTAGTCTCCACATACCTTTTGTTGATGAAGTTCCTTCAATCTCTTCTCAACAGATCTTCGTCTTCAATCGATGAACGCCATGAAGTTTAAAGCTCAACTAAACATTTTATCCTAGTCCGAGACATAGCTATAAGTAGACTAGAAATCAAGACTTATAGTTTTGATCACCTAAACTTGAAAAACAAGCTTGAGATAACAACGCTTGCGAGTTCGACCGAGCAGTGCTCTAACAGATTAGGTGTCTCCACAAGTTTTGGAAAGTATAAACCTTAACTCCACAAGTTTGTTTGGTATCTGAAATGACGAGGGTACCCAAGTACAGCACAATCTTTTCGTTTCAACTTATAAGTTCGATACTGAAAACTACTATAACCCCCCTACTATATGGGTTCAACATATAGAATCCCCACAAAATTGATCCTTCACTATCAACTCCATTCTTTCACATTTTGATATTTTTAGGCCCAAAACTTTAGATTCAGGGCTTGTTAATTAAAAATTTATTTCATAATACCAAGACTGCCCTTTAGTATATATTGTTAATAAAACTAGGTTTAGGTTTCAGTTTCAGTTTCATTTTCTTTTTCACTTTCTCTCTCTTTCTCTCTCTCATTTTCTTTTGGTCTCTCTCTCTCGGACGAAGAAACAGGCAGAGAACACGATTTCTAATCGAAATTTTTAGTGAGAAATGATTTCAGAACTTAGATCTAAGCTTTGAAAACAAAGATCCTGATTATCTAAACATAAATTCGAAATCAAAATCAGTTGTTCTTCAGAGATTCAATGAAAATCAATGGATAATCATCATCAACAGGAACTGAATCTGAAGATTCTCCTAGAAAATCAAATCGAACAGGTAAAATTTCAATTCAATCGGTTGATTTCTTAGATTTCAATTTTGATTTTCTGAAAAATTACTTGGGAAAATAGTTTGATTTCAGTTCAAATCTGTTACTGAAATCATAATCAGAGTTAGATCTGTTATAATCTCACATCAATTTTACTTTTGAGAGAAATTTTTCAAAGAAATTTCAAAAAAAAAATCTAGGGTTTTTGAACAAAATTCGATATATCATTTAAACTCTTATCTCGATCTAAAATTGGTTTTCAGATTCGAAAATTTTGAATCATTATTCGTTTTACCTATCTATTTGATACGAATTTTACTTACTTTGATTTTCGAACTGATTTGAGCTCATCTTTAATGTTATTTTTTCTTCGCAGATTGTTTAAAGTTCAATCTATATTTTCTACATTCACTACCTTGTCTTGAAGATGAAATCTTAATGAATGAAGATACTTGGAAGCGCACAGTTGAATCTAAGCAATTTCAACAACGATTTATGCAGAAACTCAGTGAAATTAGTTAAGTTTGTTTGATCTTCTTTGCGATGCATGATATAGATGGATAAAACTTGTAGAACAGGAAGAGAAAATATGTGTGAACTTTTCTTAATGTGAATAGGATTTGAAATTTTGATCTATTTTTAGTGTTTTATAGGTTTTTTTTTTGAAATGTGTGTATTATTGCAGTTCTGAAATAATTTCTCTGGGTAAATTTGAAACACAAACAAGGAGGTGTGATGTTGTTGATGAAATTTTCAGAAGAAAGGAATGGAGATGTGGTTGTGACTGAGATGTAAATGCAGGTCAGCATTGGTAAGATTCTTATTCCTCGTTATGTGGCTTGATCATGCATACTATCAGGTTTTGGTTTGTTGAGACTTCTGGTGGCGGATAAATGCTTTTGTTTTTTTTTTTGTTTTTTTTTTGTGTTGCAAACATTGTTGTCATTTTACATATTTTTTTTACATGTTGTTCTTGTTACGAGTGTCATAGTTTAGATATTACTTGTCTTTTGATTTAGTTTTTGTCTTTGTGTATGTACAAATGAATAAGCCACTGTGTGTTTCATCTTTTAGATGCAAATATGTATGTGTAACTATTGGGTACACATACCAATATGAATATGTAACTATTGGGTATACATACCAATATGGATGTGTAACTCCTATTTAGATGTGTAACTTCCAGTGACACATGCTAATTCGATGTGTAGCTGCTAGTTACACATGGCTAATTGGATGTGTAACTTCTAGTTACACATGGTAATGGAATGTGTGAATGTTTGAGTGTACCCAGAATGATACATAGTTTAGTTTACTAGTTTGCATATATGCCTGAAATAGTTGCAACCTAGGTATTGAACATTGTATCATTTTGTTGTTGCTCTTAAACCTAGTTTTGTTGTATGCGCACAAAACTGATGGGTGAAGAAAGGAGGTACTTTCACTGGTAAAGTTAGATATGCTTGTGTTCCGCCTTTGTGTGTTCGACTAATTTTCTGTGTACATAGAGCTCAGAATTTACATATATATAGTTGACCTCCTTTCTAGACAAGACATATTTCGTTACAAATAGAATACTAGTCAGTGTTTCCATGCATGGATAAATAAAACACGCATCCCTTATTGTTTATGCAGTGTTGAGATGCGTGCCAGTTTAAACATCCCCTGGGTTATTCTCGGCCACTCTGAAAGAAGGGAATTGCTAAATGAATAATCATTTTCGCTTGCACGGAAGCTGAATTGCTATTGTTATATATAGCTCTTGTGGCACATCATGTTTTCCTTTAGTTTATCTTATTTTATTTAGTTTTGTAGCATTGATTTGATGCTTATGAAATATGGCTATGCAGTTTGTTGGAGAGAAAGTTGCATATGTACTCTTTCAGGGATTAAAGGTAATTGCTTATGTCTGTGAGACTCTTGAACAACGAGAGGCGCGACACACAATGATTGTTTTGGCCGTACAAACAAAAGCAATTGCAGGTACTTTCCTACCTCTAAATACTAGTTACTACTTAAATGCTTTAAGTCCAACACTTGCATTTCAGGGCCAAATATTAGTTACAAAGGATATTTTTCGTGTACCTTCCAGTTACACAAGCTTAGTGTAACTTCAAGTTACACAAGCTAAATAGATGTGTAATTTCTAGTTACACATGCTAATTAGATGTGTAACTTTTACTTACACATACTAATTGAATGTGTAACTTCTGGTTACATACATTTTACTTACATATATTTATGACTGCTACCACCAGTAATTTGTGTGTAAAATTATTTTGTTACCTTGTTAACAAGTGAGTTATGTGTTTATTTAAAAAAATATTTTGTTACCCTGTTAACCATTGAGTTACTTAAATATTTAGCTTATTCCTTTACACAAGCTAAATAGATATGTAATTTCTAGTTACACGTGCTAATTAATCAAAATTTTTGTGGTATATTTAATTCATTTATTAGGTTAGATTAGACTACTGAGTGGATATAATGTATGTGCTCAGGTCATGGCAAGCAAGCCTAAAATGTATATAGTACTGGAATTCTTTAATAGAAGCCAGCTCTTTGACAAAACATTAAGTCTTGATTGAATATATTCATTCATCCATCATTACTAGATTTTGTCATGTGTAAAGAAAAGTTATCAAGTTGTAATTCGTCTTTCAATTGTTCTTTAACTTTGTTTCTTTCTTTTTGTTTATTCAACCTAATCCCAGGGATGTAATTTTTGTTGCAGAATTGGAGTATCGAGAAAGAAAATAAGGGAAGAGAACATTTCTATTATAGGATATAAAGTCTTATTTGTCGAGGATTTCATTTTACATATCTACTGTTTTAACTCTTTATTGTGTTCAATAGCAACTGATTGCTATAACTGATAAACGAACAAATTATTATAAAAGAATATTAAAGTAATACATGTATCTTCTGTATATGTAGTTTTGACTTAACTGATGAGTAACTTTTCATTACACATGCCATATGGGTGTGTAACTTCTAGATACACATGCCATATGTTGGCGGTGGTCGGCGGTGGTGACTGACGGCGGCGATGGTTGTGGGCGGCGGTGGCAGAGTGGTGGTTGTGGGGGGCGATGATGGTTGTAAGTGGCGGTGGGCAACGGCGGTTGTCGGAGGTGGTTGGTGGCGGTGGTGGTCGGAGGTGGTTGGCGGCTGTGATCGGAGGTGGTCGGAGGTGGTTGGTTGCGGTGGTGGTTGGAGGTGGTTGATGGTGGTGGTGGTCGGAGGTGGTTGGCGACGGTGGTTGGCGGTGGATGTGGTGGTCGGAGGTGGTGGGATCATCATTATACTATACTTTAATAATTTTGGGTTTAAATTTAAATTTTATTTAATTATGGGCTTGATAATATGCATAAGGTTATCAACGTCTTTTAATATTTTGGGGCCTAGATTTAATCTTCTTTTAATTAAAGGTTTGATGTTATAGGTAACCCATGGGTGGGGACTAAGCCTAACTTTCCCAGTCCGATATCTTAAGTGATCGCCTATAGACAGAGTCGAGCCAGTACAACTTCAAGATATTCACTTGATAATATTTGCGCTCCAAAATTGATTTACTATAAAATCAGTATCAAGTGATTAGGATTTAACGTACAAGTGTTATTTACTTAATTATAATAAAACAATTATAATGCGGAAGTAGAGTAATGACATAGCAAGATTTTGTTAACGAGGAAACAACAAATGTAGAAAAATCCTAAGACCTAGTACAGTTTTGAATAGTCTCATAATTAAGCTGATATAAAAAAAACAAAGCCAACTTAGTATAGTTGAGACCAAGTAATCTATCCCTAGTTACTTAGTTCCCCCAGTATCCCTGCGTCTATGACCGTTTGGTCACACACGTGAATCCAAAGACGGAAATCACTATCTTGAGTTGTTTTACCAATGTAAAGATTTAAGCACTGAACTCCTTTTAATCGTTTTCCAAAAAGTAAAGGAACAAACATGTTTGGTAGCTACTCTAATGATATTTAAGAATTCGTTGAGTTTTGACAAAGGTTCTTCCGTTTAAACTAGTAAACGACCATTTTTCGGGTAAGATCAATCCAAATCAGTAACTTTGATTCAGATTCACAACTATCATATTCAGATACTAAAGAATACCACCAAATGATAGTTGTCGATCTAAATGACTATATGATCAAATCTATTAAAGATAAATCAGATCTAAGTCAGATCCCAACCGATCAAGATGTACGCAGAAATCACGAGATGCGAAAACCATCAAATATTAAATTGCCTTTTATTGTACCTGCACAACACAACTTGAATCGACTTAAGATCGATCACACACAGAATGGAGTCTGTTAACAATGATTGATCACAAGTTGTCTTTAAAACTAAAAACGGTTCTAAAGATCCAGTTGATAATTTGATCTAGTTTGAGTGACCATGTGTCAGAAGAGAAGGCTCTCAAGAATAATCAAACTAGGTGCAATAAAAATTTCAACAACCGTTAGTCAATCAAATCAATAACCAAAAACTAAAATAACAACGTAATTATCTAGTTTCCCACCAACGGTACTCGTAGAGCTTCTTGATCCCACAGAAGTCTTTAAACGAGCGGTCGTAAAAGATTTCGCCTAATTAGGGTACTTTCCTCTTCGGATAGATGGCTCCACCAGAAACAAAACAAATGAAGTTTTCCCGTCTCTTAGGATAGTTTGCAAGAAATTCAAACTCAAGTATTTAAAGACCAAGGTTGTTTGGACAACAAGGAAATTCCAAAACTGAAAGATTCTCAAGATATGCAACAAAGTTCCTAATTTCAGTTTTCATATTTCCAACTAATATCTAACCTGTAAATCTGAAATCTCTCATTAGAAAATATCTAATATTAGTTAGTACTTAACTAATATAGCTTTTCAAGAGATATGTGTTGATGGGGAAAAACGATCTGCTAGTTTTTTAGGGAATGGAGAGACGACCTTGTGGAAGGAGGCTCCTCAACCGAGCAAACTGCCTATCCTCAAACAGATGCGCTGCATGGGAGTGCTTTGAGTTCGAGAGATCAATCTGTAGGACTCCTTCCAAAACCAAGACAATGGTCGTTCCAGAGTCAATTCGCCACAAAGAGGGAAGAGGGTTGACTGTAGGAGGGAAGTTGAGAAGTGTGCGAGATCAATGATGATCAAGGATTATGAATGTGTTTAAGGTTTCTGCAAGTTTTCTGCGAACTGTTGAGTTCGAATAAATTCTGGTTGATTGATTGAATTCTTGAGAGTGATTGCTCGGATCAGAATTCTTCTTTTGTTCAATCATGGATTCAGAGACTTATTTATATTGCCATAATAGTAGGCACATTGATCTCCAGTAAGTGTGACGGTTTCTCGAGTGAAAGAGTGGGAAGTGTGAAATCATGGTTTAACCAGTTCCAGGTCGTGCGGAGACTTGGTTTATTGTCCACACACTACTTTGCTAACTCCCTCAACTGCTCGCACGACTTACTAACATTTCTCATCGTGGATGAACACACATGCCGTAGGCCGCCATACCAAAACCCTAATTAATATCCCCCACGTGACATTATTGATGTCTCACGAATGTGGAGTCTGCAAAGCAGACGTGTATTTGATTAGTCAGTCGTTGACTTGATTAGACGATGAGTCTAAGTATTGTTCAGTCGAGAACGATTGGTGAATTCTCTAGGATTCATGAATTGAACATGTCTGTTGGGACGTATAGTTCTCGAATGAATGATGTTTATAGTTGAGTCAACACAATGAATATTGATAGTCTGAGCAAATATTGCTCGCATGATGAATTGTTGAATATTGATAGTTGGATCAATATTCGAGCATCTGAGCAAGTATTGCTCATTCAATAAATTACTGAATATTGATAGTTGAATCAATATTTGAGCATCTGAGCAAGTATTGCTCATTCGATAAATTACTGAATATTGATAGTTGAATCAATATTCGAGCATCTGAGCAAGTATTGCTCATTCTATAAATTATTGAATATTGATAGTTGAATCAATATTCAAGCATCTGAGCAAATATTGCTCATTTGATGAATTACTGAATATCGATAGTTGAATCAATATTCGAGCATCTGAGCAAGTATTGCTCATTCGATGAATTACTGAATATCGATAATTGAATCAATAGTCGAGCATCTGAGCAAGCATTGCTCATTCGATAAATTACTGAATATTGATAGTTGAATCAATATTCGATCATCTGAGCAAATATTGCTCATTTGATGAATTACTGAATATCGATAGATGAATCAATTTTCGAGCATCTCAATTGATAAATTAGTTGAATCAATATTCGAGCATTTGAGCAAATATTGCTCATTCGATGAATTATTGGTAGCATGACCAAATAAAATATTAATTAAAATATTGATAGATGGACCGAATATTATATAATTAATCTGGATGTTGATTGCTGGATCAACATAAAATTATTAGTGTTTGAACTAGCTCATAATTTTGCAGAGCATTTGTTCGAAACCATAATTTTGATCAATTGCTGGCCAATCGATGATTTACTGAAAATAAACCACTGAGTAAAGGAGGGACCGAATACATGGGATGGTAGTCGACCATGTAGCGCGAAAGTGCTCGAGTGAAAGGATGATCAAATGCTGGTTTAATAATTTATTAAAATAGTGCTCGTGTGAGCGTTAGGTAGTAAAACCTAGTTATGGAGAGATGAGGGACCGACCGAGGGATTATGGAACCGGCCCTGGGTGGTCGTGGGACCGGATGACGGTCGATTGATAAAATCCCAAGTTGGTTGGAGAGAGTTTGGAGTCTTTGGACCCAATTTGAACAGTTGAGAGATAATTAGGTCAAAATTATGAAAGAGTGTGGGACCGGATCCTTGCAATCCTAAGGGCCGAACTTGGTCGGTCAAGGTGGCTTGCCCATGTCACCATACTGTCCATGTCTCAGTCCTGAGAGTTTTGGTACTTTCTGGTGCGCGTTTGAGCAATATTTTGGATTTTCAGAAGAGTTTGATCTTCACTGAAACTCTCAATTTTGCTTGAATGAGCAAGTAGAACTTTACTCATGCGACCGATATTTCGAGAATATTAAAATAATAATATTTTAATTTTTGACGTGAGAAGCCTAGTCGGTCATGTGACCTGACTTTTTGGCTTTTTCATGGTTTGAGAAATATTTGAGAAAGTATTGAAAAACTAGGATTTTCGCTCAAACGATGGAGTTCCATGAGATGAAGGAAATAATAATATGAGAAAATAAGGGATTGTAAGGTGTGGGACCGGCCACGTCTAGGGCATGGCCGGCCGGTGATAGACGCATTTATGTGTCTATTTTGTTCTCAATGTTCTGTATTGTTAGACTCGATTAAATACTTATTGTGTTATTTTATGTTTTTTGTAGATGTTTTTGGAAAAATAAGCTCTTGCGGCGAAATTGACTCGAAAAGTGGTGTTTTACACCCTAGGATAGAGTACTAAAGACACCCCAGAAATGCACCGGAGGAACCTAGAAAAATTACTAAAGGCACCCCAAGGGACATGTGTTATTCGGACTCCAGAAACGGATAAGGGGGCGACCACTGGATAAGGGGTGACCTTCTTCACAAATTCAAAAAAATATTTTGGCGGGAAAATATTTGCTCTTCACTGGCAGATTTTCTCGATTGCATTTGGACGTGATTTTGTGCGATTCAATCGCTGAAACTTTGTGGAAAGATGTGATATATCATAACAAAGATGGTATGGGTGTTTGGTTCGACCTTAATTGGCTTGAATTGGCTAGGCAATACACGAGCTGGAAAAAGGGGAATACGTGCAGGGAAGAGTTGTTCACAGGATTCAGCGTGTTTGTACGTGTTTGGATGGAGTTGGGATGCTGTAGAAACTTGTTTGGAGTGTGTTCCACATCAACAGAAGCGCGGAAGAGGAATTAAAGGAAAGAAAATCCCGTATTTCCTTGAAAAAGGAAAGAAAATATCTCGAGTAAAAGAAGATTATTTGGGATTAATGGAGGAGATTCAACGCGTGCTTTTGGTTTAAATAGGTTCCCTGGGAGTCCTAGAGGGGGTGTCGAGAGTTGGAGGTCGAGAGGATATCTCAGGAGCAAGAAATCACGAGTTGATCAAACTCTGTTTCTGCTGCTGCTGATGATGAAGAACACCAAGAACACGAAGAACAGACTGGCGTAGACATTCGTTAATCAACAGTGTCTAAGACGCACACTGGAGGATCGCAGTGCAGTCTCAACATCAGCAGCACCTGTCTCTTATCGTTCTTTTTGTGACGCCTTCTGTGGGTCGTACATTCACTGTTTTACTCATTTTTATCATTTTAATCAACTTTTGAGAAACAAACATGTATTTTGAGCAAGTGATTAATATGAGAAGCTAAATCCCAACACTGGGACGACGGATGGATCCCTATTTCACGCATGTGGTAATTTTAATAATACTTTTTATGACTTTTGCAATTGTTTTTAATTGATTTATGGTTCGAATTAATTAGTTATCATTTTATTTGATGGGTCATGCTTGCTTAAATGTTTGATGTTCCATGCTTACGATTTATAACTAATATTTTGAGAATCTATATTGGCAAAGAATAAGAGTCCATATTTTTAATATTTGAGCTATAATTACATGGAATTATTATTTGAATCACATGAATGGAATTTGGTGAAATTCTTAGTCCCAGTACCTCTCACCATTGTTAATATTTTTGTTTGTATATAATTTTATTAAACCTTTAAATTTAATCTTCACAAATCTTTGAGTTCGAATCCTATTTACTACAACAACGACTCTCAAAAACTTTAATCATTTTGGCGCCGCCGACGCGGATTTGTGCTTAGGTAGAATTTTTAGGTTTTTATTATTTTTTATTATTCCATTTATTCTTTTTACGTCTCTTTGGTTGTGTCTTTGTATTACAGGTTTGAAGTTGGATACTAAAGACCTTGGAATCAAAGCTTAAAGCTAAAAGAGAAGGAAAAAGACAAAGCAAAAAAATAAAGAAAAAAGAGAGAGAAAAAAAAGAGAGAGATTTTTTTTTTTAAGAGACTTTCCATTTTATTTTATTTTTTTGTAATTATTATTATTATTATTATTTTTTTTTGTATTTCTTTTCATTGGACTGGACTTTGGACAATTTATTTTAATTTTAAACCCTACGGAAGGGTTATATATATAAAAAAAAATTAAATATAAACTGTTTGCAGGGAAGGACGACGATTACAATATCGTCTCGGCCCCTCGGGTTCGCACACTGACACCGGAGTCAATGGCCCGAGTCGACTACAGCGGTTCTTCGCCCGTCTGGTACGGGAGGTAAACTTCTAAACACCCGCGAATCTCCTGTCAGCGGGTTTACTGTATGCCTTAAGGTGATAATATGTTGAGGACTGAACCGGATGCTTTAATTTCCTAGTAAAGGGCAAGAACTGGCCATATAAGATAAGGGTTCGAATTTCATCACCGTTCCCTTCTTGCCCGCCTTAGGAAAACGAAACCCAACGCGAACCCAAGCTTAAAATTTGATTAGAACGATAGGGTAACGAGCTTGGTAGGAAAATCTTTCGAAAAATATTGGTTACTCTTTTAAGCACACTTCAAAGTTCTTGATGGTTTCTGTAAGTTGAATGCGTGACTGCGCCGCCTTGTAATACCGGTGAGGCTTTGGGTATCAAAGATCCACTGAGCTTCCCTCGCCTAGATTCAACTTACATTAGCTCGGATTGATTCCAGAGGGGTGTGCTCAAATTGTAACGAATTCCTATTCGAAGGAATAGAAGCTGGTCTAGAAAACAATCTAAATGGAGCCATCATGCTTTTTGTTTGCTAGAAATCAGTAGGTTTGATTTGGTCGAGTCATCCTTGTTTGTGATTGTATAGAATTCCCTTGTAATTAAGAATGTCGAACTGGTATGACAGAAGCCAATACAATGAGTCTCGATCTGAATTTGAATATGGACACTCATCATTTTTATGACCATGGTGGGAATAGTAGTTGGGAACTCCAACCTTTTCAAGGTTATGGTTCATACCATGGTGAGCCCAATTACTATACACACGCGAGTTGGTCTTACGAGCAAGAAAATCAGGAACACTGTAGTACTGGTTACTCGTTTTTGGGAAACTAGTCCTGATTATGATAATTCTGAACCTGTTCCATCTCTAGAAGAGACCCAACAACGGATTGAAAGGACGTATAAACGTTTAGTTGCAATGAATAGTTCAAAAGAAGAGTGTACACGATATTCTGAGATGATAAACGAGAGTGGTGAACGTATAAGTGTTATTCTCAGTGAAATTCAGGCACGTCTAGAGGCAGAAAATGAACAGTTGGCTAATGCTGCTCCAAATAATCTAAATTTCCGAAATAGGGTTTCTAATTCTACCCTTGATATCAATAGTGAATATTTGCCTAATTTAGAGGACGAGGCTAGAATAAAAGACACTACTTATTTAGATAAGGTTCAATCATCTTTGTACTATTATGATGATGAGGATAGTAGTAATGAAGAATCTGAAATATGTAGGCATAGTGATCAGGAATCTATTAATCCAATTGAGCTTTATAATGATTATATTATTTCTATTTCAAATCCAAATAATTTTTATGATTATTCACCTATTCAAAAGGACGAGGATTTGATTAGGGATACCACCGTTTTAGAAGATGTAGTTTTTCCTTTTGATTACGAAGCCGATAGTGGTTTAGAGGAACGTGTTTATTCCGAAAATGTTGTTTTAGAGTCTAGCGACTTAGAAACAATAGTATTAGATGAAGAAGATATACCCGTAGAGATGAGTAAAGATGCACTACCTGATAATAAATTAGAAGAATCAATTGACCATTTTCAAGAATCTAATGATCCAGAAATTAGGGAGATTGTAACTAGTCTATCTAGAGACACTGAAAACTCTAAGTTTGGGGGTGATTATCACCTTCCTAGTGCCTTACCTTTAACTCTCAGAAAGTCCCTTCACTTAGGACTTGATATCTCTGCCTCGACAATTTTACAAAATTACCTTCATACTCGTTTTTCCGAACCTAATGATGTCCAGGAAGAAGTTCAGTCGTTAGAAACCCATCCTCTGGTTGATGTGGTTTGCGCAGGCTAAGATCCCCAGATTGACTTTGTTTTCCCACCAGATAGTTTTCTTCCAACTGTGGGAACGTTTATATTCCAAATGTGTCGAATATTAAGTTGTGAGACTAAACCTAAATGCTTTAGGAAATTAGAATCGACACATTTGCTTAAGAATGATCACTACTCTCATTATGGTCAACTTTGTGAGTCAAATCTAAT
The DNA here is from genome assembly GCF_003573695.1 of Papaver somniferum. Classification (NCBI taxonomy): domain Eukaryota; kingdom Viridiplantae; phylum Streptophyta; class Magnoliopsida; order Ranunculales; family Papaveraceae; genus Papaver; species Papaver somniferum. The sequence continues at coordinate 50,116,302 of NC_039366.1, forward strand.
TGACTTAGAGGATCCCCAATTATTCAGGTTGTTTTTATGTGCTTCTAAGTTCTTAGTTGAGTTTTTCCAGACTCTAATACCTGAACCGGATCTTAGCTTTGAGGAAATCCAACCGATGAAAACCTTTTATTTAGACCCTTTTATAGAGCCTGAACCTGAACCACAACTAGATGTAGTTGTCTTAAGCAAGGGTATGTTCGGTATCTTCTTGGTCTGTTGCAGTTTCCTCTTCTTGTGGGTAACACTTTTTGATCCAGATGACTCACAGTTATTCCGGCTACTACTATATGATTCTAGGTGGTGACTAATCCTTGCTTAGTCTGGCTGAAGACTTTAAACTTAGCACTTCTTGGGAGGTAACCCAATATTCATGCGACACGGTAATATCTTTCCTTATCTCTTTTGCTTCATTGGTAACAGTTTCTCCTTGTTCATGCTTTTAATTTCATCTTTAGAACATTGAGGACAATGTTAGATTTAAGTTTGGGGATATGGGAGAAAGTTCTTAGTTGCATTAAATAAGCTCCAGATACTAGAAATTTATGCTTATTAAGGTTGGCACTAACTAATCTAAGTGGATGGAAGCATTTTGGTTGTAGGATTTGAGGAACCAATCTGATTAGATGGAAACATCTAAAGAATCTATTCATAAAAGCACAAAGCTCAGGTGTTAGAAAAAGAAAACATGGTAGTTTCGCCATATCCTCGTGATGGAAACATCGAAAGAATCCTGATCACTTTTTTTTTTTTTACCATTACTAGGGTGAAATAGAGTGACTGAGATGAAAAAAAAAAATTGAGACCAGACCACCAGACCAACCGGAATAAATAAAATAAAGTGGACCACTGGTACCCTTGTATATGCCAGCTGAGTTGACCTAGAGTTAGGATTATCGACCACTAGTTCCCTTGTATTTGCCAGTGTGTTAATATTAGTCCATACTAGTATCTCAGTCCATTAGGATAGGTTCACCTTAGTCAACATCATCCACATTTTTCTCTACATCCATCTTCTTAATCTATCCATGTGATTGGTTGACTCCGGTTTATGATGTCCAGAAACTATCTGAGTAGAGCTCTGTCACTTTATATGAATTTTAGTATGCTTGAGTGCAAACTCGTGTACACCAATTGGAATTTCGCATCAGGGTACTTCCTCCTGTAGTCAATAAGTATGCCAACCAAGGAGATTCTTTAGTGCCTTCCAAGGTTCTGCATAGATAGCTAGGGTCTGGAGTAATGGTTTTGTGGGCACACCTCTGGTAAACCCTCCCGAGATTAACTCGGTTTTATTTATTTTTTATTAGTTTTGCTCGAGGACTAGCAAATAATAAGTCTGGGGGTATTTGATAGACACATTTATGTGTCTATTTTGTTCTCAATGTTATGTATTGTTAGACTCGATTAAATATTTATTGTGTTATTTTATGTTTTTGTAGATGTTTTTGGAAAAATAAGCTCTTGCGGCGAAATTGGCTCGAAAAGTGGTGTTTTACATCCTAGGATAGAGTACTAAAGACACCCCAGAAATGCACCGGAGGAACCCAGAAAAATTACTAAAGGCACCCCAAGGGACATGTGTTATTCGGACTCCATCAACGGATAAGGGGGCGACCACTGGATAAGGGGTGACCTTCTTCACAAATTCAAAAAAATATTTTGGCGGGAAAATAGTTGCTCTCCACTGGCAGATTTTCTCGATTGCATTTGGACGCGATTTTGTGTGATTCAATCGCTGAAACTTTGTGGAAAGATGTGATATATCATAATAAAGATGGTATGGGTGTTTGGTTCGACCATAATTGGCTTGAATTGGCTAGGCAATCCACGAGCTGGAAAAAGGGGAATACGTGCAGGGAAGAGTTGTTCACGGGATTCAGCGTGTTTGGATGGAGTTGGGATGCTGTAGAAACTTGTTTGGAGTGTGTTCCACATCAACAGAAGCGCGGAAGAGGAATTAAAGGAAAGAAAATCCCGTATTTCCTTGAAAAAGGAAAGAAAATATCTCGAGTAAAAGAAGATTATTTGGGATTAATGGAGGATATTCAACGCGTGTTTTTGGTTTAAATAGGTTCCCTGGGAGTCCTAGAGGGGGTGTCGAGAGTTGGAGGTCGAGAGGATATCTCAGGAGCAAGAAATCACGAGTTGATCAAACTCTGTTTCTGCTGCTGATGATGATGAAGAACACCAAGAACACGAAGAACATACTGGCGTAGACAGTCGTTAATCAACAGTGTCTAAGACGCACACTGGAGGGTCGCAGTGCAGTCTCAACATCAGCAGCACCTGTCTCTTATCGTTCTTTTTGTGACGCCTTATGAGGGTCGTACATTCACTGTTTTACTCATTTTTATCATTTTAATCAACTTTTGAGCAACAAACATGTATTTTGAGCAAGTGATTAATATGAGAAGCTAAATCCAACACTGGGACGACTAAAAGAGCCCTATTTCACGCATGTGGTAATTTTAATAATTATTTTTATGACTTTTGCACTTGTTTTTAATTGATTTATGGTTCGAATTAATTAGTTATCATTTTATTTGATGGGTCATGCTTGCTTAAATGTTTGATGTTCCATGCTTACGATTTATAACTAATATTTTGAGAATCTATATTGGCAAAGAATAAGAGTCCATATTTTTAATATTTGAGCTATAATTGCATGGAATTAATATTTGAATCACATGAATGGAATTTGGTGAAATTCTTAGTCCCAGTACCTCTCACCATTGTTAATATTTTTTTTTGTATATAATTTTATTAAACCTTTAAATTTAATCTTCACAAATCTTTGAGTTCGAATCCTATTTACTACAACAACGACTCTCAAAAACTTTAATCATTTTGGTGTCGCCGACGCGGATTTGTGCTTAGGTAGAATTTTTAGGTTTTTATTATTTTTTATTATTCCATTTGTTCTTTTTACGTCTCTTTGGTTGTGTCTTTGTATTACAAGTTTGAAGTTGGATACTAAAGACCTTGGAATCAAAGCTTAAAGCTAAAAGAGAAGGAAAAAAGACAAAGAAAAAAAATAAAGAAAAAAGAGAGAAAAAAAAAATGAGGGAGATTTATTTTTTTTATTTTTTTAAGAGACTTTCCATTTTATTTTATTTTTTTGTAATTATTATTATTTTTTGTATTTCTTTTCATTGGACTGGACTTTGGACAATTTATTTTAATTTTAAACCCTACGGAAGGGTTATATATATAAAAAAAAATTAAATATAAACTGTTTGCAGGGAAGGACGACGATTACAATATCGTCTCGGCCCCTCGGGTTCGCACACTGACACCGGAGTCAATGGCCCGAGTCGACTACAACGGTTTTTCGCCCGTCTGGTACGGGAGGTAAACTTCTAAGCACCCGCGAATCTCCTGTCAGCGGGTTTACTGTATGCCTTAAGGTGATTATATGTTGAGGACTGAACCAGCTTATTTAATTTCCTAGTAAAGGGCAAGAACTGGCCATATAAGATAAGGGTTCGAATTTCATCACCGTTCCCTTCTTGCCCGCCTTAGGAAAACGAAACCTAACGCAAACCCAAGCTTAAAATTTGATTAGAACGAGACCGATAGAGTAACGAGCCTGGTAGGAAAATCTTTCGAAAAATATTGGTTACTCTTTTAAGCATACTTCAAAGTTCTTGATGGTTTCTGTAAGTTTAATGCATGACTGCGCCGCCTTGTAATACCGGTGAGGCTTTGGGTATCAAAGCTCCACTGAGCTTCCCTCGCCTCGATTCAACTTACATTAGCTCGGATTGATTCCAGAGGGGTGTGCTCAAATTGTAACGAATTCCTTTTCGAAGGAATAGAAGCTGGTCTAGAAAACAATCTAAGTGGAGCCATCATGCTTTTTGTTTGCTAGAAATCAGTAGGTTTGATTTTGTCGAGTCATCCTTGTTTGTGATTGTATAGAATTCCCTTGTAATTAAGAATGTCGAACTGGTATGACAGAAGCCAATACAATGAGTATCGATCTGAATTTGAATATGGACATCATCATTTTTATGACCATGGTGGGAATAGTAGTTGGGAACGCCAACCTTTTCAAGGTTATGGTTCATACCATGGTGAGCCCAATTACTATCCACACGCGAATTGGTCTTACGAGCAAGAAAATCAGGAACACTGTAGTACTGGTTACTCGTTTTTGGAAACTAGTCCTGATTATGATATTTCTGAACCTGTTCCATCTCTAGAAGAGACCCAACAACGGATTGAAAGGACGTATAAACGTTTAGTTGCAATGAATAGTTCAAAAGAAGAGTGTACACGATATTCTGAGATGATAAACGAGAGTGGTGAACGTATAAGTGTTATGCTCAGTGAAATTCAGGCACGTCTAGAGGCAGAAAATGAACAGTTGGCTAATGCTGCTCGAAATAATCTAAATTTCCAAAATAGGGTTTCTAATTCTACCCTTGATATCAATAGTGAATATTTGCCTAATTTAGAGGACGAGGCTAGAATAAAAGGCACTACTTATTTAGATAAGGTTCAATCATCTTTGTACTATTATGATGATGAGGATAGTAGTAATGAAGAATATGAAATATGTAGGCATAGTGATCAGGAATCTATTAATCTAATTGAGCTTTATAATGATTATATTATTTCTAGTTCAAATCCAAATAATTTTTATGATTATTCACCTATTCAAAAGGACGAGGATTTGATTAGGGATACCACCGTTTTAGAAGATGTAGTTTTTCCTTTTGATTACGAAGCCGATAGTGGTTTAGAGGAACGTGTTTATTCCGAAAATGTTGTTTTAGAGTCTAGCGACTTAGAAACAATAGTATTAGATGAAGAAGATATACCCGTTGAGATGAGTAAAGATGCACTACCTGATAATAAATTAGAAGAAACAATTGACCATTTTCAAGAATCTAATGATCTAGAAATTAGGGAGATTGTAACTAGTCTATCTAGAGACATTGAAAACTCTAAGTTTGGGGGTGATTATCACCTTCCTAGTACCTTACCTTTAACTCTCAGAAAGTCCCTTCACTTAAGCCTTGATATCTCTGCCTCGACAATTTTACAAAATTACCTTCATACTCGTTTTCCCGAACCTAATGATGTCCAGGAAGAAGTTCAGCCGTTAGAAACCCATCCTATGGTTGATGTGGTTTGTGCAGGCTATGATCCCCAGATTGACTTTGTTTTCCCACCAAATAGTTTTCTTCCAACTGTGGGAACGTTTATATTCCAAATGTGTCGAATATTAAGTTGTGAGACTAAACCTAAATGCTTTAGGAAATTAGAATCGACACATTTGCTTAAGAATGACCACTACTCTCATTATGGTCAACTTTGTGAGTCAAATCTAATTGACTTAGAGGATCCCCAATTATTCAGGTTGTTGTTATGTGCTTCTAAGTTCTTAGTTGAGTTTTTCCAGACTCTAATACCTGAACCGGATCTTAGCTTTGAGGAAATCCAACCGATGAAAACCTTTTATTTAGACCCTTTTATAGAGCCTGAACCTGAACCACAACTAGATGTAGTTGTCTTAAGCAAGGGTATGTTCGGTATCTTCTTGGTCTGTTGCAGTTTCATCTTCTTGTGGGTAACACTTTTTGATCCAGATGACCCACAGTTATTCCGGCTACTACTATATGATTCTACGTGGTGACTAATCCTTGCTTAGTCTGGCTGAAGACTTTAAACTTAGCACTTCTTGGGAGGTAACCCAATTGATTTAAAAGATTTTTCGTGGTTGTAGTAATGAGGTTCAAACTCTCGGATTTGTGAAGGATAATTTTTTTAGACTTAATAAAAAATAAATAAATATATACAATAAAATATTAACAATGGTGAGAGTTACAGGGGCTTAGGATTCGGCCAAATTCATTTCTTAAATGGTTCAGAAATTAATTCTAGGCAATTATAATTCAAAACAAAATGAATATTAACTCTATTCTTTGCCAAAGTAGATTTTATAAAATATTACTTGTATTTCTTAAGCATGGCATATCAAAAATCCCTAGGACTAAGCATAAACCATCAAATGAAATCACAAATAATTAATTAAAATCTTAATTCAATTAAAATTGGTGCAAAAAGTAAATATAAAATTAAATAAAATTACCACATAGATGAATTAAGGCTTCCTCCATCGCCCCAGTGTTGGGGTTTAGCTCATCATGGTGAAATACCTCTCAAAATATTTTATTAAGCTCAATTGGTATTTACAAGAAGAGAAAACAATGAAACAGGAAATATGAACAGCGCATTTGCGTTACAGTCAACTGTTATGTTGAAGATAATCGTTACAAATCTAAAGATAAGTGTTGCAAACGAGCATGAAGGAACTGTTACAATGAAGATAAATGTTGCCATCCAGTTGATGAAACTGTTACGACGGATGAATAAACCGTTGCCGTTTCCCTGTTCTTCACGAGCAGCAGGAGCAGCAGCAACAGAGTTCTGAAAACTCTTGATTCACGCCTCATGAGCTCTCCTATCGACCCCAAACTCTCGACACCCATTCTAGTCGACCCATAGATCCTATTTATACTCCTAAGCCTCATTTAATCTCGCCATAACTCCTCAAAAATCTTCACAGTGAAGAAAATTATTTTTGAGAATAATTTCTTATTTCTTTCTCTGTGTACGTTAATTTCCTTGAAAATCTTCAGAAACTGATTGATACGCAACCTAGGAAAGTATCTGGTCTTAATTCCACAACCATGCAGCATCTTTTACGTGATTTTCTTTCCAAAAATGAAACCGATATTATTCTCTCCTGTTTTGATCGGGAATTGATTTTCTGGCCAAAGTTGATCGATCCCAACCACCATAATATCTTCTTATACTCATATCACATATACCCATTAAGTTTCAGCTCTTTAATCTCCCAACAGATCCATCAAAATCTCGAACGAAATTCTGTCAGGGAAGAAGAAAAATTTCCCGCCAAAAAAAAGAATTTGAATTTTGTTGAAGACCTTCCCCTATCCAGTTCAGGGGTGCAAATAGCAAGTGGGGTTGAAATAGACTTCTTGGGGTGGAAATAACCAAAACATGGGTGCCTTTAGTAATTTTTCTGGGATGTTTTCCGCACTTTTTCGAGGTTCCTCCGGGGTATTTCTGGGGTACTTCCGGTATACTATCAACAGAGGTCCAAATGCCACATTTTTTAGCCCATTTCGCCGCAAGGGATTATTTTTCCAAAAGCTCCTACAAATAAATAAAACATAATAAGTACAAAAATGGGTACTAACAATGTATACAATTGGGCTATATTAGACACATAAATGCGTCTATCAAATACCCCCAAACTTATTATTTGCTAGTCCTCGAGCAAATTTTATTCTTCAAAAGTGACTGAGTTAATCTCGGGTGGGTTTATCAGAGGTGTACCCACAAAAACCAATACTCCAGACCCTAGCTATCTACGAAAAATCTTGGAAAGCACTAAAGAACCTCCTTGGTTGGCATACTTATTAATTACAAGAGGAAGTACCCTGACGCGAAATTCCAATTGTTGTATACGAGTTTGCACTCAAGCATACTAAAATTCATATAAGTGACAGAGCTCTACTAAGATAGTTTCAGGATGGACATCATACTCGGAGTCAGACTAATCACATGAAAAGATTAAGAAGATGGAAAAAGAAAAATGTAGATGGTTGAAAAGCGAACGGTGTTTCCCATATCTGTCTGAAGGCCTCTGTCAAGGTGAACCTAACCTAAATGACTGAGATACCGGTCTGACTAATATTAACACACTGGCATATACAAGGGAACCAGTGGTCAATAACTTAAATCTAGATCAACAAACTGGCAAATACAAGGGAACCAGCGTTGACTACACATAACAATAACCATTTTTTTTTAAACTTAACGGCATGAATAGATCTTTTGGATCCAAGCGCATGCTTCTTGTCAGCAGATTACACGATAGTTCCCACGGGTCCTGCATTCCACGCTTGCTTAGGCGACGGAAACAGGGAGAACACACGCATATTGCTATCCAAGTGTTAATACTTATTCCGATTGGTCTAACTGGTCCGGTCTTTCTTTTTTTTTTTTTTTTTTTTTTTTTGGGTAACTCAGTCACTCTATTTCACCCTAGCAAAGGTAACAACTTGAATCGTGTGCCCCACCAAATCACTTGAAACAAAAGAAAACTAAAAATAGAAAGTGAAAAGGACTCGACGAGATATGGCGAAACTATCATGTTATTTCTAACACCTGAGCTCTGTGCTTTTATGAATAGACTCTATAGATGTTTCCATCTAGTCAGATTGGTTCCTCAGCTCCTAAAACAAAAATGTTTCCATCCACTTAGATTGGTTAGTGCTATCCTTAATAGGCGTAAATTTCTAGGCTCTGGAGTTTATTTATTGCAACTAAAAAGTTTCTCCCATACCCCAAACTTAAATCTAACATTGTCCTCAATGTTCTAAAGATGAAACTAAAAGCATGAACAAGGAGAAACTGTTACCATTTGAAGCGAAAGAGTTAAGGAAAGATATTACCGTTGTGCATGAGATTGGGTTACCTCCCAAGAAGTGCTAAGTTTAAAGTCTTCAGCCAGACGTAGGAAAGGTTTAGTCAACTCGAACCGTATAACAGTAGCCGGAATAACTGTGGGTCTTTAAAACCAAAAAGAGCTGACAAAAGGAAACTACAGTGAACCAACGAAATGAACAACACTAGCATGCCCTTACCTAGTTTCCTGATAACTATCGCTAATTGTGGTTCAGGTTCAGGTTCTATGAAAGGGTCTAAATAGAATATTTTCATTGGTTGCGTTTCTTCATAGGTTGGATCCAAATTATTAGGTCCTAGAGTCTGGAAAAACTCAAATAAGAACTTGGAATCACAAAGTAATAACCTAAATAATTGCGGATCCTCTAAGTCAATCAGATATGACTTACAAAATTGACCACAGTGAGAATAGTGGTCATTCTTAAGCAAATGTATCGATTCTAATTTCCTAAGGCATTTAGGTTTAGTCTCACAACTTAATATTCGACACATTTGGAATATAAACGTTCCCACAGTTGGAAGAAAACTATTTGGTGGGAAAACAAAGTCAATCTGGGGATCATAGCCTGGGCAAACCACATCAACCAGAGGATGGGTTTCTAACGACTGAACTTCTTCCTGGACATCATTAGGTTCGGGAAAACGAGTATGAAGGTAATCTTGTAAAATGGTTGAGGCACATATGTCAAGTCCCAAGTGAGGGACCTTTCTAAGAGTTAAAGGTAAGGCACTAGGAAGGTGATAATCACCCCCAAACTTAGAGTTTTCAGTGTCTCTAGCTAGACTAGTCACAATCTCCCTAATTTCTGGATCATTAGATTCTTGAAAATGGTCAATTGATTCTTCTAAGTTATTATCAGGTGGTGCATCTTTACTCATATTTAAAATCTCTACGAGTTCATGTTCTTCGTCTAAGACTAATGTTTCTAAATCGCTAGACTCTAAAACAATATTCTCAGAATAAACTCGTTCCTCTAGACCATTATCGGCTTCGTAATCCTCGTCTAAAACTGTGGTATCTCTAGTCAAATCCTCGTCCTTTTGAATAGGTGAATAATTATTAAAATTATTTGGATTTGAACTAGAAATAACATTATCATTATAAGGCTCAATTGGAGAAACAAATTCCTGATTACTCTGCCTACATATTTCAGATTCTTCATCATCACTATCCTCATCATCATGATACAATTTTTGAAATTCAAGAATTCTCAATCTTTGTTCCAAACTACATGGTCTATGTTTATAATATTTCTCATAGATCGTTAGAGGTGATTCCTCAATAAAAGTTGGAGTATCCATATATCGCTGCCCACGCATATATTCACCAAGAGTCATTTCCGAAGACGTCTCTTGATAACGAGAATTTCTAGACATATATTCTCGCAACGTCATCGCAGGTGGCGTCTCCTCAAAAGGATTCATCACCGAAGAAATATAAACTACAGAGGGATTCTATACAATCACAAACAAGGCCGACTCGACTCCACCAAAGCAAACCTAAAGATTTCTAGCAAACAAAAGCATGATGGCTCCACTTAGATTGTTTCTAGACCAGCTTCTATCTTTCGAAAGGGAATTCGTTGCAATTTGAGCAAACCCCTCTGGAATCAATCCGAGTCAAAGTAAGTTGAATTGAGGCGAGGGAAGCTCAGTGGAGCTTTGATACCCAAGGCCTCACCGCTATCACAAGGCGGCGCAGTCACGCATTCAACTCACAGAAACCATCATGAACTTTGGAGTGTGCTTAAAGAGCAACCAATATTTTTCGAACGAGTTTCCTATTAAGCTCGTTACCCTATCAGTCTCGTTCTATTCCAAATTTTAAGCTTGGGTTCGCGTTAGGTTTCGTTTTCCTAAGGCGGGCAAGAAGGGAACGGTGATGAAATCCGAACCCTTATCTTGTTTAGGCCAGGCCTTGCCCTTTACTAGGAAAATAAAGACAGTCCGGTTCGTCCTCAAACAATTATCACCTTAAGGCAGACAGTAACCCGCTTGCAGGAGATTCGCGGGTGTTTCGATTGGACTTACCTCCCGTACCAGACGGGCGATGAACCGTTGTCGTCGACTCGGGCCACGACTCCTATGCCGTGTGCGAACCCGAGGGGCCGAGACGATATAGTAATCGTCGTCCTTCCCTGCACACAGTTTATATTTAATATTTTTTTTTTAATTATATAACTCTTCCGTAGGGTTTAAAAAATGTCCAATGTTCAATGTCCGGAAAAAAAAATGTCCAAAAATAAAAGATTACAAAAATAAAAACTTTAATTACAGTTTCTAAAAAAAAATATCTAAAAAATAATAATAAAAAAAAGTCCTTCGTCTTCGTTCCGTTCTTTTTGCTTTAAGCTTTGCTCCTAGTCTTTATGAATCGCCAAAAATCTTTGACAACTTCTTCTTTTTTCTTTTCGATCCAAGCCTCAAAACCTGTATCACATAGACAAATACCCAAAGAACGTAAAAAAGAACAAAGAAAAATAAATCTAAAAAATAAAAAAATTCTACCTAAACACAATTCCGCGTCGGCGGCGCCAAAATGATTTAAAGATTTTTCGTGGTTGTAGTAATGAGGTTCAAACTCTCGGATTTGTGAAGGATAATTTTTTTAGACTTAATAAAAAATAAATAAATATACAATAAAATATTAACAATGGTGAGAGTTACTGGGGCTTAGGATTCGGCCAAATTCATTTCTTAAATGGTTCAGAAATTAATTCTAGGCAATTATAATTCAAAACAAAATGAATATTAACTCTATTCTTTGCCAAAGTAGATTTTATAAAATATTACTTGTATTTCTTAAGCATGGCATATCAAAAATCCCTAGGACTAAGCATAAACCATCAAATGAAATCACAAATAATTAATTAAAATCTTAATTCAATTAAAATTGGTGCAAAAAGTAAATATAAAATTAAATAAAATTACCACATAGATGAATTAAGGCTTCCTCCATCGCCCCAGTGTTGGGGTTTAGCTCATCATGGTGAAATACCTCTCAAAATATTTTATTAAGCTCAATTGGTATTTACAAGAAGAGAAAACAATGAAACAGGAAATATGCAACAGCGCATTTGCGTTACAGTCAACTGTTATGTTGAAGATAATCGTTACAAATCTAAAGATAAGTGTTGCAAACGAGCATGAAGGAACTGTTACAATGAAGATAAATGTTGCCATCCAGTTGATGAAACTGTTACGACGGATGAATAAACCGTTGCCGTTTCCCTGTTCTTCACGAGCAGCAGGAGCAGCAGCAACAGAGTTCTGAAAACTCTTGATTCACGCCTCATGAGCTCTCCTATCGACCCCAAACTCTCGACACCCATTCTAGTCGACCCATAGATCCTATTTATACTCCTAAGCCTCATTTAATCTCGCCATAACTCCTCAAAAATCTTCACAGTGAAGAAAATTATTTTTGAGAATAATTTCTTATTTCTTTCTCTGTGTACGTTAATTTCCTTGAAAATCTTCAGAAACTGATTGATACGCAACCTAGGAAAGTATCTGGTCTTAATTCCACAACCATGCAGCATCTTTTACGTGATTTTCTTTCCAAAAATGAAACCGATATTATTCTCTCCTGTTTTGATCGGGAATTGATTTTCTGGCCAAAGTTGATCGATCCCAACCACCATAATATCTTCTTATACTCATATCACATATACCCATTAAGTTTCAGCTCTTTAATCTCCCAACAGATCCATCAAAATCTCGAACGAAATTCTGCCAGGGAAGAAGAAAAATTTCCCGCCAAAAAAAAGAATTTGAATTTTGTTGAAGACCTTCCCCTATCCAGTTCAGGGGTGCAAATAGCAAGTGGGGTTGAAATAGACTTCTTGGGGTGGAAATAACCAAAACATGGGTGCCTTTAGTAATTTTTCTGGGATGTTTTCCGCACTTTTTCGAGGTTCCTCCGGGGTATTTCTGGGGTACTTCCGGTATACTATCAACAGAGGTCCAAATGCCACATTTTTTAGCCCATTTCGCCGCAAGGGATTATTTTTCCAAAAGCTCCTACAAATAAATAAAACATAATAAGTACAAAAATGGGTACTAACAATGTATACAATTGGGCTATATTAGACACATAAATGCGTCTATCAAATACCCCCAAACTTATTATTTGCTAGTCCTCGAGCAAATTTTATTCTTGAAAAGTGACCGAGTTAATCTCGGGTGGGTTTATCAGAGGTGTACCCACAAAAACCAATACTCCAGACCCTAGCTATCTACGAAAAATCTTGGAAAGCACTAAAGAACCTCCTTGGTTGGCATACTTATTAATTACAAGAGGAAGTACCCTGACGCGAAATTCCAATTGTGTATACGAGTTTGCACTCAAGCATACTAAAATTCATATAAGTGACAGAGCTCTACTAAGATAGTTTCACGATGGACATCATACTCGGAGTCAGACTAATCACATGAAAAGATTAAGAAGATGGAAAAAGAAAAATGTAGATGGTTGAAAAGCGAACGGTGTTTCCCATATCTGTCTGAAGGCCTCTGTCAAGGTGAACCTAACCTAAATGACTGAGATACCGGTCTGACTAATATTAACACACTGGCATATACAAGGGAACCAGTGGTCAATAACTTAAATCTAGATCAACAAACTGGCAAATACAAGGGAACCAGCGTTGACTACACATAACAATAACCATTTTTTTTTTAAACTTAACGGCATGAATAGATCTTTTGGATCCAAGCGCATGCTTCTTGTCAGCAGATTACACGATAGTTCCCACGGGTCCTGCATTCCACGCTTGCTTAGGCGACGGAAACAGGGAGAACACACGCATATTGCTATCCAAGTGTTAATACTTATTCCGATTGGTCTAACTGGTCCGGTCTTTTTTTTTTTTTTTTTTTTTTTGGGTAACTCAGTCACTCTATTTCACCCTAGCAAAGGTAACAACTTGAATCGTGTGCCCCACCAAATCACTTGAAACAAAAAAAACTAAAAATAGAAAGTGAAAAGGACTCGACGAGATATGGCGAAACTATCATGTTATTTCTAACACCTGAGCTCTGTGCTTTTATGAATAGACTCTATAGATGTTTCCATCTAGTCAGATTGGTTCCTCAGCTCCTAAAACAAAAATGTTTCCATCCACTTAGATTGGTTAGTGCTATCCTTAATAGGCGTAAATTTCTAGGCTCTGGAGTTTATTTATTGCAACTAAAAAGTTTCTCCCATACCCCCAAACTTAAATCTAACATTGTCCTTAATGTTCTAAAGATGAAACTAAACATGAACAAGGAGAAACTGTTACCATTTGAAGCGAAAGAGTTAAGGAAAGATATTACCGTGTTGCATGAGATTGGGTTACCTCCCAAGAAGTGCTAAGTTTAAAGTCTTCAGCCAGACGTAGGAAAGGTTTAGTCAACTCGAACCGTATAACAGTAGCCGGAATAACTGTGGGTCTTTAAAACCAAAAAGAGCTGACAAAAGGAAACTACAGTGAACCAACGAAATGAACAACACTAGCATGCCCTTACCTAGTTTCCTGATAACTATCGCTAATTGTGGTTCAGGTTCAGGTTCTATGAAAGGGTCTAAATAGAATATTTTCATTGGTTGCGTTTCTTCATAGGTTGGATCCAAATTATTAGGTCCTAGAGTCTGGAAAAACTCAAATAAGAACTTGGAATCACAAAGTAATAACCTAAATAATTGCGGATCCTCTAAGTCAATCAGATATGACTTACAAAATTGACCACAGTGAGAATAGTGGTCATTCTTAAGCAAATGTATCGATTCTAATTTCCTAAGGCATTTAGGTTTAGTCTCACAACTTAATATTCGACACATTTGGAATATAAACGTTCCCACAGTTGGAAGAAAACTATTTGGTGGGAAAACAAAGTCAATCTGGGGATCATAGCCTGGGCAAACCACATCAACCAGAGGATGGGTTTCTAACGACTGAACTTCTTCCTGGACATCATTAGGTTCGGGAAAACGAGTATGAAGGTAATCTTGTAAAATGGTTGAGGCACATATGTCAAGTCCCAAGTGAGGGACCTTTCTAAGAGTTAAAGGTAAGGCACTAGGAAGGTGATAATCACCCCCAAACTTAGAGTTTTCAGTGTCTCTAGCTAGACTAGTCACAATCTCCCTAATTTCTGGATCATTAGATTCTTGAAAATGGTCAATTGATTCTTCTAAGTTATTATCAGGTGGTGCATCTTTACTCATATTTAAAATCTCTACGAGTTCATGTTCTTCGTCTAAGACTAATGTTTCTAAATCGCTAGACTCTAAAACAATATTCTCAGAATAAACTCGTTCCTCTAGACCATTATCGGCTTCGTAATCCTCGTCTAAAACTGTGGTATCTCTAGTCAAATCCTCGTCCTTTTGAATAGGTGAATAATTATTAAAATTATTTGGATTTGAACTAGAAATAACATTATCATTATAAGGCTCAATTGGAGAAACAAATTCCTGATTACTCTGCCTACATATTTCAGATTCTTCATCATCACTATCCTCATCATCATGATACAATTTTTGAAATTCAAGAATTCTCAATCTTTGTTCCAAACTACATGGTCTATGTTTATAATATTTCTCATAGATCGTTAGAGGTGATTCCTCAATAAAAGTTGGAGTATCCATATATCGCTGCCCACGCATATATTCACCAAGAGTCATTTCCGAAGACGTCTCTTGATAACGAGAATTTCTAGACATATATTCTCGCAACGTCATCGCAGGTGGCGTCTCCTCAAAAGGATTCATCACCGAAGAAATATAAACTACAGAGGGATTCTATACAATCACAAACAAGGCCGACTCGACTCCACCAAAGCAAACCTAAAGATTTCTAGCAAACAAAAAGCATGATGGCTCCACTTAGATTGTTTCTAGACCAGCTTCTATCTTTCGAAAGGGAATTCGTTGCAATTTGAGCAAACCCCTCTGGAATCAATCCGAGTCAAAGCAAGTTGAATTGAGGCGAGGGAAGCTCAGTGGAGATTTGATACCCAAGGCCTCACCGCTATCACAAGGCGGCGCAATCACGCATTCAACTCACAGAAACCATCATGAACTTTGGAGTGTGCTTAAAGAGCAACCAATATTTTTCGAACGAGTTTCCTATTAAGCTCGTTACCCTATCAGTCTCGTTCTATTCCAAATTTTAAGCTTGGGTTCGCGTTAGGTTTCGTTTTCCTAAGGCGGGCAAGAAGGGAATGGTGATGAAATCCGAACCCTTATCTTGTTTAGGCCATGCCTTGCCCTTTACTAGGAAAATAAAGACAGTCCGCTTCGTCCTCAAACAATTATCACCTTAAGGCAGACAGTAACCCGCTTGCAGGAGATTCGCGGGTGTTTCGATTGGATTTACCTCCCGTACCAGACGGGCGATGAACCGTTGTCGTCGACTCGGGCCACGACTCCTATGCCGTGTGCGAACCCGAGGGGCCGAGACGATATAGTAATCGTCGTCCTTCCCTGCACACAGTTTATATTTAATAATTATTTTTTTTAATTATATAACTCTTCCGTAGGGTTTAAAAAATGTCCAATGTTCAATGTCCGGAAAAAAAATGTCCAAAAATAAAAGATTACAAAAATAAAAACTTTAATTACAGTTTCTAAAAAAAAAATATCTAAAAAATAATAATAAAAAAAAAGTCCTTCGTCTTCGTTCCGTTCTTTTTGCTTTAAGCTTTGCTCCTAGTCTTTATGAATCGCCAAAAATCTTTGACAACTTCTTCTTTTTCTTTTCGATCCAAGCCTCAAAACCTGTATCACATAGAAAAATACCCAAAGAACGTAAAAAAGAACAAAGAAAAATAAATCTAAAAAATAAAAAAATTCTACCTAAACACAATTCCGCGTCGGCGGCGCCAAAATGATTTAAAAGATTTTTCGTGGTTGTAGTAATGAGGTTCAAACTCTCAGATTTGTGAAGGATAATTTTTTTAGACTTAATAAAAAATAAATAAATATATACAATAAAATATTAACAATGGTGAGAGTTACTGGGGCTTAGGATTCGGCCAAATTCATTTCTTAAATGGTTCAGAAATTAATTCTAGGCAATTATAATTCAAAACAAAATGAATATTAACTCTATTCTTTGCCAAAGTAGATTTTATAAAATATTACTTGTATTTCTTAAGCATGGCATATCAAAAATCCCTAGGACTAAGCATAAACCATCAAATGAAATCACAAATAATTAATTAAAATCTTAATTCAATTAAAATTGGTGCAAAAAGTAAATATAAAATTAAATAAAATTACCACATAGATGAATTAAGGCTTCCTCCATCGCCCCAGTGTTGGGGTTTAGCTCATCATGGTGAAATACCTCTCAAAATATTTTATTAAGCTCAATTGGTATTTACAAGAAGAGAAAACAATGAAACAGGAAATATGCAACAGCGCATTTGCGTTACAGACCGACTGTTTCAAGTCTCAACTGTTATGCTGAAGATAATCGTTACAAATCTAAAGATAAGTGTTGCAAACGAGCATGAAGGAACTGTTACAATGAAGATAAATGTTGCAATCCAGTTGATGAAACTGTTACGACGGATGAATAAACCGTCGTCGTTTCCCTGTTCTTCACGAGCAGCAGGAGCAGCAGCAACAGAGTTCCGAAAACTCTTGATTCACGCCTCCTGAGCTCTCCTCTCGACCCCAAACTCTCGACACCCATTCTAGTAGACCCATAGATCCTATTTATACTCCTAAGCCTCATTTAATCTCGCCATAACTCCTCAAAAATCTTCACAGTGAAGAAAATTATTTTTGAGAATAATTTCTTATTTCTTTCTGTGTACGTTAATTTCCTTGAAAATCTTCAGAAACTGATTGATACGCAACCTAGGAAAGTATTTGGTCTTAATTCCACAACCATGCAGCATCTTTTACGTGATTTTCTTTCCAAAAATGAAACCGATATTCTTCTCTCCTGTTTTGATCGGGAATTGGTTTTCTGGCCAAAGTTGATCGATCCCAACCACCATAATATCTTCTTATACTCATATCACATATACCCATTAAGTTTCAGCTCTTTAATCTCCCAACAGATCCATCAAAATCTCGAACGAAATTCTGCCTGGGAAGAAGAAAAATTTCCCGCCAAAAAAAAAGAATTTGAATTTTGTTGAAGACCTTCCCCTATCCAGTTCAGGGGTGCAAATAGCAAGTGGGGTTGAAATAGACTTCTTGGGGTGGAAATAACCAAAACATGGGTGCCTTTAGTAATTTTTCTGGGATGTTTTCCGCACTTTTTCGAGGTTCCTCCGGGGTATTTCTGGGGTACTTCCGGTCCACTTCTGGGGCGCTTCCGGTATACTATCAACGGAGGTCCAAATGCCACATTTTTGAGCCCATTTCGCCGCAAGGGATTATTTTTCCAAAAACTCCTACAAATAAATAAAACAACATAATAAGTACAAAAATGGGTACTAAAAATGTATACAATTGGGCTATATTAGACACATAAATGCGTCTATCACCAATATTCATGCGACACGGTAATATCTTTCCTTATCTCTTTTGCTTCATTCGTAACAGTTTCTCCTTGTTCATGCTTTTAATTTCATCTTTAGAACATTGAGGACAATGTTAGATTTAAGTTTGGGGGTATGGGAGAAAGTTCTTAATTGCATTAAATAAGCTCCAGAGACTAGAAATTTATGCTTATTAAGGTTGGAACTAACTAATCTAAGTGGATGGAAGCATTTTGGTTGTAGGATTTGAGGAACCAATCTGATTAGATAGAAACATCTAAAGAGTCTATTCATAAAAGCACAGAGCTCAGGTGTTAGAAAAAGAAAACATGGTAGTTTCGCCATATCCTCGTGATGGAAACATCGAAAGAATCCTGATCACTTTTTTTTTTTACCATTACTAGGGTGAAATAGAGTGACTGAGATGGAAAAAAAAAAAATTGAGACCAGACCACCAGACCAACCGGAATAAATACAATAAAGTCGACCACTGGTACCCTTGTATATGCCAGCTGAGTTGACCTAGAGTTAGGATTATCGACCACTGGTTCCCTTGTATTTGCCAGTGTGTTGATATTAGTCCATACCAGTATCTCAGTCCATTAGGATAGGTTCACCTTAGTCAACATCATCCACATTTTTCTCTACATCCATCTTCTTAATCTATCCATGTGATTGGTTGACTCCGGTTTATGATGTCCAGAAACTATCTGAGTAGAGCTCTGTCACTTTATATGAATTTTAGTATGCTTGAGTGCAAACTCGTGTACACCAATTGGAATTTTGCATCAGGGTACTTCCTCCTGCAGTCAATAAGTATGCCAACCAAGGAGATTCTTTAGTGCCTTCCAAGGTTCTGCATAGATAGCTAGGGTCTGGAGTAATGGTTTTGTGGGCACACCTCTGGTAAACCCTCCCGAGATTAACTCGGTTTTATTTATTTTTTATTAGTTTTGCTCGAGGACTAGCAAATAATAAGTTTGGGGGTATTTGATAGACGCATTTATGTGTCTATTTTTGTTCTCAATGTTCTGTATTGTTAGACTCGATTAAATATTTATTGTGTTATTATATGTTTTTGTAGATGTTTTTGGAAAAATAAGCTCTTGCGGCGAAATTGGCTCGAAAAGTGGTGTTTTACACCCTAGGATAGAGTACTAAAGACACCCCAGAAATGCACCGGAGGAACCCAGAAAAATTACTAAAGGCACACCAAGAGACATGTGTTATTCGGACTCCAGCAACGGATAAGGGGCGACCACTGGATAAGGGGTGACCTTATTCACAAATTCAAAAAAATATTTTGGCGGGAAAATAGTTGCTCTCCACTGGCAGATTTTCTCGATTGCATTTGGACGTGATTTTGTGCGATTCAATCGCAGAAACTTTGTGGAAAGATGTGATATATCATAATAAAGATGGTATGGGTGTTTGGTTCGACCATAATTGGCTTGAATTGGCTAGGCAATCCACGAGCTGGAAAAAGGGGAATACGTGCAGGGAAGAGTTGTTCACTGGATTCAGCGTGTTTGGATGGAGTTGGGATGCTGTAGAAACTTGTTTGGAGTGTGTTCCACATCAACAGAAGCGCGGAAGAGGAATTAAAGGAAAGAAAATCCCGTATTTCCTTGAAAAAGGAAAGAAAATATCCCGAGTAAAAGAAGATTATTTGGGATTAATGGAGGAGATTCAACGCGTGTTTTTGGTTTAAATAGGTTCCCTGGGAGTCCTAGAGGGGGTGTCGAGAGTTGGAGGTCGAGAGGATATCTCAGGATCAAGAAATCACGAGTTGATCAAACTCTGTTTCTGCTGCTGCTGATGATGAAGAACACCAAGAACACGAAGAACAGACTGGCGTAGACAGTCGGTAATCAACAGTGTCTAAGACGCACACTGGAGGGTCGCAGTGCAGTCTCAACATCAGCAACACTTGTCTCTTATCGTTCTTTTTGTGACGCCTTCTGTGGGTCGTACATTCACTGTTTTACTCATTTTTATCATTTTAATCAACTTTTGAGCAACAAACATGTATTTTGAGCAAGTGATTAATATGAGAAGCTAAATCCCAACACTGGGACGACGGTTGGAGCCCTATTTCACGCATGTGGTAATTTTAATAATTCTTTTTATGACTGTTGCACTTGTTTTTAATTGATTTATGGTTCGAATTAATTAGTTATCATTTTATTTGATGGGTCATGCTTGCTTAAATGTTTGATGTTCCATGCTTACGATTTATAACTAATATTTTGAGAATCTATATTGGCAAAGAATAAGAGTCCTTATTTTTAATTTTTGAGCTATAATTGCATGGAATTATTATTTGAATCACATGAATGGAATTTGGTGAAATTCTTAGTCCCAGTACCTCTCACCATTGTTAATATTTTTTTTTGTATATAATTTTATTAAACCTTTAAATTTAATCTTCACAAATCTTTGAGTTCGAATCCTATTTACTACAACAACGACTCTCAAAAACTTTAATCAGTCGGCTAGGTGGCCCGATCCCGTGACACGTTTCCCTATTTTTGTTTGATGAAAGTATGGAGAAACTAAGAGTTTCGCTCAAACGATGAAGTTTTCTCAAATGAAGGAGTCTTCATAAGATGAGGGAAATAATAAATTAAAATAAAAATAAAATAACAGAAGAGGGGGACCGGCCACGGCGGCATGACCGGCCGGCCGGTGGGCCCCCATGGATCTTGTTTATTTTATTTAATATTATTTTCCTTCATAAGTTCCTCATTCGTCCATATTTTTGAATGCTCGTTCGTGCATTATTGTCAAGTACACTTGCACCATTTTATCGAGGCTTACTCGATGTATAGATCAGATACCCGATTGATGAATATTTATTACTGATTCATGAAATCCAGCTGAGAATGATTCATGAAACGGAATAATAAAATGAGTTGAGTATCTATTAGTAATCCATGGAATCCAGATGGGGATTCAGGGAACGGAGTAATGAGATAAAATGGTTATCTATTATTAATCCATGGAATCCAGCTGAGGATCAGCCAAGGAACTGAGTAATGAGATAGAATGGATTATTTTCTAGGAATTCAGTTAATGAATGACACGGTAAAATTAATCTATTTGCAGAATCGAGATATGAGATAATTGAAGCATCATATTTGTTTTGAGGGGTGTATAGTCAGGGAACAACGAGCAGCGTGACGTCCTGAAGGCGTTAAGCTCTCTAACAAACATTATGTCTAGGAACTGCGCAATCATTAAGAGATTATATACACGGTCTCTCTACATAGTCAGGGAACAACGATCAACGTGACGTCCTGAAGGTGTTAAGCTCTCTAACAAACATTATGTCTAGGAGCCGCCCAATCATTTTGATTCTATATAGAGGTGATGATGAAATGTGTGAAGCATCGAATGCTCAGCTGGGAGGCCTTTCGAGAAACATATTCATCATATCTATGAGAGGAATGTTCGCTCAGTCAGAGATCGTGAAACGGTTCACTGATCATAAAATATGAATCGTCACATATATTCCTGAAGCCGGGTCAGAAACATGCAGTATCATGATTTTATGATTTTATCCCTTGCCGAAAATCCACCATCAACAATATGTTTTGATTGCTGGAAAATCAAAAACATATAGTTCAAAAATCTCAATTAAAAGATTCTCAATATGTTGGTTTGGGATCACCTTCAGTATCAAGGAATATCTTTGAACAATAATAGATAAGAATTATACTTATGTTCAAGTTATGTCGACATCTGGAACTTTTCTATTTAGCAAACTCTAATTCCAAACTCCCACAAAACCGTAGTAATATGTGAATGGTGAAACACGGTTTTACTCTTGGGACCGAATCTACCATGACTCCTAACATAGGTTAAGATCGTTTCTATAAAATCTCCAAATATAGGTAGGGGTCGATTTTACCATGACTCCTAACATAAGTTAGAATCGGTTCTACCATGTATCCCAATATAGGTAAGGATCGGTTCTACCAAGACTCCCAACAAAATCTAGAATAGCTTCTACCAAGACTCCCAACAAAATCTAGGATCGGTCCTACCGTGTATCCAAAACTAGGTAAGGATCGGTTCTATCATTATTCTCAGCATAAGTTAAGATCGGTTCTACCAACATTCTCACCTTAGGTTCGAATTGGTCATCCAATGGATCTTTCATAGAAAACCGGACCAAAACGCTTATTGATTTCTTTTCGATTATGAAACAAGTTTCATATATGTACTTCCTTTAAACATATGTAATTAAACATATGAAAAACCGGGGGTCTATGATAGGTGTCTAAAACACCTTGATATTTATCTATTGTTTATGCTTTCTTTGCGAGTTCTCTTGTAAAATATGTATTTTGTATTTGCTTTTGAATTTTATAGGTGTTTTGGAGTCATTGGAGTAAAAAGAAGTGAAACTCGCTCAAAAGTTGGATTTCTTCTCATCATGTTGAAGGGAACGAAAAGAAGAAGCCACCGGCGTAAGAATGATGTCACCACGATGTCATACGAGGAAATGATGAGCGAAAGCATCTATGAAGCTTGTCAGTACGACTGCACAAGAAGAGTTGTGCATGAATTATACTGTCAGTCTTCCAGAACTGACAGATGAAATCAGAATGTTCAGGTGGCCCTTATCCATCCATTGGGGTGCCTATAGCCGTCCCAGTTTCAGTACATAACTCTAAATCGAGAATTTCTCCTCTCATTACCAGACACATGAGTTTCAGAGAAAAGGGAAAGTGAAAAATGGTTGCGCCATTAAGTGGTTGAGATGGGGTATTACAGTGTTAAGTCTGAGAACAACAAGGGTTTGATGAAGATGATTATTTAGAGCATGAAAAGGGGTTGTTGTCGTTGCTTTAGAAAAGAAATGGAATTTGTGGTTAGGTTGAAGTCAGATTCAGTACTGTTTGATTTGGAAGAATTGGAGAGATGGGTTTGTTCTAGATTCGAATCACTAAAGAATTAGAAGGAATGGATTTTTTTTCCATGAGGAAGTGATTCCTGCACACATATACACATTAACTGCTTCAACTGCAACCCTTTTTATGGTACCTCTAGTTACAGGAGCCATGAAACTATATCTTTTAAAGAGAAAAAGAGGTGAAGGACACTTTGAATATAAATGATTATAAATAGACTTATGGACACCCAAACCCTAGAAGAACTTTGAACAAGTCTTATTTGATTTATTATCCATCATCTAATATATTAGAAGAATATTTTCTTAACAAAAATAAGAAATTTATACAAATACAAGACTTGAGCAACCTTGATACAAACTTCATTTTCTCAAGTTAAAGATGGGGTTGCGGACGTCACAAGTATTACACAGTGACAGAGTGAGCCGAATGCTCACATCTTTTACCACATAGTGGCTTATCAAGGTTTGTTGTATAAACAAATTTCTTACCTCGTATGAATCTGGTACTACTGGATTTTTTAGGAAAACCTTGTTGATTATCCAAATCCAGGTTCATCCTTTGCATGTTCTTTTGAAGTTTGGCAATTCTTTTGTTGTTCCTCTTGAATCTCCAAAACGTACTTTGAATATGATTTGCCTTTCCGCAGAACGAACGAATCAATAAAGATTTCTTGTTCTGTTGAATTGTCTCCTAATTATCACAACATTGTTCCAAAATCAGTCGGAGCAAAAGAGTTGTTTGTGCTTACAGTTTTGCTTTTAAACCCTAAACCATTTGTGTTCCCAAAGGACTTCTGACCGAATAACATTGCTGAGATTTTGTCAGAACTTCCAGATAACCTTTGCAGGTCATTCTTAAGAGTATTAATCTCTTTTCCCTTTAGAGACATGGTTCTGGTGAATTCATCATTAATACAACCTATCTCAAGATTTTTCACCTGGAGCGATGATTCAAGTTTCTTCAACGAAACCCTTTAGTTGAAGATTTTCTTGGTGAAGTTATTTACTTTTATTCAAGAATTCAAAAATATATGTGTCAGGCTCAAGCTCTGAATCAAAATTTGAGTAGGTGGAGGTTTCTGCTGCAAGAGCTGAAAGTTCATTGCACTCATCAGAAGCATCCAAGATGTTGACAGCCAGGGAAGATTTCTCTTGTATTGAATTATCTGAAGCAAAAACTGGAGAGAGACGTTTATCACATCTTTTCCTTATTTTTACAAAATCTTTGATCTTTTCTGTTATCGGTGATTTACAAAATCATGACTGGAACAACATTCATCAGCTCAAGACAAGTTAGAAGATTCACTTGTGTTGGTCACAACATTGAACGCAGATGTTCTGTCTGTATTCTGATCAAGATCAAGAACTTTTAACTTTCCAATCAGAGTATTTTTGGAAAGCACATCAAGGTTATTTCCTTTAACGATGGCGTGTTTCTTAGAATCGTATCTAGATGGCAGAGATCTGAGAATTTTCATCACAATGTCCTTTTCAGTAATAGTCTTACCCAACGCAAAAGATGCATTAACAATTTCAGACACTTTGTGATTAAACTCATCAAATGAATCTTCATCTGTCATACGAAGGTTTTCTCAATCAGAATTTAGGTTTTGAAGCCTAACTTATTTTTCACAGGTTTTCCCTTCAAATACGGTTTTTAAGATATCCCAAGCATGTTTAGATCCAGTGCACGTAGGCACATGGTGTTGAAGATCTGGGGTAATGGCATGGATGATTGCATTCAACCCGTCAGAATTTTGCTTTGTAGCAAGAATCTCGGCAGCATCATAATCACCAATATCCTTTGGAAAAGTTACAGTGCCTATTGTAACAACTGGAGGAATATAACCATTAACAACGTAAACCCATGATTGAAAATCACGCGCTTGAAGAAAGGCACGCATCGTAATTTTCTACCAAAGGTAATTTGAGCCAACGAAGACTGGTGGTATGTTTATTGAGATAACACTTATGTCCACAGAGTCAGATCGCTACAAACACGTACTTATGAGGTCTTAACCGTGTTTTCCTACTCTGATACCAATTGAAAAAGCGGGGGTCTAACAACCTCACACAATATTTCGCTTAGCAATTTGTATGGACTAACTCCAATATACTTTCAAGAGAATCAACTAGACAGTCAGACTCAATCTTAAGAAAAAGTATATCAAAGAGTTATATCTCCATTTCTCGATTCATTCCGCAATCAAACAAATAGCAATTTGCGAGCCTGATTGAATACAAGAGAAATAACTTGAACGGTACCAAAGACCAATGTTAAAAGATCAATCAATTTCAATCAACAACTAAAGGTTTGATTTACCAATTGATCGATTCAACACACAACCTGTGATATTTCAATTATATAACAAAATATAAGCGGAAAAGAAATAACACAGACACCAGAAGTTTTGTTAACGAGGAACCGCAAATGCAGAAAAACCCCGGGACCTAGTCCAGATTTGAACACCACACTGTATTAAGACGCTACATACACTAGCCTACTCCAATTTAACTTCAGACTGGAATGTAGTTGAATCCTAATCAATCTCATACTGATTCAAGGTACAGTCGCGTTCCTTACGTCTCTAATCCCAGCAGGATACTACGCACTTGATTCCCTTAGCTGATCTCACCCACAACTAAGAGTTGCTACGTCCCAAAGTCGAAGAATTGATAAAAAAATCTGCATCACATAGATAAACCTACGAGTTTTTGTTCCGTCTTTTGATAAATCAAGGAGAACAGGAACCAATTTATAACCCGGACTTATATTCCCGAAGAACAACCTAGTATTATCAATTACCTCATAATAATCTTAATCGATTAACAAAACAAGATATTGTGGAATCACAAATGATGAGATGAAGGTGTTTGTGACTACTTTTCTATCTTACCTAACGGAGATATAAATCTCAAGCCAATCTTACGATTGAACTCAATCGCGATAGAAAACAACAAGATCAGATCACGCAACTACAGAGAAAATAGTTGGGTCTGGCTTTACAATACCAGTGACGTCTGCATATAGGGAAAAACGAGTTGCTGGTTTTTACGGAATTGAAGAGACGACTGTGCGGAGGAAACTCCTTGAACCGAGCGAACTGTTAAACATCACACAGATGCACTGCAAGAAGGGAGTGCTTTAAGTTCGAGAGATAAATATGTAGGACTCCGGCCTAAACCAAGACAATGGTCGTACCAGAGTCAATTCCGTCACAAGAGAGGATGGGTCGATCTGTATGAGGGAATCTGAGACATGTGTAAGATCAATGGTGATCCAAGATTGTGGGTGTGTTTTGTATTATGCGTAAAGGAATAAGATAAGCTATGATTGATTGAATTCGCTCTGTTGAGAGTAATTGCTCAAACGTTGAGTTGTTAATCTCATGTTGTCTGTTTTTACAAAAGATTGTCTTGTTTTGAATCATGATTCAGAGACTTATTTATATTGATAGAATTGTAAACACCTTGATCCCATGAAGTGTGACAGTTGTTGGAGTCAAAGAGTGGGGAAGTGAAAATCGTGTTAAAACCAGTTGCTCATCATGCAAAGACTTGGTTGATTTTCTACCCACTACTTTGCTAACTCCTTCAACTGATTGAACGACTTGCTCACATTCTCATCGTGTGTATGAACACACGTGTCGTAAACCGCCAGACCAAAACCCTAGTTAGTATCCCCCCATGTAACACGATTGATGTATCGTGATTGTGGAGTCTGCAAGGCAGACGTGTATTTAGTTAGTCAGTTGCTGACCTCATGGGACGATGAGTCCTTGTATTGTTGAGTCGAACGTGATTTGTAAATATTCTAAGACTCATGAATTGAACGTGTCTGTTGAGACAAAGGTATGATTCTCAAGTAAATGTTGATAGTTAAGGTGAGCAAATATTTCTCATTTGATGGATTGTTGAATATTGATAGTTGAACCAATATTCCTTAGTCTGAGCAAATATTGCTCATTTGAGCAAATGTTGCTCGTTTGATGAATTATTGATAGCAGGAAAAAAATAAAATATTAACTTAAAATACTGGAACCGAGTATTAGAATGTTGATCACGGAATCAACATAAAATTATTAGTGTTTGAATCTGCTCAGAATTATGTTTTGCAGAGCTTCGGATTCGAAACCCTAATTTTGATCAATTGCTGATCAATTGATGATTTATCAAAAATCAACCACGGAGTGAAGGAGGGACCGACTACATGGGATGATGGATCAACCATGTAGCGCCCAGATGCTCGAGTGAACAAAATACCAAAGTCTCTTGAAGACAAGTTGGTGAAAAGATGATTAAATGTTGGTTTAATCATTTATTCAAACAATGTCGTCTGAACCTTAGGTGATAAAACCTAACAAATTATGAAGAGATGAAAGACCGACCAAGGGGTCATGAAACCGTCCCTGGTTGGTCACGGGATCGACTGACGATCGTTTTATGAAAATTCCAAATTTGTTTGGAAGGGTTTGAACTTAATGTGAACCAATTAGGTCAAATGATGAAAGTATGTGGGACCGGCCTCTTGCAAGCCAAAGAGACAACCTTGGTTGGTCAAGGTAATATGCTCACGTCGCCAAAGTGTCCGTGTCTCAGTCCTGAAAATTTTGATATTTTCTTATGTGCGCTTGAGCAACCTTTTGAGAAAATATGAAGAAATCAAGGATTTTGCTGAAACTGAGGAAACTTCATAAGATGAAGGAAATAATAATAATAAAATGAAGGAATCATGAAGTGTGCGACCGTCTATGGCCGTCCGGACAATAAGCCCGTCCCATGGCACTTTTTATATTATTTTTCATGATTTTAGGGAAATACCATGAAATCAAGGAGTTTGTTGAAATAAAGGAGTTTTCCTTAAAGTGAAGGAGTTTCCATGAGACGAGGGAAACAAATAAAAAGAATAATAATAAAATAAGGGTGTGTGGGACCGGACGACTAGGGCATGGATGGCTAGGGCCCGGTCCCGTGAGTTTTCCCTAATTTTATGTATTAGTTCCATTATTTGAAGGAAACATCATGAAATCAAGGAATTTCATGGGATGAAGGAAATAATAATAAAATAATAAGAAATGGAAGGTGTGGGACCGACCATAACTAGGGCATGACCGGACGGCTAGTAGGCTTGGTCCCGGACACCTTTCCTAATTATTTATTATTTCCTTGATGTGAAGGAAACACCATAAAACTGAGGAGTTTCCTTGAAACGGAGGAATTTTGTTCAAATGAGAGAATTTTCATGAAATCAAGGAAAATAATAAAAACATGATAAAATATAAAATTAGGTGTGGGACTGGCCATGACACGACCGTCCGGCCCACCACAGTCCCCAACGCCTTGATTAATATTTTATTATTTATTATTTTCTTCCTATTTTGCATATGTTCATCGTTCCTTCGTATTTTGGAATGCTCGTTCATGCATTCAGGTGCTCGTTAGTGCATTATTGCTGAGTATACTTGCACCATTTTAGTCGGGGCTTACTCGATAGTGGCTCGGATGCCCGTACGTTGAATATTTATTACTAACCCATGGAATTCTGCTGGGAAAACCCATGAATTGAAGTAACGAAATATTATGAATAATGTAGAATATTTTCCAGAAATTCAATTAATGAATTTGATAATTTAGGAATAATTAATTGATGACTCTATACTAGTACGATCGGCTAGAAGTATTAATTATTCAGGAATTGAGTGATATGAGCTTGTTGAAGCGTCATACTTCTTCTATATAGTCAGGGAAAATATTGTTACATCCTGAAGACGTTATTGATCTATACTAGCAGGCAAGTTGTCTAGGAGCCGTCTAATCTTGCGGTTCTATATAGAATAACTTACTGAAATTGCTCAGTATTCATGAGATATGCCGTTGCCTCAGCTGAGAGACTACACATCTCATATACTCTGAGAGACAGTATTCTCAGTCAGAGATTCTTGTGGCATGAGATTTCATGGTTCAATGAGAGACATTAGCCTCAATACTCATCTGATTGCTGGATCAGGAGCATGTATAATTATGGTTTTACGATTTTACCCCTTGTCGAAAATCCACCATCTACATTAAGTCCCATGCTTAGTGAGGGACAGTCATGTTCCTCAGTCAGCACTGAATGGTGATTTTCCAGTTACAAATAAAATAAGTAATTGAACTTAGTCGTAAGATAAGACGTTACCGGATTTCGATTACACGAGCAAACTACGGTTTGAACGAAGATCCGAGTGGCATGATAAAGCGTTATCTGACGAGCATAAAATGGTGCAGCACCGCTGATTTGGTGATGGAACCTTGGTCGGTTTAGGATTCGCGGGTCTGGGCCCAAAATGGAAATCCTCGTGGAATTAGGTTTTGGAAATAAAATTCGATATAAAAGGAATTAATCCCTTTTTTTTGTTTCACCTACACGACCACCACCTTCATCTCTTCCTCACTTTCACGTCAACAGCAGCAGGGAGGAAGGAATTTTCGTTGGAGTTTTGGACTGTCCAGCCGGAGCAGCCACCGTTCGACCAACTTCCGGACGGCGCCGACAGGTGCGATTTTTTTTTCTTCAAAAGTTTGTTGTTTAATGAGTTGTTCATGTTTTTTTGATGTCAAATTTATATACATGTATATATATGAGTGTGAGTTTTGTAGAAAAATCCTTGTTTGAAAACGTATGTTCGTTCGATCGTTAGTTTAAGAAACTGGTAATAATCCCTGACTTAGGAGAGATTTTTCATATATAGACCTGTGTCTAGTGATAAAATTTTGTTTATGAGCTTTCATGGAAACCAAAAATTTATCTTAAGTATGAACTTTAACAAAACCGAAATAAACCCTCGTTTCGAAGACGGACGATCGTACGAAGGAAAAGTTTTTTTTTTTATGAAACCGTGGAATATCCACGAATTATTTTTTGTATGTAAAACCGTGACTTGTTCACGGATTTTTTTTTACGTGAGTTTTGCTCACATTAAAATAACAAAATTTATTTTTACGTGAATAATTCACGTTTTATATATATATATATGAATACATATTATATATTTTTTTTTTGAAAAGCAAAATCTGAATTTTGAATAATGTTTAACGATAAACAATTATTTATGATGAAATATTGTTTAGTTTTCATGATTCTATGGTGAATGTTCGCACAATAGAAGTGTTCATGATTTTATGAAAACTTGAGTTTTTCTCGTCTTTTGTAGATTTCGAAGAAACGAGCAAGTTTGAAGTGTTAACTCTCGTATTACAATCACTACTGTTAGTGGAATCGTAAAAAGGTAAGAGTAAAGAATTACCATTTTTGCAGATACTAGTTGAGCATTTTGCCATTTGCATGATTCCATCATCTTGTCGAAGTTTGCATCTGGATGATATACTGAAGTAGAATGTTATGTGAATCTTACAGCTACTTCGCAAGGATGTCTAATTCCCAAGCTAATGATGCCTCCAGAGATGATACATGTGTAGATAATGATGTCTCCGGGGACGATACATGCATGGATGAGACTTCTATTGGCGAAGAGGAAGATGAAACACCTGGAATCAAGAATGTTCCAAACATATAGGATGTGTTCTTTGTGGATCAAGAGTCTGAAAAGCGTATCAGAACTCCAGCATTTCGTCTTCTGATAAATCCTAGAGAGGTTACTCAGAAAAAATTGGTGACTCCTCAGGCAGCCATTCGACTCTGTCTCGAACGAGGATATTTTTTTGCGTCAATCATTGAATTCAAGTTTTCTCGACGTCCTTTAGAAAAAATTTCTGGATGGGCGAGGTATATGCTGGGTTTTCCTCGCGTTCGAGCCAAGTTGCATGATGCACAGATAATACGGGTTATCCAACTCACTCCTTCATATGCAGATGGGGAGAGTTCACCATTACTTTAGAAGATGTAGTTGCTTTGTTGCATCTTCCAATCACGGGTAACCTTCCTGAATGTATTTCTTCCTTAGAGGAAACTACAATCTCTAACATCTTGACAACCGCAATGGAGGAGATCAATAAGGAATCCGGCAGCAAAGGTTGTTATGCTCATTGGTTAATACATTGGTGGCCGAGAGATACTCCTCTGGAGTGGCCTGTTGATGGTACGTTATCTATTGTTGCTTTCTTGTGTTTATGGCTGTCCGGAGATATATTTAAAGATACTGGAAATTTGTTGAATCCGTTCATGATTCCTTTTGCAATTAAGATGGCTCAGGGTGAGCAACTCCTAATAGGTGGTCTATTCTTGGGTTCTTTGTACTCTAACTTAGACTCCTTTATAATAGACTCCAGAATCTCGAATGGTTTTATGAAGATTGAATGCTATGCCAATACAATGTTTCTTCAATATTTGATGTGGGAACGTTTCAAGAATTATGCACCCATTCCACGTACCATCTTGCAAGGATTGAATGTTGATGCTCGCCATGTTTTCTCCGAGAAGACCAATGCCAGGATCATGCGCTGGTCCACAAAGCAACCTCGACTCAAGACTCGTTTTATTGATGTGTTAGACCATGAATCCGAATTCAATTTTCGTCCATGGGTGTCAGTTCCTTCTTATATTTCTCAGTTGACAACTTTCAATGCTGAAGAGAGTATGACTTTGAAATATGGTGCTGATTTGAGTGACGGCGAGAGGTCTTTTATGTTGAGTTGCACTCCTGGTCACCTGATATCAATAATACATGGCGAATTCTTGGTGGAAGAATACAATATTGATATGGCATCTCGGCAAATGGGTATGGATCAGTGTGTTCCGACTTTTCGAAGAAGGAAACCATCGGTTGAACAGCTCATAACCCGTTTAGACCGCACACATGTGGAAGGAAGTGAATACTGGTTCCCTAGCTCTGAGAGAATTACATATGTAACTCCAGGTTACATAAACTTTTGGGATCAACAACTCGGGCATTTACTCGATTTCGTGACAGTTGATCAACCTTTGGTGAAGGAGCCTCCTTCTACTGAGATGATTGTTACTCGACCAAGACTGAAGCATTTCCCTGGTGGTGATAAACGGAAATCATCTCTAGGATGTTCAAAAGTAAGTATTCTTTGTGTAATTTTCATAAAATTGTGATAATTGTATTTTGATTATTGTATCAAAATTTTCCACAGGACGGTCGTAACGTAAGACCTCGAATCTATGTAGACCTCTCATAAACTGAAGCGACTATTCATGGTGGAGAAGGCAGGAATAAGAATTATAAGATGTTACCTAACACCATAAAGTTCCCAGTGATTTCTTTGGTGAGTTATCGATATTTCTTTCACCATGAGTTCTTCTCATCCGTGTAATTAGGATCGCAAAACCAATGTTTGTTACTTTGTTACAGAATTTTACTCCATCAAGTATTGACGGTCTTCAGTTCTCTGCCGTTGGGCAAACAGTTTCTGACTTGAGTGAAGAAGAGGCCGTAAGTATTTCTTCATATAACCAATTATGATGCTTTGTAGACATAAATGCTAATTGTTGAAAATATATCCAGGAGGATGTATCCATGGAAGTTGAGGGTACTGGTGATGTTCGTTCATCTTCGGAAAATAGCGATAAAGAAAATTCCCAGAGCTCAAAACTGAATGAAAGCAATGGTGCTCTTGATGTTGATACGGGCAATCCAGGGTCTTTGAACACTTCGGAGACTACCCAAGTAAGTATTTCTATTGCATTTTATCCATAGAATCATAAATTTCTTGATTTATGAATGAATGAATGAGAATTCATGTGAATACACGAAAAGTTTTGTTGAAATACGTCACCAGAAATTTCAGAATTCATCCCTTTCGCAAAAACGCTGTAGAATCTTCAAACGATGTCGGATTTTTGCAATCTGCCCAGGAAATTTCCAAACTTTAACAAAGAAGATTTTAGAGTTTTGAGCACTTTTAGGGGATGAAATCAGCGAAACAGTAAACTTCCAGGAGACTTCCAGAAACTTTCCAGCTGTCATGTAGTCCAATGTTTTGACCACATCTTTTTGCTCGTTCATCCGATTGTTATGAAATTTTGATATGTTGTAAATAACATGCATACGAATAGAATGGTATATAACTAATCCTTAGAGTTTTTCACCAATTTCTCCCAGTTCGTCGTTTTGTACATGGCAGTGTAAAATCTTCTCAGACGAGCTTGTTGTAAAACGTGTTTTTGTGACTTTCACGTTATTTGTTGATGTATAGCATGTAAAATGAAGAACTTAAGTGTCATTAGTTCACTTTCATGCCAAACTTTATGATTTCCTTTGGTTTCATGCTTAGATGATCCTAATCTCATGTAATCTTCGTATTAGGTGTCAAATACCGAAGTTGAGAATCAAGGAGCTAATAATGATAACTCGAGCAACCCTGGGGTTATTCATGGAGATACAACCATATCTGCACTTCAAGTCCATGATAGGGTTATCACTGATGTTGAGACTTCAATAGTTAATGCTTCAGTGGCGGAAGAAGTTGAACCACGAGTAGAAGAAACTGTTGCCATGACCGTGGAAGTTGCTCCAGTAATCGAGAATCGTATAGTAGTGCATGAATACTCGAGTGTAGGGATTGATTTTGACCCTCCATTTGATGCATCACTCCCATATCACGAACTGGTTGGTGGATTCAGCGTTCCCATTGGATATGCCAGCTTGTACGAGAAGATGTGGAAGAAATTTGGTCACATCATCGTTACCAGAGATCCCAAGCGTGCTTATTCTTTAACAATGCAAGTAAGTGTTATCTTGCGTGTTGTAAGTGACATATGCGCAAGGGCCAGAAATACTGTCACTCCAGAAGTACTCTTTGATTGGGAGTTCAACTTGGAGAATTCTGAGAGACTTGGCTTCAACGTGAAGTGGCTTCCTAAGAAGATAAATGCTATTAAGGACTCATGTGAGAATAACATACCCTTTCCCAATGACGATGTGATGGAGAAGGAGGACAAGATTTCCAGACTGATTGAAGAGCTGAACATGGAGAAGGCGGCCCTACAAGTCTTGAAAGATACAAAGGAGAAAAAGTCTTTCTTTGCTGATTTTCTTTGATTTGTTTTCATAATCTCTTGAACTTCTGAGAGATGTGAGGTTTTATTTCTGGTTTTGATTAGATTTGGATAAGTAGACGATTGAGGATTTTTTTTTTTGGGGTTTGATAGAGATTTTCTTTAAGTAAACTGAATTTTGATAAATTGCTGAATTTAAATTACTGAATGCAAGTATTGCAAGCATTTTAGAGGAATTGAAATACAATGAAAGAAAATTATAAATGCCAAATATTTGGGGTGTTCGTTACTTGAATATCCAATACCTCGAATATCCAAAACCTTAAACATCAAAGGCCTTGAGCCAATTCTCGTGTATTACGGCCACAGTCTCCTTGCTGTCCATGTTGATTAATTTGTAGTATCCACCAGCGACAGACTTAGAGATCATAAAAGGTCCTTCCCAGTTGGAGTTCTTTGCAGAGTGAAAGTTACGCTTAGTTGCTTTGAGAACTAAATCTCCTTCCTGGAATTTGTTAGACTTGATCATCCGTGCCTTGAATATCTTCTGTTGGTTTAGAATTCTTCGTGCAGTGGAATTCCATGTTGTTGAAGTCTTCCAACCTTGCGGTACATGTGGACATTCGTGCAAATGAGAATATTTGGGATACTGTTTTTCGAATTCATCCATTACTTCAGCAATGACTGTATTAGTGAGGTGTTTGATTTGGAGAGGTTCTGCATCCAGCCACTTAGTAAAATATTTCTGAGGTGAGGTCGTATACTCATAGCATTTTGCAATAGCTAAGTTGTTGGTGGAGTGAAGCCCTCAGACCAAATAAGCATATTTGAAAACTGATGATATGGACACATGAGGAGGAATAAGACTTGCCTGAGTACGAAATCTTTTGATGAAAGCATTTTAATTTTCTTCAGGCCTTTGTGTTAGCTCTGTCAGGGATTTGACCTCCTTCAGATACTCGAATGGTGAAATATCTTCTTTTTCTTCTTCTGAATCGGAGGTTTCTTCAACAGAGAAATGTGCAATTGAAGGTGTTGGGGTTACCTTTCCAGCATGAATCCACGTACGTCCAAGGATCATATCATATCTTGGATCTTCTCGGATTATGAAAAATTTCGTTTCTGTCCATGCTGAGTTTATGTTCACCTTGAGATTAATGTGTCCATAAGCATCTCTGAGTGTTCCTTCATGATCTGTGACTGTTACTGGAGCATGAATGGCTTCTTGTCGTGTGATACCAACAACTCAGAGAGTTTTCAGAGGGATAACATTAACAGCAGTGCCGACATCAATCAATGCTCGTTTGAATTCGTTTCCCTTATGATGGACTGTGGTGAGAAGTCTCTAGTCGTATATTTCTTTGTCTGCTGTTGAAGGCTCATGAGGCGTTTCCTGAATTAATAAGCGCTTTCCTAACACGATGTGTTTCAATACAGTAAACATGTATCCCCTTTGAGCTTTTGATAGATATAGCAATTCACAAATATGCTCTATTAAGGATTGAACTGCTTCCTTGACAGGTGGTTCAGAAAGAGTGCAGGTTCTGACTGGGAGAGGATCTCTGTGGACTCCTTTAGTCCTCAAGTTAAGCTCTCATGATTCAATCTTTTCCTTAAATATGCGTTTTAAGGTTCTGTAATCACATGTGGGATGGTTGACGAACCTATGAAAGCGACACTAACGAGGATTTTCCATGGCTTCTTCAGTTGGTTCTTTCTTGACATACGACAACTTGATTGCGCCGTCTTGAACCCAAGCATATAGCAGTTCAATAACTTATTCAATGAAAAAGTGGAAGTCAGGTGCCTCTGGGTCAACTTCTGTGTGTTGAGCAGGAACTTGCGTATTATTCTTCCTTTGCGCCTTTGAAGGAGTTGAGGAAGTATGCTTTCGTTGTGGCTCGGATTTTTGTTTGCCCCCTTCTGCAACAACGTTTGTGGAAGGTTGGAGGTTGTACTGTTTTTTGATCAAATGTATGCTACCTCGAGTCTCCCGTGGTTCTTCGGTTTTGGTAGTTTTAGCCCTCTCCAATAAAGCAGGTGAAGTAGTTGCCGATCTCTTAGCCGCTTCATGAAGTTCGGAGAAAGTCTGGAACCTAAGATTTTCCAGTAAAGCTCTGTAAACTGGAATCATTCCGTTAATGCACAAGTCCACAAGTTGTTGCTCTGTAACATTTGGATCATGGCAGTCCAAAGCTTGAACTCTGAAACTTTTCACATAATCGTTAGGATGTTCGTCACTCCTTTGAAACATCCTTCCGAGATCATAGAGGGTGATTTGCTCTGAAACGAAGAAATAATTTTTGTAGAAAGCATTAACCATTTCTCCCCAACTTTTGATACTTCCTGGCGCGATGTTGTCGTACCAGGTATATGCCCTGTCTTTCAGAGACTTTGAAAATTCCTTCAATCGGACAGTATGGTTGTGCTCATGTTCACCCAATGCTTCCAAGAATCGAGAGACATGTTCTCAGACGTTGCCCATTCCATCATAAAGGATGAATGTCGGAGAGGTGTAACCTTTTGTCAAAGGAATCCTTTGCGTAGAAGCAGGGCATGAAGGTTGTGACGGTGGATGGAAAACGTCTTGTATTTTCCACGATCCTCCAAAAGGCGTTCCAGGTCCTCACGAGTGATAAAACTGGATGGTTCTTTCGCTGGTGGATTGTCTGCAGCCTTAGGAACTTCCTCATCATCTACTACATGGATCAGAGTGACTTCGGGATCAGCGTCTGAAGACGTTTCTTTAGATTTTCCTTTCTCCTGAGTTTTCTATGACATCTTGTCTGTAAGAGTCTTGAGATAATTAAATAATTCATTATGAGTAGTAGCCATGTCAGTCTGATTTTTGGCAAGAGTCTCTTGCACCTTCATGAGATCGCCTATGGTAGGCGGATTTTCTCTGATTTCTTCAGGAGACCGACCAAATAGTGGATTGTTGATGGCACCAGTGCCGTCACTTGTAGGGGTGATCACGGGAGCACCAATGCTTGGAGGAGTAGTGGTGGCAGGCTGCGTCGGATGAGTGGTAGTGGCAGGTTGAGCCGGAGGAGTGGTAGTGGAAGGTTGCGCTAGAGGAGTAGTGTTGGAAGTACCACTAGAGCTTGCGATATTGGGGTCGGGTGTTGAACCCAGATTGGTAACTGAACCATACCTAAGACCGACCATCTTTGTGAGAATTGAGATTGCAACCGAGAGAATGATCTCCCACTGTGGTCGCCAATCTGTAGATGGGGAAAAACGAGTTGCTGGTTTTTACGGAATTGAGGAGACGATTATGCGGAGGAAACTCCTTGAACCGAGCAAACTGTTAAACCTCACACAGATGCACTGCAAGAAGGGAGTGCTTTAAGTCCGAGAGATCAATATGTAGGACTCCGGCCTAAACCAAGACAATGGCCGTTCCAGAGTCAATTCAGTCATAAGAGAGGATGGCTCGATCTGTATGAGGGAAGCTGAGAAATGTGTGAGATCAATGGTGATCCAAGATTGTGGGTGTGTTGTGTATTCTGCATAAAGGAATAAGATAAGCTCTGATTGATTGAATTCGCTCTGTTGAGAGTAATTGCTAAGACGTTGAGTTGTTAATCTCGTGTTGTCTGTTTTTACAAAAGATTGTCTTGTTTTGAATCATGATTCAGAGACTTATTTATATTGCTAGAATTGTAAGCACCTTAATCCCATGAAGTGTGACAGTTGCTGGAGTCAAAGAGTGGGGAAGTGGAAATCGTGTTAAAACCAGTTGCTCATCATGCAGAGACTTGGTTGATTTTCTACCCACTATTTTGCTAACTCCTTCAACTGATTGCACGACTTGCTCACATTCTCATCGTGTGTATGAACACACGTGCCGTAGACCGCCAGACCAAAACCCTAGTTAATATCCCCCCATGTAACACGATTGATGTCTCGTGATTGTGGAGTCTGCAAGGCAGACGTGTATTTAGTTAGTCAGTTGCTGACTTCATGGGACGATGAGTCCTTGTATTGCTGAGTCGAACGTGATTTGCAAATGTTCTGAGACTCATGAATTGAACATATCTGTTGAGACAGAGGTATGATTCTCAAGTAAATCTTGATAGTTAAGGTGAGCAAATATTGTTCATTCGATGGATTGTTGAATATTGATAGTTGAACCAATATTCCTTAGTTTGAGTAAATATTGCTCATTTGAGCAAATGTTGCTCGTTTGATGAATTATTGATAACAGGACAAAATAAAATATTAACTTAAAATACTGGAACCGAGTATTAGAATGTTGATTACGGGATCAACATAAAATTATTAGTGTTTGAATCTGCTCAGAATTATGTTTTGCAGAGCTTCGGATTCGAAACCCTAATTTTGATCAATTTCTAATCAATTGATGATTTATTGAAAATCAACCATGGAGTAAAGGAGGGACCGGCTACATGGGATGATGGATCGACCATGTAGCGCCCAGATGCTCGAGTGAACAAAATACCAAAGTCTCTTGAAGACCAGTTGGTGAAAAGATGATTAAATGCTGGTTTAATCATTTATTCAAACAATGTCGTCTGAACCTTAGGTGATAAAACCTAATAAATTATGAAGAGATGAAAGACCGACCAAGGGGTCATGAAACCGGCCCTGGTTGGTCAAGGGATTGACTGACGATCGTTTTATGAAAATTCTAAAATTGTTTGGAAGAGTTTGAACCTAATGTGAACCAATTAGGTAAAATGATGAAAGTATGTGGGACCGGCCTCTTGCAATCCAAAGAGCCAACCTTGGTCGGTCAAGGTAACATGCTCATGTCGCCAAAGTGTTTGTGTCTCAGTCTTAAGAATTTTGATATTTTCTAATGTGCATTTGAGCAACATTTTGAGAAAATATGAAGAAATCAAGGATTTTGCTGAACTGAGGAAACTTCATAAGATGAAGGAAATAATAATAATAAAATGAAGGAATCATGAAGTGTGGCACCGACTATGGCTGGCCGGTCAATAATCCCGTCCCATGGCAGTTTTTATATTATTTTTCATGGTTTTAGGGAAATACCATGAAATCAAGGAGTTTGTTGAAATAAAGGAGTTTTCCTTAAATTGAAGGAGTTTCCATGAGATGAGGAAAACAAATAAAAATAATAATAATAATAAAATAAGGGCGTGTGGGACCGGCCGACTAGGGCATGGCCGGCTAGGGCCCGGTCCCGTGAGTTTTCCCTAATTTTATGTATTAGTTCTATGATTTCAAAGAAACATCATGAAATCAAGGAATTTCATGAGATGAAGGAAATAATAATAAAATAATAAGGAATGCAAGCTGTGGGACCGGCCATAACTAGGGCATGACCGTCCGGTTAGTAGGCTTGGTCCCGCACACCTTTCCTAATTATTTATTATTTCTTTGATGTGAAGGAAACACCGTAAAACTGAGAAGTTTCCTTGAAACGAAGGAATTTTGTTCAAATGAGGGAATTTTCATGAGATCAAGGAAAATAACAAAAATATGATAAAATATAAAATTGGGCGTGGGACTGGGACTGGCCACGGCACGACCGACCGGCTGGTGGGCCTAGTCCCCCAGCGCCTTGATTAATATTTTATTATTTATTATTTTCTTCCTATTTTGCATAGGTTCATCGTTCCTTCATATTTTGGAATGCTCGTTCGTGCATTCAGGTGCTCGTTAGTGCATTATTGCTGAGTACAGTTGCACCATTTTAGTCGGGGCATACTCGATAGTGGCTCAGATACCCGTACGTTGAATATTTATTACTAACCCATGGAATTCTGCTGGGAAAAACCATGAATTGAAGTAACAAACTATTATGAATAATGTAGAATATTTTCCATAAATTCAGTTAATGAATTTGATAATTTAGGAATAATTAATTGATGACTCTATACTAGTACGATCGTCTAGGAGCATTAATTATTCAGGAATTGAGTGATATGAGCTTGTTGAAGCGTCATACTTCTTCTATATAGTCAGGGAAAACATTGTTACAT
Source organism: Papaver somniferum (assembly GCF_003573695.1). Lineage (NCBI taxonomy): Eukaryota > Viridiplantae > Streptophyta > Magnoliopsida > Ranunculales > Papaveraceae > Papaver > Papaver somniferum. The sequence goes on from NC_039366.1 coordinate 50,156,152, forward strand.
CCTGAAGACGTTATTGCTCTATACTAGCAGGCAAGCTGTCTAGGAGCCGTCTAATCTTGTGGTTCTATATAGAATAACTTACTGAAATTTCTTAGTATTCATGAGATATGTCATTGTCTCAACTGAGAGACTACGCATCTACATATACTCTGAGAGACATCATTCTCAGTCAGAGATTCTTGTGGCATGAGCTTTCATGCTTCAATGAGAGACACGATCCTCAATACTCATCTGATTGCTGGATCAGAAGCATGTATAATTATGGTTTTCCGATTTTAACCCTTGTCAAAAATCCAACATCTACATATTCTTCAAGTCGTTAACCTACAGGATTTCGTGAAAAACCTAAGGTTAAAGGAGAATCGACTCCAGCTTATGCTACTAGTATCACACAGGAGGTGTGGGGATTAGGTTTCCCAGTTGCTAGAGTTCTCCTTTATATAGTCTTCAAATCAGGGTTTGCGATCTAAGTTACCTTGGTAACAGAGCATTCAATATTCACTGTTAGATGAAAACCTGATTAGATTCAAGTTAATATCTTTCAACCGTTAGATCGAACTTAGCTTGTTATACACAAATGAAATGTACCTTCATTTAGGTTTGGGTAACCGTACCTAAATGTGTACACCTAGTTGGTTCAACAATAGTTAACCAATGGTTAGCCATACGAGCACTCTCATATCAACCTTATTTATCTTCCCCATAAGTAGTTCAAATGACTCAAATGAACTAGTTAGGAAGTTTTTCAATTGCTTAGATCTCATAGTAATATACAAGACACAATCGAAGCAAAATCGATTTTGATTCACTCGAATCAATTCATGAACATTATAGCCACGGTTTGCAAAGATTGCATTCCTTATTATATAAATGTTTTAGTTCATGAAAAAACCGATTTTAGAAAGTAACCTTCTTAAGGCTTGATAGAATTTCTTCTACAAATTTTATTAAATCAGTCATGGAAGAGAATTCTGAAATATCTGGATCTGGTGGTGCATTTATTGAGATAGTGCTTCTGTCCATAGAGTCAGATTGCTAAAAACACAGACTTATGAGGTCATAAACGTGTTTGCCTTCTCTGATACCAATTGAAAAACTGGGGTCTGACAACCACACCCAATATTTCGTTTAGGCAATATGTATGGACTAAATCCAATATATTTCTAAGAGAATCAACTAGACAGTCAGACTCAATGAAGGAAAATACATCCAAGAGTTATATCTCAATTTCTCAAATCATCTGCAATCGAACAGATAGAAATCTGTGAGTTGAATTAATATGAGAAATAACTTGGATGATACCAAAGACCAATATCCAACGCCAATCAATTTCAATCAACAACCAAATGTTGGATTTACCAATTGATTGAACTACGCACAACCTGTGATATTTCAATTATATAAAAATATAATACGAAAAAGAAATAACACACACACCAGAAATTTTGTTAACGAGGAAACCGCAAATGCAGAAAACCCCCGGGACCTAGTACATATTTTGAACACCACACTTTATTAAGCCGCTACAGACTCTAGCCTACTACATATTAACTTCGGACTGGAATGTAGTTGAGCCCTAACCAATCTCACACTGATTAAGGTACAGTCGCGTTCCTTACGCCTATTTAATCACGCCGGATTCTGCGCACTTGATTCCCTTAGCTCATCTCACCCACAATTAAGAGTTGCTACGACCCAAATCCAAAGACTTGATAAACCAATCTTTCTCACACAGAAAAGTTTATTGAATAGATAAATCTGTCTCCCACAGAAATACCTACGAGTTTTTGTTCCATCTTTTGATAAATCAAGGTGAACAGGAACACCGGTCTTATATTTCCAAAGAACAACCTAGTAATATCAATCACCTCATAATAATCTTAAGCGTATGGAGGCAAAACAAGATATTCTGAAATCACAAACGATGAGACGAAGATGTTTGTGACTACTTTTTATCTTACCAATCTGAGATTAAATATCGAGCAAATCTTAAATAACATAGTACTCAACACGATAAAACAAAGTAAGATCAGAACACGCAACTACAGCGAAAATAGTTGGGTATGGATTCAGAATCCCAATGAAGTCTTTAAGTCGTTAACCTATAATGGTTTTAGGGAAACCCTAGGTTAAAGGAGAATCAACTCTAGTCGCAACTAGTATCACACAGGAGGTGTGGGGATTAGGTTTCCCAGTTGCTAGAGTTTTCCCTTATATAATCTTCAAATCAGAGTTTGCAATCAATGCTACCTTGGTAACAAAGCATTCAATATTCACCGTTAGATGAAAACTGATTAGAGTCAAGATAATATCTTTCAACCGTTAGATCGTGAAAAAGAGAGGGTACCCAAATATACCTCAAGCTAAAAAAATTTCTACCTATAAGTCCTTTCTCCGAGAGTGATTGTCTATGGGCTGAGTCGAGACAATGCAACTAATCGGTTCTCACTTCGTGTGATCGTCTATGGATACGAGATCGAGACAATACAACAACGAAGTATGTTTACTTGATAAAAGGTTCGGACTTAACCAAACACAATAGGATTGCTTATCAAGTAAATAAGAATTAACGTTTGTGTAATTGACTTTAATTATAATAAAACAATTATAATGCGGAAATATAAGGTAAATGACACAACAAGATTTTGTTAATGAGGAAACCGTAAACGCAGAAAAACCCCGGGACCTTGTCCAGAATTGAATACTCTCAGGATTAAGCCGCTACACAAAATTAAACATAACTTCGTATAGTTGAGACCAAGTAAGTAAACCTATAGTTCACTTAGTTCCGTCTGTATTCCCACACATCCAACTTATGAATAAGTCACGTACTTGGAACAATTCCTTTGGTTCGTATTCCAAACAGTAAAGGAACAACAAATCTGTTTTGTATCAACTCTATTGAACCAAGTGATGTGAGTCGGACAAAGGCTCTTCTGTTTATCTTAACATAAACTCCTTCGTCAGGTTCTTAGATCTATCTTATGTTCCATCACCAAAGGTAATTATTAAGATTTTACAATCAATACTTTTAATCACAAAGAATTTTATTTATGTCGATCTACACAACTAATCAATCCAATCTACCACAAGGATAAACCGATTATAGTTGGATCCTCTTACACCGAAACAAGTATTGTGCACACCAAAGATTATGAACCCCAAATCAGAAATATTCGATATCTTATTTGTCTTCAAATCTTCTTAGATATTCAATAAACACCTGCACACAACAACTTGAATCTCTTGTGATCAATCACGCACAGAACGGAGTCTGTTAACAATGGATTATCACAAGATCGTCTTTAGCACTAACAACAGTCTAAAGATCCCTTTCGAAACTTCAATCTAGTTTGAGTGAATCTTATATCAGAAGAAAAGATTCTCAAGCATAAACAAACTAGGTGCAATCAAAGTTCAACCACCGTTAGTCAATCAAATCAATCGAAAACACAAGATAAACCGCAATTATCTAGTTTCCCACCAACGGTACTCGTAGAGCTTCTCAATCCCAAAGAAGACTTTAAACTGAGCGTCGTAAGAGATTTCGCCTAATTAGGTTACTCTCCTCTCCGAATAGGCGGCTACACCAGTAACAACACAACCGAAGAAGTTTATTGTCACGAAGGAACCTTTGTCCCTTCGCCATCTGCCTCCTTATAGACTAGGCTTTTACTCTTCTCATCTCAGCCGTCGAGGCATCCTTTTTTGGGACGAGATAAAGTAGATCTGCGAAGGTATCCTCTGTCACTTGGATTTCTCTGCATAGCGAGGGCTACACAGTTATCTTGTATGCGGCCACTAAGATCGTGACGCGTGCTCCGCAGAATATTGGTATTCACAGTTATATTCTTGAACAAAATAAAAGAACCGAAACTTTTATATTGTCATGATTTAAGAAAGTGCCTTCCTATGAATATATTACATATATCTCGCAAGTTGTTGGATATTGTGTCATGTACACTAAACCCATCAAAAAAAAAGCATTTCATGATATAGTGTATGAATTTAAGAACCTAGGTGTTACAATGAGACAGACTAGACTCTTTAAAAATTGCAAAGGGTTTCCTCTTATTTGTTTACTTATGAACATTACTTCTCTTGTGGATGTACCAAGCTTATCATAGAAAAAACTATCATCAAGATATGTAGGTAATACCTTATATAGAGATCACTGATTTTTTTTCGTCTCTGCATACTTCTTAGGTACCCACTTCCATATCTTGCTAGGCTTGAGATCTTCTTGCCTTTTGTGAGTTACCTATCTTTGACATCCCTTCTCAAGATAAAATTTACATGAACCCTTTTATTTGACAGAATCAAAGTTATGAGTAAATTTTCTCGTTAAAGGCCTGTAGATGGGGAAAACCATTTGTTAGTTTTTAGGAAAGTGAAGAGACGACGGTTCAGACGAGACTCCTCAATCGAGCAAATTGCTTAACCTCACACAGATGCACTGCACGGGGGTGCTTTGAGTTCGAGAGATCAATATGTAGGACTCTGGCCTAAACCAAGTCAATGACCGTTCCAGAGTCAATTCGGTCACAAAAAGGGAGATGGGTTTATCTATAAGAGGGAAGCTGAGAATTATGGGATCAATGATGATTAAGGATTGTGGATGTATTGAAGGTTTCTGCAAGTATGTGAACTGTGTAAATAAGTTTCGATCGAGAGAATTCTGTGTAGACGAATGTTGTTCTCAGCCATCGATTTGTAGACTTATTTATATTGTCAGAATATTAAACACATTGATCCCAGTAAGTGTGACGGTTTCTTGAATGAAAGAGTGGGAAAGTGAGAGATCATGGTAAAACCAGTTCCATGTCGTGTGGATACTTGTTGATCGTCCACCCACTACTTTGCTAACTCCCTCAATCGCTTGCACGCCTTAATCACATTTCTCATCGTGGATGAACACACGTGTTGTAGGCTGCCAGATCAAAACCCTAATTGATATCACCCATGTGACGTGATTGATGTCTCACGAACGTAGAGTCTGCAAAGCAGGCGTGTGTTTGATTATTCAGTTGTTGACTTGATTAGACAGTGAGTCTAAGTTTTGTTGAATTGAGCATGAGTGACGAATGCTCAGTGATTAATGGATTGAACATGTCAGATGTATAGTTCTTGTGTTGATATTGTTGTAAATTCGATGAATTATTGAACATTGAGTTGAATCAATATTCGAGCAACTGAGCAAGTATTGCTCAATTCGATAAATTACTGAATATTGATAGTTGGATCAATATTCGAGCAACTGAGCAAGTATTGCTCAATTCGATAAATTACTGAATATTGATAGTTGGATCCATATTCAAGCAACTGATAAAGTATTGCTCAATTCGAAAAATTACTGAATATTGATAGTTGGATCAATATTCGAGCAACTGAGCAAGTATTGCTCAATTCGATAAATGACTGAATATTGATAGTTGGATCAATATTCGAGCAACTGAGCAAGTATTGCTCAATTCGACGAATTACTGAATATTTATAGTTGGATCAATATTCGAGCAACAGAGCAAATATTGCTCAATTCGATAAATTACTGAATATTGATCAAAATTCGAGCAACTGAGCAAGTATTGCTCATTCGATGAATTATTGGTAACGTGACCCAATAAAATATTAATTAAAATATTGGTAGCCTACCAAATATTATATAATTAATCCAGATGTTTATTGCTGGGTAAACATAAATTTATTAACGTTCGAAATTGCTCAAAATCATGATTTGCAGGCATTTGTTCGAAACCTTAATTTTGATCAATTGTTCGTCAATTGATGAATTACTGAAAATAAGTCACTGAGTGAAGGAGGGACCGACCACATAGGATGATGGACGACATGTGGTGCCCAAGTGCTCGAATGAGCGTGCACCAGAGTCCTTTGTTGATTGATTGGTGAAAGGATGATTAAATGTTGGTTTAATCATATATTAGGATAGTGCTCGTCTGAGCATTAGGTGATGAAACCTAATTATGGAGAAGTGAGGGACCGACCAAGAGGGCATGAGACCGGCCCTTGGTGGTCGTGGGACCAGCTGATGGTCGTTTGAGCAAATTCCAAGTTGGTTGGAAAGAGTTTGGACCCAATATGAGCAATTGAGCAAATTAGGTTAAAATTATAAAGATGTGTGGGACCGGATCCTTGCAAGCCTTAGGGACGGACTTGGTCGGTCAAGGAAGCATGCTCGTGTTACCATAATGTCCGTGTGTCAGTCCTGAGAGTTTTGGTATTTTCTGGTGTGCGTTTGAGCAATATTTTGGATTTTCAGAAGAGTTTGATCTTTGACTGAAATTTCTGACTTTGCTTGAATGAGCAAGTAGAACTTTGCTCGAATGAGCAAGTATAACTTTGCCCGTTTGATCAATATTTTGAGAATATTAAAATAATAGTATTTTTCGTGAATATCCTAGTCGGTCATGTGACCATTTGACTTTTTGGCTTTTTCATGGTTTGAACAATATTTGAGAAAATATGGAAAAACCAGGGTTTTTGCTCAAACGGAGGAGTTTCATGAGACGAGGGAAATAATAATTATGAAAAATAAAGGATTGCAAGGTGTGGGACTGGCCACGGCTCGGGCATAACCGGCTGGCTAGGTAGCTCGGTCCCCTGACACCTTTTCCTATTTCATTATTTTTCATGAAACCGTGAAAATATGGAGAAACCATGAGTTTTTCTCAAACAAAGAAAGTTGCTCGAATGAAGGAGTCTTCATGAGATCATGAAAACAAAAATAAGAAAAATAATGGGAGAGTCTTCATGAGGTCCCTAGGCGCCTCTTTTATTTTTTTTAATAATATTTTCTCTCTCCTATTTTGTGTAGGATTCCTTGTTTGTCCATATTTACGAATGCTCGTTCGTTCATCATTGTTGAGTGCACTTGTTGAGTGCACTTGCACCATTTTCTTGGGGCTTACTCGGTAATAGTCCAGACGCCGATTGTTGAGTAATTATTATTAATTCATGGAATTCAGTGGAGAATGGTTCATGAAACAGAGTAATAACAACGAAGTGAGTATCTATTACTTACCCATGAATCCAGCCGGGGAATTCAGGGAACAGAGTAATGAGATAAAATGGTTATCTATTACTAATCCATGGAATCAGCCGGGGATAGCCATGGAACAGAGTAATGAAATAAAATAGATTATTTTCTAGGAATTCAGTCGGCGAATGTCACGGTAGAATTAATCTATTGTACAATCGAGATAGGAGATAATTGAAGCATCATACTCGTTCTGAAGAGTGCATAGTCAGAAAACAACTGCAGCGTTGGTGTTCTGAAGGCGTTTAGCACTCCAACAAATAATTATGTCCAGAGAGCCGACTGAATCTATACACGGTCTCTCTACATAGTCAGGGAACAACGAGTATCGCCGTCCTGAAGGTGTTAATCCCTCCGACAAACAATTATGTCCAGAGAATCGTCCAATCATTCTTCTATGTAGAGGGGGGTCTCTCTATGTATTCAGGGAACAACGAGTGTCGCCGAAGTCCTGAAGGCGTTAATTCCTCTAACAAACAATTATGTCTAGAGGATCGCCCAATCGTTCTTCTACATAGATGGCACGATGAAATGCGTAGCATCGAACGGTCAGCTAGTGGGAAGCCTTTCGAGAAACATATTCATCATTTCTTTAAGAGGAATGCTCACTCAGTCATAGATCGTGAAACGATTCACGGATCGTAAAACACGAATCGTCACATGCGTTCCTGAAGCAGGGTCAGAAACATGCAATATCATGATTTTACGATTTTAGTCGTTGTTGAAAATCCACCATCAACATTAAGTCCCCTGCTTAGTGGGGGACAGTCATGTTCCGCAGTAAGCATTGGATGGTGATTTTCCAGTGGACGAGATAAGAGTCAATCTTAGTCGTACAATGGAATTTTCAGAATCCCCGATTTGCTCTAACGGTGTCATGTACGAGCAAATGCCTAGGTAAGGACCCTGACAGTATGATAGAGTGTCATCTCACGAGCACGAGAAGATGGAGCACTGCTGATTTGGACGACCAGAGGTCCAGTTTTGGTCGGTTTAGCGTTTGTGGGCCGGGACTAAAAGGAAAATCCTTTTTTTAGGAACGGATGTTCATTCGCTAGTTTAAGAAACAAACAATGATGCCTAGCATAAGAGGTTTTATTTTTTTTATTTTTTTTTAATTTGTGAGATTTCACAAAATGGAATAAACTCTCGCTATCAAAGTTGGATGCTCGGACGAGAGAAAAAAGTTTTTTTTAATAGACGTGCGTCTGTTAGTAATAAAACTTTTGTCTATGAGCTTTCATGAAATTTTTTATTTTCGATATGTAAGCTTTCATAAAAATTTTGAAAATATGCTCTCGTTTCAAAGACGAATGCTCGCGAGAGAGAGCAAATATATATATATATATATATTTTCAAAGTTACGTGAGTTTCACGTTAAAATATATATTTTTTTGTAAAATCAATGTTTTGATTTTGAACAACTGTTAAAAGTAGACAATTATTCACGGTGAAATAATGTTTGTATGTGAGTTTTCACAATTGTAGAATGGACGCGTGTCCAATTTTTGAAAAACCAGTGAATGTTCACACAGTGAAACCTTATGTGAAATCAAATTTTGATTTTCAGCAATTGGTAGAAGTAAACAATTTTTTTTATAAAATATAGTTTGTATGGATTTTCTGATCTGATAGTGTATGCACAAAAACCAATGAGTGTTCACTCGGTGGAGTCGCTCACATGGTGAAAATTTTGTGGACAGCTCACATGAAAATCAAGTTATGATTTTGAATAAAATTTTTTCTCGTGTTTGCAGGTTCGAGGAGACGAGCAAATTTTGAAGTATTAACTCTTGTATCACAATCACTACTGTTAGTAGAATCGTAAACAGGTAAGAGTTGAAAGTTACCATATTTGTAGACGTTGTTGTGAGCACCTTTATTCCATGATTCATTGTTTTGTTGAATCCTGCACTTTGTATGAACGATGTGCTGAAGTAGAAATGTTATGCATCTGTCACAACCACTTTGCAAGAATGACCGACTCCTATGATGACACTTCCAAATATGGTGTTGACATCTCTACGGATGCAACTTTAAGAAATGGTACTTATGGGACCTCTGGGTGATGGTGAGAGATCCTTCATAATGAGTTGTACTCCTGGTTATTTCATTAACCTTATCACATGATGATCGTGTAGTGAGATCCCGGATCAATGTAGACTTCAGGAAGATGGCAGAAAGTCTTCGGGACGGAGAACCCAGAAGTAAGGACTCCGGGATGTTAGTAAATGACGTGCAGTCCCCAACCGTTTCTTTGGTGAGTTGTCGATGTTTCCTCTGTCATGACTTTTCTTATCCGTACAATTAGTTAGGATCACAAACAAATGTTTGTTAATCTCAGAATTTTGCTCCATTGATCATTGACAGTCTTCATCTTGCTACCAGGAAAACAGTTCAGGAATCCAGCACCGATGAGGAAGTTGTTGTAAGTATCTCTTTTCGTGAAAGCGATCATGACATCTCCTTGAATGAAGTAATAATAATTGTTGTTGATGTATCCAGGAGGAGATTATTACGGATAAACAACATATTGATGAAGCACATTCTTCCTTGGAAAATGAGGAGACGGAGAATCTTCAAAATCCGGAACTGAATGGAGATAGTAATGCCACTAACGGTGAATTCAGCAACATTAGTCCTTCGAACAGCTTAGAGACTCCTCAAGTAAGTATTCCTCCAGAAAAATCCAGACTTCAGTCTTTCAGTAAAAACGTTGTAGAATCTTCGTCCGATGTCGGATTTTCGCGATCTACCCATGTTTTTTCATGCCTAGGAAATTTCAAAGCCCTCTCAAAGAAGTTTTTTTTGGGTTTTGAGCATGTTTAGGGGCCGAAATAGGCGAAACAGTAAACTTCCAGGAGACTTCCAGAAATTTTTCAGCTGGCATGTAGTCCAATGTTTTGGCCACATCTCTTCACTCGTTTATCCAATTGCTGTGAATTTTGGATATGTTGTAGAGGACATCCATGCGAAGAGAACGACATATGAATAAACCTTATATTCCTTACCAATTTCTCCCAGATCATCGCTTTGTACAGGGCAGTGTAAAATCACTTCAGACAGTCTTGTTGTAAAACGTCTCTTTTGTGTCTTTAAACCATTTGCTTGTGTCTTGAACGCTTGATGAAGGATTTCAATGCCATTTATTAAGTTTCAACCTGAACCCCTTGATTGATACATGAGCACGGTGCTTGCAATGCCATCTTGTTTCCGTCGGTCGTAGAAACATCACTTCTGCAACCCTGGTCACATGACCATAACTGAGGTTGCTCTCAAAAGGGGATGATGTAATGATCATGGTTGCATGTTCCGGTGGTAGAATTAATTTTATGATGAATGATTAACACAGGAGAGTCCGGTGCCACGGGTCTTGGACTGTGAAACTGATCGTCATGATCAGTGGACAGTCAGTCCCCAGTATTTTGTTAAGTCTCTCCCTTTTGTTCTCCCTTCTTTTGGCAGGACCTAGATAGAGGACCCAAGTACAAAAGCTTGATGTAAAGACCTAGGTGGTCGAAGTCGGAGGTACCTTTATAAAGGACTTAGTGGAAGGGCCTGGTGGACATCGATCGACTGTGGAGGTTATGAATCCCGTCTAAGAGTTGCTGCTTGCATGTTGTATGCTCTGGAAATTGTAGTAACCTCATATGATGTCGGAATTTGGTGCTTGACACCAAATTTAGAAGCTAAGAGAATGAGTTATCATATGAGAAAATAGTCACTCAATTTGGAGTTGTGTAGGTCACCCTACCAAGCGTGCACATTTGTAATTTGTAATCCCGTATAGAATTTTCAGATTTCATAGACCTGGCAGTAAAGGCCATATCTTTCAGCTCGTATGTCCGATTGATGCGCCCTTTTGGTATGTTGTATAAGAGACATAGACGAACATCTTTTGTTGAGGAATCATTGTACCATTCCTCACCCATTGGTACGTTTTTGTAAACCCATGGCCCGAAGTGTGTTGTATCTCATTTGTAGAGGTGATGAGAACTTCTTGTAGAAGACTTTGGCTTGTGCCCGCCCGTCGTGCAAGATTTGGAAAGACTTTCATGTGAACATGTTTTCATGACTACACAAATTGATGTGAGTCATTAGTGCTTGGAGAAGTCCGCTTCATCGAGTAACACTTCGGAGAATGGTTAGTTGATGAAGCCCTGTTATGAAGATGTTGCTCCTAAGACCGTTGTTGATGCTGAGATCACGATTGAATTTTCTCCAGACATTCTTGTTGATGCTGAGACCATGGACGGAGTTCCTCCATATATCCTTGTTGATGTCGATACTATGGTCGGAGTTGCTTCAGAGACTGAAAAGGTTAGAACCATGATTTATCGACATAGCCTCTGCTCCTCCATGCAGTGAGCCTTTACATTCACGAACTAGTTGGTGGTTTGAGCATCCCTAAGATGAAGGTGTACTGGGAGTACAACCCGAATTCTCCTGATCAACATGACTTTACTGTGAACTGGCTTCGTCAGTGAATCGACGTTGTTGCGGCAGATAGTAGCAGCGGCCTTCATATTGGATGTCATTGGTGAAGAGAAGAAGCTACTCAGCCATGCAGGGGCTTCTGATGTAGAGAGGTTCCGCGATGACGTTTCATGGAATCACATCATGTTACAATGACTTGTTATGAATCAATCTTTCCAATAAGATCAAGTCCCCAGTGTATGTTGAAGGAGTTTGTGCTTTGATGCTGCATCTGCTTCAGAAGTCTTATCATGGGATAATGAAGACTTACCGATTGTAGTTCAGTTACACTTTGATCTGTTGGTGTTGAATCAGTGTGTCATTGTCGAGATATTTGTGTTGAAGCCAGATGCGCTATTATCGAGGTGTATTCTTTGATTAGGAGTACAATTTGAAGACTTCTTAGATGCTTGAGCGTTGAAGCGTTATATCCCTTAAGCATCGAATGTATTAGGTTTGATTGTCTCGTCCTTGAGTATCTTCTGTCGATTCAGCATTCCTTTCGTTGCGGTAGTGGGATTCAACACTTGTGCAGACATCAGAGATTTCTGATTTTATGGCACACATGGACACTCCTGCAAGATTATGGAGAAACGCCAAAAGTGTTCTTTGTCATTCTTGGATATCATCTCAGTAATGAATGTCTCAGTACTCGATTCGGAGAAACGTCAGGTTCAACCACTTAGTAAAATACTAATGCGGTGAAGCTACCCTTCGTCTTCCAATAGCAGAGTTGCTAGCAGAATTGAGTCCCCATGCTAGGATAGCATGTGAGTAAATAAATGACATAGACATGGAACGAATGAGACTTACCTGAGTGCGTAACCTCTTGATGAATGTATATGCATCTTTTGCAGGTTCTTGCTTCAACCTCGTCAAAGTTCGAAATTCCTCCAAGTGCTCTGATGATGGGATGTCCGCCAAAATCTTCTGGATCAGAACTTTCTTCGTTGGAGAGATGCGCAACCAACCAAAGGCGCTTTTTCAGTATCCATCTTTTCAGCGTGGATCCACGCTCGTCTGAAGAACATGTCATATCCTGAATCTTCCTGATTATGTGAAACTTGGTTTCTTTCCTGGTTGAACTTATGTCATTTTGAGAGTGATGTAGTCATAAGTATTTCCGAGCGTTCCTTCAAGGTCTCTGATTCAGATGGAATCACGAGTAGCTTCTTATCGAGTGATTCCTGCGGCTCTGAGGGTTTTTCAGTGAAATGATGTTGACGGCGGTGTCAGCATCTATCAACATTCTTCCGAATTCATTTCCTCTGAGATGTATTGTGGTAAGCAGTCCCCAGTCATGCATCTCCTTGTCTATGGATGAAGGTTCAAGGAATATTTCCGGGATGGACAGACATCTGACACAATGTAATTCGGTGTTGTGAACATGGTTTTCCTTTGTACCTTAGACAGATAGAGCAATTTCACATGCTCGATCAACGATTGAACTACTTATTTGAATGGTTGTTCAATGAGTGTAAAGGTTCTGGTTGGGAGAGGATTCTTGTGTACTCCTTCAGTCCCCAGTTGAAGCTATTATAGATCAAACTTCTCTTTGAAGATGTGCTTCAAATTATTGCAGTTACTTGTTGGATGATCGATGAACCTATGATGGAGACAGTACCTGGGATTCTCCATTTCTTCTTCAGTTGGCTCTCTCCTGATGAACTACAATTTGATTGCACCATCTTGAACCCAGACTTCCAGTAACTCGATCACTCATTCATGAGAAGAGAGAAGTTTGAGTCTGTCTGATCATTTCCCCGTTCGTTGATGCCGGGTCGAGGTTTGTACATTCAGGATTGGTTATCTTTTCTTTGTGCCTTCAGAGGAGCCTGGGATGTTGGAGAAGTGCTCTGATGCTGTATCTCGGCTTTCCTTTTATTTCTTTCAGCAACAACATTTGTTAAAGGATGGATATTGTACTAATTGTTGATCAGGCGCCTGGCACTGCCTCGAGATTCTCGCGGTTCCTCGAATTTTTAGTTCTTATTCTTTCCATTAGATCCGGAGCAGTAGTTGTTGATTGCTTGACTGCTTCATGGAGCTCTGAGAAAGTCTGGAACCAGAGATTTTCTGGAAAGGCTCTGTAGACCTGGATCATTCTGTTGATGCAAAAGTCCCCCAGTTGTTGTTCAGTGACATTCGGGTCATGACAATCCAAAGCTTGGACTCTGAACCTCTTCAAATAATCGTTCGGATGTTCATTGCTCTTCTGAGACCTTCTTACTAAGTCGGAGAGAGTAATCTGCTCTGAGACGAAGAAGTATTTTCCGGTAGAAAGCATTAACCATTTCTCCCCAACCAGTGATGCTCCCAGGTGCAAGGTTGTTGTGCCATGTGTATGCTCGACCTGTCAGAGATTTCGAGAATTCCTTCAGACGGACGACATGGTTATGTTCATGTTCGCCTAGTGCTCCCAGGAATTGAGAGACATGTTCTCGAGTGTTCCTTGTTCCGTTGTACAGTGTGAATGTTGAAGAGGTGTAGCCCTTCGGGATAGGAATTCTTTGCGTACAGAAGGATACAGAGGTTGATGACGGTGAACAGATGGTGTTTTGTCTTTTCCTCGGTCCTCCATGAAGCGTTCAAGTTCCTCACGAGTGATGAAGCCCGCAAGTTCTTTCATTGGTGGGTTGTCTGCAGCCTTATGGACTTCATCATCATCTACTGCATGGATCGAAGTGACTTCAGGATCAGCAGCTGAAGACGTTTCTTTGGATTTTACCTTCTCCCGAGTTTTCTCTGACATCTTGTCAGTGAGAGTCTTGAGATAATTGCATAACTCCTTCTGATTGTTAGCCATGTCAATCTGATTTTTGGCAAAGGTTTCTTGCACCTTCATGAGATCACCTATGATAGGTGGGTTTCTTCTGATTTCTTCAGGAGACCTGCCGAATAGAGGATTGTCTCCGATGTTGGTTTGCTGAGAAGTGGTATCGCTAGTGTCGTTGTTGAAAACATGAGTAGTTTCTGGATTACCACCATTGTTGCTAGTGATAGCATTATTTGGGTTAGGATTTGTGACTGAACCTGACCTAAGATCAATCATTTTGTGAGAATTTGAGATTACAACCGAGAGATTAATTTCCCACTTTGGTCGACAATCTGTAGATGGGGAAAAACGATTTGTTGGTTTTAGGAAAGTGAAGAGACGACGGTTCAGACGAGACTCCTCAACCGACAAAACTGCTTATTAACCTCACACAGATGCACTGCACGGGAGTATGCAAAGCAGACATGTATTTGCAGAGCATTTGTTCGAAACCCTAATTTTGATCAATTGTTCATCAATTGATGAATTACTGAAAATAGGTCACTGAATGAAGGAGGGACCGACCACATAGGATGATGGACGACCATGTGGTGCCCAAGTGCTCGAATGAGCGTGCACCAGAGTCCTTTGTTGACTGATTGGTGAAAGGATGATTAAATGCTGGTTTAATGATTTATTAGAATAATGCTCGTCTGAGCATTAGGTGATGAAACCTAATTATGGAGAAGTGAGGGACCGACCAAGAGGGCATGAGACCGGTCCTTGGTGGTTGTGGGACCAGCTGATGGTCGTTTGAGCAAATTCCAAGTTGGTTGGAAAGAGTTTGGACCCAATATGAGCAATTGAGCAAATTAGGTCAAAATTATAAAGATGTGTGGGACCGGATCCTTGCAAGCCTTAGGGCCGGCATTGGTCGGTCAAGGAAGCATGCCCGTGTCACCATAATATCTGTGTCTCAGTCCTGAGAGTTTTGGTATTTTCTGGTGTGCATTTGAGCAATATTTTGGATTTTCAGAAGAGTTTGATCTTTGACTGAAATTCCTGATTTTGCTCGAATGAGCAAGTAGAAATTTGCTTGTTTGATCAATATTTTGAGAATATTAAAATAATAGTATTTTAATACTTTTCGTGAATAGCCTAATCGGTCATGTGACCATTTAACTTTTTGGCTTTTCATGGTTTGAGCAATATTTGAGAAAATATGGAAAAACCAGGGTTTTTGCTCAAACGAAGGAGTTTCATGAGATTAGGGAAATAATAATTATGAAAAATAAAGGATTGCAAGGTGTCGGACCGGCCACGGCTAGGGCATGGTCGGCCGGCTAGGTAGCCCAGTCCCGTGACACCTTTCCGTATTTTATTATTTTTCATGAAATCGTGAAAATATGGAGAAACCGTGAGTTTTGCTCAAACAAGGTAAGTTGCTCGAATGAAGGAGTCTTCATGAGATCATGAAAATAAAAATAAGAAAAATAAAGCGAGAAGCGTGGAGCACCGGCCACAATGGCATGACCGGGCGGCCGGTGGGCCCGGTCCCTAGGCGCCTCTTTTATTTTTTTAATATTATTTTCTCTCTTTATTTTGTGTAGGATTCCTCGTTTTCCCATATTTTCGAATGCTCGTTCGTGCATTTGGGTGCTCGTTTATGCACCATTGTTGAGTGCACTTGCACCATTTTCTTGGGGTTTACTCGGTGATAGTCCAGACGCCCGATTGTTGAGTAATTATTACTAATTCATGGAATTCAACGGAAAGTGGTTCATGAAACAGAGTACTAACAATAAATTGAGTATCTATTACTAATCCATGAATCCAGCCGGGGAATTCAAGGAACGGAGTAATGAGATAAAAATTTTATCTATTACTAATCCACGGAATCAGCCGGGGATAACCATGGAACAGAGTAATGAGATAAAATAGATTCTTTTATAGGAATTCATTCGGTGAATGTCACGGTAGAATTAATCTATTGTAGAATCGAGATATAAGATAATTGAAGCATCATACTCGTTCTGAAGAGTGCATAGTCAGGAAACAACGTGCATCGTTGGTGTCGTGAAGGCGTTTAGCCCTCCAGCAAACAATTATGTCCAAAGAGCCGCCTGAATCTATACACAGTCTCTCTACATAGTCAGGGAACAACGAGTATCGTCGACGTCCTGAAGGCGTTAACCCCTCTGACAAACAATTATGTCCAGAGAACCGCTCAATCGTTCTTCTATGTATAGGGGGGTCTCTCTATGTAGTCAGGGAACAACGAGTATCGCCGACGTCCTGAAGGCGTTAAGCCCTATAACAAATAATTATGTCTAGAGGACCGCCAAATCGTTCTTCTAGATAGAGGGCACGATGAAATGCATAACATCGAACGCTCAGCTAGTGGGAGGCCTTTCGAGAAACATATTCATCATGGCTCTGAGAGGAATGCTCACTCAATAAGAGATCGTGAAATAGTTCCCAGATCGTAAAACACAAATCGTCACATGCGTTTCTGAAGTCGGGTCAGAAACATGCAGCATCATGATTTTACGATTTTATCCCTTGTTGAAAATCCACCATCAAATAAGGCCTTTCGGAACAACATTGATCACATGTTGTTCTTTTAGAATTTGAACAAATTACTCGTCGACAATCTCTTAAAATGTGACCTTTATTCCAAAATGAAAACATCTTTTGTAATGATGTATTATGTATTTATAGATGGGGAAAAAAAATTTGCTGGTTTTTAAGGAATTGAGGAGACGACCGTGCGGAGGAGACTCCTTGAACCGAGCAAACTGCTTAACCTCACACAGATGCACTGCAAAAAGGGATTGCTTGAATTCAAGAAATCAATCTGTAGGACTCTTTCCTAAACCAAGACAATAACCATTCCAGAGTCAATTCGGTCACAAGAGAGGATGGGTCGATCTGTAGGATGGAAGCTGAGAAATGTGTGAGATCAATGGTGATCAAGAATTGTAGGTGTGTTGTGTATTCTGTGTGAAGAAATAAGATAAGTTCTGATTTATTGAATTTTTTGTTAGAGCATAGCTCGGTCAACCTCGCATGCCTTGCTATCTCAAGCATGTTTGTCAATGTTAGTGATCAAACCTATAAGTCTTGATTTCTAGCCTACATAGCTTAGTCTCGGACTAGGATAGAAAAGTGTAGTTGAGCTCAAGGACTTCATGGCGATTCATCATACAACGACGAAGATCTATACAAGGAACCGTGGAACTTCATCAACAAAAAGGTATGTGGATACTTGAACTTATCTATCACTCAAAAGTCTATATCTTCTATCTCCTACTTCTTATGAGACAAAAGTCGTATGCTATATAGACTAGATCATACACATTTGACATTTCGAGCTGAGAATTCATTGCTTATCTTTTATCTCATCGTGTGTTGGTAAAGCGTTTCGCTTTGATCAAGTTTATCTTCACCTAGTGACGAAAGTCATGAAAAGTTTCAATCACTTTGAGAATTGCTCTGACGTGAATCGGTCTGTGAATAACGGCTAAATATCGTCCTCTGAGAATGTCTCAATGATTGAAATGAGAGTTTAGATTACATAACCATGTATTCCTTGAACCGAAGTTTTCGAACTTTGTTGATCAAGAGAAATCGGGAGGATTGTGGAATTGGCTTGCCAAGTCCGCGAACCTAGTTCGCAGACTCAGTCCGCGAACTGTCGAAAGTTCTTGACCGAGAATTTCTGCTGGGATTTTCCAAATACTCGTTTGTGTGCTTAGTTCGACAAATCAGTCCGCGATCCCAGTCCGCGAACTGGCGGAAGTTCTCTTTCCGAGAATTTCTGCTGAGTTTGGAAAACTCAACCGATTAACTTAAGTCCGCAAACTTGTTTGTGAACTTAAGAGGTTATGATCTAAAGATGTTCTCTGAACATGAAACATTAAATTACTAAAGAATGTTTTATGCAAACCGTGGCTATAATGTTCATGAGCCGATTCAATCGAATCGAATCATCTTTGCTTCAATTATGTCTTGTGTAGTTACATAAGATCTCATAGCAGTTGAACAACTCTGTAACTAGTTCATTTGAGTCAATTGAACTAGTTATGGTGAAAAAGAACAAGGTTAATATGAAATGCTCATATGGTTAACCTTTTGGGTTACTATGTTGAACCAACATACACGTACACGTTTGGGCATGGTTTTCACGAACCCAGTAAATGTCTACCCAAGTGTGTGTGACAAACTAAGTTTTCGATCTAACGGTTGAGAAATATTAGCTTGAATCTAAATCAGGTTTTCATCTAACGGTGAATAAGGATTGCTTTGTAACTAAGGAAAAATCCTGATTTCAAGGATATATAAAGGAAACATCTAGCATTGTGCAAAACTAATCCCCACACGTCTGTGTGCTACTAGTGCGCCCGCTAGAGTCGATCTCCATTAACCTTTGATTTTCTTCTCTAAAGTCGGGTTAACGACTTAAAGACTTCATTGGGATTGTGAAGCCAGACCGATACTACTTTATCGTAGTTGTGTGATCTGGTCTTGTATCTTCTATCGTACGAGTACAATCTATTGATTGGATTGAGATCGTGAGAGTTCTCCGGTAGGAAAGATAAAGAAGTCACAAACATCTTCGTCCCACTGTTTGTGATTCCTAGACAATCTGCTTGTGTAGTCAGGAAGGATTGTAGAGAGGTGATTGATTAATCTAGGTTGTTCTTCGGGAATATAAGACCGAATTATCAATTGGTTCCTGTTCACCTTGATTTTATATCTAAAGATGGATCAAAACCTAGGGTTTATCTGTGGGAGACAGATCTATCCTTTTATAGACTTTTCTGTGTGAGACAGATCTGTTTATTATCAAGTCTGTGATTTTGGGTTACAACAACTCTTGGTTGTGGGTGAGATCAGCTAAGGGAATCAAGTGCTCAGTATCTTACTGGGATCAGAGGCGTAGGAGTACAACTGTACCGTGTATCAGTGGGAGATTGATAGGGGTTCAACTATAGTCCAGTCCGAAGTTAGTTTGTAGTAGGCTAGTGTCTGTAGCGGCTTAATACAATGTGTATTCAATCTGGACTATGTCCCGAGGTTTTTCTGCATTTGCGGTTTCCTCGTTAACAAAACTTCTGGTGTCTGTGTTCTTTCTTTTCCGCATTATATTTTATATAATTGAAATAATATAGGTTGTGCGTTCGTGATCATTATCATCTCTAATCCAACCTTTGGTTGTTGATTTTAGTTGATTGATCCTTGGAAATTGGTCTTTGGTACCGTCCAAGTTATCTCTCTTTGATAAAGACTCACAGATTTCTATTTGCTTGAGTAAAGATCAAATCGAGAGATTGAGATAATAACTGCTTGAGATACTTTCTATCTAGATTGAGTCTGACTGTCTAGTTGATTCTCTAGCAAAGTGTTTCGGAGTTAGTCCATACAGATTTATAATCGAAATATTGGGTGGTGTTGTTAGACCTCCGCTTTTTCATTTGGAATCAGAGCAGGCAAACACTTTAAAGACCTCATAAGTCTGTGTTTGTGGCAATCTGAGTCTGTGGATAGAATCTCATACGCATACCAAAATGCCTCCTAAAGCTGTCAACTTTCCCAAGTGTCTCGGGAAAACCTCAAAGGGTCACTCCTTAGATGATTCTTCCGAATACCGAGGTAGGAAGACTGTTCCATCCTGTGTTGGTCATTCTTCCTCCAATAAGACGTTGGACATAATGGCAAAAGCTGAAATGAAGCTCACCAGAATTTCACAAAAATTTTACAGAGTTTGTTGATCTCAAGGATCATGTACATCTCATGTATGAATTCGAAAAGTCTATTGATCATGAACAAGTACTCTACAACATTATAGGGTCATTCTCTAAGGAAATTGAGAAACTTCTTCAAGAAAACAATATATAGCGTGAAAAGATTTGTATTCTTGAAAAGATGGTCAAAGAAGGCTCAATTAGAGAAAATTGTTTGATCAAGACGCATTCATCCGATATAGACAGACTTCGTGTTGAGAGGGAGAAACTTGAAGCATCGCTTGTCTTAGCCCATGGACAGTGCAAATCCTTGGAAAAGGAAAACTCTGTTTTAAAGAAAAATTCTTCTGCACAAACTAATTCTCATGAGTTACCGTACAGAATGAAATTTTCTCCAAGAGAAGATTGTGTCAAGAAAAGTTTTCATAACTTACAATCTTCTCCCGTGGCTATGAAGTTTAAACAAGTGCTAGTTGTTGCTTCTCCTCCACGAATATGTACCTTTTGTGGAAAAGGAAATCACTATGCTATCCATTGTTTTGCTAGAAAGAAACGTGTTTCTGAACTCCACAAGTTGCTTCTTTCTAATGTCAATGGAGTAAATAGTCGAACGACTACTACAGTGAAGGTCCCTTTCACAGGAAACCAGGCATCTTATAAAAATGATCTCTCTCCTAGAAATCATTATAGGACATTTGTAAATTCTCGTACTACCAATGAAAGTATGTCATGTGCTTAAGAACACATCTGATAAATCTAAGGCTAGTGTGTGGATACGAATTTCGGAAAATCCCCTAGAACCTATTTCTAGAGGTCCTAGACTTTGGTATCAGAAGGGTTTCTCTCATGTGATTCCCAGAGGACTGCGAGACACACCCTTCTTCCTGGAAGCTGCAGTGAAAGGATAAGAATTGCTGAGATAAGATATCCTAGAAGAATTTATAGGTACTATCTCAGAACCGATGGTGAGACTATGTCTCCCTCTGCTACCTAGCAGCAGAATGTTCTATCCTTGTGTCTAACTTGATAGATACAAGGATGAGGATTTGAGAGATGCTCAAGTATTGTACTATATTTTCTCTAGGATTGTATATCCCTTGTTGTAATGATCTTCTCTAGTATTATTTTCATTTTGTCACTTTGATCTTTTGGGATGGTGGACATTTTGGAAGCTGCACAGTATCTCTTTCTAGGGACATTCTTGGTCGGCCACAAACGCCTGTATCTCCTCAAGGAAATCTAGGGTTTCTAGCCAGGGCATTCTCGAACATATATAAATCTTATAGGTGTCTCATTTTTCTTCAGAAAGGAGCTCTATGGAAACAGTTCCCAAAGAAGAAGTTAACCCTATGGTTGAGGATGATCTCAAAGGATGTGATTCTTGTCAAGAGTTTATACAGAAGAAGATGCTTGAAAGAAAAGAGTATAACACTTGGATTGGTGAATCTGTCAAGGATTTGATTCGTGTTCAGAATGAAGTTAAGAACGAACTGGCTAACCTTCAATTGCAGATAAACCAGCTGATCGATGGACAGGCGAAAATCCTTGGTACTCAGAATATCTTGATCAGAAATCAGAAGAAATTTATCCTTGAATGTGCAAAGGCTCGTCATTATGCTCGCACTATTGATCGAAAAGTCAACGTTCTAACTTTTGAACATGGTGTCTCTACGGTCAACAGGGTCAAGGATATCAGTGACTCCTACTTTGATGGACCATTTCAGAGGTATGAAATCATCAAGGAAAACTGAGTCTTATATGCCCAGTAAGTCTTCTTTTTGGATTAGTTAGAAGAATAACTAGTGCTTTGAATAGCGATGATTGTGACTACACATAGCTATTTTTTTTTCATCTTCTTATGTTATTTTTTAGGTTTATTGGTATTAAATTCTAAAAATATTTGGAGGATGATGTTTATTGCAGTATTTTAATGGTTTGTGATATTGCAATATTTTTATGGGATATGTATTGTTTGCGTCCGTGAACTTGAAGGTCCCATATTTTGTCAAAAGTAAAGTCGTTCATGAATCGGTATTCTTATTGATGAAAGGACGAATGGACTTTTGACATATACAAAAGTTAAGCCTATGTAATCATGTATTTGATGGAAAATAGGATAAAATCTTTTGTTCAACAAGGATAAAGTCTATTATGTTGTTATGATGGAAAATAGAATAGATCCTTGTATGTTATCCACGGTATTGATCGTCATTGATCCATTTTATTATGTTTTACCATGAAGGCTCCATTGTGTGTCTTATGTTGAGCACCTTACAACTAAGTTGATTTACCTTGGATTTGTTGGTTGTTCCATAAGATGCTATATGTCGAGCATTAGGAACTAAATTAATCAACAAGTTTGGTTATTTAGTTAGTACTCCATAAGTCTTCTTTCTTATGTCGAGTACATGTACGGTTAAGGTTGTCATATTATATGATGAACTTAGTCGGGGTTCCATAAGTTCTCTTATATTGATCCCAAAATAATTAAATTGATTACTTCGGTGATTAGTTTGGTTATTTTTATTCTAATTAGATTAATTATAGGTTCTCTTGTAATTAATCTAGTTGAGTTTTCATATATTCCACAAGTTCTTGTGTTGAGTATATGAAAGGCTACACTATCATGTTCTTTGGTTAATGTAGTCATATATTCCGTAAGGTTTTCCTTATGTTGAGTAGTTGAACGGTTAAGTTAGTCATCTCCGTGTGATTGACTTAGTCGTAGCTCCGTGAGTTTACTTATGTTGAGCACTTTCAATTAAATTGATCACTTTTGTGGTTTGATTTAGTTGCGTATTCCAATTGAATTAATCATGGGTTTACTTGTGATCAATTTGGTTGAGCATTGGATATAGAAAATCATTCCTATGGTTTTTGGTGTCCAATAAAAAAATCCTTCTTTTCTTTCGAAATTAAGGTCGCTCTTGTTGTTCTCTCTAGAATGACATCAAATGGGGGAGAGTTCTTTTGAACTTGTGCTTAATGGTAATATCTGGCAGGGAGTGCGGCTGTGGAATTTTATAGGGGTTATCTTGTATTTTAAAACTCCTTGATGAATGTTGTTAGCTTCGGCTATTAGATTACATCTAAATTAAGTTGGTATGTATTTTTATTTTGGTCATGAAATGTCTCTTGTGGAAATTTCATTATGATCCCTGTGGATGGGGCAAAAAGATTTGCTGGTTTTCACGGGATTGAGAAGACGACCGTACGGAGGAGACTCCTTGAACCGAGAGAAATGTTCAACCTCACACAGATGCACTGCAAGAAGGGAGTGCTTTGAATTCGAGAGATCAATCTGTAGTACTCCGGCCTAAACCAAGACAATGGCCGTTCCAGAGTAAATTCGGTCACAAGAGAGGATGGGTTGATCTGTAGGAGGGAAGCTGAGAAATGTGTGGAATCAATGGTAATCAAAGATTGTGGGTGTGTTGTGAATTCTGAATAAGATAAGTTCTGAATGATTGAATCTTTGTTGAGAGTAATTACTCAGATGTTGAGTTAATCTCGTGTTGTCTGTGAGACGTGAGATCGTTGTATATTCAATCATGATTTCAGAGAGTTATTTATATTGCTGGAATTGTATACACCATGGTCCCATGAAGTGTGACAGTTGATGGAATCAAAGAGTGGGGAAATGGAAATCGTGTTTGAAACCAGTTGCTCATCGTGCGGAGACTTGGTCGATTTTCCATCCACTACTTTATTAACTCCTTCAACTGATTGCACGACTTTCTCACATTCCATCGTGTGTATGAACACACGTGCCGTAGACCGCTAGACCAAAACCCTAGTTAATATACCCCATGTTACACGATTGACGTCTCGTGGTTAATTAGTCAGTTGTTGACTTCATGACTTTATGGGACGATGAGTCCATGTATTTGCTGAGTTGAACATGATTTTGCAAAATGTTCCGAAACTCATGAATTGAACGTGTCTATTGAGACAGAGGTATAATTCTCACGTTGATAGTTGAGGCGAGAAAGTATTGCTCATTCGATGAATTTTTGAATATTGATAGTTGAACAAATATTCCTTGATTTGAGCAAATATTGCTTATCTGAGCAAGTGTTGCTCGTCTGATGAATTATTGGTAGCGTGACCAAAATAAAACATTAATTAGAATACTGGTAGTTGAACCGAGCATAATTAATAAGAATGCTGATCATGAGATCTTCGTAAAGTTATTAGTGTTCGAATCTGGAATTATGATCCTTGGACTCAGAAACCCTAATTTGATCAATTGATGACCAATTGATGGTTTATTTCAAAATCAACCATGGAATGAAAGAGGGATCGGCTACATGAGACCATGGATCAACCATGTAGCGCACATATGCTCATGTGAGTAAACACCAAGATATCTTG
Source organism: Papaver somniferum (assembly GCF_003573695.1). Classification (NCBI taxonomy): domain Eukaryota; kingdom Viridiplantae; phylum Streptophyta; class Magnoliopsida; order Ranunculales; family Papaveraceae; genus Papaver; species Papaver somniferum. Next base: position 50,180,558 of record NC_039366.1, read on the forward strand.
AAGAGTTGGTGATTTGTTGATGAAAGAATGATTAAATGATAGTTTAATCATTTATTCGAAAAATGCTCGTCTGAGCCTTAGGTGATAAAACCTAATTAATTATGAAGGGGTGAGGGCCCGACCAAGGGGTCATGAAACCAGCCTTGGGTGGTCATGGGATCGACTGAAAATCATTCTATGAAATTCCAAAATTATTTGGAAGAGTTTTGGACCTAATACGTGCAATTGCGCAAATTAGGTCAAATCATGAAAATACGTGGGACCGGCTCATTGCGAGCCAAAGAGCCAACCCTGGTCGGTCAAGGTAACATGCTCACGTTGTCAACCCGTCCATGTCTCAATCCTGAGAATTTTGATATTTTCTGGCGTGCGTTTGAGCAACCATTTGAGAAAATATGACAAAATCAGGGTTTTCCTGAAACTGAGGAAACTTCATGAGATGAAGGAAAATAATTATAAAATGAAGGAATATGAGGCATGGGACCGCTAGAGCCAAGGCATGACTGGCCGGCCAGTAACCACGGTCCCATGGTGCCTTTTCCTAATTTTATAATATTTTACATGATTTTATGAAAATATCATGAAATCAAGGAATTTTGTTGAAATTAAGGAGTTTCCTTAAAGTGAAAGAGTTTCCATGGAATCAAGGAAGCAAATAATATTAAAATAATAAAATAAGGGCGTGTAGGGCCGGCTAGGGCATGGCCGGCCGGCTTGGGCCCGGTCCCACAAGTTTCCCTAATTTTATGTAATTTTTGTGTATTATTTTCCATGATTTGAAGGAATTTTCATAATTTGAAAGAAATACCATGAAATCAAGGAATTTCATGGGATCAAGGAAACCTTAAAATAATAATAATAAAATAAGGGGTGTGTGGGACCGGCTGAGGCATGGCCGGTCGGCTGGGCCCGGTCCCACGAGTTTCCCTAATTTTATATTATATTTTCATGGTTTTGTGAAAATACCATGAGATTAAGGAGTTTTCATGAGATTAGGGAAATAATAATAAAATAATGAGGAACCATGAGGTGTGGGGCCGGCCGGGATTAAGGCATGGCCGGTTGGCCAATAATCACGGTCCCACAATGTTTTTCCCAATTATTTCCTTCGTGCGAAGGAAGCACCATGAAACTGAGGAGTTTCCTCAAACGAAGGATGTTTGTTCAAATGAAAGGATTTTCATAAGATCAAGGAAAATAACAAAAAATATGATAAAATATAAAACTGACGTGGGATTGGCCAAGGCACGGCCGGCCAATCGAATCCCTTGGCGCCTTGGTCAAAATTTTAATTATTTATTATTTTCCTTCTTATTTTGCATAGGTTCATCGCTTCGTCGTATTTTGAAATACTCGTTCGTGCGGTGATTGTTAGTGCATCATCGTTGAGTACACTTACACCATTTGAGTCGGTGCTTACTCGGAGGTAGCTCAGACGCCCGTGCGTTGAATATTTATTACTAACCCATGGAATTCTGCTGGGAAGAACCATAGATTGAAATAACGAAATATTGCGAAAATATTTGAATATTTTCGGAAATTCAGTGGATGAATCCAAGAATTTAGGAATAATTAACTTATGGCTCTATACTAGCAGAGAAAGCTGTCTAGTAGCATTAATTATTCTGACATGAGCTTGCTGGAGCTTCATATCCTTTATATAGTCAGGGAAACTTGTTATTTGTATCCTGAAGACGTTATCGCTCTATACTAGCAGAGCAAGCTGTCTAGGAGCCGTCAATCTCGTGATTCTATATAGAAATAATTACTGAAGTGTTCAGTATTCATGAGATATGTTGTTGTCCAGCCGAGAGACTACATATATGCATGTACTCTGAGAGACAGTATTCTCAATCAGAGGATTCGATGAGAGACCCGTGTCTCAATACTCACATCTGATTGCTGGATCAGGAGTTCGTATAATTATGGGTTTACGATTTTAGCCTTTGTCGAAAATCCACCATCTACATTAAGTCCCCTGCTTAGTGAGGAACAATTGTGTTCCTCAGTCAGCATTGAATGGTGATTTTCCGGTCATAAACAATATAAGTAATTGAACTTAAGTCGTAAGTTAAGACGTTACCGGATTTTTGATAGTACGAGCAAACCACGACTTTAATGGATATCCCAGTGGCATGATAGAGCATTGTCTAATGAGCATAAATTGGTGTTGAACCGCTGATTTTGATGACGGGACCTTGGTCGGTCTAGGATTCACGGGCCGGGTCCGAAAAGAAATCCTTATTTTAGGAATAAACGCTCGTCCGTTTGTTAGTTTAAGGAACAAACAAAATAGACCTGAGTCTAATGATAAAAATTTTGTTTATGAGCTTTCACGAAAAACAAAATTTTATTTTTTAAATACGTGAGATTTCACAAAGTAGAATAAACTCTCGTTTCAAAGGTGGATGTTCGTACGAGAGAATTTTTTTTGAACAGACGTGCGTCTGTTAGTAATAAAATTTTGTTTATGAGCTTTCATGAAAATTTTTATCTTCGAGCTTTCTGAAATCTTTGAAAATATATTCTCGCTTCAAATACAGATGCTCGTGCGAGAGAGCAAAAAAATATATAGATATATTTTTCAAATTTACGTGAGTTTCACGTTAAATATATATATATATATATATATATTGTAAAATCAATGTTTTGATTTTGAACAACTGTTGAAAGTAGACAATCATACATGATAAAATAATGTGTGTATGTGAGTTTTCACAATTGTAGAATGGACGTCTGTCCAATTTTTGAAAACTAGTGAATGATCACATAGTAAAAAATTTACGTGGGTTGTTCACGGTTTTATAAAAATCAAGTCATGATTTTGAATAATGAATTTTTTTCGTGTTTGCAGGTTTGAAGGAGCGAACGAATTCTCGAGATTGCAATCATTACAGCTAGTGAAATTGTAAATAGGCAAGAGTTAGAAGGTTACCATTTTTGTAGACTCTGTTGTGAGCACATTTATTCCATGATTCATTGTTCTGTCGAAGCCTGCGCTTTGTATGAACGATGTGCTGAAGTAGCCACTTTGAGAGAATGACTGACTCCCATGATGATTCTTCCAAAGATGGTGTTTCCAGAGATAACATCTCTACAGACGAAACTTTAAGAAATGGTACTTCTGGAACCTCTGGGTGATGGTGAGAGATCCTTCATACTGAGTTGTACTCGTGGTTATTTCATTAGCTTTACCATAGGATGATCGTGTAGTGAGATCCTGGATCAATGTAGACTCCACGGAAATGGAAGAAAGTATACGGGAGCGGAGAACCCAGAAGTAAGGACTACAAGATGTTAGCAAATGACGTGTAGTCCCCAGCCGTTTCTTTGGTGAGTTGTTGATGTAGTTTTTACAGTGGTAAGAAAAGGGTTTGATTCTCGGACTTGTGAAGTTGATTTTAGACTTAAAATATAAAATTGATATAGCAAATAAAACAAAGGATGATGACAATATTGAGAGGTTACTGAGAATCGGGATTCCACCAAACTCATATACTATGGTTCAATATTAATTCTTAGACAATTATAACTCCAAAAATGATAATATTGACTCTAAATCTTTGCCAAGGTAGATTTATAAAACATTAATTGTAAATGGTAAGCATGAGTTATCAAAACACCTAAGCTAAGCGTAACCCATCAAACTAAATCACAAATAATTAATTTAAAATCATAGTTCAAATTATATTAAGGAAAAAGTCTTAAAAAGAATATAATAAAATTACCATAGTGTTGAGAATTGGCTTCCTCCGTCATCCCAGTGATGAGGTTTAGCTCCTCATGTTGTAAATGAATGTATAAAAAAATAGGTAGCATCATATTTATTGATTCAACGTCAAAAGGATACAAAATTTATTGATTCCCACTCACTAATATTGCTCGATTACAAGAAATATGAAATAATACTCTCACTATTTTTCTCAATCTCTTCCTCCACCAAGAACCCCCCGAGATGATTCCATACGACTCCTTTTATAGTGGGGATTCTGAAATCCTTCCATAATTTTCTACATGAAGTGATGTCATTTTTTATTGTCCGGCTAATGGAGTGACGCCATGTGTCAGGACAATGCAAAATCCTCCAATAAAAATGAGCCACGTGTCAAATATTGCAGTCAGAATATTCTTTATTTGGAAAATATATTATTTTTAATTAATTCCAACCATAAAGAATAATATCTTGATTTCCTTCTTTATTTTTCTTATTTTCTTCATTAAACCACATATCTTCAAATATCCTTTAATTATTAGTATCTTGCACATGGTCTCCACACTTCTACACATGATATGGCACACTTCCATGCTTAATACACTCCCATAACCAAATGATTGGCCCAATAATTCTTCATGTTTCTTCTTGGGCCTAGCCCACTTCATTTATTTCTTTTTGCGAGTAGAATTCCACATTTTGGTCCATCGAGCTTTATTTCCCAAAAATACCTACAAATACACAAAATAGCACAATAAGCACAAAATCGAGTACTAACATTACAGAGAATTGGGAACAAAATAGACAGATAAATGAGTCTATCAAATACCCCCAAACTTATTATTTCCTAGTCCTCGAGCAAAACTAAAAAAAAAAAAAAAACGAGTTAATCTCGGGAGGGTTTACCAGAGGTGTATCCACAAAACCATTACTCCAGACCCTAGCTATCTACGCAGAACCTTGGAAGGCACTAAAGAATCTCCTTGGTTGGCATACAATCACTGACTACGGGAGGAAGTACCCTGATGCGAAATTCCAATTGTTGTACACGAGTTTGCACTCAAGCATAATAAAATTCATATAAAGTGATAGAGCTCTACTCAGATAGTTTCTGGACATAATAACCGAAGTCAACTAATCACATGGAAAGATTAAGAAGATGGATAAAGAAAAAAATGGTTTAAAGTGAACGGTGTTTCCCATATCTGTCTGAAGGCCTCTGCCAAGATGGACCTATCCTAATGGACTGAGATACCGGTCTGACTAATATCAACACAACTGGCATATACAAGGAGACCAGTGGTCGATAAACCTAACTCTAGGTCAACACAACTGGCATATACAAGGGCACCAGTGGTCGACTTTATTGAATTTATTCATGTTGGTCTGATGGTCTGGTCTTAAATTTATTTTTATTTTTTAGTATCTCAATCACCCTATTTCACCCTAGCAAAGGTAACAACTTGAATCGTGTGCCCCACCAAATCACTTAAAAAATAAAAACAGAAGGATTAGGATCAACGAGATATGGCGAAACTATCATGTTTTTTTTTTAATTCTAACACCTAAGCTCTGTGCTTTTATGAATAGACTCTTTAGATGTTTCCATCTAATCAGATTGGTTCCTCAACTCCTACAACCAAAATGCTTCCATCCACTTAGACTGGTTAGTGCCATCCTTAATAAACATAAATTTCTAGGCTATGGAGTTTATTTTTTTATTTTTTTTACTGCAACTAAAAAGTTTCTCCCATACCCCCAAACTTAAATCTAACATTGTCCTCAATGTTCTAAAGATAAAATTAAAAACATGAACAAGGAGAAACTGTTACCACTTGAAGCAAAAGAGTTAAGGAAAGATATTACCGTGTTGCATGAGCACGGATGCCTCCCAGTAAATGTTAAATTTAAAGTCTCTAGCTAGACATCAAATACCTCAAAAAGGATTGCCACCTACCAAAGTCGTATACCAATAGTCGAAACAATTGTGGGTCCACAAGACCAAATAGAGCTAACACAAATATGAGACAACAACACTGGTTCAGAAAAATGAAAAGAAGGAGCACATCCTCGTCTAAGGTTTCTGTCAAGACAACTGGGTAGCATAATTGAGATTCTTATGTGTATCTTGATAAATAGATTCATCCGAAAAACGGGTCTCTAATACCTGAGTTACCTCCTGGACAGTATCAGGTGGATCGGGTTGCGGAGTCTGAATAGACTCAAGTGATATCTCAGATGCACAAAGCTCGAGTCCCAAGTTAGGGACTCTAATTAGGGATACGTGACAATCATAAGGACCATCACCACCCCCAAACTTAGGGTTTTCACTACTCACAGACAAACCTCTAACTATTGCTTGAATTTCCGGATCTTCAGAGTCCTTAAAATACTCAAGAGATTCTTCCAATTCTCCACCCCAAATCTTATGGTTATCATTATTCTCAGAAAGACCTAACACTATTGCCTGAATTTCAGGGTCCGTAGAGTCTTTAAAATACTCAAGGGCTTCTTCTAAAGATTGATCACACATCTGGTCTAAGAGAATGGTTTCCTCAAATTCATCTAAAGAATCTCCCAATAGAGTATCATGCTAATTATCCTGAACTAAATCCTGAACTAAAGTGCTAATCATATTCACTTCTTCTAATACATCATTCTCAGAAGGTTGTCTAGTAACATTAAAGACATTTAGTTAAGTGGTCATATTACCAAAGGATATGTTCATAAGTCCGGTTCTACAGTTGATGACAGCGTTAGTTGTGGCTAAAAATGGGCGACCTAAAATCACCGGGATTTGAGCACTTGGGTCCTGAACTGGCTGGGTGTCTAAAACAACAAAATCCACTAGATAAATAAACCTATCAACCTCAATCAAATTATCCTCTATGACACCACGAGGTACTTTGACAGACCTATCAGCTAATTGTAGTGTCATTTTGGTCGGTTTCAACTTACCAAGACCTAGCTGGGTGTATACATGATACGGGAGTAAGTTAACACTAGATCCTAAGTCAAGTAATGCCTTATCGACAGTGTGGTTACCAATTGCACAAGATATGGTAGGGCATCCTGGGTCCTTATACTTAGGGGGTGTTTGGTTTAGAAGAATTGAACTTACTTGACCAGCTAAAAAGGCTTTCTTATGAACATTAAGCTTACGCTTTCTTGTACAAAGATCTTTAAGGAACTTGGCATAAGCAAGCATCTGCCTAATTGCTTATAATAAAGGAATGTTGATGTTCACCTGCTTAAATATTTCCATTATCTCGTTGAAAGTTGACTCCTTCTTTGTTGGGGTTAATAACTGAGGATATGGGGCTCTAGGCACAAAGATAGTCCTATCAGGAATTTCTTGGGACTCCTTAGAAATTGTTTCAGTTTCCTCAGTTATGGGTTCCTCTTGGGAAGTAGAGGGTGGAACTACAGTATGTTCACTAGGCATGGCTACCTTATTGTCTACTGTTTTACCGCTCCTGAGGGTTTTTATCGAGTTCACATGGTTTGATGATTCCTCACCAACTAAAGATATTTGATGGACCCCCCTAGGATTGGCTTGAGTTTGACTAGGAAACTTACCTTCTTCTCTCTCACTTAAATACTTAGCTATTTGGCCGACTTGAAGTTCTAATTTATCAAGATTCTGGGAATTATCCTTATGGTTCTACATGGTTTCTTGTTGAAAGCTAAGGTGGTTAGATGATAACATATCATGGTTCTTTACTAACATAGTAAGAGTTTCTTCTAAGGTAGAGATCTTTTTCTCAGAAGTGTTCTGAAACTGGGTTTGACCTGAAGGGTTCTGAGTATAACCAAAACCTGGGGGAGGCTGAGTATTACTAGGCTGACCTTGATTCTGGCCCTTGGACCAAGAAAAATTAGGATGGTTTCTCCAACCAGGGTTGTAGGTCTCTGAGTATGGGTCAAATTTCTGACGGTTCTCGAACCTAGCATTGTTATAGACAGCATGGGCTTGCTCTTCACTAACATGACCTTCCCAAAACGAGTTATTGGGTTCTACTCCACAACTAGAGACTTGAGAGGCTCTAATCCTATCATCAGTTTCAACAAGAGACCTATGTTTAGGCTGATTCAATTCCAAAGCTTCTAACCTTCTAGACAAAGCAGCAAACTTAGCATCTGACCCGAAGCTTGTATCTACCACATTGGTGCTACTTCTATTGACCAAGAGTCTTTTAGGGGGTTCAACACAAGACTCCCACTGTTGGGATTTTTCAGCGACAACTCCTAAGAAGGTAAAAGCATGATCAACATTTTTACTAGTGAACTCACCAGCGCACATAGACTCGACCATGGCTTTGGTCGAATAGTCTAAACCCTCATAAATAATTTCTACAAGTTTCATCTTATCAAATCCATGGTGAGGACACTGGGATAAGAGATCATTGAATCTCTCTAAAAACCTATAAAGAGATTCTCCCTCTTGTTGCACACTAGCACTAATTTTCTGCCTAACAGCTGCAGTTTTATGCTTAGGGTAGAATTTCATATAGAAAGCAGCAATAAGTTCCTGCCATGTTTCAATGGATTCAGATGGTAGGTTGTTCAGCCAGGTCTTGGCTTTATCTCTCAAGGAAAAGGGGAACATCTTAAGTTTCAAAACTTCATCAGTAAGGTCTTTTATTCTAACTGTCCCACAAATTTCCTCAAAGTCCCTAATATGAAAATAAGGGTTCTCATCATCTTTTCCTAAGAATATAGGGATCATCTGAAGAATACTAGGTTTTATCTCGAAATTAGCCGTATTGGCTGGCATTTTGATGCACGAAGCTCGATTGGTCCTAGTTGGGAACATGTAATCTTTCAAAGTTGTCATTGCTGGCACAACTGAAGTACTAGGGATGCCTTCCTCACAGAGAGACAGATTCTCAAAACTGAAGTTTCCAAAAACGGGGTTCTCAAAAGAAGAGTCTTCGAGCTCCCCGCCTTCACAAGAAGAACTACTAGGTTTATCACTAATCAAACGACCTAGAGTGTTTCTTTTCCAAGCCCGCTCTCTAATAACCTCGGGCATACACTAGAAAAACAAAAGAAAAAGAAAAGTCCTAAAAGGAAGGGAAGTTGTATGCAAACACAAACAAGACTGACTTCACGACAACAAACCTACTGATTTCTAGCAAACAAAAAGCATGGTGGCTCCACTTAGATTGTTTCTAGACCAGCTTCTAATCCTTCGAAAGGGAATTCGTTACAATTTAAGCAAACCCCTCTGGAATCAATCCGAGTAAAAGTAAGTTGAATAGAGGCAAGGGAAGCTGCATGGAGCTTTGATACCCAAGGCCTCACCGTATTACAAGGCGACGCAGTCACGCATTCAACTCACAGAAACCATCATGAACTTCGAAGTATGCTTAAAAGAGTAACCAATATTTTTCGAACGACTTTCCTATTAAGCTCGTTACCCTATAGGTCTCGTTCTAGTCAGTATTTTAAGCTTAGGTTCGCGCTTGGCATCGTTTTCCTAAGGCGGGCAACAAGAGAACGGTGATGAAATCCGAACCCTTATCTTGTATGGCTAGTCCTTGCCCTTTACTAGGAAATTAAAGCATCCGTATTCAGTTCCTCGACATATATTCACACGAAGGAAGACAATAACTCGCTGACAGGGGATTCGCGAGTGTTTCGACAAACTTACCTCCCGTTCCAGACGGGGGATGAACCGTTGAAGTCGACTCGGGCCACGACTCCTATGTCATGTACGAACCCGAGGGGCCGAGGCGATATTGCAATCGTCGTCCTTCTCTGCAAACAGTTTAATATTTAATACTACCCTTCCGTAGGGTTTAAAAAAAATGTCCAAAGTCCAAGTCCAAAGTCCAAAAAAAAATAAAGTGCAAAAGAAAAAGAAAAGTCTAAAAAAAAAATAATAATATCTAAAAAAAATAAAGATGTCTTTCTTTTTTTTATTAAATAAAAAAAATCTTCTTCTTTCGCTCCTTTCGCTTTGCCTTTTACTCCAAGTCTTTAAGTATTCACCAAAAGCTTTGGCAAAATATTCTTTCACTCCAATTCCAAATTCTTTAAGGAAAAGACAAAAACTCAAAAACGTAAAGAAGAACAAATAAAATAAAACAATTAAAAACCTAAAAAAGAAAAAAAATATAAAAACTCTAGCCTAAAGACAAGTCCGCGTCGGCGGCGCCAAAAATTGATCGAATTTTATATAGTGGTAAATAGAGTTGTCGTTCACTCGGACTTGATGAATTGATTTCAAAAATTAATAAACTAAAAGAAAAGAAAAAATATACACAAAATATTATCACAGGATAAAGAGTGTTACTGGGACTAGGATTTCGTCGAATTCATAACAAAGGGTTCAATTTATTTATTCTCAACAATTAAAGCTCAATGAATAAAATTAACATGGACTCTGGTTTTGCCAAGGTAGATTCTCAAAAGATTAGTTGTAAATCCTAAGCATGATGTATCAAAACATTTAAGCTAAGCATACCTCATCAAATTAAATGACAACCAATTAATTCAAATCATATTTCAATTAAAATTAATGCAAAAGTCTTAAAAAGAATTAAATAATTTTACCCATGTATGAAATTCATCTTCCTTCGTCGTCCTAGTGTTGGGGTTTAGCTCATCACGTCGAAAACACACTTAAAATATTTATTCATGGCTCAAAAAGTGTTTACAAGATGATGAAATGTAATGAGAAGAATAAAACAATGACAAAGCTCTCTTTTTTTTCTCTCTTTTTTTTATTAAATAAAAAAATTCTTCTTCTTTCGCTCCTTTCGCTTTTCCTTTTACTCCAAGTCTTTAAGTATTCACCAAAATCTTTGGCAAAATATTCTTTCGCTCCAATTCCAAATTCTGTAAGGAAAAGACAAAAACCAAAAAACGTAAAGAAGAACAAATAAAAACCTAAAAAAGAAAAAAAAAATCTAACAACTATAGCCTAAAGACAAGTCCCCGGCAGCGGCGCCAAAAACTGATGTAGTTTTTACAGTAGTAAGAAAAGGGTTTGATTCTCGGACTTGTGAAGTTGATTTTAGACTTAAAATATAAAATTGATGTAGCAAATAAAACAAAGGATGATGACAATATTGATAGGTTACTGAGAATCGGGATTCCACCAAACTCGTACACTATGGTTCAATATTAATTCTTAGACAATTATAACTCCAAAAATGATAATATTGACTCTAAATCTTTGCCAAGGTAGATTTTATAAAACATTAATTGTGAATGGTAAGCATGAGTTATCAAAACACCCAAGCTAAGCGTAACCCATCAAACTAAATCACAACTAATTAATTTAAAATCACAGTTCAAATTATATTAAGGCAAAAGTCTTAAAAAGAATATAATAAAATTACCATAGTGTTGAGAATTGGCTTCCTCCGTCATCCCAGTGATGAGGTTTAGCTCCTCATGTTGTAATGAATGTATAAAAAAATAGGTAGCATCATATTTATTGATTCAACGTGAAAAGGATACAAAATTTATTGATTCCCACTCACTAATATTGCTCGATTACAAGAAATATGAAATAATACTCTCACTGTTTTTCTCAATCTCTCCCCCCACCAAGAACCCCCGAGATGATTCCATACGACTCCTTTTATAGTGGGGATTCTGAAATCCTTCCATAATTTTCTACATGAAGTGATGTCATTTTTTATTTTCCGGCTAACGGAGTGACGCCATGTGTCAGGACAATGTAAAATCCTCCAATAAAAATGAGCCACGTGTCAAATATTGCAGTCAGAATATTCTTTATTTGAAAATATATTATTTTTAATTAATTCCAACCATAAAGAATAATATCTTGATTTCTTTCTTTATTTTTCTTATTTTCTTCATTAAACCACATATCTTCAAATATCCTTTAATTATTAGTATCTTGCACATGGTCTCCACACTTCTACACATGATATGACACACTTCCATGCTTAATACACTCCCATAACCAAATGATTGACCAAATAATTCTTCATGTTTCTTCTTGGGCCTAGCCCACTTCATTTATTTCTTTTTGCGAGTAGAATTCCACATTTTGGTCCATCGAGCTTTATTTCCCAAAAATACCTACAAATACAGAAAATAGCACAATAAGCACAAAATCGAATACTAACATTACAGAGAATTGAGAACAAAATAGACACATAAATGCGTCTATCAGTTGTTAGCGCTTCTTGTGTCATGACTTTGACCGTGCAATTAGGATCATGAGACCAAGGTTTGTTATTTCTTTTCAGACTTTTGTTCCATCGATTGACGGTCTTCAACTTGTTCCCGGGAAAACAATTCATGAATCCAGCACTGATGGAGAAGTCGATGTAAGTATCCTTTTTCGTGCAGGTGGTCGTGGCATCTCCTTGAATGAAATAATAATAATTGTTGTTGATGAATCCAGGAAGAAATCATTGTAGATAAGCATCGTGTTGATGAAGCGTGCTCTTCTTTGGGATATGGGAATATGGAGAATTCCCGAAATCCCAAACCGAATGGAGATAGCGGCGTTGCCAATGAAGATTGCCGAACCAGAAAATTTCAGACTTCAGCATTTTAGCAAAAACACCGTAGAATCTTCGTTCGAAGTCGGATTTTCGCGATCTGCATATGTATCTTCAAGCCCAGAAAATTTCCCAGCTTTTTGAAAGAAGATTTTTGAGTTTTGAGCATGTTTAGGGTCTGAAAAGGCGAAACAGTAAACTTCCATGAGACTTTCAGAACTTTTCAGATTGTATGTTGTCCAATGTTTCGGCCAAATATCCTTGCTCGTTTCTTCAATTGCTTTGAATTTTGGATACGTTGTAGAGGACATTTATACGAAGAGAATGGTATATTACCCATCCCTAAATTCTTCACCAATTTCTCCCAGCTCGTCGGTTTGTACAGGACAGTGTAAAATCATCTCAGACGAGCTTGCTGTAAAACACCCATGTTGTGTTCTTAGACCATTCGCTTGTATCTTGAACGGTTGGTGAAGGATTTTAATGTCATTTGTTCGTTCGAGATCAGGACCCTTTGATTGATACATGAGCATGGTTCTTGTAGTGCCATCTTGTTTCTGTCAGTCGTAGAAACATCACTTCTGAAACCCTGGTCACGGGACCATAGCTGAGGTTGCTCTCGAGAGGGGATGATGTAATGACCATGGTTTCATGTCCCGGTGGTAGCATTACTTTTATGATGAATGATTATTACATGAGAGTCTGGTTCCATGAGTCTTGGACTGTGAAACTGATCGTCATGATCAGTGGACCGTCAGTCCCCGGTATTTTGTTAAATCTCTCCTTTTCCTTTTCTCTTATTCTAGAAAGACTTGGATAGAGGACCCAGGTAGAAAAATTGATGTAAATACCTAGTTGGTCGAGGTTTGAGGTACCTTGATGAAGTACTTAGTGGAAAGACCTGGTGGACACCGATCGACTGTGGAAGTCATGAATCCCTCCTAAGAATTGCTGCTTGCATGTTGTACGCTCTAGAAGTTGTAGGAACCTCATACAAGGTCGGAATTCGATGCTTGACCAAAACTTTTGAACCTAAGAGGCTGAGTTATCTAATGAGAAAAGAATCACTCAATTTGGAGTTGTAGAGGTCAGACAACGAAGCGTGCACATTTGTAATTTGTAATCCCGTACAAATTTTTCAGACTCCGTAGACCTGACTGTAAAGGCCATATCTTTCAGCTCGTATGTCCGATTGATGCACCCTTTTGGTATTTTGTAGAAGAAACATAGACGAACATATTTTGTTGAGGAAGTATTGTCCCATTCCTCACCCATTGGTACGTTATTGTAAACCCATGGCCTGGAGCATGTCGTATCTCATTTGTAGAGGCGATGAGAACATCTTGTAGAAGACTTTGATTTGTACCCGTCCGTCGTGCAAGCTTCAGAAAGACTTTCATGTGAACATATTTCATGTCTACACGCCTTGATATGAATCATTAGTGCTTGGAGAGGTCCGCTTCATCGAGCAATACTTGAGAGAATGATTAGTTGATAAAGCCCTGAGGATGTTGCTCCTGAGACCGTTGTTGGTGCTGAGACCATGAATGATAACGCTCCCGAGATCCTTTTCGATGCTGAGATCATGGATGGTGTTCCTCTAGAGATTATAGTTGATGCTGATACCATGGTTGGAGTTGCTCCAAAGACCGAAAAAGGCTAGAACCATGATTATAGATATAATCTTTGCTCCTCCATCCAGTGAGCCTTTTAAACTAGTTGATGAGTTGAGCGTCCCTAAGATGAAGGTGTACTGAGAGTTCAACCTGAATGCTCCTGCGTAACTTTACCATGAACCGGCTTTGTCAGTGCGTCGACGTTGTTGTGGTAGATAGCATCAGCAGTTTTCATACTAGATGTGATTGGTGAAGAGAGGAAGTTCCTCAATCATGCAGGGGCTTGTGATGTAGAGAAATCCCGTTGATGGAGTTTCACGGAATCACCTCAGGTTGCCCAGTGTATGTTGAAGGAGTTGGTGCCATCCATGTATGAATGATGTTGCATCTGCTTCAGAAGTCTTATCATGAGATAATGAAGACTTATCGATTGTAGTTTAGTTACACTGTGATCGTGCTGGTGTTGAATCCATGTGTCATCGTCGAGATATTTGTGATGCACTCTTTGATTGGGAGTATAATTTGATGGCTTCTTAAATGCTTGAGCGTTGAAGCGTATATTCCTTAAGCATCGAATGTCTTAGGGGTTTGATCATCTCGTCCCTGGAATATCTTCTGTTGATTCAGCATCCCTTTCGTTGCGGTAGAGGGATTCGACACTTGTGCAGACATCAGAGCTTTCTGATTTTGTGGAACACATGGACTTGCAGGAGAAACGCCCAAGGTGTTCTTTGCCATGTTTGGACATCATCTCAATAATGAATGTTTCAATGCTTGATTCAGAGAAACGTCAGATTGAACCACTTGGTAAAATACTAATGCGGTGAAGCCACCATTCATAACGTCTTGCAGAGTTGCTAGCAGAATTGAGTCCCCATGCTAAGATAGCATGTGAGGAAATAAATGACATAGACATGGGAGGAATGAGACTTGTCTGAGTACAGGACCTTTTGATGAATGTCTATGCATCTTTTGCAGGTTCTTGTTTCAACCTCGTCAAAGTTCGAAATTTTCTCCAAGTGCTCTGATGATGGAACGTCCGCCAAACCTTTTGGATCAGAAATTTCTTCGTTGGAGAGATGTGTAACCAAAGGCGCTTTGTAACTACCCATCTTATCAGCATGGATCCACGCTCGTCTGACGGATATGTCATATCCTGGATCTCCTGATTATGTGAAACTTGGTTTCCGTCCAGGTTGAACTTATGTTCACTTTGAGAGTGATGTAGCCATAAGTATTTCCGAGCGTTCCTTCAAGGTCTCTGATTGAGGTGGGAGCATGAGTATCTCCTTGTCGAGTGATGCCTGTGGATCTATGGTTTTCAGTGGAATGTTGTTGATGGCAGTGCCAGCATTGATCAACGTTCTTCCAAATTCGTTTCTTCTGGGATTGACTTTGGTAAGCCGTCTCCAGTCGTACATCTCTTGGTCTGTGGCTGGAGGCTCAAGTAGTATTTTCGGAATGGACTTCTTGACACGACGTGGTTCAGTACTGTGAACATGTCTCTCCTTTGTGCCTTCGACAGATAAAGCAATTCACGTTCGACCAAGGATTGAACTTCCTCTTTGATAGGTTGTTCAGAGAGTATAAAATTTCTGACTCGGAGAGGATTCTTGTGCACTCCTTCAGTCCCCAGTTGAAGATATTGTGGATCAACCTTCTCTTTGAAAATGTGCTTCAAAACTCCGCAGTCACTTGTGGGATGATTGACGATCCTGTGGAAGCGGCAGTAACGAGGACTTTCCATGTCTTCTTCAGTTGGTTCTTTCTTGACATATGGCAACTTGATTGCACCTCTTTGACCCAGGCATCCAGGAGTTCTATCACCTCTTCAATGGAAAAAGGAAAGTCAGGTGCTTCTTGATCAGGAGCTCTTGTGCGTTGGTCAGAGGCTTGCGCATCTTGCTTATCCTTCCTTTGTGCTTTTGAAGGAGCTGAGGTATGCTTGCGCGGCGGTTTGGCTTTCCGTTTGCTCCCTTCTACAACAGTGTTTGTGGAAGGATGGAGGTTTTACTGCTTCTTGATCATACGTCTGCTACCTCGAGTGTCTCGCGGTTCTTCAGCCTTTGTAGCTTTTGTTCTTTCTAGTAAAACGGGCGCAGTAGTTGCCGATCTCTTCGCCGCTTCATGAAGCTATGAGAAGTTCTGGAAACGAAGATTTTCCAATAAAGCTTTGTAGACCGGGATCATGTCGTTGATACACAAGTCTACCAGTTGCTGCTCCGTGACGTTTGGATCATGACATTCCAGGGCCTGGACTCTGAATCTTTTCACGTAGTCATTGGGATGTTCATTGTTCCTATGAAACATTCTTCCAAGATCGGAGAGAGTAATTTGCTCTGACACAAAGAAGTACTTTCTGTAGAAGACGTTAATCATTTCTCCCCAATTGTTGATAGTTCCTGGTGCGATGTTGTTGTACCAGGTGTATGCTCTGCCTTTGAAGGATTTTGAAAATTCTTTGAGGCGAACAACATGGTTATGTTCATGTTCACCCAAGGCTTCCAGGAACCGAGAAACATGTTCCAGAGTATTGCCTGTTCCGTCGTACAAAGTGATGGTTGGAGAGGTATAACCTTTTGGAAAAGGAACCCTTTGCGTAGCAGCAGGGTACAGAGGCTGGTGACGATGGACATGTGATGTCTTGTCTTTTCCACGGTTCTCCAAGATGCGTTCCAAATCTTCCCGAGTAATGAAATTTGATGATTCCTTTGCTGATGGATCGTCTGCAGCTTTGCGGACTTCGTTCCCATCCACTGTATGAATTCGAGTTACTTCAGGATCAACATCTAAAGATGTCTCCTTTTTCTTTTCCCTTTTCTTGAGTCTTCTCTGACATCTTGTCAGTGAGAGTTTTGAGATAATTGCACAGCTCCTTCTGTGTTGCAGCCATGTCAGTCTGATTCTTGGCAAGAGTCTCTTGCACCTTCATGAGATCAGCTATGGTAGGTGGGTTTTCTCTGATTTCCTCAGGGGAACGACCAAACAGGGGATGTGCTCCAGTCTGATGAGGAGTGACGCCACCACCATTGTTGGAAGCAGGAAGGGTTTCTGGAATATCATCATTAGTGTCTTTGCTAGTGTTAGCATCATTTATGTTAGGATCTTCGATCGTGCGTGACCTAAGATCAACCATCTTGTGAAAGCTTGAGATTGCAATCGAGAGATTAATCTCCCACTGTGGTCGCCAATCTGTGGATGGGGAAAAACGATTTGCTGGTTTTCACGGGATTAAGGAGACGACCGTACGGAGGAGACTCCATGAACCGAGCAAAATGTTCAACCTCACACAGATGCACTGCAAGAAGGGAGTGCTTTGAATTCGAGAGATCAATCTGTAGTACTCCGGCCTAAACCAAGACAATGGTCGTTCCAGAGTAAATTCGGTCACAAGAGAGGATGGGTTGATCTGTAGGAGGGAAGCTGAGAAATGTGTGGAATCAATGGTAATCAAAGATTGTGGGTGTGTTGCGAATTCTGAATAAGATAAGTTCTGAATGATTGAATCTCTGTTGAGAGTAATTACTCAGATGTTGATTTAATCTCGTGTTGTCTGTGAGACGTGAGATCGTTGTATATTCAATCATGATTTCAGAGACTTATTTATATTGCTGGAATTGTAGACACCATGGTCCCATGAAGTGTGACAGTTGATGGAATCAAAGAGTGGGGAAATGGAAATCGTGTTTGAAACCAGTTGCTCATCGTGCGGAGACTTGGTCGATTTTCTATCCACTACTTTGTTAACTCCTTCAACTGATTGCACGACTTCCTCACATTCCATCGTGTGTATGAAAACACGTGACGTAGACCGCCAAACCAAAACCCTAATTAATATCCCCCATGTGAAACGATTGACGTCTCGTGGTTAATTAGTCAGTTGTTGACTTCATGACTTTATGTTGCTGAGTTGAACATGATTTTGCAAAATGTTCTGAAACTCATGAATTGAACGTGTCTATTGAGACAGAGGTATAATTCTCACGTTGATAGTTGAAGCGAGCAAGTATTCCTCATTCGATGAATTGTTGAATATTGATAGTTGAACCAATATTCCTTGATTTGAGAAAATATTGCTTATCTGAGCAAGTGTTGCTCGTCTGATGAATTATTGGTAGCGTGACCAAAATAAAACATTAATTAGAATACTGGTAGTTGAACCGAGCATAATTAATAAGAATACTGATCATGAGATCGTCGTAAAGTTATTAGTGTTTGAATCTGGAATTATTATCCTTGGAATCAGAAACCCTAATTTGATCAATTGATGACCAATTGATGGTTTATTTCAAAATAAACCATGGAATGAAAGAGGAATCGGCTACATGAGACCATGTAGTGCGCATATGCTCATGTGAGTAAACACCAAGGTATCTTGAAGATTTGGTGATTTGTTGATGAAAGAATGATTAAATGCTGGTTTAATCATTTATTCGAAAAATGCTCGTCTGAGCCTTAGGTGATAAAACCTAATTAATTATGAAGGGGTGAGGTCCCGACCAAGGGGTCATGAAACTGGCCTTGGGTGGTCACGGAATCGACTGACAATCATTCTATGAAATTCCACAATTATTTGGAAGAGTTTCAGACCTAATACGTGCAATTGCGCAAATTAAGTCAAATCATGAAAATACGTGGGACCGGCTCATTGCGAGCCAAAGAGCCAACCTTGGTCGGTCAAGGTAACATGCTCACGACGGTGTCTCAATCCTGAGAATTTTGATATTTTCTGGCGTGCGTTTGAGCAACCATTTGAGAAAATATGACAAAATCAGGGTTTTCCTGAAACTGAGGAAACTTCATGAGATGAAGGAAAATAATTATAAAATGAAGGAATATGAGGCGTGGGACCGCTGCAGCCAAGGCATGGTCGGCCATCCAGTGACCATGGTCCCATGGTGCCTTTTCCTAATTTTATAATATTTTCCATGATTTTATGAAAATATCATGAAATCAAGGAATTTTGTTGAAATTAAGGAGTTTCCTTAAAGTGAAAGAGTTTCCATGGGATCAAGGAAGCAAATAATATTAAAATAATAAAATAAGGGCGTGTGGGGCCGGCTAGGGCATGGATGGCCGGCTTGGGCCCGGTCCCACAAGTTTTCCTAATTTTATGTAATTTTTGTGTATTATTTTCCATGATTTGAAGGAATTTTCATAATTTGAAAGAAATACCATGAAATCAAGGAATTTCATGGAATCAAGGAAACCTTAAAATAATAATAATAAAATAAGGGGCGTGTGGGATCGGCTGAGGCATGACCGGTCGGTTGGGCTCGGTCCCACGAGTTTCCCTAATTTTATATTATATTTTCATGGTTTTGTGAAAATACCATGAGATTAAGGAGTTTTCATGAGATTAGGAAAATAATAATAAAATAATGAGGAATAATGAGGTGTGGGGCCGGCCGGGATCAAGGCATGGCCGGTTGGCCAATAATCACGGCCCCACAATGTTTTTCCCAATTTTATATTATTTCCTTCGTGCGAAGGAAGCACCATGAAACTGAGGAGTTTCCTCAAACGAAGGATGTTTGTTCAAATGAAAGGATTTTCATAAGATCAAGGAAAATAACAAAAAATATGATAAAATATAAAACTGGCGTGGGATTGGACACGGCCGGCCGTTCGGTGAGCCCAATCCCCTGGCGCCTTGGTCAATATTTTAATTATTTATTATTTTTCTTCCTATTTTTCATAGGTTCATCGTTTCGTCATATTTTGAAATACTTGTTCGTGCGGTGATTGTTAGTGCATCATCGTTGAGTACACTTACACCATTTGTGTCGGGGCTTACTCGAAGGTAGCTCAGACACCCGTGCGTTGAATATTTATTACTAACCCATGAATTCTGCTGGGAAGAACCATAGATTGAAGTAAAGAAATATTGCGAAAATATTTGAATATTTTCGAAAATTCAGTGGATGAATCCAAGAATTTAGGAATAATTAACTTATGGCTCTATACTAGCAGAGCAAGCTGTCTAGGAGCATTAATCATTCTGACATGAGCTTGAAGAAGCTTCATATGCTTTATATAGTCAGGGAAACTTGTTGTTTGTATCCTGAAGGCGTTATCGCTCTATACTAGCAGAGCAAGCTGTCTAGGAGCAGTCAATCTCGTGATTCTATATAGAAATAATTACTGAAGTGTTCAGTATTCATGAGATATGTCGTTGTCCAGCCGAGATAAAGTATTCTCAGTCAGAGGATTCGATGAGAGACCCGTGTCTCAATACTCACATCTGATTGTTGGATCAGGAGTTCGTATAATCATGGGTTTACGATTTTAGCCTTTGTCGAAAATCCACCATCTACAATCCCATTCTGGTACCTTTGCCAATTTTATTGACAAAAAGGGGGATAAATATTGTAGTTCACACTACAAATACATATGGTTTTCGGATCATTGTGTAAGGGGGAGTGGTTTCCATGATCGATATGGATTATTGACTAAGGGGGAGTGATACATATCACCGTAATATTATTGTTAAAGTCGTGATACAATTGGACTTTGATGTTATATAATAATATTATGACACTGTATAATATTGATCGAGAATCTCGATTTCTCTCGTTGTTATAGCTACGGATCTTCAACAACGATGGTGCTAAACTTACAACCTTTGGGATCATTGGGGTACTTGGAAGGACAAAGATTTCAAGGAACATTGAAGATTAGACTATAGAATAGGAGCCACTAAAGTTTATCTTTTTTGTATTCCATATGTATTAATAGTTTTGTCACTAAAATTGACAAAGGGGGAGAATGTTAGAGCATAGCTCGGTCAACCTCGTATACGTTGCTATATCAAGCATGTTTGTCAATGTTAGTGATCAAAACTATTAGTCTTGATTTCTAGCCTACATAGCTAAGTCTCGGACTAGGATAGAAAAGCGTAGTTGAGCTCAAGGACTTCATGGCGATTCATCATACAACGACAAAGATCTATACAAGGAACGGTGGAACTTCATCAACAAAAAGGTATGTGGAGACTTGAACTTATCTATCACTCAAAAGTCTATCTCTTCTATCTCCTACTTCTTATGAGACAAAAGTTGTATGCTATATAGACTAGACATACACATTTGACATTTCGAGCTGAGCATTCATTGCTTATCTTTTATCTCGAAATCGTGTGTTGGTAAAGCGTTTAGCTTTGATCAAGTTTATCTTCACCTAGTGGCGAAAGTCATGAAAAGTTTCAATCACTTTGAGAATTGCTCTGACGTGAATCGGTCTGTGAATAACGGCTACATAACATCCTCTGATAATGTCTCAATGATTGAAATGAGAGTTTAGATTACATAACCATGTATTCCTTGAACCAAAGTTTTCGAACTTTGTTGATCAAGAGAAATCGGGAGGATTGTGGAATTGGCTTGCCAAGTCCGCGAACTGTCGTCTCGACCGATAATTTCTGCTGGGATTTTCCAAATACTCGTTTGTGTGCTTAGTCCGCGAACTGGCGGAAGTTATCGACCGATAATTTCTGCTGGGATTTTCCAAATACTCGTTTGTGTGCTTATTCCGCGAACTCAGTCTGCAAACCCAGTCCGCGAACTGGCGGAAGTTCTCTTTCCGAGAATTTCTGCTGAGTTTGGAAAACTCAACCGATTAACTTAAGTCCGCGAACTTGTTTGTAAAATTAAGAGGTTATGATCTAAATATGTGCTCTGAACAGGAAACATTAAATTACTAAGGAATGCTTTATGCAAACCGTGGCTATAATGTTCATGAGCCGATTCAATCGAATCGAATCATCTTTGCTTCAATTATGTCTTGTGTAGTTATATAATATCTCATAGCAATTGAACAACTCTGTAACTAGTTCATTTGAGTCAATTGAACTAGTTATGGTGAAGAAGAACAAGGTTAATATGAAATGCTCATATGGTTAACCTTTTGGGTTACTATGTTGAACCAACATACACGTACACGTTTGGGCATGGTTTTCACGAACCCAGTAAACGTCTACCCAAGTGTGTGTGACAAGATAAGTTTTTGATCTAACGGTTGAGAAATATTAGCTTGAATCTAAATCAGGTTTTCATCTAACGGTGAATAAGGATTGCTTTGTAACTAAGGCAAAACCCTAATTTCAAGGCTATATAAAGGAGACATCTAGCATTGTACAAAACTAATCCCCACACGTATGTGTGCTACTAGTGCGCCCGCTTGAGTCGATCTCCATTAACCTTTGATTTTCTTCTCTAAAATCAGGTTAACGACTTAAAGATTTCATTGGGATTGTGAAGCCAGACCGATACTACTTTATCGTAGTTGTGTGATCTGATTTTGCATCTTCTATCGTACGAGTACAATCGATTGATTAGCTCGAGATCGTGAGATTTCTCCGATAGGCAAGATAAAGAAGTCACAAAAATTTTCGTCTCGCTGTTTGTGATTCCTCGACAATCCGCTTGTGTAGTCAGGAAGGATTGTAGAGAGGTGATTGATTAATCTAGGTTGTTCTTCGGGAATATAAGACCGGATTATCAATTGGTTGATGTTCACCTTGATTTTATATCTAAAGACGGAACAAAACCTAGGGTTTATCTGTTGGAGATAGATTTATCCTTTTATAGACTTTTCTGTGTGAGACAGATCTGTTTATTATCAAGTCTGTGATTTTGGGTTACAACAACTCTTGGTTATGGGTGAGATCATCTAAAGGAATCAAGTGTGCAGTATCCTGCTGGGATCAGAGGCGTAGGAGTACAACTGTACCTTGTATCAGTGAGAGATTGATAGGAGTTCAACTATAGTCCAATCCGAAATTAGTTTGCAGTAGGCTAGTGTCTGTAGTGGCTCATTACAGTGTGTATTCAATCTGGATTAGGTCCCGGGGTTTTTATGCATTTGCGGTTTCCTCGTTAACAAAACTTCTGGTGTCTGTGTTATTTCTTTTCCGCATTATAGTTTATATAATTGAAATAATACAGGTTGTGCGTTCGTGATCATCAACATCTCTAATCCAACCTTTGGTTGTTGATTGTAGTTGATTGATCCTTGGACACTGGTCTTTGGTACCGTCCAAGTTATCTATCTTTGATAAAGACTCGCAAATTTCTATTTGCTTGAGTAAAGATCAAATCGAGAGATTGAGATAATAACTCCTTGAGATAATTTCTATCTAGATTGAGTCTGATTGTCTAGTTGATTCTCTAGCTAAGTGTTTCGGAGTTATTCCATACAGAGTGCTAATCAAAAATTTGGGTGGTGTTGTTAGACCCCCGCTTTTTCAATTTGCTTTGTTGAGAGTAATTTCTCAGACGCTCATATTCTCCTATTGTCTGTTTGATGAAAGATTGTCTATTGCTTCAATCATGATTCAGAGACTTATTTATATTGCAAGAATTGTAGACACCTTGATCCCATGAAGTGTGACAGTTGCAGAAGTCAAAGATTGGGGAAGTGGAAATCGTGTTAAAACCAGTTGCTCATTGTGCGAATACTTGGTTGATTTTCTACCCACTACTTTGCTAAATCCTCTAACTGCTTGCAAAACTTGCTCATATTCTCATCATGTGGATGATTACACGTGACATAGACCGCCAGCCCAAAACCCTAGTTCATATCCCCCATATGACACGATTGATGTCTCGTGATTATGGAGTCTGCAAGGCAGACGTGTATTTAGTTAGTCAATTGTTGACTTTATGAGACGGTGAGTCTTTCTATTGCTGAGTCGAACGTGATTTGCAAATGTTCTAGGACTCATGAATTTAATATGTTTGTTGAGACGTATGTATAATTGTCGAATGGATGTTGATAGTTAAGGTGAGAAAATGTTGCTCATTTGATGAATTGTTGAATATTGATAGTTGAAACAATATTCCTTGGTCTGAGCAAATATTGCTCGTTTGATGAATTACTGGCGGCGGGACCAAATGAAATATTAATTTAAAATACTAGCAACTGGACCGAGTATAATTGATCAAAATGTTGATCATGGGACCAACATAAAACTATTAGTGTTTGAATCTGCTCGGAATCACGAGCTTTGGATTCGAAACCCTAATTTAGATCAATTGCCGATCAATTGATGATTTATTGAAAACCAATCACGGAGTGAAGGAGGGACCGGCTACATGGGATGATGGGTTGACCATGTAGCGCCCAGATGCTCGAGTGAGCCAACACCAAAGTCTCTTGAATATCAGTTGGTGAAAGGATGATTAAATGCTGGTTTAATCATTTATTGAAATAACGCTTGTATGAGCTTAGATGATAAAACCTAATTATGACGGAATGAGGGACCGATCAAGGGGTCATGGAACCGGCCTTGGTTGATCATAAGATCGACTGACGATTGTTTGGTGAAATTCCAAGTTGTTTGGAAGAGTTTGAACCTAATGTGAACAAATTAGGTCAAATGATGAAAATGTGTAGGACCGGCCTTTTGCAAGACAAATAGCCAACCTTTGTCGGTCAAGGTAATATGCTCATGTCACCATAGTGTCCGTGCCTCAGTCCTGAGAATTTTGATATTTTATGATGCGCGTTTGAGCAACATATTGAGAAAATATGAAGAAATCAGGGTTTTGCTCAAACTGAGGAACTTCATAAGATGAAGGAAATAATAATAAAATAATAAATTACAAGGTGTGGAACCGGCCATGGCTAAGGCATGGCCGGCCGGCTAATGAGCCCGGTCCCATGACACCTTTCCTAATTTTATATTATTTTTATGATGTGAAGGAAATATCATGAAATTAAGGAGTTTTGTTGAAACGAAGGAGTTTCCATGAGATGAAGGAAAAAATTATAATAATAATAATAAAATAAGGGGTTGCAAGGTGTGAACCGGCCATAGCTAGGGCATGGTCGGCCGGCTAGCTTCCCTGTCCCGTGATACCTTTCCTAATTTTATATTATTTCCTTGGTGTGAAGGAAACATCATGAAACTGAGGAGTTTCCTTAAAACGAAGGAGTTTGTTCAAATGAAGGGATCTTCATGAGATCAATGAAAAATAATAAAATATGATAAAATAAAGAAAGAGGCGTGGGACCGTCCACGACGACATGAACAGCCGGCCAGTTGGGCCCGGTCCCCTAGCGCCTTAACTAATATTTTTTATTATTATTATTATTTTTCTTTCCTATTTTGCATAGATTCATCATTCCTACGTAATTTTTTGAATGCTCGTTCGTGCATTCAGGTGCTCGTTAGTGCATTATTGCTGAGTACACTTGCACCATTTTGTCAGGGCTTAGTTGATAGTGGATCAGATGCCCGTACGTTGAATATTTATCACTAATCCATAGAATTCTGCTGGGAACAACAATGAATTGAAGTAATGAAATATTATGAAGAACATAGAATATTTTCTAGGGATTCAGTTAATGAATCTAGAAATAGTTAATTGATGGATCTATATCGTCTAGGAGCATTAATTATTCAAGAATTGAGCGATATGAGCTTGTTGAAGCATCATATTTCTTTTATATAATCAGGGAAAACATTGTTACATCCTGAAGACGTTATCGCTCTATACTAGCAGGCAAGTTGTCTAGGAGCCGTCCAATCGTTCGATTCTATATAGAGGTGATTACTGAAATTGCTCAGTATTCATGAGATATGTTGTTTCCTTAGTTCAGAGACTGCATATTCATGTATGCTCTGAGAGACAATGTACTCAGTCAGAGACTCTTCTGGCATGAGTTTTCATGCTTCAATGTGAGACATAAGCCTTAATACTCATATGATTGTTGGATCAGGAATATGTAAGATTATGGTTTTACGATTTTAGCCTTTGTCGAAAATACACCATCAACATTAAGTCCCCTTCTTAGTGAGGGACAGTCATGTTCCTCATTCTGCACTGGATGGTGATTTTCTAGTTACAGACGAAATAAGTAATTGAACTCAGTCGTAAGATAGAATGTTACCAGATTTTCGATTGCACGAGGGGACCATGGCTTGAAAAAAATCCCAGTGGAACGATAGAGCATCGCCTAACGAGCATAAATTGGTGTAGCACCGCTGATTTGGTCATGGAACCTTGGTCGACTTAGGATTCACGGGTCCGGGCCCAAGAAAGGAAATCCTCGTGGAATTAGGTTTGTAAATAAAATTTGACATAAAAGGGATAAATACCTTTTTTTTTTATTTCTCCTCCACACGACCATCACCTTCATCTCTTCATCACCTTCATGTCAGTAGCAGAAAGGAATTTTTCCGAAGCTCGCCATCTTCGACTGTCGCCGTCGACAGTCACTGCCACCGTCCGGCCATATCCAGCCGCCGACCAGGTAAGCAATTTTTTTTGTTTGTGTGTTTGCTGTTTCATGAGTTGTTCATGCTTTGTTCATGTTTAAAATTATATATACATGTGCCCATATAGGCGTGAGTTTTGTAGAAAACACTTGTTTTAGAAATGTACGTTCGTTCGATCGTTAGTTTAAGAAACTAGCAATAATCCCTGACTTAGGAGAGATTTTTTTTATATATAGACCTTTGTCTAGTGACAAAATTTTGTTTATGATCTTTCATGAAAACCAAAACTTTATCTTAAAAGGTGTGAATTTTCACAAAATCGGAATAAACCCTCGTTTCAAAGACGGACGATCGTACGAAGGAAAAGTTTTTTTTTTTTTTTTTTGCAAAAACCGTGATATATTCACGATTTTTTTTTTTAATATTTATGTGAGTTTCTCTCACGTTAAAAAAGTTTTTTTTTTTAAATTACGTGAGTAAATCACACTTTTATATATCTATGTATACATATATTATTTTGTTGAAAATCAAATTTTGATTTTGAGTAATCATAAAAAGCGGACAATTATTTATGATGAAATATTGCCTTGTTGTGAGTTTTTTCATAACTCAGTGGTGAATTTTCACACAGTGAAAATTATGTTCATGATTTTATGAAAATCAGGTTTCGATTTTTGAAAGTCAACGTTTTGTTCATTCTTTGCTGGTTCGAAGAAGCGAGCAAGTTTTGAAGTATTAACTCTTGCGTCACAATCACTATTGTTAGTGGAATCATAAACAGGTAAGAGTTAAGAATTATCATTTTGTAGATGCTCGTATGAGCATTTTTATCATCCAATTGCTTCATTTCATTGCTTTGTCGAAGTTTGCATCTTGTATGGACGATATGCTGAAGTAGAGTATTGTGTGGATGTTACAGCTACTTCATAAGGATGTCTGACTCCCAAGATAATGATGCCTCAAGAGATGATACATGTATGGATGAAAATGAAGAAGGGGAAGAAGAAGCTCCTGGAATCAAGAATATTCCGAATACAGAGGATTCTTTCTTCGTGGTTCATCATAGACCTGAAATGCGTATCCAGACCCCAGCATTTCGTTTTCTGATAAATCCCAGAGATATTTCTCAGAAGAAACTGGTAACTCCTTGGGTGGCCATCCGATTCTGTCTCCAGCGAAGACATTTTTCTGCTTCAGTTATTGAATTTAAGCTTTCTCGACGACCTCTAGAAAAGTTTTCTAGATAGGCAAGGCATATGCTGGGATTTCCTTATATTCGAGCCATGCTGGATAGTGCACAGGTAACAAGGGCTATTCAAGCATCTGGAGACTTATTTATCTTTCACGATGTGCGAGGAATAGTAGCTTTGCTAGCTTGCTGGTGCATTCCAACCCATATGTTCATATGCAGTTGGGGAGAGTTTACCATCACTTTAGAGGATGTAGTTGCTTTATTACATCTCCCAATCACAGGCAATCTTCCTGAGAGGCTTTCGGTAGAAGAGAGGGCGATCTCTAACATCTTGACAGCTGAAATAGAGGAAATTAATAAAATATCCAACAAATGTTGTTATGCTCATTGGTTAATGCACTGGTGGCCGAGAGATAATGCTCCTGACAGGCCTGTCGACTGTACGTTATCTATTTCTGCTTTCTTGTGTTTATGGTTGTCCATAGATGTATTTGTAGATAGTGGAAATTTGTTGAAGTCGTTCGTGATTCCCTTTGCCATTAAGATGGCCAAAGGTGAGAAACTTCCGATAGGTAGCCTATTCTTGGGTTCTTTGTATTCTAACTTAGACTCCTTGATTATAGACTCCAGTGTCTCAAACAACCTTTTTGAAGATCGAATGCTATGCCAATACGATGTTTCTCCAAGCATTGATGTGGGAACACTTCAAGGATTGTGCGCCCATTCCTCGTACTATCTTACACGGACCGAATCATGTTTTCTCTGAGAAGGATAATGCCAAGATTATGCGTTGGTCCACAAAACATCCTCGAGTTAAGGCACATCTCGTCGATGTATTAGACAATGAGCCTGAGTTTAATTTTCGCCCATGGGTGTCAATTCCTTCTTATATTTCTCAATTGATAACTTTCAATGCTGGAGAAAGTATTATTTTAAAATCTGTTGCGGATCTGAGTGATGGAGAAAGATCTTTTCTGCGGAGTTGCACTCCTAGTCACTTAGTATCAGCGATATACGGAGACCTTTCAGTAGAAGAATACAACATTGACAGAGCAATTTGACAAATGGGTATGGATCAGTGTGTTCCAACTCTTAGAAGGAGAACACCATCGGTTGAACAACTCAAGACCCGTTTAGACCGTACATATGTAGAAGGAAGTGATTACTGGTTCCCTTGTGTAGATGGCGAAAAATGAGTTGTTGGTTTTTAGGGAAGTGAAGAGTCGAGCGTGCGGTCGATACTCCTCAACCGAGCAAACTGTTGAACCTCACACAGATGCACTGCGAAGGAGTGCTTAGATTCGAGAGATCAATCTGTAGGACTCCGGCCTAAACCAAGTCAATGGCCGTTCCAGAGTCAATTCGGTCGCAAAGAGGGAGATGGATTGATCTGTAGGAGGGAAGCTGAGAATTGTGTGGAATCAATGATGATCAAAGATTGTGGATGTGTTGAAGGTTTCTGCAATAATTGGTAAACTGTGAAGTTTTGATAAGCTCTGATAGATTGATGAATTCTTAAGAGTAGTTACTCGAGAAATTATGTGTGGACGATTGCTGATGGTGTCATTATGTCCTTCAATCATGGATTCAGAGACTTATTTATAGCGTCAGAGTTGTGAACACATTGATCCCTGTAAGTGTGACGGTTTCTTGAGTGAAAGAGCGGGAAAATGGGATATCGTGTTAAATTCAGTTCCATGTCGTGTGGAGACTTGACTGATCGTGCACCCACTACTTCGCTAACTCCTTCAACCGTTTGCACGACTTACACACATTTCTCGTCATGGATGAATCCACGTGCCGTAGACCGCCAGACCAAAACCCTAAGTGATATCCCCCTATTTGTGACGTGATTGATGTCTCACAAATCGTGGAGTCTGCAAGGCGGACGTGTTTTAATTAGTCAATTATTGACTTATTTAGACAGTGAGTCTAAGTTTTGTTGAATCGAGCATGATTGACGAATGCTCAGTGATTCATGAGTATTAGTGTTGCTCGTCTGAGCAAATATTGTAAATTAGACGAGTTGTTGAATATTGATGAGTTACTGAATATACATGGATTATTCGAGCAACTGAGCAAGTATTGATCGATTCGACGAATTACTGAACGTTGATAATTTGACGTGCAACTGAGCAAGTATTGCTCACTTCGACAGAATACTAATATTACTAAATATTGATAGCTGGATCAATATTTGAGCAACTGAGCGAATATGGCTCAATTCGACGAAATATCTATTGGTGACGTGACCCAATAAAATATTTTATATTGGTAGATTACCAAAAATTATATGATTAATTCATATGTTTGTTGCTGAATCCATCATAAATTCATTAGTGTTTGAATCTTGCTCTGAATGATGATTCGTAGAACATTTATTCGAAACCATAATTTCAGATCAATTATTTGTTAACTGATGAATCGCTGAAAATAGGTCATGAGTGATAGGGGGACCGACCACATAGGATGATGTACGACCATGTGGTTTCCGAATGCTCAAGTGAGCGTGCACCGGGGTCTTGAGTTGACCAGTCGGTGAAGGAATGATGATTAAATGCCGATTTCATCATTTACTGAAATATTGATGGTTTCAACATTAGGTGATAAAACTTAAGTATGAAAGATGGAAGATTGACCAATAGGGAGTGGGGCGGGCTCTTGGTGATCATGGGACCAGCTGTTGGTCGTTTGAGCAATCCCAGGTTGGTTGGAGAGAGTTTGGGATCAATTTGAGCAATTGAGCAAATTAGGTCAGAATTATGAAAACGTGTGGGACCGGATTTGTGCAAGCTCTAGGGATGACTCTAGTAGGTCAAGAAGCCATGTACGTGTTTCCGTGGTGTCCGTGTCTTCGTACTGAGAGTTTCAGCATTTTCTGGTGTGTGTTCGAGCAACATTGTGAATTTTCAGAAGAGTTTCATCTTGACTGAAATTCTTGATTTTTGTTGGAATGAGCATGTATGCTCAATTGATCAATATTTTGTAAATATTAAAATAAAGACATTTTAACATTTAATATTGCCATGAGAGGCTAGCCGGTCGTGTGACCATGTTGGCTTCTGGTTTTTCATGATTCGAGTAAAATTTGAGAAAATATGAAGGAATCATGAATTTTGCTCAAACCAAGGAGTTTCATGAATTGAGGAAAATAATAATTATAAAAAACTAGGGATTGCAAGGTGTGGGGCCGGCCACGACTAGAGCATGGCTGGCCGGCTTTGTTGCCCGGTCCCGCACGCCTTTTCCTAATTTTATATTATTATTTTTCATGAAACCGTGATATTATGGAGAATCCATGAGTTTTCGTTGAAACGGAGAAGTTTCATGAGTTTAGGGAATAATAATTATAAAAATCTAGGGATCGTGAGGTATGGCACCGGCCACGGCTTGGGCACGGCTGGCCGGCTATGTTACCCGGTCCAGCACACCTTTCCCTATTTTATAATATTATTTTTTCATGAATCCATGAAGTTATGGAGAATTCATGAGTTTTGCAAAAAACAAGGAAAGTTGTTAAAACCAAGGAGTTTTCATGAGTTCATGAAATAACAAAAAATAAGGAAAATAATGGGAGAGGCATGGGACCGGCCACAGCTAGGGCATGCCGGCCGGCCGGTGGGCCCGGCCCTGGGAGCCTCTTATTATTTTATTATTATTTGTTGTTTTTCTCCTATTTTGTGTAGGATTCCTCATCTGTCCATATTTTTGAATGCTCATTTGTGCATCCGGGTGCTCAGTCGTGCATCATTGTCGAGTACACTTGCACCATTTTTGTGGGGCTTACTCAGTGGTAGTCCAGATGCCCTGTTAAATATTACTATTTCATGAGATCAGCCGTGGATTCAATCATGAAATCAGAGTAATAAAATTATCTATTATCATTCCATGAGATTAGCCGTGAATTCGATCATGAAATCGTAATAATGAGATGATACAATTGTTTATTGCCATTCCATGGGATCAGGCTGTGGATTCGACCATGGAGTAGGAGCAATTGTTATTGCCATTCCATGGGATCAGGCCGTGCATTCGACCATGGAATAGAAGCAATTGTTATTTCCATTCCATGGGATCAGGCCGTGGATTCGACCATGGAATAGGAGCAATTGTTATTGCCATTCCATGGGATCATGCCGTGGATTCGACCATGGAATAGGATCAATAATAGATCATTCTGGGAATTCAGTGTTAAATATCACGGCAGAATTAATCTATTGCAGAAGAGATATTAGCCAGTTAAAGCGTCATACCCATTCCGAAGGTGTATGGTCAGAAGACAGTGAGTTTCCGAAGTCCTGAAGACGTTGTTGCTCTCAATCAACGGAGAACCGTCTGGATCTATACACGGTCTCTCTACATAGTCAGGGAATAGTGAGTGTCACCGACGTCCTGAAGGCGTTGTTGCTCTCAATCTACGGAGAACCTGCCAATCGTTCTTCTATGTAGAGGCGGGTCTCTCTCATGTAGTCAGGGAACAGTGAGTGTCACCGACGTCCTGAAGGCGTTGTTGCTCTCAATCTTACGGAGAACCTCCCAATTACGTTATTCTACATGGAGGACATGATGAAATGCGTGGCACTGAACGCTCATCTAGTGGAGGCCCTTCAGGAAACATATTCATCATGGCTTCGTAAAATATGAATCGTTGCATGCCTGAAAGTTGTGTCAAAAACATGCCTCGTGATTTTACGATTTTGCCCTTTGTTGAAAATCCACCATCAACATTAAGTCCCCTGCTTAGTGAGGGACAGTCATGTTCCTCAGTAAGCATTAGATGGTGATTTTCAGTCGACGAGATCGGTGGTTGAACTCAGTCATACAAAGGTAGTTTCAGAATCCTCGATTTTCCTTAATGGTGTCATGTACGAGCAAATGCATAGATAAGGACCCTGATAGCAAGATAGAGTGTCATCTCATGAGCACGGAGAGATGATTCACCGCTGATTTGGACGCTCGAAGGCTCGGTTTTGGTCAGTTTAGCGTTCGTGGGCCCAAAATCCAAAAGAGGAAACCCATGTGTTTTAAGTTTTGGAAATAATATAAAAGGTAAGTAACCCTAATATTTTTTTTTATTGTTGATCAACTGAGCATCTCTTCTCTTTGTTGTACGCCCGAGAAGCAGGGAGGAGGAAAAAAATTTCACGCCAGCTCCAGCACCGTTGCCGTCCGATCACCGTACGACAGATTTCCGGACGGCGCCGACAGGTAAGTCCGTGCAATTTTTTTTTTGCGTGTTTCATGATTCATGAATTGTTCACAAAACAAAAATCCCATAGTTGCAAGCATGCATAGGATTTATGAAGAATTTGTTTTTAGAAAGCGTATGTATGCCAGTTTTTCGTTAGTTTAGGAAACGAGCAAAAATCCCTAATATGGAAGAGATACACAAAATTTTGAATAGACATGGTCTAGTTGCAGTAGTAAAAGTTTTGTTTATTAGGTTTCATGAAAACCCAATTTTGTTTTTAAAGCATGAATCTTTGTAAATATTTTTAGGAACGTGTTCGTTCGTAATAAAAGTAGTAAATAATGACCTTAGGGTTAAAGGAATTTTTGAAAAGACCTGGAGTTCATGATAAAAATTTGTTTATGAACTTTCAAATTTTTATTTAGAATATGTGGACCTTTGAAAAAATAGAAAAGTACCTCGTTCCATAAACGAATGCTCAACTGAGCAAAAAAGTTTTTTTTTATAATTTACATGAGTTATCTGGCTCACGAAAAAAAAAAATTTAAAAAAAAGGTTCGTGACTTATTCATGTTTTATTAAACAGAAATCAAGTTTTTATTTATGAAAAATTGTTGAAAGTGAACAATTTATGAGTTGATGAATTCGTAGTGTATATATGAGTTTAGTGATTTTATAGTGTATGTACACGTAAAAATCAGTGAATGTTCACACAGAAGGTTATGTGAATTATTCATAGTTTCATGAAAAGCCAATGTTGACTTTAAATAATAATTTTTTTGCTCGGCTTTGTAGGTTTGAAAGAACGAGCAAGTTTTGGGGTTTTACGTTGTTATCACTAAGTTCGTGAAATCGTAAATAGGTAAGAGTTAAGGATTACCATTTTTGTAAACATTGATGTGAGCATCATAATTGTTCTGTTGCTTTAATTCCATTTTGTTGATGAAATTCATGTATGGATATCGCAACAAATTTGCAAAGATGACTCAGTCCCGTAGCACTTCTGAAGACTATGTTTCCTCTAGAGAAGATGTTTCCACAGATGCATCTTCCAGAGATGATGGTTCCTCCAGAAATGATGATTCTGAGATTTCTAAGGATAAATAGGAAACTTCCAAGACTAAGAACATTCCAATTTCTGAGGAAAAGTTCTTTGTGTACCCGTATAGACCTGAAAAGCGTCCCTTAGGCTCCTCGTTTCGGCTGCTCATAAATCCCAGAACCACTGCTCAGAACAAGTTGGTGTTTCCTCCAGCAATAATTCGAATCTGTTTGGAAGAAAATCATTATTCGGCTTCTCATGTGGAATTCAAACTTTCTCGGAG
Source organism: Papaver somniferum (assembly GCF_003573695.1). Lineage (NCBI taxonomy): Eukaryota > Viridiplantae > Streptophyta > Magnoliopsida > Ranunculales > Papaveraceae > Papaver > Papaver somniferum. Next base: position 50,214,309 of record NC_039366.1, read on the forward strand.
GCTGCGTTCCTACTCACACCTTCATATGCAGATGGGGGGAATTTACTGTTACCTTAGAAGATGTAGTTGCTCTGTTACACCTTCCAGTTACCGGTAGTTTCCCTGAAGAGCTTTCAGCAGAGGAGAAGGATATATCTAACATATTGGAGGCCAAGATGCACAAATTCAATGAGTCGCCCAAGTCTTGCTATGCTCAATGGTTGTTATATTGGTGGCCGAGGGATGGAATTCCTAAAGAACCGGTTGATGGTACTTTAACAATTGTTGCTTTCTTATGCTTATGGCTCTCCAGGGATATCCTTGAAAATTGTGGACACTTGTTGAAGCCGTTTGTGATTCGTTTCTCCATAAAGATGGCTAAAGGTGAGAAACTTCCAATTGGTAGTCTATTTTTGGGTTCGTTGTTCGCCAATTTAGATTCTTTAGTTATAGACTCCAGTATCTCCGACGTCTTCATGAAAGTCGAAACATATGCCAATACCATGTTCCTCCAAGCCTTGATGTGGGAGCATCTTGAGAGTTATGCCCCAATTCCTAGTAGCATCTTGCAAGGACCCAAGGTAGATACTCGTCATGCCTTCCTTGAGAAGAATAAATCTGGGATCATGCGCTGGTCTACAAAGCAGCCACAACATAAGATATGTATTACTGACGTTCTAGACATTGAATCCGAGTTCAACTTTCTCCCCTGGGTGTCGGTTCCTTCCCTTTTTTCGCAATTGATCACTTTCAATACTTCTGAAGAGAATGTCATGTTGAGTACTGGTGCTGGTCTGAGCGATGGTGAAAGATCTTTTATATTGAGTTGTACTCCTGGTTTCTTGATACCAGTGATGAATGGAGAGTTCCAGGTAGAAGAATACAACATTGATAGAGCAGCTCGACAGATGGGCGTCGACCAGTGTATCCCAGGTCACCGAATGAACAAACCATCGGTTGAGTATTTGAAGGCTAACCTGGACTGCACTCATGTGAAGGGAGGTGAGTATTTATTCCCATGCTCTGATCGTGACTCCGGGTTACATAGACTTCTGGCGTCATCAACTTGGGCGTTTACATGAGTTTGCGATGGATGTCAAGTCCCCAGTTCGAGAGTTTCCTTCCCCTGACATGATTTCTGCTCGATCGAGATTGAGATATCTTTCCAGTGGTGACAAGAGGAAAGCGTATCCAAATGCGACACAGGTAAGTGCTTTCCTCATGATTTTAGCAAAAGCATGATATTCATACTTTTAATTGTATTGTTGACTCCATGGTAGGATGGTCGTGACGTGAGACCTCGAATTGATGTAAACTCTCCAGAACTCCAAGAAAGTCCCCAGGGTGGAGAAGGAAGAAGCAAAACAGCTCATAGAATGATACCGAATAATGTGCAGTCCCCTGCCGCTTCTTTGGTGAGTTGTTAGCACTTCTCTTATCGTTACGATTTCCTTGTCCATGTAATCAGGATCTTGAATATTATTAAGTTGTTTCAGAATTTTGCTCCATCGGTTATTGACGGTCTTCACCTTGTTTCTAAACGAACGATCTAGGAATCCAGCACCGATGATGAAGTGGATGTAAGTATCCTTTGCGTAAGTGATTATGAATTTTCCTTGATTGAAGTAATGACGATTATTGTTGACACGTCCAGGAGGAGATTGCTGTGGAGAACCAACATGGTCATGCTATTTGTTCATCTTCGAGTGGTGGAGGGAAAGACAACCCTTCGAGGGTCGGAACCGAATGGAGATAACAATGCTACTAATGTTAATACCGACCATTCCAATCCTTCGGACGACTTGGGAAGTCTTCAAGTAAGTATCTATCTTGTATTATCTTCATAGAAGTATAATGTTGCTGATTTGTTGATGAATGAAAATCCCAATGAATATATGAGAAATTTTTCCGAAATACATCACCAAAAAATTCAGACCTCAGTTGTTTAGTTAAAAATGCTATAGAATCTTCATTCGACGTCGGATTTTGGCGATCTGCATATGTATCTTCAAGCCCAGGAAATTCCCAAGATTTAGCGAAGAAGATTTTTGAGTTTTGAGCATGTTTACGGCCTGAAAAAGGCGAAACAGTAAACTTCCAGGAGACTTTCAGAACTTTTTCAGATTGTATGTTGTCCAATGTTTTGGCCACATCTCCCTGCTCGTTCATCCGATTGTCATGAAATTTTGACATATTGTAGATAACATCAACAAAAATATAATGGTATATGACTAAACCTTGAATTCCTTACCAATTGCTCCCAGTTCACCGTTGAATACAGGGAAGTGTAAGATCTCTTCAGCTGAGCTTGCTTGAAAATGTGTTTCATTACTTCTACACTATTTGCGCATGTCTTAGGTGCATAATAAGGAACTTAGATGATGTTAGTTCACTTAATTTCTGAATTTTATGGTTGTATTGGGTTTCCATGCTTGAATCATTCTAATCCCATGTAATCTTCACATTAGGCGCCAAATGTCGAAGTTGGGAATAATGGATCCAGTAATAATGGTTTGGACAATCCCAGTGATGGGACCTCCATCCTTGCACCTCAGGGTCATGAAGCACTGGTTGTTGATGTCGTGGAGGTGGCGGAAACTCCAATTGTGCATGAGATGGTGGAACCCGAATCGAGAATGGAAGAAGCTGCTCCTATTGAAGTCGTCCCTATGACTACTGATGTTGCTTCTCCAGTAACTGAGAACCGGATAATAGTGCACGAGTATCCAACTGCAGGGATTTCTTTTGCTCCTTCATTTGGTGAGCTACTCCCATATCACAAGTTTGTTGGCGGATTTAGCGTTCCCATCAGATATGCTGCTATGTACGAGAAACTGTGGGAGATGTATGGACACATCGTTGTTACTCAGGATCCTGAGCGTAGTTATTTTTTGACAAGGAAAGTAGAAGCCATCCTGCGTGTTATAAATGATATCCGCATCACAGCTAGAAATGTTGTCACCCGGGATGTACTCTTTGATTGGGAGTACAACTTGAAGAAAGCTGAAGAACTTGGCTTCAATTTGAGGTGGCTTCGTCAAAAGCTTGATGCCATTAGGAAAGCAGTAGAAGGTGACACTCCTTTCGCCACCAGTGATGTCGTGCTGAAGAAGATGGATGAAGTTGTTGAATTGACCAAAAAGCTGGAGGCGGAGAAAGCTGCTTTGCAAGTCTTGGAGGATGCAGAAAAAGCAGAAATCTTATTTTTCTGACTTTCTTTAGTTCTTTTCCCCTGATATCTTGAACCCTGGATTTCTGAGATGTGAGGCTTTTAGATTTTGGTTTTGATTTCTTGATTGGTTTTGAATTTATGAGTGACTAAGGATTTTCTTTTGGATTTTGGGTTTGAAATAGATTTTCTTAAAGGGTTATTTTATTTTTGGTACTCACGTTTTGTCCAACTTTTGAATTTGGTCTAAAATTTGTCCAGCTTTGAGTTTGGTATTTGGAAAAGACGTTGACCCGCGTTGACTCGGTTAAATATTGGCTTCGGTTTAATAATTATTAAAATTAAAAACTAAAAAAATTAAAGTAAACAATAAAATGAAACTATTATACGTAATTACTAGAATAACCTTCTCTTTCCTTACATTACCTAACCCATGACCACCCCCATTAATTTCTTCCATTCACAAGTCCGATCTAATCCAATCAACACCGTTACACCGTTGTTGTAAATCATTTTCTTCTCCGAAGAACTAGGCTTATATGATGACTATTTACACCCAAAGGTGTTGGATATACTCGTCTTTTTTCTAATTGTTTTGATGCTGTTTCTCTTATAGTATATTTGATGCTTCTCTCGTCATTTTCTACTATTTGATCTTTGTAGAAACCTTGTTGTTCCGTGCAAAATCGATAAAGAACTTCGATTCATTCCATGTCCATTAATGTCATTAAATTCTTCTCCTCGAATTGATATGATTAATTATGATTCTATGATATATCATTTGATGGTAAATTTAATGTTCTTGCTGTCTCCCTTTCTTTTAATCATATCTTGATAGAGATGAATTTTTAACATTTCGGTTTCTTAGAAATTGGTAGAATAATTATCCAACCGGAAACCCTAGATTGAGAAATGAAAGTTTGGGAATTTTATTAAAGCCCTAATTTGTGATGTTGATCGATAGAAATTGATTATGTTAAGCTTGAGATGACAGAATCTTATTTAGAGAAGGGCAAGATGGAACTACAATAGTACTGATTCTAATTCTGCAGCGATATCAATAGTAGAGATCATGTTTTGCATGGAACCCAACAATAGATTTTTGTTCTTCGCTGGCGATAGCAGACCTGTTCATGTTCTTCGTAATGGGAGACGGAGGAGTAGGGGAACTAATGGATGTTCGATCTGGACTGTAGGCTAAATCGGTTGGATTTGAAGTCCAATTCATGGGTAAAGTTGTAAACTCAATATTTTTCTTTTATAAAATTAACTAAAATTTGGTCATAAACAGTCAACCTGGGTCAACATTATTTCGGAGTACCAAACACAAAGTTGGACAAATGTTAGACCAAACTCAAAAATTGGACAAAATCTGAGTACCAAGAACAAAATAACTCTTTCTTAAATAAAGAACTTTTGATAAATTACTGAATTCAAATACTGGATGCAAGTATTGCAAACATTTTGGAGGAATTGAAATTACAGGTGAAAGAAAATCCTAAAGTCCAAGCGTCAGATGTCTTGAGCGTTTGTCTTAGACATAAAACATCCAATGTTGAATGCTTCATGCGTCAAAAATCGTGAGCCAATTCTCATGAATCACTGGGATACTTGTCTTGCCCTTGATGCTAGCCAATTTGTAGTATCCTCCAGCAACTGATTTGGCAATCATGAAAGGTCCTTCTCAGTTAGAACTCTTTGCGGAATGCAAATTGCGTCTGGTTGCCTTAAGAACCAAATCTCCTTCATGAAATTTGTTAGGCTTGGTTGCCCGTGTTTTGAATATTTTCTGTTGGTTCGGAATTCCTCGTATAGTGGGATTCCATGTTGGTGGAGCTTTCCAACTCTGTGGCACATATGGACACTCGTGCAAAGGAGAATATTTAGGATATTGATTGTGAAACTCAGTCATTATCCTAGCGATGACCGTGTTAGTGAGATAATGGATTTGGAGAGGTTCTACGTCTAACCATTTGGTGAAGTATTGCTGAGGTGAGACTAACCACTCATAGCGCTTGGTGATAGTTAGGTTTTGAGCAAAACTGAGTCCTCGGACTAGGGTAGCATATTTGAAAGTTGGTAATACATACGCATCATGGGGAATAAGACTTTCCTGAGTGCGAAACCTTCTGACGAATCCGTGGGCGTTCTCCCCAGGTTTTTGTGTGAGTTCCATCAAGGCTTCGACTTTTCCCAAATGTTCAAACGGTTGATCATCTTCCGAGCTTTCTTCAACGGAGAATTGTGCAACTGAAGATGAAGACACCGCAGCAACCTTTCCATCATGAATCCATGTACGTCCCAGAACCATGTCATTTCCTGGATCTTCTCGGATTATGTGAAATTTTGTTTCTGACCAGGTTTCTCCAACTTTCATTTTGAGGATGATGTAGCCGTAAACATCTCTAGAGATTCCTTCATGGTCTCTGATTGAGACAGGAGCATGAGTTGCTTCTTGTCGGGTGATGCCAGCGGCTCTGAGAGTCTTCAGAGGAATGATATTAACAGCAGTGCCAACGTCCACCAACGCTCGCTTGAATTCATTTCCCTTGAGGTGAACTGTGGTGAGCAATCCCCAGTAGTACATCTCCTTGTCTGTTACCGGAGGTTCAGGGAGTATCTCCTGAATGTCTAATTGTTTCTCAGACACAATGTGGTTCAATGCAGCAAACATATCATTTCTTTGAGCTTTCGATAAGTACAGTAACTCACAGACATGCTCAATTAGGGATTGGACTGCTTCTTTGACCGGTTGTTCGGAGATTGTAAAAGTTCTGATTGGGAGAGGATTCTTGTGCACTCCTTCAGTTTCCAGCTCTCCTGAATCGGCTTTTTCTTTGAATATACGTTTCAAGTTTCGACAGTCACTGGTCGGATGACTGACATACCTATGAAAACGACAGTAACGCGGATTCTCCACTTCCTCATCTGTTGGCTCCCTTCTGACATGAGGCAGGTTGATCGCACCATATTGAATCCAGACTTCCAACAACTCGATCACCTCTTCAATAGGAAAAGGAAAATCTGGTGCTTCCTCATCATTTTGTTGACGTTGAGCCGACGTTCATGCGTTTCGAGTCTGGTTGTTCTTCTTTGGTGCCTTCGTAGACGTCGTAGGAGTATCCTTATGTTGCTGCGCATCAGCCTTTCTTTTGCCCCCTTCGGCGACATTCGTGGAAGCCTCCACATTGTATTGTTTGTTGATTAAACTTCTGGGGTTGGTGCTTCGAGTGCTCGACTCCTCGAATTTGACGGTTTTGGTTCTTTTTAGCAAAGCTGGAGCAGTAGTTGTCGACCGCTTGGCCACTTCATGAAGTTCCGAGAAAGGCTGAAAACGAAGATTTTCCAGCAAGGCTCTGTAGACTGGAATCATCCCGTTAATGCATAAATCCACCTGTTGTTGTTCAGTAACATTAGGATCATGACAATCCAAAGCTTGAATTCTAAATTTCTTCACATAGTCGTTCGGATTTTCAATATTCTTCTGGGCCATCCTTCCTAAGTCGGAAAGAGTAACTTGCTTAGAAACGAAGAAGTATTTCTTGTAGAAAGCATTCATCATCTCTCCCCAATTGGCTATGCTTCCTGGTGCAATGTTGTTGTACCAAGTATATGCTCGACCCGTCAGGGATTTTGAGAATTCCTTCAAACGGGCAACATGGTTGTGTTCATGCTCTCCTAATACTTCCAAGGATCGAGAAACGTGTTCTCGAGCATTCCCCGTTCCATTGTAGAGTGTGAACGTTGGAGAAGTGTTGCCCTTTGGAAGAGGGATTCTTTGCGTGGTAGCAGGATATGGGGGTTGATGACAGTGTACAGATGGCGCATGTCCCTTTCCCCGATTCTCCATAAAACGCTCCAAGTCTTCACGAGTGATGAAAACGGCGGGTTCAGGTTCTGCAGCTTTGCGGGCTTCGTCATCGTCAGGGACTGGAATAACTTCGGGATCTGGAGATGCTTCCTTGTCTTTTCCCTTTTCCTGAGTTTTGTCTGACATCTTGTCAGTGAGAGTTTTGAGGTAGTTACATAGCTCCTTCTGAGTCGCAGCCATATCAGTTTGTTTCTTAGCGAGAACTTCCTGGACTTTCATGAGATCAGCGATGGTGGGTGGATTTTCTCTGAGCTCCTCAGTATGCCGGCCGAAGATAGGATGACTTTCGACATTGGTGTGAGGAGGGGTAGTGTCACCACCGTTGTGGGAAGCGGGAATAGTTTCTGGAATTCCATTGTTGTTGCTAGTGATAGCGTTGTTAGTGTTAGGATTCGTAATTGAACCTGGCCTAAGATCAACCATTTTGTGAGAATGTGAGATTGCAACCGAGAGATTAATCTCCCACTGTGGTCGCCAATCTGTAGATGGGGAAAAACGAGTCACTGGTTTTTAGGGAAGTGAAGAGTCGAGCGTGCGGTCGAGACTCCTCAACCGAGCAAACTGCTGAACCTCACACAGATCAACTGCAAAGGGAGTGCTTAGATTCGAGAGATCAATCTGTAGGACTCCGTCCTAAACCAAGTCAATGGTCGTTCCAGAGTCAATTCGGTCGCAAAGAGGGAGATGGGTTGATCTGTAGGAGGGAAGCTGAGAATTATGTGGAATCAATGATGATCAAGGATTGTGGATGTGTTGAAGGTTTCTGCAATAATTGGTAAACTGTGAAGTTTTGATAAGTTATGATAGATTGATGAATTCTTAAGAGTAGTTACTCGAGAAATTCTGTGTGGACGATTGCTGATGGTGTCATTATGTCCTTCAATCATGGATTCAGAGACTTATTTATAGCGTCAGAGTTGTGAACACATTGATCCCTGTAACTGTGACGGTTTCTTGAGTGAAAAAGTGGGAAAATGGGAGATCGTGTTAAATCACAGTTCCATGTCGTGTGGAGACTTGACTGATCGTGCACCCACTACTTTGCTAACTCCTTCAACCGTTTTCACGACTTATGCACATTTCTCGTCGTGGATGAATCCACGTGCCGTAGACCATCAGACCAAAACCCTAAGTGATATCCCCCCATTTGTGACGTGATTGATGTCTCACAAATCGTGGAGTCTGCAAGGCGGACGTGTTTTAATTAGTCAGTTATTGACTGATTTAGACAGTGAGTCTAAGTTTTGTTGAATCGAGCATGATTGACGAATGCTCAGTGATTCATGAGTATTAGTGTTGCTCGTCTGAGAAAATATTGTAAATTCGACGAGTTGTTGAATATTGATGAGTTACTGAATATACATGGATTATTCGAGCAATTGAGAAAGTATTGCACGATTCGACGAATTACTGAACGTTGATAATTTGACGTGCAACTGAGCAAGTATTGCTCACTTCGACAGAATACTAATACAGTAAAACCTCTCCGGAAGAATACTCTATATAGGAATAAACTCCATATAAGAATAAAAATTTATGGTCCCGATTTGGGCCAGGTACATTTAAGAATGAACTACATATTGGAATAAGTCATAAATTTTTCCAGTCCCGTCTTAAGGAACCTACCTCCATACAAGAATAATTGACATTATGATATGATGAATATTCTAGGTCGTGTCATGCATCAAAGCTTAAGATGAAGAGATTCTTGTAATCATTTACAAGATCATTTTGCTTCAAAGTGCATTCTTGTTTTTTTTGTGCATAACTTAATACAAATGTCTTTCACTCACATAATTTCATTGGTCAATTCTCCGTGATATCTTTCGCTCATATAATTTCTTTGGTCAATTTTCGGTGTAAAAATTGGGTTTATAAACTTTATATTTACCTAGATTCATTTTTGTGTTTCCAATGCATATATATGTATTTTCTCAAGTGCGTGTATGAAATATCTTCTTTGGTCTATTCAAGGTACACCTCCATATAAGAATAACCCCCATATAAGAATATTTTTTTATGGTCCTCAGAATATTCTTATACAGAGGTTTTACTGTATTACTAAATATTGATAGCTGGATCAATATTTGAGCAACTGGGCAAGTATTGCTCAATTCGACGAAATATCTATTGGTGACATGACCCAATAAAATATTTTATATTGGTAGATTACCAAAAATTATATGATTAATTCAGGTGTTGGTTGCTGAATCCATCATAAATTCATTAGTGTTTGAATCTTGCTCCGAATGATGATTCGTAGAAGATTTATTCGAAACCCTAATTTCAGATCAATTATTTGTTAACTGATGAATCACTGAAAATAGGTCATGAGTGATAGGGGGACCGACCACATGGGATGATGGACGACCATGTGGTTCCCGAATGCTCGAGTGAGCATGCACCAGGGTCTTGAGTTGACCAGTCGGTGAAGGAATGATGATTAAATGCCGATTTCATCATTTACTGAAATATTGTTGGGTTCAACATTAGGTGATAAAACCTAAGTATGAAAGATGGGAGACCAACCAAGAGGGCATGGGGCCGGCTCTTGGTGATCATGGGACCAGTTATTGGTCGTTTGAGAAATCCCCAGGTTGGTTGGAGAGAGTTTGGGCCCAATATGAGCAATTGAGCAAATTAGGTCAGAATTATGAAAACGTGTGGGACCGGATTTGTGCAAGCTCTAGGGATGACTCTAGTCAGTCAAGAAGACATGCACGTGTTTCCGTGGTGTCTGTGTCTCCGTACTGAGAGTTTCAACATTTTCTGATGTGCGTTCGAGCAACATTGTGAATTTTCAGAAGAGTTTCATCTTGACTGAAATTCTTGATTTTTGTTGGAATGAGCATGTATGCTCAATTGATCAATATTTTGTAAATATTAAAATAAGGATATTTTAACATTTAATATTGTTGTGAAAGGCTAGCCGGTCGTGTGACCATGTTGGCTTTTAGTTTTTCATGATTCGAGTAAAATTTGAGAAAATATGAAGGAATCATGAATTTTGCTCAAACCAAGGAGTTTCATGAATTGGGGAAAATAATAATTATAAAAGACTAGGGATTGCAAGGTGTAGGTCTGGCCACGGCTAGAGCATGGACGGGCGGCTATGTTGCCCGGTCCCGCATGCCTTTCCCTAATTTTATATTATTATTTTTCATGAAACCGTGATATTATGGAGAATCCATGAGTTTTCGTTGAAACAGAGAAGTTTCATGAGTTTAGGGAATAATAATTATAAAAAGTTAGGGATTGTGAGGTGTGGGACCGGCCACGGATTGGGCACGGCCGGCCGGCTATGTTACCCGGTCCCGCACACCTTTTCCTATTTTATAATATTATTTTTTCATGAATCCATGAAGTTATGGAGAATTCATGAGTTTTGCAAAAAAACAAGGAAAGTTGCTAAAACCAAGGAGTTTTCATGAGTTCATGAAATAACAAAAAATAAGGAAAATAATGGGAGAGGCATGGGACCGCCACGGCTAGGGCATGGGGGGCCGGCCGGTGGGTCCGTCCCTGGGCGCCTCTTATTATTTTATTATTATTTGTTGTTTTTCTCCTGTTTTTTGTAGGATTCCTCATCTGTCCATATTTTTGAATGCTCGTTTGTGCATCCGGGTGGTCAGTCGTGCATCATTGTCGAGTACACTTGCATGATTTTTGTGGGGCTTACTCAGTGGTAGTCCAGATGCCCGGTTGTTGAGTATTATTATCAGTTCATGAAATGCAGTGGAGAATAATTCATGAAACTGAGCAATAAAAAATGAGTAGTTCTATTATCAATTCATAGGATCAGTCGTGGATTCGACCATGAATTCGGAATAATAAAGTTAAGTATTATCATTCCACGGGATTGTGGATTCGACCGTAGAATCGAAGTAATTAAATATTACTATTTCATGAGATCGGCCGTGGATTCAATCATGAAATCAGAGTAATAAAATTATCTATTATCATTCCATGAGATTAGCCGTGAATTCGATCATGAAATCGGAATAATGAGATGATACAATTGTTTATTGTCATTCCATGGGATCAGGCTGTGGATTCGACTATGGAATAGGAGCAATTGTTATTGCAATTCCATGGGATCAGGCCGTGGATTCGACCATGGAATATGAGCAATTGTTATTGCCATTCCATGGGATCAGGCCGTGGATTCGACCATGGAATAGGAGCAATTGTTATTGCCATTCCATGGGATCAGACCGTGGATTCGACCATGGAATAGGAGCAATAATTGATCATTCTGGGAATTCAGTGGTAAATGTCACGACAGAATTAATCTATTGCAGAAGAGATATTAGCCAGTTAAAGCGTCATACCCATTCTGAACGAATCCACCATCAACACCTTGTTCTGAACGAATTACGGTTTTTCCCTTTGTTGAAAATCCACCATCAACACCTTGTTCTGAACGAATTACGTATGTAACTCCAGGTTACATATATTTTTGGAATCAACAATTTGATCACTTATATGACGTCGTGACGGCTGTTCAGCCTTTGGTGAAAGATCCTCCCACTGCTGAGATGATTTCTACTCGACCAAGATTGAAGTATCTCTCCGGCGATAAGCGAAAGACATCTCCAGGGTGTTCACAAGTATGTATCCTTCTTATAATCTTCATAAGGACATGGTAATTGTATATTGATCATTTAATCAATTTTTTCACAGGATGTTCGTATCGTGAGACCTCGAATCTATGTAGACTTCTCGGAAACGGAAGTAATTATTCACGGAGGAGAAGGCAGAAGCAAAAATAATAAGATGTTGCCTAACACCATAAAGTCCCCAGTGGTTTCTTTGGTGAGTTGTCAACATTCCTTTCGCCGTGACTTCCACTCATACGTGTAATTAGGATCACAATACCAATGTTTGTTACTTCATTACAGAACTTTACCCCGTCAAGTATCGATGGCCTTCAATTCTCTAGGCAAACAGTTTCTGAATCGAGTATTGAAGAAGAAGTTGATGTAAGTATCTCTTCGCACATTTAATCACAACGTTTGGGAATAAAATTCTAATTGTTATGAATGCATCCAGGAGGATGTTGCCATGGAGGTAGAGAGTATTGGTGATTCTTTTTCATCTTCGTAGGATTGTGATGAAGAAAATTCCAAAAAATCAAGACCGAATGAAAACAATGATGCTCTTGATGCTGATACGGGCAATTCTGATTCTTTGAACACTTCAGAGGCCACCCAAGTAAGTATTTCTCTTGTATTTTACTCATAGAAGCATAAACTTGATTTTTGAATGAATGAATGAGAATCCATGTGAATATACAAAAAATTTTGCCGAAATATGTCACCAGAAAATCCAGAATTCAACACTTTAGTAAAAATGTTGTAGAATCTTCGTCCGATGTCGGATTTTTACGGTCTACCCCAGTTTTCTTATGCCCAGGAAATTTCCAAGCTTTAGAAAAGAAGATTTTTAAGTTTTGAGCATGTTTAGAGGTTGAAATTGACGAAACATTAAACTTCTAGGAGACTTCCGGAAATTTTCAGTTGTTATGTAGTCCAATGTTTTGACCACATCTCTTTGCTCGCTTATCCCATTGTCATAAAATTTTGATATGTTGTATATAACATCCATAAAAAGAGAATGGTATATAAATCAACTTTAGATTATTCACCAATTTCTCCCAGTTCGTCGTCTTATGAAGGGCAGTGTAAAATCTCTTCAGATGAGCTTGTTGTAAAACGTATTTTTATGACTTTCACGCTATTTTCTCATGTCTTGCATGTATATTAAAGAACTTAGATAGTATTAGTTCACTTACATGCTGGAGTTTATGATTTATTTTGGTTTCCATGCTTGGATCACTCTAATCTCATGTAATCTTCGTATTAGGTGCCAAATGTCGAAGTTGAGAATAATGGAACTAATAATGATGATTCGAGCAAACCTGGGGTTATCGATAAAGAGACAACCATATCTGCACTTCAAGGCCATGAGAGAGTTATTACTGAAACTGTTAAGGAGACCAAGACTTCAATTGTTTTTGCTTCAGAGATGGAAGAAACCGAGCCACGAGTAGAAGAGACCGTCCCAGAAGAAACTGTTGTCGTGGTTGTAGAAGTTGCTCCGATAATTGAGAATCGTATATTGGTGCATGAATAACCGAGTGCAGGAGTTTCTTTTGAACCTCCATTTGGCAGATCACTCCATACCACGAACTAGTTGGTGGATTCAGCATTCCTACTGGATATGCAGGCTTGTATGAGAAGATATGGAAGAAGTTTGGTCACATCATTGTTACCAGAGACCCTAAACGTGTTTATTCTTTAACAATGCAAGTAAGTGTAATCTTGCGTGTTATAAATGATATATGCACTAGGGCTAGAAATACTGTTACTCCAGATGTACTCTTTGATTGGGAGTTCAACTTGGAGAATTCTGAGAGACTCGGCTTCAACATGAAGTGTCTTCGTAAAAAGATAAATGCTATCAAGGACTCATGCGAGAATAACATACCCTTTCCCAATGATGTTGTGATGGAGAAAAAAGACAAGATTGCTAGATTGACTGAAGAGCTGAACATGGAGAAAGCGGCCTTACAAGTCTTGAAGGATGCAGAGGAGCAAAAATCTTACTTTGTTGATTTTCTTTGATTTCCTTTCCATGATCTCTTGAACTTCTGAAATTCTGAGAGATGTGAGGTTTTATTTATTTATTTTTGGTTTTGATTGGTTTTGGATAAGTAGATGGTTGAGGATTTTCTTTTGGATTTGATAGAGATTTTCTTTAAGTAAACTGAACTTTGATAAATTATTGAACTTAAATTACTGAATGCAAGTATTGCAAACATTTTGGAGGAAATTGAAATACAGTGAAAGAAAAATCCTAAATGCCAAATTCAGATATTTTGGGCGCTCATGCTTTGAACAAAATACCTCAAAGATCCCATATCTTAGGCGTAGAATGCTTTGAGCCATGTTTCGTGTATTACTGCCACATTCGCTTTGCCATCCATGTTGATCAATTTGTAGTATCCACCATCAACAGACTTAGAGATCATGAAAGGTCCTTCCCAGTTGGAGTTCCTTGTAGAATGAAGATTACGCTTAGTTGATTTGAGAACTAAATCTCCTTCATGGAACTTGTTAGACCTGATCATCCGCGCCCTGAATATCTTCTGCTGGTTTGGAAGTCCACGTGCAGTGGGATTCCACGTTGGTGAATCCTTCCAATCTTGTGGTACATATGGGCATTCACACAAGGGAGAGTATCTAGGATACTGTTTGTCATGTTCAGCCATTATTTCAGCAATGGCCGTATTAGTGAGATGCTCGAATCGGAGAGGTTCTGCGTCCAAACACTTGGTGAAATATTGCTGAGATGAGGTTATCCATTCATAGCATTTTGCAATAGCTAAGTTGTTGGTGGAGTGAAGTCCCCGGACCCAAGCAACATATTTGAAAGTTGATAAAATGGATGCATGAGGAGGAATAAGACTTTCCTGAGTGCGGAACCTTTTGATGAAAGCATGCGCATTTTCTTCAGGTCTTTGTGTCAATTCTATCAAGGTTTTGACTTCCTTCATATGCTCGAGCGATGGAGTATCCTCTATTTCTTCCGAATCAGAGCTTTCGTCAGCAGGGAAATGTGCAATTGAAGGTGCTGGAGTTACCTTTTCAGCATGAATCCACGTACGTCCGAGGATCATATCATATCCTGGATCTTCTCGGATTATGTAAAACTTGGCTTCTGTCCAGGTCGAGTTCACCTTCATCTTGAGAGTAATGTATCCATAGGCATCTCTGGGCGTCCCTTCATGATCCATGATTGAGGTTGGAGCATGAATAGCTTCTTGTCGAGTAATACCAGCAGCTCTGAGAGTTTTCAGAGAGACAACATTGACGGTAGTGCCAACATCTATCAACGCTCGTTTGAACTCGTTTCTTTTGAGATGGACTGTGGTGAGAAGTCCCCGGTCATACATTTCCTTGTTTTTTACTGAAGGCTCAGGGAGTATCTCCTGAATCGATAAACGCTTCCCTGGCACGATGTGATTCAATGCAGTAAACATATCCTTCCTTTGATCCTTTGATAAGTACATTAATTCACAGACATCCTCGATTAAGGATTGAACTGCTTCCTTGACAGGTGGTTCAGAGAGAGTGAAAGTTCTGACTGGGAGAGGGTCTCTGTGTACTCCTTCAGTCCCCAAGCTAAGCTCTCCTGATTCGACATTTTCTTGGAATATGCGCTTCAAAAATCTGCAGTCCTTTGTGGGATGATTGACGAATCTGTGAAAGCGACAGTAACGAGAATTTTCCATGTCTTCTTCGGTTGGTTCTTTCTTGACATATAGTAACTTGATTGCACCATCTTGAACCCAGACATCTAGTAATTCAATCACCTCTTCGGTCGGAAAAGGGAAATCAGGTGCTTCTTGATCAACTCATGCGCATTGGGTAGGAGCCTATGCATCTCGAGTTTGACTATCCTTCCTTTGTGCTTTTGAAGGGGTTGGAGAAGTATGCTTGCGTTGCGGTTCGGCTTTTCGCTTGCTCCCTTCTGCAACAACATTTGTGGAAGGTTGGAGGTTGTACTGGTTGTTGATTAAACGTCTGCTACCTCGAGTTTCTCGTGGTTCTTCAGCTTTTGTAGCTTTAGCTCTCTCCAGTAAAGCAGGTGCGGTAGTTGTTGATCTCTTAGCCGCTTCATGAAGTTCTGAAAAGGTCTGGAACTGGAGATTTTCCAGTAAAGCACTGTAGACCGGGATCATTCCATTGATGCACAAGTCCACGAGTTGATGTTCTGTGACATTTGGATCATGACATTCCATGGCTTGAACTCTGAACCTTTTCACGTAATCATTAGGATGTTCATTGCTCCTTTGAAACATCCTTCCAAGATCAAAGAGGATGATTTGCTCTGAAGTGAAGAAATATTTTCTGCAGAAAGCATTAATCATTTCTCCCCAACTTGTGATACTTCCTGGTGCGATGTTGTGATGGGATCCCAGAAAGAACCCTATATAGATAACCGCAATCGCACGACGTCCAACTAGTAGACAGCGGCAAGTACAGGTCATTCCCACAGAGACCGGTGTAAATAATGTAATCAATATCTCTAATAAAACTAACAGAAACAATATTTTTGGATTTTTAGAATTGAAAATGAAATAATAAAATTAAAGTTAAGTAATAAAGTGAACTCGCAGAGTGAGAGCAAGTAACCAGGGTTTATAGTTTCAACTACTATTTCTATTCAATTACTGAAATGAAACATAACTCATGAATATATGTTTATTGTTCATTCTATCGACATCACCTATTGTATGTATTAGCGTCTCAAATATCGCTGGGACATCCTAAGCATGACACATCAAAAGAATAAACCAAAGCATACACCATCAAATCGTGTTAGCGAGAAAATTATACGAAGCTAAATGTAGGTTCACAAATGATACCTGCCTATTCTAAGCATATCCCATCAAAGGATTTTAACCCAAGTATGAAATATCAAATAGGTAGACGAATATATTTGTGTTCCTAACAATTATGCGCAAAGGTTATTGTATACGAAACCGGTGAAGCAACAACACATATCATTAATAAATCAATAAACAATATTCAAGAATTAATCTATTCAAATCATAATGGTCTTTGCTCAATTATTCAAATCAAATAGCCTAGTACCCAAGTAGTTTCCACCATAAACCCTAGTTACATAAATCTAGCAACACATGACTTTCTCAAAAGCCATAAATAAATCAAAGAGAATCACTAGCAATCGAAATGGAGTTGGAAAAACGAACGAACGCAAACCCTTCTCCCCTTCACGGATCTGTAGTCGCCCCTGGCCGTCGGCCTCCTTTTCTCCTCTCTGGCTTTGGCTATGTAGCCGCAACTTTTTAATTGTCGGAACTCCTCCCTCTCTGATACAGTTTCTCTTTTGATATATGTAAGTGCTGCGAGAAAATAAGACCCAGTGGATATTGTGCCCAAAGCCCAGTCCAATGACCGTGACCAATTTCAACATTTCCAAATTCAGACTCTTCCTACCCTACGGAAATCATCCGGCCAACTTCTCTTCATTTTACACCAGGGTACAACACCCAGCTTTGCCATTCCATCTTCATGCACATCCAATCACTTGGATGCTGCGAAGTACTGTTGCTCTTCCTGTAGTTCACACGAGTCATTCAAGCCAATCATTTCTCAGCCAACAGCGCACTCAACTTGTTGCTGCCAAACTGATCCCTCAAATCTGCTCTCGTTCCTGACTGACCACCAGACCCTCAACACTTTTCTTTTCCCTATCCAGCCATCACCAGCAACTGCAACACACAGTCCATCTCCGAATTCCGTTGTCGTCGCATTGAACTCATCTAAGCATCTGCGTAACCACCACTGCCTGCAGATTCAATCCACCTCCAATAACACCGGTGACTGCTTATGTTCTCAGCTTCCGCGGCTTCAAATTCTTCTCAAACCCATCATTCACGAGTATCCAGCCAACACCATCGACTGCAACAATTTTTGAACTGTAACAACACCTTAATCTCGACCGTACATCACCCTAAAACCATCGGGCGAAGTGGACACTCAACGTTCATACTTCACAGCACCCGTCCAATTCCTATCTTCTCCCTTTGGTTTCAAACCCAGGCAGCTTCAGATGAGAACCCCAATTTCATTCCATAATGTTGAGTCATGGCTATGAATAAAATCTCGAAACACCAAAACCTGAAATCCGTGTACTCTACCATCATCAATGCCAGTCTGAGATATTAAACCCACCAAATTCTTCTGCTGAAATCTTCAAGTCTTGATATTGTTGTATACAATGGCTAATTGCAGTTTGAAAGAACGATCATCATGAAGATCGTAGCAGCATCTGCTCACACTTTTTTTCTCGGGTGTAAATGGACACCACCTCCGATGTCAGGAAATGAAACTTCTTTTGTTTGGTGAAGAAACAAGATGTGCCAGAGTACCACTGACAAGATGTGGTAAAGAATTTTCCATGTCACCCCACTCGGTTCTTTAACCCCTTAGTGCATTCGCATGCGCAACCACCTAGGCTATCTCCTGGTCGTGACCATGAGAAGTGGTGCAGCAACATGACTGTTCAAGGTCCGACTCCTTTAGTGCTGTGAGGAACATTAAATTATGTGTGTATGGCAAAGGCCATTTAGCTTGCAATCAGCTAATATTCTTCGGGAAGGTGGATCTCGCCTGTACTTTCGACAAAAGCACTAAAATAGTATCATTAGCCAAATTATCGAGTCTTAACTAATATAAATATGGGTATAAAATGTAGCGTATACGTGCTTATCAACACCCCCACACTTATATTTTGCTAGTCCTCGAGCAAAATAGAAAACTGACCCGCTACACAGCTGGTCATCACAATTTTTTTTTATTTTTTTAGACCCGCTACACAGCTGGTCATCTAATAAGAGAGAGAGACCCGCTACACAACTGGTCATATAATAAGATAGAGAGAGAGAGAGACCCGTTATACAGCTGGTCATCACATTTTAAAATTTTTTTTGGACCCGCTACACAGCTGGTCATAACATTCATTTTTTTTTAATGGAAATGCCACTCCCCCACACTTAAACATTACATTGTCCTCAATGTAATCGAGTCATCCAACGTAGAAATTAAGATGGGAAATTCAAGCAAACAAATAAAAGATAAAGGAAAGAAAACAAATCTGATCGGTTGACTCCCATGAAGCGAAATAGTATGGGTTGACTCCCATAAAGCATGATCTTGTGTATCTGCTCTCCCAAACAAGGTTGATGATACACCAAAGCAAGCTGCAAAGCATATATATAAAGTCTGAAAAGTTGGGGATCAATCCAACAAATCAGGTTAGCTACATTTATGAACCTGCAAACACTATAAACCTCCACAAAGTTGTGTAAATCCATTCCCAATAGAAAATAGTCCTTAGTCGAGATAATTAAATCACTCACATGGACAAAAAAATATTGAATATATATTAATTTCTGTTTGGGAAACATGCTCTAAATCAGGCTCAAGATCAGCTGAAATAACTTCCGTCAGCACAATATCTTCACTAGAAATCAGAGGAAGTAATGAATTGACATTGGTAAGAGGCAAAGAATCATCAAACTCAACACAATGATTTAGACATGTATATTGTGGTTCAAGTTTATCAAAATCAGTAACTCTTAAATCTGGTTCTAAGTCTGCGGAAATAACTTCCGTTGTTGAGTTACCTTGATTAACCATTGGAGGGCACAATGCATTGACAATGTCAATAAGCATAGGATCACCAGAATCTGCAAAGTGCGCTAAACAAACTGAGATTGGTTCAAAATCAGTAGTTACCTGACTAGTACCAATCGCCTCCACATTCACATCAGCAATCAAGAAATCACAAGATGAGTCAGCAAAACAGGAGCTCAATGGAGCAACAATATCATGAATAATCGCCTCATTATTATCTGCAACTAAGTGACTTGTAGGAATCTCGTTATTCAAATGACTAGAAGGTATCTCATTATGAACGTCTATTGTCTCTAAGTCGTTAGACTCAACAATAATATCTTCTGTATAAACATGTTCTTCTAAATCATCATTATCTAAACAAATTTCATCTCTAACACAACTCTCCTCCTTTTGAATAGGCAAATAATCAGTAATATGATCATGAGTTGGATAAGATACAATAGATTCAGATGTTATACCCGTATCATTGTTCCTAAAATCACTACCAATTTTAAGTCCGTCTTCATCCTCAAAGCATACTGATTCATCATCTAGAACGGTTTCATTATTAGTGTCATCAATATGAGAAAAATCAGAACTTGAATCATCATACAGACGACGATCCTCTACTGGTTGCAAGAGTTCAACAATCATTCTTTCGGTTCGAGCACAGCTCTCAGCAGTTGCAATCGCAAATAATTTAGTTTGTTTGATAAATTCTTCCAGGCTAGATACGAGAGACAGAGATAGTTCACCGTACGATTGATTATCTCTTTCATACAGTGACTCATATGTGTGTAAATAATAATTGGAATTTGTATAATGTGACTCATAACCTGGGTAAGGTTGGTAATGATCATGACCTTCACAAGGTTCGGGATGATCATACCTATGAGAATCATCCCAATTATTATTTACATACTCGTCTCTAACAGGTTCCTGACAATAAGAAGGTGCATATGCGTACTCCTCATGTGAACTATTAGATGACTCCTCTTTTTCGGCTCTGTTGGTAAGGTTCCAAAAAGCTATAAAAGAAGCCAACTCACTAGAAACCATAATATAAAGTAAAATTTACCCAATAACTCACCTTGCAAAAGCTTTGCGAGAATATCAAGTACTTACTTTCTAGCCTGTTATCGATTCCAATCGCCACACTTCAGATTGAGGTTCCTGAAATAAAATCCTAAAAGACAAAAAGAGTTAAAAGGAAAAAGAAATCCTAAAAAAAAAATAAAAGACTATACAAAAAAAATAAATAAACATCTAACTATTTACAAAATCAAAAATACTAATTACAATATCCCGCAGCCGCTCCCCGGCAGCGGCGCCAAAAATTGATGGGATCCCAGAAAGAACCCTATATAGATAACCGCAATCGCACGGCGTCCAACTAGTAGACAGCGGCAAGTACAGGTCGTTCCTACAGAGAGCGGTGTAAATACTGTAATCAATATCTCTAATAAAACTAACAGAAACAATATTTTTGGATTTTTAGAATTGAAAATGAAATAATAAAATTAAAGTTAAGTAATAAAGTGAACTC
Source organism: Papaver somniferum (assembly GCF_003573695.1). Lineage (NCBI taxonomy): Eukaryota > Viridiplantae > Streptophyta > Magnoliopsida > Ranunculales > Papaveraceae > Papaver > Papaver somniferum. The sequence goes on from NC_039366.1 coordinate 50,235,086, forward strand.
GCAGAGTGAGAGCAGGTAACCAGGGTTTATAGTTTCAACTACTATTTCTATTCAATTACTGAAATGAAACATAACTCATGAATATATGTTTATTGTTTGTTCTATCGACATCACCTATTATATGTACTAGCGTCGCAAATATCGCTGGGACACCCTAAGCATGACACATCAAAAGAATAAACCAAAGCATACACCATCAAATTGTGTTAGCGAGAAAATTATACGAAGCTAAATTTAGGTTCACAAATGATACCTGGCTACTCTAAGCATATCCCGTCAAAGGATTTTAACCCAAGTATGAAATATCAAATAAGTAGACGAATATATTTGTGTTCCTAACAATTATGCGCAAAGGTTATTGTATACGAAACCGGTGAAGCAACAACACATATCATTAATAAATCAATAAACAATATTCAAGAATTAATCTATTCAAATCATAATGGTCTTTGCTCAATTATTCAAATCAAATAGCCTAGTACCCAAGTAGTTTCCACCATAAACCCTAGTTATATAAATCTAGCAACACATGACTTTCTCAAAAGCCATAAATAAATCAAAAAGAATCACTAGCAATCGAAATGGAGTTGGAAAAACGAAAGAACGCGAACCCTTCTCCCCTTCACGGATCTGTAGTCTCCCCTGGCCGTCGGCCTCCTTTTCTCCTCTCTGGCTTTGGCTATGTAGCCGCAGCTTTTTAATTGTTGGAACTCCTCCCTCTCTGATACAGTTTCTCTTTTGATATATGTAAGTGCTGCGAGAAAATAAGACCCAGTGGATATATTGCCCAAAGCCCAGTCCAATGACCGTGACCAATTTCAACATTTCCAAACTCAGACTCTTCCTACCCTACGGAAATCATCCGGCCAACTTCTCTTCATTTTACACCAGGGTACAACACCCAGCTTTGCCATTCCATCTTCATGCCCGTCCAATCACTTGGATGCTGCGAAGTACTGTTGCTCTTCCTGTAGTTCATATGAGTCATTCAAGCCAATCATTTCTCAGCCAACAGCGCACTCAACTTGTTGCTGCCAAACTGATCCCTCAAATCTTCTCTCGTTCCTGACTGACCACCAGACCCTCAACACTTTTCTTTTCCCTATCCAGCCATCACCAGCAACTGCAACACACATTCCATCTCCGAATTCCGTTGTCGTCGCATTGAACTCATCTAAGCATCTGCGTAACCACCACTGCCTGCAGATTCAATGCACCTCCAATAAACCAGTGACTGCTTATGTTCTCAGCTTCCGCGGCTTCAAATTCTTCTCAAACCCATCATTCACGAGTATCTAGCCAACACCATCGACTGCAACAATTTTTGAACTGTAACAACACCTTAATCTCGACCGTACATCACCCTAAAACCATCGGCGAAGTGGACACTCAACTTCAGTTCATACTTCACAGCACCCGTCCAATTCCTATCTTCTCCCTTTGGTTTCAAACCCAGGCAGCTTCAGATGAGAACCCCAATTTCATTCCATATTGTTGAGTCATGGCCATGAATTAAATCTCGAAACACCAAAACCTGAAATCCGTGTACTCTACCATCATCAATGCCAATCTGAGATATTAAACCCACCACATTCTTCTGCTGAAATCTTCAAGTCTTGATATTGTTGTATACAATGGCTAATTGCAGTTTGAAAGAACGATCACCATGAAGATAGTAGCAGCATCTGCTCACACTTCTTCTCTCGGGTGAAAATGGACACCACCTCCGATGTCAGGAAATGAAACTTCTTTTGTTTGGTGAAGAAACAAGATGTGCCAGAGTACCACTGACAAGATGTGGTAAAGAATTTTCCATGTCACCCCACTCGGTTATTTAACCCCCTAGTGCATTCGCATGCGTAACCACCTAGGCTATCTCCTGGTCGTGACTCATGAGAAGTGGTGCAGCAACATGACTGTTCAAGGTCCGAATCCTTTAGTGCTGTGAGGAACATTAAATTATGTGTGTATGGCAAAGGCCATTTAGCTTGCAATCAGCTAATATTCTTCGGGAAGGTGGATCTCGCCTGTACTTTCTACAAAAGCACTAAAATAGTATCATTAGCCAAATTATCGAGTCTTAACTAATATAAATATGGGTATAAAATGTAGCGCATACGTGCTTATCATGTTGTTGTACCAAGTATATGCTCTGCCTTTCAGAGACTTTCAAATTTCCTTCAGACGGACGACATGGTTGTGCTCATGTTCACCCAATGCCCCCAGAAACCGAGAAACATGTTCTCGAGCATTGTCTATTCCATCTTAAAGGGTGAATGTTGGAGAGGTATAACCTTTTGGCAGAGGAATCCTTTGTGTAGCAGCAGGGTATGGAGGTTGGTGATGGTGGACAGAGGACGTCTTATCTTTTCCATGATCCTCCAAGAGGCGCTCCAGGTCTTCACGAGTGATGAAACCGGACGGTTCTTTCGCTGGTGGGTTGTCTGCAACCATATCAACTTCTTCATCATCTACCACATGGATTGGAGTGACTTCAGCATCAGTGTCTGAAAATGTTTCTTTAGATTTTTCGTTCTCTTGAGTTTTCTCTGACATCTTGTCTGTAAGAGTCTTGAGATAATTGCATAACTCCTTCTGAGTGGCAGCTATGTCAATCTGATTCTTGGAAAGAGTCTCTTTCACCTTCATGAGATCACCTATGGTAGGCGGATTTTCTCTGATTTCTTCAGGAGACCGGTCGAAGAGAGGATTATCTCTGATGTTGGTTTGCGGAGGCGTGGTATTTCCAGTGCCATTGTTGGAAACAGGAGTAGTTTCTGGAGTACCACCATCGTTGCTAGTGCTAGCTTCGTTTGCATTGGGATTTGTAACTAACCCAGACCTAAGACCAGCCATCTTGTGAAATTTGAGATTGCAACCGAGAGAATAATCTCCCACCGTGGTCGCCAATCTGTAGATGGGGCAAAACAATTTGCTGGTTTTTAAGGAATTGAGGAGACGACCATGCGGAGGAGACTCCTTGAAACGAGCAAACTGCTCAACCTCACACAGATGCACTGCAAAAAGGGAGTGATTGAATTCGAGATATCAATCTGTAGGACTCCGGCCTAAACCAAGACAATGGTCGTTCCAGAGTCAATTCGGTCACAAGAGAGGATGGGTCGATCTGTAGGAGGAAAGCTGAGAAATGTGTGAGATCAATGGTGATCAAGAATTGTAGGTGTGTTGTGTATTCTGCGTGAAGAAATAAGATAAGTTCTGATTGATTTAATTTTGCTCTATTGAGAGTAATTGCTCAGACGTTGAGTTCTTATTCTCTTGTTGTCTGTTTGACGAAAGATTGTTTTTTGTTTCAATCATGATTCAGAGACTTATTTATATTGCAAGAATTGTAGACACCTTGATCCCATGAAGTGTGACAGTTGCTGGAGTCAAAGAGTGGGGAAGTGGAAATCGTGTTAAAACCAGTTGCTCATCGTGCAGAGACTTGGTTGATTTTCTTCCCACTACTTTGCTAACTCCTCTAACTGCTTGCACGACTTGATCACATTCTCATCATGTGGATGACTACACGTGTCGTAGACCGCCAGACCAAAACCCTAGTTAATGTCCCCCATATGATACGATTGATGTCTCGTGATTGTGGAGTCTGCAAGGCAGACGTGTATTTAGTTAGTCAGTTGTTAACTTTATGAGACGATGAATCTTTGTCTTGCTGAGTCAAACGTGATTTGCAAATGTTCTAGGACTCATGAATTGAAAATGTCTGTTGAGACATAGGTATAATTGTCTAATGGATGTTGATAGTTAAGGTGAGAACATGTTGCTCATTTGATGAATTGTTGAATATTGATAGTTGAACCAATATTCCTTGGTTTGAGAAAATATTGCTCGTTTGATGAATTACTGGTGGCGGGACTAAATGAAATATTAATTTAAAATACTGGCAAATGGACCGAGTATAATTGATCAAAATGTTGATCATGGGATCAACATAAAATTATTAGTGTTTGAATCTGCTCAAAATCACGAGCTTTGGATTAGAAACCCTAATTTCGATCAATTGCCGATTAATTGATGATTTATTGAAAATCAAACACGGAGTGAATGAGGGACCGGCTACATGGGATGATGGGTCTACCATGTAACGCCCAGATGCTCGAGTGAGCCAACACCAAAGTCTCTTGAAAATCAGTTGGCGAAAGGATGATTAAATGCTGGTTTAATCATTTATTGAAATAACGCTCGTATGAGCTTAGGTGATAAAACCTAATTATGACGGAACGAGGGACCGATCAAGGAGTCATGGAACGGCCCTGGTTGATCATAAGATCAATTGACGATTGTTTGGTGAAATTCCAAGTTGTTTGGAAGAGTTTGAACTTAATGTGAACAAATTAGGTCAAATGATGAAAATGTGTGGACCGGCCTCTTGCAAGCCAAAGAGCCAACCTTGGTCGGTCAAGGTAATATGCTCATGTCACCATAGTGTTCGTGCCTCAGTCCTGAGAATTTTGATATTTTCTGATACGCGTTTGAGCAACATATTGAGAAAATATGAAGAAATCAGGGTTTTGCTCAAACTGAGGAACTTCATAAGATGAAGGAAATAATAATAAAATAAGGAATTACAAGGTGTTTAGGCATACCGGCCGGCTAATGAGCCCGATCCATGACACCTTTCCTAATTTTATATTATTTTTATGATGTGAAGGAAATATCATGAAATTAAGGAGTTTCCTTAAAACGAAGGAGTTTTCATGAGATGAAGGAAATATTATAATATTAATAATAAAATAAGGGGTTGCAAGGTGTGAACCGGCCATAGCTAGGGCATAATCGGTCGGCTAGTGGCCCGGTCCTGTAACACCTTCCCTAATTTTACATTATTTCCTTGATGTGAAGGAAATATCATGAAACTGAGGAGTTTCATAAGATGAAGAGAATAATAATAATAAAATAATAAGGAATTAAGGTGTGGGACCGACCATGGCTAGAGCATGGTCGGCCGGCTAGCGGCCCGGTCCCGTGACACCTTTCCTAATTTTATCTTAAATTCCTTGGTGTGAAGGAAACACCATGAAACTGAGGAGCTTCCTTAAAACGAAGGAGTTTGTTCAAACGAAGGGATTTTCATGGGATCAAGAAAAAATAATAAAATATGATAAAATAAAGAAAAAGGCGTGGGACCAGCCACGTCGGCATGACCGGCCGGCCGGTGGGGCCCGGTACCCTAGCGCCTTAACTAATATTTTATTATTATTTTTTTTCTTCCTATTTTGCATAGGTTCATCGTTACTTCGTAATTTTTTGAATGCTCGTTCGTGCATTCAGGTGCTCGTTAGTGCATTATTACTGAGTACATTTGCACCATTTTATCGCGGTTTATTCGATGGTGACTCAGATGCCCGTACATTGAATATTTATCACTAACTCATGGAATTCTGCTGGGAACAACCATGAATTGAAGTAATGAAATATTATGAAGAAGTAGAATATTTTCTAGGTATTCAGTTAATGAATCTAGAAATAATTAGTTGATGGTTGTATATCGTCTAGGAGCATTAATTATTCAAGAATTGAGCGATATGAGCTTGTTGAAGCGTCATATTTCTTTTATATATTCAGGGAAAACATTGTTACATCATGAAGACGTTATCGCTCTATACTAGCAGGCAAGCTATCTAGGAGCCGTCCAATCGTTCGATTCTATATAGAGGTGATTACTGAAATTGCTCAGTATTCATGAGATATGTTGTTGCCTCAGTTGAGAGACTGCATATTCATGTATGCTCTGAGAGACAATATACTCAGTCAGAGACTCTTGTGGCATGAGTTTTCATGCTTCAATGAGAGACATGAGCCTCAATACTCATCTGATTGCTGGATCAGGAATATGTAAGATTATGGTTTTACGATTTTAGCCTTTGTCGAAAATCCACCATCAATAGTAGTGGAGTGCTCTGATGAGAGTAGTTCTTCTTGAAATCATCAAGTGAAACAGAAGCTTCTTTAGAAGAAGATTTCTTGCGAGAGAATTCAACGTCAACCTTTTTCCATTTCGAGGAAAAAGTCAAATTAGATTTTGTGAAAATCTTGGGTATATCCAGAAAGGATACTACCATTTGATTTTTTGACATTAAAATACGATTTTCATCTTCTAGCCTTTTGACAAGCTCAGAAACTGGCTTTATCTCCAAATCAGATGAGATTTGTAAGGCATTGTATTTTGTCAGAAGCTGAGATTCTTAAAAGATCGGTCATCTTTTCTTGATCGATACTTTTACTAAGTTTTTCTTCTAAAGATTGAATTTTCAAGGAAGATATATTCTTGAGAGTGGTTATTTCATCTTTAAAGAGGCAAGATCAAAGTTGTTCATTTTCAGCTTGCATACAATTTAAATTATATAGAAGCTTTCATTCTCTTTCCAGTGCAAGATTGACACTTGAACATTGGTCTTTGGTACCATTCAAGTTGTTTCTCATAATAATCAGGCTCACAGATTCTATTTGTTTGATTTGCTGATTACATTGAGAAATAGAGATATAACTCTTGGATATATTTTCCTTGATTGAGTCTGACTGTCTAGTTGATTCTCTTGGAATTATATTGGAGTTAGTCCATACAGATTGCCTAACGAAATATTGGGTGTGGTTGTTAGACCCCCGCTTTTTCAACCGTAATACCGAGATCCCTCTTGGAATATACAACTCAATATTAGCTAGCATACAAGTATGTTGTACTAATATATCTTCCATAGATATGTTTTTATTGCCGGAAAAATAAAACATATACATTCAAAAATCTTAATAAAAAGATTCTCAAACATTTCATTTTGGGATCTCACCTTAGGTATCAAGGAATATCTTTGAACAATAAAACATAAGATTTGTACACATGTTTAAATTACTCACAGTGTAGACTTTTTGAACTTTCCTATTTTGCAAACCGAACTTCCAAAATAACAAAAACCCTAAAGTATACGTGATATCGAAAATCGTTTTTCCATGGAGATCGGTCCTATTATAGATCCCCAATAGGTGGGAATCGGTCCTGCTAGATATCCCCAAATAGGGATCGGTCCTGCTATATATCCCAAATAGGAACCAGACCACTGATACATTTTCGTACGTATACTTCCTTAAACTCAGTTCTGCAGACATGAAATCAACTTTAAGTTCATTACACAATCTAGTAACAAGTTACAAAGATAATGTCTATGTCACAATTACGAAGTTCAAAATATAAGCGTTATACTTCGTAATTTCAATATAAAAAAGTTATAAAACAACTTGTATATTTTTCCTTGGCACTTTGATCATAATAAGATGATCAAGTCTCTAATACTAGATTTTCATATATATATATATATATATATATATATATATTTATAACTTCGCATGTTATGTTTTCAATCTAAACGACTAGAAAGTCATGAAGATAGAAATGGAAACAAGTCAAGTATTGTATTACTAGCCTCAAGTAGAAAAATGACGTGTTCATTGATGTCAATACGTATTCAGGTAAAAGTAATACTCGTATGTCTCATCATTTTTAAACTTCTTAGCTAACCTAAAGCAGTTGGCTCTTGTAATCTAATCAAGCGAATTTGAGTTTGGAGACTAAAATAAGACAACCAACCTTGATATACCAATGCTTGGTGGATTCAACCGATCAATTCTCTAACAATCTCCCCATTTTTCAATTTCAGTGATAAAACTCTAATACATATAGAGAATACACGAATTAAAAGATACCGACATTACATTACATAACCGTCTCTCAACTCATTCTTCATAGGCTTGATTCCAAGTTTCAATTCAACACAAAAACCTGCACAAATTCAAAAATAAATGTTGTTGTTGAAGCATTTGAATAACAAGCTTTACTCCCTCTAAAACAAAGCTAGATAGATATACAATCTGAACATATTTGTTATGCCCTTTTGTAATATGAAATACTACACAACATGATGATATGTTTCTCCCCCTTAGTCAATGATTTACTCTTCTTTTAGATATATATTGATTAAATTAACCATATACTCCATATATTTCTCCTCTTTTATGTCACAAAAATGATAAAGAAAAAAAAATACATAAGCAAACATAAAGGATCTTTGTAAGGTCCCATGAATTCGTCAACGTCATTTGGCCGGTCAAGAAACTATTTAGACGTTAATGACTTGATTAATTAAATATCAATAATAATTAATAGAAAACCAGGCGATTGAAAACCAGGGTTTTCCAATTGGATTGGTTTCACCCCTGTTGTTGTTCTTTTGCTTTGATTTCCTTTCTTTTTCTTTTTCCTTCCTTTTGCGGGTGTTTCCATTCTGTTTTTGTTTTTCTTCACGTATTTTCTTCTTTTCTCCAAATAGGGGTTTGTTTTCATTTTTAGGGTTTGTGGTGAACTTCTTATCATGCCTGCTTCAAAACGTTCTGCTGCTACTCGTTCCTCTCTGCTACCCCCTCCATCACCTAAGCAACCTCCTTCTCCTCGGCTGAGTCAAGATGATGTTGTGCAGAACGGGTATTGCCATTGTCCATTCAAGAATTTTTATGGATGCGATGATGGAGTAAACGGCAGGGGTTATGCCAGGGGCTCTATTTTCCGTCACTTGCAAGACAGACACTTCTTCTCGGAAGATAATAAGGGTAGTTGCAGAGCGATTATCTCCAATGAATTGCAGGTTTACAGCGCCTGTGAAAGAATGCTTCTCCAAATGTGTATGTGGTTATGCAGCCAGTGCATGAACCTTCATGCTTGGAGAACCCCTAGTAAAGGCCTCAAAGTTCATGCTACAATTGTCGGTCCTTTTAATAGGGTCTCTGCAGAATTCCTTATACACGGTGTAGACAAACCTGCTGAGTTTCCTATTTTGAATGAGACAGTTGCTACAAGGGAAGATGTTGTCACTGTCAGAAACGACACAATTGTTAAACTTCCTGTTTTGAAAGAGACAGTGTCTGCAAGGGATGATGCTCTCACCGGCAGGAGTGATGTTTATGCAGTGGTTGATGAATCTTTTACCCTTTCTCCGGAACTTCTTAATGTTGTTTTCCAACAACAATTTACCACGGTGTCCAGCATTCCATTTCAATGTAGGGTGGGTGATTTGTAAACCTACTGATCTGACTGTCTGGATTCGCCTACTGCTTCTTCTCATTTGTATTTTGACACGATACATGCCCGTGCAGATGAAGAGAAGTCGAGCAATAAAAAGCGACCACAGGTCGCTGCTATTCAAAAAGCTTTACTGGCTTGGAAGGAACCCATGGGTTGCTACACACTGATCTCCAAACTGTTATGTCTGCCGGACCAACAGAAATCTGCCAAACAAGACAGCAAAAATAAGCCTGAGATGGCCAGTTTAAATGCTTGCTGGAAAAAAGATTGGTTACGGTCATTATACAGCTGCTATTAGGGTTTTGTCTTCAAATGGTGTTGCTCCTCGAAGTCAGAATACTATGACTGAATTGCAATCTAAACACCCAGAAGCTCATCCTCTTTCCTTTCCGGATGTTGATGTCAGCTATGACCCGGTTACAGTTGATTCAAGGGTTGTCCTCGGTGCCATTAAGAGATTTCCCAAAGTAACTTCCTGTGGTCGTGATGGTTCGCGTGCACAACATCTAACCGACGCTTTGAGTGGTGCAGTAGTGGTAGTTGCGGACGAATTGTTGGCTTCGATTATAGGGGTTGCCAACCTTTAGTTGGCGGGTAAGTTCCCTAAGGTCTTATGAGAGCTCATTGCTAGTGCACCCCTTACACCTTTGCTCAAACCCGGAGGTGAGCTAAGGCCTATTGCGGTTGGAACTATTTGGCGTCGATTGGTCTTTAAAGTGGCTGCTTTTTCCGTCGGTAAGGCAATGTCTTCTTATTTAGGGGATCATCAATTTGGTGTTGGTGTGCCAGTAGGGGGGGGAGTATACTTCATGCTTTAAATGGCTTGCTGGAGTTGAAAGGTCATTCAGACAAGATGTCAATGTTTCTTATTGAATTTTTGAATGCGTTCAACATGGTGTGCAGATCTCATCTCATTAGGGAGGTTCGACTTCATTGTCCAGGTATTTCTCGTTGGGTAGAATTTTGTTATGCCAGGTCTGCTCGGGTTTACCATGATCAATACATTTTGTCTTCTGCTCTCAGTGTTCAGCAAGGTGATCCTCTCGGTCCGCTGTTGTTTGCTTTGATACTTTACCCTTTAGTGAAGTCCATTGCTTCTCGTTGTAAGCTTGATTTTCACGCCTGGTACCTTGATGATGGCACTATCATCGGTGACACGCTGGATGTGGCCAAAGCTTTGAACATTATAGAATCCGAAGGACCGAGCAGGGGTTTACACCTCAATATCAAGAAAACTGAGGTCTTTTGACCTTCACTTTATCCTCGTAGCATTGATGAAGGTGTTTTCCCCAAGGATATTAGCAGGCCTAGCAAGGGAGTTAAACTTTTAGGTGGACCTGTGAGTTTGGATTTGGATTTCATGAGTGACACGACGTTGAGTAGAGTGAACAAGACTATTCAACTAATGGCCGCAATCAAAAAACTCAAGGACCCTCAAAGTGAGTTGTTGCTACTCCGTAATTGCGTCGGTGTATCCAGATTATATTGTTATACGTACCACCAATCCTGCATCTTTACAACATGCCACTGACCTATTTGACGACCACTTGTTCAAGTATTTGAGACTTTTAATCACGGGAAATTGAGCTGGTTTTGGGCCTTTCCAACATAGACTGGCTACCCTGCCTATCAAGGATGGTGGGCTAGGCATAAACACTATGGCTGACACTCGCACCTACTGTTATATTACCTCTCAGAGTCAGACTATTTCTGTGCGGAAGGTGATACTTGGCAGTTTATTCTCAGCGGATAGTGGTGTTGCCTATCAGTCGGCTCTTCAGAAATTCATTCAGGTATGTGGTTTGCGTTCCTCTTATTGCGTCGATGACACTGCCCCGCTTCTATGCACTTCTTGGAAGTTACTTATTTTGATGCAGTTAAGAAGCAAATCCTTGTCCAATTTACTTTATTTGCAAGTGACACCATTATGTGACAATGTAACCAGATCAAACATGCTCAAGATTAACTTATGGCCGTTCCTATCAGTGGGTTGGGCCAATGACTCGGTCCTAGACACTTCAGAGCAGTTGTTTGTTGTCGCCTTGGAATCCCTTTGTTTGTGGAAGATGGTTTGTGCTCTTGTTGTAATAGACCTATCGATATTTTTAGTGATCATGTGCTTCATTGTGCTAATTACGTTGGTTTTAAGTTTCGCCATGACTTAGTTCGTGATGTTATTGCGGATATTTGTTACAAAGCTGGTGTTCCTGCACGCAAAGAAGTCGCTTTGGGTTTTTCGTCAGTTGATAACAAGGATTTACGTCCAGCAGACATCCTTGTCCTCAACTGGAAAAAATGGTCAAGACGTATGTATGGATATTACAGGTGTCTCTCCCTTCATTGGTGATGGAGTTCGTGCTTTCATCCCAGGCTAGGCCATCTCGAAAGCTATTTCGCGTAAGCGGTCTAAATACTTGAATGAATGTGTTACGCATGGTTATGGTTTGGGTGTTTTAGCCTTCACTACTGTAGGGAAGCTTAGCAAAGATGATGTATGTTTTTTCAAGCGTTTGAAAAATTGCTTAGTTAGTAATGATGTTGGTACTGGTCTTGGTAGTTTTATTTTTCATAGATTGGGTAATGTTATTCAAAAGGGTGTTGGTGACCAGCTTGTCGCTCGACTGCCAACTAAAAACACTGGTGTGTAATTTCTTCATAAATATTATTATGATTAATAGAATTAATACAATAATAATTTGGTCATGAAAGTAGTACCATTAGATAGATCTTGAAAAATTACGCAAGGTGGACTACCTGAACGTGTCATTCGGATACCAGAGAAAAAAGAAATTCATCCAATTAGTATGAAGAGCAAAATAGTCACTTTGGAACATTATATTATCGACACAACTGAGATGTCTACTGTGAGCACCTCTATCACAAACTATATTTCTATTCTTATGTCTGCCTATATCTAATCTGATAGGTGCCTTAGTAAAATCATTTTGGTTTATATTGAAATCAGATCGAAGATAAACTCATGGTGTTGGTTGTGGTGGCGGCAATAGAGATAATGGTGGTGGTGGGAGCGGTGGATATTGTCGTGGTGTCTTCGATTGATTTTCTTGTGAGTGATGAAGATGGTTATTAGAAATAAAGAAGAAGTGGAAGTAAGAAGCATAAGAACCAAAGGTTAAAACAGGAGGGGTAAATATGGGAACAAGAAAAAATGTTAGTGGACCTAAATGGGCTTATAGATAGAAAAGGATATTTATTGTATGATAAGGGTAGTTGTGAAGCGCATCAAAACAAGGGGTATTTATTCAATTTTCGATAAACTCATGATCTTTTTTCTTCTTTTTTTCTTTTGTCTTACGTTCTTGATCTCTTTTTCCCTGTCGAATTCAATCCGGAAATTGGATATGCAAGTGGACACGGTGATGAATTGGTAAATGGAATAATGAAACTGTGATAGAAGCATGTAAATCAGGTTGGTTGAGAAAGTTAAATTGCAACAACAGACTATGTTGCACCACTTTGGCGCAATAGGCTTTGGCCTTGGCCTATGGCCTGTGCAATGGATCAGGATAAACTTTTTTCACTAGTCAGATGACTGACTGGTCTAACTTATCCCTGACTCAGTTGTCTGACTGAGTCGACCCAGTAGAACCCGACTTGACTCACTGATTCCTTATTTGACTCAGTTGAGCAATTGACCTTGACTTGACCGTTGACCCGACTTGGACTCGACTTGACTTTTGACCAAACGTTGACTATTAGTTGACTTCGTTGACCATTAGTTGACCAGTCACCTGAAATGTTTTCCGACTATTTTTCCTGCCAATTTTCGGCCATTCTTCTTACTTCTTTAGATGCCCAATTTAGACGTAAACTAATCAATGGAAGTTAATAGAGAAAGAGATAGTGGAAGACTAGAAAGAATATTGAGATAAAACAAAGGACATCGACTGAGATTCTGAAAAATCATTTATGTATCATTGTCATGTTAACTCAGATGGTAATTGCATGTTCAAGATGATGATGAGGAGAATGATGAATGGTACTATAAACTTGTAGATATGAATTATTGAAATTGTAGTGGTTTGTCTTCAAAACAGGTGGGAAATTTTGTAAATTTCTAGTAATTTTCAAGTTGCTTGTATCTTTCTTGTAGTTATTAAGTTTTCATTTAATCTGCAAGCATGATGAATCTTTGATTCTTTTGAACATGTTTGTATGAAATTGAATGAGTATTTTGCTTGATGTGTTGTCTTGTCTCCTCGTGAGGAGTGTCAATGTTTCTCCACAGCTTTCCACTACGCCGATACTGGAATTTGGTGTCATACTATTAGGGATGGAATTGGCTCTCAATATTATTGGGCCGACCGAGCGAAGCGAGGGAGAACCTTATATGACCACTTTTTTGTAAAATCTAAGTGATCAATTGATACAAAAAGATTGGATTTATTTTTGGTAGTCACTTCTTTTTGGTGTGCATATGAAAATCCAAAAATGCCCCTCCCTTTTAGTCCAATTACTATAACTTCTTATGTATCCTATCTTTTCACGGGTACAATTGGAAAGCAAACTTTAATATAACACATCTAAAAATTCGTGCCTTGGATTTTTACAAATTTTATCTCGTTGGAAAGGTTATAAAAAAATCTACACAACGAGTACAAACAACAATATCAAATTTAGAGTTTTTACGAAAAATTCGAAGGTATTTATCATTTTAGGCACAATTTTAGAAAATTAAATGTATATCCATTATGCAAACCACCACAAAGGATACATAATACTTTATGTAGCCATATTTTGGTTTATGCATCAACTGATTTTCCGTTACAAATAACAAAACGATGTACTCCCTCAATTTCAAGAAAAGTGATACTTTCACTTTAGGCACAATTCTCGAAAATTGAATGCATATACATTATGCAAACCACCACAAAGGATGCATAACACATCATGCAACCATATTTTGGTTTATGGATCGACTAATTTTTCGTTTCTGGAAAAGTGATACTTTCACATTCCGTTTCAGGAAAATATCACTTTTTATGAAACATAGTAAAAGTATCACTTTTTCTAAAACGGAGCGAAAGTATCACTTTTTCTGAAACAAGACGAAAATATCACTTTTTCCAAAACGGAGCGAAAGTATCACTTTTTCTAAAACGGGGCGAAAGTAGTCGCAGACAAACCCCATCTTCGGATTCTTTTTCGGTCGGCCGTCCCACTGTGGCAACGGTTGTACTAGTATAAAAGTGTCCATGGAAATAGGCGTGACCTATAATAAATTATTAGGGGTAGAATTGGCTTTCAATATGAAATAATTTATCTAACTAGATGATAATTGAAACTAAATACTCCATCCTCATTCATTCTGACCATAATTTTTGATGATGTGGATAAATATGGTGAGAATATTGGGAAACAAAGCTCTCTCATTGATTTTGACCCCACCCGGCTTTTTTTTAACGTTGTTTATACTCTCTGTACACCTCCCATGATCGTCGCAGTCATAAACCCGTTGCCCAACTGCTCCCATATTGAAACCCATGTTTGAAAGCTACCCACTTCTTTTCTACATTGAAAACACGAAAACTAAACAGAAAATACCAAACCGTAGAAATATTTTGCGGAAAACCTACTTATTGGGTATGTCATTTTTTTTGGGATTTTTATTTGTTGTGCAAACCCTAATTTTCATTGCTCATTGTCTATTAATTCGTATGATTAGAATTGCCTACTTAGCATTTTGTGTCCATGTTGTGATGATTCTTTTTTGTTGCTTCATTGTTTCCTTATCAGTATTTTGAGCTTCTATGAACTGATTTATTGAATGAACTTTCTCTTATAGATTCGGGGATGAACCAGTTAAGGATGTTAAGGTAATTATATGAATTAATCAATGCTTTTGTTGGGTTATTATTGGAATCAGTTTTTGGTTATAATACTGATTGTGATTATGATTGGGATTGTGATTGTGATATTGGTAGGAAGGACAAGAAGAGGAAGCGGAGAATAATAATGAAGATGATGCTTCAACTCTAAAGTTAATACGACAAATTTAAACCCACAATCCAAAGGTTAAACACATGTACGGGATGTTCTCTAAATTTAAACCTTTTTTTGTTCCTTATTAAATTTGAAGACATGTTAGAGATGAGATATGAAACTCAAAATTAGGATGTGGAACTAGGATATCTGTGGAGTTGTGGGTGTTGTTGAAATTTCAGCTCCACAGAGTTCTGGTATGCTTCTTTATAGCATAAGCATGAGGTATCTTTGTTTTGATAAACTTAATAATTTGACTCAAATTGTTAATTGTTACAATAACATTCATATTATAATTTGTTGCAATTTACAGAGCATCACTTAGGAGAATGTCCATTTGAGCTTAATAATGTATTCGCCATTAGATATAGCTTTATCTCTAAATAAACTCACCAGAGCTATATCCCTTCTCAATTTAGATTATTTCACAAAGGTCTCCTTCCTAGATGAAACAGGCAAACAAGAGAGACATATCATAAATGAAGTAGATTAAAAGATTTAGTGGTAAAAAAATTCGATGTCATTTGGATTTAATTTGATTTCCGAGTTCTTTATGAGTATTTTTAGGAGTACATTCTTAGCTATGCTTCTGTTGCATTACCCAATCTTGGATTGTGTTTACTGATGGTGAGCATTTGATGGGTGAGTGTAACGATCTACGTTACAAATTAGTTCATGAACAACTTCTCGAAGGAGAAATCGAAGAACAGAGAAGAAAGGAAACTAGATATTTTTCATTAAATGAACTCAGGAGAAACAATGATTGGTTCACAAAGGACCTATCCACAAAAAGAGATAAGACGGTTCCCAACTCATTAATAACAAAACGGGTTTCTAAGAAAATACCCTAATTAACTAAAAGAAAGACCAACAGGAAAAACTAAACAGATAAAGGCCTAAGCCCCCATTAGTCCTCAAATCATGAATCTTTCATGACAAATCCCTCTCCTTCACCTGATCGTTGTCCTCAAGGATTTATTTTGGAAATTGAGTTTGCATAGCTTGATTATCTTCCCAAGTAGCTGCTTCTGCTGATAAACTTTCACACTGAATAAGAATTTGTGTGACGTCTTGGTTATTCTTTCTAACCCTTCTGGCATCTAACACCTGCAATGGTTTAATCTTCATCTTTCATTCCTTAGTGACTGCTAGTAGTTCAGTTTGTGGAAGTAGACCAGCCCCTAATCTGGGTTTCATTTGGGATACATGAAAGATAGGATGAATTTTTGAGCCAGCTGGTAGTTGCAGCTTGTAAGCCACCTTGCCAATATTGTCTATAACCTGATAAGGGCAAAAAAACTTAGCAGATAACTTAATATTTCTTCTCAACTGTACAGTGGTCTTTATGTAGGGTTGTAATCTCAGATAAACCCAATCACCTACTTCAAAAGACCTCTCAGACCTCTTCTTGTTAGCTTGTTGCTTAATCATGTGTTGTGCTGCCTCTAAAGCTCCATTGAGTAGTTGCCCCGTGTGATATCTCTGTTGCATATAATTATCTACTTCTGCACTTATACCTTGAGTTGTTGAAGTAATCCCAAATTGGGGAGGTGGATAACCATAGAGTGCTTCAAAAGGAGTAAGCCTGAGACTATACGGTATCTAGTATTGTACCACCATTCATCCAAGTGTAACCATGTAGCCCATTTACTTCTTTTAAAACTTGTCATGCATCTGAGATAAGATTCTACACAAGAATTTACCCTCTCAGTTTGTCCATCAGTCTGAGGGTGGTAAGATGTGCTTAGGTGCAGAGATGTACCCAATTTTGTAAATAAAGCTTGCCAAAAATTGCTTATGAATACACTATCTTTGTCTGATACAATGCTCTTAGGGAGACCATGAAGTTTAAAAGGGGATTTAAGAAATACCTTTGCTACTGAGGCTGCTGTGTATGGGTGACTCAAGGCCATGAAATCGTTATATTTAGAGAATCTGTCTACAACCACCAGAATGATCTCTATCCCTTCAGATTTTGGCAGTCCTGTGATGAAGTCCATGCTGATGTGCTCCCAAGCGTGTTCAGGTATAGGGAGAGGTTGTAGCAATCCTCCCAGAAGAGAAGTAAATCCTTTGTGTTGTTGACATATATCACACTCTTGTACATGTTTCATAATTTGTTTATGCATTCTTATCCAGAAGAAGTAGAGCCTAGCTTTTTGGTAGCTGGCTTGAGTTCCAGAATGACCCCCAATCACAGAAGAATGGAATGAAGCAATGATTTTCTATCTCAAATCTACACGCTGACCCACATATATCCTTCCTTTGAACTTCAATATTCCTCTATCATAAGAGTAATATCCATCTGAAGTGTCTTGAGCTAACATTTTTGGGATCAATTCTTGAGCTAGAGGGTCACCTTCATAACTGTCTTGAACATACTTGAGCCAGTTGGGTTGTATCACACTCAAACTACTGCAAGATGCTTAATCTCCTATATGTACCCTGGATAAGGCGTCTGCCATCTTGTTTTCAGCTCCATTTTTGTATTTGAGCTCATACATATCCTAGTAAGTTTGCCAACCATTTTTGTTGAAGCATTGAATGTATCCTCTGCTCCATGAAGTATTTTATGCTCTGGTGATCAGTATAAATGGTAAATTTGTTTCCCATTAAGTATGATCTCCACTTGGTAACAACCATTACAACTGCCATTAGCTCTTTTTCATAAGTTGACATAAACTAGAGTAATGATAGAGACAAACGATAATCTTGTGAAGAAATCAAAATAAATTCATATATTAAATCTAAACATGTTTCGAACTTAAAATTCATCAAATAGAAGTTTAGCTACTCATGGATTTAGTAAGACCCATGATATACATAAGAGATAATCAAAGAGAAACAAATTCGGCAATGGAAGAACCCAAAACCCTAGCTTTCGCTCTTTGTCTTCTTTTCTCCACTTCAATCTCTTGATAAAATCTTTGTCCGGAACTCTCTTGAAAAGTATTTGAATGTCTCCTTAAATATCCCTATGGATATTAGGGTTTGGGAATACTTCGGAACTAAGAAATTCAATTTTGGCAAGTATTTTCGTTACTTCTTGGAGGTAGGGATCGGTCCTACCTATTCCCCGACGTAGGTAGGGATTGGTCCCTACTTGATCCCATAACTTTTGCGTACGAGCTCGGAATGACCTCATTCTTTTTGCGTTCTTTTCGTCTCTTCATTCTCTACAACATAGAGTTGAATACTCCTGAATTTGGTCGACTTCCTCCTGGTTCTTAGTCCACGCTCGCGTTTATGTTCGTTTCGGCATCTTTTCGCTATTTTTGGATGATTATACCTAAATATGATAAACAAAAGAAAACAAGAGTAATACAAGGTAATATGAAGGAACATAGCAAGTATGAGCATAAAATTGATAACAAAAATATAGTAAATTATGCACTTATCACACTCATCCAAGCTCGACAACTCAACATCATTGGTCCACCAGAGACCCCTTTTTACTCAATTCGTTGTGATGCATCATATTTAAAAAAGTAAAGAAAAAAGAACTCGTGAAAATTCTGCGAGTTCATCATTCAAAATTTTGTAGGTGTTTATGAACAAGGAAGGTTTATCTATGTAAACAAATACCTAGAGCCAGAACTTGCCGAGTGTGGTGGATTACTGCTAGCAACAGAGTGGGCAGAGGAGCTTGGAATTCATCATGCATGCTTCGAAATGGATGCATAATTGGTTGCAGATGCAGTTAATGTCCAAATTGAGATGGATTCGCGAGAAGGTAGCGTGGGAGCATCAGCCTTTAATTCTGGATATTAGGTCCAAGGTGAGCAACAATCCTTTTAGTATTGCAAATTTATAAGAAGAAAAATGTAATAAGCCAGCCAATTGATTGCTAGGATTGCTAGGATGTTAATAACCTTGAAAATTTGGTGTTCACATCCACCGAGTTTTATTGCCAGTACAATATCCGAGGATTAAAAACCAGCGCATGTGGTTTTATTGCCAGTCCACACTCCACACTACTCACATAGTCGCGCTCCCATACATTATGCAAATGCCATAGGAGCATGTGGCCATACGGCCAAACTCTATACAGTTGACCCAAAGCATTATAATGAATAATTAATACCTAGGAGTATTAATTAGCTAATTAAGTACTTAATTAACAGTCTTCTCTTACCATTAGTACATTGAATGAAGATGATGATGAAAGAGTAGACTCTCTTCTCATTTACAAATTATTTAATTTCTTTTCCTCGTTTTCTTCTCTATGAATACTAACTTTCTCTCTCTTCTTTCAATCTCTAATCAAATCCACAAAACCCTAAAACCTCGATCCCTCCGGGGAATCATACTCAGTTGTTTAATTTTCATCGTTCCCGATTCCATTTCTCTTAGATTCTTGATCTGATCTTGCTTCTTGATCTTGAAATGCAGTTTTTCATTGAGATTTTGTGGTTTTTTATCCATTGAAATTGAATTTTGAGTTTAGAAATATATAGAGAAAGAGATGTATAAAAACCAGCTTCAAGAGCTGGCACAAAGAAGTTGTTTTAATCTGCCATCATATATATGTATAAGAGAAGGACCAGATCATGCACCAAGATTCAAAGCTACTGTTAATTTTAATGGTGAAGTATTTGAGAGTCCAAATTTTTGTACAACATTAAGACAAGCTGAACATTCTGCTGCTGAAATTGCATTAAATTCTTTATCTAATAGAGGTCCATCTCATTCCCTTGCTGCTAGGATCCTGGTGAGTAAGTTTTTGATCATTTTCATGTTATTTCATTTCAAATGCTTGAATCTTTAATTGGGTGAAAGCGAGAGAGAATTTTTATGGTCCAGAAATCATTTGTGAATGTTAATAAGATCGAGGTTTATTTTAGTGTTTGATGATCAGCTCATGTAAACCAGGCTGAAATCTTGATAACTACTAAAGAAAACTAGTATGTTAGTTATTAGCCCATCACCACCACCTATGGCCGTACAAAAGAAAATGACGACATGCCTGTGATTCTATGATGATGATCTTCCATTAGATTAGAGAAGCTTGTTAGGAAATACATGGAAAGGCGTGGGTGAAAATTGACTACGAGATGTCCTGGGGATGAAATTTTGTAAAGATGCGAAACCAAAGAGACATTATTCATATTAAGATTGAAAATGGAAATGAGGAAAGTCAATTTCATTTTGTATATATGTGCTTGTTTTGTAAATTTATTCTTTATCTTCAACCTCCATAGTTGATACTATTACCTTATACAAAATATCAACCTATCCCGTTATGGCCAAGGAAAGTGGTAGTCTATCCCGCAGTGTACATACTACATTCTGAAAAGTCAGTCAGCAGTATCACTCATTAGTTCTAACCCTTTTCATGCCACATGCATTATGGGTGATAAAATTGGTCTTTCCACATTATGTAGATGCTAATTTATTTATTTTGGGTATTCTGGATAGGATGAGACAGGAGTTTACAAAAACCTCTTACAGGAAATTGCACAAAGAGTTGGAGCATCACTTCCAATATATTCAACCACCAGATCAGGCCTTGGACACCTGCCTGTCTTTACCTGCACGGTTGAGCTTGTTGGAATCACATTTACAGGTGAACCAGCAAAGAACAAGAAGCAGGCCGAGAAGAATGCAGCCATGTCAGCATGGTCATCTCTTAAACAATGTGAGCCCCCCTGCCTAAAAGTATATATTGGTGTCAAATACACTTAACTTATCACGACATGTACAGGTATAGATGAACCTACCATTAACTAGATATTTTCACTTGCATCTTTACTGAAACCCTCTAATCTCAAGCGGAGTCTGATAAACATTCTTTAGTTGTACGTGGATTACTCTTCTTGAATATGTTTCACAGTTAAAAGTTTTTTGGTGAAAAGATCATATATTGTTTGGTAATTCCATGGTTGGCCAGTTAG
This sequence comes from Papaver somniferum, assembly GCF_003573695.1. Classification (NCBI taxonomy): domain Eukaryota; kingdom Viridiplantae; phylum Streptophyta; class Magnoliopsida; order Ranunculales; family Papaveraceae; genus Papaver; species Papaver somniferum. Next base: position 50,256,074 of record NC_039366.1, read on the forward strand.
AGGTGCAATTTGAAACCAAGTTGTGTTGTTGATCGAGCAAAATAGCTGTATGAGCTCCACTCCATTTGTGGCCACATAACCCTCCATCTCAGCTGACATATTCTTGTCTTGGCAGTGACACGACAAGCTGTGAATTCAGCATTTGAGAAAGAGATCAATGATGAGCTGGAACAGATTACAGTAGCTCGAGCACTACTGAAATACCGTCTGAAAGAAAAGATAGCAACGACAAACGTAAATGAACAATCACCGTGCACAGTGAAGTTTCCGATGCAAAGCACTCGATCATCTCAGCCTCTTCCTGTTACTTCATCAAAGATTCTCCCTTTAATCCGCCCAAGACAGGCTCAACGAATTAGACCTATTCCCACTGCTGCGACTGATGGTTCCCAATCATCAGCAGACCATTGTCGATCCCGTCCTCAGAAGTTACCTGCTGCAGGTGCAGCACCTTTTGTTCCTACGAGGCATTTCAGGCCACCATATCACGGAATGGCACCACCAGTGACGATGAGAAATGCAATACCAGTTTTTTCTGCACCTCCTCTTCCCCCAAGAACAAACCAACCTCCAGTACTTGGGACGCCACCTTTGTGTGTTTCCCCGTCAGTTCATGTTGGGCACGTTGTGCCAGTTTTTGCTGCTCCGCCAATACGGAGAGATGGACCACCAATACTTTTTATTCCTCGGCCATTTACCAGGTCATCCCTGCATATAGAGGAGATTCAAAATATTACTGGTATTGAGCATTCTGAATCTGCGACTAGGAAGGACCTGGAGCAGCTGAAAATCTGAATTGACAGAATTCTGGAGGATTAGGAACATATATATATATATTTAAAGGTCTTCTTATATTTGTATGCTGAGTTTTTTTCTTTTCTTTTCTTTTCTTCCTTCCATATTTTAAACTTTTGTAAAAGGTACCCTGTTACAGGCTTCAATAGTATATGAAACTTCAAATTGTCAGAATTTGTTTCTTTTATTTTATCGGCTAATACAAAATTCCAGAAATTCGGAAGTGAAATACTATATGAAATTTCAAATCGTCGGAATTTTCTTCTTTTCCTTTTACTGGCCAAAACAAAATTTCAGAATTTGGAGGGCAGGCATGCTGTCTTGTATCTAAAACCGTTTAGAGAACTTTAGTGTATTATTGATAAAAGAGATAACCTGAGAAAGGTTATTACAAAGCCTTTAATTTTATACTAATCATACAGACGTTAATCTGTAAGAATAGTCAAGTCAATAGTTGACCTCACACACTCCTTTCACACAGATACTTGTGACACACAGACAGTTCACAGAAGTATAATGTCTAATACACCCCTTCAATCTGATGATGAGGCAAGAGAAGAAACATCTAGGAGTTGTTTAAGTAATTTGGAGAATGTTGGAAAGCATAACCCCTTAGTGAATAAGTCTGCAATTTGATCTTCAGAAGCAATATGCTGCAACTCCAAGAAACCTTCATCCACTAACTCCCATAATGTATGATATTGAATTTCTATATGTTTTGTCCTGACATGAAAAACAGGATTAGAAGCTAAAGATAAAGCACTGGTATTGTCACAAAGAAGTAATGCTGGAGAAGCAAGTTTAATATGTAGATCAACAAGTAGATAAGAAATCCATTTTAGTTCAGCTGAAGCAACAGACAAGCACTTGTATTCAGCTTCTGCAGATGACTTTGAAACTGTAGGCTGCTTTTTAGAAGACCATGACACAAGATTAGGACCCAAAAACACAGCAAAACCTGAGGTAGACCTTCTAGTATCTGGACAACCAGCCCAGTCGGAATCTGTAAAAGCCTTCAAAGTACACAGACTACCCTTTGTTAAAGTAATTCCCAGACCTACAGTGCCTTATAAATACCTCAAAATTCTTTTTACTAGATGAAGATGTAAATCTGATGAAGAATGTATAAATTGTGACACATAGTTAACAACAAAACATATGTCAGGCCTTGTCACTGTTAGATATTGTAAAGCACCCACTATTGCCCTATAGTCAGTTACATTATCTAGTTTAACTCCATCATGAATAGACAACCTTGCTCCTAACAACCGGAGTATCACAGGGCTTAGAATCCAACATGTTTGACTTGTCTAATAACTCTAAAGTATACTTCTTTTGAGTGAGAGTTATTGAAGTAGAATTTCTGACAGCTTCTAAACCAAGAAAATATTCTAACTCTCCCAATTCTTTCATAACAAGTACTTTCTTTAAACAGGCAACCATAGCATTCATCAAACTAGGAGAACTACCTCTTAGTAAAATATCATCCACATATAAAAGTAACAACATCATACCATCTTTAGAAGTATACACAAACATAGAATTATCAGAAACTGATTTCTTGAACCCATATAAGAGATTAAGAATGTACTGAATCTATAGAACCAAGCTCTTGGTGCTTGTTTCAATCCATACAAACTCTTTTTCAGTTTACACACATAGTTTGAAGGATAATCTGGATTTATGAAACCTTGAGGCTGTGACATATAAACATCTTCATCCAAGAGGCCATGAAGAAAAGCATTACTAACATCTAATTGCCTAATCTGCCAATTGTATGTAATTGCCATGCATAACACAACCCTAACAGTGGTACATTTAACAACAAGACTAACGGTTTCATAAAAATCTATTCCATCTTGTTGATTATAACCCTTGACAACCAATCTTGATTTAAGTCTGTCTATAGTACCATCAGCTTTCTGTTTGACCTTATACACCCATTTAGAACCTAAAATGTTCATGTGTGGCTCAGGAGCCACATAATCCCATGTGTCATTATCTCTCAAAGCAGTATACTCATCTTTCATGGATACTTTCCACTTGGGATCCTTAAATGTTGTCTTAAAAGTCTTTGGTTCAACAGTGGTTAGTAAAGATCCATAAGAAGAAGATGTTGGATGTTTAACAGAAATATGAGAAACAAAATCAGGAAACTTTTTAGATTTATCAATGCCCTTGTGAGACCTAGTAACAATACTACTAGTAGGAGCAGAGCAATCAGTTGAAGGAAGAATGGATGGTAACACAGAAGTATCCAAAACAGAATCAGACCCAGAGGATTGAATATAAAACTGATTTTCATCAAACACCACATGTCTAGATACATAAGACTTCTTTGTAAGAGGATTATAACATTTGTATCCTTTATGAAGAACACTATAACCAAGAAAAACACATTTCACAGATTTTGGAGAAAGCTTATCTGTTCTTGAATGAGCTAGATGAGGATAGCACACAGCACCAAAAATTTTAAGAAAAGAATGGTCTGGACTTTCACCAAAAAGAACTTCAAAAGGAGACTTAAAATCTAAAATTTTGGCTGGTGTCCTATTTATCAAATAAGTGGCAGTAAGAAAAGCATCATACCACATTTCTTTTGGACAAGAAGAGTTAAACAAAAGAGAATTACCCATCTTAGTAATGTGTCTATGCTTTCTTTCTGCAAGGTCATTCTGTTCAGGGGTTTGAGGACAAGAAATCTTTACAAGAATACCACTTGACTCTAGCAAACCTTTAAAAGGACTTTTAACAAGTTCAGCTGCACTATCAACTTGAAAAGCAATAATTTTGGAAGAAAATTGATGTTCTGTATGAGTTTTAAAATGAGAAAAACACTTAACTGCATCAGACTTCAATTCCATTGGATAAATCCAATGAAATCGACTAAAATCATCCACAAACAGAATATAGTACCTATAACCATATAAAGAAGATACTGTTGGACCCCATACATCACAGTGGATTAAAGAAAGTGGTTTATCAGCATGAGAGGAAGAAAGTTGAAAAGGTAATTTTTTTTCTTTTTGCCAACTGACAAGGATGACATAAAGTTGCAGAATGGGGTGAAGTTAAAATAATTTGTTTGTTGGAATGTAACTTCTGAACAATAAAATTTGAAGGATGTCCTAGCCTTTCATGCCAGATTTTAGATGATGCAGATAAAGTAGAAGAAAAAGCACATGGAGCAGTAGAAAGAGAAGACTTATAATGAATGGGATATAAATTATTAATCACTGAACCATGAGACAATAAGACATCTGAAGACAAATCTCTAATTTCATAACCAGTAGGATATAACTTGAAATAACATGAATTATCTCTAGTAAATTTAGCAACAAAAACCAAATTATGTTTCATATCAGGTACTAAAAGAACTGTGTTCAACCTAAAACGAGTTTCAGGTATTTGTATAAGAGAAGTGCCGGTGGAAGTAATGTTTAAGGACTTACCACTACCCACTTGGACTCTGTCTTTCCCTCTAAAAGTATAAGTATTTTGCAAGAGAGTCTCATCTCCAGTCATATGAGTTGTTGCACCTGAGTCAGCTAACCACTGAGGAGCTTCAGAAGTTGAAGGTTCTGAAAAAATATGTTCTTCACTGATTGAATTAAAAGCATGTTGTTGTTGTCCTGTATTTACTGAAGATGAAGAAGCATTTGTGAAAGTAGGAGGATAGTATCTAAAGTGACACCTACTAGCATAGGGTCCTTTCTTCCTGCATATCTGACAATCTATCTGAGAGAAATCCCTTCTACCACCATTTGCTTGACCATAAGAAGCAGAACTATTGCCTTTTCCAGAACTATAACCTTGACTAGAAGTATTACCTTGTACAGAATTAAAAACTTGAGAATTCTTATAACCAGAACTATTCCCTGGAGCACTTTTATAGCTAGAATTATTCTCGGACTTTCCTCTACCATTACCAGAATTACCATTCCTACTACACAGAGCAGTAGGATGTTGGGCATCAAATATAGTACTAGAATCTTGATGTTGTTCTTGAAGCCACTGTTCATGATTGAGAAGTCTTGGTTTTAGTTCAACAAAAGTATATGGGACTTCTCTATTGTGAGCAGCTACAACAAAGTTGTCATAATCTCTACCCAATCCATTCAATACATACATAGTCAAGTCAGAACTGCTTACCCTTTCTCCAATAGCAGCCAAAGAATCTTCTATGGTCTTGATATTTTGCAAATAAACCAGTACTGTCATATTTCCTTTTCTGACATTATGTAACTGATTTCTAAGCATACTCTTTCTAGCCATGAACTGACTCCTAAAAGTTACTTCAAGAAACTCCCAAATTTCTCTTGCAGTGGAGAGTCCCAACACATCACCAGACACAAAATCAGTAAAAGTAGCCTTCAAACAACTAGTTACAAAGCAATCAATTTTTCTCCACAAAACCCATTGCGGATTCAATGTTAAAACTCCATTAATTTCAATCTGTTTAACTGGTTGTTGAACATCACAATTAACATACCCATACAAATCAGTAGATACAAGAATAGACTCCATCTGATCACGCCATAACAAGAAATTATTTGGCCCTAATTTTGAAGAAACAAAATTTGAAATATTGGTAAAGGGGAATGTAAATTCAGAAGTATTACCCATTTGAGCAGTGGAATTTGTTTGAGAACCCATATTCTTTCTTCTTCTGTAAACGATTGTTTCAGATGACATGAACCCAAAACACCAAAAAAATTGTTGTTGAAAAAGATCAAAAATCAGATCTTGAATTGAATCTGATTAACAATTGGTGAAGAATATGATAAAAGGTGTTGAATCTTGAAAAAGTATTATAAAAGATGTGTGATTCTAGGGTTTCTGCTTAAAAGATTGTGTGTTAAAATTGTTGCAGAGTTGAAAACATTGGCTCAGGATCGAATACCATGAGAGAACATTAGTTTATTATTGAACCTGAGAAAGGTTATTACAAAGCCTTTAATACTAATCATACAAACATTAATATGTAAGAATAGTCAAGACAGGGGTGTACATCGGGCCGGGCAGGCCATCCCAAGTCCGATTATAGTGCAGGTCGGTCCAGGCGGGCTTGTAGTCCTTACTACCCGTTAAGTCTAACAGGCCAGGTCGGGCCGGGCAATAGCAAAAAATTAATGCCCATGACCCGTCCATACCCGTGAAACAATACAGGCCAAGCCAGGTCGGTCCGGGCAGACCTCGGGTCCAAGAGATAATTCAAAATTTTAAAAAGTATATAGGTTTGATTTTTTGGCTTGATGAATAATGATATATCTGTAAATCGTTCAAATGATATTACGAGCAATTCATTTTCATTATTGTGAAATGTAATTCAAAATTTTCTCTAACCCCAATAAATTGTCCAAATTTGAAATTTAAGTTCTTGAAAAATCCATCACACTAGTAGAAAAATTTATTCCAGGCTATCGACAATTAGGCAGGCCGGGTAACTAACCAGGCTACCAGGCAGGCTAACAGGCCGGACTTCAATATTTGAACAAAAACCCGAGTCCGCCCACTTATAATTATCGGGCAGGCCGGGCAAGCCCATGACAGGCTTTCGGGCGCCCATGGACTCCTTCGGACCCGGGCGGTACATGGCAGGTAGCAGGCTTCCGGGCATTGTGTACACCCTTAAGTCAAGTCACACACTCCTTTCACACAGACACAGATACTTGTGACACACAGACAGTTCACACAAGTATAATGTCTAATAACCGTGTTGCATCGAGGGAAGATTGGTCTACCACATCTTAAATGCTTGTAAAGTGAAAGGGTACCGCTGTAATCAAGAAAATTTGGCTCATTGGTGTCCGTCATTAATCTAATCACATGAGAAAAATTAAAGAGCCATTAAGAAGACTGGAAAAGAGAAATTGGGAGAAAAATCTCTTGTCCAATCCCGCTGCACCCGATAATAATATATTTTGCCAATATGCTTCTTCTTTTCCTATGATGAGTTACTGTACCGAAACAATTAAAGGGCATAACGGATCAAAGCAAAGCTGAAATGCATAAAAACATAAAGACATATAAAGAGAAGGCCACAAAAACAACGATTAAACCTTTACTAAGTATAAGTTACTCTGATGAGAGCAAATACATGTGTTAGGCAAATGCACTTCCAACCAGAAAGATAGATGGAACAGAAAAACCCATCTTAATTTATTAGACTTATTTCAGGATTTACCGAAACAAAGATGCCTAAAGGCCAAGTTTTGGAGTTAGGCGGAGAATGAAGCTTCCATTGCTTGTATGATCATAGATGAATTGAGTTTGAAGCTTCGGAAGCTTCTTCCGGGTCTGGTGTCAGGCTGGCGAGATTCAAATCCAAGCTGAATCAAATGGTTGTTCTTTGTTTTCATAGTTGCTCCTGTCGAGCCGTTTGTAGCGTTCCCTAAGCTTCCTAGACAAATATATCCCGTGATCATCAACAAAGTCACATGGAAATCAACTAATGCCCTTCTTTCCTCTAAAGAGGACAACATCTCATAAGAGAAAATAAGGGAACAGTATCTAGGACGAACATAAACAAGACGTCTCAGATAAGAAAGGATGGGGGGGAACCTTTGAAATACGTTTCTGACTTTTGAGTAGCAGGAGGTGCATGTGATGCAATCCACGATTTCAAAGACCTGCATGGAAGTTATGAATTTGAATCTCATTGCAACTCGGGCAACAAACAAGACCACCAATAATATACCAAAATTTGGTGTCACTGGTCAGCATACTCACGTTAAGAAAGGACTAACCATATAGAGCTTTAGGCCGTTAGCCCCACGAGACATTGCTTCGTTGCCTGCTTGTTGGAGGTCACTAATCCTGTGCCATGATATCTCCTGCATTCAGCGAAGATCACAATTATGTTTTGTATATATACCCCGCTTCCTATCGAGCAAAAGATGTTATACTCTACTTCACGAAATGTAAGCTAGAAAATAATAAATCAGCAAATAGGATGATCCGGGAGCTGGAGAAAACGGAAAGAAGTACTAAACAAGCTTATCAATCTTTAAGGCTTAAAGGGAATGTGGCGAGATAGAGGAGAGAGACACATACACTGATCTCCTTTTTTGTCTGAGGTGCGAAGACAGTATCATCCTTCACACCAGCAATTATGTAAAGCCGAACCCTTTGTTCTCCTATTGTAACTTCGATATATTCATCTACTTTCAGAAGTTTTGATATATCAAAGCCAGTTTCCTCCAAAACCTTCATTCGTAGCAGAAGACAGAAGACAAACTTAAAACATAATGAAAGACGAATTCAATCATCAAAGAACCAACCACATGAGAAGCAGAAAGACTCGAAGTCATTTTATTAAGAAAATTTTCACTGGGGTGAATTTTCTTACCTCTCGGACAGCACACGTATTGTCTTCCTCATCCTTGTTCTTTTTCCCACGAGGAAAACTCCAGCTTGCTCCAATCTTCCATCCCTTAACTAATAAACACTGCAAGTTGAATATGTCAAACCATTAAGAAACCAGCAGTTTTTTTCCTTCAAATGTTGAAGCTTTCAATAAGAAAACTATATTACTGACCCGCTCAAAAGATTCATCCAAGATTATTGCCCCAGTTACCGGAACTCGAACCTTGTAAGAGGTGAAGTCCTTGTATATATCATCTATATGTGCAATATATGGTCTGAGAGCAGCACAGCTATTAAACACTAACTTTATTAAGGATGATTAAGGTCAGTTGATAAGAACAAATAATAACAATCAACTATGCATGCAGTCAACTTCATTGTGCCAAATTCTGTTGACAACCCCAAAACGTTGTTCAAAGGATACTTAGAGAAGTGAATTCCCTCAGAGATAGCGACTTGAGTGATGGATTTTGTTCAACTGAATTGTCCTCGTAGAACCAATGTGCTTGCTCCACGAGAAATAAGATTCTCTCAAATGACTCCAGGTCTTCTTTTGGGACATTCAAAACAAATCGACTGCCAAAAAATATCACAATTTCGCAAGTGCAATAGATTCGATTTAAGATCTTATAATAAACATTGTTTTTCAAAAAAAAAAAAAAACTAATTTTATAAATGTAGGATGGAAGGAAGTGACAGACCTGCAAAGATCATCGAGAAGCTCCTGAGGAGGAAGATAATATTTCATGGAAGCACTTGGAGATCGATGTAAACCCATTATTTGCTACCTAGGAATAAACGCCTTAATATATCTTGTCTATATAATTAATTGTTTTTCATGAAAATGAAATTAGTGAATCAGTGGAAAAGAAAAGAAATAAGAGATGGTAAAATTAGGTTTTCTTGTTACTCCTACACCAGCAGCTTACTGAAAGACTGGTGTAGTGGTGTGGTTACTCTGCTCAAACTGGGGTTGCTACAGTTTTAAGAGCAAGGGATGAAGATCTGAACGGTGATAATGGGCTTTGTAGTTTGTTACTAAATGGGCTTACTTGACCTAGCCCAATTTGAAGGCTGTTTAAAAAAAGAAAGGAAAAAAAAGTTTCCACAGTACAAGGGGAATTATACCCGATCATCACATACGGACCTTATGCTTCAAAAAAGAAAAAAATCACATACGGACCTTACAACCTGATTACATTCTCCCGTTGGAGCAAAATTTGTGAAACTGGAATGCCACCAAAAGTGCCCTTATCTGAACTCCACAAAATAATGGTTTGCTTGATCGAAAACTCCATTGCGTTCAAAAACATAAACCTTATTCCATGAATGCGTCTGTAATTTTCCTTCGAAGCCTCTCAATGAAGGTACGTATACAGAAACAATGACAAAATAAAATTACAACGACCCTTAAGATTCATGAAACTTTCAATGATTCCGTTTGTTGTCTGATGCATCTAGCATTCACCCATAAAAGCACTAATGAAGTAAGACCAAAGTGAGTATATGAAGTGGCAATGTATAAACAAGTGTTGAATTGTTTCGTAATCTTTGTTGCATAAAATGCAGGCATTGGTAGGAGTTGTAATACCTCTGTGTTGAAGTATTGTTCTTGCTGGTGAAGGGTCCATGCAAGGAATAAAATTTTATTGGAGGGAGATTAGGTAGTAAAAAGCATGTCGATAAAACCATAACTTGAATCTTCATCAATCAGTAAATCATAGAGCTTACCTGTTCTGAAACCAACAAGTGTGTCGTTGTCTGGATTCAGAAATACGTTTCTAAGGCTTAGTCCTATGGGCTAGATATCTAGCTGTTAGATTGGTCATCCACGTCAGCATGGGCAACCTCCTAAGTCCTATGGGATGGCTAATCTAGCAGCTAGATTAGCAGCGGGACCACCATATAACGACGAACCGTTCGGCGCTTTAAATCTCAGCCGTTAGATCAGAAAATTTTCTCCCAGCGCTGAACGGTTCAGCGTTTAGACCACTTTTTGAGCGCCGAACGGTTCAGCGTTTCAATCTCGCTGATAGTTGGACTGCGAGCATCTGGTAGGAGAGAGAACTATCAACTATCATTGTTAACTTTTTCCAACACTTATTTTTTGATTTGCAACACTTTTTGGCCAATCTAGCACTCCAATCTAGCCCATAGAAGTTAGCCTAAGATCATGTCAACATACCAATTATTTCCCAGTATCAAGAGGAAGCGTGAAGTCAAGGTTCCAGCCAGCGACGGTATGCATATTGCATTCTTATACAAGCGACTTTGTAGAAACAAGGATACTTTGACTTTGGAGCATGATTATTGAGCCGTCAATCATCTAGAAACGAATAGTTCTCTCATTATTAACCTGTAATTTAAGGCACAGCAGAAGCTGAGTTCTAGCTTTCAATATAGGAATTTACTAATTGGTTTAATTAGCTAATTGTTACCAAGTTAGCTAATTGGCTTAATTAGTCAGTCCATCCACCGTTTGATTGTCTTTCATTTCATGTAATTATGGTGGAGTGTGTGATAAATGACAAATTGTTGGACTACATAGGACTGAATGTAATATAACTACTCAGCCTTATTCTTCAGCCCTATTATTCTACAGGAGCTGTTCCAAACAAGGAAGTTCTCATCATCAAGTTTGACAGTGATAAATTAAAGTTGTTTTTCAAGATTAGGGAAATCATAGGTCACTGGTGGTGGAGGGTTAGTTTCAAGACAAACTTTAAGTTGGGATTTTCACCACAACATTTTGATCTTTGGGATTAAACGAAGAAGAAAACAAAGTACCAAGATAATAACGATAAACGATAAACAATCACAAGACAAGGATTTACGTGGAAAACCCCAAACTGGGTAAAAATTACGGACAAAAACACGATTTATTCAATTAACCGTAAAGGTGATTACAAGGAGAACTCTTACCTTCTCAAACAGCTCTCACCCTTCCACGAAAACAAGAAGCTCACAAAAAGACCGAAAACCCTAGCTTTCCCACTCTTTAGAAGAACTCTACGAGATATCAATTAAACACTACCAAGGACCCCTATTTATACTAGTTAGCTACTTAGGTTTAATTTACGGTTTGCTTAACCTCCAAGTGACCGAATCCAATTGAGATCCTACAAACTAGGACTCAATGACCGACTCTGTTTGTGATAAACACAAAACCACCGACCAAGATTTTCTCACACGGTTTTGGAGTTCCACAAGTTTTGGACTCTCACACAAAACCTTGTCATGTATTCCAATAATTCTCCACCTCTGATCATGCATTCATGCGTGAGACGATTAATACATGAAATACCCTTCGTCTTCCAACGTCAATTTCGCCATAGGCTGCCTACGTATCCTCTGTAAGGAATCAAACCGACCGTAGTTCACTCAAATTCTTCTTGCTTCTTCAAACAACTGACCTCCACCGTGTTCTTGTCTAATCAATGTTGATGACCAACAAAGTCCAAGTTATCCTTGGACTTGCCAATCTTTGGAACCCACTTCTTGACCATACGAGCCTTTAATGCCAAATTTCTATGAGACTTTACATTTTCAAAAGTTGACTCAGGTACATCCTTAGCTCCACCTACCCCTGACTGCTTCAGAGTATACAAGCCGCTGCTACAACTTCCTTTCATGATCATAGTAAACCCTTGATAAATCTTAATTACTCCACCATAACAGGAATAACCAAAACCTGCAGAATCTAATTGGAAAAGACTTATTAGATTCCACTTTAACTCCGACACGTGTTTAACTCCCCGGAATATTCGAAATTTACCATCAAACATCCTAATGCGAATATCACCGACTCCCTTAACCGATAGTTTCGAGCCATCGCCACTAAACACTTTTCCACTACACCCCACATACCTATCGAAATATGACCGATGTGCACACATATGTGTCGTGGTACCGCTATCCAAAATACAACCCTTCTCTTGATTAAAATCAGCAGCAACCAAAGAAATCGCTTTCATAACTAGCATCGTCGACATGGTTAGCTTGACCTTCGGGACCTTTTGTCGGACCAGTCCCATTGCCTTTCCACTTGCAATCACGCCTAATATGGCCTGGTTTGAGACACTTCCAACAAAGACTCTTACCGTGTTTCCTCTTCTCGCCAACATATAAAACATCATCTTCCAACGAATTACCCTTACTACTCTTCATCTCATTTTCTTCAGACAAGAGAGCATTTGTAACTTCGGAAAGACTCAAAGCATCTTTTCCATGCTTTAAGTATGTTACCATGTGTTTATATGATGGTGGAAGTGACAATATGAGACGAAGTGCCTTATCCTCATCATTAACAGTTACTTCTAACGCTTCCAGTTCAGAAACAATTGAATTCAAAACACTGAGATGATTAGCAATAGACGTACCTTCAGCCATCTTCAACGTATGAAATTGCTCTTTCAAGTACAATCTATTCGAACGAGTGTTTGTCATATACAACTCTTCAAGTTTACTCCACAAATCCTTTGTTGTAGTAATCTTTGAGACATTAGCCAAAACATTATTTGCTAATAATAGTCGTATTTGACTCGCAACTCTTAAATCAACATCTTCCCAGTCTTCAAGTTTGACACCGCTTTCAGCTTGTCCTTTCAGCGCCTTGACTAATCCCGATTGTATCAAAACATCTTTAACTTGGATTTGCTACAAACTAAAGTTAATAGAACCATCGAACTTCTCTACCTCGAACCGCGTCGAACCCGCAGAAACCTTTGTTGTCATCTTGTTTTTTCCTAAACCTAACTCTAGATACCAATTATTGGGATTTTCACCACAACACTTTGATCTTTGGGATTAAACGAAGAAGAAAACAAAGTACAAGATAATAACGATAAACGATAAACAATCACAAGACAAGGATTTACGTGGAAAATCCCAAACTGGGTAAAAACCACGGACAAGAACACGATTTATTCAATTAACCGTAAAGGTGATTATAAAGAGAACTCTTACCTTCTCAAACAGCTCTCACCCTTCCACGAAAACAAGAAGCTCACAAAGAGACCGAAAACCCTAGCTTTCCCACTCTTTAGAAGAACTCTACGGGATATCAATCAAACACTACCAAGAACCCCTATTTATACTAGTTAGCTACCTGAGTTTAATTCACGATTTGCTTAACCTCCAAGTAACCGACTCCAATTGAGATCCTACAAACTAGGACTCAGTAACCGACTGTGTTTGTGATAAACACAAAACCACCGACCAAAATTTTCTCACACGGATTTCGAATTCCACAAGTTTTGGACTCTCACACAAAACCGTGTCATGTAATTCAACTAGTTTCCAACACTTTAGACCAATTTCTAGTCACATTGCCACAAGCTACTACGGCCATTAGCATGGCCCCTATGACACCGCTATCAAAGCAGTTGGTTATTCATTACTTAGGATCATGATTCCATGGAGAATCAAAAGAAAATGAAGCCAAGAACCGTCATTATCTTACGATTAAGTTTTAGAGGAGAATATATAAAAATTATAGTAGGTCTTGATAGGGACAAATTAAAACCACAGAACCCCATAATTGATGAACTTCAGAAAGGGTCTACCGCCACTCTACCTCATCCATGGGGCCATTCTTCTTCCTCTTCAATTTATTCCTTCCTTTGCTTTGCAAATAAATAGTGCAACAATTTCAATTGTTCAATGTGTACGGTGTAACTTGTTCAGAGCAAAACAAAATAAATAGTTTTATAATCACCTATTCAATGCAAAAAAAAAAAAAAAAAAAAAGTGAAACGAGAGAAATTGTTCAGAGCAAAACAAAATGGTTGCAACTTGTAACACAGTGGTAGGGTTCAGTATTCTCCTATCTTTACCGTCTCATGATACAAGAAAAACAATAACTCACACATTTCATTGTCTTTTGTCTTGGACTCTCGGCAATGTTGATGAATGCAGACAAAATAAGCTCACCTCTCAAATTGGTACACCCATATATTCATGTAATGATTACAATGCAGGTGCAAGAAAAAATAATAAACTACCAAGCCTGTTCCATGTAAGATAGCCTTTGACTAGAAATGCCTTAAACTACTCACCAAATTTGTACTACACAGACAGTTACCCGGGATTTTCTTTTTATCTTTTTCCTACTTACCATTTACCACTCGTTATTTACAAAGTAGACACAGAATCGTTCAGGTTTCTCTGGCAGAAACACTGCGTACGGGTTCGAAGGTTGCTATTTGTATCAACAAGATTGCTGACAGAGTGGCAGTGCAATATGGAAGGGTATAAAACGATTTCATGAAATTGTGACCGAGTGTATACAGATAACAATGGTAAGATCTGGTTGCTATTGTGGTCTTAGGTGGGAAATCAATGTCAAGGAGTTGAATCATAACATGACGTCCTAGCCAGCAAGATCTTGATTGGTCTAAAGTTTTTTTTTTTTAATCTTGGAAGGTGTTGTATCAAAACTACTACGTACCTTAACTACCAAAAGAAAACAAAGTATTCATATCTATCCACACACATAAGAATTCAAATCCTCTTTAGGTAGATAGGAAAACTCTGTGGGGTTTTGTTTCCACTGCATAAGCACCACTGGGGTAAAACAGCCACGCACATTTTGATCGAACAAATTTGAAGCAAACAAAAACATACGATTCTAGATGAAAATATACAGACTTATTTTTCATGTTTTTATTTTTACCGAAACAGGCATGCAAGAGAAAAATTGTCCCGGGTGGTGGTATGCACTGGAATCTTAGAACTAAAGCTAGACCATGAAGTAATGCACAAATCACACTAGCTACTACATGTACATTGTTAGTATAAGAAAACTAACTTTCTCCTAAACTAAGTTTATCCAAGATTAATTATTAACAGCAAAACTGCAAATTAGCTAGGATATGTTAGAATATGCAAACATATCTGGTAAACAGAAAAAGGCAAAGCAAAATTGAGGAGCGAAAAAAAAAAGAGACTAGGTCGGGGGGAAAAACATAAGGGCCCAAATATGAAATGGGGAGGGACCAAAAAGGGGATTAAGGAAGCACTAGTATTCCTACCGGCATGATATTCCTTTCCTATGGAAAAAAGAAGAAGAAAGCAATATGTATGGGGTAATGTAAAGGAAAAGGGTGATAGAAACACTTCACCCATAGCAAAACATCAAAACTGGGGAAAGTTTGGACAGCGGTAATCGCGTTTTCATCACTAGCTAGAGATGAATGAAAAAGAAAAAATGTTAACCATTGACTTGGGTTATATCATATGTTATGGGCTACCTCATCATATATGGATCATTGATTTTGTACACGAGTACTGTTAGTGTAGGGATCAAGTTTTAAAGATTTTGTCTGAGGTGCTGTTGCTGTTTACAGATACAATCATAGCTTATGGTGCATGCATATATCATGACTAATGAACTTTTCTCACCCTTTCTGAAAGTCGATTACCCTTTTTTTTTATGTTATTTTATTGTCAAAAATTTTAACTTTCCAGTTATCAAACAAACTTATTCTTTTTGATTCGATAATCGACATAATAATCTCTTGTATGTATGTCGATTGATATCAGCCTATCAGGTTTCTCAATAGCATTTCTGTTTCGAATGGTATCTGTTAGAACAAGGGAGGATCCAGGAGGATAAAGAAAGCGCCGGTTTCATTTACATTTTTTATTACACCTCCGAAAGAAGTAAACATTGTTTGCTAAATGCTAACTCACAACACAGCAATAATTCAATAGTGTATTTGCATGGTCTAACGGAATCAGTATCATGTCTCGGACTTTTTTTTTTTTTTTGAAGCATAATTCGGACTTGATTATAGCTGAATCAATTGTCAGATGACAATGAGGTCGCAAGCTACTGATTGTTTTTTAAGGTAATTAATTATCTACATGGATCAACACTTTGAATGGCGTCCCTAAGCTTATTCATAGCATATGCTTATTCGTCTCAGTGTTTTAGAGAGCTGAATAGAGCTGTTGATTTCCTAACTAGTATTCACCCTGTCAGTTCCTCGACGGATTTAAGAATTGAAGAGTTTTCTCCTGATTTTATAGAGATTCTGTCTGCTGATAAATTGCGGTAGATTTTTACAAGAGAAAAAGGTGCAGTGCTTAGTTTTTCTTTTCTATCTTGTTCCTTTTGCTTTGTTGTTTTCTTTTAGCGTTGGGCTTGTCCTTGGCGGTTGAACGTGTCAAAAGAAGAGAAAAAAAAACTCAATCAAGTAGGTCTTTTAGTTTAGTTATTTTATTTGCGCCGGCGAAATCTTTTAGTTATCAGTAAAAAAAAACATTTTGTTTACATTACGAATTTCACCCATTCATTTCGAAGTTGCCAAGTTTTTATGTGTTGGTTAATCGTCTCAATTAGTTCTACAAAAATAACAAATTGGGATTAATCAAAGTAGTAAGATTTGAATCAAGACATCAACAAAATTCGATTATACGAAGAAATAAAATCATTTCATCATGAGAAGCAAAATGCTTGCTTAGTTATATCACTATCGAGTACCACCAATTCAAAAAAGAAACATCATTGGTATAATTTTTATCACAAAAATATATCAATTTAAGACTCAATCACAGACATCTCCGATGGATGCCTTACTTTCAACAAGTACTTAGGATTCTATGTTGTCAGTCACACAGGACAATGCAAAACAATCATAAATATTGGTCTTTCTTTTCTCTCATTTTTCAGTTTATTAACATCGTCAGAAATTGTGTTTTAGTATTGGTCGATGAGGGTTGTATACATTTTAGTTTGATAACGTTGTTATAGGGTTTCATTATATCCTGAAGTCAATAATTCCGTAAATTGTTTATATTAGCGAGTTGCATTTGAAAGGACCAAACTATCTAAAAAAATCTTGAATATATTCCTTGAAACCAGATTACATCGATCATGGTGTAAGTATTATATCTTTTATCCTCCGAATCTTGACATAATTTTTCTGATATTTCAATATATATTAATTGTCGTGTCGAGTTTCTAGTTGTTGGAAAAATGGGTTATAATCATGCCAATAATTAATGCAGAATACCAAAAATTTAGCTTCTCCGAACCAAACAAGATTTGGTTACAATTAATATATCAAACGTTACGTCATCAACAAGTAAATCACATACCTTAAAAATGATGACTCCAAACTGAATTTGAATCCTTTGATGATGATAAACCAGCAAACATTAAATTGAAACAATGAATTCAATGGGTATATAGAGGCGAGATAGAATTACCTTTCATGATAACTTTGCATTTGAAATAACATAAAAAAAAACAATAGAGTAATACAAACTCTCTTCAGCAAACAGTAAAACAAAATATTTATGTATAAAACTTCTATCTTTCCTGATATAATAAGGATGTTTACAATACTGAGTTTTGGTCACGACGTTTGATCAGGCAGTTGGGATCCAAAATGGTAAAGACACAACTGTTGGACAAAAAATAATTCTACTTACACAAGGAAAATGGATTTGGAGGCCCATCCAAAACTTTATTTCTACCATGATGGTAGGGGTGAGCATGGCCCGAATTAGACCGTTTTCAGCCTCGTCCGCAACTATTCCAACACATAACAAATTTCTAATTTGACATCCACATCCAATCTAGCATCCAATAAATTTACATCCAATAGATAAACAGATGGACGGATTTGATGAAGATAATCCAACGAATTTTTTTTAACACTTCATCTAAATATGACCAAAGCCACAAATAATAATCAACCAAGAAATATAATCTTTTTTTCAAGTAATAACAAAAGAACGCTTAAACTTTATCAAAACAAAATGTTAAATCTATAAGTATTACAACTCATAACTATAATTATTATTACAAAAAACGCAGTTCTACATGTTCACTCTCCGCCTCACGTTCAAGCCCTAAAAATGCGAAATGAAGATGAATGTTAAGAGATAAGATGATTATATAGTAATTTTTGTAGATGACATACTAGTCCCACACATTATGAAAATTTATACATATTCTCAGTATAACAGGTGTGGGTGTCCAACGAACTTTAACATAGCACATGTATTCAATCTGAAATCTGTAAGATCCAAAAAAGTACATTTGTATCTAGTTCATTAATATACGATTTGGACACTCACCCGCAAACAAACATACATTCCAGTTCAGATCCACGAATTTGATCCCAAATGCCCAAAAAAAAAAAGGTTTTAGTCTCTTAACTAGTCATTTCCCTTTTCTTCTCACCTTAAATGGTGGTCATTCGTAGACAAACCATCTCAATAATTTAAAGAAATTTTTTTTTAAAAACAAAACAAAAACAGAATAGAAAAACCTTACTTAGGCTTTGTCTTATTATCACCCAATATTCAACTTTCAAGCCACTACCACGTCACATTTACTCAGCGGCTAACCCCTATGGTGGTTCAACATTCTTAGAAAAAACGTCAAAAGAAATACCTTAGAGCGACCAACTATTAGGAAGCACCCATATAGCAGTTAATGATTTTACGCTTGACCAAGTCAACCTGGTCAAAGCGCCAAACCATTGGTCGCCACAGTAAAATCCTTAATATCAACATGAAACTCGATTTCCTTCACTTCTCTTCTCATTTTCTTCTTATAAAACCAAAACTTATATTTTGCATGTTTGATTTGTGGGGTTTAATGAAGATTTTTCTTCTGAAATCACAAAGGGGGTGTTAATTGTTGTGATTGCGGTTCTTTTGGAGCTCTTTTTAACGTTTTTCATAAAAATAAAAAAAAAGGTAAAATGACCAAGTTTTATTGATTTTTTCTGATATTTCGTAAGTTTGATCTAGATGTTGAACCAAACATGTGATGAATATGATCTTTTGTAGTTTTTTAATATTTCAATTAGTTATGTTGATTGAAATTTAGAATTAATGATGATTTTAGGGTTTCATTTGGGCACAAATGTGATATGAAATTTGATATAAAGTTTGATATGTAAAAGCTTATGGTTAGTTATACTGATAAAGCTTGTGTTGAAATTGATAATTAGACATGATAAAATCAGGGATTGTTTAGGTTATTTTATGATTTGTGGATTACTGGTATATGCATTATGGTGATGATGGTTGTGGTGAAATTGATATTGTAATATGAATCATTTTGAGAATTTTCATATGTTGATTGTGCATCATTTTATGTTTGATTCAATAGATCATGGAATAAGTGTGAGATATTATCTTAAAGAAATGGCCCAGCAAGACATATAAGTGATATTGATATCAATGAAGAACGTAAGTTCAAATATATGAGCAGTTTGAGCCGTGTGAACGAGTTATACGAAATAGTGGTTAAAGATAATATTGTTACACATTTTCTTTGTGATACTCGTGGTTTTTCTTTTATATTTCAATTTGATTTCAAGAATGCGGATCAATAATTAATTAAAGTTATTTCTGAGAAGTGGTGGAAGAAGACAAACAATATCCATTTTCCTGAGTTTGAGATAGGATTGATCCCTTTGGTCTTTTTACGATTGACAGATATTCCAATCGGAGGAAATAAGACAATTCCAAATAAAAGATATGGTCCAAAACACTATGAAGCAATGAATGACAAATATTTCGGTGGTGTGTTAGATCATTTGGAATATCGAAATAGTGAGGACATGAGCTATAAAAGGTGTGAATCAAAGAAAAGTTAGGTACCTCTATTTCACTTGGATAATTACATAAAAATTAGAGACCTACGAAGGACAATATAATTGGAAATACTGGGATTGCCGAAGAATTAACTAGAATATTTTTTTATTTGGTGTATCGGTTCTTTCTTGTTTGCAGACCTCACTGGAAGAGTTGATAAACATTAGTGTATAGTATTGGATAATTTATATAATGTTGGGACTTATGATTGGGGTACTCCTGCTTTCGGTAATCTGTATAAATGGCTTGATATTTTGAGTTCTTGCGAGAAAAAAAATATGAGTTGGATGTGGATGATTTTCTGGTACTATTTTTATTTTCATAACTGTCAACTAGTTTTGAAGAAAGCTTAGTATATGACGACTTTGATTGTCACCCTACCATTATTTCGTAAATCAAACACAAATGCTAGGTTGCAGAGAGATCTTCACGAACACACGGTCAACGAAGCTTGATTTCAGATTGACATGAGAACTAATGGTATGGTGATTTGGCACCCCATGAAAGTTGGATAGTCTATACAGTCATTCAGAGGAGTTTCACACTGCTTTACAATGGTTTAAAAGGAGAATTGCATTCAAGGATGTCGAAAAGGGAACAAGAGTATCTGCGTACTTGGCGGAGAGATATATGAGACAAGTTATTGGGGAAATTGTAATCCCATGTGATCCTCTGGGTTTGGATTCAGTATATAATGGTGTTGAACCAGAGATATTTGATCACTTTACGCGGTTTATGAAAGCCAATATGATTGGTTCTGGAAAAATAAAAGTGTCGGACCTTTGATGGCAGAAACAGTACATGCATCGACGTCTCTTTCATGATCATGCACCTCCTAGCATGGCCTCACATTCCTACACATATGGCCAACTCGGAAAGCACATGTCACAACTACATTAAATAGAGTGAACATTGCCTTTTACAACGCTGGATACAAACAACTAGTAGATGTGCCAAATCCAACAAAAAATCCATTCGATTTCTCTCAAATAAATGTTTCATTGGTTAATAATCTTATATTTCTTGTTTATTTTCATTTGACTAGATTTTCTCCTAAAATGTTATGAATTTACGAATTTCATTCTTCTATTTGCAGGAGGAGTTGCAACAACTTGCCATGGAGCAATACATGTACATCTGTATATGGTGAAATTTGAGCGGGGTAAAATAGTCATTTCGGTAAAATGTTAATTTTATACACCAGGGGAAACTATCATTTTATAAATAGAGGCAAAAATTCATTTTCATCAAGTTTCAGATCAGGGGTAAAATGATCATTTTACCAAAAGTCGAGCAAATAAGGCACAAATGGTTATTCTAAAGCTCCCTCAATATCCACGACAAAAAATGAAGTTCAAAAGATGAGGTTCAGTACATCAGGAAGGTTTCGAAGATAAGATACAACTCTCATCACCAAAATACAAAGTTCGACCTCGACCTCGTCCCTTGTCGTCAAAAGACGAAGCTCAGCATCGACCTCAGCCCTCGCCGCCAAAATACGAATCTCAGCCTTGACCTTAGCCGTTGATGTCAAAAGACCAAGTGCATCCCTGATTGCAACTCTCGATACCTAAAAGCCAAGTTCAGACCTGACTAGAACCTTCGTCGTCGAAAGAAAAGATTATCCTTGACTTCAACCCTCGCTACGAAAAGACGAAGTTCAGCCTTGATTTTAGCCCTAATGACTAAAAGACGAGTTTGACCGTAACCAAATCCTGATATCCAAAAGACAAGATCAGCCTTAGCTTCATCCCTCGTTTCAGAAAGACGCAATTTAGTCCTTATGGGTCAGAATCAACTCTCGTGAGAGATTCAATACTTGGTCTACTAGGCATTTATAACTATGATTTCTAGTATACGTCCCCGCGAGACACGTAGGTCATGATGACATGATTCTTATCATACGTCCCCGCGAGACACGCTGGTCGTGTAGGCTCTAAAGACTCATTAAACGTCCACGACTGACTCATGAGCATGAGCAGAGACTTAATGTCTCTGGTAAGTACGATATTCGCCCCTATCTGAGATCAGATACTGATTCCGGGTACGTCCCCGCGAGATACAACTGTTCATGTATACTCTATGCCATGACTCGTCTTACCTGGGCCTCATGAATGGTTTCTATAACATCCCTGCGAGATACACTGACCATTATGCCCCTGAGCCTCATGACGGACTCCTAGAACATCGCCTCGAGATACACTGGTCTTGTCTGCCCCATGATATGTACATAGTCACGATTGACTCCTAGTACGTCCACGCGAGATGCGCTGGCCAAAGATAAATGTTCCATAAGTCTCATTGAGACAGTCCCATAAGGACAGAAGACATTATTAGCCTCACTATTAGTCCACCAAACTAAAAGAGACTCAAACTCTATAGAGGAAAACCCCAACCGGCCCCAGCAACTCTGAGCAGTACAATCTCATTTTGGGGTCTTGTACAGTCACAATACTTTACATAAGCCTCACCTAAGGCACAAGCCTCTTTTTCAGCTTCTCAAACACGCTCACGGCTAGCAAATCGAGTTTGAATCATGTATGTTTATCCAAAAACATGAATAAGATCCCCGGTGCTCCACATGCCCATCTGAGGGACCCGTAAACAAGTATTTTACTTTCACAAGTCACATGTGGACGGCCATACAAAGATAGAGCCCGACTTTATCTTTTTTCATGTTCAACACACGATTTTCAAGGAATTCTTTTCCCATCACATGATTCATCCTAGTCATACTCGTAATCAGGGAATATTCTTCTATCTTGGCCCGTGTCAGCTATAGAGAATATCCTACCCTGACAAACACGTCATCTCAAAGGCCACTTTAATCATAAACAAATGAGGGGATATCAATTAGGGTTTTGGTATGGCGGTCTATGGCACATATGAGAAATATCCGGATATTTACTCATCACGTGAAAGAGAGTAAAGTCGGTCAAGCAAATCTAAGATAAGGTCGGTTTTGGCTTATCCTTAGTTATTCCTGAAAATATGGGTAAAGTGCTTCGTACGGCAAGCAAACCTTATTTTCATCGACTAGAGATCAGAGAATTCAGCTATAAATAGGTCCTCTATTTCTCCAAGCTAACACACAACTTTTTCTCAACAACTCAGAGCAATTCTGCAAAACTAGAATACTCTGACTATCTCCCTTCAACTTTCCTCCTTAATACCATCCATATCTCCCTTTGTGACTGAAGCAGCCTCTGAACATCCACTATGTGTAGTTTAGGCAAAGCTTGTTCATGCTCAACCTCCCGAAACTCACACTCAGAAACCCTAAAATACAAATTTTACCATCTTACCATTTTTAGGTAACTACAACAACTAAGCTAGTAGACAAATGGTGTATGACGAGACAAAACATTGTTATTATGCAATTACTTCTTCAACTCCTCTTTCTTCACAAATATCTGAGGGTCTCTTCAATTGGAGTCAAGAAGAATAAACTTTGGCGAGCACTACGGTCAAGATGCATCTTGGCAGGAAACTCATTCTCTTCGTAAACGTCAACAACTAGAAGGAGCATCAACCTCGCAACAATATTATGTACCAGTACTAGTGAGTAGTAATGTACATGAGGAGCCTCTTGAGGATTTCCCCCAAACACCACCATAATTAAGTGATTTCTAGGACTTAGTGTTGGTGGAGGTTATAGTGGTGGTCATAATAGTGGTAATCGAGGTGGTTTTGATGATGATATAGATTTTTTACAAGATACTCAGTTTACTTAGTGTTGGTGGAGGTTATGGTGGTGGTCATAATAGTGGTAATAGAGGTGGTTTTGATGATTATATAGACTTTGTATAAGATACTCAGTTTCATGATCAGAAAATGAAACTTCATCTTATGTAATTTAACTTACTAATTGGTGAACTTGTTTTCAACTTAATAGTATAATCAAGATTGTTGATTACACTTATATATTTATTCTAGATTGTAGCTCGGAACATATATGCCATAATAAGTTGGGATAAATCTAAAAGTACTTAATATTTTGATCATGTTTAAAAAAACCAGAATACACTTACGCGATCTTTGTATGACAATGCTGGATGAGATATCTTTATTTCAACTAGAATTATAACAAACAACGAGAAACTAAATTGAAGATACTTGTCATTGATATGGATACGTTTCCCTAGAATGAGAAGTCGGTTATTAGAGGAATGGAAAATGAGATTATGTTATAACAACTTCAAATCTACAAATTACTAAATTTGATTATATGAAACGAAAACAAATAGGACACATGCCACTTAAATCAAACAACAAAAGCTAAGCACAATATTTGCAAATGATAATGATATGAGTGAAACTAAAATGAAAACGTAAAGAAGCATGAAAAATACTAACGGGGATACAAAACAAATCCTATAATGCAGCGATGAAGAATTAGAATAGCATGTGCAACTTTAAGGGCAGATGACAACGATTAAAAAAATACAAAAAAATACAAGAGCACCAACAGACACACGTAATAAAAACGCTTGAATATAGACACACGTAGTATAAACGCTTGAACCAGGCGGACGTATTAATTATGCCCTACACAAGTGTACATAATACCCACTCCTGATGTCAGGCGTACGTTATATCTACGCCCCACTAGAACGTTCTCTATACTTCAGCTCAACCCTCAGGCGTTACTTATATCTATGCTTAATCTTATTCGCTCATTATAGTTACGTTTAATCTAAAACACTCCTTGTACCTACTCTCGAGTATATTTTGGTTATGGTCAGGGTTTCGGACTACTTTTGGTCTCAAACCCTAAAAAATTAAACCAAATATAAATTTACTCCTCTCCACTGTGATTGCTTCACATACCAAATTTGGCTACAGTTCATGAATTTGATCCATGACTGTGGACGCTCTCAGTGACTTCTTACCGACCATAATACAAGTTATCGATGGGTGTGTGAACTGCATTGCACGAGTGTCAACAGAGTGTAAGTTAAAAAAGGTCAAACAAATATTTATTGGAGTCACCAAATGATTGGCCGCTGTGACTTATTATTTGGCGCTTCTCCGCATATTCAAACATAATATTCTTTGGAGCGACTACGCCAAAGTAAATTTTGCAATGACAAATGATATGGCGAGTTGACTGCTTAAACGCCATTTGGAAGGATGGGTTTTGGCAATGCTTTTATCACAATTTCTTGGTTGAATCTTGGGTCTCCATGTGTGGTCCTATGGGAAGGATGAGAAGGTAAGTGTTAAAGAGGCTTATAGATATCTTCTTCCAGGGTGGGTTGGTACTGAGAATACCAATGATGACTGGAAATTTTTGTGGAGCATTACTTGCCCACAGAAAATCAAATTCTTTTTGTGGAAATTAGACCACAATAAACTTAATCTTAATGAGTCTCTTTACAGAAAATGTATTGCTTCTAGTCCTGGTTGTTCCTTTTGTAATTGTGATTTTGAAACTGTTTATCATTTGTTTTTCAATTGCTCTGTAGTTTCCCCTATTTGGAAGAAGTTATACAATATGACAGGGTTAAGCTTTGATTTGGATGTAATGTCACCTTCTTATTTAAAATTCTTGATGTCTTTAAACGGATATGTTGGCAGTATTAAATGGTGCTACATTATCCCAATTGTATGATGGAGCATTTGGAATAGTAGAAACAGGTTGAATCATGATAATGAAAGGTTTGTTGCTCTTAGAACTTTAGCTTGGGCTATTAGAAAAGCCAGAAAGTATTATTTCACTGTCATTCATAAAGAAGAGAGGTGTAAACGTTGGTGTGAAATTTTAGTCAAGTGGAATTTTCCTAAACCAGGTTATCATAAGTTGAATATAGATGGAGCCTCTACTAACTCTCTACATGCAGAATTTGGCGGGGTGGTTAGGGATAATGCTGGGTATTTTGTAGCAGCCTATGCAAAATATATTTTTCAAAATGGGAGCAATGTTGCTGAAGTCTGGTCGGCAAGAGAAGATCTGTAGCTCGCTGTCCAACTGGGAATCAGGAAACTCGAAGTTGAGTGTGACTCTGCCTATACCATTCAGTTGTGTAAGGGAGAAATTGATCCACCGTGGTACCTCAAAGGTCTTGTCCAAGACATGCAGATCTAAGGGAGAAATTTGAAGATCTTGTTTTCGTTCATGAATACAGAGAAACAAATTTTGTTGCTGACACTTTATCGAAAAAGGCTTCAGAGAGAATTTTAGAGGGGCAGTGGATTAGTAATCCACTTGATGTAATAAGTAATAGTCTTGCTGCTGACATTCAGGGTGTGTCTTACCCGTGAATGGTGAGAGTTGTTTAGTTGTTTTTGTTTCGGACTTTTTATCAATAAATAAATAAATAATAATAATAAAAAATTTTGGGTCTCCATGACACAAAGAGCAACTTAGCTCACTCACACGCGACACTGAGCGGTACTAGTATACCACACGTGCATTTCACACACTAGTTCCAAATTATAAAGGACTAAAATTGACTGCACTATTCCTAGGTTAAAAATGTCAATTTTAAGAATAAGAGGGTCAAGTACGTAAACTTGACCTGTATAAAGACATGAAGAGAGGAATTGAATTTTTTCGATTTGCGAGAAAAAATAAGTCCTTTTCTTTACTGTATATTTTCAGCGAAGAATTTGCTGCTACTTTTGGTTGTTTCTTCAGACCTCTCTCTCTCTACATTGACGCACTGCTCAACAGCAATTATCATTTTCATTTCATCATCCACTTAAGCTAAGTCTCTTCTTCTCTCTTATTAAAGATGATTAGGGTTTCATTTTCAATCTATCATCATCTTCTTTGATGCTCTTCATATCAGTCTCTCTTCTCTGAGTCAGAGAGAAAGCGAGAGAGAGAGCCTTCGAGAGAAATTTAAAAAACTGTGAAGATTTTGAGTTCAAACCGAGTGTACGAAACTTCTGAGTTTTTTTTTTTTTTGAAACATGGGAGATTTGAGCTTCAAACCGGAGAAATGAAGGATTTATGTGATTTCAGCTGAGTAGTAGCAATTTCTTAGGGTTTATTTGAGGTTTTTGGTTAAAACGTAGTCGGTAAACTTGAATTCGAGTTCGTCAAGCTTAATTAAGTATTTTCTTTCTTCGAATCTTCATCAAGGGAGTGGAAATTGATTTGAGTTTGTTAAGTCCAAACTGGGGATTTTATTTAGGAAAAGTTTAAAAATTTGAACTTCTTCTTTGAGAAGAGAGAAAAGGGGTTGGGCAGTATCAGTCATTAAAATAGTGTTTCTCTGAAGAAAAGACGAGTGTATTCTCGGAATGGTTAGATGATAGAAATCTAAGCGGAAACCTGCAAAAGTAATTTTGTTTTGAGAATCTTTGAAAGAAGTCGTATTTATCTTTAATTTAACAAAAGAAAAGAGGCGGAGTTTACGAGAGAATCTTAGGGCTAAAAAAAACAAGCCTTATAAGCTTAAAATATTAAGGCGTTCACAGTTTCTTTCTTTCTCTACTTCTGTCTTTATCTTCTTCTTCTTCTTCCTGTAAGAATTTGTATTTTGTGTAAAAAATGGCGATGGTTCTAACGCCACACAGAGAAAATAGTGGTGGTGGTGGTGGTAGTATTAGTAAACATCTTGATGCTGCTGGAAAGTATGTGAGATATACTTCTGAACAAGTTGAAGCTTTAGAACGAGTTTATGCTGAATGTCCTAAACCTAGCTCTATGAGAAGACAACAGCTTATTCGTGAGTGTCCTATTCTTTGTAATATTGAGCCGAAACAGATTAAAGTTTGGTTTCAGAATCGCAGGTAAATAATATTTAGAAATTCCCTGTACTTTGTTTCTCATTTTCGTTCATTTCTGTAGAGGATGAAAAAACTTGAGTGTACAAATGATGATTTTTAATGTGTTTGTGTGTTATATGCATTGCAGGTGTAGGGAGAAGCAGCGGAAAGAGTCTTCTCGACTACAGACAGTGAACAGGAAATTGACTGCCATGAACAAGTTGTTAATGGAGGAAAATGAAAGACTTCAGAAACAAGTGTCTGAACTCGTGTATGAGAACGCTTACATGCGGCAACAATTACAAAACGTAAACTCTTCGATTTCAATCCAATTTAATCATGATTAAAAAAAAAAATCCTTCTGTTTCACTTTTCCTTCTTTTTTTCTTTTACCTTTGTTTCTTTTATATATTCTTGTTGATTGTTCTTTTTCGTTTACTTACCTTGTTAATCATCAAGAACATCTGTACTTGCATGCATATTATTGTTGGCCAGAATTTTAAGTTTTTTTCCTAAATGATATTTTGAAGGTGCCTTGGGTTTTCTCTACTATCTGTTTTATGATCTTTAGCTGTTTCTGTTGCAGGCATCTGCGGCAACCACTGATGCAAGCTGTGAATCTGTGGTTGAGACTCCACAGCATACTTTAAGAGATGCAAATAACCCCGCTGGGTAAGTTTCCAAACAGTGATCATGACCCCTAATCTCTCCATCTCTCTCTCTCTCTTTTTTTTTAATTGATATGTATGTGTTCGCCTCTTTGTCAGACTCCTATCTATCGCCGAGGAGACCTTGGCAGAGTTTCTTTCAAAGGCTACAGGAACTGCTGTTGATTGGGTCCAGATACCCGGGATGAAGGTTTTTTTATTGTCACCAATTGCCTCTTGTTTTTGATTGCCGGATTTGTTTTCCTTATTCATCAATGTAGGCGTTTGTAGCTCAAAATTTGCACTTGTAATGTTGTTACTGTTTGTTGTGATCTTATTTTACTGTTTATCTAGCCTGGTCCGGATTCGGTTGGGATTGTTGCTATTTCGCACACTTGTAGTGGAGTGGCAGCACGAGCCTGTGGTCTTGTTAGTTTAGAACCTATGAAGGTAATCTTTGGCATTAAACTAGATGAGTTCTGTCATTTAGTGCTTTTGCTGATTAATTGGCTGCCAATCAGATTTGTTTTGTCATATGATGCAACTTGATGATTAACGTTTCCGTATTCCATTTATTGACAGATTGCAGAAATTCTCAAAGATCGTCCATCTTGGTTCCGAGATTGCCGGAGCCTTGAAGTCGTCACCTCATTTCCAGTTGGAAAAGGCGGGACAATTGAGCTGGTGTACATGCAGGTGAGGAATGACAATGTCAAATTTGAACTCTTTGTATGAGTTTGCACCTTTTAAAGCATAATCAGTAGTACACTGTATAACAAGGATCACTTACCTGACATTTGCATTTAGATGTATGCTCCCACCACATTAGCTCCTGCGCGCGACTTTTGGACATTGAGATATACGACGACATTGGAAGATGGTAGTCTCGTGGTATGTGTATTTTGACATCCTTATGCCTCAGTAGGCTGTTCTGTTTTTCTTCGATTGTTTATATTTCTCTAGATAAACCAGCATTAATAATTTCTCGTTGATGGCTGGGAAAGTTTGCATATTGTTTCTTTCCAGTTAACAAATTGCCTCTTAAATATTGATTTTGAATAGCTCTCGTGGTTTCAGTTTGGTTCAGAAGTTATTATGGCAAAACTAATCAGTGCAGTCACATTTGAGTTCAAAAGCTATTCATTGTGGCAAAACCTGTCAAAACAATGGATTTGCGTTGTTGGTACTTTATAGCAACTTCTAATGCATATTCAATGCTTGGTTTTGATATCTCAAGGTCTGCGAGAGATCCCTATCTGGTTCTGGTGCTGGACCAAATGCATCTGCTGCCAACCAATTCGTGAGAGCTGAGATGCTGCCTAGTGGTTATTTGGTTCGATCATGTGAAGGGGGAGGATCCATAATCCACATAGTTGATCACGTGGATCTGGAGGTTCGAATTCGATAACCATCTCTAATTAAATGTAAATGAACCTTCATTCCTAACCACCTGTGTTACAACGATACGCCTAAAAAAATAATCAGCAGTATCGATACATATTTACACGGATACGCGTACTAATACTCCCAATACTTCAAGATACAACTCAGTTAGAAAACTTCGACTATATATTAGAAAATTTAGACATTATACTAGATTCTATGAGAAGTTTTAACTATAGTGACAAAATATTAGTTCCGAATCTGTCCACCGATCTTGCTCTAGACTTTCTTCCTTCTTATCCAGACTTTTTCTCTCTTCAGTGAGGTTAATCATACAGATTATATTTTAATCATGCAAACACATGTATGTATTTTGTTAAGTTTCTATCTTATATATAATGGATTTATGTTAAACTACTGATCAATATTGAGTATGCCGTATCGCCGTATTTTAGTTTTTCAAGTTGGTGTATCATAGTAGCGTATCGGTATCTTGTATCCGATACCGTATCCGTATCGTCGTAACACAGCTAACCGCTTATATTTCCATCTCCTGAATCAGGCTTGGAGTGTGCCTGAAGTGTTGCGACCACTGTATCAATCATCTAAAGTTATAGCTCAGAAAATGACAGTTTCGGTATGTATCAAGTATTTGTTTTATGTTTTATAAGAAAAGTCCCAGACAAGGTATCTTATTGCTTTCTAAGGCTTTCTTTCTGTTCTTATCTGCATAAAATTTCTTCTGTACGAATTTTGGTTATTTGTTTTGAGTCGAAGGTTAGGTGTGGAAGAATGCTTCAGAAACAAGATCTAGTTTACTGTACTTATCCTTTTCATACTCAAAGCACTAGAAGTGGACTTATGGAGCATTTCCTTCGCATTGCAGGCACTAAACCACATCAGGCAAGTAGCTCAGGAGACGAGTGGCGAAGTGGTGTATGGTTTGGGAAGGCAGCCTGCTGTTCTACGAACTTTTAGTCAAAGATTGAGCAGGTAATACTAAATATCCTTTTTCTTCCTCTTGTGCAATTTTCTCCGGTTTATCTTTCTAGCTTATGTTTGCTCAATCCCTGTTAATTAGGGGATTCAATGATGCACTCAACGGATTCAACGATGATGGGTGGTCTTTAATGACTTGTGATGGTGCTGAAGATGTAATTATGTCTGTTAACACCACCAAGAATGTGGGAACAATTAACTGTCCCACCAATGTCCTCCCAGTGTCTGGAGGAACCCTCTGTGTGAAGGCTTCTATGTTACTCCAGGTGAGTTAACCTGATGTCATATGTTTGGATTATATTATACTTATCGGTGTCTGGTATTACCCTCTTTAAATGTTGAGGAGGCATCAATGTGTATCTAACCAGGTTAGGAAAATGGACCTCAGACAAAGCAGATTCTGTGCTGCCTGTTCTTTGAACATGGTAGGCAGGATCTGCTAAAACATGTTTTAGCATTAGTTGGATCTGTGTAGGCAGGTTTTTGTTACTAAGCAAGCTCCACCTTTATATAGTAGTTGCTTTTTTGCACATTAACGGCTGGCCAGGCAATCTAGTGATACTTGAACACAGTTTGAATTCTTTGTGCTGGAATGCAAATTTATCCGTTTTAGTGTTTCCTCCTGTCAGAATGTCCCCCCTGCACTGCTGATCCAGTTCTTAAGGGAACACCGTTCTGAGTGGGCTGATTACAACATTGATGCGTATTCTGCTGCATCAGTGAAGTCCAGCGATCACTCATTCCCAGGATTGAGGCCCACCAGGTTCTCTGGCAGCCAAATCATCATGCCACTTGGACACACCGTGGAACACGAAGAGGTTTGCTTCATTACCTCTACTTAATTCTGTTGATTGCATGCCTCAACTTGCTCTGAATGATTCTTCGGTTGGTTGAGCTGTATAATGTTTCAATTGCTTGTCTCTTACCGCTGAATCTTGATGATTCTTCAGTCGCTGGAAGTAATTCGACTTGAAGGCCATGCTCTCACTCAAGAAGAAGCTGTTCTATCCAGGGACATTCATCTTTTACAGGTTTGTCACCATTACTATAATCTACAATTTCTCTGGTTCTGTTTTCTCGTCAAGCTGTTTGCAAGCTTACGATGGTTAACTCAGCTCTCATGTTAAAAATAAATAATTTGCCTTCTAATTTTGTTTTTAGAAATTGCTTAGAGAGGGAAATATATTTAATGCGGAATATTTAAATCTTATCATCAGAACCTGCGCATTATATTGATTCATATTCTGTTTGTGTTTCTTTTCCTCGGCACTGCAGATTTGTAGTGGAGTGGATGAGAATGCGGTTGGAGCCTGCTCTGAACTTATTTTTGCTCCAATTGATGAAATGTTTCCAGATGATGCTCCACTTTTGCCTTCTGGATTCCGTATTATACCGTTGGATACAAAACGAGTTGAGTTCTGAAACTTTTGTTTCTTTTATGCTTCTCTTTTTGTAAAGGGGTGCTTGTATTCCTATACAACGTTAGTTGTTTACTGAGCTAAAGGCCATTATCTTAGGTTGAATTTTTGAATTAATTTAGTGGGTTTGAGATTTTGGAATACCTCAGCAAACTTCATGCTTATTATACATCATGTAAGCAGGACACGTCAACCTCGCACAGGACGTTGGACCTGGCATCCAGCCTTGAGGTAGGCCTACCGACGAACCGTGGGACTGAAGATGCATCTCGGAGTACCTCTAACATGCGATCAGTGTTGACAATAGCCTTCCAGTTTCCCTTTGAGTATCATCTTCGTGAAAATGTTGCAACCATGGCTCGGCAGTATGTACGGAGTGTGCTTTCGTCCGTGCAGAGGGTTGCCATGGCCATTGCTCCCTCTGGACTGGGTCCACTGTTGGGGCCAAAGCTATCTCCAGGATCTCCAGAAGCTCTTACTCTTGCTCATTGGATCTGCCAGAGCTACAGGCAAGACAGTGTTTTGTTATTTGACTCAGATTATATGTAATCAAAATAAAAACTTCTCATGTGCTCATACCGTGCTATATTTCTCTACTAAAGTTGCTTTGTATCTTCTAGCTATCATGTTGGAGCCGAACTGCTAAGATCTGACAGTGAGGGAGGTGACTCTGTATTGAAGCAACTGTGGCATCATCAAGATGCAATATTATGCTGTTCTTCGAAGGTGTGGTTACAGCTCCATGGAAATATTTGGGGTTCAGATTATAATATTAATTAGTTTGTGATTGGATCTACGGTTTAAAAAGTTAAGTCTTGCATCTTTGCAGTCCCTCCCAGTCTTCACCTTTGCCAATCAAGCTGGACTTGACATGCTAGAAACCACATTAGTGGCATTACAAGACATTACATTGGACAAGATATTTGACGAGAGTGGAAGGAAGTCATTGTGCGGGGATTTTGCTAAGCTAATGGAACAGGTAACTAATAAGTAAACTGTAACATTAATAATTTCTCAAGTAACACATGTTTACTGCTGCAACAAGAAGTTGATCAACTTTCATCTTTTAAAACCATTTACTGTAATCAACTTTCTTATAGATACAAGCAGGACTTGATTTGTCATAATCTTATTTTCTGTTTGCATTCTTGCAGGGTTTTGTTTATCTACCAGGTGGGATTTGTTTGTCAACGATGGCTCGCCACATTTCTTACGAACAAGCCATTGCTTGGAAAGTCCTTGCAGAAGAGAACACCATTCACTGCCTTGCATTCACCTTCATTAACTGGTCATTCGTGTAAGCAAATCAATTCTATCTCCAACAGCAAATCATCAAAGAAAGATTGTAGTTAGTTTATTCGTTTACTGTTATATCAAAATGTCAGTGTTTGTTTGTTTGTAAATTTATATTTAATTGATATCTATTTGATTCCAAATTTTCCAAGATGGAGAAATCAAAAAGAAGAAATTTGAATATGTTAAAAGTTTATCAGTGTAGTTTTAGGTGGTGGTAGTTCAGACGATTAAGTGAAACTGTACAAAACAGTTTATCTTTCTTCGGTGACAGGTAATGCTCATGTCATATCATAGCAGTACTGGTAGTGTTTTCATGAAGACTGTGAACCCAGCCGAACAAGAAAATCTGCAGTCAAAGATCATCTTCCTTCCGCATTTTCTTCTCTTGTGGGTGTAACTTAACTTCAACGACATTGAAAAATTGGTGTCACCACTGACACAAGTCTTACGTAATCACTGTAGCATAACTGTAACAACCAAGCGTCCAAGCCCTAAATGCATTTACATATCTGGCGCTGCCATTTTCTCTTCGGTATCAACCTGACCGGTGCACTGCGATTCATGCACCAAAGCTTTTTTTAATGTGATGTGTCAGTTTTCGGTTAGGTTAAGACTGCACTTCAGGTCCTAGAAGGCTACTTTGTTCAAGTCAAATTATCTTTTGCTGGCCATGTCACCTTCAAATCTCCAACAGAAATGCCATTACCACAACTCATACTTTTACTAATCTTACAGTTCATTTTCTTGATCATCTCTCTCATCATGCACGACTCCATCTCTCTCATCTTCTCTTAAGTTCACCGTGGAACTTAATCTTCCGACTACTTCTAGCCGTTTTCTTTGTCCTCTTGCATCTCAACGTTCTTCCCAACGGCTAGTTCTCGCCGTCTCTCACCGGAATTTCATGCCGGAAATCAATATTTGATTGATGTTTCTTCTTCACTTACTCTAAACTATGAATACTTCAATCTATACAGGAATCACCAGTATCACTATCATCACAGACATCACAAATATCATCGACATCTCAAAAATTACCAAAACTACAGGCATCCCAAACTTACCCAGTACTACTATCATTTATATGGCTTCAACAATCACTATTACATCTGATATTGGCTCAATCATCATGGCAAACTGGAAGGAATTCTATTCTCAAGATCATGATAGACAATTACTCAGAAACCAGAAACATACCAACATTCTTAGATCCTGCTGGATAAAAACCAGAAATTTTAACCCTCCCCCTGAAACTTTTCAATCCAAGCCTACCCATATGAATACAGTTTACCTCCCACAAGGTCAATTTCATCACCATCATCCCCCACATTTTCAATTCAACAACAACTGCATTCATATCACACAAACCAATATCACAATTTATTTCACGGAAAAATCTAATTACCATTCAATCAAGACAAAGTATAAACAACATAATCCATGTCTAAACATAGTACCAATCCTTCAATATCAAATCAGCTACCATAAGAGAAGCAATATCCAAAACAATTACAAACCCATTTCTAAAAGTCACCCAAACATCCAAAATAATCCCCGAAATCTAAATAAAGAAGATAAAGAAGCAAGGTCTAACCAGCTACTGTGGAGTACCTTGAGTCTTGCTCCGTGTTTCCTGACTAACACTTCTTGTTCGACTGCGAGTCAAACAAACTCTAGATGTTACTCTTTGCGCACCATGCTCAGGAGATTGAAACTCATCAACATCAGCACCACCTTCAACAACATCAGGAGCAGAAATCGAAGGTTCATGAGCAGTTGTAGAAGCACTTCCCTCAGGCACAAATGCAGGAGCAGTTGGATTATCAGCTGGTTGGGTTCCTGGAGCTCCAAAACCTGCAAAAATAGCACGACCTATTCTCCCTGTAGCAGGACAAAGAGCATCCATCACCGGAAACCGCATAGGCTCGTCTCTGTGCAACGGTTGACCAGCCAAATGACGAACGATCCTCCTTTCTCTAGCATCAAGAGTGATAGATTGGTAACCAATCCGACTAACACCAGACACCAGGAATCGATCAGCCACTACAGCAACACCCTCATGAACCTCAAAAGGTCCATATTTGGGATGAAAGTCATACACAATCCAATGATCATCTCTGCCCATTTGAGGATGTGTTGTAGATTTGGGCATCCCAGTAATATAGCTCTCACCATTATCTCCATTCATAGTCGCATCACCTTGATTCACACCTTCAGCTGCATGTTGAGCGCTACTGCCAAATCCAAATTTAGAATACATATCTGCAAATGGGTTACTTGTATCTTGTCCAACGGCTACAGGTTTGGGTTGATTGAAGTGTCGTCGAAGACGATCTACTGGAGAATCCATCAACAACTCATGCATAATTGCACCTGGTGGTCGGTCTTCTTGCAAACCTTGCTCAAGCTTTACTTCAACATTATGCTGCAAATCCTCCAAATACCAGGAGAAATCGGCTTCATACTCAGGGGATTCACAACCCTGTGGAAAAGGAATTCCATACGGCAACCGAGTAATACAATGCTCCCGAGGATACCAATGGATTCTTGGTTCATCCTCAACCTCGTGAAGTTTCCGCTTTCCCTTTCGATCATCATCATTTCCCATATCATACATAACAATTGGAGAATTATAATTATCAAAAATTATGAAGAAAGATCAGAAGGAAGTTCAACAGAGCAATTGAAGTTTCCTCTCCCTTCAACAGATGCTTTTATAAAGATTATAGGGGACAGTTTCTGGGGTCTATCTTCTTTAAGAGACAAAGGTTTCCAAAACGAATTTTTTTTCGTATTCCTTACTTCACATCCTATCTCTGTCGCTTCATTTCTCCTCTTTAAAGGGCGTTATTACCTACATCCTATGGATTACATCCATCTTAAATTTAAACCAACTAACCTCATGTTTCACTGTGTGACAGATGGAAATTGGAAGGAGGAATTTATTACATTTGGCAACATAGAACATTCAGCGCCAATAAATAATCCAATGCATCTCACACGTAGTACTCACTTAAGTGCAATTCGGTTAGACAGGTTCCCAATTCAACTAGCGGTTTATCTGACTCAAAGAACTCTCAAGGCTGACTGGCAATTCTCAATGCAACAAAACTTCTTACTCGTTCTACAAATTGAACTCCTCAATGCAAGTATCAATCACATGACTGAAAGATACCACATTCAAGGAGAGACCAGTCATGTGTTTCACTGCAAAACTTTTGAACAACTCTCCCTCCTCAGGAGGCTTAATCAAGGTTTGCCCTTCTTTAGCATTGCTCAATTAGTCAGCAATGTAATCCTACTCTCCTCTGACAATCTAAGTCTTATTATTACTTCTCTCATAAATAGTACTATTATCACTGATAAGTCTACTGATTCTAAAGTTTACCCTGGCCACACTCTGCTAAGCATAACTAAAGGCATCATCATACATAGTACTTTGTGGATAACTAACCCCATTAGTTATTATAAATTATTCTATGCTAGAGTTTTTTGTTTTCACAGGTCAGCCCCTTAAGGTACATCAATAGTCAAACAATCCAAGATAGTCAGTAAAGCTCAGCAACACGGACTCTGAAGAAGGACTACTAGCACATGGTACCTGTACTTTTCTTCAGATCAAATTTCGAATTTTAAGCCACATCAATATCAAGCACAACTAAACAACAAAATGAACCACCACAAGCCAGTCTACCTACACATTCAAATTCAAATTAAAGTTATCAGAACTAGTACTTATCACAATATAATTCTCTATACCATTCTCACAACCATTATTAGTTTCACAACACCTCTCATGGCCTCCACCTCAGAAACTAATTCCACTTATCAAGTTGAAAATTTGGTTGAACAAATGAACTCCTCACTAAACATCCCTGAAGATTTATTCCCAAAAGTCTTCATCAATGCTGAAAACACCTTACCCAAAGAGGATTGGAAATGGGTCTTTATAGGAAGGTACTGCAGTAAAATCTCTCATGAAACTAGAACCATCTCAAGGTTCATCAATACTAACTGGGAGCTTAGAAGACAATCAAAAGTTAATCTATGGAGGAAAAAAATAAATTATTACTCTATCAGACTTGGAAGCATAGAAGATTACCAGGTATTTAGAAAATGAGGAACTAGAGGAATCTTTGATAAGCTTATAGTCTTAACAGAAGTTCCACCATCTGGTTCAGACTACATTGATGAAGCTAATTTGTATAGAGTTCAGATATTGGCTCTTATCAAAAGAGTACCAAGACACATCATCCCTGATATTAGCAACATCATCAAACCAGCAGGAATCTTTCAAGGATCCAAGAAAGCTTATGGAAGAGATGAAGATGAGAAGAACTTGGAAGTCTTCTTAACTATTGATGTTACCAGAGCTATCAAATATGGCATTGATGCTTATGAAACACCCACTCTGTCCCACTGGCTTGAAATGACTTATGCCTTACATGGCATTACTTTCTGTAAGGAATGTAGAATCCTAGACCATCCTGGTCCCCTTTGTGAAGAAAAGTAAAAACAATCACCAACAGTTAACCAAAGAGTTCACCCATCCAATTTAAACAATGCCTACCCATCAACATCCAATACCCCAAACAACGCTAACACCAGTAGCCCTCAAAGTAATATCAAAATAAGGCACTATTCTGACAGAGATGCTGCTGAGGAATTTGCAATCAAGATGAGACTAGCACAAAGGCAGATTCTTCCTAAGAATAGCAGTGAGGAGTTAGATGGTCCAGAGGATTACATAATCTTCAAAGATGGACTGAATCAACCAATAGAGGGAGAAATACCTACTATCAACCCTGAGGTTATAGCCTGTCAAAAGAATCACAAAAGGATCATGGACCAGCACAAAAACAAGAACAAAATGCTTAAAAAGAAGAATATCAACATCAAAACTGCTGCTAGAAAGCAAAATCCTACTACTGAAGATGGGGGAATAAGTGATATCAATCCTGATACTATCTTTACAAAATTTCAAAACCCATATACAAACATCTCAATACCTACTGTTTTTGCCACAACCCCATCTCTAGCAGAAATCCAACAACAAATCAGTGATGACTTCAACAACCATAAGAAGCTGTTATGGGAAAGAAGGAAAAAAGAGTTCAAAATTAAAGTTGTAGACGCTAACCTGCACCCTCAGCTAATTGACCCAAAAAGGAAGCTCTTTATCTCTTCCACACCTATTGAGCACCTCACTCAGCTTGGGGATCAGAATCATCCAGCCAAAATGAGCAATAACACTGTCATGCAAATGGAGGAATATCAACTGACTAACTTGACTATTGGTGGCCCTGAGGGAGCAAATCCTTCCCCAAATCTCAAGGTACTATATTACACTCCCTGTCATTTTTTACACTTTAAACAGCATGATAATAGGAACAAAATCTTTCTTCTGAAGTTTTTATCTATCTTTAGATTAAGTAAGAAGCATGACAATACCACTCACTCAACTATCTCTTGCATAGGATATCTTATTATCATATTTTCTTATCCCAATGTGTCTTACTTCTGGCAATTCTACACTGCCATGGCTTGGAATTGTCAAGGCCTAGGACAACCCCAAACTAGTAGACACCTAAATAACATGCTAGATAAACATAATCCTGATATCTTTTTTTTATCTGAAACTAAACAACAGTCTCGCAACTTAAAAATCATTCTTTGAAACATAGGAGTCACTAATTTCTGGTTTGTTGAACCTAAAGGAAAAAACAATACTGTTGGAGGCCTAGTGTTAGCTTGGAAAACAAATCTTAAGGTCACTTTAGAAGACTTCTCCGATCACCATATTACTGCCACAATCTATCCTAGTACAGGCACACCATGGCTCTTCACAAGCTACTATGGTAGTCCCTATACCACACCTGATAAAATCAATTCTTGGAAAACGATAGAGAACACTGATGAAACTAATACTCTTCCTTGGTTGATTATGGGAGACTTGAATGTTGTCCTTCTTGAACATGAAAAATTCAGCCAACATCCTATTGATACTTCTGAAGCTAACATTTTCCTAGAGAAAATTGAAGAAGCAAATCTTACTGAGTGTCCTTTTACCTGGACAAACAGAAGAACTGGTATTCACCTGACTGAGCATAGATTGGATAGAGGGCTGGATAATGAAACATGGCTTGAAATACACCCAAATACCACTATATCAAATCTCCCTGCCATTGGCTCTGATCACAACCCAATTTTTCTCAATACCAACCCCAATTGGAAGCAAGGTCACATCCCATTCAAATTCTTTGGCCCCTGGCTTGATCACCAAGACTGCAAAGACATCATTACAGAATGTTGGAGTACTCATCACAAAGGATCTCTTGCTATAAATATTTCTAGGAAATTAAGAGATATCAAAAGTTAAGTTAAAAAAGTGGAACAAAGAGGTCTATGGCAACATCAAAACTAATATAGAAGACATCATACAACATCTGGACTGGATTACCAAAAATCAATTTAACAGCAACAGAGGCAAGGAAATAAGAGAAGCTAAAAGGCAAGTTGAACACTGGCAGAATATTCAAGAAAACTTCTGGAAGACCAAAGCAGAGATCAACTTATCAAACTTGGAGATAAGAATACTAGCTTCTTCCACTTATCAGCCAAGAAAAGGTACAGAAGAAATAAAATTGACTCTATTCAACAAGTTGATGGCTCCTGGCTTCACAACAAAGATGAAGTTGCTACATGTTTTACGAATCACTTTGCTACTATGGCCACTGCTGAACACATAAACATAAATCCCTCTCTCATAAACTTCATACCCACCACCATCACCAATATTGAAAATGATGATCTCCTTAAGATTCCTGAAGCTGAGGAGATCAAAAATATTCTTTTTAGCATGGCTGGTGACAAAGCCCCAGGACCCAATGGCTTTCCACCCAACTTTTTCCAAGCAAACTGGGATGTTGTGGGTGCAGACATCATTTCTATGGTCCAAAATTTCTTCACCTCTGGCTATATTCTCAAAGATATGAACTCCACTTTTATCTCCCTTATTCCCAAAAATGATAACCCCATTACCCCTGCCCACTTCAGGCCTATATCTTTGTGTAATACTACCTACAAAATCATATCAAAACTTCTGGCCCAAAGATTAAAACCTCTTTTACCTTCCCTCATATCCCCCTTTCAGTCTGCTTTCATTCATGGTAGACAAATATCTGACAACATAGTTATTTCCCATGAGATTATTCATCACATGAATACTAGAAGAGGAAAAAAAAGAGCTAATGGCACCATGAGAATCAAAGTTGATATGGACAAGGCTTTTGACAGAGTTAATTGGGAATTCCTTAGGCAAGTCATGAAACAAATGAGATTCAGCACTCAATGGTGCAATCTGGTTCATCAATGCATATCCACCACCACCATGGCTGTCTTGGTGAATGGTTCTCCTGGAAAGTTCTTTAAACCAACTAGAGGTCTCAGACAAGGAGATCCTATATCTCCTTACCTATTTCTGTTCTACATGGAAGCCTTATCTAGATATATGACTGCTGCTGAAGCTGGGGGTCTTATTCATGGAACCAAAATCTGCAGTGAGGCATCTAATATCAATCACCTTCTCTTTGCAAATGATTGTATGATTTTTTGCAAAGCTAATTTGGAAGAATGTAACAACTTAATCAAGATTTTTCAATACTTTGGGCACTCCTCAGGACAGCTCATAAACTTCTCCAAATCTGGTATATTCTTCAGTAAGAATATTGATCCTAGCATTGCTGACAGCATAAGTGATACTATGAAAGTCCAAAGAATTGATACTTCTGACAAGTACCTGGGGTCCCCCCTCTTCACCAACAGAAGCAAGATTCAAGCTTTCAAAACTGGTGTGGACAAACTGAAGCTCAGACTGGCAGGTTGGAAATCTACTCTATCTACAGCTGGCAAAGTCATTATGATCCAAACAGTTACCTCAACATCAAGCATATATCAAATGAATTTCTTCAAGCTCCCAAAAGGCACCTGCAAAGAGATAAATACTATACAAAGAAATTTCTTCTGGAATAAAGATCAAGACAAACCCAAAGGTCTCTTCTACATTGCTTGGGATGCTGTCAACAAACCAAAAGAGCTAGGAGGCCTGGGTTTCAAAAACATAGAATACTTCAATCTAGCTATGATTTCTAAAATTTCTTGGAGATTGATAGAAGAACCACACTCATTGTGGACCAGTATTATGAAGGCTTCTCACTTCCCAAACAAGGAAGTCATTAGAATGGAAACATAGCCAAAGAACACTGATTCCTGGATTTGGAAAGGAATTTTAGAGGGCATCACCTGCATTCAAAAGTACTATATATGGAAAATAGGGGATGGCACCAACATACATATCTGGGAAGATAGATGGATAAAAAATCTACCTGACATTCTCCAAAAACCACTTCACTGCCCCTCCAACCTGAAAACTGTTAACCAACTCTTCAATACCAATGGGGAATGGGATCGTAACATTATTTCCCTCTGGTTTCCTCAACATATTCAACAACCCATTCTCCAGACACATCATCACTCTAACTCTGTGGACACCATCCAATGGATCTTAACTCATACTAGAAAATTCACAGTTAAATCCCTTTATGATAAACAGATTGAGGATAAATATGTTGGAGATACTCTTACAGCTCCATGGGGAGATATTTGGAAATTAGATACCAACACATCCATCCAACTATTCATATGGAAATGTGCTCATGGAATACTTCCAACAAATGCAAGTCTGCTGGTATCCTAACCTATATTGACCCTCTCTGTAATATATGCAAGTGTGCAAATGAAGATATTACTCATGTGCTCTTAGCCTGCCCTGCTGCTTCATATGTTTGGAGGAATCTCTTTGGGGAGAATCACCAACTATTTATTAATCACAGATCCTTTCATGATTGGTTTAATAGTTGGTTTTCACCCGACAATACCACAACCAGCTGGAACTCTTCTTATGCTACCATGTGATGGTTTATCTAGAAAGCTAGATGTGACAAAATTTTCAGAAACATTGATCCTAATGTTGCTGCTACTGCTTTGAAAATCACTCAACACCTTTGCTGCCATGACAGGGTTCTTGACAAACCCAGTCATATCTTAAACAATATCTACTATCAAGCTAGCAGTGCTGAGGATAACTTGAGCACTCACACCAGAGGCAGACAGTTACAAGAAAAATTTGGAATCACTATTAGCATACATATTATGGAAGTTTATAATAATTTGTCTAATGGTGATGGATTTCAGTATACTAACTTTGCTTTGGTGGCTCTTTCTTTCTCAGGACAATGCATGGGAGCTAGGAATGTTAAAGACCCAGCAATTGGACTCAGTAGATCAAGCAGAGAATGCAGAGGAGCTCAACTAGTACTGACCTGGGGAAAAGAGATGAAAAAGACCAATATCAACTTTGAAGCAGAAGAGGATGATATTCTACAAGCCATTCACACAACCTACAAAATTGCAGTACAACAACGGTTCCAAGGAAACTCTACGATTGAAGATATGAAGTTAGGAGTTATCGACTTTGTTTTGGGAAATCTCACTAAATTAGATAGTCAACATCAAAACAATGCTGCTAAACTAGCTAGGATCACTAGCACTTCTCTTCTATTCCATAACATGAACTGGAAAGGTACCAACTTGAAACTTTTTGGGCAAACTTTACAGTCTAGTCCAAACTCTATCATTCAGGATTATTGTAATAACTCTTCTAATCTGGCTAGGGATCCTCTTGGAGCTATGATTAGCCCAGTTGATTCTCAAACTACTGCTGTAATTTTGGAGTAAGCTGCTCTTTCTAGAGCTTCTGTTCTCTTTTTATTATATAAAAAAAATACTAATCGTACAGTTGTTAAGTAGATGAGAGATTCCTTGTCATATATATTTCATTTCTAATGCATGTGCAACTGTGCGTGTCCAATGCTCTAGTATCTGACGAGGGCAGAACATCTTTTATTAGTCGAACACCAAATTGAGTTCCCTGAAACTTCTGAGAAGACCATAAAAGGATATATGGTCCAGAAAAGAGACCTAAAGGTGATTTCCCTCCCCCAAAAAAGAACTATATACACTAGGAACAATGCTAGTGTTTGAGAGAGGCGGCGTGGTCCATAAAATCCAACAACAAAACATTCATCTTCATGCCTCCCTGTAACATGACTTGCCGTGTGGCCCTGTAGGCCGCAACCATTGTCCAAGTTTTGACCTGCCTAACAG
This sequence comes from Papaver somniferum, assembly GCF_003573695.1. Taxonomy (NCBI): domain Eukaryota; kingdom Viridiplantae; phylum Streptophyta; class Magnoliopsida; order Ranunculales; family Papaveraceae; genus Papaver; species Papaver somniferum. The sequence continues at coordinate 50,299,545 of NC_039366.1, forward strand.
GACTGTATCATCATCACCTGATTCCCCGCATCACTCTGATAAGTCTCTCTAGCAATTTTTCATGTACACTGGGACAATATTGATAAGTCAGATTTTGGCATGTAGGGGACTAGAATTTCATGCCATTCAAAGAATGAGTCAGATCAGAGATAAGAGACTGGGACTAGACAAGTCTTTGCAACCAACAATTTTTAATCTGACGTTATTTGGAAAGTAGAGAATTTTAGTCACGAGAAAACGACATTTATTTTACCCATACGAAAGACAGAGTTTGGGGTTCAACATCTTAAACGGAAATGATTAGTTCACGAAGGAGTGCACCGCAACTTGCACCGTGTGAGTGGGATGGTGGGGCCCACTCATGCCGCACTCCATATCCCAATGTTGAGAAGCATTGTCGGGACCGTCGGATCCCCTTGCGGTGCATTTCACGGTTCTTCGGTGAGTGTAGAATCATCCCATCTTATATAATTATATATGCAGAGAATCCTGTGTGCAAAATTCAATTAAACAACTATTGTGTAATTTGATTGATCATGATGCATCTCCTCTCTTGTACCAAATTTAATAGAGATTATTTTGACTTTTGTCTATAAGATTGGACATCAAGTTACACCTTAACTCTCTCCAAAAATTCACTACAAAGCAATTCTTATTAACAGGTTATAACGGCCGATGAATCGGTACTATGCTTAGTACAAATGGAGATCCAAAAGCCAATTAGTAACCTCTGGTTCTTAAGGAATGCAGCCTCTACTTTAAACTAATTAAATACTTTCATTAATTAAGAATTGATAGGGTTCTTATACATTAAATACCAATATTACCCTAACTCTAACTGTCAGATAGTGCACACCTGCCACTATCTGAGCGGACAACTCCTGACCTATCAAACAACTGTTTATTACGGCACACAATGGAAATACTACAGGCAGACATGGGTGCCTCAACTTCCATTTAGACTATGACATTGCCTTCCCCCTAAAAAGTATCCTTGTCCCCGTGGATAAAATTGCGATAGTGAGACCTGATAGTTGAGATGTTCTCCCAAGTAGCTTCTTCAGGTGAGGAATTCTTCCACTGGAACAATAATTGTCTGACTAAACTTTTGCCAACAAGAATGGCTCTGGTTTTGAGCATTTTTTCTGGCCTCATAATCATCTCTCCTGCATGGTCTACAATAGGCAAAGTGGGAGATGGAATATGTTTCTTACCAATATGTTGTTTCAGCTGAGACACATGGAAGACTGGGTGAATTCTAGCCTAAGATGGCAGCTGCAACTAGTAGGCTACTAACCCAATCTTCTATAGGATAGAAAAAGGTCCATAGAATTTGGCTGAAAGCTTAAAATTCTTCCTCGAAGAAACTGAAGCTTTATCTGTAGGGATAGAGCTTTAAGTATACCATGTCACCCACGACACAAGTTCTATCTTTCCTAAATTTGTCAGCAAAAAACTCCATTATCTCTTGTTCTTTATGGAGAGATTCCTTGAGAATGTCAAGCATTGCATCTCTTTCCTTCAAGTAAGTCTCAACAACAGCTACAGAAGTTGTTGCAGTAGAAGGAAATGCCATGTAGCCATACAAAGCTTGAAAGGGGGACATTTTGAGACTAGTGTGCTAACTATTATTGTACCACCACTCAGCCAGAGAGAGCCATTGGTACCATTTACTAGGTTTGTGACCAGTAATGCATCTTAAGTAAGTCTTTAGGCAAGAATTAACCCTCCCTGATTGACCATCAGTTTGAGGATGATAAGCTGCACTGAGGTTTAAGCTGGTGCCCAATGTCTTAAACAAGTCTTGCCAGAAATTACTAGTGAAAACTTTATCTCATCAGAAACAATGGAAGAGGGTAAACCATGGCGTTTGAATACCTGATCCAAAAATGCTCTGGCCACATAAGTAGTTGTATAAGGATGTTGTAGAGCAATGAAGTGGTTGTATTTAGTGAGTCTATCAACAACCACCAGTTTAACACTATTTCTATCACTCAATGGAAGTCCTTCAATAAAACCCATGGTGATGTGTTGCCAAGCATATATGCTCATGAATAGGTAGTGGTTGAAGTAATCCAGATAGAAAAGTGCTCTCTCCTTTGTTTCTCTGGCAAATATCATATTCAGCCACAAAAATTAGTATCTCTTTCTTCATGTTAGGCCAAAATAAGTAGTTCTTTGCTCTAACATATGTAGGTTGCATACCAGAGTGACCCCCAACAGCAGAAGTATGCAGAGTACTTAAAATGGTTGATCTGACTCCAATACTAGCCCTAACATAGATTCTAGATTTATATCTCAATACTTCATCCTTGTAAGAATATGGTGGAACAGATTGAGAAGAGAGAAGGAGTTGTGAAATAAGTTTTTGAGCTTTCTCATCCTCAATGTAACTTTGAAGAAGGTCACTCATCCATATGGGTTTAGACACAGATGAAGCAGTGCAACTAGATGAGTCATGAGGTCTTCTAGATAATGCATCATCAACTACATTCTCCTTGACTTTCTTGTATCTAATTTCATAGTCAAATCCCAAGAGTTTCATTAACCATTTCTGCTGTAACATTGTAGTAATTCTATGTTCTAGGAAATACTTCAAACTTTGATTTTTAGTTTGAATAGTAAATTTCCCCCCTATAAGTAATGTCTCCGTTTATGCACAACCTTAACTATAGCTAAGAATTCATTTTCATATGTAGACAATGCTCTTGTTCTTGGTCCTAAAGATGAGCTGAAGAAGGAAATTGGCTTACCATCTTGGGTTAAGACTGCACCAATGAAGTTATCACTAGCATCACTCGCCACAGTGAGTTGTTTGTGAAAAGGCGAGGGTACCCAAATATACCTCAAGCTAAAACTTTTCCTAACTATAAGTCCTTTCTCCGAAAGTGATTGTCTATGGGCTGAGTCGAGACAATAAAACTAATCGGTTCACACTTCATGTGATCGTCCATGGATACGAGATCGAGACAATACAACAATGAAGTATGTTACTTGATAAAAAGGTTCAGACTTAACCAAACACAGTAGGATTCACTTATCAAGTAAATAGGAATTAACGTTTGTGTAATTTACTTTAATATAATAAAACAATTATAATGCAGAAATATAAAGTAAATGACACAACAAGATTTTGTTAATAAGGAAACCGCAAATGCAGAAAAACCTCGGGACCTTATCCATAATTGAATACTCTCAAGATTAAGCCGCTACACAAAATTACACCTAACTTCGTATAGTTGAGACCAAGCAACTAAACCTATAGTTCACCTAGTTCCGTTTGTATTCCCACGCCTCCGACCTTAGTCACGTACTTGGAACAATTCCTTTGGTTCGTATTCCAAACAGTAAAGGAACAACAAATATGTTTGGTATCAACTCTATTCAACCAAGTGATATGATTTGGACAAAGGCTCTTCTGTTTATCTTAACATAAACTCCTTCGTTAGGTCCTTCGATCTATCTTATATTGAATTACCGAAGTAATCGTTTAAGATTAAGCCAACAACACTATTAATCCAAAGAATTGTGTTGATGCCGATCTACTCAATTAATCAATCCAATCTATCACAAGGATAAACCGATTATTAATTGGATCATCTTTTACCGAAACAAGTATTGTGCACACCAAAGATTATGAACCCACAAATCAGGAATCTTCAATATCTTCTTCGTCTTAAAATCTTCTTAGTTATTCAATAATAACCTGCACACAATCACTTGAATCTCTTGTGATCACTCACGCACAGAGCGGAGTATGTTAAAAATGGATTATCACAAGATCGTATTTAGAACTAACAACAGCCTAAAGATCCTTGTCGAAACTCTGAACTAGTTTGAGTGAATCTTATATCGGAAGAGAAGATTCTCAAGCATAAACAAACTAGGTGCAATCAAAGTTCAACCACCGTTAGACAATCAAATCAATGAAAACAAAAGATAAACCGCAATTATCTAGTTTCCCACCAACGGTACACGCCGGAGCTTCTCAATCCCAAAGAAGACTTTAAACTAAGCGGTCTTAAGAGATTTAGCCTAATTAGGTTACTCTCCTCTCCGAATAGGCGGCTACACCAGTAACAACACAACAAAGTGGAAGCTTGTTGTTACGAAGGATTAGTTTGCTAGAAAGGCAAACTTCAAGTATTTATAGACAAGGAAGTTTGGACTACAAAGGAATTTCCAAAACCAAAAATATTCTCAAGATATTTATTAAAGCACAAATTCGGTTTTCATAATTCCTGGAAATGCTCTGTCCAAAAATAATGATCGAAATCTCTCGGAAAATCTCTAATTAGTAAACGCACATTACTAATTCTTATTTCCCTACAAAATGAAGTCAAATACCTCAATTAAAAGATTCTAAACTTATTTATGTTTCGATCCTAGGATTCTCTTCCCTTAGCTATTAAGGAATAACTTTGAAAAATTAAATAATAAACATTCATAACACATGTTCAAAGTATGCCGACATCCTTACTTTGTAAGTTATCTTTCACACTTACAACCTTGAAACCGATTTGCCACACTTCCAAACAAATTTATAATTGGTTCATCTGACTTTCAAGAAATATGCGATTGATCAAATAACATTCAATCACAATCATGTGTCTATCGGTTCTACCAAAACAAGTTTTGGTTCTACCTTCCATGTGAGTACTGTGGATAGTCACACTAGATTTCCCAAATTCGGTTGACTAGGTACTAGGATCGGTTTCCCACATATATATGGTATCTAACTTATATGTGTTGCACATGTCCATAGGATCGGTTCCCTTTTTCCTAAAAACGTGTTGCACATGTTCATAGGATCGGTTCCGCTTTCTGCTATAAACCTAGATGCCCCTCATACAAGGATCGGTTCCCCTTTGTGATGTACTGCACCTCTTACTAGGATCGGTTCTCCTCTCCCATATTTGGTCAGACATAAAATCACAAACCCGATCATACCATCTCAGGTGATTACTTAAGATCGGTTTCACTAATAAAAGTCATACCAATACATAAGTCAGGTCTTTGTGAATAGTTCTACCAAGAACACAAACAAGTCGTGAACGGTTATACTCAATCACACATATTGGTTGTCCATAAGATATGCAATGAATAACAAAACCAATAACGCCTGACAATTTCCTTTTGGGTTCACAAACAAGTTTATGAACTTACTTCCTTAGAACACATGTAAAACATTGTTCCCTAGGATGAAATCCTCACCTGATACCCATACATAATCACAATAGCATTCAAATGATTATGGCGATGTCTTATCTACAAAGTTTAATGGTTAAGCAATAAACCTCGTATTGTATTCTTTAATACTATATCTATCTAAAGTTCAAATATGCTTCGCAGTTTTGTTTTCAATATGCACGACTTGAAAGATACATTAGGGAATGAAACAGTTCAAGTCAAATATCACTAACCTCAAGTGGAAGGATGATTGTTTTCATTGTAGATCCTTGCTTCTTCACATCTTCAAGACTTTGCAATACTTGTAATGTATCATATCTTAATACTTTCAAGCTAACCTATACGAAGTTGACTCTAGTACATAATCAAGCGACTCTTAACATGAGTTTTGATTCACTAAAATATGACAACCAAACTTGACATACCAAAGCTTGGTGGGTTCAACCGCGCAATGCTCTAACAATCTCCCCGTTTGTCAATTTTAGTGACAAAACTCTTACATCATATGGATAAACAAATTTCAAGAATTCATTACACATACGCTTGATTCCCGATTCAACAGCACAGTAAACTGCTTACATTCAATCCTTGAAAATGCAACAGCTGTTGACATTATAATAACAAAGCAAATACTCCCCCTAAGGAAGATAGGTAGATATTCAATCCACACGTCTTTGTTATACCACTTCATATGACATGTTACTCCCCCTTAGTTTGTGCTTTCACTCTTTCGTTTAGATAAAACGTTTAAGCACCAATGTTCTTTTCCTTAGCGATACCAATCAATATAAAATCAATGCCAGTATCACTTGTTTACTCCATATATTTCTCCCCCTTTTTGTCACAAAATGACAAAGAAACGAAAAAATAAAGGACAACACGAAAAGAATCTTACAAATCTCAAAATAGACTTGCAACCTGTAGAGTTAGGCACGAGGGTTCCACACGACATGTTCTGATAACCAATATCAAAACCGAAACTATAAGTAGTTTTATTTTGATATGTTACCAAGGAAACAATTGTCTGAAACAATTTTTCCAATTTAGTTTAGCAAAACAAAAATCGACTAAGCACCTTAGTCCCTTTGCTAAACCGAATGTTCAAAAACAACCGCTTAATTCGACAAGACCAAAATAAAGGTAACTCTATTTTTCTCATCAGGTTCTAATTATTCAAAAACTTAGACCTTTCAATTTTAAACAAGACAAGTACTAGGTTAGTTAACTAGCATTTCTTGTTAAGGCATTCGATTAGACTTGAATAACCGAAACCTCGCTTCGATAAGTCTAACTAAGATCAGAATTAACTTAGTTTCTCTTATTCAGAATCGAATTGGACTAAACAACTCATCCCGTACACCTTTTATTTCGTTAATCCATAAATAATTCATACAAACCAACTTAAATCAACTTGCATAATTATTCACCTCAACCTGAAGCAATTGACATAACATAAGCATTAAAACACCGCAATTGCACCGAAATTTTGTAAGCCTAAACAATTGATACCACACAATAAAGCAAGATAACAATAGTTTTTCTTAACCGGAACCAATTGAATCACACACATCCACACACACATCATGGAATAAACATTAATTGAACCGAAATTTTGTTAAGCAAAAGCAATAAATATATATGATATAAACTCAGGCTTTTCTAAAACAGGAAAACAATTAACTAACAAGATTGTTACCTCAAATTTCGCATCCACTTCTCCAATATGATTGCATCTTCTTCCAGAGAGAATTGATATTGAAATATCATCATGTTGTCATCCTTATGCAAAAACAAAAGAATAACAACAACCAACCTTTACCAGAGAAAGGTTGAAAATCGGTTTTAACAATTGCAAGCAAAAGTTGAAAACCGTCGAAACACATATGCATTTATGCTAAACCAAAACCGATTCAACATATTGTGACTTTTTCACATATTGTTTCTACCAGAAACCCTCATGATTCTTTGATAAAGCCTACCAACATGGGCTAGAACTTAATCCTGCTAAATCAAAAAGTCACCCAAACCACAAGGGTTCACAACATTATGAGATCGAATATTAAGGTAGTAAAACCGAAATCAAACATCCCATAAACATACATAGCAATAAGATAAAGACATTCAAGCGCAGGCTATGTAAATCGAAAACTATCACAAGAAAAATTATAAATCAAATAATTTTATTCATAATAGTTTTATTCATAATAGACCAATACAATCATTGAAAGAAATAAAAAATTGATGTCTATTTTTCTAGATTAAGTAAAACAACAAATAACTTAATCTTTATTAACCTTCAGATAGGTGTTTTCAAAGATCATCTTCAATTTCCTCAAATTTTTCAGGATCTTCATCAACAGCATCTCGACTGATATCTCGGATTCTGCACACAGTACCTTGGTTATGTTCACAGGCTAAAGCATTAACCTTTCGATTAATATTCCGAGCATACTCCCTATTACCGATTCCAAGTTTAATCAGTTTCCTTTGGTTACGGATAACATTTCTTAGTAATGGTGCCTGTCTATGATGAATTTCGATGGTACTGAGGAGGACTTGTTGTAGATTGATAATATCAATCTTAACATCCAAACTATTTTGGACAAGGAGATGAGTCACATCTTCCTATTCATCATTGATATTTTCGCAACCAGATTTCTTGAAGGTATTATCAAGATGAACACTTTCCTTAGAAGTCATTCCACTCAAGGCTTTTAGAAGTTGTGCTTGAGATCTGGTTTGAGAATACATCATTTTGTATAAGTTCTCAGACACGTTGAGTACAAATACTTGAAATACCTTTAACACATTCCAAACATAGATATCCGCCTTAAATAAATAATTCTGACAAAATTTTCCCATCTACTGTGTTACAGAAACACAATATTCTCCAAAGAGATTATCTCTAAAATCGGTATCAAGAGATACTTCAAACTAACCACTCAAATCCTCTTTACACAAGTTGTTGTAAGACAACATTTCTACACATAAGAATGGTTAAAGTATACTTAAGGTAGATTGTGTATTCTCTCTATATTGAATAAGAAATGTTCGTAGGATTCTGATTGCCCAGGTATATGTGCTTCCTTATATCCGAAGATTTGGCAAACATAAGGATGCACATTCTAATGCGATTAAGCACTAGGATGAGGAACTTCCTCATCAAATACCTTTAAAGGAGATTCTTCCTCCTTTTTCTTAGGAGCATTATTGTGTCCCTTTTCTCGGATTTTGATCCCATCCTCTTGGTTAGGAAAATTGCTAGATGCAATATCCTTAATTACATCTTGTGCCCAGGATGGTATGTTCTTTGAACTTGAACCCGTCTGATCTAGATCTTCCAGTCGGCAGTATGCTAATGTCTCATGTTCAAGACATTTTATACGCCCTCTTAAGGTATTCATTCCTTGTTGGAAGTCCTTTTCTAAACATTTGTTTAGATATACCTCTTGACATGTTACAGTAAGAAGTTTCTCAATAATGACCTTATTCCGTATCTGTGAATGCTCCAGCGAATGAAGAATTTCACACTTTGTAGTCTGATGATGAACTTCCTTGCACTAGGCCAGTTTTTGTTCCATATAATCTGCCAGATTATTTTGAAGACTGAGTGTTTCTCACTTTCCTTCACATATTCTTACATTTAGTTGAACAATAAGTTCTGTGACATCATTTAGACTGTCAATGATCTTTCCCTTTTCTGAATATTTTTCAACATGTTTGAAAAATATTTCCAACATCTTTCGAAATTCAGGACTTGGGCAGACTAGTGAATCGAATCTCTTTTCAGAAGATTTTCCACTAGGAATTAGAGTAGAATCCAAAACATTTCTCTTGAGTTTCGAACTCATTCTTTTCTGATCAGTAACCTGACTCCCAATCAAGTCAGTAGTCAAAGAAATTTTCTTTGATTTACGAAAAGACTTTCGAGGCCAATTTCCATTGGTTTTCCTTGAGATCTTATTCTCATTATCTTGGCATACGTTAACTGAATCACTCTTTAGATTCATTCTTATAGGTTGGATCGCACCAACACTGATTGTTAGATCTTTTCGTATTTGCCTGATCTGATACCAACTGAAAAGGCGAGGGTACCCAAATATACCTCAAGCTAAAACTTTTCCTACCTATAAGTCCTTTCTCTCAAAATGATTGTCTATGGACTGAGTTGACACAATACAACTAATCGGTTCACACTTCGTGTGATCGTCTATGGATACGAGATCGAGACAATACAACAACGAAGTATGCTACTTGATAAAAAGGTTCGGACTTAACCAAACACAATAGGATTCACTTATCAAGTAAATAGAAATTAACGTTTGTGTAATTTACTTTAATTATAATAAAACAATTATAATGCGGAAATATAAAGTAAATGACACAGCAAGATTTTGTTAACGAGGAAACCGCAAATGCAGAAAAATCCTGGGACCTTGTCCAGAATTGAATACTCTCAAGGTTAAGCCGCTACACAGAATTACACCTAACTTCGTATAGTTGAGACCAAGCAACTAAACCTATAGTTCACCTAGTTCCGTCTGTATTCCCACGCCTCCGACCTTAATCACGTACTTGGAACAATTCCTTTGGTTCGTATTCCAAACAGTAAAGGAACAACAAATCTGTTTGGTATCAACTTTATTCAACCAAGTGATATGAGTTGGACAAAGGCTCTTCTGTTTATCTTAACATAAACTCATTCGGCTGGTCATTTGATCTATCTTATATTCAACTACCGAAGTAATCGTTTAAGATTAAGCCAACAACACTATTAATCCAAAGAATTGTATTGATGCCTATCTACTCAATTAATCAATCCAATCTATCACAAGGATAAACCGATTATTAATTAGATCATCTTTTACCGAAACAAGTATTGTGCACACCAAAGATTATGAACCCACAAATCAGAAATCTTCAATATCTTCTTCGTCTTCAAATCTTCTTAGATCTTCAATAATAACCTGCACACAATCACTTGAATCTCTTGTGATCAATCACGCAAAGAACGGAGTCTGTTAACAATGGATTATCACAAGATCGTCTTTAGAACTAACAACAGTCTAAAGATCCCTGTCGAAACTCTGAACTAGTTTGAGTGAATCTTATATCGGAAGAGAAGATTCTCAAGCATAAACAAACTAGGTGAAATCAAAGTTCAACCACCGTTAGTCAATCAAATCAATAAAAACAAAAGACAAACCGCAATTATCTAGTTTCCCACCAACGGTACATGCTAGAGCTTCGCAATCCCAAAAAAGACTTTAAATTGAGCGGCCGTAAGAGATTTCGCCTAATTAGGTTACTCTCCTCTCCGAATAGGCGGCTACACTAGTAACAACACAACAAAGAGGAAGCTTGTTGCTACGAAGGATTAGTTTACTAGAAAGGAAAACTTCAAGTATTTATAGACAAGGAAGTTTGGACACCAAGGAATTTCCAAAACCGAAAATATTCTCAAGATATTCATTAAAGAAAAAATTCGGTTTTCATAATTCCTGGAAATGCTCTGTCCAAAAATAATGATCGAAATCTCTCGGAAAATCTCTAATTAGTAAATGCACATTACTAATTCTTATTTCCCTACAAAATGAAGTTAAATACCTTAACTAAAAGATTCTTAACTTATTTGTGTTTCGATCTTGGGATTCTCTTCCCTTATCTATTAAGGAATAACTTTGAACAATTAAATAATAAACATTCATAACACGTGTTCAAAGTATGTCGACATCCTTACTTTGTAAGTTCTCTTTCACACTTACAACCTTGAAACCGATTTGCCACACTTCCAGACAAGTTTAGAATTGGTTCATATGACTTTCAAGAACTATGCGATTGATCCAATAACATTCAATCACAATCATGGGTTTATCGGTTCTACCAAAACAAGTTTCGGTTCTACCTTCCATGTGAGTACTGTGCATAGTCACACTAGCTTTCCAAATTTAGGTTGACTAGGTACTAGGATCGGTTCCCCACATATATATGGTATCTAACTTATATGTGTTGCACATATCCATAGGATCGGTTCCCCTTTGCCTAAAAACGTATCGCACATGTTCATAGGATCGGTTCCTCTTTCTGCTATAAACCTTGCTGCACCTCATACAAGGATCGGTTCCCCTTTGTGATGTACTGCACCTCTTACTAGGATCGGTTCCCCTCTCCCATATTTGGTCAGACATAAAATCACAAACCCGATCATACCATCTCAGGTGATTACTTAAGATCGGTTTCACTAATAAAAGTCATACAAATACATAAGTCAGGCCTTTGTGAATAGTTCTACCAAGAACACAAACAAGTCGTGAACGGTTATACTTAACCATACATATTGGTTGTTCATAAGATATGCAATGAATAACAAAACCAATAACGTCTGGCAATTTCCTTTTCGGTTCACAAACAAGTTTATGGACTTACTTCCTTAGAACACATGTAAAACATTGTTCCCTAGGATGAAATCCTCACCTCATACCCATACCTTACAATAGCATTCAAATGATTATGGCGATGTCTAATCTACAAAGTTTAATGGTTAAGCAATAAACCTTGTATTTTATTCCTTAATACTATGTCTATCTAGAGTTCAAATATGCTTCGCAGTTTTGTTTTCAATATGCACGACTTGAAAGATACGTTAGGGAATGAAACAGTTCAAGTCAAATATCGCTAACCTCAACTGGAAGGATGATTATTGTCGTTGTAGCTCCTTGCTTCTTCACATCTTCAAGACTTCGCAAATTGTAATGTCTCATGTCCTAATACTTTCAAGCTAGCCTATACGAAGTTGACTCTCGTACATAATCAAGCGACTCTTAACATGAGTTTTGATTCACTAAAATATGACAACCAAACTTGACATACCAACGCTTGGTGGGTTCAACCGAGCAATGCTCTAACAATTTTTAAAAATCTGGTTATGCAAGAACTGGAGTAGTATCGCAGTTTTGAGTTGCTCAAATGCAGTAGTTGCAGCTGAAGTCCATTGGAAAGAGTTTTTTTTCAAGAGATCAGTGAGAGGTTTGCTGATGACACCATAATTTCTCACAAGCTTTCTATGATAAACAGTTAACCCCAAGAGATCCGCTAGAGCTTAGCTCGGTTGAACCCACCAAGCGTTGGTATGTCAAGTTTAGTTGTCATATTTTAGTATCAAAACTCATCTAGAGTCGCTTGATTAAATAGTAGAGTCAACTTCGCATAGGTTAGACTAGAAAGTCTAGAAATGTTGAGACATACAAGAATTACTCCGAAGACATGAAGAATGAGAAGAAGTAACGAGAAGAATGAAGACATCATCCTTCCACTTGAGGTCAGTAATATTGAATTGATCTTGTTTCCGTTCCTAACGTATCTTCCAAGTCGGATTATATTGAAAACATAACATGCGAAGCTGTATATATATAATAATCTAGTGGTTAGACTTGGTCATATCATTATGATCAAAGTGTCAAGGAATTTTTTGAATTACGAAGTATAAACGCTTATCTTTTGGAACTTCTAAAATACGACATCAACATAATCTTTGTATTTAGTTACTTGATTATGTGTAAAATATAGGTGTGATTTCATCCTAGAAAACTATGTATTATTACATTGGTTTAAGGAAGTAGATGTATGAACTTGTTTCACAATCGAAAGGGACACCATGATTGGTCCGGTTCTTTATTGAATATATTTTGGATGACCAATGCAAGATGACAAGGTAGAACGTATCTTAACTTATGTTAAGAATTGAGGTATAACCAGTCATAGCCTATAATATATAGCATGTTGTAATAGGTCACAAGCTACTTTGTGAAGCATGATGTAACCGGTCATACGTTACACTGGGAAATTAGTTATAATCCGTCGCAAGCTACTTTTGGAAGCAAGGTGTAACCGATCAAAAAATAATTTTGGAAGTTAGGTGTAACCGATCACAAGATACTTTGAGAACCAAGGTGTAACGTATCACAAGCTAACTTGGAAAGTAAGGTGTAACCGATCACAAGATACCTCTGGGAAGCATGGTGTAACCAGTCACAACCTAGTTTGGGAAGCATGGTATAACCGATCACCACTTACATTGTGAGTCATGGTAGAACCGATCCAAAGGAGCAAAATCGAATTTCCAATATTCACATATCTCTTTATGTTTTCTGTGAATCTTAGAATCAGGGTTTGCTGAGAAATTTCTAGATGTCGATATTATTTGAACATGTACATAACTCTTATCATTAATTGTTCAAAGATATTCCTTGATACCCAAGGTGAACCTGAACCGAAATATTGAAAGCATTTAATTATGATTTTCATAATATATATTTAATTACCAGCAATTAAAGCATATCCTCTGGAAAATATTATTAATTAACGTGTTACACTAATAATTAGAGTTTTCTAAGGAAGTTTTTGGAAATATGGTTTGATAATTAATTGGAAATAGGAAAATCGAAATTAGGTACTTTAATGAATGTTTTGAGAATATCTTCGGTTTTGGAATTTCCTTGTTTTCCAAACAACCTTGGTCAAAAATACTTGAGTTTGCATTTCTTGCAAACTATCCTAAGAGCCAGGAAAACTTCATTCATGTTGTTTCTGGTGGAGCCGTCTATCTGGAGAGGAAAGTACCCTCATTAGGCGAAGTCTCTTACGACTTCTCGTTTAAAGACTTATTTGGGATCAAGAAGCTCTACGAGTACGGTTGGTGGGAAACTAGATAATTGCATTGTTATTTTAGTTTTAGATTATTGATTTGATTGACTAACGGTTTGTTGAAACTTTGATTGCACCTAGTTTGTTTATTCTTGAGAACCTTGTTTTCTGATATAAGGCTCGCTCATATTAGATCAAAATATCGGCGGGATCTTCAGAACCATTTTCGGATCTAAAGACATCTTGGGATAATCCGTTGTTAACATACTCCGTTTTGTATATGATTGATTACAAGAGGATTCAAGTTGTGTTGTGATGTTATTAAGAATACAATCGAATATTTGAAGACGAAGATCATTTTCTTATTAGTTTTCATATCCTGTGAATTTAGTGCACAAACCTTGATCGGCTGGGATCCAACTAGAATCGTGTTTATCTTTGATAGACTTGATTGTCTAGTTGCGTGAGATCGGCATCACTTTATAGTTGTTCTTTGAGCTCTATATTGATTGATTTCAAATCTAGAAATTGGTTATTTCGATATCAAAGTTTAGATTGATCTAACCAGACTAAGGAGTTTGTTAGATTAAACAGAAGAGTCTTTGTCAACGACTCATAACATCTTATTACCAAAGATTGAATAGAGTGGTTACCAAACAGCTTTATCCTTTACTGTTTGGAATACGATCAAAAGGATTGGTGATTCACGTGCATGACTCTAGAAGTCGAAGGCGCAAGGATACTGAGGAAACTAAGTATCTATGGGTAGTATACTTGGTCTCAACTATACGAAGTTGGTATTAGATTTGTATAGCGGCTTAATTCTGAGAGTATTCAAAACTACACTAGGTCCCGGGATTTTTTCTGCATTTGCGGTTTCCTCGTAACATGTGTCATTTACTTTATTTACGCATTATAATTGTTAATATTGTTAAGTAAATTACACATGTAAGTTAATCGGAATTACTTGACATTGATCCTAATAGTCAATCGGTTATTACCGTAACTATTGTCAAGTAATTATCTTGTTGTCGTATTGTCTCAATCTCGTCCATAAACAATCACACAAGGTATAGGACTTAAGTTGTATTGTCTCGACTCTGTCCATATAAGATCACTTAATATACCATAATTATACGTTGATATTTAAAAGATTGTGGTGTATTTGGTTACCCTCGTCTTTTCAATTGGTATCGGAGCAATTTCTTAATGGAGATTTAAGGGAAGAAGTCTTTGTTGGTCAACCTAAAGGATTTGAAGATCCCTCATTTCCTGGGCATATAATTAAACTAAAAAAGGCATTACATGGTCTAAAACAATCTCCAAGAGCTTGGTATGATAAATTAACATCCTTTTTATTTCAAAAAGGATTCTCTAGAGGTGGTGCTGATAAGACTCTCTTCACCAAATGGAATGGATCCTTGTTGCACAAATCTATGTGGATGATATCATATATGGATCCAACTCCAAAAACCTCACTTATGAATTCCTAAATCTTATGAGTGGAGAATTCAAGATGAGTAATGTTGGAGAATTATCATACTTTCTAGGTTTACAAATTCAACAACAAAAAGACAATATTCTTCTATCCCAAGAAAAATATGCCAGAAGTTTGATCGAAAAATTTAAACTAAAGGATGCAACTCCTATGGCAACTCCAATGCCAACCACTGGAAAACTTCAGTCTGATCCTAGTGAGAAGTTTGTGATCATAAGCTGAATCGATCCATGATAGGAAGTTTGTTGTATTTAACTGTAACTAGACCAGATATGGCCTTCAGTGTAGGATGTTGTGCTAGATTTCAAGCAAATGCGAAGAATCACATCTAAAAGATGTTAAAAGAATTATAAGATATGTCAGAGGTACCGTAGACTATGGTCTGTCATATTCAATGGACACAATAACAGTCTTGTTGCCTACTCAGACGCTGATTGGGTAGGATGCATAGAAGATCGAAAAAGTACATCTGGTGGTTGTTTCTATGTTGGTTTGTAGCTTGGCACAGTAAGAAACAAAACTCGCAGTCTCTCTCAGCTTGTGAATCAGAATACATTGTTGCGGGTACTTGTTGTACTCAACTTTTGCGGATGTAAAAAATGCTCATCGAATATGGCATAAATATTCCAACTACGAGTATTCTATGTGATAATTCAAGTGCTATTCGACTAACGGAAAATCCAGTTGAACATTCTCGTACTAAACATATTGATATTAGATATCATTTTATTCGAGAATTATATGAGCATGAAGTTATCAAACTAGAGTATGTTCCTTCTGAACGACAACTAGCTGATATTCTTACAAAACCATTAGACCGTGCAACCTTTGAAAATCTTAGAAAGTCTATTGGTGTTTTCAAGGTACATTAGTACCATGAGTTTTTTGGTTTATACTTTTGCTATTGGCACGCATTAGTAAAAACCGATTCAACCTTTATCTGGTAAAGGTTGCTCTTGTTGTTGTTCTTGCGAGAGGATGACAACTGAAAAGGCGAGGGTACCCAAATATACCTCAAGCTAAAACTTTTCCAATTTATAAGTCCTTTCTCCGAAAGTGATTGTCTATGGACTGAGTCGAGACAATACAGCTAATCGGTTCACACTTTGTGTGATTGTCTATGGATACAAGATCGAGACAATACAACAACGAAGTGTGTTTACTTTATACAGAGGTTCGGACTTAACCAAACACAATAGGATTGCTTATCAAGTAAATAGGAATTAATGTTTGTGTAATTTACTTTAATTATAATAAAACAATTATAATGCGGAAAATAAAATTAAATGACACAACAAGATTTTGTTAACGAGGAAACCGAAAATGCAGAAAAACCCTGGGACCTAGTCCATAATTGAATACTCTCAGGATTAATCCGCTACACAAGATTACACCTAACTTCGTATAGTTGAGACCAAGTAACTAACCATATAGTTCACTTAGTTCCGTATGTAGTCCCACGCCTCCGACCTATGAATAAGTCACTTACTTGGAACAATCCCTTTGGTTCGTATTCCAAACAGTAAAGGAACAAGAAATCTGTTTGGTATCAACTCTATTCAGCCAAGTGATATGAGTCGGACAAAGGCTCTTCCGTTTATCTTAACATAAACTCCTTCGTCGGGTCTTGATCTATCTTATGTTTAATCACCATAAGGTAATCGTTTAAGATTAAGCCAATCAATACCTTTAATCACAAGGAAACATATTGATGTCGATCTACTCAATTAATCAATCCAATATACCACAAGGATAAACCGATTATTAATTGGATCCTCTTTTACCGAAACAAGTATTGTGCACACCAAAGATTATAAAACCCAAGTCAGATCTTCAATATCTTCTTTGTCTTCAAATCTTCTTAAATCTTCAATAAAAACCTGCACACAATCACTTGAATCTCTTGTGATCAATCACGCACAGAACGGAGTCTGTTAACAATGGATTATCACAAGATCGTCTTTAGAACTAACAACAATCTAAAGATCCCTGTCGAAACTCTGAACTAGTTTGAGCGAATCTTATATCAGAAGAGAAGATTCTCAAGAATAAAAAACTAGGTGCAATCAGATTTCAACCACCGTTAGTCAATCAAATCAATCAAAAACAAAGATAAACCGCAATTATCTAGTTTTCCACCAACGGGTCGCGCTAGATCTTCTCAATCCCAAAGAAGACTTTAAAACGAGCGGCCGTAAGAGATTTCACCTAATTAGATTACTCTCTTCTCCGATAGGCGGCTACACCAGTAATAAAGACAAAAGAGGAAGTTTGTTGTTACGAAGGATTAGTTTGCTAGAAAGAAAAACTTCGTGTCTTTATAGACAAGGAAGTTTGGACACCAAGGAATTTTCAAAACCGAAAATATTCTCAAGATATTCATAAATGCACAGATTCGGTTTTCATAATTCCTGGAAATGCTCTGTCCAAAAGTAACAATCGAAATCTCTTGGAAAATATAATTAGTAAATGCACATTACTAATTCTGTAATTTCCTACAAATGAAATTAATAACCTTAATTAAAAGATTCTTAACTTATTTGTGTTTCGATCCTGGGATTCTCTTCCCTTAGCCGTTAAGGAATATCTTTGAACAATTATAGAAATAAACATTCTCAGCACGTGTTCAAAGTTTGTCGACATCTTACTTTGTAAGTTCTCTTTCACACTTACAACCTTGAAACCGATTTGCCACACTTCCAAACAAGTTTAGAATTGGTTCATGACTTTCAAGAACTATGTGATTGATCAAACCAACATTCAATCACAATCATGGGTTTACGGTTCTACCAAAACAAGTTTCGGTTCTACCTCCATGTGAGTACTACGCATAGTCACACTAGCTTCCCAAAAGATTCGGTTGACTAGGTACTAGGATCGGTTCCCCATATATATGGTATCTAACTTATATGTGTTGCACATGTCCATAGGATCGGTTCCCCTTTCTGCTAAACTTGTTGCACCCATACAAGGATCGGTTCCCCTTGATGTACTGCACCCCTTACAAGGATCGGTTCCCTTTCCTTACAAGGATCGGTTCCCTTTCCCCAAGGCAGACATAATCCGATCATACCAAGGTGATTACTTAAGATTGGTTTTACTAATAAAAGTTATACCAATACAAAAGTCAGGCCTTTGTGAATAGTTCTACCAAAACACAACAAGTTGTGAGCGGTTATACTTATCACACATATTGGTTGTTCATAAGATATGCAATGAATAACAAAACCAATAACACCTGGCAATTTCCTTTTCGGTTCACAAACAAGTTTATGAACTTACTTCCTTAGAACACATGTAAACATTGTTCCCTAGGATGAAATCCTCACCTCATACCCATACATAATCACAATCATTCAAATGATTATGGCGATGTCTTATCTACAAAGTTTAATGGTTAAGCAATAAACCTCGTATTGTATTCCTTAATACTATGTCTATCTAGAGTTCAAATATGCTTCGCAGTTATGTTTTCAATATGCACGACTTGAAAGATACGTTAGGGAATGAAACAGTTCAAGTCAAATATCACTAACCTCAAGTGGAAGGATGATTGTTGTCGTTGTAGCTCCTTGCTTCTTCACATCTTCAAGTCTTCGCAATACTTGTAATGTCTCATATCCTAATACTTTCAAGCTAACCTATACGAAGTTTAACTCTAGTACATAATCAAGCGACTCTTAACATGAGTTTTGATTCACTAAAATATGACAACCAAACTTGACATACCAACGCTTGGTGGGTTCAACCGAGCATGCTCTAAAATCTCCCCCTTTGTCAATTTTAGTGACAAAACTCTTACATCATATGGATAAACAAATTACAATAATTCATTACAATCCGCTTGATTCCCGATTCAAGCACAGTGAAACTGCTTACATTCAATCCTTGAAAATGTCGTTGTTGACATTATAATAACAAAAAAATACTCCCCTAAGGAAGATAGGTAGATATTCAATCCGCACGTCTTTGTTATACCAATCTATATGACATGTTACTCCCCCTTAGTCTGTGCTTTCACTCTTCGTTAGATAAAACATTCAAGTACCAATGTTCTTTTCCTTAGTGATACCAATTAATATAAATCAATGCCAGTATCACTTGTTTACTCCATATATTTCTCCCCTTTTTGTCACAAAAATGACAAAGAAACGAAAAAATAAAGGACAACACGAAAAGAATCTTACAAATCTCAAATAGACTTGCAAACCTGTAGAGTTAGGCACGAGGGTTCCACACATCATGTTCTGATAACCAATATCAAAACCGAAACTACAAGTAGTCTTATTTTGATATGTTACCAAGGAAACAATTGCCCGAAACAATTTTTCCATTTATTTAGCAAACCAAAAAAAACACTAATCACATTAGTTCCTTTGCTAAACCGATTGTTCAAAAACAACCGCTTAATTCGATAAGACCAAAATAAAGATAAACTCCATTTTTCTCATCAGGTTCTAATTATCCATAAACTTAGACCTTTCAATTTTAAACAAACCAAATACTAGGTTAGTTAACTAGCATTTCTTGTTTAGGCATTCGATTAGACTTGAATAACCGAAACCTCACTTGATAAGACAAACTAAGATCAGAATTAACTTAGTTTCTTATCCGGAATCGAATTGGACTAAACAACTCATCCCGTACACATATTATTTCGTTAAGCCATAAATAATTCATACAAACCAAAATAAATCAACTTGCATAATTATTCACCTCAACCGGAAGCAATTGAAACAACATAGACATTAAAGCACCGCAATTGCACCGTAATTTTGTAAGCCTAAACGATTGATACCATACAAAAGCAAGATAACAATAGTTTTTCTTAACCGGAACCAATTGAATCACAACACATCAATTGTACCGAAATTTTGTAAGCCTAAACGATTGATATCACACAATAAAGCAAGATAACAATAGTTTTTCTTAACGGAACCAATTGAAACACACATCCACACACACACATGGAATAAATATCAATTGAACCTAAATTTGTTAAGCAAAAGCAACAATATAATAATATAAACTCAGCTTTTCTTAAACAGGAAAACAATTAACTAACAAGATTGTTACCTCAAATTTCGCATCCACTTCTCCAATATGATTGCATCTTCGTCCAGGGAGAATTGATATCGAAATATCACCACGTTGTCATCCTTATGTGAACAAAATAACAACAACACCTCAACCTTTACCAGAGAAAGGTTGAAAACCGGTTTTAACAATTGCAAGCAAAAGTTGAAAACCGTCGAAACACATATGCTTTTATGCTAAACCAAAACCGATTCAACATATTGTGACTTTTTCACATACTGTTTCTATTAGAACCCCTCATAATCCTTTGATAAAGCCTACCTACTAGGGCTAGAACTTAATCCGCTAAATCAAAAAGTCACCCAAACCATGAGGGTTCACAATATATGAGATCGAATATTAAGGTATAAACCGAAATCAAACATCCCATAAACATACATAGCAATAAGGTAAAAGCAATTAAGCACAGGCTATGTAAACCAAAACTATCACAAGAAAAATTACTAATCAAATAATTTTATTCATAATAGTTTTATTCATAATAGACCAATACAATCAATGAAAGAAATCAAAAATTGATGTCTATTCCTTGCAACCTAGTCCTTCATGTCAGAACTGAATGAAGGTGCATTACTACTTTTCAGCTTTTGAATTTCTTCAAGTAGAAAGCCTTGTTGCTTGACCAGAATCTCTTGCAGATGAGAAATTTTCGTGAAGGATTCTGCAAGAGCATGTAATTCTGTCTTGATTGAACACAAAAGTGTGTCAATGCCTCAATACACTGATCTTTCTTCAGAGTATTCTCTCTTTCCTTCTTGCTAAGCCAATCTCCCTTTCTGATTTTACCCTTAATGTCAAGAGATAATCCGGACTTAGTTTTAAGATGATCTTTCTGATCTTGCATCTTCTCCAGAGAAACCATTTGATCCAGACCCATAGTTCGGACAAGGAATGATCAAAAGGAAAGAATCTTTTATATTTTTCATACTTCCGAAAATATAATATTCCTAAAATACGAATATATCAAATATCTTCAAATACTAGATATTATTTCCATAATCTACACAAAAGTGCCTTGATTTTCTTCTTCCTCACTCAAAATTGGCACAAGATGAGGAAAGAATTCTAATCGATCAAGTGGCATTAGTATGAGATTTTCTCTCATTATGGAATTTTGAACAACCAGAGTGTTCTTGATCTAGTATAGTATGAAAAGATCTCTTTCTATTACTCGAACCACGAAGTATCTTGGGATAGATTAAAATTGCATGCAACTTTTAGTAATTCTATTAAGACAGTTTTTGCATCTTGTCTTATTTCTCCCTTTACCATTAGGTGATTTAATAACATCGGAAGACATGTCCATTTTTAAAATGGGTAAATTACTAATGATGGAGGAAGGAATAACATTGACAACTAATGCAACATCAGTTGTTTCCTCTTCTTCAGAATTGTATGACTCAGAGGACTCATCTAGAGTTACAGCCAATGCCTTGCTTCCAGTGTATTTCTTAAGATTGGGACAGTCTTTAGCAATAGGACCAAACCCTTTACACTTGAAGCACTGCGGCTGATATTCATCATCTTCTTCTTGATCCTTTTTGACAGGAACTCGATCATGCGGTCGAGAAGATCGATAAGTATCCTTAACGAATCTCTTGTTTCTTTTCTTTAAGAGATCTCGAAACTGTCTAGTAATTAATGACAAAGATTGTTCAATCTCATCATCAGAATTTTCTGCAATCTGTTCATTTGAATCATCCAACTGTCTATTCCTTTCCATTGGAGCTTTTGGAACTTTTGCTTTAAAAGCAATTCCTTTACTTTGAATAGACTGTGATTCATGATCAAAGATCTTTAACTTACCAACGAGTGTGCTTCGTGTGAGAGTTGAAAGATCATTTGCTTCTATGATTGCATGCTTCTTAGAATCGTATCTAGATGGAAACGATCTGAGAATCTTGCATACTATATCTTTTTCAGAATTAGTCTTTCCTAACGAGAAAGAGGCATTAATTATCTCAGAGAGTTTAGTGTGAAACTCCTCAAAAGTGTCGTTGTCATCCATTCGAAGGTTTTCCCACTCGGAAGTGAGGGTTGGAAGTCTAGCTTATTTCTCTGAAGAATTTCCTTCGAATACGATCTGAAGATTATCCCAAGATTCTTCCGAAGTTTGACATGTTGACACATGATGTTGTAGGTCGCGACTTGCAGCATGAAAAATAACATTCAAACCATCTGAATTCTGCTTTGCTAATGTCTTTTCTTCGCTCGAAAATTCCGCTAAGCGTTTAAAATCACTTTCTGAATTTTCTCTCTTTGGAAGAGTATAACCATCGACGACTAATATCCAAGTATTAAAGTCTCGTGATTGAAGAAAAGATCTCATAGCAGATTTCCACTATAGATAGTTTGTTCCGTCAAATATTGGCGAAACGTTAATTGAAATCGATTCATGAGAAATCGAGTTTATTCTTATAGGTTGGATCGCACCAAACACAGATTGTTAGATCTTTTCGTGTTTGCCTGCTCTGATACCAATTGAAAAGGCGAGGGTACCCAAATATACCTCAAGCTAAAACTTTCCTACCTATAAGTCCTTTATCCGAAAGTGATTTTCTATGGACTGAGTCGAGACAGTACAACTAATCGGTTCACACTTCGTATGATTGTCTATGGATACGAGATCGAGACAATACAACAACGAAGTGTGTTTACTTGATACAAAGGTTCGGACTTAACCAAACACAGTAAGATTGCTTATCAAGCAAATCGGAATTAACGTTTATGTAATTTACTTTAATTATAATAAAACAATTATAATGCGGAAAATAAAAGTAAATGACACAGCAATATTTTGTTAACGAGGAAACCGCAAATGCAGAAAAACCCCGGGACCTAGTCCAGAATTGAATACTCTCAGGATTAATCCGCTACACAAAATTACACCTAACTTCGTATAGTTGAGACCAAGTAACTAACCCTATAGTTCACTTAGTTCCGTCTGTATTCCCACGCCTCCGACCTATGAATAAGTCATGTACTTGGAACAATCCCTTTGGTTCGTATTACAAACATTAAAGGAACAAGAAATCTGTTTGGTATCAACTCTATTCAACCAAGTGATATGAGTCGGACAAAGGCTCTTCCGTTTATCTTAACATAAACTCCTTCGTCGGGTCTAGATCTATCTTATGTTTAATCACCATAAGGTAATCGTTTAAGATTAAGACAATCAATACCTTTAATCATAAGGAAACGTATTGATGCCGATCTACTCAATTAATCAATCAAATCTACCACAAGGATAAACCGTTTATTAATTGGATCCTCTTTTACCGAAACAAGTATTGTGCACACCAAATATTATAAAACCCAAGTCAGATCTTCAATAGCTTCTTTATCTTCAAATCTTCTTAAATCTTCAACAAAAACCTGCACACAATCACTTGAATCTCTTGTGATCAATCACGCACAGAACGGAGTCTGTTAACAATGGATTATCACAAGATCGTCTTTAGAACTAACAACAGTCTAAAGATCCCTGTCAAAACTCTAAACTAGTTTGAGTGAATCTTATATCAGAAGAGAAGATTCTCAAGAATAAAAAAACTAGGTGCAATCAGATTTCAACCACCGTTAGTCAATCAAATAAATCGAAAACAAAGATAAACCGCAATTATCTAGTTTCCCACCAACGGGTCGCGCTAGAGCTTCTCAATCCCAAAGAAGACTTTAAAACGAGCGGCCGTAAGAGATTTCACCTAATTAGATTACTCTCCTCTCCGATAGGCGGCTACACCAGTAACAAAGACAAAAGAGGAAGTTTGTTGTTACGAAGGATTAGTTTGCTAGAAAGGCAAACTTCGTGTATTTATAGACAATGAAGTTTGGACACCAAGGAATTTTCAAAACCGAAAATATTCTCAAGATATTCATAAATGCACAGATTCGGTTTTCATAATTCCTGGAAATGCTCTGTCCAAAAATAACAATCGAAATTTCTTGGAAAATATAATTAGTAAATGCACATTACTAATTCTGTAATTTCCATACAAATGAAATTAATAAACTTAATTAAAAGATTCTTAATTTATTTGTGTTTCGATCCTGGGATTCTCTTCCCTTAGCCATTAAGGAATATCTTTGAACAATTATAGAAATAAACATTCTCAGCACGTGTTCAAAGTTTGTCGACATCTTAACTTTGTAAGTTCTCTTTCACACTTACAACCTTGAAACCGATTTTCCACACTTCCAAACAAGTTTATAATTGGTTCATATGACTTTCAAGAACTATGTGATTGATCAAAACAACATTCAGCCATAATCATGGGTTTACGGTTCTACCAAAACAAGTTTCGGTTCTACCTCTATGTGAGTACTACGCATAGCCACACTAGCTTCCCAAAATATTCGGTTGACTATGTACTAGGATCGGTTCCCCACATGTATATGGTATCTAACTTATATGTTTTGCACATGTTCACAGGATCGGTTCCCCTTTCTGCTGTAAACCTTGTTGCACCCCATACAAGGAGCAGTTCCCCTTGATGTACTGCACCCCTTACAAGGATCGGTTCCCTTTCTCTTACAAGGATCGGTTCCCTTTCCCCAAGGCAGACATAATCCGATCATACCAAGGTGATTACTTAAGATTGGTTTTACTAATAAAAGTTATACCAATACAAAAGTCAGGCCTTTGTGAATAGTTCTACCAAAAACACAACAAGTTGTGAGCGGTTCTACTTTATCGCACATATTGGTTGTTCATAAGATATGCAATGAATAACAAAACCAATAACACTTGGCAATTTCCTTGTCGGTTCATGAAACAAGTTTATGAACTTACTTCCTTATAACACATGTAAACATTGAAATCCTCACCTCATATCCATACATAATCACAATATCATTCAAATGATTATGGCCATGTCTTATCTACAAAGTTTAATGGTTAAGCAATAAACCTTGTATTGTATTCTTGAATACTATGTCTATCTAGAGTTCAAATATGCTTCGCAGTTATGTTTTCAATATGCACGACTTGAAAGATACGTTAGGGAATGAAACTATTCAAGTCAAATATCACTAACCTCAAGTGGAAGGATGATTGTTGTCGTTGTAGCTCCTTGCTTCTTCACATCTTCAAGTCTTCGCAATACTTGTAATGTGTAACACCCCGTGTTTTTAGCATGGCACATGCTAAAAGATGCGCCATTGCTCGAGATGAAGATTCATCCAAAGCTTCCGTTGCATGTGAGATGCATTTGGCCTAGGTCCAATATCCGGTGCCAAGTAAGGCACATCGCGTATGCATATTGGCTAAGGTCAATATGACATTAGTTGGAGACTACATTGGCCAAGAGCCAATCTTGCATCAAATTTTGCATTAGGCCAGTTGGGTAGATGACCTTGAATATGTACAACCAACATGGATGCACATCGGGTTGGCAGCGGGGGGCCAACATGGTTGCACATCGGGCTGGTAGTGTACGACCAACACGGCCGGACATTGGGTTGGCTGTGTACGACCAACATGGCTGGTCATCGGGTTGGCAGCGGACATCCAACATGGATGCACACCGGGATGGTAGTGTACGGCTAACATGGCCGGACATTGGGTTGGCAGTGTACGACCAATATGGCTGGTCATCGGGTTGGCAGCGGACATCCAACATGGATGCACATCGGGTTGGAAGCGGACGGCCAACATGGACGGACATCGGGTTGGCAGCGCACGGCATACATGGCCGAACATCGGGTTGGAAGCGGACGGCCAACATGGCCGGACATCGCAGTTGGCCAGGGTGGTGAGGTGCAGCCATTACGGCCTGTGGAGTTGATTAATGATATTTGTTCCCCCAATTCAAGTTGTAAAAATGCGAAATTAACATATATAGGGAGGGTTAGTTGGTTGAAGATACATATACAGACCATGTACCAAGTAAGCTTCATAGCTTAGCCGGAAGATTATAAATGATGCCTAAGTCTCATTTATAGCTGTGAAGCCTTACCAATGGATCGTATTAAGCATGGACATCACTTTTCCATGCTGCAGACCAAGTATTCGTCACTTGGATACACTTTGACGGAACGGCCTATATGGACTAGGCCATTATCATTATTGCTTGGCCACGGCCATGCAAACGAGTTGGGTTAAGTTTTTTTGTCCCTTCGTGGATGAACTACGGTTGGTGCTTGATCCCTTTAGAGTAGGGAAGGGTACGTAGGCATCCGCAATGAGTTGCAGCATTTCCGGTCCAGCACTTTGTCGCTCATATCATCAAATTGGGAGATGATTGCAACATTCTGGCCTCTCATATCATCTGGCTCGGTAGCTCGACGCAAGAGATGATTGTGGCCAAACTTGATGAGACAAGTTGCATTCCATTCGCTGGATGCTCACACTTCCTATCAAGGCGTTCGACATAAGCTAAAAACCCGAGTGCGTAATTTAGCTCAAGAGGAGTCCATTTTGGTAGGAAACGACCCAAAGATCAAGACATGTTGATCTATATCCACATGGTACCCAGAATTTAGCCAAATTCCATCGTTTAGGGTCTCAAAAGAGCGTTTTTGCCGTTTTAGGAGAGTTTATATTTTCTTAATAAACCCTTCGCGGAACAAGGGTAAGTTGGAATGGTGTGGAAGCTAAGTTAGTTGCATCATTCTACATGAGCATGCTTGCAAGGGCGAATGGAGGGCCAACATGGCTGCACATCGTGCTGGCAGTGTGCGATTAACACGGCCGGACATTGGGTTGGAAGTGTACGTCCAACATGGATGGTCATTGGGTTGGCAGCGGACAACCAACATGGCTGAACATTGGGTTGGCAGTGTACGGCCAACATGGCTGGTCATCGGGTTGGCATCGGACAGCCAACATGGCTGCACATCGGGTTGGCAGTGTACGACCAACATGGCCGGACATCGGGTTGGCAGCGGATGGCCAACATGGACGGACATTGCAGTTGGCCAGGGTGGTGAGGTGCAGCCATTACG
The DNA here is from genome assembly GCF_003573695.1 of Papaver somniferum. NCBI lineage: Eukaryota > Viridiplantae > Streptophyta > Magnoliopsida > Ranunculales > Papaveraceae > Papaver > Papaver somniferum. The sequence continues at coordinate 50,326,918 of NC_039366.1, forward strand.
GCCTGGGGAGTTGATAAATGATTTTTTCTCCCCCAATTCAAGTTGTAAAAATGCCAAATTAACATATATAGGGAGGGGTAGTTGGTTGAAGGTACATATGCGGACCATGTACCAAGTAAGCTTCATAGCTTAGCCGGAAGAGTATAAATGATTCCCAAGTCTCATTTATAGCTGTGAATCCTTACCAATGGAGCGTATTAAGCATGGGAATCACTTTTCCATGCCGCAGACCAAGTATTCGTCACTTGGATGCACTTTGACGGAACGACCTATACGGACTAGGCCGTTATCACTATTGCTTGGCAGTGTACGACCAACATGGCCGGACATCGGGTTGGCAGCGGATGGCCAACATGGACGGACATTGCAGTTGGCCAGGGTGGTGAGGTGCAGCCATTACGGCCTGGGGAGTTGATAAATGATTTTTTCTCCCCCAATTCAAGTTGTAAAAATGCCAAATTAACATATATAGGGAGGGGTAGTTGGTTGAAGGTACATATGCGGACCATGTACCAAGTAAGCTTCATAGCTTAGCCGGAAGAGTATAAATGATTCCCAAGTCTCATTTATAGCTGTGAATCCTTACCAATGGAGCGTATTAAGCATGGGAATCACTTTTCCATGCCGCAGACCAAGTATTCGTCACTTGGATGCACTTTGACGGAACGACCTATACGGACTAGGACGTTATCACTATTGCTTGGCCACGACCATGCAAACGAGTTGGATTAAGTTTTTTGTCCCTTCGTGGATGAACTACTGTCGGTGCTTGATCCCTTTAGAGTAGGGAAGGGTACGTAGGCAGCCGCAATAAGTTGGAGCATTTCCGGTCCAACACTTTGTCGCTCATATCATCTAACTGGGAGATGATTGCGACATTCTGGCCTCTCATATCATCTGGATCGGTAGCTCGACGCAAGAGATGATTGTGGCCAAACTTTATGAGGCAAGTTGCATTCCATTCACTGGATGCTCACACTTCCTATCAAGGCGTTCGACATAGGCTAAAAACCCGATTGTCGTAATTTAGTGCAAGAGGAGTCCATTTGATGGGAAACGACCCAAAGATCAAAACATGTTGGTCTATAGATCCACATGGTCACTAGAATTTAGCCAAATTCCATCGTTTAGGGCCTCAAAAGGGCGTTTTTGCCGTTTTAGGAGAGTTTATATTTTCTTAATAAACCCTTCGCGGAACAAGGGTAAGTTGGAATGGTGTGGAAGCTAAGTTAGCTGCATCATCCTCCACGAGCATGCTTGCAAGGGCAAATTGACGTGCATTTTCCTAGCTTTGAGGCCCAGATCGTAGCTTCATCATGGCGCATAGGGAAGGTACGGCCTGCGGGGCAACGCGCCAAAGGCGTAATTTTCCGGTCTGTCACATAATGTCTCATATCCTAATACTTTCAACCTAACCTATACGAAGTTTAACTCTAGTACATAATCAAGCGACTCTTAACATGAGTTTTGATTCACTAAAATATGACAACCAAACTTGACATACCAACGGTTGGTGGGTTCAACCGAGCCATGCTCTAACAACAACAAACAGGGGGAGAGTTCTTTTTTGAACTTCCGCTTAAACGGTATATCTTTCTGGGGATAAGTGGCTGCGGAAATTGAGGTACCGATTTTCATTGTTAGTTAATTATTTTTCCTGTTTAAGAAAAGCTTGAGTTCATTGCATATATTTTGCTTTTGTTAAATAAAATTTCGGTACAATTGATATGTTTCATTATGTTGTATGGATTGATTATTGTGATACAATTGTTTCCGGTTAAGAAAAACTGTGTCAATTTATATATTTGTGATTTGATATCTTCTTTATTGTTTGGTATCGAGTGTTTTTGCTTAAAGAATTCGGTGCAATTGCGGAGCTTACATTGGTTATATTTGTTTCAATTGCTTCCATTTAAGAAAAACTATGACAAGTTAATTTTTTTGGTTTGTATCTATTGTTTTGGCTTAAAAAAAATTACGGGGTCATTTGTTTAGTCAATTTGATTCGGATAAGAGAAACTAAGTTAATTCTTATGTTAGTTAGACTTATCAAATGGAAGATTCGGTTATTCAAGTCTAATCGAAATCCTTGACAAGAAAAACTAGTTAACTAACCTAGTGTTTGTCTTGTCTAATGGAAAGGTCTAAGTTATCTTATGGAATAATTAGAGCCTGATAAGAAAACTGGAGTTAATTCTGATATCTATTTGTGTCTTATCGAATGAACCGATTGTGTATGTGTCCGAATCGTAACCAAGATATTTGGTAAATCGGTTCGGATAATAACTAAGTTATCTTTGTTGATTTATCGAACTAAGGTAAAATTGCTTTGGGCAATTTTTTTCCTTGATAACATACTAAAGCTACTTTTGTAGTTTCGGTTTTAGTATTGGTTATCTAAAATGGTATGTGAAACCTTCATTCTTAACTCTTATAGGTTGTACAAGTTTTATGGATTTATAAGATCCTTTAGGTTTGTCATTTTGTTTGCTTGTACCTTTATCACTAGGAAAGGATATATTTCTCCCCCTTTTTGTCACAAAGCAAGTGATTTCTAATCACTAGGAAAGGATATATGTACTTAAACGTTATATCTAATGAAAGAGTAAAACATAGACCAAGGGGGAGAAACATATCATCATGCTGTGTAGTATTTCATACTACAAAAGGGGAATAACAAAGATGTTCAGATTGAATATTTACCTAGCTTTCTTTTAGGGGGAGTAAAGCTTTTGTTATTCAAATGTCAACGACGACATTTTTTTTTTGAATATATGCAGGTTATTATGTTGTTGAAACTTGGAATCAAACATATGAAGAATGAGTCATTTTGTAATTCGTTTATCTCCATATGTGACAAAGGGGGAGATTGTTAGAGCATAGATCGGTTGAACCCACCAAGCGTTGGTATGTCAAGTTTGGTTGTCATATTTTAGTATCAAAGCTTATCTGGAGTCAACTTCGTTTAGGTTAGACTAGAAAGTCTAGGAATGTTGAGACGTACAAGTATTACTCCGAAGACCTGAAGAATGAGAAGAAGTAACGACTACAAAGAAGACATCATCCTTCCACTTGAGGTTAGTAATATTGACCTGATCTTGTTTCCATTCCTAACGTATCTTTCAAGTCGGATTATATTGAAAACGTAACATGCAAAGCTGTATATATATAATACTCTAGTGGTTAGACTTGGTCATATCATTATGATCAAAGTGTCAAGGAATTTATTGAATTACGAAGTATAAACGCTTATCTTTTGGAACTCCGTAAATATGACTTCAAAATAATCTTTGTATTTAGTTACTTGATTATGTATAAGATATATGTGTGATTTCATCCTAGAAAATTATATATTATTACATTAGTTTAAGGAAGTAGATGTATGAACTTGTTTCATAATCGAAAGGGAAATCATGATTGGTCCGGTTATTTATTGAATATCTTTTGGATGACCAATGCAAGATGACAAGGTAGAACCTATATTAACTTATGTTGAGAATTGAGGTATAACCAGTCATAGCCTATACTGCGTAACATGTTGTAATCTGTCACAAGCTACTTTGTGAAGCATGGTGTAACCGGTCACAAGCTACATTGGGAAGTTAGTTGTAATCGGTCACAAGCTACTTTTGGAAGCAAGGTGTAACCGATCACAAGCTAATTTGGGAAGTTAGTTGTAATCAGTCACAAGCTACTTTGGGAACCAAGGTGTAACCGATCACAAGCTAATTTGGGAAGTAAGGTGTAACCGATCACAAGCTACCTCTGGGAAGCATGGTGTAACCGGTCACAACCTAGTTTGGGAAGTATGGTATAACCGGTCACAACTTACATTGTGAGTCATGGTAGAACCGATCCCAAGGAGAAAAATCGAGTTTCCAATATTCACACATCTCTTTATGTTTTTTGTGAAGCTTGGAATTAGGGTTTGCTGAGAAACTTCTAGATGTCGACATTATTTGAACATGTATATAACTCTTATCATTAATTGTTCAAATATATTCTGTGATACTCAAGGTGATTCCGAACCGAAATATTGAAAAGAATTTAATTATGATTTTCATAATATATGTTTTAATTACCAGCAATTAAAGCTTATCCTCTGGAAAATATTATTTGTTAATGTGCTACATTAGTAATAGAAGTTTTCTAAGGGAGTTTTCGGAAATATGGTTTGGTAATTAATTGGAAATAGGAAAACCGAAATTAGGTACTTTAACCTTGGTCTATAAATACTTGAGTTTGCATTTCTTGCAAACTATCCTAAGAGCCAGGCAAAATTCAGCCGTGTTGTTTCTGGAGGATCCGTCTATCCGGAGAGGAAAGTACCCTAATTAGACGAAATCTCTTACGACCGCTTGTTTAAAGACTTTTGTGAGATCAAGAAGCTCTACGAGTAAAGTTGGTGGGAAACTAGATAATTGCATTATTATTTTAGTTTTTCGATTATTGATTTGATTGACTAATTGTTGTTGAAACTTTGATTGCACCCAGTTTGTTTATTCTTGAGAGCCTTCTCTTTTGATATAAGGTTCATTCAAACTAGATCAAAGTATCGACGAGATCTTTAGAACCATTTGCGGATCTAAAGACATCTTGTGGTAATTCATTTTTAACATACTCCATTTTGTGTATGATTGTTCACAAGAGCATTTGAGTTGTGTTGTGCAGGTTAGTAAGAAAACAATCGAAGATTTGAAGACGAAGAGGATTTTCTTATTAGTTTTTGTGTCTTGTGAATATAGTGCACAAATCATAATAGGCTGAGATCCACTAGAATTGTGTTTATCTTTGATAGACGTGATTGTCTAGTTGCGTGAGATCGACATCACTTTATAGTTGCTCTTTGAGTTAAATATTGAATGATTGCAAATCTAGAAATTGGTTATTCCGGTAATCAAAGTTTAGATTAATCTATACAGACAAAGGAGTTTATTAGATTAAACAGAAGAGCCTTTGTCAATGACTCATAATATCTTATTACCAAAGATTGAATAGAGTGGTTATCAAACACCTTTATCCTTTACTGTTTGGAATACGATCAAAAGGATTGGTGATTCACGTGCGTGACTCTGGAAGTCGAAGACGCGGGTATACTGAGGAAACTAAGTAGTTAGGGGTATTCTACTTGGTCTCAACTATACAAAGTTGGTATTAAATTTTGTATATCGGCTTAATTCTGAGAGTATTTAAAACTGGACTAGGTCTCGGAGTTTTTCTGCATTTGCGGTTTCCTCGTTAACAAAATCTTGATGTGTCATTTTCTTTATTTTCGCATTATAATTGTTGTTATAATTAAGTAAATTACACACTTACGTTAATCCTAGTCACTTGATATTGATCCTAAAGTGTTTCGGTTTTATGCCGTACCTATTATCAAGTGAACACTTTGTTGTTGTATTGTCTCGATCTCATATCCATAGAAGTTCAATCAAAGTATATACCATAGTTGTATTGTCTCGACTTTGTCCATAGACGATCACACTTGGTATCAGACTTATATCTTGATATTTAAAAGATTGTGGTTTATTTGGGTACCCTCGTCTTTTCAGGCTAGCTAAGTCGGACGGTCAAGATGAATTAAGACTATCGTGGACAGTCTATGACCTAATTAAGCCCTTTTCAAACAACTCGACTGCTAGCCTACTTTGGATAGCTATTGGGAGCGAAGCATGTAGCTATGAGTGTTCCTATTGGCTGAGAAGGTAGAGGGGCCGACGGTGATCACCATGACATCCGATCGGTCGAACATGGTCCTTGTTCAAAGTCGGGTGTCATGGTGGTGAGGAAACTCTGACTCATTGATGAATGCTAAAAAGTGCATATTTCTATATCTTTTTGTTGGCAATTAACTCATCTTTTGTGCTCTAATTCTCCATTTTATCCCATATTCTGTATTTTCATTGTTTTCAAGAATAAATACTTTTCTTAATTAATTTTGTATTTTTAGGTTCTAAATAAAGTTTGGATGGAATTACGGAGCGGAAAAGAGCAGAAAAGTGGTGGAAGCCGATAGGAATCACGCAAGGAAGCCGCGAGGAATGTTGTGCACAAGACCAAAAGGCTAGAAATGGGCTTAACAAGGAAGAATTGTTCTTAAAGAAGATATGGGCTTGGCATACCCAAGGCCCAAAGTCCATCCCACTCCCATATCAAGATCCAAGCCCGCCTCAGCTCCTGGCCGTCAGATTGGATCCATCTCATCATCCAACGGTCGCTTAAGACCTGCTTCCATCTTGTCGTTAGATCCATTTCATAAGTGACAATCCAACGCTCATCTTCGTTGTTCATCAAAATTTTCTGCACCCGCTCAACACCACAATACCTAACCCTATTTCACCCAAAACAGAACCCAACCAAACACTCCCTTCTCTCTTCTCCCATCGAACTCTCTTCGTTCTTCTCTCCCTCACCTCCTCTGCAACCACCATTCCCACCACCTTCTCCTGCTGCCTCCACCAACTCGAGCAGAGATCGAGAAATCAAATCATCACCACCCCAACCACTAAAACCCATCATCACCCTATTTCTCTAGCCATCTATTTCATCGATTTCTCACCTCACCTCTCCCTGAAACCCTAGGTGAGAAATTGATGAAATAGGTGAGTCTATAGACGTAATTGGAAGGCATGGAGAGGAGCAGGAAGAGCAGAAGAAGAGTGGGTCGAAGAGATGGAGCAATTGTCCCATCTAATTAGGTGAGAAATCAGAAACCCTAACTGCCCTGTTTTGAATTTGGGGGAAAATTGTAAACCCTAATTTTGGGTATAAATAGAAGGCTTGTGTGTTGTGTTAAAAATATGCCTGGATTAGCCAGAGCACCACCAAGAGGCCTGGAATAGCCAGGACCTCAACTGTTAATGTTGTTTCAATTTCAGTTCAAGTTCAGTTCAATGTTTTAAACAATTTCAATTCCATTGTCATTTAATTTCATTATGTTCTAACTCCATTTGCTAGGGGTTAGATGATACTCTTGAATTGTAAGCTAGGATAGTCCTTGTTCATGTCACTGTTCTTGTAGTGCTGAAACTAAGTAGGATTGATAATTGGCTAGTTGAGTGAATGCACCTGTGATCAGTTGTGCTGTAAGAAGACAGCTGATTCTAGGGGTGTAAGAGTGAGAGTAGCTAAGGATTCAGTCCATTTGAAGGGTTGTGCTTAATTGAAGTAGGGAAGTTAGTAAACTTAGTGATCAAATGCACCTGTGATTGAGTGTGCTGTAAGAAGACACTCAATGCTAGGGGTGAACTAGAGAACTTAGGGGATTAACCTTCCACCAATGCGGATTGCTAGATAACTGGTTGAGCAAACAAGCCTGTGATCAGTTGTACTGTGAGAAGACAGTTGATGCTAGGGGTAAGTTAGTAAGATTAGTTAAGTAAATCATCCATAATCTTCCTTGAGATGAAGCAAGAACATGATTTGATTAGGATCTGCCTTAGTTTAGGATCAAGAAGTGGATTCAAAAGCCCTAGCATGTTCCTGTTTACTTGCTTTACATTCTACTGTTTTTTTCAGTTCAGTCACTGCCATCATTTCAAGTGTGTTTTAACACAACCAAGACTCTTTGTTACAACTCAGTTTTAGTGAAACCTTAAGCTTCGACTACACACACCTTGTCCCTGTGGATCGACCCGTATTTGCATTGTTCTACACCTCGACACCGTGCACTTGCGGTATTAGTTTGTAGGTCTTTTTTAGAAACCCACCGCTCATTTACTCATGAATTACAACTTTGTTAAACATGCATGGATACACTTGAATTTCAATATGGATTATGTAGTGGAAAACAATACTACTTTTCAATAATGGCTTAACTCTTGGTTCTCTAACACTAACATAAATGGTTATATAATGCAGTGGGCTGAGTTTTGAAGTATTATAACATGGCACATCTGGAAAGTCAGATGTAATTGGGTTTTTAGAAAGGAAAAACGGAATAGTGCGACTACGGCTAACACTATAGTAAAAATTCATAAATAGTGTCGCTACCATTAATAACCCAAGATACAATTCATTTCAAACTTTGTATTACAAACCAATGTATGATGAATGCCTTGATATATGTACTCTGGAAAACAGATCTATGGAAGCAAAAATGTGTTACACTATAAACATTCTCTGACCATAATGGATCCTATTTCTTCATCAGAAATTGGCTTAACTTTAATTGATTTTGCAGGGTACACAATTGAAGCTAGGGGAAGTACCTGCAATTGTACCAACAAAGAAGATCTAGAGAAGAAACGTGTTGAAATTGCTTTCCGGTAGGCAAAACAATGGAGTGGTCATGAAGTAACTTTTCAGAGTGATTCAATGCCTACTTTGATGCTGCTTAAAGGAATGTATATTGAAGCAAGAAAACCGAGATACTCTATTAGTAATGATTTCCAAAGTATCAATCATGAAGTAGTGAACTTTGAAATTTCAGAATTTATATTTTGTAATAGATTAAATGTAATATGGGCAGCTGACGATGTAGCTTTTTGTAATATCTATAACCTCCAACACAGATGGACAAGAAATGATCTAAGACGCTTGCTTAACTCTTTTAGTTATCAGTTTTTAATGAACATGTTCCTTGGTCGAATCCCAATCTGATCTTGGTAACAAACTATGAAATGTAATGTTAGAGGATATCATCCTCTTTTTTATGAAAAAAAAGAGACATCCTCCCAACTTTATTGTTTCAGCATTAGAAGCTGATACAAACATTATACTGATTTCTAACTCTTAATAAGTACCTTCTTAACATATAAAAAAAACAAAAATTTAAAGCATCTAATTTTAATAACTCTTAATAATATCTTCTTAGCATATATAAGAAAAACAGAAGTTTAAAGCTTTTAATTGTATGTTTGTACTAAGCAGGCTAATCAGGCTAATCAGGCAGTATTTGTATTAGCCCACAAGGTTAGTGAAAATGCAACACGAGCACGCCTGGAAAGATGCCGTAATTGTGTCGGACACACGATCGGACACGACACACGGTTATGACACTTCTCGATACGCGACGGACACGCCATATCACATGTCTCGTAAAAATCGATATTAGACACTTTACAGACACTATTGGACCCTTTCGGACGCCCCATAAATGATAAATTTTGGTTTGAAAAATCAAATTAAACTAAATGTTAAGCTATTTTATTCGCCTTTTAGTCAAATCCAAACATTATTTATGAAAAATTTGATCATAATTTCATTATTATTAATTTTATTTTATTAGTAATCAAGTATTTTGAAAATAAAAATAATTATTATGTTTAGTAGATTATTGTAAAATCTCATTTTGATGGTGCGTGTAATACATATGACGTGTCCCCGTAACCAACTTTTTTGAGATTTGACGTGTCCCTGTAACCGTGTCTCGTTTTCGTGTATGTGCAACATAGCTGCTCAAGCAGCTATCATAGCGGAGTCTTTAAACACCGACAGGATACTTTGGACCAGTTCAGTTCATTCTGAATTGAATCGTATGTTTCCTCCAGGAGTCGAGAGTCGAGAGTCGAGAAATAAACTTGCGACTTTTGTCACGGGTTTTTGACCCCCGGAGTGAGTTCACCCAATTAGACAATTTCACACACACACAGAACAACAGTGGAGAAATAGAGAGAGATGGGAAGTGTTGTATTGGGAGGAAGAAGACCATTAGCGATTGGATTAGTTATAGTTATGATTTTAGGAAGTGCTGTTTACTTCAAGCTTTGGTCTATTGATTATGATTTTTCTTCCGAAGATAGAGAATACTTACGGTCCTGCTCCATCTCTTTCTCTCTTTAAATTCCTCTTATCCTTGATTTGATACTGATATGGGTCTTGTATTCAACTCTTGCAGAAGACAATTTGATCTAGCTAATAGAGAAGCAATGGATGAATCAGCTGAATGGAGACTTAAATATGATCAAGAGCTTCAGAAATCTAATGTTTGTGCCAAGGAACTCGCAGAGGTAATGATAGTTGAACCCTCTAATTCTATTTTGTCATTGAAAATCTTGCATTGCAATTCAGTATTCGTAGAATTTGTATTACAAATTTTTGATGTTGAACTTCGTTATGAACTTTTGCTAATTGTTCAATTTACTTAGATTCAAAAATTTTGGGGGTTTTCCACATTTCCTTCTAAATTGGGGAACTAAGAATTATAAACTACGGGTGTTGCTCTCCTTGCGGTCACGTCACGTTGGGAGGAAACGCGATGTATTTGACCTACAGAAGATTGAGAACCTAAATCCTTCCATGTTGTAAACCCAGTTGGGATTCTCTATAGCATAATCTTACCTTCATTCAGTGATTGAATGTCAGTGTTAGTTTTCTAGGTATATCTTTGAGTAGTTTTATGTTGAATGCGGAGTAAAATGCAGATAACAAATTAGTATATTTTTAGTAAAAGATAATTGCAATTGCAACAAAAAATGAGCTTGTAGGTTGTATAATCTGACATATATAGACAACCTACCTGTGTAGAATGCCACACATGAAGTTGTCGATGATGAGGGGGGGAAAAGCGTTGGGTATAAGTAAACCATGTTTCACATCTCCCATGCTGGCACAAATCTCTCTTCTGAGAACAAGTAGTTGTAAGCTGGAGTTATATGAAAGTGTTGTCACGGGATATTGTTAACTCCCCAAGCACCATTGAGAGTTTGTAGTTTTCATTTCGGATCACCATTTGATTGTTTCCTCCAAGGGAATTGATAAGCTACAAACTGTGTCAAGTTTGATTATCTAACTATCTATAACCACTGTATGGGTCCGTGAGGCTTGACTGCGCAGTGTTTTTCTTTTTATTAGTATCATTCCTCTGCAACTATGATATGCAATCATTTTCTGGTTTGAGTTAACATTATCAGTTGTCTAGCACACATTTCTCCGTTTTCAAAGACGTTTACTTACTGTCATCATTGAAGTTTTCGGTCTTACTTGGTGATTACAGGCTAACGAGAATCTTAGGAGGAAGCTGAAAGAAGCTGCTCGTATCAACAAGAAACTGTCCACTCTAGAACAGGTGACTTACGATTTTTGTTTGTTTGTTTATTTTCTGCTTTGTTTTTGGTATATGAGTTTGCTTTCACGGTGAACGATCCATGACACTATTCTGAGTCAAGTACATCTATGCTATTACACTATGAAACTGAAACTAATTGGTTAATTTCCTGAAAAGCTTGTACTTCTTGTTTCCTTCGGTATTTGCTCTCTCATAGGCTATTGTGATTACAATTTTTAATAGGAAAATGTTGGCTTACTCGACCGGGTTGAATCTTTAACGCAAGAGATCCAAACTGAGAAGTTGAAGTGCAGCTTGTGACAAGAGAAACAAAGTACAGGACCAATGTTTAAACAAACAAAATCCAAACAGAATCACGGAGGTGATTCTAGCCAGATTTTTCCAGCAGAGCAAAATCTCATTTCAGTTTTATCGTAGAAATGTAACTTTTGAGTGAGATGTACAAATTACTTACTCATATAGCTGCTTTTAGTATTGTATAATTGTAGAACTACTTCAAGAGTTCTTAATCTGAATCAAAACAAGTCAAGTGCATGATCACGATCCATGGAAGTCGTTTCAGTTCCACCAGTTTCTCCATTTAAAATCCATATACCAAAGATGACAGCTTTATTATTTTTGATCGCCAGACCTGGGACTGCACATTCTTCTTTCTTCATTACAACCGTAAAGGTATTTTTACACGTCAACAGCATTTCTGCACACAAGTGCTAATGCCAAAATGACGGCAAAAGTTCAAAGGGTCTTCCTGCTCTTCATGACATACAGGGATCCCAAAATTTGTAGATATAAGGTAACGGACCATAGATAAAGGGAAAATCAATGTCATTGATCTGTGGCTGTGCTATGCCAAGCAGCCAATGCCAAAATGAAGGTCATCACTGTTGCGGCGGTCTTAAATCTCTCACAAAACAGGCCATTGACTCCCAATCCCATGAGGACTGTCATACCTGCATATGCATAGGCTGCAGCGTGATAAGTTCTTTGGACGTAGTCTGCGGCTCTGCGTACACCTTAAGAGATTGCGAAATTATTGGATGACCCATAATAAACCTAAGTGAGCAAACGGGTAATAACATTTTGGAGTAAACTTAAATAATGAATAATATTAGGGAGCAAACTTAAATTGTAAATAAGATATGGAGTCCATATAAATAAAAACCCTTGGCCAAATAAAATTAGGGTTTTGCGTAAAACATATCTCCTGCCTCCTCTTGTGCTAGGAAACCCTAGAAAACCAGCTTCATCAAGGTTTCTGAGCTTATCGCAACCATGGCAGAAAATTTATTCCTTCGCGGAACATTGAAAGGTCACGATGACATGGTTACAGCCATTGCTTGTCCAATCGACAACTCAGACATGATTGTTTCATCTTCTCGTGACAAATCGATCCTTGTATGGAGTCTTACCAAACAAGGAGAAAACTATGGAGTTCCTAAACGTCGTCTTACTGGTCATGGTCATTTTGTTCAAGATGTTGTTTTGTCTTCTGATGGTCAGTTTGCACTATCTGGTTCATGGGATGGTGAACTTCGTCTCTGGGATCTCAACACTGGTGTTACTACTCGTAGATTCGTTGGTCATACCAAAGATGTGTTGTCTGTTGCTTTCTCGATTGATAACCGCCAGATTGTTTCTGCTTCAAGGGATAGATCGATCAAGCTGTGGAATACTTTGGGTGAATGCAAGTATACCATTCAAGATGGTGATTCACATACTAACTGGGTAAGCTGTGTTAGGTTTAGTCCTAATACTTTTCAGCCAACTATTGTTTCTGCATCTTGGGATAAGACTGTCAAAGTATGGAATTTGACTAACTGTAAGTTGAGGAACACTTTGGCTGGACATGGTGGCTATGTCAACACTGTTGCTGTTTCACCTGATGGTTCATTGTGTGCAAGTGGTGGTAAAGATGGTGTCACTTTGCTTTGGGATTTGGCTGAGGGTAAGAAATTGTATTCCCTTGATGCTGGTGGTATTATTCATGCTTTGTGCTTTAGTCCAAATAGGTACTGGCTTTGCGCTGCAACTGAGGAAGGTGTTAAGATTTGGGATCTTGAGAGTAAGAGTGTTGTTCAGGAATTGAAGCTTGAACCAGAAACAGGAAAGAACAAGGTAATTTCATTTTTATGCTTAGCTTTTACATGTTTTAATACTGTTGATTGTTCAATGCATGTGCCTATTTACTCTAGAACTACTTGTGTCATTATTAATGTCGGTGTCAATTTGTTTATGAGTTTAGGTTGAAGATTGTTTTGAGGTATGAATTGAAATATACGCTGACACCTGACAGTAAGATATTATTCAGAAAATGTGTTGCTAAGAGACTTTTGTGGGTGAATTGTTCTTGCATTGTTTTGTAATGCCTTTGTGAGTGTATATTTGCTAGTGGGATAGCATGTTGTTTTTGCGACCCAACTCTCACATTGAGTTCATTTACATTCTGTAAGCCTGCTTACGTAGTTTACCTTCTTCAGTTTGGCCAAAACTTTTACCATCTTCATATTCTTTTCCTTGATATGTATCAGAAATTCTGTTTTCAAATATGTTTGATAAAGTTTGAGTAGTGCATTTTTTTTTTGTGTAATTGTTTAACTCTATATTTAACACTTGCTTTTTCACTTGTGTTAGATGATTAAGCTGTATCTCTTTTCTCTAGAATTCCTTTATCTCAATAACTATATGCAGTATAGAATTTCAGTAGCACATATTTATTTGAAAGGCCCATATCTAGGTGTAATGTTGATTGATGTGGTCTTATCATATGAATTTTGGGTGTTATTAACTCGTGAACCATGCATATTTTGCTGTAAGGCTCCTAACAGTATGCATGGGGTCATAAGTTAACAAGACCCAGTTTTGATGTGAATCTAGTAGTCTCGCGGAGTAAATGTCTTCTTTTGTCAAAAGTACTTTCTTTTGGGAAATGGTAAACATGTCATGTTAAAACGTTTGGTGCTGGAACAGTAGTTTAAATTAATAAACTGGTTTTTTCAAAAGTTTGATACACTTTAACAGCGTCCAGTATACTTCTTATGTCTTCATGTTAAATTTACCTCATTCACAGATCACCATATCTTAGATGTAGGAGGATGTTTATTGGCTGTAGTTTTAAGTTGGATCTCATAAGCAGATTAGGTCAAACTGAAAGAGGCAAGTGTCCCCATTTCCTGTGTAGCATTTCAGTATCCTACTACTGTATAGGCGATCTACTTGTGTCACATAAAATATCGGCATTGAGATTTCATCTCATACATATTTACCGGTCTAATTAATTAGATACTTCGTTTTCTTTTGTGCTGTAGTTTGGACACATTATCCTAAATCTATTGCATAAGCTATTCACTAATAACTGTATTGCTTTGAAAGACGATACGTGCATGTAGGTGAACTGTTAACTACTGTTGGACCTCGTGTCTGTTTGTATGTCATGGCTAAAGCTAGGAAGGGATAATTTGTGTCTGGTACTCTATACCTGTGTTGCATCCTACTTGCTTCTATTTTGTACCTTTTGTGTTATGAAGAACTTCGATGAGTTTACACACTGGCGGTACATGAGATGTTGGAATGCGCCACCCTCTTTTATCTGTGTTGGTGTTTATATCGTTTGGCTAATGATTGTGTTTCCTATATATCTTTTTCTTTGTAGACATTTTACTGCTCAAGCTTGAACTGGAGTTCAGACGGAAGTACTCTTTTCACTGGGTACACAGATGGTGCCATTAGAGTTTGGGGAGTTGGCCGTTACTAAGAAAGCATCTTAGCCCTGTAGTACAATCTTTTTGATTGAATTTGATACTGTGGAAGACAGTTGTGGGAGAGTGACTTTTTGAATCGTTACTTTAATCTACTAGTTGCATGGGATTTTAATATTTCTGTTTTTATACCGTTTTCTTTTTTTCGGGTTTACTAGTTGCACGGGCTAAAGTTAATATTTCTGGGCTAAAGTTTGGTAATTTGTTCCCACTTTCAATTTAAACGAAATTTCCAATAACTTATAACTGTCTGAAATGATATTCAGATCAGGCTAAGATCTTGTTAGACCTTTAAGTCCGTATTTATATTTAGGTTAGCGCTAAGGAGTTTATTGTAAGGTTGACCATCCACATCTGGTACTAATAAGATGTTGATCAGGCTAGCCAAATTCAGAAAACGTCATACCACTGGCTAATCAGCTGTAGTTTGACGGCCAAGATATATAACTCCTGTTAGAAAATATATCTAGAAATCGGAAGCTGGAAACGGCCAAGATATACAACTCCTGTTAGAAAATATATCTAGAAATCGGAAGCTAGAAATGCTTAATAGGACTGCTGATGAATTGCTGAATTGTTGATTGACCCTTTTGATAAGATATATTGAGGTAGATAATCATCAAAACTATTATAACTAGGGGTGTGCAACGGACAGTTGCGGATTAGGGGTCACCCGCAACCAAACCGTCAAAATTGCGGATTTAAAAAATGGAACCGTGACCGGTCCAATCACCCGCGGATTTAACCTCTGCGGATCAACGGATTATACGGGCCGGTTGCGGATTAACCGCGGATTTGTTAGGCCAAGCCCACTAACTTTAGAGCAGAAAATGTTCCATTTCGATGTAATGGTTGAAACGAACACAAACAATCGTCCAACTGATGATGATGCATGCCACATTGTTACCTCAACGGGACAACTATCAGTTTAGCTTTTGGATGTGAACTATGAAACTAGTTGACGGTCCTAGCCCATTACGAGCTCAGTTCAGTCTATAACTTCATAATTCATACTAGTTCTGTAACTTGTTTCTCTTGTTTATATTATATGTGCAGGGAATGGTTCTGTTATGCGTAACAGCGTCCATACGCTCTCTTAGGCCTGCACAGTGTGTGAACTGTGATTCTGTGAACGGATCACTGACAACATCAACTTGCCAAACACCATCTACCATTCAGTATTCAGTTAGTTAACTTAGTTTTGATTCTATTTGTTGGGCCTAAATTCAGTTAGTGTTTTAAGGACTTTACTTCTATCTCTTTGGGCCTAAATTCATTTAGTTAACTAAGTGATCAAAGAACTTCACTTCTTTCTCTTTGGGCCTAGGTTCATACTTTAAGAAAACTTTGTTTCTTTCTACGGTTGCGGTAATCCGCGGTTTTCAAATGACAACCGCAACCGCATCCGCACCGCATGCGGATTTGAGAATCCCACCCGTGTCCGGCCCATACGTCTTGCGGTTTGGGTGAAATCCGCAATTTTGCGGACGGATACGGGTTAAATCCGCGGTTCCGGTTTTTATGCTCACCCCTAATTATAACTAAACAACTCCCGACAGAGATTTGTTAAACTAATCTATAGAACCAAATCTTGGGGCTATGGTCTAATACTTATAGATTTTGTAGGTACACATGTAGCTTCAAGATGTGTCAGCTTCAATGGAGAATTAGGTGCAGAACACTTGGAGAGCTTTGCGGTCTTAGAAGTAGAAATTGACGTTTAGTCCCAAAGTTGTTGGGCTTTAGAAACTCCAGTCCTGTCCCCTCAAGCCTGGTACTAAGAGGTCCAAATTTACTAAATCCTGAAGGAGTTAATCTTTTTTTTAACGATTTAGTCCGGATTATATATTTTCACTGCCGAAATTGCCCATCACGAATGTTGCTTCTTCGTAATTCAGTTTTTAGTTTTCATTTCCATGTGTGAAACAACTCTCCAGTGAAGAACAGATCTTAAACCTAATCTTTTCTCAATGAAAGTTCAATCTCTAAACATAGATCTGAGAATCGAAGAAACAATTGATTCAACATAAAAATCTAAATCGTTATCATCAAGAAGATTAATCAATCCATGGGAAAACTAGAAGTTTAATTTCAACATTGAAGAGTTAATCGTCGAAAGAGATTGGAAAGATAAGTATAATCTATTCTTTCCATTTGATTTGATCTAACTATTAATTTATCGGTTCAAAATATTTTTTACGATTTCAAAAACCTAATCACTTAGGCTTCAGTTTCAATTTCTTATTCAATTCGTGAGTTCAGATTAATTTTGATTTGAAGAATCCTCTGTAAAATATCTACTAGTTGGAGTAAATAATCCCACTTACTTTCTAGGTTTATTTCAGTTTGATAATATACTAATTGTGCGATGTGCTTCTTAATCTTAACATCTATCAGTTCATAGAAATTGGGATTGAAAAATGTATTGAAACTGATATTTGGTGGTCAATTGTGTACACACTGTACATATGGAAGGTCTAAAATTGTGCCGAACAACGACGAATGGAAGGTATGAAATTGTACTATAGGGTTCTGGAAGCAATGTGCATAGCAGAATCTCAAAGATTGCACGGTAGTAACTTGACCTCTTTATTAACCAATGAGAGGTTTCACCGATGCATGCTTGCTTGTTCAGTTGAATTTGTTTTGGCCACCCATAATACAGTCACGACGTTGTTCTCTGCGGTTTTGGAGCGAACTGGTATTGCCGCTTTTGATTTGAGCAAAGTGATAGAAAGTTTCATTAGGCATGAAGAATATGAGACATCTAAATTCTTTGGAGGAGCGGTTGTTGGAGAGGATGGTATGGGAAAGAGGCTCATCAATGTAAAACTCTTTAATTGTTGCAAGGCCTTCCTGTCTGCAGAAATTTATCAAGAGGGATTATTAGCGGAACCCATGCCATCCTTGGATGCAATTGCTACCCATAATAACGTTTCATATGGAGGCTTGCCACCGCTACCTTGCGTACACAAGCATGAAACTGCAACAGGTAGTTGCTAACTTATACAATCAGTTAGTATAATATTTGTCCGCTGTCTACTTGGTGTTTTGTAGATGTTTGACCTTACCTAAGATTTATCCTTAGTTTGAGGGTTGGGCTAGGTCATATATGATCTTAGATATTATCTTTTCCTCACATTTATGAGAATCTGTTTGCAATCATCTTGCAGTTCAGAACGGAGAGATGATGTCCCCTAAGACAATGTGTGGTGACTATCGAAATGTACTAGTTGAACTTAACTTCCTTACATCGCCAGTGAAGGATCAATTATTGGTTAATAATCTAAAATCGAATATATGTCACCATCACCATTTCTGCAGTCTACTTTTTCTAGGTAAGAATTTGTTTGGCATGATTCAATTGATCGTTGATGTATTAAATTTATAACCAACTTAAAGAACCGTCAGTTTTACCAACAAAGCTTCCAGTTTTTCTGTTAAATGGTAGTTTCAGAATTGCGGTAGGTGTATAAGTGTTTCATTTTGGTTTAGTTGTATTGTTTTGATTTTTCCACATTTCAGTAATAAACTATTTAGTGGAATGGGAGGAAACTGAGAAGATTTGAAATAGGAATTTGTCTTTTGCATATTTAATTTGTCAATTATCTTTAGTGGATTTTGTGGTTACCAAATCCAAGCACCATTTATGTGAGGATTGTGCTATTAAGTTACTTAACTGGAAACTCTTGCTCAATCTAAAAGTATATGATGTTATGTTGCGCTTTTAATTTTGAAAAAAAGTCATGATGTTGTAGACATTCACGTACAAACCCCCAAATAGTTCTCTTTTATAATATTTTTAGTTAATTTGGATGGTCTTAGATTTTCCCATTTACACTTTGTATAATCTAATCACCGGCAGAGGGGATTAAGCTTATTACTAAAACTGGTTAATTTTGTTTTTTTTTCAGATTATATATATTCTTCCTTTGACTATATTTTGAACGTGGCTAAGCTATTAGTAAGTGCATTGATTACCGTGTGGGTTTGTTTCAGTTTGTGCTCATTCTTTCTATACAATAATTCCTCACTTTCCTTTCTTCATTTTTTTCATTTTTTTTTTCACTTGAATTTGTATATAAAAATTTTAGACATTTTGTCTTTTCATTCTTTCTGGCCAGGTTTGGTTTTATTTTCGCAATATATTTTCCAAGGTTTGCCACTAATTAATGTATAAATTTTGTGTGGTTGCTGACATTTTCGACCAGATTTCCTAGCTTTGACCGGATCATGATGCACCCAATGGACCGAAATTTCCAAGTTTTCAGACCATTACACTTTTTTTATAACAATCTTCGTTATGGTCGTTTTGCTTCAGGTTTGTTATTGAATCCGTAATTCGTTAATTAAATTTTAACCACTTTTTGTTATTGAATTCTTAATGTCTACATAATTGTATACCCGTTGATCATGAATGTGTACATAGTTGTACACCTTGTTGATCGTTGCACATAAATGTACACTTATTGATCGTTAATTTATCTACGTAGTTATCTCTTTTTGTTCTTCTCTCACTGAAAAAGTTGTAGGCATATCTTTCTCATGTATAAATTCAAGAATTTCTTCACTTGGATAAACAGATCATGCTACTATATAGTGTACTTTTATTAAACTATTTAAAGACTGTATACTAAGGATATCCAACTGTACACACTTGTGCAGATCGCTAGTCTATTACACATGACTCATCGTTGTGTGCATGTTCTAACAGTTAACTTAATTTGCGTATTATCAATCTCCCATCTAAGATTTTTTTAAGCCTATCTTGCATTTCTGCATATTTCTACTGATGATTCGTCCTAAGTTGTGCAAACAAAAGAAAAGGGAAGACTTGGATGAAACTAGAAAAAAAAATAGAAGCTTCGAAATGTAAATTTAACTAGCTCTCAATGAAGTTGTCATGGTTGTGGTGTTTGTGAACTTTCCATTTTTACAATGTCTCCATGTAGTCGAAAATTTCGGTTAAATCATATTACCATTCATTTAGCATCTCGGGCGGCAGACGAGATTTTATATTGGTCACTATTTGTGGACTTGTTAAATTTGTCCTTCTGGCTATGGATATTGTCTTTGTTAGTTATTACTGAGTATAGGCACCCATGAAACTAGGGTGTACAAGCTAGTGCACATGTGAATAACTAAGGTGTACATAATTGTACACATGTTGACTCTTAATGTGTACATAATTGTACACCTATTGTATGTGTTTCTCTCTGTTTATACGGGCTTGTTCTATTTTACATGTACTTAATTTTTTTTTCAATTGTAGTTGTATTGTTGATGATTTGTGATTGGATTCTCTTTGTTTCAGGATCCTTTTGTCAATGGAGAGAAAGTCTCAGTCGTTAATTTGAATTTGGCGCCAAAGTTTTACCACCTCGAGCTGGAGTGTTCCAGAGAACTTGGCTCATGTCAGAAACTACATGAAGGTTTGCAAAAAGCTTGTTACACATACTTAATGCCATCACTAGTTTTGTTTGCATAAAACTACTTGAAGAATTGCTAAAAGCTTGTTGTTCTTAAATACACATACCATATCCCATCATGTGTTTTGTTTGTATATCGAAGAATTGTCTTTTATCACTTAGCAATCTAGCTGTTCCGATTCAACCAATTAAATTTTCCCTGTTTGGTGGTTTTATTTTCATTTTCATTTACACGTGTTGATTTGTAAGGTGTACATAGTTGTACACATGTTATTCATTTTGAAGTCTAAGAAATTTGGGAAAGGACTAATGTGTACATAATTGTACACACGTGTTATATTATTTAGGTGTAAATAGTTGATTATTTAGGTCCAAATGTTGATTATTTAGGTGTAAATAGTTGTACACTTGTAGGACTATATTTATTATACAAACCAATAATTAGGGAAAACGCTAGTTGTACAAGTGTTGGATTTTCTATGTGTGTACAAAGTTGTACACTATTGTGTTATCTCAGTAATATGTGCATTTTTGTGGTATAAATGTTGGATTTTTATACCACAAAACATAAAAAGTTATTGCATCTCTTTCTTATACCATAATGGTAACTCCAGGGACCTTGTGTTATCTTCTTGACCCTATGAAGTTCAAGAGCAAAGATGACTTTTCTGAGAAGTACAAGAACCTGAGCTCTTTTACTAAACTTAAAGTATATCTCTTTTGTTGCTTGTATGGGTTCATTTTTTCCATCTTGTTCCTATTCCAAAAATGCATAGGGAGATGGGATACAATAATATTGTGTTAGAATTGGTAAAGGTGGGAAATGGGAAGCATAAGGCGTTCTGCAGGATCCAAAAATGTGAAGTAAGGTGACTCCAGTCTCTTTCAGTACATTTAACTTTGGTTGCCTGTGACCCGGTTTAAGTCTTATTAATATGTTAATTTCATGAAAAATCTTTGTTTACACACAACACAGGCATAAGATTTTGTTAACCCCATCTAATAATGTCTTTGAAATTGATTATGTCAGGTAAGCTTTTGCCTAAAACTATTTACACCATTTATGTTGTCTCATTTACATTTCCTGGATTATGGAAATTGTATGAGATTTCTTAAGACTTTTTTCCTTGTCCGCTCATTGGATTTTAGATCCTTGTAACATCTCTTAGGCAAAGATAATGTACATTCTAGGATACTTGTTGCAGCTTCAATGCCATTTTCGAACAGTTTGATTAAAATAATCTCTGCAGACAGATGAATAGATTTAAGCTCATACTTGTAAGTTAGTATAATATTGTAGCCTGTAAGAACTGGATGGTTTATCAATGTGTTACCCAGTATTCATGCTCTCAGTGATTACTCAATTATAGGCCTAAGTGAAAAATAAGTTAGAAACTAGTGCTACAACGGTATTTCAGCTTATTTTGTTGTTTTATTAGATTCCTTGTCAGTTAAAAACTTCATGAAACAATAGTTTGATCTCTGTGATGACCACTTTTTCCTTTTCGTCATTGTATGTATAGATGAACAATATAAATACATCATTTCCATGTCTTGCGTATCAACAAGATGCTTTCATGTGCCGGAGCTGACATGCTTCAAACTGGTATGAGAGGAGCGTTCGGTAAACCCTTGGGAATGGATCACCTAGCTAACTTGTTATGGTATCAGATTTAGCTGCAGTCTACTTTTGCTACGTTGGTGTACAAACTGGTGCATCTTGTTTTGTCTTTTGATTTTTTGGATTTTTGTAGACATGTACATGGTTGTACGCCAATATAAACTATTTTTTTTAAATGAGAATTATATAGTTATATGGGTACTCTTTTTGTAGCTCTCGGAAAGAGCTTTCCGAATATATAAAGTTTGTGAATTTTGGACTAACGGTTCCAAAGATAAATTATTTTTAATTCTTTTTTATATTATTTAAAACTGCTGACGTCATCGTGAGTCACTTTGGGCTAGATTGTAAATATTTGGACGAAATTGTAAATCAGGAGGGTATATGTGTATTTTTCATATTTTAAGTAAATTTTGGACTAAATTGTACCTAGTTAACTCGGGATGGACTAATCTATACTTTTTTATGGGTTTTTGGACTAAACCATTTTTTTTCCCAAAAGCCTGGTACTAGGAGGTCCAAATTTACTAAATCCTGAACGAGTTAATCCTTTTTTTAACGATTTAGTCCGGATTATATATTTTCACTGCCGAAATTGCCCATCACGAATGTTGCTTCTTCGTAATTCATTTTTTAGTTTTCATTTCTATTAAGCTAGAAATGCTTAATAGGACTGCTGATGAATTGCTGAATTGTTGATTGACCCTTTTGATAAGATATATTGAGGTAGATAATCATCAAAACTATTATAACTAAACAACTCCCGAGAGAGATTTGTTAAACTAATCTATAAAACCAAATCTTGGGGCTATGGTCTAATCCTTATAGATTTTGTAGGTATACATGTAGCTTCAAGATGTGTCAGCTTCAATGGAGAAGTAGGTGCAGAACACTTGGAGAGCTTTGCAGTCTTAGAAGGGGTGTAGTGGGCATTGCCGAAAATGCTAGCCTTCCCCCACTCCCTTCCTCCATCCCTTTCCCCCATTACGTGTCAAACAGATAGTGGTGTGATGCCACACAAAAGGGCCTCCTGTTAATTCCAATCCAAGGGATCAAGGGCTAAGATCGCTGCCACCTAATAGGGGAAGGGGGTGGGGGAAGGGAGTGGGGGAAGTGTAGCAGCTTCGGGGCGTTGCAGCTGGGATATAAGGAAGTTATCATAGAATCTGACTACTTAGGTCTGACGAAGGCCATCCAAGGATAAGTAGTTTATGTACCATGGGAGATACGTTGCATAGTAGAAGACATTGTTTACACTTTGCAATATTTTGGAAATTGGTCATGTATGCACACAAGTAAACCTGCAAATAAGTGTGCCGACAAATTAGTTAAACATGCTCGTAAAAAGAGCATGTGTAATAGTTGGAATGGAGCTCCAATTTTCCTGTTGAACTCTATTATGCACGATAGTGCGTAGCTTAATAAAATTCTCTTTGCATCAAAAAAGAAAAAAGAAAAAAAAAACTCCATGCGTCATGTTCCTTTCATAAGAATTTCTAGAGTTGTGGTTATTGTCTGCCCGATACATTGATAGAAATGTGTTGAAGGTTTTTTCGTAGTCAATGTAATTGCATTGATTAGCCTGAACCTAACGAGTAGCAGCCTTTGCTTTCAAAGTTCTTCCACAACAAAGCTATCAAATTGATTCCTTAAAAGACAATAATGGTGTGTGGAGAAGAAGAAGAAGAAATCAAATTGATTCCTTAAAAGACAATAATGGTGTGTGGCATTTTTCAAGGGAAGAAGAAGTGATGATGAAAAAATCCAGAAAAAGATCAAGAATTAATGAACCTAATTACACCATGTATTGATGATGAAACTAATCAAAAGCTAGTCAGTATACCAATTGAAGAAGAAGTGAAACATGTTGTCTTCCAAATAAAAGCTTGGTCTACTCCAGGGCCAGATGGGTTCCAAGAAGGATTTTACCAGAAGTGTTGGGACATAGTTGGTGGTGAAATTGTTCAGATGGTTCAGGAATTCTTCATATCTGGAGCAAATGAATCATACTTTTCAGACTCTGATTCCTAAACATATGTGTGTGGAAACCCCTTCTGATTTCAGACCAATAAGTCGTTGCAATATATCTTACAAGATTATCTCCAAGCTAATGATAATCAGAATGAAGCCAATATTATCAATCATCATATCTCCATGGCAAACAACATATGTCCCAGGAAGGAATATTTTGGATAACACCATCATTGCACATGAAGTCATACATCATATGAAAACTACAAGAGCTTATATGGGATGTGTAGCTGTAAAATTGGACATGTCAAAAGATTTTGACAGAATGGAATAGTCCTTTCTGATAAATATTTTGAAGAATCTTGGATTTAGTGGAAAATGGTGTCAAATGGTAAAACAGTGTATAACTACTCCAGCAATTTCAATTCTGTTAAATGGTTCACCAATTGGAACTATATATCCAACCAGGGGGGGTGAGCCAAGGGGATTCTTTATCACCATATTTATTCATTCTTTGCATGGAGGGCTTCAGCAGAATGATCACTAAACCAGTGCAAGAAAAGAAAATTATACCAGTTTTTCCAGCAAGAGGAGGAGGACCAGCCATTTCACACTTATTTTTTGCAGATGACTGCATCTTGTTTATTTCAGCTAAAAGGTCTTGTCTGCATCATCTCCTTCGCATTATACAGGAATTCAGTAAGGCCTGTGGTCAGATGGTTAATTTTAATAAGTCAAGCATCCATTTCAGCAAGAATTTAAGTCCAGAAGAAAGAGAAGATATATCAAATTTCATGAAGATGAAGACTATGCCTTTAGAAGAGAAATACCTGGGTATTGAATTGTTGGTTACAAGAAATAGGAACACTTCCTTTTCGCCAGTAATTGATAAAATGAGTAGCAGACTTTCTCAATGGCAAGGTAAAATGATTAATCAAGATGGAAGAACTACCCAAATACAGTATACTATTGGTATTATGTCACAATTTCAAATGGGGTGTTTCTATGTGCCGCAAAGTTCAGTAGACAAGATTGAAGTTGTGCAAAGAAAGTACCGATGGAACAAAAAATCAAACAGAGGGTTGTATTTTATTGCTTGGAACTCTATTTGTCTACCAAGGAAATGGGAAGGTATAGGATTTAAAAATGTTAGAATTTTTAATGAAGCTCTTCTAACAAAGCTAGCTTGGAGAATGCTTAAAGAGAAAAATGCTGAATGGGTTAAAGTCCTCAGAGCTAAGCATTTTAAAAATCTAGATCTTCTAAGTGATAACTTAAGCTCTAAGGGTACTTGGATTTGGCAAAGTATATACAGAGGTCTTCAATGGGTTAAAAATTTTCATATTTGGAGGGTTGGAAGTGGACAAAATATAAGGGATTTAAAAGATAGATGGCTTCATGAAGTTGATGATGTTAATAGCATCAATAACATAAATAAAATCTCAAATGGTGATCAATTAATAGTCTCAGATTTGATAAACCAAGAAACAAACCAATGGCAAGTCCAAAAACTTCAGCAACACTTCAGCCAAGATCAAGTTCAAAGTATACTAAATATGAGACCATATAATGGAACGAAAGATGAAATTTTCTGGCCATTAACAAAATCAGGGCATTTTACAGTAAACTCCACTTACAAGGCTATTCTTCTTTCTCAAGGGAAAATCAACACCCAACAACAACAACAACAAAGCAAGTTTTGATTAAAATTATGGCACCCCCCCCCCCCCCATTCCTTATAAGTATCAGCTTTTCCTATGGAAGGTTGCTCATGATATTTTACCATTCATGAAAAAAATTGGCAGACATGTTCAAGTTCAATCAGTTGTTTGTAGCATGTGCAATGAAGAAGCTGAAACCACTACCCATATGCTCATTCATTATCCTTATGCCACGGAGGTCTGGAGTAATGTTGATGCAAATACACATAATATTCTAAGGAATGTGGACAATGTTCAAAATTGGATGAAACAAGTTGGATGGAAGAAGCAACAAACATGTCTTTCAAGAATTATCACAAGATTAATCTGGTGGCAGTGACTATGTGGTTTATCTGGAAATCCAGATGTGAGATGGTCTTTGATGATACTAGAAAACCAACTAGGGATATATATTATAGAGTAATGCAATACTGTCATAACTCAAAAATTCAGTTTCATCTTACTGAGGCCATTGTCCCTAACACTAGTAATCTAGGACATACCAATAGGAGTATGCATATTCATTGGACCAGACCACCAGAAAATTAGATTAAAATAAATATTGATGCATGTATTATTAAAGATAGCTTTATTGCAGGATTGACACTAATTATTCGAGATTTTACAGGCACACTGGTGGGGGCAAGAATTTTAGCTGTTAGATCAATGTGTATGGAGCAGGCTGAAGCTATGGTTATGCTTGAAGTTGTCAAGCATATAATCTTCACCTGCAACAAGTTATAATTGAAAGTGATAATATGTCTGTGGTTCAGGGCGTTAAAGGTAATGATGCTGTTATGTGGGAAAATCAAGGTATTATTAAGGAAATTAGGAATAGGATAAGAAATTTAAGTTGTGTTGAAGTATGTTTTAGAACTAGGAAGGCAAACAAAGCTGCTGATATGCTTGCTAAGTTTGCTTGAATAAGAAGAGAAATCAAGGATTTAGGTTTAGATCTTCTGATGTATATTAAAGACCAAATCCAGATGTTGCCTCTTTAGAGTCTGTTACTGTCTGAGTCAGTCTGTAATGTTTGTTTGCTTTCAGTTGTGGTTTGTCTGAGTATATTGGAATGTTTGTAGCCTTTTGGCTTACTTTGGTTCTTTAATGAATTTCTTTTCTTTCAAAAGAAAAAAAAAAAAAAAACTTTGCTTTCAGTAATATAACTTTACTTTCAAAAATAAAATAAAAAATATCTTGATTTTATAGAACCTAATGCATCTATGGATTTAAACTTAATTAGTGCGCTTTTCACGGTAGGTTGTTTGTTGATAGAATTCATGCTTGTATTGTTTTTATATCGAAAAAATTGCCAACTTTTTTTAAAACCATTTCCATACTAACATAGTGGTAGAAAGAATACCATGTTGCGCCTAGACTTCAAACGGTTTAGCTTTAACCATGTTAATAGTTCCACATTGTAAGTGTGTAAAAATCAAGAATTTAGTGGGATATCCTTGTGATCAAGGTATCCTTGGGCTCTTGACAAAGTCGAGATTAAATTATCAATTCTAGTTATTGTTTCAAATACTTGTTTGTAAATGAAAATAAATCCTTGACCAATATCTTCTTCTTATTGATTACTTTCAACTTACTTTGCTTTTGATTTAGTTTTATTACTTTCATAAACTCTGAAAATCCCCTTTGGTAACTTAGGAAATTGAAATCTAATAACAACAATAGCCTCCCGTGGAACGAAATCATTCTTACGATATGCTTCATCTATATTTTGTTGAGTGAGAAAGTAATATAATTATGACGCCTTGGGACAAGCGATCAAATTTGGCGCCACAGCATGGAAGGCATCGGCTTGTTATTATGTTTTAGTTTTTAGTTTTTATTTTTTATTTCATATATGCTTTTTGTTTCTGTAGATGGGGAAAAACGATTTGCTGGTTTTAAAGGAATTGAAGAGACGACCGTACGGAGGAGACTCCTCGAACCGAGAGAAATGTTAAACCTCACACAGATGCACCGCTGCAAAGGGGGTGCTTTAGATTAGAGAGATCAATCTGTAGTACTCTGGCCTAAATCAAGACAATGACCGTTCCAGAGTAAATTCGGTCACAAGAGAGGATGGGTTGATCTGTAGGAGGGAAGCTGAGAAATATGTGGAATCAATGGTAATCAAAGATTGTGGGTGTATGAATTTTGAATATGATGAGCTCTGAATGATTGAAATTGCTCAATTGAGAGTAGTTGCTCAATTGATGAGTTGATGATCTCGTGTTGTCAATGAGACGTGAGATTGATGATACTGCTGACGATGATGATTCAATCATGATTCAGAGACTTATTTATATTTCTGGAATTTTAGACACCATGATCCCATGAAGTGTGACAGTTGATGGAATCAAGGAGTGGGGAAGTGGAGATCGTGTTTGAAACCAGTTGCTCAACGTGTGGAGACTTGGTCGATTTTCCACCCACTACCTCGTGAATTCCTTCAACTGATTGCACGACTTGCTCACATTCCATCGTGTGTTTGAACACACGTGCCGTAGACCGCCAGACCAAAACCCTAAGTGATATCTCTCCAAAGTGACACGATTGATGTCTCGTGGTATGTTAGTCAATTGATGACTTCGTGGTTTGATGGGACGATGAGTCCATGTAGTTGCTGAGTTGAACATGATGTTCTTAAATTCATGAATTGAACATGTCATGAGACATAGGTATAGTTCTTACGATGAAGTGAGCAAGTATTGCTCATTCGATGGATCGTTGAATATTGATTGTTGAACCAATATTCCTTAGTTCGAGCAAATATTTATCATCTGAGCAAGTGTTGCTCATGTGATGAATTGTTGAATATTTGATCGTCTGAGCATGTGTTGCTCATCTGATGGATTATTGGCAGCCTACCAAAAATATTAATTAGAATACCGGTCGTTGAACCGAGCATAATTCATAAAATTAATGACCATGAGGTCGTCGTAAAATTATTAAGGTTGGAATCTGGAATGATGTTCCTTGGATTCAGAAACCCTAATTTGATCAATTGATGATCAGTTCATGGTTCGTCAGAAGTTTAACCATGGGATGAAGGAGGGAGCGACTACATGGGACCGTGGATCAACCATGTAGTGTCCATATGATCACGTGAGCAAATACAAAGAACTCCTGAAGAGTTGACGATTTGTTGGTGGAAGAATGATTAAATGCTGGCTTAATCATTTATTCAAAAATGCTCGTCTGAGCCTTAGGTGAGAAAACCTAATTAATTATGACGAGGCGAGGGACCAACCATGGAGTCATGAAACCGGCCCTGGGTTGTCACGTGACCGCCTGACGATCACTTCATGAAAATCCAAAGTGTTTGGAAGAGTTTTGGACCTAATACGAGCAATTGTGCAAATTAGGTCAAAACTGTGAAAATTGATGGGACCGGCTTCCGTGAGCCAAAGAGCCAATCTTGGTCGGTCAAGATAGCGTGCTCGTGTCCCCAAGGCGTCCGCGTCTCAGTCCTGAGAATTTTGATATTTTCTGGCTTGCAATTGAGCATCCATTCGAGAAAATATGCCAAAATTAGGGACCAAGGCATGGCCGGTTGGCCGATGGTCCCGCCCCACACTCCTTTCCTTAATTTTATTTTATTTTTATGGATTTATGAAAGTACCATGAAACCGAGGAGTTTCCTCGAGACGAAGGAGATTTGATAAAATGAGAGGATTTTCATCAAATCATGGAAAATAATAAAAATGCAAAAAATATAAAACTGGCGTGGGATTGACCACGACACGGTCGGTCGGCCGTGTGTCCGTGCTCCCAGCACCCTGGTCAATATTTTAATTATTTATTATTTTCTTCTCTATTTTGCATAGGTTCATCGTTTCGTTGTATTTTTGAAATACTCGTTCGTGCGGTGACTGTTAGTGTATCATCGTTGAATACACCTTCACCATTTGAATCGGGGCTTACTTAGAGGTAGCTCAGACACCCGGTTGTTGATTATTTATTACTAATTGTGGAATTCAGTGGAGAATAATTCACAAAACTGAGTAATAAGATGTTTATTATTAATTCATAGGATCAGCTGAGGATTCGACTATGAATTCAGAATAATAAAGTGAGCATTACCATTCCATGGGATCGTAGATTCGACCATAGAATCAGAGTAATTAAGTTTTACCTATTACCATTTATGAGACCAGTTGTGGATTCGATCATGAAATCGGAGTAATGAGATAATATAGTTATTGTTATTCTATGAGATCAAGCCGTGGATTCGATCATAGAATCAGAACAATTGTTTATTGACATTCCATGGGACCAGTCGTGGATTCGACCATGGGATAGGAGCAATTGTTATTGCCATTCCATGGGACCAGTCGTGGATTCAACCATGGAATAGGAGCAATAATAGATTATTCTGGGAATTCAGTAGTGAATGTCACGGCAGAATTAATCTTAATTAGGAATAATTAACTTTGTGGATCTATACTATCAGAGCAAGCTGTCTAGGAGCATTAATTATCCCGATATGAGCTTGTCGGTAAGTCATATCCTTTATATAGTCAGGGTAAACTCGTTGTTTGTTCCTGAATACGTTATCGCTCTATACTAGCAGAGAAAGCTGTCTAGGAGCCGTCCATCTCGTGATACTATATAGAAATAATCACTGAAAGTGTTCAGTATTCATGAGATATGCCGTTGTCCAGTCGTGAGACTACATATCTACATGTACTCTGAGAGAAAGTACTCTCCGTTGAGAATTCGATGAGAGACCCGTGTCTCAATACTCACGTCTGATTGCTGGATCAGAGCTTCGTATAATTATGAGTTTACGATTTTAGTCCTTGTCAAAAATCCACCATCTACAGTTTCCTGTCCCTTATTTCTGATTTGTTTGTGAGATTTTATTGAGGAATGGGTGTGGCAGATACCTTCGTACATGCCTGAGTTGGAGGGAAATGTTTAACAGATGATTAGAGAGACTCTGTTTGCTTCTCACATTGAAGACAAACAAGTTTGGATAGTGAGCAAGTCTGGTGGCATCACGTTGAGAGATGCCTATGAGTTCCATAGACCAAAAGATGTTGAAGTGCCAGATTTAAAAGATCCGTGGACTATAAAAGTTCCTCCTAGACGTGCCTGCACTGTTTGGAAACTTTTGCATAATAGAGTTGCCATGGATGACAATGTGAAGTACCATGGTGCGGACACAACAAACTGTTGTAACTTATGTCCCATGCCATGCTGTAGAGAAACTCAAAACCATCTTTTCTTTGCTTGCATTTTTGCTAACTCTTTGTGGAGATGGATTATGCAGGTGTTCAGATGCCAACTTGACTGCTTGAACGTAAGCTCGTTGTTTGATTTCGTAAGAAGATTTGTGGGTTGCTCCCAAACCAAGAACCTTCTTTGGATTGTTGTGGCAAGTTGCATCTGGCTTATTTGTTTTTGCCGTAATAAACTCAGGTTTGAGAATTATATCACCTCCCCTAACCAAGCCATTACTCACATGACAAAACTTATTGTGGATTCTAGAAGACATAGTGGTGGTTTCTCTTTCTATACCTCTGCAGACAAGTTGATTCTTGACTTTCTGGGCGTTAAGAGACTTCCTCCCAAAATTCCAAAAGCAATTTTGGTAAAATGGCAACCTCCGACCCCTGGTTGGATTAAAGCCAACATTGATGGCTGCTATTTTGGCAACCCAGGGTCATATGGTTGCGGGGTGGTATTCCGTGACTCTCATGGCTTGATCAAAGGTTGTCTTGCTCAGAATTTGGGGGTTAGAAACTCCGTTCATGCTGAGCTGTGGGGAGCAATTTATGCGCTCCGTATAGCCTGCACAAAAGGAATACGTAGGCTATGGCTGGAGTGTGACTCTACTTTTGTCTTACAAGCGATTAGGAATCCTGATCCGGTCCCTTGGAAGCTCTCTACGCATTGGAAAACTTGTTTGAAATTTGCTGCTTCAATTCAGTTGGTCTATACCCATATGTATCGTGAAGGAAATTCGGTGGCAGATCTTTTGGCGAAACACGGAGCCATGGTCGAGTCTTGTTGGTGGATTGAACCTCCAGAGTTTGTTAGGCGGAAGGCGCTCATTGATAACTCTATCTTTCTGTTATATCGTTTTCGTACTATGTAATTGTTAGTTTGTTTTGTCTTTGTTTGTTCTTCTTCTTGTCTTGTTGGAGGTAAAGTCTAGTCCCCCTCTTTATTTTTCTTGATTTTATTAAAGTTTGCTACCTAGTGTGCATTTGCCATGGGTAGTTTCTTA
Source organism: Papaver somniferum (assembly GCF_003573695.1). Lineage (NCBI taxonomy): Eukaryota > Viridiplantae > Streptophyta > Magnoliopsida > Ranunculales > Papaveraceae > Papaver > Papaver somniferum. The sequence goes on from NC_039366.1 coordinate 50,358,634, forward strand.
AAAAAAAAAAAAGATTTGTTTGTGAGAATTGTTTTTTACGTATCTTATTTCTGATTCCAAACGTTGGAAGTATACAAGGTGCGGGATAATTACTCGTAAAGAAACAATACTCCAAAAAAGACTGGATGAGATGGAAGAAGTAGAGTTGGAAGTAGAATAATAAGTTCACAACCAGAAAAAAGAATAGCAGGTTCTATTTGAACATCAAGATCAATAGGTGATCAAGGAATTAGCTTCTCACAAGCTTGATACAAAACAATGGTGTATGCAAACTACATCAACCTTCGAGATCAAGTCGGGGTTGATTAGAGAGATGTCAAAGTTTCATAGCATGGTGAATGAAGATCCAAACAAGCATCTTATGGACTTCTACAACATTGTCAGAGCCATGCTTCCGTGGTATGGTGAATGGAGATACAAACGAGTACCTTATGCTCCATTGTCAAACAATATGGAGGGATGTTGAAAGCTTTTCCATTTTCTTTGGTAGAAACCGCTAAGGAATGGTTGTAATATTTGTTGTATGGTAGTATCACAACATGGAATGAGTTGAAGAAACTATTCCTAGAATGATATTTTCCTGCATCAAAGGATACTCAAATTCACAAATACATTTGTGGGATGAAGCAAAAAGATGGGAAAAAATTGTATAAATGTTGGGCGAGGTACAAGAGATTGGTGGCAAGTTGTCCTCATCACCAATTCAGTGACGCAGTCATAATCCAATAGTTTTATGAAGGTCTCCAAGCAAGTGATAGGAATCTCCTTGAAGTTGCGGGTGGTGGTGCACTAGTGAACAAGACGGTGGCACAAGGTAGAGAGTTGATTGAAAACATGGCAGAAAAATCTCAACAATTCTTAAGTCGTGGTTCAGATGTACTTCTTAAGAGAGTGAATAAAGTGAGCGAGGTCACGGACTTCGTCAAAAAATGGGTAACATGGCATCAATGAGGGAACAAATTACAGTAGCAGTAGTGCCAACTTCTCCTCAAGTTCATGAAGACATCAATGAACAAGATAATGCGGTCTTTTCAAATCAGCAAAGACAGTATGATCCCTACTCCAACACTTACAATCTGGGAAGGAGAGACTACCCCAAATTTAGCTACGTCAACAAGCAAGTTGCGGTTCAACAACTTACGTTCAACCATATTAATGAGTTTTAAAAAACAACTCCATCCACAACAGCAAACTCAAAATCAGGATTCCGGTATCGATGCAAAGATCAACACCATGATGCAAGATATTACATCTATGTTTCAACAAAATCAACAGTGTAATAAAGGAGTTGTAGACACAAATAGGCTCCTTGGCTATTGAGTTGAATCAACTGAAAGCACAAAATAGTGGGAAACTCCCTTCTCGACCTCTTAACCCAAGACAGGGTGTCAATGTTATTACATTGAGAAGTGGTACAACTTGTGCAACCTAAAATTACAGATACAGGTAATACGAAGATGTTAAGTGACTTTGCTTCGACTACTTGTGCTGAACTAAATGATGTTCACCCCAGCATACCTTGATTGTGTTGAAAGTGCATCCTCACCAAGAAAAACCATAATATAAAACATGGTGAGGAAGGCACAAGAACTAGGGCGCGTATTATATTGGGTAAGATGTTGAATATATGGTAAAGTCATAGGATTTCATATTTGGATTTTTCTAAAAAAGTATGTCTATAAACTTGATCAAGTTTTATGATTCTATTATATATATGCCATGATCTATTACAACCAAAAATATTATCTTTGCACTCATATGTTTAACTAAGTGATTTGTTGGAAATCCAAGTATTATCATGATTATTTATTTAAACCAATGTAGTCAATCTCAGATCTTGGCCCGTCTGTCGGGATCGAGACACTAGTACAACAAGATTTCGGTGAAATTCTCGGCCAAATTTTATACCGTACATGTTCTATTACTTGTGTATACAACTTGTCCACGATAATAATTCTAGCCCATTCGTTTTCCACCCTCTTCCCTAATAGTTCACAGATCCGATACATATAAAACCTTTTCTATCTGGTGAATACCCCGTAATCATTTTTACGCAACTCCTCTGTATGTTCCCTAAATAATTTCAGAATACGACTTAGTTGTATTCCTAAAGAACAGAAGTCAATAATCGAATAAATACATTCCAACAATAGCTTTATACCTTCAAAAACAATTAAGCATTACCTTTATACCAAATTTTTCATCTCGGAATGAAAGATTGTGATCATATAAATCATAAGTACGTCAACAATACTGAGTAATAACTTCAAAACCCCTGAAAATTCAACAATGTAAAAACCCTAATAATGAATCATCAAAATAGAATCCATAAAACTATCTACTCACATCAATATAAAACACTCATCTAAACCCAAATTTAATCCAAGACACCAAACCCACTCAACCCCGGGTTCCAAAGGAACCCCTATTTCCTGAAAAATATGATCACATATTTTATCAAGATATACTATGCTTCAAAAAAAAAAAAACGATAAACATGGAAGTATCAAATTTTCTAAATATACTCGATATATATGTGGGATGTTTTTAATTACCAGAACGAGATTTCCGTTCCAATCTCGGCTGTATCTTGGTTGAGTTAAACGAGATTTACGTTGAAATCTCGTCTCGGCGAGATTGTAAAACTCATTCACTCTTTAGACGATACCGAGAATTTCGCCGGAATCTCGACCGTCGACTACATTGGTTTAAACATATACTTGAAGTTGAATACCCAATGTTTCTGAAAACAATAATTTACATCTCTTATACATGTTGGGATATTGCTCCATACAGATGAATCCATGCCAACAGGTTATATGACCTGCTTGTGAGAATGGTTATGATTGTAGCTCTCCCAAGTGGTTGTCATAATTGTCTTATATGCACTTATAAATTGAAAAAAGTCAATATATTTTTAATCGACTCAAGGTGGTACCACACATCTAATAGTGAGTCCAAAATGATGACGCGGTGTGGTATCAACACATCTTATGCTCTTATGTAGAGTTTTGCCTGCCTATCTGACTCCTAAGAAAGAGATACGAACATGATCCATGGGAATAGATACGTAACAAGATAATAAGGATATGCACTTGGATATTCTATCTAATCACAATTTGGTATTTAAACTTAGGTCACGATTTCTTGGTAGAACTTACAAGACATGACAATCATACATATTACGAGTACACCTTTCATCATTAGTTAAGAGATAATGCATGAAAGGTGAAGTACTTATGATAGAAAAACCAATGTGGCTGATGATTCGTACATCTTGATTATGATTTATGTTTACCTAACTTTATTTGTGTTAAGTGCTTAAATAACAAGTTTTAAAAATAAAAAATAAAAAGTCGACGACTTTTGGTTTTTGGTAAATACTGCAAAGAAGAAATTTCGAGTTCAAGCTTGTCTTGGCTAAACTCTCGAAAAATGATTCAAGAAATGGATGTTCATAGATCCTTAGAAATCTTAGTTAGAACAATTTATCGTTCACAAACTATTTTTGTATCAAGTTGATCATCTGAAAATTATATAAGCAATAGTGCGTATTGTCTATGGCTATTGGGAATGTTTCAATTGAATTATAAGTGATGTAAAATTGCTTGGCACAAGGTAGCATACTTTTATGTATTATCTAGTCAGGTTGAATTCCGCAAACTGTATAAGTTTGCAAACCCTTACATTTGAGTCCGGGAATGTGAGTAGGTTTACTAACCCTTTACATTTGAGTTTGGGAATGTGGGTAGATTTGCAAACCCATATGGCCTGACTTTGCGAACTGCCAAAGGTCTGAAAACCCGGTTTCAATCCTAGCTAGTTCCTGATGGCAAAAGTTTACGAACTATTTTTATAATTGTGTTCACTTTTGTTACAACTATATAGACACTTCTAAGCCAATTTTATGCACAAAATCATTTTGTATTGTGCATTATTTGTTTGAATCTTGAGTGTTATTGAACACCATTATTGTTTTCTCACTCACACCCCTCTTGGTTCATATGTGAACTCATGGTACATGGTCCTTAATGACTTATATATATATATATAAGTATACAAATCCTTAATGACTTATAAAAGATATATATATGCATCTTTTTCTTTGCCAAGGAAATATTTTCACACACATATGGTTGTTATTCTTGGCGGAATTCTTTGTGTAAAAGGTTAATTCTTCATCTAAGAGTAAATCAAATCTTGTTTTTACAAGTTTGTATCTTAGAAAACATGATTGCAAAATTTGATATTTATGATTACATACTGTGTATTTTTTGATTACCATGAGATAGTTCTATATTGTTTAGAAATACGATCTCATGAGAAAATTTTAGTGATTAATTCTTAGCTCATCTCATTGTGGGATTGTTAAAATCCATATACAAATCCTTCTTTACCAGCGAAAGGTCTATTTTTTGTTCTCGTTGACAACGACAACAAATGGGAGAGAGTTCAATTTTGAACTTTTACTTAATTGTTATATCTTTGTGGGGAGTGGTGTTATGGAATTATAGAAGATGATTGTACATCTATCTCTCCTTGATGAAGAAACTAAGTAGCGAAACTTAGTCTTATCGTCTTAAGATGTTGGTATGTTATCTTTAGTCTTGATAAATCTTTCGTGTAGTTCATTAAGATCCCCTTTCTTTCGTCTTTGTCAATTTCTTGACAAAAAAAGTAAGTATTGTTTATTAGTATGCTACTATAACATATGGCTTCTCCGAGCATTATGTAGGGGGTGAATTTTATGTTGTAGGTTATTACCTATAAAGAAAAAGAGACAAGTAAGGAATAAGGGGACAACATATCACCGTAGTATTTCTTTGAAATTTGGGCATAGTGGAATTTGAAGTAGGTAAAAGTATTAGGCTTTGGCATGACAACTTGAGTATATTGATTACTCGTAAGTTATTTATATTCTACGGATATCCAACAAGTACATAATAAACATATACAACATCGAAGGCGTTGAAGATTTAAGAAGTCAAGAAACATATTAGAATGAGCATAATTTTTAAAAGCTCATATGTAAAATAGTTTTGTCAATAAAATTGACAAAAGAAGGGATTGTTAGAGATTGTTCCGCTGAACCCACCGGCGTTGGTATGTCAAGTTAGTTGTCAAATTTAGATACCAAAACGCATTCTTGATTTAGTATGCTAAAGTCAGTTTCAGACTAGATTAGGTTTAAGAAGTAGAGTATAGAATCAAAGTTATCTTTGAAGACTGAAAATTGAAGACTCACAAAAAAATCTACAAAAAACTTCATTAAAGCTTAGTAATAAACTTGATTCTCTTATTTATTTTACCTCTCTATGTATCGAAAACAAACACTCACACTATGGAAAAATTCCTATGATTGGAAATATTCATTTATGTATACTTGAGGATATTTGAGACCAATACTTTAATAAGAATAACATTTGTCCCTGGAAATGCCTTCATGTTGTAATTTGTGAAAATGTAAATCTAATGATTCAAGAATCACTTAATTCCGATTTATAACGAAGAAGTTATGAGTGATTTATTAAAGCAACACTCATGATGTGTGAGTAAGGATGATTTCGTGAACATGTACGCAAACTTTTAGCAACAGTTTGCGAATCGAAATCCTAAATACGTGGCTAAAAGCATAATTGGTGTTTCCTTTCCTAGACAAGGTAGCTTTGTTTCCAAGCTACCTAGCTTTGATCATTCACTATAAACGGAGATTTCATGTAATCACACAAATCATCCCTTGGAAAATTGTGCATGAGTTGCATAAGGTTGTTTTCCACATCTTTGTTCTTCACGAACAAGAGTGAGATTTTGAAGACTTTACCTTGGGATCGTAAAGCATAGGAAAGTCATCTTCTTTGATAGTTACAGAGCCAATATCTAGGTGTTTTTCATAAACCCTATATTTGATATATCAAGATATCTCTAGATCATTTCTAGGTGACCTTATGGGGAAATATCAATTAGGTTATGGAACGTGTAAACCCTAATTACATATATTGAGGAGCATCTTCTAAAGAGAATTAACATTGTGCTAGAAGATTTTCAAGAGCAATTCCTAAATAGAATCAGCGTTCTGCTAGGAGTGTTACTAGTGCACGAATACGACTGAACCAGGTACTATATCTAGTTTGAAATTTGGTAGTGGGTAATCAGTATAACAGCTTAAATAAGTGTGTGTTCAATCTAGACTATGTCTCGGGGTTTTTCTAAAAGAGTGTAGTTTTCTCGTTAACAAAAAATTCTGGTGTTTGTGTTATTTCTTTTTTCCATTATATTGTTTTATCCTTATAATTGAAATACCACATGTTGTATGTAATTAAACCTAGATAGTATTAACTCAACTGAAAAGAACCTGAAAGACTCGTTCTTGTTGAATTTGTATCTTGAAATATAGATTATAATACTTGTCCTTGTTGGAATTCACTTCATGTAAATTTTGGGTATATACTAAGTTTACCTTGTTAAGACAATCTTATATATAGTTTTGTAACAGAACGTATATATTATACAAGGATTTTCCATATAGGTTCACGAACGAAAAAGTTGGTGGTGTACTACTTACTCTCTCCTTTTCATAAAAAAATGTAGCATCTAGTCTCCCTGTCCACTATATATCTATCTTCCAGATTCCTGCATTAGTTGAAAATAAAATGTTACATATTATGAAACTTTTTATGGGGTTCAACTAATAGTTGCAAAAAGAAATGTCGCCTGAGTTGGAAGAAAATTTGTCTAAACAAATAGAAAGGTGGATTAGGTATCAAAAAGTTGGAATTAGTCAACAAGGCTCTGGATGTTAAATGATGTTGGAGATATGGAAAATAGAAAAATGTTTTATGGATAACTATCGTACAACATAAGTTTGGGAAAACATCAATGCTCTAATTTATAGTGATTGTTTTAAACATGTTAGTAAGAGCTTATGGTCTGGGATTCTTAAATGAAGTACATGGTGGCAATAGAGTTCTTTCCTGGAAAAACAAATAGGTAGGTGCCTATACTATGGCATAACTTTTTTCTTCTCTTTATAGACTTTCAAGAAACAAGCATGCTACTTTAAAAGAATTGGTGATTTATACAGAAAATGTGCCTGTCTGAGATTTTAACTTTCCTAAAACTCTAAGGGTCCATTTGACATCTCTAAATTGGAGGTAGTTGAAGGAGGTAGTGCAGTCCACGGGTGTGGTCAACAGCTGCATTCACTAGTTAAGTGTTTGGCATGTCCAACTACACGACGTAGGAAATACCTCAGTAATCCAACTACCTCCAAATGTGTAATTCGAATGCAGACCTCTCACCCTCGGTATTCAAAGTACGCCTCTATTACATCGGTCAAACAACATCCAATTTAATTTTTTTCCCTGTGAACAATTTAATAGATAAAGAGTATTAAATTAACTAGTTGGAAGCATAACAAGCTAAGCTCCAACAACGTACTACTACATTAATTGAACAGGTTGTCGTGCTAGTCTACCAGCGAGCCTCATGGATAACCTAGCCAAGGGAACCGAAGCGGATGGGGGTTGAGATTGTGTCACAAGGGGGGCAAGCTAACTCTACCTTCCATGTTAATTCCTGCAATATTACGCCATTGGGGGCTCGAACCTGGGACCTCCTAAAGCGCATGAATCTTTGGGAAACGGGGATAACCAGCTGAGTTACGTTTTATTTAATAGTGGATTTTGTGAAACTTTTTTTCCCTATGTTCTTTCCTGTTTGATAACTTTATCATCTCCTTCTTAAAATACATCAACAACTCAGTATCTCATAATGCCTGTATTATACTTACAACATGTATTAACAAAATTAAGGAAAAGATGCAAAATTGATTGCAGACAAGATCATCAAAATCATCCATATCTTATTCGTCGTTGATTGCAGATCTAGATAGGGTGTCTTGACTTTGGGATCAACTGTAATTTAAACACCCCAATCAAGAGCACTATTAAACTCTCGCAGGTGTGTGTTTTGTGATTTTGGGTTATTTACTAGCTGGATTTTGTGATGGATTTTGATGAAAAAGAAGTAGTTTTTTGGTTTTTATTCTTGACTTTTTTCTATTTGCCTTTGATTTTTTTGATCTCTGATCTTCTAGTTTTTTCTTTATCTTTCTTTGGTGATGATTCCGTGAAGGTGAAGTGTATGTGCCAAACACATAAAATCCAGTACGTGTAGTTTGTATGTCGTGTGATTGAACTCCCTGCAATTGGAACTACCTAGTAGTAGCAAAAGTTGTGTGCCAAACGGACCCTAAAACTCTCGGAGGTGGTTTTTAGTAGCTGAATTGTTGCAGTTGATCAATAATCCTAACTTTAAAGAAGCTAATGGAAATTATTTGACTTGGATTCCAGCTAATAGTATCATTGTTAAATCTTTCGATAATGCTATGGAGGATGATGACTTGCTCAGTTTCCCATACAAGTGCGTAGTTAAATGTTGAAATCGCTCCTCGGTCTTACTCGATTGGCGAGAAGCAATGAGTTCAGATTGGGAAATCGTCGAAACCCGGCCTAATATTCGGAACCTATTTACCAGAGACTTATATATTGCTACTCATGAGCCATGACTTGCACCTAGTTAAAATTAAAATTTTATTATCATGTAATCAAGTGTGTAACATTGTTATATTGATCTTGTTTATCACGTTTTTAGGTTTCTACATTAGATAACTCTCATATGAGGGGTTATGATTTTTTTTTCTTTTCTGATTTTGATGCATGCAAGGCCAACTCAGAAAAATTGTCAACTCGTCTTGCTCAAAAATCTGTCCAGGTCGGCAAAATAGGCCACCTTAATTGCTAAAAATCGGAAATAACTTGGAAATGGCAATCGCATTGGTCATATAGCGAGTAGCGATTACTTGGCGGGTAGTCGGCCAATGAGAGAGATTTTCGACTGCACTACTTGTTGAGATTATTAGTCCCACATTGTCTGCGCAATCTATGATCTTGCGGTTTATAATCCTTAGGTCCATTCCACTCATTGTCAATTGGTTTTGAGTTGGATGCCCATATTCTAACATGGTATCAGAGCAGGGTATTTGTGCCGAGTCATTTGACCGCATCTTTACTCCTCCGCGTCATCCAATTTATTGTCCACGTGTTAGACCCAACGAGGCTACACGTGAGGGGCGTGTTGAGATTATTAGTCCCACATTGTCTGGGAAATTTATGATCCTGCGGTTTATAATCCTTAGGGTCACTCCACTCATTACCAATTGGTTTTGAGTTGGATGCCCATAATCTAACACTACTGCATATTGAATCCAAGAATTCTACAAAAAGAAATCTTATTTACCACTTGATGCTTATGTTACGATGCAACTCCCACTTTAGATTCTCTTAAAATTTTCAGTGACCACTTGATGCTTATGTTACAATGCAACTCCCACTTTAGATTCTCTTAAAATTTCCGGTGACCACATTACGTGTAAAATGTCAGCACAATCAAATAATCATTTATTTTTGCACTACAATGCAACTCCCCCTTTAGATTCTCTTAAAATTTTCAATGACCACATTACGTGTAAAATGACGGCAGAATCAAATAATCATTTGTTTTTGCACTGCAAAGAAACAGGAAGTTATAGAATTTATTTTTCAACAACTTTAAGATATGGTTCGGGCTCTAAATAAATTTTTTTGCGTTGACATATATAAGGATATATGTGAATGCTAACATTTTATTATACTCAATTGTTAACATACCATCTCCGGATGTATGTAAATGTTAGTATTTCCCGAGTTTTATTTTCTCTGAAAATTCAAGCTCAGGTTCTTTGATCAACTTTTTTTTTTTTTAAATCAAATTCTTGATTTTTTTTTTCTTCCTTCATTGGACTTCTGTTGTGGGAATGATCTTGATTTTGATCCTTATTTAGTTTTTTCAAGTAAACTTTTGTATAGGAAAAACTAAATTAATTAGTGAGAATCATAAATAAAAAAAAATAAAAATTGACCAACCCATTCACAAAAATCTCAGAGGTGAATAAAGTTAAACGGAAAAGAAATCCAACAATTTATGTGGCTGAAATTATTTTTCTTTTGAGAACTTTCTCACCCGTGCGATGCACATGGATATTTCTTGCCTGTAGAATATTGAACGCCCTTGTTACAAAAACATTATCAAAATCGGTGGCATATCATTAAGCATAATATTCTTGCTACGAAATAAAAAATCAACAAACTATCTAAGTTAGTCACGATTTATAAAGGGGGATACCGGTATTATTTGGGGGTGATACCATTCCATATAGGACAAACAAATATTTACAAATATTGATCGTCAAATATTTTAATTGGTATCACCCCGCTAATAGTGGCATCCCCTTTATAAATCATGAAGTTGGTGTGCAAAAAATCAAAATGAACCAAAGAAATATAAGTTCCAAAGGAGGCACTACACCACAATTTAGAGTGAGAGAGGAAATGAAAGTTCTGTATATAATCTACTACCTCGATGAATTTGTTTCTTTCATTTTGCTTATGCTACTAAATCCAGGCCATGCATGTGCAATACTTTTTCGTAGGTGCAAGAAACCTGCCTTGACATAATTGTGAGCCATTCAATTAGTGTAATACAACACTTCGTATATACCGGATTCAAATAAGTGATTATATATAGAGCGTGTATATGTATATATCTATATTATAAAAAGAAATGTTGTGTGTGTAGCCTTACAAATCCGACCATCGATTTCGTCATCCCATGATGGAGATTGATCGGTTATATGTCATATATAGACGTCCGTCCGATCCCTTGGCTTCCTAATAAAAATATGATTCTAAAGATTATTTAACGGCGTCGGATCCTTGGATTTCTTAATTTGACTGCAGCGTCGGATTTTCTAATTTGAAACCTAATTATGGAAATTAAATTACAAAATCTAATTAGTTCTACTTTCGACTGAGTTGTACTATGATTGTATGTAATATTGATGTTGATATACCTATGTACTATGTTATTATTATTTTCTAAAGATGTTATCGTTCGGAAAGTTTTGAAAAATGACCACAAAAATTATTAGTCGGAGATATTTGCTCTGAATACAGAAGCATTTTAAAGTTTTGAAAATGACCACAAAATTATTAGTCGGAGATATTTGCTTTATAATCTAAATACAGAAGCATTTTACACTTTGGAATTACGATTATAAGTAGTTGATAAAATGCCATTGTGCACGGCTAAGCCAAAGAGTGACATACATTTCCCATCTTATTTGCATCAGATACCTTTCTTATAATCCAAAAACGGAAAACAGTTTCATGACACTAGCCCGGGCATTGTTGCACGGGATTAAAAGGACTTGTAAGAGAAATAAAACAGAATGGAGGAAATCAGATTGTATTTATATGGTTTAAACTTACAATCTCTTACATATGAACTGACAGACTCCTGTTTTTTATAGAATTAAAAACAAACGGTTATTGGCCAGTTCCACTTTCACACAACTCCTAAACTCTAGCTAACAAACCCAACGCCAGTAAACAAGTAAAACCTACAATTCAGCAACTAATTGAAAACGTGAAATACCAGGAAAGGAATGAAGAAATCCTACATTGTAGCTAATGTTAACTGCATCAATAATTTTATCATCAATAATCCCGGCCATGGAGAAATTTTTTAAAGGCAGATGTAGTGCCCACATTAAAATTAGTGTGTTAGTTGGTCCTGTCTATGATAGTCTGGAACATATTTAGTTAGTCGGGTTATAACATAACGGTCCCAGTATTTAGTTGGTCGTGTCATACTATAGTGTGTTAGTTATCCGGGTCATACTAGCGTGTTTAATTAGTTGGATCATAGTAGCCAGATAGGGTCAAGACCTACGGTCCCGGCCGTGGAGAAAATTTATATTATAAAAAGAAGTGGTGTGTGTGTAGCCTTACAAATCCGACCATCGATTTCGTCATCCCACGATGGAGATTGATCGGTTATATGTCCTATATAGACGTCCGTCCGATCCCTTGGCTTCCTAATAAAAATATGATTCTAAAGATTATTTAACGGCGTCGGATCCTTGGATTTCTTAATTCGACTGCAACGTCGGATTTCCTAATTTGACTAAGTTTCCGTTAATATAGGCTAACACTAAGTAGATGTATTGAACAGAAGAGCGTCATTCTTTAACGGTTTCACCAACAGATGGTCTTCTATCTATAGTTCTTCCCCTCCATTAACGACTTCTAATTCTTAACGTTGTCTCTGTATATCATAATAATACTGAGTTATTAATACTAAGTTATTATTATGGATGATTTAAAGGATGGATACGGTGAAATAAAAGAAAACAGAGCTGATGATTTAAAAAAAAAAAATTAGTCTAAAGAGGAAAGGAGAAGAAAGAAAACCTAATAGAGGAAGAGGAGTGAATTGGGTAACAGGTTTTATGTTTAATGCAACCAAATATCTCCTTACTAATACATCTTCACGGAAAACATATGGCTAAGGGTCTGTTTGGCTTATGTTTGGTGGATGACCCTCCATGAAGATTATTTGTATACACCATATATACTCTGGTCCATCGAACGTTCAATCATCCAATAAGCATAATGATTTGTACCATTATTTTCTCAAGAAAATTTAAGTTAGCCTTAACTAATCTAAAAACTATTTTTAAAAAACAAATAAAATAAAAAACATGGTAAAGATTTATGTGCGAGATTTAAGTGTCACAACCCCGACCAACAAAACATTAGGAAATTTTTAAGGGCCACGGTCGGGGATGTAAGCCCCGACTAATTTGACCTTACCAACAAAATACTATAGTATTCTCAAGGGACCACGGCCCCGACTAATTTGACCCGATCAATAAAATACTATGGTATCCTCAAGGGACCACGACCGGGGGCTGTAAGCCCCGTCTAATTTGACACAACCACAAATACTAGGGACGCAAGTCCGAACTAACTTATAAGCTCGATGTTTGACCGTTATAATCTAATTAGTTTTGCGAATGACTAAAAAAAATTTTGGTAGAATACGGACCAGACAATCAAACAATAAAATGAAAACGAAAAAGGTTGAGCCCCGACCATAAGCCGGGGTGATACCTAGTATATATATATATATATATATATATATATATATGCATGTGCATGTGCATGTTAGAATTATAGGTTGAGTCTCTCCTTCGCATCGTCATTCTTGAGTGACCTATAGATGCAGAAACAACAGTTGACTAATCCTGGCTAAAAAATCCAAAAAACTTTCTACTTAACCGTCATAGTTGAACCACTTTGTATTTTATTTTAGTCAAAATTCACATATTTGTGTACATTTTTTTTTAGCACCCCTCATTCTTAGTTTCTGAGTGATCACCGATTGGTGAGGCCTATAAGGAAATGAATCCTCCTCCTTGTCCGTCGTACATAAAGATGAAAACGAATCACCTGATTTGTACTCCACTATCGAGTCCTCTTCAGCAGTCCGCAACTGGATGTCCCTTGACATAATTCCAGCAAATCTATAGAGCCAACTAGGTTTAGGTTGTGAGAAAAATTGATATTCCAATCACCTTACGTTTACTTCCATCATTAAACAAATCTTGAAAATTCTAGGATATTTATCCTTCAAAATATAAAAGAATATAAATTTTATTTCGAGGTGGTAACACCAAGAAAGGTTCTTAATTTAAAAAGTGCCAAATTACATACACTCTAACCCGTTATCACCGTAAAAACTTTGCTATGGAGACCTTATTTTTCAAAGTTGCAATTGAAATCCTACACATATTTTAATATTATCCGAACTAAAATTATTCATGAGTTCTTTTTGTAGGTACTCCCTCGTTCCTAAAAAAGAGATTACACTCTAACCCAGTATAACTGTAAAAACTTTGCTACCGTGACCTTATTTTTCGAAATTGCAATTGAAATCCTACATATATTTTAAAATTATCCGAACTAAAATTATTCATGAATTCTTTTTGTTGGTACTCCCTCGTTCCTAAAAAAGAGATATTTTTCCAATTTATACTTAACTTTTAAGGAAAGCATGCGAGAGAATAGCTTTTTTAATCCAATAAGAATATTTTGCTACCTAATCCAATCCAAGCGCCTTCGAAATCATATGATTTTTTTTATTTTTTTAAGAATACCAATTGTAATAGTTTGAAGCTGATATTCTAGTCCGCTTAATGACACTTGCAATCCATGTTCGTTTTGTTGTTTCTGAAACGTAAATTTAAACTTCTATAAAGAACTAATTATAATGAGCAAGACCTCTCCTAATTAAAAATTCCTATGCAATAAAATCATATACGACTAAATTCAAACAAAAATTAATCGTTGCCGATAAGGGAGATCTTATTGTAACTTAGATCGAGAATAATAGCATAAGTTCTCGGAGTATGAGGCCATTTGTTGGGACATTTCTGTTTCTTGACGTGTGCAGTCCCTTTGGTAGTGATCCATGAGTTAAGCGAACTACTGCTTGCTTATAAATAAGTACACCTATTGGTCAAAAAGACTATTAAATGAAGGGCTATATCTTCCCCAAGAAATGTGTATCTAACTTTTTTTTTTTGATGGAAAGAAGAATATATTAACTAGCAAAGATAGTACATAAGATTTACAATTTCGTTTCTATCAAAAACATTAGAAATAATGCTAGAATGCTCGATTTTTTGTTGTAATTTCGTAGACATGTGATGAAGATTCTTTATTCTTGCTTCCTTGGCGATTTGGTCCACTGTTGAATTATATTTTCTCATTGTAAATTTTACCTGAGCTTGAGGAAGATCTTATAAGATTTTCTTGGCTTCTTGAACTGTGTTTTCGGCTGTCCACGAAGGGTTTGTGTTTTCCTTGTTGATTCTGTCTGCCAAGGCTTTACAATCAGTTACTATTGAAACGCTAGACAAAACGTTGTCCCTTAGCCATGTAACTGCTTTTTGTAAAGATTTCGCTTCCGCATGAAAGGCGGAAGTAGCTGTTCCCGAGCCTGCTGAAATGCGCATAAAAGTCTGGCGGTGTACTGATAAACAATGTGTGCGTATCCCATTGAAAGGTCTTCTTCCTTGAAAGAAGCATCAATAAATATTATCCAGTCTGTGTTTATATCCGACCATTTGGTGTTGATCTTCATTGAATGATTGTTATCCAGTTCCTTTGTGTTCTTTTGAGGGATGGATTGCAAAAATCTGTTGATCTGATCAATTAGTTGCATTGGATTTGGGGTTAAGTTTTCAAAAACCACCAAGCATCTGTATTTCCATATGAACCATAATATGGTTGAGATTTTTCCCACCAAATTATCCAGATCTGGGTTTAAAAGCCACCCTTTAACCCAAGTTGTAATCGGATCCGTATTAGCCGAAGAAGCTAAATTTCCTAGCGAGAAACTGAACCAAATAGCTTTTGCGAAAGGGCAAGATCCAAACAGATGTTTCTCTATTTCCTGCGCTCGCGAATTACATAGATGGCTGATTGGGCCAATTTCCGGGTTATGCGCCCCTAGTCTCGAAGATGTAGGCAAAGCTTTCCCAGCTAGTTTCCACACAAAAAGTTTAATTCTTGGTATTGCTTGAATTTTCCATATACTCTTCCATGGGAAATCTAATAAGGAATTATCATCTTCTTGATTTTGATTTGCTAAGAAATTATAGATGTTTTTTGCCGAGAAGATTCCTGAGTGGTAGTGTAACCATTGGATTTTGTCTTCTTCTTTTTTTGGGGGTAATCGCTTTAATTTTCTTTCTAACCTCCGGACTAAAGAAACTGTCTAGTTTTCCTTGATCCCATTTATTCTCTACAGTTATTAGCTCTTGAACTCTTTTTGGAGCCGTGTCTTGCATTTCTTGTGGTTGCGGTATTATTTCTGAATTTGGAATCCATCTGTCTTCCCATATTTTAACCGAATTTCCATTTTTGACTAGCCAGACAAAATTTCCTTTGATTAAATCTAGACTTTTTCGGATGCTTGTCCAAATCCAAGATAATTTAGAAAATTTAGAAGCTTCCAGAGGATGGGAACTTGGAAAATATTTTGCCTTAAGAATTTTTTCCCATAGTTGGTCTTTCTCTAAAATTAATCTGCTGACTAGTTTAGTGAGAAGGGATATATTAAACTAATGAGGATTTTTAATACCTAAACCACCTTGAGCAATAGGCTTGCATATGTATTTCCAAGCTCTGATGAAACCCCCTTGTCTTTTTTTCCCTTCTTTATTCCACCAGAAGTTTCTTTGTATACGATCTAATTGATTCAAGTTTTCTTTCGGTAGGGCAAGCACCTGCATTTGGCACGTTGGGAAAGCTTGAAGAATTGATTTTATCAGAACTGTCATCCCCGCTTGAGATAGGAGTTTGGATTTCCAGCCTTGTAAAGTGAAGTAATACTTTTGTAGGAGTGGCTCGAAGTTCGCTTTCCTATTTTTATCAAAGAATAGAGGAGTGCCGAGATATCTATTATTTTTGGTCATCAGAGGAACTTTAAGAATTCTGACTATAATTTTTCCATATTTAGGATGTATTTTTGGGCTGAAGTAGACACTGGATTTTTGTAGGTTTATCATTTGTCCCGTTATATCCCCAAATAGGGATAAAACGTCTAGGAGATTTTTTGCTTCTCCCAGATCAGCTTTTGTGAAGAGGAAACAGTCGTCTGCGAAAAATAAATGGGAATATTTGGAGCGTTTTTATTGATTCAGAGTCCTGAGATTTTCTTCTCCATTGTCGCATTTTCTAGAAGCCTGGATAGGATTTCCATGCATATCAGAAAGAGATATGGGGAAAGGGGGTCCCCTTGTCTTAATCCTCGTGAGGTTTTGAACTTTGACTCAGGGGATCCATTGAGGAGGATTGACAAGGAAGTAGTGGAAATGCATTGTAATATGTGATCTATCCATTGTAATTTGCTCCCTGTCCGAGAGCCAGAGGCCCGAGGGTTCTCTGAGGGTGTTGATGGAATTTATTCTTTTCCTATGAAATGCGGTGGCATGGAACTATTCTGTGTTTCGGTCATATTCCTTGAAGAATTTATCTCCAGACAGCTGATGGTAGAAATCGTTTTTGATTTCGTACCATTTTCCTAGTTCTGCTTGGAGATTTTTTAGCTTGTCTATGTCTCTGGAAATATTTCCAGCTTTGTGGATGCTCTCGATTTTATTATTTAGGTTCCTAATATTTTTATGAATATTTCCAAATATGTATGAGTTCCATTGGGAAAGATCGGATGATAAGAGTTGGAGTTTCAAGGAGAAGTTTTCATTTGTTGTGTTGTTGGAATGTAATTCCCAGGAAGATTGGACTACCTCGGTTAGAGTGGAGTGAGAGAGCCAAGATCTAATACATCTAAAAGGTTTCTGAAGTTTCAATTTTCCCGGATTTGTATCTAGTAGAATAGGTGTATGATCTAATCCAACTCTAGGTAGATGAGTTACCTTGGTGTACGAGAATTTTTGAGCCCATAAAAATGATGTCAATGCTCTGTCAATTCTCTCACAAATGTTCGCTTCTCATTTTCTGTTGTTTGACCATGTAAACGGTGCGCCTTCATAACCCGCGTCTTGAAGTCCGATGGAGTCGATTGTTTGGATGATGATAGTCTTGCTGCTAGAGCTAGCTTTATTTCCCCCTTGCTTTTCATCTGTCCATAACCTAATTATTATGGACAGTGTTGTACAACTTGTACTCATACTTAGAGTTAGGATTTTATTTATTTATTTTAAAAGAAAAGTACAAAAGAAAACAAATGAATAACTATCCCAAAAGAATATTAGTTTTCTTGCATCGCACATAATCCAGGAACATTCGTAAAAAGATGTGACATGCTTCAAGACCAACATCCTTAACCTGGCTTGTTCACAGCGCGCTGCACCATGGAGTTTCCCTATTGTTTTAAAACAAACAAACAATCATATAATTAAGAGTCACACCGTTACTATTCTACGCTTAATAGGATTTCTCAACCACAGTTATAAAGATGTTAGTGTAGGTATTTAAATTTATACGTAATGAGTACATGGCTCAACAACAAATATGCAACAAATCTGTATAAAGACTCAAATAGTTAGTCGCATACGAAGTGGGGAAAGCAATTCCAGATGAAATGGCCAATATCACACCATTGCAAGGGAATGCAGTTTATAGTGTCTTGCTATATTTGTTTAACGAAATAAAAGCATCGACATGGATTATTATGAAATTTTTGTTCTGCAGGGTCTTGCAATAAGTTCATTCTCATTAAATGCAAACAACTCATTGAAATAATAAACACAAAACCAAGTATAAAATCATCCGAAACTCGAAATTCAATCCATTTAATATCACACTCAGTAGACAATTCGACTTATCAAAGTGTATTTGGTAAATATTTTAAAAATTCACACACGATCATTTAAAACTACTAAACAAGAGCGTAGTTGTAAAACATCGCTATGTTGGACTTATCGGAAGCCATGTTATCCTCACCAAAATTCCATGCGTTATCTCTGTAGATCGCCAACCCAAAAATAAAGTGAAATAGGAAGATTAAAATCAAAGTTAGAAACAACACAAAGATAAAAATGGCAAAAAAAAAAAGTATAATAAAATTTGTCAACTCATGCATTTATCGTCATCCTATATTGTATACCACACCAACAATAAAAGTGAAATAAGAGGAATAAAATCAAAGAAAACCCTAATTTCCTAAAAAAAAAAGTGATTAGATTTGTCACCTCATCCATATACAGAGTCTTGTATAATCTTACTTCACTATCCCTACGTCAACAATAAAAGTGAATTTAGAGTTAAAAACAAAACAAACAAACAAAAAAACCTACATAAAAAAGAAAGTTTAGCTTCATCACCGGATCTCTCCTTTAAGAGGATATATCACCAACTGCAAAACCCAAAAAATGAAACATCCCTGGAATACTGGAAAAAAATGAATCCAATATATTATACCTAGTGTGACTTTATTATTACCATTACAAAGCTTCAAAAGAACCATGACCTATCATTACCGCAACTTTAAAATTACCACTACCGCAACAAAACAACCGTGATACCCACTGCCGCAACCAGTGCTGCCTGCAAAACAAAAATCAACAACGAAATAAATTAGATTGTTTTTTTTTTTGCGAGAAATAGAAGAAGAAAATAAAAACCTAAAAATAAAAAAAGCAACCTGCAAGCCAGGTTTAGCGTTTGCTCGAGAGCTTTATATAGAGAGTAATCAAGGCAGAAAATCGATAAAAAAAAAAACTTTGTTTAGGAAACAAAACCAATTCTTAAAAGTTATGTAATCTTTAGAATATCGCATATCCATTATTTTTGGATTGCCGCATTTTGTTGTTGCGATATTTTTGTCGTAAAAAAAATGAAAATATAATACACGTCCACAAGTGATTCAAAAATTTGCATCTTATTTGTTGGCGGTATTTATATAGAGAGTAACCAAGGCAGAATACTCCTTAAAAAAAACTTTATTTACATATCAATATTTACATAATTTTTTATAATTTTGGATGGCGAATATATTTTAGTAGCCACGTTATACTTGTTCTTTTATTTTTGGAATGTTATTTTAAGTAAAAACTATTATTGATTATTTCGTTTTCTTTCATTTTAAGTAAAAACCATTTTCTTTTTCATGATGATATGTTTTTGTTTTGTTGTTTTCTCCATGATTTTTTGTGATTTTGTCTTGCAGAGGATCGGTGTCTAAAGTTGTCTCTGATGGAGGATCGGTGTCTAAAGTTGTCTCAACTGAGTCTCTGATGGAGGAAGAACTATAGTCAACGAGTAAACATTAGTTAATTCCAGGTATTTTTATATACTTTATGATATTTTTCTAAATTTTATCAACTATTTAAGGTCGAAAGTGTATTTGTTATTTATTTATTTTTTTCTTTCGAAATTGTAATTATAAAGTTAGGATTAGTTTAATTATCAACAACTTGGAATTGTAATTAGGATTAGGTTGATTTTTAGAAGTGTAATTGGACATTGGATGTTGGACAAATTTGTTTCATTTTTTAATGATTTTATGATTTGTCTTGCTCACGTGATTATAATCTTTTTTGGGAAGCATGTTGATTATTTGATGATAAAATCATGATGTATTAAATTTATTTATTTATGTATTTTAGTGCTTGAATCTAATTATTATTATTTTTATTTTATTTTTTATGAAAAATGATGATCTTGAATTATCAAACACTTCACTCATACAGAACTTTGGATGGTAACCTAGCAACAAGTTGGGAACCAACAACTTTTTGAATAGCAACTCCTAACCTATAGAAAAGAAATTTACCTACACCACTACTAGCATCATTACAAACTAGATAATTCTTCAATATCTTAAAAAAAACACAAAGTATCATCACCTAGTTCCCCCAACGTGGTAAAGGCTAGAACACCCAAATCATATCCATCTGAAACTAGCTTGGCCCGGGACAAACGCTCGAATACATTCACCTGTGAAAGGTGAGACTCCGGTAACATCCATACAAACATCCTGACCATTTTCCCAATTAAGAACAAGGATATCAGCCGAGCATAGATCTCTATTATCATCAGAAAGAAACCCTAGGGCGGCTTCTTTACGTGCGGGCACGCCTGCTTTATAACAGATGTCAATGATTACGTCACGAACCAGGTCATGTCGAAACTTAAGCCCTACATCCTTGGCACAATGAAGAGCATGATCACCAAAAATATCCATGGGTCTATTACAAATTGAGCATAAACCACCTTCGACAAACAAGGGGATACCAAGGCGGTAGCAAACTACGACTCTAAACTGTCTTGGTCCAAGACATTGATTCAGACCGCTAATGGGTATGGCCAAAAGGTAATCTTGAGCATGCTTAACACGGTTACATTGCCACAAAATGGAATCTCTTGCAGACATAGAAAATTGGCTTGGGATTTGCTTCTTAACTGCGTCGAAGTAAGTGACTGCCAGGGAGTGCACAGAATGGGGGGCAGTAACATCAACGCAATAGTTAGAAGGTAAACCACATACCTGGATGAAGTTCTGAAGGGTCGAATGATAAGCAGAACCTTTGTCAGAAGAAAATAAGTTGCCAAGAATCACCTTTTGAACTGAAACCGTTTGGCTCTGAGAAGCTAGATAGCAATAATTACAAGTGTCTGCCATAGTGTAAATGCCAAGGCCACCTTCCTTTGATGGGAAGAGTAGCGGTTCGTTGTTGCAAAGTCCCAAAACCTGATCCATCACCTGCAATCGCAAATACTGAAATAAATGATCATCAAACAGTTCAGTGTCATGTTGCAAAGATGCGGGGTTGGTAGTGCGCACAAAAAATACAGTCTGGACACACCAATACAATTGCGAAGCAATAACATCTCACTCTAACGGTCCTTGAGTTTTTTGATAGCAGACATTAGATGGATAGTCTTGTGAACTCTATGCAACGCCATGTCGCTAATAAATTTAAAATCAAGACTCACTCCCCCCACCCCCCAAAAAAAACAAAAAGTGTAACATTGTTAGATAGTCTGCCAATATCACGGGGAAAAACACCTTCATCAAAACTTCTAGGATCAGCGGTCGGCCAAAAGACCTCCATTTCTTTATATTAAGATGTAACCCCTACCTGGGCCCTCGGATTCAATAATGCTCAGAGCTTTATCCACCTCTAGAGTATCTCCAATAATGATCCCATCATCCAGATACCAGGCGTGCAGATCGAGTTTACACTGAGAAGCAATAGTTTTCACCAGGGGATGGAGGGTCAAGGCAAACAACAACGGACCAAGTGGGTCCCCTTGTTGAACACCAAATATCGAAAACAGAATATTAAAGTCTAGCAGGCCTACTATAGCAAAATTCCACCCAACGTGAGATACCTGGATAATGGAGCCGAACTTCCTTAATGAGGTGAGACCGGTTGACCATACTGAAAGCATTTGAAAAGTAAACAAGCAGCATTGACGTATTGGCGGACTGGCCCTTCAACTCCAGCAAGTTATTTACAGCGTGTAAAATACTCTCTCACCTCCAACAGGCACACTAACCCCGAATTGATAGTCCCCAAGATAAGAAGTCATAGCTTTGCCAACAGAGAAAACAACTATTTTAGAAACCAATCTGCGCCAAATGGTACCAACAATTATGGGCCTAAGACCACCACCCGACTTCAATAACGGTGTAAGGGGTGCGCTAGCTACGAACTCACCCAAACCACTGGGGCATTTTCCTGCCAACCATAAATTGACAACTCCAGTAATTGAAGCCACTAATTCGTCCGTTACTGCTGAAGCCGCACCACTCAATGCATCCATTAAATGTTGTGCACGTAAACCATCACGGCCGCAAGAAGTCCCCTTGGGGAAACTCTTTATGGCGCCAAGAACGGCCCTGGAATCAACCACAATTGAATCAACACAAACCGAGTCCGTCGGAATAAAAGGGGGTGGGGATGCTGGATGTTTCAATTGCAATTCAACAAACATGGACTCGTTGCGAGGGGCAACACCACCGGAAGATAACACCCGGATCGCTGCTGAAAGTGACAACAACTAATCTTCTTCCTACAAGCATTCAAGTTAGCATTGTCCTTATTCTTTAATTTCTGTTTACGTGGCAAAGAGGCAGGTTGCTGAAACAACTTACTGATCAAAACTGAGCAGCTAGTACTGTCCCTCCAATCCGAGAGAGCTTGGTTAATAGCCTTAATTTGTAACTTCCTTCTGATGCCGGATTTATCTTCAACAGAACTCTTAGGTCGATAAACCTGTAAAGTTCCAATGGGGAGAAGAAGAAGTTTTACCCATGCAGAGATGCTATCTGGACTGGACAGTACCGAATCAAGGCAATACTTAAGAGTGCGAGAGAAAGCCAACTTGCACTGGTGGGGGATACAAGATACCGTAGAGACCTGTCTCTGAAATGCTGAATTGAGCAGTTCCAAGGAGAGAACGACCTCACCTGCAACATCCTCATTCGCTGCAGTAACATCAGGTGCGACAACCACAGCAGCAGACATGACAGAACTGCCTTCAAAAACAGCAACAGGCGTGACAACACCAGCAACAGTCAAGGCCGAAACAGCATCGGGTTTAGGCAAACCATGAATAAGATCATCGGTTGTTCCATTTACAGGTCCTACGATCACTTCTCCCTGAACAGCACCACTCTTACCTTTGCAGGGCATTCTCCAAGCGTGCAAATGCATGCATTTGCCGCAAAGCCACATACGAAGAAGACGAAGAGCACGTTCCCAGGCTTGGTAAACTATAGGATCCGTAGAGATTAAATCTCTGCACATAACCCTGCTTTCCTCATTGAAGAGATGCTTGTCCTGCAAATGCTGGCGAAAAGAACCCTTCACATACCTCTGTCGTTGACGCCATCACAGCAGCCATTAAAACCCTTAAAGGGGAAGTGGCAGTAACCTGCAGAACCGACAGAGGGGGTAGAAGACGATGGAACCACCAAACTCAGAGGCGCGACCCCAGAAGGATCATTCTGCAATCGAGAGGAAGGAACCCTTGAAGTTCTGGAGCTTCTAGGCATATCGAGAAGGAAAAACCCTAAACTGAAAATGTAAACCCTACGAAGAAGAAAAATGGAAAAAGAACACCGAAAACAAACCAACAAAAAACGATGGGGAAAACACAAATCAAAACTAAAAGGGAAAACGAAAAGAGATCATGAAATCATGAACAGCAAGAACAATTATGGTGAATAATTCTAGTATTCAGTCGCTAGAAAAATCGCCGGAGCCATTTTCAAATATATTTATTTATTTTATTTATATTTATTTATTTACATATATATATATATATATATAGACACACACGTATGTACGTGTTTTAGTGAAAGAATCTAATTACGATTTGATAAATTAAATTTTTTTAAGTAATATATTTTCCTTGAATGTGATTGGTTGAAAAATATATTGTGCGGCTGAAAGATTCTCCTCAATTTTGATTAGTTGAAATTTTAAATGGTGGGGTCAGAATCAACCAGAAGTTCCGGTTAATGAGAGCGCTCGACAAAACTCTGTTTTTATATAGAGAATTGGACATATTATAGCACAACCAGAGTTACATCAAAGAGATCACACTGTTAGCAGTTGTCATTCCTGCATAATTACTAGGAATATGAAAAACCTCCAACAGATTTGATCTTTTGTTTTCCTGGGAAACATCATTTAAAGAGATACAAGAAGTTGAAATTATATTATTATTATCTAGTTTAAGAAGAGACGTAATAAAGTCTGGCACGACATTCCATTGTTGTTTAAGAAAACCTTGTTTCCTTGCTTCCAAAATCCTCGAAGCTTCAGAGAATTGGACATGTGGTTGCAATTGCATAACCCAAAGACAGCTTTAGACTATGCTTCAAAAAAAAAATCTACACTGTCAAATCCGAGATTACTTCACTATTAATAACCAGCTGAAACGCATCTTTACACCACGACAGTAGTCATTTCTATTTGCCGTGGATATGCAAGATACTAATGCCAAAATGAGGTCAAAAGGTTAAATGGTCAAGATACTAGGATAGGATCCCACAATTTTGTGTTAGGATTCTAATATTGGACAGGTTCGAGAAATCATAAGATACACAGTAAGTATGTAGATCTAATGCTTCAGAAAGATGTCAAGCAAAGAACTATATGTTATACATAAAAACATATATATATACACACACACATACCGAGGGTTAATCAAATGTCTAAGTCCTGGTGGTATAATAATAGAAGTAAACACCCAATAAACAAAAAGGAAAAGGAAAAGTTAAATTTGCGTAATTCCCTTTCAATGAGCAGCCAAAGACCAGAAGTTTAAGAGAAATGATGGTGACACGGTGAACCAACTCAAGAAGGCCATTGCCGTTGCGGTCTCAAACCTAACACAATGGTTCTGGCCACATTCATTAAGATCATTCCCAATGAGTACTGTGATGCCTGCAGATGCACATGCTGCAGCAAATGTCAATGTGGATGTGATCTGCATCAGAAAAAAAACATTAAGACATACAAATAGGTAATTCTTAGTTAGAAAATAAAGCCGCAGATCAGAAGAAAAAATGAAGACGATCTCTAAGTATCTCCTCACTGTTATGGATGTAACTTACACAAAACGCAAATAATCCAAAATATATGTTTAGATAGTTGACCAAAACACTTTTTAAACGCAGGAGAAAGATTAAGAACTAAGCCAAACAACTAGATTTTGAATAAATAAACATCCAAAAGAAAGAAAACAGAAATCAGTTATCAACACCTTGAGTTTAATTACACACGCACAACATGGAAATTACTTTCTTAGCCGGCATAATAAGAAGCCCACTTGTGGAATTGTGGCAACTAAAAGTGAATCCAATCGGCCACATAATAGTGTCCATAAAGCAGGAAATAACTCCAATTTCACAACATATTCTTCCAGTCCACTTTGCTTGAGATTAGATCAAAGTTTACATCAGCACCCACCGTGGCAGAAGTTATTAGTTACAATTTGACGTTTAATTAGCACCAACAAATCAGAGTTCCTAGTATGGACTACTATAAGCCTATATCAAGTTCTGAAGTTGTAAAACCCATGGTTCTTTAATGGATTAGATAACAAGTTATACACGATCATTACTAAACACCACACTGTAAAGCATCATAACTTCAAATATTATGCACTTACCCCGTCTCCAATGGTGAAGAAAACAACAACACGAGAATTCCGCAAACAACGACACACTAGAAGGGCATATATATCAACCATGGCTAGCAAGAGACTCCACGAGCTTTGCAACGCAACCGCCACAACAAGGTAACTAACACATCCAACACAGTAAAATCTAGCGTCATTGAGCAGAAATTTACCAAAAAAACAGTTTGTCTCCTTGCAGAAAAATTAAAGACCAATTACAAAGCCTCAAAGTATAATACTTCATACAACCATCTGAAGGAAATCCTCATCGAGTGACAATTAACTTGAGCATCACAATCAATATGCAAATCCGCGACATGTATCACAAAAAGATTTATAAATTTGTTGATCCCTGAAAGGAGAGTTCTGACTGAGTAACCATATTTTAATTTGATGTATTGCCACTAGATAAAATGGAGCTCTTTGTGAGTCCATACAAAAAGGAAATTCTTCACAAAGCAGTCTCACAGTCCATGTTAGAGAAGTCAATTTTAATTTAAATCAAAACGAATTCCAAAAACAAAATTGTACAGAACTAGTAGACGCAGTTTTCTTATGTAAAAGATTGTACAAACGGCTTATTGGAGTTGCAGCAGGCTTATTGTAAGTATGTTCCGCGTAAAAGTAATCGAGCAGCAGATTCTCTAGCTAAACTTGCTAGGAAATCCAATGTAACTAGATTCTGGGTTCTTAATCCTCCTGACTGTAGAGGAAGGATAGCCCCATTTTGTTGTACTGTATAGTTGGGTTTAATATATATTCCAGTTTCAAAAAAAAAAAAACTAGATATAACAACAAATACATAAATTGCTTACTGAAGATCATATCGAAAGAGAGAAGAGTATACCAGAATGCTGTTACAGAAGCGAAATCACTAGTAGAAGTCATAACAGAAAGAGCAGCAACTGCAAAAAAGAATTGACAAATCCTTAACAAAAGACCTCCTAAAGTACCCGGCATGCCTTGAACATCTTTCATTCTTACTCTAACTGGTACTTCATTAACTACACCACCACCATCAGTCGTTGTAAGTGGTGGAGCTTCTATTGGGTGAACAGTTGGATGACTCACGTTCATCTCTTCTTTCACCCCCTTCAATTCTTAATATAACCCCTAACCCATAACCATGGAACTACAACAAGAATTTTACAAAATTAGGTCAAATTTTACAGAGCAGAATTAGGGTAAATTGAAGAGATAAATGAATTAATTATCACCAACTTTACATACCTCGATTTTATTCGAACCAAATTTTCCAACCCTAATTCATGAACAAGGGGATGAAATGAAGAGAGAAGTGTAGCTTTCAAGACAGTGGGACTAGAGAACGGAGAATGAAATGCACCAAAACAACGGTCCCCCAAAACCGAGATGTAACTTGTAAGTAAGCTACGAATGGGCTTTTTTAACGGGATTTAACTGGGGGCTACACAGTACACTAACTAATTTTGAACGATTTTTTGGGACCATGGTTTTTTTGGGACCATGATCTTATTAGGCCACCTACCCTATAATTATAAGGGGTGTCCTAAAACATTGAAATGACTAACCTACTCCTAACTTAATTTAACTGAAAACCAACCCAATAACCACCTATATATATAACCACCACCTCCTCCCACCACCACCTCCCACCATCGCCGATTACCACCACCAACAACCACCGATTACCGCCGCCGCCGCCGCCCACCACCGCCGATTACCACCACCACCACCACCTCCGGTTATCACCACCACCAACCACCGATTACCACCACCACCTCCGATTACCACCACCACCAACCACCACCAATATATATGTAGCTTAATTTAAAACATTAACAAAGATATTCTCACAAACCTATTACTTGTCATTCGTTTTTGGTTGAATAAATGAGAAGTAATAATGAGTTGAAAATGGAAGATGCAGAGAGGTTTAATGGAGGGTTTTTTATTTCAGAGAAAAGTTCGGTTATCAAGAATTATTTTTTTCTTAACCGAACTCAGAGTTCGGTTGATTCGCAAAAAAATACTTTTAACCGAACTCCTTGTATTAGAACAACACAAGTTCATAAGTTCGGTTCCTTCGCAAAATAAGGATATCACCGAACTTTGGTTTACGAAAATAATGAGAAGTCCACAAGTTCGGTTCGTTCGCAAAAATGTTAAGTTTTCTTCGTAACCGAACTCTACCTTTGAAACTTCGTAACCGAACTCTACCTAATTCGCCAAGAAATAAATTTCGTAGTAACCGAACGTTTGCCTAATTGCATATATGCATATATAAGCCCAGTTCGGTTGATTCGCAAAATATGTTGAAGTTTGCGAACCAACCGAACTTCTAACACTAGGTTACTTTTAACCTGCAGTTCGGTTGGGAACTTGGTTGTGTTGAAGTTTGCGAACTAACCTAACACACAAGATGTACCCAAATAAATTGTTAAGTTCAAAGTTCTGTTACCTACCATTTTATCCTAGGTAACCGAACATTACACTGTACGACCAAAACCTCCATTAACGAGCGAGTTCGGTAACCTGCGTGTTTGGAAAACGTAACCGAACTACAGTTTCATGTGTTTTCGGTTAGATGTTCTTGACATATGGTAACCGAACTGGCCCAAATCTACATAAAAAATTTCATTTTTTTTTGAAAGTTTGGAACAATTCAACCAACATTATCTAAGTTTGAAGCCTACCTGGGTACCCAAATACCCTTCCTCCGGTTGTGGTTGGTAAAATCCATCGTTTTTCATGTTTTCCTTCTTCATCTTCTCTAACTTTACTCTCTCAATAATTCTACTTCTTTAAAATAAAACATCTGATTTTTTAATCTCACTAATTATCTTTAACTTAATCATCTCACTAATCATTATACTAACTATTATTAACACTAACTAATCATCATCCAAAATTAATCAGGAGGGTAATTTAAGTATTAATATAAATATCTAGATAAGGGGTGACCTAGATTTACTTCTAATGTCTTTACCCAAAATAAAACCATGGTCCCCCAAAAAAACCATGGTCCCCAAAAAATCGTTCCTAATTTTGGGTGGCTGGCGGGCTGTTGGATAAACAAAAAAGGGTCACTTAGAAATAATTTCTAAAGAACCATTTTTTGGGGACCTTGATTTTTTTGTGGGGACCATGATCCTATTTTAGGAAAGACATTATAAGTAATCCTAAATCACCCCTTATCTAAATATTTTTCTTAATACCAACTTTACCCTCCTTAATTAAATGTGTTAGTTTAATGATTAGTTAGTTATTAGTTAATAATTAGTATCATTAGTAATGATTAGTGATTAGTATGATTAGTAATGATTAGTTACCATTAAGAAGTTCTATTACAAAAAAAAATGGAAAATTTTCTTTGCGAGAAATTTTAAATTTTTTTGCGAACTTAATTTATGATAAAAAACGAACTTAATGATTAGTGATTAGTATGATTAGTAATGATTAGTATGATTAGTTATCAGTAAAAAGTTCGGTTATAAAAAAATTGAAATTTTTCCTTGCGATGAAACCGAACTATATATTTGGTGTGACCATTAAATAGTTCGGTTAAGAAACATTTTTGCAACGTAACCGAACTAGTAGGTTCCGTTGGGAAATGTTTTTTGCAACGTAACCGAACTATTAGGTTCGGTTGGGAAATGTTTTTTGCAACCAACCAAACTATTAGGTTTGGTTGGGAAATATTTTGCGAAATAACCGAACTAAGATTCGGTTGGGAAATGTTTTTCGCAACTAACCAAACAACTAGGTTCGGTTGGAAAATGCTTTTTGCAACTAACCGAACTATAGGTTCGGTTGGGAAATTTTTTTTTCTATTAACCGAACTATTAGGGTTCGGTTGGGAAATGTTTTTTGCTTGGGAATTTTTTTTTGCGAAATAGCCAAACTGTTCTTCATGTTCATCATTTCCATTAGGTTCGGTTAGTTCGACAAAGTTTTTCACATAATTCCTAGCCGAACTTCTCTCTGCAACTTCCATTTTCAATTCATTTGATGGTTAATACTCATTTTCAATCGAACGAGGAACGTCAAGGAAAGAGAGAAGAAGAAGAAAATATTTTTTTTAAAAAACTAAAAAAATTTCAATTCCCCCTGTTTTTTTTTTTTTTGATTTTGATTTTGATCTTGATTTTGGTTAATAGATTCATTTAGATTAGATATATATGATTATATTTATATATAGTTATTAGGTTAGTTTTAGTTTAAATTAAAGTAAAGGGTAAATGTGTCTTTACCCAACTTTAGGATACCCCTTATAAGTATAGGGAGGTTGGCCTAATAAGACCATGGTCCCCAAAAAAAAACCATGGTCCCTAAAAAATGGTTCTTTCTAAAACCCCTCATATGAAGATCAGGGTCCTCTATCAAGGCTATAAGTTGAATAGGTGAACTCCTACTATTAGCCACTTATGTTTGCCGACGATCTATTTATTTATTTTTTGGGAGAATTCTTGGGTCAATGTGCGACACTTTAAAAGAGATTATTCAGAACTATTTAGATTTATCTGAACAATTACTAATTTCAACAATTCGTCGATCTGCTTCAGTAAAGGTAACTCTACTTTGAGAGATAAACTATTGTTGAAAAACTGGGGTCAAAAAAATGTCCGAAGATGAGAATTTGGGAATTTATCTTCTAAAATCTGATTTTAGAATTGCAAGTTTTGATTATCTTGATGACAACCTTATGGGGAAGTTAACAGGTTGGAGACAGTTTTTCTTGAATAATACAGGACGTACAATTTTTCTAAAACAGTTTCTTTTAGCAATACCAATATATCAAATGAGAATCTGCCTGCTTCCTTAAGGAGTTACTCAACAATTGGACAAAATTGTGCGTTGTTTTTGGTGGGGACATCCTTATAATACTAAAAAGACATATTTTATAAATTATAATAAGCTTCAGCTGCATAAAGATGTTGGAGGTTTGGGTATTAGGAGTATGGAACTGGTTAACAAAACTCTCATCTGCAAGTTAGCTTGGAGGTTCCTAGAAAACAGCAATGCAAGATGGGCTCATCATTTAGACATCAAATATTTAAAAGATGAATCTTTCTGGACTGTGATAGAAACAAAGAATTGTTCCTCAATATGGAGTAGTCTATTACAGGTGCACGAGTTTTTGGTGCATAGGGTCTTCTGGCAGGTTTCAAGTGTCTCTGGGATTAATTATTGAAGAAACGTGGATACTCAATCGGTTAGATCACATTATGAATCGATAAGAGTCTTTTTCCTGAAAACGTAAAAGTAGTTTCAGACTTGACTATTCCAGAGAATTCTACATGGAATGTTGATATTGTTGAAAGTTACTTTCTCATAGAATATTTTTGAGGCAGTAAAAAAACATATGTATTTGCAGTGAATATATTCAAGATATGCTGATTCGGCCTCTTTCCAAGTCGGGTAAGTTTACAACAAAATCTTGTTA
Source organism: Papaver somniferum (assembly GCF_003573695.1). Taxonomy (NCBI): domain Eukaryota; kingdom Viridiplantae; phylum Streptophyta; class Magnoliopsida; order Ranunculales; family Papaveraceae; genus Papaver; species Papaver somniferum. Next base: position 50,389,669 of record NC_039366.1, read on the forward strand.
TAAAATCTTTGCTGATTTTTTTCCTTCATCTTCGGGTATTAGTGTTTTTCCATGGAAAAAGCTTTCGTCTTATAACAACATCACTTCGAAGATTTTTATGTTCGGAAGGAGACTTCTCCACAATGGTCTGGCGGTCAAAGGCAATCTTATGAGATTCAATTATAATATTACGCACATGTGCGCTTTCGGTAAAGTGGAAGACAAATCAATTGTGCATCTTCTATTCAATTGTGTTTAGGCCAGGGATGGAGCCAAGGGTTGACTAACCCTGTCTCTACCCCCCCCCCCCCCCCCCCCCCCCACACCACCACCTAAAATGATGAAAACCATTCTAACACCCTTGCATTTAATCCCATATTATGAATTTAGTCCATCTTTTATTTTGGATTTAGTCCATATGTTTCCATAAAAATTTTTTAACCCTCTTCAACCTTAATATCGGGTTCCGCCACTGGTTTAGGCTAAAGCGGTTTTCAATAATGTCACTATGTTTTCCTCATTAACGACTGACGTTCTCGACCCTAAAGAAGTTTCTAGTGAATGGATGTATGATGAAGACGAGCAGAAGTTTGAATTGGGTCTATGTATCTTATGGAATCTATGGAAGGAAATGAATTATTTATTTATTTTGGAATCTCTCTCTTTATGGGAAAAGTTATAAAGATGGCAGTGTTAGAGTAGTGCTCGTTCGAACTCACAAGTGTTGCTATCTCAAGCTTGTTGTCAAATTTAATTGATCAAAATTATATCTTGATTTCTAGTTTACATCTAGTCAAGTCTCGGATTAGGATAAAAGTGTGTAGTTGAGTACCAGACATCACTACATTCTACCGTTTGAAGGAGAAGATCAACCGAAGCTTTTGGAGAACTTCATCAACAAAAGGTAAGTTAAGACTAAACCACCCATTACTCAAGTTTTCACCTTTCTATCTATGCGATAATGTCGCATGACTAAATAGGACATTACATGCATAACAGAAAATTCGTGTCAAGTTTATCTTGTTAATCATTCTCGAAATATATTGACTAAGCTTAAGAAAATTTGTTCATACTTGATGAATTTGGTTAAAAATAATTTATTGTTTATGACCTAAATTATGATTCAAGATTTAATCATTTGAAAATATCCTGGAACAGTGATATGTGTGATTGATGTTATTCGGGAATGTTTCAAATTGATTAGTAAAGAGATATACAATTACTGTAAATCTGGATATAGGACAATATGCATACCAGTTCACATACTGGCACAACTGTTATAGGTCCGGAGCCGTAGTACATGTATCAGTGTATCTATAGTTCGGCAACGACTTTTGGTACGCATACCCGGTATGCACACCTTACAAAGTTTGTTGACTCGTGAAACAGGATGGTACGTGTACCTAGTATGCAAACCGTAAAAGATCTGTTGACTCCTGAATCAGGATGGTACACATACCCAGTATGCAAACCAGGAAAGATCTGTTGACTCTTGAACCCATTTTTGTCTTAAGGGTATACAAAACTGGTACACGTAATATGACAAAAATACTCACGAACAAGAATACATTACACGTACCAGGTATATGTATTTACCCTGTCGAATATTTTCAGATGCATCAGAATTATTTCTATGAGATAATCGACATTTGAACAACTCTCTAAAAACATTATCTAGACATATTTGATCACATTATAAGCTATGGTTGTGACTCAAATTGAAAATAATCGGCATTTGAAAATAGCCTGGAACAGTGATATGTGTCATTGATGTTATTCGGGAATGTTTCAAATTGATTAGTAAAGAGATATAAAATTATTGTAAATCTGGATATAGGACAGTATGCATACCAGTTCACATACTGGCACAACTGTTATAGGTCCGGAGCCGTAGTACATGTATCAGTGTATCTATAGTTCGGCAACGACTTTTGGTACGCATACCCGGTATGCACACCTTACAAAGTTTGTTGACTCGTGAAACAGGATGGTACGTGTACCTAGTATGCAAACCGTAAAAGATCTGTTGACTCCTGAATCAGGATGGTACACATACCCAGTATGCAAACCAGGAAAGATCTGTTGACTCTTGAACCCATTTTTGTCTTAAGGGTATACAAAACTGGTACACGTAATATGACAAAAATACTCACGAACAAGAATACATTACACGTACCAGGTATATGTATTTACCCTGTCGAATATTTTCAGATGCATCAGAATTATTTCTATGAGATAATCGACATTTGAACAACTCTCTAAAAACATTATCTAGACATATTTGATCACATTATAAGCTATGGTTGTGACTCAAATTGAAAATAATCGGCATTTGAAAATAGCCTGGAACAGTGATATGTGTCATTGATGTTATTCGGGAATGTTTCAAATTGATTAGTAAAGAGATATAAAATTACTGTAAATCTGGATATAGGACAGTATGCATACCAGTTCACATACTGGCACAAATGTTATAGGTCCGGAGCCGTAGTACATGTATCAGTGTAGCTATAGTTCGGCAACGACTTTTGGTACGCATACCCGGTATGCACACCTTACAAAGTTTGTTGACTCGTGAACCAGGATGGTACGCGTACCTAGGATGCAAACCGGAAAAGATCTGTTGACTCCTGAATCAGGATGGTACACATACCCAGTATGCAAACCAGGAAAGATCTGTTGACTCTTGAACCCATTTTTGTCGTAAGGGTATACAAAACTGGTACACGTAATATGACAAAAATACTCACGAACAAGAATACATTACACGTACCAGGTATATGTACTTACCCTGTCGAATATTTTCAGATGCATCAGAATTATTTCTATGAGATAATCGGCATTTGAACAACTCTCTAAAACACATTATCTAGACATATTTGATCACATTATAACCTATGGTTGTGACTCAAGATTAAAGTCTTAAAGTGTTATATGAAAATGGCTAAGCTTATAGTTCGTCTGGCTAGTTTCGGATAACCTTTAATGAACAAGTCATTGTACACGTTCGGTTACAGTTCATCCTAACCTGAGTGTATATTTTGTTATGTTAATCTCAAGTCAAGTTTTCATCTAACGGTGAATATTGATTAATTGATTCCAAAGCTACCTTAGATTAATCGAAAGCAACCTTGATCTTGAAAGTCTATATAAGGAGAACCTCAAGCAACTGGGATATTTGAGTCCCTGACACTATTCTCGTATGTCCTAGTTGTAAACTAGAGTCGTCCTCTCCTTTAAACCTTTTTAGGTTTAGCGACTAAAAAGACTTCACCTAGGAATTTGTGAAGCCAGGTCCAGCTATCTTTATCTTAATAGTTCGTGTATCCTAATCTCGCTACTGATTGTTGAGACTTTAGCTCCAACAGGTGAGATAGATAGGAATCACAAGGTTTCTTCGTCTCAGATTTTGTGATTCCACAGGTATATTCATCTATAACGGTTCTTTGTTGAAATCATAGTAGGAATTACTTGTGAGGTAAATAATAATCTAGGATGCTCTTATGGAGTCGTAAGTACCGAATTTTGAGGTTTGTTAAACTTTGTCTATTGCAATCAATTTCCTATCTCACCTTGATCTTTGATCAAAACGGAAATCACATATATGCTTGTGTGTGGGAGGCAGATTGGTTTAAAGCCTTCAATTGAGTTGAAGCAACTCTTAGGATGTAAAGGACGTCAGTTAAAAGAATCAATTACGCAGAGTCTTGCGAGATTCAAGAGGCGTAAGGAGCACGACTGTAATTGAATCTCTGTGACGCTAGATTGGGTCTCAACTACATTCCAGTCCGATGTTTTGATAGTAGGCTAGAGTCTATAGCGACTTAATACAGTTTGGTACTCAAATATGGACAAGGTCCCGGGGTTTTTCTGCATTTACGGTTTCCTCGATAACAAAATTTCTGGTGTCTGCGTTATTTTTTTCCGCATTATATTGTTTATCTTTATGATTGAAATATCACATGTTGTACGTAAATCAATAAGTAGATACGTCAATCTTAATTTTCGGATAAGACTTGATTGATCTTGAAAATTGATCTCTGGAATCATTCAAGAACTCTCACAGTATAATCAGGTTCACGGACTTGTCTCTGAATAGATATTGATTGTGATAGAAAGAGATATAAACTCTTCATATAATTCTTGATTGATATTCATTAAGTCGTAACTCTCATAATTTTATTTGAATTTAGTCCATACTGGTTGCCTAAGAAAAAGTTGGTGGTGTATTTTGGTACCCCCGTATTTTCAGGCAGATATGGACTTCATGAATTGTATTGCTGTGAAAAATGGTTATTTTGATATGCAAGTTCCAGAAATTGAATCTCATCTTTGAGAACCACCTCCCCCTCTCTTTACGAAGATTAATGTTGATGCAGCTTTCATCCCTACTAAAGGTGTTGTTGGGGATATTTCACATGATAGTTCTAGTTGCTATCAGGGTAGTTCTAGATCTTTGTTTGACGTGGCTTCATCGATGATTCCTGCAACTAAAGCAGTGTTGCTGGGAGTTGAGTTGGCCAAAAAACTTCATCTAAGACAAGTAATAATAAAGGGAGACGTTTCAAATGTAACTGCGACAGTTTTGGGTGATGACAAAGATATCCCATGGAGCATTCACTCAATTGTTAGGGAAATCAGTGGTTCAATAACTCATTTTGATATGATTCAATTTCAGTCTGTCAAGAAACATCTAAATAAGTTAGCGCATAATCTTTGTCAATATACGATATGCATAATAACATTGAGGGATGGTGGAATTCCACTTCTCCTCCTGTTTGTATCCCTTGAAACCTCAGCTGAATGAGGTAGTTATTTAATAAACTTTTAGGGCTTTTTGAAGCCCTTTTCCCTTAAAAAAATATATAATTTTCGTCATGAGTAATTTGTCGTTACTTAATTATTAGTGTTAATCTCATTTAATTGGGATTAATCTTATTCGATTAGAGTTTGATAGAAAGAAATCATTTATCATTTATTATTTTTAAATTTTACTCTTCTAAAACCTTTTTAGACTTTTCTTTTTACTTTTAATAATTTTTTAAATTTTCTTTCAGATTTAGATCAAAATTCGCTTATGTACTAAATTACGATCATGAAAAATTTCATCGAGTCTGTAATAATAAATATTTTATGAAGAATCGTCATGCTTTAATTTATAGACCATGACGACTTTTTATGGTTAATTTTTGTTTTAAACTAAAGACTCATCATAAAATTAATATTTAGAACAATAACGACTGTAATGGAAAATTATATAAGTTTATTTTTATTTCAAACTTGGGAAGTACTGCCGCGGTTTAAATCTAAAACCACGACGACACAAAATAGCTTCCCAAATTTCAATTAGATTCGTTATGGTCGACAAATTTACATCACGACGAATTAAAAGTGCAGTTATGGTCTATAAATTTGAACCGTGACGATTTTTCATGTTTAATTTTAGTTTTATTTTAAAAGATTCGCCCCATGGTTTAAATATAAAACGATGATGACTATAACGGATATTGCACAGGCGTATTTCTTCTTTAAAATTGACGAGAATCGTCACGGTTGAAATTTAAGACTATAACGATTATATTTTTTTACTTTTTCACCCAGAATTTATGTGGGTCGTCATGGTCATAATTGTCGACCATGATGACTGCGAAAAAGATTTAAAAAAAAATAAAAAAAAATATCAAAAATGAAGTATTAAAAAAAAATCAGAGAATTAAATAAACAATGTATGTTTAATGTAAAAAAATAAAGAAAATGTTGTAGGTCTGCGGCCCAACTAGATACCTAGGGTTTTCTCTTAACATGTATATAAAGGATATGACATACATATAACCTGATCATTCTATTGAATAAAAATCATTTTCCTTCTCTGCCGCTTTGTCTTCTTCTCTATGATTCTATTGCAACACGTTATCAGCACGACTCTACCAACGTGCAATTTTCTTCTTCGTTCAAGATCGGTCATGGATTATTTCTTAAAGATTAGCGTGGTTCTAATCCTATTTGTTTATCATCATGGATGCGTTACCAGGTATTTCTTTTGAACAAAGAAATCATGTTTTCATAGTATATATTAGGGTTCCACGAATGTATGACTATCAAACATAGAGATTTCACCGATAAATTTTCGTGAAGTTTTAATATATTAAACCCAACTAGGTATTACATATTCTGTAAAAATTCAATCAAATCGGAGATTGAAGCTATCTCCAAAACTTGTTTTTTATGAAACTGTTTACGTTCAGAAATAAACCCTAGTTTATCACAACATAATTAAACTTAATTTTTAAGAATTCCAACCGTTGGATTATGCTATAGTTTTGGTAAATTAAAATAATAAATTAAAATAATTTTTTTTTGGTAAATATTATATATTGTTCTTGTTAATCTATTGTGTAAATTTCATAAAGATCCAACCATGGAAAGTACTCAAAAGTACGTGATATTTCCAGCTGTGTCCACAGAAATGTGAATTGGAACAGTCATATGGCGTAATATATATCATTTTATCTAGCCGTTGAATTACCTTGAAATTTGTTACCGTAAAATTTTGATGAATTTTCTGTAAAAAATTTCATCATCAGATATGTTTACAGTTTTAGGGTTAACAATATATTGGGGCCTCTATGATAATAGTTTCAAGTTTATTATCAATGGGCCTGAGTACTTCATATATAATGAACCATATATGTGCACTTTTGTTAACCATGACCTAGTCAACCCAATAGGCCGGGCCTTGACCAAACCGTTTACCGAGTTTTGACTAAACCATCTCGATTATAATTTGACCTTTTGGACTCATAAGTACTTAAGTGCCATTAAGGAGCCTCTGATATAGAAGTCATTTGTGTCTGTCTACAAGGGTTTTACAAAAGGTGACATGCGTCAGAAAAATATTTCCATTTTTATCTTTTCAACTTCATCCATTATACTAAAGTAACAATAGATCTTGAAGTATATTAATAAGAGATTCACGGTATTTAGTAAGATATTCAACCCCATGTAAGTGGTTAGGAGGCATGTGAGATTCTCTTTAACAACAATGTTTACATTCGGATAAAGAAATTTCTCAACTTGAGGTAATTGTGCCAAGGATAAATATGGAAAGAACCTCGAAGAAAAAAGTGTTAGACGTGCTAAATCATACCAATATTGGTATACTAGAACATGTGAAAGAGTTGGAAATGAACCTTATTATAGGTATTGGTACAAGCAATGTAATGCGGGTATTATAGCAACAACTAATTTTCATCTATGTAGGGAGGTTTAAGGAACCACAAACTCACTGTATGTTAGAGGAAGGTCATACTGTAGACATGAACTTTAATGGCAAGAAGAACTTTGTCTTGCCAATAGACTTACCCAAATTTGATTATCTCATTCAATTGAACTAGATCCACTGTCTTTATTTATGAAATGAAAAGTATATCATTACCACGAGACAAAAATACTCTAATTAAAGCACTTGAAGTATAAGGATCATCATGTACATTTCATCCACATGAATCGTAACACTATAAAGTACTTGAGATAAATACATTTTTGTTACGTGATAAGGCCACACCACTTATTAAATCTCTTCAGAAAAGACTCGATGTCTAACTTATAGTGGTTTTTCCTTCCCCTAACCAAGGAATATACACTAGTTATTTAACTAATTCCTTATAATTTAGTGTGACTACTATGATTCGATCATCGAGAGAAGCACTACTCAAACTTTGTTGGCAAGAGGAAACAAAAATGAAAAGTCACAAAAGCTTTATATGTACCGAGAGCTAATCACACCTTGTTAAATTCCAAAAAAAAATGCAAGTAGGTATTATATGGAAACTCATGGTGATGAGAACGTAATTGATTGCATCTTTTTATAACCTTTAATGAATGTGGAAGGAAGCATATTCTTAGAGAAATTTATGAGTCAATTTGGTGAAATGTAAATCACTGGTATTTGGATTATTGGATCCGAATTGACCCTGAAAATTAAATATTGGGTATGGACTCATATAGACTTTGGCAGAACCATAAAGCCACTTTGGTTGTAACATGATGATCGTTTTGAAATGACTCTTACGTACGTCACTTTATTTGAATGAACGAGACAACGGGAAAAAGATTGACAAAATACGAAGTGACAACATATCTCTAATAAGTGTTTTCTAAAGTACTAGATCCCCCCCCCCTATTGTGCTTGTAAGTGAGAAAGCATATCACTCATTTCACAAATTTTTCGGTGAAACATGATCGAGACCATCCTAAGATGCTGATGTTGTTTCAATTGTGTGTTGATGATTCGTTCAAGACTTGTGAAAGCAATAGATTTTCGACATAATAAAACTTAAAAATAAAGAAAAATTAATTCAAAATTGATTTCAAGATATTAAAATTAACCAAGACCTAGATTCCACTATTACACATGAATGAATGTTGCCAAATATTTCAAAACTATAATTAGCCTTTAAGTCCTTTATTTCTTAATTCACAAATAATCAACCATATTCTCAAATATTAATTTATTCTCTAAGCATAGACTATCAATTGATTAAACAAAGTATAATCTATCAAATTGAATCACAATTAATTAAGAAAATTATGTAAACGACTAAACATTAAAAACTCTGCAAAAGCAGTGATTGAGTGAATTATAATTTAAAAATTAGAGAAAATGAAATAGTTATCCATCATTCATGCGTAAATAGCTTCATCCATTGCCTTGGTTGCGCGAGAATTAGCTCATCATAATGGAAGCACACTCAAAATATGATTTCATTGCTCAAAAGGTGTTCACAAATAATAAAATGGAGAAAAACTATTAAAAACCGGGTTTGTAACACTTCTTTCTGTTACAAACTACTCCCTCCGTTCCTTTTTAATAGGCTGGTTTCTATAAATAAATGTTTCAAAAAAATAGGATGGTTTCCTAATTGGGAAAGTCAAATGTTACTTTAATTTTCTGGGACCACTTTTTTCTTAACTTCTTTTGATGACAAGTGTCATGTGGACCACTTCACTTTACTTCTTTTGTTGACAAGTGTCATGGGGACCATTTCATTTCATTTCTTTTATTGACAAGTGTCATGATGACCACTTTCAATGATTAGTACTCTTAACTTCCTTAATTTTCTCTAAAAACAAAACCAACCTATTAAAAAGGAACGGAGGGAGCAGATGTTACAGAGAACGATACAAAGAATTTGTCACTGACATTGTAGCAAAAAACGACAGTCCTATAATGTCTAATGTTCTTCCTATTCTTCACTGCACCAACAGAAAAGAATTTTCCTCCAAGTGATTCTCCCGACTCTATGATGCTCTAAACTTCTCACAATTCTCTCTTCTCTAGTTGTTGATGTTGTCGCGACATTTCCATACAGCCTCTGCCAAAAATCCGACCACATCTCTATTTCTCTTGCATTTTGTGATGAAAATCAGTAACACCTTCTAACATCGTTCTTGTTGCTTGTTTCACGAGCCTGCAGTAGGTAGCCACCATTAATCAACACCTGTTTAGCCAACGTTAAACCCTTTGTATCCTTGACAGTTCGAACCAGAGCTCGATCTCCCACAACCAAATCCAGAAAGAAGGTTGAATAGAAGATAAAAGCAGCTGTCTGAAACCCTTTTCTTTACATGAGAACGCCACCTGCTTCTCCTTTTGACAAAGGTTACTTGATGCCTTGGAATGTGCTGCCACGTCCACCACTCATTTGACTCAACAGCCCCACGTTCACTCTTTTAATTGCTCAACTCTTCACATGCTCGAACAAACCAAGGATCTATCCAGCATATGAACACGCTCTCTTTCCGGTGCCATGAGGTGCTTTGATCATTTTTGTTGCAAATGCTCTTTTAACTTCTAATTTAGCCGTTTATTCTCGAGATGGTCGAATTTACCGGTACTTTCTACAAAAGCACTAAAATAGTGTTATTAGTCAAAATACCGAGTCATATCTAATATAAATATGGATATAAAATGTAGCTCTTATGTGTTTTTCAGATACGAATGGAAAACAATCCATATTACAAAGAAAACAAGGTGATATTTAGAAAAATATCCATGCAGAATGCGGACCATTAAAGTGACTTATGGCTCTGGTGGATGTTTTGACATTTTGAACTAGTTATAGTTCCCAAAAAATTTTGCATTTGGAAAACTACTAGCACATATGATACATGTAAGGGCCCACCACCCCTTATAAATGCTAGCAAGTGTACATTGGTGTGAAAATGGAAAACACACAAAAAACACTTGCAAGTATACAAGGCCAAGTTTTAGTATAGAGAGTAAGCAAGGGATCAGTCCACAGGGAGTGGGAGCATACGAGAAATTTTCCTAAGCTAGCAATGGAGACAAGGAACTATGACAGTGAGCAAGGCAAGGTAATATGGCAGATGCAAAGAACCAAAACAGTTAACAAACCAAAGCAGTTAACACAAGATGGCAAAACAGCAAAGATTAAATGGCAGAGGATATAAAATAAAAATAGCAGGGAACCAAGGCTGTAAGCCAAGGGCAGGGGGAGTTTGTGCACTGATTTCAGTGCACAACAGCTACAAATTGCAAGGAATTAAACAAGCAAAACAGGTAAGGAGATAAACTGAACAGGAAGCAAAACAGAACTGAATTTAAGTGACTGTAAAAGGGATTGTGGCTAAGCTAAGGCTTAGTATCCACCTTGTGTCCTAATCAAACAACATATTTCTAGGTTGAGTTGAAAATCCTATGCATACATCTAGAATGGGAGGAAAACTAATTTGCTCACTAGTTTTCCCCTAGCATTGACTGTCTTTTGACAGAACAATCAATCACAGGCACTATGAGCATTAACCTCTTCCCATTGCTCAAGCAAAACAGGGCAAGGAGTTAACTATCCTAGCAACTTGTCATTTGACAGTGCATAAGGCTTCAACTGAGCCTCAGCCTAATGCAGTTTAGCTCATGCTAAACTTATGAACAACAATAAACATCATACAGGATAATTCAAACAACACACACATAACATTCAAAATAATCAACTGTGATAAAGGGACTGAATTTGAAATTGTAATTAAAATTTCTTCAAATGTCTCCTGGCTAGTCCAGAGATCCCCTTCTATTACACACCCACCCATCTATTTATACAAACAATAAATTTTAACCTAAAATCCCCCAAAACAGTGAACTAGGGTTCTGACAAAAAGTGAGATTAAATCACCTCATACATTGAAAACTACTCGAGAACTTTCACCCATGCTTCCTTGTCGTCTGCTGATGCTACCCATGCCTTCGATTTATCCTCTAACCTCACCTATTTCATCAACTCCTAACCTAGGGTTCCTGTGAGATGAAACGATTAGGAGGTGATGTAATAAGTGGCTAGAAAAGTAGGTCTAAGTGATGATGGCTCGAGTGGTGATGGTTGAATGATTTGGGGGGATAAGATGGTGGAGTGATTTGGGGGGAGAAGATGGTGGAGATGGAGACAGCGTCGCTGTTTCAGAAGAGGGGAAGAAGGAGATGGCTCGATGGGTTTTGGCAGAAGGGTGCGTTTGGTGCGGGTAATAGGGTTAGGTTGCTTAGGTGTTAAACGGGATCATCAAATTTGATGTTTTGTGAAGGGAATCCGTGGGATGATAACTTCTGAAACGGATCTAACGGCGAGATGGAGACAGATTATGAGCGACCGTTGGATGCAAAAATACAACGAAACTAACGGCTCAAGATGGAGTTAGGTGTTTTAGTGTTGGTAAGGTGCATCGAAATCTGATGCATGATGACGCAGCGACCGTTGGATGATGGAATGGATCCAATCTTACGGTTAAGAAGGAAAACGGGTTTGGGTATTGAATTTTGGGTTTAGGATATGGATTTGGGCTTAGGAATTGGATTTGGGCTTAGGTAATCTTGAGCCCACTTCTTCTTTAAGAACAATTTCTTCCTTTTTAAGCCCATTTTTATCCTTGAGTCTTCCATAACACATTCTTCACTTCTTTTCCGCTAGAGATTCCACCGGCTTTCTCCCGTGTCTTTGCTCTTTTGGCTCCGCAACTCATCTAGTCTTTATTTGGTACCTAAAAATACAAAATTAATTAATAAAAATATTTATTCTTGAAAACAATGAAAATACAGAATATGGGATAAAATGTAGAATTAATGCACAAAAGATGAGTTAAATGCCAAGAAAAATATATAGAAATATGCACTTTTTAGCACTCATCATACATCAAAAGGACTTGATGGCTATTGGATGTTTAATAGGATCAATGCAGAGCATCCTATACCTCATGGTCTCGCAAAATCTATCATCAAAGGTTAATGGTTATGTGTACGAACCTACCTTTAACTACTTGGGGGATGTGCAATATTAAACACATCTTTACTTATTCATTTTAGACCTATTATTGGTCAACCATTCTTTGCATACCAGTTGGTAACTGTATATAAGCCTGACATTTGTGTTCTTACGCATTTTTGATTGCACCATATATGTGCCATTACGAGTCAACATCATACTAAGATGGGTCCTCAAAATGATTAATTATTCGCAGTTTAAACTTTTTGACAGGCGATATCTCAACCGTTGATTTGCGAATACTCACTCTAATGGGTCGGATAGTCTTCCCGTCGTTAGGGGGAGACAAGAAAAAGTATTTTCCGAGGAAACGATAGGTAATGTCGTGGTGTGTTCCCATTTTGTCTCATATAGACTCCTATACTTCACAAATGGAAATGTGAAGTGAAAAAAAGATTTCAGAATGTACACTGATACCGCTAAATTGGCGAGATCATATATACCAACTGTAAATGTGCCTGTAAGGTTAAAAATCCCTTTTAAAGTATATGCACCATAAACTAAGGTGTTACAACTACACTTGGTGAAATGTAGTTGAGGTTGTGGCTCCATAAAAGGAGATGGAGAGACCACTAGGTTCGATCAGTGCTCACCTAGAAAGGAAATAGGTAAGTCACGCACAACCTAATTATATCATCAGAAATCATCTCATAAGATTGTATCTAAATATGTCCATGAATAAAATGGGAGGACGCTCCGAAGTTTTAAATGATTCTAGAGACCAATGAAATCCTAACGGATTATGAGAATGCACATGAGTCAATGGAAGAATCATGCGTGCACAGTGATGATATAATCCATAAATAGTTGCTCAAGAAGTAGAGCACAATGAGATCGAAATATGTTTTATTTTGATTATTTCAAAAAAAGAGCATATTTGGCCTTTGCAATCCATGTAGAACTTAGTTCTTTGACAAATATACGGGTATTTGGTGTGGTAGTGCTAACCAACCAAGTGTAAAGCCTGTAGGACATACGTGGTTATTTGTCACAAAGTGTAGTGAGAAGAATGAGATCTTAAAGCATAAAGAATCACCTTATGGCGCGAGGTTTCTCACAAACCCATGGATCGCTTACTCTTTTGAACATCATAATGTTCTGTTAATTTGTTTGCTTGGAAGTTTCAAAAGAACTTGAAACACATTAAATGTAGTTATATCTCTGGAGATTTAGACTCAAATATATTTGCAAAAGTGCATGATGGCCTTTTGCTTCCCAAGTCAAATGACTCTAAACCATGGAGTGTGTTTGAAGTTACACTGGAACACACACTTATTGATTGAAATGATCAGGAGGATGTGGTATACCCGTCTAAGTGACTATTTGATAGGGAAGGGATAACAAGTAAGGTTTTGTGCCATACGTATTAACTAAGTTCCCGATTCATATTTATAGCTATCTATGTCGACGGTATGGACATGATAAGTACTCTTAATGGAATAAGAGATCTTACAAGCTATTTAAAATCTGAATTTGAGATGAAAATCCTGGAAAATCTCGATCTTATATATGTTATGAACTAGAAGACCGAGCTTGTGGTATATTATTCCACCAGTTTGCATATGTCCATTGTCAGGCAATTTAACAAGTACATGCATCCTGCCAGCACTCTCATGATTAGTCGAGTTTCAAATGTACATGAATGACCATTACGTCTAAAGGAACATGACGAAGATGTGTTGGGAGATGAAATTCCCCTATATTAGTGCAATAGACGCATTATTGTACGTAGATATTGTGCGCTCGACAAAACACAACATCCTCATTTTAACTTATTAGATAGATATAGCTCAACGTCAATGTAGTGTCATTGGAATGATATATACAATGTAATCATATACCTAAAGGAAACTTTTAAAATATGTTAGTTTATCCCTACAAATACATGAAAAGGTTTGCTAACGAAACTGTAATCCAAACAGTTGTTGATTATGAAAGGAAAAAAAGATGCATTCCATGGAAGTAATCATAGGGAGATGTGGTAGAATTATTTACTAAACATTACCTAAATTCACTTTCGTAAAACACATGACTAAAGGAATTTTCTAAACACTCCTTTGAATGGAAAGAGGGGGGGGGGGGTCCAAAGATATGATGTCGACATAATTTACTTCGAAATGTGAACGTTTGTTGTACTCTTTTTCCCTTCAATCAAGATCATTTTTTCCTATAGGGTTTTTGTTACTCTGCAAGGTTTTTGGAGAGACATTGTTAAACAACACCAGGTATATGTTAAGTGCTAAAAACTACATTGATATTACTGAAAATATCTAAGTCAAAGAAATCATTTGCGACAGTTTGTTAAGCGTTATAATACAATCGACAACAACGATGTCTTCAAAACATTTCAAGTCAGCAAAGTAAAGTCTGATAAAAATATGGCAGACTTATTAACTAAGTCCACATGTGAAAAGTACAGGACTAAGGAAATTTTCCTAACTTTGTAGATTGCGCAGGAGTAAAGAAATAGTCTGACCCCCATGAATGCATAAGACTAAAGAAATCATCTGGCATCAGGGGTAGCATCTAACGGTGTGTTGAACTATTTTTTCCTCACCGAGATTACTTTTTCCCATAGGGTTTTGTTACTCGACAAGGTTTTTAATGAGACAACAACAAACACCTGAAATATGATTTTCCAAGGTTATTTTTTTCCCACGGGGTTTTTCTGAGTTGTGAAGCAACAAAAGAAGTTGTGACTACTCGTTTTCCCGTAGTCTACGTAATGTATTCAACTCTGAGGATCTGATACTAAGCAGTATTGATACCTCTGTTGAACTGATAATGCTAAGTAATAGATGATATCTAAGATCGAAATAATAACGAAGAACACAAATATAATATAAAAGCTTCTAAGTTATCATGAGACACAAGAGATTACGTGGTTCGACATTTGTCTACGTCCACGGGGTAATGAGTGATTGTTTTGTATTAAGTTTGAGGTGGTTACAAAAATCTTAAATGCTTCCCAAAGTAATAGAGAGAACTCAAGTGGAAGTAAATACTTAAGTTCTAAACATTAAAGAGGTATAAGATTAAGACTAGATCTTCTCTCCTAGATATTGAATGCCCTTAGTTTGTTGGTGAGGCTTGGTATTTATAGCCCCTCTTGCTCCAGGTATATCTTTGCTGCCTCTGGGTCCATCGTATGCTGATATACCTTTCGTACCAATGGTGCTTTTGTCCACCGCGTACCTTCTCCAGTTGTATTTCGCCACCTCAGCTGGCCCACGTTCCTTTGGGAACTACCCAACCTTAGTACAGGTTGTACCTTCGTTCACCGCCAGCTTCCGCCAATCGGGTTCTGCCACGCCTTCTCTCTCCACGTGACTTGATTCATGCGTGTAGATAAGAGATTTGAGCATTTAATGCTGATTAGATGTGTCATCTACCTCTGTCCCCTCGCCAGCTGCCTCTTTGTAGACTAGGCTTTTACCATTCTTATCTTGACCGTTTAGGCCTTCTTTCTTGGGATGAGATAAAGTAGATCTGCAGAGGTATCCTTTGCTACTTAGGCTTCTCAGTTCAGCAAAGGCTACACAGTTGAATATATGTGCGTCCACTAAGATCATGACACGTGCTCCACAGAATATTGATATTCACAGAAGTGAACTTCAATGAAGTAACTTTACGTCGTTTGGTACTCTTTTCCCTTCGCCAAGGTTTTGTCCCACTGGGTTCTCTTTGTCAAGGTTTTAATTAGGAAACATATGCGAGTCCAATTCTACTCCAAGTCTTCTTAATATTGTACTATTTTTCCTTAGCTCGGGTTTTGTCCAACTGTGTTTTCCTGACAAGGTTTTAACAAGGCAATTAACTTAGAATCAATGGTATTTGAAGATCGTACTACATGTGATGAACTACATGTAAAGCACAAAACGTGAAATGCTAAATGTGAAGAACTACAACAAGTTTTTGTCTCTCTGGATTTTACTAGCAAAGTTCTAATGGAGCAATTAATTGAGACACAATAGTCATCAAGGAGAGAACTACATTTAAAGATCTACGTTCGAAGCATTGTATGTGAAGCACTGCATACGAAGTTCTGTTGAACCGCACAAGGGGGGGTGTTGTAGGGCCTACGGCCAATGGATGTGCGTCCCAACTAGATACCTAGAGGTTTCACTTTACATACATGTATATAAAGGATATGATATCCATGTAACCTGATCATTCTATTGAATAGAAGTCATTCTCCTTCTCTGCCTCTTTGTCTTCTTCTCTATGATTCTATTGCAACGGAAAATAAATTAATAAATATAATGACATGTGTCACAATCTTAGGGTTTAGGATAATCTAGTCTTTTTACCATATTTGGACGCCCCTTATCCACCTCCTATGAGTGGGACTACAAATTTATAGCCCCCAATTGATTCGTATGGCTCTCAATTAAACAAGGTCTTTTAACCTAACTAATTGGAAGCGTACCTCAATTATTTGAGGCCTACCACTAGGAAACAACACAGGCCATTATACAAAAAAAACTTAACCAAATATTTTAGATAATGGACAATTTATCCTTAATTTAATTCGAACGATTAATAGATATATAATCTTGTTAACCTAGACCTCAACTAATGTCAATTGATTACCTAAACATGGAATTTTTTTGTTCTCTCTGTAAAAACATCAACTAAGAGTCGGTGGATGTTCATGCACTTGTATGCGGATTTTGGGTTAATGTTTCTCATTCACAAAGAACATTAAGAATCAATAGACATATATATGCCGATTGATATAGTCGGCAGATGTGGATATTTTTATAAATCGATTGTGGCATTTATTTATAAAAGGATTATTTTTTACAATCGACAGATGTAGATCTTTCTATGAACCGAGCAACAATCAGTGTATATAGAGGTTTATAATGCCCGATTGTAGCCTATAAAACATGCAGAAAAATTGGGCATTTTTTTAAACCAGAATCGGTCTAAACATGTGTCCACATCTGCTAATTCTGAGTTGATGTTCTTCAACCACAAAGAACAACAAGAACAATCGACCAACGTGTATGTGCATACAACCGATTGTGCAAAATTGGCTAATGTGGACATTTATATCAGTCGATTCTGGATAAATCCAGAAAACCCAAAATTTTGCAGCATAATCAATCAAAAACTTAATTAAGGGGAATGGGTTGATATAAAAGTATCCAAGAGAGTGGAATTTCATAGATATGATTTAAGTTTTTAGGTATTAATAGTGAGGATAACTTAATACTTTCACCCTTTTTAAATACCTCTTATCCCTATCATATATAATATAGGTGGATGAAGAAAATGATAAGCCTCAACTAATTGAGTACGCCTCAAATTAACCAGGTTTTTTTAACGATTCACTGCTCTACGGTGTGTAAAAAGTAATATAGGACGTTGTATCAAAGAGAACGTAATCATATTTTCATTTACAAAAGTTTTTGAACTCTTTGTGTTTCATGATGAGACATTCTACGTCTTTGTGTTCTTCAATATGGTTGTCATCCTAACTGAGAAACTGAAGGGAAAACGACTCGTTGTGTGATCAATGTAGTCTAGAGGTAAAACTATTGGGTGACGACTGATCCATGTCATAAGTGCAACGAATTACTCAAGATATTTTCCACTAATTAACTAGTAATATAACGGTAGTGATGATCGTTCCCACAGAGAGATGTGTAATTGATAAGATATTTGGATTAACAAACTAAAACAAACTAAAAGACAAAGGGGGTTTTGTAGGTTAATTAACTGAAAAAAATAAGAAAAAAGAGATGATTAAGGAAATCCTTCGTCGTTACCAAACTGAGTTAGTATGTTTATCTATATTTCGTCGGAATCATTCATCGACCATACGATAACAAGTACACTTACCTATCCCCAAAACTCCTTGTATCACCGATAACAGGTACATCTAGTCGCCTAATTCTATCCAACTAAGCCGCCTTGAGGTTCGCTTACAAGGTGTGACTCATTAAAATGCTTTTAGGGTTTGTGAATTAAGGTTTGATCCTAATAGTTAAACTTAGTTAGCTCAATCCAGTTTCTAGTGTTGTCTTCATACGTGATTGCCTCACAGAACCCCTCTGCAAGGTATCATATTCTTTAATTTTGTAAGAGATGAAAGACAATCACAGATCGCTCAACTCTCTACTATCATTAGAATGATCAGTAAAATAATTCAATTTTTATACTTGAACAATCGGGAAATCAATCATAAACATTAAATATAGTGAAAACAAATGATGATGATAAATACTCCAAATAGATTTATATAACTAATCAAGCTTTACGCTTAGAACATTAAATTCATCATTAATCAACAAAAGATTTAGCTACTCATATCACAAAAAAGAAGAAGATTGAAGGATGAATGGTTCCCCCTAAAAGGGTGAACCCTAGGTTTTTGATTTGGAATTGTGGTACGAGAGGTAGAGTATATTTTTCTGAGCCTTGGATGTCATCTTATAGTCTTTTATGCTTACATATCAAGTATTCACTCTTCTTAGGGGTTAAGAAACCCATTCGGGCCAAGTTTCCTCCTTTTAGAATTCCGATACGCGTCCAAGAAATCTATCTTAGCTTGGCACAATCGGTAGGCTCATTCCTCATCTTTTCGTCAAGTATAAGGTCCCAAAAACTCAAGTTGTATGTACCCAAAAGTGCACATAATCATATATATATATATATATTGATTGTAATATCTCTAAAAATAACTTTTTATCATACCGAAAACACTGATACTAATCGATAATCTTGAGTTCCTCATTATCTACCGATTATCTTGCTACACGTTTAGTTATTTATTTCGGTTGTTGTACTCATAACTTTCATGCAAACTCGGAATGACCTTATTCGTTTTGCGTTCACTTAGTATTTTAATTCTGTAAAAGATGATCCTAAGAAATCCTAGATTTGAAAGAGTTGAACTTTGTCTCTGTCCCTTCTCCATTGATAGACTTTATTCCCTTGCTTATTTTAGCACTTTGTACATCCCTTTCGGATGATTCACCTTATATAACACATAAGATAGGAAAACCAACATAATATCAAGTGAAATGCTAGAATTATAGTTAAAACAAATATGGATTTGACATTCAAAATATTAAATTAAACATTTATCAAATTTCCCCACACTTAGATTTTGCTAGTCCTCGAGCAAACTAAACTTAACTAATCCTAAATGTAACAACTCCCTTTCGTCGAGGACCTGGTTACATATAGCAGTTGCAACAAGCCTTTAAACCCCCAGATGTCCCTTGTGGACGAGTTATAGTCTCGTTATGGTTTACAAGAGGTATAGCTACAAAACCTACTCTTCCAAATTCTAAGTATTCCAAAGTTGCTAACATCCAACGATCTAAGAGGACATAAAGTTTCTGTACACTAATAATAAAAAGTTAAAAGTACAAAAGAACATATTCTCATGCTTAATTGTTGGGGTCGTGCTATTCCACGCGACAGTGCATAGCAATTTCCTAAGCTAGCGTGTTTCAAGCCACGACAAAGATTATAGATGTAATTATTCTTCACTTTTTTCGGATAAAGTAGTGGGCACAACTGTAGTTAAAAATTGAGTTTATTTCATGTTGCCCCCTACCAAAATAAACGATGATAATCATACGATTATGATCAAATTTCTGACAACTTTTTCGATATGTTTCTTTTTTCTGCAAATTCTCCTTTCTATCTTACTATATTCTTTGCAACTAAAGTTCTTCGCAGATTCTTGTTTGCATAGAAAGTAGTCGTGATGATTTAAGTGTAAAATCGGTCATAAACGTAGTTTTAAGTGTTTCGCTGTGATCTATTAATTGGTGGTGATAATTTTTATCGAGTGTCGATGTTCTCGGGGCAATGGAAGAAATAAGATTTACGGAGGTTGATTTTTCAATAATCGAAAACAAGAATACAAAAACAAATAAATAAATAAATAAAATAATTTGGGAATTACGTATGAATAGCTTGTGTATTATTGCAATAAAGTTATTGTTTCTTTAATTCAAGGTTCTACATCAGTGCATGAACTGGATGTATACGTTAACGGCTTGTGTGCGATGAATAGGTTGAGATCAAAATTAAGGATTTTTGTTTTGATGTGAAAAAATCTCTTACGGTTTATTCTATTTGGACTTGATGACAAATGATGGTGATAACTATTAAGTAAAATGATGGGGTCGTATAATTCTTGTGATAACCGTGGATAATAATAGGCATAAATGAATTAGTAAGGGAAAAACAGCTGAAAGAGAATGCAAAGTAAAAAATAAATAAAAGATAAAAATTTCATTTCATCATAGGGACTTTTTTGCGATTACTTCTTTCTATAACAAACATGTATATATCTTGAAAGATATAATTTATGATATAACATATGAAAACGTGCTAGCTTATAAAGCTGTGTGATCGCTGTCATATGTGTCAAAAATAAATTACACTTTCTCACAACTCAAAATAAATAATATAGCAAGGGTAAGAAAGGATCATTCCCACAGAGAGGATCTAGGTTGTCAAATTGTTTCGGTTTTCTATATAAACAAGGGGAGATTTCTGATTTTTATGTAAAGGAAAATAAACTAAAAGCAAATAATGAAATAAACAAGCAAATCAATAAGATGAAGATATTAGTCAAGGATTAGTTTTTATTCACAAACATGAATTTGTAACAATAACTAGAATTGATATTTAATCTCAACTTTTATCAAAAGTCCTAGGATACCTTGATCGCAAGAATATCTCGCTAATTTCCTCTTGTCATCAACAAACACATTAAAAGATGTGAAAGTGAATTCTTCCTAGAAAGCAACCTAAAGTGTAAAAGCACAATTAAGTTTAACTCCCTAAGAGCACTAAGTTTTATGAAATAAGACTAATCAATGCAAACGAACGTGTAAAAGCACTAATCCGTTTTAACAAAGGTTATAATCCACTTGTGACTACTAGAATGTATCACTACAAGCAATAATCACAATTATGCTACTTGTATTCAAGATGTATCACGATTACGTATAATAAACCCTAAACTAGCAATAGATATGATTACGAGTTCTACCAATTTGCAACTTGACAAAACTACCAATCAATCATACATGGCGATATTTCTAGCGAATCATAATCGACAAAACATGGAGACAAAACTAATTTATTGAATGAAAACCCATATTTGGAAATCCAACTTATTCCTTGACCAATAATAAAATCTAGGTACTCATGTTAAAGGGGTTCTTCACAAGAAGAAAAATAAAAGTTTCCATCTTTTTAAACCCTAGAACAAAAGTAGAAGATGAGATATGATATATCTCCGGGAGAAGTCTCGGCCTTTTTTTATATACTTTCTCTTCTCATTCCAGCGGCCAAAAGTCTCTGAGCCCATTAGCCAAGCCCAGTCTACATGGGTCCATTCCCTGAGTCAAACCGGGTCAGATGGTTCGATCACTGAGTTAACTCGCCTTAGTAGAAATTCCCGCAGAGTCTCCTCTATTTTCAGACAATGCTCAGACCAATTTTGGCCAGATTCTTCCTTCCTGTACAACCTAAACATTCATCTATTCATCTTAATCATCCATTCAGGCATAGCCATTGCATCACTGATAGTAACAACACTTCATGCTCAGTACCATGTCTCAAGATAAAACTTGCTCAGCTCAAACTCTCACCAGAACAGCATTACCAGCTCCCAGTCGCCACTGCACCATCAGCCTTCATATTACCAATACACAACTGCCTCCAATCCTGCACCTTCAACTCCAACTCAACATGGCAGAAGCAGCAGCATAAGCTTCAACAATCCTCATCAGTGCCACCTGCAATTTCTGTAGCCACAACATCAGTCTCCTCGTGCACCACCAAGACCTCCACTGCACCTGCAACATCAGCTGCATTTCATGCCTCAACAACATGGCATCCCTGCACTGCACCTGCATCCGAGCTCCAACCAGAGCCTTTGCCATTGCTGCAACAACAGCTCATCATCACTGCGTCTTTCATGACTGTTGTCCTAGCCTTCATGTGTACAGCAGCTGCAACCTTGCTCTACACCACAAACCTTCATTAGTACCATTTCAGTTCAAGCAGAAGCATCTCAATTTCTTCCATGAGTTCAGCTGCAATTCAGTCACCAAATCCTCCAATGCTTATGGCTACAGCAGCAACCAAAACGGCCCTCAACAACATCATGTCTCAGTCACTTCCCATTTAAGTTCACACTACCATCACCAGCTTGCACCTTATTCTAGTTGAGCTTAGGAACAAACTCAAACCTGTCCTGCAGTTCTTCTCTGCTTCAATGGCGTCATTAGCTTCATCACAAATTCAATCTCATCCTTCTGCCAATCGAACTCCAGAATAAACCCATCAGTTCCAGCGAACACCACCATTTGCAACATCCTCCACTTATTGTTCTTGTGTTCACTGCACCATGACTCTTCACTGAACATCCCCATACTACAGCAAGCTTGAATCGCTGCACTAATTCAGTCCAACTCCAAAACCCATCTCCATCTTTGTAATCATCACCCTTTTCGTTCATCATCATCCTCTCTGACTCAACCTTCGACTCATGGTCACCAGCATCAATGACCAACCATCGATCCCTGCCATCACAAGCTTCATGTCTTCTCTCGAGCTCAACTGCCATTCATTGCTTTCCACTCTATATCGCCACTGCCATCCTCTGTCCGTATTCTTCTCAGGCCAAACTCACAACAAAACTGGTGGAGATAAGCTGCTAGTCATTCAGGCATTTACACAAACGCCTTGTATGCGTTTTGCTAATGATGGAGATACAACACTGAGGTTGATCTCCAAGCCATTCTATACCTCCTTCCCTGCACTTAATTCACATTCATTCATAACCCATACTTCTCCCAGTAAAACACGACTTCAATCTTCAACAAAATCCATGCCAGCAATATCAATTTCTAATGGCAGCAAGTCTCCGTTTCTTCCCTGCAAGCAATTTCTCATTCAACACCATACACAAGAGCATAGACCCAGGTTTCCTTTTTCATTCTGGCTTCTAAATTGAGTCTTTATCTCTTATAACACAACCACAAATCACGGCATAAAGATCAATGGTTCTTCCCTGTAATTCTAAAACTGAAAACCAAACCGAACAAAACGCACATCTTCCCCTGGTCCGTCTTCTTAGATTCCAATCCTGTCTCGATCCATCGAACTCATTGTTGCCGGCGTGACTGAGATTGGCAGCGGCATCCTTCTATTCTTTCTCTTCTCCTGAAACTTGATAACCATTACACTCCCGAAGACCATGAACCTTTAACAGCTTCCATTCAATTGTCAGTCATAGAAGACCGACAATTTAATTAATATTTCGTGGCTGCCCTGAGTAGAAACTCGGGTGCCTATAACAGTTCTGTAGGTTCTCCACTGTCGACAACTTCGGCTTGCTTCAAATACCTCCAGATTCTTCGTACAACGTCGGATTGACTCCATTCTTTCGCCATTGGCTTCGTCTTTTCGTGCTCTTCGAGATGATATCAAGGACTCCTAGATAATTCAGCCTCTTTTATGACCAATTGGATGATTTCTTGTTCTTTTCGGGAATAAGCTCCAAAATTCCCATAAAATATAAAAGAAAAATAATAATACGATTTCACAAGAAAACTAGTTAAGAAAGCATAATCAATCGATACTTTGAGAGGTTTTTTTAAGCACCTATCACTATGCCACACCGCCGTGCAGGATAACACCAGCCTAATTGTTAAGTAAGAAATAACCAATTCATATAAAGGAATTCATACTTGAGAGGGATCGAATAAGCATTACTCCTTGGCTTCCGTCTCACCAATAGAGTTTATGATATTGAAACTTGTGGAAGCAAGAATGAAGATAAAACTCCCGCATACGTTGAATTGTGAGAAGGAAAAACCTTCCGAAGTAATATTTTGAAATTTTATTTTATTTTTATTCTTTGAAAAAAAAAACTTTTTTTTTACCTGATAATCTCTATGATACCTAAGGTTTTATGCGATATGATAAGTGCATAACTTACCTCATTTTAGTATTAGTTACACATTTATTTGTTGGTTTCTTGTAAGTTTTGTAGTATTACATTTGTTTCCTAAAAGTGTGGTATCATTTAAGAACTAGAGTGATGTTCAAATTTTAGAGTGACAATAATCCTACGAGTTGGTTATGTCGGTTGACTCAATTATTATATTTTTATCAAGTACCCGAAGATGAACAAGTTTCTTGGACTTCTTTTAATTTAGAGGGAAATACACAACTCTGGTACCAATTACTTAAACAAGAACAAACCTTTCACAAGTTGGTGAGAGTTTAGAGGGGTTATATATTGTTATACCGAATTTCAAGACTTTTTTGGGGATAGACGAAGTTGTGATTAAATGAGTTATGTAAGGTAGTATCAAGCACATTAAAAAAGTTACTTGGTAAGGCAGGTAATCTATCTTATGCAAAATAGGTGAGATGTTTTGTTAGCGGTCTTAAAGATAATTCAATTCACCAGTGAAGATTGCAATGTCATTGATTTTTTTGTTTTATTACAGATTGGTGAAAACTTGAATTTTCACTAGTCGCTCTTCATTTTAGAAGTAAATATTTTGTGTTTTACAATTGGTTATAAGTGAATTGAATTTTTTTTATCTTGTCAATGTTTTTGGCTTTAATTTTTAGTTTGTTGAAAATATTATGATTCTCACCAATTTTGCCGATTTGATAAAACGATAGTAAAAACTTGGTTTTCTTTTACAAATCCCACCCGCTTTTGTTTCAGTGTAAACTAGAATTTTGTTGTGGAAAAAACTTAGAAAGTATTACATTAAATACATTTAATCCATGTGAAAACCTAATTTTAGTCATATATGTTCAAAATCGACAATCAAAACAACCAGGATTGTATAATCTCGACCGAAAATGAATGGCTCCCAAATTTTTTACTTCCATCACTCCAACATTAGTTTGCGTTTGTTTGTGTTTTATTTCAATAAATTTTAAAAAAGTTTATAAATTTAAATCATCCTATAAAATTAGTTAGAGTTGAGGGTTTGATTAGTTTACAAAATAACTGAAACGTGAAAAAAATTATGTATCTTAATTACATGTAGATGTTATAAAATATAAATGAAATTACTTATATTATTAACTATATAAAATATTGTACCATACATATTTGAATATCCTTGAATTAAGAGATATTATGACCGACGTTCCGTACTCATGTGGGTGTAATTAGGGTTCCTTATTATTATAGATCTAAAAGTGAAGGACGCGTTACGAACACAATCACTTGTTTGGCAAAGCACATTAGAAAGTTGCAGGAGTTTAACACAAATTTGCCAGATTGAGTTGGATTTGATACCTTCCGACTGTTTACATCAACCGAAGTAGTAAAATTATCTTTGTAGCTAGAGTTTAAATGAGGTATCAAACCCAATTGATGTACTAAATTTACAGCACACAAATTATTTTTATCGAGTTATTAATTACACATAAAACTTCCAGAGGACGTTGTGTATACATTATATATAACAGGAAGTTTAAGTATACTTATAAAAGAAGTGAATTGATTTATGGTTATATCAAAGATGAACCAAATGTTTTCAAATATTTCCCCTACTGTAGTGGTAATACCACTTTTCGTTGTTCTTCAACACTCCATTTGCCAAACTACCACAAGACTATAAGAGTAAACTCATAAAAATACATACAAGATGTTAAAGGATGTATGTGAAGCTCTCGTTAACATGGAACTACTGTAACTAAATATGCAGGGGATGCATGGGCTACAAACTAGGAATACAAGTGGCCATCGATTGTGCAACTACGAAAAGCATATATATAGGAACATTTTCTTCTGGTCATCTCTTGTATTGATTTTGGCTAATATTATGAGACGTATGTAAATTTTAAAAAAAAATCTTGCTAAATTAATACCCGATAAATTAATTATCTCGATAAGATACTATTTTACATGTTCAGACTTGGGAACATCGTCCTAAGTTAAAAATTCATTATATATATATATATATATATATACACTAGGGATTAACCCGTGCCGTAACGGCACGGAAAAGGATATGTATTTCAAATATATCTATCGGTTTATATATATCATAATTGTTTGCGAAAAATCGATCCAGTCGGTTTAAGTCTAATTATTTTTGAGGTGTTGGCTAATAACATATCCTTAGCCTCAAGTATTTTAATATTAGGTTTGTAAGTCATATAATCCTTAGCAAAAACATAGTTAATCATTAACCAACTCCTCAAAATCTTATGGGCCTATGGGTAGTAGAACACTACTTCATTCACTTCTTCAAAACAAAGTAGTGTCCCTACTTCGAAAACAAATAAATCATCAAAGGTCGTTCACCAAATTTGTAACAAAAATGAAAACACAAAATTACTTCAAAATAAATCAGGTTAATCTTACAAAATTTGTTGTAGCTTCAGGAATTACTTTTCTCTCTTTGGTGATATATGATAAGCACGTAAGTGCTACGTTTTATACCCATATTTATATTAGCTAGGACTCGATTTATTGGCTAATAACAATATTTTAGTACTTTTGTAGAAAGTTCAAGTGAATTCCGATAACCCAGAAAATAACTAGCTAAACTAGAAGTTATAATAACATTTGACACAAAAGGCATCGACGATGCGAGACAAGGGTCTTAATGGACTGTGGGCTGCCTAGTTAACCTTTTAAGCTAGTGCACCGCATTTCACGTCCAAGAGATAGTCCAGGTGGTTATGCATGTGAAGGCACTGAAGGGGTTAAAGAACTAAGAGGGCGATGTGGCAAACTCTCCAGCCACATATCTTTGTCATACTCTACAAACATCAAAACAACATTTCCTCTTCTTTTCAATGAAAATGGGTATGAGGATTTCGAGTTCCCTAAGTGAACTGACTTGAAGACGAGATGAAGAATGGATTGGAAGGAACGCAAGATCGGGACTCGGATCAACCTATGAAGAAGCAGATGGCATCACCGGCAACAACAATTCTTACGAATTAGTTCGATTGAATGGAACTCCTCAACTGAGAAGCAACAACGACAATGGATTTAGGAGATGGACTCAATGCAGTGGGTTTAAGATGATGTTGCCTCCACCGATCGGGGAGAACTGGGTGTTGCGGCTACAGAGCCAAAACCACAGAAGGGAAGAAGATTGTTGCGGCCGAAAAACAGAAGGAGGAAGGAGATCGATTCGATTGTGGTGACGCGCAATTTAATATTGGTTTAATTTCTCCTCCCTTATAATATGTTTATGGCTTTTGAGAAAGTCATGTTTTGCTAAGTTTTGTAGCTAGGGTTTTATGGATTGAAGCCACTTGGGGTATTAGGCTGTTTTGATTTGGATAATTGAACATAGACCGTTATGATTTGAATAGATCTATTCCTGATATTGTTTATTGATTAATTGAAAATGAGTTTTTACTTCACCGGTTTTGTAAACCTTCGTGCGTAATTGTTAGGATAACAAATATATTTGTTTACTTATTTGATATTTCATGCTTGGGTTAAATCCTTTGATGGGGTATTCTTAGAATAGCCGGATATTATTTGTGAACCTATTTTTAGTTTCGTATAATTTTCTCACTAATGAAATTTGATGGTGCATACTTGGGTTTAGTCTTTTGATATGCCATGCTTAGGGTGTCCCAGTGATATTTGCGATTCTAATACTGATAATAGGTGATGTCCATAGAACGGACAATAGATAAATATTCAGGAGTTATGTTTCATTTCAGTAATTGAATAGAAATAGTGGTGGATACTATAAACCCTGGTTACCAACTCTCCCATTTGATTCGTTTTGTTACTTGAGTTTATTCTTCTCATTGTCTTTATTCTTTCAAAAATACAAAAACATCTTTATTTGTTAGTCCATTAGAGATATTGATTACGTATTTCCACCGCTCCTTGTGGGAACGACCCGTACTTGCCTCTGTCTACTAGTTGGACACCGTGCGATTGCGGTTTATATAAATAGGTATCTCCTGAAAGCCTATCAATTTTTGGCGCCGCTGCCGGGGAGCGGCTGTGGAATATTGTAATTAGTATTGTTGATTTTGTAAATAGTTATGTGTTTATTTATTTATTTTGATTTTGTAAATAGTTAGGTGTTTATTTATTTTAATTTTTTGTACAGTATTTTTATTTTTTTAGGATTTCTTTTTCCTTTTGACTTGTTTTGTGCTTCAGAATTTTATTTCAGGAGCCTTTTTGAGAACGATGAGTGTTTTTGCGCGAGACGTCGGCTATGACGCTTGGAGAATACATGTATGGGTCACGGTATAAGGAAGTTCTTGCTTATAATCATCTCAGGTATGGAACTTGGAATCCACGTAATTTCGCTATGGCTGGTTATTCAGATGAGTATCAACCCCAATACCATGAGGGTGAAAAGGAACTTGATACTAGAAGTGAATTTAGGAATTATGATACTGATATAATATCTGAATCTATTGTATCTTACACAACTCATGATCTAACCGATTATATGTCTATTCAAAAGGACTAGAGTTGTGTTAGAGACGTCATTCATTCAGATAATGATGATTTAGAAGAACATATTTATACATAAGATACTATTATTGAGTCTAAAGACTTTAAGACAGTAGACGTTCATCATGAGATACCTTCTAGTCATCCGAATAGTGAGATTCTAGTTGCAGATAATGATGAGTCGATTCATGATATTGTTGTCCCGTTGAGCTCCTCTTTCGCTGATCCATCTTGTGATTTTATGAATGCAGATGTGAATGTTGAACATATTAATATTGGTCAGATAACTTGTACCGATGATTTTGAGCCTTTATCTGTTTGTTTAGCACACTTTGCTGATTCAGATGACCTGATGATTATTGATATTGTCAATGCATTGCGACTTCCAATAGTTAATCAAGGTAACTCACCAACGGAAGTTATTTCCGCTGACTTAGAACCAGACTTAAGAGTTACTGATGAATCACTAGATGCATGTTTAAACCATTGTGCCGAGTTGGATGATTTTATGCCATTTTACGTTGTCAATGCATTGATTCCTATGATTTCTAGGGAAGATAATGTGTTGACCGAACGTATTTCAGCTGATTTAGAACCTGATTTAGAGTGTGCTTCTCGAATAGAAACTAATATGGATTCTATGTCGGTTGTCCATGTGAGTGATTTACTTATCTCGACTAAGGATTGTTTTCTATTAGGAATGGACTTACACATCTTTTTGGAATTTTATAGTGTTTGCAGGTTCATATTTACACCTGACCTGATTCGTTGGATTGATCCTCAATTTTTCAGACTTTATATATATGCTTTGCTGCTTACTTTGGTGCAACCTCACCTTGTTTGAGGTTCTTTATGTGCGCAAGCAGGGATACAAAGATTATGCTTTATGGGAGTCAACCCATACGATTTCGCTTCATGGGAGTCAACCCATCAGATTTGTATTCTTTCCTTTATCTTTATTTGTTTGCTTGAACTTCCCATCTTAACTATTATGTTGGATGACTCGATTACATTGAGGACAATGTAACGTTTAAGTGTGGGGGAGTGGCATTTTCGTTAGTTAAAAAAAAAAAAAAAAAAAAAAGATGACCAGCTGTGTAGCGGGTCTAAAAGAAAAAGAGAAATTTTTTTTGAATATTGATAGTATTTTCAATGATGTTGTAGTTAAGAGTTCGTTGAGGCTTGTGAAGGCAATGAATTCTAGACTTAATAGAACTTAAAAAAATATAGAAAACTTAACTCAAAATTGATTTCAAGTGATTGGAAAATAACCAAGAAACTAGAATCCACTATTACACATGAATGATGTCAAATATTTCATAACTCTAATTATCCTTTTAATCCTTTATTTCTTAATCCACAAATAATCAAACATATTCTCAAAAATTAATTGTATCCCTTAAGCATAGATTATCTAACCAAAGCATAACCTATCTAATTGAATCACAACTAATGAAGAAAATTATGTAAACTTTTAAGAACTCTGCAAAAGCAGTGATTGAGTGAATTATAATTAAATATTAGAGAAAATGAAATAGTTACCCATTGTTAATGTGTGAATAGCTTCATCCATTGCCTTGGTTACGAGAGAATTAGCCGTTCATCATGTTGGAAACACGCTCAAAAGTTGATTTCATTTATGCTAAAAGGGTTACAAATGATGAATAAGGGAAAATTATAATAAAAATCGGGTTTGCAATGCTTATAACTATTGCAAAAGCCGTTACAAAGAGCCGTTACTGTACTGTTGCGTTTTTTAAGTCTGTCTCTGATCTGCGACCCACAGTATGAGTCGCTGACACTGTTTAAAAACGACGGTTTGGCGAGTCTGTTCTTCGTGTTCTTCAGTGTTCTTCAATGGCAGCAGCGGCAGCAGGTGGTCTCTCTGCAAATTCGATTTTTTTGACTCTGTGGTGCTCTAAACTTCTCCCAACCTCTCCGTCCCTTCTATGATATCCCAGCAGCCTATTTATACTCAACAGCCCCCTCGAATATCGAGTTAAATACCACAAATTCTCTATTATTTGGCAGTAAATAAAAAATATTCTCCGGATATTTTTTTCTTCATCCGAGCATCTGCAGCTGTCCAACCTTCCTTATTTTCCTTCTACACGCCTCTGCAGAGTCCAAACTCCATCCAAACACGAGCAGTACACGTTTCAATTTGTTGTAATCCCGTGATGGATTTTCCGGCCACGTACTCCCTGTTTTCTTCACCACGATAATTCCAGCCAAATTGGGTCGAAACAAACACCCATGCATACCAGTTTTGTTAGGACATATCACAACTACCCATTAAGTTTCAGCCTTTTAGTCTACCCAGAACTGCTTCAAATATCGATCGAAACTTCATCCAGTTTCAGTGCTTCTTTTTCCCGCCAAATTTAATTTTCAAACGAAGAAGATGGTGTCCCCCTAACCAGATGTGGGGTGCGAATAGCAGCTGCCTGGTTTGGGGGTGACCTGGGGTACCCCTTAGTAATGGAGGTGCCCCTTAACCAAATCTGGTCTCCGTATAGCAAGTGTCCTCAGGGGGTGTTCCGAGTGATTTTTCGAGCCGATTTTTCCAACAATATTTATTTTCCAAAAATACCTAAAAATACACAAAACACCATAATAAGGAAGAAAACGAGTACCAACAATACGAAACATTGAGGACAAATTAGACACATAAATGCGTCTATCAAATACCCCCAAACTTATTATTTGCTAGTCCTCGAGCAAAACTAATAAAAAAAAACCGAGTTAGTCTCGGGAGGGTTTACCAGAGGTGTACCCACAAAACCATTACTTCTAATTGGTCACAAGTATCCAAAGATCTATGAGGACATACATATTCTCAACCTATCTCCAAGTAACTAGAATGCCAGAGAAATTAAAGGTGTCAGCTCTAAAGCTGACTGAAGAAAACGGGAGACACATCCGCAACACTGCTAGATAAAGAGATATCCGCTACACATCCAGATAAACATTGTAAGATGCGTCCGTTGCTTTACAGCTGGATAAGATTAGGAGAGAGATAAAGATGAGAGGGACATTTGCTACACAGCTGGACTAATTACGTGTGATGAGTTAAACTAGTGCTAGAAAGATCTTGTGCCAGATTGAAAGCGGACTAACAAAGCAACCAAATGTATCTTTCTTCGACTCTTTCATAATGCTCAGTAGAAACAACATCTTCTTCGGTCTTCAACTGTTGATAAACTATCGAACCTCATAGAACCTTGACAATTAACTCTTCTCTTCGATTTCTTCCTTGACTTATAAATTTCTACTTCCCTATGGCCTTATTAAAAAAAACTAATTATAGAACAAAAAGAACGTAATGATTTATTTTTTTTTCATTTTTTTTTTTCATTTTTTTTTTTTGGAAACATACAAGACAAAAAATTTCATGGCCATGAGAGAAGGACTTTCAAAACTTGGATCTTCGCAACTTGTGATGTCTTGGTATCATGGATTCTAACAACTTATATCATTTGCTCTTATAACTTCAACTTTGATTTTTGAGTCATTCTTTTCTATTGTTGCTTCTAAACCTAAAACGTCTTCAACTTTCTTCATAGATTTTGATGTCGCTCCGCTTGTTGATGATGATAAGTTTCTACTGAGAGAGAGTCGCAATCCAGTAACTAAGACTACATTGTGAGGTTGCTTTTGTCTTTCTGGCATTTCCTGACCTACTTGCCTTTCCATCATGGTTAGGTCCATCACGGTTACCCTCTAAAAAGAACAAGTTCTCTCCTGAATTTCAAGGATCTCAATGTCTTTTTCTCTAATGTCTCAAAAGGTTGTTATCCCTAGCATTCCAATTTCTATCTTTTCGGTGAGAAACAGTATGTAAAATTAGCTAACCGGATACCATGTGACGCTAGAAGTTTCAAAAGTGCAACTAAAAAGTTCTTCCCCATCCCCAAACTTAAATCTAACATTGTCCTCAATGTTTCTAATGAAAGAGCAATACCAAAAGTAAAATAACACGAGGAGAAGTTGGAAAGATAGTACCTGGGTGAAGAAAATCAAAAACTAATATACAACATACAACCGCCTCGATGGTCAATCAAGGGTAAACATGGTCCTCCAGAGGGACCTCCTCAACATCACCTACAGGAAAGGGTTCTAAAAAGGGTTTCAATCTATGACCGTTAACCTTGGAAGAACTACTACCATCCGGTGTCTCGATCTCAATAGCTCCATGAGGAAAGACAGTGCGAACAATAAAAGGACCCGTCCACGGAGAACGTAACTTCCCAGGGAAAAGACGCAAGCGGGTATCATACAGAAGAACTTTTTGACCTGGAGAAAATGACTTCCTTAAAATATTTCTATCATGCACAAGTTTCATTTTGTTCTTATACTCCTTCGCACTATCGTAAGCATCAATACGAATCTCGTCCAACTCATTGAGCTGGATTTTTCTATGGGCTCCTGCCTTGTCAAGAGAAAAGTTTAGCTGCTTAACAGCCCAATAAGCTCTATGTTCTAACTCGACAGGTAAATGACATGCCTTTCCATACACTAGCCGATAAGGCGACATTCCAATGGGGGTCTTAAACGCAGTACGGTAAGCCCATAAGGCATCAGTAAGCCTAGACGACCAGTCTTTACGATTAGGATTAACTGTTTTCTCTAATATACGTTTTATCTCCCTATTGGAAACCTCAACCTGACCACTAGTCTGTGGATGATAAGGGGTAGCTACCTTATGTGTAATACCATATTTCTTCATCAAAAGCCTAAAAGGTCCATTACAAAAGTGCGACCCACCATCACTAATAATAGCTCGCGATGTACCAAAAGTGTAAGTATATTATTTTTCAAGAAATCAATCACAACCCTATGGTCATTGGTTTTACACGCAACCTCCTCAATCCACTTAGAGACATAGTCTACAACGACAAGGATGTATAGGTTACCAAAAGAATTAGGAAACCGACCCATAAAGTCAATACCCCACACATCAAAGACCTCGACAACTAAAATAGGGTTCAAGGGCATCATGTTCCTATGGGAAATGGTTCATAATTTCTGGCAACGTTCACAAGTAACACAGTAACTGTGGGAGTCTTTAAACAACGAAGGCCAATAGAATCCACACTGCAATATCTTAGCAGCAATCTTCTTAGCACTAAAGTGACCCCCACAAGCATGATCATGACAAAAGGAAATAATACTAGACTGGTCACTCTTAGGTATACATCTCATAATAATCTGGTTTGGACAATACTTAAACAAATAAGGATCATCCCAAAAGAAGTTCTTAACCTCAGCTAAAAATCTAGAACGCTCTTGCTTACCCCAATGGTGGGGCATTCGACCAGTAACAAGATAGTTCACTATATTCGCAGACCAAGGTAATTGGGTAACAAAGAACAATTGTTCATCAGGAAAATTGTCCCTTATAGGAAGGGAATCATTAAGGGTATCCACAACAAGCCTAGACAAGTGGTCTGCTACTACATTTTCTGCACCCTTTTTGTCTCTAATGTCCGGAGAAAACTCTTGTAACAACAGGATCCACCTAATCAATCTAGGTTTCGTATCCTTCTTAGACAAAAGATATTTCAAAGCAGCATGATCAGTAAATATTACGATCTTAGAACCTAGGGTCTAAACTTGTATAAGGCAAACACAATGGCTAACAGCTCCTTCTCCGTAGTGGTATAGTTCAACTGGGCATCATTCAGAGTTTTACTAGCATAGTAAATTACATGAAGTAACTTGTTTTCACGCTGACCTAGCACAACACCAATAGCATAATCTGAAGCATCACACATGATCTCAAAGGGTAGGTTCCAGTTGGGTGCCTGGACTATGGGGGCGATAGTGAGTAAAGTTTTAAGCTTCTCGAAAGCCTCTAAACAAGCATCATCAAAGACAAACTTAACATCTTTTGCAAGCAAATTGCAAAGAGGTCTAGAAATTAAGCTAAAATCCTTAATGAATCGACGATAAAAACCAGCATGCCCTAAGAATGACCTAATACCTTTTACGGTTTTTGGGACCGGTAGAGTTTTAATAAGGTCAAATTTGGCTCTATCTACCTCTATACCCTTTGAAGATACGATATGCCCTAGAACAATTCCTGAACGAACCATGAAGTGACATTTCTCCCAATTAAGCACTAAATTCTTTTCCTTACACCTAGTCAAAACTAATGACAAATGATGCAAGCACTCATCGAAAGACGAACCAAACACTGAAAAATCATCCATAAAGACCTCTAAGAACCGTTCTACCATGTCAAAATATGCTCATCATACAACGCTGAAAGGTCGCAGGGGCATTACATAGGCCGAAAGGCATGCGTCTATACGCAAAGGTACCAAAGGGACAGGTAAAAGTGGTTTTCTCTTGGTCTTCTGGGGCAATAGGAACCTGATTATAACCGCAGTATCCATCTAAAAAGCAATAATGGCTACGTCCAGCTAATCTCTCTAGCATTTGGTCGATGAAGGGAAGGGGAAAGTGGTCCTTCCTAGTGACCTTGTTCAATTTTCTATAGTCAATACAGACACGCCAACTCGTGGTCATTCGGGTTGGGATTAACTCATTGTTATCATTCTGGACTACAGTAATACCGGATTTCTTGGGAACAACCTGAACGGGGCTGACCCACTTACTGTCTGAAATGGGGTAGATAATGCCTGCATCTAACAGCTTCAGAACCTCGGTTCGAACAACTTCTTTCATATTAGGGTTCAGTCGACGTTGCATCTCCCTAGAAGGTTTGGTGTCACTCTCTAAATAGATATGATGCATACAATCAATAGGACTTATACCCTTAATGTCTGCTATGGTCCACCCTAAAGCTTCCTTGTTATTCTGAAGGACAGTCACTAGCCTACTTTCCTGATCACTATCCAAGTCGGATGCTATAATCACAGGTAAAGTTTCAGAGGGCCTAAAAACACATACTTCAGGGTATCTGGTAATGGTTTAAGGTCCAACTTGGGAGGCTTTTCCAACGAAGGAACTAGGGTAGACTCGGAACGGGTAAAGGTTCGAACTTAGGTTTCCATCCATTACTAGTGTCTAACAAAGGGGTTGAATCTAACAAAGCATTCACCTCATTAATCACATCATCATCATCAAAATCAATCCCAAAGTGAGCTAGGCATTTCTCTAATGGATCTTCTATCAAAGTGTTTGGTAATGACTCCTCTACTAAGGTGCCTATCATGTTCACCTCTTCTACGCTCGAGTCGTCCAGTTCATGGGGTAGCTTACTAATGTGAAAGATGTTCAGCTCAATAGTCATATTACCAAAAGACAAATTCATAATACCAGTTCGACAGTTAATGATCGCATTGGATGTTGCTAAAAATGGGCGACCTAAAATCACCGGTATCTGGTTCTCTGGGTCAGGGACAGGTTGGGTATCTAGGATAACAAAATCCACTGGATAAATAAACTTGTCGACCTCAATAAGAACATCCTCGATCACACCACGAGGAATTTTAACGGACCTATCAGCTAACTGGAGTGTCATCTGGGTAGGTTTCATCTCACCAAGTCCTAGCTTAAGGTACACATGGTATGGAAGTAAATTCACACTGGCTCCTAAGTCAAGCAAAGCTTTCTCAACACGGTGTTTACCTATTGTGCAAGAAATTAGGGGACCCTGGGTCTTTATACTTAGGAGTAGTGGTATTCTGAATAATGGAACTCACGTGACTAGCTAGGAAGGCTTTCTTTGGACACTAAGCTTACGCTTTCGTGTACACAAGTCCTTAAGGAACTTGGCATAAGCCGGAATCTGCTTAATCGCATCCAACAACGGTAGGTTGATAGTAACTGCTTAAAAACCTCCAATATATCATTAAAGTTGGACTCCCTCTTAGTCGGAACTAGCAGCTGGGGAAACGGGGCTGGGAACAAAGCCGGGCTCAGCAGGACCCTCATTGGTCTCTTTGGAGACTCTATCAGTTTTCATTCTCTGGCTCAGAAGGGTGAACTACATGTTCACTATTAGGCATGGAAACCTTGTTGTCTATCTCTCTACCGCTCCTAAGGGTTTTAATAGCATTTACATGATCTGATGGTCTTTCACCTATTTCATTAATTCCTCTAGGGTTTGGTTGAGTTTGACTAGGAAACTTACCTCTTTCTCTTAAAGACTCATTTATATGACTAACCTGGGTTTTCAACTCGGAAATAGCCTGAGAGTTAGCCTGACCTATTCTCTTATTTTCTTCTATACCTTGAGCAACAGATTGCTGAAACTGCATAGTGTTACGAGTTAACAAAGCAAGAGACTCTTCTAAACTCATAATCTTCTTATCCGAAGGGTTCTGAAACTGTGCTGGGGCTGAAGGATTCTTAGGATAGCCAAAACCTGGGGGAGCTTGAGAGTTACTAGACTGACCTTGATTCTGGCCCTTAGACCAAGAAAGGTTGGGATGGTTTCTCCAGCCAGGGTTATAGGTTTCTGAATAAGGGTCAAACTTCTGACGGTTATCGAATCTAGTGTTGTTATAAAGAGCATTGGCTTGCTCTTCAACAGTATGGTCTTCCCAAAAAGGCTCTATTCTACCACTAGTACCACTAGAATGACCTAATTCCAACGCTTCTAACCTTTTGGCTATGGCTGCTATTTTAGCATCTGACTCATAGGATCCTTCTACCCTATTGACATTTCCTCTACTTAGAAGAATTGTTTTCTGGGGTTCCCTATTATTTTCCCATTGTTGGGTCTTATTGGCGATTTCATTCAAAAATGTCATCGCCTCATCAACAGTTTTATTCTCAAACCCACCTGTGCATAAGGACTCAACCATGGTTGTTGTTGAATAATCTAAACCCTCGTAGAGGATCTGAACTAACCTAACCTTCTCTAAACCATGATGAGGACATTGAGAAATTAAGTCATTGAACCTTTCTAAATACCTATATAAAGATTCTCCCTCTTGTTGAGCAAAAGTACAAATTTGTGTCCTAATAGACGATGTTTTGTGCCTTGGGAAAAACTTATGTATAAAGGCAGATGTAAGTTGTTCATAGGTTTCAATTGACTCAGAATCCAAACTATACAGCCAAGATTTGGCTTTATCTTTTAAGGAAAAGGGGAATAACCTAAGTTTCAGTGCATCATCACTAAGGTTTTTAATTTTCAGAGTACTACATACTTCCTCAAATTCCCTAACATGAAAATAGGGGTTCTCATTCTCTTTTCCTAAAAAGGTTGGGAGCATCTGTAAAGTCCCAGGTTTGAGTTCATAATTTGCCTCGGTTTCAGCTAACTTGATACAAGACGGACGAGAGGTCCTAGTTGGGTTCAATAAAGCTTTTAAAGTTGCCATTTCTGGCACTACCGAAGGATTAGGAGTACTTTCTTCACAAAGAAGCAGATTCTCAAAACTGAAGTTTCCAAAAACGGGGCTCTCTAAAGAATAGTCTTCGAGCTCCCCGCCTTCACAAGAAGAACTACTAGGTTTATCACTAATCAGACGACCTAGAGTGTTTCTTTTCCAAGCCCGTTCTACCTCGGGCATACACTAGAAAAACAAAACTAAAAAGAAAAGCCCTAAAAGGGAAGGGAAGTTCTATGCAAACACAAACAAGGCTGACTCCACCACAGCAAACCTACTGAATTCTAGCAAACAAAAAGCATGATGGCTCCACTTAGATTGTTTCTAGACCAGCTTCTAATCCTTCGAAAGGGAATTCGTTACAATTTAAGCAAACCCCTCTGGAGTCAATCCGAGTCAAAGTAAGTTGAATTGAGGCGAGGGAAGCTCAGTGGAGCTTTGATACCCAAGGCCTCACCGCTATCACAAGGCGGCGCAGTCACGCATTCAACTCACAGAGACCATCATGAACTTCGAAGTATGCTAAAAGAGTAACCAATATTTTTCGAACGACTTTCCTACTAAGCTCGTTACCCTAGGTCTCGTTCTATTCCAAATTTTAAAGCTTAGGTTCGCGTTTGGTTTCGTTTTCCTAAGGCGGGCAAGAAGAGAACGGTGATGAAATCCGAACCCTTATCTTGTATGGCCATTTCTTGCCCTTTACTAGGAATTTAAAACAGCCGTTTTCAGTTCCTCAGCATATATGCAAATGAAGGAATACAGTAACTCGCTGACAGGGGATTCGCGAGTGTTTCGACAAACTTACCTCCCGTTCCAGACGGGGGATGAACCGTTGTCGTCGACTCGGGCCACAAATCCTATGTTGTGTACGAACCCGAGGGGCCGAGGTGATATCGTAATCACCGTCCTTCTCTGCAAACAGTTTAATATTTAATCTACCCTTCCGTAGGGTTTAAAAAAAATTAATGTCCAAAGTCCAAAAGAAAGGTCCAAAAAATAAAGTGCAAAAAAAAAAAAAAAAAAAAAAAGAATTCCTAATACAATCTAATAAAATAAAACTCTCTTTTTTCTCTTTTTTTCTATAAAATAAAAAAAAAATTCTTCTTCTTTAGCTCCTTTCGCTTTGCCTTTTACTTCAAGTCTTTAAATATTTGCCAAAAGCTTTGGCAAAATTTTCTTTCGCTCGAAATTCCCAAAATCTGGAAGGAAAAGACAAAAACCTAAAAACGTAAAGAAGAACAAAAAAAAAACTAAAAAAAAAAATAAATCTAAAAACTCTATCCTAAAGACAAGCCCGCGTCGGCGGCGCCAAAAATTGATATTATCTCAAATATGTTGTAGTAAAGATTTCGTTGAGGCTTGTGAAGGCAATGAATTCTAGACTTAATAGAACTTAAAAATATAGAAAACTTAACTCAAAATTGATTTCAAGTGATTGGAAAATAACCAAGAAACTAGAATCCACTATTACACATGAATGATGTCAAATATTTCATAACTCTAATTATCCTTTTAATCCTTTATTTATTAATCCACAAATAATCAAACATATTCTCAAAAATTAATTGTATCCCTTAAGCATAGATTATCTAACCAAAGCATAACCTATCTAATTGAATCACAACTAATGAAGAAAATTATGTAAACTTTTAAGAACTCTGCAAAAGCAGTGATTGAGTGAATTATAATTAAATATTAGAGAAAATGAAATAGTTACCCATTGTTCATGTGTGAATAGCTTTATCCATTGCCTTGGTTACGAGAGAATTAGCCACTCATCATGTTGGAAACACGCTCAAAAGTTGATTTCATTTATGCTCAAAGGGTTACAAATGATGAATAAGGGAGAATTATAATAAAAATCGGGTTTGCAATGCTTATAACTATTGCAAAAGCCGTTACAAAGAGCCGTTACTGTACTGTTGCATTTTTTAAGTCTGTCTCTGATCTGCGACCCACAGTATGAGTCGCTGACACTGTTTAAAAACGACGGTTGTGGCGAGTCTGTTCTTCGTGTTCTTCAGTGTTCTTCAATGGCAGCAGCAGCAGCAGCAGGTGGTCTCTCTGCAAATTCGATTTTTTTGACTTTGTGGTGCTCTAAACTTCTCCCAGTCTCTCCTTCCCTTCTATGATGTCCCAGCAGCCTATTTATACTCAACAGCCCCCTCGAATCTCGAGTTAAATACCACAAATTCTCTATTATTCGGCAGTAAATAAAAAATATTCTCCGGATATTTTTTTCTTCATCCGAGCATCTGCAGCTGTCCAACCTTCCTTATTTTCCTTCTACACGCCTCTGCAGAGTCCAAACTCCATGCAAACACGAGCAGTACACGTTTCAATTTGTTGTAATCCCATGATGGAGTTTTCCGGCCACGTACTCCCTGTTTTCTTCACCACGGAAATTCCAACCAAATTGGGTTGAAACAAACACCCATACCAGCTTTGTTAGGACATATCACAACTACCCATTAAGTTTCAGCCCTTTAGTATACCCATAACTGCTTCAAATTTCGATCGAAACTTCATCCAGTTTCAGGGCTTCTTTTTCCCGCCAAATTTAATTTTCAAACGAAGAAGATGGTGTCCCCCTAACCAGCTCTGGGGTGAAAATAGCAGCTGTCTGGTTTGGGGGTGACCTGGGGTACCCCTTAGTAATTGAGGTGCCCCTTAACCAAATCTGGGCTCCGTATAGCAAGTGTCCACCGGGGGTGTTCCGAGTGATTTTTCGAGCCGATTTTTCCAACAATATTTATTTTCCAAAAATACCTAAAAATACACAAAACACCATAATAAGGACGAAAACGAGTACCAACAATACGAAACATTGAGGACAAATTAGACACATAAATGCATCTATCAAATATCATGATCAGTTGTATAGCGGGTCTAAGAAAGCAAAAAAAATAAAATAAAAAAATAAAATAAAAATTATAAGTTGATTGTTTGGGTTATGACCAGATGTGTAGCGGGTCCTGGTATGGTATTTCAAATTTTCATTTTATGACCAGCTGTGTAGCGGATCTAACTCTCTCTTATGATATGACCAGCTGTGTAGCGGATCAATTCTCTGTTTTGCTCGAGGACTAGCAAAATATAAATGTGGGGGTGTTGATAAGCACGTAAGTTCTACATTTTATACCCATATTTATATTAGCTAGGACTCGATTTATTGGTTAATAACAATATTTTAGTACTTTTGTAGAAAGTTCAAGTGAATTCCGATAACCTAGAAAATAACTAGCTAAACTAGAAGTTATAATAACATTTGAGACAAAAGGCGTCGACGATACGAGACAAGGGGCTTAATGGACTGTGGGCTGCCTAGTTAACCTTTTAAGCTAGTGCACCGCATTTCACGTCCAGGAGATAGTCCAGGTGGTTATGCATGTGAAGGC
Organism: Papaver somniferum; assembly: GCF_003573695.1. Classification (NCBI taxonomy): domain Eukaryota; kingdom Viridiplantae; phylum Streptophyta; class Magnoliopsida; order Ranunculales; family Papaveraceae; genus Papaver; species Papaver somniferum. The sequence continues at coordinate 50,431,160 of NC_039366.1, forward strand.
ACTGAAGGGTTAAAGAACTAAGAGGGCGATGTGGCAAACTCTCCAGCCACATATATTTTTCATACTCTACAAAGCATCAAAACAACATTTCCTCTTCTTTTCAATGAAAATGGGTCTGAGCATTTCGAGTTCCCTAAGTGAACTGACTTGAAGCCGAGATGGAGAATGGATTGGCAGGAACGCAAGATCGGGACTCGGATCAACCTATGAAGAAGCAGATGGCATCACCGGCAACAACAATTCTTACGTGATTAGTTCGATTGATTGGAACTCCTCAACTGAGAAGCAGGAACGACAATGGATTTAGGAGATGGATTCAATGCAGTGGGTTCAAGATGATGTTGCTGCCGCCGATCGGGGAGAACTGGGTGTTGCGGCTACAGAGCTAAAACCACAGAAGGGAAGAAGATTGTTGCGGCCGAAAAACAGAAGGAGGAAGGAGATCGGTTCGATTGTGGTGACGCGTAATTTAATATTGGTTTAATTTCTCCTCCCTTATAATATGTTTATGGTTTTTGAGAAAGTCATGTTTTGCTAAGTTTTGTAACTAGGGTTTTATGGATTGAAGTCACTTGGGGTATTAGGTTGTTTTGATTTGAATAATTGAGCATAGACCGTTATGATTTGAATAGATCTATTCCTGATATTTTTTATTGATTAATTGAAAATGAGTTGTTGCTTCACCGGTTTTGTAAACCTTCGTGCGTAATTGTTAGGATAACAAATATATTTGTCTACTTATTTGATATTTCATGCTTGGGGTTAAATCCTTTGATGGGGTATTCTTAGAATAGCCGGGTATTATTTGTGAACCTATTTTTAGTTTCGTATAATTTTCTCACTAATGCAATTTGATGGTGCATGCTTGGGTTTAGTCTTTTGATGTTCCATGCTTAGGGTGTCCCAGTGATATTTGCGATTCTAATACTGATAATAGGTGATGTCGATAGAACGGACAATAGACAAATATTCAGGAGTTATGTTTCATTTCAGTAATTGAATAGAAATATTGGTGGATACTATAAATCCTGGTTACCAACTCTCCCATTTGATTCGTTTTGTTACTTGAGTTTATTCTTCTCATTGTCTTTATTCTTTTAAAAATCCAAAAACATCTTTATTTGTTAGTCCATTAGAGATATTGATTACGTATTTCCACCGCTCCTTGTGGGAACGACCCGTACTTGCATCTGACTACTAGTTGGACACCGTGCGATTACGGTTTATATAAATAGGTATCTCCTGAAAGCCTATCAATATAAACTATTCCAAATTTACATAAATTTGTGTTTATTTATTTTCCTAAAGTTTAATAATATGTAATTCTTGATCCATTTCGTTTCTTATCTGCTTATCTTCTCTCTTTACCTATTAGCATGAACTATTTTTCAAGCATGCATAATCACATGAAGCCGATGAGAAATGGAAGAAACAGAAATCATGACAAAAAGTGGGATGGGGAGAGATATGAGAAACTAACAATGCATGTTTGTTTTTTCCTCTATCTAGAGGCAAAACACTATCTTCTTCTATCTGGTGACGGGCCCCACTCTTATTGGTGTTTGTTTTTTCCACTACCTCTATTAACATAGAGCCAAATCACTACCAAAATAGAGGAATTTAAATAGCACCAGATTGGTGCTATCTTTGATACCTAACCTCTATCTTGTATTGAAATTTCAAGTTTATCCTCAAACTAATATAAGTTTTCTAAATTTTTTCCACGATCAGAAATGTTTCCCTCCGGCTCTTTAGTTTTCTACTGCAGCGTCTTCCCTAGAAATTTCTTTTGTTGTCCGTTAAGAGTAGCAGAAAGATTTCACTGATCTCTCTTATATATGTAAGTAGACATTTGTTTATTTTCTGTTCCTCACTTCGTTCCGGTAATTTATCTTCATAATTTTAATTTTATGAATTTGTTAAGAATTTGAGTTTAATAATTTGTGTTTGTTTATGTCTTTCAACTTTGGATTTAGGTATGGTTTTGATGTTTTCCGTTTGGTATCTAGTCGTGAATAACGGTACAATACTATGATGTTTAAATTTCAGTATCCAAAATTTCGGAATGGAAAATGTTTGACAAAATGCCCAAGAAATTATTCGTGGAATTTGGGAATGGATGGAATTTGTGTAGTTTGTAAAGGTGAAATGGGAAATAAAAATTATTGATTACACTTAAAATATAAATATAGAGTTATTGGATGGAGGTAAAACAAACATAAATTTAAGAAACACCATATTGTTGCAGTGGATGGGAAAGATAAAGAGGCACAAAGAGAAGGAGATTCTATTCATTAGAGATTATATGTGTTACATGGATACAGTCCTTTATATACAATAGGAATATAGCCATGGATACTATATTGGGCCGCACATCCATGGGCGAAAGCCCTACAACACTCCCCCTTGTGCGGTTCATTAGAACTTCATATTCAGTACTTCACATACATTGCTCCGGATGTAGGTCTTCAAATGTAGTTCTCTTCTTGATGACTATTGTGTCGAAGACAATTGCTCTATCAAAACTTTAACAAGGAAAAACCAAGTGGGACAATACCTTGGTACAACTTTTCACATGTAGTACTTCACATGTTGTCTTGTATTTTTACATGACATGCAATACGATCTTCAAATATCGACGAGTCTAAGTTAATTGGCTCGTTAAAACTTCGTCAGGAAATCCCCTGAGGGACAAAACCTGAACTAAATAAAAAGAGTACAATATTAATTAAACTTAGAACATATTTGGATGCATATACGTTGCCTCACTAAAACCTTAACAAGGAAAACCCAGTGGGATAAAACCTTGACGAAGGGAAAAGAGTACAACGTGGCAGCGGCGCCAAAAACTTGGTGGGTTTTATAAACAACCTACAAATTGACCTGCAAGTGCACAGGGTCAGTTGTAGCTAGTAATGGGAAGAAAGGGTTTGTCCACAGGGACTTGTAGGGAGCTATTGTTGTTTTCTAAGTAAAATCTAACCTAAACAGGGAATTGGGGAAAACTAGGATATTGAATCCACCTAAATCCTCAGCTATATCATGTCCAGTGCAAGTCTTGTTTTTGGCCTTAGTAAACAAGGTGAAGGTTCAGGCCTGCCTTGTGTTCTGGGCTTTCATCTAGGATAAGCTATTCACCTAGTTCACTAATGCATCCCTAGCATTGATGGTCTTCTTACAGCACCATCAATCACAGATGGACTTGATCACTAATTGACTAACTATCCTATATCTAAAGAAAATTGCTCACCTAGTTAATCCTGTTCACCCCTAGCATTGGTGGTCTTCTTACAGCACCACCAATCACAGGTTACTATCATCACTGAGTAATCAATTCTCCATGGTTCTAATTCAAGCTCATCAAGAACAACACTAAATCATTTACTTCACTGTGGCATAGAGGCTTCATCTGCTTCCTAGTGATGAACTAAAACATGGTAAACAGAAAGAGTAATTGAAATTGAAATAGAAATTGAAACTGAAATTAAAATTAAACCTACTCAGACCCAAATTTGGGGTTAACTTGGCTATCCCAAGAAAAAATCATAAGAAAAAAACATAACATAAACATGAACATGAGCTTGATGTAAATTGTAACAATCACACAATCAAATTCAATACATGTTGGAGTTCTGAACAGCTAAAATTAACAATGCATTTGAATTGAGAATCATGGAATTGAAAAGATTGATAACCCTCAAAGCTAACAGTTCATGGAAATAACAAAACTAAACTATTCTACTGATGCTCTGGCTAATCCAGGCATGCCTTCTAACACACACCCATCATCCCTATTTATACAACAATCAAAAACCCCAAAAATTCCCAATTCAATGAAATTAGGGTTTGCATAAAAAAATGAAATTAGATTTTACCTAATCACTGATAGCACTCAATAGCTTCGACCCAATCTTCCTTGTCATCTTCTCTTGCTTCCCATACCTCCAATTTGTGTCTAGCTCGACCCCCAAAAATCCTCAATTCATAAAACTAGGGTTTCGAATAAAGTGAAATTAGGTTTACCTAATCTCTGAAAACGAATGATAACTCTCACCCATGCTTCCAATTCTTCTCCTGATGCTTCCCACGCCTCCAATTGCTCTCCTAACTCACCTAATTTACCAATTTTTCACACGTTAGGGTTTTGAGAAAAACGTGTATAAAAATGGGAAATTAGGTGGCTAGATAGGTTGTAATGATGGTAGTGGAGATGGGTTATGGTGTTTGGTTGATTTGAGAGGAGATGGTGGTGGTTGAGGTGGTGGTTGAGCGGGGCAGTGGAGTTGATGGCGCTGGACATGGAGTTGCAGAAGAGAAGAAGGGGGAAGAAGAAAAAAACACGATGGAGAGAAGGGTTTGTTTGGTTTTGGGTTATAAACCGAGATGCTAGGGTGTTGAGTGTTTCATCAAGTTTTGAATGATTCGCAAAGAGAGATCGTTGGATGATATGAGATGAGTTGGATCTAACGGCGAGATGGATGCAGATCTTGGGCGACCGTTGGATGCGTAATACATCAAAACTAACGGCTCAAGATGGAGTTAGGTGCTATGATGTTTGACAGGAACTTCAGAATTTGATGCACTGTGATGAAGCGACCGTTGGATGCATCTGTGGATCCAATCTTACGGCTACGAGCTTAGGCAGGCTTTGGGCTTGGGCTTGGACTTAGGTTAGAGTTTGGGCTTAGACAATTCTGAGCCCGCTTCTTCTTTAGGAACAAATTCTTCCTTCCAAGCCCACTTCTAGTTGGTACGGCTCTTGCAAACATCATTCTTCGCTGCCTTTCTGCGGGAGTCTTTATCGTTTCTTTGCTCTTTTCACTCCGTGAGTTAACCAGGCTTTATTTAGTACCTAAAAATGCAAAATTAATTAAGAAAAGTATTTATTCTTGAAAACAATAAAATTACAGAATATGGGTTAAAATGGAGAATTAGAACACAAAAGATGAGTTAATTGCCAAGAAAAATATATAGAAATATGCACTTTTTAGCACTCATCAGTGATCTGTTGCAGATGATCATTTTGCTCCATTGAAGTTGACTAGTTGCTTCACAACTCCTAAGGCATAAAATCCTCGTGAGAGAGACAATAGCCTTAGCTGGGATATTGTATTCCCGGTATTTGTTGTTGTCTCATTAAAAACCTTGCCGAGAAACAAAACCTTCGAGAAAAAGTAACCTCGGTGAAGGAAAAGAGTTCAACACACCATTAGATTCTCCCCCTGATGTCAGACAATTTTCATTAGTCTACTGCAGTCAAAAGGAGTTTATCACACATTACTTGGGTGACTCGAATGTTTATAAGACCATGTTGTTGATTCTGGAAGTTACTTTGCTTAACAAACTATCGCCATTCATTTCTTTGATTCAGATATTTTCAATAATATCAACGCGATCTTTATGTCTTCAACGTTCAACATACTTGATGTTTTTTAGTGTTGTCTCACTAAAAACCTTGTCGAGTAACAAAACCCTTCGGGGGAAAACTATTCTCGATCGAAGGGAAAAAGAGTACAACACAACTTCAATTTCGAAGTAAAAACATGTCGACATCATATCCTTGGATCCTCCCCCTGATGTCGACATCTCCCCCTGATTACTTTCAGAGTTGTTCCACACAATTCCTTTAGTCATGTACTTTTCGAAACTGAATATCGGTAATAACTTAGAAAATAGTCTACCATATCTTCCCCTGATTACTTTCTTTGGAGAAGATATTATTGTTCTTTCATAACCAACAACCTTTGGATTGCACTTTCATTAGCATTCCTTTTTATGTCTTTGCAGGGATAAAACAAATTTATGTCAATGGTTACTTTTAAGTACATGATTACATTCACTATACCATTCCAATGACGTTGCGTTGGCACTGAGTTATATCTATCTAACAAGTTCCCTGAGGGTACATTATTATACTAAGTACAACAATGCGTCTATTGTACTTAGAAATGAGAATTTCATCTCCCAACACATATTCGTCATTTTCCTTTAGACGAAATGGTCACACATTTACATTGAACCTCGACTAATCATGGGAGTGCTATCAGGATGCATGTCTTTGTTAAATTGCCTGACAATGAACATATGCAAACTGGTGGAATAATATACCACAAGCTCAGTATTCGATCGAGTTTTTACTAGATTTTTCATCTCAAATTCGGAATTTAAATTGCTTTTAAGGTCTCTTATTACATCAAGAGTACCCATCATGTCTGTATCATCGACATAGATAGATACAATTCCAAATAAAGAACTTTCTTGTGAATACACAAGGAAAAATAACTTACTTGTCTATCCCCTCCAAATCAAATATCCACTTAGACGGGTATATCACTTCCGCCTGATTGCTTCAATCTATAAGTGAGCGTTCTATCTAACTGTAAACGCACTATGTGGTTTAGAGTCATTTGATTTGGGAAACAAAAGTCTATCAAGTACTTTTGTAAATATCTTCTATCTCTTGATTCTTTCAGAGATACGTAACAACCACATGCATATGCTGCATTTCAAGTCCTTTTGAAATTACCAAGCTAACTAAGTAGCGGAACTCTATAACGTTCATTACAAGAGAACAATTCCTGGGCTTTGTGAGAAACCTCGCGCCACAAGGCGAGTCTTTGTAATTTAAGACTACTTTCTTCTCATTATGCTTTATGAAAAATTAATTATGTATGTCCAATAGGCTTTACACTTGGTTGGTTAGCACTACCACACCAAATACCCGTATATTTGCCAAAGAAATAAGTTCTACCTGGATTGTGTAGGCCAAATATGCTATTTATTAAATTAAACAACAAGAAGCATGGTTCGATCTCATCGTGCTCTATTTCCTTGAGCAACAATATATAAAAATAATCATTAACATGCTCGCACGATCTTTCCATTGACTCGTGTGTGTTCTCATAATCCTTTAGGATTTCATTTTTCTCTGGAATCATTAAACTTCGGAGTGTCCTCCAGTATTGATTCATGGACATAGTCAGAGACAATTAAATGAGATGATTTCATTAATGATACAAATTAGGTTGTGCCTTACTCATCTACTTCCTTTATAGGTGAGCATTGATCGAACATGGTGGTATCTCCATCTTCCTTTGTGAAGCCACGGCCTCAACCACACTTCCACTAAGTGTAGTTGTAACACCTCAGCCTATGGTGTATATCCCTTATTGAGGATTTGTAACTTTGCAGGTAGGTTTGCAGCTGGTACGTGTGATCTCATCACCTTAGCGACATCAGTGTACATTCTGAAAATTGATTATTCTTTGTCACTTCACATTTACATTTGTGGAGTACAAGAATCAATATGAGATACAGTGGGAACACACCACGACAATTCCTGTCGTTCCCTTAGAAAATACTTTTTCTTATCTCCTCCTAACGACGGGAAGACTGTCTCATTTAAGTGATAACCCGCAAATATAGCGGTAAGAGATCTCTTGCCAAAAGTTTTAAAATGCGGATAATTGTTGGGAACTCATTTCCAACATAACTACTTAACAGTTTTGAAGATCCATCATAGTACGATGTGGAATCGTAATGGCACATATATAGTGCAACCAAAAATGCGTAAGAACACAAATGTCAGGCTTAAATTCAGTTACCAACTGGTACGCAGAAAAGATTGACTAATATTGGGTTCTAAAACGAATTAAGTAAAGATGCGCGTAATATTGCATATTCCCAAAGGAATAAAAGGTAGGTTGGTATGCATAACCTATTCTTTAGACACCATCTGTAACCTTTTATGGTAGACTCTGCGAGACCATTGGGTATAAGATGTTCTATATTGATCTTATTAAACATGCAATATTCATCAAGTCCTTTTGATGTAAATTCTCTAGCATTAACAAGGGTGGCGAGCCTTTGCACTTTTCTTTGTTTAATATGTGCTAGGAATTTTACAAAAATTAAACGCATCGTTTGTTATGAACGATAACTGATTCAATGCGTCGAATCATCCACCAGAGCCACAAATCACTTTGAATGCTCCGCATTCTGCGTGGTATATGTTCACTAACAACACTTTATTTCTTTGGATAATGAGTTATTTAGCATTTGCATCTAAGTAAAACAGGATGCTCTCAATCATGTTTCACTAAAAAGAGACTTTGTAAGATGAGTGACGTGCTTTCTTATTCTAAAGCATAATGGGGAGAGGCAATGCAAATCTAGTAACTTTAGAAATCACTGATTATGATAGATGCCGTAACTTCGCATTTTATTAATTCATTTTCTTATACACTCAAATGAAGTGATGCTCGTGTTAGTACTTTCATAACGGAACATCGTGTCACAACCAATGTACCTTATGGTTATGTCAAAGTCTTTATGAATTAATCCCAATCATTTCATTGTTGGGGTTAATAAGGATTCAGTAATTCAAGTTTTAGTGATCTACAATTCACTAGATTGATACATTAATTTTCTAAGAATATGCTTCCTTCCACATTCATTAGAAATAATTTATAGGTGCGATCAAATTCATTCTCACTGTAAGGGCAGATATATGATCTAGTTCAATTAAATAGTCAATTGGCCAGGCAAATTTCTTGTTGCCATTAAAGTTGATGTGAAAATCGGTTGCTACTATGATACACATTACATTGTATATATTAACACCTATGACCAGGTGCATTTCCAACTATTTCATTTATGATGGGAGATAGAATTACATCTTAGCTTCATCTCATATTCAACTGATACTGGTACTTTGGTGTCATTACGACTGGGAAAAAATACATTTCCGTCTCATGATATATATGTCCCTTTTCACATGCTTTTATATGAGTCATTACGTCTAACCCTTATTACTTTGAGGTTCTTTCCATTTTCAATTTTGCTACATTTAGCTTAATTTGAGAAATTTCTTTATCTCAATGGGCCAAGAGAATCTCACTACACATGTCAACCACTTACTTTAGGTTGAATATATTATTAAAAATAATTAATTCTCTTGTTGTCATACTTTCACATATACTGGTTCGTTAGTATTATGGATGAAGTAGAGAAATGGAAATTTTCTGCTCACATCATCTTTTGTGAGTTCTTCCACAAAAATTGGAATACGTGTGATTTTATTTGAACGTATGTTTTGAAACAACTGACATATTAATAGTCGAGCAAGTGGATACATTTCAAGGAACATTCAAATTTTGGGAGAAGAATATCAAGTACACAATAATGGTGCTTAAGTCGTTTTAAACCCCAAATGAATACATTAAAATAGAGTTGGTACAACCAATTGAACAAAAGACATCATTTAAGTATAGCCAATATCATTTTCAATAGAACAAAATAACACTAAAAAAAAAACTCTTAATGAACGTGATCAACAATCATAATTTAAGTTGACCGTTTATATTATATGAACTTATTTTAAGGGAAAGAAAAATAGAACTAGGCATGTTCTATAAAACAAATAAATAAGCCCAATAATAATTACATACCTTTTGGTTCCCATTGTCCATGGACAGAACTAAAACACTCTTGGTCGCGCACAGCCCAGGCCCATGTCGGAACAGGGACAGAACTGAACAGGAAACCGGGCTGGAACAGGGACAGAACAGTACGAGAAGTAAAGCCGGAACGGGACCGGACAAGACAGGAACTGGAGCGAAACGGGACCGGACAGGAGAGGACAGGAACTGAAACCGTAACGGGACCGGACATGACAATAACCGAGCTGGAACAGGACAGTGACCGAGCTGGAACAGGACAGTGACCGAGCTGGAACAGGACAAGACAAAGGATTTTCCTTCTCCTCTTTTCCCATAGGATTCCAAGCGACGGGTTTTCTTCCCCAGATTTACATCTAGATCCGCAAGCACCAAGCACAAATCCAAAATTACAAACGATTAAACTAATCAAAGTAATCCATGATTTGACGTTGTAGAATAAGGAGAGAAGAGTCAAGGTGCAGATGTTGACAAAAACGTAGAAGATTAAAAAGTCTCCCATCGAAATCTCCAAAAAAAAAATCCATGATTAGTATCTACGTATGCAGTACTAAAACAATCATAATCAAAGTAACTAATCCTTTATTAGTACCTACGTACGAAAATGAAAATCAACATAATAACCAAAATAATTCCTAATTCCTTAAATCTATTTTCACCGTAGATTTAATAATACTCAAAATTGAAATCCCAATATAGGACAGATTCTAAAAATGAAATCAAAAATAGGAAAAAGAAGAAAAAAAAATATGGGATAAAACCGATCCAACTTATCTGATTTGATTCCAGTGATTTCAACGTTAGCTTGATGTTAATTGCATAACAGCGTTGATCTAAATCATCTATTGCCGCAGGGTAGAACTCGTGCCTGATAACGTGTTGCAATGGATGGGAAAGATAAAGAGGCACAAAGAGAAGGATATTTTATTCATTAGAGATTATATGTGTTACATGGATACAGTCCTTTATATACAATAGGAATAAAGCCGTGGATACTATATTGGGCCGCACATCCATGGGTGAAAGCCCTACAACACATATAATGATTTTTATATAGAGATAGAGATAAACCTCTATGTAGAACCCTCTACCTATATAGAGGAAAATGTTGTAAATCAAATACAGTTGATTCGCGTGTATGGTCAATTTTTTGTATAGGTTCTTCTTTCCTGCTCGGACCCGACAAATCTTAAAACCACAACTATTGATTTGTTTTCTTCCTAGAAACATCTGGCCTTTAATATTTATTTTAATTTAAAAAAAATAAAAAGGAAAAGAAAAATAAATTTAAAAACTAATATAAAAAAATACAAAAAAACAAAAACAAAAAACACCAAAGATAACTAAATAATTTATTTACCTTTGGACACCCTTCTCATCCTACTACCACTACTTCTTCCACCACCATTAACGTCATCACTCCACCATTCTCACCAACACCCACCACAATTATCCCCACTGATCCACCACCCCCACACACCATCACAACCACCATTAATGCCTAATGATTTAATATAAAATAAATTTATTATGTATTGTACTAGAAATAACCCGTGTCGTAACGGCACTGCATGCGAAGGTACAATTTTTTATGATAATAATTTTAATAATTACCAAACATCATCATAAGACTTAAGTCGACTCCTAAGAACTCGTCGCTACCAAAACTTTAAACATTTTTCATCAGAATAATTAAGAAATAAAAACTTCCAACTTTTTTTTTCTTTAAATTTATAGTTTTTAAAAATCACGTAAACTATCTTATTTTGTCATTAGATAAAAAAAAATTTGATCCCCAATGGTTGCATATCTTTGATGAAATCATTATGTTGAATCCTAATCTGATGAGCAATAAAATGTAATTACATCCTCCCAAAAATTCTTCCTCGATCGCAGGGACTATTGTCCTGTGTTCATCTTCCATATGCTCTGGTGATTCCACTATGGTATTATCCTATGCCCTTTCCATTGCATAGTTTCGATGCAACCTCAAATAATCCTCTCATTCTCTTCCCGGATCGACAAGTCGATGCTCCATTTGATCGGCAATTTCCCCCAGCAGTGTTACCTTCAGCTTGTCATCCCTGGTGGGAAAAAAAACACAAATGGATGAATAAGGAGTGGATACATGGAGAAAAAAATGTATCATACTATGTTTTTCAAGAGGGATTGATGTGTGACCGCACCTTAGGTTTTGGAGAGTCAGTTCAAGCATGCGGGATTCTAGGCCATTTGGTTTCTTCAAAGTCTGGATACTAGCTGGTCAAACTTGTTAGTACTCCAACAACATCTGTGAAAAAATAACGAGCCAAAATTAGGTTAAAAGTAAAGAACGAACACAAATTCAACAAACAACAATACGTTTGGTAAGAGTAAGGCTAAAAGGAAAAAACAATGAGTACCCGTAAGGTAGATATTGTTTATTCTAGACTCCAAGTCATCAAATTCAACAAAGGAAAAGGCATGCATGGGAATGCGTTCGGTATCTCCCAACAAACAGTCAACCTCGGTATCCCATTTGAAGAATAACCAATGATCATTCTTCGATGGACGAAACCTGGATTTCTCCGTCGTGGTGTTGAACTTGGCGAGTGTATAGAGCCCTCCCTCGTGGAGCAATGGCCCGAACTTTCATATCAATTTCTTAGGGACGATGTCGTGCATGGTATCCCCCTGTGTAGGATGTAAAGATGGATTAGAATACATGACTAATATTTTATTGTATTAAAAAAAAAAACATTAGTTTCATTCAGATCGCAATAACAATATACTCACGTTTTCATCAATCACGAGCAAATCCAAAGTAGTGACTTCGCTGGTGGACATGAAATCAATCTCTTCCCATTTTCTTGCAACGCGAAACTCGAGCACCGAAGGTTTGTTCTCATCGAAATCATGCATTCTCGAAAAGGAAGCAAATACGTTTTGGGTAACGCTTTTCTTTGGGCTGCATCTAATCATGTTTGACATGTTGATACTCTTAAGCTAAAAATTTCACCAAAAAAATAAGTTGGAAATGTGTGAATGAGTTGATGGGTGTGGTTGAAGAAATACATTCATCTATTTATATACACGTTTTTAATTGTAATGTGGTTTGGACTTTTTTTTTCCGCCTATTATGGGCGAATATAGGAGCAGCCGTTTCGTTGCATGGTATGGAAATTTTTTGCACTATTAATTGGTATTCATGATGGTGGGAGGAAAGTAATTATAGGAATGAAAGAATTACATGCGAAAATTTTTGGTAAGTATTCCTATTCAAAACGGTAAGCTTTAAACCTTAATTTGCCCTGCATGTCCTAAATATTAGCCCATTTATGATGTAAAGTTTTCCGACTTCATAATTAACGTTTGCATTTGGGTTGGGATCACCTGTTCCCTACTTTCCTGTCCCTACCAATTAGGTTATGCCACCTATTTTTCTCTAAAAATGCAAACGTCATAGTTAACGACGTTAAATATGAAACTACATGGTTGTCTTCATCGTTCTCAAGAGACAATGTCACCTGAATTTTTTGTCATATTATTTTAGTTGATCTTCAGTAACGATCCATAAATTATATGATAAATTTCCTAACTACTCAACATAAAATCCCAAGCCAAACAATTATAGTTTCATCTATATCAATCCAACTAAATTGAAAGTAACATTCGATGGATTATCGATTCTACTTTTGAGTTATGATTTTATAACTCTACAATGGAGTTATACACAATTTTGATTGTAGATTTTAGGGACCTAATTTTTTGGGTAGAAATATGTGGATGGTAATTTTAGTCTGGTTATGAAAACCCTAATCTTCTTTTTCAGTTTTGAGTTTTTCTTAATTATTTGAAACCTTTTGTTTTTGGTAATTAATCAAAACGGATTTGAATCTTAATCATATCTCCACTGACTTTTTTCCTCTTCCGCCTTTTTTGGATTCGTAGTTCTCTGAACTTGAACAGATCTTCCATGATCTTAATTTTATTTAGAATCGACCAAACATCATCAAACCCGGGTTTGTGGACCTGAACATGGTTTTTGTTTTGATTTCTCAAAACATTGAAATTGTCGTATAAAAGTCCTTTGTTTGAGATCTTTGAGATATGTTTTTAAACATTATCATTATCACTAAGAAGATGAAGTGCCAAGAGACGAAGAACAAAGACGGAAGATATCAAGATGTGTTAATGATCAACGTAATGACGTTAGGGTTAATGTAGTTTGCACGAATTTTGCCGTGAATTACTAATAAAGAAGTTTATAGAAAAACATGTGGCATAATCTGATTGGTAGGGACAGGAAGACACAGGGAAGTAGGAGACAGGTGATCCCAACCCAAAAAAAACACTGAAAATATAAATGTTACAATAACTTTCAATCATCTCTTAAAAAAAATATATTCAACAAGGTTTTACCTATTTCCTATCCCCTTTTTTCCCAAATCTCATCACAAGTATGTAATTTTTTTTTTTTTAACTTTTTCTAGGTTGGGTCAACAAAACTCACCCTTACTCCTACGGGGTAATATTTCATCTCGGTGACCATCGTCTTCCTTTTCCCTCTCTCTGAAATCCAATCCACCATTACCATTTTTTTTCTAACAACTGGTAACAGATCTACTGCACATATATCAACCAAACTAGCAAGCAAAGGCTGCTACGCATTATCAAAACTCAAATTCATGAGAATAGAAGAGAACATCTACGTATCCACTATCACATCAGATGGAAAAGGACGTAGAAATATTATTCATTAACATGTTGTTAATATAAGAGAGTACTGACAAAAATGTTAAGACCGGGTGAAACCAAGTTTTATTCAAAAACATCAAACTAACATGGGACAAGAAAAATGGTGATTTATTTTTTCTATCTTAATTGGGATTTTATTGGTTAATTCAACAAACTAACATGGACAAAAAAATTGGTGATTGCTTTTTTTTATTTTAATTGGGATTTTATTTCTTGTAATCCCGCGAGAAAGAGATGTTCACTGTTTCAATTAGGTTTTAATTTACTGTATTTGATTATCCCCAGATTTAAAAACTTTACCCTAATGGATCGATGTAGTTTAGATGTTCATGCATTCAATCTTCTCCAATCTGATCAATATCCAAACTCAAACCGGTGGCAGTGAGGGTGGTGGTTAGAGTTTAGGTTAACATGGTGATTAAGAAGGTGAGTGCAATTTACCCACTTTAAAAAGAGTTAATTAAAAATTAAATTTTATAGTTGGGATGGGAAATAGGGAAAGTGGGGATGGGAAATAGGTAAAACTTTCAATAACCTACAAAAAACAAACAAAATGCTACAATAACTTTCAACCATGTCTCCAAAATAAATAAATATTGTCAATCTTCAACAATCTGCAAAACACAAACAATGTATTCTTTTTTAAAATAATAGAAATAATTTTCATTCTACTAAAGAAAAATTCAAAAATACAAAGCATAATTTCCATTGTACTCATTGAACAAATGGAACAATCGAGTACGGCGAGGAAAGTTACGTGGAGTGTAATACCCGGGGAGTTGCAATATGTAAAACCCAAAAAAAATGGAAATCGAATAAGCCAACCTTAATCAACCTGCAAAACCTTAATCAACCTGCAAAACACAAATAATATTAGAGTTTCCATATGTAAAGAGGAAGAATGGATGATCTTCATGTGGCGGGTTATGGACAAACGAGAAACTTTTACATTTTCTGTAACCGATGGAAGATTGTTTTGTTTTGTCAGAATCTTCAAAAAAAAATTTCAAAAACTCTTACATTTTTTGAAACCACTTTCTCATGCTGATGAAACCACTTTCTCATGCTGATGGACGAAGATGGGTTTGTTAGAATAATAAGAATATGAGAGACTAAAAGCTTACGTTATTAAAAAGAGGAAGTTATTTCTCTTTTTGATAACGATGCATGATAAATAGAGCTAATATTTAGGACATGCACAACTAAATAAGGCCGCATATCCTCTGTACCCGAATATTACCCGTCCCACTGTCCCAACGTATCAAGGGATGCCATGTGTCCATTACTTTAACAACGTTTGATTTTCCATCCATTACTTAGTAATCCAAACAAGTTTTTTTTCGAAAATAAAGAGAAAAAAATTCATTAGTGATGATTGATCAAATCCAGTTTAGAGATGATGAACAAAGTATATCAGTCCCAATACATATCTATGCAAACACCACATGAGATCATGGAAGAAAAGATTCAATGTAATTTTAATTAAAAGCACAACCTAATTATACGGAAGAACCATAGTTCATCAACTGAATCACTCCAAAGAATAAACATGACGAACTTTTTTTTACTTTCAAGTAGTGTGTTTGATCTCAACACTATATTAGCTTTAGGGTCCGTTTTCTCCAAATTCTACTGTATCTCTAATATGATTAGGATATGGAGGGTAACGATTAAATACAAAAATAGAGTCACTTTCTTGATCTTCTAGTAATCTACTTAATACAATTCTTTCTGTAATCATTAACTATCAACAACGATCAAATTTAATTTGGTCGTTTGTTTATCTCTCGCCTGATTTTCTTAAATTGCATGATTTCATGTTTGTTCATTATCTATGTATAACTAATTCCATCCATATTTAGGTCTTATAAAAATCTACAATACGTTTGTAAAGTTAAACCCTAAATCTTACGATTGGGAATAAAAGATAGAAAAGGAAGAAATATATCGATTTCTTTTCTGTTCTTTTTTATGAATAAAATGTTAATTAAATATTGAGGGAATAAACTCCGTCAACAATCAGTTAAGAGAAATAACATGTGGCATCCTTTGACACGTTGGGACAGAGAGACAGGCAATAATCGGGTGCATAGGATCTGCTCCCTTTTTTTTTGTAATGATACCATTTAAGTGTTGTAACTTTTTAATTGAAGAGGAATTAATTAAGATGGATAGAGGGGGTTACAAACACCACAATCCCTAGATGTCTTTTTCTAGGATGAGATTGGGGTGGTCGGATCACATGTTTGTCTCTCAAAATGTTATCCGTCCGTCCAAGGCTCAAAAACCTATGCTGTTTTGTATTATAGATTAATGAAAATTTATTTATTTGATTAATTAAAGAAATATTTATTATGAAATATTAATAGAACATTTATTATTGAAAGTTAATTAACCTGATCATTTTACAACCGTAGATTTAGTTTTTCCAAGCATGAATCATGTGCGTCCTTTATCTTGCCTAAGTTGTCCAAACTATGATGCGTAGGTTTTATAAGATGTCATTTATTTGTGCTTTATTTTTTTTTAATTTTAATTAAAATAAAACCATTTATTCCATTATATTTTTTACTCATAACCACTAATTTTTTTATCGTGATGACCAACTACATCTTTCACGATACAACGTTGCCTGTGTTGTAAATATACAGAACTAATAATGTCCACGAATATTCACCAACATCACCACCATAAAACCACCCATCAACATTATTTTTTCCACCACCACTGATATTATAGCCTCCACCGCCACCACTTCTACCAGCCACCACTTCTTCTACTACTAACCACTAATTTCTATTGATTTTTATTAAAATGCTTATAAATGCAAAAATACATATTTATTAGATTAATTAGGAGGACATTTGATGAAAATTTAATAAATTATTCATTATGAGAGATTAATGAGACACTAATTAATAAAACACTCATAGTGATTAATTTTAATTAGAGCAAACTACAACCATGGATTTAGCTTTTCCCAGAATGCATCCTGACCGCTCTTTATCAAGTAAATAACCCGTGTAACGGTACGAGAAAGGATATGTATTTCAAATATATCCATCGGTTCATATATATCATAACTGTTTGCGAAAAATTGATCCAGTCGATTTAAGTCTAATCGTTTTTGAGGTGTTGGCTAATAACATATCCTTAGCCTCAAATCTTTTAATATTAGGTCTGTAAGTCATATAATTCTTAGAAAAAACATAGTTAATCATTAACCAACTCCTCAAAATCTTGTGGGCCTATGGGTAGTAGAACACTACTTCATTTACTTCTTCAAAACAAAATAGTGTCCCTACTTCGAAAAAAATAAATCATGAAAGGTCGTTCACCAAATTTGTAACAAAACTGAAAACACAAAATTACTTCTAAATCAATCAGGTTAATCTTACAAAATTTGTTATAGTTTCAGGATTTTCTTTTCTCCCTTTCGTGATATAAACTATTCCAAATTTATATAAATTTGTGTTTATTCATTTTCCTAAAGTTTAATAATCTGTAATTCTTGGTCCATTTCGTTTCTTACCTGCTTATCTTTTCTCTTTACCTATTACCATGAACTATTTCTCAAGCATGCATAATCATATGAAGCCGAGGAGAAATGGAAGAAACATAAATCATGACAAAAAAGTGGGAATAGAGAGAGATTTGAGAAATTAACAACATGTTTGTCTTTTTTCCTCTATCTAGAGGAAAAACACTACCTTCCTCTATCTGGTGAAGGACTCCACTTTTATTGGTGTTTGTTTTTTACACTACCAAAATAGAGGATTTTAAATAGAGCCAAATCACTACCAAAATGGAGGATTTTAAATAGCACCCGGTTGATGCTATTTTTGGTACCTAACCTCTATCTTGTATTGAAATGTCAAGTTTATCCTCGAACTAATATAAGTTTTTAAATTTTGTTTCCCTCCGGCTCTTTCGTTTTCTATCGTAGCGTCTTCCCTAGAAATTTCTTTCGGTGTGCGTTAAGAGTAGCAGAAAGATTTCATTGATCTCTCATATATATGTAAGATATTTATTTATTTTCTATTCTTCACTTCGTTCCGGTAATTTATCTTCATAATTTTAATTTTATGAATTTGGGTTCAATAATTTGTGTTTGTTTATGTCTTTCAACTTTGGATTTAGGTCTGGTTTTGATGCTTTTCCTTTTGCTATCTAGTCATGAATAACGGTACAATACTACGATGTTTAAATTTCAGTATCCAAAATTCAGAATGGAAAATGTTTGACAAAATTCCCAAGAGATTATTCGTGGAATCTGGGAATGGATGGAATTTGTGTATTTTATAAAGGTGAAATGGGAAATAAAAATTATTGAATATAGAGTTATTGGATGGAGGTAAAACAAACATAAATTTAAGAAACATTATATAATGATTTTTACATAGAGATAGAGATAAACCTCTATGTAGAACCCTCTACCTATATAAAGGAAAAAACAAACATTCTACAAATCAATTACAATTGATTCGCGTGTATGGTCAATTTTTTTTATAGGTTTTTCTTTCCTGCCTGGACCCGACAAATCTTAAAGCCACAACTATTCATTTGTTTTCTTCCTTGAAAAATCTGGCCTTTAATAAAAAAAAAATAAATTTAAAAACTAATATCAAATAAAAAAAACCAAAAAAAATAATTAAGGGTAACTAAATAATTTATCTACCTTAGGACGCCTTTCTCATCCTACTACCACTACTTCTTCCACCACCACCACCATTAACGTCATCACTTCACCATTCTCACCAACACCTACCACCATTATCTCCACCGCCGATCCACCATCCCACCCACCATCACAACCACCATTAATGGCTACTGATTTAATATAAAATAAATTTATTTGATTAATCAAAAAAAATATTATGAAATATTAATAGAACATTTATTATTGAAAGTTTTACAGCGATAGATTTAGCTTTCCCAAAGTTGAATCATGTGCGTCATTTATTTTGCTTAAGTTGTCCAAACTAGGATGCGTAGGTTTTATAAGATGTCATTTATGCGTAGGTTTTATAAGATGTCAAAACCATTTATTCCATTATATTTTTTACTCATAACCACTAATTTTTTTATCGTGATGACCAACTACATCTTTCACGATACAATGTTGCCTGCGTTGTAAATATACAGAACTAATAATGTCCACGAATATTCACCAACATCTCCACCATAAAACCACCCATCATCATTATTTTTTCCACCACCACTGATATTATTGCCTCCACTACCACCGTTTCTACCAGCCACCACTTCTTCCACTACTAACTACTAATTTCTATTGATATAATTTTTAATAAAATGTTTATTAATGCAAAAGTACATATTTATTAGATTAATTAGGAGGACATTTAATGATGAAAATTAAATAAATTATTCATTATGAGATATTAATGAGACACCAAGTAATAAAACACTCATAATGATTAATTTTAATTAGAACAAACCACAACCATGGATTTAGCTTTCCCCATAATGCATCATGACCGCTCTTTATCTAGGCTAAGTTGTGCATGCTTTGTTTTATATTCTTGACTAGGTCTCAACCCGTGTCGTAAAGGCATGAGCAAGGATATGTGTTTCAAATGTATCCATCGATTCATACATGTCGTAAATGTCCGAGAAGAATCGAACTGATCGATCCAGGTCTAAATATTTTGAGGAGTTGGTTAATAAACATGTCCTTATCCTCGAATCTTTTAATATTGTGTATGTAAGTCATACAAACCTTTGTGACAAACATAGTTAATCGTTAGAGCAAATCCTATGGGCAGTAGAACATTACTTCGTTCACTACTTCAGAAAAATATCATCAAAGGTCATTCACCAAACTTGTAACAAAACTAAAAACACCTAAAATTACATTAAAATCAATTTGATTAATCTTGCAAAATCTGTTAGCATCAGAATTTAATTTTTCTCTTTGATATAAATTGTTGGGTTCCCAATTTACATAGATTTGTGTTTATTCATTTTCCTAAAATTTATAATAATATTTAATTTTTGATCCATTTCTTTTCTTGTCTCTTTACCTATTATCATGAACTATTTCTCAAGCATGCATAATTACACGAAGTTGGGGAGAAATGACAAAAACAGAAATCATGACAAAAAAGAGGAATGAAGAGAGATGCGAGAAACTGAACCGATCACAGTTAATTCACGCATAGCCTTGCATAATCCCATGAAGTAGGGGAGAAATAATGACAGAAACAGAATCCATGACAAAAAAAAGGGGAAACTGAACCGATTACAATTAATTCGCGTGTACCCTTGCATTTGGTCAAATTTTTTTATAGGTTTCATTTTTCTTCCTGCACCCTACCCCGCAAATCTTAAAATCACAATATCTTATTTTTTGGAAAAATCTGGCCTTTAAAAATTGTTTTAATTTTTAAAAAATAGAAAAAATAGTAATTTGAAAACTAAAATCAAATTAAAACAAAACAAAGAAAAATTAACCAAGGGTGACTAAATAATTTACCTATCTTAGGAAACCTTTTCTCACCCTACTACCACTATTTCTTCCACCACCACATTATCGTCACCACTCTACCAGTCTTACCAATACCCACCACCATTATCCCCACCGTCGATCCACCACCACCACCCACCATCACAACCACCATTAGTGATTAATTTACCTATCTTAGGACCCCTTTTCTCACCCTACTACCACTACTTCTTCCACCACAACATTATCTTCACCACTCCACCAGTCTCACCAATACCCACCATCATTATCCCCACCACTGCCCACCATCATAACCACCATTAATGCTTACTGATATGGTTAATATCAAATAAATTTATTATGTATCAACAAAAATATACTCATTTGATTAATTAAAGAAACATTTATTATGAAATATCAATTGAATATTTATTATTAAATTTAATTAAACGTGATCATTTATAGTGGTAGATTTATGTACTGCAAGTATAAATTTGATCGTTCTTTAACTAGCCTAACTTGTCCAAACTTTGTTTTGTATTCTGGAAGTGTAATCAATTTTATTTTAATACCAAAAACCGTGATTTATTCGGTCGGTACTATAAATAGCTAGGATCCCATTTGGGTGATCCAGCGGTCATGATCATATTGTCTTATATGATTTAGTATCCTCCTCAAAATATTTGTGTTTTGTCCTTACCAGTTGTGCCAAAGCAACCAACTACATATATCACAATAAAATGTTGCCCATTTTGTAAAGACACAAAGCTATTATTGTCCACTATTATTCACTAACATCCACCACCGTACGTAAAAGCCAGCCACACCCATTATTTTTTCCACCACCGGTAATGTTACCACCTCCACCACTCACAAGTACCCGCCACTTTTGCACCACCCAAGCACCAACTGCTCTTTTACTACCACCATTAAAAATTATTAATATAATTTTTAACCGGGCTCATTGTAGTACAATGGTAATGTCATTGGGTGATGATACAAGTTATCTGAGATTGAAACTCGCCAGCACCAAATTCTTCACCGATCAATATATATATAGTTTTTAATAAACTTATTTATTAATAAAAATATGTATTTATTAGATTCATTAAATGAACATTCATCATGAAAATTAATTAATCATTCATCATGAGCAATTAATATGATACTAATTAATAAAGTATTTATAACGATTAGTTGAAAAAACCACGGCCGTACATTTATCCCTCCTAAACAAATCTCGACCGTACCGGCACAGACATAGTTTTATTTGATTATGCATTTTTTACGCGTAGATACTAGGAAATGACCCGGACCGCCAATTAGTTGTCCAGAAAATGATTCATGAGGTTTTTTTTCCTTATAAACCGTGATCCCCATATTAAGCTATTTAAAACATTTGGATAATTTTTGTTGGCATCAGGCACGGAGCTACACCCAATCTAGTGGGGACAGCAGTTCCTCCTAAGATTTCCTAATTACATACTTAGGCTTTACATAATTATTATTTTAGGCTTGAAAATTTTAAGTATTTATAGATTTGTCCCCCTTATTTTTGTATATTACATAGAGAGCCTTGAATCCTCTATTATATACACTTTAAAAACTATTGATATTAGGTACTTATCGTGTAAAACTTGGGTGAAACATCCAAATTACGTAGGAAAAAGATGAAAAATATCAAAATATTAAATCCAACCATCAATCTAAACATCTTACAACTAATTGGATATTTTAGTGACATCATTTGAAGAGAAATACCAAAGCCTAAAAAAAATTGTGGCCTTCGACCACCTGCTTTTACGGCGAAACTACTATACTCATATATTTGTCCTCGCAAATAATAAATCCTAGCTTCGTCCCTAGTTGGCATGCCAAATTTGAGTTAGAGTTTACACCCCTGATTGAAGTTTAGAATTTTACCAAAAAGAGGACAAACCACTTTTTGCGCTCACTGTGGATAATTAAAATACATATTGATTTCAGATGGTGGAAAATACGTAGCGGAGACAGTGGGTTCACTGGTCCATAGGTTTTTTTAGTAAGAAAAAATCACGCGCAATTTTCATCCCAACTATTTTGTAACCTAAATTGGATTCTTACTCCAATTTTTCATTCTTTTATCTTCAGTTACTTCATTTTTGTATTGTTTTTTACCGATCGATAAAATTGGGTTTATTATGATGGTGGTTTACTACCTTTTTTTTTTTTCAATTACGTTTTTAGTTATTATGATCTTCAGGAAGAAACTGTGCCCCCATTAAAATTCTGTTCTGGATCCACCACTGATTTCACATATACTTATAACTAATATTTAGTTAGCAGCCGTTTGTCGTCCTGCATTACTCTACGTAACTCTACACTAATTCTGGTTCCTTTTCACAGGCCATCCCTCAGTGTAGTATTAGAACACTCGGTTTGTAAAACTTGAATATGAAACCTAAACACATCACGGTTGTGCCCGATGGTACATCCTTTCTCTATAACAAAATAGGCAAACTATCATAATAAAAGAGGGATATGGACTTTGAATATTTGTTTTACTTATCCACATTGGGTAACTAATCACATTCCATTTCAAATATTTCACTGTGGTGCTTCCCGGTTAACCAACAATGTCTTTAACTTAGATGTCCTTCATTAATTAGGTGACCGAAGTTAACCAAAGCTTAACTATGAGAAAATAAAGTGGCTATAAGTAATTGCACATGCTTAGCAAAGTTGCAACCTCCTGAATCCTTGATAAAGAGAACTTCATTTACTAAATATACAGGGTATTTGATTCCCCTAAAATGGTTGCGTCACAAAACTACTAATGGAGAGTGGTAAAATGACTCGCGTCATTAGCTCTAAATGGTAGCTTCTCATCGTATTTGTTTGTACGCTTGTCCTATTCGGTGTATAATTTATTTTTGATACTGGCTACTGCGCGTATTGGATGGGACACTCCCGACATATATGTTTTCAGGTATCATTTTACAAAATGGAAAGATGGTTCTATACATTTAAATGGTATAGAAAGCATGGAAAATCATCTTACAGGAATCATTCTACGGTAATTTTAACGGATTACACTGGAGAACTCTTAAATTCTTTTTCCGTACTGAACTCCTATATCCAAATCCAAAGGTTTAGGTCACCATTCTCATCCACAGGGGAGTATCCACATTCATTCTCTTTTTTCTCTGCTTTCTTTAATATCCACAACCATATGTTTATCTTCATCACACAATGGCTTTGTCGTTTTCGAAGATGCGTATGTAGAAGGAGAGCAGAATAAGGGAACTTCATAAACACATAACCGGTCCTTTATCTCTCTTGGAAATGTGGTGTCAACAATGATATTAGAAGGAGATAAAGCATTCCATGGGTTACCATGGTTTAGCCGTGTGTATGAGGGGATTCAAACCCTCTTCATTGAAGCAACATGCACGCAGTTTCTGATAGGGAACTTAAGAAACCTTGCACTTAAAGTAATTCAATCTCATATTCTCCCCCAAAAAAAAAATCCTACCAAAATGAGAAAACCTCAGAACATATATATGTTCACAACTGCGTCATTTCCAGGGTCTCCAACTGGATGAGATAAAGTAATTAAAAGTAGCAAAAAAGAAGATAAAGTGCACTCAAAGTAAGAAAGGGAACTATTGGAACTCTTATAATCTGGGATGCACGCATCTAAACTTACAACCCAGTCTACATTCTCTGCATCATTACGATGTTTAAGCCTGCTGACTGATATTAATTACTTGCAGGATATCATCCTACAGGAAAAAAAATTCTTCACCTTAGCTGAAAGCTTAAAACTAAAGTTTCATTGTTAAAACTATTATCCGGAGAAGACTTATATTTAGCATGCAAAGTAAGTTTCCCAACTTAACATGCAGCAAGGGAAGGTGATAAACACAACTAAATCACTTCAAGGAAGTACACACTATTATACTTGGGATATTAGTCCTGTAGATTATTTCCCAGGATTTGATTTTTTAGCATGCCGAGTTTGACACCATGTATCAACATTGTGTCCGATCTCTGCATATTGTATTGCCATAAGTATAAAATTTAGCGTTAATTGGAATTTGGAAAGCAATCAAAACAGCAGATATGGGATACCATAGAAACAAATAAAGAAAGAAAAAAAAGCACCATGGATGAGAAATGAGAACGAACATCCATTCAAGATTCATCACAGGTCACCAATAGCATACACATCATTTCACGACTCAAGATCAAATAAAAGGGAAACAATAAAATCAAAGATTCAAGATTTAAAAATATACTATTAATCACCCTTTTGGAGTGCCTGCTCATAGAAGGAACCTCAAAAGGAATCTTATATCACCATGACCAAACGACCACCCCACACAATAACTTCTTAATTAAGGAATTAATAAACACTTCTGTGCACATCCAAAGCAGGTGTCAAGTTCAGTCCTTCATACTGTAGACCACATATTTATTCACTACAATGCAGTTCGAAAAATTTGAGATTACTTCTTCAACTGTGCTAATAGTTCTGCCCGGTACAGTTCAAGAAGTATTAAGTAGTTGGAAAAACAAACATTTCATGGATACAGGTAAACAGCTTTGGCGAAGACTTCCTGCTTTCTAGCAAACTTTTCGGGGAGCAAGAAGTTACCAGAGATATCAAAATAGATTAAGTTCTGTTTTCAAGGATTGGACACTTTTTCTATATTCTCAAACTCATGGCAGCAATTTTTTCTAGATACTCACTGATGTTCTTTGTTTTTGGGTTCTTTTGAGCTCTTTATTTTTGTTTGAGCTATTTATGTCCATTATGTAACCTTGTTCTAGCTTGGTCGTCCACCTCGGGGAGTTTTTTGGATTGTTTGTATTCTTTTTTCTCCTTTCTATAAAATTCTTTCTTTACCGAGCAAAAAGAAAAAAGAAAAAAGAAAAAATCTATGTATAAAACTTGTATATCTCATACCTGCTTCTCTTTCTAAAGAAGCTAAAGATGTCATCCTATAACGCTCCATCAGTTTGTCCACCCGATCTCACCCAACCCCTAGCCCTTGCAGTTGAGGAACAATTGTGCAATTTGAGATTTCCAAATAACATTTAGCAGTGTTCACGCCTAAGCTCCGCAATCAAATGACAAATCAACAAAAGTAGCTGATACACACAATTAAAAAAGGCAAAGTTTTTCAAAGTACATTGTGCACTGGCTAAAAAAAAGAGATTAACGAAGTGCGCTTCTACAATGATCTATGAATTTATACCTCTTTGCTAGCAATATAAAACTATATCAAACACAGCAGTACACAAACAGTCACTTGATAATAATATTATGCTACATCTCTATAAGCAAAAACCCAAATTCACTCACCAAATGAACCCAAAACTAACGAAAACAAACGAATGAGGGTCAGAGAAACAAAAACATCTGCACTAACACAGACAATTAAACAAATACGCTGAGGGTTAACATGACAACCATGATTAAATCAGAATTGAAGGTTAACAACGACTCATACAATGGTGAAAATGTACAAAAGAAAGTACATGAGTCAGAGACTCAGAGGAACCCCATACATACCTGCAAAAGAAAGAAGAAGACATCAATACTTCTTTCTGTGGAGATGGATCGATGTTGTACTTGCGAGAGGGAATGGGGAATAATGAGTGGTTTATATACTCAAACATTTGAATGAGCGTTTCAAAAACCATAAGAATTGGTTCCTAATGAATGAGGAATAATGAGTGGTTAATGGCTTTGAATTCTGGTTCGTAACGGAAAATAAATTTATGTTTGAATTACTAAAAGCAGTCAGATTAGGGCTAAAAAGAGGGCATGATTCTCGGCCACGATTTATGTTTTCAATTCTAAGAAGAATAAGAGCCGTTGATGGCCCTAACAGGCACTTTTATACCCGTCGGATGGTTACAAAACCATTTGTTTTGTAAGATAGATTAAATATAAAGGTGAAGGAAAAACTGATAAATATTTCTATTTTTCAGTTCCTAAATCTTTTGTTATATATGTACTCATATATGACTCATTTCTAGTATTTTCGGCCTTGACGTTCTCCCAAACTATGCCCCTCCTTTCCCGAGTTGTATCCTCAATCCAATTATATCATTATTAATTTTCAAAATACTTCCCCACCCCCACCCAAAAAAAAAACCATTATTTGATATGTTTTTTAGTTTACAAAAATATCTTACCAATCATTTGAAATGATATTGCCCTTATGTATATCCCTTATTAAGCTATGTAGGTTGTAACAAAATAACAACACCTGAACTCATACTTCTCGAGAATAATTATGCAGGTATTAACAGTATCCGGATCCTTGTCGATTTTGTCCCCTTTAAGAATAGTCTGAAAAGAATAAAACTCAGAATTGACTCAGGATACATATCGCATTGTATGTTCTTACTATTCAATAACATAAAGAAAAGCTACTGCATTCACTTAAGCTATATTTTAATTTTAAGCCATTTCCGATGGAAACCATTCTACTCATATAGGATGTAGTTCTAGTTCTTCAAAATACCTAGATAGTCCATGCACATAATCCAATTCGGCGGGTATGGTTCACCGAACAAAATATAGGTAATGGTTTTTCATTTCCTAACATTGAGGCGTTTTGAGCATAGTCGGATCCAGAGTTGGAAAAAAGCTCTATATCATGCATTCTCGGACGAGAGTAACCCATGGATGGGCTACTTCCCCGGAAACTGTTGATGGATGGCCGCATCAGTGTCAGTTGAAAACCCCACACCGACAGATAACCGTAGTGGCTAAGTGGGGACAGTATTGGCGGAGGATCAGGTCATCACAAATGGTATCAGAGCCGACCATGGGTTACCTGTCGAGGGTGAAAGAGTATGTTGGACGGGTACGTTGTGTCAGGTAAGGGTCTTATGAGTGACAAAGAACGCCAGAGTCTAGGATTGAACATATCCCGGAGACGAGGACGGCTCCAATTAAGGTGGTGGTATGATAATACTCCGACTCGGCAGGTAGGATTCGTCGAATAGAATATAGGTAATAGTTTTTTCTTTCCTAACACCGAAACCGTTTCATCATAATTGGCTTAAGAGTTGGCAAAAAGTTTTATAGTTAAGCATGCTCGGGAGAGAGTAATCCTTGGGATAGGTGACCTCCTGGGAAGCTGCCTCTGGATGACTGCAACGATGACCATGGAAACCCCACACTGTCAGATAACCACAATGGCCCAATGACAAAGGGCCAGGCCATTGCATTCTACGACATTAAGCTTCCAAATGTGAGGTTATTCGTTGGATAAAAATAATGGAACCATGATATTAGTTAGTAAGTCAAATGGTTAACTACTTAACCTAATAACAATGTATCCTAATAATAATAAACAATGTTATTCATCATCATTGAATAAAAATAACGTTAAATCATTCATTAAGAAATTTGTGAGACGATGCGAAATTACTCACTGGGTACGAATACTTGCCACCATCTCTACGGTCCACTAATATTATTGTTAGTCAGTCTGACTGAGTTTGGTACTGTTTTTTTCTTTCAAGAAAAGTACTTTGAAAACATATTTATAACAATATTTTTTCATCCGAGTGTTTGGTAAAAATATTGTAAAGTGTTTTTTATACAAAACACTTCTAAACTCTATCAACTTTTAAAAGTTGGGCAGAAGGAGCTTGCAAAAGATATAGTCCAACCCTAATTTCAAAGTTGTTTTTCTTTTCTATCCGAATTCTTTTTGTAACTAACAAAAATTGTTATCCCTAAATCTATATATTACCAATTTTTATTTCGTTATATTTTATTCTGTAAAGAGATAATTATTTTTCATTTTCAAAGTACATTTTATATTATACAATTTCAGTGAAAGATTCTTTAATTTATCAACAATAAATATTAAATAACTATTGATTTTTAAAAAGTGGTTAAGAAAAATAATACCTTCAAATAATAATACTGATTAGTAAATTTAATATTGCATATATGTCCAATAGTAAAAAATTTATTTATTTTTAAACACGGTAAAGTAGAAAAAAATAATTTCAGAGATATGTCTGTTTTTGTCATTTGCTACAACGATAGACGAACCTGATATTTTCTCAAATACAATTTGATGGCTTTTTAATCGGTTTTAACTTTAGTTTATATTTTGCAAACGTTCAAATTACTTTTTACATAGCTCAACACAGTAACGCACATCGAAAAAGCACTTTCGTAAAACTCACGGTAATACCAAACTGATCCTACGTATTAGTTAAGAAAAATATATTTATTACCATCATTAATAGAATAATTTATTTATTATAATTGTTAATTTGACATTTATCATGGAAAATTAATAAATATTTATTATGAAGAGCTAATGGAACATTAGTGACATGGTAAATTTTATCCATTAAATGTATTTCTAATTCCAATCACAGCCATCAGTTATGACAAACAATTATATTTATAGATTTATCTTTTGTGAGGACAAATCCTAGCCACTCTTTACATAGGCTAAGTTATCCAAACTGTGTTTTGTATTCTTGATATATATACATATATATATTCATAATGGAAATTCGAAATTTCACATAGGTCCCAAACCAAAAACAAGCTAATAGTACCTTAATATGTATAACTAATTGTTTATTCAAGATGACTTCTTAAAGAGCGAGTCAATTGTGACTTGTTTCTTTTTGAATTGATGTCATTTTGAAGTTCACTGTGAACTTCTCGTTGTATGATAAAAGTTTTTTTTACGTTGTTTTTCCATGGCACACTTGCACTTTAAACTTTTCTAAGAACCACTGCTTAGATTAACTTTGAGTGATACTTAAAGTTTTTTGCGTTGTAATCCCAAAATGATTTACGTATTCATTCATCATTGTATTTTCTTTACAATTTAGAGATGAGAAACTATATTGCGCATACATTTGTGTGTTATTATGACATTTGTTTACATAAGTAGAACTTTGTGTATTTAATGTTCATTGAATAGTAATACATCGCAGTGAACAAACAATAATACTGTACATTGAACAAGTTAATATATTTACCCGTGTATATGCAATAATTGAAAGCTAACGCACATTGAACAACAATAAATGAACTATGTATTTTTTTTAGAAAATAACTCATACTTTCATAAATTAATTATTTGTTGATTAATCGACTAATTAATAATTCTGATCGGTGCAAACGCTATTATTAGACAAAGTTTTTACTATACAAATACTTCACTTTTTCAAATCGACCAAAAATTTACTGTAGCTCTGGATCAAATATTTAACAGCACGTTCTCTTTGATACATACAAAATCAACATATTCGATATTATTTATAACTGATTCTAAATTATCTTTTTCTATTAGAGTTTTGTTGGATGACATGAATTTAGAATTTTCTTTGAAATTTGTTGAATTAAGATCTCACATGGACGCCAATTTAAATTGGAATCCTAAGAGCAAAAATTTGTGGTAGTTGCAAATCATTTTCATACTTATGTAACTACTTCTATACTAAAATTGGGTGATACTAAAAATAAATAAATATATACTACTAAAATTGGCTATATTATTTTGTAGACATTTTTCTTTTGGGACTTAACATGCAGCTGTTGCTAATATAATTTTCCCTTGTAACACATTTACCCTTATAAGGAGCCTAGTTTTGGATACTATAAATGAAGGTCTACAAAAGTTAATTAAAGCTAATTAAGGCTAAATTAGGGTTTTAATAGGAACAAGCTAATCAAGTACAGAAGTCAGGTAATTCATCCACTAATCACATGCCATGTTTGTTACTGTTAATCCCAAACTTATTTATACAAGAAAAAGTGAACGTGGCATTATCACGTGCCTTTTGTAGTTTATCGCCTTTACACCCTAAATAAAATGTCGATTTACTGAAAAATTCCGGACCTCTTTTGTACTTTTTCCACAAAGCCTCGCATCGGCGGATTTGAATCCAATTTAGGTCATTACTAATCAGCAGCACCACAAGAAGAAGAACAAGGTGGAGTTAATATCTTTAGAGTTTTTGATCTTCGCAGGTGTTCAAATATAGGGTTTCTTGGTTTCTGTTTATTCATTTTAATGGGATTTATATCCATGTCTAAGTTACATCTTGATTTGTTTGAAGCTGATTTTTGTCTGTTTTAGTTGTTGCTTACAGATCTTCAAAACTGATACCTGAAGCTTGTAAATTTGATAAAATTACATCTCTCAAGATGTTTTGGCGCATGCCTGCTCTCTCTGCTTCTTCTCCTGTAAGAACAATTCAGCTTAAGTGTTAGTTTTTCTTAATTTTATTTGATTATTGTGTGATCTTCTATTGTTTCTGTTGTTAGGAGTACTTAGTAGCTAATGTCCTTGAACTAATTTGTTGTTGGTGGAGGTATTGCTTTTAGTCAGGGTTCTTGATTTAAGTGGCAATTAGGTTTTCTGCAATATCTTGCTAAGAATAGCCTGTATAGTAAAATTATCAAATGAATGCACATATATTTATTGTGCAACTAATTCTAGGTCAATATGAAGTTCTTGACCCGAGCTGTGAAATTCCTAATGTCAATTGGAAGGAGGTTTCTGTTTTGGACTTTCTTATTTCTTTGAATAATTTATCTATGTGCATCCGAATGTTGTTGGTTAGAGTTCTCTTTCCCTTGGTTAATATTGCGATTGATTTTCTCCTTTACGCCACCATTCTTTTTGCTTATGTAGTTAATATTGGGATGATCTAAAGTTGTGGTTACACGCCTCTTGGTGGGGGATATCTTATGTTATGAGTTTGTTATTAATTTAGTCTAATTCATAATCCTACACAGTAATCTGCTTATAAGCAGCCTTCTTACTGTGAATTTCATATGTTGTAGGTGGAATCAGTTTTAGATAAGGAAAATTTCACTTTAGAAGAGCTTTTGGATGAAGAAGAGATTATCCAAGAATGCAAGGCTTTAAATAGTCGCCTCATTAACTTGTAAGTCGTTGTATTATTTGTGTAACTTCTCATAGCGCCACTATCAACTCTGTTTGTAGATTGCTGGGTGACTAAACTTAGGAAAGCTCTGTTTGATGTTGGGTTTGACTACAAATGGAAGTGTTATGTGTTATCATCTGTTACGGTATCCTTGAGTTGGTAAACTTTGGATATTTTTGGCTGGAAAGTAAAAGAATCATGCATCCTTGTAAGTGATGTATTATGCTGAATTGAAGTATGTATGGATATACTGAGTTGGAGAAATACACTTGCCTCTGTACCAGTAGAAGCTCATGAATAATTTCAGATTTACAATGGCTAGTTTTTTATTTCTTCATTTTTTTTTCTAAAGATGTTTAAAAGTTGATATTGATAAAATAAAACTATGTTATATTTTCCAGTCTACGTGATAGAGTTCAGGTTGAGCAGTTGCTGAGATACATCGTTGAAGACCCTCCAGAGGATGCAGAAAGCAAACGAGTCTTCAAGTATAAATATCTTACTTCATGGTTTTTTACATTTCATTGTTTAATGTATCAATTCTAAAAGAGGATTCGTAGTTTTCCTTAATTCTTAAAATGAACTCATTGATTGATTCGTTCATTTTAGGTGTCCTTTCATCGCCTGCGAGATATTTACTTGTGAAATCGATGTTATCTTAAAGACATTAGTGGATGATGACGAGGTATGCACACCAACTCTGTAATGCAAGCTGTTTAGATAATTGCTACTAATATTTTGGAATGGTTTTCTTATGGTTCCAGCTGATGGGCTTGCTTTTCTCTTTTCTGGAACCAAACCATCCTCATAGCCCTCTGCTAACTGGGTACTTTAGTAAGGTATACATCTATTTTTAAATAATTGTCTCACCTGGTCTTCTTTGTCTCATTTTTGGAATTCTTGTTTATTTGTTTTCCCGTTAAGCAAATTACTGAAGGTGTATCTTGTTTTTGATCATAGGTTGTAGTATGCCTGATGCTGAGGAAGACAGTCCCACTTATGAACTATGTTCAAGTAAGGAGAAATACTTTGTCTAATTCATTCTATAGACTTTTAGGTTTTGACACATTCAGTTTTATCCGGTTTCTAATATTGCATGTACTTACTAACAAGTTGGTCTCTACCAGGGCCATGGAGATGTATTTCGCCAGCTAGTTGATTTGATAGGAATAACATCCATCATGGAGGTTAGTGGCCAAAACATGTTTTTTTCCTATCTGTAGGCGGAAATTCAGTACCTTGTCAAACTAAATTTCTTATGCCACTCATTTTGAACAGGTTTTGATTCGGCTTGTCGGGGCCGATGACCATTTCTATTCCAATTTTACGGATGTGATGCAGTGGTTAGCTGATAGCAATTTGCTTGAAATGATCGTGGATAAGTTGAATCCATCTGTGAGTCTCATCTATATCCGGTGGTATTAGCTTAAAAATTGCAGTCTATCCTTCTCTGTATAGTATACAATGGAAACTTGTTTTTAACTTACAAGGTATGCTTATATATATATCAGGAGAATATCTTTTAGGTTTTTTCCCCTTATCTCTGACACATGCCCATGAAGATGTTTTTTGAACCTGTAGGAAATATTTGGGGACTTTCAGTGTGTTTTTATTTTTTTGTTCTTCTCAACTATCTGTGGCTGGCAGATTTGTAAAAATCAAGTAGGGAGCTATCTTGTAATCTCATACTTTTTTTGATGGATCAGTGTCCATCAGAAGTTCAGGCTAATGCAGCGGAAACACTGTGTGCCATCACTAGAAATTCTCCTTCAGCTTTAGCTGCTAAACTCTCTAGCCCAAGGTTTGTGGTTGTTGTTTGTAATGTAACATCCCCTGTTTGCTATTCTGATGGACTAAACTTTTTTGCCCTTCTACTGTCTGCAGTTTTATTGAAAGGATATTTTGTCACGCTCTGGAAGAATCTCAATCAAAATCTGGCCTTGTGCACTCTCTGTCTATCTGTATTTCTTTGTTAGATTCCAAGAGATCGGCGTCCTCTTTTTATTCAATGAGAAGTCAACACTTATACGAACAACCTATACCTGTTAATCCTGTGACTATTACTGCCATGATTCCGAAACTTGGTAAGTTTTCTGTTGAGCTCTTGATTTATCTAGTGGGGGTTGTAAGATAGAGTATCCGCTGTCATTAGGACCATTATTACATGTGGCAGATTTTTGCTTGTTGTCCCAAAAAGTGTATCTTTATCAGACAGCAAGGGTTTGTCTGTTCCAGACGCAGAAAACAGTTTGAATCTGACTGCTTTCATTCTAGATATTTGTTTGATATTCATCATGCATCCACACATTCCACCTCTCAATTAACATGAGAACCATAGGGAGAAAATTTAGAAATGAGAATCCTTTTAGAAACGGGTATATATTTATGTTACAGGTGAGGTGGTTACCTAATTCTTTTAAAATCATTATTGCCTTCACACTTTCTACATATTTGTATCTGTCAAAGGTTATTGCTCCGTTTTGGTTGGGCATTGTCATTATTTTTAACAGCAAATAAAAGAAAGACTTTCTATTGCTATTACTATAAGGAAAATGACCTTGCTGTTGTCCTTTCCTGGAACAGGTGACTTGCTTACCCTTCTGAATACAACCTCGGATGAGACTATTTTGCCCACAACATATGGAAGTCTAAGGCCTCCTCTTGGAAAGCATCGGTTAAAGGTATAAGTTTCTCTGCCGTACAAAGGGTTGTTACACAATATTTACTCCCTACTATTTTAGGATTGTTACAGGATTCATAAAACTCTCTTGGCTGCACCCTTTTACTTACAATAGCTGACCGTCGAAACATACTCAGTTGTTAAGATTCTTATGTGTTCTGATGTTATTTAAGAGCATCTCCAACAGAGGGTGAAAGTTTTATTTTCTTATGACACATAGGATTTTAGACCCCCATTTAAATTAAATTCATCTCCAACAATGGGTGCTATAAAGTAGGGTGTCAAAATAAATACGAAGGTCTTAAAGAAAGTCTTATCTAGACCTTCGGAATACCTTTTTTTAATAGTTTTTTAATTATTATTTTTACATAAATTTTTCTAAACCAATAGAAAAAAAGGAATTAGTTTTATCTTTATACAAAAACACAAATCCTACTATTGGAGATAGTTCATGAGCAAAACATTATAATTTTTGCTACATATATATGATCCCACAAATAAGGACCTAAATAAAAACTCCACATAGGATTATTAGCACCCACTGTTGGAGATGCTCTAAGTGTAGCTCCTAGGCCAAACTTTTGGTCAGAATTCCAAGCCCTAGGACTTGTAGACACTAGAGACCCATGATCATTGATGGTGTAACATACATCATAGTTTTTTGTGTTGATGTTGTAATTTTGGATCAATTGTCACAGGGGCAAGTTGTTCTGTTTAACTACTCCCAGTAAAAGTGCAAATCAGACACTTCTGATCTTATGTATATCTCCAAGTTCTTTCTAAATTATATTTGTTCTTATCTTGGTTATAGATTTTGGAGTTTATTGCTGTTCTATTGAGGATTGGCAATGACCTTGCGGAGAAGGAGCTCGTTATCTTGGGAGCTATCCAAAGAATTCTCGATCTGTTTTTTGCGTAAGACTTTTGTACTTAAAATTTTAGATTAAACTGTTCTTAGATAGTGTAGCTTTATGTATGTCGTTTTAATGGATGTAGGTACCCGTTCAATAATGCTCTACATCATCATGTAGAGAGCATTGTGATATCATGTTTGGAGAGTAAGAATAACACTGTTGTTGATCATCTCTTTCAAGACTGTAATTTAGTTGGAAAAATTCTTAAAGCAGATGGGAACTCCGATCTCTTTGGAGACGAAAATCAGGTAACTTCTTTATAGTCTTGGAGACAATTTTTTGCACGTACTTGATGAATACTAAATTCTTGTTTGAGTTTGCAGCCAACACTAATCGCTGTTGGAAGACAACCACCCCGGTCTGGGAACCATGGTCACATTACACGAATTTCTAACAAGCTTGTGGAACTGGGAAATGGAAACAGTCAAATTCAGACATATCTAAAGGTTAGATATACATTATTGCAAGCCCTTTAATTTTTCAGGTCCAATGCTTCTCAATAGGTGTATATATATATATATATATATCTTGATATATTTACTTATTCTGCTTTCTGCTTTTGAATGGAATCGTCCTTATGCTCAAGCTGAGGCTGTTTAGCAATTGCCTGAACACAGTAAATTTCTACTGTCAGTACTAACATGACATGTCAAAGTATAGTTAAATTTGACCTTTGAATTGAGCTAAGTGTTCGGTTTCAGCAGAGCATTTTTCTCCAATGTGTATGTTCAGTAATTTAAGACAAAACTCTTTATCTTTAACCTTCTTCCACATTCTCTAGGGCCCCAGTTTGTTTTTCGTTGTCAATAGTATAAGTTGAATTTTCCACATGTCTGTGAAATGAGTGCTAACTTTTTTTCTTTTTTTTTTTCCCCGTACAAACTTGTTTAATCATCTTGCTCCTTTTGTTCTCTGAGTTGTAAGCCTAACAGTAACACCTCAAGATTGATATCAGTATTATATAACTATAGTTCTTTTTCAGTGATACACGTGTACTTTACGTGCAATAGCTACTGAATATTTTCCCACTATCTTTTCAAAGTGTAGTTTTATTTGACCCATCAAGACATGCCACCACGGTATATAGTTTATAGTTAAATTGCTAATAAGCAACTTCTTTTTTCAAATTCCGGAACATTGATTTTTGATGTTCGTAGCTTCTGGAATTTTTTCCACGTACCTTATATCTAAAGTATGGTTCTGCCAAACACTTTTAACATCAGTCATGCGTCTTTACTTTGCAGCATAATACCTAAAACCAAGATTGACCTGCTTATTTCAATTTGGTTAAGGTAATTTTGGCCAAAAGAGCAAAGTGTCATGTAAAGGAATTCATGGGTCACATTTTTGTCTGTAGCATTTGGTTTTGGTAACATCCTTTTTTTTTTTTTTGGGTACTCTTCTGTCAGGAAAATGGCGATTGGGTTAATTGGCAAACCACTGTTCTGCAAGAGCGTAACACGGTGGAGAATGTTTACCGATGGGCTTGTGGGTATGCTTCTTACCAGTTATTATATTATATATATACGAAGGCCTGGCAAGAGTGTTAAAATTTACTTCTGTGCAATTGTATTCCAGTCAGCTTAGTAACTGTCTGGATAGGATTATATGCAACTATAAATCTGTGGGTCTAGTCTCAGTCTGTTTTCAATATAAAGGAAATGTGTGGACAACTGATTATGATGGATGTGCTCAATCCAACTAAATCTATTAACCTGTTTTTTCTTCTTAATGCAATTGCACCTATTTGGTCTTTATGTGGAGTAAAATGTTAACTAGCCTTACTGCTAGCATTTAATCTTCCCCTTTTCTTATATCGTTCTATGCAGTCGTCCAACAGCGCTGCATGATAGGACAAGAGATAGTGATGACGACGATAGAGATTATGATGTTACAGCACTAGCAAATAATCTAAGCCAGGCTTTTAGATACAGTATTTATGAGAACGATGACACTGAAGAGGTATGCCAAATACACGTCTTTTCATTATTTGGCTTGGATGTGCAATTTTGCTTGAGTGGTTATGTGATTTCTTGACTTCGTCGTGGTTCTAGGTTCAAGGTTCTCTTGAGCGAGAGGATGAGGTAAGATTTCTCATTTGCTGCGCCCAAGGCTTTACTATATATCATGTTTGTTTAGGCGAAATACACAACAAGACAGATACTCAGCTTACTCAGCTTGTAAAGGCTAAAAAGCCTGGGGGGAAAAACCCAGAAGATGTACTATGGTCTTAAAGTGGTCGATTATTGAAGAGTTATGTTACTGATGCAGGATGCTTACTTTGATGATGAGTCAGCTGAAGTTGTAATCTCATCACTGAGGCTTGGTGACGACCAGGAGAGGTAACTTTTTCCTAGCCATTTTTCATACATAAATCCATCGCATGATTCGCATCCCACTAAATGAAGCAACTGTTAAGTTGCTCCCCCTTGAGTAGGTGTTTTGCATGAACCAAGGAGCAGTGTTTTTCCTGATCTTATAAATGGTTGCACTTTGCTGAGAGTTTTAAAACAACTATTACCTTGTCTGGTCTTCTTTTTTTTCTATTTTTTTGAAGCATTGGCTGGTCTTCTGAGCTTTAAGTTGAAACTCGAAATGTTTTAGCAAATGCAGGTTTTTGCTTTCACGTGATTTTACACTGCAAATTAATATTTGGCAGGAGAAAGGTTAAGCTCGTAGCTTATGGTTTACGTAAATCCTATGTTTCTTATTGCAGCAATTTGTTCACAAATTCCAACTGGTTTGCTTTCCAAGATGACATGATTGGCAAAGAGGGTCTGAGTACTTCGACCTCTGAGAAGATGGATGATGTTAACTTGAATGGAGCAGCAAGTGGTGGTAACAGCAGTAGTGATGATGAAGTGGTGGTTGGTGAGGATTTGTTGGTAGGTAACACGGCTTCCGGTAATACGGCATCCGGGTCCAGCTCGAGTTCACCTGATGCAGAAGACGTGAATCTTCACAAAGAGAATGCAGGTGCTTCCAGTGATGTGGGTTCCTTCCAGTATGAAATGGCGGACAAAAACACTCCATCTGGAGATAGATCGTTACCCGGTTGCAAGGGAGGGCAGGATTCTTCTGATGCGCAGGTTAGTGGGTCAGACTGGAATCCTTTTAATGATGGTGGTAAGGCTCAAGTTGATCTTATAATGGAGTCAGTTGATGCTGCTCCTGATCCTCTATGCAATGGAGAGGTCGTAGTTCCACCAAGTACTGCAAGCCCAATGGATTCAAGCGATTGCACCGTGGGAAGCAGCACAAGCAACGGACCTACTGTGGCACCATCGTTATTCGAAGAAGATGTCGAATTTGTTGGAGTAGAGATGGAGGGCACGGAGAAAGCAATGGAACAAGCACTAAAAGAAGGAATAGTTGGAGAAGCAGGGCCGTTAAAGAGGAACCTTTTGCCGAAGGTGGTACCAGAAAAGAAATTTGAGGAAGATGATGGTGGCGAAGGATTGTTAGAGTTCAATGATATGAACTACTGGAAGGTCGATCAAGATGTTGCTGTGGTTCAGGAGTGAAATGACAAAATGCTTCAGGTTAATCTGTCCCTCGAAGCAGGATGATCTAAGAAAGATCTAGACACACATGATGCCGTGTTTGTTGGTGGGCAAGACGGGCCGATGCATTTTGGCGGGTGCATGTGTAAAGTGATTTCCAGGTGGGAGAAACTCAATGTGGTATGGGGGTTATAAAGGTCATGTTGTATTGTTGTGATCTACTATTGTTTTTCGTTTTGATGATGATACTGTAATTGTTATTGCTGTTATTCTAAGTAATGTCTATCTATTCTTAGGGTTAATCCCATTATCTGCCAGTTTTGATTCAGTTCAAGTGTTAACAGTTCACATCTTCAAAGTTTAGGACAGTCGAATAAAATTTCTAGTGTTCTCTTCTTTCTTTTTATTTCTTTGAGTGGACTTTTGTTCATGTCCTTTTTTCTTTTGGGGCATTGGGAAAATTGTTTTTGATACATTAGTCTAACAGTTGGACATTGAGACGATCTTCATAAGACGAGCCACAGCAAAAAAGTGGAGATTTTTCAACTCCAAATTTAATCTTCTCCACAATTTTTCTTTCACTAAAAATCTTTTTAATTCTTATTCATCTTCTCAATATTTTTTTCAATAGATGTCTCAATCTCAAGATATTTGGAGAAAAGAAATAGAAAACCATCTAGATGTAAACCCAGTCAACCTATATCGACGACACAATCAAGTTCGGATGAAGATAACGATCTCAATAAACTTTTCAGTTAAGATTAGCCAGAGCTCAAGGTCATTCGTCTACAAAAATGAAACGAGATACCGCCGAGGATACGAAAATTGCCAAAATATTTACGTTATAGTTACTTGGTTCATGTTTCCCCCTAAGTCAAGCACTGGTGCTCAAGTAGGGTGGTTAGAGGCGTCGCAAGATGTGGAGGTTGTTGCCACTTATGGTTGGGAGCTTGCTATCTTAGCCGAGTTGTGCATTCATCTCAATATCGCATCATTGGGTTCCTCAAGCATCATGGGTTTATGGGTATTGTTGAGGTAAATATGACAATATATACCCTCTGGCTTTATATTCAGCAAGTAACTAATTGTATGATGTTTACTTTCAGCTTTGGTGGTATACATATTTTAGTGTTTATTTTCCAATTATAGTAAGGTATGAAGGTAATAATTGGGATAAAAAGCAAAACACTGCAGAGGTTAATAATATGCGTTTGTGGAGATACCAACACACTATTAGGAACAAATATAATGTTACTTGGATGATGTGTGAGAATTTTGAGGAGATAAGTAGTGAGGTTTCCCAAAGGATCAAAGGCTTTTCACTCCAGCGCATTATGTTGTACAGTCCTGTCAAGAACCTTGGCGTTTATCATTTTGGGAAAAGATGTGCTAGACAGTTAGTTGGTACAGTTGGAAAGCCAAAAAAGCCTCGATCTCTAGCCACCGTCTTTGGATCAGAATACACAAGATTGAAGAGAAGAGGCTGGAAAAGGTATGAGATACTATTCACCTTTTATGACGAAGTCCAATACGAAAAAGGTTCAATTCAGAGCCGATAATTGGTCGAGAAGTTTTACACATATGTGGGATGGATTTTTCCAAAAATGGGTATTGTATTACTAAAATTGTCTTGTCCAACACATCCACCACTTATCATTCAGTAGGAGCTTCTTCTTCATTGGTGCCTTCAAGAGAACCTCTTAAACCTTCTTCTTCATCAACTGAGTATGATTTGCCATAATTGAGGTGGGAGCTAGAATCTTTTACTCTCGCTAGAGAGTGTCAGATACTTCTAATCATCTCACAAGGTCTCGACCGTCTTACATCATATAGAAACATCGACCAGTCATGAAAAATTGGTAAAACGATTGAATCAAATGGAGTTAAGAGATTTGAAAACTAGGTGTATCTACCAATAGAAGATACACAGATGGGAGAGACCATGAGCTTCTGTCCTAATTTTTCAATCCATGCTGGAATTCCACCATCCCAAGATATAGGAACATGCTTACAACCCAACACTATGCAGAGAGAAAAATATCGTCCAATGTAATAGTTATCTCCATATCGTCAAGCCACTCAACAAAAATCCTCAAGTTTATTAAGATTTGTAGAAGATCATTAGACTTCGAAGGCTCTCAAGCTCAAGGGTCACATCAATGGTTTGGAAATCAAGGTGAAGAATCTCGAACTGCATGATTATATCAAGGGTTTGCAAATATGGTGCACAGGGACACTATTGTTGGGGATAATTAGTTATAATTGTGCTTATGTAAACTTAATTAAGTTTAATTTAATAATTGTAATTGAACTTGAGATTAACTATACTTCCGTAAACCGTTATATTTATTTATATCTCATCTATTTATAAAGGAATATAATACCAAATTTAGATTTATACTCAATTAAATTTTATAACAATTTGCTCGAGTAGTATCACTAGTATGTGTAATTTTTAACATCCCATATGGATTATCAAAACTCCTTAAGGATTAATGATATTTGTAATCAATATTTTTCTTTTCCATCTTCGTCGTTCTTCTCAAGCTTGCAATACAACTTCGACATTGGTTTCACCCCTAAGTCGATACCCGAACTAAACCTATAAATTTTTTAAATTGTTTTCTTATAGTTCTAAATTGACAGAAAACCCAACTACATTATGATTATTCGGGTTACCGGAGTTAGTGCTGAAGTTTCATAAATCCCCCTCCACCCTCCCCCAATAGCTCACATTCACTAAACCATTTTGCCATTGTTCCACATTTCTAGCCAGATAACCTACAAAGTATGTACATAGAGATAAATTTTCATCTACGGTAAACTCCACAGGATTAATATACAATTGAGCCGTTGCTAGAAAATTATGGGTGTAAAAGGTGAAAAGGTCTGACTTTAGAAGTGAAAATAGTTGAACGAACTATACATTATCGGCTCAATCTGAGACGATGGTCGTCTCAACCATAGCCGAGCTCGACCTTTCCTTGTCAGATCGGTCGAAGTTGAATCGATCGACTCAACTTGATACTGTATGGGAAAACTTTCAGATTTTAGCTTTAATTTTCCCATCCAGTTTTACTATTTGTATGCTCTACTCTGCAATGGTAATGGGAAAATTAGCTCGTTTGCACACCCCTCTAGAATTCCTCTAATAGTGCTACTAATACAGGTGTTATTGCTTTAAGATTAAGATGTGGTAATGGCTGTGTTAGAGCACTGCTCGGTCGAACTCGCAAGCGTTGTTATCTCAAGATTGTTTGTCAAGTTTAGTTGCCAAAACTGTAAGTCTTGATTTCTAGTCTACTTATAGCTAAGTCTCGGATTAGGATAATAAGTTTAGTTGATCTTTAGACTCCACAACGTTCATCGAATGAAGACGAAGAACTACTCAAGGGAACTTGTGGAACTTCATCAACAAAACGTATGTGGAGACTTGAACTTATCTATCACTCAAAAGTCTATCTATTTTATCTCCTATTTGAGACAAAAGTCGTATTCCTATATAGACTTCAATTATACACATTTGCTATTTCGAACCGAGTTTAACTCACTTATCTATTTCTTGAAATATGTGTTGGTAAGCTTTCGCTTTAACCAAGTTCATCTTTACTCTTGACGAAAGTCATATTGATTATTTCAATAACTTGAAAATCGCTTTGATGCTAATAGTTTGTGGGTAACAACTATTGTCATCCTATAAGAAAGATTCAATGATTGAAATGAGAGTTTAGAACAAGTAACCATGTTTGGATATAAACACAGAGTGTATTCACATTTGCGTAAAATCCAAAACCGGGAACCTAAGTACGCGTACCCGTATGCGTACTGGTTGGTTGTTGGAAGTCCGGAACTTTGGTATGCGTACCCGTACGCGTACTGGCGGAAGTTTGGGTTCCGTGAATTTGTGCTGGAGTTTGGAAGTGTGAATTGGTTTGCGTACCCGTACGCGTACTGGCTTAAACAAACTCGGTCTGGATACTTAGGTATGAGTACCCGTTTGCATACTTAAGTAGGTTACTTTCTAAAATTGGTTTGTTCATGAACTAAAACATTTATATAATAAGGAATGCAATCTTTTGCAAACAGTGGCTATGATGTTCATGAATTGATTCGAGTGAATCAAAATCGATTTTGCTTCAATTGTGTCTTGTATACTTCTATGAGATCTAAGCAATTGAACAACTCTCTAACTAGTTTCATTTGAGTCATTTGAACTAGTTATGGTAAAGATGAATAAGGTTGATATGAAAGTGCTCATATGGCTAACCATTGGTTAACTATTGTTGAACCGACTAAGTGTACACGTTTAGGTACGTTTACTCAAACCTAAATAAAGGTACATTTCATTTGTGTATAACAAGCTAAGTTCGATCTAACGGTTGAAAGATATTAGATTGAATATAATCAGGTTTTCATCTAACGACGAATATTGAATGATTTGTTACCAAGGTAACTCAGATTGCAAACCCTGATTTGAAATCTATATAAAGGAGAACTCTAGCAACTGGGAAACCAAATCCCCACACCTCCTGTGTGATACTAGTTGCATAAGCTAGAGTCGATTCTCCTTTAACCCTAGGTTTTCACGAAACCCTGTAGGTTAACGACTTAAAGACTTCATTGGGATTGTGAATCCATACCCAACTATTTTCTCTGTAGTTGCGTGTTCTGATCTTGTTTTTTTCTATTGTGATTGAGTACTATCTTCTTTAAGATGCTCGAGATTTTATCTCCAATAGGCAAGATTAAAAAATAGTCACAAACACCTTCGTCTCATCGTTTGTGATTCCACAATATCTTGTTTCATTAATCGATTAAGATTATTGTGAGGTGATTGATATTACTAGGATGTTCTTCGGGAATATAAGTCCATCTTATCAATTGGTTCCTGTTCACCTTGATTTATCAAAAGACGGAACAAAACTCGTAGGTATTTTTGTGGGAGACAGATCTATTTATTCAATAGACTTTTCTGTGTGATACAGATTTTTTTATCAAGTCTTCGACTTTGGGTCGTAGCAACTCTTAGTTGTGGGTGAGATCAGATAAGGGAATCAAGTGCGCAGAATCTGACGTGGTTCTTGAGGCGTAAGGAGCGCAACTGTACCTTGATCAGTGTGAAATTGATTAGGGCTCAACTACATTCCAGTCGGAAGTTAACTTGGAGTAGGCTAGTGTCTGTAGCGACTTAATACAGTGTGGTGTTCAAATCTGGACCAGGTCCCTGGGTTTTTCTCCATTTGCGATTTCCTCGTTAACAAAACTTCTGGTGTCTGTGTTATTTCTTTTCCGCATTATATTTTGTTATATAATTGAAATATCACAGGTTGTGCGTTGAATCAATCAATTAGTAAATCCAACCTTTGGTTGTTGATTGAAATTGATTGATCCTTGAACATTTGTCTTTGGTACAGTGCAAGTTATTTCTCTTGTATTCAATCAGGATCGCAAATTCCTATTTGTTTGATTGCGAATTTAGAAATTGAGATATAACTCTTTGATATACTTTTTCTTAAGATTGAGTCTGAGTTTCTAGTTGATTCTCTTGAAAGTATATTGGAGTTAGTCCATACAGATTGCTAAGCGAAATATTAGGTGAGGTTGTTAGACCCCCTCTTTTTCAGGCTGGTATAAGAAGGTAGAAGTAATGGCGTGCATGGATC
This sequence comes from Papaver somniferum, assembly GCF_003573695.1. Taxonomy (NCBI): domain Eukaryota; kingdom Viridiplantae; phylum Streptophyta; class Magnoliopsida; order Ranunculales; family Papaveraceae; genus Papaver; species Papaver somniferum. Next base: position 50,475,522 of record NC_039366.1, read on the forward strand.
ACAATCTGGACGAGATGGAGGCCTAACCTACTTTGAAAGCTTTTAATTGTACCAATACTCTTTGTCACAACAAAATGAAGATTGAAGGAGCTTGCATCAGGATATATAAATCTATCATAAGAGATTACACCACTTTGGACTGGGAAGCTTTATCTAGAATATAAGCTATTGATAAAACCACTAATGTTATGCACCTTGCAAACAAGAAAATTTCTATTATGTTATGTAATAAAAAGGCTAATCAAGCGACTTACATTTTAGCTTCAAAAAAAATTATGTTAGAGCATTTCTCCGTTGAACCAACCAAGCATTGGTACGTCAAGTTTGGTTGCCATATTTTAGTTCCAAAACTCGAAGCTGCTTGACTTGAATACTAGAGTCAACATCGTTAGTTTAGACTAGGAACATAGGAATATTGAGGCTCACTCTTGTTACTTATGAGGAACATAAAGGAGTATTGACATCAACGAACAAATCATCCTTCAGTTCTAGGTTAGTAACAATATATTTGACTTATTTCATTTCTATCGATGTTCTTTTTAAGTCAGTATTTATTGAAAACATAACATATGAAGTAAAGTTTGTTTACTTGTCTCTAGTATCAGTTGTTAGAGCACTGTTCGGTCGAACTCGCATGCGTTGCTATCTCAAGCATGTTTGTCAATGTTAGTGATCAAAACTATAAGTCTTGATTTCTACTCTACTTATAGCTAAGTCTCGTACTAAGATAGAAAGTGTAGTTGAGCTCTAGACTCCATGGTGATCATCATACAAAGACGAAGAATTACTCAAGGAACTGGTGGAACTTCATCGATTAAAAGGTATATGGAGACTTGAACTTATCTATCACTCAAAAGTCTATCTACTTTATCTCCTATCTTGAGACAAAAGTCGTATTGCTATATAGACTATTATTAAACACATTTGTTATTTCGAGCCTAGTTTATCTCGCTTATCTATTTCTCGAAATATATGTTGGTAAGCTTTCGCTTTGGCCAAGTTTATCTTTACTAGTGACGAAAGTCATATTAAGTTTCAATTACTTGAAAATTGCTTTGACGAAAAATGGTTTGTGAACAACAACTATATAACGTCCTCTAAGAATGTTTCAATGATTAAAATGATAATTTAGAATATATAACCATTGTTGGATATAAACATTGTGTGATAAATCATACATGTGTAAGTCCTTATTCCTTGAACCAAAGTATGCGTACTTTGCTGATCAGGAAAACTGGAACTAAAGTCCGCGTACCAGCACGCACACCTTCGGAAATTCACGTCCCGTGAAAATCTGCTGGAGTTTGTGAACTGAAAACAAACTTATTCCAGGTACTTAAGTCCGCGTACTTAGGTTGGTTATTTTCTAAAAATGATTATTCGTGAACTTAAACTTATATAAACTAAGGAATGCATAATTGCAAACCGTGGCTATAAAGTTCATGAATCGATTCGAGTGAATCAAATCGTTTTTGATTCGATTGTGTCTTGTATACTTCTATAAGATCTAAGCAATTGAACAACTCTCTAACTAGTTCATTTGAGTCATTTGAACTAGTTATGGTAAAGAAGAATATGGTTGATATGAAAGTGCTCATATGGCTAACCATTTGGTTAACTATTATTGAACCAACTAAATGTACTTGTTTGGGTACGGTTACACAAACCTAAAAATGTTCATTTCATTTATGTGTAACTAGCTAAATTCCGATCTTACGGTTGAAAGATATTATCTTGAATCTAATCAGGTTTTCATCTAACGGTGAATATTGAATGCTTTGTTACCAAGGTAACTTAGATTGCAAACCCTGATTTGGAAGGCTATATAAAGGAGAACTCTAGCAACTGGGAAACCTAATCCTCACACCTCCTGTGTGATACTAGTTGTATAAGCTAGAGTCGATTCTCCTTTAACCTTAGGTTTCTACCGAGACCCTGTAGGTTAACGACTTGAAGACTTCATTGGGATTGTGAAGCCATACCCAACTATTTTCTTTGTAGTTGCGTGATCTGATCTTGCTGTTTCTATCGTACTAATTACAATCGTAAGATTGGCTTGAGATTGATTTCTCCGATAGGCAAGATATAAAAGAAGTCACAAACATCTTCGTCTCATCGTTTGTGATTCCGCAATATCTTCTTTCGCTAGTTGATTAAGATTGTTGTGAGGTGATTGATAATTCTAGGGTGTTTTTCGGGAATATAAGTCCGGGTTATCAATTGGTTCATGTTCACCTTGATTTATCAAAAGACGGAACAAAAACTCGTAGGTATTTCTGTGGGAGAAAAATTTATATATTACCGAAGACTTTTCTGTGTGATACAGATTTGTTTATTAAAGTCTTCGACTTTGGGTCATAGAAACTCTTAGTTGTGGGTGAGGTCAGCTAAGGGAATCAAGTGCGTAGTATCCTGCTGGGATCAGAGACGTAAGGAGCGCAACTGTACCTTGGATCAGTGTGAGATTGATTGGGGTTCAACTATAGTCAAGACCGAAGTTAATTTGTAGTAGGCTATTGTCTGTAGCGGCTTAATACAGTGTGTGTTCAATCTGGACTAGGTCCCGGGGTTTTTCTGCATTTGCGGTTTCCTCGTTAACAAAACTTCTTGTATCTGTGTTATTTCTTTTCCGCATTATATTTTGTTATATAATTGAAATATCACAGGTTGTGCGTTGAATCGATCAATTGGGAAATCCAACCTTTGGTTGTTGATTGAAATTGATTGATCCTTGAACATTGGTATTTGGTACCATTCAAGTGTTTTCTCTTGTATTCAATTAGACTCGCAGATTTCTATTTGCTTGAGTAAGTATTGAATCGAGAAAGTGACATATAACTCTGTGATATACTTTTATTAAGATTGAGTTTGACTGTCTATTGGAGTTAGACCATACAGATTGCTAAGCGAAATATTGGGTGTGGTTGTTGTACCCACGCTTTTTCAATTGGTATCAGAGCAGGCAAACACGTTTAAAGACCTTACAAGTCTGTATTTGTAGCGATCCGACTCTATGGACAATGATGTTATCTCAATAAATGCACCACCAGATCCAGGAATTCCAGAATTGTCTTCCATGACTGATCTAATAAAATCTGTAGAAGAAATTCTATCAAAACCTCCATCGGGTTTAAAATCCCTTGAAGTTTTTTTCAGGAATTGAAAAGAAACTTGAAAGCTTATCTTCTGATGTTGAGTCATATCTCCAGAAAGAACAATATTCTCTTGACAAGCTAAATCAAGTTATGATGAATAACATTTATGTTGAGGTCAACATTGATTTACTAATCAGTGAGAGCATTGCTCCTCCTCTAAGTAATCTAATTAGTTGTAACAAACTAAATGATTTACAAGAAGAGTTTAGATCCCAGTCATCTGAGTATATCATCTTAAAACATGAATTGATTCAGTGCTCAACTCCTGACATTTCCTATCAAGATAGTTGTAATGTCTTCATGGATGAAGAGGTTAGAACGTCCTGTTTGTACCCAGAAATATTTCCAGGCACTAAACACGATGATTTTGGTGATGATAAGGAAAACGAGGTTAAAATCATAAATCAAACATAAGAAGAGAGACACCAATTTTACGTGGTTCGGAAAGTTTTGCCTACATCCACGGACGAATCCCCTTAGGGAGTGATGTTTTTATTCATATCAGAATTACAATAGATTTTTCCTCTCCTCCCTAAGGGTTATAATTCCCCTTATTTATACAGTTGCAAATTAGGTTCTTACTCTAATTTCCGGGTACACATAAATTGTATTAAGTTTCCCTGCATGCCTCCTGCATTAATCTGCCATGCATAACTCCTGGCATTAGTCTGCCATGCATAACTCATGTTATTAACCTGTCATGCATAACTCCTGGCATTAACCCGCCATGCATAACTCCTGGTATTAACCTTCCCGGGATTGATTTGCGGGCCTCCCGTGTATACGGTACAAACATCTCCCCCTCTTAACCTCCAACTTGTTGGGGGTTAAGAATTTTGTTTTTCCTTCGCGTCTATCGTTGATGACGTAACTCGGCATTCGCCCCCAAGCGTGAGTAGAGACATTACAAAGACGCCCCCAACTGTGATAGCCTGCAATAAAATTTGCTCACGTGCTAGGCGAGACTTTTTGCGACGTGGTGGACTTGTGATGCTGATAGCTAGTCGAGTCTTGAGTAGAATGTAGTGTGTGCTTGCGGCTGGGTCAAGGCTTTTTGCTCGCAACGTAACAAGGCTAGCGCTTGATGCTCGGGCAGGATGGCTGTTGCTTGTATTGAGTACGAGTCTTTGGAACAATATCGGGCATTGGGCTCGTGGTTCGACGAGACTTTGGACCAACATCGGGCATTGGGCTCATGGTTGAGACGAGACTTTATGCTTGCCAAGGTGCAAGTCTTTCATACTCGCGTGCAAGACGAGATTTTATGCTTGCGATGAAAGCAAGACTTATGTGCTCACGTGCAAGGTGAGGCTTTAGGTGCTTGCGAAGTGATGCAAGGCTAAATATTGAAGGGTCTATGCAATCCTCATCTCGAACTCGATCATGTCGCTATCCACGAACCACGAACTCAATCATTTTGCTTCCCCAAGTGCATATAAAAGTTTCTCGAACACAGAAATTTTTGCTTCCATGCTGTAGGGAATTGAAAAACGATTCTAACGAGCCAAAAATCACTCAATTCGGACTTCAAACGAAAAAATTATTGACGAAACAAGATTTGGACGAAGCGCGTGCGTTTGCTGGCGTGGCGTGATGACAGTGCAGAAGTGATGACGTGTCACTGCTAACTAGGACGGTATTACTGACGTGGCACCCGGACTGTGCTGACGTGGCACTACCAGGTATTAAACTAGCTGACGAGTCGCTAACATGGCAGCTGACTCGACGCTGATGTGGCAACTTGCTGGTTGCTGACGTGGCATATGACTTGTTGCTGACATGGCAGACACAATACCGTTGACTGGATCCGATCTGCTGAGGTGGCATGCCAGTTTAATGATGTGGCGCTGCTAACTGTTTTGACCACGCTTTCTTCAACTGTTTCGCAACATTTTCTTCAACCTTCGTAACGGTTTCTTCAACCTCGCAACGGTTTCTTCAACTTCGCAACGGTTTCTTCAACCCTTTTTTTTGCTGAACTTTGCATGGAATTTCGTGCAGATTTCTTCCGCACTTCTGTCAATGATAAAACACGATTCTTTCACTCGAATCCCCTTAGTCGGCGCCAATGTTTGTACCCAGAAATATTTCCAGGCGCTAAACACGATGATTTTGGTGATGATGAGGAAAACGAGGTTAAAATCATAAATCAAACATAAGAAGAGAGACACAAATTTTACGTGGTTCGGCAAGTTTTTCCTACATCCACGGACGAATCCCCTTGGAGAGTGATGTTTTGATTCATATCAGAATTACAATGGATTTTTCCTCTCCTCCCTAAGGGTTATAATTCCCCTTATTTATACAGTTGCAAATTAGGTTCTTACTCTAATTTTATGGTAGGCATAAATTGTATTAAGTTTCCCTGCATGCCTCCTGAATTAATCTGCCATGCATAACTCCTGTCATTAACCTGCCATGCATTACTCCTGTCATTAACCTGCCATGCATAACTCCTGGCATTAACCCGCCATGAATAACTCCTGGTATTAACCTTCCCGGGCTTGATTTGCGGGCTTCCTGTGTACACGGTACAAACACATCCTTTTTTAAAAAGGGTTCCCATCGTAGTTCTAAAAACTATCTGCAAAAACTGTTCTTTATAATATGGAAAACGAGAAATCAGAAACACAAATTCTTTTGGGTTCTCTTGAAGTTCTGTGGTAATCTTATAAAGACAAGTCCTTGGGTATATCTCGCTGCTAGAAAATGTGAGAGTTGTTGGAAAGAAACCCTCTATTAGTACCATGGTATGCACGTTGTGATAAATCAAAGGGTATTGTGTCAGTGACCGTTGCTTCAACTTTATTGTGCCCTTTACTGTTTGCACTAAAACAAACATACCCTTATGACACACGTGCAGTTCAAATACCTTGAGGCCGTGGGAATGGATCTTGTTCCAGTTCAAACACGTCATGTTCGTGTACCACCGCGTGTCTCTTAAAAGAGAATTTTTTCTTTTCTCCTTGTTCATTTCACCATTCTTCTTCAGTTCGAGAATTCAATAGAAAAACCAACTATTCACGGACTAATCCCTTCTTCTCTTCCTATTTCTTAATCTTTTTGCGAGGTGTTTGCACCATTAGAATCATAGGAAGGTTATGCACGTCGGGTTAGAAACGATTTTTGTTCTCACTCTTTTTTTTGTTCACCACCATTAGCAACAGTTCTCGAACCAGGTAAGTGTCTCGTCTCTTCCTTGAAAAATTTTCAGACTAAGAATGGGACATAGAAGAACTAGTTTTGTTAGTAGTCCAAGTGGTCATGCTAGGGATGATTCTTTCTATGATCCTAGTATACGTGTTAGGTTTGTCAACCCTGCTGCTCGTGTGCTTTATTTGGAGTATATGAACAAACGGACCATCTTTGAAAGATACTATGATGAATCAGAGATTGTGGTAAAAGGTTTAACTGATTTCTTCAAAAAACATTTGTGGGGACTCATTCACAAACCTTTAGGAACTTCTCGTGTTGAAATGGTTGCACAGTTTTATGCGAATATGCATGAAATGGATCCTGCAAATCGTATGTTCAAAACTATGGTAGGAGGTATTACATTTGTTGTGGATCGTCATATTATTGCTTATCTGATGAATGTACCTGTTGGGGGTGATCGATTTTCTCCTCCTGAGAATGAAAGATTAACTCCTCAAGTGATGTCTAATCGCCTCTTTGATAGAGATGTTTCTCGGGGAGATGGAAAGATCAATGTTCGTGGTGCTGAATTGTTTCTGAAATTTGCAGCAGAACTTATTGTAGCCAACATGATGCCAAGCACCATCGACAACAACTTATGGACCAGATCTCTTGCGGAATTGGTCTGCTATATTGTTGAAGGGAGAAACATTGATTTCTATGGACTTATTATCAATCAGATGATAAGTATGAAACAGACCCCAAAGAAAACTCCAGGTTTCCCCTGCCTCATCTCAAGGATTTGTGGTAATTTTAATATCACTCCTTTCGGATCCGAGAGTGGTGGTCCAAAGATTCTGAGTATGGAAAGTATCAATGCAATGAAGCAATCCTCATCAAGTGCACCAGCAAGTTCTTCTACAGCTACTAATGCTGAACTGGTTCGTCTTCAAAATGAAGTTGATTGCATGAAAGAGCAGTTGAAGTATGCTGAAACAGAAAATCCAAATCTAATCGAGAAGTTTTATGAAATTTCTAGAGATTATTATGGGAGATGTGAGTGATCTCTGCTCTAGTTAATCTCTTACTGACTTTTCTTGGGTTGTTAAACTGGTTATGTTATTTGTTTAAACTTCTTGAACTTAATGTTATGGTGATGTCATAACTTTAATGGCACCTTAGCTTTGAATGATTATTGCTTCTTTCAATTAAATCGCTAAATTGTGCTAAGTTCATAAGAAGTACAAACATACTTTGTCAAAAGTTAAGTCGTTCATATGTCAATATGCATGTATTGATAAAAGAATGAATGAACTTTTGACATTACAAAAGTTAAAGCCTTTTATGTCATATTTTGATGGAAGAAAGGATAAAACTTTTGTTTACAAGGATTATGTATATTGTATGTCATTGTGCAAATAGTGATGAAAAATAGAATGAATCCTTGTCTATTCCGGCAGTATTGATCTTCCCTGATCCATATTCTTATGTATATACTGTGCGGCTCCGTAAGTTCTCTTATGTTGAGCATTTCCGATTAAATTAATCATGGGTCTTCTTGTGGTTAATTTGATTGAGTGTTTTTGGATTCAAATTCATATTCGTATGTAATTTTTTATGTCCAAAGAAATCCTTTTTTTCTTGTGAAAGTAAGGTAGCTCTTGTTGTTCTTTCGAGAATAACATTTTATGGGGGAGAGTTCTTAATTGAACATGTGCTTAATTGCCAAATCTTTATGGGGAGTGCGGTTGTGGAATATTATAGGAGTTATCTTGTATCTTTATAAACTCCTTGATGAAAGCATTTAGCTTCGGCTATATGATTGCATCTAAAAAGTTGATATGTGCTTGCTTTTTGTCATGAAATGTCTCTATGGAAATTTCATTAGGATTCCACTAGTTTTCGTCCCTTTGCCAATCTTATTGACAAAAGGGGGAGAGTTAATGTGTAGTTCACACTACAAATACATATGATTTTCGGATCATTATGTAAGGGGGAGTGGTTTCCATGTGAGATGGAGTATTGACTACGGGGGGGTGATACATATCACCATAGTATTGTTGTCGAAGTTGTGATACAATTGAACTTTGATGTTGTGTAATAATACTATGACACTGTGTAACAATGATTGAGAACTCTTGTTTTCTCATTGTTATGGCTACAGATTTTCAACAACGATGATGCTAAACTTACAACCTTTGGGATCATTGGAGTACTTGGAAGTGACGAAGATTTCGAGTAATGTTGAAGAACCAAGAAGATCATGCATGTGGAAAATGTTCCGAATAAATCCAACGAGTAACTAATAATCCTGTTATACAAAAAAAGGTAGCTATCATGCCCTTTTCTGACGAATCATGTAATCCTATGGTTTCGTGGACTAATAGGGTCATCAAATAAATCGTAATTACAATTGAAACAATTGAAAAAGAGATGTGAGTTAATATATGTTCTAAAGTCGAAAATATCATAAAAAATCCTAAAATAAAAAGGGAGTCCTTTAACACTGGAATGGAAATGCGTAATCCATTTCATTTTCATTATAGGATTTATTGTATCTCTTTTAGAAGATGCCACCACTCGGACTCGAACCGAGATGCTCTAGCACTGCTTCCTAAGAGCAGCGTGTCTACCGATTTCACCATAGCGGCTTGCTCGAAAGCATAATAGCCCATCCGCACTCAAACGTCGAGATTGTAAGGAGTCAATTCAATGTAATATTTTTTAGGAAAAATGCAAATCAAATTAAAGTCCCCCTCTCATTTCTATTTGAACGTTCAATAATCTCTTATAGGATGATTTTCGTCTTAACGATTGACTTTTCGAGAGGTTTCCGTTCTCCCAAAACGGATTAGTCGGAACTAGAGAGTTCTGCTCTCAATTCAGGTATAGAAATAAAAAACCCCTTTCTTTATTGATTCTTTTTTGATGATTTCATGGGTCCGAACAAAACGAAAAAATCTATTGTATCCATAGTCATTAAAAAAACCTCAAAATAAAAGTGAAACTTTCTATCAAGTACTATGTTTTTTCGTTTGACCAAAAAAACATAGTACCTTTTTATTTAGGAAATGAAAGGCTTCCTATCCTAAATACGACAATCGAAAGTGCCACCTCATATTGATCAGTTAAAAATAAAAGTTAATGGGAATCGTTCATCTTATCAATTTAATTAGCAAATTCATCGAGGCATATCGATTTAGATTATTCCAATACTTGTTTATTTGTTTGTTGCACAAAAAAACTTTTTGACTTCCCGGTAGAAAGAGATTTTGTTAAGGAAAAAGCTTTTAGCGCAGCCAAATATCCTTTTCTTTTCCAAATGTTTTTACGAATACGCTTTTTTGATATAGAAGTACGTTTCTTTGGAACGGCCATTTTAAAATAAAGAGGTTACTCATTGTTATAGTTGGATGTGAAAGACATCTATTGTTCAAAACGGGTCATTTTTTTCTTTAGCTATATATTTATCCCTAGATCATACTTTCTTGATAATATACAATATGGATGTGTGAGTCCCGTATAGGATTTCCGGAGAAAAGTTGGATATCTTAATTTCTTCTTTATTTTCGGAATACTTTAATTTACATTTTTATTACATACAATATCCAAATAAAGAAGAATTTTTATATACTAATCTTCGTTCGAATCTATATCTATGTCACCGTCATAAAAAAGGGGGCTACGACTCATCGTATTCTATTTTATTTAAGAAAATAAAGAGAAAAATTGGAAAACGCTTACCTTAATTTAAGAGAAGAATACTGTAACTGTAACCTTTTTTCTAGAAATTCATCAATTCAATAGAGTACAGTACCCTTAATTAAATGAAAATTTCAAAATAGGAAAAAAGGAATGAGACTGGTTGGAATCTGTTAATATAATAAACACTTGAGAAAAAGCCTTTTAACTAAGTCCGTTTTTCAATTCTACACGAAGTCGTGGGTATCAAAGTGCCGAATATCGTAGAGTTTTCTAAAAGTATCCGTTGTTTTGGGGGAATAGAATCTAGAATCCACCCGAGAAGAATTAGTAAAGTCTTACAAATATACTAACTCAAATCACAAGGTCTTTTTTGGGGGTCAAGTTTTTGATAGATCCTATGTTCAATAAAGTTATTGATGGATCTTACATACCAGAATAAAGTACTTTTTTACTATAATTAAATTACTTAATTTTTTTTCCTTGATCAATGAATATGGATTATAACAATAATAAAGAAATTGAAATTGCATATTCTGATTCTGTATCTTCATAAATATCCTAGTTAATCACTAAACAGTACCTTTTTAAAAATGATTTGATTTTTTGACCTATTATAACTTCTGAGTTTTTCTTTTTTGGAGGGAAAGAATTAGAAAGGTTTAAGAATTCAAAATTCTATTTTAGTTCTGTCTTTTCTTTATTTTATTGCTCCTTCCGAAAGATATAAGAGCTGGTGAATTGAAAAAAAAAGTTTTATTTTCTTATGGAACATACATATCAATATGCATGGATCATACCTTTCGTTCCACTTCCAGTTCCTATAGCAATAGGGGTGGGGCTTCTCCTTGTTCCAACGACAACAAAAAACCTCTGCCGTTTCTGGGCTTTTCTTAGTGTTTTATTACTAAGTATAGTTATGCTTTTTTAAATCGATCTGTCTATTCAACAAATGAATGGTAGTTCCATCTATCAATATTTATGGTCTTGGACTATAAATAATGATTTTTCTTTAGAGTTTGGCGACTTGATCGATCCACTTACTTCTATTATGTTAATATTAATCACTATTGTTGGAATTATGGTTCTTATTTATAGTGATAATTATATGTCTCATGATGAAGGATATTTGAGATTTTTTGCTTATATGAGTTTTTCCAATACTTCCATGTTAGGATTAGTTACTAGTTCAAATTTAATACAAATTAATATTTTTTGGGAGTTAGTTGGAATGTGCTCGTATCTATTAATAGGTTTTTGGTTCACACGACCAATTGCAGCAAATGCTTGTCAAAAAGCGTTTGTAACTAATCGTGTAGGGGATTTTGGTTTATTATTAGGAATCTTAGGTCTTTATTGGATAACGGGTAGTTTTGAATTTCGAGATTTGTTTAAAATAGTCACTAACTTGATTGAGAATAATGGTTTAAATTCTTTATTTCTTACTCTGTGTGACGCCCTATTATTCCTTGGTGCAGTTGCAAAATCTGCACAATTCCCCCTTCATGTATGGTTACCTGATGCCATGGAGGGGCCTACCCCTATTTCAGCTCTTATACACGCTGCTACTATGGTAGCAGCGGGAATTTTTCTTGTAGCTCGACTTTACCCTCTTTTCACAGTTATACCTTATATAATGAACCTTATTTTTTTGATAGGTATTATAACCGTACTTTTAGGAGCCACTTTGGCTCTTGCCCAAAGAGACATTAAGAGAAGTTTAGCTTATTCGACAATGTCGCAGTTGGGTTATATTATGTTAGCTTTAGGTATGGGATCATATCGAGCTGCTTTATTTCATTTGATCACCCATGCCTATTCAAAAGCATTATTATTTTTAGGCTCCGGATCCATTATTCATTGTATGGAAAGTATTGTTGGATATTCTCCAAATCAAAGTCAAAATATGGCTCTTATGGGCGGGTTAACAAAATATATGCCGATTACGAAAACAACTTTTTTGATAGGTACACTTTCTGTTTGTGGTATTCCACCTCTTGCTTGCTTTTGGTCAAAAGATGAAATTCTTAGTGATAGTTGGGTATATTCACCTATTTTTGCGATAATAGCTTATTTCACAGCCGGATTAACTGCATTTTATATGTTTCGGATGTATTTACTTACTTTTGCGGGACATTTAAACGTCTATTCTCAAAATTTCAGCGCTAAAAAAAACAGCTCGTTTTATTCAATATCCATCTGGGGTAAAGAAAGACAGAACGTAATCAACAAGAAGTTCTTTTTATCAACAGCAAAAAAAAAACAAAAGAGTTACTTTTTTTTCGAAGAAAGCATATTCAATTGATAGAAATGTAAGAAAAGGAACGCAACCGCTTATTACATTTACTCATTTTAAAAATAAAGAAAATAATCTATATCCTTATGAATCGGAAAATACTATGCTTTTTCCCCTTCTTATATTAGGATTCGTTACTTTGTGTGTTGGGTTTATCGGAATTCCTTTTGATTATAGAGGAATGGATTTGAATATATTATCAAATTTGTTAACTCCATATATAAACCTTTTACATTCAAATTCGAGCAATTCCGTTGATTGGTATGAATTTCTTACAAATGCAATTTTGTCAGTCAGTATAGCTTATTTAGGAATCTTTTTTGCGTTCTTTTTATATAGGCCTGTTTATTCATTTTTACAGAATTTGGACTTAATTAATTAATTTGTTAAAATGGGGCCTAAAAGAGGTCTTTGGGACAAAATAGTAAACGTGATATATAATTGGTCGTATAATCGTGGTTACATAGATAGTTTTTATGCAGCAACCTTAAATACCGGTATAAGAAGACTGGTTGGATTCACTCAGTTTTTTGATAGACGAGTAATTGATGGAATTACAAATGGAGTCGGTATTACAAGTTTATTTGTAGGAGAGGGGATCAAAAATGTAGGGGGCGGAAGAATATCTTCTTATCTATTCTTCTATTCATTTTTTTATTAATTTTTTTATTAATATTAATTTACAACAATTTATGATAGAGGAGGTCTTTATCTTCTTTAAGTTTAAGTATTTCTAACTTCGAATTTTCTTCCGAACAAAGGGAAGGGGAAGGGTCTTCTTCGATGGATCCTTCTTCCTGTTTAGTCCCCTTTGTTTCGGAAATTGTTTCGATTTCTACATCTGTTTCTCCCTCACTTTCCCCCCTTTCTTCCGTTTCGGCAGTTTCTTCTTTTAGTTTCTTAGTAACAATAGGCGACGACATTCTGCCTAAATAGTAGACACATGTGATAAATAAGAGAATACTAAAGATTCGAGCCATAGAATTTCTCAATTCTGACACAAGGTACTTATTCGATCTAATAGAATTATTTTTCCGTATCCAGAATAATACCAATCCAACCCATTTCATGAATAAAATGTGACCAATTAACCAACCAACAAAACTACTTGTTACAAATAACATCTTGTTGTTGCATCGAAACATATAAATGTTGACTAATCTGGCTAATGTTGAACTCGGTAAAATGAAATGGTTGAATAATTGAAAAATGAGATTATTCAGGAATACACATTGAATGCTGAGATTACGCATTGAGTTTTTGGTAGTATATCCATAATCAAAAACGTTTTTGTGGTTGTTCCAGAAGAAATGAAACAAAAGATACGGTAGAACTAGGACAGTTATTGTATGAGGTCTACCCAATGCTAGATGGAGAGGCGCATAATAGATCGATATGAACATCATGAGCTGTCCCGTAATAAAACCCGTTGTTGCTGATACCTCCTTCTCGGTTCCTTCTTCCATAACCCGAGCTCGGAGAAGGAAGAGATAAGAGGGCCCTATGGAGAATGTGGTCAGAAATCCATAATAGAGTCCGACCACAACGACCGAATTTATTATCTTCATGCATAAGGATAATAGATTACCTAGTAGAAAAGATTTCAAAATCATCACAAACCCCCCTTTTTTCTTTTCTATTGCAATTTCTCGATTATTATATGATGATTTCTTAACTTTCCATATATAGAAATAGAAACAGATAGACTAGAAACGACATCTCTTATGTCAATGACATCAAAGGGATATTAAATGAATGGAATTGAGATATGGATGGAATTGGGATATGGATGAAATATAATGAAATAGAGACACTTTGAGGTTCCCTATGAAATGAGGCATGGAACGAAGACACTACGAAGAAGTTCCGGGAGTTACGAAGGAAGCTTCGGGCTCATATTGGTCATGGGTTGAGAATGGGAATTGAACTCTATGAGCTCGAATTTCCCGTTGTTCCTCAGTAGCTCAGTGGTAGAGCGGTCGGCTGTTAACTGATTGGTCGTAGGTTCGAATCCTACTTGGGGAGATTTTATTCATTCTGAATGAAAGAATTCAGAATGAAATGAAAGGGCTCGCGTTGACCGTTAGGAGTAGGTAACCCGTTCCCTGTCTTTCTTTCTATTGCATTCTATCCCATCGTATCACATTCTGTTCTGCGATATTTGAGAATCGCCGTCAATACCTCGGTGTAGATCCAACGAGTAACTAATAATCCTGTTATACAAAAAAAGGTAGCTATCATGCCCTTTTCTGATGAATAAATCCAACGAGTAACTAATAATCCTGTTATACAAAAAAAGGTAGCTATCATGCCCTTTTCTGACGAATCATGTAGTCCTATGGTTTCATGGACTAATAGGGTCATCAAATAAATCGTTGACGCCCTTTTCGAGAAGCTACAAAAGTTTATATTTATTTTTGTATTCCATATGTATTGATAGTTTTGTCATTAAAATTGACAAAGGGGGAGATTGTTAGAGCACTGCTCGGTCGAACTCGCATGCATTGCCATCTCAAGCATGTTTGCCAATGTTAATGATCAAAACTATAAGTCTTGATTTCTATTCTACTTATAGCAAAGTCTCGGACTAGGATATAAAGTGTAGTTGAGCTCTAGACTCCATGGCGATCATCATACAAAGACGGAGAACTACTCAAGGAACCGGTGGAACTTCATTGACTAAAAGGTATGTGGAGACTTGAACTTATCTATCACTCAAAAGTCTATCTACTCTATCTCCTATCTTGAGACAAAAGTCTTATTTCTATATAGACTATGATTATACACTTTGCTATTTCGAGCCGAGTTTATCTCGCTTATCTATTTCTCGAAATATGTGTTGGTAAGTGATACGTATGATCTCTATACCTTGGTAACTATTACTATAAAGGTGGAATTCAAAATAATAATAGACGAGAAACTTAGAAGATCACAGAACACAAGTAGTAATTCGAAGAAAATATCTTCTCTAGATTATGAATAAGAAAACGATTACAATTCTCTCTTTGTTACGCTCACAATATTCTCTAAACAGTGGATCAACCTTAAATTTTTTGCTAGGTTTTCTGTGCCTAGAATCTGTGTGTTTAGATATTAGCCAAAGCCATCTATTTATAGCCCTCATCGTACTCAGCCGACCAAGGACTTCTATTAGGAATCTATTTCCTAAACTAAGAGTATTGCCTAAAACAGAACTCTTCCCTAACTAGGAATTCTGCCTAAACAAGGATTCCTGCCTAGAATAGGATTCTTCCCTCAACTTAGCTTGAGGTTAACTAAGTTTTCTAAAGGAGTACGGATACACCTGTATCATGGGTCCCCCTTTTAAGAACTTGAACTCATGTGAGAGTTAAAAATGAAGGTTAGGGAACTGGAGAGCCCCTTTTTCCTTATTAAACCACTTGGCCTTGCTAGGAACTTGACCTTGGAATCCAATTAGAAAAGCTTTTTTCTCTCCTTGTCGTGTTGTGGTCACTCTTCGCCCCAATATGCAGTCTTCCTTGAGTGGTTTCTCTCTACCAAACCATAAGTCTTCTACTCGTGGTAAGATCATAGTGTCGTCGCCGTCATCATCAAGTAATGGAGCTTCAAACAACTTCAAGTATTCGACATTTATTACCGAGTACATTCCTAGATAAGGTGGAAGATCTGGACGAAAGGCATTGTCACCAATCTGATCGAGAATATGAAATGGTCCATATCTCAATGGCTTCAACTTCTTACCTTCCCCCTTCAGTCGTTCCTTACCTAATTTTAACCATACCAAGTCACCAACACCGAAATTACAAGGCACAAGATGCTTGTCATGTTTTGCTTTGTATTTGTCTTGTGACTTCTTTAATTGTGCTTCAACAATTGCATGAATCTGAGATATCTTCTCCAAGAACTTTTGTGAATTTTGTCATTCACTTCCTTCCTTCCCCCCATTGAGGTGTCACTAGAAAATACTAGATCAAAAGGACTAGGTGGTAAGTAACCATAGCACGTCTCGAAATGAGACTTTCCCGTAGAACTGTGAAATGCTCTATTGAAAGCAAATTGTAGATATGGTAAACTCTCATCCCAAGTTTTAGGATGCTTAGAATTATATCCCCTTAACATGTGAACTATAGTCCTGTTGACCACTTCTGTTTTCCCGTCTGTTTGTGGATGAAAAGTTGTACTCTTCTTCAACCTAGTGTCCATCATTTTCCATAAAGAATCCCAAAAATGACTAAAGAACCGAATATCCCTATCATAAATAATCGAAGTAGGTAAACCAAAATGCTTCCACACATGCTCAAAGAAGAGCTTTGCTGCACCGGATCCCGTTACCGTCTTTGTACATGGAATTAATGCAATCATCTTGCTGAATCGTCCGACCACAACGAACAAGTAATCATAACCAGACTTAGTCTTTGGTAAAACACCAAGAAAATCCATAGAAATACTCTCCCAAGGCCTTGATGGTACTGGTAATGGTAGATATAACCCACGTTTTATGTTGGAAGGTTTAGATGTGCTACACAACTTACACCCTCTAACTAACTTAGCCACATCATCTTGCATCCTTGGTCAAAAGACATAACGACAAAGGTTAAGAAAAGTTTTATTCATCCCAAAGTGTCCAGCAACTCGAGATGTGTGTGCCTCTCTCAACCATTGTAAACGATCTCCATCTTCTGGAATGCAAAGTAACTGACCCTTGTATAACAATCCATCTCGAAGTTCAAAGTCGTCTTTCAAACTACTCTGCAAACCTTCTAACACCTTCTTGAAGTCTTTGCTGGATGCGTATGACTCCGCATACTCTTGAGGAACAATTGGCTGAATTCTCACGACCACCATTAATGCTCAAACTGGAGGTCGAGATAACATATCTGCCAACTTGTTTGTTACTCCCTTCTTGTACCGAATGAGAATATTGAAATCCATCAAGTAAGACATCCAATTCATGTGCCGGGCTTGTTGTAGTTTCATCTGTGCATGTAGATACTCCAATGGTTTGTGATCTGAATGTACCACTACTTCTTTACCTAAGAGATACACTCACCAATGCTTAATACATTGATATAAAGCATAAAATTCTTCGTCATAAGGTGCATAGTTCTTAATAGCACCTGAGAACAATTCTGAATGGTACTCCACTGGTTTACCATCTTGTAACAACACTCCTCCCAATGCATAGTTAGAAGCGTGGGTCTCAACTTCAAAAGTACGCTGTAAGTTAGGCAATGCCAACACTGGTGCTTCTGAAATCTTCTTCTTTAGTAACTGAAAAGCGTCTTCATGGGTTTGTTGCCATTCAAACTTTGCCTTAGCTCCCATCAAACCATGTAACGGTCCTGTAATATTCGAGAAATGCCGTCCTGTAATATTCGAGAAATGCCGGATAAATTTACGCAAGTAGGTGCAAGCCCCTAAGAAACTCCTGATTTTAGTTACAGTACTAGGTCTAGGCCACTTAGTAATCACTTCAACCTTCTTTGGATCAATCTTTCTTTCTCCACCACCAACAATGAATCCAAGGGACACCAACTCCTCCTTTCCAAACTCACACTTCTTTACGTTCAACTTCAGCTGGCCTTCATGTAACACTTTAAACACCTTCTCAACTTGAACGATATGCTCTTCCCAAGTTATGATGTATATTAGGATATCATCCAAATAAACAATCACAAAATCTTCTATAAAAGGTCGTAACAAATCATTTATCAAACGCATAAACGTCGTTGGAGCGTTACAAAAACCAAAAGGCATCACCAACCATTCGAACAAGCCTTGTTTGGTTTTGAAAGGAGTCTTCCATGTATCATATTCTCGAACTCTCATATGGTGGTATCCGAATTTAAAATCCAACTTTGTAAAGACTCGAGCTTTTTCCAACTGATCCATCATGTCGTCTATCCTAGGTAGATGGTAACGATTCTTGATTGTGATCTTGTTCAATGATCTATAATCGATGCACATACGCCAGCCTCCATCTTTCTTTGGAACCAACAACACCGCTGATCCACAAGGTGAAGCACTTGGCACTATCATCCCTAATTCTAGAAGTTCTTGGACTTGTTTCTTGATCTTATTAGATTCCTCTACAGTCGTGCGATAAAGACCGATATTAGGTAGAGAACTCTCCCCGGTCAACATGATTTCATGCTCCACACTCCTCTTTGGAGGTAATCCTGTGACATCAGAAAATAAATCCTTATACTTAAACTTCAACCTTTATAGGTCATCTTCTTGTTGTGCAGACAAGGCTGCCAAACAAACTCTACTCGGCTTCTCCTCAAGAGAACGGATCACAAGGAGAATGAATCGTGCTAGCATTCACCAACCGCTTATCCTGAGTGGTTGTGATTAAGCTTGCTCCCTCAAGAGGAGAGTCTATAGCCCGAATCACAAAACTTTCTCCATCTTTGGTAAAGGTGTACTTTTGTTCCCTCTTATGTAGAGTTGCATCTCTATCCCATAGGTAAGGACTACCTAGTACCACCTGACAAACATCCAAAGGAACTACGTCATATGTAACTTCATCAATATGTGACTCGTCTAGAGCAAATTTGAATGTGCACTGCTGTGAAACTTGTAAGCCCCCTTCCTTTTGAAGCTATCCTAGAGGGTATGGTTTTGGATGTTTGGAAGTCTTTAATCCTAACTTCTGCACCAAAGAATTTGAAAGTAAATTCTTCTGACTTCCCAGGTCAATAACAGCATCAACTAACGTTGTTTTGACTTGCATCTTTACTGTGAAGAGTTGCTCCCCAAGATCATCTTTAGAAGGTCTTTCTTTTGCCCCCTGTCATAAGTGAACGCTTGGAATCGGGTTTCGTTAGTCCGTGGACTTCCTTTGGAGTTTGAGCGGCTAGTGTTGCCTTCTTGGCTTCTTTCCTCTGCAACCCTCTGGGATTTAGATGGGGGTTCTTAACCCAACACTTGTCGACAATGTGACCTGTTTGCTTGCAATGGGTGCAAGACAAACCTTCATTATCACTAGACTTCCCTTCTTCTTTGCTCATTTCACCTCCTTTGACAGTGGTACCTCCAGATTTCACCTTAGTATTTCCCTTTGAATCAGATTTCTTAAGCCTGCCTTCAATGTCATTAACTTTAATACTTGCTTCAGAGATAGTATCTACCGAAAACATCTTCAACTCCTTCCGTATATACTCATGGAACCCGGAAATATACTTCATATAGATAGCATGATCTTCCAAGTCTAAATCCAAAACCATAGCTTGATTCTGAAATTCCGTAGTATATTCCTGCACGGTTTGGTTGTAAGTCTGCTTCAAGTTGTACCACTTGAACCATCTCTCCTCAAGGTAGCCAACCGGATAAAAATGTTTCCTTACAACTGCCTTGAATCTTTTCCACGACAATACTCTCTTACCTAGGTTTTGTCTTTGATAAGCTTTCCATCAGGTTAGAGCATGCTTTTGTAACTACAATGCCGCGAAATCTATCTTTTCCTTTGAACCATATTCAAAGAAAGAGAAATATGTCTCTAGACGTTCAATCCAATCATCCAATTTTTCTACATCGAGACTCCCATCGTAAAGTGGAATGTCAACACGAAAATCAATTTTCAGATTCTTACCATGAGGTTTAGTTGTTGTAGGACCTTTAGGAAGCTCGCTTTCCTCCTTTTCATCCTCATCTTCTTCCTCTTCTTCTTCTTCCGACTCGTCTTCTTCCGAATCATCTTTTTCCGAAGCTGCAGGTGAAGGTGTAACCTTTTTCTTCGTCTCCTTCTCAGGTGTATGAGAACGAATACATTCACTCAATTATTGAAGGGTAACTTGAATAGACTTCATGTCTGTTTGCAGCGTAGCCAATTTTTCTTCCATAGTTTGTGGTTCTCCTTTCTTAGGGTCATCATCTGACTTTGTCATCCTTGATCCCCTTGTTGTCTTAACGTCTACTAGCTTCTCAAGTACCTCACCAAGCTTTATGTAGAGAGATCTAGTGAAAACCATAAACCACAGGGATTTACACTAGAAACTAACCTTGCTCGTTATGCCAACTTGATACGTATGATCTCTATACCTTGGTAACTATTACTATAAAGGCGGAATTCAAAACAATAATAGACTAGAAACTTAGAAGATCACAGAACACAAGTAGTAATTCGAAGAAAATATCTTCTCTAGATTATGAACAAGAAAATGATTACAATTCTCTCTTTGTTACGCTCACAATCTTCTCTAAACAGTGGATCAACCTTAAACTGTTTTCTAGGTTTTATGTGCCTAGAATCTGTGTGTTTAGCTATTAGCCAAAGCCATATATTTATAGCCCTCATCGTACTCAGCCGACCAAGGACTTCTATTAGGAATCTATTTCCTAAACTAAGAGTATTTCCTAAAACAAAACTCTTCCCTAACTAGGAATTATGCCTAAACAAGGATTCTTGCCTAGAATAGGATTCTTCCCTCAACTTAGCTTGAGGTTAACTAAGTTTCCTAAAGGAGTACGGATATACCTGTATCAGTAAGCTTTCGCTTTGGCCAAGTTCATCTTTACTAGTGACGAAAGTCATATTAAGTTTCAGTTACTTGAAAATTGCTTTGACGAAAAATGGTTTATGAACAACAACTATGTAACGTCCTCTAAGAATGTTTCAATGATTGAAATGAGAGTTTAGAATATACAACTATTGTTGGATATAAACATTGTGTGATAACTCATACGTGTGTAAGTCCTTATTCCTTGAACCAAAGTACACGTACTTTGCTGATCATGAAAACCGGAACTAAAGTCCGCGTACCAGTCCGCGCACCATCGGAAGTTCACGTCCCGTGAAAATCTGTTGGAGTTTGTAAACTGGAAACAAACTTATTCTGGGTACTTAAGTCCGTGTACCAGTCCGCGTACTTAGTTTGGTTATTTTCTAAAAATGATTATTCGTGAACTTAAACTCATATAAACTAAGGAATGCATAATTGCAAACCGTGGCTATAAAGTTCATGAATCGATTCAAGTGAATCAAATCGTTTTTGCTAGTTCATTTGAGTCATTTGAGTCATTTGAGTCATTTAGCTAGTTCATTTGAGTCATTTGAGTCATTTGAGTCATTTAACTAGTTCATTTGAGTCATTTGAGTCATTTGATTCAACTCTTTAACTAGTTCATTTGAGTCATTTCAACTAGTTATGATAAAGAAGAATATGGTTGATATGAAAGTGCTCATATGGCTAACCATTTGGTTAACTATTGTTGAACCAACTAAATGTACATGTTTGGGTATGGTAACACAAACCTAAAAACGTGCATTTCATTTGTGTGTAACAAGCTAAGTTTCGATTTAACGGTTGAAAGATATTAGCTTGAATCTAATCAGGTTTTCTTCTAACGGTGAATATTAAATGCTTTGTTACCAAGGTAACTTAGATTGCAAACCCTGATTTGAAAGGTTATATAAAGGAGAACTCTAGCAACAGGGAAACCTAATCCCCACACCTCTTGTGTGATACTAGTTGTATAAGCTAGAGTCGATTCTCCTTTAACCTTAGGTTTCTACCGAGACCTTGTAGGTTAACGACTTTAATACTTCATTGGGATTGTGAAGCCAGACCCAACTATTTTCTTTGTAGTTGTGTGATCTGATCTTACTGTTTCTATCGTACTAAGTACAATCGTAAGATTGGCTTGAGATTGATTTCTCCGATAGGCAAGATATAAAAGAAGTCACAAACATCTTCGTCTCATCGTTTGTGATTCCGCAATATCTTCTTTCGCTAGTCGATTAAAATTATTGTGAGGTGATTTATAATTCTAGGCTGTTCTTCGGGAATATAAGTCCGGGTTATCAATTGGTTCCTGTTCACCTTGATTTATCAAAAGACGGAACAAAAACTCGTAGGTATTACTCTGGGAGACAGATTTATCTATTACTGTAGACTTTTCTGTGTGATACAGATTTGTTTATTAAAGTCTTCGACTTTGGGTCTTATCAACTCTTAATTGTGGGTGGGATCAGCTAAGGGAATCAAGTGCTTAGTATCCTACTGGGATCAGAGACGTAAGGAGCGCAACTGTACCTTGGATCAGTTTGAGATTGATTGGGGTTCAACTGCAGTCCAGACCGAAGTTAGTTTGTAGTAGGCTAGTGTCTGTAGAGGCTTAATACAGTGTGTGTTCAATCTGGACTAGGTCCCGGGTTTTTTCTGCATTTACGGTTTCCTCGTTAACAAAACTTTTGGTGTCTGTGTTATTTCTTTCCCGCATTATATTTTGTTATATAATTGAAATATCACAGGTTGTGCGTTGAATCGATCAATTGAGAAATCCAACCTTTGGTTGTTGATTGAAATTGATTGATCCTTGAACATTGGTCTTTGGTACCGTTCAAGTGTTTTCTCTTGTATTCAATTAGACTCGCAGATTTCTATTTGCTTGAGTAAGTATTGAATCGATAAAGTTAGATATAACTCTTTGATATATTTTTATTAAGATTGAGTCTGACTGTCTAGTTTATTCTCTTAAAAGTACATTGGAGTTAGTCCATACAGATTGCTAAGCGAAATATTGGGTGTGGTTGTTGTACCTCCGCTTTTTCATCAGTGACTTGGTCATGATACTATGATTAAAGTATCAAGGAAAGATATATTAGTTTTTTTATACAACTTTGTTATATGGAGTTACGAAGTATAGTTTATTTATGGACTTCGTGAATAAACATAACAATAATTGATAACTTGTTACTATTTAGTATGTTTGAACTTCCGGAATGAATTCAACCCTTGGGATCATATATGAAGGAATATCATAAAAGTAATCTAATGAAGTTCACTTGCGAAATTCCGTTTCATAATTGAAAGAGAGCTCAAATCCGATCCTAACTATAGTAAGTATCCCAAAAGATGTATACAGATCGAAGTTTAATCCGGGTTTGTACAAACATAAAGATGTATACGGATCGAACTTGGAAAATTCACATGTGTTTGTGGGTGAAAACCGTTTCTGTTGGTTTTGGTAATTTTGGGTGTGTGGATGAGAAACAAATCTAAACTCTAAACAATGCACTGCACGGGAGTACTTTTGATTCGAGAGATCAATCTGTACAATCCTGGCCTAAACCAAGAAATGGTCGTTCCAGGCTTGCTTCGGTCACAATGTGAAGGAGAAGGGTTGGTCTTAGGTAGGGAAGCAAAGAAAGTGTTGAGACCAGAATGGTTGATTCTGAAGGGGTGGATGTTTTATGACTTGTATCAGAAAGTGGAACTGGCTTGCAGAATGAAAAGCTATCAGTTCTTTGGTGATTTCTGGATACTGTGTTGTTCTCTGACCAAAGATTGTTCTTTTGTGGAAATAGGTGAAACCTATTTATACAAGTCGTAATAAAACGTACCCTGTCTCGTAGGAAGTGGAAACGATTGAGTGGTGGAAGAGTGGAGTAACGTATAACCGTCAAAAATTATGCTTCCATGATGAAGGAAGTGGATCTGTTCACACCATTATTTTTTTGCCATCACTAACTGTCCCGCTTCATGACACTTTCCTGTAACGGGCGTATTGCACGCCGCACGCTGTAAACCGCCAGAGCAATACCCTGACGAGTATCCCCCAGTTTGTGACATGTTTGATGTCTCGAGTGTTTTCGTGGAAAACATGTAGCACTTTTCTACGTGTGGAAAGTCAAAATAAAGAGACTTGCCGCAAGAAAATAACATGTGATGCTATTAGGCTCGTCTTGGCTGGTCGCCTAAAACTTGCCACAAGTCCGTCAGTTCGGTGGCGAACTTGGATGGCTGAGATTGCATCTCATGAGGAAGGGTAGCCTTGATTATGGCTACCTTCTGTTGGAGCCTGGTAACGGCACAATGGCGTTTTTGGTGTATGCCAGTGGTACTGCGGCATAACTGGCATAACTCGTGCATGCCAGTGGCACCTGGCGTAGCCATGGCCACTAGATTTAGGCGTCTGGTCGCTTAAAACTTTCCACAAGTCTGTCAGTTCGGTGGCGAACTTGGATGGCTGAGATTGCATCTCATGAGGAAGGGTAGTCGTTGATTATGGATACCTTCTGTTGGCGCCTGATAATGGTACAGTGGCTCCTTTAGCGCATATGCCAGTGGTAATGCGACATGGCTGGCATAGTTCGTGCATGCCAGTGGCACGATGGAATGGCTCGCATAGTTTGTGCATGCCAGCGGCACGATGATAAAAGGCGCGGTTGGCTTAGCCATGGCCACTAAATTTTGGCACATTGGTGTTAGACTCAAATGTGGTATGGCAACATTAGTTTCAGTGGCCACATCAATCCCAATGCTTTGTGGAACATTGTTTTGGCTCGGTTGGCGTAGCAACTGATAAGTGCATATTTTACATATATTTAGTGTTAATTCCATGCTAGTAATTGTTTATATTCTTGCAAATTATTGTACATTACGCTTGTTTTCTCTTATTTGTGTTTTATTAGGTAAATCATCTGAAAGAAGTGAATTGACACTTAATTGTGCAATAAAAGAAGCTAGCTACAAGTGAAGAAGGGCCAAATACTAGTGTAACTCGTTCAAATGGAGGATTTCTAGCCATCATTTTGTAGAGGACAGGAAGATGAAGTCAACGACGAAAGAAAGAAGTCTTTCTGAGTTCGTATGAAGAAGTTACGAACAAAACAAGAACTTGGAAGATTATAAGGGTAATATGGTCATTTTAAAGGGCAATGTTATTAACATCCCATTGTACGTTAAGGGGCAGTCATCCTGTTAAGGGGTGACTGTTTCAAAGGAACTGCTAAAGGAAGTCATGTCATTTACTGAGGGGAAGTTAGAATTCAAATAGTGTTAAGGACACCAGGCCATTCAGTTCAGGGCTGCCACCATCATCTTCTTTCCCTCAACAGAACACGATGAGTGAAGATTAACAGGGAAGTGGTGATCGATGGATTTGATCAGAGACTAAAGGAAATGGGTTCGGAGTTCGAGAAGATCATTGGGTTTCTGTTAGATGAGATGGGTCGATGACTGATTCTCGAGTTGCCTGTGATGATAAAATTGAGGTTGTTGTTGCTGCCAACCACGACACTTGAGCTCGAAACAGAACGCTGTCTTGATGTAGAAGCTCATGGTGATTGAGATGAAACAGAAAGGATGGGGCTTGTGCCGGTGCTGGCCTTTGTTCGTGATGATTTCGATGCTGCTGGGAATGAGTTGATGGTGCTGTGAAGAGATGAAAGAGTAGTTGCTGCCATTGGCAGTGGTAAGAAGGAGCTGTTGATGGAGTTTGAGCATCACCGGCGATTGAAGAACAGAGAAGCAGTGATGCTCGGGCTTTGCTGTGACGGATAAGAGATGAGCATAAGATGATAACTCATTGGCAGTGATCATCATAATGGTGACGAGAAGGCGATGCTGCTCCCATTCACGATGAAATAAGGTCAAGATGGAGCAGAACTCGAGCTGGGATTGAAATCAGTTATGACTCGGGTTTTGCTGCTGCCATTGGCAATAAAGAAATGAATAAGCGGGACATCGGTGCTGTTGTTCATGATAAGTTGATCAGAAAGAATTGGTTGCTCGAGCTTGGCAGATTTGGACCTCGAGCTGGACAAGGAACAGATAAGCACGGACCTGAGGAGTTTGATATGCTGTTAGCAAGATATTCGACCAAGAATACAGGATGGAATTGATGTTGCTGCCGTGATTATTGTGGACTTTGTAGGATATTTCCGCGTCCAAGATAAACAAGGAATCATCGATACGCGTTTGTGGAGGTTGGATAATCTTTGGAAGTCAAGACTTGAGCGACAATTCAGTCAGAGAATGGTTTTGGATTGATACTGCAGCTGCAAAACAGCCACCGAGTGATGCTTTTACCATTGAATTTCAAGATGAATGGTGAAGATTAAAGCGCGTTTGATTGTTCGTAGCGGTTTAGAATTGTTGTGTGGTTATCAGATTCGAATTTTCAGGGTTCGATTGCTATAAATAGAGGTCCAAATTGTAACCAAAAGATATCTCCTCACCCTCACTTTCACGCCCACAAACTGCTCGATAAAATTCTCCAGAGAAGAACAGAAGCATAAAGACTTCACATATGCACTAGTAGCAGAAAGGTTATAGCAACAAGGAGACAATGGCTGATCTTTTGCAACAGAGGCAGTAGTAGCTAAAGTTTTTTTGCAACAAGGCGACAGTGGCTGATCTCCTGCAATAGAAGCAGCAGTAGCTAGAGTTCTTCTACAACTACAGTTTGCTTTCTATAAACTCCATTATGTCTAGCTAATTTACTTATTTGATTGAGGATGAATTATAAGTACTATATATGATTTGATTTAGTATAGGAATCTGTTCTGATTTCTTCATATGATTATTGTTTGTGTTTATTAATAAAAATGAATATGATTGATTGATATATTGTTTAGGTGGCCAACTGAATATATTTGTTAACTCAATCTAATGCTAATAAGGGTTAGGATATCCGTAATTGTTGAATAATTTCTTACACAAGTAGAGAACGTGAGACCTTGCGGAGGGATTCCTTAAAGCAATCGCGTGTAAACACAACACTAGAAAGTAGACCGAGCGTACTGAGTCTAACTACTAGGATTAAACCTAAATGCACATACCATAAAGCATTCGACTGAATTACATCTTGTAAGCGTACCTCAAGGTGGTTCAGACGGATAGACTCTGGCGACTAAGCGTACCTGTTGTCCAGTGGATTAAGGGATTTTGGGGATAGCTAAGCGTATTTGTTATCTTAAGGTTAGTAATAATCTATGATTAATGATGAATGGATGAATATACTACTTTGATAAATATTTAGTTACGAAGAAGGATTCCTCGATCATCTCACTCCATTTTGCTTGCAATCTTAATTACTTCTCATTACTTTATTATTTATTTAGCTTTTGAATCTAAAACAAAAATCCCCATTTGTGACATTTTGGCGCCGCTGCCGGGTAGCAGTCGGTAGCTTTAGTTGTTTCTTTTAGTTTTGTTTTTGTTTCTTTTTTTTTTTCTTTTAGATTTTCTTTTTAGTTTTAACTTTGTTTTCTAGATTTTTGTTTTAGGTACTTAATCTCTGGCATCAAAGGATTGGGATTACCCCAGGTGCGGAATTCAAACTCGAAAGGGAACGGTACTAAAAGCACGTCCAAAGTTGCAACAAGAACCTTCTACAGTAAAGATGGTTAATACAGACGACGGGGGAAATCCTCCACCACCTCCACCCGTGGAGAGGAAGTTAGGAGAGTTGACATCTCCATGCTTAGATTCGCAACCACTGTGCATTACAATCACTAACCCAGTGGAGCTGAAGTCGAATCTACTTCATCATATACCAAAGTTCAAGGGACATGCAGGTGAAAATCCAAATCGACACCTTCAACAGTTCCATAACACAATGACAAGTCTGAGGCATGCAACCGCAGACAGAGATATGGCTATGCTACAAGCCTTCCCGTTCTCATTGACAGACTTAGCAGAAGAATGGTTGTATTTTCTTCCTCCAGGGAGTGTTACAACATGGACTGAGATGAAAAAGCTATTTCTGGAGAAATATTTTCCTGCTTCGAAAGCGGCATCCGTTCGTAAGGAGATTAGTGGCGTTCTACAGATGTCTGGGGAGTCTCTATATGAATACTGGGAGAGGTATAAGAAGTTTTTGGCAAGCTGCCCAAACCATAATATATCCTCAATACTTATCATTCAATACTTCTACAAAGAATTACTTCCAGAACAGAAGAATTTGATTGATGCGGATGCCGGTGGTTCACTTACTGAGAAGACAATCTCGCAGGCAACCAGTTTGATTGAGAGTATGGCTTCCAATGCTCAACAATTCTACACCAGAAACAACTCTAATGTCAGAAGAGTTAGCGAGATAAGAGAGTCTGCATAGTCAGAGCAACGGATGAACAACATAGAGAAGGTAGTACAACGAATGGCGCCAGTGATTATTCCTACTTATGAAGAAGAGTCTGAACAGGTGAATGCTATGTTCCCCTAATCATAGGCCAAAGTATGATCCCTACTCTAATACTTATAATCCAGGTTGGAAAGATCATCCAAATTTTAGTTATGCAAATCATCAAGCTGCAGCTCCTAATCCGTATGAGCGACAAAATGGTTTTCAACAACCACAGTTCCGACCACAACCTCCACCTCAATAGCAAACTCAGAATTCTAGTTTAGAGGAGATGATGAAAATGATGATGCAAAAGCAAGATGCAAATGCTCAGCGTCAAGATACAATTCTGCAGAAGCAAGATATGGCTATAAAGTACTTGCAAACTCAAATTGGAGAATTGGCTACAGACATGAATGAAATAAAAGCACAAAATTCGGCAAAGTTGCCATCACAACATTTCGTGAATCCAAGAGCGAACGTTAATGCTGTAACTCTAAGAAGTGGGAAGAAAAGAGAAGAGCCAAAACAACAAGAAAAGTTTAGTCACGACTTGGAAGAGGAAAAGCCAACCTCAACTGGCCAACCTAAGGACAAAGTTCATACCTTTACCACACCACCTCCTTTTCCTAGTCTTTTTGCCAAGTCAAAGAAGCAAGCTCTAGACAAGGAGATTATGGATATTTTAAGCAAGGTGCATATCAACATTCCATTTATTGAGGCCATCAGAACGGTACCCAGGTATGCCAAGGTTCTGAAGGATTTGTGCACAAGGAAGGAGAGGTTAATTGTTAACGAGATCACTCAGGTGGGAGAAAGTGCTTCAGCTATGTTGTTGAAGAAGATGCCTGCAAAGTGTAAAGATCCTGGTGGTTTACAGTGCCAATTACTATTGGTGAAAAACGGTTTGAGCGTGCTTTGCTTGATTTGGGAGCTTCCATAAGTGTGATGTCAGCCGATGTTTATGATTCATTGAATTTTGGGCCTTTAAAGGAGACAGGGATTATCATTCAATTGGCTAATAAGTCTAACATATATCCTAAGGGACTCGTGGAAGACGTGTTGGTGCAAGTGAATGAACTAATCTTTCCGGTTGATTTCTTTGTTGTGGATATGCAAAATGGGGACAATTGTTCGTCCACTTCATTACTTCTTGGAAGACCATTTATGAAGACTGCTAAGGCGAAGATTGATTGTGATACTGGGACACTCACTATGGAGTTTGACAAAGAGGTTATACGCATCAATATTTTTGAAGTCATGCGTTATCCAAGTGATATCCATTTCGCATTTTCTGTTGATGTTATTGGTTCATTAGCACAACAAATGTTTGATTTGCACAACGAAGATGAACTTGAATTTGTGCTACAAAATAGCATAGATATGGACGTCCATGGCATGCCTAACTTGGATGTTGATATTCCCAAAGAGTTTGTTGAAACATGTGGTGCTTTAACGGCATCACAAGAAGTTACCAGAGGTAATATTTCATATATCTCCTTACCTGTAACTGATGAAGTTCCTTTACCTTCTGTTGTGCAGGCACCTAAATTAGAGCTGAAACCTATACCAGATCACTTAAAGTACGCTTACTTGGGTGATGGGGAAGAGCTTCCAGTCATTATTGCAAAGAATCTCACAGCAGTACAGGAAGAACGCCTTCTTCGGATTCTGAAAGAGCAAAAAACGGTTATTGGTTGGACAATTGCTGATATCAAAGGAATTATTCCAGCCATGTGCATGCATAGAATCCTAATGTAAGATGATGTAAAGCCAGTACGTGATGCTCAGCGTAGGCTTAACCCCCCAATGATGGAGGTCGTGAAGAAAGAGATCCTCAAATTACTAAGTGTGGGGGTGATTTACCCAATTTCTGACAGCAAATGGGTTAGTCCGGTGCAAGTGGTGCCTAAGAAATCAGGTGTCGCTGTTGTTAGAAATCAAGATGATGAACTTATTCCAACAAGAGTTCAAACAGGATGGCGAGTGTGCATAGACTACAGAAATCTCAATTCGGCTACCCGCAAGGATCACTTTCCTTTGCCTTTCATTGATCAGATGTTAGAGAGGTTAGCGGGACATTCTCATTATTGCTTTTTGGATGGTTATTCGGGCTACAATCAAATTTTTATTGCACCGGAGGATCAAGAGAAGACTACCTTTACTTGCCCTTTCGGTACATTTGCATACATAAGAATGCCATTTGGTCTTTGCAATGCGCCTGCCACTTTTCAAAGATGTATGGTTAGTATATTTTCTGATTACGTGGAAAACATCATTGAGGTGTTTATGGACGACTTTGGTGTTTATGGCGATTCATTTGATATTTGTTTAAATAATCTTGAACTTGTGCTTAAAAGATGCATATACACTAATTTGGTTTTAACCTGGGAGAAATGCCACTTTATGGTAAACCATGGAATTGTACTTGGCCACATCGTTTCCTCTCAAGGGCTCGAGGTAGACAAGGCAAAGATAGACTTGATTAGGAACTTACAATACCCCAATTCGGTGAGGGAAATTCGCTCGTTTCTTGGTCATGCAGGTTTTTATAGGAGGTTTATCAAAGATTTCTCCAAAATCTCAATGCCGATGTGCAAATTGTTGCAAAAGGAGGTTTCCTTTAACTTCAACCAGGAGTGCAAGGATTCCTTTAATAAATTGAAGGAATTGTTGACTACTGCACCAATTATTAAGTCACCTGACTGGAGTTTGCCGTTCGAGTTAATGTGTGATGCAAGTGATTATGCAGTCGGAGCTGTTTTGGTCAGAAAGTAGACAAGAGGTCACATGTGATTTTTTATGCATCAAGGACCCTTAACGATGCTCAAATCAACTATTCTACTACTGAGAAGGAGTTGTTGGATATAGTATTTGCATTAGAAAAATTTAGAGCTTATTTGGTGGGTACCAATGTGATTGTATATTCTGATCATGCAGCACTACGGTACCTATTAAAAAATAAGGAGGCCAAGCCAAGACTCATACGTTGGATTCTTTTGCTGCAAGAATTCAATATGGAAATCAGAGATAAGAAAGGTGTTGAGAATACAGTTGCCGATCATCTTAGTAGACTTGTTGTTTCCGAAGAAGCACTTCCTTTGCAAGATCGTTTTCCAGACGAACAACTTTTCTCAATTGAAGAATCAACACCTTGGTATGCTGACATAGTAAACTATTTGGTTACAAGTAAAGTACCTAGTACGATGTCTAACTTTCAAAAGTTAAAGCTTAAGAAAATAGCCAAGCAGTATGTGTGGGATGAGCCCTACTTGTGGAAATATGGTGCTGATCAGATTATTCGCAGGTGCGTACCTAACTCTGAATTTCAATCTATTTTATCTTTTTATCATTCTTATGCTTGTGGTGGTCACTTTGGTGCAAAACGTACCGCTCTCAAATTCCTTGAGAGTGGATTTTATTGGCCTACCCTATTTGAGGATGCATATGCTTTTTCCAAATCTTGTGATAGATGTCAACGAACAGGCAATCTACGTGCTCGAAATCAAATGCCCCTCAATCCTATTCTCACTGTCGAGATTTTTGATGTGTGGGGCATTGATTTTATGGGTCCTTTTGTTAATTCGAATGGAAAATTTTATATACTTCTTCTTGTGGATTATGTTTCTAAATGGGTGGAAGCAAAAGCCACCCCTACTAATGATTCTCAAGTTGTATGTGAGTTTGCGAAGGAATATATTTTCTCTAGACATGGTACACCAAGAGTGGTTATCAGTGATGGAGGCTCACACTTCAAGAAATCCTTTCACGCTCTCCTCAAGAAATACAACATTACACACAAGATTGGTACGCCGTATCACCCACAAACTAGCGGGCAAGCTGAAATTTCAAATCGTGAGATTAAGTCCATCCTTGAGAAAACCGTTAACACCACACGAAAGGATTGGAGTTTTAGACTAAACGATGCATTATGGGCGTATTGAACAGCATACAAGATGCTGATTGGTATGTCTCTGTATCGATTGGTTTATGGAAAAGCTTGCCATCTCCCAGTTGAACTTGAGCACAAGGCTTTATGGGCAGTAAATATGTGCCACATGGAGTATGACAAAGCGGGGAAACAAAGGCAACTACAAATCAATGAGCTAGAGGAGATATGTAACGATGCTTACGAGAGTGCTCGTATATACAAGGAAAAGACTAAGCTTTTCCATGACAAGATGATTTCTCGAAAGAATTTCGTTGTGGGACAAAAAGTTCTTTTATTTAATTCTCGTCTTCGTTTATTTCCTGGTAAGCTAAGGTCCCGATGGATTGGACCTTTTATTGTTAGTAATGTTTTTCCTCATGGTGCAGTTGAGATTACTAGTAGTAAAACCGGGATAACATCCAAGGTCAACAGCCATAGATTGAAGCCATATTATGAAAACTTCTCTACTGAGAAGGTGGACGCAATTAGACTTCAAGATTTACTCCCTATGGAGGAGCAGTAAGGAGACTGCCCAGTCGGGCTGACGACTTTAAACCAAGCGCTAATGGGAGGAAACCCATAGGTTTTGTATTTTAAACCCTTTTATTTTTTGTTTTTATTATTTTCATATCATATTTTCATCCCCATGTTTAATTTCATTGAATCCGGAATCTATCTTAGAAGAGAATTATGACGAATACCTTTTCGTCAGAAATATTCAGACTGCGTAGTTCAGTCCAGAGACCATAACTGTCAGACTCTTTATCTAAACACTGTTCCCTTTTGACACTTTGTAGAAAACACTTAGATGAACAACTTTTGTGAAACGGAGTTTTTCCAAATTCCTCACCAATTTGCACAGTTTTTGCGTTTTATCTGCTGCAGAATCTTCGGTTTTACACATTGAGGACAATGTGAAGTTTAAGTGTGGGGGAGTATTTTGCATATAGATTTTTCATTTTTTTTTTGCATAAAACCTTCAACTTGTAGAGATTTTAGAGTCACTAGCATACTTCTAGGTATGTTTACATAGAGAATTCTGATCGACATAACTGAATTTGGAAGTGTTAGGGAACTACGTTCGGATTTCTTACGAATCGGAGTGTTAAATAATGGATTTAATCATGCCGGTGATGCAAATGAGGTGCAGGGATAAATGCATTATTAGAATTGCTGATCAATCATTAGTGGAGACTACCCATTTTCATATCAACCGAGGCACCAGACCAGATTTCTTTTTTATAAATGACTAAAGAGCTTTCTTCTGAGTGTGTGTCACCGCACGTTAATTCCGGGTAGAATGGTGAGCTACCCAACCTCCCACCAATAGAAGCACTACTTTTGATCTCTTGAGTGCTAATTTTGTCAATCATGAGGGTGATGTCTATAGATGAAAACCACCTTCTTGTAGTTTGATTTGCAGTTAGCACCATTCTCTCTCGCCAACGATAGCTCCATAGAAACACACCATCATCATCAACAAGTGGAGCGACATCAGAATCTACAAGGGAAGTTGAAGACGTTTGAGGTTTACAAGCAACAATTCAAGGAAGAGCAAAAATTTCATATCCAAGTAAAAACAACATATAATGAGCGGATTTTTTTATACATGTTGAAGACTTATTACAAGAGCAAAGAAAATCAAAAGATGAGAATTATTGAAGTTTATGATACAAAGACATTACAAGTTGTGAAGATCAAAGTGGTAACATACTTCTCACATGGCCATGTTAATTGTATTTCATATTTATTGTTTTAGTTGCAATCTCTTCTCAAGAAAATAAAAAAAATAAAAATAAATAAAAATAAAAATAATAATAATAATACAAAGAGATTTGCATTTAGGTTGTTATTTCATCAATAAGGCCATGTGGAAGAAAAACATATAAAGAAGTTTCAAACAACAAGGAAATTGAGGAAAAGAGTTACAAATTGTCAAAGTTCTGCGAAGTTCAAGAGTTTATCATCAACAGTTGAAGCCGAAGACAAAGACCGAGAAGATGAAGAAGACGAGCTGAAGACTACGTTTCTATTGGATGCTGTGAGAGTGATGCTTTCATCACTGTCGATCGGATGTGAAGGAGGTAAGTACTCCCATCCTTTCTATAGTGGTTGATTTCCTTTCTTAGAGATCATCAGAAAATATTTTTATTTCCCTCGATCTTGTGGGGTCTTCAGAAATAATTCGGAAGGTTTCCTTCCCACTATTCAACGTGTGTAGGATTCTCTCTTCATTCCTACCTGCACACATGTGAGACCCATAAAAAGGGTGTCTTATTGAGTGCAATTATCATAAAATCCTTTTAAGTGAGGCAGAAGTCGAGGCGAAATGCTTATTAACCGCTCTCAAACACGCATTCTCTCATTATGGTGTGGTTATTTCTCACTCAAGATTTAAGAATGAATATGTTCTATGGTATTTCTAACTTCTTATTACTAGCATGCAGAAACTCTATGTCCTCATAACTCTTTGGATGCTTGGGACGCTGGAACGCTTAGAAGTTGGAGTAGGTTTTGTGGGTATACCTCTCGTAAGCCCTCACGAGACTATAACTCACCCACTAGGGACACCTAGGGGTTTAAAGGCTTGTTGCACATGCTAAGTGTAACCGTATCCTCGGCGAAATGAAGTTGTTGTATTTTGTTTTAAGTTAGGTAGTTTGCTCGAGGACTAGCAAAAGCCAAGTGTGGGGGAATTTGATAAGTGCATATTTTACATATATTTAGTGTTAATTCCATGCTAGTAATTGTTTATATTCTTGCAAATTATTGTACATTACGCTTGTTTTCTCTTATTTGTGTTTTATTAGGTAAATCATCTGAAAGAAGTGAATTGACACTTAATTGTGCAATAAAAGAAGCTAGCTACAAGTGAAGAAGGGCCAAAAACTAGTGGAACTCGTTCAAATGGAGGATTTCTAGCCATCATTTTGTAGAGGACAGGAAGATGAAGTCAACGACGAAAGAACGAAGTCTTTCTGAGTTCGTATGAAAAAGTTACGAACAAAACAAGAACTTGGAAGATTATAACGGTAATATGGTCATTTTAAAGGGCAGTGCTATTAACATCCCGTTGTACGTTAATGGGAAGTCATCCTGTTAAGGGGTGACTGTTTCAAAGGAACTGCTAAAGGAAGTCATGTCATTTACTGAGGGGAAGTTAGAATTCAAATAGTGTTAAGGACACCAGGCCATTCAGTTCAGGGCTGCCACAATCATCTTCTTTCCCTCAACAGAACATGATGAGTGAAGATCAAATAGTGTTAAGGACACCAGGCCATTCATGTAAATATATTGAACAGCTCAATAAATGTGCCAATTGAGAGATTGACACTCATGGTTTCGTTTCCTCGCAGAGTGACGTCACATCAGATGCAAGGTTTTACAAATTTAACCCTGAGCTAAAAACCACCATCAACATTAAGTCCCCTGCTTAGCCAGTAACAGTGGCATTGTTGCGGGGTAAGGATGAGATGGTGTGTGACGGACCAGAAAATTACGCCTTTGGTGCGTCGCCCCACATGTCGTAACTCCCCAGGTGCGTCATGATGAAGCTATGATCCGAGCCTCATCCCCATGCAAATGCACGTCCATCTTTCCCTTGCAAGCATGCTCGTGGAGCATGATGCAGCTAACTTAGCTTCCACACCGTTCCAAAGTCAACCTTGTCTGCAGGAGGGTATATGTCCATAAGGCCGTTGCCAAGAGTTCATGCCATAAAGGTTATGGCCAATGCGTATTGCACGCATCACTGGATGTGCCTCAACGTAGAGAATTCATCACTGAATTTCCTATCTGGATGAGAAAACGTCAGCTCCCGAGTCATATCCAGACTTAAGGCATAAGTCGTGGACTTAGGCATATGCCGCTCTAAGCCTATTGCCATTCTCTTACTCCGCTTTACCCAATATTCGTAGCTTGATAGGAAGTATGAGCATCCACTTGCTGGCATGCAACATTCCTCATCAAGTCTGAACGCAATCATCTCTTGCGTCGAGCTACCAAGCCAGATGATATGAGAGGCCAGAATGTCGCAATCACCTCCCAATTAGATGATATGAGCGACAAAGTGCTGAACCGGCAATGCTGCAACTTATTGCGGCTTCCTACGTACCCTTCCCTACTCTAAAGGGATCAAGCACATACTGTAGTTCATCCTCGAAGGGACATAATCTTAAGCCAACTCGGTTGCATGGCCTAGTCCGTATAGGCCGTTCCGTCAAATACATCCAAGTAATGCATCATCGAGTCCGTGGTATGGCATAGTGATGCCTCAACATCATATGCTCCGTTCGTAAGGCTACTCAACTTAGAATGAGCCTTAGGCATCATTCATAGCATTCCGGCTAAGCTGTGAAGCTTACTTGGTACATGGTCCGCATATGCACCTTCAACCAACTACCCCTCCCTATATATGTTAATTTGACATTTTTACAACTCTGATTAGGGGACCAAAAATCTTTCATCAACTCCCCGTTTACTATTCATGGCCGTTTCCATGTATTTTCCTGAATAACCGGCCAAGATGGTTGTACATTCAGTTCTGGCTCACATGCCAGTTCCTATGCTCGTCCAGGATGGCTAAACACTTCCTGAGCCAAACCTGATGAAGGGTCGTGATGGCTATTTTTCCGACTTTGGCCCATAGGCCACTCAAATGTCAACTCGATGTTCAGCCAGGATGGATATATTATAGATTTGGCCCGTAGGCCACTCCTATGCCCAGCCATGATGGTTGTACATTACCAACTCGATGTCCATCCATGTTGGTTGTCCACTCCCAACTCGATGTCCAGCCATGTTGGTTGTACATATTCAAGGCCATCTACCCAACTGGCCTAATGTATCATTTGATGCAAGATTGGCTCTTGGCCAATGTAGCCTCCAACTAATGTCATATTGGCCTTAGCCAATATGTATACGCGATGTGCCTTACTTGGCACCGGATATTGGCCCTGGGCCAAATACATCTCACATGTAACATAAGCTTTGGATGAAGCTTCACCTCGAGCAATGGCGCATCTTTTAGCATGCGCCATGCTAAAAACACGGGGTGTTACATTATCACACCCTTAAAAATATTTCGTCCTCGAAATTTAAAACAAAACTATTGTGGAAAATCTCTTTGGTTTGGATTTGCTGAGCAAAAGTCCCGTACCAGATGCTCAGAAATCACGGGTTTCTTCAAGTTGTCATGAACAACAATTTATACCTTCTGAGCACATGTCCCATACCACCTGCCCAGGAATCCAAAAGCGCCCACAACAATACCAAGAATCGTAATTGGCCAGTTCCACGAGGATATCTCGACCAGGTATCTTGAATGCGCATCCCATACTACGCACTCAGAAGTACCTAAATTTCACAAGGTTAGAAGATGTCATCGAAGTGACAAAGCAAAACCTAACGTAACACTGTTATGACCAATCTCTAATGCCAGTGCAGTTGGATGCAAGCTACCGTCCTTGACGGATTTACCGGGTTTCCACTCGTAAGTGGGATGCTAGCCGAGCCTGACAATGCACACCCTTGGCCAGTGCCAACGTGTGGGGATGATTAGTCCCATTGTCTATCCACCGTCCCAGACGGTCTTCCGGATGCTCGTAAGAGGAGTGCCATAGAGGCCAAGCAAACTCACAACACTTCTACAAGCTCAACTCGATTCGCAAAGTAATTGGCCCAGCAGTTACAAACTCTTTCCGTGCAGAAGTTGGCCTACTCTCCAACTTTAAGTTCCCATGATGGAAAATACTCGCCAATGAGTCCACCCCGTACAAGTCCTTAGAGTTTTCTCGGAACTTTCTCTGATACCAACTGTAACGGACTGGAAAATTACGCCTTTGGCACGTCCCCCCGCAGGCCGTAACTCCCCCGGTGCGCCATGATGAAGCTATGATCCGGGCCTCATCCCCAGGCAAATGCACGTCCATCTTTCCCTTGCAAGCATGCTCGTGGAGCATGATGCAGCTAACTTAGCTTCCACACCGTTCCAAAGTCACCCTTGTCCGCAGGAGGGTATATGGCCATAAGGCCGTTGCCAAGATTTCAAACCATAGAGGTTATGGTCAATGCGTATTGCACGCATCACTGGATGTGCCTCAACGTAGAGAATTCATCACTGAATTTCCTATCTGGATGAGAAACCGTCAGCTCCCGAGTCATATCCAGACTTAAGGCATAATCCGTGGACTTAGGCATACGCCGCTCTAAGCCTATTGCCATTCTCTTACTCCGCTTTACCGACTCTTCGTATCTTGATAGGAATTATGAGCATCCACTTGTTGGCATGCAACATTCCTTATCAAGTCTGGCCGCAATCATCTCTTGCGTTGAGCTACCAATCCAGATAATATGAGAGGCCAGAATGTCGCAATCACCTCTCAATTAGATGATATGAGCGATAAAGTGCTGGACCGGCAATGCTGCAACTCATTGCGGATGCATACATACCCTTCCCTACTCTAAAGGGATCAAGCACAGACCGTAGTTCATCCTCGAAGGTACATAAGCTTAAGCCAACTCGTTTGCATGGCCGTGGCCAAGCAATAATGGTAATGGCCTAGTCCGTATAGGTCGTTCCGTCAAATACATCCAAGTGATGCATCATCGAGTCCGTGGTATGGCATAGTGATGCCTCAACATCATATGCTCCATTCGTAAGGCTACGCAACTTAGAATGAGACTTAGGCATTATTCAAAGCATTCTGGCTAAGCTGTGAAGCTTACTTAGTACATGGTCCACATATGCACCTTCAACCAACTACCTCTCCCTATATATGTTAATTTGACATTTTTACAACTCTGATTAGGGGACCAAAAATCTTTCATCAACTCCCGGTTTACTATTCACGGTCGTTGTCATGTATTTTCCTGAATAACCGGCCAAGATGGTTGTACATTCAGTTCTTGCTCACATGCCAGTTCCTATGCCCGACCAGGATGGCTGAACATTTTCTGAGCCAAACCCGATGAAGGGCCATGATGGTTGTCTTTCCGACTTTGGCCCATAGGCCACTCAAATGTCAACTCGATGTTCAGCCAGGATGGTTGTATTATATCTTTGGCCCGTAGGCCACTCTTATGCCCAGCCGTGATGGTTGTACATTACCAACTCGATGTCCAACCATGCTGGCTGTCCACTGCCAACTCGATGTCCAGCCATGTTGGATGTACATTTTCCACCCGATGTCCAGGCATGTTGGATGTACATTTTCCACCTGATGTCCAGCCATGTTGGTTGTACATATTTAAGGCCATCTACCCAACTAGCCTAATGCATCATTTGATGCAAGATTGGCTCTTGGCCAATGTAGCCTCCAACTAACGTCATATTGGCCTTAGCCAATATGCATACGCGATGTGCCTTACTTGGCACCAGATATTGGCCCTGGGCCAAATGCATCTCACATGCAACAGAAGCTTTGGATGAAGCTTCATCTCGAGAAATGGCGCATCTTTTAGCATGCACCATGCTAAAAAATGGGGTCCTACATGGTGAGAGACAAGGATAAAATCAAAATGGCAAGTCATGAAGAGATTTCCAAGAAAATTTGGCTAACCTTTGGCAGGAGGCATGAGGAATCCATAATCTTTGCACAAGTGGCTTGACATACTTCTGGCTTGGCCCCGTAGTGTCGGTCTTGGCGCAACAACTTCTTCCATGAACCGCTGATGCTGACGTTGCTACCTTAGTTATGGAACGGTAATGATAACGTTGTTGGCTGGCCCAAACACAGAATGGCAAAGAGGGCTCCAGTGGCTTTGGTTCGTGGAACAGTGGAAGGCGTTGCAACCCTGGCAGAGATGGCGCTTCAATATTGGATGTGCGGAGATGGCGCTGCTTGCTCGGAATGGTGGATGGCGCTGCTAGCTTGGAATGGTGGAAGCTGGCTTCAGTCCGAGGAATGTTGGAAACTGGCTTCAGTCCGTGGAATGGTGGAAACTGGATTCAGTCCGTGGACTGGCTTTCATTCCGTGTGAATGGTGGAAACTGGCTTTAGTCTGTGGAATGGTGGAAAGTGTCTTCAGTCCGTGGAATGGTGGAAACTGGCTTCAGTCCGTGGAATGGTGGAAACTGGCTTCAGTCCATGAAATGGTGAAAATAGGCGATGGAACTTTGGCTACCAAATGGTGATGATGGCGCTGGAATTTTGGCTACTAAATGGTGATGATGGCGATGTTGGCTTCAGTCCGTGAAACGGTGGAAATGGTACTTGGAAGGCTTGCTGGCTGGATCACGGAATGCTGGAGCGTTGGCGCTAACTTAACCATAGAGTGCTGGAGCCATGGAGAGTTGGCTTGACACGGAGTGCTGGAGCCATGGAGAGTTGGCTTGACCACGAAGTACTGGAGCCATGGAGAGTTGGCTTGACCACGGAGTGCTGGAGCCATGGAGAGTTGTAGGTTGAGCGACTGGTGTTCCTCGTGCTGGCGCGCTGCTGGTTCGGTCATAGAGCTGAGATATTGGCACACTACTTGTTCGGCTATGGAGCATGAGTGTGTGCGCCTAGTCATCTATTTCCGTTCATGGAGCAATAAGGAATCCTTATTCTGTTCAAACTCTAGAAACTGCGTTCTATGAAAAGGGGTATCGACTCTCTTCTGTTTTTGTTGTTCGTCCGAATCCGTGCTTTCATCTGCAGCATCTGGCTCCCCTTCGTCATTTGTTACCGGTGGTAAAGCGAGCATTAATGGCAAAAAGCAATCTCCAATAGCTATAATCAACATCAAGGCAAGTCAGGGGAACTCAAGATAGGTGCTCTCGCATGTATCCACCCAACAGTACCATCGATCTTCTCCAGAATGTGTAATAAGGTTCTGACTCCAGAAGAATGAGTACTAACCTCTCCAGTGGATTTCAAAATTTACCAAACTCTATTGCGCTCTTGGGATGGAAGGATGAAATAATGTCAGGGCTAATCTTGGAGATTGTGGTTGCGTTGTCGGTTCATCCTTGACTTTAGGTTATTTGGTACGTAGACTTTCTGATTGCGATGATGATATGTTGTGGATGCTTGTATGGTCGAAATCTTCCGGAGCCACTGGGTGAAATAGATGAGTTGAGAGACGTTTCTTTGCCTATGTGTTGC
The DNA here is from genome assembly GCF_003573695.1 of Papaver somniferum. Taxonomy (NCBI): domain Eukaryota; kingdom Viridiplantae; phylum Streptophyta; class Magnoliopsida; order Ranunculales; family Papaveraceae; genus Papaver; species Papaver somniferum. The sequence goes on from NC_039366.1 coordinate 50,516,664, forward strand.
TATCAAGTCTTCAAGGACTTCATTCCAAGCGACATCCTTTGAACCATCCTATGAATATTGGACTATTGCATGGAACGGGATGCGGTGAGCAGTCCCCAATTATACTTCTGTTAGATCCGATTGTGTGGCCGGATATGTGAATGTATCTCTGTGGCTTGCTTTTGGAGTCTTTGATGGTTGTCAGGATGGACTGCAATGGGCAGTCCCCAGTCGCACTTCTCTTTAGTTTCTGAAGTTATTTTCTCCGAGCAGGCTTGGAATCCGTCGCGGCCTCGTAAAGTGTTACAGGCGCCTTCTAGACAGAGAGGTGATGATATTCTTACGCTACACCCTTGAAGAGTAGATGACCTTGTCGTGGTTATGACTTTTTTGTTGACCGTGTCTCCTGAGATTTGATAATGAAGGGATTCCGTGTAGATCCTCAGTCCCCAGGTTTTGTTTACACGTTTCTATCTTGTATGGTCGGTGAGTTGACCATGATAAAGATATAATCTTGCATCCGTACTGGAAACTCAAATACTTCTTCCATGTGAAACTAAAATATGGAGAAGTATGGATTACCTTTGTAGTGGTTTTTGTTATGGTAAACCTCTAGTTGGTATCAATAAACGAGCAGCAACAGTTCTTGGCAGTAGACGTGATCCGAAGAGACTACATTGTCGTGGAAACAAAATAGGTTGACAGGAATTGCATGGGCGTCCATGAAAGCAAAGGGATTAGCTAGATGCGTAAGAGAGTAAACTATCCACGACCACGAGCTTTGGAGAGATGGATCAAAAAGTTCCCACAACTACGAACCTTGGCTGGTTGTGATCACGATCCCTGACAGGGAGGAGTGGCGACTTCTCGAGAGAATGTTGAAGCGGTTTTTGGAGCGAAACATTGAAGCAGAGCGTGAGGTGCTGTTGTCGTTGATTCTGGACGCCTTCTGTGGGTCGCAGAGTTCTGTTTTACATCAATTTCTTGTATTTCTCTTCATTGTAAAACACTTTTGAGCATCAATGAAATATTTTGAGAGCATTTTTACTATGATGAGTTAAACCCCAACACTGGGGCGACGGATGAGGCCGAGCTTCATAAATGGGTAATTTTATTAATTCTTTTTAAGACTTTTGCATTAAAAATTAAGTGAAATATGATTTGATTAAATTGGGTGTTATTTGATTAGATGGGTCATGCTTAGCTTAGGTGATTTGATGTTCCATGCTTAACATTTTTATACCATCCAGGGCCACCAAATCTTCCCTTTATTCTCTCTCAAAGTCACGGCTTTTTCTTTTCCTTTTTTTTTTTCTGTTTTGTTACGCGTTAACATAGAGTTCCAGTGTTTGAAAACTCTTTCCATAGATAGCAGCATATCATCCTATCCGTTAATAGACTTTCCCAGATATCACGTAATCTCCTAAACCCACAAAAGAATCCCGAGTATTTTGCGTCTCTGTTTCGTGAACTTGAGATAAAATCTCTTTCTCTTAACTCAACCAAGCCCACCACTTCTCCTACACGATCAAACCAAGCCCAAACCAACTTGGTCCGATGAAAATCCAAGAGGAAATCACGTCCAAAATCATTCAGAGAAATTCATGCAGACGTGAACCAGTTTCCCGCCAAAATCGATTATTTGAACGTGAAGAAGGGTGTCCCCTTAACCAGACTGGGAGTCCCTTTAGCATATGCCTAGAAATGGGTTACCCCTTATCCAAAGCGAGAGTCCGGATATCAAATGTCCTCCCTGGTGCCTTTAACAACTTTTCGAGCCAATTTCGCTCCAAAAGCTTATTTTTCCAAAAACACCTACAAATAAATAAAATACCATAATAAGTACAAAAATGGGTACTAACAATATATACAATTGGGCTATATTAGACACATAAATGCGTCTATCA